>NC_134850.1:36576601-46576601 GCF_965363235.1 Mytilus galloprovincialis | reverse complement strand
TGGATGATATATTGGCTCTCAATAATGACGACTTCAGTATGTATACTAAAGACATTTATCCTGTTGAACTTACTTTGAATAAAGCTAATACTAATAATGACCACTGCCTTTTCCTCGATCTTGATATCTATATCATTAACTTGAAGCTTAACACAAAAAATGATTTTTCATTTTCTATCGTTAATTATCCATTTTTAAATGGTAATGTTCCCTTGTCACCATCTTATGGTGTTTATATATCTCAACTTGTACGATTCGCTCGTGTATGTAACAACGTATTAGATTTTAGCGAGAGAAATTTATGTATTACTGAAAAATTATTACACTAGGGTTTTAAATATCACAAACTAGTCAAAACATTTACTAAATTTTATCATCGGTGTAAGGAAATAATTCGTAAATATAACTCAACATGCAAACATCTTATACGTTCAGGTATTTCACATCCAATCTTTTATGGTAATATTCTTTACAAAGCACAAAAATGTCAGTATACACATCAAAAGCTTACAAAACCTTTAACAGACTCATTAAGATGGGATATAGTTACGATACTGTTGTCAGGTCATTAAAGATTGCATATTTTGGCTTTAATATTGATTCACTTATAGGGTCTTTGCATCGGAACTAAACACATTTATTTAAAAAAAAAAACAGTTGTTCACATGACACGGGTTATGTTCATCTCATACATTTTATGATAGTATGATACTAAACCCCTTACGGGAAGGATTGTGCCTGATATTCATATGATGAAGACATAATCTTTCAACCAGTTTAATTGGGGTCTGGAGCTGGCATGTCAATTAACTGCCAGTGGTCTGTTGTTATTTATGTATTATTGTCATTTTATTTATTTTCTTTTGTTACATCTTTTGACATCGGACTCGGACTTCTCTTGAACTGAATTTTAATGTCCGTATTGTTATGCGTTTACTTTTCTACATTGTCTAAAGGGATAGGGGGGTTGAGATCTCATAAACATGTTTAACCCCGCCGCAATTTTGCGCCTGTCCCAAGTCAGGAGCCTCTGGCCTTTGTTAGTCTTGTATGATTTTTATTTTAGCTTCTTGTGTATAATTTGGTGTTTAGTATCACGTCCATTATCACTGTACTAGTTCACATATTTTTAAGGGGCCAGCTGAAGGACACCTACGGGTGCGAGAGTTTCTCGCTACATTGAAAACCAATTGGTGACCTTCGGCTGTTGTCTCCTCTATGGTCGGGTTGTTGTCACTTTGGCACATTCCCCCATTTCCTTTCTTATTTTATGTAACATATATTAATTACTCATTTTTAAGGTGACTTTTTCTTGTTGTTAAATGCAGATGTTTCCGCAGATTTACTTTCCCAATGGATACTTCATCTGTTGACGTGTTTGCATATTTAAATATTGTACAATTTAATATATTTAGCTGTGCCGAAAGACGTACAATAATGTCAAATCATTCACCAAAAATTGATAAGTTCCTAAGAGAAACTGTTTTTGCTGAATAGGCGCAGTTTTTAGTACTTTGGAGTTAGAATAAAGACGATTTAAAGAATGTTATATTGTAGGGACACCTCCGTAGTTCAAAACTGTTGCCTTATATATAGTTGGGGTTTTTTTTATTTGTGTAATTGCATTTATTCGTTCTTACTTTTCAGAACATTTCGGAAAATCTAGTTATGTTATTGATACATTCATTTTTTTATAAATTGTTCATATGATCTTCTTTATTGCAGATGATGTCTCAAACATGTGGTGGTGAAATGGTCATCAAAAATATCACAGCCCCAGCATCTAATGCATTCTTTACAGTTGATTGGGCTTAACATTTTGTAGTTCAAAATTAAACACGAAAAAGTTTTGCAACTGTTTTAAATTCAATAACCCATGACTGAGATAAATGTATTTATATTTGTTTATTGTGTAGCAGCAACACAGAATCGGGATAAGAAGCTATGCATAAGTGCATTTGTGAAATTGATGAAAATATTGCTGTTATAGATTAATAAATATTATTAATAGAAGGACTTAAGCTGTACAATGGAAAAAAAAGATTTGCCTACCAAATTAGTTCCAATTGATCAATGATTCATTTTCAATAATGTGCACATTATACTTAGGTGTGTTATCTATATGATTAACGGTACCAATTTTCTTGCACCAGATGCGCATTTTTTTCTTGTCTCCATTGTATATAAATATCTTAAGTTCAATATTGTTTTCCAAATTGCAAGTTGATTACCAATTGAGACACAAAGAGAGAATCAAAAAGTATCTTACAAAGTACTTTCAGTGCGCTTTAATATATTTTGAGGATGTGTTTTGTCAATCAGAAAACCTCTCTCAATGCTCTTCAACTTTTTACCTTTTTGGCTCTATACTTTTTTTGATCTGAGCGTCACTGATGAGTGTTATATAGACGAAACGCGCGTCTGGCGTATTAAATTATAATCCTGGTACCTTTGATAACTATTGACATCGCATATGTTCAAGTGAACTGACATTTAGGTTTGTTCTAAAATGCATTTTTTTTTATTCCAATTTGTATCATGAGGTATGGAAAATACTGAAACACATACTAGAAAAAGGTAAACAGTATGTGATCGATCATCTACATAAATTTGAGCAGAATTTACTGTATGTGTGCCACATCTACAGTAAAATCTGCTTAAATTTGAGTAGCACTATGTGATCACCCTATCTTAGGTGAGGTTCGTCTAGTCGAGTCTTATATCGGATTTGTTCCTTACGTCGTAACTACAATCCCCTTCCCTTTCATGAATGTGACCTACCGAATTAGACTATTTACCGGATTTGTTATCACATAAGCAACACGACGGGTGCCACATGTGGAGCAGGATCTGCTTACCCTTCCGGAGCACCTGAGATCACCCCTAGTTTTTTGGTGGGGTTCGTGTTGTTTATTCTTTAGTTTTCTATGTTGTGTCGTGTGTGCTCTTGTTTGTTTGTCCTTTTCATTTTTAGCCATGGCGTTGTCAGTTTGTTTTAGATTTATGAGTTTGACTATCCCTTTGGTATCTTTCGTCCCTCTTTTAGACTATGTAGTGTTTCTACGATATTGTTTATACAAGATGTGATTGATATGATGCTTATAAAGCGTTGTTATGTTATTAGCTACGTTATATAACATCATTGCAATAAATTGGCATACTAATGGATTTAGATGTAGGAAACGTTTTACATCAGCAAGGCGTTTATAATTTAATCAGTTAATATTATCTTTTTTGAAAAAAATGAAGTAACCTTTTCTTCATTTTCAATCAGGTTTTTTATTACACGTAGGACTGATACGAATTGTGTATTTCAAACAAGTTCACGGGTATTTATATTCAGGATTTTTTACCGAAAATTAAATTTAAAAAATGTTAAAACACTTACGATTGACCTAATAATACCCTTGTATAAAAACAGTGCGCTGGCTGTTGGGTCCACATTGTGCTATACATGAAAAAAACACTCCAGAAATGAAGTGCATATGAAAAGCTTTTCCGGGTTTGCCTTCGTCAAGACACAAAGACCAAAACAATTAAAATCAGAGATGCATTACCACGCTGAAATGTAAGTAGTTATATGACACAAAATGACGTAGACAGAATGGCCAGATTAATCTTAGGTCGACCTTTCTTTCCAATTATTTCTTTTCTAATTTATGCTCGAGTAAATTACCCTTCTGGAGCACCTGAGACCACCCCCGATTTTTTGTGGGGTTCTTGTTGCTAAGTCTCCAGTGTTCTATGCTGTGTCTGGTTTACTATTGTTTGTCTGTTCTTGTTTCTTTTTTAGCTATGGCGTTGTCAGTTTGATGAGTTTGAACGTCCTTCTGGTATCTTTTGTCCCTCTTTTTTTTATTATAAATATATGTTATAAATCATGTCAGTATTGAAGCACCAGCAGCGGTATCAGCCTGGTGCTAGTACATGAAAGAAAGTATTCAAAACTTATCTCAGGAGAAATGTACGTGTTAAACTGGCACAATTGTTGTCAATATAAAAAAGATGATGTGGTATGATTGTCAATGAGACAACTCTTCACAAGAGACCAAATAACACAGACATTAACAATTTTAGGTCATCGTACGACCTTCTACAATGAGCAAATCCATACCGTATAGTCAGCTATAAAAGGCCCAGAAATGAAACAATTCAAACGAGAAAACTAACGACCTAACCTATGTTACACATAAACAAACGACAACCACTAAATTACAGGCACATAATGGGATACATAATGTTGAGGGCATAAACATGTTAGCGGGATCCCAACCTTCCCTTAATCTGGGACAGTTGTGTTTAGTTTTTTTTTTCGGATAACATACGTTGAAAATAAACCAAAAAAATATACATTTTAGACGGTCCTACATTAACTTTAACAAGCAGATTTCTGTATGCACAACCATTCCTTGTTTTGCATTAGGTATGACTGAGACCTAGATAGGTGTCGATTTATGTCAAGTTAAAATGTGTTTCTACGATATTGTTTATACAAGATGTGATTGATATGATGCTTATAAAGCGTTGTTATGTTATTAGCTACGTTATATAACATCATTGCAATAAATTGGCATACTAATGGATTTAGATGTAGGAAACGTTTTACATCAGCAAGGCGTTTATAATTTAATCAGTTAATATTATCTTTTTTGAAAAAAATGAAGTAACCTTTTCTTCATTTTCAATCAGGTTTTTTATTACACGTAGGACTGATACGAATTGTGTATTTCAAACAAGTTCACGGGTATTTATATTCAGGATTTTTTACCGAAAATTAAATTTAAAAAATGTTAAAACACTTACGATTGACCTAATAATACCCTTGTATAAAAACAGTGCGCTGGCTGTTGGGTCCACATTGTGCTATACATGAAAAAAACACTCCAGAAATGAAGTGCATATGAAAAGCTTTTCCGGGTTTGCCTTCGTCAAGACACAAAGACCAAAACAATTAAAATCAGAGATGCATTACCACGCTGAAATGTAAGTAGTTATATGACACAAAATGACGTAGACAGAATGGCCAGATTAATCTTAGGTCGACCTTTCTTTCCAATTATTTCTTTTCTAATTTATGCTCGAGTAAATTACCCTTCTGGAGCACCTGAGACCACCCCCGATTTTTTGTGGGGTTCTTGTTGCTAAGTCTCCAGTGTTCTATGCTGTGTCTGGTTTACTATTGTTTGTCTGTTCTTGTTTCTTTTTTAGCTATGGCGTTGTCAGTTTGATGAGTTTGAACGTCCTTCTGGTATCTTTTGTCCCTCTTTTTTTTATTATAAATATATGTTATAAATCATGTCAGTATTGAAGCACCAGCAGCGGTATCAGCCTGGTGCTAGTACATGAAAGAAAGTATTCAAAACTTATCTCAGGAGAAATGTACGTGTTAAACTGGCACAATTGTTGTCAATATAAAAAAGATGATGTGGTATGATTGTCAATGAGACAACTCTTCACAAGAGACCAAATAACACAGACATTAACAATTTTAGGTCATCGTACGACCTTCTACAATGAGCAAATCCATACCGTATAGTCAGCTATAAAAGGCCCAGAAATGAAACAATTCAAACGAGAAAACTAACGACCTAACCTATGTTACACATAAACAAACGACAACCACTAAATTACAGGCACATAATGGGATACATAATGTTGAGGGCATAAACATGTTAGCGGGATCCCAACCTTCCCTTAATCTGGGACAGTTGTGTTTAGGTTTTTTTTCGGATAACATACGTTGAAAATAAACCAAAAAAATATACATTTTAGACGGTCCTACATTAACTTTAACAAGCAGATTTCTGTATGCACAACCATTCCTTGTTTTGCATTAGGTATGACTGAGACCTAGATAGGTGTCGATTTATGTCAAGTTAAAATGTTAACGATAGCAAAATAACAACACTAAGTTAATGAAATGCAGTACAAACAAATGCAAGACAAATCGGCACAGATAAATGCATAGACATAAGTAACATTTGAACCACATGTAGTAAATTGAAATAACCGTCAAAATGTGTTTTATAAGCACTGTTTTTGCACATGATACTGGCGAATGATTCCCCACTCTTCATGAAACGGTACCGAGCAAATGACATATATTTATTAACCAAAAACACATGAAAACCTTTGTTAGGTACAATCTAGACTGGAAGTCAAGTATGTACATTTGTAGAAGTGTGTATATTCACACCCTAATTTACATTAAAAGTTTAAGTACCTAAGTTTTAAGAAAAAAAAGTATACTCACAACAAAATTTAACTGCGAGGAAAACTTCAAAATGGAAAGTCCATAATCAAATAGCAAAATCAAAAGCTCAACCACATCAAACGAAAGGATAACAACTGTCATATTCCTGCATTGTCACAGACGTCATGTTATGTATTATGTAGAAAAGAGTGGCTTAAACCTGATTCTATAGCTAGCTAAATCCCCTACTTGTATGAAAGTTGCATAAGAAAACCGTTATCATTGAGCCAGTTAAATCTGTGATGAAGCCAAATTACAAGGTAGAAAACCACAAATAACAGGTCGGTATACATCTATTGAATCATGCCAAAACTATTGAAAACTTAGTTTGAACAAACAAGTTTTTCAACAGGATTTGATTCTTGTATTAAATGGAAGATAGGGAATGAATACTGCAGAATAATAAACTCAAAACAGGAGAAATGCACACATAGTCATCTAGTTCAATGAAATTAAAAGTTAGATATCATTAAGGATGTACACCTCTGAGGAAACAAAAATGTCTAGAATTAAACTTTTTTTCTTAACCTGAATTTTGGGTTTATAAGGCTTTAACAAATTATTTGGTGAAGAAAAGATCATATGGTAGTGCACTTCCTTTCTTGCTACGGCCCTTTGAAAATGCCCAATGTTGATGCTTTTGCCATTTTTCATCAATTTTTACCTATTTCTGGGCTATTATCGTGAAATAAATCACAGTTCCACAATTAAACTTTTTTTCATACTTTCTATAAAGATGAAGCGCACCAATCTGAATAAGATTTACATAAAAAAAACTATAGGTATGTGTTAATATAAGAAAGTTTCATCATATTTTGACGCTTTTTTGTGTAAAATTTACCATGCTGTCAACTTTGTATTTTTGTGATTTTTCTCAGTTTTAAGAACAAAATGCATATTATTTCAACTTTTTTGTTATTAATGATTGACAAAATACATATCTAAGAAATTTGAAAAGACAAAAATGATTTGGGATGTACGTGTTTCTTGTAAAATCATTTTTTGTATCCCTACCAATTTTCTCAAAATATTGGCTAAAAATACTGACTTAATTGGTCGTAAAATTTTAAAACTGGATTACTCAAAAACCATTCATTGTAAATACACAATATTTTCACAAAGTTATGTTTGATCATAATATTTTTAAAATTTATTGACATTTTCCACTTGAATCACATGTTTTGGAAATAATTCATGAACAAGTTTTCAACGAGACTGAACGAGACTGAAAAGTCAGAAGAATACATCCTTAAAGAAAAGAAACAGTAAATAAAAGTTTATTTTATAAGAATTAGTATAGTGATAGTGCAGTGTTATTGTGATGACATTACTTGTCATGACACCCTTGCAGATACCGATGTCATGCACCTTATTATGTAATAATATATACTGTTACATAATGTGCATGTCCTTCTTATCAAAATGATCCAGTTCAAAGTGTGATCTACAAAGTCTAGACAATGGTAAGGACTCGCTTTTATAGGCTTTTCATAATAATAATCGCAAATGTTGAATATGATCTGTAATGATCATTCATTAAACAGTCGTTGTTCATTCTGTTGATATGTTTGAGTTTTTGATTTTGCAATTTGATCATGGACTTTTTAAATTTCCTTCGCAGTTCTGAAATTTCTATTTACTGAAAAATGTAGCATCTGGAATTTCATGGTATTTTCTCAGCATACACACTTCTCTTGAAAGGGACCGTAACATAAAAACAATCATAGGGGACATTCGTCAGTACTGTTTCGTGTAACTATATAAATTTAAAAAAAAAAGAAGATGTGGTAAACAACAAGTCACCTATCTAGTTTCTTGGTAAATGTTCTTTACTAAACAAGACCTGAACTATATATGTTTTGTTCCGGAATATGACAGTTGTTATCAAATAGTCAGTGTCTATGTTTGTAAGCTTTTGTTTGTGTAGCAGTTGAGAGTTTTTGTTATTCCTCTTATAGTTAATTGTTCTCACTTCATTATGGTTTGTGACCCGTATAATCCATTCATGAGTATTGAACAGCGGTGTTATGTTCTTGTTCGTCAACTCAAACGAACGTAAGTTATTTATAAACTAAACACTATTTGGGATATCAGCTCGCCTGGACAGTACAGTTAAGCATGTTTATCCATTTTATTTACACTATATGAATATTTGTCTGCACGCCCGTAGCCGCTGGTTCAACATATCATTTTCCAATTATACGCAATCTACAAAAGAAATATTTTGTTACCAATCTTTTCAAGCATGTATAATCTTAAAAAACATCCACATCAATCATAAGCATGAAAACATCAATTTACAATATTGACAAAATAAAAAGTGGGTGGGTGGGTGGGGTCAAATGACCAGACTGAACTGTCCGAAATGCAAACGTCGAATAACACATAATTACACACAGATTTACCATTACAATTCTTCACGCTTATATTAGCTCGTGAAATACTCATTACTCTAGAGTATACCTTAAACCGGTATATCTAGTCATGTGACAAATGTCACAACAAATACACGTGTTCTTTATAACATTGAAAAATACATTTATATTGATGCCTATATTTATGTCGTTTATCAATTTTATTTTTAGGCAAGTCTCTCTTATCTCTGTCTTGTACAAGAAGTAATACTTGCATTTTGTTTTGTTCAATTCACTGTGTCAGAAGTTCACACTAGAACCGTTTGTTACTTCTATCCAATACATGGGGTATTAAACAGCCATGACTTTGAGATACAGCAAGTACATTCTGTCCATGTATCCACCATCTTTGGTAAAAGATCTCATATCAATGTACTTCAATGCCAATATACAGGATATCAACGTATTGTTGACGGTAGACTTGACGTTCTGGTTTCCTGTCCAGTAAGTAAATTTATAAATACTCAAACATAGTCCTTAGCAATATGTATAAGCCATTTTAGATTTTTGTTTTAATTTTGTACCTTAAACAGAGAAATAGCTCCTCTTAAATTCAAAATCTGAGAAAAAAACACAAAACATCGAACTCCAAGGAAAATTCTAGACGGAAAAATACATGTAAGACCCTTATTAAATGGCTAAATCAAAAGTGCAAACATATCAAACCCAACAATCTACTGAAAGGTTACCAATCAACACTGTAACTAGATCATTGAATATTGTTTTTATTGGTATTAGTATCAGTAAATTTAAAGCAAATTAAATATTATTGTTATATAAATATACACTTTTACGAATGTACAATCTGTCGATACCTATATTTTGACAATGCACAAGGTCATGTTTTTCTTTGACTGTTTATGATGCTTTAAACTCAATCCATTGGAAGTTGGATTGATAATTTAGTCTAAGATGCAAGATGTTTTTTATCAGTTGTTAATGGCTTTGGATTAGTTGACAGTAGCCGCGAGTACTCTCAGATCCGTACTTAGTGTCTTTATGGTTTTGAGATATACAAGTACCCGACCACGTCCACTCTGTGTTTTTGGTAGATATATTTATATTTGAAGTCCATCTGATGAGTTAAGCCTTTTCCAAGGGATTCTTATAGTTTTTTTTATATTGAACTGTTACACCACTATCCCAGGTTGAGGGTAGGGTTGGAATCCCGCTAACATGTTTCACCCTGCCACATTCTGTATGTATGTGATGTCCCAGTTAATGTGATTCAGTTGTTGGCGTTTGTTGATTTGTTGCATATTTGTTTTTCGTTCATTGTTTTGTACATATAAATGATAAAAAGAAAAGTTAAGCAAAATTGAAACAGTTTGGAGATGAATTACTGGATTTGTTTTATATGTCTTTTAGAATCACGGTGGTCATTATTATTTAGCTGTAGATGTTACGGCAGGACATTGTGGGTCACACGATTGTTGTCGTAAGTAAAATATAAACACAACATTGTAAACATTTTTAATATTGATTCTTTATTTATTGGTGCATCACCTCGATACGTTAGTACATACATATATTATCCAGCAACTGGCATTGCGGCTTCTGGTAAAGTAAAATCTTAGAAATGATTTCTTCATACTGACATTATTTTCTACACTCAGATTTTTGTTTTTTAATAAGAAATACACACAACAAATAATTCATTTAGACACAATTAAAAATATAAAAAGAGGATTTAAAACAATTCAATGTTAGTGTATTTAGACTACTGATCAAAATTCATTAAGAAATGAAAGTTAAACAAATGAGGCAAAGAGTATACAAAGCGCAAATACAACAGTAAGTAATGACCATTTGAAAATCGTGAGATCAGATATTTTGGTGTTATTTATACCAATTATTATCATATTATATATGAGCTAATCAAATATCCTCCTTGCATATTATGTGATTCCATTAGAATTAACCAATTGAATTAATAAGGAAATCAGGTAATCAGTTTCATATTAGATTTTTGTACCGCATCTATGGGCATTATGTTTTCTAGTCTGTGCGTCCGTTTAATTGTTCGTCCGTTCGTTCGTTCGTCCGTCTGTCCCGCTTCAGGTTAGAGTTTTCAGGTGAAAGCTTTTTGGTCGAGGTAGTTTTTGATGAAGTTGAAGTCCAATCAACTTTAAACTTAGTACACATGTTCCCTATGATATAATCTTTTTCATGTTATTGCCATATTATATATCTAACTCCATTTTCACTGTTTATTGAACATAGAAAATGGAAGTGCGGATGGGGCATCCGTGTACTATGAACACATTCTTTTTAAACGTATTTAGCAGCCAACCCGATCTTATGAAGGTAGCATAATCGATAAAGGATTTAATTAAGTTGTTTCAGTTTCTGGGGTTTTGTTTTGCCCTGTATATTGCATTTTACCAAAATAGTGATAACTACATGAAGTAATGCATTCATATTTGTTTTTAATCTTTATAAAAAATTATCGCCTTTTTGTTTATGGTCGGGATTACTTACAGTAAATTGTATTGTCGGTCAGAAAAAAATGAGTGTCACATCTTTATTTATGATGAATTACTGTCCTCGTTTGGAAACATAAATAATGAAACTGAATAATTATACTGCATGTAAAAAAACAGCTGCAAAATTGCAGTTGATGTACAAAATAAACGTTTGCACAGCGAGATTTAGATAAAGAACCACAAGTTTTGGTCCCGATCGTGAAGAACGTACAAGAAAGTAGTTCATATTCCGAACAAAATAGTTCAGCACAATTAAGGATAAGGTATAGTTTTGACATGAATTGCCTGCCACTTTATCTAAACTTAAAACATGAATGAATGTGACCTACCGAATTAGACTATTTACCGGATTTGTAATCACATAAGCAACACGACGGGTGCCACATGTGGAGCAGGATCTGCTTACCCTTCCGGAGCACCTGAGATCACCCCTAGTTTTTGGTGGGGTTCGTGTTGTTTATTCTTTAGTTTTCTATGTTGTGTCTTGTGTACTATTGTTTTTCTGTTTGTCTTTTTCATTTTTAGCCATGGCGTTGTCAGTTTGTTTTAGATTTATGAGTTTGACTGTCCCTTTGGTATCTTTCGTCCCTCTTTTAAAAAAAAGTAGCCATAAATGTTTACAATTGCAGAATTTAACATTTAAAGTAATGGGGTTATGATTTATATAAACACAGAAAACTCTGTAATGCAATGTAAATGAAAAATACATTATTCTCACCATTTATAGACAGTGGACAACCTAAGTACAATTATTGTGCTCCAAATCCATGTCATAATGGAGGCAGATGTTCAAATGGAAATACTGGATATAGGTGCCATTGTCTTACTGGATCACATGGAAGTAGATGTGAATATGGTAAGCATTAACAAGGATTATGTCTTTTGGGATGTTTAGCCTTTATTCGTGTTTTGTGAATTAAAAAAAATCGGCATGTTTTTCTTCTTACAAAAGTGATCTTTCTTTTAAGCATGAATTCATATCTTAAAATGTCACGTTTTGCTTGCAAAATTTAAAATAAAAGGAACGGTCTGACTGTGTTTTTTTTAGTCTTTGTTAATTTTCTGTGAATTAAAAAAATCTTCTTGATTCCGCATGTATTTATTTTCAAAAGTGATCTTTCATTTAAGCATAAATTCAGGACTCGAAATGTCACATGTTGTTAACAAAATCTAAAACTACAGTGGCGATCTGTGATCCGTTTGCATTATGCTATTTTAGATTCTTATGATAAATGAGTGGTGACTGTTTAAAAATATGCGATCTAAGCAAACGTAACAACACAGCGATTGCTATCTTTGGAAAGAAAAATCGATTAAAAACGAAAAGCAACTTCAATAAGACCTTTTTCATAATTTACCAGACTAACTTATCATGGCTTTTGGATAACTGAATGAAGCAGTCTATGACCAGTGACCAGTGTTTTGGTACATGATACACTTAGTATTGATCTACGAACAACAAGTGTTCTTGGATAATCCTTAATAAAAAAAAACGATCGCCACCAAAATGAGATCACAAGGTCTTAATAGAACTGCAAAAACAGCTTGAAAGATAAGCAAAGCATTCGTTTCTTCTTAAGATTACCTTTATCTGTATTTGACAAAACATTTAGGAATTTTTTGTCCTAAATGCTCTTCAACTTCCTACTTTAATATGTCATTTTAACAGTTTTTGAAGCGAGCGTCACTGATGAGATTTTTTGTAAATGACACGCGCGTATGAACAGTAGGAACGGCAACATGAGTAAAACGCATTGAAAACAAAAATTGATATGGCTAAAATAATAAATGCATGTGGGAAGACATTTTTTGTAAGACCAGCATTGCCTTAATGCGTCGTTATTGTACCTATAATGCATTAAATTAATTTCTAAATTTTTAGAACAAATTGTCATTAAAATAAAACAAAAACCAAAGAATATTAGCGCAGTCATTTAAATACTCATAATTTCTTCAGTGAAAGAACAATAATGTTAACAAAAAATAAATGCCTATACGTTTTGTTAGGATAAAAACTAAAAAGTTAATTATTATCGCAAAGACATTTCGCAAAGTTGGAACTCTTTCAAAACAAATGTAGCAGTTTTACGTTAACTTCATGTTTAACTGGATGTGGTGTTTACGTTCCCTTGTTTTTGATCAGGCATTGTAATTCACGTTTCTTACAATATATAGCACAATAACTTACATTTAAAGAAAATATTTTTGTTAACGTCTCTGTTAGTAGATGAACTTTCTTTCTTTACAGTTGTGAATCGTAAGTAAAAAGCTCTAAATGTTATTTAAGATAATGTCCCATATCAACAAACACATCTTACAGGCCTTCTGTGTCAACTTAAATACATATTCCTAAATTGAGATCTCAGAAATATTGTTTTGTACATTTAATTAATGTTATTGTTTAATGAAATCTATTTTATATTTTATCAAAATAAAAAATGAAATATAAACAGTCGTTCAAAATCATATTTTTTATTTTAATTTTGTGAGACTTTCATCGTTTGAGCTTATTTCGTTCGCAAAAAAAAGCAATAATAAAAATCAAATGCTTCATGTATTTTCATTATTACGTATTTTCAATAGATTGTGCAAACAATCCTTGTATGCATGGATTGTGTTCAAATAAGTTGACTGGGTACATGTGTACATGTGATGTAGGATATAAGGGACATCATTGTAATGAACATCTTTGTAAGTAAATGTTAGATCTAATAAATCAAAATTGGTTTGTTGTACGCGTTTAGTCTACATGAGACCCATTTTACATTCTTTTATGCATATGGCCCTAACGCTCGTGAATATGAACTAGTTGTAAATATAATGAAAATTTATACGACTGTCATACTAGTGTGAGGTTTAACTAGCTATACAATCAGGTCTAAAAGAAATAGCATTAATACCGAACTTCAAGGTTTTTTTTTTATTTTGCCATTTGATAAAGGACTTTCCAATTTGAATTTTCATAAGAGTTCGGTATTTTTGTTTATTAGTTTTGTGGCATTTTTGGTAAGGGACAGCTCAGGTAAGGTTTGAACTCTTACATTGAACTTAGGAAATTCATATTGCATTTGTCATAAAATGCCGGACGTTCAAACTGGTTTAAAATGGTTTTTTTATGGTAATATGTTTTCGAATAGTCCGCATAATCAATTACTTTTATTAAACATTACTTTTTAAAAGAGGGGCGAAAGATACCAGAGGGACTCAAACTTATAGATCGAAAATAAGCTGACAACGCCATGGCTAAAAAAAGAAAAAAGAAAAACAGACAACTAATTCTTAAGAGACGAAATCTATGAACTGATATGTCCACCTTTAATTCCTGAAAAAAGAATCTGCCAAACATATATTTCCGAAAAGTATCATATATGGTGAACAAAATCAAACTTCTTCGAATGTATTGCAAAATTGTTGTGACATTTTCCTATTTTGTTTTCTTCAGTATATGTTAAGGCTGAGATTCGAAATATCGAGGATAATGCGTGTCAACCCTTTTATAAAATTGTCGGTCGTTACGAAAAAATCTCTTTTAATACACACTATCGTGACGTTTGCTTGTTGAAAGGGTTTACCATATTTTGCATTCATAGCAAAGATTTATCTTTATTGAAATTGTATTTAAAAAAGTATTCTTTCTGGACTATATGGTCACACAACACTTGGTTAAGTGGTAGCTATATATGAAGATGTTATCTGATTCTTAGATTATGACAATAAGTAGCTCTGGTAATTTCGACATGAACTCGTTGCAGAAAATAATTACTAGTAATTATAAGAGCTAAAGGTATAAATGTATTTATTTTACGATTGGTTATAAAAAGTAGAATCACAAAAATACTGAACTCCAAGGAAAATTCAAAAAGGAAAGTCCCCAATCAAATGGCAAAATCAAAAGTTCAAACACATCAAACGAATGGATAACAACTGTCATATTCCTGACTTGGTACAGGCATTTCTTATGTAGAAAATGGTGGATTGAACCTGGTTTTATAGCTAGCTAAACATCTTACTTGTATGACAGTCGCAATTAATGCTTTAAGGAATGAATTTATGCTGCTAAAGGTAATCTGTGTTTCAAAGGATATATGCATTGATTGTTTTCAAGTTATACATACCACCACAAAAAGAAGTACAAAGGCTTTACTAACTACAACACACAGAAGTACCCTAGCTTTACTTACTACAACACATAGAAGAACACAAATGATACCCACTGCAACATCAAAACTTTGTATGGATGATCAATTTTTCAACTGTCAGAATCCAGTCATATGTAAATCGGAATTCAGAAACAATTGTCCATTGAGTTGTGGAATCTGTGGTATGAATTAATTAGATATTTTAGATAAAAAAAAATAAGTGAGAATAGAAACACATATTTCTGCTCTGTGTGTCAATAACTGGAAGTAAAACAATACAGTGATAAGTCTATGGCGTCCTTTTTGAAGAATTCAATAAAATCTCGAAAGTCGAGAGAAAATACAAACAAAACATCAAGAAAAAGCAAGTAAATAAAATAAAAATTTCAGATATCAAAACATTTCGACTAACGAGTTTTACAGTTATGTTAACTGCTCTTTGGTCGGGTTGTTGTCATTTTGACATATTCCCAATTTACATTTTTAATTCTATCAATCTCATAATAAAGAAAAAGACAAACTCGCAATTACGATAATACGTTATAACCAACACAATTCTATGCATTGTACACAAAAAGTGATGTAGGATACAATGAGTACATAAGATACAACTACGCATGAATAGTACTACCAATTTGAATTTACAATATCCAGCGTGTTGCAGTAGTGCGGTAATTCTGATAATTTTACTAACAAATAAACACTGATAATAGCATACTGTTTATTTAAGTCCCAGAGCCAACAACTACCAAGAAGCCTTGCATTGATAACATATTATTGAATTGCCAAGACCACAGTATTTGTTTATCAAAGTTAAGCCAACATTGTCCTGCCACCTGTGGCATGTGTGTTGTTTCTGGTATGTATTAAGCCAACATTGTCCTGCCACCTGTGGCATGTGTGTTGTTTCTGGTATGTATTTAACACCGTGAGCTATTAATGCATTAATTAAGCTGAAACATTCGATACATGTTTATAAAGTGATTATTAAATTGTAAATGATTTGATCTAGATTTCTGTTTTGTCGAAACGGGTCGACCTAAATTACCTTCTGATTTCTCGAATAATTCTTATTTTTGTGACAAGACAAGACAAGAATTTTTTTTATCTTGGTGTCACCTCTTCATTTTATAAAACATACAAGTCGTTTCTAAATCAATATTATAAAACAAACAAGAGCCACTCTAAAAAAGAGAGTTATGAGAGACTATGTAAAAAGTATATATATTATTTATACTAACCTTAACAATATAATATTCACATCTTCTTTTCAATGAAATGTCATTGCAGATTTTGGCAGTCTGATAGTAAAATAGAGAATGGAAATGGTGAATGTGTCAAAGAGACAACAACGCGACTGACATATTTCCATCTGTGAATAAAAATATAACGTTAACGCCAACAGAACAAATACATAAGTTAACATTAAATAGACATGCTTGATAACACTAATAACAACGCAAATCTTCATACACTGGTATATTTATTATTACATGTTTTTCATCTTCAATTAAAAGATATTCATTACAAGTGCTATTAAACAATTCTATTTTCATTCAACTAACAGACCTTCATACCTTTCAGGCTCAGTTTTCAAAGGCGCAGTACCAATTCTAAATTTGGCAAATCCACACCATTATTTACCAGGTATGTTTTTTTAATAAATAATGTTCTTTACCAAATTCATTTTTAAACAGTCTGTAGATACGTAGTTTGTGCGCTCGTTTGACATTAAACATTAAACCATTGCTTTTTAAATCTATCAAAACAGATATTCTCAATATTTTGTTTAAATGTTTATCAAATATTAAATCAGTATTAGAAAAATGTTCCATGTCAATTTCTTTAAACTTTGTGTGCACTCTGAAATTCTAATTTTTCAGTCTATTATTACATATATTATTTGCCTATATAAAAACTTTTTTGTTTATTATTCTATATTTTTTAAATCTACTATATGTTCTAAAATACATGTCCAGTGTTTAAGAATACATGGCATCCAACCCATATCACCATATAGGGCGAAATTAAATGTGTACTTTCAACACCCATAAAAAAAACGCATTGCCCCCTTTACTGCTTTGATGCAAGAGTATTCTTAACTTCCCCATATCGCAGCACCATATTTATTTGATAACAGACACAAGAGAGTTAATTGCTGCACGCACCAAATTTTTGGGCCGGAAATATGGATTGTTGTTGTGTAAAAGAAAATATATAATATAAACAATCTGTATATTGAGTTTACTTTAATTCTCAATTGCCAGAACTGGTCCAATCCAATTAGTTATGATAATGCTATAATATATAAATTCATTGTGCAGTTGATGAAATGGAATATCATCTACTAAACACAGTCTTTCACCTCATTTACTCATCAATGAATTTTATGTCAAGATGACATATTTTTTAGGACACTCGATTCTGACTATTACAGACACATCTACTGACAAAATTCATTTTCTCCACGAGTTGTATCTCAGATATGGACTCTAACGCAAACTTTAAGCAGTCACTCATATGTGAAATGTAGGTCAAGATACCCATATTTTACCAGGACCCCTTGATTATTCTAGACGCATCTATGAACAATATCTCATGAACAATGACTTATACTGCCACAGAAAGACGGATAGCCGTGGTGTAGTGGTTAGTGCATAGATCCCTTTTACGGGGAGAACATTTCAGGGACATTTTTGGCTCTCCCTTGACACAATTTGCGAGTGTGGTCTTGTGAAGCGATGATAGTCCGTCGAAAGGGGACGATAAATGGCTGACCCGTGTTAAGAGGCGCCACTCGCACCTGCAAAGTGGAAAGGGATTTATATAAGTTGCAATATTTTGTTTCCCAATCCATTATAAATAAATATGTAGATAGATAAACTTTACTGTCTGATGGACAGATGAAACACTATTTCCCTTCCCCAACTTCGTTTGACAAAACATATAAAAATCTTAAAGCAAACAAATACCAAATTATTTCCCTCAGTAAAGGTTGAAAAATTCTATTCGGTTTTGGTGAAATCTTAAGGTATCAACAAACAGTCATAAAAATAGGAATGTAGCTTTGTATGGTATTTAACCATGAATTCTGCTGAAATCTAGGCGAAGGGTCAATTTACTACAAGTTATGAGAAACATTGAAAATGGTGGACAACAACAAAACGTTCCATAGTTCGGTTTTACCATGTCTTGATATTAATAGTGTCTCATGTATATTTACTTCATATCCCTTCATATTGTCATTAGGTATACGAGAACTGCTTCATACTGCAACTTAAAATCAGAAAGCTCCAGACAGTATAGCAAATTGTTCTCTTCGTATCAACTGACAAATTCTTGACACATGTGTTCGTTTCAATCTGTTTGGTTGTTGCAAAATTGCAAAGTATAAACAAACACCAATCGGTTATTTAAGAGGTTTGAAAATCACGTTCGGTTACTCCAGAGATTATTTACGTTGAAAGTAAAGTTATCTTTATCATCATTATTTTTCTAAATGATGAAAACTGTATCTATAATAATCAATATAGAATAGAAAATAACTATTTCAAGAAAATAACGCAAAATATCAAGCATTTCCCATGTTCCGACGACGAGTTTTTGTAAGATGGTACCTTGTTTACATTTCTAAAAAATAACTTGGTTTGGGAAATCCCCAAATACGGGTCACGCATTCTGTGCATTATAAAACGATTAACATTCATTGTCATAAATATTTGGCATCTACTTCTTAAAAAAATTGATTAAAAAAAATGTATTTATTTCAATTACCTAATATCCTTTATTTTCATATACCGCAGAAAATGATAATGAAGATCATCCGCAGAAACTCATGTAACAATCTCAAAGCCATACCATATATATAAAGGACCGGCTTAGTGCCTGTCCATAATAACAAGAGTGTGAAAAAGCTTAGTCATACAAACTTACAGCTATCATTTCGTAAACGTACGCAATATCCTTCATCATAAATTAGTTCAGTAGAAAATTCCTCCTTAATTTAAAGATCAGTCTGTACCAATTACTTCTTGTACCTATACCAAACCTATTATAACTCAAATTTTCAATTACAAACACGTTTTGCAGGATCTCAATATTGACGACTTCACGTCTAAAGCTCCCGATTACACTTGTGTTAGTTAGCAATTTACATATAATCCGGCTGGTCACGTTATTACCGGTGACCTCAACATTGTTAATAACACTTCCCTGCGAAATGTATTATCGAAAGACCCGAAATATCGTGAGCCTAAATCCATCGATTTGAAATACAACTTCAAAATTATGATGGAATCAGTCGAGGATTATGCCAGGCAATGGGCTAAATGCGAGAAAGAAGACGTAGACACTCTTTCCAATAGAGTAAGGATGTGTGGTCGTTGACACTAATCAGAATTATGAAACTGAATGGGTCTTTCAATGTCCATGCTACGTCAATCTTTAAAGACCCAAATGTTGCAAAACACTTATGCTACCTCCATGACAAATATGTTGTTGTCCCGCAGATAAAGCCCCAAGCAACATCGTTTTTGTGTGTAAAACTCATAACATTAACTGCTTGATAAACGAATTAGGTATTTACAATTCAATCGGAAACACAACATATATACCCTCACGACAATTACCAAAGAGGAAATCCTGGATAATTATAGGTCAGTTCTATGTTCCTTTGGAAATTCAATCAAAGATGAAGAACTGGATCGTCCATCACTGTATTATATACCTAAACTACACACATCTCCTTACAAACAACGGTATATTGCTGGGTCTTCCAAGTGCTCCACGAAACCTCTTTCTAGATTATTAACATCTATTTTATCAGCAATCAAAGCCGGGCTTCAAAGTTATTGTGAAACTGCCTATTCTAGAGGTGGCGTGAATCAGATGTGGATACTAAAAAATTACATACAATCTAACTCTCTTTCATCGTGCAATAGTATTGACTTTTCTACACTTTACACAAATATTCTTCATTCCAAACTAAAAGACAAATTGAAAGAGTTGTTATTGCTTTGTTTCATAAAAAATCAATGGCCAACGTAGATACAAGTATGTATTCTTAGGGAGGGATAAATCCTACTTTGTAAAGGATCACTATGATTCAAACAAAAAATTCTCTGAATCTGACATTATCAAGATGCTTGATTTCTTGATTGACAACATATTTGTTACGTTCGGAGGACGTATTTTTCAACTGACTGTCGGTTTTCCAATGGGAACCAATTGTGCCACTCTTCTTGCCGACTTGTTTCTTTATTATTATGAGACTGACTTCATACAGGAACTTCGTAGGAAGAAAGATAAGAAGTTAGCAATATCCTTTAACTTTACTTCCGCTATATAGATGATGTTCTCTCACTAAATAATTTGAAATTTGGTGCCTATGTTTAACTCATTTATCCAATCAAACTGGAGATAAAGGATACAACAGATACAGTTAAGTTGACCTCACATCTTGACTTACATCTAGAAATTGACAATGAGGGTCGGTTATAAACAAACTTTACGACGAAAGAGATGATTTCAGCTTTCCAATTGGGACCTTTCCATTTCTAAGTAGCAACATTCCTGCAGCACCTGCATACGGGGTATATCTCTCCCAATTGATACGATATTCCCGTACTTGTATTTCCTGTCACGATTTTCATGATAGAGGTTGCTGCTCACAAGGAGGCTATTTAACCACGAATTCCAAATAGTGAAGTTGAAATCATCCCTTCGTAAATTTTACGGACGCCATTACGATTTAGTTGACCGTTATGGAATAACCTTTTTACAGATGATATCGGATATGTTTCTTAAGTCGTAACTACAATCCCCTTTCCCTTTCATGAATGTGACCTACCGAATTAGACTATTTACCGGATTTTTTATAACGGGTGCCACATGTGGAGCAGGATCTGTTTACACTGAGTCATTTACATTACACCAGATATTCAAACATGTAATATTCTTTGAAGGTCACTTTCATTTTCGGCTTATAATACCACATCATCTCCATATAATTATATACAAAGCTTTTGACCATTTATATTAATACCAATATCTAATCTTTTAAAGCATCAACTAAGTTGTATACTATGAAAATATCAAATAATAACGGCGATAATATACAGCCTTGTTTAGGCAAGAATTTACTCCAAACCAATTAGTCAAATTGCCATTTATCTTGACACAAGATTGAACATTATAATATAAAGAATGTAAAGCATTTAACCTTTAGCATGTTTAGGTACTTAAAACCCTAAAGTTCTAATTTACACAACAACAAATTACTATTAACCCAGTCATATACTCTTTTAAATCTGTAATTGCACAGAACGTTGTTATTTTACAAAGTTTTCTCATTTCATTAGGTGTAATTAAAGTTACAGATGGTCTATGGTACTGCGACTCTTTCTAAAACGATTCTGTTCGTCATTGAGCATTGATTGTGTGTGACATTTTAACCAATAAAACAATTGAAGTTAATGTGAAAACGAAATACAAAATATTTTGTAATTGAACACTACTCTAATTTTTATCAGTTTATTTGTTTAGCAACAACACAAAGCCAAGATCACAGATCCGTGCGTAAGCTTATATTATTCAATAAATATACACAATGTTTGCATTGAAAATTGTAAAGGGCTTGCTTTGATATTTTCTTATATATAATTCAGTTTGCCGTATTTACCTTTTAATTTGTTATCCGTAACAATAAAGTGGAGTTTATAAAAACATTTTTTTAAGATGTAAACTAGTACGTATCTTATTTCCGAAATGTTGTTTTATAATGATGAACCTACATGGTGCTTTAACCTTTAAGTATTTTAGATTTCTATTACATCATTTTGTGTTTATTATTTTTGTTCAGAAACAACACAGGGCACGATTGCACGAGGAGCTGTACGTAAGTACATACTTATAAATTAGTATACATATTTGTCTTTAATGATTGTCACACATTGACGGTCCGTCCATCCTACCGTCTAATAATGGGTAAAAAGCTATTCCAGATGACTCCTTCTACAGTTTGAATGGTTGGAAGATTTTACCTTGCTGGCTGTATGTACATATATTGATGTGTGAATGAGTTCAGGGTTTTGATTTTTATAAATATTTGCTCTTTTGGGAGATACTTGAACTTTTTCATTTTTGGAGTATATACTTGCATGCTTGCATAAGAGGTGCATTGCGTTTCCGGATAACTCTTCTTAAGTAAGCCGAAGACCTATGAGCACCAATGCTCAGCTTTCTGTATCTATGAATAACACTTTACATATTCGAGTCTCCTGACACAATAAAATGTCAAAAAAGTCCTTGATTAACTTTGTTTTATTACAGTTACTTCAGAGTGGAGAGCGAGGAATTACTATGTCTATTTTTTTTTGTTTAAACTATTAGATAAATCTAAAATATGTACAAGTCAACATATAAAAGGGGAAGATGATTAATTATAGAATATCATGTCCATGATAAACTATAGAATACCAAGTCCAAGATTAACTTAAGATTACCATGTCCGTGATAAACTAAATATTACCATGTTCATAATAAACCTTTCCGGACCTCGTTGAATCAGCCCCGGTATTTGGTGAGATTCGTGTTCCTCGGTCTTTATTGTTTGTGACTTTTTTGTAGACTGTCGTTTAACTTTTCATTGTAGTTCAATATTTTTGCTTACTGTGTTTTTTATGTCTCTTTCGTGGTCGTGAGTTTTGTTTCTCTCTTTTGGGATCTTCCGCCTCTATTTTTTTAATTATTAAAGTGAGAGTGTTTTGGCAGTTACGCATTAAATGCAATAATTGTTTGAAGGAAATACTGAGATATTCTTAAGAATGATGAAAATTTCCATTTCGAATCCGTGGGGCGAAGTAAATGTGTGGCCTTTTTATACTGTCACCACTTTACATATACGTCAGTAAACTTATGTAGATTTTGGAGAAAAATTATCGTAGAATATCATTTCTAAAGACTAAAATAAGGTTTATCAATTATTTTAATCTTTTGAAAACTTTTTTTGATAGAGCATACTTGCAATAAAATTGGATTACTGATGGATCTTGCTATGGGAAAATCCTTGCATCAACAAAGCGCTAAAGGCTGCGGTGGCAATTCTTCAGATGCTGTAGTAATTAAGCACTGTCAAGCACCTTCGTTCTCCAAATGGCGAAAAGGATTCGAGGTTCGGTACAATGCATTGTTTACAATAATGAAATAATAGGTTCGATTCATAGTGGTTCTCTGAAGATTAATTGATTGTGCTATTACGTGACGGTCTTTTATTTTTATTGAGGAAGCATGAGTGTCCGGAGAGAACCACCGACCGTCGAAATGAAAACTGTTCTCTAAAGAGAAAGAGAAAACAAAACGATATTTAGTTTTTTACCAACTTTGTTGTGTGAAAAAAACAAGAATAAAATACTAAAAAGTAATATGAACAAAATCAAAAGCTCAAACACACCAAACGAATGGATCACAATTGTCACATTTCTGACTTTTAAGTTCAGGCAGTCACATTTAGAAAATGGTGGATTGAACCTGATTTTAGAGCTAGCTAAAAGTCTAACTTTTATGACAGTCGTATAAAATTATATTATATTGACAACGATGTGTGAACAAAATAAGCAGACATAGTAGTTATAAATGTAAAAATAGGAGTACCACAGTCAACATTGGGATATAATCTTTAAAATCACTATAAAATCAACAAAAACAAGCAATT
The DNA here is from genome assembly GCF_965363235.1 of Mytilus galloprovincialis. NCBI lineage: Eukaryota > Metazoa > Mollusca > Bivalvia > Mytilida > Mytilidae > Mytilus > Mytilus galloprovincialis. The sequence continues at coordinate 46,552,599 of NC_134850.1, read as the reverse complement.
TTGATATGTTCATTTCATTTTTATCTGTTTTTACTTGTTCGTATCTCTTATTGTTGTTGATTTTATAACTTAAGGTAACCAGCAACTGTAGTCATATTAACCATTATACACCTGTAGCTGAATGGGACAGTCAAGGATTTACAGATAACATTGGAGTGATTACGTTTTGTCACAGTGGTGTAATTGAGGTATGTTTGCAACATATACTAATTTGCATATTTATGTTTATCGGGGTCTGAAGATAAAGTTGTTAAAATATATATTCGCATATTTATGTTTATTGGGCCGGTTTGAAGATAAATTTGTTAAAATATATTGGCATAAAAATGTTTATTAAGGTTTGAAGATAAATTTGTTAAAATATATATTTGCATATTTATGTTTATTGGGTTTGAAGATAAATTTGTTAAGGTATTATACTATACTTTGCTGTAGAATAGTTAATGAGACTTTTTTTTTATTGATGGCTGTGTATTGTGTGCTGAACAAAGCAATTTAACATTCCGTTGTCGACGATTATGTTATATTTGTTGAAAAAGTTTGTTTAATAACTTTGTCGAATCTTCATGGAATGTTTTTGAAAAATGATGTTAAAGTAATCAAGTTTCTTATTTTTCATTAAATGAAAATATCTGTATAGATGGAAGATAAAAGGAAAGAGGGAGAAGCCTCTCGAGTGTGACATTTGATTTCTTCTAATGATGTTCCAACTTATTTTTGAAATAATATTAATGCACTGAACAACGGTTGCAACCACCTTAAACATAAATATCTCCAGAAGAATTTAAAATTTCTTTTCTATACGGTAAGGTTTTTATGCTCCAAAGGTTTAATATTTATGTGTTTTCAAAAATTTAATCTACTAGATGAAGGTTGTTGGTGGGGTTCGTTTTGCTTAGTCTTTAGTACTATTATTTTTCACTTTTTCCTTTTTAGCAGCGGCGTTTTCAGTTTATTTTAGATTTTATGAGTTTGACTGTCCTCTAATATTTTTCGCCCCTCCATTTTTAAAGTAACACGTTTTTGGCACAGACATACTACTTTTGCATATTTTGTTTGTCTTCTAGCGCAATATAAAATGTCCGCTTTGACATGAGACTGTATCAAGTGACTTAAATTGTCAGTAGTTGTAGATTGTAATACATTACAATCTTGTGTTTCCTTATCTTAACATTGGTGGATTAAAACACAGATATTTCATTGTTTTTGTTTAATTTTCAAAAAAAAAATTTTACTTATTAGCTATAAGAACATCTAGTATGAGTGCCAATGAGGCAACTCACCATCTAAATCACAATTTGAACAAATCAAGGTGATTTGCAGATAGGTATATTGTAAAAACACCTCACTATCGATGAATAAATATATGAAGATGTGGTATGAGTGCCAATGAGACAACTCTCCATCCAAGTCACAGTTTGTAAAATAACAACCAGTATAGGTCTAAGTACAGTCTTCAACACTTAGTCTTGATTAAAACCTGTATGTTGCCTTTTGTGTGGCTTTTGATATTTTGTTATTGGGTTTTTGTCTCATAATAGTATTCCATAAATCTGCTTTTATTCGTTTCTATTGCAATATCCCTTATATCTAAATTTTTGACATTTTTGTCTGTATTTCAGATGATTACCCAGACATGTGGAGGCAACATTTTACTGAGAAATATTACAACTCCAGCATCGAAGTCATTCTATACAGTTGATTGGGTCTAAAATTTTGTATTTAAAAATTAAATATAAAAAAAAATGTTTTGAAAAGGTTTAAAATTCAATTGACAATGACTGAGAGTGGGAAATAATCCATATGGGTGTGAGATATAAAAATGATTTTACAACTTCGTACAAATTTTTACTGACTATTCATTAATGGTTCCCTTAAAAATTACCACATCAAAAACTAAACAAATTGTTGACCAAAAGTTGCCAAAGACAGCACTCCTATGCCTTGCTTTTCACACTAAGTCTCAGACAACAATGGTGATGTCAGACTGTCAAGACTTAATTTGGAATAACCCAAAATAATTCATATAAATGACCAAAAAAAGTGCATCATAGCATCACATGATTAAGTTTCAGAGAATGTGTCATCGAATTCTGATAAGGAACTAAGAGGAAAATCATATAAAAATGTGTAATGTAGTGTGTAATCCATGTCGTACCAAAGTAATCCCCAAATATTTGGGTAATGAAATGAATTAGGAGGTGCAATGTGAGTTAAATTTTGTGAAAGTTTCATAAAATTAGTCAGCAGTTCAGGAGCAGTCGCAGATACCAAAGTCATCTACTTTAAAAACATGAGGGTATAATTACAAAATCTGAATCTGATAACAGGTATTATCGGTCGGCCCGCTGTCTATATCACTCTGCTCAGCTCTTGATAAAATTGCATATCACGGCTTTGTGACGTCAAATTCGTTGACCCGGATATATCAGCGACATCATAATGTTTAACCTGACATTGATAAGTTTGACCCAAAGTTATCAAGGCATCTTTCGGTTGCTGGTGAAACTAAGAAAACACATCCAAAAGACACAAATACAGCCCGATAAATCAATTATCAAGTTATCTACATATTGATATTGTAAATATCAGCTGCTTGACCCAATATGAAGGCCTTTTGATCTTGTTCGCTGAGCTCACTCGACAAAATGCTTCATTTTGTAATTCGCAGCTGATATTTTACAATATCAACATGCAGACAACCTGATAATTGGTACCTATAGGATGTTTTTTTTTCCTCATTAATATAAAATAGAAAATCATAAATAGAAAAAGAAAGTTTATTGATGCTGCCTCTAACATAAAATTACAAATAACAAAACAATTTGAAAAGAAAACAAAAGCCTAAATACAATTAAACATGTAACAGATGATTGACATAAGCTAATTAAGTTTGTTTGAAATAATGCATGCAGATCAAAATATAAGGTACAGCAATAAAACAATTATTATGAAATATTGTCATAAATCCTGGTTAAGATAAAAATGGTTTGCATGGTCATGATGGTAGTATTCAAGAAATTGTTAAATTGGATTTCTTGAAATGAGGATAAACAGGTATGATGTATATGCTATGGCGGGGGCATAAAAACAACAGATAAAAGACATACAGCTTGAATTGTCTTTATCATTAGAGACATGAAAACTTTAACCTATACAAGCAGTCAAAAGAATATGTACATTTAAATGTTAAACTTACCAAGCAATATAAATTCATGGAATTCTTTCATTTGTAAAATGCCCCTATGATAATTAAGAGTATTTATACAAAAAATGTATGTTTTGAGACATCAATATTCAATAGCTCAAAATATCACAACAAACCTGCCAGTTTGGAATTGAACTAATACATAGTTTTAAATGTGAAGTTCTTACAACTGACATTAATGTATAATTATTAAATATAAAGTTCATGTACATGTTATAATATTACTAGAATAAAATGATATTACAATTCTTAATTATTTCTAATGCTAGTCAGTAACATTTTCCTATTACAAAAATGAAATACACAACATCATGCTAGTTTCAAAATCCATATAACAAGTTACATAAACATTGAATCTTGATTTTCAAAAATATAAATATAGCTATGTAAAATTTCTCAAATAAGTGCTGAATTGTATAAAGCTATAACAATGTGTAAATATTTGAATATATAAGTTTCAACATAAAATAAATAACACACACTTTTGTCAAAGTCAGAGTTCTAATACACTTTAACCAATAAAGCTTGCATTGAGTGACCATTACCGAAGAAAGTCTTAACAGGTTATCAAATAATCATTTGTCCCAACAGAATATAAATAATTGTTAAATGTTGGTCAAAATGAGTGTGGAAATTTAACCAAAAAACATTAACAAGTTAACTGTTCATGCAAGTAGAAAGTTCTCTTGATTTAAATCAAGAGGTATTTAAACTTTTCCGTTGAAACCAAAATTACTCAAGCAAATCTAAATAAGAAAATCATAGCAATTGCAACTTTCACATAAACAGCAATGACTTCAGCACATATCAGAATAACAAACAACCTTAGAAAATTTCTAATTTAATTGACCCTTTTTCAAGGAAAATAGTTATCACATAATGGTTTTTGGTAACTATAAAAAGAGTATATAGATAAGTAAATAAAAACCTGAAATTTAACCCTTATACCATTTACTAACAATGTATAAAATAAATATGCACAAGCTTATTCACACAACCATATCGTTAATGAGGTAAGTGCTATACACTCTAATAGCTGATGCATGATAGAAAATACTGAAGATTAAGAGGACGACTTGATATTGCAACCAACTCTTTTTAAAGTGCATCAATAAAAGTATAGATTGTACTCTACAAATACAGCTGTTTCACAAGCAGCACCTCTTTTAGGGAGATATATAATATTCATTGATATGTTAATTTGTTAACGTACTGGTTCCCAGTAATGATCTTTGTGTTTCATTTCACAGACATAATTTGGGAATGTTACCAGAATACAAAAACATGAAAGTGTCTAAAAATTAATTCTTAGGAGGACCAAAAGTGGAGATAGGGGTAGTATAGAATTTAAGTAACCGTTTAGACTCATAGAAGTTCAGGGCATATAAATGTTGAAAATATGCTGCACAGACATATATTTTGACCTTTGAACAAAATAGTACCTAGTGCATATCAATCAGGTCAACTTTCCCTTCTGGGATATAATTTTTAACAAAACTTCATAGCAAAAGTGGCACAGTTTTAGCAGCAAAGGGAGTTCTAATGGGAAATTGCATGGTCTATATTTACAGAATTGCAATTTTGAACATTTAAGACAGTCATTAATGGCTTGATTTCAACAAATAATAACCAAAATAAAATTACCTGGAATGTTACCATGTTCAAGACAATGAAGGTCTAAATAAAATATCAAATCCTTCTCTTAAAATTTTAAAATAGCTTTTTCTAAAACTCCTTATTCTTTAAGAAAACTTGTAACGCTTTTTATATGTAATTCAAATCATCACACAATAAATCGTTTAATTTTTATAAATGTTCACTTGTAAGGGAAAGGGTGAGTTGTTCAATTTTAATTGTGAAACACTTTTTGGAGTGTTTTGCATTTAGTAGAAATCAAAATGATTGCCTTTTATGTGAACATGTCATATAGCCCTGCTTTAAATGAAAAAAAAATTGAATTTCACAATTTCTTGAATAATTATGTAATTAATCATAGTCTAAAAATATGGAATCATGGGAAAAAAATCTCTTTCCTTCCAATTATTGTTCAAATTTCATTCAGTCAAATAATCAAACAGCTCTAATCATGTGACCAAATACAAAAGAAAATCATGTGATCTAGAACAGTTTTGTACAAAATCATGTGACAATATAAGATTTAGTAGGTTCTAATGATTTTTTCTTAATACTATTAAGCAGCCAGTCCACTGTTACACATACTCCTTTGCCCTTTACCTTTGGAGCCTGCAAATAAATTACATAAGATTTGATTAACATGATGATATACAGTTAAATATTAAAAGGGAACTGTCATGAATTGTCACAGTTCAAAATAAATTATCATTTTTAAGCACAATAAATGTAAATTATTTCATAACCCACAAAATTTTTAAGACTACTTGCAGATTTGATTGACACAAAATAATCTACAAGAACAGATCCTGCATGCCCTTTTATCTGTATGTAGTGAATTTAGTCACTTATTTTGCATGCATTTGATATAAAACTGTCTGTGTGCTGGTTAATGTTTAATCATTTGAATATTGATGATTCTTAGTATTAAATATGATCCCTTCAATAAATCATAGGGTACAAATGATAGTTGAAAAGGTGGTTGGTTGTCAGCAGACCAAATTGGCTAACTTTCCCTCCTTAAGGATAGACCTACAGCTTGTTACAAGTTAATTGATCTAAAAAACAACTGTATGTGTATAGGGGTTCTCCTAAACCATGTGTTTTGCCTTTGACTACGTCTGTCATTGGAATAGTATAACTTGAACTTCCAGAAGACAAGGTAAATTAGTCAGAAAACAAAAAAAACCCAAAGGTGCTTTTCTTTGATTATGTAGAAGTATCTGAACACTTTTCTTTCATAAAATTCTGTCAAGGTTTTAAAATGTTTACTACAAGACTGCATCGAAAGTTAACCTGTCCATCTTTTAATAAAACCAGGTGCTCCGCAGGGCGCAGCTTTATACGACCGCAGAGGTCGAACCCTGAACAGTTGGGGCAAGTATGGACAAAACATTCAAGCATGATACAGCTCTGAATTTGGATTGTGATCAAATTTTTGACATTACATGGTTTTTTTTACACAAAACAAATGCCAAGATTTTACAAATCAATTAAAGATTTCTTCTTCAAACTTTTTAAATCTAAAATTAAATAGTTGACACAGCATAGGTTTCTGACACAGAATGAATGTGGTCTAATGAACTTAAAAGGTTTTTTTTGCCTTTGAGCAAATCACTATGCTGTTGAATATTAATCCTCTCAAAAAAATGTTTGAAGAAATTTTCTTTTTATTTATGAAATCTGAAATGAGAAAAATTTAACCCCCCCCTTTTTTTCACATCCCCGTTTCCCTTTTTCAAAACTGATATCAATTCAAATTTCTAATGGAGTTTGCAACAATAACTACTCATTTAAATACATCATAAAATATTAAGATGTAAAAAAACTGCTTGTTATCACTGAATGGTAAAGATTATTTAAATTTATCAGTTGGTAGTAAAAAGTGTATATACATTGTATATTGTATATAACAAAGATTTAAGTTGATTCTGGACAAAGAAAGATAACTCCAATTAAAAAAAATTCTTGCTATTGCACAAATAGGATATTTCTTGCTTACTATTCTGGACAAAGAAAGATAACTCTAATTAAAAAAAAAATTTGCTATTTCACAATATTGTGCAATTAGATATTTCTTGCCATTGCACAATACTGTGCAATTGAAAAGACTTGCTATTGCACAATACTTAATATAATAATTTTAGATCCTGATTTGGACCAACTTGAAAACTGGGCCCATAATCAAAAATCTAAGTACATGTTTAGATTCAGCATATCAAAGAGGCCCAAGAATTCAATTTTTGTTAAAATCAAACTAAGTTTAATTTTGGACCCTTTGGACTTTAATGTAGAATTTGAAATTTGAAAACAGGACCAAAAATGAAGAATCTACATACACAGTTAGATTTGGCATATCAAAGAACCCCAAGGATTCAATTTTTGATGAAATCAAACAAAGTTTAATTTTGGACCCTTTGGACCTTAATGTAGACCAATTTGAAAACTGGACCAAAAAAACTTCAATAATCAAGAATCTAAGTATATTTTTAGATTCAACATATCAAAGAACCCAACCGATTCATTTTTTGTCAAAATCAAACTAAGTTTAATTTTGGACCCTTTGGACCTTAATGTAGACCAATTTGAAAACGGGACCAAAAGTTGAGAATCTACATATACAGTTAGATTCGGCATATCAAAGAACCCCAATTATTCAATTTTGATGAAATCAAACAAAGTTTAATTTTGGACCCTTTGGGCCCCTTTTTCCTAAACTGTTGGGACCAAAACTCCCAAAATCAATACCAACCTTCCTTTTATGGTCATAAGCCTTGTGTTTAAATTTCATAGATTTGTATTTACTTATACTAACATTATAGTGCGAAAACCAAGAAAAATGCTTATTTGGGTCCCTTTTTGGCCCCTAATTCCTAATCTGTTGGGTCCTAAACTCCCAAAATAAATACCAACCTTCCTTTTGTGGTCATAAACATTGTGTTTAAATTTCATAGATTTCCATTTACTTAACCTAAGGTTATTGTGCAAAAACCAAGAAAAATGCTTATTTGGGCCCTTTATTGGCCCCTTATTCCTAAACTATTGAAACCAAAACTCCCAAAATCAATCCCAATCTTTCTTTTGTGGTCATAAACCTTGTGTCAAAATTTCATAGATTTCTATTAACTTAAACTAAAGTTATGGTGCGAAAACCAAGAAAATGCTTATTTGGGCCCTTTTTGGCCCCTTATTCCTAAAATGTTGGGACCAAAACTCCCAAAATCAAAACCAACCTTCCTTTTATGGTCATAAACCTTGTGTTAAAATTTCATAGATTTCTATTCACTTTTACTAAAGTTAGAGTGCGAAAACTAAAAGTATTCGGACGCCGGACGACGACGACGACGACGACGCAGACGCCAACGTGATAGCAATATACGACGAAAATTTTTTCAAAATTTGCGGTCGTATAAAAACAGAAAAATGAAAACATATTTTTTAGATCCAGATGCAGGCAAGACAAAAAGGTCAGAATATATGATTTGAAAATCCTGCTTTTTATACCCCTAAAACCTGTTTAACATCAATACAAATCTTTCATTGCTGTGCATTGTATCTAAAACAGCCTGGCTTAGAACCAAGTTATACTCATAATATCTCCTTTATACTAATTTCTTTCTATAGAAGCAGGAAAGAATTTAAATTTACTTACAGTTTTCCCTGATTCTACTATGATATGAGTGGCTTTTTCATAAATGTACTCTGGTACGACATCACCATCAAATCTTACATATATTAAGGCAAAATATTGAATTAAGTTATATTCTATTGTAGAAATGGTAATTTGTTTGATATAATTTGCAACAACACATTGTATTATTATTTAATGAGATAGTGTTAGATTTAAAAATTGTCATTTTGTCATTAATCTTACATTTACAGTCCCAAAAATTACAAATTCCAACAAAATGATAAAATTTAAAGTTACCTTTCTGACATTTCAAATATTTCATACAAAGTTCGTGAATTTATTCAAAGCACTTCAAGCTAATATAAATATTTATAAAACAAATGTTGTTCTCTCTCCTGTTTATAATGCCTTCTTTTCTTAAATGGTAAAAAGACTTGAGTTATCTAAGACAAGCTCAACCTCTGTCATTGGCTTTTTTGTATTGAAAAGGATACCCAATAATAAATCTCTTTAATAATCTGTAATCTTTTATCTTCTCTGGGATACAAATCTTTGCCCCATTGAAAACATCAGGTAAACTCTGAAATCAAGATCATAATTATGTTTAAAATGTACTCCAATAGTTATTCAAAATCTTGTAAATAGTGATTGAATAATGAGTCTCTAACTTCCAGGCTAAATCATTTCAATTAAATACAATTGCATTTAACTAGAGAACACACTGCATCAGATGGTTAACTAACCAGAATTCAAACAGATAGTCTTTCCTTTTACTCCCAAAGTCATGGTGTAGAAGCAGCAAACATAATTTAATATCTTAGATTTGAATGGGTTGGCAATCAAACTTACGACTTACAATTCAAGTTTTCAGAATCTAAAGGACTATTGGTAATCTCACTGATTGTACACCAAAATGAAATAATGTTACATCATTGGTTAAATTCCATTGTTTACTACATTTAAAACCAATCACAATGTTTTGGTGTAGGCTTTTGAAAATGTATTACCCCAAATGCTAATATTAGATTCTAAAATAGCAATTGTAAGTACTGTTACACATGACCAAGAATTGTTAAAGAGGTTGAAAGTGCTGTACATATTCTGTGCTGGGCATAGTTACATCAGGCCTTAACTAAACATTTCTGCCATTCTATTTTATTGTACTGTAAATGCATTACTATTCATGGGATACCAATTTTTTTTTTTTATTTCCTGGCCAAAGGTAACCCCAAAAATTAAAACAAGAATGTGTCCATAGTACACAGAAACTTCACATTTACCATCATTTTCTATGTTCAGTGGACCCTCAAATTGTGGAAAAAACTCTTTTTTGGTATAAAAATAAGAAAGATCATATCATAGTGAACATGTATTGAGTTTCAAGTTGATTGGACTTCAACTTCATCAAAAACTATCTTGACCAAAATCATTAACCTGAATTGGGACAGACGGATGAATGAACGGACAAACAAATGGACAGACAGACCAGAAAACATAATGCCTGGCTCTTTACTATCTAAGGTAGGGCATAATTATTAACAAAATAGAATCTACTATAGTGGTTCATATAGATATTTGTGCTTTTGTAATATGTTTTCAATTCACAATGAAAAGATGAAGCTTATGCTTTGAAATGAAGGAAAATGACTGTCTCTTTATAAAGTTGACTAATTCATGTTTAAAATTAATATAAAATATTTTTACTATTTAGAAAAAAGGTGAATGGGGCATGTCTTCTCAGACATGGATCAATGTCTCATGCCTGTTATTAACCTACCTTTTTAGGATGATAAAACTTCTCTAAATGATCTGGATTCTTTTGGTAACAGTAATCACCATAGTTACATAATACATTCACCTGCAATCACAAAATCAGATATTTTTCAGATGTAAATACAAAAATAACAGTATAAACAAGAGTAAACATGCTGAAATGTCTCGCCTTCTATACTAATCATTGATATTATGTTGATAGTCCTCAGTATAAAGCTAAGCTTTATTACAACTGTCATATAAACTTAACATTAACCACGATAACTAAACAAAGACCAATGAACCTTGAAAATGAGATCAAGGTCAGATGAACCATGCCAGGCAGACATGTACAGCTAACAATGCTTCTATAAAACATATATAGTTGACCTATTACTTATAGTTTAAGAAAAATAGACCAAACCACAAAAACTTAACACTGTGCAATGAACCGTGAGAATGAGGTCAGGGTCAAATAAAACCTGCACGACTGACATAAAGATCATAAAATATTTCCATACACCAAATATAGTTGACCTATGGCATATAGTATTAGATAAAAAGACCAAAACTCAAAAACTTAACTTTGACCACTGAACCATGAAAATGAGGTCAAGGTCACATGACATCTGCCCGCTAGACATGTACACCTTACAATCATTCCATACAACAATTATAGTAGACCTAATATTGCATATAGTATGAGAAAAACAGACCAAAACACAAAAATTTAACTATAACCACTGAACCATGAAAAAGAGGTCAAGGTCAGATGACACCTGCCAGTTGGACATGTACACCTTACAGTCCTTCCATACACCGAATATACTAGGCCCTATTGCTTATAGTATCTGAGATATGGACTTGACCACCAAAACTTAACCTTGTTCACTGATCCATGAAATGAGGTCTAGGTCAAGCGAAAACTGTCTGACAGACATGAGGACCTTTCAAGGTACGCACATATCAAATATAGTTATCCAATTACTTATAATAACAGAGAATTCAACATTACAAAAAATCTGAACTTTTTTTTCAAGTGGTCACTGAACCATGAAAATGAGGTCAAGGACATTGGACATGTGACTGACGGAAACTTCGTAACATGAGGCATATATATACAAAGTATGAAGCATCCAGGTCTTCCACCTTCTAAAATATAAAGCTTTTAAGAAGTTAGCTAACGCCGCCGCCGGATCAAAATCCCTATGTTGAGCTTTCTGCAACAAAAGTTGCAGGCTCAACAAAAAATGAATATAACAAAATTAGCAGCTAGTTGTTTATCATTTGATATGAAATGTCTGATTTATCAATATACATATTCCTATGTTGTTTAATTTTCTTTCCAATATTTACTTTTTGTGAATATTGATATATTTTCAATGACATCATTTTTTGTCAATTGAGGAAAAGTTGCTTTTTCATGGATGCTTGATTACATGGTATCAAGAAACTATATTTTGTTGATCATATAATACCAATGAAATACACAAATATTAGTACTCCACAATAAATAATGAACCCAATGCTCAATGCTAACTATGCGATACGGGCTTTGATCATTGTTGAAGGCTGTACAGTGACCTATAACTGTTAATTTCTTTGTCATTTGGTCTCTTCTGAAGAGTTGTCTCAATGGCAATCATACCTATTCTTTTTTTTTTTATATAATTAATCCAAATATTTAATAAGAAGTCAATCTTATATGGTTTAGTAACTTTTCAAGCAATCAGTATTCATAGTTTGATGAAATAAAATGACTTTTATTTACAGGGATAGGTATAATTATGATTTATTGATCAGTTTAAAGATCCATTCAACCTTGTAAAGCCTAAAATTTTGAACCTTAGATAGATTTGACTATTTTTCCATTTCTCTTTTACAAGAATGATGGAAGTTTTTAATGACCTTGGCTGACTTTTTTACAAGTAGCTACTTATATGCTTATGTATTCTTCATCCCTGGTTTTCAATTTTTTGGTATGAGTATTTCTAATGAAATTTAATCACTGAAAACATTTCAGACACAAGAAATAGAAATTTTTAGCTTTCTCTGTTGACTTCTATATCTTAAGGTAAGATTTTCTATACCTTGCTCTTCTTAGCTGACGATGGTTTGTGTTCTCTTTCATCATCAACATCTGAGGCTTGTCGTTTCATTGGTGATTTCCCTTTAGTCGGAGTGGCCTTTGTAGGTGTTTCTGTCATCTCATCATCTGAGATAGCCTTTTTCATTAGTAATTTTCCTTTAGTGGGTGTGGCCTTAGAGGGTGTTATTGTCACCTTATCATCTGAAATATCTTTCTTAATAGGTAGTTTCCCTTTAGTGGGCGTGGCTGGAGGGGTGTCATTACCATTATTATTCCCATCATCCTCTGTTTCACTACCACTATCATTGTCATCATCTCCCATTTTCTTCTTTTTTGGTGTGGTTGCAGGGGATTTCCCTTTCTTTGGAGGAAACATGTCTGAGGTCTCTTTGGACTTTTTAAACAAAATCTGAAATGAATATGGATATGTTAATAGACATTTTCTTACATTTCTGTCAAAGTACTTTGTGAGAGAAGTCTCATCTATTTCTTGATAAGATTCCATCACAAAATATATTATGAAATAAGAGACAGAGATGTATAAGAACGGATATTGATTCTCTGCCTACAATTTACCAGATGACTGCTCTGATTCTCTCTTTATACAATGCATGTCATTTAGTTCTCTCTTTATACAATGTCAATTAGTTCTCTCTTTATACAATGTCATTTAGTTCTCTCTTTATACAATGTCATTTAGTTCTCTCTTTATACAATGCATGTCATTTAGTTCTCTCTTTATACAATGTCAATTAGTTCTCTCTTTATACAATGTCATTTAGTTCCCTCTTTATACAATGTCATTTAGTTCTCTCTTTATACAATGTCATTTAGTTCTCTCTTTATACAATGTCATTTAGTTCTCTCTTTATACAATGTCATTTAGTTCTCTCTTTATACAATGTCATTTAGTTCCCTCTTTATACAATGTCATTTAGTTCACTCTTTATACAATGTCATTTAGTTCTCTCTTTATACAATGTCAATTAGTTCACTCTTTATACAATGTCATTTAGTTCTCTCTTTATACAATGTCATTTAGTTCTCTCTTTATACAATGTCATTTAGTTCTCTCTTTATACAATGTCATTTAGTTCTCTCTTTATACAATGTCATTTAGTTCTCTCTTTATACAATGTCATTTAGTTACATGGCATGTCTTACATTAAAGAAATACAAACACGTACCTGGCAGTTGTAATCAGCCAACTTGACTGTATTTATAAAATATACTATTTGATTTTTAAAGTACAGTTATACACTACTAAATTAAAAGTGCAGTTAGGCTACTCCAATGTACAAGGCATTTGAAACTTCAGTGAGGTAATCTTGAAATTTAAGATACTGTAAATTAAAAAAAAAAAAGGAAATTATTGCAATTTTGTCATTTTAGACTAAAATGTGAATTTAATTTTTGCGATATTGAGAAATATCCTGTTTATATCATAAGAAATTTTTTTAAATGTGAGTTTAAATTATTGTGATTATAACCCTGTTGCATTTTTAGCGATAATAAAAACATTGAAATAATCTCTCAATTTACAGTATACAAAAGCTGTAGTGCTTCAACCATAGCAATGACTTTTGAAATTTAGCTAAAACATTATTTGCCTCTAGGACATTGTGTAAAGATTTTGTCTTTAATATAAGCTTAACTATAATTCAGCTAGATTTTGAAAATAATAGCTATAGTTGGAAAACTACAACTTTTGTGTGTTTAAAATTTCAAGATTACCTCACTTGAGTTTCATATAATTTTTTTTATATATAAAACTGACCTTTAACCTTGGAACATCAGTAGCATTCTCCCAAGTTTTATCATCTCTGACTTTAGCGATTCTTGGGAATCGTATTGATATTCCATCAGCTGTATGGGCAGAAGATTGACTAAACTCTGCTCCCATAATTTCCCAGATTGGTGACTTTTTCGGATCTTTGACCACAAAGTCAGGAATTAAATTCTTGTTCACATTCAACCAGTTGGGGACCTTTAAAGCATCTTTGCTGATTTTGACAACGTCAAGTTCTTTTTGCAATTCGTCTAACGTTTTGTCATCAAAACCGCTGTGGCATTTTGTTACCGTGCAGAATTTCTTAGTGTGGGGGTCATATGCTCCAAGTAGAAATATGGACATTATACCACCTGTAATGAAAGAATGGAAAAACAGATTTAAATAATAATATTATATGTAAATTGTTTTTATCAATAATGTATATTCATAATTGAAAGGAAGATTTGGCTATCGGTCTAAAATAACTTCTATACGAAGAAAAATATAATATTTCCTGGTTTGTCTTATAGTTGTCTTTTGTTTGAAGCAATTGCCTTGTCAGTTTCTCTGGACTTCTGCAAGTCCCCTGTTTGTTATTTTCTGTTTCTTTTTTCCACTATGAAATAAAAATATTTGCAAGCCAATACTGTTTTGTTCTTATGCAAATGATAATGAGGATGAAAAATAAAGTTGTTTGATAATACCTTAAAGTTTAATGATCACCTACTGTGGACTCATTATTCGATATATATAGTTCTTGTTTTCATTGTTCAAATGCAATAAAAAATGCAAATTTTCTAGACATGCTCAAGGTATGTAAGTGTCACAGTTTATTTCTTCCTCTGTGATATTTGATCCTGAGGATATTTTTTCAGAGTAATTTTTTTCCAGACATGGTATTTCACAAGCAATTTTTTCCAGAGGAGTGAAAATCTATCTGTGTTATGCGGATAGTATGTACGGTATATATTTGCCATACCATATTTCACAGAACTTTGTGAAATAGAGTCCAATCAACTAAAATGTAAGTTACCCTCAATATATATATACCTGACTATAATTGTAAAATGTTTCACAGAGGTAGAACAAATTTGCATATTTTATTAACGGGAGGTAAATATGAGCAATTTATATTTTAAAGATATCAATATAACATATTCCTGAATCTATTTCATAGTGAAGTTTCTCCTTCAATCTAATTTTTTATATATTCATTTATATAAAAAGATGACTTACAACATGATTTAATAAGACAGATAACATTTCACAGATAAATACTACCCAGCTGTTAAAATTGCTTTTGTTCCAATGTATTGTTATGCTATGATTTACCTGATTTCCATATAATCAACAACTACATCTTTGTCCTCAGACAAAACTATTTATATAGTCACAAATATAATCATAATCAAACTCTTCCATTACTGTTAACAGTAATAATGCAACTATATTTCTACCTTTACTTTTTAATTTATATTTGTACTGGGATCTGAAAACAACTCACTTTTATATGTATTTCACTTACGTTATCTAATCATGATATTATTTCACAATTATGATCTTTGAAATTACTTCTGGTTTTCTTTCTTATGTTTCATGACAATTTTCTTTTTAAAAGAATGATATTTACTTGAATATTTCAGGAATTTTTGTCAATGATAATTTGTGAAATTATTTCCCATTATAATACATTTTTAGACAATTTTACAAAGTTTTTTAACAATTTAGCTTTAATTCAAATACACTATTATTATTTCATAGTATTTGTAAAGGATAAGTTTTTTCTAATAACTATTCAATAAGTTAACTACCCAGATAGAATTTCATGCCAAAGGAAAAAATATCCCAGGGAAATATTTTCCTCCGGAACAAATTTCACCCGGATATAATTTTGGTTTACCAAAGCAGCCTGGTGTGAATGAATAAACAATAAAAACATTATTGTTATTTTATGACTGCATTTTTTTTTAATTTTTTTTTTTTTTTAATGTGCTCATTTTCTGTGGACAACAGCACTAAAACTCTAATGTTAAGTTTTGATTAAATCCATTTCAGAATAACTTATTTTGATAGACTATTGATATTGCATTTATATACTTATTCTTAAAAAAAAAACGTGAATAAAAATAAATTGATTTTTTTCTGACCTTTGTTCCCTGTACCATAATAAGCTCCAAGAACAATTAAATCTGCTGAGTCAGCCATTGTTCCTTCTTGTAAATAATCTTTCTTCACTTTCAACCAATGTCTCTTTCCAGGGGCATATATACTCTGAAAAGTTTTAAGTATCCATGAAAATCAATTACTGTTCTTAAAAACACTCAGTAAAGAACATCAAAGAAAAGTTTATAAAAAGAGCACTATCAATTGAAATTGTAAATAATCAAGAAATACCTGTTTTATTTCAGTTTTATACAAATTCAAATACTAAGGGGATGCTATGAATATATTTTATTGACTATATATGTCAGGTATATATTGGTGGCTAACCAAACAAAAATCACCAAAACTGGTCAAACACTCTTAGCCTTCATATTTCTGCATCAAGAGATCTATAACATGTCTGTATCTTACTTTTAAATCTTTCAACACAAGACCTTCCAATCCTTGTCTAAATACATCATTCATCATATCCTGCAAGTCTTCTGGATCCTGAAAGGTATTAATCAAATATTTTTTCTACATTAATGTTGTTGTTTAGACAATACACTTTCACTCATTTTTGTACAATCGTCAGTTAGTTTTTGTTTTTTTAACTATGATATTTGTCTTGTCAAATTGATTACAAAAAAAAATTATAATGTACAATAACTGATCATGTTCAAGCCCCTTTAAAGGGTTGTAGGGATATACATATTATAAATGTTCTTTAAACATGTTAAACTAACATGGGTTATTTTAAAGAATTTTGGATACTAAACAAATACTGTTTTTTAATGGGATAAACGTGTTGGGATTTTTACTAAAAAAAACTAGCATTCACTGAGTCCAACCAATGACATGTCTACATTATTTTTTTACTTAAAATTATGTAAAAATCTATGAAAAATCTTGTAGTCCATGCTTCTATTGGAATTTAAAATGATTGTTGGAAAATACCTATATTGTTACTTTAAAATAATAACTTGTTCAAGTAAGATCTTTGTCTGTCTATTGTTGAAGGCTATATTGATGCCTAGATGTTGTTTAGTTGTTTGTGTTTAAAGCGTGCTTTCTCAATAACCTTTACCCCCCACCTCCTTTTATTCCTTCTAAACAACACACTTTTTTAATACCGCAGTCCCACTAGGCCACGATCGCACTACGATCTATGAAAAAAATGCAAATTTTGATGATAATAGTACGATCGTGTAGATCGCAGTAGGGTTGTATCACGGTCGTATCACGGTCGTGGTGAGGTCTTGAAGATCGTGATAAGCATGGCCAACTTTGAACATGTTCAAAACAATCGTGGTGCGGTCGTGGCTAAATCAGGTCGTAGTATAAGCGTAGTGAGAGCGCACTTAGGTCGTAGTAAGATCGCAAAGGTCACTGTATCATCGTAGCGAGAGCGTTGCAAATTTGGATTCTATTCGGAGAGACGGCACTACGTTCTCACAGCGACGTTATTACAACATCACTACGACCACCACGTTCTCACCGCGACCCAACTACGCTTCCACTACGATTATACCACGTTTACGCCTGGCTGTGCAAGACCATAGTACAATTCTAGCACGCCCTTGCCGTCCTCATCACACTCTTCATACGACCTGAATACGTTCATACTACAACCATGATTCTCATTGCCATTTTCACATAAAATATATTATATATATCTCCAGGTTTTGTTTCTCTGTATGTAGTTCTTGTCCATTTTCTCTAACGGCTCAACCATGCTTCTCCTTTATATAAATAAGACCGTTGGTTTTCTCTTTTGAATGGTTTTACACTAGTAATTTTTGGGGCCCTTTATAGCTTGCTGGTTATTGTGAACCAAGGCTCTGTGTTGAAGGCCGTACCTTGGCCTATAAAGGTTTACCTTTATACATTGTTACTTGTACAGGAGAGTTGTCTCATTGGCACTCATACCACATCTTCCTATATCTATTGACACATCTGTGTCATCTCTGCTATCGTTCACTAAAATATCATCATTTGAGCTTTATTGACCAGCAAAAGGTTGTAACTTATGTTGGATTGGTCGGTCCAAAATCTCTGCTTGATCTGGATTTGTTACTTTCAGAGCTCCCTCTGCCTCTACATCATCCCCATACCACCACACCCACATGTAATAGAAGATTTTGCTGGCATGATTGTATTGTTTCCGATAAATCTATGTCTTAATCAGAAATAGAAGTAATGAAATTGTATTGATATGGAACACGATGTTGACGTTATTACTGATAACGTATATATATATAGTAAGATCGCGGTATGAACGTAGTATAATCGTGGTAAGAACATATTATAATCACAGTAAAAGCGTGGTAAGATTGTGTTGCAATCGGATAACTCGTGGAATGGTCGTAGTATGAACGTGATGGGTAGAAAGATCTTGATAAGCGTAGAGAGGTCGAAGAATAAGTGAGGTGAGAATGTGATGGGATCGTTGTAGAAGCGTATTGAGGACGTAGTAGCATTGTGATAGCAACGCAAATTTACATTTTCATGCCGGTCATATCGCGACCTTTCCACGATCTGAATTCATTTTAGATCGCGGTGAGCGTGGTGCGATCGAGGTCTAGTGGGACTGGGGCTTTAACAAGGAAAACAGGTATTTAAACAGAATTTCTTCAATAACACAGAGCTAAAGAACTTTATCACTATTGTACTATCTTACATATCAACACTTACTTTGATGAGTTTCATCTCTGAAAACATAATTCTGTTTTTTATCTCTGTCATCTCATCATGCAGAACTCTACGTCTTTCTTTGATAGGTCTGTAAATACAGTAAAACCTCTTGTCAATTTTTATTAAAGAATAATATCAATCAGCTGTTTCATGGCAGACTAGTAAATGAAAATAGAAATGTGTATATGCACACCATTATGAATACCATATATATTTTATATATAACTGCTCTTGTTACATTTTTTTCTCAAAAAACCATTTAAGTAGTTGAACATTTCTATTGCAGTAGGTTTGCTGAGATGAAGAAGTTTATTCATGGAATATAAATTACACAATAATGTCACTAATTAAAATACTTATTGATAATCACATAGCATTTGATCCTATTTATAGACTCACTTTTGCATTATGTTCTCTCCATTTAAATGCAGACAATCAAATATGAACAAACACACTTGTGCATCCTGGAATTTAGCTTTCTGTAAAATATAAATTGAAGATATATACCTTTAAAACTGAGCAAGTTATAAACCTACGGCCTACATAAGTAAATATCATTCATGTGGCTTGTAGCTATTTAATAATTCAGCAGATAGTAAAACAGGACCACTAAGTAATCACTTATGAGCAAAGGTTTATAAAAATTTTGACAGTCATTACCAATTAAATTTTTTTTAGTAAAAGTTTGTTTTTTCAGAATTAAAAAAACTCTTTGAAAATCAAGTTTTCATATGCAAATTAACAGAACAATATGAAGATTTCTTAAATGAATTAAAATTTCCATAAAAGATATTTTACATAAATATAGGTAGGCTTTTTTTTCTTTTATCTGCTCACTGTTATTTGAGCCGAAATATTTCTGAAAGTATTTTTATTCTAATTTTGTGAACTATAACATGACATTAATTAATGAGGTCACAGTTAAGATTTGATGGCAAGCATAAATTAATCATTTTACTACAATCTCCATATTCAGGTTAAATGGAGAGTTGTCTTATTGGCATACCATATCTCCTTATTTTAATACCCAAGTTTAAACAAAGTACTTAAAGTCATATGAAACGAGTGAATGGTGAAAAATAATGTTTTAATATCCAATTCTTGAACCAATGCATGTATATATCATAAACTTTGTCCTCTGTGCACGAATTTCTCATTTTTTATGCAAATATATCGGTTTTAAATCGTCAATTTTTTTTCTCTCTGTCTGTTATGATTTAACAAATATGGCTGCTCATTAAATGCCGTGTTTTGAGGTCGAAGTTTACCGATTGTCACCTTATAGTAAACGAATAACAAAAAGCATGGGTATTGAGCAGGTGTTTAACATGTACAATCGGATAATTGTTTATTTTAATGACAGATCCATGCGTATTGCAACCACCGGATTTATACGAGGAGGGTTACGCTCAGGTCACTATGCATACGGAAAATATGTCGACGAATTGCTTCCTGGAAGGAAGCAATGAAAAATAAGTAAACTTCTAAATGTGGACAAATTAAAGAATTTTCCTCAGAAAAAAGTTTATGTACATAAGTTGTATAATGAAAACTATCCATTTAGTTGTAAAAAACATATGCGTATTTTTTTTTAATTTGAGGTTTCTTAAGACTTTAAATAATGATATCATTCAAAATTTTATTTTTGGTAAATTTGCTAGCCATATAAAACCCAAAATGTACCTTGCCTTCAAGTTTTATTCTTTTTTTTAGTTTTAGATGACTTGAATTTAAATTAAAAAAAATGATCATACCATTAAACAGAGAAGCCTATATATAATATCATATTATATGTTATATATATATGATGTATAACAAGGCGAGTAATGAATTTGACATTTATAATACCTTATGCACCCCTAAAGAACCAAAAGGTAGAGGCTTGCTTGTTTTTGTATCAACCATTAAAACTTCAGCATCCAGAATGAGGTCATCTCCTGATGGAAATGCCTTTGGAATGAACTCAGAAAAATGCTGCACCTAAAAAAAAAAGATAGACATATAACAGAAGTCATAGATAGGATAAGTTTTTGTTTTGGCCCTTTGTTAGTGCTGAGCCTAACTTACTACAAATATAAGATGAAAGGCTTTGAGTAGAACCCTAAACTTCTTACTTGGGTACTTTTTAACAAATAAAAAAAAAAAAAAATTGAATACAAAAATATATTCGGCTGTTGTCTTCTGTTTGGTCAAGTTGTTTTCTATTTGACATATTCCCCATTTCCATTCTAAATTTTATCTTCCAATTATACTGTAAATACTGGGCAGTGCATTAATATATCATTTTGCTGTTCATTGTCCATAACTTAGGCCAATTCCTTGAATTTTTATTTTTTTATTTTTAATAGTTATATACTGTGGATTCATTTATTTTCGTTGGTATCAATTTTCGCGGATAGAGAAAAAAAGACGTTTCGTGGTATACGTAAATTTGTGGATCGCTGATTACAAAAAAAAAATCAAAAAAATTCAGATACGTAATTCGCGGATTTCTTTTTGATTTAGGAGATCATATAACCTTCTTGATTTGATCAATAATAAAACAAACAAAAAAGAAGGAATTCATTGAAAAAGTTTTGAATTGTCAAAATCCTCGCTTGGTCATTTTAGGTTAAAGTGTTCATTGAAAACTTCTATTACAACAATGGACAAAGACAACTTATTATTTGTTTGTTTTACAATTTATAAATGCTTGTCGGAATTCTATAAGGCAATCAAAACTTTATGATTGAAAGCTCATTTCCCTAATCACGATATAATAAACAGTCATATAAGTAAAATGTGTGAAAATAAATGTTCCTGTCATAAACAATATTACCTACGGGCAATATCCCTGTACTTAATCCTATTGATTTTCAATCACTAGTAAACCAAACTATGACACGGTAATTAACAACTTGCAGTTATTTTCCATGAACAGTTTTAATCAATTTTAAAAAGTAAATTATCACTGATATTCGATATATTTATTATAGATTTAATTAAAATACTTGTATCTTCTTTCAATAAAAATCACGTGTTATGTTACAATGTTTATCGTTAGTCAACACTATACCAGAACTGCATAACATAACCGGAAATAAACATCCGACTCCATACACATTTATCAATATTATTCTTCGTTGAATTCTTAAATTCGTGGTTCGCTGTGACCCACGAAACCCACGAAAATTGGTATACCACGAATAAAAATGAATCCACAGTACATAAAATATATGTATAGAGTAATATATTAAGAATTACAAATGTGTCAAGGTTTGTGATTTGTGAAAGTATATATTCAGGAATCTGCCTGGGTATATACGACGATTTTATCCCCAATTGGAACCTCAAAAACGTCATCATAACACCATAACTATGTGACATATTCAAAAGCTGTACAGAACACTAACAAATGTCAGGGGCTCACAGGGGAAAATAATGAGGTACATCAGTCAATAATATGTTTTCAATACAAAATCATGCAATTTACACTTTAAATACTTAAATTTAATGTTAAAAGTGTTATTATAAATTATTACATACCTGATAAAATTATTTTCACAGCAAATTACAAAATTCTTCAAGTATGCCAATCATATCAGGTTGGGTTTTTCAGTATATGTGTTGTAAAAAACAAAGCCACACACACATACAAACACAAAATATGAAATCTTAAAACTTTATTCAAAACATTTTTCTAAAGAAATTTTTTTTGTGAAGATAAAAAAGGTGCATTTAAATAGATTACTTGAAATATTAAGTAACAATAAACATGATGTAAAGAATATAAATGCTACATCATGAATGATTAACAAATAGGCGTACCTGCACTGGAAAAAACATTAAGACAGAAATAATCTGTAATATATGTGTAATTCAGGTCTCAGACAGGGTATAAATAGATATCCCCTTTGCCTTCAGCCCCAGGGATATAAACTCTAAGCCCGGAATGTCACAGTATATACCCTATCTGAGACCTGAATAACATATAATATACATATTGTACATGCATTTTTCCTACAAAACTTTACCTTATGAGGCTGTACAGGTTTCAAGCTTCTACTGAAATAGGAGAATTTATCTCCCTTTTTATGGAGTTGAACTCTTTCTCCGTCATACTTTATCTCAGCATACATTCCATTTGGACATTTCTTCATGGCATACTCCACTGATCTACAAGCTTCTGCCTACAAACAAAGTTATATAAAGTCAATAAGTGACTTGTGAGCCATTGTTCTCAAATGATACACCTACTTTTAAGTTATCAGTAAACAGGAAGTTGATGAGACAGGAATGGGAAGTTGAGATGAATATGTGAATGCATCACATGGCTTAGCATGTTCACATGTCAATTAAAGTTCCTGCAAAAAATGTGATGAACATTTCAAACATGGAAATCATAAGTAACAATATCCCCTTTATAACAGGAAATTATTGAGCATGGAATCTGAAAGTGCAGAGTCTGTCAAAATTCTACTCGAGGAATTATAATGGAATTTTCTAAATATTCAAACATCCCCTACCTTTCCACCAATGCAATCCAATTTAATTGTGTAATCTGTAGATTCACGTAATTAAAAGCAATACATTATAGTATTGTTAAGTGCATGATTCTATATGATTTTTCTAGGCTTCAACAGTTTTTTTTAAATCATATTTCAATTTGAAAGAAAGAGTATTATGAAATTGACTTTAAATCCAACACTCAGACTTTATGTAAATACGAATTCAGTAACCTACCAACATAGGTAAAACAGGAGTCATAAGTGATGCTCGTACACTGAGTTTTTTACTCATTCCTGGTTTGGATCCATCCCTTCCTTCCATTACTCTCTCTACAACATCCTTCAAGTCCCTGGAAGCTTGGAAAGCAGCATAAGCATTTTCATCTAATCCATCTAAACTAATATTAAAAGAAAAAATTTCAAGATGTCAGATAAACATTATCTCCATGGCAGATATCCTTAATTTTTTTTGCAATACTTACGTGTTTTATTTGATTGTACATGTTCCCATATTATTATTTTCAATTAAATGACTGACACACAACTTGTGCATGTTATTCTAGGATTTTGCATCATTTTTGAGCTTTTATTTTGGTTTGTTACACCAGATGTTGAATGGGTGGTGTACAGTAATGAGACAGCAACCAAATAACATCAATAACCATAATATATCTAGAGACTTAAGGTATACATAATGTCTTTCATCATTAATGTTGAAGGCCATACTTTGATTGTTTATTTTTTACAAATTGTGACTTTGAGGAAGAGTTGTTCCATTGGCACTCATACCACATCTTCTTACATCTAATTTTTTTTAATAAATTCATTAGTAAATATAAAACATGTTCTTACATGTGTTTTGCTCCTGCATTTATTCTCAAGTCATGTTTAATCAATCTCACAAACATCTTTAAATCATTGGATGAACATCTGAAAAGAAATTATGAAATTCATGAAATTAAATTTATTGTATGTATATCCCACATATTCAAAGCATGTAGTCATTTGATGATGACCCAAATACTGTTGATATGAAAGTTGATGCAATGCACAATCAATTGGAAGATACTGCTGATGAACCAATTCAACCTAATCATATGTACAAACATGCATTTAAAGAATGTGATCCAATTGGGGATTAAATGTTTTGGATTCATAATTGTCTCCCTTTTACCAGAAAAGAATTTATTTTAAAGTTGCCTTATGTTTTTTTTTTTTTGTGTGTAATGCCACTTTCAGTGTCCTTTGCTATATATATCATGGTTATAAGGTGGTTTTTTTTATTGGTAAAAGCCGGATAAATGGCAATTCATAATCTCTATTATTGTTCACTACAGATGAACTACTCTGACAGATCACTAGGTCAGTAAGAACTAGTTGTTTAATTCTTAAATTGATATCATTATTATATGATTCAAACTTATTCCACTTAAAATTTATACAAACAAATATACTTTCATCTTTTCAGTACAAAACTGTCTTAAAAGAATTGCCAAATATTAAAAATTTCGCAGTTGTTTTATCAATTCCTGAATTGTAAAAATTCAAACTACCTTTTTGTAACTTTCTTTAAAATTCTTAACTGGTCATCTTCTTTTGTGACATTAGAAAGATCCTCCAAATAATCGTCAACCTGAAATGAACAGTAAAAGGGTCACTGTATCCATTCATGGGGAATTGTTTTTCATTTAATAGAATTGTTCTAAATAAAACACCAGGACATAAGGGTTGACATGAAAATCTGTGTCCATGATTTGCTTTCAAACCAATGCTATGATTAACATTAAAAATAATGTTCCTGCTAATACTAATTTTACAATGTAGGAACACAATTAAAAAATACTGTAAAGAGTCAACTTAGTTATTAGAAATAATACCACTTCCAAATCAATTAAGGATATTTACGTAACATGAGCAACTCAATTGTGGAGCAAGAACTTCTTTATCTTACCTTTATAGGGCTTCTGAGTTCTAAATTTATCATTAGAATCAAAATGTTCTTTTCTAAGAAGTCAAATTTAGAAGTTGTGAGTAAAATATAGGATTATAAAAAAGTTAATCATGAACTATGATTAGATTTGGTATTGAGATGTACATGTATTTATGAAACAATAGAATAGGAGATTCCTATTTCCGACTTAATGAAATTATATATTATTCTTATAGTATTAAAATAATTGGAAAAGTAAACAGTTTCCTTGTTCATAATTATAAACATAATGTTTTAAAGCTATTATATATTTCCTTAATTATATTACATCCAATAATATAATGTATTGTTATTACAGGGTAATATTTTGGATTACGATATAAACTTCAAATAAAAAATCTGTAACCCTTAGATTGTTTCTTGAGTGTCTTTTGCCCCAACACAAGACTACATTATAATATATACATATATTAAGAGTACAAAGCTAGAACTTCCATATGTTCATTAATTTTCATGGTTTAAAACTAAACATGAAATAAATAAGAAATGTAAGTGTCTATGAAATAAATCTTTACCCATGGACCCATTTTCTTACCTCCTTTAATGAGAGAGTACTTTTCTTTTGTGGCTGTAATGTATCACTTTGTTCAAAGAAAATTCTCACTGTTTCTGCTACATCTCCCTATAACGCATAAAAAATATATCAATAAAACATACATCTCCCTATAACGCATCAAAAATATATCAATAAAACATACATCTCCCTATAACGCATCAAAAATATATCAATAAAACATACATCTCCCTATAACGCATCAAAAATATATCAATAAAACATACATCTCCCTATAACGCATCAAAAATATATCAATAAAACATACATCTCTCTATAACGCATCAAAAATATATCAATAAAACATACATCTCTCTATAACGCATCAAAAATATATCAATAAAACATACATCTCCCTATAACGCATCAACAATATATCAATAAAACATACATCTCCCTATAACGCATCAAAAAAATATCAATAAAACATACATCTCCCTATAACGCATCAAAAATATATCAATAAAACATACATCTCCCTATAACGCATCAAAAATATATCAATAAAACATACATCTCCCTATAACGCATCAAAAATATATCAATAAAACATACATCTCCCTATAACGCATCAAAAATATATCAATAAAACATACATCTCCCTATAACGCATCAAAAATATATCAATAAAACATACATCTCTCTATAACGCATCAAAAATATATCAATAAAACATACATCTCCCTATAACGCATCAAAAATATATCAATAAAACATACATCTCCCTATAACGCATCAAAAATATATCGATAAAACATACATCTCCCTATAACGCATCAAAAATATATCAATAAAACATTGTATGATTGATGCATTAAACAGACAAAAATAATATACAAAGACTAATCTGGATTTGTTTTTATGAATGAGTTACACTGGTTGTTGTTTTTATGAATGAGTTACACTGGTTGTTGTTTTTATGAATGAGTTACACTGGTTGATCGGGATACATCACCTTTATTGAGTCATTGAACAATCCCTATTTACAAAATACCATTAAGTAATAAAATAAACATTGTGACAAGAAAATGTATAGAAAATGCATGAAATTATTATTATATATAGATTTCTACAACAAGTGTGTTACAACATTTTCTCCACTCGAGACAGTTAAGTTTTCATATTTAAAATGTGAGGCTTGCCGAGCTTTTTAAGTCTTTAAAATTTAACTGTTGAGAGTTAAGAAATATCCTAATACACAAGTTATAGTTTAGAAATCTGTCTCTCTAATGATTTTTATCCTTCTTTTTCAAAGATTTGCAGAAAGATGTGGTCAAGACATTTAATGTAATAAAAATAAATATGACCAATCCTTTGCTAGAAAACAGATACTTCACTAGCGACGAGAAATATTTTTCTCACACAAACATGAAATGTGAGAATACCACAAAAATTGGAGAACATTATTTTAAAATCTTTACCTGATTTAGATCTTCAACCATTTCTTCTAGAGATGTATTAAAAATCTGAAAATAAACATAGACAATAAAGTTTGACCTTCAGAAGACAAGATAAAACCAATTGATGGCAAAACTATTACTATAAAAAAAAATCTATGGAAAAACAATGTAAAACTGAGATCAGACTAATGAAAAATGAGCATATGTGTGCAATGAGAAATTAAAACAAATTATCATATTTAAGATTGTTTTTTTTTAAATTTTATACGGGAAACAAGACTAATTAATTTCATCTGTTCTCATTTTTCATGACTTCCAAATATACTGTTTGCTGTTTAGATATTTAAGATGTTTTCAGTAAAGGTTTAATTTATTTTTACTTCACCGTTTACATAAAGGAATAAATATATGCATAGCACTTGTTTCGTGTGTCTCTTAGTACACTATGAACATGATGAAGAGGACTGTTTTTTTTTCTATATAAGATAAACATGATAAATAAGACTAGAAAACACTTTTAATTAATATCAGATAAGTATTCAAAAATTTTCACAAAAAAGATAAAACCTCAAACTGACATGGTAATGCTGTACCAAAGCACACACACAAAAGCTGAGTATAATATTTTTGGTCCTATTGATAAAATAAAAGTTAAATTTCTAATTAATACTCTGTAAATAAATTGATCATAATTTATTACCTGGCTAAATAATTTAACCAACTGTTTACTCTTCACGTTATAAACACGCTTCACAAATCCAGGTAACAACAACTTCAACCACAGGTAGGCATCACCTTTAAATCCATCTATAAAATATATTAGTAAGCAAAATATAAATATATAAGGAAGTACTGCAGAATACAACTAGGCAAATAACTTTCAACTTTTACCTTGATTAAAATTTTCCTTCCTTAAATCATGTCGTCTTTTTTTTTTTACACAGACATTATGTATTTTTCTTTAATTTGCCTGAAATTTTTAGAATTGCGCTTCAAAATATTTATGAATAAACTTTAAAACTTCTGATGAAAATTTTCAAAAGGGAGATAATTGTTTGGATTTTTTTTGGTGCTAAATTAGGCAAACATAGTCAAATCTATCGATATGTTCTAGAACTGTAGACTTGCAGACTTACTTATCTTTGACAATGTAAAGGAGAAGATTCATGTTGAACAGTTGTCAACCAAATGTTTATCTTCTGCAAAACTAAAAAGCCTCGTAGTATAAAAGGAATAAACATACCATTTTGGGAATTCAAAATTATTCATAAACCTGTAAGCCTTATATTTCTAGCTACTACAAATAAATCTTATATTTAGAAATAACTGTGAATTATTTTGTGTAGCTATTACTAACTGTAATTGTAGGACAATCAACACAAACATGACAAATGTGAGTTTAGTTATTCCACCATCAGGAAATGCTGTGTATAACTTAATGCTATCAAAATTTAAAATCACAGTCTAATTTTGAGACTCACTATTTCATCACACATTTTGTAATAATAATAAACAACACAAAAATTACCTCCATTAGGTCCATCTTTTAAGAACTTAGATACTTTCTGAGTTTTTGCCAGGTAGCTACTCTCTGCTGCAATATCTGCACATAACTTTCTGTAGTTCCTGAAGTTATCACTAGAATCACTTTTCATACTAGTTCCTGGTTCTGAAGGAAAAACATACAAATTGTAACAGGGATACTTCTTAGGGCTATTCCATTAAAATGTATGTGGGAGGGTTACTGGGTAGGAAGCGACTTTCAAGATATCCATACAACCAAGAACTATTTTTAGATAATTTCGCATAATGGTAATAAACCCATACTGAAAAAATACCCATGACCCACATTTAATAATTCAACTTCCCTTCCTACCCTCCCAAATATATTTTAATGGAATAGCTCTTACTGGAAATTTAATTCAATGTTCTATACTCAAAGTATTAAAAAATTATAATATGACATAAACTGTTGCTATGTAAACAAAGCAATGTTTTAATTCCAGTTGTAATTTGAACAATGCTATTTGATCAATTACAAAATGTACATTTTTTGTTTGTGTTAAAATAAGCATAGAATATTTTTGGTATGAAAGCTTTACTTCTTATACAGTGTCATCAAGAATCAAATACTGTAACCCAACCTCCCTCCTCAAATACCTTTTTTTCACGTTTAGCTATTTCTTGCTGACTTCACAAAGCTTTCTGTCGCAATTTTTAGTGATTGTTCATATACAAATGACATAAGAAAAGATCCTAATTTCACATTCACAGCAGTTTATGTTTTTTTTTTTTTTTTTTAATTTGGTTAAGCAGTTTTAACAATGATTAAAGTTGAGACATTTTTGGTTAAGCACTTTTAACATGTTTCATGTTTAAAGCTACAAAAATATTTCTCTGTAGTCTATATTTAAATATTCAAGTTTAAATTGTTCACGTGCCTATTAAACTACTTTTGATTTTTTCTGCAAGCAAGACAGGAAACATGTATTTTTTTTTTGGCCTTAAATTTCTTGCATTTGTACTAGTATTGCAAACATGTCAAATATTCTTATTTCAAATTAGTTATGTCCATACAAAATACTATTGAACAAATTATATTTGAATCAAACCTTCATCACTATCAGCAGATGATGGTCCTGCCTTTGGAGAAGCTGCTGATTTTGCTGGTGAGGATTTTGGTTGGGACTTTGGAGGTGAAAATGGCAGTTTTGCTTGTCCAGTGGCTTTTGGTGTCCTTTTTGGAGTTTTAGCAGGAGATTTTGAGTTGGCTTGGGAATCTGAAAAAGAGAAATTCTAAAAATGGTTACTACTATAAGTTGTTATGATTTTGTTTTTCGAATTTAAGAAACTTTTGCTAAAGGTTTACAAGGTTTAACTTTCTTGGCAATCTGCTGTCTTCTGATAAAGTAAACTATTATATAATCTTAAAAGCACAGTTCACTCATTGCATGTCATTTTTTATGAACATTTCATGCAGTGAAAACTTCCATTTTAAATTTAAATAGCTTTTTCTGTAATGTACAGTACATGTATGTGTAAAATAGATGATAATCATACAGGACAGAGAGAATTTAAAGTTGTGTGCAGTTTCATAACTTAAATACAACTAATAAATAACATAAATATTATTATCATAAGACACGATTACATGATCAGTTGGTATTTCATTTTGTTAAAATAGTTTTAAAAGTTCTTGCATGACCTTAGAAAATACAATTTAAATGCATTCCAGTAAAATGTACATGATGTATGCAGACTTACACATTGAACCAATTTTGGTTATGGTTAGATGTTTATCATCCACAGTGTTTTAAGAATAAGCTAAATTTAAAAGATATCCAAATATTTTTTTTTAAACTGCTGTCATGGAAGTCAAAATGCAATTACCCTTAAGATTACCGACAATTTTCATGTTATATCTTATAAATCAATGTCATGTATGTATAGATACCATCAATCATTTTATTTAGACGATCTTTATCTTCTTGTTGAAGATCTCCAAACCCATCCATATCTTCTCCTTCTTCTATCTTCTTTGTCGTTGCTCTTGCTCTTTTGAAAGTTTCAAACATACAATTTGGATGAAACCATTGCTTCATATCTCCCCCCTCGTCAGAGAATGGATTGGTTGTGACTTTGCCAATTCTAAGTTCACCTTTGGCAATCTTAGTTTTACATTTCTTACATCCTGATGTTCCTAGTTTGGCGTACCCAACAATATACTTGTTATCAGCCATATTGGTACAAAACTGTTCTAATGTTGTAATGGTCTGTCTAATAACAGGAAATCTGGGATCCTTTATTTACTGGTATGCGAGGAGTTAAAACCTAGATATTTTGAAGGCAAGGGTGTTCACTCAAAGTACTGTTATAAGTGCAGACCAATCTTACTTCATACATTCTATAGTCAGGCAGAACATATTGGAACACAATTAAATCTGAAAAATAAATTAAACAAACATTTTGGTTTCACTCATTGTTGAAGGCTATATGGTAACTTATACAATTATAGAGTCAGATAAAATATCTAGAAAAGTTGCTGATCATGTTGTTTCATTTTCGCACCCTTTTTATTGGTTTAGTGTTTAATAAATTTGTAATCAAGTTTTGTTATTAAAGTGTACTGCTGTAAAAAAAAAATCATTTTTTCAAAATAAAGTGCGATTCTGACAACTTTTTTTCGTCTTGAATAAATCTTTTTTATGTTTTGGATAGTGTACATAGTGTATTGCTATATTGTATATAAATAGCATTTTTTCTTTTGATGTTTTAATGAAACAATTTGCTGAAAAAGTGTGTTAAGGGAAAACGGTTTTTAACCATGGTATATTAAGTGCAATTTGATGTTGTATCATACTTTGATAATTAGATATGCAGCTCAACTAGGATCCAAAGGTAAGAAGGCAGAGCTTAGCTATTATACAACATATTGATTTTCATGTTATTTAGCCTATACATTTTGTTGTTTAGAACACTATGACTGACACATTATCTGGATAAATATTAAATATCCTTGAAAAAGTAGGATTTTTGGTATAATTTCAGTTCTCATTTGAACTTTGGAAAACAAAGTTCTTTTGGGGCCTTGGTTGGTCAAAGTTGCCCCCTACTTTGACCTGGAGATCAATCTACTGATATCTCTTCGGTTTGTCTGTTTCCGCCAAGTGTCCCTGTGGTTCTCTCCTAGTATTCTGGCTTCCTCCACCATAATAACAGACTTCCTGGTGTCCTAGAACTCCCTTCGTGTTGGGTGGGGATTGCCCTTGTAAATATTGTTGTAAATATGTTAGCGACACATTTCCATTAATCCCAAAAGGGAGTGTACACGGATTCCACTGTACCCTCACAGCTCTAGAGGAGTGCTCTGTCTAACAGAGGAATATACCAGTACATACTTCTAATTCTACCGGTTAGTGATTACCGTCATCATGTTGACTAAATCTGTCACTTTTGGTTGTGCACAAATATAATTTGATTATAATAACAAACAAAACATACATACACACTGTACATACAATGACCAGTCAGGGGTGCTACTTAAACAAGTGATTTCATTATCACCTATTTCAGTGATTTTTTATATTCAGTTATCACCTATTTCAATGATTTTTTATATTCAGTTATCACCTATTTCAGTAATTTTTTATATTCAGTTATCACCTATTTAAGTGATTTTGGTGTTTTCTTTGATCTTCAAATGCTAATTTCATTGATTTTCTATATTGTCACAAGTTTTAACCTTTTCTATATAATTTTCCTACATAAATCAATTATCCCTTTATCTTTGGATATCAAGTTCGCTAAAGGCTTTTAAAAGTACCCTTGGGAATTGTTCTCTAATCAAATATTCATTAACTACTCTTACTATCAGACAAAGGTCAACAGTATTAGGTGACCTGATTGGTTTTCTTTAGAATTAGAATGATTTATTTTAAAGTTATGTCCTGATCTACAAATTATTCCATTGTTTGCATAATCAAACACTGTAAAAACTGGCAGGCTTATCAAGCAAATGACAATTTCTGCATGTACATAGTTGTTTTTTCAATGGAATTCTGGTCTTTATACCAATAAAAAAAATCAAGCTTGTGGAAAAAAAATATCCAAAAAATGTTATAAACACTTATCATTGCTTATTGAAGTGATTTAATTTTTACTTCTCAAATTATTTGTTTCAGTGGTTTTGAAAAGTCTGTGAAAAAAATTTAAATATTTCACAGCCAAAATCACTTGTTTAAGAACAACCCCTGACCGATGACCCTTGAACATCATGAACATGTTGTCATTGTTAAAGAATTCTCCAAGGACATGAAGGAAGAGGAATTAAAATTTTGCAGTTTTATATATGTATGAAATACAAAATTGCTTTGAAGTAATTGGGAAAATAATTGGGTCCACGTTTAAGAGTATCTTCCCCGACCTGTTTCTGTTTTGAAACAAGTGTGGCGGAGGGCCAGTTTTTAAAACAACATTACTTCCCTTGAAAATGGACTGTTGTGAAATTAACATTTAAGTATTACTGTTGATATAAATTATTGATAAAAATGATTGTTTTACATGTCATAATATCTATTTACTTTATTGTGCTTTAATTTGTTGAAGATATTCACAGATTTTGATAAATTTGCAACTTATCATTTACTTATATAGCTTTTCTATTCATCTTGATATTGTTAAATCAGTTCTGAGCTCGAGATTAATATTTATTCTTTCATTGTATCTATTTCTCTGCAATATTCAGTAAGAATCATTTCTTTCTGTTGATCAGGTCTCAGTCATTAGAGCTGAACGGATGTGCTGGGCCAGCTCTCCTTCACCTGCTATCTTCGATGAGGGTTTACAGTTAGATGAACAACGACTTACTACTATAGATGACAGAAACCAATCCAATGCCGTACAGTAGACGTAGTAGTTGGCGTACCCGTGTTAACATCCACTCCAAAACCCATTGTATCATGGGGGAGTGTTATGCCGATTAACGTCAGAGGGCTGTATCCTAGGTGTTAGATGATTGACCTTCATTTGACTGCCTCACGGCTTTGGTCCTGATAACACTTCCTGTCATCTTTAGAACTACGTCCATGAATCATCTACCAGTACTCCATCATCGAGGTTAGCAGGCTGTCAAGCTGACCAAACTGGCCCTGAAAGCAGCCGTTGTGAAGAAATAACATCAAATTAGTCAACATACCAAATCAAAACAACTCACAAAACCAAGATGGCGACCTCCAAAATGGCCACCACCGCTCGTTCCTGATCCATGGCAAAAATTATCAAAACGCTCATCAAATGCCTTCGGGCACCGAGCTGACCGTGCGAGGGCTGAAAAGCCAGTCAAGGTCGTTAAACACTTCCATATATATGTTCCAGACCGTATGAGTATTTGGACCGTACGCGTACGGTCTGGACCGTATGCGTATATTTTTAAAATACGCATATGGTCGGACCGTACGCGTACGGTCTGACTAATATTAAAAAGTTGGTCACGTTTATCAGATACAAATGTATATAACAGATCAACATGGCTTACATCTCAAATTAATGTAAAAAGTTCAATAGTAATTGAAATAAAACAAAATAATGTTATAACTATTTTAAAAAATCACGTTTATTTAATCTGTTAATCTCCTGTATTTAGCATGTCAGTAATTCATATATTGAAGCCAAGTATGCTAATTAAAATTGAAGTTATCGGAAGTAAACTTAGAGTGGGAGGACAATCGTTTTAGAATATTAAGGAACTTTACAATAAAAAAAAATGCAAAACAACGTGCATGAACAAATTATGTTACTGTAAAAAAAAATATGACGTTCTTTGTCGAAGTCAGTGTCCCCTTGTATGAGTAACAAAATAGGAATCACGGATATAAAAATAAACACATATTTAATTTCAATTGTTCGCTTAATCATTTCATCCATATACATGTAATAAAATCAATTTGTATAACTAAAAATAATGATTTTGATAAATATTTGTTTAAATTTAACCAATATGATCCCAAAACATCAGCTGGACCGTACGCGTATACTCATACGGTCCGACCGTACGCGTATGGTCGGACCGTACGAGTATACGTATACGGTCCGGACCGTACGCGTACGGTCCAAATACTCATATGGTCTGGAACATATATATATATATTTGTTAAATTGCTTAATCATTTAGAGAGCCACAGTCTTCAGGGTTCTCACTAAGGCGAGTCCATGAGTCCTGGACTCATCAAAATCTGTCTGGACTTTCCATATTCAAAACTGGTGAGTCCACAGATGCATCAAGATTGAAATATTTTGTATAAACTGAACATAGTTAAACACAAATATCATCATTTTATAGCAAAAGTTTAAAAGTGATCTGAATTTAATGTCATTTCATTGCTCTGTTAGGAAATGGAGACTAAAATATTACATTATATTGCAATAAAATATTTTCTTCTTGCTGTTGGACTCATCATGGCTAAGAATGACGAGTCCCTGACTCGCCTTCAAAAATCCTCAGCGAGAACCCTGGTCTTCCTATAGAGACTTTTTACGGTAGGTGCTTTTATGAAAGAAAAGCTAAGTAACACTGCTTGTCAACACTAGTCACTCTGCAGTATAGCTTTACATATAGAAAGCTTGATGGTCTTGCACAGACCTTACCACTAACTGTAAGATGACATTGTTATATATAGAACAAAATGTCTATCTTCAGTCTAGCTGGTCTTGCACAGACCTCACCATATTTTGTCACTTTTATGTGAGTTTTAAAGGGAAATTCCGCGATTTTTTACTTATCATCTAATTATGTTCATCTTAACATAAAAAACACATTTGCAAAGTTTTAAATTTATATTCCTTCTAATAACGGAGAAAATCAAGTATTTGTAACTTTTTTGGTTGAATTCTCGAGTGGGTCGTGACGTATTAGCCCGATTTATTGAATTCTGGGAAAAAATAAAATCTGTTTAACTCTTATAGCTTATCGACAATATACGTAATTAAAAGCGCACAGCTGACGAATGGTCGAAGTTATTAACCACAATATAAAAATGAACGAAAATGAATATGCATATACCGTTTTGTATTGATTGAATTAAACTCCTATAAAATTATCTCTAGTAAATGTTTTTGAATAAATTTAATTAATTATTGTTGAGATTTTTTTCATAAAATATTTATTAAACATTTTTACTGATATTGAACTGAAAATATTTCAGTTCTATTTACCGTTATTGTTTTGATAATCATTTCAATGCAACTAATGTGTGAGCAGAGTGTGTATATTATTTTGTAAAGGTCACTGTATATTTCTCGGCTTGAGGTCAATTCGTTTACCTTGTAGCTATTTAGCCGCAGGTGTGAGTTCAAGCGTACACAGGTATAAATGTTGTTATTTGGATAGGATAAACAGAAAGGATTAGAAAGAGTATGCTGTCACGATGTTAATACACTAAGATTTAATACACGATGAGAATAAAGATACAATAATTAAATTGTGTAAATTAATTGAAAATAAAATTCAGATTCGTAATTCCGAAAGTGTATAAAAATAAAAGGAAACAATTTTTGATTACTTTCTTAGCGGCAATTGGCGTAAAGATTCAAATATGAAGCAAAAAATAGTAGTTTTAATCTTTTATAAAAACTAAATGCAATATTACCCAATTTGATATACCATTGTACATCTGTTTGATATCATTGACTTTACCGGAATTTCTTAACTTGTATTCAAATCTGGCTGTGTTTAAATGCTAATAAAACTATTGCAATTTTAAAGTTTTTAATTGACAAAAAAATACAACATACAACATGCATGATTTTTTTTTAGTTTCTTTTTAACATTTTATTCTTACATAATTAAATTCATTTGACAATCATTTACACGAACTTTTTGTGAAAAGAATATCAATTATCTAAGCTAAGGCATTATTTCTTTTCAGGATTTTTGAGGATTTTTTTTAAAATTCTATGATAATATTTGTGCAATGTTGAACATGATAGCCGTCATTAATCCAAATAAGTAATACAGTAGTTGTAATAAAAGTTATATTTTAGTCATGCATAACTGATATTGACGAATTTATAATAGTTCGTCCATACATCGTTGTTCTTGAAACAATCAATATTAGTATACATGTAAGTTTCCTGACGTATAAGAGCCATTGAGGATGAGCTCCAGAGAAATCAGACTAGTGGCGTTTCGTTCGTTTGTTTGTTGGGAAAGGAGAGGAAATGCAACCGCTTGTACAGATAAACGACAGAATTACCATACAAGCATTTATAGTCAACACAATCAGAAAGAGTTCCCATCGTTAGACGGGGAATATGAAGGCTTCCAAGAATGAACAAGTGACATGTCTAACTCTGAACAGTTAGAAAACAGACTATCGACATCGACCGCTTGTTCTTAATATTTGAAACTGTATGCATATATATACGTATACGTTTATGATATATATAGTGATGAGTTCTTGCGTCTGACAAAAACTAAATTCCTTCATGGTTATATCTTGCCATACGTTTATATTGGTTTGTAAGGTGATTACTCACAATCGTTATTTGAAAATCCTGTTTGTGAGATGTAGATTCATTTCAATTCAGAAATTTCGTCTATATATTTCACAAGTGTATAACACGGAGAAGCTCCGAAGATCCATTACTCCCATTTTGTTTGGGTGTGAACCATCGATGTTTACAGCAATATCACAGAATAAGATGATGATGGTAGAAAGAACTATGGGCGTCATGTGGCAAATATTACATGCATATCGGACAATGAGTTGTCAATCTGTATGAAAAGATTTCCAAAAACCATATTATTGAGAAGGAATGTTTACATGCTATACTCTCGTACTAGTATTACAGGGTTCTTGTGGCGTCCACCTTAGACACACATCTTTTTAACGATGTTTAAAAAAAAGACAGAACCAATTTAATGTCATATTTCCCTATTTTTTAAATATAACTAAAAGTCTTTTATCTGACAAGAATACCCCTATTTAGCGAACAAGTAATTTATTCTTTTTTCTGTTATTGAATACCAAGAAAGAAAATAAATCCCGAAATTAATTTGAAACTTTGATACTCAAAAGTTTCCCAGCAAAATATTCACATTCCCTGGGGATAATTAGTGTTCGTCCAGTGGCATATATAACAATTGTGATGACGAATTACTTCCTTTGTTCGAGAACAATCTTATTGAAATATAAATCTGTGATTTTACTAGGTCCACAGCTTCAATGAACCAAAGCAAAAGTTATACATCGACCTGTATTTAAATCAAATTGGTTCTCTTCTTCTTCTGGTATACAATAGTCTATCGACATTCGATGATTACATACTGTTGGCATACGTGGACTAGTCTATTTACAACACTTTTACCCCTATTTATTCAAAATATATGTTTTTTTCTTATGTTCAATGTATACATGTATATATTTTAAATTGCGCTATAGTTCCGTAACTTTCTATCCAGTCGTATAAACGAATCGTCGGCAAGTGCGTACATTTTTTTAAATCAATATTTCTGGTCTGTTCCAATCTGTCCTTCACTATTGACAATGACTATATATTACATTTTCCCAAATTCACCCTTGGAAAAAATATTTAAATAGATTTTAATTTCATCAAATCTTATTTTTTGGGTATTATTTATATGTTTATGAATTATATTCTTTACACCAGAAATGTTATTTATAAACAAGCGTATGAGTTTAGTAATGACAAGTAAGACAGAGTTGTATATTATTCATCTGATAGTTCAAAATGGAAAGTTATAAGTTATAAGTTATCAGCCGTGTACACTGATCAATACCTGCAGAAGTGAAACGATGCATGAACTTGCAAGCCCGAAATCGCTTGAATACCTGGACGTGTCACCTCACACCCCTCACAATACCTTTGGAAGTAATACCTTTAGCCATGCTGGTGATCAGATGAGGGAAGATCAAAATATATTTGTTTATTACTTTAAAGAATTATGAACAAATTAGATTTTCGAAAACAATTTTCACGGAACACTTATTTATGATTTCAACTTTGACTTTTCACCTAATTCCAATATCAACAGTTTAAAAACAACAGACCATGGTAATTTAAAAAAAGTAAGAATATTTTTCGTATCAAGTTATTTAGTCGGATAAAACAACCGTACGATTGACAAGATATCGACACGCATCTACGACTACATCGGATACTGTAGTTTTGTTTCTTTGTGGTTTATAGACATATCGTTTTTATTAATCGGGAAAGAAGACAAAATGGCGGATCGCAGAGAATTGATACTCTAAATTTAAAATCGATGGTGATCGCTTATCTAGCGGAATAAAACTTTAATATCTATGAATTTGAGCATTTTTATACAGAATGAACATAGTATCAATTTTTGATTTTTTTGCGAAGTTTCCCTTTAACTTATTTACATTTGAATATTGTTGATATTTGCTAAATTAAAATTTACTATTATCAACTATGAAAACAAAGCCACATATGAAGGATCAGAGACTCAGGATTCCGATACCTACTCTTTACATGGTCTGGGGTATAATATGTAAAAGTTGACACAGAAAATACTCCACGCAAAAAGTTTTAAAAAAAACTCCGGTTACACGACACAAGTGCCGAAGTAGCTGCCAAAAAATAGCTCTTAAGGTCCTCTTGATGATTTATGATATTTGAGGGGCAAAAAAAAAATCAAATGACAAGAGCTACGTTTTCGCAGCTAGTGCCGAAGTGGCAGTTCTTGTCATTGGAACACATTCTTTTACATGTTTTAGCACAGACATTTTGCAAAAAATACAATGGTGCATGCAGGATGACACGCCCGTATTTGTCGGCTAAAGATTTGTTTTTGGCATTCTTACTTGAAATTTCAACACAACAGAAAACAATTTTGCAGAGGTTTGCGATTTTTCAAAACAATGTAAACAGACAAATTTATCTTTAAAAAGGAGAGCGAAAAGTTATAAAAACCTAAAAACCTGACTGCAATCCCGAGAATCTACCCAAATCTAACAAGATATCAAAGGAAATTAGTAAAGTAGTGTAAGTAAGTAAGTAAGTAAGTAAGTAAGTAAGTTTTATTTAGAGTCGGCATATATCTACACAATAACAGACAAAACATGAGCTCTGGTGAGCTCTTTAACCGACTATCACATAAACAAATCATGCAGCATCATGCAAATACTATCAAGTAAAAATGAAAAAAAGCATGCAAGTATATGGAAGTAAATATATTTGATCTGTGAGCCTCCAGAGTCAAAGTTCATGTGGCAAGCGCCTCTATGTGCATTGAACAGGGGAGTCAGCAAATCACTTGAAAATCATTAAATAATAACAGACTAAAAGCATAAAAACAATAAATAAATAAATATAAGCACTACCATTTAGAGGCAGATATATTCAATAAATGCATAAAAGCAGAGCAAAAGGCCATTATAAAAAGAAAGAAAGAAATTTCAGCTTTGAGACTGCACTGGATGGAAACGACATGAACTGCAGTTACATTGTGCTGCCTCATATCTAGAGGATCTTTCACCATAACTAGAGATTCTAGGTCTAGGTACCTCAGCAGTATTCACATACCTGAAATTATATGACATGTATGAATTGTTTTTTATTACAACTAAATCTTGAATAAATAAAGGATATTTTTGATTAATTATTTTAAAGGTCTCCAAGGCAATTGAGAGCATTCTACGAGTCTTTAATGATGGCAGGTTTGTAATCTGCAGGAGTGTTTCGTATGAGCTCTGATGGTCTTCATAAATATTGTTATCACTGCTTTAAAATTAAAACGTAAACTCTACTTAGGAAACGACCATTTAACTTCCAGTGGGGTTATTGTATAAATTTCTAAAAAAATATTCTGAAATTCACTACATACCTTAAGTATAGTGTAAAATTTTGAAAAAATAATCTAATTGATCGTGAAAAAAATTCTGACAAAAAATAAAACATAAACCTCCTTTGAAGTTAAATGGTTGCTCCCAGTGGTGGATATAGAAATTTTCATAAGTGGGGACCCACTGACTGCCTAAGAGGGGGCCCTCTCCAGTGATTCCCTGTATAATCAACCAAATTTTTCACAGAAAAGGGGGGCCTCTGGCTCCCTTAGCAGAACACAAAAAGCTAGGTCTTGATAAGACAAATATATTTAATATAATTCATGTGAGAAAAAAAAAAATATTTTGGGAAAAATACAACTGGTAAATTTAAATGTTCCAATCATATAATCAATTTTACAATCTGGTTGACCAGCAGGCAAAGGTAAACAGCAATACTAAGCTTTGGTCACATCGCAGTAAGATTTTAAATAAAACCAGCATATTGGGATGACGTTTGACAAAATTATATATTCCACCAAGAAAAAATTAAAGAAAGCAACATTGTCATCTCTTGTTTATAACTCAGTCTGGCCAGAATCGTTGACTTTTTGTTTTTCCATTGTGTTTCAGACTAATTTATTTCAAATTAATAAGTACAAATATGGAACACACAACTTTTTTTCAAGAAGACAGCTTTGTTAACAATAAACCAGCTGTTATACTTTTTGTTGCTTTCAATTCCTTGTCGTCTTTATGCAATTTTCCACTTTCTTGAGGTGCAGCAAGCTTTAGATCTGCATATACTGTTAGACAAAATAAGTGCCCTTTATTGTATAACTGCTTCTGGAGTTGGTAAACCAGTTATATACAATATTAGGTCAATGTCAGGAAAATATAAATTTTTTGTATGAGACTGAGAAACTGGGGAAGGGCAAGGTTCTACCGAGCCCTTCCAGTTATGCCAACTTTTCAGGAAGCAAATGCGGGCATGAGATTTGGCCAAATTTGAAAAGATCAAAGAGAAAAAACAATAGATTTATAAGGAAAATTCCACCAAAAAATCATAATACTCTAGTCTAAAGCTAAATGCGTGAGACTTGGCAGCCCTGCCCTTCTCCGGTTTTGCATGAGTACAACATTTTTTTATATTTTTATGACATTGACCATGTTGACCTAATATTGTTTTTATGCTGCAACTTAAATTATTACACTGAGAGCTTTTTAAATCATAACACAAATGTCAAACTTATTTTCATCACTTAATGGACCCCTGATTGTGGAGAAAGTGTTCCATGATGAAATTGACATTATACAAAATATAGCTATGTTACTATATTTATGAAATTAGCACAACAAGTTGCAGTATAAAATGTGTATTGGTGGAGTTTGTTTACAGATTCTTTTTAGCCATGCCATTGTCCTTTTATTTCTAACTTGTGAGTTTTAATGTTCCTTTAGCCCAGCTCCTTTTTACAGGTAATTAGAGAATTGTTTGATAATCCTCTCAATTTATTTTTTGGATGTAAAATTTGGCAGTAGAACTTGGCAGTAGAAATTCTAAACTATAACATAATTGGAAATACACTATTTTTGTTCATTTTTTGGTACATAGATAAGGCCGTTAGTTTTCTCATTTTTACTTGTTTTACATTGTCATTTCGGGGCCTTTTATAGCTGACTATACAGAATGGGCTTTGCTAATTGTTGAAGGCAGTACAGTGACCTATAGTTGTTAATTTCTGTGTCATTTTGGTCACTTGTGGAGAGTTGTCTCACTGGCAATCATACCACATCTTCTTTTTTTATATTATGGAAGTCAAAGGGATTAAACGGTTCTCTCAGTCTAATCCTATATGCAATCAACAATAAGCCAGTAATGACCTTCTGCCTTGTCCCCTAGGTTATTC
Organism: Mytilus galloprovincialis; assembly: GCF_965363235.1. NCBI lineage: Eukaryota > Metazoa > Mollusca > Bivalvia > Mytilida > Mytilidae > Mytilus > Mytilus galloprovincialis. The sequence goes on along the minus strand of NC_134850.1, from coordinate 46,510,036 downwards.
ATTAATTGAATGTCCTGATGTCTTTTTAGAACCCATTAGATGATGGAAGACAACTATAGATACTAAATGATGCTAATAGCTTATACGGTCAGGTGAGCCTAAAATATTGGTTTATTTTGCTATATTTCTATGAAGTATATAAACTCTGGTATTTTTATCTCTCAAGACTTAGTAATCAAACATAAGGTGAATGTCTTGGCCAAGTGTGTTTGTATTCCAATGAACACTTCATTGATCAGAAGTGATCACAAAATGTACCTTCCATTGGAAAAGAATTTTGAAATAGATATTGTCATTAGAAACCTATCAAGCAACTTTTTAATTGGATCAAAATGCAGGCAAAAAAATGGTCAGTTTGTATAACAATAAGAATGTACATTTTCTACGAGATATAAATTCAGGTATCAAATTTGAACTTTGAACAAACAGATGTAAACCAGTATACTTCTTTATTTGGAGCCTGGTTTTAACTGCTATAAAAAGAGTGATTGGCAAAATGTGTACCTAATTGGCATTTCTCTTGTGTATTTACAGGGAATAAAAATTGAGAACTGACTGAAAAAAATTGCATGGTGCACCTGTCTTAAGTCAGGAATCTGATGTACAGTAGTTGTCGTCTGCTTATGTAGTTCATACATGTTTCTCATTTCTCATTTTTATATAGATTAGACCATTGGTTTTCCTGTTTTAATAGTTATACACTAGTCATGTTTGGGGCCCTTTATAGCTTGCTGTTCGGTTTGAGCCAATGCTTCGTGTTGAAGGCCGTACCTTGACCTAAAATGGTTTACTTTTATAAACTTTTACTTGGATGGAGTTTTGTCTCATTGGCACGCATACAACATCTTCCTATATCTATATATTATACAGATAATAGTGCACACAGCTGCTATTTGTGGAACAATTATCATCTCAGATGCTCAAGACTATTACTAGCTATTTCAGAGGAGATCTTGCAATAAAAGTTATTGATTCAAAATATGACAACTGTATGTATTAAAATGACACATGATGTATTCCAACAAATCAGATTTTTTGTAATTGTTAATATTGTTTATTCATTCCAATAAAAAATCACCATCCAAAGCATTATCAATTATTCATAACAAATCATTTATTATTCCATTTTAAGTTTGACCAAGTATTTCTGCAAAACAGAGCTGTTCTTAACCTCTTGAACTTCATTTGATACCACACAAGTCTACGTTTTCAAACAGTCCTCTCCATTCGGTTGAGGCTGGACCTATGCCATTACTTTCCCTATCGTCCAATGCTTATTATTCTAGCAAACATGTGATGATGTGTTTCTCACTATTGACAGTGGCACCATTAGTTTTGCTATTTCTTTTTCGTAGATGTGCCTGGAGAGGATTTTCCTTTCTTTGGGGTTTCTATGTCAGATGCTTCTTTCGAATTCTTAAACAGATCCTGAAATAAATACCGGTATGTATAATTATAGATAAAAATCTAACATGTAAAATATATTACAGCTAAAATATTTATAAAAATAAAGCATGATAATTGTTTACTAAATACATGATATTCAGGTTCCTTGTTCATAAGATGAGCAATTAATTTTTTATTAGGTTTAAGAAAGAAAATGTTCAAGCAGGATTTTTATTTTATTTTTTTTAATGGTTAATATGAAATAGCTCATTTCACAGAGTTAAAATTTTGCAATATCTAAAGCTAAATCAAGTTAAATGAGTGTGCTTTCCCTTTCTCCTAATTCATGATTCTGTTCTTCTTATTATGAGGAGTTGATTGAGTCTTAATTGTTGAATTTAAGGAGCTCTGCATCAAGTTAGATAAAATGATCAGAACAAAGCCAGCACTGGTAAATCCTGTGTGTGTTTTGTCAAGCATCACCAAGTGTTATTAGTTTATTCATGTGTTTTCTTCTACAGAAGAGTCAAACATGAAATAAATTAATTTTGGATGTAACATGTCTCAGATTGGCCGACAGTGTTTCGTCTATCAGCTCATATATATAATTTTGTGATGTGAATGTGACGTCATCAACGTTTCTTTAATGATTTACTCTGGCTTTAAGTGGAATTTAGAATTAAATTATAAGGAATGACTGTAATACATTAAAAATTTGATGCACACTTAAAAATAACCCACTTCACGAGTTATTTACCACATTTTTTTATGTTATTTCTTCATAGATAGAAAAAATATTACAGTCATTTCTTAAATAATTTATAAAACTAGTCTATTTATTTTGAAAGCATTTCTATACCTGTAGCATTGGAACATCAGTAGCATATTCCCATGTTTTATCATCTCTAACATCAGCAATCCTGGGGAATCTGATTGATATCCCATCAGCTGTATGGGCTGGTGATTTACTAAACTCTGCTCCAATAATTTCCCAAATTGGCGATTCTCTTGGGTCCTTGACAACAAAATCAGGGACCAGGGTTTTATTGACATGTAACCAGTTTGGTACTTTGGTGACGTCTTTGTTGATCTTCACAACTTCAAGCTGGAACTGTAGTTCTTCTAAAGTCTTATCATCAAGACCTGAACTACATTTTGTAACCGTGCAGAACTTCTTTGTATGAGGATTGTAGGCTCCCATTAAAAATATTGACATGAGTCCACCTATAAAGAAAAGAAAATTAACTTAAAATTATAAATCATAAATTGTTATACTCAAACACAATTTTACACAAGTATTAAAGTTATTTGTCACTTATATACTCAAGTTTCTTATATTTTTATCTATTTATATTAAACAAGAATGTGTCCATAATACATGGATGGACCATGAAATTTGGGTCAAAACTCTAAGTTGGAATTAAAATATAAAGATCATATCTAAGGAACATGTGTACTAAGTTTCAAGTTGATTGGGCTTCAACTTCATCAAGAACTATCTAGATCTGGACTAAAAAAATTAACCTGAAGTGGGACAGATGGATGAATGATGGAAGCACAGACCAGAAAACATAATGACCCTCTATTTTTGTAGGTGTGGCATAAAAACCTGAATTGTAAAAAATAAATACAAAGTGGTATAAAAGCCCACTAACTTAACTAGACACTGTGACTAAAAACAACTAAGGAATAACGGTATTGTATTTCTATACTTGCTGCTATTAATCATTTAATTTACAGTAACAAATTGAGGTCTCCATCAACACTTGAGTAGACCAAAAAAATTATCTTGAAATGAGATACATAAGCTAGTATTAAAATGGATAACACTTATTTCATTCTAACATGTCTAATGCAATACTTTAATTGCTAAAGTGTGCCTCTTAAACTAATATTTAAAAAAATTGAAACATCATCTGTGATTGCATTCCTTGAACTATAATTAGCGCACAGAGAATGCTGATCTTCTTAATTTTCCTATATGCAAGATCATGCACTTTTTTTTTATCTTTGTTTTTCTATCCACAATTTGTCTCGTAGTAAAATTTAGATCTACTGAGTCATCAGCTGTGACCTCATCAAGTTAACCTTACTAACCTTTATTTCCTGTACCATAATAAGCTCCAAGAACAATTAAATCTGCTGAGTCAGCCATTTTTCCTTCCTCTATGTAATCCTTCTTTACTTTTAGCCAATGTCTCTTTCCTGGTGAATAAACACCCTGAAATCATTAATTGTAAATCATATTTATATATCAACAATCAAGAAATAAATCAAATTAAATAACTAGATAGCAAGGGTGTACACACTTACCTTCTTTAATTACTAACCATTGATTTTATGTTGATATTCCTAAATATTAAGCTTATCTACAACTATCACATAAACTTAATAAGACCAAAGATAATGAGGTCAAGGTCAGATAAACCAAACTAAAAATACATGTACACTTTTCAAATATTCCATACATCATATATGCTTTAAATAAAGTTTACCTATGCACAATAGTACATGTATGTAAGAAACAAACTTAACCAAGAAAACATTGATTAATAAACCATGAAAATGAGGTCAAGGTCTGATGTACCCTGCCTGAGACAGATATGTACACCTTACAATCATTACATGCTTTAAAGATAGTTGACCTATTGCATACAGTATCTAAGAAACAATCTCAAACAGGGAAACTTAAGATTGATCAATGAACCATGAAAATGAGGTCATGGTCAGATCATAATTTCCAGACAGACATATACACCTTACAATCGTTCCAACCACCAAATATAGTTGACCTTTTACTTGAAATGCACTGAAAACAAGATGAAAAAGAAAAACAAGAATTTGTATGGCACCAATAACATACGTCGTTGACGTTTCCTTAAAATATCTATATTAGGTACACTTTAGCTGTTCAAAATATTACATTAACCTCTCATGATTTTTCTCCAAGTGAATATAATGTATTATCATAGAAGACTCTTATGCTTTTAGTCAATAAGAAGAGAGATTTTTTTTTAGACATAATAATTCCATTTATAACTTACATTTATATCTTTTAAAACAAGGCCTTCTACACCTTGACTAAATACATCATCCATCATGTCTTGTAGATCATCAGGATCCTGAAAGTAAAGATTGACTGTAAAATAACAGATGCACAAAGAGTTTGGAACATTAGTTAAGTTGAAATGATCAATAACTTGTAGAAAAAAGGAACAGTTTTTTGTGTCAGGTGTTGTTATTTTGGTATTGGCATACCTGCCAACTGTCACTATTTGCGGGGGATTTCCCCCATGGAGGCTCCCAATTTGAAATTTTGAAAGAGCAATTTTGTCCACAATTTTAAACAAAACAATTAATTTTACAATGACTCTAGACTTATAAAAGTATAAAGAAGCCAAAAAACAACATTAAAATGTATTTGAAGCCGCACATGAAGGTTTTTTTGGGACTATGGCAGCCATCTTGCACGCGAAACCCCCATGGGCATTTTGAAAAGTTGGCAGGTATGTATTGGCAATACTATAAAGTCTGCCAACCACGCAAGTTAAAGTGATAAAAACAAAAGAATGTTCTTAAACATTCTGATGGTTATATTGTTTTATTGTTGTGACTTTAACCTTTGACCAAATGACATCAAAATCAACAGGGTTATTTTTCAACCCAAGGTGCATTCTTCTTCCCTGAAGATAAGTAAATATCTGATGTATAGGTCATAAGATATTGTTCAGAAAACTAAACTAAAAATCAAAATTTACTAAAATGTATATTTTTGCCACTGTGACCACCACAGGAAACAGCTGACCTATGTGTTGCTTTATTACCTGTTCAAAGCAAGAAAACAATACGTGTTATTTGTAACCTTGTTAAAGTAACTTTTATGTTATTTAGAGCTTACACTCTTTTAAATCATCTTTGTTAAAACATATTCTAGATGTGAAATATAATAGCAATAGGATGTGGTAAGGGGAACACGCCTCCGGGTGCGGGAATTTCTCGCTACATTTAAGACCTGTTGGTGACCTTCTGCTGTTGTTTTTTATTTGGTCGGGTTGTTGTCTCTTTGACACATTCCCCATTTCCATTCTCAATTTTATTGATCGATCAACTCAGCAATTCTATATCACATAACTTACATTTATCAGCCTCATCTCAGAAAGCATAACCCTATTTTTAATAACCATCATCTCATCTTGTAAAAGTTTCCTCCTTTCTTTAATAGGTCTACAATATGCATATAAAAAGTCAATAAAGGATTTGAAGTATTTTTTTGGGGATTTCAAATAAAAGAACTTTTGTTCAGATAAAAGTCCACAAGTTAAAAAAAAGTTCCCTTAAATGTCAAAATTCAGTGTCCAAATACCAGATTTTCTTTGTAAAATTAAGAACATTGAGAAAAATAATCTGTGACAGTCGTAATTTTCCAGCAATGTCTGTGAAATATGTTGCAACCCTAAATTCAGGTACTGGATATTTTAGTGACATACTGTGAATTCAATTTTAGTCATAAGATACCAATTTACTTTGACTGTATTGGTACATATAGGTAAATCAAAGCGTTAAAATTTTTAACAAAGTAAAAATTATGATAAGGTTGTATGTAGACTTTGCCAAAATCATGAAATAAAAAATTAACAAAAATAAATGCATCCACTCACTTGTGCATGATGTTTTCTCCATTGATGAGCAGACAGTCAAATACAAATAAACACACTTGGGCATCCTGGAATTTAGCTTTCTGCAAAATGGCAATACATATCTTATAACATAGAAAGTTAAACAAAACAAAAGCATTCACTCATAAATATTTTAAATAAAATTATTGTAAATTATATAAAAAGAAACATTTTGCTGTATACAATGTCATTATATGTTTTCTGCTTAAAATTATTAAAAATGTCTGGTGATAAATAGTTAATACTTGTAAATATACTTAACCAGGACAATCATGACTGCTACAAATAACCAGGCTAATAGTTTATTTCAATGAATCCTAATAATTTTTATATATAAGTAATACTTTTGACTTTCTGTAGACCTTTTTTTTCTTATTAGTAATAGCATAAAAAATGGCTGAATGCAAAGGTCAAAACAGATAAAACATAGAACAATCATGAATGAGTTACATCAGTTAACCTGGTGTCAATCAGAGAAAATGACTTCATTGAACAATTATTTCTTACTGTGACATAATAACATATACTGTGGATACATTAATTTTCATGGGTACCAATTTAAGGTGGTACCTAACACTACAGGGAGATAACTCTGTAAAATCAGCTAAATGTTTTAATTAGGTTGTGTTGTTATGGGAATATTAAGCTTCGCAATGATCAAAATTAGTGTTTGTCAAACTGCTATATAACCAGTGTAATTTTTCTGATAAAACGGTTGGTTCAAATTTTTTGAATTTTTTATATTTTTGTCAAAGGCCCAAAGTAAATACTTTTATATGAAAATTAAACGAGCCAAATTAATTTTAGTAAAGGTGTTGTGTACCACCTTAAGTGAATTGAGGAAACCTTGTATTTTTGTGCATATTTGATTTCATACTTTTGCATACAGATCTAGACCTATACAAAATTTGTACTTTGTTAAACATTTTGATTCATGGTTCACCTCATCCTGCAACCATGACATCAACAAAATGGACTTCCCACAAATTATAATCAATCAATAGTAAATCATTTTGAACTAGAAAATGTACAGGAAACAGGAAAATGTACAAATTTGAAAGTTGTATATTAGGGCGTCTTCATTTTTTTGTTATGAAATAAACAAACATCTTGATTGTATAAATCACCTTATGAACTCCTAAATTACCGAATGGAAGAGGATTGCTAGTTTCATTATCAATCAATACAACTTCAGCATCTAAGATAAGATCATCTCCTGATGGGAAGGCTTGAGGGATGTACTCAGAAAAATGCTTCACCTAAAATTACAAGAGTGCACATGATAAAATGTTTAACCTTTTTACTGCTAATAATTGAATTTTATTTAATTTTGCTTGTAATTCTTTGCTACAAAATACATATTTAAGAAAGGATTTAAAATTTGGACTTCGAAAAAACCTCCCAGTACATAAAAAGAATATTTCCAAAATATATGATTAAAATTATACATGTGTAATTATAATATGACATTCTTCAAATGCTTTGAGAACAGTCCTGTGGTAAAATATGAATACAGTGTAACCTGTGTTATCTGACACACTGAGGGACCAGCAAAAATGTCAGATTAAGTAGGGTGTCAGAATACTCAGGTTGTTGTTTTTGCTCTATAACATTGACCTACCTTGTGATCCAGAACAGGTTTCAAATTTCTACTGAAGTAGGAAAAGTTATCTCCCTTTTTATGAACTTGAACCCTTTCTCCATCATATTTCATCTCTGCATACATTCCATTGGGACATTTTTTAAAAGCCTGCTCAATAGATCTGCAAGGTTGAGCCTGTGAATAGAATAAGAATATAAAATGAAAATTTTCTGTATTTCATTGTATACTGTTCAGATCATACACCTTATATAATTATCGCTATTTGGAAATCTGTGCAGGTTGATCCAAGAATCTGTGCCACTTGAACTACCAAAGTCATTACTGTTCCATAGCAGCATCAGATATTTTGTATTATGACATCAAAATTTAAAGGGGAACCTTTGTGATGTCTAGTTATGGTTGACAAATAGAGATAAGGTGTATATTATTCCTGCAATACAAACTTTTAAAGATTTGGTGGTATAGTTGAACCAAGAATTTTAATTACAATTTTCCAATAGGCATAAATACAAAATTAGTGAAAACCTTGAAATCAAGTATCCACACAATACTAAAATGAATATAAGACAGAAGATGGTACGAGTGCCAATGAGACAACTCTCCATCCAACTCACAATTTGTATAAGGTCAATGTACAGTCTTCAGCATGGAGCCTTGGCTCACACCGAACAGCAATGAATGAATCCACAGTATACAAATGTTGGAAGGAAAGTATTTCTTGACATCTTGCCTTATGCTGTGTCACAGATTGGCGTATAGACAACATGCACCAAACATACAGAGAAAATTGATAAAGTCGGTATACGCTAGTCGCACGGCAGAGAAATGCTAAGCAATCGTTAAACGCGTGTTGCAGAAGTTTAAAGTACATCGAAAATACGCTTGGTGAACGCTACATCTCGAGGATATTTTGATGCAGCATAAAAATTTTCATCCAGCTGAAGCATGTGTCTAGCGTATACCTGTACGCTACACGCACGTAATACAAATGCTACAAGCACGTTGAAAACGCTACAGATAAGTTTGAGGCATGTTTAGGGCACGTTGTATATGCTTTAAAATCGTTCAACTTTATCAAAGACTTATGCGGGTGTGTTTGTAACCCCAAGATATGACCGGGACGCGTCTCAAATACTTTCAAGAGTTTTTTTCATACGTAGCGTGCATTCCATCTACGTAAGACACACGACAGGCATATGCCAACATACATTACTTGAACACCTGATATACGCTAAGGTACACTTCTCGTACACCCCTACTCGTTGTGCACACAATACAGATATGATTGACAGGTTGAATGCATCCAAAATTATTAGCATATTGGCAGCGTACATGAATTTTTACCATGCTCAGCCTACGTATGAGCTATACACTAATGTGTGATGCCAATATTAGGAATGAACAGCATGCAGAGCAAATAAAATTTTACAAAATATCTCCATCACAAAAATTAAAGGCTAAAACTTCATGACAATGGATTACCCTTAAATGATAACCTACCAACATAGGTAGCACTGGTGTCATTAACAATGTCCTGATATTGATAGGTTCACTGTTTCCTGGTTTGGACTGTCCATGCTTAACTCTCTGTACAACATCCTTCAAATCTCTTGAAGCTTGGAAGGCATCATAAGCATTTTTATCTAGTCCATTCAATCTAAAATATTAGAAAAAACTCCAAATGAAGATCCTATTTAGGCGACAACCATTTCCTTTTCTTGGAGGGGAGGAGGACTTTTAGGGGATAGAATATTAAACCTCATATACATGTATGAGTTATTGTTCTTGTCTTCACTGGAAGTATTTTTTAATTCATTGGTTTTTACAAAATAGTGAAAAGAACTGTTTTTCTTAATACCAATATAAATATCAAAGCACAAAAATATTAATTCATTCTAAATGTGCCTTCCCAAGGCAAAAACCTGTCATCCAGAGGTGTCATTGACTGCTGTCCATCGTACTTGTTTTTTCTTTCTTTTTTGTAGTCTAAATGAGACTATTGGTTTTCTCTATTGTAAAATAATTCACATTTTTTCACATTAAGGCCTTTTAAAACTGATTATACATAACAGGTTTTGCTCATTCATGTTCCATATAGGTACTAGTTATTGGTCAAATCCTTAAGATGTTATTTTCATAAGATATATATACAGAAGGCTGCTAATAATACTGTGGATTCATTTATTTTCGTGGGGTCTAATTTTCGTGGTTTACAGATAACTTGCCTTTTCGTGGGTATGTGATTTCGTGGTTTTGCCAATGTCTGCAAAAAACCTGATAAAAAATTTGGCTCAACTCCAACCATGAAAACAACGAGAACTGATATCCAAGGAATAATTATGAATCTACAGTAGGTTAAGAAAGCGTTGTAATTGTGAATTTGTTGTGAATTCCTACCAATTAACCCTTTTTGTACTCACATAATCTTTGCGCCAGCATTCATTTTTAAATCCCTTGTAATTAATCTCACAATCATCTTAATATCATCAGCTGTACATCTGTTGAAGAAAATGATACCACATAAATATATTGTCACTATGAAAAAATCATAGTATCAATTAATTTACATAGAAATATATACAATTTGGATGGACAGTTGTCTCATTAGCACTCATACAACATCTTCTTATATCTTATTATTAAGTATCATGTCCACAATTGATCATGTGTACATATTTAGTTTTCTGTTTACCATTGTTTATTAAAAAAAATAGATGTTGTCCTTCAAAGACAACCTTAAAGCACTCATAGTATTAGTCCTGTCAATCAAGCATAAATTTGACCCTAACCTTGAAGTAACTGCAACAAAGGATTTTTAAGCTTTAATTTTTAGCATTATACCCAAAATATACACAGAAAAAAGTCCTAACTTTGAGGAGCTAAAAACACATGATTTTAAAATTCCTATGAAGATTTGGATTGATATGGGAGATAACTCTTAAAAAAGGCAGAAACATCAATAAAAATTGCTACAAAATTAAAACTTTACTGCTTCTATTCAACAGAATGTATTAATTCTTGATATTTTAGCCTTCTTTAGAGTATAACAAACAACTATAAAGGTGTTTTCATATCTTTTATCAAGCTACAACCTAGCTTTCATAATTCATTAGTTGACCATTTATTAGATTTTTCAGCATGTCAAGGTAAAGAATCTCAAATTGAATCAAACTAATTATGTATATATCCTTTTTTTTGCAATTTAAACAAGATAGATGCTGAACAAATATAATTAACAGATATACACAATACTAAATATTCAAATCATTTTTTCAAAATGGTCAAAAAGTCATAAATTTGCAATTTCTTTAATGAAAAGTGTGTCAAAAAATTAAAAATACCCATAACAATTCGGTTTTGTACATTTCGTTAGAAGATGATATAATATAGTCAAATATAAACTTATAACCTCATCAAAGTATCATATTTTACATGAATTTAAAAGAAAATCAACCTAAAACAGATAAAAAAAAAAACTCAATTTTGCAGAGTTATCTCCCTTTCCAATGTTAATTTCCATAAGAAATTAAAAATGCAAAATTTGAGTTTTCCTCTTGTTAGATTTTATGGGACTTTTTTCTGTGTATATTTGGGGCTTAATGCTATAGATAAGAACTAAAATGTTTTCTGTTGCAATTAGTTTGAGGCTCAAACTTAGTTTGACTGTACTATATACAATATATTATTGTTTAAAGTAAAACTGAAGCCCGCCTCTGGATGATAGATTTTGTAGCTGCCTTGAAGACTCATTGACAGCATTGGGCTGTTTTCTGTTCTTTAATCGAGTCGTAGTCCCTTTAAAGGGAAACTTCGCAAAAAAATCAAAAATTGATATTATGTCCATTCTGTATAAAAATGCTCAAATTCATAGATATTAAAAGTTTTATTCTGCTAGATAAGAGATCACCATCGATTTAAAATTTAGAGTATCAATTTTCTGCGTTCTGCCATTTTGTCATCTTCTCCGATTTGAAACCATGTTTTGTCTATAAAACACAAAGGACCAAAACTACAGTAACCTGATGTAGTCGTAATTGCATGTCGATATCTTGTCAATCGTACGGTTGTTTTATCCGACTAACTAACTTGACACGGACAATGTTCTTATTTTTTTTAAATAATCATGGTCTGTTATTTTTAAACTGTTAATATTGGAATTAGTTAAAAAGTCAAAAGTTCAAATCATAAATATGTGTTCCGTAAAAATCGTTTTTGAAAATCTAATTTGTTCATAAATCTTTTATGTAATAAACTTTATTCAAATAAATTCGGATCTTCCCTCATCCTCATCTGATCACCAGCATGGCTAAAGGTATAACTCCCAAAGGTATTGTGAGGGGTGTGAGGTGACACGTCCAGGTATTCAAGCGATTTCCTGTCGGGCTTGCAAGTTCATGCATCGTTTCACTTCTGAGGGTATTGATCAGTGTACAAGGCCGATAACTTTTAACTTTCCATTTTGAACCATCAGGTGTATAATATACATCTCTGTATTGCATGTCCGAAAGTGATATAATATACTAGTCATAACTAAACTCATACGCTTGTTTATAAATAAGATTTCTGGTGTAAAGAATATTATTTATAAAAATATAAATAATACAAAAAAAAGATTTGATGAAATAAAAATCTATTTTCATATTTTTTCCAAGGGTAAATTTGGGAAAATGTAATATATATATACTCTTTGTCAATAGTGAAGGACAGATTGGAACATACCAGAATTATTGATTTAAAAAAATGTACGCACTTGTCGACCATTCGTTTATACGCCTGGATAGAAAGTTACGGAACTGTAGCGCAATTTAAAATATATACATGTATACATTGAACATAAGAAAGAAACATACATTTTGTGTAAATTGGGGTAAAAAGTTTGTAAATAGACTAGTCCACGTACTAGGTAAATAATTAAAGATTGCTTTGGATGGACTTAATTATATAATTGCAATTGTTAATGATCTGTTTGAAATATCAAAGGTTGCCAATTCTAATTTAAAATAGCAATTTTAGTTCATACACTCATGTTTAGAAGGCTATTTTCATTTATAAATTTATTCAATTAAAATAATTCAGTATTTAATTATTACAAAAGTAATCAGAAGTCATAATTCATTTAAAAGTGAGTTTATGCAAAATATAAAAATATACAACAGCTATCCAGTTATTATGCGACCTTATTACTCCTGTAAATTAATTTTAATTCTTTTTTTTACATTTCTGTGTATTAAACTATCACTGACTCCCTTTTATCATTCATACAGAATGTTGTTCACACCTGGTGAACCGTGACGCCTAGATTTCACTAAATGAAGATCAAAAGATTAGAATTACATAATGCTAATCTTCTAATTACCTTGAGTTTAACTACGCATTCAACATTCACTAAGTGTCACAAAACAATACACTTTTTATTTCCACAGTAAAAGCAAGTGAAAATGTTTGCTGGAATGAAGCAAAAAGGTCAGAATACAAACATGAATTTTTAATACACTATCGATCATGTCAGTTTCATATGTTTGTTTAAAGTATTTGTAGAAAAAAAATCATAAAAATGTTCTATTGTATGATTTACTTTTATTACTAAAATTCGTATAAAAAAAATCCACACATAAATCCTACAATCTAATTTTAAAAGTTGCATGGCTATCACTTATTTTTCGTTGGTTAATAGCTACACCAAAAGTTGTGGATGCGCTTTAAATCGCGTTATTAGATGGTTAACGAACAAAACTTTAATGAGATTAATTTCACTCCCGGCATGCATAAAGACTTAAACTACGTCACATTAGTCAGGAAGTTTAAAGAAGTAAAATTAATAATTCCCGATTTTCTTCTTTATTAGTTTTCATATCAAAATAAAACTTGGTGAATATGTTTTTTTATGGTATTATGAACATAATAAGATGAAAAGTGAAAAATCGTGAATCATCCCTTTAAAACATTCTCCGTTTCCATTCTCAATTCTATTAATCTTGCTATACCTTTGGGTTACTTCCTGAAGAATTTGTATCTGATCATCCTCTTTTCTGACCTTTGTGAGTTCCTCTAAATATTGATCAATCTTCAAAAGAATAAAGTGTTTAGTCAAAAACATAATGAAATAGGACAATCATCAAAATTCTTCTCTTGGAGATATGTGTTACATGCAAATAAGTTACAGTCAAAACTTGTTGTGTTGAACTCATTTGTTGAAAACTCTGATGAGTCGAAATTATTTCTTTGTCCTGGTAAAATTTCCCTTTGATCAATAGGTATTTACCTCTGATAAGTTAAATACTGGGTTAAGTGGAGAAAACTTTATAGTCCTGTTGATGTAGAGTTAATGTAAATTGATACAAAAAGGTTCAACTGTATTATATAAATTCAAGTCCGTATTTAGGTATGAAGCATAACTAAAAATCACTAAGATTTCAAATTAGAATAGCAGTCAAATATCTTCAAGAATGTGAGCTAGATTTTTTGAATTCTCTCAAACTGCTTTCGTGGAGTTTAACTAACAAAGCATGACTTTGATTCTAATGCACACTGTGATACCACAAGATAAGAGAAACCATCTCTAGGTGTCGCTACAACTTCACGGTCATCTAACACAAATAATACTGAATTTTGTCAGTTTTCTATAATTTTGTAAAAAATTGTTTTTTTTAAGGAATTGCAAAAAGGCCTTATTCAGAGGAGGATCCAAGGGGAAGGAAGGAGGGTGTGTTCTAGGGGTTGGAACCCTATTTTTTGGACAATCAATGCATTTGAATGGGGACATATAGTTGGAGCCCCTAATACTCCCTCCTTCCTTTTATCCTGGGTTGGGAACCTCCCTTTTTTAAATGGATGGATCCGCCAGTGTTATTTATTCTTTTCCTACCTCTTTTAACATAAGAGTACTTCTCTTTTGGGGTAGTATCATTTGGCTTTGTTCTAAAAAAGTTTTAATTGTTTCTGCTACATCTCCCTGCAATAAAAATCTGATAATAGATTTCTAAAATTAGAACACAAGATTATATATCAAATGAATGACAATTGATCAATGAACAATGTAAAATAAATAATGGGAGATGACTCTTTAAATTAGTATTTTTCTATTTCTCGTTTCACAGTCGGTTTTCCTGTTTGAATGGTTTTACACTAGTCATTTTTGGTGCCCTTTATAGCTTGCTATCTGTTGTGAGCCAAGGCTTCATGTTGAAGTGGTACTTTGACCTATAAAGGTTTACTTTTACAAATTGTGAGTTGGATGGAGAGTTGTCTCATTGACACTCATATCATATCTTCTTATATCTTTATTATGTATAGGCAGTTAAATCTAAATTGGCAAAGCTCTCATGTGAAACAGAATTATAACAACCTTACATAGAACTATAAATAGAAATATTTAAAAAAAAAAATATCTTGTGGCTAATGCCCCTTAAAGTATCATGGAAAGTCAAGGTGCAAATGTATCCCACTTAAAGCATGCCCACATGTAGAGCGACAGTTAATTCAGGAAGCCTTTATTTGTAATTCAAATGTGACAAAAATATTATATAAATCCAGTATGTGTTCGAATAATTCATTAATAGTAGGTAAATAGGATGTTGATAAGCGATGAATGATAACTAATTTCTGAAATCTTTGATTTGCAGTCACTAGAAATTGCAACAAAAATTCTTGGGCATTATGTTTAGAATATAAAATGTGGTAAACAGGAAATTGATGAGCAATGAATCTAAAAAAAAGTGTCTAACTGCATAGCCTGCTGATGTGAAGCCAGCTTATTTCAGGAAGTTATTATAAGTAGTTCCTGGGAAATATACAATGAAAATATAAGGACATGCTGCCATATAAATACATGTAAATGAACATACGAGAAGGACAGACAGAATTAAAATTAAAAAAAACTTATTTCATCCACAGGATTTTGTACCATGAAAAAACTGGCCAAACAAATTCAAATTACCTGATTTAGATCTTCTACCATATCTTCACAAGAAGTGTCCAAAATCTAAATAAGATGAAAATAGAATTTAAAAAACAACATATTTCATTATTTTCATATTTGCATCATGTAGAATACAGTTAAACCTTTGTTAACCAACAAAGAGATCTAGAGCAGCAAGAGCAATTGAGTTCAACAATGGACATCCTAAATTGATAGTTGCAACTTGTCAAACTTTGTCTTTTTTTCTTTTTCTTTTGCCATAGTTATAAAATGTTCAAGAGAAAACATTTGGAATATCAAGGAAACAACAACTGTGATTGCACAACCTTGTTGCCTAAATTCAGAGTATGCAATTAACCCTTTCATCGATAGCTACCCAGACAGAAGCTACTCTGAGACGATGGCTTCCCTGGCTACTATTACTCAAGTGGGAGATCTTCATAATAAATGTCAATAAAAAGTTGTCTGTAGCTATTTGTGTCATTATTCATGTTATTTCATCATGTTCCTTCACTAACACCATGTTCACAGTTTTGTTCATGTTTTGATAATTTTTTCTTCATAAAATATTCAAATTTTCAAATTCAGCATTATCTAGGTGAAATTCTCAAAATTCTGCTCTTTAACCCAAAATCGTAATTTTTTAACACAAAACGGCAAAATTTTGAAAAATTTAATGAGGCTGTAAAAATTCCTTACACGGAATGATGTCAATTCCAAGTGTTTTGTACATAAAACGACATTTTATGTCAAAAAAGTATACTAGTTTGGCTTCAACTCTTCCATATTCTTTTAAATTCTGTAAATTTCCTCTGATTTTGACACAGTTTTCAATATTTACACTTTCATCCAGGTATTCAACAAAGAAAGATAACTTGTGTTTGCACTGTTTTGAGCAGGAAATATAAAACAGGTTTTCCGACCCCGGTAAAACGGGACTCATCATCAGCTGTCTGAAGCTTGAATCCCAGTTAACGGGGAATCATCAGCGAAAGGGTTAAAGGCAGAAATTATCCAATCAAATGTTGCATTACACATCAAAAGTAGACATCATCCGACCTAAAGATGAATTACAAATTTTCAAATCAGAAAAATGAGAATGGATAAAAGGAGATAACAAGTAAATGTCAACAAGACAGTAATCCAAAATAACAAGCATTCTATACCTGTGTCATTTAGTCTCCTCGGAAGAGTTGTCTCATTGACACTCATACCACATCTTCTAATATCTATATTCTGTATTTTACCTGACTAAATAATTTAACCAACTGTTTACTCTTAAGGTTATAAACACGCTTCACAAATCCAGGTAACAACAACTTCAACCACAGGTAGGCATCACCTTTAAATCCATCTATAAAATATATCAATTTAAAGAACGAAATACAATTAGTGTGAAATTAAATAATGGTCATAGGTAAGCATATGCATTACGCATATATACAAAAATCATTGCTCATATTATTTATTATTAAGATAAAATCAAGGAAATATACCCTCAGGCATGTCATGTAAATTTGATCTTCAAGGAAAATCAAAATCAGAATTGAGAATATGGAAAAATAAAATCTTGCAAACTTGCCATTGAAATTGTAAAATTCAAGTTTCACAAAAATAGTCCCTTTGCAGAATAAGATCAAGTGTACATATGGTTTATACCTCCCTCAGGCCCCTCCATTAACAATGAGGAAACTTTCTTTGTTTTTACAAGGTAACTTTTTTCTGCTGCAATGTCTTCACACAACTTCCTGAAATTCTCTAAGGAATCACCAGGATTGCCGACATCACAGTTAAGTGATTCTACAATTATAAACATACAATCATTGTAATTTATTTCTGATATATAAAGAAGTTTCATAAAAAAAGTGCATAAGATAACAGAGACTGTTAAGCTTTATATTCATATATCTCTGGGTGTCACTGACAATTTGAAAAAGGCAAACATTATTTTAAAAAGATATAGCAAGTTTGTGCCAATATCTTTTAAAACAAATAAAAAGCTAGCACTGCCAGACCTGTCAACATGGTCAATATTTTTGAGAAAAAAATAATTTAAAAAGATACTAGTATGCTTGAAGGTACCAAAAAACATGTTCTATTATAATTGTTAATTTTTCATCTGCTTAAAAGTGTTACAATTTATAGTGGTGTA
Organism: Mytilus galloprovincialis; assembly: GCF_965363235.1. NCBI lineage: Eukaryota > Metazoa > Mollusca > Bivalvia > Mytilida > Mytilidae > Mytilus > Mytilus galloprovincialis. The sequence continues at coordinate 46,492,301 of NC_134850.1, read as the reverse complement.
CCATCCTAAGTCAGGAACCTATTATTCAGTAGTTGTTGTTTGTTAGTGTAGTTCATAGGTGTTTCTCGTTTTTGTTTTTTATATAGATTTAAATCACGTAAATAGACAGGATTTCTATTTAAATAGTTTTACACTTGTCATTTTTGGGGGCCTTTATAGCTTGCTGTTTTGTGTGAGCCAAGGTTCCGTGCTGAAGGCCATACTTTGACATTTTATACATTGTGACATTGAATGGAGAGTTGTCTCAATGGCATTCATACACATTTTATATATGTTGTAAATTCAAATCAAACCTTGACCTCTACCAGCAGCAGATAAGTCTATGTCAGCTTCCAATAAGTCTGTTGGAGAGGAGGGAGAGTAGATAGATTTTAAAACTTTCTTGGACGATTTTGTAGAAGTAGTTGGTTTTTTCTTCTGATATGCACTATTTGAGGTTTTCATGCTTTCTGTTTTCTTGAGTACAGACTTAGATTCTGAAACAACAACAAATATAATTCATAGTACAAATCAATTACCGGTACTCTTTCAATAGCATGAATAATTCATTCTAGAATCCTAGAATTTTCTAAAAAAAAAAAGACAGTATCCAGCATTTTTACTGATCAAAAGCTTATTTGGTTACTGGTAAGCTGAGGGTAACCTCTGTTGAAACGAAGGTGCATCAGAATAATTTGTATTGATAAAAAAATCCCATGGTTGAAGTTAACTGTGTCATGTGACTTTTACCTTACTCAATTGTGTATAGTATAATGTTTTACAATTAAGGGATTTATAAAGTATTTCATGTTCCAATATTATATGAGAAATCAGTTTCAATATTTACCTTTATAAAAAAAGTCCTAAAAAGGCTTTTTACAATGTCATGAATGTTTGCTAAAAGTATTTCATGTTTTTGACAAAACTTAATAATTTTATTGCTATATAATGTGCACTCTGAACTTGTACCATTTATCAATTTAGTAATATTATCTTTAGCCTCCATTTCAAGGTCACCAAATCCTTCCATCTTTTCTATCATAGTTGTAGTTAATTTAAATGTTTCCACCATACACCTTGGATGATACCACAGCTTCATATCTCCAGCTCCTTTGGACAATGGATTGATCACCACTTTACCAACCCTTAAATCTCCTGTCTCTATCTTGGTTTTACATTTCTTGCATTTCGTAGTTCCTTCTTTGGCATGGTTGACAATATATTTATTATTCCACTTAATAGATGTGTGGAAATTCCTCACAAGTTTGAAAAGATAATATTGAATTTTCACGTGATCATGTTGAAGGGAAATATGTGATTCCAAAGACAAGCTAAACTGCCTTAATAATCTTTGTTGTTGGTTGTTTGCTGCATACCAGCTTAAATTAACATTTCTGCTCAAAATACATCCAGAAATTGGTTTCCTTGGTACACTTCTTCCATTTATACAAGAAGTTCTTAGGAGGGTCTTAAGCATTTAGTTCGCATGTAAAACTGAAAAATAAAAAAAAAAAATATTAAAGTAATATACGCTGTTCCTTTGCTTTTAGAGTGTTTTTTTTTTTCCTGTGCATATACTGATGTATTAGATGGATATATACTCCCTATTCTTAAGCTTTATTTTCCTAAACATATCAAATGACATGAATGATGAGAATTTTTTTTAACTGAAGTTATCATGGTTTTATTTTATTTAAAGTCAAGTGTACATCTATTGCACTCCAGACTAAAAATCCCAGTAGAAATCATGGTTGCTGGTCTAATATCAGTTATCATCAGAAATTTACAGTTTTTCTCGAATAAATTTTTACATCAACTCTTTGGGGCAATATTCTTTTGACATACATGTATAAACATGATAAACGGTTACCAAAAATTATGATAAGCAATATACTTAATTGTACTTAGATGATTTCCTCATAATTATAAATAACAGTGAAAAGAACAGGTATGCCGATTTTTTAAGGAAATTTTATTAGTAAGAAAATCAATTACCATCACTTTTGAATCTTGCCATAAATGAAATATTTAACATTAAATTGGGACATTATATTATGTATGTGTTACATTTTGCTTCTGTGTATGACAAATGTATGATATTATATTATGTATGTATATATGTTATATTTTGCTTCTGTGTAGCATTAGACATGTTAGAAAACACAATATGTCAATTGAACACATTGCATTTTTGACTATTAATTTGGAAGGTCTCCTTTCAGCTCTGAATACAAACTTTAAGCATGTCACATGTAATCAACCACTAATATATAAAAATAAGGAGATGTGGTATAATTGCCACTGAGACGACTATCCACCATAGTTCAACAATGTTCAAAGGAAATGGAAGTAAGCAACTACAGGCAACTGTAAGGCCTTTAACAATAGGAAAAAAATATACGTAACATAAGAGTTATTAGATGACGTAACCAGAGGCTCACTCCATTTCTGGTAAAAGTTTGGTTGATTATATAGGGAAACACTGAAGCATGACTGGAGCAGGACCCTTCTTAGGCAGTCAGTGAGCCCCCACTTATGAACATTTTTGAATCTGCCACTGCTACTGGTAACTTGTCACTAAGTTGGTTCAGAGAAGTCCTATAACATATGAACATATGACTTAGAGGGCATTATTTCAATTTCTGTTTATTTCTTATTATTCTATATTTACTTTGTACCGTATTTAATTTTGCTAGTATTTGTTACTTCTTCTTCTTCTTCTGAATACGGGAGTAGACTCCTAGGTAGGAGTGTAAAACTTCCCGGAACTTGTGTGCTATGTACATATGGACTTAATTTAAAATTAATATGACAAAGAAAAATCGTTTACAATAACATATATACATTATGTACAGTGGCTTCTTAGTTTAATAAGTTGGTGTGGTCCTTCAAATGTTAGAGTGGATATGCCACTTTGAAGGATTCCAGGGTGTCAGACATATCTAATGCTTCAGGTAGTGAATTCCATTCAGAAATAGTGCGAGGAAAAAAAGAAAATTTATAGAAATCTTTATTTTTTTATATTTGCTTAAATTTATGTTTCCCCCTAGTACGTCTATCTGACATTGTTATATTGTCCTTAGGAACTTCAACTAACCCCCAATTTATTTTATATAGCATAGTTAATCCAGCTCTTTTTCTTATTGTTTCTAAACTTTCCCATTCTAAAGATTTAATTAAATTTGAAACTGCTTCAAAGCTGTCTTTATAATCGTTAAAGACATTAAACCAGGCTGCCTTACGCTGTACCTGCTCAACCTGAGTGATGTGTTGCTTTTTGAACGGATCCCAGACGGGGGAAGAGTATTCGACGACTGGACGGACAAGTGATGTGTATGTAAGGTTTTTAACCTTATGTGTGCAGTTTTTCAAGTTCCTACGAAGAAAACATAAGGTTTTATTTGCCTTACAGGTAATATTGTTTATATGTGTTCCCAAATTTATCAAGATCATGGCTTATAGTTACGCCTAAATATTGACTGTCTTTTACTGCTTCTAAAACATGATCATGATGATTGTACACTATATAATCAAAAGTGAAAAGAGGAAGGTTTACTTTTTTCAGAAATACGCAAAATGTATGTCATTTGTATGTATAACACATTGTTGTAACATAACACTTTTCAGGATTAAAATTCATTTGCCAGTCCTCTTCCCATTGTCCTAAACTAGATAAATCTATACAATAAACAGGTCATCTGCAAAAAGTCTTGAATTGCAAGTTACATGTTCTGGTAAATCATTAATAAAAAGTAAAAATAATGTTGGGCCTAAAACTGCTCCCTGAGTATTACTTGATTTATTTCACTTGACTGGGTGGAGTTAAAACGGTTCGCTTATCATTGACCAGTCCATCTACTGATAGGTGTTTTGTGATAAACTCACCAATGAAGTGTCCAGTTATGGTTATTGTATATTTGTTTGGTCACACTAATAGGTGATTAGAAATCAATGATAATTATAACGGCAATCACCTTAACACACACATCTTCAAATAGACTGTCCTTATGCAAATTAAAATGTAAGCTCTGCCGGATCAGTTGAAATAACATTGGTAATACCTGCTGTTGCCTGTCAGCTAAAAAATCATTTATCCAATTTAAATTTTGATTCCTAATACTTAGTCCAAATAATTATGACATCTTGAGAGGCTATACACCTAATCGCTATTTATTCCATTCTGGATAAGTTCTAAAATTACTCAACTTTTTCATCCAGTTGAAACTATCTAGGACCCTGTTTAAACAATGCACCATGCAAGATACTTTTTAGTGAGACCTGTTAAACTACCGTAAATACTTCATACAAAATATTTTTTTACTTCATTTTTAATTTCGAAAAAAGTGGATCATACTCTATCAAAGTTTTTTAATGGTCTCTTTCTAAAGTTTTTCCTCCCTCAGCTCACCACTGATGACCTTTATTTTTGGCGGCATGACCCAAACAGGAAGTTGTGTAAATGACTGTTTTTCCCGGATTGGACTAAATAGCAATAAGGTTATTATATATTTTTCTTGGACGCCTAACGCTAACAAATGATCAACGGAAGGTGCCAAAGCAAAAATTTAATTTCTAATTTTTGGGCTAATCTTTGATGGGGGACTTTATCAAATGCTTTTGAAAAATCTAAATGAATAACATCTATTTGATTACCATATGCCAATGATTTTGCTAGATCTTGTATACTTGATACTTGTTCTTTTTGTTGTTTTCTATTTTTTTTTTTACATGTTTTTATTATTTTCCGTGCAGTTTCTTCTGTGACGCATAAACCATTGCGGGTGCTGCAAAATTCATTATGCCATTATTATACATTTACCAAGTAGAGCTTCCGTTAAATAAACCTGATATAGAGGTTTTTATTTTTTCTGTGGGTACTAATGACGAAGGGGAAAGGAACGAGCATTTTCATTTTAAATTTCAAACCAGCTAACTCCTAATTAGGGAGAACCGCATTAGATGGCTCATCGAAAAATCCCTTTTTGTTGCACCATAGCTTCTTTTTTTAGAGAGAGAAGTAGGGAAATGGTACTTACTTATTTTTATAACCTGTAGGTCATTTGATATCTTAATATAAACAAGTAGATGTGGTTATAGTGCCAAAATGAGACAACTCTCCGTGCTCGAAAGTGTCTTAATTGTGTCTGTAAAAGATTGAACATATGCATATCTTCATCTACATAATACTTCTTATCTTCAATATGTCGAAGATTACAAAAAGGTGCATACTAGGGGAATTAAAAAAAATAAATAAACATATTTACAATAATTTCAAAAACATTTTTTAAAGTTTTTTTTTTTCAGTCAGGGGGTATATGAATAAAAATATGATTTGATCTAGCAATACATAAGTGATTTTGTACCAGACTTGAATGCTTCGAAGTTTGGGCTACAGGCTTCTTGGTATGGTAAAGAATTCAACAACCTTATTGGTCTCGGAAAAAAAATGAACATAATGGCAATTTGTGGGAGATAATGGCTGTTTAAATTTATGTTCTTTTGATGGTATTTGGTATTGATTGTTATAGGGATGGTTACTAATTGATGATGAATTTTGTATAGCATGGTGACTGATGCAATATTTCTTAATTGTAGGTTCAGTCCGCTTAGATTATCAAGCACGGCTGTTACACTGCTTTGGTAGCTGTATTGGTTAAGTGTATAACTGGCAGCTCTTCTCTGAACTATTACAATTTCACCTATTTGTTGTTTCTACCAGGATTCATAGATTGCACTACATATTTTATTGTTGTCTGACACACCCGAGAGACTACATCGAGCGACGTTACGCGCGGTTAATGTACACAACGATTTAAAATAAAATAAAACATAGCGATAGCGAAAATTAGTATCATTTTCAAATTTAGACGTTAAATTAAAAGACAGGAAACAAGTCGTAGTTAAATCAAAAACGACAGAAAACAAGTAGTAGTTGTAGAAGGGGGAAATCTGATACAATCAACGTCGATTCGGGCGTTCCACAAGGATCGATTCTTAATTGGACCCCGTTTGTTCATTTTCTACATAAACGACATGCCAGAGGGAATCCGATCAAGGGTAAGACTCTTTGCTGATGATATAATCATATATCTCATTATATCATCGGACACAACATAATAAAAGAAACTGCCAGTTTGTTCATTTTCTACATAAACGACATGCCAGAGGGAATCCGATCAAGGGTAAGACTCTTTGCTGATGATATAATCATATATCTCATTATATCATCGGACACAACATAATAAAAGAAACTGCCAGGGCCGTAACTTGCCTCTTTTGATAGTGAGGCAAAACATAGTTGCCGAGCGTAGCGAGGCAAAAATTTTTGGCGAAGCTCCGAGAAAAACAACGCAAAATCGTGCTTTCTGAGCGTTTCCTAGACTCTCCTTGCATGGAAACGGCTTAATTAATTTTTGGCTAATTTTTTTCGCTATTTTTTTTTCGACAATATTCTGGTCCCAAAGCAAAAACATAGATTCATTGTAATTTAAGACTTTAAGGTTCTAGATACAACATTAAAAGATTTTTGTTTGTCTAAATTTTAAATTCGCACTCAATAGTGGCAAAATAATCAACTTTAGTAATGGTGGCCGCGTATTGGTAGATTGAAGTAGAAGACTAATGATTAATTTTTGATCCGTACTGTTTCTTAATGTGAATGTCGTGTTAAGTTACAAAAACAAGCGAATTAAGATAAAAAAAAATGTCTGCAAACTTATATTTTATGTGTAGCATATATTGGCAGTGGAATAAAACATTCATTTCCCTTGGCTTCGAGAGATATGCAGATTTGTTCACCCTCGAAAATCATATTTCCCTCGGGGAAAGCCATCGTGAAATATGAATATTCTTTTTGTGTAAACAAATCTTCGTATATAAAGTTTAGAGAAGATGGACGCCACACTTAATATCGATTTAATTGTTCAATGACTATAACCACGGTGGGTATGGTTGTCCTGCGAGAGAACGTTCTGTGCTGGTGATTCGGTCCTGACGGGTGCTGGTGATCAATGAAAAAATGTAAACAAAGACGAAAATGATGGTTATTTACGTTTTCACTCATAAAAAATGGAAGAAAACAGTTGAGATTTTTCAATTTTGTTTCTTATGGGTTCATATGTAAACCATTAAAAAGTTTACCCTCTAAACTGTTTCAGTAAGCGTAACACAAAAATGCTCATTTTCAGAAAATCTAGAACTGAAAAAATAAAACAAAAATGCTCATAGAGTCCGCTTTCTATATCGCAATCCACACGACAAAACTATTTTGTGAAAAAAACATTGCAATTAATTAAAATTTGGCATTTTCTCAATTTATTCATGTCCTGATACTGTGCTGGTGGGTCCTGTCATTGTGCTGGTGGGTCCTGATACGGTGCTGGTGATTTTGGATAAGAAGTTGGTCATATTTGAAACAAATGTTACAAAATCAATAAAATTGGGCAGATAATTGTTGTCAATAGGATCTATGACTCATATTTTAGCTCTTGTGCATCCATTTGGCTGTTTAATTTGGGTTTTAAATGATCGTAACTTTTATTACATAATTACATAAAAGGGCAACATCTTTCGTCCAATATCAGATAACAATATATAGTATCTAAAATAAGAATAGTTTTATTAAGATATTAAATGCCTCTTACATTGATGCTTCAACAATGATCAAAGCCCATGCCGCATAGACATGTTTGTTATAGCGCTCTGTATACCCCCCCCCCCCCTTTTTCCACCCAACCAACCCTCCTTATTTCCTCCTTCATTGTTACAGTGGTGTACCAACACAACAATTTATCACATAAAATAATAATACAAAGACGCACATTATTGAACAACGAATGCTCGCAGGTACTGAAAGTTTGTTCAAATCCGCATTTTCAACTAATAGATAAACCATGTTCTCATATACAAAAATTCCAATCGTGTCGATTAAAAAAGTCTCAAAACTTAAGTTCACATTTTAATGTTTGATGAAGCAGAACTTTAAAAGTGTGCAGTGAATCTTGTGCTAACAACGCTTCTTTGCATTATATAGTACAGCTCTTCTATAAAAGCATGCAAAAAAAAAACTTTGATTGACTTGCTTGCTATGTTTGCTTGGATGTTTTCAAACAATAGGTAGGCGGAGTTTCAATACATACTGGGATTTGATTGGTCAAATACAAACTGACAGGAATTGAAGTTAATGTTTATTGTCCAAACAAATTCTAGTATATAGTAAACAGATTACTTACCTGTCGTTTACAAACATCCAAACAATCATAGAAAGCCATTTGATCAATGGTTTGCTTTGCATATATTTATAGAAGAGCTGTAAATTCTAAAAAAAATATTCTTGTAGTCGTAGATGGTTAAATCCTCAACAAAATCTCAATAACTTTGTTGGAACGAATAAAGGCTTTAAATCAAATTTTCGTGGACTTTTTAGCTTTCACCCTGACGAGGAATGTTAGCTGTTCGTATGCTGTTGCACCTGACGCACGGAAACTTTTACATTTCCATCTTCTTTTCTGAAATATTTTTCCCAGCTCATGCTTGACAGGATTGTTATCCTAGTAAAAGGTGTAACCAATGAATTGAACACAAGTTAAAAATTCCACAATACTATATAATTAATTTTATGTGTCAATTTGTTCGAAAAAAGTCGAAAAGAAGAGCGTTTTTTAATGTCATGATTATCTGTCGATTTCTAGATCTATGCTTAGCATTTATTTCAGATGACATGGACTCCTCACCCTGGTGACCCTGCTGCCTTTCATAGCTTTATCCGTATACATATATAAATAGATAAACAAAAGGCTGCAACTGGTATTTTTGTATTTAAAATGATTCGTTGTAACGAGAATTTTTGTGGGGAATGGAAACTGTGAGGGTCAAAATCTTAAATTGCTTATAAATGTTGCTGGACCCAGTTTCGTTATCTGATCTGAATTTTCTTAAATTTGCCAGGTAGATAGACATTGGCCTTTTGATTTTTTTTACTCGGTAAGTTTTGCCCTAATTGCTTGAACTTATGCAACATTAAAGCCGATTTCAATGAGTGTGTAGACAAAGGAAATATCTTTGGTTATCTTGCTTGCTGAACAGAAAAGTCATTGTTAGGTTATGTAAACTTTAAGAGTAGACTAGTCGGACAAATGACATATCTTTCTGTATGTAGAACCAGGCTACTTTGAAAGGAGGGTAGTATACCTTACCTAACAATGACTTCACGGTTTAGCTAACAAGCAAGCTAACCAAAGATATTACCTTTGCCTACATACTCAATGGAATTGGCTGTAACTAAAAACTCGAATACATTTTAACAGACAGTGGTCATGTTTGTTGATGAATATTGTTTTTCCTAGATTCACTCTTGAAAAATCATTTGGTAACATTTAGTCAAGTCATTTCAGAACAGATCTTTTTGTAATTGCGGACGCCAAGACAATACATGAACCTCACACGACCCCTCGACACAGGTGAGCTTCTATATGATCTTATATAGAGATTCGGGTTCATAACCAGTTGAAGGTTTTTTGTGTGTGTAGATTTGTATTGTTTTAAACTGTTATGACCTTTTAAAGTTAAATGTAGGTGTTTAATCTAAGAATTTCTTTTTTAAACTTATATACTTGTTTTATACTTAATTGGTAGTATGAATCTACGAGATATTTTAAATATTTGAAATTACAGGCACAATTAATTGATTGATTGATTGTTGGTTGCTTAACGTCCAGTGGCAAATATTTCATGCATATTCAGGACGATCAGGCACAATTAACAAAGCAAACGGTAGTTTCAAATACTTTTAAATAGATCTTTAAGGATAATGTACCCTTGTGTTGATCCCATGCTAAACATAACAAAAATCTCTGTACACAGGTTATCTCGTCTTCATTCTCTGACATATTCTAGTCTGCCCTTTCATAAAATAGTGATTTTTTTTAGTGTTCTATCGAACTTTCGAAAAAAAACCTGATAACCGTTCAGACAAAAAATTATGTTGAAAAAATTTTACAGATACAGCAAGTGATTCTTAATAGCTATAAGGCACATTTTTCTTTTAAAATACAACTTTTAAATCTTACGAGAAACTATTCCAAGCTTAAAACTTTCACTGTAACCTCGCTCTAACTTATCGCCCCCCCCCCCCCCCAAAAAAAAAAACAAAAAAAACCAACCAAACAAACAAACAAACCCGCAATACTATTGCCATTCTTATAGTCAGTACTAAATTGTTCACACACAAATGTGTTTTAAGCTGCTAAAGACATATGGTTCAAACGCTCAACAAGTCCTTTGTTCTATATTTTTGCTCTCCATTTTTATGCAAAGCCTTTTACATTTTTATTTTATGGGTTATTGTTGAAGGCCGTACGATGAAGTATGGTTGTTAACACATACTTCCTTTGGTTTCTTATGGAAATTTGTCCATTGACAACAAACATACCACATCATCTACTTTATATAAGTATTGTATAAATTACAACGTATTTTGGTGATCTTGCAAAATGATCGTAATCCCGAAAATCGTAAATATATTTTCTTATCTTAAAAGGGGGCAAGAAGGGTTCCATTAACAGGCCAATAAATAAGATTACAGTTAATTTAAAAAAAAAAATAAAAAATAGGGGTATTTTTCTCTCATAATAACAGTAAACAGATTCACAACAATGTCAATTTCAAGAAAGCAGACAGTTCAGTTAATTAGTCAATAACAGTATCAATGATCTTGAATATATGCCACTTTAAGCTAAAATATAAAGGCACAGAACCAGGACATAGGAGCACAGAACCAGGACCGTTTTTCTTATCACCAGCACAGCGTCAGGACAATTCCGTTTAAGGAACTTGCACGACTTTTGCAATATAATATTGTTGTAATATACTTTGCATGGTACTTATGACGCATTAGAGAAAAATTAAGCAACAAAACAGTCGTTTTATTGCCGTCCTGATACAATGTAAACAAACCCACCAGCACAGAATCAGGACCCACCAGCACCTGACAGGACCAAATCACCAGCACAGAACGTTCTCTCGCAGGACAACCATACCCACCGTGATAACTAAGCACATTTAATTAGACAGAGTACACCACAAATGCATTACATAATAAATAAGAAATAAACCAAAGCAAGCACTTTTAAATCAGATTACTGCAATTTTCTGCATTTGAATGCTCCTATATTTTTTTTTTTTTATTCAGACTAGTCTGAATATGAAACATAACAGCATTGTCCCTTTTGTTCTTTTCTTCGATTTTCTCTTGTTGATTGCATACATGTATTGTGTTTTATAAAGACACGTTGTTTTGGGGGATTTTTAGCATGAACATGCAGGTACAACTATTTAGACTAAGGCCAAATAAAAATATATGTGTGGTTCCAGTAACCCTACCGTCCCTACTTTTTCGGCTTAAAAATAGCCTACCCTAAAGATTTTATTGTAATTTTTCATTAAGCACTGTTAAAGTCAGAATGTTGCTCCCATAGACCCAATGTAAAAAAAAAAAAACATAAAATAAAAAAAAAATCCCTACCTACCTACCCTAACTTTTTTTCAGATGTAACTGGAACCACACATACTTTTTTATTTGGCCTAATGACGAACATTAGAAACCTAGTTGATTTAGATCTGAGATACGACCATTTTCGAAAGTTGTTTAAAAGGTGACTAACATTTCAAATTGTATTTTTTAATTGATAACTATGTTAAAAAACATAGAAGAATTATTTCTCCCATCTTTGGTATTACCAGATTCCTTGGTTTCTAATCTTTATTGCCGTATACAGTTATACATGTAATAACATATGGAACAGATAGAAATTGACAGATTTTTAGTCACATGTAGTGATGTACCCATGATCAGATTCGTGCACTTAAGACATATATCTTCAACATTCATGATCTACACGTATTAAATATTTCGTTAGAATAGCTGGTATTTCAAAGTCATCTGTAAAATTATTATTTGTAAACTTTCTACCACAAATTTCGATAATACTATTCCGAACTACGCTAATCAACGGCTGTGGACTTTTAGTAAGAGACATCAAATAGTCCCGTTGGTCTTTGGTTAAATTAACACTTTTCTTGATTGCTTCTCGGTCAATAGACTTAGCTGTAGCGGTCAGTAGGCGTAATATTTCTTTACTACACGAGTCAGTCATATAAGGAAGTACCCCGAAGGGATCTTCCTTGCCACATGGCAAGCAAGTTCGAATATTTATTTTCCCACCATATCTTAGCAGCAAACACAGTATATGTTTATTTAAATTGTGAGAGTTGTTTTTAAAATACTCCCCAATAACAGATGATGATTCCTTTGAATATGTTGGATTATTCTGGTGGAAATTTAGATTTGCTCCAAAATTAAGCAATAGTTTTGTTATCTCCAATCTATTAAATAGCCGTGGAGATTTAACGGCAAGCATCAAAGGAGAAAATCCATCTTCTGATACACCGTCAATGCTTGCACCATGTGCTAATAGTAATCCACATACATCTGTTCTTCCCGCCAGAACTGCTGTATGGAGCGGGCTGTATGTACAACCCGTCTGCATTGACATTTTTGCACAATTTTCCAGTAATTGTTTTACAATGTTAAATTCACTATATTCTACTGCAATGTTAATTGGGGTTTTTGTATTGAAAGACGTACCAGATCCTAAATTTACGTTCGCACCAAATTTTATAAGAAGGCTTACTGCGTTTGGAATATTCTCTTTACAAGCTTTCATTAGGGGTGTAGTACCATATCGACTTAGTGAATTCGGATTTGCTCCATGTTCTAGCAGTAACTCTAGACATGTCAAGTGATGCAATGGCATCAAATTAATTTCGTATCCCATATAGTAGTGTTTATTTGCATGTGCTCCATTTTCAAGTAAAAGTTTAACACACTGTTCGTGATTATTTTCAATGGCCATGTTTAGGGGGTCATACGTTAGATACCCCATATCTCGTATACTTTTCGGAACATCTTTTCCCTCTGCACCACAGTAATTTACTATTGCACCATTATCTATCAGCACTTTCATTACTTTGAAACATCCATGACTTGCGGATAAGAGCAAAGGGGTGAATCCCGTGTCGTCTGCAAGATTAACATCCGCTCCTTTTGATAATAATAAACGTACGCAGTCAGCGAATTTCATGCCTACGGCATAATGTAATGGACGAACACCGTTCTTTGTGGCATCATTAACACTAGCACCATCTTTTATTAGCTGTTCTATTTTACTTATAGATGATTTCTGAGATATGGCCTCCAGAAGTAACAATTGCTGCCCCTCTTCTTTTCCATGCGACACAGATGTCATACCTTTTTACTGCCACAAATTCTAGCTTAAATTGAAAAAAATATATATATTTATTATTGTTTTAATAAAAAAAAGAAAATGGATTTTTACAAATAAACTTACGCATGACTATTATATATGACTGTGCCCTTTTTGTTTAGAAACTTTTTGATAGTATCAGAAATACTTGTTGTTATATGTTTTTTAAGCCTAAGGAACAGATTAACCTTTCATATCTATAATCTTATAAATGTTATATAATGATTAAAATCATGAATGTCATGTTTAAATATGTCTAAAGTTTGATCAATGTTGGTGTTACATACAAAGTAGATTACATAATCATTCAGTCATCTACGGAACAACAGAAATAACATGTCATATGACATATATTACAAATGCTTGCATTTTAACTTTGAAAGGGTTAAAAATTGTAAAAAAAATGCATTTGGTGTGTACACATTATAATGTGTGTTTTGACTTTTTTTATTTTGTAATTTGTACAAAAGACTTACAAATCCAAATTACAATTTGTACAGTCTCGTTCAGTCTCGTTGAAATCTCGTTCTTGAATTATTTCCAAAACATGTGATAGAAGTGGAAAATTCATTTATAACACAAAAATTGAAATAATATGCATTTTGTTCTTCAAAACTGAGAAAAATCACAAAAATACAAAATTGACAGCATGGTAAATTTTACACAAAAAAGCGTCAAAATATGATAAAACTTTCTTATATTAACACCTACCTGTAGTTTTTGTAAGTAAAATTTATTCAGATTGGTCCACTTCATCTTTATAGAAAGTACGAGAAAAAGTTTAATTGTGGAACTGTGATTTTTTCATGATAAAAGCCCCAAAATAGGTAAAAATCGATGAAAAATGAGAAAATCATCAAAATTGGACATTTTCAAAGGGCCGTAGCAAAAAAAGAAGTGCACCGCCATATGATGTTTTCTTCACCAATCATTTTGTTACAGTCTTGTAAACAAAAAAATCAGGTTAAGAAAAAAGTTTAATTCTAGAAATTTTTGGCTCCTCAGAGGTGTACATCCTTAAATATACCTTTGTTTCTAATGTCATTATTATGATAATCATTATTATATCCATACAGGTACATATATTGGATATTGTATGTTCTGTTAAATCAATTACGGAGGTTATATCAGATCATATAATCTCCAAGGTTAAGTTGACTAGCTATTATTTTTATATAAATATCTTCATTAAACTAAGGTCATGCGTTTATACAACCAGAGACAAAATACAATTACATTTATAACATTATTATATTATATCTGAGTAATATATGTCTCTGATGCAACTTGGTGTTGAATTATTAATTGATTATATGTCTTTATGATCGAAAAGCTAATCTGCTAGAAATTATTAAAAAGAAACATTCAAAAACAATTTTTATTTTCACGGCTTTTTATATAAAGTATTCTACTAATAATATAGGTTAACCTACCTCAGGATCGTCCCTGCAAATAATCATAAATACAGTTTTTCTGTAACGTAAATATCCAACACATGTCTTTAAATTAACCCAGATCAGATAACTGGACTATGCCATAAACAAAAATTGCGTAACAATCTGGTGTTATGTATTATTATATGATATTATAAATGTTATAGACGAAGATCAATAAATCGATTGGCCGAAGGTGCTAAACTTCCTATCTATATTGTTACTAGGACTTGATTATACCAAGGAAATTATAATACCTTTAAAATGATAAAGCAGAATATTACACATGCTTATCTTTCTAATTAATAATAATAATCTTAAGAACTATATTAATACTAACTCAGTATACTCATGGATTTGTATAGTACTAGTCTATACGTATACACATCCTTGATATAAAATTCCCAGATTAATGAGAAGAATTATAAAATACAAACCGTTGCCTTAGACTGGGCCAATGGGACATGATATGTTAGTGTGATAGTCCCAGAGTGGACTGAAATGTGCAATTATGTGGGAGGGACACACTCCTGAAAGTGACAGAAAAAAAGTCTAATAGATTAGGAGTTAGTCAGTGTTCACCAGGTGTAATCCACCATTTTCTACTGAAAGAAATTCTTGTGCTTATACATGTTATACTGAACCGACGAGAAGATGAAAACTTAAGCTTATTGCACTTGACGAATCTTTATTTGACAGCAGACACTTGATTCTGTATAGGGAGTCTTTATTTCTGTATATTCATTATTGTTCGTGTCATATTTCTATATTGCTAATTGTCTTTTTGTGCTGAGCCTCATAATTCTCTATTCTTTTTTTTTTTCGTTTTGTCCAATCATCTCTATTTTTGATGTTTTCGTCTAATATCCCCTTTTCTCTAAACACCACGTTTTATATAATAAATACGAATGTATAAGATATCTTATGCTTTTTTCACAATAAAATATTAGTTATACTCTTGAAACATTTAATTTATACACATCGATATCAATCTATGTACAACGGGATACTCGGCTCTTAAACCATTCGAATTGTCTCCCTTTGACCTGAAAAAAAATCCAGTAAGTCACGAACTGTTAGTAATACCGCAGTCCCACTAGCCTACGATCGCACTACGATCTGTGAAAAAAATGCAAATTTTGATGATCGTAGTACGATTGTGTATATCGCAGTAAGGTCGTATCACGGTCGTGGTGAGGTTTTCAAGATCGTGATGAGCGTGGCCAACTTTTAACATTAACGGTCGTGGCGAAATCAGGTCGTAGTAGAAGCGAAGTGCGAGCGCACTAAGATCGTAGTAAGATCGCAAAGGTCGCTGTACCATCGTAGCGAGAGCGTAGTAAAAGCGTGATTCTATTCACAGAGACCGCGCTACGATCTCACAGCGACGTTATTACGACCTCACTACGACCATCACGTTCTCACCGCGACCCAACTACGCTTCCACTACGACTATACCACGCTGTTCACGACCATAGTACGATTCTAGCAGGCCCTTGCCGTCCTCATCACGCTCTTCTCGCGACCTTACTACGTTCACACTACGACCATCATTTTTATTGTCATTTTCACATAAAATATATAAAAAAAAACTCCCTAGATTTTGTTTGTCTGAATGTATTTAACATATAGTATTTTTTTGGGGGCCCTTTATATTTATAGCGTGCTGTTTGGTGTGAGCTAAGGCTCCGTATTGAAGGCCGTACCTTGGCCTATAATGGTTTACTTTTATAGATTTTTACGTTGATGGAGAGTTGTCTCAGTCATTGACACGCATACCACATCTTCCTATATATATTGACACATCTGTGTCATCTCTGCTATCGTTCACTAAAATATCGTTATTTGAGCTTTATGGACCAGCAATAGCTTGTAACTTAAGTTTGATTGGTCGTTCCGACATCTCTTGATGACAAATATTATACTACTTATGTGTATAGTATCAGTTTAATTGAAGTCTGGAGCTGGCATGTCAGTTAACTGCTAGTAGTCTGTTGTTATTTATGTATTATTGTCATTTTGTTTATTTTCTTAAGTCACATCTTCTGACAGCAGACTCGGACTTCTCTTGAACTGTATTTTAATGTGCGTATTGTTATGCGTTTACTTTTCTTCATTGGCTAGATGTATAGGGGGAGGGTTAGGATCTTACAAACATGTTTAACCCCACTATTTTTGGGCCTGTCCCAATTCAGGAGCCTTTGTTAGTATTGTACTATTTTTAATTTTAGTTTCTTGTGTACTATTTGGGGTTTAGTATGGCGTTCATACCTTGCTCCCTCTGCCTCTACATCAACCCCTACCACCACGCCCACGTGTTCTAGTAGATTTGGTGGCAGGACTGTATTGTTTCCGAGAAATCTCCGTTTTAATCAGAAACAGAAGGAATGGAACTATATTGATATGAAACAAGATATTGACGGTATTGCTGAGAACGTAGTAAGATCGCGGTATGAACGTAGTATAATAGTGATAAGAACGTGCTATAATCGCAGTAAGATCGTGTTGCAATCGGATAACTCGTGGTATAGTCGTAGTGAGAACGTGAAGAGCGTAGAAAGATCTTTATAAGCGTAGTGAGGTCGCAGAATAAGCGCGGTGAGAACGTGGTTTAATCGTAGCGGTATCGTTGTAGAAGCGTAATTAGGACGTAGTAGCATCGTGAAAGCTACGAAAATTAACATTTTCATGCCGCTCATACCGTGACCTCACCACGATCTAAATTTATTTTAGATCGCGGTGAGCGTGGTGTGATCGTGGTCTAGTGGGACTGGGGCTTAATGAGAACGTAGTAGCATTAATTGTGAAAGCAACGAAAATTTATATTTTCATGCCGCTTATACCGCGACCTCACCACGATCTGAATTTATTTTAGATCGCGGTGAGCGTGGTGCGATCGTGGTCTAGTGGGACTGGGGCTTAAGGTAATTTGTAAGTATCTGACGTATAATGGTTTTGTTATGGGAGATGGAATTGAAATAGAATATTAATGGTCCGAATTAATAAAGGCCATTGACGGACAAAATAAATATCATGACTTATTTGTCTCCCTTTTACCTTCAACAAAAGCAAAATACAAAAAATAAAAACATTCCCAAAACGTAGTATAATTATTGTAAGATCTTGTAAGAAGGGTAAGTATAGTATACAAAAAATTAAAACAACTCTTCAAAGATTTCATGCGTCCGAAATTTCTGCGGAAACATAATACCGGTTTGACCTTTCAGACATACACATAATAGCCGAATCCATTTAAGGATTTCGGACGATTTATTAAAACACTGGTCCTCAATATCTATTTATTCAAATCTGTTGAATGTACTGAACGTCTGCAAATAAAATATCCTTGGAATGGTCAATTAAGCATGCACTCGCTCTTTCTTTAATATTAAAGGGTCAACAAAACATAAGATTATATAGTTAGACAACCCCTTAGACTGGCGAAAAGTTGTTCCATTGGCAATCACACCACATCTCTTTATTTCCATATAAAACCAATCTCTTTGTTTTATGTGAATGCATAAAACGTCCAAATAATTAGGAAGGCGTCCCAGAAAACATTGAAATAGCCTTGCCAGACGTCATAACTATTTGGACTAGCATAACACAGACTTATAGTAACGTTCAGAGCAAATTGTATATGGATGATCAATACATGAGGTTTTTCTTTTGATAGGAAAAATGGATATCAAAAAGGCTGAAAGTAACAAAAGAAAAAAACCCACACACAATTGCATTTTAACATGTACAAATTTAAAAAAAAATTTTTTTTAAGATGACTGAGCCTGTCAATTTTTGGTACTAGCAAGACAAAAAATATGTTTTATTATTTGCTTAGTGAATTCACAGATGGGTACGTACGCCCAATCCGCCCTTGTTAATCGCTCATTTTGCCGATAAGAAAGTCAAGAACTGTCTGAAAATTTAAGCACATATGAAAGAAATTACAGGTAGATTACAGGTACTTTAAAAAAGTCATGATTGTAAAATGATTTTGCAATTTGCTTTCTGTCATTTCAAATAATTCAATAGCCATAAATTTTCAGAATAGTCTTAATTCTAAGTCATTGTAAAATTAATGTACGAAACCTTGCTGAAATCGACATTCACCACCCACTGATGTAACTGGGTAATACTACCTATATAATTTGAACAAATGTATTCCGCCTTGTATCATGGTTATAGTTAATGTAACAATGTATGACAATTATGACACGTTCTTGATTTCAGAAGATCATTTACGGACATAATGTAGAATGCATGCAGTCAAGGTTCGACAGCTAAATAATATATGCAACTGTTTATACAGTTCGTTCTAATGTGCTAGTACATAAACACCACTGCCTTTGTTTAAACGAGTGTTGTGCACGTTTAAACATGTTCCATTTGGTTTATAAGCGTTTCTCTTTCTCTGTTTTCCCCATATAATATATATTAGACCCTTGGTTTCCCTCTTTGAATTTTTTTACACTATATAGTCTTTTGGGGGCCTTTTATAACTTGCTGTTCGTTGTGAACCAAGGCTCCATGTTGAAGACCGTGCTTTGACATATGATTGTTTACTTTTTACATGAACACATTATGACTTGGATGGAGAGTTGCCTCGCTGTCCCAGGTCAGGAGCGTTAAATTCAGGTGTTGTCGTTGGTTCATGTCTGTCATATTTGTTATTTCATAGCTGACTATACGGTATGAGTTTTTTTTGTCCTACGGTAACCTATAATTGTTTATTGCGACAGGCAAACACTGCATTGTTCATATATGTGTCATGCAATCAATTTTACATACAGACAATTTTACATTACTAGTATAATAGTATATCATGGAGGTACTTCATTAATACAATATTTCCATGAATGCAGAATAATTTACAACAGTTATGGCCACATTAGGCTTGTAAATACATATAGGTTCGTCTGTGACATTGTATTCTCACACCAATATAACTTTCCGAAGTGAAAAAGTACCTTGCCTTACATTAACGTTATAGTATATGCAAGGAGATTAAATTAGATATACTAGGTATATGTGACATCGCTTAATTTGTACCATGAACATTGAGGTTGTCAAATGTTGAACAGGATCTGCATAATCTTCTGGTGCCCTTGAGATCACACCTGGTTTTTCTTGTGGTTCGTGTTATTCAGTTTTTATTTTTATGTTCTTTTTGTTGAAAGCTGTTGTTTGTCATTTAGTCGATTTTATGTTTTTTGTTTGCCCTGGTGTTGTCAGTGTGTCATCGTCTTCTGAGTTTGATATCATTTATCATACTAGAACACACCTGTGATATTGCGGGTCCGTGACTGAATAATATCAGATTATTACATGACATTTTTCATATCGCATGTATTATCAGCCCTAGGTTTAATATCAGCCCAAGAGCCGCATGGCTCGAGGGCTGATATTGACCTAGAGCTGATAATACATGCGATATGAAAAATGACATGTTATGATCTTTTTATCATATGCGTCAACAGTGGAGAAAAATAACAGATTCATATATTGATCCTTTTACGTGGTTTCCAAATAGAAGTTCAAAGAGTGAAAAGTTCACGGACATCGGACCCCAAATTTAGTACATTCGATATGAAATCTTTCTATCATACGACTCAATAGAGAAGAAAAATATTTTAATATGGACGAATTGACAAAAATATATTATAATAAACACTGTTTGGAAAATCAACTTTTTTAAAGTAACTTTCTAAATATAATTATTGTTTGAAACTTTTAAAAATTCATTTATTTAATAATTTGTTTGTTGTTTTTTTTTTTTTTTTTTTTTGTTTGTTTTTATTATTATTATTTTTTAAATTATTTACAAAATATACTTTCCAGCATCCAAATAATTGTTTTGTACCCTACTTTATAATGTTTTTCATTGAAAACGTAGCATTCATTGAGGTCTATTTCCCGGAATTTGACGAGTATCACCGGAATGCCCTGCGATAACGTTACGGAAAGGCATGTGATAACAATCGAAGCATGTGATAAACTTTTCATATCAGCCCGCTAAGCACCAATTCGAAAAATATGGAATTTACGTACATTTAATGCTATTATCGTAGAGCAAAAATCAAATGTTATTAAGTCTAAGTATATGATAAAGGTATATAACTATGCGTAAGCCTTATTTTAGTATTGGTATTGTCAACTGATAGTCATGCCGATTATAAAATACACAGTTTTATCTGCTTTCAAAATCTCACTGTTTGAACCCATCGACCTGGAACTTATCAATTATTGGTAATATTAATTATTTGGAAAACAAAAGGGCCTGGAATGGAGTATATTTTAATCAACAGTATTGTCCTATATTATTTATAAATAAAGCTGAATTCTTTGATTCGCTGTTGTACGTCATGCCGGATAACAAATTAAAAACAGAACCTATACGCCCTATTTTAAGTTAGCTACTTTGATTTGTTGTGTTTACCCCATGACGGCTGACAAATTGGACCTCGTTATTTTAGTATTATAGATATGTCTTCCGCCTATCTGTTACAAGAAACATCTATAATTTTGATCTAAACTTTCCTAAGCATTTCGAGAAACAACCTTTTTCAGAAGGAAGTGAATGCTTAAAGCTTGAAGGAATGTACCAGTGAATAATTTTCGTTTTGTTTTGTCTTTGTTTTTGCGAATTTTTGAAAACATGAATGATTATTGGCATTTTTTATTGACAGTTTATCGACAGTGTTAGATTTATAATTGATATATAGAATTTGTTTACTTTATATACCAGCTCAGCATACATAAGTTAAGGTCGAATATTTGGCCATCAAATGGCACAGGCATATTAAAATATCTACGTAGTAACACCCATCGACCCGGTACTTGTGCCCATTTTCTTGGTTGCATTTCAAAATAAATAGACTAATTTAGGTTAAAATGTTGATAATTATCATATCATTCAGCCTAATCATACATAATATAATACCTATTCATTTGTTATTATACGTTGTTGAAAAGATAAATAGTTTATGAAGAAAATAGCAATATTGAATAAACCTTTTGTCAATAGTTCGCGCGCCAGGTGTTATAAATATAATTAGTATGTGATAACCTGAAATTACAAAGCATTATTTTCAAAATTTATATTGTGTTTTTTCTTTATAAAGTATTTTTGTGCCTTACACTTTGATATTGAAAGTATCAAATATCTAACAAACCATTTATTTTTTATTCTCACATTTATTTACAATACAATTTGTATGACAAGCCTGATATTTTTTCATGAAAGGGTAAGTTGAACTCTCATATATTTTTTCAGACTATACAATAGGTCAATACTAAGTTCATATAAAACTGAACATCTGGAGGGATGTTATTTATTATGTAAAGCTAGCATAAAATATAGTTCTTTAAAATTTAGACACAGTGCAAAATGGTAGAAATATATTTCTTTCAAATTTAGACACAGTGCAAAATGGTAGAAATATATTTCTTTCAAATTTAGACACAGTGCATAATGGTGGAAATATAGACACAGTGCAAAATGGTAGAAATATTTTTCTTTCAAATTTAGACACAGTGCAAAATGCTAGAAATACATTTCTTTCAAATTTAGACACAGTGCGAAATGGTGGAAATATAGACACAGTGCAAAATGGTAGAAATATTTTTCTTTCAAATTTAGACACAGTGCAAAATGCTAGAAATACATTTCTTTCAAATTTAGACACAGTGCAAAATGGTAGAAATACATTTCTTTCAAATTTAGACACAGTGCAAAATGGTAGAAATATTTTTCTTTCAAATTTAGACACAGTGCAAAATGGTAGAAATATATTTCTTTCAAATTTAGACACAGTGCAAAATGGTAGAAATATTTTTCTTTCAAATTTAGACACAGTGCAAAATGGTAGAAATATATTTCTTTCAAATTTTGACACAGTGCAAAATGCTAGAAATACATTTCTTTCAAATTTAGACACAGTGCAAAATGCTAGAAATACATTTCTTTCAAATTTAGACACAGTGCAAAATGCTAGAAATACATTTCTTTCAAATTTAGACACAGTGCAAAATGGTAGAAATATATTTCTTTCAAATTTAGACACAGTGCAAAATGGTAGAAATATATTTCTTTCAAATTTAGACACAGTGCATAATGGTGGAAATATAGACACAGTGCAAAATGGTAGAAATATTTTTCTTTCAAATTTAGACACAGTGCAAAATGCTAGAAATACATTTCTTTCAAATTTAGACACAGTGCGAAATGGTGAAAATATAGACACAGTGCAAAATGGTAGAAATATTTTTCTTTCAAATTTAGACACAGTGCAAAATGCTAGAAATACATTTCTTTCAAATTTAGACACAGTACAAAATGGTAGAAATATTTTTCTTTCAAATTTAGACACAGTGCAAAATGGTAGAAATATATTTCTTTCAAATTTAGACACAGTGCAAAATGGTAGAAATATTTTTCTTTCAAATTTAGACACAGTGCAAAATGGTAGAAATATATTTCTTTCAAATTTTGACACAGTGCAAAATGCTAGAAATACATTTCTTTCAAATTTAGACACAGTGCAAAATGGTAGAAATACATTTCTTTCAAATTTAGACACAGTGCAAAATGGTAGAAATATTTTTCTTTCAAATTTAGACACAGTGCAAAATGGTAGAAATATATTTCTTTCAAATTTAGACACAGTGCATAATGGTGGAAATATAGACACAGTGCAAAATGGTAGAAATATTTTTCTTTCAAATTTAGACACAGTGCAAAATGCTAGAAATACATTTTTTTCAAATTTAGACACAGTGCAAAAATGGTAGAAATACATTTCTTTCAAATTTAGACACAGTACAAAATGGTAGAAATATTTTTCTTTCAAATTTAGACACAGTGCAAAATGGTAGAAATATATTTCTTTCAAATTTAGACACAGTGCAAAATGGTAGAAATATTTTTCTTTCAAATTTAGACACAGTGCAAAATGGTAGAAATATATTTCTTTCAAATTTTGACACAGTGCAAAATGCTAGAAATACATTTCTTTCAAATTTAGACACAGTGCAAAATGGTAGAAATACATTTCTTTCAAATTTAGACACAATGCAAAATGGTAGAAATATTTTTCTTTCAAATTTAGACACAGTGCAAAATGGTAGAAATATAGTTCTTTCAAATTTAGACACAGTGCATAATGGTGGAAATATAGACACAGTGCAAAATGGTAGAAATATTTTTCTTTCAAATTTAGACACAGTGCAAAATGCTAGAAATACATTTCTTTCAAATTTAGACACAGTGAAAAAATGGTAGAAATACATTTCTTTCAAATTTAGACACAGTACAAAATGGTAGAAATATTTTTCTTTCAAATTTAGACACAGTGCAAAATGGTAGAAATATATTTCTTTCAAATTTAGACACAGTGCAAAATGGTAGAAATATTTTTCTTTCAAATTTAGACACAGTGCAAAATGGTAGAAATATATTTCTTTCAAATTTTGACACAGTGCAAAATGCTAGAAATACATTTCTTTCAAATTTAGACACAGTGCAAAATGGTAGAAATACATTTCTTTCAAATTTAGACACAGTGCAAAATGGTAGAAATATTTTTCTTTCAAATTTAGACACAGTGCAAAATGGTAGAAATATATTTCTTTCAAATTTAGACACAGTGCATAATGGTGGAAATATAGACACAGTGCAAAATGGTAGAAATATTTTTCTTTCAAATTTAGACACAGTGCAAAATGCTAGAAATACATTTCTTTCAAATTTAGACACAGTGCAAAATGGTAGAAATACATTTCTTTCAAATTTAGACACAGTACAAAATGGTAGAAATATTTTTCTTTCAAATTTAGACACAGTGCAAAATGGTAGAAATATATTTCTTTCAAATTTAGACACAGTGCAAAATGGTAGAAATATTTTTCTTTCAAATTTAGACACAGTGCAAAATGGTAGAAATATATTTCTTTCAAATTTAG
Organism: Mytilus galloprovincialis; assembly: GCF_965363235.1. NCBI lineage: Eukaryota > Metazoa > Mollusca > Bivalvia > Mytilida > Mytilidae > Mytilus > Mytilus galloprovincialis. The sequence continues at coordinate 46,467,607 of NC_134850.1, read as the reverse complement.
ACACAGTGCAAAATGGTAGAAATACATTTCTTTCAAATTTAAACACAGTGCAAAATGGTAGAAATATTTTTTTTTCAAATTTTGACACAGTGCAAAATGCTAGAAATACATTTCTTTCAAATTTAGACACAGTGCAAAATGGTAGAAATACATTTCTTTCAAATTTAAACACAGTGCAAAATGGTAGAAATATTTTTCTTTCAAATTTAGACACAGTGCAAAATGGTAGAAATATATTTCTTTCAAATTTAGACACAGTGCAAAATGGTAGAAACATATTTCTTTCAAATTTAGACACAGTGCAAATTTAGACACAGTGCAAAATGCTAGAAATACATTTCCTTCAAATTTAGTTACAGTGCAAAATGGTAGAAATATATTTCTTTCCAATTTAGACACAGTGCAAACTGGTAGAAATATATTTCTTTCAAATTTAGACACAGTGCAAAATGGTAGAAATATATTTCTTTCAGACACAGTGCAAAATGGTAAAAATATATTTCTTTCAGACACAGTGCAAGTTGGTTAAAATGTAAAGAACGAGATGTGGTATGGTTGCCAATTAGACAACTAAATAGCAAAAGACTAAAAAGACAAGAATTTATACAACTACACCTGACTGTACAGTGTTAAAAAATAAAGAAAATCCATAAAAAAAAACTATCAAAAAGACATCATTTAAATGGTTCAAAGAAAGAATTTGAGAGTACTTGCATGAACCTCTTGAAATATATAATTAAATGATGCATTTCAACTAATAAACATCTTTTGTTCAGGTCTAGAATATTAATCGGTACAAACCCAACGAAATGTTGTGTCGAGACGTTCAAATCAGTGTGAAATTTTGGGGTTCAGAAAACCAAATATTATAGAGAGTGTACAAATTAAATTTTGCAAGCTACTACTGAACTTAAAGGAGAAAGAAGAAAAATCACAAAAATACTAGACTCCGAGGAAAATTCAAAAAGGAAAGTCCTTAATCAAATGACAAAATCAAAAGCTCAAGTAGACGACTCCAAACTTTATGTTATAAGGCAAACGTGGTGTGAATCACATGACAGACTACATTAAAAACTACATATGGTAATTATTGGTCTAGAATTGTTCATGGTTATGTAACCCGGATTTGTTTTCTCTCGATCGATTTATGATCTTTGAACACCGGTAGACTACTACTGCCTTTATATGTAATTCGTCAAATGTTTACCATACAGATTATATAAAGATATTTAGTTTGGGTTCGAAAAAAAGATATACTTAAAAGAAAGATATGTAGTGTTATATTTTGTTACAGTAGATTTGATACTGGTTATCATTAGGTGACAACTCACGAAACATGTTTTGGAATCAATTTTACTTTTTAAATGAAACTAGAAGTGCTTTTGCAAGAAATAGCGAATGTAACTCATCCCCATTGCCGCTGTTACGACAGCCAATTAGAACATTCCGAAGTTGAATGGCAGATATGTGCATGCCAGACAATATATTTTGTAATGTTTTAGTATGTTTGGAGCATATTGAAATTTTCCACATTTCTGCTGTTTCCAAAGCAATGGTGACCATTTTGGAAATGCCAAAGTTAAATGTCCCGAGCTTTTTTTATTGATTTTTGACACTTTACTGATTTCCATGGTGACAAAGACTCCTTCCGAAATTTTAATGACAAATGCAACATCGGTACATGGGAGTGCACATACCATCTAAGTTTCACGAGCATCACTGAAGAGACATGTATTGTCGAAATGCGCATCTGGTGCAGGAAAATTGGTACCGTTAATGTTATTTCAATGAATTTGACCTACTATTTTAAGAGAGGCAATGCTACTTTAAAGTTTATGGTGATTTTTTACATTTTTGAATTGTTTCCATGGTAACAGCAAACATTTTGGAAATTTCAAAGCCAAATACCACATCTTCACCTACCAGACAACATTTCTGTGAAGTGTCATTAAGTTTATAGCATTTTGAAATTTTAGGTTCCATGGCAACAAATTAGTTCCTATGATTGTGAAAGTTATTAAAAAAAACTGTCTATAGCGGACATCTACATTGTATAAAAATGTAATGGTTATAAGTTCATGCATACTCTCAAGGGGTTTTCAGTTCTTACTCTCGAGGGATTTTTCTCGCTACATTGATGACCTGTTGGTTGACTTCGACGGTTGTCTGCTCTTTGGTCGGGTTGTTGTCTCTTTGACATATATTCCCCATTTTCCATTTCTATTTAATCCAATAATATACCATACTCCCTTTTTATCTTATTGTCGGTTTCTATGGCTTCATTCGCAGTGACATTTGTTTTCAAAAGTTCAAAACACATTATGCACAACTTCAATTGGTGGTCCTCGTTTTGGAACCTATTCTTTATGATTTATCCATTTAATTTTGAGAAACACCCTGACCAAAAAAGTGGAAGCATGACATCTTTTCATTGATATCTGTTTTTTGTTTCTTTTTGTTTGAAATCCAAAGCTGTCATTATAGTAAAAATAAGGAGATATGGTTTGATTATCAATAAAACACCAAGATCCCTCCGGTGACTAAAGGACGTGGTTACATGTCACAATACGACCTTCAGCATAACTCATACGATTGCTTCTCGATGTAAGACAACCAGAACTCATAAAATATGCAAAGTGGGAAAATCGGGAAGAAATCAGCAATACAAAGAATGACAAAATGTAATATAATTCAAATTTAACGAGACAACCAACTTCCAGATTTACGCTAAAACAATCAATTATAACGAAAAACAAATATGCCAAACAACAACCGAATTACAGGTACCAGACACAGGTACCAGACATGGAACAGTCACATAAATATATAAATCTGATTTCCCAATCTCAAAAAATTTATGACATAAAATACCATGTCTTTTAATAATACAGTTACGTATATTTATGTGAACATTACGTTTTAAAAAGCTAAAATATATGACATTTGATTTGTATCTCTATTTAATGTATATTTCCGCAGCTAAAGGTCGAATTGCGGATGATATTAAATACGTTATGTTCATTTTATTAACTATAAGGCAATATTAATTACAGTAAAATATGCAAAAGTTCACCTTTTTAGTGATTAATATCAGAAATCATAAATATAAAATATAGACATAACTGGTACAACAAATAATACAATAAACTATAAACACATGGAATTTCTTCAATTACTGCAAAAAATAAAATCAAAAATAAAACTGTTGTATCAAATATTATATAGTCATATAAAAATTGAATACAAAAATATAAAACGAGTATGTATGGGCGCATATCTGTGTCACACTAGTAAAACACATATATATGTTCTATTTGTTGGAGTCAATATCCTGCCCTCTTTATCTTTTATCGCATCATCCGAAACCAGATTGTTTTCTTGAGCAACATGACGAGAGATTCAGGTAGAACAGGAACTGTTATACCTCAAGAATCTCGTGATTTATTGATTGTTGGTCTCACGCCCATTGGCAGATATTGCGTGGATGTTCAAGAAGATCCTTATGCAAATGGGATGCAAACTAGCTAGCTTTATCTGTTGCTTTTTTATTATAAGTTAGCGTTGTGGAATATTATTTCTATCGAAAAAGCTTCGAATCGTCTTATTAGTTTTACTTTACTAGTACGCGAATTCAAACATAGTGATGTTTGGTTCAAAATTGTGTATGATAATCATGCACAAGGGGATTGAATCAACGTTACTGCGAGAAAACCAAGCCTAATAGTACATTTAAATTTGCCTCTTATTTAACCGATTAGATTTGAAATATTTGAATTAATGCGGGAGAATTCTATGTTCATGATCCTGTACCAAGTCCGAAACTTTTTCATCTATTGTTTTATCGATATATTTGTTTTTGTTTTTGGAAATATGGAGTTGATGAAAGATTTATGATAGTCACTACTAATTTGTTTATAAATTCAGTTTCTATATAGGAATACAGAGATATGATATGATAAACAAACGAGACAACTATCAATTAAAGTTCAAATGAAGTGGATGTTAGCAATAATAGGCAACCGAACGGCCATGTTAAGTCTATAGTTGTTTTATCTGACATGATAATTATTGCTGACACATCGTCACTGGTATAATGTTGGAAGAGAACCTTAGTTTTTTTTTACTGTGTTCGATTCCCTTCGTGTACTTAAAATAAAATATGTTAAACCTATTAAATGTTTTCCTAATTTTTATTCACGCAAAAAAAAACCCAACTAGATTACATACTTTAGATCATCTGTTTCCCTTTATTCAAATTTGGTAACAGTGTTATACCATATTTTGGCCGAATGATTTCCTTTGATTACCAATATGTGAATACTTTCATGTTTGATCTCATGAAACAAGAACGCTGTAATCTTTTCAGCAAATTATTTTTATTTTAAGAGTGGTATCGTGAGTATTTCTACCTTCTAATCTTATTTTTTTACAAATACACCCACCTATCGAAAGTGTTTATACAAAGGTGTGCTGGAAACTTGGATCAAAACGTCGTTTGCGTGCAGTTTCTGTCTATTTTTTCTGATATCCTTGAAGTTCATCTAATACAGATATTTATCAGTTTTAAAATCGAAAAGAATGAAAACTATAATACAATGATATGACATTTCTAACAAAAAGAACAAACGTATCCTTTAAGATAATTGAAAGTTTGAAAAAAGTATACTTGATCCGTTTTAAGATAAAATCTAAAACGAAAGCAATAGCGTTATCTCTTACAATCAAACTCGCTTATGAAAGACCTAACTGTCTCAAAGGTATAAGATGAGAGGGAAAGTCCTCAAATTAAACACCATGATGATATATATGATTAAATCTAATATTATTATACCGAAAAAGGTAACATTTTACCGAAATATAAAACCGCGAGCATGTATATGCATTTTTGTCATTCTTACTCAGATGGAAATATCATTATTTATTATTGTGAGAAAAAGTAAAATCACAAAAATACTGAACTCTGAGGATAGTTCAAAACGGAAAGTCCTTAATCAGATGCAAAAAATCCAATAGCAACTGTCATATTCCTGACTTGGTACAGGCATTTTCTAATGTCGAAAATGGTGGATTAAACCTGGTTTTAATAGACATAATAGGTAAAAATGTAAAAAAGAGAAAAAAACAGGTTGTTGTATACAGTAGTTTTTAAGTCTTTTGGTATGTTACCTTCTTTTTCTCCAACATTGGAAACTGACATGATCATTTTTTTATTTTTTCCAGAACCATGATAAAAAGATTTTACAAATGTGCATTTGTGATTTTTGTTTGCACATCATCTACTTTTTGATCTCAAAGTCGCTGACGACTGCTTAATCAGTGAAACCGTACATAGAAAATGTCCTTTTTATAGATGTAGTGCATTTTGAAACATGAGGGCTGAGAAGTAGAAATTGAAAGCGGAATAACTTAGACAATAACATGGGAGCCAATCAATAGCACGAGCTATGAGCTATCAATCTTATATCTCCATATCATCGCATGCCTTATCAAATATCTTCTACAATTTTTATAATGGTAAATAAAGTGCATTGTATGTTTGAAATACGGATATATATTTAAAGCATACATTAAATATATAACAAAACAAACAGTTTTGGTATCATTCTTTCTTTATTACATGTTATGATATGCATATCGAAAACAAACCTCTAATGCATAACTTTTCAAATATGTTAGATGTTAAATCAAGTAAAATAATTGAAAAAATACCGAAGAAAATTCAAAACGGAAAGTCCATAAATAAATGGCAAAGTTAAAAGCTCAAATACATCAAACGAATGGATAAAAACTATTATATTCCTGAATTGGTACAGAGATTTTGGTCTGTAGAAAATGGTGGATTAAACCTTGTTTTAAAACTAGCTCTCACTTGTATAAAAACAAAATTAATGTCGTAACAATATCATATATTATTTTTAATTTATATGAGTTTTTGCAAAACCTACTACAACCCCAATTTCAACTGACGGATTTAATTCTAAAGGTTTATCTACTAACACATCATTCATATAATGTAAAATTTAAAATTAAATGATGAATTGAATAACAATTGTTTTGCGAAGTGTTTGCATTATCTGCTTCACGATAAGTAACATTTACAGGGATAGGAAATTGCTTTGAGTAAAATAATTTAAATATTCCACCACAAGTAGAATGCAAATAATTTTAATTTAAAGGAAATACAACGGAAAACATGGATACTAGGAACTATTAAGTTAATTTGATATATTTATATTAGTATGTCATTAAAAGTGCGAAAAAAGGCAATAAGATTTACACAGATTTTGGTGATTACGCAGATGAAACTGTTTCAACCCCACTTCGTTGTTTTTTTGTTTTTTTCTTTGTTCTACAGTTTCTGAGTGTTGTGTGTTTTACTGTGCAATATATTGGTGGGTACTGCCATCCTTTATGACAACTGTTAAGTTATTTGACCTCATCACTTCAATAAATCGATGTCAATACGTTTTCGGAGAAAATAAACTTTCAATAAACACAGATTTAGGGTGACAGGGGTCACCAAGCCTTCTGGAGCTTCATATATATGATAAATACATAGACGTTTTACAAGTATATAATTCCAAAAATTGATTTGCCAAAATGTCGAGGTCGGACACTTCAGGCCGAGACATAGTCACTTCATCGGGCTTTTCTTTCAAAGGAATGACGAATGACGTCACTACCTGCTTCTTGCACATAATTAACATAAAATAAGCATACCATCACTACGATCTTACGTTCCTATACTCCCTCCTTCGATCGTTTTCGGTTACATTCACGGATTCCTGTCAGTACCGCAACTTCTAATGAATGAATGAAAAGAAACAGTAAAATCATCGTAGATTCATGTACCAGAATGAAAATTGTGTACGCCAGATGCGCGTTCCGACATACTACAAACGTCTCATCAGTGACACTCGAATAATAAAAATATTAAATGGCCAAATAAGGAATATTGATGGCTTTGATCCAAAATTCTGAAAGTCTTAGACAAAAAATACTAATGTTATCTATTGCTTGGGTAGAAAACCTTTTACATTTCAAAACATTCAAATTTGTCAAGGATCTATACATGATTTGTCAATTTTTGATGGGGCGGAATCGTTGAAAAATTTGCATGACCCCTTAAACAGCATGTTTAAAAATGTTCATGGAAATAGAACCCTTTAGCATATTGTAAATTATTGCGTGCATTTATTATTGCGATTTTGTCATTTTAGACTGAAATGAGATTTTAATTTTTGCGATATTGTTAAAAATCATGTTTCATTCATATAAAAAATGAATAAAGCGAGTTTGAATTATTGCGATTATAACTCTGTCGCATTTTTCGCAATAACAAAAACATCGCAATAGTTTCTGAATTTACAGTAACAAATTGTGTCTGGACTTCGCCAAAATCACCCGATTTGGACAAAGACCAGTTATAAAGTCGCTATAAATGTCATATCCCAAAATTGTACTCGAGTCCTTAAAGGAGTTAAAATCTTTATTTCTTCAGGTATAAACCTAGGTTATGACACTAATTATGTATATTATGTAATATAACGTTCCATAAGTATGATAACTATACTTACTATACATACTCCTCATTTAGTGGGCTAAACATTCCCACGACCTTATGTTCCAAATTTAACTATTAAATATATGATAATTAGACAAACATTTTTTTTTAAAAGCTAGAGAGAAAATTATATCATCGTTTATAATTTGACAGATATCATAATTTAATGTACCTTTTCATGAAAATGTATGCATCTAATATAAGTTCACCATGTCAAAATTAAATAAACTTTGAACATCAAATAGTTTATTAAAAAAAACCCGATTTATTACTTCATCAGAGAAAATTAAATGCATAATTAAATGGCAAAAATAATTTTCTATTTTTCATTCTCTTTTGATGGTACTGGTGCGAATCAACTTACTTGATTGATAGGAATAATGATATCTTCATAATTCTTATATAATATGCAGTTGAATGCGACCTTGTGAAATTATTTTAAATTATCTTTTTAAGTAAACTAATGATAAATAAATATATGTTGAATAAAAAAAGTCTAGCCCTAGTTTAAAACGTTTTTATTTATCCACCTCTTGTTTGTCATTGGTGTTTCCTTTTCTCGTCTACTTGTTTAGACCGCTGTCTATTTTGCTAGTTTTTTTTTATTTATCCTGTATCCGTGTAAGTGATGTATAATTACTAGGTTATTTTCTTGATGTAATGAAAACTGTTGAATTATGTTAATCGAGGTGTTCAAATAAACTCATCATAGATATCAGAATATAAATTTTGTATTTGCGCCAGACGTGAATTTCGTCTTCAGAAGATTCATCAGTTACGCACGAATAAAAAAAAGTTAAAAAGGCCAGACCAAATACCAAGTTGAAGAGCATTGAGGATCCAAAATTCCTAAAAGTTTTGCAAAATATAGCTTAAGGAATATATTCCTGATGTAGAAAAGCCTTAGTATTTCAAAAATGTAAACAGTTAATTTATAATTAGAAGTGCTGACTACTGGGTTGGTGATACTATCGGGGAATAAAAACTCCACCAGCATTCAGTAAATAAAGGCAACAGTAGTATACCGCTGTTCGAACTCATAAATCGATTGAGAGAAAAAACGAATCCGGGTTACAAACTAAAACTGAGGGAAATGCATTAAATATAAGAGGAGAACAATGACACGTACAACAGAAACACAACATTAAAATGTAGCACACAGAGAAACGAACTGCAATATAACAATGGCCATTTTCCTGACTTGGTACAGGCTATTTTAAGAAAAAAAAAAACAATGGTGGATTGAACCTGGTTTTGTGGCATGCCAAACCTCCCGCTCCCTCCGGACTACAATGCAAATAATGAGATGGTTGGTGTCCAGCGGATAATTACTCATCGTCAATGTGGACAATAAGAACATATAGGACAGATAAACACACGAATAATAGCTAACAAAAGGTACCCAGTTTAAAATTTAATACGCCAGACGTGGTTTCGTCCACACAAGACTAACCAGTGACGCATAGATGAAAAAAGTTCGAAAGCCAAAACAAGTTCAAAGTTGAAGAGCACTGAGGACCAAATGTTCCAAAAGGTTGCGTCCAATACGGCTAGGGTTTTCAATAACATCGACCCAGTGATTTCTTGCATTGTCTTCTATAAATTAGAATTCAATAAACTAACATTAAGTTTCAGCCAAATGCCTGTTACTTAAAAACATGAATGTTTGAAACGACAATTTAGATTAAATTAAGTATTAAACAGACAATTTAATGAGTTCTTTGAACTTAGATAAATCAGTCAAGTGGGATACAAGCACCTAAAAGGTTAAGACCTTCGCAAAAAGATACTGAAGAAGTAAATTCTCACAGGCATACAATCATTTGAAACTTCTGATTAAAGCGAATAAAATAAAAAAAAAAAAAATATATGGTGTTTTGTATATTTGATTGGATACATATCAAGGCAACATTAGCAATCCCGGTATTGTGTTATTGTACTATAGTAAATTTGAGTATTCTTGTCTTTAAGTTTGCTAATATACTTACTTACTTACTTACTGCCCGGTATGCCATCGGCATGTAGGGCAGCAACAAAGGTTCTCCATTTCTGTCTGTCTTTGGCCATCTTTTCTACTGTTCCCCATGTTTTGTTCATGGTCTTCAGTTCTCCTTCTACAGTACGTCTCCATGTGTTTTTTGGTCTTCCTCGCTTACGCCTTCCTTCTGGAGTCCAATGTAATGCTGTTTTAGTGATGGAATTACTATATCTTCTAATCACATGCCCAATCCATTTCCAACGCCTTCTCACTAATATTGTACCCATGCTATCTTGCTGACACTGGTTTAGAAGATCTTCATTGGATATTTTGTTTGGCCAGTAAATGCGCAGGATTCTCCTTAAGCTTTTGGTATGGAAAACTGACAGTTTGTTAAGATCGACTTCTGTCATCCTCCAGCATTCTGATCCGTATAACAGAGTAGATAGTACACAACTCTGGTACAGTTTTAGTTTGGTCTTCTTACTATACTGTGATGATTTCCATACACTGTTAAGTGTTCTAAATATATTCCTGGCTTTGTTCAATCTGTTCATTATGTCATTTCCTGCACCACCATCGTTTCTTATTGTACTTCCTAGGTATGTAAATGTTTCTGTGATGGGGAGATCTTTTCCATCTACTAGGATAGGAGTTGGGTTATTGATGTTTAGCGTCATGACTTCAGTTTTGGTTTGGCTGATTTTAAGTCCAACTTGACTAGCAAAAGTATTAAGGCGGTTTGTCTTCTCTTGTAAATGGTGGTGGGTATGCGATAAAAGAGCAAGATCATCAGCAAAATCAAGATCCTCCAATGTTGCTGAAAGGTTCCATCTTATTCCTCTTGGATCATCTTCCGTTGTTTTTTTCATTACCCAGTCAATTGAAAAGAAGAGCAGACATCACACAGCCTTGTCTAACTCCTGTTTTTACCTCAAACCAGATGTTGCTTTGCCCTACACTGCAAGTGAAATTGTTGTAGAAACTTTTTATGAGCTCAATTATTTCTTTTAATATGCTTGGTCTATATTCCATTTTGTGCTTCTTTGTTACATATTTTTTTGTTCTGTTAGTGATTAAGATTATAACAAGATGTTGACTGCTATATTCCTATTTTTAACATGTCTGTTAGTTTTGTTCACGCATCGTTGTCAATAAAATGGAATTTGATGCGACTGTCATACAAGTGAGAGGTTTAGCTAGCTATAACACCAGGTTCAATCCATCTTTTCTACATAAGAAAATGCCTGTACCAAGTAAGGAATATGGCAGTTGTTATCCACCATTCGTTAAATGTGTTTGAGCTTTTGATTTTGCCATTTGATTAAGGACTTTCCGTTTCGAATTTTCCTCGGAGTTCAGTAATTTTATTATTTTACATTATACCGCTATTCAATGGTTATAAATCGATTTGCGGAAACAAATCCGGGTCATTAACCAAAACAGAGGTAAACTATTAAATGAAAACAATGGAACAACAGAAACACTGAACAGCTGAAAAGCAAACGCCAACACATAGAACTTTTTTGATAACAACTGCCATATTCCTGACTTGGTACAGGACATGTAAAACATGTGTTATTACTATCTTTTAACAGAAAATCCAAATTTCACTAATGTACTGCTAATGAGTTATTGTCTTCCCGTACTCTAATAGGTCGACAACTTTTCCGTATTCATTGATCTTAACCATGTTCTCTATTGTTACACATTTGACAACCACAAGAACGAGGGGAAACCACGACGAATGAACAAGTTTTATGACGAAGTCTTTATTACTTACTAAACAAACTCATTATAGATATCAGGATGGAAATTTCAAATTTGCCTCAGACGTGCGTTTTGTCTACGTAAGACTCATCAGTGACGATTTAATCAAAAATTGTTAAAAAGGAAAACTAAAGTATGGAGTTGAAGAGCTAAAAGAACCCATGGACAATATACCATAAAAAAGTTAAAAATCGCTCTAATATCTCCCTTACTTTCAGTGTTCTTTTTAAGGCCGTAATAATGAAAATCTGTCTATACTCATCAATTTCAAAACTGGTGATTCCAAAGATGCATCAAGACTGAAATATTTTGTATCAACTGAACATAATATTATCACTTTATAGAAAAAGAATCTCAATTTAATGTCGTTGCATTGCTTTATTATGTCATGGAGACTAAAATGATATTGTACATTGCAATAGAATGTCTTCTTTCTTACTGTTGGACTTACTATGGCAAAAAATGACAATTCCCTAAAAATCCCTAGTGAGAACCCTGACTTTTCACATGCTTCGTGGTTAAGTGTTGACTGTTTTCTCTTCAACGTCGTACTTCATTTGACCTTTTTTTATACGAGCGTCACTGATGAGTGTCTTGATTTAGCGTTCCTAATTGTAATCATGGTATCTACGATGAGTTTTTTTATCAAGGCCAGGATAGGTAAACATGGTAAACTCCGTTACTAAACCTCGAAAGTAATTTAAATGCCACAGTTTTCGATCAACAATCCATGGATGAACATTTTTTATGTCGATTATACAATACGAAATGAAAATGAATATAAAAAACGTACACAGATGACATAGTCTAGTGTATATGCATGGATTGGTTCAATATTTTCCTTAACATAATAATAACCAGAAACTCGTTTCATATGACTTTAAGTGACATTTAATAATTCATTTATCAAATCTTAAAGTTTTAGTGTTGAACTGCTTGTTTGTCGTGTTGCAAACCACATTGACGATGAGTAATTATCCGCTGGACACTAACCATTAATCATATTTACTTGTTCTTTATTAATTCATTGCATGGACAGTTCTATGTCTTAAGTCTGGTACTGCCAGCACCTTGTTAATATTTGAATTATTCTGTATGTCTTTGATATACAGTAGCCTAAGAAACAGGAACTGAGCATACCTCTTTAAAATTAGCTTCATGCAGCCGAAAGAATGTATTTGTCAATAAAACTGAAACTGTCACATATTTAATTCAAGTAATTTTTTTTTGTTATGTATGTAGCACATGACTTGTAGCTGTGTGAAAGAATGGTTTACTTAAAAAAAAATACAGGAAAACAAACAGGAAGACTTGACAACAAGTTAAAGCAGAATAATAAGAAGTAAAATCACAAAAATACTGAACTCGGATGAAAATTCAAAAAGAAAAGTTTATAATCAAATGGCAAAATCAAAAGCTCAAACACATTGAAAGAATAGATAACAACTGTCATATTCCTGACTTGGTACATACTTTTTCTTATGTAGACAATGGTGGGTTAAACCTGGTAGTATTTTTTTTATCTATACCTCACTTTTATGCCAGTCGCATAAAATTCAATTATGGGAAGCAGGTTATGCAAATTATACAGGAATTCATGATATTTCATATGCATTAAAGAGATAAGAAAACAACAAATCGATGATATTTAGTTGATTGTCAATGATATTTTAATAACAGTTAATGGCGAAGTTACTTGCCGAATTTACTCTTCTGGAGCACCTGAAATCATCCTATGGTTTTGATCGGGTCATGATGTTTATTCCTTAGTTTCCTATGTTGTGTGTCGTGTACTGTTGCTTGTCTGTTAATATTTCCTTCTTTTTTAGAAATGGCATTGTCAGGTTCTTTTCTACTTATGAGTTTCAACGTTCCTTTGGCATCTTTCTCTTCCCTTTTACAGACCTATTTTTAGTATTATTATGACTTTCGTTTCAGTGAATATATAACAAACATTATAAATTGTACAACCCTGGCACAAACTGCATCTGTGTTTCGACATGTTTGCATGTTTGTGTTTTATTACAAGGAAAATGATCAATATTCGACACCACTGTCCGCAGACAGTACTTCTGTGGGGTACATGAATCTGTCAAATTAAAGGTTAATGAATGACTGATCGAGTATTGCAAGTTCATGAAATTGAAAGAATTGCATACTCAACACTTACAAAGGTATACGAAGGTAATACGCAAGCATTTTTATGAAAAATTTAGTTATAATAATAAACAAACATATATAATAGACAACAACAAACTAACTGTAATATTCATAAACATATTAAAGAAGTGCTCTAGAAGAAAAGAATCTAATTTTTAGAAAACTAAAAAGAAAATTTAGAATAAACGACAACTACTTAGGAATAGAAAAAGAGAAAATATCTTCAAATACCAAGAGAAGAGAAGATAGATTTTACAAAAAGTGATACTTATTGAAGATGAAATTCTATTATTTTTTAAATTTTAATTTTAAACAAGTAATATTAATTTATTGAAAAATTAAATAAAAAATTATGACAAAATGCCGCCTTCCAAAGATAAATTCAGAAAGGGGAAGCAAAAAAATACTTACAAAATCGAATGTTATCAACCAATAGAACAGGTGGAAAACAACAGTCACATTCCTGGCTTAGTACAGGCATTTCCCTAGGTAATGATGGGATAGTCCCGGTTTTATAGCTTGCTAAACCTCCCACTCGTATAACAGTTGTTCAAAGTTCAGTTATATTGACAAAATTAAGTCAGCAATCCACAAACAGACACAAAAGGTTAATGTGACAATAATTGGGACCAAGTACCAAAACTGTTTAAAATATATTACAGACATGCAACACAACTGACTGAAAAATTGAAGAAAACATGCATGGAAATATAAAAAGAACTTCAACAACAAAGTTGCAGTTAATAGTTAATTTGACAATGACGTTAACAAAAAAGTTTTGCTAGTTGGTAGTAAATTGACTCAGATACCGATTAATATATTTTTCTAGTTGATAAACATAGCATATATAGGATATACTTTCTCGATAAAGTACAACCGAAATAAAATATGAATATAAGGGTAAACAAACGGAAACATTACTTTAGAAACCTATTGCGTCCGAATCGCATCTCAGGACCCACCTGCATTAGAAGATGTAGTATGAGTGCCAATAAGACAACTCTCCATCCGAGTCACAATTTGTAAAAGAAAAAAAACATTAATGTTTAGAAAAACTATACCCATAGTTGTAGCGTGACCTCTAAATGTCTGTTTTTGGTTGTATGTTGTTGTTGGGTTGTTATTCTTTTGACATACAAAACGCATCTGTTTTCTTTTAAAACATGTACATAATAACATGAAATATAGACTTTTCTGTAAATTGATATATTGCATAAATATAAACATACATTGGGTGATACATAATGTTAAGTATAATTATTCAAGTGTAAAACCTTGTATCTGTCAGTAAAAAAATCTTAATATTATGTAAATATATTTTAAAAGATATTTTACTGCATTTAATATAACAGACAGAGATGTTACTTCATCTTCTCATATGATTTAAATGAAATGTTGAGAGCGTGGGAAAGACACTAGAAAGACAAGATTTGAGAATTTAATATTGTACATTAAGTAAACATTTATCATATAACTGACCCCAAATAAAATATTTAAATGGTTTAATTCATAAGATTTTACGGTGGAGCCAATCGTTTGTGAACTATGTTGATGGATTTATTACTAAAAATTAAATACTATTTTGAATAATGCTAAATAAGTTGTAATTTATATTTTTCCAATTCTATCCGCGGCAATTAACAAGTAAGACTATCGCCAACACATGCTGTGTCGTATATTTACCATCATGAGTAAGCGAATGTTTAGCACGAGTACCAAATTGGCTCCAATATTACAAAATATAAAAAAAACGAAAAGGGGGGAAGTATTCAGTTACAAAGCTAGTTTCACCCCATTGCATGTAAATGTGCGTGCTTGTGTCGGGAACATAGGACAAATAGATATGAGACAGGCACATTAACACCTGGATATGATACTCATTAGTAGGAAAAGTTCACGCACTATGAACATTAAATGACTCTTTCCAGCAACGTCAGCAAGCGCATGTAGTACCATAATTATCAAAATATTAAGTTTCAATAACATTTAATAGTGTCTTGTCATTAAAATACTTGGATATAAGGTGTGTGATAAGAAATCAAATTAGAAGCAAACACGATTATATTGAAAAAAAAATTATTATAAAAATGTATATAAACTCTTCATAGATATAAGGTTAATAATTTTGTACGACAGCCGTGCATTTCATCTACACAAGACTCATCAATAACACGCGAAATAAAATACAAAGTTAAAGAGCATAAGTAACGCTCGAATAAAAGATAGTTAAAACGGCAAAATAAAATACAAAGTTGTAGAGCATCAGTAACGCTCGAATAAAAGTTAGTTAAAACGGCAAAATAAATTAAATACAAAGTTAAAGAGCATCAATAACGCTCGAATACAATATCGTTAAAACGGCCAAATAAAATACGATGTTGAATAGCATTTAGAATCTAAACTTTTGATCTTCAGTGCTGTACAACTTTGTACTTTTTTCACTTTCGATCTTTTATATCTGGGCGTTATGTATTCGGGTTTAGTTTTCTGTAATTAGTTAATACTTCAGTTTCGTTATCATGATTATGATCGATTATGTATATCTCTTTCATATTCATTTGATAAAATTTACTGTTTGCAATAGCATGAATTGTTCTATATAATAAGAATGTTCTTATCCCGGGCATACAAACAATGCCGTATTTGGCAAAACCTTTTCAACTTTTGATCTTCAGTGCTGTACAACTTTGTACTTTTTTCACTTTCGATCTTTTAAATCTGTGCGTCACTATTGAGTCTTGTGTGGACAAGACGCGTTTTTGGCGTATTGAATTTTAAACCTGATGCTTTTTGTTATCTATTAATCATGCTTTTCTTTGTCTAATATGGTCTCCTTTTTATTTGTATTGTAGTCCTGTAATATTATGTTGTCATTTCAATGTTATATTTAACTTTGCCATTAAAGTGCGAGGTTTGGCATGCCATAAAACCAGGTTCAACCCACCACTTTTATTCCCCTTTAAAAGTGTCCTGTACCAAGTCAGGAAGATGGCCATTGTTATAATATTGTTCGTTTCTGTGTGTGTTGCATTTTAACGTTGAGTCGTTTGTGTTTTCTCTTATTTTTTAGATAAGACGTGGCACGGTACTTATCTATCCCAAATTCTTGTATTTGGTTTTGATGTTATATTTGTTATTCTCGTGGTGTTTTGTGTGTTGCTTTTCGGTGTTGTGTCGTTGTTCTCCTCTTATATTTAATGCGTTTCCCTAGGTTTTAGTTTGTTACCCCGATTTTGTTTTTTGTCCATGGATTTATGAGTTTTGAACAGCGGTATACTACTGTTGCCTTTATTTAGGACTCACCATTCCGAAAGGTTTGAGCAGAAATGCCTAACTTGAAGTTACTCTATTTCCGGAGTATTTTAGAAAATACTTAGAACATGTCAATTTAAAAGTAATAAGTTTAGTAAACAGTTAATTTATGATCATGACCTATTCAATGATAAGCAATGTCAACGACTAGTTGAGAAAATCCACTTAACTCGCAAGTCAATATTAAAATAGCTACAGTCTCCGACCCTCATTCCGACCTTGGTTTCGATGACTTATACATGTATGGACGAAACTGTTAATTAAGATTGATTGTGGGATTTGATTGTACGGTAAAAAAAAGTTTAATAATATTAGTTTCTTTCTATTATTGCAAATTCAAGGACATGTTTTATTGGATTTAACAAATTATTCGGTACCTACGGAAGCATGTTTTGTTTTTGAATTTGTCTAATGACTAATAACAGATAAAGTAACACCATTAAACGAGTCTTCTGTGTTCACCGTTCTGAACCATTTATCTGTAACGGTATTCATCAGGTAAAACAGGTGTTCATTTCTTCACTGAGGGGGCGTGGTTTTCCCACAATTTGAAGACATATTGTCGCGTGCCATTTCGAAGTAAAATATACAAATATGCATATTGAAAATACATTCCATTACATTGTCCAATGAGATAACAATATTATTTTAACTTTTACATAAGATATGGTTTGATTGACATAAATGAAAAACATATTTTGAAAAGAGTTTTATAAGACAGAACAAGTGTTGCATTTCATGTAAGATAATGAAAAAGTGTTTTTGACTTGTTCATTTCATGGAAAATGAATAATAATATTAATGATACAGTAGGGTCAAGTCAGAATCAAGACAAAATGACCGAAGATTTAGATAAAGAGACAGACAAAGTTTCATCTTCTGCTCCTGACAGGCGAAAGGTATGTAATATTTGTTTTAAATCAAACATTTTCAGTGAGCGTCGTTTTTTTTTCTTCATATTTTAGTGTTTTTGTCAAACTTAGAATTTGGATTTGAATTTACATCTTTATTTCATGTTAAAAAATACCAGCGATTCAATGCCTATGATTTTGATCGCCATACGCGCGATTGTCTTTAAAATGTATGTACAATTTGTTTAGAACTCAGGTTTAGTTTAGACACGTGACGAGAGCGAGTTTGACGTATGCAACGGACACTTAACTTTTTTAGCATAAGAAATTAAAAGTTAATTGTAGACCTCAAAATGTCTTCATTTGGTTAAATTATTTGTTTACTTTTTTTACAGTCAACATATTATCAATAATAGCCACGGTTTCAACTCAGAGCTTGTCGGCCATAATAAAACTGTCTTCAGAAAACTAAAAAAATATATAAAAGGAAGCTCTTTTTAATATGATCTATTGTCCTTAATGGAGTTATTGCCTTTTTATGAAAAAAATTAATTACATATTTATTTAAGTTTTTGTCAACATTATTGAAAACTATTATGGACAGATAAAAAATTAAATAGCAATCATTTTCAGCAAAACAAGATCTAATAATAGGTTTAATTTCGAAAATCGTTAGGCGACATCTTTAAGAAGTTATTGCTTTAAGATGATAGTTCTAGCTAAACTTGTGTGTTATCGCTTATTTTTTTCTGACTATAATAGAAAGAGAAACTTTATAAACAAAAATTACCCTGACAAGGCATGTTCTACAAATAAGTCTATAATTCTGAAATCGGTGGTCAACTCTATAGCATTCATTAAAAATAAATTATCATTTTTTTTTTCGTTTTTGCTTAATCAATAATGTATTGAAAACTGTAAAAGATGTAAATGGACACAGTAGAAACATTGAATTATCAGCAAGACAAGATATGCAAAAAAGGCCAGTTTAGAGATATTTGTCGGGTGTCCTCTCGTAAGAGTTACTGTCCTTGAATGACTAATGGTTTCTCTACAATTTGTTCATAAGTCTATACTTATTGTGACTAAGAGCTTGGCATATTATATGTATACCTACATCTGTTTTTGAAAGACTGTTTTGTTACCTCTAGATTTCTGTACCTAAATGTTGCTCTCTCATTAAGGATTTGCATACCCAACCGATTCTTTAATTATATTAATCGTTACGTATACAAATGAAAAAAAGGCATCAATGGAATCAAGCAGAAAATCCAACTGCATAAAACGTAGATTGATTGACTAATTGTTGGTTGCTCAACGTCCAGTGACAAATATTTCATGCATGTTAAGGACGAGCAACTACTGTAGAGGTTATATTGAAGGGTCAGTCACATACAGTGCTAGTTAGCATAAAGTTTAATTATTCTGATATTTTATTTACATAGACTTCTAAGCCTATCATGGAGAAGAGAAGAAGAGCAAGAATCAATGCCAGTCTTACAGAATTGAAAACATTTCTTTTAGATGTCATTAAAAAAGAAGTAAGTATAGGTTTTTTATTCGAAGAAAACGGTAAAACGTCTGTACAATTGTGTCTGTACAATTGTGTTTTTTTTTAAATGTACCACCAAAAATGGGTTTTGTTAAAATATATGGAATTATTTTGTTTCCGATGAATAAAGTAGATATATAGAATTTAACAAATAGCGTGAAAAGGCATTTTGGTACAAAAATAATGAAATTAGCCCAACCACTATCCAATAGATTCTATAACAGTGAGTTGACCAGATTTAAACATGTGTAGTAGTGGTAATAATTAATTTCGAGTAAAACAAAAAGTAATTCGCTTTGGTATTTTGTGTCCGGAGTGGGTTTCTGATTTGACTGTCCTCTGAAGGCAGAGAACCACTAAGGGATTACAATGAAAAATTATCTTAATTGTCTAGTTAACGTGGCAAAATATTTGGAGCCGAAACAACTGTGATATATAACAATCATGCACAGACGCTTCAAGGAAAAGGGGAACTTGAGATTATCCCATGTGCCATATTTTTTAAGTTCACTGTGTTGTTATCCAATCACAAACCTCGACACATTTGTAATCCGTAATATATATATATATATTCCGTTAGATAGTCTGTTCCCAGTCCAAAGGTACAACAACCCGACCAAATAGCAGAAAACAGCTCAAGGCCCTTAGAAGCATTCTTCGTGAAACATGTTTACACACATTTTTACTGTAAATTCGCCTCCATATTCATATATAACATTTAAAAGTGTTTTCCCACTATCATGAATATTCAGATCAGGAAAAACATATTGAAAGTACATCAAATATTGCTATGGTTCATTATAAATATATCTAATGCAATATCGTGAAAAAATGAGTTTAAATACCGACACATCAGGTATGAAACTAACGAAGGTAAAATAATTTTCCCACGCTATGGTGTTTACTTCGGAATGCATCAATAACTTGAGGGCTCTTATTTCATATTCTTCAGATAATGCCTCATAATAATTTAGTTAGCGGTCAGACAAAGCTTCTCTTTAAACACTTCATTAATTACTTGTACTTTTAACAAAAACGTAGGCCATCACTGTAGCTTCCATTTATGATATTATAAAACGTTTATTTTAACATCAAACTGTTTAAGCACATTAATAATATTTTATATGGGAGCGGGTTATGCTTTCAGGGGATAAGATTAAATAGCATTGTTAAATTAAAACATCTTATTTATACAAATGAAATGTGTCTGAAGTAGAAGTGTCGTTTATTGGTTTAAGACATATTTAGGGACCTAGCGGCTCTGACTTTTATATCTAAAAAGATAGAGAGCAGTGTCGACAGGAATGATGTTAAACGAAACATTTGGTTACCCCTTTTCGATGTCATATTAAAACATATATATACATATTTTCATCGTGTTCATATTTGCAGGGATTAAGACACAACAAAATGGAAAAGGCTGATATACTAGAATTGACAGTTAGACATTTGCGACAGCTCCAAAGACAACAATATACAGGTAGTAACTAGGCTGGTCAGTCATCAAACTGAGACGACATCAATTGATTATCTGGACAAAAATATAATTGAAGCAAAATGAAAATTATCTAGATATACAGCTTTAACCATTGTAAACAAAGAAAAAATACCAAAACTCCAAAATGTCCACAAAAGACATAATTTCTGTAATTATCCAATTAACAACATCGTTCAAGTCACGTGTTCAAGTCCCACTTTTTCCCCAGTCTACCAATTTGTTATTGCTGTTATACGCACATGCAGTCGCAAAATATTTCATTCATGTTTGGGACGATAATTAACAATCATAAAATAGGAAGGTTGTGTCGAACGGGGTAACCGTAATAAAATAGGTAGGATCTGCATGCCGAGTGGATCGATCGGTATAAAGGCGGGAATTTCGAATGTTACTTGAAAAAATGGCACACACTAGGGTGCACACATCATGCCATGCAACAAGTCCCGTGAGTCCCGTACAGAGTTTTGCAAGGGTTACCTTTTTATATCGTTTAAGTCAAATTAAACGTGACTCATAATCTCAAAATACCATAATCAGGGTCAGTGATCTCATTTAGACACTGGTCTCTATTGACGAGTTAGTATATGTTATGGGACATATATATAGACTTGTTTAAGAAATGCACAATTTGTCACATCTTTTTAATGATATTTTTCATTCAAGTTTGCAATACAATAAATATCCATTATGTTTGCAGTTTCAACATCCGGTGAAGAATCAACAAGTGACACATTTAGATTAGGTTTCAGTGAATGTACATCGGAAGTGACTAAATTTCTGTCGAGAATTTCTAACATTGAACCTAATTTCCAAGTTAAACTATTGGAACATTTATCAATGTGCTCAAACTCAAAGAACAGCCTAAAGATCCCTAATATTTCTGTTTCTCCCGTAAGTACAAGCTTTTCTATGAAATCAGACACAACGAGGGAGGGGCATACTTTGGAAAAGTGTTCACCTAGTACAATGGCGTTTAAAAATACTGCAGACATTTTTAACAGTCACCATACCGACGACAAATTAGTGAAACATGGAAACGTAAGCTCAACCCAAATGTGCAATATGTCTTCGCAACAGTTTAAAATGTTGGATGTAGACCGATTGACTGAACACCCATTAAGAGTAAGCACAACAAATATGCACAATTTGCCTTTTCATCAACCTAAAATGTCGGACACAGACAGACCGATACAACAACCAGTAGTCATGTCTACAGTAGCAAATGATGCTTCTATTGAACCTTTTCAACAGCTAAATACATGCGGTACTTCGATTGGAAACGTATCTGGAAATGCTGCTTTTGGAAACATAATAAGCGGCATACAACTAGTTCCTGTCCAGCTTCCGTCTGGCGAAACTTTATATTTTATTCCAACTAATATATTAACTAATACCTGTGTTCCTATTAGTAAACCATCTGTCCCCATCACAAATTACTTATCTCAAAACATTTCGCAACCAGTAGTGTCGTCTGCATTCCCGTGTGTTCAATCATCCTCAAGAACGGTCATAGAAAACATCCGAATACCATCATGTAGTCAGAGGGAAACGTATACGGAAAATAACCAAAATGAAAGGGCTCTTAACTTCTATGATAGGACAATAAGAAATAATATAGAACAAAATGAACCAAATGCTTCCAGAAATGAGCATCAAATATCATCACAGCAACATGAAGCCTTAGAACCCGTATGGAGGCCATGGTGAAATAATATTTGGTGTTTTTTTTTGTTTTAATCTCAGAATGACTTAAACGCTCTATTTCAAGATGATACATTAGAAATGGAGAGAAGAAAATCGCTGATATGGAAATTATTAACAATACAAGTCCAGAACATGTAGTACCAATTCTATGTTAATAATGGATATTACAAAAACATTGACCCAATCTAAATTTTACTTAAAGTGCCATTTTGTCTAAAAAAATAGCATTGAGACGAAACTGCTTAACAAAATATAACATAAGAGTGTAGATATGTCGTGTTTGATAGCATACGGAAATTCACAGCAAAATAATTGAAAGCCAAATATGCAAAATAGCTGTGTTCGATACATAATTTATATATATATATATGAGTCATATAATTTTTCCTGTTTGTGTAGTATTGTCAATTTTGATGATCCAATACCTATTAAGTTTACTGGTTGGTAGATTCTTATAGACTCTCTCTCTCTCTCTATTTAATATAAAAAAGAAGATGTGGTATGATTGCTAATGAGACAACTATCCACAAAAGATCCAAATGACACAGACATTAACAACTATAGGTCACCGTACGGCCTTCAACAATGACCAAAGCCCATACCGCATAGTCAGCTAGAAAAGTCCCCGATAAGACAATGTAAAACAATTCAAACGAGAAAACTAACGGCCTTATTTATGTAAAAAAAAGAACGAAAAACAAATATGTAACGCATAAACAAACGACAACCACTGAATTACAGGCTCCTGACTTGGGACAGGCACATATATAAATAATGTGGCGGGGTTAAACATGTTAGCGGGATCCCAACCCTCCCCCTAACCTGGGACAGTGGTATAACAGTACAACATAAGAACGAACTATAAAAATCAATTGAAAATGGCTTAACTCATCAGATGGACAAATATACAAGTGGACGTGGCCCGGTACTTATACATCCCGACACAAAAGACACAATGAACAGATCTGAGAGTACTCGCAGTTATCTGACAGCTAGTTCAAAGCCACTAACAACTAATAAAAAAAATCATATAAGTGAAAATATCTTTACAAAAGCATTTGTCATGCATAGCATTAAGATATTCGATTATTGTTTTTGTTTATGAGAGCATTGAAAGATTATGCACATATGGTTCATGTTTGCATTCATTTCAGCAATCAACATTGGCACCTTTTCGTACCTACGAGATAAAAGTGCCTAAATGATTTATTTTCTATCATCAGAATCAGATGTATCGATTTTGTGTGGAATAGTTTTGGCTTAATTTTCAAATGTGAGTGTGGCTTCATTTAACACTTAAAGTTTTCATATTGCTGCATCTCATGCCTACGTTCAATGATGTGATCTGGTGGGAATATCGTCTATTGGTGTGCAAGATATATTAGGATGAAGAAGATTATAACTTATAAGATATGGAAAGCCACATCTATCCTATATCATTTTAATGAAGAGTGACAATTGTGTACGTGAGGCTACCCAAACTATGAATAGTCTGGCATACAGGATAAGTTTGTATGATCTTACTTTGTATGAAGTGTCATGGTGATCTAAAATGAATACAAATTTTGTACCATATTTGACTCTTCAAACTGGATGATCCTTTAAATAAGAAGATATTGTACGATTGCCAATGAGATATCTATTTATCAGAGTTCAAATGTCGTGGATGTAAGCAATCGTAGGGCACCGTACAGCCCTCACTAATGAGACAACTCATAACGTATAGACGGACAATAAAGGCCCGACATAAAAAGTATGTGAAACAATTCAACAAAATTATATCATAGATACCGGGATAAAATCAAGAAAAGTGTCGGTCTAATTTTCGTCAATGAAATTTTACGAAAAACAAATATGGCAACAACGACAAAATTTGACAACTTCTGCATTATCGATTATATTATGTGAAAAATAAGAAGATGTGGTTTGAATGCGAATGCGACAACCCTCCACCAGTGACCATTTTTCAAAGCAGATAGAAAATATTGGTCACGTACGGCCTTCAATAATGAGCAAAATCCATACCGCATAGTCAGCTTAAAAAGGCCCCGAAATGACAGTTATCAAAGCAAATAACAGGCCAATCTGTGGGTGATTTACTACCAAGGGCAACCTACATTACCTCCTGAGTTAAGTATCAATTATGATGTAGTATGGTATACTTCATAGGTTAAATATTTTAATTAAGCTAATTATTTAATTTAATTTTGATTAATTGGTCGTAAAATAGACGAATGCATTCTTAATACTTGTATGCATTTGCATTTTCATGATATTAAAATACTATTAATGTCTTTATGAAATTAAGAAATTATAAGAACTATCGGTATATATCACTGATAGTAAATATGAGGTGAAATTGTTTTTAAATAACTTCATTTTCTGAAGATATATAATTTACATAATTGCCTATTAAAATGACAGAATATATTTTCTTTATTAAAACAGCAGACATTTTTATTCAAACTTTAGTCTTTGAAGTCAGAATTTTTGTTTATGCTGACAAAACAAGAGACATCTCATGATAATATATGCATTCAAAATAATTATACAGAAAAATTTTCCTTGCAGTCAGGTTTAATGTCGTGGGAAAGTATGTAAAAAAATATATATATTTTGGTTCCTAATGCCTATCGTTTGACTTGTGGTATAAAGTCAAATAAGAATGTCCAGCAATTGGTAGTTTTTGCAAACCAAGTTCAAACCTGTTTAACACCTCTTTCTGTTTTCTAGATTTTTCATTTGTATTACTAGTTGATTACTCAAAGGAATAAGGTAAAATAACTTGATAACTGCAACAGTATAATAAAAATTTCTTGAAAATGATCTGTTTTAATTTTGTAAACCTTTTAGATTTAAAAAAAAGGTATAAAATGGATTGGAACTTTATTGACATGAGTAACATTTCATTCTCATAATTCATTGTTTCAGAGCCGAGTTGACTTTGGGTAACTTCATACACACTTCGTACACAACAGGCTTGTGATTGCCTATAATGTATAAAACCACTAATTCATAACTCAATTGCTCTCTATGTTAAATCCTGCAATTTGAGGCATTTATGGCTACTTTGTCGTAAGTTCAATAAAAAGGCCAGTGTTTTCATGTCAAAACTTTACCGTATGCTGACTAGTGCTAAAAATTCAACATATCTTTGATTTCATATTAGAGCGTACTAGCTTCCAGAAGTTTGATAGTAAAACAAACCCAGGTACTTCGGATCTAAGCAACAGGGCACATGTGACCTCCTTTTAAAATTTCGATATACTTCTTTATTACCAAAAACCAAAAAGAAACTTTCAATATGGGCTCTGAAGTGATCACAGATCCCCAAGCTTTTATTTGACACATACACTACCCACATATTTTACCTATTGGCAAAGATACAGCTATGCATAAGAACTATTATAAAATATGTACTATTTCTTTTGTATATTCTTGCCGACCAGTCATGCATTAGTGATTTGGCATGTAACGACAGTCTACGGTCATCCAATGACGTGAAGTCTCTTTTCTCATTTAGGGTACGAACAATAAAATAATCAATTATAGTTCTTAAAATTCTGACGCGACGGTTTACGCAATATATATAACAACACAATATTTGCATATCAAATTTTTTCACGAAACTACAGTTAAAGGAAAAATTCATTGTCACAAGAATCACATTTTGAATTAAATTGAGAATGGAAATGGGGAATGTGCCAAAGAGACAACAACCCGACTATAGAGCAGACAACAGCAAAAGGTCACCAACAGGTCTTCAATGCAACGAGAAATTTCCGCACCCGGAGGCGTCCTTCAGCTGGCCCCTAAACAAATATATACTAGTTCACTGATAATGAACGCCATACTAAACTCCAAAATGTACACAAGAAACTAAAAGTTCAAATAATACAAGACTAACAAAGGCCAGAGGCTCCTGACTTGGGACAGGCGCAAAAATGCGGCGGGGTTAAACATGTTTGAGAGATCTCAACCCTCCCTCTATGCCTCTAGCCAATGCAGAAAAGTAAACGCAGAACAATACGCACACTAAAATTCAGTTCAAGAGAAGTCAGAGTCTGATGTCAGAAGATGTAACCAAAGAAAATAAACAAAATGCAGTGAACACCAGCGCGGTTATCATTGCAAATTAATAAACTGGTACGATGCGTCTGTATTTGGCATACTGTCTTAAAATTTCACGACACCCAAACGTAGTCTGATATAAGCGTTAATCTTTAATGGAGAGTGGATTACAAAATAGAGCACTGCGCAGAACAGATATGCATAGTAGGCGACGTCTCTTGTCTAGACGCAACATGTTTCGTTCCATTTTGAGTCCAAACGGACTCTTGATATAACTCCTCTTGCATGGTTGTTATTTTCAGCTTAAACTTGTGTTGTCTCCTACAGATTAAACTGTGGCAGGATTATACATAACTCCCATAAGAAGTAATTTCATTATTTAAATGAATCATTGATGACAGTACTAATGGATTTGGTATTATTGACTAATATAGCCCGAAAACACAGTTATTTGATAATGTATTTCTTTAATACAATATATTCAAATTAAAAAGATTGAAACTGCTCTATCTCAATAAGAATTTTACAATGTAGTGTCTAGTGCACTACTGTATGGAAAAATAACCTCAAAATTATAGAAAATTCTACCAGCTGTAACTCAAAATATTGACAATTCTGTGTTACTGACGTCTAACATTCAGTTTGATTGTTTCGGACATACTAGCTTCTTTAGTTTTGTTATTGGTGCAAATCACTGCTTAACATAAAGATTCAGTACTTAAATTTTTAAACATGTAATGTCATTCCCCTACTTAATATTTCATGCATACAATATAAATAAAAGAATTTGGAAAGTGTATGAAAAAATGTGCACGTTATACACTGTTATACAGGGACTTTTTTGAGACTAAACTTTTTGTTCAACCGAACCAACATCTATTGCCTACAAACCGAGCCTTATATATTTACTTAAAACATTGCAAAATAACTTTTTCTCAAATGCCCTCCCTTTTAATGATATTTGAAGTTTATTTGCAAGCCCATATATATTTATTATGAAGATGTTTAAAATTTTGAACGTCTATCTCTCTTGATCGTACTTGTTTCAGTATAGGAAATGTCAATCAAATATCGTAGCACGCGACACGCATGACATCTTAATGTGGGAAAACCACGCCCATATATCTCCTCGATAAAACAAC
Source organism: Mytilus galloprovincialis (assembly GCF_965363235.1). Classification (NCBI taxonomy): domain Eukaryota; kingdom Metazoa; phylum Mollusca; class Bivalvia; order Mytilida; family Mytilidae; genus Mytilus; species Mytilus galloprovincialis. The sequence continues at coordinate 46,440,005 of NC_134850.1, read as the reverse complement.
TTTCAAGATTATGTATCGGATAACAACTGGGGGCATCCGGGTCGTGAGACATTTAAACAGAACACTTCACCATAAAATCGCTTACTAAGTTCTGTATTATGTAAGGGATAAATAGCAAAAAGAGTTAGTCTACTGATCATTTCACTCCATTTATTCTTAATGAAAAATTACAAATTTTCTTTAAAAGAAACTATGATAAGCCTTATATACTTTAGATAAACTCTTATCGAGACTTTTATTACGAAAGGTTTTCAATTAGAAACGGTTACAAAATAAAAATCAGTATATTTGCAGTAAGAAGATATTTTTTTTTAATATCGAGTAATTTCAATGAATAAAGAGTTCGTCTGTCTTATTAACAAAATCGCGATAGTCCGAGTTAACAAGTAATCTCATTTTATAGAAATAAAAACAACTTCCTTATACTTCCGAGAATTGATAGGCTCTTTTATCTTTACTTGGAAGTACCATTTTTAAGCACGATTAAAGATTTGTTTATTTATGAGATACTTATGAATATTTTGGGTCACTGTAGAATAACCAGTACGACACATACTATTGAACTTTACTGTTAAAATATTAAAAACATCTAACTTTCTATTATTTCTGATTTATTCTTTCATCTGCGCCTTTTGAAGAATGCTGAAAATCTCAGGTTAAATATGTATAGGACAATACTTCGCAATTTGCTTTTCATCACTTAATTGCGTTAAATGAAGTAAAAATTTGTTAATTTTTATACATAAAAAGTTGGACAAAAGTTATATTTTTTTTCAGTAATAAGCATTTCGAAAATATCTGCATGACGAAATGTAATTTCCCCTTAGCATAGTAATTGCAAATGTATCGTGCTGTTGCATTATCGCACGGAGATAGTTCTCTTTTGTGTAATATTTATACATGTAGGCACCTACCATTTATCTTTTTTTAGGCAGTTTTTATTCTATGGACAAAATTTCTTTCGACTTCACTTAAAAACAAACTATATTAGTGCGTAGTGATATTAACCATATGTGGATTCTAAAAAACTATATAACTTTTATAATGTCGATCATTCTCTGAAATCAATTCTATCAAAAATGTTTTTTTTTTTAATCCCGTATACATGGTACAACCATTCCCAAAATGAAATTGAAAATCGCCTAAAAGAAATAATTCACAATGCTTCTCAATATAAAGATGGTAGTATTCGCTATATATCTATTGCTTTGGCTTATTTTCTTAATAGTCAACAGAAAGGTGAACCATGCTACACCGAATAACAAGTAACCAGAATGCTGGAGATTTTTATTGGTACATAATTTGTTGAGTTTAAAGGTAAATTTTTTCAACAAATGTGGGCATACCTATGAGAACAAAGTGTGCGCCTATCCTTATCGATCTCTTCTTATTTTAATACGAGTTGGAGTACCTTCAGACACCTGTGAAACACAAAAAGGCAAAAGAAGCCAGCTATATTGACGATGTTCATTCCATTAACGATCCAATCGTCTCTGATTGGGTACCCTAAATATATCATAAAAAACTAATCAATTGAGAAAGAAAAGACGAGACTTCCGTCACCTCATTTTTAGTGAGCTTTTCTCATCACTTGGCGTCCGGCGTCCGTCGTCGTCCGTCGTCGTCGTCGTCCGTCGTCCGTCGTCGTCGTCGTCCGTCGTCCGTCGTCGTCGTCCGTCGTCCGTCGTCGTCGTCGTCGTCGTCCGTCGTCCGTCGTCGTCCGTCGTCCTGCGTTAACTTTTACAAAAATCTTCTCCTCTGAAACTACTGGGCCAAATTTAACCAAACTTGGCCACAATCATCATTGGGGTATCTAATTTAAAAAAATGTGTCCGGTGATCCGGCCAACCAACCAAGATGGCCGCCATGGCTAAAAATAGAACATGGGGGTAAAATGCAGTTTTTGGCTTATAACTCAAAAACCAAAGCATTTAGAGCAAATCTGACGGGATAAAATTGTTCATCAGGTCAAGATCTATCTGCCCTGAAATTTTCAGATGAATCGGACATTCCGTTGTTGGGTTGCTGCCCCTGAAATGGTAATTTTAAGGAAATTTTGCTGTTCTTGGTTATTATCTTGAATATTAATATAGATACTGATAAACTGTAACAGCAATAATGTTCAGCAAAGTAAGATCTACAAATAAGTCAACATGACCAAAATGGTCAGTTGACCACTTTAGGAGTTATTGCCCTTTATAGTCAATTTTTAACCATTTTTCGTAAATCTTAGTAATCTTTTAGAAAAATCTTCTCCTCTGAAACTACTGGGCCAAATCTAACCAAACTTAGCCATAATCATCATTGGGGTATCTAGTTAAAAAATGTGTCCGGTAACTCGGCCAACAAATCAAGATGGCCGCCATGGCTAAAAATAGAACATGGGGGTAAAATGCAGTTTTTGGCTTATAACTCAAAAACCAAAGCATTAAGAGCAAATCTGACAGGAAGTAAAATTGTTGATCAGGTCACAATCTATCTGCCCTGGAATTTTCAGATGAATCGGATAATCGGTTGTTAGGTTGCTGCCCCTGAATTGGTAATTTTGAGGAAATTTTGCTGTTTTTTTGTTATTATCTTGAATATTATTCTAGATAGAGATAAACTGTAAAAAGCAATAATGTTCAGCAAAGTAAGATTTACAAATAAGTCAACATGACTGAAATGGTCAATTGACCCCCTAAGGAGTTAATGTCCTTTATAGTCAATTTTTAACAATTTTCTTAAAATTTGAAGATTTTCATTAACATTTTCCACAGAAAGTACTGTTATAGATAGAGATAATTGTAAGCAGCAAGAATGTTTAGTAAAGTAAGATCTACAAACACATCACCATCACCAAAACACAATTTTGTCATGAATCCATCTGTGTCCATTGTTTAATATTCACATAGACCAAGGTGAGCGACACAGGCTCTTTAGAGCCTCTAGTTAGACTTCTACTTCGAACTTGACATTAACGGTCATCTTATCACTAGAATCCATGACAAACGAGATAATTTATGTTTGAAATTCTAAAATTTTCCCACCTTAAACAGCAATATAAAGGCAACAGCAGTATACCGCTGTTCAAAAGAGAGAACAACTACGGGTTACACACGAAAACCAAGGGAAACACATCAACCCAGAACCCGGAACAACAGGAACACTGATGTGTAACAGAAACAAACGCCAACATACATGTAAACGAAGTATGCAAGGGATATACAGAAACTCAGACTTAAAAAAACGTCACCAGCTTCTAAGCAAAAAGTCGATAACGTATCGTCCTTTTTCTAAACAAGAGGCTCTCAAGAGCCTGAATCGCTCACCTGGTAAACAATGCCTTATTGAACATATTGAACCATGCCAGGCAAACATGTACAGCTAACAATTCTTCAATATTACAAATATATATGACTTACTGTTTATGAATAAAGAAAATGAAGACCAAAACACAAACACTTAAAACTTAGCAATGGACTGTAAAATTAGTTTTAATTATTTTTCCTGAATATAAGAGAACTAGCGGTGAAAATCGAAACAAAAAGTCTTTATAGATCGATGGAGAAACAATACCAACAATGCTGGATGAACAACAACACTAAGATTTACTAATATTAAGGAAAATATTTTCAAAAGGCTGAATGCAGTAATATTGCTTACCATCAAGTTACGGAAAGACTGTTTCCGGTCGGTCACACTAAAAACAACCCGGACGCGTCCGAGAGCGCCGGAGAGAAATACAAGTTCTACCATGTATACACGTTTCCTTCTAATATAATATGCATACAAGAAGAGCGGCAGGACGTTATTTTAATTACATTATAGTTACAATAAAAGAATTTTAACAATAAAATTGTTATTGTTACATTATTAAATTGTTATTCTTTCGAATTTCTTCGTTCATGATTTGGATTTACTCCACTGCTGAGAAGGGGCAAGGGGCTCCAATAACAGCAAAACAGTTAAATGATTTCATTAATAACAGTTAGGCATGGACCATTTAACTTGTAGGGGGACATGGTTTTTTTTTCTGGTCAGAATATTTTCTATTTTTTGGAAGTAGCACAACAAATTATTTTTTTTGCAAATTGCAAATTGAAAATTTCAGAACAGGTAGACCTTGACCTAATAAATATTTTAACTTCTAGTCTTATTTGCTCTAAATGCTGGAGTTTTTTTTAGATATAAGCCAAAAACTGCATTTTACCCTGTGTTCTATTTTTAGCCATGACGGCCATGTTTTTAGAAAAAATAGAAAATAAAACACAAACTTTATTTTATACACCCTACTGATCATTCAGTTGAAGTGTGGTTGAATTTGGTTGAGTAGTTTTAGAGGAGAAGATTTTTTAAAGTTAGCAAATATGATGAACAAATTGTGAAAAAATTGTCATTAAAGGACAATAACCCCTTAAGGGGTCAATTGACAATTTTGGTCATATTTAACTTATTTGTAGATCTTACTTTGCTGATCATTTTTGCTGTTTACAGTTTATCTTTATCTATAATGATATTCAAGATAATGACCAAAAACTGCAAAATTTCCTTAAAATTACCAATTAAGTGGCAGCAACCCAACAATGGTTTGTTTGATTCGTCTGAAAATTTCAGGGCTGATAGATCTTGACCTAATGAACATTTTTACCCCCAAGTCAGATTTGCTCTAAATGCTTTCGTTTTTGAGATATAAGCCAAAAACTGCATTTGACCCCTATGTTCTATTTAAAGTAAGGGCGGCCATGTTTTTTGACGGATCAAAAATCGAAGCACACACTTTGTGCAGGATAATCTAAGGAACTATCATGCTAAGTTTCATCCAAATCCATTCAGTAGTTTCAGAGGAGAAGATTTTTTAAAGTTAGCAAATATGATGAACAAATTGTGAAAAATTGTCATTAAAGGACATTTACCCCTTAAGGGGTCAATTGACAATTTTGGTCATATTCACCTATTTGTAGATCTTACTTTGCTGATCATTTTTGCTGTTTACAGTTTATCTTCATCTATAATAATATTCAAGATAATGACCAAAAACTGCAAAATTTCCTTAAAATTACCAATTAAGTGGCAGCAACCCAACAATGGTTTGTTTGATTCATCTGAAAATTTCTGGGCTGATAGATATTGACCTAATGAACATTTTTACCCCATGTCAGATTTGCTCTAAATGCTTCCGTTTTTTAGATATAAGCCAAAAACTGCATTTGACCCCTATGTTCTATTTTAAGTAACGGCGGCCATGTTTTTGACGGATCAAAAATCGAAGCACACACTTTGTGCAGGATAATCTAAGGAACAATCATTTTAAGTTTCATTCAAATCCATTCAGTAGTTTCAGAGGAGAAGATGTTTGAAAAATTGTTAACGACGACAGACGACGACGACGACGACGACGACGACGGACGCCAAGTGATGAGAAAAGCTCACATGGCCTTTTAGGCCAGGTGAGCTAAAAAGTAAATTGTGCTTTTGAGCTATGGTAATTTTTTTCTGTATTTTTGTCCTTCATTTCTGCTTATGTACTTAGTCTAAAAGTGTTTATATGCCAATTTGTTTTTCTTTTGTTGAAATATTTATTTGTTTTTACAGTGATTAAGATTTATTCTTATAACACAATGTCAACTGATGTACCCCAATTTTTGACAACTTTATTTATTATGTATGTTTGTGTTGACAACTGACTATAGTGTAATATATTCCACTACCATACAAATGAGACGTTAAGTTAGCTTTAACACCAGGGTTTATCCACTATTTTCTACATGAGGAATTGCCTGTAAAAAGTCAGACATACTACAGGTTTTTTTCTATCTCAATGGAAATGTTTGACTACATATGCGTGGTTTTGTCATCACGTGCCGAATAAACGGAGTCGAAAAGATTTCAGCTTTACCTAGGGAGTCCAGACAGTTTCACCAAATTTCAATGATTACAAAGTATAAAGTTTTGAAAAGTACATTAAAGGTCCATTACACTATAAGAGTCGATTATTATAAAGTAATTTCACTTTTGAAATATATTAGCTTAGCGTGTTATCTCATTAACAGATACCGAACATGTAATAATATTTTATGCAGATTGTATGGTTTATTTTGTATTTGAATATTCTGATTTACATTTTAAACTTTCTTTCCCACGACCTCTTGTCTCAATGTAAACCACGATCGCTAACTTATATGTCATCTGTCAAGTTTTTACACCTGAACAGGTGAGTATATTAAAATATGATGTTTAATTTACATGGGCTGGAAATACATTTATCCATCTCTGGTTTATTTGACGGGAGTTTATAATATTATAATCCTTCTGAAATAGGAAGTTTAATTTACATGGGCTGGAAATGCATTTATACATATCTGTTTAATTAATCGGAGTTCATAATATCATATCCCATTTTTAGATGTGGTGCTGTTTTCTTTCTAAAGACAATGCAGATCTGGTTTTTTTTCTGGGAGTTTAGAATATCATACTTCTTCTTTAAATGTGCTGTTTAATTCTTTCCAGAACTTACTTTTTATGTATAATACAGACAAGTTTAAAATGTGATCTTTATTTCTTTCCAGAACTTATTTTAATGACAGTATAGACCTGGTTTATTTGAAAGAAGTAAAAGATATTATACTCCTTCTTTATTTGTATTTTTTAGTTCTTTCCAGAACATATTTCAATTTCAATTACAGTACAGATCAGATCTATCTGACGGAAGTTACAAATATCATATTTTTTTTCAAAGTGGTCTTTATTCTTTTCAATAACTGATTTCAATAACAGTTCTATTTGAACGAAGATACGGATTTCATATCAGTGTTTTGTTATAAGACTTATTTCAATTACAGTATAGACCAGGTTAATTTGTTAAGAGTTGAGGCTATTGTATCCCTATTTGAAATGTTGTATTTATCTATTTCCAGAGCTAATTTCATTGACAGTGCAGATCATATTTAGTTGAAAGGAGTTTATGATATCACAATCCTTTAAATGTGCTGTTAAGTTCTTTCCAGAACTGATTTGAATTACAATTTAGAATCTGATTTATTTGAAAGAAATTGATGATATCATACTTCTTTTTGAATGTGCAGTTTAATTCATTCCAGAACTTATTTCATTAATAGTATACATTAGGGTAATTTCAAAGGAGTAATATAACGTATTCCTTCTTTCAATGTGCTGTTTCTTTCCTCAACTATTTTAACTACATCACCAATCTGGATTATTTGAAAAGGGTTAAGGTTATCACACACCTTCTTAAATGTGCTGTCTAGTTCTGTACAGCTCTGGCTTTTTTTCACATGTCGCAATGTATCTCAAAAACGATTTATGATTATTGCTTAAAACTTTACACAGTTATATTAATCTTAATATCTTTATACAATTTGGCGATGATTCAAAATTTTATTTTAAGACATTTTAAGAAATATTTCTTAAAATGTCCTGTACCAAGTCAGGAAATGGCAGTTGTTATCTTATAGTTCGTTTCTGTGTTGCATTATTGTTTGTTTTTTGTTCACTTCAATGTTTCTGTTGTTTTGTTGTTTTCCTCTTATAGTTGATGTGTTTCCCTCGATTTAAGTTTGTAACCCGGATTTATTTTTGTCTCCATTGATTTATGACTTTCAAACAAGAGTATACTACTGTTGCCTTCATTTGACCTTTTCCCCATTTTCCTTCTCAATTTTAGGAGGCGAGATAAAAACCTCATTCATTTTCTTTTCCAAACTATATTCTTCAAAAATAAATTGTACATTATATAGATAATTAGATGTGGTATGAATGTTAATGAGATAACTCTCCATCAAAATCACAATGTATCAAACACTAGCAATTATAGGTCAAATTACGGCGATCAACACTGAGCCTTGGCTCACACTTAATGTATAAAGGGCCCCAGAATGACTAGTGTAGAGTGTAAAACAATTTAAACAGGAATAACAACGGTCTAAAAAATAAGAAACACTTATAAGTTGTACATTATGTCTGAATTGCAACGCCCAAAAGACATGTAAATTATTTTAAACTTAAAGCAGAAAGCAGGCATGCAGTCATTTAGTAATAATGACAAACTTGTGATGTTATTTTTGTTTTATTTCCATAATAATCTTTAACCAGTATCACATCAGTTTATTGTACAATAGTCAATGTAACAAATTAAAGTCTTCGCCTTCATTTCTAAAAGATGCATAATATTTGAAGGTAGGAAGGTGGGTATCAAGTGTCTTTGTACTCTTAATAAACCGACATTTTACAAATGTTCTTGAAAAGCTGAACAGACATTATGGTGAAATTATATTTTAAATCTCTGGTTCAGCATAATCTTGACTTTAAGATTTCTGAAGTGATTCAGGTTACATCACGTATATATACCATTGGAAGTTCAGAAATAACCAGCTAGACACTTGGCTCCATATGACAATAAATTCCGTTGTTCGAAAAAAAAAAATGATGGTTAATTGAGTCTTTGATGCGATGATCGACGGAACTCACTAATTACGGACATACGAAAATCGTGGAAATAAAAAAAGGTTATGTACCACTATTTTCGATGCTCTGTCAAATAATAACTACATTTTGATACAATTTGTAACCAGAAATGTTTCTATGTTTCCGTCTTTACTCCTACAAAGTTAAGTTACACTAATTTAGAACTGTGTGATATACCATATTTGCATATACCCCTTGTATCAAGGAATAACATTTGCTTACTTTGAAAAGTCACAAATAAAATACAGGTCAATTCATACATTGATTACACCCTACTGTTGCAGTCTTTTGTATGTATACTTACTCATAGTTGAATTCTATTATCCCTTAAGATTTCTCTTCACCAGACTCGTAATTTAAGTTTTTTCTAGTACTATTTGATCCATGATTCCGAATATTTCTGCTGTATAGCCATTATGATATAACTCTTCGTCAGACGAATATTTATCTAGTCGGTTTTTAAAGGCGTTAATGGATGGGGTCTCTGTTTTTTATTTTATCTGGTAGTTTTTTCCGGGTTTTAGCAATTCTATCAGAGAATGAGTGTTTACGGATATTGCATTGGAATCGTGAATTGTGAATGACGTTGATGCTGTTTGTCCTGCTACTATATCTTTGTTGAGAATCATCTCCCATTTTTAAAAATGAGCTTACTTCTTTGCCATAGTAGCCATTTATTGTTTTAAAGGTTTCAATCATATCCCTTCTTATTCTCCTATAAGATAGTGTTGGTAAGCCTAGTTTTTTTAAGTCGCTCTAAAATTAAAAATGATATCTTACAAGATTGATTTTCCTTTCAAAAGTACAATTACACCGTTCTGGAGCTTCACGTCTTGTTTGGTTCATGCAGTGCAGTTCATAGGGGCAATCGGAAGTGCATGTTGTGATATGAAGATACCGATCAATTTAATTTAAAATATTTTAGTCATATGATCCTTCAAATTTAAAAAAAAAGATGAATCTGTTTTACAAACCTTAACGGATAAGATTTATTATTACATACATGTACATAGACTATTTTTGTATAAGACAATCCTTTTATATTTTATTTTTTCTTCCGAACTGTACAGCTTTGAATTACTGGCTTCACTTACTCTTATTCTGCGTAGTCTTAGAGTATTTGGGTATATCATTGGACACAAGTAAAATGGAAGCTCGTCTACCTAGAGAGAAAATCGTTAGAATTAGAGATAATTGACAGTTTTAGTAAGCGAAACAAATGCATAAAACGAGAACTTTTGAGCCTTTTAGGACATGTGAACTTTGCTTGCAGAGTAATTGTACCTGGGAGGTCTTTCGTATCACATCTGATTAGGTTGTCCACTAGGGTTAAAAAACTATCACATCACGTGCATATCAAGGCTTGCAGACCCGATCTAGTTATGTTGTCAAAGTTCCTGAATAATTGGAATGGAGTTTCATTTTTTTTTTGAATGACAACATTGTTAAGGCTGCAGACATGCAACTATTTACAGATGCAACATTTATTGCTTTCGGCGGATTTGACCAAAATCATTGGTTTCAAGGCAATTTCCCGAAAGATTTGATATTAACAGAAGAATCCTCTATTGCATTTTTCGAACTTCACCCAATCGTTATGGCTTGTGTACTTTAGGGCATTATTGGCCTAGAAAACGTATACTTTTCTATTGTGATAACCTAAGCGTCGTTGAAATTATTACTAAAGGTCGTTCAAAGATTCCAAGTATTATGAAGTTAACGAGGAAGCTAACTTTTCATTTCGTCATGCATAATTATGTGGTTCATGTACGACATATTCCTGGCACACAAAATTCAATAGCAGATTCAATTTATCGTTATCAGATGGAGAAATATCGAAAGCTGGCACCAAAAGAAGATCAGGAACCCACACCTTGCCGAGCTCCAGCTCATTTGATGATGGTCTAACTAAGCAAGTTGAAGAACTATGGGAGGCATCCTTATGTATAAGTACTAGAAAGACTTATAATTCTGGATTTCTATGTTTCAAAACATTTATGGCTATAACTAATCAGAATCATATAAATAGTGTGCCAATAATAGATGAAGATTGTTTAATTTATTTTATAAATAAAGGCAACAGTAGTATACCGCTGTTCAAAACTCATAAATCTATGGACAAAAAACAAAATTGGGGTAACAAACTAAAACTGAGGGAACCGCATTAAATATTAGAGGAGAACAACGACACAACATTAAAATGTAACACACACAGCAACGGACTAAGCATTAGACAACATTCGATGAGAATAACCAATATAACATCAAAACCAAATACATGAATTTGGGATAGTCCTGAAAGTACCGTGACACGTCTTATAGTAATGTGAATTCACACTCAAAAATAGGAAAAAACAAACGACACAACGGAAACACAACGTAAAAATGTTACACACACAGAAACGAACTATGATATAACAATGGCCATTTTCCTGACTTGGTACAGGACATTTTCAAAGAAAAAAATGGTGGGTTTATAAGCTATTGCAAGAATTTTCTTAAGCTAGCCCATGCTAGAATTAAATTGTATTTAACAGGAATTAGGCATAATTACTTAAGAATAGAGCATCCTGACCCTTTGTCAAATTATGCACGCTTAGAGTGTATATTTAAGAGGTATTAAAAAGTCTCAGAATAATGTTAAACAAAAGAGATTACCTTTTACATTTCAAATTTTGAAACAATTGTGCTGAATGTTAAAGCAAGGAGTTTATCCTCCATTCGTCGACTTCATGTTACAGTGCTCATTTAATCTAGCTTTTTTATTTCTCCGATGTTAACACGTGAATTTACGGCGCCATAAAACCTTTTTTTGCTGAGTAAAAAAATATTCCCAGAATGAATTATTTTACTCAGCTAAGAATGAGAACTTTTTTATCCGCCATAAAAAAATATTCTCAACGTTGAGAATATTTTCAGATGAGAATTTTTTTCTCAGCTGAGTATTTTCTTCTCAGTGATGTAAGTGGTAAAATAGTTGTTTGAAAACTAAAACATATACCAAACTTCTCTAAAACGCAGTTTTATCTCTTAAGAAATAATGTAAAACATAAAAAGAATCTATGATAAATAAGATGACAAGAAGCATCTGTAACCACAGTCCTGACAAAAAGTCACAGAATATAAAGTCGGCAATTAATTTCACGGTGTTATTATAAGAAATATAGAACCTAATAGATATTATAAGAGAAAGATCTTGAAATACTTGAGTTATTTACCCGTAGCTTCTTATAAATATGTATATATATATTTTTTTTATATTTCTTTATTTAGATCTATATTTTGTATTATTTTAAAAGATACAATGCAATCTTCGTTGATGTTTACGTGTAGAGTGCTTTCTTTCACGTCCGCACTTCTATCGAGTATGGCGTGCCAAATAAACATTTTGAAAAGATAATTATTACGGATCAATAACATACATTATGTATTCAGACGATATAAGACACCATGTGACAATTTTAAAAGAAACAGAGCTGCTTTTTTCTCACATCTACCATGGGGGGAAAAAAACCGACAAACCAAATATTTTTAAATCAATACGAAAGCCAGTAAATAATTTGAATCCGTTTTCAATAATCAAGATATATGTAACTTTAATATTAATATAAATCTGATACAGAATTTAACATGTTTAAAACGATTTAAAAATTATGCAAGTAGTCATAAAAATTGCTCTGCATAATGAGTTTAATATCATATTGCACAGGAAGAGAAAAGTACGACGTCGTGTGAGAAGGTATGGCGTATATATTTAATGTCCATTACAGTTATTAACAACACCTTGTGCAAATATTATTTTCGAAAATAAAACAGTTTAATAAAACAAACAAAACTATCCAATTTATGAGGGTCATGAAAAGGGGAGTAGAGGATTGAAAGATGTTCTTTTTTTCTCTATTCAGTAAGAAATATTTTCTGTAAAATTCTTATCGTGCATATGCATATGGAAATTTCCTTCTGTATCATGATTTTGATAAATGGTTTGTCTGGATCAACGACATATGTATGACAACAATACCCCCCCCCCCCCCCGAATCTGTCACTGTACTACTGTATTGCACAAATGATACATTCCTGAATATCAAGATTCTAACTGATATCTGTTTAAAACCAAACAGGGAGGGGGGATTTTTTTTCTTTCTTTGTAAAACTTTTGATATTTAAGATAATAAATAGTAGATAGGATGACATAACATGTGGGTATATTTGATTTATACATGTATTTGGTTTAGTAGATATGAGGTACCGGTACTGTAATCTAAATGATGTACCAGTAGTAAATTGTAAAAATAGATTTAAGAGAGAAAAGACATTGATAGGCACAACTGTCCAACAAAATAGAAAAAAATCATCTATTTTGGAGCATATCTTTAAAATTTATTGGAAGTGAATAAAAAAAAAAAAAAAAAAAATCGAAAACAATGTAATTATCCGTCCTCGAGTATCAGTCAAACAGCCCTTACCAAAAAATATTGTATTAAATTGCAATGAATTATGGATCTTACAAAACTGGAACATAAGACGTAGTAAGCATGCTGGCGAACGTGAGATCAGACTTTTTTGATTCTGTAATTCTATTTCAAAGTCATAATAAACAGGTGACCGGTGAAATATAATGTCATTCAAATTCTTGAACCAATGCATACAGACATCATAAACTTGGTCTCTCTGAGCGATTTTATCATTTTTTTTGCATAAATTTTGTATAAACGTTATTTGTTTTTCAATCGGTCAGTGTTGTGAAAATAAGGCAGGTAATTAAAGTTCGTGTTTTGATTTTGAAGCCGAAGTTTAACGATTGTCACCTGTTTGTCAACAATCCACCAAAAAGCATGGATATTGAGAACGTGTTTAACATGTACAATCAGATAATAGTTTATTTTAAGGACATCCATGCGTATTGCGATCACCAGATTTTTACGAGATGGGTCACACCGGAGGTCACTTTGCATACGGAAAATAAGTCGGGGAATTGCTTCCTGGAAGGAAACATTTAGAATAATGTAAACTTCTTCTTAATATGTACAAATTAAAAGAATTTTCTTTATGTACATAAGTTTTATAATGAAAACTATCCATTGAGTTATAAAAAACATATGCATTATTTTTTTTAATTTGAGGTTTCTTATGACTTTTATTACCGTTAGTTGTTTATTTATAAATTTTGAAAAATCTAAAGAAACTGAGAATTTAACTCGGACAAAGTTGACCTTCGTCTCTTTGCCATATTTCTGATTTGTTGTTTTCAATTTGTTTTCCACTATTGCAGCGTTTTTGTCAATTATCATATTGATCTGATCTCTGACACGAACTGTTTTATTATGGTGTAAGGTTTGTGTAATTTCTGACACAATGCAGGAGAAGGATGTTAGGTTGACTTTGTCTGTAATAGTGGACGAAATAAAACGTCAAGATTTGTTAACTCCTGATGCAAGATCGTGATTTTTGAGCAAAATACTGATGGTTATGGATGCACAGAAATTGCAATGCTTACGTACATCAATTGACCAATTCCGATTACGACCAGTTCAATATTTCACTCGTTTCACCTTATTCTTAATTTTTATATAAGAAAATTGTACAATTTAGCACCCCATTTTTCAGTCTTTTTTCTTTATTTTTTTTTTGCACATTTTTTCTTCTTTTGGGGGGGGGGGGGGGGGGGGGGTGGGTGGTATTTTCTTTTCTGTTAACCGCCTCGTTTATTTGGGTAATTTCTAAGAAAGATCAGAGATGCAAGCGTCAAGCGGGATATGTTAAAAGTGAAGAAGTATCTACAATGAGAAGCTGTTAAATTGCTTTTTTTGTAGTATCTTTTAAAATTTGGTAAGATTAATATGGTACAACCAACTAACAAAGATAGGGTTATCAACTTACATTTTTAATTTTCATATGCTTTTACAGAATTATGAGACATATTTCAAAATTTATAAAAATGACCATATAATTGATATTCATGTCAACACCGAAGTGCTAACTACTGGGCTGTTAAGGAATAAAGATGTGTATGTTCCTTTAGATAGAATTTGATTTGAGGTGATAAGTGAAGTTCTTCATTGCAAATTTTAACAAAAACACTATCAACATTTGTAATTCTATATCAAATTACCTTAAAAAAAAAACATTTAAGATTTTTTTATATACTTAAGTATGGTTTTGGCTATACTCAAATATTTAAGAATATTCTTAACTTTGAGTAAGAAAATATCTGAGAATTTTTTTATGGCGGTGCATTTTGCTGAGAATGAAAAAATTGAGAAAATTCTCAGGCTGAGTAAAAAAACTTTACTCAAATAGTGTTATGGTGCCGGGGCCAGATTCTTATTTATTTGTTAATGATGAGTATAATAACGCTCCTTTGTCTAGAGATACATTTATATCTCTGCTTCGAGAGTCCCTGTTCAGATTAGGGTATAATGATAGCAAATTTTGTGGTCATTCTTTTCGAATTGGTGCTGCTACATCAGCAGCAGCGGTAGGGGTTGAGGACCATATTATTCAGACTTAAGGTAGATCTTTTTAGTATGGTTTTTATTTTATGCGTTTTCATTTTCATATATAAAATTCTATTCAAGTACTTATTCTTTTAATGGTATATTGAAAATTTTGTATTATTATTATTCTATTTTTTGTTGTTGTTCAACTTTATAAATATGTATATGTATCATTTCTTGGGGCTACTCGTTCAATTTGGCCTACTTAATTTCAGGGAAATTATTTTCCCCCAATTCATTTAGGCTTTGTTTTATTTAAGGGTGATAATCAAATTATGTTTTGTACCTGTTGAAATCTACCGCAGGAATTATCATTTTTCAAATTTATATTTGTCTGAGATCTATCAGTCAGGTTCTCTAATACATGTAGTACCTGTTAGGATCTACCGCAGGAATTCTCTGTTTTCAAAATTCATACTTGTCTGGGCTCTACCACTCAGGTTATAAAAATACCTGTTGTGATCTACCGCAGGTATTCTCATTTTTCAAATTTATACCTGTCTGTGCTCTACCAGTCAGGTTTCTAAAATTAATTTTTCACCTGTCAGGGCTCTACGACAGGGTCTTAAAATTTCATAATTTAGACAATCTACTTTTTAATTAATTTAAAACTATTTTGAGTAGGTAGTGTTTTTCATTTGGTTATTTTAATTTGTTTTATTGAGTTTTAACGAGTAGCTCCCTAGAAAGCCAAATGATACATTTATTATTATTTTCATATGTATTCAGTATAAAAGATTTAGAAATGATTGTGAATATGATATAAGTATACTGTGTATACAATGGTGTCTTAGTATATAAGTTTGTTAATCAAATGCTATTTCAACTAATCAAATTAGAATAGTTATTATAAAGTTTTGCGTGTGATATCAAGTATCCAGTACGGCAGGATAAATGTTCCATCCTAGTTAAACATTTCCTTTTCTACTCTAAGTATCTACAGTAGTATAGATAAATGTGGTATGATGCATGAGACTAGTTATTGTCTATAAGGACACATCAACTGTTCTTGTGGTATGGTATATGAGACTTGTTAGGTTTTGGGTGGAGACTTCTACTTGTTCTATGTGGTATGGTACATGAGACTTATTAAGGTACATAAGAAGACATTTACATTTCTATGTGGTATGGTATATGATAGTTGGTAGCATTTATTAGGAGACATCTATTATTGCTTGTGGTATATGAGATTTGTTAGTGTTCTTTAGAAGACATCTACTGTTTTATTGGTATGGTATATGAGACTCGTCAGTGTTCAAGGAGACTTCTACTGTTCTGACAGTTAAAGGTATAAATGGTAATTAAAAATTTAATTATAGTTTATACATATTTTATAAATTCCGTGGGTTGAACTTCTCCTAGTTTGATTTTCATTAATGATAAGGTCAGCTTGTCAGCTTGGCAGTTTTGTTTTAATTAAGAGATTAAGGGATAGGTATAGATCATAGATAGGAAACAGCTTGGTGACAGCACGGGTGTTATCAGAGAAACATCTGTATATAATTTCGATAGGATGGTCAGTTGTTGTTTAAGCATTGCACTGTTAGCAGTCATATTTTTACTTGTAGATAGTTTATTTAGCCCACCCACCGAATCCCCAGCTGCACCTTAAAGAATTTAATTAATAGTCTTATTGGGCTACTCATAACATATGTGTTTCGTTCGTTTTCATTTTATGTTTTTTTTTTGTTTTTTTGTTTGTTTTTTGTTTTGTTGTTTTGTCATTCAATTTGGTCTTGAAGTTCACAATTTCAAGGAAATTATTTTCCCCCAAGTCATTAATACATTTTATAATTTATTTAGGTTTTGTTTTATTTAAGGGTAATAATTAAGTTATTTTTGTACCTGTTGGAATCTACCGCAGAAATTCTCATTTTCAAATTTATACTTGTCTCGGATCTACCAATCAGGTTATAATACATGTAATACCTGTTGGGATCTACCGTAGGAATTCTCAGTTTTCAAAATTCATACTTGTCTGGGCTCTAACACTCAGGTTCTAAAAGTACCTGTTGGGATCTACCGCAGGGATTCTCAGTTTTCTTAATTCATACTTGTCTGGGTCTACCATTCAGGTTCTAAAAGTACCTGTTGAGATCTACCGCAGGAATTCTCAGTTTTCAAAAATTCATACTTGTCTGGGCTCTACCACTCAGGTTCTAAAAGTACCTGTTGGGATCTACCGCAGGTATTCTCATGTTTCAAATTTATACCTGTCTGGGCTCTACCAGTCAGGTTTCTAGAATCAATTTTTCACCTGTCAGGGCTCTATGGCAGGTTCTTAAAATTGCTTAATTTAGACAAGTTACTTTTAAATTAATTTAAAACTATTTTGAGTAGGTAGTGTTTTTCATTTGGTTATTTTAATTTGTTTTATTGTAAGTTTTAACGAGTAGCCTCCTAAACTCTTATTCGCGGAAGCATACGATTTTAAATCAACAGGAGCATCCGGGGTTACCTTAAAGTTAGATATATGAATATCAAAAGTATGTAAAACAAATTTCCACCAACAGCCATTCTACAGCTCATCAGCTGTTATACGTAGATATTTACCCATTGCGTTACGCAAATAACAGTCAAACAATATTATCAATATTAACCCATAACTTATGATTTCTCACTGAAGGATAATCTCATACAAATTTTTACCAAATTAGCAACAATCCCAAGTCTTGTTCTCATACACCACATGATGTAAAATTTTGATACTTATAGTTCTCAGTAGCCGCCTACCATACTTGAATTCTTACACAATTGGTATAGAATTTGGTAAAAATAAAAATGGTAAAGATGTTTCCCGGACGTTTGGCGAGATGTTTTGACCTTCATTGTAAAAAGTATCAATGTTTGATATGGTTAGACATTTGGTATAGGAACAGATAATCAAAGTATCATGCAGAGAGTTGTGAAAGCCATTTATAAATACTAGTAAGTCCGTATCAACTTCACACATAGTACACGGTGGTGTTGAAGTATATATTTTAGGTACTGACGTTGTTTGTCATCTTAATCACTTGTTACGGTTCCCATTATTGTATTCGTATATATTAAACCTTTTATGTTTATTCATTATGAATTATAAACTAATGACGAGGATCATTACTTATACATTCCGCCATTGTGTTATTATGCTATGGTAAATTTTGATTTCTTGTCTTTCATTTTTCTTATGTACTTTGTCTTTATGCCATTTTGTGCTTCTTTGTCGAAGCATTGATTTGTGTTTATAATGATTAAAATTGTAAAATAATTTGACGGCTGTACCCCAATTTTTGACGTTTTATGCCTGTTTCTATTGCTCATACATTGTTTTCAATATAAGGGAATTATATGCTACTGTTATACAAGTGGATAGATTAGCTCGCTAGCTGCGAAACCAGGTTTACATTAGGAAATGTCTGTACCAAATCCGGAATATGACAGCTGTTTTCCATTTGTTAGATGTGTTTGGGCTTTTGATTTTGCCAATTTACAAAAGACTTTTCGTTTTGAATTTCCCTTGGAGTTTCGATATTTTGTAATTTTACTTTAATTTTGTAGATAGTAAATTTGACAATGACGCCCAATAAAGTTATTTTTATCGATTATAGTACATACTGTATTTAGGATACACTTTCTCGACAAAGATAAAATGAGGTGCTAAATACACGAGTAAAGATATATAAACAACCCTGTAAAAACCATTTGTGTCTAAATCGCGCAGCAGGATCCATATTCTCAATGTAAAAAAGTGACACCCCCAATGACATGATTCTGAAATACCAAGTCACGTCAAAATTGATTCGTCCAAAAAATATAACGAAGACATAAAACAAGGAAGCATATATAGTTCATGATATGGTCCTCTAGAGAAAACCCATTGTTCTTTATAGTGTAAGGTGGGTTTAAGTTATTAAAAAATGATGATTGCGTGTTGCTCCTATTACGTATCAATCTGGTATGTTTGAACCGGATAACAGATCATTTTTATCTCGTTCAAAATCAAAGCAAATGAAACCAATAATTAATTTTAGTGACCGGAAAACTAACAATATTTTCATTGTTAAAACAGAGATATCATCATACAGGATCTGTCAAAAGATTATATCTACCTGATGGATCATAAGTTACCGTCTATATTGTATAGCGTATAAAAAAGTTCATTATCGCATTTACATTTCTGTGTATATGTAACATTACTGCACTAACATCTTTACTTTTTATGAATTTTATCACAAAATTAGTTTCTCAATTGATTTATTCGAACACATATTTTAATTCGTTGTTTAAGAATCCGTAGATGATTATGACACCATTTTGGCCGGTTTTAAACATAACCTCGTCTTCGTGTGATTTCAAACTTTCACCCTTTATAAGCACATTTACATCAGGTTATGATCAAATGAACATGTTAAGTAAAAAAACTGCTAGAACTGTCAAATACCTTATGAATACGTCTGTGGTCTACAAAATTAAGGTTTCATGTAGACGGTTATTTTGCTTAAACACATATGGTTCTATCATGCTTAATCACATAACTTCATACATGTAACCACACTAACTGTTTAGGTTCAGATGCATGATTGGCTTTCAAGTATTCGGCTTTGAGCCTTTTTGATAATTCTGCTCTTCAAATTGTACTCTATTTGACCATTTAAACCTATTTTATTATAGCATCAATGATTAGTCTTATGTAGACGAAACGTGCGTCTAGGTATGTTTGATGAATGTATTTGAACATCTGTTTTAGAATAGGTTGTCAGATATTATGTATAAATTTTAGCAATATTATGTATTTTATATATGCATATGAGAACATAATCGAAAATATCATATATCCCACAGTCCTACGTATTTGATGGACGACGGGTGATACCTACAAAGCAGTTTGATGCATCCGTTCTCGCTCCTTCACTGAGTTGATGCGATTTCCTCAGTTTATGTTTGTTACTTCGAATTGTTTCTTCTAAATCTATTGTACGAGGTCTGAACATCAATAAGCTACTGCCGCCTTAATTTTCAAATAAATGAGAAGACTATTTTACAAAACACTAGTCAGACCATATTGATGAGTAAACATAACGCATGCAAAATACTTATTGGGGTTCGTGTTGTTTATTCTTTAGTTTTCTATGTTGTGTCATGTGTACTATTGTTTGTCTGTTTGTCTTTTTCATTTTTAGCCATGGCGTTGTCAGTTTATTTTCGATTTATGAGTTTGACTGTCCCTTTGGTATCTTCCGTCCCTCTTTTATGCGCAGCACCCGTTACGCCAAAAATTAGCAAAGTATAGTTGTTTTCGAATTGTTATTAACTTGCAACCATAGAAGGTACACTTATAAAAAAGTATGATATAAAAAGTCTGTTGAAGAAACCAGAAGACGCCAATGGGATAGTTATACTCATAATTCAAAACTATCGGACAATGACATGTCAAAATACGAAAAAAAAGGGAAAATGGCAAGCAGCAGTCTACAAACACACTCCTTATTTCAGAAAACTGAACTGAGCAATACATACTCCACCGTAAACCGTGGCAACCTCAAAGTAAGGCCATAGTTGTTTTTTTATTTGTTTTACGTCCGCGTGCGGGTAGGTTTTCGGCCAATTTGTGTCAAAAACAAACACAAACTTGTTTTTGTTCGTCAGTAGAAAATCCGTATTTTCCGGGTTTTTCCAGCCGTGTTTTTGTGTATTCTTATACTCAAATCTATTTTGCGCTTTAAATAACAAGTACGCTCCTTATTTAAAGCGTTTAAGCGATCTTGACTTCGATACATGTGACAGCAGAAATGGCCAGTATAAATGTGCCGGCGAGCGAGATGGTTCTTCCTTTGTACAGGTCTTACAGTAGGCGTTCCTTACTTGCTTGAAGCAAGAGTTACCTCCCATTTGCACAGTTATCTTATTTTATAATTGAAATAAATTTTTATACTTTTTTAAATGAAAAATAGTAGTTTTTGCAAATATTTCTAATAAATTTCTTTAAATGATATCTACTGTCTGATAAGATAGGATAAATTAGTATGTACATTTTTAATTCCACAAGATATTAAGATATAAAACATAATTTCATTAGTTTATTTTCTGAAAAAAGAAGTATGCAGAACAAAATATTAATATATTGCCAAAAAGTTTACATAAAGTATTCCAATTATAGGAAGATAACTCTGCAAATGGGAGATAATTCATGCTTAAAGCATTATTGAGTTGATACAGGGAATTATTGATTATACATAGGTTTTAATACAACATGACACATCTCAGATCAAAACATGTCTCTTCTCAAAGGCTTCAGTATAAATGGGAAATGTTTGAAATACCAAGGCCATTTCTCAGAATATAGTCATATCAAGTTTGTACATTGCTAAATTTCCTGTTTGTCATGTTTGCTCTTTCACTTAGATATGACAGTATTGATCTAAAGTCACTGTTAATCAGTCCAGAACTTAAGCAGACTCTTGTGTTATTTTCTTTGTGTGTGTTTTTTTTCCTTGCTGTCTGGTAGGTTTTCTCAGAATCAGTTGACGCAAAACAAAGAAAAAAACAGACACGGCCTAAGCTTCATTTACAAAAATCAGAAAAGGTCAAACCATTTTCAAGTAAGTGAATTTGATGGTTAAAATTTAAAAGACTAGAAAAATTTAGAAAAAAAAATAATTTAGAAACAAGACTTATTTTTTATTTGATAACACAATTCAGGTCTTAAAAAATCTTCCGGAATAAAGATTTTTTTTTCAAATTAAGATTAAATCATTATTTCATTTACCAACGACAAATTCACAAGAAGGTCGACATTTTCACCAACGAACACTTATTGTCTTGAGAATCTTTGAGATAACCATACGTGTAGGGGTCTTGACTGTATATTTTTCTTTTTCCTTGAAGAACCCACGAGGTTATGTTGGCGGTAAACATTTCTTTCTTTAGCGGTTTAGATGATAATGTTTTCCACAACCAGACGACAGTAGCACTGTTACGGTGACACCGGTATATCACCGGAATATCTTGATATTAAAATCTTAATCCAGTCTTAAGAGAGTCTTTTGGAGTTATTACCCCATGGTTTCGTAATCTACATTTAAAGGTGATATCAAGATCGAGGCTGAAGAACATGGAGGGCTACAAATTTTCAAACGGTTTTGCCAAATTCAAACAGGTTCAACTGTCACTGAGGGAGTTTGGACTTGAGTTTCTATATAGCTTCTTAATTACAAAACGGGGAATTTTGAATAGGTATAATTAGTTATCAAAGGTACTAGGATTATAATTTAGTACGCCAGATGCGCGTTTCGTCTACATAAGACTCATCAGTGACGCTCAGATCAAAATTATGATATAGCGAAGCACTGACTACTGAGCTAAAAGGTCGCTATTATATAGTTATAGTTTGCATTGCATATATAAATCTCAATAGAAAATCCGTTGCAATATTTTTTATAGTTTCCAAATATTTGCATATCAACTAAAATAAACGAAAGATTTATTTAAAAATATGTGATACATATGTTCACTCAAGGCTTTAAAAAGATTTCTTTTTCGATCTTGACAAATCCGTCTTCTTTTAAAGTGAGAGTTAACAAATTCATAACGTATAATTAATTTTAAATCGAATATAGTGGTTATACGGGTATTATAGTATAAATATGTAGTGTGAAAGACAGACAACATCTAGATACAAACTACCTATTATTACCATATAAATCCACTCATTAAAATCAGTAAACCTCTCGTGACTGTGCACTTTACAAATTTAATTGCATACCATATTATACTTTTTTTGTCATTTATAATTCCTACGGGTTTCCTGTCCTTAAACTAATCGCACCACTCGAATGAAAAAAATAGAAAGTCAAAATGATTTGAATATATCAAGAACAGTTAGTTTACGGATATAGACGGTATCAAAGCCATGTCCTTGCAACACAAATGTTCTGACGTCTGAGTTCTACACAAATGTTTTCTACCTCAGGAATATATTGCCTTCGTCATTTTGGGTGATTTTTTTAAACTTCAGGTTTTTTAAATGCTCTTCAATTATGATTTATTTGGCATTCCAATTGGTGTGATCTAATCGCCTCTGGTGAGTCTCGAGAAAACTTAATGGGTCTGTTGTACAGATTATAAGACTGGTAAATTCGATGTGTGTTTATAGACTCATATAACACGAAGGGGGATAATCAGATTTTAGATTTGTTTTTGTGACACTGATAATGATACAATATGATATAACTGAACAATAGTAAGGCGGAATCAGAGTATTATTTAAAAACAATAATCTTATTTAATCGACTGCACATATATATCACATGTAGTCAGAAGTCACGTCTTTGAAAAGTTATTACGCATTCAGAACACACATCTTGTATACATAATTGAAATTTGAAGTGAATGATATAAAATGTATCAAAAGAAAACATAATTATGAAAGAAAAAAAAGAAAACATAAGTATGCAAGAAAAATGCAACATTTTTTTAAAATAAAAAGATATTACAAAATTAAGCAAAACGAATCATAGCCAAAATCCTGTGCATCGTAGACGTCCCGAAATGGTACAGTAAGCAGTACCGCTAATGACATCCGTCGCGATCAGAGTTTTGGTTGTAAGTGTTAAGGTTTGAAATCATAATGTATTTTATATGTCTCTAGTCAAATCCTTACTCCAAATTTGTTGATATATACAATTTTTTGAGACATGATAGCGTTTTTTTCGCTTTCGATCTTTTATATCTGGGCGTTACTGGTGAGTCTTGTGTGGACGAGGCGCGTTTTTTGACGTATTGAATTTTAAACCTGATGCTATTTGTTATTCATTAATCATGTGTTTCTTTGTCTAATACGTTCTCCTATTTATGTGTATTAGTAGTCCTGTAATATTATGTTGTCATTTCAATGTTATATTTAACAATGCCATTAAAGTGCGAGGTTTGGCATGCCACAAAACCAGGTTCAACCCACCATTTTTTCCTTTAAAAATGTCCTGTACCAAGTCAAGAATATGGCCATTGTTATATTATTGTTCGTTTCTGTGTGTGTTACATTTTAACGTTGCGTCGTTTGTTTTCTCTTATATTTTAGTGTAATTTCACATTGCGATAAGACGTGTCACGGTACTTGTCTATCCCAAATTCATGTATTTGGTTTTGATGTTATATTTGTGTGGGATTTTGTCTGATGCTTTGTCCGTTTCTGTGTGTGTTACATTTTAGTGTTGTGTCGTTGTTCTCCTCTTATATTTAATGCGTTTCCCTCGGTTTTAGTTTGTTAACCCGATTTTGTTTTTTGTCCATGGATTTATGAGTTTTGAACAGCGGTATACTACTGTTGCCTTTATTCATGATAGAGAAAAATAAAAGTTTATTGTTTTTTTTTTTATATTATACTGTTCAACGAAACGCAAATATTTTTTAAAGTTTGATCATTTTTTCGTAGCCATTCTAGGGGAGCCATTCCAGGGGAGATGACTATAATAAAGTCATTTCGATAAAGGTTTGTTAAAAGACATTTTAAGATTTAATCCACAGCTTGAAAACGACAGGTGACCCACTTTTAATTATTTTTTTTTCAAGCAGAGTATAAATCTATCTAATCGTATGTGTTTTAATTCAAAATCTATAGTTAGAGTTCATTTCTATTCGCAAAAAAGGGTTTTCTATACAAATCTGTACAAATCTAACAGTTTTGGAGAACCAATAGCTTGACAATAAATACTTTTGATTATATATCTGACAATAGCATGATCAAATCTACATTTTTGGAAAAGTAAAAGAAAATTCTAAAGTTCTTAATTTAAACTTCTACCGTAAACAGGTTATTTTATTATGATAAATTGCCAGTTCAGACAAAACTTTTTTTAATTGTGATAGAGCTTTTTTATTTGAAGGTTTCTTTATTTGAAAGTAATCAATTACAAAGATAATAATAGATATGTGTGATTAATGTGTGTATCCAGCAATAATACACCGTTGGGAGAATCTTTATGTGATATTGGCTATGTACGTTATTTTAAATGTCCTCAGTTAAATACTGAGGCAGATTTCAAATATACATCGTTAATTTTGGTATTAACGTATAGGGAATATGTCAAAGAGATGCTTAACATCTGTTCAGAGTTATACTTATATAATTAGTATACTTTTATATTTTTAGTAAAAAAAAAAACACCTTACAATAATATAAATGTTTTCTAAAAATTAATGTATACTTTGCTGTAAGCAAATAGTAATTATATCATTAAATTATTATCCATTTGATTAAAATTACAGTGTGTTACATATTTGAAATGTAAAATTCAAATAATTATAAGCACGAAAAACAGGTTAAGTAATCCATTAACTAAATTTTGAATAAACAGATTTAATATATTCACAGTATATAACTCGAAACTATATAATCATTGTACCATAGTTATTGATTGATTTGTTCATTGTTGTTTGTTTGTGGGTTTTTAAGGTACAGTGGCAAATATTTCAAGCATATTCAGGACGAGCCCTTTACAATACGTATTTACATAATATACATTCAGAAAGAACATAATATTTCCATTGTTATTCCAATACAACACTGTTTTCTTCTTTCCATAAATATTTCGAATTAGATGAAAGCTCGATAGTTGTAAGACTATAGATATAGAAAAAATTGTATGAGTGCCAATGAGACAACTCTCCATCCAAATAACAATATATAAATGTAAACCATTATAGGTCAATGTACGGCCTTCAACACGGAGCCTTGGCTCACATCGAACAACCAACATATACGTGAATTGTTAGGCACATAACGTCATTTAAATAACTATAGATGCATAGTTTTTCCTGATTATAGAAAATATCCGATGAACAAAGTACAATTTCACTTCACAAAGGTTACACATATATGACAGTATACGTAAACTATTGAGACGGGGAGATGGACGGGGAGCGCGAGGGAAAATAGAATATGTCCATCATGTTATGAGGGAATAGTGGATGCGTTTCATATATAGTTTATCTGTGAAAATCACTATAAGCCTATGACTGTACACATTATATATGTAATTGCTGACTATATTTTACTTATGTTGCCATATACTAATTCCTACGGGTTTCTTGTCCTTAAACTTAGCCGCGGCACCAGATGCAATTTTCGTCTGCATAACACTCGTCTCTGGCGCTCGATTCAATACAGTAGGGAGATAAATGATTTGAATATATCAAGAACAGTTTGATTACTGATATATATAGACTGCATCAATGACATTTCATGGCAACACAAGCGTGCTGACTTCTAATCTAATGACCTTGCAATTGTTTTAATTCAAGTGCCACAGTTGGGCCTTGAGAAGACTAAACGCGTCTATTGTGCAGAATGTAAGCCTGGTATCCCTGATGTGCGTTCATAGACTCATATAACACGACGGGATATAATCAGATTTGACGTATGTTTTTGTGACACTTATATTGATGCAATATGATATTTTTGAACAATATTATAGTAGAGTGGAATCAGAGAATTATTAAAAATATAAAACTTATTCAATTGACTGCACAAAAAGCATAATAGTCACGTCTTTTAAAAGTTATTATACATTCAAACACATCATCAACAAATTGCTTGCATAGTTGAAACTGGAAGTGAATGATGTAAAATTTATCAACAGCTGAAAACATAATTATGCAAGAAAAACGCACCATTTGTTAATAATAAAAATAATAGTAAATTAAACATAACAAACCATAGCGAAAATTCTGTGTTAAGGTTACAAATTTTATATGTATCTACTCTTATACATTGACAATTATCCCATGGGATTTTACAGAGTGTCAATTTTTTTGGATAATCCTAATGAAAAAGACCCCAATAAAGTCATTTTGATAAATGTTTATTAAAGAAATGTCCAGATTTAACCTTTAGCTTGAAACGGTGAGTGACCAAATTTTTAATTTTAATTTCTGAAGCACAGTATAAATCTGTCATCTTGTGTTTTATTTCAAATTCTATGGTAAGAGATTATTTGGATTTTCAATGTGTAATCTATATAAAATCTAGCAATTTTGGTTAACTAATAGCTTGATAATAAATACTTTTGATTAGATATCTCACAATACCACACACAAAACTAAATTTTTAAATAGTAAAAGAAAATTCTAAGGTTTTAAATTTAGGCATCTATACCTTTTACATGTTATTTTATTATGATAAATTGCCAGTTCGTACAAAACTATTTTTAATTGTGATAGAGCTTTTTGTTTGAAGGTTTCTTTATTTATAAATAATCAATTACAATGATAATAATAGAAATGTGTGATTCATGTGTGTATCAGCAATAAAAGAGAGAGTCTTTATCTGATATTGATTACATGTAGATAGTTTTGTATTTGCTTGTTTTTTTTAATATACATCTTGTGATCAATTTTATTTGGCAATCGCCAATGGCAGTCAGCAGGGTTAAAGAACATCAGTTTTTCGACCTGTTAGTCAAATGCGTTTTGTTTAATTTTTTGGTCTTTTGGAAAATGTTGTTTATGCTGTTTTTAGACCCTTCTACAACGAAATTTGTTTTACATGCACACGTATAAAAATTGTGGTTTTTATTCAACACAATCATAGGTTTGAACGTAGTTTTCAATTTAGACTCGTATATATATATATATATATATATATTTTTTTAATGTTTTAAGCGTGGTGAAATTTGTTTTTAATGTGTAAATAATCGTCTCTCATATTCTATATGAATGGCTTTTACATATGTGTAATTTGTTTTAATCAATGTGTTATGAATTGCTTTGTAAAAGGTGACACGTTAATAAAATATTGTATTGTATTGTATTGTATTACTTTACTTTAAATTTGTCCTCAGTGGAATACTGAGGCAGGTTTCTAATATACGTCGTTAATTTTGATATTAACGAATAGAGAATATGTCAAAGAGATAATCAACGGGCGTTCAGAGTAATGAGTATATTATTAGTACACTTTTGTATTTTGGGTAAAGAAAACAACAACACCCTACAATATTATCAATGTTTTCCAAAAAATTAATATATTATATACTTTGCTGTAAGCAAATAGTAATTATATCATTAAATTATTATCCATTTGATTAAAATTACAATGTGTTACATATTTGAAATGTAAAATTCAAATTATTATAAGTAAGAAAACACGTTAAGTAATCCATTAAATAAATTTTGAATAAACAGATTTAATATATTCACAGTATATAACTCGAAACTATATAATCATTGTACCATAGTTATTGATTGATTTGTTCATTGTTGTTTGTTTATTGGTTTCTAAGGTACAGTGGCAAATATTTCAAGTATATTCAGGAAAAGCCCTTTACGATAAGTATTTACATAATATACATTCAGAAAGAACATAATATTTCCATTGTTATTTCAATACAACACTGTTTTCTTCTTTCCATAAATATTTCGAATTAGATGCTCGATAGTTGTAAGACTATAGATATAGAAAGAAATGGTATGAGTGCCAATGAGACAACTCTCCATCCAAATAACAATATATAAATGTAAACCATTATAGTTTAATGTACGGCCTTCAACACGGAGCCTTGGCTCACACCGAATAACAAGCATATACATGAATTGTAAGGCACATAACGTCATTCAAATAACTATAGATGCATGGTATTTTCTGATTATAGAAACTGTCCGATGAACAAAGTACAATTTCACTTCACAAAGGTTACACATATATGACAGTATA
Organism: Mytilus galloprovincialis; assembly: GCF_965363235.1. Taxonomy (NCBI): domain Eukaryota; kingdom Metazoa; phylum Mollusca; class Bivalvia; order Mytilida; family Mytilidae; genus Mytilus; species Mytilus galloprovincialis. The sequence continues at coordinate 46,411,355 of NC_134850.1, read as the reverse complement.
CGTAAACTATTGAGACGGGGAGATGGACGGGGAGCGCGAGGGAAAATAGAATATGTCCATTATGTAATGAGGGAATAGGGGACGAGTTTCATATATTGTTTATCTGTGAAAATCACTATACGCCCATGACTGTACACATTATATATGTAATTGCTGACCATATTTTACTAATACTACATATACTAATTCCTACGGGTTTCTTGTCCTTAAACTTTGCCGCGGCACCAGATGCAATTTTCGTCTACGTAACAATCGTCTCTGGTGCTCTATGCAATACAGTAGGGAGACAAAATGATTTGAATATATCAAGAACAGTTAGTTTATATATATTAGACTGCATCAATGACATTTCATGGCAACACAAGCGTGCTGACTTCTGAGTTCTAATCTTATGACCTTGCAATTGTTTTAGTTCAATTGCCACAGTTGGGCCTTGAGAAGACTAACCACGTCTATTGTGCAGAATGTAAGCTTGGTATCCCTGATGTGTGTTCATAGACTCATATAACACGAAGGCATATAATCAGATTTGACGTATGTTTTTGTGACACTTAGGCAGCAACCATTTGATTTTCTGGGGGGGGGGGGGGGGGGGCTATGGTTTTTTTTGGAAAAAAAAGTTTGTTTCCAGTTTTTTGAGAAAAAAATAATTTGTTTTTGATTCTGAGAAAAAAAAATTGTTTGTTTCACCCTCAGCTGCCACTATATGTAATGCTAAAATTGAAAGAAATAAATTGTTTTCGACTTGTCGCGAAAAAAATAGATTGTTTTTCGCCGTAGGTGAAATAAAAAATTTGTCCAGAAAAAAAAACCATAGCACCCCCCCCCCCCCCAGAAAATCAAATGGTTGCTGCCTTATATTGATGCAATATGATATTTTTGAACAATATTATAGTAGAGTGGAATCAGAGAATTGTTGAAAATATAAAACTTATTCAATTGACTGCACAAAAAGCATAATAGTAACGTCTTTTAAAAGTTATTATACATTCAAACACATCATCAACAAATTGCTTGCACAATTGAAACTGGAAGTGAATGATGTAAAATGTATCAACAGCTGAAAACATAATTATGTAAGAAAAACGCACCATGTGTTAATGATAATAATAATAATAATAGTAAATTAAACATAACAAACCATAGCGAAAATTCTGTGTTAAGGCTACAAATTTTATATGTATCTACTCAAAGTTAATACCTCTTATACATTGTCAATTTTCCCATGGGATAATCACAGAGGGTCAACTTTCTGGACAATCCCAATGAAAACGATCTAAATAAAGTCATTTTGATAAATGTTTATTAAAAAAATGTCCAGATTTAACCTGTAGCTTGAAACGGCCGGTGTCCAAATTGTTAATTTTAATTTCTGAAGCACAGTATAAATCTGTCATCTTGTGTTTTATTTCAAAATTCTATAGTAAGAGATTATTTCTATTCACAAAAAGGATTTTCAATGTGTAATCTATATAAAATCTAGAAATTTTGGTAGAATGATAGCTTGATAATAAATACTTTTGATTAGATATCTCACAATACCACACTCAAAACTACATTTTTGAAAAGTAAAAGAAAATTCTAAGGTTTTTAATTGAGGCATCTATACCTTTTACATGTTATTTTATTATGATAAATAGCCAGTTTTTACGAAAACCATTTTTAATTGTAATAGAGCTTTTTTATTTGAAGGTTTCTTTATTTATAAATAATCAATTACAATGATAATAATAGAAGTGTGTGATTCATGTGTGTATGCAGCATATAAAACACCGTATGGAGAGTCTTTATGTGATATTGGCAATGTGTTTTTTTAAATGTCCTCAGTTAAATACTAAGGCAGAACTCAAATATACATCGTTAATTTTGGTATTAACGTTTAGGGAATATGTCAAAGAGATGCTTAATTACTGTTCAGATTTATAGTTATATAATTCTTATATGATTTGCATATCAATAAATACTTGAATTGGATTGGTCAATTAGAATTTTTCTCTAAGTTTACACTTCGATAAACCATGTTTCCGAAACTACTTTCGTAATTTATTCATGCGCGATACACAAGCTTGCAGTAATCCCAGGATTTTCAGCAATTTGAGATTTAAAAACAATTGCATAACAGTTGTGACTATTCTAGTGCATATATAACAACAACAAAAAAGAAATAAATTTAATTCACTAAGCTTCGAAAATGTATAAAAATAAAATTTAATAAAATTCCGCGAAATTTCATGAAGGATTTGGCGAATTTACGCCATGGCAAAACACACGACGTCATACGAATAGAAATTTTCAAGGGAAAGATCATTTCGTTACGTGTACGCTTCAAATTCGAATACCATTTTTAAAATTAAAATGAAGTTTTTGAGGTAGGTGCTATTTTATTTAAGATTCCGTTGTATTTATCTGACATTTATGGTTTTTAGAAAGTCAAGATGGCGGCGTACTCCTTAGGTACGACTTGCCATTGTGCTTTTGATTGTAATATATATAGTAGCCATCATAAAAAAATGTGTTTAATCCTATAATTATTAGTACACTTTTGTATTTTTGGTAAAGAAAACAACAACACCTTACAATATTATGAATGTTTTCCAAACATTAATATATTCTTTGCTGTGAGCAAATAGTAATTATATCATTAAATTGTTATCCATTGGGTTAGAATTACAATTTGTGACATATTTGAAATGTAAAATTCAAATTATTATAAGTACGAAAAACAGGTTAAGTAATCCATTATATAAATTTTTAAAGAACAGATTTAATATCTTCACAATAGAAAACTTTAAACTGTACAATCATTGAACTATAGTTATTGATTGATTTTTTGGTGGTTCTTGTTTTCTTTTAGGTACAATGACAAGCATTGGTCGAGGGATGATATCTGGGCAATATGGAAAAGACATGTTATAATCTATTTATAAATCAAATATTTAAGTGCTGAAGAAAAGAGAAAAATGTTCAATTATAACAATTTAATGAAAAATAATACTAGGTAAAATCCTAAAAAAATTATCGCAAAAGTGTTATCACATTTTCGAAGTTAGTTTTTATCATTTACTCCACAGATTTGTTTTGTAACATTTCCACTTAGCGAGAATTTTGCATAACTGGGGCTTAATCGATAACAGTTGGTTGCAATGGACGCAATGATGTCACATCATTTTGAATTAGGGCACAATAACCAATAACCTCAATTTTGCCCCAGGCAATTTTGAGGTTATTATATATGCAAAAACTAACGTATTCGTAACAAATATGTCATAAATACATTTCCCATATGTATGAGCTTTTAATTTCTGTGTCATTTGGTCTCTTGTTGAGAGTTGTCTCATTGGCAATCATACCACATCTTTTTTATGTCCCTTGGTGCCTTCTCGCAGTAACGCAAAGTAACCTGTCTTACTAGAGGCCATGGTAAACTGATGGAGATCGGGAAGCACGGGGCATCATAGATGCAATATGTAGACACACTGACGTGTGGATATGACTTAGCAATCATCAACCTTGTTCCAGCTGTAGGTAAAGGCCGGTCTGATGGGGTCGATAGCCCAGTAAGGCAACCCATCTAGGAGAGACAACTCTGATACCAATCCGAATTGATATTGGCTAATAAGCTTTGGATTTGGCTGGCATCAGATGTAGGGGGAATAGACCCTTGACTACGAATCCACTGGCTCGCAAAATCAATTTTTTTCTCTCATTGTTTAAATCAAAAATGCACAACATTTCAGCAAAAACAAATAGATTAAAAACAAGCTAAAATTACGAAATGTTTTTTGTTTCCAAATGCAATACAAAGTACATGTAGATATAAGAAGATGTGGTATGAGTGCCAATGAGACAACTCTCCATCCAAGTCATAATTAGTAAAAGAAAAAACATTATAGATCCAAGAACGGTCTCCAGTACGGAATCTTGGCTCACATCGTACAGCAGGCGATAAAGGAGGAAAAATGACTAGTATTAAACCAATCTAACGGGAAAACAAACGATCTAATCTATATAAAAATCGAGAAACGAGAAACACTTAATGGCTGCTGCCATATGAGCCGACGGAAGATTGTAACCTGTAAGATATGTTTTGCCGTTAATCCGCTCAATGGTCCCGGTAATTATAGATATAAAGTGCACAGTCATGAGATGGATAGTGAGTTTAATGAACAGGTTTTAATAGTAAATTATATGTTGTATGTATTTCAATATTGACTGTCTTTTGAATTACACATTTCCCCATATTTTCGTCATGCCCACTATTTAATTGTGAATGTAATTATACGCTATCGTGTCAGTGAACACATTTATTTTAAATTAGCAGATTTGTTGCAATTCAGCAAACTTTGATTTAAAAGATTTAAACTATATAAATTGAAAAAAATACAACGTTTTATCTCTCAATACCACTGGAAAATAGCAATGATACGAAAAGATGTTCAGGGTAGGGCATTGGTACAGTTAGCGAAACGGCACAAAAGATCAAACTATAGTAATAGTATATATGTCATTCAAAAAGCCTTATAAAAAAAAATAAATAGCTGTCTTTACAATTTGTTTTAGTGGTGCGTAAATCAAACATAGGAAACCAAAGATCTTACATCAATGCATAAATTACCAAACTGCCAACTGTCCAGCTTTATGAGTGATATCCACCATTTGCAAGGTTGATTTGCCACTTGTATAACTCAATTATTTAGACTAAATAGGCTTGAAAGGCACTCAGAATAGTAAAACTGTATATTTGAACGAATGTGTAACCATTCAAAACCAATGATGTTTCAATTCAGTACAGTAGTGATATGTAGAGGTATGCATTAGATCATGCTGTCCTTAAAATCCCTAATGGAGATTTCTAAAAGTTTGAAGATATGCAATTTACCAATATACTCAAGGGAAAATCAAGGCTTTGTTAACATTTCTTAGATTTTGAAGAAAAAAAATATCAAATGAATGTTAATTGCATGAAAAATCTACAGAGAATGATTTCCAACCAAATCTATAATTGATTATATCTCGAAAACAAGACGGACACATCCTTTCATTCCCCCCTACTTTTTGAGATCCAGTTTGATTTCTTTTGTTCTTTCGTCTCTCTTTTATGAACTATCAGTCAAAAACATTTTTTTTAATAAGCTTGTTATTTTAAAACAGAGGAACAAAAAGTTTTAAAACAAAAGAGAGCTGTAGTGTAGTGGCTAATGCATCGGACTACTAACACAAAGGTTCCTGGTTCGATTCTCGTTCCGAAATGAAAATTTCAGGGACTGAATTTTCGTCTCTCCCTTGACACCATTTGCGAGTATGGCCTTGAGGAAACGATGATGGTCCGTCTGAAGGGGCCGACAAATGACTGACCCGTGTTAAGAGCGAGCCATGATATCTCTTGCACGTTAAAGACACCCTTGTAGATTTCGAAAAAGAGCAGGCTAATGCCACTACAAGGCAACACACGCATCCGCAAAGTGGAAAGGGATTACTATAAGTTGCAAAACTTGTTTCCCAATCCACGATAAATGAATATGTTTAAACTAAAACAGAGGAGCGAACATCTTCAAAATAACAAAAAAAAAAATAATAAAGAATGAAATAAAATAAAAATAGATGGCTGTTTTCTGCTCCTTGGTCGGGTAGTTGTCTCTTCGACACATTCCCCATTTCCATTCTCAATTTTATGCTATAGAAATTTTGTGAACGTGTTTATCTTTCATGTCTGTGTCTGATAAGGATGTCTTTAAAGATCGTTTTCGATAAAACTATAGTTTATCTATAAATCTTTGTCTGTTTATTCTGGTTATTCTAGCAAGGGAACCAAAATTTGAAAAACTTGTCAGCACATAAGGTATTCGCTCTCATCTAATATGGCATTTACTGACACTATATTCACCGTATTAGGTCACTAGCACACTATGTAACTAATAAAATTGTAGAGGTTAAAAAGAAATAATTCAATTTTTAACTTTTTTTATACTAGCGTCACTGATGAGTGTTTGTAGACAAAAAGTGCGTCTGGCGCAAATGCTAAGAAAATAATCCTGGTATCTATGATGAATTTATATGACTACGATAATTTTTCATTTCTGTTGTTCTATATTTCTTTTTCTACTTCAACCTTTGAGAATTTCTGATTCTATTGCTTACAATCAAAAGTCAATGATTTCAGAACGGGGAAATTCTTTATGTCTAGTTAAATCTGATATCATGATCAAATACGGTAACACGAGCTAAATATTGTATTTGGGAACTAGATAAACAAAATATTCAATAACAAAATCCAAAGTCCCAATCAGACTCTTTGTCATTTTATGAAAGTAGTGTAGCAATATCGAAAAAGATGATTGCATCTTTAGACTGAAAGAAAAATAAACAAATAGTTTGTTGGTTTAATATTGCATTGATAATTGATGTTGGAAATATCTGATATGGGTGGAGTTTCGAATGTAACGCTATAAAGAATGCGTTTAACACAAAGGGTTTGCTAAAGTGATTTTTATCATAACTACAGGTACATTGAATAGTCATGCAGAAATAAGCAAATAAAGAAGAAATCAAATCAAATAAAGAAATAAAAAACCCAACATGAAATCCGACGCATATGAATGAGTAATAAAAATAGGGCATTCTTTCCCTGTGTGAGTGTGAGAAAGAGATACTAGTAAACTGAAGCATCCACGAAGTAGCATATTGTATTATACTTCGAATCTTTGATTTCACACGATTCCTGATTAGTCTATCATGATAAATGAAAATTTACTTATTGAAAACAGTAAACTTTGAATTAACATAATTTATTACCAGTTTTATGGGTTTTTGGAATGAAAGTCTCTGTTATGGAATGTTTAAAATAGCCTCTATCAATTATTTTTTGCCCATCAATCTTTTGATGGAACACCAAATTATTATTTAAAACTCAATTTGAAACTTCAAGAAGGTTTAGGTTATTTATATACAAATGATATGTCCATTTACCCACCTAGGAGACTATATAATACTTGAAACTGCGGTGAAGAGATGGGTTTTTAACTATGATTTGTATGAAAAAGACAAATCGCTAACAAAACGAGACTTTGCGGGAATTTGAGGTTAATGTTCCTTTTCCCCTCAAATGTTAGATTGTTATTGAAAGTATATCGTGGGAATATTTTTCAAATATAGACCATCTCTGTTTTCATCCCCATGTGTCCTTCTTTATAAGATAATTGTAAAAATTAAGAATCATAAGGCTATTTTTCTAAATTTAAAGACCAATTTATTTTTTTTTTGTCTAGAGCTGACATTGTGTATGTTTGTTTTTCATCAATTATATTGTGTTACTGGGCTTTTACATCACTTTATTTTTTGTATACATTTTCATCCTTTTATAAATAGAAATATTGATAGAGTTTTATAATGCTTGTTTATGCTTGAAAATTGGCAGACGTAAATGAATACTCAAGACCGACCACACGTACCTGTGGAACCGTAGCTCTTGATATTTTTAAGACAGGAATTCGACAGATGTCTTCTATTCGTTTGAGGTGTTTGAGCTCCATATTTTGTTATTTGATAAGGGATTTCCATTTTTTTTATTTTCCTTGGAGATGTTTTTTTTGTTACTTTTACCTTTTTCTACGATCGTTAAATTGTCCAAAAATATCCTAATGACTAAAAAGAGCGATTGTCCCGCATCTATACTGGACGTTGCTGTGTATTTATGCACCAAAAGTAAGAAATCTACAGCTCGGTACGATTTAAATCTACCATCAATCAAACCTTGCACGGCTTTTATTATTAACAATACTTAAATAACAAACATGTTACACTAAATGCATTGGATGTTGGACGTGTACTGATTGATAATTAAGTACTAGATGCATGATTTTTTTTATTAGTTGTTAGTGGCTTTGAACTAGCTGTCAGTAACTGCGAGTAGTCTCAGATCTGAACTTGGTGTCTATTTGTTGTTGGGATATACAAGTACCCTTCCACGTCCACTCTGTGAAGTTTTTCTATTTGTATCCATCTGATGGGTTAAGCTTTTTCCAACTGATTTCTGTTGTTCGTTCTTAAGTTATAATGTAAAAACACTGTCCCAGGTTAGGGGAGGGTTGGGATCCCGCTAATTAGTTTAACCCCGCCACATTCTGTATATATGCGCCTATCCCAAGTCATGAGCCTGTAATTCGGTGTTTTTCGTTTGTTTATGAGTTACATAATTCGTTTTTCGTTCATTTTTTGTACATACATAAGGCCGTTAGTTTTTCCCTTTCAAATTGTTTTACATGGTCATTTCGGGGTCTTTTTTAGCCGACTATGCGGTATGGGCTTTGCTCATTGCCGAAAGCCGTACGGTGACCTATAATAGTTAGTTATTTCTTTTCCATTTGATCTCTGGTGGAAAGTTGTCTCATTGGCACATTTTTTTTTATGTATACAACTTCCATCTATGACAAGTTTCTATATGTATATAGTCAAATACAAACAAGAAAGGCTTGTTCCGTTATCTAATGGTTCTAACACATTATTCTATTCGTGTCATAGGAAAGATTCTGTCATACAATAACAAATTGCTGGTCTGTCAGATATAATTGTTTTATTTACACGGTGTTGATTCCATTTCTAAATATAATAAATCAAAACAAGTTAGACATCGTATGAAAAGATTGGAAACTATTAAATATTTCGTCGTAAAGAACGTTTTATCATTTCAACAATTACAACTTGACACAGTTGTGTGGAGAAAGTGATTTTGGAAACCTTGTGCATGGCACCTTAAACTGCAGTCGATACTATAATTAGGTATATATAATTAAATAAGTACCGACTAGAAATAAATGTCCTATTCTATTTACAGTAAAACACTATTTATCACCTCATGCTCAATTTCACTTTTAATTTATATACCACCTTTCTCTTTATAGGGAAGTGAGGGTCGTAGAGGGTCATTTTACTCTTCGGTCAATATTGGACCTTATTGTTATTGTATAGCAATTTTCACATAGTTTATGATAACTTGTGACAAAGGTCAAAGTAGTCAACAGTAAATACTTGTTTTTCTTGACTAGTTATCATTAGAACTTCAGTATACTAGGTTGAAATTTAGACAGATACTAGTATTTATTTACATATTGTACAGAAAGCCGAGAAGAAACTAATAACTCACCCAAACGATAACTACTGAACGATTTTATCGACAATTATCGAGCATGACCAGATATCTTTTATTCTAATTTGAAAAACTACAGATGTTAAAAAATTTATCGAGGCCAAATGCACCGGTCACAATAGATCGTACGATTTTTTGTCGTGGAAGATCTATAAAATAGTTGTCGTGGCGCTGTCGTGCAAAATGTCAAAAAATTATTTCTAGTGGTCACATCAGCTACGACATGTTTACGATGGTTCCACGATGGGTGATGGGTACAAGACAGAACAAAATAATTATAATTGTACTGTCGTGTGTGTGTGTCGCAAGTCGGTCGTGTGATAATCGTACGACAATCGTGAGTGGTTTTGGGCTATTTTTCAGGTTTTCATCTCATAAGATGCGCTTGTTACTGTCATATCACTATCGTTCCAGTGTCGTACGACTGTCGTGCCACTGTGATGCGACTCTCAACAAACGCTCTTGAAACATGCAAAGCTATATCCACATGAATCCAACGAAATCACTGGCAGATTCCCGCTCCAACTCTTGCATCAGTGTACTGTACTGCCCAAACATCCATTGCCTAACCCACCAACGTCGGGCGTTTCGCTGGTTCCTATACTGTTCACAAGCACGAATTAACTCTAACAGGACCATATTTTGCTCTTGCTGTAGTCCGCAAAGACGTCTATTCAGCAGGGCGAAGCATAATCGTCGTCTTGTTTAAATTGTAGACGGTATGTTTTTCCAAACATTCATTCCCGCCGAATTGTGCTCTTCTAAATATAACGAAAATATGTTGCACGACGAACGTATCACTGTCGCACGACAGACAATCAATGTTGTGCGATCATCGTACGAAATTTGTTATCGTGAGACAATCTTGCGACTGTATCACGAGTGTCTTGCTATGTATATATAGAGTCGTGAGATTGTCGTGCGACAGCCGTGCGACGATTGTTTGATTAGAATGCATTATATTGATACCCACAACAATGTGTTTATCGCACTACAGTCGCACGACGATTGTAAGACACATTCACGACATCCACAAGACAGTGACACGATAAAGAATCGTAGAGCGAAAAAGATGCATGTACAATTTTCGTCCCACGACACACGAAAGCGCAACGATGCTCAAAATATCTTGCGAATGTTGTGCGATTGTCTTACGACGAACACAGATGACCCGGTATTTGACTTAATTTCATGTCGTGGCGCTGTAAAGATGTGTCGTAGGTTCGTTGTGAACAGGGCTTAACATTAATACACACCACACAATAGTAATTAGCCTTATACATGTATCACCAAGAAAAAATAAATATAAAAAGGCAACACAACAAATCTGAGACAACAATCTATGGAATACTGAGAGACAAGAATCTATGGAATACTGAGAGACAACAGTCTATGGAATACTGAGAGACAACAATCTATGGAATACTGTGAGACAACAATCTATGGAATACTGAACTTTAAACAATTTTATGAAGATGCAACGTTTTAGTTCTAAAATGGTCCTTGCAAACTTTTAGTTAATATAAAAATTAGAAGATGTAGACACATGTTCATTATCACTGAAACAGTATATATTTGTTAAGGGGCCAGATGAAGGACGCCTCCGGGTGCGAGAATTTCTCGTTGCATTGAAGACCTGTTGGTGACCTTCTGCTGTTGTCTGCTCTATGGTCGGGTTGTTGTCTCTTTGGGACATTCCCCATTTCCATTCTCAATTTTACCAAATGGCATAGATGATTAACAAATGTAGGTGATGGACTTAAACAATGAGCAAACCAAATACCGCATATCAAGTTATAACGAGGCTCCGAAATCAAGTTATAACGAGGCTCCGAAATGACAAAATGTAAAACCTTTAAAACGAGGCAACTAACGGCCTAATTTATGTTAGGAACATTAAACGAAAAATAAATATGATAAACAGTAACAACCGAGAACCACTGAATTACAGGCACATACTGAATGTAGCAGGGTTAAAGATGTTGGCGGAATCTCCCAGAATCAGGGACAGAAGTGTAACATCACAAAATAATAACAAACTGTCCAAATCAGTTGAAAAAGTATTGACTCATCAGATCGATAAAAAGCACAAAACAACTAACAAAGACACAAAATGAGTACACATCCAACTTCCAATGGAAGTTAATTCTTTAAGCTTATACAGGTCGATTTATATGCAATGATGACCTTTCAGTAACTAAAATTTGGAAACTTAAGAAACAATCTTTGAAAGAACATTCGTGTTTAAGTTACATGAGATTACATCAAATAAAGATCTTTTAAAGTTATATAATTATGCCCTATTTTATAGTTTCCCAGATAAAAATAAATCATTAGAAGGATAAAGAATAATTCAACTGTATAAGAAAAACGAAATGAAGAAACAAGCTGATAATTGTCTAACCTTCATGACGAGATTGTTAGATCGACACATGTATTTAATTTTCTAAGATTTATGAGAAAGGTGAAAAGATTAAAGTTTTTCCCACATATGTTTACGTTTTTATATGGTTACACTTTTGAACTTTTGTACTTTATAAAAAAGGTAATACGTATTTGTCGTCTATGTTACCATTTGATTAATAAAGACAAGCAAGGTTACGGATTTTCCTCTACTTCATGATGAAATTACAGTAATGAATTTCAATGATAATTAATAATCACTAACTCTAAATACGGTGTATAATTTAAGACACCATAAACGTTATCAACAAGTAAAAAATCTGGTTTCATATGTTCTTGTGTCAACCCAAGTAGCTCCTATTCAATTTAAAATGTAAAAATATAACACCGGTGCCGGGGAATCAATAGTATTAATCTCTGTTGTAACAATGAATTATTTAAAAGGTGTAATGGACAAAAGGTTATATTTTATTTGAAAGTATTAAATGCTTAAATGTGTAAATACATTTTTTTTAATTTTCTATATTAAACGTTTAAGAAAACCATTGAGAGTTTAATGACTGGTTCTTAACTTACCGTTTCAAAATGTGAAAGACTGAGTAATTTTATTGTATGCAACAGTGAATGAAAATAGCATCACGTCATTGGCAATAGTTCCATTGTTTTTGACGTTATTGTCCAATCTAAACCTTTTGGTGTACGCTTTAAATTTTTTTTACCTACAATGCATTTAGATTCCGAAACAGCATCTTGGGTTGAAGATACTCTATCATGCTCGATTTAATGTGGTTCACTGAACATAATAATGTTATTTCAATGCTATTTTTATACCTATATTAAGGCATAAAATTTGAGCCAGAAAGAAAATTTATACAACAGGGAATCGAATAACGTCTGTCCTGTTATGACTTAATTCGTAAGTATGTGTATATGTAAAATGCAACTCGTTTGGCTCATTAAAGTAATGAAGGCACTGCTACTTATCTATCGGAGATAACGTCAGTGACTGAAGATGGATAAGAGGACCAACTTCAATGTATTTAATCAAGATAATTTTCAGATCCTGTCATGAAGTGCTTAAAGTCGAATGCAACTAATTTCTCAAAGTGTTCAACAGAAGATATATTCAAGTCTAACTTTAAGATTAGGAATCGTAAATACATGAATGCATGCGTTGTTATAATATTTCCAAGGAGTTGCCATGATAATGTGCAATCTTTAAAATGGCTACTATTCCTTTTTATAAAAAACAACATTTGTTTTGTGGAAGATTTCTCGCTAAAAAGAAATCCACTTGTGCTTTCTATTGAGAATTTTTTTTGTGTATGCACGGAGAATTTCATTGAAAAAAATACTTAAACAGAACACTTGTTTTCAAAAAAGAGACGAGAGATACTAGGGACAATCAAAATTCATTAGTCAAAGAGGAAGCGACAAAACCATGACAGAAAGAAATCAACAAAAACATGACATAGAAGAGAAAGCGACAAAACCATGACATAGAATATAAAGCGATAAAACCATGACATAGAATATAAAGCGACAAAACCGTCGTTACACACAAATGACGAAAGCAAACCAAAGTCACCATACACCACATAAAAAATTAAACTGAGCAACACGAACCCCTACTTCATAATCTCGGGTTAACTGCAGGTTTTCCAGAAGTTGACAGAAAGGGCGGATTTCCAAAGATATTCATATGATATACGAATATAAACTATTTTAAAATCTTATAAACACACTGGGAAAAAAATGAAATCAAATGCTAGGAGAATAGGATATAGGTCATCATGTATACATCCTCGCATATCGAACTCAATATCAATAATAATGAAGGTACTTTAACAAGGGGTGTAAAAAGGGGGGGGGGGTATCTGCACGGAAGAACGCGAAATAAAATTCCATTTCACGATGAACGAACAATTAAAAATTTCTTGCACGTTGATCTTTTTCCCGATTTCATGAAACACGGTGAATAACGAACCTTTTTCACGGCTGCACGTGAAATAAAAAGGGCAAAACACGTTGCACGAAAATAACCCTTTACCACCCTCTTTAACTTTGAGGTCCTTCTGGAGAGATGGTAAATATTTAGAAGGGAATTAAAAGAAAAGAAGATTCAAGACTGAAAATAAAAACAAAGTTAAAAAAAAAAAAACAGACAATACTATGAAAAAAAACCGATGACACTTTCCCTAGTATGATCATGATCATGGTCTAAAACTGTTTCACTTATACACCTGTTCATGTTAAACTCTTTTTTTAAAAGGTGCTTACACCCGGAATGATATCTTAACTAATCATAGTTGATGTTTAGTGTCAGACCTGTAAAGTCGACTCTTATTTCTCATAATGTGTCATGGAATTATTGAAATAAAATATATTCCGACATCTGGATAAGAAATAATTCAATTATTGTGTCAAATGATACAATGGAGGATTATCATGTGTTGTTTTAATGGTGTGCTACATAAATGTACCACATACGGGTTCTTACTTCTTTGGAATCTAGTATTTAAAAATTAAAAGTAATAGTAGTATTATTTATTATCATAGAAAAGAAAGAAGATATGTATCTAGCATAATGGGTATATTTTGTATCTATACGTTAAATACATATCTTTTAAGGTCTACGTTTAACTAGAAAAAAAGCGCAGGGTTACTTTAATTATAATTATGTATTGATCGTCAAAAGTAACAGTTAAACATTTCGTGAACGTCTATACTATGCGAATATCTGACACAGCCATCTCTCCGGAAAACAAATCTAGATTCAGCATTCTTGAAAACGTATGGTTTAATGGATATTTTAACATAAGGGACATTCTTTCACCTATAAGACTAGAAAAATGTTGACAAGAAAATAATGCGGATTTTTCTAGAACTTACATGCATGCTCAGTTGACTTTTTAAAAATTAATACTTACAAAAATGTGACAATTCGTGATAACAAGTCATTGAACCTGAACCCATAATTCTCAATATTATAATTCGTATCAACCTGGCGTGTATTTTATCTTACCCTTATACCACGTCCTCATTTTCAGCAAACCCATGTTTTATCTGATCTGCTGGGAACGACGCCAAAGTGTGGGACATGTGTAACTTAACCACTTGATTTCTGATTAACTCTCTTTCAGAATTATTACTAATGTCAAATAATTGATTGATACCTGATATAACATTGTAACATAAGTTTAATATGCACCTCAACTGTTTTAAAACAGTAGTCTGGCTTCAATGGTTTTGGTTTTAAACGTTCCTGTCGAAGACACAACCTGAAAAAAGTATAACAAAATTACTAGAACAAAACACTATCAATCAACTGAACAAGTGAAAACAGCTGCCTATATTCCTGACATGTTATAGGGATTTTCTGAAGAACATGGTGGGTTAATATAAAAAAAAGAAGATGTGGTATGGTTGCCAATGAGACAACTCTCCACTAAAAACTCAAAATGACACTAACATCAACAACTAAAGGTTACCGTACAGACTTCAACAATAGCAAAGCCCAAACCGCAAAGTCAGCTATAAAAGATCCCCAAATGACAAATGTAAAACAATTCAAACGAAAAAAACTACCGGCCAAATTTATGTAAAAAATATATGAGTGAAAAACAAATATGTAACACATCACCAAACGTCAACCACTGAAAAGCAGGCTCCTGACTTGGGACAGGCGCATACATAGAGGATGTCGCGGTATTAAACATGTTAGCGGAATCCAAACCCTCCCATAAACTGGGATAGGAGTGTATCAATACAAAATATTAAGAATGAAATACAAATCAGTTGAAAAAGGCTTAACACATCAGATGGATACAAATAGAATTATAACTTACAAAAACACAGAGTGGACGTATCCGGGTATATCCCAACAACAAAAAGACAATCAGATCTAAGAGTACTCGCAGTTACTGACAACTAGTTCAAAACCACTAACAAATAATACAAAAACCATGCATGTAAGACCCCCCTGCTTTAACTAACATGTGTGTTTTTAAAGATTTACACGGACCAGATCGTTATATCGTTGATATTTGGTGGTCTTTTGCATAAGCATCCCTGCTTTTAATATGCAAACTCTATATTAAGCTTCGTTTTCTCAGTCATGTTTCAGCGACTTTCTTAGTTTTACAATGTTACACTCGTCTGTTAGATTAACCGATTAGGTGATTTATTGACTGTTTGTAAGAGATAATTGATTTTGGCACTCAATGACATAAGCATTTATACAAAAACTACATTAAATATCGCCCTCTGTCGCTTTTAGTGACATTTAACTTATTTTTACATTCATTAAACTAATGTTTGCTGACTTAAAGAATTTTATGTAGTAAAATAGACAGACCATTGACACTTTAAGTGTTGTTGTCCTGTTTATTTTCTTTTGTTTAGAAAAACTCTGAGCACACATTAATTTGGTCGTTGGACAACAATCGATACTGCATAGGAAGATCTGATATATATGTATCAGTAGAGTAAGTCCTTTTTGCTTTGCTCGCAGTAATTTTCTGACTCGTGTATGTTTTGGCATAACAAGGCAGGGATACAATTTTCCCTACGTAGGAGTTTTTTCCCTATGGAAAAATATACATAGATTGTAATCTAAACTTATTTTGATTAAAAGTTTAGAGTCTGTGCCATTACGTCCCACGCCTTCTTTTATGTACATTTCTAAAGTTTCAATTTCATATTGTCGTTAGAAAGATTGCTTCTGTTGTTAGATACATTGAAACCCAAAAATCGTAAAAAGTCATATTAATTATTACTTTTTGCCAATAAAGACGAATGTCGTCTAATTCCAATTCACATATTTAAATAATTGATATTTTGTTTATAAACTGTTGGATGCTATAAGCTTTGTAAGTAGATGATAGATTGCATTTTTTCCCTGAAGACGTCCTTTTGTATTAAGAATATAGATTACATTATTATTTTTTTTCTAATTTCTTCATCTCCTTTAATAAAAGTGCAATACATCAGCCATAATATTCACTGACCGTCGATAAATTACGGTACTGGTTGTTGAACGTTACTTTTCGACCACTTTCGCTACAGTAGCGAGAATGGCCGAGTAGTTACGATTGCTATTGTTCTGACAGGACAATAGCGAGAATGGCCGAGTAGTAACGATTGCTATTGTTCTGACAGGACAATAGCAAGAATGGCCGAGGAGTTACGATTGCTATTGTTCTGACAGGACAACGATAAAGATGACTTTACGATCTGGTAACAGCTGATGCATTTCATTGGTATACTTTTCTGCTTGTATGACGTTAATAGTTATTAATAACGTGAACAGCTTTACTTTTTCATATCTTTTATTTCAGGTTTAATAGTTTGTGAACCGGTTGAATGTTTTCTACATCAAGTGTTTTACACGTCTAGATCAGTATTTACTGTTATAGTAGGATGTGTAGTATATATACCATTCGTGAAAGTTGCACCTGAAAAAAAAGAAAGACAAAAAAGTTGTATGTATTCTATAATCTTATAGCAAAATTCAATTCACAAAATTAAATGTTTCTGTATAATAATTTTAAAAGAATCCACCAAAATAGTTTGATAGGTTAACAATGTCCTAAATAATCGATTTCTTATCTATGGGTAATTGTTACATATTCATTTTGGGTATGAACATAGAAATTATCCAAAACTGTGTATTTGGCAACATTTCACAATTGTTGGTTCTAAATGCTCGTCATTGTTTAACTTTACTCGAACTTTTAAATTGTAACTCCTTTTGATTCTAGCATCACTGATTGTTGACGAAACGGCGTGTGCCGTAAAAGTAATAGGCCATGAGTCTGTGAAAGTTCTGTTTTAATTTCTGAAACTGAAAATGACTATGCGAAGAGATATATACAGATTTGTAAGGACACATTTTTACGGTTTTGTCAAACGTGTTAAGACTTTATTTCAACAATATTGTTACGCTGTCTACAATTAAACATGCAAAAATGTCAAATAATTAGTTGTTTCTTTTCGACATGACTTCTTCTTTAGTTTCAGAAAACCATCAACATACTGATGTTTACTTTCCGGCTTAAATGATATTAAGTTCTTTTTCACTATGAACTCTACAGCTTCTGGATCAAAATAAGATTTTCTTTAGCTGTCGTCAGGATCAAAATAACACGCACCTAAGCAAATCTAATGGTGCCACTGGTTTTCTTTAAAGAGGCTTATATATATCTAGCTAACACACAGTTATAAACGTCAAATTGACTGAAGTTACAATATATATTGACGTTGTGCCTATTGTTATCAATGACAAAGTCATCATCTAAACATCTGTACAACTGTTCACTTGCCTTATTAAGTAGCTTGTTACTGAATGTCTTGAATTTCCATAAAAAATAACACGATTAGTAGTCAATACAAAATAATATAGATAATGACAATATTTTACCTCCATAGCCCTTCACAAAGCATACACATCTACAAATATTATTTGGACAATGCCCAAACCAGCAGCGTAAATTATTTCGACAATGTGAATCGCATGGAACACAGCTTGGAGGCCTGAAAGAGGTCAAGGTGACAATCTGCTGGAAGACTGAAAAAACCAAAACAAACAGAAATTAACGTGAAGGTAATGAAGCTGTTAAAACTTGATTACACATACAATTTTACTAAGCAGTCAACATGGTAAATATCCGCCAAGTAGCCAGTGCATTGTTATTGGCATGATTCAAATAAGATAACACATGAGAATTCCCAGTTCATGAAATTATTTAAAAGGGCTTTTACTAATGTAATAACTCCTAAACTTTGTCCTTTGATTTTTCCGTTCCTTTTGACCTTTGTACTCTTCAACGATTTAAACGTTTACATTAAATTTTTGAAACTTTCGATATAAGAGCACATGATGCGATAATCATCCACAGTACACGATACCAGATGATACTGACGGAAAAACGTAGAGATAAAAGCCATTTCAACTAGAGGATCTAAAGAGCCTGTGTCGCTCATCTTAGTCTATATGCATATTTAACAAAGGCCACACATAGACAAGAATATAATTTATGATAACATTCTGTTTTGGTGATGGTGATGTGTTTGAAGATCTTACTTTACTGAACGTTCTTGCTGTTGCAATCATCTCTATCTATAATGAACTAGGCCAAGTAGTTTAAGAAGAAAATATTTTGTAAAAATTTACAAACATTTACAACTTTTTTTTAAATTGTTAAAAAATGGAATATAAAGGACAATAACCCCTTAAGGGGTTTATTGGCAATTTCAGTCATGTTTTGGTTTTGGTGATGTGTTTGTAGATCGTACCTGTACATTATTGATGTTTACAGTTTATCTCTATCTATTAATAATAACATTAAAGATAATCACCCAAAACTGCAAAATTGCCAATTCAGGGACAGCAACCCAACGCCTGATTTGTTTGAAAACTTCAGGACAGATATATAATGATCGAATAAACAGTTTTAACCCATCTCAGATTTGCTCTAAATGCTTTAGTTCAGAGATATAAGCCAAATACTGCATTTTATCTCTACATACTATTTTTAGCTATGTTGGCCATCTTGGTTAAATTTGTAGTTTCAAAGGAAAAGATTTTTATAAAAGATTACAAAAATGTGCGAAAAATTGACAATAAAGGGCATTAACTCCTTAAGGGGTCAATTGACACTTTTGGTAATGATGAGACTCATTTGGGCCAGGTGAGCTAAAAATGGGTAAGGATTGGCGATTCAGCTGATAAGGGAACATTTCTAGACACAAAATATATCATGCCTTTTCCGAATTCTTTAGTTAATCATTCTAACTGGTACCTAAATATTATCAGAGTCTTCTTAATCTGCACAACTTTATATTCCAGTAACTAAACTGTACCTGTTACTTTCTAAGAAATCGCCTATATTGTTTAATGCTTTGTATATGTAAGGTCGAAACATTTTGACTTTTTACATAAACCCGGTATACCGATTCATTTACTAAAATGAGGTATTTTATTTAAGACACTGCAATATTTTTGTAACACTACAAATATACCGTCTTATGACCAGGTGATAGTAAATTTTTATGTACTGCATAAAAGAAGGGCGAAAGATACCAAAGGGACATTCAAACTCATAGATAAAAAATGAACTGACAACGCCATTGCTGAATCAGAAAAAAAAAAAATTGTACACAAGACACAACATAGAAAAATAAAGACTAAACACCACGAATCCCACAAAAAGCTGGGCGTGATCCCATGTATACATTAATTAAAAGCGGTTAAAATAACCTGTGATGCCAAAATTTATTCCCAATGTAAATAGAAAGTGTATAGTGCTTTTGGAATGATTGACATCTATCACTTATAGCTTTTACTTTTTGGATATTTTTTTCGAGTAGCGTAAGACCTTGTATTGCAATTGAAAAGAGTAAATCACAAACGTTTATCATCAGTTACAGTCTATTTGTCTAATTCGATTATATTGATTCCTGTTATTTCACCCATTCAACACTTGTTGTTACACACTAATCACTGATCGGTAATAAGACGGATACACTGAGCTGCTGCTGGAGAAAAAATCGCAATAAGTTGAAATTAGTTTAAAGGCGTTTAATCAGCTTTTAACTGAACAAATACGATTGATATCTAAAGTATCAGGCTTAACAATATAAAAGATAAAATTGAACGATTTGAAAAACGTACAAATAATGCATAATATGTATATTAAATACGCAGAAATAAATTTATTCTTAGCAATTGGCATGAATTGGTCTCCATTGGCAATGTAAATGTATGTCCTACCTAAGTGAAACATCAATTGTCAAAAGAAAAATTAAGTCTTTTAGTTCCTACATACCTGCAAAAGTAATGTAAAGACATAAGAGAGACTTCATCGTTCAATGTCAATGAAAAAAAGTTTGCATGAAAAAAAAAAACTAACAAAAAATTACCAAATAAAACGTCAAACTGCTGAACTTCTTATGTTTTTACTATCAACTTTATAATATCTGTCAATATTTGTGCGTAATAAAGTTACTTAATCTCTGAATGGTTTATCTAAATGATAAAAAAAAATATTGTACAAAAATGTCAACCTATTGCATAAGAAGCGGTTTTACTGGTTAATATTGTTTCGTGTTTTCCTTGTCGTTTATTAAATATTTAATACGATTGTCTAATTTTGATATATTTATATTTCAACACACAATTGAAAGAGCACAGATGAACTTCATGTAGTAATAAAAAAGGTTTTCTGATCGAGCCATTTATTTAATTTTGGAAAAATATGGTATATAAAATAAACACATCTTGAGGCTCATTTTTAAACAAAATCATTTATTTAAAAACAAATCTGTACATACTAAGGATAAATTCAACACACACAAGTTTAGAAAAATTAACAACTCAATGGACAAATAAGAATATCGACATAAAGACAAGTAAGTTCTCCAAACACTACACAGAGAACGAAAGTCTGAGCAACATGAACAACACCACAAACTGTTGGAATATATGGTTTTTGCTGAAGGATAGCCAGATCCAGCTCTCAGTTAACTAGTATTATCTGTCATGTCATGAACTTAGTCGATGGTAAGTCTATTGCGATGATGGCATCATCAAAGAAAAAAGGACATAGTTGTGGTTACGACAATATCTGTGTCAACTTTATCTCTTTAAAGTAATTTTTTTATTCAATAATTTATTAAAATGCATATTTTAATGGTGTGTAAGAGAATATTCCTAAATAATCTTGTTTGAACATCCTTGAACAGACATCACATGTCAAACTGCGCATTTTCAGCATCAAAGCACGTAAATATATTTCTATGTTTGCCTCCGTTATTTGGTTTAACCGGAAATCAGCTCAGCTCTGTTACTCATCTCTGAAGTTCCTATATAATTTTTACTCTTCTTTTGGTCCTGTTTGATTTTTTAAGTTATTGGATATTTGTAAGAGATTCGATTCTCATATAGTTTGCTTTCTAGCAATCTTGCAGATTAAATTGAAATAATAGTGTTTGTACACATGAACATCCTAGTCCCACAGAAGGCAAATATAATGTCAAACATGAAAAGTGATTGTTTATTTTTTAAAATAGAAGCAGTAATCCTATACTGTAAACTATAAATTGCATGTCACTTTTTGCTACAAATAAAAGAGAAGAAACGGACATTGTATATGGCACATCAATCGTATAGAACCAATTGAAACAGTGAATCCTTATAGAAAATTCCAGTTCCTAACTTCACTAGCAAAAGTGTGCTCCGTGCAAAAGAACTGATATCCAAAAAAGTTGGGATAAAAACGACTTAATTACACTCTTAATAAATTTTACAATGGTCACCATTACAAATTGGACAACAGGTACGATATGGCCTAGTCTCAACCCACTAGTACTATATGTTTCATAGATCGTTACATACCGGAATTGTCGTCCTTTCTTTTATTCTAACGATTGTTTCCTCTTTCTGATTGCGACATATTGACTAAGTGAGGATTTGCCTGGCGTAAAGTGACTTCATGACAGGAAACGTGAACTCTCTCAACACGCATGCTCTGAATCGTTAGAAATATATTCGATTCCTTCAATTTTGTTTGTCACCTTGAGAATTTCCCCTTAATTTCGATGTATCAGGAAGAGATATAGAACTGTTCGTATCAGCCAAATAAATCTCTTAAACGAGCTTAGATTTAACGCAAACTTGTTTTGATTAATTGCTATCTGACTTTAAATGTGGCTATAATCTATTCATTATGTTATTCAGCTAAGTATTTTTAAAGGATGACCATTTTGATTTTTTTTAATCAATTTGTTGTTTCACTCATCTAGATAAAATACATGATACTGCTGATCGAGAGTATCAACATCTCAGTAGTCAGTGCTTCAGTAATCGCATTTCATTTTTTACCTTTTTGTTAAAATATTTTCCTAAAATAATCAATTTTTATACGTCTTTGGTTTTCGCATTTGAATTTTCAGAAGTCCTGATAATTCATAATTTGCACAATCTTGGACAACAAATGGAAGGTTTTAACGACCTTGACTGGCTACTACCCTTGCCCGGTTGGCACTGTCTTGGAGAAGACTCGCGCAACTTAAGTAACCAACCGGTCTTGGAAGACGTGGGTATTGGTGAATACAAAATGTAATCAATATGCATTTAAGAATGACTAATAGGTGATTGTATTGTTTCTTAACTATTCATCATAATATACAATTTACAATGCTGAATAATAGCCACATGATACTTCTGTTATACGATTATACCATTGTTTGTTAGCAGTCTGAGATACAACCTTTTTTTCGAGTTGTAGTGGTTTTTACATGATAGAATTTATCGCAATAATTGGAGTCAAAGTTATAAAAATTAAAAAAATGTGGTATGATTGCCAATGAGACAACTCTACACGCAAAGCACAATGCATAAAACAATTAACCTTGGCTCACACGGACCAGCAAGGTATAAAGGGTTTCAAAGCTACCATTGTACAAAAAGGAAAACCTACGATCAGCTATTCACCTTACCCACTTGGGCAGTTGCAATTCGCCCTTTTCCATGTCAAAAGAGATTTCAGTCATTTTTATGTTTTTTTCTTAAAATTTTTGTTATCCTCCTTCATATATATCAAAGATAATAAGTAAGGTACACGAATCTCAACAGAGTTACTGGTTTGTCTACGATTCCTACAAAAATGTTACTTATATCAAATATTTCATTTACACGTGTTTGCCAATTCTCTGGGCTAATGTTTTCCATATAAAGGATTCATCTTCGTCTGGTGAAATTTTACCTATACACCATTTACTATACTTTCAGCTCTCAGATTGAAATATCTTGCGATGCTGAACCATCAGATACACGTATCCATTTTCCACTAGGGAAATAGGTAAAGTAAGAAAATCCAGGAAAGTGCCTCACACCCAACACATCAGAGTGTTATTCCCTGACTCATGTTATTTGACCTGTTTAAGAAAAGGAGGCTATGTTGTTTATTACACTTTTTAGTTTTGTGAATAGCGAACAGCAGAATACTACTGTTGCCTTTAAATACGTAAAAGTACAATACGGACACTCGGAGTTCAGTGTTTTTGTGTTTTTACTTTTTATGCTATATTGTGGTGGCATCAATTTTGTTTTGTGAAGAGAGATCATAAAAACTCTGCAAAGCAGTAGGTGTGATGAGGCCAGATTGGTTGACCGATAAAATGGGCCTATATCGGAACACATTCACAACATTTATTCCGGTCGGATATATTAAATTAGTAACTCCCATTTAACTCCTATTTATTTGTATTGTAGTCCTATCATGTAATTTTGTCATTTTAATGTTCTATTTAACATTGCCATAAAAGCGGGAAGTTTGGTATTCCTCAAAACAAGGTTCTATCCACCATTTTTTTTTATTAAAATGTCCTGTAGCATGTCAGGAAAATGGCCATTGTTTTTATTATAGTTCGTTTCTGTGTGAGTTACATTTTAATGTTGTGTTTCCTTTGTGTCGTAGTTTATGTGTTTCCATTAGTTTAAGTGTGTAACCCGGATTTGTGAATTGCGAACAGCAGAATTCTACTGTTGCCTTTAAATACGTAAAAGTACAAACTGTGTCCTATGTATGACTTTGAAATAATTTTGAATGCAGATTGCCGAACGGGTAATGCATGTATAGTGGGAGACGCCTACCATATTTAATCACCCGGTATGGCAATCCCCTCATTTTTTTAAGTCGATTTGTACCTTTTGAATATATTTGTTAGATGACAACATCGGCAACGTATACTGTTGACTGAAAATTTATATTAAACAAATCGCAAAAGCTGATAAAAATGCCTTTATTGACTTTTTTGTGGATTTCATTGAAAGTGAAATCGAAGTTGAAAAATTGTGATTGACATTTAAGCGTACTTTATTAAAAAGTTACCGTGGAAGGAGTCGAATTTTACCGGATTGTGTCTAACGTTACAACAAAACTTTTATTTAAGAGTAATAATTTATTTCAATCTAAATATTTATGGTACTCAAATTTTCCTTAATAATCCAAATTTATGTTAAATATATGTGAAAGGTCTTATAATCTTTACTAATCTTTTAATGCTATTTTATAACAGCGCAATTTTCTATTTTAGTCGCCTCATAATTATTGTACATATGACACTTTTCTGCATTAAGATGTTGATCATATGTTAAAATGGTGTCGGGTTTTAAATCATAACGCACATAAAAAATCATAACAAAGATGTTTGGCGTTAACTATTTGCAATTTCTCTGAAATAAATACATTTTCAATCCTTTCCCACGAGGCGTTTAGTTACAGAACAAATATTAAGATTGCATAAATGTTATATATTAATATTTGAAACATGTGCTATCTATTATATATGTGTATTAATTACTAGATATATTTTGAATTTGTACTCTTGAGTTGGTTTCGGATTGTATTTGCAAACAGGTCTTCGACTTATGGTGAGGTTAACCAGGTTTTGTCTTAAGTAACAACAAAAGTAAAATCTGAGAGTATTAAAGTATTTCAGTTTTGAGATTAAAATAATCAACCAATCAACCAATCAAATTTTATAATGATATATAAAGTAAATTCTTTTCCTCTGTATACAAAATTCAAAGATCATGCAGATGAAATAAACACTCGTGAGTATTATTGAAAGCAACGAATGAGCAGCTTATTTTCATGTTCTAGTTAAACCATCCTGTAAGTAAAGCTAACTTTGCAGGTTTTAAGTATATTGTAGATGTACGACTAATGGTCGGATGTTGGTGGTTGATGTGATCTGTTAAACTATTTGGTGTTTTTGTTATTCTCGTTATTCCATTTTTAAGCTACTGTGCAATAAATATACACGTCAATTTTGATGTAAAAAATAAATATCCGGCTAGATAGTTTGATTTATTTTCTATATGTTAACAGATACTTTACCCATTTGCCATTTGCCTAGGAACTTTCCGTTAATAATTTTCCTCGGAGTTCGATATTTTTGTTATTCTACTTTTCATCCAAAGATAATCACATGCACTTCTATCTATTTGTTGATTGGCTTTTACAAGTTTAAGAATAATGAAAGAGTCATGCTATTCCTCTATAAATTTCAATTATATTGAAAAAAATGTTAATTTGGCTTAAAGTCATGGCTTCAGATGTTGCAATCTGTCATGACATCAACCTTATATAATCTCAAAAGTATCATTTCGCAACATGTATGCGCAAAAGGAAAAGGTATAATAAGGCCATTTGTTTTGCTCCTCGTTTTTTCAAATAAAAAAAAATATTCGTAAGATCCTAACATTCTGAGATCCTGTCATTAATTTGTATATATGAGCAATGGCAAAATGTGTTTTAAACATAAATATCTTTTATGAGTAAGGCTAAAACATATATGTAAAATGGTTATTCAAGGTCTAAAATATCAATTTTTAGAAACGCGCGTCTGGCTTACTAAATTATAATCCTGGTACCATTGATAACTATTAACATGTATATGACATCACAGTGACATCACTAGTGACATTTCTGCACTCAATTGACCTGTACAGTTATTTATAGGGTTAACTTAATTATTTAAGGCTCAAGAAATTGCACTATTTTCAAATCTAATTGCCACACAATGGCTACTATAAGACATTTGTACCTTCTCCTTGGATGCTTGAAAATTGACAACAGAATTGCTTTTTGAAACCAAATGTTGGTATCACAAGGAGAGCGACAAAAGTCACAAGAGCAATGACTTGATTTATATTTACGGTCACATTTGGCAAAGAAATATTTTTTGAATGACATTGCAGATATTTTTAAGTGAGTTGTAATTTCATCCAAAAATAACGTCACTTGACATGCTGACGTTTGACTACATACACCCTGCAAAGTCGGTGTTTCCAACTTCCTCTAGGTGCATCCCACGTGTGCTGTATGTCCATCTGACAGGTCTATAAATTTTATCATTTTCTTGCCGTGACATGTAGTTAATTAGTATGAAAAGATAGATGACGTACAACAGTAGATGTCTGGACGAATCATGTTTGGACAGACTTTGGTGAAAACCCTTTATATCTAAAAATCATGTGTCTGCTACATTTGAGTCATAAAACTGAAACCTAAAAAGATTTAAAAAAACAATATTGAATGTGTAAAAACATTTTGGTTCCTCTTGTGTTTGATCCTTTCATACATATAATCTTTTTAAATATCTGTTTAAATATCTGTTAAGGAATTCACCAGGTAAATCACTTCATTACAGGTGTTCATTTCGCTTCATGGTGGGCGTGGTTTTCCCACAATCTTAAAACATATTGTCGCGTGCCATGTATAATTAAGGTGAATACATCTACAAATCTGAGACATAGTGATGAATAGGCCAATGAAATGAGGGTAACTTTTCACGTTACCATTTTTTGACGTTTGAGTGACATTTATAAGAAAACTTACTTTCTAATGAATTCAAAAAATCTTTTTTATTTAGTTAAATAAGTTTTTGAAACGAAATGGACTAACATATTTGTCACTTTTTGTATGAATTCCCTACAAATGGAAAACGAAATCAGCAGCCCTGATGAAGATAATAGTAATGAAGTATGCACAAGTGAATTACAGAAGGAAAGTGAAAAAGTTTCTTCGACATCAACGGAGAAAAGGAAAGTAAGTATTTTACTAGGTATTGATACATATTTTTTCTCAATGAATTCCTTTGAACATTTACTTATGTTTGATTTCGAGGAAAGAAAAATTACCTTAAGAATACACAAGTTTTTTTTTTATTCCTTTGTATCCAGTTAATTCATTTTAAGATACGAATAAACTATACTTTTAAATGGCCTCAAAATAAACTTATTGTTCTTCTTAAGAAAACAATTACGTGTCTGAGAAAGACGTAGTCCGTTTAAATATAATTTCCTTGGCTTGGATAAATCGAAACGTGTGCACATTATCCATTTTATTCCTTTCTTGTGAGATGCAGTTGATAAGTTAACATTGTTTTCATTATTTACTCCAATTATAGATAAAATAAAAACATAAAAATTGTGTTTCATAGCTTGTATATCATTCAAAGCTGCAATTAAATAAGGCAAATAAAAAAGAATGTAAAAAAAAAGGACGAACACAAAAACCACATAAATAAAAACATTCTTTTAAACACTTCAAATATAATTGCAGATTAAACATGATCTAAGTAGCCAATTTATTTAGCCAATATATATATATATATATTATGCAGGAATAATGTTGTATTTTGTGATATATTATGTCCATTTTTTACAGTCATCAAAACCACTTATGGAAAAAAGAAGAAGAGCGAGGATCAATGCCAGCCTGTCAGAGCTAAAAACCTTTCTTTTAGATGCTATAAAGAAAGAAGTAAGATTTAAACATGTTAAATGATATGTTATTTGATAACTTCATTCAATCAGGTGTCAATGTATTACTGGCTAAATGAACTAATTACAGATCTTCTACAACAATAGTTATAATATTATATTGGTAAGGTTTCCAGCATCTTCCCTCACTGACGGACACATTCCTTCTGATATAAATCTGATGATAACTAATTTCGAAATTTAACTATCGTATCGTAACCGACTCGAAACAGAAGGACAATCTGTAATCTAGGGAAGAAGGAATATGCAAACTAAGGAAATCAAGAAATAAATAAGGAAGCAAATTCAGGTTATTTTTAATCATTATGATAACGTTGACGTCATGCAACCGAATGATTGTTTTTGTACTACCCCATACCCTTTATATAAGCATATTTAATCTAAACAAATTTGTTGACAAGATTACCCTAAGTTATTGAAAACGTTAAACAAAGTACAAATTAGAGAGATCTTTAATACATTGTTTTTTTTTAAAACACGTGGTCTTGGAAAAATTCATTCAATATTATATAATCAAATTAATGTTTGAAGGTTAAGGACATGTAACACACACAATTCTAACGAGAACGGCCCTGGTTATATTTTCAAAATGAAATATTATGATAGAAATATCTACCAACATTCAGTTTAACTAATTATATGATAGTAGCGAAAAAGGTAAATTATTTTTCCCACGATACGGTGTTTATCTTGCGATACATCATTGCTCAATGACTAGAGGGCTCTCATTACATGAACGGTGACAAAAGATAAAACGTTCCATATCTGTCAAAGTAATAATTAACGAAGGGTCAAACAAGGATGCTTGTAGCTTTTTTAGTTTATTTGTGTCCAAAAGGTGGTTTTTATAGTTAAACAACTACGAAATTATCACTATTTGAGAGTGCATATACGTCAGTACCATACTTGACTAGTAACTAATAATTACGTTATGATTATTTGATTATTGTCTTACGCGATTATAGATTCGGATGGCAGTTCATGTATTTAAATCAAGAAACGCTTACTAAGTCTCGCTGCTCTTTTTGAAGTTCATACGTCAGTGTGTGTGATTTTTTAATTCGATGTGTTTGATCATTATATATTTATGAGTTTTGAAAACTGATAAACTATTCTTTCTCTATATGATTTACGATAAAGCACGAGTCGTCTATCACTCATCTTCTGATTGATGCATTATCAAGTGGTATGACTTAAACATATGATTTTGTAACAAGCTAAAGAATAATCAGCCAGCTATTTGATCTTAGTTCGTAATGTCGATATTTGGAAATGTTTTGTAATGACACTTTGATTTGTATCTCCGTAATCTATTTATGTGATTTGAACATCGACAAACTATTGCTATCTCAATGTTTTGACAGCTAGTGGTACGGTGTTCTCGATTGTTTTGTTTTGTTTTTTCCCCGTTCCTGCAACATAGGTAACTTAAGTCTTGTACTTTTTTTAAATCATATTTTGATAAATGTTTAGTCATAGGACCTATTTTGTTTACGTATATAAACATTACTGGGTTTCTTTTGCTTAAGTTTGAGCAGTTGTGGTAAATGTTAATTGGTAAAAACAGACGTACGAAATGCTATACGAAGCTAGTAATAAATGTTACTTCATGTAATATACATGCTATACCTATGAGCATCATAATAAAGTGTTATTATTTATTGCAGGGTATGAGACATAATAAAATGGAAAAAGCAGATATTTTGGAACTGACAGTAAAACAATTACGCCAGCTCCAAAGACAACAATGTTCAAGTACGTATATGTGTATTATAATAATGTAATATACTGAATATGAATAAAAATGTTTATACACACTTTTGACCGCCACGTAAAATGACCGACTATAAAATAAGGGGAGAAATTTTGACTTGCATTACCGACCGTGCGAGGGATGTAAAGCATCAATGTCGTTCCACACTTCCATCATCCAATTCAAGACTTGCTTTATATAACCTCTTGACTATCAATTAATTGTTCAAATTGTGCTTTAACTTGCGAAAAGCGCTGCTATCCCCTTTCGTGAGAATGTAGATTTAATGTATCGATTCTGACCAATTCGGTATACATGAAACATACACATAAGCAAACGTACTTTTGATATAACATGGAATCATATTTAAGATCCACAATGCACACAAACAGATAATACTATCGAGACACAATATTTTCATTATCAAACGTGTTTAATATTTGTTTGTACATGCATACATTTTGATTGTCTTTCCCGCATATCACTTTTTTCACATAGCACCTATAAATATATACCATAATTCTTATACTATTTCATCAACAGGTAACCCAAATAGTGATACATTTCGAATAGGATTTATTGAATGTGCAACAGAAGTGTCTACATTCTTAAAAAGTTTGCCAAATATAGAACCAGACTTGCAGGCAAAACTGCTCGAGCATCTTTCAAAATGTTCATCAGATAAAAGTATAAAACCGACTCGAGAACTACATAGTTCCCCTTCAATTTCTGGTAAACATACAGACCAAGAAACGTCCAGCTCAAACGATTCTTCTTATTGCTATTACCAGAAGGAAAGTTATTCCAACCAACCTTCAAATCACAGTGATAAATCAGAACGTATTCAGTTGACTTCCGCTTTAAAAAGAGATTACTGTTTATCCCCAGAATCATTGAGGACAGTGGAAAAACCAAATGTTATAGTACAGAGTCCATCAACGTCTGATGGAATAGTACAAAATACTGGATCTATAAATTTTCGAGAGATTAACACTTTGCAAAATGTTCCTATAAATTCAGAATTAACAGTTGGAAATATATTCAGTGGATTAAAGGTTCTACCCGTTAAACTTCAAAGTGGTGAAACAACGTTTATTATTCCGACTAATATTGTGCCAGGTTCATCCATTCAGAACTGTGTCTTTCCAGTTATGACGTCGATTGACTGGGCTAAAATTTCGACGCAACCGCAGTCCTTGTTTTATATGAATACATCTTTAGGAAGTTCGATGACACTTAATAGTGGTATAGCTCATAATGTTCAAAATATGAATAACAGGAGAGAAAATCCTGTCGGAATCAGTTCTCCTTCCGAATCAAATATACTTAACCTCACCAATATTGAACGAAGAGACAGTTCCCAAAACAATATGACTAGTAATAGAAATTCGGGACATCCGTATGACAATAGAAGTCGGGAAGAAACTCATAGACCGGTATGGAGACCTTTTTAAAACCTCATATTATTTTTTTTTGTGTTGTGTACTGTGATGACTCTAGCATATTATGCAATGCAAATAAATTTTGTTTTGAAAAAACAAAACAAATCATGCATTAAACTCTAGTAAGTGTTCACCATTGGAAGTATGTGTCTAAAATTCAGTTTGTTCGGACAAGAACAATTGTTTCTGAATAGTTCCGACCTAATCTTATGATTTATTTGTAATATGTTATAACAACCATACATTTTCTTACCGATTGGCATTTTAATAATGATTTCTTTGAAATCATAAACATTAGTGTCTGGCCCAAAAAAAGTAACAAAACAAATAAAGCTTATAAAAATTTTCAGTGTAGAAAAATACCCGTTTCAAAACAGTGTTTAGTACAAACTAAAATTAATTATTTTTCTATTCTTTAATACTCAACTTGACCTTTTCATTACTTACAGTCTGAAGGTAATTACTTCACGATTTTCTCAAAATACTGCAGGCTATTGACAAATATCCGCCTTGAGCATCGATAGCACTCTAACTTTTGAATTTAGATATGACTGTAAAATAGTTTCTGCATATTCGACATAATATCAAAAATGTGTTGCACATTACGAGTTATTCAGTGAGCAACACATGTTTGATGTTATGTCGAATAGACAGAAACGGTTTATCTAAAAAGTAAAAATTACCAAAAAAACACCGAACTTGGAGATTGATTCAAATATAATGGAAACAGCTCAAACACATCATACGAATGGATAACAACTGTCATATTCCTGACTTGGAAAGGTCAGTTTCTTTTGTAGAAAAGGGTGAAACATACGAATGGATAACAACTGAAATATTCCTGACTTGCAAAGGGCATTGTCTTATGTAGAAAGTTAAATAACAAAAATACTGAACTCCGAGGTAAATTCAAAACGGACAGTCCCTAATCAAATGGCAAAATCAAATGATAAAACACATCAAATAAAAGGGACAACAACTGTCATATTCCTGACTTGGGACAGGTATTCTCAAATGTAGAAAATGGTGGATTGAGCCTGGTTTTCTAGCGCTGAACCTATCACTTGTATGACAGTCGCATCAAGTTCCTTTATGTTTGCATAGATAAAATGTTGTATATTTTGTAGGTTACCTCTAATAGACAGACCAAATGTTACAGCCATTCATTAAAATGTAATTCTTAATTCAATTATTGAGAGGTGAATCTTGAAAACATTGATGAAGGCATGGAAGCAAATAAAAAACTATGAGCTGATAGACAACAAAAATCAGTCAATCAGAAGAAGTGTTAAATGCACAATTTAATATACATAAATAACACAACTGTATAATGATAATTGAGTTCCATGCAAAAAACGAAACCAACTAAAAAAAAATATGTCAGATATTTCCGTATCATTTCATGTTACATTGTAAAAAGAGTTCAAACCCATTAGTTCGGAACAACAAATAATTTTTCATTTCAATTTTTTTCTATGAGAACAGGAAAGTACCAAGTCTTTTACCGGGACTATCACTGCTAGCGTTAACCATAAAGAACACCAATGTAAACATTTAAATCTTTTAAATAGCTTAACAATTTCAATAGAGTTTACTTACTGAGAAATATCAACAAGTCTTAAATAACAAATTCATACCTTTTACTCTCGTTCTCACGCCCTTTACGTTAACCTTAGATAAGAAGAACGTCGTTTATCATGTCGATATTTCTACCGTACTGTTCAACATTTATTGGACTTTAATTTTAATAGCTGTGAATCATACATGTAAATGAATATCGGAAAATTTGTATACCTGCAAGTTCAGCAAAATTTAAGCACATCATGCTATTCATATAATGCAATCACTGTATTTTTGTTTGATTTTATGAATATATTCGTAATGAGAAAAGTAAAATTTGCAGTTATATATAAATATTGAATAATAGTTTAATAATTCAGTGTCCGGTATTTGTCACATTCAGTACGGATATCTCATGAAAAGTTTTAATGAAGCTTCCCACTGAAGAAAAATGGGTAGATTATACACGTTATTGATGAGGTTGTAACTTCCAAATTGTTTATTTGAGCACCACTGATGAATCTTATGTAGACATAAAAGCGTCTGATGTAACAAAATATAAGCCAGGTATTGTTGGTGAGTTTCACAACCAGCGACCACGGCTGACTGCAGTTTTGTCACCGAGATAATTAGCAAATGAGTAGTCAGTTTCTTTTTAATGTATGAATCATCATCGATATTTTCACTATCTTGAAGTGAGAATACTGCTTACTCTTTCGAATAATTTCTCAAGACTAGATAAGTGCCAAAAAAGGACTAAAACAAAATCAATCCAATGATATGATAACCACAACAACAGAGTCACATTCTGATGAAATTATAATCGTAAGTTTATATTGTTGGAGAAAGCTGGAAGTTTTAAAAGGTTATATAATTTTAAAAGTCAGATTAAGTTTCTTGGTTTTCAGATTATGACTATATTAATCGATTATAACATGGTTCAATTATAAGTCTGTATATATTCTCAAGTATCCAGTGCTCCGTCATATCCCTATGTGAAAGTTCTACATCTACTGGTGTCCATCATCTATCCCTCATTAAACATATTCAGTCAGAAAGGCCTCTGGCAGGATTTAATTTTCACAATCAACTCAAATTTTATTGGAAACAGGGTATTATTTCATGTGTGAAAATACTGCATTTAACTGTATAAAATTATTCATATAAATCCGTGAGTTATCGTCATAAAACTGTTACTATCTCAGCAGATTGTCATCTAGACGTTTCGCCATGATTAAGGATTTCATTGACCAATACAATTGTCCTGTGGTGAACCAAAAAAGGTCAGATGAATATATTATAAGCTAAAGAGAGCAAGCCCATCCAATATTTGGAAGAATGATACAGCATACATTGTTTGTAATGTTTTTCTTTGCCCAAAACAGGAAATAGGAAAATATGAAGGATAATCTTTTAAAAACATTTTTTTTTATATGTAATTTTTGAACGAACTGCCGTGTAAATTAAAACGTTTTTTATGTATATGTCACTCCCTTTTATGTCAGAAGCGCATTTATATATATTGGCTTTAAACACATAAAATGCAGTGATATACTAGTAAGAAAAATTACTCGAGTTCAGTCTTTTTTGTGATTTTACGTTTGATGTGTTCTTAGAAAATAAGTGTAAAATATTTCATGCCACACTTACTTTTTGGTATAATGTTATGGTATTCTCATATCACTTCGGATGTAAAATGTATATCTCAACGTAGCGTGTATGTAACTTTAATGACAAATGACAGGGTTAAAATCTATATATACTACGAAAGTAAAGCGAAAGATTTGCATTATGTTTCATCAATATTATGTCGA
Organism: Mytilus galloprovincialis; assembly: GCF_965363235.1. NCBI lineage: Eukaryota > Metazoa > Mollusca > Bivalvia > Mytilida > Mytilidae > Mytilus > Mytilus galloprovincialis. The sequence continues at coordinate 46,376,887 of NC_134850.1, read as the reverse complement.
TTAGGACATTTTTGACAATAGATCTAATCGAATTTCTACATCAATCCTTCGGATCCAAATGGAGTAGTATTTCTTCCTCTCCGTAATGTATACGTAAGAACAGTGTGTCAGACCCTAATCAAATAGAAATAAAAAAAAATGGCGTTTTAAAGAACATGCACCTTTTTTACAACAAAACTGAGTTTGCTTTAGTTCTTTAAACATTAAACTTGTTTTGAAGAACATATCTTAAATATAAGTATAGAGTAAATCCATACCAGTACAAATGTACTGTCAACCGTGCTAGTCAAGATAAGGTGTAAACTTTATTGTATATTAAAATCAAGTTTTACGAAGGGCAACTTAAATTTCAATACAGTTATCTCCATATTAATGACAGATATTAAACTAATTTCCACTGAAGCATATATCTTGGCTATGATGCCATAAATGAACAAAAGTCTGCAAAACTGTACTTCGTCTTAGGTATTAAAAATGTGACGTCATCGAAATACTCCCAATTGTAAACATTAACACTTTATACATTGATACTTTTCGTTCGCTTCTGATTGGTTTAAATATTGATGTGAAGAAGATTTTTACGGCACAAAAAAATGTGTTTTTTTAGAAATTATATACTAAAAAGTCAGTATTCAAAATGGTGGTTTCCTTGAATACGGAATGGCAGAACGTGGCATGTAGCCCACAAAAATATTTGTTAACGTCCGATAAAAATTATTTTTCTAAACGGAGATCACTAGAATCTCAATTACAGTTCTTGCAATTCATCATAAAAATCAATATACATTGTTTATAACTTTATGTTTAAGATATATTAAAAAAAAAAAATAAATAAATAAAACATATACAAACGAACCTATACTAAAATTAAATGTCACAACATGTTTGTTACATATAACATGTATAATTTATGTGTTCTTAGTGTTATTCGTATACAACAGTGTCTTTAAACAATACTTTAACTTTCTAGGTAATAGAACCTTAGATCGTCATTCGAATTAATGTGTTCACTTAACAAACCTTGTTATTTTCTCCGTATGGCAAATGGTCTGTGGCAAATAAATTGAAAACTGTAGCAAGAGCTGAACAAGCATCATTGCTATACAATTGTAGCTATAAAATTACATTCGATACCCCTGTATTAAATAAATTATACGTTCTGATAGCTGTGCATTTTATGGGTGCAATTATCTTGGGCATTAGGTGGAAAAGAAACGAACTAACGGAGTACATAAGTGAAATATAGTGACTTCGTTTTTTTAGTGTTGATTCTATTTATCTATCTTAATTTTGTAACGTTAAAGTAAAGAATAATATGCCCCCATATTCCAATTAGAGCATGATAAAGCCTATGCTAAAAAGAAAACCATGACCAATCCAGAAACACAGGTTTTGAGTACCCACTCCTCCAATTTATTTTTTATCTGGCTGATACATAAAAACTGTAGCGAGAGACAAAAAAAAAATACCAAAGAGACGTTCAAATTCGAAAACAAACTGACAAAGGCGTGGATTATATTTTATCGAAAAAGACGTAAAAACAGCCAATACTAAACCGAAAATAACCTAGGATATGGGATGACCCATGTACAGTAGACAATGTATAATATTGGCTATGATACTCAACTTCGTACAATCTGACAAATTTATTTTAGATCCGTTATGATAAAACAGTATTTGTGGTGTATACGTCTCGAAAATAGCACAAAATATATCATAAAGGGTTATCTTTATTATACTGGTTTGTTTTCATATATCAACTAATTCTGAATAAATCTCAGTGCTTTGCTATTAAGATGCGTACAATATCTCTATAGAAATAAATTGTATAGTTTGCGTTCTATGGGCGCGATTATCCTTGTCATTTGACGGCAAAGGAACGAATCGATGGAGTAAATCAGAGAAATTAAAGCCTTTTGCAATATTTTTACTGGGATTTTATTTCATAACTGTTGAAGTTGATTGTCATATGGGACAATACTCTAATTATAAATGTAAAAGTACATATGCAAAACATAAAATCATAACCAATTGCCAATACTTAATTTTGGCTGTAACACTCTACTGCGTACAATTTGACAAATTGATTTTGAATCCGTTATAAAAAGGGGTGTGCATGTTATACGTCAATGGGACAGCCATAAAAATAACATAAAAACATCACAAAGTGTTTTTTACATTGTGTTATTGTTATTCAAAACTATATTAATTTTGTATTAAATAATTTGATGTTGATAAAATGCTTTTTTTGTCATGGTGCTGTCAGTTTACTTTCGACCTATCTTTAGTGCGAATATCCTTTGGTATTCTTTGCCTCTCATTTAAAAGTTGAATATGTTCTGTTTTAAAGTGTCAAGGACATTCCCCAAAATAATATGCGTTATAATGGAGTCTCACGACATGTTTATTATTTCAAGCTGCTAATTACTCAGCCGACATTTGTCGCTAAATTAACCAATTATCTCTTAAAATGGAAGTTTTGCATAACTACTTTGTGACAGATTTTGGAAACATTTTTTTTTTAAAAACTATTGCTACTACATTGAACAAAAACAATGTTTTCAGATTGGAAAGTAGAAAACATATAAAGTATTTCCACTACCACATTGAAAAAAGACGACTTCATACTGGAAAGACTATATACTATTTGCACATCTTTCCATATTTCCGTCATAAAATTTTACTTAGGCAAATTTCGAAAAATATTATAAAACAAACCAGGCATGATTTTAAACAAAATAAGTACTAGTAGATAAAAACGAAGCTTCGAAAAATAAGGTATCCTGTTGTTAACGTGTGTGTAACATGTGTTTCATATAACATATACACTTAATATGTGTTTGAAGTGTTACCCGTACCATACAGTGTCTTTATAATGTATTATAACTTTACTTGATAATTGGCTTATAGATCGTCAATCGAATTAAGATGTATACTTAACAAACCTTGTTATTTACTCTGTATGGTAAATGGTCTTAGCAACAGTTGTATAAGCATTATAGCTAAAAAAATGAAACTCTACAATTACATTCGATACCCCTGTATTAAATAAATTATACGTTCTGATAGTTGTGAATTTTATTGGCGCAATTATCATGGGCATTTGGGGGAAATTAACGAACTAAGGGAGTGCATAAGTGAAATATCGCGTCTCCGTTTTTTTGTAGTTGTGAATTTATCTATCATATTATATTATACTTGTTTGGCTTTATCATGTTAATAACTATTTTTATCTGAGCATCACTGATGAGTCTTATGTAGACGAAACGCGCTTCTGACGTATTATATTATAATCCTGGTACCTTTGATAAACCATTAAAGTTAATAAACCCCCATTTTTGGTGAGGCTCTTGTTGCTTAGTCTTTAGTTTTCTATGTTGTGTTCTTTGTACAATAATTTGTCTTTTTGTCTTTTTATTTTTAGCCGTGGCGTTGTCAGTTTATTTTCAATCTATGTTGACTGTCTCTCTGGTATCTTTTGTCCCTCGTTTTGGATATCACGTGTGACCTTATTCCAAGCTCGACCATGATAGTGCCTATGCTAAATAGCATTCCATGCAGGGATCGAATATAAGCTTTTTGTGTACTGGCCAGCCGGACCACTGGTCTTGCAAAAATAACATCCATTTGACAAACACTAAATTAAATATAAATGTCGCGAGCATTAACGAGGCTCGTACATTGAACACGCGGAAACAAACGACAAGACAGAAAAGGAAACAACAGAAACTGAGATATAGTTATTGTTGACCTAAAACATTTTTAAAGAGTCAAGCTCGATACTTATGATCATGCTTACATAAATCTGTTATTTCAGGATTGTTGTAAACCGCTCTGTCTTACTTTGTACGTGCAACTTCGTACAATGTATTAATTGCTAAATGTACTGTTTGACCATCAGTACTTTACACATGTTCAAATTATAGATATTGTTTTCTCCATTCCGGTTATGAAATATTGTTCTGCAGTCGTGTTTAATAGTGTATAAAATAGATTAATGGAATGTTAGAAAGTCACAATATGTTTATGTCAACTTTAATTTGAAGAGGTTATAATAATTTGTAAATCTGGCAATGAATGTTGTAGCTTACAATGATAAATATGACATAAGACTCTCTTGTGACGAATCCTATTTTGAGGAATGTTCCTATAAAATGTCTTGGCTTTTCAGTACTTTTTGAAATGTAATAGTTGTAAAACTGAAGACATAGTAATAATCCCATCTTTGGATTTAATGACAATTAATATATGAAATCTTATATTTTATAAAAGTATTATTTAATCTTTTAAAGCATTTTTAAGTTCAGAATTGATAAAAAAAATATGAATACGTTCATAAACAACAGATTTCAGATAATATACAATGAATTATACAAAACAAACCGACAATTGGTCAAGGGTCGATTTTAAATATGGGAACTTTCATGCTCGAAATCGGAGCAAGATTACATATGACAACAGTGATTAAATAAAATTAAAATGCAAAAACAAAATGCAGAGGCGTTTATTTTTCTTGTTTACTCCATTAGCTTGTTTCCTTTCCACTTTATACCCAGGATAATTGCGCTTATTATATGCACAGGGCATCAGAACGTATAATTTATTAAAAAACAGAGGTATCGAATTTAATTGAATAGCTACCTTTATATACATGTAGCAATGCTGCTTGTTAAGCTCTTGCTACAGTTCTCAATTTATCTGCCACAGACCATTTGCCATACGGAGTAGGTAACAAGGTCTGTCAAGTGTACGCTTTAATTCGAAAGACTATCTTTGAGCCTATTATTATGTAAAGTTGACATACTTTTTAAAGACACTGCGAATAACACTACATACACATATAAATAATAAATGTTATATATAAACACAAATCAAACATATGTTATCAACATGATACGTTGTTTACCGGAGCCTCATTTTATTTACAATGAAAGTATATATGGAATTCCGTTTACAAAAGAACAACTGACGGACCTACCTCACGGTGAGATATTCATAAGAAGTGTTTTTAAAGTGAAATAAAAGTCCATGAAACTATCATGCTTAATGCAATGAGAGCCTCAGTATGGGTAGTATTACCATTAAAGGATATATAGTTTCTTTAAATATCCTGTTAATAGAATAATTGTTATAATTCTGCGGTTGCAAATGCATCCAGAAAATGTAACAATAGACGTTTTCAATATGTTACCTTAGCCGTATTTGGCACTTCTTTTTGGAATTTTAGGTCCTCAATGCTCCTCAACTTTGTACTTGTTTGGCTTTATAACTATTTCGATATGAGTGTCACTGATGAGTCTTATGTAGACGAAACACGCGTCTAGCGTATTAAATTATAATCCTGGTACCTCTGATAACTGTTTACTGTTCAGTTAAGTAACACAATTGGTATTTTTACTTTTTGTTTAAGTTATTAGTTTTGAATATTGAACTATGAATACTCGTTAAATTAAGGTGGTATGGGTGTCTTTCGCCATCTTGGATTTTTTCAATCAAGTTAGCAAAATTTGATGCAGGAATGGAGATAACTAATATGAATTTGCATTTAAAAGAACAAATTTATAAGATTATAACTTATAAATATTAATATTTGTACAAGTGCTGATTAGTTCTGCTTGAATTTTAGTGTTTTTAAATTTGCATTTTAAGGGGAGGTAACTCTGAAATAGTGCATTTTCTGAAGGAATCTACATGGAATTTTACTATTTCGTATTTTAGCCGAAAAAAAACGCACGGTGACCCTATCTTTTCTTTTGATATTCTCAAAGCATTTTAGAAAAGCTATCTTTTCGTATTTTATTTTACAATTCTGTCATTTAGTTTAGCTTCTAATCACACAATGGTGATTTTTCCTGTATAATTCATACAAAATGTTGCATTTTGTCGCGACCTGTAGCTTGCACAGTGACCAATCAATTTAATGATATTTTTGAACATATAAAGATAGATACTACGTTTTGGCAAAGTATGAACAAATTCTATCATTTTTAATTTAGACTCCCATACCACCTTAAGCCAGGCATTCCATATAAAAAAGGGAAAAAATAGTAGGAAATGAAAAAAAGGCTTAAAAATGAAAGACGAATCATGAAACTCACTGCATCAGAATTTTACTATTGACGTGTATGTCTGATTTGAACTAAATTTTTTTAAGAGCACTTTTCCACCATTTGAATACTCTCAAATGGTGTAGAGAGCTTTAAATTACTTTTTTTTTCTATTTCAGACATTTTAATTACGTTTAGTTTGGCTTTTTCTTTTGTTGAGGTATCAGTAGTTTGTCATTTTTGCAGATTTACTTGTTAAATTATCGTGTTAAATCAACGCTGCTCTATATATCTTTTTATGTGGTTTTCCAAAACGTTATTGTTGCAAAATCAAAAATGATTTATTTTAACAAATTTCGTATAAACTGCCTCTTTCCCACGACATAAAGTCTCAATTTTAAACCTGTATTTTATGTAATATGTCAAAGGTCTTTCCTTGAACAGGTAGCGATGTACTATCTAAATATGAAAATAGAACATGCATATTAAGAACGACGATGTCTTTTCATAACTTCGTATCATCTCGTTTTGTAAACAAACAAGAGTGTCAAGGAGTTAGCGAAATGACTAAATGAAAAAGTTGGAGTTGAGAAATTCAATTAACGATGCACTATAAGTTTTGGGTCTATCAAATGTCATTATAACATTCTTTTTCTTGATATCAAAATGTAAAATGCTACTTTTCTTAACTACCAAAAAAAAAAAAAAAAAAAATAAAAAAATAAAAAAATAAGACAAATCTTTATAAATTGTATACGTTTTAAACGCTTTTCTGAATCTAACTTTATCTGAAACTCTCAAAACCGAATATTTGAAAGCCAAAGATACAATTTCAAACAATTGAAGAGCTATAAGACAAAACAAAAAGACATGAAACAATAGCCATATCTAACTTAAACTAACTTTGCCTGGGAGAGTTGTTAACTTAACTTTTTGATAATTTATATATTTTATAAACAAAAAATTTTAGAAAGTTGGTTTTACATCATTTCAGTACTGATGTTATAACTTCTGAGCTAATGATACATTCGGGGCTGATAGTACACTAGCAGGGGTATCACCTCAGTGCTGTAAAAAAGAAAACACCATTTAATAAAGTGTATGCTTTTGACGTGTTTTTCTAGATTGACCGTCATCGTGAACACGCAAAACTGAATATTTGAAAACTATGTATGTCTACACCAGTATCTAATGAAGTTTCTATAAACATATAATATGTGGCATGATTGCCAATGAAACAACTCTTAACAAGAGACAAAAAACGACTCAATCATTAACAGCTTTTGGGCCCCGTTTGGCCATAAACAATTATCAAAGTCCATCTAATGTAATTTATTTATTGTATAATTGAAAAAAAAACTAAGTGCTAAATGGTATTAGTTTTGCTCATTGCTGAGGGCCGTTTAGTGACATTAAATTGTTTAAATCAACGGCATTCTAACTATAAAAAAAAAGAGATGTGGTATGCTTGCCAATGAGACAACTCTCCACAAGAGATCAACATGACACAGAAATTAACAACTATAGGTCACTGTACGGCTTTCAACAATGAGCAAAGCTCATACCGCATAGTCAGTTATAAAATGTTTCGTAGTAGTATTATTGACGATCATTCCACATTGCCTTTTTTAAAGAGTACCTCATAACCTGGTAAAAAGTAAAAACACACAAATACTAAACTCCGAGGAAAATTCAAAACAGAACATTCCTAATCAAATGTAAAAATGAAAAGCTCTAACACATCAAACGAATGGACAACAACTGTCATAAGCCTGACTTTGTACAGGCATTTTCTAATTGAAAATGATGGATTAAGCCTAGTTTTATAGATAGCCAAATCTCTCACTTGTATTATAGTAGAAAAAATCCATAATGTAAAGTGACCTTAGATTTTTTCTGCTATGATGTAGCGACATATCTATTTTTGATACTGGTAAATATTTATATGTCCCTTACTTTTGGTCTCACCGATTATTAAAGAAATACGTGTCATTTGATGTAAACGTGCTATCAAACATCTATATTAGATATTTCTTACAATTAAGAACTTGCAAAAAAATAATTGGTTTAAATGACAAACGAATAATTAGACCAACAAAGGACAAACCATAACTAAGAAAAAGATATATAGATCGACGGAAAGTGTTCACCAACCCATGTGGATAAATAATTCCAATGCATGTACATTTTAAAAAGCATTACATAATTTACTTACTGATCACCTGTTCAGGTAAAAATAACATCTGACAGATGTCATATATGTAAACGATCGTGGTTAAAGATGAGACAAGTGGTCGTGGGAAAGTGAAATTAAAATGTAAATGAGAATATTCAATAAAAGTAACAAACGATGTAAGTTACACGAACAAAATAAAAAGTTCAATCACCTCTTGTCAGTACATGCGTATTAAATATTACATCCATACCTTTTTGATATCCATAAAACTTATAGTTTGTATTCTTTTTGTATTGAAAATATTTAGGGCTTTAAAACCAGGTCCGACGCACTATTTTCTAAATAAGAAAACGCCTGTACCAAGTCAGGAATATGACAGTTGTTTTCCATTCGTTTGATTTAAATTTAAACATATTTATTTATATTGGATTGGGTAATAAGTTTTGCAACTTATATTAACCCCCTCCAACTTTGCGGTTACGAGTGCTGCCTTGTAGCGGCATTAGCCTACTCTTTTGCGAAATCTACAAGGGTGTCTTTAACGTGCAAGAGATATGGCTCTCTCTTAACACGGATCAGCCATTTATCGTCCCCTTCCGACGGACTATCATCGTTTCCTCAAGACCATACTCGCAAATGGTGTCAAAGAAGAGCCGAAAATTGAGATCCTGAAATTTTCATTCCGAACGTTTGATGTGTTTGAGCTTTTGATTTTGACATTTGATTAAGGACTTTCCGTTTTGCATTTTCGTCGCAACTTAGTATATTTGTGATTTAACTTTTTGATACTAATATAACGTGAATTTGGAACATTTCTGTTGATTTTTGTTGTTGTAGTTTACAGCACCAAAATGTCTTGTTTTGAATACTCTATTAAGTCTACAATAGCATAATAAAGGCAGAAAAAGTCTGCTTGTACCAACGTAAAAGTCTTCATGACATAATTTATAAAGGAATAACATTTATTCTGAGAAATTAGTTTTTTCGAAATCACCGCTTGAGACCAAATAAAGGCAAAAGTAGTATACCGCTGTTCGAAATTCATAAATCGATCGAGAAAAAAACAAATCCAGGATACAAACTAAGACTGCGGGAAAGACATCAGACATAAGAGGAGAACTACGACAGAACAGAAACACAAAACTAAAATGTAACACACACAGAAACGAACTATAGTATAACAATGGTCATTTTCCTGACTTGGTACAGGACATTTTAAGAAACAAATGGTGGGTTGAACCTGGTTTTAGGGCTAGCCAAATCTCCCGCTTTTATGGCAATGTTAAATATGATATTAAAATGACAACATTACATGACAGGACTACAATACAAATAAATGAGAGAACATATAGGACAGAGAAACACACAAATAATAGCTATCAAAAGGTACCACGTTTATAACTTAATACACCGAACGCGTGCTGCGACTACACAATACTAATCAGGGACACTCAGATCAAAAAAGTTCGAAAGCAAACATAAGTACAAAATTGAATAGCAAAGGGACTAATACAATAATTGGCAAAAATACAGGCCTATGACCTGCGATTGCAATATCTAAATGCGCTCAACAAACAAGATAACATTAGAAGAAACTATCAACATCGATCAAAAAGGGGTTGATTCGACAGATATATACAAAGAAAAACAACCTAAAAGAAAACGCCAATTAAAAGATACAAAGAACCGATCTAAGATTTTTATCCATTTGTATTTGGCTTTTGACAGATGCCATCAATACAATTGGAAATATACATAGACGATAATTGCGTGTTACAGGTATTTAATATCAAAAACACTTTTATTTAATAAATGTCATAATCCATCATCTATTTTACTTCAGATCGATTTCCACCAGACACTTTTGAATCAAATTATTTCAATTCGATACTTTGATTAATGATCTAATATAGTAAAATATAATGTAAAAAATCAAATCACTTGTGTCTTTTTCTACTTTTTCAGCGTTTAATCAATTTTCAGTAATTTATTAATATCAAACCTATATATATATTAATCAATATACAATTGACATGTTTTGTAAGGAAGAGAAACGCATATATACATCAATATAAGAGTCCTTTCATCGTAAGATCACAAAGAACAAAACAGGTTTTGTTAACTTGTACAGGACAAAAACAGTTCTATTGTCCATTTTCAACATATCGAATATAAATTTATTGATTCTATACAATTGCATTCTGGATTTTAATTATTTTCTTTTTCTGATAAGACCCCATTTCCATTAAATTACTTGTTCATGTGGATGAAAATCAGAATTAATCATAAAAAACAACACATTTTACCAATCTGTGATACTTGTATTTTACTCTGTGTATGTATGTACCAGTGTGTGTTAATCTGTGAAACGCTCTTAGCGGATCCACACTCAATCTTCCATTCTTTATGAATTATGAAATATTATCTGTACGTTGATAAATGTGTTGGTAGTTTGTAATGCAAATGCGAAAAGATGTCGACAACAGGGATCGTTTTGTACCCACTGTAAGCTGTTATTTGAAAGGTTAAGTTATTCAAAACTTCAACAGCATGTCTTTCCTAACAAAAAAGAATGTTTATAAAGTAAGTAAACAGTAACTTAAATCTCAATATGGCTACCAAGTTCATATGTATGTAAAATAAACATAGAACTAAAAGGGAGATAACTCGTAATAAAATGTTATGTTTATTGTTTGAAATCTTCAACTAGCATGAATGATTGTTTTTCTCACACATGATCATTCAATGAATGAGGTAAAGTTGATTTTGTTGAGGTTAATTGTTTTTTTAGAATTAAATCATTTTGTGTAGTGTTATAAGTTCTGATATTTGTCTGTTGTTTGGCATTTGTCTATGCTAAAGTATAAAGAAGTTAAATGTATAAATTCAAATATTTAATCAGTTACAGATCTATGCAGTTTATTATAATCGAACACTATATTTGATTTAAACTTTTTTAGTGCTGCGCATGTTCTCTGTAATAATATATACGTTGTTTTTGTAATTAGTAGTTAAAGTGTACAAATGTAGCACACATACATACAAACACGTGTTTAGATAAAAAAAATATTATGCAGTTGCCAATGAAATATGAACGAAGTAAACACAATCAAACAAGGAAGAACATGAAAGTGAATAAATTCACAACCTTTCGTTACGTTCTACAATCACAATCATTAAGTAAAACATCGAGTTCAAACCATCCTCTCTTATCTGCCACTAGTGCACAACTGTCAAAAACACACATGAGTGTCCTTTAATTTTTTAATTTTAAAGGCTGTAAACCTTTCATCTATATTTTTCTATGTTCATGCCATGAGAAAAAAAAAAAAAAAAACAAATGAGAAAATATCTACAAAAAGGAAATCAAAAGGAGAAAAACGCAATTCCTTTGTAATTGAGATTGTTATTGATATTGTTTATTCCCGTTTCTAGTTTGAGTTTATCTAAAGGTAGATCAAGTATAATACTGAAAACGCTTCTGTCAATACTAAGGTCAGATTGTCTTTTTTGTTTAAAGTACAATAAATAGAAACAATTATAACGGTTCTATCCTTTCAATTTTAAACAGATAGTATCACATTCCCCACAAACTTCAAGGATATGAACAGATGTATAGAAACAACACACAAAAAGAAGTGTTGTCTTGATACAAAATACAAGTTATGTCATTCAAACATTTCATTATTTAGAAGTGTACTAGTAGTACATGAAGACGACAACAGTGTTTACAGGCTCAACTTTTATAAATCGAGTAAGTAGTGACAAACCTAGGTAACAAAAAAAAATCTGAGAAAATAACAAAAAACTAAAAAAAAAAAAAAAAAAACGAGGCCGGGTATGTCGAGAAGGCATACGCCTCCTTCTATGCATGCAACACCAACTATGTGAAGTCAAACCCTGTCAAAGAAATATCCGTTATCTTAACTGATTCACCCGTAATAGTGATAACACAACATTCTGACTATATTATGTATATTTATAGAATGTATGACATACCTTCAAAACAAGGAGACAGCTACCTAACCAACGAGAACAAGAGGCATTTAAGGAAGGCAACTGTGTCAAGCTAAATCACACTGTTAAAAAAAACGAATGTGAAAATATAATTATCGGCAGCACTCCAAACAAGAACAAATATATTCAGATTGAAATGGTGATACAGTTCCTTTTTTGAACAGGGTTATGCAATAAACCTACTTATCAATCGTGATCAGAAGGGTGACACCAATACATAGTAAATCTATCAATTCAAATCAATTTGAAAAAGATAAATTCACCTATGATTTATATACTGAACATCAACATCACATTTATGAGCACTACTATACCAAATTTAAAACGAAAAGGACAGTAAGAATTAACTCAGAGCATATAAAATGCATAGATTATTATCAAGACATAGAGACAACAACCCGACCAAAAAAAACAGAAAACACTCTCAGGCCACAAATGGTCTTTCAACACAACGAGACAATCATGTACATCTAAAGTATGTTGACAATGATTCCAGTTTTAAGATAATATTTGTTCGAAACTTAAATAAAAAACCTATAACTATCCTTTAAACATGCAATCACAGAAGAAAAATTATTTCAAAAATGAAAAATGATTCTCATTAATTATGTGTAACAAGTATCATTTACTAATTACACCTATGACACTTGTCGTGTGGGTTATAAACAATGATTTAAACTGAATGTTAACTTGCATAGCAAGATCATGGTGGAGTTGCTTACCTTGCCGACGCACCATTATAACTCATTTTGAAATTTGTGCCTTCCCTCGTCGTTTTTTTTTTTAAATCTTAATTGTTTTAAATTGATTAATGATATTTGAATATCGGCAAACAACTGTTTTTTTCTTATTTAATATGTACTGTCCATTTTGGTTAAAAAAAAATTTAATTGATGAAATTCAATCAAGCACCAAGTATAATAAAAAAAGAAATATGCACTGGATTCTTTATTCTCAGAATTTTGTCTTTCTTACCCGAAGTAACATACATTTTGGCAGTTTTTTTAACAAACCTTTATTCGTTTAAGAACATTAAAGTAATTTAATAAGGTTGAGTAGCTAGTACCCTATTGGAAACCGATTGTACCTTGGACTATCACTAGAGGAACAAAGTTAAATGTAGTCATATTTGTCATATTTTAGCACTTACACTTCTTTTTAAAAACAAATCTTATTTCCATTTTTGATATTTTTTTAAACAAGTGACACACGATTGAAAACTTTATCTAAATAGATATCCACACTCAAGATTTATGAAGAAGGTGAAAATATGGGAGTTATTCTGACATATGTCAACGTTGTTATATGTTGATTCGTATGAACTGTCTTCCCTGTATAAAGGATAATAATGTATTAAACGTTTTAAGTATTATCATTTGATTTATAGAGTACGACAAGGCTATGCAAATATTCAACTTTCGTGATGACATTTCAGTAATAATTAACGATACTGAAAATGGAACTCAGTTGAAATAAAAAATAACATAGACTAATGGTATAGATTAACATGAAATCATCAAAATAAAACATCCTCTCAAAAATTGTCAAAAAGAAAAAAAGTCCTAATATCCACAAGAATACAACGCCGTAAGCATACATCTTACCGATCATTAAAAGATATTCAACTTCTTTTTACTCATAACATATACCGTTTGGAAAAGTTTGATAACTCACAATTCAGGTGGTATATTTTTTCTTAAGGAAGTTTGCTTCTCATTTTCAAAATAATTAACTTTTCAAAACACTCGTTTATATTGATAGGGGATTAATAAAGTAATCAAAGTAGCAATATATATATATATAGGTCAATGTGCTTGTTTTCCAGATATTAGTCATTGAAATTTTGGCGGTAAAATATTCTCTCTTGACTTTTCATCGCTTTATCATTGAGCATCTTAAGTTCTCAAAAACTATGAAAGAGGATTCCGAAAATCTGACAAAAATCTCAAATGATGACAAGCGAACTTTCTTAATGTTTGTTGTTATAAACAATATAATCAATATTATTGATTTATGACGACAAAACCTGTTATGGTTTACTTTTACAAATTGTGACTTTGATGGTGAGCTGTCTCATAATCACCAATACCGGTCCCCCATCTTCTTATGTTTATGTAGTATGGTTGTCAAAAAGACAATCAACAACCAAAAGGGAAACTGGGGTAGATGTTATTACTTACAAGTCACCATACGGCCTTTAACAATGAAAAAAAAACCAACATATACCGTAAGATCAGCTGTAAAAGATCCCAAAATGTTAATACGTTCAATAAATGTACATGCTCGCTTTTGGTTTGATTTGAATTTTCCTTGGACTGCTTATTTTACTTTTTAATTTGTAACTTAGCCTCCTACTAACACAGCTGATATTCACCAGTTCTAAACACGTTCTTTGTGTTACAGTAGGAATAAAATTTGTCAGGCAAAAGTTTTCTTCTCTGCTCAAAACTTTGAAAATACTTTGGCCAAAACAAGTAAAAAACATCAATGTCATGGACATATTGATAGCTAAAACTACAATTACTTGTCAATTAGAAACAAAATTAAGACGTTATTATCAAATGTTTCACAGCTATGCTCGCTGCTATTTTTACAAAACTAAATAGATTTTTAACTGCTAATAAATTATTGTCCTTCTACCCCTTTGCGATTTGTTAATTACAATTACGTTATATATACCAATTTGAGACCTTCACATACAGGTGACGGGTGTCATATTTACTAGTAAAATGTTTCTTTTGCAAAATCATATTTACTCAAGATAATTTAACATCATATGTTGTATTTTGTTGTTGGTATCAAACGGAAAAGACATTTGAGGCACAGACAAACGTAATAAGGATTATACATGGCATGTAGCTAAAACAACATATATCATTTGATGAAAACATAGCATATTTCACAGTCTATGGAAACTAAGCTAAGATTAACAATAAAATCAAATATATTTAACAGAATAGATTTTCAACCGTTCCCACGACTGTACTATTATATATTGGACTCAAAAAACATCCCATACCGTTGATGAAAGACTCCTGCAGTGATCCATTTTGTTCCTATTCATGAAATACCTACTACACATAGTTAAATATCCATCACTTACAAAATATATCGAGTGTTCGATAGTTTCCTATGAGAAAAATAGTTCTTTGATTGTGTTTTTACAAATAGTTTATACAACAGTAAAGATGAATTATATGAAAGGAATTAATTATAAAAAGACTCATTTATAACATTGAAACTACATACTTGTAGATAAAGGTCCAAAGTGAACGTAAGATTCCTTTCTTATTATACCCAAAACACATATTATTTTAATGTTAGGAATTCTTTCCAGATTTCGCTTCCAATATCTTACTACGGGAAATAAATGAATAACATACCTTTTGCGACTTACCAACCTGTTTTAAGGCAAATAATACTAGAAATTTATCGATATTGAAGTAAACAGAAAAATAATTTCTAAAAAAAAGCATAAACATATAAAAAGATTACAATTTTCCCATACATATAGTGTTACCATGAAAATGAATGTATTTCCTAGATTCGACAACAACCAGGTTTTAATTCCAGACTAAAAATTGTCTATAACTTTTCAACCCAAAGATTTCAATGTCCGTCGTGATATTTTGTTAAATTGTTAAAAAGAAGTCCAAAATTTTCATAAATTTCCTCAAAATTATGTTTTGATTGAGTATCTGTACTTGTTTATGTTGAAATGACATTACTATGTAATTGTATTCACCGACATTCTTATTTGTATAGATTTATATAACTAATATAACTAATATTTAAAAAAAAAGTAGGATACCGTTGTATTTAGTATTTGTTCTAAAAGTCTTGCACCTTGCCAATAGTAGTTATTCATAACTAAATTCAAATATAAAATATACATTGTCCGCAATATGCATTAAATATTTCCCAAAGAACAGAACGTAAGACAAACAACAATCAATCAAAGAAATATACCAACTTTAACTAACATTTAAATTTTGTAAACATGTCGGCAAACATAT
Organism: Mytilus galloprovincialis; assembly: GCF_965363235.1. NCBI lineage: Eukaryota > Metazoa > Mollusca > Bivalvia > Mytilida > Mytilidae > Mytilus > Mytilus galloprovincialis. The sequence goes on along the minus strand of NC_134850.1, from coordinate 46,360,631 downwards.
AACCATCTACGTTCACCTCGCACCTGACCGCTCAATATCTGTTATCTGTTTAAATATCTGTTACAGTACTCAGTAGGTAAATCATTTCTTTATAGATGTTTATTTCGATTCATGGTGGGCGTGGTTTTCTCACAATCAGAAAACATAATGTCGCGTGCCATGTTTAAGCTTGATGAATACCTTTACCTATGAAAGACATTGCGATACAATGACCAATGAAATAAATATAAAATGTTCCTGTTGCAGGTATTTTTGTCGCGTGAGTGACATTAACTGGAAAACAACTTACTTTCCCACGAATATTTTCGTCAGTTTATGAGATATTTTTTACAAGTTTTGCGCCTGAAATTCAAATTTTAAAAAAGTAATGGTAATCAAACGAAAAACGATGATTCATTCAATAAAACATAAAGTTTCGTCGTCAACAACGGATGGGGGTGGGGGAACAAGATTTATGAATTATATTATTAATTAGTTCTAACACATGCTAGAGATTTAGTTCAATAATATTCATTTATCAAATAAACTTGGGTTGAGCTTGTATAAACCGAAGTATATATCACAAAACTTTAAACTTATTAAAATGAAAACAAAAGTTATAATGCAGTTGGTGCGTCCAAAACGTGTACGTGTTGAACTATTAGTTTCATATAACTTCGTTTTAATCATGTCCGTGGCAAAACACTAGAAACATCATTAAGCAAAACTCATATTTTTAATGCTGTGACCATAAAGTAAAAATGACTTTTTTTTTGTGTTTTACAGTAACAAACTGAACTGATATAAAAAAGAAGAAAAATCAAGGGTAAATGTCAGTATATTGGAACTAAAGACCTTACTTTTAAATTTAATAAAAACTGCAGTAAGCTATGTTCCACAAAATCTTGAAACACTTAATATTACTGAATTTTAACACTACAATTTTAATATATATAACGTGTTGAATGTGAATTATTATATGGTTAGGTGATACATGTAACCACACGAATAACATAAAGCTAGTAACATATAAGGGAAGAAGTATAGGTATAATTATTTTCCCACGATACGGTGTTTATCTTGTGATGCATCATTGCTCAATGACTTGGGGGCTCTCATTACGAGAACGGCGACAAGAGATAAACGTTTCATATCTGTCAAAGTAATAATTAACAAAGGGTCAGACAAGGACAATCGTTATTGTGTCTGTTTAATTACTGCGATATGTAGTATTACTTTAAATTGAAAGTATTCAATTTTAGGCAAATATATATATATGTTTATATTCTTTTTAATATCATTTTGAAATTGCTACGTATGAAATTTATTTCTAGATATACTTCTACCCAACAACACAAAAAGCCAAATGATTGGACGACAAACCGTCCTCAATACTAAACACGTGTCTAGCATGCTTATTGTGCAAACCTGTAGCAAATGTATATTCATATATATTTCAGTGTCTGAAAGAAATCAACATGGAAAGAGCCGACACCATTGAATATGTAGGTAAACGAGTATGCCATTTTTAAAAAGAGTAGTGGTCAATTATGTTTTCTGTTAAGGTGTATATACCTTTACAACTTGTAATAACCACATTCTCTTCGTCTTTTACTAGATTGTGAATTAATTGAATGCGAGTACGTACCGAAATTGTAAAAAGCAAAACAAAAAGATGCACTAGTGAAACAGGATCTGCCCACCGTTCTGCGCACGTGAGATTTACCCGATTTTTTTCATGGCGATTCAAAAAATGGTCTGTGTTTACTTTGTCAAGCTAAGTTATTGTCTTCTGTCAACGTCAACAATTTCAAGTATCTTATAAGGGACCGTTTTGTAAACATAGCTTTCTTAAATTCGTCATAAAAAAGGTTCAAAATACCCCAGCCAAACGTGACCTTAGAAGGACTTCGATATTCTTTAAAAATGCGTTTTATTCCTCAAAAAATGACGAAGTTATGCATTCTTGGCTCTGAAATTGCGACGAGTAAGCGTTCTTGATGAAAGTACACCAGTAAATTTACTTGAGACTCTCCAAAATTATAAATTGTTAGGATCAGTTTCGTACTGAACACCAATATGCTATGTTAATATTTTGTTAAGCTTATACTTAATCCGTAAGGATCCGTTCCATTTCTGAATGATTTAATAATAATCCTTGACTTGGTAAACTCTTATTTATAAACGCTCCGGAATATTTTCACATATATTTTTCTATTTGTTAACAAGTAATATATCTGAAATAAATCGTTGTCGCCGGCTATTGATAATTGCATAAATCATTTAAAAGGTAAATAAAAAGATTTACAGCGTTTACAATCTTTTAACAATTCTTGTAGTGTTTGCTAACTGCGTAGCATTAAGTTGTCTAAAATAACAAATTGAAACCTTTTACTTTCTTTCTCACGACCTTTACTTTGACCCTAGATAAAAGTGGATTGTTGATCATTTCTTTAATATTGTGATATATGTGAACAGTTTATTCTAGTTTATATTACTGAAGTTATAACTATTTCTTTGGAATTGACATTTAAAAGAAATAATTTTCAATAATATAATTAAAAGATAAATCTTACAATGGAAATATGGCCATGGCGATTAAATTAAATTTCAATTCTTTTACATAGAACACATACCAGGATCAATCTATTTTGGAGCAGCAACGATGTGCTCAGTTACAAATTGTATTAAGAAAGGCGACAATTATATCAGTTTCACATAGATGAAAATGTTGATGAACAGACCAAAATGAACTATCAAATCAAGTTGTGTTTATTGATACCAGTTTACAGCCCTAATACGTTTACTGCCATTGACCTTCTTAAAAAGCGAGGATGAATGGTTGAACTTGAAATGAGATTTCAAAATTAAAGAAAATAAAATTAAATTGAAGATATCATACTAATCATAACTAAAATGCCTCATTCATTCTGAAGTCAAAAAGTTTAAAAACAAATAAAAGCATCACATACTAAATTTCCTGAATCCGACGTTCTTTTCTGGATTTACCTTCATAAAGAAAGCTCAACGCCAAACATTTGAAAGTCAATGATGTATAATAACCGAACAGTTGAAAAGCTATATATTCAGGAAGGACTTAAAACGAATCGTCAAATTCAACTCTAAACCAAAATTTAATAAGAAAATAAATACTTTTCTCGTTCCGAAATTATCATATAAGATCTTAAACAACAACTGAACATTCTGCTATTCTTTTTGATGCAAAACGTGCGTCTGAAGTACATAATGTCAATCCTGGTATCTATGATGACGTTATTTGCTACAAAATCTGAGGTTATGCATTTTTTTAGATCCAACTTAATTGACACCCATGTCGTCGACTTGATATATAATTCTGCTTAATTATGTAATAGATCAATTGAAAACTTATGCAAATTGTGTTTTTATGATAACATACTTCGTAATTTAACCGAAAACTGTCGTTTTATTTCTTTCTATTTACTTTTATTTTATTTTTTTATTATAGAAAACATTATAGTAAGCATTTATAGCCTTCTATTAACAAAGAGCTTCGAATCTTTTGTACTATTTCAACTGGGTTCCACCTGATAGGCCAAGGTAGCATAATGATTAAGGCTGTGAGGTCGTTGATACAAATAAGAATCAGAATCAGAAACTGAATGGGTCTATCGATGTCAATGCTACGTCAATCTTTAAAGACCCAAATGTTGCAAAACACGTATCCTACCTCCATGACAAATACGTTGTTGTCTCCGCAGATAAAGCCCCAGACAATATCGTTTTGTGTGTAAAATTCATTACATTAACTGCTTTATAAACGAATAAGGTATTGACAATTCACAAAATAAGTATTGGAAACTCAACATATACCCTTTCGACACCTACCAAAGAGGTAATCCTGGATAATCATAGGTCTGTTATATGTTCCTTTGGAATTTCAACCAAAGATGAAGAACTAGACGTTCCATCATTGTATTGGATACCTAAACTACATAAGTGTCCTTACAAATAACGGTATATTGTTTGGTCTTCCAAGTGCTCCACGAAACCTCTTTCTAAATTATTAACATATATTTTATCAGCAATCAAAGCTGGGCTTCAAAGTTATTGTGAAACTACCTATTCTAGAGGTGTCGTGAATCAAATTTGGATACTAAAAAAATCCAAAGATCTTTTAGAGTACATTCAATCTAACTCTCTTTCACCTTGCAATAGTATTAAAACATTTGACTTTTCTACACTTTACACAAGTATTCCACATTCTAAACTAAAAGACAAATTTAAAGAGTTGGTATTGCTTTGTTTCATAAAAAAAGAATGGCCAACGTAGATGGAAGTATCTTGTCTTAGGGAGGGATAAATCCTACTTTGTAAAGGATAACTCGGATTCAAACCAAAAATTCTCTGAAACTGACATTATCAAGATGCTTGATTTCTTGATTGACAACAAATTTGTTACGTTCGGAGGACGTGTTTGTCAACAGACTGTCGGCATTCCAATGGGAACTAATTGTGCTCCTCTTCTTGCCGACTTGTTTCTTTATAATTATGAGGCTGACGTCATACAGGAACTTCTTAGGAAGAAAGATACGAAGTAAGCAATATCCTTTAACTTTAGTTTCCGCTATATAGATGATGTTCTCTCACTAAATAATTCAAAATTTGGTGGCTATGTTGAAAGCATCTATCCCATATAACTAGAGATAAAGTATACAACCCATACAGTTAAGTCGGCCTCACATCTTGACTTACATCTATAAATTGACAATGAGGGTCGGTTGAAAACAAAACTTAAAGACAAAAGAGATGATTTCAGATTTACATTTCTAAGCAGCAACATTCCAGCAGCACCTGCATACGGGGTATATCTCCCAAATGATACGATATTCCCGTGCTTGTTTTTCCTATCACGATTGTCTTGATAGAGGGTTGTTGCTCACAAGGGAGCTATTAAACGAAGATCACTAAAATCTCAATTACAGCTCTTGCAATTAACCCTAAAAATCAATTTCTAATTTTATTAAACCAAGAGTTCCAAAAAACTGGAAATCGTCCCTTCATAAATTTTACGGACGCCATCCCGAATTGGTTGACCGTAATGGAATTACCGTTTTACAGATGATATTGGATATGTTCATAACGTCGTGACTACAATCCCCTTCCCTTTCATGATTGTGACCTTTCATGAATTTGACCTACTGAATTAGACTATTAACCGGATTTGTTTTAACATGAGCAACACGACGGGTGCAACATGTGAAGCAGGTTCTGTTAACCCTTCCGGAGCACATGAGATCACCCCTAGATTTTGGTGGAGTTCGTGTTGCTTATTCTTTTGATTTCTATGTTGTGTCATGTGTACTTTTGTTTGTCTTTTTGTCTTTTTCATTTTTAGTTTTTCAGTTTATTTTCGATTTATGAGTTTGACTGTCCCTCTGGTATCTTTCGTCACTCTTGTACAAGGTATTATCCTTTTCTCAGTAAAAATTGGACAAGTAATTACTTTTATAATTGTATTTGTACGAGTAATAACTTGTATGATGGCATCATATATGAAATTACTTGTACAAAATGTTTGTACAAGTAATAACGTGTATAAAAGGATAACATGTACACGTCATATACATATAATTTAACATACGACATTGGCATTTAATATATAGAATTGTTTTTTTTTTAATTTATTTTGTGCAAGTGTTAATGAAAGCTTTGGTACTAAACATATGTCATGCTAGAAATTGATTCATATAGCGTCAATAGCACAAAAATAGAAGAGAAGGCTTGGATACATGCTTTCCGTTTAAGGGCATATAATTCGAAGCATAGAAGAGTAAACCTAACTTATTTGTAGGTTGCTATCCTCTTACCGTGGTATTTTTATTTACAAGCACTTGTTGATATTGTAGATGTAAATATGAAAACCAGAAGATGCATTTGAACCTGAGACCGAGGTTGGTAACTTTTGTACTAATATCTCGAGAGGTTATTATTTGCTTTGCTGCGCACATCTTTATCACATATACCATTACATTTATTATTTTTGTCCATGATACAATCTGAAATTATTACGACAATACAATTCAAGTTCCCTGTTAACAGCAATTATTTATATTTAAAATGTTTTTTGATCTGGTTTCATTAAATACTGTGTTAAAGTATTCGGCTTTCATAATATTTTTAGCGATCTTGATGACGGTTATTCCATAAACACTTGTTACATGCAGATTGCGTATCATACATTTGTTATAACAGATAAAACGTTTTATACCAATGGCGATATATCTATAATAGTATTGTCGAAAAAATATGCAGCCATCACGTAATGCAATTGTCATTCAGTATGCAATTATCTGATTCCTCGATGTGACCTACATAATAAGACTTATCACTGGGTTTATACTAACATTAGCAAAACAATTGATGCAACATAGTTAGGACCTTTCCGAAGCACTAATGATCACCATTTGTTATTTGTAGGGTTCATGTTGGTCAGACATTTGTTTGCAATACTATGTGTTATGTACAGTTTTTTGTTGTTGTGATTTAAAACATGTACGTAGTCATTTTTATTCTATAAAAATACAATAGCCATTCTAGATACATATGTATTAGTAAACGTGAACCAAAGAAAAAACAGATAGGTTTAGTTAATCTTAACATACACAAGAACACGATTGAAAACTAAATTTACCCTGATTTAGGTTTTTATCCTGTATATGTTTAAATGTAGCCAAGGTGTGTTTTATACGTTTTACTTTGAATGAATTCTCTCGGTTATGAACTCTTCATTTCATGATGTATGAATCTGATATTCTATACAATAACAAAATACATTGATCCAGATTGTTAAAGCGTGTGATTTTAAACTGTACATTTACTATAGCAAAATTCCGTTTTATTGAATAGAGATTTTAAAGTTGAAATGCATAGTCTGATGATAATTTCACTTCATTTATTTCTAATAAAGGACGACAAATTGGTTGATAAATTTTCAGTTAAATGCACAAGTAGCGATTTCATTTAAAATGGATATGCCTTGCGGGATATTGATGATACTTTGCCTTGTTCAGCTTGTTTCTGCATTAAAAAAGATGAGTTTTCAAACCTAACAAAAATTCACCAAGAGGGGTAAATCGTTTTGTTGAACAAACCAATTCTGATTATCTAAAAATGAGAAGATTTGGTATGATTGTTGATGCGACAACTCTCCAGTATAGAGCAAATGACATAGAAGTTAAAATTGATAGGGCACCGTACGGTCTTCAACGATTAGAAAAACTGATACCGCATTGTCAGCTATAAAAAGTCCCGTAATAACAAAAAAAAAAAAAAAACAATTCAAACGAGAACACTAAAAGCCTGTTGAATGTACAAAAAAATAATCGAAAAACAATATGATAATAGATGACAATCGAAAAACACAGAAATACGAGCCTCTGACTTGGGAGAGACATATGAATAATGTGGCTGTGTTGAACTGGTTTGATTTAGCAGAACCCTCCCCTGCCTGGGATTATGGTGTAACATTACAACATAAGATCAAACTATTAGAATCAGTTGAAAGAGGCTCAACTCATCAGATTGATACAAATTAGAGAAAGACGTATAACAAAAATACTGACTAGACGTGGCCGGGTATTTATACATTTTTAAAACGGAAAGTCTTTTATCAAATGGCAAAATTAAATGATAAAACACATCAAACGTATGGACAACAACTGTCATATTCCTGACTTTGCAAATGTAGAAATGGTGAATTGAACCTGGTTCTATAGTGCTAAACCTGTCACTTGTATTACAGTCGCATCAAATTCCTTTATATTTACAACGTCGGTTAACAAATCAGACATAATATGTAAAATTGTCAAAATAGGGGTACAGCAGTTATTACCATGTCACAATAGCAAGTGTACTTAAAGAATCGATAAGTGTACAGGAATCGTATCTAAATTGATGGGCTCGGTAAACAAAAACATTAGGATGTGCTATAGTGTTGTTTAATTTCACTGAATTTTCAATAAATGCACCTATAGTTATAAAATCAAGATATTGCCGAGGTCAATCTATTGCTACTGAATGCATGTTACAATGAGTAATTACAGTCAAGTTTTCATTTTATGGTGAAAATGAGTATCAACATACATGATGTTTTTATTTAGAGATGAATGTTCTCCTTATTTCATTTTTGTTTTGGCTAAGGTTTTCAATATTTGACAAACTTAATTACAATTGCAGTATTGGGTATTTTTAAATACAAGAATTCAATAATAACTCGACAAACATTGCTTTTTTAAAATTGTACTTTATTTAGCCTTTGTATTTTTTTTCTTATTCCAGCGTCTCTGATGAGTCTTTTCAAGACAAAACATGCGTCTGGTGCAAATATAAAATGTTAATCCTGGTATTTCAGATGAGTTTTTTTGTAATATTTCAAGGGTAAATATTGATATGGTACTGTGGATGTTCATAACGAATAAACTTTGAAATTAGCCCAGTAAGAAGTGGTTTCAAGTGAAATAAGCTGTACCTATTTTGACAAGAAAGAAATGTAAAATTTAAAAACATGATGTTTTTCTTGACATTTTGCAATATACCATTACGTTACAACAAACAATTATGTTAATGAGCTTGTTTATATTTTGTTTCCTGTACTAGGTCAACCATGAAATATAGGCTTGTAAACAAATAAAAAAAAAAATTGAAAACAACACATTTAATAATTCTTTGCGTCCGAAGCGCTTTTGTGGAATAGAAATAGATGTTGGGAAATTCCTTAAGGAGTCAACAACCCAAACTGTCCACAAAAGACTTATGATCAAAAGACTAAATATTGTTCTACAGACAAGAGATGACACACGGGAATAGATGTTTTTTGTATTACATATTGCTATACCTTTCAATCAAATTAAAATGAAATATTTTCATTTGTTTTTAAAAGGGTACAGACAATTTAAAAAACATTACATTAGTTTTTATTTTATTTATGTTTAGGAGTTAGGACGTCCATTATAAATGAACTACTACACATATTTGTTGAGGAGCAATCTGAAGTCCACCTCCGGATGCAGGATTTTCACGCTTTGTTGTAGGCCCATTGGTGGCTATCGGCTGTTTTTTGTCACTCGTTGGTCGGGTTGTTGTCTCTTTGACATATTTCCCTCCTCTATTTAATTCATTTTTTTCATCGGTTTTTGTATACTTTTTGGTTGTTTTTTGGAAGCTTTTTTTCGCTTTTGGCAAGACGTTGTCAGTTCGTTTTCGGCTTATGACTGTGATAAACCCTTTGATATATTTAGCTTCTGTCCTTGTCATATGCTTTGTTCTAATTTAAATATTTTTCTGCAATAGCAATACGAGTTATGAAAGCCTAAGCCCGGTCAATTGATCTCTTAAACATCAATATTTTGCATTTATTTAGAACACATTTGAATTCTTATGAAGCTAATGACATTTTCACCATCGGCTTCCCAGTAATACCCGAATTGGTTCAAATTACTTCAAGAAGGGTTCAGTTTACACGGTGTCATATCAAATAACATAGAAAACAAAGCAGTGAACGGAGCACAAAATAGGATATGAAATTTAATGTAAATGTATGAAAATATTAATATAAATCTGTCATTTATAATTATAAAACTCAGTAGAATATCAGCCAGACTTCTGTTCACAATAAAAGAATATATTGACCACTAAATCCCTCATACGGATAAATTTTGAAGGCTAACTGCATGATTTTAGCAGTAAAAAGGCGTACGTATGAGCTATATAGTGTCTTGATCACACAGCATTTCAAGGCCGTAACAATGTTATGACTTAAAATATTCAATATATATAAAGTTTTATACTATTCTTTTTTGTTTTCCAATGGTTTGATCTTGTATCATATCAGCCTGAATAAAAACAAAACGAACTCTATTCTTAGGTTAAACATCACATAAGGAAAATCATGAATTTGAAATGAAATGAGTTTGAAATTGCTACAATATGAGAGATATTTATTGTCAGAACATTTCAATTTACTATATTGATATGATTAAACGCAACTTATTTCTGTTTATAATTAAATGTTCCAGGTGATAACTGGTAAGGTGGTCTCTATACCGATGCAAATTTCAGGGACTGAGATTTCAGCTCTCCCTTGACACCATTTGCGAGTATGGTCATGAGGAAACGATGATAGTCCGTCGGAAGGGAACGATAAATGGCCGACCCGTGTTAAAAGAGAGCCATATCTCTTGTACGTAAAAGACACCCTTTTGTAGGCTAATGCCGCTACAAGGCAGCACCAGCACTCGCAAAGTGGAAAGGGATTAATATTAGTTGCAAAACTTGATTCCAAATCGACTATTCATAAATATGTTTAAAGTATACCATAAACATAAAGTTGTTTAAAGTCATGTGATATATGCAATAAGTAATTGTTTTGTTTTACTTTCGTTGTTATTTATACCTTCAACGATACATATGTGATGCTATATTATTTTCTATGTTGAATAGGACATATTAGCTACATTTGTTTTCTTTAAGTTGTAAAGATATTTACTGCGATGATTAAAATGTTTAAGAACCAACTCCTTTTGATTTATTGTCATGTTTCAATTTCCCTCGACATGACTTTCCCCCAAAACGTTAAAATCTCAATCTATAAATTTGTGTGCCTCTAATAATTTCGTATCTTTTTTGTTTGTTTTACTATTTGACAATATTCACACATAGAGCAGTTTCATTTAAATTGTGTTTAATACATTTCAGTTCAAGTCCATTATACAATTTCAAAATGATTTGTTGCCATCTAAACTGAGATATTAAATAGTAAAGTATGCAATATTTATAATATCACCCATGACATGTCCGTCATAACGAATGTTTTAACTACAATTTTTCTTAATCTTCTATAAAAGAAGTATATGTTTAGTTCTTTATTCATTGCACCCGCTTTTATAAGCAGGAGTGTGAACCGATCGATTTGTCCGTTTGTTTGTTCGTTTATTCTTACGTCCGGATGTTAATAAAACTTTATGACTTGCTGAACTTTTTATTTTGCATTTTGCTCAAGCAATTGTAAACAGAAAACTATCAATATTTTCTTATTTATGGAAATGGCAAAGCGGGAATGTTTATTTGTAACTATAGTTATTCTTTTAAGCCGTACCCTGAGTATTTCACTCAATACATCTGAATGACCAATTGAAAAGATGATACATAAAAATTCAACACATTTCCCTAGTGATCCCTAAAAGGTATTTTAAGCAACACATAAGACAGAAAAAAGTTTCAAAAAAATTTAAATTAGTCTGCAAACAGATTATTGGCCTTTACTCATATCATTTAGCATTCTTCCTAATTAAAAACAATTAAATTGTTCAACGCATTGAATTCGAATATAAAATATATCAGATGTTTATGTTCTTTACAAGGTAACCTTTGTGTCCGATTTCCATATACATTAACCATATTACACATTTTCAAAAGGGCATCTTACTTTATTTTATGGAAAATGCTGGAACTACCTTTTAACGGTTTTCATAATTAGATATGAGCTTATGCCGTACAGAACAACAAATCTTAAACAAAGTTCAATGTTCAAATCTCGTAAATATGTTAAGCAAATACAAATCGTTATTACAAGCGTAAACTTAGAGACACGCATTGAGGTACATAGACTGCATAAGAGTCCTTTCTATGCATACAATACCCGCCACGTAAAATTCACACTCAGTAACAAATGGTTATATGACAAAAATGTTAATATTACAAATAAGACTGCTTTTATTGTATCGTATGATTAACGATCACAAAAATATCGGTAGTAAGATGTGATACAGAAAAACTATCGGTCAACCAATTCGTGCTGATGAACGTAGAACTAGAATAGTGTAATAATGTCTGTTTTGCTTTTTTTTTTAACTCTGTTGGAGCATTTTTTGTGTATGAAGCACATCCATATAACTATAAGGATAATATTACTTGTTTTGGCTCATAACATATTTTACCCAAACAAGGTGTGTACAATTGCAGTTTTAATTCAAATGCGTCAACTTCCTAATATGTGCGACTTCATAAATACATCATTCTTATTTTCTGAACTGAAGTGTCGACACCATATTGCCCTATCTATAAATATAGCCTGCATATATATATGTTTTAAAGACCTATTGGTGACCTTCTGTTGTTGTCTGTTCTATTGTCGGATTGTTGTCTCTTTGACACATTCCCAATTTCCATTGTCAATTTTATTTAGTTTTAAGTCATCTACATTTGATCCTTCATACTTTTCTATCTCATACATTTATAGTGTTTTCAAACATGATAGACGTTACCAAGTATTTGTCTAAAAATTAATTAACTTGAAAGTGAAGAAGATTTTATGAGTTAATATGACAAGTTCCATTTACAAATTAAAAATATATGTTCTTTAGAAATGGTCATACAACACTATTCTTTCCCACGACATAAAGTCTCAAAGTTAAATACCGTTGTTAATGTAATGTGTCAAAGATATCATACCTGTAATGATATAAATATTATATTGTAGAATTACAATATAATTTGCATCTTAATTAGGGAAGTCTCTTTTCATAACTTTATTTTCTTCTATTTGTGAAAATAGACATGAAAATGTGAGTGAATTGAATATTTCATATTGTTAAATTTAAAAATGGTTATATTTACTTCTCAATGTCGATATTCCATAACAAAATGGCAGTTCCCTTTACAAGTATGTGTATCTAAGGGACATTTAAAAATGTCATTCAATTCATTATTAAATTTTGAATAGTTTTGAAATATATTCTGTTATAGCAACTAGCTCATGTATATTCAGAATGGAATCAACTGTAACAATAAATCTAAGGAATATGTTCTGATATCAGCTTCCCAAATATGCACTTTTCATTTTTTTGTAGCAACACGCCGGCAGCACCTGCATATGATATGAATACTATACTTCAGGGCTTGTTTATCATGTCGTTATGTATTTGCTGACAAGGAGGCTATTGAACTGAGAGTTTTAATTGGTGAAGTTGAAACTATACCTTCGAACATTTTATGGACGACATCACGAGTTGGTTGATCATTATGGAACATTTGGTTTACAGATGACGACAAACATTTTCCAATTGTTTGAACCACGATCACGTATTATTGTTTTCTGGTGTGATCTACCATATTAGAGTAATCAAAAGGTTTGTTCTTAACTGAGCAACATGACGGATACCACAATGTGGTGCAGCATCGGTTAACCCTTTCAGAAAACATTATATCACAGTCGTCAGTTGTCTGTGATTGTTTGTGAACTGCTTGTTTTCTCCGCTGTTTTTTTAATTATGTTGCCATTGTATTGTAAGCAAGCTTTCAAACGAATAATTTTGATATACCTTTGGTATTTGTCAACTCTTTTCGACAAAGAGGGTAGATCGATATATTTTAAATTCTACAGTTAGAAAGGATACAAAGATCGTTCCAAATGTGTTTTTTTAAAATACTTCTAAGACATACAAAAAGCACAAGTCTCACTGAATAGTATTGAATAATCAATGTATTATACATGATATATTACAAAACTCATAGTATGATGATGAAAAATTATAAAAGTTTTTCTCTGACGAGCAAGCATTTAAGTTACAATGAATTGACAAGTACATGTGTAAATTTTATTTGAGAATATACATAGTGTCAAGAAAAGGAATTGTTTACCTCAACAAAAACAAACAACTTTTAACCGAAAAATTTTAAGCACATTTTTTTATCCAAAACCAATTGTTCATTTAATGCAGATTGATTATGCTTTTTTTCTATCCCTTTTTGTATTTGTATTTGTAATTTGAGGGAAAATAGAAGTTTGATGCTCGCAGAATGATCCCGTCAGATTTGTGCTAATCTTATTCAAATCAACATAAAACTGTCTCAGCTTAGATTATCATGGGCAAAAAGTTTCTTTCTTGTTTTTTGTGAGGAAAATGATTAATTTCTGTCGGCTTTAGTCAAATTTAGGCAGATTTTATTTGCAAAATGTCACATTAATTGTAAATATGTGTTTGCCGTTATATCATTTATTTGTCTCAACTTATTCTTTATTTTCTGATATATTTTTTTCACAAAGTTTTTAACATTCTAAATTTGTCTCAACAAATACGCACAGTTTTGAATATCTCTGAACATATTCTCCGCAATCTGAATTTGTTTTAATATGTTTTAAACTTTTAAGCAGATAATTCAAAAATATTTTACTGTTTCTATATCTGCGATCTTGAAATGAGATTATCGTCTGTTTGTACGATTACTTTGATTTGAGTTTTAGGGCAGTCTATCTTCGGTCCATTTTTTTAAAAGCTAGAAGTCTTTTCGGCTTTAATAAAATCAAAAGTATTATTTTACAATAACATTACAAAACATGAATAATGTTACCATACGTTGGATTAAATACTGCGTTAATAATCATTGGAAACATTTGTTTTCTTTTCCTTTTTTCCAGTTGGAACATTTTATATCAGGTAATAATTTAGATAAACAGGATATTTAATTGTAATATAGTTATCAAAGGTAACAGGATTATAATTAAGTACACCAGACGCACGTTTCGTCTACATAAGACTCATCAGTGACGCTCATATCGAAATATTTATAAAGCCAAACAAGCACTAAGTTGAAGAGTATTGACGATCCAAAATTCCCAAAAGTTGTGCCAAATACGGCTAAGGTAATCTATGCCTGCAATAAGAAAATCCTTAGTTTTTCGAAAAATTCAAAGTTTTGTAAATAGATATCTTATAAAAATGACCACATTATTGATATTCATGTCAGCACCTAAATGTCGACTAATGGGCTGGTGATACCCTCGGGGACGAAACGTCCACCAGCAGTGGCATTGACCCAGTCGTTTAAATAGTTATCAAAGGTACCAGGATTATAATTTAGAACGCCAGATGCGCGTTTCATCAACATAAGACTCATCAGTCGCGCTCATATCGAAATATTATAAAAGTGTAGATGACTCATATCGAAACATGAGTTTTATAATCATTCAGATATAAATTAATAATAAGTTAGTTAAGGCGTTAATAGGTTACCAATGTTAAAATCTCGTTGATATATCAGACGAAACAAATCAGGGTACCAAAGCTGAGGGATTTCCAAGAAATCCTGAAGAATTTAGACCTGTTCGTGAAAGGTTGTAAGCGTCTCCAACTATGTTACAATCGGCAATTTTACTCAGGATATTTAAATCGGTTATGACATTGCTTACATCATAAACCAAGTAAAGATTGTAAAGAAAAGACATATTTCATATTTGAAATAATTAAAAAAATAAGATGATGTAGACACAATTGGTTAATCTATTCTTTAAATGAAGCCAAAAAAAAAAAGATGCATAAAGTGGAAAAGCGATAAATAATAAGATTAAAATAAACACTGAAACCGAAAGTAACATAATTTGGTTAATTTTCAAATGTGTTAAATCAATAAATTTGCATTTTGCTCAGCATATTCTGAATGTGTTTTATATGTATATATGGTTATTTAAAAAACCAAAAATATAATCTTAATATTCTTTAATTCTTTTAAAAATCTATTCTTGCCAAAAAAATGCTATTTGGGTTTTGCATATAAGTCTTAATTTAATGAGTAAATTTAAATATTTTGAATTTAATAAGAGAACATCATACATTTTCTGCTACAGAATACATTCCAATAGTCAAGACATATGTATCAATAAAGGCATCAGTACTTTACTGCTTTTAAAATTCATACATGGATTGAGAGAAAACAAATCCTGGTCATAAACTAAAACCAAGAGACGAGTGTTTCAGACAGAGTTCAGACTGTTTGAAATGATTCCAGACAATATCATACCGATTTAGGACTGTTGTGTTCTCGGTAGAATGATCAACATGTGTAGCGATAAATTCAACCATTACACGACTATTAAGAATGTGTTGAGACAAGTTGAAACAATGTTAATGTGTAGAATCAAAACCAGATAATGTTAAGACATGACAAAGATGTTGTTGTCCTCATAGATAAAGCCCCAACAACATCGTTTTTTGTGTGTAAAACTCACTACATTAACTGCTTAATAAACGAATTAGGTATTGACAATTTCCTTGGAAACTCAACATATACCCTCACGACACTTACATAAGAGGAAATCCTGGATAATCATAGGTCTTTTCTATGGTCCTTTGGAACTTCAACCAAAGGCGAAGAACTGGATCTTCAATCACTGTATTGGATACCTTAACTATACATATTATACAATAAATAAAATAAAGTGTCCTTACAAACAACGGTATATTGCTCGGTCTACCTAGTGTTCCACGAAACCTCTTTCTGAAGTATTAACATCTATTGAATCAGCTATCACAGCCGGGCTTCAAAGTTATTGTGAACCTGTCTATTCTAGAGGTGACGTGAATCAGATGTAGATACTAAAAAATCCCAAAGATCTTTAAGAGTAAATACAATCTGACTGTCTTTCATCTTGCAATTGTATTAAGACATATGACTTTTCTACACTTTAAAAAAGTATTCCACATTCCAAACTAAGGGACAAATTGAAAGAGTTAGTATTGCTTTGTTTCATAAAAAAGAATGGCCAACTTAAATACAAGTATCTTTGTCTTAGGGAGGGATAAATCCTACTGTGTAAAGGATCACTCTGATTCAAACAAAAATAAAGGCAACAGTAGTATACCGCTGTTCAAAACTCATAAATCCAGGGACAAAAAACAAAATCGGGGTAACAAACTAAAACCGAGGGAAACGCATTAAATATAAGAGGAGAACAACGACATAATACCGAAACGTAACACACACAGAAACGGACCAAGCATCAGACAAAACACCACGAGAATAACAAATATAACATGAAAACCAAATACATGAATTTGGGATAGACAAGTACCGTGCCACGTCTGATCTCAATATCTCAAAAATAAGAGAAAACACAAACGACTCAACGTTAAAATGCAACACACACAGAAACGAACAATACTATAACAATGGCCATCTTCCTGACTTGGTACAGGACACTTTTAAAGGGGAATAAAAGTGGTGGGTTGAACCTGGTTTTGTGGCATGCCAAACCTCGCACTTTAATGACAAAGTTAAATATAACATTGAAATGACAACATAATATTACAGGACTACAATACAAATAAATAGGAGAACATATTAGACAAAGAAAAACATGATTAATAGATAACAAAAAGCATCAGGTTTAAAATTCAATACGCCAAAAACGCGCCTTGTCCACACAGGACTTACAAGTGACGCCCAGATATAAAAGATCGAAAGTGAAAAAAGTACAAAGTTGTACAGCACTGGAGATAAAAAGTTGAAAAGGTTTCGCCAAATACGGCATTGTCTTTATGCCCGGGATAAGAACATTCTTATTATATAGAACAATTCATGCTATTGCAAACAGTAAATTTTATCAAATGAATATGAAAGAGATATACATAAAGAAACTGAAGTATTAACTAATTACAGAAAACTAAACCCGAATACATAACGCCCAGATATAAAAGATCGAAAGTGAAAAAGGTACAAAGTTGTACAGCACTGAAGATCAAAAAATTCTCTGAAACTGACATTATCAAAATGCTTGATTTCTTGATTGACAACATATTTGTTACGTTCGGAGGACGTGTTTTTCAACAGATTGTCGGTATTCCAATGGGAACCAATTGTGCCCCTCTCCTTTCCGAATTATTTCTTTATTAATGTGAGGCTGACTTCATACAGGAACTTCTTTGAAAGAAAGATAAGAAGTTAGCGATATCCTTTACTTTCCGCTATATAGATGATGTTCTCCCACTAAATAATTCAAAATTTTGTGACTATGTCGATCGGGTCTATCCCATCGAACTATAGATAAAGGATACAACAGATACAGTTAAGTGGGCCTCATATCTTGACTTACAGCTAGAAATTGACAATGAGGGTTGGTTGAAAACAAAATTTTACGACAAAAGAAATGATTATAGCTTTCCAATTGTGAGTAGCAACGTTCCAGCAGCACCTGCATACGGGGTATATATATCTCCTAATTGATACGATATTCCCGTGCTTGTATTTCCTATCATGATTTTCTTGATAGACGGTTGCAGCTCACAAGGAAGCTATTAAACCAATAGTTCCAAATGCTGTAGTTGAAATCATCCCTTCGTAAATTTTACGGACGCCATCACGAGATGGTTGACCTTTATGGAATAACCGTTTCACAGATGATATCGAATACGTTCCTTTTGTTGTAAATCCAATCTCTTTTCCTTTCATGAATGTGATCTACCGAATTAAACTATTTACCGGATTTCTTATAACATGGACAACGTGATGGGTGCCACATGTGGAGTAGAATCTGCTTACCCGTCTAGAGCACTTGAGATCACCCCTAGTTTTTGATAGGGTTCGAGTTGCTAATTCTTTAGTTTTCTATTTTGTATTATGTGTACTATTGTTTGTCTGTTTGTCTTTTTCAGTTTTAGCCATGGCGTTGTCAGTGTATTTTCGATTGATGAGTTTGCTGTCTTTCTGGTATCTTTAGTCCCTCTTTTTTTTAAGAAAGTTGAAATTTTGTTGAGACAAATTAGGACAACGTTAATGCGGGGTTCACACATTGCCGATTATTACTCCCGTTTGATATCAGACAGCGATACGATACGAAAAGTGATAAGTCGGATTAGTATCCTCAATTATCTGGAATGTCCTATTATTTTCTGAACGCAGTCGTTTTAGTTCGTAACAGATTCCTACTGGTCGGGAATAGTTCGGCAAAGCACCCCGACAGTAAAGCTGGGGTCATACATTCACGATTGTTACTGCCGTCCTTGACAGGACCATTCCCGATTAAAAATGATTAAAAGTCTGATCAAGATCCTATGAATCGTGGATGGAAATTCAAACTTTAATAAAAATTTGTAAAAAAATATTTAATCACGAAAACAATCAGATATTGTTCAGGAAGCGTCGATATTCAACCGGTTCCGAGCGAATTTATCCCGATTATTCCGTTCTAAATCCGCTTCTAATCGGATTTGTATCTTTCGCCAGGTAAAATTCGACCGAGTCTGTCACGACTGCGTCCCGATTTCATCGAATGTAATCCGACAGAGATCAGATAGTGACAAGATAGTGAACCGACGCTGACGGAAGTTATCCGTTTGAAAACTGTCGGCATACTCGGGATGATCAGGTACTGTTGAAACGTAATCCTATCACGGTCCGCTCTATCGCATTACAAATGGCTTTGTCTGTTCTCAGTCGTATTGTATTCTATAATTGTCGGAAATCTGACGTGGGTATCATTGACGAATTTAGAATTAATAACGGGACTGTTTCGAAACGGTTTCGGCAAAAACGGTTCGCAATCGACAAGATCTGGATGCAATCTTGACTCAATCGGCAGAAAAACAGCAATGAAAATTTCTCCAGATCATTCCCGTTCCACAGGACACCGTCTCGAATACACAGAACATTGTTAGGAATTCGATCCGATACAGCAGAATCTGTCACGACATAGGAACGATTGTAATCCGACTAGACAAAATCGGCTGAGTTTCCCCGAATGTTACGGGACGCACCTAACTGTCGGGGTGCTTTGCCGAACTATTCGGATCCATCCCGACCAGTAGGAATCTGTTACGAATTAAAACGACTGAGTTCAGACAATAGTAGGACATTCCAGATAATTGAGGACACTAATCCAACTTTTTCACTTTTCGTGTCGTATCGCTGTCTGATCTCAAACGGGAGCAATAATCGGCAATGTGTGAACCCCGCATTAGGTGCGTCCCGTAACATTCGGGGAAACTCAGCCGATTTTGTCTAGTCGGATTACAATCGTGACTATGTCGTGACAGATTCTGCTGTATCGGATCGAATTCCTAACAATGTTCTGTGTATTTGGGAAGGTGTCCTGTGGAACGGGAGTGATCTGGAGAAATTTTCATTGCTGTTTTTCTGCCGATTGAGTCAAGATTGCATCCAGATCTTGTCGATTGCGAACCGTTTTTGTTGAAACCGTTCCGAAACAGTCCCGTTATTAATTCTCAATTCGGCAATGATACCCACGTCAGAGTCCCGACAATTACAGAATTTAATACGACTGAGACCAGACAAAGCCGTTTGCAATGCGTTAGAGCGGACCGTGATAGGATTATATTCCGACAGTATCTGATCATCCCGAGTATGCCTACAGTTTTTAAACGGATAACTTCCGTCAGCGTCGGTTCACTGTCTTGTCACTATTTGATCTCTGTCGGATTTCATTCGGTAGAATCGGGACGCAGTCGTGACAGACTCGGTCGAATTTTACCTGGCGAAAGATACAAATCCGATTAGAAACGGATTTAGAACGAGATAATCGGGATAAATTCGCTTGGAACCGGTTGAATATCGACGCTTCCTGAACAATATATGATTGTTGTCGTGATTAAATTTTGTTTAACAAATTTTTTATTAAAGTTTGAATATCCATCTACGATTCTTAGGATCTTGATCAGACTTTTAATACATTTTAATCGGGAATGGTCTTGTCAAGGACGACAGTAAAAATCGTGAATGTGTAACCCCAGCTTACGACGGTTAAGACTAAGAATATAGTGATTTAAGACATATAAGACAAAGTTATGAAAATCGAAGGATATGAATTCTTTTCAGAATGCAGTTTTCATTTCAGAATGCAGATTAAAAATTAGACAACTTTGACCAATTACTGTAATGGTTTTATGACTTCATAAATCGTACATTGGAGTAAGTTGTCACGTTCAGAATATGACAGTTATGATCTATTCGATGGTAAAATCAAAAATTCAAATAAATCAAACGAACAGAGAAGAGCTGCCATATTCCAAACTATGGACAGATATTTTCCCATTAGGTGAAAATGGTGAACCTCTTTTCGAGGTTGAAAATGAATAAACCAAACTCTATGTTGAAATATTAGTTAAAACACATTATGTACTTACTAACATAACGACTTGACTGAAAAGTATTTATAAGTGTCAAATTACAAGTACCTTAAATAATGAATTGTCATACTTTACTTTCTGTGTTAGATATATGAGGTTTAATTCGTACATGAAATATAGTCCTCTTATTTTTTTATTTAAAGCCACGAATATATTAATCATTTAATAAATGTTTCCCTTCTCTATGACATAAATTGTGTGATAAAAGTTTATGCAATTTATGTATAAAACTTATATTTCATTAACCTGAACATAAAAGAGAGTTTCTGCTTTTTGCACAGATTAGTTTTTCAGTACTGCTCGAATTCTTATCAGGTTTTTTTGTAGATCAAGAAAATATCGGGGAGATGAAAACACAAAGCTTAGTTCGAAAATAGAGACACTTGTTAAATTTGAATAGAAATAAAGAAGTGGAGACATATCTACGAAGAGTTGACAAATATATACAGCAATGCCTTCAAAATGAAAATAAGATATGCACTATAATTGCCAAGGAAACAACCATCCATCAGAGTTGAAATGGCGTGGATGAAAACAATTAACTAATATGATGTCTGGTTAGTTAGAAAACTTTAACATTGTAACAATCAATCATCAAATTCCTGATTGCAACGAAATATTCCTATATCTAAAAATTATCATACACTTCTTTTGTTATTGTAAGAATAAAGTATAATTTATTTACTGATAGTATTTTGTATATTTGATAAAAGTTAAAATCACATTAATCTATTTTACATCCTTTTAAAGTTGTACACATAAATAAAGGCACCATACTGTTCTTGAAAATTAATATATAAAATATGATAAATTCAATTTGTTACCCTTTCAAACAGAATCCTTTGCACGGTTGAATTTAATGATCCGAAACATGACCTTTATATCTATAAAACTAACTATGACAATATATATCTATTTCCCACGAATATGGTTTCGAAAAATCCTATAAGCAATAGAAATGTATTTTTGTTGTAAACCGTTACTGAATTTGTGCATGCATGTATTACTTGTTATAAAGCTATTTTTCTTATTATCGGCAAAATAGTGATGTTAATATTTTTATCAGAATTTCTTTAAACAGAGCATTCGAAAAAGGGACGCTACCATGTGTTTCCAGTGGCAGTCTTAATGTCCCGCTCTTTTTCTTGTCAACCCGCCTTTAAGATATCACTAATATAAAGTTTTGTAATTTTGTTTTGTTGTTTTTGAATATGAATGAAATATTAATTAAAATAACAAAATGCAAACTATATTTTTTACAAAATTATACCGTTCAAAATTCAAAAGTGAATATTCTTGTAAATTTTAGGCAAAACATTCTGGAAAATCCCGGAATGACGTCTATATGCAAAAAACAATATGTTTAAGCCTCTCGGTGACGGGAGCTTCACATGTTGAAGGAATTCAAACCAACCCAATATGGCTTTCTGTCATACAATGTGTTTAGACAGTTTTCCGCTTATTCAAAATGTCCGTTTTAGCTATCTTTATAAGTCAATATAACAAGGATTATGTTAAAAAAAGCCATTCAAGCTTTATAGGGGATGCATAGTGGTTTAAGAAATCGAATCTGAAATCCTTTTTAACTTTAATGTACTAAACTTTATCCAAGAATGTTATCAAATTCCTTAGTCTATTGATTATGAATTAACGTAGACATATATACAATCAAGCACTCTAAGAATATAAGCTATTTTATTATATTTTAATGGCTGCATATTATTAAAAAAAAGGAGTATGCATTATTGGTCAAACATTAGCTAAAGATGTTTCGAAAACCAGAAAACACTCTATAAACTTTATGTGTCAAAAGCACTTTTCTTGATTTACTAACATATAAAGCCTAATATTTGAAAGCCACGGATGTAAAAGGTGCGAAACAGTCAGGGCACATTACCAAAACGGACCAAAACATAATAGCCAAATCCTTATATGGTCAACTCTGCCTGAGGGAGTTGAAACCGTAGTTTTCACGATTAATTCTAAATTAACATGATTAATAACGGACAAGTTAAAACAGTCAGTTATATTTGATGTCATTACGTACCGAGGTATGACTATTGCTGATGATACCCTCAGATACTGATAGTCGAGCAAAACCGGTATCGACATAGTGGTGTAAAAATGAAAACTGTATACATGGCATGCGCCTGACCCGCTTTTCTCGATTTATCTTCATCAGGACTATATTCCATAAAAATATACAAACTGGTTCACTAAACGAAAAGTTTTTGTAATCGTCTTTATCTGAATCACGCAACCTTCCAATTTTTCTTTATTATTGATTTGCACTGTTTGAACTTAAAAAAACACGCGGTTTAGAAAAAACACAAACGTACGATAACGGTAAATAACGCATACAAAGTAGTATCTGATTTATCAAAAAAGGACACAAAAGAAATGAAACAGTGGGATATAATTGATGCATCAGTTGAATAATCTTTTATTCACAGCTATGTTCTGTTTGGTGTCAGATTTTCGTGCCAAAGTAGTTAAAAATAAGCAGGATAATGATTGAATGCATATCATTTATGTAACATAAGCATGATGTAACTAAATCTGCGGACCACACATACATATCGTCGTCGGCTTTGAAAATACCTTAGTAGCCATATTATTCGAAAACGGAATAGCAGTCCGCACCTAATAGGTCAAATAGAATATCAATATCTTATAAAAATGTTTATCATAGATGCATGAAATTCAAAGCCAGGATATCATTGAATTTAAATTAAGAAGGGGTATTGATTGACGAATGAAAAAGTAAGCCATCTCGTGAGTAATTATCCTGTACACTAATTTGTGATATATACTCCGGAATAAATAACCTGAGGTATATGACGAAGGGGGCGAACGATGCCTGATTAAGGGCATACGATACAGTTACAGGGGAGGTAATGACGTTGCTAACATCAAATGTTATTTTCGCGACGTCAAACTGTGACATATCGGGAAAAGATGCATTTTTCGACTGATTTTTATCATTCAAACTGATTTCATTTGAAAACGAGTGCATGGACCCCTATTTTCTAAAACGACATTTTGTTTCATTATGCAGGGAGATTATGTGGACCAAATTTTATAAAACTGTAAATAGTGCATTATTTTTAATTTTGATAAATATACAGCAAAAAATGACGTTTTTTTCTCAATTCATGACCATTTGATTAATATGAGTTATTTCTGAATAAAAAATGCATAATATTTTAGGGTACTTATAAAATACAGAAGTTACAAATTATTTAACAAAAAACAATTTGTGTTTATCTTTTAAAACAAAAAAGTTACGTCTTTCTTTCGAAAAAGAAAATACGGCCACAAATCTGAATTTTGAGCAAATATACAAAATTTCGACCTCATTTTACTCAAAAAGTAGCACATGAAGGTATATTTTTTATTACATATTTGATTTAATCAGGTAAAAAATAGCCTATATGCAAATTTTCATCAACTTGTAAATACAGGTTCAAAACTGTATCGTATGCCCTTAAGAGTCAAACTCAAAGATCGAAAATAAACTGACAACACCATGGCTAAAAAGGAAAAGACAAACAGACAAATAATAATACAAAAGACACAACATAGAAAACTAACGACTAAGCAACATGAACCCTACAAAAAACTGGGGTTATCTCAGGTGCTACGGAACGGTAAGCCTTTCGGAATTTTATACTTTTTTTGGCCGCTGAAACTCTTGTGTTGATGAAACGTGCATCTTCTGGCCTACAATTCTTTTATTCTGGTATCTATGATGAGTTCAATTGTAATACCAGGAAAACATATATGTAAACAAACTATGCCATATGTGCATAGACATCATACTGCAGCAATATGCATCTTTCAATTTGTTTATAGACGATTCCATAGTAGGCTTTATGTAGTGCATACGTGTTTCTCTTTTCTCGTTTTTATATAGATTAGACCGTTGGTTTTCCCGTTTGAATGGTTTTACACTAGTAATTTTTGGGGCCCTTTATAGCTTGCTGTTCGGTGTGAGCCAAGGCTCTGTGTTGAAAGCCATACCTTGACCTATAATGGTTTACTTTTATAAATTGTTACTTGGATAGAGAGTTGTCTCATTGGCACTCATATCACATCTTCCTATATCTATTGTTTGCAAATGATTTCTATATATAGACTTTAGACTGTTTTACAAAAGATGAAGCTCAATGTCAAATTAGATCTAAATATATCAATCAGTATGTTATCCCTTAAACTACAGTTTAAATGGTTAACGCAAAATACTCATTATAGAAACAAGGATTTGAACTGTGTACGCTTATCGTGTGGTTCTTCTAAAAAACACTCATCACTAACACTGGAATCAAAAATGCCAAACAAGAATTTTTTTTTGAAGAAAAAATTACCTTTTAAACAATTTGGCCACATTCCTATGGTAACGAATATGTGCGCCGCTGCTTGCCGATCTGTTCTATTTTGAAATGATCGGAGTTCCCCAGACACTTGCCTTAAACAAGATCAAAGAAGCCAAATAATTTAATTTCACATTCAGATGTATTGATTATGTCCTTTCCATTAACAATACAAACTTTTCTGATTGGGTTTCATTGAAATATCATCCAGAAAAAGTAAATACTCATTTTTAGACTTATATCTCCAGTTTTCCTCGAATGTCGGTATTTTTTTCTTCTTTTCAGTAGAGTTGATACATATCTCTAGAAATCAATTTAGGTCCATTGACCCAATGTTCAAATACGCCATAAATCATGCGTTTCCTTATATTTAATTCAAGTTTATAACGTTGTCTTTTAAGTATGTTGTATGCACCACCATCACTTAAGTTCGTAATAAAAGAGCAACCGTTACAGTGTATGTAGAGCTATTTTTAACAACAAAGAAAGAACAAATGATTCCGTGTAATAAAATGAGTGCTGCTGTGTAGTTAGTTTTCGTATTTGTGTAACATCTGTGCAATGTCAGAGCTATTGACATTCAACGAGAACAGGTTGGAATATGAGTTAATGGACAAACTAAGTTTGCCAAAGGAAATATGTCTTGTTAACTGTAATATAACAAGTTAGTACAATGCGAGGTAACTAAAGCCAGTTGTTATTCTTAAAAGTCGTACTTTAATTCATTTTGTTCATGAATAAGATTAAGCGGACGCTACTTATAAAATTTTAAGATTGATTGATGGATTAATTGGGGGTGGATAAGTCACTTTCCGCACTCACGGCTATATCGTGGCTACCAGATTTTGATGGGGCACTATTCAACGTAAAAATATGTTGAAATAAATTCTACTTATTTAAGAATATATTGAACTATGTCAAAAGGATGCAGATATTTGTATTTTTACCCATCAATCTATTGTCATCTTGTTCAATGTATAAAATTCATCAATATATAGATAAATATCAAATAAATCGATATCAAAGAATAAATTTAAACTTTTTATCTTGCGTCATTTTCAATATCTTCAAATATGATGATGGAAAACACGTATAAACACACATAACATGAGAACGAAAACGGGGAATATGACAGCCGAAGTTCACTAATGGGTCTTAAACACAGTAAGAATATGCTGCTCCCGTAGTCGGGGTCCTAAACAATACTGTGTACTATATAAATATAAAATTGACTTCATAAAACTTAAAAAAATTAGTAATGAACCAAAATTAAGAAAACAGCATTAAAGACATATGTTTAAATATATTGAAGAAATGGGCGTTATTAAACAAAAATCACATGCATTTATTAATATTTTTTTCAAATAATATCTTATATATTAACATGTCAATAATAAATTATTTATATCTGAAATACATTCAGGGTATTTCAATGTAACGAAAATGCAAATGCAACACACATAGTTAACTGTGAGATATAAACTGACTAATTATCAACATCGATACTAAATATTTGAGTATATTACTAGGTATGTGTGCATCAATCATTTCAAAATGTTTTGTATTATGAGTCCTTGATGAAAATAAAATCGAAAACTTTGAATGAAATATATGCTACGTACGTCAATAACAATACTGTATGAAGAGTGCATTTCTTTAAAACAAATCACTAAAGGACTGAACTAAAATCATAAGTCATATAGGACTTACTTGTTCTGATTTTTTTTAAAGAGTTTTTATTATTACAATGTAGAATAAAATATCATATATCAGCAGTTTATTTTCAAATCATCCGTTAAAATGAATAATATCGACTTACTTATGCCATTTCAATACGAAAGTGTTAAATACGATGTAAACATGAAGTTATTAGTTTTCTTTTACAAAATGTGACTTGAATGGAGAGTTGTCTGATTGGCACTCTTATCAAAAATTGGTGTTTTCTGTGAAAAACAGATTGTTTAAAAGACAAATTCAACTTTTGGGAATTTTGGGTACTCAATGTTCTTCGACTTTGTACATGTTTGGCTTCATAACTATTTTGATATGAGCGAAACTAATGAGTCTGATGTAGACAAAACGCGTGTTTGGTGTATTAAATTATAATCCTGGTACCTTTGACAACTATTATCACATCTTCATATATTTGTATATTTATTGTCTCAACTTAGTATTTTTTATAACTTCTTTTATCTTTGCTATCAAATAACCGTCATCATTTGAGTGTTACTACATTTTTATGTATTTTAAATCACAGTTATTTGTGTGTCCCGCATTTTGATAACAGTGATTATTTTAGTATCATTTTATAGGTGCCGTCGTTATTTGTGTGCGACTTCAAATGCTCTTTTTTGTGTAAAGTTTTCGGCGAAATTATTTCGTTGTTAGAACGTTACCATACACAATAATCTTTCAAATACTTAGAAGCTTAAAAGGGCTCTAGCTACGAGATATATAAAAAATCAAAAGTATGATTATTTTTGTTCAATCTTTAATGAAAGTGAAATAGTGAAATAATAATTTGCTTTTATCAGCTAAAATGGTTTAATTTTGTCAAATTAAGTTAATAAACATTGATAATGAATTATTCACTTGCAAGTGAATAGTTCGACCTCATTAAATCCGTATTCATGTGAACTCCAATTTAACCCCGTAGAAAGAGGTATAATAACGCATGCATTGTCCGTGTACGGCTATTTAAAGCAAAAGAATGTCAACATTGAAAGTGAAACAAAGGTAAATAATTTGATTAAGTGATTCGATCCACACAAAATCATTCTCATAAAGGTAAAAACAACGATAAACATACATTTTTAATCTATAATACAAAATTTAAGAGACCTATAAAAATCCAATTGCACGAGTTGTTTAATCTATTCATATCCATGTTTATCCAAAAATTTAACAATACTTTTAGATATATGGATGATATATTGGCTCTCAATAATGAAGACTTCAGTGTGTTTACTAAAGAAATTTATCATGTTGAACTCACTTTAAATAAAGCTAATACTAACAATGACCACTGCCCTTTCCTCGATCTTGATATCTATATCATTAACGGGAAGCTTAATACAAAAATTTATGATAAAAGAGTTGATTTTTCATTTCCTATTGTTAATTATCCATTTTTAGATGATGACGTCTCCTTGTCACCCTCTTCTGTTGTTTATATATCTCAACTTGTACGATTCGTTCGTGTATCTAACAACGTATTAGATTTTAGTGAGAGAAAATTATGTATTACTGAAAAATTATTTCACCAGGGTTTTCGATATCACAAACTAGTCAAAACATTTACTAAATTTTATCATCGGTATAAGGAAATAATTCGTAAATATAACTCAACATGCAGACATCTTATACGTTCAGGTATTTTACATCCAATCTTTTATGGTAATATTCTTAACAAAGCACAAACATGGCAGTATTCACCTCAAAAGCTTACAAAACCTTTAAACAGACTTATTAAGAAGGGATATAGTTACGATACTGTTGTCAGGGCAGTAAAGATTGCATATTTTGGCTTTCATATTGATTCACTTATAGGGTCTTTGCATCGGAACCAAACACATTTATTTAAAAAACAGTTGTTGGCATGACACGATTTATGTTCTTCTCATATATTCTATGATAATATGATACTAAACCCCTAACGGGAGGGATTGTGCCTGATATTCATATGATGAAGACATAATCTTTCAATAAGTTTAATCGAGGTATGGAGCTGGCATTTCAGTTAACTGCTAGTAGTCTGTTGTTATTTATGTATTATTGTCATTTTATTTATTTTCTTTTGGTACATCTTCTGACATCGGACTCGGACTTCTCTTGAACTGAATTTTAATGTGCGTATTGTTATGCGTTTACTTTTCTACATTGGCTAGATGTATAGGAGGAAGGTTGAGATCTCATAAATATGTTTGACCCCGCCGCAATTTTGCGCCTGTGCCAAGTCAGGAGCCTTTGTTAGTCTTGTATGATTTTTAATTTTAGTTTTTTGTGTACAATTCGGAGTTTAGTATGACGTCTATTATCACTGTACTAGTATACATATTTTTTAAGGGGCCATCTGAAGGACACCTACGGGTGCGGGAGTTTCTCGCTACATTGAAGACCTATTGGTGGCCTTCGGCTGTTGTCTGCTCTATGGTCGGGTTATTGTCGCTTTGACACAATCATCATTTCCTTTCTCAATTGTATTATGTTTACATCGCTTATATGGTCATATAAGGTCAACTCGATAGGAAATTAGATGGCGTCTTGGCTTAAATTCAGACGTAACGAAGCTTCATCTTATTGAGACCATGTCCTGTAAATTGTTTGTTTTGTACTGTTGGTAGTTGGAAAAATGTTTTACATTGTTATAAATAAAATATGAGAATTCGAGTCAAATCGGTGATCTTGAATTTGGCAGCTAAGGCCCCTTTAAGAGAAAAATCGAAAAAAATCCCAAAGTAAACATAGTATCAAGAGTTATTATTCAAAAGAAAAGCTTGTAACTATGATACTTCGGGAATATCTATACCACTTCAAGAAGAGACTGATTTCACTGATCCACAATTCAACTTAAACCAAACAAAGTCGGAAATATCAGTGATATGACGTATACATGTAGTGATTTATACTTCCTCAATTTGTCTTTTAAATAATCTGTTTTTCACAGAAAACGCCAATTTTTGAAAACAATATCAAAATTCGGACACCGTTATTGATCCGTGTCTTATTCGCATCCATGCATGCTCAGTAGGGTAGAACATAGGACAGTTAGGCCTGTACGGATCCTGAATTTATGTAAGTGCATCATATATCTATATTAAACGACATCTAACTTTTTTTTCTCATGTACAGAAATGTCCAACAGTTATTGAATGATTTTGGTATCCTAAATCTTTCTTTCAGATCAAATTAAAGTTGTTTAAATTACATTATATTGTATTCCCCTTACAATAGTGATGAGTGTACTAGTTTGGCAAAGTTTTCCGAGATATTTCGAAAAAAATAAAGGATTAAACTTAGCTATTTAAGTATATAACACATATTTATTTATATTTTGATTTGAAGTGTCATTTGACTTTGAAGTGAATATTGAATTTTAATATTTGCAATCGAAGTCTTCAGTTCTATTATTTACAACATTAATATTCTTTTTGCAAATTTATAATTGTTATTTGAAGACGTATAGTGTAAATGGCAAAGAAGTGGAAAACAAACAGACATTTCCATTTCAAAAGAAAATGAAAAATAAACAACTGTCTAAAGAACACTGCATATTCAAACTAAATAAATACTTCGTATTATTGATAAATTAAGAATTTCATCGTTAATTTGATATGTCGTCAAATAATCAATAATTCTCTTAATTTACCGCCGAATATTATCCAAAGACATGATATGTTATACAAATCCAAAATGAACAGCAATAACTTCTTTTCCTGTTGGAGTTTTTTTGTCTTTGAAATAAGGAGAAACTTTACACAACAATTTACAACTAAATGTAGAATTTGCCTCTTTTTGACGATGATTTCCCTCTAATCTCATATCACCGTGTTCAAATATATCATATCTGTCGCTATGTCCGTATTAGAAGAGATATATGTATTATTAATCAATGTAATCTTGGTATTTCTAAGTCAAGGATTTCGTTACCATAAATTGCTTAAAAGCTTTACTCAATTACTAGTTAATACACATAGATACACAGATTTTGTCAAAAGTTTGTATGATTGTATAACTATGTCAAAAACTTATTACAAACAGGATGATACACACTATTTTTTTTCGGTTATGTTCTTGATCGAGCCCGTAAATTTAAATACCATCCGAGTAAACCTATCGATTCTTGAAATAAACTTATTAAAATACCATCAGTTTAACTTTGTAATAAGATTAATTTTAATATTAACGATAGTCTATAGACCATTCATAAAACCAATCTTGTTATATATGAATTTAATAAATACTGATGAATAGTTGAATTTACAATGTTAAACAGAAGCAGTTATACTGAGTAAATTTAAGTTTAATTAGCTATTTTATATCATATTGTTATTGATCCCTTTCACTAAATTGATGATTGTAAGTACTTTGTGTTATAAAGTTTGCATTTTTTGCCGTCGCATTCGCAAAGTCAAACGCCTGACTCAATCAAATTGTCGTCCGTATTACTCCCATTCATATGGACTTCTGCATAAAAGAATCATGATGTTGGTTTTTTTTGTGTTTTTTTTTGTAATAAAAATGTTTGATACGGCAAATCTTGACCTGCTGATCCATTTTCGCACATGGATTAAACGTAAATATGCAATACAGTAACGTCGACATTTGTAATATCTACTCAATTATCAAAGTTTGAATGAAGATCGATCGTCAAAGTAAGGTTACTAGAGGGGTTTCATCTAAAACGAAATTGTTTATATAAATTATGGTTTGATATTGTCAATTAAAGTGCTTCGTCATTTAATATTCAATGTCAACAAGTTAAACTATTTCCCGGATTTGTAATAGCATGAGCAACACGACGGGTGCCACAAGTGGATCAAGATCTGCTTACCCATCCAGAGCACCTGAGATCACCCCCAGTGTTTTGTGGGGTTCGTGTTGCTAACTCTGTATTTTTCTATGATGTGTCTTGTGTATAATTATTTTTCTAATTGTCTTTTTGTATTTTAGACATCGCGTTGTTGCATGCCCCACTGGTATCTTTCGCTCCTCTTCTCAAATATATCCTAATAAGGGTTTAGCATCGAGTGCAAGTTAGTTAAACACTTTTGGATACAGCATGTCTGGATAAGAAATACCTCCGGCCTCCGGCCGTCGAGGATTGTTATCCAGGAACACATATCCTATAACTATTACCTTTTCAATGTACCAATTATTTTTTTTACACTCCACACTTAGAATTCGTTACTATAAAACTATACAAGGATGAACATAAACATAACTAAAATCATGGATTTTGGAAATTTGGGATGATGTTGGTAAATCAAGACTAAAGTAGTATATAGCTGTTCGAAAGTCTTAGATCGATTTAGTGAAAAACAAATCCGGGTCACAAACCCCAAAAGGCATTTAATATAAGAGGAAAACAACGGAATACCAGAAGTACTGAACTGCTACAAAAACAAACGCTGGCGTACTTAAAAACGAACTATTTGATAACAGCTGACATAATCCTGACTTGATACAGGATATTTTAACAATAAATGTTGGTTTGAACCGGGTTGTATGGCTAGCCACACACCCTGTTGAAAAGCAATGTTACAAATACAGCTAAAAGGACAACACTATGTGAAAAATACAATAAAATCAATGTTAAGAATTCAGAGGGACTGAGAAATACATAAATGATATAACAGTATACTTATACATGAAACCACAGAATAACAACGATCACTTTCCACATACAGTGCACCATAATAGAACTTTGAACTGCGTCACACCAGATCAACATACATGACATGGGAACTATAACTTTATTTTAATTGTGATTCATATAAAAAAAAACTGGTATATTTCTGACTGGGTGCAGGCATTTCCTTATGTAACAAAGGCATTTAACCCTGAATTTAAAGCTTTTTAAACCTATCACTTGTATGAAAGTCGTGTATATTCATATTTGTACTATAGAAATACTGTAATAAGAATAACGCAAACTGACCAATGTTCACATTTATTTCCAAACTAAATAATACCATTTGGTTGAGGTGAGATGCACAAATCTAGTCAACATACAAAAAAACTGTTACCTGATGATATATCTTCAAAACATTATAATAAAACATACAACAAATAACCAGAAATGATTACAACTATTAAAATATATGTTCCATAGAAGAAAAGAGAATCTAACATCTCCGTTACATCCTTGCTCCTAATTGTCGGTTCTTTATATTCATCTATTGGAACCACTTTGTTCATTTTCCTCTTCCACAGTTTGGTGAAATATTTCATCACCATTCCAATGTTTTTGTCATTTTCGAGGTAGAAGTATTTTGCATTCATTATGGTACCAATAACGACTACACCGCTGATCGAGATAATGGCGATCATGACAATCAATAAAACGCACATTGGATTTGAAGTAGCAGGAATCGAAGCTGACACAAGTGTTAAAAATATTGCGTATGACAGTAAAATTGTCATCGATAATGACACTCGTTCTCCAGATTCTACAGGTAGGACGAAAACTAATGGATTCAAAAGTGAAAATAGAAGTGTCGGAAGAATAATCATAACCGTGAAATATAACGGCTCGCGTTTAAAGGTGAGTTTTACTGTTAACATACTGTATCCAAAAGACACACTTACAACATGTGTAGAGTATTCTAACAGATTCCAGTCTGAATGTGCATCAAAGAAGCCAAGCTGAGCTTTGTCGAAATTGGAAGATAGTAAAAGTTGAGATTGAACGAATCCCCAAGTCATTAATTCTAGTG
This sequence comes from Mytilus galloprovincialis, assembly GCF_965363235.1. Classification (NCBI taxonomy): domain Eukaryota; kingdom Metazoa; phylum Mollusca; class Bivalvia; order Mytilida; family Mytilidae; genus Mytilus; species Mytilus galloprovincialis. The sequence continues at coordinate 46,326,887 of NC_134850.1, read as the reverse complement.
TACATGTCTGACTATCAAAGGGAAACTTCGATATATCCGTAGGACATTTAGCCTTAAGAATTCCACCGTGACTATAAAACACCTTTCCAGTGTATCCAATTGTTGGGTAAGCTTTTGAGTCATGTCCTATTGGATTCATTGGGTCTACTGTGTTTGTGAGGTATATTTGCGGAAGTCACAAATCTTTCGGATTTATTGTAGTAAAGTTTGTATTACCATACAAGGTTGGATCCCACATTAGAGCTGGATCAGTCCAATTCATGTCTACTACTGCAGTCAGAGACATTGTTTCGTCTACTTCATTAAACGAATTGAATGACGCTATATGAAATGTAACTCCTACCACTAATGGTTTTGATTGGTCTGCCGTGGGTATGATTTCTTTTCTATAGTCAGTAAACAAATCAGTGTAGAGCCGTTTAACATCAGCATGACTTTGAGCGTAGACAAGTTCGGTGGATACTACAATAATGACAGAAAGAAGCAATCCAAATTGTCGAAAACACATCTTTTGATTTACAACTGTGCAATATATATGACGATTTATAATGATGTTGTTATGACAAAATTTGAAAGAAGTTTAAATTCTATAACAAACTTTATTTATATACAGCGTTCTGGTTATTAGTATAATAGTCAATATGAACAATTAGATAACCTATCAAGAAATACTAAAGAACGAAACAAAACAAATAGATTAAATTAAACATTCAATTCTTTGATTTAAAAAAAAGGAAATGACCGAGGCTAATAAATCAAAGGTCTCCATTAAGTCATTAATAAAAGTTCACAGACGGTAATTTTAAGATAAAAGTGATGTGATTTATAATTTGTATATGTTATTAACTACGTCATTAAAATCCTTAATATGTGTTTGGATTTACTTAGTGTAAAAACGATTATCCATACACAATTACGATGCAATCGACTTGTTTTGAAATAAAATAAATACTGATGAATCATTGAATTTACAATGTTAAATGGAAGCAATTATACTGAGTAAATTAAAGTTTAATTAGTGTTCTTTTATCAGTTTTTTGTAGAGAATCAAAATGTAATCTACCTGTTTATATAATAATTCGTGTTGACGGTCTTCAGGAAATTCAGTAGTTTAGAGGGTTTCTGTAATTATGAATATGTGGGTTTTTTAAGCTTTATGTTTAAGTTGCATTTTTGGGAATATCCCTTTGTTGCATTTTGGAAATTTTCTACTTCAAAATTTGCAATTGTAATCTAAAGTAGAAAATTAAAAAAAAAAAAAAAAAAAAAAAAGCAATGGCAAGATGAATAAATACCGAGCCACGTGAAACATATATTACAAAAAAATGGAATAATCAGTAATATTATTTGTGAAATTAATAAGGAGTATTTATCTACAAGGTCGTGGTATTGTCAAATGATTTTTTTTTTGAAAAAGGAAGAGACGGTATTTGAGAAATCTTTGGTAACCACCCTTCTTCTTAGGCACTGGTAATGTCGTTTAAACGTTGTAAACTTTCAAGCAGAAGTTAAATTACAATTTGTTTTAAGCAATTGTAGGGTCTGTCGTTGTGTGCATAAAATAAACAAAGCGAAACCGACGTCCGTGAAATTTTGATTTGGTAACTGGAAATAAACTGTATTGTTTCCTTTGAAAATATATTAAGAACTGTATTTCAACATGATAGTTTGTGTACTCATTTTTTTAACTATGTTTTTAGATTGTCGATCAATAGCTCAATAATGCCGTCGTCATAAGAATATGTTTAATCATTTTCCCCGAATGTGACCTACTCAATTAAACTTTTCACCGGGTTTGTATTTACATGAGCAATAAGACTGGTATCGGATGTGCAGCAGGATCCGCTTTCGAAGCACCTTAGATGAACCTCGGTTTTTGTTGGAGTTCATGCTACTCAATCTTTAATTTTCTATGTTGTGTTTTGTAATCTGTTGTTTGTCTTTTGTTCTTTTTTCTTTTGCATTTTTGCCATTGTGTGTTCAGTTTGATTTTGATTGTCCCTTTCATATCTTTTAGTCTCTCCTGTTATGAAGGTCATTGGGAAATAATTTGAAGTAAAAACTGCTTCAGCTTTGGCAGACAGACTCCTTGTTGAAACGGTAATTACAAATGAAGCTACATAGAATTTAACTATTCCTACTTGAAACGCAAAGTACACAATCATAGTCAAGTGATATGAATTCTATTGACATACAAGTTTTGCAACCGGAAAACACGCACTAAACTTTAAATTTGTTACCAATCTACGATTCAGTATGACGGCAAAAATGCTAAGCTTTCAATTTGGTTCGCCAGATTGGCGGTTCGTCTGCATGAGACTTATTTGTGTCGCACGAATCAAAACAGTTGAACGATCAATCAAATACGGAGTTGAAAAACTTTTAAACACAAAAGTGCCGAAAGTTATGCCAAACACGGTTAATTCATATATGCCTGGGGAGTAGAAAACATAGATATTGTATTGTGGGTTATTTTCGCGGGGGGGGGGGGGGGGGGGGGGGGGTGGGGTAAATTTTCTCTTATTTTCGCGGATAGGACAAAATCGCCAAAATAAATTCCACCAAATTAAAAGTGTACATCAAAAAGGTTTTAATAAAAGTTTTCAATCCACCAAAATAATAACCGCCACAATATTTCGTATACCTTATTCAATGAAAATGGCGAAATTTTGGCCCCGCGAAAATAACCCGCTATGTGGTATTATCAGATATTAGCAACCATGCACTTGATGATCAACTTACTATAGCGTATACATTTTTGGTGATTAGTTGTCTTAATAGCAATCATACCGAATTTCTTGTTTTCGTATTGTAAAATTTCATTTTGGAACTTTGAAAGCAAAGTAATGCACTTACACATGAAAAGTAGTATCTACAATTTGTAGTCTAAGCTAATTTATGTAAATGTTGTTGACATATGGTTGGACTTGTGCTTGTTCTCCGGTGCCAAAACTGGTACATGTATGTCGATATAATTCATATCATTTGACAATGATTGTGTACTTTGTGTTTCCAGTAGGAATAGTTAAGTTCTATGTAGCTTCATTTGTGATTACATTTTCTTGTTTACGGATTTTTTTTTTATAATTTTTTCAATAATTTTGTCCGACTTCCAGAACACAGCTTTGACATATCTGAAAACGAATTATTTCAAAACTTTGAATCTGGTTTAGCTAGCTATAAAACCAGTTTCTATTCCACTATTTTTCTACAAAAGGAAATATCTATACCAAATCAGGAATGTAACATTCGATAGATGTGTTTGAGCTAATGATTTTTTTCCCAATTGATAAGGGACTTTCCGTTTTAAATTTTCGTTGGTGTTCTATATTTTGGCTGTTTTACTTTCTACGTGATCTTAAATCATAAGAGGATATACTTAAAAACTAATAACATAATTTTAAGAACTTCGGATTCTGTTGTTAAACTTATTTTGCTCGCGATCAACAGAAAATAAACAAACAGTAGGTCGTTAGGATGTTCTGTTCATATGATGGTAAGGGAAGTAATATTAGAAAACTGCCAGACTGCTGGAAATTAGAAGTATGTGCTTTTTCAAAAAGTTTGATCTTTTTGTCTTTTATCTGTTTAAATATATTGTCATATTTAAGTATTTCTTTAAAGAATTTTTAAAAGTAAAGATTTTTTGGTTTATATTTTATTCTATTGTTGTGATAGAAACACAATGATTCAGGGACTAACAGTGCAGTGGCGTACAATTATTTTTGCATTATCAGAATAATAATATACAAGTAAAAAACAACATTTAAAACCAACAAATGAATGATAGATTTATTTGCATGGTTTATAATACCTATGCATTAAGGAAGCAACAACCTACCCTGAATTTAAACTAATTTAATAATATATATATCATTATAACAAAACATACAAAAAATAACCAGAAATGATTAGAAAGATTGAAATATATGTTCCATAGAAAAAAAGAGAGTCTAACATCTCTGTCACATCCTTTCCCCTAATTGTCGGTTCTTTGTATTCATCTATTGGAACTACTTTGTTCTTTTTCCTCATCCACAGTTTGGTGAAATATTTCATCACCATTCCAATGTTTTTGCTATTGTTGAGATAGAAATAGTTTGCACTTATTATGGAACCAATTACGATTACACCGCTGATAGAGATGATGGCGATCATGGCAATTAACAAAACGCACATAGGATTTGAAGACGCAGGAATCGAAGCTGACACAAGTGTTAAAAATATGGCGTATGACAGTAAAATTGTCATCGATAATGACACTCGTTCTCCAGATTCTACTGGTAAGACGAAAACTAATGGATTCAAAAGTGAAAATAGAAGTGTCGGAAGAATAATCATCACCGCAAAATACAACGGCTCGCGTTCAAATGTTAGTTTCACATTTAACACACTGTATCCTAGAGACTCATTCACAATACTGGTAGAGTACTCTAACAGATTCCAGTCTGAATGTTGAGAAAAGAAGTCAAGCTGAGCTTTGTCGAAATTGGACGTTAATAAAAGATTCGCTTGAATAAATCCCCAAGGCATCAGCTGTAGAGTACATGTCTGACTATCAAACGGAAATTTTGATATATCCGTAGGACATTTAGCCTTTAGAATTCCACCAGGACTATAAATCACCTCTCCGGTGTATATGATTGTAGGGAAAAACATGGTGTCATCTCCTACCGGATCCATCGAGTCAACTCTGTTTATCAGGAATAATTGCGGAAGCCACAAATCTTTCGGATTAATTATGGTACCGTACAAATAACCATACAAGGTTGGATTCCACTTGAGAGCTGGATCAGTCCAATTCATCCCTACTGCCGCAGTGAGTGAAATTGTTTCTTCTACCTCATTGAACGAATTGAACGAGGCCATGAAAAATGTAACTCCTATCACTAACGGTTTGGATTGGTCCGCTGTGGGTAAGACTTCTTTTTTATAGTCAGTAAACATATCAGTGTGGAGTTTTTTAACATCAGTATGACTTTGAGCGTGAACAAGTTCGATACAAGGGTTTGAAATACTGAACATCAGAAGCACTCTGAGACTTTGAAAACGCATCTTTAAAATCTTTTTGATTTACAGGTTTTTCTTCAGTTTTATATGTCCACGCACTGTAATAACAATAATTGAAATAAGTTTAAATTCTGTGACAAACATTATTTATAGGCAGCGTTCTGCTTATGATGAAATTCAATCGGTACAGTTTGTCAACTGATCAAGCAATACTAAAGAATGAAACAAAACAAATAAATTGACATCAAGCATTCAGTAAACAGCTTCAAATTGAAAAAAGTTGGTGAACGAAAACAAATACAACAAAAGTTACAATTAAGTCAATAATAGATTTTCAGAATTTACGAAAGATATTATTTTAGATGAAATAGATGTAAATTGAAATTGCTTTATAATAATTAAGTACTAAGTCTTAATTGAAATGCTTTGTGTGTGTTTGCATTTGCTTTGTGTAAATAGGATAGTCCATAGACAATTAAGATGAAATCAGTCTTCACATGCAATAAAATCATTTCTGATGATTCATTAAATTCACTTTGATGAACGAACGCAATTATGCTGAGTAAACTAAGGTTTATTTAATTTTTTTTTATTGATTTTGGTTGAGAATTAGAATTCCATACATATGTTTATGTTTTAATTCTTCACCATCGTGTACGTTTATTGGAACTTTTAATAGTAAAGAGGGGTTCCTGTAGATTGGAATATGTGTGGTTTAAAAAAAAATATCTTTAAAGTTCCATTTTCGCGAATTTCTCTACCAAGCTTCTTGACATTAGCCATGGTGTAAGGTATCATTCGAAGAAGTTTCTTTAAAACGAAAAATATTGCAACACTATAAAAATCGAAATCTTATTGGTTGGACTATTTCACAGCTTGAATGACTTGTTTTCATGTTAGCGGCAATATGAGAAATTAGGCATTAAGCTTGAATCATATGCAAGAAGCTAACGCCTAGGCAGTAATTGGCATAACATATGACGGTAATTGGAATAATCATCATCGGATTTCAGGAAATAGGCTCAATGCCTGAATATTTTATGCAATAACTTAAGACCTAGGCGTTAGCTTATTGCCTGGGATAAAGGCAAAAAGACTGATTAACTTATTGCCGCTAACTATGAATGTACTTTTCAATTCATTTTGACATATTTAAGATTTGATGTTTTTTTTTATCTACATGTATATGAAATTATGTGCAGAAATGATCATATGATGGCACATTTATTATTATTAGCTTTAAATATTCACACATTTTAAACCAAAATAAACCTCTTGGTCTATCTTAATTGGTTATGTTATACTTTTTAAAATTGAGATAAATGTTTTACATGGTTATAAATCTAATAAGAGAATTTGAGTCAAATCGGTGAATATGAATTTGACATGCTAGTGCCTCTTAAAAACAAAACTTTATGGTAAACGTTTTACGCGTTTGTCTCTCATTCGCACTTTGAAACTGATATCCCGCCGTACAAATTGAACTTATTTCAACCTAAATGTTAGAGATATCCTTGCAGGACCTAATGTTAATTTGTTACTCTTATTTTATTTGTTTTAACAACATAATTTAGGAATCTTCACAAAGGAAAATATTAACTTCTAAAGGGTTGCTACTCTCTCTCTCTCTCTCGCTCGCTCGCGGCAATTACTAGTGCGACATTTGTTACGAAACAGTTTTGTTTAAAAATATAAAGTATATCTATTAGAAATTAGTTGATCAAACTATTAAAAAAAACTCACATAATTCTCTATTTTCATAGTGTTCCTGCCAATTACTAAATAAGAGGAGGTGAGCGTTTTCTTTAAAAGTTATAGACAAATAAAATAAAATCAATTAATCAAATACTATTTCAAAACTGTTAACATTGAAATCGTTCCAGTAGCCCTTCCAATCCTCGTAATTAGTCAAAGATCGTTGATGAATGAACATGATGACAAAGCATACATTGTACTTTCTCGTTTCAATATTTATAGAAGACAATACGATAGTTCAATATTTGGATTTAAACAAATTAGAATTATTGTGATTATTTTTCTCTAAGTTCAATTATAATGTTCATTCGTTTTTAATAGAGAGGCAATTGATCAAACTACTACGATTATAGATTACTCTTTCGTTTTCTATAAATCTCAATGCACATTTTTTTTCGTAATACAAAATATTTTTAGAATTTTCTCCAGAAATTAATTTAGCGGATTTTTAAATTCAATCAATATTAGACCCATCGAATAAACTATTTGTTACCATTTTTAAAATACAATACCAATGTATTGCGCATCATCAAACGTATCCTTCATATGAAATTTCATTGAAGAACATTTTTAAAACATAAAGCGTTTGAGAGCATTACAATCAAAAGACGACGACACATATATGATAATAACATAAACAGTACCAATGGTGCTATTGATGAGATTCTGACAGTTAATTTCTCTTCGGTGCACGTGGTGCTCGAGACCCAAAAAAGTAAAATCACAAAAATACTGAACTCCGAGGAAAATTCAATCGGAAAGTCCCTAATCAAATGGCAAAATCAAATGACGGAACTCATCAAACGAATGGACAACAACTGTCATATTATTGACTTAGTACAGGCATTTTCAAATGTAGAAAATGGTGGAATGAACCTGGTTTTATAGCGCTAAACCTCCCACTTGTATGACAGTCGCATCGAATTCCGTTATATTATTTATTAATATTTTATAATCCAAAACATAAATACAAACGTTGCAGTGCTGATCATATTAAACAGAACTAAAAGAATAGCCAACTTCGGACGATAACAATTTTATATTCTTTATCATTACATGTACAGTTATGTGTTGAATAAATTTTAGGACAAAGAGAGGTGTGTTCAATGCAATTTTAAGTTTAATGGTCACAATCACTAATTAGTTAACCAATTTCATATGTCTGTGCCTCAGCTCCCTACCCACCAGTTCCTGCAGCCTTGATCGTATGATACCGGGATAGTGAGATCGCATAACAGGTGATACATGAATGACAGGAATTGCTTACACTGTAGACTTTTAATTCTTTAATTGTCCTCTTCATTTTTAATATAAATAACTACGGAAAAAATCTTTATTTAAAATATTTGATTATTGATATTTACAGTTCGTTTTGGAGTAATAGATGCTCCTTGCTCATGTTTTGAATTATTGACAGGTACAATATGTATTCGGAATTCTGTAGTTTTATCCATGTCATGCCAATACAATACGTGTCCGCTAAACCCTACTTTTCTTTTCATACTTGTACTTGCACATGCAAAGATTTCACGACTTTTATTATTTAAAGGTGTAACACCACTAATTCGGGCCCGGCAGAAAGTAGTACATATTTAACACAAAATAGTTCCTACGCATGGACATATCTTTTAAAATATGTAGAATATTTTATTAATTTTGGTATCAAATGAAAGCTGCATGACTGGTGAACAATTTTTGACTGATAAATTTGAATAATAAAAAAATGGCATGAAATTTAAAAAGGAGGGTACATTTTGCCTTTTTGTCAGATCGGAAGTACCTGTTTTGGTACATCCGGCGCTCCGGGAACCAGTTCTTTCTTATATGCAATTAAAGGTATGTTGATTTTTTAGTACAGGATACCAGAAGGTGTTGCTTTGACATGCAATGATTGTCACTTAATTTGAACTTAAGATAAAAGAGCTGTGACCACTCGAAATTGAGGAATTTAACATAGAAAGCAATGGGGCCATTAGTTAGTGGTGTACTTCCTATTACAGGAATCTGCACGTGCACCCTTGACATTGAGGTAAAAAAATTGAATGTTTTGATGAAAAATTTTGAATGATTTATTAAAAATGAATATTGAGGAGTGGAAAATCAAACAAAAAGACAAAATTTTAAATAATATGACCAATATTTACAATAACAAACAGAGCATGCTGAAATTAATGAATTTTTGGGTGTCGCTTTGGATGTGATTGATATGCATGGTCATTGGTCACAACATTTGTATTCACACAATTTTTATCATAGTGTGGATCTGCAATGCCTTTGGAATAAAAAGCAGGCTGCGAATAATGTATCAATGCATGAAGACGATACCTTCTGTTGCGACTTTTTGCACGTTGCAATTTTGCGACATGACTACGTTTATGTTTGTATATGTACAATTGACGCCTATCCCTTTGTTTCAGTTTCCTGATAACTTTTGGTGCTGTTATTTTAACACCAAGCTGTTCAGTGAGCAGAAGAACAGAATTAGCAAACCTATGATTTATCATGTGAACGGCAGCTGTGCACGACCTGGGAAGTTACGCGGGAAGCTTACATTCTTCGGATTACAACGACTCAGCGCACGATTGAATGCTTCACTTTTCTGTGTCGAGATAAGAATCCGTACTAGATTTAAACTATTGGGACCAAGTAAAATTCCTATGCAGTTTTCCAGTTTAACTTCATCATCACATGTCATTCTACATGTGCTACCATTTGGAATAAAATTCTTTATCCAATGATTTGAAGGCAAAGCAGCACACACATGAGAGTTAACCTTACAAGATGATACACAATAACCTTTGTAACACATTACTATAGTCTTAATTACTTCAGGCATGTGCTGTTTAACTGTATACAGTTCACCATATCCAGAAATCACACCACTTTGCTTATTTGAATATTATACTAAAGAAATCGGATACGGGTCACGGAAATTATATTGAAATGATAGGGAATTTTGAATAAAATGCCTGTTTTAACTTTAATTTAAGTGATAGACAGAATGCCGGGGCAGAAAATAAATATACACAACAATATACACAATTCAAACGAAACATAATGACTGTCGTTGCAAAAATACAGGTTCCTGAGCTATTTTTAAAATCGAAGCGAGAGGCTTTTAACAAAAGAGGGACGAAAGATACCAAAGGGACAGTCAAACTCATAAATCTAAAACAAACTGACAACGCCATGGCTAAAAATGAAAAAGACAAACAGAAAAACAATAGTACACATGACACAACATAGAAAACTAAAGAATAAACAACACGAACCCCACCAAATGCAGTATAAAATACAGTGTAACAATGCAGTATAAAATACAGGCTAAAATGGCTGAAACGTCAAATTTGCAAACTTCGTGATGAAAATTGGCTAACAATGTCATTAAAAAAACAGGTTGCCGGGGTGAGATGTGAAACTTGAATATCCAAAGAATAAGCAAGTCCAAACCTTGTATGTGTAGTCGTTGAATTCTAGGTTCCCACGTAATGTTAAAATGACCCTATTTCAAGAAGAATAACCTCACGAAAACATGAAAAATTTACTAAATACGCGTTCATTGTTTTGATTTTGACCGCCTGACAACTTTACAGAAATATCAAAGTGATTGTAAATAAGGACTCTGTAACGGGCACCTTATAATATCCGTGTTTTAAAGATTTTAGTGATATCAAGCAAGTCCAGTTCAAACTACTATCACGTGGTACAATTCTCATTTACATATTATGAAAATTAATTAGCAAAAGCACTACTAATTTCTGGCTATGCCCTGGTGCACATTAAAGCTTTGATTTAACTCTGCAACACACCTTGCTTTAATATCAAGTGCAAATCTATTCTTTTGATTAGCTTGTTTGTACCAGCAAATAGATTGGGACTGAATGTTCACCTTGTAATAGCCCGTTTCATACTTGCTGATAAATGTCGAACATCACGAAGTGACTCAACATTGGTACCGTGTACTTGTTTTACACCTTGAAATGCTCTACTATCCCCATCAGTTGTTATGTGAGAAATTTTCAAGTAAACACTGACCTCAGTTGCACACCAGCTGCTTTTAATCTAGCAGCTACACTACAGAGTTTATTACCAGTAAACAATGAGACAATTTGTTTGGCAGAAGTATTGTTTTCGGACATTGTGCAAACCACCTGGGTACCAGCTTGAAACGGTGAAGTGCCACTATTTATAAGAGGGTTGTTATATCGACAATCGGATTCAACTCTAACTAGTTTTTCATCGGATAGTCCACATATTCTATTTTCTTCAACCAATTTCTTTCTTATGTCTTGCATACTTTTTTTGTTTAATTCCTCAACCTGTTTTGCAACTTTATTAGCATGCCAGATGAGGAAGGTGGGACAATGTTAGAAATCATAAAAATATCTCTTAAATTCTTGTTTGATATCGGAGAAGTTATCAGACCACACTGGATCTGTACATTAAGCTTTCCAGCCTACGGACCTCTTTTTTTTATTCAACAGTATCATACAATCTGTAATATTTGCTTACAAAATCACATTTTGGACATTTTATAGTCTCTCACGCCATACACAACCCCACTGTTTTGCATTTTCAGCATCAAATCTTAAATGACCATGATCACAATCGGACTTATCATGTTTTCTAATTTCAGTGGTAAAAAGTTTTTCTACAAGCTGAGGATTGTACACTTTATTTGGACCAGCATCAATACAGTTATTAGCAGCCTGAAGGTATTTGTCAACTGCATCAGGATTTTTGGGCTTTGGTCGAAGGAGGATCTGTCCGACAGGAGTTTCATCAATATTATCAATTTCATGACACCATTGTGACTTTGTATTACCCTTTGGTCAAAAACACTTTGAGAAAGCTGACACAAGTGATTTTCTTGGATATTGTGATAAATTCAAATGTTTTACCTCTATTCCAAGGGACATAACCCTTTTTAAAACCATGGATTTTTCAAAAATTACTTCTTTTTCTAGTAATTTTTTACCTCCAAACTGCTTAAACTGACATCCAATGATGATCAAATTGTAGCCAATCTATCACGCTCTAATAAAAACCATTATAATACGTACAAGTTCTTTTTATTTTATCAATTATAGCCTAAAATAGGACCCCTACCTCTGTTCTGATACATGGTTTAGAATTTATACCTGTTGAGGCAAATACATCCTAAGATATGATTGTTAATTGGATTAAAGATGACAAATGGACTTTTAAGGGCATACGATACAGTTACAGGGAAGGTAATGACGTTGCTAACGTAAAATGTTATTTTCGCGACGTCAAACTATGACATATCAGGAAAAGATGCATTTTTCGACTGATTTTTATCATTCAAAATGATTTAATTTGAAAACGAGTGCATGGACCCCTATTTTTTAAAACAGCAATTTGTTTCATTTTGCAAGGAGATTATGTGACCCAAATTTTATAAAACTGTAAATAGCGAATTTTTTTTAATTTTGACAAACATGCAGCAAAAAATGACGTTTTTTCCTCTATGCATGAACATTTAATAAATATAGAGTTATTTCGGAATAAAAATTGCATAATTTTTAATGATACTTATAAAATACAGAAATTACCGATTATTTAACAAAAAACAATTTGTGTTTATCTTTTAAAACAAAAAAGTTATGTCTTTCTTTCGAAAAAGAAAATACGGACACAAATCTGAATTTTGAGCAAATATACAAAATTTTGACCTCATTTTACTCAAAAAGTAGCACATGAAGGTATATTTTTTATTACATATTTGATTTAATCAGGTAAAAAATAGCCTATATGCAAATTTTCATCAACTTGTAAATACAGGTTCAAAACTGTATCGTATGCCCTTAATCTTTAGATAACCTATTCCCCCTGATAAACTGAATTTTATTTGAAAAAGTATGAAATTGGCAGAAAAATTGGCAGAAATTCTTAAATATAAACTTTTTTTAGCAAAATTTTGAAAATTTAAGCAATTTAAATTAAATTCAAATGGATGATTTTAAAATTTTATGTTCTAGGCTGATGGTTTAATGTATAAAGTGAACTAGGAAAACAAAAAAATGCACTTAAATCCCTTTTTGGGGTTTAAATTCAAAGTCTAATATAAGTGGTCATTTACGCCATTTTAAAGACTTATCTATACTATTAAACGAGAAGACCTCATTTTGTGTGTCGCTTCTCTTCCTTCCACGATAAATTAATCATCATGCCTCTGTGTTCTATAGGTAACATGCATAGTCGCATTTGTCATCCATTCTTATGATTATTCAGATTGAGTTATTTGTGGAAAAAAACGACAACAAAGGAGTCCGGATGTTGATTCCGTCATCAGACTGACTTTTTAGTCATACTAGATAAGACTTCCGATTTGAAACATGCACAAGTACAACCAATCGTATGATAGATAACAAAAATGAAAAATAAATAAGCCAATCAAAGCGTTCTCCGTATCATGGTGTTTAGATCGCAAGAACCACATATAGTATACCTCCTTAGAGAGGCTTATTATTTTCGCGTTTATCTACATGTAAACTACGATTATACTACTTTAATACATAGAGACTCTCTGTATTCTGTCTACTGTTTTCTTTTAAATTTAAGGGGTCATACCAGTTGCATATATATTAAAATAAGTAAAACATGTGGAAATAAGAATGTGTCCATAGTACACGGATGCCACATCAGCACTATATTTACTAAGTTTCGAGTTGATTGGACTTCAACTTCATCAAAAACTACCTCGACCAAAAACTTTAACCCGAAGCGGAACAGGCTGGTGGACGAACGCACGGATGCACAGACTAGAAAACATAATGCTCATAAATGGGACATAAAAATTTATTGTTGAAAGTGAAAGTAGTGATTTGGCAAAATTGAAAGTAGGGTAGAGATTAGAGGGAGGCAGGACCCTTTTCGGGACGTCGGATTCGGGTGTTTTTCAGCTCGGGATTTGGGGATTGATCCTTACGGGATCCTGGAATATATTTTTCGATATCGGGATTTCGGGTATGAATTTCTTTAAATTCTTCATCTCGGGATTTCATGTTTTAAAGCCCGGGATTTCGGGATCAGGACCCCTCCCATCACCCCTCAAATTAGCCTCAGTCGGTTTAAGTCATTTATAGAAGATTCGTATCCTACCATTGGCATGTTAATAAGGCTTTTAAAAGAAAAAGCACTGATAGATTGTTCTAGAAGCATATTTCATTAGACTAATAATGGTCTATATATAAGCAGTTACATTTATTTCATGTTTGAATATGTTTAAACGGTGCAAATTTTGAATTTAATTTGACTTTTACCAAAAGATGCATTGTAAGAAATGAAAAGAATAATTGTGGTCTGAGGCCAGAATCATGAAAATAATTGATTTTAACAGAAAGGAAACAAATATTGGACTTTGGAAAAAGGGAGAGGGCTTTTAAAACCTTTTATGAAATTCTACATACATAATATCTGTTACAAAAAATCATCCTACAACAGTTCACAAGCTGTATATGCCCGCGATTTCGCGGGTGTGTTCTAGTGTTATAAAAATTAGCTGAGATGGGCTTCAAGTTTTTTTTTTTTAGTTTTTTCAGTAACCGTGTTATGTGGACATGTAAAATTTTCAACGCATGCTCAAAAATGATTTTGGAACATGACTGATGCATTATAGGGAAAACGGTAGTATTTAATTTTCCCGGCATTAGGTTGGCCTTTTGTGTACCCAAGGCAGGTGAAGGAAGTCAAATTAGGAGCGCTGTGATTGGATGTAAGGGTACAATATATTTTTTATTTATCTATGAATAACTGCAGTGTGTATATTTACAATATAAATTTTAAAACCTATTGAAATATTTTCTAGAGAATTATTCGAAAAGACTTGCAAAATTTCATAAATTTGGTGCAAAATGACGGTGGGCATGGATAACATAAACAAGCTCCGTTGGAAGTTGGTCATGATACTATTTGGCTTTAATTTTTAAAACAGAGTTATAAAGTACTAACACAACAAATAACTGTTTTATCCAGGTTTTAATCTTAAAAAGTGGTAAATTTAGAAAATGTTAACATTGTCGCCAATGGCAGAATAAATGGAATAGGATCCCAGTTAGGGCAACCAGTCCGGTACCCACGAATGTAGTTCTTAAAAAAAATATATAACTTTTGTTATAAATTGTGTAGTGTTATTATTTCACTAGTTCTGTAACTGAATGTAGATTTATTTGAAAGGGTAGGCTTTCTAGTTTGAATTTCTGTAAAAATTTTGATTGATTTAAATGTAATCTGGCGTCAGTACATAGAGTAAATTGCCTAAATTCTAGCCTTTATTCTTTCCCGGAAGTAGACAGACTGACCCTGTTGTCAATAAAAACAAAATTTTGCAACGGAATGCCGGTCATGAGGCACTGAGATTGTACTAAGACACTTCAAAATGAATGCCTAACATGAACCAGAAGTCCCAAGGTGGCTATCAAAATTATTTATTGAACAGAACCCTATGTATTTACTATGATTTTCAATGCGTTCCAATGGGGCAAATAATTGGGTCCCCGTTCCAAATAGTACCGTTTTCCCTGAAATCTCTTAATTTGAGAAAAAATTCTGTAAAACCAAAGAACGGAAATGGAAGAGTGTACAACTTCCGGGGGTAGCTAGATTTTTAACAGTGATTCCTAATAATATCGTTGCAGTTACATTGCCGTCAGAAAATAAAGTTATTACAGTTAATTCAAAACTTGACCGTGTTATAAAAGAGACCAATATTAATGATGTTTTATGTGGACTTACTTACACCGATAGTAAACTTTATATAAGTAGCAAAGAAAAGGGGATTCTTGTGTTGAATCTTAGGCTAGAAATTCTAGATGTGATCACAGAAATACGAGGAGAAATGATTTTAGAATCTGGATTTATAAAGCAATTGTATTGTGTTTGTATTCATGGCGATACGTTGTTTCGTTTGGACACTATCAGCAAAACGTATATTGAACTTAACCTTGTTAATAATGAAAATTCACAGAGAAAAATGTCGATTTCAGATAAAAATGATGAGTTTTCAGTACAGAATTACAGCGTATCTGTGATTGTGAAAGGAGGGTTCATTTATTTGTCTCGCAATTCAATAATACAACAAATTAGTTCAGATTTCACAAAACAGTGTGCTATTATGAAATTTGATCCAGATAAGCAAATACAGCTATCGTATGATACAAAAACAAACACACTTATTATCTGCGATAACTCAATGATTTATATCTATCCTGTCTATCGAGACCCAACGTGAAATAAAATTAAACAAAACTATTCAATATCACTCTGTAAGAAGATACTGCCAGCTGGTTACAAAAGAAGAATGTTAATTTTCCAATTTTGAGTATACATTGTTGAACCATTTGTGTCATCTTCTATATGATACTATGGTATTATATGAGGCAGGTATTTGCTGTGAAACAGAATGAAATGCATATAACTACTATTGTCATTATTCTTTTTGAAACTTTATTAAATCGAATGGTTTTTTTTTTTGCAAAAATCACAAGAAATTCGTAAAACCGGAGGAGATTACTGTGCATATGAGAAACAATAAACATGAAAAAAAAAAACAATTATTATTTAATTTTGAAAACATGTACTCACTGGTATGTTGCTTATAATATCGTGAATGTTTACCTATTGATTTTTCTACTTTAATGATGACTTAAGCTTCCTCCTCTTTTACAGTGATAAAATAAAGGATCTTGAGAACATATCTGTGAGTAAAAAAGTTCTGTGCATGTGTCACATTTATTTGAATAGTTAATAAAATCTGTAAATATATCAAATCCAACCATCAGAAAGTGCATTCACTGTGATAATTCGAATAATCATTTATGTGGCTTATATATCATGAACTATAAGTCTCAGATTCAAATAAAGAATATAGATATAAGAAGATGTGGTATGAGTGTCAATGAGATAACTCTGATATAATTTTATCCATAAAACTATAACCAAATGCAAACATATGTGAATTATAAATTACCCTTTGGTTATTCAACCTGGAAAATATTTATTTTTAATGAAAAATATCGAATAATATTAACACAAACACCGAATTACATGCATTCGACTTAACTAATAGCAAAGGAATTATTATATAGGTAAAGGAAGATGTGGTGTGAGTATATAAAAAGGAAGATGTGGTATGATTGCCAATGAGACAACTATCCACAAAAGACCAAAATGACACAGACATTAAAACAACTATAGGTCACCGTACGGCCTTCAACAATGAGCAAAGCCCATATCACATAGTCAGCTGACACAGACATTAACAACTATAGGTCACCGTACGGCCTTCAACAATGAGCAAAGCCCATACCGCATAGTCAGCTGACAGTGCCTTTTTATTGCTACTCCACCTCTCAAAGGTATAAAGAGGTCTTCAAATAGTGCAGTAGCTCAGACTTCACTACAAGTTCAGTATATTCCCTAGCACTGCTTGGATGAATTATTTATTTCAGGGACTAAATTTTTGGCTTTCCCTCGACACCATTTGCGAGTATGGTCTTAAGAAACGATGATAGATATAGGAAGATGTGGTGTGAGTGCCAATGAGACAACTCTCCATCCAAATAACAATTTATAAAAGTAAACCATTAATGTCAATGTACGGCCTTCAACACGGAGCCTTGGCTCACACCGAACAACAACCTATAAAGGGCCCCAAAATTACTAGTGTAAAACCATTCAAACGGGAAAACCAACGGTCTAATCTATATAAAAAAAATGA
This sequence comes from Mytilus galloprovincialis, assembly GCF_965363235.1. Classification (NCBI taxonomy): domain Eukaryota; kingdom Metazoa; phylum Mollusca; class Bivalvia; order Mytilida; family Mytilidae; genus Mytilus; species Mytilus galloprovincialis. The sequence goes on along the minus strand of NC_134850.1, from coordinate 46,309,381 downwards.
GAAAAGAGAAGCACGTATAAATTACATAAACAAACGACAACTACTGTACATCAGATTCCTGACCTAGGACAGGTGCAAACATTTGCAGTCCATCGGAAGGGGCGATAAATAACTGACCCGTGTTAAGACAGAGCAATATCTCTTGCAGGTACATTTGTACAAGACAAAGTCATCCTTGTAGATTTCGAAAAAAGAGTAGACTAATGTCGCTACAAGGCAGCACTCGCACCCGCAAAGTGGAAAGGGATTATTTCAAGTTGTAATAAGATGTTTCCCAATCCACTGTAAATAAATATGTTTAAACTAATTATTTATTTGCCAGATGCTGATCAATTTACATTCGTGTACCTACGCAAACACATTCTGAGCAATAACAGCAAATCATTAGCTATGCGACCGACAGTCTTACGACAGTCAATGGCAAGGAATTGGTAGGGTTTGGAGAAAAAACTTAACTGAAAGACAATATCAAAAAGATTGTCATTGGTGCAGTCCGTATGCTGATATTAAGATAGTTAAGGTATTATATGTCGGTCGGTTGCAGTCTTATTGTCGTATATCTCACAGTTCATTTTAGTCATGTTAACAAGATCTCTTGCTGGGGCAGCGCCTACATGTATTTGGATTAACGACATATGAAAGCATGAATACACAATTATGTTAATCCTCTATCGAGAACTAGATATATATAGAACAAGAATGTGTCCATAGTACACGGATGCCCCACTTCCACTATCATTTTCTATGTTCAGTGGACCGTGAAATTGGGGTCAAAACTTTAATTTGGAATTAAAATTAGAAAGATCATATCATAGGGATCATGTGTACTAAGTTTCAAGTTGATGTTACTTTAACTTCATCAAAAACTACCTTGACCAAAAACGTTAACCTGAACTTCGCACTATCATTTTCTATGTTCAGTGGACCATGAAATTGGGTTCAAAACTATAATTTGGCATTAAAATTAGAAAGATCATATCGTGGGGAACATGTGTCCTAAGTGTCAAGTTGATTGGACTTCAACTTCATGAAAAACTACCTTGACCAAAAACTTTAACCCAAAGCGAACGGACGCACGGACGGACGGACGAACGGAGGCACAGACCAGAAAACATAATGCCCCTCTACTATCGTAGGTGGGACATAAAAAGGGAGACATCGTTAAAGGCGCCAACGACATGAATATATGTCTATTTAGAGTAATCATCTTATAGTCCTTATACTGAACAGCTTATGCTCATTTCGTTTTTACAGATCCAGGTGTATTCAGGTTGCAGACAGAACAGGACTAGTACCGGGTTTGGCCTGGACATTATCCGCGACTTTTGTCGAGGTCCGTGTTGCTCAACATTTTAGGTTTCTTTTTTTGTATATATTTTTTTTCCGTGAAGAGTTATCTACTCATAGTTATTAGTAAGTATATAGAGTGCAATAAGTGCCAGGTTGGAATACGAAGGTAAATAGTTCCGTATTGATTCTTTGGGTGTGCAATGATTTTGAATTGCAGAGATTTTCATATTGCTGACATTGAATTGTGTTGGTAGAACTGTTATTTTTGTGTTTCAGGTATTAGCATTTTGATTAATTTAAGTGACATTGTATTACATATTTACTGCTGATTGTTCATATAATTTGTTAATTTAGTTAGTACTCAGAAAGGTATAAATTACGCACATTTGGTGAGTATTTGAGTGTGTGTAATTTGCAGAGGTACAGCAGTAGTTGAACATTTAAGTAGTAAGTTTCTTTATCTTATATTTATTTCATTTTGTTCAGTGAGGTTAATTTATTCATTGTATTTGTTTGACATTTATTTCATTTTTGTTTAACATTTTAATTTTCAGTCAAATAGTTACTACTTTATTTTTTTGTCATTCGAATACTTGCGTTATATTTTGTAAGGACCAGACACATAGTTATTATATTCCCTCAAGAAGCTGCACTATATATCATACCGTTAAGAACATTCAACATGTCAGATTACTTGACGGAAGAAGAGATTGCTAATATGGTAAAAGCGTTCAACGATATGGAGATACGACCATCTGCTAGTTCACCAGAAGAATTTAAAACTTGGTTAGAGGAATACAAGGACGATGATGATGCATTGGATGCTTATATACCTAGGATATCGATGATACCAACGCAGTTAAATACGATATATGGAAGTACGAAGTTTTATGCTTAGTCAAAAACCGTTACACTCATGAAACTATCAAGATGGCAATAAGAAAGTCACTAAAGGGAAATGCTGCAGTAATACCAATGAGATTAGGAGTAGATGCAACAATAGATGATATTATCGATAGGATGGATAGTATCTTTGGTTCTGTTTTTCCAGTAGAAGCACTTGGACAATTTTATACTGCAAGACAACATGAAGACGAAGATGTCGCATCATGGGGATGTCGCTTAGAAGATATTTTACGAAAAGCAACAGACAGAGGGAAATTTAAACAGGAGGATACGAACAGTATGCTTACATCTAAATTCTTTGAAGGACTTAGACCTGACATTAAGAACATTGGAAGATACAAAATGAATTCTGTCAAAGAGTTTGACTTACTGTTGAAAACATTTCGAATTATAGAGAAGGAACACAATCTAGGTCCAAAGAAAGAAACCACACCAGAAAAGAAATCACCCATTAAACCGAAACAGCAGATAACAACAGAGAATAAACAGATACAACAGCTTACTGCAAGAATTAATCAACTAACAACTGAGATTCAAGCTATGAGACAAAACAGTGACGAAAGCAATAAAGAACAGATTAGATAGAGACGTAGAGATACTTACCAACAACCAGATGAAACAATATTACATCGTCCATTATACCATAATAAGAGAAAAACTCCAAGATCAGAAACTATTTGCTGGAGATGCAAACAACCAGGACGCTATGCAATTGAATGCACCGTTCGACTAGACCATTCTCGAAAAACTGTAAGAGCACTTAACTTACAACAGACTTTTGTTATGGAACATACGACTAACTCAGATTATGATGCAAAGCCAGATCCAAGACTGATCGGACCAGCGAATGAAGTTACAGTTATTCTCAATGGACTTACCACTAAGGTATTATTAGACACTGGGTCAACTGTGTCCACCATAAGTCAGGAATTCTACGAAAGAAATTTACAGGATACGACATTGAAACCTATTAATCATTTTCTCAACATAGAATGCGCAGATGGACAACCATTACCGTACATGGGTTATGTTGAAGCAGATTTACAACTCACTGGATCATCTAGATTTAAAAGTTATACAGGATTATTTCTGGTAGTACCAAACAGTCCGTACCATAAAACTGTTCCGTTACTTATTGGAACCAACATTTTAACAACAGTGATGAAATACATTAAAACTGCACATGGAGAACGTTTTCTTCAAGACGCAAATTTGCATACGCCATATTATCTAGCTTTGAGATCAATATCATTAAGAGAAAAAGAACTAGAACGTCACCAAAATAGATTAGCAGTAGTCAGATCTGCAGAATACAAGCCTATCACTATACAAGCTAACTGTGAAGTAATTGTTAAAGGATATATGGACATGATTGCTTATCCATCTCCCGTATGCATGCAACATGCCACACACAACTCTATCGTACCAGATGATTTAGATATTGTACCAAGCCTGGTAATTTATGACAACAACAACAAGCAAGATGTTATACATGTGCATATCTCCAACATCACAACTAAAACCGTTACTATTGCACCAAGATCATTACTTTGCGAACTTCAACCTGTGTTAGTTCAGGAAAACAGTAGTTCATCTACATCAGAAGTGGAGAATATCATGGATCAGATTAATTTACCAAAAGACACATTAGCGTTTGATGATTTAGAAAAAGGAAAATCACTGATACAGAGTTTCAACGATATCTTTTCTAAAAGTGACACAGATATAGGATATACATCAATGGTTAAACATCGGATTTAAATTACAGAAGATACACCATTTAAGCAAAGACATAGACGAGTTCCACCATGTATGCTTGAAGAAGTAAGAAATAATCTTCAACAACTACTTTCGGCAGGAATCATAAGACGCTCTCACTCTCCGTGGTCGTCTAATGTCGTACTAGTTAGGAAAAAGGATGGAAAACTACGAATGTGCGTAGACTATCGTCAGTTGAATGACAGGACAATAAAGGATTCATACGCTCTTTCCCGCATTGAGGAAATACTAGATTCACTAGGAGGAAACACTTACTTTACCGTTTTAGATATGAAAAGTGGATACCACCAAGTATACATAGCCGAAGAACACAAACAGCGTACTGCGTTCACTGTTGGACCGTTGGGATTCTTTGAATTCAACAGGCTACCGTTTGGACTTGCCAATTCACCTGCTACCTATCAACGTTTGATGAAGGAATGCCTTGGCGATTTACATACTAGAATCTGTTTTATCTACTTAGATGATTTGATCATTTTCGCTCGTACATTCGAAGAACATCTGGATAGATCAGAAAGAGTATTACAACGCCTCCGAGAAGTAGGATTAAAACTTTCTCCAAAGAAGTGCAATTTCTTTCAACGCAAGGTGAAATATATTGTACACATTGTATCATCAGATGGAGTAGAACCGGATCCAGAAAAGATAGAAAAAGTAGTCAATTGGCCAAAACCAACAACAGCAGAAGAAGTCCGCCAATTTCTTGGATTCGTGGGTTATTACAGGAAGTTTATACGAGATTTCTCAAAGATCGCATGTCCACTCACTGATATTATGCCATCAACAGGAAGAAATGTAAGAGGAAAGAAAGATCAGAAACAACAACGTAAACCTTGGATATGGAATAAAGAACAAGAAACAGCATTTCATCAACTAAAACAACATTTGTCTTCACCACCCATACTTACCTTTCCAGACTTCAACATGCCTTTTGAAATACATACCGATGCCTGTCAAAATGGACTAGGAGCAGTTTTGTACCAAGAACACCATGGACTGAAGAAAGTAATAGCCTATGCAAGCAGAGGACTTACAAGAGCTGAAAAGAATTATCCAGTACATAAACAGGAGTTTTTAGCGTTAAAGTGGGCCGTGACGGAGAAGTTCAAGGACTATTTACTTCAACAAAGATTTACAGTTTTGACGGATAATAACCCTCTCACATATGTATTATCAACAGCAAAACTCGACGCAACAGGTCATCGCTGGTTAGCTGCACTATCTTTGTTCAACTTCGACATCATATACCGTCCTGGTAAGAATAATGCAGACGCCGATGGAATGTCTCGATTGCCTGGAATAACCAACCAACAAGAAACCATCACGTTAGATTCAGTAAAAGCCGTGTGTAAGTCAACACTTCAATGCAACTATGTGGAGTCTTTAACACATTCATCAGAAGTATTGGATGATATACCGGAAGTTTTAGAAGGACAACACATTGATATACGAGAAGCTCAGAAGGAAAACCTGATTATTCGATATTGGTTGACACAGGTCAGTAAAGGTATCAAGCCACGGAAACATGATATAGAACCATCTCCATACAACAACTTATTATACACCAACTTTGAAAAGCTTAGAATAAAGAAAGGACTACTATACAGAAGAATCATGATTGAAAACGAAGAAAAAGATCAGCTAGTATTACCAACTTCACAGATACAAGCCGTACTGAAGACATTACATAACAACATGGGTCATCAGGGACGAGACAGAACTACATCACTTATAAAAGAAAGATTCTTTTGGTATGGCATGACGAAAGACATAGAACAATGGATACAAAAGTGCGCAATATACCATTACGTTACAACAAACAATTATGTTAATGAGCTTGTTTATATTTTGTTTACTACGTTGACGGGGGACGATATTTAGGTCCTTTACTGAGGAATGATTTTAACTCTCGGTCTTGAACGATGTTAAGATGTTAAAACCATTTGTTTATTTTATATAAAATACCTATACCTCTAGCCCATGTAGAAAAGTAAACGCATAGCAATACGCACATTTAAAATTCAGTTCAAGAGAAGTCCGAGTCTGATGTCAGAAGATGTAACCAAAGAAAATAAAATGATTGCATGTTAGATTTCAATCTATATGTATATTTTTCCACAGGGAAATAACTCCTAGTTATTAATTCACATTTCGTGATATTTTTGTATGGAAATGTAGAAATTCAGTAACACAGCTATCTAACAGGGCAAATCACCCATTTAATAGATGTTTAGATGATGTCATTAATCACAGAATAATAAATCGGGCGGATTTAGAACGGGATAATCGGGATAAATTCGCTTGGAACCGGTTGAATATCGACGCTTCCTGAACAATATATGATTGTTGTCGTGATTAAATGTTTTTTTAACAAATTTTAATTAAAGTTTGAATATCCATCCACGATTCTTAGGATCTTGATCAGACTTTTAATACATTTTAATCGGGAATGGTCTTGTCAAGGACGGCAGTAAAAATCGTGAATGTGTGACCCCAGCTTAAGACGGTTATGATTAAGAATATAGTGATTTAAGACATATAAGACAAAGTTATGAAAATCGAAGGATATGAATTCTTTTCAGAATGCAGTTTTCATTTCAGAATGCAGATTGAAAATAGACAACTTTGACCAATTACTGTAACGACTTTATGACTTCATAAATCGTACATTGGAGTAAGTTGTTACGTTCAGAATATGACAGTTATGATCTATTCGATGGTAAAATGAAAAATTCAAATAAATCAAACGAACGGAGAAGAGCTGCCATATTCCAAACTATGGACAGATATTTTCCCATTAGGTGAAAATGGTAAACCTCTTTTCGAGGTTGAAAATGAATAAACCAAACTCTATGTTGAAATATTAGTTAAAACACATTATGTACTTACTAACATAACGACTTGACTGAAAAGTATTTATAAGTGTCAAATTACAAGTACCTTAAATAATTAATTGTCATACTTTACGTTCTGTGTTAGATATACGAGGTTTAATTCGGACATGCAAAATAGTTCTCTTATTTTTTTTACTTAAATGCCACGAATAAATTAATCATTTAATAAATGTTTCCCTTCTCTATGACATAAATTGTTTGATAAAAGTTTATGCAATTTATGTATAAAACTTATATTTCATTAAAAGAGGGACGAAAGATACCAAAGGGACAGTCAAACTCATAAATCTAAAACAAACTGACAACGCCATGGCTAAAAATGAAAAAGACAAACAAACAACAGCACACACGACACAACATAGAAAACTAAAGAATAAACAACACGAACCCCACATTAACTTGAACATAAAAGAGAGTTTCTGCTTTTTGCACAGATAAGATTTTAAGTAATGCTCGAATTCTTATCAGGTTTTTTGTGTAGTTCATGAAAATATCGGGGAGATGAAAACACAAAGCTTAGTTCGCAAATAGAGTCACTTGTTTAATTTAAAAAGAAATAAAGTAGTGGAGACGTATCTACGAAGAGTTGACAAATATATCACGCAATGCTTCAAAATGAAAATAAAAATATGCACTATAATTGCCAAGGAAACAACCATCCATCAGAATTGAAATGGCGTGGATGAAAAAAATTAACTAATATGATGTCTGGTTAGTTAGAAAACTTTAATATTGTAACAATCAATCATCAACTTCCTGATTGCAACGAAATATTCTTATATCTAAAAATTATCATAACACTTTTTTTTATTATTGTAAGAAGAAAGTATAATTTATTTACTGATAGTATTTTGTATATTTAATAAAAGTTAAAATCACATTAATCTATTTTACATCCTTTTAAAGTTGTACACATAAATAAAGGCACCATACTGTTTTTGAAAATTAATATATAAAATATGAAAAATTCAATTTGTTACCCTTTCAAAAAGAATCCTTTGCACGGTTGAATTTAATGATCCGAAACATGATCTTTATATCTATAAAACTAACTATGATAATATATATAAACGACATGGTTTTGAAAAATCCTATAAGCAATAGAAATGTATTTTTGTTGTAAATCGTTACTGAATTTGTGCATACATGTATTACTTGCTATAAAGCTATTTTTCTTATTATCGGCAAGAAAGAGATGTTAATATTTCATCAGATTTTTTTTAAACAGAGCATTCGAAAAGAGGACGATACCATGTGTTTCCAATGGCAGTCTTAATGTCCCGCTCTTATTCCTGTCAACCCGCCTTTAAGATATCACTAATATAAAGTTTTGTAATTTTGTTTTGTTGTTTTGAATATATATGAACGAAATATTAATTAAATTAAGGTAGCACAATACAAAGATTTTTTTACTTCCAATCACTAACCTTTGAAATGCTGTAACTTTCTTATGAATGCATAGAAAATAATAAAAGAGGTATATATAGATAGATAAAAGATCAATCTTTTAAATGAATGCAATATTTTTATTATGCAATCATTATATGATCAATTATTATGTAATTAGTGGCAAAATCTGGGTAAGTTCACTTGAATGAATTTAGCTCTATCATCTCTTTAACTATACAGAAAATTTTAACGAAATCTTAATCAACACATCATGGGCTTCAAAAGAGTGTCTCAGATTGTCTCTATGGTATTCCATTTTCTCATAAATCTCTAATTAGTGTAAACATCCTAACCACATAAAAGAAGATATTGTTTAATTAGGTGTACAATTTGTTCTATACATTCTATCTGAAATCTGAGACACCCTTTTGTAGATAATGGGCATAGGAACAACATATAACAAAATCAACCCTCTAGGGATACCTATGCAGAAGCTAATTTCATTTGAATGTGGAAATTTGGTGAAAATATTTTAGACACAGTTAACATAATAATTGGTTACATAATTGTTGCATAATATCAACATTGCATTAATTTGAAAGAGTATTCTGTTAGCTATCCAAAACTACCACTTTTATAAATTTTCAAGCATTATTAAGAAAGTTACAGCATTTTAAAACTTGGGAGTCGGAGTTATAAAATCTTTGTATTCATATCAAGCCTAATATTTGAAAGCCACGGATGTTAAAGGTGCGAAAAAGTCACGGTACATTACCAAAACGGACCAAAACATAATAGCCAAATTCTTATATGGTCAACTCTGCTTGAGGGAGTTGAAACCTTAGTTTTCTTGATTCATTCTAAATTAACATGATTAATAACGGACAAGTTAAAAACAGTCAGTTATATTTCATGTCATTACGTACCGAGGTATGACTATTGCTGATGATACACTCAGATACTGATAGTCGAGTAAAACCGGTATCGACATAGTGGTGTAAAAAATGAAAACTGTATACATGGCATGCGCCCGACCCGCTTTTCTCGATTTAACTTCATCAGGACTATATACCATAAAAATATACAAACTGGTTCACTAAACGAAACGTTTTTTTAATCGTCTTTATCTGAATCACGCAACCTTTCAATTTTTCTTTATTATTGATTTGCACTGTTTGAACTTAAAAAAAACACGCGGTTTAGAAAAACACAAACGTACGATAACGGTAAATTACGCATACAAAGTAGTATCTGATTTATCAATAAAGGACACAAAAGAAATGAAACAGTGGGATATAATTGATGCATTAGTTGAATAATCTTTAATTCACAGCTATGTTCTGTTTGGTTTCAGATTTTCGTGCCAAAGTAGTTAAAAATAAACAGGATAAATGATTGAATGCATACCATTAATGTAACATAAGCATGATGTAACTAAATCTGCAGACCACACATATACATCGTCGTCGGCTTTCAAAATACCTTAGTAGTCATATAAATGGAAAATGGAATAGCAGGCCGCACCTAATAGGTCAAATAGAATATCAATATCTTATAAAAATGTTTATCATAGATGCATGAAATTCAAAGCCAGGATATCATTGAAGCTAATTGAAATTAAAAAGGGACATTGATTTACGAATTAAAAAGTAAGCCATCTCGTGAGTAATTATCCTGTACACTAATTTGTGATATATACTCCGGAATATATAACCTGAGGTATATGACGAAAGAGGCGAACGATGCCTGATTAACAGTCAAATTTAAAGATCGAAAATAAACTGACAACACCTTGGCTAAAAAGGAAAAGACAAACAGACAAGTAATAATACAAAAGACACAACATAGAAAACTAACGACTTAGCAACATGAGCCCTACAAAAAACCTGGGGTTATCTCAGGTGCTACGGAACGGTAAGCATTTCGGAATTTTGGAAATCATCACTTTCAACTTTATATTTGGCCGCTGAAACTCTTGTGTTGATGAAACGTGCATCTTCTGGCCTACATTTTTTTATTCTGGTATCTATGATGAGTTCATTTGTAATATCAGGAAAATATATATATATGTAAACAAACTATGTCATATGTGCATAGACATAAACAATAAATATTTTATCATTTGATTATTATATAGTAATTTTATAAAAAATGCTGCAGAAATATGGATCTTTCAATTTGTTTTGGTAGTCTTTATGTAGTGCATACGTGTTTCTCTTTTCTCGTTTTTATATAAATTAGACCGTTGATTTTCCCATTTGAATGGTTTTACACTAGTAATTTTTGGGCCCCGTTATAGCTTGCTGTTCGGTGTGAGCCAAGGCTCTGGGTTGAAAGCCATACCTTGACCTATAATTGTTTACCTTTATAAATTGTTACTTGGATGGAGAGTTATCCCATTGGCACTCATATCACATCTTCCTATATCTATTGTTTGCAAATGATTTCTATATATAGACTTTAAAATTGAGAATGGAAATGGGGAATGTGTCAAAGAGACAACAACCCGACCAAATAAAAAACAACAGCAGAGGGTCACCAACAGGTCTTCAATGTAGCGAGAAATTCCCGCACCCGGAGGCGTCCTTCAGCTGGCCCCTAAACAAATATATACCAGTCTAAACTGTTTTATAAAAGATGAAGCTCAATGTCAAATTAGATCTAAATATATCAATCAGTATTTTATCCCTTAAATTACAGTTTGAATGGTTAACGCAAAATACTCATTATAAAAACATGGATTTAAAGTGAGTACGCTTATCGTGTGATTCGTCTACAAAACACTCATCACTAACACTGGAATCAAAAATGCCAAACACGCCTATTGTTAGAAGAAAAAATTACTTTGTAAACAATTTGGCCAGATTCCTATGGTAATGAATATATGTGTCTCTTCTATTTTGGAATGATCGGAGTTTCTCAGACACTTGCCATAAACAAGACCAAAGAAGCAAAATAATTTAATTTCACATTCAGATGTATTGATTATGTTCTTTGCATTCTTAACAATACAAACTTTTCTGATTTGGTTTCACTGAAATATCATCCAGAAAAAGTAAATAAAGGATTCCACATTTTTAGACTTATATCTCAAGTTTTCCTCGAAGGTCGGTATTTTTTTATTTTTTTTTTCTTCTTTTCGGTTGATACATATCTCTAGAAATTAATTTAGGTCCATTGACCCAATGTTCAAATACGCCATAAAGCATGCGTCTCGTATATATTTATTTCAAGTAAATAACTTTGTCTTTTAAGTATGTTGTATGCACCATCATCACTTAAGTTCGTAATAAAAGTGCAACCGTTACAGTGTATGTAGAGCTATTTTAAACAACAAATGATTCCATGTAATAAAATGAGTGCTGCTGTGTAGTTAGTTTGCGTACTTGCATGTGTAACATCTGTGCAGGTCAGAGCTATTTACATTCCACGATAACAGTTTGGAATATGAGTTAATGGAAAAACTTAGTTTGCCAAAAGAAATGTGTCTTGTTAACTGTAATATAACAAGTAAGTACAAAGCGAGGTAATTCAAGCCAGTTGTTATTCTTAAAGGGAAAACGGTGCTATTTATTCTGCCATAGGCCAACTTCCAACGGAGCTTGTTTATGTTATCCATGCCCACCGTCATTTTGCACCAAATTTATGAAATTTTGGAAGTCTTTTCAAATAATTCTCTAGAAAATATTTCAATAGGTTTCAAAATTTATATTGTAAATATACACACTGCAGCTATTCATAGATATATAAAAAAATATATTGTACCTTTACATCCAATCACAGCGCTCCTAATTTGACTTCCTTCACCTGCCTTGGGTACACAAAAGGCCAACCTAATGCTGGGAAAATCAAATACTACCGCTTTCCCTATACTGTGACATAAAGATATAAAGAATTCTTATGACAGCAAAAAAGGCAAACACTTCAGTAAATAATAATTGTCGCGACTTGAATTCTGGTGTTTCCATTTGAAAAAATCATTGCGAAAGGTGAAATCAAATACAATAGAACTATAATATGGTGTATTTTATACAATATAGTTAATATTGACATCCTAGAATACAGTTTTATATTATTACAAATGTACTAATCAAAACCTTCAAAATAGTATAAAAGAATTGAAGTCTAATTGACTTTCATTTCTCTTGCTATCTTCAGTATAGGGAAAACGGTACTATTTATTCTGCCATAGAAAAAAGTAAAATCACAAAAATACTGAACTCAGAGGAAAATCAATTCGGAAAGTCCATAATCACATGGCAAAATCAAATAACAAAACGCATCAAAAACGAATGGACAAGAACTGTCATATTCCTGACTTGGTACAGGCATTTTCAAATGTAGAAAATGGTGGATTAAACCTTGTTTTATAGCTAGCTAAACCTCTCACTTGTATGACAGTCGTATCACATTCCATTATATTGTCACCGATACGTGAACAAAACAAACAGACACAATAGTTAAAAATGCCAAAAATAGGGGTACAGCAGTCAACATTGTGTTATCATCCCAATCACTATAAAAACAACAAATGTAACGAAAAACACAAAAAGGCATCTAATTAACATCCTCATTTTGATTATATTATACGATTTTATTTGTCTATGTAAAATGCATCCATCAAGGAAGGAGGGTTTTGAGTACTGGTGTAAAACTGCGCGTTTGAAATTCGCACAGGTAGACATGAAATAATTTTGTCGTTCAAAGTATGACGGGATGCATAAATACAGTCACGCAAAATAGATATAACAAAAACTGACTAAACAGTATAAAGTTATAATAAATAAAATGATAGTGTGGTTCAAAGTATGACGGGATACAGAAGTACAGATTCACGTCAAATGTATATCACAAAAAAGTGGGTTAACAGTAAAAGTACTATTAATAAATAAAATAATTTTGTCATTCAAAGTACAGCAGTCAACATTGTGTTATCATCCTAATCACTATAAAAACAACAAATGTAACGAAGAAGCACAAAAAAGGCGACAATATTAACATTTTCTAAATTTACCACTTTTTATGATAAAAACCTGGATAAAACAGTTATATGTGGTCTTAGTACTTTATTATTCTGTTTTAAAAATTTATGCCAAACAGTATCATGACCAATTTCCAACGGAGCTTGTTTATGTTATCCATGCCTACCGTCATTTTGCACCAAATTTATGAAATTTTGGAAGTCTTTTCAAATAATTCTCTAGAAAATATTTCAATAGATTTCAAAATTTATATTGTTAATATACACACTGTAGCTATTCATAGAAAAAAAATATGTTGTACCTTTACATCTAATCACAGCGCTCCTAATTTGACTTCCTTCACCTGCCTTGGGTACACAAAAGGTCAACCTAATGCTGGAAAAATTAAATACTACCGCTTTCCCTAAAAATCGTACTTTTATTCATTTTGTTCATGAATGTGATTAAGCAGACACTACTTAAAAATTTTTAAGATAGATTGATGGATTAATTGTGGGTGGATAAGTCACTTTCTGCACTCACGGCTATATCGTGACTACCAGATTTGGGGGCACTATTCAACGTAAAAAAATTTAGAAATAATTTTCTAATTATTTAAGAATAAATTGAACTATGTCAAAAGGATGCAGATATTTGTATTTTTACCCACCAATCTATTGTCATCTTGTTCAATGTATAAAATTCATCAATATATAAATAAATATCAATTAAATCGATGTCAAAGAATAAATTTAAACTTTTTATCTTGCGTCATTTTCAATCTTTTCAAATATGATGGAAAACAATTATAAACACACATAACATGAACGGGGAATATGACACAGAGACAAAAGAGCAGGAACAGCCGAAGTTCACTAATGGGTCTTAAACACAGTAAGAAAATGCCGCTCCCATAGGCGGGCTCCTAAACAATAATGTGTACTATATAAATATAAAATTGACTTCATAAAACTTTAAAAATTATTAATGAACCAAAATTAAGAAGACAGCATACAAGACATATATTTAAATATATTGAAGAAATGGGCGTTATTAAACAAAAAAACACATGCATTTTTTAACATTTTTTTCAAATAATATCTTATATATTAACGTGTCAATAATTAATTATTTATATCTGAAATACATTCAGGGTATTTTAATGTAACGAGAATGCAAATGCACCACACATAGTTAACTGTGAGATATAAACAGACTAATTTTCAACATCGATAATACATAAGTATATTACTAGGTATGTGTGCATCCATCATTTCCAAATGTTTTGTATTATGAGTCCTTGATGAAAATAAAATCGAGAACTTTGAATGAAATATATGCTACGTACATCAATGATAATACTATATGAAGAGTGCACTTTTTTTAAAACAAAACACTAAAGGACTGAAATAAAATCATAAGTCATGTAGGACTAATTTGTTCTGATTTTTTTAAGAGTTTTTATTATTACAATGTAGAATGAAATATCAGAGATCAGCAGTTTATTTTTAAATTATCCGTTAAAATAAATAATATCGACTTACTTATGCCAATTCAATACAAAAGTGTTAAATACGATGTAAAAATGAAGTTATTAGTTTTCTTTTACAAAATTTGACTTGAATGGAGAGTTGTCTGATTGGCCCTCTTATCACAAATTGTTATTTCCTGTGAAAAACAGATTGTTTAAAAGACAAATTCAACTTTTTGGAATTTTGGGTCCTCAATGCTCTTCAACTTTGTACTTGTTTGGCTTCATAACTATTTTGATCTGAGCGAAACTAATGAGGCTGATGTAGAAAAAACGCGCGTTTGGTGTATCAAATTATAATCCTGGTACCTTTGACAATTTTATCACATCTTCATATATTTATATATTTATTGTCTCAACTAAGTATTTTTTATAACTTCTTGTATCTTTGCTATTAAATAACCGTCATCATTTGAGTGTTCATACATTTTTATTTATTTTAAATAACAGTTATTTTTGTGTCCTACCCTTTGATAATAGTGATTATTTTAGTATCATATTATCAGTGCCGTCATTATTAATTTGTGTGCGACTTCAAATGCTCTCTTTTGTGTAAAGTTTTCGACGAAATTATGTAGTAATTAGAACGTTACCATACACAATAATCTTTAAAATACTTAGAAGCTTAAAGGGGCTCTAACTACGAGATATATAAAAAATCAAACGTATGATTATGTTTGTTCAATCATTAATGAAAGTGTGATAGTAAAATAATAATTTGCTTTTATCAGCTAAAATGGTTAAATTTTGTTAAATTAAGCTAATAAACATTGATAATGAATTATTCACTTGCAAGTGAATAGTTCGACCTCATTAAATCCGTATTCGTGTGAACTCCAATTTAACACCGTAGAAAGAGATATAATAACGCATGCATTGTCAGTGTACGGTTATTTAAAGGAAAAGAATGTCAACATTGAAAGTGAAACAAAGGTAAATAATTTGATTAACTGATTCAATCCACACAAAATCATTCTCATAATAAAGGTAAAAACAACGATAAACATACATTTTTAATCTATACAAAATTTAAGAGACCTATAAAAATCCAATTGCACGAGTTGTTTAATCTATTTATATCCATGTTTATCCAAAAATTTAACAATACTTTTAGATATTTGGATGATATATTGGCTCTCAATAATGACGACTTCAGTATGTATACTAAAGAAATTTATCCTGTTGAACTTACTTTAAATAAAGCTAATACTAACACTGACCACTGCCCTTTCCTCGATCTTGATATCTATATCATTAACGGGAAGCTTATTACAAAATTTTATGATAAAAGAGATGATTTTTCATTTCCTCTTGTTAATTATTCCATTTTTAGATAGCGACGTTCCCTTGTCACCATCTTATGGTGTTTATATATCTAAACTTGTACGATTCACTCGTGTATGTAACAACGTATAAGATTTTAGCGAGAGAAATTTATGTATTACTGAAAAATTATTACAGCAGGGTTTCCGATATCACACGCTAGTCAAAACATTAACTATATTTTATCATCGGTATAAGGAAATAATTCGTAAATATAACTCAACATGCAGACATCTTATAAGTTCAGGTATTTAACATCCAATCTTTTATGGTAATATTCTTAACAAGCACAAAAATGTCAGTATTCATCTAAAAAGCTTAAAAAACTGTAAACAGACTTATTAAGTAGGGATATAGTTACAATACTGTTGTCAGGCCATTAAAGATTGCATATTTTGGCTTTAATATTGATTCACTTATAGGGTCTGTGCATCGGAACCAAACACATTTATTTAAAAAACAGTTGTTGGCATGACACGGGTTATGTTCTTCTCATATATTCTATGATAGTATGATGCTAAATCCCTAACGTGAGGGATTGTGCCTGATATTCATATGATGAAGACATAATCTTTCAATCAGTTTAATTGAAGTATGGAGCTGGAATGTCAGTTAACTGCGAGTAGTCTGTTGTTATTTATATTTTATTGTCCATTTATTTAATTTCTTTTGGTACATCTTCTGACATCGGACTCGGACTTCTCTTGAACTGAATTGTAATGTGCGTATTGTTATGCGTTTACTATTCTACATTGGCTAGAGGTATAGGAGGAAGGTTGAGATCTCATCAACATGTTTAACCCCGCCGCAATTTTGCGCCTGTCCCAAGTCAGGAGCCTCTGGCCTTTGTTAGTCTTGTATGATTTTTAATTTTAGTTTCTTTTGTATAATTCAGAGTTTAGTATGACGTCCATTATCACTGTACTAGTATACATATTTTTTAAGGGGCCAGCTGAAGGACGCCTACGGGTGCGGGAGTTTCTCGCTACATTGAAGACCCATTGGTGGCCATCGGCTGTTGTCTGCTCTATGGTCGGGTTGTTGTCGCTTTGACACATTCCCCATTTCCTTTTTCAATTTTATTATGTTTACATCGCTTATATGGTCATATAAGGTCAACTCGATAGTTAATTAGATGGCGTCTTGGCTAAAATTCAGACGATACGAAGCTACATATTTTTGAGACCATGTCCTGTAAATTGTTTATTTTGTATTGTTGGTAGTTGGAAAAATGTTTTACATTGTTATAAATAAAATATGAGAATTTGAGCCAAATCGGTGATCTTGAATTTGGCAGCTAATGCCCCTTTAAGAGAAAAATCGAAAAAAAATCCCAAAGTAAACATATCACGTGTGATTATTCAAAAGAAAAGCTTGTAACTATGGTATTTTAGGAATATCTATACCACTTCAGGAAGAGACTGATTTCATTGATCCACAACTCAACCTAAATCATACAAAGTCGGAAATATGAGTGATATGACGTATACATGTAGTGATTTATACTTTCTCAATTTGTCTTTTAAATAATCTGTTTTTCACAGAAAACGCCAATTTTTGAAAAAAATATCCAAATTTGGAAACCGTTATTGATCCGTGTTTAATTCGCATTCGTGTATGCTCAGTAGGGTAGAACATAGGACAGTTAGGCCTATACGGATCCTGAATGAATGTAAGTGCATCATTTATCTATATTAAACGACATTTAACTTTTTTTTCTCATGTACAGAAATGTCCAACAGTTATTGAATGATTTGGTAACCCAAATCTTTCTTTCAGATCCAATTAAAGTTGTTTAAACTACATTATATTGTATTCCCCTTACACTTGTGATATGTGTACTAGATTTGCAAAGTTCTTCGAGATATTTCGAAAAAATAAAGGATTAGACTTAGCTATTTAAGTATATAACACATATTTATTTATTTTTTAATTTGAAGTGTCATTTGACTTTGTAGTGAATCTTGAATTTTAATATTTGCAATCGAAGTCTTCAGTTCTATTATTTACAACATTAATATTCTTTAATAATAAAGAAGTATAGTGTAAATGGCAAAGAAGTGGAAAACAAACAGACATTTCCATTGCAAAAAAAAAAAAACCAAAAAACAAACAACTGTCTAAAGAACACTGCATATTCTAACTGAATAAATACTTCATATTATTGATAAATCATGAATTTTATCGTTAATTTGATATGTTGTCGTCAAATAATCAATAATTCTCTTAATTTACCGCCGAATAATATCCAAAGACATTATATGTTATACAAATCCAAAATGAACAGCAATAACTTCTTTTCCTGATGGAGCTTTTTTTTTCTTCCAAATTAGGAGAAACTTTACACAACAATTTACGACTAAAAGGTAGAATTTGCCTCTTTTCAACGATGATTTCCCTCTGATCTCATATTACCGTGTTCAAATATATCATATCTGTCGCTATGTCCGTATAAGAAGAGTAATGTAATATTGGTATTTCTAGGTCAAGGATTTCTTTACCATAAATTGCTTAAAAGCTTTACTCAATTCCCAGTTAATCATAGCTACAAAGATTTGGTCAAATGTTTGTATGATTGTATAACTATGTCAAAAACTTATTACAAACAGGATGATACATCCTAATTTTTTCGGTTATGTTCTTGATCGAGCCCGTAAATTTAAATACCATCCGAGTAAACCTATCGATTCTTGAAATAAACTTATTCTAAAATACCATCAGATTAATTTGCAATAAGATTTTTGAATATTAACGATAGTCTATAGACCATTCATAAAACCAACCTTGTTATATATGAATTTAATCAATACTGATGAATAGTTGAATTTACAATGTTAAACAGAAGCAGTTATACTGAGTAAAAAGTTTAGTTAGCTATTTTATATCATATTTTTTATTGATTCCCTTAATTAAATTGATAATTGTAAGTACTTTGTGTTATGCAGTTTGCATTATTTACCGTCGCATTTGCAAAGACAAACGCCTGACTCAATCAAATTGTCGTCCGTATTACTCCAATCCATATTGACTTCTGCATAAAAGACTCTTTGTTTTTTGTTTTTTGTTTTTTGTTTTGTAATAAGAGTGTTTGATACGGCAAACCTTGACCTGCTGATCCATTTTCTCACATTAAACGTAAATAAGCAAAACAGTAACGTCGACATTTGTAAAATCTACTCAATTATCAAAGTTTGAATGAAGATTGATCGTCGAAGTAAGGTTACTAGTGGGGTTTCATCTAAAACGAAATTGTTTGTATAAATTATGGTTTTATATTGTCAATTAAAGTGCTATGTCGTTTAATATTCAATTTCAACAAGTTAGACTATTTCCCAGATTTGTTATAACATGAGCAACACGACGGGTACCACAAGTGGATCAAGATCTGCTTACCCATCCAGAGCACCTGAGATCACTCCCAGTGTTTTGTGGGGTTCGTGTTGCTAACTCTGTATTTTTCTATGTTGTGTCCTGTGTACAATTATTTGTCTAATTGTCTTTTTGTATTTTAGACATCGCGTTGTTGCATGCCCCACTGGTATTGTTCGCTCCTCTTTTCAAATATAGCCTAATAAGGGTTTAGCATCGAGTGCAAGTTAGTTAAACACTTCGGGATACAGCGTGTCTGGATTAGAAATCCCTCTGGCCCCCGCCGTCGAGGATTCTTATCCAGGCACACATATCCCTCAGTAAATAACTATTACCTTTTCAATGTACCAATTATTTTTACACTCCACACTTAGAATTCGTTACTATAAATCTATACAAGGATGAACATAAACATAAACTAAAATCATGGATTTGGGAAATTTGGGTAAATCAAGACTAAAGTAGTATATAGCTGTTCGAAAGTCTTATATCGATTAAGCGAAAAACAAATCCGGGTCACAAAACCCAAAAGGCATTTCATTTAATATAAGAAAAAAAAACAACGGAATACCAGAAGTACTGAACTGCTACAAAAACAAACGCTGACGTACTCAAAACGGACTATTTGATAACAACTGCCATAATCCTGACTTGATACAGGATATTTTAACTATAAATGTTGGTTTGAACCGTGTTGTATGACTAGCCACACACCCTGTTGATAAGCAATGTTACAAAAACAGCTAAAAGGACAACACTAAGTGAGAAATACAATAAAATCTATGTGAAGAATTCAGGGGGACAGAGAAATACATAGATGATATAACAGTATATTTATACATGAAACCACAGAATAACAACAATCACCTTCCACATACAGTGCACCATAATAGAACTTTGAACTGCGTCACACCAGATGTATCAACATACATGACATAGGAACTATAACTTTATTTTAATTGTGATTCATATAAAAAAAACTGTTATATTTCTGACTAGGTGCAGGCATTTCCTTATGTAACAAAGGCATTTAACCCTGGTTTTAAAGCTTTTTAAACCTGTCACTTATATGACAGTCGTGTACATTCATATTCGTACTATACAAATACTGTAATAAGAATAACGCAAACTGACCAATGTTCAAATTTATTTCCAAACTAAATAATACCATTTTGTTGAGGTGTAGCACATATGCACAAATCTAGTCAACATACAAAAAAAAAATGTTACCTGATGATATATCTTCAAAACATTATAATAAAACATACAACAAATAACTAGAAATTATTACAACTATTAAAATATATGTTCCATAGAAGAAAAGAGAATCTAACATCTCCGCTACATCCTTTTTCCTAATTGTCGGTTCTTTGCATTCATCTATTGGAACCACTTTGTTCATTTTTTTCATCCACAGTGTGGTGAAATATTTCATCACCATTCCAATGTTTTTGTCATTTTCGAGGTAGAAGTATTTTGCATTCATTATGGAACCAATAACGACTACACCGCTGATCGAGATAATGGCGATCATGACAATCAATAAAACGCACATAGGATTTGAAGTAGCAGGAATCGAAGCTGACACAAGTGTTAAAAATATTGCGTATGACAGTAAAATTGTCATCGATAATGACACTCGTTCTCCAGATTCTACAGGTAGGACGAAAACTAATGGATTCAAAAGTGAAAATAGAAGTGTCGGAAGAATAATCATAACCGTGAAATATAACGGCTCGCGTTTAAAGGTGAGTTTTACTTTTAACATACTGTATCCAAAAGACACACTTACAACATGTGTAGAGTATTCTAACAGATTCCAGTCTGAATGTGCATCAAAGATGCCAAGCTGAGCTTTGTCGAAATTGGAAGATAGTAAAAGTTGAGATTGAACGAATCCCCAAGTCATCAATTCTAGTGTACATGTCTGACTCTCAAAGGGAAACTTCGATATATCCGTAGGACATTTAGCCTTAAGAATTCCACCGTGACTATAAAACACCTTTCCAGTGTATCCAATTGTTGGGTAAACTTTTGAGTCATGTCCTACTGGATTCATTGGGTCTACTGTGTTTGTGAGGTATATTTGCGGAAGCCACAAATCTTTCGGATTTATTGTAGTAAAGTTCGTATTACCATACAAGGTTGGATCCCACATTAGAGCTGGATCAGTCCAATTCATGTCTACTATTGCAGTCAGAGACATTGTTTCGTCTACCTCATTAAACGAATTGAATGACGCTATATGAAATGTAACTCCTACAACTAATGGTTTTGATTGGTCTGCCGTGGGTATGATTTCTTTTCTATAGTCAGTAAACAAATCAGTGTAGAGCCGTTTAACATCAGCATGGCTTTGAGCGTAGATAAGTTCGATGTACACTACAATAATGACCATAAGGAGCACTCTTAAGTGTAGAAAACATATCTTTGATTTATAATTTTCCGATGTATATGCGGATTTATAATGATGTTGTTATGACAAAATTTGAAAGAAGTTTAAATTCTATGACAAACTTTATTTATATACAGCGTTCTAAAAATGTAGTTATTAGTATAATAGTCAATATGAACAATTAGACAACCTATCAAGAAATACTAAAGAACGAAACAAAACAAATAGATTAAATTAAACATTCAATTCTTTGATTAAAAAAAAAAAAAAGGAAATGACCGAGGCTAATAAATCAAAGGTCTCCATTAAGTCATTAATAAAAGTTCACAGACGGTAATTTTAAGATAAAAGTGATGTGATTTATAATCTGTATATGTTAATAACTACGCCATTAAAATCCTTAATATGTGTTTGGATTTACTTAGTGTAATAACGATAATCCATATACAATTACGATGCAATCGACTTGTTTTGAAATAAAATAAATACTGATGAATCATTGAATTAACAATGTTAAACGGAAGCAATTATGCTGAGTAAATTAAAGTTTAATTAGTGTTTTTTTTATCATTTTTTTGTAGAGAATCAAAATGTAATCTAACTGTTTATATAAAAGTTCGTGTTTACGTGTTTATACGGTCTTTAGGAAATTCAGAAGTTTAGAGGGTTTCTTTAATTAGGAAAATGTGGAGTTTTAAAGATTTTTCATTTTCATTAAATCAAGGGACTGATTATTTATTTTCACAACTATATTGATAATATTTGAAAACATACAATTTTTAAGTATTTTTTTTTATTATAAATAATAATACATGTATAATCAAGTCATTATGTACCATTTATCAGAATTAATCATCATCCTCTGTGGAAATGAATCTTCTCAATTCTAAACTGCATATACATGTATTGCATACACACACAGTAAGTTTGGTTGTACTAGTCTGTTTTAAAACATGTAAAACTATTGACCTATTGTTTGCCGAGCAGAGCCAGGCCAAAACTTTATGAAGGGTTTTGAAGCAGCTGAAGGGCACAAGAAGCTATAGAACAAATGATGCAAAATCATGCTTTCTGAGTGTTTACAAGACTCTTTTTTATCTGAAAAAAGTTCTGTTTTCATCATTTTTGGACAATATTTTGGTCTCAAAGCAAATTGTGTAGATTCATTATACGACACGTTTTTAGGGACAACATCAAAAGACCAATAGGTAGGATTAATTCACATAGCTAGGTATGTGGCTGCTTGTTTTTTAAACTTATGATCAGTGCTTTTCAGTTTTGGCTTTCAACATGTTTTCATCTGGGCGTCGCTGGTAAGTCTTGTGTGGACGTGGCGCACGCCTGGCGTTATAAATTTTTAACAAAGTACCTTTTGTTAGCTATTAATCGTTTGTTTCTCTGTCCTATATTTTCTCCCATTTATTTGTATTGTAGTCCTGTCATGTAATGTTGTCATTTTAATGTTATAATTAACATTGCAATTTAGCGTGCCACAAAACCAGGTTCAATCCATCATTTTTATCTTAAAATTCCCTGTACCAAGTACAAATGGCCATTGTTATTTTAAAGTTCGTTTCTGTGTGTGTTACATTTTAATGTTGTGTTTCTATTGTGTCGTAGTTCTCTTATATTTCATGCGTTTCCCTCAGTTTTAGTTTGTAACTCGGATTTGTTTTTTCTCTATTGATTTATGAATTTTGAACAGCGGTATACTACTGTTGCCTTTATTAGTATCAAAATTACTAATTTACAAAAGGAATACAGCACTAACAGAATATAGTAGGGCAATCAATGAACAAAAGTCAAATAAATAAGAAATATTTATCCAAAAAATATACAGGGGCTATGTCTGAAGGAGAACAGAACTCGCTTCTTGCAAAACACTCGCCGTGAAAACGATTTTATATCAAGACAAGCTTTTCGTTTTGAGATTTCTTACATGAGGCATTTGCCTCAATATTGTTACTGCCCTGTAATGAACCTGAGGTAAGCGATCCTGAGACAATATACTTCAAGTTTAATGAAACCCATTTTTAGACATTTTAAGTATATTTAAATAATTGTTATACGTTTATTATTAATAGATTTGGGACGTGTTTCTGAATTTTGTTTTTGGAAAAAGATGAATTTTATGAAGAATCCAGTGCCATCTGATACTTTCGATTGGACCTGCTGTGTTATTTATTTTTAATTCATTGTAAGTAAGGTTATTTATTTTCAAACAACCACAGAACAAACCATTTAATTTTGTGATTATCCAGGCTGAGTTATTTATTTTGAAAATCCTCCTGGCCCCCCAGAATATCAAATGGTCGTTCCCTAAGTTGCATTTTTGAGAATATCCCTTTGTTGCTTTTTGGAAATTTTCTTCTTCAAAATTTTTTATTGTAATTTAAAGTAGTAAAGTGTAAACAAAAATAAGTAAAAAAAAAAAATAGAAGAAAAAAACAATGGTGGGATGTATAAATACCGAATTATGGGAAAAACATTTTACCAAAAAATGGAATAAACAGTAATATTATTTGTGAAATTAATACGGAGTATTTATATACAAGGTCTTGGTATCATCCGATGATTATTTTTTTATTGGAAAAAGGACGAGACGGTCTTTGAGAAATCCTTGGTCACTATCCTACTGCTTAGACACTGGTGATGTCTCCTAAACTTTGTAAACTTTCAAGAAGATGTTAAATTACAATTTTTTAAAACAATTTTAGTGTCTGTCGTTGTGTGCATAATATAAACAAAGCGAAACTGACGTCAGTGAAATTTTGATTTGATAACTGGAAATAAACTGCACGGTGTCCTTTGAAAACATATTGGGAGGTCTATTTTAATATGATAGTTTGTGGAATTTTTTAACTATGTTTATAGATTAATAGATCAATAATGCCGTCGTCAAAAGAATATATTTAATCATTTTCCCCGAATGTGACCTTATCAAATAAAATTTTCACCGGGTTTGTATTTACATGAGCAATACGAAGGGTATCGGATGTGAAGCAGGATCTGCTTACGCTTTCAGAGCACCTTAGATCAACGTCGTTTTTTTGGTGGAGCTCATGTTACTCAACTTTAATTTTCTATGTTGTGTTTTGTAATCGGTTGTTTGTCTTATGTTTTGTTTGCATTTTTGCCATTGTGTATTCAGTTTGATTTTGAATGTCCCTCTCATATCTTTTAGTCTCTCTTGTTATAAAGGTCATAGGGAAATAATTTGAAATAAAAACCGCTTCAGCTTTTGCAGACAAACTCCTTGTTGTATTTACTAACCTTTCAATTTGTTACCAATCTACGAATCAGTACGAATCAGTACGACGGCAAAAATTCTAAGCTTACAATTTGTTTCGCCAGATTGGCGGTTCGTTTGCATACGACTTATCTTTGTCGCACGGATCAAAACAGTTGGACGGCCAATCAAATACGGAGTTTAAAAGCTTTTAAACACGAAAGTTCCGAAAGTTATTCCAAACACTGTTAATTTATATATCCCTGGGGAGTAGAACACATAGAGTATTATCAGACATTAGCAACCATATAATCGTGGATCAACTTACTATACTAGCGTATACATATTTGGTGATTAGTTGTCTTAACAGCAATCATATCGAATTTCTTTTTTTTTTTTTCGTATTGTCGAATTTTATTTTGGAACATTGATAGCAAAGTAATGCACTTACACATGAAAAGTAGTATCTACAATTTGTAGTCTAAGCTAATTTATGTAAATGTTGTTGACCTTTGCTTGGAATTGTGCTTGTTTTCCGGTGCCAAAACTGGTACATGTCGATATAATTCATATCTTTTGACAATGGTTGTGTATTTTTCGTTTCCAGTAGGAATAGTTAAGTTCTATGTAGCTTCATTTGTAATTGCATTTTCTTGTCTACGGCTTTTTTTAATAGTTTATTCAACAATTTTGTCTGACTTACAGAACACAGCTTTGACATATCTGAAAACGAATTAATGCAAAACTTTGTATCTGGTTTAGCAAGCTATAAAAGCAGTTTTTATTCCACCATTTTCTACAAAAGAAACACGTATACCAAATCCGGAATATGACATTCGATTATTGTGTTTGATCTGATTATTTTTCCATTTGATAACGGACTTCCCGTTTTAAATTTTCCATGACGTTTTCTTTTTTGGTTGGTTCACTTTCTTCGTAATTATGAACCATAAAAGGGTGTACTTCAAAAACTAATAACATAATTTTGGGAACTTCGGATTCTATTGTTAAACGTAATGTTCTCGCGTTCAACATAAAATAAACAAAACAGTAGGTCGTTATCATTTTCTGATCATATGATGCTTAGTGAAGCTATATCAGAAAACTGTCAGACTTCTAGAAATCAGTATAATGTGATTTTTCAAAAAGTGTGATCTTTTTGTCTTGTGTCTGTGTAATTATGATGCCATATTTAAGTATTTCTTTAAAGAATTTTTAAAAGTAAAGATTTCGTTGTTTATATTTTATTTTATTGTTTTGATAGAAAACATATTGATTCATGGTCAGGACTAACAGTGCTGTCGCGTACAATTTTTTTTGCACTACCAAAATAATAAAATGTACAACGAAAACAAAATTTAACACCAACATATGAATGATAGATTCATGTTTATATTACTTATGCATTAAGGAAGCAAAAACCTACCTTGACTTTTAACTAATTGAATAGTATTCATATTATTATAACAAAACATACAAAAAATAACCAGAAATGATAAGAAAGATTAAAATATATGTTCCATAGAAAAAAAGAGAATCTAACATCTCCGTTATATCCTTCCCCCTTATTGCTAGTTCTTTGCATTCATCTATTGGAACCACATTGTTCTTTTTCCTTATCCATAGTTTGGTGAGATATTTCATCACCATTCCAATGTTTTTGCTATTGTCGAGGTAGAAATAGTTTGCACTTATTATGGAACCAATTACGATTACACCGCTGATCGAGATGATGGCGATCATAGCAATTAATAAAACGCACATAGGGTTTGAAGAAGCGGGAATCGAAGCAGACACAAGTGTCAAAAATATGGCGTATGACAGTAAAATTGTCATCGATAATGACACTCGTTCTCCAGATTCTACTGGTAGGACGAAAACTAATGGATTCAAAAGTGAAAATAAAAGTGTTGGAAGAATAATCATCACCGCGAAATACAACGGTTCGCGTTCAAATGTAAGTTTCACGTATAACACACTGTATCCCAGAGACTCATTCACAATACTGGTAGAATACTCTAACAAATTCCAGTCTGAATGTGGAGAAAAAAAGTCAAGCTGAGCTTTGTCGAAATTGGACGATAATAAAAGATTCGATTGAATAAATCCCCAAGGCATCAGCTGTAGAGTACATGTCTGAGTATCAAACGGAAATTTCGATATATCCGTCGGACATTTAGCCTTAAGAATGCCACCTGGACTGTAAATCACCTCTCCAGTGAATACAATTGTAGGGAAAAACATTGTGTCATCTCCTACCGGATTCATTGAGTCTACTCTGTTTGTAAGAAATATTTGCGGAAGCCACAAATCTTTCGGATTTATTATGGTAACGTACACATTACCATACAAATTTGGATTCCACTTAAGAGCGGGATCAGTCCAATTCATACCTACTGCCGCAGTAAGTGAAATTGTTTCTTCTACTTCATTAAATGAATTGAATGAAGCCATGTAAAATGTAACTCCTACCACTAATGGTTTTGATTGGTCCGCCGTGGGTAAGATTTCTTTCGTATAATCAGTAAACAAATCATTGTAGAGTTTTTTAACATCAGTATGACTTTGAGCGTTAATACAATTACTTGCAATGCTGAACACCAGAAGCACTCCAAGACTTTGAAAACGCATTTTTAGATATTTTAATCCTCAGTTTTTTCTTCAGTTGAATATGTCCGCTAACATTGTTGCTGTAATACCAATAATTGAAATAAGTTTAAATTCTATGACAAGCATTATTTATATGCAGCGGATCTGGTTATTACGAAAGTCAATCGGTACAGTTTGATAACTGATCAAGCAATACTAAAGAATGAAACAAAACAAATCAATTCACATCAAACATTAAGTAAACAGCTTTAAATTGAAAAAAGTAAATGACCGAAAACAAATATAA
Organism: Mytilus galloprovincialis; assembly: GCF_965363235.1. Lineage (NCBI taxonomy): Eukaryota > Metazoa > Mollusca > Bivalvia > Mytilida > Mytilidae > Mytilus > Mytilus galloprovincialis. Next base: position 46,281,419 of record NC_134850.1, on the reverse strand, counting down.
CAAAAGTTGCAATTAAGTCAATGATAGAAGTTTCAGAATTCAGGAAAGATATTATTTTAGATGAAATGAATTTAATTTAAAATGGCTTTATAATAATAAGTACGTGATTGAAATGCTTTGTGTGTGTTTGCATTTGATTTGTGTAAATAGGATAGTCCATGGACAATTAAGATGCAATCAGTCTTGATATGAAATAAAATCGTTTTTGATGATTAATTTAATTCACTATGATGAACAGACATAATTATGCTGAGTAAATTAAAGTTTACTTTGATTACTTTTTTATTGATCTTTGTAGAAAATTAGAATATCATAAACAAGTTTATGTTATAATTCTTCACCTTCATGTACGGTCTATTGGAATTTTTAATAGTTAAGAGGGATTCATGTAGCTGGAAATGTTTCCCCTCTCTAAATATATATTTAAGTTGCATTTTTGCGAGTTACTCTTCGATGCTTTTTAGCATTGGCCATGATATATATCTTTCATTTTTCATTTGAAAATAAATAGTATTGCAACACTTTAAGAAAAGTTCAAACACTTATTGACTGTACTACACGGCCTATTAAACTTGTATATAGATATTGAAAGATGTGGTATGAGTGCCAATGAGACAACTCTTCATCTCAAGTAACAATTTATAAAAGTAAACCATTATAGGTCAAGGTACGGCCTTCAACACGGAGCCGTGGCTCACACCAAACATCAAGCTATAAAGGGCCCCAAAAAATACTAGGGTAAAACCATTCAAACGGGAAAAACAACGGTCTAATCTATATAAAAACGAAGAAATACTTATGAACCACATAAACAGACGACAACTACTGAACATCAGATTACTGACTTAGGACAGGTGCAAACAATTGCAGCGGGATTAAAAGTTTTAATTGTACTAAACCTTCTCCCTTTTCTGAAACAGTATTATATACACATTTTTCAATTCATTTTGATTTTTTTTTTTAATATATATAACTAAGTGCAGAAATGAGCAGATAATAGCTAATTTTGTTTTCATATTTGCTTTAAATATTCACACATATTATATATACCAATATAACCCTCTTTGTCTATCTAAATACGGTAACCTTTCCTCTGCAACAAAACAAAAACAATTCAAATAAAAAAATGTATAAATATGTAACACTCCCTAAAGTTTTCTTTCCCCCAAACGTGTCCGTTTCCCCTAAACGTGTCTTTTTCGCCCAAATATGTCCTTAAAATATCCCAAATCGCCAAAACGTGTCCAATTTCACTTCCCCAAACGTGTCCGATAATTGTTATTGGCCAAAACGTGTTCACTTAACCTGTTCACTGCCAGAATTTTTCAAAATTCAAAATAACGTTACGCCTATGACGTTGTTAAATTTTACTACAACGTCGACGAATGCCATTGAAAACCTTGTACAAATGCAGTGCAAACGTTACGCCAAACTCATCAGTTTTCTTCAATAAATCAAAGTTCAGAAATACTGAAAATTTTGTTTGGCATATACTAATGTACAAACTACTTAATTCTTATTCAAAAGTAAATATTTTTTTTTTAATATAGGCTACAAAATCCTGATTATGTGTGAAATATAACGCTTTCGAATATTTGTTTCGAAAGAGATTTGCATTTATCTGTGATGCCTTCTGAGAATCCGTCTACAGAATTTTATTAAAACTTATGGGTTATTGCTATCAAACATTTCCGTTAAAATGATGTGAAAATATAAGGGGGTCAGCGGATTCCTTTTTTTACCTCATCTGGCCCAAAGGGCCAAGTGAGCTTTTCTCATCACTTGGCGTCCGTCGTCCGTCGTCCTGCGTCTGTCGTCGTTAACTTTTACAAAAATCTTCTCCTCTGAAACTACTGGGCCAAATTTTACCAAACTTGGCCACAATCATCATTGGGGTATATAGTTTTTAAAATGTGTCCAGTGACCCGGTCAACCAACCAAGATAGACGCCATGGCTAAAAATAGAACATAGGGGTAAAATGCAGTTTTTGGCTTATAACTCAAAAACCAAAGCATTTAAAGTAAATCTGACATGAAGTAAAATTGTTTATCAGGTCAAGATCTATCTGCCCTGAAATTTTCAGAGGAATCGGACAACCCGTTGTTGGGTTGCTGCCCCTGAATTGGTAATTTTAAGGAAATTTTGCTGTTTTTGGTTATTACTTGAATATTATTATAGATAGAGATAAACTGTAAAAGCAATAAATGTCGGCAAAGTAAGATCTACAAATAAGTCAACATGACCGAAATGGTCAGTTGACCCCTTTAGGAGTTATTGCCCTTTATATTCAAATTTTTAACCATTTTTCGTAAATCTTAGTTATCTTTTACAAAAATTTTCTCCTCTGAAACTACTGGGCCAAGTTCATTATAGATAGAGATAATTGTAAGCAGCAAGAATGTTCAGTAAAGTAAGATGTACAAACACATCAACATCACCAAAACACAATTTTGTCATGAATCCATCTGCGTCCTTTGTTTAATATTCACATAGACCAAGGTGAGCGACACAAGCTCTTTAGAGCCTCTAGTTTACAGTTGAAAATAATCAGTCTTACTTCCGTAGCGTGTAAAAGATAAAAAAAAAATCATTTTAACGTCATAAAATTCTATCACTCATGCATATAAGATGAAGACAGCAAATATGAATCCCCTCATATATTCCTATCGTTAAAATGAAAATGTTTACAGCAACAGACCATTATTTTTTAATAGAATTCTGTAGACGGATTTTCGGAAAATTTCAATTTAATGTGGGAAAAGGATAATATTCTCTGACGCGTTTTATTTCAGCAATCCTTTGCACGTAGTCGACATAAACTTGAAAGTATAAATCTTCTTATTTATATATATTTTTTTAGTAGTCTGATGATTCCAACGAATTATATAAATGCATACTAATTTTCAACTAAATCTGAAATATCTTGCTTGAAGGTGATTTCGAATCTGAACTTAATTTACTTGGATAGTCAGGTATTCCTTTTTTGCCCAGTCTGTGTTTTTCTCATGGAACTGTTGCTTCCTTTTCATATAAGAACTGTGCATCACGAAAAAGACAGGAGTGTTGAATGTTGCGTTTAATTTCAAAAATCAGTCAAAGAAATATTGTCCAATTACGCATTATTTGCCTTAAAAAAAGTATACACTATCAGGTCAAATTTATTTATGAAATTTTTATAAATGGGGACACGTTCGAAGGGAATAATGATCATGCAAATGAATGGAGCCCTTTTTTTAGAGTAACGAATGTTATGCTAATAAGAAACCACGACGGCGGATTCAATGAAAAATAATATTAAACAATGTGAAGGTCAAGATTATACAGTGCAATCACAACAAAAGGTAGGACAATACTGGTATTTTGGAAAGATGTTTGATTCCGCTACTTGAAACACGTAATTTCGAATGAATGCGGTTGGTAGTTTAAAAGATTTCGAACAAAAACATGGTGTCAATTTCACCTGACGGAAACTCTACATATTTATATGTATACTGTTAATATAAGTCAATCATACAACACTGGACAGAGAACAAAAATTGTAAATACTTTTCTGTTATACTTTTTTCGGGAACCTAACTCTTTGTCAATTTCTTCGGGTTAACAATTAACACTGCATGTAAATTTGAAAACAAAGAAAAACGTTTAAACGAGTGGGAGAGAGTGATAAAAGACTTGAATTGATGGAAGAAATGAATAAGACATTTTAGACAACCATTCTGGGATATCTTCTAGACACAGGTATATCAAAAGGGAATCATTTGATGGAAAATACTTTGATCTAATCATGTATAGAATATTATATGCTAAATTACTTGTAAAATGGTAAAATATTATATTTGAGTAGCTGGTCTTGAATTTGCCAAAATTTTGGCTAGTATATATAGTTCAAGTCCGGTAATTTCGTGTGACTGTAAGTCCAATGAATGGATTCCGGACGGATTGAAATACCGGTAAGCATCAAATAATTGTATATACAGTTGTCTTATCGGCATGCTATTACTATACATGTATTCTTGCACGAGCTACATGTATTTGTTGACATCTTTATTTTAAGTAAACAGATTAGCAAAACTTTTTATTAATGCATCACAAGATTGTTCTGTTATTTCGTTTAATGTATTTTGCATAATGTCCGTTCCTGCCTCGGGACGTTTCTTGAAAATCCAGAAACATAAACAAATCAAAACGACTTCAGGACATGACCCTTTTACCAAGACTTGGTGCTCATATTTATTGATCACTATTAAGCGCCTTACCGAACGCATTATGTTAAATATGTATATAACAGGGCGAGTATTTGATCTTCTGAGGAGGAGGGGAGACAGTTTTCCGGATTGATATTCTTTTTAATTTTTTGCTAGTACAAATTGTTTTCATTCATACTTATTCCCTTTATTATCATGCATTTTGTATGCATTTTGTTGGACAAAATATTCATTTTCTCAATCCTACTTTCCCAATCTCCAATCCTCAGAATTTTAAATGGTCATCCCTAAAGACTAGATTTCGTTGACCGTCAATGGTATCCATGACTTCGCAATGGCTATGGCTGCATCTTACTGTTGCATAAGTTTACAAAAGAAGACAAAGAAATACTTCCAGAATAGATGCTAAAATTGGAAAAAATTAACAAGAAAAATGGTTCCTTTAATATATCATAAATCATAAGTATGTCTGTTTTAATTAACACTAATCTTGATAAATTTCATGCTTCCGTAGCCCTTTTATGGATTTGCTTTCATTATGCAGAAATGCTTAAAATTTAATATTTAAAAGCAAAGAATGTTTAAGAAGCGAAACATGTGAAGATAGCACATGATCAAAAGTATTGGTACCCTCTATTTTCCCCCCATATATTTATTTCATATGAAAACTTTTTTTTTCTCCAAATTTTTTTTTGTAAAATAAACAATAATAAAAAAGCTCCACAACGAAAATAAAACCAATTGAAAAATTAAACCTGTGAAAATTTGACACCAAATTGCTTATTATTCAACTAGAATTACTCCAAAACATGTTTTTTAAAAAGAAAAAAAAATAGTTCTATATGATATATAAAAAAGATCACAAGTTACAAATTCTGATAGACCAAATGATAAAAAAGGCCAATCTGTCTTCGATCAACCTAATATGTCTTCTTGAAATTATTAACAATATATGAATAAGAAGATATGGTATGGTTACCAACGCAGCAATTACTAAACATCTTTTTCGAGACCAATTGAGGTGATATATGAAATCGTAAACCACCGTACGGCCTTAAAGTTTAAACCCATATCGTACAGTAAGGATCCGAAATGACAAAATGTGAAACAATTTAAACAATAACAACAAAACTAACGGATTGATTAATGAACAACAATATGCAGATATGACAGCTAAATATACATGTAATCATTGAAACGTCATAAAAATGGCTAAATGACGTCATGAAAAATGAAAAAAATGAAACGAGAATGAAATGGCATTGACAGAACATCATTATAGTATGCTTATATAGCTAAAATCAATATATATTTTATTAACCTTAATCATCGGCCATATCGGCCCATTGGCAGTTAAAGAACGACTAAATCGGCCATATCGGCCCTTTGGCAGTTAAAGACAACGTCAACGGCCCGATCTGCCCATTGGCAGTTAAAAGTAACGTCAATCGGCCCAGATCGACCCGCTGGCAGTATTAGGGTTTAAATTAAGAGTCTGAACGTCTCAAAACTTTTACCGCTAATATGACCTCAATGAAGTCAATAACGTCTACGCGTACGGCAATTCAATTCTCGAAGACAAGATGTCGGGTTTCGATTCGATCCTATAAAGCGATTAAAGCCGCATTCAAAAGACATACATGCTGAAGTATTTTGGCACAATTAAAGATGAAAATCCAAAATGTGTTAGCATAAGTTTGTTCAACGCCGCGGCTATTTATATTTAAATCAACATAATTGAAAGTTTGCCCTTTTGCAACTAGACATGTTTTTAATTCAGCTACGACATATGGACACGTTTGGGTGAATCAGACACGTTTGGGGGGTGGACACGTTTCTGAGTGTTACATATATAAATAAACCATATTTACACATCCTTAAGACAGAACTGTATGGTGAGCGTTTGTGCGTCTGTCTCTTGTTTATTTTTTCGTTTGCGCTTTGTATCTGATTTGCTTCCGTGCACAATGAACTTGTTTCAATCACAATGTCAGAGACATTCTTGCAGTACCCAATAGCAATTTGTTACTCTTATTACATTTTATGAACAACCGATTATTCAAGGGTCTTCATGAAGCAAAATATTGACTTCAAAAGGGTTTGCTACTCTCTCTGTGACAGTTACTAGTACTACATTTGTAGCGAACTGTTTGGTTTTTTTTTTAATGTAAAGTAATTACCATTAGAAATTAGTTTATCAACCTGTTTAAAAAAACTTACTTATTTCACTAGCTCGTCTTTTCCTGCCAATTACAAAAAAAAAAAAGAGAGCTAAGCGTTTTCTTTTTAAAATTATAAACAAATAAACCAAAATCAATTAATTAAATACTATTTTGAAAATGTTAACATTAGACCCTTACCAATCCCCGTAATTAGTCAAACATCGTGCCATTGATGAATGACACATTCTTTCTCGTTCCAATGTTTATAGAAGACAATACCATAGTTCAATATTTGGATTTTAACTAATGGAATTAGTGTGATTATTTTTCCCTAAGTTCAATTATAATGTACAATTATTTATAATAACTAGCCAATTGTTCAAACTACTACGATTCTAGATTACTTTTTTTGTTTTCTATAAATCTCAATGCACATTTTTTTCTAGAATGCAAAATATTACCATTATATTTCTACAGACTTAATTTAGAGTGTTTCTTAGTTCAATCATTACCAGAGCCATTGAATAAACTATTAGTATATGTTACTTATTATATAAATGTGATACAAGTTTATTGCACATCATCAGATGTTCCCAGAAATATCCTGCATATGACACTTTACGGGAAAGAAACAGTTTGAAAAACACACAGCGTTTTAGAGCATTAAAATGAAAAGACGACGATAGATATATAATAATAAAATACACGGTACCAATGGTGTTATTGGTGGGAATTCTGACAGTTAATGTCTCTTCGGTGCACGTGGTGTTCGAGACCAAATAGAACCTAAACTAAACATATAGCCGAATTCAGACGATACCAATTTTATATTCTTTATCATTACATATACAATGTATGTGTTGAATAAAATTAAGGGCAAAGAGAGGTGTGTTCAATACATACAAACTGGTTTACAGAGTTACAAGGATAAATGACTGATATCGACACTACATTTAAAGTTTAACGGTCACAATCACTAATAAGTTAACCAATTACATCTGTCTGTGCCTCAGCTCCCTACTGACCAGTTCTTGCAGCCTTGATCGTATGATATTAGGATAGTGAAATCGCATAACGGGTGATACATGCATACCATGAATTGCTTACACTGTAGATTTTAAATTAAAAATGATAGAATTTGTTCATACTTTGCCAAAACGTAGCATTTATTGATATATGTTCAAAAATATAATAATTCTCAAGCTTAAGGTTGTGACAAAATGACATATTGGTATGGATTTACAAAAAAAAAAACACCATTTAGTGATTATAAGCTTAATTAAATGATAGAATTGTAAAATAAAATACGAGAAAATAGTTTTAAGAAAATGCTTTTAGAGTATCAAAAGAAAAGATATACTCACCGTGCGTTGTTTTTTTAGGCGAAAATACAACAAAACAATAAAATTTATTGTAGATTCCTTCAGAAAATGCACTAATTCATAGTTATCTCCGCTTAAAATGTCAATTTAAAAACATTAAAAATCAAGCTAAAGATAGTTATCTGCATTCCTGCATTAAATTTTGCTAATTTGATTGAAATCTGAACCTTAGATTCTCTGTTTTTTACCATCTAAGATTGAGAAAGACACCCATACAACCTTAATTGTCTTCATCATTTTTAATATAAGTAACTACAGAAAAAATCTTTATTTAAAAAAAAAGATTAATGATATTAAGTTTACTGTTCGTTTGGGAGTAATTGATGCTCCCTGCTCATGATTTTGACTTATTGACAGGTAGAATGTTTTCGGTATTATCTAGTGTATCCATACCATGCCAATACACTACTTGTCCGCTAAACCCTACTTTTCTTTTCATACTTGTATAACGTATTATTGTTTAAAAGCTGTTCATAAAAAAATGTATAATATCCTTGTTATTTTTTCTCACATTGTTTGAATGAAAATAAAAGTTGCAAATGTCAAATGCAAGGACATTTTGAACTGATTAATCATAAATAACGGGGACATGGGCCAGTTACATTCGGCAATCCTCGGTAGAAACGCGAATCGACCGAGTGGGGACGAATGGGGCCAATCAAAATGTCCCTACTTTTGAGATCCGTTATTGATATGCTATCAATTTATAACAGTCTTTTAAAATACTAGTCATTCTGAAATACATGAAGAGGGGAGAACATCTTGAAGATATTCAATACCGTTAAATGATTGGTATATCAATGAGAACACAGTCCCTTGAACCACCGATATGTTTATATCGATTGAAGTTTACGGATAAACTTCATTTCAATCCAACGAAAAATGCTGAGGCACATTTTATTTGCATGCATTTAGAAACTGCGTTATTTACGTTTGTGTGCTGCTTTTTATTGCATTTGAGCGCATTCATTATGAAAAGGAATAATGGCTGTACTGAATTGTTCGTATTCGTAAAGTTGACAATTATAGAAAATTTTAAACAGTAATTCTTTAAACTCTAGTAACCTTTAAACTTGATTTAATTCAGATTGTGAAATTGAAAATGGAAATAGGGAATATTTTATTTAGATTGTGTAAACGTAACACCTTTGAATTAAGATTAATTTTCACCTTTAAAATTGGTCATTTGGATTTAAATTTGGTCTGAAGTTAGACTCTTAACTCAAATTTCTAAAAAGCTTTTACTTATCTACACTTCAACATCTACTTAATACATTCAGGTCTTTTGCAAATATAGTATGGACGTTAATGTGTACTGGTGAAAACTGTCATTATGTGTGTATTAGAAGAGGTAGTTTGATTAAAAATGATATTATGACATTACTGAATGACTTAAAATAGAACCAATGAGGTACATTCAGGTCACACGCATAGAACAAGTTTTACTGCACATCCATTGTGCAAAGATTCAGGTAAAATCTTTATGTACATGTACTTCTTATTATGTTTTAGCTGTGATTTCTTAGAATGACTAACAACGGATCGTGTTTCAATCTTATAAAATCATTTCCGATTATTGATAATTCATCTATAAATGACTTGAAACTGTTTCCCGAAGGCGATATTGTACTTGCACATGGAAAGATGTCACGACTTTTATTATTTAAAATCAAAGAACAGAAATGGAAAAGTGTTCAACTTCCGGGTATAGCAAGATTTTTGACAGTGATTCCTAAGAATATCGTTGCAGTTACATTGCCGTCAGAAAAGAAAGTTATTACAGTAAATGCCAAACATGACCGTGTTATAAAAGAGATCAGTATTAATGGTGTTTTATGTGGACTTACTTATACCGATAGTAAACTTTAAATAAGTTGCAACGAAAAGGGAATTCTTGTGTTGAATCTCAGACTAGAAATTCTGGATGTGATTCAAGAAATACGAGGAGAAATGATTTTTAGAATCAGGATTTATGAAGCAATTGTAATGTATTTGTATCCATGGCGATACATTGTTTCGTTTGGACACTATCAACAAAACGTATATGGAATTTAACCTTGTTAATAATGAAAATGCACAGAGGAAAATTTCGATTTTAGACAAAAATGATGAGTTTTCAGTACAGAATTACAACGTTTCTGTGGAAGTGACCAAACATGAGATACAAATTAACAAAACAACTAGTCAATATCATTCTATAAGGAGATAATGCCAGCTGCTCACAAGGGGAAGAATGTCAAATTTTTAAATTAAATTTAAATTGTTGAATCATTTATTTAATGTTCTGTTTGATGGGTCATTATAAAAAAAACATGCAAAACCATGTTATTAGGTATGTTTAAGTCAAAAGACATGAAAACATATCAAAATGTATCAAAATAACATTGCATATTTTATATATGAATGTTTTGTGATACACTATATACAGATTACAGTATGAAATGTTATAAAAACATCTTTAATGTTTTTTAAAACTTGGATATAGCCAGAATCAACTGTTATTTTTTACTATAAATCCTTTCAGACCTGAAATAGGACTATTACTCATATCATTTTTTATTGCATTTTGATACATAAAACATTCTTTAATGATTTGGGAGGTGTATGTTGGTTTTATAATAAAAAAATTCACCAAAAGGAAAAGTATCATTTTTAAAGTCAATGGTGTAACCAAAAGACAAATTGGTAGGGTAAGAGTTATCTTTCTCAAGATTTCAGAATATGCAATAGCTTCTCCATTAGCAATTATACCTGTAAGCATGTGATGTTGAAAATTTAGTGAAAAAATTTTAAAAGTAAGTGAAAGTTATATCATTAATGAAAATAGTGTCCATGGTGTACCCTTATAAAATTTTTTTTTTTTTTTAATTTCCTGAACTTTGAATTATGAAATATATTGATTATAGAAACATGCACCAGTAACAACATATAAATTAGGGGATTAGAGCACTTATTTCGTAACTGAATCTTAAAATGCACCTTAAATCATTGGTGTTACTGTCAATGGTGAGACCATTTTGATAAAATAACACCATTGACCAGTTTAGTAACACCACTGAATATATCATGACAATCAGCAATGTTTTAACAATATCATGTATTACATATACAAAGTTTTCACAAACTGATGTATGCTAGTAACACCAATGACACTATTTAGTAACACTATTGACATTTTTGGTTATTGATGTTATGTTATATAATTTGAGAATTTTTAGCCTAAGAACTATTTTTTCATCTTGTTCTTTTGCTCGGTGTTCTTGGCTTTGTGTTCAGTACTTAATAAAAGTAAAAGTTGATATGTGATGTCAATGGTGATACTTATGTGTCATTGAAGTTACTGAAGGGTCAGTGGTGTTACTATATAAATTACGACATTTTTAGATAGTACGATAGTAGAGGGGCATTATGTTTTCTGGTCTGTGGGTCCGTTCGTTCGTTCTACCGTTCGTTTGTTCGACAGTTCATCCGTCCGTTCGTCCCGCTTCAGGTTAAAGTTTTTGGTCAAGATAGTTTTTGATGAAGTTGAAGTCACATCAACTTGAAACTTAGTACACATGTTTCCGAAGATATGATCTTTCTAATTTTAATTCCAAATTAAAGTTTTGACCCCAAATTCACGGTCCACTGAACATAGAAAATGATAGTGCGAAGTTCAGGTTAAAGTTTTGGTTAAAGTTTTTGGTCAAGGTAGTTTTTGATGAAGTTGAAGTCACAATAACTTGAAACTTAGTACACATGTTACCTATGATATGATCTTTCTAATTTAAATTCCAAATTAAAGTTTGACCCCAATTTCACGGTCAACTGAACATGGAACATGATAGTGCGAGTGGGGCATCTGTGTACTATGGACACATTCTTGTTTTACTTTTACTCATAAATAAAAGTGTTTTTAGGTCGTATACGAAGGATTAGGTATATTATTATCATTTAGTCTTATACATTTTACATATATTCAGTTTAAGTGTATTTTTAGTATTTACAAGGGCCACAATTTGGACAGCCAACGTATTTACGACAATGTATTCTGAATTTTATGTTTGAATATAATGCACAGCTATATGAATAATGTCAATATTTCAACCTAAACAACAAATTGGAACAGTTGTTTGATGTTAAACAATAATATTTAGTACCTATATATAAAACAGAAGATGTGGTATGATAACCAATGAGACAACTGTCCACAAGAGACAACTAGAGGCTCTAAAGAGTCTGTGTCGCTCACCTTGGTCAACAAAGGACACAGATGGATTCATGACAAAAGTGTGTTTTGGTGATGGTGATGTGTTTTTAGATTTAACTTTACTTAACATTCTTGCTGCTTACAATTATCTCTATCTATAATGAACTTGGCCCAGTAGTTTCAGTGGAAAATGTTAGTGAAAATCAACAAATTTTATGAAAATTGTTATAAACTGACTATGAAGGGCAATAACTCCTTAGGGGATCAATTGACCATTTTGGTCGTGTGGACTTATTTTTAGGTCTTACTTTGCTGAACATTATTGCTGTTTACAGTTTATCTCAATCTATTATAGTATTCAAGGTATTAACCAAAAACAGCAAAATTTCCTTAAAATTACCAATTCAGGGGCAGCAACCTAACAACAGGTTGTCCGATTCATCTGAAAATTTCAGGGCTGATAGATCTTGACCTGATAACTTTTTAACTCCATCAGATTTGCTCTAAATGCTTTGGTTTTTGAGTTATAAGCCAAAAACTGTATTTCACCCCTATGTTCTATTTTTAGCCATGGTGGCCATCTTGGTTGGTTCGCCGAGTTACCGGACACATTTTTTAAACTAGATACCCCAATGATGATTATGGACAAGTTTAGTTTAATTCGGCCCAGTAGTTTCAGAGAAGAAAATTTTTCTAAAATATTATTAAGATTTACGAAAAATGGTTAAAAATTTACTATAAAGGGCAATAACTCCTAAAGGGGTCAATTGACCTTTTTTGTTATATTGACTTATTTGTAAATCTTATTTTGCTGAACATTATTGCTGTCAAGAGTTTATCTCTATCTATAATAATATTCAAGATAATAACCAAAAACAGTAAAATTTCCTTAAAATTACATATAACAGTCAATGGTTAATGATTTGGTAGGGTTTGGAGAAAAAAACATTACTGAAAGAAAATATCATTGGTGCAGACCGTATGCTAATATTCAGATATTTAAGGTATTTTATATCGGTCGGTTTCAGTCTTATTGTCGTATATCTCACAGTTCATTTTTATCATGTTAACACGACCTCTTGCTGGGGCAGCGCCTACATGTATTTGGATTAACGAGATATGAAAGCATGAATACACAGTTATGTTAATCCTCTATCGAGAACTAGATATATATAGAAAAGGGGAGATATTAAAGGCACTAACGACATAGATGTAGGTCTATTCAGAGTAATCATCTTGTAGTCCCTATACTGAACAGCTTATGCTCATTTCATTTTGACAAATCCAGGTGTGTTCAGGGTGCCAAATGAAAAAGACTAGTACCAGTTTTGGCTTGGATATTACCCGCGATTTATGACAAGGTCCGTGTTGCTCAACCTTTTAGGTTTTTTTGTATATTGTGTGTACGGTTTGTCTTTTAGCCATTGGTCGTATCTTTTGCCATGGAATTGTCTGTTTGTTATGTAACGATTGAAATTTCCCTTGGTATCTTTGGCTTCCTTCCCAAATAGAAGTTAAGATATTTTGACAAAAGTTTTCTATCCAACTGAAGGTGTTTCGGACGGACGGAGTAGAACGGTTCAAAGAAAACTTTTCACTATTTGCAAAAAACTCTGAAAAAAATTTTGTTTAACAGTATAGTGGAGTGACAGATCAGGAAAAAGGTGCTCATTTTAATTGACCGGCATACCTGAAGGCTAAAAACGATTTTCTTTGCAAAGCCAATACCTTAAGCTAACTTTTTGCCCGGTCGTAAGCATTTCATGCGGTGCAGTTTTTTTTATAAAATGGAAAGAAAAAAGACATTTGGATTTTTTTTCAAATTTCAAGATTGGAAAAAAAATTGCATTTTGTAACTTTTTTTTATGTCTTTTGACATATGAGTTTGCATTTTATACAGAGTTTAATTGTTTATTCATAATGTAAAACTAGAATCCCTCATTTGTTTTCTAAATTTTGTCAATTTTCACTCAGTTAAGCGAAAGCACACTCTGTATTATTTTAACAAAGTGGTAACACCATTTTTAAATTTAGACTGCATTTATAATTTTATGATTTTCCAATTTAAAATGTTTTAAACTTCCTATTGTAAAGTTTCGAAGCCATTCCAAGTCAGTAGTTCTTATAAAACAACTTTAATGAGGATTTTTATCTTTGCATTATAATTCAATGAACAAGATATGGACCTCCTCGTTATTTTGATGCTCATTGAAAGATTGTAGTAAAATGTTTCTAAACTTCCTGTCGACAAACTGCGAAAAGGCCTGGCAATAACAGAATGCATTCTTGCTTTAAACATAAACCTGTTAACTCCATTTCATCTTGCTTTGACATTACAACTACACCATGAGTTTGGCTCTTAAATTTTTATTGAAAATCCAAACTCTCATGGTTTTTGTGCATCCTATTCTGAAGTACGTATGCATCGGACTAGATTAGCAAATTTGGTAATAGATATAATCCAAGACATGTCCTATGTACCTACTGGTATTGCTGTATTTAGAAAAGGTGGTCGTGTTATACAGGAGGGAACGGAAATATTAACTTAAATGCTGAAATAATCGATGGTTAACATACATGTTACTCCATGGCTAGAGTTGTATTTCAGTATCAAAACGAATCATCAAACGCCCAAATGAGTTCCGTAAAGGTTAAACGGGGACTAGAAAGATCTTTGACGTTGAATGATTCGAAAACCAATCTTATGGGATGTTTACCTTTGGACAAGCCAACAGAACGGTATGGACCTCCTCGTTTTCTAATAATCATAGGAAGATTGTATCTTGTTTAAAACCGAGATATATCTGTCCTATCTTTGGTATTTCTGCGACGTCTTTTGAGACAAAACTTAGATTCGATTCCATGTTCTGCAAAAAGCACTGAACAAATTATTCCATTTTGGAACGGTTCTTACAAAAGTCTGTTTGTCTGTAGCCTATGCTCCGGTTATAGATGCCAAGCCTCTACATGGCAATAGTATTTACAACTATGAAACAATGTTTAGATATGTCAAAACGTGCTGGTCAACAATATGCTGCGCAAACATTTGACAATTTGGCAATAAATTTACATTAAAGCAAAAACCAAATTGACTTCGATTCTTTTTATAAATGCTGTAAAATTCAAAAATATATCGTTAGAAGTACATGCGATGTAAAAAAAAAACGAAATGAAATGGCGGTTCGGTTGTTTAATCTTCTATTTTGTTGCTAAATTCCCTTTAACATGTGCATTTGGTGGTTTCATTATTTTCAAATTAAGTTGAAAATGAAGTGTCACAGTTTATTTCATTATGAATTTCTTGTTAAGTAACAATTCATATATTTTTGGGAGACTTTTTATGACCTCTTGTGAAATAAATTGACAATAGTGAAAAACACCATATTTCAATTCTACGACCAGGCAAAATTAAAGAATAAACATTTCTCTTTCCAAAAAGTCATAATTTAGCCTGCAGGTAGGGTAGTCCATTAAAGTTGAAAAATTGTTGGCTTGGTCACTCCACTACACGGCCGACACTCGGCTAACCGAGAGATTGGTCGGTTAATCTATATTGGGTGTGCGGCTATATCGGCGGTTGGTCTGTTAATCGGGTTGGCTAAAGTCTGTTAATCAGGTGTTATCGAGAAAATCATTGAAAGTTCAGCATGTTTCATTGTACATTTTCATCATAAAAAGTATTAATGTCTAACAAAACAATTCAATGTTCTGAATTCAGTGGTGTAATTATTATTTTTCTAGCTTCGATGTACGATCTATAAAATGAAAAGGCGGATTACTCATCAATAAATTTATACACATTTTTACGCATAAAATGTACACAAAATGACACATTAGTTAAATTTACTTGCATTCAATATTTTGAACATCGAAAAAAGAAAGGCATTATGTTTGTTAACCATATTGATAGATTGTGTGAAAAATCTACACGAAAATCTGTATTTTGGTGACATAAATCAATCTTTATTTAAAACCTGGTCTGTTTATGGGTCGGATGTATAAAACCCGGTCTGTTAATTGGTCTGTTAAGAGTTATGAATGGCAATAAAAGTATAATTTTATTACTATATGGGGTGTTATCGGATCAAATGGATAGGCTCAAGACAAGAACAACACATGAGCAATGAAACATAACATATACGAAAACAACACATGAAATTGAAAATGGTTAAAAATGAGTTTCAAAAAGTGTAATATTAAAGTAATATTAATTTCATCCAAGAATGATCGCATATATCATGTTGATTCTGTTTAATTGTCATGAATGACACAAATTTGTCATCTACATTGGTAACCAGTATATAAATCAGAGATAAACGTCGTAATGTAACCAAACATCAGTAAGAAAAATATATTGGGATGACAAAATACGGAAAATAAAGAAAGAATAATGAGTAAGATAAATAAAATGTAGAAAAAAATGACATAACAATTTAAAGAATACAGAAATAAATATTACCGCCAATCCGAACCCTCATGGTATACACGAGAATCTGGATGGAAACGCAGAATATAGAATAATAGATAAGGACAGTAGAGAGTGATACATTGCTAAAAACGCAGAGACATGGTGCAATTTCATACGTTTTTAGAGGTAAACAATGCTGAATATCTTTTCGTGCATACACCTTTGCATATTAATACCTTAAACAATAATAAATAACTATACGTTGAATTACTACGTGTCTTCGAATGTTAACTAGAACTTAGAATAATTAAATAAATATTCTCTTACAGTATTGTTCGTTCAATCAAATGTGTCGCGTTCGTTGTGCGTTTTTAAATAATCACTGTACAGTTCGTTGACAAAAACCGCCACAAATCACTTTCTTGTCAAGGTATTCAAAATGGTGTCGGCGACCCGTTTTCTGTATTTTATTGTAAATGTTTATCTGTTAACTTAGTCAAAGTCTTTTAACTTAAAATATCTGTCACCCAAAGCCAAAATTGCAAAATTTAACCAGCGTGAAATCTGATAGGAATGCTTCGATTGAAAATTGGGACTTTCAACGTTATTCCAGATGAAATGAAAAGTTAATAAATATATTCCAGTAGAAATAAAGTTTCAAAAAGTATACATGTAGTACAGTCAATAAAACTTTAATGACTTACTTTTCACAATTTGAGACTTTTCCAAATGCCGATGTTGGTCCAAATTCGCCTAGACGAAAGCAGACATAGGAACTCGTTGAACTTAATTTGCCGAATGCCATAGATAGAATTCCAACTGCTTTATTTTTTTTTTTATATATATATATATATATATAAATGGTGGCCAGTGAGACAACTTTCCCCCAAAGTTTAAATGAAGTGGGTGTATAAAGCAATTATTATAGTCCAATGTACAACATTTAACAATGGGGAAAACCTTTACCATAATGTCGGCTAAAAAAGGCACCGATATAAAAAAAAACAAGAGGCTGTCACAACGACAGCAAACCGGATTTATTAACATTTATTTGTGTCCTGGCAATATCACAAGAACCATTACTGATGAATGGTGAAAGTGAAAATCGTCAATATCAAATTTGACCTCCATTTTGTCATCAGTATCAACATATTAAAATTTGAAAAGCTTAGATTGAATGGTTCATGAGTAAATGCAACAACCTGAATGGAAACACCATTTTACGATCTTTCAAGAACCATAACTCCTGAACGGTAAAAGTCAAAATCGTCATTATTGAACTTGACCTCTATTTTGTCATCAGTAACAACATATTAAAATTTCAAAAGTTTTGGTTGAATGGTTCATGAGAAAATGCACGGACACGACGGGAAAAACCATTTTTCAATCTTTCAAGAACCATAACTCCTGAACGGTAAAAGTCAAAATCGTCATTATTGAACTTGACCTCAATTTTGTCATCAGTAACAGCATATTAAAATTTTGGAAGCTTTGGTAGAACAGTTCATGCATAAATGCACGGACACGACTGGAAACTCCATTTTTCAATCTTTCAAGAACCATAACTCCTGAACGGTAAAAGTCAAATTCGTCATTATTGAACTTGACCTCCATTCTTTCATTAGTAACAACATATTAAAATTTGGGAAGCTTTAGTAGAACAGTTCATGCGTAAATGCACGGACAACTCCATTTTTCAATCTTTCAAGAACCATAACTCCTGAACGGTAAAAGTCAAAATCGCCATTATTGAACTTGACCTTCATTTAGTTGTCAGTAACAACATATTAAAATTTTAAAAGCTTTGGTTGAACGGTTCATGAGTTAATGCACGGACAACATTTGATTGCCGCCCGCCCGCCCGCCCGCCCGGCCGCCCGCCGTACATCCCCAAATCAATAACCGACATTTTTGTCACAAAAATCCGGTTAAAAACAAAAACAAAAAAACGATAAAACTAACGGTTACATTTTTATAACTTATGAATGATGTATTAAAGAAGAAGAAAAAATGACAGATCTATATAACCAATGTACTACAGGCTCCTGACGTTGGACCGACACAAAAAAATGCGGCGGGATTAAACACGTGAGCCCCAACCCTCTCCTTAACCTGGGACACTGGTGTAACAGCACAACATGATAAACCCGTATAGTTGCAATTGGCTCAACTCAAAATGTCGGTACATGGCAGAAAAAACCATATACAGTATCGACAAAGGAGTAATTTTAGTAACGGATACTTATTTCAAAGCGAATTACAACTAAGATGTAAATCATGTATCTAAAGTATTAATCAGTATATACATGTATCCAACGCTTTTAGGTAAAGACGTAATAAAACGCATGGACTTGTGCAATGCCAAATACAAAACAGTATCGAGAGGATGTACGGTTTTATGAGTTCTCATAAGTGTGCATATATTGTAATAATGTTAAGTGATTAACCGGTACAGCATAACTTTCTATATTGTAGCCAATTTTTTTTTTTATTCATGACAGAATTTGGTAAAGGATGACTGGGAAATATACTATTAGATATGGTCACTTTGGTTTTTTTCCGACTGGCAGTAAAACCTGACCGAAGTTGGCCACCCATTTAGTTGTGTGGGATGTAAAAGTACGCAGTCACGTCCAGCCCGAATGGGAATATAAGATCCAATGTCTTGTGTAAAGAGAGTACTACGCTAACTACACTGTACGAACCCCTGCAAAAACTTTATGAGAGGTCCATAAATGACCTGTTGAAAGGCAAAATTTGTGTCCTTATTCAATATACCTCATTTTATCCAGTGGCAGTCCAAACTTCCCTAACGTAATTCCGGAGGTCCTCCTTCCATGACCTACATGTACATGTAGTATGTGTTGCTACTTTGTGCTTATCCTGAACATGCATGACATATTTGCAAGTGAATGTTAATCAACTAATAATCAGCCATTACGTACGCGTGTCATAAACAAATAAAAGGGTCCAGAAATTGTTCCGTACCAACTGCAAAACGTTTCATTTTTTATACGCCCGTCGTCTTTTAGACGGGACGTATAATGGTATACCGTTGTCCGACCGTCCGTCCGTCCGTCCGTCTGTCCGTCCGTCCGTCGTCCACACTTCGGACAATAACTCAAAAACACTTTCACCAATTTCCATGAAACTTAAGTGAATTGTTTATATCTATTGACGTAAGCTCCCTTTCGTTTTTTTTTTTAATTTCAGATTTTAAGTTTTGGATTTATGGGGCTTTATTCATAAAAAAAGGGGGATTTTCAACACTTCGGACAATAACTCAAAAAGGCTTTCATCAATGTCCATGAAACTTTGGTGAATTGTTTATATCTATTGATGTAAGCTCCCTTTCAATTTTTATAAATTTCAGATTTTAAGTTTTGGATTTATGGGGCTTTATTCATAAAAAAAGGGGGATTTTCAACACTTCGTACAATAACTCAAAAAGGCTTTCACCAATGTCCATGAAACTTTGGTGAATTGTTTATATCTATTGATGTAAGCTCCCTTTCAATTTTTATAAATTTCAGATTTTACATTTCCGTGTTATGAATTTTTATGCTTAAAAAAGGGGGGATTTTCCAATTTTGGGACAATAACTAACACTTTCACAAAATTTTATGCAACTTTGATAAATTGTTTATATCTATTGACATAAGCTCCCTTTCCATTTTTATAAATTTTAGATTTTACGTTTTCTTAAGTAATGAATTTTTATACTTAAAAAAGGGGGATTTTATGAAACTTTGGTGAATATATTAATATAACATCCCTTTTGATTTGTATATATATTTCTAGTTGATCATATAAATTCATTTAAAGCATAAAAGACAAGTTAAAAGAGCAACGGGCGTATCATGCGCTAAAGCGCAGCCCTTTATTATTGATAACTATTAAGACATGAAAGAAGAAACACAGCAAATGTCTATGGTTCGGTTGATGATTGATGCTTTGCTCATCTGCATTATTTACCCATGACATCAAATATGGTCCCTTTGGTCGTCTCCGAAATAAGTAAAAATTTGAATGAAATGCATATGGGTGGGTATAGACTTTAAGGTGCTTATAATAACCAGAATGACCAATCATTTAGATTTTGGCACCACAGTAGAAAGACTGTAATTCGAGGAAATTAAGCATAATCTTTATATCTTAAAAATTAAACAAACAAAAAAAAACATAATTGAAAAAGCAAACCAGTTATAATTAAGAATTTTATCTTCACATAAAAGTAACAGTTACTGTATTACTATTGATGGCTATCAGTTACATGTTTATTGCATACACATATTCTGTAGCCTTAATGTAACTCTATTGTAATCTATGACCCCTAGGACCCGCCTCTGAGATTCAGGCCAAAAGGCTTAACCTATAATCCATTGATTGTTTTTGATTGCTGTCTATTTAAAAAAAATGTGGTATTGAAACAACTCTTCACAAGAGACCAAACGAAACAACAATGATTAACTGTAGGTCACCGTACGACCTTTAACAATGAACAAAGCCCATACCTCATAGTCAGCTATAAAACACAACGAAATGACAAATGTAAAACAATTCATTCGAGAAAACTACCGGCCCAATTTATGCACAAAACAGTGAACAAAAAATATATATATAACAACTTAATTACACGCTCCTTGCTTTGGACAGGCATATACAGAATATGGCGGGATTACACATGTTAGCGGGCTCCCAACCCAGCACCTAACCGTACATTAAATGTCGTATGGTAAAAACTTTCGAAAATGCTATCAAATTAGAAATCGGACGTATGTATCTGTATGCTTAGCCATATTTGAATCTGTCGAGTTATTGTATTTTCCTACCTTTGATAACTATTCCTACCAATTTACACTTTCGTATACATAAGGATTTTTTTACATGTACAAATTTCCTCCAAGAGTGTTTCGACAATATAACGGATATTATGGGTTGCTGTCTGCATGTTATGGTGGGAAATTATTATTTTCATACATGCACTAGAACACACCCACGAAATCGCGGGTATATACAGCTTGTGAACTGTTGTAGGATGATTTTTTGTAAAATATATTATGTATGGAGAATTTCATAAAAGGTATCAAAAGCCCTCTCCCTTTTTCCAAAGTCCGATATTTGTTTCCTTTCTGTTAAATTTAATTATGTTCGTGTTTCTGGCCTCAAACCACAATTATTCTTCTCCTTTGCCCTCTCCCTTTTTTCAAAGTCCGATATTTGTAGGATGATTTTTTTGTAAAATATATTATGTATGGAGGATTTCATAAAAGGTATCAAAAGCCCTCTCCCTTTTTCCAAAATCCGATATTTGTAGGATGATTTTTTGTAAAATATATTATGTATGGAGAATTTCATAAAAGGTATCAAAAGCCCTCTCCCTTTTTCCAAAGTCCGATATTTGTGTCTTTTCTGTTAAATTTAATTATGTTCGTGTTTCTGGCCTCAAACAACAATTATTCTTCTCCTTTGCTTCAATGCATCTTTTGGTAAAAGTCATATTAAATTTTAAAATTTGCACCGCTTCAAACATGAAATAAATATAACTGCTTATATATAGACCATTATTAGTCTAATAAAATATGCTTCTATGACAATCCATCAGAGCGTTTTCTTTTGAGAGCCTTATTAACATGCCAATGGTAGGATATGAATCTTGTATAAATGACTAAGACTGACTAAGGCTAATTTGAGGGGTGGTCGGATGGGTCCTGATCCCGAAATCCCGAGATGCAGAATTTAAAGAAATTCATATCCAGAAATCCAGAAATCGAAAAATATATTCTCGGATCTCGTAAGGATCAATCCCCGAATCCCGAGCTGAATAACACCCGATCCCGACGTCCTGAAAAGAGCCATGCCTCCCTCTTATCTCTACCTAACTTTCATTTTTGCCAAATCACTACTTTCACTTTCAACAATAGTTTGTTATGCCCCATTTTTGGGCATTATGTTTTCTAGTCTGTCCCGCTTCAGTTTACAGTTTTTGGTCGAGGTAGTTTTTGATGAAGTTGAAGTCCTTAGTAAATATAGTGCCGATGTGGCATCCGTGTACTTTGGACACTGTGATTCTAGTTTCCACATGTTTTACTTATTTTAATATATATGCAACTGGTGTGACCCCTTAAATATTTAACATTTCAAAGAAAACAGTAGTCAGAATACAGAAAAACTCTATATATTAAAGCAGTATAATCGTTGTTTACATGTAGATACACGTGAAAAATAATTGTACTCTCTAAGGAGGTATAATAGTTGTGGTTCTTGCGATGTAAACACCATGATATGGAGAACGTTCTGATTGGCTTATTTATTTTTCATTTTTGTTATCTATCATACGATTGGTTGTACATGTGCATGTTTCAAACTGGAAGTCTCATCTATGATCAAAAGTCAGTCTGATGACGGAATCATATCCGGACTCCTTTTTTGTCGCTTTTCTCCAAAATTAACTCAATCTGAATAATCATAAGAATGGATGACAAATGCGACTATGCATGGTAACTATAGGACACAGAGGCATAATGATTAATTTATTGTGGAAGGAAGAGAAGCGACACACAAAATGAGGTCTTCTCGTTTAATAGTATAGATATTGGTTATAATCATACCAAAGCATAATTTAATACATGCAAAATTCATTGACAAACGCAATATTGTGTCAACGAAGCGTACAGTATAAAAAGGTGTAACGACAACGAAGCGTACACAACGTGAAAATAAAGACACTTTAAAACGTATTTTTTGTTTCTAGATACAACATAAACAAACGATCTTTATAAGTTTGTTAATTTATACTACGAAATTTTCAAAAATGTATGTTTTAAAAACTATGAGGTACGAGAAACATTAAGTTTTGAATATTTGAAAATACCAAGCACGTTTTATCATTGATATCGTCGTGCGTTTTTTGATATTTGTATATAAAAATTGTCACACATTTGAAAAACCTTTTAGTAACTAATGAGTATTATGGCAAATAATATATTGGAGCAAAATATCCGAAGAATAGATATTGGATTTTCTTTAAAAGTATTAATTCCTTACTGTCTGAACTCAGTGTTACACGGTGTGTTCGATTCGAACGCGTCAACGTCCGGTTTCATCTGTATCGGTGTTATACAGGGTGATTAAAGCAAGACATTCATTTTCGATTTAAATGATATGAGAAATGTTAACCAGCTATCCTACAAGACATATTGGATTACTTGCATTTTGTTGATTGAATGTGATGCAAAAGGTAATTAAGTAACCATTCCTTGTTTGATAAAACATTTACATAGCAAGCCGCTTTGAAAATTGATTTATTGAATTTCGGGGCTAGAATCTACCTGCCGCGCCACAAACCCATAAAAAACTCTCCAGTCTTGTTTTTTTAAAGAATAGACGAAGCTATGCAGGCAACAAAATAAGAAAATGACAGGATATAGTTAGATATTTTGAACGCTCAAGTAAAGGTTTTGGTGGCCAAATCGGGTCAGAGGATAAGGACAAAAAGAAAATTCGTATGTAGGTCAAGAAGATAAGAAAATTAAAACCCATTGTAATAAATAAAGCAAGTTCTGGGAGGGGAGGGTTGAATTCCGTATAAACAGGTCAGACATTATCAGGTCTTCTCTGAGACCACAATGCAACATGTTTGAAGTTGAAACTGGAATAAAAAATATTAATGTAGGTCCGTTACATCCCTTTGGATGAAAAATATGCATGCTAGCAGAGATCAAATGCATATACAATGCATGTGGTCAGTTCTTTGATGGTTCTATAGATTTAGAGAAAGAAAACAAATTTTGCAGATATATTTTAGAGAATAGTATATTTAACAGGATACTATACTTGAGACAAATGTTAATGTGTAATAAGAGCTTGTGGGGCCATGCACGTATCTCATTGGTTATATATACACATTTGCAGAAACACAACTAACCCAGCTTCTGTAAATCGAAACATGTACCTGAAATGTGTCCATTAAAGCAGGGCACATGTTCTGTGTATACATACATGGTGAAAATTTGAACGCTTTTAGGTTGCAATCTTTTGGAGGAGTTAGTTACTAGACGTACATAAAATTTGTACCTTCTATCCCTCAATATTCTGCACGTTCACCTGCCCAAATTTTGACCCGCCTAAAAGTTATAACATCTTTACTTTAAAAGGTCCTTCACCTTAAGTTTTGAAGGCTCAACAATTAAAAATTAAAAAATATATATATGCATTTGTAGCTTTGGTTCTAAAAAGGTTGAGACATGATTTTTTTTCATTTGTCCCTGGCTTCATTAGTATGCAGTTAAAAACAATTAAACGATCCACGGGAGTTGTAATAGTTTTTACGTATATGCATTGTACCATTTCGTAACACGGCTATGTATATAAAAATATCAAAAACAGGTATGATTTACACAACTATGATCATATTAAAGTTATTTCCGCAATATATTGTCACTTTATTTTGATGTTTGCTTGTCAGACATATTATTAACATTAAGAGAGTAAATTTTCTTCTTGTCATGAGAATGAACCACGGAATATTTTTCATGGTGTCGTTTCTTTTGTTTGCTATTGTTGCAGATGCCTACCAGTACAGAGGTAATATGTTTTTTTTTTACTCTTTTTTTTAAAGATTTATAAATTCTTACACTTTCAAATTCTTTTGCATGTTAGTCTTCATTTTATCATTTTTCCAAAACTTAAAACAAGATTATCTTCTCACAGGACATATTAATTTGAAATTTTGATGGTCTTTTTTCAAGATGTAAGTAAAACTATCTGTTAAGGTTTCTTACAATTTATACATGCACGCATATTACATATATGTGTCGCATTTATATGTGTGGTAGAAATAAATTTATAATAGTAGATAACTATCTTTACAATATGTCTAGCTCTAAATCACCCAGAAAAAAAAAACATACACAGTTTTGTAGAGAGGTTCATATGACATCTTCAAATAACATAATTTTATACATAACAAGACACGTACTAAGAAACACGTATTGTGACCCTAAAATGATCTATGTCATCTGTTTACAAATCATCTTATTGGAAAGAGGACCACAACTCAAACTGTATTTCGTGTTTTTGCACAAGTTACATGTATCTAGATCTGTTATTTCAAATTTTGCAGGATTGAATATTTCTGATTTAAAGTTTGCTATAATCTGATGTCAGGTAAATAGGCTCGTCCGATTAAAAAAACAAAATGTATTGTAGTATATGTATGAGACTTAACATTGTCTTTTACATTGTTTTAAAATATCTTACTAGAGTGAGACTGTTTTTTATGTTATTTATATGTTGTTATATTCAGCCAAGAGCTTATTAAAGCTTGTGATGTATATTTGACTTATGCCGAAAGTAATTTTTTTCCCTATTTTATCGCATCTTGATTAAACCTGATACATGTACCAATTGTAAAACAAATATAATATAGGTTTTCAATTAATATTATTTTTTCTCTAAACATGTCTGACAAGTATGATTTTGATTTGAATTACACAGTTATTACTAAGTTCACCGACTTTAAAAAACTAAATAAATCCTAAAATTATATAACTTGCCGGCAGTGTCATATTTTGAATTAGCTTTCGGTTATTTAAAAAGTATGATGAAATGTAAATTTATATTCATTCATAACGTATTTCCTTCTTTTTAAATCCAGGGGTTAATAAGATCAACATGCAATCAAGACCTATGCCTCCAGTAGGACGATTCAACATGTGCGCATATTGTAAGACGAATTGTTACTGTAGATGCGTGCGCAGGACCTGTGTGGACACTTCCTGTTGCAACCAAGAAGGAAGACCACTATCTTCCTGGTCATTTAAATAAAGCACCGCTGTCAAAAACTTTATTTTGTTCTTTATCTATCTTAAAAAAATCACATGTTTATGTACATTATTATTGTAAAATATAAATGTTTTGTTTATTAGACAATTAAAACGTCAATTGTCAATGCAATATATATATAAAACAAGGAAATTGTTTTCCTTTAAAACACGCTTTGTTTCAAATAAAATTCCCCATTTGAAATATATCCATATATTATCTTCTTTTCTCTCTGAAATTATTAGTAATTGTTAGTTTGTATGTATTAAATTTTACAGTATTAAAGTCACATAGTCCATCAAGGAACATAAATATGCAAAACAATTTACTGTGTTAATTATATTTTCAGATTGTTTACATAATTTATGTATTATACTGGTTATTTACTCAGACGTACCTTCCTGCGTTCGGAGAGAATTTCTCAATTGAGGGGTCTTAAGAACCCTCGGAACTAGAAGAATGCTTTTATTGTGATCGGTTCATTACATTACGCGAGTTTCTGGAAAGCAATCACAAATTACGCTCTCGAAAGTTGGTTGACAGCATAGTATAACCAAAACACCTTACTAAAACCCATATAGTACATACTAGTACATCACTTTTTCAATATAGAAGATTTATCTAGAGGTTTTTGTCGGTCGGTTACCGTCTATTGACGTTTCCTTAGTAAGTTTTAAATTGAGCAATGTAAATAAAAATCTAGAAATACCACAACCGTTTTAGGTCATTTTTCTCTGAATTAAAAAACTGCAAGTATTTTAAAAGTATTTGTTTAGTCACCTAGAAAGTGGATATCAAAATATATTTATTTTTTCATTTTTTTTTTTTTTTTTTTTTTTTTTGGCTTGCTTTGCTATTTTGACCTGAGCGTCACTGATGAGTCTTATGTAGACGAAAATGCGTTTGGCGTATTAATTGATAAGTCTGGTATCTTTAAGCTTTATTAGCTTGTCGTAATGTTCTATTGTATTGTTTATTTGTGTCTTTATCTGTCGTGTTTATTTTTCCATTTATTTTTATTGCAGTCTTGTCATGTAATGTTGTCATTTTAATGTTAAATTTAACATTGCCATAAAAGCGGGAGGTTTGGCTAGCCGCAAAAGCAGGTTCAACACACCATTTTTCTTAAAATGTCATGTACCAAGTCAGGAAAATGGCCATTGTTATATTATAGTTCGCTTCTGTGTGTGTTTCATTTAAGTGTTTTTGTTGTGTCGTTTTATATTTGTCTCATCTTATATTTGATGTGTTTCCTTAAGTTTTAGTTTGTAACCCGGATTTGTTTTTTTCAATCGATTTATGAATTTCGAACAGCGGTATACTACTGTTGCCTTTATTACAATTGCACATCATCTATACTATAAAACGAGAAGACCTCATTTTGTGTGTTGCTTCTCTTCCTTCCACAATAAATCAATCATCATGCCACTGCGTCCTATAGGTAGCATAGTTGCATTTGTCATCCATTCTTACGATTATTCAGATTGAGTTATTTTGGGAGAACAACTGAAAAAAGGCGTCAGGATATTGTTTCCGTCATTGGACGGAATTTTATGTCAAACTAGACTTCCAGTTTGCGTTTTTCTGTAAACTTTGAACATACATATACTATGAAAAAAGTGTATTTGCTATCTGCTATCATTTTCAAGTTTATTATCCACGGCGGTCACAAAGTTTATTAAATAGAGAAGGTCGATATCAATGACCGTCGTGGATCAATTAGTAAACTGAGAATTTATAGTAAAATTTAATTACATTTTATTTATAGTAATGACTGTTCATAATAAACAGATAAACGTTAATAGTTTATTTATAGAAATTAATAGAAAAAAAATGTTATGTTGGAAAAAAAAGAGGAGCCGAGCTGGACAAACAATTATCCTGTCCCAAAGTACCTATGACTTTTGATACCTCATTTTTCAATTCTCCAGTCATAAAACCTTTTACAAAAATCCATCGAGTCACTAAGTTTTAAAGAAGAGAGGGTCTATATAATATATCAGTGACCGCCGTGGATTGATTAGTAAACTGAGAATTGATAGTAAAAGGCAAATACACTTTATTTATAGTGAATGTTCATGATTTACTAAAATCAATGTTCATATTGAAATTAATAGAAAACAGAAAAATGGGAATTTTTGAAAAAAAGAAGGAATGGTAGAAAAACAACTGTCCTGTCCCTAAGTACATATGCCTTTTGCTACCTTTCCTCAAATTCTCCAGTCAATAAATCTTTTACCAAAATTCTTCCTACAACACCACATACTTTCAACCATGCTCTAAATGCCCGCAATTTCGCGGGTGTGTTTTTTAGTAATAATTATATAAATGCCAAAGCCATTTTACCATAGTGGTGTTCGATGTAAGTTGTTCTTAACTTGAGGATATCGTTGAAATTTTTCACACATATTTCACTTTGCAGCACATGTAGGTGTAATACCACCAAATCATGGTACGTCACAATCGGTTGTATACTAAAATAGATCGAAAAAAATATTTCCCATGAATTGATTGGTTAACTTTCAGTGATGGTTATTTTCTTATGTGCAATGAATTGCTATGTGATTTTTTTTCAATAGTACTTGACAAGATAAAACTTTACTCATGCCAAGTATTTCTTTATTTGAAACAAAGTACAAAGTTGTATGTAATTAATCCGATACATTTTATTGTAGTAAAACATTTTCTATATCACAAACATATGTCTTGGGTATTTCAGAGCACCATTATGTTTTAATCTGGGGTTTCTATAGAATAATTTGGAAACTTGAGCTTATATGGTTACTAAAGCTTGTACAGATGTTAAGTAAGGGAGATTTGATTGGGTAGGTTTCAGTGATGGTTATTTTCTTAAATGCGATGAAATGCATGTTTATTTTTTTCTATAGTACTGTACAGAATAAAACTTTATTCATGCCAAGTATTTCTTTTTTTTAACTTAAGATTCAATTTTTTGAAAAGTGCAAATTTAACTAGGACTAATAGGGGAAAATCATTGGTGGTATTACACCTGTACAGCAACTTAAAATGTAATAATAAAAATACCGAATTATAAGGTTAATTAAGTGGAAGTCAATAACTTCTTACTTGTATGTCAAGAAAAGCTCTATTGTATTTGATATCTGGTTTAGTTTTGTTATCGTGTACTTCGCTTTATCTTCTGCATATCGTGTAATTTCCTGTTTCATTTGTTAAACATTTATGAATACAATTTTACATATTGTTTTGGCGTTTCATTGTGATTAAAGTATGACGGCATTTATATAATTATCATGTACACGATCAATACAGCTACTATATGTGAGTATTTCTTTGCTTGTATAGCTATCGTAAACGCCAAAATCTGTTAATGTGCTTTATCTGTGTACATTATTCTATTTGGCAGCATTTTCTTTCAAAGTTATATTTGCTTGTCTGGATGGAGAGATGGCTATTTGACACTCATATCAACATCATATAAAAAAATAGCATACAATACATGATACAGGATGATAATACTATGCTTATTTATCCCCACATATAATTAAATTTTGCCACACTACTGTAAACCAACTAAATTTCGCAAGTGATTTATTTTCGCGATTTTCGCGAGTACAAAAATAACGCGAAATTAATTCGTCGCGAAAATGTATAACTTCGATCTTTCCCTATCAAACTACATCAAGTAAATAAGAAAATCGCGAAATTAAATCGCCGTGAAATTGACTAGATGGGGATACACGCGAAATAAAGTATCCGCGAAAATAAGTTGGTTTACAGTATTCAAAAATTAAGGTTCTCTGGTCAGTCCAAACCTGGTTAATGTGGTGCAATTTGATTCTATTTTTTAGCGTAATCAATTCAATCCGAAAAAAAAGATAATGGCGCACTTGAAACCTTTTCAAAACTGGAGATGAGTCTACGCTTTAAAGTAAATACATATATGTAAATGTTTAAAATGATATAATGATTACATAACATGAATTAAGTCTTATATGAAGATTGTTCATCGTACTATTACCAAAATCACATTTTTTTAATCAAAAGTATAACAGAATTTCGTTTAGGTTAACGGGCACTGGCTGTCAAATTCATGTTCACCGATTTGACTCAAATTCTCATATTTGATAAATAAGCATGTAAAATATTTATTCAAATTATTAAAAGTCTAAAATAAACAATTTACAGCTGGACATAGGCTTGATAGCTTTTAGTTACGTTTGATTGTATTTTAGTCTAAAACCCATTAAAATTAATAAACTATCGAGTTGACCTCTAGAGAAATCAGATGGCCATTTAAGCGATATAAACTTAAATATAGATATAAATAGATAGTGGACTCGTGCAATTGAATTTTTCTAGGTCTGTTTAATTTCATATTTTATATGAAAAATATATGTAATTCATCGTTTTCCCTGCATAAGAATGATAATTTGTGAATTGAATCAGAGTCAATCGAATGATTTAGATTTGATTCATTATTCAATTTTGACATTCGTTTTGCACAATTCATGCGTTATCACTTTCTAGCTGAGGGTTTAAATTGAAGTTCACATGAATACAGATTCAATGAGTTCGAAGAAGTCATTTGCAAGTGAAAATTCATCATTACTGTTTCTTAGCTTATTGTGACAAAATTGAACCTTACTGGCTGCTAAACGCGAGTTATTATTTCACTATTTCATTCATTATCGTCAGATTTTTTGTAAATATCGTAGCTAGTGCCACTTTAACACTTTTATCAACATAACCTTGAGTTGTCTGACCTTGGGCGGGTTTTGTTTAAATGCACTTTATTCATTTTAAAAGACACAGAAATACGGATATAGAATGATTTACCTTGTTGCTGAATAGTACTACTATTTGAAACACAAATAAACCAATTAGCATAAAACAATTTAAGAAAATTGTTAAACCGAGTATTTTTAGAGGGAAAACCGATAACATGCAACCAAACAAGTTCTTTTTTGATATTTGATAAGTTTTACATGCATACCATGTTATATCTAGTCTTATGCAATTCCGTCTCCTTATTATGTATATGAAATAATTCAGGAATTACTAGTAACCCTTTTTAAGCATTTTTGAATATTTTTCAATGTGTGTTTATATCCTGGTGTGGAAGTACCAGTTCACACTCTTATCGATATATTACCGGTATATACAACAATGTATGTCGTGAACTGTCTTTAAACTGAATACTATATATTCATATATAGGCCAAAGACTTGATAAGCAGTTGTCAGAGTGGGTGTTAGGAGTAGCATTGCCAAAATGATTTTCTCCTACCTAAATATATGTGCATGGATATGCATAGTGCAGATTGCGAGAGGTAACGTTATTTTATCTATAATTTATAAGACGGAAATAAAACTAACAGTGCCATATGTCAATTGTGTATGATGTAGTTTCAGCAAAACATATTTTAAAACTAAAACGAGAAATTATGAATATGTTTTATACCAAAGTTTACAATTTTTCTTATAAGATTAAATAACTAAATTTGTATCAAATTAAGGGATTGGTATGATTGCGAATGATACGTCTATCTACCAAAGTCCAAATGGAATGGATTAAAAAACTATAGCTCACCGTATGTCAGTCACCAATGAGCAAAATACATGCTATATAGTCGGCTACAAAAGGCCCAGGTATGGCTGATACACCAATATTCGAAATGAGGGGATAGTTTCATTACACTCATAAACAAGTCTGACCTTTAATACCACATTCTATATGTGCATGTCCTAAGTCAAGAACCTGTATTCTGTGGTTGTCATTAGTTGCTGTATGTCATATTAGTTGTATCTGTCTTTGTTTTTATTGAATTGTTTCAATGTATCAAAGAGAAAACTGCGAAAACCAGTTTGAAATGCTTTGATTCATCATATTGTCATGAATCATTTACAAACAACAACATCAATAACTACACTCTAACAGATTCAGTGTAAAATGTGTTAAATTAAGTTTTTTTCTAATTTAATACCAGAGTGGTGTCATGCACACAACTTTTAAAATACTGTTCCTTTAGAAATGGTTGTTTCAAGTAATAAGTTGGATTCAAAGAATGCTATCAATATTCAAAATGCGAGTTCTTCTTTAGATTTAGTTTTTTTTTGCAATACAAGTGAGTCTTGTGACATGTTAGCCTTCCGTAATAGGGAATATATCAAAAAGACAACAACCCGACCAGATGTTTTTTTTTTCGTTATTCGTTATGTTAATTTTCCATTATAAGTGATACCAAGATATAAGAAGGATAAACAGCTGTTCAAATATCGGTATTCAAAAGGTATGAGCACAAAAACCTGTTTAACACCGCCACATTCTTTAAGTGCCTGTCTCATAGCTCGGTGTTGTCGTTGGATCATATAGAATAAAACGTGGATAGTGGTAAATGAGTCAACTCTCTAGAGATATTAACAAATATAAGAAGTCACTGCAATGCCTACAACAATGAGCGAGTCCATACCTCATAATAAGTTATAAAAGGATAAAAAATAACAAAAATAAAACAATTCAAACAAGAAAATAACGGACTAATTTTTGTACATAAAATGAATGTTACACAACAATCGACAATCACTGTATAACAGATTCCTGACTTGAGAAAGGCACATACAGAATGTGACAGATTCAACCTCGTTTGAAGCCGCATACCCTCCCTCTAACCTGTGACAGTGGTTTAATAGCATTTGGTCAGCAATGGAAATTCAACGCACGAAAAATATCAAACCCGGAGTCGGGTTTTAGCTGGTTCTCAACAATAATTTATACTACATTGTAGCTCATCGCAATTGACGAAACAGCAAACTTTGAAACATGCAAATTAACAAAAATTCCAACACACGTGCAGGACTAACAAACAATCCTTAGTCAGGACAGACGCAAAACACAGGTTTAACATTTTTGTTAAATCGGAACCCTCTTCTTATAGCTGTAGCTAATGTAGAGTAATCAAACACACTTATAGAAAATGGAGGAACAGAAACATTTCGCTGAAATCGGAATATATATATAAACGGAGATGGGATACAAGTTCCTACTCAACTTATGACAGTCGCCGCTACGCTTATATTGAAATCCATTACATTTATATTCATATAGTTGGTCTGTTAATTAATTAATTGGTTATTGATTACCTTTTCAATATCAACAGGTGCATTAGATAACAGAGGAACGAAATTTTTGGTAGCCTTTATGGATAATAAAATTACCAACCAAGATATACCACCAGAACGGATAGTAAACAACTTGTACATGTCAATATTTCTTCGCCAGGATTTCATCATTCTTCACGACTTCACGAATCATTTACAGTGAAGCAGGGCCAGGTTCACCTAACTCAGCTCCATACGAGTTATCGATTGAATCATACACAATTAGCAAAGAAAGCAATACTGATACAATCAGACCATGAAATCGTTGTGTATGGTGTTAACCGAGAACTACATTCCGATGATGGTTATCTGGCCTTGCCTGTTGATGCTTTAGGCAAAGAATATTACACCATTTCATATGCTCCTTCATACTACTATACCCTTTTTACAGTCATCGGGACCGATCATCATACAAATGTTGCTATACAACTACCAAATACCCCTGGTCTGAATGTTACTTTAAAGGGAATCACCTATCACCAAAATGAATGGATAAATCTCACTTTAAATATATATAGTACATTAGAGATCAGTTCGGTGGCAGATTTAACCGGAAGTCATAGTATATCCGATAAGCCAGTTGGAGTTTTAAGTGGTAACAAAAAAGCAGTAGTAGGAAACACCGGGGGATCACGTGACCATCTTGTTGAAATGTTACTTCCAGTAGATTCCTGGGGGAAAAATTTTGCAACAGTCCCTATTCCTGAGAGACATAACGTAGGCGACATATTTAAGTTTGTAGCAAGTGAGGACAATACTATAATTACTGTAACTGGTATGGACCATGGCGTTCAATTCAATGACAAATTCACTATTGCTAAAGCCGGACAATCTATTCAAAAACATTATAGCTCAGGCTTGTACTCTCATGTTGTCTCGGACAAACCTATTGCCTTGTATCAGTTTTCTCTGACGCAGAAAGGTGGCCCTGATCACGCTGATCCGTCATTGATCACTATAACACCAATTGAACAATATGCTGCCCATTATACCTTTACAACTCCTGAATATTCATTAGGAAACTACACAAATTATTTCATGTTTATTGTAAATGGTAATCAGAAAAATGGTATCAGACTGGATAATCATCCGTTACCTAGCAACATAACATACCACAAAATTCCCGGAAGTAACCTAGTCGCTGGGTATGTCGGAATATCTGTCGGAACACATACTGTAAACCATATAAATGACACAGCGGTTATTGGCGGAATACTTTTTGGCAAAGCAAAACTGGAGTCATACGGATTTCCTGTTGGACTTCTGCTTACACCTGTTAATTCAGTAAGTGTATATTATACTTTTTGAAAAATCACACGAAATTTAACGGTATGTGATATTGTTTTGCTCAATGTTGAAAGCCTTGCAGCGACGTACAGTTGTTTACTTTTATGTAATTGATTGACTGACCAAATGAGAGTACTAAAAATATAAAAATTCAAGATACATGTATTGAAAATTATTTTCCAAAATCAGTTGATTGAACTTACTAAAAAAGCAGATTGTTTCCTGGAAATCTATGTTTGTGATTCATGGATGGATGGATAAGTATGTTGTTTGATTTTTGGGTTAGGTGATTTTTAAAACAGATAGACAAATTATAAAATTTTAAGATAAACTGAACTATCTCCTCGCGCAAGAGTTTAACAAAACATTGTAAAACTTGTCAATATAATATATATAATATTATCAGACTGCTATACAAGTGAAACGCTAAGCTAACTATAAACCGACTGTCAAATGTTAACTTGTGCTCCTTTTTATGCTTCCTCTTACGAAATTGGGAGTCAATATGTTTTTGGTCCGACTGTATGTCCGTTTGTACGTCAATCCACTTGTCTCATATCAGGTTGAAGTATTTGGGAAAGAAAGTTGATCATGACGTAGTCGGCACGTCAACTTGACATTAAGTGCACATGTCTTTTATGTAGTAAATTCTTACGATTATATTTTAAAACTTGATAATGTCCTAATTTCATGGTTTACAGAACAAAGACATAATGACGGTTTCAAATTGAATATGATGGTTTTGGTTAGCTAAAAAATCAGGTTTAATTCACCATTTTCTACATATAAAGAAAATGCTTGTAACAAATCAGAAATATGACAGCTGTTATCAATTCGTTTAATGTAGTTGAGGTTTCGATTTTGCCTTCTGATTACGGACTTTCCGTATTGAATTTTCCTCAGAGTTCAGTCTTTTTGTGATTTAAGTGTTTTTTTTTAAACAATTGACATTGATAAACAATTATAAATAACGAAGGAACATATAAGAACAAAAGGAGATAATTAACGGAGAGAAATGTTACAATTATCAGAGAAAGTTCAATGTAAACGAAAATTGTTGATAGATATTAACATTTGAACAGACACAATGTCAATCGCGGTTTGCGACACCATCTTTTGTCAACTAAGGGATACATGAATAACTTTCAGACAACACGCACTGATTTGCAATGTTTATCCTGAAAAAATAAATAGTGCCCACAAAAATGGACATATTGGTCCTATAGTTCCAAAAAATTGAATTACTACTTGATCCTATCTGTGAAGCGCAGGCATCAAATAAATACCTTCAGACTTGTTCATAAACAAGGGAATAAAAAAGAAACCAACAGAAATATACAGCGCTTGAATCTACCATTCAAAGTTCATTTTTTACTTGTAAGCTGCTTTCCCAAATCAATATTTGGTATTCAAGTACGGTTATCGCAAGTCGTAAATATTTTCCATGTTCACAACTGGTTCGTGTAAGGTTTAAACAATTTTCTTTTTTATAATAACATATTAATCATAACGTTTCACGTGACCTAATAATATATAGCATTTCATCTTATGCGACTTGGATGGAGAGTTTTCTCATTGGCACTCTTACCACATCTTATATCTATTGAAATTACACATACTATTACCATGAAAGACTGTGTGATTGTTCAGAAACATAACCCAAGTTATGTCATATTCATCATATGGAAATATTTTAACGAAACGACATCATAACAGTTATATAGTGTTACGAAAGCTTAAGAACATTATTATGTCCATGATCCTACGAAATAACAAAAAGTCAGTTCATCCCCTCCGAATTATAAAACGTGTATACCCTTTTAATTTTACGTAGTTTTTTGCTTGCTGAGGAAGTTGCTGGATTTTGTTTAATCAGAATCGAGTTACTGTCATTTACTAGATTATTTTGTAAATAAGTTAAACGATTGAAACTGATAGTCCTATATATCTTTGTAGATGACGACAGTGAAGGCCGAATTGATTTTGTTTTATCAGAATTGAGTTTCCGTCAATTACTAGATTACTATGCAAATTAGTTAAACGATTGAAGCTGATAGTCTTATGCATCTTTGTAGATGACGACGGGGATGGACGAGTTGATGAGGACTGTAGGTGTTGTGCTCCTCAGGTAGTAGGTATGTATTCTATAAGATGTAAGGTTTTTATTTTATACATAATACCAGAAATGTGAGGTATAATTGTCTTACACAAATAATGAACAATGTATTTGCACATGCGGACGGTTTCTCAGATATCAATTATACGTTCATTGGTCTGAAATATTTCAAATTTAATATACAATCTGTACTCCCACTGTGTCATGATAAGTAAGACATCGTTTTTCTTTCCAAAGATACAAATGCTATACCAGGTGCTTTACCGATGATAAAAACTAAATAAAAAAAGTCATATTTGCTCATTGTTGAAGGCCGTACGGTAACCTATAGTTGTTAGTTTCTGTGTCATTTGGGCTGTTGTTGAAAGTTGTCTCATTGGCAATTATACCACATCTTCTTTTTTATATATCTTTGTCACATGTATCCAAAAATTCCATGTTTTTACACCAAAGATCCAAAAATTACTATCCTTTGTCACAGAAGAGGGGCGAAAGATACAAGAGCTATCATTCATAATAAAGGCGCCCGTTTTAATAAGCAGGAGAAATAACTACCCAGCCATGTTTGGTTGAAATAAAAACGTCTCGTTCATTCGTCTCTCTTTAATAATACTCGAAAGGTGAAGTTCATTAAAACAGTGAGTGGAAAACATTAAACTTACATCATTTTCACATGTAGATTGAATTTTGTGATATGTTATTCATCGTTAGTGGTGCTAAAAAATGCAAACATGTAAAAATGTTTTAGATGTTAACGAGAGAAATTTATGTATTACTGAAAAATTATTACACCAGGGTCTTCGATATCACAAACTAGTCAAAACATTTACTAAATTTTATCATCGGTATAAGACTATCATTCGTAAATATAGCTCAACATGCAGACTTCTTATACGTTCAGGTATTTCACATCCATTTTTTTATGAAAATATTCTTTATAAAGCACAAAAATGTCGGTATTCACCTCAGAAGCTAACAAAACCTTTAAATGGACTTATTAAAAAGGGATACAGTTACGAAACTGTTGTCAGGTCATTAAAGATTGCATATTTTGGCGTTAATATTGATTCACTTATAGGGTCTTTGCATCGGAACTAAACACATTCATTTAAAAACCAGTTGTTGGCATGACACGGGTTATGTTAATCTCATATATGTTATGATGGTATGCTACTAAACCCCTAACGGGAAAGATTGTACCTGATATTCATATGATGAAGACAAAATCTTTAAATCAGTTTAATTGAAGTCTGGAGCTGGCATGTCAGTTAACTGCTAATATAGATAGTCTGTTGTTATTTATGTATTATTTTTATTTTGTTTATTTTCTTTGGTAACACTTTCTGACATCAGACTCGGACTTCTCTTGAACTGAATTTTAATGTGCGTATTGTTATGCGTTTACTTTTCTACATTGGCTAGAGGTATATGGGGAGGGTTGAGATCTCATAAACATGTTTAACCCCGCCGCATTTTTGGGCCTGTCCCAAGTCAGGAGCCTCTGGTCTTTGTTAGTCTTATATTATTTTTAATTTTAGTTTTCTTGTGTACAATTTGGAGTTCAGTTTGGCGTTCATTATCACTGAACTTGTATATATATTGTTAAGGGGCCAGCTGAATGACGCCTCCGGTTGCGGGAAATTTTCGCTGCATTGAAGACCTTTTGGTGACCTTCTCCTGTTGTCTGTTCTTCTATGATCGGGTTGTTGTCTCTTTGACACATTCCCCATTTCCATTCTCAATTTTATCTTTGAAACACATTGTCTATAGAACAATTGTTATGACCTTATATGGCACAAGGGCTATTTTTTTTTAATAACTTTCAAAATGTTCTATATTTCAGTTGGAAGACGTCGAAAGAGGAATTTTATATAACTTTACAATAAAGATTGTTCACCCGCACGACGTTGACCTTATATTTGTTTGAATCAGCGGCATGTATTAAACTAATTTGATAGCGTCAATCAAGAAACTATCAGACTCAACATAACCACCCTTTTCTAGTATTTACTTTTAAAGTGAATACCATTATGAGCATGTGTTTTCGATGTAAATAACATAAACCGAAAAATTTTATTTGAGACCATCCAAATGTTATTGTTCAGTAATCTGCGAAATAGGTCTGATCCACATAAGTCGAAGGGAAATAAGGGAAATAAGGGGAAATAATAAATCATGTCAACTGTAGCTGGAATTTGTGCAATATCAAGCCACACTCCGTACAACGATCGTTTCCATTCTGGAACTATTTTCCGTTTATTCCATCAATTAGTGTAGAGTAGTATGTGGATCGGAGCTGGAACTGCCTGGAAGAGTGCTATCAAGCTTGATATTTAATTTGCTGTTGTGCATTTCAAGTATATTTTACCACCAAGGTGTTTGCAAAAATATAGTACTAGTAACTAGGCCTGATGTGCATGATCTCACTCGTGCATTTAGGCAAGAAATGATATGAACAAAATATTTGAATCCAACTACCAACGAGCATTAAGTTAATCGTAGAAAGATATAGTGAATCGTTTCACATGGTCTGTATTGATGAGTCTTTATGTTCTTTGAATTATCTTATCCAAGTATTTGCAAAAGTAAAAAGACCAGTCTTCCGAACTTTCTATCAGTGGACAAAAATGTTACACATGGTACAGCACTAGCCGTATTTTGTATCGCTTTTGGTATCGCAGTGATTACAAAATACTCATCTGGTGTCATGAACATTAAGCCTGACATTTGTGATGATAGTTGTCCATGCGTTCGATATCGAAACAGTCAATATGCTGCTATGGAATATAAAATAAAAAGATGTGGTATGATTGTCAATAAACAAAAGGTAGACAATGCAAACGACTTATGATTACTAGTACTCATGTAAATGTCTGCGTATTGTCTTAAATAATTGGCAAAACTCACTAAAAAGCGTTCCATCATTCATTATTCAGCTTTTCGATTTTCAATTTGGATGTATCCATGAACTTATGATCAGCTTTACAAGCCATGGCGTTCAAGGCTATAATCAACTTTTCAATTTTTAAATCACAAATGTCCTGAAAAATGACACAAGCATGATATTACATTGACGATTTACTTTTTTTCATTAACTTTACTTTAAATAACAAAATCATAATTCAATTATTGATTAAATATTAACAACGTCTGACAATAAAACCAATCATAAACCATACTCTTAACGTCATCAAAAGTCTATACACTCAAACCACACAACATTGAAAGGCATATTTGATAATATTTATTCCAAACACAAAGGATAAATAAAGGCAACAGTAGTACAATGTAAATCGAGTGAGAAAAAAGAATCCTGGTTACAAACTAAAACTGAGGGAAACACATCAAATATAAGGGGAGAACTATGTTAAGTCTCTGGTGATGCTGCAACAAGTCCGTAATCAAATGGCAAAATAAAAAGCTCAACCGCATCAAACGAGTTAATAACAGCTGTCAGATAGCTGAGTTGGCACAGACATTTTCTTATGAATAAAATGCTCGATATTACCTGTTTTATAATGCACGAATCGTTTGCAAAGATTA
Source organism: Mytilus galloprovincialis (assembly GCF_965363235.1). Taxonomy (NCBI): domain Eukaryota; kingdom Metazoa; phylum Mollusca; class Bivalvia; order Mytilida; family Mytilidae; genus Mytilus; species Mytilus galloprovincialis. The sequence continues at coordinate 46,241,162 of NC_134850.1, read as the reverse complement.
ATGTTGAGGCAAATATTAAAATTAAAAATTTGGTATATGTTACCTATTGATGAAAATACTGGAATTGTTATTTCAACGCGTACAATCAATCTTGAATGTGTATGCAGTGTGCAGGAAAGGGAATATTGCCCACAGTTCTTTAAACATTAATATACTGTTAATTGATATTAAAACGTACCATTTTTCCCTCTTGTATTTTGCCTATTTTCTGGAAAGAAACTTATATGAATTGCTTATCATTAAGTTATATCTCGATCAAAGTCAAACATTTCAGAGCGGTCAAGGTTGTAGACAAACAAAGTCACCAAAAAATTGGACAATGTCATCAAATCAAAGGGGTAGATTGAGATTTCAGTAAAAGTAAGAGAACAGTTTTTGGGATAGTCTTCGACTTTTTTGTCGAAGATTTCCTTTTCCGCATTTGCCGATGATTTGAATGTAACTTGCATCACATGCGAAGCGTTGTTTCATTCCTACCTTGCATCAAAAAATAAAAAAATAAAAAACAATGGTCTCAAATAATGTCATGTCTATTATTACGAGCGGTTTAGGAAAAGAAACAGAAGCTCCTAAACTTTCATTCGAAGTTCTGCCAACAGGATAATTGTCTTTATGTCCGAATCCTTGGTTGTTTTCTTCCTTTTGGTCTAGCTGTTGTCTCTTTTACAAATTCCAAATTTCCATTTTCAATTAAAAGATAAAGTTTCATGCCCATATTGACCTGTGAATAATGGCATTGTTGAGTTTAATGACATTTGTTCGTTTTTTTTGTTTTGAATTTTCCAATTAAAAGATATTGTCAACTTAGTGCATTACCAACTCAAAATTTATATTCTATATTCAATATTGATATCCCGCTCGAAATCCTACACTCACCTCTGGAGGTGCGCAGTTGTAACAGGCAATAACTGATAAACGGTAGAGAAACGCCTTGATAATTCTATTTTGTTTTCGCTCAAATGTATGCTTATTTTTTAATTTTCGCTATAATTTCTATTACTGACTTCAAGGACACGTTAACTATATTTTGACAGTACCAACTATAACGAGACTCAGTTCATATAAATATTATATAGTTTAACTTAATATTTCATTTATATAATGGATGTCTTGCTTATATCTATTATTTTGCAATCCCCTCTCTTTAGCATATATACACGAAATGTTTCATAATATAAACCTTCTGTACAATGATTTTACAATATGACTATGACATATGTGTGTATTTCCTTGTCCAGAACGAACTCTTACCATATTTGTTATACACAACAATGTATGTCGTGAACTTTCTTTGAGCTGAATGACATACATTTGAATAGGCTAAGGAATTGATAAGAAGTTCTTGTCAACGTGGGTGTTAAGAGTACCAGTGTTAGAATGATTTTCTCCTACCTAAATATATGTGCATGGATATGTATAGTGCAGATTGTGCGAGGTAAAGTTGTTTAATGTATAGTATGCACATGTACAAGACGGAAATAAAACCAACACTCCTACATGTATATATGTCGATCTAGTAAAATTCAATTTAAGCTAAAAACAAATTAATATAGGCAACCTTTTTATCAAATTTTAGAATTTTTCAAAATGTATAAAATAGATAAATGTATATTAAATAAGGAGATTGCCAATGACTCTACTATCTACCAGAGTCCAATTGAAATGTATTGAAGAAAAAAAGCTATAGCTCACCGTATGTTATTCAACAGGCTTTTGCATGACAAAATATAAAACAATTCAATAACAATAACTACAAATACAATTATTAGTTAATGAAAAAAAATAACAGACTAAAACCTAAGTATAAAGCAACTAACGGCATCCACATTATCAAAGGCTCCTGACTTGGGCAATGCACATGTAATGGCAGGGTTACACATGTTTACATGTATGTGAATAGCAACCACATTATCAAAGTCTCCTGGCTGGGGCAATGCACATGTAATGACAGAGGTTACACTTGTTTACATGTATGTGAATGGCAACCACATTATTAAAGTCTCCTAGATTGGGCAATGCACATGTACTGATAGGGTTACACTTGTTTTACATGTATGTGAATTGCAACCACATTATCAAAGGCTCCTGATTTGGGCAATGCACATGTAATTGCAGGGTTACACATGTTTTACATGTATGTGTTATTCAACACTCAACTAAGGCCGTGTGCACACCAAATGCCGTGCACAGTAAACATGTTTACATTTGGTTTAATGTAATGTACACTAGTTTCACATTAAATTTGTTCACATCTATACACAGTTTATAATCGTTTAGTTACCTGTACATAAGATTTGTTCACACTTGTAAACTATATGTCATTTAAATGTTCATTACGTAGAACCGAATTCAAATTTTCGAGCCAATGTTCTAGCAGTTAGGAAACGACCATTTGACTTTAAAAAAAAGGGGGGGGATTTTTCCACAATTTGATTTTTAAAAAAATCGGGTCATTCAGATGATTTTAGAATGAACAAATATTATGAATCCAAAGTTTCCCCATACATTATAGTGTTAAATATTGAATTGGTACCATCGAAAAAAAACTAATTATAAACTCGCTCGAGAAAAAAATCTGACTCAGAACCCCCCTCCCCCCTTTGTTTTTAAGTAAAGTGGTTGCTCCTTTAAGAAAGTCATTTTGGATGATTTGCAGTAATTTAAAGATGTCTCGATTACGCATTAAAAACGTAGGATCTCCATCAGCGTGCTAACATCTACGAAGAAAAAAAATTGCGATGTTAAGGATCACTACATTTCTATCTCTTCTGTTTGTTTCAAATGCTATTTTTTCTCCAAGGAGTATTTGGCAAAGGGAGGGAGTAATGTTTTTTTTATTTCTAATTATATTTTAACAGGTCTCGGATACTACACAAACAAACAATTAACCTCATCCTTTTCAGTAATGCATTTATAAGTGAATCGTTGTTTGAGTATAAAGACCAGTGGCAAATATGTCTGTCAGTGTGTACGTATAATCGATTCGGGAAGACCTTTTCAAATGAAATATGTGTTCGGCAATGATGATGGATGAGTCTTGATTAGGGGTTAATAAGGCTACGTAAAGTTTTTTTATAACAAATAAATATATCAAGTTTAGACAAATATTTCTATAAAGAACTTTATTAATAAGTGTTATAAGTATCAATTTTATATAAAAATTGGTTTTTTTTAAATATACATGGGAAAATGAAAGTTCTGAATGCCTAGTTTTGTGTACCCTTAACCTACACAAGGCCTACATCGACTATCGACTGAATGTAGACAAAACATGATTTAAACTACATGTAAACATTGAGTTTTATCAATATGAACGCAATTATGTTTAGTTTATGTGTGAGTTACACTAACACAACACCGAGTTTAGGTCAATGTGAACACGACCTAATTTGAGTGATTGGTGTAATACGTTTGATTCATCCGATTGCACGATTCCTTTAATAAATTATGTCCTTTAGACAAATAAATCAATCAGTACGAATTAAAAGAAGTCCGAAATACTGTTACTTAGTAAATCGAAATAATACTTAAGATTTCAGGTAATACTGCATTCATATAATGCCATCAAATTTGAAACTGCCGAATCACTTACGCTGTAGTTGTAATACAGGAGACCCCAGTGACAGGTCATCCATCTCTCCTTTACAGCCTACCCTCCACATACTTCCGTTTAAATGTAACGGATTAAAATGACGTCCGCTATAGAAGAGGGACGAAAGATACCAAAGGGACAGTCAACTCATAAATCTTAAACAAACTGACAACGCCATGGCTAAAAATGAAAAAGACAAACAAACAACAGCACACACGACACAACATAGAAAACTAAAGAATAAACAACACGAACCCCACCAAAATACTAGGGGTGATCTCAGGTGCTCCGGAAGGGTATGCAGATCCTGTTCCACATGCGGCACCCGTCGTGTTGCTTATGTGATGACAAATCCGGTAAATAGTCTAATTCGGTAGGTGACATTCATGAAAGGGAAGGGGTTTGTAGTTACGACGTAAGGAACATATCCGATATCATTTGTGAAACGGTTATTCCATAACGGTCAACCAACTCGTGATGGCGTCCGTAAAATTTACGAAGGGATGATTTCAACTTCACCATTTGGAACTCTTGGTTTAATAACTTCCTTGTGAGCAGCAACCCTCTATCAAGAAAATCATGATAGGAAATGCAAGCACGGGAATATCGTATCAATTGGGAGATATATACCCCGTATGCAGGTGCTGCTGGAATGTTGCTACTTAGATATGGAAAGTTCACAATTGGAAAGCTGAAATCATCTCTTTTGTCGTAAAGTTTTGTTTTCAACCGATACTCATTGTCAATTTCTAGATGTAAGTCAAGATATGAGGCCGACTTTATTGTATCTGTAGTATCCTTTATCTCTAGCTCGATTGGATAGATGCGTTCCACATAGTCACCAAATTTTGAATTATTTTGTGAAAGAACATCATCTATATAGCGAAAAGTGGAGTTAAAGGATATTGCTTACTTCTTATCTTTCTTCCTTAGAAGTTCCTGGATGAAGTCAGCCTCATAATAATAAAGAAACAAGTCGGCAAGTAGAGGGGCACAGTTTGTTCTCATTGGAATGCCGACAGTCTGTTGAAAAACACGTCCTCCGAACGTAACAAATATGTTGTCAATCAAGAAATCAAGCATCTTGATAATATCAGTTTCAGAGAATTTTTTGTTCGAATCAGAGTGATCCTTTACAAAGTAGGATTTATCTATAGCTTAGGTCAATATCTCGAAAAATACTTATAACGTATACGTTACATTTCAATGATATAAAAAAATAAAAAAAAAATAAAAAATTACAGGATGGTTAATAACTGCTAAATATTTCTTGTTTGAAGAGGTTACATGTATACCGATAAAATGATATCGGGTTGTTCAAAAATTTTGTTGGGTCGAGTTTGAAAATTTCTCTACTGGACATAACGTTATACTTGATTTTATTTATTAACAATTCTGTAACAAAAAAAAAAAACTATTTATTGCAAAACTCAGAAAATCAGATGGTTGTCCCCTTGAAAATTGAATAATCAATTTTCCTCGATCGATGCTCATTTTTCCTGGAAGTTTTATTTTGAACTCAATATTATGTTTTACTTAGTACTTATACTAAGTATAAAACAAAAACACAAAAATAAAGAATTTTAATTTATTTCGGCATATAAGCAAATCGGTAGACATTTTCTTCTGATTACAGACGAAACAATAAACTTTTTGCATTGCCCAGATTTTGTTTGAAGAAAAATTCGATATGGAATTCTGTATCTAACTTTTAAATAGGGACTTTCGGACTATCCGTTTAGAATTTCATAGGAGATCGGTATTTTTGTAATTCTACTTTTTAAATACATTAGATAAAACAAACATTGGTTAAAATGTTCCCCAGCAAAAGGGAACATAAATTCTGACAATTTTATTTCGCTTAAGTTAAATAATTGACAGATTCATACATAAACTGTCGGAAACCTAAGTCAGTTATCCGCAAATCAATAAATGAAAAAAAAAATTTCGCTAACATAGCGATAAAGGCATTTGCTTCAGACTAGGTTATCATTTCCAACTCCACTCATGACAATCGCTGCGGTGACCATGTTAAAACCAAAAGTGTTTGTCGGTCATATGAACTGATTTTGTGTCGTGGCAGTAAACCCCTTCTTCTTTCCTTTCTTTCCTTTGATATACACTATTTGCGGGTATACTATGCACTCCTACATTTCTGCCAAAACTTTACAAAGAAAAAGAAACTCCCTAATCAAATGGCAAAATCAAAAGCGGAAAAATATCACAATAAACGAAAGAATAACAACTGTCATATTCCTGACTTGGTACAGGCATTTTTCAAATATAGAAAATTACGGATTGCATGAATCTGGTTTTATAGCTAGCTTTACCCCTTATTTGATGATAGTCGCATCAAGTTCCATATGTATGAACAAGGCAAACAGGCATAAAAATGTCAAAATTAGGGGTACACTGGTCAACATTGTCTTATAATCTTTATAAAAGATGATTTTTATGTTTGATTTAATTTCCTTGTTTTAAATTGCGACAGGTGCTTTAGATAACAGAGGAAAGAGATTTTTGGTAGCTTTTATGGATAACAAAGTAACAAACCAAGATATTCCACCAGAATTGTTTATAACAACGGATAGTAAACAACTTGTTCATGTCAATATTTCGGCAAAAGAGCCTAACCACCCTGTAAAACTCCTTCAATCATTTACCGTGACACAGGGCCAGGTTCACCTTAGTCAGCTCAATACGAGTTTTCGATTGAACCATACTCAATTAGTAAAGAAGGCAATACTGATTCAAGCAGACCATGAAATTGTTGTGTATGGTGTAAACCGAGAACTACATTCCGCAGATGGTTACCTTGCTCTACCTGTGGACGCTTTAGGCAATGAATATTACACCATTTCATATTCTCCTTCATACTACTATACCCTTTTTACAGTCATCGGGACCGATCATCATACAAATGTTGCTATCCAACTACCAAATACCCCTGGTCTGAATGTTACTTTAAAGGGAATCACCTATCACCAAAACGAATGGATAAATCTAACCCTCAATATATATAGTACATTAGAGATCAGTTCCGTGGCAGATTTAACCGGAAGTCATATCATATCCGATAAGCCAGTAGGAGTTTTAAGTGGTAACAAAAAAGCGGTAGTTGGTCATACTGGTAAATCACGTGACCATCTTGTTGAAATGTTACTGCCGGTTGATTCCTGGGGGAAAAATTTTGTAACAGTTCCTATTCCTGAGAGATATAACATAGGAGATATATTCAAATTTGTGGCAAGTAAAGACAATACTGTTATTACTGTTACAGGTATGAAAAATGGCGTCCCATTCAATGAAAAATTTACTATTGCTAAAGCCGGACAATCTATTCAAAAACATTATGTATCAAGCTTTTACTCTCATGTTGTATCAGACAAACCTATTGCATTGTATCAGTTTTCTGTGACACAGAGGCACAATGGCATTGATCACGCTGATCCTTCATTGATCACTATTCCACCAATTGAACAATATGCTGCCCATTATACCTTTACAACTCCTGAATATTCATTAGGAAACTACACAAATTATTTCATGTTTGTTATAAATGGTAATCAGAAAAATGGGCTCAGACTGGATAATCATCCGTTACCTAGCAACACAACGTACCACAAAATACCCGGAACTAACCTAGTCGCTGGATATGTCAGGATATCTGTCGGTACACATACTGTAAACCATGTTAATGACACAGCGGTCATTGGCGGAATACTGTTCGGCAAGGCAACATTAGAATCATATGGATTTCCTGTTGGACTTTTGCTAACACCAGTTAATTCTGTAAGTATTATACTCTTTTGAAATTGGCATTTAATACTACTGTATGTTATTTGCTCATTGTTGAAGGCAGTATACAGGGACGAATAATTGTTAAAGTCTATATAATCTGCTCTCATCCCAAATCGATTGATTTTTATATGTTTATCTCAACATAGGTCTGTGCGTGCGTGCTACTGTCCTTTATACTAGTTCCCGCGATAAAATAGAATGAACTACAATTGTTTGTGAATGACTTACAAATGAAATTATGAAAAAAAGATAAGAACATTTGTTAGTATTAGATATACACTAAGCCTTCACCTAAATATACGTATCTAATTTACACCAAGATAGACAGCTAAGGACCAGGATCTGCCAGAGACTTTATCATATGTTATTTAAGAGCATGAATTTCAGGTTTCATTTCCTAATGGAAATGAAGGTTATTGGATTTTGTCTAATGCTTAGTTCGTTTCTGTGTGTGTTACATTTTAATGTTGTTTTGTCGACATTCTCTTATATTTAATGCGTTTCCCTCGATTTTGGTTTGTGACCCGGATTTGTTGTTTTTCTATCGATTTATGAGTTTTAAACATCGGTATACTACTGTTGCCTTTATTTATCATAATTTTTGTCAGTACTACGATCCCCATTACAAATTGATTATGGCGATGTTAGATAATCTAAGGGACGACATCAAAAGTTCAATGTAGGATAAAGAAAAACTTCATTCATATAGTTTTTCCACTGACCCCCTAACCCCCCTCACAACTTAATTTGGGAACAATTTATTGACCAATAACACAGGCACTTGTCTCAGAAAAAAATTTCCTTTATACTTTAATATAACACAAGGTACTTAACTAAATTTTTTGAAAAATGACACCCAGTCCCGAATTCCCGTTATTTTTCGATTTCTTGGTTGTCAAACCTACTTAAACTATGCCGTAAATCTAAATTGATTTATCTACACAATGGTATATGACACGACTATCATTGTTGTCGAGATCATTAGTAGCAGGCCTCAGAAGTCGGTCAACGGGATTTTTTTTTGCATTCGTCTCAAGCTTTGGCAACACCCAGTCCGCATGTAATTTTATACTGGTTTCTCATTGGTCAATCGTCTGGCTAAAAATAAATGTGGGAAATTTTGGTCAATTTATAACTCTACATTAGTGTCGTTGTGTACACGTGTGTTTCATAACAAAATGAATGTCAGCAGCTTATAGCATTGAATGAGGTAAAAAAATGGTCATAACCTTTTGCTTCTGGGGCAAAGTGGAACGGGGAAGAACCATTTGGTCTGTACTATAGAACAAGAACTAAAAAAAGGGGGGAAAACGGTCGCAGTCACAGGAACAACGGGAGTGGCTTCCTTGAATATAGGTGGGATTACTGTCCATTCCTGCTCCGGTATAGCAGATGGTCACTTTTCTAATGACAAACTATTACAAAAATTGACTATTGATGAATGTAATGGCCTGACCATTAAGTATAACCACGATTGGGCTCAAGCAATAAGAATATCAGGTGCTGACAATTTATTCTTAAACCAATCTAACCAATGGTAAAAAGCTGAAAAACAAATAAAATACAATTTTACAATGTGTTCAATTAATGTTATGAAAACGAAATGTCAAAAGTAATAGATAGCACAGTCCGTTGAATCCGAGAAAATGTTGTACTTTCAAGAGCAGTTAAATTTCCAGTGTTTCACAGAGAGAATGTTCAAATATGTATAGAGTAATTTGAAGGCTTCAAAAACAATGTTGTAAAGTTAACTCACTCTGTGGTTAGCCACGAATTGTGTCCTAGATGACGTTTGTCCTTTGAAAAGTTCTCCAGAACTGGTATGACCTTGCAATGTTCAGATTGAGATTTGTGTGTGAAGGGGAAAGGTAGCGATGATACGATGTTTTAATGTTCTTATAAGGTTAAAGATGAATAATCCTCCTAGACTGGAACACATAAACAGATTAAGAATATAATCGAAGAAAAATACACAAATTGGGGAAAGGTGTAACAGAATAATGAACATTTTCAAAAATACAAGGGGTTCTGCAAGTTTAGGATTTTAAAAATGTCAATTTTACCATTCAAATAAGGATTGACATATGTTTTTGTTTTGTTTTCCCTATTCAAAATGATATCAAAATGTTATAAGAAATATACATACCATGAACAAATAGCATTATTAGCTAAATACATCTTTTCATTCAGTTCCATACTTCAAAATTTCTCGCTTTTTAAACCTTTTGGAGTTATCTCAATATCTTATGTAAAGTCCAGAGAGAGTCTGAATGATGTCAATAAAATGGGAAAATCTGAGTTCTAAAATTAGAAACTCCTGACACATTCGACAGACCTAAAAAAACACGTATTTGGGTTTGTTTTACATAATCTGTAAAGAATTTACAATAAAGATAATAATTTATAGTCAGAGGGAAGCTGACAGTTTTTATTTTAATAATTTTTATAATAATTCAATCACTGCGGGCTGGGTGTTGCCAAAGCTTGAGACAAATGCAAAAAAATCCCGTTGACCGACTTCTGAGGCCTGCTACTAATGATCCCGATTACAATGATAGTCGTGTCATATACCATTGTGTAGATAAATCACTTTAGATTTACGGCATATTAAGTTTAAGTAGGTTTGACAACCGAGAAATCGAAAAATAACGGGAATTCGGGACTGGGTGTCATTTTTCAAAAAAATTAGTTAAGTACCTTGTGTTATATTAAGGTATATAGGAATTTTTTTTTCTGAGACAAGTGCCTGTGACCAATAAGGATATATATATATATATATATAAAATCGATGTCAAATAAACAAAACTTGCAGTAATTTTGACCCCCACCCCCAAACTATTTGAATTAAGTTTTTAACCGGATTTTTGTGACAAAAATGTCGGTTATTGATTTGGGGATGTACGGCGGGCGGCCGGGCGGTCGGGCAGTCGGGCAGTCGGGCAGTCGGGCGGTCGGGCGGCCGGGCGGGCGGCAATCAAATGTTGTCCGTGCATTAACTCATGAACCGTTCAACCAAAGCTTTTAAAATTTTAATATGTTGTTACTGACAACTAAATGAAGGTCAAGTTCAATAATGGCGATTTTGACTTTTACCGTTCAGGAGTTATGGTTCTTGAAAGATTGAAAAATGGAGTTTCCAGTGGTGTCCGTGCATTTACGCATGAACTATTCTACCAAAGCTTCCCAAATTTTAATATGTTGTTACTGATGACAAAATGGAGGTCAAGTTCAATAATGACGATTTTGACTTTTACCGTTCAGGAGTTATGGTTCTTGAAAGATTGAAAAATGGAGTTTCCAGTTGTGTCCGTGCATTTACACATGAACTGTTCTACCAAAGCTTCCCAAATTTTAATATGTTGTTACTGATGACAAAATAGAGGTCAAGTTAAATAATGACGATTTTGACTTTTACCGTTCAGGAGTTATGGTTCTTGAAAGATTGAAAAATGGTGTTTCCAGTCGTGTCCGTGCATTTTCTCATGAACCATTCAACCTAAGCTTTTGAAATTTTTATATGTTGTTACTGATGACAAAATAGAGGTCAAGTTCAATAATGACGATTTTGACTTTTACCGTTCAGGCGTTATGGTTCTTGAAAGATTGTAAAATGGCGTTTCCATTCACGTTGTTGCATTTACTCACGAACCATTCAATCTAAGCTTTTCAAATTTTAATATGTTGATACTGATGACAAAATGGAGGTCAAATTTGATATTGACGATTTTCACTTTCACCATTCATCAGTAATGGTTCTTGTGATATTGCCAGGACACAAATAAATATTAATAAATCCGGTTTGCTGTCGTTGTGACAGCCTCTTGTTTTTTATCCTTCAGTGATTTTTTTATGTCGTCCCTAACTTTAATACTTAGATTTTTTTGTTTGACTCTGAACCATTTATTGATCATACTAATCTTCAGAGTGATTGGACGCTGAAGTTTGCTCTTAATCACTCTGAACTGCGACGATAGCATATTGAGGTGGTACCTAAAACTACAGGGAGATATCTCTGTAAAATTTGCTAAAGGTTTTAATTGCGTTTTGTTGTTAAGGGAATATTAACCTTCTCAATGATCAAATAAGTGTTTGTCAAACTGTGTATATAACCAGTGTATTTTTCATATTTTTGTCAAAGGTTCAAAGTAAATACTTTGTCAAAATTTTATGAAAATTAAACGAGCCAAATTAATTTTAGTGAAGGTGTTGGGTACCACCTTAATAGCTACAACGAAATGCTATGGAGGTAACGCTGAATTGCATAGGATTACATTACACAGTTAACTGCTGGCATCTAATTCATTCCATTTTGTTTTAATTCACAATGGGTGAATACCAGGAATAAACATAATTATCCTGGTATTTATGATGAGTTTATCCTCAATAAATATTTTAAAGTGAAAAGTACTTCACTAGCTATATCACTACCATGCCAACAATGAGATTATGGGTTCGAACCCCGAACGTCGGTGGAGCATTCAACTGAAATATACAGTAAGTAAGTAGGTAAATTATTTATTATAGTGACATGTGTAAATTATGTAAAATTATGTACAGATTATAAACATATAATATATGATAATAGTAATACACCCGGCCCAATGGACCTATAAGTCACCTCAAATAAAGTAAAACAATTATTAAACAATTATATCACGTTCTAATCTTTTGTTAACGTAAGTAAATTTCAAAAATATATAGACCTAAAAATATTTGTAAACAAAAATTTAAGCTTTAAATATGTAAAAAAATTAAGTGTTATATAACAACTGACGTCTTATGTGAAATGCACGAACTATATATTTTGCTAATTTTCTTATGTGGAAAGACATTAAAAAGTTCAATTTGTCAGCATGATTCAAATCTGTGAAATTTTTCTCAATTAAAAGTTTACCAAAAAAGTTAACTCGACATTCAATATACAATGAACAATCAAACATAAAATGGAACTCAGTTTCAGTTTCTTGATTTTTACAAAATATACATAGTTTTTCTTCTACACTTTCGTTTGAGTATCTTCCAGTTTCCACTCTTAATGGTAAAATTCCACTTCTAAATTGCGCTAAGTGTGACCGCTCAATTTTACTCAAGTTCAAATTCACGTAATTTTCAGTTTCAAAGACTGTTTTAAAGTTCCTATATGTTCGTAATTTTGAAACGTCTTGGACGGAATTCCTCCAGATATCTGAATACAGACGAAAAATGTTAGTTTCAACCAAAGATAAATCGACCTCTGATTTCAGTTCGTAAAAGTGTCCTAGTTCAAGCTGGTCTAATATATCCTTTACTTCACTACACCAATTACTTTTACAACGATCATAGTCAATATTGAATGCTAATTTGGTGATGCGGTTGTTGTCAAATCGAATGAGTCTATTCGAGTATCTCACCATATTGATCCAACGCCGATACTGACTCGGGATCGAGCCGATATCTCCGTGTATAGCAAGGATAGGTGCAAATCTGTGTACTCCTAAATAGTAACGAATAGCCCTGTTCTGGATATTGTCTATTGACAGATATTTTCGGTATCCCCATACACCAGACGAGTAATCAAGTATAGGAACAATACATGAGTTGAATGATTTTTCATATGATTTATATCCAAAGTCCTTAATATTATGGATTTTAGCAATTATATTCCCAAGTGCTCGTCCGCTACTTTTCGCAAGAAGATCCACATTTGACAAAAACTGCCGTTGTAGCTAAATGTGATACCTAAGTATTTGTACCCGTTAACTAATTCCAACTGATTCCTGCCCACGGTGAAATTAAACTCAGTTTGTTTAGATTTCCCTTTCCTAAAATGAATACATTTCGACTTTTCAGTGTTAATCAATACTCTCCATCGCATTGGTGAAGTTTATCTAACATACATTGAAGGTCCAATTCCGATTTCGCTAATATAGCTATGTCGTCCGCATACAATAAAACTGACAATTTTCTATTATCTAAATCTATTCCTACGTTTATACCGTTCAATTCCTTTACTAGATCATTGATAAATATTGAGAAAAGTGTCGGGGATAAATTGTCCCCCTGTTTCACTCCGGATTTACAGTCAAACCAGCTTGTAAGTTTGCCATTTAATCGGACACAAGATTCAGAATTCTGATAGATACTTTTCACAGAGTTGTACAGTTTGCCATCAATGTTGTGAATGAGTAGTTTATACAGCATCATATCTCTGTCTATTTAAGTCAAAACATTTTCTAAGATCAATAAACGCAACAAAGAGAGACTTATTGTTACGGACAATACTGTCCAGCGTGTAAATGTGATCCTCACAAGATCGATTTTTTTTCTGAAGCCGTTCTGTTCGTCTGCGAGTACATCCTGATTTTCTAAATAATGCGTAATTCGCTTGTTAATGAAATCACTATACAGTTTGCTTATACATGATAACAGACTAACACCTTTGTAGTTCATAGGCAGCCGTGTATCTGAAGAAGTATCCTTTAGTATAGGACAAATGACAGCTTTCCTCCAAATTGATGGTATAAGGCTAGTGTCCAAAATGAGCTGAAACAGCTGTAATAATGTCTCAATCACTACAGGGAATTTCAGAACACTGTATGGGATTTCATCGAAACCACTCGCAGACTTTGATTTGGTGTGCATAACGATACTGTTAACTATATCTAGAGTAATGTTGCGGTTCAAATATTCAAATTGGTACTTATGAGACTTTACACGATCGTAATGTTCATCATCAAACTCGTCACTGTTGCTTCCGTTGTATAAATTTTCAAAGTCTATTCGCCATTTATCAAACACCAACTGTTCATCTTTTACAATATTTCCCAAATCATCGACAATTTCAACTGGTATAGTTTTAGAATTTCTCGGACCAAAGTTTCGAATTTTCTCCCAAAAGTCATTAGGATTCTTCGTAGTCATCGATTCAATATCTACAGCTTTCATTCTCCTATAAGCTCGCTCAGTTCGCCGCAATGTTTTATCAAACATATCTCGTGCTTGTATATAGTTGTTCCGTAATCCCGCTCTAATTTTACGATTTGTACCTTTCCATCGAGTAAATTCTTTCTCCTTGATTGTCATTTTGTTCCACAGGTCCATTAATTGGCCATTCCAATACGGTTTTTTTCTGCTTAAAACGTTTCTTTGAGCCATTAAATTCAACTTTCGGGATTTTGTCTGTCATTTCCGAAAAAATAATTTAGCACAATTCGGTGTAAATTTTATCAACATTGTCCTGAGTTTCTCTGCAACGTTCAATCTGTTCTATTAAATTCAATAAGGCAGTACGTTTAATATCACTGGTCATAAAATCTAACGGCATCTGATTGAGTTTAAAACGAGAACAAGAGCTACGTGTATCTTTTGTCTGTGTTGCGAGGCAGTGACGCGTAATATTGAATTCCGACACAATAGCTGAATGATCAGGTAATTTTGATTTGCTTCCTATAAGATCATGTAATTTAAAGTCATCGACAATTGATTGGACCGTTAACACTCGAAAGTATTTAACATCTGTAAACATGTCCTGGGGGACACATATAAAGTCAACTACCGCTTTACCTTTCTTCCCCGTCGGTAAATCTACCGTTCAGTACACAAAATTTTGATTCCTTTAGAAATTCTATAAATTCATGGCCATGCTGGTTTACACAATTGTCTATTTGGTTCCTTTTTGTAATTTCGTCGGCTTCAAACAGCATTTCAGACATGGATCCGATCCGCGAATTAAAATCACCAAGTAGGAAAATACCATCACTGTCGCAGTTCATATAAATTTGAGTAAGCAAATGTGCAAAAAAGCTCTGGGCGTCACGTCCTCTATTAGAATTTTCTGGAGGTAAATAGCATGAGAACACTTAGAAATTAAAATTTGTAGAACGACTTTCTAGTTTAAGTCCGAGTCCGTCAACCGACTTGTCGATCACTGAAACTTTAAAAATTTCAAATATCCAGTCTTTAATAAGAATGCCGACTCCCCCTGAAGATTTCGGTGCATTTATGTGTATTTCTGATCTGTTGAAACCATACCATGAATAACCCTCCATAGAAATGTTGATTTTTGCTCGTAAATGAGTTTCGCACACTGAAATAATATCACATTCAAGTGCGTTTATAATGCCTATTCTTAAATCACAGTTTTCTCTAGTCCATCCACCGATATTAATATGTCCGAGTTTAATAGATGATATGGGCCGGTTGAGGTGCTACATGTGCACATTTTCGGTGTTTACATTTCGCGGGTTTTCGTTTTGCTGAACATTGTTGTTCTTCGGTTTAATTCGACCATTTGCGTCCATTCGAAACGACTTTCCTTGTGGTAGATTTCTAAGAATAGTACGTGCGTTCATCTCAATTATCCGTTCTACGCGCGACTTGCTGCTTTTAATTTAGACATTATTGTAATGTTCACTATCTTTTAACTTCATCTTGTTTCTTAAAACTCTAACTTTTTCTGCTGTATTTCTGAAGCTTATTTTTACAATTCAAGGTCGGTCATTGAATCTGTTAGTAAGTCGAGTTGCAGCTATGACGTTGACATTTGAAAATACATCTTCTCCGAGAGCGCTAATAAGATTCTCCGCTTTGGACATCAAGTCCTCACCTTCCGTTATTGGAATACCGCTTGCGGTTATAGTTATCTCGGAATTATTTAGCGGATTGATATGTAAATTATCTACTGAGTTCAATACACCGTTCCCGTTATCTGCGGAGTGAGTATTGTTGTGTTCTTCAATACCGTCTAATCGTGATTGAACAGAAATCAAGAGTTGATCCGTTCGTCTAGTTTCCATACTAATGTCCACTGATAACTCGTCACGCAGTGCTCGAATTTTGTTGTCTACATTTGCCATTAAATCAGTTCTCAATTTATCAAGTTTTGACTCGAACATTCTTTTCATTCCTTCTTGGTTTGATTTGAGATCATGTATAGCACTTACTATAGTATCAAGTTTTTCAGAGACTGCAGGGTCAGTGTTTTTATTTTGATTTTTTCCACTTGATGCCATTTTTGTTTCTGTATTGTTTTTCGTTTGGTTTTGCTCTACGGATGTTTCACTGAAGACTTTGCTCTCTATATCGTGGTCAGAATTATACAAAATTGAGTTTGTGTGATTTAAGATTTCACTCACCGATGTGTCCGATGTCTCTTTATATTCTTGAAACTCACTTCTTTTGTGCTGTTTACTCTGTTTATTCTGTTTAGAATCAGTCCCACTGTCGCTGCTATTCCGATCTTTTCTTTTATTGCTATTGCTATTGTCATTTCTGTTGGTTCTTGGTATAATAAATCACCACTTTAATCCCACTTAGTCAAAATATATCCAACATAATATGAAGAAATCGAACATTGATAAGAGCTAGAAAAAATACATGTCCAGTTTGCCTTAGTCACGTGATATATATCACATGTTCATCAGGTGATGATATATCTGAAATCAAAATACAAATCAAACAACTCATTCTTTGGTTGCTGCCCCTAAGTTTGTAATTTTAAGGAAATTTTGAAGTGTTTGACCATAATTTTGAATATCATTATATATAGTGATGAAGTGTAAACAACATTCATGTTAAGCAAAGTAAGATCTACAAAAAAAGTGTGTAAGGACAAAAATCAACAATTTAGCAGTTATTGCTTCTTTTTTTTATAATTTTTCGTACATTATTGTAATCTTTTACAAAAATCTTTTCTGAAACTACTTATTTCGTGCATCAGAACCACATGTTTATTTACCTTTATCCGTAACGCCTTATTCTAAACACCCGAAAGCCAAGGAAGTATAAAATTAAATCACAAAAATAGATTACAAGGAAAATTAAAAACTGAAAATTCCTAACAAAATGGCAAAATCAAAAGCTCAAACACATCTAATGAATGGATAACAACTGTCATATTACAGACATTTGTCATGTAGAAAATGATATATTAAACCTGTTTTTTTAGCTAACCAGACCTTCTTCTTGTATTACAGTCGCATACAATTCCATTATATTGACAACGAACAACTGTGTGTACAAAACAAAAAGACGCAATGGGTCAAAATGACAAAAAGGGGGCTACAGCAGTATAAGACATGAAAACACAGTGACCGTAGTGTCGGAATAATTTCTTAATCCATTAACAAATAATTTATAAAAAGTTTTTTTAAGCTATGCAATCGTAAAAGTTCTGGCGACTGAGGTGATTATGCACTCAAAAACTCATGGTCCATTGGCAGTGGGTAGCAATTCAGAAGTATTGGAAATATCAGCATTTAATTTAGTGCGTCCGAAAATAATACCCAACCCGACATTCAGGCAATAACCCAATTTTATACCTGAAATCCTGAATGTAACAGTTGTATCTAGGAAAAAAAACATTTGTAAAGCATCCCTGTGTGAACTGTTATCAAGTGCTACTCAACTAATACATAACTGGTGTGCACGAGAAAAGCAAACCAATCGATAACATAAAGAGAAACAAACAAACAGCGGTAGCGTAGAACTTTTTTTGGGAACTTCCCTTTAAAACCCCGAACGTGTTTGTATATGCTTATTCTGTGTGCAGAGGGTTTTTTCAAAGGACGTCTTTCCAGAACTAATAGGGTTAAGAAAGACATTTACAACACAGATTAATGTGAGCATTTGCCTACCCAGTTTCAAAACGTGGTCGTGACAAAGCACCTTAGCCTCCGATTCACAAAACATTTATAATTACAATGAAATTAAACATGTGAGCAAAACACACACACTCACTTATATTTATTATTCTGAAAAATACAACAAATTGCAAAAATAAATGACACTTCATCAGGAACAAATTAAGAATTATTTCATACCGGGTGTCAGGTGGATGCGATGAACTGGACGCACATCTTGTAATCTAAACAGATACCGCTATATCAAATACCAAGCTGTTGTGGTTAGACGAAAACATTTCGATAAATTATTTTGGAAAGTTACAACCGATCCATTAGAGTAACATTAAAAAGATTGTCTGATAGTTTCCAACTGTAAAATTACTACTTGAAACCATCTGAGAAGCGCTGGTATATAAAATATCTGGATATTCATTCAGAATAATTCATATAGTTTTATAAAATGTAGTGTTATATATTGCTTCCTTTAGTATCTTAGTAATATCAATATTAACTGTATTTTAGAACGTAAGGTAGGTTTGTCAATATTAAGCTAAGGCGTTGAAAGACAGCATATAAAGAAAATACAAATTTCGGACAGAACTTTTATTTACGTATTTTAGGGTTGTCAAGCTAAAGCGATGGATTATGGCGATGAAATTGACAACGACTGTGACGGTGAAGTTGACGAAGAGGAATGTGACGGCAAAGGTTTGTATTAGATATTATGACTTTTGGCAAAGGAGGCTCAATACTATAGAGAAAAGGAATATTGATTGACAGTCCTAAGCATCGTGTACAATGTGTAAAAATACCGTTGAAAACTTTTTTTAAGTCACCTTCCTAGATCAATGTTTGCAAATCAATACCCCAAAAACTACAAGTCGTAATTTTTTACCATGTTAACGACTGGTTCTCACCTTCCTAGATCAATGTTTGCTAATCAATACACAAAAAACTACAAGTCGTAATTTGTTTACCATGGTTACAACTTGTTCTTATAAGATTTAAAGATATACGTTATCTACATAATTACATGTATATAACAATGTTTCACGTAACCTCATCAAAACATCTTTCATTGAATCCTGTTTGAAAAGGATTCTTCAAACCTATTCCAACATTTTGAATTAAACAAAATGTACATCTATATGCTAGAACCTTGAAACAAAACCTTGAACTAAATAATGAGACTTAGAAACACATTTTTTTGAAATGTATCATATTTAAACGAAGTAGGAATAAAAATTAAAGACACTTTACCCGTGAACCTCGTTGTGATTTTAATTTAATAAAAGCAATTTTTTTCCATATTTGTAATATGAAAAGGTTTTCAACTAAAAGAAATAAACATAATTCATCAATACATCTGTAATGCTTATCAAAAACATGTTAACTATCATCAAACCATAACCGGAACAACATGAATTGGGTGCAGGGAAAGTTTAAAACATTATTCAATACTCGCACAAAATGTGTTTTTTATTTGCTTATTTTATTTTTTTAAAATCAAAAAAATATTTTATTTAAAACTATCATAACTTTCTAAGTTAGTTTAACGACAAATAGTTATCAAATGTACCAGGATTATAATTTAGTACGCCAGACGCGCGTTTCGTCTACATAGGACGCATCAGTGACGCTCAGATCAAAATAGTTATAAAGTCAAACAGGTACAAAGATGAAGAGACAAAACTGTTAGTTCCATGTTATATTGCAGATGACGACGGTGATGGTCGAGTTGATGAAGACTGTAGGTGCTGTGCTCCTCAGGTAGTAAGTAAGTATGTTTTATCGTGTGAGATTTGTTTTCTATACATAGTTATTGAATGCAAAGTATATTTATTTATCAGGTGCCGGTTACCAATGTATCACATATCAAGTATGATTTCATCAATAATCACCAGGCATTTTAAAGGAGAAGGGCTATAATGGCCAATATTGGCCTCAATTTCAAGAATTTTTCAAATCCTACTGATTGGTATGTGTATGGCTCTCTTTTTCCGTTGGACATATCCGTTATATGAAGATTTTTTTTTGTAGTATTCAATTTACAATGCCGTATTTTAACATAACATAAAAACAACGAAAGGTAAAATCACAAAAATACTGAACTCCAAGAAAAATTCAAAAAGGAAAGTCCCCAATCAAATGACAAAATCAAAAGTTCAAACAGATCAAACGAATGGATAACAACTGTCATATTCCTGACTTGGTACAGGCATTTTCTTATGTAGAAAATGGTGGATTGAACCTGGTTTTGTAGCTAGCTAAACATCTCACTTGTATGACAGTCGCATCAAATTCCTCAGATTCGTATAACTTTGTAAATTTAATTTGTTTGACAATTTATCTAAACTAAGTGGCGCTCAAAGATCCAAATAGCGTCGAAAGAATTGAAAAAAAAATGTATTACCTCATATAAAACACTATTTTCAAATAACTATCAAACTGTTCTATTTTTTAGTTGGAAGACGTCGATAGAGGAATTTTGTATAATTGCACAATAAAGACTGTTTGTCTGTATAGTTCTACCATTTGATTGTTCACTTCTTGAAATGATTTAAAAGTTTCAATCAAGAAGCCCCCAGACTGAGGCTACTGATCAATTTCATCATAATGTGTATACATTATACGAGGTAAAATACCTGAAGAGAAAAAAGTCAGATTACAGAAAAACGGAACTCCTAATAAAATTTAAAATGGAAAGTCCCAAATCAAATGGCAAAATCAAAAGATCAAACACATCAAACGAAAGGACAACTGCCATAATTATTAATGACTTGTTACAGGTATTTTTTGCAGAAAATAGTTGATTAAACCTGATTTTGTTTCTAGTTAAACCGCTCACTTGTACATGTTGCGTGAGACCAGGATTATAATTTATTACGCCAGACGCGCGTTTCGTCTACATAAGACTCATCAGTGACGCTCAGATCAAAAAAGTTGCAAAGCCAAACAAGTACAAAGCTGAAGAGCATTGAGGACCCAAAATTCTAAAATGTTGTGCCAATTACGGCTAAGGAAATCTATTCCTGGGATAAGGACATCCTTAGTTTTTTTTAAAATTCAAAGTTTTGTTACAAAAAATTTATAAAAAATGATCATATAATTGATATTCATGTCAACACCGAAGTGCTGACTACTGGGCTGGTGATACCCTCGAGGACGAAACGTCCACTAGCAGTGGCATCGACCCAGTGGTGTAAATAGTTATCAAAGGTACCAGGATTATAATTTATTACGCAAGACGCGCGTTTCGTCTACATAAGACTCATCAGTGACGCTCAGATCAAAAAAGTTGCAAAGCCAAACAAGTACAAAGCTGAAGAGCATTGAGGACCCAATATTCTAAAAAGTTGTGCCAAATACGGCTAAGGAAATCTATTCCTGGGATAAGAAAATCCTTAGTTTTTAAAAAAATTCAAAGTTTTGTTACAGAAAATTTATAAAAAATGATCACATAATTGATATTCATGTCAACACCGAAGTGCTGACTACTGGGCTGGTGATACCCTCGAGGACGAAACGTCCACTAGCAGTGGCATCGACCCAGTGGTGTAAATAGTTATCAAAGGTACCAGGATTATAATTTATTACGCCAGACGCGCGTTTCGTCTACATAAGACTCATCAGTGACGCTAAGATCAAAAAAGTTGCAAAACCAAACAAGTACAAAGCTGAAGAGCATTGAGGACCCAAAATTTCAAAAAGTTGTGCCAAATACGGCTTTTTTAAAAAGGAGCCTGTAATTCAGTGGTTGTAGTTTGTTTATGTGTTACATATTAGTTTTTCGTTCATTTTTTTGCATAAATAAGGCCGTTAGTTTTCTCGTTTGGGCTTTGCTCATTGTTGAAGGCCGTACTGTGACATATAGTTGTTAATGTCTGTGTTATTTTGGTCTTTTGTGGATAGTTGTCTCATTTGCAATCATACCACGTCTTCTTTTTTATATTCGCAGTGCATTTTAAATACTCAACAATATCAATATGATATAAAGAAAATCAAAAACACAATGGGTCAAAATATTTCATTGTTTCGACAATTTATAATTCAACTTTAACAATTACAGTTTTTTACATTATTTGAAAACATTACACCGTAACAATAATGAAAAATAAACAGTTGATGAAGATTATAATACAATAAGATATAACCATCATGTAAGTATCTAGTCCGTCGCAGACATCCTTCCATGTGATATTCATCTCAGTTGAGTATTTCACATTCTCCTTTTCAATTTTCTCTAACTCTGGAACAACTACAATTAATCTTTTATTTCTGTGCCGCCTTGATCCAAAATATTTTAAAATAATGTTCATATTTTCCTGTGGATCTCTATAATAAAGTGATGATACATAAATAGTCACCGCAACAATGATTCCACTTAAAGCAATAGTCACTATCATAAAGACCAATAAAAGACTCATTGGATTAGAAGATGCAGGAACAGCCATTTGTACCATGGTCAGAAATATTGCAAATGATAGTAATACAGTCATTGATAGTCCTACACGTTCTCCAGATTCTACCGGAAGTAGAAACACGAGTGGATTTAATAATCCGAACAAAATGGTAGGACAACCTACCATTATGGTATAATATAAAGGTGCACGTTTAATGGTAAGTGAAAGTTCCAATATATCGAATGCCCCCAACAGATATGTTCTACTTTGGTATGATTGCAGTGTCCAATCAGAGTTTGGTATGAAGTACGTAACATCAACCGGATATGGATCCGCTGTCAAGGTCACTTCTTTATGTGTTAGTCCCCATACAACAAAGGACAGCACACACGTTTGCGTATCAAATGGAAACTTGTAAATATTTGTTTTACATTTTGAAGACAATAAATCGCCCAAGAATATACTTGAAGAACCATTGTAAAGAACAGTTCCAAGATTATCGTTATTTTCTCCTAATGGTTCATAAGTTTCAACGGAATTTAATAGTACCAATTTCGGGGTCCAAATATCTGTTTTAGACACAACGATAGATTCTGCATTACCATATGAAGACGGGTTCCATGAAATTCCATCGTTATTCCAGGTGGTCAGAATTGCAACTCCAGTGTCCAATGTTTCATCCACTTCGTCAAATCGTGTTATCGTAAGCAAATAAACCTTCAATGTTACTTCTAAAGGTTTCGAAAAGTTCGAATTTGGAATAACTGCCTTTTGGTGAGTTATAAACACATCGGTGTATAACTGTTTGATGTCTGTAGAGGTCCATTTACGACGTTAAACAGTATACATGATAAAATTAAAATGAATGGAAACTGAAATCTGACAGCTGTAAATCTTTTCATTCTTATATAAAAACGATCAAGAAATTAGAACAACGAATATCAGACCCGTTTTTGCAACAAAAAGCCTCCAAAATGTGGAGGTAGTTATCAACTTTTCAATTTATAAATCACGATGTCCTAAAAATTGACATATACATGATTATATATAATTACTTAATGACTTTTTCATTAAATTAATTAACAAAATATTATTTTAATAATCGATTAAATATTGATTTTGTCTGACAATAAAAACAATCAGAAACCGTATTCATAACGTCATTACAAGTAAATACACTAAAACCACTTAACATTAAAAGGCAAAATTGTCAATATTATTCAAAACACAAAGGCATGCCTTTGGTAATGTAAAAACCTTTGAAACGGCAACCATTTAACTTTGTAAACATAATCGAAATGAACAAACAGAAATGAAGCATTAGTGCAATTGTATTAAGAGGTGTGAAAGAAGCGTAATAATTAAAAAGTTATGTAAAAAGTAAAAACACAAAAATACTGAACTCCGAGGAAAATTCAAAAAGGAAAATCAAAAATCAAAAGGCAAAATCAAAAGTCCAAGCACATCAAACGAATGGATAACAACTGTCATATTCCTGACTTGGTACAGGCATTTTCTAATGTAGAAAATGGTGGATTGAACCTGGTTTTATAGCTAGCTAAACCTCTCACTTGTATGATAGTCGCATCAAATTCCATTACATTGTCAACGATGCATGAACAAAACAAACATACTCAAAGAGTAAAAATGTCAAAAATAGGGGTACAACAGTCAATATTGTGTTATCATCTTAATATCACTACATAAACAACAAATGTAACAAAGTAGCACAAAAAGGCATACATCAAATTCAACATTCTCATTTTGCTTTTCCTATACGGCTGAATTTATCTATGTAAAGTCTACCCATAAATGAAAGAAGGTTTTCATTACTGGTGTAAAATTGCGCGTTTGAAATTCGCACAGGTAGACATAAAAATAATTTTGTCGTATGACGGCATACATAAATGCAGACTCACGTAAAGTAGATATAACAAAAAACAGACTTACAGTAAAAATAATAAATAAAATAATACCCCGTATAACCCCGATACAAATGAAACCGGACGTTGACGCGTTCGAAGCGATAATCAGGACACTATTTAGGATGACAACAATTTGGAATGCCTCTCTAGAACTTATTTGAGTATATATAAATATGTCAATGTGCATGCTAGTTTATTTATTCAATTATACAATTGTTGTTAGTTTTAGATATTGCATAGAACGTTTGATAAAACTGCTAGATGCAAAACGCACAGACATGGTGCAATTTCATACGTTTTATGAGATAAACAATGCTGAATATCTTTTCGTGCATACAACTTTTCGTATTAATACCTTAAGCAATAACAAATAACTATACTTTGAATTACTACAGTTGGGTGCAGACCAAGCATTACATGTAGACGGGCCGAAAAAGTTAACGCGGCGTTTACTCGCGTGCACTTCATGTAAACGCCGCGTTAACTGTGCGTTAACTCCGAAATTGCAGTAGACATTAAAAGTAAACGGGCGTTTACTTTCGCGTTTACCTCCGCGTTAACGCAAAAACGGCGAGTCTTCTAATTTTGTAAAGAGTAAACGGGCGTTTACTTTTCCGTTTACCTCCGCGTTAACGTGGAAAAAGGCGCGTCTTCTATTTTTGTAATAAGTAAACGCGCGTTTACTGTTTGTAGTAAACGCCCGTTAACGCAGATTGTCATCGTAACTTGGATACACTGACCTAAAATATGAAATGATAAGGAACATCAAAATTAATTGACCAAGTGGTCATTTCTGCTTGACATATTGACGATTACAGTTATTTAAAAATGTCACACATTTGTATTTAATTGAACAATAATTATAGTAAATTTCTTGTTCTTCGCAAATAATAGTTTAAGTATGTTTATTCAAATACATGTAATTTAATCCTCACCAAAATCAAACAGTTTTCTCATCTTAGACATATTATGACTAAAAAATTTTGTTCGCATCAATTTAGAGTGCCAGCATGTCCTTTTTTATTCAAAATATTGAATCGTAAACAAAATTCAGTAGTTTTCATACCTCAGACTGACTCATATAATAAAATTATTTGTCCGCAACAACCAAAACTGACCATATAAGCATTTTATTATGTAAATCTATATAGCCGCATAGTAAATGAGTTATATTTTCATGTAAGGATTTATTGTATAAGAAAATAGGTAGCAATATTTGAATATTATGACTAAAAAATTTTGTTCGCATCAATTAAGAGTGCCAGCATGTCCTTTTTTATTCAAAATATTGAAACGTAAACAAAATTCAGTAGTTTTCATACCTCAGACTGACTCATATAATAAAATTATTTGTCCGCAACAACCAAAACTTACCATATAAGCATTTTATTATGTAAATCTATATAGCCGCATAGTAAATGAGTTATATTTTCATGTAAGGATTTATTGTATAAGAAAATAGGAAGCAATATTTGAATATTATGACTAACAAATTTTGTTCGCATCAATTTAGAGTGCCAGCATGTCCTTTTTTATTCAAAATATTGAAGCGTAAACAAAATTCAGTAGTTTTCATACCTCAGACTGACTCATATAATAAAATTATTTGTCCGCAACAACCAAAACTGACCATATAAGCATTTTATTATGTAAATCTATATAGCCGCATAGTAAATGAGTTATATTTTCATGTAAGGATTTATTGTATAAGAAAATAGGTAGCAATATTTGAATATTATGACTAAAAAAATTTTTTCGCATCAATTTAGAGTGCCAGCATGTCCTTTTTTATTCAAAATATTGAAGCGTAAACAAAATTCAGTAGTTTTCATACCTCAGACTGACTCATATAATAAAATTATTTGTCCGCAACAACCAAAACTGACCATATAAGCATTTGCTTATGTAAATCTATATAGCCACAGAGTAAATGAGCTATATTTTCATGTAAGGATTGATTGTATAAAAAAATAGGAAGCAATATTTGAATATTATGATTACAAAATTTTGTTCGCATCAATTTAGAGTGCCAGCATGTCCTTTTTTATTCAAAATATTGAAGCGTAAACAAAATTCAGTAGTTTTCATACCTCAGACTGACTCATATAATAAAAATATTTGACCGCAACAACCAAAACTGACCGTATAAGCATTCTGGTATGTAAATCTATATAGCCGGATAGTAAATGAGTTATATTTTCAAGTAAGGATTGATTGTATAATAAAAAAGGTAGTAATATTTGAATATTATGATTAAAAAAAATTTGTTCGCATCAATTTAGAGTGCCAGCATGTCCTTTTTTTATTTAAAATATTGAATCGTAAACAAAATTCAGTAGTTTTCATACCTCAGACTGACTCATATAATAAAATTATTTGTCCGCAACAACCAAAACTGACCATATAAGCATTTTATTATGTAAATCTATATAGCCGCATAGTAAATGAGTTATATTTTCATGTAAGGATTTATTATATAAGAAAATAGGTAGCAATATTTGAATATTATGACTAAAAAATTTTGTTCGCATCAATTAAGAGTGCCAGCATGTCCTTTTTTATTCAAAATATTGAATCGTAAACAAAATTCAGTAGTTTTCATACCTCAGACTGACTCATATAATAAAATTATTTGTCCGCAACAACCAAAACTTACCATATAAGCATTTTATCATGTAAATCTATATAGCCGCATAGTAAATGAGTTATATTTTCATGTAAGGATTTATTGTATAAGACAATAGGTAGCAATATTTGAATATTATGACTAAAAAATTTTGTTCGCATCAATTTAGAGTGCCAGCATGTCCTTTTTTATTCAAAATATTGAAGCGTAAACAAAATTCAGTAGTTTTCATACCTCAGACTGACTCATATAATAAAATTATTTGTCCGCAACAACCAAAACTGACCATATAAGCATTTGCTTATGTAAATCTATATAGCCACAGAGTAAATGAGATATATTTTCATGTAAGGATTGATTGTATAAAAAAATAGGTAGCAATATTTGAATATTATGATTACAAAATTTTGTTCGCATCAATTTAGAGTGCCAGCATGTCCTTTTTTATTCAAAATATTGAAGCGTAAACAAAATTCAGTAGTTTTCATACCTCAGACTGACTCATATAATAAAAATATTTGTCCGCAACAATTTAAACTGACCATATAAGCATTCTAGTATGTAAATCTATATAGCCGCATAGTAAATGAGTTATATTTTCAAGTAAGGATTGATTGTATAATAAAAAAGGTAGTAATATTTGAATATTATGATTAAAAAAATTTGTTCGCATCAATTTAGAGAGACAGCATCTCCTTTTTTTATTTAAAATATTGAATCGTAAACAAAATTCAGTAGTTTTCATACCTCAGACTGACTCATATAATAAAATTATTTGTCCGCAACAACCAAAACTGACCATATAAGCATTTTATTATGTAAATCTATATAGCCGCATAGTAAATGAGTTATATTTTCATGTAAGGATTTATTGTATAAGAAAATAGGTAGCAATATTTGAATATTATGACTAAAAAATTTTGTTCGCATCAATTTAGAGTGCCAGCATGTCCTTTTTTATTCAAAATATTGAATCGTAAACAAAATTCAGTAGTTTTCATACCTCAGACTGACTCATATAATAAAATTATTTGTCCGCAACAACCAAAACTTACCATATAAGCATTTTATTATGTAAATCTATATAGCCGCATTATTAGTAAATGAGTTATATTTTCATGTAAGGATTTATTGTATAAGACAATAGGTAGCAATATTTGAATATTATGACTAAAAAATTTTGTTCGCATCAATTTAGAGTGCCAGCATGTCCTTTTTTATTCAAAATATTGAAGCGTAAACAAAATTCAGTAGTTTTCATACCTCAGACTGACTCATATAATAAAATTATTTGTCCGCAACAACCAAAACTGACCATATAAGCATTTGCTTATGTAAATCTATATAGCCACAGAGTAAATGAGCTATATTTTCATGTAAGGATTGATTGTATAAAAAAATAGGTAGCAATATTTGAATATTATGATTACAAAATTTTGTTCGCATCAATTTAGAGTGCCAGCATGTCCTTTTTTATTCAAAATATTGAAGCGTAAACAAAATTCAGTAGTTTTCATACCTCAGACTGACTCATATAATAAAAATATTTGTCCGCAACAACCAAAACTGACCATATAAGCATTCTAGTATGTAAATCTATATAGCTGCATAGTAAATGAGTTATATTTTCAAGTAAGGATTGATTGTATAATAAAAAAGGTAGTAATATTTGAATATTATGATTAAAAAAAATTTGTTCGCATCAATTTAGAGTGCCAGCATGTCCTTTTTTTATTTAAAATATTGAATCGTAAACAAAATTCAGTAGTTTTCATACCTCAGACTGACTCATATAATAAAATTATTTGTCCGCAACAACCAAAACTGACCATATAAGCATTTTATTATGTAAATCTATATAGCCGCATAGTAAATGAGCTATATTGTCATGTAAGGATTTATTGTATAAGAAAATAGGTAGCAATATTTGAATATTATGACTAAACAAAATTGTTCGCATTCAATTTAGAGTGCCAGCATGTCCTTTTTTTATTGAAAATATTGAATCGTAAACAAAATTCAGTAGTTTTCATACCTCAGACTGACTCATATAATAAAATTATTTGTCCGCAACAACCAAAACTGACCATATAAGCATTTTATTATGTAAATCTATATAGCCGCATAGTAAATGAGTTATATTTTCATGTAAGGATTTATTGTATAAGAAAATAGGTAGCAATATTTGAATATTATGACTAAAAAATTTTGTTCGCATCAATTAAGAGTGCCAGCATGTCCTCTTTTATTCAAAATATTGAATCGTAAACAAAATTCAGTAGTTTTCATACCTCAGACTGACTCATATAATAAAATTATTTGTCCGCAACAACCAAAACTTACCATATAAGCATTTTATTATGTAAATCTATATAGCCGCATAGTAAATGAGTTATATTTTCATGTAAGGATTTATTGTATAAGACAATAGGTAGCAATATTTGAATATTATGACTAAAAAATTTTGTTCGCATCAATTTAGAGTGCCAGCATGTCCTTTTTTATTCAAAATATTGAAGCGTAAACAAAATTCAGTAGTTTTCATACCTCAGACTGACTCATATAATAAAATTATTTGTCCGCAACAACCAAAACTGACCATATAAGCATTTGCTTATGTAAATCTATATAGCCACAGAGTAAATGAGCTATATTTTCATGTAAGGATTGATTGTATAAAAAAATAGGTAGCAATATTTGAATATTATGATTACAAAATTTTGTTCGCATCAATTTAGAGTGCCAGCATGTCCTTTTTTATTCAAAATATTGAAGCGTAAACAAAATTCAGTAGTTTTCATACCTCAGACTGACTCATATAATAAAAATATTTGTCCGCAACAACCAAAACTGACCATATAAGCATTCTAGTATGTAAATCTATATAGCAGCATAGTAAATGAGTTATATTTTCAAGTAAGGATTGATTGTATAATAAAAAAGGTAGTAATATTTGAATATTATGATTAAAAAAAATTTGTTCGCATCAATTTAGAGTGCCAGCATGTCCTTTTTTTATTTAAAATATTGAATCGTAAACAAAATTCAGTAGTTTTCATACCTCAGACTGACTCATATAATAAAATTATTTGTCCGTAACAACCAAAACTGACCATATAAGCATTTTATTATGTAAATCTATATAGCCGCATAGTAAATGAGCTATATTGTCATGTAAGGATTTATTGTATAAGAAAATAGGTAGCAATATTTGAATATTATGACTAAAAAATTTTGTTCGCATCAATTAAGAGTGCCAGCATGTCCTTTTTTATTCAAAATATTGAATCGTAAACAAAATTCAGTAGTTTTCATACCTCAGACTGACTCATATAATAAAATTATTTGTCCGCAACAACCAAAACTTACCATATAAGCATTTTATTATGTAAATCTATATAGCCGCATAGTAAATGAGTTATATTTTCATGTAAGGATTTATTGTATAAGACAATAGGTAGCAATATTTGAATATTATGACTAAAAAATTTTGTTCGCATCAATTTAGAGTGCCAGCATGTCCTTTTTTATTCAAAATATTGAAGCGTAAACAAAATTCAGTAGTTTTCATACCTCAGACTGACTCATATAATAAAATTATTTGTCCGCAACAACCAAAACTGACCATATAAGCATTTGCTTATGTAAATCTATATAGCCACAGAGTAAATGAGCTATATTTTCATGTAAGGATTGATTGTATAAAAAAATAGGTAGCAATATTTGAATATTATGATTACAAAATTTTGTTCGCATCAATTTAGAGTGCCAGCATGTCCTTTTTTATTCAAAATATTGAAGTATAAACAAAATTCAGTAGTTTTCATACCTCAGACTGACTCATATAATAAAAATATTTGTCCGCAACAACCAAAACTGACCATATAAGCATTCTAGTATGTAAATCTATATAGCCGCATAGTAAATGAGTTATATTTTCAAGTAAGGATTGATTGTATAATAAAAAAGGTAGTAATATTTGAATATTATGATTAAAAAAAATTTATTCGCATCAATTTAGAGTGCCAGCATGTCCTTTTTTTATTTAAAATATTGAATCGTAAACAAAATTCAGTAGTTTTCATACCTCAGACTGACTCATATAATAAAATTATTTGTCCGCAACAACCAAAACTGACCATATAAGCATTTTATTATGTAAATCTATATAGCCGCATAGTAAATGAGCTATATTGTCATGTAAGGATTTATTGTATAAGAAAATAGGTAGCAATATTTGAATATTATGACTAAACAAAATTGTTCGCATCAATTTAGAGTGCCAGCATGTCCTTTTTTTATTGAAAATATTGAATCGTAAACAAAATTCAGTAGTTTTCATACCTCAGACTGACTCATATAATAAAATTATTTGTCCACAACAACCAAAACTGACCATATAAGCATTCTATTATGTAAATTTATATAGCCGCATAGTAAATGAGTTATATATCAATGTAAAGATAGCAATATTTGAACATTTTAATTGACGAGATGGTACAAATGAACATACTTATATTACACTTTATTGATATCCCTTTCAATATACTGTTCAATTTAAGTTTTTTTTTATCATTTGTCAAAACGGAATCTTATCATGTTAATCCAAGGCAAACAAGGTGAATTTCGATTAAAAATTAATGTATTAAATACACCGAGTTATAGTTAGGAATTCGAAGAGACAATTATAAACGGGGAACGAAACAACGTAAACCATGATGTTTATATCCCATCATATAAAAATATTCTCCCGATGTCTCGGATAACCTTTCTTTCCGTAACGATATTTGCACATGTAACTTTTGAAAGGAAAATATAGAAAATCTGCCAATCAGTAAAGTTAATGGACTTGATGAAAGTGATTTTGTGTAATTTAATATTTCGAATTAAAAGAGTTTTTGAATTGTTCTGGTTAGAAACACATATACGTGAAATATAAAGACTAAAGTTCGCTTTTATAAAATAAATGTGCAAATGAACTTGAAGTTTATTTCTAAATTTACCCAATCAGTTAACGCGAAAAGTAAACGTGCGTTTACTTTCAAGTGCACGTAAAAATACACTTGTAAAATCTGT
Source organism: Mytilus galloprovincialis (assembly GCF_965363235.1). Taxonomy (NCBI): domain Eukaryota; kingdom Metazoa; phylum Mollusca; class Bivalvia; order Mytilida; family Mytilidae; genus Mytilus; species Mytilus galloprovincialis. The sequence goes on along the minus strand of NC_134850.1, from coordinate 46,209,138 downwards.
ACTAAACGCCCGTTTACTTTTAAGTGCACGTAAAAATAAAAAATAAATTTGAAGAATTCTGAAGTAAACGCCCGTTTACTACTGACTAAACGGACACATAGTAAACGCCCGTTTACTAGGGTAGACATTAGAAATTTCCATTTCGACCACGTTAACGTAATTATAGTAAACGTGCGTTTACTAGTAAACGGGAGATTTGAAGTTAACTAACGAAATATGTGCACGCGGCGTTAACTTGCGTTTACTTTATGTAATGCTTGGTCTGCACCCAACTGTACGTGCCTTCAAATGTTCCCTAGAACTAAGAATAAACGCAATATCAAAGTAAATAAGTTTTCTCTTACTGTATTGTTCGTTCCACTTAATGTGTCGCGTTCGTTGTGCGTTTTTAAAAAATCACTGTACAGTTCGTTGACAAAAACCGTCACAAATCACTTTCTTGTCAAGGTACTCGAGATGATGTCGGCGACCCTTTTTTCTGTATTTTATTGTAAATCTTTATCCGTTAAATTAGTCAAAATAGTTGAACTTAAATCACCAGTCACCCAAAGCCAAAATTGCAGTGTTAAACCAGCGTACATCTGATAGGAATGTTTCTATTGAAAATTGGGACTTTCAACGTTATTCCAGATGAAATGAACAGTTAATAAATATATTCCAGAGGAAATAAAGTTTCAAAAAGTATAGAACAGTCATTAAAACATTAATGACTTCCTTTTCACAATTTGGGGCTCTTCAAAATGCTGATGTTGGTCCAAATTCGCATAGACGAAAGCAGACATAGGAGCTCGTTGAACTTAGTTTGCCGAATGCCTTAGATGGCATTCCAACTGCTTTATCTATGGGTTTGTTTTTTTTTTTTTTTTTTTTTTTTTCTATGAAGCTTTTTAAATGTAGTGTGATGGCCAGTGATACAACTTTCCACCAAAGTTTAAATTAAGTGGGTGAATAAAGCAATTATTGTAGTCCAATGTACAACATTTAACAGTGAGGAAAACCTATACCATATAGTCGGCTATAAAAGACACCAATATAAAAATAAATGTGAAAAAATAAAAACGAGAAAACTAACGGTTATGTATTTATAACTTATGGATTATTTATCAAAGAAAAAAAATATGACAGATCTATATAACCTATGTTATACAGGCCCATGACGTAGGACCGACACGAAAAAAATGCGGCGGGATTAAACATGTGAGCCCCAACCCTCTCCTTAACCTGGGACACTGGTGTAACAGCACATCTTATAAAAAAAACATAAAAAAACTGTACAGTTGCAATTGGCTCAACTCAAAATGTCGGTACAAGGCACAAAAACCATATACATAAAATATCGACAAAGGAGTAATTGTAGTAACTGATAGTTATTTCAAAGCGAATTAAAACTAAGAGGTAAATCATGTGTATCTAAAGTATTACATTCCGTGTTCACATTGGCATAAACTCGGTGTTGTGTAAGTGTAACTCACACGTAAACTAAACAAAATTACGTTCCCATTGATAAAATTCAATGTTTACATGTAGTGTAAAACATGTTTGGTCTACATGCAGTCGATACTCGATGTAGGCCTTGTGTAGATTAAGTGTACACAAAACTAGGCATTTAAAACATTAGTTTCACCGTGTATATTTAAGGAAGAAACATTTTTTGAATAAAATTGATATTTATAACAATTATTAATAAAGTTCTTTACAGAAATATTTGTCTAAACTTGATATATTTATTTGTTTTTTTTTTTAAACTTAACGTAGCTTTATTAAGCCCTTATAAAGACTCAAAGCAGCATCATTGCCGAACACATAATTCATTTGAAAATTAAGGTCTTTCCGAATCGACTTGACTTGCATAGAAATGTTTGCCACTGGTCTTTACTGAAACAACGATTCATTCATAAATGCATTACTTAAAAAGTGTGAGGTAAATGTATTGTTTGTCTAGTACATGTATCTCGGATCCGTTAAATTACCCTTAAAACTAAAAAAACAACATTACCCCCTCCCTTTGTCAAATACTCCTTAGAGAAGAAATACCATTTGAAACAAACAGAAAAGATAGGAATATGGTGATCCCTAATATATCATTCCTTTTTCTCCTTCAATCTCTGTACCGATGTAATGCATTGGCTTTATGAGAATAAAATATATATATTCTTCGCCTGTAAGCACACTGCTGCAGCCTACGTTTTCTAATGCTTAATCGAGACATATCTTTATTATTTTTAAACTACTGCAAATCATCAAAATGGCTTTCATAAAGAAGCAACCACTTAACTTTAAAAAAGGGAAAAGGGGGGGGGGGGTATTTTGTTAATTAATCTGAGCCAGAAATTGTTTTTTTTTTCGATGCTGGTAATCAATTGTTTTTCAACATTTAACGCTATAATGTATGGGGAAACTCTTGATCTAGAATATTTTTGTATCATCGGTAGGACCTTTTTTTTTTTATCCAATTGGGGTTCGAAATATTTCCATCAATACTCCCCGTCCCCGATTTGAAGTCAAATGGTCGTTCCCTTACTGCTAGAAAAGTTGTCCGAAAACTTTGCATTCGGTTCAACGTAATGAACATTTAAATAACATAGAGTTTACAAGTGTGATCAAATCTTATGTACAGGTAATTAAACAAGGTGTATAGATGTGAACAAATTTAATGTGAAACCAATGTCCAGTACATTAAACTAATTGTAAACAAGTTTATTGTACATGGCGTTTGGCGTGAACACGGCCTTAGTCAGTGATTATGTTCCAGACCGTATGAGTATTTGGACCGTACGCGTACTGTCTGGGCCGTATGCGTACTTTTTCAAAATACTCATACGGTCGGACCGTACGCGTACGGTCTGACAAATATTAAGAAGTATACAAATAATATCGACAAAGGACGAATGGGAATATACAATCCAATGTCTCGTGTACTTTACGAACCCTTGAAAAACTTTTTGAGAGGTCCATAAATGGCCTGTTGAAAGGCAACATTTGGGTCCTTATTCAATATACCTCATTTTATCCAGTGCCAGTCCAAACTTCCCTGACGTAATTCCGGAGGGCCTCCTTCCAGGACCTACATGTAGTATGTGTTGCTACTTTGTGCTTATCTTGAACGTTAAGAAGCCAACAATCAGCTATTACGTACGCGTGTCATTAACAAATAAAGGGGTCCAGAAATTGTTAAGTATCAACTGTGAAACGTTTCAATTTTTTATTGATAACTATTTTAGACATGATAAAAGAAACAAAGCAAATGTCTAAGGTTAGGTTGATTGTTGATGATTGATGCTTTCCTCAATTGCATAATTTACCGATGACGCCAAAGGAAACTGGGGAATATAAATATGGTCCTTTTGGTCTTCTCCGAAATAAGTCAAAATTTTAATGAAATGCATATGGGTGGGTATAGACTTCAAGGTGCTTAAAGTACCAGAATTACCAATCATGTAGATTTGGGCATCACAGTAGAAAGACTGTAATGTTCGAGGAAACTAAGCATAATCTTTATACCTTAAAAACAAAAAAAAACATAATCGAGAAAGCAATTCAGTTAATATTAAGAAGTATCTCTTCATCTTTATATCTTTACATTAAAGAAACTGTATTACTATTGACGGTTATAAGTTACATGTTCATTGTATACACATATTCTCTAGCCTTTATGTAGCTCTATTATAATCTATTGTAATCTATGACCTATAATCCATTAATTGTTTTTGATTGCCGTCTACATCAAAAAGAAGATGTGGTATTGAAACAACTCTTCGCAAGAGACCAGACGATACAAAAACAACTATACATGTAGGTTCACCGTACGGCCTTCAACAATGAACAAAGCCCATACCGCATAGTCAGCTAAAAAATCACACAGAAATGACAAATGTAAAACATTTCATAAGAGAAAACTAACAGACTAAATTTTGCAAAAAATAGTGAACACAAAAATATATATATAACCACGGATTACATGCTCCTGGCTTTAAACAGGCACATACAGAATATGGCGGGATTAAATATGTTAGCGGGCACCTAACCCACTCCTCACCGTACATTGACTGTCGTATGGTAAACTTTTCTAAAATGCTATCAAATGAGATATTCGGACGTGTGCATCTGTATGCTTAGTCATATTTGCATCTGTCTAGTTAATGTATTTCTACCAATTCAACTTTCGTATACATAAGGATTTTTTTTACATGTACAAAATACCTCCCTCCAAGAGTGTTTCGACAATACAACGAATATTATGGGTTGCTGTCTGCATGTTATGGTGGTAAATTATTTATTTTTTAAACATGCGAATTGGTTATAATCATATCAAAGCATTATTTCATACACGCAACATTCATTGACAAACGCAATATTGTGTCAACGAAGCGTACAGTATAAAAAGGTGTAATGACAACGAAGCGTACACAACATGAAAATAAAGACACTTTAAAACATGTATTTCTTTGTTTCTAGACACAACACAAACATACGACCTTTATAAGTTTGTTAATTTTAACTATGAAATTTTCAAAAATGTATGTTATAAAAACTATGAGGTACAAGAAACATTAAGTTTTGAATATTTAAAAATACCAAGCACGTTTTATCATTGATATCGTCGTGCGTTATTTGATGTTTGTATATAAAAATTCCACATAATTGAAAAACCTTTTAGTAACTAATGAGTATTATGGCAAAGAATATATTGGAGCAAAATATCCGAAGAATAGATATTGGATTTTCTTTAAAAGTATTAATTTCTTACTGTCTGAACTCAGTGTTACACGATGTGTTCGATTCGAACGCGTCAACGTCCGGTTTCATCTGTATCGGGGTTATACAGGGTGTGTAAATACAATGTAAGTTATGACGGTGATTTTGAATACAAACTTTGTGGCAAGGTACACATCTATTTCATTATTTGTAGAGGAAAATATTGTAAAAATACAAAACAATTACGGACTTCGTTTTATCAATAAAATGTAATAAGTGTTCAGGCTTTCTTCAGAATTAAAGATTTCGTGGCTGTATATTTTGAATGTGATAGATTCAATTTATTTAAATAACTCGTAAAATGATTCAGAAAACTACTATATTTGAATATTAAAAAGTCTAAATATAGTGGAGACATTTATCAACAATTGTTTTATTTTCATTAGATAATGTATTATTCTGCAATTCTAATTGTTGTGTAATCAATTTTGTAAATATCACAAATGTTTGTATTATGTACCTAAGAACCTTTTTATTCAGATTGAAATAATATGAACATGAAATATATCAGTTAACTTAATCTCCAATATACAAAAAATGTAACTGAAGATTTGATTGGCTGTGTCATTTTTTTACACTTTAAATACATTCAAATACTTTACATTTGCCAAAGTCTATGCATAAATTTGAGATATCTTTCTATTTGTCATACAAGTGAGAGGTTTAACTAGCTATAAAACCAAGTTTAATCCACCATTTTCTACATTTGAAAATGCTTGTACGAAGTCAGGAATATGAGTCCATTCGTTTTTTATGCGTTTTGTTATTTGATTTTGCCATGTGATTATAGCTTTCCGAATTGATTTTCCTCTGAGTTCAGTATTTTTGTGATTTTACTTTTTTCAGGCATTAATTGTTTCTTTAAAATTCTTCTTAATAAATTCGTTCGAATCTTAAAAATTTCTAATTTGAATAGGAGGCGATTCAAAAGGTACATGTAGGCTGGTTTGCTCGCAGTAACTTATACCGGCATATAGATACTAAACAAACTAGTTCTTCAGACTTGTTCCACAGTGACTAAAGATATCAACAGATAAGGGAAAATAGAAATATAACGGAATAGAAATTACTTTCGTTTGTTTTGATCATAATATAACATCTTATAAAACAAACAAAGCTGTGATACCTTGAATTTCAGTAAAAAAAAAATGGATGTAATTTGAAATTTGACCTCACTGGAAAAACATTTCTGGGATATTTGTATCATCTGTTTCTTTAAATATTTCAGTAAACTTACAATTGTATTTTTTTCACTTTAAGGTAGATAGGGTGTCTTCCTCCATCTTGGATTTTGAAATACTAGAAAACAAGGTCTAAATCTTTGATGAAATGTGCAAATTTTTATAGTAGTAGGTAATTCATGTGTAAGAATTTTCATTATAATATAGAAAATGCCATGTTTGATCATATTTATGATTGTATTTTACAAAAAAAAGAAATCTTTTGTTTGATTCATTTTTTTCCAACTTTGTCAAATAAGGGGAGGCAACTCAAATGCAAGGGCAGATAATTCAGATAGTGTTACTTTTACAATAGAATGTGTTAGGAATTTACCCATTTTTACATATAGCAAGAAAACGAGTCCGGTGACCCCATTTTTTCTTTTTCTTATCTGAAAGCATAATATTGGAGCTATCTTCTCATATTTTATCTCAAAATTCTATGGTGTGGTTTGCGTTTTATGGCGGAAAATTGGGTTTTCTATGCATAATCTATACAAAATCTTGACAATTTTGCACAACCTGTAGCGTGAAAATAAGTTTGGTGACCCATTCTTTTTATTAATGTTTTTAAACAAGCAGGATATGAACTACATTTTGGCAAATTATTAAAAGATTCTATGGATTATAATTTAGACACCCCATCTACCTTAAGTACAATATTTTTTACAACAGCAATAGTTGCAGCATATTTCAATATGAGTCTTCGGGAGACTATGACTCTGAGTAGGGAAAACATTAGCTTTTTATAGAAAGAGAATATGTTCTTTTTTTCAAGGTTAAAGAACGTACAACTGCCATGTGATGTGTATGTACATACTGACAAACAATTAATGCTTGTCACATGGTCCTCTTTGGTTCTTCTTTTTTACAAATGTATGCCCCTCATAAGTCATATTACTTAAATCCTCACATAATCGGGTATTTATCCATCACTGGCTTTTATGTTGTATTGGTTTTGGTCGTACTTGTTGAAGGTAAATCTAGAAAAACGTGCGCTTCAAATGCGCAGAATTACATTCTGTTCATTAAGACATTATAAATTAGAAAAAACAATATTAGATGTTATTGCAACAGTAGTTTTCATATAATAAACTGTTATCGCTAAAGTGAAAATTAGCAATTTGATGTTCCATCCAGAGAATAAAGGTTGCAATGATAAACTATAGAGTCTGACATTATAAACATGATCGGTATTGATAAACCTAACAAGAGAGTGTTGTGTAAAAAGTGTATCGTTTTATTCGATAGAAGTCTTGTTTCTTTATTAACATACAATGAAAGGAATTATCGGACTTTTATTTATGTTATATTTTTCTTGTCGACTTTGTCCTGTATAAAAGAGGGGCGAAAGATACCAAAGGGACAGTCAAATACATAGATCGAACACGAACCACACCAAAACCTTGGGGTTTCGTGTAAATACGGATGGGTCACTAGGATATATACATTAACCGCAGTCATCACGTTTGAGTGTACGGATTTCTGCAATGGTCGGCCTTGTAAGATGTATCAATACACAGTCACGTCCAATACGTTTAATACAATGTCTCTGCATGTTAGATATTAACACTCTGGTGGTATACATTCACACAATTTAAAACTTCTTTCAGGTAGACTTATTTTGCATAACCTATATTGATAGTTATTGTATTGTCGTGAAAACATATGAAATACTTTCCACTGTACATCAAACAAATATATTATTAGTCAGTCAATCCGTGTGAATGCTGATGCCATACTTCCCACAGCTTATCGATTAAGTATTTTACAATGCTTTGGTGAATTCTTTAAATCAAATAGAAAGTACTGCAGGTTCACATGGTATTCCGAAAATCATTTGTTAGTATAAATACAACAATATCGAAAGGAAGTTACACGATTGCCTATTCATGGTTAACATGCTACAGTTATTTGAGTGAGACAGAGAAAACCAACACATTTTCATCGTTATTCTCATACAAATGTGTAGTTGTTTTTTTTTGTTATTTTTGAGCTTGTAATGCTGGTACATGTACTAAGTCATTCATGATTCCTTACTATAAAAGTATTGTCGTTTTTTTCCCTGTCGTTTAAGGCTTAAGTTTAGAGTAGACTTCATTTCTAACTTCAATGACAACTTTATCATTACTTTTATACAAATCTTGTATGTATTGTCTTCTGCAATATGGTCCTTCTGCTGGTCCAACATGTTTAATAATTACCCCCTTTTATATTTGTCATCGTCTATCTTTCTGACTACAAATTGATTCATTCATTTTGAAATGTAGAGTTTTCTTTCAGAAAGTTGACCTTCAGATATCTCATAACCTTGTGTTAAAAAATCATTCACACTACCATCTCATGCACAGTTAATAATCACTTAAAATTGATGGAATCAATGGTCATCATGTAGAATGATATTCTGATTTATAACCTGTATGAGATTTAAATGACCGGACCGTTCAGACACATTAAGAAAATAACATACAGTTGAGAACTCATTTTAAATGCGGATCAAAAATAGTATTTGAACTAAGATTCATAATCCGTTTATTGCAAAATATAGAAAAATATCTATATAATTTTAGAAATAGACTGTTACTTAGTAAAGGTATATAACATCATTACATGTTTTAACATATGGGAATTGATTTTTTTAAATTTACCTTATAAAAAATTATGGAAAACATTTTAATTTTCAAACTCATCGTTCTCGGGCAATGTTCGTACCCGGAACCAAATCTCTTTTAGCATCAGCCGTTATCAATTGTGTATAAAACAATTTGTCATAGGGATACATTTTCAGACCAGAAAATAATGACGAAAATACCTTAAAGAAACTTATGTTTTAATTACTGATTGTTCTTCAAAATGTGTGAACATTTTGTTATTTCAGAGCGGAATAGACATTGAGATCGTGTTTTTAAAAACAAAACCAAATTACCCACATGACTTTGTATTAATATGAATTGATAATGTTAATAAGTATATTAATTTTTGATATTCATTTGTCATAAAAAATTTCGGAAATCTGCCACATTTTTTCACCTGACAATATAAAAGAGGGGCGAAAGACACCTGAGGGGCAGTCAAACTCATAAATCGAAAATAAACTGACAACGCCATGGCTAAAAAATAAACAGACGAACAGACACATCATAGAAAACTTAAGGCTAAGCAACACGAACCCCTTCAAAACATTGGTTGTATTTAGTTGGTTGTTAGTTTATATACATGAAATTAAACATTGTTGTGTTCAGTTACTTGTTGGATTATATACATGAAACAGTTGTTGCGTTGAGTGAATTGTTAAATTGCACACATTCCAAAATGATATCGTTAATGGGTCGTAAAAGTGTCCGCAAGACCTATTTTAAGCTCAATATATAATTGTGGGTATAGATAAGTCGTTTGAAAAGCGTCAAAAGCATCGTTTTAACACAGGATAAACATTCCTCATGTCAAACCTCAGAATTTCGATGCCCAACCTGATACACGAGGTTAATCCTAACCCAATTTCTTGGACATACAATTGTTAAGTAATACTAAACAACCAATGCACTTTCCGTATGCTTATACGATAAACTCATCTTAGATACCAGGATTGAAATTTAGTATTTGCGCCATACGCGCGTTTCGTCTACAATAGACTCATCGATAACGCTCGAATAAAAAAAAGGTTAAAAAGGCCAAATTATGGACGAAGTTTTGGGAACGATACAACGAACGAACGAACTTAATGAATGAACTTTTTTTAAGAAGAAAATACTACTTAATAATGTTTTGTTCCACGCGCTTTTCTTATTTTAACTTCATCCGGAACAGTTATACTACCAAACTATTAAACCACTTAGACACACGAAGAGCTAATTAAAGGATCAATTAGGCATACACATATCAAACAAAGTTGTTGTTGGCTGAGGGATTAGAATCCTATTTAGTTTCAATAATTTATCAATTTATCAATGGAGAATTCAATTGAAAAAGAATATTATAAATCATATCATAATCAACTGCTGAGCTTGTAATCTTAGTGAGCGTAAGAGTAATTTTTTCAGTCTGCATGGTTTGGGATCCCTTGTTACTTGACCGGAACAACGTAGAGTCATGGTTAAATTGTCATCCTGACATTACAGATTTCATGACATATACTGATTTTATATTGTTTAACACATGATAACATAAACTACATTTATTTGGATACATGCGGAAGATATTCAATCCACGGCTCCTCGAAAATTTCTTATGAATTTAAGGTTGAAGTGGAAATATGACACTATCTATAGGTGTTAAAAAGTTAGTTACTTTAAAATTATTAACCATTTGTTCCCCCTAATTTGCTACACTATTTAGAGAAATGCGTTTTATTGGAAATTTTTTGATTGTATATAACTTTAAATTTATTTACAATTTTATATAAATTTGGGACGATTTAGAACTTGACATATTGTGTACAGTAAATACCAGACTAATCTTGAACGCAATGAAGTTAGTAAAAGAAAGGTGAAACATATCATAGGGACATTCAAACTCATAAGTTAGAAATAAACTGACAACGCAATAGATGAAAAGGATGCAATCGGCGGCATTTCTTTTATTCTATCGAATTAAACCCTCTTTAAAAAAACGAATCCGTCCCTATAGGCAAGAAAATATAGGAAGATGGGGTGTGAGTGCCAATGAGACAACTCTCCATACAAATAACAATTTATAAAAGTAAACCATTATAGGTCAATGTTCGGCCTTCAACGCGGAGCCTTGGCTCACACCGAACAAAAAGCTATAAAGGGCCCCGAAATTACTCGTGTAAAACCATTCAAACGAGAAAACCAACGGTCTAATCTATATAAAAAACGAGAAACGAGAAATACGTATAAATTACATAAACAAACGACAACTACTGTACATTTGATTGCGAAAAATATATAAATGTTGTTACTACACACCTTAGCTGTGCATGGTTCAGATTGTAGCACAGTTCATTGCAGTTAAAACGAAAAGATTTGGCCAAAGTCACGTGTTACTAGCCTGATTATTCTAAATAAAATTGTAAGCAAGTCTAAATATGTTGGGGTTTGATTTGTATTATCTATAGGTTCATATGGTGCACATATATATATGCAAGGGATTGGTTATTGATAACTCTATAAATAGTGTCCGAGGGGTTGACAGACCTTACATTTAATTCGGTAATTTAAATGGCGTTCTCTTGTTTATCTATACAAATTTGGATATGCGTGTTACAGATAGCTCTAGGTAAGGTTGTAAATATAGTAAAAAAGTGCAATGTTTTACTTTCAAATAAAACCCCTACTTTTTAATAAGAATAAAAAGAAACATCTTAGAATAAATAGACATGTAGGGAAAATGAAAGTCAGACGACAATATTAAATGGAATATAACGAAATCAGAGTTCTATATTTTTATTAGATTGGTATGTATAGGTAACATATAGATATAAGAAGATGTGGTATAAGTACCAATGAGACAACTATCTACCCAAACCGAAATTTGTGAAACGGTAGACCCTTATAGATCTAAAGTATGGCCTTCGACACGGAGCGCTATCTTACAAATGTACACCGAACGCTATGCTATACAGCGCCTCAAATATAATGACTAATGTAAAACCATTCAAATAGGAAAATCAACTTTCTAATGTATATTAAAAAAACACAAGAAGCGCTAATCACATATAAACCACATCAACAAAAGACTGCCACTGAACAACAAGTTCCTGACTAAGGACAGGTGCAAACAAATGAAGCGGATTTAGACATTTTAACAGGTGCTAATATTCACCCTAACCTGAATGTAACGTTTCATCATAGAAAGACACACCATCAAATATTATACAAATATAGCCTTTGTATGAGGTCGATACAAGGATATATTGACCTAAAAGAAGTATATTGACTGAGGACGAAGTCGGAGGTCGATATACTTCTTTGGGTCGATATATCATGTATTGACTTCATACAAAGGCTATATTTGTTATATTATTAATTTCCGACCATATTTGTATCAAAATCGTCATTTGATTTTAATTTTTAGATATTATATTGTCTCCTTGACAATAACAACATACTAGTTTTTATTTAATTTATTTTTTATGTTAAGCATGTTATGTATTTTAAGATTTTTTTCCGTCAAAGATATAATTTGTTTGAAAACGTTTAAGGTCAAGGATCAGTAAATGAACTAGTCCATAGATTTTTTGAAAATTTAGAACTCAACTAGATATTGAAAATATACATCAGAAAATGTAAAAAAAAGTATATGTCACCGACTTCGTTTTCAAGAAAAATCCATTTTCAAAATGGTCCGAGAGGGTACTAAATTACATTGAATATATAGGGGAAATCTATATTTTTCTTCTACAATTTTCGGTTTCCGGTATAAATCACGTGAACCGCTCCATAGAATTTTTTTTAAAATTTATATTTTCTTCCTTTTTGTCTGACGAATTAGATGATATAAAAAAAATATGGTCACCGACTTCGTTTTCCCTGTAGAAGCGACGCAAACCCAACATTTTGGCAAAAAAAAAGCATCAAAATTCGTGACGTCGTAATTTTTATAACATAACGTCAAGTTATCATGCTAATAATATCCAACGTTCTTCGTGTTGATTCTGCACGATGATTATGTGTTTCGTATTGATAGATTCTTTTTATCATAAGAATCTGGTTAATTATCAATAATTTTTATTAGTATTACCAATATTCTTTATCCTTTATATTTTAGCACCCCATTATACTCTTTTTCTTTTTTTTCTTTTCTGCATTTTATTCTGCAATTTTTGCCCATTATTCTGTATTCCGTAAACCCCAATCAGACCCTCTTTTATGGAACATTTTAAAAAGAAACTATACGTTGTAAAAAATATGAAACATGTATGTTCATAATCAATATACATATCTAAAACAATTACTAATTCAGACAAAAATACATTGTAAGTACATAAACGCAAAAATGGTAAAAACTTAAAAATAGAAATCATCAGGGTTACTGTCTACAAGTTGACGCAATAAAAGATATTATTGAAGCTTTATTTTTTATGCCCCCCCCCCCCCCCTCAACTACCCCTGTACGTCTGCCCGCCCGTCATTCCGTCTGTCCGTCCGTCCCCCTTTATTGTTATTCCGCAAAACATTTACGGTTTGAAACCTAAAACGTTTTCACTTTGCTGTCTGTTTGCATGTGGTCAGAGTTTTGATCTTTATTAATATTTGCTCTAATGAGAGATAGTTGAACTTTGTCATTTTTGGGTAACCAATTCATAAATCTCTTAGACTATCTTGTAAGTCATCTGTTTACACTTTTTCTCCGTTCCGATATATAATTTGGCCACTTTTGGAAAAAAACGGTTTCTTTAGCAGCGGAACATGTAATTATTTTTTTAGCTTGTGTTTTGGTACTATATCACGACAGAACGTGTTCTGTCCATATACTGCTGCTTAACATCGCATTTATAAACAAACATTATATCAATGATCCTACAAATTCTTGAAAGAGTGTCGTGTGGTTATTTACACATCTGCAAGTTAACAAGTAAAACATGCAGATAAACTGACATCTTTGTTAATATCTTTTTTGTTCTGTATAAAATTTATTGTATACAAGTCTACAAAAACGTTTTAAAAAGTTTAATAAATGGTTATTGTTCCATAAGTGTACATATGTATGTTCGAAGTATATATAGAATCAGTACATGATACACAACATGCGACAAATAAAAGGGGGGGGGGGGTAGTAATAACAGGAAACTAAATTAAACTAAGGCTTTGATGGATGTAAACTTCAATAAAGCTGGAAGTTACATAAGGGGAACAGGAAAATAAGAATATATTGCATCACTTACATCAACCTTTAAATTGACCAGTATTTTTTTATTCATTACTGACCAGCAACACCGAGATAATCCAACGATTTTTTTAGGGTCCATATTAAGTGTGGACCTAAATGTTCTTTATCTTTATAATTAAATACTAGTATAACGCTTATTCTAAAAAAAATCATCAATTAACGATTTTGTAAAATTCTTCTTTCATTACATGATTTCTTAATTCTGTAAATGGTCTATACTATTGTATTAAATAATTATTTTATTTTCCGTTGTTATTCTTTATAATTTTGCAAACTTTTTTGATTTTGACATTCCCCAGTATACGTTATTCTGCAACTCCTTTTTAGATGTAATTATATGTGACAATAAATTAATGTGCTTCTTTCTCTGAATTTCGCTTTCTCTTAAGACATTGCACGGTCTTTGTAGTACAGTGGGGTTTTTTTTCCAGAAAATACATCGTGAAAAACATTTCCAAGGAAACCAAACATACGGAGGTTGAGATATGACATAAAAACAGATGTACATACTTATGTTTAATATGCCTACAAAAATACCCCCACCCCCAACCCCCCCCCCCCCCCCCCCCCCAAAAAAAAAAACAAAAAAACCAAAAAAAAAAACAATTGCACACAGGCTAAGACATGACTGGAAATATTGTGTTTTGTTAATTAGTCATGTAAAATGAGGGGGGGGGGGGGGGGCTTTAACGGGACTCCGGGGTCGGGTGTTTTTAAGCACGGGATTTCGGGATTGATCCTTTCTGGATCCGGCTATTCTTTTCTAGAATTTCGGGATGACAGGATTTATCTTTCTATAAATTCGGGACTTCGGGATTTCATGTTTTAAAGTCCGGGATTTCGGGATCTGGACTCCTGCCCCCTTTACAAATGCATATCATAAGATTCTTTTCCTTTTTAATTTTCTTTTGGCCTTGTGTTTTTGTCTGGTTGCTGTCTTATTGAAGTACTAACTACTTACGGGATTTACATTTTACTTTAGGTACTGAAAGTCTGTGACACTGTGCATATTTTTCAGTAGGTATAAATAGTAGTAGTATAATATAGAGATGATCGATATAATCTCGTTCTCAACCTTCAAGTTTTATGAGTGAAATAGAGAGAACAGTTCTATTTTATATTTGAGATGCTACATTCTGATTCCTTCCTCGGATTTGGCTATACTTTTTGGACCTTTTGGATTATAGCTCTTCATCTTTTATGTAACTTAAAGCTTTGGATTTCAAATATTTTGGCCACGAGCATCACTGAAGAGACATGTATTGTATTGTCGAAATGCGCATCTGGTGCAAGAAAATTGGTACCGTTAATTTTATTCAGCTAGGGTACATTTTTTTTTTATTCGGTTAATTTTTACCCACATATATATATATATATATATGGGTAAAAATTAACCGAATATATATATATATATATATATATATATATAAAACGTCTGTATAGTAGTCAACGACTTTCCCCACGAGGGCGCTGGATCGTTACGAGTAACGATACATGTACACAATAAATAAATTATATAAACGCCTTAAAAAGTGTACACAACAACTCCAAATACAAAAAAAGGTAACTATAAATGTAATTATTTATAAATATTTCGGATAACAGATATCCTTCGTCAGTCAGATTCTGATGTGAAATGAATCATCTTTGAGTCTCGTTAGATTAAACTTTTACTAAATCTTGAATTTTATACAATAAAAAAAGTCAAACCGAACATCAGTAAAGACGCTTGCACCATTCTTAAAAAATGTTAACATGACATAGGTTATATGGTTTATTACAACAGAGAGCTCATATATATGCTTTAAATACAAATAATAATGTGCGATGTGAACTAGCACAATTCTAAAACTGTATCGGGAACGACAATTATGATGATATAACATGTATACGCATGATAACGTCTGTAAAATTACCAAATAGACAGCACTGAACGATCTAAATATTTGAAATTGAGAGTAAAGTAGTTACAACAGAGTCTGAATATTTAAACATCGTGAACAAACGGCCGTAAAAATGTAATAATATTTTTTTACTAAGTATAACTAGAAGAATGTGGCTATGTACTTATACATCCCTCAAAAAATTAAGCAATTTAAATTGGTATCTTCAACAAATGTATTTAACAAATGAAAAAGGTTGAGAAAAAGAAACAGAGACTGTAATAATAAGTAATATAACCTGAATGTGAAGCACTACACGGAGTCGAACTACATCTTTTCATTTATCCCATTTGGTGCCAAAGTTGTTAATTTTCGTATCCAAAATCTTTCCCGAGCGAGTCTATCCTCCTTAGACCAAGCAGAGTTGTGGTCAATGATTTTAATGGTCAGTCGATTGAGATCTGCCTTAGTGTGGCCAGGGGATCTCAAATGTCGACTGAGAGGGAGGTCTGGCTTGCATTGGTAGTCGCTACGATGGCCGTTCATTCGTTTGTGAAACGGCTGTTCTGACTCGCCAACATACTGTTTACCACATTTACACTGTAAGAGATATACAACATTTGAAGTCTTGCAATTAACATTGCAAAATATGGTGTATTCTGTGCCAGTGGAGTGACTGTTAAAAGTCTGGGTATCCAGTATTTGTTTGCAAGTCAGACATCGTTTGTTTCCGCAACCCTTGCAAGATCCCATAGATGATAAGCCTGCTTGAGAGGATAAATCAGCTCTCACCAGCAAGTCTTTAAGGCTTTTGGGCCTACGGAATGCCAGTACAGGTGGCTCGGGAAAGATCTTGGATAGTTTTGAATGTTTTTCGATCTCTTTCCAATTTTCGCGGATTAGGTGAGATAAGTTGTCAAATTTTGGATGGTAATTCAACACAAAAGGCACCCTCTTGTTGACCTTTTTTTCTTTATATTGTAAAAGCTCATCTCGGCTGATGTTGTTAGCACGAGAAAAACCTTTATCAATGTCTTTTCTTTTGTAGCCCCGATGTTTAAGGTGACCGCGAAGTTCTTGTAGACGTTTTTTTGCAATATCGTTGGTGGAGCAAATCCTTTTTATTCGTATGGCCTGGCTGTAGGGAATGCTCTTGGTGCAGTGTTTGGGATGACAACTCAAAGGAGATAGATATTGATGTTTGTCTGTGGGCTTGCAATACAGATCTGTTAATATGTTTCCATCCCTCAATTGCGTTGTAGTGTCAAGAAATGTGATCTTAGAGTCAGAGATTTCATATGTGAATTTTATTGAGGGATGGGCATTGTTGGCATGATGAATGAACAGATTTAGTTCTTGTTCAGTATTGTCCCACTTCATGTCAATATCGTCGATAAATCGAAACCAAGAGAGGGGTTGATGAAGAGATGCATTGAGAATTCTTTGTTCTAGTTTCCCCATAAAAATATTGGCATAAGACGGGGCCATCTTTGTTCCCATTGCTGTTCCATTAACTTGGAGGAAGTGTTCGCCATTAAATACGAAGTTATTGCATTTCAATACCAAAGTTAGAAGCTGGATGAGACATTCAGTTGGTGGATGTAAGGTGTTACGAGAGTTCCAGACTTCCCTACAGGCTTCAATACCATCGTCATGGGGGATGTTAGTATAGAGGGAGGTAACATCAAGCGAAACAAGGATCGTTTCAGGTGGGAGAGGGTTCAGAGATTCCATTTTCTTAAGATAGTGTGTTGTGTCTTGTATATAGGATGGTAAATTTTCTACATGTGGTCTCAGATGAAAGTCAATAAATTCTGATATTTTCTCTGTAGGATGGTCATTGGCGGAAACAATTGGTCTACCGGGATTATTAACTTTATGAATTTTAGGCAGAAGATAGAAACGCCCGGGCTTTGATTTTTCAGGTTTTAGGTATTTAAATGTGTCTTCATCAATATGCCCCTGTTCACACATGTTTTTCAGATTTGTTGTGATCTCTTTGTTGAACTGAGGGGTGGGGTCAGTGTCTAATTTCTTATAAAATCTCTCATCAGAGAGTTGACGTTCTGCCTCTTGAATGTAGTCACATTTGTCCATGACGACAACAGCGCTACCTTTATCAGCTGGTTTAATTATAATGTCGTCTCTGTTCTTAAGTTTCCGCACAGCTTCATTTTCTTCAGACGAAAGATTGCTGAATGTTTGGGAAGTGGCAGTGGACAGATGTGTTACGTCGGATTTAATTTTGTCAATTATGTGTTCCAAAGTTGCACATTTACTGGGTTTCGGAATCCATGAACTTTTTTTCCTGAATCTGGGAATATCGACATCTGCTTGGTCGTCATCTGAGTCGAGATCACTTGTGTCACTTTCAGTGGTACCATTTGTGGTGTTCTTATAAAAATATTCCTTGATTCTGAGGGATCTTGCTAGCTTGTCTAGGTCATCTTCCAAAAGTAAAGAATCAATTTTGCCCGGCGTGGGACAAAAATTAAGACCTTTTGACAGTACCTTAGTCTCGGTCTCCGACAAAGCAACTGTAGACAAATTGACTACAGTGTTTGTGGAGTTCATGCAACTTTGTTTTTTTCTCTTGAATCGGCGATTCCGGGGTTTTTTACCGGTTATGATGTTACGATTGAGAGTTAAGGTGGTCTGCTCTCTTGCAACAGTGTCCAAAAGTACGCCGTCTCGTGTAAATTTATTAATTTGTTTTTTGTGTAATTTCCGGGATTCAATGCGTAAGATGTCATGGAGGCGCTCGTTGATGTTGAGCAATTCAGGACCGGAAAGTTCTTGACATGATTTGTTGTAAATATTGTTATAATTACGTTGTAAATTTAAATGTTTATGAGACGCTTCAGCGTGTAATAGATCCATCAATTTCACGGAACTACTGTGGAGAATATTATTCCATCTATCCATAAATCTGATGGATTTTGCACCGGTGGTAAGGGGTGAAGCTTTCAAAATAAGCCCCATCGGAACAATACCCTGAGACAAATAAGTTTTTAAATTTGATACATGATGTTCGGTTTTAACTATTTTTAGACTCAAAGCTCTAAGCTTTTTAAAAAATGACATAGTTTGCCTGATGTTAAGGCTGTAAGAAAAATCGGATCGCGTAATAAATCACTCGATACAGACTAAGAATAGTAGTCAACGACTTTCCCCACGAGGGCGCTGGATCGTTACGAGTAACGATACATGTACACAATAAATAAATTATATAAACGCCTTAAAAAGTGTACACAACAACTCCAAATACAAAAAAAGGTAACTATAAATGTAATTATTTATAAATATTTCGGATAACAGATATCCTTCGTCAGTCAGATTCTGATGTGAAATGAATCATCTTTGAGTCTCGTTAGATTAAACTTTTACTAAATCTTGAATTTTATACAATAAAAAAAGTCAAACCGAACATCAGTAAAGACGCTTGCACCATTCTTAAAAAATGTTAACATGACATAGGTTATATGGTTTATTACAACAGATTCCGAAACCCAGTAAATGTGCAACTTTGGAACACATAATTGACAAAATTAAATCCGACGTAACACATCTGTCCACTGCCACTTCCCAAACATTCAGCAATCTTTCGTCTGAAGAAAATGAAGCTGTGCGGAAACTTAAGAACAGAGACGACATTATAATTAAACCAGCTGATAAAGGTAGCGCTGTTGTCGTCATGGACAAATGTGACTACATTCAAGAGGCAGAACGTCAACTCTCTGATGAGAGATTTTATAAGAAATTAGACACTGACCCCACCCCTCAGTTCAACAAAGAGATCACAACAAATCTGAAAAACATGTGTGAACAGGGGCATATTGATGAAGACACATTTAAATACCTAAAACCTGAAAAATCAAAGCCCGGGCGTTTCTATCTTCTGCCTAAAATTCATAAAGTTAATAATCCCGGTAGACCAATTGTTTCCGCCAATGACCATCCTACAGAGAAAATATCAGAATTTATTGACTTTCATCTGAGACCACATGTAGAAAATTTACCATCCTATATACAAGACACAACACACTATCTTAAGAAAATGGAATCTCTGAACCCTCTCCCACCTGAAACGATCCTTGTTTCGCTTGATGTTACCTCCCTCTATACTAACATCCCCCATGACGATGGTATTGAAGCCTGTAGGGAAGTCTGGAACTCTCGTAACACCTTACATCCACCAACTGAATGTCTCATCCAGCTTCTAACTTTGGTATTGAAATGCAATAACTTCGTATTTAATGGCGAACACTTCCTCCAAGTTAATGGAACAGCAATGGGAACAAAGATGGCCCCGTCTTATGCCAATATTTTTATGGGGAAACTAGAACAAAGAATTCTCAATGCATCTCTTCATCAACCCCTCTCTTGGTTTCGATTTATCGACGATATTGACATGAAGTGGGACAATACTGAACAAGAACTAAATCTGTTCATTCATCATGCCAACAATGCCCATCCCTCAATAAAATTCACATATGAAATCTCTGACTCTAAGATCACATTTCTTGACACTACAACGCAATTGAGGGATGGAAACATATTAACAGATCTGTATTGCAAGCCCACAGACAAACATCAATATCTATCTCCTTTGAGTTGTCATCCCAAACACTGCACCAAGAGCATTCCCTACAGCCAGGCCATACGAATAAAAAGGATTTGCTCCACCAACGATATTGCAAAAAACGTCTACAAGAACTTCGCGGTCACCTTAAACATCGGGGCTACAAAAGAAAAGACATTGATAAAGGTTTTTCTCGTGCTAACAACATCAGCCGAGATGAGCTTTTACAATATAAAGAAAAAAAGGTCAACAAGAGGGTGCCTTTTGTGTTGAATTACCATCCAAAATTTGACAACTTATCTCACCTAATCCGCGAAAATTGGAAAGAGATCGAAAAACATTCAAAACTATCCAAGATCTTTCCCGAGCCACCTGTACTGGCATTCCGTAGGCCCAAAAGCCTTAAAGACTTGCTGGTGAGAGCTGATTTATCCTCTCAAGCAGGCTTATCATCTATGGGATCTTGCAAGGGTTGCGGAAACAAACGATGTCTGACTTGCAAACAAATACTGGATACCCAGACTTTTAACAGTCACTCCACTGGCACAGAATACACCATATTTTGCAATGTTAATTGCAAGACTTCAAATGTTGTATATCTCTTACAGTGTAAATGTGGTAAACAGTATGTTGGCGAGTCAGAACAGCCGTTTCACAAACGAATGAACGGCCATCGTAGCGACTACCAATGCAAGCCAGACCTCCCTCTCAGTCGACATTTGAGATCCCCTGGCCACACTAAGGCAGATCTCAATCGACTGACCATTAAAATCATTGACCACAACTCTGCTTGGTCTAAGGAGGATAGACTCGCTCGGGAAAGATTTTGGATACGAAAATTAACAACTTTGGCACCAAATGGGATAAATGAAAAGATGTAGTTCGACTCCGTGTAGTGCTTCACATTCAGGTTATATTACTTATTATTACAGTCTCTGTTTCTTTTTCTCAACCTTTTTCATTTGTTAAATACATTTGTTGAAGATACCAATTTAAATTGCTTAATTTTTTGAGGGATGTATAAGTACATAGCCACATTCTTCTAGTTATACTTAGTAAAAAAATATTATTACATTTTTACGGCCGTTTGTTCACGATGTTTAAATATTCAGACTCTGTTGTAACTACTTTACTCTCAATTTCAAATATTTAGATCGTTCAGTGCTGTCTATTTGGTAATTTTACAGACGTTATCATGCGTATACATGTTATATCATCATAATTGTCGTTCCCGATACAGTTTTAGAATTGTGCTAGTTCACATCGCACATTATTATTTGTATTTAAAGCATATATATGAGCTCTCTGTTGTAATAAACCATATAACCTATGTCATGTTAACATTTTTTAAGAATGGTGCAAGCGTCTTTACTGATGTTCGGTTTGACTTTTTTTATTGTATAAAATTCAAGATTTAGTAAAAGTTTAATCTAACGAGACTCAAAGATGATTCATTTCACATCAGAATCTGACTGACGAAGGATATCTGTTATCCGAAATATTTATAAATAATTACATTTATAGTTACCTTTTTTTGTATTTGGAGTTGTTGTGTACACTTTTTAAGGCGTTTATATATATATACATCCGTCGATTAAATTCACCATGGAAACCAGTGACACACAACTACCATTTTTGGATATCCTCATCTTAAAATCAGGCAGACATATAACAACGGATATTTATTATAAATCCACAGACACCCATCAATACTTAAATTTTCATTCGTGTCATCCGTCCCATACAAAACGAAATATACCTTACTGTATGGCAAGACGGATTTGTGCTATAGTATCTGACCATAACATTCGAGAAGTACGTTTGAAGGAATTAAAAGGCTATTTGACACAACAGCTATACCCAGAGGGTTTAATCGAAAGTGGAATTCGAAAATCTAAACTCTTGACACTTCAAGAATTACGAACCCCGAAAGTGAAAGACACGGACGAAACCTTAAAGAAAATACCGTTTGTTAGTACACATGACCCGTATTTACCAAACGTTTTTAATACAATTAAATCTAACCTTCCGATTCTACACGAAAGTGAAACTATGAAAAAATTGATACCGGAAGAAAACTTAATCTACAGTCGAAGACAGCCTAAAAACTTAAAGAAACACTTAACCAGAGCTCGGTTCGAACCGAAGGTTAATGACTTTGAAATAAAGTCTTGCGGAGATTCAAGATGCGGTGTTTGTGGCCAAGATACGAAATATTTAGAAACGGGTAAAATGAAATCATTTAAAGATGGCAAAAAATTTCATGTGAACGCCAATATGACATGTAAGACAACAAACCTTATTTACTGCGTCACATGTCCTGGTTGCCACGAAAATTATATTGGACAGACCGGGAATAGCCTCTGTGAACGGGTGCGAGTTCACAAAGAACAAATAAAACACCCACAATACAGAAATTCGCCAATTAGTGCCCATCTTGACATTTGTGGTAAAAAGCATTTTCAAATAATGCCTATTTTTAAATGTAGACGGGATGAAGCATATAGAAAAGAGATGGAACGTTATTTCATAACAACGTTCCGATCAAAATTAAATCCCGAGAACTTTTAATAACGAACAATGACGGAACGTCATAAACCTCCTTAACGACGTCGCCTATAGCGACACTACATCAGTTATCCTGAAGAGTCCCAATGGAAGGATGAAATCGATAGAATGGAACTGTTAACTTTTTACTTATTTTATTATTTTATTTAATGAATATATATATCTGCACATGTGAAAATTATTTTTTACGCCTATATATATATATATATATATAACAATTTCCTTTGAGGAGACAACCATACGAATCAATACTTTTATGATACTAAGCCATGTATAAATCTTCAAACTATATACTGTTTATACATCAGATGATGTATCTATTTAAAGAATTTTGTTCTATTTTTAACATCGAAATTGCGGACGTGAAAGAAAACACCATTACAAAAAAAAAACAACGTTAAAATACAAAATGTAGCGATGGATTAATGATCGTGAAACATCATTTTTGTTTTGTTTTTAATTTGTTATAGTCTAAAAACTGTGTATGAATATTAAACTGTTGTTCCAACCGTGAACAAGGTTAATATTAATGTAAGTGTATTATATTGTATTGCTATCTTTGACTGACTGACAGCAGCGGCGAATTTATGACCAGTATTAGTTTATGTGGTTCATTTCCTTTTCTCTTATTTGAAAATATTTCTACTTGTTCCGACTGGTCACGTGTAATAATTTTCAAAATATGGGATATATAGTCTTATCGTACAATACTAAGTTTTAACTGTAGTATTAATGTCCCAAACTTGCACCCCTTTCTGCTTATTTTCTTTTCCCAGTGAATATGGTTTTTTTGTAAGGACAGTTTTGACATACTACATATAGAATACTTCCGAGACCACACTGTTTTTTTTCTCATCACAATTATGTAGAAATAGTAGTGAGCAACAGTTTTCACACTTGTTTTACCTGGTCGGCAGATATACAAACTCTACCACCCTACGTCCCTGACGCCAGTCAAACACCTGATTTTCATTTTGAAGATCGTCTTCATGACTGTTTTCATATAAATTTTCAATTTTTAATTTTAGAAAAACAAGTTCATTCTCCTAGAAGTAATACTTTCAGTAAAATTTAGCGTTGGCGTTGTCCCATCGAAAAGTCGCCGGGTGCAATTTTAACATTGCAAACTGGTCAAAGGGACGTAATTCGTACAAAACGTCGCAATATTTCGCGGAATCCGCTAGACGGCGTTCATTTACTGTTACTTGACGTTAATAATATCCTGAAATGCATTACATGACGTCACAAAGTATATCGATTTTTAGACATTCTAAAAATAACCGTGCAATATGCTTTTTGCTGTGCAATATGCTTTTTGCTATCCGCCGTTTTCTCGCTACCTTCGAAAATACAGTTTAACATGTGACTATCCCTAAACGAATCAAATTTGTTAAAATATACGAATTAATAATATAAACGAATATATATATACATGATTGTCTAAATTCATCACATTCATTAGAAATAGAACTTGTAATTTTTTTTAAGTAGACATTATTATTATTAAAACACAAAAATATTTTTTTGAGACACTGAGTATCTTTGTTAATATAAAGAATTTTTGTATCTTTGGGGTACTTTGTTTCTATGACTCCGATGTATCATGGTAGAAACACAATAATACATACATATTTAAATAAAAAATAAATACATAATGATATGCAGAAGTACAGGTATTTGTTAACTACAATGAACTTAAAATGTTCTAAGTTAATAAACTCAAAGGTTCTTCTCGGGAATTTTCCGAAAGGTAGTTATTAATTATAAACTGTTTCTTCTTTCCTGTTTTTTCTTTCTTCATTAGCTCATTTCAAGTATATATGTATATTTCTATAGGAGTTCTGGATAATAAAGGGACAGAATTTTTGGTAGCTTTCATGGACAACAAAGTTTTACATGGACATGATATCAAGCCAGAGTTATTCGTAACAACAGACAGCAGACATCTTGTCCATATTAATATTTCGTCTCCAGGCATTTCAAATTCACAACTGCGTACGCAATTTACCGTATCACGAGGCCAGGTTCACTTAGTTCAGATTGATACGAGTTACCGATTGGACCACACAGAATCATCTCAAAAAGCTATACTTATACAGTCCGACAAAGACATCGTTGTGTATGGTGTAAACCGTGAATCACATTCAGATGACGGCTACCTTGCCCTGCCTACAGATGCTTTAGGTACAGAATATTACACAATTTCCTATTCCCCTTCCTACTACTATACCCTTTTTACTGCCATCGGGGTTTATAATGACACATCTGTCTCTATTCACTTGCCTAATACGCCTCATCTTAATGTTACCTTAAATGGACACAACTATCACCGAAATCAATGGATAAATCTGACATTAAATAGATTCAGTACATTAGAAATTAGTTCCGTAGCAGATTTAACGGGAAGTCATATTTTATCCGATAAAGCAGTAGGAGTTTTAAGTGGAAACAAGAAAGCGGTAGTAGGTAATGCCGGAAAATCACGTGATCATCTTGTAGAAATGTTACTTCCGGTATCTTCCTGGGGTAAAAAATTTGTCACAATTCCTATACCTGAAAGACACGCTGGTGATATTTTTAGGTTCTTAGGCAGTGAAGACAATACACAAATAACTGTTCACGGACTTATTGAAGGAAAACAGTTTCACGATCAAATTAAAATAGCTAAAGCAGGACATTACGTTCAAAAACAGTATAGTTCAGGCTTGTATTCCCATGTTGTATCGGACAAACCTATAACATTGTTTCAATTTTCCATGACGCAGCAGAGAGGTGGTAATGACTTAGCAGATCCTTCCTTGATAACGATTCCTCCAATTGAACAGTATGCCGCCCGTTACACATTCACAACTCCACAATATTCTATGGGAAACTATACCAATTATTTCATGTTTGTTGTCAAGAGTTCTCTGAAACATGGTCTTAGGCTTGACCACCATCAGTTACCCGGAAACACGATTTATCACCATATTCCTGGGACTCACTTAGTCGCTGGCTACGTAAAAGTATCAGTCGGAACGCATTCTGTAACCAATGTAAACCACACAGTTGTAGGTGGTATACTGTTCGGAATGGCAAAGTTAGAGTCGTATGGATTTCCTGTTGGGTTGCTACTCAAGCCATTAAATTCAGTAAGTTTAATTTCATAGTAACGTTCCATATGTACACGAGGCCGTTGAAATTCGCTTTTCTCGCTTCAGTGAAGATCGACGGTTTGCCTTTATGCGAATCGCTTGGAATACTGGTTGACACCCCTTCTTTTTCTTTTTTAAATATAGCTGTTTAGTCAGCCGATGGGTAAAATAAAGTTTGATCAGCTAAGAATAATACAAAATCTGTTCATGTACATGTGTAACCATAAGATCCAGATGGTACAGGTATTTTTAAACGTAATGTATCAATACAGTGAAACCTGTCAATACCAACCTAAGTAAGATCATTATACAGTAAAACAGAAACAATTGCAAGGTTTTTATTATTGAGAATAATGCGACCGTGTGAGTATTGCAATATTTAGAACTCGCATTATTATATTTGAATGTTTTGAGTTTTCGTCAAAGAAAAGTAAACTTTATTGAAAAGCCAAAATGCAAATATATAAATAGCATACATTTGTAAAAAGTAGATTGTTTAATAGAAATCGGCAAAATTTATTTATGAAAAGTTAAAACAATTATTTAAAGACAGTGCTTGGACGAAAACCGCCGAGAGAAACACATTATAAAGAGATACAGCATACAAACATAGCATACAAACATGACAAATAAGAATACATTTTTAGTTAAAATTTTAAATGTATTTTAGGGTTGTCAACGTCAAAAAGCGATGGAGTATGGTGATGAAATTGACAACGACTGTGACGGTGATGTAGACGAAGAGGAATGCGATGGCAAAGGTTAAGTATAATACATTGTATCAACTGACAGTCGCATATAATCGTTCGGTAACTCGAATAAACAAGTTATGAAGAAAACGCTCTGAGGGATTAAAATAACAATCATGACACACTGCGTTGTTCTTAATTTCCGAACGAATTAGACTATAAAAACGTATTCTCAAACAACAACAAAAAAACGTATTCAAAGATCTTGAGTATTTTTGCTGTTTTTTTATTTTATTTTGCTCCATCTAATTTAGTCATTATTATAAAGAGTAATTAGTATAACTTCTTCAAGCAGCCGACTTACAATTATCGCATGTTATCTATGCTGCAATTTGCTGCATTTTTTTTAACTTCATCTACATGTACATGTACATGTACTACAATTAAAAAAAAGAAAATTGGGTAATATTTTTGTTTAATGGACAAGATCTCCGTTGACTCCTCTTGACTGACGTCAGACACACAAATCAATGAATGTGTTTGTAGATAGATGTTTTTGTGTTCTGTTAAATTGTTCCTTTTAAAATTGTTATACGATGATGACTGATGTACCCATATTCTGACTATTTTATTTATTGTGTCTGTTTAGTTAACGCGTCAATGTAAATATAACGGAAATTGATGTGACTGTCATCAAAGTGAGAGGGTTAGCGCTATAAAACCAGGTTTAATCCACCATTTTCTACATTTGAAAATGCCTGTACCAAGTCAGGAATAGGACAGTTCTTGTCCATTCGTTTTTGATGCGTTTTGTTATTTGATTTTGCCATGTGATCATGGACTTTGCGAATTGATTTTCCTCTAAGTTCAGTATTTTTGTGATTTTACTTTTTGATAATCAGCGGATTGCGGATTAATATCACTGTTTCATAGGTCTTTGATTTGCCTCGTGTTACAAATTTTCAATTACTACAGCATTTGTAAGGGCGTTAAATTATAGAATAATTATGTATTTTGTAGATGATGATGGGGACGGTCATATTGATGAAGACTGCAGATGTTGTGCTCCTAAGATCTCTATTCCTAACGTTATAGGTATGTATAATTCATAAGACGTCAAGTGTTTTGGGTTTTTTTTCACGTAGGGAGCAACCATTTAACTTCAATGGGGTAGGAGCTTTGGTTTTTTCTCAATAAAAGATAGGTGGGGGAGCATTAGCACTAAGAGTACTTTTGTCATCTACTTATACTTGATGCATTGTCATTCTATAGAGCGACACAATAAGTCAGATTTACATCAAGCTAGCTCCCATATGGTAACATTCAATAAGAATTTTTCTAGTGCCTCAGGGCCGACAATTTTTTGCTGAGAAGAAGCAAAGTTTCATCCGGATGGGGTTTAGCCCACGTGGCATAACCATGATCGTTGGTGGCCTATCTATTAATAGATAAGAAAACCAATAAATCTTTTTATTGGTTTCAAAGCTATATTGAAATAACAAGAATTAAAAAAGAAAGTTATTTTTAAAATTACATGTCTTTTAATGCAATGGACGCCTACTTCAGTTGAAATGGAAGTCGTCCAATTGAATCTAATTTTTAAAATAGGCCACCGTACGGCCTTCAACAATAAGCAAATACCGTATAGTAACTATTGCATGATAAAATTCGAATAAATTCCATGAAAATGACGGTATAATTTATTCCATAGATCGTTTGTAATTGTTGACATTTCAAAAAGAAAAAGAAAACAAAAATACAAATACAAATACAAAACTCCAAGGAAATTTAAAAACGGAAAGTTCTTACCAAATTGCATAACAAAAGCGCAAGCACATCGCACGAATGGAAAACAACTATCATATTCCTTACTTGGTACCGGCATTTCTTTTAATTATGTAGAAATAGTCAATTAAAACTGGTTTAAAAAATAGTTAAACCTCTAACTTTTATGTCAGATGCATCCAGGGCCGTAACTAGGGTTTGATTTCATGGGAGGCAGGGATTTTGGGTCGCCAATTGAGGCTCCAAGAAAGGAGGGTTAGGGGCACAGCCCCCCGCCGATTTTTTCCTCAGTAAAATGGCTAAAAATGACCCGTTTCCCTTCAATTTCCTTACTTTAAGACTCATCAGTATTGCTTGAACCTGGAAGCATTTTTATGTAAAAACAAACTGAGATTGCTGTTCGGGGTGAGCCAAGGCTCCGTCTTGAAGGCCGTACTTTGAACTATAATTATTAACATTAAATACATTGTGACCACCGATTTTTTCCCCTCAGTAAAATGGGTAAAATAACACGTTACTTTAAGACTCATCAGTAATGCTTGGACCTGGAAGAAATGTGTTTTGCAAACAATTATCATATTTAAAGATATTTTTGTTAGAAATCAAAGTGGTAAGTTAAAAAAAAACAATTTCAATATTGTTGAAAGCTGAACAGACATGTATAGAACTACAACGAATGGGAGTGTTTGGCTACTAAGGCATTGACCATAATGTTCTCGTACGATCGCAAGACGTACTGTCTGACTAGACACTTTAAAAAAATTATCCAACAACTGATTCAACCAGTAACGAATTTCCGATATCATAAAAGATTCACAATACAAAGGGAACTTCCTCTGCTTAATTGAGCTCCTAAATAAATGTGATTAGTTAAGTTTAATTTAAAATTGTCGAAAGCAAAGTTTCATATATGCGTTCTCGTACAACATAGGAAATACTGAATAACAGATGGATGGCCACACGAAAAAAAAACTAAAACAAATACTGAAATGGTTCACTTTCGATAAAAAAATACGGAAAGTGACAGATATATCACGTATCATGATAACTACTGTTAAAACTGTAAACGTGTGTTGTTTATAATACAAATTCATGTTCTTCGTGTACATATTGTGAATATTTCATTTTTTTACTTCAAAAAAATTTGGTGTAGAAAATTCAGGGGAGGCAGTTGCCTCCCCTGCCTCATAGGTAGTTACGGCCCTGGCATCATATTTAAATGTAGAGACACCGTCAACAATTTTTTTCCATGTTACCAGGAAATGACAAATTCACTGATTGGTGTTTGCTTTTTACATTTGTTAAAAACATGTTTTTATCGATAAAGTATCTCTAAAACAGTTTCATATTATGTTGGTTTTTTAATTTTTCAGTTGGAAGACGTCGATAGATGATTTTTGACAATAAAGATTTTGGATCAACTTAAGTCTTATTTTGTTATAGTTCCGTATTAGTTATTGTAGGCATAAAATTATAAAATAATAGACCATAAACCATACCACATAATAATAGACCATAAACCATACCACATAATAATAGACCATAAACCATACCACATAATAATAGACCATAAACCATACCACATAATAATAGACCATAAACCATACCACATAATAATATACCATAAACCATACCACATAATCTGCTACAAAAAGCTCTGCGAATTGACACTACGAGAAACTACCGGATAAACTTATGTAAAAAAAAAATAACGAAAACAATTTGTAACACAGCGTCAAACGAAAACCACGTACACTGAATAACAGGCTTCTCACTTTGGATTGGCATATACTAAGTACATATAAAATGGGGCGGGGTTAAAAATGTTAGCGGATCCCAATCATCCCCTCACCATAGACAGAAGTCTAACAGTACAACACAAGAACGAACCATACAAATCAATTAACAAATGCTTAACCCATCAGATGAATACAAATATAATTACAGCTAACAAAAACACAGAGTGGGCGTGGCCGGGAACTTGTACATCCTAACAACAAAAAGACACTGAGTCTATAGTAACCCTGTTTTTTTGTGGTTTTTGCGGTGCCGGCTCTAACCATGTCTGTGTAGTTATAACTTTGGTAACTTCTAACTTAATTCTATTTTAGCTGTAAAGGCACCTGGTTTTAAGATTTTTCATCTTTGTTTATTATATTTTTTTATATATTGTTTTGCTTGTTTGAGCAAGGAGTTTATTATCATTTTTTCAATTATTATGCACAAAAGTGCGTAACTTTGTTATATGTGTTTATGTCCCATTTTTGGGCATTATGTTTTCTGGTTTGTGCTTGCGTCCGCCAGTCTGTCCCGCTTCAGGTTAAAATTTTTGATCGAGGTAGCTTTTGATGAAGTTGAAGTCCAATCAACTTGAAACTTAGTATACATGTTCCCTATGATATGATTTTTCTAATTTTAACCCAATTTCACGGTCCATTGAACATGGAAAATGATTGTGCGAGTGGGGCATCCGTGTACTTAGGACACATTCTTGTTGGTAATGTTTTCAGTTCACTAACTAATCCTAAATTCTGCATGCTATTACATTTTGAACCCTAGAGATAAGAAGCCGATTCATAAATATTGTGAAACGCCTTGCAATCTTTGAGGCCTTTAGATTTCAGCCTTGACTTATTTAATCTCTTTTAAAAGAAACTTTTGTCATTGTTAAATTAACAACAGGTTATAATTCAGGATATAAGTTGTTATTAACTAAAGTGTTTATGTTTACATGGTACCCACAAAGTTCTCATAGTGTGTGACATCTCAAATGAGTAAAAGTGGTCACATTATTTATTAGCATCCCATCACTAAACATGTTTGTTGTATACTTGTGTTTGTATGATTCGTAGAATAAATTGAAAAACATTAATAAAAGAAATAAAAGAGTCAATTCAATATATCAAATATCAATGAAAATGTTTTACTGACTATAAATGGGAGACACAAATGACATTTTGTCTGCATGCTTTGATGCTGAGTTTGGGGGCGTTTGCATTGGTATCGGCCAATATATGTTATGCCAGAGCAGTTTGTACGTGCATATGTATAAGTGATAGAGCAGTTTGTATAAACGATATTAAGACACCTTAAAAAATGTTTTATGCGAATTACAAAAGTCCACAAAAAAAGAATAAAATATTCTCGACTTATTTTTTTTTTTTGTGTGTTCTTCAACATGTATGAACATTTTGTTATTGCAAAGTGAGAAAAACATTGGCTAGAGGTACATTGTATAGGGGGAGGGTTGAGATCTCACAAACATGTTTAACCCCGCCGCATTTTTGCACCTGTCCCAAGTCAGGAGCCTCTGGCCTTTGTTAGTCTTGTATTATTTTAACTTTTAAGTTTCTTGTGTACAATTCGGAGTTTAGTATGGTGTTCATTATCACTGAACTAGTATATATTTGTTTAGAGGCCAGCTGAAGGACGCCTCCGGGTGCGGGAATTTCTCGTTGCATTGAAGACCTGTTGGTGACCTTCTGCTGTTGTCTGCTCTATGGTCGGGTTGTTGTCTCTTTGACACATTTCCCTTTTCCATTCTTAATTTTATTGAGGGTCGTGTATATATAAAACAAACATAAGGAAACAACCAGTTACCTTCAAAGAGATGTATGTGTTTTTGGTTTTTTTTATATATTGGTTTGATTTTTTTGTCATCAGATGGGCACTTTAATTTTGTCAACTATGAATAAATCTATTGTTTTTTTTTCTTATACAAAAGAATGGATAATTGCCTTTTGAGAGATAACTTTGCATCCATGAACAAATGACGCAAGAATGTAAGATATATAATAATATATAATTAGCATCTATATGTCACCGTGCATTTTTCAACAATTATGAAATTGTAAAAGGCAGTTGTGTCCTTTTTCAGTTTTTCAATAAATCGAAATGTATTGTATAGCTCTGACTCATTATTCTGACAGTCAAATTTTTTAATTTATATGCACGCTCTCAAAAAGACAAAATGACAATTTAAACTAAATCTAGTATGATTAACATATATATCGTATTAGGTCACTAACACACCATATTACTAATTATAGTATAGTAGAAGTATTACATATTTCCTTGATAAGTACAGACTTCCTTCTTGGAAAGATAAGTTATATTCATTCTTTGATGACCTTTTTTTTTTTTTTTTTATAAAACTTCCTTGCATTTTCTGCCTGAAATATTAATGATTTTTTTAACTTGTCCAATTAAATCGGACCTGGGAAAACCTGCATTTTGAAGAAGAATAAAAATGCATAAAATATTCTTTCCATATAAATGGTTGCCAGCTTCCTGATATATTATTATACAAATCTGTATCAAACAAGTGAAACTGCGAGCTACTGCTCACTGATGATACCCCCGCCGCAAGTGGATAATATTAATAGTGTAAAAATATGCAAGTGTTCGGTAAACAGGAAGTTGTCGAGTGATGAATCTGAAAACGCATCACACGGTATAGCTGAATTATAAAAATCCTGAAACCAAATTTCAGAAATCCTTGTATTGTAGTTCCTGACTTATAAAAATCCTGAAACCAAATTTCAGAAATCCTTGTATTGTAGTTCCTGAGAAAAATGTGACGAAAATTTTTAACTTGGTTATTATGTGTAAAATCATACAAGTGTTCGGTAAACAGGAAGTAGTCGAGTGATGAATCTGAAAACGCATCACACGGTATAGCTGACTTATATAAATCCTGAAACCAAATTTCAGAAATCCTTGTATTGTAGTTCCTGAGAAAAATGTGATGAAAATTTTCAACTTGGCTATCATGTGTAAAATCATACAAGTGTTCGGTAAACAGGAAGTTGTCGAGTGATGAATCTGAAAACGCATCACACGGTATAGCTGACTTATATAAATCCTGAAACCAAATTTCAGAAATCCTTGTATTGTAGTTCCTGAGAAAAATGTGACGAAAATTTTCAACTTGGCTATCATGTGTAAAATCAGACAAGTGTTCGGTAAACAGGAAGTTGTCAAGTGATGAATCTGAAAACGCATCACACGGTATGGCTGACATATATAAATGTTGATACCAAATTACAGAAAGGGTGGATGTGTAGTTCCTGAGAAAAATGTGACGAAAGTTTCATGGGACGGACTGACTGACGGACGGACGGACGGACTGATGGACGGACGGACTGATGGACGGACTGACAGACAGAGGTAAAACAGTATACCCCCCCTTTTTTAAAGCGGGGGTATAATTAAAATACATTCTGAAAACAAAACCAAAATACTGGAGTCGGCTATAATAATATCCGATATAAAACTTTGGTCCCTTATTTCATAATAAACTGTAACAATTTTATCAGAATAGGCAAAAAACAAGTGTTCCTAAGGTGGTCAATCAGAACATATTAATAGTAAAACCAATATCCATTCAGTTACCATGATTAAATCTTAGACTTGTTTCACAATCGGTGTTATCAAGTCCTGTAAAATTCAAATTTGATATGTTCAGTTCTGCCCATTTCTGTTTGACCAAGTTACAATTTTCCAAGCATCTAACAATTTAGATTTTTTTTTTTTTTTTTTTTTTGAAATAATGAAAAGTATATTCTTTCAAAATTGTTTGAATATTGAGTAGGCCTTTATTCATAATCTATCTTCGCATTTTATTTGAAAATCAGGCTTGAAATATAGGGAAACATATACTCACTATATAAAAAGATAAGAGACTATGATGCAAGATTGTGAAAAATAATTAAAAATAGGTTGGGGAATTTCCAGTAAAAGCTATAAAACATTTTACAAGTCACTTTTTTCAGGTTTTGATACCCCCAATTTTTATTCGAAAACTATATTTTTGCCTAAAATCGTTACATTCGTTGCTACATGTATTTACACAATCTGTCCCTGGCATTTATAGTCTCTTTACATACTTTTTAGTTTTTTTCTGAAACCAGTACATTCTTCATCATAACATCGTTTTTTTTTAAATTCATACTTCAAAAAATGTTATCAACCACCAAATTAACCAGATACCTCCCAAAAACAAAAATAATATTAAATCATAATAACTATACTCATTCTAGATATTAGGATTAAATTGTGTACACCAGATCCGCCTTTTGTCTATCCCATATCTGTATTTATTTATGAAACAAACAAGGAAATTTTAAATTATCACGAGATATATCAGTCTCTTACTTCCGGTAAATCAAGATTTATTATTTCACACAATCAATCAGGAAACTAGAAGGACACAATTTCCATAAGGAAATGTTTAATATCTTAAAATAGATTTTATATTCCTTATTGTTATATACAGAATGTACTTTACCATATACGTTTAAACAGTGTATCTGAATGCACAGTAAAATAATTATTGTAATGGATTTATAAGAAATGTGTCAATATTATATGTGAAACCACAGAAGTGACGGACATTTCACAATGCAAAGACTCAATTCACAAGTGTCATTATCTTGTGCTGAATGTAATATGAGAAAGAAACTTAAATATCGCTGTATGGAATGTAAGGTTACAATTTGTGAAAACTGCAAGGAAATGCATTCTAATTTTCAACCAAATTTAATTCACACTGTTTTGTCTTTTGATGACATCACTTCATACAATTGCACCGAAAATCAAATTAGGAAAATGCCTTGTAAGAAACACGTCACAAAACAATATTCATCTTTTTGTCAAACGTGCAAATTTCTGATTTGTGAAGATTGCTATGCTGGGGGCCACTCATATCATATAAAAATTGATATTGATCAATTCTTACAAGAGAATTTCATTTCGGAGGACAA
The DNA here is from genome assembly GCF_965363235.1 of Mytilus galloprovincialis. Lineage (NCBI taxonomy): Eukaryota > Metazoa > Mollusca > Bivalvia > Mytilida > Mytilidae > Mytilus > Mytilus galloprovincialis. The sequence continues at coordinate 46,173,907 of NC_134850.1, read as the reverse complement.
AACTAGAAAGCCAACTTTTAGAAGAATGTCTTCCAATGATACGCTCTCAACGGATTGTCCTGATGATGATGATGACGATGATGGTACCCTGTCTCCAGTTTCGCATTCGGCCTCCGCTGGCTCTTTATTCATGAGGAGAACAGTGGAAATGAAGGTCATTAAGTCATTCAACACAAAATTACCTGCAATAAATTGTATAGAAATAGTGAACGAAGAAGAAGCAATTATATGTCATTATGAAGGAGATATTTTTAAAATTAGACTAATACCAACATTAATAACCAACAGACTGCGGCATATCGATGAAATAAGGGGATTAACACCAGCTGATATAGCGGTTAATTCAGTCGGGGATATTTATTTTATATGCAAAACTGACAATTGCATTAAACTAGTCAAGAAAAACAATCACAATAAAATTCAGGTTTCATCACTACCGAAACCTTTTACCTTGGAACCTCTGTGTATTCATTGTGAGACAGACCATGATTCAATCATATGGATAGGGCTCGCGGAATTTGGAGCAAATTATAAACATACATACAATAGTTCCCGTCAAATAGTTTCCATATTATCCAATGGAAATCTATGTAATATTTTCGAATATAGCGATGAAAATCAACCGCTGTTTACCCTTCCGTGGCGAATAACATCAAATGAGGGTAGAATTTATGTAATTGATAGAAAAAATGAATCAACCGGAACAGTTGTAGCACTTAATAAGTATGGCAATATGAAATGGAGATACAGTGACCTACATCCGAGTTTAAGCCAGAGACCATTCCTTCCATCCGATGTAGTAGTAACAAAATCCACAAATATTATTGTGTTAGATTCGGCTAACAATGCGCTCCATATACTTAGCTATGATGGTAATTTAATTTTACAGCAATCACTTGAGAGTTTCGAAATTGAATATCCAATCAGTATGAAGTTTGATGCATCAAACTGTTTATGGATCGGCAGTGGATTCAATGGTATTGCAGACAGCAAAGCGAAACTGTACAAATTTCAAATTACAGGGATTTAATAAAACAAATCAGATTTTTTATAGCGATTATAAACAAAACATTTTGTTAAATTAGCATTGCTGCATGGTTCATTCTGTAAAAATTCACGGATTGTATGTGCATTCATAACATAAAATTGAAATACATTGAAGTTTTACAGTTTAATTTGTTTATTCTTTCTTTGAGTTTGATCTCTTTCGACACACTCCTACATAGTAGCTTAGATAAAGCGCTATATAAATATTCATATCCATCAAAATATGCATTAATCCTCTAATATATGGACATGTTCAAATATTACGGCAAAACATAAACGGTAACATATACTGTGCAGAACAAAATTAATACGTTGCTGGAATAAACACGTATTATACATTAGTGAATACATTCGGTTTAAGAAAATTGGATAATTCGAGTCAGTACAATATCCATCACTCCATTTCTCAAATACTATAGTTGCTTTTAAATGCGAGGGATGCCAAATTATTAATTTAATAGCTTATTAAAGATCATGAAGCGGATCAATACAGGTCAATGCCATCAGCTTTAAACGTTATGGATAAAAAGTAAAATTACAGAAGTACTGAACTTCGATGAAAATTCAAAATCAAAAGCTCAAACGCATCAAACGAACGAATAACAAGTGTCATGTTCCTGACTTGGTAAAAGCATTTTCTTATATTGGATAAAAAAATCATAGGAGGTGTGTGTTAAATACGCTTAATATTAAAACGGAAACACTAAAGCACTTTGAGGTACTAAAGTACCATGTTTTAAACACTACGTAGTAAAATATGGAAGGAATGAACAGATTAAACTTCTCTTCGATATTTAATTTCCTTGCTTATTTTACAACGTTGTGCACGTGGTTTATAACATTTAACGGGTCTTTCTGACGTCAGACACGCGGAGCAATGAATGTGTTGGTAATTTGATAGATGCTTATGTGCTTTTTTGAAAATGATTGTTTGTTTTGACATTGTAACACAGCGATGGCTGCTGTTCCCATATCTTGACTATTTTATTTATTGTGTCTGTGTTGTTCAAGCTTCGTTGTAAATATAACGGAATTTGATGCGACTGTCATACAAGTGAGAGGTTTAGCGCTATAAAACCAGGACCAATCCATCATATTCTACATTTTAAAATGCCTGTACCAAGTCAGGAATATGACAGTTCTTGTCCATTCGTTTTTGATGTGTTTTGTCATTTGAGTTTGCCATTTTGATTAGGGACTTTCCGATTGAATTTTCCTCGGAGTTCAATATTTTTGTGATTTTACTTTTCGCTAAGTACTTTACATCTATAATACTAAAATAACTAGGTCCAATTTATCAGCCGTCATCGGGTAAAAACGACAAATCAAAGAATTCAACTTTACATATAGCTAATATAGGACAATGGTGTAGATTAAAAATTACACCACTCCAGACCCTTTTGTTTTCCACATAAAAAATTGCCAATAATTAACAAGTTCCGGGTCGAATCCGATACCGATACAAATAGTATATTCACCTGTTTCCTGTTACCTTATCTGTACGTTCCGCATCTGACAGGCGCACCACCAAACGGTGTATTTGATTTTGCTATATCATATACACGGGTCATAATCACAAAGTTATAGATTACCAATAATTGATAAGTTCCAGGTCGACGGGTTCAAACAGAAAGATTTGAAAGCAGAGAAAACTGTGTATCTTATAATCGGCATGACTTTATCAGATGCCAATACCAATACTAAAATAAGGCTTACGCATAGTTATATATGCTTTAATTCAGTCACGGACCCGCGATATCAGGGGTGTGTTCTAGTATAATATTATAAACATTGATAACTACTCCATCCAAAAAATGAAAACAACAAGTTATAGATTTCATGCGGCCGAAGTACATTTCTCGAATTAATGTCCTCAGAAACGCTCAAAGCCGAATATTTAAAAGCCAATTTGTATATGAACCGAAACAGTTGCAGAACTATATAACAAAAAACAACATACCTGACTTTTTAGTCAACTATGAGTAACTTAACTGTTACTTAGTTTCTTATAATTCCAAAACTTATTTACGGACACTTTTAGAAAGATTTGTTATACATCATGTCTGTATCGATGTACTGACCACTGAGCAGATGGTATCCTCAGGGACAGATAGTTCACCAGCAAAGTAATCGACCAAGTGCTGTAAAAAATGAAAATAACATGTCATAAAATGCATGTATCCGACGCGCTTTTCTAGATTAACTTTCCTCAGACACGATCTAAGCCGAATGTTTGATAGCCAATGATGTACAAAAACCGAAATAGTTGAAGAGCTAGAAAACCAAAAAGGATTTATTTGTGAAACGAAAGTGGAGTAATTATAGAAATAAAATGTATGGGATACTCTCACTTGTTTTTGTGTCACAGTAGAACAGCCTTGTATGGTTTTTCGTTTAATGTAGTGCTGTTCCTTTTTATTAGTTAGAATCACGATATGTGTAAGCACGTCACAGTCAACCTAGTTCTGATAGTATCCAATAAAAGTATCATATGAATTGTTTCTGTATGACCCCGTTCACACTTAGACATTTAGATCGATTTAAAGTAGACCGATTCACTTTAGATCGGTTTAAGGGCTAATGTGAACGCTTTGAATCGATCTTCAATCGGTCTAAACTAAAACACCAAAAGAGGTAGTTTAGTTTGAATCGATCTAAAAGTAAACCGATCTTAATTTAAATGTGAACGCAAATATCGATTTAAACTAGTACGATTGAATTGAAAATAACGTATGCGCATGTATAGCGGCAAAACTATATCAGAGGTTCGTTGTTTACCCCATATTTCTTTGTTAACAGACCAAAAATCTGAAAACCTGTTGTCTTCGCTGTAGCATAAATTTTTTAAATCTGTGTCTTCTTTTCTTATGTTGATTTTTTTTCTTTTCAAGAACCGCAGCATTTCTGTGTGTTGTAACTTCGTAGCTACAGTTTTTTTTCCAAAATTAAAAAAAAAACTGAATTAACACCAGTATCAAAATTTTAAATAATGATTCAAGAGTTACAATAATTTTATCCATTTTTTTCATTTTGTGTATAAGTATCAGTGTATCAACACATACATTTTATAAATCAGTTCATTTTATATAACAATGTTTACAGTTTTACGGGTAAAAAGGTCAGATCGATTGCGTTTTTAATTGTAGTGTGAACGCAGTGGTTCAGATAATCCCGATAAAAATCGTTATGATTAAAGATAATGTGAACGCTAACTGGTTTTATTTAGATCGATTCAAAATAGATCGATTAAAAAATGCTAGTGTGAACGGGGTCTATGACGTTACTTTTTCGATGTTCATTACACGTTTACGTTTATTCCTAGAACATGAAAGTGCAAGCTTTCCCTTATACTTTGACAACTCTGAAATATTTTAAGGGAAACTTGACTTCATAACTCAAAGGTAAATTAAACAAGAGGCTCTCAAGAGCCTGAATCGCTCACCTGGTAAACAATGCCTTCGGCCATGTTTTTTGACGAAATAGAAAATAAAACACAAACTTTATTTTATACACCCTACTGATCATTCAAATGAAGTTTGCTTGAATTTGGTTGAGTTGTTTTAGAGGAGAAGATTTTTTAAAGTTAGCAAATATGATGAACAAATTGTGAAAAATTGTCATTAAAGGACAATAACCCCTTAAGGGGTCAATTGACAATTTTGGTCATATTTACTTATTTGTAGATCTCAATTTGCTGATCATTTTTGTTGTTTACAGTTTATCTTTATCTATAATAATATTCAAGATAATGACCAAAAACTGCAAAATTTCCTTAAAATTACCAATTAAGTGGCAGCAACCCAACAATGGCTTGTTTGATACATCTGAAAATTTCAGGGCTGATAGATCTTGACCTAATGAACATTTTTATCACATGTCAGATTTGCTTTAAATGCTTTAGTTTTTGAGATATAAGCCAAAAACTGCATTTGACCCCTATGTTCTATTTTAAGTAACGGCGGCCATGTTTTTTGACGGATCAAAAATCGAAGCACAAACTTTGTGCAGGATAATCTAAGGAACAATCATGCTAAGTTTCATCCAAATCCATTCAGTAGTTTCAGAGGAGAAGATGTTTGAAAAATTGTTAACGACGACAGACGACGACGACGGACGCCAAGTGATGAGAAAAGCTCACATTTCCGTTTAGGAAAGGTGAGCTAAAAACTGCAAAATTTCCTTAAAATTACAAATTCAGGGGCAGCAACCTAGCAACGTGTCGTCCGATCCATCTGAATATTTCAGGGCAGATAGATTTTGACCTGATAAACAATTCAACCACATTCAGATTTGATCTTAATGCTTTGGTTTATGACATTTTACCCCTATGTTCTACTTTTAGCCGTGGCAGCCAACTTGTTTGGATGGCCGGGTCACCGGACACATTTTTTAAACTAGATACCCAAAAGATGATTGTGGCCAAGTTTGGATTAATTTGGCCCAGTAGTTTCAGAGGAGAAGATTTTTGTAAAAGATTACTAAGATTTACGAAAAATGGTTAAGAATTGACTATAAAGGGCAATAACTCCTAAAGGGGTCAACTGACCATTTCGGTCATGTTGACTTATTTGTAAATCTAACTTTGCTGAACATTATTGCTGTTTACAGTTTATCTCTATCTATAATAATATTCAAGATAATAACCAAAACAGCAAAATTTCCTTAAAATTACCAATTTAGGGGCAGCAACCCAACAATGGGTTGTCCAATTCATCTGAAAATTTCAGGGCAGATAGATCTTGACCTTATAAACAATTTAACACCATGTCAGATTTGCTCTAAATGCTTTGGTTTTTGAGTTATAAGCCAAAAACTGCATTTTACCCCTATGTTCTATTTTTAGCCATGGCGGCCATTTTGGTTGGTTGGTCAGGTCAGCGGACACAATTTTCAAACTAGATACCACAATGATGGTTGTGGCCAAGTTTAGTTCAATTTGGCCCAGTAGTTTCAGAGGAGAAGATTTTTGTAAAAGATAACTAAGATTTACGAAAAATGGTTAAAAATTGACTATAAAGGGCAATAACTCCTAAAGGGGTCAACTGACCATTTCAGTCATGTTGACTTATTTTTACGTCTTACTTTGCTGAACATTTTTGCTGTTTACAGTTTATCTCTACCTATAATAATATTCATGATAATAACCAAAAACAGCAAAATTTCCTTAAAATTTCCAATTCAGGGGCAGCAACCCAACAACGGGTTGTCCGATTCATCTGAAAATTTCAGGGCAGATAGATCTTGACCTGATAATCAATTTTATCCCGATGTCAAATTTGCTCTAAATGCTTCGCCAAAAACTGCATTATGTTCTATTTTTAGCAATGGCGACCATGTTTATTGATAGATCAAAACTTCGGATACAATTTATAAACTAGATACCCTAAGGAACATTCAGTTAAAGTTTGGAAGTATTTGGCCTAGTAGTTTCAGAGGAGAAGATTCTTGAAATAGTTTACGACAACAGACGACGATAGACGACGGACGACGACGGACGCCAAGTGATGGCATAAGCTCACTTGGCCCTTCGGGCCATGTGAGCTAAAAAGAGGAGGTCCATATATTAGACAAAGCAAACGTTGTTAATCAAAGGAACGAGAGAATTAAAACAAACTGCCACATTCTTGGCTTTGTACAGGCATTTCCAGAATAAAACGATGACTGAGTTAAATTTGAACATCATCCGTTACCTAGTAAGAAGATTTATCAAAATATACCTGGAACTCACTTATTCGCTGGTTACGTCGAAATAAAGATCGATGCGCATTCTGTTTTCCATATAAATTACCCAGTGCCGGTATACTGTGTTTACAGGCAAAATTGAAGTCGTATGGATTTGCTGTTTGGTTATAACCAACACCCTGTAATTAAGTAAGTAGGGCCATTGCAATGCACTTGTCTGAGCTTAATGCAGACCGACTGTCAATTGTTCACGCGTTGCACAAACAGGTTGACTGTTTTTATACTTTTTCAGACGGATATATATGGCTATGAGTAATATAAAATCGCTTCAGGTAATAATGAAAACGAATTGCTAAACAGCTGAACATACAAAGTAATCTAACTCAGTTATTTTTTATCATAATTTTTAATGGTATATTGCAACGTAATGTATCGTATTTTTTGTCAACATGTTTTCGGAGAAGTTATGATGACAAGAACAGGACTGGCGGTCAATTAGTAACTGCAAATACATATATGTCTTCAAAATTCTCCGTTTAACGCTCAACGCTTCTTGTGGAAGCATCATTCAACGTGCATTTATTGTCCGATCACCGTCCATTCTCCATACATAAACAGTCCGTACGTGTATCGTTTGTGTGGTCAGTTTATTTTTAAAAGGGTTGTACTATGATAGTGTTGTGTATTTTGTCTGTTTCTTCCTTGTGTGTGTGCTTAGGACAGATCAGATAAGTCCTTAACAAATAATTTAACAGGTTGTGCTATGTTCTGTTATTTGACCTCTGTCAATGATTATGAGGTTCATGAAAAGTGTTCATCGCTCACAAACATGTTAATCCCGCCATAATTGATGTTCATGTACCAAGTTAGGAGTTATTCATTAATTCGTGGTTGTCGTTGGTTGTCCTTTGCTACATTTTTTTTTTTTTAGTTTATAATTGTAGAACCTACAAGGCCGTTTATTTTGCTCGGAATTGTGTCAGTTTTTTTCTGTCCATGCAGTGCCGATAACAATTTACTGAACGGTATACATGTACTTTTTTTCATTGCTGAAGTGTCGTCTAGTGATCTGTTATTGTTGCACCATTTGTTCTGTGGTCTTAAATTGAGAGTTCGATGTGATTCGTTTTGGATCCCAAAGTACACCCCTTTAGTTAGAGGGTTATGTTTAATAACAAAACAAAAAGGTTGTGCATCATAGAAATCAATATATAATTTTGTATGTATTCCTAGTCACATGAAATCATTTGAGAAAATAGGTTTCTTTACCAGGACTTAAAATGGTTTTCTCTTTTTCTATTCGACAATTGGTATTCTAGTGTTGTTTTTTTGTATTTTGCTAATGCGATATACTAGTAGTTAAAATGTTATTTTGAATGATGGTTTTGGTGGGAAAAAAATAACTAAAGTTAAAAGAAAAAATATATAATATAATTATTTGATTTCAAAGTAAAAATTGTAACAAAAAAACACATTGTCAAACATTTTGTATTTGTATATCATAATAAAATGAATTATGATCAATTCTAGAATATTATAAGCTTATTGCAAGAATGGTGTCCGGCGTAGACTTTTCTATTACTCGAGCTAGCGAGTGCACTTGTATTATAATAAAGATGACATTTAGAAATTTTCATGCAACAATCGTTTATTTTTCATCAAAAATTGCTAAGTTCAATATTACTATATTATACGAGGGATAATATTCACAATAATCATGCAACAATCCTTTCATTTTTAAAGCAAAGACTTTAAGTTATAAAAGTATTACGTCAAAAATTAAAGCTTTATTTGCACTGGTATAATATGATATCCTTTTTGCAAAGTAGCATTTAGTTTCGTTCTTTTTTAAATATCTTGTTGTAACAGTTAATAATTATGACAACTTTACTGATCGAAACGTTCAATACATACATTGTATCAAATGATTCAAATGAAAAATCCTTTGAAATTATTTCAAACCAAAATTATTGTAAACAAACAAAAACCAACTCTAACAGATCATTTTTCTTTGTTACGCTTACAATAAAATCTGCGAATGTTTCATTCTACTATATGTTTTAAAAAACATTTGAGACCCTTTAGCGTCGTCGTAATTACACAGATATAAAACATTGAACGCTGAAACATTTTGTTTCGTGTGATAATTATCACATGAAGTGTCAAGTTTGGTTTAATGGATGTTCGCGACTCTTTATTTCTTGTTTTTGTCAGATATTCTGAATCCTCTAGTTTTCTGTAGTGCCTATAAAATATTTGTATACTGAACCAAAAATTTCTTTTCCTTCTCTTTTTTACATATTGTTTAACATTTTGAAAATCTTATAAAATATATATATAATGTGGTGGTTTTTTTTTCATAAATGTTTCACAAAATCGATGCCAATGTTAAATGTTAGAGATACAAGTAATCATTTCCCGCCAACTCTTCAATTGATCATAATATCTCAAAACCAAAGAGATAGACACGACCTTTCTTTCTACTATTTAAGTTTCGTAATTTATAACCTATCAATGTGTTACAGTCTGTTGAAAAGTTTGTTATTTTTAAACAGAGGAACCAACAATCCTAAGCGAAAGTCTCTTTTTCTGATACATAATTTAATTTTTCTAGCTCTGCATTATCATTATGATCGTCATCGTTAGCTGGTCTCCAGGAAGGAAGCGGTTTCACAGAATGTCGAAGTCTCTACAAAGATAAAAGATTTTAAATGTCATTTTTATTTACTAGCAAATGGTTGATGTGCATTCAGTTGGACTGTTACAAAGCAATTCCCGATGGTATCAGCAGCGCAGCAGTCAGTACCTCGTTACTGAAATGATTAGTAGCCTAATACGTTTAGGGGACAACTAAAGCCCAACTCCGACTGTTGGATTTATTTTGTATTGTTGAATACCCATTGTTGGCCTTTGACAGTTTTCTGTTCTCTTTGGTCGGGTTGTTATCTCTTTGAAACATTCCCGTATCCATTTTCCATTTTATGTACTTACATATATTATAAAATTCAAAGTTGACTTACGTTCCTACACCATCATGCAAAGTTGTACTTGTATGAATTAAATCATTATTTTAAGACCCCTTTTGGTTATACAGCTCGGATCCTAATGTTTCCACGTTTTTATACAACACAGGCTTTGCAATGTTATGATTTGAGCGTACCTATTGTAGTAAAACCAAAAACACGCTTTTGTAGCTCGACATTTGTTTCTATTTAGCCCTTTTTCATATATCTGGAAAACTTTGCCTCAGTTCGTTATATATAGATATTATAGATACAACAGTTATTGCTCTGGTCTAAATTTAAAAAGATCACAACTAAAATGGATATCGACGTTGACGCAAATTTCAACTGGAAAATAACAAATAATACTATCAGACTTTTTTTTTGTCAATTGCCATATTCCTGAGTTGTCACATATTAAGATTAATTTATGCCATCAATGTGGCTTTCATTAGTTAAACAGTAAATTGCAAACAATTGATATTAGGCATTTTGTAAACAATCTGGGTTGTATATTGACTATTTTTTGTTAGACTTTTACCTCGAAGATATTTCCTTTTTCCTTCATAAGTGTGTATACCATTCCAACGGGAATAGGCACTAGAGATATCAATGCTATCGTCCAGCCGATTCCAATAGACCATTTAGGGTAGGTTTGGTCCCCATAAGTCACTGGAGAATGCTGAACTAAACTAAAAATCCACACAAACTAAAACAAAAGCATCTACGTCATAGATTTATAAAATAAAAGAAATGAAGAATGTGTCTATGAGCACGAAAGCCAACGCTAAAGCTATACAATTTTCAAAGTTAAAAAAGGGCTAAATTCTATGTCGTAACTACATGTACAATTCACTTCCCTTTTCACCACAAATGTAACCTACCAAACTAGACTATTTATTTACCGGGTTTGTAATAACACGAGCAACACGACGGGTGTGGAGCAGGATCTGCTTATCCTTCCGGAGTACCTGAGATCACTGGAGTTCCGTGTTGATTAGTCTTTAGTTTTCTATGTTATGTCTTGTGTACTTTTATTTGTCTGGTTGTCTTTTAATTTTAAACCATGGTATTGTCAGTTTATTTTCGATCTATGGGTTTAACTGGCCCTCTGGTACCTTTCACCCCTCTTTTCTACAATAATAAAACTGTAAGACTTGCTGCCAAAATTTGAACACTTTCTGATAGTCCTAGTTCATAGCATTCTGTATTCATATTTGAATCAAGAGTCAAGAGTACGGAAACGAAAACAGTTGCAATTTTCAATATTATTAAGGGACATAACTCTAGAACCGTAAGTGACTCTTTGCCCAAATTCAAACTCTGTCTCTGAATTTTGGTTCTTAGCATTGTGTTTGAATTTTCTAAAAAATTGGAAGAGATTAACTAATCATAAGTTAAAGAGATGAATCAAACAAATGTGCAATTGTCTAAAGGTGTAATACCACCATTAATTTTCCCCTATTAGTCTTTGTTAAATTTGCACTTTTCAAAAAAATGTGCAGAATTTATCTTTGTTTCAAATAAAGAAATACTTGGCATGAGAAAAGTTTTATCCTGTCCAGTACTATAGAAAAAAATTCACATAACATTTCATTGCATATAAGAAAATAACCATCATTGGAAGTTAACCAATCAAATGTCTCCCCTTATTTTATCTGTGTACAAGGTTTAGTCACCATGTTACCTCAAGATTACAAAATTTTCTATAGAAATTCCAAATAAAAAATAATGGTGTTTTGAAATACCCAAGACATATGTTTATGACACAGAAATGTTTTTACTGCAATAAAATGTAGGATTAATTACCTACAACTGTCAAATTCAAGGGAATATTTTTTTAGACCTACTTTCGTATACAACCGGATGTGACGTACCATGATTTGGTGGTATTACACCTAAATCATAAAGGGACATATCCCTAGAATGGTTAGTTCCTCGCTGCCCACATACGAGCTCTTTCTGTGGGTTTGGATTATGAGTAGTATTTATAAGATTTTTGAAATTTGCAGGAGACAAATTAGAGTATGGAAGCGAAAATTGGACGGAAGGACAGAAATACATAAAGGTCAAGGCTGGCACTTAATGCCCCCTCTGACTACGGAGGAAACATATAAGTATACTGGTTCTTTCTTAACATTGTGAATACTATGAAATGTGAGGTGTTGCTTTCTGATGAAACTTTCACATAATATAGCCGTAACAAAACAGGGGCGGATCCATCCATTTTAAAAAGGGGGGTTCCCAACCCAGGATAAAGGGGGGTTCCAGCTATATGTCCCCATTCAAATGCATTGATCGTCCAAAAAAAAGGGGTGTTCCAACCCCAGGACCCCCCCCCCCCCCCCTCCCTTCCCTTGGATCCGCCAATGCAAAAGAAGTTGATATGTGATGAACCATTATATCAAATTTCAGGAAACTCGAAGAAAAAAAAACTTTGAAATTATGTGTCAGACTACCTAGGTAAATAGAAAAAAGCTGATGTTCGACTAGAAAGAAGAAACACATTAAACAGTATAGCACACTCATACCAAGCTTGCTATTACAAGCCCCTTCTTTGGTCCAGAAAAAAACCATAACGAATATTTCATTTAACGGACTCACAGACGGCAGAGATCATTCAGTATTTGATTACTTTTGTATGATTAATCAATTGTACTAATGACTCGTTCACGCGGACATTTAATTCGAATTGAAGTCGAATCGAATGCGAATCGAATTCGCAAATCGCGTTCACACACTCTTCTTTTTTAATTTGAATTGATTCGAATTGGCTAATTCGAATTATCTAATTCGCATTAGAAATTCGTTTTTGTGAATACGAATTAAAAGTTAACGCCGTTTGGACAGTAAAGCGAATTTGACGCGCATTGTAATTCGAATTAGAATTGACGTTAGGACGTAAAACGTTTCGAATGCGAATTAAACTAATTCGAATTAGTTAATGCGAATCGAATTCAAATTACGTGTGAACTCAGCATAAGACATTAAACAAAGTAGGATTGTAAAAACTTATTGTCAATTATAGTTGCATCTACTTTTTCATACTGAAACCACGACCACGTACCGCGCTAGAAATAAGGATTTATGGATTAAGCAATGTATATGCATTTTTACATAACTGAGTACAACTTTTCTTATATATTATAATATAACTGTAAAAGTCGATCAAAATTTTTGCATACTTCCAATTGGCTGATTTCAACTATTTTTTACAAAAATTTTGAATCAAGGATTAAGTTAGTTTTTTTAAGACCCCTGTCACCTAGGCGTCACAGTACTGTAATACTTACCAGTAAGGCGAACGGGGTAGTCAAACCTATTCCTATCTTCCAGAGTATTCCTAGGCTTTTTCCTGTCATCATTTCAAAGTCTTTGCCTAATCTATTGATACCTAAAATAATAGAAAAATACATTGTAATGGATACTAAAACATGTTATAAAATTTTAAAGTAAAATCACAAAAATACTGAACTCCGGAGATAATTCAAAATGGAAACTCCATAATAAAAGGGCAAAATCAATTGCTCAAATACATCGAACGAATAGATAACAACTGTCATATTCCTGACTTGGTAAAGGCATTTTCTTTTGTAGAAAATTGGGACTAAACGTGGTTTTATAGCTAGCTAAACCTCCCACTTATACCAGACCTTTACGCTCATAATTGTAATTGATGCCATTCAAAAGGTATATATCAAAAGTACAGACGCGACAATGAAAGGACTTTACAAATTATGACACACGAGCGTCCAATGAATAAATTAGGCATTTTATAGCTGTTTTGTCGACAGTTGGAGAATGGCCTCATTAAACTTATGTAACAAAACCACATAAAAATTGTCCAAACAGTAATAGTTAAAAGACAATAGTATGTTATAAAGTACCAATGCATTGCAAGTTGCCTAACTATCTAAGACATCAGTCAAACTGATAAGTAAACTCTTCGTTTTTAAGCATTTAGATGTGTAAAAGGTTGATATTGACAGGATCTGCTTACTCTTCCGGAGCACCTGAGTTCACCCCCAGTTTTTGGTGCGGTTCATGTTGCTTAGTCTTTAGTTTTCTATGTTGTGTCTTGTGTACCATTATTTGTCTGTTTGTGTCTTTTTTTTTTTTTTAGCCATGACATTATCTGACGCAGTTGGTTTCGATCTGTGAGATTGACTGTCCCTCTGATATCTTTCGCCCCTCTTTGATAGAGTTTTTTGACAAGCAACACTTACCATATATCCATGATAGAACAAACATCTCCATGAAGACAAGGATCATTATTGAAACACTAGCGACATACCAATCCATAAGTTGTAGAACATATATACCACCCTAAAATCATGCATACATACATAGATTGTGCCAATAGAAACGCAACATCTACATGCATTTTCCATCTAATTAAAAAAAAAGATGCTCTTTAGAAGTTGACCAAACGTTGGTAGATTTTAAGGAAACCTTAGAATATGCATTCAGAACAGGGGTCTTTTTAATTTTCAGAATTGAACGTTCACAAAAAGGCTATAGTATACGTGTTTCTCGTTTCTCGTTTTTTTATATAGATTAGACCGTTGGTAATCCCGTTTGGATAGTTTTACACTAGTAATTTTGGGGTCCTTTATAGTTTGTTGTTCGGTGTGAGCCAAGGCTCCGTGTTGTAGGCCGTACATTGACCTATAATGGTTAACATTTCCAAGTTGTGACTTGGATGGAGAGTTGTCTCATTGGCACTCATACCACATCTTCTTATATATATACACATACATAGTGTGCGCCAATAGAAACGCAACATATACATGCATTTTCCATCTTATCAAAAATATCAAACAGAAAGATGTTCTTTAAGAGTTAACCAAACGATTTATATTTTGAGGACTCATTAGAATATGCATACAGAACCTAGGTCTTTTTAATTCAGAATTTAATGTTAACAAAAAGACTATATAGCGACATTGTTATTTTAAGGGACCAAAGGGTCTTAAAATATGATTTGTTGCGTTTCTATAGGCAGTCATCATACCAAGAAGGAGCAAGTTCAAGTATGATAGTTTGTAATAGACTATAAAGACGAAACTATTAAGATTTTATAAATTGGCACGCAATTGTAAATTTGCTTTGTTGCTTTTAGAAAGTCATATCTTTACTGCACAGACTACTCGACATTTATTACGCTTAAGAAATGATTTTGTATGCAAAAGTAATTATTGTATTAGGGAGCTACCATTTGATTTTTATGGGGGGGCTAGGATGAAAAATTTTGTCCTGCTTTTTTTTTTTAGTTGTAATCTCTGTCCTGCCTTTTTATTTTTTACTCTATTCGGTCCTGCCTTTTTTTTTACTAGTTTATCCTGACTTTTTTTACACAAATTGTCATCCTGCCTTTTTTTTTTTAACAAGTTTCTCATCCTGCCTTTTTTTTTTACTCAAAACTCCTGTCCTGCCTATTTTTTTCAAATTTCATCCTAGCCCCCCCATAAATATCAAATGGTAGCTCCCTTAACAAGAAATACTGTTCAATGGATAACATCTGACATGTGTTTAGCAATCAATAATTTTAGTTTGACACGTACGATCCGAAGGAACTTCAAGACTTGTTGTGGACACATGGTAATTTTACAGAGATGGATGAATAGATGGCTGTTAACATTTCCGGACGACAGTTCGTTTTTCCTAATAATTTCGGAACTCATAAATCTCTGTCGTTTGATAAGCGTCTCTGTTGAAACGCTTATAAAAAAAATTGCCTCAGACCCAACATATTTGATGAGTGTGAATTTCCTTTTTGATATAAGACACATGTTTATCTAGATTTTTACTATAATTGTGATATGTGTCTTAGAATTTTTTGATAACCTAGTAATGTCATTTATTTGAACTGCTTGAGTTTTGCAAGAAATAATTCATAAAGTCTTTTTAAGTGTTTAATGTTGCTGAAGAATGTAAGTTACCTGCGTCAAGCATGTTAGTCCAAGTATAAATCCAGAAAGGCAGACGATGAAAGTAACTATAGTTTTTATTTTGTTTGCTCTAGGAAAATTATCAAATACTGCTCCAGTCATGGTTTGAATATGAACCATCTAGTATAATGAAGAAGAAAAACACAACTCACAAAATTATATATGCAACCATCTACCCCCCTCTTCAAAATATAAATCAAAACAAATAAAGGAAGAAAGAAAGAACACAAAGCAAATAAACAACATACAAAATGAAATTGAAATTCACGTAACAGATAATGTAAGCATTAGTAAATAGTGGTACACCAGATTGGTCATCTTAGATTGGTGGTAGATACAAAAAAAGATTGATTAATTGTGTTTTAACGCCACTTTTAAGTGCAACTTCTGAACTTTTTTCGTGGCGGTCTGATTTTATTTGATTAAGGAAGCCGGAATGCACGGCAAAACCACCGACCTTCGATGGGAAAACTGACAATTCTAGTCAATGAAGATTGTAGTCGAGTGCATCCGCAAAAGCGGGATTCGAACTCAAAACGTCAGCATTGACTAGCTAGTGATTACAATAGTAGAACTACCTAGGAGACTTGGCTGCCCGAGCCAAAATAAATGGTTAGACATAAGACTAAACATTTAACGTTAGCATTACGTTGTGAATGCTTAGTGCGGGTATCGAATAATTTATGAAGAAAATCAAGTTTATTGATTGATATATCTTCCCAAAGGTTTTCATTTTGATTGAAAAAATATAGCCTTACTAGCATGAAGTCTTTCCGCTTCCCCACAAAAATAAAATGGTTTGTTTTGGCAAAACTTTTAGGAATTTTCGGTCCTCAATGCTCTTCAACTGCGTACTTTATTTGATCTTGTATATAACCTTTTTTTTATTCGAGCGTCATTGATGAGTCTTTTGTAGACGATACAAATTTCGATCTTGGTATCTATGCTAAGTTTATTAGCTTTAATAGAGGTCGGTTTAGGCCAAAATATTCGAGGTGTCAACTCCGAGAAGCAGACGAAATATGAAATGATGTTCATATGAAGTGAACTTTTGGAGTGTGCCATTAGTTATTATTAATCTAAATTTTCAGTACAAAATGCATAAAACAAGTTGCTTTCTTTAAAAAAAGAAAAGCCATACATGAACCTAAGACCGCTGAATGCCGGGTCACCAAAAGATTGTTGCTGAATTTGTGTTTGCTTTTGAATTGAAATAATTGACTGTGCATAGAAGAAGCCAGTTGAAAGTATATATTTACAGCTTCTATTTGAATAGTTATTTTAAAGCTCAACTATTCTATTTATTACTTGGGATTGTACATAATTTTCCGATTATAACCCTTTGGCAAATCCTAACTTCTACTAACCGGATGACTTATGTAAATTGCATAAACCTATCGCAGTATAAATTTATGCACTCAGTTTGCTTTATAATCTGGAGTTCTGGATGCATTTATTTTATCTATCATATCTTTATATTTTGTTTCCTACATGAATGCCTTTATCTTCTCAACTCGTATTTGAAGCTGTATTGGCATGCAATTGATTGGGACCTCTTATGAAGAGACTTATTTTGGATTCATAAAACATCTCAAATTTTAAGGATTTCCTGATTTTACTTAAATCAATTCAAACATTCTACAGGGAAACTTAGTTTTGCCGAAGAATTTCTTAATTCAGAAGTTTATGAATACCTGTAAACACTTTCAAAATAACCAATGTATATAAAAAGGTATGTAGATACAAAAAACGCCAGACACGAGTTAAGTTTACAAAAAAAACATTAGTGACGCTCGAAAGAAAAAAGTTAAAAGGCTAAATACATTACAAAGTTAAGGAATCTATTCCTTGGGTAGACAATACTTAGCTTTTCGAAAAGGTCAAAGTTTATAATAGGACGGTGACTCAAAAAAGAAACAAAAGAGAAACAACTCGAGGTCAGAATACCGTTAGTAATGATGACCGTGCTTGAAAGTCACATGTGAATCTCTTTCTGCCGTGTCCTGAATATAGATAACAAAAACGAAAATAAGCTTTCACAAGTGAATTTAATAGTATTACATGCAAGTAGTATTTTAGCGCACGAAATAGTAAATAGAAAGTATCTCACTGATACTCAGGAAAAGAATACGCATTTGCGTCATCACATATCTTAATCTTATAGTTGAGTTCGAATGTCAAACGGCCTACATTAAATGTTTTGATTCCGGATTCATTGACATTTTATCCGGAATTTTTGAGAACGCAAACCGATAGTGTGCTTTTGAAATGTGATCTATAATGTGAATGAATCAAGACGTGAAGGATAGTTGGACACACAATGAATACAGTTTTCAAAACCGTACCATGATAGTACAAATATGTAGATGCTATAAGGTTAAACTATTAAAACAAACAAACAAAAATTGAATTAAAATTTTATATCATAAATTAACGTTCCTGTTAGTTTTTTTTTTTTCTCAAATTCTTTTGAATATTATATATAATATCAATAAACACGAACGTCAAGTATTTACGGATGCCATTGGACATTTTATTTATCGAATGAATCTATTTTTAAATTCTAACATTCCACTATGTTAATAAAATTGAGAGTGGAAATGGGGAATGTGCCAAAGAGACAACAACCCGACCATAGAAAAAAAAAACAGCAGCAGAAGGTCACCAACAGGTCTTCAATGTAGCGAAAAATTCCCGCAGCCGGAGGCGTCCTTCAGCTTACTTATTCAAAATATAAGCAAAGACTTCTAAATCCATACTAACAGTTTAAAATAATCAACATTATGGTTGTAATAAAATTTAGTTGTGATTATTGTAAATTATTTTAACGGTTGTTGTGAGCTGCAAGGATTTAAAATCATGCTTTATGAATTGAAAACACACAAGTATTTTTATTCACGACCGTTTAAAATTTAAATATTTAATAAATTGATCTTACTTTCCTTTTTATGGATATATTACCATACACAAAAATAAATAATAATTACTCATAAAACCTAAATATTAAAATGGTATGAAATAATTAACGTAGAAGTATAATGATTATTGTTTATACACATTTTTTTGTAGGATGCAAGAATTTATTTAGATTTAATTTTTATGTTTCCTTTACAAATGAATATTTAAAAATACCAAAGCAGAGTATCTTGTCATATAAAATACTTATTTCTTAAATGCAACTCTGAAAATATTCTGATTTCAATCATTATTAGTTTCTTCAGAAACATAAATACAGTATATATTTTGTTCTTTGATTCCGATTCATTTGTATTAAATACTTTTGATAAGAATATTATCTTTCTGTTTTCCGATCTAATATTAATATTTTAACCAGAATGTTCTCCCCCGTAAGTAGTATGATAAAATACACAGTAATTCCGTCGTTAAATCTTCAAACATAATTAGTTTACATGTTATCGAGACAACAGACAATACCACGTCACAATTGACCCAGATACACACAGTGTACAGTGGTCGTTTTAAAACAAATATAATTGTGTCGTCAACTTCGGGGCCATCAAGGGACCATATCAAAGACGTAGATAACAACCTGTTAAGACCTGTATAAATGTAATGACCGAAAACTTTAGAGAAGTTCCGAGAATTTTATTCTGACTTCCGGCCGAGAGATATCGAGTGGCCCATAGGCACATCCAAAACTCGCCAATATATAAGCATGAACACCCCTCAGGGGGTTCATGCACAAATAAGTTATATGAGTATCTAAGTTTAACGTTGATTGGTCCAACAGTTTTCACCTGAAATGTTATGTCTCTAAAAGCAGCCTGTACATGAACATGAATTTTCTGAAATCAATTTTGGAGTTTACCGTGAAGTACTTATTCGTGGTTCTGTGGAAATAAATAGAATATTTTGATAGTTAAACATGTGTTAAACTAAGATTACGAAACTGGATTTCCAACTTTTTCTAAAGAAGTCATTTGATTGACTTTTACAAAATGTTGTCTTCTGAATTAGGCAGCAACCATTTGATTTTCTGGGGGGGGGGGGGGGGGGGGGGGGGGGGGGGGGGCTATGGTTTTTTTTGGAAAAAAAAGTTTGTTTCCAGTTTTTTGAGAAAAAAATAATTTGTTTTTGATTCTGAGAAAAAAAAATTGTTTGTTTCACCCTCAGCTGCCACTATATGTAATGCTAAAATTGAAAGAAAAAAAATTGTTTTCGACTTGTCGCGAAAAAAATAGATTGTTTTTCGCCGCAGGCGAAAAAAAAAGTTTGCACAGAAAAAAAAACCATAGCCCCACCCAGAAAATCAAATGGTTGCTGCCTTAACTGTGAACTGCTTCCATCGTTATTTAGATGAATGCACAGGCTCAATCGTTAAAAAATCTACTTAATGTTTAAACATAATATTATGAGCTTTTAACCCCTATGAGTTTACGGTCAACTGCAACAAAATTAACATCTCGATAATACATGTAACTAGTCTAGAGAGACGTTTTAGACGCATACAACAAGGTCGTCGACATATTACTGATCTTACTATTCTTTATTATACTATATATTTACATGATAATCTTTTTGGAACAGCATGATTTGATTATTTACCTGACTATCCAATCCAACAGTAAACAAAGTGAGGAAAAATAAAACAGACCATAATTGAGGCAAGGGTAGTGACGCAAGTGCCTCTGGATATACCATAAACGCTATGCCAGGGCCTTAAATAAATAGAAAAAAGCACAATGTTTGTTAAAGATTTAATTGTGTATCTCGTCTGTTTTGAAAATAAATGCTAAATTCTGTGAAACTTTAAAAAAATCTTCGAAAAAAGCGTACTTCCTTTTGAATTTTTTTTTGGTGTAGAGTAATTCAATGAAGAAATATTTTTTATCTTCCTTTTCTTTACATTTCTTTTTTTAAATTCATGTGGTTGATAAGTAATACACACGGCATAAAGCATTATGAAATTTACAAATCAAAGCTCTAGGGTAAACAAAAGCATTTTTGAATTGCTTTCATTTTGTGTGAGCATAAAATACAACTAAAATACACACCTTGCGCAACAACATCATCTATGTGAACACCGGATTGCTTTGCCATAAAACCAAGAGTTACAAATATAACACATCCAGCGAAAAAACTTGTCAAACCATCTAACACTAGTAAGATGATAACATCTCTGAAAATTACACAAAACATTCATAAAATGTATTAAATAATTGGAGAGGATTTTTGCATGCATTTATATTTTGCTGAAAGTTCACATTGTGCAAAAGAAGAGCACGATTACATTACATAAGTTTATCTACTTATATGATATTAAACTATAGCCGGAGTGCATGATGTTCATCAGAAAATGCCGTGGTCTCCACTTGTTCTCGAAACCAAGAAAACTCTTACAAACTGTGCTTTTTGTGTACCTCCTTATTTCAACTGCTTACGGCTGTCTGGGTATCTTCTATTCTGTGAAGGAAATCAATGCCTTTACACTTATCTCACCTTAAAAGTTGTTATACCAAATTGCAATGTGACTCTTACAAAACATACCCTAGCTAGATATCCTGACTGTCTATCCACCAATGGAATTTTTATTTAATGTAGAGCCTAGAATGCTCACAGCTGGCATGGTGTACTCGGAGGACTTAGTAGTCATGCCTCTTTTAAAAAAATCTTCTTGAGAATTGTGTACCGAGTGTTTTATTAGAATGTGTATTTAAAGCATATTGATTTTTTTCTGTAATAATACCTTTGAGTGTTATTATGGAAGTTATTATAACTAGCCAATGTCGCAACACCTCCCCATCCGAGTCCTGCCGAGTAAAATATTTGCACTGCAGCATCTCCCCATGTCTAAATAAAAGATTTTACGATATAAAGTTTTAATTTTAGAATAACACAGTGCAAGAATTGAAATCATGGCTGCATATTTCTTGTATTTTTCAAACTTTGTCAATTTATTTATAATTTATTGTTCTGTTAAAGGTATTTTTATATGTATATTATATTTTTATACATGTATATGTATATGTATTGGAATGTTTTATGTTATACGCCATGTTTTATATCTGTGTTTGAATGTTTTATGTTTTAACTTGTATACAAATTGTGAGACTGTAATAATAGAATATTGAATCTAAATCTATTAAAATAATAGTATTTATAATTGTTCATAAATGTTTCAGGTTAAATGATTCACTTACTGAAAATTTCCACAATTGCTCCCATCTAGGCATAACAAAATACAATAGACCCTCAGTAGCCCCATCAAATAATAAACCACGGATAAGCAGTATCGTCAAAAACACATACGGTACTGTAGCTGCCACGTATACAACCTGTTATAAATAAATTTCAGTTAGCCAGTTTGTTCTAATCTTAATTGTTATGTCGAAAAGAGGCGAAAGATAACAACACGATTATCACACTCATAAGTCGAAAGCAAACTAACTACGCCATCGAAAAAACGAAAAATGACCAAAAACAAATCGTGTATACATTAATACACAACAAATCTAAAAAAAAATAATTGAGCAATACGGCCGGTATAAAAAATGGCGGGTAAACTCATGTACTCCGGAAACGTCACGAGATTCTATTCACACTAAAATTCGTAGACAAATTTGGAGCTTTTTGACCAAAAAGGACCTAAAAAAAAAGGCAAATTCATTAAACTTCAACATTGCCGATGGAGTCAGAATCTTAGGCTTATTTGTTTATTATAAAAGAAATGAAATATTTTAAACTGGGTGAGAAAAAAAAATCTGACACATTAATAGACGTTTAAACAATGATAATATATATATAACATGTATAATAGCAGATACTTACCATAAATGTTGATAACCCAGAGTTTGTTGAACGTGGTAAATGTATTGGTTTATAATTTAAGGTCGTTTTCCTCTTCTTTTTTTACTAGTGTGGATCTAGCCGTCGATAGCAGCCGGCGTTAATATTCATGAGGCCAGCCTTCAATAATATTCATGAGCCGTCAATAATATTCATGAGATGACTTGCGTTCGAAGAAGTGTTGTTAGAAACTATGAACGATAATTATAATTAAATAACGTTCCTATTTATATTTGATATTACTTCAAATAGGCATGTCAATGGGTGTCTTCTTCGAGGTCCGCGTTTATTGAATCAACTTTGGGTTTTCTTCAAGGTCTGCGTCTTTAAACAACATTGTAAATGTAATAAAAACAATGTAAATGCCTCCATAAATATAAAACAAAGAAATGGTCTTTTAACATTCTGTGATTAGAGAAATAATGTAAACTAAAGCAATAACAAGTTTTAAAAAAATATAATTAAATATAGAAATTAAACGGGACATTACAACAAACAAATAAAGTAAAGAACAATTCTTATTAAAATTTTGTAATAATTAAATCAATGTAAGCTACAATAAATTTAAAAAATTGATTAAATATAGAAATTTAGGAATGACAGAGAATTGATGGTCATTTGTTCGTTGTCTACAAATATAATCCAATCATGAAACTAAAACATACAATATTACGACAGTATTTTCTATTTAAACATATCAGAAAAATAGAAACATAGTTAATTGCAGAAATAAAAATAACAGAAAAATAACAACTGTCAATTACTATTTCAATGACATATGATTCTTCAAAATTATGGAGACCAATCTGAGTCATTATTAACAATTCATATTATTGCCTCTAAAATGGCCCATAGCACTTATGCCCTAGACCCGTACGTGTTAGTCAGGAGAGAATAAGGGGGTACCCTGGTATATCACAAATTCGAAAATGAACTATTGCCGGCTGGCCAAACGAAGAGATTCTCCACGTGGGCAATGATATCAGAGGAAGAGGTACTTGTTGCCTTTAAAATGGCCCATAGCACTTATACCCTAGACCCGTACGAGTTTGTCAGTAGAGGGTTCAAACGGGGGATATGGAATCCAAGATAAAAAGAATTCGAACTGAACTATTGCCGGCCGGCCAAACTAAGAGATTCTCCACACCGACCATTATACCAGAGGTAGAGGTTGGTATTGCCTCTAAAATGGCCCATAGCACTTATGCCCTAGACCCGTACGAGTTAGTCAGAAAAGGATAAGGGGGGGTACCCTGGTATATCACAAATTCGAACATGAACTATATATAATTGCCGGCTGGCCAAACGAAGAGATTCTCCACGTGGGCAATGATACCAGAGGAAGAGGTACGTATTGCCTTTAAAATGGCCCATAGCACTTATACCCTAGACCCGTACGAGTTTGTCAGTAGAGGGTTCAAAGGGGGAATATGGAATCCAAGATACAACGAATTCGAACTGAACTATTGCCGGCTGGCCAAACTAAGAGATTCTCCACACCGACCATTATACCAGAGGTAGAGGTTGGTATTGCCTCTAAAATGGCCCATAGCACTTATGCCCTAGACCAGTACGAGTTAGTCAGAAAAGGATAAGGGGGGGTACCCTGGTATATCACAAATTCGAAAATGAACTATTGCCGGCTGGCCAAACGAAGATATTCTCCACGTGGGCAATGATACCAGAGGAAGAGGTACTTATTGCCTTTAAAATGGCCTATAGCACTTATACCCTAGACCCGTACGAGTTTGTCAGTAGAGGGTTCAAAGGGGGATATGGAATCCAAGATACAACGAATTCGAACTGAACTATTGCCGGCTGGCCAAACTAAGAGATTCTCCACATCGATCATTATACCAGAGGTAGAGGTTGGTATTGCCTCTAAAATGGCCCATAGCACGTATGCCCTAGACCCGTACGAGTTAGTCAGAAAAGGATAAGGGGGGGTACCCTGGTATCTCACAAATTCGAAAATGAACTATATATAATTGCCGGCTGGCCAAACGAAGAGATTCTCCACGTGGGCAATGATACCAGAGGAAGAAGTACTTATTGCCTTTAAAATGGCCCATAGCACTTATACCCTAGACCCGTACGAGTTTGTCAGTAGAGGGTTCAAAAGGGGGATATGGAATCCAAGATACAACGAATTCGAACTGAACTATTGCCGGCTGGCCAAACTAAGAGATTCTCCACACCGACCATTATACCAGAGGTAGAGGTTGGTATTGCCTCTAAAATGGCCCATAGCACTTATGCTCTAGACCCGTACGAGTTAGTCAGAAAAGGATAAGGGGGGTACCCTGGTATATCACAAATTCGAAAAATGAACTATTGCCGGCTGACCAAACGAAGAGATTCTCCACGTGGGCAATGATACCAGAGGAAGAGGTACTTATTGCCTTTAAAATGGCCCATAGCACGTATGCCCTAGACCCGTACGAGTTAGTCAGAAAAGGATAAGGGGGGGGGGGTACCCTGGTATATCACAAATTCGAAAATGAACTATTGCCGGCTGGCCAAACGAAGAGATTCTCCACGTGGGCAATGATACCAGAGGAAGAGGTACTTATTGCCTTTAAAATGGCCCATAGCACTTATGCCCTAGACCCGTACGAGTTAGTCAAAAAAAGATAAGGGGGAGTACCCTGGTATATCACAAATTCGAAAATGAACTATTGCCGGCTGGCCAAACGAAGAGATTCTCCACGTGGGCAATGATACCAGAGGAAGAGGTACTTATTGCCTTTAAAATGGCCCATAGCACTTATACCCTAGACCCGTACGAGTTTGTCAGTAGAGGGTTCAAAGGGGGATATGGAATCCAAGATACAACGAATTCGAACTGAACTATTGCCGGCTGGCCAAACTAAGAGATTCTCCACACCGACCATTATACCAGAGGTAGAGGTTGGTATTGCCTCTAAAATGGCCTATAGCACTTATGCCCTAGACCCGTACGAGATAGTCAGAAAAGGATAAGGGGGGGGGGGTACCCTGGTATATCACAAATTCGAAAAATGAACTATTGCCGGCTGACCAAACGAAGAGATTCTCCACGTGGGCAACGATACCAGAGGAAGAGGTACTTATTGCCTTTAAAATGGCCCATAGCACGTATGCCCTAGACCCGTACGAGTTAGTCAGAAAAGGATAAGGGGGGGGGGGGGGTACCCTGGTATATCACAAATTCGAAAATGAACTATTGCCGGCTGGCCAAACGAAGAGATTCTCCACGTGGGCAATGATACCAGAGGAAGAGGTACTTATTGCCTTTAAAATGGCCCATAGCACTTATGCCCTAGACCCGTACGAGTTAGTCATAAAAAGATAAGGGGGAGTACCCTGGTATATCACAAATTCGAAAATGAACTATTGCCGGCTGGCCAAACGAAGAGATTCTCCACGTGGACAATGATACCAGAGGAAGAGGTACTTATTGCCTTTGAAATGGCCCATAGCACTTATACCCTAGACCCGTACGAGTTTGTCAGTAGAGGGTTCAAAGGGGGAATATGGAATCCAAGATACAACGAATTCGAACTGAACTATTGCCGGCTGGCCAAACTAAGATATTCTCCACACCGACCATTATACCAGAGGTAGAGGTTGGTATTGCCTCTAAAATGGCCCATTGCACTTATGCCCTAGACCCGTACGAGTTAGTCAGAAAAGGATAAGGGGGGGTGGGGTACCCTGGTA
Organism: Mytilus galloprovincialis; assembly: GCF_965363235.1. Taxonomy (NCBI): domain Eukaryota; kingdom Metazoa; phylum Mollusca; class Bivalvia; order Mytilida; family Mytilidae; genus Mytilus; species Mytilus galloprovincialis. The sequence continues at coordinate 46,147,716 of NC_134850.1, read as the reverse complement.
TATCACAAATTCGAAAATGAACTATTGCCGGCTGGCCAAACGAAGAGATTCTCCACGTGGGCAATGATATCAGAGGAAGAGGTACTTGTTGCCTTTAAAATGGCCCATAGCACTTATACCCTAGACCCGTACGAGTTTGTCAGTAGAGGGTTCAAACGGGGGATATGGAATCCAAGATACAACGAATTCGAACTGAACTATTGCCGGCCGGCCAAACTAAGAGATTCTCCACACCGACCATTATACCAGAGGTAGAGGTTGGTATTGCCTCTAAAATGGCCCATAGCACTTATGCCCTAGACCCGTACGAGTTAGTCAGAAAAGGATAAGGGGGGGTACCCTGGTATATCACAAATTCGAAAATGAACTATTGCCGGCTGGCCAAACGAAGATATTCTCCACGTTGGCAATAATACCAGAGGAAGAGGTACTTATTGCCTTTAAAATGGCCTATAGCACTTATACCCTAGACCCGTACGAGTTTGTCAGTAGAGGGTTCAAAGGGGGATATGGAATCCAAGATACAACGAATTCGAACTGAACTATTGCCGGCTGGCCAAACTAAGAGATTCTCCACATCGATCATTATACCAGAGGTAGAGGTTGGTATTGCCTTTAAAATGGCCCATAGCACTTATGCCCTAGACCCGTACGAGTTAGTCATAAAAAGATAAGGGGGAGTACCCTGGTATATCACAAATTCGAAAATGAACTATTGCCGGCTGGCCAAACGAAGAGATTCTCCACGTGGACAATGATACCAGAGGAAGAGGTACTTATTGCCTTTGAAATGGCCCATAGCACTTATACCCTAGACCCGTACGAGTTTGTCAGTAGAGGGTTCAAAGGGGGAATATGGAATCCAAGATACAACGAATTCGAACTGAACTATTGCCGGCTGGCCAAACTAAGATATTCTCCACACCGACCATTATACCAGAGGTAGAGGTTGGTATTGCCTCTAAAATGGCCCATAGCACTTATGCCCTAGACTCGTACGAGTTAGTCAGAAAAGGATAAGGGGGGGGGTGGGGTACCCTGGTATATCCCAAATTCGAAAATGAACTATTGCCGGCTGGCCAAACGAAGAGATTCTCCACGTGGGCAATGATATCAGAGGAAGAGGTACTTGTTGCCTTTAAAATGGCCCATAGCACTTATACCCTAGACCCGTACGAGTTTGTCAGTAGAGGGTTCAAACGGGGGATATGGAATCCAAGATACAACGAATTCGAACTGAACTATTGCCGGCCGGCCAAACTAAGAGATTCTCCACACCGACCATTATACCAGAGGTAGAGGTTGGTATTGCCTCTAAAATGGCCCATAGCACTTATGCCCTAGACCCGTACGAGTTAGTCAGAAAAGGATAAGGGGGGGGTACCCTGGTATATCACAAATTCGAAAAATGAACTATTGCCGGCTGACCAAACGAAGAGATTCTCCACGTGGGCAATGCTACCAGAGGAAGAGGTACTTATTGCCTTTAAAATGGCCCATAGCACTTATACCCTAGACCCGTACGAGTTTGTCAGTAGAGGGTTCAAAGGGGGGATATGGAATCAAAGATACAACGAATTCGAACTGAACTATTGCCGGCTGGCCAAACTAAGAGATTCTCCACATCGACCATTATACCAGAGGTAGAGGTTGGTACTGCCTCTAAAATGACTCATAGCACTTATGCCCTAGACCCGTACGAGTTAGTCAGAAAAGGATATGGGGGGGGGGGTAACCTGGTATATCACAAATTCGAACATGAACTATATATAATTGCCGGCTGGCCAAACGAAGAGATTCTCCACGTGGGCAATGATACCAGAGGAAGAGGTACTTATTGCCTTTAAAATGGCCCATAGCACTTATACCCTAGACCCGTACGAGTTTGTCAGTAGAGGGTTCAAAGGGGGAATATGGAATCCAAGATACAACGAATTCGAACTGAACTATTGCCGGCTGGCCAAACTAAGAGATTCTCCACACCGACCATTATACCAGAGGTAGAGGTTGGTATTGCCTCTAAAATGGCCCATAGCACTTATGCCCTAGACCCGTACGAGTTAGTCAGAAAAGGATAAGGGGGGGTACCCTGGTATATCACAAATTCGAAAATGAACTATTGCCGGCTGGCCAAACGAAGATATTCTCCGCGTGGGCAATGATACCAGAGGAAGAGGTACTTATTGCCTTTAAAATGGCCTATAGCACTTATACCCTAGACCCGTACGAGTTTGTCAGTAGAGGGTTCAAAGGGGGATATGGAATCCAAGATACAACGAATTCGAACTGAACTATTGCCGGCTGGCCAAACTAAGAGATTCTCCACATCGATCATTATACCAGAGGTAGAGGTTGGTATTGCCTCTAAAATGGCCCATAGCACGTATGCCCTAGACCCGTACGAGTTAGTCAGAAAAGGATAAGGGGGGTACCCTGGTATCTCACAAATTCGAAAATGAACTATATATAATTGCCGGCTGGCCAAACGAAGAGATTCTCCACGTGGGCAATGATACCAGAGGAAGAAGTACTTATTGCCTTTAAAATGGCCCATAGCACTTATACCCTAGACCCGTACGAGTTTGTCAGTAGAGGGTTCAAAAGGGGGATATGGAATCCAAGATACAACGAATTCGAACTGAACTATTGCCGGCTGGCCAAACTAAGAGATTCTCCACACCGACCATTATACCAGAGGTAGAGGTTGGTATTGCCTCTAAAATGGCCCATAGCACTTATGCTCTAGACCCGTACGAGTTAGTCAGAAAAGGATAAGGGGGGTACCCTGGTATATCACAAATTCGAAAAATGAACTATTGCCGGCTGACCAAACGAAGAGATTCTCCACGTGGGCAATGATACCAGAGGAAGAGGTACTTATTGCCTTTAAAATGGCCCATAGCACGTATGCCCTAGACCCGTACGAGTTAGTCAGAAAAGGATAAGGGGGGGGGGTACCCTGGTATATCACAAATTCGAAAATGAACTATTGCCGGCTGGCCAAACGAAGAGATTCTCCACGTGGGCAATGATACCAGAGGAAGAGGTACTTATTGCCTTTAAAATGGCCCATAGCACTTATGCCCTAGACCCGTACGAGTTAGTCAAAAAAAGATAAGGGGGAGTACCCTGGTATATCACAAATTCGAAAATGAACTATTGCCGGCTGGCCAAACGAAGAGATTCTCCACGTGGGCAATGATACCAGAGGAAGAGGTACTTATTGCCTTTAAAATGGCCCATAGCACTTATACCCTAGACCCGTACGAGTTTGTCAGTAGAGGGTTCAAAGGGGGATATGGAATCCAAGATACAACGAATTCGAACTGAACTATTGCCGGCTGGCCAAACTAAGAGATTCTCCACACCGACCATTATACCAGAGGTAGAGGTTGGTATTGCCTCTAAAATAGCCTATAGCACTTATGCCCTAGACCCGTACGAGATAGTCAGAAAAGGATAAGGGGGGGGGGGTACCCTGGTATATCACAAATTCGAAAAATGAACTATTGCCGGCTGACCAAACGAAGAGATTCTCCACGTGGGCAACGATACCAGAGGAAGAGGTACTTATTGCCTTTAAAATGGCCCATAGCACGTATGCCCTAGACCCGTACGAGCTAGTCAGAAAAGGATAAGGGGGGGGGGGGTACCCTGGTATATCACAAATTCGAAAATGAACTATTGCCGGCTGGCCAAACGAAGAGATTCTCCACGTGGGCAATGATACCAGAGGAAGAGGTACTTATTGCCTTTAAAATGGCCCATAGCACTTATGCCCTAGACCCGTACGAGTTAGTCATAAAAAGATAAGGGGGAGTACCCTGGTATATCACAAATTCGAAAATGAACTATTGCCGGCTGGCCAAACGAAGAGATTCTCCACGTGGACAATGATACCAGAGGAAGAGGTACTTATTGCCTTTGAAATGGCCCATAGCACTTATACCCTAGACCCGTACGAGTTTGTCAGTAGAGGGTTCAAAGGGGGAATATGGAATCCAAGATACAACGAATTCGAACTGAACTATTGCCGGCTGGCCAAACTAAGATATTCTCCACACCGACCATTATACCAGAGGTAGAGGTTGGTATTGCCTCTAAAATGGCCCATTGCACTTATGCCCTAGACCCGTACGAGTTAGTCAGAAAAGGATAAGGGGGGGTGGGGTACCCTGGTATATCACAAATTCGAAAATGAACTATTGCCGGCTGGCCAAACGAAGAGATTCTCCACGTGGGCAATGATATCAGAGGAAGAGGTACTTGTTGCCTTTAAAATGGCCCATAGCACTTATACCCTAGACCCGTACGAGTTTGTCAGTAGAGGGTTCAAACGGGGGATATGGAATCCAAGATACAACGAATTCGAACTGAACTATTGCCGGCCGGCCAAACTAAGAGATTCTCCACACCGACCATTATACCAGAGGTAGAGGTTGGTATTGCCTCTAAAATGGCCCATAGCACTTATGCCCTAGACCCGTACGAGTTAGTCAGAAAAGGATAAGGGGGGGTACCCTGGTATATCACAAATTCGAAAATGAACTATTGCCGGCTGGCCAAACGAAGATATTCTCCACGTTGGCAATAATACCAGAGGAAGAGGTACTTATTGCCTTTAAAATGGCCTATAGCACTTATACCCTAGACCCGTACGAGTTTGTCAGTAGAGGGTTCAAAGGGGGATATGGAATCCAAGATACAACGAATTCGAACTGAACTATTGCCGGCTGGCCAAACTAAGAGATTCTCCACATCGATCATTATACCAGAGGTAGAGGTTGGTATTGCCTTTAAAATGACCCATAGCACTTATGCCCTAGACCCGTACGAGTTAGTCATAAAAAGATAAGGGGGAGTACCCTGGTATATCACAAATTCGAAAATGAACTATTGCCGGCTGGCCAAACGAAGAGATTCTCCACGTGGACAATGATACCAGAGGAAGAGGTACTTATTGCCTTTGAAATGGCCCATAGCACTTATACCCTAGACCCGTACGAGTTTGTCAGTAGAGGGTTCAAAGGGGGAATATGGAATCCAAGATACAACGAATTCGAACTGAACTATTGCCGGCTGGCCAAACTAAGATATTCTCCACACCGACCATTATACCAGAGGTAGAGGTTGGTATTGCCTCTAAAATGGCCCATAGCACTTATGCCCTAGACTCGTACGAGTTAGTCAGAAAAGGATAAGGGGGGGGGGGGGGGTGGGGTACCCTGGTATATCCCAAATTCGAAAATGAACTATTGCCGGCTGGCCAAACGAAGAGATTCTCCACGTGGGCAATGATATCAGAGGAAGAGGTACTTGTTGCCTTTAAAATGGCCCATAGCACTTATACCCTAGACCCGTACGAGTTTGTCAGTAGAGGGTTCAAACGGGGGATATGGAATCCAAGATACAACGAATTCGAACTGAACTATTGCCGGCCGGCCAAACTAAGAGATTCTCCACACCGACCATTATACCAGAGGTAGAGGTTGGTATTGCCTCTAAAATGGCCCATAGCACTTATGCCCTAGACCCGTACGAGTTAGTCAGAAAAGGATAAGGGGGGGGGGTACCCTGGTATATCACAAATTCGAAAAATGAACTATTGCCGGCTGACCAAACGAAGAGATTCTCCACGTGGGCAATGCTACCAGAGGAAGAGGTACTTATTGCCTTTAAAATGGCCCATAGCACTTATACCCTAGACCCGTACGAGTTTGTCAGTAGAGGGTTCAAAGGGGGGATATGGAATCAAAGATACAACGAATTCGAACTGAACTATTGCCGGCTGGCCAAACTAAGAGATTCTCCACATCGACCATTATACCAGAGGTAGAGGTTGGTACTGCCTCTAAAATGACTCATAGCACTTATGCCCTAGACCCGTACGAGTTAGTCAGAAAAGGATATGGGGGGGGGGGGGTAACCTGGTATATCACAAATTCGAACATGAACTATATATAATTGCCGGCTGGCCAAACGAAGAGATTCTCCACGTGGGCAATGATACCAGAGGAAGAGGTACTTATTGCCTTTAAAATGGCCCATAGCACTTATACCCTAGACCCGTACGAGTTTGTCAGTAGAGGGTTCAAAGGGGGAATATGGAATCCAAGATACAACGAATTCGAACTGAACTATTGCCGGCTGGCCAAACTAAGAGATTCTCCACACCGACCATTATACCAGAGGTAGAGGTTGGTATTGCCTCTAAAATGGCCCATAGCACTTATGCCCTAGACCCGTACGAGTTAGTCAGAAAAGGATAAGGGGGGGTACCCTGGTATATCACAAATTCGAAAATGAACTATTGCCGGCTGGCCAAACGAAGATATTCTCCGCGTGGGCAATGATACCAGAGGAAGAGGTACTTATTGCCTTTAAAATGGCCTATAGCACTTATACCCTAGACCCGTACGAGTTTGTCAGTAGAGGGTTCAAAGGGGGATATGGAATCCAAGATACAACGAATTCGAACTGAACTATTGCCGGCTGGCCAAACTAAGAGATTCTCCACATCGATCATTATACCAGAGGTAGAGGTTGGTATTGCCTCTAAAATGGCCCATAGCACGTATGCCCTAGACCCGTACGAGTTAGTCAGAAAAGGATAAGGGGGGTACCCTGGTATCTCACAAATTCGAAAATGAACTATATATAATTGCCGGCTGGCCAAACGAAGAGATTCTCCACGTGGGCAATGATACCAGAGGAAGAAGTACTTATTGCCTTTAAAATGGCCCATAGCACTTATACCCTAGACCCGTACGAGTTTGTCAGTAGAGGGTTCAAAAGGGGGATATGGAATCCAAGATACAACGAATTCGAACTGAACTATTGCCGGCTGGCCAAACTAAGAGATTCTCCACACCGACCATTATACCAGAGGTAGAGGTTGGTATTGCCTCTAAAATGGCCCATAGCACTTATGCTCTAGACCCGTACGAGTTAGTCAGAAAAGGATAAGGGGGGTACCCTGGTATATCACAAATTCGAAAAATGAACTATTGCCGGCTGACCAAACGAAGAGATTCTTCACGTGGGCAATGATACCAGAGGAAGAGGTACTTATTGCCTTTAAAATGGCCCATAGCACTTATACCCTAGACCCGTACGAGTTTGTCAGTAGAGGGTTCAAAGGGGGGATATGGAATCCAAGATACAACGAATTCGAACTGAACTATTGCCGGCTGGCCAAACTAAGAGATTCTCCACATCGACCATTATACCAGAGGTAGAGGTTGGTATTGCCTCTAAAATGGCCCATAGCACTTATGCCCTAGACCCGTACGAGTTAGTCAGAAAAGGATAAGGGGGGGTACCCTGGTATATCACAAATTCGAAAATGAACTATTGCCGGCTGGCCAAACGAAGATATTCTCCGCGTGGGCAATGATACCAGAGGAAGAGGTACTTATTGCCTTTAAAATGGCCTATAGCACTTATACCCTAGACCCGTACGAGTTTGTCAGTAGAGGGTTCAAAGGGGGATATGGAATCCAAGATACAACGAATTCGAACTGAACTATTGCCGGCTGGCCAAACTAAGAGATTCTCCACATCGATCATTATACCAGAGGTAGAGGTTGGTATTGCCTCTAAAATGGCCCATAGCACGTATGCCCTAGACCCGTACGAGTTAGTCAGAAAATGATAAGGGGGGTACCCTGGTATCTCACAAATTCGAAAATGAACTATATATAATTGCCGGCTGGCCAAACGAAGAGATTCTCCACGTGGGCAATGATACCAGAGGAAGAAGTACTTATTGCCTTTAAAATGGCCCATAGCACTTATACCCTAGACCCGTACGAGTTTGTCAGTAGAGGGTTCAAAAGGGGGATATGGAATCCAAGATACAACGAATTCGAACTGAACTATTGCCGGCTGGCCAAACTAAGAGATTCTCCACACCGACCATTATACCAGAGGTAGAGGTTGGTATTGCCTCTAAAATGGCCCATAGCACTTATGCTCTAGACCCGTACGAGTTAGTCAGAAAAGGATAAGGGGGGTACCCTGGTATATCACAAATTCGAAAAATGAACTATTGCCGGCTGACCAAACGAAGAGATTCTTCACGTGGGCAATGATACCAGAGGAAGAGGTACTTATTGCCTTTAAAATGGCCCATAGCACTTATACCCTAGACCCGTACGAGTTTGTCAGTAGAGGGTTCAAAGGGGGATATGGAATCCAAGATACAACGAATTCGAACTGAACTATTGCCGGCTGGCCAAACTAAGAGATTCTCCACATCGACCATTATACCAGAGGTAGAGGTTGGTATTGCCTCTTAAATGGCTCATATCACTTATGCCCTAGACCCGTACGAGTTAGTCAGGAAAGGATAAGGGGGTACCCTGGTATATCACAAATTCTAAAATGAACTATTGCCGGCTGACCAAACGAAGAGATTCTCCACGTGGGCAATGATACCAGAAGAAGAGGTACTTATTGCCTTTAAAATGGCTTATAGCACTTGTACCTTAGACCCGTACGAGTTTGTCAGTAGAAGGTTAAAAGGGGGATATGGTATTCCGGTTAACAACGAATTCAAACTGAACTATTGCCGGCTGGCCAAACTAAAAGATTCTCCACATCGACCATTATACCAGAGGTAGAGGTTGGTACTGCCTCTAAAATTGCCGATAGCACTTATGCCCTAGACCCGTATGAGTTAGTCAGGAAAGGATAAGGAGGGGGTACCCAAGTATATCACAAATTCGAAATGAATTATTGCCGGCTGGCCAAACGAAGAGATTGTCCCCGTAGGCAATGATACCAGAGGAAGAGGTACTTATTGACTTTAAAATGACCCATAGCACTTGAACCCTAGACCCGTACGAGTAAGTAAGTAGAGGGTTAAAAGTGGGGATATGGGATACCGGTTTACAACAAATTCGAACTGAACTATTGCCGGCTGGCCAAACGAAGAGATTCTCCACAAGGGCAATGATACCAGAGGAAGAGGTACTTATTGCCTTTAAAATGGCCCATAGCACTTGTACCCTAGACCCGTACGAGTTTGTCAGTAGAGGGTTAAAAGGGGGGATATGGTATTCCGGTTTACAACGAATTCGAACTGAACTATTGCCGGCTGGCCAAACTAAGAGATTCTCCACATCGACCATCATACCAGAGGTAAAGGTTGGTATTGCCTATAAAATGGCCCATAGCACTTATGCCCTAGACCCGTACGAGTTAGTCAGGAAAGGATGAAGGGGGTACCCTGGTATATCACAAATTCGAAAATGAACTATTGCCGGCTGGCCAAACGAAAAGATTTTCCACGTGGGCAATGGTACCAGAGGAAGAGGTACTTATTGTCTTTAAAATGGCTCATAGCACTTGTACCTTAGACCCGTACGAGTTTGTTAGTAGAAGGTTAAAAGGGGGGATATGGTATTCCGGTTAAAAACGAATTCGAACTGAACTATTGCCGGCTGGCCAAACTAAAAGATTCTCCACATCGACCATTATACCAGAGGTAAAGGTTGGTACTGCCTCAAAAATGGCCGATAGCACTTATGCCCTAGACCCGTACGAGTTAGTCAGGAAAGGATAAGGAGGGGGTACTTAAGTATATCACAAATTCGAAATGAATTATTGCCGGCAGGCCAAACGAAGAGATTGTCCCCGTAGGCAATGATACCAGAGGAAGAGGTACTTATTGACTTTAAATGACCCATAGCACTTATACCCTAGACCCGTATGAGTAAGTAAGTAGAGGGTTAAAAGTGGGGATATGGGATACCGGTTTACAACAAATTCGAACTGAACTATTGCCGGCTGGCTAAGCTAAGAGATTCTCCACATCGACAATTATACCAAAATGACCCATAACACTTATGCCCTAGACCCGTACGAGTCAGTCAGCAAAGGGAAAGGGATTAATTGAACTGTTGCCGACTAGCAAAACTAAAAGATTTTCCACTAGGGCCACGATAACAGGGACAAAGGTAGTTATTACCTTTAAAATGGATAATAGCACTGATGACTTAGACCCGTAAGATTTTTCAGAAGAGGGTTAAAAATGGATATTAACTATTGTTGACTGGCCAAACTAAGAGATTCTCCACGTTAGCCATTATTGGTTAACCTATCGCGGGAGCATAACGTCCGATTTATTGTACTTGTCCATTGTCGACGTCGTACTGTCAGTGACTTCGCCTTGGAATACGAATATGTATATTTAATGTACTGGCTGAACAGTTGTTGTAGTACATATTGCCTTAACTATCATCTTTATTTATGATACCGTGACCCGGATCTCGAAAAAATGAAATCAGTCAGATCGGAGAACAGAAGACAGAAGCGCTGTTACCAGACTATTCCGAAATAGAATTACCGGAGAAATAATATCTCGGAAATACGTTGTGTGTCGCTTTCTCAAAGTCGCTTGCTACAGTAATCCTTAGAGTTTTCCGAAACGTGTTTATCCCAATTCAATCCACTTTTCCATAGATCCTGTATGAGCTTCTTTGTTCGTATTGTGACCGGGCTAAGTATTCTAAGTGGATCGTATTTTTTCGAAGAATTTTCAAAATCTCACTTTTTGTTACAATGTCTAGTATTGGAATATCACATTTAGTCCGGCGGCCACAAGTATATTTCAGACGAGTTGTGCACATCCTGATATAAGCATGAACATTGGCATAGACCTTCCTGAAATATTACTCTTTTATTTCAGATAAGAAGGCATTTAAAAAAAATGTCTCACTGCCGGTTAAATAAAAAATGGCGGACATCATACTTTAATCGACCCAATATAGAAGGCTAGTACTGTGGATTTATTTATTTTCGTGGGTACCAATTTTCGTGGATTCAGGGAAACTTACATATTCGTGGATATTTAATTTCGTGGTTTAACCGAAGTCTGCATACTAGTACAAGCCTTTGTAAAATTTGTCATTCGTTGAACATCAAATTTCGTGGTTTGCCTGTACCAACAAAATCCACGAAAAATTGGTATCCAACGAATAATAATGAATCCACAGTATGTGAAAAGGATCTATCAGCATGCTGCTATAATAATATTTGGTACAAACCTTTGTTATGTAATACTTTTGGATATATTATATAGATAAAATGTCTCTAAAAACCCTACTTTCGGTAGAATCCAATATGACGGACATTGACTAAAATAAGCTTATTTTTTAGGGAGGGGGATTGAAATGTGTTTTAACGTATTGTTACTATCATTAAATTGTACAGGAACATTTCTTTGATGCTTCCAAGGGATACAATGTATAAGATATATGTCTTAAAAATCCTTTCTTCCGGTAATATTCAAAATGGAGGACATAAATATGTCATTTTTTTATTTTGATATTTATCTTTTTTTCAAAATGTGAAGAAAGTGGGGTTTTTTTTGTGGTGGTCATCAACTTTACGCTTTAATTTATCCTCTAAACCACTTATCATATTCTGTAGTTTATATTTAAATACAAAGTTACCACTTCCGGTAAAAAAAAAAACCAATATGGCGTAAATGTCAAAGATGAGTCCTCACTCCATATGTTTGATGTAGAGCTTTGGATAGATTGATTTAATCAAAATAAAATCACTTAGGTACTAAACCTTTTAAAAATTACCACTATTTGGCAAAAAAAACCTTGTAAATTCCCAGTTACCACCACATGCACACGACGCAGGGCACGGGAGACTTGATTTTCCTCATAAAAACAACCGCGACAACCTTTCTTACATCCACAGTGTGCAAGCTTCTGACAACATGATGAGCCCTCAGAAAGAGTTTTTTAAAAGTGATCCTCTTTGTCCCGTCGTCATCCATAAGCGCCTGGACTTGGTAGCATACGAGCCAATTTCAGGCTCGTCCCCTAAACACGTGTCTTAGTATATTGTACATTTTGCATGCTGGAAAAGACTAGACTAAGTTGATAACCTCAATTAACCTACTCTTTTGCGTAAATAGATATTTCTTGCTTTGTTAACCATGCTAACCCCATATGATTATTTTTTGCTATCTTACAGTAAACACCGGTGATTTAGGCGGATCAATTATCATTCTTTAAGTTAAAGTCACATCTTCAAATGCTATCAATGTCTCCCAAACAGTCTTTTTCCCCCTTTTAAAGAAAACAGAGAACCGTATCACAACCGGAAAATGGATCACAATATATGTGTGTTATCCCTAATCGCGAGTGCATTTGGGAGGTCATTTATATATATTTATCCAAAGCTTTTCCTCCTCTTAAACACAATCCATAGTTCGTCTACCCCTATGTCACGGAATAGCGAAACAGTAATGACAGCATCATCAGTAACGACTGTTCGAATAATGAATTGTTTAATTTCGTGTTTCACTGCATCAGACACATGCACCATGATTCTAGTGTCAGCCTTTTAATGCATATGTATTAATATGGTGTTTAACTTGAAACGCATCACGGCGGTAAAGATAGAATATCCTGAACATGTGTTGCTACAACTGTCATATGCATCCAAGACTTTATCATAATAGTTTCATGCTTTTTAAGATAAGGGCATAATACCCTATCAGCATACTCGTTATGAAACAACTTGAAACTGTAACAGTGGATGAATGCATATATAGAAAATACCGGTAGTTTGAATGCTGCCACAAGAAAAAAAGAAATACACTTCGGGGTAAGAGAATACAAAGACGAATCCAGAGTCGAAACAAATCTCAAAATTGGTAAAGTTTTCTGAGAGATGACGACATTAAAAAAGAACTTTTTAGTTTTTATTCACAGGCGCTTGCTCAATAGATTTTGAGGAAGAGTTAGTTGTAGCAACAAATGCTCAGGATGTTTTGTGTTATTCACCACATGATGGTGTTTCAAGTTTAGCCCCATGTTAAAATGAATAGGCTTATACTATAGAATCAATATAAAAAAAACATGTGTCTGATGCAGTGATTCACAGACTTAACTGACTCATGACTTGAACAATCGATACTGATGCTGCTGTCATTGCTGTGTCATTATTCCGTGACATGGGGGCAGATGAACTTTGGCTTGTATTTGGAAGTGGAAAAAGCCTTAGATATAATCTATCCGTGACCTTTCAAGTGCACGTTTACTTGAAAGGGAACTTCGTTGTTGACATGGATGGCGTTTGAAGATGTGACTTAATGATTTAGAATGATGATTGATCAGCCAACATCACCAGATATGGATTTGATAATGCCATTGATAAAACGATACGTGGTTTTGTAGTAAGGTAAAAAAAAAACTTATCAGAATGGGTTTACGAAGCAAGAAAACATGTTTTTGAAAGTGGAAAGACTTATTGATGATATTTGAACGACTCGGTCTAATGTTTTTCATCATGTAAAACGTGCAATATACCATGGCGGGTGTGGATGAGTAACAAGCTTGAGATTTGGTTTCTATGCTTACTATTCCAGACGCTTATAATTGCGGGGAAAATATGAAACATTGGAACCCCTTTGGACAACTCTTTGTGAGGCCTCTTCACCTTATCAGGAGCTTGTACATTATTGATGTAAAAACCAATACCGCCGCTGTCTTAGTAAATGAGGAAAATCAGCTTTCCGATTGTGAATATTTGCGGCCATAAATGATCTGTACTTTTAAAGATGTTTTAGTACTACAGTGATTTTATCTTATTTTCATCAATCTATCCAAATAAAAGCTCTATTTCGAAGATATGGACTGAGGACTCATCTTTGAAATTTACTCCAAATTGGTTTTATATACCGGAAGTGTTAGCTTTGTATTTAATCATTATCTATAGAATACAATAGGTGGTTTAGAAGATAACTTAAAGCCAAAACCAAATGGTAACTGACCAGCACAAAAAAAAACCAGTTTCTTTACATTTTGAAATTAAGTTGAATATTAAAGTAAAATAATGATGTTTCATGTCCGCCAGTTTGACTATAACCGGAAGTAATGCTTTTAAAGACATATGTCTTATGTATTGTATCCATTAGCAGCATCAAAGAAAGGTTCCTGAACAATTTAATGATAGTAGCAATACCCTCCTTTAAAAATAAGCTTATTTTAGTACAATGTCCGCCATGTCGGATTTTACCGAAAGTAGGGTTTTAAAAGACATCTAATCTATATAAAATATCCAAAAGTAGTACATAACAAAGGTTTGTTCCAAATATTATTATATCAGCATGATAAAAACCGCTTTTCACACACTTACACTAGCCTCTGATATTTGAATGATTTAAGTATGATGTCGGCCATTTAAGATTTTTACCGGATGTGAGACATTTTTTTCAAATGCCTCCTTATCTTGAATAAAAGAGTAACAGCTGAGCTGAGTCTATGCCAAATTTTATTCCTGTAGCATGATTTGCACAATTTTTCACAAAGCGGCCGTATTAATTTCTGGTACATCAGATCATCGAATCAGCTATTCCATAACATACCAAGTACTTTTGTGTTTTGTCCGCATATAGTAGTACTTTTTCCGTTTTAGCTAGCTTACGTATATCCACACGGTTTAACGTCCAGGATCGTAGATAGAATCCAGTTTCCTCCATCATTGATCTCCCTTCCTTATAGTCAGCCCACCCTCGTTCTGTAAACTTAACAGAATGTTGTCCACATACAAATCAGTCATTCAAACTTTGCGAATCATGCGATGTCGACAAATGCAGTTGTAAACAATTTTGATAGGCATAGTGCTTGATTCCTTCTGTACAGGATAATAAGGAATGTAGTGATACTTTTCTTAAGTTCATCTGTTTCATCTACCTTCTCTATGAATCCTCTTCGTTTCTGTTCTTGTATAATGTTCCCGTACTTCTTTAACATATCTGAGTTTTGAGTAAGTCTTTGAAGGACGTTTTCTGTCCTTCTGTTCGTGACTGCTTAATTTATAGGCAATTCATCACGTTTTCAAGGTAACATAGCGGAATATTTGTTTTCTCAGAACTCAATTTATCTGTCCTGATAGACTTAAATATATACATTGTCGTCTTCGTCTACCTCCCTACTATTTATTCCTATTGAATCTAAATTCCAAAATCTCTCCAGATTGAATTCTTTAACTTTGTGTGATACTAGATAAAATTGAGAATGGAAATCGGGAATGTGTCAAAGATACAACAACCCGACCAAATAAAAAACAACAGCAGAGGGTCACCAACAGGTCTTCAATGTAGCGAGAAATTCCCGCACCCGGAGGCGTCCTTCAGCTGGCCCCTAAACAAATATATACTAGTCCAGTGATAATGAACGCCATACTAATTTCCAAATTGTACACAAGAAACTAAAATTAAAATAATACAAGACTAACAAAGGCCAGAGGCTCCTGACTTGGGACAGGCGCAAAAATGCGGCGGGGTTAAACATGTTTGTGAGATCTCAACCCTCCCCCTATACCTCTAACCAATGTAGAAAAGTAAACGCATAACAATACGCACATTAAAATTCAGTTCAAGAGAAGTCCGAGTCTGATGTCAGAAGATGTAACCAAAGAAAATAAACAAAATGACAATAATACAAAAATAACAACAGACTACTAGCAGTTAACTGACATGCCAGCTCCAGACTTCAATTAAACTGACTGAAAGATTATGATTTCATCATATGAACATCAGGCACAATCCTTCCCGTTAGGGGTTTAGTATTATACCATCATAACATATATGAGAAGAACATAACCCGTGTCATGCCAACAACTGTTTTTAGAATAAATGTGTTTAGTTCCGATGCAAGGACCTTATCAGTGACTCAATATTAACGCCAAAATATGCAATTTTTAAGGACTTGACAACAGTATCGTAATTATATCCCTTCTTAATAAGTCTATTCAAAGGTTTTGTAAGTTTCTGAGGTGAATACTGACACCTTTGTGCTTTATAAAGAATATTTCCATAAAAAATTGGATGTGAAATACCTGAACGTATTAGAAGTCTGCATGTTGAGCTATATTTACGAATGATGTCTTTATACCGATGATAAAATTTAGTAAATGTTTTGACTAGTTTGTGATATCGAAAACCCTGGTGTAATAATTTTTCAGTAATACATAAATTTCTCTCGTTAAAATCTAAAACATTGTTACATACACGAGCGAATCGTACAAGTTGAGATATATAAACACCGTAAGATGGTGACAAGGGAACGTCACCATTTAAAAACGGATAATTAACGATAGGAAATGAAAAATCATCCCTTTTATCAACATTACACATACTAGTCTTCGACGTGTTTGTTTTCTTACCGTATGTAAGTACCGATAGCATTTATCCGATATTGGATTTCACGGCGGTCGGATCGTTTACACGGACTATATAATCGTTAACAATGTCCCCGTAGTGATATGCGCCTACCAGCAACGATATCTCGAATGAATCGTGCTTTGTCACCGTGTGCGCTATCTTTAAACCACGCAAATAACCGTTCTGTGTATCAATATTACGTATGTGATGCTGTATAGGCATGCCGATCATCTGTACTATCAGTGCTTTGATTGACAATAGGTGTCCTACATCGGTTTTGAGATAGATTGTTGACTTTTCTATGTGTCTCACGTTTTTCTCTGCACCTCCAAATGCCGATTAATATATTATTTATGTTCCCGCTATCTGTAAATTTAGTTAAGTTTTGCGTTTTAAAAGATGTTTGCCCTCCTTCGTCAAAAAGAATTATCCGTATCGATAAAGAACTGATTTGAGCCTACTTGTGCCACGGCAGTTTTCAAAAGTACATTCGATTGCAATTCTGTCCGTTGAGAATACAAAATAGTAGTATTATGTTCCGTATCATCAATGTCATTCACGAGTTGAACGTTGGGCGAATTCGAAGATAGTGGGTTTAACGTGCATTACATTAGTTTGTGTGGTGTTTCTCATTACAATGTGCGTTTAGATTTACATTCGTTTAGTCTGTGTATACCAAGGTAGTTAAAGATAGCAAATTTGTTCATACGGCATTATGTGTCGGCTGTTTTACTGCAATGAGTTGGTGGATGTATTTCGTGACAGTAAACGCTAGGTCTAGTCTTAATATTCTTGTAAGATTTAGATTTCACCAATTTCGGATGTCGACTCTTTTATCCTGTGTCCGGTATAACGATATCGTCTAATATGCTTTCAGGGAGGTCCGTTATACCAACGTTTTTGTTCAATGTCCTCGCGCGAGATATTTTCTGACTTCAACGGGTAATTTGTTGACAATAATGGGAAGAAGTAGTGTGCCGTATGTTTCATGTGTCTTACCCAAAGTTTCTAGACCTTGACGCTACCTCCAATTTGATCGTAAAAAACTTCGTAAGCTTGTTTACTGATTTATAGGCGAAGGAATTTCTAAATCTAGTGCTTCGTGTTCTACTTCATGAGCTTTCAAGCAGTTACACTTTTGTATATTTGTAAGTAACTAGTTAAGATGTACGGACGACTCACATGAGTCCCAGAAGGTTTGCCATTCTGAAATCGTGCCTTCGAAAGTTGGAAGCGTAAGTTTTGGTACGTTACTCTGATTAAAAGTTGCAGGAAATGTACTTTATTGCGTGTTGATTGTGAGAATGGCTTGGGCAAACTGGTTTTCAAACGACAGTGCGTTGTGTAGGTTTGCTATGTTTTGCGTTGAAACAAACGGTATAGTTTTTGGATTTAAAGTGTGCGTTCTAGTACTTTAGTATTTGATTCAATGTGACGGGACTGCAGGATTTTGGACATTTGTATGAACTTACGTACGTGTCAAATCAAGGTTATCATATTAACCGAAAATTCATCTGAATGAAATAATCTAATTTACCACATCTTCCGGTTCCGTTAACTTTAGAATTTGTTCATTCAAGTCCTAAAACAAGGTTTGTGTTTGCACAAGTTTTCCTAGTGTTGTAATGACTTCTACTTGATCGAATTTTGTATTCTCCTTTGTTTCATCTAATCTTAGGTATACCTTGAACTACACGTATTTTGCGACTGACTATCTGAACAACGGAACCGAAATTACGTTAGTGATTGCGAAAAGCAGATTAGCGCAAGTGAAAACCCTTACATAACCGCAACTAGAACTTATGGCCGCAGTTATTGGAACTAGACTAGCTTTTCATGTAAAATCGACCTTCTAATGTAAAAACGTGGCTTTCTGGTCGGATAGCTGTATAGTATTGCACTGGTTAAATCATCGAAACTGTTTAAACGATTTATTGTGAATCGAGCGCGAGGAATAACAAAATCTACAAAATCAGCATTAATGGAGATATTGCCCAAAAGAATGCAACCCAACCAATCTCTTAACACGAGGAATTGACGTCGATCAATACATCGATAGTGTCCTTTAAAAAAAGACAGAATTAGTTAACGGTATTGACAATTACAGAAAAAAACGAAGACGAGGAATTTCTAAACAATGAAGTTCATACTGATCACTATGATATCAGTAACGTTATAGACAATTGGAAATATTGAAATTTTCAGGAAAGTGATTTGAGTAACTGCTTACGTTCAGCGGTTCATATTTAACTACCAATATACCGATAAACCAAACATCTGAGATAAAAACACAAGGCAATATCCTAGCACTAGACAATTGTGACTCTTCATAGATGACGGTAGCTTTTTGAGATGCAATGGAAGGATTCACATCGAAATCATTTTAGAGAATACCAAATTTCCGTATTTATTACCTGCGAATCATTTACTTACCAAACTGATAGTGACAGACGCACACGAGCGTTCACTTAATTCGGACTCAATGCTACGCTTACTTACGTATTACAATCGTATTGGGTACCGATACTTAGACAATATGTTAAGGAGTAATTGATCAAGTTTTCGCTGTTGTTAATCATTGTAATGTTACGTAAGTGTCACGTGTTGACAACAGAGTCAAAATAGATATACATACATTCTATTCACTTTTGTTATTGTTAGTTATATAGTTGTCCGATGTAACCTCCTAACGATATTGGTGTCAAGTGAACCTCTTAACGATATTGGTGTCAAGTGACCAGGATGAATTTACAGCTGAAATCGATACTAGCAGGACATAGTAGTGCCGTCTCCGGAATATTCCAGAAATTCGACGAAAAATGGGGAGAGCGGCACAAAACTTGTTGATTCCAATAACCTTCGAAACAGAAATCGTTAACTCTGATGATTATTTATTTAATTTAGAAAAAAAATACAGCCAATAGCAAAATTTATCTAAGTACAAACATCAACGCTAAACACAAATGCCACAAGTTCGCAACATCACGCAAACGTACATGAATGCATAATTTTACATACCTTCATACAAGAGCTTACGTTATTTTTTACGACAAAATTGAAACATATGTACGTGGTTAAGAATCCCTTGGTCAGACAGACAATACATATGACCCATTATTGGTCCCTATCATATTGAAAAAGTTACCGGGGACGTACGCATAAATCTTACAAGACACCATGAATCAAATAGTTGGCAATTAAATGAACTACTACATCTACTATCTCAAGAACTCAACATTATGGAGAGAGGCAATTCCTCTGATCATACGGAAACTTAAACCACTACAGCAGCATGTCACACCAATGCAAAGGTACGTACAAAATAAATCAACACAAATAAACGTAAAATCATGTGTACTTTTGTAACGAATCACATTTTCCTGTTAATTGCACTAAGATAATTGATCAAACAGCAAATATTTCTGTTGTTAAACAGCATCGTTTATGTTTTAACTGTCTTTGACCCCCAATATAGCTGATTGCAAATCACACAAAAGTTGCAGGAAATGTAAAATAAAGCAGCATACTAGTTTATGCAAAGACGAGGTTAAAAAGATGAAAAACAGAGTAACACTAATGAATATATTACTAGTAACACAATTCAGTAAACACAACACAACGCGAAGAAAACGGGTACAGTTCTTCACTCACAGACACAGACTAAAAACTGTCGTAGCGCAAGTAAGTTCGGGCATTCAATGTACTTACACAAACACATTATTTGACAAGGGCGCACAGATGCCCTCATCACAGAAAAATAAGCTACAGAGCTTGATTTGACAATTACCAGACAGAAGACCATAAACTTGTCAGGATTTTGTGACACAAGTGATGGCACAGACAACGGCAAATTACCTATCAACGTTTTGACTGTACCAGAAATAGCTGTACCAATGAAGACTTATGTACGTAATATAACAAATTTAAAGTATTTGTTTGGCTTGAAATTAGACCATCCGGTCTCACATGACCCAATGGTTGAAGATTCTCTATTGAATTATATCTAATTCGATTATTACTGGTCAATTGTCGATGATAGAATAGTATGAGGAACAGGACCTACTACCGTCAAGTCGGAAATCCGTAACCTTCTGTCCGGCACAATCAATTGAATACCTGCAAATCCAGATCACACACTTACGTCAATGATGAACATATTAGTAGGTCACAGAGTTGAAGAGTAGAACTTTTATAATGGAGAAATTTATGGAAGTTGAAGCTGCTAGTATAAGTAATAGTGACAACAAATCTGAAAACAGACAATTCCGAGATGTATATAAATCAAATGGTAGAGGTTACCATATGGAAACATAAAGATATGTTGATAAGTTACCTTGTAAGGAGGAACACCACACCTTACTAGACAACAGAAGTATTGAATAACGGAGAACAAAAAATGTCATTAAGCGTCTTAATCGTAAACTTACACTTTTACAGAAAAACGGAAAAATTATTAATGAACAAGAAAAACGTAGATTTATCGAGAGAGTTGATGAACGATCAGCCAAAACAATTGTTCATTCCATACCGCACCATCATTTCCGTAAAAAGTCGTCAACCACGCCAATCAGAATTGTATTTGACTGTAGCTGCAAACCTTCACCTATTAATCTAAGCTTAAATGATTGTTTGATGGATCTTTGGCCAAACTTTAATGATTTAACCGGAATTTTCCTCCGATTTAGAATGCACAAATACGCCGTCTCGACAGGTATAGAAAAAGCCTTACTTATTATGGGCTGGATGAAGAGGATCGTGATGTTACCAGATTCTCTTATGCTTAGTAACCCGGATGACCCAAATAGTCAACTAACCGCAAACAGATTCAAGTCAGTATAATTTGGAGCAACTTTCTCTCCGTTTATCCTAAATGCTGTTATACGTAAACATTTGACTGCAATTCAACAGACTGGACAGCAATGTTAAAGAAATACTTTTATGTTGACAATATTATATCGAGCTTTAATTAACAAAGAGCTTTGTTAGACTTCTTCCATGCATCACGTTTAGTATTTGTAAATGATTTGTATGATGCGAGAGCATAAGAAATTGAACATTTATCAAAATCATCATGTAACCGAGAAGCTTAATCCTTATGGAACAATTTTGTTCGGTGGATGGTGGGAGAGATTGAGAGGAATAACGAAAAACTGAATTAAACGAGCACATATGGACAATAAAACACTCAACACGATAATGACTGAAGTAGAACGTTTACTCAGTGATCGCCCACTAACATACGTTTCATCGGATCAAACGCGGACGACGAACCCCTTACTCCGTCACATTTATTATATTGAAAACGGACCAAGATGCTACCGTATAACGGCCTTAAAGACTGTAGTTTACAACCAGGAACCAAAGACACTACGCATGAACCAGTAACTGGCTAGACAATCGAAGTTTCTTTCATTAATTCTTAAAAACTACATAAAAAGATGGAAGCAGGAATACATAAATTCGCTTAGGAAATATTACCGATACACAGATCGAAACACATAGAACATTAACGTCGGAAATATGTAGTTCAGATTCAGGACTATGTATCTAGAGTAAATTGGACTTTGGCGATCAGTGACAAATTTTTTTACGGCAAAGATGGACTTACACGATCAGCCATAATTCGAACAAAAACTGGTTTGATATCTAGACCAATCATCAAACTTGAATTCTTTGGAACTTGAAAATATAGCAGCTCAGAGTGAGGAAAAGACGAAAATAAAAACATAGACTAACATGTGTTAAATATAAATCGTGAAAAGTTAAATGATAACGTGTGATTAGCATATGGACATTAAAATGAATTTAAACCGTGGGCTGTTAAATATTTTACATATAAATTTAAAATTTTACTAGTAATTTATTTTATTGATAATTAATGTTGTGATCACTTTCATTTATTTTAAAGTAATTCATGTGCGGCCCAAGTATGTTAAGAGCAAAATCACAAACGCAACGTTCTCGCTGCCCATATTCATTGTAACATGTTGACATTAGAGCTTGAATAGAAAGAATTATTCACACGAGTCATTATATCAGAGGGAGAGGTATCCATTGCCTCAAAAATGACAAAAAATCTTTAATGCCCTAGACTCGTACGACTTAGCCAGGAAAGGATAAGGAAAGGTTGGAACCTTTATATATCACAAAGTCGAAATGAACTATTGCCAGCTGGCCAAACCAAGACATTTTCCACATGGGTCATGACACAAGAGGTATATGTAGTAGTTGTATAATGGCCCATAGTACTTATGTCCTAGACCCGTACGAGTTTGTCAGGAGGGGATAACAAGGGTTGTGGTACTCCGATTCATCACGAAGTCGAAAAAAACTATTGCCGGATGGCCAAATTAAGAAATTCTCCACGTGGGTCATTATATCAGAGGAAGAAATAGGAATTGCCTCTAAAATGACCCATACTACTATACCCTAGACCGTACGACCTAGTCAGCAAAGAGAAAGATGGGCACCTTTATATATCTCAAAGTCGGATTGAACTATTGACGACTTGTCAAACTAAAAGATTCTCCTCGTGGACCATGATACAGAGGTTAAGGTACTAATTACCTTTAAAATGACCAGCAAGTAAAAGTATGTTTGAATATTTTGATATACAAGAGTACTTCCCTTACCCTTTTCCTACCAATACGTACGGATCTATGATATACGATACATGGGCCTTTTTAGAGAAAACACCTACGCTAATCTTTTTGTTAGCCCACAAGGAGAATCTCTTAGTTTGGTCTTTGTGATATACAAGAGTACTTCCCTTTGCTGTTCAACAGGTACGGGTCTAGGACATAAGAACCATGGGTAATTTTCGAGGCAACATTATTCCATACATCTGATATGTTTGACAACGCAATCAGGGTTAGTGCTATGGCCCATCTTAAAGGCAATGGCTACTTCTACCTCTGCTAATATGGTCCACGTTTAGATTATCTTAGTCGGTCAGCTGGCAATATTTCATTTTGACTTCGTTGTACACCGGGATACTATATCCCCCTTTAAACCGTCTGCTGACAAATTTGCACAGGTCTAGGGCATGATTGTTATGGGCCATTTTAGAGGAAATGCCTACCTCTAACACTGGTATAATGGCCCACGTGGAGAATCTCTTAGTTTGGCCAGCCGGTAATAGTTCAGTTCGAATTCGTTGTATCCGGGATACCATATCCCCCATTTGAACCCTTTACTGACAAACTCGTACGGGTCTAGGGTATAAGTGCTATGGGCCATTTTGAAGGCAATAAGTACCTCTTCCTCTGGTATCATTATCCACGTGGGGAATCTCTTCGTTTGGCCAGCCGGCAATAGTTCATTTTCGAATTTGTGATATACCAGGGTAGCCCCCTTATCCTTTTCTGACTAACTCGTACGGGTCTAGGGCATAAGTGCTATAGGCCATTTTAGAGGCAATACCAACCTCTACCTCTGGTATAATGGCCGATGTGGAGAATCTCTTAGTTTGGCCAGCCGGCAATAGTTCAGTTCGAATTCGTTGTATCCGTGATACCATATCCTCCCTTTGAACCCTCTACTGACAAACTCGTACGGGTCTAGGGTACAAGTGCTCAGAGCCATTTTAAAGGCAATAAGTACCTCTTCCTGTGGTATCATTGCCCACGTGGAGAATCTCTTCGTTTGGTCAGCCGGCAATAGTTCATTTTCGAATTTGTGATATACCAGGGTACCCCCCTTATCCTTTCAAGACTAACTCGTACGGGTCTAGGGCATAAGTGCTATGGGCCATTTTATAGGCCATACCAACTTCTACCTCTGGTATGATGGTCGATGTGGTGAATCTATTATTTTGGCCAGCCGACAATAGTTCAGTTCGAATTCGTTGTAAACCGGAATACCATATCCCCCCTTTTAACCCTCTACCGACAAACTCGTATGGGTCTAGGGTACCAGTGCTATGGGCCATTTTAAAGGCAATAAGTACCTCTTCCTGAGGTATCATTGCCCACGTGGAGAATCTCTTCGTTTGGTCAGCCGGCAATAGTTCATTTTCGAATTTGTGATATACCAGGGTACCCCCCTTATCCTTTCAAGACTAACTCGTACGGGTCTAGGGCATAAGTGCTATGGGCCATTTTATAGGCCATACCAACCTCTACCTCTGGTATGATGGTCGATGTGGTGAATTTCTTATTTTGGCCAGCCGACAATAGTTCAGTTCGAATTCGTTGTAAACCGGAATACCATATCCCCCCTTTGAACCCTCTACTGACAAACTCGTACGGGTCTAGGGTATAAGTGCTATGGGCCATTTTAAAGGCAACAAGTACCTCTTCCTCTGGTATCATTGCCCACGTGGAGAATCTCTTCGTTTGGCCAGCCGGCAATAGTTCATTTTCGAATTTGTGATATACCAGGGTACCCCCCCCCCCCCTTATCCTTTTCTGACTAACTCGTACGGGTCTAGGGCACCAGTGCTATGGGCCATTTTAAAGGCAATAAGTACCTCTTCCTCTGGTATCATTGCCCACGTGGAGAATCTCTTCGTTTGGTCAGCCGGCAATAGTTCATTTTTCGAATTTGTGATATACAAGGGTACCCCCCCTTATCCTTTTCTGACTATCTCGTACGGGTCTAGGGCATAAGTGCTATGAGCCATTTTAGAGGCAATACCAGCCTCTACCTCTGGTATAATGGTCGATGTGGAGAATCTCTTAGTTTGGCCAGCCGACAATAGTTCAGTTCGAATTCGTTGTATCTTGGATTCCATATCCCCCCTTTGAACCCTCTACTGACAAACTCGTACGGGTCTAGGGTATAAGTGCTATGAGTCATTTTAAAGGCAATTAGTACCTCTTCCTCTGGTATCATTGCCCACGTGGAGAATCTCTTCGTTTGGTCAGCCGGCAATAGTTCATTTTTCGAATTTGTGATATACTGTCGAGAATACCGCGGGAGTCAAGACGTCGCAATTTACCGTTATGTATCTAGGGTTGACGTCAGTGTGGGACGTCGCTTTAGCAGTTATGTTATAATGAAGTAAACGTCAAACTGTATGGTTGTATTGTTTTCTGTATACGATATTAGAAGTTAGCCTCGACATTTATGGTGCCGTGACCAAAAGGGAAAATGGATACAAAGCTGAAAGCCATTCGTTCCGGACATAAAGGAGCTATTACAAGACTTTGGAAGAATTTTGGAGACATACGAGACACTTCCGAGATAGAAATTGAGGACGTCACAGCTATTTTAGATTCCATGTTACAGAAAAGGGATATTCTTAAAGATCTGAATGATAAAATTGTGGACGCAAGCTCGGATGAAGACGTGGTGGATGAAATTCAACAAACAGATGAGTACATGTTCGATTTAGATTCAAAAATTCGTCAAATTAGAAAACTCATTAATCCTTCCCAGTCGAAAAGTCATAATTTACCCGTCAATACTACCGTTTTTCAAGCTAGTAACGTTACTCCCTCTGATACACCCATGCATACCTTGATTTCACCTACAGCAAATAGTGTACCCGCAAGCGACTCCTCTCAATTGAACCCGCACGCCAATTGTTTCACGTCGACATCTCATGTACAATCGAATGCAGCCTCGTTTTATACAAGTAACCCCGCTATATCAGAGATTATTCCTACTACAAACCCGTCTATGCATATTCCAAGTTTACATTCGTCTTCTAGCACAAATAATCAGTACCACAAATTACCAAAGTTGAACTTGCCTACTTTTAAAGGGAATATTTTAGATTGGCAATCCTTTTGGGATTCATATGAGACATCTATTCACACAAATCCAACACTCAGCGACGTGCAGAAGTTTAACTACTTAAAGTCAGTTCTACAGGGAGAAGCGTTTCAGATCATATCAGGTTTTTCTATGACAAACACTAATTACGGCAAAGCTATTTCGTTGTTACAAGAGAGGTATGGACAGATACATACTATAATACAAACATACATGCAAGCTCTACTTGAGATTTCGCCTCCGATTTATACTTTAGTAAGCCTCCGCAATTATTATGACAAAACTGAAACTTACGTACGAGGTCTAGAGTCACTCGGACAGACTACAGACACTTATGGTTCACTACTGGTACCCGTTATTCTGAACAAGTTGCCCACAGAAATACGCCAAAACCTAGCAAGACAACACGGACCGTCAAGTTGGAATTTGAAAGATTTGAGGAAGAGTATACTTAACGAAATTCATATCATGGAGGCGGGAAAAAATACAGGTACATATCTAGAGTCTTCAGAAAGTCACTTCACAACCGCATCTACATGTACATTTCATACAGGAATAGAATCACCGCGAATACACACAGCACACAACGCGAAGAGCCAACCCCGGAATATTACGGAGAGACCATGTGTTTTTTGTAAAGAGATACATGCGCCAACAAACTGTACCAATATTAGTGATAGCACAGCCCGAATGTCTATCGTAATTCGTGATAATTTATGTTTTAACTGTTTAGGAAATCATCATGCTAATGAGTGTCAATCGAAACGCACGTGTCGACACTGCAACCAGAGACACCATTCCAGCTTATGTAGTGCGAGTAATAATGTTAACAGCGATGGTTTAGCGTTCATTACAAGCAATACAAATAAACAGATTCAATCTTCACCAGTCAATCTTATAAATGACACTGAAAACCAGGAAGATACTAAAGTTTTGCATTCATCGACACAGATGCGTACAAATGTGCTACTGAAAACGGCGGTAGCTCCTGTATGGGCAGGTTATATATCTATGGATACGAATGTTTTATTTGATGAGGGTGCACAAAGATCTTTTTTAACAGAGAATCTAGCGAAGAAATTGAATTTGAAAACTGAAGGAATTGAAGTTGTACACCTTTCGGCATTTGGAGAGGACAACACGAGCACGAGAGAACTACGCACAACCACCGTTTTTATCGAAACCGAAAATAGTCGTAAAATTCCGATTGAAGTCCTTATTGTTCCTACCATAGCAGTTCCAATACATAATCATATGCGGTACGTTAACCGAAATATGGATTATCTGAAGGGATTAAGACTCGCTCACCCAGTTACCAAAGACGATTATTTTGAGATATCATTACTTATTGGTGCCGACCACTATTGGGACTTTATCGAAGACAAAGTAATACGAGGAGATGGACCGATCGCGATTAAGTCAAAGCTTGGATACTTACTATCAGGACCCTTACAGCCGGGTAGGGTACTTTCGTCTACGACATCCAGCATCTCAGTAAACGTACTGGTTTCGAATAAATCAGAGGAATTTGGCTTAGAAGAAATTATAAAGGAACAGACACGTTGCCAAATTATCGAGAGAGTTTAGGAAGGAGAACCGACAGGGAAAATATCAAAAGATGGACTGAATGATACGTATCTATTGAACTGTTATGACTTATTATGGACTGTTACTAAAATATTTGATTTATTGACTTACTTTCAAAAACCTATAACATGATACTATTCATTGAAAGAAGGAATAGGTACACAGATAAAATGGACATACTGTGATTTGTGTATACGAAATAGACTCATTGGAATCTAACCGAAAGATAACTAGTCTGGAAGCTAGTGACTGTGCTAAAGTTAAGTTTAAGTTTTGAATTTAAGAGACAGTAATTTTAAATTTTTTTTTCTTGATTGTAATTTAATTTTGATATTTACTTTTCGCCGCCCGGAGAATGTCGAGAATACCGTGGGAGTCAAGACGTCGCAATTTACCGTTATGTATCTAGGGTTGACGTCAGTGTGGGACGTCGCTTTAGCAGTTATGTTATAATGAAGTAAACGTCAAACTGTATGGTTGTATTGTTTTCTGTATACGATATTAGAAGTTAGCCTCGACATATACCACGGTACCCTCCCCCCCCTCTTATCCTTTTCTGACTAACTCGTACGGGTCAAGGGCATAAGTTGTATGGGCCATTTTAGAGGCAATACCCACCTCTACCTCTGGTATAATTGTCGATGTGGAGAATCTCTTAGTTTGGCCAGCCGGCAATAGTTCAGTTCGAATTCGTTGTATCTTGGATTCCATATCCCCCGTTTGAACCCTCTACTGACAAACTCGTACGGGTCTAGGGTATAAGTGTTATGGGCCATTTTAAAGGCAATAAGTACCTTTTCCTCTGGTATCATTGCCCACGTGGAGAATCTCTTCGTTTGGCCAGCCGGCAATAGTTCATTTTCGAATTTGTGATATACCAGGGTACCCCCCCCTTATCCTTTTCTGACTAACTCGTACGGGTCTAGGGCATACGTGCTATGGGCCATTTTAAAGGCAATAAGTACCTCTTCCTCTGGTATCATTGCCCACGTGGAGAATCTCTTCGTTTGGCCAGCCGGCAATAGTTCATTTTCGAATTTGTGATATACCAGGGTACCCCCCTTATCCTTTTCTGACTAACTCGTACGGGTCTAGGGCATAAGTGCTTTGGGCCATTTTAAAGGCAATACCAACTTCTACCTCTGGTATAATGGCCGATGTGGAGAATCTCTTAGTTTGGCCAGCCGGCAATAGTTCAGTTCGAATTCCTTGTATCCGGGATACCATATCCACCCTTTGAACCCTCTACTGACAAACTCGTACGGGTCTAGGGTATAAGTGCTATGGGCCATTTTAAAGGCAATAAGTACCTCTTCCTCTGGTATCATTGCCCACGTGGAGAATCTCTTCGTTTGGCCAGCCGGCAATAGTTCATTTTCGAATTTGTGATATACCAGGGTAGCCCCCTTATCCTTTTCTGAGTAACTCGTACGGGTCTAGGGCATAAGTGCTATGGGCCATTTTAGAGGCAATACCAACCTCTACCTCTGGCATAATGGCCGATGTGGAGAATCTCTTAGTTTGGCCAGCCGGCAATAGTTCAGTTCGAATTCGTTGTATCCGGGATACCATATCCTCCCTTTGAACCCTCTACTGACAAACTCGTACGGGTCTAGGGTATAAGTGCTATGGGCCATTTTAAAGGCAATAAGTACCTCTTCCTGTGGTATCATTGCCCACGTGGAGAATCTCTTCGTTTGGTCAGCCGGCAATAGTTCATTTTCGAATTTGTGATATACCAGGGTACCCCCTTTATCCTTTTCTGACTAACTCGTACGGGTCTAGGGCATAAGTGCTATGGGCCATTTTAGAGGCAATACTAACCTCTACCTCTGGTATAATGGCCGATGTGGAGAATCTCTTAGTTTGGCCAGCCGGCAATAGTTCAGTTCGAATTCGTTGTATCCGGGATACCATATCCTCCCTTTGAACCCTCTACTGACAAACTCGTACGGGTCTAGGGTATAAGTGCTATGGGCCATTTTAAAGGCAATAAGTACCTCTTCCTCTGGTATCATTGCCCACGTGGAGAATCTCTTCGTTTGGCCAGCCGGCAATAGTTCATTTTCGAATTTGTGATATACCAGGGTAGCCCCCTTATCCTTTTCTGACTAACTCGTACGGGTCTAGGGCATAAGTGCTATGGGCCATTTTAGAGGCAATACCAACCTCTACCTCTGGCATAATGGCCGATGTGGAGAATCTCTTAGTTTGGCCAGCCGGCAATAGTTCAGTTCGAATTCGTTGTATCCGGGATACCATATCCTCCCTTTGAACCCTCTACTGACAAACTCGTACGGGTCTAGGGTATAAGTGCTATGGGCCATTTTAAAGGCAATAAGTACCTCTTCCTCTGGTATCATTGCCCACGTGGAGAATCTCTTCGTTTGGTCAACCGGCAATAGTTCATTTTCGAATTTGTGATATACCAGGGTACCCCCCTTATCCTTTTCTGACTAACTCGTACGGGTCTAGGGCATTAGTGCTATAAGCCATTTTAGAGGCAATACCAACCTCTACCTCTGGTATAATGGCCGATTTTGAGAATCTCTTAGTTTGGCCAGCCGGCAATAGTTCAGTTCGAATTCGTTGTATCCGGGATACCATATCCTCCCTTTGAACCCTCTACTGACAAACTCGTACGGGTCTAGGGTATAAGTGCTATAGGCCATTTTAAATGCAATAAGTACCTCTTCCTCTGGTATCATTGCCCACGTGGAGAATCTCTTCGTTTGGCCAGCCGGCAATAGTTCATTTTCGAATTTGTGATATACCAGGGTACCCCCCTTATCCTTTTCTGACTAACTCGTACGGGTCTAGGGCATAAGTGCTATGGGCCATTTTAGAGGCAATACCAACCTCTACCTCTGGCATAATGGCCGATGTGGAGAATCTCTTAGTTTGGCCAGCCGGCAATAGTTCAGTTCGAATTCGTTGTATCCGGGATACCATATCCTCCCTTTGAACCCTCTACTGACAAACTCGTACGGGTCTAGGGTATAAGTGCTATGGGCCATTTTAAAGGCAATAAGTACCTCTTCCTCTGGTATCATTGCCCACGTGGAGAATCTCTTCGTTTGGTCAACCGGCAATAGTTCATTTTCGAATTTGTGATATACCAGGGTACCCCCCTTATCCTTTTCTGACTAACTCGTACGGGTCTAGGGCATAAGTGCTATAAGCCATTTTAGAGGCAATACCAACCTCTACCTCTGGTATAATGGCCGATTTTGAGAATCTCTTAGTTTGGCCAGCCGGCAATAGTTCAGTTCGAATTCGTTGTATCCGGGATACCATATCCTCCCTTTGAACCCTCTACTGACAAACTCGTACGGGTCTAGGGTATAAGTGCTATAGGCCATTTTAAATGCAATAAGTACCTCTTCCTCTGGTATCATTGCCCACGTGGAGAATCTCTTCGTTTGGCCAGCCGGCAATAGTTCATTTTCGAATTTGTGATATACCAGGGTACCCCCCTTATCCTTTTCTGACTAACTCGTACGGGTCTAGGGCATAAGTGCTATGGGCCATTTTAGAGGCAATACTAACCTCTACCTCTGGTATAATGGCCGATGTGGAGAATCTCTTAGTTTGGCCAGCCGGCAATAGTTCAGTTCGAATTCGTTGTATCCGGGATACCATATCCTCCCTTTGAACCCTCTACTGACAAACTCGTACGGGTCTAGGGTATAAGTGCTATGGGCCATTTTAAAGGCAATAAGTACCTCTTCCTCTGGTATCATTGCCCACGTGGAGAATCTCTTCGTTTGGCCAGCCGGCAATAGTTCATTTTCGAATTTGTGATATACCAGGGTACCCCCCTTATCCTTTTCTGACTAACTCGTACGGGTCTAGGGCATAAGTGCTATGGGCCATTTTAGAGGCAATACTAACCTCTACCTCTGGTATAATGGCCGATGTGGAGAATCTCTTAGTTTGGCCAGCCGGCAATAGTTCAGTTCGAATTTGTGATATACCAGGGTAGCCCCCTTATCCTTTTCTGACTAACTCGTACGGGTCTAGGGCATAAGTGCTATGGGCCATTTTAGAGGCAATACCAACCTCTACCTCTGGCATAATGGCCGATGTGGAGAATCTCTTAGTTTGGCCAGCCGGCAATAGTTCAGTTCGAATTCGTTGTATCCGGGATACCATATCCTCCCTTTGAACCCTCTACTGACAAACTCGTACGGGTCTAGGGTATAAGTGCTATGGGCCATTTTAAAGGCAATAAGTACCTCTTCCTGTGGTATCATTGCCCACGTGGAGAATCTCTTCGTTTGGTCAGCCGGCAATAGTTCATTTTCGAATTTGTGATATACCAGGGTACCCCCTTTATCCTTTTCTGACTAACTCGTACGGGTCTAGGGCATAAGTGCTATGGGCCATTTTAGAGGCAATACTAACCTCTACCTCTGGTATAATGGCCGATGTGGAGAATCTCTTAGTTTGGCCAGCCGGCAATAGTTCAGTTCGAATTCGTTGTATCCGGGATACCATATCCTCCCTTTGAACCCTCTACTGACAAACTCGTACGGGTCTAGGGTATAAGTGCTATGGGCCATTTTAAAGGCAATAAGTACCTCTTCCTCTGGTATCATTGCCCACGTGGAGAATCTCTTCGTTTGGCCAGCCGGCAATAGTTCATTTTCGAATTTGTGATATACCAGGGTAGCCCCCTTATCCTTTTCTGACTAACTCGTACGGGTCTAGGGCATAAGTGCTATGGGCCATTTTAGAGGCAATACCAACCTCTACCTCTGGCATAATGGCCGATGTGGAGAATCTCTTAGTTTGGCCAGCCGGCAATAGTTCAGTTCGAATTCGTTGTATCCGGGATACCATATCCTCCCTTTGAACCCTCTACTGACAAACTCGTACGGGTCTAGGGTATAAGTGCTATGGGCCATTTTAAAGGCAATAAGTACCTCTTCCTCTGGTATCATTGCCCACGTGGAGAATCTCTTCGTTTGGTCAACCGGCAATAGTTCATTTTCGAATTTGTGATATACCAGGGTACCCCCCTTATCCTTTTCTGACTAACTCGTACGGGTCTAGGGCATAAGTGCTATAAGCCATTTTAGAGGCAATACCAACCTCTACCTCTGGTATAATGGCCGATTTTGAGAATCTCTTAGTTTGGCCAGCCGGCAATAGTTCAGTTCGAATTCGTTGTATCCGGGATACCATATCCTCCCTTTGAACCCTCTACTGACAAACTCGTACGGGTCTAGGGTATAAGTGCTATAGGCCATTTTAAATGCAATAAGTACCTCTTCCTCTGGTATCATTGCCCACGTGGAGAATCTCTTCGTTTGGCCAGCCGGCAATAGTTCATTTTCGAATTTGTGATATACCAGGGTACCCCCCTTATCCTTTTCTGACTAACTCGTACGGGTCTAGGGCATAAGTGCTATGGGCCATTTTAGAGGCAATACTAACCTCTACCTCTGGTATAATGGCCGATGTGGAGAATCTCTTAGTTTGGCCAGCCGGCAATAGTTCAGTTCGAATTCGTTGTATCCGGGATACCATATCCTCCCTTTGAACCCTCTACTGACAAACTCGTACGGGTCTAGGGTATAAGTGCTATGGGCCATTTTAAAGGCAATAAGTACCTCTTCCTCTGGTATCATTGCCCACGTGGAGAATCTCTTCGTTTGGTCAACCGGCAATAGTTCATTTTCGAATTTGTGATATACCAGGGTACCCCCCTTATCCTTTTCTGACTAACTCGTACGGGTCTAGGGCATAAGTGCTATGGGCCATTTTAGAGGCAATACCAACCTCTACCTCTGGTATAATGGCCGATGTGGAGAATCTCTTAGTTTGGCCAGCCGGCAATAGTTCATTTTCGAATTTGTGATATACCAGGGTACCCCCTTATCCTTTTCTGACTAACTCGTACGGGTCTAGGGCATAAGTGCTATGGGACATTTTAGAGGCAATTAAATGGACTGGTAATGTTGAGATTAAAGACTCTTATTGATCTCCGTAATTTTGAAGAATTATGTCATTGAAATAGTAATTGACAGTTTCTATTTTTCTGTTTATTATATTCCTTCAACAAACTATGTTTCTTGTTTTTCTGATCTTTTTAATTGTGTGATACTATCGTATGTATTGTATATTTTAGTTTTAGAATTGGACTATATTTGTAGACAACGAACAGATTATGGAATGCCCATATGACAATTAATTCCATTTAATTACCCTATATTTAATCATCTTGTTTTAATTACTATAGTTTACATTGATTCAATAATAACAACATGTTAATGTTCATAATTGTTTTGTGTTGTGTGAGGCAATGCAATTAAACTTTTCATTTACTTTCATTTTAAATGACGCGGACCTTGCAGAAGACACCTATTGGCTTACTATTTCCTAATTACTTTATATTGCTATAAATAGCATAACCATATTGGATATTAACAGCAAAAGTTATTTTATTGTCACAATCTAATAACTACCCAAAACATTTCATCGAACGCGGTTTTGATCTCATGAATATTATTGACGGCTAGCCTCATGAATATTAACGCCGGCTAGATCCACACTAGTCTTTTTTTGTGTATACGATGTTCTATTATGTATATTTAAGCACCCCATTAACTTCTATTCTTTATACCCATTCTTTTAATTTGCGCAATTTTTCTCTTTTCTGTATTCTAACTCCATCGTGACCCTATAAATCTATTATAGCTAATAATAACAAGCAAAAGTTTCTCCATTTTAGACATACTATTGAAACGAAAAGGATAATTTGAATGTCCAATATTCGACAAAAGAGGCAATTTCAAGCATGACTTGTGTAGTAACACACTTTCCTTTTGAGTTGATGGCACTGTTTCTATTGCTGAATCTTGACGTGCATGTTGCACAGCTTGTTACTGGTGTAAAACCAAATACATCTTTGATTATAGGTAATCGCTAAACGAATTGGGTGCTGTATATTTCTAAGACTTGTATTACCTTGCCAGAAGTCTCTATTCCTTTTATTAAACAAAGGAATGCAATTCCCCATGCTGCTAATAAACATAACACAAGCTGCCATCGTATAACGCCTGGAGTACCTATGCCATCTGTTATTTCAAGAACTTTATTTCTGAAAGTAGTACCATCAATATGTTCTATCATTATCATTTTAAATGAATGAGAAAGAGGTAGGGCTAATTTGTCGGGAATTGTTTTTAATTCGATAAGATAGGTAAATCATGTTTTGAATAGCCCGATAGATTCTAAATATAGTACATGAAAATACCTCACATCATCTATTTTCATAACCTGAACAGGTATTCCTACAAAAACAAGACCAAGACTATTGATTTTTTAATATTCATTTTATTTTATTATTAACATCCTTTATGCAAGGTACCATACAAAGTAACTTGTCAAGGAGCCAAATAATATCGAACAAATTCAAATCGTGTTTTTCTCATTCTGAATATATGTATATCTGTATTTGTCCTAGTCTTTTAAGGTTTTTTCGTCTATAAGATAAGATAAGATAATACATGTATAGATTTTAACTGGAGAACATCTTACATCAGTTGGTCAAAGATCACCCTGTGTTACTAACACATGTTATATTGCCTTTTCTGGCATTTTAACAAATCGGCCCTTCGTTGTGATACAGATGCAACAACTTCTTGATGTTTTACCTACAATCACGATTTGTAGTACTAGTGTAATTGATTTGTTCTGTTGTGTTTTTTTATTTTCTGATGACTTAGGTACCGGTGTAGGGACGGTGGTAAAAATTTCAGTACTAGTATCTACACAGTTTGTGAATTGGCGACACAATTGCTGTTTATTGCATTTGTTACATATAATACCATGTCCAAAAAAGATTTCGAAAAATTGGTCGTGTTGTTTTGAAACTTGTATACAATGGCCTTATTTTAAGTTATGTGTATATTACACCCGCAACATTTGGGCTTCATTCCTATAGAATCAATTATCGTGTTATTGGTTATGTACAGGCACCTACATCGGTTTGACCGCAGTTGTTCCTTGAATATATGTATTAAATGTAAACACACGAATAGAAAGTAGGTTAAGAGTATGGACAGTCATTGGAATGCACACAATAAATGATACATTATTTTTTTCTTTAATACATGTAAAATGATATACTAGTAAATTACATGGTCAAAACGAACCAGAATGTCTCTATGATTTAAGTAAACATCCGAAAAAATATGATAGAAACATTAAATTTTAATATAACAACACAAAAAATGCAAATAATCTGAGCGAGATTCGAACCTTTTCTTCAAAACCTTCCTTAATTAGTATTTAGTATATATTGATAATACATGTACCTATATGTTGTAAAACATTTGGTTAATAAAGAATTGAATTGAATAGTAGTTCTGTGAACTACGGATGGAGCCACGGCGATGCTTATCTATTTATTTCTAAATAAGGAGATATATCGGTACAATTTAGCGATGTTACAACTTTTTTCTTTAAAAAGTTGTTTTTTATGTATTAAGGACACACTAAACCAATTTCGTTTTTGAGAAAAAAAAGTAGTATGAATTACAACTGTCATAACAAAAACATAACTTTTTTTGGTTTGAAATGTCCTTCTGGGGGGATTCCCTGTTTTTCCCACTCAAAAACACCCGAAATCCCGCATATTGGACTTTCATCCTATTTTAGGGTTACATTAACTATTGATCACACATATCATAATATATGTAAATCGAGATATTGATCAAAAAGCATTTTTATTTTTTGTTTTTATAGTGAATTTTATTCTGTCGGCACATTTTGAAATTGGCCCTTCTGTGAAAAAAAAAAACCGATAAATTGGCCCCACCTCTTTGTTTAAAATTGTTAGACGTATAACATGTGACCACAAGCTATTCACTTTAAAGAAAGAGAAACTGATAAGGACCCATAACTGAGACCAACTTGGATATTTACGAATTGTTTGTTAATCAAGTGAATCCAATCTATATAAAATTATGATGTTTTACAGATTTTTCAGTTTTTATATTTTTACAACTTTCTTCCCGGGCCAGTTTTCCCCCTATTACTTATTCCAGTCGGGTCACATTTAAATGAGGTAACTTCAAGTACGTTTTTAATTTGTCGACTTTAGAGTGCACTATTTCGAATGAACATATTTTTTACAAATGACACAAGCTTTTGACACTTTAAAGTTTAAACAATTTATATATATACAACACAATTTTACAAAAGGATGTCAGCGATCGTGTGACCTCTTGTGGTCTTATTACCTATCAAGTATCATACGACCTAGAACTATGAATGAAAATTATTTACGCCTCCATAAAAGGATAATTTACTGTGTTAAAATTTACATTAAATCATTATGATGATAAATTCATATTCAAATTGTTCGCATTGAGGTCATGTTTCAATCGAGGAGTCAGTTTAAATGCTTGGAGTATAATATAGTTGGTGCAATGATTATACTCCACCCTAATTGTTACGCCCTAAAACTGGTGAAACTAGCTGTTGAAGACCTCCTAGATGTATTCTATAAAGATTTTTTCAACATTTGTTGGAAATCCTGAGAAAATAAAACAATTAGGTTTTACTTAT
This sequence comes from Mytilus galloprovincialis, assembly GCF_965363235.1. Taxonomy (NCBI): domain Eukaryota; kingdom Metazoa; phylum Mollusca; class Bivalvia; order Mytilida; family Mytilidae; genus Mytilus; species Mytilus galloprovincialis. The sequence goes on along the minus strand of NC_134850.1, from coordinate 46,110,632 downwards.
TGCAATGGTAGACATGAAGTATATAATGGCATCGGAACATCAGAATGAAATAGTTCGTGTGTAGGAGAAACAATTTGAAAAAATTGACTATTGATACATCTATAATGTTTAGATTAGAATGCATTTTTCTTCCTATGTATTTATATATTTCATTAACAATTATCAAAATAATTAGCACGCTGAATGTCAATAAATACGACATAGGCGTCAACTTCGAGCTTACATTTGAAATAGTGAGTGTGAATTTCAAAGTTAAGTTTTGTTTGAAAGATTTATTCAACTGAGTTTCACTGTGAGTATTGCTGCGTGTTTTTTTATTCTACATTGGTAGAGGTAGAGGTGGGAGAGTGAGATATTGTATCACAACACACGTTACAACTCGCCGCATATTTACGCCTGTCCGAAGTACTCTGGACTTGTTTAATAGGCTTGTGTGTTTTATTTTTTTTTATTTTCGTTCTTTTATATGTTTTGGTGTTTAGTGTGTCGGCTATTTTCTTTGAACACCATGTATTACACATTTTGTTTAGTGATCATCTGGAGCGAGCCTACGGGTGCGAGATACTATTGCTGTGTTGAAAACCTATTGGTGGCCTTCGGCAGTTTTCTGCTCTTTGGTCGGGTTATTATTTCTTTGACACTTTACCTATTTCCATTCTCAATTTTATCATTGTTCGTTTAGAAAATGACACTGATGTCAAATGAATGCTGTCGATCCTTGTCGTCCTCTTTAACTGACGACCGAAAAAAACACCAACAGAAAACAAATAATTTATAAAAATGAAATAAAAAATAAATCATACATTTTTAATTTTGATATACATACTCCCAAAATTCCTCTGTCGCTGTTTTCCTGGTAATATTCAAAGCATTTACTATTGGTGACAGCACCGTCGTGTTTATTGACATATTCCAATACGTCTGTTGTATCCTTGTGTAGCAGTGCTCTGTGTTGTAGTCATTTGTACAGGTACTCCATGGAATTGTGGGATAGAATGAATTCACTAGATAATACAGGGCCCATGCAAGAATCACATTGTAGTATATACTGACAATACCTGTTAGACAGATCATACCAAATCCTATACCTGTATCATAGAAATGGTTAAACATTAAACAATTTTAGCTTTCCATATTAGTTTGTAAACCTCTGGCCTTTTTTTTCTTATGCATAATGCATTTTTTTCTTAGACGGCGACGCTACGTGTCAGAACTGTCGAGAAGTACGCTATGATCACAGGAAAGTTTACCTATCAATTGCATTACAACATAAACACCTGCTGTTACGGGCATTCAGAGAATACAACAGCGCGGTTCCATGAAATTTCAACCATTGCATGTATGTACTAGAAATTGTAATGGCACTTTCCACTACTTATTCTCAAAGTAACACGTACTAGGTTAACTGCCGAATATTGTCTGTACAGTGTATTATTTAGCTTTATTTACCCTATCATGAATTTTAAGCGCCATGTTTTTTTGCGTTTTTGCTTCGAATATAAGGGGTCACCGTCGCCGTGGTCGGATCGATACTCGGTCATGTCAAATAAAAAAAAATAGGGAAAAAAGTAGGTTTGCTGCCTTTCAAATTTGCTAACGACATTAAAGAATACATACAAAGAATTGTCAGCTTGGTTTTGAATATGGTTGGCATATATATGCATGTCCTATAACTTTTAACTTTGGATTGTTGCTATATGATATGAATTATAAACCTGGCTTACAGCTCTTTAAATTACAATGTAATGTTCAAAATCGGATGGTCCGGGGGGGGAGGGGCACTTCCTACATATGCATGGCGATAGGACGCGCCGCTGGAACAGGTCATCTTTCCAAGTTTGAAAATATGTGAATAGGTCGGGAAAACTATCAGAAATATATAATTAGGTCAAAAGTTCCCATAACTTCTTCGTCTGTCGTCTTTCTTGATGTTCCCGGCTGTTTTTATAAACCAATGTTTCTGTTTTTGTACATTTGTTTTTTTGTACTTTTAAGTAATACTAATATGACCCCTGTTAAAGACAACAGAAGTAAACGAAAAAAAAAAAGAAAATAATGTAGGGCTTTAATACACCCTTGTTTTACCCCAACTGAGGAATTAAAAAAAATCAGTGATACCTACCGAGATCTTTACCGAGTACAAAAGACAATTTGTAAAAGAGGGCATCAAATGCCTTCCTGAAATGAATGAAACAGGCATATATCTTTTTTGATGATTTAAATGCGTTATCAATTATGGTTTTTAGAGAACTTTAAGAAAACAAATTCCTAAACAACTTGAAAGGGCTATACATGTACCTCAATATTTTAAATATGGATCATTAAAACACCCACCCTTAAAAATGGGCTTAATAAAATTTGTTCTCCATAAAGTTGGGTAGATACCAGACTTAATAATAAGTCTTACTAGTTAAACAATTTTTCATTAACATCAATATTCATATAACAAGATATTTGTAACATTTCATTTGTAATACAATCTGAAACATTTGCTTTATTATTCTTTAAAGATTTTACTTGCTACATTAAATTTTTCACATGTTTGGAAAAATCATGATACTATTTCAAAAAGGCGTTTATTATATGCAGTTCATACCAAATTTAATGACAGATATCTTAATTATTGGAAAGAAAATGTATCTTAAATTACCTCTAAAGAGCGGACAGCAGATCCATACACGTCCTGGTCCAAGATTAGACCATTGTGAATATGACAGTTCTGTAAACATCACAGGGATACCAAGTATGAATAGGAATATGAAATATGGAATCATGAAAGCTCCTGGAGATATAATAGGATACATACATATATTTTGTATATCAACTTGTGTTAGTTTTGTATGGTTTTTCATTTTAATTCATTTATATATTTCGGAGTTAATTACAAATGTATGACTATCACTGGACTAGTACACCTTTTTGTTTAGGGGCCAGGTGAAGCATGCCTCCGGATACGGGATTCTCTCGCTGTATTAAAGACCCATTGGTGACTTTCGGTTGCTGTCTGTTCTTTGGTCGGGTTGTTGTCTCTTTGACAGATTCTCCATTTCCATTCTTAATTTTATCGATATATTAAAGAAAGATTAATGAATATTTTTTCATCAACACGATCAAATGCAATTAAAAAATAAACAAAAACAAAAACAAAATTGCATTATTTTACATTATACATTAGCAACTAGAATATTAAATGTTGAACTATCTTTATTATAATTTATTAGCGATATCTACTTTTGGAATAATAGAAAATGAACTATTAAAATACATAAATGTTATGGTCGTAGTTAATAACCATCTGAAATCTCTCATGATATAAACTAGATATCATCGGCAATGATATATATATGTCAGCGGCAATAAGTGAATTTAGGCATTAAAGTCATATGAAACGAGTGAGTGGTAAAAAATAATGTTTATCCAATTCTTGAATCAATGCGTGTATATATCATAAACTTAGTCCTCTGTGCACGAATTTCTCATTTTTTCCGAAAATATATAGTTTAATCGTCATTTTTTGTTCTCTCTGTCTATTATGATTTTTAAAACAAATATGGCTGCTCATTAAATGCCGTGTTTTGAAGCCGAAGTTTACCGATTGTCAACTTGTAGTAAACAAATAACAAAAAGCATGGGTATTGAGCACGTGTTTTTAACATGTACACTCAGATAATTGTTTATTTTAATGACAGATCCATGCGTATTGCGATCACCGGATTTTTACGAGGAGGATTACGCTCAGGTAACTATGCATACGGAAAATATGTCGGCGAATTGCTTCCTGGAAGGAAGGCAGCAATTAAAAATAAGTAAACCTCTTCTAGGGAAAACGGTACTATTTATTCTGCCATAGGCGACAATACTATTAACATTTTCTAAATTTACCAGTTTTAATAATAAAAACCTGGATAAAACAGTTATGTGTGGTGTTAGTACTTTATTACTCTATTATAACAATTGAAGCCAAATAGTACCATGACCAATTCCCAACGGAGCTTGTTTATGTTATCCATTTACACCAAATTTATGAAATTTTGGAAGCCTTTTTGAATAATTCTCTAGAAAATATTTCAATAGGTTTTAAAATGTATATTGTAAATTTACACACTACAGTTATTCATAGATAATAAAAAAAAATATATTGTACCCTTACATCCAATCACAGTCCTCCTAAGTTGACTTCCTTCACCTGTCTTGGGTACACAAAAGGCCAACCTAATGCTGGGAAAATGTAATAGTACCGTTTTCCCTCTAAGTGTGGACAAATTAAAGAATTTTCCTCAGAAAAAAGTATTTGTCCATAAGTTGTATAATGAAAACTATCCATTTAGTTATAAAAACATATGCATAATGTATTTTAATTTGAGGTTTCTTATGACTTTAAGCTTAAATCCTAGGCAATAAGCTAACGAGTAGGCAGAAAGTCTATTGCCTAACTGATGTTAGGCATTAGTCTTAAATCCTGAAAAATGTGTGCAGGCATTAAGCTCAATGCCTAAAATATAAATAAGGGGTAAATAAAAGACATTTATTTCTTTATAGATAAAAATATATTTATTACATGATAACATTATGAGAACTGGGGCCTGTTTATCGAAACTATCCTTAGATCGGTCCTACAAGATATTCTTAGGAAAGAAATTAGGATATTATTTTAACTAAGTTGGGACCTACTTACGACATGTCTGAGCATGCACATCGAAGCTACATGTATCTGAGGATTATTTTAGCTAGAATGTCCTAACCGCTGTCCTAAGTTTTGACGTAAAAGAAAATAGCAAATGAAAACTTGAAATATTGTATCCAATCTAACCAACAACTATTATATACAATAATTCAAAAACCGATTCATCATTAGAAAATAATTATAAGTATTAGTCAAAAAAATATAACTTTTTTTTATATCAAAATTGAACAAACTAATCGTAAATAGTTAAAATTAAATATATAATCGTGCATCTTTCATATAAATACTAAGTACTTTATTTTATTACTGCAATTAACAGTTCGAATATGAGCAAAAGAAAAAAAATCAAATTTTACCATAACTGATGAAAAACTACAGGGCCCAGTTTCATCCTAAATATAAAAAAGAAGATGTGGTATGATTGCCAATGAGACAACTGTCCACAAGTGACAGGAATTAAAATCACTAATAAAATATGTTTATTATATAAAAACGCATCAATTAATAATCGAAAAATATGAAAACTTGATAGAAATTATGTTCAAATCATTTTGTTATCACAAGTTGTGGAACTGTTATCAAAGAAAATCTACTTATCGAAAATGGTGTGAGCAAAAAATTATCTTAATTTTGTCTACTTTTGACCAGTTCAAACCAGCTCGACTAGAAAAGTGTACAAATTTTCAACTAAGTATTATAATTATTCTATGATAGAATCTCCCCACTCCCCCCATTTAAATTTTTTGTAATGACTCAAAAACAAGAAAAAAGTATGAGTTAATTCTGTTTTTTAACTTTTAAAATAACTAAATAAACTTACTTTTGAAGATCTGTAAAATGAATGTACATTTATACATGCATTATTAGAAATATAATTGAGAAACGACTTTAAATAAAGAATAAATCACCAAATATGCATAAATTCCAGAGTTTACTACTTATTGCTTAAAATTATGTTCGGCAATAGGATGAATAATCATCATCAGATTTTAGGAAATTATAAGCTTAATGCCTGAAAATTTTAGGCAATAACTTAATGCCTAGGCGTTAGCTTGTTGCCTAGGATTTAAGCTTAATGCCTAATTTCACTTATTGCCGCTAACATATACATTGTGTACATGTATAAGCATTTATGTCGGTTTATGCAAACATGGTCACTTCAAAAAAACGTTTAATAACAACTTCAAAATAAGGAGATGGGATATGGTTGCCAAAGGGACATATATTGAAAGGACAGAGGAATGTGAAAAGTTGGTCTCTTTGGCAACGCTACATACATTTCGTTATTAGTATATTCATGGCGATTTAAAAGCATCTTCCATCGACGTTTTGTAAACACTCTAATGATTACCCCCGGTGTCTTGTTTGTCATCGGTTTGTTCTGCTATTTCATAGATATATTCTGTATAACATGTTTATATTGATAAAATAACCATTTAAATATCCCCCATAAATATAAGAGATAAACTCACCGCCGCCATTTTTATAACAAACATACGGAAATCTCCAGATGTTACCGAGTCCAACAACACAACCAATGCTTGAGAATAGAAACTCATACCAGTTCTTCCAGTTTCCCCTGGCGTTTTTAGTCATCACTACAGAACTGTCAATTAAAATGTATTCAGTATAAAACAAGTCTGCCGATCTTATCTATTATTTTATTGCTTTAACTTTTATTTCTTTTTTATAAAAATATTGTTCACATTCCAAAATTAAAAGTAAACAATAAGACGTAAAAATGCAAAACTGTCTGATAACCAGTCTTCATAGTGGGGTTCGTGCTGCTTAGTCTTTAGCTTTCTATGTTGTTTTCTGTGTACTCTTGTTTATCTTTTGGTCGTATTTGATTTTTTGAAACTTATGTTTTCAATATAATCCTGTAAACAAATACATCCTACCTTGAAAGTCTTTAGAGTTCCACTTGACCAGATGTTTGACCAGAATATGTCATAAAGAAAAAAGAAAATAACCTTTTCCAAGTGACTGCCTAAAATTTAAGGTAGATTTAAAGTAATATTAGACAAGACATATAGAAATATTATCACATTTTATTTGACAATGTTATTTTTTCACCTGAACTTGCTCTCAGGTTACTTCTGTATCTTTATAAACCAGTTACCTGACTAGGATGATATACGAGACTGTGTTATATAACTATGAAATCTTAGCCCATCGTACAATCTACTGGATGTATACTGTAAACATAATTGATACTAGTTCATATAAGTAAATGACCATATTTGCGTGCTAAATCGGTTTTCAATGTCTCTACGAAAAAAGGTATGTCTTTGACCTATATTATAACTAAAATAAAATTATAAATGTTATCGAAATACTAGGCAACGAGCGACAATTCAACTCTTTAGTATGCCTTCGTTTACTAGATGTATCAATGGATGTTTCAGTCTACTTTAACAGCTACTAAACATGGATAAACACATATTAAACTATAGCTTATACTACTTTTTTGTCAATGACAATCACTCTTTTCCTGAAAATATGTATTGCAAATAGCATTACGGATTTCATATAAAACTACACAAACTAACAAACCAAAAAAAGTAAAAACCGTAAATATCAACAAGAAAAAACCCACTTAAACTGATAGTAGTACTGCATGCAAAGAGGTAGCTAAAAGATAATGTTTATTGCAGATGTCATTTTCTGAACATGGAGTCAGTTGGAATGTTGGTGAATTCATGATTTCCTTTTTCAGAACTTTTAATGAATATGTATTAACGTCAAACACTAATGATATTATTAGTAGCCTTATCAGCCGGGACAAAAACATATTATTTGGCGAGTTCCTTTAGCTTATGTTTGATACGAGAAATAGGGCTATTATGGTTGTAGAAAATAGTTCTTTGCAATGTCAACTATGTTCATTACAGACTTATAAAAAGAATCCAACAATTTCTTATCAACTTTGCCGACCGTGCGAGGGCTGTATAGCCAGTCAAGGTCGTTAAAAACTTCCATTTGTTGTTATCAACTTTTACTCGTTTTATCCGTTCAGTGCAGTAAGTACGAAGTGCGTCGTGGATGATATTACGACACTCATTCCCATTAGTGGCAAGGTTCCGGTGCATTCCAATTAATAATTGACGGGAGACGATATTTAGGTCGTTTACTGAGGAATTATTTCAACTCTTGGTCTCGAATCATGTTAAGGTCTCCTGTAATAGCATGGGAACTGGGGCCATAATTGTATTTGGAATTACTGCATTTTCATGACGTAGGTGTATTGTCAGTCACTGATACATTTGTATTTACATCTTTACTCACTTCGCTGTAATTAAACACATGTTTCCGGGTAGATTGGTTTTAAACATAACAATTAAGAGGGAGTTCAGTATTATCAAAATATCCAGGAATTTGTTTTTTAACAGAATGATCTATCTTAGTTTAGTCCGAACTGACAATTCTGGCCTCTTTTTTATACCTTTTGATCAGGTCATTAAATTTGTCAGCAATTAAGCAAGCTATCAGACAAGCTGGCATTCTTTATTCTCAATTCAAACTGAAAATTCTAGTTTTAATTTGTACCTGTTACATGTAATTATCATTTTTAATTTGACAGCAATGAACCAAAGTACCAAATGACCAGGAATTTTGATAGATTAATATATATGATTGAGTTAAATAGGCTTAACTCCAAAAGTCGACACTAAATTTAAAGGTCAATCCTTAGTCTAGACAGGTCGAGACTGAATCATGACTGGACGAAACTGATCCAGCATTTGTCGAGACCATTCCAGACGGTAAACGGACAGAAAGTAAGGCAGCAACCATTTGATTTTCTGGAGGGGGGGGGGGGGGGGGGGGCTATGGTTTTTTCTGGAAAAAAAAGTTTTTTCCAGTTTTTGGAGAAAAAAATAATTTGTTTTTGATTCTGAGAAAAAAAAAAATGTTTGTTTCACCCTCAGCTGAAAATTGAAAGAAAAAAATTGTTTTCGACTTGTCGCGAAAAAAATAATTTGTCCAGAAAAGAAACAATAGCCCCCCCGAAAATCAAATGGTTGCTGCCTAACAGGACAAAAAATCACAGGACATAAAGTAAAAAATTTGATAGGACAAAAAGTCACAAAGAATTTGTCACAGGTTGACAATTGTTTGAATATATAAGAGATGTATATTCATCTTAAAGTTAAGGAAATGTGCCATCATACTTGAATGAGACGTAGGGTCCTACCCATACCGAATAGTGTATATAAACGAGTCTTAACAAAATTTGAAAAAATAATACAAAATGGTTAAAAGATTACCACTAAATTTGACGAATTTTTACAACATTTGAACAAATTGAATACATGCATAAATTTTTGAAATATATATCAAAATTGTTGCGTTTTTAAAATATGAAAGTTTTAGCGATAAATATCTCACCTTCTTTACACCACAAGATCCTGTTGATCAGTAAAGAAGCTACATGCAAAAAATATGGTGTTTATTGCCTACATCCGCATATCATAGTACATGTACACTTAAATCTCATTATAGTATACACGATTAATTCATTAAATCTTTTAAGTAAGCGTATAACATATTTAGTAAATATGTCCATGTGTCTATTATAATTATCTTCAAACGGTTTTAAGAAACTCCGACTTCTATTACAAATTACACATCTCAACTTTGCTCAAGCTGAAGCAAATAGCATTGAATATACACAATGTCATATTCAATTAAAAGTGGAAAGTATACTCCTCTTGTGTGCGTTCTTGTGTTCATTCTTTTGTCTAAAAAGTCTCAGCCTCTTTTAAAAAGTCCGAGGAGCTTACACTAACATCTACAATCAACTCAGCCTCTTTTAAAAAGTCCGAGGAGCTTACACTAACATCTACAATCATCTCAGCCTCTTTTAAAAAGTCCGAGGAGCTTACACTAACATATACAATCATCTCAGCCTCTTTTAAAAAGTCCGAGGAGCTTACACTAACATCTACAATCATCTCAGCATCTTTTAAAAAGTCCGAGGAGCTTACACTAACATCTACAATCATCTCAGCATCTTTTAAAAAGTCCGAGGAGCTTACACTAACATCTACAATCATCTCAGCCTCTTCTAAAAAGTCCGAGGAGCTTACACTAACATCTACAATCATCTCAGCCTCTTTTAAACACACGACTCTTCATTTTGATTTTGAAGAATGAGTTCAGGTTGTTGTAAGGAACTTATTCCCACCTACCTTGTAAGTGTGTTTTCGTTTACATCTTATACAAGCATGTTGACAAAAGATTAACCTTGCTTGTATTGGATACATAAGCTTCTTTAAATTCCATACAAACAACGGTACATTGGGTTGTTGTCTATTTGACACATTTCCCACTTTCATTCTCAATTTTATTTTTGATTTTAATTAAATTTCCATCTTCCTGTGAAATAAGTTCTATTCAAACTTTTCCCTTTTCAGCCTTGTATTTCAACTTTCTCCGTGTGAACTTGAACAATTATCGAAAAGAAAGCAGCCACAATGCTTTTCAACATCAAAATGGTAGCATACATTATAAACCTATAACTTTGGGATACCATACGGTATGTTTTATTGATAGTGAAAAAAAGCAATTAAACCATGTATCAAGGCTTAGCCATCAACGAGGAACAAGCGATAAGTACAAAATGTATGCCTGAGTTTCTCATTGACAACATAATTTATTTGTTGAATTTTGAGGTAGACTTTTTCAACGAATTTCCGGAATTCCTATGGAAGCGAACTGTGGGCCTCTTTTTATCGATAGACTTATACCTCGAATTTGACATAAGCGGCCATTACAGTACCATAATCTATGACAAACGAGACAATTTTGAAATAATCAATTTCCCCCACCTTAGTAGTACATTGTAATATTCCAACATCACCTGCAGATGGGTTTACATTTCCCAACCCATTCGGTATTCAAGAGCTTGCAACTGCGACTAAGACTTTGTAAACGACACCATTGTCTGAGCAGAAAGTTGATGAGCCATGTTTGTGACAAAGAACATCTCGTCCTTTTAAAAAAAAAAGTTTATCGGAAGATACCAAGACCTTGTTTATAAATATTCCGTATCAACATCACAAATAATTATACACACCGGTCTTGAAGTATAGAAGTAAGGTACTGTGGTTGTTTATCATCTTACTTACTTCTTATAGTGTTCTTATATTTGTCTTAGTAAATGATAACGTTTACTGTTTAGTCTATTTTTGTATTATTCATATGACGTGGCTCGGTACTTATTTATCCCGTCATTGTGTTATTGAGCTATGGTAAATTTTAAGTATTCTTGTCTCGCTTTTGCTAAACGTGCTTTGTTTATTTGCCTTTTTATTTTTGTTTTTGACATATCTTTGTTTTTTTTTTAAAGTGTTTAAGATTATAAAAAATTTTCGCCGTTAATTTTGACATGTTATCAATTGTGTCTGGTTTATTTTCACACATTGTTGTCACTATAATGGAATTTTATGCGACTGACATGCAAGCGAGAGGTTTAGCTTATTTAAGCTAGTAGGTTTAGCTATAACACCAGATTTAATCCACAACCAATACCAAGTCAGGAACATGATAGTTGTTATACATTCGTTTGGTGTGTTTAAACTTTTGATTTTGCTGTTTGGGAGTGGACTTTCCTCGGAGTTCGTTTTGTTTTGTTTTGTTGTTTTACTTTTCACAAATCTCTGAATATTTTGTTAAATTTGTGGGTATATAAATACGTTTTATTTTTTATTTTGTATTTTTTCTCTTTGAAAAGTATCATTGCGCAGAATCCATCAACAGTACAAAATGTAGATAGATCAAATTTATTCATGATGGCGTGTATTTCAACTGAAACTAATAGCTCCGCACCGTGATGCGAAGCAAAAATGTTATATCAATTAAGTACAAAAATCCCGTGTCATTCTGTATACTTATCTATCTAGATAGAAATTCAAACGGAGCAAATCTTCCCATCTTGGGATTTACGACGTAAGTAAAACTGCCAGGTGCATGGTTCGAAAAAATAGTTTCGGAATCACTGTTCAGTGTCATCAACGAAAATATTTAAATTATGACAGAGCTGGTTTGTGTAAACTGTGTGCCTTTATCTGAAGAATACCCGAACAACCAGCTTTAATTTTTGTATCCAACATAAAACCTTAATGTGCCAAAAATCATTCTTTTGTGCGGGAGGGGGTGGGGAATGATAAAAAAAACTCTTCATGTATTATTAAAATAAAATGCTCATGTACTATTTAAATTTTGTCAACAGCTAGGTGCCCTTCATGATTATCTTTTTGCACAAAGGTAACAGTGTTAAAAGGGACGGAGACGCCAAGCTAATGATATAAACAAAATTCGAAGAAAGAAAAGACAATTATACTATAAACAAAGGAAATAAATGTAAATTAAATGACAAACACAATTCTAATTTACACATCCAACTTGGTTGAGCCAACTTAAAAACTGCAGTGAGTTTGCAGAAAGATCAATAGTTCCTGCTTCACAATATTCATTAATTTTGTCAACTATCAACAATACAATCATTATTTATCATATTTTGTTGATATCTAGCATATTTTTGGTGAATTCACAGAAAGATGTTTCCACCAGTTCAACTGGCAAATATTACATGCTTTTCGGTAGTCTCACTGTCTGTATAACTATGTTCAGCTCCTGATGATATTACTTTGTGAGATCAAATACGTTGACCCGGTCTTAACTGGGAACAGTATAACTAATATATATGTTCCTGGTCTAAATAACTTTGACCAAGATATATCGTCGATAATGAATGAAACGACGAGGTATGTTTAACCCGGACTTACCAATTCATCTTCCGGTTTACTGATTTAACAAAAAAAACACCTGTTTCTACTATGTAAACACGCAAATACAACCCAATTTAATAAAGTATCTACATGGCTGTATTCATATTCATATGGTAAAATATCAGCTACTTGAAACAATATGAAGCCTTTTTGAATTCGTTCGCTGCGGTCATTCAACATATTGGCACTCAAAGCTGACATCACTGTACTAGTATACGTATTTTTTAAGGGGCCAGCTGAAGGACGCCTACGGGTGCGGGAGTTTCTCGCTACATTGAAGACCCATTGGTGGCCTTCGGCTGTTGTCTGCTCTATGGTCGCTTTGACACATTCCCCATTTCCTTTCTCAATTTTATTTTACAATATCAATATGTTCGGTTGAATGAAATAAATCTACAACCAGCACACCATTTTGATTCTGAAACAACTAGTCTAAATGCGAAGAAATGGCCCATACACGTATTTTTATTTTTTTGGGGGGAAGGGGGGATCGAAATCACTACCCCAGCATTTTGCTCTTTAACGGTGCTGTCAATTCGAGTTTATAATTATAATTTATAATTCGAGTTTCCTTGTTGATAAGGTTTGAGCTGAAGAACAGTGCAAAACTTTCAATTTTTTGCTGCACTGTCTTGTTTACGAGTGATGATGGACAAAAAAAACAACACACACTTAGTGCTTTGGTTTAAGGTAATAGATATTTTGTAATTAGCATCGTGAGCAGCAACTTACACGGATGACATAGATACAGTTCCACTCTCGAAAAGGGAGTCCAAGTCTGCTGTCTTTCTTAAAGTTTGTTACTATAGTATTCAATATATAAAGATGTTAACTTCTACACCATTTTGTCTCTGGTACAGACTTGTCTGATAGAAAGTTCCAACCATACCACATCTTAAGATTCTTAGTGTTATACCATACATACTTAGGGATTAAATTGTAGTATCGGTTTACCTATACTTCACAAGGAGCACAGGCGTTAGGAAACAACTTATATTAATGAAGCAACACTTCGTTAAGGGTCATCAGTGTTCAGAAATTACAAACACGTTATAAGGGTATATCTACATTACTTTGTAAATTAGGTATGTAGCAGGGTGATTTTTATGATCATTTTATATATTGTAAAATTCATCTATTTAATTACTATTTTTATTATAAAAGCTTAATTACATATTTTGAATACTGTATATTTAGTTTAAATCAGTACTTGCAAATCTTACTTTTATGTATAGTAATTATTTCACGTTATTTTCTATGAATATTCATTAGGGATTTACTTGAATTGTTCTATTTGATTGGCTCCTGTATGAAACAATCCATACGGAATTTACACGGAATATAGTAGGAAGTAAGTAAGTAAGTAAATATAGTAGGAAAATTGCTTTGAATTCCTACCAGAAAAGAGTGATATTCTAGTCAGACAGTAGTAGGAATCCACACGGAAAACAGCCGAAAAATTTAAATTAGCAGGAATTTCCTAATAGGAATATTCCTATCAGGAATATGCAAATTAGCAGGAATACTTTGGTAGGAAAATAAAATTCCTACTAGAAAACCTGGTAGGAATTTTTCAAAATTCCACCCAGAAAAAAATATTTTCTGGTAGGAATCTAAAAATATACAAAATGTAAGTGTATATTCACAAATACACAGCTGGGTCAATGATAAGTTTGAATCTCAACAACAAAGAACAAAGGAGATTCATGGAATAAATTCCTTTTTTGAAAAAATGGACTTTTAAATTTTTAAGGAAACTGCAATGTATGCAAGCTATAAAAAGTGTTTTACATAAACATGTAGATCTATATTAGTTTAATGAACAAATAATGAGTAGGATTATGCACTATTGATGAATTAAATTATAACTTAATATTTTTGGCAGGCAGATAAAAAAAACTCATGAATGTATAAGAATTACCTTTAGTCTTGATTAGCCATATTTTCTTACATTTCTATATTGTAGTTGTGTGACCCTAGCTTGCAGCATTGTATTCCAACACAACTTTTCATTCTTTCCACTCCAAATTTTGAATTTGTGAACTGGAACTTGCTTGCATTTAACATTGCAAAATGTGTGTCATTAGCAAACAGGAATCCAGTTCAAGATGACATTCCAGGTAGAAAGATTTTCTGGTAGGAATTTATAAATAAAGTCTGGTAGGAATCTTAAACATGTAGTAGGAAAATAAATAATCAAATCAGATTTCCAAAACAGAAAAAAATCCATACAGACTTTTAAAATTCCACCTAGGTTGTAGGATTTTTTATTAAAGTAGGAATATTAAAAAATCCAGTCAGAATGTTGTTCATTTTCCATGTCCGCCTACTTTCTATATGGAATTGATGAATCTAGGTAGATTCCTACTTCATTCCTACTAGTGTCTAGGTGGAATCCTACTACATATTTCGTACGGGCTGTTTATATTTCGCGGTTAAGTTTAATTTCCTTTGTTTTGTACCTGTACACTTCCACGGGACGATAGCCATGACAGTCCATTGAATTTATCTGTTTATATTGACCACATAGTTTACCTTTAAACCATATATTTTGGACAACATTATTATAGAATACTGTAAGTTACTTCTTTATTAACATTATTTATATTTTTCACGTAAATGATATTCTAGTAAAGTTTCTATTTTGTTTTGTAACGTTCTCCTCATATCGCATGTATGTAACACAAGTACACGAGATGTACAAGAGAGTATTTTATCAAGCTATAAGAATATGATTTTATAATCTACGGTTAATTTCACGGCCGACACTCGGCTAACCGAGAGATTGGTCGGTTAATCTATATTGAGTATGCGGCTATATGGGCGACTGGTCTGTTAATCGGGTTGGTTATACGTCTGTTAAGAGTAAAACGCTTAATTTAATGTTAAACTCTATTAAATATACAGATTTTTGGCATGTTATAAGAACCAAATCAAAAAAAGAAAAGTGTCTGACAAAATGATGTCTATCATAGAACATTTTGCACTTGTAAAAACATTTCTTAGTCTGCGCAGTTTTCAGTAAAACTAAAAGGCGTCGCGCAAGTATACACATGGAAAAAAGTATTGCAACACCTTGATTTTTTAAAACTTGAAAAATCAGTCTCTTTTTTTGGATGAAATATAATGAAATATGTGTATAATATTATTGAAACATAGTTTATGATAACATTGGCATTGAAACGAACAAAAAATGTTTGAAAAAAAAATTATTTATATAACCACAATTTAAATAACAAAATGAAGTGTTTTTTGTACAAAAAAATGCATTTTACAACTTTTACTGTAGTCGAACTTTACAATGTCAGATATTTCAAAATTAATCTTCAGATGACTGTTCACATCATGGTTGATCGTTATACGCCAAAGAATTAGTACTTTGTGCGCAGCCTCCATTCAAACGGATAACCGCATCTTAACGTCTTCTGATTCCTGCCATAAATCGACTAATGTGTTGCTAAGGTAGCAGCAACCATTTCTGATGAAGGGCATTGTTTATTTCATGATATGTTTGAACTGGGGTGTCCTTTCGTGCACTTTCCACCAAAAAGTGTCCCAAATATGCTTGATATGGTTCCAATCCGGGCTACGATCGGGACAAGGAAGATGAACCGAATTCCATTTGAACATTGGATCTTCTTCCATGATGCTAATTTCCAACTTTGGCGAGCTCTGCACTACATTGGATACGGAAAACTGTGTGTCTGCTCGTTAGCAAAGGTCTCCGAAATGGTCTTATCGCACGATAGCCAGTTGCGATGAGTCGATATCGAACAGTTCTTGTTAAAAGGCTCACTCTCTTTTTAGGATTGTCTTGTATGCAATGGGTTTCCTTCTGACCAACCTTCATTATGCTTGATTTCCCCTAGCAAATGGTATAGAGGGTCTTCAATATCTGGGAAGGTCTTTAACAGCGTTTATTTCCTGACTTTTATTCTCAAAACGACTTATAGTGGAATGGTGATGACCAACAATACGTGCAGTTGTTACAGCGACATCCCTGCTTCTCTTATGCTGATAATCTGCCATCTTGCTGCAGTTAAGAGTTGTCAAGGACCCATTACAAGGTGTCAATCACATAACTTTAAAAACTTGGTTATTTAAAGTGTTGAAAACAATGAGGATAAAAACATCTGTTTTGCTGTTCACGGGTACAGTAGCTGCATGTGCAGATAAAAACTTATTGAGTCGATATTTATTGATTAAACTCAGGTGATACTTAAATAATGTTTAACTAGTTCTATTTTACCAAATTAGATCACAAAAAAATCAAAATTGCTTTTTTAATTTCAATTTCAATTTGGTGTTGCAATACTTTTTTCCATGTGTATATGTAGTATTTATGCTTATACGCATAGCATTTTTTTTTTAATAAAAGGCGAAACAAACAAATTTAGATATCATTTAAAAAACAGAAAATAGTACTGTGGTTCTAAAAAATAAATTGACATTAGTCAATATTTCATAATTGTAAAATAACGTGAATAATACCACGTTTTAGTGAAAATTATGGGAATAAAGTCTGTTAATGGGTTGGACAATTGAAATTGTGTCAGTTAAGAGTTTTTTTAGCCACGATAATAATTTTGCTACCTTTATATTTTCCCCTTAAAATTTAAGAATGAGATGTTCCTGAGTAAACAAAAATGACAATACGGTGCCACAGAATCCTAGAAAGAGCATTTTATTTTGACTTTCTTTGCATTTTATTGAAGGGTGTGTCACTTCAATATAGCGTAATATGGATTGGCCTCTGGAATATGCCAGTTTTTTATTGACGTTTTCAATCAGCCTTAATTTTTGTGTCTGTTCGAAGTAGCACGTTCTCAATTCCGACTGAAAGTGTCTTTCTAATACATCACAGGGTACATATAACGTGTTCTCGTTCACATATGAACATGATATTTGTCACTGGACGTTAAACCCTAATTCGTCAGCATCATCCAATTGGTTCCTTTCTTCTATTACTTAATCATATGTTGTTTACAAATCACTCTAAAGAAGTAAACGGAAAGGAGCGAATGCAGCTACATTTATTTATTTTAAGTTTCAATTCATTTTATTCGTTTAGTTCCTTTCTACAGAAGTGCAGAGGAGAACTACAGTTGTCTATGGTGGCCGGGGAAGTCCATTTCGCGTTTTCGCGATTTCGCCTTTTATACTCTATAGGGCAAAAACGCGAAATTGCGAAAAGGCGAAATTGCGAAGTCGAAAACGCGAAGTCGAAAACGAGAAATAGGTTTCGCGTTTTCGACTTCGCAATTTCGCGTTTTCGCCATATAGAATATGTAAGGCGAAAACTCTAAAGCGCTAAAACGCAAAATGGCATTAACCTGCCACCATAGTTGTCCGCATGTAAACTTCTAGAATTTGTCACCAATATAAGTACTTCGCAATCCGTTACTGTTTCAACAGCCATCGGTGTTTCATGTGTGTATTCTTAAACAAGTATTATTTTTCTCTCGTTTTTAGCAATGTATCACTCTCTACTGTCCTTATATATTATTCTATATTCTGCGTTTCCATCCAGATTCTCGTGTATACCATGACGGTCCTGATTGGGGTATTGTTTATTTCTGTATTCTTTAAATTCAACACGGTTATGTCATTTTTTTTCTACATTTTATTTATCTTACTCATTATTCTTTCTTTATTTTTCATATTTTGTCATCCCAATATATTTTACTTACTGATATTTAGTTACATTACGACGTTTATCTCTGATTTATATACTGATTACCAATGTAGATGAAAAATTTGTGTCATTCATGACAATTAAACAGAATCAACATGATATATGCGATCATTCTTGGATGAAATTAATATTACTTTAATATTACACTTTTTGAAACCATTTTTATCAAATGAATTTTCAATTTCGTGTGTTGTTTCCGTATATGTTATGTTTCATTGCTCATGTGTTGTTTTCGTATATTTTAGCCGCTCGTCGTGAGCCTGCTCATTTGATCCAATAACACCCCATATAGCAATAAAATTATACTTTTATTGCCATTCATAACTCTTAACAGACCAATTAACAGACCGGGTTTTATACATCCGACCCATTAACAGACCAGGTTTTAAATAAAGATTGATTTATGTCACCAAAATACAGATTTTCGTGTAGATTTTTCACACAATGTTATCAATATGGTTAACAAACATAATGCCTTTCTTTATTCGATGTTCAAAATATTGAATGCAAGTAAATTTAACCAATGTGTCATTTTGTGTACATTTTATGTGTGTAAAATGTGTATAAATTTGTTGATGAGTAACCCGCCTTTTCATTTTATAGATCGTACATCGAAGCTCGAAAAATAATAATTACACCACTGAATTCAGTACATTGAATTGTTTTGTTAGACATGAATACTTTTTATGATGAAAATATATTTAGAAAGTTTTACAATGAAACATGCTGAACTTTCAATGATTTTCTCGATAACACCTGATTAACAGACTTTAGCCAACCCGATTAACAGACCAACCGCCGATATAGCCGCATACTCAATATAGATTAACCGACCAATCTCTCGGTTAGCCGAGTGTCGGCCGTGAATTTGCCACGGTAGAATTGTATTGTTAATTTGTGTACATTACTATTTGGTTATTGTCATGAATAGTCTATATTTTATAAATGACGGCTTATTAAGTAAAAGACGGAGAAGTGTTTCCATTTATATAAAGTAATAGTTTTGTAGTAAATAGTTTTTATCAAGTACAAATATGAATGAGTAAAGAATATTTGTTACGTTGTATATTTTTATAAATAGAGTCCGAGGGTTTATGTTCGTATTTTGGTTTCAGGACTCCATGTAATGTAATTATGTAGAACACATGATTGTGTGATGTTTATATGATGTGCCGTTAAGGTAACACGATACCGAATGACGTTACGCCATGAGTTATCGTTCCTGACGTTATCGAATAACGTCCATACATATAAGCCAATACAGCGAGTTTTGTGTGACATTTCTAACGGTAACTTTCCCTAGATGCAGAGTGCCGAGAGTTTTGATGCCGAATACGTAGCGGTTATTTGGCATAGATTGTTTTGTCGTTTTCCGGCAATCATTCTGCTCATTGGTAATCTTTAAAAAGTATTACCTTACTTTTTAATATTCTGTTTCTTTGATATTAAAGCATGTGCACGCTTTATCTAAATATGTTCTTATGCATAACAGACACAGTTTTATCACTTTATTTTTATTCGTGGTATAGATATAGGAAGATGTGGTGTGAGTGCCAATGAGACAACTCTCCATCCAAATAACAATTTATAAAAATAAACCTTGGTTTATTTTTGCAATAAGTACTTATTCATGATTCACACCGTATCCCCATGAAATTTTGTTTTGAAAGTAGAAATCTAATTTATAGAAGCTTAGGATGATGTGTGAAAAAAAACCGGGGAATTTTACAACTATTAAATTCGTTTTAAAATGGTCATCAAAAACACCGCTCGTACAAAATTTAAATTTAATTTTTTATTATTCAAACGGCAAGAGACTTTAAAAAAGCAAGACCTTGAAATCATTTAGATTTTATATTCGTGTTAATTTACGCTTGCATGGCAATTCGGTGTTTTTTAGTTTTGAGTTGGAAATAATGTACATGTACAAGTTGGGAGATAAAACGACTGAAAGAAAATTAACAAAGTTATCTTTTAGGCTCTGAGGGCCATATTGCTCGCATACTAGGCGTCGGAAAAGGCCCGGAAAGTTTCTTTCTTAAAATTAGTTTTTAGAACTAGTATATATATATATACATTTATAGCTTCAGTTAAAATTTTCCCGAACATCATCGCGGATACCCTGCCTCTATTGCAAAACCTACCTATTGTATTTATTGTTAACTTGTTCTCGTCCTGAACATGCATGAAATATTTTCCACTGGACGTTAACAAACCAATAATCAAATAAATCAATCCTACAATTTACACCCGTCACTTGGAACTTAAGTTGATAAAATTTATATCATTGCCTCTAATTTTTTTTTTTTAAATCGACAAAGTTTAAACGCAGACCGCAAGGAAGACCAAAATTGAACAGTTACGCAAAACTAAATATCTCTGTTATCGCTTGCTCATTATGGCAGTGGGGTAACGTGAGACTTTATTTGTAAAAGTACAAGTACAAATAAAAAAATGTGTACATGTACATGTTATTTGTACAAAAGTTGGCTGATAGAATGATAAATGGAGATATATGATATGCTTTCAATTTCAAATTCAAATTGAGACTCTATCTAGAGTTGTGCCATTTCACATCGTAAATAACTATTTTTATTTTTGGCATATTTCTGTAGTCTTTGCGGTGTGTTTGGAAATTTTAAAATTGTTCCAGCGTTCGCTTAAATTGTATAAATCAAGATTTTGATAGAGTCTCAATTTGAATTGACATGATTCATTTGTCATTGTGCAATTACCGAAGAAGGATATCTGTTATCCGAAATATCTAATATTTGTATATTTTATAGTTATTTAATGGTGATGTTGTACCCTTTTTGACTTGTTATATATATATATATATATGTAGAGCCCAGGTGGTCGTGTGGTCTAGCGGGGCGGCTGCAGTGCAGGCGATTTGGTGTCACGATATCACAGTAGCATGGGTTCGAATCCCAGCGAGGGAAGAACAAAAAATTTGCGAAAGCAAATTTACAGATCTAACATTGTTGGGTTGATGTTCAGACGAGTTGTATATACATAATGTACACAGCCATGTATCACCATCATTAATGGCGATCCGATGGATAAATCTGTTGTAGAGTTGTCACTGACTCAGACGTATATATATATAGATAGATTTGCTTTTCAAAATAAATGTATGAGAAACATGAATGATTAACTTTATATTAAATTAATTTATTTTGCAAAATCATGGTGTCATTCTCTATAGACTATCACAGAGAGATATCATCTTAAAATTAAACTTTTCCCGCGCTTCATCCTAAAGAGTTGTATACATACTCATTCCAATTGGGAAATTAAATAACAGTATGTTAACGAGATCTCGTAGATCATAAGGCATAATTCAATATACATGTAAACAAAAAAATGCAATGGGAGGCTTCTATATTTGATAGTATGTGGATTTATAATTTGATTCTTTCAAAATGTCAAATTTGATTTATTGCTTTTCAAATCCCATACTACATTTTTTTAATATCGGACTGTTATGGGCGTAATTGAAACGATGATATTTTCTGTTGTTGTCTTATTGTCTGGACAACCATGGACCAGCTGGGCAAACTTTCCACAAGCAAAGAGCGACACCTCCTGGAATTAAAAAAAGAAGAAAATTAAAACAAATGTATATATGCAATAATAGCTTTAATTAAATTCAACTAAAGATGTATAAAAGTACAAAAAATGAAATCAACGAAAAATTTTTATAGAAAAAATCAATTAACTATAAAAAAAACAAAAAACAAAAACAAATAAGGATTATGAAGGGCAATAACTCCTTAAGGGGGCAATTGACTATTTTGGTCATACTGACTTATTTTTAGTTCTTACTTTGCAGTACATTAATTATTGCTGTTTACAGTTTATCTCTATCTATAATAATATTCAAGATAATAACACACATGTATATACATGTTTAATAGTTTTAAAGGCATCTATAAAATATCTATATAAATTAGAAGATGTGTTATCATTGATAATGAGACAACTTTCCGCAAGATTTTAAAATGACACATAAATTAACAGCTACATGTAACATGATTAATTCATTAATTCTTTCATAATAAAATTGAGAATGGAATTTCATTAATTCTTTCATAATAAAATTGAGAATGAAAATGGGGAATGTGCCAAAAAGACAACAACCCGACCATAGAGCAGACAACAGCAGACAACATAATGCTTATACGTCATCTTAAAAAGGAATGAAGAATAGAAATTACACATTGTATTCAAGTTATGGTATTTTTTCTGTCTTTTTGTTGTTGTCTGATTGACATGTATTCCACTTATATTTTTATACATATAGATTTTTTTTTTCAGTTTAGCTGCGAATTCTAGTCACATCAAGCAAATACGTCTAGTATTAAAATACTTTAAATATGATATACTCTGCCCAATTCATCTACTTCTGTATGAAATATATCGTCATTTACTCAAAAAGACCAGTTTTTAAAGCGATTCACGTCAAGATGAAGTTTTAAATAGTGAAGTACTGAAGTAAAAAGGTAGGCATTATGACAAATGCCTAGTGTAAAAAATTGCAATGTCAGATTTTCAAAATTAATGAGTAACAGAATTTAAATTTAAAAATTGCTATGAAATAAGTTTACGCTTTGAAATTTCATAGATTAGAACCCCGACAGTTAAAATGTGAACTTAGATTTATCAATCGTACGAAATATTAACCCAAGTACATTGCATAGAGACCGCTTCGTTGTGCGGGATGTAAAAGTACGTAGCCACGTTCATATCTACATATGTTATTACATACTAACCCCTGCTAGATCTAGCCAATGCCATTCGTTTAGCTGCCGACATCATTCTTCTGAAACTTGATCTCTTAAGATTTTCGCTACTGTATGGGACACTGTCATTTTCTGACGATTGGTTTACTTGATCTGACATCAAATTACGTAAAATTGCTTCTCTGTATTGGGGTGATAACATCAAATTCTAAAACAAATAAAATTCAAAAGAATAAATATTTAGTTACATGTATAAGCTTTAATATTATGATAAATGAAATGACCAATAAGAAGAGGTAACAAACAATGGTTGACTTTATTATACAATTAGTTCCATGATACTGGTATTTCATTACATGTCACGTGACACCCTAAAAAAAATAATGGCATATATAAATTTGAAGTCTGATAACATTAATAAGTTTGTATGCTTAAAATTCATCCAGAATTTCAATTGATTGATAGAATTTGTTGTTCTTGTTTGATTGACATATATATATACATACAAAAGAAGATGTGATAGGATTGCCAACTCGTCACAGGAACCAAATAACGAAGAAGATAAAACATATTGGTTGCTGAATGACCTTCAAAATTGAGCAAACACCAATAGGGCGACGAAGTGACAAATGAGGCCCCTCATGGGGGGTCCTAGTAATCACATAATCACAATTTTTTTGCCAATATAATCACATAATCATTAAATATTTGCTTATCTTTAGTAATCAAATAATCATAAACTAAAAATACAGTCCTAGGTAATCAAATAATCATGAAATATTTGGCTTAATAATCAAATAATCATTAAAAAAACAAGTAATCACATAATCAAAAACCCCATGAGGGCCCTCACAAATGTACAACAATGCATTACATGTTCCTTTCAGTGTTTGTTGCATATAAAATATTGAATCTTGAATCTGAATCTGCACACTAAGATTTTGCAAATTTCTATTGTTCGTTGAGCTAAACCGTCTATCCTTAGAGTACAATGAAATATTTCTGTCTAATATAGAGATCAACGGACCTAGACACCATTTTGTTGACTTGATTTTTTTATTAGATAATCAACTTTCAGTAGGCAGTGTAGTATATGATAAGTAGTTGTTCCATTGACACTTCTAAATCACCGTTGATATAAATTCAATCAACTATGATTTTATAAAGTGCTCGTGTCACAACTTGGTAGTTGCATATGCAAATCTAATAACCAAATCTTGTGAATCCAATGAAAGTAATGACTATAATCATCAAGAAAAGGTTGGGTTTTTCTGTGGTTACTTCGACTTATGATTTCCGAGAGGAAATTAAGAACATTCCGGCTAGGTATTTGCCATTAAATCAATCTCGTCACGAGCATTGTTTTTACAATTAATCTACCATCAAAGGTGTCCCATCTGAGATTTATCATAAATGAAACTACATAAAATCCTCGGCAATGATTGACGCAGTGTCCCCCGGGATGATGACAATATTTCTAGTTTTACGGAGTATTCAGTGTTCTAAATTTAAAGATAGTCCTTGGATAATTGCTTTGCTGAGATATCAAACAACTACAGCATGTTTTTACGAGACAATAATTGAAATACAATGGCTTCTCTTGTCTTTTGTCTCAGGCACTAAGATAAGTTGATGTGGAATTCATATGGGAATCAATTATACTCCCTTTTATTGATGAAATGTATCTAAATACAATTACTGCAATATTTTTTCGATGTTATAAAGGATGAGTGTGGTATTTTTACTTGAACTTTAAAAAGACAAAAATAAAATTGATAAACTTATAAAAGTGTCTATAAAAAAACTAGTTGTTTTTGTAAGTTTTGTGATTTAAAACAATGCATATAGCAAACAGTGTGTGTGTGGTGTACTTTTACAAAATGCACATACAGAAGGTAAAAAAAACTCCACGCAAAACGTCCAATTAGCTGACCTTTAACAACACGGTTATCTCAAGTTGTATTTTCACTGTTTAAAAAAAATCCCATCCGACATTGTAATATCATTACTAGTCAGGACAACTAGGCTATATTTCTAAACGATTTGAAATTTTATATATTCAATTACATGCATTATATTCGAAATTTTAGTTTTCCCTCTTGCTTAATAAACACTGTAACATCTTTCAAAATAAAGATAATAATGCATACATACATGTATGTGAAAATTTCTTAGAAAAAATATTTGGAGTGAAAACATCTTTTTGTGCAATTCTTTTGTATATCATGTTTGATTTTTTAATATGTTGTGTGAAAATGTGTCATTTGATGATCAAATGTATTTAAAACAGATCAACATTAATTATTATTGTCATTGTGGCACCGTTTAAGTCAACAATTCCTCTAAAATCTACAACACTGCTAAAGTCCACAACAATTTTCATCTTACTTATTTGAAAAATGAAAATTCTAATACAAAATGTCCATGCTTTTTCTGATTTCTTTTACTGTTAGTCATCCTATGGCTTCTAATAGATGACTCATGCCGGATTATTACTTGCTTTTTACTAAAACCATGGAATACGAAGATGATAAATTGTGATTTGACATTACTTAATCCGTGATTTAGCCCACAGACTTTAACACTGTATGCAACCATGCTGTCACAAGCTACTGACCACTAAGCTGTTTCCACCATGTTGTGGGTACCACAATTCACATTAAATTTCATGTGAAATAGTTTTTCCCGTTTGTTGTTGAAATGATTATATATCAGAGAATCCATAAACATAATATAGTAATGTATACAACAGTCAGTCTTGTTGTTGTTAGGTGTATTCATAGTGTACGACACACATCATTGCGCTCTTTATGACAGTTGTTGTTTGATTCAATTTAAGGATCAAAACTCCAATCGTTATCGAAGATGATCAAAGTAAGGACGGAGTTTGCCAGATTTTAAATTTGTACGTAGTTGCTGCTATGTTTTTTTATGATTGATTTTTTTTTTAAAGTAGAAGTTGGTACAAACATGGAACTATTATTGTCAATACTTTCATGGTACAACAATTTAAAATAAAAATTGCGTCAAGAGTAAATAAGAAGTAACTTCGAGCAACCATTCCTATATAGCTGTGTTTTCTTATATATAGCCAATTGGATAAAGATAAGATAAATACTTTATAATCGGACGAGCAGGGCGAGGCAGATTAAAATACGTGTGGCTGTCCTGACTTGACTCTTCACTGACACTTGTAAAGTACTTTTATAAGTGTTGTTGTGCATGGTATAATTTAATAATAAAAATGAACCACACCACGAACTTTTACCCCCAACAAGAACCACAGATAAATTAATGGATAAATGTTGGTAGAAAATGTATACTTGATAGCTGTATATAAACGAATAATGACTTCCGGTCCCATGGGGCAATGTTAAGATGCCATGATAATGGTCATCTGATTGTAATTTGATCAGCGATCTTGCTGTTCACACATAGCGTATATTTACCCTACACGTTAATGTTTATAGTTGTTAATATATGCTTTGTATAATACTATGATTGCAAGAGTAAGACTAGCAGGCCATTTAGAGTCATGACATATTTATCATTCGTTCTGCATTATTTTCACACGCTTGGTGTTTCATGTCGTTTGTAATAACCTTAACGACATTGTCAGATTGACTGCCTGCCAAATCGAGTTTGACTTCTCTTCGTTTATCGAATTATATTAACAGATAAGGGGGAGTATGTCGATATTTTTATTGAAATCAAACAGACGTTACCCAGCAAGTGTGAGATTTGCGGGGGATTGGTTTTATTCTTAAACGAAGATTAATTTTTAAAACAAAAATCATGTTCGACATCCTACATTGTATACGGATTCAATCACGAAACTCACTTTTGGAATGTTATTTGTTAGCAAAATAATAAGAACGAAATCATTCTGATATAAATAATCGTGACTTTCTAATTGACAATCTTGCCATAGCTCATTATATTATGCGGTTTTATAAATACTTTTGCCAGAGTAAGGTCAAAGTTATATATCATTCGAATCTTAACTCAGTCACCACATCTCTTTATTTTCTGCGGCCAAGAGTGTTTTTATAATAAATTTGCCAGAGTAGAGTCCAAGTTGTATCATTCGAATTTTAGGTGTTTGCATTTTGATAGTATAATATAACAAAAATAACGATTATGGACCCTTAATCACGCCTTCGTAAATCTTATCTAATATGAAAATATACATAGTTTGTGATTCACTTCAACACGTATACTTAAGAAGGAATGCAATTGATTTTCGTTTAGGGTTAGAGTTGTGGAAAACGAAATCGTGTCCATTCATTGTTATATTAAATGAAAATATTACATTTCATACATATATTAATTGATAGCAAGTATGCATTATCAGTGAATCTTGAAATAGGTTGAAAATATATTATTTTCTATACGAGGATAAAATTACTACTTATATGAATGTCAATTGAAGAAATAATAGACGAGTTAATCCTATACACAGATTAAAATGTTCTAATTCTCAAGCATATGTCATTATTAAACAAGTTAGTCTTCTTTCGCTTATAAGTTCAACGGGCATATGATTAATGTTGTTAACAATGAAGCATAATTATCAAATAAATTAAAGAGGAGGATAAAAAAAAATCAACAAGAATATATTTCTTAGCAATGTAAAATTGTTGTTGGGTCAGATAATTGAAGTTGTACTTTCCAAGTTGAATGTTAATGATTTCCAGATCAATGTTGATAATTCCAAGATTAAAGTTGGAAATTCCCAAATAAAAGTCGACAATTTAAAAATAAAATAAAATAAGGATGGTCCTAATAAGCTTCCGTACTTGGGTTATAGTCTTATGACGTTCACGTTTACGTTACATCTTGTTTCACAGTAACACTGAGGGAATAGACTCTTCTGCCTGTAAATAAAAGTTACATGTATGATTGCCGATGAGACAAATATCCACCCGAGTTCAAATGAAGTGGATATGAGCAATTATAGGTCACCGTACGGCCTCGACACTGTGAATTTGGATTTAAAAGCAGAATTAGCCACACAAAGAAAACTCAAATCTTAATTAAAAAAAAAACCAGCAAAATAATGTGTTAACTGACAGGTTTAGTATATTTTGTGCAACACATGACCATTGAACGAGATCACAGTAGTTGTTCACGATAAACCTCCAAACCGATTAGCTACATAAATGTAAAAAGATGTGGTATGAGTGCCAATGAGACAACTCTCCATCCAAGTCACAATTTATAAAAGTAAACCATTATAGGTCAAAGTACGGTTTTCAACATGGCGCCTTGGCTCACACCGAACAGCAAGCTTTAAATTACTAGTGAAAAACCATTCAAATGAGAAAAGCAACGGTCTTATCTATATAAAAAACAAGAAACGAGAAACGCTAATGAACAAAATCAACAAACGACAACTACTGAACATAGCTACTACGCCTTTGTATTCATTGTATATCACATAAGCATAGACATTCCTAGAACAAGCATACATACACATTTCCATAATTGGTGTCCAGAAGAATGAACAATAAATTTTAACCTTATTTCATAACTCTGGGCTCATATGTCATTAAAACCACTCCTTCAATATTTAATGTATTTTCTAAGTAAAATAAAGTGTCATACAGACATTTATTGGCGCAGTGGAAATAGTGTTTATCAAACTTTTAGGATAATTGAAATCTCTTACGCCGTTGTAACCGTCAGTGAAATGAACATATGAATGATCGCCTACCATTAAAAATAAAATTCTATAGGTTATATTCGAATTAGTTTGGTGTGTACTACGAACTTATCAAGATAAATCGTACATGAGGGATTTGTCATATCCATTCGGTCATGTCTTGAGACTAGTTTTTTTTTAGAATGAAAGGTCGGTTGGGTTGTTTAGTGTCATCTGAAGGGGCATATCTCTGAGGGGCATATAATTGTTGAAAATATGCCGCACAGCCATATATTTTGACCTTTGAAAAAAAAGAAGTGCATATGAACTTTCAATTCTAGGATATATTTTTTTTCTTCAAAACTTCATAGTAAAAGTGCTACAAAATATGGCAATTCAAATTCTACAAAATAATTAAAAATGATTCGAGGAAATGTTACATGTAGTACTTAAAAATCCACATGATTATTTGCTATAATCGTAAAGTATCGCTATGACTTTAATTTAATCCGTATATGTATATAAAGTCAACATTACCAGTTCAAATACCAAAAACCTGCAACAAACATGTAATGATTGCTATTGTTTCCAATTTGAAATGTGGAATTTGTAACTATTTCACGCATTTAATTTCAAGAAATGTCTAAACGTATTTCTCAAAAGTCATTAATAACATTATTAAAGAACGTTCACTGCGTGCTATCGGATTATAATTAAAAGTTTGATTGTGGTTCGTGAGTGATTAGTTACATGTTTGGTTTTCACGCTCAGGAAAGGAAACTGTTTACCATGATAATTATACAAAATATGATATATTATAAATTCCAAGAATTCGCAGAAGCAACAAATATCAATTTTAAAGTCTGAAGTATGAACTCAAGACCTCCCACACTCGACACCACCTATGCAAATTTGGTAATATGTAGGAAATTAAGATGAATCGGATAATAGATTTGGTTCAGGCAATCAACTATGAATCGGGCCAATTCCGGAAAAGGCATACAATACAACAAACTACGTTTAACATTATAACACATTACATAAAAAATAAGTTTCAAAATAAGTAAAATTTAGATGCATGTGTCTTGATAACAAACCAAAGCTTGAGGGATGGAATCCCCATCAACCGCACAAAGAATGCAATTGATTTTTTATTTGGATAAATAGTTCAGGAACACAAAATCGTACCCAATTCATTCTTATATTTGAATTATCTAAATTGATACACAGTATGAATTATCAGTTTTGCAGGAAATGGGATATATGTTTATTTTTTTTTATAAACCAGGATAAGAAAACGTCTGGTCAAATGACTGATGATATCTCCGAGTATGTAATAAATACATGTATGACATATTACATGTTCTAAATATGTTATAAATGTAAGTTTTTTTCAAAGTTTACGCAAGCAATTTAAGACTGATTTACTATTTATTCATTATAAAAAAAAACAATTCACAGAATAAACATTTTATACCACTGTCCCAGGTTAGGGGGAGGGTTGGGATCCCGCTAACATGTTTAACCCCGCCCCACTATTTATGTATGTGCCTGTCCCAAGTCAGGAGCCTGTAATTCAGTGGTTGTCGTTTGTTTATGTGTTACATATTTGTTTTTCGTTCATTTTTTTTTTACATAAATAAGGCCGTTGAGAAGAGCTATAAAAGGCCCCGATAAGATAATGTAAAACAATTCAAACGAGAAAACTAACGGTCTTATTTAATATGTTAAAAAAAGGAATGAACGAAAAACAAATATGTAACACATAAACAAACGACAGCCACTGTATTACAGGCTCCTGACTTGGGACAGGCACATACATAAAGATTTTTTTTATCAAACAATTTATCAGAAGTAATGCAATCTGACATACACGTTGGATATTAGTTGCATTCTGCTATAAACTCAGTAAAATTGCTGTTCATAATTAATTAAGGTTAATGTAACCCGAATTACTTTACTGCAAAAGTACATTACAAAGTATTTTACGGATGTAACCAAAGGAGTATGATTTTTGTTTGTTATAAATAATAAATCAAACGAAATACTATATGTCAATGAAAGATGAATAGTATATGAATACTGCTATTGAAATTCAGTAAAATTGCTGTTATTAAATGGTTCTCCAAACTAACATTACTTAACTGCAAAAGAACATTACAAAAATTTTTACTAGAGTAAGTATATTTGTTATATGAATAATAAATCAAACGAAATACTATCTGTCCATAAAAAATGAATATTAGATGAATTCTGCTATAAATTCAGTAAAATTGCTGTTAAATTCTAATTTATAAAACCAGAACTACTTAACTGCAAGAGTATATTACAACGTCATTAAGAATGTAATCAAGGAAGAAAAGGTTTTCTGTAAATAATAATAAATGTTGACCTACCGCTGAAGCCGAATTCGTCAATTCTTCTGTGTCTTGAATGTAGTCTCCCATTGGTGCTGCCTTACAAACAGTCAACGTGAACACGAACATAGATGTAAAAACAATAAGAAAAACTTGAGCTAATTTCTCAGACATAACTAAAATAATTTAACTGTAGTAAAAACTAAATAAAGTTTATCTAACGTTGCTGTTCTTTCCCTGCTAGTTCTTAATAAGGATAAGGATTAATTTTTCACGTTTTATATATACGGCTCAAGCCCACGGTAGTTCTCTATCACAATTTACCGCTCAATCATTGACGTTTTTAATATTCCCAAATCACATAGATCCAATTCGTTGACAATTATTTCAGCCTATCAATTGTCACCTTATTAATTTTGACGTACGGCAAGAATTATCTCCCTTGATAATTAGACAGATGTAAGATAATTCTAGATGACAATTAATACATCGTTATCGCTTGTTTTATTATTTCAAAATAATTGTTTTTCAAGTAAAATCGTGATTTATGGCATTCGGGACCTACACGGATCAATCCTTTTCTATGAATATATCAAAGAAATGAAGCTGTCAATTTCAAATATGTACATTTCATAGTTAAAATGAAAAAATGTGTTGAGAGATTTTGAAATTATTAGCATCAAGCTAAAGGCAAATCGAGATACTAGTAATTTATTTATGGCTACACAATTGATTTCATATTTTAATCATTGCTTTATCTTATCCTTCATAGAACATTTGACTCATATTTGATATTACTTGTTTAAATTCAACGTTATAAGCAAACGTCAATTTTTTTTTTTAATAAATTAGAAGAATCAAATGAATGTTCCTTCAAAAATGTTCAAAGTATCTTTAATTATTTTACCTTTCAATTATTGCAATAATGTTTGGCCCTTCTACTGGTATCAATATTGTTTTTTGTACGCGGTCTTTGTATGAATTTTACGATCATGGATTTCTAATGTTTTATTTTTTTTCAACAGACACAGGCTAGTATGTTTTTTTTTTTTTTTTTTTCGTTTTGCTACAGTCGGTTTTTTTTTTTTTTTTTACTCATTTCTGCATATGAGATTTTTTTTTTTATATTCATACATTATAACAAACGTTATATGTATATACATGTAATACTTATGCCAAAACGTTATTGTATGAATATTTGATATGAAAAATATATTTATGGATAATTTTGTCATTTGAGAAGGTTTTGGTGGTCGGATTTTTTTATGACCAATTTTTCTCTAATTTTTGTTTGACTTTTTTCTTATTGTTTTGGCGCATTTTCGCTATTCTGTAAGCTCTTTTCCAGACATTTTAAGAATATGTACCCATATCCTTTTTTATGACATATTCAATTTCATATATACATTTGTTTCGTGGCCGGTACCTCTTCAATGGATGTTTTACGTCATTTCGTACTGTTTTTGTTATGTGTTATGTCTGGCGTCGATGGCGAATCTTTGATAGCTTTTGTTTCATTAACTTGTTTTTTTCCCCAAGACAGTTTAGTGCTTGACGTATTGCATGAACACATCTCTGATCGTGAATACCCTATGTTGCCCTCAAGGTGTATTTTGGTTACTATACGTGTTCGTGTCTTTCGGTGGCGGACTCATTAACGTATTGTATGGACGCATCTGTAACGTTGAATACCCTTTGTTGCCCTCAAGGTGTATTTTGGTAACTATAAGTATAATTTTGTGTCTTTGGGTGGTTGACTTGTTGATATATTGTATAGAAGCATCTGTAATGTTGAATACTATATGTTGTCATCATGGTGTAATTTGGTTACTGGTGTGGCTGACATTTGAAAAATGCATATTCCGTTGACTTGTTGATATATTGTATTGAAGCATCTGTAATGTTGAATACTATATGTTGTCATCATGGTGTAATTTGGTTACTGGTGTGGCTGACATTTGAAAAAAGCATATTCCTTTTATTTCCGGTCCGAGACCACAATTGTCGTCCTTTGATTTTCGTTGTTACAAATATAGTCCCTAGTGTTGACAGTGGGTTACTTGCCATTAATTTTTATACCCCTTTCAAATTTATTTCTCCATGTTAAATACCTCAAATTGAAAGAAGGGGGTGAAATTACACTGTAAAAAATTGGGGTTCAGAATTTTAAAGGAAAGTAGTGATTCGGTCCAGCTGACAAAGGTTGAAAATTAGCACTTCGGAAGCTGTCAAAAGATTTCAAGACGCCCTAAACATAAAATTGTCCATATTTTGAGTAAGAGCCGATGAAGTTTTCTATAATCTTGATATAATTTGTCCCAAAAGTAGTATAACACACTGTAACAATTTTATTGAGAAAGCGCAGTTGGGATTTTTTTAATTTTCATTTATCTTCTAAAAGAAATGCACTACAAAATAATTGTGGTCTCGGACCTTCTAGAGACAAAGCGCAAAATCTGTTGTTAAAAGGTGACTTTCTGTTTTAGCAGTTTATATTTAATTAATGTACATGTCAAAACAGGTAAACAGGTGCCAAACATAAACCTTTTTCTTTATACAGAAACAAACAAATAATTATAAAGATTAAAACACGAACACAATGCAGACACTAGAATAGAAAAATAAATATAGGAATGCACTTTCATACAAAATTATCAGTTCAAATATGAAACGTGGCGAAGAATTATTATTTCAAATATGAAACTTGACGAGGCAATAAAAGCTAAATATATTAATTCATTGATAAAAAAAAGCTTAATATATTAATTTATTGATAACAAAATCTTTCGTTGCACGAGTATATGAAACAACAGGTTTAACAAAAAAAAAAACATGGTTGTTACATTTTCTACTACCTACCTGTACCTTTTGGACTATTATAGGGTTTTATCGATATAAACCTGTAATTAATTCTCATAATTACAACCTAATACAATTTGAAAGAATTCGTGTTTATTGAAATATTCCTCACATGGACTTTTTTCAACTCACTTACAAGATGTTGAACTATTGATATAGCAGAGATAAACCCTTTTAGACTCAAAACAATTCAGATAAGAATATATTGACGTCGCGCAAAATACTGGTGATAATAACGTAACGTCGGAAATATAGCAAAAAGCCGTCTTATTTTCTTGTTTTTTACGTAACGTTTTTCTAATGTGATTTCTAATGTGTAAGCATTGATTCATTCAGGTTTTTTTTCATGGGAATATTTTTTTTCAGTAAAGATATTCATGTATATTTTATTTAACGAAAAATGTATATATATATATATATATATATATATATATATACAACTCGTCTAAACATTATGTTTAGACGAGTTGTATATACATTATGTACACAGCCATGTATCACCATCATTGATGGCGATCCGATGGATACATCTGTTGTAGGGTTGTCACTGACTCAGACGTACTTATATAATATATATATATATATATATATATATATATATATATATATATATATATATATATATATATATATATATATATATATATTTTATATTTTTTAATTATAAGCAGAGCCACGTTGAATCATTTCATTTGAATCGGAAAGGTCTACTAAAATATTTTATGAGTGGCTAAACAACAGTGCATGATGTTTTATAATTTAATTCTTATTTCAATCCAAATTGTCCAATACAGAAAGAATGTCTAGATGGGTGTCCTCTGAAATAGTTATACGATAAGAGGCATCTACATCAGCAAGTATGTATAGCAGAGATTTCGTCGGTACCAAAGCAGTCTTTGTCTTTAAAAGTTTATATTTTAACGGATCATTGTCACTGATTTTGTCATAATAATGACCCCGGAAAACCTCGAATCCAGGGGGATATGTAGCACCCCAGCTGTCACTCTCTGCTGAATTCAATACGTGTGAACCTTTGGAAATTTTCATTAAATAATAGTCAAAGTTATCATCGTCGGTTTTGACAGCCACAACAGAGTTTATGGATACCAAATCTGATATGTCTTCTGAAAGAATGTCAGTGTCTTGTGCTACTTCTTCTTCGTTAGAAGTTTGTGTTATTTCGCGTGGCTTAATAGTTTTCTTTACCCCGGTATTTTCTACATTTAAACAGTTAAGATAATTCCCCAAAATGCATTGATCGCACGTGTAACAAGAGAGATCGGAAACAATGATTTCATTACATGTACTAGTAAAAACATGATGTATTTGTCTATTTTGCTGGATCGGCTTAAATATTTTGGAATTGTGTCTATCAATTGAGTCCACATATCGAAATACCCTTCTTTTAAATAATGCACTTCTTGGCTTTTTAAGGCTACTTTCGCAGAACGTAAATAAATCCTTCGCATTCTGAATCACTGTATTGCCACGTAGAACAGATATGTCCGCCTGTCTTTTTATAAATCCCCCCGCGGCATCTTGAGGCCCTTTTGCATGGCTTGTTTCAAAGAAATTTCTATGGAATGTTTTATATCCGAAATCAGGGATGGCAGTAGATAAACTTCCTAAACAGTGCCGCGATTTATATTGGCTAGAACAACCGTCTGTGAATTCATGCATATGATCAACTGTGTATGATATTGAATCTAAATATTCCTTAACTTTCTTTTGGACATATTTTGTAAAATCATTATCATGTTGCAGGTCCGGGGAAATTACGAAAAAATGTTCCGTAATTATTTCCGGAAATTCTTCTGTACTGTCTACACCATCGTATTCTAAAATGGCGTGTCGGTGCATGACGGTTACATGAATGCTGCATTCAGTTCTTTGGAAGTAATTGGATTGGATTTCTTCTTTCTCGACACAGCGATAATTTTCCGAATAATCGTGGATGCATATGCAATGATTGACTGGCAAGTTCTGAACAAGACTTTTAAGTTGATTGCTTTGCCAGTTTGATCGGTGCTGGTGAGCGGGGAAAGTTTCGAGAAGCTTTTTTAAATTGAGAAACATTTCGTTTACGCTAGTTTTCTTTTTTATCAGGGTCAGTCGGCGCCTTACATTTTTACCCTTCGATTTTTCAGTTATATATTCATATTTTTGCCATTCAACAGTTGAAGACGACTGTGATTCGTTGGGTGAAAGTTTGAAATTACCAACTCCGCAAAGGCTACATTTTCGGTCAAGACAATTTTTTCTATAAAATCCATTTACTTTTGGACATAGCGTAATATGTATAAGGTCTGACATTTTCTCAAATACGGGATAGTCACTTTCTTGCGAATCGGTTTCCCTGTCACACGATTTTCTGAACTTCATACATGCTTTGAAAACAAGGTTTGCTTCCACGTGATATCTACAACAGCATGTATTTCTATCTTTTTCAGATGCAGGTCTTACGAAAAACGGTCGAAGTTTCTCAAATGCTCTTTGTCCAATTTTAATTTCCGGATATTTGGCGACAAAATCTAAATACGCATCAGTTTGTGTTTTTTCCAGCACGTGTGTCATATGCGAAGTATATAAGTTTGGTCCCAATCGTTCTCTTTTGATATCGGATTTGTTGCCGGTCGGGTGTGATATGCCATCAGAGAGCCAAAAGTTATAAACTGTTTTCTTTGTTTCTTCTGAAATGGAATCTTTTCTTGTTTTCTGTTGCGTAAGAGCCCATGCAGACGATTCACTTTTAAGAATTCTAGACCTAATACGCTGGCCTCCAGCAACCCTTCTTGCTGGCAAACCTAAATTTTTACACAGTTTAATTTTACCTCTCGAGTTTGCTAAATTTCCCCCGCTGATTGATGCAGTAACAGAATTCATTACCGAACGTGCATTCTTAGATCGCTTTAATTTTGTAGATTTTATTATTTC
Source organism: Mytilus galloprovincialis (assembly GCF_965363235.1). Lineage (NCBI taxonomy): Eukaryota > Metazoa > Mollusca > Bivalvia > Mytilida > Mytilidae > Mytilus > Mytilus galloprovincialis. The sequence goes on along the minus strand of NC_134850.1, from coordinate 46,073,921 downwards.
TTGAATATCTGCAACGACGGCCATTTCAACTGGCGAAACTGAATGTTTCAGATTAGCTATTGTTGGCGATCGAGGGGATCTGCGGGCCAAATAAGTCGATATAACTGCGCATCGTTTAGATGGAGATTTTGGTTAACCTTCTTTAAATTTTCTTAGGGCTCTGGCCTTTTCCATTCTGTTTTTGAAAACATTTGAACCTTCTGGTACAACAAGTGACATTGATGAAAGTTCTACATTTTTTTTACCTCTGTGTTTACGGACATTCATTTTATTTTTCAGTTTTCTTTCATTTATTTTCTTAGATTTCTCCCTTTGTTCTCTCTTTTTTCTTGCATTAATCGTTTGACTATATGTTTTTGTCTCGCTCTCTTTATTCTTGTACAACTTTCCATAAGATTTTCTACTCGTTTCATTTTTCTGAAGCCTTTTTCGTTCTCTGTTCCTAATAAGTATTTCCTTAGCCGAAAGTTTACTTTTTTTTCTGTTATTCATATTTCTGAAAGCATATTTATATTTGAATGTACACAAAATTTTGGTCTGATTTTTTTAAGTCCGATTATTTTAATTGATTGTTGGTTTATAAATACATTCAATAATTAAATATGAGTCTTTTTTGTCTCGTGTTTTATTTTTTTGGAACTAATCATTCTCCTGAAACACCAGAGATCATTTCGGTTGTTTGAAGGGATTGGTGCCTCTTGTTTTGTCTACGAAAATTATCTAATATGGTAACTCTTCTTTTAGATTGTTCCAGAACTTCCTAAAGTCAAATCATTTTTTACGAATTTTAATATAGAATAATATTTTTATTTCATTAAGGGAGCAACCATTTGATTTTAATGGGGGGGGGGAGGGGGGGGTGCTAGGATGAAAAATTTTGTCCGGCATTTTTTTTAGTTGTTATCTCGGTCCTGCCTTTTTATTTTCACTATATTTGGTCCTGCCTTTTTTTACAAGTTTATCCTGGGTTTGTTTGCCAACTGCTCATCCTGCCCTTTTAACCCCACCGCAGTTCGCGCCTGTCCTAAGTCAGGTACCTATAGCTTTTGTTAGTCTTTTATATTTTTTTACTTTTAGTTCATCTCTGTGTTTCGAAGTGAAGAGTGGCGTCCATTTTCTTGATCTAGTATACATTAGGATTTCGGGGCCTACTCAAGACCTCCCCTGGGTGCGGGATTTCTCGCATGTTGAAGACCCATTGGTGGCCTTGAGCTGTTTTCTACGTTTTGGTCGGGTTGTTATCTCTTTGACATATTCCCCGTTTCCATTCTTATTCATTATTTTTTTACTCGAAACTCCTGTCTGCCTTTTTTTTACACTCAAAACCCCTGTCCTCCCTCTTTTTCAAATTTCATTCTAGCCCCCCCCCCCCCCCTTAAAAATCAAATGGAAGCTCCCTAAGGCAAAAACATGCCCATATCGTTTCATGTTTGGAGATCGATTCTTTACAAGTTCTTCTTATAATTTCTTTTGCGTATTGACTCTGTGTGAAATATGACGTTTCATTATTTTTCGACGTTTTTTGTCTCATTGGACATTTTTTCTGATTTTTCTTTTCTTTATTTGCGAAAAGGATAAAATATAAAAACAGCCAGTATTTATATTATCATGTTCAGTATTTGTTGTAATTTTTGAAATCTGTATCAGTATTTTTCTTCTGATTTAATCGCGATACATCGTAGATCCCGAAATCGTCAAAATGGAATATTTGTTTGGATTTCAGATGATACGGGACATTTTTTCTGATTTTAAATTTTTTCAATAGTTTTTTTTTAATACAAGTAAACTCAAAAAGTTTGGTACCAATTTAAACAGAAATGTTTGTAATTTATAAATTATAAATATAAACGATATCCTTTTAAAATTACCTTCAGTATATGAATTTGATCTTCAAAGTTTGCAGTTGGAGTCTAGATTATTTGTCACCATTACAAGATCAAAAAGTTGCTATGACGTCATTTTTCTACATGTATGACGTCATATATGTAAGTAAAATTATGTAATTCAAAACTTTACATATGGTTCTTAATTCCTTCCAAATGAGAACTACCTTTGGCTACTCAATCCATATTTCATTCTCAAAAATGTTTGGAGATCTCAATGTTCAATGTTACGCATTACACGGCAAAATTGCCTATTTCATAAAATTTAGCGCTTCAAATCGAAACCTATTCGTGAAAAAAATATCATGAAAAACAGATATTTTGTTGCCATTAGATTGGGTAACGAAAATTATTTAGCGATTCTGCAAATTGTTGCGTCCTAAACGGACAGTTAGCCTTTTCGCCGATTTTTCTCGAATCACCTTCAAATTGTCACCAGTATCTTGCGCGACGTCATTATATAGTCGACACTTTTTGTTGAAGATTGTGTTGCCTCATTTGTGTCATTTGTGTCGTTTGATTGCTGTCTAATCAATGTATCTAACTTTTTGTCTAATATATTTAAGGATTACGTTGATGAATATTGTCTCGGGTAAATTTGAATTTGCTCGAGAATTTAGTTACACTATATATACCACGAGGGATAATATTCCCCGATTTTCATGCATTCATTTTGACTCGTTTATTGCTTTAAAAGCCCTGGTCACAGCGAACCCACAACACATCTATGCAGCGCCACGACATGAAATTTTATCAAATCGCGGGTCATCTGTGATCGTCGTACGACAGTCGCACGATATGTTCAGCATCGTGGCGCTGTCGTGTGTCGTGGAACAAAAACTGGACATGCACCTTTTTTGCTCTACGATTTTATTTGTCGTGTCACTGTCTTGTGGCTGTCGTAAGAGTGTCTTAGCCCAGTCGTGCAACTGTCGTGCGATAAACACATTGTCGTGGGTACCAACATAAACCATTTGAGTTAAACAATCGTACGACTGTCGCGCGACTGTCATACGATGATCTCACGACTGTCGCAAGACACTCGTGACACATTCGCACGATTGTCACACGAATACCAAATTTCGTACGATGTTCGCGCAAAAAAAAACATACCATCTGATGTTCAAAGAGATTGGCTATTCCACCAGAACTATAACTATTGGTCCTGCTGAAAAGGCGCCGTGCGGGACTCCAACAAGAGCAAAACATGGTCCACATTTCTTTTGTTTATTTTTCTTTTCGTGGGCATCCTGGTTTAAAGTCGCTGAACAATTATAATAAGTCAAACTAATACTGGAAACGGCATTTTATTTGAACCGAACTAATAATGACACTGAACAATATTGAAAGCAAATGGCAAATGGCACGCAATAATGCGGGCCTCCTTTATATACTAGTAGTTCGGAGTCAAACGCGCGACTGATCCTGCACGACTGTTGTGCGATTGTCGTACGATAGTTGTACGACAGTGACACGACAGTAACACGCGCATCCCATGACATGAAAACCTGAAAAATAGCACAGAACAACTCACCATTGTCGTACGACTCTCACACGACCGACTTGCGACAAATCGACGACAGTACAATTACAATTCTTTTTTTTTCTGTCGTGTAACTATCGTTGAACAATCTTGGAAATGTCGTAGCTGATGTGACTCGAAATATTTTTTTACATTTTGCAGGACAGTGCAACGGGAACTATGTTATAGATCTTCCATGACAGAAAATCGTACGATCTGTTGTGACCGGTGCTTAATAGCAAAACTTGAATATAAGTAAAATTGAGAATGGAAATGGAGAACGTGTCAAAAAGACAACAACACGACCAATAATTAAAATGCGGCCAAAATCCACCAATATGTCTTCAACACAGCGAGAAAATCACGCACCCGGAGGCGTGTTACATCTGACCACTTAACAAAAATGTATACTAGCTCAGTGATAATGGACGTCATACTAAACTTTAAATTATACATGTATAAATGAAATAAAATTAAAAACCACACAAGACAAACAAAGGCAAGAGGCTCCTGACTTAGGACAGGCGCAAAAAAAAAAAAAAAAAAAAAATGCGGCGGGGTTAAGCATATTTTGCGAGATCTCAATCTTCCTTCTATACCCTCTAGACAATGTAGAAAAACAAATACACAGCAATACGCTTAGTAAATCGCAATTTAAAAGAAGTCCGAAACCGATGTCAGAAAAGACAACAAAAGAAACTAAGCAAAATGACAATGATACATACATTAACAATGAACTACTAGTAGTTATTGACATGCCAGCTCCAAATCACAATTAAACTAATTGAAAGATGATGTCTTCATCATATGAGTATCAAGCATACTCTCCTCCGTTAGGCGTTTAGTTTTATAACATCATAAAATATACGAGAAGAACATAACCCGTATAATGCCAACAACTGGTTTTAGAGTAAATGTGTTTATTTCCGATGCAAAGACCCTACAATTGAATTAATCTTAAAGTCAAAATATGCCATCTTTAATGACATAAACACACTCATTATCGTAACTATATCCCTTCTTAATAAGTCTATTCACAGGTTTTGTTAGCATTTGAGGTGAATGCCGACATTTTTGTGCTTTGTAAAGAATATTACCATAAAAGATTGGATGTAATATACCTGAACGTATAATATGTTGATTTATATTTACGAATGTTGTTCTTGTATCGATGATGAAATTTGGTAAAGTTTTGACTAGTCTGTAATATTGAAAACCATGATGTAATAAATACACACTTTTGTCATTGAAACTGCGATATTATTTCAGTAGCATCTTGCTATAAAACTTTTCGTTACTTTCTCTAGGACATATTACATAGCTACATGTATACAATGGCTATCTACAATTATATTGTATACAATGTACAACTTTTTAGTAACATATATTTTAATTATCAATATTGTAGTGAAAAAGTCACACATTATGGTTTATTTTCTGGATTACAGCAATGAATTTTTATGTGCATTGTATGTAGAGCTTTAATTTATCAGAAATGCAAAATATAGAATTAAGATATATGCTGCTGAGATGTGTTTACTGCATTAGTGAAGTATACTTGGTGTAACAATTTCATAATTGAGATTTTTGATTTCTGTGCATGTACATAACAATTTTGATAAATAATATATGTAATAAGCCAGTTTTGTAATTTAACTCTTTATAACAAAGGATCATTATTCTAGTAAAAGACAGAGAGTCTACAATACTACTTATTTCATTTATTTATTAGTTGAACCGCTTTATGAAAATAATAGTCGTATTTGATTAATTATTCATTATAAAATGACGTGAATTCTTTTTCTTTTTCACATGGCTTAAATTGATTTTAAACAAGAACGTGTGAAAGCTAAAAGTACATTTCTATAATGCATTATGTGACTAAGAAGAAAAAGTGTTTTTTTGGTTAAATAAATTACTAATCATTCTTACTACATTGTACATGCTTTCCGTTGCTACCTCAGTGGGAAGCTTATATAAACAAATCATCTCCCCTGCAAAAAGTGAAAACTTGAGTTTTTGAATGTTTGTCCCATTTTCGAAACGACGCTGTCAATTTTAAATACACAAGAAAACATTCTGGTAATAGGTAATACTACAGATTTACTGAAATAAAAAATACCATAATTATAATGATATCGTTTCGATCTTGATACAGAGATAGACGATTAAAGAAGGATAACGGGGTTTTGTGTAATAATGATTAAATATTGCTATGCTAATTTGTTTCTTGTATAACAATTTTTATTTATTGTTTTTTCTGGCTTTAAACCTCACTGTTATCTTGTCAAGGTAGATCAGATGGGTCCAGAAATAAGAAGCTCTCAAGAGCTTGTTATTTTTGCCTTAATCTTTCATCAATTATTATTTTTGCTTTTCAATATACACTAACAAGTGGCTTGAAAATGCCATTTAAATGTTATTTGTAACTGTCATATATACCTCAAAAGCAAATAAATGATTTTTAGCCATATGTTTCATTTTAGCCATAGTTGCTACGTTTCTTCACATACAAGGAAATAAAAACAAAATTTATACTAGATTCATTTTAGAAGATATTTTCAAGTTGGAAAGCATAAAAAAATTGTGTGAAAATATACTTGAAGGGCAATAACTCCTTATAGGGTCAATTGACAATTTAATTGTTTAAAGTTTATTTGTATCTATTATAATATTCAAGATAATAAACAAAAACTGAATAATTTCCTTATAATTACCAATTGGGGAAGCAACCCATGTCTGATGCGTCTGAAAATTCCAAGGCAAATAGTTTTTGACCTGATATCCATTTATTCCGCTGTATGATTTGCTCTAAATACTTTAGTTTTTAGAACCCCTATGTTCTGTTTTAGACCATGGCGGCCATGTTTGTTAATGGATCAAACATTCGGTTACAAATCATTAACTAGATTCTGCAAGGAAAATTTGAATTCTAGAAGTATTAGGCACAGTAGTTTCAGGTGAGAAGAGTTTTAAATGTAACCCAACATAAAGAATAAATTGTGTTAACTTTTTTTAAAGGTCGATAACTCATTAAGAGATCGATTTGAAAATTTTGTTCATACAAACTTTTTTGTAGATCTTACTTTGCTTAACATGGTTGCTTGTTACAATGTATTTCTAGCTATTATAATATTCAAGATAATAACAAAAAACTGCAAAATTAAGTGGCAGCATCCCAACAATTGGTTGTAATATTTGTCTTAATTTTGAGGGCTGATATATCAGACCAATGGAACCTTTTAACCCTTTGTCAGATTTGCTCTTATAGCTTCATTTTTTAGATATAAGCCAAAATCTGCATTTGACCCCTACGTTTTTGCCATGGCGGCCATATTTGTTAATGGATCAAAACTGCGTATACAATTTATATACTAGATACCCTAAGAAACATAAAGTTTGAAGGTATTTGGCCAAGTAGTTTCAGAGGAAACGATTTTTTTTAATAGTTTACAACAACAGACGACGACAGACGACGGATGCCAAGTGATGGCATAAGCTCACACGAGGCCCTTCGGGCCCCAGCGAGGTTAGAATACCATAAAATCTATAACTTACATTTTTAAATTCTTCTAGATAAGTTGAATACTGTTTTTCGATTCGTTAACATTTTTCAAATTAACTTTCTTGGGAACTTAAACGGACCATATACCGATGTAAAAATTTAATCAAATAAATCCAGAACCCTTCACACATTCATGTAATATTTCAGACTACCTATTATGAACATATAAAAAAGGTAAAAATCTTTCATCGGGCTCCTGCATTGTAATTTTTTATAGGTCTGAGAGGACAAAACATTGAAATCGTTATATTTACACAAATTCAAAAGTTTAGTTTTAAAAGTGATAGTGATAAAAGAAAAATGAATAGAAAAAAATATTTTTATTTTGTGAAATAGTATAAATCCTAATGACTAGGTGGAAGACTCCAAATATAAGTGACTGGAAAGAGCTTCATATTTTGTATGTGACATAATTTGTTTACAATTTTTTCTTTCAATATACAACAAAGATTAACATCTTTAAATTCCATAATATCTTATTCTCGATAATAATTAAAACAAAGTGTACGATAATGACTAAGAAATAATTCTTTTTAAACTTTTTCTATGTTAAAAGAATTTGCCAGACTTATGGAAAGCCTAATTTCAAACAATTGTTTCATATAAATCTTATTTGATGCTGCAGATGTTACACAAAGCGTAAAGGAAAATATGGCCATGTGCAGATATTGCAATAAATTCCACCACAAAACAGGATAATGCTGCTTATAGCACTACATTAAAAATCCACTATAGTCTCAAAGTCCATGAAAGAAACTAATTATTTCAAATGTTCAACGGAAATAATAACCATTATCGGAATATTTCGATTTACACTTTCAGTGAATAGATACTGAAAGAATCGCTACAATGTTTTCGGTGACGTTTATTATTTCTGTTGACCGTAAAACTTTGAATTCGCTTATTTGAATGATAGAGCAATCATTATTTCAATTAACTTTTCGAGTAAGGTTATTCTAAGTCTTTTTCCTACTAGTCTATATATGTTGCATGCTTAGTGTTTGAACTTCGACAGGAGACAAGGTACACAAGGATACTATACACTAGCAATACGCATGCTTACTCAAGCCCATACATAGTATATGTAGGTTGTTCAAACTACCAAGGTAGTGTTAACATGTAGTACTTCCATAACACAAGATGTATCAATATATTGTATTGCAAAATCAGTTAAAAATAAAGCGTCTTGGACAAAAATCTATACTCAAAATAGAATTTCGATCTAAATATTTAAACCCTGACAGAATTTGAAGGTTTTAGTTAATCTCGTGTTACCATATATTAGTGTGCATATCTTCGAAACGACAGAAAGACAATGAAAGTTGTAAATAACTCATTTGTTCTTAGCGTCGGAGATATCTTATGTTTTTAATTAAAAGGATTTGTCAATTCTAGCATCTGTTCAAATCGACAGCAATTCTCTATGGACAACAAAGTCCAACTAGAACCACAAGTGCTTGTATATGAATATTGGTATAAATGATATATTTTAGATTCATATGATAATTTATAAGCTGTTAATAGAAACTACGTTGACATGCTCTATAAATTTACTCATGATGCACCTAGCTGTATATCTGATTTATTGCTAATTATAAATAAAATCACATGATAAAACAACAGTATAGTATGCACTTTTGTTTTCATTTTTTTTAAATCTACAATCTGAAATTATCTTGTCACAGGAGAAGTGCAGAAAGTTGTTAGTCATTGTCAATCATTCAACGTTTCCCTATTTTTATTTTTAAATCTATTTATAAGTTAAAAGCAGTTCATCAAATACGATTGCGTAATTCAAACGTGTGTTGTTGAATTGTGGATTGATGGTAAGGAGGAAGACGGATGTAACGAGAACAAAGTACTAGTATATGATTTGAGAAAAACGTATTTGATATCAAAATAATAGAGAGAAATATTTGTTTTCGCTACATAATTTTGTGTGCTAGTAAATATAAACAAACACAGTTTATTTTACTTGACAAAAATACGATTGCTTAATTAGAAAGTTTGTCTTTTCCCCTTTGGTGATAGAAAGGAGATAATAAGGCTTAAATATGTAAAAACACACACACACACACACAGGTGCATGATACCGATTAAAACGAATTTAAGTAGGTACCTAACACCTGGACGAAAATTAATTCAACGTGTTTATTTTTCATAAAATTTGGACAAATTATTTTATCAATTGACAAAAATATGAAAAAAATCTAAAAACTTGATCCACACATTTTTTTCTGAAAAATTTGGCTAAATACATAGCAATTCGGAAAACATTAATTTTGATAATTGGGAAGTTGCATATTTCCTGAACACTAGATTGTGTTTTAAACGTTCAGTTGATTGTACGAAGTTATCTCTCTGTAATGCTGTACCACCTTTATATCAAAATAATCGAGGAATTAACTTCTTTTGACTTTGATCTGTTTGCTCTAGCAAATATTTCCGAAAATAGTTGTCATTAAAGACAATAGTATTATATCGCTGTTTGAAAGTATAACTAAAGGCAACAGTAGTATACCGCTGTTCAAAACTCATAAATCTATGGACAAACTAAAACTGAGGGAAACTCATTAAATATTAGAGGAGAACAACGACACAACATTAAAATGTAACACACACAGCAACAGACTAAGCATTAGACAACATCCGATGAGAATAACCAATATAACATCAAAACCAAATACATGAATTTGGGATAGAAAAGTACCGTGATACGTCTTATAGTAATGTGAATTCACACTCAAAAATAGGAGAAAACAAACGACACAACGGAAACACAACGTAAAAATGTTACACACACAGAAACGAACTATGATATAACAATGGCCATTTTCCTGACTTGGTACAGGACATTTTTAAAGAAAAAAATGGTGGGTTGAACCTGGTTTTGTGGCATGCCAAACCTCGCACTTTGATGTCATTGTTAAATATAACATTAAAATGACAACATAATAATACAGGACTACAATACAAATAAATAGCAGAACATATTAGGCATAGAAACACATGAATAATAGATAACAAAAGGCATAAAGGTTTAAAATTCATTACGTCAAAGACGCGCCTCGTCCAAACAAGACTTACCAGTGACGCCCAGATATAAAAGTTCGAAAGTCAAAAAAAGGGGGAGACAAAGTTGTACAGCTCTGAGGATCAAAAGTTGAAAAAGGTTGTGCCAAATACGGCGAGGGTTTTTTGCTTGTGATAAGAACATCCTTATTATATAGAACAATTTATGCTATCGCAAACAGTAAATTTTATCAAATGAATATAAAAGATTTACATGATCAAACTGACGTTAACTAATTACAGAAAACAAAACCATAATACATAATGCATTGAAGACCAACACAGAAAATAGACACACCCGACTCAGTGACAAACCAGGCCTGAACACAAAAAGTTCGGTTGAGAGAAATCGAATCCGGGATATAAACTAAAACCGAGAAAAACATGCCAACTGTAAGAGGAAAAAAACGAAACAACAGGAACATTGAGTTGCAACAAAGTCAAACGCCAACACACATAGAAACGAACTATTATATAACAACTGCAGTAATTAAAACAGTTAACATTATCTATGTATTCAATAAAACTACACATGAATATGAATAATCTGTTAAAAGTCTTTGACACTTTCGTCAGAATATAAACGGTACAGACATTTTGCCCATCACGAGCTGTAGGTAGCTTTTCCTAACACATCTGCAAACGTCGATTCAGCTGATAACCGACATGTGAAACCAGTACAAGTGGTTTTGAATATTTACATAATTTTGTAGTTTGATGCCTCTAGAAGTATTTCATGGAACAATTAGCAGAAACTGGTCAATTTACACTTCATTACTTGTTCGACGTACAATGTACTTCAGTTTTAGAAATACGTACAACTGTGCAACACGTTAATGTCTCAATTAGTAATGAAAGTGACAATAGAGGGTATATCATATACTTCAATATTTCTATAATTATTGCTTTCGTTGTGCTGTACGTAATCAGTACGTAAATAAAATTATATGGCGTTTTGTTTATTTATTTAGTTTTTTTGTTTGTTTGTTTTTTTTTTTTTTTTGCATTTTTGTATTATTTCTAGTTATCCCTCTGACATCGTCGATATTTGAAATTGACCATAATATTGGATAGTCCTATACAAAAGTTTTGGTTGTCACAAACTAATAAGTAAGACGTACTTATCATTCATAAATTGCAAAAACATATTAATACACGTTTTATTGTATATGCATATAGTTTTTGTCTAGTTATATGGTAGGGGGAAAATGCACATAGTGGATAGCCTTGAACATTTAAAGCCTGAATGAACCAATGGACTGTTACTAAGATTACCGAGGTTGTTGATTGATGCAGTGTATAAAAAATTGGAGTTTTTATGTAAGGAAAACGTTTTCTGAGTATAATGCAGAACATTTGTGTATCATTACAGATTATGTTGATAGTACCTCAGTTGTCAATACTGTTATGTCTAAAATGTTTAGTAAATATGTCGAACAGTGGCAAGGCAATTTACAATCAGAGAAAGCTTTATCTGGTAAAGGTGGTAACAAACTTCGTACATATAATCTATTTAAGAACAGTTTTGAAACGGAAACTTATTGTAAAATTCCAATGCCATTTTCGCAAAGGAGTTCTTTTGCCAAATTTCGATGTGGTGTAGCACCACTAAGAATAGAAACGGGGAGATTTGAAAAATTAATTTTAAAAGATCGAGTCTGTGATAATTGTATGAATATTTTAGAAGATGAAGCCCATGTTATTTTATCGTGTCCTTTGTATGATGATTTTAGAAAAAAATTATTTGATGAAGCAACACATTTTAATAGTGATTTTATGTCTTATGATGATAAACAGAAATTAGTGTTTTTATTTACAGATAATAATATGATTCGTAGTTGTGCCAAAGCCTGTAATCTTATTTTAAATAGACGTAGAAATGTTTTATACTGTAAATAATGTTAATGTCAATATGTTTTATAATAGGTGCATTCTTTATATAATTTTAATGTTATAGTCTCTTGTAATTCTGTACAGAATGGCTCTCTTTTTATATTTATATATTTTTACATTTAATGTAATGTTGTATTATATATTATTGAGAGATGAGACTTAAATAAAATATTGAATTGAATTGAATTGCAATAACCAAACTTTGTGTTATCAATCGCTCTGAGTTTAGACCAATTGAAAATGTCATGGATTATAAAGATCGACTCTATTTTTTTTATTCGTGTTTGCTTTACGTTGACTCAGCACCAAAACATAAGCAATATCGTAAAAGGTTGTTCTTGAATGGACACAATTTAACAGTTTCAATAGACGCATTGATTAATGACGACATTTTAGTGAAACATTTTTTTTAAATCAACAGAGTAACAAAATATACAGAGGACGATTGTACTGTAAAACAAAACACACAACGCTATGAATTAGTTATCATTATGTGTTTATGTAATACTTATTGGTGACTACTCCATATATTATTTTATTTATAATGATAACATACTGTTTATTTATTGTATTCATGAATGTATAGCTTGCTGTTCGGTGTGTCTAAGTAGTTACTACTGTAATCACTAGCCAGTCAACACTGAGGTTGTGAGTTCGAACCCCGCTCGTGCGGGTGCACTTGACTCCAATTTTAATTGACTAGGATTGTCAGTTTTCCTATCGAAGGTCGGGCACTCCGGCTTCCTCCACCAATAAAAACTGGCCGCCACGAAATAGTCCAAAGGCGGTGCTTAAAAGTGGCGTTAAGACACCAAAAATCAAATCAAATCTGTTCGGTGTGAACAAGGCTCCGTGTTGCAGGCCGTATCTTGACCTATAATGGTGTACTTTTATAAATTGTAATTTTGATGGAGAGTTGTCTCATTTGCATTCAAACCACATCTTCCTATATCTATGAATGTAAACCCGAATGTAAACATGTTTCTCCTCATATAAAACAAACCAACCCATACTCTCTGACAATTCAATGTGTTAGGTTGATGTTCTTGAAAGATGAAACTCTAATTTTAATATCGATGTACTCATCAATAGACATATATCATTACTTCTTCACGTATTATGTAGTTTCTAATATTTGCTTAAAAACAAATTGCAAAACTTTATTATTTTGAAGCATAATATTTAAATCAGTTCATGGTTTACAGAATGTTTTTGTTATTATGGCATTCATCCAAAAAAATCTAAAAAGGTCTGAGATATATCAATTCCAAATTGATCAATTGGAAACTATCTAATTCAGAAATTAAACTATAAACCATGTTTGTTTTTTTCATATGAAAAGATACAGTCAAATAACCTTACAGATTTGACAACTGTTTTGCTTTAGGTTCAAAATGTGTCCTTTAGTCAAATAAAAATATAAATATGTGTTAAGTATAGATACAATGAAGACTTATAGAAAAACGGTCTATGTTCTGTTGTAGGAGAGGGTTGAAACAATGTTGTATCTTTATCTTCTAATTTATACGTTTCTGCATTATACATATCGCTATATATGCGACATTAGCGAATAAATTATGATTATTACTCAGAGAAAGTTTTATGATATGATTTATTTTGTTTATATATTGTCTGCCTCTATGGCGATAATACATGTAGCAGAATACTGTAGACGTAATAATTTCAAGAATTTTTTAGGAAAGGTTCTGTTAGACTAGGTAATACTGCCATCCGATAAGGAAAATGAAGTGATGTAAATGTATCTGTCTTTTCATAAATGAGACGATTATTTACACTTTTAATAAAATATGTTATTAACGTTTTCATATGCATTTTGCATACATTATGGACCGAGTACTGCCATATATATATATAAAAAAAAACAAAAAATGTTAAAACTTGATAAAAACATGATATAACGGTGTTATTCAACAGAGATTTGGTTTATTGAAATATCATATTCATGTTTTTCCATGATTGACAGTATGTAATGTTTGACTAAAACATAAGTCAGTTTTTCAATGATGAGATAGCTATTTCATTGGCATTGTATCATCTTTTAAACAGGATCTTTTTAATTTAATGGATTGATTGATGTACTGTTTGCAGATTTTGTGCATGCATAACGATGAGACCCACACACTTAGTTAGATTCTTAACGCTCATGTGAATAATAAAACTATTTCAGACATTTAAGTAAGATAATGTTTTGTTTATTTTAATTTCGTTTTCAATATTTTCAATGTTAAAAATGTTTCTCGTAAATATAGATTTCGAACCATAACTGTTTTATGTAAAATTTAATTTGAAATGAGTGATGTTTCACAAAGCGAAAGGAAAATATGGTTATGTGAAAATAAGATTTTAAATGCAAACAGAAACAGAAATTCAGACATAACTATTATAATTACACTTATATCACTGCAAATGACAAAGAGCGGCGAAAGCTACGAAAGGGACATTCGAAATAATAAGTAGAAAATTAACTGAAAATGACATGACTAAAACAAACACAAACAGACATAATGAATACACTAAATAATTCAAAAGTTCACGTTCAACCTTTATTAAGTGAATATTGAACGTGTTGCAATAATGATTTCGATAGGGTTTATGCTTTCCGTTCATGAAGTTTTGAATTCTTTCGTTTAAACTAATCAATATCTTCCATAGATTTTTAGAATATAGTTATATCTCAGTTTTGTATTCTTACTAGTATACATATGGTGAATGCATGACCTAGAACGGTAACGGAGTAAAAGTATTTTTTCAACATTGTTTTACTACGTCCGTATATGTCATCAAGAACACTGCGACAAGCACACTTCCACATTATCATAAACGGTAGATGGTTTGACAATTGAACAAGTCATTGAAACCTTAATATTCTTTCAAAAAGAACATATTAGATTAGATTATTAAATTGCAAAATCATTCTGAGTTAGCGTCTTTAGAGATAAATTTACATTCAGAAGAAATAATTTTAAATAGAGTTTTGAACGGAATATTTTAACCCTGACGACTTAAATGTTTTTATTTATCCCCTGTTAACAGTGGGCATATATGTTCAGAGCGACAAGAAGTCAATGACAATGTAAAAAACTCATTAGGTTATGGAGTTCAAAATATTTTATGTTTTTGACAATAAGGGTTTGTCAATCCCGGCATCTATTCAAATCGACACATATTCTCTATATCTAAGGACTGCAAAAAAAAAGGGGGGCAACAGTAGTATACCACTGTTAAAGTCATAAATCGACTGAGAGAAAACAAATCCGGGTAACATTATAAATCTGTTGAAACCACATCAACTACATGACAAAAACAACGGAACAACAAAAACACTGAAGTGCAACAAAACCAAACGCCAAAATATATATAAACGGAGTATTTGGTACACATGAAATATTCTGGACTTGGTATAGGACATTTAACAAAAATAACAAAAAAACAAATGATGGGTTGAACCTGAAGAACTAGAGCCACAAGTATTTGTATATAGATGTTGGCGTAAATGATTTATGATAACTTATAAATTATTAATAGAAACCCATTTGACATTCTCTTGAATTAACATAATATTATACATCGAGCTGTATATCGGATATAAATTATAAATTATAAATTATGAAGAGAATTAAATGTAAAATCAACAATATATATGTAAACGTCTGTAGTTTTCTTATGCCCCACAGTGACCAATTGGCAAAAGGGGGGGGGGGGGGGGGAGAAAGTAAAGGAAGTGTATTAAGCACGTATTAAATTTCAAAATCCTCTGAGGAAATAATTTCTTTTGATAACATAGTTATCGCTATTTTGTGCAATTTTCCTTTGATCTTTTTTTGTGATAATTTTTCATATGCTGAGATGGAAAATTAAAATTATAGCTAGAAATAAGGAGGCACGTGGCGTTGCTAACGAAATTATCAACATTGTCATAGGTAAAATAGCGATAAACAGATTATCATTGGTCATCTCAACATGATTGCCTTTCTCGCTTTCGCCGTCCCCACTCAAGAGAGAAAATCAATCTCGTTGAGATGATCAACGATAATCTATAAGTATTATAAAAAAAAATAATGTCAAAACAGTCAGTCGTATCTTTCGACTTTAAATGTGTTTGATGATTACATAAGACCTGCATATGCAGTAAAAACTGCCAGTGGTATTTTATGAAATGTCAAACAAACGGCAAAGACATTGTGGGTATTAAGAGCTGTAAGAAGCCTTTTCCAAACGGTTTTGTATGTATCGATTCTAAAAGTGCAACCAGTGCATTATACTAAACAATACATTATTTTGAAGTTTTGCGATAAGTTCATCGATGTAGGACACGGAATAATCAGCAATAAAACTCGTCAAGTAACAACGCATGTTTAATGTTTGACGTACCTGCAGTTTAATAAATACATTAATTGGTCTATATTTTAAAACGTTAATGTCTCAATTAGTAATGAAAGCGAAAATGGAGGGTCAATTATCTATTACAATACATGTATAATTGTTGCTCTACGTAAGCTGTATGGAAATTACTAAAAATGAGGTTTTGTTTCCTCAAACATTATATCTAATCATTTGTTTGGGGTTTTTTTTTGTATTATTTCGGGTTATCCCCCTTACATCTTCGATATACATATATTTGAAATAGACCCTATCACTTGTAGGTCACATCAAACTAAGTGTTGATTTTAAAAGTTTCGATCGTAACCAATGAATATGTAGAAGCATCTCCTGAAACAGAAATCATACCCGTTTACAATCCATTTGTGTAGTTTGATGTTCTATTGGAACAAATATTTCCCAATATTAAAAAAAACAAACAAAGTTTATCATGTCTTCCTGAATATTTTTAGACAATTTCGCTAAAATTTACAAAAAATGTACAATTATTTGAGAATCCGTGGTTAACAGAGAAGTACTCTCTTAAGTACGGATTTTATCGAAATAATTCCAGAGATAAGTTAGTTGCAGACTGTTCCTCAAATAAGAAGCCGGTTATCACGGTCACTTTTATTGTTTTCGGATGAAAAGATGCCACTTTTTGGCAACGTTTTTCGTTTTTCCATTACCATTTCTTTTAGGATGAAAATATAAGAGCTGTTAAGTATTAGATAAACTGACGAATTACCTAAAAAACGGTCTATGTTCTACTGTGAAAAAAGTGCAAATTTGATTAGGGACATTACGTTTTGAATTTTCTTCGGAGTTCAGCACTTTTTGTGATTTTACTTTTTGTAAGGAAAGGTAAGAAATAAAAGGGTCTCTTGCCTTATCTATGTAGTCTTTGACAAATCAAGCTTCGTCAACATGAAATCGGTATTAGCTATCATTCAACTACTCGTCTACGGATTCGATTTTCATTTTTATTTTAAAAATCGTGTGTCTGAATCATATATACAAGAGAAAAATTTAATGTTTAAGGCGAAGTGTACGTAATTGCACGCCTCTAGCGGAATACGGGATTAAAAACGTTTGTCGTTAGTTACGCCAGTTATCTCCCTTACTCCAAGAAAGGACACATGAAAGAGAAACTACTTTCTGTGGTCTATAATGAATCCAACAAGCAGTCTGTGCTGTCTTAAACCTCATAGAAATTATCTAAATAACTCCAATTAGAAATCACAGCATTCTGTACGTTGTTCTGTGTGCAGCCTGATTTAAAAACACTGTTTTTTTTTGTTTTAGACGCGTAGGAGAAGGTATTTCGAGTTTATGATATCAACAGAAAGAAAAAACGCCTCACAACAAAATTATAAACAAATAAACATGTAACAATTTTTCTTCTATTGATATCAAATTAATTAAAATGAAACCTGAATTGACCCAACAATATCGTTTTAAAAAGCCGTAGTCTTGAACGAAAAACACAGTACTCAACGTAAAATTGTGTAATAGGTTACAAATAATTAATGAAAGACGTGTGAATTAAATTGTTTAAATAAAAAGACGTTGAAATGTTCGTATTTTGTGCAATTGAAAATTTAAGGACATGATTTATATTCATATAAGAAACCAGACGATACCAAGAGAATAATGTGACCACTAGTGCAAAACTTACCAGTCGGAAGAACAAAGACCGAAAACAAACAAAAAATAAACAAATTACTCAGTAACTTAAAAATTCTCTCACTCTAAAATTTATCTTAAAATAAGTAAAAATTACGTCATTCAACTCCCAGTTTTCAACTTTTTCTACATGTGCAGAAAATAAACAGGTGTCTTTAAAAAGTCAAAATATGCATAACGCTCCTGCCTGCAAAACGGAAGATGTCATGGTCGTATCGTGGTGAGGGCATTCCTATTATATACAATAGCAGAACATTTCCCGTACGGTTTGAATTTCAAATTTTCTACTTTATAGTAAAGATTTTTGGAATCAACAGAATATGCTCCTTAATTAAAGTCACCGAAAACTGACTATTTATCATGTGTCTGTTTTTTTCAAATATTTGCTTAGTATCTTGCATTGTAACTCAATAAATCAATGTATTACCGTGAAAAAAGGGTTTAAAGTACACAGATTATTTTTTTTTAAAAAGCAACCGTATACGTTTACATATTGACAGTGGTTTTTACCTTCAGATTTGCCAAATTTTAATAAAAAACGTGCAACGTTATTTTAAAAGACATGAAGAAAAATTAGATGATTATACACCGCACTCGCGTCTGCGAGCGTTAAAATGTATGAATGTCATTAGTTTTAATTTTATAAATCTCCAATAAATGGCTTTGTCTATGAGTGTCTATTTGTTTAGTCTGACTCTTGTGTGTATATGACTGTTCACAGCCAGGAGCCTATAATTCAGTGGTTTTCTTTCTGTAACTTTGTGATTCATTTTAATTCAGGCCGTTAATTTTATTGCTGAGAGGTTTATTTTTGAAATAATAATCGTACATGAACAACATTTTTAAACGGATATACCTTTTTGGTCTTATTTGATTTATGTGATACTTGTTGTATTTTTAGTAATGACACTCACAAACGACACACACTCTGTGGTTTGATATCATTCTCGAATACATTTTTTTTTAACCCCAGCCAACCAGTGCCGATCCTTACTTCTTAATGATGCACACCTTACGGAGAAGCATTAAACATAACAAAAGTATAGGTCATAATAGACAAATACAATACAATAGTACACAAAACGTAACATAAAGAACTAAAGACCGAGTAACACGAACTCCAACAAAACGGTATATATTTCATACAAGTATAGGACTATATGAAGCGTCGTAACTGTTGCGGCGACGTCAATAACGTTGTCGTTGTTTTTTTTTTTTTTTTTTTTACACTCAAGATTCAACTTTAACAGGGTATAGCTTGAAAAGTAGCACGGTTGCTAAGGACTTTCTTTGCACCAATCGATTCCTCAGACATTTTAGAATCGTCTCATAAATTTAAAAAAAAATCGATTGTCTAATGAAATAGAAAATATTGGAAATGTAACAATTCCTGCCGAATTTCACAATTTTCCCTATATATCCCTTGTAATTTTGGTGTATGATGCTGTTAACTTCAACAGCTCGTATCTCAAAAACGAAAACGGTTACCCCTTTTTTTATTTTATTTTCCGATTTATTTTTACAAGCAGAATCTACATGTAAAATTTTTAAAAAATCCATTGTGTAGTTTAATTACGTACACTTCGCCTTAATTAAAAGTGTTTTTTTTTTAAATTTATTTTTATCTCTTACCTCTTTGACAAAAATAGCAGAATGCTATGGATGTACTATTTTTAAGAATTTGAGGGAGAAGGTTTACTTAATAAATCTGTTTATCCTGTCATCCTCTAAAAATCATCCAATAATGTTCTTTTCCAAATCTGTTAAAAATTGTTTGTTTTTTTTTTCAATTGATTTTCTGTCTCTATGACCACAATACAGGTAGCAAAATTCTATGAATATGCTATTTTTTAGGAATTTGAGGGAGAAGGTTAATAAAACTCTGCTTATCCTGCCATCCTCTGAAAATCATTCAATAGTGCAAAATGTCTTTTCTAAAACATAAATGACGACTGCACCTTGAAGTTTGTTATTAAATTTTCCAGATACATGTATCACACATACTAGACTAATAACTGACAGTTCTATTGAACTTATCTTCAAGTATAAAAGTTGATAAGAATATGATGTAACGGTGTTACAAATGTATTCAACAGAGATTTAGAGTTTTGAAATATAATCGTAATGTTACATAATGATGTACAGTATGCACTATACAACAGGGACAACATAATTTCAAAGTTTAAAAACGTATATGCATTATTACGGGGCGCCGAATGGGATCTTGTGATTTTGTACTCAAAATTCAATTTTGTACGGACAAAAGTGAGTTTTGTTCAACAAAAATGAGTTCAGTTTAACAAAATGTGTAGCATACTACAAATTTTGAATTTTGTCATGACAAAATTATCTTTCAGTTACTTTTGTCATGACAAAATTCATTTTTGTAACACAGACTTTACTTTTGTTACCTAATTTGAAAATTGGGCGACAAAAGTCAATTTTGTATGCAAATTTGTTTAGTTTGGATTCTGTGAACTAATTTGCATACAAAATCGACTTTTGTGACACAAAATTGACTTTTATGAAACAAAATTGACAAAATTAAATTTTGTCTCCCAAAATTGATTTTTGTCTCCCAAAATTGATTTTTGTCTCACAAAATTGAATTTTGTCTCCCAAAATTGAGTTTTGTCTCACAAAAGTAAATTTTGTCTCACAAAAGTCAATTTTGTCTCACAAATGTCAATTTTGTCGTCACAAAATTGAATTTTGTCGTCACAAAATTGACTTTTGTCGTCACAAAATTGACTTTTGTGAGACAAAATTGACTTTTCTGAAACAAAACTCAATTTTGTGAACAATTGTCAATTTTGTCTCACAATTGTCAATTTTGTCTCACAAAAGTCAATTTTGTCTCACAAAACTCAATTTTGTCTCAAAAAAACTCAATTTTGTCTCTCAAAAGTCAATTTTGTGTCACAAAAGTCGATTTTGTATGCAAATTAGTTCACAGAATCCAAACTAAACAAATTTGCATACAAAATTGAATTTTGTCTCACACGATTGACTTTTGTGTTTTAATTTCCATATTAGATAACAAAAGTCAATTTTGTATGCAAATAAGTTTATATTTGCATACCTTTTTGACAAAATTGACTTTTGTCATGACAAAAATGAATTTTGTCATGACAAAAATGAATTTTGTCATCACAAAATTGAAGTTCTCATAAAACAAGTCTGTATCACATAGTTTTGTAAGACAGAAAAATTAGATGATTATACACCGCACGTGCGTCTGCGAGCGTTAAAATGTATGAATGTTATTAGTTTTAATTTTATAAATCTCCAATAAATGGCTTTGTCTATGAGTGTCTATTTGTTTAGTCTGACTCTTGTGTGTATATGACTGTTCACAGCCAGGAGCCTATAATTCAGTGGTTTTCGTTCTGTAACTTTGTGATTCATTTTAATTCAGGCCGTTAATTTTATTGCTGAGAGGTTTATTTTTGAAATAATAATCGTACATGAACAACATTTTTAAAAGGATATACCTTTTTGGTCTTATTTGATTTATGTGATACTTGTTGTATTTTTAGTAATGACACTCACAAACGACACACACTCTCTGGTTTGATATCATTCTCGAATACATTTTTTTAACCCCAGCCAACCAGTGCCGATCCTTACTTCTTAATGATGCACACCTTACGGAGAAGCATTAAACATAACAAAAGTATAGGTCATAATAGACAAATACAATACAATAGTACACAAAACGTAACATAAAGAACTAAAGACCGAGCAACACGAACTCCAACAAAACGGTATATATATTTCATACAAGTATAGGACTATATGAAGCGTCGTAACTGTTGCGGCGACGTCAATAACGTTGTCGTTGTTTTTTGTTGTTTTTTTTTTACACTCAAGATTCAACTTTAACAGGGTATAGCTTGAAAAGTAGCACGGTTGCTAAGGACTTTCTTTGCACCAATCGATTCCTCAGACATTTTAGAATCGTCTCATAAATTTAAAAAAAAATCGATTGTCTAATGAAATAGAAAATATTGGAAATGTAACAATTCCTGCCGAATTTCACAATTTTCCCTATATATCCCTTGTAATTTTGGTGTATGATGCTGTTAACTTCAACAGCTCGTATCTCAAAAACGAAAACGGTTACCCCTTTTTTTATTTTATTTTCCGATTTATTTTTACAAGCAGAATCTACATGTAAAATTTTTAAAAAATCCATTGTGTAGTTTAATTACGTACACTTCGCCTTAATTAAAAGTGTTTTTTTTTAAATTTATTTTTATCTCTTACCTCTTTGACAAAAATAGCAGAATGCTATGGATGTACTATTTTTAAGAATTTGAGGGAGAAGGTTTACTTAATAAATCTGTTTATCCTGTCATCCTCTAAAAATCATCCAATAATGTTCTTTTCCAAATCTGTTAAAAATTGTTTGTTTTTTTTTTAATTGATTTTCTGTCTCTATGACCACAATACAGGTAGCAAAATTCTATGAATATGCTATTTTTTAGGAATTTAAGGGAGAAGGTTAATAAAACTCTGCTTATCCTGCCATCCTCTGAAAATCATTCAATAGTGCAAAATGTCTTTTCTAAAACATAAATGACGACTGCACCTTGAAGTTTGTTATTAAATTTTCCAGATACATGTATCACACATACTAGACTAATAACTGCCAGTTCTATTGAACTTATCTTCAAGTATAAAAGTTGATAAGAATATGATGTAACGGTGTTACAAATGTATTCAACAGAGATTTAGAGTTTTGAAATATAATCGTAATGTTACATAATGATGTACAGTATGCACTATACAACAGGGACAACATAATTTCAAAGTTTAAAAACGTATATGCATTATTACGGGGCGCCGAATGGGATCTTGTGATTTTGTACTCAAAATTCAATTTTGTACGGACAAAAGTGAGTTTTGTTCAACAAAAATGAGTTCAGTTTAACAAAATGTGTAGCATACTACAAATTTAAAATTTTGTCATACAAAATTATCTTTCAGTTACTTTTGTCATGACAAAATTCATTTTTGTAACACAGACTTTACTTTTGTTACCTAATTTGAAAATTGGGCGACAAAAGTCAATTTTGTATGCAAATTAGTTTAGTTTGGATTCTGTGAACTAATTTGCATACAAAATCGACTTTTGTGACACAAAATTGACTTTTATGAAACAAAATTGACAAAATTGAATTTTGTCTCCCAAAATTGATTTTTGTCTCCCAAAATTGATTTTTGTCTCCCAAAATTGATTTTTGTCTCACAAAATTGAATTTTGTCTCACAAAATTGAGTTTTGTCTCAGAAAAGTCAATTTTGTCTCACAAAAGTCAATTTTGTCTCACAAAAGTCAATTTTGTCTCACAAATGTCAATTTTGTCGTCACAAAATTGACTTTTGTGAGACAAAATTGACTTTTCTGAAACAAAACTCAATTTTGTGAGACAATATTCAATTTTGTCTCACAATTGTCAATTTTGTCTCACAATTGTCAATTTTGTCTCACAAAAGTCAATTTTGTCTCACAAAACTCAATTTTGTCTCAAAAAAACTCAATTTTGTCTCTCAAAAGTCAATTTTGTGTCACAAAAGTCGATTTTGTATGCAAATTAGTTCACAGAATCCAAACTAAACAAATTTGCATACAAAATTGAATTTTGTCTCACACGATTGACTTTTGTGTTTTAATTTCCATATTAGATAACAAAAGTCAATTTTGTATGCAAATAAGTTTATATTTGCATACCTTTTTGACAAAATTGACTTTTGTCATGACAAAAATGAATTTTGTCATGACAAAAATGAATTTTGTCATCACAAAATTGAAGTTCTCATAAAACAAGTCTGTATCACATAGTTTTGTAAGACAGAAAAATTAGATGATTATACACCGCACGTGCGTCTGCGAGCGTTAAAATGTATGAATGTTATTAGTTTTAATTTTATAAATCTCCAATAAATGGCTTTGTCTATGAGTGTCTATTTGTTTAGTCTGACTCTTGTGTGTATATGACTGTTCACAGCCAGGAGCCTATAATTCAGTGGTTTTCGTTCTGTAACTTTGTGATTCATTTTAATTCAGGCCGTTAATTTTATTGCTGAGAGGTTTATTTTTGAAATAATAATCGTACATGAACAACATTTTTAAAAGGATATACCTTTTTGGTCTTATTTGATTTATGTGATACTTGTTGTATTTTTAGTAATGACACTCACAAACGACACACACTCTCTGGTTTGATATCATTCTCGAATACATTTTTTTTAACCCCAGCCAACCAGTGCCGATCCTTACTTCTTAATGATGCACACCTTACGGAGAAGCATTAAACATAACAAAAGTATAGGTCATAATAGACAAATACAATACAATAGTACACAAAACGTAACATAAAGAACTAAAGACCGAGCAACACGAACTCCAACAAAACGGTATATATATTTCATACAAGTATAGGACTATATGAAGCGTCGTAACTGTTGCGGCGACGTCAATAACGTTGTCGTTGTTTTTTGTTGTTTTTTTTTTACACTCAAGATTCAACTTTAACAGGGTATAGCTTGAAAAGTAGCACGGTTGCTAAGGACTTTCTTTGCACCAATCGATTCCTCAGACATTTTAGAATCGTCTCATAAATTTAAAAAAAAATCGATTGTCTAATGAAATAGAAAATATTGGAAATGTAACAATTCCTGCCGAATTTCACAATTTTCCCTATATATCCCTTGTAATTTTGGTGTATGATGCTGTTAACTTCAACAGCTCGTATCTCAAAAACGAAAACGGTTACCCCTTTTTTTATTTTATTTTCCGATTTATTTTTACAAGCAGAATCTACATGTAAAATTTTTAAAAAATCCATTGTGTAGTTTAATTACGTACACTTCGCCTTAATTAAAAGTGTTTTTTTTTAAATTTATTTTTATCTCTTACCTCTTTGACAAAAATAGCAGAATGCTATGGATGTACTATTTTTAAGAATTTGAGGGAGAAGGTTTACTTAATAAATCTGTTTATCCTGTCATCCTCTAAAAATCATCCAATAATGTTCTTTTCCAAATCTGTTAAAAATTGTTTGTTTTTTTTCAATTGATTTTCTGTCTCTATGACCACAATACAGGTAGCAAAATTCTATGAATATGCTATTTTTTAGGAATTTAAGGGAGAAGGTTAATAAAACTCTGCTTATCCTGCCATCCTCTGAAAATCATTCAATAGTGCAAAATGTCTTTTCTAAAACATAAATGACGACTGCACCTTGAAGTTTGTTATTAAATTTTCCAGATACATGTATCACACATACTAGACTAATAACTGCCAGTTCTATTGAACTTATCTTCAAGTATAAAAGTTGATAAGAATATGATGTAACGGTGTTACAAATGTATTCAACAGAGATTTAGAGTTTTGAAATATAATCGTAATGTTACATAATGATGTACAGTATGCACTATACAACAGGGACAACATAATTTCAAAGTTTAAAAACGTATATGCATTATTACGGGGCGCCGAATGGGATCTTGTGATTTTGTACTCAAAATTCAATTTTGTACGGACAAAAGTGAGTTTTGTTCAACAAAAATGAGTTCAGTTTAACAAAATGTGTAGCATACTACAAATTTAAAATTTTGTCATACAAAATTATCTTTCAGTTACTTTTGTCATGACAAAATTCATTTTTGTAACACAGACTTTACTTTTGTTACCTAATTTGAAAATTGGGCGACAAAAGTCAATTTTGTATGCAAATTAGTTTAGTTTGGATTCTGTGAACTAATTTGCATACAAAATCGACTTTTGTGACACAAAATTGACTTTTATGAAACAAAATTGACAAAATTGAATTTTGTCTCCCAAAATTGATTTTTGTCTCCCAAAATTGATTTTTGTCTCCCAAAATTGATTTTTGTCTCACAAAATTGAATTTTGTCTCACAAAATTGAGTTTTGTCTCAGAAAAGTCAATTTTGTCTCACAAAAGTCAATTTTGTCTCACAAAAGTCAATTTTGTCTCACAAATGTCAATTTTGTCGTCACAAAATTGACTTTTGTGAGACAAAATTGACTTTTCTGAAACAAAACTCAATTTTGTGAGACAATATTCAATTTTGTCTCACAATTGTCAATTTTGTCTCACAATTGTCAATTTTGTCTCACAAAAGTCAATTTTGTCTCACAAAACTCAATTTTGTCTCAAAAAAACTCAATTTTGTCTCTCAAAAGTCAATTTTGTGTCACAAAAGTCGATTTTGTATGCAAATTAGTTCACAGAATCCAAACTAAACAAATTTGCATACAAAATTGAATTTTGTCTCACAAAATTGAATTTTGTCTCACACGATTGACTTTTGTGTTTTAATTTCCATATTAGATAACAAAAGTCAATTTTGTATGCAAATAAGTTTATATTTGCATACTTTTTTGACAAAATTGACTTTTGTCATGACAAAAATGAATTTTGTCATGACAAAAATGAATTTTGTCATCACAAAAATGAATTTTGTCATCACAAAATTGACGTTCTCATAAAACAAGTCTGTATCACATAGTTTTGTAAGACAAAAATGATTTTGTTATGACAGAATTGAATTTTGTACAAAACCACAAGAGTCCCATTCGGCGCCCCGTAATTATTGCATGACATGCATTATTGCATGACATATTTCTTTGAATTCTTAATGTTACTTGTGTTTCAGAATAAAATATATCATATACATTGGAAATCCCATTCATTAAGTTTTTTCTCCTAAGATAATTATAATGAATCGGTTTGCCTAAAAAAAGTCAAAATATGCATAACGCTCCTGCCTGCAAAACGGAAGATGTCATGGTCGTATCGTGGTGAGGGCATTCCTATTATATACAATAGCAGAACATTTCCCGTACGGTTTGAATTTCAAATTTTCTATTTTATAGTAAAGATTTTTGGAATCAACAGAATATGCTCCTTAATTAAAGTCACCGAAAACTGACTATTTATCATGTGTCTGTTTTTTCAAATATTTGCTTAATATCTTGCATTGTAACTCAATATATCAATGTATTACCGGGAAAAAAGGGTTTAAAGTACACAGATTAATTTTTTTTAAAAAGCAACCGTATACGTTTACATATTGACAGTGGTTTTTACCCTCAGATTTGCTAAATTTTAATAAAAAACGTGCAACGTTATTTTAAAAGACATGAAGAAAAATTAGATGATTATACACCGCACTGGCGTCTGTGAGCGTTAAAATGTATGAATGTCATTAGTTTTAATTTTATAAATCTCCAATAAATGGCTTTGTCTATGAGTGTCTATTTGTTTAGTCTGACTCTTGTGTGTATATGACTGTTCACAGCCAGGAGCCTATAATTCAGTGGTTTTCTTTCTGTAACTTTGTGATTCATTTTAATTCAGGCCGTTAATTTTATTGCTGAGAGGTTTATTTTTGAAATAATAATCGTACATGAACAATATTTTTAAAAGGATATACCTTTTTGGTCTGATTTGATTTATGTGATACTTGTTGTATTTTTAGTAATGACACTCACAAACGACAAACACTCTCTGTTTTGATATCATTTTCAAATACATTTTTTTACTCCCAGCCGACCAGTGTCGATCCTTACCTCTTAATGCTGCACAACTAACGGAGAAGCATTAAACATAACAAAAGTATAAGTGATTACGTTTGTCTCATCCGGGAATGACAAAGACGACCATCCGCGTATTCTATGCGCACACGCCAATGCAAGACTATCCAGACTGTGTATTTGTAGTATACAAATACAGTTGTCTTAGAAAAACTTCCCGAGATTGATCTGTAGTGTTACTTAAATAAATCTTTCTTTAGTGCCAGTAAATACAAATTTATGTTTATATAGCCATTATTTTTTTTTCGTGCATAATAGAATTAATGTAAAAATAATAACTTTTACTATATCATGTTTACAATCACAACAGACACTACATTGCATGCATTATACAAAAGATTCTAACCAATTATAATTTCACAAAATGGTTGGTTAAATTATACTAGAACACACCCGCGAAATCGCGGGCATATACAGATTGTAAACTGTTGTAGGATGAATTTTTGTAAAAGATATTATGACTGGAGAATTTCATATAGGGTATCAAAAGCAAACTCCCTTTTTCCAAAGTCTGTTATGTGTTTCCTTTTTGTTAAATTCAACACAATTATTCTTCCCCTTTGCTACAATGCATTTTTTGGTAAAAGTCAAATTAAATTAAAAATTTGCACTGCTTCAAACATGAAATAGATGAAACTGCTTATAGACTGTTATTAATTTATTCTAATAAAATGTGCTTCTAGGACAATCCATCAGTGCTTTTCCCTTTGAGAGCCCTATTCACATGCCAATGGATTTGAATCTCGTATAAATGACTCAGGCTCATTTGAGAGGTGGTCTGAGGGGCCCTGATCCCGAAATCCCGGGTTTAAAAACATGAAATCCCGAGGTGCGTATTTCAACGAAATTCATATCCCGACATCCCGATATTAAAAAAAGATATTCCCACATCCCGTAAAGATCAATCCAGAAATCCCGAGCTTAAAAACACCCGATCCAGACGTCCCGAGAAAGTCCTGCCTCCCTCTAATCTCTACCCTACTTTCATTTTGGCCAAATCACTACTTTCACTTACAACAATACATTTTTATGTCCCATTTATGGGAATTATGTTTTCTAGTCTGTTCGTCCGTTCATTCGTTCGTCCGTCCGTCCGTCTGTCCCGCTTCAGGTTAAAGTTTTTTCGGGGTAGTTTTTGATAAAGTTGAAGTCCGACCGACTCGAAACTTAGTAAATATGTTCCCTATGATAATTTTATGATCTTTCTAATTTTAATGCTAAATTAGAGATTTTACCCCATTTCACGGTCCATTAAACATAGTAAATGATAGTGCCGATGTTGCATTCGTATACTATAGATATATTCTTGTTTCCACATGTTTTACTTATTTCAATATATATGCAACTGGTATGACCCCTTAGATAGTAAATATTTCAGAAAAAAGAAGACAGAATACAGAGAGTCTCTGTATATATAGTAGTATAAATCATCGTAGTTTACAGGTGGGATTAACGCGAAAACATAATTGTCTCTAAGGAGGTTTAATAGTTGTGGTTTTTGCGATCTCAAAACCATGATATGGAGAACGCTTTGATTGGCTTATTTATTTTTCATTTTTGTAATCTATCTTACGATTGGTTGTTCTTGTGCATGTTTAAAACCGGAAGTCCTATCTATGACTAAAAGTCAGTCTGATAAAGGAAACAATATCCGGACACCTATTTTGTCGTTTTTCTCCCAAAATAATTCAATCTGAATAATCATAAGAATGGATGACAAATGCGACTATGCATGTTACCTAAAGAACACAGTCATGATGATTAATTTATTCTGGAAAGAAGAGAAGCGACACACAAAATGAGGTCTTCTCGTTTAATAGTATAGAAGAAGATATTGAACGTGTGGTTCGCTTCATGTTGATTTTTCATAGATCTAATATCAATTTAACTTCAAATTTTCGTGGTTTTCTTTGATTTCAAAATTGTGACGTCTGGAAAAAACAAAAATAAAACAACATTTCTTTAGAAGTCATAGGGGAAAAACTTGCATTTTTGTAGATCTCTGAAAAAAATACCAACGTTTGCCTAATGACTATAAAAATGGTAAAAGAAACAGATGTCATCACCGTTTTGCGTGCAATATGGTATTATCAAATCTCGACAATTACAAGTTGAATATTTGAAACAACCAGCATGTCCAGCATACCTGAGATTGTATTTTGTATTAATTTTACTTTATTTAGATTTAACTCATACAATAGATATCGTCACAATCGATGCAGTGGTGAATCTAAAAACGTGTTAGACACTCTTATTTTAAGTTTTATCTATGAAAAAACATACAAAAATTACAACTAGAATACAAATAGAAATTAATATGATTAACAGTGACTCGAACAATATGTGGAGGAACGAATTATTTTGTATTAATTCTTTTGATACGCGGGAAAACCGCATTTCGATGAGTTTTTCTATTTCAATTTTGTATGGTTATGTGCTAATTATATCTCAAACAAATGCAGTAGAGGTCAGTAGCGTTCCTTGTTAAATCGTAGATCAAGAAAATTATTAAATTAACGATCATGTCAACTGTAAACTGATAGGTTAACGGCTAATTGTGAACTCTCCATTCATGTTTCTTTTCCAGATTTTGCAATTATTCATACATAATTTTAAATTAATACTTCAGCTTCATGTATTTTACACGTTTTACCGAAACTTGATATCATTCTCTTTCATTTTGTTCCTAACAATCTATGGACTGTTTTGTAAAAAAATACTATTTAATTTATTATATTCTTCAATTCACAAATAAAGCAGCATTGCCTTTCATCCCCTAGATTGTACTCCCACGTCCCTTTTGCCTAGTAATATATCAAATAATTATTGTCTCAACTGCAAGGAGACAGTAAAACATTCCATAATGAACACCCATTTCCTTTCTCAATTTTACCTTATATGATGTTTTTCGCCACAGCAAATACTAGTGTAAAGTATGTCTCTTTTTTGTTGACTATCAACTGGAAACAATATTCCTAACTTATAGGCATGATTGTTCAAAAGTATGAAATTGTGCTTTTAAACTTTTGCAGTTTGACAAATTCACAATAGTCTTACAATATACCATTGTACGATAGTTCATATTCAATGCTAATTCACTAAAGCCAACCGTATTCAAAAAGCATAATAGTATAATTCTGATAAGAAAAAAAAAAAAAATAGGTAAGTTATGAATAAATGAAGTGGTAGGTTATTTGTCAATAAGACATCTACCAATGATCATGAAAATCTTTTTTCTTATATTTCATCAATCTTAATTATTTTTTTGAAGTCATCATCGGATACTTTAACCCGCAACAAGTCTCATTCTGTATTATTAGCAAAGGTAATAAAAACAAGATAAACCCAAAGAAGGTCGACAGATATTTTCTGTAAGATCTAGGTTCAACTTTTAAGAAAATTATCTTTTAGAAAAAAAGAAAAAATATGTAGTAACAACCAACATGCTTTGTAGGATAAAGGTAGACACTATACAAATGACAGAAAGAAAGAGAGAAAACAATAAGACAACAATCCTCATACTGTCAAAAATATAACGATTGCTCCAAACGAACTTAACAAAAAGTTGTGAGTGAATTCAACGATTTTGGTTTGCTAATAACTTTTTGTTCTAATACTGAAAACTAACGTGTTAAGACCAGGCAGAATACATTTCTTGTTTAGACTTATGACAAATACAAATTCATTGTTTGAGTACATGTAAATAGTCTGACCTCCAAACACGACTCTCAGTAAAAAGGTTCAAGACCATTTATGAATAGTTTTGTTTTTGTAAGAAACAGCACAGACTTGAAAAAAAGAAATATTGCAAAGCAAACAAGTTGAACATAAAATAAACGACACGTCGTGACGGTGTCACACTACAAATTGTTGGCAGAGTTGCTATCAATATTTTGAGCGAGATTTACAGGTATTTTTAGGTGCACTCTACATTTATAGATTTATTTAACATGCACTTAATTGATGGCAATGCTGGTGGAAGTTTCCTCTCCGATGGTGTCACCAGCCCAGTAGTCACCACGTCTGTGTTCACATGAATAATCATTTATATGGTTATAATTCTAATTTTAACTATTTACAAACATATGAATTTTTCGACATGAATGAGATTTTCTACCCTAGGAACAGATAAACAAAAATGTACCATCTGAAAGTTTGGTCCTCAATGCTCTTTAATTTTGTGCTTTACTTGGACTTTTTAACTTTTGTTTTGAGCGTCGAGCGTCACTGACAAGTATTTTGAAGACGAAAACGCGTCAGGCGTTTACAATTTTAAACCTGGCATCTATAATAATGAGAATAAATAAAATTTAACAAAACAATATGCTACATAAATGTAGCACAAGTTATAATTTGCATAATTCATTCCTTCTAGAACAATTGGTTCTACAATTATAAAATTTGTCCGATACAAATAGTGATGCTTTCACTCGATTGTGACGTCATCAAATCTGGTGTCACTTATGGAGTAAAACCTGCGTACCTTTCCGGTGCATATCTGATCATTCCTTAGATTTGATAGAGTTCATATTTCTTAATTTTTAGTTGTATATATTGTGTTTTTGTAGATAACTGTTTGTCTTTCCATCGTATTTCGTTTTTTTAACAATAGTATTGTCGGTCTCTGTTCGAAATATAGTATGATTGGCGCATTAATACCGCCTTTTACCTTAAATACGATTGATAACTTAATTAGAAGTTTCTCGATAATCGACATAAATTAAATTTTATTTTACGTGCCAGACTTG
Organism: Mytilus galloprovincialis; assembly: GCF_965363235.1. Lineage (NCBI taxonomy): Eukaryota > Metazoa > Mollusca > Bivalvia > Mytilida > Mytilidae > Mytilus > Mytilus galloprovincialis. The sequence continues at coordinate 46,041,543 of NC_134850.1, read as the reverse complement.
TTGTATAATGCCTTTGTGGATAGCAGTGTAATATCATTCCACTCTCGAGTTGTCTTTCTTGTACCAGAACAAAAACACATCTGATATTTCGGATAATGTCCTTCAAGACGGGCACATCTTAAAATCATGATATCAGAATTTTCGTTACCTTCCCCAACCAACAGATCTGCAGACAAATGGACATTTGACCTATAAATAAGGTACTCGGACGAACAGGCTCATGCATTAAGTACATCACATCAGTTTATAATTAGACCCATGGAAATATATGAACGGCACTTTTTATCTGAGAACTGTGGTTTCATGTATATAGTATAACTATTCATTGCATATCCCCCCCCCCCCCCTTTTCTCCATGATTTTTACTTTTGGTTAATTAATGTTTGATTTATTTCATGTATATAATGCAGATTTTTATTCTTGAAAAGGTGCGTTTCTGTAAAAGAGGAACGATAGATACAAGAGGGACAGTTAAACTCGTAGATCGGAAATAAACTGGCAACGCCATGGCAAAAAAAAAAAGGAAAAAGACAAACAGACAAATAAAAGTACACAACACACATTATAGAAAACTAAAGACTAGGCGACATATCCGATATCATCTGTGAAACGGTAATTCTATAACGGTCAACAACTCGTGATGGCGTCCGTAAAATTTACAAGGCATTATTTTAACTTTACCATTTGGAACTCTTGGTTAAATAGCTTCCTTGTAATCAGCAATTCTCTATTAAGCAAATTAAGATTGGAAATACAAGCCTGGGAATATCGTATCAATTGGGAGATATATATACTCTGTATTCAGGCACTGCTGGAATGTTTCTACATAGAAATGGAACGTTCACAGTTGGGAAGCTGAAATCATCTCTTTTGTCGTAAAGTTTTGTTTGGGACTACTCGTGTACTGTGAATTAAAGTCAAATGTTTTAAAAGTATTGCAAGATGAAGGAGTATTATAATGTATGTTCTCTAAACGATCTTTGGAATTGTTTAAATTGGCTCTGCTTCTGTTGCCCTGTAGTAATACAGCCATTAATGTATTTGTCCAGTGAATGATATTGATTGCGCGCATGTTTGATCATTGGTGAGTAAACTTCTTAGACCACTAAGACGATAACTCATTTAAACTAGATAACACAGTGCAATAAAATTGAGAATGGAAATGGGGAATGTGCCAAAGAGACAGCAACCCGACCATAGAGCAGACAACAGAAGAAGGCCACCAACAGGTCTTCAATGCAACGAGAAATTCTCGCACCCGGAGGCGTCCTTCAGTTGGCCCCTAAACAAATATATACTGGTTCAATGAATGATTGATTATTAGTTATTGGTTTAACCCCGTTGAGAATACTTTATAAACATTCTGGAAGAGAAAAAAAATTATTCCAATTGGTGGTATTGCAAGGGGAGTAGATCTTGTTGAATGATGCATCCTATATAAAACCGGTCGTTTGTTACCTCGTTTGAATTGTTTTTGTTTTACACTTGTCATTTAATGGCCATTTACGGTTGACCACGCGATTTTGGTTCTGCTCAATGTTGAATGCCGTACGATTGCCTATAGTTACTTACGTCTATGCTATTTGATCTCTGGTGGAGAGGTGTCACATTTGCTATTCTATTTTCGAAGTCTCTTTCCGTATGACATAGACGGATTAAAACAACTGCCATTTGATCTCTGGTGGAGAGTTGTCTCATTGGCTGTACTATTTTCGAAGTCTCTTTCCGTATGACATAGACGGATAAAAACAACTGCCATTTGATCTTTGGTGGAGAATTGTCTCATTGGCTTTTCTATTTTCGAAGTCTCTTTCCGTATGACATAGACGGATAAAAACAACTGCCATTTGATCTCTGGTGGAGAGTTGTCTCATTGACTATTCTATTTTCGAAGTCTCTTTCCGTATGACATAGACGGATAAAAACAACTGCCATTTGATCTCTGGTGGAGAGTTGTCTCATTGGCTATTCTGTTTTCGAAGTCTCTTTCCGTATGACATAGACGGATAAAAACGGCTGCCATTTGATCTCTGGTGGAGAGGTGTCTCATTTGCTATTCTATTGTCGAAGTCTCTTTCCGTATGACATAGACGGATAAAAACAACTGCCATTTGATCTCTGGTGGAGAGGTGTCTCATTTGCTATTCTATTTTCGAAGTCGCTTTCCGTATGACATAGACGGATAAAAACAACACCTTGTCTATCTACCTTTACATAATTTCCTCACTTTAAACTGAAAAACTGATTTTTAATAAGATATAGTCTAAATGTGTTTCATAAAAAAAAAATGGCAAATGTCAATACGAAAATATTTTGATTAAGCAAGAGATAAATCATACTTTGTAATAAAAACTGCGATTCCTATGGGAAACATTTGTGCTTCTCTTCTCTTCTAATCCATTAACCAAAGTCTCAATATCGTCTTCATTACTCGTCTTAGCACCGAATGCGCATTTGTCATAAGCAGCAATACAGTTGCTACTACAAGAGCAAACCTACCGATCCGGAGCACCTTATATCGCTTTCCGTTTAGTGGTTAACTTCGTGTAATAATGCATGTACCCAGTCACGAATATGACAGTTGTTATCCATTTGGTTGATGTGTTGGAGCTGTCGATTTTACAATTTGGTTTGGAACTTTACGTTTAGAATTTTCATCGCAGTTCGTTTTTTTTTTTTTTAATTTCTTTATTTATTCTTATGTTTTCTGTGCAGGTTTTGTATTTCTTTTACTCGCATAAGTCATTATTTAGTTTTCGGTATTGTCTGGTTTAGTCAACTCCAGACTACTTATCGCCCCTTATGTGTTTTCTGATTCTTATCTTAGACATATTTTGTAAATTTAACTCTTTTACTTATAATTTACTTGTTATTTTACGTACTTGCATTCTTACAACATTGGCAGATTTTAAAATGTATTTATTATGTTAACAAGTGTCTTTTAAGAACTTTAAAATTTTAATTTCTAGTTAAAGAATTAAAAGATGTATAGCTTCTTTAAACATTACACTCTTTTAACCTGAAATGATTCATTGACAAAACATCATGTTTATTTACTATTGTTAGAACATGCAGCTTTGAAATTGAGAGTTAAATAGAATAAAAAAAATACAGAAAAATAAATTTAAAAAAAGTGTAAAAAGGTTGTCCTCTATTCAACATAATTATGTTGTACGGATAAATGAGCTAATTTTAAACGTTATTACGAATAGCGAGTTTTCCTTGATGTATAATAAAAAAATGGAAATTGGTCATCTGCATCGCAATGCAGTAAAAGCCTAGCTAAAATAATGAAAAATTTAAAAATTCAACTAGACTTACATAAATTTTCTCCCACCTTTCTTTCTTAAGAACTTACTTTTGAATAATTTAAAAAAACGATGACTTCGCTAATTATTAGAATTTAATGAAGTTATTTAGTTAAGTTTAAGTGAAGAAAATGCATGTTAGCCTACTTTGCAACAGCACGCTGTCATCGTTTCACTATTTGTCAGTTCCTTCGAGTATTGAAATTACAATGTTACAGACGTGTCGGCGTCACTATTCAATGGTGCAGAATATATTGTTTATATAATTTCATTATTTTCCTAGACACAAAAAAGAAGACGTTGACAATTTTCAACAATCAGAAACATAAAATATTGTATTACAACAATTGAAATTTTTTTCAATAGCTGTCAAAGTGAGTCCAAAGTGCAACAGGTTTCTTGAATCAGTTAGTGCAAGTTCATGTACACTACTTAATGTCTGTAGTAACTGTAAGACACTTTTATATTTCAAAGGAATGCAAAGCATTAACGAAACTGTAGTTTAGCTGCTTTCAGTTTTTTTTTTCAAACTCATCAAAATTCATATTTCAACACAAAAGATTAGATTGGAGGCGTTGTTTAAATGTGCAATTTGATTTGTTGTTAATATATACTTTCTGATCTTATTTTATTGTTTTGATCCAAGTGTTTTTTCCTTACACTTTTAAATTAACATTGTAGTTTTTGTCTTCTCTTCAGAGTTACATCTTATGGACATTATTTGTCGAACTAGAAGGTAAATAAAGGCAACAGTAGTATACCGCTGTTCAAAACTCATAAATCTATGGACAAAAAACAAAATTGGGGTAACAAACTAAAACTGAGGGAAACGCATTAAATATTAGAGGAGAACAACGACACAACATTAAAATGTAACACACACAGCAACGGACTAAGCATTAGACAACATCCGATGAGAATAACCAATATAACATCAAAACCAAATACATGAATTTAAAAAAAGTAAAAAATTTCAACAAATCGTCGGAATTCTTATGGGAACGAACTGTGTGCCACTCCTTGCCGACGCTCTGTTTTTTTCATACGAGTTGGAGTTACTTCAGAAATTTGTCAGACTGAAGATCAAAGAAGCCAGATTATTTAATTTCACATTCAGATATACTGATGATGTCAACTTCACTTGCATATGGTATATACATTCGCCAACTCATGGTATGTGTTGAAGAGCTTGCAGCAGCTACCCATACTTTATAAAACTTCGTTTTGCTTTACTATATTTTGAAACGAGTACTCAGTCTAATAAAAATTTCTAGTTGTAAGTCAAGGTATAAAGAAAACAGCCCTTCATAAATTCCGTGCGTCTGGAACGGTTTAACTTATCGGCTGGTGTATTGTATATAGTTACGCTTGTTTGTTAGCTGCACTCTAGGTGTATTTTCATCATTTTTGTCGAGTGGTTGCTGTCTCATTGACGTATACACACAATTCCTTGTTAATCTATTTTGCATGAAGAATGTAAAATTCAAGGTTTGTTTGTTGTTGGTTTTTTTTTTTTTTAGATCGAATCAACCTATTTAGCAAAGTTTGTGGTATTTTCTGTTTTATTTTATGCAAAGATGCTGCTATCGATTTTTCTATAATCGATTTTCAAACAACATAAAAGTCTTACATCAAATGGCTGAGTACAAATGTTGTATGTATGCTATCAAGATGGACGGATTTTTATTCAAATATCAATTGCAAAATTATTTCTGTTATTTTATCATAAAAAATTAAATGACAAATCGTAACAATTAAATAACAAATAATAGCACTTAAACACAATAAGGTATATTCTGTAGAACGGAACATGTACCGGGAATTAAAAAATGGATAAATGGATTCGAAATTAGTCCGATCAGATCTCTATGTACACACGCAATGTGTCGCCGGGCAATAACCTCCTCTGCAATTTATCGTACACCACCAGGTCATCCCGGGTGTATATTTCCATACTAAAGTTGGTCCACAGGTTTTACCAATGTATGAATTTGGGTCTATTGTAGTAGTTGCTTTAGGCATGGTTGTAGTAGGAGACGGCGTTGTCGTTGTTGTTGTGGGCGTGGTTGTCGTTGTAGGTGTGGTTGTCGTTATAGGTGTGGTTGTCGTTGTAGGCGTGGTTGTCGTACTCGTAGGCAGGGTTGTCGTTGTAGGCGTGGTTGTCATTGTAGGCGTGGTTGTCGTTGCAGGCGTGGTTGTCGTTGTAGGCGTGGTTGTCGTTGTCGGCGTGGTTGTTGTTGTTGGCATGGGCGTCGTAGTTGTTGTAGGTGACGTTGTAATAGATGTGGTAATTGTAGTGGCCGCCACCTTTGGTGTAGTTTGAATAACTGATCCATTAGGGTCTTCTATTGCAATGTCTGAACAACCATAAAACTCTTCCTGTGCCCCACATCCGATACAACCTCTTCCATTTGGAGACACACCCCAACTGTTACCTATTTGTTGAAAATTTATCACAATGTCAAAGAACGTGCAAATCATAACTCTACATTGTTCTATTACATGGTAAGAGTCTGAACTTGTATTTTACATTATAGTTAAATAAATTAAAAGTTAGTAGTTGGCGTATTGTTTCAATTAAACTTGGATAATTTTCCTTTTAAGTGTTGTTTTTCTTAACAGTCGTTCGTTCTTTTATTTATGATTCCGAATTTCATTAAGTAAAAGCAAATAACAACATCGTCATATGTGCATAAGTACAGTTGGGATCTGAATTTGTAGTAGAAAAACATATTATTGAGTTGAGTGCAATGCAGGCACCCTATAAGCTTTTTTGTAATATTATTTGCAAAACAAAACACGATCAAGATTTCAGTCTTTTCTCACATCTTTCACCTTTATTATATGCATTGATATACTAACACAATGGTGCGCACAAAGCGCAGACGCCTCGTTGCTTATTTTAGTGAACAATTTAGCAGGTTTTTTTTTTTGCCATTACATTAGAATGGAGATTACAGGAATTTATATTCAGATTTATTGGCATCGATTTGTGATTGAATTGACGCAAATGTCTATATGTATTGACTTCTCTAACGCTTCGCAAATAAACCCAGTTTTGCTAACATCAAATCGCGGATTGATGCCCGCAAATCGAGCTCCAAATAAAATACTGTTACATGTATCTCATTATAGAGTTCCTGTCTAAAGAGATATTTCTATCAATGTCACGAAACAGTTGGCACGTTTTGTCTTATTTGCACACAGTTATTAATTTTAAATGACAGAATGTTTCTTCTTCTTTATTACATTGGACAAGAAGACTTACCAACATGCCATTTCCATTGTAAAACACACTGGGTACAGGTAAGGCCAGTAGGCAGTATATACTGCTTTGTTCGATAGCCAACACTCGTATCAATATGATCCCTGCAATTAATAACATATGTTAGTAGGATAAAAGTGTTTATCGGTTTACTGATAATACAGGTTTAACAAAAGTTATAATTCCTTATTTATTCTCGAGTTCACCCCTTTTTCCTTTTGCATTCTGAACTTTGACGGTGTCTGTCACGTGACGTCATTTCTACATTTCTAACGTTTGAACGGAAAGCTTGTTCAATCCTACCCATCCACCCCGTCATTCTCCTATTTTGGATTATTTTTTTCTGCTGTTGTTTTTTTAATGTTTTTCAGGTATATGCTTAGTGGAGATTGAGGAGACTGGAAACAAATCCAGCTGGAGATAATTGATTTTCGGCCTAATGGAGTATGGCAATTAGTGAAGAGGATGAACTTTTCGACTCGACTAAAAAAACATATTATTGCAGTGGTTGTCTCCAGTTATATCGTTAACTGTTACTGCGATTGCACATTTTCCCGAATATTTCAAATTGAAGAAGGAATATTTTATATAATACTTGATACTGATTTGAAACAGACAGTGTTAGTTTTTACGTATCTTCTAGTCTGTTGGTGTCTTGACGGTGGACGTTTTTTAATTTAGAAAGGAGAAAACTTTAATTTCTAGAATTCAACTGCAAATACATATAGATGTACATGTATGCGTTTCCAAAGAAGGATTTCTTTTTTATGCATTTTGATATTTTTCATTGTGTGTCAGTATTATCTTTAATAAAACAGTTGTCGCAGTACTAGTGCAGAGAAGGGACCTGGCAATATGACCCCGGGGGGGGGGGGGTCATGACTCTATAATTCTACTTTAGACCATTATGCTAAAATATGTTCATCTCTGTTACCAGTTTTGAATTATTTTATCCTCCGAGTATAGAGGAAGCGTTATTCAAGTTATGGCCTAGCGTCAGTGTGGGGTCGTGATCCTCGTTCATTCTAATTTCCCTTTGATGGACTTTTGTTACTTCTGTTACCATAAGAACACCTACTTGCCAATATTACAAATGCCGGCGGTTTGTATTGTCTTGCCAGACCTCGTTTACTGTTTTTCCCTCCGATCGATTTTATTCCAGATAAGATTTCTTGAATTATTTAGTATTAAGGAGTTGCGGAATGATCGCAAATGAGACAACTCAACTGTACAAACAACTTTGGCATTAACATCTAAAGGTAACCGTACAACCTTTAACAATGAGCAAAACTCATACTATATGCGGCCGGTTTTATTGTTACATTATAGTTCGTTTCTGTGTGTGTTACGTTTCGGTATTGTGTCTCTGTTGTGTCGTAGTTCTCTTATATTTGATACGTTTCCCTTAGTTTTAGTTTGTAACCCGGATTTGTTTTTTCTCTATCGATTTATGAATTTTGAACAGCGGTATACTACTGTTGCCTTTATTTACTCCACACAATATTTATGGAATTATCTTAATAAGCCTAAATGAATTCAGATCAAGCTAACTGTATACTGTACATAACGTCAATGTGTTGCATTTTTAATATTTTTATCAAATCAGCTTCGCGAAGATCTTATTTTTTTAATCTGCATTTATTTTGTATATCCTCCAAAGTTTCATTCAAAAACGGTAACGTATATATTGTAGCATTTTATTGCGCAATTTTTTCATAGAAGGAAAATACATGTAACATAAACGAAAAGTAACGATTTGCTGGAGCAATCAAGTGTCGCTTGATACAATATAGAAAAAAACATGTTTTTAATTTTTAAAAATCTATGCATGTAGCTCTAAATCACCAACAACAGTTAGTTGGTATAATATATGGATTTTAAAAATATCTAACAACCTAAAGATAACATTTGATATTGAAGTGTCAGTGAGTGACAAATTTTATTGGACATGTATAAAATCCAATTACTTTTAATCTACAATATCCGTATAAATGCAAGTTTTTTTTTTAAATTAACCTTTTCAAACTAGTTTTTGAAAGTAAACAAATGTTATATTACTTTATTATGACTTCAAAAATATTTTAAATCACTATAGTCCTCGAAATTTAAATACGTCTCTTTTAATTTGCAACCCGCATGATATTTAATGTCGTTAAAAATGATATAAAATCATAAAAATAGATATAACATGAAAAGAGGTTTAAAACTAATATAAAAGATCAAAGATCAAAGGCTGGACTATTGGTTCATATTTAAAGTTATGATAATTATATGGGCTACTGATAGTAAACATCCCTAGTTAAGGAATCCTACTTTTACTATTTTAAGGATTGTAATCTACTTTTACTGTATGGTAAAGTGTTATCCACTTTTATTATTTTAAGATTTGTATCTGTGGAAAGATATAATAAGAGAAAAAAGCGTTGTAGATAGAAAGCCATGGTCTTTTAACGGTAAAGCGTGATCCGTGATGAATTGTATAATATACAGACTGAAATAAATATACCGTTAGTTTTAAACTCAGCATGTTACATTTATATTTGTATAAACCCAACAGTAAGCCTTTTTCTACTTAGGACTTTATTGAGAATTACAATTAGTTATAATATGTGTATGTCAAAGCTATTCTAAGTATTGCAAAAAAGTGTGGTACCCAAACTACTAGCTGCTTGCGAACAAAATATTTAGCTTCAATACTGGGGTTGAAGTCATTAAACTTTGATCAGTGCTTGGAGCACAAAAATCATGCTCGAAACATGAAATCCAACATTTTGATTGCTTAATTTTCGAGTACGAGTACAAAAAAACCGACTCGAAAGTTTTATGACCGCAAGGTCTGAACTTTTCTTTAGTATAATATGTACTAGTATAATGCAATTCTGCTGAGTGTTCTAGACGTTTGAACTTTCTTCAGTCTGAATAATGAGTAAAACAGCAAAGTTAAATTTTGTATGAGCTACATTTACATGTCAAACAAACACACTAAATCATAAGATGAACATAAGACTATGTGTTAATAGGACAAAATGGCCCAAGACCACATGACCCGTTCGCACTGTCGTTTTTTTTCATATTCAGTGTAACGGAAATCTTAGTCAAAATTTGGCATATATATATATCGACTCATATAGTTTAAACCCAAACGGTAACCTAAATGTAATACGGGACTTACAGGCGGACGAATGTGAAAATATAACGCCCCTCCACTAATTATTGGCGGGGCGAAAAGAAACTGTCATAGTTTCATGATAAACACACTCGTACCTTGTGCCACTTCCGTCTGCCAGTTGCAACAAATATTTGTCTAAACAAGCTTGTGTCGCTGGCTTCTTTACATCATTATTTGGACAAAGTCTGAATTCAAACCATCCTTTATGATTTGCTGTAACATCTACAGTTATATCGATGACTTGTCCTACTGTGTAGTGAGCAGAGATAATCCCTGTGGCATATTTCCCGCCTGCCTCGTTTTGACGTGGTTGCTGTTGATCATATGGGTCTCCACATAATCCACATTTCCCGCCATTCGTACTCCACTGGTGCTAAATAATATGAATATGCATTGTGATTTAGTTTTTTCTTCATACAAAGAATATTTACAAATTGTTATACATTTCATTTACGCGATATATGCATGTTTACTGCATAAAAAACAATAAAGTTACATATTATAAATCATGTTTTTTAATACCTTATGTATTGTGATTATCAATTGCCACTGTATTTTTGCTCCCCTAGCCTGTTATCTGCAATGAATTTAATCTAAAAAAAGGTTTGTTGAGCTGTTTCGTTTTTAATATAAAATAGAAGATATGGTATCATTGCAATTGAGACAACTCTCCACAAGAGACCAAATGACTCAAATTAATAACTGTAGGTAGGCGCATGGCTTTCAACAATGAGAAAAGCCCATACCGCAGTCAGCTTTTGAAGGCCCCGATATGACAAATGTAAAACAATTCAAATGAGAATAAACATGGATTGAATAATTGACCCTGGACGTGTCAATTGGTCGTGATAAAAAAAATATTGGCTTCCGAAGATACATTCTTACATAAATCTTTTTTAACCATAGGACTGATTTAGATCATAAAAATATGTGATTTTTTTTTTTGGTATTGAAAAAGAGGATGCATAATTCTTTTTAAGGCTAGAAAACCTAAACTCAGTAAAATAAGTTCGGATTGTTAAACATATCCATTCCGTTATTTGGAAAATAATGATTAAATTAGAACTGTTTTCTCTGCTTACATTAAAATCATGGCAATGTTATCTACACAAGGAAATTACATTACTATTTAACTTTCCTAATGGTTTTATTTTGAAAATGTGCATAACCTTTCAATGCAGCAAATAAAAAAAAGATGATAAACGAATAAGAAAAAAACAAAAGTTAACTTTAGCGTAATCTTTGTTGAATTCCTGTGTCAGTATAAAGTAACCGTGAGAACTAATCTTCTGTGTTGAAGTCACAGAAAGATTTCTGCATTTTAATTGCTTTCAAAGTGTATGACATCTGAATATTGGGTAAACACGTGGACCACAAACTATTGTCCAAATTTGCAAGATTTGATAAGAGGGTAAAGAAGGAATGATTTTCTACCATGATTACGGTGGATAAGATATCTTTCAATCAAAGAAAATATTTGACATGTTAAGCCGTTTATTATTTTATTTTAACATTAAAATGCCTAGTGCAAAAAACGAAATACCAGAAATTTTAAGTTGATAGCAAATGTGTTCAAAAGTTATTACTTTTATGTTTGCTGACAGTGAATGATATGTCAATTCAAGTATCTTTTTTATTAAGGTTAAAATAAATAGAACTGTGGAATCAGTCTCTGTTCAGTTTAACAAAGCGAATTGCATTCTCACAGTATTTTTTTTGATCGAGACAAAGGGTAGGAATTGCAGTACGTAAAGTAACAAGTGTAATCTTTCCATATGCTTGCGACTGATCGCCTACTCCTTGTCAGCGAAAATAAACATCAATGAACTCATATTAATGTAACATCTCTTCATTTTATAGAATACAAACATCGTTAATACCATGATTACAGTACATATGCATGATTTCGTCTACACTGCCCTAAAATAAAATATCCTTTGCCCCGAAGACACAAAAAAAAGAGAGGTACATTGAATTAATTTCCTTGCCTTCAACTGCTTAAAACCAGAATATCTTTTTCATCAAACTGGGGTTCAGAATATTTTCTTTTTAGAAATAACCATAACCCCTCTTCCCCCTGGAAGTTAAATGGTCGTATTTCTTAGTAGTTATCAATCAAACAATTCGTAGTCCAGCTCCAAATTCAAACCCCCTTCTTCCTAGAGGTTAAATAGTCGTACTCTTAGTACATGTATACATCAATCATACAATTCATAGTCCGGCTCCAAATCATAGCTAGGTATTATTCTAATCCCTCTCAAGTGCCCCTAGAACCTGCATTGCATTGCATTTTTGTCTTGAATAGAAGACATCGCGTTGTTTGGCTCCTTAAAATATTTGATCATTTACTGCGCTTTCAGATTTGTGTAGTTTTTACAAACACTGCCATTCAAGGTAAGTAGGAACTCGTGTTAATTATTTTGTTTGCTTTGTAGATTTTTAAATAGTTCGTTTTATTTAATCTGTTATTTTGACCAAACCCTCGCATATGTATAGTTACGTATGTAGTAGATTTAGCTTTCAGCCTTCTTTAAATACTTTATGCTAGTTGTTTATATAAAAGATTAATTGCATATGCGTCAATGTGCAGTTTATTTATCGATTGCAGAAATGCATATCATTCAAGTCCTGAGTTGTTGTAAACCTATATGTTCTTCCTCAATACAGATGACATAGTATTTTTAAAGAAAAAATGGCGAGAGAGAGTATCAAAGGATTAGATATCTTGCTTCAGAAATTCCAAGAAAGTAGTATCATTCAAGCATGACAAAAGCGTGCAACTTTATGTCACTGTGCAGATCACCAATAAGCAAAGACACAAGTATCTACAAAAGACCCCCCTTTTAAAATAAAATAAATAAAAAAAAAAAAAACACAGAACGTAAAACAATTCAAAATAAGAAAACTAACGGCCTGATTTATGTACAAACAATAAAAAAAAAAAATAAATATGATATACACAAACAAACGACTAAAAACTACTAAATTACAGACTCCTGACTTGGGACAAAACAAGCGAATATTATGGTGTGGTACAACAAGTTAGTGTGTCCTCAGCTAAACTAGGGACAAAGGTTCTACAGCACAACACAAGAACAAATTAAACACTATTTTGGGGAGATTTTATTATTTTTTTTATTTATAAGGTAATAAATTGATTATATTAAGACAAGTTGTCGAAACGTTTAAATATGTTTTTGAAACAAGAACAAATGTATTGATTCATGTAAATATTTATATTCAAGCTTCACCTCCCATACCTCGTGAGAGTTTTTCATCACGTGTGCATGAGATTTGCCCTTCCTTTTAAGGGAACAGGATTGTGCTTGCATAAACTCTTTTTTCATTTTTTTTACTGGGAAATAATAACTGAAAATAAGATATGTATAAAAAAAAATCTAAGGTTTGAAATTCATTTCTTCTATCGAAAAAAGCAATATATATATTTCAGAGTTGGCGAAACAAATGTTTAACCGTTTGTACCGAAAAATAGAGATCAAGATAGGCAGACACAGGAAAATATACTATTAGAAAAATCTAAAAAAAAATGTATTGTGTGGAATGTGAACATCACACCTTGTTTGCTTTCTGTAAAAACTTTGCACATCCCCCTAAGTATAAATAAAAACAGCGATTTTCTCTCTTCTGATCATGAATATTTAGAACTTCATTATCATATCCCCAGACTAAGACTACTATTATATAATGATATAATTATAGTAGTCTCAGCCCCAAATTAGGTTGAATATTTATACACCCACATGAAACAATTTAAAATCTTTAAATGATAGCTTTAGATATAACATTTAAGAATTGATTTATGTGTAAATTTCCGGTTAAATGTGTCATTCATCTCATACTTAATACCAAAATTTGTATACATTCAGATAACATTTCTAGTGCTGGAAATGTTGTTTTGGAGTTGTCAAAATACAAAACATTATTTACCTTCGTCGTACATGTTTCAAAGCATCGTGTGAAAAAAGAAGAAACATTTATTAATAACGATAAGGACATGTGGAAGGGGATAGTCGATATGCTAGTGAATTTGTAAAACCATGGATTTGAATAGGTTTATAAATTCAATAACATATTCGGTGATTTTGTAAAATCACGGAACTCAAACGTTTGCTAAGGATTTTGTAAAATCCTTAATTACAAGAAAAAACTTAATATCAGAAATATATTTGTCTAGATATACTAGATCAACCATTTTTTTAATAACCAATATTTTCTTTATAATTTTATTTTGTATAAAACTTTGCATTATATTTACTGCCGCCTAAATACTCTGCTTTATTATAGGCACATTTCTTTTTGATTTATATTTCTGCACATTGCAGAATTTCGGACCGTGACATTTAAAAAATATTGCACCAAATGTTTTTTTTTAATTTTATTAAAAAATAAATGTTGATTATTATTTTCCCCGAGATAGCATAATAAATATCCAAGTATCTAATATATATGACTAATGCAAGTGGTACATGTAAAGATGATCATGGTGAACCATTTTTACTAGGGTGAACACCTGTCAATCGAAATGCAGGTTCAGGAAGTAATTTTTTTATATTATCTACTGTCTTTCATATTTTTATTTACAGAAATAACTCCCCCCCCCCTTTAGCATATATATTAATTAGACAACACTTATTTGAATTTAAGATTTCCTTTTAACAGATCATGGAGATTATAGTATTACGATGACATTATTTGACTTCACTAGATTCAATGTTGAGATTCCATGTGTCGACAAAAGATATTTTAATTAGTCAAAATAATGTGCCGGGTAAGTTGACATTTCAACATTTTGATATTTCTGATGTGTCTATAACGTTAGTTTGTCTATCATTTTCTACATTTGAAAATGCCTGTACCAAGTCAGGAATATGACAGAACTTGTACATTCGTTTTGTTATTTGATTTTGCCATGTGATTATGGACTTTCTGAATTGATTTTCCTCTAAGTTCAGTATTTTTGTGATTTTACTTTCATTCACATTCACATCACATTAATACATTATCGTCGTGATTTGTATGCCTTTAATAGTTGCCACACTGGAAAATGACTTAAATACAGAACTGTAAGAAAAATTTCAAACGGAAGAGTCTAATTATTAAATGACAAACCGAAATCTCAAATACATCAAAGAAATGGAAAGCAACTTTCATATTCCTTTCATGATAAAACTCCCTTTTGGCTTTAATGACTGTCTTATTATCATGTATACAGTAGTTGAATTACATGTTACGTACTCATAATTTTCGATACAAATGGGATAAAACTTCATCATATATATTATTTAGTGTAATTGCTGAAGAGGTACATGTATTACCATATCATACATTCATGTAAGGAAACTAGACATGTATGTCATATTTGTTTTTTGTAAATTGTTTTGTATAAATGTAAAAGACCGTAAGTTTTCTCGTTTGAATTGTTTAACATTTCTCGCATCGTGACATTTTATAAAATGGTCCAAACAAATCAATGTCTAACTCTTTGCGTGTGTTTCTCTGACATCTTACGAAGTTTATCAGTTCAATGTTCTTTTTGTGTCGTTTAAACAATTTTATAACATTTCGTTTATTCTTTCATTTCAATAATTCTAGAGTGCATCTACTAATCATTAACCAACCTTCAAAAATGTTTTAGTTATTGAGCTTGTTTTGACTTTTGATTCCAAAGCAATATGTATTACGATTAAGTCTTATTTTCAATATATTACATTTTGAATTTCTCCTCAGTTATTTGTTATTTGATGAAATTTTATTCCACTGTCATATAAGTGAGCGGTGAAACTAGCTATAAAACCGAGAGACCTATAGTTGTTAATTTCTGTGTTTTTTTTGGTCTCTTGTGGAGAGTTGTCTCATTGGCAATCATACCACATTTTTATTTTATATATATTAATCAACCATTTTCTACATAAGAAAATTCCTATACCAAGTTAGGAGTATGAAATTTGTTTTCTATTCGTTTGATGTCTTTGAGCGTTCGAATTTGTCATAGAAAATAGATTTTCCGTTTTTGATTTTTCATCGGAGTTCAGTATTTTACTTTTAGCTCAATATTATAATTGTATTCCTTTGCGCTATGCTCACTATTTATTCAAACCAATTTACTGCAGAATTTATTAATCTTCATTATATATGTCTAGCTTGATGAACCTAATATAAAATCATTACTGGATTTTAAACAATACAGGTACTAATTTTATTGCCACAGATGCGCATATCGACAATAAATGTCTCTTCAGTAATGATCGAGACAAACATATTTGAAAATCCAAAACTTATTAAAAAAAAAGGAAGAGCTAATAAACCAGATAAAACAAAAAGTATAAAGAGTTTTACATCAAACACAACTATATATTTATTTACCGGTCGTTCTCATAAATGTTCTCACATCTTAAGATCTTTATATTGATGAAGACTTATTTTTACTATGACACCCTTGCTAACAGTGACAACACGCATTACATAGCATATTAACCTTTACGTATTCCGGATTAACAGTTTATTTTTGTGTTCTAATGTAGATTTCATTGTTAAGTTTAAAGTTTCACATTTTGTTTTTGTCACAATCAAATGTTTTAATGTTCTTGTTTTTTCTTTTTTTATTTAGTTACAGAATTATCCTTCTTTTTTTTGTGCATGTTGTTTGAAATGACATCTTTTTATTTCACTATACACGTAACAAGGACATATGTTGTTAGTTATACATTCTTGTCTATAATAATAAAATACGTTTGTTCTTATATTTCTATGATTTATTTTTCTTTATTAAGTTCCAGTACTGATTAAATGTATAAATCTAACCATAAGCAGGAACTCAAATTTAGTGTATGAAGGCCTTATTCGAATTTATTCGGTTCGCAGATGTATATGCATTAATATTCGTTGCGTTAAACAATACTGTTGCTTTGTATAATGACATTTACTTTTATAAAAATGATACACATACAAGTGCCCATTCGCTTGAAATAATTATTATCTTCATTTAAATGTAATTACTTATTCATATACCAAATATTTGAATTGTGAGTTTCTTTGTACAAGTAACGATCACATCTTTTCAAATAAATGTCAGTCTTTCGACCATAATGAATGTGAGAACTATTATATCTAATTTCATGCATTTCAATTCGATTTTTATTTTTTTGTAAACTCATACCTCGGTTAAAACTTGTTAAACTATTGTAAAAAGGCATAGTTATTAGTCGATAACTTGTTTTCTTATTTACCAATTTACTTAATTTTGTTGTTACTTACATTTAAAAACAAATAAAGAAATCGAATCGTTTTTTAAAAGTTTGGAATTACAGGTAAGATGACTTAACATTTCAGAAATATTGCAACCTTCTTTTCCACTAATAATACTGAACTTAATAATATTTACATCATTTCATAGTTACAAAAATAAAAACGTTTTTTGATGTATTTTTTTTAATTGAAGTACAATGTAGATTTACAAAATTGTAATAAATGAGAACATGTATAATTTCACTTACCGAGAACCCTCCACATGATAGTTGGTTGTCGTTATAATTAGGGGGTGTCGGGAATCCTTTCCTAAACATAGACGATCTCGACGGAGGTACCCACAGCCTACCGTGTCCATCAACAAGGACCACAGCACACAACAGATAAAAGAACTTAACACTGATCATTATCAACATTCAAAAGTAAAATGAAAACCATATGCACCCGATTTAATTTAAATACACCTTGTCCACGTGGGACACACCTTATCTGACTTCCTAATAGCACTCTATGTCTTTGTTTACGTTACTCCTTCAAATTTACATCATATTTGGCAGTTCTTTGTTAATAATCATATCTATCCAATAAACGGGTAGTTTGATTATCTAAAAGTAAACAATAATATTAAATTAATGTCAACACGTTATATTTGTAATTTTGTATATCAGGATCATTTTTCAAACGATTGTCAATGACTAGATAATATTTATCATACCTTTCATAGTTTAATTTATTGAAAGAGGAAGCAGATCATTTTAATGACAGTTATGCGGTTTAATAAATCTAAGGGTAGGCAATAATAAAACCATACAAATAAAGTTCACTCATAATGAAATACTATATTTATACACCCATTTAAACACCATACTATTGATATTGTAAAAAATGACACATGCATGTATTGTACCCGACTTATTAAAATGTTGTACGTCTCAAATTTGTTTATACGATTTAGAACCTTACCTGCGTATGTAAGAAAATTATGCACAAAATGTACAGGATTTGACCCGTAATTAAGAACACTAAGTGTATTTAATTGATCTAATCAGAACTAACGTACAATGTAACAATAGACTACACTAATTAAACCTCTCACACACAAGTAATACTGCGTTATTTATAAACACTCTTATTGACTATCCAATACACATGTGAAACAAGAGGTTAACATATACAGATCACAGTTGCATCAGATCCAAAAAAAATAATATAAGACAACTCTAAACTTTTCACTGTGCGTGTTTGTTGCTGTTTTTTTTAAGGTGTTTGGAGAAGGGGTGAAGGGGTGAAATGTTACAAAAAATGCTTAATCTCACCGCATTTTTCGCCTGTTTTAGTTAGGAGCCTCTGACCTGTGTTAGTTTTTTGTTTTAGTTTTAGCTAACGTATATGCTTTGGATGAACTATTACACCTTTTAGTTTTTGAAGCCCCCTCCTTGTATTAGATTTTTACGACTTGTTGGAGACTCATTGGTGGCCTTTTGCAGTTTACTGCTTTTGGTGGGGTTGTCTCTGTGACATATTCCCCATTTCCAGTCTCAACTTTTTTTTTATCCTTTATAATACTAAAACTTGCTTTTGGACGATAAAGTTGTGCTTGTACATTAAGTACTTTAATATTACACAATGATAGATACATTTTTACTGCGCTGTGATATTTAACATAGTAATCTAAAATGTGTTGATATCTTATATTTTTTTAATAACATAGAATAAAATTTGAAAAGGTAATGATATTAACTACCAACAAGTATAAGTATAAGACTCTCTAATTCCAGAATATTGTACATGTACCTCTTACCTAACTCCAATGGAGTTTTCAAATTACAGCATCTTAATAAAGAATAATATTCATGTTTGATGGGTGATAAATACAATGAATTTTGTATATTTTATATTTTCATTATCATTCTGAGTGTCGTTTATATATATGAGCGTCACTGATGAGTCTTATGTAGACGAAACGCGCGTCTGGCGTACTAAATTATAATCCTGGTACCTTTGATAACTAATTATATTGATCTACATCAGTCAAACCATAAAAAAATATTGAACTCCGAGGAAAATTTAAAACAGAAAGTCCCTAATCAAATGGAGAAATCAAAAACTCATTCACATCAAAAGAACGGATAACAACTGTCATATTCCTGACTTGGTACAGACATTTTCTGATGTAGAAAATGGTGGATTGAACCTGGTTTTATAGCTAGCTAAACCTCTCACTCGTATGCCAGTCGCATCAAATTCCATCATTCGATGAGGTCAAAGTCAAACAACGAGCACAGGATTGTGGTAACTCTAATCTGGGTATCCGTAGTCATCTTTGATACAAATATCTAACAAATGTCAACAGACTCGAGATTGCGTCTGTAAAATGTTTCATTGAGGACTACAACATTACCACAAGGAATCCTGGTTTCAAAAGTTCAAAAAACAGCAACCTTCTTCCAACTAAGTCATGGTAGGAAAGGCAAAATCCTATGTAGTCCATCTGCAGAAATATTGCTACATAAAAAAAAATATGTCTCGATGTTTGCCATTCTGATTATTGAAAACAACTTAAACATTTTAAGCTGAAACCATCAGCTTTGTTGTTAAGGTTTGTTTTTAACCGACCCTCATTGTCAATTTCTAAATATAGGTCACGATATGAAGCATATTTAACTGTATCAGTATATTTCGAGTTAGGTGAGATAGATGTGCTCAATATATTTAATATATTTAACAAACTTGGAGCGGTTTAAGTTAAATGGTAATGCTTGCTTTTCATTCTGCTAGAGAAGCTTCAGTATGGAGTCTGTTTCATATGAACAAGTAACAAATCAACAAGAGTAAAGTTAGTGTCCACAGGGTCGCTAATTGATCGTTGAAAAATACCTCCGAATGTAACAAATATCTCGACCATGGAATAAATCAAGCTTCTTAACGATATAATTTCAGATCAAAATTTTTTGAATCTAACTTTTGAATAGAGTATGATTCGTCCTATCATAAGCTTAAATATTATACTGTTTCTATGTTTGCCATTATGATTAATGAAACCAAGTAGAAATATTATTTCACATATAAGGGGGAAAAGGCTAAGGAGTTCAAATTTTTCTGTCAGATCTTCGGGTTTTAGTATCTACATCTGATTCTTAACTTCCTTTAAGTATGTAGTTTTACAGTTACTTTGAATGCTGATAAAATTATACCAATTCATTCGAGGTTTACGTCAGCACTTTAGCCGACTCATCAATATGACGGTGTTATTAGGATTTCAAATATAATTTTGGTATCTAGTACAGTGACGAAAAGATACAGAGTTTCTTCTTTGGTTAAACTTACAATGGAGCATTGAACAGACCTATAAATTTCCAGGATTCACCTTCTGAAGGTGTGATGACAGTCAGTAGATGTTTAGTGTCCAAGTAAACCGTATCCCGCTATTAAGCAGTTATATACCGTGGTTTTACACACACGCTGTATTTTTATAATAAATCTGCAAGCAACGAAGACAACATATTTGGCACAGAGATATTTACAATTTTGAATTTTAAATGAGTTTTCTTAGGCCAATTAATTTTTTTTTTAGGTTTTACTTATATCCTTAATCCATGTAATCCTTTCAGTAAGAATATTCGCGTCTTCTGTTTTGCATTTAGAACACTGCCTGGCTAAATCTTACAATGAATCCATTAGGATTTAAATTACGATTTTCGTTTGTAGATCCAGAGGTGTATTATTGACGATGTTCAAATCACAATTAATAATGTGGCCAGACCGATTATACAAAAATTGGGAATAGGCAAAAGATTTAAGCTTAAAATAGTCAATATTAAGATCCTCCAACGGGTATTTGTATATATAGGCATTAGACATGATAGGAGTAAGGATCTCTAAAATAGCATGGTATATTATATGGAATTAATCTCTTATGCAGGATAAATAAATGGCATCAATATATCGTTGACAAATGAGAATTCCAATGCCAACTGGTGTAAAAGTATACTAGTACATAAAGCCAATTATTAACCCTATTTGGAAGATTAAAATCACGAATTTGTTTTATATTGTTGTAGTCATTTTCATAAACGGGTTATAAATGTATTTTCATATATCCGCCTTTTCCGTGATCATTGCACTATTTATTGTTTATTTAAATGGTAGCTTTGAAATTAAAATATCTGTTACGCGTAAAAAATGTTTCGTTAAGAAATGAGTGCATGATTTCTATTTCCGATGTAGATTTTGGAATAAGTTTTATTACCATTTTATTTAATTACAGAGATAATACGTCATCTTAACTTGTCATTTAAATGTTTTGACAATGTAGTACTGAATACGCACGCTTTTGTATTATAATGAATACATGTGTACTTAGTACATGTTTATGTCGTAGTCTTGAAAAAAAACCCAAATAACTTGGCATTGGGTATGTGTTTTGTTTTATATGGAAACATGATTCAATATATCTATCTAAAATGTTAATTATGCATCAGTCCTGTTGAAACAGACATATATTACAAACCCATATTACGCTGTCGGTAAACAGTGGGACAAAAGGTTACAAAAGGGATATTCAAACTCACAGATCAAAAACAATCTGCAAACGACACTGCAAAACAAAAAATTCAAAATTCAAAAAGACTAACAACATAACAGAAAGTTCAACATAGTAAACTAAAGACTTAACTACAGAAAACAGCCATCATCGAAATGATATAATGTGTGGAGCAAGCAATCGTTCTAGATACTGCCCGGACGGAGAAACAACAAACGAAGCTATTTTATGTATAGTATCTTATGACATTTATGTTAGTATCAGATCCAGAATTACAATTCAATCAAGAAAAGGGGGTACTCGCCCGATTGTCCCCGATACCATTCGATTACAAAACCCAGAGGCTAGTAAGAGCCTGTATCGCTCATTTGATTCTACTTTGGTTTGGAAAATCATGCAAAAATAGAGTTACATCATAACAGATACACTATGATAAATTGATGCCAAACTTGTTTCAATATTGGATCGACTTTAAAGTAGCAACATTTGGTCAGCACCTCATAATTAGGAACAGTCATGCTATGTTTGGTTTCATTCCACTAAATGGTATTCTAAAACAAAAACAATTATATATATATTTCCCATATGGTCTTATCTCTTCCCCCTCTTCCCCCACCCCGCCTCCGCTTGTTGTCATCTAATGATGGATCGTCTACAAAGTTACAACACTTGGTCAGCTCCTCATAACAAAATTTCATGTTATAATTTAGTGGATCTCTAAATGAAGACATTTGTATGTATTTCCCGTAGGGTCCTATGTTTAACTAAATACCTATCAGACGGCCATCGCGACTGATGGGTGGGTTTCACTTGATCAGCACCTGATAAGGAACATTCATGTTTGGTTTCATTAAATTCATTGGTTCTATAAACGAAAACCTTTATATGTAATGTTCATGTGATTTTATGTTTAACGTAGTCTCTTCTGGCGACCATTTATGATGATAGATTACATACAAAGCACATAATAAGGAACATTCATTTCATATATTATTTCGTTTCCATCCATTTGTATGTATTGTCCCTAGGATCATATGTTAAACAAATTCCGCCGCTGGCGGCCATGTTGGATGATAGATCAGCTACACAGTATTAATACTTGGTCAGCACCTCTGCCATGTTTTATTGCATCCCATTCAATGGTTTTACTAAAAGAAATTCAAAATGTAAAAGGTTAACGACGAAGGACGAGACGGACGCCAAGTGATGAAAAAAGTTAAGTTGGGTCTTCAGGCCAGATGAGCTAAAAATAGAAAAAGGTGGTTTCTGCCATTAACCCCCACTGAAGATCTGCCGGTAGTTGTCTCGAATAGATATAAAACTTATTACCAAAAAATGAGGACGTACGATAATTTAACAACGCCTGTTGTCAGCAATAACCTTTGATAAAGCTTTCGGATGAAAGAATAAGATCGATGTACTATACATGTAAAATTGAAGGTCAGCTGTTTATATCTTTATTCTTTATATTAAATAAATAAAATATTTACAGTGTCTATTGAGATCCACTTCAATAGCATTCATCGGCTTCCGCATAACATAGTGTCAACATCTTCATGAGTCATCGTGTACGTTTATCCACATATTTTACGTCAACGCTATACGACGTAATTGCAAGATTAATATTGATTTACTTTTATTGACTTCAGTGTAGTCTCCTGTATTTTTCTACTAGTTAAAGCCATTCGGAATTCTACCCCAAATAATGTATATGTCTAACTTATTTTCATTACAATCAGACAAGGGGTATTTATGTCGATCAGAATGCAGAGATATAAAACATCGGGAATCTACATACGGCTTTCAACAAACGACAAAAGTGTATATAACATATTTCATCTAAAGTCAACAACGAAGACTATCAACGATCTGCTGTCAACACTTCAATGTTGAAAGATTTGTATAAACAATCCCATTATGTTTCAGATAATGAATATTTAAAAGTATTTCTGTCTTATGTGTTTGAACTTTAGATTTTGCCATTTGATTAGGGACTTTCCTTTTTAAATTTTCATTGGAGTTCAGTATGTTTGTGATTTATACTTAAATATATACTACACAAAATACCTTAAATATGCAATATCGGACAGCCGTTTTCTGCAAAAAAATTGCTAGAAATTGTATCCCATTTTTACCAGTTCGATTGTCAGTAATAAGACAGTTGTTATTCAATTGTGTGATGTTCTTGGGCTTCTGATTTCGCCATTCGATTAAAGACTTTCCGTTTAGAATGTTCCAAGTTCAGTATTTTTGTGATTTTACTTTTTGATTGTTAAAAAAAAAATCTTTATGATGAATTATCAAAGATGGCAAGCTTATAATTTATATATGATAGTAAACAATGTCCAGATATTGTAATTGGAGACCCGGAAGCAAGAAAGAAATGAACTGTAACAGTGTATGAAAGATGAAAGTCACTTTAGTTATAAGTTTATCATGTTACCTTATATAAGGGGAGTGTCTATTTTTCTCGCTGGTATAACGACACGTAAGCGCTATAATGAAGATTAATTTCACCAATTTAAAATTTATTATCTAGCTATACAATGTGTTTCTGAATAAATTGAAAAACAGAATATAATAGGATACCACATCCTCCTATTCCAATTTAATGGCGGTGCTCTGTAAAGAACATGCGGATATTCGGTAATTAGATCTAGCAAAATGTATACAAGAAATCAATGCTTCTTCGTACAATTGTATTGGTCTGTTAACGCAATGACCAAAGTACGTTTCTGCGCTTTATATTAAACGTATGCGCACTACTAAAACCCTGTTCAATAATAAAAAAAAAAGCATGTGAGTTTTACAATTTCATTTTAAAACGCTATAGCCATGACAATAAGAGTTATTGTTATTATCATTATATTGTACATTTATTTAAAATTAAGCAATATGTCGTCTATATGCAATCATTGAAGCTATAAGTCTAACGCATTAGTTACCAAATAAAATTGAGAAAGGAAATGGTGAATATGTCAAAGCGACAACCACCCGACCATAGAGCAAACAACAGCCGAAGGCAACCAATGGGTCTTCAATGTAGCGAGAATTCCCGCACCCGTAGGTGTCCTTCAGCTGGCCCCTAAAATATGCATAATAGTACAGTGATAATGGACAACATTGTCATCGAAAAATGAATTTGTCTCAATTAATTTTATTCACTCTGTCATAGTTTTTTTTATAGCTTTTTCACTTGGTTACAGTAAAGTTAGAGTATGAAACTGTCAAGAACGTGCTAACAGATGTACTTTTACGTTAAATATTGCATGCACATGCTTTGTATCAATGAACATATGTAAAATTGTTGAAACCTATGTGTGTAATTGGGGACCGTACTTTGACCTATATGGTTTACTTTCAAAAATTGTGACTTTGATGGAAGATTGTATCATTTGCATTCATACCACATCTTTTAAAGTTTAAGTAATGTTAATTTGTAAAAAGCAGGGTCTCATGAGAAAAGTTTCAATAAAAACTGTCCTGAAAGTTGCTAATACAAACTAAGCAAATGCTATCAATTTCCTACACTTTTGCTAATATATACCTTAAAAATTAAATGCACAGATTTATATGGGCATGAAGGACAAATGACGCAATTGTGCTTTGATTCCAATGGCTAGACAAGAAGTACTCGTAGGCGTACAATTTATCAAAAACAAATGAACAAAATATCAATAGAAATATGTAAGCAAAATATGCAACAACCATGGAAAAGTACAATGTATGGAAAAAATGTACTTTCAGTTAAAAAACATAAAACAAATTAACATTTTAAGTATTATTGTTTGAGAGCATAACAAGTAAATTAAAAATTGTATTCGAGATTGTATCACATACAATCTGTATTAACAGAAATAAGTGTCAAACAAATATAACTCAACAGTTAGAATGCACATTGCGACCTGCGATTTACCAACCAGTAAAATTATAGATGACTTTATGCCGTTACAAAAAATAAGTTTACCTACTATGACATACAGTTTACCGCTACTAATGACTTCGTTGTAGATGAAACGCGAGTCTGTCTGACTTAGTTATAAGTATGACATCTTTATACTTTCTTCACTAACATACAAACAGTTACAAAAAGTCAAAGTTAAACTGACCACTTTTACTAAATTATTTCATAGATACAAAGATTTGATAGGCAAATTTGGCTGTATCTCTAATTTTTTTTGGATTAAAAACGGTATTTCAAATCTTAAATTTTACGGTGATACATTACTAAAAGCGTTGATATCACAATGAGATCCCTATAAACTAATTGTACCTTCAAAGAAACTTATAATCTTTTAATTAGATCTTTGAATATAGTTTACAATGGCACTATTATCGATTTTTCCATCAGCATATTAAAACATAACTAAATGTGTATTCTTTAGAAACGTGATATATAAAGACACAACCACGTTCATTTTCATCTAATAGTAAAACTATCCTACTATCTGTCGATACATTTATTTTTGGTATTGCACATGTCATGTCTTATTTGACTGCCATGACGTTAAAATACTATCCTGAATTGTGTTTTATTTGATTGCAGTCTCTTACGCATGACTTTTTATTTTTAATTACTGTTGGCTTTTAACTAGCTGTCAACAACTGGGAATACTCTTTAAAAAGTACTTTCTTGTTAATTTAACCTGTTGATACTGTTCTTAATGCTTTTTTGTAATTCAATATTAACTTATTCAGTGTTATATCTGGTCTTTATACCAGCTTTGATAAGTGTTTGGTTTAACTATAAATGTTTTATTTATCGTACTATGAACATCAAAATTATTTCTATCAACATATTTCCTTTCTGAATTTGAACTGTATGTTTCTTTAAATTGTTTAACATTTCACAGCGCTATACTACTGTTTAATTATTCAACCTTTTTATCATTGATTTTGTATTTTCTTAAATCATTTGTTTGTTCAGTGTATGTTCACTTGTGTTAATATGTCTATTGATTAATTTCAGCCATTTCATTTTATATTTTAAAGTGTGTCTTTTTATGTTGTGATGCTACACTATTATTCAGATAAGGATGAAGGTTCGATACCATTATAACGTTTTAACCCGATGCAATAGTTTGGACCTGTCCTTACTCAGTAATCTGATGTTCGGAAGTTGTCATTTGTTGATGTGGTTCATTAGTGTTTCTTGTTTTTTTTTATATAGACTTAGCCGTTGGTTCTTACCGTTTGAATAATCTAACACTAGTAGTTTTTTGGGGCCCTTTATAGCTTGGTTTTTAGTGTGAAATCCGTGGTGAAGACCGTACTTTTACCTATAATGGCTTATTTTTATAAATTATAACTTGGGTAGAGAGTTGTCTCATTTGGCACTCCTACCACATCTTCGTATGTCTAACACAATTTCAAAAACCCAAACACGGCGGAATGACAACACAACGGTCTACTAAACACAACTGGAAAGCTAAAATCAACATGAACCAAACATTATACAAAAATACCTTGAACAAAACGAAGGAATAATTTCAAATATCCTACATTCATTGATGCTGAAGCTTCTAGAAATTGAATTGCTTGATATATACTTGTTGTAATATTTAAACAATTTTTCTACGCAAAAAGAAGATGTAAATTACTAGTTTTCAATAAAGTTGGCTTTGCATTTGGGTAAAATACATTTGTATGATCTAACATATTCGAAAAAGTTAGTCTAACATATTGTCATTCTGACATCTTGAAAGCGGTGCTGAATGATAACACTGTATTTCCGTAATCTAACATTTGAAATGTTAGTATAAAAAAAAGTAAAATCTCAAAAATATTCACCTATTACAAAAATTCAAAACTGAAAGTTTTACTCAAATGGCAAAATCAAAAGCTCAAACACATCAAACGAATGGATACCAACTGTCATATTCCTGACTTAGAACAGACATTTTCAAATGTAGAAAATTGTTGATTGAACTTAGTTTTGTACCTAGCTCAACCTCTCACTAACAGTCGCTTCAAATGCCATTATATTTACAACGATGAGTGAAAAAACCAAAACAGACATAATAGGATGTCATATTGTTATTCTAACGTTTTGAAAGCAGACATGAATGAGATCACTGCAAAGTCGCAATCTTACTTTCAACTCCCGCATCCAATCATATGTCTTTCTGTACTGCTTTCACACTCAAACACGTGTAGATAAGGGTCAAATTGTTGCATGGTACAGTTGGAAATTGATGAAAGTCCCACACTCTTGTTTTATCTGCTGTCTTAATTCGAATGAATCAGTTTTGCATCGTCCTTGCATTCAGACAGTCATGGATAATAAGGCATAAAATAATGTGTTTTCAGGTTTAATTTGAAAGATGAGTTGTTCACCATACTTCTACATGTCTTCGGCATATTGTGTTTGTACCTCCTAAATATATGGACCTCTACACTGGAGATTAATATGAAAAGGGGCAGATAACTCAATCCATGAAAACCGTTAGAAATATTTCACAAAATACAAAATTATTGTTTGATACTATAAAGTAATTGTGTTTCCAGGGTAAAAGTTATTAAAACTAACAGCTAAAACAAAATAGAGTGAAAAATAAATTTAACAAGTGAAATAACAAAAGACTTGGATACCCATGAAAATTCACTTCTTGAACAAAATTATTTTAAATGAAAAAAGTATATGACAACAGAAATTTTTTTATTCTATATTTCAGTTGGCGATATGTACTAGTTGTGATAAAGTTTAAAACAAAACAATCCTCGCTTCACAATACCCCTAATTAAAAATGGCAAAAGACAATGTACGATAAGGGCTGTTTTTATAGCCCTCGTATTTTCTCATGTTCCCCTAAAATGAAAAAAGGGGGATGTAAAAAAACGGGCCTTATCGTACCTTGTCCTTTTGCTTTTTCAATAACACTGGATTTGTACGGAAATGATATATATGGTGAGGACAATATACTATTCATGAGTGCATGTATGTTGCATCAATAACATTCATTATAAACCCCTATATAAGTTTTTGTAAATACAGCTGTTTCTCAAGACACGTCTTTTTTGGGAAAATCTTGAATATTCATAGAAAATTATTTTTGTTTACATATTGGTTCCCAGTTATTCTGTGTTTCATCTCACAGATACATAATTTGGGAATGTTACCAGTACATTTTCATGTGCATATTGTTTACATTGAGATCTGTGGTAACCTTTCATTTGCGGTAAGGGTAGTTAAAAAAATAGTGTTAGTTTAAACTCTGAGAAATTCAGGGCATGTAAACGTTGAAAATATGCCGCACAGCCCTATATTTTGACCTTTGAAAAAAATGGTGGTGCAAATGAACTTTCAATCCTAGGATAACAAAAATTTCAAAACTTGTAAAAGGAGTTCCGTTGTCAATATTTACAGAAATGCAACCTTAAATTGACATAATTTGTTTTTAAGTTTAAACACCGTTACACTATAAAAAGACAATCATATGGAGGCATGTATTTTTTAGTAAATTGACACTTTTTATTAACTCGAGGTCCATTTTATGCAAATTATCTGTTTCTTAAAATAAAAGCAACAAGGCTAAAAAAGAACATGTATTTTCCAATTCCTGTTGTTGTGTAGATTCTTGGAACATATTAAACATACATTTTCTTTGACTGCTTCTTGACAATATATCATATTTTTCTTAGTTAAGACTGAGCAAGCTTCTTATGGGGGGATCAGGACTATTCGACTGTACATAAATTAATTTCACGCTTGAATTATCATGCACATGAAAAGTGTGTGTCGTACATTCACTGTTATTTGTTTGATATTTCGATTGATTTAAAATGTTGATATATTGTATTTTTGTCACAACAAAATATTATCGTTAGTATGTGTATCTGTGAATGGCTCAAAATGACATTCCACCAAATTTCTCCATTTTCCGGTCAATATATTTTGTTTTTTAAAAAAGACAAAAACATATTTTCCTTATCGGTGACCTATATTTTTTAATTGCTTATTCTTTGAAGCTATATTTAAACTTTTTATATCACAGTTTAAGACCATGTGTCGCAGTCACCTATTTTTATAATCCAATAAAATTATGTAAACATCTCTATTTTCCCTATCATTTCATTGAAAAAATTGTCCCTTTAACATATATATTTTAAAGTAATATTTTGAGCTTGAATGGTTTGGGACCCCCTATTTTTTCGACGAATTTGAATCTTTCTCTGTAAAGATTAAACTAACAAATACACGGCACTTCTGACAAAAACTTCGAACTCAGAGCCACCTTTACAAAGCTGTAGCCGATAAAAAAAAAACCACAAGTGTTTGGAGCAAATCCGCTACTTTAAGATGGAACTGACAACAAACGCCGTGTACATTTTACATGTTTACAATTAGTTTAATGTAATGGACACTGGTTCCACATTAAATGTGTTCACACCTATACACCTTGTTTAGCTACCTATACATCAGATTTGTTCACACTTGTTAAATTGTTCATTACGTAGAACCGAATGCAAAGTTTTCGGACAACTTTTCCAGCAGTAAGGGAACGATCATTTGATTTTAAAAATGGGGGATCGAAATATTTCGATCCCCAATTTGATAAAAAAAAATCTGGTCATACAGATTACAAAAAAAATGTTCTGAATGAAGAGTTTCCAAATACATTTTAGTTTTAAATATTGAGAGAAAAAAAGGATTTTGATCACCAGCATCGAACAAAAAATCTGACTCAGATAAAAAAAAAATACCCCCCCTTTTTTTTAAGTTAAGTTGTTGCTCCTTTATGAAAGCAATTTTGATGATTTGCAGTAATTAGATGTACAAAAGATGTCTCGATAATGCATAAGAACACGTAAGCTGCAGCAGTGTGCTTACAGACGAAAAAAAGGATTGAGATGTTAGGGATCACTACATTTTTATCTTTTCTGTTTGTTTTAAATGGTATTTCTTCTCCAAGGAGTATTTGGGGGCAGGACTCTTAAAAAATAACATTTAAAAAATAGTTCATCGAAGCCATTTATTTGGTGTAAATTTACACATGGTCTGGGTGGTGATAATCGAATTTTATCCTGAGCGTTAAAATGAACGAATATCACGGCCCAACCCATGTGTAAATTTACAACAAGTCTATGGCTTTTTTTTTATTCAAGTAGAACAAATACTGCCATTAAGAAAACTGAAGTGTGGGGGTTGGGGTATGCCATGTGTGGCTGTTCTATTTTACTCACTGTTAGATAAATGTACAAAATAGCTAATAAATATATAGCTTGCGTGAATCATTTATTAGATATCCGTTAGACAAAATGTGATCATACCAAATATTTGCCATTTTAATTTTTATATATTTTACGTTAGATACCCTCGAATTTCCTATTGACAGTTTGTCACAATGAGCCGCCATGTTGACCTACTGAAATCAGAAAATGTGTAAATAATGCAATACAATAGAAAAAGCAGCATCTACCTCCATATTTTATTTTAATGCAATATTATTCGAGTTTAGAAGGTAAAGGCAACGATAAAACCTTTAGCTTTGTCCTTTTCATTCGTATGACGTCATGTTTTGAAATGACAATAATGCGCCAAATAAATTAAAAGAATTTCGTGGAATTTTTATTTATTTTTATTTTCTTCATTTTTCAGAAGTATTATGCACTAATTCTATTTGTTATGCCTCAGAATTAAGATAGCGTTTGCAAATAGGTTACGATACCTGTGAATTTACATAAGATTTATATTGTATCAGCCATTAGTATGTGCATCCCAGAGTCTGCCCTCGTATAGTTATATCGAGATTTTTATCTCGGTGTTGTTCACAAAGCAGATTAAGCACGTCATATTTGACTTTCTATTACATAGATTTGTTCTGATATTTCACTGCTGTCCAATGGGTTTGTTACTCATCTTGTTTTAAATGGAGAATTCACCACAATTGTTTTTATTGGCTTTAAATTCAAAAGAAGCATGAAGTTTAAAAGATTGATGAGCCCCCTGTGCTAAGTTCTAAAGACAGTTTTATAAAGGAGCCAATTATATATAATTAAACACTGGAATGTTGTGGTAGAAGGTTTACTGAACAGAAAATTTTTATATGATTTAGTGATTTATTGGGGAAATATGTTATTGTCCTTCATTAAATCACATTTATAAAGTAGCGATTTTATAAAAAGAAACTTTTCTTATTCAATTTTTTTTTCTAACATCCGGACCATTTGTCTTAAAACCCTGACAATATCAAACACTGATTTTTGGGGTTGAATACAAGGAGATTGTGCTTCATTTTTATTAAACATGCAACGTATTCATACTAAGATAGTTAGTCATGTGAAAAACTTTTAAAATAATGAAATAGCAGTAAATTGTCCTGATCGCAGGTTGTATCACTCTAAAACGAAATCGTGGACACATTCACACGATCCTATAGCTAACTCAAATGAAAATGAATTAATTGGATAATAACTAGATGATATTGTTTACGTAGGTGCTATGAGTTATTTATTTGCTACGGTTTACTATTCAAGGCAACACTAAAATTTCTTCGTTCATATATCAAAAGAAAGTTATCTCTATAATTGACATTTTTCACTATTTCCCTTTACAAAATGAATAAAACAAAATGTTTATGTATATAAAGAAACACTGAGAATATTCAAAGTTTGACCAAAATGTCCAAAAACAAACCTGCGTCTTCTTTGATCAAGAAATGAATCTGGGACTGAAAGCAAATCCCAGTAATTGATAATAAAATTGATTTTAAATTGCAACACGCAACTGCTGTATAATAGCGCACCTTCTATTTTGAATAATTGCATATATACATTACTTATTGAATCAATTATTGTATAGACATATGTTTTCATAAACACAATCTTGTTCAGTTTTTCCATTTAAATATAATATTGTTCTTCAATTAGTTTTCTTTATGATTAATGCTATTTGAAAATGTAGATTTCTTTGTTCCGTTCTTTGGTTCCTTTGCATAACATTATTTAATTTTTGTTCTTGTCAGTTATTTTTACACATATACTGTCTACTAAAGAGACTACGTTTACAGGTTAGAAGAAAAGGACATTTACTTTTTACTAATTGTGACTTATACAATATGAGTTATGACCACTCTATATTGAAATTGAAAAATACGTTGGTATTGAAATCACTGGAGCTGAAAAAAACTAATAAACAAATAGACTGGAAAGAATTCTGTACGCCAAGAGAGGACTCGTGAAGATTTTGCTATTCCAAGCAAATACAAAAAGAGCAGACTTAGATATTTGCGCTGGTTATCAGCCGTTTTATGAAAGCATAAAATTGTTCCATGTTAATGAAGGCCATGTAATGGGAAAACACTCCAGAACCACAAGGCAAAAGGTGCAAGTTCTATCAAAGCATATCTCATATCTTAAGATCAAAATATATTTTTTCAGGAACGAAAAAAGTCTAGGATGATTCATTGATTAAAATACCAGTAAAATAACCAGTCACAGTTGTGATGAATCAACAAGAACAATGATTGCAGGGTTTTTTTGTTCTTTCTTTGTGACGGGGTATCTGACTATCATCATGAAGCATTGACAATTATGATCGACAATAGAGTATTTGACTGTCATTTGAACTACTAATTACTGTTGCTCTTTTAGCCAGACTTTTATGCTGCTCATTGTTGAAGGCCGTGCGGTGACCTATAGTTGTTCATGTCTGTGTCATTTTGGTCTTTTGCGGATAGTTGTCTCTTTGGCAACCATACCACATCTTCTTTTTTATATATCAGTGCTGGAGATTAATAATTCAGGAGCAGATATCATGCTAACTGTTTGTTAAAACTGTACGACAAGGCAATTAGACAGAATTTGAGACACAGAAAGAAAGTCAAGAATCTGGAATGGGGCTTACCAAAATGAAAAAAACCAGTGACTGCTCACAGTCTGGACAGATAATGTTTTATTATTCGAAATTACTGATATCGGTGAAATGTACAGTATACATTCTTAGTGAATATGAGTTGTTATGGAAAAAAGAATTAATACAACACTTTTGATAATTTGAAAAATTGAATAATAGCTGCCAAAAGTAATATTCAAGCATATAGATATAGGAAGATGTGTTGTGATTGACAATGAGACAACTCTCCACCCAAATAACCTCCCAAATAACCTAATACATGATTAACATTAACGGTACCAATTTTTCTGCACTAGATGCGCATTTCGACAATAGATGTCTCTTCAGTGATGCCCGTGAAGGGTTGCGACTCTCCAGGCCATGTCTTATAGTCGTGATGGTGGAGGCATCTCAATAGTCAAGGTAACTAGAATAGTTTGGAGAGCTATGCTTGCTACAAAAAAAAGGTAGATACATTCAATGTGACATTCAAATTGAATCAGTTCCATAATATTTGAGACATCTTACTCTCTATCGGAGGACTGATAAGTTGCAGTTGTATCCTTTCGAAGACGAGTAGCGCAATTGAACTTTTGTTGCTGAGAAATGGTTAGTGTTATCTGTCACTTAAGGATATCACAGGACTGTCTCTCGATGTTTGGTCATTCTGTATCATTCCTACTAACGAGACTCGTGTCTGTTGAATTGATTGTGTTAACAACTGTTATTAAGTGTCCCGGAAAAGCTATTATTTGTATCTAGCAGACATATTTTGCCTGCTATGACTATGGTGATACCTTCCGTTTACTTTTTATTATGAGGTCTGTTCCAGAGCTTCACGAATACCTTCGTTGAAAGTCAAAAAAACTAAATTACCTTGCTTGAAGGCATGCATATATCCCACTGCAGATACATTTCAAATTTATATTCGCATTGTATCAATTTTTCCTTCCATGATAAATGCAAATTATTCTAGGCGTTCAATGTAGAATTTAGCGTGTTGTGCAAGCTTGGAGATTGGTACAATATCTCTTCCAGACCGTTTGCCGAAATGTATTTCATAATTTCGGAAACACAACTCCAAATATGATGGATTTCTGACTTTCTTTATGTGTCTGTCTTTTTGCTATGTTGTCAAGTTGTATCAATCATCAATCAAGATACTAGTGATTTGAATCTTCAGCACTCACTTTGCCTAAGAGAATATGTCTTGTAGTACAGATGCGCAGTCATGCCTTTTTTCCGATTTGAAAACGAGTTTATGTGTCATAGTGATCTTCAGATACATCACCACAGAAAAAAAATACATTGCAGTCATAGTTTTTGTGTTTGACAAAACATGTACATTTAATTTATTGTGAGAAATGTTTTAGCGTCAATTGAGATCATTTGATCAATCGATGTTCATATAACATTACTTGTATGATATGAAACTCATATGTCTGTAATCAAGGTTTTTGAAAGTTGTTTTATATAAACACTAGGCATTGTACTTTTTCAACAAATTTTGCATTGAAAGAAAGTTTATAATTATCATTATTATTCATTTGTTACAGAACATTTACGGTAGATTGATGGTATACCGCCATCTTGGATTGTACAATTACAGTACAAAATCGGTCTAGTTATTTGTATAAACCTGCAAATTTAGAGACAAATTTGCAATTCAATAGTTAGACTGATTTTTCTATTTGAAGAAAACCTGTTAATTATTCGTATAATACAAAATATTTTAACAAATAGAAATTTTTTTTAAATCATTTTTACAAATAAGCCATTTAAAGGGAGATAACTCTTTTAGTACAAAATTTATACTGGCCTAATAGGGATTTTTTTTTATTTTTACTTGTAGCAAGAAAACAAGTTCGGTGACACCAAGTTTTCTTCTCATTTTCTTAAAACATATTATGAAACCTTTCTTCTCACAATTTATTTCAAAATTCTATCTCATAGACTTTTTTTTATACACACTAATGTGTTTTTTCATGAACAAACTAACCAAATTTTGGCAATTTTTAACGACTCATTGCTTGAAAAATAGCACGTTGACCCATACTTTTTATAAAATTTTTGAAAAGAGCATAGTAAAATCTTCATTTTGGCAAATTATAAAAAAATCTGTCTAAAAAAATATATACTTGTGATCTACCTTGAAAGTTCTATTGATAACAATAACTATTTTCATTTGTACAACGTGACTAAATTAAAAATTTTAGGTACAATGTATCACTTTCACCAATACATGTAACAAAGAAACACAAAAAGTCACACGTTCAAACCACAACAGCCAAAATGAAAGATAATACAAACAACACATTACCGTGATGTACCAAGTCACGACAAAATGATAACACGAAAAACAGACCAAACAGTGAAAGTACTATTAATTATAGAACAAAGACAAATAAAAAAAACCCAATATAACACGTTATTAATAGTTATCAAAGGTACCAGGATTATAATTTAGTTCGCCAGACGCGCGTTGCGTCTACATAAGACCCATTAGTGACGCTCATATCAAAATATTAAGATGATAAACAACGTCAGGACGCAGAAACTATACACCAATCCATCATGTGTTATTTGTGAAGTTCATACGGAATATTTATCAACAAAGTCTTGGTTCCTTTCGATGAACATTTTTTTTAGAAAAAAGACCAGACGTTCTTTGACATACCCCTGTTTCATCAACTTTCTGCTCAGACACTGGTGACATTTCACATTGTCTGAGTAGGACCTGCAAGCTCTTGAATAAGTTGAGAAATCATGTATATCCCATATGCAGGTGAAGTTAATATATTGCTACTTAGGTGGGGGAAATTGATAATTTCAAAATTAGAAACGTCTATTTTGTCATAGATGCTAGTACTGAGATGACTGTGTATGGAAAATTCGAGGTATAAGTCTAAAATGGGGAGGATGAAGCCGTGTCTGTTGTTTCTTTAATTTCTAGTTATGGGGAATATATTAATGGAAACCAATCAGAAAAGTTCGGATTGTTAATGGAAAGAACATCATCAATAAAACTGAAAGTGAAATTAAATAATCTGCATGGCGTCTTTGAATTTCTTGTTTCTGACAAGTGACTATTTGTTTTGACGTTTTGCTTCCGGATTTTTTTTTATATTTCTTCGAAGAATGTGTTATTTTTGTTTTTAATCAATATCTTCATGTTTTGTTAACAGACATGACAGATCTGTGGTTTGTTAGTACCTACATCTGATTTCAATCTCCATTAAATTATGTAGTATTTCAGTTATTCTGAAAATAGTTGTACAAATGTAGCACGAGTGTTCATAGAGCCTTAGATTTTGTGTTAAATTCTTACTTGAATCGATGACTTAACAGCCTTACTCCATTCAGATTTCACGTGTAGTCCATTTCCTGTCCTTGTCTTTATCTCAATCCATTAGTATATTTCATTTGTTTTTTAAATTGATGGATTTAAGCTGACGATTTTTTGTCTTTTAATCACCCTATTAACACGACCTGACGAATTATATATAAGATGAAACAAGCATAAAATTATGTGAAATTAAGAGGTTTTTGAATTGAAGTGGTCAATCTTCAGATGTTGCAAAAGAGATATCACAAATAAAAACTTCAATTCCAATTAGTTTGGTGTAGGTATAAGATATGGTAGAGCCAGAAGTAGGGAGATATTTTCGATTGAACTAACATATTTCCTAAAATTGGCATCGATACATGTGTTTGTAAAGGAAAATTTAAGTTGGCTCTGCAAATTTGTATTAGCCTCTTTTTTTGCAGCGAGATTCGGAAATCTTTTTCTATATATTCAATGCATATGCCTATATTTCGCGTCTGTGTCAACTTATATACATAATTCTATATAATCTTCTAGTGTTCAGATCTTTAAATCACGTATTTGTTTTATCTTGTTTGATTGATTTTTATATACGGGTTAAAAATATACTGTCATATATCCGCCTTCCTACTATTGTTTGTACTATTTATTTTGACACGCAGTATTTAAAACTAACTATATTTATTACACATACGTCAGTAAAATATCTATTGCATATTTGAATGGTCATATAGCATTGAGATGAAAATCTTCGTCACGAACTAAGTCTTTTCTACATGAAAATCATATAATTGGTATTTCCGATTGATGTTCCAAAGAAGTTTAATTTCAATTTATTTACAGAATATTTACAGCAAAACGTCAACTAAACTTTTCATTTATTAAAAGCTTGTCACCATGTAGTACTGAAAATGTAAGCTTTCATATTTTAAAAAACTAATACAGGCTTATATGTTTACATCTTAGTCTTGAAAATTATAATAACTTGCAATAGGATGTTTGTTGGTCTATATGGAAACGTTTCTTGTCTAAAACTTTTATACCTCACAGTTTAGTTGCATTAGCGCGCTGTATATACCCATAGGATATATTTACGGCATTTAGTTAAAGAGTGTAAAAGATAGGCGACAGGTAACAAAGAGATATTCAAACTTACAAATCTAAAAAAACAAAACATATAAAAACCAACAAAAGACAAACAGTATTACACAACTTTTTGGAATTTTGAGTCGTCAATGCTCTTCAACTTTGTACTTGTTTGGTTTTATAACTATTTTGATATGAGCGTCACTGATGAGTCTTATGTAGACGAAACGCGCGTCTGGCGTATTAAATTATAATCCTGGTACCTTTGTAGATAAATCACAAAAAAAAAACCCGAAAACTATTTAAAAGACTAAGTAAATCGAAGCAGCAAATCAGCAAAATCACAATACAATGTATATAGCAAGCTATCGATTAAGTTATGTCTAGTCGACGAACAACAAACAATGCTATTCAGTTATGCAATGGATATTATTTTTTACATACTTTTTGTATCCTATTCAGAATTGGGTAATAAGGGTGAATTTAAACTGGAAAAGGGATTTTAGGCCAAATTGTTTCCCGATTCCAATTGATTATAAAAAAAATATATTCGGCAGAGTAGATTGATATTTAACAAAAAAGATGATTTATAATAATTCAACATTTCCTGTTGGTACATAGGATTTAACCATTTACACTATCGTTTGAAATCCACTTCAATACCTTAAATGAATCATTTATCGGCTTCCGTATTTTATACTTTCAACAGCTTTATGGGTCATCGGGTACTTTTACGCATAATTCTGATATATTTTATATAAACGTTATACAAAATGAGTGCAACGTTATAATAGCTATACAGTTAAAGACTATTGTTAATGCTTTTACTATATGAAGACATTTTATACCTTTATTTCAAAAACTATCTTACATTTATAAGTTTGGCAGACAATGGATATACGACGATCATAATGCACATATATTATAATAATCACTGTTTGTCTATTTGTCTAATTTTATTTTACTTTGTATGCATTTGGAAGGAAGAAACAAAGAAACCTAGATTTTTTTACAAAATATGTAAGTACAAATCACTTTGGTAAGAAGTTTATCACTATACCTCATATGAGGTTGTTTTTTGTGGTAAAATGACATTTTACGCAAAAAAAGCAGATAAGTTTACATTCAATTTAAATGCTGTATCCGGGATTTCAAATAAAATCAAAATCAAAATTGAATACGATAGCCTGCCCTATAAATTACGTGATGTTTTTCTTAAGAAAATGTTTATAATTGGTAATAGAATAGTAGTTTGTAAACGTTTTACTAACATTTACATATAAAACAAATAACGAACTGTCACAAAACATGATACTATAGCATATGTACTTGTAAAGCCGGAAACACCTGAACATTCCAAGGACAAAGTACGATTTCTAATTGAAGGAGTATATAAAATATAATTTTGATTTTGAATAACCCAACTTAATAATTATGTACATATAAATGTACTGTGTGATAGATGAAAGCAACAGTAGTTTATCGCTGTCAAAAAGTCATTCGATTAAGCGAAAACAATTCCGGATCACCAACCAAAAACTTAGGGCAAAACATCAACTCTAAGAGGAAAACAATTTACACTGAACTGAAAAAAAAAAAAATAGGTGTACATACACGAAAACGGACTATTTGATCACAACTGCCATATTTCTGACTTTGTACAGAACATTTTAGGATGTACACTTTTGAGGAGCCAAACATTTCTAGAATTAAACTTTTTTCCTAAACCTGATTTTTGGGTTTATATGACTGTTAAACAATAATTGGTGAAGAAAAAAATTATATGGTGGTGCACTTCTTTTTTTGCTACTGCCTTTTGAAAGTACCCAATTTTGATGATTACCCCATTTTTCATCAATTTTAACCGATTTTGGGACTATTTTCGTGAGAAAAAAAATTACAGTTCCACAATTAAACTTTTTGTCATACTTTCAAAATTACAAAAGACTCATCAGTGAAGCTCGAATCAAAAATTATTTAGAAGGCCAAATAGAGTACGAAGTTGAAGAGCATTGAGGACCAAAAACTCCTTAAAAAAATGCCAAATACAGCTACAGTAATTTATTTCTGAAGTATAATAGCCTTGTATTTCAAAAATCAAAGTTTTGTTAACAGTTAATTTATTATTTTTAAGTTATCTATGATAACTCAAGTCAAAATAGAAGTGCTGACTTCTGGGCTGGTGACACCCTCGGGTAAATAAATCTCCATCAGCAGTGACATCAACCTAGTGGTTGTAAATAAGCTCATCATAAATACCAGGACTAAAATTTTACACTTACGCCAGACGCGCGTTTCGTCTTCAAAAGATTCATGAGTGATGCCCGAATCAAAAAATCAAAAAATATTTAGAAGGCCAAATAAAGAACGAAGTTGAAGAGCATTGAGGACCAAAAATTCCCAAAAAATTTGCCGCATACAGCTAAGGTTATTTACTCCTGAAGTAGAAAAGCCTCAGTATTACCATGTTGTCAATTTTGTGATTTTTCTCTATTTTACATTTGTAAGTACAAAATGCATATTTTTTCAACTTTTTTTGTTATAAATGATGGAACAAATACATATCTAAGAAATTTGAA
Organism: Mytilus galloprovincialis; assembly: GCF_965363235.1. NCBI lineage: Eukaryota > Metazoa > Mollusca > Bivalvia > Mytilida > Mytilidae > Mytilus > Mytilus galloprovincialis. The sequence goes on along the minus strand of NC_134850.1, from coordinate 46,001,169 downwards.
AAGAAAAGTAGGATGTACATGTTTCTGGTTTAATGTTTTTTTTTTGTATCCCTCACCCATTTTCTCAAAATTTTGGCTAAAAGGCTGACTTGATCGGTAATAAAATTTGAAAAATTAATTACTCAAAAACTACTCATTTGAAAATTCCCAGTTTTTTCATAGAGTTAAGTATGATTATAACATTTTATTAAATTCATTCGTATTTTCCACTTGTATCACATATTTTGGAAATAATATCAAAACGAGATTTCCACGAGACTAAAACGTCAGAAGTATACATCCTTAAAGAGATGGTGTTTAACATGGTTTTATGGCTAGTCAAACATGACGTGTTTAAATGTTATCAATATTATTGCATTGTTAACATTTTGTGACGTATAGTAGTTGCCCTTTATTGTAGCAATAAATTAGCATGCTGAACTTTTCATGTACATTATTTGTTTAAAGTATTAAACTGCTGCGTCTCATTTGGTGATGCCACTTTGAGAATATTAAGATGGGATTGTGGTTATTACATATTATGGAACATATCCATCGTCAGCTGTGAACCATATTCCATAATGTTCAAACAACTCGTGATGACGTCCTTACAATTTTCTAATGGACAGCTAACATTTTACCATTTGGACCAATTGGTCGAATAAAAAAGATGTCATGACAAAAAACGCAAGCTTGTATCCGCTTGGAGATATGTAATTCATGTGCAGGCACTGCTGAAATGTTGCTAGATATAAATAAAACTCCCACATTTAAGATGCTAAAGTTCTTAACCGACCAATATTGTCATTGTTTTTAAGTTTTCCTTATTATAGCAATTCAGTTTTAGTTTTAGTTAATTCCAACATCATATCTATCGTGACAGAAAAGATCTTGCATCCATTACCTCGGGCTAATGAAATAGGTTAGAAACCCGTATACAAATTGTCTCACGAAGCAATTTATGGAACAAATTTCTAGTAGTGTTCGAATTTTATGAATTAAAAAACTGTTAAAAAAGCATAAACAAATATTACTATATAGACCATGTCATTACTTTCATTCGGTTCAATCCTCGTTTGAATCGTGTGATTCAACTTTTTATGAATCATTTATTTATTATATATCGTATCCTCGTTAATTTGGATCAAAATACATTTTTTTTTCGTAAACATAAAATAATATTAAGAAGAGTATCCGAAAGGACGAAAAATGATATGTTAATGACTTATAAATGACTTATTATGTTTGTCATTTAAATACAAATATAAAAACCGTGATTTAGAAAACAAAGGTTGTTTTTTTTTGTTCATTCCAAATATGTAAAAACTTTCACGATAAACGTACATTTTTTCAAACAAGGCCTTGTTGTGGAATATATCAAGATTGAATTGTAATTCTGCACGAGATCAAATGTAAAAACTTAGGTGCTTAATCATCCAATGAACATAACACTCATTGTTGGAAAGGCCCGTTGAATGAGAAAACAAAACTTCCACAAATAATGTACAGGCATATATTTATATGATATATCATTCGACATAAAGTCGGCACGAGTTACACTTATTTCAAACCTGTCAAAAGAGCATTATAACTTTTTTAACTGTAACATTAAAATAGATTTTGATAAATGATTGCGATAATTTGAAAGTGTGTAACAAATACGGATCCAGATATTGAAAAGGAAGGCGGACTTGGCAATGCTTGTATGTGGATCATGTTAGAAGTCTATGCATTGGACATATATGGAACTCCATTTGGTAGGCCGGTTCACTCCCCTATATTATTCTCTGTTTTATCATTCTATTTATGGATTCAGACACATGCATTGGGTTTAGGTAACTTGCATGCACAGTCATGTACAAAGTACATTTTACAAAATTAAGACGAATTAAATGCTTTGTTATATTAAACAACTGCATGTTATCGTATGGCTTTCAAAAACAAATAAAATCCGTATAGTATGCTTTAAAGGCACCGGGGTTTATTTTCAAGCTATCTTTGGCGTTTTATAACATTCTGTTACTGTCATAAATCTCTTTGTTTTACTTGAAATATCTTAATTTCTAAGTTTTGTTAGGATTTCATTCCCGAGGATGTAAAATATGTATCCACTGCAAAATTTTGATAATAGATAAACATGTCAATTTTCTAACAAAGACTTTATACTTAACAGACTTCGTAACATGCAACATTTTCATTTAATCAAATAATGGGCACGAAAATATCTAACAAATTTTCTCGCATCATAAGTCTATGATTTTTCCGAACACTAGTCCTAAATAAGACCTTGGCGTAACTGTTTTCTGTTTAATATGACATTTTCCTATTACATATTTTGCTAATTGTTATTTTGTTAATTTGCAATTTTCTGTTGTAAAAAAGAGGAAATATCAGGTAAAAACTTTAGTCCTGAAGAAAGTGTCATTATAATAGACCAACGGATCCAGCAACACATTTCACTAAATTTTTTTATTTGTTTTACGCAGAAACAAAACGGCACTTCAATACATGTAATTTGCTGTTATTCACTTTTTCATGTAGATGCAAATTGACCAATAGTAACAGGGACATAGTACTCCGACCTTATATCGGTCTATGATATTATCCCTCAATACCGCATGCTTATTCAGGTTAACATGCATCATGTGCATATCGAGAATTTGCTTACAGGACACACACCTGCAGTTTACCGGGCAGTTCCAAACACTATAAAGACTTTATAAATTAAAAAAATATATACTAATTACTAGATTCAAGAAAAAGTTGGGATTGTAATTTTAAAACTTCGCCCAGTACACAGGGACGCTGTATTACTAATAATTAGTCGGTGATGTTGGCAAACTTTAACTTCTGTCTTACTTTTTGACATGCCTTTTTAAAAGGGGAGCTAATAAGGAAAGTTTTTGATTGAAATTTTTTAAAGTGGAGTGTTTGATTGCGGCAAAAAATATGAATGACAATTTTCTTTGTGAACACTGGTTTGATCGAACTGATGCAAATAACTTAATTATCAATCTATGCATGATGATATAATAAGGAGATGGTTTTTTATGATATATATTTAAACTTTTGTGTATAGTTGTCTTATTAACAATCTACCTAATTTCATATCGTATAGGGTTAACATAAAAATATGACAAATCTGACAGATATTCCCTTGCTTAGACAGAGTGTGCATACAGCTAGATGTATAAATACGAAGCCTCGTAGTGTAAAAAGGGGTGACTTTGCCCATACCAAGCATACATTGTCAATTCATTTGTTTATGGTAGTCTATATATCGAACTCCTTCTACTTTGCATAACTTTCATATGATACTTATCATCTATACGATGCTTGAAATAGTTGCCAGTGAATGTTCAGCATGCACACATTAAATTGTTATTATGTGCAATACTTACAAGCATTTTTGGGCTTTTTATCATAGCTGCCTACGCGGTATGGGTTTTGGTCATTGGTGAAGTCGGTATGGTGACCTATAGTTGTTATCATCTATGTAAATCGATCTCTGGTGGAGAGTTGCTTCATACAAATGCCAAAGACGAATTATTAATTTCATTGTAAAAAGTTTTATTTGATGGACCTGAACATCACAGTTGTAATATATCTGCAAGACCAACTTGATATACCAAATTTGAAAATGGTGAGTAGACAGATTTGTTGGGATGACAAGGTATTGACTTCAACCACGATAGCTGTGAAAGAAAATATGGAAATCTGATTTCCTAAAAAATATAATGCTAATACAAGCAAGAAGTGTCAACTATAAATACTTGTGCCAACACACACAAGAAGTATCAGTCATAATAACCTAGCTTCCATCATTACCAAACTGAACAAAGGAATAACACGACTGGTGCTGTATACGGTGCAGGAAATGCTTACCCTTCCGGAGCACCTGATTTCACTCCCGGTTTTTAGTGGAGTTCTTAAATTCTTTGAATTTGATTAAGCTGCTATTGTTAAAAGGGTGGCAATGTTTGGAAATAGTGTCAAAATTGCACATTTCGCTTCAATTTGAGGGGAAAATGAGCCTGGTGACCCCCTTTTGTCTTTGTATTTTTGGATTCAACATAAAAACATCTACAAAATATGTGAAAATATAAATATTCTACCGGGGTTCCTTATTGGGGTGAGCTACCTTAAACCCAAATAATTCCGTTCTATCAGCATAATCGATATATCCTACTGCATACATCATATATAAAGGCAACAGTATATACCGATGTTCAAAACTCAAAAATCGATAGAAAAAAACAAATCTGGGTCACAAACCAAAATCGAGGGAAACGCATTAAATATAAGAGGAGAATGACGACACAGCATTAAAATGTAACACACACAGAAAAGAAATAAGCATTAGACAAAATCCGATAAGAAAGGAGCATAAAACAGCTAAATAACGATTTAAATATTGATAATATCTTTTTTACAAAGTTTATACTATAGCAATATAAACAGAAATGTTAACTTCATTACTCATTTCAATGAATTTGAATTTAAATGTCAAACGATAAACAATGATAAAATACATTGTAACATATTACATGTTTAACACTATCTCTATGTAATCGCATGTACTTGGATACCAGTTAAAACCAAACATGTACGGCAACAAGGACTCATTGTGATATTTTACAAGTAGGGGTGTGCATGCGATGATATAACTGCGATATAAAAACTCATCAAAGATAAGATCGTTATGAGGAAGCAGGTTTACAATACGTATCCATTTGACACACGCTGTTTCGCTTAAAATTCACTTGTTGACTCCACAGCAATTTAGTCCTGTTTGTCATTTTGCCTTACGTTTATTCATTTTTTGAATATCATAAACACAGCAGGTCCTTCGGATACAAGTTTTTAACAGAATAGCTTGAAACAAATAACAATAACAATATGACCCACAATATAAGAAAAGACTTTGATGTGTTCGAACTGTTTTAAGGATCTTTGTTAAAGATTTATTTTATAAACTTTTCAGGATAAATTACTTTGATATATCTGTAATTTTATTTAAAGTTTAATCAAATGCACACTATTTTATTAGTATTAACGGAGTAGACTGTACCCGGCCACATCCGCTTTGTGTGTGTGTCCCGGACTAAGTGGAGGGCTCGGGTCCCTCTTAAATTTTTAATCCCGCCACATTCTGTGTGTATGTGCCTATCCAAAGTCAGGAGCCTGTAATTCAGTGTTGTCATTTGTAGCTGTGTTACATATTTGTTTTTCGCTGACATTTTCTTATTTAAATTATGTCGTTAGTTTTCTCGTTTGGAATGTTTTACATCTGTGATACAAAAATGTATATAGCTAAAACGCAGCACGGGATGTGCCCATTGTCGAAGGCCGTACAGTTACCTATAGTTGTTAGTTTGTGTGTCATGTGGTCTCTGGTGAAGTGTTGTCTCCTTGGCAATAATACCACATCTTATTTCTTATTTAGACTGGTTAATTTGATCATCTTCTCAGCGGGTTATATTTGTGTTGTATTTTTTTTTTTTTTGCGTCTTCCTTTTTTAAAGTCAATCGCTTGTTAACAATGATGTTATGGTATTGTGAAGTAAATCATACTTTTAGCATTAGTAAAGAACGTGTCGTCCAGTCTGGTTCTATACCATAGTGTATTTGAGCTACAGTAGGACAGTGCATTATGAGCATTGTTCTTCACAAATACTATATATACAAGCAGAATTCGTTGTATACTTTGCGGATGACACCTGTCCTACCTTTATGGAAAATATATTGTTTTCCCCGCTTATAAATCCCCAAACAACATCGATTTTGTGGGTAAATAAAAGTACAAGAATTTCATTATAACTAAATAATGTATTGACAATTCATTTGGAAATTCAAAATAAACCCAAAGACGCTTACCAAGTCTGAAATCCTTGACATCGGGAATTTTATTAAGATAGTGTGTCCAATATCAACAGCTTTGCACTCTAAAAATACATGATGGACATCACAGAACGAGATGATTTCGTCAATTTCTCACATCGGGTATTTTATCTTTATTCGTTCTTAAGAAGTTTGTATGGTGTATTATAACACGGCATTTGTTATACAAGCTCAGTTATGGATTAATATCAAAATATGACAATAAATCTATATACTGAAGACAGACATGAATTGTAATTTAAAATTTATATTGCGACAATTGACAATTTTTATTAGATATGAATGTGATACCACTCTAGTATTTTTGAATGGTTTATGACACCCTAAAGACTACTTCAAAAACGAATTACTTAAATTTTTTATCCTGCATCTTCCGAAAATCTCCGGTTCACGTCATTTAAGTACTTAACATTGTGATAAAAGATTTACTGATACATTTTGTGTCAACAATAATTGTTATTATTTTGGATAAAAAAATTGTAAGTGTTTGCTTTTTTTATTGTCTAGTTCCTTTTCGTCATAGTTTTACGTGTGAAAATAGTGTCTTCCCAAATATGGAAATCAAGAAACACTGATAAAAGGTCACACGTTACCCCCGATATAGACTGACAAGTGAGGTCCCCTGGTTTGGTACATACGCTTAACCATCAGGTTTGAAATTATTTTTTTTCAGTCTATGCGCGAAAGTTTGTGTATTTTTAGGTAACGGCGTATGTTTACTTCAAAATCATGTACTTATCGAAATAAGTAACAAGGAAATGAGATTTGATTGCCAATCATACAAATATCAAAAAACCATTGAGTTTACTAAATTATTGTCGCTGTATGGCCTTCATCAATTAGAAAAACCCATACCACATTGTCGCTTTTACAAAGATACGTTATTCAAATATTGCTTTTCCTAGCATGATTTCATTGAAACAGAGTTATATACTGCTTACAAGGAAGCTATTGTAAGTGTCAGAGTTTAAGTGATCACTTTAATATTTTTACGTATAGCACATTTTGTGTTTGACTTATATAGAATGTCTGCGTTACTGCTATTCGTAGTCACATTTTCGTCTACTTATACCGACTCCGTTTCAGATGACAAATTATGAATACCTGAAGACACATTTTGTAGCTCAAAGCCGCAATTGTGATATGATTTTAACAAATTTCAGTTTTTATTGACTATCGTTCTTTTCTAAAACCAAATTTCTTGAGCAGGTAAAGTTATATATTGATTTGTGATACATATTTGTTCATTCTGGTAGTGACAGTCAGCATGAAATAACAAAAACATACAATTTGCAATTGTTTGCACATTGCTTTCAACAGATAAAAGCAGCATGAAATTGTGTTTGCTTTTATGAAAAATGAGGTGGCATTTACAAGGAGGATATGTTGAGTAAAACGACATGAAATAACAAACATGTCAAACAGTTGGATGAAAATTATTTAAGATCTTTAAAAGCAATTTTGTTTGAATTAAACATATTCATGCATACGTCTAGTATTTGACTTTTTATATTAGCATTTGTCGAGAGATTGCTGTCCCATTGACGTTACCCTACATGAAATAAAATTTGAATAAAACAGTTTAAAACCCTGCAACAACGATTTTTCAATACAGGATTGGGTTACAAAATGTCTTTGTCATAACGTTTTTAGAATGCAATAGGAGTATCCCATTAACGTGAAATGCACGTCATAGTCACGTTTAAACCAGTTTTGTTGTTAAAGAGTTACCCATATATTCTAATTTTTAATCAAACAAGGTTTAAACTTGATTCACCAAATTATTCGGGTTTTATGTCATTTTATCTTTAGAATTATGAATATATTGTCAGAACTTAAATGATTTTAATCTATTCAAGCGATATGTCAGATTCCTTTCCAATTATGAAGTATCCTAACAGATATCTTAAGTTTACATTTTATTTATCAAATATAAAGTAACAATTTGTCTATCACAATTTTATTTTCCTTCATATAACTATAATTATTTTGACAAGTTGAGGTACATTTATTAGAATTGACGATATATTTTGACAATTTTGGTAATTTGAATGATTGTTCATTTGTGGAATTTGGATAATTTATGAAAATCCCCCAATATAACCAACCCAGATAAATGAAGTGTGTTTATCAAATCAGAAACAAGAATAAACAAGTTTTTTGATTGAGTTAAGCCTTCCAATTGATATTTTATCGTGTCTTTCTCTATGTTGTGATGTTATATTATTGTTTCAGAAAAAGGGAGAAGCTTTGGTACCATTAAAACGTTAAATCCCGCTGCAAATGTTTGCACCTGTCCTAAGTCAGGAATCTGATGTACAGTAGTTGTCGTTTGTTTATGTCATTTATACGTGTTTTTCGTTTCTCGTTTTTTATATAGATTAGACCGTTGGTTTTCCCGTTTGAATGGTTTTACACTAGTAATTTTGGGGCCCGTTATAGCTTATTGTTCGGCGTGAGCCAAGGCTCCGTGTTGAAGACCGTACATTGACCTATTATGGTTTACTTTTAGAAATTGTTATTTGGATGGAGAGTTGTCTCATTGGCACTCACACCACATCTTCCTATATATATGTACATATGCTTGAACACCATAACACAAATGTAACCAAAAATGTTTAATGTTATTTCTGTACATAGGTTTATAAAGCGTTGACACATAACCGTTTCTTTGGTCGAATAAAGCATTTGGTCAAAATCATAAAAGTAACTGGATGTTAAGTGTGTAAATATTCCTCAAACTAGCTAATTGATTATAGAGACTGAAACTGAGAATTGTCCGAGAACACAATGCACAGCATATACATCACAGAGACCTCTAGACTTTATACGCAAAATTACTAATGTTTGATGGGTTGATTGTTGTTAAGAAAACGATCATCAAAAGATATTTGATGCCAAGTCAGGACTTCCATTTAAGGTGGTACCTAACACTACAGGGAGATAACTCTGTAAAATCAGCTCGACGTTTTAATTACGTTGTGTTGTTAAGGGAATATCAAGCTTCTCAATGATCAAAATAAGTGTTTGTCAAACTGTTATATAAACAGTGTATTTTTTCTGATAAAACGGTTGGTTCAATTTTTTTGAATTTTTGTAAAAGGGTCAAAGTAAATACTTTGTCAAAATTTTAAGAAAATTAAACGAGGCAAATTAATTTAAGTTTAAGTGTTGGGTACCACCTTAAAAAAAGGGAAATTCCTGGGTTAAAAAACATTTTCGAGAGGTTATTGGGACATAGACATGGTCGATTAACAAACAAACTGATTAATTGTATAAACAAAAACAAAAACCCAAAAAATCACGGAAGGAGAAGAAAAATAGTGTTTGTCTCATATAGCGATCACATTAAATAGAATGACCAATCATTCATAAATATTACTCTACGTTGTTTTCTGGAAGCCATGCTCCTGTTTTAAATGCTTCAACCATTCGAGCATACTTCAAAGCTTTTGACAATATCAATGATTATTCATTTCAAAACAACACCAACATTTTTCCTTCTGTCAGGCTTTGTTAAATTTGCACTTTCAAAAGATGTGCAACAGCTATATTTGTTTCAAATACTGAAATTGAAGGCATGAATAAATTTTTATCTTGTCGGGTACTACAGTCATTATCTTACATAACATTTCCTAATGCATATCATATAACAACCATCACTGGAAGTTAACCAATCGAATTTTAACCCTTTCTCCCTGTTAACAAGCTTACAGTCATGTAGACTCAAGTTTTGTAAAAATAATCTATATTTTATAACATAAAATAACAAAATGGGGCTTTGAAACACCATAGATGTATGTTTACAACTCAGATTATTTTAATGCACTAAAAGTTATGACTAATTCCCTGCAACTGTAAAATTAAGGGGATTATTTTTTTCCGATCCTTTTCTCGTCTGCAACCAAATGTGACGTACCATAATTTGGTTGAATTGCAACCTTTACTAACACGTTTTCAATAAATGTCTTGCTAAAACACTGTGGTTGTGTAAATGATCAAAAATTAATAATATATGGTGTGGGGTAGGTGTAGAATGAAACAGCTGAAAATTGACAGAAAAAAAACAAAAGAGTAATATAGGTCTTTAACATGTATTTAACACATTTCTATACGATATGTTAAGATGGTAATTGTCCAAAATAAAGAATAAGATGTGGTAGAATTGCCATTGAGACAAATTTTTATTGTTGTGTTGCTCATGTTATAACAAATCCGGTAAATAGTCTAATTCGATATGTCACATTAATGAAAGGGAAGAGGATTGTAGTTACGACGTAAGGAACATATCCAATATAATCTGTGAAACGGTTATTCCATAACGGTCAATCAACGCAGGGATGATTTCAACTTTTCCATTGGAACTCTTGGGTTAATAGCTTCCTTGTGAGCAGCAACCCTCTATCAAGAAAATAATGCTGGAAATACAAGCACGGGAATATCTTATCAATTGGGAGATATATACCCCGTATGCAGGTGCTGCTAGAATGTTGCTACTTAGAAATGGAAATTTCACAATTGGAAAGCTGACATCATCTCTTTTGTCGTAAAGTTTTGTTTTCAACCGACCCTAATTGTCAATTTCTAGATGTAAGTTAAGATATGAGGCAGACTTAACTGTATCTGTTGTATCCTTTATCTCTAGATAGATGCGTTCAACATAGTCACCAAATTTTGAATTATTTAGTGAGAGAACATCATCTATATAGCGGAAAGTAGAGTTAAAGGATAAGGCTAACTTCTTATCTTTCTTCCTAAGAAGTTCCTGTATGAAGTCAGCCTCATAATAATAAACAAACAAGTCGGCAAGAAGAGAGGTACATTTGGTTCCCATTGGAATGTCGACAGTCTGTTGAAAAACACGTCCTCCAAACGTAACAAATATGTTGTCAATCAAGAAATTAAGCATATTGATAATGTCAGTTTCAGAGAATTTCTTGTTCGAATCAGAGTGATCCTTTACAAAGTAGGATTGATCCCTCCCATAGACAAGATACTTGTATCTACGTAGGCCATTCTTTTTTTATGAAACAAAGCAATACCAATTATTTCAATTGGTCTTTTAGTTTGGAATGTGGAATACTCGTGTAAATTGTAGAAAAGTCAAATGTTTAATACTATTGCAAGATGAAAGAGAGCTAGATTGTATGTACTCTAAAAGGTCTTTGGAATTATTTAGTATCCACATTTTGCCATTTACTAAGGAACTTTCCGTTTCGAATGTTCCTCGGAACTTTTTTCTTTTTTTTTCTTTTCGTTAATTAGGCTACACGATTTTGTTGTCGTCATGGTTCCATCTAAAACATAAACAAATACTTTTATCTTAAGCATACTTCAAAACTCCCTCTCTTAACATACTCCATATATTTATATTGATTAGATCGTTGGTTTTCCCGTTTGAATTGTTTTACACTAGTAATGTTTTGGGCCCTTTATAGCTTGCTGTTCGGTGTGTGGCAAGGCTCCGTGTTGAAGGCAATACCTTGACCTATAATGGTTTAATTCTATAAATTGTTATTTGGATGGAGAGTTGTCTCATTAGCACTCATATCACATCTTCCTATATCTATCCAATGCCTCATGTTCAAAGGTCGTGTAATTAGTACTGTCACGTTTTCTTTTAATGTCCTGCTAATACCCGATACCCTGGAGTTGTGTAAATTATCCAATATGAGTTAATTGATGGTGTGGGGTAGGTGTAAACATGAAACAGCAGCAAATTGACAAAATTAACAAAGAGACAGCTGATGGGTACGTACCATAGGTCTTTGACATATAGTTATCACATGTCTCAACAATACATCAATTACTGAATTGTCTGAAGTTTATAATAATATTGAACAAATTAAGCAATAATAAATATAATACCTGTCTCCAACAACTTAATTTTTAAAACTATGAAAACCTATGCAATAAGGCGATCAAGTGTGACTGGTTTTATTTACCAATAGTTGACAGGGTAAATATATAAATCACATGATTATAAAAAAAAAAGTATTTACCAAAACATGACTTCAAATCTAATTACATAACAATACTTTATAAACTTTTAGGTACGTACATGCGTACCCTTCCGGGTAAAATATGACAGCTGTTACCCAGTCTTTTAATGTGCTGGTGCTTTAGATGTAGCCATTTGCTTATGGACTCTCCGTGTTCAATTTTCCTCAGATTTTAGTTTTTTTGTTATTTTACTTTTTATCAGTCTACATGGTTTTCTTGTACATGTAGCAGCGAAAACATCATCAAATGCTTATATCTCAAGCAAACTTTAATGCTCCCTTTTCAAACATATTCCAATGCCTCATTCTCAAACATCCTGTAATTAATACTGTCACGTTTTCTTTAAATATCTTGCTAATACACTGGATTGTGATAATTATCAAATATGAATAAAAGGTGGTGTGGGGTAGGTGTAAAACGAAACAGCAGAAACTTGACAAAAAAATCTAAAAGGCATCTGACGGGTAACATAGGACTTTGACATGTATCAAACATATGTCTCTACAATATATCAATAAGTAAATTGTCCGAAGTCTATCACAATATTGAACAAATTCAACAATAAATTAAAAACCAATTGTTCCACAATAGAACAAGTATTTTAATATGAAAATAGTGAAAGTAATTAATATCGTCAAATGATAGCTTTGAGTATGATGATTTCAAAAATATATGGTTTCTGTACAGTATTTGTTAAATAAGGGAGATAATTTGTTACTTCTGGTTTGAAAAATGTTACTTCCAGTATTATTTCACTGTTTAATTGACACTGATTCCAAAAACATATAGCTGTATATACTTTCACATTCAAAAAGTAAAAAAAGCTAATTCCGGTTTACACATGGTAACTTTCGGTTCCTTTTTCAAGGTCATATGGCTTGGAACTTAATGCAAAAAGTCCCAATGGCTTTATCACGTATGCATATAAGGTCATAGCAAAGGTCAATATCTACCACGGCAAATTAACACATGACCTTGAGCTCAATTTCAAGGTCATCAACCAAGGACCTCAAATCAATAGACCCTAGGTCTTAAATTATGTTTGGTTGGTTAGTTATATCACCATATTCATATTTTTAAATAAAAGAGGGGAGAACACTTTTAATTCTATGTAAGCGTACCCTTTAAACCATTATGTATAACATGTTTAACTAACAATTAAGTAAAAATATGTTGTCGATATCTTAAATTGTGTTTGAAAAGAGGTGAATAATTTTGTCGTAATTACAGAAAAGTGGAAAAACTTAAAATCAAAAAACTATATTTTACAATTAACATTTCAAAGCAATGAAACCCTATAAGATAAGGCTATCAGGTGTAACTGTATATTTATTTACCATGGGTTGACAGGGTACATAATATATGAATTACATAATAATAAATAAATACTATTTACTAAAAAAAGACTTCAAATCTAATTATATGATAATGATAATACTTTTTAAATTATTTAACACATATGAATTGTACAATTGGACAATTTTTAGAGATCTAGCAATCAGTGCTGGAGATTTTGTGTAGACACCTGTTTAGTAGTGAAGGCTAAACTGTGACCTGAAGGTTCTTGTATTCGTACACTTTCAGAGCGCCTTTTTATCAACCAAGGTTGTAGTGTGGTTCATGTTGCTTAATTTTAATAGTTTTCTGTGTTGTTTTTTTTGTGTACTAATTATAGAATAAGATGTGGTAGGATGCCAATGAGACAACTCTTCAAAAGATACAGCATGGCACAGAGATTAACAGGTCTATATACAGCCTTTAACAATAAGCAAAGCCCATACCGCATAGTAAGCTATAAAAAGACCCAACTTAACAAAATGTAAATGTTTTTTAAACTAACGGCCAAATAAAAAGTATAATCTCAAAAATACTGAACTTCTAGGAAATTGCAAAACGGAAAGTCCCTGATCAAATGGCAAAATCAAATGATAAAACACATCAAACGAAGGGAAAACAACTGTCATATTCCTGACTTGGTACAGGCATTTTGAAATGTAGAAAAATGGTGGATTAATAATGTTTGTTTGTATTTTTGTCTGTTAACTATAGTGTTGTCATTTTATTTTCGACTTATGTGTTCTGATGGTATCATTCCCCTCTGTTTTGCATAGCCACATCATTTGGACTTTGGTAGATTGTTGTCTCATTGAAAATCATACCTTCTTTGTATTTTTATATCTGTACTATCATTGAGTTTCCCTTTTCAGAAGTGTCTACAAAACAAGGAACGTGAAGGAAAATAATTTGTTTCATATATCAATGTCCTTGTCAGTTTGATCAAACTCTCATACATATCAGTAATATGACAGCTGTTGCCAATTCTTTTGATGTATTCTTGCTTTTGCTTTTGTATTTTGCTTACTAGGGACTCTCCGTTTTGAATTGTCCTCCGAGTTTGGTATTTTTGTTATTTTACTTTTTAGTAGTCCATATCGTTTTCTTGTAGTCGTGCTTCTATTTTAGCTATCTAAAATATTATCAAATGCTTCTATTTCAAGCATTTTTCAAAGTTTCCTTTTCAAACATACTTCAAAGTTTCCTTTTCAAACATACTTCAAAGCCTAATTCTCAAACGACCTATACTCAATACTGTCACGTTTTCTTTAAATGTCCTGGTGATACAATAAAAAAATATGAATAAAAAGAGGTATGGAATAGGTGTAAAATGAAACTGCAGCAAATAGAAAAAAATAACTGTAAGATATCTAATGGGTAACAAAGGTCTTTGAAATATTGTGAACACTTGTCTCTCAAATATATCAATAACTTAATGGCACAAAGTTTCATGAGATTATCACAGTTTTCAACAAATTCATCAACCAAACTCAAAGAACTGTATTTAACACATATTTACTCAATGATAACTTATAAAATAACTGTGACTGAATCTTTATTTACCAATGGTTGACAGGGTAAATATATGAATTATATGATAATAAATACAATTATATTTACGAAAATGTGACATCTAATCTAATAATATAATAAAATGAATAATACTTTACAAATTATTTAACTGATATGGCTTGTACAATTGGACAAATCAGAGCTGTATATTTGCGTTGACACCTGTTTAATGTCGAAAGCCGAACTGTGACATGAAGGTACTTAATTGCTTACCATTCCGGAGCCCCTTAGATCAACCTAGGTTATGAAGCTGTTTGTGTTTTCACAATTTTTAGTTTTTTGTACTAATTATAAAAAATGAGATGTAGCAGGACTGCCAATGAAACAACTCTTCGCAAGAGACCTGAGGACACAGACACTTACAACAGCTGTAGGTCTACGACCTTCAACAATGAAAGACAAAGCACATACCACACAGTCAGCTATAAAGGCCCCAGCATGACAAATGTAAAAAAAATCAAACCAGAAAACTTACGGCTTATTAATTTGTGTTTGTCTTTTTCATTGTTAGCTGTAACGTTGGCATTTTATTTTCGACTTACTAGTATGTGTTAGAAAAGTATCTTAGTCTCCGTTTTATAGACACATCATTTGGCCTTTGGTAGATTGTTGTCTCGTTGACAATTACACCAAATCTCCATTGTTATATATGTACAATCATTGAGTTTCCTTCTTGTAGCAGTTTCTACAAAATAAGGTATTTAGTTTTATAAATCGATGTCCTTGTCAGTTTGAACGACTCTCATACATATTAGGAATATGACCGCTGTTAACCATTCTTTTGATGGGTTTATGCTTCTGATTTTGCCATTTGCTTAGGGACTTTCCATTTTGAATTTTCCTCTGTGTTTTCTTTTTCTTTTACTTTTTATGAGTCCACATCTCTTCCTTGGAGTCATGCTTCTATCCAAAACATAATCAAATGATTCAATCGCAGGCATTCTTCACAGCTCACTTTTCAAACATATTCCAATGCTCGTTCAAACGTCTTGTAATAAATACTGTCACGTTTTCTTTAAATGTCTTTCTAAAACACTGAGGTTGTGTAAATTATCAAATATGAATGACAAGAGGCGTGGGGTAGGTGTAAAACGAAACAGCAGCAAATTGACATAAATAACCAAAAGGCATCTGATGGGTAACATAGGTCTTTGACATATATTTAATACGTTACTCAACAATATATTAATAACTAAATTGTCCAATGTTAATAACAGTTTTGAACTTATTTAACAGCAAAAAAGTCAAAGAACTTCATATAACAAATATTTTTTTCAAATATTGAAAACCGATGAGATGAGGCGATCAAGTGTGACTGTTTCATCTTTATCCCTTGGTTGTCAGGGTAAATACAAAAATTACATAATAATAAATAAAATATATTTACCAAAACGTATTTTCAAATCTAATTACTAGTATTGAGCTGTCATTATTTGGTTGATTGAGTATTGCTTACTTAACGTCAAGTGGCAAATGTATGAGAACAAACATTAAACAACCTCTAACTCAAGAGTGAAGTTTTAAGGAACTTTTTCTTGAAAGAGAGGTTGCAACTAAATTTACACATGTCAATTGATTTAATGTATTAATACATATAAGACGGGCAAATGGAATACAATACTCATTCCAGCAAGGGGTTAACTGCAAAACGGATTAAGCCCATTGATTACAATTTCCAATACCCCAGTAAATATAATTTAAATGATTTGAACTAGCTGCATTTACTTAACGTCGGTTTTGAATTTAAAAAAGAGGGAAAAAAACATTGAATATAATGCACATTTCGATACGTTACCGATGATAACATAGCAAATGGTGTTGAAATGCTTGATATCTTTCTAATGCATATTTTGATAAATCCACCAATTGTAGATACAACTTTAAATGACGATGGATCTCAGTCGCGAATTATGCCAGGCGTTGGGCTAAAAGAGAAAAAAGACATAGATAGTCCTTTCAAATTAATTAAGACAGTGACGCCATTGATAAGAAACTGAATGGGTCTATCAAAACCCATACTACGTCAATCTTTAAAAACCCAAATGTTGCAAAACACATGTTCTACCTCCATGACAAATATGGTGTTGTCCCTGCAGATGAAGCCTCTACAACATCGTTTCATTACATAAGCTGATTGATAAATGAATTAGGTATTAAAAATTCACTTGGCAACTCAACATATACACTGACGACACTTACCAAAGAAGACATCCTGGATTATCATAAGTCTGTTATTTGTTCCTTTAGATTATCAACCAAACATGAAGAACTGGATCTGCCATCACTGTATTGGATACCCAAACTACATAAGTTTCATTGGGCCTCGGTTGCCGAGTGGTCTAAGTAGCTACTACTGTAATCACTAGCCAGTCAATACTGAGGTTGTGAGTTCGAATTCAGCTCGTGCGGGTGAGCCCGACCCCAATCCGTATGTCAGTTTCCTATCGAAGGTCGTTGGTTTTCTCCAAACACTACAGTTTCCTTCACCAATAAAAACTGGCCGCCCCGAAATAGCCCATTAGTGGAGCTTTAAAGTGGAGTTAAAACACAAAACAAAAAAACAAAAAAATATAGGTTTCTTTACAAACAACGGTATATTGCTGGGTCTTCCAAGTACTCTACGAAACTTTAAGAGTACACTCAATCGAAGACTCTTTCATCTTGCAATTGTATTAACACATTTGTTGACTTTTCTTCACTTTTCACAAATATTCCGCATTCCAAACTTAAAGGCAAATTGAAGAGTTGGTATTGCTTTGTTTCATAAAAATAACAAGTATCTTGTCTGAGGGTGGGATAATCCTATTTTGTAAAGAATCACTCTGATTCAAACAAAAAGTTCTGTGAATTGGACATCATCAAGATGATTGATTTCCTGAGTGACGACAAATTTGTTACGTTTGCAGGACGTGTTTTGAACTGAATGTCGGCATTCCAATGAGAACCGATTGTGCCCCTTTTCTTGCCGACTTGTTTCTTTATTAACTGACTTCATACAGGATCTTCTTAGGAAGAAAAAAAAATCGCAATATCCTTTTATGATTTTCTCTCACTACATAATTCAAAAGTTGGTGAATGTATTGAACGCATCTATCCTATCGAACTAGAGATAAAGGATATACTGTAACAGATACAGTTAAGTCTTGACTTACATATATAAATTGACAATGAGGGTCGGTTGAAAACAAAACTTTACGACAAAAGAGTTGATTTCAGCTTCCCAATTGTGAGCTTTCCATTGCTGTATGTAGCAACATTCCAGCAGTGCCCAAAACAGGTATATAGCCAAATAAGTACAAAATTGAAAAGCATTCAGGACCCAAAATTCCAAAAAAGTGTGCCAACTACGGCTAAGGTAATCTATGCATTGAACATTGATGCAAAAAAAGAGAAAAAGATCGGTATGATTGCAAACGAGACAACTCTCCACCAGAAACCATATTGTCTAAAAAATATATTTACTATATTCCATCATCGCATCCATTTCAAAAATGAACAAAATCCATAATACAGAGTAAGCCATTTAAGGCCTCGAAATGACAAATATAAAACAGTTCAAACATAAAAACTCGGTTTTTTTTCAAAACAATGTTCAAAAGACAAATATGATATACAGCAACAAACGACAACCAAACAGTT
Organism: Mytilus galloprovincialis; assembly: GCF_965363235.1. Taxonomy (NCBI): domain Eukaryota; kingdom Metazoa; phylum Mollusca; class Bivalvia; order Mytilida; family Mytilidae; genus Mytilus; species Mytilus galloprovincialis. Next base: position 45,982,740 of record NC_134850.1, on the reverse strand, counting down.
CAGTTCTTTGTTGCAAACGTTTTATGTACAGTCAACCTACTCACAGTATATTCAGAATTAATTGCGTGAATTGATTATTACCAGCGCTGATATATCGACACACATGTGAGTTTCACTATTGCGGTTACAGGAAATGCTTCTTACAAAACATATGATTACAATTTTAAATGCATTTTTTTCATTTTTAGACACCTGCATGTCTGTCATTAAAAATGTTCGCAATAATTAAAACATCGCACAAATTTAAGAATGTTATTGGTTATCAACAAAAGGATTTCAAAATATTGTTAATTAGTCCTTCAATTGCTCCCAATGAACTCTATTTGTCACACAAGAGCATACATGTTCTCGTCCAAGCGTCAGTTAAGTAGTGTGGAATATAATGCCTCTTACATGTGTCTTATTTTATTATGAATTCATGCACTTTTCTCTGGTATATTGCAATATATAATATTTGATATAAACTCATCATAGATACCAGGATGAAAATTTTATATATACGCCAGACGCGCGTTTCGTCTACAAAAGACCCATCAGTGACGCTCGAATCAAAAATGTTTAAAAGGCCAAATAAAGTACAACGTTGAAGAGTACTGAGGACCAAAAAATCTCAGTATAAGGTAAGAAATATAGTATTCTCTAGTATGCAGTTAAATTAGCAGTAAGATATACAGATTAAAATGTTTGTTATTACTTAAATTCGGATTTATTGCCCTTTGTACGTACTATATCCTTTTTAGATTGATACCAAAAGGTTATAGTGCCCCAGTTATTTATTCATGACGCTTAACGACTACCCACTAATCCAAAAATAACAAAAAAGCAAAAAACCACCGTTAATATAACTGTTTTTGTTAAATAGGAGGCATATGTAGGACTTATGGGATTTCGAATATTAAAAAAGGATATTTAGTTTATAAAATATATAGCTTTAAGTCTATCAGATTTCAGTCTTTTTGATTTTATTTTGTCGTATATGATAGCTGTAGTGCGTGTTTAAATGCTTGTTATTTTTTTCAAAATCACAAATCTGTCCTTCTTTCTTTAAGTATTAACATAAAAGAATAACGACGAAAATCTAGTCATTATGCTGGATACCAAAACTGCACAATTACAACTATGTATTAAGATCAGTACATAGCTTGATAATCAAGACTGAGCATGTTGTTTTTTTTTAGTGCTGACTAATTTTCTTTCTACATTAAAAAATGTTTTTTTTACAATATTGTGATGTGATATATTCAACCAGTCGAGTCATTCAGATGAGCATTCTCAAAAATGCAAAATCTTAGATCACAATGTCTGCAATTTTTCAGCAACATTTATAAGACCTTTGATTTTTCTATACTATACACTTCTAATCATAATGCTCAATTATAGATCGTCATTATCATCTCATTAAACAGAGACATTTTTTCTCTATCTCTATAAATCTATAGTAGGTAAGATAAATTTCAATATATTATATATTTCAATATCATTTCAGTTATTCTGTATAATCTCTAATGTTTTTTTCTATTGATTATACATAATCCCTGAACTAACCAGTGATGATACATAACCCCTGAAAATTTTTAGGGATTCTACATAATTCCTAATTATACAAATTCACTGTAATATATATATATATCAATTGATACGTTATGCTCGTGCATGTTAACTTTACGGAATCCATATACAGTAGTTGCTACTTATGCAGAAATTGTTTCCCGAATATGACTGTTTTGGCGAGCGTGAATTTCCTTTTCAATTTCAAGATCTCCATCATCATGAAAATTGTTGGGCAACTATTATGGAACGCCGGAACTCTCTTTTAGTGTTACAACCAAACTTTAATACTATGTATGTATACAATACATGTATATGTAGTTGGTAATATAAAAGATTCATTTCTGAGGAGGAGGCTTAATTCTGATTAAATGGAACATAATGACTTGACTATACGTGTATTATTTATAATAAACAAATCTTTTAAAAATTGTATGTTTTCGAATATCATAAATATAGTTGTGAAAATTAATAATCAGTGAGTCCCTTGCTTTAATGAAAATGAAAAATCTTGCTTCAATAGTGCAGAAAATGAACAATCCGTCCTCTTAGTTAACAAAAATAAATAACCGATCAAAACTAAATCCTCCTGCCCCCCCCCCCCCCCCCCCATAATATCAAATGGTCGTCCCATAAGAATAAATAAATAATTTCGTTGCTAAAATGGTCATCATAACATAATTTTCCCTTTGAATTTCAGAAAAAACTGACTATCTATAACAAAGATGTGGTATGAATGTCAATGAAACAATTCTCCACGAGAGACCAAATTACAAATAAATAAATAACAATAGATCCCCTTATGGCCTTTAACAAAAAACCCATACCGCATAGTCCGCTAATCTATTTTTTTTTACCCCATTTTATTTTGTCACCAGTTTTAAAAAAAATGGTTACAGTGAAGTAATTCGCTTTTATCCTGCAATTAGCTAGTTATTGTATACAAATAAAAGGTAAACAACATTTTTTTTGCTTTGTTTGTACATGTTCAAATAAATTTTCCTGCTACCCACTTCCATGTTAATCAATCGGTAATATGGATATTTCTTTCTGGGTAATAGTTCATTTTGGGGTTTTCTTCGAGTCCGCGTTTCAATGATTGTACAATCAGAGACAATGGTTAAGATTTAAACAACTTATGCTCAAATACTAGGCGTAAATTGCAAACAATATATGTACATTGTCCGAAATATAAAATGTATTAGTTCTCGCTTCGAAACAGGAGAAAATTCGGCAAGCCTCGTTTTTCGTCCTGTTTCTAAAGCTCGTACAAAACAATTTCACGTTTACCGACAAAGTACATTTATAATCAATGCATTATTCCACAGTTGTTGATTTGAATTTATCTTTTTGTTCAATATTTCAACGAATATCGTCGTATAAATTAGAAACATCAAATTATTTTCCGAACGGAGAGTCATAAATTCAATGAATATTATTGCGGGATATATGTTATAAACGGTAAGCTTCGATGCGTTCAGTTATGAACGCGAATTGTTCGATAAATATAGCTAACTACACAATTAAGCCAAATGTTCATAAAAGGGATTTGCTGTACATCATTATTCTGAGAAATCTTATTTTAAAAAATAGAAAATTTCATACAAATATATTCTATTGGATCTAAATGTTATCATTCTAAAATATATTTTGACAGTTTCCGTTAGATGTTGCCATTTTTAGATATATCGGTCCCCCTTTTCTCGGCTACTGTTAAAGCGAGACGTTTTTTTTTTATTAATAGCTAGCGAGGCATGACGTTCATATGATTCAATCTAAATTAATCTTGAATTGATGCAATCTTGTTCGCCTTGAAATCGACGTAACATATTTAGTCAAAATTCTTTTAAAAAATCACCTATATAACGAAAAGAAACTGTGACAGACTTTACACGAAAGGGTAGGCTTAAATTCTTCTGTAACTTTCCTGCTACTGATTATAAATTAAGAAAGTTCACTTGTCATGTTTTGTATTGTTGGAATTTCGGAACCCTCTTGTTCATTCGTTTAAAGCAATCTGAAACAATTGCCAGCTAACTCCCAGTTTTCAAAAATCTTTAAATGTGCAGTATGTCATTGATACGATTTGAGTTCTCAAAATGAATCAAGATAAAATAAGGATAATAAGACATTTGTGAAAAATATTAAACCCTTGTTATGTTTTATTACTTTTTGAGAAAATCTTTATGTTAAAGATATGAATCAAAGTACTGCAGTACTGAACATCGGATGACCGCAAGTTTTTGTGGACGGTCACAAGTACTTGTCTCAGAAAACCAAATCACATATATATTTTTTCTGTGCGTGGATGATAAATTCGTAGAAGTGATACAAATCAGTAAACTCTGTTTTTTTTGTTATACAATATTTTAATATTTGTAAATTACAGTTACATGTATATATAATTTTCATCCATTTGTATATCATTCTATTGCACTATATTAATTATAGTGCTGTGCAAGTGCATGGTGGACACTCTTCTGTAATAATTCGATTTTTCTAATAGATTTAATTTGAGTGGGCATTCATATTTTCCAGCAAAACATTCAATGTCCCACGCAGAGAGAGGGAGCAAGGACAGATAACTCTGCATGGGAGATTGCAAACGTTCTTGAGATATTCTTCCGCATGCGGTAACACACTTTTTCTGTACGTGTGTATAAATATTAAAGGTTTTTTGCTTTATTTATGTTAAAAAAAAAATTTTTTTTAGGAGTATCCATTTGAAATGAATTAACAAGGAATGTAATTTTGCACTCGATTATGTCTGCGTATTTATCATTATCATGTTTATAGATTGGTTACAATCTCAAAATGAAGGTTACGTAAAGGAGATTTAGGCGACAGCAATACACATGAATGCTCTCACGGTCATCCGATGTAAAATGAATAGAGAAGTTGTTCATCACGATATCATTAGATAAACCAAGGAATTGTATATTTAAATATACAATATTCCTTGGATAAACAAACACACGGACCTATTTTTTTTTCTCTTTTTGATTTCTCATTCAATGCCCAGTGGCGGAACCAGAATTTTTAAAAATGATGGAGCTGCGTTTGTTGGTTCTATAAGCAGTTTGATTAAGAGGGGGCTCTGGACTCAGTTTTGCCGAAACTCCCTGCTTATTCAAAAATAAAATACAAGATATATAAGAGGTGGCGAGAAAATATCTTCGTCCTCGGTCAATATAATCTGAATAGACGCATATATAATGTGTTGACCTTGTCAAAAGTCTATAATTCATAAATGTAATTCGGCGCCTCCCAAAACCATATGTTATGATTATATATGCAAGATATGGCGACCTATGAAATGATCCGCTTGTTGCTGATGAAAAAGAACTTGACATAAATAAGGCCGTTAGTGCTCTCGTTTGAATTGTTTTACATAATCTTTTCAGGGCCTTTTATTGTTGACTATGCGATATGGGCTTTGCTCATTGTTGAAGGCCGTACGGTGACCTAAAGTTTTTAATTTCTGTGTCATTTTGGTCTCTTGTGGAGAGTTGTCTCATTGGCAATCATACCACGTCTTTTTTTTATATCAACTTATTTTCCGTAAAGAAATGAGGTTGCATTTTGTTTTTTACATGTAGATTTGTTTGCTTCGAATAACTGGGCAGAGCTTTTAGTTTCTGTCGATATACACGCCATCTTGAAATAACAACTTGCCACATATAAATTCTGTTTGGTTGCTTCATGATGTGGCTGATATTCAGCAACAACTATTGGCTTAAATGAGATAAAGAATTACTGACTGTTCTCTTCTGAGGATATTAAGCCATCAAATGCCGGAACATGAACTATGTGTATTACATTTCAGAACAAATGTTATTAATTCATGTTCGTTTTATTATGCATATATTACACACTGAAATTGAAAATTAAAATATCAATCATTAATACGTCTTTTTTTTTGCATTGCTAATCTGCAATATGCACGATCGATTTGTTTGCTAAAAAATGTTTCTGCACAATGTTTTCAAAAATGCATTAAATGTATTTTATGACTTTTGTCAATCTAGGCACACCTCAAGAGAGACACACCTCGAGAATCGTGTCTATATATTTGTATATATTACGGATTACAAATGTGTCGAGGTTTCTGATTGGATAACAACACAGAGATGTCAGTATATATTCAGGAAACTGCCGGGGTATATACGACGTTTTTATCCCCAATTGGAACCTCAAAAACGTCATCATAACACCGGTTACTATGTGACGTAGTCATAAGCTACCAGACTGTCAGAGGTTCACAGAGGGAAAATAATGACGTGCTTCAGTCTATAATACATTTTTAATACAAAATCACGCAATTAACACTTTTAATACTTTAATTTGATGTTAAAAGTGTGATTATAAATTATTACATACACGATAAAATTATGTTCACAGCAAATTAGAAAATCCTTCACGTATGCCGAACATATCAGGTTGGGTTTTTCAATATATGTGTTGTCAACAAATACCTGCACTGGAAAATAACATTAATAAGTCAGGGGTAATCCGTAATATATGTGTTATTCAGGTCTCAGAAAGGGTATATACTGTGACATTCCCGGCTTAGGGCTTATATCCCCTTCGCCTTCGGCTCAGGGGATATAAACTCTAAGCCGGGAATGTCACAGTATATACCCTGTCTGAGACCTGAATAACATATAATATTTTAATTTTCAACAAGAAAAGTGAACAAAATATAAAAAAGAATTGATGTTTAACGCACACCCTTAAAGTAGAACAACATAATTTCCCCTAAAAACTAAATATTTATATAACATTTTTATATCAATCAATATATAAAAATACCACATTTCCAATACTAAATAAACAACCCGATGCACACATATTACCTTCAGTTCACATTCAGCATTCAATGAATATTACCTTGAAAAAGAATACAGCGAAGAAGGTCAGAGCTTTTTAGAAAGCTAAAACTTATAATTTTCTTAATTTTCAAAGTGTATATCACTGATGTGTTTTGTTTTAATCTGTGTCAAAAAAGCGTTTACCATAACGTAATAGGTGTTTGCACATAACGTAATTGGTGTTTGCACATAACGTAACAGGTGTTTGCACATAACGTAATAGATGTTTGGACATAATGTAATAAGCATTTGCACATAGCGTAATCGGTGTTTTCACATAATGTAAGCGGTATTTGCACATAACGTAATAGTGTTTGCACATAATGATGTAGTTTTTATACATAACTTAATAGGTATTTGCACATAACGCATCAGGTCTTTACAAATAAGGTAAACCATGTTTGCACATAGGGTAAACGATGTTTGCACATAGGGAGAACGATGTTTGCACATAAGGTAAACGAGGTTTGCACAAAACGTATAAGTTGTTTGCACATAATATAAAAGGCATTTGCACATGACGTAATAAATACTCACAGAGAGTATCAATTGTTCGGCAAAACGCATATGAATTATACTATGAAGTGTTGTGTTTTTCACTGGAGATACATATGTATAAACACAACATAACGCCAAAAGACTATAATATCATGAGATTTATATAGAACAAAGGTGTATCAAAACAAAACATTTAGAACATTCGGCATAACAATCACATTTGAGACAGGACGCATTTTTTAACTGCCTTACGTAAAAGAAGAATAGACACAACATATAGATAAAATATGAGAGAATGTAAAAGTGGTTGATTATAAAGTTTCGAAGTATTCACAGAATATATAGTAGTTAAAGCATGATGTAATGCCTATTGTATACAACAACCTTTAGCAATGACATATCATACAACTGTTTGACCAAACAAATAACTAATTTGACATAACACAGAGATGCCGTGTCATGAAATACAGACATTTGCACATAATATAAAGAAGAAGCGACAGGACGTAAACACAAAGCGACAGAACACATTAAATATTTACACTATAAGACAGTTCCGGCGTTCCATAAACTATTGTTAAAATAGTTGTAGTGTTTTGGATCTCGTTTCATAAAATTGTATGGATTTCCTAAGTATAAATATATACGCCACAATGATATGTGACCGTGTGTGGTGTGCTGTGAAATTAAATGCGGAAACTGCAAGTTCAGCATTTTTCCATTTAGAAGGGAACATAACTCGGGAATGATGAAAATGACAGAACAATCAAAGAAGTAGGTCCGGTAAGGGCCGATTTTGGCCTCAAATTGCAGGTTCATCTGACGAAAGATTTTGGACACTTTCTAAACACTTAAGTGTCTATTTCAGTTGATTCAATTAATATATGGGAAAAATCGTAACGGATTTACTCATTAAAAACGTTCTGATTCAAACTTAAATATGCAAAATCTATCAAATATGCCAAAAAGTATCACTTTTAAGGTGGTTTTTGTCAAAAAGGAAAGTGGCCGCATCGGTAATCATCGTCAACCTTTATATATATTATGTATTATCATCAAATACAACTTACGTTTCAATATTAAGAATGAACACAAATGCGGCCACTTTCATTTAAGACGGAAACCGTCTTAAATTTAATTAAAAGGCTAAAATTGTGAAGATTTCAGTAATTTAGCATGACTTTATGATGCTATTACCCGATATATGTGCATTGTATTATAAAAAAAACAGCCCATATGTATGTAGCAGTAGCATTCTACTTTCCAACAATTAACTAAAAGTTTACATTTTAACAATTGTGTAAAACTGCTATATTTTAAGGGCAAAAAAAAGGGTCTTTACTGGACCTTCTCCTTTAGAAAGGATCCGTGGTTGGTAGTCATAAGTATTTTTTTTTTAATTAAGCCATTTTAATTGATATTTTATAGTGTGTATAGTGAGGCTTGATACCTATTAAAACGTTAAAACCGGCTGCATTTGTTTGCATCTGTCCTAAATCATGAAACTGATATTCATATATATTGTGGATGTGTTTCATAACATTTGGTTAAAGCAAACTAAAGTTAATGAACGTTAATGATTGTGGGACGTACGTTCGAATTGTAATGGCTGCTTCGCCTAGTGACGGTGACATAAACATGGATAGATGTTCTGTACTGACATATGATATAAAAAACAATTAAGAGGGAACAACGTATGCCCACGGTATATAACATATTAGATTTACTCATCAAACAATTGGCATTTAGAAACGAAAATTTTGAATAGACACCTGTAAAGGGTTAAAGGCCATATTGTGACCTGAAGACATTTACGGCCACGTCAAAAGAACTTTATTGGACAGCTGTATCATTGACAATTATACCACATATTCTTACCATCAGTACTCTATCCTTGAATTTGATTTTTAAAAAGTGTAAACATTGTATGTTTCCTGTAGCGATCTCATTTTCTGTTTGACTCACATTTCATCAATATGAGTCTATCTAAAACATTATTTTTTTTTATTTCAAGCATACTTCAAAGCTCCCTTGTCAAACATTCTCCAATGACCTTTTATTAAACGTCCTGTATTTAAAACTGACACGTTTTCTTTAAAAGTTTTGCTAGTACAGCATGGTTGTGTAAATTATCAAATATCAATAAAAGGAGGTGCGTGTGGGCGTTTTAATGATAAGCTGCAAAATGGCAAAATGACAAAAATAACCAAAAGACATTAGCTTAGAAAAATAGGTCTTTACCATATAATTACGGTGGTACCATACACGTTGACTATGTTACTTTTTATTTCTTTTAAAAACTAAAATAAAAAACACTAGGATTTAATACGATTTTTTTAAAACAATCTGAATTAATATTATAGAATGTAAAGTAGGGGTTATCGTCAAATATGTTTAGCACTACATTTAAAACCCCAGATAATTCCAAATATTTGACAAAAACCTTTAATAAAACAGGGAAGAGAACAAAACAAGTTTTTGAAATCTTTGAACAAATTAAACAGCAAAAATCAAAGAACTGTCATGATCAAATAATTCTTCAAATGATGCAAAAAAAGAAACAATATTATATTGAGTTAAAATGAGAAAAAATAAAACAATGCCAAAAAGACAACTCTAACATGATACAACATTTCGTTAAATAAAATTTTCTACACAGGTGTATTCAAATATGATAAATTTGTTGTAAAGAGTACGAAATTATTTGTTTTTAAATAAAGTTGTTGTTCATAGGACGACATGCATGTGAATAGGAAAATAACAAATCGACCATTATACATTAGGTAGATTAATCGGGTAAAAATGATGTAAATCAATCATGTATGGTTATTTATAACAGACATTTTGACTCAGAACAGGCCAATAGTTTTGAAAAATTTAATTTCACATTCAGATATATTGACAATATTCTTTCCATAAACAATTCAAACGTTTCTGGTTGGATTCTTTTAATATATCCACTAAAACTAGAAACTAAAGAAACAACAAAAATAGCTTCCTCTGTCTCATTTGACAAATATACCTCGAATTCGACATAAGCTGAATATGATTATGACAAACAAGACTTTTTATTTTGCATTTTGAAATTATCAATTACCCCAACTTTAGTAGCAATATATCAAGCTATGTTGATAAGTAGATCACCTTATTTTTTTTATAGACTTAGCTTTGATTTCTTTTTTACAATGTATTGTTAAGCTTGGTAACCCATATTTATTTCTTAGTAACTCAATGTACGATGCTGTCCCATACTGAGCCTACTGACCTTGTTTGTTTACATTCAAATTCCAATGGCGTCAAAATCACGTGATGTTTTAAATCGTTCTACCCTATCAAATTGCTCTATTGTCAGTTAAGTGATTTTGGAGTCTACGGCAGTTACATTATTTGTTTGTGGGATATTGCTTTAAAATAGTTTGCAATAATTTAGGGTTTTATTCAACAGGAAATCTCATTTTTTTCCATCCCTTTCGACATCAATGGAATTTTGTTTGAATATTTACCTACAGTCATAATGGTAAGAATATCAACTTTTAATAATGAATCAAATTTTTTTTCTATGAAAAATAAATGTAAAATGTTTTTTATTAACCTACTCTATATTCCTGTCAATTTGAAATTCATAAGAAACAATTTGCTTTACCTGTCTTGCCTGCCCACAATTGATGACGCTGAATGGAATGTACACTAAGCAACGGAGGCCAGAATGGGATTTTGTGAAGTTCTATAATGTTTTTAGACATTCGGAAGTCGGGATTGAAACGGCCATTAGAAAATTGGCATGTTTGAGCAATACTTGAGAATAACAATGAAAACTTACCTTTAGACATGTTTTGTGATTCAATAGAATAGAAAAAATGTATTCTGCACTAATTTTCTACGCTGGAAGTAGCGTAGTGACGTCAATGCGTAGTTTCCCCGTGTGCTAAGTTCAAACACAAATACCGAACGAACTAACAAGATGATCGATTGTAGACTACGGTAGGATACCAACATCATGCACACAAAAAAAATTATTACTAAGGAATTATATTTTACTTGAATTAAGTATTCTTTTTTATTACTCATTACTAGGAATTACTTACCAATTATTCACTATTACTAGCAATTACTTATATTTACTAGATGTGAAAATAGTTACTTGAAACAAGTAATTGTTTTACTGAAAAAGTGTGGCTATCAAAAAAAATACTTAAATTAAAACAAATACTAATAATAATTTTACTCACTTGAGTAAATGAATTACTTAATCCGTATTTGGGTAATAACATACCCGTACTGTTTTTAGTAGAAAGAAATAACTTAGATTAAGTCATATATTCAAGAACTACACATTTTTTTTAAATTTATACTAAAAAAATTGTATGAAAGTTACTGGAATTACTTCTGAAAACATGGATATAAAACTTGTTATTACTAAGTAGGTTAAGGCACTATATCATGTTGTGTTCTTGCATAAGGCTTATTTATATATAATAATAAATGCTTCCTATGAAATTTGACTCCATAATTTAACAATTTCAACAATATGTAGTTTTAAGTCTGAAAATTGCATAATTTTGGATAACAATTTTCTTTAAACAGGCAATTATTCCAACTTGGAAATATTTTTAATTATATGGAATTTGCATAATTTCCTGTGCTTGAAAATTTTTATAAATATCATGTATATTCTGTATTTTAATGTTCAGTGTGGCGCCCAACACTTTCTATTCCAAAGTAGATAACACATTTTCAATAGAATGTACTGTGCTGCGCAGAAAACTATCTATACAAAATACATTGTATGGAAAGTATTATGCAATGCTTAAAAATAATAATGCAAAATAAACATGGAATTTCAAGCGCAAGAAATCCTGCAAATTACATAATTAAAAATAATTCCAAATTGAAAAAAATAGCCTGTTTTTAGATAATACTTGGAAATGCTTAAAAAATTTGATCGGAATTACTTAGTATAAGAATTACTAGTCATTACTTAACCTATTTTCATATCAAAATATCTTCAAATTATTATTATCTATTTTTAATATAATTTTTATAATGTAAAATAACATGACTCAGTTTTACTAAAATTAAAAATTAACTATTTATTAAAAATGTACAAAATTATATAATATTTCCTGTATTTTTAATAAGTACATGTAGTTTTTGATTTGAGACTGAACAAATATTCGGCCAATCAGAATTAAGGTTTCATTTGACTTTGGTAAGCTATTATTGAAAATTGGCTGGAACTCATTCAGTTTTGAATTTGAACAAAAGTTTACAGAGTTTGTTAAAATACTTACACGAGTTACACACATGAAAGGAAAGGAGAACCTTACAAATAAGACACTTTATGGGTTTTCATGTTTCTGGCTACTCTTTGTGTACTAATTCAATTAAATGAAAATGTAACACAAAGAGTTGCTGGGGAGGTAGCCCATGTTAACTTACAACAAACAAGAGAAATGGATTATAACAAAGGATATAGTATATGATCATTCTTAAAAAAGGTATGTTACTATTTCAAATTATATGCATTTATAATAAAACAGTGTAGAATTTTTATTTTAATTTATAAATATATTATAAATATATATATAATGTATTGGTAAAAGAATTACTCAATAAATATTTAAAGAATTACGTACTTTTATTAATACAAATAATCAACATGTATTAAAATAATTACTTTCTATCATTAAAAGAAATATTTAATGTGTATTAAAATAATTACTTACTTTAATGAAAAGAAATACATACTTTTATTAAAAGAATTACTTACTTTTATTAAAAGAATTACTTACTTTTATTAAAAGAATTACTTACTACAATTTAAAGAATTACTTACTACAATTAAAAGAAATACTTACGGTGTATTAAATGAATTACTTACTATAATAAAAAGAATTACTTAGTATATAGGAAAGAAATTACTTAAGTATTCATTAAAAGAATTACTTAAGATACATTGAAAAATTACTTGAATTTAATTACTTAGTCTAGGTAATTACTTACAATTACTTGGCATTACTAGGAATTACTCATTTTTTGACAAACATTTTTACGTGTTTTTTTACTTAATTTGAGTAAATTAAATACTTGTTTTAAGTAAATTCAATTGAGTGCACCTACATGAAAATATATAACTTCACAAATAACACATGATGGTCATGAAAAAAATATAAATTTAAGATACTGACATTGCTTATCATCTTAGTAACGAGTTATTATGTATTTTTATTATTGTCTTTGTAAATTATCAGTTACTTTTTACCGGGCAGAGAGAGTGAAACTGACTCTACATGGCCTATTTGATTTAACGTCTTTATACATCCAGAACGGTCAAATAGACTACAAGCCCCTGGCCATTTAAACAAGGATTTGATTAACGAACGGATGAAGTACAGTGTTGACGATATTACTATACTCAGTTAAACATATGTATCTATAATACTAAAATTACGAGGTCCAATTTGTCAGCCGTCATCACGTAAAAACGACGAATCAAAAAATTCAGCTTTATATATAACTAATATAGTACAAAGGTGTAGATTAAAAATTACACCACTCCAGGCCCTTTTGTTTTCCACGTAATTATTATTGCCAATAATTAAGAAGTTCCGGGTCGAGTCCGATACCGATACCAATAATATATTAACCTGTTACCTATTACCTTATCTGTACGTTTCGCATCTAACAGGTGCACCACCAAACGGTGTATTTAGGATTATGCTATATACACGGATCATAATCACAGGGTTGACACTACTAAATTCAATCATTGTCAAATTGTTACCTATTGTAGTATTTTAATCAGTAAGACTTTCTAAGATAACAATACGAATACTAAAAATCTGGCATAAAAATAAGGTGTATATAGGAACCGTTTTCAATTTGTTAGCGGGCATGACATAAAACAGTGAATCAAATAATTCAACTTTATTTATAACTAACATAGGACAATGCTGTTGATTAAAAATTACTCCATTCCAGGACCTTTTGTTATCCAAATAATTAATATTACCAATAATTGATAAGCTCCAGTTCGACGGGTTCAAACAGAAAGATTTGAAAGCAGAGAAAACTGTGTATCCTATTATCGGCATGACTTTATCAGATAAAAAATAATACTAAAATAAGGCTTGCGCATAGTTATATACTTTAATTCAGTCACGGACCCGCGATATCACGGGTGTGTTCTAGTGTTATATTAAATTATTACAACAAGTTGCATTGAGTTAACGACGTTTTGTTTTTCATGAGACTAGAAAAATATTAATACACAATCAATAGAATATGAATAGATGAGACAGTTGTCAACATCCCTTAAGAAACTGGTATCATGGGAATTTCACAAACAAAAAACTTTCTTATTTTGACTGTACAACTGACATCGACGATCTTGTATCCAGATTTGAACCCTAACAATCCACAATCATAATAGGGATCTGACGGGTCTTCACTGTCCACTTCATCGTTCCAAAGAATGTTTAAACCAAGGTTATTAGTGAATGGCTGACCATTTACCCATTTATAATCTCTCAGACCAAACCATAGCTTTCCTATACCTGGAAAAGTGCAACGTTTTAGTGAATATGCATTTATTACTAAACTTAAATTAATAATATTATTAATTATTCTATCATAATTATTTTAACGCAAAAGCACTCTGTGTTTGTATTGCAACGATTGGACGTATATTTTCATTCGGAAGATAAAAACAGACATTCACGTTGATTCAATCTAAAAATCACCTTTTTGGTGGTCATTTAGTTAGTACTCGCCACACTTTTTAGGTTCCTTAAAGATGATTCCCACATACAAAACACAGTAAATTTGTGTTTGCTGCATATTTGATTACCTGGTTATTGTTTATACAACAGAAAATACGGATGTTTCCTTTTCTCAAACTTTATTATCTCCATCAGCAGGTAAAAGACCAAAGACGCGTTTAGGAAAATTACTGAAAGACCACATTATATGTAATTCGGAAATTACAGGGATATACACTGGTACACGGCATAAGGAAAAGGTTTTTAATATGTAGCTAGTTAGTTTATGTCATTCTAAATGAATGTTTGTGTTCGTTATTCATTTCTTAATAAAGTTATCGATTACCGATTGTCTTTGTTGTATTATCAGTTTATATAAAGTGCGAATCCAGTCAGTTCACTTTCACTGTTGTATGCGAGTATGTTCATTGTAGAATAAAGGATCACGGGTAAACTTTATTTGTTTACGTTTTGAAAATATGAAAATAACTGATTTGAAACTAAATTTTAGCATATTTTCATTATGATCTGTCTTTTTAATGTATAATAACAGTATTAAAGTTAATATATGTGTTATAAAAGCAACATAACATAGAATATCAGTTATCCATTTTCACTATAGATACGATGAATTATCACTGTATGGCATTCATTTCTGATGTGGAATTTTCGAAAATATGATGAATTTTTTTTGTAGATTAATGTAATAATTAGACTTGCAACAAATGAAGAACTTATTTGATTACTTTAATATTTATATATATTTATAACTTGTATATGTCTATAGAAACTGGCTGGCCATTTATACGTTTTTCCACAGTATTGACATGTGTGAACTGTTTTGCAATGTTTCCCCGCAATGTTTTTTTTTTCTTTTCGGTTCGTATATTGCTATGATGTCGTTATCGTCTGCGTCGTCCGAAGACCCATTTGGTTTCTGGACAACTTTAATTTAAGTGAATGGATCTATATTAATTTTAAAGAAGGTTCAATACCACAAAATGAAAGTTGGGATAATGTTGGGGATGATGATTCCAACCGTTTACGAAAAAGGGGCATAAAAGAAGCACGTTTTAAGTTTCAGGATAATTATTTGTGTATAAGAAGTTTGATTGTTCTGAAATTGTACCACATTGTTGAATACCACAAGTAGAATGTTAGTATTCATTTTGGGGTAATAGTACTAACAGTTTAGGAATGAAGGAACAAAAAGGGACAAAAACAATCATGTTTGTAGTTCCGGGTAATTACTTGTGTGTACGTCTTTTTCGCAGTGTACGACAAGGAACAATGTCACAAAGGGAAGACTGGGATTTGGTTCGGGGATAATTGCCCCAAACATGCAGATATTAGGGGCAAAAGAAATGGCAAAACAAACATTTTTTCTAGTTTCCAGATAATCTCTTGTGTCAAGTGTATGGACCTCTCTAAAATTGAACTACAAGTTTTATTACCAG
The DNA here is from genome assembly GCF_965363235.1 of Mytilus galloprovincialis. Lineage (NCBI taxonomy): Eukaryota > Metazoa > Mollusca > Bivalvia > Mytilida > Mytilidae > Mytilus > Mytilus galloprovincialis. The sequence continues at coordinate 45,966,606 of NC_134850.1, read as the reverse complement.
AAAGGAAAAACTGGGATTTGGTTTGATGGTTATTTATCCTAGAAGGAAAACAAAATGTTATGGGCGGGAGAAACCTTCAGTTGCACAGTATTGCGCATACGATTTAAGATCTTCGACTACATTTACCTTGTGTCAGAAACCTATATAATGTCATAAATTTGATCAGAATCCAAATTCAGATAGTATTAAGCTTTAATATTGTATCCAAATTTACCCAACTGTTCAGGGTTCGATCTCTGTGGTCAGCGAAGCATTTTTAATGTTTTACTATAAAACGAGCAGATGTGATTATAGTTCATGTTGCTTTCTTCATATGGTATTCCAGCATAGGCGTATCCAGGGGCCTTGGAAAAAATTGGTTGATTATATAGGGAATCACTGAAGCATGAATTGAGCCCCCCTTTTAGGTCAGCCATCGGGCCCGCCTTATAAAAAGTTCTGGAACCGCCACAGCCCAGTTCTGCTTTTGAAGTGTTTGGAACAATGAGTACAAATCAGGCTTTCTCCATGCTATCAGTTGCTATGCTTATTGAGAAGTCTTAAAAGTTTAATTCACACTGGTCACATTTGTTTAACCCATTAGTGTGGATCTTCTTATGCCTGGAAAAAACTAGATACCCATTTTGTCTTGAAAGGACAATACGTGCATTGGTATAAAGACCCCTCCTTAACTTTAGTTCTTTTTTCTGTGATTCATCTTCACTTGCCTCCCCTATTGTTGAGCCTCCAAATGCTTCAATATCCATATTCTGAAGGACAGATAGTTTTTAGCTCAAATGTTCTTTACTGTATAAAATGAAACGACAATGTGACATACAATTATCCAAAGTCATTAAAGCGTGAAATGCAAGTCAAGTTGTGTAGGGCAAACTTTATCTGTCAAAAACGTATACTGATAAAGTTGCATTGGAACATGATGTACGTGTTGTAGAGCACCCTTGATACTACCACAGAGGTCGAACCCTGAACAGTTTGGGGTATAAAGTATGTACACAACATTCAAGCTAGACTTCATTTTTGATGAAATAAAAAAAATGTTGAATTTCGGACCCTTTGGGCCTCAATGTGGACCCTTTCAATAACTTGATCCAAAATACCAAAATCCCAAATTTAATAACAAGGTAAGATTCAGCATTCCAAAGTACCCCAAATATTCAACTGTTGATGAAATCCAAAAGAATTTATTTCTTGACAGTTTGGACCCCACAAACTTATTAAATAGGCCAAAAATAAAAAAAAAAAAATGATAAACACAATCATGTATGGATTCAGTCTACCAAAGAACCTCAAATTTTATTTTGGACATTTTGGGCCAATTTAAAACCGGACCCAAAATCAAAATTATTACTTCAAAACCTCATTGAAATTGGTGATGAAATCAGTGATGAAGTTTCAATGCATTGGATAAATATAACTACACTTTAAATAAAGATTCTGATGAATTATAAAAAATTCTATGACATGCTTCTTCTGATTGGCAAATAGACCCATACTCGAAATCCAATGATAAAATTTGTTTGCATATGTGTATAATGACTACTGCAGAAACATGAATTTTATCAAATTGGCATGCATTTGAAAATATTTTGCATTAATCTAAAAACACTTTCAACTCTGAAATGATCCACATATTGTTATATTATGACAACGATGTGTTTTATTTGAAATAAATATTAACTCTATTGAATTTATTGGAGTGTTCAATCAAACTTTTCATCTCAAAGTCAGCACTATCAAATCCTTTTCTTACTTTAATTATAGTTTGAGCAAATCGGCTGAATTTGGAATTTAATGCATAAAAATTAATAAAATTCATACAGTGAAAATGCACCGCATATACAATACTAATGAATCGCTCTACAGTGAAAATGAAAGTAAAGTATCATTATTCAACAGTAAACATGACTCGCATCAAGATAGCATCACAGTGGAATTCAATACAACATGGACAAACAGAATAACAAAAACTGTTCTACGTCATACAACATTAATAATTGTGTTGTAATTAATATCTTTTTGCAACTACATCTTTCCTGCTAGTTTTTAATCACCTGCACGATTTGTTCGTATAACGTCCTAAATATTCACCTATTTCGGTATATATTTCACGTATGGATGGCTCTCGGCGCGATAAAAACCCGTTCCCATCTCTTACTTTGTATAACTTGTACTATTTATTACTGAACATAATACATGTGAACAATGTTCTTTATTTTATTCAAAACTCATAATTTTTTCGTCTGTTTATTTACCATTCTACATCAGAAATGCATGGCATATACAGTGAAAATGGTATTTTAGGATCCGCACTTTACATACACTGTATTATTGTTGTATTGAACTTACAATTTACATAGTTAAACAGAAAGTCGTATGTTTCCTGTGTTTCAATGATGACAAGATCGCCTCCGTCGTTTATACATATTTCTCGAGCACTGACCCAGGTACTGTCTACCCTATAATAATGCTTGAAACAAGCATGGATGGACGGAACGAAGTCGTAGCCAGGTAGGTTGCAATCTGAAAAAGAGACACAATTTATACTAAAAGAGACATTCAATGGAGATAAAGATAAAAAATACATTCAACAACGTTACCCTTTATTATCACTATGAATGTGATAAAGATGAAAAAAATATTAAATTAGAGAATTAAAAAAAATGAAAGGATCTTTTGTAATGTTTTTACACATCAACATCTTGTGTATACAATTTTGAAGGAAGTATTGTAAATTGAAAGGTGTCAGACCGAAATTTGTGTAGCAAAATCAGGTGTCACAACACCAATTTAGTAAATCACACTAAGAACATATGCCAAAATATCCCTACTTTAAAAAAAAATTGTTGTTTTCTAAAGTTGGTTATTGATTTTACATGAATGAATCTTTTGATGATTGAGAAATATTTTTTTACCATTTTGAGCTCTTCTTGTTCATGAACATACATTACAATTACGTCAACCTTCATTAAAGTAATGATTGGAAAATTGACACACTAGCAGTATACAATAATGCTATAAAAATCTAAATGCGAGTTCGCGTAAAAAAGACAGACACAACTACGAAACAGATATTATTGATAGTCGGGTTAATAGTCAAAGCCGTTGGGTAACTTTTTCCTAAATTTGTTTCACACCGGGATACTTTCCTAAAAAAAAGGCTTCAACCTCTTCTCTATAATTTTAAAACAAGACAGTTTCGTACGTGATGTTTGAGTTTCCAACAACCTGTTCGAGTATTCATTAACATGAATATACATTTAAGCAAATATGTTATGTCTGTTGAAAGTATCGTAAACTGAATAATGGGTGAAATGATATCGCGAAATTTGACACATAAAGAAGGAAAATCTAAACTATAATTTTGTTTGAAGTGATTAGATTTCAAATTTAAGCGAAGTCATATGGTTTAAAATATGGATGTCTTAGTTTCCGAGTTTTACAAACAAAATATGTATATTTTGATATAGTGCATCCAATCTGTTATAAACACGAAATAGTTGTGACTTTAAATTTTATAGTAAAGTGTTATGTGTTTATAGAATTTGAAATGTGTATAATTTAGACTATGCGGTCAAAAAGGTCTAAACAATCTAAAACAAAAATAGGATTTTGATCCTCAGACTTATATAAACACAAAAGCAAAAATCGGCCATATCTCTCAAAACGGTCAATTTAACAATGTTAAAACCTAAGTTACTCGCCTTAAGCTTAAAAAAAAACAACCCCTCGATCAGTTTTAAAAAAACCATCTTACAAAAAATCTTACAACTAAAGTTGATCGTAAATCATGACCAAAACGGTACATTTACGATAAACTGTAGTCGTAAGTTATTTTGTGGAACCAACTCCTGATTGTCAAAAGATTGCGATTGCAACGTATAAATGAGGATAGAATCGATCGCACATGTTTTAATGTTTTATGCAACTTTCACGTATTGATGTTGAGCAGCACTTAAAGTTATTGTATTTAATATTCTATGTTGCTGTATTTGTCTGTCTTTTTTTATCTATGTAATTTCAGTATAGACCTGATCAAAGTCCATCATTTTTTATTTTATTAATAGCTTGCAAAAAAAAACCAGTCAACATTGCGCCTTCGATATTGGCCACTGTTTTTTTTCTTACAAAAATATGATTTTTTGTTTGTGAACAACATTTACCTTCATGTGCAATTCCATAGAAATCCCACGTTTCATTTGTCTGAATTGTTACCGAGTTTCTGCCTTGGATAGTGGTATCCGAATGAAGTAAGCACATGTTTCGACTAGAATCATACATAAATCTAGAGCATGATCCGAACTTGTTATTCTCACAAATAGATGAGCATTCTATTTTTGACCGTGCATGCTCTGTATAAAAAACATCATTATACATCAAACACGCAGTTCCTACTTTTTTATATCCCATTTTCAAAGGACACGCAGGTAGAACAGAGAGCATTAACATCAAGATGGTCACTTCTTTTCGAAACATCACAACTCTTCTGAAAAGAAAGTTTGCTTTGCACAGAACCGAAGCTTTAAATTATAAAAGTAATCTACAATTAATTAAGGACTCATCTTATATTGAAGTGTGTTTTTGTTTAGATAATTGTGATTTTTAATTATTTCTGCTCCCAAGTGTCTCAAAACTTATTATCTTAAATGAGGCACTCATTTCTTTTAGATTTATCATACATTTTTAATATGTTTACCGTATGAAGATTGAAACAGAGTAATAAATTTATATTAATTATTTTTGTAGATCAATCATATAGTACTAATGTATTATTGTTATGCCTCTTGAGACTAGCTGTTCATTTCCAAGGCTGTACCGTTAAAAGAGTAACTTTGCCGTATTCCTATTCACTCGGTACTGGTACTTTTTCCAGATGGATAAGGTAAAAATACAACAATATATAGGTACTTTCGTACAGGGCAATTTACTTTGCACGCACCCTTTTCCCAATAACAAATATTGGAATGTTTTTCTATAAATTTCAATGATGTTCATGATTTTGTGAGTTAGACTTTACGAGAATACACTAAAAATATCATTTTTTACTATTTACTCTTTATTGCTAGTTTACTATCCACAGTGGTCACTGATATATTAAGTCTAGCACAGAAAACACGAAAGTAATAACAACTAAAAGAAGACAACAAAATAACAGAGTTGAAGAAACAAAATGCAAAAAATAAAGTTCAGTCCCCAAATGCAAGTACTAATGCTCGCAAAAGGAACTTATTTCTTTATCTTTTATTATTATATACATTAGTCAACAGTGGCCTTAACCAGCAGCTGCTGAACAACAGCTATTTAAACAGGTCATATGATGTTTAGACAGCATTGTATAAGTTGTGTTTTTAAATTATAAGAAAAAAACGTAGCGATGTAATAACAAAAAAATCTGTTAAAGAACATAATGTAGATTTTAATATATTGGTGAAAAAAATTATTATTGTTGTTTTTTTGTTGTTTTCTTTTTTAATCTGCAACACTTGAACCAAATATTATGACATTTTTCGTTAAATAACCCAGAGTTCTTTAAGTTCTCTAAATATACAACCGAATTTTACCCAGAAGAACTTACTTGAACTAATTTAAAATCTAACATAAACAGCAGCAGTTGTCTTTTTCTAGAATTAGACATTTCTATTTCTAAAGGGAAACTCCTTACTAAAATTTACGGCAAAAGAGACCCTATTGTTAATTTTCCTTTTTTAGACGGCGATGTGCTTTTGGCTCCATTAACGGTGTTAATATATTTCAACTCATTTGGTATGCCCGTGTTTTAGTGATGTCATAGATGTTAAAGAAAGTAATCAGTGCATCACTGGTAAATTATTAAGTCAGGGATTTCGTTACCATAAAATTGAGAATGAAAATGGGAAATGTGTCAAAGAGCTTTTGACTCCAACATACGGTGTTAATATATTTCAACTCGTTTGGTATGCCCGTGTGTTTATTGATGTCATAGATTTTAAAGAAAGTAATCAATGCATCACTGGTAAATTATTAAGTCAGGGATTTCGTTGCCATAACATTGAGAATGGAAATGCGGAATGTGTCAAAGTGACAACAATCCGATCATAGAACAGACAACAACAGAAGGTCACCAATAGGTCTTCAATGCAGCGAGAAATTCCCGCACCCTGAAGCGTCCTTCAGCTGGCCCCTTAACAAATATTTATACTAGTTCAGTGATAATGGACGTCATACTAAACTCCAAATTATACACATGAAACTCATAGTAAAAATAATACAAGACTAACAAAGGCCAGAGGCTCCTGACTTAAAACATTACCTAAAACTTTTACTAAATTCTTTTATAGATACAAATATTTGATTTGTAAGTTTGGCTGTACCTTATTTGACTTAAAATGTTTTTTCACGTCCTTAATTGTACGGTAATATTGTACTGAAGGCGCGGAAATCACTATGTGATCCGTATAAACTCATCGAACCTTAAAACAAACTTATTAGTAAGGGTTATCGTACCAATGTTGTAATTAGATCTCTGGATTTAGTTTACATTTGGCACTAATATCGATTTTTTTATTAGAAATTTAAAACATAACTAAATTTGTATTTTCTTTTCAAACGGGACGCATAGAGACACACATACTGTACGTTCATTTTTATCTATAGAGAAGTTGCTCCTAATAACTCTACTACCTGTCGATACATGTATTTTTGGCATTGCATAAGTTATGTCTTCTTTGACTGTTCATGACGTTAAAATACTAAATCCCTGGGATGTGGTTTAGTTGATTTCAGTCTCTGATGCATGATTTTTTTTTATTATTAATTGTTTTGGCTTTTAACTACCTATCAGTAACTGCGAGTACTCTTAAATCTTACTTTCTTGTTAATTTGACCTGTTGATGCTATTTGTATTGCTTTTTTAGTATTTAATGATAACATGAATCTTGTCTAAATACCAGCTTTGATTATTTGGAATTACTACAAATTTTCACTTCTTCATACTATGAACATCAAAATTATTTCATTTTTCCTAACTGTTCTGGCAGCTGTACAGGCAGTTTTTATCTAGCACCAATTGCATACTTTTATTGTTGATATTCACCTCATATGGACCAAGTGTTAGATTGGTTTTATTGATATGCAAGACATTTCTTGGTTTTCCTAAACGGAAGAGTATACATACAGAAGAGGAAGTACACTTAACAACAAAATTAGTTTCATTCAGGTTTTTTCAAAGTGATGATTTTCTTAAAATTGTTTATATTTTCACAATTAAACCTGTTGCTAGATGATAATTTTAAAATCTAAAATGAGCCTCAATGTTATAAGTGTAACAAAATTATAATACATGTTAAAATAAATTTACAACATGAATTAATAGTTTTTTTTTTAGATCTAATGAGGAACCTCGATTGATCTTAACTCTTTATCATAACTGCCATAGATGAACCTTAAACATATTTTTTATCTTTTAACAAGTGGACTCTTATAAACTTATTAACTTTAGGTTTTATCCATTTTTTAAAATTTTAAATCTAAACAGTGTTTTAATCTTGTGACAGTATGCTCTGTACAGTGTAAATACAAGTTTTTACCTTTTATCCTTATTATTTTGTTTTACTAAAACTAAGTTTTATTGTTGATATTCACCACATATGGACCAAGTGTTAGATTTTAATTTTATTGATATACAAGAAATTTCTTGGTTTTCCTAAACGGAAGAGTATACATACAGAAGAGGAAGTACACTTAACAACAACATTAGTTTCATTTAGGTTTTTTCAAAGTAATGATTTTCTTAAAATTGTTTATATTTCACAGCGGTATCATAATTTACTTTTGTTTAAACCTGTTTATTTACTGTGCACCTTAATTGTTTATCCCTTATAATTTGTATTAACTATGTATTTTGCATTCAGGTATCACACATCAAATGTATTTGTTCATTGTGTGTAAATTTGCGTTTTTTAACGAGTTAAAGCCTTCCAATTGATATTTTATATTGTGTCTTTATATATTGTGATGTTTTAATATTGGTTCAGAAAAGGAAGGTTTGGTACCATTGAAACGTTTAATTCCGCTGCAAATGGTTGCACCTGCCCTAAGTCAGGAATCTAATGTACAGTGGTTGTCCTCTGTTAATGTAGTTCATACGTGTTTCTCCTTTCTCGTTTTTGTATAGATTAGACCGTTGGTTTCACCGTTTGAATGGTTTTACACTAGTAATTTTTTTGGGCCCTTTATAGCTTGGTGTTCGGTGTGAACCAAGGCTCTATATTAAAGACCGTACCTTGACCTTTAATGGTTTACTAGTACTTTTTTTTATTATTTTTAACTTGGATGGAGAGTTGTCTCTTTTGCACTCACACCACATATTCCTATATCTATTCAAATTATGGTAATATGATGCATACAATATCAATCCCGTTTGCTTTGTGGCATAGATTTTTTGTTTGTCGAGTCGAGGATGTGGTCAAGCCAGAGATTGCTCTTTTAAAATGTATGGTTCACATAAAAATTATTTATCCATGTCAGTGAGGGATCGATGTTACTATGTATAACAACAAAAGGTACATGAAGTATTATTGCCATTTAGGCAAACTCTGATCCAGATGCCAAATAACATAGCAGTTAACAACTTTAGATCCCCATACTGCCCTCAATAACAAGCAAATCCCATGGTCAACAATTCAAAAACCGGAAATGACAAATGTAAATCAATTCAAGTGAGAAAAAATAACGGTATAATTTATGTACAAAACAATGAACGATAAACAAGTATAATGTATACATACAAACGCCAACAACTGAATTAAATGCTCCTTAATCTACAATTCCAAACCGACTTAGACATTCTCCAACAGCTTGATCATATACATGGCTTTGTTTCTCTCAGTTCTTTATTGGTCACATTTCAACAATGAAGTCATGTTTACTTGCATTCTTCATTTGTTGTTTTATTTACATCGATATAAAAACGCTTTCAGATAATAAAAAACATACAAAACAGTGTAAAAGTAAACCATTACATGTACGTCCTTCAACACATAACCTTTGATCACATCGAACAGCTAAATATAGGGTATAGGGGCATTGTAATGAAGAGTGTAAAACAATTCATACAGGAAAACCAACGGACTTATCTACATAATCTATATAACAATATGACACACTATTAATTGAACCATATTATAAAAAACGACAACCACTTACCAATAAGTTCTGACTAAGGACAGGTGCAAACAAATGCCGCAGAATTACACTTTTAACAGGCGTCAACCTTCAACCGTCTGTATGGTTTAAATATTACTGGTGCACAGGAAATAATGTTTTGTTAGGCTATGTTGTATTTGGAGCATGAAATAAGGTATAGAAAAATTTGACCTCTCCATATCTCTTCATTGTGTGTTGTTTTATTCCGCCTAATTTTATACCATTCATCTCATTTCAGTAATTCGAATATTTTAGAATTGACTACGGGGTAGTTAGAGTTCAACATATGGTATTATATAAATAAAATATAGATGCGAGGGTGATAGAGCAGATTATTACCGGGAAAAAAATTGTCAACTGCGGCGTAGCCAAGGTTGATAATCTCATTTCGAGAGGTAACAATGACACATGTATATTGTTTGATGTTTATGTGTTCTTAGGTTGCTGTTTCATTGAAGTGTAACTGACATCTCCTTTCATTGTGTTGCGCTGTGGTAAACTTTCGTGTTCTTGTTTGTTGTGTTCTTGTTTTATGCGTTTGCTAATGTGCTTTTTCTAAATGCCTTTTTGTTTTGTTTTTGATGACAGATCTATTTGTTTTTAAAGTGATTTAAATTAAAACACAATGTTGACTGCTGTACCCCTATTTCTGCCGTTTTCACCTTTTATGTCAGTTTGTTTTATTTGCACATCGTTGTCAATATTTGTTTAATTTATTTATAATAACTTTATGCGACTGTCATAAAATGGAGAGATTAAAATAGTTCACAGACCAGTTTCGCTACGCCACTTTCTACTTACAAAAATGCCTGTACCAAGTATATATGACATTTGTTATCTATTCGTTTTTTGTGTTTGAGCTTTTGGATTTTTTCATATGCTACGAACTTTCCGTTTAGAATTTTCCTCGGAGTTCCGTAATTTTTGTATTTTACTTTTGTCAATAATATTTACTAGGCTCTCCCGGTTTTAGAACATATGGTAAATACAATGCTACCTCTCGATATCTTCGAATTTTATTTAGTGTTGTTGGGTTTACGTCTTATTAAAATGTACCATTCATCTCCAATCAGTAATATTTACTAGACTCCGGAGGAATTAGGAAACTATCATTTGATTTTTACTGGAAAGAGGAGTGGACTAGGATGAAATTTGAAAAAAATGCAGGACAGGAGTTTTTAGAAAACAAGGCAGGATGAGCTCGTTGTAACAAAAAGGTAGGATGAGGAACGTTGTAAAAAAAAAGGCAGGATGACAATTTATGTAAAAAAAAGTCAAGATAAACTAATAAAACAAAGGTAGAACCAAATAGACTTGATTGAGAAAAACTGAGAAAATAAAAAGGGCAGGACAGAGAAATCAACTTTACCCCCAACCTTTCCCCCTACAAATCAAATGGTATCTCCATTAGAGCTAGATATTTAATAAAGTTAAAGTTGTCCTCATGGTATCTTATAATTGTGTGTAACTGTGTTGTTGGGATTTTGTCTTATTGATGTATTCCAGTCATTTCCTTTCAGTAACCTGTACATAATTTTGTTGATATGTTAATTTTTATATTAGTATCCTCAAACAATACCAGAAATTGAAGCAAAAACAAACATAATTTCTTTAGTTTTATATACCTATATAATGATTCCGATATTTGCATGACGGTAAACCTCTTTGACCTCTACGGCTGTTTATCATGTGTATTCACAAAGTTGCTTTCTTTGAATATATATTAGAAATAAATGAACTGTTTAGAACCGTGTATAATTATATCAATTAAAATAGTAATTATTTAAAATAACATTAAAGTAATCGTACTACATGACCAGATCTCCACTCTATTTATTCCCAAGTGTAAAGTAATATAATATGTACCATAAGAGTTGACCATTACACACATTTATAATTAAGAATTAAATTGACCAAAAACAAGGTCATAAACTAATGGTGTAGAACTTAAATATCTTAGACACCAGATAATGTTCTTCGCTGAGAGTTAGTTGAGCTTTTTGATAATGCATTTCGACTATGAAATGTTGAACATAGCAGATTTTCCGACTTGTTTCATTATTATTACGAGGCTGACTTCATACAGGAACTTCTTAGGAAGAAAAATAATAAGTTAGCAATATCCTTTAACTCAACTTTCCGCTATATAGATGATGTTCTTTCACTAAATAATTCAAAATTTGGTGACTATGTTGAACGCAACTATCCATCGAACTAGAGAAAAAGGATACTACATATTCAGTTAAGTCGGCCATATCTTGACTTACATCTAGAAATTGACAAGAAGGGTCGGTTGAAAACACAATTTTACGACAAAAAAGATGATTTCAGCTTTCCTACTGTGAACTTTCCATTTCTTAGTAGCAACATTCCAGCAGCACCTGAATACGGGGTATATATCTCCCAATTGATACGATATTCCCGTGCTTGCATTTCCTATCATGATTTTCTTGATAGAGGGTTGATGCTCACAAGGAATCTATTAAACCAAGAGTTCCAAATGGTGAAGTTGAAATCATCCCTTCGTAAATTTTAAGGACGCCATCACGGGTTGGTTGTCCGTTATGGAATAACCGTTTCACAAATGATATCGGATATGTTCCTTACGTCGTAACAACAATATTCTTTCCCTTCATAAATGTGACCTACCGAATTAGACTATTTACCGGATTTGTTATCACATAAGCAACACTGCATGTGCCACATGTGGAGCAGAATCTGCTTACCCTTCCGGAGCACCTGAGATTGCCCCTAGTTTTTGGTGGGGTTCGTGTTGCTTATTCTTTAGTTTTCTATGTACTCTTGGTTGTCTGTTTGTCTTTTTAATTTTTAGCTATGGCGTTGTCAGTTTATTCTCGATTTATGAGTTTGACTGTATCTCTGGTATCTTTCGTTCCTCTTTTATAGCATATATTATTTAATATTAAATGATATGTTATGTATCTACAGTTTTATAACTTCTAGTTTATACGTATGACGAGTTTTTATGTACACGTACTACGCGCTCGAAGTCTTCAATGACATTGACTTGCTTTAAAACCCTCGCATGGTCGGCGCACGTGTTTTAAATCTATGAAAACTATTGCAACAAGAGGGAAATTAAAATTCAATCTTGAAGTCATTTAAATAATATGTAGTTTAGTCGTTTCTCACATATTGAAACTTTGGCCTCTAACGTCATATATTTATTACAAAACAGAAAATACTGCAAAATAGCTTCATTTAGAGACCTTGTCATCAATATTTAGATATGAAGAAAGTTACGGATAGAAAAATTAATCATCGCCTTTATTAATTATATTAAATTTTGTACGATTATTTACGTTTGAAGTTGGATTCATAACAAACTGGACATATATATATTACAGTTAATTGCTATTAATAAGTATTGCAATATGCATTTTGTTTAAATTAATTATCAGTATTTAGTTCTGATATAATCTTAAATCAATCCTAATTCTATCTCACTTTGATAGTTTTTCATATGTGACGTCATGCTGTTTCTAAATTTCATAAATTCAAATGTGGCATAACGTTTGTACCTTTTCGCCATCGTATGTGACGTCACATTTTTGTAATTACGTTGACGCCTGGACTGATTCGGGTGTGTCTATTCTGTGTTAAACTCTAATAGCATTATGTATTCGGGTTTAGTTTTCTGTAATTAGTTAATACTTCAGTTTCATTATGTATATCTCTTTCATATTCATTTGTTAAAATTTACTGTTTGCAATAGCATGAATTGTTCTATATAATAAGAATGTTCTTATCCCGGGCATAAAAACAATGCCGTATTTGGCGAAACCTTTTCAACTTTTGATCTTCAGTGCTGTACAACTTTGTACCTTTTTCACTTTCGATCTTTTATATCTGGGCGTTATGTATTCGGGTTTAGTTTTCTGTAATTAGTTAATACTTCAGTTTCTTTATGTATATCTCTTTCATATTCATTTGATAAAATTTACTGTTTGCAATAGCATGAATTGTTCTATATAATAAGAATGTTCTTATCCCGGGCATAAAAACAATGCCGTATTTGGCGAAACCTTTTCAACTTTTTATCTCCAGTGCTGTACAACTTTGTACTTTTTTCTCTTTCGATCTTTTATATCTGGGCGTCACTTGTAAGTCCTGTGTGGACAAGGCGCGTTTTTGTCGTATTGAATTTTAAACCTGATGCTTTTTGTTATCTATTAATCATGTTTTTCTTTGTCTAATATGTTCTCCTATTTATTTGTATTGTAGTCCTGTAATATTATGTTGTCATTTCAATGTTATATTTAACTTTGCCATTAAAGTGCGAGGTTTGGCATGCCACAAAACCAGGTTCAACCCACCACTTGTATTCCCCTTTAAAAGTGTCCTGTACCAAGTCAGGAAGATGGCCATTGTTATATTATTGTTCGTTTCTGTGTGTGTTGCATTTTAACGTTGAGTCGTTTGTGTTTTCTCTTATTTTTGAGATATTGAGATCAAACGTGGCACGGTACTTGTCTATCCCTAATTCATGTATTTGGTTTTCGTGTTATATTTGTTATTCTCGTGGTGTTTTGTCTGATGCTTGGTCCGTTTCTGTGTGTGTTACGTTTCGGTGTTATGTCGTTGTTCTCCTCTTATATTTAATGTGTTTTCCCTCGGTTTTAGTTTGTTACCCCGATTTTGTTTTTTGTCCCTGGATTTGTGAGTTTTGAACAGCGGTATACTACTGTTGCCTTTATTTCTAATTAACAAAAATTAAAATAAATTAAAAATCATATAAAACATCTTTTTCATGTTAGTATGTGTAAAATGTCTGATCTGGCAAAGCTCTTTTAATGTATGGATTGACCAAAGACTGTATGAAGTGGCAATATTAGTCAAATACGAAAATTGTGACATGATAATGATGTCACATGTGACCCTTCCTCATTCAAGTTACAAGATTTAGGCAACTTGTTCATTCCCGTTATTTTACTTTAGTTTGCCTCTACCAAATTTTATGAAACTGATCATGTACATAGTGCTTAGAATCATAAAACTGCCTTAACTATGTAAATCTGCATCTATATGTGGAATTCGACTCGTGTATATTTACATGTGCATGTCAACTGAAACGAAAATGAAAACTCAATCGTAGCTGATCCATTATATACGTGTAAACAAAAGATAATTTAAAAAAATGCATTTACTATATAGTGACTGTAATGAAATTATACATAGTTCACAAGAACAGATTTAAAATAACTGAATGGACAGACATAGGGTAAAGTTGGTGGACTAGGCTACATTTGTTTTAATGTGTAGATTGAACTGAGAGAAATGAAAGAAAAATACACACACATACTAGTAAACACATATACCTATATTTTATAAGCAATATAAGTATATAGAAAATAAGCTTACATGTACATATTTGCAATAATACAGATGTATTGAAAATATACAATCAAATGAAATATAGATGAGTGAGACCTTCATCCTTTTGACCTTTCCAAATTTACTCGATAGTGATTTTAGCACCACAAACACAGACATTTCAATATAGAAATAACCTTTTAAGTTCGATCAAAATGTTTTAGCAACCTTTGGGTGAAGTATTAAAGTTTATTAACTGGAAATGTTCAATAGGCGCTGATGTGAATTGATTAGAAATTGCCTGTGTCCAGTTTAAACAAAACATTTCAATTTTCTATTTATGTCGAACACAACAAAATGACAAACTTAACCATATATATATAAACGCCTTAAAAGTGTACATTAACAATTTATCAAACTTCTTATATGCCGTTATGTCTGTGCATAGTTGCATACTGGTCTTGACTAGTTCATGTTGTGACACACATAAAATTATAAATACGTCGGAGTATGAATGCAACATTTTGATATTTCTGGCAAAGACACGTATTTCTAGATACACGCTTTACTTTTTCTTATATATATATATATCTATACTTTAATTCAGAGCATATAGTAATGTGGTTTTCTACGAAAAAAAAGAGATGAAAGAAAATTGATGAAAGGCAATTCAAAATAAACGGTACGGCTCGTAACAATTTATTACAGCATATGTATTTAGAATGTTTATTATGTTTTATTGTCTTGTTACATTTCTGATTATAAAACACATCCAAAATGATATATCAAAAAGCTAGTATATAACTATTACGATAGTATCTCTAAAATACATGTAAGCATGAAAACATATACTAATAGTAGGGTATCGAAAAAGGTAGTTAACAAGTTTAAGTAAACGGATTATAGACGGCTATATTTATGCGGAAACTGTTGGAAAATCTTTATGTTTTTTGAATCATGGATGTCGTTTTAAGCTGCCGTGGTCACATTTTTTCCAAATTTGGTGGTTTCTTATGATACAGGTAATTTTCAACAACAAAAATACGACTAGCTGTTTTAACATTTTTTTAGCTAATATTAACCACATTTTTAATGAAAGAAAATTTTTATCGTGATATTTAAACGGAATTATTTTACTCTGATTAAAGCAAAAAGACATGGCTCATATGTGTGCCAACTATCTTTTGTGTAATATTAAATATTTGTATTAATCGATGTGAAGAAAATGGCAATTTAAAACACAAATTACGTCAATATTTCTGCCTTTATTCAAACACGCTTTATCTCATGTCGTTAATCGTTTTGTAGTTTACCCTATCAGGTCATTAACTAGAACAACTGTATCTCACTTCGTATCCCTTTTTTGCTTGTTGTGTGGTCGATTTGAATGTTTTGTATAGTCCAGTAATCTTGAAGATCGTTGTATTGTTTTAGGATTTGTTTTTATAACTATAATTTTTTTTTTTATTTCTAATCTTGTTATAATTGTAAAATTCAAATGCAAATCCTTCGGTCACATTTCAGACCCGATAAATGGCACACATTTACAATCATGTTAAACTATGTCATTCAACACTGGTGGTAAGCGGATGGTCGTAACTTAAAGTTACGACCATCCGAAGATGGGAGACAACTCTAGGGATACATTTTTCTTTTCCGATTTTCGTGCAGTACGTCAGTGCGTTGATATTGAAACAAAATTTGATACATAAAAACATTCCAATTTTCGTAAAATGACCATTCAATAATTCGAGCATGATGGTCGTAACTAAAAAAACAAAAGTGTTCAGGATGGTCGTAACTTAAAATTGTGATGGTCGTAACTCTTTATTAAATAGGACCTAATAAGACAAGTCAATAGTTTTAAACGTGTCTTTTGTTATATGAATATATTATATGATATATTTGTGAAGTTGATTTTACTAAATGATAAAAACTAAAAGAGGTGAAGAGAGGGATACCTGTAAAGTGCGAAAGAAAAGAAAATTGGAACGAATCGAAAAAAAAACCAAATACAAAATGAAATGACAAGTCACTGTTACTTAAAATATAATGTATAAAATCAACCAAGAGGCAACTAATTATAAGCTGTTAAGTTTAATAACAATATAAATTCTCAAAAGTGGAGAATTCATTTTAACACACAGCTCTGGTTATGATCATTCTTAGTTACGAATTAAGAAAAGGCGATGTTAACAAATTTGACATCACATGAAATAACAGTATCCTGATTTATTTACTTTATATTTTGCATGTATTGAAAAGATAAACTTTTAAAAAACTAGTATGTACCTACTAGGTGGAATTTAAAAGAAAAATCTACAATTTAAAATTGATACTTTATGTCGAAAGAGCATAAGTAAGGAGTCAAAATAATGTTATGGGGACGTTATCGAGACAAGACCATATCCGCGAATTCGCAGGTCCGTAATCGAATTAAACAACATACATCTTATTCTTAGCCTGAATTTTGAGAAGTCGTATTGTCATTTGGTATATAGTCAAGCTGATTATAAGGTGCAAATTCGAAGTTCAGGTATAATTATTACCCGTGGTTTTAGCAAATTCTGAATACGCCTATTGGTACCATGTTATCCGTTATACATCTTTGTCTTTCTTATGGAAAATTAAACTTAAGCTATTGAATATAGTTAGAGAGTATGGTAAGAGATCTCTTTAGAACTAAAGTTGGAGTAAAACAGGGAGACAATCTGAGTCCAAATTTGTTTAAAAGTTTTATAAATGAACTTCCTGATTGTGCTAAAAGTTCCCCTGATCCAGCTGTTGTTTATTCACGACCAGCCTATTCTTTACTATACATATGCTGATGATCTTGCCATTTTTTCAACTACAGCAAAAAAATGTAGATCAGGCTTATCCTAAGATTCTTTCAGAAAGACTACGCATTGAATTTTGTAAACATTTACTTGGTGTTACCAAAAGAGAAACACATTTTGCCAATCTTTCTTAACTCGGTAGATTCACTCTGTATTTTGTCATTGCAAAGTCTATGATCAGATACTGGCACAGGCTTGACAATTTGGGATCATCTTTCCACTACTAGAGGAGGCATATTTAGAGTCAAAATTACTACACGAGTTAAAAAAATTCCTTCACAGTATGGATCCTTAAACTTCTTTCTAAAGAATATGGGGGTCAGCAATTCACATTGTTTACTATATGCTGATGATAATGTATTTTTTTTTAATTTCACCAAAAGGACTTCAGCAAACAGTATTCATGCATAGCTTGTAGCCAGGATAATATTCAAAAGATAGATCTTTATGCTTCAACTCAGCGTGCTGGTCTTTTAAATCTGAGTACATTCATACAATATATACATATAACATAAATATTATTTTCAACCTGCATATGCACATATCTAGCTGACACTGCCATTGACTCGTCGTTTGGAAGTTTATTAACATGGTTATGCATGTGCACAGTACTTTTAAAATAGCTTGATAAAAGTTCGTCTAAATACTTGAGTTACGGTCATCTTTCAAAGTTACGACCATCTTGTGTCGGTTACGACCATCATCCAAAATACTATAGTTGACATTACGACCATGACAAGTTAAAGTTACGACCATCATGCTCGAATTTTTGAATGACTATTTTACGAAAATTGGAATGATTTTATGTGTCAAATTTGGTTTCAATGAGAATGCACTCACGATATGTGTATACGAGACAAGCGGTTTGACTCAAATGAACCTTTTACTGCACGAAAATCGGAAAAGAAAAACTTATCCCTAGAGTTGTCTCCCATATTCAGATGGTCGTAACTTTTAGTTACGACCATCCGCTTACCACCAGTGATCAAGACCTAAACGAAGTAGGGATGAAAACAATGGGATATGTGTGTTATATGGCAGGGTTTTTCTACTGAACTGATTATTAATATGCGGGGAAATAACAAAAAAGACTTTATCAAGGCTATGGCAGCACGGAAAGATCATGTTTATTTCAGTATATTGCATGATGCTTCCGACCTAGATCACCTTCGTAATGATGATTACAAAATATTGCACCACCATTCGTGATATAAATTTTAAACTAGCAGACACAACTGCAATTATTTTAAAGGTGAAACAAGATCTTGTTCGTCTGTAAACGTGTTTCAGGTCATATATAAATGGTCGTCAAATTCCTGACTTGAAAAGGCTCAGAGTCGATGAGAACAAGTAGGCCTTATTCATATTTCTTTGCGAATCGATTGTTCAGCATCATGGTAAATCAACAGTTACTACGACACATGAGAAATTAATTTATCTAGCTGACACTGCCATTGACTCTTGATCAGGAGTATTCAGATTTGAAGAATTATTTTGTACACACGATGAAGCGAATACTCGCACTTTACGTTTCCAAATTTAGGCTTTTTGTAAAACGACTGAATTTTTAGGCAATTTATAAAATGCCTTACCTTGACAGCCATTATACAAAATGACTTGCAAAGTATTAGAAGCAGATTTTACTTCAAGCATTTTATTTGCAAAAAAATAGGACAAATATTGTGTAACAGTTCTGTCATGCAAACATTTTGAGTTACTGATATAATAAATAATTGGCCAGTCCTGTGCTTGTGTGAATTTGGAATTATCCAGTGAAATTTAATTTTGATTATTTTAATTCATTTTTTCTGAAATTATCATATATAACTGCTCCGGTGTCTCAGAGCTTTCAATTGGTTTTTTTCTAACATTTACTTTTATAAAATAATTTCAGGCATTTTGTAAAATGCATTTCACATTTTCTAGGCATTTTGTAAAATGCATTTCAATTTTTCTAGGCATTTTATAAAATGCATTATAATTTTTCTAGGCATTTTGTAAAGTGTATTTCAATTTTTCTAGGCAAATTTGAAATGCCTAGAAAGTATAGTCTTTATGTCAAATGACCGAATATTGCAGGCATTTAGAAAAGTCCGAAATTTTTCAGGCATTTTACAAAATGTCTAAATTTAAAAAATGCCTGTAGCATAAACATGTAAAACAAAACTTACCAATCATTTTGAGCCCTAAAACATATAATTGCACGGTTATTTATCAGAGAAGTTTTTCCCTAGTGCGGTTAAAGGTTAATAATCAAAATAAAACGTTGCTCTTTATTGAAAATGCAGAAACAAATTTGCATTAACATATACACTAATTTGCAGTTGTTTTTGCATTTTATGAATCAAATTATATATTGACGTTCTACACAAAAACAGCAGTTGTGTTTAAACCAACAGATAATTAATGTCAGTGTTGATGTCATATGACGTCAAACAAATATTGAAAAAGTGCAAATTTAACTAAAAGAACTTATTTTTAGACCTGGAAATGCTCTCGGATAATAGCAGTAACTATAATAACAGGTTGGTTGTTATACTGTAAACGACGAATTTTGTAAACATTAATGGTATAAGAATAAGAATAAGAATACTTTATTAATCCAATCATGGACCCTTGCGGGTTTTAAATGTCATGCAATGATTACAATGATTTGTGTTATAACAATGAAATAATAAAATGAAATACATGACAATAGAACACTGAACAGTTATTGCATGCACATGGAAGAGAAAGTAATATGGGAGACAATCAATTTCTGTAAGGATTATTCCCCTTTAAACAGATATGGTGTTTTGAGCTGCATTAAAATGAAATGCAGCCCAACTGGTATATAGAATGTTCACGTATGCTCGTCCATTCGTAACGTTTAAAAAACAAAACAAACACTTTATTGTTTAAAAGATGTAAAAGGATGAACTGTGTGTAGAATATTTTGCATGTGTTAGTTTTTGGTCATCAATTTAAACTGTTCAGTTATTGAAACTTTTGTGTTGAAAGATGCGAAATCTATGATTGATTTTCATTGCGCTGCAGTTGAGTGCCTATCCGCCAATACTGCCCTGTCATCGTCAACTTGTACATGTGTCTTTTGATCTTACTGCCTAATATTTGTTAAGATTATGGTCAAGACCTGATACTAAATGTACCAGTGCATTTACGTCGCGCGCTCATGTCCATCCGCACTAATTAATCAATGAAATACCAGGACTTCACTCATATACCTGAACACAAATTACATTGTTTTGAACACGTAAAAGAAGTTTTACTAACTAACTATTTTTTCATATTATTAACCAAAACAAAGATATTTTGTTCAGAAAAATTTCCGATAAAAGGAATAACTGCATTTAATTTTGAAACTGACTTAATCAGCTCGTATATCGGTTCGCCCTAGTGGGCTCGCTTGATATTCTTGCTGATAAAGTCGGTTTCATTTTGAACTAGCCTAAAATTATATCTCCTCTATTATGGTAGACTTCTCTTATCTTATTTGAGTGATAAAGATATGAGACGGCAACATCTGATTAGTATAGTATTTAATAGTCATAATTGTATTTTGTTCTCTAGTTCTGCAATAACTTGTAGTTAAACATGAATAGTGATATTCTCTCAAATGCTTCAGATGCAGTAACACTTTCGTGTTTTATACATGTTAGCTTTAGATTTGGATTCAAATATAAGCTTTGCATTTTTTCTGAAGTTAGATTGACAATAAATAACTACTGTTGTATGGTACTATGAATAACTGTACTATCTTGCCTTTTTTCTGGTTTAATTAACTAATCGAAAACTTTTGCTAATAATGTTTTGGCATCTTTGTACGTATTGAATATAGGCTTCTCATATGTGAGTAACCCCAATTGTAAAGATATGAAACGACTATAGTTGATTTACATGAAAAATAAATCATTTCTTTATCTCAATATTTCCTATGCATTACCATTTGTAGAAGAAGATTCGTTGTTACGCATATAGACAGAAATCTAAATTGTTTTTTTTACTGCAATTTAGTTTATGCCCAATTATATTATGCCTTTGTATGGTAATATTAATTGCTGTACAATCTTGTCTTTTTCCGATTTAATTGCCAAACCAAAACATTTTGCTGATACATGATAAAACTGATATACCAATAGCTATAAGGGATAACATTAACACAAGCAAGTTTCCGATTAAACAGCTTTAGTCGAGTCCGTAGCTTTTGGACTCGTTAGTTAAATTGAATGATACGCCATTCTTTTTTAAAGATCGTAATTTTGAAAACTGGACGAGTAAACATAGAACTAAATGTATAGCTCATACTTATATCTTTCAGAAATTTTAACTTTCTAGTAGCTTTGTGATATATATAAATAACTCATATCAGTTGGTAAATAATTAATCTTTTTTCTTTTCTTTTGTTCCTGATATTATTAACACATGCATTAGTTTAGATAAAATGAAACTGTTCTTCCTCTTTCAGTCACTTCAAATTCGATCTTATGTCGATGTATTATGAATTTTAAAACAAAAATAAAAAAAGTTATTACTTATTTAATTGCAATAATAATTTGTGTATACAAATACGCGTGTTTACGTTCTCTTATTATTTTGTTGACAATGATAATATATCATTATTCTGGACAATAACGAAATTTTCGTTTAGTCAGCAGAGAATAAATGTAAGTTGTGATGTCATATGATGTCATACAAATATTGAAATAGTGCAAATCTAGTTTAAAGATCATATAAAGTGAATAGTATCTTACTATACGGGAGACATAACACATTATTTTTTTAGATATTGGAAGTTTTTAACAAATTCTAACAAATGTCATCAACTTAAATGTAAACAAATAATTACCAATACTATAACAAAGCATTGGCACGAATGATCGTCATATTTACATCACAAAGCAAACACAAACAATAAGTTTTTGAAAAGTTGCAATAAAATAACTTATTTCATGTATATACATTGTAGAGATGCACAGCAAAGTCGTTGTGACTGAACTGACTGGAGATTAATAAGTTATGTTATATTTTGGTCATCAATTTAAACAATGCCATCAATGGAATTTCCAATTCAAAGACTTAATCGAAATGAATTCCATTTATGTCTGTTACACTTTCCTTGCCGATTCTTCCCTTTTCTGTTATTAAATGATTTGTGTAGATAACGTATCGTAAAAAACAATACAGCATTCAGTAGAAACTTTTTTCAGAGACATTTTAGTTTCGTGGTAACATTCTGAAATTTAACTGTCATTCTAAGAGTCGATTAACAAGATCCATAAAGCAAATTTGAGTAAAAATGCAACATTCGTTATGAGCGAGGTCTCTTATGATAACATTCTTATTGTAACATAGTCAAACACGAATAAGTGTTTGCTTCTATTTTTCATGTGAGGAGACATGAAAAAACCGGGCGTCCTTATATTATAGATTTGTATTCAGAATGTCTTGAACTAGTTCGAAAATTAGAGCCACTCATTTTTTTTTTAAAGTGTTAATTATTAAAAAAAAACAAAAAACGTATTGTTAGAGCTCTTATTTGTACAATTCTTACAAGATTTTAAAGAAACTTATATCATATGTTGAATGTTAGTCACTTCATTTTTGATAACACATATTTTCAAGTTTTTATGTCAGTGAATTATGTCCCTAACGTGCACAAAACTTTAAAATAAAAACAAAAACAAAAAAGTTGTTACTTCTTTAAGACGCAATAATAAATTTGTTTGTACAAATATGCGTGTTTGCATTATTTTATTTTGTTTTGTTTACAATGATAATATTTTCTGGACAATGACGACAATTTCTTTTAGTCAGCAGAGAATAAATGTCAGTTGTGATGTCATATGATGTCTTACACGTATTGAAATAGTGCAAATATAGTTTAAAGATCATAGAAAGTGAGGAATATCCTTCTATGCAAGTGACATAAACACATTATTTTTAGATATTGGAAGTTTTTAACAAATTCTATCAAATTACATTAACTTCTAGTCAAGAAAACAACTTTTCATCCGCAACATCTTTTCATCATCAAGAAACGTTGAACTTACAGACATTGTAACTGTAAACGAACAATTTTGTTTATACGTTTTTTTTAAAAGATGCAATAAAATCATTTGTTTCATGTATATAGAGATGCATAGAAAAGTCGTTGTTACTGAACTAACTGGATAGATTAGATATGATATGATACTAGTTATCAAATGTACCAGGATTATAATTTAGTACGCCAGACGCACGTTTCGTCTACATAAGACTCATCAGTGACGCTCACATCAAAATAGTTATAAAGCACAACAAGTACAAAGTTCTTTCCTTTCATAAATGTGACCTACCGAATTAGACTATTTACCGGATTTGTTATCACATAAGCAACACTACATGTGCCACATGTGGAGCAGAATCTGCTTACCCTGAGATTAATAAGTTATGTTATATTTTGGTCATCAATTTAAACAATGCCATCAATGGAATTTCCAATTCAAAGACTTAATCGAAATGAATTCCATTTATGTCGGTTACACTTTTCCTTGGCGATTCTTCCCTTTTCTGTTATTTTAAAATGATTTGTGTAGATAACGTATCGTAAAAAACAATACAGCATTCAGTAGAAACTTTTTTCAGAGACATTTTAGTTTCGTGGTAACATTCTGAAATTTAACTGTCATTCTAAGAGTCGATTAACAAGATCCATAAAGCAAATTTGAGTAAAAATGCAACATTTGTTTTGAGCGAGGTCTCTTATGATAACATTCTTATTGTAACATAGTCAAACATGAATAAGTCTTTGCTTCTATTTTTCATGTGAGGAGACATGAAAAACCGGGAGTCCTTATATTATAGATTTGTATTCAGAATGTCTTGAACTAGTTCGAAAATTAGAGCCACTCACTTTTTTTTAAAAAGTATTAATTATCTTAAACAAAAACGTATTGTTAGAGCTCTTATTTGTACAATTCTTACCTGATTTAATGAAACTTATATCATATGTTGAATGTTAGTCACTTCATCTTTGATAACAGGGATTTTCAAGTTTTTATGTCAGTGAATTATGTCCCTAACGTGCACAAATTATAAAATTATAAAATAAAAACAAAAACAAAAAAGTTGTTACTTCTTTAAGACGCAATAATAAATTTGTTTGTACAAATATGCGTGTTTGCATTATTTTATTTTGTTTTGTTTACAATGATAATATTTTCTGGACAATGACGACAATTTCTTTTAGTCAGCAGAGAATAAATGTCAGTTGTGATGTCATATGATGTCTTACACGTTTTGAAATAGTGTAAATATAGTTTAAAGATCATAAAAAGTGAGGAATATCCTTCTATGCAAGTGATATAAACACATTATTTTTAGATATTGGAAGTTTTTAACAAATTCTATCAAATTACATTAACTTCTAGTCAAGAAAACAACTTTTCATCCGCAACATCTTTTCATCATCAAGAAACGTTGAACTTACAGACATTGTAACTGTAAACGAACAATTTTGTTTATACGTTTTTTTTTAAAGATGCAATAAAATCATTTGTTTCATGTATATAGAGATGCATAGAAAAGTCGTTGTTACTGAACTAACTGGATAGATATGATATGATACTAGTTATCAAATGTACCAGGATTATAATTTAGTACGCCAGACGCACGTTTCGTCTACATAAGACTCATCAGTGACGCTCACATCAAAATAGTTATAAAGCACAACAAGTACAAAGTTCTTTCCTTTCATAAATGTGACCTACCGAATTAGACTATTTACCGGATTTGTTATCACATAAGCAACACTACATGTGCCACATGTGGAGCAGAATCTGCTTACCCTGAGATTAATAAGTTATGTTATATTTTGGTCATCAATTTAAACAATGCCATCAATGGAATTTCCAATTCAAAGACTTAATCGAAATGAATTCCATTTATGTCGGTTACACTTTTCCTTGGCGATTCTTCCCTTTTCTGTTATTTTAAAATGATTTGTGTAGATAACGTATCGTAAAAAACAATACAGCATTCAGTAGAAACTTTTTTCAGAGACATTTTAGTTTCGTGGTAACATTCTGAAATTTAACTGTCATTCTAAGAGTCGATTAACAAGATCCATAAAGCAAATTTGAGTAAAAATGCAACATTTGTTTTGAGCGAGGTCTCTTATGATAACATTCTTATTGTAACATAGTCAAACATGAATAAGTCTTTGCTTCTATTTTTCATGTGAGGAGACATGAAAAACCGGGAGTCCTTATATTATAGATTTGTATTCAGAATGTCTTGAACTAGTTCGAAAATTAGAGCCACTCACTTTTTTTTAAAAAGTATTAATTATCTTAAACAAAAACGTATTGTTAGAGCTCTTATTTGTACAATTCTTACCTGATTTAATGAAACTTATATCATATGTTGAATGTTAGTCACTTCATCTTTGATAACAGGGATTTTCAAGTTTTTATGTCAGTGAATTATGTCCCTAACGTGCACAAATTATAAAATTATAAAATAAAAACAAAAACAAAAAAGTTGTTACTTCTTTAAGACGCAAAAATAAATTTGTTTGTACAAATATGCGTGTTTGCATTATTTTATTTTGTTTTGTTTACAATGATAATATTTTCTGGACAATGACGACAATTTCTTTTAGTCAGCAGAGAATAAATGTCAGTTGTGATGTCATATGATGTCTTACACGTTTTGAAATAGTGTAAATATAGTTTAAAGATCATAAAAAGTGAGGAATATCCTTCTATGCAAGTGATATAAACACATTATTTTTAGATATTGGAAGTTTTTAACAAATTCTATCAAATTACATTAACTTCTAGTCAAGAAAACAACTTTTCATCCGCAACATCTTTTTATCATCAAGAAAAGTTGAACTTATAGACATTGTAACTGTAAACGAACAATTTTGTTTATACATTTTTTTTAAAGATAAAATAAAATCATTTGTTTCATGTATATAGAGATGCATAGCAAAGTCGTTGTTACTGAACTAACTGGATAGATTAGATATGATAATAGTTATCAAAGGTACAAGGATTATAATTTAGTACGCCAGACGCGCGTTTCGTCTACATAAGACTCATCAGTGACGCTCATATCAAAATAGTTATAAAGCAAAACAAGTACAAAGTTGAAGAGCATTGAGGATCCAAAATTCCAAAAATTTACGGCTAAGATTATCTATTCCTTGGATAAGAAAATCCTTAGTTTTTCGAAAAATTCTAAGTTTTGTAAACAGAAAATCTATAAAAATGACCACATAATAGATATTCATGTCAACACCGAAGTGCTATCTACTGGGCTGGTGATACCCTCGAGGATTAAACGTCCACCAGCAGTGGCATCGACCCAGTGATGTAAAAAGTTCTCAAAGGTACTATATGGATTATATTTCGAAAATAAAATTTCAGCTTTCATTTCAAATTTTCCAGAGACGTTTTGTTTTGTTTCATGCTAACATTATTACGTTTTTTTGTCAGTCTTACAGTCGAAACTATGATCAACCAGTCAACTTTGTGTATAAATGAATTTTTTTTTAGGACGGTGTCTTTTATGATAACATTCTCATTCTCATTGTCCTATTATCAAACATGAAAATTGTTTGTTTCTATTTTTCTTGTAATGAAACATAGAAATAACAGGCTTCTAACCGTTATACTCCGTATCAACTTTACAAATAATACATGATGGTCTTGATATATAGATTCTGCGTACTGATGTTGTTTATCATCTTAACAACGTGTTTTATTGTTCTTTCATATGTCTTTGTTCTATTATTAATATTACTTTTACTGTTGGATTGTTTTATGTGATATCCATTTAACGTGGCTCGGTACTTATACATCCCGTCAATGTGTATTGTCTTTCATTTTTTGCTGGTGTGTTTTGTATATGCGACTTCTTATATTTCTTTGGTTATTATAACGTGACTCTGTACTTAAAAAGATCCAGTCAGTATGATATTGTTCTCTTTTATAACATTATGATATATTTCTATTATGAATTACAAAATACGTTGAACCACGAACGTCAAAATCATTCAATCACGTAGTGAAATTAACTATTTGTGGATTCTTATAAATTCTATATAACTTTTGGACTATTTTAAATCTTGGTCTATTTCTGAAATTTATTCTTACATACTTTTGTTTTTTAACCCTGTATGCTAACATTGCCTATGTGAAATTTAAAATTGTTTGTATGTACATTGAACGAGAAATATATATGACGTATAAAATTTTCTGTAAAATTGTTACACGATGATGACTGCTGTACCCATATTTTGACTATTTTTATTGATTGTGTCTGTTTAGTTCACGCATCATTGTAAATATAACGGAATTTGATGAGACTGTCAGTTGTTGTCAATAGTCCGTTTCTATGTATGTTGCCGGTGTTTGTGTGGGTGTTCATTGTTTCCGTTGTTCAGTTGTTTTCCTGTTATATTTGCTGTGTTTTATTCAGTTTCAATGTATTACCCGGAATGTTTTCTCTTAATCGATGGCATACTACTGTGGTCTTTATTCGTTTACGTAGGAAGTCAATTCAAATTACTGTTATAAATATTAGTTTTAATCAACGCTTTGGTAAATGACGCAAGATAAGGTTTTATGTATGTGTAACCTTTGAAGAACAATTTAAAATATAAATATTGATGTATACATTATTTTTTCTTAAAATGTCCTGTACCAAGTCAGGAAAATCGCCATTGTTATATTATAGCTCGTTTCTGTTTATGTTACATTTTAATGTTGTGTTTCTGATGGTCATTGTTCTCCTCTAATGTTTGATGCGTTCCCTCACTTTGAGTTTGTAACCCGGATTTGTTTTGTTTTATTTTCCGAATCGATTTATGAGTTTCGAACAATCTAATTAAAAACCGATCTCTCATCGCTCCTGTTTCTGATATGTCGCTTGGGAGATCTAACGAAACCCGCTTTGAGGTCACATGTGAGTGACCTCGTAGGTGTGTCTTTTTCGACCAATGAAATTAAGTCTTCCACGATCTTGGAAGTTTAACGTAAGGCAAAGGGATGTAACTCATTTTATTTACGACGAAATCGTCAGTCAAAATAATTCATAAACTTTTTTGATTGGCTTATTAATAGGTTGTCAACTCATTTGCATATCTTTATAAATTCATAACTTTTAGTTCACTCACATGTGACCTCAAAGCCGGTTTCGTTAGATCTCCCACGCGACATATCAGAAACAGGAGCGATGAGAGATCGGATTTTAATTAGATTGAGTTTCGAACAGCGGTATACTACTGTTGCCTTTATTAATCAATATACATAAAGCGTGTGTTGCCGGACTCCACGTTATTAGAAATATTATTATTTATGAATGTTTCTTAATTATATAATTAACAGAGGTTAAAAACAAATGTAATACAATGGGTGAGTTTTAAAATGTGGTATACGTGACTGGCTACTTTTTTTTAGAGAACTGACAATGTAAAGACAAAAAACAACACTAAAACCTATTTAAAAAAAACAAACAAAAGAAACCAAAATTCAAAAAAATAAAACTAAGAAACACGAACCCCATCAAGCTTGATATCAGGTGACTTAAATGGTAATATTCGAATGGGTAATTATAAGATTACTACTCGGAACTATTTTTGTAAAAGTTATTGTAAGCAGCAATCATCTATCGAAGAAATAATGATAGAACACTCAATCTCTAAAATAGCATATCCATATGAAGTATCTGATTAAATTTTGCTTCATAGGAATCAAATGTTCACAATTCGCAAGCTTAAATCATCTTCGAATTGTTTTTCCGAGTGATTTAGGTTTTGTAATTTGTAGACACTTTTTAGAATTCATTTCAATAAAATATTATGTATTACTAATTACAACAGCTTAATGAACCATCATGTAAAGTTGCCTTTCTACTAGCACAATTGCTAAAACTACGTTATACATTGTAGTAGTGTTCCATTTATATTAAGATGTGTTGCAACAAAGGCGTACTATGCAAAGAATGTAACATGTGTCTGGGTGTGACACACTTATTTTAGAATGTAACCTTTAACGGTTAAAGTCATAGAAAAAGTAATAAAGATAGTCATGACGTCTGTTTTAAGACGCCATGACTAATACTAAAATCGACGGAAAAGACAAACAACATTATACTAAACAAGACAGGGGGAAATTTAATGTCAAAACATTACCTCCCCCGATAATACTTGAAAATGATCTTTTAAATGTTTTCCCGTTTTAGCAATGCCACTATTAAAATTAATTGAAAAGAAAACATTACTGAACAAAACAAATGTATACAATGAATTCATTTGCCTTCTAGATTAGTCAAAAGCAAGTATCGTAGCATTTACATGTTTCATGGTTTACCAACATCCATTTTTATTTCTTCTGGTTGTATATCTCAATTAAAAATAATTCAAACGGAAACATAAAATACTTGTATATGTTCAAAACAATAAATCCCCAAAACAAACGGCAGTGACCATAAGTGCAGGTTATGGCATTAGAACAGCGACATATATTATGTGAGGATGTTAAACAATTTAGCTCCTAACCCTCAACTGCTACAACATAACGCAAGAAAAAACTATTCAAAACAATGAAAAGCAACAAAAGACAAAATAAACAGCACACTATAAGAACAAACTATAATTTGGAAAAAAAAAAGGCTAAACAAAAATAGAAGACATAACAACTAGCAAAGCCTAAAAAAATACAAAGTACATATCTGAGAGTAGTACTCGCAGTTACTGAAAGCTATTTCAAAGTCAGAACAAACCATCAAACAAGATAATGTATCTAAGACTTATTTATTAATCAATGCATATACAACTTCCAATAGAATTATTGTAAAGACTTCATTAACAAAGGATCATGACAGTGTGCAACATATAGGTATAGAAATAAGTTGGATCGTCAAAGTACATACGTGTATAATATATAGTTGGATTTGGACGTATTGAAAACAAAATTAACATTAGCATCGATAAAAACAATATTATTCAAAGACCGAATACTAGTGTTGAATGGTTTTAAAATGAATATATTGAAAGAACTTGGATCGTTTCTAAATTTACAAGATCGTTAAACAACTAAACGGACAAAAAAAAACAATATGCTTTCCCTTTTGTAATTTGTTTTTTATAGATACCACCAATCTTTCAAACTTAACATTTGAGTCTATGAAATAATTTAGTCACAGTTTTAAGTAATTTGTGGTGAAGTAGTCCTTCTAGTTGACTCAATTTACCTGTTATTCGATGAAAACGAAAACGTTCATTACAGACACCGGCATAGCGAACGAAATGGACATATAAACACCGTAAGGTGCTTTAAAAGTAACACCTCCATCCTAGAAAAGGAAAATTAATAATAGAGAATAAAAAATAGTCCGTTTTGTTATCAATGTCTACGTATAGTTTCTCGTGTAAAACTAAAAGATACTAATCTAGGAAATGACAATCGTTAATATTTTTATTTATCTTAAGTAAGATCCTTCGTGCAAAATGTTGGCCATTGGCTAGGGATAGTCACTTACATAATTTGGTGGTGTAAAACTACTGTGTAAGCAGCAAAGCCTCTTTTTAGCCTAGGATTGTTGAGTTACAGTTAAGCATAAGAACAAACTATACACATCAGTCTTAACCCTTCAGAAGGATACACATTAAAATACATGTACATCTAACAAAATCACAGAGTGAACGTGGACGGGTACTTATACATCCATACAACAAGAAGACACTTAGCGCAGATAGGAAAGTACTTGCAGGTAATAAGGCTAGTTTAAAGCCAATAACAACTAATGAAAAGCATCATGCATCGCAATAAGACTAAAACATCAACAACAACACGCCATAAACAATCGAAAAATACACGACCGTGTACAATACCAAGAAACAGAAATTTCTATCTCATCTTATATTCAGTATGGAATATTTCCTGGTATTTGAAATACCATAAGAGCTTATTTATTAAATTTCATAAAAACACTGTTCAAGATACAAGATTCAAAGATATTTAAATGTCTACAATGTCTCATGTTCTCGACTTAAAAATGTGAAACAATTCAACGAGAAACGAGAAAACAAACGTCCTTACTCATAACATTGATTTACTTTTGAAGTGCATAAAAACATTCCAATTTTCGTAAAATGACCATTCAATAATTCGAGCATGATGGTCGTAACTAAAAAAACAAAAGTGTTCAGGATGGTCGTAACTTAAAATTGTGATGGTCGTAACTCTATTATTAAATAGGACCTAATAAGACAAGTCAATAGTTTTAAACGTGTCTTTTGTTATATGAATATATTATATGATATATTTGTGAAGTTGATTTTACTAAATGATAAAAACTAAAAGAGGTGAAGAGAGGGATACCTGTAAAGTGCGAAAGGAAAGAAAATTGGAACGAATCGAAAAAAAAAAACCAAATACAAAATGAAATGACAAGTCACTGTTACTTAAAATATAATGTATAAAATCAACCAAGAGGCAACTAATTATAAGCTGTTAAGTTTAATAACAATATAAATTCTCAAAAGTGGAGAATTCATTTTAACACACAGCTCTGGTTATGATCATTCTTAGTTACGAATTAAGAAAAGGCGATGTTAACAAATTTGACATCACATGAAATAACAGTATCCTGATTTATTTACTTTATATTTTGCATGTATTGAAAAGATAAACTTTTAAAAAACTAGTATGTACCTACTAGGTGGAATTTAAAAGAAAAATCTACAATTTAAAATTGATACTTTATGTCGAAAGAGCATAAGTAAGGAGTCAAAATAATGTTATGGGGACGTTATCGAGACAAGACCATATCCGCGAATTCGCAGGTCCGTAATCGAATTAAACAACATACATCTTATTCTTAGCCTGAATTTTGAGAAGTCGTATTGTCATTTGGTATATAGTCAAGCTGATTATAAGGTGCAAATTCGAAGTTCAGGTATAATTACTACCCGTGGTTTTAGCAAATTCTGAATACGCCTATTGGTACCATGTTATCCGTTATACATCTTTGTCTTTCTTATGGAAAATTAAACTTAAGCTATTGAATATAGTTAGAGAGTATGGTAAGAGATCTCTTTAGAACTAAAGTTGGAGTAAAACAGGGAGACAATCTGAGTCCAAATTTGTTTAAAATTTTTATAAATGAACTTCCTGATAGTGCTAAAAGTTCCCCTGATCCAGCTGTTGTTTATTCACGACCAGCCTATTCTTTACTATACATATGCTGATGATCTTGCCATTTTTTCAACTACAGCGAAAAAATGTAGATCAGGCTTATCCTAAGATTCTTTCAGAAAGACTACGCATTTAATTTTGTAAACATTTACTTGGTGTTACCAAAAGAGAAACACATTTTGCCAATCTTTCTTAACTCGGTAGATTCACTCTGTATTTTGTCAATGCAAAGTCTATGATCAGATACTGGCACAGGCTTGACAATTTGGGATCATCTTTCCACTACTAGAGGAGGCATATTTAGAGTCAAAATTACTACACGAGTTAAAAAAATTCCTTCACAGTATGGATCCTTAAACTTCTTTCTAAAGAATATGGGGGTCAGCAATTCACATTGTTTACTATATGCTGATGATAATGTATTTTTTTTTAATTTCACCAAAAGGACTTCAGCAAACAGTATTCATGCATAGCTTGTAGCCAGGATAATATTCAAAAGATAGATCTTTATGCTTCAACTCAGCGTGCTGGTCTTTTAAATCTGAGTACATTCATACAATATATACATATAACATAAATATTATTTTCAACCTGCATATGCATGTGATAGTTGCCGCAGTACATTTAGTTCTACCTTGTAATATTATCTTAGCTACAAGGCTGGCTATAAACTACTAATATTTGATCTTACTCTTAAATTCAAAGCGTGTATCATTGTAAAATATATACCTGCATATATGTATGCAATATTTGCCACAGTACATTTAGTTCTACCTTGTAATATTATCCTGGCTACAAGCCTGTCTACAAACTACTGATATTTGATCTTACTCTTAAATTCAACGCGTATAGCATTGTAAAATATCTCAACCTTATTCATACTTTCTAGGTTAACACAATGTTCATTGCGACACCATGGAGTAAGTTTTTATTCTGAACCAATACTTAGAACAATTATCAATGATATACCGCAAGATCGTCATGCAATCAATAAAAAATAAAGACAACACGATAAAAACACCAGGCATTTGTGGATTTTCTTTAATCATGATTCACCAAAAGCCGAATATTTGAAAGCCAATGGTTTATAAAAACTGCAATAGCTGATTAAAAATTAAAGAAGATTGTTAAAAATTGTACGTTCAATAATTTCATCTGCCGACATGATTGCAGGAAATAAAAAGTCGTAAATAAAAAAAAATCTGAAAGCAAATATTCAACAATGTTATGCCTTAACGTACAGTAAAAATATATTAATACTCAACCCTAACATACTATTTGGCTTAATGCGAGTTGATTAGTTTTCACTGTTTCTCCTAAATGATGGTCGTTTGGAAGTTTATTAACATGGTTATGCATGTGCACAGTACTTTTAAAATAGCTTGATAAAAGTTCGTCTAAATACTTGAGTTACGGTCATCTTTCAAAGTTACGACCATCTTGTGTCGGTTACGACCATCATCCAAAATACTATAGTTGACATTACGACCATGACAAGTTAAAGTTACGACCATCATGCTCGAATTTTTGAATGACTATTTTACGAAAATTGGAATGATTTTATGTGTCAAATTTGGTTTCAATGAGAATGCACTCACGATATGTGTATACGAGACAAGCGGTTTGACTCAAATGAACCTTTTACTGCACGAAAATCGGAAAAGAAAAACTTATCCCTAGAGTTGTCTCCCATATTCAGATGGTCGTAACTTTTAGTTACGACCATCCGCTTACCACCAGTGATCAAGACTTAAACGAAGTAGGGATGAAAACAATGGGATATGTGTGTTATATGGCAGGGTTTTTCTACTGAACTGATTATTAATATGCGGGGAAATAACAAAAAAGACTTTATCAAGGCTATGGCAGCACGGAAAGATCATGTTTATTTCAGTATATTGCATGATGCTTCCGACCTAGATCACCTTCGTAATGATGATTACAAAATATTGCACCACCATTCGTGATATAAATTTTAAACTAGCAGACACAACTGCAATTATTTTAAAGGTGAATCAAGATCTTGTTCGTCTGTAAACGTGTTTCAGGTCATATATAAATGGTCGTCAAATTCCTGACTTGAAAAGGCTCAGAGTCGATGAGAACAAGTAGGCCTTATTCATATTTCTTTGCGAATCGATTGTTCAGCATCATGGTAAATCAACAGTTACTATGACACATGAGAAATTAATTTATCTAGCTGACACTGCCATTGACTCTTGATCAGGAGTATTCAGATTTGAAGAATTATTTTGTACACACGATGAAGCGAATACTCGCACTTTACGTTTCCAAATTTAGGCTTTTTGTAAAACGACTGAATTTTTAGGCAATTTATAAAATGCCTTACCTTGACAGCCATTATACAAAATGACTTGCAAAGTATTAGAAGCAGATTTTACGTCAAGCATTTTATTTGCAAAAAAATAGGACAAATATTGTGTAACAGTTCTGTCATGCAAACATTTTGAGTTACTGATATAATAAATAATTGGCCAGTCCTGTGCTTGTGTGAATTTGGAATTATCCAGTGAAATTTAATTTTGATTATTTTAATTCATTTTTTCTGAAATTATCATATATAACTGCTCCGGTGTCTCAGAGCTTTCAATTGGTTTTTTTCTTACATTTACTTTTATAAAATAATTTCAGGCATTTTGTAAAATGAATTTCACATTTTCTAGGCATTTTGTAAAATGCATTTCAATTTTTCTAGGCATTTTATAAAATGCATTATAATTTTTCTAGGCATTTTGTAAAGTGTTTTTCAATTTTTCTAGGCAAATTTGAAATGCCTAGAAAGTATAGTCTTTATGTCAAATGACCGAATATTGCAGGCATTTAGAAAATTCCGAAATTTTTCAGGCATTTTACAAAATGTCTAAATTTAAAAAATGCCTGTAGCATATACATGTAAAACAAAACTTACCAATCATTTTGAACCCTAAAACATATAATTGCACGGTTATTTATTAGAGAAGTTTTTCCCTAGTGCGGTTAAAGGTTAATAATCAAAATAAAACGTTGCTCTTTATTGAAAATGCAGAAACAAATTTGCATTAACATATACACTAATTTGCAGTTGTTTTTGCATTTTATGAATCAAATTATATATTGACGTTCTACACAAAAACAGCAGTTGTGTTTAAACCAACAGATAATTAATGTCAGTGTTGATGTCATATGACGTCAAACAAATATTGAAAAAGTGCAAATTTAACTAAAAGAACTTATTTTTAGACCTGGAAATGCTCTCGGATAATAGCAGTAACTATAATAACAGGTTGGTTGTTATACTGTAAACGACGAATTTTGTAAACATTAATGGTATAAGAATAAGAATAAGAATACTTTATTAATCCAATCATGGACCCTTGCGGGTTTTAAATGTCATGCAATGATTACAATGATTTGTGTTATAACAATGAAATAATAAAATGAAATACATGACAATAGAACACTGAACAGTTATTGCATGCACATGGAAGAGAAAGTAATATGGGAGACAATCAATTTCTGTAAGGATTATTCCCCTTTAAACAGATATGGTGTTTTGAGCTGCATTAAAATGAAATGCAGCCCAACTGGTATATAGAATGTTCACGTATGCTCGTCCATTCGTAAAGTTTAAAAAACAAAACAAACACTTTATTTTTTAAAAGATGTAAAAGGATGAACTGTGTGTAGAATATTTTGCATGTGTTAGTTTTTGGTCATCAATTTAAACTGTTCAGTTATTGAAACTTTTGTGTTGAAAGATGCGAAATCTATGATTGATTTTCATTGCGCTGCAGTTGAGTGCCTATCCGCCAATACTGCCCTGCCATCGTCAACTTGTACATGTGTCTTTTGATCTTACTGCCTAATATTTGTTAAGATTATGGTCAAGACCTGATACTAAATGTACCAGTGCATTTACGTCGCGCGCTCATGTCCATCCGCACTAATTAATCAATGAAATACCAGGACTTCACTCATATACCTGAACACAAATTACATTGTTTTGAACACGTAAAAGAAGTTTTACTAACTAACTATTTTTTTCATATTATTAACCAAAACAAAGATATTTTGTTCAGAAAAATTTCCGATAAAAGGAATAACTGCATTTAATTTTGAAACTGACTTAATCAGCTCGTATATCGGTTCGCCCTAGTGGGCTCGCTTGATATTCTTGCTGATAAAGTCGGTTTCATTTTGAACTAGCCTAAAATTATATCTCCTCTATTATGGTAGACTTCTCTTATCTTATTTGAGTGATAAAGATATGAGACGGCAACATCTGATTAGTATAGTATTTAATAGTCATAATTGTATTTTGTTCTCTAGTTCTGCAATAACTTGTAGTTAAACATGAATAGTGATATTCTCTCAAATGCTTCAGATGCAGTAACACTTTCGTGTTTTATACATGTAAGCTTTAGATTTGGATTCAAATATAAGCTTTGTATTTTTTCTGAAGTTAGATTGACAATAAATAACTACTGTTGTATGGTACTATGAATAACTGTACTATCTTGCCTTTTTTCTGGTTTAATTAACTAATCGAAAACTTTTGCTAATAATGTTTTGGCATCTTTGTACGTATTGAATATAGGCTTCTCATATGTGAGTAACCCCAATTGTAAAGATATGAAACGACTATAGTTGATTTACATGAAAAATAAATCATTTCTTTATCTCAATATTTCCTATGCATTACCATTTGTAGAAGAAGATTCGTTGTTACGCATATAGACAGAAATCTAAATTGTTTTTTTTACTGCAATTTAGTTTATGCCCAATTATATTATGCCTTTGTATGGTAATATTAATTGCTGTACAATCTTGTCTTTTTCCGATTTAATTGCCAAACCAAAACATTTTGCTGATACATGATAAAACTGATATACCAATAGCTATAAGGGATAACATTAACACAAGCAAGTTTCCGATTAAACAGCTTTAGTCGAGTCCGTAGCTTTTGGGCTCGTTAGTTAAATTGAATGATACGCCATTCTTTTTAAAGATCGTGATTTTGAAAACTGGACGAGTAAACATAGAACTAAATGTATAGCTCATACTTATATGTTTCAGAAATTTTAACTTTCTAGTAGCTTTGTGATATATATGAATAACTCATATTAGTTGGTAAATAATTAATCTTTTTTTCTTTTCTTTTGTTCCTGGTATTATTAACACATGCATTAGTTTTTATAAAATGAAACTGTTCCTCCTCTTTCAGTCACTTCAAATTCGATCTTATGTCGATGAATTATGAATTTTAAAACAAAAATAAAAAAAGTTGTTACTTATTTAATTGCAATAATAATTTGTTTATACAAATACGCGTGTTTACGTTCTTTAATTTTTTTGTTGACAATGATAATATATCAGCATTCTGGACAATAACGAAATTTTCGTTTAGTCAGCAGAGAATAAATGTAAGTTGTGATGTCATATGATGTCATACAAATATTGAAATAGTGCAAATCTAGTTTAAAGATCATATAAAGTGAATAGTATCTTACTATACGGGAGACATAACACACTATTTTTAACAAATTCTAACAAATTTCATCAACTTAAATGTAAACAAATAATTACCAATACTATAACAAAGCATTGGCACGAATGATCGTCATATTAACATCACAAAGCAAACACTAACAATAAGTTTTTGAAAAGATGCAATAAAATAACTTATTTCATGTACACATGTATATACATTGTAGAGATGCACAGCAAAGTCGTTGTGACTGAACTGACTGGAGATTAATAAGTTATGTTATATTTTGGTCATCAATTTAAACAATGCCATCAATGGAATTTCCAATTCAAAGACTTAATCGAAATGAATTCCATTTATGTCGGTTACACTTTTCCTTGGCGATTCTTCCATTTTCTGTTATTAAATGATTTGTGTAGATAACGTATCGTAAAAAACAATACAGCATTCAGTAGAAACTTTTTTCAGAGACATTTTAGTTTCGTGGTAACATTCTGAAATTTAACTGTCATTCTAAGAGTCGATTAACAAGATCCATAAAGCAAATTTGAGTAAAAATGCAACATTTGTTTTGAGCGAGGTCTCTTATGATAACATTCTTATTGTAACATAGTCAAACATGAATAAGTCTTTGCTTCTATTTTTCATGTGAGGAGACATGAAAAACCGGGAGTCCTTATATTATAGATTTGTATTCAGAATGTCTTGAACTAGTTCGAAAATTAGAGCCACTATTTTTTTTAAAAAGTGTTAATTATTTAAAAAAAAAACGTATTGTTAGAGCTCTAATTTGTACAATTCTTACCAGATTTTAATGAACTTATATCATATGTTGAATGTTAGTCACTTCATCTTTGATACCACGGATTTTCAAGTTTTTATGTCAGTGAATTATGTCCCTAACGTACACAAAATTTTAAAATAAAAACAAAAACAAAAAAGTTGTTACTTCTTTAAAACGCAATAATAAATTTGATTGTACAAATATTCGTGTTTGCATTATTTTATTTTATTTTGTTTACAATCATTATATTTTGTGGACAATGATGACAGTTTCTTTTAGTCAGAGAATAAATGTCAGTTGTGATGTCATATGATGTCATACAAGTGGCATAAACACATTGTTTTTAGATATTGGAAGTTTTTAACAAATTCTATCAAATTGCATTAACTTCTAGTCAAGAAAACAACTTTTCATCCGCAACATCTTTTCGTCATCAAGAAACGTTGATCTTACAGACATTGTAACTGTAAACATACAATTTTATTTATGCGTTTTTTTTTAAGATGCAATAAAATCATTTGTTTCATATATATAAAGATGCATAGCAAAGTCGTTGTTACTAAACTAACTGGATAGATTAGATATGATAATAGTTATCAAAGGTACCAGGATTATAATTTAGTACGCCAGACGCGCGTTTCGTCTACATAAGACTCATCAGGGACGCTCATATCAAAATAGTTATAAAGCAAAACAAGAAAAAAGTTGAAGAGCATTGAGGATCCAAAATTCCAAAAAGTTACGGCTAAGATTATCTATTCCTTGGATAAGAAAATCCTTAGTTTTTCGAAAAATTCTAAGTTTTGTAAACAGAAAATCTATAAAAATGACTACATAATGGATATTCATGTCAACACCGAAGTGCTAACTACTGGGCTGGTGATACCCTCGAGGATTAAACGTCCACCAGCAGTGGCATCGACCCAGTGATGTAAAAAGTTCTCAAACGTACTATATGGATTATATTTCGAAAATAAAATTTCAGCTTTCATTTCAAATTTTCCAGAGACGTTTTGTTTTGTTTCATGATAACATTATTACGTTTTATTGTCAGTCTTACAGTCGAAACTATGATCAACCAGTCAACTTTGTGTATAAATGAAATTTTGTTTTAGGACGGTGTCTTTTATGATAACATTCTCATTGTCCTATTATCAAACATGAAAAATTGTTTGTTTCTATTTTTCTTGTAATGAAACATAGAAATAACAGGCGTCTAACCGTTATACTCCGTATCAACTTTACAAATAATACATGATGGTCTTGATATATAGATTCTGCGTACTGATGTTGTTTATCATCTTAACAACGTGTTTTATTGTTCTTTCATATGTCTTTGCTCTATTATTAATATTACTTTTACTGTTGGATTGTTTTATGTGATATCCATTTAACGTGGCTCGGTACTTATACATTCCGTCAATGTGTATTGTCTTTCATTTTTTGCTGGTGTGTTTTGTATATTATACGACTTTTTATATTTCATTGGTTATTATAACGTGACTCTGTACTTAAAGAGATCTCGTCAGTATGATATTGTTCTTTTTTATAACATTATGATATATTTCTATTATGAATTACAAAATACGTTGAACCACAAACATCAAAATCATTCAATCGCGTAGTGTAATTAACTATTTGTGGATTCTTATAAATTCTATATAACTTTTGGACTATTTTAAATCTTGGTCTATTTCTGAAATTTATTCTTACGTTTCTATGTGAAATTTAAAATTGTTTGTATGTACATTGAACAATAAATATATGTGTCGTATAAAATTTTCTGACGTCAGCTACGCGAATCAATGAATGTGTTAGTAGATATTTTTGTGTTCTGTTAAACTGTCCCTTTTAAAATTGTTACACGATGTTGACTGCTGTACCCATTTTTTGACTATTTTTATTGATTGTGTCTGTTTAGTTCACGCATCATTGTAAATATAACGGAATTTGATGAGACTGTCAGTTGTTGTCAATAGTCCGTTTCTATGTATGTTGCCGGTGTTTGTGTGAGTGTTCATTGTTTCCGTTGTTCAGTTTTTTTCCTGTTATATTTGCTGTGTTTCAATCAGTTTCAATGTATTACCCGGAATTGTTTTCTCTTAATCGATGGTATACCACTGTGGTCTTTATTCGTTTACGTAGGAAGTCAATTCAAATTACTGTTATAAATATTAGTTTTAATCAACGCTTTGGTAAATGACGCAAGATAAGGTTTTATGTATGTTTAACCTTTGAAGAAAAGATTAAAATATAAATATTGATATATACATTATTTTTTCTTAAAATGTCCTGTACCAAATCAGGAAAATCGCCATTGTTATATTATAGATCGTTTCTGTTTATGTTACATTTAATGTTGTGTTTCTGATGGTCGTTGTTCTCCTCTAATATTTGATGCGTTCCCTCAGTTTAAGTTTGTAACCCGAATTTTTTTTTTTTTTTCCGAATCGATTAATGAGTTTCGAACAGCGGTATACTACTGTTGCCTTTATTAATCAATATACACAAAGCGTGTGTTGCCGGACTCCACGTTATTAGAAATATTATTATTTATGAATGTTTCTTAATTATATAATTAACAGAGGTTAAAAACAAATGTAATACAATGAGTGAGTTTAAAAATGTGGTATACGTGACTAGCTACTTTATTTTTTTTAGAGAACTGACAATGTAAAGACAAAAAACAACACTAAAACCTATTAAAAAAACAAACAAAAGAAACCAAAATTCAAAAAATAAAACTAAGAAACACGAACCCCATCAAGCTTGATATCAGGTTACTTTAATGGTAATATTCGAATGGGTAATTATAAGATTACTACTCGGAACTATTTTTGTAAAACGTTATTGTATAAGCAGCAATCATCTATCGAAGAAATAATGATAGAACACTCAATCTCTAAAATAGCATATCCATATGAAGTAACTGATTAAATTTTGATTCATAGGAATCAAATGTTCCCAATTCGTAAGCTTAAATCATCTTCGAATTGTTTTTTCCGAGTGATTTAGTGTTTGTAATTTGTAGACACTTTTTAGAATTCATTTCAATAAAATATTATGTATTACTAATTACAACAGCTTAATGAACCATCATGTAATGTTGCCTTTCTACTAGCATAATTGCTAGGACTACGTTATACATTGTAGTAGTGTTCCATTTATATTAAGACGTGTTGCAACACAGGCGTACTATGCAAAGAATGTAACATGTGTCTGGGTGTGACACACTTATTTTAGAATGTAACCTTTAACAGTTAAAGTCTTAGAAAAAGTAATAAAGATAGTCATGACGTCTGTTAAAGTCAGTTTCTGATTATGATTTTTATAAATCCTCCATTGACGCACGACGTCGCCACAGAAAAAAACTTAAAATAGCGTTTTAAGACGTCATGACTAATACTAAAAACGACGGAAAAGACAAACAGCATTATACTAAACAAGACAGGGGGAAATTTAATGTCAAAATATTACCTCCCCTGCTAACACTTGAAAATGATCTTTTCAATGTTTTCCCGTTTTAGCAATGCCACTAAAATTTAAAATTAATTAAAAAGAAAACATTACTGAACAAAACAAATATATACAATGAATTCATTTGCCTTCTAGATTAGTGAAAAGCGAGTATCGTAGCATTTACATGTTTCATGGTTTACCAACATCAATTTCTATTTCTTCTGGTTGTATATCTCAATTAAAAATAATTCAAACATAAAATACTTGTATATGTTCAAAACAATAAATCCAAAAAAACAAACGGCAGTGACCATAATTGCAGGTTTTGGCCTTAGAATAGCGACATACATTATGTGAGGATGTTAAACAATTTAGTTCCTAACCCTCAACTGTTACAACATAACTAACGCAAGAAAAAACTATTCAAAACAATAAAAATCAACAAAAGACAAAAAAAAAAAAAAAAACAGCTCACTATAAGAACAAACTATAATTTGGAAAAAGAGGCTAAACAAAAATAGAAGAAAAAACAACTAGCAAAGCCTAAAAAAATACAAAGTACATAT
This sequence comes from Mytilus galloprovincialis, assembly GCF_965363235.1. Classification (NCBI taxonomy): domain Eukaryota; kingdom Metazoa; phylum Mollusca; class Bivalvia; order Mytilida; family Mytilidae; genus Mytilus; species Mytilus galloprovincialis. The sequence goes on along the minus strand of NC_134850.1, from coordinate 45,923,770 downwards.
CTGAGAGTAGTACTCGCAGTTACTGAAAGCTATTTCAAAGTCAGAACAAACCATCAAACAAGATAATGTATCTAAGACTACTATATTAATCATTGCATATACAACTTCCAATAGAATTATTGTAAAGACTTCATTAACAAAAGAACATGACAGTGTGCAACATATAGATATCGACATAAATTGGACCGTAAAAGGACATACGTGTATAATAAATAGTTGGATTTGGACGTATTGAAAACAAAATTGACATTAGCATCGATAAAAACAATATTACTCAAAGACCGAATACTAGTGTTGAATTGGTTTTAGAATGAATATATTTAAAAGACCTTGGATCGTTTCAAAATTTACAAGATCGTTAAACAACTACACTGACAAAAACACAATATGCTTTCCCTTTTGTAATTTGCTTTTTATAGGTACCACCAATCTGTCAAACTTAATGTTTGAGTCTATGAAATAATTTAGTCACAGTTTTAAGTAAGTTGTGGTGACGTAGTACTTCTAGTTGACTCAATAATTTACCTGTTATTCGATGAAAACTAAAACGTTCATTACAGACACCGGCATAGCGAACGAAATTGACATATAAACACCGTAAGGGCCTTAAAAGTAACATCCTAGAAAAGGAAAATTAATCATAGAGAATAAAAATAGTCCGTTTTGTAATCAATGTATACGTATAGTTTCTCGTGTAAAACTAAAAGATCTTAATCTAGAAAATGACAATCGTTACTACATGTATTTTGATTTATTTAAGATAATATCCTTCGTGCAAAATGTTGGCTATTGGCTAGGGATAGTCACATACATAATTTGGCGGTGTTAAACTACTGTGTGAGCATCAAAGCCTCTTTTTAGCCTAGGATCGTTGTGTTACAGTTAAACATAAGAACAAACTATACACATCAATCTTAACCCTTCAGAAGGATACACATTAAAATACATGTACATCTAACAAAATCACAGAGTGGACGTGGACGGGTACTTATACATCCATACAACAAGAAGACACTTAGCGCAGATAGGAAAGTACTTGCAGTTAATAAGGCTAGTTTAAAGCCAATAACAACTAATGAAAAACTTCATGCATCGCAGGAAGACTAAAACATCAACAGCAACACGCCATAAACAATCGAAAAATACACGACCGTGTATAATACCAAGAAACAGACATTCTATCTCATTTTATATTCAGTATGGAATATTTCCTGGTATTTGAAAGACCGTAAGAGCTTATTAAAAGATTTCATACAAACACTGATCAAGATACAAAATTCAAAGATATTTAAATGTCTACAATGGGTTATATTCTCGACTTGAAAATGTGAAACAATTCCACGAGAAAAAAAACGTCCTTACTCATAACATTGATTTCCTTTTGAAATACAGGAAAACCTTGTTTGTGCAATCAAAAAAATCAGTCTATGAAGTTTTTGATGATAACTGTTATTACCTTGGAATCAAGTCAAATGTAACAAAAATAAAGCACACAATGTGTCGAACAAAGTGTAATAATTGTCACCTTGCCAATTGTTTATATTTGATTTATTAAAAAAAATATCCTTTTTGCAAAATGTTGACTTATGATACATACATAGGGTGGATGTGTGAAACTACTGTGTAAGCGCCAAAGTCAATCCTTAGCCTTGGACAGTTGTGTAACAGTAAAAAAGAACAAACTACAAAATGTATACTTATCTGTTGAAAAGAATTACACCTTCAGAAGGATATAAATGCAAAATACATGTACATTTTACAAAAACATAGAGTGGACGTCGACAGGTACTTAAACATCCACATTTCACAAAAGAAAGATCAAAAACCTTGCAGTTACCAAGAGCTAGTTCAAAGCCAATAACAACTAATGAAAAACATCATGCATCTTAGAATAAAATATCAATCAGAACACATCTAACATTTATTGGATTTATAAAATGTCGTCATAAATAGTCGGAGAAATACATGACTATGTACTATGCCAGGTACAGTATTTGTTTTCATCTTAAGGCGACGTATGGAATGTTTCCTGGTTTTCCAAAGACTGCAAGAGCTGTTTAAATTTAAAAAAAAAAAAAAATGATCGAGATACAAGATTCAAATGTCTTCAGTGCCTTTTTAAAACGTAGAAAAAGAATCAATGACACGAGAAACGAGAAATTACTAGTGTACAAATATAAAAAAAATTAAGAGATATGGTCTCATCACCAATCAGACAACTATCCAACAGAGTCCAAAATAAAGTTTGTGTAAGCAATCACAGGCTACCGTATGAACCTCAGCAATGAGAAAAAACGTATCATCGGCTTTAAATGTTTCCGACTTGAAAAATGTGAAACAATTCAACGAGAAAACTCACGGTCTTACACATAACATTGACTTACTTTTAAGTACAAGACAACAGTGTATTTACTGTTTACAACAATGTTTGCCCAATCAAAAGATCAGTCTATGAAGTTTTTGATGACAACTGTAATAACCTTGGAATCCATTAAAATGTAAGAAAAAAAACCCACACAATATGTCGAACGAGGTGCAATAATTGCCACCTTCTACTATATGTATTTAACTAAATGAATCTTCAAAGGAGGTGATGTTTTGGATGTTTGATTGTAAATACTAGCGATATTTCTAAAAAAAAAACCACTCTCGTTATGGCACTGAAATCATTTGTTATGACCATTTTATTGTAATCGGAACGTTTTATTAATCATATTATTTTAATCATTCCTACAAAAAGGAAACACGTCTCAAAATAAATGAAGTTGCACAACATATGTCTGATATAATCTTCATCATTAAAACGCGAGGTCAATAGTTTCGAAGCTAAACCAAGTTATGTGAAAGAACAATTAAATATATTTAAATCAACCCCAGTTATTTAAAAAAATTACAGATGATGCACAAAGTTTCATTAGGCTTTAAAATGGAATGATACCTTCAAAAGGATATATTAATAATGTTCCATTTACAAATATTGTTGCTTTTTTAAAAGAAATTGGAATTTATTATAAAATATAAAAATGTTATTATATTTAAATCGATTTTAATTTTTATCACGTTAGTTTACTGTTGATTTTTATTTGTATATAATCAATTTGCTTTAGTCAAAAATGTTAGTGTATTGAAGGACCTTTTGTCTTATTTTAAAAATATGCTTTAAATTGTAAAAATATTCGAATTAGCTCTCGCCGCGATATAGCCTTTTTGTGTTAATGCGGCGTAAAGCAACCAACAATCAATCAATCAATCAATCAAAAGGATATATTCTTCATGTACTGTATGTAAGAATCGAGTACGGTTAGCCATAGCTTAATAACTACGCGTTTCCTAACTGAATTCATATAACTAGCTTCTTAACTAAAAATTGCAAACTAAATCGTTTATATACTACCTAGACATATGCTATTACATGATCTTAAAATTCAAGATATGTTATATGTTATATGGGGAACATAGTCCGATATGTTTCTGAAAATATGTTTCTTTCTCTGCGTCTACAACTGTACGTATATATTTCATATGATTGAAAGTGTTTTTCCTAAATGTTTGTTTTACAATGTTTATGAATCCAAATTTACAGAATATCTTTAAATTGCCCTTAAAAAAGAATATGTCAGCTAAAACTAATCAAATATAACATGCTTATCGTTTTCAACGCCTGCAGAGCATTATATATATAACGAACTCACCAGTGATGTTCGAATCAAAACAGTTATTGGAATTAACACTCATAGTTAACTCGAAGTTAAAACCATTAATGCAAACTATTTACTAATGTGTGCTTTATGCAACTAATTCAACTTTTCTTGGGATTAAGGTTTGAAAATAAGCCCTACAACAGATCACACAAGACACCCCTCAAAGGTAACATAACAATTCATTCACAACTGTGGCATTTTCCCTACAAGAAATTAAAAAAATAGTAGCAGCGTTTAGAGAGGCCTTGATTGCTTTCTAAGTAACAAACAGGTAACCGTATTTTCAAGACCTATTCAACATTTGCAGTATTTAATATGTCTTATATAAATACACTCATCATAGATACCAGAACTAAATTTAGTATATACGCCAGACGCGCGTTTCGCCCATAAAAGACTCATCACTGACCCTCGAATCCCAAAAAGTTAAAAAGGCCATATAAAGTACGAATTTGAAGAGCATTGAGAATCAAAATTCCTAAAAGTTTTGCCAAATACAGCTGAGGTGACCTATGCCTGAGGTATAAAAGCCTTAGTATTTCAAAAAATTCACAAACTTGTAAACAGTAAATTTATAAATATAACCATATCAATGACAATTCATGTCAGCACAAAATGTGCTGACTACATAAACATGTTTGTCTTTAAATTATTTTAAACTGAAATCGCTTTCCTCTGAGAATTAGCACCTATTTGATATTCACCTTAAAAGACAAATTAATTTACAAGTATCAACCATCGTATATAAAGTATCTTGTGTCCTCGTGATCTACACTTTCAGTTGTTCAACTTCGGTCAGACATGTCTCTATTACAGATAATAAGGAAAGCATTGCAGTCTAAGTCAAAGTCATCGGTATCCTCAAAATATAAAGTTGATGATGATGAAAGGCAACTGTTTGCAGCAATAAGCGACGGAAACTTTGAAATGGCTAGAATCCTCATTAAGGGAAATGTTAGTGTTAACTGTAAGGATTCTTCGGGTTGTACCCCTATGATTGCCACATGTAGAATGCTGAAAGCAAAGGATAGCAACGTTAAAACAGCAGCTATTGTAAAGTTTGTTACATTTTTGATTGACCGTAATGCATTTCTTCATGAAAGGGACATTCTCGGGAAAAGTGCTTTGGACTATTCGAACGAAAATGGTGGAAGAGAAGAAATTAGGCAATTATTTCATGGTACCATACAGAAATCACTTCACAAGTATTTGTAATAACTTTTGAACATTGAATTGAATTCATATCATCATCATTATATATTTATTTTTGTTTAAATACATATCACAGCTTAGCATACACGTTTTGTTATCTTTTTTAGCTCACATTCTTAAAAGGACAAAAAATTAGTAACTTCACTGTTCGTGGTCGGTCATTTATATATCCCAAAATCTTCTACTGTGGACCTATTGTTTCAATTGGTACCAAACTTAACCGCAGAGTTTATTGGTTATTTAGTTCAGAAATGTATTTATGTATTCATCATTGACTAGAGGTAAAGGGTGAAAGTTTAGATCATGTCATAAGTTAACCCCGCCGCATGTTTGCGCCTGCTTCAAGTCATGAATCTTTAAGTCATGAATCTTTATTTCATGAATCTTTATTTCATGAATCTTCAAGTGATGAATCTTTAAGTTATGAATCTTTAAGTCATGAATCTTTAAGTCATGAATGAGTGCCGTTTTAGATTCGTGTGTTTTATCTTTAAAATTTTTGTTCATTTGCGTATTTCACAGTTTAGTTTTGCGTCGTTTTCATTGTATGTATTATGGTTGAAGGGCCATACAATTGAGGGCCGCCTTCGGTTGCGGGATTGTCTAGTTGCAAGGAAGCTACTTTGGTGGTCATTATGTTAACTGCTTTTTGATATGTTTGTTGTCCCATTGACACATTCCCTGCTAGCATTATCTGTCCCATTGATTATCCTGTACACCAACAAACGGAGCATATATAGCTATAAATAGAACAAATAGTATAACAATGTTTGTCTGTTCACCATTTAACTCTATAGATCTATAGAGAAAATCTAAAACGGGTCATAAATTTGTAGAATATAAACATATACATATATATTTCCTATGCATTACACCAATTCTTTACGATTTCTTTTTTACGTTTTTGCCTTTCAGTAACAAATGTATACAAAATCATGTATGGCTGTCAATTTTAAAGCTTTGCCAGATTGAGACTAACCTTGAGTAACAAAAAAGGCTACATAAGATCTAAAAATAACTTGTAGCCCTCCTTTTGTTTTTAAACATATAATTCTTATTTTCATTCAAGTTGTGTTTACATTTATTAATGATAAAGCTTTCTCATTAATATCCTATATAGATTAAGGGCAACCAATTGAATGAGATTTTTATATAAATTACAATTTTAAAAATTCAGGAAATAAAAAGTGCTTTCCGTATATCAATTTTTAGATATGTAGCTATTTTCTTTGACTTAGTCATCAAGGTCATTCAACCAAAGAAATTAAAAGATTTATAAATTTTAAGAAATTTCTTTTGCATCTAATTAAAAGTACCATTTGTCGTTTTGTTGCAAGTCCGTTTTTCATTGATTGTGATATCACCAAATTAAACTTATCAACATATTTTTATATGCATTTACCATACGTTGGTTGCTACATGTGGAATAGAAAACACTTACCGTTTCGTAGCTCCTGTGTTCACCCCTGTTTGTGGTGGGGTTCATATTGCTTATTCCTTAGTTTATATGAGTACTTGTATTTTTTTCCGACTGTACTTTGATTTTAGTTTTCTTTTGCCATGGCATAGCTAGCTAAAGTTTAACTTTCCATGGAATATACGTTTCACGTTTCACGTAGGATAACTGGTAAATGTATATTCCTAATGTCGTAGCTATAATCTCAACTCGTGGTCCAAATGTGACTTACCAAATAAGACTTACTTAAGTGTTTGTACTTGCATGAGCAACATGAAGGGATGCAAAACAAAGTCTGCTTACCCGTTCGGAGCACCTGAGCTCACCCCACGTTTTTGGTTGAGTTTGTGTTGCTCAGTCTTTAATTTTCTATGTTTTGCTTGGTGTATTATTGGGGTTTTTTGTCTGTTGATTTATTACCAACAGCTTTGTCTTTTATTCCTAGATCAAAAATTTAAATTTAAATCATTAGATTAATAACCTCTACATTTTTGCGTAAACTATAACATCCTTTTGCAACAGTAATATACCAATGTGATATAATAAATCGAACATAGGCGAACTAATTTATTCAACATTGATCTAATTGTGTCCTTTTAAGTCAATAAATGTACATGTATATGTATGGTTACCCGGTCAAACTGTGATAATACCCTGCTCTACTAAAAGTCAAATGACATTTAATCAAGATGACTTGTTAATTCAGGTTTAGTTTCTTTACTGATCCACATTATGTAAGGACAGTGAATCTAACAAATATCGTATGCAAGTTAAGTGTTGTCTATGAAGACAAACAAAAACCTATTGGTTCAACATAATCTGTCTGGATATTAGTCATATACTTTTCTTATATATCACAATATCATCACAATAAAAACAATTATATCCTGATTTTTTTTTTTAAATGATCGTTACATTTGACTGTCCCTTTGGTATCTTTCGTCACTCTTTTAAAGAACATTAAGCCATTTACATTTAAATTGATGCAACAGATACAAAAAGACAGAACCTCTTTAAATTTAAATAGATAATAAGAATAAAAAAAATTAAAAAAAAAATGATATCATAATATTGTTAGTGCTGTATAAATCCAAAAAAAAAATTCAAATTCTGATAACTATCCATTTTTGATATATAGACACAAAAATCATGTATATATTTATTGTTGTAACTGATGCTTATCGGTTAGATAAAAAGGACCCCAAAAATCGCACAATCCTTTTAAGATTTTAAAATTTTAGAATAGAAAAAGAAAACAGCAAAAGACCTTAAAGGGCCAGGCTTCTGAATTTTGGAAAAACTCTCTCTAGAGATCCGAAAACGCAGAAAAGAGAAACTACTTATAATAAAAGAGCTAAGTGACCAAGATGTAAAAGTCACTTTGTAAAGGATAAAATTTCCGTTGGTGGTAAAGAATATACTCCATAGCAATTTCAAAAAGTAAAATGTTTATGTTGGAATGTGCATGGACTTAAATCAATTTATAATGATAACGTTTTTTTTAATTTAATTAATAGATACGATATTTTATTCGTTTGTGAAACTTAGTTAAAAGAAAATAACTTAATTAATATTAATGGTTTTGTTAACATTTCTTGTATTAATCGTAGTATAAATATATTACTAGAAATGAAGAAGGTACAAATGTATAGCTGTTTTTATAGAAATTACTTGTGTGGTGGTATTTCTATTGAAAATGAATTGAACTATGGAATTGTTGTAAGTAAACTAAAAAGGGATTTTTTGCTATTACTAATGCTATTTATATGTGTTTTAGTAAATTCCTCATGGAAAATCTAAATTTTATCAAATATGTGAACATGATTTTCATGTAGTAATTGAAAGTACTGTTTTTGGTTGTGGTGATATGAATAGTTGCGTAGAGGAAACAAGCAACTTTTTGAAAAATGTTGATTTAGACAAATATATTGAGAGAGTTTAGCAGGTGTAAAACACCATTATTTCAAATAGGTGTTATATGAACAAATTCGTCAATTCTATTGGTCGTAAACTTTTACAGATGTTTTATGACACTGGTCTCACGGTAGCCAATGGAAGACCAAACAAGAGGCTGTCACAACGACAGCAAACCGGATTTATTAATATTTATTTGTGTCCTGGCAATATCACAAGAACCATTACTGATGAATGGTGAAAGTGACAATCGTCAATATCAAATTTTGACCTCCATTTTGTCATCAGTATCAACATATTAAAATTTGAAAAGCTTAGATTGAATGGTTCATGAGTAAATGCAACAATGTGAATGGAAACGTCATTTTACAATCTTTCAAGAACCATAACTCCTGAACGGTAAAAGTCAAAATCGTCATTATTGAACTTGACCTCTATTTTGCCATCAGTAACAACATATAAAAATTTCAAAATGGTTCATGAGAAAATGCACGGACACGACTGGAAACACCATTTTTCAATCTTTCAAGAACCATAACTCCTGAACGGTAAAAGTCAAAATCGTCTTTATTGAACTTGACCTCTATTTTGTCATCAGTAACAACATATTAAAATTTGGGAAGCTTTGGAAGAACAGTTCATGCGTAAATGCACGGACACGACTGGAAACTCCATTTTTCAATCTTTCAAGAACCATAACTCCTGAACGGTAAAAGTCAAAATCGTCATTATTAAACTTGACCTCCATTTTGTCATCAGTAACAACATATAAAAATTTCAAAAGCTTTGGTTGAATGGTTCATGAAAAAATGCATGGACACGACTGGAAACACCATTTTTCAATCTTTCAAGAACCATAACTCCTGAACGGTAAAAGTCAAAATCGTCTTTATTGAACTTGACCTCTATTTTGTCATCAGTAACAACATATTAAAATTTGGGAAGCTTTGGTATAACAGTTCATGCGTAAATGCACGGACACGACTTGAAACTCCATTTTTCAATCTTTCAAGAACCATAACTCCTGAAGGGTAAAAGTCAAAATCGTCATTATTAAACATGACTTCCATTTTGTCATCAGTAACAACATATTAAAATTTGGGAAGCTTTAGTAGAACAGTTCATGCGTAAATGCACGGACACGACTAGAAACTTCATTTTTCAATCTTTCAAGAACCATAACTCCTGAACGGTAAAAGTCAAAATCGTCTTTATTGAACTTGACCTCTATTTTGTCATCAGTAACAACATATTAAAATTTGGGAAGCTTTGGAAGAACAGTTCATGCGTAAATGCACGGACACGACTGGAAACTCCATTTTTCAATCTTTCAAGAACCATAACTCCTGAACGGTAAAAGTCAAAATCGTCATTATTAAACTTGACCTCCATTTTGTCATCAGTAACAACATATAAAAATTTCAAAAGCTTTGGTTGAATGGTTCATGAAAAAATGCATGGACACGACTGGAAACACCATTTTTCAATCTTTCAAGAACCATAACTCCTGAACGGTAAAAGTCAAAATCGTCTTTATTGAACTTGACCTCTATTTTGTCATCAGTAACAACATATTAAAATTTGGGAAGCTTTGGTATAACAGTTCATGCGTAAATGCACGGACACGACTTGAAACTCCATTTTTCAATCTTTCAAGAACCATAACTCCTGAAGGGTAAAAGTCAAAATCGTCATTATTAAACATGACTTCCATTTTGTCATCAGTAACAACATATTAAAATTTGGGAAGCTTTAGTAGAACAGTTCATGCGTAAATGCACGGACACGACTAGAAACTTCATTTTTCAATCTTTCAAGAACCATAACTCCTGAACGGTACAAGTCAAAATCGCCATTATTGAACTTGACCTTCATTTAGTTGTCAGTAACAACATATTAAAATTTTAAAAGCTTTGATTGAACGGTTCATGAGTTAATGCACGGACAACATTTGATTGCCGCCCGCCCGCCCGTCCGCCCGCCCGCCGTACATCCCCAAATCAATAACCGACATTTTTGTCACAAAAATCCGGTTAAAAATAACAAACACGGTAATTTCCCTTTCTGTACATCTAACGAAAGAAGTGTTAATGATTATTTACTTGTTTCTTCATGTGATTACGAGTTAATTAGTAATTTTGAAGTGTTACTGTTGAACGAGTTTTCAGACCACTCGACACTTTATTTTGACCTAGATTTTTACAAACAATTGTTTGTCACATACTATACCAAAATTTCGAACGTATATTAAATGGGATAACAATAAAATCATTGATTAAAGCCAATTACTGCATAATCAACAAGACAGATTGCTTACACAAGTGAATGATATTTCTACATCTGACGATGTCTATGATTCGGTAAGGGAGATAACTCAAATACTTTATAACAATGCATTTGAGTTTTTGGAAGATCTGTTTTGGTAACTGAAAATGAGAATAATACTAGTAAAAATAATGAATAGCTTGATGAAAAGTGTGCAAAACAACAAGAGAACTTTCATAAGTTTCGGAACACCATTTTACGTCATCCGACAGATATAAACAGACAATTCTATATTTCTTCCTGAAATTCATTTAATATAGCGAACCGACAAGCCAGAGAAAGATTTAAGGATCGGACAGTCATTGAGTCATGTACTTATGCTTAAACAGACCCTATGAAATGTTGGTCAACTATAAAACCTAAGATTTAATCGCACTGTATAGTAGACAATGATGTTCTGTTTAACCATTTTGAAACTCTTCTTGGGGACAACCCGCAAGATATCTTCAACGAAGTATTATACTTACCAAATAATATAAAAATAAATGAAATGAATTCCACGTTGAATTTTTAGAATCTGATTTTAATGATGAAGAAATTATTAAAGCAAAACACAAATTGAAATCCGAACAAAATGCGGATAATGACAAAATTATTGAAGAAATGTTCTCAGCAGGTTCACTGTTTTTTGCACAGATCTAAAAAAAAAAACATTATTTAATTATGTATTTGAAAAATGGAATTTTTCCTGACCTCTGGACAGAAGGACTTGTTATTGCTTTTCCGAAAAGTGGTGAAAAAATAACTATAGACCTATTATATTAGTACGTGTCTAATCTTAACTTTTTACGTCTATATTAAAAAGCCGCAATATTCCGACAAGGCCGTTTAACTACAGACTGATGCAGTTTTCGTTATCTATGAGATTATTACACATGTTCTGTAACATAAAATAAAACTGCTTTGTACCTTAGTGGATTTCCGTAATGCATTTGATAAACTAGGCAGACGGATTTCAATATACAAAATTCTATATGTTCTACAAAATGTTGTCAGTAGCAAATTCGTTAATATGATCAAATCTATTTATTCGTCTGCCTGTCTACGCGTTAGTTCTAGTGGTTTACTTTGGACGCAATTAACAATTTACTTTGTGTGAAACAAGGGGAGCCATTGTCTCCTTTATTATTTTTGTTATTCATCAATGATATAATTGAAGATATGTCCGTAAATGCTAGAGATGACATTGTACAACTTAATGGTTTGCTAATATACCTAATTGTTTTTGCGGATTACACTGTATTGTGTAATACCTCTCCCGAAATGTTACAAAAATTACTAGATAATCTATTAACATGATTAATCTATTGTAAAAATGGATCATTGAGGTAAATACAGACAAATCCAAAATTGTTATTTTTAGAAATGGATGACAGCCATATAACTTCAGTTTCACGTATGACGGTAAAGAACTACACATAGTATACTCTTACGTGGATTTGGGTATGCTACTTCATTATAATGAAAAATGATTACATACCCCAAAATGATTATACCAACAGGGATCAAGAGCACTTTCATCACTACTGAACTCTTTTAAACATGTGTTTTATCCACGATCAAGAATGTCTACTGTTTGATAGTATGGTTCTGTTTTAAACTGTGCATCTTAAATATGAGGTTTATACCGTGCAAATGATGTAGAGCAAATACACAACCGTTTCTGTAGATTTGTTTAAAAACTAGGTAAAAATGTCCGTTTAAAGTTTTTATGTGGTGAACTAGGTCCTTTGCTTTATTATATTATTATTATATTGAAATATTGGTTTCACGTTATTGTAAATAAATCACCTATTGATTATAATGTTTATCGATTTTTATTAGAAGATGCAAACAATGGTAAAACAAATTGTGAGTCTAGTGTTCGTGATTATTTCGATTGAAAAATTTCAAGGGTAGTATGAGAATCATTTGCTCATGATTCCATACAGAAATAGTCAAATACAAAACTTCGTTTTAGAAAGGATCCAGGGCTTCGTAAAATGTACTTTAGTTTTGTTTGAATTTTTTAGATTAAAGATACAGTTTCGATTAATTAATGTACTAGTTGTTTGTACTAAATTATATAGAGGATTCTATTCTTAAATGTCTGGATGTACGAAGAAATATGAATTCTGGAACATACTTAACGACGACTCTATTGTAATTTTATTGCTGTGATCCTGACCGGAATAAAATTTACACCTTTAATCATTTTTTTACCAGTAAGAGAAAATTGAAAAGTAATATCTTAGTATATGTTATTATGAAGTTTTAATATTTCTGCTAAATGTGGAAACGTTTTACATAATAAAATGATATTTGTTTGGTGAACATATCATATATATCTAGTCATATATAAATTGTATTCACGTCGCCAGAGTCCTCGGGTGGGGGGTCCACTCTTTCAGCCTTAGAGTGGATTTCGGATCCACTCTTTTAACCTTAGAGTGGATTGGTGGCAGATTTTTCTCCCCACCTTTGCTATTCTTTGTCATTTATTCAATTGATATGATATTTGTTAATTAAACTATAAATTGTAGAAATTAGATAACATGTTTCCACGTGCAGAGAAATTTCACTTATGACCAATGCATGATTGGATTTCATCTTTCTTATTGGTCAATGATCTTGCGGGTCAGCCCGAGTTTACGTGTAAGTGCATTATGGTCACTTCCTTTTATCATCAGCATTTGATGTGTTAACTTGTGATTCTTATCAAACAATTTGTTCAAAATTCCCACCCTCATACCTCCCTTATGTTATCTTTTGAAGTAGATATGTATATATGTTTATTTATGGGGCAGATTTTTCTCCCCACCTTTGCTATTCTTTGTCATTTATTCAATTGATATGATATTAGTTGATGTAATTTCGTATTAAGTATGTATTATTATTTCATATTAAATATGAACTTTTATGTCAAATGTTTTATTTGCAAAATGTATTTTTTGCATTTTATGATATTGAATAAATGACCTTTTTTCGTCAGTTTAGTTTTTATATCATATAGCAATTCAAGCTCAGACTCTGGCATGTGTATACATAGTATGTTTCTTGTATCTAGCTGTCTGTCTTAAATGTAAATATACAGCAGTATTTACAAACTTGGTATGCATCACTAAATGATTGTGAAAAACAGTGTATTAATAAACATCGCGAAACAGACTTTGTAATAGAGAATAATTTGGACATATGCGTCTTTGCAAATGCTGCAATATGGGTTGTGTTAAAAATGAGTACCACTTCGTATTTGTATGTCCAGCCTACAGAACTGTGAGTCTAGAATATTTGCCAAAATATTATGTTCTTGACCTTCAAGCAATATCAAAACCAATCACAATTAAACTGTGTAACTATCTTAAATATGCTTGGAAAATTAGATCATGCATTGTGAATTAATTTTACCTTTATTATATTATGTATTATTCTCTGTTATCTGTTGATTTTTCACATTGTATATACTTGTTTATGTGTTGCAAATGCATGTTATTTATGCTTTTGCAAATGCATGTTATTTATGCTTTTGCAAATGAAATATTCATTCATTCATTCATTCATTCATTCATTCATTCATTCATTCATTCATTCATTCATTCATTCATTCATTCATTTATTCATTCATTCATTCATTCATTCATTCATTCATTCATTCATTCATTCATTCATTCATTCATTCATTCGTTCATTCATCCATTCATTCATTCATTCATTCATTCATTCATTCATTCATTCATTCATTCATTCATTCATTCATTCATTCATTCATTCATTCATTCATTCATTCATTCATTCATTCATTCATTCATTCAACCATTCATTCATTCATAATACCATTAATACAAAGTCATGCACGCAGGCTTATATATATATATATATCATTATTTCAAATCATGTTGCCCTAATTAGTGAACAATCATTCATAACTAGTTATACAGATTAATAAATTACAAGCAAGTGACTTTTTTTAATTACATGGAACAGAAACAAAACATTGTTTATGGGCCAGCTTATATATGCCTCCTGGTTTGGGCTTTTCTTGCTTGCAAATTGTTGGTCTTCGGCTGTTTTCTGCTCTTTGTTCGGATTGTTGTCTCTTTAATACACACCCCATTTCAATTCTCAATTTTAGCTACCAATACAGTGTAATTCTGGGCATCTTTACTTCGTTTTGTTCTTCTTTGTATAATTCACGGCCGACACTCGGCTAACCGAGAGATTGGTCGGTTAATCTATATTGAGTATGCGGCTATATCGGCAGTGGGTCTGTTAATCGGGTTGGCTAAAGTCTGTTAATCAGGTGTTATCGAGAAAATCATTGAAAACTCAGAATGTTTCATTGTATAACCTTTTAAATATATGTTTATCATAAAAAATATTTATGTCTGACAAAACTATTCAATGTACTGAATCCAGTGGTGTAATTATTATTTTTCTAGCTTCTATGTACGATCTATAAAATGAAAAGGCAAATTACTCATCAGTAAATTTATACACATTTTACACACACAAAATGTACACAAAATGACACTTGGGTTGAATTTACTTGCATGCACTATTTTGAACATCGAAAAAAGACAGGCATTATGAGTGTTAACCAAATTGATATCATTTTGTGAAAAATCTACACGAAAATCTGTATTTTGTGACATAAATCAATCTTTATTAAAAACCTGGTCTGTTAATGGGTCGGATGTATAAAACCCGGTCTGTTAATTAGTCTGTTAAGAGTTATGAATGACAATAAAAGTATAATTTTATTACTTTATGGTGTGTTCATTTGGTAGGCTCAAGACGACCGGCTAAAATATACGGAAACAACACTTGAGCAATGGAACATAAAATATATACGGAAACACAACATGAGCAATGAAATATAAAATATACGGAACAAAACACATGAACAATAACAATGTAGGCAATGGATATTGAAAATTGATAAAAATGGTTTCAAAAAGTGTTAAATTAAAGTAAAATTGATTTTATCCGAGAATGGTCGCATATATCATGTGGATTCTGTTTAATTGTCATGAATGACACCAATTTGTCATCTACATTGGTAACCAGTATATAAATCAGAGATTAACGTCATAATGTAACTAAACATCAGTATATTGGGATGCCTAAATATAAAGAATAGAGAAAGAATAATGGGTAAGATAAATAAAATGTAGAGAAAAGTAACATAACCATTTAACGAATACAGAAATAAACAACACCCCCCAATCCGTACCCTCATGGTATACACGAGAATCTGGATGGAGATACAGAATACAAAATAAAAGATAAGGACAGTAGAGAGTGATGCATTGCTAAAAAAGAGAAGAAAACAAATTGTTTAAGAATAAAGACATGAAACCCCCCTGGGTGTTGAAACATTAACGGATTGCGATGTACTCATATTGGTGACAAATGCTTGACGTTTACATGTGGACACCTGCAGTTCTCCTCTGCTCATATGTAGAAAAGGAACTAAACGGAATAAAATGAATTAAATTTTAATACAACCATTTGTAGCTGCATTCGCTCCTTTCCATTTACTTCTTTAGAATGATTTGTAAACAACAGATGATTAAGTAATACAAGAAAAAAAAAACAATTGGATGATGCTGAGGAATTAGGATTAAGGTGGTACCGAACACTTTCACTAAAATTAATGTGGTTCGTTTAATTTGGATAAAATTTTGACAAAATATTTAATTTGAACCTTTAACAGAAATATAAAAATTTCAAAAAATTTGAACCAACCGTTTTGTCAGAAAAATTAACTGGTTATATAGCAGTTTGACAAACACCAATTTTGATCTTCGAGAAGCTTATTATTCCCTTTACAACACAACGTAATTAAAACGTATCACTGACTTTACAGAGTTATCTCCCTGTAGTGTTGGGTACCACCTAAACGTCCAGTGACAAATGCCATGTGCATATGAAAACGACAACACGTTATATATGTACCCTGTGCTGTATTAGAAAGACACGTTCAATCGGATTTGAGAACATGCTACTTTGAGCAGACACAAAAATTAAGGCTGATTTGAAATCGTTAATAATAAATTCATGCATATTCCAGCGACCAACCCAGATCACGCTATATTGAAGTGACACACTCTTGAGTAAAATGCAAAGAAAGTCAAAATAAAAATGCTTTTACTGGAAGGATAGTGTTGCATCGTATTATTATTTTTTGTCGAGCCTTCGACTTTAGTCGAAAAAGCGAGACTAAGCGATCCTACATTCCGTCGTCGTCTCTGTGGTTAAAGTTTTTGAAATTTTAATAACTTTCTTGAACTATACTGGATTTCTAACAACCTTGGACAGAAGCTTGTTTAAGATCATATTAAGATAGTATCCAGAAGTAAATTTTGTAAAAATAAAATTCCATTTTTTCCGTATTTTACTTATAAATCATGGACTTAGTTTGTTCTGCGGGGAAACATTACATTCACTCTGTGGTTAAAGTTTTAAAAGTTTTAATAACTTTCTTAAACTATCCTTAGTTTGTACCAAACATGGACAGAAGTTTGTTTATGATCATAAGATAGTATCGAGAAGTAAATTTTGTAATTAAGTAAATCCATTTTTTTCCGTATTTTACTTTTGAATGGACTTATTTTTTCTGCGGGGAAACATTACATTCACTCTGTGATTAAAGTTTTTAAAAATTTAATAACTTTCTTAAACTATCCTGGATTTGCACCAAACTTGGACAGAAGCTTATTTATGATCATAAGATAGTATCCAGAAGTAAATATTGTAAAAAAACTCCATTTATTCTGTATTTTACTTTTAAATGGACTTAGATTTTCTTCCAGTTAACATTACATACAGTCTGCAGTTAAAGTTTTCAAAACATTTATTAGATTCATTCACTATCCTAAATTTTTATTAAACTTGGACATAAGCTTCTTACAATCATAAGATAGTATCAAGAGGAATATTTTTATTGAATTTTTTCCTCATTTTTTTTGAGCCTGCGATTTACAGCAAAAGTAGGCGAGACACTGGGTTCCGCGGAACCCTTACAATATTTTTTTTTACTCAAGAACATCTCATTTTTAACATTTTCAATGGGAAAATATAAAGGTAGCACAACTATTTTCGTGGCTAAATAACTCTTAACTGACACAATTTCAATTGTCCAACCTATTAACAGACTTTATTCACATAATTTTCACTAAAACGTGGTATTACTCACGTTATATTACAATTATGAAATATTTACTAATGTCAATTTATATTTAAGAACCAAAGTGGTATTTTGTGTCTTTTAAATGATATCTAAAATTGTTTGTTTCGCCTTTTATTAAAAAATTGCTATGCGTGTAATCATAAATACTACATACTTGCGCGACGCCTTTTACTTTTACTGAAAACTGCGCAGACTATGAAACGTTTTTAAAGGTGGAAAATGTTCTTTGACAGATATCATTTTGTCAGACACTTTTCTTTTTTTTGATTTAATTCTTATAATATGCCAAAAATCTGTATATTTGATCGAGTTTAACATTAAATTGTGCGTTTTACTCTTAACAGACGTATAGCCAACCCGATTAACAGACCCACTGCCGATATAGCCGCATACTCAATATAGATTAACCGACCAATCTCTCGGTTAGCCGAGTGTCGGCCGTGTAATTGTCGACGATAAATTGATTAATTTTTACTTAACGGTGAAATATCTAATCCGTATTCACTGCAAACTGAACCAAATAAACATGATTTATTATATAATTAACAAATTGTTTATTTGATAATTTTGATACTGACAAATGTTAAAGAATCGGCATATTCTATTACCATATTTTCTCTATGTTTTAAGCACCATTAAAAGAGAACAATAAAATCCTCTTCCCAATTGTAAATAATAGATAAAGGTGCATTAGCTAAGAGATATACAAAACTGTGATTTTGGGTTAAATTAATTCTACATGAAAGTGAAATAGTGACATAATTAATCTCTTTACGCCACATGTTTGGTTCAAGTTCGTCAAAATAAGATAAGAAACATCGCTAATTAATTATCCACTTGCAATTGAAGAGCTTTCATAAGTCTACTTAAGCATTAACAATTTTCCTAGTAGGCTCTTGTTTTGGTTACAATACAGTACGCACACGTGTCCTTCAATACAGACACAGAACAGCTGATATGCAACAACCACAATACGTGTTAAAAGCATGACTGGCACATTCAGCTGATTCACTCCTCAAATGAGAAAGTTTGATTTGGTGAGTGTTACCATTGTTTGTCACGAAAAGATTCTTATAATCGTGTATCTGTTACAAACACAGTGTTTGGTGTGGTCAAGTCCTTGACAAATTACTTTAAACCTCTCATAACACATCATCAATATAAAACACATTTCAGCTAAACATATGTCTATGACATAGTTATTACGAACAATGGCATCTTTCCTGATGATCGAAGTTAAATTAACTGATATATAATTATGTCTTATATAGATATAGGAAGATGTGATGTCAGTGCCAATGAGACAACTCTCCATCCAAATAACAATTAAAAAAAAGTAAACCATTATAGGTCAATGCACGGCCTTCAACGCGGAGCCTTGGCTCACACTTGTCTGTTTTGTAATGAATATTCGTCTCATTACTGATTAAATCATATTGAATTTTGCGATTAATGGTGAATTTGTGTAGTGGGTAACACATATAAAAGGGAAGATATTGTATGAATGCCAAAGACAATGTACGGCCTTCAACACATGAAAACCCAAAATACATATGGCAAATGACAAAACAAGTTACGAAAAACATATATGAAAGACCTGAAACAACGACAACAGTTGAACTAAAGACGCCTGACATGAATACGTTTATATGTCAAATTATCAGTTAATGTATAAAATTAGGAAGTGCATAGTGTCAATTAGTTAAGATTTTTATCAAGGTTATTGTATTGTTAGGGAGAAATAATGACTACGGTGTCTGAAAGGACGAATGAATGAGCAAACGATCAATGTCCAGTCCTCGGAGTTAGGTAAATTTGATAGAGATCAGCTGAGAGGTTGTGGTTTTAAAATTTACTTAATTTGATCCATTCAAATCGTGTAGTCGAGTCAAGGAATAAAGTACGCACATTTATAAATTGGGAAGTCTAGTTTTATTTTAAAGAAAACAAAAGTTTGAATAATTCATAAATCAACACCAAAAAATACACAAAACTTAATCAAAGTAATGGTGTGAAGGAACATGACTGGTTCAAACTGATTGCTTAAAGTTACAAGCAACTAGATTATTTGGTATGTTTTGAATATACATTAGTTTTCCCTTTTTTACAGATAACTATAAAATCCCACCACCGCAACTTTTGCCAAATATAACTCTTAGTAATATCCTTTGTAGCAAGTCTTCTGTGTTACAAAGGAAAGACAAAATACATCAAAACTATATTCAAACACATCCGTCGACAACAAGTTGACAATACTAGTACTATGGCACACGCAATACTTTTGGAGTCTTTAAAATTTTAGATTTCAATACTAGGAACTCTTGGCACAACAGCTTCCTTTTAAGTAGTAGCTTTCTGTCTACGAAATCTCGATACGAAATTCAAGCTATGGAATACCGTAACTACTGGGAGATGAAACTTTATATACACACACTGCTGTGATGTTCTTACATAGAAATAAAAAGTACAACCATAAAAAGCTTTCAAAGAAATGTAAAACTGGACTAAAAAACGTATGTGTAGATAGCATATCTGGCTTTTGCAACATAGTCAATCCTGACATGAGGAGGTTAAACTGGGTAGCATAACCTTTGTTTGTCACGAAAAGCTTTATAATAAGCACTTGTCTGTTACATACAAAGTGTTCGGTGTAATTCAAGTATGATTTCAATCCAGATGTCCTTGACAATCTTGTTTTAGACATAGGATAATATGGCATCAATTTATAAAACTTTATCATCAGGGATAATAAGATTGGACTTAAATATATCACGATGTTGTTAAGTTCAATCTTATCATTCCTGATGATCGAGGGATAAACCGGTCCGATTATCCCGATGTCATCGGTTTATTTATATGATATGAATTATCGATATATGGAGTTCCTGAGATTTCCTGATTTATTTTATTTTTATTTTTTATTTGTATATGCATAATACATTTAAGATAATTTAAATCGTTTACGATTGTTACCTTTTATATAGTAGTATTATCAAAATATATATACAATTCCCTTTTCAATTTTATACAAGTTTACTCAGTTGTATCATGTTTTTAGATATTTTCATATTATGGAATTATAGCTGTAAATCCAGAAATTATTGCGAGGTTTACATTATTGCAAATAATGCATCTGGTCTACTACCGCAATAAAAAAACTCATATAGAAAACTGAAATCGAAATAATTAATCTTGCAATATAGTTGTCTACTTTAACAAAATCGCAATAATAAATGCACGCAATAATTTTTTGAATTCGCAGTAAATAAAAATTAAAAAACAGTGTTATGTAATGATAGTTTTTGATGTTTCATTAATTCCAATCATTTAGAGAGAATGCAGTTGCAAATCTTGTATCTTTATTATTAAATATTTTGAATTACCTAATTTTCCGATAAAGTCTAAAAACGACATACAAAAGCGTCCACTGTCATTAAGAACTGATGTTATTCAGTTGGTTGTTCAGTAAATGTAACGGATAATATGTCCGAAAAGACGAACGAATGAACAAACACTCTGACAAGTTTTCCGTGTCGGCGCACTATATGAAAAGTTTCTTATCAAATAGCCGAGATAAACTTAGTAAAACATGCGTATTGCTTAAGCTGGGGTCATACATTCACGATTTTTACTGCCGTCCTTGACAGGACCATTCCCGATTAAAATTTGTCAAAAGTCTGATCAAGATCGTGTGAATCGTGGATGGAAATTCGATTTGTATCTTTCGCCAGGTGAAATTCGACCGAGTCTGTCACGACTGCGTCCCGATTCTACCGAATGTAATCCGACAGAGATCAGATAGTGACAAGACAGAGAACCGACGCTGACGGAAGTTATCCGTTCGAAAACTGTCGGCATAATCGGGATGATCGGGTACTGTCGGAACGTAATCCTATCACGGTCCGCTCTATCGCATTGCAAACGGCTTTGTCTGGTCTCAGTCGTATTGTATTCTGTTATTGTCGGGACTTCTCCAGATCATTCCCGTTCCACAGGACACCGTCCCGAATACACAGAACATTGTTAGGAATTCGATCCGATACAGCAGAATCTGTCACGACATAGGCACGATTGTAATCCGACTAGAAAAAATCGGCTGAGTTTCCCCGAATGTTACGGGACGCACCTAACTGTCGGGGTGCTTTGCCGAACTATTCGGACCCTTCCCGACCAGTAGGAATCTGTTACGAACTAAAACGACTGCGTTCAGACAATAATAGGACGTTCCAGATAATTGAGGATACTAATCCGACTTTTTCACTTTTCGTGTCGTATCGCTGTCTGATCTCAAACGGGAGCAATAATCGGCAATGTGTGAACCCCGCATTAAAGGGATAATTTTTCTAACATTGATTTTATTTGTTCTGACAAAATGTTAAAGTTATATAACAATTAAACAATTAATAAGTCTCGGTTATTGTATAGAAAGGTATATACTATGAAAATTAGAGCGAGGGGCTTTGCCCCAAGCTCTTATTTTCATAGTATATACCTTTCTATACAATATCCAATTTAGCACATATTTACAACTTGAGTAATCCTGTAATTCGTCTATTGATATGTTTTGGCTGACTGGATGTAGCTCATTAACGTAGTTTTGTAAATCTACTCACTATAATATCATTGTAAAAATGGGATTTCAAAAGGCCCTTGACTTTAGAATGTAAAGAAGGTAGCTGCTGGTGTAAGTATGTTTATTGATATGAACGAAGCGTTGTTTTACTATACAAGTACTTATTTACATGGTAAGATGACAAAATAAATTGACCAAGAGCAGACAATTCTTAAATTGCAGTGAAAGTTTTAAATTCTTGAAATAATTTTTTTTATTTCACATAAAACCTAAAACTATCACAAACAGTTGGATCCCCCTCCCACATCTTTGGTTGAAACACCTTTTAAAAATGACTGGATCTGCCCCTGGTATGTACCTATAGGTAGTCTAGTGGATAGTTTATATGCATGAAATATTTGTCACTGGACATTAGGCAACCAATTATCGACCAATTTATGACTAAATATATCAAATTGCTTTACTTGACCGTATCTTAATTGGTGAGGTCTTTAAACAATATCTGCAAAAAAAGGGGAGAGATCCGTTTGCGCCAAAATGCGTCCTTTCGCGCCACAACTTTTTTTCTAATGCTACGTTTGCGTCACTTGTTTTAAAATAAGTTTCCTACAGATACAGCCAAATTTTTCAACTAAATCTTTGTATCTATGTGGTTATATTCAGTAAATGTTTTCAGTGTTTTGTGATAACAAAATCGCGGAGTTCAATATGTTTTTGTAGTACATGGACAAGGTTCATTGAATTCCAACGAATTGCAACAAACATACGAGTTATGGTATATGAATACCGTAATATGTTGCCATAGCAGCATTACTGTCGAATAAAAAATATAAGTATTTTTTATAGTTTCAGTTTGTTAATCTGAAATTTCTTAGTCAGGGAAAGGACAGTTATTACCGTTTATACTTAAGGTGTTAATAGTCAGTTCTTTTGGGCAGTTGTTGTCCATTTGTTTGATGTGTTTCATCATTTAATTTTGCCATTTAATGAGGGATTTTCCGTTTTTAATTTCCTCGGAGTTCAGTATTTTGTTATTTTACTTTTTAGTAATATGTAGATATAAGAAGATGCGGTATGAGTATCAATGAGATAAACTCTCCGATCAAGTCACAATTTATACAAATAAACCATTAATAAAGAAATTGTCTCGTTATAAGCTCCAAAGGAGAAGATCTGTCAGAACTTTGTTTTGTGAAGAAAAGAAACAAAATGTTTCGACTTTAAGATTCTCATTCAGACCTTGCTTTGCTGTCAGTAAACATGTTTATGTTAAAGAAACATTAACACCAAATTTATTTTATCCAGTAATAAGCCACTTTTGACAGTTGCCTGATATAGTAAATCAACTTACAATTGTTGATAATAGTATTTATGAGCATATGATTGTTCATTCACCTTGTGACAGGAAAGAATAAAATAATTATCAATGAAATGTTTAAAGAAAACAAAACAAATTTGTCTCGTTTTCAGCTTCACAAAAGGAAACCAGTTTGTTTTTTTTTTTGTGATAAAACTAACATTTGTAGGTTATTAACCTGCACTACATTTTGAGTTTAATTTTTTTTTCTTGTTGCCCCTTTTCTTAAGTTTTTTCGTATTTTATTTTGCGTGTTAATGTGTATTTTTTTAATAATAGCTATTATAGTTTATAATGTGATGTTATTGACTATTTCATTTTTTTTTTTAAAGAAAACTATTGCATTAAATTTGTTTGCTTTATCAAAATAGTATGATATTATCTGTCTTAATACATATCTTTACAAATGTTTATTAACAAACCCCAAATGTGAGTAAATCTTGATTTGCGAGGAACAAAGTTTGTTAATAGAAATTGCGGTATCATACTAAGTATATGTTTTTATTAATAAGATATAATATGTTTTATAGGAAATTTCAGATAATTTCAGATGCATAATAATTTAAAGATAGATATGTATAATGTTATATTTGAAATTCTCTAACCAATTACTTGTGAACTACGCTTAATTATTGCATCGTTGAATATGGTGACGGGGCTATTTAAACTCACTTACAAAACCTCCTTGTTACGAAAATGCTTCAATTGTAAATAGACATCAACACAATAGTTTAAGTAAGGGATGCAATATATACAAGTTGATTTAATGTGATATTACTTACATCATAGCTTTATTATTCTACCAGTGGTGACATGAGCTGGATTACCCATACCGGATCACTCTAGCTTGAGTTTCCTTGTTCTGCATGATTTCTTTTGTTCTGTAAAATTTTGGCGGGAATGACAAATCCACAATAAAACTTAGAATAAGTTATACGGAAAAGGCTTATTATCAAGGTTTATGTTGAAAAACTCCAGTGCCTATTCTGCGATTTAAACTCATGATAAAACCGTTCGTTATCGTATAGACCCACAATCTGAACAACTACCCCAAGACGGCTGGATACAAACTATGTGTTAATTCAACATAATTATCCAAACAATATGTCCGAGGATCAAAAAGGGTATATACTATATAGTAATAAATAAACAATACTATAATAATGATTGTGTGGTGTTATCAACCTGATTTGTTATGAAGCGTAGATGGTTTTATATCTAACATAGAACAGCTGGAATATAAAATTGTTATCCCATTCGGACTCTGTATATTAGTGTAAGATTTCTCCACTTACAGATATTCCGTAAAATCATTAGGACTTACATGTTTCTGTTTATTATTTGACGTTGGTATGAGTCTCCTCTAACCACTGTAGACATAAATATAACTTTTTTAGGGTAATGTGGCGTCGGAATTTAGTGCCGAAGTTAGCAGGAGATTTTCCTACTAAGATTTGGAGCAGCACGTTTCTGTCTCGAAATTGTAATAGATCAATTGTCCTTAATTTATTTTCCTATTTATATTTCTTCAAGAATATGAATAATATCCCAGCACCATTAGCGACAATTTGGTTCCACTACACCTCCCTCATAATGTTATGAAATTGGATTCTAACGATAATTTGATAATTTATGAACTCATCTATTCAAATAGGTTGGCGTGTTCTACGGTTTGCAAATTTCATGAAATAAAAAATAGTACTGCATGCTAATCCTGTCGTTGCTATAATTATAGTTAAGTTTTCATCTGAAAGTCTTTATTTATGATCCTTAACTATTGAAACAACATGTTATGAATTGCATGCGCCTGAGGCGCTTTTCTGGATATACCTATCAGTAATACTCAAAGCCCAATATTTGAGAGACAAGGATATGTAAAAACCAAAACAGTGGAAACGCTATCTGACCAAACAAGACAAAACAATAGTAGACATTCAATTTAATGCAAACTTCGTAAATAGACAATTGAAGACAACTTAGTCTAGATGTTTGTTTTTGTTTTTTCTTTACTTCTGTTAGATTTTTCATTGTTAAAATGTTCATGGGCGATATGGCATATATGTTAGTCAGATTGCCTGTGTTTTATGCAGTTGTACGATTTTTTTCATTCTGAAAAATAATTTTTGTACTATTTGAAGATGAATTTGTTAATCTTTGCAACCAAACAGAGGTAGAGTACACAAAAGTTTTAAGTCATTTAATGTATTACTAAATGGAACATAAAGTTATGTCTTGAGATGAGGACTAGAACAATATCTAAATATACATATATAATATACAATAAACACTTATATTCTATGTTGCGTTCAATATCGTAGCAGTTATGTCTTATATATCTATCTATGTTGAATCATGTGCTATGTAGATAGGCTATCCAAATTTCCAAAGGTTGGATTCTCTAGATAGCATGATTTTTTATGCTATTTATATTCAGAGGTTATGCTGACTATACGTTAAGAAGGCGACATCTACATATCCCTACGTAGCAGATAAGATAATAAACGCACCTCTGATTTACTTAAACACTTGATGAAATAATACAGATTGAAACACTTAATTGTACAATATCACCTAGATGATAGAATTTTAGCAGCAAGATCTCATATGCTAGCATTAATAATAATAGGGTTCTTATAAAAACTAACAACTATACTACTTTCATGTAACAATAAGCAGGATATCAAAATTAGCACTATGATTTTACTGGTATCCGGAAATGATATTGTTAATTTCTATTCGAAAATAAATTTTCATTTCACACTTAATTGTTTTTTTAAAGCTAAACTTTCTAAAATAAAAGTTTTCCTACCCTGATTTTTGTGTAATTATGGCCGTAAGAACGTGTCATATGGTGGTATACTTTTAATGCTATGGCCATTTGAAAGTATCCTATTTGGTAATTTGCTTTCTTATTTTAAATAAATTGTACCCAATATGGAATTGGTATTATTATAAAAAAAATAATAGTTCCACTGTTAAACTATCACTTAAAATGAAGTCGACCAATTTCAATATATTCATTTTAAAAAACAACTATAGGTTTATTTTTATTTTTGTTTTAGAAAATTCTATCAATGTTGTTGCTTGTTTGTTTCGAATTAACAATGCTGTCAATTTGGGATATTTCAAACTTTGTTTTTCGAAACAAATTTATTTGTTATTTATAACTGTTGATGTAAATGTCTTTTGGTTTTATGAGTCTGTATTTACTCCTTGGTCTTGATTGTTATTGGGTAATATCTGATTTATATTTACAGTGGAATTTGAATCAGAATACTTCAAAAGTAAAGTAGGTATTGCAAAAATGGGGAACATGAATGGATGGGGAAATATGACCCTAACAATTTCATTCAGACCTGTTCTGCATTGTATGTAAACATGTTTACGTTAAAAAACATTAACACCAAATCGGTTCTAAAAAGCAATTAGCCTCAGTTGGCATTTGCCCAAAAAATTCTTGAACTAAAAAATATCTTTGAACATTTAGGCCTCTCATTGAGTTAAACAATTGTTCATGCCACTTGATTCAGACATGTCACTAATACAAAAACTTGAAAACAACACGTTAAATATTTTTTTTGCGTCCGAAGCGCTTTTTCTGGATTTACCTTCATCAGTAACGTTCAAAGCCAAACATTTGAAATCCGAAGATGTATAAGTACCGAAACCGTTGAAGAGCTATATGCCAAAAATACCTAACATAAATAGCCAAATTCATCTTAAGCTAACTTTGCCTGAGGGTGTAGAAACCTTTGTTTCTGAGTAGTTTAAAAAATAGTACACTTTTCGTACAGCTTGTAAAATCGTGTCAGTACCGAAGTACTGACTACTGACTACTGAGCTGATGATAACCTCGGGGACTGATAGTCCACCAGCAGAGGTATCGACCCAGTAATGTAAAAAAATTGAAAACAACACGTTTAATAATTTCTTGCGTCCGAAGTGCTTTTCTGGTTACAAACATTATGGACACCATTTCAGTCAAGCTCTGTAGTATTTTCAAATTTCAAAGTTGACGATGATTTTCGAAAGGTGAGAATCGTATTTACAGGATTTGTAAGTGTATAGATAAGGCAGATTTTTCTCCTATAATAGACGGCTCTTTAAAGCTGAAAGCAAATGATAGCAAAGTTACAACAGCATTTATCCTAACGGGTGTCTCTGTTTTACAATAGTTCTATAGTTATTGTGACAGGTCTTGCTAATGGTCGGATCGAAAGATTAGAAACATATTAACTTGACTGATTATTGACTATTATTTACTTTTGTTGGTTATTTTATTCTTTTTACAGGTTCAGTCAGTAACACTTCATCTACCACAATACTGCCTTTGCAGAAAATGAAAAAAAAACGGTAAAAAAAGAATATATAGTAGTACATATTTAAGATATTGTTTTCAAATTTGCATAATACAGTAGAAAAGTTTTTCAGAAGTTGCGGAATTGGCGGGGCATTATCGCTTAGGAAAACCCGTTCTAGAATTGAGAGAATAAGAGAGTTATAACAAGATTAGGTTGGTCTCCTCCGTAAAACATTCAGTATGCCTTTGGAATATACAAATATAACGAATTTCAATAACGGCCGGGGAACAGACTATAACAAGATAGACATACAAGCGGAACAATATTATGTATCAGGAGAGTCGTCTATAATTGTTCTTTAACAAATACAAAAGTGATTGTTAGTTGATGGTGATACAATAATAGAAAGTGCATCTGCATAATCAAGTATTTGAATTCATGACTTAATAAGGTCACGTTAAAAACTGAAAATAAACTCATCATAGATACATTTGTACCAGGATTAAAATTTTGTTTTTGCGCCAGCTGTGCGTTTCGTCTATAAATGACTCATTAGTGACACTCGAGTAAAAAAAGCCCAAAAGGCCAAATAAAAAACGAAGTTGAAAAGCACTAAGGACATAAAGTTCCTTAAAGTTTTGCCAAATATAGTTAAGGTCTTCTATTCCTGAGGTAGAACAAAGGTCTTCTATTCCAGAGGTAGAACAAAGGTCTTCTATTCCTGAGGTAGAACAAAGGTCTTCTATTCCTGAGGTAGAACAAAGGTCTTCTATTCCTGAGGTAGAACAAAGGTCTTCTATTCCAGAGGTAGAACAAAGGTCTTCTATTCCTGAGGTAGAACAAAGGTCTTCGTAGAACAAAGGTCTTCTATTCCTGAGGTAGAACAAAGGTCTTCTATTCCAGAGGTAGAACAAAGGTCTTCTATTCCTGAGGTAGAACATGTGTGTTAAAGAGTCCCTACATGGTGGTGTTTAAGTTAAGTTTGATGAATACGTTGACAAAATCAATACAAACAATTCCATATGCAATTGATTTTTTTATAAATCATCTGATTTCACAGAAAACCCTATATGCAATACTTTAACCTTTTACAAAAGTCAATTTTTCGTGAAGTTGGCTATCCTAATTAAAATATTATTAAAATAAGTAGGCTGTTATATTTTTAAACCAAATCTGTGCAGTGTGTCACTGTGTCTGCAAATGCATTACTTCCGTATCGCTTTATCCAGATTCATTTCTTGGTTCTGATTTTGTCAATCTTTTCCTGTTGTTAATTTAACTTCGATGTGTTACACATTTCAAGTACAATTTGTAAACAAGTAGCATTCTATGATGATAAAATTTATTGATTTTTTGTTTTCGTAACAAATGTGTAGTAATGACAGTTATAACACTTAGAGTTGACAAATATAACATTAAGGATCCTGCAATGTACCCTATATACATGATATATGTTCAAATTGATTAAAACAGAGTTTGTTGAAAAAAAAACAAATTACATTATGACTTTCATGTGTAACTATACAGTAAATGAAACTTTGTAAGAGATTATATAAAATGGTATCGGGAAATAGTTTCCTACTTTTACACCATAGTTTTTCAAAGTTATCTCATTACAAATTGACATTAATGATAATTTCCGCGATATACTGTTCATTACTCTTATCAAACGTTTGCATTGACAGAACACATTTTGTTAACTAGGCAAAATATACATTAGTTTTAGTATAATTATTTCCTCAAGGGGTTAAGTAAGGTGGGGAGAGATTAAAACATTGATATAAGAAACAGAATTTAATTAAACGTTTTAATTGTATAGAGATAAAGAGCTCTGATGCACATTCTAGTATACAATCAAACGTGCATATCTTCTTCGACATTCAAAGACAAGGGCATTACAACTATCCATAATCGAAAACAATGCGCTAACAGGTGTCTCTGGGGTTAACGTCATCGCTGAACTTTTGACATAGTGATTTGACTCATCTGGATTTTTTGTTGGATGTATGCAAACAAATGTACCATGAATATCTTATTCCTAGCAATTGACATTTTTAAATGCAGCATTATCAAAAGGGTAAAGAGAAATCTTTTATTTCAATTTTGCAAAGAAATTTGATTCATACTGTACTAAATTGTAGATTTGTATATTTTTATTTTTCAAAATGGTGTCCATCCCATCTATTAAATTTGTTTTTTAAAAACACAAGAAATATTAGCATGTATCATTCAGAATCCAATTGAATATACTTTTTAACCAATCCGATGAACATTTCTGTCAATAAACCTTCATTCTGCCAGTAATGAGTTATAAGAAGATGTTGTATCAGTGCAAATGAAATAACTCTCCATCCAAGTCACAATTTATAAAATGCATGATAAGTATGTACCTGTTTCTGTAATGACAAAATAAGTAACATGAACAAGTATCAGAACAAATTAAATAACCATAATTGCTAGAATAAAAGTGTGTATTAATACGTAGTTATTTGTAACTGAAGGATACTTGTCGCATGGTATTATATCGGTCTTCGACACATTGTAGGTTATTATTATTTTCGTAAAGGCCTTATTTGTTATCCTGTTATTTATGATAGATAGATTGTAAAGGTGTACGCCATCCAAATAGTCAATTGTGTTGATAGATTGTGTTAAAAAAGATTGTATTCAAATGTTGATTAATAGAAAAAGAAAAACATTTTGTTTTATGAGAGTTTTTTTCCACTGAAATTTTAGTTTAATGTTATATGAAAATGGAGATGGAATACTTTCTAAGGATAATTATTTGAAACATTTTCATAATAAACGTATACATAAATATATTTATAATCTGATTTACGTTTATTAAAAACACTTAATAATAGAGATTATCAGACTTGAAATTATTACTTATAACCTAATGCAACATCAGGAAAGTGAATACATATAAATTGCATTATTACTTTCATAAACTTTCATAAGCTAAGAGTTAAAACTGTCATAAAAGTTACATGTATCCGGAAATAATGGTGTTCATTGATACTTTTTTAAAACTCCAGTTTAATCGGGTACCACAAATTTTTCAACTAAACAGTAAGGCAAAGTATATGTTATAATGAGTTATTAAACTGAGCTTGATAAATCTTGTTAATAAAACAGCTAAACATACATTTAATGCACATTTTATCTAGATAACATACAACCAAAAGTGCATACTTTCTGCAACATTTAAAGGCAAGAGCATTACACTTGTCTATTTATGAAAATGCTATTGTTTGATGCAACTCCAACTGCAGCTGATGGTATATTGTACTTTGTTATAGTGGTTATCACTTAATCGGCAATTCATTTTGTATTTGGAACAGTGTTTGATACATTTCATACTCTTTGGTCTGGTTGTTGTCTCTTCAACAAAAGAAAATGCCTGTACCAAGTCAGGAATATGACAGTTGTTATCCATTCGTTTGATGTGCTTGAGCTTTTGCTTTTGCCATCTGATTAGGGACTCTGTTTTCAATTTTCATCGGAGCTCAGTACTTTTGTAATTTTACTTTACGATACATTTCCCATTTAAATTATCTCTGTTTTTGTTGCATATTTTCACTGGAATTCGAATCTTAATAATTCGAAAAGAAAATGAACTACTGAAAATGTAATGAATCTGGAGGGATATAGAACATATGAACTTTGAAAAGATATATGTTAAGCAAGAATTTATTATTATCAAATCAATCATGATTGCAACTAGTCAT
Source organism: Mytilus galloprovincialis (assembly GCF_965363235.1). Lineage (NCBI taxonomy): Eukaryota > Metazoa > Mollusca > Bivalvia > Mytilida > Mytilidae > Mytilus > Mytilus galloprovincialis. The sequence goes on along the minus strand of NC_134850.1, from coordinate 45,892,029 downwards.
CACAGCAACTCAAATTTTATAAATTTTGTCATAAATTTTCGTGGTACTATCACAAGAGAAATTGACCTTAACATTTTCATTCAGATCTAGTCTGCGTTGTATGTAAACATTCCTTTCTCAATTTTATGTTTATGTTAAAAAAACATTAACACTTTTCTGTTTTTCTAGAAGTCGCTGTTGACATTTGCTTTAAAAGACAAATTAATCTAAGAATAATAATCATAGTACTATGAACATTTTGGCATCCCAAATTACAAAGTGTACGTGTACTAGTCAAATCATCTTTCTATATATCATAACTGCCTGTAGAATATTGATAGTAACTTATAGCACTGTTAAATTAGCATATATCGTAATGTATGTTTCAGATTAAAGAAACCATAATGAGTTTCGTCGTGGAAAAGACATTATCAGAAAAAATTGCTCTCAACTATTGTTTCGAAATTGGAAGACAGAAAGAAATTATTTCATGATCCCATACAAAAACACTTTACAAATAATTTTATGATTAGCATTTATTTCATAATAACATTGGTTTTTGTTTTATCAATTTGAAAATCAAAAATTACAACAAGTCAAAATTCATATTTTGAAATAATGTGCTAACATTACTATATGAGATTAATAAAATCATCATACATATCCATTTTCGGGCCAAGGATCCTTTGCATATATTTCTCATACAGAATCAGGTTTCTGCACATTTATTATTGCGGTACATTTCTAATTCACGTGTCGAATATTGACAGCCAGGAGTATTTAATATGCGCTTTTTAGCGATTTCTCTGTTGATGTTCAGTTAAAAAAATGATACCTTTTCAACAACTGTTATATTCCTGACTTGGCACAGGCATTTTCTTATGTAGATAATGGGGGATTGAACCTGGTATAGCTTTTATAGCTATCTAAACCTCTCACTGGTAAGACAGTCGCATCAAAATCCCTCATATTGACAACGGTGTGTGCCGCATTTCATCATTTGTTCGTTTTAGTGCATCAAATTCGATTTCAATTTTCGAGCGAGGTTAGTTAATCAGCTGTCGAGTTGGTCAGTTCTGTTTAATCCACCTATTGAATGCAATAGTGATAGATGTATGGAATTTCTAAAAAAAGTTAATAAGTTTTCTTCTGTTTTATTCCATTAATATTAAAATTAAGATACCATTGTGTTGTTCGCCATTTGGCTTTTTTTTAAAGATAATTTCACTATTTAACTATGGTTAACCTTCTCTTAATTGGCCTAAAATCTAGCTTCTGTTGCTCCCTTTGATATTTGTAAAATTCAATTGCGTTGATTTTACCGAATGACTTTACGCCACGAGTTAGCGTTCCTGACGTTATCGAATAAAGTTCACACATACAAGCTAATGCAACAGGTTCTGCAATCACAAAGTGATTAAATAATAGCAATCCTTTTATTATTAACTATGTGATAATTGTAACGGTAACTTTCCCTAGATGCAGAGTCCCGAGAGTTTTGATGCAATACTTAACAATTAATTGACATATAGATTGCTCAATCGATTTCCAGCAATTCTTTTGCAAAATGGAAAAAAGAAATCTATCTGGATGAGAATACGGATAGAATTTGGCGAAAAGCACAATACAAGCAGATGTTGAAACTCGTACAGTAAATAGTTTGTTAGTGTGGAATGTTAAAGGAGTTGTTTTACTTGGTTATTTTGCCAAATAACTTTCCCTGTGTTCCAAGTGTGAACAGTCTCTGAAAGGCATTGGTCCTCCCTAACACATTATAAAATTCATAAAGAGAAACCTCTCTTCAAAATTAAAATGGCCATGACAAAGTAAAAATAAAACCCATTCCGTTCCAGACGGTCAGATGTTTAAAAAGACAATATGACCATTGTCATTTTGCCAAATTATCTGTTTCCTATACTAGTATATTATAGTGTGGATATATGATGGTGTCACATGAGATGGTATTACATGTTACTGACCTATCTTTAAAAATTTATCTGACGTTGACATTAAAAGTTAACCTACTTTAAAAATACTAGTATATAACTGAAATATATCTCCTTATAAGGATATTGGTGATAAAAGACTGTTTAACGTTCAATGCTGTTCTCTAACAATTAGCAGTACTCGACCTTTGAAAGTCAAATTAATTAACAAGTATAAACCCATGCTGAAGGTATGTATAAATATCAGAGTTTCCAAGAGATAAACATATTTGGTTATTAAACTTGAACAAAACATGTCTCTCTTACAGACAATAAGGAAAGCTTTGAAGTCAAAATCAAAGTCATCGATATCTTTAAAATACAAAGTTGATGATGATGAACGGCAACTGTTTGCAGCAATTAACGAAGGAAATTTTCGAATGGCAAGAAGTCTGGTTGAAGGAAAAGTTAGTGTTAATTGTAAAGACTCATCAGGTTGCACTCCTATGATAGCCGTGTGTAGATTGCTGACAACAAAGAATAGCACAAACAAAACAGCAGATATTGTGAAGTTTGTTACATTTTTAATAGACCAGAATGCATTTCTTCATGAACGAGACATTTTTGGAAAAAGTGCTTTGGACTATTCTTGCGAAGATGATGGGAATGATGATATAAGGCAATTATTTCATGGTGCTATACAACAATCACTTCATAGATATTTGTAAAAACTACTTATTTATTTATTTAAGTTGAACATTTAAATATTATGATGAAAATTATATAAGCTATGTAAAACTCTATAAATTTCTTTTAATAAATAAAATAGAATTGAACAGTATATTTATCTTGAGTCTTTGATTAAATCCTGTCATTTTGACAAGAAACCTTCAAAACTCAGTTTATTACATGTAATTGTATAATTCTGGTAATCACTGACTTCGGACGTTCAGCTTTTGCAATTAGTCTTTATTCATTACATACAATACATACATTGCTGTGACCTAATGATAGTCTTTTGTGTTCTTTGTTGTTTATCGTGTAGTCGTTTTTCGTTTTTTCAACAGTATTGTCAGTTTGTTTTCGACTAATAAGTTTAAATGTCCCTTTTGTAAATTTCGTTCTTCGTCACACTTAATATATACAAATGAATGTGGTTAGAACTCATTAAGTTGTCTCATGGCAGTTACTAAGTAAGTGATAGTCTTTGAGTTTTGTCTTTTGTAGATTTTTGCGTTGTCGATAGATCTTTGTTAGTAAATAAACTCATCATAGATATCAGGACTAAATTTTGTATATACGCCGACGCGCGTTTCGTCTACAAAAGACTCATCAGTGACGCTCGAATCCAAAAAAAATTAAAAGGCCAAAAAAGTACGAAGTTGAAGAGCATTGAGGACCAAAATTCCTAAATTTTTTGCCAAATACAGCTAAGGTAATCTATGCCTGAGGTAGAAAAGCCTTAGTATTTCAAAAAATCAAAATTTTGCGTCCATAATTTGTCCAGTCCTTGGAAGATATCAAAGGCTTGAAAATACATATAACAAACGTCTGTTGTTGACCACAGTATTATACCTGAAAGTTTATTTCACTGACTTGTTGTCGGAAACACCATTCACAAACTAGAATTTATTCTTATAAATAACAGGACTAATTTGTCCATTCATAAATCTATGCTTTAATGAATCTTGAAAGAGATAATATATAAATTTTGGAACTTAAACTATGTGTAAACACAGCTCCTATTTTATTATTTATAATAAGTGCTTTACAGTGAATGTATAATCAAATTACTAGTAGTCATGTTTGTTGTTGAAATAAGTGATTTATTATTATACTGAAATTAAATAATTCGAGTTGATATAAACCGATAGGCAAAAGACTAGATTAAATTCTCCCATAAATTGTAGAAGTAGGTAATATAAAAATAGCTAATTCTCACTCGTTTTGAAACCTATTATTATAACACCACTTGAAGTTGTAAAATATAACCTTAATCATATAATTTAACAGTAAAGTAAAAAATTGCATTATTACTTTTATGTAATAATATAGTGTTTTTAACTGGCTGTTTCTGTATTGGCCCTGTTAGGTTCAAGGTTAGCTGTTTAGGAACCAAGACTCTAAGAATCCAGGACCTATACAGCGTATCAAGAATCTATTGCAGGGTCAATGCAGAAACAGCAAGTTAATAACACTTTTATTAAATGATTTTTTCTTATTTAATTAAGCTAAGCAACTTACCATGAAGTTGAGGAAAATACAGAAATTCATATCTGAACCCGTCTGTTTGCATTCACAATGGATGTTTTGTCATAATTGTCAGATGTAATTTCTTATTTTTCGTCCAATTACTTAATCTTATAATAATACAATTCATTGATCTAGCAAATATACAGTAATTTGGAAGACTAAATCAGGCAGTTTAACTTGCCTTGCTCTAGAATTGTCTGCGTTCTGATGATTGAACAATGTAAAAGAAACAGGCTGAGAAATATTTCAGTCTCAAGACGTTACAAAACACTGAACATCATTTAATCTTTTTTTATGATGTTAAGTTCACAAATATGAATACAAATGCATTTTATGCATAACGATACGGCCACAAAGTTAACTGTTAAGGAAGCTTATGCGTAAGAAAATTTAAACCGGACGCATTTTATTTTGTTAATATTTTTTTTTAATCGAATACAACTATTTTTTCAATGAAGTGATATATCACACTGATTTACTTGATATAGTTATATATTTAAGCTTGTTAATAAAACAGCTTAACATACCTCTAATGCATATTCTACGTTGATCAAATACAACCATAAGTGTATACTTTCTGTAACATGTAAAGACTAAAGCATTACACTTATCTTTTTTCGAAAATACAGTTGGTTGATGCAACTGCAGCTGATGGTAGATTAATTTAATGTTCGGCTTTCACTTACACAGCATTTCGTTGTGTATTTGGAACAGTGTTGATATAGTTCTTACTCTTTGGTAGGGTTGTTGTCTCTTTGACACATTTCCCATTTAAATTTTCTATTTTAAGGTAGTCTTAATTTTAATCCATAGAATTTTTTAATAATTTTGTCAAAATGTAGTTTATATTATGCTTTTTTTTTAAAATAATAAAAATAATGGGTCACCGTGCTTATTTTCACGCTGGTCAGTCAAAACAAATTTGTATCAATTATGCATGAAAAACCAAATTTTCTGAAATAAAGCGTAATCTACACCATAGAATTTTGAGATAACATATGAGAAGATGGATTTAATAGTATGCTTTCAGTTAAGAAAAAGAAACAATGGGGTCACCGAACCCGTTTTCTTGCTACACCATAAAATTGGTAAATTCCTAACACATTCTATTGTAAAAGTACCTTATGTGGCAAAGTTGGAAAAAAAGTGATCAAACAAAAGTTTTCTGTTTTTTGTAAAATAGAACTATAAACATTATAAAACATGTCATTTTCTATATCAAAGTGGAAGTTCTTACACATGAGTTACCTACTACTCTAAAAATTTGCACATTCTATTAAAGATCTAGACCTTGTTTTCTGGTATTTCCAAATACATGATCGAAGAAGACACCCTATCTACCTTAAGTTTCTTTTTGCCTTTGCCATATTATATTTCACATAGTTCGTTGTGTTTTACCAATGTTCGATGTATGTGTTGCATTTTACACTGGAATTCGATATAGAATACTTCGAAAATAAAGATAAAACTAAAAAGATGATGAATATTGTAGGATAGAGAAAATATGAACTCTTACTTGAAAAAAAATACATGTTCGTCAATAATTTATACATCAAATTAATCATTGCAAATAAATAATCTCATCATAGATACCAGGACTCCGGTCATCTCAAATTATATATAGCTGTCGTAAATTTTCGTGGTACTATCAACATGAAATTGACTTTCATATTTTCATTCAGATATAGTCTGCCTTGTATGTAAACATGTTTATGTTAAAAAATCATTAACACTTGTCGGTTTTTCTAGCAATTAGTCGCTGTTGACATTTACTTTAAAAGACAAATAATTTTAAAAGAAATAATTATAGTACTATAAACATTTTGGCATCCCATTGAGTTAAGCAAGTGTTCATTCAACTTAAGCCATACATGACTAATATACAGACATGAACGGTGGGCCTAGTTTGTAGAACAAATTTTTAGAACTAGTTTGATTAATATCTAATTTTAAATCTATGGTTAGAACTGCATGGGCATTTCTCAGGCGGTATTACGGGTGGAGTTCTATATTCCGATGTGTGTATAGTATGTATCGAGGTATTCACAGTAACTTTTAAGTACAACACGTTCTATATAGTATATCATAATGATCACTTGTAGATTAGATAGATGTGTGTTTGTTTAGAGATGTTTGTATTTTTTTATTATCTTTATTGCATGTTGCATCGCACAGAAAATAATAAGTTACTGTGAGAAAACTAAGTCTACATTTTGACTTGCCTCATATTAAGCCAAATAGATAGGTTAGAAATGTTTTAAATTCGGACAAATTTATGAGGGGAAATCTTATATTTAATATGTACTTTTTAGCGATTTCATATTTGATGTTCAGTTCAGAAAATGATGCATTTTTCAATACCTCGGAATATTTGGAAATGAAAGATACTTTGTGTCAATTGTTTAAGGAATAGATTTTGGAGAAGAAATTAGATATATTTATTTGGGAAGAAAGTTTTTACATTTTCATATACAATGTGTCGTATTAAAGAATGAATTAAGCAGTTTTAGTATGAATATAAAAAATATTTTGTTAGTAATTTAGTTACAATCATTTATCATTTATCATTTTGATCCTAGTTTCTGAATTATTTGCTGTCGTATATGTACCCGTTCAAGTAAGTGGTCATCATATGAACCATACCGCATTTTTTTACCATTGGTAAAATATACATGTTTTGGTGCCAATATTTCGTCAAAGGGACTGATAGTAAACAATGAACTTGTTAATTAATTAGCTATAAACAGCTGTGGATGCACATTTATTGAATGTAAAACAATACAAAATTCATACCTTCGACATTACAGGCAAGGGCGTTATCTTTTAATATCTTTTCTCCATTACACTGTGAAGTATTTATGGATTAAACGTCATTACTGAACTTTTAACATTGTAATTTGACTCATCTCTGGTTTTATTGATAATATTGAAATATTTTTGGTTACCTTATATGAATTGTTTTGAGCCGTTGCGAAACGTTAAATGAATATTTATCAAAAAGGTCAAACATAGATTGGCTTTTTTTTGTAATTTGATTTGTACAGTAAAAATGTAAATTTGTGTTCTTTTAAATTCCAGAATCGTGTCTGTTTAATCTTTTAACTTTATTAAAATTGAAATAAAAGTATTCAAATGTATATAACAGAAATACGCTAATGAAAACAATGTCAATATATGTAATGTGCATTCATGTGGGAGATTTTCATTGAGCCAATATTGCATATTCAAGTACTTTCAGCTTTACGGACGCTATGAGTAACACGAACGAACATCAGGACAAACGACCATAATTCTCATGAAACTTTGAATACAAATTTCAGTATAAACTAAACTTTTGGTAACTGCAGGTTTGGTTCGACTGTAGCCACAAAATTTGATTTCCAAACTTTTGAAAGTTTGCCTGCCTGTAGATTGTACTGAATATACAGTCGTATATATTTAATTCAAAGTTACGAAATCGAGGTTTAAAACAACATCAATTGCTATTAATGTATTTTCATATAAACTAAATGTTCCAATTCACCTAACCGATTTGAGGACGTTAATGATTTTCCGATGAAAGAGTTTTATATGCTTCCCATGAGCAGCGTTGGATTGAGATCAATTTGGATGCATTATTATCTGCCCTTGTTACTATTTTGTATGACTTAAATCCCTTTTTTCAGATCAATGCAAAACAAATATGACTATTATGCTTTCTATATGAAGTTATCAGGCATGGTCAAAACTTATTTTTTACCAAAGACGAACTAGTTATCTTGGAATAATGGTCAAAACATTTCTATTTTTGTATATACGCAATTCGTTTTACTTTTATACAGAAATATTTCTTCATATACGTAATCTGATTTCTGTATATGAGGAATTATTTCTGTATACTAGTATGCGTAATTTGATATACGTGTAAACGTTATTACTTTAAATTTGTGAATCGAATTATGTATATATTATATACGTAAATAAGTATTTTTACTTTGACCCTCTCAATAGAACTATTAGTAACTACGATCATAAAATAAATAATGAACGTATTATTTCAGGTGCTACAGGTGTAGCGATATAGCTGGTCCGTGTAATACAAGTCCTTCCAAAAATCCAGATAACATTACCATGATTACCGATTGAATATAAATATCTGAACGCATTCAGTTTTGCATAAAATTAGGACTGCCTTTCAAATTAAAATGGCCTCGACAAAAAAAACTTTTCCATTCCAGACAGTCAGATGTTCTAAAGCACAACATGGACAATATGATCAGTTTCAATTTAACAGATCAGCTGTTTACTAGACTACTCAATTAAAATGTGGTTATGTTTCGGACCATATGAGTTTTTGGACCATACGCGTATGGTAATGACCATATGCGTATACTCATATGGTCCGACCATATGCGCATGGTCCGACCGTACGCGTATGGTCGGACCATATGAGTATAACACTCGTTTGGTTATAAACGGGCTGGACCATATGAGAATTGGGGTCATATAGGCATATATTTTTTTAATTACATTATACAAGTTTAAATAATACAAAAACTTTGATGGTTACAAGGCAATGTATTTTTTTATAATTCAAATACTACGTAAAAATTAGATATTGATGCCATAGTTAGTTTTCATCGCATGTAGGCTTGGGTGACATCTACATCTTTTTTGAATCATATTTTTTTTGCATTTGCAAGTCTTGGTTGTGCACGATCATTTTCATTTACACCTTTTGTTTGCGAGTGAAAAGCTAGCTAGCGTACAGTGATACCGAGGTCTTTGGCCATTCCGATATTTCTACGGGGTTTTAAGACGCTCTAGATCTTAAATTATATGATAGCAATACACAATATTCACAAGAAAACTTAAATAAAGGTGTCAGACCACCAATTAAAAATCCCTATCTGTTCAACCAAATTTTGCAATTTTCACAGCTTTCTAAATATTTTACCTTAAGTTTAACTTCATAGAAACCAGGTATATCCTGAATTGTACATGTATCAGCTTTTCTACATGTTAATTTTCACCATACCTTTAAAGTCTTCTAACAAAATAACTGACCTTCGAACAGAGGTACTCCAAAAATTACCCCTGGTTTTCTAGAAATCTTAAATTAGTATACTATAGAGTGCATTAATCCGCGATTTTTTATGCAAACTTATAGACAAGTTAATTTTTGCTCAAAATGGTCTAGATATATTTCTCTTTCACCAAAAGTTTCATTTAAGCAAATTTGTTGCTTAGTTTAAGTAAACAAGGACATCAAAAGCACTATTTTGTGTCAGAGTAGGGCTACTTTTACTTAATTTGAGGGAGTAATTGGTGGTTTGACACCTAACCTATGTTACTTTCCACAGATTTTTTTGTGTAACAGTTCATTAAGAATTTTTGGTTTTTTTTTTTTAGTCGAGATATTGCCATTTACTCGTAATTACAAATCGGTAATGACCATCGGTTTAAAATGTGTTTATTATAGCTTTGAAAAGTAAGTAAAATCAACTTTGTGAAACTTATGAACTAATTTTTATTATAATATAATAATAAAATAACCTTTATGATACCTTCTTTTTAATGAACGGTCATACCATATGAAGAGTTTAGAAGTATTAAAAGTAAACTGTAACAGAGAGTTAATTACCTCGACCATACGGGTACGGTCGAACAGTAAATACCCATATGGTCATGACCATACGCATATTATCCAAATACTCATATGGTCCGGAACAGTTATGTGATTGTGACTACATGAAAATGTATTACAAGTTACTGACCTATCATCAGAAATTATTATTACGTTTACTTTGATGGTTAAACTGCTTGAATACAACTAGTATAGAACTGAAATATATCTCCTTAGAAGAATGCTGGTGATAAAAGACTGGTTAATGTATTTCATAAAATAAATTGCATAAACAGGATTCGAACATGATAATTTAATACAAATATTAACCATACTTTGTTCAAAAACAAACAAATCCATCAAGGCTATATTTTTTTAGAATTAATATACACATGGAAAAAAGTATTGCAACACCAAATTGAAATTGAAATTAAAAAAACACTTTTCTTTTTTTTGGGATATAATTTGGTAAAATAGAACTAGTTAAACATTATTTAAGTATCACCTGAGTTTAATAAAAAAAAATATCGACTCGATAATTTTTTATCTACACATGCAGCTACTCTACCCGTAAACAGCAAAACAGTTGTTTTTATCCTCATTGTTTTCAACCCTTTAAATAACCAAATTTTTAAAGTTATGTAATTGACATCTTATAATGGGTCCTGGACAACTCTTAACTGCAGCAAGATGGCAGATTATCAGCATAAGGGAAGCAGGGATGTCGCTGTAAAAACTGCACGTTTTGTTGGTCATCACCATTTCTCTATAAGTCGTTTTGAGAATAAATCAGGCAATAAATGCTGTAAAAGACATTCCGAGATAATGAAGACCCCCTATACCATTTGCTAAGAAAAATCAAGCATAATGAAGGTTGGTCAGAAGGAAACCCATTGCATACAAGACAATCCTAAAAAAAGAGTGGTGGCCATACAGGAGCCTTTTAACAAGAACTGTTCGAGATCGACTCATCGCTACTGGTTATCGTGCGATAAGACCATTTCGGAGACCTTTGCTAACGAACAGACACACAGTTTTCCGTATCCAATGTTGTGCAGAGTTCGCCAAAGTTGGAAATTAGCATCGTGGAGGAAGATCCAATGTTCAAATGGAATTCGGTTCATCTTCCTTGGCACGATCGTAGCCCGGATTTCAACCATATCGAGCATATTTGGGACACTATTGGGCGGAAAGTGCGCGAAACGACACCCCAGTTCAAACCCATCATGAAATAAACAATGCCCGTCATCAGAAATGGTTGCTGCTACCTTAGCAACAAATTAGTCGATTTATGGCAGGATTCAGAAGACGTTTAGATGCGGTTATCCGTTTGGATAGAGGCTGCGCACAAAGTACTAATTTTTTGGCGTATAACCATCAACCATGATGTGAACAGTCATCTAAGGATTAATTTTGAAATGTCTGACATTGTAATATTCGACTACAGTAAAAGTTGTAAAATGCATTTTTTTGTACAAAAAACACTCCATTTTGGTATTAAAATTGTGGTTATATAAATCATTTTTTTTCAAACATTTTTTGTTCGTTTCAATGCCAATGTTATCATAAACTATGTTTCAATAATATTATACACATATTTTATTATATTTCATCCAAAAAAAGAGGCTGATTTTTCAAGTTTTAAAAAATCAAGGTGTTTCAATACTTTTTTCCATGTGTATAGATTAATGTGACCTCCACTTTGAAGATAAATGAAAAATTCAACACAGAACTTTTGTTAAATTTTGGATACCGATCGTGTGTTTATAATATTCCTTTACCCCGATATACTGGAATCAATCATTTAGACAACAAAACAACGGAAGCGTATTTGCAATACAAATTAAATTCAAGAAATTAATACCATTGCAGTCATTTACAAAATTGAAGCATGTATTGATACTAGTAATCATTTCCTTACATTGAGTTGCTACATATTATTAAGCATGCTTAACATGCATAGAACATAAAAAAATCCAAATGCACGTGGTTACAATCTTCATTAAACCAGCATGGGTGAGCTTCAAAGTATTTTTCTTAAATTAATCAAATCTCCAGTACGTCCCTGCGCCATTGGTCTAAACACCGCGCATATTTCTGTATTTCAGAAAACCCTCCCAACCCAACAGTTTTTGCGGTATACTGATACGTATCATATCAAATTGCTGTACTCGAAACATTAGCAGCAGTTCGACCTTTTTTTTCTTTCAAGTCAAATAAATTACCAAATATAACCTATGGTGATGGTGTGTATAAATATTAGGGCTTCAAAGTGTTCCTCACATTTGGTTAATAAACTTGAAGAAAACATGTCTCTCTTACAGACAATAGGGCAAGCTTTGAAGTCAAAATCAAAGTCATCGGTATTTTTTAAATACAAAGTTGATGATGATGAAGGGCTACTGTTTGCAGCAATAAAAGAAGGAAATTTTCGAATGGCTAGAAGCCTGATTGAAGGAAAACTTAGTGGCAATTGTAAAGACTCGTCAGGTAGTACTCCTATGATAGCCGTGTGTAGATTGCTGACAACAAAGTATAGTACAACCAAAACTATTGTGAAGTTTGTTACATTTTTAATAGAATAGAACGCATTTCTTCATGAACGACACATTTTTGGATAAAGTGCTTTGGACTATTCTTGCGAAGATGATGGAATTGATGAAATAAGGCAATTATTCCATGGTGCTATACAACAATAACTTCACAGATATTTGTAGAAACTATTATAACTTAAAGTTGAAAATTTAAATATTATATTTTTATTGTAGATGATGAAAAATATATAAGCTTTGTATAAATCTAAAAATATTTATTGATAAATAAAATATAATCGAATAGTTTATTTATCTTTAGTCTTTTTTTAATCTTGTAATTTTGACAAGAAATATTCAAAACTCATTTTATTACATTTAATTGTACATTCCGTTACTGATTTCGGACGTTAAGTATTTGAAATTAGTCTTTATCCATTACATACAATTCATTGATATGTATTGGCCTACTGATAGTTCTATGTTGAGTTTAGTGTATTGTTGTTTATCGTGTTGTCGTTTTCGGTTTTTTCATGGCATTGCTGCCTTGAATAACGAACTTTTTGTAGTGAGCCCAATGTGTTTCAAAAATTCTGAACCCATCCAAATAAGTTTGTTTTCGACTTTTGAGTTAAAATATCTATTTGGTATCTGTCGCCTCTCATATGTTTATTTCCTCATTCATTGCCACACATCATATATACAAATGAATGTGGTGAGAACTCATTTAGTTGTCTCGAGTAAGGAACCTGGGAAGTGATTGTCTTTGATAGTTTTTGTGGAATTTTGAGTTGTTGAGAGATCTTTGTTAGTAATGTATTCATACCTAGTCTTCGGAAGATATGTAATGCTGGAACATACATTAACATTATGTCTGTTGTTGGCCGCTGTATTTTGATTTTAAAAATTATGTCACTGACTTTTCGACGAAAACACCGTTCACAAACTAGCATTTAATACTTAAAAATAGCATGACTAGTTTAGCCATTTTTAAATATATGCTTCAAAAAATCTCTAAAGTTTTAATACATACTTGTTCATCGTGAATCTTCGACTAATGTTTGGCTTTGATGGTTCCTGGTGAAGGTAAATCCAGAAAAGCGCTTCAGACGCGTTGAAATTATTAAACATGTTGTTTTCAATTTTTTTCGACTAAGTGTATCAACAGCTCCACTATAATTTTCTTTTGTCAGTGGTTTACAATGAAAATATAATCAAAATACTTGTTTTTGTTGTTGAAATAAGCAGATTAATTTATATTATCAGATTTTAAAACGAATTATTCATAGCAATAATTAGATATTATGATTATTAGACAAATATGATACAGTAGCACCCCATAGGACTCTTCAACTAGTAGATTAACTCTGTTACAAAACGGAGGATATGCTGTCTTGAATAACGAACTTTTTTTAGTGAGCCCAATGTGTTTCAAAAATGATAGGTAAAAAGAACATGAATTTCTGAACCCATCCAAATAAACTGTTATCATATATAAATGAACTATTTTCGAATAAGAAACGATATAGATAGACACACTTACAAATTAAATCAGTTTTATTTGATTTCAGATGCTGCTTTTGCCGGTGTTTTATTTTTTGTATGATAAATGTGTTTCTTGATGTTCATGGTTGTGTAATTTACTTTTTGTGTTTGAAACCCGTTCGACAAATGATAAAAAACCGTACGAGTTTAAATTCAATTTGTAATATATTTAAAAAGAGTTAAAAGCTGTGAAAATTGAAAAAAAGTTGATAGGATAGGGATTTTGTGTGGCTGTTTTCTCGTTACTTTTTAATTTAATTCGTAATTGCATGTATTCAGGATATCTAAACTTTGGGTAACTATTGTTCTTCTAATCATAGCTTTTGATTTATTTAACTGTGTCATGGGAAGTTACATGAAAACATTTAATTAATGTTTTTTTTAGTTTTATTCTCCTGGCCGATTTCCCAGATGACTTTCTAATAATGTTAAGCAGTTTTTTGTAGCTCTTTTTCACCATCTATTGGGAGTATTAATCTAAGTGTGAGGATACTATATCAGACATTATTTGCACGACATATATTTTCAAATAGAAAATATAGTTGGCTATTACAACTTTCACACAATGCCACGTGTGATATTTTAATCTTTATGTACATCATTTACACTGAACTTTTTCATTTTATTTTGTTACGCCAGGTTTAAATGCTTTTAGCTATATGATAAGCAATCTTTTGTTAATATACGGCTGTTTGCATCTACCTGAGTATATAATTAGGCAAGTATGAAAAAATAGAATAGACGTTATTTGTTTAATATGCATGCAGAGGTGACATGTATTGGATACATACAGAGGACTTTCAAGGCTACACCACATAGTCATGTGTGATATAGTTGCACTTTATTTTGAAAAAAAGAGAAAACAAACCAGCAATGCTAAATTACACGAAACTAAGTGCATACATAAAAAAAACATTCGTTTCTGGAAAAGTTAAGATGAAATATATAGTATAAATGCATTAAAATCATGTCCATATACATACATTTTAGAAAACACTAAGTAAACATAACTTTTTCGCCACTTATTTAATATTGTGACACATGAAACACCTTCATACATATATAATCATTTAACGTGCCATGACGCTCATTAACGCAATAAAATTAACATACAGCATCGGAACGAATGAAACATATAAAATGATGTGTGTGACGAATAATGTGTTTTTCTTGATTGTTCATACTTTGCTGCAAGTATTACAAGATCACTGGATTCTTCCTGTATCCGTACATAATCCTGCAAATCATATCCGGCAGAAATAATCAACAAACTCTGTAAAAAAAATCATTTCATTTACGTTCTTTATGTTTACAGTTTATCTGTTTCTATAATAGTATTTAAGATAATAACCAAAAGCTGCAAAATTTACTTGAAATTACCTGATTGGTTTTAAATTTTTTAGAGCAGATAAATCTTGACCTGATAAACAATTTTACATCTGTCAGATTTGTTCTTAATGCTTTAGTTTAGAGATATAAGCCAAAATTTATATTTTACCCCTATGTTCTATTTTTAGCCATGTTGGACATCTTGGTTTGTTGGCTGGATCACCGGACACATTTGTTAAACTAGATACCCAAATGATTAATGTGGCTAAGTTTGGTGAAATGTTGCCCAGTAGTATCAGAGAAGATTTGTGTAGAAGATTACTAAAAAAAATTAAAAAATGTAAACAAAATTATTATAAAGGGCAACAACTCCTTAAGGGGTCAACTGACAATTTTGGTCATGTTGACTTATTTGTAGATCTCACTTTGCTGAACATTATTGCTGTTACAGTTTATCTCTATCTTTTATAATATTCAATATAATAGCCAAAATCTTCAAAATTTCCTTAAAATTACTAATTCGGGTGTCGTCCAATTTGTCTTAAAATTTCAGGGCAGATAGATCTCGATCTGATAAACAATTTAACCCATGTCAGATTTGCTCTAAATGTTTTGGTTTCAAAGATAAAAGCCACATTCTATATTTTACCCCTATGTTCTATTTTTAGCCATGGCGGCAATCTTGGTTGGTTGGCCAGGTCATCGGACACATTTTTAAACTTTTAAACTAGATACCCCATTGATGATTGTGGACAAGTTTGGTTTAATTTGGCCCAGTAGTTTCAGGGGAGAAGATTTTTGTAAAAGTTTACGGACGCAGGACGACGGACGAAGGACGCCAAGTGATGAGAAAAGCTTACTTTGCCCTTCGGGCCAGGTGAGCTAAAAACGTAATTTAATTAAAATTATGCAAAAACACTAGTGGTATAAAACTTAAAACGGTTGGGATTTTTCTTCTTTTTTCAATTCAATCAAACTTGATAATCAACATAGGAACTTGAATTTGAAAAGCTATTATAATTAGAAAGAAAAGATAACTCTCTCCTAGCTAACAATAATGTTCTCGTTACAAAGAAAAATATCCAAATTTAAAGGTCATTCTCTCCTACGGTCTTTTCTTGTTGACTCCGATGTTGACCTTTATAAACAGATTTAATTGTATCTCACCAATAGAATTTATATAAGTATAGTAAAGGGAATGAATAAATCAACTGTAGTCAATATCTATTTGAATCTTTACATGACGCTTTTTCTTGGCTGTTATGTATATATACAAAGTCTTGTTTCAATTCCAACTTTTTCTGTTGGTACATGTGTATTATGCAGTCATTTGACAACTTTTTAAGTTAACACAAGACAAAATCAAAATGCTGAACAAGAGCTGATCGCGGAAAAAAGTTAAATGGTGCCAGTGTGAAGGATTATATAAAAAAAAACTATTCAATGCATAAGCCTGAACTAATCCTTAGAACTTGAATTGTGTAGGTCACTATAATTTCTTAATGTTTCCGTTTTTTAGGAAATTTTGTATTTTTGTAGATCTTCATTAAACTAAGAAGATTTGGTATAAATGCTAATCAGACAGCTATCAAGCATTAACTCTATGACTTAGATGTTAGGAAATAGAGGTCCACGTTCGTCTTCAATCATTGGTTTGTTTGTTTTAAATTTATTTTCAACTCTTTTTGACTCTTAAAAACTTAGAGCTTGACAAATTTTATAAACAAGGTGTCTGTTGCAAACTTTTAGTTGTTTTTTTAAATTATCAATTTGAGTGGGTTGCCATCTCATTGACGTCGGTTTTCATTCAGTCATATATTTAAGTTTTAAAATTAATTATTATTAACTGTTAACATTTGTCGTTTCAATATAATCAAATTTCCATAAACAACTTAACCAGTGATCACGCGAAGACAGTGAAAACCAAATGAGAGAGAGAGAGAGTTCATCATTTATAAGTTATTATGTATGGTAGGAAATAGCTGTCAATTTTCACTTAAGAGTCAAAGCTTAAGTTTATCAAGATTAAAAGAAATCGAATAACATTAAACAATGATGTTGTATCTTGTTTGGAAGCAGTTCTTTTATACGGAATGGGGGATTTTTTTCTTAACACAGAACCGAAAACATTTTCCGTTCAGTCTTGGTGCATATTTATCTTTTTCATTTTTAAATTAAAGCCCCGCTCCCAAGAATCAAATGATTGATGCATTACCATCGAATGTAAGTTGACCGTCTTGATCTATATCTGCCTCATTGAACATTTCCTCGGCTTCATCTTCGGACATCTTCCGTCCACCACCGGCACATAACACCTGTCGGAGCTCATCTTTATCAATGAAACCATTTCCATCTGCGTCAAACTTTTTAAATGATCTCTTATATATTTCATTGTCTCTATGAATTTTCGCTAATACCTGTTGCATGCATTTTCGGAATTCAGCAAAGTTCACAAAACCATGTCCTACAAATTAAATACTAGTATATCAGTTGTATGATTGAATATGTATATTTATCCATATTGTTACAGCATTTTAAATTGTAAATTCATGATTAATGAATCTGAAAATGACACTGCAAACGCGTATATATATATATATATATATATATATATATATATATGTTACAGGCATTTTCTAAATTTAGGCATTTTGTAAAATGACTGAAATTTTTAGACATTTTATAAAATGCCTGCATGATTTAGGCATTTTACAAATTGACTATTTTTTTCAGGCATTTTATAAAATGCCTGAAAAAATTGTAAGGCATTTTACAAAATGCCTAAAAGACTAAAACTAAATATAATGTACTCAAAATTAAACGACTTGAAATATCAAATAGATACTTTTATTCTATCATTAAATAAAGCATGCAATTTAAACAGTAACAGATTTTTAATTGTAATTGAATTATTTACATAAACAGTGAAGTTGACAATTATTTGTTGCTACGTGTAAGGTTTGGATGACAGCGACTGTTACACATTTGTCCCGACTTTTTGCAAAGACAACGTTTAGTGTTACATCTAGTCTTACCACTAGCACTACAGCCACATTTTATGTAATACTGACCATTACATAAAGAAACTTTACTGACAGCTTTTCTAAAGGATATTTCATTATCATAATTTACAGATTGAATAGCAATAAAGTTACTGTCAGACAGTTCAAACTGATTCCTGGTGTAAAGTCCACGTAGTATTCCTTTTTTAATTCCCAGTTGATAACGATGCTCTTCCTTTCCAGTGACAACAGCCATAAGGTTAGGGGTCATCCATAATTGTCAACCATTTTCCAAAGTGTACAAAACGTACACTTGGGTGGAGGGGGTTAAACAATCAAAATTTTACCGTACGCCTTTAAAAAAAAAAAAAAGTAAAACAGCCAGATATTTTTCAATCTATTTTCAATGCAAATTTTGATATGAATCTGAACAATAATAGACAGGATCTTCTTTTTATTAGGAATGATTGATTCTTGTCTTGAAATCTGAAAATGGTTGATGTACACTTTTTGAGGGAGGGTGGGGGGTCGGACAAACTGTATGTTTTGTACACCTTGGAAAATGGCTGACAATTATGGCTACATTTTTAAAGAATAATCTTTAATTTATTTTACTTAACCATCTTTTTTATCATCTATTTCATGTATTTCATATTTACACAATTTGCCTGAAACAGACCAGGCAATTTGTGAAATTTTCATTAAAAATTTCAGGCATTTTACAAAATGACTAGGTTTTTTAGGCATTTTGTAAAATGCCTGCCAACTTTAGGCATTTTAGAAATTGCCTAAAAATTCAGTCATTTTACAAAATGCCTAAATTTAGAAAATGCCTGTAACATATATATATCGAACCAACTGAACACTGTGCATCGTTTGAAATTGTCAAAGGACCATCACCGCTAAGGAAAGGAATGTAACCAAATTGTTAAAAATTGTGTTATTCTTCAGTAACATATTAATCATTTAAATTATCGAGGACAAATGTCATTATCAAGGTTTGATTATTTGAGATATGTTTGAGTGAAATGAAGTTTATATATTCTATTGGCATTTTAAGAAAAAAATATCGACAACTTGTCATCTATACATAAGCAGATACTGTCAAAATATAGATCAAGTCTTGTTTTTTTTTTTTTTTTGTATTTACGAAACTATTACATAAACCCTGATTCATAACAATTATGAAATAAACTTGATAAAAGAGGATTGAACCATTTTGATCATGATATCAATACCACTCTCATGATGTCACAGTCAAATCAAACTTACATTCTATAAAGTAAGAACTCATAGCTCTCTCAATTGACTTGAATTTCTTCAGATATGATCCCTTAATCAAATTAACAGAACAAAGTCCCTCAGTGCTGCACATATTTCATCTTTCGAAGGACAATAAAAAAGTGACCTTAATGTGTTTGTTCTTTATTACTTTTACAAACATATTTTAATTTTTATTTTAATCTGGCAGGAATTGTACACATGAGAACGCTTGTCTATATCATTGATATTTAATGTTCATTTCTATTTTTTATGTGATCAACATGGAATTTTGAATAAGCCCAAGGTATTGCTGATATAGACCTATGATAGAGTTTTTTTTTGGTAAAAATCGGTTATGAAATGTGTTTGTAAGACCGTTATCAAGACCGAACAGACAACCAGAATGGTGAATGGACGCCCGGTAGTTCTATGGCCCACTTATATGGGAAACATAAAGCTTCAGTCCATGTCCCTTAAATTTTATGAAAATTTGACACAAATTTGTAGCTAGTTATGTGTAATATACTTTCACCTCTGACTTTCTTTTATTTAATTATTAACTGCAAATTTTATACAATATTACATGATCTGGAAATGTTTTGGCTTCGGTAAACAAGCTCAAAAGTACTATATGTGTTTATATAAAATCAAGGTAACATACACTTAAAGAAAGAATTTTCAAAATCAATTATATATAGCTTTAATTTTGAATCAATACAAAGCAAGAAAGCAAAAAACGTCTTGCATGCAATTTTGAAAAAAACGAATAGTTATTTCACCCAAAATACAAGACGCAATGATAAAAACAGCATAGTATTCATTCATTTAAATGTAACATTTACAAATAATTCTGTAAGAAAATATGAACGTCTATCAACAATGTTTTATAAAATACAGGATGTTAATTAAAACTTTTCATTCAATCACTGTAGGTAAGTTCCTTCATACATAATATATCTCCAAATACTAAAATAATAGTTGAGGCTTTGGCAAATCTGTTATATTTATATCTCTGTTGTTAAAATTTACCAAAAGATACAGCATTTTTCATTTCTAGGTCACAATACGGCCTTCAACAATGAGTTAAGCCCATAAGTCTTAAGTTTTTTTTTAAAAGCGTTATAAATATGAGACTGACACTGCAAATACGCCATTATAAAATCAACTGAAACATTTACGCTGTGAGATTTGACAAACGGATCGTCACCACTACGAATAGAAAGAATTCCCCAACTGCCACATTTTTTTGCCCATCATTCCGATGAACATTTTGAGAACCTACTTCATCATCAACGTGTAATAAGTTTAGGTGAAAAGATTTCAGCAATAGTTATTCACTGAGGGAAAGGTGTGTCTGAATTTAGGATTACCTTTATTAAATTTTCTTATCCAGACAAGCCGTATCCCGAGGTGTACAACTAACTTACACCCCCTTCTAAACTCTATACTGTTAACATTGATTATTAAATAAAACAACACACCGAAAGCATATATTTTATTGACAATATCAAACCATGATTTATAAGATATTTGTTTGTTGCATGACACCCCACTAGTAACCTCTTTTGGTTATCTTCGTTCAAACTTTGACAAGTGAGTATATTTTACCAATGTCAAGGTTGTTTTGCATATTCCAATTAAATCCTTGGGTTAATATGGATCAGCAGGTCAAGGTTGACCGTATTGTGTATTTGTTACAGGGAATTTGTGAAATCAGTGATTTTGTAAAATCACTGAAATTTCAGGGAATTTGTAAAATCACTGAACTGATTAGTGATTTTATAAAATCCCTGATTTTGACTAGTGATTTTACAAAATCACTGAAATAATTAAGATCTTATTTACAGATTCACTGATGAAATTCAGGGAATTTGTAAAATACATTCATTCATTTTTATTAAGAATTTCTGTGAAAAAAGACTACAACAGTAACACTCAATAAGTTCGAGGTTAATCTAGTCTTTATTTTAATATTAAGTGAGCGCAGTTTTCATGTACAAAACAATTGACATACTGTAGAACAATGGCTCAGGCACAAATGTCTTGAAAGCAAGAGCAAACGTATACACAAAAGTTACTTCAATTGATTTAGGTAAATTAAAGTGCAACATATGGAACCAGGGAAAATGTGATAAACATTTTGGAATATTTTGTCAAAAAGCCATAGAAAGAAGACGAAACAAGCTCTTATCACTACCTGTTTGAAGGAAAGTTACTGTTTATTATAGTTTTTCTGTATAATTACTGTAGATAATAAAACCAATTATATCATTTTTTTTAAATCAAATATAAAAACTGAACATTAGGTTGATTGCTGTCATTTGAGAAGAAAATAAAATTGAGAATGGAAATGGGGAATGTGCCAAAGAGACAACAACCCGACCATAGAAAAAAAAAACAACAGCAGAAGGTCACCAACAGGTCTTCAATGTAGCGAGAAATTCCCGCACCCGGAGGCGTCCTTCAACTGGCCCCTAAACAAATATATACTAGTTCAGTGATAATGAACGCCATACTAATTTCCAAATTGTACACAAGAAACTAAAATTAAAATAATACAAGACTAACAAAGGCCAGATGCTCCTGACTTGGGACAGGCGCAAAAACCCATATGTAAGGTATAAGAAATTGAGTGGGTTAGGGTATGTGATCCAGTGGCAAATATTACATGCATATCAGATCAAGAGCATCTTATTGCTGCATGAAAATTGATATATAAAAAGCAAATAAAGGTTGTATTATTAATTTGCTGCCTACAAAATAACATTTATATTCACAAAATAATAATAAAAAAAGACAACAGAAAATATTGGTAATAATACTTTGTTTTGCACTTGTATGTTTATGAATAGGTTAATCTAACCAAGCAAAAATAAACAAAGTTTTACCTACTTTGGTCATTTATCAGACACATGTATTCTATCACAAAGTGGTATAACTTTGAATAAGTTTCTAAAATTTCTCAACTCTTTTAATCCAAATAAAGTTAATATTTTGTTGATAAATGAAGGTACTAGAATGAAATTCAAAACAGTGTAGCTGTGGCCATTGATTGACACATTAAAATCATCCATTGACTGGGACAATTTAAGTGAACGTTTGTCTGTAACGACCACTGTTCACGACGTACCTACGATAGACATTTAAACTGTGGGGTCACCAAAGGTTTCTTAACGCCTTTAATTATAAAATAATTCGAAAAATTAATCAGGAATAACCTTTGTGTTTTGGTTTATATAATTGATATAAATCAAAATATCGTGTTATTTCTGATTAATTTTTCGAATTACTTTATTTAGGTGTTGAGAACCTTTGGTGACCCCATAGTTTAAGTGTCTTTAAAAAGTACATAGTGAGCATTGGTCGTTACATACAAACGTTCGCCTAAATTGTCCCAGTCACTGGATGGTTTTAATGTGTCAATCAATGGCCACAGCTACACTGTTTTGAATTTCATTCTATGTAGTTCTTCAATGTGAAGATTTGAAAAAAAATTGTTGAAAACGATATTCATCAGATGAAGATGTTTTAAAAATATTATGTATGTCTTGAAGACATGTAAAGCATAGTTAAGAAAATTCACATATCAATAGCTTAAAGTGGTAGGGATGTCACCCAAACTTGTCTTGTAAAAATAAGCAAATTCAGAGTGGTCTAAATAGCCTTTTAAATGCCTTTTAGTCATTATCATTATACACAAGTTCTAGCTCATAGTACAAATATATTTCTAAATCATTAGTGATCATTCATTTGGTCTCTCTTTATATTAAGAAAAACACATTTCTAATAGCATGTTATACTTTATTGTAATCAGGGATTTTACAAAATCCCTAGCTCTATTTTCAGTGATTTTGTAAAATCCCTAACAATTTCAGGGATTTTACAAAACCACTGAAACTGTTAGTGATTTTACACAATCACTGATTAGTCCAGTGATTTTACAAAATCCCTGATTTTACAAATTCCCTGTAACATATTCATGTTACAAACAAAAAATACTTCATGCTCCTTGCAGTTGCAGTTGTCAATATGGACGGGTGTGAGACATTTTTGACAAGCGTTGGATATGGTAAAAGAGACTTAAGATTAAGGCAATAATATAACCAAAAGTACTTACCTGTATCAGTTTAATAAAGGTAATCCTAACAAAATTTTTTATCTTACGGTTTTATAGAAAAAATACATTGATCTCTTAATCGGGTTCAACCCGCAGAACCTCTACCCCGAATCGGCCACTGGATAACGAGGGGGGTCCGAGAGTTAGAATCCCACCTTTTTTTTAAATAGAAACATATGAATGGAATAAAAAATGTTACTTTTACCAAAAGAGTAATTAAAGGATTTTATTCAAAATAGATGCCTAATTTTAGTTTCGCTATTGGAATTTTCAAAAAAAATAAATATTTAAATTTCTTGAAACAATTTGTAGTGAACACTTTTCTACATTGGCTAGAGGTATAGGGGGAGGGTTGAGATCTCATAAACATGTTTAACCCCGCCGCAATTTTGCGCCTGTCCCAAGTCAGGAGCCTCTGGCCTTTGTTAGTCTTGTATGATTTTAATTTTTAGTTTCTTGTGTATAATTCGGAGTTTAGTATGACGTCCATTATCACTGTACTATTATGCATATTTTAGGGGCCAGCTGAAGGACACCTACGGGTGCGGGAATTCTCGCTACATTGAAGACCCATTGGTTGCCTTCGGCTGTTGTTTGCTCTATGGTCGGGTGGTTGTCGCTTTGACATATTCACCATTTCCTTTCTCAATTTTATTACTGTTAGTAATGTTCATGCTATTTAAAGAATATTAACTGTTACGAATAACAATGGACTTTGTTTGTGGGAAGTAGAAGCAGGGGTTTCCAGAAACCCCGCTTGTCACAGCCTGTGGTCAAAATCCATTGTTTTTCGTAACAATGGATCTATTCAATTTACACGTGTTTCAAAAATAGAAACTATGAAGTATAACAATAGAACTGGGGTGTAAGTGATTATAACGGCTTGTTTATAAAATCCATGACTGCTTAAGGGCAAGAAGTCGTCTAGATGTTATTAGATACTGTCAAAACATCGATCTAGTCTTGTTTTGTGTTGTTTGGTATTTATGAAGATATTACATAAACTGAAAAGTGTAAATGTAATAAAGAATATAAAATTAATATATAAGCTTAAAACGAGGTTTGGTCAAAGTTATTCCTAATTAAAAGTTATATAAAAACTAATGTCGATTTTATGTAAGAATTAATGGCTTTCATATTTACTTTAACGTTCAATTAACGTATATCAAAAGAAAACACTGAAATGTTATTGTGTTTGGATGGAAAGATATAAAGAAATGTAATAACTCAAAGAATTTAGAATGAAGACTCTTCATGCCAGTATACTGATCGGTACTAACATGTGATCATACCTTCTTTGTCTATTTCGTCGATGAGTTTTGTTGCCCTCGTTAAGTTTATCTTGATACCAACTTCTTTCCCAGCATTCATAAGTTCTTCCGGTGTTATGTGACCATCGCGATTAGCATCCAGTTTATCGAAAACAATCTTGATTGTAGCTGTAATAAAATTAAAAAAACATGTTAATCTTTTTTGTAAATCTCAGTATTAAAGCACACACGGTGTTTAACTTATCCATTGCTAGGAGACAGTCATTGCTTATCAATTCATATTAATATCTCGCAAAAGACTTAGATATCGAACAACTATACTATATTTCTAGTGACCAAACCAGTACAAAAAATTTAGTACTCTTATAAAATTGAGACAGTCAGACGAACATGGAAAAACAATATACAGGGGCGGTACAAAACTTGGGTGATCGCAGGTGCTTCAGAAAGGATAAGCTGGTCAAGGTTCACATGTGACATTGTGTGTAGTTTCTTGTTGTTTGTAAATTTTCAGAGAAGTTTGTTGGTAGTGTTTACTGTCTAAAAAGATTGGTATTATCTAACTTATTGTGTTTTATTTTATCGACATAAAAGATATATCTTGAGTCAGAAAGATAGAAATATATATTTGTCATGTAGTTTCTGAAATAATTTGAGAAATAAATTAACGTTGTGTTTTCGCATGTTCGTTCACCAAAAGTACTTATCTTACTCATTTTCTGTTCAGACATGACACCCTGTATATTTGGATACTCATCCTCTCCATTCTGTTTAAAATCATAACGAATTAAACTATTCGGAGCATATGTTCAGAGTGTCGTAACGGTTTAAAAGGGGTCCAAAACATGGAACTCAGGTAACAGAAAAATGTGTTTGTCTCAAATTTCACCAAACCAATGTTGTTATTTTTTTAATCAACAAGACTAGTCTGCGCAAATCTCTCTCCTCTACACCATGATAAGTTTCCATTTTCGTCCATTTTCTTCAAAATACCGGTTTTTAACTAAATTTTTGTAACAACGTTCTTGTTCATTTCATAGTTGCATTTAAGTGATTAGAAGACTATGGTAATTTTGTTGTTGTTCGATTTGTTAGCTGACTCATATTTATGTCTACCTGCATGACTGAAAGTTCAATTAATATTATTTTGTTTGGTGTGAGACATTGCTCATACGTCATCAGAAACTGTATGTCTTGTATCTTCATTCAATGGTATTATAATACCAAATGTTTGTATATAACAGGACATTAACTTAATTTGAAATCGCGTGCTGTTCTTCCTGTTTTGTGTATATTTTGAAATATATGCTATATGCCACATCTTCTTTTCCAATATACAACCAATTAAATATTTCAACCACATTCATATTAGGCTTTACATTTTGTAAAAATTGAACAATAAATGACGGATAACAAGTTTTAAGTGATATTCATAAGAAGATGAAATATGATTCAGTTTAAGGAAACAATCAGTTAGCTGAGGTTTTCTGTGAAGAAAAAATTGAGGAAAATTGATAAGCTGTAGAAGCATTGGCCAAAGAAATATTCTGTTTACAAATCTTTGAATAAGAGTACCCTGTTTAATGGGTATTTTGAAATGAATCAAACAGTTGCTTGCAATATTCCACATTTCCAGACCCGACAAGAAAATCATTAAATATACCATATTTGTATATCTAATTTAGTTTTTAACAATAAGATTGCCTTTGTTTTTAGTTCAGTCAGTCATTAACCTTTAAAATGGAAAGCAACAATTAAATTGTTCATTCAGGTAGCTCGGGTGTCTTTCTCAATCTTGAATTTTGAAATACCAGTAAACAATCGGTCTAGATCTTTAATAATACGTGCAACTGAATTTTAATGTGCGTATTGTTATACGTTTACTTTTCTACATTGGTTAGAGGTATAGGGGGAGGGTTGAGATCTCACAAACATGTTTAACCCCGCCGCATTTTTGCGCCTGTCCCAAGTCAGGAGCCTCTGGCCTTTGTTAGTCTTGTATTATTTTAATTTTAGTTTCTTGTGTACAATTTGGAAATTAGTATGGCGTTCATTATCACTGGACTAGTATATATTTGTTCAGGGGCCAGCTGAAGGACGCCTCCGGTTGCGGGAATTTTTCGCTACATTGAAGACCTGTTGGTGACCCTCTGCTGTTGTTTTTTATTTGGTCGGGTTGTTGTCTCTTTGACACATTCCCCATTTCCATTCTCAATTTTAAATATCGAGAGTAGTAGGTAATTCAAGTGTAAGAATTTTCATCTCAATATAGAAAATTACATGTTTTGTCATATTCATGGCTGTATTTTACAAAAATTAAAATACTTCTGTTTGATTTAATTTTATTCAACTTAGCCACATAAGGGGAGACAACTCAATGTAAGTGCAGTTAATTCAGAAAGAGTTTCTTTTACAAAATGTACCTGTATTTTATTATGTTGCAAGAAAACAAGTCCCTTGACCCCATTTTGTTTTCTTTTTCGTGTCTAGAGCCTATTATAAGAGCTATCTTCTCATATGTTATCTCAAAATTCTAAGGTGTAGTTTTTTGTTTCCTATGTATAATCTATATAAAATCTGTCAATTTTGCACAATCTGTAGCATAAAAACAAACCCCGTGTCAGACCAATTTTTTATTATGTTTTTGAAAAAAGCCTGATATAAACTACATTTTGACAAATCATCAAGAAAAAAATACTATTGATTTTAATTCAGACACCCTATATACCTTAAGTGTATCTTTACATGTACAAAATCATATAAATGTCATTACGTCCATTGGTAAGATAACCTTTGATGCCTGTTGATTATACATCTGCATAGTTCTCGTTTGATCAATGCATTTTAACCTCTGATGAGTCGAACTCCGATGATTCGAATTCTCGGTTAAGTCGAGGTAGTTCTTAAGTCCCGTCGATGTAAAATTGATGTAAATTGACCCCGATGTCTCGAAGTTCAAACTTAAAAAAACATCGAAAGAAATAAAAACCTAACAAATAAAATTTATAACGGATGTTTTTCTTGTTTAACCTTTTTATTTCCATAAGTGATTAAAGCTGTGTAAATTCCATAAGTGATTAAAGCTGTGTAAAACAGTTACAATGACATGTTTATGATGACCGCTAATCAACACCTTTATTGATCGTCCAAGCGGAACTTGAATGTGCTGAACCTATTTCACTTGAAAACGAAACGAATTTTAATGACCCAAGCTGAGATTAAATTAACCATTAGAATAATAACAATAATTTAAAGGATTAAAATATTTTATTAATTATTATGAGTCGGTCATTTTAATCTATGAACACTGTTCACATTCTTTAAAGATTAGTTATGAAAATATTTTCGCGAGTGATTCCATAATTTATAGTGACTGACCTTTGTAAATAATTATGTATTGATTTTATTTGTGAATGTTGTGTGTTGAATCTTAAAAATACGGTACATAAATACACAATCATATATTATCATATCAAAAAAAGCACACAATGATCAATAAACATGCATCTAGTTTACACAAATCACATATTGGTATTTGGTATGAGTCGAACCTCGGATGAGTCGAATACTTTCGTCTGGTCCCTTTGACTTCGACACAATGAGGTTCGACTGTATATGTTTATCACCCAGAATGTTTTACTACAATGAAATATAGGATTGATTACCTGCAACAATAATATTCAAGGGAATATCTTTTTCGACCTTTTTCGTATTTAACTGGATGTAACGTATTATGATTTGGTGGTATTATAAGCAAAAATCCGATACGGTTTTCTGATAAATCGAAAATCCGCTACTGGATATTTGGTTGCTGTAAATGTGCGTGCAATATCTTTATTTATTAAAAGTACAATAGCTTGAATTCTGTTCTCCTTATTGATTTTTTATATATTACAATTGGATTTATTATTTTTTCAGCTGAACCTCACTGTTTTGCACATAGTTTTGTAAAACAGCAATTTGTTGTGATTGCCATAGCTATATTATTTACTGTTCAATTTTTTTCATTAAAAAGAACCCGACACCTCTTCAAGTTAAATAATAGGTTTTTTTCAATGTACTTAAAAATGTTAAGTCTTTCATAAAACTTATTATACGTAATTTAGCATTCAATTTGTACAAACTGATAACTTAATACGTATGTTATATTTATTTCTTTTAATATATTTACGAATACCCTTTACAATAAATTTGTAATTGAAAATGGCAAAAGGAAGATACGAATAAAATCTTATCAAATATACCCGTCTCATTATTTTTGTATGCCAGACAACAAAAGACAATGATTAAAAACATCTGCTAAGAATAAAAAAAGGAGGCAACAAAGCACGTGAGTTTACATTTGATTAGTTAAGTAATCATGTACATTTATTCATGGAATTGGTACTACCCTACATCTTTCAGAGTGTGAGCAAATACATGGTTTAAATTACACGTTTTGACTATTTTTAGGTTTACAATTTAGGACTTTTTACTGTATTTGTGTCATGTATTTGTTTCAATTTCCAAGGTTTTGGTAACCTTTTAGAATTTGGGTATTGAAAATCTTTAAAAACGTTGTATTAATAATTCGAATTTTAATTTTTTAAGAACCCATTTGTGGGAAAAGATAGATTTGATAAACTATACAGCCAATTTGAATGGCACATGGGTATGTGAATATTAATGATCAACGCTGCGAAAAATTTTGTTTTCTTACCTTTTGATTCTAAATATCACAAAAAAAACAATTTTCATGTTCTTCAAAACACCTATTGTGTTTGTTTGATATTTCAACGAAATAAAAAGCAATGACATTAACAAATTATTGGTGCATATATCAATTTTTTGAAAACGAGGTCGTCTAAAATGCATGTGATTTTATCCTTAATTTATTAAGTAAGCATATTGCATTTCGGGGTATTTTAAAGATTGATTTGTGATATGGTAACATATAGTTGCTAGCTAATAATTCAGCCGGTCTCTATGTGAGAGTGGTCTCCCTGTCAAATATGCAGATCGTCTTTTAGCTCACCTGACACAAAGGGCCACGTGAGCTTTTATCATCATTTTGTGTCCGTCAACCGTCGTCCTCCCATCGTCCGTCCGTCGTCCGTCGTCGTTAACTTCTACAAACTTCTCCTTTGAAACTACTAGGTCAAATTTAACCAAACTTGTCCACAATCAACATTGGGGTATCTTGTTTAAAAAGTGGGTCCGGTGACCTTGCCAACCAACCAAGATGGCCGCCATGGCTAAAAATAGAACATATGGGTAAAATGTAGATTTTTGCTAATATCTCTGTAAGCAAAGCATATAGAGCAAATCTGACATGGATACAATTGTTTATTAGGTCGAGATCTACCTGCTCTGAAATTTTCAGATTAATCGGAGAACCCGTTGTTTGGTTGCTGCCCCTAAATTGGTAATTTTAAGATAAATTTGCCGTTTTTGGTTATTATCTTGAATATTATTATAGATAGAGGTAAACTTTAAACAGCATTAATGTTCAGCAAATTTAGATCTACAAATATGTTAACATGACCAAAATGGTCAATTTACCCTTTAAGGAGTTATTGCCCTTTATAGTCATTCTTAACATTTTTTCTTAAATTTTTGTAATCTTTTACAAAAATCTTCTCTTAAGAGCCTCTAGTTTTATATTCTCTTTATCATTAAATTGTTATCACCCTTATATCATTTAAAGTCACGTTGTATATATAGTATAGATGAAACGTTTTCAGTTCTCACGATGTTTAATTATACGACTTTTATCTATATCGTTTCATAAACAGAGATGGAGGTAACACGATACAATTTTACTTTTCGAAAGACCATAAGTATTAGCAGTTTTAATTTAAGGTGAAGATTTTACATACACATTTGTTTGAAAAGAAAATTGAGATTAACTATATATATATATTCTAGTTAATACTGGAGTATATGAGTATCAAAGGTCAATTTAAACCAATATACAATAATTTGATTTGATTGAAAAATAAATTGAAAAACGTTCCTCCTAAATTCATTCCTGTTCACTTTTTTCGTTAAATATTTATACCCCTTTTAAACAAATGGCTGTTCCCCTATTTGCATATTCTATTTTATTTTGCAATTATTGTCAAATGAAACATTTAAAAGTCATTTAAACATCAATTTGTACACATTCTTTAGTTACCATGGTTACTGTGCACGTTATTGGCATGTGTTATAATATATTTATGAATACCCTTTATAAAAAAAATATTATGGATTGGAAAGAGCAACATGAACCTATGGAATTATCAAACTGTTTGATGCAAATTCAAAAATAAACTCACAAGAAGTCGACTAAACGCAATTCTAATGGATCCGAAATTAATAAATCAAACGTCTGCATTTTTTTTAACGAATTGGTATCACCTTGGATTCTAATAAGGTGTATGTGTTTATTATTATATATATTTATATATAAATAACATTTTTGTCGGTTTGCGACAGGATGAAATTTTGGACTTTATATTTGTTTCAATGACAGAGGTGGTGGTAATCTTTTGGAACTTCACCTTTGAAAAGTTTATCAATAAAAGTTATAGAAGTTATAGTTCAAAAGTTTTCTAAAACAAATTTGTGAGAGGAGATCTTCTTTGAGATATCGCTACAGTTCTAAATTTGACATGTATACGACTAGGTGAATATTACTTGCCAACGCTGTGACCGATTGTTTGTTTACTTTCATTTGGAACCAGAATATTTTTGTGATAGACGAAACAGTTAAAAGTGTATCTCATTTAACATTGACGAATCTGTTACGCGATATGCGTTTGTTTGATATACTCAAGAATACCCTGCACTCGTGTAAATATAGACAATGCAATTTTTAAAAGGAACTCCCTTTGCCGTGGCTAGAGCTTTGCAAGTTTTACTTTGAAGTTTAGTAAAAATTCACATACTATGAGAGGAAACATCGAGATCATATCTTGGAACCCGTACACAAACACGACAGAATATCTATGCATATTATATATCTCCTTAAAAGAGGCTGTATTTACAAAGTGCAACCTGTAACGTTTACAAAAATATCTGTAAGAAAGTTATAAGGGGCGTATCAAGAGTAAGAAAAGATGGGAATGCAATTGTAAATCATACTAAAATGCTACCTAGCGTAAGGGTCGGATATTCGTTGGAGGAAT
Source organism: Mytilus galloprovincialis (assembly GCF_965363235.1). NCBI lineage: Eukaryota > Metazoa > Mollusca > Bivalvia > Mytilida > Mytilidae > Mytilus > Mytilus galloprovincialis. The sequence goes on along the minus strand of NC_134850.1, from coordinate 45,860,058 downwards.
TCAAGCAAAAACCCTTTGTTTTGTGCCGATAAAACAGAAATCCGCTACGTATATTGAGTTGATGTGAATGTGCATTTATCATCTTTATTTATTAAAAGTACGATAGGTCGAATTCATATCTTTCTGTTGATTTTTGAAATATCAAACTGGGATTAATTTTTTTTCAAATGTGAACCACCTAATTCTGTTCATAGTTGTGTAAAACAGCAATTTGTTTTTATGGCAATAGCTATATTATTTACTGTCCTTTTTACTTCTTTGAAAACGATATATCGTAAAGTTACATGATGTTTACCTTCAATGTACTCAAACATGTATTATATTTCATCTTTAGCTAAGTGTTAAACAAAATTAATTATACATCAATTTACAATCAATTTGTAACAATTGAAACATAATACGCATGTTACAGGCATTTGTTTTAATAAATTTACAATAAAAGTGTAATTATTGAAAAGGGCAGGAAACTCATCGGAAAGACTTTAATTAAAAAAAATATCATCTGCTTCATATGACACTATTTAAGATAAACAAAGAAGTAGACTAAAACGCACGTGATTTTATACATAATCATTTAACTAAACATGTGCATTTGTCATGAAATAGGTATTATCTGAAATTGCGAGTGTGAAAATTAGTGCCCAGAGATGCGATAGATAACTATGTTTTCTTCGATTTGGAATCTGAATATAACAAAAGAAATGCAAAATTTACGCGTGTTGAATGCATGTAGAATTGTAAAAAATCATAACGCCTGATGCATATATTTCATGTATTTACTAGAACCATTTATTAAAATTGTAACTGATAGGAAATTGCAAAAAGCGATGGAATTAACAAATGGGTTATAATGTCTGTGATTTTTATCCTTAATTACCTAACTAAACACATTGCATTTCGGGAAGTTTCATACCTTACTTCCCGGAATGTGTTTTGCTCATTATTGAAGACTGTGACCTACAATGATTATTTCTACTTCACTCGATCTCTAAGTGAGAATGGTCTCATTTGCAATAATATAGATCTTCTATTTTTTTTATATTTCCTTTACCATGAAATGTTATCACCCTAATATCCTTAGTTTAAACATGTTTATTTATCGTGGATTGGGAAACAAGTTTTGCAACTTATATTAATCCCTTTCCACTTTGCGGGTGCGAGTGCTGCCTTGTAGCGGCATTAGCCTGCTCTTTATTTGGAAATCTACAAGGGTGTCTTTAACGTGCAAGAGATATTGCTCTCTCTTCACACGGGTCAGTCATTTATCGTCCCCTTCCGACGGACTATCATCATTTCCTCAAGACCATACTCGCAAATTGTGTCAAGGGAGAGCCGAAAATTCAGTCCCTGAAATTTTCATCCAAAACGGGAACCGAACTAGGAACCTTTGTGATTGTAGTCCGATGCACTAACCACTACACCACTGCTCTCTAATATCCTTTAAAAAGTAAAATCACAAAAATACTGAACTCAGAGCAAAATCCAATCGGAAAGTCCATAATCACATGGCAAAATCAAATGACAAAACACATACAAAACGAATGGACAAGAACTGTAATATTCCTGACTTGGTACAGATATTTTCAAATGTAGAAAATGGTGGATTAAACCTGGTTTTATAGCGCTAAACGTCTCACTTTGTTGACAGTCTTGTCAAATTCCGTTATATTTATTAAGTGTATACACATATATATGGTAGATACAATGTATCTTGTGTTTTTTAAAGAATTATTATTGTTTTATTTTGCGTTTCTTTAAAATATTTTAGAAACGTGAGGCTACATGGTTACTAAAGCTTATAAACAGGTTATTTTCTTATATGCAATGAAATGTTGTGTGAAATGTTTTCTATAGTACTGGTCAGGATAAAACTTTACTTATGCCAAGTATTTTCTTAACCGAAACAAAGAAAAATCCTGCTCAATTTTATAATAAGTGCAAATTAAACAAAGACAAATTTGGGAAAATCAATGGTGGTATTACATCTATAAGTTCAAACTCCTAGAAGTTCGGGGCATATAAATATTGAAAAAAAAATGTTTTGAATAAAATAGTAGTGCATATACACTTCCTATTCTATTACATAGTTTTTCACTAGACTTCATAGCAAAAGTGGCACCGCTTTAGCCGCAAATAGAGCTCACATCGGGATTTGCATTGTCTATATTCACAGAAGTGCGACCTACTCACTTTCAATTAGCAAATAAAATCCCTATGTTTCAAAAACATCTAATGCAAATGATTGCTGTCTTATGACTATTCTCCTATATTCTATTACCATTAAAATTTGTATTTACTGCAAGTGATGTCCTAGTAAATTACACCTTTTCATGTTATTTTGCTCTTTTGTTCTTTTATTTTATCTTTTTTATGGGAAAAAGGGGATATATTTTTCTTCCGTTTATTAATTACATCATTTCGTTCATTTTCTTCTTTTTTTCAGTGTTCTGAAATTATATGTAGACATATAAAATTATTAGTATATCGCTTTCAAGATTTTTTTCTGAATGTCACCTACAGATTTAGATATATCACCTAGTTATAGATAAACACGACACGCTGTCTGCATACCCTTTTGGGACACCTTTGCTTTTTGTTTTTCGTTTTGTATTTTCATTGCCTTTCGCTTTTTGCAATAGCATTGTCAATATTTTTTCTACTTATGCGTATGAATTTCCTTCTGGTATCTTTCGCCTCTCGTGTTTTTGGGTAATCGCTGATCCATGACTGGAAACCATTATTGGTACACAACTACTTAAATACCATCCTCATTTCCAAAAAGCCTCAATTTTTTTGGAAAGTAATCACAATTTACAAATTTATAATATTACGTACTTTGTTATAGCCAAATTCAAAAAGACTAACTTCACCTTTGTTCTTAAAACAAAAAAGATTTAAATTATAAAGAATCAAAACACAAAGAAACTGAACTTCGCGGATAAACAATGCCAATTTTAACTAAAACAGACTAATTTTTGAAGTATTCAAATTAATTCAAAACCATATAAATATTCAGTATGATATGTGTAGCCCGAAATCACAACCATAAAGATTTCTACAATTCTATGAACAAATACAGAATAAAAGGACATTTTAGAAAAATGTTGTCGAATTTAATTTTGTTCTAAAAAGGAAATGAATTCATTTTGGTTCAAATTGATATTTTTTTTTACTTATCTGTGCATTGTTTAGAATGTTTAATTAATATTTTTCTATTCGTACATTTTTTTAATAACAACTTGAATTCTAATTTCCAATCACCATCATTTATAGACGTTTTAAAAGTCAGATTATACCTGGGTCCTTGGAATAAATACCGTAGACATTCGTAATCTAACACCTCGTGAAAACTGTAAACGTGTTATTAACCATCCTCTAATGGGTTCTAATGTATTGAAAAAAAAACTATGTTCATGATAATATACAAACTGTTAAGCAAGGAATTAATTCCCAATTATAATCCCATTAACACTGTTACTGTTAATCTATCACGCGTTGACATAGATATAAGTGCGAAATGTCAGTGACACGCTCTTACAATGAACACATCTCTAAAACTGCTTAATTTCATTACTTTTAAATACATGTACGACTGAAGTATAATGTCTAAAATTTGATAAATTGATCCACCATCTTTAATATGTTTTATTTCCTCTGTTAGGCTCAGGTAGTGTTCAAAGGAAACACTTGCGGACTCATTCATAAGCCACTGAGACTGTCAATGTTGATGTTCCCATGCATTTTTGGCTCAATCCCTTCGTCATTTTTCAAAAGGCCTCCATTTTTCCATAGCGCTTAATAACAGGTTCAAAAAATTAATGATGTTATGCCATTTGTACTTCATTTTGCACTTGTAAGAATTCTATTAAATTAAACCATAAGATTTCAACAATTTTCGATTTTATAAAAGAAACAGAAAGATAAATGTTATCGGATTTGTACTTTTTCCAAGAAAGACATTAGTTTAAGCTTATCATTTTTTGTCACTTATCTATTTAACATTTCAATTTTTTTAACAAATTTTCTTCTATAAAAGTTTTTTGACGTAAGCACTTTAATTCTAATTTTTAAGGCCTTTTATTTGCAGACGTTTCATAGGTCAAATTCTATCAGGTTACCTCCACCGGTGTCCTTGATATAAATACAGTAGAAAGTCATGATTTAACACCTCGTGAAAAATAGAAACGTTTTATTTATCGTCCTTTTAATGGATTCTCAGGTATTAAAAACGGTAGTTTCGTGATAAAATACAAATTATGATCCCACTAACGCTTTACTAATAATCTATCACACCTGGACATAGATATGAGAGAGAGAGTAAGTTCAGCGATACGCTGTTACAATGAACACCTTTACAAAAACAGCTAAACTTCATTACTTTTAAAAATACTTTTATAAAGCTTAGCCGATTTATCCTTTTCCTTACTTGTTGGTTATTTTCATTTTTTAACTTTTACTACCTTTGATCTCAGTTCTTCATTGGTCCAATTTCGATTCCTCTGAATTTTCTAATATAACGTCACAAAACAAGCACTCATGTCTGATGACGTTACACAAACAAAACACATGGATAGAAGATAAAGGTAGATATAGGAAGATGTGGTGTGAGTGCCAATGAGACAACTCTCCATACAAATAACAATTTAAAAAGTAAACCATTATAGGTTAAAGTACGGCCTTCAACACGGAGCCTTGGCTCACACCGAACAACAAGCTATAAAGGGCAACCTATGTTGCCCCATAACACCAATTTTTCTTTTCCAATAAGACTTCAAATGGTCATTTACCAAAATTTAAGCAGATTCTAGATTTATTTTCTTTCGATTTGAGACTCAAATTATTCCCATTCAAATATAAGGTTAAAGACATTTTAAGTCTTTTCCCCGTAATTTGTTAAGCTCAAATATCCCGAAAAGGAGTTCCTACCTGTCAATAGTTTTAAATTATTTTGTTCCTTCCTGCATATCCTATCGTCGTTAGGAATGTTTCTCCATCTCCACGTTACGTTTCTATTGTTATTTTCAAATTAAAACACCTAAGTTTTATTAATAACTGTCGTTCTTTTTTTTTCAACTATTTGAAATATAAGTTTTCTAGATTATATTCCGATATAAATTGACCATAAAAAGAGAAAGATACCAGAGGGACATTCAAACTCATGGATCAAAATAAACGATACCATTTTGAAATAAACTTATCTGTGAGTTTAGCTGTATATTAGTACAGCGGATATCAAAATAATTGATCACTTTATGGTAAAAGCATGAAACTTGGCATAGTGAAATTTTAACAAAATTCAGATATAGAGCCACGAAAAAAAAGTCCTAATATGGCCGCCAAATTCAAGATGGCCGACATAAGTATATTAACTTTCAGGCACGTACCTACGGATGCAGTCCTTTATCAAATCTACTAAATTTTAGATGAGATCATGTACTGAGATGAAAGTTATGTAACGATATGTCGTATATTCAAAGGATGTTCTTTGAACTTCCAATTTATGTTAAATGTCATTCGATTCTGAAATGTAATGGGTGAATGATTGTTTGAGTAAGTTGTCCAAATTTTCGTTGTTTTAATAAACTATAACTTATTCCATTTTATTTACACATTTTTTTCAAATAACAAAGCGCTACCTGAAGTTTTCGCTTCTTCGTCAACATTGGACATAACGTTAAATGGAAGTTCCCTCACACCAGACCAACACCAGAAACGTTTCTGTATTTCTCTTACAATTAAATAAATAAGAAATTTAACACTATGCTAAACATTATTTGTCTGCAATTTGGTAATTATTATTAAATTTTCTTGTTTATCCCTAATTGGAGCCCATGATGTGGAGTATCTCAAAAGTTCCAGATTATTTTTAAAATGAAAGTGATTTGTTTTTAATCTTTAAATGTTAGTAATTTCTAAAAGTATTAATTGGCATTAGTCCATAGTTCAAATTGGGCAAAAAAATAGTGTTTAGATAATAGTTTATACGATGTTTTTCCTTTTCCACAGGTAAAGCCTTCCTCGCATTACAATCCTTCTTTGGTTTAATTGACGATACGTTTGCTCCAAAAAACTGACCATTTTCACACACAAATTAACAACTACTTCAATTATAGCTTTGTCAAGTTCATCACAAGACATACAACTAGCTCAAGTTATTCGTACCTTCAGTACGTTTCTAGACAAATGTAAAAAGCGTAAGTTTTACACCTTACAAAAATAGGAAATGTGTTATATATTCCGAGCAAAGATCTCAACTGTTAAATTATATAATAAGGTTATTGGCATAGTTATGAGAGTGCATAGTTTCGAAAGAATCGCTCTTACATTCGACTCATTTTGACAAACTGTTTTTTCTTCTTTTTTATCATTATCATAAATAATTCAATAATTGAACTTACTTTGCCCATAATGCATTCTTTATTGGAAAGAAGAGTTGTCTTATCTTATTTTATTTTATCTTATTCAAACGTATACATTTGTACCTTCATTACTGGTTTCTCTCATCTGTCGAGTCTCGTCTTTGTGTTCCATAGTGCACTATCTTAGTTCTAAAAGCAGACAACATTGATTTATATTTGTTTGCTTTAAGTCAAGTAAGAAATATATATGCATATTCAGGAAAAGAATTATTTTGGTAGGTGCTGAAACACAGTGGGCACAATGACGGATACTTGTTATAGCTGTTAACCTAGCAAACAGTCTTCTTCAAAACTTAAAAATTGTTAAAAAAGAAATTTGGTGTCGTGTCGCAATTTCCAAAATTACATAAGAATTATGATTATGTTTACTTTATGGTTGCCTCTGTATCCATAACATACAAGCACATGTAAGCACTTAAAAAGTCAGAATGTGAATATATATGTTCAAACTCTTTTAGGTCATTTTTTAGTAGCAATAAACAAAAAAACTATGTCAATTGGACATGCTTTGATACTATATATGCCCTTGCATTTTTACTAGATAACATTTTTGTTCGCTTTGGGGATTCCGTATATCGTCAGATTATCGGAATTCCAATGGGGACTAACTGTGCACCACTTATTTCGGACCTGTATTTGTATTGCTATTAGTTACAATTTATGACAAAAATAAGCAAAGACCCATCGAAACAACATCTGATAAACAAATTTAATAATACTTTTAGATATTTGGATGATATTTTGGCTCTCAATAATGACGACTTCAGTATGTATATTAAAGAAATTTATCCTGTTGAACTTACTTTAAATAAAGCTAATACTAACAATGACCACTGCCCTTTCCTCGATCTTGATATCTATATCACTAACGGAAAGCTGAATACTAAAATTTATGATAAAAGAGATGATTTTTCATTTCCTATCGTTAATCATCCATTTTTAGATGGTGACGTTCCCTTGTCACCATCTTACGGTGTTTATATATCTCAACTTGTACGATTCGCTCGTGTATGTAACAATGTTTTAAATTTTAACAGAGAAATTTATGTATTACTGAAAAATTATTACACCAGGGTTTTCGATATCACAAACCAGTCAAAACATTTACTAAATTTTATCATCGATTCGGTATAAGGACATCATTCGTAAATATAGCTCAACATGCAGACTTCTTATACGTTCAGGTATTTCACATCCAATTTTTTATGGAAATAGTCTTTATAAAGCACAAAGGTGTCAGTATTCACCTCAAAAACTAACAAAACCTTTGAATAGACTTATTAAGAAGGGATATAGTTACGATACTGTTGTCAGGTCATTAAAGATTGCATATTTTGGCGTTAATATTGATTCACTTATAGGGTTTTTGCATCGGAACTAAACACATTTATTCAAAAGCCAGTTGTTGGCATGACACGGGTTATGTTCTTCTCATATATGTTATGATGTTATGATACTAAACCCCTAACGGGAAGGATTGTGCCTGATGTGCATATGATGAAATCATAATCTTTCAGTCAGTTTAATTGAAGTCTGGAGCTGGCATGTCAGTTAACTGCTAGTAGTCTGTTGTTATTTATGTATTATTGTCATTTTGTTTATTTTCTTTGGTTACATCTTCTGACATCAGACTCGGACTTCTCTTGAACTGAATTTTAATGTGCGTATTGTTATGCGTTTACTTTTCTACATTGGCCAGAGGTATAGGGGGAGGGTTGAGATCTCACAAACATGTTTAACCCCGCCGCATTATTGCGCCTGTCCCAAGTCAGGAGCCTCTGGCCTTTGTTAGTCTTGTATTATTTTAATTTTAGTTTCTTGTTTACAATTTGGAAATTAGTATGGTGTTCATTATCACTGAACTAGTATACATTTGTTTAGAGGCCAGTTGAAGGACGCCTCCGGGTGCGGGAATTTCTCGCTACATTGAAGACCTGTTGGTGACCTTCTGCTGTTGTTTTTTCTATGGTCGGGTTATTGTCTCTTTGGCACATTCCCTATTTCCATTCTCAATTTTACTCTCTGTCATAGTCCTACTGTTAGATGGGAAAAGACCATTTAACCCAGTAATTAATATAAGCTTTTTTCTAATAAGAACTGTACCAGGGATTCTTAAAACCTCGTTTGAATAGAGAATCAAATATGATTTAATCACCAATGAGACAATAAAACCAGTGACAAAAATAATTCATAGAAATGTTGATGTCAATTTACCATCTTCACTAGTAGATAAAGTTTTACCGGTATATAGTATATTCAATTATGACGTGCTTCTTTCGCTTTGTGAATAAACCCATGCTCGAAATCCAATAAAATGTGTTTGCACATGCGTATATTGACTACTGCAGAATAATATGAATTTTATCAAATTGGCATTCATTTGATATATTTCATTAACTTAAAACACTTCCAAACTCTTAAATGATGCACATGTTGTTACTAATTAATTTATTATGATTGTAATGTGTTGCAATTGGAAATTGACATATCTGACCTAGATACGACATCCGCTAATGCTGGTTGTTCAAACTCCTCCCTCTGACAAATCACAATGCCAGTCATTTGCTTGTTTACAGTTGAACGGCAAACGATTTAATGGCGTCTAAGTTCAAGACATTGGTCACGTGATAAAAGATCAGAGTTTACGATTTTTTGGTAAACGTGCATGTCTCGTGGTTTTTGGACTCGTATCGTCTTATTTGTACTCGTACATTAATAAAAACCAAAGTGTTTAATTCTAGATTGAATGAGCTTTCTTATTTTATATAATTATAATAAAAAAGTATTGTTAAAATGTTATAAATTCACGACTGAAGTGAAACTTTTTTTCTGAAAATTTGCGTAGGTCCACGGAAAATCCTTAATAAATCCTTAAATAGGTTTGGTAACGTGTTGAGGGGTATAAAATATGAAGTAAAACCGTTTTTTGCTCCTAAAATAAAAATATCAGATCACAAAAACCCCGGATACGCAATTGTGTCAGTTTATTCGTGGCGAAGCGGAGATCAAAGGGAGATAACTCGGTACGCGCATCGTAGGATATTGCAAGTTCACAACAGTAAATTTGAGTAAAATTAATGATTGCAGATCAATTTCGAAGAGTTCTTGAATACCTTTCAATATTTCATGCTCCTCTACTGTTGTAACATTAAAATAGTCATGGAAAGGTTGAATATGACATGTTTTTCAAGTTCTTATAGGTTTTTGAACACTTCCAAAGAAGACAATTACCTACATTTTATAACAGACTGACTTTTTCTCTGCTGAAACTTGAACTTATTGTATATATATATTCTCAAACAACCTTTTGGTAGATAGAAGGATACAAGATGGGTTTATCAGTCATTTGTCAGAAGAACCTGTGTTACAATAGAAGCAGAAGCAGAAGATTACATTTAAACAAAAATATGGAAAAAAAAGGAAATATAGTCTTCAAAATTGTGACCATTACCATAGATTGAAAATAAAATAAATCTGCAGTGGCCAGAAGTACATGCACAATTTTTGTTTTATTATAGCTGCTTTAAGATACAATTGCAGATCTCAGGGAGTCTGGTGATTGGAACCTCCTCTTTTTATGGAAGATTAATGCATTTGAATGGGATCATGCATATAGTTGGAACCCTCCTTTTTATCCTTGGTTGAGAATACCACCACTTATGTTTAAAATTTTCTGGATTCACCCTGAGATAAGAAACTACATAATTTGTACAAGTTCTGTTGCTTGCCTTAATCAAGTGAAAAAAATCTGAACATCCAAAGAACCAGAAAGGGATTTAAAACATAATAATCAACACAAAGATAACTGAACAAAAGCTGTATTGCAATCTGATATCCTGCAGTTATCATAAATCCTATTATATGTAATATTTCAAGTTTTGCTTTATATTTCTTCTTCTTTCTTATATTTGAATTCAAAAGTCCTGCAACCAACTGTCCTTTCAATTAAATTATTGATTGGATAATAACCTAAGCTGACCAGTATAAAATAAAATTTGAAAATGCTTTGTTGAAATAAAATAGTGGTATTATGTCATTAGATATACTGAATCAACTTCAAATTTAATCCAAATTCACATTTACCTGCTCTAAAATGCATAGTCAATTGGACTACAAAAACCTGAGACTACTTCAATGTATAACATAGAGATTGTGGTCACCTCCCATGTTATAGTAGTCTCAGACAAAAACAAAACTGACTTAAATACAGTATGATCAGAATTTTTTTGAAAAAGGACAACAAAAAGAAATTTATTATTCTGATATCAGAAATAAATTCAAAGCGGAATGTCAGTTCTTTTAATTGAGATAACCAGTTTAATAACATTATTTACTATATAAAAAAAACTCATGATATTATCTGGATTTACAATCATTGACTAAGCTTGTCATCAACTCACTTACTTTAAATGCTTTTAAAAGTTAACCTGTCAGTACTAAAATAAAGAAATGTGGTATAAGACAAGATATTTTATTCCAATTAAAGGGCATATGAAGAGCAAAGTAATGTACATGTATTACAATGATTTATATATATGTATATATAATGGAACAATGATGTTGATATAAATCAGATAAATATGGATATAACCAACTCCATTCTTAGATTTTAAACCACAGCCAGATCAGAGCCATACATATATTTGAAAAGGCATATAACAATTATATCTTCAATTAACAGGCAAATATTCCCAAAGGCCCAATTAAAACGATATCTGTACTCTATATATTGATAGTTTTCTGAGTTCAAAACATTTATTTTTCAACACTTTTCAATGCCTCTAGGTTTTCTTGAATGAAAAGCCAATTAGATTTGGCAATTGTGCTTAACTTTTCAACTTTTTTACAACTTATTATTATATTATCATTAAATTCTTTTCTTAAAACTTATAAAGGGGAAACTGACATTTATGGTATAGTTGCCAATGAGATAACATTCTGGAAACTTATCACCAGAGTCCAAGTCTCTGTTAGCAGTGACAGTTAAATTACAAGTCACTTTACATACATCAACAATCAATACATTCCATTGTTTTAAGGCAAATGAGGAAAATAAGAGTAACAATAGCTTTTGCCTTACTACATGCACAAGAGAACATTAGAAATTATAATATAAATAAGTAAATATCAGAGGCAAAAAAGACAGGACTTATAGCCACTGGACTTTTAGTAAAGTATATACCCTTACTAATCCTTAGAGGAGCTGCTGTATACTAGAAAAAATGATGTTGATGATTTAACCCCATCAATTAGCATTTTAGCATTACATTATTGTCAATTGCTATCTGTTCTATTTGTTCCAACCTGTTATGAGAGTCAAAATGTATACCTAGGGTGGGAATTAAACCCATGTACGTTCATTTACTTTATTGTTCTTTGTGTACATAAAATATACATGTACATGAAATATATCAAATGCAAAAAATGCTGTAATGTATCATTACACCCAGTCCCTCACTAGTTAAGGACCAAGTAAAGGAAGTCCCTGCACCTACCTAGACGTATTTCTTGGGTAAGATGTATTATATAACTCTTGAAAGTATAACACGATAAAGGTTATTGGTAAGTATATAGTAACATCAACGTGCAATTCAGGTAAACACACTGTCAAACATAAACAATCTACCACGTGTTTGTCTGCTGTGTTTGAATTCAAAACGACCCATCAGACTTATTTACACGAATTTTTGCTCAAGCAGACAGTTAAATATGTCCGTTTACCTTATGGGGTCTGTTAAGAATGGATTTGCTGTTATAAATTGTGTATGCATGGAAATATAAGGAAGATAACATTGATTTTTACCGTAACTTTTGAATACACAACATTCCCAAGGTATCCCCACAAAACACATGGCTACTTTGTAACGACGGCTGGTAACGTGTAGCCACTTTCTAACGGCAAATTTAATTGGATGATCTTCAAAGATCAATAATAAAATTGCTAATAAATGATTGGATACGAATTTGTGTCAGATTATAAATAGACGAAAAAATGTAAACATTGAAATCCGCCATCTTGAGGTAGGAAATAAACTAATTTTCAGTCTTGGATTAAAGGACATTGCGCACATTGCCAGCGTATCATGCACAAACAGTCATCTGCAAAAATATCTTTCAATTTGTGTTTTACACTTACTTTTCTATGTTTTAGTTAATTTAATGTTTTAATTTACTACAGAATGGGACATCGTTCTCAAAGATGCCGCAGAAAAAATTATAGGTGGCGCTGTTTGTGGGCGTAAACATTTTACATACGGGTTCTTTTTTTGTCGACAAATTGACCTCTATCTGTCAGATTCAGGCGTTTGCCTTCCAACTGTTACAAGGGAGTTACATGGAGGAGCCATCACAAGTCCTCTACACTTATACACATCTGACATAGAAATTACCTAAATTGTCCTACTCAGAATCGAAATAATTGATGCAAGTTATTCTTTATTGTAGTTTTAACATGGGTAGGCATTATATTCGTGTTATTTTAGCCCTCACTATCGCTCGGACAAAAATAATCACGAATATAATGCCTACCCATGCTAAAACTACAATTAAGTATAGCTTGCATCAATTATTTCTTAATTATAATATCAGCTCCATGAGATATTCGTGTCATGACAATGAACATATACATTTACCATCTGTTTAAAAGATCACAAATCCCTTTTAGGACAAACAAATCATAATAGAACGTAAAGAAAAAGCTTTCTTTTCTTTGGTTTTGTCTTGGGTGTTTACAGTCCGAGATTAGTCTGACGTCCAACGGCTGTTTTGCCAGACAAGCTGGGGCCGTGGGACGTCAGAGCTCGTCCCATATAAAAAAATGGATATTTGCCCGTCCAAAATAGATACGCTGCTTCGTCGTTCTGGTGCCGATGGACGACCTTGGAATTATATAAATCGGGTATATAGATCGGTATTTTGTGAGTCTTAGCGCTACTGTAAATCCTTTGTCCCAACATCTCTTGCAAAATATTCAACCTGATACATGTAGCAATGTTTATAAAATCAGTAAAAGAGATATGAAGTATGATTCGCAATAGTGAGACAACTATGCACCACAGTAAAGGATGTTGATTTATTAGGCAGCTACAGGTGACCATACAGCCGACCATACAGCATTGAAGAATGAGCTTAACATATACCGTGCAGTCTATATCCTAGTAAATAAACTAATCATAGATACCAGGATTAAAAAAAATTATAAACGTCAGACGCGCATTCCGTCTACAAAAGACTCATCAGTGACACTCGAATCAAAAAATGTTTAAAAGGCCAAATAAAGTACGAAGTTGAAGAGCATGGGGACCAAAAATTCCTTAAAGTTTTGCCAAATACAGCTAAGGTAATCTATTCCTGAGGTAGAATAGCCTTAGTATTTCAAAAATTCAAAGTTTTTTTTAACAGTTAGTTTAATATCAGTATCAATATATTCCATTTCAAAGTTGTTTTATTTCTTTCTATGATTGTATGTGATTGTATTTTGTAAGTATTGACCTCTTGTTTCACATGTGAATCTGCCAGAGTGTTTTTCTAAATAAACCATCTTGTGGGATTGTGATTTAAAAGATTCCAATTTGAACAAAATGTTAAGCATTCAATCGAAAAAGAAATCAACGGCAACTATTGAATTACAGACGCCAGACTTGTGATAGGTATAGATGGAATTTTTTGGGGTTACAAATGTTTGTGAGCACTCAATTCTCTCCTTAACCTTAGGCAGTGGTGACAGTATAACATAAGAACAAACTGTAAAAATCAGTTAAAAAGGACCCGACCCATCAGATTTGAATTATATATAAAAAGAAGTTGTGGTATAATTGCCAATGAAACAACTCCCTAAGAGACAAAGTGACACAGGTCCGCATAGTCAGCTATAAAAATCCCCAAAATGACAAATGTAAAACAATTCAAACGAGAAAATTAACGGCCTTATTTATGCATGGAAATAACCCGACTTATCAGATTGGAACTAAGCATGGAAAACAAACAATAAATATTTACATGAGAAAAAAGTTTATTTATCAAAAACTAACCTTTTACATTGCGTGGTTCCACAGTCCACCAAGATGTGTTCATCCGGGACTTTGTTTAATTGTTTAATGTATTCAAGGGTGAATTATAGAACTGTTTGTGTGTTATATACATTATCTTTCCATTATCATTTAAGAATCTTCATATTGTATTTAACTTTACGGTAACGACTGAGCTGAGATGTCAACACGGTGGTTTAAATAAAAGACAACTTCATTATTATTAATATTTTAAAATTAATATTCTTTGTTGTGCTTGTAACGATAATTGATCATATCTAAATCTTGAATACACGTCATATAAAAATGTTTCACATATATAATCACATACTATTGTTATGTAATATATATTGATGTGCATTAAACCAGAAAAATGTCAACTCCACGTTCTAAACATGTATTAAATATACTATGTATCATTCGTCTATAATTCCTCCTGGTTATAATACAATCAGGACCATTTTCAAAAAATATTTTAATATTTTTTTATTTTAAATTCAGCACAGTCGAGTGTTTGTACTACTTTAAGGTTGAAACAATAATTTGTCTTATTTTTGAAAAGGTCAGCCAAGTTATAAAACCCCGAAGAATGCTTCAACCATAATTTGAGTACTTATTACAAAAATAAATGAGACGACGATTAGTTATACTTTTAATTCAATTTGGTTCACAATGCCTTTTGATGCAAAACTAACCGCCTCGGTATCGTAAGGTTGTCTGTTCGCCACGAGTGCAGTAGGTCGTGGGATCGAACCCGGGTCGGGTGAAATGTCTACGCGTAATGTTAGTTTTACATGTCTTCGTGCAGCCTGCTACCGTGTGGACTAAGACGTTAAACATCCGTCTCTTGGACTAGTGCAAAGTAGGGTGAATATTCATGCTACATTAACGTGTTCTCATCCTAAACTTATGCATATTAAATTGCCGCTGGACGTTTAAACAGCCATCCCTCATCATCATCGATGCAAAACTTGCTAAAAACATGTACAATTTGCAATCAAGTTTGTATCAAATTGCCTTCAACTGCAACACAGCATGGACCGTACGGCCTTCAACAACGAGAAAAGTCCATTCCGCATAGTCAGCTATAAAAGGACCCGAAATGACAATGTAAAACAATTCAAACGAGAAAACCAATGGCCTTATTTATGCACAAAAATTGAACGAAAAACAGATATGTAACACATAAACAGCATTAAACATGCGGGGTTAAACATGTTAGCGTGATCCCAAACACTCTCCCTAACTTGGGACATTGGTAAAACAGTACAACATAAGGACAAACTATAAAAATCAGTTGTAAAAGGTCTAACGCATCAGATGGATAAAAAAAGTGGACGTGGCCAGGTACTTGTAGCTCGTTCCGAAGCTGTGACATTTTCACATATGTGGTTAAATTTTCGGGGTACAAAGTGAGATTACTTTTTCCGTAAATAAGCATACCCCGAAAATCCTTACGTGATGTGGTAAGACATCTCTTTTTTAACACAATAAAATTAATGCTTAGAATTTTTTTTTACTTTGAACACATTTTATAGCTCCATAGTTTTTACACATTTATTCTATGTTCCTCTACTTTACACATTTATTCTATGTTCCTCTACTTTACATATTTATTCTATGTCTCTCTACTTTTACACATTTATTCTATGTCCCTCTACTTTTACACATTTATTCTATGTTCCTCTACTTTACACATTTATTCTATGTTCCTTTACTTTAAACATTTATTCTATATTCCTCTACTTTTACACATTTATTCTATGTCCCTCTACTTTTACACATTTATTCTATGTCCCTCTACTTTACACATTTATTCTATGTTCCTCTACTTTACACATTTATTCTATATTCCTCTACTTTACACATTTATTCTATATTCCTCTACTTACACATTTATTCTATGTTCCTCTACTTTTACACATTTATTCTATGTTCCTCTACTTTTACACATTTATTCTATGTTCCTCTACTTTTACACATTCATTCTATGTCCCTCTACTTTTACACATTTATTCTATGTCCCTCTACTTTACACATTTATTCTATGTTCCTCTACTTTACACATTTATTCTATATTCCTCTACTTACACATTTATTCTATGTTCCTCTACTTTACACATTTATTCTATATTCCTCTACTTACACATTTATTCTATGTCCCTCTACTTTTACACATTTATTCTATGTTCCTCTACTTTACACATTTATTCTATATTCCTCTACTTTACACATTTATTCTATATTCTTCTACTTACACATTTATTCTATGTTCCTCTACTTTACACATTTATTCTATGTCACTCTACTTTTACACATTTATTCTATATTCCTCTACTTTTACACATTTATTCTATGTTCCTCTACTTAACACATTTATTCTATGTCCCTCTACTTTTACACATTTATTCTATGTTCCTTTACTTTACACATTTATTCTATATTCCTCTACTTTACACATTTATTCTATATTCTTCTACTTACACATTTATTCTATGTTCCTCTACTTTTACACATTTATTCTATATTCCTCTACTTTTACACATTTATTCTATGTTCCTCTACTTTACACATTTATTCTATGTCACTCTACTTTTACACATTTATTCTATGTCCCTCTACTTTTACACATATATTCTATGTCACTCTACTTTTACACATTTATTCTATGTCACTCTACTTTTACACATTTATTCTATGTTCCTCTACTTTACACATTTATTCTATGTTCCTCTACTTAACACATTTATTCTATATTCCTCTACTTTACACATTTATTCTATGTTCCTCTACTTTACACATTTATTCTATGTTCCTCTACTTTACACATTTATTCTATGTCCTTCTACTTTACACATTTATTCTATGTCCCTCTACTTTACACATTTATTCTATGTCCCTCTACTTTTACACATTTATTCTATGTTCCTCTACTTAACACATTTATTCTATATTCCTCTACTTTACACATTTATTCTATGTTCCTCTACTTTACACATTTATTCTATGTTCCTCTACTTTACACATTTATTCTGTGTTCCTCTACTTTACACATTTATTCTATGTTCCTCTACTTTACACATTTATTCTATGTCCCTCTACTTTACACATTTATTCTATGTTCCTCTACTTTACACATTTATTCTATGTCCCTCTACTTTACACATTTATTCTATGTCACTCTACTTTTACAAATTTATTCTATGTCCCTCTACTTTTACACATTTATTCTATGTTCCTCTACTTTACACATTTATTCTATGTCCCTCTACTTTACACATTTATTCTATGTTCCTCTACTTTAACACATTTATTCTATGTCCCTCTACTTTACACATTTATTCTATGTCACTCTACTTTTACAAATTTATTCTATGTCCCTCTACTTTTACACATTTATTCTATGTTCCTCTACTTTACACATTTATTCTATGTCCCTCTACTTTTACACATTTATTCTATGTCACTCTACTTTTACACATTTATTTTATGTTCCTCTACTTTTACACATTTATTTTATGTCACTCTACTTTTACACATGTGTTCTATGTCCCTCTACTTTTACACATTTATTCTATGTTCCTCTACTTTACACATTTATTCTATGTCCCTCTACTTTTACACATTTATTCTATGTTCATCTACTTTACACATTTATTCTATGTTCCTCTACTTTACACATTTATTCTATGTCCCTCTACTTTACACATGTATTCTATGTCCCTCTACTTTTACACATTTATTCTATGTCACTCTACTTTTACACATTTATTTTATGTTCCTCTACTTTACACATTTATTCTATGTCCCTCTACTTTTACACATTTATTCTATGTCCCTCTACTTTCACACATTTATTCTATGTTCCTCTACTTTACACATTCATTCTATGTCAATCTACCTTTACACATTTATTCTATGTCACTCTACTTTTACACATTTATTCTATGTCAGTCTACTTTTACACATTTATTCTATGTCCCTCTACTTTTACACATTTATTCTATGTTCCTCTACTTCACACATTTATTCTATGTTCCTCTACTTTTACACATTTATTCCATGTTCCTCTACTTTACACATTTATTCTATGTCCCTCTACTTTACACATTTATTCTATGTCCCTCTCCTTTTACACATTTATTCTATGTCCCTCTACTTTACACATTCATTCTGTCTCTCTTCTTTTACACATTTATTCTATGGCCCTCTACTTTTACACATTTATTCTATGTTCCTCTACTTTTACACATTTATTTTATGTCACTCTACTTTTACACATTTATTCTATGTTCCTCTACTTTACATATTTATTCTATGTCCCTCTACTTTTACACATTTATTCTATGTCCCTCTACTTTCACACATTTATTCTATGTTCCTCTACTTTACACATTTATTCTATGTCACTCTACCTTTACACATTTATTCTATGTCACTCTACTTTTACACATTTATTCTATGTCACTCTACTTTTACACATTTATTCTATGTCCCTCTACTTTTACACATTTATTCTATGTTCCTTTACTTTACACATTTATTCTATGTTCCTCTACTTTTACACATTTATTCTATGTTCCTCTACTTTACATATTTATTCTTAATCTATGTCACTCTACTTTTACACATTTATTCTATGTCCCTCTACTTTTACACATTTATTCTATGTCACTCTACTTTTACACATTTATTCTATGTCACTCTACTTTTACACATTTATTCTATGTTCCTCTACTTTACACATTTATTCTATGTTCCTCTACTTTTACACATTTATTCTATGTTCCTCTACTTAACACATTTATTCTATATTCCTCTACTTTACACATTTATTCTATGTTCCTCTACTTTACACATTTATTCTATGTTCCTCTACTTTACACATTTATTCTATGTCCCTCTACTTTACACATTTATTCTATGTCCCTCTGCTTTACACATTTATTCTATGTCCCTCTACTTTTACACATTTATTCTATGTTCCTCTACTTAACACATTTATTCTATATTCCTCTACTTTACACATTTATTTTATGTTCCTCTACTTTACACATTTATTCTATGTTCCTCTACTTTACACATTTATTCTATGTTCCTCTACTTTACACATTTATTCTATGTCCCTCTACTTTACACATTTATTCTATGTTCCTCTACTTTTACACATTTATTCTATGTCACTCTACTTTTGCACATTTATTCTATGTCCCTCTACTTTTACACATTTATTCTATGTCCCTCTACTTTTACACATTTATTCTATGTTCCTCTACTTTACATATTTATTCTATGTCCCTCTACTTTTACACATTTATTTTATGTCACTCTACTTTTACACATTTATTCTATGTTCCTCTACTTTACATATTTATTCTATGTTCCTCTACTTTACACATTTATTCTATGTCCCTCTACTTTTACACATTTATTCTATGTTCCTCTACTTTACACATGTATTCTATGTCCCTCTACTTTTACACATTTATTCTATGTTCCTCTACTTTTACAAATTTATTTTATGTCACTCTACTTTTACACATTTATTCTATGTTCCTCTACTTTACATATTTATTCTATGTCCCTCTACTTTTACACATTTATTCTATGTCCCTCTACTTTCACACATTTATTCTATGTTCCTCTACTTTACACATTTATTCTATGTCACTCTACCTTTACACATTTATTCTATGTCACTCTACTTTTACACATTTATTCTATGTCACTCTACTTTTACACATTTATTCTATGTCCCTCTACTTTTACACATTTATTCTATGTTCCTTTACTTTACACATTTATTCTATGTTCCTCTACTTTTACACATTTATTCTATGTTCCTCTACTTTTACACATTTATTCTATGTTCCTCTACTTTACACATTTATTCTATGTCCCTCTACTTTACACATTTATTCTATGTCCCTCTCCTTTTACACATTTATTCTATGTCCCTCTACTTTACACATTTAGTCTATGTCTCTCTTCTTTTACACATTTATTCTATGGCCCTCTACTTTTACACATTTATTCTATACTCCTCTACTTTACACAATTATTCTATGTCCCTCTACTTTACACATTTATTCTATGTCACTCTACCTTTACACATTTATTCTATGTCCCTCTACTTTTACACATTTATTCTATATTCCTCTACTTACACATTTATTCTATGTCCCTCTACTTTTACACATTTATTCTATACTCCTCTACTTTACACATTTATTCTATGTTCCTCTACTTTACACATTTATTCTATGTCACTCTACTTTTACACATTTATTCTATGTCACTCTACCTTTACACATTTATTCTATGTCCCTCTACTTTCACACATTTATTCTATGTCCCTCTACTTTTACACATTTATTCTATGTCTTTCTACTTTTACACATTTATTCTATATTCCTCTACTTTACACATTTATTCTATGTTCCTCTACTTTTACAAATTTATTCTATGTCCCTCTACATTTACACATTTATTCTATGTTCCTCTATTTTACACATTTATTCTATGTCCCTCTATTTTTACACATTTATTCTATGTTCCTCTACTTTACACATTTATTCTATGTCCCTCTACTTTTACACATTTATTCTATGTCCCTCTACTTTTACACATTTATTCTATGTTCCTCTACTTTACATATTTATTCTATGTCCCTCTACTTTTACACATTTATTTTATGTCACTCTACTTTTACACATTTATTCTATGTTCCTCTACTTTACATATTTATTCTATGTTCCTCTACTTTACACATTTATTCTATGTCCCTCTACTTTTACACATTTATTCTATGTTCCTCTACTTTACACATGTATTCTATGTCCCTCTACTTTTACACATTTATTCTATGTTCCTCTACTTTTACAAATTTATTTTATGTCACTCTACTTTTACACATTTATTCTATGTTCCTCTACTTTACATATTTATTCTATGTCCCTCTACTTTTACACATTTATTCTATGTCCCTCTACTTTCACACATTTATTCTATGTTCCTCTACTTTACACATTTATTCTATGTCACTCTACCTTTACACATTTATTCTATGTCACTCTACTTTTACACATTTATTCTATGTCACTCTACTTTTACACATTTATTCTATGTCCCTCTACTTTTACACATTTATTCTATGTTCCTTTACTTTACACATTTATTCTATGTTCCTCTACTTTTACACATTTATTCTATGTTCCTCTACTTTTACACATTTATTCTATGTTCCTCTACTTTACACATTTATTCTATGTCCCTCTACTTTACACATTTATTCTATGTCCCTCTCCTTTTACACATTTATTCTATGTCCCTCTACTTTACACATTTAGTCTATGTCTCTCTTCTTTTACACATTTATTCTATGGCCCTCTACTTTTACACATTTATTCTATACTCCTCTACTTTACACAATTATTCTATGTCCCTCTACTTTACACATTTATTCTATGTCACTCTACCTTTACACATTTATTCTATGTCCCTCTACTTTTACACATTTATTCTATATTCCTCTACTTACACATTTATTCTATGTCCCTCTACTTTTACACATTTATTCTATACTCCTCTACTTTACACATTTATTCTATGTTCCTCTACTTTACACATTTATTCTATGTCCCTCTACTTTTACACATTTATTCTATGTCTTTCTACTTTTACACATTTATTCTATATTCCTCTACTTTACACATTTATTCTATGTTCCTCTACTTTTACAAATTTATTCTATGTCCCTCTACATTTACACATTTATTCTATGTTCCTCTATTTTACACATTTATTCTATGTCCCTCTATTTTTACACATTTATTCTATGTTCCTCTACTTTACACATTTATTCTATGTCCCTCTACTTTTACACATTTATTCTATGTCCCTCTACTTTTACACATTTATTCTATGTTCCTCTACTTTACATATTTATTCTATGTCCCTCTACTTTTACACATTTATTTTATGTCACTCTACTTTTACACATTTATTCTATGTTCCTCTACTTTACATATTTATTCTATGTTCCTCTACTTTACACATTTATTCTATGTCCCTCTACTTTTACACATTTATTCTATGTTCCTCTACTTTACACATGTATTCTATGTCCCTCTACTTTTACACATTTATTCTATGTTCCTCTACTTTTACAAATTTATTTTATGTCACTCTACTTTTACACATTTATTCTATGTTCCTCTACTTTACATATTTATTCTATGTCCCTCTACTTTTACACATTTATTCTATGTCCCTCTACTTTCACACATTTATTCTATGTTCCTCTACTTTACACATTTATTCTATGTCACTCTACCTTTACACATTTATTCTATGTCACTCTTCTTTTACACATTTATTCTATGTCACTCTACTTTTACACATTTATTCTATGTCCCTCTACTTTTACACATTTATTCTATGTTCCTTTACTTTACACATTTATTCTATGTTCCTCTACTTTTACACATTTATTCTATGTTCCTCTACTTTTACACATTTATTCTATGTTCCTCTACTTTACACATTTATTCTATGTCCCTCTACTTTACACATTTATTCTATGTCCCTCTCCTTTTACACATTTATTCTATGTCCCTCTACTTTACACATTTAGTCTATGTCTCTCTTCTTTTACACATTTATTCTATGGCCCTCTACTTTTACACATTTATTCTATACTCCTCTACTTTACACAATTATTCTATGTCCCTCTACTTTACACATTTATTCTATGTCACTCTACCTTTACACATTTATTCTATGTCCCTCTACTTTTACACATTTATTCTATATTCCTCTACTTACACATTTATTCTATGTCCCTCTACTTTTACACATTTATTCTATACTCCTCTACTTTACACATTTATTCTATGTTCCTCTACTTTACACATTTATTCTATGTCACTCTACTTTTACACATTTATTCTATGTCACTCTACCTTTACACATTTATTCTATGTCCCTCTACTTTCACACATTTATTCTATGTCCCTCTACTTTTACACATTTATTCTATGTCTTTCTACTTTTACACATTTATTCTATATTCCTCTACTTTACACATTTATTCTATGTTCCTCTACTTTTACAAATTTATTCTATGTCCCTCTACATTTACACATTTATTCTATGTTCCTCTATTTTACACATTTATTCTATGTTCCTCTACTTTACACATTTATTCTATGTCCCTCTACTTTTACACATTTATTCTATGTCCCTCTATTTTTACACATTTATTCTATGTTCCTCTACTTTACACATTTATTCTATGTCCCTCTACTTTTACACATTTATTCTATGTCCCTCTACTTTGACACATTTATTCTATGTTCCTCTACTTTACACATTTATTCTATGTTCCTCTACTTTACACATTTATTCTATGTCCCTCTACTTTTACACATTGATTCTATGTCCCTCTACTTTTACACATTGATTCTATGTCCCTCTACTTTTACACATTGATTCTATGTCTTTCTACTTTTACACATTTATTTTATATTCCTCTACTTTACACATTTATTCTTTGTTCCTCTACTTTACACATTTATTCTATGTTCCTCTACTTTACACATTTATTCTATGTTCCTCTACTTTACACATTTATTCTATGTCCCTCTACTTTTACACATTTATTCTATGTCCCTCTACTTTTACACATTTATTCTATGTTCCTCTACTTTACACATTCATTCTATGTCCCTCTACTTTTACAAATTCATTCTATGTCCCTCTACTTTTACACATTTATTCTATGTTCCTCTACTTTACACATTTATTCTATGTTCCTCTACTTTACACATTTATTCTATGTCCCTCTACTTTTACACATTTATTCTATGTCCCTCTACTTTTACACATTTATTCTATGTCCCTCTACTTTTACACATTTATTCTATGTCCCTCTACTTTTACACATTTATTCTATGTCCCTCTACTTTTACACATTTATTCTATGTTCCACTACTTTACACATTTATTCTATGTTCCTCTACTTTACACATTTATTCTATGTTCCTCTACTTTACACATTTATTCTATGTTCCTCTACTTTACACATTTATTCTATGTTCCTCTACTTTCCAAATCAACACAAATGGTTAAGCTCAGTCACTTTCTTTTTTAACTAGAAACATGTTAAATATCACTATACAGAGATTTTTGTTTACACACAACTTTTGAGGATCTCATTTTGAGGACGATTAGATATATTGACTCAGCTACACCTGACTGTGTATAAAATGACGCTTCAAAACATACAATATTAAGCAGCTTGCAGTTACTATACTCTGACTTTGTAAAACGCCATCGGTGTCTGATGATTAAAAAAAATTGAGCCAGAGTTTTGTTTGGTCGTCTTTTTTTTAAAGTTCATCGGAAAGTATCAAGACCTAATAAATAAAAATTAAGTCGCCACTTTGCAAAGAATAAAAGATAGTATTGAGTTCTAGATATTTTAAGTGCTGTGTTTTACTCTTATCGTTGCTCGGTATTAGTGTATCGGATTTTGACTGTTGGTGTATTGGAAGCGGATAGGTCTTGAGATACAATTTGGACGCATATAGTTTTTATAGTGTTGATTTAATTGTATATCCTTGTATGTACTTTTATATAGTATCTAATAGCATCGACAAGAACTTGTTTTAGCGACTGTCCGAATTGTCTGTATGATTGCTTGGATTTTCAAACGGTCAGTTTTGTTGCTTATCTGTGATGTATGATTACACAGTTAATTGGACGATGATCTACAATATATGTCATGTTAACCAATTGTATTTGTTTTGGATTTTTGTCAGTATAACGGAGCTATAAATAATTTAACAAAATTACTGTACAAATTGGAGCAACAGTTAAGATAGCTATAAAACGAGTTTTTTTTCTTTGCCTGAACCAACGGCTAGGAAATAAAAGCTCTGTAATTGTCAGTAGTTGGTAGAGGTAGTCTAGTACTTTTAATTTTGTCCGGTTTCATTCACTGGAAAAACCCCTGGAGTTCAGTTCTTCTGTTAAAAAAAATCCGGCAATAAATTTTAATTCCGAAATGGACTTTATTTCAATATTGATCTGATCTTTTACATGTTGTTGTCTCTTTGACATATTCCCCATTTCCATTCTAAATTTTATTTAACGGGTAATAAATAAGAACTCACCATAGATATCAGTCATATGATTGTGTTTCGGTTACAGCTCCTATAAGAATCATCCGTTACACTCGAACTTAGAAGTACCGAATATTTAAGTAAAAAGTTGAAGACCAATGAAGACCAAACACATCATATTTGTTTTAGTTAAAAACAGCTTAGGTAAATATAGTTCCATGCAATATAAAGAAGTTATATTAATTTGAAGAGACACAGGTTGAAGAGATGATTAGAGACCAAATAGACTGGTTCCCCGTCCTTTATCTGTTTGATATTTTGCAAGGCCTTAGGAAGAGAACCAGCCTATGGACACACTACCTCACTCTACATCTCACTTAGTATTGGCGATAATTTATCAGCTATATATAACGACACGCGAAATTACTACATAAAGTAAAGTGCGGAGCTTAAAAGTATAACAACCTACTTATCCTTCAGTCTCCTCGTTTTACCGTTGAGACTTGTTGAATGGTTATACCAGTGCATTTGGTTGACGTACCATCTCCGATCCTTCTAGATCACGTGCGAGGGGTCTATACATGACATGTATAACAAATAGAAAAATGCCGGCTTTGTGAGACCTGATCGATCGTACATAATTCTTGAAGTGGAAATTTAAACCAGTCTGAGGTACAAATTTAAACCGGATACTTTTCCTGGCAGCTATTCATGGACATTATAAATCATTATTACTACTTAAAGTTAGCAAAGTTCAATTTTCTCTGACATGATGATGCACATCGTATGTCACGTGTGTATATCAATGTATATATATTAAATTCAAGAGTCTATCTTAAATTGAGGGTAAATTATATGGCTTTCCAAATACCGTTTCGATTCCTAACATCACTGAAGAGACATTAATTGTCGAAATCCGAATCTCAGACTGGTGTACAAACAATATATTGACACCTTATGTTTGTGGCATAACATCGGCCACAAGTTAATTGTTTTCTGTTTAGTATTAAATTTATATTAAGATCCATTTTGTTACATCTTGTGATCATTTTGTTACATCTTGTGATCATTTTGTTACATCTTGTGATCAATTTTATTTGGTAATCGCCAATGACAGTCAGCAGGGTTAAAGAACATCAGTTGTTCGACCTGTTAGTCAAATGCGTTTTGTTTAAATATACTTTTTCACTTTTTTGGTCTTTTTGAAAATGTTGTTTGTGCTGTATTTAGACCTTCTACAACGAAATTTGTTTTACATGCACACGTATAAAAATTGCGGTTTTTATCCAACGCAATCATATTAGGTTTGAACGTAGTTTTCAATTTAGACTTGAATGTATATATATTATATATATGTAAGACTCAGATCGACGTCCGGTCTCTAATCAACGTCCGTTCCTCAAATCGACGTCCAAATCTGACGTCCCAATGAAATAGCATT
Organism: Mytilus galloprovincialis; assembly: GCF_965363235.1. Taxonomy (NCBI): domain Eukaryota; kingdom Metazoa; phylum Mollusca; class Bivalvia; order Mytilida; family Mytilidae; genus Mytilus; species Mytilus galloprovincialis. The sequence goes on along the minus strand of NC_134850.1, from coordinate 45,833,045 downwards.
CCAAATCGACGTCCATTTTTTGGCTTCACTAATCGACGTCCAATTTATAGCTACTCGAATCAACGTTCGTTTTGAACACAGAAAACCAAATTGAACTGAACCGATAGCAGTTGAAAATTTAGACCTTCAAACATATTATGTGTGACAAATAAGATCTATTCAAAAGAATAAAAAAAATTTGTACATAAAGTTGTGATATCAATTTTAAAATTTTAGAGATTATATAAAAATAAGGTGTGGCTTGATTTCCACCAGAGTTCAAATGAAGTAGATGTGAGCAATTTAAGGCAACCGTACGGCTTTCAACAATGATAAGAAAAAAATCAAAATTGGAAAATAAACAATTTATAGAAATTTAATAAAAAAAAAAACAATTCCCCAAAACAAATATGACAAACATACGCACCGTGTATCATCAGTCCAGAGGAAATAGGTACTAACCAAGCGGGCATGATCGATTTTGAACTTACACGGTAACGAAAATCTTTGTTTTGCTTTATCAATATTCAATGTACATTTCTCAACATTTGAAATTCCTGCTCCCAAATAATTTTCGCATCGATTTTTCCTATTCGTAAAACAACTTTGATATTCTAATAAGAACAATTAACTTGTTTATGTGCAAATAGTTGTGAATGTCAACACTAACTTTCAGTTTCGATACAGTTGTTTAGACATTTACATGTTTTATCTGAACGAAACCTAATACTGGGCAAAAGTAAAAGCTACCAATCATAAACCTACCTGTGATTACTCATTCCTTCAAACTTTTTGGGTAATAAACGAGTATGAAAATAAAGTTTTTGTGTACGGTGTACAACAACTTAACTATGCACCGTACATAAGGATTTATGTGGTCAGCTAAACACCGTACACAACGCTTTTTTCGGGATAAAATATCGAAAAATAACATATGTATGAAAGATTATAATGCCAATTATTGAAACAACTATATTTATTACACACAGACAGTGGCCTTCTATCAGAAAAAAGAGTTGCAATGAATATAGAATATATCGGATGAGACGAGGGCCAACTTCTTTGACAAGTATTTGCACATGTTTTCTGTGATCGTTCTTGTTTTGGGAAAATAATGAGACATCTCTTATCATCAACCTACGACAAAATCATTTTTTAAAACAGCAATTATGTTTAGATTGAAGTACACATTGATATTATGTGAACAAAACACAGATTTTCGTTACCGTGTAAGATCAAAATCGCTCACTCCCGCTTGGTTAGTACCTACATCCGCTGTACGATGATACACAGTGATACGTATACTTTCACTCCAGGTGTAAAACTCAGAAATTTGTTGAAAAATATCTTACATAGACCGAAATTTACCTTCGCAACAATTGTCTCAATGTACCTTGTACTTCTTTATTTTGTCTATTGTTGAAGACTGAATAATGTTCCTATTAGTCGTTTGGTTTTCTTGGTCGTTGGGTTGCCTTCTCGTTATTAATATGAATAGGAATGACACGATTGAATCAATTTTTCATCAAGCATTTTACCTATTTCGGTTTGAAAAAATCTATATACTATTAGAAAGTATGTATAAATGTTTGAAAATTTAGTTGTCATAAGAACCCTACAATACATGTACATGTATACATAAGTGAAAATTAAGTCTAGTAAATTATTATTTATTGATAATTTGGACATCGATTAAAGACGACTACAATCAATCGGAGGTTGTTTTAGCAAAACATTACGTCACAATAGACGTCGATTAGAGTATCAAAATATTGGACGTCGATTTGAAAATGTAACGTCAGATTTGGTCGTCGATTTGAGGAACGGACGTCGATTAGAGGCCGGACATTGATTTGAGTCTAACATATATATATCTTCTTGTTAGAGAAGTCTGAACATTATTTATTCATTATCATGTCTAGTTCCTTGATTTTTTTGGTCTACCGAACGGATGGCAGTGGCTGATTCAGAGGGGGGCGTAGAGGGCGTACACCTCCCCCACCCCCTTTGCTGGAACTTTTTTTTGGGCTTTTTTTTTTTAAATGATTAATAATCAGCCTAGACTTCGTGAATTTTGCCGTGTATTTAATTCTAATGCGACAATTCTTCACTTATAAAAAACGATATTTTTCGCTCGTATTCACTGTTATATATTATTGATTATGTCAAAGTTATGCAATTCGCTACGGTGGAGTTGACAAGTAAGTCATTTTAAATTCAAATTACAGTAGCACATGTTTACTTAGGCTAAGGATGACGCCTTCAAAGCGACAAAGTATTGAGCAAGGATGTATTGACTTCTTTTTCATAATTCCACCCAACAGAAAGTTATGTTACACTCTAAAAAAAAACGGGCGTAATTTTTAATTTTTTTTTAATTTTTTTTTTTTTTTTTGGGGGGGGGGGTTGCATGTGAATCCCATATATGACCGGAAGGTCTATTCCGCCAAACTGATATACTGGATATTTTTTCAAAGCCCTGACTGCAACTGGCCTGCTGGGTGTGGCCTATATATGACTCCATGTGTCGACCGTTGTTCATAACTTCATTTTCGTTTCCGATTCATTCGTAACCTTTTGGTTGATTTGTACCCCCTCGCTTCCATTGTTGGGTGAAATATTTCAACCAAACATTTCAATGATTAAATTTTCTTGTTTGTTTTTCTTCGTGTCGGTCGTATTGTAAATTTCATTGAATAGCCGTACTATATCTTGTTCACAACAAGAAATCTGTAAAGTTATGCAAACTAACCATACATGATACAACAAACGGGAATTTCCCATGTCCCATTTTTTACTGAAAATTCCACTTCAAATATATTAAATAGTACATACATCAATGTACATGTAGCTTTGGAAATATTCAATCATTTTATAATAGACAATCAATGTAGAGAATACGGCACCGAAAATGTTCAGCCCCTACACTTTAAGTAAAATGCATTTTACACATTTTACACTTATTTTATGTTTTTTAGCCAAAAAAAAAGGGTCCCAAAATTTTTTTCGGCTCGCTCCGCTCGGCAAAATTTATAACTTCGCCCCCTCTTTTCCAAAATTCTGGACCCGCCATTGGATGGTGACATTTTCTCCAGGGAGCTTATCTCAAACTACGACATGATATTAGTAGATCTTAGTAGGGTGGGATTATAAATTTTACCTGATAAAGAAGTTGTATTTATGAGAGGTTAGGGTTATTTCCCCTGATTTTGTGTACTTTTAAATAAATTGTTTAAATTTCATTATATTTCATAAAAAATCAATTCAATATAATTTTACTTATTTTGAATAATATCTATAATATCACTTATGTTTAAAGTCCAAAAATATTACAATTAAAAAAAAGTCTGTAGTTTATATTCTATAAATAGCCCATGTATATTAACAAAACGAGTCAAATTCAATATAAGTATTTTGCCTGTTTGCAATGTCTCATTGGCAATCATACCACATGTTAATAATAAATTAACATTTATATTTGACACTCATCCCAGTAAATTGGGGTAGAAATAAACAAATCAAAACAAGTCTCCGCCGTGCAGCTGCACATGCACTTCTTTAATTATATATTTTTTATTATGACTAAGAATAGAACAGAATAGAATAGAACATTTTTATTTCCCAAATTACAGGGCCCATAAAGGGTATAAAATCAGATACAATTGATTTACATAATTGGTAACAACAACAATAATAGAGGCATATACATATATATTTGGAATATAAGCATTGGTCAGAATCTAAGTAAGGCAAATGATTCCAAATAATAAATATTGGGATAAGAATATAAAAACTTTTAATTATTGTTTCCTTGTATGATTGTTTATGTATGTTGCACTTTTGTCGTTAAATGTGACTTGAGTTAAGTTCAAACCCATCTTCTGTCTCTTAGTAGATACATGATTGAACTACACAATATACGTTGCCATAATAAATTAATTGAAACATGCTCTTTATTTAATAAAATAATAAGTTCGGATATCTGCACATGAATTTAACATCCTCGAATATCATATATATCTCTATTCCAAACTATACAAGTTTTATATTTTAGTCATAGTCAATGGTCCATTTCATCTTTTGGATAGGGCCAGAGGCTTTTTCTAAATGACTGAAAATATTTTTTATTTATACGATCTACAAACTAGCATTTCCTAATACATTTGGGCGTTTTTCAATAAAACCGTTACTTTCAGACCTAAAAAAATGGAAAATCAACTTGTCTCAAATTTTATTTCAAGAGTTATTTTTAATACCTCTATTATTAACAAAAAGTGCAATCTTAAATACTCTTTAAAATGATATTATTTTCATAATGTGTGTACTGTTTCGTAGGGGACATTTGTTCACTACGAAACTGCTTCTAAACACACATCCTATTGCAATTTTAAATGTCTCCTATAGACATCCAGTTTGTTTACTATTATACTAGAAAGATCTCATTTTTTCTGAAATGGAGAACCATTTTTTATCGATAAAGATTAGACAGTACTTCACATATAAAGGTACAACTGGAAATTTCGATGCGTTTCGTAGTTGACAAAATCGTTTCGTAGAGGACAAAAAGTTTCGTAGTTGACATCAACCCTATTCTATGATAATAAAAACATACTAAAAATTACATGACACTAACCCTTGTTATTTGTTTTGCACGAATATAATTGAAAAAAGATTTAAAAAAAAAGATTGCATGGTAGTGTCCACTACGAAACGTTTTTCTCCAATACTTGTTTCGTAGGTGACTGTTTCGTAGGTGACATATTCACATGTTTTATTTTTTTCCCCACAATCTATATATTACAATAGTAACAAGACTGATTGTATTCATCAAAGCATGTATTGAGCTGTACACTGTTATTTTTTTTTCTTCATAATTTTAAAACCAGATACTAAAGGAGATTTGACCCGTTTCGTAGTGGACATTAACAAAAATACGGTATCACTCTGGTCCATTTGATGTGCTCAATTTTTCTTACCAACAATTTAACTGCCGTTACAAAAGCATCACTTCTTTTGTAAGACCCTTATGTTTATATCTCTTGCAAACAAAATTACATTGATTTTATTAAACTGTTAATTAGTAAATTATAATGACTTCGTTTCGTAGTGGACATTTTGTCAGGGACACACCTTCTGAAATTAAAAATCCTATGTTAAAAGCTGTTTATTAAAATATGTTGGATCTAAACATACTTTTGAATTATTAAAGAACTTATATTAAGTAAAAATAACATTTATTTCTACATTTTTTTACGATATTTTAGAGTAAGAATGTTAAACAGTCGGTCTAGGGACATGACATTTTGGTTGTTTTGGACCATTCAGAAACCAATATCTTATCACTCCCTCTAAAAATTAGACTGTTTCTTTGCTTTAAAATGTTACATCGAATTCAATGTACTGACTGCACAAAAAAATTACTTGTAAAGATCAAACACAGTTTTTTTTTAAAGTGACTGGGACAAGAAATTACGTTTTATTGTAAAACGCCCATTTACTATACTGTATTACATGTACGTATTTTGAAACAGTCCAAGAGGCAGTATCCTCAGACAAGGAACATTTGATTGTGTCCCGTCTTTTAACCAAACCGGCATTATTCAATTAAATCGAAAATAATAGAAAAGAACAGAATCATGTTTATTGCCAGTCACAGCGCCCAAAATTGAGATGAAAAGAATTGAGAATGGAAACGGGGAATGTGTCAAAGAGACAACAACCAGATCAAAGAGCAGAAAACAGCCAAAGGCCACCAACGTGTCTTCAACACAGCGAGAAAATCCCGCACCCGGAGCTAGGCGTGCTTCAGCTGGCCCCTAAAAAATGTGTACTTGTTTATTAATAACCTCATACTAAACTCTAAATTATATAAATGAACTAATAAAAATTAAAAATAATGTAAGATTTTTTTTCATTTTTAATTTTAATATGACTTTCGTGCTTTTTTTTGTTCACCATTTAAATTTGAGTGCGATAGTTGTATTGAGTTATGCCGCTTTGTCCTGGGGAAATAGTTTTGATGATGGAACCACTGTTTCAGTCGAGTTTTACCTCGGCACAACAAAAAGATTTTCTTTTGAAACTCTTTGATTGACAGAATAAGCAAACACATAAATGTAAACAGTTTAAATGGAATTCTTGTCATTTTCTTTGCCTGGACTATTTTAAAAGATCCTACCTAAGGATATTGATATAAATTTCCAGCTACGAGTAAACGCAATAATTAAATGATGGTGTTAAATGTTCAAAATAGCAGCTTTTGTCCTATGTGTTTGCATGCCTACTTTCAGTTTGGTAAATGTTGTGATTATTAAATTCGTTTCTTAGTCTTTATGTTTTACTAGAACACACCCGTGATATCGCGGGTCCGTGACTGAATTAAAGTATATAACTATGCGCAAGCCTTATTTTAGTATTAGTACTGTCATCTGATAAATTAAAGTCATGCCGATTATAAGATACACAATTTTCTCTGCTTTCAAATCTTTCTGTTTGAACCCGTCGAACTGGAACTTATCAATTATTGGTAATATTAATTATTTGGAAAACAAAAGGTCCTGGAATGGAGTATTTTTTATTATTTTTGATTCGCTGTTTTACGTCATGCCCGCTAACAAATGAAACTTATTTTTAGTCCAGATTTTTAGTATTCGTATTGTTATCTTAGAAAGTCTTACGGATTAAAATACTACAATAGGTAACAATTTGACAATTTAGTAGTGTCAACCCTGTGATTATGACCCGTGTATATAGTATATTAATACTGAATACACCGTTTGGTGGTGCGCCTGTCAGATGCGGAACGTACAGATAAGGTAATGGGTAACAGGTGATTTAACTGGACCCCTGCTGTTGTTTCAATCTTATCTGTGTCGAAGTATCAATCAGCGGGTGGCCAGTTAAACAGGTGATTATACTATTGGTATCGGTATTGGACTCGACCCGGAACTTCCTAATTATTGGCAATATTAATTACGTGGAAAACAAAAGGGCCTGGAGTGGTGTAATTTTTAATCTACACCTTTGTACTATATTAGTTGTATATAAAGTTGAATTCTTTGATTCGTCGTTTTTACGTGATGACGGCTGACAAATTGGACCTCGTAATTTTAGTATTATAGATACTGTGTTATTTTAATGCCATTACCAACTGAATAGGACACAGTCTGATTAAACCAAACCTCAGCTTGCTATCGTTTAATTATATATTTCGTTCGTGGGATATCACTTAAAATAGAAACAGGACGATATGAGAATAAACCAATTAATGAAAGATATTGTTTTATGTGCAGTATGTGTAAAAATGAAATTGAAGACAAAAAAACATGTATTTACTTTATAGCCTTTATATGCAGACCTTCGAAATATATTGCATAGCATAGTGAAGCAGTAAAACATAACTATGTCAGGTAGTTGCTAAAACCTGCTATAATATTTCATGTAAAAAAACATTTTTTTTTATTTGCATATATATAGCTGATGTATTTTAAATCTCAAATATATGGTAGTTAATTTTAAAATTGTGTAATAGATTGTATATTATAATTAATCCTTTAATATTAGTCTCTCATAATTTTAATAGGATGGCACTTGTATATGTTATAGTTTTTAAGTCATGTAAATTAATGATTATTTTACTGTTAGTTTAATATACAATATGTTTTATAAATATTATCTAATAATTTAATTTTGGATGTAACGCGTCTTCTGATTGGCTGACGTTATTTTGTTATGAGCCCATAGACATAATTTAGTCATGTGACCGTGACGTCATCAACATTTTTTCATGGTTTCTACGGTTTAAAATGGAATTTAGAATTAAATTCGAAATAACATAAAAAATGTGGTGCACACTGTTACATGTAAATAACCCGCTACGCGCGTTATCCTGTGTGCACCAAATTTTTTATGTTATTTCTTCAAAGACAGAAAAAATGTTTCAGCCATTCCTTAAATATTTCATGTTATACGCAATGTTTTATATGTATATTGGAATGTATAATTTTTTACAAGTGGCATCTATCAGTTAGTTATAATAACTCGCTAAAGTAAATTGCGATTAAAAATTCGAAGAAACGATACATTGCTTTACTTTCTTAGTATAATATGGTTTTATTGTTACCACAATCATTTATGAAATGTGATATACATGGTTCATCTTCAATGATATTAAACTCTCAAAGACATATTTACTATATTAATCTGTTAACGTATGATTCACTCGTCCACCAAATTCCTTGACTATTTCCGAAATAAACAATATACAAATTGTATGCATTATAATATTGAAGATGATCGTGGTTCGAATCTTAAAGTGTTAACACATGATTGGTTGGATGAGAAACTTCCCAAGTCAGATGACTGCCTGCTAGCCAATGATAGTCCAGGTGTCGAAGGCTGTCGTTTCTTGAACTGATTTGGATTATCATACCACTTCCACGTCGTAGGAAGAGGAAGACGTGTCACTTTCTCCACGTGACGTGTTTCGCCTTGCCGTTTCCAAGTGTCTGGAATCGGTAGGCGTGGTAGCTTAGAGAAGTTAAGTTTTTTTGATTCACGACTGTGTAAATTTTCTTTAGGTCTATTCCGACAAATGTCTTTTATATCGGGAAGTTCACATTTGTCTTTCTTATATATATGTTTCTTTGATGATCGTTTGCCTTTGTTTGTTGCTGATTTCTTCATCTTTTTCTTTCTTTTATGTTTATTTCCATCGTTTTCTAAAACGTCCGAGGAGATTGTCCTATATTTAACTTCAGACTTTTGTCTTGAGAGTGACCTTGTATGACCTTTCGTTGTCACTTTTCCCTTGTTGGCAGACTTCTTTGACCTAGATCTGATTTTCTTATTTTTGGGGATCAAAATTTCTGGGAGAAAATTATTTGATCTCGATTCGAATGGAACATTTTGTTCCGCTGTTTTAATTTTCTCTGTTGCATAGAACTCTGATTTTTCAAATTGTGAGCGGTATTTTTCTTTGTAGCTATGTATCCGATTGGATATCACTACCTTAATGATATTTCTGGCTGCATCTGCTTCTGGAGTACGGTGACGGCGACACATTACCCAGTCTTGGCGTGGTGGGAAATACTGCAATTCAAGTAATAAATAATATACTATTTTATCATCGGTATAAAGACGTCATTCGTAAATATAGCTCAACATGCAGACTTCTAATACGTTCAGGTATTTCACATCCAATTTTTATGGTAATATTCTTTATAAAGCACAAAGGTGTCAGTATTCACCTCAGAAACTTACACAACCTTTGAATAGACTTATTAAGAAGGGATATAATTACGATACTGTTGTCAAGTCATTAAAGATTGCATATTTTGGCGTTAATATTGAGTCACTGATAAGGTCTTTGCATCGTAACTAAACACATTTATTCTAAAAACAGTTGTTGGCATGACACGGGTTATGTTCTTCTCATATATGTTATGATGGTATGATACTAAACCCCTAACGGGAAGGATTGTGCCTGATGTTCATATGATGAAATCATAATCTTTCAGTCAGTTTAATTGAAGTCTGGAGCTGGCATGTCAGTTAACTGCTAGTAGTCTGTTGTTATTTATGTATTATTGTCATTTTGTTTATTTTCTTTGGTTACATCTTCTGACATCAGACTCGGATTTCTCTTGAACTGAATTTTAATGTGCGTATTGTTATGCGTTTACTTTACTACATTGGTTAGAGGTATAGGGGGAGGGTTGAGATCTCACAAACATGTTTAACCCCGCCGCATTTTTGCGCCTGTCCCAAGTCAGGAGCCTCTGGCCTTTGTTAGTCTTGTATTATTTTAATTTTAGTTTCTTGTGTACAATTTGGAAATTAGTATGGCGTTCATTATCACTGGGCTAGTATATATTTGTTTAGGGGCCAACTGAAGGACGCCTCCGGGTGCGGGAATTTCTCGCTACATTGAAGACCTGTTGGTGACCCTCTGCTGTTGTTTTTTATTTGGTCGGGTTGTTGTCTCTTTGACACATTCCCCATTTCCATTCTCAATTTTAGTTATACTACAAAGTAAAATAAATTTGGTAAGACTATAGTTAGTGCACTTGTCGAGGTATCTTAATCGGCACACTAACATAATTTGCATGAAACTACATACAATAAAATCAATTCAGGGAAGTGGGTTTAGATTTTTATGCCCCACCTACGATAGTAGAGGGGCATTATGTTTGCTGGTCTGTGCGTCCGTTCGTCCGTCTGTCTGTCTGTCTGTCTGTCTGTCTGTCTGTCTGTCTGTCTGTCTGTCTGTCTGTCTGTCTGTCTGTTCGTCCGTCTGTCCCGCTTCAGGTTAAAGTTTTTGGTCAAGGTAGTTTTTGATGAAGTTGAAGTCCAATCAACTTGAAACTTAGTACACATGTTCCTTATGATATGATCTTTCTAATTTTAAAGCCAAATTAAACTTTTGACCCCAATTTCATGGTCCACTGAACATAGAAAATGACAGTGCATGTTTCAGGTTAAAGTTTTTTTTTGGTCAAGGTAGTTTTTGATGAAGTTGAAGTCCAATCAACTTGAAACTTAGTACACATGTTCTCTATGATATTATCTTTCTAATTTTAATACCTCATTATATTTTTTATCCAATTTCATGGTCCATTGAACATGGAAAACAATAGTGTGAGTGGGGCATCCGTGTACTTTGGAAACATTCTTGTTTAAAGTGTTATCAAAGCACATAATTTGAGAAAAATCTCCAGCTGAGAACAAGGAATTGACAACAGAGGCTTGTTTTTTTCTTTCTTCAAAAAGATGTGTTTACTGTAACTTACTACCTTGTTGACTGATTCATAATCAGAGAAAAAAATGAATTTTAACTGAAATTTTCGTTCTCATAGTGGTATATACCTTCGACTTTCTTTTAATATCAAGCGGTTTTGTATTTCAACAATCCAAAGAACAACTTTGTGTTAACTCTCAAAAGTGTCACTCGTGTAAACTGTTAAGTTAGCACATTGTGTGTAGATCAGACTTAGTTTAAATATTTTTATTTATAGTGGATTGGGAAACAAGTTTTGCGACTTATATTAATCCCTTTCCACTTTGCGGGTGCGAGTGCTGCCTTGTAGCGGCATTAGCCTACTCTTTTTCGAAATCTACAAGGGTCTTTTTCGAAATCTACTAGATCAGACTTAAACTCTGAACTTCAATTTGAATCATTCTCCTACCTGCTGCCATTTCATTCTGAAGGTCATGGGGTCAACGTCTCTGCCATTTACAATAAAAGGATTCATGTATCCCATTCGGTTACCACGTTGGTGTGCCTTTGAAAAAATAACAAGTAGGTTATTGTGTGGACAGTTATAAATACTGATTAACCACGGTACGTAAAACTTATTTACTTTTCCGATGAATATCATCACGTATCCGTTTGAATAAGGAACGTAAACCATATATTACAATACTGAAAGGTTTAATGTTGGTCATCTATGATTACTTTAGATAAGAAGTGCGGACAACGAAAAACAGAAATAAACAACAAAACTGAAGACAATGAAGTATTAAAAAACGCACATAAACTACATTTTATCCCTATGTTCTATTTTAGCCACGGCGGTCATGGTTGTTTGCAGGCGTGGTCGTCGGACACATTCTTTAAACTAGTCTAAGATACTCTAACAATGATTGTTTAAATGTAGCCCGGTATAGTTTCAGAGGAGAGGAATTTTGTAAAAGTTAACGACGACGACGGACTGTGGGCGCCAAGTGAGGAGAAACGACCACTTGTCCTTTCAGGCAAGGTGAGATAAAAAGGCCGCATGTATACATATACATATATATATACATTTTACATACTAGTATTAAGGAATGTCGCCTTATAAAAGTTTGAGTGGTTGTTCATGTCAAAATAGCGATGATTCCATCTAGATGCATTTCCCATATAGATACTTCGCATAACCATCTAGATGATCCTAGCACAAGTTTCTAGATGCTTACCGCACAAGTATATCTAGATGCTTCGCACAAGTATCCTGATAGTTCGTGTTAGTATCTAGATACTTCGTTGATACTTCGTTGAAGTATCTAGATTGTCAAAAAGTCAGATCTTTAGTATTCTGTCGTATTTTTAACCAATTGAATTTGCGTTTTCTTACGCTACTGATTAACAAATTTCGCGGGACTTTAGAAAGGGAAACACGCAGATTCTCTATTCGTTAGCTTGATTCCCCGCACAGCTGATTTTACATGTATGTCAAATCTTGGAATAAACCAAAAATTGTTTAGAAGAAGCTTCAATAGAATCAGAGCAAGGACAGAGGAAGAAAATGTAGACGATATCAACTTTGTTACAGGGTAAAAAAAAATGTATTTCATCTCGAGTGTTTAAGCAGACTATGCAAAGCATCATGATACTTGTGAGAACTATCTAGATACTAATTAAAAGTAACTAGATGCTTTCAAAAAGTATCTCAATGGTCATTGAAAATATCTAAATAGAAAAAAGATATCTAGATACTTCGATAAAGTATCTAGATGTATCTTACAATCATCTAGACCTAAATTATGTAAATAAAAAAAAGATTCAGCAGAAGAAATGTTCAACGAAAAAGTAGCATTTTTTACAAATAAAAGAAAAAGTATGCATACCGCTACAACTTCCATGTTAGTCGATCGTCCTTCTTTTGGTATGATCACAGTGAGTAGTTGCTTACATGTGGTTAAATATACTGAACAGCCAGAAAATAAATAAGACTGACCGAATTAAACTACAGAAGTAATTTTCATATTTTCAATTAAATTTAATTTTAGTCTTGAATTTAGATGTGTGCAGCAGAAATTGGAAAATCGATTAGTATTTTCAATTGTAAAATTCTGTGATGCAACTTTCCAAGGTGCAACCGTTTTGGTTTCTTCACTTAGAAACCAACGAACACTCTTTTTGATAAATTGTTTATTCTATACTTCATGAAAAAAAAAGATGATCTGATTTAGATTTTTAGTACAAAATATCTAAATTAATCTTATTTTTTAACCACGATATGGGGATCTGGTGTTAAATGTATTGGAATTAAGAAAAACATTTTGTTCGATGCGTTTTTCAATAGTCTTAGTGTAATATTTCAACAAGTTTAAAATTTGATTTATAATCAATTGTATACATCACACTTCTATTTAAAGTTCTGAATGCACACAGATTTATTTTGCATGTAATTACATGGTGTAACATGATTTGCCAATATATCTTCAATATTTTTATAACAATATAATCGCTCTGGTCATCTTAATTATATATATTAACAGTATGTAGTAGACGACAATACACTGGACTGAGAAAAGAAAATACAAATAATCAGATCCAACCCGAATAATGTCAGTCGTTATATTCCGCCGATCTCCGTCTAATCTGAGATTGCTACGTTAGGTTATAGGCCGCTAGAGCGCGCATAATTATTTTAAAAACAGAGCAGAACCCGATCTATCATTCTGTGATCTATAATTATTGTCCTCGTAAATCTGAAAAGTAATGCTGTTTTCATGTATCCTAGGGTTTCTATTTTTCTCATTTTTGAAGACCGTACGGCGATCTTCTATAGTTGCTACATGTAGCATCTGCATAATATTCTGTTGTCTAACTGACAATCACACCACATATCATCTGTGTGCATAGTCCCATTATCATCTCTAAGATACTGAACTCTAATTCTAGTTTAGTTGCAGTTGGATTTTATTTAGAGTTAATTCCTTCTTTATGTTAAACAATTATTTCTTTAACAGTTTTTTTTTTAAATATGTTATTTTGTATGTTATTTTTCTTTTGACAACAAAAAGTCAACAAAAACTCTCTAGATACTTGTTAAAAAGATTAATACATGTATATAGATTAGTTTTGTTGAAAACATTTAACCATCTAACAATACTAATTTGTATTGCAGTATTATGTAAAAGTGCAAATTTGACATTTTTAAAATAAAACTAGATGTGTCAAAGCGACACGAATGGCCCCGTCCCAAAAGGTTGAAAAATCTGCAATTTCAATAACACATGCATGTGGACACAAACCTGATGGTAGTCTCACATATCAAAACTCAACTCAAAATCTGGAGGCGTATAGAAAAAAAATCTGTATAACTGTGATTTACAAGAATTTATCAAAGTCCAAAGCCCGTAATTTCAGCAAAAATTAGCGGAGCGGAATGAAACTTAAACTTGATCTGTAACTCATCATGGTTAACTCACATACCAAAAATCAGCCCAATATCTGAAAGGCGTTTAGAAAAAAGGCCGTATAAATGAGATTTTCAACAATTTCTCAAAGACCAAAGTCCGTAATTTCGGCAAAATTAGTGGAGCGGAACGAAACTTTTAACTTGATCTGTGACTCATCATGGTTAACTCACATATCAAAAATAAGCCCAATATTTGAAGGTGTTTAGAAAAAAACTGCGTATAATTGTTTGTTGCGGAATGACAGAATGACGGAATTACGGAATTACGGAATTTCGGAATTTCGGAATATCGGAGGTAAAACTATATGGCACCGACAACTTCGTTGCGGGGCCATAAAAAAAAACTTTAAATATAATATACAGATTAAAATGTTTAATAAACATATAGAAAATTGCGAATGTATAACACTAGGAACATATTATGCACATTTATGTCTTTAATGAGGTAAAACACAAATCTTTGATAGATCTATTTCCGTAGCATGTCGTATCAAAATGAAAATTATGACACTTGATGAACAAATTTCTGAAACTGTCCTGTATATTCTCCGATTAGCTTTAAAACATTATAAAGTTGTAGAATATCAAATTGTAAAGTTCTGTCAACTTGAACTCTCATGATCATCCAGAGGTTTTGTCATGTGATTGCACTATAAGCCGTGAAATTTTAAGAGCCGGCGCCAGCGCCACCAGAATCCATAGTCTCAAAAACCATCACATCCTTTTAAAAATAGAAAGATAAATTATGTTAACGATACTGCAATGATTTTATCTTTCAGACATAGACACCCATAGACATTAATATTCTCAACAGTTTGATTGAAACTTTTATTCTACACACAACATCTTACCACGAACTTACCAACATACATTGTAAATGTTTTAGAGAGAAATACAAAGAACTTACCAACATAATATTGTAGAGAGAAATACAATTAAGTTACCAATATAAATAATGTACAGAGAAATACCGGTGAACTTATAAAAATTAATGTTGTAGAGAGAAACACCAAGAAATTACCAACATAAATGTTGTACAGAGAATTTCCAGGAACATACCAACATTATGTTGTAGAGAGAAATACACTGAACTTACAAATATATATGTTGTACAGAGAAATCTCACGGACTTACCAACATAGATGTTGAAGATAATAATACCATGAACTTACCAACATAAATGTTGTACAGAGAGGAATACCATGAACTTACCAATATAAGTGGTGTACAGAGAGAAATACCATGAACTTGAAAGTACCAATATAAATGTTGTAGAGAGCAATACCATGAACTTACTAACATAATTGTTGTTCAGCGAAATACCATGAACTTACCAACATAAATGTTGATACGGAGAAATACCATGAGCTTACCAACTTAAATGTTGTAAGTACAGAGAAATACCATGAACTTACCAACTTAGATGTTGTATGTACAGAGAAATACCATGAACTTACCACTTAAGCTTTGTACAGAGAAATACAATAACTTACCAACATAAATGTTGTTCATAGAAATACCATGAACTTACCAACATAACTGTTGTAAATAGAAATACCATGAACTTACCAACATAAATGTTGTAAATAGAAATACCATGAACTTACCAACATAAATGTTGTAAATAGAAAAACCATGAACTTACCAACACAAATGTTGTAAATAGAAATACCATGAACTTACCAACATAAATGTTGTAAATAGAAATACCATGAACTTACCAACATAAATGTTGTACATAGAAATAGTGCCTTCTTCTTCACATCCATACCAGGTACTATGAAATAGAAAGAATACGTTATTGTAGTATACATCTGCTTCACATTTTGCAAGCGAATTAAAATGCACAATAAAGTTAATATTTTGATGAATTGTGGAGTATGGTAAGTGGGGCAGCCATATAAATGGACGTTAAGTGATAAAATATGTCTTTGAGAGAAAAATATGTTTTCTTTTCCCTAAATGTTACCAGCTTTATGACTTTTCACTGAAGATATTCACGATTGTAATAATTTTTTGTTTAACTTATTATGTCAAATTTTCATTTCTTAATAATCAACTGCCATTTTGGAAGAGATGACGAATGGCCGTTGTAGCTAGCTAAAGTGAAAGAAATTTTACACCATATATCATCAATATACAATCTTTGTGTTTTCAGAAGCTTTTTTAGAGACAAAAAGTCAGTCTGGATTATTCCTTTATTACATTAACTTGTAAGTGATAAAGTCATTAAAGTGGATTTTTGTTATATTTTATTCAAAAATAACTCTGTATTTTAGGGACGACATCAAAAGATCGATGTAGGATAAAAAACTTAAATCAAATAGTTTGGGGGTTGGGGGTTGGGGGTCAACATTGCCGCAAGTTTTGTTATTCTAAAATCGATTTTACATATAACCCTATTGGTCAATCAATTTTTCCCAAATTAAGTTAAGAGGGGGGGGGTGTGAGGGTCAGTGAAAAAGCTTTTTTGACTCGAACTGACTTGCCAATTTACCTTCACAGACTAACAGATCCGCTCGTGTACAACATTCCCTTGCCCATCCAGACCACTTTTTGTAAATACGTGAATCTAACTTGTTTTGAGACCTGGCATCAAACACCTGCAATTCAAATCAAATACTATAGTAACAAGTCGTCAATTTGTTTTAAAAAAATCGTTTGAATAGTTTTGAGGGTTGCAGTCTGAATTGTATCGAAACTCATCTCGAGGTTCATGTGAGCACGATATTTGAGATCTATATCTTAATCAGATTGCTAGTGCTGCATTATGGGTGATTTAAATAATCATACATCGTTTTAGAGATCTCCCTGGTGTGGTAGGAAAATGCCTTGTTTTTAAAATCGCAAAAAAATATTAATTTCGGTTTTCAAATCTGATTTATTTATTTATAGCGGTTGTTTGGTAAGTACTTTAAAAACATTGATTAATGAACGTCAGATATTTTATTTACAATAAACATAGTGTTTGGTATTTCTTGTTACATATAAAGTATACTTACATGGAAATTAATGTCTTCAATACAACAAATACAGAAAATTGGGCAACATTTACTCCATATATCATACAACTTCTGACGGTTGGCATCGTAAATTGTGAGATGAGTCTGCCATTTAGATGAGCTAGTGAATTAAAAATATCACAAATATTTACTAAGAATCAAAACGATGATCGAAGATAGTATCTCATTGAAATATGCAGACACACATTGACAAAGTTATCTAAACAGAATACAATGAAAGTTTTTGGGATCTAAATTCAAAACATTTTAAAATAAAAAGAAATTTCAATGGTACCTTTTAATGTCACTTGAAAAGATTTGTTTTCTTCCGAAAAAAAAACCCCTTACTTACTGTTGTCTTATATACCCTATAACAGTCCCTATTGGAGCCTCAACTGTCATTTCCCATCCACATGTCTCACTATCTGCACACCAGCAACACCCTGCACACCATTTAAATTTTCTTTCACAACGAATAACTTCCTGTAACAAAATGTCGATTCATACATTTACTTTTATATTATATAACCGTACGTTATGAAGAAAAGTTTAAGACTCGTAGTTAAGTAAACTTAACTTCTATTTTTAACATCATGTCCATTGTTCCTAAACATACTAATTCGATTTCTTACGTTTTCAAGCTGATTTTTTACTTGTTTCATGTTTTGGAAATGCGAATGGTCTTAGTTTGGAATATTGCGTTCTGGCTTGTTAGCATTTAGTGGTCTTGGAATTGGCAAATCCAAATACCCTTCGAGTTAAAACTCTATATTTCGTTCGAATTTGTTTCTATATCACGCCAATATTGACGAAAACAATTACAGACCCCTTTTTTGTGTTTACCAATAGTTTATAAAAAAAATCTTACCCTGCCGTCATTCGTTGTTATAATTATGCATAATAAAGCCTCGATCTGGACCACAACACATTCGATTACAACACTCTGATTCTGAAAAAAAGAGGAAGAAATTTCAATAAGTTATTCATATTTCTTCAAAATGAGTAAATCTCTGAAAATTAGAGAACACACGTCAACCGTTTCTTTTATCTGCAATGTTCCCACAAAGTTCAGAATTGAAATGAACAATTATAATTGTTCTTTACACTTTCTTTGACTTATAAATGGGAAATAAAGCTTGAAAGTTATAAAGAAACTGGATGGGTGTTCATATAATTCATACCCGCCTATTTTATTTTTTTACGATGACAATGTAGTTTTAGAAATGGTCAGTGTTCTTTTCAAACTATGTTAACTTTTAAATAATTTTTAACGATGTTTGTGTTATCAATAGGTTATTTCACCTTCTTGTGCAAAATATGCTCTCTGCCAACTGCTGTTTTCTATGCTATACCGGTTTGGAATTTCTATTGCTGAATCTGTTATCACTGTAAGAGAGGGAAAATATGTAATAAATAAAGTAGTATTCAGATCAGAAATGAAAAAGAAAATGATTAACAAAAAGACAGGGACCACCAATTTTAGATTTTATAACAACTATTCGTCACCCTTCAGCCTCCAAGAATAAAGAAACGACAAGCAAGCAATTGAAATAAAAGAGGTTCAATACGATAACGTAAAACCATTTACACTAAAAATCCTCCTAACTGATTCATGAAACAACGAACTCAAAATCAAAGTGATTCCTCCGAGATTATTACACACATAATCTACTTGGTTACCCTTTGACTTTAATTCACTCTCAATCTAGTTCCAAACGAAATATTTTCAAATCAAACACACACACATACATGTATCTACAATTGCGCGCGTGAATGTTTGAATTGCGTTCACAAGAAAACAAATAGTACATATTAATTAGAAATCTTTATACTTAATGTAGTGGTTGATTTTTTTTCATCCTCTTCTTCCTCTTCTTCCATATATAGTTAAGACCACCATTTGGTGTATTTTCAAACTGATATGTGGCATGTGTTGTGCAGACAAACCAATATGCATAGTGCAGTTAAAAATAGTATGTACAATTAAAATCGCGCACATTTCTTAATACATCTTTGTCTTCTGCAACTCACACTTGAATGTGTCAAATGAGTTGCAGACTACAGTTGTTGACTGATTGTAAAGATGATTTATCCTACGTCAACTCTCGTCAACCTTCTCGTATAATTTCTATAACTAACTAAGTTTATTCATGAACCTACTTTCTAAAAGATCGACTTTCTGATTGACATATATCTCCTCCATCTGAGCCAAATATTCCAGTCCAGGGGGACATCCTGGGGGAGGGGCTACACCACTGTCTGGAAATCCTTTTTTAGCTTGTCCTGAAAAACACATGTATTGATAAGGTTTATAAATGTACACTATTTTTTTGTGGGAAGTACATCATTTATGTGGATATGCTTCCTGAAAAGACGAACTCGCAAAACATGATCGAGCAATCCAAATTTTACCTAATTAGTTCAGTTTCTTGTCTTAAAATCGAGTTCTATATATTTTTATCATGAATTGAACTTATGACCTTAAATCAAGAGATGTTTGTGTCAATTATCATCATGAGTTGAATCGCAACATTTAGTGTAGTGTGCGTATGAACCTTTTCGTGTTTTTATAAAGAAAACTTACCCGGCTGATTGAGAATAACCTCTGACATCTGCATCCTGATTTAATTCGTGGTGATCGAGTAACAGGTCAAACCACTGCTTGGAAAAAAAGAAATAAGAAAAAACACAATTACAAGTTTGTTGTATGCTTTTAAAAATCGGGGGACGGTTAATTATAGTTGAATGTGTCCTCATGAGTGAAAATAAGAACAAATTACAATAACACTACTAGAAGCTTGTGTATACTTTTAAGTTTTCTGACTTTATGTATACATTTGTGGCAATTTTGCGATATACTATAAATTACAAACGTACCTAGTATTGGTATAATCTATGACCCTCTTTTCTTTGTTTTCTCTGTGATCGTTGGGGCCATTTGAATTAAAAAAGTTTAAACAGAAATATTTAAATTAATAGCTGCAGGGAAAATATGACATCATATGATATCTGTCATGAAATCGGAGAGGCTTGCATGAAAAGAAACACTTTTTTATTTTGTCTACAAATCGCCTGTTAAATTAAAGATAAACAAACACATTTTAGCCGAAAGCAATAGTGTAGCAAATTAAAGGTTCACCTGATAACAGTTGAATAATTTAAATTCACATTGATTAAGAACACAATTTAGTTTGTGTAAAGAATTTCTGGAATCAAAATGTATGATTATTTTTTATATTCAAACTAGACTATATAATTTATTGATTTTAAAATACATATGATCAATAGGACAAACAAACGAAATTGATACGTACATACATTTGATTTTACTTTGGTCAAAACGTTATATTGATTGGTTACAAAAAAAAATGAATGTTTTTGAAGGTAGAAAGGAGATGTAATAACATAAACGGTACCGATTTTTCTGTACCAGATGCGCATTTCGACAATCAATGTCTCTTCACTCGGTGATGATTGAGGTCAAATATTTTGAAATACAAAGCTTGTTAAAAGGATGAAGAGCTATAAACCAAAAAGGACAACAAAAACTATAGCCATAGCCGGACAAGGAATCAGAGCTTTGCACGAGGGGATACATTCCTTAATTTTAAATAATTTCAAACATTTTTTAAAAAGCAAATTTTAATAACACAAAATCCGTATGTTCATGTGGTCACTGTACGGTCTAAACGTACCGTATAGTACACTCTTAAAAAGGATTATACATAACAAAAAGTGAAACATTAAAATTTAGTATTTTGTACATAAAAAAAAAACAGAAAGAAAACTGAAGTGCGTCGATTATTCAAAAGTGTAAATAGATATTATAAACATAATTGAAATTGTATAGTTGTAAGGTTGACTATATACTCATTGTATCTAAAAGTAGGCGCAAGGGCAATAATATTACAAAACATTACCATATCTGGAGCAACAAAATGTCAAATAGTTGTTCCAGTGCGTTCTCATACTTGGTATTTGACCTAGTGTTTTTTTAGTGGGCGATACACAAAACAAGAACGACATTTTGTAATAAGAAATTATTTTTTTACCTCGCTGTTTTATCTGAAGGGAATAAAAAAGAAAAAAAAAAAGAAAAGTCCGTCCAAAGTCAGCATTATTTTTACACATTTGTTTTATATTTTATCCTATTAAATGTTAATGTAACTTTTCAATAACGAATTTTAACACATGATTTATAATGAAATGTACTAAATCACAATACAAAGATTAGATCAGTTTATAGTTCATTGGTTATGAACATGTTAGACGAAATGAACGAATTATAATTCTATATTTATTGCATACTTTGCACTTGGTAACCCAATTATATATAAAGCATATTGGATGAAAATATTTATGTATAATTATGAAAAATAGTCGAGCAAATTAAAATGCTTTCTAACTGATTTTTTTTTTTTTTTTTTTTTTTTTTTTTTTTTTTTTTGCCATAGTCTTGTCATTTTCTTTAATTTTCGCGAATATTTTTAAAATGGGAAAATAAATAATAATTAGTAGCTCTATAGATCGCAGTGATCAATGTGTATAAATGTTAACATAGTATTTGTCAACTGTTATCTTCATGAAATACATGTTGTCGTTTTCAATATTATGGAACTGTTGACACTTTTTTTAAATTTAAATGAAGAACACTTCTCAACAAAAATGTCAATAGCAATTATAGCGTACTCGCATTGTCCATTCATCATTTGTGAAGTAAGATTGTACAAGAAAACTGAAGACATGAACATGATGAAAGCAACATATGCAAAGGTAAATATAGAAATCAAAGCATTGCAGCTAGAAATAAAATATTAGTCATAAATCTGTCGTTGCAACCAGAAATAAAATTCCTTACCGAAGAACAAATATCACAATGAATTATTATAGTAGTTCACACACTTTCCATTCAGGTACCTTTCAATAACATTTGTACGACTTTGCCCCCCGCAGAGCTATAGAAAAACAGTACATTAACGGGTGTTACACGGACTCTTTTTGGACGATACACGGACACTTTTTATGAATAGAATCACTCGTGCATGAACAATGAGTTCATGGGCACTTTAACTTTCAATTAGATTTGAACTTTTTGGTTCACCGACATATTTCCTGTCTTTTTTTAATAAAATATTTACGTTATCATCAATATTTTTTTTAAAACATTTTCAGTAAAATACCATTCATATCAGTATACTTAAAGATTCGTACATTTAACTTAAAAAAAAAGGGGGGGGTATGTTTTTCTCCTAATAAAAAAAAAGATATTTTGATCCCAAATTTTATGAGAAAAAAATTACTATGGTCAACCAGATAACAAATTAATGATCTGCATGATTCCTGATTTTTCGATATATATATATATATATATATATATATATATATATATATATTGGGTGATGGTGTTGTAAAGGTAAATAGTTTATATATTCAGAAAAATACATACCCCTCCCCCTTTTTATGGAGCATGGACATGAATAGTAATTTTGGATAGTGCTGAAAGTGAAGAAATGATGATACCGACGTTTATATTTCAATTAAAAAAGACAGGAAATATGTAAATAAAAATCAAATCTCATCAAAAGATAAAATCCCTATCAACTCACCAATGCACGATTGATCCTATAAATAAAAAGTGTTCGTGTAATACATGTCCAAATGAGCAGCAACTCTTGAAGAAAAACATTCAACTTATGTCAGGCCTCAATTTTGGAAGGTTGGCTGCGATTGGTCATATAGTAACACGTGTTTAATTAATTGCTATCAACACATGCAGAGACCGAGCATGATTTTATTTTTTTAAAAGTATTTGTCTTAATATATACAATAACAGAACAAAATCCTTTTTTTCATAACATTTCACTCACTAATGAAGTAAAAAATTCATTCTTTTGATACATTTATATTGTTATTGAATTTAATTATAAGTTGAATTCAAATCTATCAGGGGCGGATCCAGTCATTTTAAGAAAGGGGTTCCCAACCTAGGAAAAAAGGGGGTTTCAACTATTTGTCCACATTCAAATGCATTGATCGTCTAAAAAATGGGATTCCAACCCCCGGCACCCCCTCCCCTCACTGAATATTAAATTCATGTATTTGACAGCAAACGTGCAATTTTCACGAAATGTTTAAAGGGGGAATGGGGAAATGAAATGGCACATCCTGCAATTTGTTCATCAAAGTAAAGATCACAGCCTGTTTGTTTCAAATCAATTAAGGCAGACTCCCGTTTTCTGTTTCACCCATAAAATTAAACGTTAGCTTACTTACCACTAAAATATTTCTTTAATATATTACATTTCAACGAAGTTGCATTTTAAAAAAGTCTCAAACTTGATAACGTTAATCTTATATAATGTGTTTATTCTATAACTTACATTTACTGATTTGAGGCCATTTAAGTTTCTCGAATGTTCAGTCTTGCAAAATGTAATACTTCTTCCTTGAAACGTCGTACAAGTCAGATACAAAACAAAAGTAACAAAAAAAAACAGGCCGGAAACAACCTGCCGTATAGTTTTTCTGCACTTGTAGTCAGGTCAAGGTCCTCGGCTAGCGCCTCGGACCTTGACCTGACTACTCGTGCAGAAAAACTATCCGGCAACGGTTGTTACCGGCCTGTTTCTTTGTTACCTTTGTATTGTATCTAATACTTAACCGGTTTTCTGTACAGGTAAAGATAATTATGTTTATTTAAATCATTGGTCACATGGGTCAAATGTTTGTTTACTATAAACACGTGTTACCAGGCTGAAGCTAGCGAACAATAACTAACGAACAATAAGCCAGCAAACAATAAGGCGATATATCGAAAAACCAGAAAACAGAATAAGACAACAACGGCCGTTAAATTAAAAAAATTTCAAAAAGGCAGAAAATCCGTCAAAATATAGCAATTCTAACTCAATTTTGAAATGGTTTTTACCCCATCCATTGATAAAACAAGTCACATCTCTTTTTAGGCTAATATTCAGTACCACAATAACTCTGCATCTATCAATGGATTATTTGAAGGTGTATTGCCACCAATGCACCCACTTCAATTTAGAATGATGTAAAAGTAGTCCTACCCTGTAAAATATAGCACCTTTGATGTCATTGTTTAATTAAACTAACATACACATATGCAGAAACGGGGTCGACTTATTCCAGGGCTTCTAGAGAAAAATAATGAGGGGTGTCACGGGGTATGACTATAAAGGTCTTGTAGAGGAGAAACAGGCGCTTCTTTTAAGCAAGGTATCGAAAGGCTTATGTTCAAAAATCTGAAACTAAAGCTCAAAATTTGAAAAAATGGCAAAATAGGGAGTCGGCCTATTCCAGGGCTTCTATTGAAAAATAATGAGGGGTGTCACGGGGTATAATTTTAAAGGTCGTGTAGAGGAGAAACAGGCGCTTCTTTTGCGCCAGGTATCGAAGGGCGCTATGTTCAAAAATCTGTAACTAAAGCTGAAAATTTGAAAAAAAAATGGCAAAAAACAAGGGGGTTGGCTTATTCTAGGGCTTCTAGAGAAAAATATTGAGGGCCGTCACGGGTATGACTATATAGGTCTTGTAGAGAAGAAAAATGCGCTTCTTTTGCGCAAGGTATTGAAAGGCGCTATGTTCAAAAATCTGTAACTAAAGCTGAAAATTTGAAAAAAAATTGGCCAAAAACAGGGAGTCGGCCTATTCCAGGGCTTCTAGTGAAAAATAATGAGGGGTGTCACGGGGTATGACTATATAGGTCGTGTTGAGGAGAAACAGGCCCTTCTTTTGCGCCAGATATCGAAGGACGCTATGTTCAAAAATCAGAAACTAAAGCTCAAAATTTGAAAAAAATTAGGGAAAAAATAGGGGGTCGGCCTATACCAGGACTTCTAAAGAAAAATAATGAGGGGTGTCACGGGTAATGACTATATAGCTCTTGTAGAGGAGAAACAGGCGCTTCTTTTGCGCAAGGTATAAAATAGAGCTATGTTAAAAAAAACTGAAACTAGAGCTCAAAATTTGAAAAAATGGCAAAAAAACAGGGGCTTATTCTATGGCTTCTTGAGAAAAACATTGAGGGGTGTCACGGGTATGAATATATAGGTCTTGTAGAGGAGAAATAGGCGCTTCTTTTAATTTTTCTCTCTTTTTTAAGACATTGTGCACAAATCTGAAACTAGAGTTCAAAATTTGAAAAAATGGCAAAAAAAACCAGGGAGTCGGCCTATTCCAGGGCTTCTAGTGAATAATAATGAGGAGTGTCATGGGGTATGACTGTAAAGGTCTTGTAGAGGAGAAACAGACGCTTCTTTTGCTCAAGGTATTGAAAGGCGCTACATGTATGTTCAAAAATCTGAAACTAAAGCTCAAAATTTGAAACAAATGGCAAAAAAAAAAACAGAGAGTCGGCCTATTTCAGGGCTTGTAGAGAAAAATAATGAGGGGTGTCACGGGGTATGACTATATATAGGTCTTGTAGAGGAGAAACAGGCGCTCCTTTTGCGCAATGTATCGAAAGGCGCTATGTTCAAAAATCTGTAACTAGAGCTAAAAATTTGAAAAAAATGGCAAAAAAGCAGGGAGTCGGCCTATTCCAAGTCTTCTAGTGAAAAATAACGAAGGGTGTCACGGGATATGACTCTATAGATCTTGTAGAGGAGAAACAGGCGCTTCTTTTAATTTTTTCTCAGTTTTTAAGACATTGTGCAGAATTTATCTTTGTTTTAAATTAAATAAAATAACATAACATTTCTTTGCATTTAAGAAAATAATCATCACTGGCAGTTAACCAATCAAAGGAGTCAGGGCCAATTTTGGCCTCAAATTTCAGGTTCTTTTTCAACTGATTCAATTAATTTATGTGAAAGATTTTAACTGGTTTACTCATTAAAAACGCTCCGATTTTAGCTTAAATATGACTTATGTTGTAGGTATAGAACCACTAATTCAGGCCCTGTCGGAAAGAACATAAAGGTATGTTGATTTTTCATCACAAGTCAGGATGAGGTACAGTTTTGACATGAAATAACTGCCACTTTATTTGAACTTAACACAAAGTAGCCATTAATGCTTGAAATTGCAGAATTTAACATAGAAGGCAATAGGGCTATGAATTAGTAGTTTTATACCTATTAAATCTGCCAAAAATTGTCATTTGTCAGATGGTTTTTGTCAAAAATGAAAGTGGCCGCATTGTGTTCTTCCTCAACCTTTATATATGTCATGTATTATAAAACATAACATAACTTACATTTCAATATTAAGAATGAACACAAATGCAGCCACTTTCATTTAAGACGGGAACTGTCTAAACATTTAACTAACTGCTAAAATTTTGAAGATTTTGAAAATTTTAGCATGACTTTATAATGTTAGTACCCGATATATGTGCCTTGTATTGTCTAAACTAACACATATGTATGTAACAGAAGCATTCTACTTTTCGATAAATAACTAAAAGTTAACATTTTATCAATTTTGTAAAACAGCTATATTTTGGAACAAAAAAAGGATCTTTCAGGACCTACTCCTTCCCTATTTGTTTAGGTTTTGGACAAGCTTCATCAACCATGTAACCTCAAATTTCCAAAATATTCTATAGAAACACCAAATTAAAAAAGTGATGCTTTGAAATACCCAAGATACATGTTTATGACCCAAAAATGTTATACTACAATAAAATAATGAATTAATTTACTACAACTGTAAAATTCAAAGGACCATTTTTTCAACCCAATAGTATTTTCGTATGCAAGCGGATGTTACGTACCATGATTTGGTGGTATTACATATATTCAATAGCTTCTAGAGGAAAAAATAATTTGGAGTTTCATGGGGTATAAGCTATACACAAAGACAAAAGTCAAGCATCCCCACGTTTTTTACGAATTGACAAATATTACGATAAGGGACATGGGATCGTTGGACAATTGGTTCCTTAATTAGTGAAGCAGACTGTAAGGACATATTTTTTAGGTTTAAGAAATACACAAGTTGCAAAAAAGGACAATTTAATGAATAGATTGTCACAAAACCACAGGTCCAGTTTAAACACTTTAACGTGTCCATTTTAAGTATGGACCTTCTGAGTTCGTTATGCATGATACTAATGTCATTTCACTTAGAGCACTTCCATTGTAAGTCTGTTAACGTTACCCATAGTTCAATATTCAATATCGGGTAAAACCACCACGTGATTGGATGTAGGTATCCACCCTGCGTCTCATCCATCCAGTTAGTCGTCTGATTTCCTGCTGTGATATTTGCCGCCATTCTCGGTGCAGCAGTGTTTCCAACTGACGTAAATTTTGTACAGATGGTTCGGTTGTCTGGATCCGACGGCATAACGTGTACCAATATGCTCTATGGGATTTAAATCCGAGCTCATGACAAGCTATGGAAGAGCAGTTACTGCTTCACCTTGCAGAAATGCGACTTAGCGTTGTCATCCATAAGAACAGATATTGCAGCTAATAGGTGGTTATCAAAATGAGGTACAACTACTGGCCGAAGAACGTCTCTGATGTATTGATCACAACTATGGTTTCCTCGTACACTGACCAAGTATAATTTGCAGTCATGAGAGATAAATCCCAAAACCATCACAGAGCCTCCACCGTAAAGTACAGTTGCTTCGATGTTACTTGTGGTATATGCTGTATTTTTATGTCTCCAAACTCTCAATCTTCCGTCTGTTACATGCAGAAGAAACGGGCTCTTGTCTGACCAATGGATCTTGCACCAGATCTTCAAGTTCCAACCACGACGAGCGAAGCACCATACAAAATGTCGGTCAGTTAACATTGGACGTCTTAAGCTTATTACCCATCTTGACTTCAGTTCTGATTTTAACCGGTTCCTCACGGTTGATAGCTGTCTATGAATTAACCATTCTCTTTTAAGAACAGGACTTGTTGCGAATTACATTCGTCTAGACAGGCATTGCAGTGCCCTGTCTTCACGTTGCGATGTTACTAATTATCTTGGCAAGTCTTTAACGTTATTGGTTTGGATGTGTTTCCGCACAAGCCTGCTGACTACAGTATACTGGTAGCCTCTCTGACATCCAATAGCTTATATAACCCTGATGTCGATAATCTGCCTTCTTTGAGCTCTTATATTCGTCTTCTTACCAGCTTCACAGAGTGTGAATAAAATGTTCAAATCGCCGGCCTTAAGTACTAAAATTTGAAGCACGTGGAAACTGCATTTTATAATTAAAATGGGATGCCTTGTTCACCTGTAGGATACGTCGATATCTTAATAACCGGTCAAACCTGTATGGTCACATCTTCTTAAGGAACATTGATCTTGTTCAAATCTATGTTTATATTCAAATTGGCATTTTGTTAACAGTTAATTTAGAATTATATATAGAATTATAGCTCAAGTCAACACAGAAGTGCTGACTACTGGGCTGGTGATACCCTCGGGGAAATAAATCTCCGCCAGCAGTGGCATCGACCCAGTGGTTTCAAATAAACTCATCATAAATACCAGACGCGCGTTTCGTCTACAAAAGACTCAATAGTGACGCTCGAATCAAAATAATGGTTGAAAGGTCAAAATAAAGGACGAAGTTGAAGAGCATTGAGGACCAAACATTCCTAAAAGTTTTGCCAAATACAGGTAAGGTAGTCTATTCCTGAGGTAGAAAAGCCTTAATTTTTCAAAAACTCAAAGTGGTGTTAACAGTTACTTCATAATTAAGATCATATCAATGATAACTCAAGTCAACACAGAAGTGCCGACTACTGGGCTGGTGATACACTCGGGAAATAAATCTCTACCAGCAGCTAGTGGCATCGACTCAGTGGTTGCAATTAAACTCATCATAGAAACAAGGATTTAAATTTTATATTTACGCCAGACGCGCGTTTCGTCTACAATATACTCATCAGTGAATGTCATGTGAAGTGTCATGTGAAGGGCAAATAGGCGCATCGTTTGCGCAAGGCGTCAAGAGGTGCAATGTTTAAATATGTCGAAAGGAACTAAAAGGAGTAGGTCAGTAAGACCCCTTTGTGACCCCAAAATAAAGTAGTTTTACAAATTTGTTAAAATTTAAACTTTTAGTTATTTATTGAAAATGAGAATGCTTCTGCTTCATAAATATGGACTGTTTTTGACAACACAACGCATATCTATCGGGTACTAGCATCATCAAGTCATGCTAAATTACCGAAATCTTCACAATTAAACTTTTTAGTTAAATTTTAGACGGTTTCCGTCTCAAATGAAAGTGGCCGCATTTGTGTTCATTCTTAATATTGAACTGTAAGTTTTTTTTTTATGATAATACATAACATATATAAAGGTTGAGGATGAACACAGATGCGGCCACTTTCTTTTTTGACAAAAACCATCTGATAAGTGACATTTTTTGGCATATTTGATAGATTTTTCATATTTAAGCTTGAATCGGAGCGTTTTAAATGACGAAATCAGTTAAAATCTTTCACATAAACTAATTGAATCAACTGAAATAGACACTTAAGTGTTTAACATGTTTAAAAAGTGTCCAAAATCTTTCGTCAGATGAACTTGACATTTGAGGACAAAATCGGCCCTTACCGGATCTACTTCTTTAACGAAGAACAAATCCAACTCAACTGTCAGACAAGAACGTGAAAACCTTTAAAAAACATATCAGAGTCAGCAAAGACTAATTTTGAATTTCTTGTCATATAAAGTCATAATTTCCCCATCCGAATAACATGATAAAAGAGATTGTAAAATGTGTAATGTAAGTACTGATAAAGAGAATTCTGAATACTGGCTGAATTTCTTTTTCAAGGGTATGTTAAAAAGAAAACGACGAAGATGAAAAAACGTTAGTTCGAAGGCCAGCTGGTATACAACCTAAAGTTCAATATACACTTACAGACTTAATAGACAGTCTACTTTTTATTATTTCAACAGTTTATTCATATCAGAGGTTTTGTTCCAGAATAAAACAAAATCAGCAAAGAGTACTGCATTGCTAAAAAGATATGATAGTAAAACTACATACAGACCAGTTAACTTTATCAATGACAATACAAGCGCCACAACCTTAAAGACGATATAAATACCCTCGTCCAAGTGTGGGCATTGTCTGATAAAAATAAATGTATATAAAAAAAGAAACGTTACTTTGCTTTTTAAGTAAAATATATTAAATATATTAGTTTGTAATATTTTCAAGATTAAAACTAATGACCTGAAAAATTTATCTATGATCATTTAATAATTTGTTAAAAATTCGAAGATAACGTTACGCCATTTAGCGATTTCAAACAAATATGCATTTTTTCAATCATTTACCTTTATAGAGATGGAATTGAGTTGTCATTTTGATCATTAAATGTGTCGAGCACTATTGTCGCATTGAAAAATTGAAATCGTTACACGTCAGGCAATGCTACGTCTACATCATAGTGAGAGAGAACGACCTATTGGGATGTAAGCAGCAAAAAAGACTCTATTACAGGTTGCAGTTCATCTCAATGTCTCTAGAATGACTATTGAAAGGCGCTCAAGACTCGTCTTAGAGATACTGGTACGACATATTAACGTTCCCGAGGTTGCAGACCACGTGAAACGAAGTTACGTGAAGATTGGCACATCCGCATAATTCATCTCCAGAATCGATTTGGACAAACTCATGGAAGAAACAAAAATAGGCTCTCAGCCCAAACAGTTTGTAACCCACTTCAGTTAGTCAGCCTAAGAGCTCGTCGTTCGTTGAAGTGACCTATCCTTACTCAGCATCGAAGGATTCTCGAGTTAAATGGATAGGGTACGGATTCGATTAAATAGACTAACATGGAGACAAATCCTTTTTACCGATGAATCGAAATTCATCTTGACATTTATCGACGGCAGAGCCATGGTCTACCGCAGGTGCAATGCATGATTTTCTGATGCGTGCGTACAGGAAACCGATTGGCTTTAAGGTGGCGAATTTATGGTATGGGACGGAATTGCCTACATACGTTGCATCATACCCATATGCATACCTCTCGCAAATACCACACACATGGCGTTTACTATGTGTGCACTCAATGTAATGTCACGTCACTTTACATCTTTCTATGACTTATACATCTATCACATAGTTAGGAAGTCCTTTATTTCTATTTTAAGAAAGGAAAAGTAATACAAAGCTGAAAGCCATTTGTTCCGGAAATAAACGAGCACTTACAAGACTTTGGAAGAATTTTGGATACATAACTCGATAGTTTCGATATAGAAATTGAGGAAGTCACAGGTATTTTAGATTCCGTGTCACAGAAAAGTGAAATTTAGATAGGTCTTAATGATAAAGTTGCAGAAGCTTGCTCGGATGAAAAGGTAGTGGAAGAGATTCAGCAAACAAATCAGTATATGTTCGTTAAGATTAAGAAATCCGTCAAATTAGATTTTTTTATTCAATCCTCACAATCATCTAGTCATAATATACCCATCAATACTACCGTTTTTCAAGCTAGCAATGTTACTGCCTCTAATACACCCATATATATCATAATTTCACTCGCAGACAATAGTGAACCCGCAAGTGACTCCTTTTCAATAGCACCCGCACGCCAATTCAATTGATGCACGTCGACATCTCTTGTTCAATAGAATGCAGCATAGATTCATACTATTTACTCTGCTTTATCAGAGAAAACCGCTGAACTATTGGTTACTAGTAGTCACCTTTAAATTCTTAAAAACCTTTACAGTCTTGGAGAATCATCAAGAATATGGACCTTCTAGAGAGGTTAGTCATACCCCGTGACACCCCTCATTATTTTTCACTAGAATCCCTGGAATAGGCCGACTCCCTGTTTTTTTTGCCATTTTTTTTCAAATTTTGAGCTCTAGTTTCAGATATTTGAACATAGCGCCTTTCGATAGCTTGCGCAACAGAAGCGCCTGTATCGCCTCCACAAGACCTATATAGTCATACCCCGTGACACCCCTCATTATTTTTCTCTAGAAGCCCTGGAATAGGCTGACCCCGTTTCTGCATATTTGTTTGTTAGTTTAATTAAACAATGACATCAAAGGTGCTATATTCTACAGGGTAGGACTACGTTTACAAACGTTTTAAATTGAAGTTGGTGTATTGGTGGCTACACCTGCAAATAATCCGTTGATAGATGCAGAGTTATTGTGGTACTGAATATTAGCCTAAAAAGAGATATGACTTGTTTTATCAATGGATGGGATAAAAACCATTTCGAAATTGAGTCAAAAGTGCTATATTTTAACGGATTTTCTGCCTTTTTGAATATTTTTTGATTTAGCGGCCGTTGTTGTCTTATTCTGTTTTTTGGTTGATCGATATATCGCCTTATTGTTCGCTGGCTTATTGTTCGCTAGCTATTGTTAGCTAGCTTCAGCCTGGTGTTTGTGCTTATACATAGCAAATGTTTTGTGATTATGGTTGCATGTACAATGAAGTAATTATTAACTTGGCGAATATGGTAGCTGTTTTTTTTTTCTGCGTTTTTACTCCATTCACTGCTTTTTTGTCTCCATTCACGTCATTTGGTATCTGAGGTTAGTTGTCTCATTGGCAGTTATACAATAAGTGTCATGCCAAAAAATGACTTACATGTTCCCGTCTTTCCACCAACAATACGGTAAGGTCCACGTTTAATGGTCGCACATTTTCTTTAAATTTTGAAACTGATATTACTTGAAAAACAAACAGTATTATTTATTTACTCACATGAAACAAACCGGGATGCAGTATTCATTACGTAGGTGAAACTGGACGATATTTATCGAAACGCACGCAAGAACACCTGTATCGTTTTAAAAGACCCAATAAATTCAAAAGTATCATTTATCACCATCTTAAGAAGCACAATCATCCTATTAGATATTTAACAGTTCAACCTTTAGAAGAAGTAAATAAGCAGCCTGGTGAATCTCATTCAAAGTTTGTTCGATCACGGAAAATCATTGAATTAAATTGGATTAAAAAATTACAGACAGTCTACCCTCTCGGTCTTAATGGTAGTATCTTCTAAAAGAGAGCCGTGGTGTAGTGGTTAGTGCATCGGACTACTAACACAAAGGTTCCTGGTTCGATTCCCGTCTGGGATGAAAATTTCAGGAACTGAATATTCGGCTCTCCCTTGACACCATTTGCGAGTATGGTCTCGAGGAAACGATGATAGTCCGTCGGAAGGGGACGATAAATGGCTGACCCGTGTTAAGAGAGAGCCATATCTCTTGCACGTTAAAGACACCCTTGTAGATTTCGAAAAAGAGCAGGCTAATGCCGCTACAAGGCAGCACTCGCACCCGCAAAGTGGAAAGGGATTAATATAAGTTGCAAAACTTGTTTCCCAATCCACTATAAATAAATATGTTTAAACTAATGGTAGTATCATTGGAATTTGTAATCATATATCAAGAACCGATTCTGTTAACATTTTGGATATAGTTTCTAAAACTGTTCGTAAAAATCGTTCTCATGGACGTAGAAAAATCGCAATCAAAGAAAATTTCGGACCAACAATACAAATATTTCGGACCTAATTTTTATTTCAAAAAACAACGGTTAACCAAGCTCTGTTCTTTACCTATAAATAAATTAAATTAAATTTTAGAGGATTGCAACAAAATTTCATATTGCAGTCCTCAGTATGAAATCGTTCAAATTATAATGGCATATTGTTATTCTTAACTGTTTCCAAAAATTGATCGACCTGAAGATCACAAAAAACATTTTATTAAAATAAAGTATGTCAATAAAGGTTCTGATTTTGTAAATATTGCCGGTATTTTTAACGACCATTCTGTTAAAGACCAAAATCCTGGATATTTTGATAATACTGAACTCCCTCTTATTTGTTATATTTACAAGAAATCTACCCGGAAATATGTATTTAATTATAGCCAATTGTGTAAAGATGTAAATATCAGTGAAAATACACATATGTCATGTAATTGCAGTAATTCCGAATACACTTATTGCCCCATTTCCCATGTCATAACAGGAGACCTTAACATCGTTCGCGACCGAGAGTTAAAATCATTCCTCAGTAAAGGACCTAAATATCGTCCCCCGTCAATTATAAGTTGGAATGAGTGTCGTAATATCATCCACGACTCACTCCGTACCTATTGTGTGAAATGGGTAAAACGGGAAAAACCTGACAAACAATCTTTGGACTCTTTTTTGAATTCAGTAATGAGGATAGTTGATATTCGAATACAACATTTTAAAGAACATTTTACTCTTAACAACAACCATAAAAACCCTATTTCGCGTATCAAACATAAATTAAAAGAGCTAGCTGAGGAATTTGTTTTTATCCCGGCTGATGAAGCTGCTAATAATATCATTATTGTTTGACGTAAATTTTATATTGAGGTTCTGCAAAAGGAAATGACGAATTCACCAACATTCCAACTGACTTCATTTTCAGAAAACGACAACTGTAACAAACACAAACTTTTAGCTACTTCTTTACAAGCAGAACCAAATACATGAAAGTCCCAACTATGTACTGAATTCCGAAGCTACACAAAACACCTTAAAAATATAGATTTATTTCATCTTCAAGCCATTGTTCCACTACTAAATTGTCTATGTTCAAATAAGTCTTTTGAAAAGAGTGGAATTAATTTCTTTTGGAGTGTCAAAAACTCGTTGGAAGTACTTGATAAATTGCATGCATATATTTGTGATTTTGAATCTGTTCAAAGTTTTGATTTTTCTACCCTACATACCACTTTGCCTCATATTCTCATTAAGAAAAAATTCACATCCCTAATTAACTGGGCATTTAAAAAATCAGACTGCGAGTACATATGTTCAAACTCTTTTAGGTCATTTTTTAGTAGCAATAAACTAAAGCAATGTGTCAATTGGACATGCTTTGATACTATATATGCGCTTGAATTTTTACTTGATAACATTTTTGTCCGCTTTGGAGATTCCGTACATCGTCAAGTTATTGGAATTCCAATGGGGACTAACTGTGCACCACTTATTGCGGACCTGTTTTTGTATTGTTATAAGTTACAATGTATGACTAAAATTAGCAAAGACTCATCGAGACAACATTTGATACAAAAATTTAACAAAACTTTTAGATATTTGGATGATATATTGGCTCTTAATAATGACGACTTTAGTATGTATACTAAAGAAATTTATCCTGTTTAACTTACTTTAAATAAAGCTAATACTAACAATGACCACTGCCCTTTCCTCGATCTTGATATCTTTATCGTTAATGGGAAGCTTAATACAAAAATTTATGATAAAAGAGATGATTTTTTATTTCCTATCGTTAATTATCCATTTTTAGATGGTGACGTTCACTTGTCACCATCTTATGGTGTTTATATATTTCAACTTGTACGATTCGCTTGTGTATGTAATAACGTATTAGATTGATTTTAGCGAGAGAAATTTATGTATTAATGAATAATTATTACACCAGGATTTTCAATATCACAAACTAGTCAAAACATTTACTAAATTTTATCATCGGTATAAGGAAATAATTCGTAAATATAACTCAACATGCAGACATCTTAGGTGTTTCACATCCAATCTTTTATGGTAATATTCTTTACAAAGCACACAAATGTCAGTATTCACCCCAAAAGCTTACAAAACCTTTAAACAGACTTATTAAGGAAGGCTATAGTTACGATACTGTTGTCAGAATAAAGATTGCATATTTTGGCTTTAATATTGATTCACTTATAGGTTCTTCGCATCGGAACTAAACACATTTATTTAAAAAAAAAAAACAGTTGTTGGCATGACACGTGTTATGTTCTTCTCATATATTTTATGATAGTATGATACTAAACCCCTAACGGAAGGGATTGTGCCTGATATTCATATGATGAACACATAATCTTTCAATCAGTTTAATTGAGGTATGGAGCTGGAATGCAAGTTAACTGCTAGTAGTCTGTTGTTATTTATGTATTATTGTCATTTTATTTATTTTCTTTTGTTACATCTTCTGACATCGGACTCGGACCTCTCTTTTGAACTGAATTTTAATATGCGTATTGTTATGCGTTTACCATGTTTACTTTTCTACACTGGCTAGAGGTATAGCCTTTGGTAGTCTTGTATGATTTTTAATTTTAGTTTCTTGTGTATAATTCGGAGTTTGTATGACGTTCATTATCACTATACTAGTATACATTTTTTTAAGGGTTCAGCTGAAGGACGCCTCCGGGTGCGGGAGTTTCTCGCTACATGGAAGACCCATTAGTGGCCTTCGGCTGTTGTCTGCTCTATGGTCGGGTTGTTGTCGCATTGGCACATTCCCCATTTCCTTTCTCAAAACTGCTTTGTATTTGACCATTGCAAAACTCTCAAATTCTGAAATTTCAACCCCTTTAAATGTGAATAGAACTGCAAAACACTTTTGATACAGCAGCTTTTTTAATAAAAAAAAATGTCATAATATGAATGAAAGACACGTTCCTTGAGGCCTATCATGCACAAAAAACTTTGTTCATAACAAAGAGTTTCATCCCTGTTGCTCGTTATTTATGCATGCGCATCAGAGATGCATTCAGTCAAATTACTATACAATTTAACGAATTTTCTTAATATTATTTACAAACGGATATTGTTTTTGACATACACATATACAGTAAATGCTGCTTATATGTTACACTACATGATAGGATGTACAATGTTGTTAAAAAGCAACAACAGCTATACAGTGTTAGAAGTAATTTTTAGTTTATCAGAAATATACGAGTAAATCGTAACCAAAGGTTTATGATTCAATACAACAGACGCGCGTATTGTCTACAGAGCACTCATCAGTTTCGACCATTCTGTAGGATATTTCCATTTTTCTACAAAATTGTTCTTCCCAATTAGAACCATTATCAATAAATGACAAATAAAGGCAACAGTAGTATACCGATATTCAAACTCATAAATCCATGGACAAAAAACAAAAACGGGGTAACAAACTAAAACTGAGGGAAACGCATTAAATATACGAGGAGAACAACGACACAACACTTCAATGTAACACACACAGAAACGGACTAAGCACCAGACAAAATCCCACGAGAATAACAAATATAACATCAAAACCAAATACATGAATTTGGGATAGACAAGTACCGTGCCACGTCTTATCGCAATGTGAATTTACACTCAAAAATAAGAGAAAACAAACGACGCAACGTTAAAATGTAACACATACAGAAACGAACTATAATATAACAATGGCCATATTCCTGACTTGGTACAGGACATTTTTAAAGAAAAAAATGGCGGATTGAACCTGGTTTTGTGGCATGCCAAACCTCCCCTTTTATAGCCATGTGAAATATAACATTAAGATGACAACTCAACACTACAGGACTACAATATAAATAAATTGGAGAATACAATTGACAAAGAAACACACGAACAACAGCCAACAAAAGGCAACAAGTTGAACATTTTAATACGCCAGAAGTGCATTTTATCCACACAAGATCTACTAGTGATGCCCAGATACAAAAGTTTGAAAGCCGAAACAAGCACAAAGTCGAACAGCATCGAGGACCAAAAGATCAAAAAAGTTGTGCCAAAAACGGCCAGGGTTGTCTGTTAGTTACCAGAACATCCTTATCATTTAGAATAATTTATACTTTTGCAAACAGTAAATTTATAAAATTAATAAACAAAAGCTGTACATGATAGAACTGAAATATTAACTAATTACAGGAAACAACTGAAATACATTACATAACCAGACATTTGCAACACAATATGTAGACACATCCGAATATGTTTAAACCTCAACGCCAAGTGACGTCATATTTGAAATTGTAAAAAATGACAAAAAATGATAACGTCATTTGAATTTGTAAAACAGATCATCAAAAAATGAAAAATGACGTCATTTGAATGAATAAGATAGAACTAGGACTGACCCAAGATTACATTTGAACTAAATACTGATATTTCACTTAATAACAATGCACATTTCAATATTTATTAATAGCAAACTAAGGCAGCAATTAACTATATTATAAAGCTATGTCCGGTTTGTTTTGAATCTCACTTCAAACGTAAAATATCGCACTGATTACGTTGAACAAAATAAAATCTAATAAATGAATGCGGTGATTAATATTATTTACCATAACACATAAATATTTGCATATGAACTGAAACATGAACTAGGGCTGTTTTTGATTAATAAATCCCAAAACATCAGTTATCGTTGTTAGGTGTCACGGTGGTATCCGGTGGTTGTTATCATTCACGTCATTTGGTATCTGCATGAGAGCAAATTGTCTCATTGACAGTTATACAACTCCTTGGTATTTGACCAACGAACAAAAAATCGTCCTGTTCAGAAAAGTAACACGAGGAACCATTTACTTTGTTTTAGGAAAATATGTTTTATGTACGTAATCCCTAATTAACTAAAGAGATGATTGAACTATGTTGTTTTGAGCATTTAAACAACAAGCACAATTTAGAAGAACAATTATATCGTATAATGTGACATGGGAAGTGTTACCTTTTCTAGCATGAATATATGGAAACATATAATATATTGAATCAAATATAGTTATATCATGAAAAATTCTGACCTAAAATACTGTGGATTAACTATTTTTTGTTCGGTATGATTAGTTACATAGTGTGTTAGTGACTTAATATGGAATTTACTGACCCCGTATATATCATATTAAGTCACTGGCACACTATGTAACGAATTTATCTTACCGACTGTCTTTATTTGTTGAATGTAGACTAGAGTTGTCTCATTTGCTATCATAACATCTTCTTATTTCTATATTAAAGTGTTCAAGTGTTCAATTTTAAGAACCTTCTTCAATTGGTCTGCCCTTAAAAAAAAATAATGCAAACAATAACTTTTTCTTATCAACAACCTTAATATAACAATATTAAGGTGGTATATTAAGGTGTTAATATACAGGGAGATAACTCTGTAAAATCAGCTAAACGTTTTAATTTTTAATTACGTTGTGTTGTTAAAGAAATATTAAGCTTCTCAATGATCAATATAAGTGTTTGTCAAACTGCTATATAACCAGTGTAATTTTTCTGATAAAACGGTTGGTTAAAATTTTTTGAAATTTTTATATTTTTGTAAAAGGGTCAAAGTAAATACTTTGTCAAAATTTTAAGAAAATTAAACGAGCCAAATTAATTTTAGATAAAGTGTTGGGTACCACCTTAAACAGAACTTTCGATACTTTTGAATAATAATACAGTGCCAAAGTCGTAATCCACTACTAACCGTGTATTGAATTAAGCCCCGCCTCCCTACTAACCTAATATTGAATATACACGGTCTCATAGAGGACGCTGTTAACCAGTCACATTCCTAGAAATGTATAGGAGGTAAGATAATATGTTTTTATGTAGTTGTTTTGTTGAAACATTTATTGTTTTACAGTGATGACGATTATATTACAATGTTGACTGCTGTACCCGGATTTTTCGGCGTTTTAGTTATTATGTCTGTTTGCTTTGCTCAAACATTATTGTCAATATAGAATTCTATGGAACTGTCATTCGAGTTGGAGGTTTCACTAGCTATAACACCTGGTTTAATCAACCATGTTATACATTTAGGTAGATACCTGTTCTAAGTCAGAATTGTGACAGTTGCTTACCATCCGTTAGATGTGTTTGAGCTTTTAATTTTGACATTTTAAAAAGATTTTTTCCGTTTTGAATTTCTCAGAATTTCGGTATTTTTGTTATTTACTTTTCAACACATGTAAACAAACACACATATTTGTCTTTTTATACAACTTATTAAACGAAACAATGCAATAGAATGTTTTACCATTAGTAGGTTGAGATTTGTTTAAAATTTTCGTTATAATTACATAACAAAATTCTGTTGATGTCCTCTTGTTTCTACTGAAATAATCTGAACTAAATATCATTGGAAGTTAAAATTTTTCTCTCTTAAAAAGCACAGTTCTACAAATGATTGTATTCAATATTTTTTCTTTGGACAAAACAATTTCTAGTATGTCTTTTTTAAAATTATCATGTGTTTGTTTAATTAATAGCTGTTCCACTTCAATCGTTCAAATACCATAGTCTCCTACAAAAGAGGAATACAACTTAAATGAGAACGTTTTAAATTAGTAATGTTGCCTGTTGTTAAATTCACAACACATTCTGTTTGATACATCTGGATGAGTATAACGGGGTCCAAAGTAGATAATTATTTGTTTCAGAAAACATTTATCTTCGGAATTGTGACTACACATTGTAAATGAACTATATAGTTATACTACATATTACTGTACTCGAATGTACGTGACATGTCCTTCAAACAAACCTTTCCAAATGTTCGTCTCGAGTGTACATGATAGGAGCATTTAAAAATAAAGTGTGCCAACCACCACTAGTGTTAAACTGATAATCGTAACTGGAATAACGACGATCCCAATATGGCGACGGCAGAAATAGGTAAAAACTGTGGCCTGTTGTTGTCACGAGTTACCCAGCTGCAAGGATTTTTCTATACAATTACATCATATTTGAATCTTAAAGGTTCACTATAATTGTCTATGCACTTAGAAAATTGCGTCGAAATATCCGGGATGATAATCGTAATTCAATGGCATTTTTCTTGTTTGCATTTGATAATCGTAATTTCTGAATAGGATAATAGTAGCAGAAAAATGATAAATGTGTCTTCAAGCTTTTCCATGGAATTTTGTGTGACAAAACTGCAATGTCCAGTTAAATGATGACATTAACACAAACTAAAAATAAATGAAGCAACATACAGCTAAATATCTAGGACAAAACGTATATATATCTCAATATATAACATGTATAACAATATGCATAACATTAAAGGGACACTAGCTGACAAATTAATGTTCACCGAATTTAATCAAATTCCCATATTTTATTTATAAACATTTATTCAACAATTAAAAGTCTAAAATAAATAATAAACAGGGCATGCGCATGAAAAAACGTAGCTTCGATTCGAGTGTATTTTAATCCAGATGCCATCTAATTAATTATCGAGTTGACCTCTAAAGTCATGCGATGACTTTATAAGCGATGTAAACATAAATATAGATTTAAATAGATTAAGCAAACTCGTGCTGTTGGATTATTCTAGGTCTATCTAATTACATATTAAAGATGAAAAATATATGTTTATCATCGTTTTCACCTGTATAAGAATAAATTCTTGTGGATCGAATCAGCCAATCAAATGATTTATCTTGGTTTCAGTTTCAATGTGACATACTTTTCCTTTAAATAACTTTGCAAAAAATTTGGCGGGGGTTAAACATGTTTTTTGAGATCTCAACCCTCGCCCTATACCTCTATCCAATGTAGAAATAACAAACGCACACCAATACACATAGTAAAACTCAGTTTAGGAGAAGTCCAAGTCCGATGTCAGAATAGGTAACTAAAGAAACTAAACAAAATGACAATAATTCATAAATTAACAAAGGACTACTTGCAGGTACTGACATTCCAGCTTCAGACTTCAATCAAACTGATTGAAACATAATGTCTTCATCATGTGAATATCAAGCACAATCCCTCCCGTTAGGGATTTATTATTATACCATCATTAAAATATATTAGAGGAACATAACACGTGATCATGCCGACAACTGGTTTTCGACGGCAATTTTCTAAGCGCATAGACTATTATAGTGCACCATTTTGATTCAAATATGATGTATTGGTACAAAAAAACCTTGCAGCTGAGTAATCCTTGACAATAACGGCCTATTTTTGAGAAAAATGACTGAAAAGATTTTACCTATTTCTGCCGTCGCCTCATAGGGATCGTCGCAATTCCAGTAACTATTATCATTGTAACACTAATGAACCACATAAATTGATATCACAATTTTGTATAGGCATTTTTATTTCGTTTTCGACATGAGTTTCATGATCCCTTTGTTATTTTTTGCCCCTCTTTTATCTTTCTGTTTATTTGCATGCAAAAAAGTTAAATGCATTATTGAAATTAGTGTCAGATTTGCTAAGAATCTATTTTTAAGATGATAATTCCGTCAGAGGTAGGTATATTGCCTCAATATTATGACCATTATGTTGTTACATAGATGTTAAGTGAAATAAGGCCGATTGAAGAGTGATGTCCACATTATTAATTCACGACAAAGCTGTTAAAAGTTGGCATCTTTTATCCTATCAAAATCGCTACCTATGCCATGATTTGATTTACCCTTATGGAGTATTTGTGTCTGAAAGAAGAAGTTGAGTACTGTTTTGTTTTTTTAGATTTGTTGTAATGTTAAATACTAGTAATAATCCCTCGAATTTTGGGTGGATTCAAAATAGAAAAAAAACTACACTTTATGAGTCCAATGTGTTTGAAGCGCTTTTTTGGATTTAATTTCACCACGAGCGCTGAAAGCGAATTACAAGATGATATAAGGTTAATCGGCAACCCTTTTCTGCAGGTACTTTATCGGTTGCATCGAAGAGGAAGAGAAAGAAGAATTTTACCAACAACTACAAGACAATGTTTCATCCTGCAATAAGAATGATATGCTTATAGTTATGGGTGACCTGAACGCAAAAGTAGGCAAAGACAATAGCCATATGCAAGAGGTGTTAGGAAAACATGGATGTGGGACAATAAATGAAAATGGTGAATTATTATGCAATTTCTGCCAAATCAACGGCCTCACCATAACAGGCTCCATTTTCCCACATAAGGAAATACATAAAGTAACATTGAAATCCTCTGATGGAAAAACAACAAACCAGATAGATCATATAATGATACGAGGGGACATGAGGACATCAATATTAGATACAAGAGTAATGAGAGAAGCAGATGTGTATACTGACCACTACTTAGTAAGGTCAAAGATCAGACTCAAACTGGCAAGAAATAAAGGTGATAAGAACAAATGCAAAAGAGAGAGATATGACCTAAACAAGCTAAAAAGTGTGGATGTAAGGAAACAGTACAACATTGAAGTGAGAAACAGATTCCAAGTACTGGAAGAAGGTAACATAAAAGATCCAGTGTTGAAATATGAAGGTGCAGTAGAGATATACACTGAGGCAGCTAAACAGGTATTGGGGAGCAGTAAAAAGATCAGTAAACCATGGATAACCAACAATACATGGAAAATGGTTGAAGAAAGAAAAGAAATTAAAAATAAATTAGAAGGAACTAGATCGGAAAGATTAAAAGTGAGACTCAACGAAGAATACAAGCAGAAAAATAAAGGGGTTAAGAAAAGTGCTCGAGAGGATAAAAGGAAGTGGTACAATATGATGGCTGAAGATGCAGAAAAAGCAGCAGAAAATGGTAGAAGCAAAGAGCTTTATAACATCACTAAAATCCTAACAGGTGAAAGAAAGAGGCAACACACAGGAGTAAAAACTAAAGAAGGAGAACTGAAAAGTGAAAGAAATGATATATTGAATAGATGGGTAGAACATTTTAGTGAAGTTTTAAATAGGCAAGACCCTCTTCATCCAATTTCAGAGGAAGATGTAGATATGGCCGAAATTATAATAGACGAGATCGATCTAGGAGAATGGACAGTAGATGAAGTTAAAAGAGCACTGAAGAAGACGCAAAATGGGAAGTCAGCAGGAATAGACAGTGTAACACCAGAGATAATAAAGGCAGACATCGACTTTACAGCAGAGAAAATGGCAGAAATATATAATAGCCTATGGGAAGAAGAAAATTGGCCATCAGACTGGAGAAAGGGATTGATTTGTAAGATCTTTAAGAAAGGCGATATGACAGATTGTAACAACTGGAGGGGAGTGACGCTTTTACCTGTTTTCAGTAAAGTATTCTGCAGAATGCTAATAGAAAGAATAAAAGAAGGAATAGACAAGAGATTGAGGAATGAGCAGGCAGGATTTAGACCAAAAAGAGGAACAACTGAACAAATTTTTATCCTTCGAAACATACTCGAGCAAACAAATGAATGGAGGGCAGCTTTGATAATACTTTTTATAGACTTCGAAAAAGCATTTGACTCAGTCCACCGGGAGAGTCTATGGTATATCATGAAGAGCTACGGAATACCTGACAAGATCATAAGAACCATAAAGGAGATATATAAAGGATTTAAGTGTTCTGTCATCGATCAGGGAGAAACATCAGATAAAATCAGGAGTGAAACAGGGATGCGTAATGTCAGGTTTTCTTTTCCTTCTAGTCGTAGACTGGATCATGCAGAAAACAACTGCAGACAAAGCCAGAGGGATACGATGGAACTTTAATACTGTTCTAGAAGATCTTGACTTTGCTGACGACATCGCACTTCTTTCCTCAAAATTTAGCGACCTTGATGAACAAACACAGAAATTAACAACTGAAGCTGAAAGAGTTGGAATGAAACTTAACCCCAAAAAGTGTAAAACTCTGAAATCAAAGCAAACAAAGAATAAAGAGTTGATAACACTATACGACCAGAAAGTAGAAGATGTAGACAAGTTCACATACCTGGGAGCAGTCATGGACAAAGAGGGAGGAGGAAGTTGTGACATCAAAAACAGAATACAGAAAGCAAGAGGGACATTCCATCGCCTAAGAAATATATGGTATGCAAGAGGAATTGGCCGAAAAACAAAACTACACCTATATAAATCATTAGTTAGACCTGTATTATTGTATGGATGTGAAACATGGAAACTAACAAACATTGAAGAAAAGAAACTTAATACTGTAGAACACCAATGCCTAAGAAAGATCCTAAAAATAAGATGGCAAAGTAAAACATCGAACAAAACAGTAAACGAAATAGCTAACACCAGAAACATCAGTTGTGAAATCAGAAGGAGACGTTGGACATGG
This sequence comes from Mytilus galloprovincialis, assembly GCF_965363235.1. Classification (NCBI taxonomy): domain Eukaryota; kingdom Metazoa; phylum Mollusca; class Bivalvia; order Mytilida; family Mytilidae; genus Mytilus; species Mytilus galloprovincialis. The sequence goes on along the minus strand of NC_134850.1, from coordinate 45,788,090 downwards.
ATAGGACATATTTTAAGGCGTGAAAGAGACAACAACAGCTATGTAGCTCTACAATGGGCACCTGAAGGGAAAAAAATTAGAGGAAGGCCAAAAACTACATGGAGAAGAACAACAGAGAGAGAAAGGAACCAACAAGGATGGACAAGTTGGAATGTAGCCAGAACAGCGGCAAAAAATAGAAAAGGGTGGAAAAGCAGCGTGGAGGCCTTATGCGACTTCTGGCGCGGAGAGAATTAAGGTTAAGGTAAGGATCGATATATTGTAATTTTTTCTGTGTTGCATTTGGTAATTGTAACGGTCTTCGTGCAAATAACCCTTAGCTGTAGTTTTCACATGCCTACGTTAGCAAGGATAGAGCTTCCCTTTTAGTTAAAACCCACTTCTGAAAATCTAGTAAAACTGTGTAATTTTTTTAGCTATAGGTTTCCATGAAATGTAGAGATTTAATAGTTTTGATACGCATTGCAGATATGAACTCGTGATAAAATGTGTTGTTTATATCTCCAGATACAAAAGTTGTGTTTATAGCTATGTCACCAGATACGTTAACGAACGACCTCTTACAGAATTAACGAATAGTGACAAGGTAGAGTAAGTTTAATTGTTAAGGTACAAAACCAAGATAACACATATTTTAGCAGTCTGTATGTATACACAAGTTAAAAAGAAACTGACAATCATGAAACACGCACATACAAACAAAGCCTTTTCCTCCACCTCCATACCTGGAACTGTACAAACAAACAAAACTTATAAGATAAAAGTCTAGGAATTTAGCTCACTTTTTAAGGTCACTCTATTGCTCTTAACATGATCAAGGATTTACAACTCCTATTTTATAAAACTAAACTCTGAACCTTTTTCCAGTGTGAAAACTAGAAGACTCCCACGAAATAGCGGGACAAATGGCAAAGTGTTGAAACATAGAGTGTAGACACAGTAATAAGTTGGACACAGTTAGGATTTCGACACGGTCAAAGCATCTTATTATATTTCGTAAAGAGATGAAAATGAGGAACATATTGCAAAAGACCCCATTCTTGTCGACAGAGACGTACATATGTCGGTGATCTCGGTATGAAAATAAAAACATTAAATAGTGGGGAAAAGTGTGATTTTAAGTAGTTTCTTTAACCTTTTAACTCAATAGCCGTATAAGCAGCGTAAAATTCGTTTGGAAAGTACAAAACACTACATTAATCATGTTAATACGTCATATCACAAATATTTTCGATATATTTTTTAGTGTATTGTATCATAGTTATATGACCCATCGTCCCATAGGATTTAACATTGGCTATAATTCAATCAGACATTTAATATATATAGACCCTAGGTGGTCGTATGGTCTAGCGAGTCGGGAATAGTGCAATGCGATTTGGTGCAACGATATCACAGTAGCATTTGTTCGAATTCCGGTCTGGGAAGAACAAAAAGTTTGCTTCCGCACTATTTAGACGAATTATTTTGCTTATCTTCGATAAGAGTGTCACTCCTCGATGTTTTACTAGTCATTGCTAGTTGGAACTCAGATATAAATATTTTTTTACAGAAACCGTAGCAGAAATGCTATGCTGTTTTTATCTAAACAATGTTTGGAGATTATCTTATTTTTGGAAGAAATCCTGCATGGATCAATTTTCTATATATATAATTTTTAAAACCAGTTGATTTATAATTATGACAAAATTACGCTTACATTCACAAACTAACAAATCAGCTGTTGTACAACATCCGTCCCATTTTCTGTAAATTCTTGGTTTTAACGGGGGACCTGGTTTAGTTTTGTGCACCTGAAAATGTTTAGAATATATATGAATGGGGTCTATTTTCTAAATTGTCATATGTAATACTATACGAATTACAAGGATATCATGACATGAACTATTATAGAGAAATATGTATGCTTTCCCACTTTAACAATTATAGGATAGAACAGATTGTACACCTTTGATAACGGATGATTATTTAATAGGACACAACACAAATAATATATAAAAGAGGGACGAAAACTACCAGAGGAACAGTCAAACTCATAGATCGAAAATACACTGATATACTTTATAGATTGTCCTGTTTGATACATGTTTTATTTTATTGACTTTGATCTGGCTCTCACTCTGCGATTCGTATTGTTTTGGGGATCTTATTTTCAAATGATATGATAGTTTAATCTTTTGTTTTGCTGTTTCACCACTGTCCTAGGTTTAGATAGGCTTGGGCGCTTTAAACCATGTTGAACCTTGCCCCATTCTGTAAGTTTAAATCCCAAAATAATCAGAAGCCTGTAGTTCAGTGGATGTCCTTTTTTGCTGTACATTAGTATTATTTTTTTTTTGCAGTTGCTGTTAAGTTTGCGTTTAAATCAGACTGGTTGTGTTCCTACTTGTATTGTTTTAGATTTTGTTATATAGAAGCCTCTATATATAGCTTGACATATATGCAGTATGGGTTTTGCTGATTTGTAAAGACTGTGCTGTGTCATATATTTGTTTAGATCTGCGACATTTGGGTCCGTGTATATCTGCGTCCATTCGTTTTTCGTTTTGAAATATCAAAAACAAAAAACAAAAAACGAAAGTGTTTTCATTTTTCGTTTTTGATTTCTTAAAAACCAAAACGAAAAACGAAAGTGTTTTCATTTTTCGTTTTTGATTTCTTAAAAACCAAAATGAAAAACAAAAGTGTTTTCGTTTTTCGTTTTTGATTTCACAAACAAAAAACGAAAAACAAAAGTATTTTCATTTTTCAATTTTGATTTCACAAAAACTAAAATCGAAAAATGAAAGTGTTTTCATTTTTCATTTTTGATTTCACAAAAACAAAAAACGAAAAACGAAAGTGTATTTATGTTATCTTTCCAACACAGTTTAATTGTCATTCACAAAATGACAATGTTCATTTGTCATTCATTTAAAGGTCGTTAAAGTATACATGCACAGCGGTTGTCAGATCAATACTACTTTAATGGAAGATAATGTCGACGGATGCAAAAGTCTTTATCAATCTAAACAATAAGGGTGCGTGATCTTTACTTTTTAAGTTTGGAGAGGTTAATCTAAGATGATAATATTGTAGCGTAATTAGCCTCTTTTACAAATAAAGCAAACTATATATTGTTGGCGAGGGAAGGGCTCAAGGACTCCAGAAAAACTGGAAAAAATGATACAAAATCTTTCACACCCTTTCTTAATCTAAAGCGCAAGTTTTAATTTATCTATTTTATTATGTTCTGGTCTCGGAGCAAAATATATAGATACAGTGTAAGACTTTTAGTATTTACATGTATGAACAATATCAAAAGACATATGTAGGATGATGAAAAAAATAATGTAATCCACAAAGTCAAGTGTGTGGCTATTGTTAGTTTAAACATATTTATTAATAGTGGATTGGAAATGTTCTCACCGGAACGGGGATCGAACCAGGAACTTATGTTTTTGTATAGTCCGATGCACTAACCTATGTTACTTTTGTATAATGAGGATCAATGGTCTAGTTCCTCGTTGAAGACCCTCTAGCTCCTTTCAAGATGAAGAACAGGCATAAAAGCCCTGTTCATTAATAATTTGTATGTTTTCTATATATTGTGTGCGATTTTGTCCCGTGTACATTTACTCCACATCTCTTTATTTTCTATTTCGGATCTGGACACGGCTCACTGCTAGTTTAGACCTCCAATGTTAAAGGTCATATGTTTTTTTTTTAAATTATTTGATGCCGTGGGATTGGGATTTTTAGCTTTAATGTAAACCATGTCAGGTTTTTAACTTGTATTTACAGCAAAGATAGCCAGTTTTGTGTTCTGTAATATACTGTAACAGTTTAATTTTACTTGTCCGGTCGCATCGGAAGTTCCGAACTTCTCAAAACATCTTCCGAACAATATCTGGACGTCGGTTTCGTGGGAATGTACAATTGATAAACCACACATGAACGTTCTTTAGTCTTCGTAGATCTATTCCAACTTGAAGTCTTTTTGAGTCTACGACAAGCAGAATATGATATCTTATACCATTAAATATTGAAGCCATAGTCATGAAGATCGATTACTTGATTGATGTTCCGTTAACGTAGCCGCAGAACAAAAACGCGAGAGCTACTTTTGAATATTTCTACAATTTTAAGTAGTTTTCCACTCACAAACACAATAATATTTTCAACATTTATTAAAAATTTTTTTTTTTACACTTTTTAACTTTTATGTTGTTTTAAAATATCAATTTGACTTGAATTTGGGATCCCGCTAACATGTTTAACCCCGCCACATTCAAAATGTATGTGCCTGTCCCAAGTCAGGAGCCTGTAATTCAGTGGTTGTCGTTTGTTTATGTGTTACATTTTTGTTTTTCGTTCAATTTTTGTGCATAAATAAGTTACTAGTAGTTTTCTTGTTTGAATTGTTTTACATTGTCATTTCGGGGCCTTTTATATCTGACTATGCGGTATGGGCTTTGCTCATTGTTGAAGGCCGTACGATGACCTATAGTTGATAATTTCTGTGTTATGTTGGTCTCTTGTGGAGAGTTGTCTCATTGACAATCATACCACATCTTCTTTTTTATATTTATATGAGTATATTAAATAAACATGTATATACCAAGCTAAGTCAGTTTATATCTTGTTTTTCGTCTGACTATACAAAAGGCGAGGAGAGCTACTTGATAGATCAGGTTGACTGATAAGCTGTCTATATAAAGTAATGGGACAATGCATGGCATGAAGACATCACCAAATCACCGTATGCAATACTCAAAAAGACATCCAGACTTACCATATAGTCATCAACTACCCACCAACAGGCCGTGAGCTTTGGTTGGCTCTTACTAATAACTCAAATCCAAGAACACAGCAAAATGTCAAAATATTCTATTCAAACTGGGTGACCTGGGAGAAAAACATTGAAATTTTCCAAAGAAACACACACACCCCTCAACTTTTAATAAGGAGATTTGGTATTAATGCAAATGAGTCAACTATCCAACAAAGTTCAAATGTAGTGGATGTAAGCAATTATATATAGGCAACCATATAATCTTCAACAATGAGAAAAAAACATACGGTATTGTCGGCTACAATAGTCCATGAATTGAAAAATATGAAACAGTTCAATTGAGAAAAATAACAGCCTATTTTAAAACAACATGAATTACGAAAAACACATATAAAAGACATCAACAAACGAAAACCATTGAACTACATGCTCCTGAGTTGGAGCAGGCACATGCAATATATTGTGGCGTTTAACATGCTTGTAAACAGCTGGGACAGTTTTGTTACAGCACAGCATAAGAACAAACTATACAAACCAGTGGAAAAGGGCTTAACGTATGAGATCGATACAAAACAGAAGGGGAAAAAAAAGGTCTAACAAAAACACATACCGAATGTGGCAGGGTATTTTTACCTCGTTTTCAAACAATCAAAGTACTGAAGTACTGAACATCGAATGACTGCAAGTTCTTTTGGATTGTCACAATCACTTGTCTCAGAAAAAAAATCACATCTCTATACTTGAAAGTGAAGTTAATGTACAGATATATTTTTTTGAAACTCAGTACACATATTCTATATCATATGATCTTTTTAATTTCAGTGCCAAATATAGAGTTCTGACCCTCAATTCCACGGTCCACTAGACATGGAAAATGATAGTGCGAGTGGGGCATTTATGTGGTATGGACACATTCTTATTCAAATCCTTTATTAAAGAAGTCAGTAAATTTACTACAGATAACACTACATTTGTAAATTAGACGAACTAATCTAATCAAAATGTATATCTCTAATTTCGTACTACTTATGTGTATGAGAAAATTAATATATATATTAATTTTAATAAGATTGTTGAACGAACGCGTTCAATCTTAGGATTTTATTCTTGTCAATTTTTCCGACCGAGCAGAGCGAGTCGAAAACAATTAAATAGACGTCTTTCAAGCCAAAGTTAATATGTTTGCTATACACACATATGATTTTATTAAACTTGGTTATCAATTGCTAATCAAAAATACAGTCCTAGATAATAAAAAATCATGAAATATTTGGTCTAGTAATAAAAAAATCACACAAAAAACAGTAGTTGTCGTTTGTTGATGTCGTTCTCGCTTCTCGTTTTTTAGCTCACCTGGCCCGAAGTGTCAAGTGAGCTTTTCTTATATCTTGGCGTCCGTCGTCCGCCGTCGTAACTTTTCAAAAATCTTCTACTATGAAACTACTGAGCCAAATGCAACCAACCTTAGCCACCATCATCATTGGGATATCTAGTATAACAAATGTGTCCGGTGACCTTGCCAACTAACCAAGATGGTCGCCATGGATAAAAATAGAACATAGGAGTAAAATGAAGATTTTGGCTTATATCTCAGAAATCAAAGCATTAAGAGCAAATCTGACATGAGTAAAATTGTTTATTAGGTCATTATCTATCTGCCCTGAAATTTTCAGATGCATCAGACAACCTGTTGTTATGTTGCTGCCCCTGAATTGGTAATTTTAAGAAAATTTTGCAGCTTTTGGTTATTTTCTTGAATATTATTATAGATAGAGATAAACTGTAAACATCAATAATGTACAGCAAAGTAAGACCTACAAATAAGTCAACATGACGAAAATGGTCAATTGACCCCTTAAGGAGTAATTGCCCTTTATAGTCAATTTTTAACAATTTTCATAATTTTGTACATTTTTACAAAATATTTTCCACTGAAACTACTAGGCTAAGTTCATTATAGATAGAGATAATTGTAAGCATCAACAATGTTTTGTAGAGTAAGATCTACGAACACATCACCATCACCAAAAACACATAGACCAAGGTTAGCGACACAGGCTCTTCAGAGCCTCTAGTTATATATAGAGTTTAGACCTTTGGTTTTCCCGTTTAAATGGTTTTACACTAGTCATTTTGGAGGATCCTTATAACTTGCTATTCGGTGTGAGCCAAGGATTCGTGTTGAAGAGGTTACTTTAACCTATAATAGTTTCCTTCTACACACTGTGACTTGGATGGAGAGTTGTCTCATTGGCACTCATACCATGCACATCTTCTTATATCTATATATTCTTTCGATATTTTTGATTGGGGTCTGGAGCTGGCATGTCAGTTACTGCTAGTAGTTCTTTGTTAATTTATGAATCATATTCGTTTTGTGTAGTTTCTTTTGTTTACTATTTTGTCATCGGACTAGCATTTCTTTTAAACTGAGTTTCTCTGTGCATATTGTTGTGTGTTTGTTTATTCTACATGAGCTAGATATAAATGTATAGCGGGAAGGTTGAGATCTAACAAAGCATGTTTAGCCCCGCCGTATTTTTGCGCTGTCCCAAGACAGTAGACTCTGATCTTTGTTAGTTTTTTTATGTTTTTTTTTTGTCTAAGTTAAGTGTGACGTCCATTTTCACATTACTAGTATATATTTTTATTTAGAGACCAGCTGAAGCCCGGATTTTCTCGTTGTGTTGAAGACTCATTGGTGGCCTTCGGCTGTGCTCTTTGGTTAGGCTGACTGTTGTTTCTTTGACGCATTTTTTATTTCCATTCTCAATTTTATTGATTGATCAATTGATTGATTGATTGATTGATTGATTGATTGATTGATTGATTGATTGATTGATCATTTTACTACAAGCAAAAGTCATGATCATTTGAGAATCCTTTTTTGTATTGTAGTGTTAATTTCACCAATGAAACTCGACATTAATGTTTGTCTTTATATTAAATTTCTTTGTAACCTCTAAAATTACCGTCTGATTATAATAAGACACGCAAGAATAAAAAAAAAATTTTTGGTCTTCAATGTCTCAACCTTTTTTAATGTGAGTAACTTCATTGTTCACTTAGATTTCGAATTTGATATTGTTTTTGCAAGTTTCCATAATAGATTTCCGGTAATTGTTCTGCATAAAACCCTATGGGAAAGCACATTAACTAAATTTTCCAAACGTTTATTGGAACCTAATGATTTGGCAAGGTGTTGCAACCTGTAATGTAAAAAAGTTACAGCCGATTGCACTGAGTGTGTAGGCAAAGGTAGCCTATCCTTGGTTAGCTTGCTTGTATTATTAGGTTAGGTAAACTACCCTCCTTTAAGAGTAGATTAGTTCGACAAATAACCAATCAATCTGTCTGTAGGACTAGGCTCCTTCTACAGGAGGGTGGTATACCTTACCTAGTTACTTCATAGTTCAGCTAACAAACAAGCGATCCAAAGATATTACCTTTGTCTACACACTCAATGTAATCGGCTGTAATGAAAATGCGGAGTTTGTGAGACCAGGCTCAAGCAACCAGTCGGTAGCAGTCAGTTTTCAATTATATAAAAACAAATATTGCATAAGACTCAAACGTACTTAAAATGTTTTTATTAATATATAACCACTATATCATCAGTTTTTAAAATATAATTAAGCAGTCAAAGACACTTTTCAATGAATTTTAAAATTTCATTTCTGGTTTATTTAAGAATTGAATGCTTTTTTCATCGAGGTGTAAAGCGATGACCAAAATACATTTTGTATGAAATGCGGAAGCGCTTCATTCTGAAAATGTACGCACGGTCAACGCTTTTACAACCCTATGAAGTTACAAAAAGAAGCATTCAATATTTATAATTACATGTTTTAGCTAGGATCACGAAAACACGATTTTTATCAAGTTTTTATTAAATTCACCTTTGCACTTTATTGTGGGACCTCGTGTCATCATGAATAATGATTTTCGTTGTGTAATGACATTAGACATTATTTTTTTATTAGACCAATCATGGGCCCTTGTCGGGCAAGATACAAAAACATCATACAATGATTATATAAACATTAGTGAAATACACAATATTATAAATAATACACAAATAATAAATTGATGATATGAGCAATGTAGGATATAATTAAGGTAAGAGGCATTGATTGCAATGAGGTCGGTTTAATATTAAAAGAATATGATATAAAGTTTATTAATAGGGAAACAAAAAGTAAAAATAGAACCAGGAATATAGTGTCTCATTCTGCAGTAGTTCTCCTCATGACCAGTGTACAGCAGCGAGGGACTTTTACATCACAACAATGCAAAGGTCATCAAGGGGAGATCCTTCAGAACTAGCTACAGATACACGAGATAACTCCAATAGTGATTCTCCTCATGATTAATGCACAGCAGCAAGGGTTGACATTGCTACTGGGCAATATTCATCAAGGAACGGTGCTCTAGAACTCACTATAGAGAAAATATAAAGTTCAATTTACAAGTAGTAGAGGGAGATAAATCCCATTAACACTTTTCATATTTCTTAATGAACATGCATAATTCTGATAATAAATTCTCATCTTCATTATTCATTAACCATATCAGTTTTTGGTTAAGGTCAAGATTTTTAAAATTCTTGCAGCAATTATTTATCATTGTTATCATGTCTTTCCTTTGGTCCGATAAACTATCACAGTTGAAAAGAAAATGTGTTTCATCTTCGACCTCATTACTACAACATCTCTTACAAATTCTATTGTGTCGGGGAATATTACTATATCTACCTCTCTCTATAAGTAAATGGTGAGCAGGTATGCGAAATCTTGTTAGACTCCGTCTATCTTCAAATTTTTTAACAATATTAAGATATTTTTCACAACCAAAATTTGATTTAAATGTAACATATGTGCATAGTTTTCCTTCTGAGTGAGTTTTGAGATTTTTTTCCCAATCTTTCAACATGGCATTTCTTAGTTTTCCGTTGTCAATTGGTTTAGCCGTGTCTGAGGATATTTGATAATTATTAATCAGTGAAAGAAGTTTTTCAGATGACATATACCAAGACGGTTTCTTTGACTCATACAATTTTTTTGATTCTATAAATGCATTATATAACAACGGAAAGTTAGTGTCTGATTTTTCTAGTCTGTAATAGTATTTAGTCATTGCTTTAATCATGTTAAAATATATTGGTAGTCTTCCCAACTCAGTTAATACTGCAAAATTGGTGCTTTTTTTTTGGAGCTCCAAGAATAAATTTACAGAATTTAGTATGAAGTTTTTCAGCAGGTAATTTAGAGTAAATATGGTCAAATGAAAAAATTCCATTTCTATATTTAGATGACATTGGATTAAAGGCACCCCATATCTCACAGCTGTATAATAGGATGGGTTTGATGGTATGATCAAAAACATGCATGCTTGTTTTGACTGAAGGATGCAAGGATAAATATCTTTAGATAACTTAAAATAGGCTTTTAGTGCCTTTTTATACAGTTCATCCTGGGCTACTGTAAGGGAGCCAGATGCACAAAAATGTATACCCAAATATTTATATGAATTAACACACTCTAGTTTTATACCATTTAGCATAAAATCATATTTGTTAATCAATCTACCTGCCTTGTTGAATATAAGAACCTTTGTTTTGTTTGTATTCACACTTAAGCACCAATCATTGCAGTAATTTTGCAAAATGTCCAATTTTTTTTGCAAACCATTCGGAGATGTTGACAGTAAAACAATATCGTCAGCATACATAAGTACGGAAGCCGATAAGGGCCATTCAAAAAAAAAAAATTATGTCGTAATTACGACATAGCATGTCGTAATTTCGACATAACATGTCGTTATTACGACATCGCTATGTCGTAATTTCGACATAACATGTCGTTATAACGACATCGCTATGTCGTAATTTCGACATATCATGTCGTAATTTCGACATATCATGTCGTAATAACGACATCGCTATATATAAAAGAATATGTATTATGATTGCCAAGAGACTAAATGACACAGAAATTAACAACTATAGGTCATCATAATGCCCCCAATAATTAGAAAAGCCCAACATAGTCAGCTATAAAAGAGGGATGAAAGATACCAGAGGGAGAGCCCCCGAAATGCTGTGTGGCAGACAGTATTATTAATTAATTATTAGCTCCCTTGGTAAAACTCCAAATTTCATATTTAATGTATTTCATTGTTAAATGATTTACATGAAGCTTAATAAGTACATATTTGTTAATTGCATAGACTTTGCTATTTGAATTCATTGGTTAAAGATATTTATTTATATTGTAAAGTTTAATATTTGCATCGTCGCAAAATCTTTGGTTACCTTCTTTGAATAGATTCAGTGAGAAACATATATTATATAGATCCCATGTAATTAGACCGACCATACATGTTTGGTCGATCATTCATTCCTACCAAGGCAAGTCAAGCTATCCATCTCCCTACAAATCAGTGCAAACTTCAAGGCTTTTTGTAATAAGAGGGGGGGGGGGCAAGGAGGGGGGGGGGCAAGGGGGGGGGGCAAGGGGGGGTCCCAATAACAGTAAAACAGCAAATTGATTTGGCTCATAACAGATAACAAGGAATTAAAATGGACAAAAACAGATAACAGTAAATGAAATATTAAAATAATATGGTCTTTCACAAATCAGTATTTCTTATTACGGATATAATCCTTTGTAATGCATTCCATTTTCTATGACTATGTTTTTATGCCCCACCTACGATAGTAGAGGGGCATTATGTTTTCTTGTCTGTGGCTCCGTTCGTTCGTCCGTCCGTTCGTTCGTTCGTTCGTCCCGCTTCAGGTTAAAGTTTTTGGTCAAGGTAGTTTTTGATGAAGCTGAAGTCCAATCAACTTGAAACTTAGTACACTTGTTGCTTATGATATGATCTTTCTAATTTTAAAGCCAAATTAGTGTTTTGACCCCAATTTCACGATTCACTGAACATAGAAAATGATAGTGCGAGTGGGGCATCCGTGTACTATGGACACAATCTTGTTAGTATTAATTTATGTATCTAGAATGTGTTTAAATTACTACTCAATATATTATAATATTTTTTATACGCTCGTTATTAAACGGAACGTACTATGGTATACTGCTGTCCGTCTGTTGTCAACATGTCGGACATTAACTCAAAAACTCTTTAACCAATTTGCATTACACTTTGGGAAATTGTTTATATCTATTGACGTGAGCTCCCTTTTTTTTTTTTTTTTTTAATAAATTTTAGATTTTAAGTTTCTGGGTTGTGGGTTTTTATTCAATAAAATTGGTGAGTTTTTTTTTCAGTTTATTGATAATATCTCAAAAATGCTTTCACAAAGCAAAGAATTTTGGTGAATTGTTTATATCTATTAACATGAGGTCACTTTCAATTTTTATAAATTTTAAATTTTACGTTTCCGAGTTAACGGGTTTTATTAATGAAAAGGGGGGATTTTCCAGTTTTCAGACATTAACACAAACATGTTTTCATGAAACTTTGCTGAAAAGTTTATATTTATTGTTGTAAACTCCCTTTCGATTTTTATTAATTTTAGATTTGATGTTATTGAGTTAAGGGATTTTATTCATTAGAAAAAGGTGGTATTTTCTAGTTTTCAAAAGTAACTCAAAAAATGCTTTCAACAGTTCTCATGAAACGTTGGTGTATTGTTTATATATATTGAATGAAGCCGGAGTCCCTTTGTTGCTAATAAAAAAAAATGACCTAAAAGAGTTTGAATATACTGATTTTTTTTAAATGACCATCTAATGAGGTGTGTGAATTTTTCTTAATAAAACTATGAGGCAAAGTGGTATATAGCGTAGAAAAATCAAAAGCACCAATTATAAGCATGCAATTTATCAAGTACTTCGAACGAATTTTGACACTCCAAAAGCAATTTATTCCACTATTTTCAAAGGCCTTATTTGAACAATTTTTTATCAGGTTTTTGATTGTACCAAGTGTACTAGTAAATAGAATATATAGTTTAGTAGGGAAACAATGGCTTGAAACGAAATAAATCTTCGGACCCAAGCACATGGTTGGAACTTTCATTGTACAATGCATTTGTTTCTGCTTTGAAAAGAATCAAAGAGCTGAGTCTATGTACCATATTATATAAAAGGTTAAGTGGTTGTTAGGACCTAGTCCTTAATTGACATCCTTGTCAGATATTCCTGGCCATATGTTTTCCTTTTTGTCATATTAAGAATTGTTTTAATTTTATATGTTCGTAGGGGAAACAAGGAACATTATTCTCATACAAAAAATTAAGATAATTCTAAATACACATTCATAAAAAAATGGAATTTATTACAAAGGGTTATCATAAGATATACTTGGATTGTCCTGGACCTCACTTCTGTGATGGGTATATGTTAATGGAATCCTTATCTGAATACGGGACAAACATATTAATAGTGGTAGACCCCAATGTCCAATGATCTTCAATTTATACCGAATATTGACTGTCAAAAAAATGCTAACATTCCAATTTTCAATAACAGTTAACAGCAAATACATTATCACAATAACAGATAACAAAAAAAACTAAAAGCCCAATAACAGCTAACAAAGAATAAGACAATAACAGCTAACAGCAAATATATTTTCAAAATAACAGATAACAAAGAATTAAATTGCCCCATAACAGCATAACAGTTAAACCCCTTGCCCCCCCCCCTCTAATAAGGTTGAATTGAAGTATTGATTGCTCTATTTCTACTTTCAAACGTTGGGCACGATGTTCCTACAACGCCTAGGATTTTAAACAGAATCTTCGAAATTTCATCCGCAAAACAAAATAAAAATAAAAATGCTAGAAAACACGAAACAATATTGTAACAAATTCAGTATATGTTTTAAATTATGTTTTTTACAGCTCTTGATCATATACTAAGTAATATCTATTATAATATTTTGCCAAATTTCATTTGACTCGGTGGCTGCATATTAAGCTGGAATAAGAAAAATGTCCAACGACGATTTTCATTAACTCAACGACTGAAAGTGAATTTTATACGTAGATATAGCAGGAAATGAATAAAAAGAGTAAGACGATAATAATATCTAATACCCCAGTCCCACTAGGCCACGATCGCACTACGATCTGTGAAAAAAATGCAAATATTGATGATCGTAGTGCGATCGTGTAGATCGCAGTAAGGTCGTATCACGGTCGTGGTGAGGTCTTCAAGATCGTGAAGAGCGTGGCCAACTTTGAACATGTTCAAAACAATCGTGGTGCGGTCGTGGCGAAATCAGATCGTAGTAGAAGCGTAGTGAGAGCGCACTAAGATCGTAGTAAGATCGCAAAGGTCGCTGTACACTCGTAGCGAGAGCGTAGCGAAAGCGTGATTCTATTCGGAGAGACTGCGCTACGATCGCACAGCGACGTTATTACGACCTCACTACGACCATCACGTTCTCACTGCGACCCAACTACGCTTCCACTACGACTATACCACGCTGTTCACGACGACCATAGTACGATTCTAGCACGCCCTTGCCGTCCTCATCACGCTCTTCTTACGACCTGACTACGTTTACACTACGACCATCATTCTCATTGCCATTTTCACATAAAATATACAAAAAGCTCCCTAGATTTTGTTTGTTTGAATGTAATTATCCATTTGCTCTAACGGCTCAACCATGCTTCTCGTTTTTATATAGATTAGACCGTTTGTTTTCCCGTTTAAATGGTTTAACACTAGTAATATTGTGGGTCCTTTATAGCGTGCTGATTGGTGTCAGCCAAGGCTCCGTGTTGAAGGCCGTACCTTGGCCTATAATGGTTTACTTTTATAAATTGTTACTTGAATGGAGAGTTGTCTCATTGGCACTAATACCACATCTTCCTATATATATTAATACATCTATGTCGTCTCTGCTATCGTTCACTAAAATATCGTCATTGAGCTTTATGGACCAGCAATAGGTTGTAATTTAGGTTGGATTGGTCGGTCCGACATCTCTGCTTGATCAGGATTCGTTACTTTGCTCCCTCTGCCTCTACATCAACTCCTACCACCATGCCCACGTGTTCTGGTAGATTTTGGTGGCATGACTGTATTTTTTCCGAGAAATTTACGATTTAATCAGAAATAGAAGGAATTGAACTGTATTGATATAGAACACGATGTTAACGTTATTGCTGAGAACGTAGTAAGATCGCGCTATGAACGTAGTATAATCGTGGTAAGAACGTGTTATAATCGCAGTAAGATCGTGTTGCAATCGGATAACTCGTGGTATGGTCGTAGGGAGAACGTGAAGAGCGTAGAAAGATCTTTATAAGCGTAGTAAGGTCGCAGAATAAGCGCTGTGAGAACGTGGTATAATCGTAGCGGGATCTTTGAAGAAGCGTAGAGAGGACGTAGTAGCATCGTGAAAGCAACGAAAATTTACATTTTCATGCCGCTCATACCGCGACCTCACCAAGATCTTAATTTATTTTAGATCGCGGTGAGCGTGGTGCGATCGTGGTCTAGTACAAAATCGTGGTCTAGTACAAAATTACAAATATTTGCCTCATGTGAGTTCAAATATTGCTGATTCAATAAAATCTTCTCTACACAGTCGTTTTTCAAACGGTAGCCATTTTGTCCAAGTTGATATTTCATTTTTCAAAGCAGTTAACGCGTATTTTTTATAATTGATAAAAACAAAAGTTAGATACACGAAGAGTTAAAAATGCCAAGATTCTTTTCTTATTACCTACATATTTGGGTCTTAAAGGAATAAAATGCTTCCACACATTACAAAACGGTAGCCAATTTGTCCAAACGTCTGAAAACGTCTAAAATCCTAAAGACGCTAATTTCCGACGTTACATGTGCTAAAGTTTCAATTAAATGTTCATGATAATTAAAACAAATCGTGTTATGAAATTTGGAAAAAGAGGTTGATGATTGCTGCCGAAAAAAAAGAATAGTGCATGTTGCTATAGACTCCGCCCGGGGACATAGGTTCGACACAGGTTAAATTTTGCAATTTTTATTAATCGTTTATAGCTTTTAACGATTTATTTAAAAGAATTGGGAAATGGGGAAAACATCCCATTACGTGAACTTCGTCCAACTTTTGCAAAGACAAATTGGAGACACCAAGACAGTCCTCTAAATGTAAAATGCGAATTGAAATTTATGTTACGGAAGTACTCCGAAATAGATCATTTAAAGTCGTCACTTCAGTAAGGTGCAATCACCAATATTAAAAGACTTAATACCAGTTCACGGAATGTTTTACTTCGCGATTTGTCCTGCTATTCATGTTATAACGGTCGTGATGAAAATAATTTCTGTACTAGCGAAGCCGGAACTTTTCGTCAATATAAACTTGTGCATGAAATGGAGGTAATTGAAAGACGAATCCCAAACAGCAACGAAAACCGTTTCATCGAATTAATAAAAACCCGGGATTATATTTGCCGTTTTCGCGGACGATCCAGGAGTAGATTACTATATTTTAGAATGTATATCAGAAGTTAAATGCTATAGATGACTTGGGAAATAATTCTCAAGCCAAGGTTCAAGTAATTGAAGGGGTGTATTTCGACAACTTATGTGCCAGGGAAAATACAATTCTATTCAAATTTAACCAAGGGTAAAAATGTTCGATTTACTTGCAGAGTGTCAGATATATTTGTATTGGTTGAATTAAGATATAGAAATTTTACAATGACAGATGATATGCACCTTGAAAGTTAAACATCCTATGATAAAACAAAAATATGGAAACCCGTATACATATACTTCAGTCCCATCTTTCCTTCCTACATTACTTGCGACAGTACTGCATTTTTAGTTGAAATAACTTAAAGGGTAAACATTATTAAATCGATTTCCACAACTCGAGGTAATTTTTGATAAAATGACATCACAAAACGAACAGAACCAGAATCAACCAACAATATAAAAAACCGAATAAAACTTGCAAAAATTAAACGAAGTGAAAAACCCTCTTCGACGCCGCATGTTAAAGTGTAACGTCGTGTTGTAGGAATGTCGTGCCCAACGTTTGAAAGTAGAAATAGAGAGCTCTATCAATACTTCAATTCACCCTTATGACAAGAAGCCATGTAGTATGCGCTTATATAAAGGGAGATGGAATGCTTGGCAGTCCTCATATATTTCCACGTCTTTTTTGTTTATTTCAGACTTGTCTGGCTGTACAGCCCTTCCACGGCAGATAACTTATAAAACTTAGTCGGTATTTTAAAAATAAATAAGTTTCTCACTGAAGGTATCCAAAGAAGGTAACCAAAGATTTTGTGACGATGCAAATATTAAACTTTACAATAGAAATAAAAAATCTTTAACCAATGAATTCAAATAGCAAAAGCTATGCAATTAACAAATATATACTTATTAAGCTTCATGTAAATTATTTAACAATGAAATACATTAAATATGAAATTTTGAGTTTTACCAAGGGAGCTAATAATTAATTAATTAATAACACTGTCTGCCACACAGCATTTCGGGGACTCTCCCTTTGGTATCTTTCCTCCCTCTTTTATAGCTGACTAATCGGGGGCTTTTCTAATTATTGGGGGATTTATGATGACCTACAGTTGTTAATTTCTGTGTCATTTAGTCTCTTGGCAATCATAATACATATTCTTTTATTTATAGCGATGTCGATATTACGACATAGCTATGTCGTTTTAACGACATAGTGATGTCGTTATTACGACATGATATGTCGAAATTACGACATAGCGATGTCGTTATAACGACATGTTATGTCGAAATTACGACATAGTGATGTCGTAATAACGACATGTTATGTCGAAATTACGACATGCTATGTCGTAATTACGACATAAAATATTTTTTTTGAATGGCCCTTATCGGCTTCCGTACATAAGGCAGTGTAAATCTTGATCATTTATTGAAACTGGGTCTTCAGAGTGTTTTAAATAGTTTGTCAAATTATTAATAAAGATCTTGAAGAGGTTTGGACTAAGATTGTCTCCTTGTTTCACCCCCAGGTGCGTTGAAAAGGAATTTGTTAAGTTTTCATTTACTTTTACACATTATTTACTTACTTCATATATACTTTTAATGATGTTGTAAAAAGAAGATCCCACCCCAATATCTAGTAGTTTCAATTTGATTCCAGTGTGAATAACAGTATCAAAGGCCTTTTTAAAGTCAACAAAGCAGGCATATAGTCTACCACCAGGGTTATTACAATATTTATCAATAATTGTCTTGATTACAAACATGTGGTCAGAGGTCCTAGCTTTCTTTGTGAAGCCAATTTGGCAGCCATCAATTATTTTGTGTTCGACTAGAAATTTGTCAAGTCGGGAATTTAAAATAGAATTAAACAATTTTCCTATTGAACTAGTTATGGTCAAACCACTTATTAGGATCAAGAATATCATTAGCCTTATGTAAGGGTGCAATATATCCTTCTGCCCATTTTTCAGGATAAATGCCATTACTCAAACAAGAGTTGAATATTTTTTTGAAGCAACCAACTAAAATACTTTGGCTGCATTTAATCATATTATTTGTAATATTGTCCAACCCAGGGGATTTATTCCACTTTAATTTTGAGATGGCAGTGATAATTTCATTATCAGTTATTATAAAATCTAATTCATTAAAACATTTCGGGGATATCTCTGCAGATTCTAAACTCTCCTCAAGATGTTTAACCCTATCTAAAAAATTATCATTAACCTTATTTAAATCTTGAAAGTGATGAAGCCAGTCAGATGGTGATATATTGTTAACTGAGGAATCATGATTTTTGTCCTGTAACTTATTAATCAACCCCCAGTATAGTTTGGGATTGTCCTCATGAAGAGTTTCTAGTTGTTCTAAAATATCTGCCTTAAAAACTTTCTTTTTGGTTTTTCTGCATTTGTTATATTCCCTATATAATTTTGTAATAATGATTTTTAACCATTGGATCTTTCGGGTTGGAAGAGTAAATTTTTCCATAATTTATAAGATTCTTTCTCATTGAGTGCAAATCAGAGTCAAAAAAATTTTTGTGTTTCTTTTTCTTTTTCTTATATTTAGGTTTTTTTTCAAAGATTGTTCAGCAGCCTCAATGAAAATGTTAGTTAGTTTAACTGAGGCTTCATTTATGTCTATTTTGGAAGTAAAATGCCCCTTAAGCATGAAATCTGATATTTTTGCAATTACAGATGGAGAAGTTAGAGCCTCCTGAAACACTGTAGCTGAGTTCTCTGACCACATGTATCGAGAAGGCATAGTATGCAAATCATGATCAACACAATCATCTCTTAAATTAGCACTAAATTGGGCTGACATTTCCCATTCAATTTTACAATGACAATCAGATAATGTAGGTACAAATTCAGCAACTCTAAAATACAAAATATAATCAAGGGCACTCTCCGACACAATAGAATAGTCTACAACACTTGCTCCATTGGGAGTATAACAGGTATAATTACCATTTAAATCACCAAGTGTACGCCCATTTAAAATTCTGAGCTGATGAGAAATACAAAATTCACATAAATCTTTCCCTCTACAATCAAGCTTTTTGTCTCTGTTTTTACGCAACATAATATTTTTATCCAAAGGATATGAATTGTATAAAGGAAGAAAATCTATTTCATCTTGTATAATTAAATCAGGGTATGATCCAGCTCTGGCATTAAAATCACCACAAAGAAGTATATCGGCATCTTTACAAAATAATGTGATATCATTTTCTAGACATTCAAAAAGTTCTATGTCTCCTTTCTTTGTGTAAGTGGATGTCACAGGTGGGTAATAAATAACACAAATATATAGGTCTCTGTGAAAGCCAAAGAATTTTTTTTCTAATTTAACCCATTGATAATCAGTGTTAGAATTTTTCAAAATTTTCACATGATCTTTTATGTGAGGTTTTCTCAAAATGGCTATTCCACCATAATATCTATTGTTAGCCTAATTGATAGGTCTACATACAGGATAGTAGTTAAAAGGGCCCACATTTTTTATATTGCTATTATAACCAACATGGGTTTCTACAAGGAATGCTAGGTCATATTTTGAAATTGAGTCTATAAAGGTTTTATCCTGGGTTTTATCAATGTCACCAGAAAAGAGCCCCCCAACACTCCAAGTACACATTTTCAATGTTGAAAATAACATAGTCATGTCTTAGTCTGTAAAAAAAAATGTATAACAAATAAGACAAAATAAGATACAGAAAAAAAACTTTTAAGTAGTTGTCTGCTACTATAAAACTTATATACTAATATTACTTAAAATAATCACCAGTAGTTTTTAGAGTACAAAAGTATTGGTATTGATAAACCAAGAAGAGTCAATGTTCAGTTAAAGAGGAGTAACTCCAGTATATTAATGAGTCTAAAGTCAAAAGTTCTTTCTTTTTACTTTCTTATTTTTTTTAAACTAAAAAAAATCTTCCTCTTCTTTTTTTCACTTGAAATAACTTTTCAAATCAGATAAATTGATAGAATTTCTTCGTTTTAGAAAAAAATAATATGTATTTAAGTACTTGTAAACTGGGAAAATCTTAAAAAAGAAAAATTAGAGCAATTAACAAACTAACAATTTTTGTCCAATATTTTTTGTATACAATAATTTTCTTTATAAATCGTAAAAAATTAAGGTTATTTATGGGGTACTGTTCTCATCAAGCCACGGCACCGACCACGTCCACGTCCTACTTGTCTACTGTTTGTATAGCGACTTCTGGATCTGCTTCTGTTACGCGGTATTGTTAAATTCAGGGTTGAATGTATTGCATGTTTCAGGTTGTTTGCCAGTATTGAAGTTCCTTTGTCGTTAAGGTGATATTTGTCCTCGGACAATAGTGTCGTCATGGTATTTCCTCCTGATAGCATGTTTGTGTGTTCTACAACAGTAACATGTTGACAATTTGATATTTTTTGTTTGATCAAGGCATTGATGATCACACCATTAGTATGGTGGTTTATATCGTCAGCTCTAGGTGTAGCTAGTGATATCAGACATTTACTTTCAGTCCATTTTTGTCCGATAAGGTGCACTAGTTGCATTAATTTGTCAACACATGTTGTAGGTTCATGTTTTTTTAGGTCATTTGTAAGAATATGCAAGATCACTAGATTTGGTTGTTCTTCGTATTGTGTGATATAAGTAGTTGCCTCGTCTATGGTGTATTGAATTGATTTGTGTATTTTGACTGCATTAGTTACTTTATCTTCTTTTATTCCTTTAGTGTTTGAGGTACCAATCAGAAGAACTTTTGGGACATATTCTTGTTCAAGGTGTGAGGTATCTGCCTTCTGTAAGTTAAACATATCCTGTGTTTTTACTTGAGTTGTCTGTTGTGGATCAAGTAATGCAAGCAGTTGTGATTTGAGGTTAAGATTATGTTCAAAAAGATTATCCAGCTTGTCGCTTAAACTTCTGTTGCTGGTACTGAATTTTTCGATCTCCTCATCCTTTTTGTCCAGTTTGTCCATCAAAACATGGGTTTCATTTGTTGATGACTGTAATGCAGTATTAAGGTCCTCTGTTGACTCCTTAAGAGTGTCCTTAAGTTGTTGGTTAGTAATATGGAGATAATTTATCTCTTCCTTTTTATTGTTCAATCTTTCGTTTAGTGTTATTACTTCATTTTTTTATGCTTGTAACAATGTGTCAAGTTCATCTGCTGTTTTAGTACACTTTATTATCAACTTCAACTGTTCTATCTCTGTTTTCAATGCTTGAAAATTTGAGTTTTGATTATCCAGCATTTGTGATATCTTGTGTGTTACACTGGTTTCAAGGCGTTGAATTTCATCAGTGACAGTGATTTTAGTGTCTACTTGTTCAGTTTCAGTATGTTGGTTCTTAGCTGAAATTGGTGTTTTGAGTTTCGTGTGCGTGCCATTATTATTACCATCTGTTGACTGTGTTGTGTCGGTTATTATTTGTTTTTGTGACGTTTCATCAGTAAGAATCCCCATTATGTGGATAAGTTGAGGAAAGTCTTCTTTTGCAAACTTTTCAAAGTGGTTTCCTTGTGCTTGTATGAACCCAGTTCGCACAAATAAAGTTATCTTATAAAGAAGGGGGTTCAATTTGTCCTCAGATGTTTTGATCTCAACAGCGATAGTTTTAAGGGGGTCATCGTTCGTGATTACCTCGAGGCTATCTGCCCAGCAAATGTCTCGGGTTTCTAATTTCCCCATATATTCATAATAATATAGGTTTAAAGCTCTTATCCAGGGTCTAAGGCGGGTGATGTTAGTCCTAAAGCCAACCATTCGGGCATCTTTTTTATACAGATTGAGATCAATTTGCTCGAATTTTGCCTGTTTTGATTTTTCTGTTGTTGGCTCAGATAACCTACTGGGTAGACAATCGGGCGAGTATGTAATGTCAATTTGATCATTATTTAGGAAGTGTGTATATCTTTCATCATTTAAATCAAACATTTTCAATCACTTTAGCGATGATGTTGTAGGATTTGTGTTCTTGGTCTTGGCTATAAAATTTTATCAACGTTCCATGACCGGAACCGGAAGAAGAAGAAGTAACATGAGATGTGCAGTTAGCAAATCAGAATAACGAATTATAATGAAACATACATCTTATGTTAATATTAGTTATATAAAGCCAAAATCAATCGCTTTCGATATATTACACAGCGTACTGCCCGCTTTACATTTTAAATAGTCAACACTTGGAGTGTTTATAGAATCGTAAATAATTATGATTTTTTTTAATGATGGCAAAATTGCACTATTGGGTGAAATAGCTTTCCTTATTATCGGCATCCTGTCAAATAGTTCATGAAAAGTAATAATAATTCTGCATTAAAAGAAAAGAAAGTTGCACTCGTGCTTTAACTTTTTTTTGCCACACAAACCTGTTTTTACAAAACATTCTACCTCTGAACTAGTGGATTTCGCTTAAATATGACTGGACAAAAGGTTTATTTTTTTGTATTCAAAGTATGGTGGGCAAGTAAATTATTTATTAACTTAAAAAAGATTGATCCGTGCAATAAATTAACTTGTAATTTTGATCAAGTAGGCCCTAGATCTAAAGCTTACGTTCTCACCTAGAGCAGATAAAAGTATTGCCGCAGAATTTTTTATTAACTGTCTGGTAAGGGTTTTTGTAGGGTATACGACCTCAACTTTAGACCTACTTTAGAAAAAAAAACTAAGCAGAACAACACCCTGGATTTTTCTACTGTAGACCCCAGCTACCCAGCTTTCCTTTGCACCTAGTGAGGACAATTTTTATTACATTTTCGGTAAGGATGGGGTTCGGTGTTCGACCCCAACTTTGGACCTATCTTTGAAAAAAAATAAGCTAAACAGCAACCTTGATTTTTTTCTCCAGCAGACATCAGCTACCAAGCTCCCCTTTACACATTGTTCGGACAGAAGTATTTCCGTAGACATTTGTTTATTAACTTTTATGTAATGATGGGGTAGGGTGGGTAACTGCGGTCCACTTGAAAAAAAATTACAGGGACTCCAATGTGGTGTGGTCTATGCAGAACAATTACCGGAAATCTATGGTAGTTTGCAAAATAATAGTCTTTTTTTATAATGTGATATATAAAATGTTGGTAAATAATGAAAGCATGCTTCTGAATTATAACCCAGTCCCACTAGGCCACGATCGCACTACGATCTGTGACAAAAATGCAAATTTTGATGATCGTGGTACGATCGTGTAGGTCGCAGTAAGGTCGTACCACGGTCGTGGTGAGGTATTCAAGATCGTGAAGAGCGTGGCCAACTTTGAACATGTTCAAAACAATCGTGGTGCGGTCGTGGCGAAATTAGGTCGTAGTAGCAGCGTAGTGAGAGCGCACTAAGATCGTAGTAAGATAGTACAGGTCGCTGTACAATCGTAGCGAGAGCGTAGCGAAAGCGTGATTCTATTCGGAAAGATTGCGCTACGATCTCACATCGACGTTATCACGACCTTACTACGACCATCACGTTCTCACCGCGACCCAACTACGCTTCCACTACGACTTTACCACGCTGTTCACGACCATAGTACGATTCTAGCACGCCCTTGCCGTCCTCATCACGCTCTTCTCACGACCTTACTACGTTCACACTACGACCATCATTTTTATTGTCATTTTCACATAAAATATATAAAAAAAAGTCCCTAGATTTTGTTTGTCTGAATGTATTTATCCATTTGCTCTAAGGTGCTTCTCGTTTTTATATAGATTAGACCGTTTTTTCCCGTTTAAATGGTTTAACATTAGTATTTTTTTGGGCCCTTTATAGCGTGCTGTTCGGTGTGAGCTAAGGCTCCGTATTGAAGGCCGGACCTTGGCCTATAATGGTTTACTTTTATAGATTTTGACGTTGATGAAGAGTTGTCTCATAGGCACTCATACCACATCTTCCTATATATATTGACACATCTGTGTCATCTCTGTAATCGTTCACTAAAATATCGTCATTTGAGCTTTATGGACCAGCAAGGTTGTAATTTAGGTTTGATTGGTCGTTCCGACATCTCTTGATGACAAGTATTATACTACTTATGTGTATAGTATCAGTTTAATTGAAGTCTGGAGCTGGCATGTCAGTTAACTGCTAGCAGTCTATTGTTATTTATGTATTATTGTCATTTTGTTTATTTTCTTTAGTCACATCTTCTGACATCAGACTCGGACTTCTCTTGAACTGAATTTTAATGTGCGTATTGTTATGCGTTTACTTTTCTTTATTGGCTAGAGGTAAAGGGGGAGGGTTGTGATCTCACAAACATGTTTAACCCCACTATTTTTGCGCCTGTCCCAATTCAGGAGCCTCTGGCCTTTGTTAGTCTCGTACTATTTTCAATTTTAGTTTCTTGTGTACTATTTGGGGTTTAGTATGGCGTTCATACCTTGTTCCCTGTGCCTCTACATCAACCCTACCACCACGCCCACGTGTTCTATTAGATTTTGGTGGCATGACTGTATTGTTTCCGAGAAATCTCCGTTTTAATCAGAAACAGAAGGAATGGAACTATATTGATATGAAACACGATATTGACGGTATTGCTGAGAACGTAGTAAGATCGCGGTATGAACGTGGTATAATCGTGGTAAGAACGTGCTATAATCGCAGTAAGATCGTGTTGCAATCGGATAACTCGTGGCATGGTCGTAGTGAGAACGTGAAGAGCGTAGAAAGATCTTTATAAGCGTAGTGAGGTCGCAGAATAAGCGCGGTGAGAACGTGGTTTAATCGTAGCGGGATCGTTGTAGAAGCGTAATTAGGATGTAGTAGCATCGTGAAAGCAACGAAAATTTAACATTTTCATGCCGCTCATACCGCGACCTCACCACGATCTAAATTTATTTTATATCGCGGTGAGGTTTTCTATAAAAATCTTGATTTATTTGCCACAAAGTCCTCTTTTTCTATCAAATGCAATGAAACAGTAAAAAATAATGCTTTGCATCAAGTTTCCCATTGGAACATGTACTAAATGGCCTATCTCTATTATTTATTATATCTTTAGTTTTGATACAATTGAGGTTTGAAAAATTCGTACAAAAATGGCTACAGAAGGGTACATAAACCTTAATATATCTCTGCATTTAATTCATGGAATTTTAATCGTAATTTACCTTGTTTGCCTTGGATTTACATTCATTTAAGATTCTGTTTTGACAAATGTTCATACGAAAATTGTACAGTGGATAAATTATGGGATATTAATGATAAAAGTGTTGTATTATAACGTAAAAAGACTATATACATTTGCACCATCTCGTCAATTTAGCCAGACTTATCCATAACGGTTATAAATGATATCTGGGAGTCTGAAACTCAAAAAAATATACTCATCTGAACATGAATGAAGCATTTGCCACTGGACGTTCGGCTACAAACAAAATCATGCATTTTTCTTTGCCTTCTAATCTTCCATTTGTCTTCAAATTATATTAACAGTATACCATTCCAAGAAGAGAACTTCCCATACATGTACTTTTTATTTTAAAATAAAGTATATGAATCAGTCATGTGAGTGTTGGATGATGCCATAAAATAGTTTTGTTTAAAAAAAAACATCACAAACTAACTGACGTAAAAAGTCACTTTAGTGACGGTTCATTATTATGGATACAGAGAGAAAATAAGGGTGCGCTAAATTTTTAGATATGGTATAAGTACACCTTATCGCTATTTGTCTGCCTTTACTGGATATCGCACAGGTTGATGTCATTTTTATCATACGATCCGTATATATGTAACTAAATGTATAAGTGATTTACTATGCGGCTATATATATATATATGTGTGTTTAAGTTATATTCTTAGACATTTATATATATATATATATATATATATATATATATATATATATATATATATATATATATATATAAATGTCTAAGAATATAACTTAAACACACTAATTAATACATTAAAAAGTTCTATTAGATGTTAAATAGAAATACGCAATATTTCGCTAAACAAATTAGCTTCATCAGGCGTGTGCATCTCTCAAGGTGAAATCGGATGCATGACAAAAAATATTTTTGTAGCTAAATCTATACAAGAGTTGAGGAAAAGTGTAACATATTGATTGATGTTGCATAAAATATGTTTGTAGCTACAACTACATGAACTTGGAATAAAAGTTTAACACATTTATAGATGTTCGATTAATTGTATGATTTTCTATAAATTAATTTGTATGATTTCAAGATAATTATGGTATTGATTTGTTTTTAAATCTTTTTTCGTCTCTCTCATTGAGTCCATCAGGTTCAAGAGTTCGTAACTGGTGCATCCAAAATCTCTCTCTTTTTTGTCTTCCTTGTGTATCCCAATTTTGATTTTTCTCAATAATTTGAAATGTGACGTTTTCAAAATCATGTCCTGCTCTTAAAAGGTGTCTTGTAATTGGGCAGTTCCTTTCTTTTGTATAAAATGACCGATGGTTATTTAGTCGGATGTTAAATGGTGTTTCTGTTTCACCAACATATTGTATTTTGCAAGTTCCACACGTTAGAACATAAATGCAATTTTGCGTTTTGCAATTTGATGTTATGAATATGTTGTATTTTTTCTTTGTGACTGTGCTGACGAATTGGGTTTCGATAGTGGCGAAGAACGCATCCTTTTGAATGTACCATACAAACCCTTGTCTTGGCTCCGTTATATTGATGACATCGACATCAAATGGAACGAAACTGCAGAACGTCTGCAAGAATTTCTCGATTTCTGTAACAACTTTCATCAATCGATAAAGTTCACATCTGAAGTTTCAAATGAGAAAATTGCGTTTCTCGACACCACCATAACTTTAGAAAACGGAGTCATGACAACCGACCTTCACACCAAAAAAACTGATAAACACCAATTTCTCTCTCCAAAGAGTTGCCACCCGAAACACTGCTCCCGGAGCATTCCGTACAGCCAAGCCGTCAGGTTAAAACGGATTTGTTCATCGGAATCAAAATTAAACCATCGTTTGGGGCAACTCAGACAGCAACTTAAATCAAGAGGTTATAAGAACAAAAATATTTCAGAAGCTTTCGGTAAAGCAAAAGAAAAAGACCGAACAAACCTACTTGAATACAAAGAAAAGACGGCCCAGACAAATAAAATCCCGTTTGTTGTTAGCTTTCATCCTGACCTGACAAATCTTTCATCAATTGTCCACAAACACTGGCGTCTTATTGAAAATGATCCTTCCTTAAAACAGATTTTTCCATCACCTCCCGTTATGGTTTACCGCAGACCCAAAAACCTCAAAGATATTCTAGTAACATCCAAAGTATCTAAACAGGAGATATCAACAATCGGAGGTTATACACCATGCGGAAGGGGCAATTGTAAGTGCTGCAGAGTCGCCACTATCGAAACCCAATTCGTCAGCACAGTCACAAAGAAAAAATACAACATATTCATAACATCAAATTGCAAAACGCAAAATTGCATTTATGTTCTAACGTGTGGAACTTGCAAAATACAATATGTTGGTGAAACAGAAACACCATTTAACATCCGACTAAATAACCATCGGTCATTTTATACAAAAGAAAGGAACTGCCCAATTACAAGACACCTTTTAAGAGCAGGACATGATTTTGAAAACGTCACATTTCAAATTATTGAGAAAAATCAAAATTGGGATACACAAGGAAGACAAAAAAGAGAGAGATTTTGGATGCACCAGTTACGAACTCTTGAACCTGATGGACTCAATGAGAGAGACGAAAAAAGATTTAAAAACAAATCAATACCATAATTATCTTGAAATCATACAAATTAATTTATAGAAAATCATACAATTAATCGAACATCTATAAATGTGTTAAACTTTTATTCCAAGTTCATGTAGTTGTAGCTACAAACATATTTTATGCAACATCAATCAATATGTTACACTTTTCCTCAACTCTTGTATAGATTTAGCTACAAAAATATTTTTTGTCATGCATCCGATTTCACCTTGAGAGATGCACACGCCTGATGAAGCTAATTTGTTTAGCGAAATATTGCGTATTTCTATTTAACATCTAATAGAACTTTTTAATGTATTAATTAGTGTGTTTAAGTTATATTCTTAGACATTTATATAATTTTAATTCAGTAACTGTATCAGTTTATTTTCACAAACTGATCCACGCTTAAATAGATTGAATGTTGATTGTTGCTATTTTTAGATATATATATATATCTTAAGATTTACATTATAAAGTGTAAATATGGTCAGTTTTGGTTGATGCTGTCACATATGGTCAGTTTTGGTTGATGCGGTCAAATTTTCATGGTTTTGGTTGATGCGGACAAATAATTTTGTTATATCCATGAGTCAGTCTGAGATATCAAAACTACTGAAATTAGTTTACGATTCAAAATTTTGATTAAAAAGAGGACATGCTGGCACTTTAAACTGATGCGAGCAGAATTTTGTTTTGCAATGTTGCTTTCCTTTATCATGTTTATATTGAACAATCCATCCTGATATAAAAATATAAGCACGTGCAATATAAAATTCTACTCGGAACAATATTCCCCAATATTCATGCAATAACCCTATAATATAGATCATTTGTATTATAATGATTATACACTCCATCCTTACATAAAAATATTACAGATTTACTATGCGACTATAAGAGTTGTATAAAAAAGAGCAAACATGGTCAGTTTTGGTTGATGTGGTCAAATATGGTCAGTTTTGGTTGATGCTGTCAAATATGGTCAGTTTTGATTGATACAGACAAATAATTTTGTAACATGAGTCAGTCTGAGGTATGAAAACTACTGATATTTGTTTCTGATGCGATATTTTGAATAAAAATAGGAAATGCTGGCACACTCAAATTAATGCGAAAAAAAAATTGGTGGTCATTGATTTCCAATATTGCAGTTATTTATATACTACAGTCCCTCTCGAACTAAAATTATAACTGAATTGCTGTGCAGCTATATAGATTTACATAATAAAAAGCAAATGTGGTAAGTTTTGGTTGATGCAGTCAAAAGATTTTATTACACGACTCAGTCTGAAGTATAAAAACTACTGATATTAAAGATAGATTAGTTTACTCAGTTTCACATGACATATTTATGAATGAAGTGTAATTTGCCTTACTGTTGTATTTCTTTTTCCTTATGGCTTTATCAGTTAGTTTTCGACTTATGAGGTTGAATAACCCTTTGGTATCTTTCGTCTCTCTTTATTAAAAAAACATTAATATAACAGACTATTCAAAATATGTTCCTAATTTAAAGACATACATGTATACTATATCCCTTACTCAATGTCTATTAGAATAAATATGTGGACGAATGAACGAATTTCTACTCCTGTGCACATTTTCCATTCGTCACAACTTGGTCGATTCCTTACCTGCGGAAATGTAGCGGTGAGGGGGCTTGAAATGCTTCGACCCAAAAGTTTTTACTCAAATTTTATGAGTCGTTTGTAAATTACTAAGTCAGTATGACATGATATGAGCTGGTCAATATAATAGTACCCTTAGGAATTTATCCCTTAATTGCCTAATGTTTTCCTATTTAGTTCTATTTATTAGAAAAAGAAAAACATTAACAGTAAACATGAACTTCAATGAACAATTTCAATAATCCTTACTTTAAAAGATAAGCTAGAAATAAAAATAATACGATAATTAACTCAACTGAAAGATATTTAAAAACAATTTTAAAGAACTTTCCTAAATTTATCCCAAGAATAAAATACTTTAAGCAAATCATCAAAATTTAGGAGTCCGGTTCCAAACTTACTTACTTACGTACTGCCCGTTATGCCATAGGCATGTAGGGCAGCAACAAAAGTTCCCCATTTCTGTCTGTCTTTGGCCATCTTTTCTACTGTTCTCCGTGTATTATTCAGGGTCTTCAGTTCTCCTTCTACAGTACGTCTCCATGTGTTCTTTGGTCTACCTCGCTTACGCTTCCTTCTGGAGTCCAATGTAGAGCTGTTTTAGTGATGGAATTTCTATCTCTTCTGAAGACATGCCCAATTCATTTCCAACGCTTTCTCATTAATATTGTACCCATGCTATCTTGATGACACTGTCTTAAAAGGTCTTCATTAGATATTTTGTTTTGCCAAAAAATATGTAGGATTTTTCTTAAGCTTTTGGTATGGAAAATTGACAGTTTGTTTAGATCTAATTCTGTCATCCTCCAGCATTCAGATCCGTTTAACAGAGTAGATAAACACAACTCCTGTACAGTTTAAGTTTGGTTTTCTTACTGTACTGTGATGATTTCCATACATTGTTTAATGATCTGAAAATATTTCTGGCTTTGTTTAATCTGTTCATAATGTCATTTCCTGCACCTCCATCGTTTCTTATTGTACTTCCTAGGTATGTAAATGTTTCTGTGATGGGAAGATCTTTTCCATCTACTAGGATAGGAGCTAGATTATTGATGTTAAGGGTCATGACTTCTGTTTTTGTTTGGCTGGTTTTAAGTCCAACTTGGATGGCAAAAGTATCAAGGCGGTTTGTCTTCTCTTGTAAATGGTGGTGGGTATGAGATAAAAGACCAAGATCATCAGCAAAATCAAGATCTTCTAATGTTGTTGAAAGGTTCCATCTTATTCCTCTTAGAGCATCTTCTGTTGTTTTTCTCATCACCCAGTCAATGACAACATTGAAAAGAAAAACAGACATCACACATCCTTGCCTAACTCCTGTTTTCACCTCAAGGTGTAATACCACCAAATCATGGTACGTCAAAGTAGGTCAAAAAAAATATTCCCTTGAATTTGACAGTTGTAGGTAATTAATCCTAAATTTCATTGCTATAAAAACATTTCTGTGTCATAAACATATGTCTTGGGTATTTCAAAACACCATTATTTTTTATTTGGGATTTCTATAGAAAATTTTGTAATCTTGAGGTTACATGGTGACTCAACCTTGTACACAGATAAATATGGGGAGACATTTGATTGGTTAACTTCCAATGATGGTTATTTTCTTATATGCAATGAAATGTTATGTGAATTTTTTTCTATAGTACTGGACAGGATAAAACTTTACTCATGCCAAGTATTTCTTTATTTGAAACAAAGATAAATTCTGCACATTTTTTTGAAAAGTGCAAATTTAACAAAGACTAATATTTACACCTCAAACCAGATGTTGCTATGCCCTACACTGCAAGTGAAATTGTTGTAAAAACTTTTGATAAGTTCAATTATATCTTTTGGAATTCCATATGATCTTAGTATTCGCCACAAGGTCTTTCTGTTGATACTGTCAAAGGCCTTCTGGAAATCCACAAAGTTGATGTAAAACTGCCTTTGCCATTCTGTACATTGTTCGATGATGTTGCGTAAAGCAAAAATTTGATCGATGCACCCTCTACCTTTACGGAATCCTTCTTGCTCTTCTCTTAGTTGTTTATCAACTGCATCTATTATTCTTTGGATAATAATTTTGGCCATGATTTTACTTGGAATTGACAGAAGGGTTATACCTCGCCAATTGTTGCAGTCGCTTAGAGCTCCCTTCTTGGCTAGCTTTATTATTATGCCTTTGGTCCAATCGTCTGGTATTATTATTCGGATTTTCCTTCCCATGTTGATGTAAATAATGATTAAAGAATTCAGCTGCGAGTTCTGGGTCGACTTGGAAAAGTTCTGCATTCAGATTGTCATGACCCGGTGATTTTCCATTTTTTAAAGATTTTATTACTTTTATTATTTCCTGTCTGTCTGGAATGTTGATATTAATTTCTAAGTCTTGAACTGCCTCAATTACTATCGCTTCGTCATATGGCGGTGGCCAGTTAAGTACTTTCTTAAAGTGTTCCGCCATTCTGGCTTTTTGTTCGTCTTCTGTTGTCAATAGCCTTCCATTTTTGTCTTTTATATGGACATCATTATTGTTACGAATTTTGCCACAGATTTCTCTTGTGATCTTGTAGATTTTTCCCTGTTCATCCTTTTTTGCTGCTTCCTTGTAAGCTCTTTTGTCTGCTCTAGCCATTCGCTTAACATTTTTGTCTAGTACTCTGTGGCTTACTTTGTGTCTGTCTTGTAACCGTTCAGATTATGTGTCTAGAATCTTCTTATTCATGTGACGTCTTTCTTCTATAACCTTCCATGTACCTGGTGTTATCCATTTCTTCATCTTTTTACCCTGTTTAAAACCCAAACATTCTTTGCTAGTTGTTTCGTATATTGTTTTTATTTGATCCCATTTTGAGTTGACTTCTGTTGTTTCTGCTGGGACCATGCCAGGATTATCTGTCAGAGCTTGAAACTTATTCTTCAATTGGAGGATGAATGCATTTTTACTTTATGATCTTGTAATTTTTCAATATCATATCTTGTGGGGACTGATTAAATCTAGTTTAGATATCAAAACTAACATGCTGTGTTGACTCGTTCGGGTAATTTGGTAGAAATAAACACGCTGTTCGTTAATGGAATTCTCATAAGTCAAACAAAACACAAATTTTATTTTGAAAGTACTTGTTCGTCAAGCATTCAACTGTGTAAGTTATTTGCAAAGAAAATAAATAACGGTATTTAGAGAGGCATAACTATATACAATAATTAAGGGTCAATGTCAAGGACGGATATAGCCATTTTTAAAGGGGGATTCAAACAAATGTTCCAATTAAAATGCATTGATCGTCCAAAAAGGGGGGTTCCAACCCCTGGACCCGCCCCCGGAATCCGGCACTGAATGTCTAGGTAACAGCTAAGCGCATTCATTTCACCACTGGCAGAATGGTACAGAAAGCAAGCAGGGCAACACAACCTGAATGGCGCCGATCACATGTACATTCTCAATTCACTTCAAATCAAATATACCGCACTTATTTTGGTCATTTCATATGACAAAATATATCTACTTTATGATTAAACTTGTATTTATTTACGTTTTTAATTATGTGGTTAAATTATTGAGCATTTCCGATAGTTTTTCAGCACTCAGAATTCTTTTCCCCTGTATACTTTCATATAAAGGTATATAGAAAAATAATTCTGTGACGAGTGCCTGTGGGTTTCCGTCAGACGCTATCAAAATCAATAAATCTCAAAAAGTTTGAGAGATTATCAGTTTTATACTGAAAAGCCTATCAGGTGCATTTCCCGTTAAAGATACTCTTCCCATGTCAGTGCTACGGTTCAAAAGTTAATAACCGACACAAATCAGACAATATTTCACTATAACAGGGATTGAAGGTCAAGGTTTATTAAGATCAGTACGGTGTAGCTGTATACAAAGTTTCACTAGTACTGTACTACAGTAAAAATAGTTATGCTCCGAACACACAGCACAGTGGCGGATCCAGCCATTTCAAAAAGGGGGGGGGGGTTCCAACTATATGTCTCCATTCAAATGAATTGATCGGCCAGAAAAAGGGGGGTTCCAACCCCCGGAACCCCCCTGGATCCGCCAATGCAGCAGACATTGTCTTACTATAATATTGGGTTAAAGGTAAAACTCAAGGTCATAATTACCTGACATCAGTATAAGACATATCCCATTCCCATGCTGCATCAGCAGGTAAAGTAGAGTCACGCTCTATGCATTTAAAGAAACAACAATTGAAGGTGAATGAAGCCGTGTCATGTTTGCAATAGAAACTATATATTCGTTTTGCAGTGGCATTCAAAATTTCCCGCCCATCTTCCTTGTTGACCCCCCTTTTTCAGAACATACGAATTAATCAATTGAATTAATAATCGGTTTTCGTCCAGAACATGCATGAAATACTTACCACTGGACGTAAAACAAAAATTCTAATTCAACAACGTTTGTAACGTTCATTTTGATTGGATAACGTCACTTTCTTACATGGCATCAATTGACAATTGATGTTATGTGACGTACGCGCAAGCGCAGACGGCATATGACATATTTTAAATACATGTTTTAACGTTGTTTTCTGTCAGTTTCATTGGAATGGAGATAACAATATTGTATTTTAAGCTCCGACGGCATCAATTGGGGATTTGATGGTCGCAAATGCCCGTTTACTGTCTCCGCTAACGCGTCGCCAGTAAACTGAATTTGCGACCATCAAATTCCCAATTGATGCCGTCTGAGCTTAAAATACAATACAGTTATCTCCTAAACATTAAATAAATCAAACGAAATTAAGATTTTTTTAATAAGCAATGTACACTAAATAGGTTATCAGAAATGAATAATTCGCCAAAGAGTTTTATATGTTCTATGATGATATAAGTGTTTAACAACCTTGTCCGGCTATACAGCCATCGTATGGTCGGTTTGGTGCCCGAGGTGAGCGTTTAAACAAATAGATCGTGATGCAGAAACAGTAGAAAAGGGCAGGCACCATTTTGGTTTTGGTATGATCTTTTTGGTATGTTGGCTCTTAGTTGGTGTTTACTGCCTTTACAAAGATTGCTTTCAGGGGTAGGTTGGTGAGCTGGCCACGATGATGAAGTACTGGTCGATGAGTCTAGGACATTAGTACTAACGATGACAGAAAGTATTATCAGGACTAAGTCGTAGGTAGCCAGTGACCCTTGGACGTCAGTCGGCACACCCTCATCCATAATAGAATTCGGAGTGTATGCGACGGAGGTCTTTACATAGACAAGTCAAAAATGTAGACTGTACAGCGTTGGTTGCTTTGTTATCGATAGTAGTAAGTCGTTGATCCATGATATATCAGTAAACCAACATCGTAGATTGCGGGTAAAGAGGAGCTGACCCAGCGAGTCCTTTCAGTTGTAATGACTGAAACGTGGTTGTAATTGTGATTATGATAATTATCATGTATTGTATAAACATGGTTTTTTTTTCTTTAATTTGAAAACTTTTCAATAATCGCTTGCCAATTCAGATGGGAAGATGGTAAAACATACCAATTTCTGAGAGATTGTGTCACATTTGCGTCTCAGCTGTCCCCCTGACATTGGTGATGGATACCATTATATCATGTAATGTA
The DNA here is from genome assembly GCF_965363235.1 of Mytilus galloprovincialis. NCBI lineage: Eukaryota > Metazoa > Mollusca > Bivalvia > Mytilida > Mytilidae > Mytilus > Mytilus galloprovincialis. The sequence continues at coordinate 45,752,937 of NC_134850.1, read as the reverse complement.
TTTTTTAAGATGAAAGAAATAAATAGTTACCACATTCTAATATTAATAAATGTTTTTAAATTCGAACATGTTTATTCAACCGAAATTGTGTTGAACTTGAGAATATCTGTAGATTTATTAACTGTATTTCTGTGAAAGTCTATCCTCCTGCTAAAACAACTATACTATGCTCGGGTTGTTGTCTCTTTGACACATTCCCCATTTCCATTCTCAATTTTATTGATAGCAATGTACATGTATTTATCTTTAATTTGTCCAAATATACAATATTGTATTAAAGAATAATAGTTGTATTTCACACATGCTATGTTCAATATTTGTTATTATTGTAGTATTATTTTCACTGTAATAAAATATTTGGTTTATGAGAAAAAAGATTGTATCATTCTATATATATATGTTAACCTATTGTTGCTACCTGTATCTATTTTACATTTAGGAAAACCGTGAAAGAGACAATAAAAGCTCTCATATATAGGTATTGGAATCATTTACAATTATTTAACATCGTAATCTATATTTTTCCAATGGTTAATTGCATACAACAAGAGTTATTGCGCATAATCGAGATCTCAAATTGGTTTTGGCTTTAATGCTAATTTAAATCAATTTCATAAAAGCATCGGATAAAACTGGAAATTATGTAAAGTAAAGTTGTGACTCGTTTTGGAAAGCAACCTTTTGGTAAAGAAAAGAACAATAGAAGCCAAGGAACTCATAAGAAAGGTAAGACATATTGGTTAATTTTTAGGTGCAACGATTCAACTTCAAGGGGGGGGGGGGGGGGGGGTAAGGTTTTTGTCCGAGTCAATTTTTCAATTCTATTAGGTTTTTCAACGCTATCAATCAAATTATTTTTTTCATATTTAACACTTAACAGAGAGGCAAAATTCTGTAAATTTATTATTTTTGTAATCGGCTTGACCAGAATATATATTTCATAAAATTAGGGACCTGAATAATTTTTCAGAAAAAAACCCACCCCCACTTTTGAAGTTTACGGCCGTTCCCTAAATGCTAGTAGTATAAAATAAGAAAATGTGGTATGATTGTCAAAGACACTCATCAGTTTACACTTTGAATACAAAATATACTATTCAGTGACGGATCCAAGAGAAGGGTTCCTGGAATTGGAACCCCCCTTTTTGGACGATCAATGCATTTGAATGGGTTTGGACCCCTTTAAAATAGCTGATTCCGCCCCTGGTGATTATAATCAGTCTCAACAACAAACTTATCTAATAGTGTTTACATGATAGATATTGGAAGAGCTCTTTTATAATTCAAACATACACAAACTATGCATGACTATATCGTTAAAAGAATTACAAAATGAAAATATCGGAACAATTTCAAGCGTGTTTCCTCACTGGTTAAAGAAATACAAAAGAACAATTAAAAATATTGCGGCATTTATTGTAATTGACATATTATTTCATACAAGAAGTCTATCATATGTACAAACTATAGAGAAAACCGGTCTCATAATTATATTTTTTTTAACTTTAGTTCTGTAAACATGCATGAACGGAGGGTCGCATTCGTCTCAACTCGGCCGATTCCGTACCCTCATCTAGAAGAAGAGTAGCGGATTCTACCGAGGATTGCCGAATGCGGAGGTTCGTTGGTCTCATGTTGATAAATAGTTGTAGTTTTTAAAAGCCCAGCGCTGGAGTTGTAAAGTATAATGTTGTAGATATAAATTGCAATCGCTGGACTTTATATCTTCAGATCGCAATCGACCCTTTATATATCGCTTAATTTAAACTCTCAACTGCCATGTATAGCGCTAGACTTTATATTTGAAGCGCTGGACTTTTACATCTCAAGCGCTTGCCTTTTGAACCCACAACTCTTTATTATGGAACGCCATGACTGCCTTATGTCAATCAGCATTATTTGCACTGCTCACAACATTATATGCACTGCTCACAACATTATATGCAGTGCTCACACCATTATATGCAGTGCTCACAACATTATATTAAGTGCTCACAACATTATATTAAGTGCTCACAACATTATACGCAGTGGTCCAAACATTATATGCAGTGGTCACAACATTATATGAAGTGGTCAAAACATTATATGAAGTGGTCACAACATTATATGAAGTGGTCACAACATTATACGTTTTTTGTTGATGAAGGTGATGATCGGTGATGGTGATGATGATGTTTGATGTATGATGAGATTGATGTATGATGAGATCGTTCGGTAATTAAACTTCGTCTTTTAGCGGAAATTACTGAATCCATAATTGGTTATGCCCAGCAAACAAATTTAGTGTAAACATATTTTATTAATTAAATTCAGTAAAGTACATAAATAGGCATTTACATAATAATACATGTGAAATAATTAATAGGATCCAGAAACAAGCTGTTCGCTTATATTAATCCGTTTTCTAAAAAGAACATTTCATATTGTAATACTCAAGGAGTAAAATGTTAAAAAAAATATAACAATGTTACACTAGATGGAAAGATGAGGAAAAAAAACATATAATAAGGATGTGACACACAAGAAAGAAGAAAAAAAAATATACATCGGAAATTCAATAATAAAGTGTATGTTTCTGAACGGACACAATTATTTAAGGTATAAGTATTTAATTTACTTGTTGAACAAAATGTGTGCTATCATATGACAAATCGTTTGCTACTGAGTATAAATGTTTGAACTGCCGAGAATATTTCGATGTTTTGTTCGTAGCTGAAATCCATTGAACCGTGTAGCAAGATTTCTTCCGACAACAAATGTATTATATTGATATTATAAAGATGCTGTTCACGCATGATGTGAAAACGGGGGCAGTGCAACAAGTAGTGCGCTGTCGTTTCTATAGCACCACATAAACAAAGTGGCGAAGCCACTATATTTTTAACAAAAAGATGATGATTTAGAGAACTGCATTGCATACGAAGTCTTGAGTGATAAATTTGACCTAATCGCTTACCAATGTAAAAATAATTTGGAGGTTTAATCGCCCGAGACTGGACACAATTCCTGAATGCCCCCACCGAAGTACTGGTCTTAGCATTCTCAGGGAGGAAATTCCATGAACGTACAGTTGCCGGTAAAAAATAACTTGAATACAGAGCTGTTCTTATTCGAACAGGGGGGATTAGTGACGAGTTTCTCGTATTATGATTATGTATGGTTGGAACTAAGGTCGATAAATATTCCGGAGTAATATTATTTTTCATCTTGTAAAAATAAATTAATCTGTGGGCCTCCCTTCGATCTTTAAGCTTTTCCAAACCCGTTTCGAGATATAATCTCTCTAGGGACACCAACCTAGTACCCCTAGTTACGATCCTGGCAGCCTCTGTTTGTACTTTTTCAATCTTATCAATCAATAGATGTGTGTTGTTGTCCCAGATGACATCAGCATATTCTTATAATGGTCTTATATATGTTAGGTATATTATCTCGAGTGTTCGTCTGTCAAGGATAAATTTAAATTTCCGTAGAACATTCAGTCGTTTGTATGCCTTTTCGGTTATTACATCAATATGTTTATGCCAAGTGCCATCGTTTGAAATATGTAATCCAAGGTGTTTATGTGCTGATACATCAGTTACAGTTACGTTGTCCATGTTAAGTTTTGGATGATCAGGTTTGTGAAGTTTCCGTGAAATTGTCATGGTCTCGGTTTTCTGAGGGTTAATGTCACTATTCAGATTGTTTGCAGATTCTCGGGGGTCATCTACTATCAAATATAACTTGTATCATCAGCAAACAACTTAATAGTAGACTGTATATCAGATATGATATCGTTAATAAATATCAAAAATAAAAGAGGACCCATGATCGACCCCTGGGGTACTCCAGCCCTTATATTGCCCCACTCGGATGATACACTATTAATTACAACCCTTTGCTTTCTATCAGATAGATAATTGTTTACCAATGCCAAAACAGAACCTTTAATGCCAATAGCTTCTAATTTCCGTAACAACCCCTTATGCCAAACTCTATCAAATGCCTTACTTATATCACAAAAATTACTCTAATTTCTTTCCCGTCATCTAATGCCTTCCCAAACTCATTTGTAATATTCAGCAATTGATTAATGGCTGAGTCCCCTTGTGTGAATTCTGATTGGTTGGGTGTGATTATCTGGTTAGCTATTAGATAATTATGAATATGTTCAAAAACACATCTTTCCATGACTTTTTTCCGATAACGCTTATCAATGAGATCGGTCTATAGTTTCTATAGTCACTTGGAGAGTCTTTCTTAAATACAGGGGTAACATTAGCACATTTCCAGTCGGAAGGAAATTTGCCAACTGATAAAGATAGGTTAAATAACCTGCACAAAGGGTATTTCATAATTCCATATGCTTCCTTTAGAAGTCGTGGGCTTATACGATCTGGTCCCGATGCTTTTGATACATCCAAAATCTTCAAAATGTCTACTACCTCGTTCTCAGAAATTATCATATCACCGAGTCCATCTGTTCGTGTGTCAGGTATGTCTGGAAGGTGTGTATTAGAGTCATCAAGATTTGATTGACCACAAAAATAATCATTAAATATTTTTGCCTTTTTTGTATCTTCACAGATCAGATCATCGTCTATCTGTAAAGGGGAATGTTGCGACTGTCGCTGGAGTCACATTTCATCAAAGATTTAATAAGACTCCAATATTGTTTGCCACCATGAGTTTCAGATATAATTTTGGTTGACAATTTTGAAAAATAATCAGTTTTAGAGTTTAAAACTAGTTTATTACACTTATTCCTAACTAATCGAAATTGTGTCCAGTCCGGAGCAGAATTTGTTTTTTTTTTTGGCTCTTTTGTGGATACGATTTTGTTTACGAATCATCCTTTTGATATCAGCGGTAACCCATGGTGGTTTATCTTTTCTGACTGTAATAATTCGGTTAGGAATGTTTTTATCTGCCTTGTCAGTAAGTTCGTCCGTTATAGCACGTGCTATGACTTCAACGTCATTGGAAATAAATAAAGCATCCCAATCAACAAGTGATAGCTGGTGTCTATATGAGTCATAATCACCTCTATCATACATGTATATTACCAATGTTATTTCAACTTACACACCAGCTCCTTTGTTTAAACTGGGGTGATCTGAGCCGGATCACCCCAGCCAGATCACCCCAGTTCTAATTAAAGCCTATTGTAAATATAACAATAGGTTCGTTAGCGATGGCAGAATACTGTTCAGTAGGATGACACTTTCAGTAAAATATACTCACTGATTGCTTACAAGAATATATGTCATCTAAGTTTGCCCTTATATACATGAACAAGTGATTATATATTTTTTTAAGAGAAAAAAAGGGGGGTCAAATAAATTTTCATTCATGGGAATGACTTTATAGGGGTCGAATCATCAAAATTGTTTAAAATAGAAAGAATAAATATTTCAATAAAATCAATCATCAATTTTAATACACTATATATTTATTGAATGAAATACGCCGATATGTCTATTTAAAATTGAATGTAACATTCGAGTTATTAAAGACGAAAGACATTCCTTCTGACTTCGATCTTTTTCCGGCTATCACGGTTTCTGATCCCTCCTTTAACTGTACGCATTTCAGATTATTGGTGTCTTCAGCTTGTACGTTATCACTTTCAATTTTCTGCAATTGCAGAATTTCGGACACTTTACGCTTTTGTCCCTCGCTTGGTCTATTGTAGGACCAAATAGCATTACTTCGGTGTCCCGTTTGTTCCCGGACCAATTGTTCTGGAACCCCAGCGTTGAATAATCTAGTCGCTGTTGTAGCACGAAGACTGTGGTTAGTAAAAAACCCATCTACCCCTGCGTCATTCATAATGTCCTTAACAATATTTTCGAGTTTTTGCCTTCCAACAGGTTGCTTACTAAACCATACTGGCTTTGCACATGTTACAAGTGGCTTAAAATAAAATACTGATGGGGGTCTTTCGGCAGGTAATTTGCTCAAGTATAACTGAAACACATTCACAATGCACCTATCTGGCTGTTGGGCGTTACTGTAGGCTTTTGCTGAATGGGGCTCAATATTCCTGTGTTCGAGACCACCACGATATGTTTTAGAAATAGATTCAGTATACTGGATATATCCAGAACATATCTTAAAATTGTCCATGGTGAGGCTCCTGTGTTCCTGACCACCTCTTAAACCAAAATTAACACCAATAAGCCAAAACATTGTGCGGAGGAGTTTCTGTGGAGTGTCTGTTCCCAAATGACCATTTTCCCAAAGTTGCTCTTCAATTGGTGGAGGTATTGGATCAGCTTTCTTTTTAAATAAACCAACGCCAGCTACTACTTTTTTGCGCATGGTATTACTAATAACATTTCTTACAGACTTAAATTGTTCTCCAGAGAGCAATTGAAAGTTTTTACCATTAATTTCGAAATATTTCATTAAGCCACATGCAATAGAAAATATGGTATCTGATTGATATTCCTCCCCATCTTGTCGTTTCACGGATGTAAAGAATAAAGGCAGTAACAAAATAAGTTCCTCATCGACCAAATTCAAAATATCCTTCTCCAGAGCACATTTGATTGATGGTGAAAACTCTTGATTGTGTGCTGCTGTCTTCCAGGAACAATATAAATTGTATGCCCACGTTGCTTTCCTCTTAGTGTTATTCGGTACACAGACTTCCATTTCTTTCCTTACCTCTGATTCCGTCAAAAAAGCAAATCTATTGGCTGATTCCTGACCGTTGATTGGGTCTGAAATATAAGGAAATGAAAATTAAGGACAGGCTCCCCATAAACTGATCTAATCACAAACTAAGACATGTAAAATAAGACACAGTTCCAGAGACAATAGACCATGACTGAGGAGACGGAGCCTAATAATCTCCATGGAAATGAGATGTGTCAGCTCTAAAACAACCGCATACCACATTTGATTGACCTACCACTTGTGATTCATTATAAACTAGACTTAACCACATACTTATACATTGCTGTCGACACCAAAAATCGTTTACATTTGTCTCGTTTTTCGACTCCGTTAAGGCGAGACAAAAGGGGATAACACATTTCCATTCTTAAAAATGTAAATTGGTCGCAATTTGATTAAATAATAGTATCACCCAAAATGGTCGAATGGATGGTTGTTTGTCGTCCAGTGGCAAGTTAGATGCATAATAAAGACGATAACGAAATTTATACACAGTTGCTAGCTCATGAAGTAATAGTCCGCACGAAAACATATAAGGTTTACAGATTAAAGAATAACACATCAATGCTACAGAAAAAAACCGCAGAGAAAACCATGCATTAAATATCAAATAGAGAATAATGGAGTCGGGAAATGTTAACAATAGGGTTCATCATAAGTACTGAATTAATTGTAAAATTATGTTAAAAATTAAAGAATTTACAATTGAGGATCACTCTCAAGACCCTCATGCCATCGAATGTTGAAGCTTTTGATTTGATCCAATGAAGGATTAAACATTTCTGCACTCGAGGCGAGCACATTAACCATAACAACGTCGAAGCGAGTTCCCTGAATTCGCAAAATAAAATGTGTAAGGGTTCCACGGAACCCAGTGTCTGGCATACTTTTGATGTTAATCGCACACTCAACATACATGAAAAAAAAACACAATAAAAATATTCCTCTCGATACTGTCTATTGATTCTTATAAGCTTTTGTATGAGTTTATTAAAAATTCAGGATAGTTTATGAATCTTATAAATGTTTTAAAAACTTTAACGGCAGACTTTATGTAAAATAACTGAAAGAAAAATACCATTTATAAGTAAAATAATATGATCTTTAACAAGCTCCTGTCCAAGTTTGGTACAATCCCGGATATTTTAAGAAAGTTATTAAAATTTTAAAACCCCGAACCACACAGTGAATCTAATGTTTCATTGCAGAAAATCTAAGTCCATTTATAAGTATATAACGGAAAAATGGAATTTTATTTTTACAAAATTTACTTCTGGATACTATCATATATATAGTATCATATGAACATAAACAAGCTTCTGTCAAAGTTTGGTAGGTAGTGAAGGAAAGTTACTAAATTTCAAAATCTTTAACCACAGTGTTCTTTTCTAATATTTGCGGATGCTGCAGACGACGGCGATGGAAATTCAATGTAGGATCGCTAGGAGTCGCTTTTTCGACTAAAGTCGAAGGCTCGTCAAAAACCTTTTCTAAAAGCTTTTAGTCAAGTTACAACACTTTTTGTTTTGTATTTTAACTAATCATTTCCCACTGTTATTTTAATGGATATAAGTAGATGTTGTATGCGTGCCAATGAGACAACTCTTATGATATATTTAGAATCGGAATATAATATTTAACAAACATAATAACACACTTTTCTTGCTCGTATTAAACTGAGTCATCATTTTTCAAATATATATTCAACAACTGAAAAAGCATCATCTCTATCAATTTCTTTCTTAATGTAAAAGATTTTTATAAGGAATTCAGATACCCAATAACGCCGGAAAACAGGAACTTTGTTCCTAAAAAAGCCGATTATTTCAAATATCATGTTGAAAATATACTGCATGTTCATAAAATGTTATCAAACATATATAGATTATCTGCTTATGGAAAGATGTGATGCGTTATTTGTGTTGTTGAGTATATTACGTAACCATACTGAACACTTACCGCTAGCTGTGTGTGATCTGGTAACTTGATTGAATACAGGAGCATCGTTTTCAAATAAATTGCTAGCATCTAAAGCAAAGTTTATATCACCATGGTCAAATGTGTCACTCTCATCTACAAACAGAAAAGAAAGCATGTTATCAAGAAGATGTTTTATGATTGCCAGTGAGATAACTAGTAATAAATTATAAAATTGTTAAAGATCACAGTACGGACTTCAACTTTGATCTTAGACTCACGTCATAAAGTAGTTACATGTACCATCAGTGGGTTTTTTTTATCATTTAAAGTTCTTTAAAATAATTTTTATTATAAATTTGGACATTTTGATGAGTCATTGTATTTCATTGCTGTTGTTGCGTTTGGTGCCATTCAATTGGTTTTAGTTCCTGAAACATTTATCTTGCATATGTGTTTATTTTGTTTTGTTTATTGTCCTTTTGCATCGTAAGAATTTCATTTAAATAAACTGTAAAGTATGTTTTTTTTCCCCTCAGTGTTAAAGGCAGTATGATTGCCTTTAATACTTAACATTCACTCTATTTGAACTTTGTTGGACAACAATGTCTCATTGGCAATCCTAGCACATTTTCTTATTTTCATAGTAAAATTCTTTGAGATTAAACAATCTTTTTATTGTATACGGGTTTAAACATTAAACTATATATTAACAAGCATTCAAGGAGAGAATCGCGTAAAAACACTTTCATGAAAATAAAACATTTTTAAAAACGCATTGCTAGCTTTATTTTCATATTGTAAACCTTTCTGATTCCTTGTGCGATTTACCGTTATCAAGTAAAAGTAAAATGAATTAGACGTACGTTACACAATAACACACAGGTCAATCAATTACATGCTTCGGTGATTAATTTTGAAATAGATTCAGACGTAGATCTTTAAAATGCGTATAATTTTTGTTATTGAACTTTCTTAGGGAGCTACAATTTTATCTGTATTAGGGGGGGGGGGGGATGGGGTATGAGGAAAACAAATTTAAAAAAAAATATTGTCCCGCTTTTTTGTTTATTATTCGTAATCACTGTCCTGTAATTTTATTTTCCATTATATCATGACTAATTTTTACCAAATTTTCACCCTGCCTTTTTTTAACTAAAAACTCCTGTCAACCCTTTTTTTCAAAATTCATCATTTCATCCTACCCCACCCCACCCCCACCCACATATTAAAAATGAAATGGTTGCTCCCTTATACTATATATGAATACCGGTAACGAGTGATATGATCTATAACTGATATATACAACAAATTAACATAAAACAGTAGCGAATCAATGCCGGTGAATTAAAAAAAAAAGAAAAAAGAAAAGATAAGGGACATTGCCCCACCCCCACCCCTCTAAGTCGTATCTCCCAACAAATACCAGGATAAACAGATCGACGGACAGGATTTATTTTTAATTCCCGATCAATAAACATAATTTTCAACAGAAAGTCGAAACCTAAACATTTTAATTACCTTGATCTGTTCGAAACGAATTTTGTGTAATGAAGATGCTGTCATCCTCAGCTTCTTCTGCCAGATCCAAAGCTTGGCTCAAGATATCATCTGTTTCGTAACCTCTTTCATCGACAGTTTCCATATTGCAAGTGAAGAAAACCATAGAGATGGATCTATTTTATTTGCTCTCTTGATTTTCAACTCACAAAAAGATGACATTTTAAAAAGAACTCAAAGAGTTCACTCCGTGAAAAAAAAAAAAAAAACTTTTCAATTGTCCTTTTTCTCTGAGGTGACGGATGGGGGCACTTATTTGATAGATTATGAATAGTTTTGTTGTCAGTAAATATGTCATATTTTTCCGAATAAATTTTTCTTTATTTATTTATCTAGGCCTTAAAAATTGTAAGCTGGGGTGTAAAATAGTTATCCCATTCGGACTTGGTATGTCAGAGTCAGATCACCCCTCAGGCCTCCGGCCTTTGGGGTGATCTGACTCTGACATACCGCGTCCTTATGGGATAACTATTACTGATCGGGGGGAGCTTACGTTTTAATTTGCATAAGGACAGTCTACTTGAAGATGTGTGTGATTAGGATGATTGCCGTTATAATTATTAGTGATTTCTAATCACCTATCAGTGTCACCAAAGAAATTTACAAAAGAATGACTGGACACTTCATAGATGAGTTTATCCTAAAACACCTATCTATAGATGGACTGGTTTATTATGAGCGACCGGTTAAACTCCGCCCAGTCAAGTGAAATAAATCGAGTAATACTTTACGATTAAAAACTTGATGTAACTTGCATGGCTTGGTAAGGATACCTATAACAGGTAAATGATATCGTATTTGATCAAGTAACGGGGCCCCGAAATCAGAAAATAGGAGGTTAACTGGGTCATTTGCTAGAATAAGGTCAAGAAGTGACAAACTGTGTTCTGTAATATAAGTTGGGTCGGAAATAACTTGATGTAGACTGATTTGTGCTTTAACCATGCTAATTCTATCATTAGTAGTGTTCCTTAACTGGTTGGTGTTAAAATCGCCTGTGACTATAAGATCTAAATTACATGATACGGCAAGGTCGATAGACTGTTCTATGTTGTCCCATACCTGTGGGCTACTGTTAGGTGGGACGTAAAAGGTCCCATAAAGATATTTTTTGGTCTTGAATCTAACTTCGAGCCATATACACTCAATACCACAGACTACTTACAAATGTAAACAGTTATTAAAGTCATGTTATCATTAAGGCAGTATACAATATTTAAAACTGATTGTAATAAGTAAATTAAGAAGTATGATCAATTTACCACAAATTTATTCTTGATTTGTATTTAATATTTTGTGTTTGCACTACGCTGTTGCGAATTGCCCCACCCTCTCCAAAAATTAAAAAATACCCTCCTTTTTTTTGATTTTGTGCAATACACTATGCTGTTGCATACTGACCCCAACCCGAAGAAGAAAAGAAAAATGTATCCCCTACTTTTTTCTTTTTAATTTCTGAAATCTGATATGGGAAAAAAAATTCTTTACACATAATTTTAAAGCAGTGTAAGGGAGGTAATCAAACATGTCTGGATTACCTCAATATATTTGGATTACCTTCCTTACACTGGTTTCAAATTGTCTTAATTGACCATTAACCAAGAAACCCTTGGTTTTCCCTCTTTTTTGCCTCTAATTCCTAAACGGTTTGAGCCATAACACCTCCCCCACCTACCCCTCCGAGCAAATCATAACCATCCCTTTGTGGTTTGGATACTTGTGGTATAATTTCAGAGAGATTCATATTGTACTTAATGACTGGAAACTACAAAAATGTTTATTTGGACCCCCTTTTTTGCCCCTAATTCCTAAACAGTTAGGACCATAACCCCCCAAATCAATCCCAACCTTTCTTTAGTGGTTATAAACCTTGTGTTAAAATTAAATTGATTTACTTTTTACTTATACAAAAGTTATTATCCGGAAACCCATCTCTTCGGCGACGCTGACGACGACGACGTGATAGCAATATAAATAAATAAATAAATAAATAAATAAATAAATAAATAAATAAATAAATAAATAAATAAATAAATAAATAAATAAAAGTGATAGCAATATAAATAAATAAATAAATAAATAAATAAATAAATAAATAAATAATCTTTATTTTTATTAAGAGGATGATCCCATTAGTTAAAAACTAATCTTCCTGAGAGTCCTCAAAATAATAATAACATATTTATAAGTACATAGAGTATTATAAAGTTATATTATACACAATATACATTTGTATTTAAATAATAAAGAAAAAGCATATTAATTTGCACAATTGATGAAAAATTTGTAACATTTTGTTTTAAAAGATACAAGTGTATTACTCATTTTTATTTCATTTGGTAAACTGTTCCATATTTTAGAACCTGAGTATGTAAATGTTTTCTTTAAAAAATTTGTTTTTGGTTTTGGAAGATTTAATAGTTTTTCATCAGCTGAACGTAAGTTATAATTTTGATTATCAGAAAAATGAATATTTTCTTGTAAATAGTTAGGAACCATACCATTTAATTATTTACAAGAAAATGTTCTTTACAAGAAAATATACGACCATTTTATTTTTTTTATTTTTTTTTTTTTGCAGTTGTATTTACCCATGTAGATTTATACACATATATTGTGTATTTCTGAATAAATATATTCAGATAACTTGAGACTGTAATTAAGATAAGTTATGACCCAGTATTTTTCAAGGAGAACCAAATATCTGTCAGAAGTATACTGTTCATTGCATTTTTTTCATTTTTTTTTTTTTTATTAATGTTGGTCAGCAATTGCAAATAGAATTTTACTTAAACATTTACTTTTTCAATCATATTTTAAAAAGGCATGTCACAGCAATGTTTGGTGCAAAATAACTAGTTTGTGAATTTAATTCTTTTAAAAATTTAATTCGGACTACGCTATACATAAAGGTCAAATTAGTTTCGACATTCTTCCATTTTTTCCCGCGAGTGATTCATATCCACGAGAAAGAAGCCCCACAGAAACAATCAAGATCCGTCGTCAAAAGTACAATGTACATGTAACTTTCCAGATAACGAAAAAATATTCAGATATGAAATTTTCAACCTTTTACATTGATCCTAACATGGGATATGGAAAAAAATGGTAGCAAAAATAACAGAAATCCCCAGACTATAGACAAGCCTGTATGTGAGAAGAATTAGAACGACAATAACAAGAACGAGAAGAATTCACAGTAAAACAATACTTGTAGTTCTCCATTAATATAATTATATTACAATTATATATTGACATAATAACGAGTATCGTTTTTTTGTGCTTCTGTAACAAAAAAAAATAATTTGTGTGGACTTTAAATAAAATCAAAGAAGTGCTCAGTTACATAAATATTTCTCTTTTATGTGTTGTTGCTATCATCTGGACCTAAACACAAATTTGAATCTTTTGTCAAGGTCCATTGTAATCAAAGAAGTGCGATCTAAAAGATATTATTCTTCTATGACTTGTAGTTGATTAGATTTTGTATCTTAATGTACCTTAACCAGAATTAATTTAGGTCAAGATGACTCTTTTTTCATGGACAATTGTTACTATCCAATAAAAGTAAATCAATCTTTTTTACTCACAGTTTGTTTTAATCTTTACCTAAATGCAAAACTTAAATTCATGGGTTTTTTTTTATTAGTTGTTAGTGGCTTTGAACTAGCTGTCAGTAACTGCGAGTACACTCAGATCAGTACTTATAGTGTCTTTTTGTTGTTGGGATATACAAGTACCCGCCCACGTCCACTCTATTTTTTTGTTAGATGTATTTATATGTGTATCCATCTGATCAGTTAAGCCTTTTACAACTGATTTTCATAGTTAGTTCTTATGTTGTTCTGTTACGCAACTGTCCCAGGTTGGAGGAAGGGTTGGTACCCCGCTAACATGTTAAAACCCGCAACATTCTGTATATATGAATCTGTCCCAAGTCAGGGGAGCCTTTATTTCAGTTGTTGTCGTTTGTTAATTTGTTATATACATGTTCGTGTTTCGATCGTTTATTTGAACATAAATAAGGAATGTTTTACGTTTATCATTTCGGGGCATTCTATAGCTGACTATGCGGTATGAGCTTTGCTCATTGTTGAAGGCCGTTTAGTTGTTAATTTCTGTGGTGTCATGTTGTCTCTTGTCGAAAGTTGTTTCATTGGCAAGCATTACCACTTTTTTTTATATATATTTACCGTGCAGACTGACGAACAAACGTAGTAAACGTTTTATTCACCCCCACAAACTTACTTTTCATAAGAGATGATAACTTTAAATGAAAATGTTAAACTGGGTCTTGAAAGGGTAAATTTTTCTTATGAAAGTTTATATCTCTATATAAGACTGCTGATCATATTTAGAAGACAAACTACTTGGCGTGCTAAAAAGCTTGTAAAAAAATTGGAATAATTGCCAAAAATGACTCTATCATGACATATATAAACTAGCGTAATATGGCACTTAGGTGTTATAGAAAGCTGACTATTTTATTCAAAAGGTAATTAAGCTTTTCAAAACTGAGTACGGACTATAAAGTGGCACCTTGCTAAAGTTCTTCAGTAGGAAATGAACTCGAGGAATATATCATACAAATTTTCCTTCGATATTTTATTAAATAAACGTTTTATTATTTAACTTTTTAATTTTTAATTTTGCCATTCGCATTTCTTACGACGAACATAACTAGTTCATTCATTCACCTCTTAGTTTCATCTTTTCCTTCCTTATTTCAATTAGTTTTAAATATTGTAAAACTATACTGCTTTAATGATAACATGACTTATTGTAAGCTGGGCATTACCAATTATGGATTCGGTAATTTCCGCTAAAAAAAATGAAGATTACCGAATGATCTCATCATACATCAATCTCATCATACATCAAACATCATCATCACCATCACCGATCATCACCTTCATCAACAAAAAACGTATAATGTTGTGACCACTTCGTGTAATGTTGTGACCACTTCATATAACGTTTTGACCACTTCATATAATGTTGTGACCACTGCATATAATGTTTGGACCACTGCGTATAATGTTGTGAGCACTTAATATAATGTTGTGAGCACTTCATATAATGTTGTGACCACTGCATATAATGTTTGGACCACTGCGTATACTGTTGTGAGCACTTAATATAATGTGTGAGCACTTAATATAATGTTGTGAACACTTTATATAATGTTGTGACCACTGCATATAATGTTTGGACCACTTAATATAATGTTGTGAGCACTTAATATAATGTTGTGAGCACTTAATATAATGTTGTGAGCACTGCATATATTAATGGTGTGAGCACTGCATATAATGGTGTGAGCACTGCATAATAATGCTGATCATTAACATAAGGCAGTCATGGCGTTCCATACTTTATCCGTAAGAGACCAACAAGTATCGTTCGTTGGTATGCATGCACTAGACATTTCTAACGTTTGAACCTTTTCATGCTGCTTAACAGACTTCTCTTTTACCACTAAATCCTACACGAACTGACAATACATGCATGAATATTTTATTCAAATGATTTACAGATTTAAAAAATGTTAAATCCTTTTCAACCGTTTTTCTTCCGCATAAATAACGATTTACTTGTCGAATAAAAAGGAATTCAAAAGAACAATACATTACAAGCATTCGTCAATTATCAACACATTGTTAAATAGAACTGTAGTCTATATCTACACAAAGAAAACAAAAGAATACGAAATACGTCTTTCCCAACATTGTAAAACAGTATATAGTCGTGAACATGAATATGTCTGCATAATTATCTTTGAAGATATTTTGCACTAATTAAAGACACATCACTAAATTAGTTCTCTAAAACCAACACGAACTAACCATGAATATTTTCTTGAAAGATTTACAGATCATAGACGGATTTAGGGGGGACCCAGGCCCCCCTTTTTGGGAAAAAAATTGGTTGCTTATATAGGGAATCACTGAAGCGTGACTGGAGCGGACCCCCTCTTAGGTAAGTCAGTGGGCCCCCACTTATGAAAATTTCTGGATCCGCCACTGCAGATTTAATTTTTTGCAATCATTTCATTCGTGTTTCTACTTTAAGAAACAAGTGTGGACACAGATAAGTGTGGATAGTATGTTTTGATGTTTGGCAGAGTTTTCTGACAAAACAGTTCGCTTTGGTTTTCCCTATTGGGTTCTTTGTTGTGTACAGTGACAGCCAACCCGTACCAAACACTAAAAACATAGCAGCGTCATTTGTTTAATGAAAAAATTATAAAAGAAAATAAAATGAGAGAATAAAATAATACATGTCGATCAATATTCTTTGTGATTGTTGGCATGTTCTGATTATGTGATTGTTGGCATGTTCTGATTATGTGATTGTTGGCATGTTCTGATGATTTTAAGGACCCCTAAAACGGACTGTAGGTACATACAGACTTTTCAATGTTAAATGTTATACTATTTTCCCATATATCCTTTTTGTTCTGTGGCAATTTAAATTCTCCTACTATTCATTTCAGTCGAGAACCTTCCAATTAAAGTCTTTATTTTTTTGTTATGATGCTGAATATTCGTGAAATATTTCCCACATAACGTTGACTTAATACAGACATTAAAAGCCTTAACATTGATAATGTGCACATGACCAATTCACTGATCTTTATTAAAGTTATAAGATACGCCACTGACACCATACGCAGATTTAGATGGGGCACACTCTGCACGCCCCCTTAAAAAATGTATAATAATGACAAAGTTATAGCCAAGTTCGTGTCAAATCATGTTTCAACAGAAGTAGGAAAAGAAAGGTTATGGTGAGGGTTGAGCACCAACAAACACATTTACCATAGCCCCATCCCTATGTGCCTGACCCAGGCCAGAAGCATATAGTTCAGTACGTAGTTTTCGCTGTCATACATAAACAAAGAAAAGGATACATAAGCCACAATGAGTGCAAAAGACATGAGTTCAAAAACAATTTATCTAATTATAAAAAAGAACACGTCGTTTTGACTGAAGTGTTCATTCAGGTTGAATATGATCACTTTATAAATGATCAATTTTCATTAAAAACATGTAAAAGTTAAATAATGATTTCATAATTAAAACCGGAACTTGATACAAGTTACATATGTAAACAAGCACTTGAGTATACAAGTACATTAATTTCCGTGTAGTGTGACAATAAGAAAATGCAAGCGTTTAATACATGTGTACACGAAAGCTTGTAATGCACTCACATGCGCGTAGCTACGTTTACGTCAAAACGCGCGGGCGTACACTTGAATTTGGTAAAAAAAATATTTTCGTCTAAATAAAAATGAATTGGTTAACAGTACATCAACCTTCTACGTCTTTCTTCAATGGCTTGTAATTGCGAATAAAAGTGACGAAAATTAGTATCATATTATATATTTGTATATTTTCTGTCAAAGTCTTAATCTACCATCAATTCTAATTCACTTTCCTTCTTTTCTTTTTTGTTTTTAAGCAATCCATTATGTGCTAAGATTCGATATCTGGTTTGAATTTTTTGTCGAGTCATTGACATTTATGTCACGTAAGAGACATTTCGGTTCAAACTTTCGTCGGCGGTGCCAATAATATAACTAAGTACATGTAGGTTCATTACGCGGTTAAAGTTTAAAAGTATCAAAAACTTTGTCAAACTTCCGTAAAATTTTACGGTAGCTGGACAAAAACTGTTTATGGTCAAACGAATATGGAAAGCAAAGTGACGAAATTATATATGATGACTTTTCCCGTATTTTATGAATAAAAGGAATTTATTTTTGCATTTACAGGTTAAAGTTAAAATTTGTTACATATCAATTACTTTTTTTTTAAAACGTTCGTCGAATCTAATTAAACTTTCTTGAATTTTTTTCATGGTTAATTTCTGAAGCAACATTTTGTTCGTTAATTTTTTAGTTTTATACCATCAGGCGGTCGTATTTTTGTGTAATTTAAATCAGACGATCTGGCCACCGTTTGATAACATATTGCACAGGTAGGCAAGCTTTCGAGTACTTTCTTTCATTGAAATTAGATTACGACTTCGGCTGAGAGGGCATGGTATATATATATTGTTCATTACATATATTAACAACACTTTGTACACAAATAAAAAATTCTTTTTGAAGACAAAAACAGCTAGAATAACCAAACGGAACTATCTGTCACATTGATATACGAGGGTCTTGATTGGGGGCAACAGGGATTATTTTTTTTTTTTGGGGGGGGGGTCATCATTTCTATATGTCTTTGTTCTGTCATTCTTTGGTCATTATTATCTATTTAGTAAGCAATATGCTTATTCTTTAAATTATGTGTCCCTTTTGAATTTGCCACTGTACTGCACAAATGAAACCATTAATCAAATTTTTATAATATCTGATTGAAACCAAACACGGAAAAGTATAAATATTTCGATTTATTTATGATAAATTGGATATGAGGGATAACAATCAATAGATCAGTTGAAATTAGTTATGTCACCCAGTCCCTGATGGAGGTCGGATGACATATTGTTATTGTACGATTCTTTTTTCCTTCAGGACCCTCATCGAGTTTCGGTCATACACGTAAAAATGGCCTCATTAAATGCGTATAACAGTTTTAAAAAAAGCGTGTGAAAGTTTAAAAAGTTATCTAATCCATGCAAGGATTTATATCATTAAAATACTTGTCTAACCTAAAGATAATAGTGTGAAGTGACGGAAATTATTCATAACGGAATATTTTTAAGAGGAACTACAATTAACAGTTGAAGTGATCATTTTAGTTCATTCGGATAATGATAAAATATTCGATTGCCAGTATAAAAAGGAACTTAATATATTCTAATTCGTATTTTATTTGAATTTACAGGACAAGATGTTGACAACGTCGGACCAAGTATTTATAGCTTTATTCGTACTTATAATGATACTAGTCATAATTGTGAATTTGACAGTGCTATGCTTTATCATTTACAGATTCCGAAATGTTAAAAAATCTTCAAATAATATTTTATTATCGTCCCTTTGTATTGCGGACCTATGTGTTGGTATTTTTGTCATACCAAATCAGATTTTCATTGTCTCAACCATATTAGAATGGAGCCCTATTATGTGTAAGATGTGCCTTTACATGGAATTCACTGCGGCATTTGCAAATGCAATGACCTTGACCTGTATTGCAATCGATCGTTTCCGGGCGATTATCTCCCCAATCAAATACAAACAAACAAAAGAAAAAGTGTCAAAAATAACGACCACCATTGTATGGATTTCTGCCTTTCTCTACTCGTTCAGGGCTTTGTTTGTGTATGACGTAATTGAAGCTGATATTACAATGGATAATGTGACATTTATTGAAAAAAGGTGCACCGTACCGATCAAAATTCAACCGTATCACAACGCTTTGATTATAGCCGATTTCATTCTGTTATTTGGAGTTCCAGGAATTGTGTTATTTGTCACAAATATCGTAGTTTCAGTATATCTTAATAAACGAAAACTGTCAAACTCCGATCAGATGACCCAAAAAAGACAAAAGGCTATCCGTTTGCTTATTGCAATGGTCGCCATTTTTGTCACGTGTCATTTACCGTTATTTGTTATAAGACTCCGTATGTTAACACACAAAGTCGAAAACGGAATGGTTTGGATTCGATCTTTTCTCGTGTTGTCTTTCATTAACAGTTTTATCAATGTCTTTTTCTACAGTTCGCTCAATGAAGATGTAAATAAACTAAGAAATATACGAAAGCCGAGAAGGCTCACCTATAATTCAGAATTCAACATTCGGAATTCAGCATTCAGAATTCAGCATTCAGAATTCAGAATTCACATTTTATAATGTTATAAACTTAGTTATTATTGTAATAATTACTATTTGTTTTCATTGTGATATGAAAATTTAATATCTGTCTTTATATCATCTACTCCTTCTTATATCAAGAAATTCTATTTATTTGTCCATGGCATAATCTATATAGGAGGGTTTGCTTTCATTTCATCTTTGTGTGTTTACTGGTTTGAAATCAACCCCTGTAATCCTATGGTTTTAACTTCCACCCTTACCACCATCCCAACATACACCACTACACTTTTATATTCCTTGTCTTTATTTACTCTCTAAAAACATGCATGTTCATCAAACCCCGAAAATATCTTATTTCGAACAAAAAGCGAAAATATGATTAGCGGGAAAATTAAATATAGAATTACATAAAACTTCTAGGTAGTAAAAGCTTTTTCATGATCGAAAGATGATTTCTCTGGCAAAACTTTGCCAAAAAAAGTATTCTCAATTATCCGTATTTTGACATGTAGATACGGACCTTCATATAGTTTATATCTATAATTTGGAAGGGATTATTTAAGGGGAAAAAGCAAGGCGACAAACAGGTGACACGGATTCTAGCACTTTCTTTAGCTTTGGGCTTGCTCTCTCTCAACACTATATTGCATGCCTATGAGTCTAACTACAATCCCTTTTTTGTCATTTGCCCTTGTATAAACGCATGTTTCTGAAGGGAATTTACTAGTTCCGTGAAACGTTTTCTCGGAAAGATGTTTGATTGTGAAAAAAAGTTCAGAGATATATTATATCCTATATTTATTTGCAATCCCCTTTCCACTGACGCGATAAGAACGTATACATATCTTGCTGAGAAAGGCGATATCAATTTCCTTTAATTTTTAGTGTGATGATAGCAAACTTACACAATACTGAGTACATACAAAAACGCAACACAACAAGGTTGAAACTTTTATTACAGTTACTTCATTATCTACTATAATAAAAGCAACAACAAAAATAATAACCTTGGGTATTGCACATGTTTCTTAATTCAATTGGATCGATCATAATAGTTTAACGAGTGAGTGAATGAAATCTGCTTAACGTACAGAAGCAAATAAACTATATGCATATTTCTGATGTTAACATGTGAATAAATGATGAATAAACTCTGCTTTGTGTTTGTCCGATATTTTGAGCCGGAACCCAATTTCAAAGTCTTTTGATTGACCTAGCGGACAAAGCTTCGAACTTACAACATTCTGTACTCAGACAAGCATGCTAACAACGAGACCATCTAGTTTGTTTAGTATAATCATGGATGTTTGAATATTACTTTAATAATATTTTTTTATAAAGTCCTGTTATTTACATAGCTACTGATATATTTCATGGATGATAAATTGTTTCATTTAGACAAAGTAATGTTCCATTTGTTGTTGCGTTTTAATTGACACTCACTATACAAACGGAAAGCAGTTACCGATCCTCATAGACTATCAATAACAGAACTATTAAACTCTTTATATATGTTTATCTTAAGCCAGCAAATTCTCAAGATTTCTTATACTGTAATCTGTCAAGTAAATAAATCTGTGTATTGAAGTCGGTCGCTGTTGAAAGCTAGATCTTATAATAATGATAATGACTGTATTTAAAGAATGTGACTCAATTAGCATTCACTAATATACCTTGAGACTCTCACAAAAATAATACAGAACTTATATTATAGATATTACAGTCTTTGAACATATCATGCTATATATATAAATGATTGTCTGTAGAAAAGGAAAAATAAAAACACATTATTTATTTAATTTATTGCTCATAATTGTATATAAAGATGTCTTTTTTTTTGGAACTCATAATTGATAATAAATTATCATAGTTAATATCTTTTTAAATATAACCATTATTATTTGTTCTAGTACTTTAATTTATGATATTGCAGTTAATGACGAGTGTGTAGGGAGGCACGCGCGGGAAATGTTTATATGTAACAATTGATTGACATACAGTAGTAACACATGCGATGATAATTTTCATTTTCCACATCATGTATCTTGAATTTTGACTTGACTGTATTTAACTTAATAAAAAAAGAGACATATAGAAAAAGTTGGCCAAGTTTTGTTATAAATAATTTTGTTTTGAACATGCTCCAAATTGTCCACCTGACAGGACGGACTCCACCGGCCGTCAACATATACGCAAGGGGTACACCAGATGAGTAACGGAGTTTAACTGATATGAACGGACACGGAACAAATTGTTTAACGTAACAAATTGAGATGCTATCCGTTACTAATCCGTGCGCGTTATCCGGTATAGTGATCAGGGAACGGTCAAACGAGCTGTATACGTTTTGGTGAAATTACGATTGTTCGTTCCAGATTTTTTTTTATTAGTTAAAAAAAGGGAAGGTATTTTTTCACATATCTTTAAACTGTCATATCTGATTGGCTTTAAACTTTACACAATTCTTTGTTATTATATATAGGCTTAAGGTCTGTTTAATTTTTTATGACATTTTTATTTAGGTATTGATTTTATTTACAAGACCAGACTCAAGCGAGCAGCCACTCGCTAGCAGCCAATACGCTAGCAGCCAGTTTTAGGATATGTCTATGAACCCAAAAGTTGCATAAGATTCAAACGTACTCAAAATGTTTTTATTGATATATAACAAATATATCATCAGTTTTAAATATATAATAAAGCAGTCGGAGAACTATTCGATAATTTAAAAAAGTATCAAGTCCTGTTCATCAATTTAAGACAATAGTAATCGATGTCAATATACCAAACAGCGTGCCCCTGCGTTTAATTTTAACAGTCAATAGTTTTGAGTGAACATAGAATCGTAAATATGTAATAAAATTATTGAAATGCTTACAAAATTGCTTGTAACAGGGAATTCACATTGAAATCATAAATTAAAGATTTTGTGATATTGTGTCAAATAGCTTTCCATTTTCTCTCCTGAAAAGTTATTATTGTTCTGCATTACAAGAAAAGAAAGATGCACTCGTGCATTAATATTTTTAAAATGAGTAAACTGTTTTAACAAAACATTCTATTTCTGAAGCAGTGGATATCGCTTACTTTTGATTAGACGAAAGGTTTATATTTTATACACAAAGTATGGTGGGCAAGGAAATTATTTATTTTCTATTTTTAAAAAAAATTAAAAAAAATCCATGTTATACACAGACGTGAAATCCTGGTCAACCTAGTATGAGTAAAAGTATTACCGTAGACCCACAGCTTCCCATTACACCTAGTGGCGAAAAAAGTATTACCGTAGAACATTTTTTATTAACATTTCCGTAAGGGTGGGGTAGGGTGTCCGACCCCAAATTTGGACCACATTTAAAAAAAAAAAACAACTAAGCCTAACCACACCCTGGATTTTTTCTCAAGTAGACCTTGGGTATTCAGCTTCCCATTGCACCTAGTGGCGAAAAAAGTGTTGCCGTAGAACATTTTTAACATGTCCGTAAGGGTGGGGTAGGGTGTCCAACCCCAACTTTGGACCAAATTTAAAAAAAACAACAAAGCCGAACCACACCCTGAATTTTTCTCAAGTAGACCTTGGGTATTCAGCTTACTATTGCACCTAGTGGCGAAAAAAGTATTGCCGTAGAACATTTTTTATTAATATTTCCGTAAGGGTGGGGTAGGGTGTTCGACCCCAACTTTCAACCAAATTTAAAAACAAAACTAAGCCGAACAACACCCTGGATTTTTTTCTCAAGTAGACCTTGGATATTCAGCTCCCCATTGCACCTATTGGCGAAAAAAGTATTGCCGTAGAACATTTTTAATTAACATTTCCGTAAGGGTGGGGTAGGGTGTCCGACCCCAACTTTGGGCCAAATTTTAAAAAAAAATTAAGCCGAAACACACCCTGGAATTTTTCTCAAGTAGACCTTGGGTATTCAGCTTCCCATTGCACCTAGTGGCGAAAAAAGTATTGCCGTAGAACATTTTTTATTGACATTTCCGTAAGGGTGGGGTAGGGTGTCCGACCCCAACTTTGGACCAAATTTAGTAAAAAGAAAAAAACTAAGCCAAACCACACCCTTGATTTTTTTCTCAAATATTGGGTATTCAACTTCCCATTGCACCTAGAGGCGAAAAAAGTATTGCCGTAGAACATTTTTTATTAACATTTCCGTAAGGGTGGGGTAGGGTGTCCGACCCCAACTTTGGACAAAATTTAGTTAAAAAAAAAACTAAGCCAAACCACACCCTTGATTTGTTTCTCAAATATTGGGTATTCAGCTTCCCATTGCACCTAGTGGCGAAAAAAGTATTGCCATAGAACATTTTTATTAACATTTCCGTAAGGGTGGGGTAGGGTGTCCGACCCAAACTTTGGACCAAATTTAAAAAAAACTAAGCCAAACGACACCCTGAATTTTTTCAAGTAGACCTTGGGTATTCACATTCCCATTGCACCTAGTGGCGAAAAAATATTGCCGTAGAACATTTTTTATTAATATTTCCGTAAGGGTGGGGTAGGGTTCCGACCCCAAATTCGGACCATATTCAAAACAAAACTAAGCCGAACCACACCCTGGATTTTTACTCAAGTAGATCTTGGATATTCAGCTTCCCATTCCAGTTAGTGGCGAAAAAAGTATTGCCGTAGAACATTTTTATTAACATTTCCGTAAGGGTGGGGTAGGGTGTCCGACCCCAACTTTGGACCAAATTTTAAAACAAACTAAGCCGTACCACACCCTGGATTTCTTCTCAAGTAGACCTTGGGTATTCAGCTTCCCATTGCACCTAGTGGCGAAAAAAGTATTGCCGTAGAACATTTTTTAATTAACATTTCTGTAAGGGTGGGGTAAGGTGTTCGACCCCAACTTTGGGCCAAATTTAAAAAAAAACTTAGCCGAACCACACCCTGGAATTTTCTTAAAGTAGACCTTGTGTATT
The DNA here is from genome assembly GCF_965363235.1 of Mytilus galloprovincialis. Lineage (NCBI taxonomy): Eukaryota > Metazoa > Mollusca > Bivalvia > Mytilida > Mytilidae > Mytilus > Mytilus galloprovincialis. Next base: position 45,728,077 of record NC_134850.1, on the reverse strand, counting down.
CAGCTTCCCATTGCACCTAGTGGCGAAAAAAGTATTGCAGTAGAACATTTTTTTTAACATTTCCGTAAGGGTGGGGTAGGTTGTCCGACCTCAACTTTGGACCAAATTTAAAACAAAACTAAGCCGAACCACACCCTGGATTTTTTTCTCAAGTAGACCTTTGGTATTCAGCTTCCCATTGCACCTAGTGGCGAAAAAAGTATTGCCGTAGAACATTTTTTATTAACATTTCCGTAAGGGTGGGGTAGGGTGTCCGACCCAACTGTGGACCTGATTATAAGAAAAGTAAGCCGAAAAAAAACCTGGATTTTTTCTCAAGTAGCCCTTAGCTATTCAGCTTGACATTGCACCTAGTGGCGAATGGCGAAAAAAGTATTGCCGTAGAACATTTTTTATTAACATTTCCGTAAGGGGGGAGTAGGGTGTCCGACCCCAACTTTGGACCAAATTTAAAACAAAACTAAGCCGAACCACACCCTGATTTTTTCTCAAGTAAACCTTGTGTATTCAGCTTCAAATTGCACCTAGTGGCGAAAAAAGTATTGCCGTAGAACATTTTTTATTAAAATTTCCGTAAGGATGGGGTAGGGTGTCCGACCCAACTTTGGACCTGATTATAAGAAAAGTAAGCCGAACCAAACCCTGGATTTTTTTCTCAAGGAGACCTTAGGTATGCAGCTTGACATTGCACCTAGTGGCGAAAAAAGTATTGCCGTAGAACATTTTTATTAACATATCCGTAAAGGTTGGGTAGGGTGTCCGACCCAAACTTTGGACCAAATTTTAAAAAAAACTAAGCAGAACGAAACCCAGGATTTTTTCTCAAGTAGACCTTGGGTATTCACATTCCCATTGCACCTAGTGGCGAAAAAATATTGCCGTAGAACATTTTTTATTAATATTTCCGTAAGGGTGGGGTAGGGTGTCCGACCCCAAATTCGGACCATATTCAAAACAAAACTAAGCCGAACCACACCCTGGATTTTTTCTCAAGTAGATCTTGGATATTCAGCTTCCCATTCCAGCTAGTGGCGAAAAAAGTATTGCCGTAGAACATTTTTATTAACATTTCCGTAAGGGTGGGGTAGGGTGTCCGACCCAAACTTTGGACCAAATTTTAAAACAAACTAAGCCGTACCACACCCTGGATTTTTTCTCAAGTATACCTTGGGTATTCAGCTTCCAATTGCACCTAGTGGCGAAAAAAGTATTCCCGTAGAACATTTTTTAATTAACATTTCTGTAAGGGTGGGGTAGGGTGTCCGACCCAACTTTGGACCTGATTATAAGAAAAGTAAGCCGAATCAAACCCTGGATTTTTTCTCAAGTAGACCTTAGCTATTCAGCTTAACATTGCACCTAGTGGCGAAAAAAGTATTGCCGTAGAACATTTTTATTAACATTTCCGTAAGGGTGGGGTAGGGTGTCCGACCCCAAATTTGGCCCAAATGTAGTAAAAAAAAAAACTAAGCCAAACCACACCCTTGATTTTTTTCTCAAATATTGGTTATTCAGCTTCTCATTGCACCTATTGGCGAAAAAAGTATTGCCGTAGAACATTTTTTATTAACATTTCTGTAAGGGATGAGTAGGTTGTCCGACCCCAACTTTGGGCCAAATTTTAAAACAAACTAAACCGTACCACACCCTAGATTTTTTCTCAAGTAGACCTTGAGTATTCAGCTTCCCATTGCACCTAGTGGCGAAAAAAGTATTGCCGTAGAACATTTTTTAATAAACATTTCTGTAAGGGTGGGGTAGGGTGTCCGACCCCAACTTTGGACCAAATTTAAAACAAAAGTAAGCCGAACCACATCCTGGATTTTTTTTCAAGTAGACATTGGGTATTCAGCTTCCCATTGTACCTAGTGGCGAAAAAAGTATTGCCGTAGAACATTTTTTATTAAAATTTCCGTAAAGGTGGGGTAGGGTGTCCGACCCCAACTGTGGACCAAATTTAAAAAAAAAGTAAGCCGAACCACACCCTGGATTTTTTCTAAAGTAGACCTTGCATATTCACATTCCCATTGCACCTAGTGGCGAAAAAAGTATTGCCGTAAAACATTTTTTATTAACATTTCTGTGAGGGTGGAGTAGGGTGTCCGACCCCAACTTTGGACCAAATTTAAAACAAAAGTAAGCCGAACCACACCCTGGATTTTTTCTCAAGTAGACCTTGGGTATTCAGCTTCCCATTGCACCTAGTGGCGAAAAAAGTATTCACGTAGAACATTTTTATTAACATTTTTGTCAGGGTGGGGTAGGGTGTCCGACCCCAACTTTGGACCAAATTTTATAAAAAAAAAAGTAAGCCGAACGACACCCTGGATTTTTTCTCAAGTATACCTTAGCTATTCAGCTTGACATTGCACCTAGGGGCGAAAAAAGTATTGCCGTAGAACATTTTTTATTAACATTTCCGTAAGGATGTGGTAGGGTGTCCAACCCCAAATTTGGACCTGATTAAAAAAAGTAAGCCGAACGACACCCTGGATTTTTTCTCAAGTAGACCTTAGGTATGCAGCTTGACATTGCACCTAGTGGCGAAAAAAGTATTGCCGTAGAACATTTTTATTAACATTTCCGTAAGGGTTGGGTAGGGTGTCCGACCCAAACTTTGGACCAAATTTAAAAAAAAAAAACTAAGCAGAACGACACCCAGGATTTTTTCTCAAGTAGACCTTGGGTATTTTCATTCCCATTGCACCTAGTGGCGAAAAAAGTATTGCCGTAGAACATTTTTTAATAACATTTCTGTAAGGGTAACTTGGGGTGTCCAACCCCAACTTTGGACCTGAATATAAGAAAAGTAAGCCGAACAACACTCTGGACTTTTTCTCAAGTAGACCTTAGCTATTCAGCTTGACATTGCACTTAGTGGCGAAAAAAGTATTGCCGTAGAACATTTTTTATTAACATTTACGTAAGGGTGGGGTAGGGTGTCCGACCCCAATTTTGGACCAAATTTTAAAACAAACTAAGCCGTACCACACCCTAGATTTTTTCTCAAGTAGACCTTGGGTATTCAGCTTCCCATTGCTCGTAGTGGCGTAAAAAATATTGCCGTAGAACATTTTTTAATAAACATTTCTGTAAGGGTGGGGTAGGGTGTCCGACCCCAACTTTGGACCAAATTTAAAACAAAACTAAGCCGAATCACATCCTGGATTTTTTCTCAAGTAGACACTGGGTATTCAGCTTTCCATTGTACCTAGTGGCGAAAAAAGTATTGCCGTAGAACATTTTTTATTAAAATTTCCGTAAGGGTGGGGTAGGGTGTCCGTCCCCAACTTTGGACCAAATTTTAAAAAAACGTAAGCCGAATCACACCCTGGATTTTTTCTCAAGTAGACCTTGGGTATTCAGCTTCCCATTGCTCGTAGTGGCGTAAAAAATATTGCCGTAGAACATTTTTTAATAAACATTTCTGTAAGGGTGGGGTAGGGTGTCCGACCCCAACTTTGGTCCAAATTTAAAACAAAACTAAGCCGAATCACATCCTGGATTTTTTTTGAAGTAGACACTGGGTATTCAGCTTTCCATTGTACCTAGTGGCGAAAAAAGTATTGCCGTAGAACATTTTTTATTAAAATTTCCGTAAGGGTGGGGTAGGGTGTCCGTCCCCAACTTTGGACCAAATTTTAAAAAAACGTTAGCCGAATCACACCCTGGATTTTTTTCTCAAATAGACCTTGGGTATTCAGCTTCCCATTGCTCGTAGTGGCGTAAAAAATATTGCCGTAGAACATTTTTTAATAAACATTTCTGTAAGGGTGGGGTAGGGTGTCCGACCCCAACTTTGGACCAAATTTAAAACAAAACTAAGCCGAATCACATCCTGGATTTTTTTTTGAAGTAGACACTGGGTATTCAGCTTTCCATTGTACCTAGTGGCGAAAAAAGGATTGCCGTAGAACATTTTTTATTAAAATTTCCGTAAGGGTGGCGTAGGGTGTCCGTCCCCAACTTTGGACCAAATTTTAAAAAAACGTAAGCCGAATCACACCCTGGATTTTTTCTCAAGTAGACCTTGCGTATTCACATTCCCATTGCACCTAGTGGCGAAAAAAGTATTGCCGTAAAACATTTTTTATTAAAATTTCCGTAAGGGTGGGGTAGGGTGTCCGACCCCAACTTTGGGCCAAATTTAAAACAAAACTAAGCCGAACCACATCTTGGATTTTTTTCAAGTAGACATTGGGTATTCAGCTTCCCATTGTACCTAGTGGCGAAAAAAGTATTGCCGTAGAACATTTTTTATTAAAATTTCCGTAAAGGTGGGGTAGGGTGTCCGACCCCAACTTTGGACCAAATTAAAAAAAAAAAGCAAGCCGAACCACACCCTGGATTTTTTCTCAAGTAGACCTTGGGTATTCACCTTTCCATTGCACCTAGTGGCGAAAAAAGTATTGACGTAGAACATTTTTTATTAACATTTTTGTCAGGGTGGGGTAGGATGTCCGACTCCAACTTTGGACCTGATTAAAAAAAGTAAGTCGAACGACACCCTGGATTTTTCTCAAAAAGACCTTAGCTGTTCAGCTTGACATTGCACCTAGGGGCGAAAAAAGTGTTGCCGTAGAACATTTTTTATTAACATTTCCGTAAGGGTGTGGTAGGGTGTCCGACCCCAACTTTGGACCTGATTAAAAAAAGTAAGTCGAACGACACCCTGGATTTTTCTCAAAAAGACCTTAGCTATTCAGCTTGACATTGGACCTAGTGGCGAAAAAAGTATTGCCGTAGAACATTTTTTAATAACATTTCTGTAAGGGTAAGTTGGGGTGTCCAACCCCAATTTTGGACCTAATTATAAGAAAAGTAAGCCGAAAAAAACTCTGGAATTTTTCTCAAGTAGACCTAAGCTATTCAGCTTGACATTGCACTTAGTGGCGAAAAAAGGATTGCCGTAGAACATTTTTTATTAACATTTCTGTAAGGGTGGGGTGGGGTTTCCGACCCCAACTTTGGAACAAATTTAAAAAAAAACTAAGCCGAACCACACAACGGATTTTTTCTCAAGTATACCTTAGGTATTCAGCTTGACATTGCACCTAGGGGCGAAAAAAGTATTGCCGTAGAACATTTTTTATTAACATTTCCGTAAGGGTGTGGTAGGGTGTCCAACCCCAACTTTGGGCCAAATTTTAAAAAAACAAACTAAGCCGTACCACACCCTGGATTTTTTCTCAAGTAGACCTTTGGTATTCAGCTTCAAATTGCACCTAGTGGCGAAAAAAGTATTGCCGTAGAACATTTTTTAATTAACATTTCTGTAAGGGTGGGGTAGGGTGTTCAACCCCAACTTTGGACCAAATTTAAAACAAAACTAAGCCGAACCACACCTTGGATTTTTTTCTCAAGTAAACCTTTGGTATACAGCTTCCCATTGCACCTAGTGGCGAAAAAAGTATTGCCGTAGAACATTTTTTATTAACATTTCCGTAAGGGTGGGGTAGAGTGTTTGACCCAACTTTGGACATGATTATAAGAAAAGTAAGCCGAACCAAACCCTGGATTTTTTCTCAAGTAGACCTTAGCTATTCAGCTTGACATTGCACCTAGTGGCGAAAAAAGTATTGCCGTAGAATATTTTTTATTAACATTTCCGTAAGGGTGGGGTAGGGTGTCCGACCCCAAATTTGGACCAAATTTAGTAAAAAAAAAAAACTAAGCCAAACCACACCCTTGATTTTTTTTCTCAAATATTGGGAATTCAGCTTCTCATTGCACTTAGAGGCGAAAAAAGTATTGCCGTAGAACATTTTTTATCAACATTTCCGTAAGGGTGGGGTAGGATGTCCGACCCCAACTTTGAACCAAATTTTAAAACAAACTAAGCCGTACCACACCCTAGATTTTTTCTCAAGTAGACCTTGAGTATTCAGCTTCCCATTGCACCTAGTGGCGAAAAAAGTTTTGCCGTAGAACATTTTTTAATAAACATTTCTGTAAGGGTGGGGTAGGGTGTCCGACCCCAACTTTGGACCAAATTTAAAACAAAACTACGCCGAACCACATCCTGGATTTTTATCAAGTAGACCTTGGGTATTCAGCTTCCCTTTGTACCTAGTGGCGAAAAAAGTATTGCCGTAGAATATTTTTTATTAAAATTTCCGTAAGGGTGGGGTAGGGTATCCGACCCCAACTTTGGACCAAATTTTAAAAAAAAGTAAGCCAAACCACACCCTGGATTTTTTCTCAAGTAGACCTTGCGTATTCACATTTCCATTGCACCTAGTGGCGAAAAAAGTATTGCCGTAAAACATTTTTTATTAACATTTCCGTAAGGGTGGAGTAGGGTGTCCGACCCCAACTTTGGGCCAAATTTAAAACAAAAGTAAGCCGAACCACACCCTGGATTTTTTCTCAAGTAGACCTTGGGTATTCAGCTTCCCATTGCACCTAGTGGCGAAAAAAGTATTGCCGTAGAACATTTTTTATTAACATTTTTGTCAGGGTGGGGTAGGGTGTCCGACCCCAACTTTGGACCAAATTTTAAAAAAAACTAAGCCGAACCACACAACGGATTTTTTCTCAAGTATACCTTAGGTATTCAGCTTGATATTGCACCTAGTGGCGAAAAAAGTATTGCCGTAGAACATTTTTTAATTAACATTTCTGTAAGGGTGGGGTAGGGTGTTCGACCCCAACTTTGGTCCAAATTTAAAAAAAAAACAAACTAAGCCGTACCACACCCTGGATTTTTTCTCAAGTAGACCTTGGGTATTCAGCTTCAAATTGCACCTAGTGGCGAAAAAAGTATTGCCGTAGAACATTTTTTAATTAACATTTCTGTAAGGGTGGGGTAGGGTGTTCGACCCCAACTTTAGACAAAATTTAAAACAAAAGTAAGCCGAACCACACCCTGGATTTTTTTTCTCAAGTAGACCTTTGGTATTCAGCTTCCCATTGTTCCTAGTGGCGAAAAAAGTATTATGCCGTAGAACATTTTTTATTAACATTTCCGTAAGGGTGGAGTAGGGTGTCAGACCCCAACTTTGGACCAAATTTAAAAAAAAAGTAAGCCGAACCACACCCTAGATTTTTTCTCAAGTAGACCTTGAATATTCAGCTTCCCATTGCACCTAGTGGCGAAAAAAGTATTGCCGTAGAACATTTTTTAATAAACATTTCTGTAAGGGTGGGGTAGGGTGTCCGACCCCAACTTTGGACCAAATTTAAAACAAAACTAAGCCAAACCACATCCTGGATTTTTTTCAAGTAGACCTTGGGTATTCAGCTTCTCTTTGTACCTAGTGGCGAAAAAAGTATTGCCGTAGAACATTTTTTATTAACATTTCCGTAAAGGTGGGGTAGGGTGTCCGACCCCAACTTTGGACCAAATTTTAAAAAAAGTTAGCCGAACCACACCCTGGATTTTTTCTCAAGTAGACCTTGCGTATTCACATTCCCATTGCACCTAGTGGCGAAAAAAGTATTGCCGTAAAACATTTATTATTAACATTTCCGTAAGGGTGGAGTAGGGTGTCCGACCCCAACTTTGGACCAAATTTAAAACAAAAGTAAGCCGAACCACATCCTGGATTTTTTCTCAAGTAGACCTTGGGTATTCAGCTTCCCATTGCACCTATTGGCGAAAAAAGTATTGCCGTAGAACATTTTTTATTAACATTTTTGTCAGGGTGGGGTAGGGTGTCCGACCCCAATTTGGACCAAATTTCAAAAAAAACTAAGCCGAACCACACAACGGATTTTTTCTCAAGTATACCTTAGGTATTCAGCTTGATATTGCACCTAGTGGCGAAAAAAGTATTGCCGTAGAACATTTTTTAATTAACATTTCTGTAAGGGTGGGGTAAGGTGTTCGACCCCAACTTTTGGCCAAATTTAAAAAAAAACAAACTAAGCCGTACCACACCCTGGATTTTTTCTCAAGTAGACCTTGTGTATTTAGCTTCCCATTGCACCTAGTGGCGAAAAAAGTATTGCCGTAGAACATTTTTTATTAACATTTCCGTAAGGGTGGGGTAGGGTGTCCGACCCAACTTTGGACCTGATTATAAGAAAAGTAAGCCGAACCAAACCCTGGATTTTTTCTCAAGTAGACCTTAGCTATTCAGCTTGACATTGCACCTAGTGGCGAAAAAAATATTGCCGTAGAACATTTATTATTAATATTTCCGTAAGGGTGGGGTAGGGTGTCCGACCCCAAATTTGGACCAAATTTAGTAAAAAAAAAAAAAACTAAGCCAGACCACACCCTTGATTTTTTTCTCAAATATTGGGAATTCAGCTTTTCATTGCACCTAGTGGCGAAAAAAGTATTGCCGTAGAACATTTTTTAATTAACATTTCTGTAAGGGTGGGTAGGGTGTTCGACCCCAACTTTGGTCCAAATTTTAAAAAAAACCAAACTAAGCCGTACCACACTCTGGATTTTTTCTCAAGTAGACCTTGGGTATTCAGCTTCAAATTGCACCTAGTGGCGAAAAAAGTATTGCCGTAGAACATTTTTTAATTAACATTTCTGTAAGGGTGGGGTAGGGTGTTCGACCCCAACTTTGGACAAAATTTAAAACAAAAGTAAGCCGAACCACACCCTGGATTTTTTTTCTCAAGTAGACCTTTGGTATTCAGCTTCCCATTGTTCCTAGTGGCGAAAAAAGTATTATGCCGTAGAACATTTTTTATTAACATTTCCGTAAGGGTGGAGTAGGGTGTCAGACCCCAACTTTGGACCAAATTTAAAAAAAAAGTAAGCCGAACCACACCCTAGATTTTTTCTCAAGTAGACCTTGAATATTCAGCTTCCCATTGCACCTAGTGGCGAAAAAAGTATTGCCGTAGAACATTTTTTAATAAACATTTCTGTAAGGGTGGGGTAGGGTGTCCGACCCCAACTTTGGACCAAATTTAAAACAAAACTAAGCCAAACCACATCCTGGATTTTTTTCAAGTAGACCTTGGGTATTCAGCTTCTCTTTGTACCTAGTGGCGAAAAAAGTATTGCCGTAGAACATTTTTTATTAACATTTCCGTAAAGGTGGGGTAGGGTGTCCGACCCCAACTTTGGACCAAATTTTTAAAAAAGTTAGCCGAACCACACCCTGGATTTTTTCTCAAGTAGACCTTGCGTATTCACATTCCCATTGCACCTAGTGGCGAAAAAAGTATTGCCGTAAAACATTTATTATTAACATTTCCGTAAGGGTGGAGTAGGGTGTCCGACCCCAACTTTGGACCAAATTTAAAACAAAAGTAAGCCGAACCACATCCTGGATTTTTTCTCAAGTCGACCTTGGGTATTCAGCTTCCCATTGCACCTATTGGCGAAAAAAGTATTGCCGTAGAACATTTTTTATTAACATTTTTGTCAGGGTGGGGTAGGGTGTCCGACCCCAATTTGGACCAAATTTCAAAAAAAACTAAGCCGAACCACACAACGGATTTTTTCTCAAGTATACCTTAGGTATTCAGCTTGATATTGCACCTAGTGGCGAAAAAAGTATTGCCGTAGAACATTTTTTAATTAACATTTCTGTAAGGGTGGGGTAAGGTGTTCGACCCCAACTTTTGGCCAAATTTAAAAAAAAACAAACTAAGCCGTACCACACCCTGGATTTTTTCTCAAGTAGACCTTGTGTATTTAGCTTCCCATTGCACCTAGTGGCGAAAAAAGTATTGCCGTAGAACATTTTTTATTAACATTTCCGTAAGGGTGGGGTAGGGTGTCCGACCCAACTTTGGACCTGATTATAAGAAAAGTAAGCCGAACCAAACCCTGGATTTTTTCTCAAGTAGACCTTAGCTATTCAGCTTGACATTGCACCTAGTGGCGAAAAAAATATTGCCGTAGAACATTTATTATTAATATTTCCGTAAGGGTGGGGTAGGGTGTCCGACCCCAAATTTGGACCAAATTTAGTAAAAAAAAAAAACTAAGCCAGACCACACCCTTGATTTTTTTCTCAAATATTGGGAATTCAGCTTTTCATTGCACCTAGTGGCGAAAAAAGTATTGCCGTAGAACATTTTTTATTAACATTTCCGTAAGGGTGGGGTAGGGTGTCCGACCCCAACTTTGGACCAAATTTAAAAAAAAAGTAAGCCGAACCACACCCTGGATTTTTTCTCAAGTAGACCTTGCGTATTCACATTCCCATTGCACCTAGTGGCGAAAAAAGTATTGCCGTAAAACATTTTTTATTAACATTTCCGTAAGGGTGGAGTAGGGTGTCCGACCCCAACTTTGGACCAAATTTAAAACAAAAGTAAGCCGAACCACACCCTGGATTTTTTTTCAAGTAGACCTTGGGTATTCAGCTTCCCATTGCACCTAGTGGCGAAAAAAGTATTGACGTAGAACATTTTTTATAAACATTTTTGTGAGGGTGGGGTAGGGTGTACGACCCCAACTTTGGACCAAATTTTATAAAAAAAAAGTAAGCCGAACGACACCCTGGATTTTTTGTCAAGTATACCTTAGCTATTCAGCTTGACATTGCACCTAGGGGCGAAAAAAGTATTGCCGTAGAACATTTTTTATTAGCATTTCCGTAAGGGTGTGGTAGGGTGTCCAACCCCAACTTTGGACCTGATTAAAAAAAAGTAAGCCTGAACGACACCCTGGATTTTTTCTCAAAAAGACCTTAGCTATTCAGCTTGACATTGGACCTAGTGGCGAAAAAAGTATTGCCGTAGAACATTTTTTAATAACATTTCTCTAAGGGTAAGTTGGGGTGTCCAACCCCAACTTTGGACCTGATTATAAGAAAAGTAAGCCAAACAACACTCTGGACTTTTTCTCAAGTAGACCTTAGCTATTCAGCTTGACATTGCACTTAGTGGCGAAAAAAGTATTGCCGTAAAACATTTTTTATTAACATTTCCGTAAGGGTGGGGTAGGGTGTCCGATCCCAACTTTGGACCAAATTTAAAAAAAAACTAAGCCGAACCACACCCCGGATTTTTTCTCAAGTATACCTTAGGTATTCAGCTTGATATTGCACCTAGTGGCGAAAAAAATATTGCCGTAGAACATTTTTTATTAACATTTCCGTAAGGGTGGGTTAGGGTGTCCGACCCCAATTTTGGACCAAATTTTAAAACAAACTAAGCCGAACCACACCCTGGATTTTTTCTCAAGTAGACCTTGGGTTTTCAGCTTCCCATTGCTCGTAGTGGCGAAAAAAGTATTGCAGTAGAACATTTTTTATTAACATTTCTGTAAGGGTTGGGTGGGGTGTCCGACCCCAACTATGGACCAAATTTTAAAAAAAACTAAGCCGAACCACACCCTGGATTTTTTCTCAAGTATACCTTAGGTATTCAGCTTGATATTGCACCTAGTGGCGAAAAAATATTGCCGTAGAACATTTTTTATTAACATTTCCGTAAGGGTGGGGTAGGATGTCCAACCCCAACTTTGGATTTGATTAAAAAAAAAGTAAGCCGAACGACACCCTGGATTTTTTCTCAAGTAGACCTTAATTAATCAGCTTGACATTGCACCTAGTGGCGAAAAAAGTTTTGCCGTAGAATATTGTTGATTAACATTTCCGTAAGGGTGGGGTAGGTTGTCCAACCTCAACTTTGGACCTGATTATAAGAAAAGTAAGCCGAACAACACCCTGGATTTTTCTCAAGTAGACCTTAGCTATTCAGCTTGATATTGCCCCTATTGGCGAAAAAAGTATTGCCGTAGAATATTTTTTATTAACATTTCCGTAAGGGTGGGGTAGAGTGTCCGACCCAAACTTTGGACCTGATTAAAAAAAAAGTAAGCCGAACAACACCCTGGATTTTTTCTCAAGTAGACCTTGCGTATTCACATTCCCATTGCACCTAGTGGCGAAAAAAGTATTGCCGTAGAACATTTTTATTAAGATTTCCGTAAGGGTGGGGTAGGGTGTCCAACCCCAACTTTGGACCTGATTATAAGAAAAGTAAGCCGAACAACACCCTGAAATTTTTCTCAAGTAGACCTTAGCTATTCAGCTTGGCATTGCCCCTAGTAGCGAAAAAAAGTATTGCCGTAGAACATTTTTTATTAACATTTCTGGAAGGGTGGGGTAGGGTGTCCAACCCCAACTTTGGATCTGATTAAAAAAAGAATAAGCCGAGCGACACCCTGGATTTTTTCTCAAGTAGACCTTGCGTTTTCACATTCCCATTGCACCTAGTGGCGAAAAAAGTATTGTCGTAAAACATTTTTTATTAACATTTCCGTATGGGTGGAGTAGGGTGTCCGACCCCAACTTTGGACCAAATTTAAAACAAAACTAAACCAAACTACACTCTGGATTTTTTCTCAAGTAGACCTTGGGTATTCAGCTTCCCATTGCACCTAGTGGCGAAAAAAGTATTGCCGTAGAACATTTTTTATTAACATTTTTGTCAGGGTGGGGTAGGGTGTCCGACCCCAACTTTGGACCAAATTTTATAAAAAAAAGTAAGCCGAACCACATCCTGGATTTTTTCTCAAGTATACCTTAGCTATTCAGCTTGACATTGCACCTAGGGGCGAAAAAAGTATTGCCGTAGAACATTTTTTAATTAACATTTCCGTAAGGGTGTGGTAGGTTGTCCAACCCCAACTTTGGACCTGATTAAAAAAAAGTAAGCCGAACGACACCCTGGATTTTTTCTCAAAAAGACCTTAGCTATTCAGCTTGACATTGGACGTAGTGGCGAAAAAAGTATTGCCGTAGAACATTTTTTAATAACATTTCTGTAAGGGTGAGTTGGGGTGTCCAACCCCAACTTTGGACCTGATTATAAGAAAAGTAAGCCGAACAACACTCTGGACTTTTTCTCAAGTAAACCTTAGCTATTCAGCTTGACATTGCACTTAGTGGCGAAAAAAAGTATTGCCGTAGAACATTTTTTATTAACATTTACGTAAGGGTGGGGTAGGGTGTCCGACCCCAATTTTGGACCAAATTTTAAAACAAACTAAGCCGAACCACACCCTGGATTTTTTCTCAAGTAGACCTTGGGTTTTCAGCTTCCCATTGCTCGTAGTGGCGAAAAAGGTATTGCCGTACGGTAGAACATTTTTTATTAACATTTCTGTAAGGGTGGGGTGGGGGTGTCCGACCCCAACTTTGGACCAAATTTAAAAAAAAAACTAAGCCGAACCACACCCTGGATTTTTTCTCAAGTATACCTTAAGTATTCAGCTTAATATTGCACCTAGTGGCGAAAATATTTTTGCCGTAGAACATTTTTTATTAACATTTCCGTAAGGGTCGGGTAGGATGTCCAATCCCAACTTTCGACTTGATTAAAAAAAAAGTAAGCCGAACGACACCCTGGATTTTTTCTCAAGTAGACCTTAGTTATTCAGCTTGACATTGCACCTAGTGGCGTAAAAAGTTTTGCCGTAGAATATTGTTTAATAACATTTCCGTAAGGATGGGGTAGGTTGTCCAACCCCAACTTTGGACCTGATTATAAGAAAAGCAAGCCGAATAACACCCTGGATTTTTTCTCAAGTAGACCTTAGCTATTCAGCTTGACATTGCCCCTATTAGCGAAAAAAGTATTGCCGTAGAATATTTTTTATTAACATTTCCGTATGGGTGGGGTAGGGTGTCCGACCCAAACTTTGGACCTGATTAAAAAAAAAGTAAGCCGAACAACACCCTGGATTTTTTCTCAAGTAGACCTTGCGTATTCACATTCCCATTGCACCTAGTGGCGAAAAAAGTATTGCCGTAGAACATTTTTTTTATCATTTCCGTAAGGATGGGGTAGGGTGTCCAACCTTAACTTTGGACTTGATTAAAAAAAAGTAAGCCGAACGACACCCTGGATTTTTTCTCAAGTAGAACTTAGATCTTCAGCTTGACATTGCACCTAGTGGCGATAAAAGTATTGCAGTAGAACATTTTTTATTAACATTTCCGTAAGGGTGGGGTAGGGTGTCCAACCCCAACTTTGGACCTGATTATAAGAAAAGTAAGCCGAACAACACCCTGGATTTTTTCTCAAGTAGACCTTAGCTATTCAGCTTGGCATTGCACCTAGTAACGAAAAAAGTATTGCCGTAGAACATTTTTTATTAACAGTTCCGGAAGGGTGGGGTAGGGTGTCCAACCCCAACTTTGGATCTGATTAAAAAAAGAATAAGCCGAGCGACACCCTGGATTTTTTCTCAAATAGACCTTAGCTATTAAGCTTGACATTGCACCTAGTGGCGAAAAAAAATTTGCCGTAGAACATTTTTTTTTAACATTTCCGTAAGGGTGGGGTAGGGTGTCCGACCCCAACTTTGGACCAAATTTTCTAAAAAATATAAGCCGCACAACACCCTTGATTTTTTCTCAAGTAGACCTTAGCTATTCAGCTTGACATTGCACCTAGTGGCGAAAAAAGTATTGCCGTAGAACATTTTTTATTAACATTTCCGTAAGGGTGGGGTAGGGTGACCTGATTTTAAGAGAAAAGTAAGCCGAACAACACCCTGGATTCTTTTTTGTCAAGTAGACCTTAGCTTGTTAGTTTCCCTTTTCAACTATTAGTAGAACGGATAAAAGTATTATCGTTTATAAACGATTTTTTTAACGTTTTACTCTGACGTAAGGGCCGGGTATTGTGTTCGACCCCACTTTTTTACTTACAAAAACAAACTGTTGTAGTCTTTTTTTTCTCTAGTAAACCTTAGCTACCAAGTTTTCTTCTTTTGCAATTAGACATAAAATCCTTTACTTCTGTTTTCAACTAGTAAGTAATAAAGGACTTAGATGTGTTAGCCTCTATTTTGTTATCTTCGGTTTTGGAAAGCCGTCAACTCCTGTGTAATCAGGTAAAACAGTTACTGAAGAATCAGAATATAAACTTGCTTTTTCTTCAAGTCATTAATAACAATAGTAAATGATGATCTGTTCTCACACAAAAAGGCATTTCTTATGTCGCACATCCTCGACATATATACCGATCAGTTTTACCAATAAAATGTCGTCTAAACATACCAATTTGCCAATCGTTAGAACAAATTAATTAGTTATTATGGCAACTCAATTACAATTCTGACACAGCGGGGACAATGGATGTCAAAAAGAGTGTTTAGCTCTGACCTTACTATAGGGGAAGCCATATCTGCTGCAGGAAAGTTAGAGCCTATTTTAAACTTCAAGAATTACATCAAGATGAGTTTGCAGATTAAGGATACATGAAATGAGGACCAATTCCTTCACTCAGCCGCTACCGGTCTAAGGCGTGATATCAAAAACCTCACTATTTACTTTGATGACTATCATAGTGCCAATGAAGCCTTGCTAAGGTCATTTGTTGGTTGATTGATGAAAAATCAAACACTGTCACTTCTGAACCGTATGTTGTCCCTAAAGATAAATTTCGTAAATGTATGGCTATTACAGAATGTATCGTTTCTGTAGCAAAATCAGCATTCATCCCATTCCATTTTGCCTGACCGTGCAGTTATATCATGAGAATGGGTCACGAACATTAATAGAAACTTTGTATTCGCATGACTTTTGTGCTTCCTATGCAGAGGGAACACGATATCTGACAACCTTTGCCATGCATGAGGTTGACCTATTTAAGACGGTACTTATATTCATGACGGCATTGTTTCAAAACATCAAAGGGGTGCTTGATACAAGAAGGTGCCGACAATAAAGTTCTCAACACGAAGACAATTGATTGTAAGGACACGTTTCATTCAATGGCACGAGCCGTCTTTCAGGTTTGTAAGTCCACAATTGTTTCGGATTTGCGTCAGATTAAGGTAAAAAGAGGTCCAGTCAGAACGTTTCAGTTGATTGACAGTGCATGATTATCTTTGACGGTTGTTCTACCTTTTATTAAACCAAAGATAAGAGGAGTTCCTGTTCGTGTTCCGAATACTTTCAACAGCATTTCGAAATGTGCTAAAAAAATCGGAAACACATCTGAGATTCATTGTTTTTTTTTTTGCGCTCTAAGTCAAGAGATATTAGTAACATTCCTGTTCAGTAAGAAAAGTTTGACCACCAAGTTATTCCATTTTAGACCGGATATATTAACACTCTTTCTGAACTCAGACCTGAATTTTCTGTGGACCGGTGTCTTATGCTCCGATAGTACACGCAAAACAAGTGATATGTCAACAATTTATACGACTATGAAACGTTGTTAACGTTTCAGATATGACAAAGTCAATCAGCTATTCGATTCAAACATTCGACTGACAGCTGTACGCAATTGCGGAACAGTTGGAATAGGCAATGTGAGAAACATTTAAATCGCACATTCTTTGTTTATATGGCTTTCCTACTCTTTCGTGCATCATGGCGTCTATTGGGAAACTTTAGGGGGATCGAGGTCTGTAGGATTAATTAGTTGACTCTTCCGTTTATGCAGCAGGGCCCGTTGATCATATGATGTGTGGGAAACAGTTCAACCGTGTTGTAATAGCAATGAATGTTGTGTATGGGGCATTGGTTGCTTTGTGTTTTTCCGCATTCTTTAACGGGTGCAGAGACAATGATTTAATGACTTCGTTTCATGATAAATTATTGTCATTATTGTCTGAGGTAGTCTGAAACGTTCAAAACGTTTCAAACGTGACCGGACAATTACAAATCTGTAAACGAAGCTCTGGTTGTCGTTATTCTGAAGTCTTGAAGACTTCAGACAGTGGGGATGTCAATCGTCACCAACATTCAAGTATTGGGATATGGTCTACGCTTAACACGCGAGAAGACGTTACTTAGTTGAAAAACTTGTGTCTAATCTATTTGTCTTTTTTGAACAGTAAAGTATATTTAAGGGCATACGATACAGTTACAGGGAAGGTAATGACGTTGCTAACGTAAAATGTTATTTTCGCGACGTCAAACTATGACATATCGGGAAAAGATGCATTTTTCGACTGATTTTTATCATTCAAACTGATTTAATTTGAAAACGAGTGCATGGACCCCTATTTTTTAAAACAGCAATTTGTTTCATTTTGCAAGGAGATTATGTGACCCAAATTTTATAAAACTGTAAATAGCGCAATTTTTTTAATTTTGATAAACATGCAGCAAAAAATGACGTTTCTTCCTCTATTCATGAACATTTGATAAATATAGAGTTATTTCGGAATAAAAATTACATAATTTTCAATGATACTTATAAAATACAGAAATTACCGATTATTTAACAAAAAACAATTTGTGTTTATCTTTTAAAGCAAAAAAGTTACGTCGTTCTTTCGAAAAACAAAATACGGACACAAATCTGAATTTTGAGCAAATATACAGAATTTCGACCTCATTTTACTCAAAAAGTAGCACATGAAGGTATATTTTTTATGACATATTTGATTTAATCAGGTAAAAAATAGCCTATATACAAATTTTCATCAACTTGTAAATACAGGTTCAAAACTGTATCGTATGCCCTTAAACTAGTCATCACCAACATTCAAGTATTGGGATATGTGTTTACGCGCTGTAGAAATCATGATTCAGAACGTCAGGGCGGAACGACAGAGTTCGGGGACATGCATTTTACCTCGATTGCTTCAATATTACCATACATGTTTGTTGCAAACAGAGTAAGTTCGAGATGGTTACCTGTATATATTTTAGATATGCTTAACTTAATATCTGATATACAACCGATATTTTCATCTGGACAGTTTGCCATTCGCCAGAAGCCAGTCAAATTTAATGGGGCATGGAGCGACATGGTGACAGTAATTAAAGATTAAAAAGGCCGTGGTGGTATAGCTGGGATTTTAAGACAAAGGTCTGCATTCATTCGCTGGTCCCTCATCCGTCACGTGCTCGTAGAGTTAAGTGAAATAATGAGATCCTGATCTGGATGTTTTTGCTCCCGAGAACCCTCTCCATCATGCTAACACTGGCCCAACAGCATAATGGCGAGACAAAGAGCTGGCAATCTTGTTATAGAACATGTTTAGCACCGAATTACAAATCCTTTTGTTTTTAAACCTCATCCTAAAGCACTCATTAACATCTCAACTGGCATGCATGCGCCTAAGGAAATTGAATCATTACTGTCATTTGATAATGATATGAAAATGGTAAAATCGTTTGTCAATTGTGCGTTGGCAGCAGAAGGTAACAACAGTTACTTCTATGGTCAAATACCTAGATCAAAAATTAAAACCTTTGAAAACTTAACTAAAATCAACTGTAGGTCAGGAAAAATTCTTAGTGTACCTAGAAGTCAAGAATTAGTAGTCAGTCGTGTTCTAGTTCTTTCGGGGTGTCGTAAAGACATAACAAGGTTCTATCCCTCCCAATCGGACTTGCTCCTACATGTACCTCTCTTTTCAACGAAGACGGCACTATACGACAAACATGTGAGTCTGATCTTTGCCATCAAATAGAATCAGAAGCTGCAACTAAGCGTCAGTTGGCACCATACGATCGATCTTCTACCGTACTTATCAGGGACGGAATGGCATTAGTCCAATCATTGCATGTTAAGACATTGAGAAAATTCGGTGACTTGCTCTACGTGTCATTCAAAGTCAGAAATCATGCCTTACCAATGCTGCTACAGTCTTTGATATATACGACATCAAACATTCAATAGAATATGCCGAAAGATACCGACGAACTGGAGTAAATTCGTGCCAAAAGTTATTTCAGTTAAAAGATCCATAACAGACTAAAAGGAATTCTTGAACGTCAACACAAATAAACAAGCCCTAAAAATCAAGAAGGGTCAAATTATTATAAAGTCTCCAGATACAGATATTATATTTCTTAGTGTGCATTTCTTTCCATCTATGGAAAACACCCAGGAACTGTTGTTTCAAACAGAAACAATTACCAGCAATAAAGATGGTCGTAGATTCCTTCCTGTGTACATGAATCGTGCTGAACCCTGTCATGGGTAAGTTACTTTCTGTTCATGCTTTGACCGGTTGTGATCCCACTTCACATTGTAAGGAATCGTGGAAAAAAATGTTTACAAATTTTAATGGACAATATTCGAGACTTTGTTGTTTTTGACCATCTTTCAAGCGGTCGCATTGATAAATCTGTTGATGTCAGCCGGACATGTGTTGCAAGGCTCTATAACCAGAAAACAGAAAGCTAAATTTGACCACAGTGATTCAATTAAATTCCGTGTACAGAAAGCTAAACAAAAAGTTGCTAGCTTAGCCGAACTGCCCCCATGCGAATCAACTATCCTTCAAAATGACCTGTGAGCTTCACTTCAGACCACTATTTGGACTACTTCAAATATTACACAGCCACCAAAGCAGTCTCCTTTAGACTCCGGTTAGGAAGACACAAATGGATTAACCCTAATATGTTTAAAGAGAAAAAAATGTCATCTGATTACCTACAAGATTTACTTTGTACCTGCAATTATAAATCTGTGTGCTCAAAAAACTGTGTTTGCTTTGAACAAAATCTGTCACGCACCGTACGTTGTCCGTGTGAAGGAAGTTAAACGTGCTGTTATGCTAAGCGTATTGAATCCGCTCCGATGACGGAGAGATTGACCCTTACTTACGATTCTTGTAAACACGTTCCCACAGTACTTTTTACATGTAGTTTATCCCTACTTTTTTTTTTTTTTTTTGTTAAAACCAAATTTTTTGAATGTAGCTTTTGAAAGACAAGTTATATATGGTTTAATCTATCATTATTATCTTTCATTTTCCTAAACAATAGGCTACACATTATCAGGATAATCCAAATAAGACAATGGCCATGCATTTAATTATATTGTTTTACTCTAAACCAAACACTTAATAAATGCAAGTCACCTGGTCACACCTATGATGTTTCTTAAACCTCGCATTCGCCTCGGTTGACCATGATTTTTTTTTAACTTATCTGTCCGACTTTGTAAATACACAATATTTATTCTATAGCCAGATACTTATTTTCCAAAAATAAGAAACTTAAAAAATTATAAACAATGTTTCATCGCTGGAATTGTTTTTTCTACTTTACTATATATAAAAATATTAATTTTCGCGAACCGATTAGGTCACAGAAAATAAAAATTTTACCACGAGTAAGGAATGTTTTACAAATAATGTGAAAACACAGAACCCCGATCTAATTTATCTTTTGCTAAAGGTGTTCATCATTTTCTGTTTTGTATCTACTAACAAGATTACAATTTTGTATAATTCCTATTTAAGTGTTCATCAAACTGCTTTAAAAATAGATATGCCCAATTCGACCATTGGTGGAACTACTGAGGTGATCCATAAAATTCACAAACCTAAATAAACATGCCCCGATTAATTGAACTAGTGTGGCGTCGATGTAAAGCAACGCAAGCTTGTATGTAAAGCACACGCTTCCCAAGAATAAGGAGAGTTGTACAAATAATGTGAATACACAGACCCCCGATCCAATTTATCTTTTGCTAAAAATGATCAAGTGTTCATCATTTTCTGTTTTGTATCTACTAACAGAATTCTATTTTTTTATAATTTCGATTTCAATATGTCAAAACCTGCTGTTAAAATAGAAGTATATCATATGTATGCCCAAACTAAACATTCCCCAATTAGTTGAAAAACTGTAGCCTCGATGATGTAAAGCAACGCAAAAATTTCCGCTAATTTCAAAGAAAGAAAAAAATATAGCAATAATCTGGTGTATTTCAGTATAGAAAATAGTTCTGTTATATGCTGTAGTAAGATAAGCAATATGAGGGTCGATGAATGTGAAAAGGTCAAGGCAACTTCTGCATATGCTATGTCATAAATGCGGAAAATTTTGAAGGTTCAAGATAAATGCCATTTTGTAATATTAGAAGCCCTTTATAGAAGAAGTAAAATTTGTCGTTTTGACATCCTTTGAAGCATATGCTTGTGATTTAATCGAACTTATAGATAACGAATATATATTAGAAAATTTGGCGTTTTTACCTCATGGTTGAATTAATAATATGTTCAGGCTTGATCACTGGCTTCAATTTCACAAAAAGTGGAAAACATTGTGAGGATTGCTTAGTCTTGGGTGTTCTGTGCTGTGTCTTGAGTAATATTATTTGTCTTTTGTCTTTTTGTCTTTTTTTATCTACTTTTTTAATGGCATTGCCAGTTTATTTTCGATCTATAAGTGTGAATGTGAGTTTGGTACCTTTCGCCCCTCTTTTGGCAGAGAAAAAAACAATTCAAGACTTTGTAAACAATCAGAAAAAAAAGCTGCTGGTGCCAATGATTGACTGCAAACCAGACACCAAACCCTATCGAAACAAACATCGTCCTTTTTTCCAATTATTTCATTAATTAATGTGACGACAGGGTCTTCACTATATATCAGTTTGTTATTCAACATGTACAATTTAGGAAAAAGAGGGATGATGTGGCTGCGATTCATATGCATAAACTGAAAGAAGATTTAAAAAAAAAAATAATACTTATGTCCAAGGAGATGTCGAAAGAGACTCAAGAAGCGTGTGAGCAAGCAATAATGTAACGGAGATGTTGAAATCAGCTAGGAGATGACAAAGTGAGAGATAACTGTCAACATACCGGGGATTACATAGGCACAACTCACAATTGTCATAACAATCACAATACATATATGTCTATCAGTTTCTAAATCACCAGTTCCAGTGTGTGTCAGTTCCAATGGAAGAGTCTTGATTAAAATACCACACTATATTTCCTATGGTTCATACGGATATTTATTTCTAAACTTGACCTATCTGACTTGTGTATTTTTTAAATTCTTTCGTCCACTTTTCGATTCCTATAGCATAACTTAAGTTATATATATATCTATTCATATCTATAAAGTTTGTAAAAACTTTGCACTGCCATACAATCCAGGTGATTCTTACTCAAATAACACAGCAGTTCCTTGAACAAGTAAATAGTAATGCATGCATGTTGAAGGTTCCATCTATTCGCAGTGTACGTAGTTATCAAAGGTACCGGGATTATAATTTAATACGCCAGACTCGCGTTTCGTCTACACAAGACTCATCAGCGGCGCTCAGGTCAAAATAGTTATAAAGCCAAACAAGTTAGTTGAAAAGCATTGAGAACCCAAAATTCCAAAATGTTGTACCAAATACGACTAAATCTATTCTTGGGACCTTGAGCTCAGTTTCAAGGTCATAAACCAATGACCTATAATCAAAAGACTCTAGGCCTCTACTTTATATTGTTATTAAGTTATATTTCCATACGACTAATATTAGATATAAAAGGGGGGGGCGGAAACTTGCATCAAATGTCTAAGTACCCTTACATCTAAAATTTATGTGTTACGAGATGTCACAACTAACAATTGTGTGAAAATATCTTGTCAATATCTTATATGATTTCTGATAATAAGAGATAACAAGCAGAAATCTAAATTTTGAAAATGACCTTCACCTTTGACCTATACCCTATTTTTATTATTTTGGACCAAGAACCTCAAATCTAAAGACCCATGGCCTCTATCACTTATGGTTTTCCAGTTAAAAATACATTTTAAAATATCAAATACAAAAGGGGAAATAATTTTCATATGGATCTCATATTCCAAATATCTAAGTAACATCTTGCGAAACAAAAAATCAGCAAAGAAAAAAAATTTGGCGGAAGAAAAAAAAATAAGAAGAAAACCAATAGGTCTTTCCACGGAAAAGTGGAAAGACCTTATTAATAAACAGCTACGCCATGAGCGCATGTTACGCCCGTCATCTTGTGTGAAAGTTTTATGCAATAATCATAAATAGTTCCTGAAAAAGTTTTAAGCAATAACCATATATTGTTTTTGAGATACGGAGGGACATATGAAACCCCCCTCTTATTTTTCTTCAAAAACCAAAAAGTATACAGACCTTTAGATTAATATAACAAAGAAGTGTGTAAAGTTTTAAGCAATAATCATAAATTGTTTTTGAGATACGGCGCGACATGTAAAAAAAAAACTTCCCCCTTTTTTTACAAAATACTAAATAACTGAAAAATAAAATTTTGAATCATCACCAAAAAGTATATAGATGTTTAGATTAATATAACAAAGAAGTGTGTAAAGTTTTAGGCAATAATCATAAATCGTTGTTGAGATACGGTGCGACATGTAAAAACCCCTCCCCCTTTTTTACAAAATACTCAATAACTCAAAAATTCAATTTTGAATCATCACCAAAAAGTATACAGATCTTTAGATTAATATAACTAAGAATTGTGTAAAGTTTTAAGCAATAATCAAAAATCGGTTTTCATATACGGTGCGACATGTGAAAAAAAACACCCCCTGTTTTAGTTACAAAGTGCCGTACCTCAAAAAGTTTTAATCTTATTTTCACCAAAAAGTATACAGATCATACATGACCATCATAAGAAACAACTATAATAAGTTTCATGAAATTTGGATAAGTCGTTCTCAAGTAACGGTGCAACATGTTTACGCCGGACAACACGGTTTGAAAACACCTTAACTTGAAGTTCAAAACGACAAAGCAGATACTTTGTTAAAAATTTTCACAATTTGAAAATTGGTTTTATTAAACTATTAATGATTCAAACAAACTTTTCTATTTGATTGACGAGATCTCTAACAGATATTTATTCATGAAACATTTGGTTTTTATAATAACCCACATTGTTTAATAAAGTAATGTTAGCTTGCAATTTGTTAATACAGAGACTTTTTGAATAATTCCAAATCAATATATTCCTGTATGTCTAGATAATTTGTTTCCATTCAAGGAATTATTACATATACATCAAAATGTTTTTCATGGTGTACTAACTACATTTTGGTCGAAATATAAAACGTGCCGTTACGATATATTATTTACAAACTATTTTATCGACTGTAACAACTTCAAACGACAACACATACATGTCGTCATTACTTAGTCCTCATCATTGATTTCAACATCAATTAATTAATAATTTATCAGTTAAATTAAATATTCCAGTTTTTTTAATTATCTTTAAAATACATCATGTACATGGTATATATAATATATGATGAAATATATGATGAAAATTTTCATTAAGTGATAATGCAAATATATTATTTATAAACTATTTCATCAACTGTAACAACTTCAAACGACCTAACATACATCTCGTCATTACTTGGTCCTCATCATTGATTTCAACATTTTATTAGTTCAATTAAATATTCCAATAAAGTATTATCTTTAAAATACATGGTATAATATATGCTAAAAAATCATTCAGTGCAAACTGTAGGTGTAATAAAAAGAGCTAGTGTGTAAAAAAGTATAAAAGACTACATATACCATTAAGTATTATAGATATAATAAATTCGCCTATAATCAAACATAACTTTTTGGATTATTACAGTATAAACATAGAAATAAAAATAATTAAATTCAGACAGGCATCTTTAATCTTTTTTACATTTTTTTTCAAATAAACTTGGATTTTCATCAAACTATGCAGCTATCTTAGATATATATTAAGCTTACTGAATCCCCGGTCATTATGTAGTTTGGTGTATTGTTGTCAAATTTAAGAATTAAATTAATCTAGGTAAAAAAGGCTAGGATTTGGAATTTTGGACAAATAAAAGCAACAGTAGTATACCGCTGTTCAAAACTCATAAATCAATGGACAAAAAACAAAATCGGGGTAACAAACTAGAACTGAGGGAAACGCATTAAAGACTAGAGGAGAACAAAGACACAACATTAAAATGTAACACACACAGAAGCGGACTAAGCATGAGACAAAATCCTATGAGAATAACAAATATAAGATCAAAATCAAATACATGAATTTGGGATAGATAATTACCGTGACACGTCTTATAGTAATGTGAATTCACACTAAAAAAAAGAAGAGTAAAACAAACGACACAACGGAAATATAACGTTAAAATGTAACATACACAGAAACGAACTATAATATAACAATGGCCATGTTCCTGACTTGGTACAGGACATTTTGTCAAAATAGAGATAGTACAATTTTTTATTTTTTTTTGTCAAAATAGAGATAGTATAATTTAAATTTTAAATAACTTTTTCAAATCAACTTGGATTTATGCAGCTGTCTTAGATACATATGAAACTTACTTAATCTCCGGCCATTATGTAGTTTGGTGTATTGCTGTCAAATTTAAGATTTAAATTAATCTACTTAAAAAAGCTAGGATTTGCAAATATGGACAAAATTCAGATAGTACACTTTAAATTTTTTAATAATTTTTTCGAATCAACTTGGATTTTCATCAAACTATACAGCTAATTTAGTGATATATTAATCTTATTGAATCACAGGTTGTTATAAGTTTGATGTATTGCTTTCAAATTTAAAAATCAAATTAATCTAGGTAAAAAGAACTAGAATTTGTAGTTTGGACTATATTCAGATAGTCAATTTTTTTTAATAATTTTTTTAAATCAACTTGGATTTTCATCAAACTATACAGCTTAGTAACCTTGGTGATGCATTAATTTGATTGAATCCCAGGTTGTTATTTAGTGTAGTGTATTGCTGTCAAATTTAAGAATTCAATTAATCTAGGTAAAAAAAGCTACGATATTAGAAATATATCTTTCTTTATAATTTGGGAAAAAATATATTTAAAATCAAAAACCAATTGTTCAGAGAACAATTGAAGGCCTTTTCACTAGAAAAGATCTATTTTGATATTAAAATATAAAAAAATCAGTTTAAAATGTTAGTTCCTATGGCTTTCTGATGTATCAATATGAATTTGAAGCAAAGGTTAAAATATATCAACCTATGACCTTGACCTCAATTTCAAGGTCACAAACCAAGGACCTTAAATCAAAAGACCCTAGGTCTTTGATATGTTTGGTTAATGAGTAACATCACTTTACGCATAATTCTAAATAAAGGATGGGTGAAAATTCCCATTAATTGTCAACGTACACATTCAACCAAAATATACAAGTAACGACATGTCGCAACTAACTAATTTGTCGATATGTTATACAGTGTTTGAAAATAAGCCAAAATAAGCCAAAATCTAAATGTAAAGTATGACCTTGACCTTTGACCTTGACCTAATTTTATTTTTTTAGACCAAGGATGTCAAATCAAAAGACCCTTGGTCTTTATCACTTATGGTTCACCAGTTAGAAATGCAAATCACTTATATCAAATACATAAGGGGAAATAACTCTCATATGGAGTCTCCGGATAGCTCGGTTAAAATTAAAATCCTAATCCTGAAGACGAAACGAGCAATTTGGTAAAATAAATTTGTCGTCATCTTTTACGGTTGTGAAGGAGTAGTGGCCACAAGAAAAACAGTGTTTGGGGAGATAACTCTTACAAGGTAAAGTATTTTGTTACGCAGTTGTCAATATTTAAAGAGTATAAACTAAACGATATCATATTCCAAATATTTAAGCGACATCTTTTGAAACAACAAAACTACGCAAGAAAAAAATTAATGCGGAAGAAGAAAAATAATAATTAAAAACCAATTGTTCAGAGAACAATTGAAGGTCTTTCCACCAGTTAATATCTATTTTGATATTAAAATATTAAAAATCATTCTAAAATGTCAGTTCATATGGCTTTGTGATATATAGATATGAATTTAAAGCAAAGGTCAAAATCTAGAACGTCAAATTAACCTATGACCTTGACCTCAATTTCAAGGTAACAAACTGATGATCTCAAGTCAAAGGACCCTAGGTCTCTAATATGTATGGTTAGTAAGTTATATCACTTTACATATAATTTTAGATATGATAGGGGCGAAAACTCCCATTCATTGTCCATGTTGTCTACGCACCCTTTCAACTAAAATTATTAAGTTATGACATGTCGCAACTAACAATTTAGTCAAAATAATTTGTTGGTATCTTATAAGGTTAATGAAAATTCAAAAATTAGAATATGACCTTGACCTTTGACCTTGACCTAATTTTCATTTTTTTGGACCAAGGACCTCAAATCAAAAGATCCTAGGTCTCTATCACTTATGGTTTACATGATAGAAATGCATATCACTTATATCAAATGCATAAGGGGAAATAACTCTCATATGGAGCGTTCATATCGCTTCGGTCGAAAAAGGACAAATCATGAGAAGGATATAACCAGCAATTTTGTAAAATAAATTTGTCGTAATCTTTTACGGTTGCAAAGGAGTCGTGGACACAAGGAAAACAGTGTTTGGGGAGATAACTCCTACAAAGAAAAGTATTCGGTTACGCAGGGTAATTTTAAAAAGCGCACAAACTGTTCGATATCATATACCAAATATCTAAGCGACATATTGAGAAACAATTGTTTATCGCAAGAACAAATTTGGCGGAAGAAAAAAAATATAAGTTGTTACTTTAGTGGAACCGTTTTTGAGGATATTTGACTGCGGTAAATTTCTGATTTCAAGATACAAGCATGACGAAATAGACAAACACTTTGCGAAGACTACATGTATGAGACTGACACAAGGAATAGTCACCCGACGTTATAGGCCAGATGATAAATATTAATGAACCAAATAATGTATATACATTCAACATAATTTTTTCAAGCTATTTCAGCAAATGTGGTAAATAACTAAGTACTGTATATACGTGAACTTAAAGAGGTATCTGACTCAGAAGTTGAAACTTATGAATATACACAAAGCTATCATATACAACCATGGCCTGAAACCTGACATGAACACAAATCAAACTCCAAGCCAAGTCTAATGTAATAACAAGTATAACTTGAAAACAAGCAATTAACCTTAATTTCACGAAACAGAATATATTTAACGATGTTTTGGCTGAAATCCACAGGACATGAAACAAGTTGGGATTTGAGAAACCAATCGTCATAGGTTTTGCTATATTGGTCTAGTCGAAAGAAAGCATGGATAACTGACTTTATAAAAGACTAACCCCAATAAGAACCGCGAGACACGATCTGCTACATACGCAACACTGAAAGTCCTGTTTTCTATATTCAAATTACACACACTTACAAATGCATTTAGAAAAAATGTATATCGATTATACGAAATGTACAAATACCAGACTGACCATACCATACACTCCAAGTAAAGACTAGGGTAAACAAGACCTCGTATCTGTTTCACGATGGAGAATGCTGGAATACCAATGGTTTCATGTGTCGGTCTAAGACGTTATGCTATGAAAACATTTAGGTATGCAATCAGGAGAGTTAAAGGTATAACAAATTGTGATCACGAATGAGATTGCTTACAGCGACTTCAAACAATATCTGAACTCAGCCTATGATTCAATGAAAACGATTCTTAGCTAATGATCCCATCTACAAAGTACAACACAAAACAAGAAATCTTTTTCAGCAGACGAAAATAGGCAGGCATTATCGATTGGACAGAAACACTACAAAGTTGTAGACACAATACAGAGATTTATCTCGTAGATTATAGATCATGATGATGAACTTATTAATATCATGTATGAGGAGGATTTTTAAATATTAATTTCTTACTTATGACCTTCCACATGTGTTGCAAACTGATCAGGAAAGGTAACCAGGCGACCAATAGCACTAAATAAAAAGAGAGGTGAAAGATTCAAAAGGTAGTGCTTGTTAGTCGCGCATTTATTTTGTTTGGTACTTTTTCTGCTTTAATTCCTTCCATTTTTAAACTGGAAATCAGCCAAATGATTCACAGTTTTCTCATACTTTCGAGTGTCAACAAGTAATCTGTGTTCCACTCACTCCCATGGTTGTTATGATGGCAATGTATGTCGTATCGGCCTGTTTATAGCAGTCACCTGCATTAATTTGGGTACCTTGTTTTATAAGATTCATTTGTGCACTGCGCCATGAGTCCCCGGTATATTGACAATTATGTCTTACTGTCGTCTATTGTTTCAATAGATCCGTTAAATCGTTTCCTATTGTAACACTTTTTACTCTCCGACATCTTCTTGAACATTGAATAATTTTTTTTCTGGTATATTTTCAAGTTATTACAAAGATCTTGTTCATATCGTCCCTTTCGTTCTGCAGTGTACATGTTGTAGAGCAAATTGGTTCATAGCACTAAATGCTATAGAAAATTTCGGACGATGTGTGCTTCTGGTAGGGTTTGCATTTATCCATTCGGGACCAGCGATTTATGATTTCTTCAGCTGGGATCTTATTCTGTTCCTTGGTTTGTTTTTGAATTGTATTGTTTTCAATACAATCCATGACAATGTTTACGACTTCATGTCATCAGTAAAGCACTCCATAAATTGTTTTATTTTGTTTTAAATCTTTGTAGGCTTCTTCTATCTAGCATCGTAACATGGCAGTTATCTTGTTTTATGTTCTCTTTTTTCGGGGATAGTGTCTGCTTTCTTTGGGTGTGATTAGAAGAGTAGCGATAGAAACCAAAACAATAGTTTTACGTCAATCCTTCCATCTCAATCTCCAATAAGGTCTCTTTCAGTTCTCTTTTGTTGGTGTCAGATATCCTGAGTAGGTTGATCTTTTCTTTTCTAAACCATAAACGCTGGTTGATATGTTTGAATCGTTTTCTCAAACTTGTCATTGTTTTTTTAGATTTTCTGTGAAATCAATCTCTTCAAACGTACAACCCTTCTACCCATCGACGGTACTGGTCATCACTTTAATGTTCTACCCATTCTTAATGAATTGACACCAAAACTGCCCGCATAAAACATTGCACGTCCTGATTGTTCATATCAGTGAGGACTTTCCTGTCTGCCAGCCACTTAGGTAAGACTTAATATTGAGATGCAACAACAATTGAACTATTATTGTCGATATCAAATTTTATTATAATCTCATCAGTCATCGTTTTTATTTCTCTCCGAATTTATTGTAATTTTTTTAAGTTGATCGCCTATGAAAGTAATATTTTTTTCTTCCTTCTTATCACCAACCATCTGTTCAAACATACAATTTAAAATCATCTATACTTTTGCCATTTTCGCTGTACCTCCATTTATAATTTCCTGGGTTTTCTGTTAAACAGGTGGTATTCTGAAATGTCTCTTATCCATCTAGACTTTGGGATTGATGGTCCTTGTGTTAAATTATCCATCAAAGTTCCATAAATGTCTATACATTTCGCAAGTGTTACGTCAGTTTTATGTTAAATTGGTTCAGTTGCATGAACTTTTGCTATATCTTTATTTTTTAGGCAGTTGATTCATAGGAAAAGCTTTCAACGTTTTTTTGTTTGTTTCAACAGCAAACACCATTGTATTTGTTATGGTTCTGTCGATCCTCCCTCTTAATTATTTTTTATTTTTTAATTTTCTTTACAGTTTTTAAACCAACACTGATACTATTTACTGATCAAAATGCAGGTTCTAATGTAAACCGTTACTTTTGACACAAGATTCCACTAATATATTTTTTTTTGTAGTAAATTGTAAGCTGATACTTTATTGAATTCATTTTTTTTTCTATTTCTAATAATTAACATTCTACTATTTCAAAATTTTCCATTCACTTCTGTAATTTCTGTGATACGACATTTCCTTTTTATTCAGATCATGTGTATATATATACAATCTTCCTTACTTTAAACTTTTCATGATGATGTCATTTCTTTATCTATTTTTTTTTTATTTAATCATTATCCTATCAGGTCAATTGTTCTTTCGTACTGGACTATTGTTTGTAATGGTTTATGGTCAGGGTTACGGGTTTATATTTTAAAACCGGTGCTTTGTTTTGGTGTGGTTCGGCTGGCTTAGTTTTTTTTAAATTTGGTCTAAAGTTGGGGTCGGACACCCTACCCCACCCTTACGGAAATGTTAATAAAAAAATGTTCTACGGCAATACTTTTTTCGCCACTAGGTGCAATGGGAAGCTGAATACCCAAGGTATACTTGAGAAAAACTCCAGGGTGTGGTTCGGCTTAGTTTTTTTTAAATTTGGTCCAAAGTTGGTGTCGGCCACCTTATCCCACTCTTACTGAAATGTTAATAAAAAATGTTCTACAGCAATACTTTTTTCGCCACTAGGTGCAATGGGAAGCTGAATACCCAAGTTCTACTTTAGAAAAAATCCAGGTTGTGGTTCGGCTTAGTTTTTTTTTTTTTTTTTAAATTTGGTCCAAAGTTGGGGTCGGACACCCTACCCCACCCTTACGGAAATGTTAATAAAAAATGTTCTACAGCAATACTTTTTTCGCCA
Source organism: Mytilus galloprovincialis (assembly GCF_965363235.1). Lineage (NCBI taxonomy): Eukaryota > Metazoa > Mollusca > Bivalvia > Mytilida > Mytilidae > Mytilus > Mytilus galloprovincialis. Next base: position 45,697,059 of record NC_134850.1, on the reverse strand, counting down.
CTAGGTGCAATGGTCAGCTGAATACCCAAGGTCTACTTGAGAAAAACTCCAGGGTGTGGTTCGGCTTAGTTTTTTTTAAATTTGGTCCAAAGTTGGTGTCGGACACCTTATCCCACCCTTACGGAAATGTTAATAAAATATGTTCTACAGCAATACTTTTTTCGCCACTAGGTGCAATGGGAAGCTGAATACCCAAGTTCTACTTTAGAAAAAATCCAGGGTGTGGTTCGGCTTAGTTTTTTTTTTTAAATTTGGTCCAAAGTTGGGGTCCAGAATTCTAAGTTGGGGTATATCATATGGTTTTGTTATTGAATAGAGAATAAATAATTTTCTTGCCCACCATACTTAGTGTACAAAAAATAAAGCTTTCGGCTAATCAAAAGTAAGCGGTAACCTCTGCTATAGAAAAAGAAATTTCGTTGAAACAGATTTGTCTGAGTAAATAAATATTAAAGCACGAGCGCAACTTTCTGTTCTTGTAATGCAGAACAATTGTAACTTGATAGGAACTATTTGACAGGATGCCGAGAATATGGGAAGCTATTTAGCGCAATAACACAAAAAAATATCTGATGACAGAGTCTGATAATAGCATTAATTAAAACTGGGTTATAAATAAAGTTGAATTCTTTGCTTCGCTGTTTTACGTCATGCCCACTAACAAATTGAAAACTGTACCTATACGCCTTATTTTTAGTCCAGATTTTTTGTATTCGTATTGTTATCTTAGAAAATCTTACTGATTAAAATACTACAATAGGTAACAATTTGACAATTTACTTTAGTAGTGTCAACCCTGTGGTTATGACCCGTGTATGTAGCATATTAATCCTGAATACAACGTTTGGTGGTGCGCCTGTCAGATGCGGAACGTACAGATAAGGTAATAGGTAACAGGTGAATATACTATTGGTATCGGTAGCGGATTCGACCCGGAACTTCTTAATTATTGGCAATATTAATTACGTGGAAAACAAAAGGGCCTGAAGTGGTGTAATTTTTAATCTACACCTTTGTACTATATTAGTTATATATAAAGTTGAATTCTGTGATTCGTCGTTTTTACGTGATGACGGCTGACAAATTGGACATCGTAATTTTAGTATTATAGATAGTTTGCATCCTGTATTGTCCGAAAGGGAAATTAAACTAGAAATAAAAATTCCCTAAATATAAATGAATGCATAATTTTGAATTTTTATCAGCTGAACGTTAAGTTTTATGTCTTTTTGTATAAGATAATTATGCTTAACAAAACAAATCATTAATTTATAACAACTGCACAGTTTTTTTAAAAAGCAAACACTCGTTCCTTTGTCCGTCCGTCTTTTATCGTACATTTGTCCAAAGAAAAATAGTTCATTTAATTAGAACGAAAGTTGCCAAAATCGAAGATACATTGTACATGCATAGGGACGGAAAGACTCTTTAGGTCAATGTTAGAAGTTTATATATTTTTTTACACAAATTCTTTTCGGAAGAAATCTTAAATCTTGATTCCTTAAATTTGAACTAAATGCGTATGATGCATGCATAGAAAAGGGAAAACAGCTAATGATTTTGATCAATTATAGACCAAAGTGAATTGAAGTTTAGATTTTTTGTTTGAAATAAAACATATACAAGTTAATTGTAAATCCATAAGAAAGAAGAAAAACCTTACAAACATTTTGATCAACAGTCAAAGTGTCCTCACCTCGCAGAAAATGGGGATTATATATCTTCCTATACGTATGAAGTCAGGTGCTCCGGAAGGGCCTGTATTAACTACTCCTATAATGACACCCTCTGGTTTAATATTCAATACAGTAACAAAATTATTTATCAAATTAAAAAAGATGAACAAGTAACCATTTAAACAAGCGATTGAGCATCACAAAACACCACATATAAAACAAGCGATTAAGTATCACAAAACACCAGACAAGAGATTGGGCATCACAAATCACCAAACATAAATCAAGAGGTTGAGCATTACAAATCACTAAACATAAAACAAGAGATTGACCATCACAAATCACCAAACATAAAACAAGAGATTGGGCATCACAAATCACCAAACATAAATCAAGAGATTGAGCATTACAAATCACTAAACATAAAACAAGAGATTGACCATCACAAAACACCAACCATTATCATTGGAAACCATTACAACTGAAATTTCCATTAGAAATAAAAATTTTAGCATGGGTGTACTGAAAATTCGACATTTTTTGAAAATGACCCATATTATACATGTATTATAATAAGAAAAACACGAATAAACCTGACATGTTTAAATAGACACAATTTTCATAATACACGTACCAACTTTTGACTCCGGAATATATATTTTTTTCGGCAGGTTATCTTTTCCACGGTAGGACACCTCAATCGGCAATCCTCTGGTGACTCCCGGCGCTACTCTCCTTCTATCCGGAATCGGCCGAGTTGTGAGGATTGAGGACTCCTGCGGCCAGGTACGATCAACGTCAAGAAAATAAACCATTTAATTGGAACATTTTGGTTTGTTCGGGGGGGGGGGGGGGGGGGGGATTTGCCTGTCTTATGTTTCCTATACACGACAAAATCTTCAGAGAACAGAAACATTTCCGAACAAAACGTACTGATTAAATATTTGATTTTATTTCTATTGTTCTCTCTTTCTTAACGGAGTACCAGAATGTCCAACCGCAAAGTAGGTAACCTGTCGAAAAATTATATTAGTCAAGAGTTAAAAGTCGGTAAAAATATGAAAATAATATATTAAAAGAAATGCTGTCTGTATGGCATGTGCATCTTTACTTAAGAATTGAATGCTTCTTTTTGTAAATTTATTGGGGTGTAAAAGCGTTGACCGAAGTACATTTTGTATGAAGTGCGGAAGCGCTATGATCATGAAAACACGAATTTTATATATTTTATTATTTAATTCACCTGCGCACTTTATTGTTGGAGCACGTGTTATCATGAGTGAAAAGTTGTATTGAGCAATGCAACTGCTTACGGAATAACGCGTGATGTGCAGTTAGTCAATCAGAATAAAATATTATAATGAAACATACATCTAATGTAATTATTCCAAAATATCTATTTAATCGAAAAATTAAATGACTTCTCTGTATATATATATATATATATATATATATATATATATGTCCTGGAATAGTATTTTTTAATATATTTTCGGTTGTTCTTTCGTATGTAATTATTTATGATTTTGTCACAATTAACATATAAAGATACGTATAATTCTTCAACAATAGTCAATACTAGCAAAAGACAGGCGAAAAAGGGGGGGGGGGGGGGGCTGAACCTTTTTTGGGACGTCGGGATCGGGTGTTTTTAAGCTCGGGATTTCGAGATTGAACCTTTCGGGATCCGGGAATTCTTTTATCGAAATTCGTGACCGCGGGATTTCATGTTTTTAAGCCCGGGATTTTGGTATCATGACCCCTCCGATCCCCCTTACAGATTGCGCTTGAAAAAAAAACACCCTTTACAAGTCCTTACAAGCCAAATTTTCTAATAAAACCAAAGCAAAAAAAAAATGTCTAAAAACTAGACGGGACACTTACAATGCTTACTTCACAAAACCTATTTATCATATAATCAAAATTCAACTGACAACCATTTTAAACTACGATGATATAAAAAATAAAAAAATATTAAAAAAAAAATATATGCAAAACTAGCATCCTAGTAAAAGTAAGATGCTCCAGTACATTATTATGTTAACAACAGCATCTCTATCAAATTTTAATGCTGGAAGCATATAAAATCAAACAGACAGCATATGTACTATAAAAAGATGCTACCTTATACAGAATATGAAAGCAATTAAAAAATTGAGAAATACTTTGACAAATTATTCAAAATTAGCATCTTTTCATTGACATATGCTATTTCCTAGTTATTTCACGGAATGTATGAAAAAAACTGTACATGAGAATTTGAAATTTTAGTTGAGAACGCATTTTGAAAGAAAGATTCTTTTTTTAGATACGAACGCGGATGGCAAAGAAAGCACCCACATTTTCTTTCTTATCGTAAGTTTACGTTACGATTACGTAACGTCTGCGATCACCTTTGTGAAACACGTATTTATTCGTAAACGTAAATCGTAGGATTGATATTTTTTTTGTAAAACGCTGGCCAGGTATACAGGCGCGACTTCTATAGATCTGGTAAATGACGTCAAAAAGGCGTGCGACGTATCTTTCCGATGAACGACATAGTTCCAGAAATGACGTCATTAATGATCGTCTATGACGCGATACTTTGAAGTTCTGACAACAACCATTTGAGCCACTTCCTTTCAAGACTCAAGATCAAAATCCAACATTGTCATACGAAAGATTTGCAGAACTGTCACACAGGTGAGGGTTTGTTAACGGGATGTTTTACCGGGTGATTTTTTACTTTCACTTTTGTACACATTTATCATATTTGTAAATGAAACGGCCTTTATTTTGGTAGAATATTTATTTTCATCCGGTTTGGCAAAGTCTCCACAACCTTAACTAACGAAAATCGACTGGTCGTAAATGAAACGTAATAGTTGTAAAGCTGAGGTATGTAGAATGTAGATCATATATTACAAAACATTACAAAATAAATAGTTCAAAAAAATTTATTATGACGTCTTGAAAGGATTACATCGACAAAAAGCGTCATAGCAAATATTTAAAACCCAATCTTCCAAGACTACAAAAGTAATAGCTTTTCTAAAAAGCTAGCCGTATCCTAGCTGACGAAAGTGGAAAATGTTTTCCCCTTGTTTGATTCGTTCGGAATAGCCTTATGTATTTTCTATAAGCAAGCAACCCAGTCTTTATAAAAGAGACATTTGTATCATATCAACATATATATTCATACAAGTATAAATCAAGCATTGATATTTTCACTCGGCCCCTTGGACCTATATATCTTTAATATTATCTCACTTTATCAATATTAATATCATATATTCGAAAAACGTAAAATTTACAAAATAAAAATACAGAATAAGACGTTATGTGTTTTTTCTATGAATGAATGCTGAATTTAAATACCTCATTGTCTAAAAACTCATATGGTCCGGCCCTTTAATAACCAAACGAGTATTATACTCATATGGTCCGACCATACGCGTACATACTCATATGGTTCGGAACATATATATAGGAATTCAAGTGGATTACAAATATCTTTAAAGGCTTGTACAATTTCTTTGAATTATCAATTCATTTTCTGGAGAATGTTTTAAAACTGAAAAGGGATGGGTAATCTCTAAATCAAGAGTTTTAAATGGTAAAGTTGAAATCACTTCGTCAATTTTACTGACACCATCAAGTTTTGAACGTTATATAAGAACCGTTTCATAGATAATAGCGGATATGTTCCTAATTTTGTAGCTACAATCCCGTCCCCTTTTCACGAATGTGATCTACAAATTTAGACTTGGTACTGGGCTTGTACTAAGGCCATAGTTGATTTTATATTTGTTTTGCGTCCGCGTGCGGGTAGGTTTTCGGCCAATTTGTGTCAAAAACAAACACAAACTTTTTTTTGTTCGTCAGTAGAAAATCCGTATTTTCCGGGTTTTTCCAGCCGTGTTTTTGTGTATTCTTATACTCAAATCTATTTTGCGCTTTAAATAACAAGTACGCTCCTTATTTAAAGCGTTTAAGTGATCTTGACTTCGATACATGTGACAGCGGAAATGGCTAGTATAAATGTGCCGGCGAGCGAGATCGTTTGTGTTTCACTTTTCAAAGATAAAAGGATCGTTCTGGCTCCATATGCCTTTCCGCTCGCCGGCACAGAAACTTTTTCTCAGATCCTAGAGAGCCTTTACGTAGACAGCATAAAAAAAGCATAAAAATTATAGAAGAGGAATGTGAATTTGTTTGTGGCGAGAAGTTCCCAGAGATGAATGATTTGGACAAGGTTAGTTGATGTTAAGTGTACCCCCTTGATAACAGCCTCATGAGAACATTATGATTGACAGATATTATAACTTTTTGCTGATGAGCATTTTGTTTTCGCTTAAATTGTATTCAACAATTTCTTAAATCAAATTTAAAGTACTTAATAAGTACTAAAGTTATGTTTGTTTCAATTAGAGGGGGGAGATTAGGATCCCACTATTAAAGCTAGTTAATCCCACCATATCTCTCATGTGCGCCTGTCCCAAGTAGTAGTTGTGTACAAAGGTTTGCCTTTGTGTTAAATGTTATGTTACATGTACATGTTTGATAATATTCAGGCAGTAGCAGTATAGTTTTACGATATGTTCTTTTTATTTGGGGCGTATTAGAGCTTTTCACAATCAATGAGTGTAATTCAACCATTGTTGGAGGCCTTGTGGCAACCTCTAGATTTATAGTAAATTCCTTCTGTTTCCTCATGGATATGAGTGCAGTCTCTCTGACACTTTATACCTCATATCTTTTCAATCTTATATATTGAAATATTAGTTCAGTATCAAGACGTTGATACACAGAGAAATTAGTACCAATTCATGTTTGGTTTTGTTTCAAACAAACTGTACAGCTTAAAAGCATAAATTCTTTGGGTTTTTTTTCAGGTGTGCTTTATCCTCCCAGACATAACATGTTCCACTGAGATGCTCATTATTACAGTTCCAGGGTTAAGTTTAGAACTATTTGCTATGTTTGTGGATCAGAAGAAGTTTGTCCGATAGACGAGGAAGATACAGCTAATTTCCAATCTGTGCATCCTATCTGTAATGTTTGTAAAACAGCTGGACATCAAGAGAGAAAGCGCGGAGAGGTCAAAAGGAGGGGAGAGAAGAGAAAGAAAAAGAGTTCATAGACAAAACAATAATTTTGATTTCATATGACAGTTTGATTGCATTTTTAGTCTACTTACAAATTAATGTGACACTGTGACAGATAATCTATTAAGTGTTGAAGTTCATTTTTGACATGATATTAAATTACAACTGGAAAGTTGAAATTTTGAATTATAGTATCAATATTATTAGAATTTTGTTTTGACATCTTAGAAAAATTTTCGTAGTCTTTTTACTGATTTCTTTTTTGAAACCAAAGTTAAGAACAGTTCCAGTTTAAAAAAAAAAAAGTTTTTTAATTTAAGAATGGTTGTATACATATATATTAAATAGTTTTGCCTTCAAACTAATCTTTATATTTGTTTGTGAAACATTTGAAAATTGCTGATTTTATGTACAGGTTTGAATTCAAAGTTGACAGTATTAAATTCCACAGTATTAATTTGTAAATGCTTTTTTCTGTGTAGCAATTTTATTATGTTATTAAAGTAGATCTTTAATTATTTACATTCATTTAATATACACATCACTTGATTGGTTTATGTAAAAGACTTTAATTTGTTTGTATTAGTGCCAAAGGTTTATTTTTAATTTTTAATGTGTTTCTTAAATAATTTTTTTATGGTTTTTTTTCTTCATTTTTTGTTTATAAATATTCAGCCAATACTTTAATTCTCCTGTTAAGTTTATACTTTAGTTCTCATGTTAAGTTTTGATTTATTTGTTTTAAATTTTGTTTTAAGAATTGTTTTCAATTAATAAAACATTTGAATGTATCAGAGCTTTTATTTAATATTAAGATTCACTAAATTTGATGTTGAAAAGATCAACCAATTTCACTGTAATGGTTCTTCCTTGGTACAGGTCTTACAGTAGGCGTTCCTCACTTGCTTGAAGCAAGAGTTACCTCCCATTTGCACAGTTATCTTATTTTATAATTGAAATAAATTTTTATACTTTTTTAAATGAAAAATAGTAGTTTTTGCAAATATTTCTAATAAATTTCTTTAAATGATATCTACTGTCTGATAAGATAGGATAAATTAGTATGTACATTTTTAATTCCACAAGATATTAAGATATAAAACATAATTTCATTAGTTTATTTTCTGAAAAAAAAGTATGCAGAACAAAATATTAATATATTGCCAAAAAGTTTACATAAAGTATTCCAATTATAGGAAGATAACTCTACAAATGGGAGATAATTCATGCTTAAAGCATTATTGATTTGATACAGGGAATTATTGATTATACATAGGTTTTAATACAACATGACACATCTCAGATCAAAACATGTCTCTTCTCAAAGGCTTCAGTATAAATGGGAAATGTTTGAAATACCAAGGCCATTTCTCAGAATATAGTCATATCAAGTTTGTACATTGCTAAATTTCCTGTTTGTCATGTTTGCTCTTTCACTTAGATATGACAGTATTGATCTAAAGTCACTGTTAATCAGTCCAGAACTTAAGCAGACTCTTGTGTTATTTTCTTTGTGTGTGTTTTTTTTCCTTGCTGTCTGGTAGGTTTTCTCAGAATCAGTTGACGCAAAACAAAGAAAAAAACAGACACGGCCTAACTTGAGGCACCAATACTGTACACAGTTAGAAGTTTAGTTTTGCATTATGGCCATGGTGAAGTTCTTAAATATGCAAGATTTTGTACAATAAAATTGATTTTTAGATACATGTAGTTAGGCCATAGTTGATTTTATATTTGTTTTGCGTCCGCGTGCGGGTAGGTTTTCGGCCAATTTGTGTCAAAAACAAACACAAACTTTTTTTTGTTCGTCAGTAGAAAATCCGTATTTTCCGGGTTTTTCCAGCCGTGTTTTTGTGTATTCTTATACTCAAATCTATTTTGCGCTTTAAATAACAAGTACGCTCCTTATTTAAAGCGTTTAAGTGATCTTGACTTCGATACATGTGACAGCGGAAATGGCTAGTATAAATGTGCCGGCGAGCGAGATCGTTTGTGTTTCACTTTTCAAAGATAAAAGGATCGTTCTGGCTCCATATGCCTTTCCGCTCGCCGGCACAGAAATTTTTTCTCAGATCCTAGAGAGCCTTTACGTAGACAGCATAAAAAAAAGCATAAAAATTATAGAAGAGGAATGTGAATTTGTTTGTGGCGAGAAGTTCCCAGAGATGAATGATTTGGACAAGGTTAGTTGATGTTAAGTGTACCCCCTTGATAACAGCCTCATGAGAACATTATGATTGACAGATATTATAACTTTTTGCTGATGAGCATTTTGTTTTCGCTTAAATTGTATTCAACAATTTCTTAAATCAAATTTAAAGTACTTAATAAGTACTAAAGTTATGTTTGTTTCAATTAAAGGGGGGAGATTAGGATCCCACTATTAAAGCTAGTTAATCCCACCATATCTCTCATGTGCGCCTGTCCCAAGTAGTAGTTGTGTACAAAGGTTTGCCTTTGTGTTAAATGTTATGTTACATGTACATGTTTGATAATATTCAGGCAGTAGCAGTATAGTTTTACGATATGTTCTTTTTATTTGGGGCGTATTAGAGCTTTTCACAATCAATGAGTATAATTCAACCATTGTTGGAGGCCTTGTGGCAACCTCTAGATTTATAGTAAATTCCTTCTGTTTCCTCATGGATATGAGTGCAGTCTCTCTGACACTTTATACCTCATATCTTTTCAATCTTATATATTGAAATATTAGTTCAGTATCAAGACGTTGATACACAGAGAAATTAGTACCAATTCATGTTTGGTTTTGTTTCAAACAAACTGTACAGCTTAAAAGCATAAATTCTTTGGTTTTTTTTTTCAGGTGTGCTTTATCCTCCCAGACATAACATGTTCCACTGAGATGCTCATTATTACAGTTCCAGGGTTAAGTTTAGAACTATTTGCTATGTTTGTGGATCAGAAGAAGTTTGTCCGATAGACGAGGAAGATACAGCTAATTTCCAATCTGTGCATCCTATCTGTAATGTTTGTAAAACAGCTGGACATCAAGAGAGAAAGCGCGGAGAGGTCAAAAGGAGGGGAGAGAAGAGAAAGAAAAAGAGTTCATAGACAAAACAATAATTTTGATTTCATATGACAGTTTGATTGCATTTTTAGTCTACTTACAAATTAATGTGACACTGTGACAGATAATCTATTAAGTGTTGAAGTTCATTTTTGACATGATATTAAATTACAACTGGAAAGTTGAAATTTTGAATTATAGTATCAATATTATTAGAATTTTGTTTTGACATCTTAGAAAAATTTTCGTAGTCTTTTTACTGATTTCTTTTTTGAAACCAAAGTTAAGAACAGTTCCAGTTTAAAAAAAAAAAGTTTTTTAATTTAAGAATGGTTATATACATATATATTAAATAGTTTTGCCTTCAAACTAATCTTTATATTTGTTTGTGAAACATTTGAAAATTGCTGATTTTATGTACAGGTTTGAATTCAAAGTTGACAGTATTAAATTCCACAGTATTAATTTGTAAATGCTTTTTTCTGTGTAGCAATTTTATTATGTTATTAAAGTAGATCTTTAATTATTTACATTCATTTAATATACACATCACTTGATTGGTTTATGTAAAAGACTTTAATTTGTTTGTATTAGTGCCAAAGGTTTATTTTTAATTTTTAATGTGTTTCTTAAATAATTTTTTTATGGTTTTTTTTCTTCATTTTTTGTTTTTAAATATTCAGCCAATACTTTAATTCTCCTGTTAAGTTTATACTTTAGTTCTCATTTGTTAGTTTTGATTTATTTGTTTTAAATTTTGTTTTAAGAATTGTTTTCAATTAATAAAACATTTGAATGTATCAGAGCTTTTATTTAATATTAAGATTCACTAAATTTGATGTTGAAAAGATCAACCAATTTCACTGTAATGGTTCTTCCTTGGTACAGGTCTTACAGTAGGCGTTCCTTACTTGCTTGAAGCAAGAGTTACCTCCCATTTGCACAGTTATCTTATTTTATAATTGAAATAAATTTTTATACTTTTTTAAATGAAAAATAGTAGTTTTTGCAAATATTTCTAATAAATTTCTTTAAATGATATCTACTGTCTGATAAGATAGGATAAATTAGTATGTACATTTTTAATTCCACAAGATATTAAGATATAAAACATAATTTCATTAGTTTATTTTCTGAAAAAAAAGTATGCAGAACAAAATATTAATATATTGCCAAAAAGTTTACATAAAGTATTCCAATTATAGGAAGATAACTCTACAAATGGGAGATAATTCATGCTTAAAGCATTATTGATTTGATACAGGGAATTATTGATTATACATAGGTTTTAATACAACATGACACATCTCAGATCAAAACATGTCTCTTCTCAAAGGCTTCAGTATAAATGGGAAATGTTTGAAATACCAAGGCCATTTCTCAGAATATAGTCATATCAAGTTTGTACATTGCTAAATTTCCTGTTTGTCATGTTTGCTCTTTCACTTAGATATGACAGTATTGATCTAAAGTCACTGTTAATCAGTCCAGAACTTAAGCAGACTCTTGTGTTATTTTCTTTGTGTGTGTTTTTTTTCCTTGCTGTCTGGTAGGTTTTCTCAGAATCAGTTGACGCAAAACAAAGAAAAAAACAGACACGGCCTTAAAGAGTAATTTAGCCTTCCATTTAGATTGTTTTTAGCATATTTTATAGGCCATTTTTGTGTTTGACAGTCCGTATTTTCCTATCCGTACCGCCCATAGGTCCAGATATTATTGTAGTGTGTTTCAACAAAGATTAAATTTTGACGCTCGATCTTTTCAATTCAATTTTATGGAAGAACGAGCAGAAATGCATATGATTTTTTAAAGAGCTCTTGATAGATAGACGTCTATGTTTTCAGGAAAAGTATCACTCTGATTGCTTCAAATAATCTTTTGGACCAAATTTAGATGACTTTTCTGACATTTCCATCCCCGTTTTTGTATTTTGTATCAAATAAAATATTTCACCATTAAAACTATTGAAAATCAAATATTTTCTTTCCATAAATATACAAATGCATAACAAAAAATATTAAGCCTTATTTTTTAAAAAGAAAGTGAAAGGAGGTTTTTAAAAATTATGAATGTCAATTTCAAGTTTTTCCCTAACTGTGTATTGCTACCTGAACAAAACGACGCGTGCCTAATGTCGGAGCAGGATCTGCTTTCCTTTCCAGAGCACTTGAGACCCCCCTTCTCCCCACCGTTTTGGGTTTCTGGTTGCTTTGTATTAAGTTTTCTATGTCTTGTGTACTATTGTTTGTCTTTTGTTAAAGTCATGGCGTTGTCAGTAAAGTTTCGACTTATGAGTTTGAATGTCGCTCTGGTATATTTCGTCTCTCATGCAATCATCTGTGATTTTACCTATTTATCGAAGTATTAAATTTTCAAAGAACTTTTTGTGTGAAAAAGGAATTTGTTTACCATTAACTGATTAAGAGCCGCCTCACGAAAGAATTTATGGGTGTGCTAAATTATGAGAAAAATGAATCACACTTCGTATCCCGAAAATTTAACCACATTATGTGAAAATGTCTCAGTCTAGTTCCCTGAGATAAAAACTCCCGTGTTGATTAATAATAATCAAACTTATTTGACATAGCTCTCCGTTTTTAATTAATTCTTTTTTTTTTAACTTAGATCATCTAAATGAGTATACATGAATATAACCTAAGAAAAAAAACATATCATTAAAGTTTTCTTATTTTCTTATGTTTTTCATACATGTATAAAATGTAAGAGTATTGAGGTCAAGTTCCGAGGCAATCACTTTATTGTACAAAGTTTCGATAGAAGTTTAAAGTCATAAGAAACGAGTGACCGGTGAAAAATAATGTTCTTCCAATTCTTGAACCAGTGCATACAAACATCATTAACTTAGTCTTCTGTGCACGAATTTATCATTTTTTTCGTGTAAATTTCGTATTATCGTCAATTTTTTTTCAATCGGTCAGTGTTGTTGTGAAAATATGACAGGTAATTAAAGTTCGTGTTTTGAAGCCGAAGTTTAACGATTGTCACCTGTTTGTCAACAATCGACAAAAAATCAACAAAAAAGCATGGAAATTGAGCACGTGTTTAACATGTAAATTCAGATAATTGTTTATTTTAAGGACATCCATGCGTATTGTGATCACCGGATATTTACAAGATGAGTCACACTGACGTCACTTTGCATACGGAAAATATGTCGGGGGAATTTCTTCCTGGAAGGAAGCAATTAAAATAAAGTAAACTTTTTCTAAATTAAAGCAAGACCCGTTTAACTTGTTATTCCCGACAAACTTTTTTAATTAAAGCAAAATATATATATCTTCGTCCTTTTCGGGTCTAAATGGGGAAACGTTGCATTTTATTACGTTTAATTGGTCTCTGGTGGAGAGTTGTCTCATTGGCACTCATCATACCGTATATATCTTCTCATTTCATATAGACTTATGCATTACCTAAATACGATATATTTTGTTTTTTGTTTACGCTACTTTCAGTGGGAAATATTTCATGCATATTCAGTACAACCAAACATTAAAGAAATACCCATATTGATGTGTAAAACAAAAATTGCAAGCGAAATAAAAAAAATTCCCCGTTAATCGTTATTCGCCGTAAAACGTAAAAATTTGACGTAACCATTTGAGACGCAATATCGTGCGTAATGTCTGTATTATATGTTGTTTCATTCGGAAAATCAGAAATCAAAACATTATTTTGTCATCTGCTTGACCACAATATTTCCATAAAATTGAGGATTAAATATTTTTTTAGGAAAAAAAAAACATAACCCTTCTTTTGAAGTTAAATGACCAATCCCTTAGTGTACAGACAGTAATTTACTGGAATTGTTTTAAAAAACAAAAAAATATATAGCTATTGATGCTAACGTAAATATTAATAAAAAAAAAATCATGAAATATGTCGGTGAAACAAATATACAAATCTAATTGAAATTTAAAGTGCCCGTGAGCTCACTAATAATGCACGAGTGATTCTATTCGTGAAAAGTGTCCGTGTAAGTATATTTAATATACTAGTAGGGTGTCCTAAAAATATAGGGTTAGCAACCATACATGGTTAGTTACCATATGGGGTTAGTAAGGAGTTACTTCCATACAAAACAAAAATGATGCCACACCCCTTCACAAAAACAAAACAGTGTTGATGAAAAATCTGAAAGGATTCAACAGACGAAGAAATTGATGATGAAAGGTTTAAAAAAGTTTATAAAACATAATTAAAAAAGCGAAAAAGTTGCTATTGTTGGCATTTGTTTTCTGTATAGACAAATGTATGTAGGATCTTAATACTGAAGTATTGAAGACATGATCAATTTAATAGGCCGCTAGTGAAAATACCACATGTGCAGATCGTCGGTAAGATAAATTCGTTACAGTGTGCTAGTTACCTAATACGATATATATGGGGTCAGTAAATTCCATATGGGGATTCGAGCTTTGCTCTCACCCCATATGGAATTTACTGACCATATATATCGTATAATTAGGTCACTAACACACCATGTAACTAATTTTACTATACTGTTTTTTTATAACTTTGCTGGGGAAAAAGCGTACAAAATCTAATTGCTAAACTAGAGAGTACAAATCCGACACTCTACGGGATTGAAAGACATTTACTAGGTTTGGATTGTCCTAACCAATCAACGAACTTAAATTATTAACGTCTCAGTAATATCTTCCAATAGCATGAAGCATTCAACCTGCAGACTGTCCATCGATCAACTCCTGATAACGTCTCCGATGAGACGTTAATCAAATAACTATACATTTATTTATACTAATTGCTAAGTATAAGTAGTGTTATTCAATTCAAAATCCATTTACAACAAGACCAGTATTGCTAGACCATTATGGGTGCTTTTTTGCACAATAAAGACGATTTTATGGTTCTAACTGATACATTTCTTTTCTGGTCTATGTATAGAAGAATGTTGAGAACATCAATGAAGGTCTTCGACATTTAAAAAAAATTTCAGTACATCATATATTATACTAGTATAATGCATATGTGTTCATTGTACTTATAATTTTCTTAAAACGTGTAGAAACTATTAATTTGTTTAGTTGTATATGTTTTATCAGTTCGATTACTATAATAAGATATTGTCAGCGTTACTTATCAACCCTCTTATTTTGTATAGGTTTTCATAAGGAATGGCAACGTCCACAATTTACATCTGTAGCTTGTGTCAAGAAGATAACGAAACCAGTACAGCAATCACGTGGTGTCCAGAATGTGAGGTATTTCTATGTTCTGAATGTCAGAAACATCATGGCCGATCCAAGATGTCAAAACACCACCAGGTCATGTCTATACATGACTACCAAAACTTACCTCAGTTCATGCTGAAAATAAAGAACAATTGTGAGGACCACCACCTAAAGTATGAGCTGTTTTGCACTTTTCATGATTGTGCCTGTTGCATGAAGTGTATAAAAGACAAACATGCCAACTGTAAGGGTCTTGTTCCGCTTGGTGAAGTTATAGGAAATATTAAGTCATCTGCTTTTGTGTCCCAGGTCAAAACCGATCTTGTCAATCTCTTCGAAAATCTAAAGACTATCAAAATATTTTTCTCAGAAAACCTCAGTGCACTGGAAAAGCAGAAAGGAGAAGCGGTCAGTCAAGTTCACACCATGCGTCAGTCAATTAATGAACACTTTAACAAACTTGAAGAAAGTTTGCTCGACGATATAAAATCAGAATTCACAAATTTACAAGATACCATCGGTAACTTGAAAAGTGAAATTGAAAGCAAAACCGATCAGGTTGAAGAAAAACAAAAAGATTTTTCTAAAATGGTTGAATTTTCAACAGATCTTCAAACATATTTCGGTCTACATGAAGTAGAAAAAGTTGTAAAGCAAGAAGAACAGTTTATAAATAAATTGAAATCTGCAGACAAGCTTCGTGAGAATAAAGTGAAGGTCGACTGCTTTGATCTAGAGTCAACTCTAAGATGTACAAAAGAGTTTGGAAAATTGTCGATATACTTATCACCTGAAAATTTGCAACTTAAAACAAAAGGAGAAGGTCAAGTTCAGTCTCCAAGAAATCCGGCTCTCGGCATAGTCAAACCATTACTCAGGCTAAGATTAAAAATGCCGAAAACCCCAGTGCACATATCTGGGTGTCAGATATTACCAAACAGTGATATTGTGTTCCTAGACCAAGAAAAAAACTCTCTTTTACTATTCAACAATGCTGGTTTATTCATCAAAGAAATAATGACTTTCATTAATACGCCATCTGATATATGTTATGTCAGACAGAGAGAAGTTGCTGTTACACTCCTAGACAAGCGGAGAGTTTTCATTATTGATGTAGAAAAAGACAAGGTAGTAAGACGAACAGATGTAGATGGCAGGTGCTATGGAATTTGCACCTCTAAACAAATGATGTATGTTATAGTTAATGCGAATTCTGTCCTTGTGTTAGATTTTGACCTTAATATAGAAAACTTAATTCCAATAGTTACAAAAAGTTTGAGTCGTATTGCTGTATTCGGAGACCGTTTGTATTGTACCCACTCGATTGACAATAGTGTAGTCTGTTACAGCAAAGAAGGAGAAAAGTTGTGGTCTTTTGATGAAGAGATTCGTTTTCCGTTCGGTATTGATATAGATACAAATGGGTATGTGTATGTTGCTTGCAATGGCAGCAACAGCATTATAACATTGTTCCAAGATGGAACAATCAAAGAAGTTATAATATCCGAGGACAGTGGTGTTAACAAGCCATTAGCTTTAAACATTGACAGAGAATTGTCCGTTCTTGTATTCAGCAATGAGAACGGCGACTCCTTTTCCCTTTCAATATAGGAAAAAGACTGAATTTGACTATATGCAACATCTGAATAATTATATTAAAGACAATTAGTGTTTCCCTTTTATACAATAAGTATTTTATCAGAATCGCTGTTTAGAAAACTGATAAAAATAAAACGTGGTGCACATTGAATAATCTACGTAGCAGGTTATTTGAAAGTGTGCAACGCATTTTTGAGGTTTTTTCGAATAGACAAATGAATACATTATTCAAAATCGATATTGGCAATCACTGTACACCTTTTTTACCACACAAAAATGATAGCTTGGAAAATTTATGAATTTTATCTATAGAGTAATTTAATTCTTTAAAATATTTTGTGTCTAATTTTGGCAAACACAAGTTGAAAATTTTGCCAATAACACGACTTCCGTATTCATCATAGACAGCTGTTGTATTATTCTATATAAACCGTTGTTAGTCCAACACAGAAGATATTTAATTCTCGAAAAGTGTCATTTTTATTCTTTATGACTCATACCGACTCATTTGTTTTGTTGACAGTATTGTTGGACTGCTATCTAACTGACATAACTCCACACATCACTCTCTTTGTATTATGTGAATTTCTATGATAACATTTGACGATTTATAAGACATTTTAATGTGCTTCGTAAGCCATTAATTTACAACGCTAACGTATGACATGTAGATTAATCCTATATAGATATAGGAAGATATGATATGAGTGCCAATGAGACAACTCTCAATACAAATATCAATTTATAAAAGTAAACCATTATAGGTCAAGGTACGGCCTTCAAGTTAAACACGGAACTTTGGCTCACACCGAACAGCATATGACTATATTGTTTAAACAATAAAAATCCAGTCTATGTCAAGTCAAACCATTGGTTAATAATGTTTTCTAGTTCCGTCCAATCTCTGTTCACATTCATCCTTCTGACTGGTTGAACTCAACCTTAACCTCATTGGAATTTCAGTGAACGCAAGAAATTTGCTGTAATTTGATATTAATATATTTCCTAGCTGTTATCTTCGCGATCTCCTGTTGGTAAAATGCTGTCACATGGTGATTGTTAATCAAAACAGTTGTTGGGGTTGGATTGCCTCCTGATTTAGCGAGCAAACTTAATCCGATTTTTATTTGTGCGTGCTTAACATTGCCAAGTGAATGGATATTTACATTTGATATCGCAGAATAGGTACACGTTGCGCAGGAGAAAATACGAATAGCACACTCATTTTGTATTCTCATAACCATTTTGTTTACATAATAGGCGTTTCCTTAATAGTGTGAAAATTGTGAAAAATTATGTTTAGCGTGAAAAACAAAAATACAACTACCGTCCGCCAGAACTGTAAATATTTATCAAAAGTACCAGGATTATAATTTAGTACGCCAGACGCGCGTTTCGTCTACACAAGACTCATCAGTGACGCTCATATCAAAATATTTTTAAAGCCAAACAAGTACAAAGTTGAAGAGCATTAGGATCCAAAATTCCAAAAAGTATATATCCGTTCAAAACATGCATGGATTTCTATTCTTCTAAAACTGGTTGCCTATGTGAGTTAAGGTAATGACAATAGGAAACCACCGCAGACAGCGTTAATCAATGAATATCGAAATTAATCTTAATTCTTGCTTGTGATCTGTCATCGTTATGGAGTAGAACGAGTTTCGCAATGGTATTGGGATAACCCTTAATAACCCATTGCTAAAGGCACTTTTTGTCAAACGGACTATCAATTCGTAGAAATTGGTCTTGGTATGATAAATGATCCCAAAATTGGTAAGCCTTTGCAGCATTGGCTAAGGTGCCATCTCGATGAAAAAGACTGTAATGTAATGAAGCTTCACCTAGGGTGGTCTCGTATGAGAGTATGAATCCAATAGCTCTCTGTCAATCACGTCTCGAAAATTCAAATACATAAACACGTGGCTGTTATGTTGATTGATGTATGTTCAATCTATGAAAGGCAACACTATAAATTTAGCGACAGTATCTAAATCATTACGAAATTTGCCGCCGTGTTGTGAAGTGTTCATCCAATTTGGCCAGTAGAGCCCTGTAAATATATAATTGATTATTGCTGATAATAATAGAATGAGTCACATAAGGAGGCATTTTTTTTTAAAAGGTGTGAATGGCCCTTCTTTAATATATTTCGGCATACTCCTACAAAGTAGGATGGCTTATGCGCTTTATTCAATTATATACACGCACCCAATAAACATTCATATTCACACACACACACACACACACACACACACACACAATTTTATTATAATAATATTTAATCTTAATTTTGATTTCTTTTTTTTTTGAGCCGAATGATTATATGCATCCCTTCACAAGGATTCTCAAATTTGACAAATTTATTGTACATATACATTTTTGTAATATTTTATAGCTTATTTTTCAACTAATTAAAGCTTACAAACTTAAATTGATCATCTCTTTCTTTTTATATGTCTTTTAACATTTTGTTTTGAACAAAACGATATGTTACATAATTATACTTCACATGAATTTCTATCAGATCTGGCATTATTACAAAGCCAATTAAATAGAATTCAGTCGAACTTGAAAATAAATATGCAATCATTCAAATATATATGCAAGTCGTTAACTGGTCAAGTGGCTAGATGTACATATCGTCGGCCAATTGAACGACATGTCGTTTTAAAACTTCTAGAAATATTAATAGAAATAAGGGATGAGTAAATAAAAATAAATGAAAACAGAACGACTGAATGAAATAAAAGGATGTTCGATATACTGTATATTTCGGTTTATTTTTAAAATCTATACGATTCTTTGTTTTTATCTATAGTTTCATAATGGAAATAATTAAAAGAGAAGATAAATACCTTACAGCTTCCTTTACCACCGATGCTGAAATGTTTAATGTTATAAAACAATTTTAGCGTCTGACCTACTTTAACTTTTTATTCGGATACTTGCGGTTATCTTCTCCAAGTTCAACGGGAACATTAGAATGATCTAGAATAGAACCCAGATGGAACCAAGAAGTTGGGTTGCTATAACCAAACAACCCGGATGTTGAACCAGTTACCATGGTTTCGAACCAAAGAACCAAGGTTCAGAACCAAAAAACCCAGATGGAACCAAGGTTTAGAACCAGAGTGCCCGGATAGAACATAATTGCATTCAGAATTTTCTTGACTTTTTATACCTTCAACGTATTTTCCAAATCATTTATTTATTTAGTATGTTTATATATAATTTATCATCAAATAACAGTGTATATTATGGTTTCTTTTTTAAAAGTAAATGATTGTGTCCTGCACAGCTTCCTCAATTGACTGATTTGACTGTATCGAAATGGAATGTTGTAAAGAAGGACCACTTCTAAACGAACTTGCATATATACCGGTAGATCCATCACTAAGTCTGCCTTTAGAGAAAGATATAGATCCATCATTAAGTCTGTCTTTTGAGAAAGATATATATCCATCACTAAGTCTGCCCTTTGAGAAAGAGGATTTATCATGCTGCTTTTGTCTTCAACCAAAAGTAGTCGGACATGTGATGTTTGAGAGAAAAACTTTACATCTGTCGTCATATGGGTATCCATTGTAGGCGGACAAGGTGTCAATTTCAAGATCTGTTTCATCGAAAGGGAAATCAGGTGTACAATACAACGGATCGTTTGTAGATAATATGCTTTGTCGACTTATAACTGAACAATGCTCATTTTGGTTGTTTTTTTTTTGTAAGAGGACTGCTTGAAATATCTTCGGATCTTTTTTTCTTAATGGATATATTTATTTCCTCTGGGACTATTTGTAGTTTTTGTGATTCGGGTATGGGTTTCAGATATCTTGGTCACTCTGTTGATATTCGTATTGCTTTCCAAAATAATTGTAATGATTTTCTATGTTTCTTTAGAAAAATTCCCAATGAGATCGGATTGAAAATTGGTAGAATAATCCCAGCATAATGGTATATAAGTTTTTGATTCGTCAAGATGTAACCGTTAGTTAACCTGTTCTCAACGCAAATATCCAGTATAACAGCATAGCTGTATGGAAGTGACATAAACACAATGTGGTAAAGAAGAGAATAGATAGCTTGTTGAAGAAGTTTTCGTGTTACGCTTTGTTGAGATTTACGTATACTGTTTGTTGTTTCCAAACATTGACCAATGATATTTTGTCTTGTATAGACTACTTTTAAAGTATACAAAACAAGCAAAGTGGTGAGAATCACAAAGCTTAGCATTGGTAATCCAATAATAGCTACTTGCAAAAAGTATAGTGTTGCATATCTTGAAAAATCTGGTATTTCCAATGTGATCATGAGTACAAAAATACAAGAAGCAACTAAAACGATTGGAATAGGCAACCCCTGTCTGATCTTTGATCTCCTTAACTTTAGTTTGTTATTTGGAATTTCTATTTTCTTAAGGACGAAATATCGGGCTGTGGATATTGATAGTGACAGCCAGATGTAAAGTCCACGGAACAGGAAATCAAATGCTTCTGTAAAAGTTAAAATTTATGTATAAACGAGTGACATTTAGATAGTTTAATTACAATTATATTCCTATAAAACGTACCAGATTTGTTTTTAATACGACTAGTGGCAAATCTATCCAGCCATCTGGGGGGGGGGGGGGAGCTCTCGCTCTCATGTTTATGTAAACATTTCTCGTCTTTATCGTAATATATTTGTATTTTCTGTTTAAATGGTTTTTTCTATGTTCAACAAAAGTCGTGCTTTTTGTTTTATTTTGCCCTTTGACACATCCCGCTCTTATATTTCTGCAATTAGATGTTTTAATTTCTGATATATAGATTTTCTATCATAAATGAAAACATATTGAATAAGAAGATAGTTATAGAACAATAAAGAAATCAATATAAATATACTGTGAATTCATTTATATTCGTGGGTACCAATTTTCGTGGATTGAGGAAAACTTACATGTTCGTGGATATTTGATTTCGTGGTTTTGCCAAAGTCTGCATACAAGCCATAAGAAATTTGTCATTCGTTGAACATTTCATTTCGTGGTTTAACTGTTCCAACGAAATCAACGAAAATTGGTATCCAACGAATAATTATGAAGATAATGTAGATTTAGTTAGTGTTTGAATCGTTTGAGAACATTTTTTTTCTTAAGCATGTACATTTGTTTTTGTAACACTGAAAAGGTCAGGTAAAATAAAGAAGAGAAAAATTACTTACCAAAGATAAAGTATCCCTGCAATGCTGTGTTATCATCTTCGCAAACCAGCACAACCATAAACTTTACAAGCGTTACCAATGCCTGGCCTATCTGTGTACTACAAGCCAATAGCAGTGTAACGTCGGTACGTTTGTCAGTACCCTTACGTGATATATGGATAAAAGCTGCATTAAATATGACACCGATAACCTGTAGAATAACTGTCGTAATAGATACAGATATATTGTGGAAAGGTGTGGAAATTACAACGGATACGTTTGAAAAGTTTGCCATGTCTGTCTGTCGTAAAACAAAACATGGACTTTTATACCATAGCTACCAATATGGTGCTAATTGAACAACGTGCTTTCTTGTTGTTAAAGAAAAGTCTTTGATTTGCTTAAAGCTCATTTGTTTATAATGTTTATAATAAAATAGGTTATAAAATAGACAAAAATATTGTTCAGTGTAATAAAATTGAGAATGGGAATGGGGAATGTATCAAAGAGACAACAACCCGACCATAGAACGGACAACAGCAGAAGGTCACCAACAGGTCTTCAATGCAGCGAGAAATGCACCCGGAGGCGTCCTTCAGCTGGCCCCTAAACAAATATTTATACTAGTTCAGTGATAATGAACGCCATACTTAACTCCAAATTGTACACAAGAAACTAAAATTTAAAATAAAAAAAGACTAACAAAGGCCAGAGGCTCCTGATTTGGAACAGGCGCAAAAACGCGGCGGGGTTAAACATGTTTATGAGATCTCAACCCTCTAACTATACCTCTAGCCAATGTAGAAAAGTAAACGCATAACAATAAGCACATTCAAATTCAGTTCAAGAGTAGTTCGAGTCTGATGTCAGAAGATGTAACTAAAGAAAATAAACCAAATGACAATAATAGATAAATAACAACAAACTACTAGCAGTTAACTGACATGCCAGCTCCAGACTTCAATTAAACTGATTGAAAGATTAGGTCTGCATCATATGAATATCAGGCAAAATCCTTCCCGTTATGGGTTTAGTATCAACCATCATAACATATATGGAAAGAACATAACCCGTCTCATGCCAACAACTGGTTTTTAAATAAATGTGTTTAGTTCCAATGCAAAGACCTTATAAGTGAATTAATATTAACGCCAAAATATGCAATCTTTAATGACCTGACAACAGTATCGTAACTATATCCCTTCTTAATAAGTCTATTTAAAGGTTTTGTTAGCTTCTGAGGTGAAAACGGACATGTGTGTGCTTTATAAAGAATATTTCCATAAAAGATTGGATGTGAAATACCTGAACGTATAAGTAGTCTGCATGTTGAACTATATTTACGAATGATTTCCTTATTCCGATGATAAAATTTAGTAAATGTTTTGACTAATTTATGATATCGATATGATATTTATGACACCCTGGTGTAATAATTTTTCAGTAATACATAAATTTCTCTTGTTAAAATCTAAAACGTTGTTACATACATGAGCGAATCGTACAAGTTGAGATATATAAACACCGTAAGATGGTGACAAGGGAACGTCACGTCACCATCTAAAAATGGATAATTAACGATAGGAAATGAAAAATCATCTCTTTTATCATAAATTTTAGTATTAAGCTTTCTGTTAATGATATTGATATCAAGATCGAGGAAAGGGCAGTGGTCATTGTTAGTATTAGCTTTATTTAAAGTAAGTTCAACAGGATAATTTTTTTAGTATACATACTGAAGTCGTCATTATTGAGAGCCAAAATATCATCCAAATATCTAAAAGTATTATTAAATTTGTGTATCAGATGTTGTTTCGATGGGTCTTTGCTGATTTTTGTCATAAATTGTAACTCATAGCAATACAAAAACAGGTCCGCAATAAGTGGTCCATTATTAGTCCCCATTGGAATTACGATCAACTGACGATATACGGAATCTCCAAAGCGAACAAAAATGTTATCTAGTAAAAATTCAAGGGCAGATATAGTATCAAAGCATGTCCAATTGGCATAGTTCTTTTGTTAACTGCTACTAAAACATGACCTAAAAGAGTTTTAACATATATATTCACATTCTCACTTTTTAAATGCCCATTTAATTAGGTGTGTGAATTGTAGAACAACTTGCAACTCTTGCTATCACAATTTATGGTCGAATTTTGTTATAACAAATTTTATATTTATTGAAATATTTCAAAAAGCCTTGATTTAACATCTAATACTTAAGTTAATAGTTTTATATACAAATAAGATGAAGTATGATGACCAATGAGTCAACTATCCACCAGCGATCTAAAGACGAACATAAAAACAATTACAGATCACTTTACGGCTTTCAACACAATCCCACATCTTATATTCAGAGATTAGTCTGGTTGTTTCTGGACTGTTTCTAGTGGTTGGAACTTTATTAGTTTGATATTGTGTTGTATTTATCTAAATATTGGTTAATCAAACTTTTACATTTCTTATGCTTGCGGAAGCGGTATTGATGATTTTGTGTTCTTTAAAAAAGTATGATCCTGTTTGTAGTACATATTGAATATCACATATCGGTTTTGGTCCTGTTACAAGATATATGAGGCTTTGACTTTTTAAAGTTATGTCATAGGAAAAATAATTCTGTTTACTGGTGACCTATCATTGTGTTTTGATCATACAAAAAATAAGTCCGATCATATAAATCGATTTCCGTATATAGATATTGTAAAGTATCAACCGCTTGATACAGTGCGAAGCTTTTAGAGCTCATTCGTTGTTGTATCTCAGCCAAAACACTTAACATGGTGACACTCATCTGTTTTTTTCAAAATCAATATGTACAATCTTGATAATTTGTATAGTTATCGTCAGTAAATTTAGGATTGTCACACGAATCTGTAATACGTCACATTCAAAGCAAGAAACTTCTCAGAAAAGAAAATGTCAAAAGTTGGCCTTTTTAAATTCGCCTTTAGATATTACAATGTGACAGATAATCCTTAGCACGAGATCAATACATTCATATCATGCTGTTAGAATAGTTTGAAGGTTCATTATATTAAACATATTAACACACGTATGAAAACGTGAGTTTAAACGTGTGGCGTCATTGGGCTGTAATCATTTCCGGTAGGACATTAGTTATGGTCGCATTAAGCTAGCTAGCTGATTGTTTTATGTGATAATTTTACTTACCATGCAATCACATCAATATTATTTCATTATAAATATATCAAATTAAATTATCATTCATAACGACAGACTCGTATAGTTTATATGGAAGGTGCCATAATTCATGGTAGATATTGTATTGTTTTACAATCCTAAATAAAGCCGACAAAGACAGTCATTTCCCGACTAGCTAAACGAAAGTTATATTTTGATATAGTATATTTGGTAGAGGTATCTTGGGCGCTGGACAAAGTGAAGGTGTTGTAGCCAATATGTCACATCAGCAGAGCATAGGAATTCACTGAGGTTATTGCGAAAAATTGTTCATGAACATTTGCAGATTTATCATTGCTGGGCTAATGGCAAACGAAGCTCATATATAAATACATGTTATCCGATGGAGGAGTTTATCGTAATATTGATAAATAATAGTCAACAATCTTTCATTCGGGGGCATCGGATCGTAATGATGTGAAATAAAACTTATCAATATCCTAGTTTACTGATTTTCAAACAAAAAAATACTTCTGCAAGTTACAAATTAAAAACAGAAACACATTTGTATACTTCTGAAATATGATGTATTTAACGACCTTGACAGTCGTCGCACGGTCAGAAAGTTATATTTGATATTGACATTCACGCATATTAAATCTTTACAAATACGGTTGTGTATGTGCGCTTCCAAATATATAACTAATATATCCAGCTGCGGTGGTTAGCTCTGCGCTATTCGGAATTCAACTTTTCATTGATCCCTTTTGGTGCAAAAGTTTATATCATTATCATCAAAACATTTTCCCAAGTGATTCTCTCCTCTGTAGGCCAACATGCGTTGTGGTAGATGATAGTAATAGTCAGTTGATTGAGATCTGCCATAGTGTAGTCAGGATACTTTCTTTTAGTTTGCTTGCTTTGATTTATGCATGTTTGCTTAGCTATTATATTATGCATGTGTCTTATTTGTATGTGTAGTTTGTCAAATGTGCTTATAATTTGTTATGTGTTTTAAATATCAAGTCGGTTAAGAGCTCTACAGAGCTCTTGTTTACCTTGTTGATTTGTACATATCATGCCCGACTATAAATAAAATTTACTTACTTACTTACTATACTGGTATCGCAGATGTCGATAACATGGCTTACATTCATAGTCACTACAATGGTCGGTAATACTGTTGACCATATTAACACCTTTGAAGATACACAGTATTTGCAGTCTTGCAAGTAACAATTCAAACTTCAGCTATTTCGTACAATTGGAATGACTGTTAAAAGTCTAGGTATGTACTGTCTGCTTGCAAGTCAGAAATCTTTTGTATCAACACACCTCGCTAAAGCCTGCTGACGAAGAGTCTGGTATAGAAGATAATTCATCATTCACTGAATTTCACCAGACAGTCTTAAAGGATTTCGGAAAGTCATTACGAGGGTATCGGTGAAGATCTTGAATAGTTGAGGATGTTTTCATTTTTTTCGAATATTAATGGAAAACATTGTACTAAAGTAGGATGTATTTTGTTAGCGATTCATTTAAACTACACGTTCTATTATATAGCCAGTTCATGCTTTTGTTCTGTTTCCTGGTCTGGAAAATATCTCGAAACCTACCAGGATTTATACAACAAGAAGTGTGCACGATTTTCGTAACGGGACATTATCATGATTACAACACAATGTATATTCGATCTCGACAATGGATTAAAACATGATTTAGTTTTTGTTTTAAACATTATAATACCGGTATTGTTTCGAGCAGTCACTTTCGTTTAATTTGTAAAAATACGCTCAAAATATCGCTTATATATTAAATACTGGCAAGTCAATAATTCAACCTCAATTGAATGCGTAATTTCTTGTAAACATTTACATAGGTTAGGCAACTGAAAATATTTGTTAATTCTTTCATTAACAAATTTGGTTTCGAATGTAGGCTGTACAAATGTATTTGTAGCTATTTATTAAAAATTTGACAAAATATTCTTATATATATATATATATATATATATATATATATATATATATATATATATATATATATATATATATATATATATATATATATATATATATATATATATCAAGTATATATTTGTGTAGGGGCCAGCTGAAGGACGCCTCGGGTGCGGGAATTTCTCGCTACATTGAAGACCTGTTGGTGACCTTCTGCTGTTGGTTGTTTCTATGGTCGGTTTGTTGTCTCTTTGGCACATTCCCCATTTCCATTCTCAATTTTATTTTATTTATGGTATATTCTTTCTGGAGCTTATAAATTACAAAAGATTAATTTAAACATATGTGGTTTGCACTAACTTATAGTTAAATGTTAATGATGTACTGTCCTAACCTTGATACCTTCCTCAAAATTGACACAGATGAACGATTTCACACTAAAATCTATGACAAACGGGACTATTTTAACTTCCCAATTATCAATTTCCCATTTCTCAGCAGTAACATACCCTTTGCCCCATCGTATGGTGTTTACATATCTCAGTTGATACGTTATGCTCGTGCCAGTTCACATTATACGGACTTCATATACAAAAAGTATGCTCCTTACGTGGAAACTGCCCCAATAAAGTTATTACGAGGAAAGATTAAAAATGACACAACGTAAATTATATAGACACCATCATGAATTAGTTGAGCCATACGATGTGTCTGTGTCTAAACAAACTAAGAACATGTTTTCCACGTTTAAGATTGTGGTTTACCATTTACATCGTCTGGTTTTTTAAGTACCGAAGGTAACCTATTCCCGAATATGACTGTTTTACTGAGCGTGAATTCGCATTGCTATAAGACGTGTCTCGGTATTTGTTTATACAGCGTTCATGTATTTAGTTACGAAGTTTTATTTCTAATTCTGATCGGATATTGTTTTTTGTCTTATCGTTTGTAGTTGTGATTCTATTTTTTTATTTTCTATTCGTATGTAAAAGTAAAGAGAAGTAATTACCCAGTTCATTTGTATGATTTTAGTTTTTAGACACTATGTGCACAAGATTTATTTGTTTTACACAGTTTGATTTGGAAGAGGGGCCGACATAGTTAGTTGCAAAATTACTAACACTATTCTATATTAATATTATTGTATAAAATACACCACATAAACCTAATCTTGATTTATATTCAATTTTTAGAAATTGACCTATGACGTTACTTTTGTGGTGTTGATACATTTGTGTGGCAGACACACAGTTCATAATTTAATTAAGCTGTTTTTGAGTACTGTAAAATCAATTTTCGTTATTCCTTGTTATTCTGTGGTCAACATGACGAAATGTACTATTATAATTTTTTTTATGTTTTTCTCTGTTTTGGGTGTTCTTGCATTTATTTATGCTGTAATATGGGATATATAACATTGCCATAAAACGCAAGTTTAGCTAACCACAAAATCAGGTTCAATCCATCATTTATTCTTAAAATGTCCTGTACCAAGTCAGGAATATGGCAGTTGTTATTTTAAAGTTCGTTTCTATGTATGTTGCATTGTCGTTTGTTTTTTGTTGCACTTCAGTGTTCTGTTGTTTCGTTGTGTTTTTATAGTTGATGTGTTTCCCTCGGTTTATAGTACAGAGCCACGTCATATGTATCAAAGATATAAAAAAGTCATATAGACAAAGCACATTAGCAACAATGAAAGAGATAGGAATACAACAATTATAGAACAATAACACAATGACGGGATGCATAAGTACAGAGTCACGTCAAACGGATATCACAAAAACAGACTAAACAGTAAAATTTATATCAATACAGACAAATGAAAGAATACTATAACACGTTATCAAGATGAAAAACCATGTCAGTACGCAGAATATATACTTCAAGTCTTGAGAATCAGGAACCTCCGTTCCGGGATGAAAATTTCAGACTGAATTTTCGGCTCTCCCTTGACACCATTTGCGAGTATGGTCTTGAGGAAACGATGATAGTCCGTCGGAAGGGGACGATAAATGGCTGACCCGTGTTAGGAGAGCCATATCTCTTGCACGTTAAAGACACCCTAGTAGATTTCGAAAAAGAGCAGGCTAATGCCGCTACAAGGCAGCACTCGCACCCGCAAAGTGGAAAGGGATTAATATAAGTTGCAAACCTTGTTTCCCAATCCACTATAATTAAATATGTTTAAACTAAGACCATCGTGTATTATTTGTTGATACGGAATATTTATCAACAAGGTCTTTGAACATTTTAGAAAAAGGACGAGACAATCTTGCCCCTAGTTCACCAACTTTCTGCTCGGACACTGGTGACGTTTTACAAAGTCTGTGAAGGAGATGCAAGCTCTTGAAAACCGAATAAGTTGGGAAATGTATATCCCATATTCAGGTGAAGTTTGTATATTGCTACTATGGTGGGGTAAAAAATTATATATCTTCCATTGCTTATCGTTCCTGTCTGCACATTTTCTATTCACAATGTTGGTGCTTGCTTCTAGTTCTTTAAATTTGGTTAAAATTGTCACCCCGTGGCGATACTGGTTTCATTTCATTTCATTTGCACTGAAAGCTGTAATTGTCAGTCATTGTCTCATCGTGTTTAGCCATCTCTGTTTGGGAAATTATCCATTGTGATTTGTGTTGCAGATTTGACTGACAACTTGTAAGGCTACTCTCCATCACTGTTATATGTTTTGTAGAAGGTCTAACTTCGAAGAAGAAACTACATGTTTTACCTTCGTAATATAGCAAATGTAACTGAATTGTTCAATTCGCTGTTCATCTTCAATATTTGGTAGATAATATACTTCTTTTTTAACTGTGTTTGTGCTAAGAATTTGTTAAATGGTTGAAGCCCTCTTCATCAAAATGTATGTTCTACATGTAATAACACTGTACACATGTTAAAGAATTCCATTTAACACGAGATTTGCATTGTTATTTATTAGATACGCTACAATTAAAAAATATCTTTCAGTTGGAAATAAAAATAGTTCAAAATTATCTGCTTCTCTTAGTTTTTCGACTAGAGGGTAACAAAACAATCCAAATTTCCCATTAAGGGAGTAAATTTTTTTTATTTGAACTGTCATTTTGATAGCTTTAATAAAAAGTAATTTCTCTTATATATGTAGGACTCGGAGATGCCGATTGGGACTCTGAAATGCGACAGTCTTGTCGCCAATGTGCAGAGGTATATAAGACGGTTGATGTCCAGTCAGATATCGACAATTATCCTATCATTATGAGAGTTTGATTAATTTATTAGTAAGTATATAAACTAGAGGCTCTCAAGAGCCTGTGTCGCTCACCTGTCTCTACTTGCGTTTTAGAAATCATATGAAAAAAGATAAAAATCATAACAGATACTTAAATAATGATTGAGTCAAAATTTGGTTGAATATTGGCCACATAATTTAGTAATACATCCTATTGGCCGTCTTGAACAGTAAATCAACAACAGAGTAGCAACACTTCACCAGCACCTCATAAGGCATAAGGAACATTAATGACATAGTTAGTTTCAAATTCATTGCAAGCAGTGGTTCTCTAAAAGAAGACATTTGTATGTATTTCCTATATGGTCCTATGTTAAACTAAGTCCCTCGCTGGCATCCATCTTGGATGATGGATCGGCTACAAAGTACCAACACTTGGTAAGCACCTCATAAGGAACATTCATGCTATGTTTTGTTTCATTTGATTCAGTGGTTCTCTAAAAGAAGACATTTGTATGTATTACCTATAGGGTCCTATGTTAAACTAAATCCTCCGATGGCAGCCATCTTGGATGATGGATTGGCTTAAAAATACCAACACTTGGTCAGCACTTCATAAAAAAACATTCATGCCATGTTTGGTTTCATTCCATTCAGTGGTTCTCTAGAAAAAGTTCAAAATGTAAAAATTTTACGACGACGACGACGACGGACGACGATGGACGACGGACGACAGGGCGCCAAGTGATGTGAAAAGGTCACTTGGCCCTTCGGACCAGGTGAGCTAAACATAAAATCACAAAAATTCTGACGTCTGAGGAAATTCAAAACGGAAAGTCCCTAATCAAATTTCACAATAAAAAGCTTAAACACACCAAACGAATGGAAAACAACTGTCATATTCCTTAATTGGCACAGGCATTTTCTTGTGTAGAAAATGAAGAATTAAACCTGGTTTTTTAGATAGCTAAACTTGTATGACAGTTGCATAAAATTTCATTATATTGACAATAGTTTGTTCTTATGTTGTGTTTTTTTTTTTTACCAATGCTTAGGTTGAATTGTTTTTCTTTTGTTATGTCAGGGCCTTTATAGACTACTATACTGTATGTTTTTGTCCTATTGTTGAAGGATTTTCCTAAACTTACACTTACTACCACTTTATTAAAAGTCTAGTGGATAGTCTTATTAGCAAACATAACACATCTGATCGTTTTTCTCCTCCTACCTTTTTGTTGTTATATTTTTGCTTTTGACATGATGAAACATATGAAATTGCATACTAGTAAGTATTAGATACACATTATACAAATTTATAATACAAATTTATATAGTTTAGTATACAAATTAAGTAACACTTATAAGATTGATCTAGTCATAATAAAATTGTAAGTTATATTACAGCTGATTTGAATTTAATATTGCTTCTAACAATTTCCATTTCTCATCGATTAAAAAAATTATGTACAGGGGTTAAGAAACATACAGGGTGATTTCCATACTTATCCAATAATTAAAATATTCTTTTCCATCATAACTTGTAGACAATATGTTCTTACATCTAAATTTGTATTTATAGTATTTAAATAATAATTAACTATACTATTTACTCTTTCGCTGTTAACAAAATCATCAGACACACCAACACATGACCTCTTTTGCACTTAAAGGCAATGAAATTTCATTGCTAAGTTAGTTTATCATAAATAGCCAGACATTTTGTACAAAATTACATTCCCAATATGGGAAATACTGTTACTCTGATTCCTAAACAAAAAGTACATAGTTTAGTTTCTCTAAATTTACACTAAGATAAAAAATGAATAGCATACATTATTCCTATGAGCAATTTTTCAAATAGAAATCTTGTAAATTTCTGGTCATGATAAAAGCATTGAGGAATTAAAGCAACAGTAGTATACAGCTGTTCAAATGTTAACAAACATAAAAACGAACTATTTGATAACAACGGTTATATTCTTGACTTGGTAAATTAGAAAATGTCTGTACAAAGATAGGAATATGGCAGTTTTTATCAATTCGTTCGATGTGTTTGAGCTTTTGATTTTGTATTTTG
The DNA here is from genome assembly GCF_965363235.1 of Mytilus galloprovincialis. Taxonomy (NCBI): domain Eukaryota; kingdom Metazoa; phylum Mollusca; class Bivalvia; order Mytilida; family Mytilidae; genus Mytilus; species Mytilus galloprovincialis. The sequence continues at coordinate 45,664,873 of NC_134850.1, read as the reverse complement.
ATTAGGGACTTTCCTTTTTGAATTTTTCTCGGAGTTTGGTATTTTTGTTTTTCATTACTTTTTCCTGAACTGAAAAAAAGTTCATGAAAGATTTTATTACCACATTCTACTATTTTTGCAATAAGCTAAATTACCAAAGCTATAGTTTTTTTTAAATGTAAAAGCTAACTTTATTTAAAACTAAAGAATTGATTTCATAATCATTTAAACATTATCTATACGGAAGACAGAAGCCATTGTAAGCTAGCGATTATTTTCCCCGAATAAAATTTTGAAAAGAACGACAGAAAAATACAATGCAAGTTTTTTGTTTATTTCTTTCCAATTAAGCAGTAAACATGATATGAGCGGACATTGCATTTTTCGAGATTCAGTGTTAAACTACCTCACTATACAGAGAATAGATAAAATGTCCTTTGTCTAAAGTGGTATGAGTGGATCAAACAAGTGGCAGACATTTAACATCTCGCTGATATGTATTCGACATAGAGATGTTAAATCGTAATACATTTGCGATAACTAATGCACACAAACAACTGGTTGTTTTGTATTTATATTGTGTTAAACATGTAAGGGTAAGGGTTAACATCCTAGAAATAAACTCAGATGCATAGGTACCTCAATAGCAATAATACAACATATCGAAATTAGTTATATTAAACTTAGGCAACAGCAGTTTGCAATGTTAAAATCTCATAAATCGATTAAAAAGACAAAAATGATTATTCTAGGATTTGTTTTGTATTTTGGATGGTAGTTTCAACTTTGAAAAACCCTCATTAAACCAGCTTGAAAAAAGGAAATGCCTTAAAACATTGCAACATCAAACACTCACAAATATCAATCAAGCATTGGACAACATGTGACATATTCCTTACTTGGAACCTGCATTGTTCGAAGACAGTGGGGGGTTTAACCAGGATTTAATAGCGAGATATACAGAAGCTGCAACCTAAAAACTAACACATGATACTAATGCCGTCAAACAGTAGATGACATTTTTAACAATAGAATCATTCTTCTCTATTGCTTCTTTCTATGTGTTGCATACAACATTATCGTTTTCTTTTAAAAAAACAAAATATTAAAAACAAGTATTGATACAGCTTAGCTTAGAAGTCCGTGAATAATGATAATATCATCATGCATTTCTATACTTTTTTTTCTTGATATCACCAAACCAAATGTACGATGTAAATTAACAAAGAAGCAACAACGAAAAGGAAATAAAAAATGAAATTTTAGAACGCAATGAATAGTCTTAAAAAATGATGCGTATATTTAAGCGAAACATTTAAAGATTATTTATTAAATGAACAATTATTCCTTTGTTTTTTTCTTTCTTTCTGGCATACAACGAAACAACTACGACTAAGTTATTTTACCGTCTCTTTGTGTAACGTATATTCACTAGTAAATGCATTTTTGTAGTACACGGTGCCTTTGATCTTAACATTATCTGTAAAACTGAATAAAACATTATTCCGTCATGTTCAGTACTTTTATTGATGTTCAAAACTCAGTAATACTAACTTTACCATAGTAGACAAGTCTAAATATTGATTGAAATGCAGATGACTTAATAATTTATTGTTCAATCAATTAAGATGTGTTCACTTCAAAATTGGTGTACTTATTTGATGTGTTTCCCTCAGTTTTAGTTTGTAACCCGAATTTGTTTTTTTCTTAATCGATTTATGAATTTCGAACAGCGGTTTACTACTATTGCCTTTATTTACCATAATTAAGTAAGGCCAACTTACTTCATATATCTTAATTATATTTATAGTAGCACAGTCTAATTTATGTACTTAAAGTTTCTTACAATATAAGCGCTGGTTTTTAAACAAATCATCAAATCGTAAAGGCTTGAGGAAAGCCCTAAAACTGCAATTTGATATATTAATACATGGACGGAAACTCCAAAACTGGTCAACAGCGAACAGTTACAAACACTTGATTACAAGTTCTTTTCTTGTGACAGACCGGGGAGGGGGTCAATCGAATTGCTCATGTAAGCACAAAAGTACAAACGGTAGGTCACATGCGGGTAAAAGAGGACGATTTCCTTTTTATATCTATGTTCCTTACCAAGTGCTTGTTCCATTTAGATAAAGTCAAATTAAAGCCAGTCTTTCTCCTGGCCGGTTGCTCTGTAACATGTGTAAGTGAAAAACAGACGTTTGTTCACTGAACCTTTTCCCCAGTGGTATAGGTTTTTAAGATAAAAACTGTCTTCTTCTTTCTGCTTATTTTCTTCTGATTGATGTGTTCTTGATCTATTTATACATCTTACAAATATCTTGTAATGACAGAAGTGTTAACGTGCTGCCTTTCTATACTCATTTTCAACAAACGCACAACACGTATACGTACAAACTGTTATTACTAGTATAAGATTGTGTACATAGGATCAAGAAGACTTTTAATAAGTAAAATCAATTTGAATATTCGAAAAATAAAAACAATTTTTAAAAACCAAAATAAATTGAAAAACAAAGAGTGTTAAATACAATATGTTCCGTTGAGTTTAACAGTCGACTCCTTGTTTAACAGTTCGTTTAAATAATTCGTAAATTTATTTCCCAATGGCGACATTTTTAATTTTGAAATGACAAACCGGGAATGATCATGTAACAATGTTTTAAAAGTTTTAAAAGAATCACTTCATATAATTAATTATGTTACAAATGATAAAATAATTAGATATGGTATATATAGATGTGGTATGAGTGCCAATGAGACAGCTTTCCATCCAAGTCACAGTTTTTAAAAGTAAACCACAAAAACGACTAGTGTAAACCCATTCAACGGGAAAACCAATGGTCTAATCTATATATAAATCGGGAACTACTGGTATGGTATGGAACATATAAACTAAAACATAACGTTATCCAGTGTTGTCAATTTTGTTTTGTTTTGAGTGGAAGGGTGTTTACTCAGTTGTCTACATTTTTTATTTAGACTAATTTTTATGTAACAAAAGACATACAAATACGTCATAATGGAGTCTCAAATCTATAATTATTTAGGATTGTATGTATATATTCTCCACATGTTTAACATATAATATGTTATGCGTTATCGTGTCTTATACACAACGCACCTAACCACCCAGAGAAATGACAGGAACTAAGAAAGGTGAGAAAATTATAGATGTACGATAGTTTCTATTCTTTATATAAGAAAGTGAGTAAAGTAAGTAAATTGTTTATTTTTATAGTGATGTGTCTAATTCGTATTTATTAATTATATGTTACAAAACATGATCTGACACGAAAGAACCATCCGACCCATTTGACATTGATTCACTCTTTACTTCAGTTTAATCCGACCCATTTGACATTGATTCACTCTTTACTTCAGTTTAATCAAATGTGATCATATCACGTGTTAAGGGGGCATTAACTGTCAAATTCATTTTCACCGATTTGACTCAAATTCACATAATTAATTTATTAAATGCTTAAACATATACCCAACTTAAAAAAAATTAAAATACACAACCTTAAAATGCAATGGCTCGATAGTATGCATCAACATTTCATGTGTATTTTAGTCAAAACGCCATTTAAATAACCATTAAGTTGACCTCCGAAGGCTATCGACAGTCATATAAAACGACAGATAAATAAATATAGATTTAAATTACATGTCTATAGTTAGGGAACTCGTGCAATCGGATTATTCAAGGTCAGCTTTATTTCATGTTATAGTTTGAAAATATATGTAAATCGTCGGTTTTATCTGTATAATAATTAGTTTTGTGAATCAAAGCAGTCAATCAAACGGTTTAACTTTGTTTCATTTTCAATGTTGACGTTCTTTTCCTTTTAATAAGTAAACACGCATAATTCATGCGTAACCGATCTCTAGCTAAGAGGTTATATTGTAAGTAGCATGCATACGGATTCATTGAGGTTGAATTATTTATTTGAAAGTGAATAATTCTTTATCGATGTTTCTTATCTTATTTTGACAAAATTGAACCAAACTAGATGCTAAAAGCGAATAATTATTTCACTATTTCACTTGCAATGAAAACTGAACAAACAAAAAACATATTTTATTATCTTATGTCTCATAGCTAATGCACCTTTCAATTCAGTTTAAATTCAACAGATATTTAATAATAGTTAAAAATGAGCATGAAATCTGGTTCTAAGTTTTTGAAAATGATATAAAAAAGTCACCTTTTGGTTTATTTACGGTAAGATGACGATACAAAATATTCAGCTACTTTATTTTGAGCATTTCCTGTGGTTTTCGAGGTGAATATAGTCATTCAACACTAAAATTTCTCTAAAATAATTTGTAAGTCTGATATCATTATATACGATTAAGAAATGTAGTTAGGTTCAACATTCTATGATGTACAAAATCGACAAAGTCTATCCTCTTTCAGTCTATTCTGATCGGTAATATGATCCACTTTAATTGACCTATAATATATCATAGTTCACTATTCATTAGATTTAGTTTACATAGCATCTTGTTTTGTTTATCTTTGTCTATGTATGTAAATATATAATGTAGATGTAGAAGGTCATGAAGTGGATTAACTGTATTGTTATCTATGTTACCTTCTGAAAATTAAGAATTCGTTATTATATAATGTTCCTATTAACGGGTTTGTTTTTAAAGTGAGATTGTATTCTATTTTTCATATTGTTAAAGAACTCTTTCCACAAACAAAAATAATAGTTGCGTATAATTTGTTTAAAAGATTTCAAATCGGTGATTGCGTACTTTCTTTTAAAACAATCAAAAGCCTCGTTCACACCTTAACGGATAGCTCGAACGGATGCCTACGGAAATTTTTTTTCAATCCGTTGATGTCCGTTAGACGTCCTTTCTTATCCGTTATACGTCCGTTCATATCCGTTTCGTGTCCGTTTAGCGTACGTTTTATCCGTCGACGTCCGTTATGTCCGGTGAACATATTTTAGCATGTTCAAAACTTTGAACGGACATCCACCGGATGAAGTGTCCGTTGAACGTAAAAGTAGGCGTCCGTTTTGTACGGTACTCGTCCGTTTCGTTTCCATTGTGTATCCGTTATTTGTCCGTTATACATTCGTTGGAGGTCTTCTACCTGACGTTTAACGGATAAAATGGATGTTGAACGAATGCTAAACGGACTTCTACCGGACGTATAACAGACAAAACGGATGATGAAACGGATAAATGCCAATTGAAAATTTCGCGTCAGGAATGCCAATTATTGGTATGTCAGATTTCTTGAGGTTCATGAATTCTTATTATTCATAATCGATCTTAGAGTAAGGGCACGTCTTCACTATCAAGCAGCTCTTATTTAGGTCAGACACTGCCCTTTGGCAGCATTTTGAAGCACAAACCAAAAACCAGTTACACAGAAACATTTTGAATATTTATGCGATTTCCATGTATTATTATTGTCGCCTTTAATTTCCCCGTATATCTTGTTCATACGTTGTATCTGGTACGTTTCCGTTAGGTGTCCGTTTTATGCGGTACTCGTCCGATGGATGTACGTTCGACACCCGTTCTGTCTGGTACGTTTCCGTTTCTCGTCGGTTGCATATCCGGTGTGTGTCCGTTATGCATTCGTTACGCGTCCGTTTTATTTGGTCAGTACATCAACGGACTCCCAACGGATAACAATTTTGTCAACGGACAACTTTTATTTTCATCCGTTAGGAGTCTGTTCGTGCTATCTGGTAAGGTGTGACCGAGGCTTAAAGTCACGGTCACACCTTACATTTGTAGTTTAATATATCAAATTGTTTGACATTGAAAAAGTTGTACTTTCAGCAAAACGATGACGTATTGGTCCCATCTTGGAAAGAATGTCACTACACTAATGTCATATACAACGTTCGTAATTCATGTGAAGAATCATTTTCGTTATTCAATCGTTTCTACATAAGGCAATGACTGTATTGAGCCAGGATCATGACAGTTGTATTCTGTTAAAAGACTAACAAAGGGCAGAGGCTTCTGACTTGGGACAGTGGTAAAAATGCAGCGGGGTTAAACATGTTTTGTGAGATCTCAACCCTACCCTAAACAAATGTATACAAACACACAGCAATACACACAGTAAAACTCAGTCCAAAAGAAGTCCGAGTCCAATATCAGACTGAGTTTTACTGTGTGTATTGCTGTATGCTTGTATACATTTTCTGACTATATAATCGGCGAAACGTTTAATGACTATGATGAAGCTGCTGCCATTGATTGGATCAATAAATAGAGAAAGGAAGTAAAACAATCGCTGGTAAAAGGGAGGATGGGAGCTCGCCATTTCAGCGTCTTAAGAGAACAAGAAGAGCCAGATCTACTACTTATTTTCAAGGTAATATGACATCACTAACGGTTTTCGGTAGTGTTATTGTTTTTAATTTAGTTTTTATTGATTGTTGTGTTGTTTTCGTTTTTTTTTCTCATGGTTTAGTCGGCCTATTTTAGTCTGAGGAGTTATGAGAAATCCTTTGATACTCCTCTTTGTAAAAAATCATATAATGCACGTTTTTTTTTATTATTGTTATGATGTAGACTTCGAAACTAAAAATAAAATAAATGTATAAATAAACGTCAATGTTTTTATTAGTAAACGCTATTCTAATCTTAAATACTGTAAATGAATATGTGGAAAACATACCTTTGAATTTATAAACTGACCAGTGTAATACTTTTTTTATTACATGTAAACATAGTGATTTGAATAATGTGAAAGAATATTTGAGACCTTCGCAGTATATTTGTATATATGTAAATCTGGGGTATAGTAACCAACAAACAGATACAGATGATTAGTATTCATTCGGTTATAAGTCTCATTCGGTGGTGTCAGAATCGAGGAAAAAAGACGGGGTTGTAGTGACAACAATTGAAACATATCCGTGATCATCTGTGCCACAGATCACCAACTCGGAGTAGTGTCCATGAAACTTCCGACGGGATATCTTCCACTTTACTACTTGCAATCCTTGGTTCTATATGGTTCAGGTCTTTCTTTGTAAACATGTACCCTCTATCAAATAAATTGTAAGATCTGGACTATCGTATCAATTGGGAGATGTTTGTTCCAAATATAGGCGTGAATAGCATATTGCTTCCTGAACACTGAAGGTTCACAACTAGGAAGGTGAAATTGTCAAGACCTTTTGTAGTTAAATTTTGTTGATATTAACTGACACTCCTTGTCAAGTTCTTGGTGTTAGTGAAAATGTGAGACAGACTGTCTTTGTAGTATAATTTATTGAGATTTCAATGGGAAAGCTACGTTCAAAATATAACACGAATTTGATCATGTGCATTATTTAGTGAGAGACATCATCTTAAAAGAGTTGGTATTGCTTTGCTTCGTAAAAAAGAATGGCCAACGTAGATACAAGTATCTTGTCTTGGGCAGGGATAAATCCTACTTTGTAAAGGATCACTCTGATTCGAACAAAAAATTCTCTGAAACTGATATTATCAAGATGCTTGATTTCTTGATTGACAACATATTTGTAACGTTCGGGGTACGTGTTTTTCAACAGACTGTCGGCATTCCAATGGGAACAAACTGTGCCCCTCTACTTGCCGACTTGTTTCTTTATTATTATGAGGTTGACTTCATGCAGAAACTTCTTAGGAAGAAAGATAAGAAGTTAGCAATATCCTTTAACTCTACTTTTCGCTATATAGATGATGTTCTTTCACTAAATAATTCAAAATTTGGTGACTATGTGGAACGCATCTATCCAATCGAGCTAGAGATAAAGGATACTACAGATACAGTTACGTCGGCCTCATATCTTGACTTACATCTAGAAATTGACAATGAGGGTCGGTTGAAAACAAAACTTTACGACAAAAGAGATGATTTCAGCTTTCCAATTGTGAACTTTCCATTTCTAAGTAGCAACATTCCAGCAGCACCTGCATACGGTATATATCTCCCAGTTGATACGATATTCCCGTGCTTGCATTTCCTATCATGATTTTCTTGATAGAGGGTTGCTGCTCACAAGGAAGCTATTAAACCAAGAGTTCCAAATGGTGAAGTTGAAATCATCCCTTCGTAAATTTTACGGACGCCATCACGAGTTGGTTGACCGTTATGGAATAACCGTTTCACAAATGATATTGGATATGTTCCTTACATCGTAACTACAATCCCCTTCCCTTTCATGAATGTGACCTACCGAATTAGACCATTTACCGGATTTGTTATCACATAAGCAACACGACGGGTGCCGCATGTGGAGCAGGATCTGCTTACCCTTCCGGAGCACCTGAGATCACCCCTAGTTTTTTGGTGGGGTTCGTGTTGTCTATTCTTTAGTTTTCTATGTTGTGTCGTGTGTGCTGTTGTTTGTTTGTCTTTTTCATTTTTAGCCATGGCGTTGTCAGTTTGTTTTAGATTTATGAGTTTGACTGTCCCTTTGGTATCTTTCGTCCCTCTTTTCTAATTAGTGAAATGTGAAAGTAATGATAATGCTATCTTCTTTTAATTCTTCTTTTAAAGCTCTAGTATGATGTTGCCTCGTATAAATAAAGGACTAAGTCTACAAGAAGACGAACAAAGTTGTTTCCCATAAGAATGGAGATGATATAAACATTCAAAATCTATTATTGATGTAAAAATCAATATTGATATGAAAAAACACACAGTTATAGACGACTAAAATGGTAATAAATAGAGCACAGACAATCTTTGATTTTTTTATGTTGCAGAAACAAAATTACTTAGTTTAAAGATAAATTACTTTGCTTTCATTCATGTGATCAAAAACATACACCCTCGTATATGGTATTTAAGATAGTATTTATGTAAAAGAATGCTACAAAAAAACCATGTACAGACTACATTTATAGGTAATTGTAATTTGATAAATGAGTATGTTTTTGCTCTAGGTCTACCTGCCGTAATAACACTGACAGCCTACTTCCCTGACATTACAACAGACGATGTTCCATTCAGACGTTTAGAAGAACAAGGCGCTGCAATTGTAGGTTTGAACTGTGGTAGAGGTCCTAGAACAATGCTACTGTTAATTAAAGAAATAAAGAAAGTGTGTAAAGTGAGTATCCAAATAAGAATATATGAATCAACAATAAAAGCAAACTGCTCTTTTATAATTTCTAAATGACAAAACCACATTACAAGTATTAAGTTTATAGTTTAGATCATTAGATATCGAAATCATTAAAACAGCAGACAAAGTAAAACTAGTACTCAAATGTATATTGATAATCAATTTCCAAGAGGTGAAATTGTAATAATTCCTTCGAAAATATTACGAAAGCTATCACGATCTGGTTGACCGTTATGAAATATGCTTCCCACAGATGACGATTGAATTGTTCTGATTATTGTACCCATTATTATTCATATTTTCCTCGTATATGACCTACCGAATTAGACTTATCCCTTGGTTGGTACTTATATGAGCAACACGACAGGTGCCACATGTGGAGCTTACACTTTCGGAGCACCTCGTGTATTTGATTGGGTTGGTGTTGCTCAGTCTTTAGTTTTTTATATTGTTGTTTGTTTTTTTAGTTATTTTTTTGGTTTTGCCTTTACATGTTAGTTCGTTTTTGACTAATGCATTTGATTATACTTTGGTATCTTTTGCTTCTCTTTTTCAAAGCCAACTCGCATTAATTCATACAATGTCTTAACCAACTTGGACTTGCTTCATCACTGAAGAAATATTTATTGCCGAGCTATATAGAAGAGAGGGCACCTTTAAAGTTATTGTATTAACATCTGCCTCATAATTTCCTAAAATAACGAGCGTATGCGATTTTTCAGAAAGCCTGTGTCGTTCGCACTTACGGAAAACGGTATGAAACATTGGTATGATCATATTCATAAATTTACTATCTGCAAAACTTGCAATTGCTAAACATACTACAGTTTTAAAGCTTTCGACCTGAAAATTAAATTACCAAACACACCTTTCAAAATTTTTCTTCATCTTCGTATTTTGATTTTTTTTTTATATTCTAACAGTATTTAGTTTAACTAGTTTGCGTCGATGAATTCCATGATTTCTCGTTTCAGCAAAAGTTTTGTTTGCAGTGCTCAGAAAATAAAATTCAAACATTTTTTCTCAGGGCCCCATTGCTGCTTAACCTGTTCCCTTCAGAACGAGCGATAAATGTAAAACATGTCAATCTCTTAAAGACCCAGAAACTGGTATGTATTGTTTATTTTTCTTTCAAATCTATCAAATGAATTGCACAATTCGTATTTTTGTTTCCGAGATAAAATATACATACAATAATATATGGAAATAGAGAAAAAAGAAACAAGAACTCAAAACGACTTTGTAAGCTCATGCTCACATTCATTTATTTTGATTTTCATTTTTTGGGGCAGTATAATACTATGTTTTCTTTAAAATGGCAATGTTGATTATAAATTTAGTAACTCTATCAAACAGTTTAAAGGATTAAATAAAAACAATCATTCTATCGTATTAACTTTACTATTGAAGCTAACCTTTTGTACTCGACCGCTCAAGATATATTAGTATTGTAAATTGTTTCAGGAAAACCAGTTTACCCTAACGATTTAGAATGTTGCGTTGCAGTAGCAGCGATATTAGATATTTTGCCGAAGAGGCCAAAGAAATAGGTATCCAGTATGTGGGTCTATGTTGCGGTTATTGTGGAAAGTATTTTAGGGAACTTGATGAAGCATTTGGAAGACGTCCACTAGCATCAAAATATTCTACTGGTATGAAGAAAAACTGTTTGCAGGAGCAAAAAAAGGAAATACAAATACTTCAAGAGCAGACTTGATTCGGGATTTTATCTATGGAAATAATAGACACGAAGACTGCTGAAGCTGATAGATAATTTCTAGCACCAAAACAAAACAAATCATACAAATCTTAATTTGTTTTATGATACTTTATGCACCTTTCTTGTATATCCATTCAATTCATTTCACAAGCGGCATTGTTAAATTTTACAAACCTTTTATAAGCCCCTCGCACCGATAGCATCATGTGATAAGTTTAGCAACGGGTGTTAATGCCTAAAATTAACACCCGCTTCGGCATCTTCTTATTTCTACATCATTTCCGACGTTTTGTAGTTAAAATAACTGTCTTGATTTATGACTTTATTTTTTTTTATCACCCGCTACGGCCGAGGTTTACCGATTCTTATTTCTACATTATTTCGTCGCTTTGACTTTATTTCTTTATCATCCGCGACTTCGTCTTTTCCCTCAAGTGATAATATACCCTAACACCTTCATTTAAGGGCAGTATGTTTAAAACATCTTAAACATGTTTTTGTTTTACAGACACCACCATCACATCATAGTTTAATTGACCAGACCATTATTGAATATTTAAATGTCTTTCCTAGATAACAAAAATGTGTTGCATATGTAGTATCCACAATGCATTGTTTCTTTCCCAATTCATTATAAACACGATATGCTTGACATGGACAGTGCAGTGGGTACTACAGTGAAATAGTAGATTTTAACTTGTCATAGCTGCCATTTTTTCGTGTTGCTCATTTTAATATTCGTTGGAAGAGTTTTATTGGTATTTTGCCTTTGAAACATGTTTCTATTTATTTTTCGACTTGTTTTGGTTGCTTGTTTGGTATTTTAAACTTCTCTATATGTGAACAAAAGAACTTGACTTCGCTTGAAAATTCTAAACAAACAGTCACTTATCTAAAAGTCTAATAGAGTTCGTTCCCTTTAGATGACAATGTAAATCATTTTAGGTATTAACTAACAAGTTAAATCTGTCTTTAACGCATTTAAAAACAATCCATTTATATGTTATTCTGTGGAAAGATCTCCTCCAAAGCCTGGTCAAAGCAAGAACAAGTTTTGACCAGTATGAAAATGGTATCAACAAAAAAAAACCTTTGTTAGCATGCTTGAAAGACTCATAACTACTACAGAAGTCATTTGATAAATTTTCCAGTGGTAATGAACATCTACTTAATATGTCTTAATATCTAAAAAGTTATAGTTTTCAAAATGAAAAAGGTATAATGCAAAAATATTCTCTTTTCAATTTTTGTTTGTTATATGGATACAAATATAAGTGATACCAGTACATTACGGCAGTTTTGTTGTGGTATGCAAGTGTAGTAATTAACATTTACTGGTAATTCACACAAATTAAGAAATAAAGGAATGAATGATAAATGCTGAACAATGAAATAAATTTTAGATTAATCAATTAGGCACGATAGGCCTTATGAATTTTGTTCTTTTTTTTTACACACTGAATGACCATTTACACTCATGACTGAGTCGTCAGTAGCTATAGGCAGTACAGATGTATAGAAAAAAGAGTAACAAAACAACCTAGCATCATATTGCTAGTTGCATGAGTAGCATTGTTTGTTAAATTTGTGCTTTTTTATTAATTTGGTTTATGGACAAAAAAATGTTTGGGTCAAATCTGAATAAAATGCTTTTATCTCCCTATTACTTCTTACATTGTACATAGAATGGATACTACTTTGACAATTCCTTGTTCATATGAGAGTTGTCTGTCAAATCTTTATTTCACAAAAAATGAATTGCATAGCAATGAACTGAGCTCAAAACAAAGCACTTTAATTATACACTTAGACAAAGAGCTCAATCCAGTGATATACTTTGTAATACAAGTCCTTCATGAACATCCATTGGCCATAACCACATCTCACAAACATGCCATACTACATGGTTGGATCAGAAGTCCTGAAAAAGACATGCATTTTTTTTTATCATATTTTCAGTATATACACTCGTTAAAACTTTCAGAAATTTGTAAAATCATTCAGTATGTAGCAAGTAACTATCGATTCATGCCCAAATTAATATAGGTTGGGTGCCCCTCTGTCGGAAATAAGAACACACCTCCACCTAATTTTAGTTAACAGGTGAAGAAACATTTAAAAGTTCTATAAAATGTTATTAGACTTGTCAGTGTCTATTCACCATGACTACTGAATCAATAATATATGTATACTCTATCTATATATAAGACTAAAATTGACGTACATATATAAGACTGAAATTGACGTTCGCTCTTTACTCGACCTTCATTACTCGAGTTGATGTTAAAATCTGACTTCATAATAAAATAAGGATTCAAATCTACGACCAATGAAATACCCCACTATTAGACTATCCTCAATGAAATCCTAATTTTCTAAAATGGTAGATGGAACCTAAAACTCAAAAAATTGTAAACGATATATTTCAAATCTTGCAAATACATGTAATAACAATTCGTCTCAATAATTCGCTATATTTTTCCTTATTTTGTCTACTGATCGAGACTGTATATTGACCTCTAGATGTCTTTCAATTACATCCAGTTTGGCGTTGGTTTGATATCTGATTGTTGTACATGTAATATATCGAAGTGGGATTTGTTTTTATAAATAACAACTATTACCTTATATTCAAATAAAATGAATGTAGAAATTATAGGCAACCATATGCATACCACCTTCAATATTGAGAAAACCCCATACTGTATATTCGGCTGTGAAAGAGCCCAACATGTTTATATTGCGAAACAGTTTATATTGATAAGATTCAAGATTTATTAAAAAACCTTTTCAAGACATCATAATAATTTGCTTTTGTTCTGTTGATTGATGTGGTACATGTATAAGGACTGGAATGAGATCATATATACTAGTATATAGTCCTGATCAACAGCTTCATGGTAAATCAGTTGTGGTAGGTTGTTTGAAGTTTGCAGTATATTCAACTTTTCAAGTCTGCAATCCATATAAAAATCAGTATATATACATGTACATGTATGTGGTATGATTGCCAATGAGACAACTACCCACAGAGGTTCAAATAACAAAGCAATTATAGGCAACCATACAGCCTTCAAAATTGAGAAAAAACAGTCATGACATGAGAAGTATGCAACAATTCAATGGAGAAAAGTAATGGCCTGATTTACAACTAAACAGCAGGTTAGTAACCTCCCCCCCCCCAAAAAAAAAGAAAAAAGTTGTAAAGAAGGAAAAAAGAAGATAGCCTTTTTTAACTTATAAAGGGGGATCGGGAGGGGATTCATTACATTTGGAACACCTTTTATAAAGGATGGACCCATATAGAAATTAGAATATGTGGTACAACTATCCACAGAGGTTCAAATGGCAAAGCAATTATAGGCAACCATACAGCCTTTAAAAATGAGGAAAACTGTCCCTACATGAAAAGTATGCAACAATACAATTGAGAAGAGTAATGGCCTGATTTACAATTCCACTAATTAAAAGGTTGGGAACACCCCCCCCCCCCCCCTCCCAAAAAAAAAAATAAATTAAAAAAATGAGGAATATCCCTTATTTTGCTGTTTTAAAAAAAGGAAAAAAAGAGGTAGCCTTTTTAACTTATAAAGTGGGGGATTCTTTACCGTAGGAAAAACTTTTCTAAAGGATGATTCCACTTATTTTCAATAAATAATAAAAATTGGAGTCCATCTCAGGCATCTGGGATAAGACTCAACATTATAGCTACATGTATACATGTTTTGTTATTCCAAATTGTGGACAAACCCGACATCATACGTTGTTAATGTTCTACTTGAATGACTTTAGTGGAAGGAGACCAAATTAAAAATTCGCAGTGGTGATACATTTGTATACTCCAATGGAAGTTTTTCCCGCGTAAATGTCATGTGTAGAACGTGATATACCATTTTTAGGACTATATACTGTCCTTCATATTTAGGTCATTTTGACACAGCAAAATATAAGGAAAACATTAACTATTATATATAATGTTTCTGTATTAAGATATTTAACAGGAAATTGAGTTCTTTTTCGCAAAATAAACCCACTAAGTAACATACATTTATAACATGTATAACTCGACTTTGAATGCAAACGACCCCTTCCAGTTGAACGGACTAGAATGAGATTATCTGTTTATCGTTCTATTGCTGGTCTGTTTCACTTCCCTAAAACTTTTTAAAGATGAAAGCAAGCTTGATGGCGTCTCCTCACAGATTATGACGTCGCTGAAAAATTTTGGTAGACATATATGTATATATTTGTATAGATCATCGTCTTTTCTACACACTGATATCGTAAAATAAAAGCCAGCGAGCCACAATGTTCCTTTTTGTGGAAGGGAACAACCTTACATGACGTTGCTGATAATGCCTGCTCTCGTCTCAAAGCCGTGATACGAGAATTACGGAGCGACTGAGCAGGGTGACGTATAGTCCAAACAATTATGTCGTCTAGGAAGGCTATTATAAATTTTTGGTTTGACGCCTTCCTGTCGATGTAAGGCGTTAATTTTTTTTTTATTAATAATAGCCTTTCAAGACGTCATAATCATTTGGACTAGGTGACGAAGGAAAGGGATGGGATATGCAGTACATAAAAGTGAGAATTATTACATCTATACTTCATTTCTGACTAGACTAAAGACTTCGTTTGTACAAAACTGACGCCAAACTATGTACTATAGAAGAAGAGACACATAATATCTCATTAAATCCTGACACAATACATCTAAAGATAACAATAATCCAAAGTCAATTATATTACGATGCCAATGGAAGAAATTCCCGCGCAAATGTCATGACTGGGATAGACCAAAAAGAATTTTAGGTCTAATATGTTGTCATTTACACAACGATCGATTTACTCAGTTAATTAAATATTAATGTTAACTACATTTATATTGGTTTGGAATTTAGTTACTCTATCAGAAAAATGTTTTATTTCTCACAGACAACCCTTAATACTATTCACCAACTCGACACTGAAGCTAAAAACCCCTAAAACATAATGGTATATGGAATCGTCCAAACTGATTTCCTAATATGCATAAAGGTGAAATATGTACACAGAAATAAAATCAGAAATAAAGCCCTATGTAAGGTGAAAAAAAAATTAAAAAATGTATAAATCATTGTTTATAATTTGCTTGGATAAGAACCGTGAAGTTAAAATTAATTACGATTACGTGTATCCTGTCAACCCCTGAAAAAATAATACTGTCTTCTTGACTACTTCCGCGCGCCACGGACTGATTTTTTAATATATTTTTATAGAGTATGTTTATAATGACATTATCATTATTTTTAACAAGATAAACACTCAATCAAAACTACAGTACTAAATTATCAAATAATCCAATAATTATGAAATATTTGGTCTGGTTATTAAATAATCACTATAAAAACAAAGCAACGAAAAAAAAAAACCCACAAACATAAAAAAAAATCCTATATTTAGCATGTTTAATTTCATGCGAGATTCTTTAATAAACCTCGTCCTGAACATGCATGAAATATTTGCCACTGGACATTAAGCAACCAACAATCAATCAATCTTTAATAAAACTAGCTTTGCATTCATTTCCCTATCATTTCTATATTTATCTTGAACTAAAACCAGTAAACTTAAACTTTTAAAAAAATCTTAACTAAACGGTGTACCCATTTTGTTTTTTTACTTTTTCATTTAGCACATGATAAAGTTCATTTAAAAAAAAAATAGCAAAATCCTATATTGTATATTAATACCTCCCACTCACTTTAAATAAATTGCTTATTCTAGCTTTTATAGTATCAAACCTCTCATAGCCAATAAGAACATTGTCTTACAGTTCTAGGTAAACGTGATTTTTTAGGGTTTAAATGCAGATCTGGAAAAGTGATACATGAGGTACATCGGCAAGGTACAGGGTAAAAATTTCCAAAAAACGTCAAATACTGTATGCTCTTAGAAATATAGACGAGCAAATTAGTCACAACCATTATTCTTTCTGTTTATAACAAGGTGAATCAGTAATCCAGGTGTGATGTGAAAAGGAAGGACATGTACATTTTAGTTATTTTTAGATTATATATATATATATATAAAAGAAGATGTGGTGTGATTGGCAATAAGAAAACTCTTTACAAGGCTAATTTATTTCTAGTTTAGTTTGAATGATTTTCTTTTGTTTAAACTCTGATAATTGACGTCTTCTGTTAAAATTAAATAAAAAAAGGACAGATTTTTGATTGTCGTACATGCAGCATAATAGCTAAATACTAACAGCCGTGAATAACAATGATTACAAGTAGATGTACTTTATATAACCATAGATGTGATATAACATTCGAACCACTCGATGAATTCACAGAAGACATGTACATATCACATAATAATTTCATTTAACTATATTTAATGGACAATGTATATTTTATATATTATCGTTCACAAATAAAATTCTTACTTTCAATACAAAGTATAGTTTGAAAAAAGTATGATTGAGTAGTACTTGATTATCTTGCTATAGTTTGAATATGGCCTCGACAAATGCTCGGTCAGCCTCGAACAGTTCCGACTAGTCTCGAACAGCTTCGAATCAGTCTTAACCGGTGAATTAAGTAACGACTGGTCTGATTTAGGAAATTTTTCTCAGCTATATATTGCTTTTACAAATTCCAGATTATTTGGAAGTTTGGTTCATTGCTGTCAAATTTATAACAAAAACTTGATTAATAGCAGAAAAAAACTAGAATCTTATTTCGAGCTGAATTCAGATAGTCACCTTTAAAAATTCTATAACTTTCATATATATGGATCTATCAGAATTCCAGGTTATTTGGTAGTTTGTTTTATAGCAGTCAAATTCAAAGATATATTCAACAGGTAAAAACAAGCTTGAAAAAAGTAACATTACAAAAATACTGAACTCCGAGGAAAATTCAAAACGGAGAGTCCCTAATCAAATGGCAAAATCAAATGATAAAACACATCAAACGAATGGACAACAACTGTCATATTCCTGACTTGGTACAATCATTTTCAAATGTAGAAAATGGTATATTGAACCTGGTTTTATAGCGCTAAACCTCTCACTTTTTTGACAGTTGCATCAAATTCCATTATATTTTCAACGATGCTTGAACAAAACAGACATAATAGGTAAAATTGTCAAAATATGGGTACAGCAGTCATCACTGTGTCACAATCACAATTTTGTTTTCAGACTAAATTCAGATTTAAAAAAATATATAACTTTTTATAATTAATTGAATTTTGATAAAAAAATCTACAACCATCTAAATTAGATATTACCAAATAAATTCATTTGTTGTTTTTTTTCACTACATTCCTGCTCCTGTTGAAATCAGTTGATAGATTTTTAAAAAATATGGCGGAGTTTCATTTGTCATCGAGAGAATTCACAACATAAATAAAAATAATACAGAGTTTGAAATGAGTTGTTGTTTCACCCATGGGTAAAAATCAGTATGTAAAACATTAAAAGATTTTCTTTTAGAATAACGGTATTTTAAATGTTTAAATGTCATTCATATACATTTAAAAATTCAAATTGCTGGATTTGTTAAGAAAAAAAGATTTGCTGGAACGATACCTCCATTTTTAGGAAATATTCGCTCAAATGGTATAACATCTGAATCATGACAACAAAATATTGCATATCTTGTTTAATCAATTTAATTTTCTGCATATCATGCATTTCATAATATGCAACTTTTGATGAATATTGGTATAGTTTCTCGAAGTCAAAACACGGGTTCAAAATTATCTTTCTTTCAAGAAATTTCTGTTAAACTATTCAGTAACTAAACACAAAACCATCGGTTCTAGCCAAGGTTTACGATGCAGTCCCCTCCTCTGCACCCTTGGCAGATTAAGCCAACATTTGAGATTTCGATGCTGCGCCATCTACCAGTAGTCAAGAGTTACGCCCATTTCGACTGCATCATTTTTGACGGCACTTGAAATGTGGAGGTGTAAGTAGTATAGTGCGAGCAGTATGAGCCCCAAACCTCGGACGCGAGACGCGAGCTGCGCGCATGCGCTGACGCTATATTTGGGCCTTAGCGTGGACGCCGTAATTGACTCAGAAATCTAAGGGTATGACTCACAGGCCGACGCCATGTGTGGGCCTTCGCGCGGACGCGAGCGCTATAGTTGGACCTGAGCGCGGACGCGAACACTATATTTGGGCCTTCACGCGGACATCGGGACACCAACTCCATATTTGGACCTGAAATCGGGACGCGAGACGTTATAGTTAGACCTGCGCGCGTACACTCACGCTATATTTGGGCCTCAGCACGGACATCAGAGTTGGACTCGACATGGGGATGCATAATTAAGGATATGACTCACACGAACACCTTATTTGGGTGCAGAGGCTATAGTTGGGCTCATGCGCGGGCGCTATACCTAAATATTGGACCAAGCTACCCTCCAAGGTGGACGTTACGTCACACTCTAGAAAGTGGTGTTGGATAAATCTCTCTCACACTTCCAGATACTAGATCTGGTTCAGGACTTGAGACCTGCTACATATACATGTAGGTGGTTTAAGATTCTTTTCTTTTCTTTTCTTTTCCTGTTTTATTATTTTTATTTCTTTATTTTTTTCTTTTTTTTTTCTTTTTTTTTTTTTGAATCATTTTTTTTTTTTTTTTTTTTTTTTTAACCAAATATGGCTACGAGTTTGCTGTCATTCTTAATCAAGTCAGTGGATGAAAAGGTACTGATAATGTCCTTCATCTCGAGTCCTCGACATCTCAATTTGACGTAATAAATACAATACAAGCCACATGTATTTGAATAATCGGGTTGAATTTGATTGCTAACCACACAGTGTTCCGGTCCATTCACGATAAGTACATTTCTAAAATAGTGTTGGTACGTTTCCGGGTATTGTTCTAAGGAGTCGAAAAATTCGGGTGGACCCGATGCGGGAAAATGAAAAGCCACCCAATGACTCCCCTTTTGGTCACAGTTGTCCGTATTGACCACAAACGTTCTAGGCCTGTCGCTCACATAGCTAGGTAAGTCTTCTGCACAGCAAACGGTCACGGGTAATCCGCTCAAATTAAAGCATCCTCTACATCTTTCCCGGTCATCGGAAGAGTAGTGCCGTTTTTCTTCCCACACCCTTGCTGACTATGGGCTTCCAATCCGCGAAGGTGAGCAAACACTACTCCACAATCCCGACAGGCGATGAGATCTTCTCGTCTCTCAGCATCGTCTGACGATAGGTCTGTTGTCTCGTCGGCCATGTCTTTGTCTGACGAGACCGAACTTTCGTAATCGGAGAGATGGGTGTCCTCCATATCTCGGTCTGGTGTCTCTCCTTGGCCGATCTGCAAGACCTCTGGAGGCTTCCGGGGTTCTAGCTTTTAGGTCAACCAGAAGGTACCCGAAAGGTGTCCTCGTTGCCTCTTCGAATTTCCGGAGAAAGAAGTCCCCTCGATAAGGATACATCTGTCGGCCCAGCGTCATGATGGGTTGTTGATCAATGGGGTTATTAAAGAGAACGAGATAATGACAGTTTCGTCTCTGGGTGGGGTCTTTGCCAAAGTATAAATTCTGATTTAAAACGACGACCGATAAATTTCTATGGTGATTCCCTTCCGTAAACAAATCATTTATTCTGGAGTCTTTGGCCGAGATCGACATGAGATCATCTAATAGGATCATGTTTCGAATGTTGGGATCGAAAAAATCGTCCCTTTCGAGATCAAAAGGAATTCCACGAATGAATTCAACGCGTGGAAGCACTGTTCGTTGTATTTCCTCGTAAAGAGGTTGCCACCTTTTATACCACCAAACAATTCTTTCTGGACTGGGACTACACAGTCTTTTTATGTGTTGAAGCACATCTTTCATAAAATGAGTTTTTCCGCAGGAGGTGGGACCGGACACGATCATGGTAAAAGGGTGTCTTAACACGAAAGCCTCCTGCTGCTGCTGCTGCTGCTGCTGCTTTTGCTGCTGTTGCTGTTGCTGCTGTTGCTGCTGCTGCTTTTTGTTGCTGCTGCTGCTGCTGCTTCTGGGTAACATCTGGCTGGTATAGTGACTCATCGGAAGAATGTTTACTTCTCATATGTCTTTGAAGATCGTGCGGCCACAAATATACTTTACGGCAAATATTGCAATTAAACATATTCGTAATGTCCTAAATATGAATGTGTAGTTTCCTCTTATATATTTTCCTACGAAAATGTAGCAAGAGAAATACGTGGTCATCTTTTAGACGACATATTTGCAAGTGATCGTCTCTCAACACAAATTCCATGTGATACAATTCATTCCTGGTGACCGGAAAATAGATTCGTTTCTCAAACGTCACGTCCGTGATATCTTCATTCAATAACCGTATCGACTGGAGAATAGGGAGAGCCGTTTCCCTCACGTACGACTGGTGCACGAAATCGAAACAGAAATACATACGTCTCGTTAAGGCTTCTAATTCCGGTATGAACGACACCTCCAATAATGCACATTCCCACGATCCATCTAACGTATAGCGTTTGGGCAGCCGCACTTTGAAATTGCCACCTACATTGTTTGCAAACGTTGAAAGCGAGTCTTCGCTATTAATAAATAAACAAAACTGGTCCATAATGTTCATTTCAGTTTAACCTTTAGTCTTTCTCTTATAGCTTTATTAATCCCAACCCCGTAGTTAAGAAATAAACGTAAAAAGTTGTTGGTTGCTTAACGTCCAGTGGCAAATAGTTCATGCAATTTAACAATAAATACAATAGGTATAGGTCTTGTGATAAAGCGAGGGAAATTTGGACTACCGAAAAATGAGGAAACATTGGATAGAGACAACCGTTTTGTTAACAGGCTAAATCGCGTTGTGGATAAATATATTAGGTACAGTAGACGAATTTAGCTTCTATACGATTGAAAAAAATTCTGTACTCGTCCTGACCTATCTCTCTTCCTTAACATTTTGTTATCTTCAACACAGTTTTATGTAGAGGAATATATAGACACAGAAATTGTTTAATTGGACCGTATGCTAAGAGCCGCCCAACTACAGAGCCAGTATCCTCTCATTTAAACCGGTTCAAACCGGTTCTGGTTTCTCTGCACAGACATAATTCCTTCACGTGCACAACAACTAAAAGGATAAGTAAAGAGAAATCTTACAGCATACTATTCATATTTGTTTGTTTTCTTTTTTATATAATTTTACAGCCCATAGTTCTTTATTCCTTATAGTTTAGCAGCCGTATATTTCTCTATTCCATACAGATTAGCATGCAACATTAATTTTATTCTTAATATGTTTTTTAATCTTTCTTTATTCTTTATTTCTTTATTTGTTTGTCCATTATTCACTATTTTTTTATTTATATTCTTTATTTATTTATGCCCATTATTATAAACTCCATCAAAACCTCGTATATAAATATAGATAGATTAAATACATTATCCGTGTATTCAGTTGTGAAGATAAAAAAAAAACAATTACGGCCGTTGACGATAAGATATTAATAAATGAGAAACAATTTTTAATGACAAAGTGTGGATTTTAGTTAATCATTTGGGGTAAAATTTTAATCATGACCATATGATATTAATAAAGTGGTTCAAAGAAGTATAAAAGCAATAATACTGATTATTTCTAATGCAGCAAAAATACTGCAATCTGATTGGTTAATTACCCCGGTGTAAATAACACCCCACCCTGGTTCACCCCGGGATAAATAAAATTTTGCCAAAAATTTCAGAAATTTTTTTTTGCCAAGATTAAAAAAAAATAATAATAAAAAAAAAATAATCAAAATAAAATGTTAAAAAAATTTAAAAAAAAATTTTTTTTTTAAATTTTAAAAAATATTTAAAAAATTTTTTTCCCCGGAAAACTCAAAGAACACAAAAATATTCTCAATTTTTCAAAAAATTATGTAAAAAATATTTCACAATGAGCAGCAATATGGACATTGAAAAAATGTTACCCTGTAAATTTTTCATTACCTTTTTTTCAATTTTACATCCTGGTTTCAAAATGAGTATAGGAATTGTTCATTAGAAATAAATTCGTTATCTTGGTGTAATCAGGGGTGTACGGAATTTTACACCGTTGTTGAAAATTCATACACCCATTCGGCTCCGCCTCAGGGTGTATGAATTTTCAACAACGGTGTAAAATTCTGTACACCCCTGATTACACCAAGATAACTAATAATGTTTCACGGAGATAAGAAATCGAAAAACTTCAAAAACGATAAATATTTCATGTCACAGACGATATTATTATAACTGTTGCTTATGTCTGTTAATTAGGAGCAGATAAAAACCTGTGTACACCTGTAAACATGTTATTGAAAGAAAGTGTATAAAGATACTGATTTTTTAATCACCAGATGTGCTTTATCTCTTCATCTAATTATTTAAGGTGTCATCTTAATAAGCACCATATGATATTAATTAAACGGTTGAAAGAAATAGAAAAGCAATACGACTGAATGTTTCACGATTGTCATGTTAATAAGATAAGTAATCCAAAAACTAGAAATAAGAAGATAAATATTTTATGTATTGATATCAAACATTTTTTATCCAAGTATCTTTACACGTGCATGTATTTATAGTACCACCTACTGGATTGAGTGACAGTTTATCTGATTTATATAAATAGTATATCTTGGAGAATTCTTACAGTTGTTATAAGCATGTATAAGCAGTAACTATTTTAAGAGGTAGAATTTTTTTTTCTTCAGAATTACCACAGACTTATTATCTAGGGGTTGGGTAAGCGTTTAGCAAAGAAAAATTCGCGTCTGTTTTGGAGGGTATACCGTCCACTTTTAAGGGTGTGACGTAACGTCCACCTTGAAGGGTAGCTTGGTCCAATATTTAGGTATAGCGCCCGCGCCTAAGCCCAACTATAGCCTCTGCATCCAAATAAGGTGTTTGTGTGAGTCATATCCTTAGGTATGCATCCCCATGTCGAGTCCAACTCTGATGTCCGTGCTGAGGCGTAAATATAGCGTTAGTGTACGCGCGCAGGTCTAACTATAACGTTTCGCGTCCCGATTTCAGGTCCAAATATGGAGTTGGTGTCCCGATGTCCGCGTGAAGGCCCAAATATAGTGTTCGCGTCCGCGCTCAGGTCCAACTATAGCGCTCGCGTCCGCGCGAAGGCCCAAATATGGCGTCGGCCTGTGAATCATACCCTTAGATTTCAGAGTCAACTACGGCGTCCACGCTAAGGCCCAAATATAGCGTAAGCGCATGCGCGCAGATCGCGTCCCGTGTCCGAGGTTTGGGGCTCATACTGCTCGCACTATCACTACTGGTGTAAAAATGGTTATGTCTTTTGTTTACAATGCAGGAACCGTAAATATACGTTAACATTCCAACATTTGTGCAAGAAACATACCCAGGAATTCCATTTAGTTAATTGAAGACTTTAAAATTGTCACTGAATATTGTCATATTTTTGGGGCAAAAACTTGTTGCACAATCAGCACGTAGCAATTGTTTATTTACATTTTCTACACTTCAACTTGATCATCTTGAAGGCTCTTTTTTATTGAATGCAGCCAGTTACAACCGTTACTGCGATCAATGAAAGTCTTTATCTCGTTGATCCAAAATTCTATCTTAACCCGCCAAAGGTGCATAGGAAGGGACTAGATCGTAGCCCTTGGCTGGCAAAGTTGACCCAAAACCAAAATCTTACAAAAAATAATTACATCTTGAAATTGACCTATGGGTAATGTTTTTAAAACTATGTGTTTTTTGGGGGGTATGGAGTAGTAATAAATAATTCGTATACTCATGGAATTAGATTTTTTTGCAGTATAGGGAAATCTGGTTTGACATTTATAATTAAAAGTTATATGCTAGTTTAGACGGAGATGAATTTTGAATTATGAATTATGAATTATGAATTTTGAATTTTGAATGATCCTTCTCGGCTTTCGTAACAAAGCTTGTATATTCATTATTTCCAAAATGTTGATGACTGATCTTTGTTGACTTAACTTACTTTTTGGACTGCGTGAAGCTAAAACATTGTGTATGGTGCGCTGTAAAAATTTACGCATGTCTCTTTATTGTGATTTGTTGTTAGTTTGCAGACTCATTGAATGTATCGTCTCTTTTTCCATATAATACTGCATCAGTGAAGACGTTTGAATTGTCTTATATTTTGGTATGTCTCGACCTTTATAGATTGCTTTGTAATATGGGTTTTGCTCATTGTTAAAGGCCTATATAATTACCGGTGCACTCAGCTCACAGTGAAGAAAACAAGATAATGATTGATGCAGACAGACGATCCTTTTTATCTTCTTTTATTTTCTCTCTTATTTACAAAATGTATCTCATCTTGTTTGTTAATTTAGTAAAAGATACATCTTTCCCTTTTTGTGTTCAGAAGAATGAAACGGACAATTATTTTCGACCGTGAATGTTTGAATCAGATTAAATTTCAGGCAGCTATGATACTGGTAATCATATTGATAATCTTTTGTATTGGACTAAAAAGTGAATTACTCACATATCCCTTTTTTTTAAATCTAGGTATATTCTTACACGTAAAGAGTGACATCAAGTTTATATCAATAATATTTGTTCTTGGAAAGTTTAATGATGATTTCGAAAGTACCACCAAACAAGACGTATTGCATATATAAAACATATATTCATTTATATATAGGACTCGTATGACCTCTTTTTTTCTTTTTAATCCATGGCGTTGTCAGTTTATGCAACTATCAATTAACCATTCAAATTTTACAATATTATGTTCAATATCAATAGGTTGTTTGTGTCATTTGGTCCTATTGTCCCTGACCTCATATTGTGATTCATAAGATATACGAGTTTGAAAGTCCCTTTAGTATCTTTCGTCTACTTCCACCATTTTTATTATTTGGAAAAGAGTGTTTCAACATATACGGTTTGACGGATATTTTAACGTACTTATAACGTTTTTTTAGAATGTTGATTGGATCTTAAGCAAGATCAAGCGAAAGACAAAAAAAAAACGATTTCCGCAAATCAAGGCAAAGATTACTTGAAAGTTTTGGTGCAAAAATTTGACCTTGTGAACATCCTTTAAAAAACGACTAAATATATCGATTGAATACTAATCAGAACATTTTATATCACATTAGCATGTTATTATAAGTATAAAAAAGAAGATGTGGTATGATTGCCAATGAGACAACTATCCACAAAAGACCAAAACGACAGACATTAACTACTATAGGTCACCGTACGGCCTTCAACAATGAGCAAAGCCCATACCGCATAGTCAGCTATAAAAGACCCCGATAAGACAATGTAAAACAATTCAAACGAGAAAAACTAACGGCATTATTTATGTAAAAAAATGAACGAAAAACAAATATGTAACACATAAACAAACGACAACCACTGAATTACAGGCTCATGACTTAGGACAGGCACATACATAGATAATGTGGTGGGGTTAAACATGTTAGCGGGATCCCAACCCTCCCCCTAACCTGGGACTATGGTACAATAGTACAACATAAGAACGAACTATAAAAATCGGTTGAAAAAGGCTTAACTGATCAGAAGGACAAAAGTAAGTTTAGTATATTATTGTTGTATTTCCACCTGGGTTAAATGCAACTGTCAATTGACCAATCAAAATTTATAATGTTCAAAATATATATGATGTGTGTTTCGATTGATCTCATTCACTTATTTTCCATATCTAAATTTCTATCTGTTTTAGATATACACTTATCTCCATGTTGAGGTCCTGATACAATGAATGATGATATAATAAAAACTAGAGGCTCTCAAGAGCCTGTGTCGCTCACCTTGGTCTTTGTGCATATTAAACAATGGACACAGTATTCACGACAAAATTGTGTTTTGGTGATGGTGACGTGTATGTAGATCTTACTGTACTGAACATTCTTGTTGCTACAATTATCTCTATTTATAATGATCTTGGCCCAGTAATTACGGTGGAAAATGTATTTTTCAAATTTACCAAAATTTATGAAACATGTTAAAAATTGACTATAAAGGGCAATAACTCCTTAAGGGGTCAATTGACAATTTTGGTCATGTTGTCTTATTTGTAGAACTTATTTTGCTGAACATTATTGCTGTTTACAGTTTATCTTTATCTATATAAATATTCAAGATAATAACCAAAAACGGCAAAATTTCCATTAAATTACCAATTCAGGGGCAGCAATCCAACAACGGGTTGTCCAATTCATCTAAAAATATCATGGCAGATAGATCTTTACCTGATAAACAATTTTAATCATTGTCAGATTTGCTCTAAATGCTTTGGTTTTTGAGTTTTAAGCCAAAAACTGCATTTTATACCTATGTTCTATTTTTAGCCATGGCGGCCATCTTAGTTTATTGGCCGGGTCACAGGACACATTTTTTAAACTGAATACCCTAATGATGATTGTTGCCAAGTTTGGAATAATTTGGCCCAGTAGTTTCAGAGGAGAAGATTTTTGTAAAAGATAACTAAGATTTACGAAAAATGGTTAAAAATTGACTATAAAGGGCAATAACTCCTAAAGGGGTCAACTTACCATTTCGGTCATGTAGACTTACTTGTAAATCTTACTTTACTGAACATTATTGCTTTACAGTTTATCTCTATCTATAATAATATTCAAGGTAATAACCAAAAACAGCAAAATTTCCTTAAAATTACCAATTCAGGGGCAGCAACCTAAAACATGTTGTACGATTCATCTGAAAATTTCCGGACAAATAGATCTTGACCTATTACACAATTTTACCCCCTGTCAGATTTGCTCTAAATGCTTTGGTTTTTGAGTTATAAGCCAAAAACTGCATTTTACCAAAATGTTCTATTTTTAGCCATCGCGGCCATCTTGGTTGGATGGCCAGGTCACCAGACACATTTTTTAAACTAGATACCCAAAAGATGATTTTGGCCAAGTTTGGATTACTTTGGCCCAGTAGTTTCAGAGGAGAAGATTTTTGTAAAAGATAACTAAGTTTTACGAAAAATGGTTAAAAATTGACTATTAAGGGCAATAACTCCTAAAGGGGTCAACTTATCATTTCGGTCATGTAGACTTACTTGTAAATCTTACTTTACTGAACATTATTGCTTTTTACAGTTTATCTCTATCTATAATAAATTATTCAAGGTAATAACCAAAAACAGCAAAATTTCCTTAAAATTACCAATTCAGGGGCAGCAACCTAAAAACATGTTGTACGATTCATCTGAAAATTTCCGGACAGATAGATCTTGACCTATTACACACTTTACCCCCAGTCAGATTTGCTCTAAATGCTTTGGTTTTTGAGTTATAAGCCAAAAACTGCATTTTACCAAAATGTTCTATTTTTAGCCATCGCGGCCATCTTGGTTGGATGGCCAGGTCACCAGACAAATTTTTTAAACTAGATACCCAAAAGATAATTTTGGCCAAGTTTGGATTACTTTGGCCCAGTAGTTTCAGAGGAGAAGATTTTTGTAAAAGATAACTAAGTTTTACGAAAAATGGTTAAAATTTGACTACAAAGGGCAATAACTCCTAAAGGGGTCAACTGACCATATTGATCATGTTGACTTATTTGTAGATCTTACTTTGCTGAACATTATTGCTGTTTCAGTTTATCTCTATCTATAATAGTATTCAAGATAATAACCAAAAACAGCAAAAGGAGTAGGTCCAGTAAGACCCCTTTCTGGCACCAAAATATAGCAGTTTTACAAAATTGTTAAAATGTAAACTTTTAGTCATTTATTGGATAGTAGAAAGGTTCTGCTACATAAATATGGGCTCTTTTTGCCAATACAATGCACATATATTGAGAACTAGCACCATTAATTCATGCTAAATTACTGAAATCTTCACAATTCCAGCATTTTAGTTAAATTTTAGACGGTTTCCGTGTAAAACGGAAGTGGCCGCATTCGTGTTCATCCAAAATATTGGAATGGAAGTTGTATTTAATGATAATACATAACATATATAAAGATTGAGGATGAACACGGATGCGGCAAATTTCGTTTTTGACAAAAACCATCTGAAAAGTGACATTTTTTCGCATATTTGGTAGATTTCTCATATTTGAGCCAGAATCGGATCGTTTTTAATGACTAAATAAGTTAAAATCTTTCACATAAATTAATTGCATCATATGAAATAGACACTTAAGTGTTTAAAAAGTGGTCAAAATCTTTCGTCAGATGAAACTGAAATTTGAGGCCTAAATCGGTCCTTACCGGACCTATTCCTTTTAGACGGTTTTCGTGTAAAACGGAAGTGGCCGCATTCGTGTTCATCCTTAATATTGAAATGCAAGTTGTATTTTATGATAATACATAACATATATAAAGGTTGAGGATGAACACGGATGCGGCCACTTTCATTTTTGACAAAAACCATCTGAAAAGTGACATTTTTCGGCATATTTGGTAGATTTTTCATATTTGAGCTTGAATCGGATCGTTTTTAATGACTAAATCAGATAAAATCTTTCACATTAACTAATTGAATCAAATGAAAATGACACTTAAGTGTTTATAAAGTGGTCAAAATCTTTCGTCAGATGAACCTGAAATTTGAGGCCAAAATCGTTCCTTACCGGACCTACTCCTTTAACTAAAATGCTTGAATTGTGAAGATTTCAGTAATTTAGCATGACTTAATGGTGCTAGTACCCGATATATGTGCATTCTATTGTCAAAAACAGCCCATATTTATGTAGCAGAAGCATTCTACTGTCCAATAAATAACTAAAAGTTTACATTTTAACAATTTTGTAAAACTGCTATATTTTGGGACCAAAAAGGGGTCTTACTGGACCTATTCCTTTGGTAAAAACCTTATTTCCGTTGAAAAATCAAAATAAAATACATGACCATATATGGAAACCGACCAGATACACTATGATCATATATGAAAATGATGACCAAATTTGGAAAAAAACCTTTTATTTTCACTCAAAAATCAAAATAAACATATATGACCATATATGGACAGCAGGTCACGTGATCGTATCGAGGAACGTTAACTCTGGTACAAAACAAGGGAAGCAACTCTGTATATATATCTCTCGTGGAGTGACAATTCAACGAGGCAAGGTCACGTGATCGTATCGAGGAACTCTGATACAAAAAAGGGAAGCAACTCTTCATGATGTGAACATCAATCACCGATTAATCGTATCGTGTTCGGGGCAAATAGAAGCAATACCAACGCAGATGTCAGTTTCATATATATTTATTACATTCATTCGCACAATGCAAGCAGTTTGTCGTCGTTACTCATCAAGTCTCTAGACGAAAAATCTTTCACAATGTCTTCCATGCTAATGTTTCTATATCTCATCTTCACGAAATGTACACAATAGAGTCTGCACGTATCGGATGATCCCGGTTGCACTTGAGTCGTACTGAATCTGTATTGAGGTCCATTGGCGATGAGCACGTTCCTGAAGCGACGAAGGTAATACTTCGGAGAACGTCCGAGTGAATCGAAAAATTCGACGGGTCCCTCTCGCGGGAAGTGGAACGCCACCCAGTGAATGCCCTTGCCGTCGCAGTCGTCCGTGTTGACGACGAAACTGCGGGGCCTGTTCGAGACTTCATCCGGCAGTTCATCGGCACAACACACGGTCGCCGGCAGGTCTCCGAGGTAACACTCCAGTTCGTATCCGTAGGTTCCCTCCACGCCGTCGTCTTCCGTTCTGCATCGTTTGGCGGATGGTTCTTCGCCACAGTCCCTCTCTTGATGGATCTCGAGTCCCCGGGCGTGCGCAAATACCAGTCCGCATGAGCGGCAAGCGCGGTCCGATTCGCTTCCGACGTCTTCTTCCCCGAATTCCATGGTGTTCGATTCGCTTCCGGTGGAATCGACGTCTTCGTCCTCGGCTTCGGCGTCGTCCTCGCCTCCGCCCATGACGTCGCTACGTAATCTCAAGTGTTCGGGTGTAGCGGCCTTCAGATCCACCAGAAGGTATCCGAAGGGTCTCCTCGTGGCCTCTCGGAACGTTTGCATCAAGAGGTGTCTCTGACTCGGATACATCTATCTACCTAACGTGGCGACGGGCTGGCGATCGACTGGATTGTCGAAGAGGACCAGGTAGTGACAGTTTCTCCTCTGAGTCGGATCCTTCCCGAAATACAGGTTCTGATTCACAGCCACCACCGACAGGTTTCGATGATGCGATCCTTCCGTGAACAAGTCGTTGATGCGACGGTCTTTGGCCGAGATCGACATCAGGTCGTCCAGCACGAGTAAGTTTCTGGTCCGTGCATCGAAGAAGTGATCGGCTTCCAAGTCGGTCGGGATACCGCGAACGAATTCCACGGTGGGCACCACCGTCTTTCGAATCTCCTCGTAGAGGGGTTGCCATCGTCGGTACAGCCAGACGATCTCTCCGGCACCGGGTTGCACGTGGATCTTCGCAATGTTTCCTTCACGAAAAACGTCTTGCCGCAGGAGGTCGGACCGGAGACGATCATGGTGAACGGGTGTTGAAAACGAAAACTTTCTTGCGTCGCATTTTGCGGTGGCGGCGGCGGTGGCGGCGGCGGTGGCGGCGGCGGTGGCGGCGGTGGCGGTGGCGGCGGCGGCGGCGATGGTTATAAGAGGAAGAGGATCGAATGCTTAATCAAAACCATGGACGAGTTTTACTTATTCGTCAATAGTGGAGACTCGCTCCAACTTTTTCCCCAGAATATGGGAGGACAGTTCAGAATACATTTACCTAGATCACACTTAATGAAAGGAACGTGGGAGTGTGCTCTGTTGAAGATGACCTTTGTACCGGCTTTTGAAACGTCTATGCAGAGGATTTACGTGTGTTGCGATCTCGTAAGGGATGAATCTTACGTAAGAGACTCTTACCTGCCACTGCTTCAATCCGTAGCCATCAGAAAAGAAGAGACCACGGAGATAATTTTCGAGAGACCGCTCTGCCTCGCGTCGAGGGGAGGCGAGACGGAAATATTGGAAATCACCTGGAGAGACGATCGACTTCGCGTGTGCCGTTGCAAAGATGATCACGTGTTCTGCTTGCTTCATTTCCGACAAAAGTTATAAGAGGGAAAGTTCCACCCTTGAAGTGAGGATGGAGTGTCCTAGCTGTCAAAGAATGTTTTCGAGAAGAGACGTCATGTTGAGACATCATCGAAATAAGCATGGTACTGGCGTACCACCACCGCCGCCGCCGTCACCGCAAAATGCGACGCAAGAAAGTTTTCGTTTTCAACACCCTTTCACCATGATCGTCTCCGGTCCGACCTCCTGCGGCAAGACGTTTTTCGTGAAGGAAGCATTGCGAAGATCCACGTGCAACCCGGTGCCGAAGAGGATCGTCTGGCTGTACCGACGATGACAACCCCTCTACGACGAGATTCGAAAGACGGTGGTGCCCACCGTGGAATTCGTTCGCGGTATCCCGACCGAGTTGGAAGCCGATCACTTCTTCGATGTTCGGACCAGAAACTTAC
This sequence comes from Mytilus galloprovincialis, assembly GCF_965363235.1. NCBI lineage: Eukaryota > Metazoa > Mollusca > Bivalvia > Mytilida > Mytilidae > Mytilus > Mytilus galloprovincialis. The sequence goes on along the minus strand of NC_134850.1, from coordinate 45,632,628 downwards.
TCGTGCTGGACGACCTGATGTCGACCTCGGCCAAAGACCGTCGCATCCACGACTTGTTCACGGAAGGATCGCATCATCGGAACCTGTCGGTGGTGGCTGTGAATCAGAACCTGTATTTCGGGAAGGATCCGACTCAGAGGAGAAACTGTCACTACCTGGTCCTCTTCGACAATCCAGTCGATCGCCAGCCCGTCGCCTCGCTAGGTAGACAGATGTATCCGAGTCAGAGACACCTCTCGATGCAAACGTTCCGAGAGGCCACGAGGAGACCCTTCGGATACCTTCTGGTGGATCTGAAGGCCGCTACACCCGAACACTTGAGATTACGTAGCGACGTCATGGGCGGAGGCGAGGACGACACCGAAGCCGAGGACGAAGACGTCGATTCCACCGGAAGCGAATCGAACACCATGGAATTCGGGGAAGAAGACGTCGGAAGCGAATCGGACCTGATGGCTTGCCGCGCATGCGGACTGGTATTTGCGCACGCCCGGGGACTCGAGATCCATCAGGAGAGGGACTGTGGCGAAGAACCATCCGCCAAACGATGCAGAACGGAAGACGACGGCGTGGAGGGAACCTACGGATACGAACTGGAGTGTTACCTCGGAGACCTGCCGGCGACCGTGTGTTGTGCCGATGAACTGCCGGATGAAGTCTCGAACAGGCCCCGCAGTTTCGTCGTCAACACGGACGACTGCGACGGCAAGGGCATTCACTGGGTGGCGTTCCACTTCCCGCGAGAGGGACCCGTCGAATTTTTCGATTCACTCGGACGTTCTCCGAAGTATTACCTTCGTCGCTTCAGGAACGTGCTCATCGCCAATGGACCTCAATACAGATTCAGTACGACTCAAGTGCAACCGGGATCATCCGATACGTGCAGACTCTATTGTGTACATTTCGTGAAGATGAGATATAGAAACATTAGCATGGAAGACATTGTGAAAGATTTTTCGTCTAGAGACTTGATGAGTAACGACGACAAACTGCTTGCATTGTACGAATGAATGTAATAAATATATATGAAACTGACATATGCGGTGGTATTTCTTCTATTTGCCCCGAACACGATACGATTAATCGGTGATTGATGTTCACATCAAGAAGAGTTGCTTCCCTTTTTTGTATCAGAGTTCCTCGATACGATCACGTGACCTTGCCTCGTTGAATTGTCACTCCACGAGAGATATATATACAGAGTTGCTTCCCTTGTTTTGTACCAGAGTTAACGTTCCTCGATACGATCACGTGACCTGCTGTCCATATATGGTCATATATGTTTATTTTGATTTTTGAGTGAAAATAAAAGGTTTTTTTCCAAATTTGATTATCATTTCCATATATGATCATAGGGTATCTGGTCGGGTTTTATATATGGTCATATATTTTATTTTGATTTTTCAACGGAAATAAGGTTTTTACCAAATTTGGTCATGATTTCCATATATGGTCATAGGTTGTTTTGTCGATTTCCATATATGGTCATGTATGTTTATTTTGAGTGAAAATAAGGTTCTTACCAAATTTGGTCATAGTTTCCATATATGGTCATAGGGTATTGTGGTCGCTTTCCATATATGGAATTCATCATATGGTGGTCCAAGAGTCATAATCCGACATCTGGTGCTTCCGTTTTTGATATATAGCCCTTCATACTAGAATTGGCAAAGATCTACGTAAGTCATACTGTTCATATGACGTCAGCGCCTTAGCGCCTTGCGTTTTTGTGGTTGCATAAAACATCATAACGAACAGAAAAAATACTTCTCGAATTTTCATACGTATATCATGGTATTGTCATGTAGTGAGTCATGTCCTGATCTTGCATCCTGATGATTCATGGTTGCGTCATGACCAAATATGACCGGCGTCCATCCGTCGTGATTCATCTTCCTTACTTCCGCTGACGTCATTAGGGCTAGTATATGCCCATATATCATATTGGGGGCGGGGCATGGGCATATGACGTCAGCGCCCTAGCGCCCTGCGTTTTTGGGGGGACTAAAACTGATCCGTCCCTACTACTTATTAGCTTCGTCGGCTTCTTGAGATTACAAATACAGACACACAGTGTTATAGTTTCCTATCTTTGGTATTTTAAGTTGCAGTGTATTGAAAAAATATCTTTATAATAATATATATGTACATCTCTGGAGGTTATTATATTTTAGCATGTCATGATAGGTTGTTACAATGTTATCTAAACATTCATATTGTTTCATCTTTATTCGTACAACAGCAATAACATCAAACAAGGTATACTAGTTTTAAACAGATTGTTTTAGACATTGTTTGGTTTGGATGCAGTTTGATAATTGAAAAAAATGTAATCGAAGAGGGTTCGAAGCTTCGTTTTCTAAATGTTGTATAAAGCTTTTTTAACTGAATCCATGATTATGAAATAGATTTATTCAATGATACAAGTGGTGTCATTTTTTGGTTTGATCATTTTGTATGAAATACAAGGGATAAAAAAAAAAGTAACTATAATTCAAATTTGATGACCAATTGGTTGTTGTTTGCTTAAATAACAAACAAAAAAGAAGATGTGGCACGAATGCGAATGAGACAAATTGCCATCCAAGTCACAATGTGTTAAAAGTGAACAATTATAGGTAAAAGGTCGGCCTTCAACACGGAGCATTTACTCACACCGAATTCCAATTGCAATTTATTATAAAGATTCAGAGAAACTATCTACAATACAAAGTTGGCACGTTTTGCATGGTATGTCGACTGGAATGAATGGTTTTGAATTTGGACTGGCATAGTAATAATAAAAAAAATAGGAGTATATTAATACATATTTTCTATTTTTGACATATTTCCGGGATAAGGGTATCGACATATAATTTAAAATGTATGCATTTCTATATAGATATAATCTTTTAAAAAAGATATAGAATTGTATGATTTTTATTTAGATATAAGTATACACATCGTCGCTTTATGTATATGACTTGAAAGTGAAACGATTTTTATATTGAAATTATACTGTCCGCGAAATTAACCCCGTACTTTTAAATTATATGTCTGTACTCGTATCCCGGAAACATGTTACAATAACATTAAACATAAAAAAAAGAAGATGTGATATGATTGCCAATGAGACAACTGTCCACAAGAGACCAAAATGTAACAGACATCAACAACTATAGGTCACCGTACGGACTTCAACAATGAGCAAAGCACATACCGCATAGTCAGCTATAAAAGGCCCCGATGAGACAATGCAACACAATTCAAACGAGAAAACTAACGGCCTTATTTATATAAAAAAATGAACTAGCATTGCTGTTACTAGCCATTTTTCCCTGCATTTCATATTTTCCCTTCATGTTCATATTTCGGAGATAAGACTACCAACATATGATATAAAATTACAGACTAAATTTTTGAGATTGATATGGAAAATGGTAAAATTAAGAAAAGAATAGCATTGTTTAGTCGCTATTTCGTTTAACTGTGTATTGCAAACACAGTTTGAGGTAAATGATAATATATTATTTTTGCTCGAATGCCCGTTTAGAATGTACAAATATTCAAAAAAATATATGATGTGGGCAACTTGAAAAGAATATGATTATTAGAAAAAAAAACTTAGACACCGGAGATACTATCCTGATAGAAAGTATAGGATATGTGATATCTTTCAAAGACACGAAATCAGCATGTGCAAAGCAAAACAAAAATGTGAAGGAGTAATATTTTAGTTTGCATCATTTCAAAGTCACAGTGAGGCCTTGCACACAAAGCAAAAAACTAAAACAAAAAGGAGCATATACATATTTTATCTTTTTACATATTTCCGGGATAAGGGTACCGACATATTAAATGAAATTGTAATAGAATTTTTTCAGGTAAATCTATAATACTACAAGAGTGCACACGCTGAAATGTCTCACCTTCTATACTAATCATTGATATTATGTTGATAGTCCTAAGTATAAAGCTAAGCTTTAATACAACTGTCACATAAACTTAACATTAACCAAGATAACTAAACAAAGACCAATGAACCTTGAAAATGAGGTCAAGGTCAGATGAACCATGCCAGGCAGACATGTACAGCTAACAATGCTTCTATACAACATATATAGTTGACCTATTACTTATAGTTTAAGAAAAATAGACCAAAACACAGAAACTTAACACTGTGCAATGAACCGTGAAAATGAGGTCACGGTCAAATAAAACCTGCGCGACTGACATAAAGATCATAAAATATTTCCATACACCAAATATAGATGACCTACGGCATATAGTATTAGATAAAAAGACCAAAACTCAAAAACTTAACTTTGACCACTGAACCATGAAAATGAGGTCAAGGTCACATGACATCTGCCCGCTAGATAGGTACACCTTACAATCATTCCATACAACAAATATAGTAGACCTATTGCATATAGTATGTGAAAAACAGACCAAAACACAAAAATTTAACTATAACCACTGAACCATGAAAATGAGGTCAAGGTCAGATGACACATGCCAGTTGGACATGTACACCTTACAGTCCTTCCATACACCGAATATACTAGCCCTATTGCTTGTAGTATCTGAGATATGGACTTGACCACCAAAACTTAACCTTGTTCACTGATCCATGAAATGAGGTCGAGGTCAAATGAAAACTGTCTGACAGACATGAGGACCTTTCAAGGTACGCACATATCAAATATAGTTATCATATTACTTATAATAAGAGAGAATTCAACATTACAAAAAATCTTAACTTTTTTTTTCAAGTGGTCACTGAACCATGAAAATGAGGTCAAGGACATTGGACATGTGACTGACGGAAACTTCGTAACATGAGGTATCTATATACAAAGTATGAAGCATCCAGGTCTTCCACCTTCTAAAATATAAAGCTTTTAAGAAGTAAGCTAACACCGCCGCCGCCGCCGTAGCCGCCGCCGCCGGATCACTATCCCTATATCGAGCTTTCTGCAACAAAAGTTGCAGGCTCGACAAAAATTACGAGGTCCAATTTGTCAGCCGTCATCGGGTAAAAACGACAAATCAAAGAATTCAACTCTATATATAACTAATATAGGACAATGGTGTAGATTAAAAATTACACCACTCTAGACCCTTTTGTTTTCCACATAATTAATATTGCCAATAATTAACAAGTTCCGGGTTAATCCGATACCGATACCGATACCAATAGTATATTCACCTGTTATCTATTACCTTATCTGTACGTTCCGCATTTGACAGGCGCACCACCAAACGGTGCATTTAGGATTTAGGGTTTTGCTATATACACGGGTCATAATCAAAGGGCTGACACTACTAAATTCATCAAATTCAGCAATCAGCAAGACTTTCTAAGATAACTAATATAGGACAATGATGTTGATTAAAAAATACCCCATTCCTGGATAGCCTGGACCTTTTGTTTTCCAAATAATTAATATTTCCAATAATTGATAAGTTCCAGGTTGACGGGTTCAAACAGAAAGATTTGAAAGCAGAGAAAACTGTGTATCTTATAATCGACATGACTTTATCAGATGACAATACCAATTACTAAAATAAGGCTTAGGCATAGTTATATACTTTAATTCAGTCACGGACCCGCGATATCACGGGTGTGTACTTGTATCTATCAAAGTACAACCTATATGAATATATACATACAAGTATGTTATTTTGAAGAGAGGTGAAGACATCCGAAAGCATCACAGTTACAGCCCGCTTGTCGCTGCATCACAAGTTTTCCATTCATAACATATTCCGGGATAAGAGTACCGAAATATGATTTTCAGACTGATAAGGAAAAAAAACAATTAGCAGTGTCAATGTGCAGTTCAAGGCGCATTTACTTTATTTATAAGATGCTAGCAGTTTCATAAGTATACCAGGGACTTTGATTCATTCAGAAAGAAAGGAGTGAAAACAACAGTATCAAAGAAACTGTCAACTTTTACTTAATCATACATGTACTTTTCTTTAAAAAAAAATATTGACGGGCTAAGTGTACTGACATTCAAAATAAAAAAATGTACACTAAAGCCAGACTATTCAGTTGAAAGTATAATCTAAATATTAATAAGGTAGTCTTTTACTAGATAACATTTTTGTTCGCTTTGGGGATTCCGTATATCGTCAGATTATCGGAATTCCAATGGGGACTAACTGTGCACCACTTATTGCGGACCTGTTTTTGTATTGTTATGAGTTACAATTTATGACAAAAATAAGCAAAGACCCATCGAAACAACATCTGATAAACAAATTTAATAATACTTTTAGATATTTGGATGATATTTTGGCTCTCAATTATGACGACTTCAGTATGTATATTAATGAAATTTATCCTGTTGAACTTACTTTAAATAAAGCTAATACTAACAATGACCACTGCCCTTTTCTCGATCTTGATATCTATATCACTAATGGAAAGCTTAATACTAAAATTTATGATAAAAGGGATGATTTTTCATTTCCTATCGTTAATTATCCGTTTTTAGATGGTGACGTTCCCTTGTCACCATCTTACGGTGTTTATATATCTCAACTTGTACGATTCGCTCGTGTATGTAACAATGTTTTAGATTTTAACGAGAGAAATTTATGTATTACTGAAAAATTATTACATCAGGGTTTTCGATATCACAAACTAGTCAAAACATTTACTAAATTTTATCATCGGTATAAAGACATCATTCGTAAATATAGCTCAACATGCAGACTTCTAATACGTTCAGGTATTTCACATCCAATTTTTTATAGTAATATTCTATATAAAGCACAAAGGTGTCAGTATTCACCTCAGAAACTTACAAAACCTTTGAATAGACTTATTAAGAAGGGATATAATTACGATACTGTTGTCAAGTCATTAAAGATTGCATATTTTGGCGTTAATATTGAGTCACTGATAAGGTCTTTGCATCGGAACTAAACACATTTATTCTAAAAACAGTTGTTGGCATGACACGGGTTATGTTCTTCTCATATATGTTATGATGGTATGATACTAAACCCCTAACGGGAAGGATTGTGCCTGATGTTCATATGATGAAATCATAATCTTTCAGTCAGTTTAATTGAAGTCTGGAGCTGGCATGTCAGTTAACTGCTAGTAGTATGTTGTTATTTATGTATTATTGTCATTTTGTTTATTTTCTTTGGTTACATCTTCTGACATCAGACTCGGATTTCTCTTGAACTGAATTTTAATGTGCGTATTGTTATGCGTTTACTTTACTACATTGGTTAGAGGTATAGGGGGAGGGTTGAGATCTCACAAACATGTTTAACCCCGCCGCATTTTTGCCCCTGTCCCAAGTCAGGAGCCTCTGGCCTTTGTTAGTCTTGTATTATTTTAATTTTAGTTTCTTGTGTACAATTTGGAAATAAGTATGGCGTTCATTATCACTGGACTAGTATATATTTGATTAGGGGGCAGCTGAAGGACGCCTCCGGGTGCGGGAATTTCTCGCTACATTGAAGACCTGTTGGTGACCCTCTGCTGTTGTTTTTTATTTGGTCGGGTTGTTGTCTCTTTGACACATTCCCCATTTCCATTCTCAATTTTATTATCTATATGCATCAAATTGTTTTCTATTTCGTACGTATTTTTAAACGGAGCTTATAGGATCAACAGATAGTATATTTTCCATATAATTGTGTGTTGAATACGTAAAATAATTTGTGAGGAGTGTTAACAGATTTAATTTGATTTATATATATTAGCCTTAATCTATTGTTGATTATTTATATTTCCAACCGATCATAATTTTCTATATAAAAGGCACACTTCACGAACAAGTCAAAAATCATAATTTGAGGGGGACAATCTTGAAAGGAGTAATTCAAAGAACCATCTGATTATTAGGTGGAAATTGCCAATTGAGACAGCCATCTTCTAAAGTTCAAATTAAGTGGTCGTATTTGCAGATTGGCTATTCATTGCTATCTATCTTAAAGTTATGCACGCTTACATTTGTTGGTAACTCGAATAATTATGCGCCCACTAGCGGCCTATAGACTATCGAGGTTAATGTAGCAATAGATTAGACGGAGATCAGCAGAATATACAAATGTAACGACTGACATTATTCGGGTTAATTTGTTGGCCGAAAATTGATTTCCACTTTTGACCACAACTGTTTCCTGCACTGTGTTTGTTTTGGCCAGGCCAGGGTATATTTTTCTAAATCTTTTTGCACCCCCCCCCCTCCAAAAAAAAAAGCTACAAGTCTATTGAGGAAATAAAATTACTTTTGATTTGGCTGTTCATTTAACTATTTATTTCTAGTTGATTAAATATTGGAAATGCCCTCCTGTGTTGACAATAAGTCAATAATAAAACATTACATTTTTTGATAAGAGTAAACGCGTTTCCGTTTAAGAGTAATAAGTTTCAGGTGTCTCCCATTCCATGGAATTAAATTTTTAATGTATTCTCCAATTATCTTTGGCTCAGAATATAAAACAAGATAAATAAAACTTTTATTTTGGCCGAAAATTATTGTACAAGTTCATTAAACAAATAATCTATACACATACAAGACATAGAGTATACACAATTGCGGGCCCTACAAAAATAACCCGCACAAGTTAAATCTGTCAAAAATGACTCACAAGTACAATAATTTAACATTAGGGATGGGTGGGAGGGTAACTAATCGAAAATATATCTAATAATGATTACAAAGTTACTTAAAAGTACTCACTGAACATATACTATAGATAGTAGAGAATTTCGAAATGTAGAAGAAAACGAACTTCGCATATAATTATGCGTTTTTAGAATTAAAAACTATACAATTATCTTTGGCTCAGAATATAAAACAAGATAAATAAAACTTTTATTTTGGCCGAAAACTATTGTACAAGTTCATTAAACAAATAATCTATACACATACAAGACATAGAGTATACACAATTGCGGGCCCTACAAAAATAACCCGCCAAACAAGCCCGCAAAAGAAAAAAAAAAGAAGAAAAATAACTAAAAATAAAAATAAATTTAAAACAAAACAAAATACTCTTAGAATAGCAATGAATCAGACCCACAAACTGATATACACTTGTGTAAGCCTGACGAGACTCAAGAAATCAAAACGATACTTTCTTGTAAATCTCCTACTGAAGATCCAAAGAATATGTTACTTCTTTGAAAATCTTCTGACTCAACGAATAAAGAACTTCATTGTAAGCCACATACTAGAATGGTTATCTACAAAATATGAACAAAGAAAAAATTAACATACTACAAATTACAACTACTTAATTAAACATATACAATTTACAAATGCGAAATGACATGAATAAAACACATTCTAAGCTGGACAACTCCAGCTTCATTTAAATGCAAACCTCCATCTTTAATTGCAAATAAATCTCTTTTAGGAGAGCCCTTTGATAAAAATCTTCTATAAGACTTAATAAAACTTATTTTCTCATCTTTACAAATACCAATTAAGGCTTTATTAATCTGAACAACCTTATTTCCTAACTGAACAAAATCAACTGGTCGCGGTAAAATAGAAGATATCAATATATTTATGTCTCTATTTCTATTTCTTATACTATAGATCAAATTTCTAAATTTACATAAAATAATCTCTAGAGTATGTTTCTCTACATCATTGGTACCAAAATGTAAAATAACATGAGAAAAGCTATCAAAATCATGAAGATTCATATACTCCTTATCAATAACATATTTAATGTAACCTAAATTAGCTCCGCTAAAACTCTGTACAACCGTGTCTTTCATCCCATCCAAATATTTCCCAATAGAGACGCACAAGATTAACACCCTCTTCTTCATTACTGCAATTAAGGGATAAATTTAGTCATAGCCTTAGCAACAGAGACTTTTTCAGATAAAGAAAATTAAAGATATAATTTATAGGCATCACTTGCCCAATCACCATCAACTTGTATTAACTCTGCAGGCACCTTAGATTCAAAGACAAACGTCGCACCCCCTCGGCGGAAACTATGGGTAGAAAATAGTCGTGGATTCCTGCCTATCTTACTAATAAACGCCTTAATATACTGCTGAAAATCTGTATAAGTCACAGGAACTAACTTGTGTTTACTAGGAAATAAAAAGGCTGGACGATCTCCGGCGGCAGGAATTAATTTACACATGTTTCTATATGCTCTCAATGGACATAATGCAGATCTAGTATTTTCAATCAACGGTATCTTCAAAATTCGATTACCCATCTGTGTGATTTTTGACCAATTAAAAATTACAATAGCAATATTACCCTCTAAAATTACTTTATTTCTAGTTAACTGTTTATCTTTATCAAAAGACATTTTAGAATCAGGTACTAAATTAGATTTGCGCGCCATTAAGAAAAAGGCAAATAAAAATAAACACCATATAGTGCACTGCTTTGGATCGTCGTGATTTATAACTCTATTAATATCTAATAACATATCTACAGTAATAGCTAAAGCTTGTTGTGGTAAATGCTGTTTCTCTCTAGCAATCCCTTTCAATAATAACTTGACAGAAAATTCATCTAAATGAACAAAAGGTTTGTCTAACATCAAATGCATAGTTTTAACCCCACATACATAATTTTTTATAGAACTGACTGAATAAACAAACAGATCGTTTTTAATGAAACAGGACAGTCATTTAAATTAAAAAAAAGTACAAAAAAGCAAAAAAGCAAAAAGGCTCGCCACTGAACCAATAAATTCTTTTTTGTTCCTACAGCAAAGGCTGATAATGTCGATATCTTTACATCCCTTTCTAGTTCTCTAATTTGTCTATCTGAAAACATAATTTACCATTCGTGAATAAACTGAAACAACTCATTTGGCACTTCAAATTCTTCTAAATGTATATATTTTGTCTCTTCAAAAAATGTTTTAGCATAATTACTATGTAAATGCCAGCGAGACAACATATCAGCTAAACGATTGTCAACACCTGCAATGTGAACTGCCCTCAACTCAAATTCGTTAATGGCAGCTACAAAACAAATCTCACGCAAACAAGATTGTAAAAACTGATTCCTTGATTTTCCAGTGTTAATTACTGTTACTGTAACCTGGTTATCACATTTAATTATAATTCTCTTTCCTCTCAATTTAGTTCCCCATAATTTCAAGCATACCACTACTGTTAACATTTCTAATGCATTAATATGAAGCTGTTCATTTACAATAGCATCAGGGAATTCAACATGAAAAAAGTGTTCTTTGAACATGCCACCACAACCTGTCATGCATGCATCAGAAGAGAATATTTCATCTGGTTTCGACCATTCCTCTATTAACATCATTGATACACCGTTATATAAAGGTAGAAACTTTTTCCACCATTTGATGTCTTTTTTAACAAGTTCAGGCACCTCGCTCTTTTTAACATCTTGATAAATATATCTTAACCAATTAAGTATTCGAGAAATAAACACTCGTCCGGGTCTAACACAACACCCTACAAAATTCAGTTTTCCAACAAGTGATTGAATTTCACGCTTAGAGGCGAATTCTTTTCCTACCCACTCCAATAAAATTAAATCTATATCTGTTAATCTTTCAATTGAAATTTCTAAAGTCATTTTAACTGAGTCACAAATAATTCCTAAAAACTCCATTCTAGTTGAAGGACCCACAGCTTTATGTTCGGACTCTTCAATTCCACAGGAAACTAACACATTTTGTAATTCCAAAAAGGCTTTTTCAGACAATTCTGGAATTTCTACCCCGGCAAAGTCATCTAAATAGTTTATGATATCAAACCCTAAAGATCTATAAATATAAGCAATAGCGTTTGTCAATCGTTGACATATTTGTGCAGCTGATCTTAAGCCCATAGACAGCACAATATCAAAAAATGTATGCCCATTCCAAGCAAATCCTACTAAAAAGGTATCTCTAATATCAATTGGTATTTGTCTGTAAGCCCGGGCAAGATCCCGCTTGAAAAGATGAGATCCACTTCCCTTTTTCTTTATTAACGAAACTAAATCATCTACTCTTGGGTATGTTAAAGAAACTGGTTCACCTAAATAATTATCTTTATCTATGAATTCATTTACCCCAGTTCCACCAGCCGAACTTAAGTCTAAAATGATCCTTCTTTCCGTTGAATCCTTTTTAGGAACAGTATTCAATGGAGATAAAATAAAACCATGATCAAACGGATTCACATGAAAAGGGCCAATGATTGCCCCCTTAGTAAGTTCTTTTACCAAATATTTCTCCATATCATTTGGAAACTCTACTGCCCCACGATGATTTTTAACTTATAACACCTCTTTTTGAACCTTAAAATCTTGTAATAAACTCATAGATTCCTTATTTCGGTGAAATCCAATTGGAAATCCAAATTCTAACAATTTACAAATTTCTCTGTCCGAATAGTCACTCAGCAACTAATCGAAAATATATCTAATAATGATTACAAAGTTACTTAAAAGTACTCACTGAACATATACTATAGATAGTAGAGAATTTCGAAATGTAGAAGAAAACGAACTTCGCATATAATTATGCGTTTTTAGAATTAAAAACTATACCTTTGCAAAGAAGAATTATTTAAATATTAGTTCGTTATTCAAAATAATCGAAATACTATATACCAATAAAAACTTATTAATTAGCTGTAAATCTAATTAACAAGAAATACTTAACAAATTTTGCTTTGTTGAAAAAGAATCACAGACGATGTTTGTTCCCTGGTTAAGGGTAATTTGATAAAGGTAAATTTCCGGGTTAAAGGTAATTCCTGGATAAGTGTATGATAATAACAGGAGAAATTTATTTTACAAGTACAACTAAAGCAAAAAAAAGATTTATATACCTGTCATTTATAAAAGTTGGCTGATTATAGGATAATTTGTTTTGTTGATATTGGTGAAGTTGGTACATTGTACCTATAAAGTACTTTGAAATGTCAATTGAATTTTTTGAATTTTGTCATGTTGTACAACAGGAAATATGTACATGTAATCAATAGAATTTTTAAATGTTCTGTAACATATGTGTGAATAATTATGATAAAAAAATAAATTATTAACTTTCTTTGTCTGCAAAATTTGTTGAAAAAGTACAATGCGTAGTGTTTATATGAAACAAATTTCAAAAACCTTGATTGCAGACATAATGAGTTTCATATCATACAAGTAATGTTATAAGAACATCAACTGCTCAAATGATCTCAATTGACCACAAAAATATCTCACAATAAATGAAATGTACATGTTTTGTCAAACCACAATCTGTCTATCATATTCTATCACAATGTCCAGAAAAGCGCTTCGGAGGCAAGAAACTATTAAACGTGTTGTTTTCAATTTTTCTCCACATGTACACAAAGTAGTACAACTTAATACTGCCTTTACACATTTGTTTTTCCTTGGTAACCGTGTTAACTTTGACTAATTAGTTAAACGCTTGCTGCAGGAAAGTATTATATAGTCATATGGTACATGCATCACAGATGACAAGGACTGTCATATGAGGACTTCATATATTGGTTGTTTGGAAACCATCTTGAATGATGGTCATTTACAACCATGAATTTCCAATACATCATTATTCTTTATTTCTATTAATTCACTGTTTGCATTCATACTTTTTTGTTACTTTATAAAGGATATTCACAAAGTCGTCAGATAAGGCATGTACATGTTTACGAAATAAAGATATCAATATCAGAATTACTGTTTCTTACAAGTTTGCCTAAGTAATTTTCTAAAACAGAAATTACGTATATATGATATAATGTATGACTGGAAGTTGTTGTTGGAAAGGATCAAAATTGTAGATTTCAAAAACACTGGAGCTGGATATCAGAAGATGCTAATGCACGAATAGACTAGAAGGAATGTGTGAAACGGCAAGAAAGGACATGTGAGGGTTTTTCATGTCAACAGAACAGACACAGACATTTGACCTTTAACGAAGATGTTGGGTCATGAATTGGTTTTCCTTTCGCTCAATTTGAAACAGTTGAATGAAGGCTATGAAACTGCAGAAGCATTCCAGAATAACAAGGCAATATGGCACACATCCTGTCAAAACAAAATTCAGACTTCAAAATAATTCATCAGTAAAAGTGAAAACATACATCTGATATTGAAGATAAGTTGCCAATTGAAAGAAAATAATGAGAAATCAGACACTAGCTGATTATAGGATAATTTGTTTTGTTGATATTGGTAAAGGTGGTACATTGTACCTATAAAGTACTTTGAAATGTCAATTGAATTTGTTGAATTTTGTCACATTGTACAACTGGAAATATTTACATGTAATCAATAGAATTTTCAAATTTCTGTAACATATGTGTGAATAACTATGATAAAAAATAAATTATTAACTTTCTTTGTCTGCAAACGTTGTTGAAAAAGTACAATGCGTAGTGTTTATATGAAACAAATTTCATCAAAAACCTTGATTGCAGACATAATGAGTTTCATATCATACAAGTAATGTTATAAGAACATCAACTGCTGAAATGATATCTATTGACCACAAAAATATCTCACAATAAATGAAATGTACATGTTTTGTCAAACCACAATCTGACTATCCTATTCTATCACAATGTCCAGAAAAGCGCTTCGGACGCAAGAAATTATTAAACGTGTTGTTTTCAATTTTTTTTCTCCACATGTACACAAAGTAGTACAACTTAATACTGCCTTTACTCATTTGTATTTCCTTGGTAACCGTGTTAACTTTGACTAATTAGTTAAACGCTTGCTGCAGAAAGGTATTATATAGTCATATGGTACATGCATCACAGATGACAAGGACTGTCATATGAGAACTTCATATATTGGTTGTTTGGAAGCCGTCTTGAATGATGGCCATTTACAAACATGAATTTCCAATATATCATTATTCGCTATTTCTATTAATTTACTGTTTGCATTCATATTTTTTTGTTAATTTATATAGGATATTCACAAAGTGGTCAGATAAGGCATGCACATGTTTACGAAATAAAGATATCAATATCAGTATTACTGTTTCTTACAGGTTTGCCTAAGTAATTTTCTAAAACAGAAATTACGTATATATGATATAATGTATGACTGAAAGTTGTTGTTGGAAAGGATCAAAATTGTAGATTTCGAAAACACTGGAGCTGGAATTATAAGATACTAATGCACGAATAGATTAGAAGGAATGTGTGAAACGACAAGAAAGGACATGTGACGGTTTGCAATGTCAACAGAACAGACACAGACATTTGAGCAGTCAATTACTCCTTTAACGAAGATGTTGGGTCATGAATTGGTTTTCCTTTCGCTGGCTCAATTTGAAACAGTTGAATGAAGGCTATGAAACTGCAGAGGCATTCCTGAATAACAAGGCAATATGGCACACATCCTGTCAAAATTCAGACCTCAAAATAATTCATCAGTAAAAGTGAAAACATACATCTGATATTGAAGATAAGTTGCCAAATGAAAGAAAACAATGAGAAATCAGACACTAGCTGTAAAGTAGTACTGAATCAACACAAAAACAATGACAGCAATGTATTTTTTCTGTGATGATGTATTTGAAGATCTATATGATACATCAACATTTTCAAATCGGCAAAAATAAGGCATGACTGTGCACCTGTACTACAAGACATCTTCTCTTATCCAAAGTAAGTGCTGAAGATTTAAATCACAAGTATCTTTCTTGATGATTGATAAAACTTGACAACATAGAAAATAGGCAGACACAGAAAGAAAGCCAGGAATCTTTTATCCTTGGAGTTATTATCTGGCGTACTCAATTATAATCCTGGTACCTTTGATAATTTTTTTTTATTGTGCCTTCAGATTAAAATAAACAGATGAAAGCTCGTATTTGTTTTGCATGTCATTGAATGTCATTGAATAAACGGATTTAGTCAGTGAATGGTTATTTGCTCTTCCTTCGGTATACTGCAAACATGAGTATTCTAGTTGTATAGATGATCATGTTCAAACTCAAACATTAACAAACACTACAATTTTATAGGTAAAGCATAGTTTAAACGTGAAAGCTGTTCTTTATGCATGCACTTTGAAATTAGTGTTTAGATTGAGATACACTCATAAACAAAACAGAAATTTTAAAGACTCATAAGTTTATGAATTGCTAGGTTGAATTACAATATATGTTTTTTTAATGATGCGTATGTGTCATGAACACTTTAAATTAAAGAGTTAGTCAGTGCCGGTAAAGTGGTTCAGAAAAAGAAACTTATCGAATTCCACATGCCTAAAGGTCAACATCAAAACTTTTTCATTTAATATCATTTTCCTATTTCTTATGCACATGCAAGATACATTTTATATGTTTTAAGTTCTATCATAAAATAGAATAAACGTTATATAATTATATTGTATACAATTCTCTTCCATAAGCTGTTTGTTTGTTTTTAAATGTGTCTTTAAATTAGGGGAACCAGTATTTGACTAATGTTCAAATTTTGCAAACCTCTTTAAACTACATAAAAAAAGATTACCAAACAAAATATAGGCAAACCGAATGATCTCCAAGCAGAGAGAAGGAGGTTGGGTCAATAAGGTAACATTATGCTGATACGTGTTTATATACCAGTAGTAGAATACCCATACAATGCAAATGTCACAATAAAACACATAACAAAGTTCATATATATAGATCATAACATGGTATTTTTTCATATCAGACACCTTATCAGCCCTAGGTCATGATATCAGCCCAAGAGCCGACAGGAGAAGACATACAGACAAAAACTATTTTTTTCAACTTTTAAAAAATGCATTTGTTGTAATATTTGCTTTGCATTTTGTCATGCGATAACGTTACGGAAAGCAAGCGATAATAACTGGAAGTAGTTGATATAAAACGGAAGCAGTTGATATAAACCGGAAGCAATTGATAACAAAAGTCATATCACACGGCTGAAGCAGGTCTTTAAATTAAATGAATAAATATATGTACATATTAGTTGTATCATGGAGTACAATTATTTCCTATAAGTATGTGATAAATTTAGATATCAGACACCTATTCGTATGTCATAATACTCTTGAGTTCAGACACATTCATATCGTATCGACCAACCAATTTGTGATGGTGACTGTGTCTTTGTCCATTTGTGCATTTACAGCTTATCGATCTCATGTTTTAAGATGGAATTGAATGTAAAACCAATCATATCGATAAAAAGCATTTGTTGTGGCCATTATTAATCGTCTTATTACAAGAAAAGTATGCATGCAAATGTATTTAAAATAATGAATTTTCAGCTTATATGAGTATCATTTTTTGATTTAGTTAAAGAATAAAAATGCATGAAGTACCGTTGAACTACCATATACATATGCGCATAGCAATATAAAGAAGCTTATTGTTTTCTGAAAAGTAAATACTGTTGTAGAAAATAGTATAATATGCAGAATTTATCCAAACACGGTATAAATTTTCAACTGATAAAAAGCAAGACATGGTTAAAAAAATCCTGATAAAAAACAATATGCATGCAACATCAACCTCAAATATCCGTAGTCAATCAAATTTTATTTTCTTATAAAATAAATATATTGTGGGTTTTTGTGGACTAATAAGATATGAAAAAGCATACTCTTTTCATAACAAAAAAAACCTTTTCTGAACAGGGGAATGTATGCAGAGTTAAACACATCAATTCAAACGAAACCGGGCACGTTTTGTAGATGGCTGATAGTCTGGTAATTAAAGAGTATGCAAAATGAACATGATATATTATCTCTTTTTTAACAATGTTTTCACAAAATCCTATTATTGTGCAATTACTTTCACTATAATGAACAAATGTGATCACAATCCCCCAAAATTAGTTTCATAACAATACACATTAAAAATAAAACTGAAGTCACAATAAATCTAAATGCTAATGAACAAATCTGACAAAAACTGAAATTCATGTCGCATCATGTTAAGCATGTAGAATTGAAGATAAAGTTCACGTTGAAGACCATGTTGTAAGGAAAAATCCCTTGACACAGGTACCATCTAGTAGTTTGTGTTTGCTATAGTAAAGCTGAAGTGTAGCATTCAGTACACACAAACAAACTATGAAATTTGATAACGCCAATTAGTCGTCTTCACAAGTACATGCATTGACAAATATTCAAATAGTAAAATCTATAAAAGTAATATGTCCATTTTCTATTACAACAACATATAAATTATTCAAAACAAAAACATATTTTTGTACTGTTCAACAAATAAAAAATTATACAAAAAAAATAATTAATCAGCATTATTATTCACAAATGTATTACAGAACATGTAATCTCAGCTGTGTATATTTTCCTATGCAATTTCCGTGACAAAATTCCGATAAATTCATTGGCATTTAAAGGTATTTTACTTGTACTTTTATGGTTTACTACATGAACTATAATGTATGGTTTATGCAGAATTTTAAAAGTTCAATTCCTGGACAGCTACTTTATGCGGGGTATTTGCAATGGCAATCAAATCATACTTTTTTTTTGTTACAGTAATATTGTTATTTGCAGGATTATTTGAAATCTCTCAAAAGTACTCATGATGATTGATATACAGTGTGATTTCTTTAGGCCAAAAATAAGGACAAATAAAGACAAAATGAAATATTGTATTAACCATCGAATCAACCTAGTCCACAGTCATCGTATAATGTATAAATAACAGCCCAATAATGTTAGATCTGTATATTTGCGGAAGCAAATTTTCTTTTTTCCCCGGCTGGGATTCGAACTCATGCTACTGAGATATCGTGGCATCAAATCGTCTTGCAATATCTGCCCGGCGCGCTTGACCACTCGACAACCTCGGCTCGACAAAAATCAAGTTTTCGGTGAACGGGTGTTACCTTTCCTCGTCGGTTCTTATCTAGCGTCGTAACACAGTACATGATATATTAGGCATGAAGATGGAAAATTACAGATCAGCTGAATAATCTATCGTAGAGGATCCTACAAATTAATGAAGAATGCAGTCACAGAAATACTTATATTATAAGTACGTCTGAACCAGTGACAACTCTATTTCAGATTGTATTCATCGGATCACCAGTGATGGTGATACAAGGCTGAAAGCACATTCTAAATATATTATTGGTCTGAATAACATACCTAATATGTCTAAATAACATATATTACTAACAAATGAAACAGGCATGGCTATAACATGATATAAACCTCAGAAAGTGTCGTTTATTATATCTTAGGTTTCCGAGTGATTTTATCATCCATATTAAAAGACCTTTGTCCAAAATTCGTGTATATAGAGACACATATGAGAAAAAAAACAACAACAAAAAACCCAACAAGTGGTGACAACAGTTAAGGATGTTCTTATATGAAGGCACCAAACGTCATGCACATTTGAAGTCATATAGAATGGCAATACATGTACAAATGTATATGTTTGTTAAGATAATTATTCAGATACCTTGTAGACTATGATAAACAGCACTATAGACAAATATATGATAAACATGATAATCGCGTCAGATGAACTATTTTTATCACATGAGATTTACACAATTAAAATAATATATGATAGATACAATTATAATGTCAACTAGACTATTCTCATCAGATGGATTTCACAATATAGTAAATATATATATGATAAACATAATCAAAATCAAAAGCTCAAACACATCAAACGAATGGACAACAACTGTCCTATTCCTGACTTGGTACAGGCAATTTCTTATGTAGAAAAGAGTGGATTAATTAGATATAGGAAGATGTGGTGTGAGTGCCAATTAAACCTAGTTTTATATCCTTGTTATATCGTCCAGGTAGTGATAGTGGTCAATACCGGAAAGAAGGATATCAGAAAAAATAAAAACAAATTGAACACAAACAAAGATGCGGAGACCAAACACCTAGATGTACATACTATCACATATGGTCATCTTCAAATGTAATAAGCAGTACAAAGAATAAGGTGTTCGAATATAATAATAATATTATTCAATAAATCATGCATATCATGTAACTGCTTACATAATTACAAAATTTGCAAAAAAAGCATTTAAGATATCAACGTGGCATTCAAAAATATGTTACACAATCTGAATACATTAACTGAATAACATGACTATAAAAAGAGTGTTGTTCCCTGTCCGTTACAAGTTCCCACAAGAGCAGATTCGTCAGTTTAGGAAAGTTTTAAGACCAGGTAAGTGAAAAGTATTATTATAGAATAGATCAAAAGATTAAATGCGCTGCATGAACAGAGCTAAGTGGTATGAATTCAACTATTATAGACTTTGAAATATATATATATATAAAGCATAAATTATTTGATTTAGACAATTCTTTTAAGACACAAGGTTTTTATGTTTGACAGACAGTGTTTACACACATTGTTTATAATTTAAGAGAAAAAGACTCATATTTCAATTATTTTTGTAGTTGTTCATGCATCAAATGAACATGCAATAAAAACTTATGGTAGTTCACTTTGAGCGACGTTTGTGGCATTATATATATAGTGTTACCTCTTCTTCAAATGCAGCTGAATTGAATTCGTTGATAATGAATGTTAAAAAGCCGATTAAAACAAACATTGCGATTGATCTGTCTTCATTAATATGATTTGGTTCAAACAAAACCGGTAGAGCGAATTTTACATAACACAAGGTTATTTTATTGACAAATTAATCACAAACTCTAATGTTGAGGATGTTGTTTTTTATCGTTACTTGAAATGAGTATGTATTTATTAGCTGACTAGAAGCACACACATGCGATTCAATACGAAATATCCGAAATGTGTCATTATTCATGATTGAAGTATTATCACCTCCTTTTGGACAATATTTAAAAAATAATTTGAATCGAAATGAAAGTGATATTTCTTTTCTATAATCAAACTTCCGGTCAAGGTAGATAATGATACGGATTAAATAAAGTCAGGTTGTGTTTTGCTGCAAAAAAAAATCAGAACGGAAAATCCCTTATCAAATGGCAAAGTCAAAAGATAAATCACATCAAACTAATAGAAAACACCTGTCATATTCCTGACTCGGTACATGCATTTCCTTATGTATAAAACGGTAGGTTAAACCTGGTTTTATAGCTAGCAAAATCTATCTCTTTTATTTTGTGCTTTTTAACTTCAAAATTTGATTGGAATGCCTGTATTTTAAATCGTAGACAGCTACGTTAACCCATATTTTTAACAAAATAAGACAACAATATTGATGCCCAACATCCCCTTGTTACAGACCGCAATACGACTCATAGAAGCAAACATAAGTTGTGTTAGAAATTAAAAAGGCTAATCAAATATTGTTTGTTTTTATTTCCAAATATACAATTCATGGTTTCAATCAATTAAATTAATTTTTACATAAAAATATTTCTAGTTGGTGATAGTGTGCCAACATGATTTTATTGTAAAACAGAAAAACTTCCTGCGTCCGCAGCGCATGTCCGGATTTACCTTGATCTAGAACGCTCAAAGTTGAATAGTTGACACCTTCTTACGCATGTTTCACTATTTGATATAGTCGACAGTTTGATTTTGTTTAGGTTTTATGGACATTTTTTTATTTATCTTTGATTTTTTTTGGTTGAAACATTTTTTGCTGAATGAGATAGTAATATAATTATATTTTTTTTGCAGATACACTAACCAACTATCAATTGCAATGATAATGACTCATATTTTTACCTGTATCTTGTTTGTGTTGATGTGTGGTACATGTCATGGTAAGCTTTTTTACTAATCACGATTTTAAGTTATCAGATTCTTAAATCCCTATGCTTTGTCTGAATTTATGATAACATCGATTAAAAATGGTGACATGCACATTTTTAATTGAAATATATTGATGATGACATTCAAAATTTGGTCTCTCAGGGTACAATATATGATAAAAGCATACAAAATGGCAGCAATATTGGTAAACACATATTACACTAATGTTAGTCTTTTATTTAAAGTGCCAATATTTCATAATAAATAGTTAATGTGAAGGTATTCATTTTGAGTCAATGATGGATGCTCCATATCCTTTCTTTTCTATTTTTAACATATGTTTTATGTAATAAAAATGTTTACTCACATCAATGAGTAATACCAAATATGTATTTTTGTGGAAAAAAAGTGTATGCCTGTCTCATAAGTTGGTAAACCTGTTTACTAGGGAGCGATTTAAGAGTTTGTAAATTATAATTTTTTTTTCGACGAATACGCCTATCCGGTCTCAAAAACAAATTGAATATTAGCACTTTACTTTTGAATTTGGTGTAAAAAATAGACGAACGTCACTTTTGTGGTAAAAAAAAACGGTTGCATGTTGTTTTTCAAACAAACATACCTATTTTGTTCCTAGTGTTTAAACAATGATACCAAGTCATAATGTCAATCAAATCCTCATTTAAACATTAAGTTACAAAAGGAGGGCCGTATTGTGACCTTTCGAGCATACGTCTGTGGTTACTGGGGAAGTTTTTAACAAAAGTTATCACCACATTAATCAACAACACTGGCTATATTCATTCTGATAACTGCTAATGAAAATTGTATGCTGGTATGATAAAGAACTCGTAAATCGGTAATAAATTAATTAAACAATTGAAGGCTTAATATGCAGTTCAACTGTAAACAATCGTTATGTTTAGAAGTGTTAAATAACAGAGCTCACCACATAAGGCAAAGCGAGCGAATATAACGCCGTTGGATTTATGTCTTTGTTCTTAAGCAGCATATAGGATAAGTTTGTAATACCTCCGGTTTTGTTTAAAAATACCCTAATGTCACCTTATGATTTTGAATTTTTTTATAAATCTTAGTTATTAAATGCTTTTAGTCGGGTGTATTTTTTTGCCACCTGTCAGCCAAGCAAACTTTATGGGATTGTTCATCTAATACCATTGACCTAATTGTTATAATTTACAAATTCTGGTTTATTAAATTGCAATTTATTCTATAAATATAAATGCTTAGCTGTACATGTGTCTGGAGCGTTTTAGTTTTAATTAATAAAAGAATATAATCCTTTAATCCCTTACATGTGAAATTTGAAAAAAAGATCTATTTATTTTCGTTTGATTACAACTTCTTTAAATTATGGCAGGACACTTATGGGAAACCCAAATTGACATTAAATTTGGTTCTTTGTGATTATATTTCAAGGACAATCTATTGTACTATTGCCATGGTTTTTGTCAGTTTATTTTGTATAGTTCGTCTCTCTTTTGATTATTATCTTAAATATTAAGAAAGCGCTAGTAATATCCTGTTATGTTATGTTATACTTACTTTCCACATAAATATTTTTGTTTACTCTTTTGAGGGAAGATTGGAAAGTCTTTGGTTCTTGGTTTATTTAATAATATTGTTGTTAACACATCTACACAGAGGTTTTATTGAAAAATGCAGTGTATGCATTTTGTGCATACAACTCGTTTAATGTCTATGAAATTTCGATAACAATTATACATACATGTATCTAAGATTGAAACTTATTGTTGCATATTTATACCACCTATTCATGTTAAACAAATGCGTTAAAACACTCTACGTTAAAATGCCAGATCTTGAACGGTAAATACGAATGAGAAGTTTTTCTCAATCCCATGGCTTTGCGTGAAACTATTGTACAAATACCACTCTCTTTTTAATATATCAAATATCAACACGATAACGGTAGGTATTGTTGAATCAATTAAATGACAGTGATACCTATCTTTACTGAGTTTGGCCATACACTGTGATTCATAACAGTAAAGGAACAAGTGGCCATTAAAAAGTACAAACAAAAAACAAAAAACTGCTGACAGCAGAATAAATTGTGCTTGAGATGAAGTTATGAATTTTCGTCATGAAGTACTGAATGTACGGTTATATTTATGTGTATATTATATATTGTTAAATCCCTTGAAATATTTTTTACAGCTGACTTTACAGCGACATTAACCACTGGTGCACATTCGTTTCCGGTAAATGGTCGTATCATATACAACCAAGTCATTGAAGGAAATACTGATAATAGTTACAATCCCGTAGATGGTTTTTATACTGTTGCACCATTAAGGAATGGTCGTCACTTGGTGTCTGTTACCATGATGTCAGGCCTTGTAGAGACTTGGCTTACTCTAAGAAAGAATGAAAATATTATTAGAGTGTGGCTATTTACTGGTAGCCCATGGCACATGGCAACTCAAACTATCTACATGAATTTGGCAGTGGGAGATAGGATAGCGGTACACATGCAGAACAAGCAATCGAGCCTCTTTGATGTTTATAACACTTTCACTGTAGTTAGGCTCTAACAAGCAGGTACTCCGCCGAATATAGGTTAATGCTGTATTCGCAAAATAATGAGAAAATGATTGTCAAATTTCAACTTTAAATAAAAAGACTTTTTGACACATTAATAGTTCACTTTGCTTATTTTTTTGTTTTTCTAGTATGTTGAGAAAATGAACTTTTTTGCATTCTGTTAATTTCTCACATTATCATGTGGTTATCATGTGACACTCAAAATCTATTTATAACCGTGAGAACAGAAAACTCGAAAGTGCTAACGTGTAGACAGTGTTGTTTTCTAAGAATTGTTATCTTTAGACAGCTTGTGTACCAAAGTGATATAAAACTTCTACCCGCCTCTTTGAATAAAAAGATTAGGTAAGTAAACTCAGATTTTTGGCTGAAATGTGCCAAAAATACGATGACCTTCAGATATTATAACGTCTAATACTTAAACAAATCGAGTAGAAGTTTACGTAAAATATCGATATTCAGCTTTCTGTACATCACTTGATTTTAAAATTCATCATTTTAACACGCTATCGCGTTTCGATTAAAGTAAACGTGTTACCAAGTTTTTGCGTCCGATATTGTCTACAAACGCACAAGTGCCTTTCAAAGGAAATTAATTCTGTAAACACTAAGCAAAATCAGTCAACGTGAAATGGTTGCTGGTCTTTATTTAAGTGTTCTTTTTATTGCATCTTCTCAATAACGAGTTGATACAATTAATGAAACAAACTGCTTTTCTTTACTCGAATAATTAACCAGAGTATACATTACACATAGGCTTAAGTGGTATGACACTAAACCAATAGCAATAGGGATTGTGCTTGATATTCATATAATGAAAACATTATCTTTCAATCAGTTAAATTTAGGTCTAAAGCTAGCATGACAGTAACTGCTAGCAGTCCCTTGTTAATTTATGTATCATTGTCATTTTGTTTAGTTTCTTTAGTTGCCTATTCTGATATTGGACTCGGACTTCTTCAAACTCAGTTTTACTGTGCATATAACTGTGTGTTTGTTTTTTCTACATGGCTAGAAAAAAATCACAAAAATACTGAACTCCGAGGAAAATTAAAAACGTCAAAAAAGTTCATAATAAAATTGCAAAATCAAAAGCTCAAACGCATCAAACGAATGGATAACAACTGTTATTTTCCTGACTTGGTACAGACATTTTCGTATGTAAAAAATGGTGGATATGACCTGGTTTTGAAGCTAGCTTAACCTCTCACTTGTAGGAAAGTCGCATCAAATTCCATCAATTGACAACGATGTGTGAACAAAACAAACAGACATGATAAAATAGACAAAACAGATAAAAACAGACAAAACAAAGCGGTATAATACTGCTATTTTAATTATTCATCTCTTATGCTATTGATTTTGTATTTACGTTGTATCATAGATCAAATTTAATTGTTCAGTGTATGTTCACTCGTGTAAATATGTCTTTTGATTGAGTTAAGCCATTTCAATTGATAGTTTATATTGTGTCTTTCTATGTTATCATGTTAGGCATATAGACAAAGCACATTAGCAAAAATAAAAGACAATTAAAAACCAATTGTTCAGAGAACCATTGATGGTCTTTCCGCCAGTAAGGATCTTTTTTATATGAAAATATTAAAATTCGGTTTTAAATGTCAATTTTAGCGTCAAATGACAGCTTATTGAACGCTTATTCCTAAAATATATGGTTTCTATACAAAAAGATATACATAAGGGAGATCATTTTTACCTTCCGGTTTAAAAGATGTAATTTCCGGTATGTTTTGATAGTTTACTTGACACTGATTCCAAAAATAGATGGTTCTATATACTTTTACATTAAATTAGTACAAAAAATGGCTACTTCCGGTTTACAAAAGGTCATTTCCGGTTGGCTTTTTCAAGGTCACATTGCTTGCAACCTTTTGCCAAAAGTCCCATGGCTTTGTCATGTATATATAAGAGGAAAAAGCAAAGGTCATAATCTTTTTAAAATTTACCTATGACCTTGAGCTCAATTTCAAGGTCATCAACCAAGGACCTAAAATCAAAAGACTCTAGGCCTCTACTTTATATTGTTAATGAGTTATATTACCAAACAACTAATATTAGATATAAAAGGGGGCAAAACTTGCATTAAATGTTACATACCATTTTAAGTAAAATTTACGTGTTACGACATGTTGCAACTAACGATTGTCTGAAAATATTTTGTTGATATCTTGTATGATTTCTGAAATAAGAGATAACAAGCCAAAATCAAAAACTTGAACATGATCTTGACCTTTGACCTTGACCTCATTTTCATATTTTTGGACCAAGGACCTCAAATGAAAAGACCCTAGGCCTCTATCACTTATGGTTACAAATTAATTTCGATTATTTCAATACAAAAGGGGAAATTACTCTCATATGGGGTCTTCGTAACGGTTCGGTCAAAAGAAAACGAAACATCCGGAGGATATAACGAGCAATTTGGAAAAATAAATTTGTCGCTTTCTTTTACGGTTGCAGAGGAGATCTGATAACAAGAAAAACAGTGTTTGGGGAGATAACTCTTACAAAGAAAAGTGTTTGGTTAAACAGGGTGGGTTTCAAAAGCGTATAGACTGTATGATATCATATACAAAAAAACTAAGCGACATCTTTTGAAACATTTTTACACCGCAAGAAAAAAATTAAGCGGAAGAAAAAAAAACAATCAGAACAAATTCAATAGGTCTTTCCACACGGAAAGGTGGAAAGACCTAATAATGCAAAATTTACAATAGCACAATAACACAATGACGGGATGTATAAGTACAAAACCACCTCGTATGTATCAAAGAAACAACACAAAAAGGCATATAGACAAAGCAGATTAGCAAAAATGAAAGAAAAGAATACAAAAATTATCATAGAACAATAACACAAGGACGGGATGTATACGTATAGAGTCACGTCAAATAAATATAGAAAAACGGACAAAACATTAAGTTTTAAAGATGTTGCATTTCGGCAAAAACAAAATAAGCAGTGAATACTTTTCAATAAAGTTAACAATTTTGTTTTTGTTAGACTTTTTAAATAAATGAGTAATAAGCTTAGACACGCATTTGATTTATTGTGTTTAGTTTTGCATGTACCTTCTACCAAAAACAAGATAATATTCGGTTTATTAGCTCACCTGGCCCAAAGGGCCAAGTGAGATTTTCTCATCACTTTGCGTCCGGCGTCCGGTGTCCGGCGTCCGTCGTTAGCTTTTACAAAAATCTTCTCCTCTGAAACTACTGGGCCAAATCAAACCAAACTTGGCCACAATCATCATTGGGGTATCTAGTTTAAAAAAAATGTGTAGCGTGACCCGGCCAACCAACCAAGATGGCCGCCATGGCTAAAAATAGAACATAGGGGTAAAATGTAGATTTTGGCTTGTAACTTGGAAACCAAAGCAATTAGAGCAAATCTGACATGTGGTAAAATTGTTTATCAGGTCAAGATCTATCTGCCCTGAAATATTCAGATGAAGCGGACAAACTTTTGTTGGGTTGCTGCCCCTGAATTTATAATTTTAAGGAAATTTTGCTGTTTTTGGTTATTATCTTGAATACTATTATAGATAGAGATAAACTGTAAACAGCAATAATGTTCAGCAAAGTAAGATCTACAAATAAGTCAACATGATCAACATGGTCAGTTGACCCCTTTAGGAGTTATTGCCCTTTGTAGTCAATTTTTAACCATTTTTCGTAAAACTTAGTTATCTTTTACAAAAATCTTCTCCTCTGAAACTACTGGGCCAAAATAAATCCAAACTTGGCAAAAATCATCTTTGGGGTATCTAGTTTAAAAAATGTGTCTGGTGACCTGGCCATCCAACCAAGATGACCGCCATGTCTAAAAATAGAACATTTGGGTAAAATGCAGTTTTTGGCTTATAACTCAAAAACCAAAGCATTTAGAGCAAATCTGACAGGAGGTAAAATTGTGTATTGGGTCAAGATATATCTGTCCTGAAATTTCCAGATGAATCGTACAACCTGTTGTTAGGTTGCTGCCCCTGAATTGATAATTTAAAGGAAATTTTGCTGTTTTGGGTTATTATCATGAATATTATTATATATAGATAGAGATAAACTGTAAAAGCAATAATGTTCAGCAAAGTAAGATTTACAAGTAAGTCTACATGACTGAAATGGTCAGTTGACCCCTTTAGGAGTTATTGCCCTTTATAGTCAATTTTAACATTTTTCATAAATTTTGTTAAATTTAAAAAAATATTTTCCACTGTAATTACTGGGCCAAGATCATTATAAATAGAGATAATTGTAGCAACACGAATGTTCAGTACAGTAAGATCTACATACACGTCACCATCACCAAAACACAATTTTGTGGTGAATTTATCTGTGTCCATTGTTTAATATGCACAAAGACCAAGGTGAGCGACACAGGCTCTTGAGAGCCTCTAGTTTTTATTATATTATCATTCATTGTATCAGGACCTCAACATGGAGATAAGTGTATATCTAAAACAGGTAGAAATTTAGATATGGAAAATAAGTCAATGAGATCAATCGAAACACACATCATATATATTTTGAACATTATAAATTTTGATTGGTCAATTGACAGTTGCATTTAACCCAGGTGGAAGTACAACAATAATATACTAAACTTACTTTTGTCCATCTGATGAGTTAAGCCTTTTTCAACAGATTTTTATAGTTCGTTCTTATGTTGTGCTGTTGTACCACTGTCCCAGGTTAGGGGGAGGGTTGGGATCCCGCTAACATGTTAAACCCAACCACATTATCTATGTATGTGCCTGTCCCAAGTCAGGAGCCTGTAATTCAGTGGTTGTCGTTTGTTTATGTGTTGCATATTTGTTTTTCGTTCATTTTTTTTTACATAAATAAGGCCGTTAGTTTTTCTCGTTTGAATTGTTTTACATTGTCTTATCGGGGCCTTTTATAGCTGACTATGCGGTATGGGCTTTGCTCATTGTTGAAGGCCGTACGGTGACCTATAGTTGTTAATGTCTGTCGTTTTGGTCTTTTGTGGATAGTTGTGTCATTGGCAATCATACCACATCTTCTTTTTTATACTTATAATAACATGCTAATGTGATATAAAATGTTCTGATAAGTATTCAATCGACATGTTTAGTCGTTTTTTAAAGGATGTTCACAAGGTCAAATTTTTGCACCAAACCTTTCATGTAATCTTTGCCCTTGATTTGCGGAAATCGTTTTTTTGTCTTTCGCTTGATCTTGCGTAAGATCCAATCAACATTCTAAAAAAACGTTATAAGTACGTTAAAATATCCGTCAAACCGTATATGTTGAAACACTCTTTTCCAAATAATAAAAATGGTGGAAGTAGACGAAATATACTAAAGGGACTTTCAAACTCGTATATCTTATGAATCACAATATGAGGTCAGGGACAATAGGACCAAATGACACAAACAACCTATTGATATTGAACATTGTAAAATTTGAATGGTTCAATTAATTGATGGACGTCAAGTTGGTTACTTATTCCCTATTCTCTATTCGTTACCTATTCCCTATTCCCTATTCGTTACCTATTCCCTATTCCCTATTCCTTACCTATTCGTTACCTATTCCCTATTCCCTATTCGTTACCTCTTCCCTATTCCCTATTCCCTATTCGTTACCTATTCCCTATTCCCTATTCGTTACCTATTCCCTATTCCCTATTCGTTACTTATTCGTTACCTATTCCCTATTCCCTATTCGTTACCTATTCGTTACCTATTCCCTATTCCCAATTCGTTACCTATTCGTTACCTATTCCCTATTCCTTATTCCCTATTCCCTATCCGTTACCTATTCGTTACTTATTCCCTATTCCCTATCGTTACCTATTCGTTACTTATTCCCTATTCCTTATTCGTTACCTATTCGTTACCATTTCCCTATTCCTTATTCCCAATTCGTTACCTATTCCCTATTCCCTATTCGTTACCTATTCCCTATTCCCTATTCGTTACCTATTCCCTATTCCCTATTCGTTACCTATTCCCTATTCCCTATGCGTAACCTATTCGTTACCTATTCCCTATTCGTTACCTATTCGTTACCTATATCCTATTCCCAATACGTTACCTATTCCCTATTCCCTATTCGTTACCTATTCCCTATTCCCTATTCGTTACCTATTCCCTATTCCCTATTCGTTACCTATTCGTTACTTATTCCATATTCCCTATCGTTACCTATTCGTTACGTATTCCATATTCCCTATCGTTACCTATTCGTTACTTATTCCCTATTCCTTATTCGTTACTTATTCGATTTTTAATATCCTTCCCCCTTTTTAATTGTTTATACTCCTATATCTGGTAATAGTTCTAAATTTGTTTAGGTAAAATGATCTTTTTATGACCTATTTATATGTGTTTGTGCTCAACCGATCATTTTAATTTATGTTCGATACTCATTTGTTCCTTATTTGATTTTTATACGTTCTACCTTTTAACTGCTTTATGTCCGTATGTTTGAAGATGGATCTTGGTTCGAAGGGATGAAATCGCCGTGTTAGCGCTTGCATAAAGAAAGATGTGGTATGATTGCCAATGAGACAAAACCCCACAATAGACCAAAATGACACAGAAACTATCAACTATAGGTCAATGTACGGCCTTCAACAATGAGCATAGCCCAAACCGTGTAATCACCTATAAAAGGCCCAGACATGACAATTTCAAACAATTCAAAAAACAAAACTAACGGCCGTATTTCATATACAAAAAAATAAACGGAAAACAAATATGTTACACAAAAACAAATGAAAACTACTTAATTTCAGGCTCTTGTCTAGGGACATGCACATACTAACATAATGTGGTGGGGTTAAACATGTTAGCAGGGTGTACATCGTTTCGGAGCATGCTATTACCTTGTTTAAATCGTTCCATCACTCGCTTATAATTCGCTTATAATACGTGTATCATACGTTGCACCTTTTAAAACATGATTTTCAATTGTTTTGTTGTCTCTGGTGGTAGATTTGGGTTCTTAGAGGTGATATAACTCTATAAGCGCATATGTACCCGTTCCAGCGCTCGGATAATACCCTGTTAAATATTCGTTACTTATTCGCTTTTAATACGTTTGTTGTACAATGTACGTTGCACCTTTTAGAAAAGGATTTTCAATTGTGTTCATATCTCTGGTGGTAATAATTTGTTCTTATAGATGAAATACCCCTATTAGCGCGTATGTACCCGTTCCAGCGCTCGGATAATACCCTGCTACTTATTCGTTCCTTATTCGCTTTTAATGCGCGGGGTAAGTATACGTTGCACCTTGAAATAAATCGTTTTTAATTGTGTTCATGTCTCTGGTGGTAACATTGTGTTCTTAGAGACGAAATGACCCTATTAGAGCGCATGTACCCGTTCCAGCGCTCAGTTAATACCCTGTTACCTATTCGTTACCTATTCGTTACCTATTCACTTATAATACGTTTGTTGTATGTTGCACCTTTTAGAAAAGGATTTTCAATTGTGTTCATATCTCTGGTGGTAATAATGTGTTCTTATAGATAAAATGCCCCTATTAGCGCATATGTACCCGTTCTAGCGCTTGGATAATACCCGGTTACTTATTCGCTTTTAATGTGCAGGGTATACGTTGCACCTTGAAATAAATTGTTTTTTAATTGTGTTCATGTCTCTGGTGGTAACAATGTGTTCTTAGAGATGAAATGACCCTATTAGCGCGTATGTACCCGTTCTAGCGCTCGGTTAATACCCTGTTACCTATTCGTTACCTATTCGTTACCTATTCATTTATAATACGTTTGTTGTACGTTGCACCTTTTAGAAAATTTCAATTGTGTCCATGTCTCTGGTGGTAACAATGTGTTCTTAGAGATGAAATGACCATATTTACGCGCATGTACCCGTTCCAGAGCTCGGTTAATACCCTGTTACCTATTTGTTACCAATTCGTTACCTATTTACTTATAATACGTTTGCTGTACGTTGAACCTTTTAGAAAAGGATTTTCAATTGTGTCCGTGTCTCTGGTGGTAACAATGTGTTCTTAGAGACGAAATTACCCTATTAGCGCGTATGTACCCGTTCCAGCGCTCGGTTAATACCCTGTTACTTATTTGTTACTTATTCGCCTATAATACGTTTGTTGTACGTTGCACCTTTTAGAAAAGGATTTTCAATTGTGTCATTGTCTCTGGTGGTAACAATGTGTTCTTAGAGATGAAATGACCCTATTAGCGCGCATGTACCCGTTCCAGCGCTCGGTTAATACCCTGTCACCTATTTGTTACCTATTCGTTACCTATTCACTTATAATACTTTGTTGTACGTTGCACCTTTTAGAAAAGGATTTTCAATTGTGTCCATGTCTCTGGTGATAAAAATGTGTTCTAAGAGGTGAAATGACCCTATTAGAGCGCATGTACCCGTTCCAGCGCTCGGTTAATACACTGTTAACTATTCGTTACCTATTGGTTACCTATTCACTTATAATACGTTTGTTGTACGTTGCACCTTTTAGAAAAGGATTTTCAATTGTATCCATGTCTCTGGTGGTAACAATGTGTTCTTAGAGATGAAATGACCCTATTAGTGTGCATGTACCCGTTCCAGCGGTCGGTTAATACCCTGTTACCTATTCATTACCTATTCACTTATAATACGTTTGTTGTACGTTGCACCTTTTAGAAAAGGATTTTCAATTGTGTCAATGTCTCTGGTGGTAACAATGTGTTCTTAGAGATGAAATGACCCTATTAGCGCGCATGTACCCGTTCCAGCGCTCAGTTAATACCCTGTTACCTATTCGTTACCTATTCGTAACTTATTCACTTATAATACGTTTGTTGTACGTTGCATTTTTTTGAAAAGGATTTTCAATGGTGTCCATGTCTCTGGTGGTAACAATGTGTTCTTAGAGACGAAATGACCCTATTAGCGCGTATGTCCCCGTTCCAGCGCTCGGTTAATACCCTGTTACTTATTCGTTACTTATTCGTCTATAATACGTTTGTTGTACGTTGCACCTT
Organism: Mytilus galloprovincialis; assembly: GCF_965363235.1. Lineage (NCBI taxonomy): Eukaryota > Metazoa > Mollusca > Bivalvia > Mytilida > Mytilidae > Mytilus > Mytilus galloprovincialis. Next base: position 45,599,361 of record NC_134850.1, on the reverse strand, counting down.
TTAGAAAGGGATTTTCAATTGTGTTTATGTCTCTGGTGGTAACGATGTCTTCTTAGAGATGACATGATACTATTAGCGTGCATGTACCAGTTCCAGCGCTCGGTTAATACCCTGTTACTTATTCGTTACTTATTCGCTTTTAATACGTTTGTTGTACGTTGCACCTTTTAGAAAAGGATTTTCAATTGTGTTCATATCTCTGGTGGTAATAATGTGTTCTTATGGATAAAATACCCCTATTAGCGCGTATGTACCCGTTCTAGCGCTTGGATAATACCCGGTTACTTATTCGCTTTTAATGTGCAGGGTATACGCTGCACTTTGAAATAAATTGTTTTTTAATTGTGTTCATGTCTCTGGTGGTAACAATGTGTTCTTAGAGATGAAATGACCCTATTAGCGCGTATGTACCCGTTCTAGCGCTCGGTTAATACCCTGTTACCTATTCGTTACCTATTTGTTACCTATTCGTTACCTATTCACTTATAATACGTTTGCTGTACGTTGAACCTTTTAGAAAAGGATTTTCAATTGTGTCCGTGTCTCTGGTGGTAACAATGTGTTCTTAGAGACGAAATGACCCTATTAGCGCGTATGTACCCGTTCCAGCGCTCGGTTAATACCCTGTTACTTATTTGTTAATTATTCGCCTAAATTACGTTTGTTGTACGTTGCACCTTTGATTCTAACAAAACATTTTCTGAAACTGACATTATCAAGCTGCTTGTCTTCTTGATTGACAACATATTTGTTACGTTTGGAGGACGTGTTTATCAACAGACTGTCGGCATTCCAATGGGAACCAATTGTGCCCGTCTTCTTGCCGACTTGTTCCTGTATTATTGTGAGGCTGACTTCATACTGGAACTTTTTTGGAAGAACGATAAGAAGTTACTTAGTTAGCAATATCCTTTAACTTTACGTTCCGCTATAAAGATGATGTTCACTCACTAAATAATTCAAAATTTGGTGACTATGTTGAACGCATCTATCCCACTTACATCTAGAAATTGACAATGAGGGTCGGTTGAAAACAAAACTTTACGACAAAAGAGATGATTTTGCAGCTCAATGTCTATTTTCTTATTTTAAAGGCAGCAAGTGCAACATAGACGTTGAGCTGCAAAAGTTTCTTATCATCTACATCCGATTTTACCTGGATAGATGCACGCTTGATAAAGCTAGTTGGTCTAGCGAAATATTGCGTTTTTTTTCATCATTTTGTAAATATTTTTAAAATTCTTATATTTACATACTAAATAGTGTGTTAAAATTACATTGTTAGGCAATCTATATATATATATATATATATATATATATATATACAACTCGTCTAACCATCAACCTAACCTTTCGCAAATTTTTGTTCTATCCTTACCGGGATTCGAACCCATGCTACTGAGATATCGTGACACCAAATCGCCTGCACTGAAGCCGTCCCGCTAAACCACACGACCACCTAGGCTTCACAAGGATAAAGTTTTCGGTGGTCGTGTGTTACCTTTCCTCATCAGTTTTAATCTAGCGTCGTACTACAGTACATGATATATATGGCATGGAGATGTTATTGTTACAGATCAGCTCAATTATCTATAATAAAGGATCCTACAAATTAATGCAAGATACAGTCACAGAAAATAATTATATTTATAAGTACGTCTGAGTCAGTGACAACTCTACAACAGATCTATCCATCGGATCACACACATACATGTATATATATATATCAGAATTTTGTGTGAATTTCAGTGCAGACGTCATCTAAGTAACTAACGAGGTGTCTTCCGAATACTACCGACGGTCACATTTATAACCCAATATAATAAACATAAACAAAACTATCAATATATAACCCCCGTGTTATAGAATTTTTATCGGTCTGTTTGATTTCATGTTATGGGTTAAAACATAAGTTTATTAACACTTTCACTTATGTAAGAATGATTTTTTGTCGATCGAATCAGTGAACGAAGTGATTCACCTTTGTTTCAGTTTCAATGTTGACATTAGTTTCCTTTAAATGATTGAAGACGACTTATGCATCCGTCACCAATCTCTAGCTAAACAAAAGTAAATCACAAAAATGCTGAACTCCGAGGAAAATTCAAAACGGAAAGTCTCTAATCAAATAGCAAAATCAAAGGATAAAACACATGGACAACAGCTGTCATATTCCTGACTTGATACAGGCATTCTCAAATGTAGAAAATGGTGGGTTGACCCTGGTTTTATAGCACTAAACATCTCATTTTATGACAGTCGCATCAAATTCCGTTATTTTTACAACGATGAGTGTAATGGATTGAATTAAAGGTCAAATAAATACGGCTTTAAAGAGCTCAAATTGTTCAATTGCAAGTGAACAATTCATCAGCGACATTTATTTGATTGTTTTGACAAAATTGAACCAAATTGGCTGATAAAAACGAATCATTATTTCATAATTTCACTTTTATTAATGATTGAACCAAACGAAATCCTATTCTATTTTTTTTTACATATCTCGTAGCTAGTGCCCTTTAAGATTGGCCAAAAAAAAAAGAGATAAAAATAAAACATCAAAACTGACAGATTGTCAATTACACTTAACATTTATTCCGTATATAAAAATATAGTTGATCAATTTCTTAAAGTATCTGAGATACGGACTTGGACATTAACTTACAAAGATTGTACTTGGTCGAGTTAGGCGAACCCTTTTGTAAAAGAGATACCAGAGGTAGTCAAACTCTTTAGTGCCGTGTGGAGGCAGTAGAGTGCCTCCCCGTGCTTCAGGTTTATGCTCTTATAATATACTAGATTATGGAGTGTGTGTCCGAGCGAGAACTGCTCTAGTCCATTACTTTATGAATATTTATCAAAAAGTAGTATTTCAATATTAAGCCCCATTCTACTATTTAATCAGCCATCAGTCCTACCCTGATTTACCCTATCTTTTCCGGGTAATTAATACTGATAGCGTTTGACATTTTTAGCCGAACAGACTTATCAATTTTACATAACTTAAATTATTGTATGCTGGTTCATATTCTGAACGCCAGTCTTCGCTCCTTTATTATATAATTCACTAACAAAAAACAATTATGAAGCTTAGAAATGGAAAAATATTAAATACTAAACTTGTTTAAAGGGTATCTACACGTCTCAATCTTCAACATTGGTTATCTAAAAATACTACCATTGCTATCATTTTTAACAATTAAAAACGTGGTTACCCTTTTATCGATAAGTGTCATGCCAAAAAATGACTTACATGTCCCCGTCTTTCCACCAACAATACGGTAAGGTCCACGTGTAATAGTCGCACATTTTCGTTGAATTTTGAAACTGATATAACTTGAAAAACAAACAGTATTATTTATTTACTCACATGAAACAAACCGGGATGTGGTATTCAGTACGTAGGAGAAACTGGGCGATATTTATCTAAACGCACTCAAGAACATCTGTATCGTTTTAAAAGACCTAATAAATTCAAAAGTATCATTTACCAACACCTTAAGAAGCACAACCATCCTTTTAAATATTTAGCAGTTCAACCTTTAGAAGTAGTAAATAAGCAGCCTAGCCTGGTGAATCTCATTCAAATTTTGTACGATCACGGAAAATAATTGAATTAATTTGGATTAAAAAATTACAGACAGTCTTCCCTCTCGGTCTTAATGATAATATCATGGGAATTGGTAATATATCTAGAACCCATTCCATTAACATTTTGGATATAGTTTCTAAACCTGTTCGTAAATACCGTTCTCACGGTCGTAGAACAAATCGCAAACAAAGAAAATTTCCGATCAATCATACCAATATTTCGGACCTAATTTCTATTTCAAAAAACAACGGCAGACATTATCTGTTAACAAAACTCTGTTCATTACCAGTTAATAAGTTAAATAAAATTTTGGAGGATTGCAACACAATTTCATATAGCAGTCCTAAGTATGAAATTGTTCAAATTATTATGGCATATTGTTATTTTAAACTATTTCCCAAAATTAATCGCCCTGAAGATCATAAAAAACATTTTATTAAAATAAAGTATGTCAATAAAGGTTTTGATTTTGTAAATATTGCCGGTATATTTAACGACCATTCTGTTAAAGAACAAATTCCTGGATATTTTGACAATACTGAGCTACCTCTTATTTGTTATATTTACAAGAAATCTAACCGGAAATTTGTTTTTAATTATAGCCAAATGTGTAAGATGTAAATATCAGTGAAAATACACCTACTTCATGTAATTGTAGTACCTCCGAATATATTTATGGACCCATTTCCCATGTTATAACAGGAGATCTTAACATCGTTCAAGACCGAGAGTTAAAATCATTCCTCAGTAAAGGACCTAAATATCGTCCCCCGTCAATTAATAATTGGAATGAGTGTCGTAATATCATCAACGACTCACTTTATACTTACTGTATAAAATGGATTAAACGGGAAAAAGCTGACAAAAAATCTTTGGGCTCCTTTTTTTAATTCAGTAATGAAGATGGTTGATATACGTATTCAACATTTTAAAGAACATTTTACTATTAACCATTACCACAATAAACCTATTTCTCGTATCAAAAATAAACTAAAAGAACTAGCCAAGAAATTTGTTTTTGTCCCGGCCGATAAAGCTGCTAATAATATTATTATTTGTTTGACGTAAATTTTACATTGAGGTTCTGAAAACAGAAATCACCAATTCACCAACATTCCAACTGACTCCATTTTCAGAAAACGACATCTGTAACAAACATAAACTTTTAGCTACCGCTTTACAAGCAGAGCCAAATACAAAAAAGTCAATGAAAGTCTATGTATTGGCTTCCGAAGCTACACAAAACACCTTACAAATATAGATTTATTTCGTCTTCAAGCCATTGTTCCACTCCTAAATTGTCTATTCTTCTTACCAGCACACTTGGTACAATCAAAAACCTGATAATAAATTGTTCAAATAAGGCCTTCGAAAATAGTGGAATTAATTACTTTTGGAGTGTCAAGAACTCGTTGGAAGTACTTGATAAATTGTATGCTTATATTGGTTATATTGAATCTGTTCAAAGTTTTGATTTTCTACCCTGTATACCACATTGCCTCACATTCTAATTAAGAAAAAATTCACACACCTAATTAAATGGGCATTTAAAAAGTCAGAATGTGAAATATATGTTCAAACTCTTTTAGGTCATTTTTAGTAGCAATAAACAAAAACACTATGTCAATTGGACATGCTTTGATACTATATATGCCCTTGAATTTTTACTAGATAACATTTTTATTCGCTTTGGGGATTCCGTATATCGTCAGATTATCGGGATTCCAATGGGGACTAACTGTGCACCACTTATTGCGGACCTGTTTTTGTATTGCTATGAGTTACAATTTATGACAAAGATAAGCAAAGACCCATCGAAACAACATCTGATAAACAAATTTAATAATACATTTAGATACTGTAAACAGGGAAATTTTCGCGGTAGTTTTATTTTCGCTATTTTCGCGGTAAGAAGTGAAACGCGAAAATAAAACGACCGCGAAAATATCAAGGAAAAACTCTTTTGATTACATTTTCTTTTACAAATTGTGACTTGGATGGAGAGTTGCCTCATTGGCACACATACCACATCTATATGAATAGAATATATATAGGAATACTGTATAATACTGATTTTAAAGACGACAACTATATAATTTAAATTATAACAGTATCTCTTAATGAAAAGCAATGTTAAAAGTCATGTCTTTAACTCAAATCAGTTATTTCACTGAAGCGAGCATTACGGATATTGTTATGTAAACAAACACTCATTACCATTATGTTAATGACACCTGTCAATCAGTAATAAAAGTATCACATCGTTGAATCTACTACAAAGATTGATTAGATCAAAAGATCGACTAATTAGTATTTATCCTGACAGCTGGTTATTTTAATTCATTCCTAATTAGGTTTACTTTTCTATTGTTGTGTATGTGTTTTTACGAGCATTGAAACATGCCAAACTTTCAATCTACTTTAAAATTAATGAACCGAAAAAAAAATATTTCTGATTGATTTTATCATTTGATTTAAGATATATGTAAAGCTGTTCACTTTCCAAATCATTTATGAAAATATTTATCTAGACCACTGGGAAATCGCGAATTCAAAACGGCGCGAATTCGGATCGTGTAAGTAAATCGCGAAATAAAGACGGCGCGAAAATTTCCCGGTTTACAGTATTTGGATGATATTTTGGCTCTCAATAATGACGACTTCAGTATGTATATTAAAGAAACTTATCATGTTGAACTAACTTTAAATAAAGCTAATACTAACAATGACCACTGCCCTTTCCTCGATTTTGATATCTATATCACTAACGGAAAGCTGAATACTAAAATTTATGATAAAAGAGATGATTTTTCATTTCCTATCGTTAATTGTCCATTTTTAGATGTTGACGTTCCCTTGTCACCATCTTACGGTGTTTATATATCTCAACTTGTACGATTCGCTCGTGTATGTAACAATGTTTTAGATTTTAACGAGATAAATGTATGTATTACTGAAAAATTATTACACCAGGGTTTTCGATATCACAAACTAGTCAAAACATTTACTAAATTTTATCATCGGTATAAGGACATCATTCGTAAATATAGCTCAACATGCAGAGTTCTTATACGTTCAGGTATTTCACATCCAATTTTTTATGGAAATATTCTTTATAAAGCACAAAGGTGTCAGTATTCACCTCAAAAACTAACAAAACCTTTGAATAGACTTATTAAGAAGGGATATAGTTACAGGTCATTAAAGATTGCATATTTTGGCTTTAATATTGATTCACTTATAGGGTCTTTGCATCGGAAATAAACACATTTATTTAAAAACCAGTTGTTAGCATGACACGGGTTATGTTCTTCTCATATATGTTATGATGGTATGATACTAAACCCCTAACGGGAAGGATTGTGCCTGATGTTCATATGATGAAATCATAATCTTTCAGTCAGTTTAATTGAAGTCTGGAGCTTGCATGTCAGTTAACTGCTAGTAGTATGTTGTTATTTATGTATTATTGTCATTTTGTTTATTTTCTTTGGTTACATCTTCTGACATCAGACTCGGACTTCTCTTGAACTGAATTTTAATGAGCGTATTGTTATGCGTTTACTTTCTACATTGGCTAGAGGTATAGGGGGAGGGTTGAGATCTCACAAACATGTTTAACCCCGCCGCATTGTTGCGCCTGTCCCAAGTGAGTAGCCTCTGGCCTTTGTTAGTCTTGTATTATTTTAATTTTAGTTTATTGTGTACAATTTGGAAATTAGTATGGCGTTCATTATCACTGAACTAGTATATATTTGTTTAGGGGCCAGCTGAAGGACGCATCCGGGTGCAGGAATTTCACGCTACATTGAAGACCTGTTGGTGACCTTCTGCTGTTGTTTTTTTTTCTATGGTCGGGTTGTTGTCTCTTTGGCACATTCCCCATTTCCATTCTCAATTTTATCATAGATCGAAAACAAACTGACAATGACATGGCTAAAAAAAAAAAGATAAACAGACAAATAATATTACACAAGACACAACATAGAAAACTAAAGACTAAGCAACACAAACCACAGCAAAAACTCCGGATGATTACAGATGCTCCTGTATTCATTACAAAGATCCAATACAACACTTATAGTTATATTGTCACGTGACAAAACACTCAACATTCTTTATTCAAGCAGTCACTTATAACCATTAAAATGAAGTTTAGGGCACTGGAAATATGACAGACAAAATCTTCGGCATAACAGGACCATTAGTATAATCAAGGAATATTTTAGAATATTATTGTTTACAAAACAAACTTTGAATTTTTTGAAAAACTAAGGATTTTCTCATCCCAGGATTAGATCACCTTAGCCGTATTTGGCAAAACTTTTTGGAATTTCGGGTCCTCAATGCTTTTCAACTTTGTACTTATTTGGCTTTATAACTATTTTGATCTGAACGTCACTGATGAGTTTTATGTAAACGAAACGCGCGTCTGGCGTATCAAATGACAATCTTGGTACATTTGATAACTAATTAGTTTTAGAGCTATTGCTATTATGGATTAGGGAAATGTATGCCTTCAATTCAAATATTTTGAATAATTTACTAAATGTCATTAAAATGGTTTATTTTTTCACATGAAAATATAAAATAAATATAGTTAGCATAACATAATAAATAATAGAATATACAATATGGCATACAATTGTGTAGACTAGGACATTAGACACTATCTTTACTTGGTCATATTAATATGTGAATGTTGAGTTTTACCGTTCAGTAAGATTCTTAAAATAATCCATACATAAGATTTCCCATTTAGGACCATTGTCCATAAGTTGCAAAACTTCTTATATTAACTTTAAACGCAATTGTTTCTTTGTTATTGACAACAATTGAATGAAGATATAACAAGAAATGTTATTCTCTCTGTAATAGTACCATATTGAATCATTTGCTCTGTTCAAGGAATGATGAACTTGTATTTAAGTAGTCCCTTATTTAACACAAGAGATGATTCAACTATTGTTCTTACTTTTAAACAACATGCATTACTTCGCAGACAAATGGTCCAAGGAACGTAAAGGAAATTAACTTTCACATATTTTGTGAGGAAAAGCGGTATGTTGAATATGAATTTGAAAGGATTTTTTGATTTCTTCAATGACTGGACCTACACTTTAAAAGGTTTAACGTTTAAGATTGTATTTCCCATTTTCACAGAACGTGACAATTTGCCTTCCATGTCCTCTACGTGTAACTGAAATATGCTCTTGATTATGCTTCAGTGAATATTTTAAGTTTTTCTCACAAAAGCAAACAACAAATTGAATTTTTTTTTTTGATCATTGCATTGTAGTCAAACACATTACAATTGTTTTTTTTTTTTTTCTCAAGTAATCAATTGTTCTTTTGTTTAAAAGTCTAGTTGTTATTCTTTTTCTGTGGTTCAAATACCATAACATCCTGCAAAAGAAAATACATCAAAAATATAACTTTTTACCATCAATAATGTAATAATTATTAAAAAGTCATTTTTGTCATTCTGTTTGCTACAACTGGATGGTTACTATTGCTATCTGATTAATTTTTTGGGTAGCAAATTATTTGGTACTTACAAAATTCAGTGAATACAATTTGTTAATTTATTATTATATTATCGTACTAAACATACTTAAAACTTAGGTTGTAACAAGTACTCTGTCAAGCACAGATTACTTAAATGTTGATCCAGAGGGTACCTAATAGGAGCTTTTCTTAATGGAATATCTAAATAAACGCAACAGTAGTATACCTCTGTTCCATGACACACATAAACTTTTAGTATTTAGAGTTTATCATCGTATTTGTTGCAGTAATTGCATGTAAGTGCTAAAAGCATTTACCTTCATCATTGTTATTCATTTGTGATACATGCAAGTGGATAATAGTCGTATTTACTATATACAGTAAGGCAAATTAAAGTGTTCGAAAAATTTGACCAAAAATGGCATGTACATAATAGTGTTGACATATACCAACTTAATATATTATATATGTATACAAATTGTTTATATTCACTGTTATATAACTTACAATCATGAAGCACGCACAGACAAACAAAGCTTTTTCCTTAACGTCCATTCCTGGAACTGTATAAAATATATATTGTATTATTTCATTAAATTCACTAAAATGTGCCATCCGTTTATTAAATCCGTCCCATTGTGAGCAACGTTTCACTTCTATTGTATTCTTTTAATCTAAGAACATTTTTTTCCATTGGAGAACATATCATTTTTATTCAAAATTAAGTATAACAATCCGCAAAAATTCTATCACATATTTTGTTTCTACAAAAAAACTGCATCAGAAAAAGTATTTGACATTATTTGAAAGGAATTATTCATCTTTCGATATTTGATATATATTTCAGGAAGATAATTCTTCAAATCATTAATGCGTTTGTGGTTGCTAACAATATATTTATGAAAATGGCTGATACAAACGTACTGGTGATTTTAAGTATTATTTTCCCTTAACCTAGGTCTGCAATTCTTAAATGGTGAAAATATTTAGAGGTATATCTTAAAATAAGAGAATTTAACTTACATTCACAAACTAACAAATCAGCTCTGGTACAACATTCTCTGACCCATCCAGCCCATTTCTTGTAAATTCTTGGACTTAATCGGTTTCCTGATTTGACATCATGAACCTTGAAAAATAAGCAATATATGTTTTTGTTATTCCTGATGTTAAACTTTCTGATTTATCATAGACTGGGATAATATAATTTTGATTATGGTTTAGATTTTTGGAAATTTGGGCTACAATATAAACACAATGTTATCATTGAAATGATTATATTAGCTAATATTTGCATTTATTAAATGCGCGTAAAGCGCTTTTTATGCTAACTGAATTGCTTATCATTATAGAAATGCTATGAGAAAAGCAGGTACATGTACATAAAACAACTATAGAAATTAATGTTCTCTAATTTTTGATAATATCCTTTAATATGAGCAACACCTAAATGATTTCAGAAAGAGCACATAAGTATTCTTACTTTTTCATATAAAACAACACTTTTTAAATATAATGTGTAAGGGGTCATCCATAATTGTCAACCATTTTCCTCCCTCAAAAGGTGTATATCAACCATTTTCAGATTTCAAGAGAGGAATCAATCATTCTTAATAAAAAGAAGATCCTGTTTATTATATTTTAGTTTAATATAGAAATTTGCATTGAAAATAAACTAAAACATATCTGACTGTTTTATTTGATGACATCTATCTGTGATGCTTGTGTTTTGTTTGAATAAAGAGTTCAAAGATTAGTGTTTCCCCTATCACACAGTGGGAACTCCAATGAAAAAGGGCACCTAGAGCATGCAAAAGATTAACAAAAGGGCACATAAACTATGCAAAGAATCAAAGAAAGGGAAATGCATGGTTATATTGCATTGGTAAAGTATGTACTGACAGTTGTTGATGGAATCAGAGCTCAAGACAGCAATCAATAAAAGTGTAATGTTTTAAAACATTTTAAGTTTTTAAATTTCCCGCCTGTATTTCTATTTAAATGGTCCCTGTAAATATGTCATTCATGGCACTATTATCGTTTATGTATATATATACTGTAACGTGTAATTTTTAAGGTTAAGGTTAAACTTCATATGGAGGTGCTCCTAATTAAAGGAGGCTTATACTAAGAAAAATAAGTTTACTTCCGGTTTACTGTTTTTGAAATACATTACAAGGAAATTAATCGAAGGACCAGTTTAAAATCTTTTCACAAAATGGTGTCTTGTCAAAATCAAAACATTCAAAGAATTTAGTGTTTCCATCAGTTTTGTTTATTAAACAGAGTGAAACGATAACGATCTATAATAAATCAGGTGAAATTGACAATCGGGGGTACTGAGAAATCCTCGCAAACTTTTTTTTAAAATTTTTTACAAGTTTACATTTTTGAAAGATTTAGTTTTCATATGATCTGATCTTTTAATCGTTCAATCCGAATTGAGGAGAATCATGATATCGAAATAAATATCATCAAGTGAAAATAATAAAGAAGAAATAAGAAGAGAAACACACCAAGCCAGTCCACGATTTTATACATCGACTTTCCCTACGGAAATGAAATAAAATCTGGAAATTAAAAAAAAAAGCGTACGGTAAAAATGTTGATTTTTTAACTCCCTCCCCCCAAGTGTACGTTTTGTACACTTTGGAAAATGGTTGACAAATATGGATGACCCCTAAAGCTATAATTTCGTTACACACTTTCCTATCTATTCTTAATAGTTTCTTTTTAAATATGTTTTTGTTGCTGGTGCTGTCATTATTTCACGCTGATCATACAATTTGGATCAGTACTGTATGGTTAATATCACACCTCAGGAATATAAGTGACATCGTGAATGGTTAAATGCCATCATATGATGAATCCTTTATGAATTCGTAGAGGTCAGTAGGTTTCAAAAGGTATTATGACTTTACGGCTATTATTAATGAAGACGTCATATATTATTAATGCTACTGTATTTCACTGTCAAGTATAGCACATTCACTTACATAAAAATTAATGTCATCGATACAGCAAACACAGAATATTGGGCAACATTTACTCCATATATCATACAGCTTCACACGGTTGGCATCGTATAGTGCTAGATTCATCTTCCATTTGGAACCCCTGAAATCAAAGATCAATTCAATAAGCTTAATTAATCAAACATTCTTGGGTGTTTGTCAAGGATAAAGGGGTTGTTCTACCACTAATGTGCATCCTCAAGGGATTTTTGATGATGTGAATACTTGGCTATTTATATAGGGATTATACGATTACCAGACAAAAAAATCATGATTATTTGATTATTTGATAATCAAGGACTGCATGATTATTTGATAAACAAGGACTGCATGATTATTTGATAATCAAGGACTGAATGATTATTTGATAGACAAGGACTGCATGATTATTTGATAAACAAGGACTGCATGATTATTTGATAATCAAGGACTGCATGATTATTTGATAAAAAAGGACAACATGATTATTTGATAAACAAGGACTGCATGATAATTTGATAATCAAGGACGGCATGATTATTTGATAAACAAGGACTGCATGATTATTTGATAATCAAGGACTGCATGATTATTTGATAAACAAGGACTGCATGATTATTTGATAAACAAGGACTGCATGATTATTTGATAAACAAGGACTGCATGATTATTTGATAATCAAGGACTGCATGATTATTTGATAAAAAAGGACAACATGATTATTTGATAAACAAGGACTGCATGATTATCTGATAAACAAGGACGGCATGATTATTTGATAAACAAGGACTACATGATTATTTGATAAACAAGGACTGCATGATTATTTGATAAACAAGGACTGCATGATTATTTGATAATCAAGGACTGCATGATTATTTGATAAAAAAGGACAACATAATTATTTGATAAAAAAGGACTGCATGATTATTTGATAAACAAGGACGGCATGATTATTTGATAAACAAGGACTGCATGATTATTTGATAAACAAGGACTGCATTTGTAATTATTTGATTATTTGATAAACAAGGACTGCATTTGTAATTATTTGATTATTTGATAATCAAGGACTGCATTTGTAATTATTTTATTACATTGTGATTATTTGATTACTTGGACACCCCATGAGGGGCATCAGTAACAGGCAATATATATATATAATTTCTGGCGTCCGGTGCGCATTTCTGGATTTAACGCGAACAGTTTAATTCAAAACCACAAAGTTTGACAGCCAAGAATATATGACAAGTATGACATAAACAATTAGAAAGTTAACAAATATCACCAATCAAAGTGATGGAAATCACTCATCGAAAGATTAGAAGAGTAGTTTGAATTATTTCATATTAAGGTATTGTGGGGGAAAATGAACATTTATAAAGTACCATTGCTGAAAATTGCATTAACAGTAGGTCCCTAGAAGGAAACTTGCTTTTCCAGTATGAGGATAAAATGAGCTCATATTAAATAATATGGGTCTCTTAATTTGAACAATTTTATTTAAAATACAGTTTATATCTTATCGAAATTATGTTACCTGTTCTGAATATGTTTCAAAAAAAAAAAAAAATGCAAATCAAAAATTCTTCTAGTAAATGTTACCAATTATCCTTGTAGGACATAAATCTAGACCAACAGCTAAAAACTTTAAAGTGTCAACAAAAATAATCTAAAACTGTAGTTTTGGGGCATTTTGTTAGTTGAAACAGAGGTTTTATGACATTGAAGATTAAAGTTTAAGAATGCCTTTTGATCATTTTTTCAACACAGAGCATTGAAAATGTACTTTTTCAAAGTAAACCAATTAAAAAACTTATTTTATTGAAATGTGGATTCTTTCTTGATTGCAAAAATATATATTCACTTCTAACATGTCTAATAAAATTTCAAATGACCAAAATAGACATAATGATTGATGGGAAATAAACTAATAAACAAAGGTTTGTTATAATTAAAAGTTATACAATTTTTAAACTGTTTCAAGCCAATTCCTGATGAAAAAAGTGAACTAATCTAAATTGTTGATTAATTACAGATGATTATTGGAAATTACTCAAGTAAATTATAGGCCTTACTTGAATACCTTTTATATATTCATATTTATATTCATATTTCCTTTTTTTAAGATCTTGTTAATCCATTAATCATTTATCTTTTAGATATAATTTACAGAATCACTTTATGCTAAGTAGATCAAAAGTAATAGGCAATTAATAAATCTATCATCCTTATATATATCAAACATCTAATATACACATTTGTGTATTCAATTATGAGGTCAAATACTTGTGTATTAAGAATTAGATGTACATTATGTATAATTATGTAAGACTGCGGTTGATAGGTAATGTTGTCAATTTGATTGGTAGTTTAGGAGGTGGGGTATTGTAATTAAAGGTCCACCTTGTCTCTGATTGTTTAGTGATAATGACAGTTGTCAATCATACTAGTATTAAATCAATACCCACTTACCTAATCAAAATGTTTTTAAAAAAGCCTGCACATCAACACACCTTAATGACATACATTCTTAGATGAACTGCTCCAATAATATACTATTTTTTTTAGTTTATATGTGTATTATGTGCACATAGATGATAACCATAGGGAACTATATTTCAGTGTGAATACATTTAGTAACAGTAGCTAACCTGTCCTGTTGTTAGGGAGGCCGGTGCCTAAGCAAAGATTTAGAACAAGTTCTAATCTTTCCAAAAATATAATGTTCCATATGACCAATATGGATCGAAGAAGAATACCAAAACATATCTTAGATATACTTTGCATAAGGGAGTTGGAATCCTCGTCTAAATTATTTATTGATTTATCAACGGGGAATTCAGAAAACAAATATAAGAGAACACTCCTACTGAGCTTCTGATAACACCGAGAACTAAAAGTCAACACTCAGGATCATTGACAAGTTAATGCAATTACCACCAAGAAAATTTCGTTTGTCCGAAGCACTTGTCTGCATTAATTATTAGACATGTCAAACTTGTAAATCGCTCCTGTAGAGTTCCGACTGTAGTAGTGAAATTAAATTGACCTATGTTATCTTTACCTCAGACCCAACCACGATAAACACTGCAGACACTAACTCATTTCTTATTCTCGTCGTAAATGACCATACGAACCCTGATCAAATACCGAAATGGGAACTCGTAAGTGAGGTACCGTCAAAAAAGAAACTAACTCATGTTTAATCCTATACTTAAATTAACATACGAATCCTGAACACAAACAGTATCGGGAACTCTTAAGTGCAGAATCGACAAAAAAACGAACTCATGGATTATCCTACTCTTTAAACTGAATATATGAACCCTTAAGGAACGTCTATGGAAAATTGATTAAAAAAAATAAAATAAAGCCGTTAGAACATAATGATACTTCATTTGAATGAATTGTACAAATGCAAACTTACTATAATAGTTTAATTAACTATTTAACCTTGTTAAAGCAATTAGCACTTGAATTCATATTTGAACAAATTCAGCCTAAAATATAGGGTTTAAACAAGGCAGATAATATACCTAGTGACAACTTATTCTGATCGAAGCGAGGACTTTATTAGTCTAACTTTAAAAATCTTTTATCAAAGGGGAAACAACCATATATAGTTATTAAAATACCATTGTAAAATTCTGTTGATTAAACAGTGGAGGGATACACTTACTGTTGTCTAATATATCCAATCAGATTACCAGGTGGAGCTTCGACGGTCATTTCCCATCCACAATGGTCCCCATTTGCACACCAACAACACCCTGCACAACATTTAAATTCTCTCTCACATTTTATAACTTCCTGTGAAGAAAAATCAACTTTTTACTTAATGTAAAATCAATAAAATCTATAAAATAAGTTGTGCATGATACAAATTTAGAAAAATTCTTCTGTAATTGATAACATGGATAATGTAGAATTTCTGTCAGTTTGAACTAATTTTGCAGTTAAAAAACAAGACCTGGAAATATTTCCTCGTACAAACCTTACTGTATTAAATGTAAGTAAATAAAGAATCACTTTGGAGTTTGTGACAATGGTGTGTTACTTAACGCAACTCAAAAATCTGTTCTAAATGGCATTTAGTTCTATCACTAAAAAGGAAAAACGATGTTATAGTGGTTATGACAAGTGTATGATTAAATTTATATACAAGTTTCATTGTGTCGGCTATTACTAGTATATTCCTTACCCTGCCGTCGTTCATTGTAATGTGCATTTGAAATCCTCGGTTTGGTCCACAGCATATTCTGTTACAACATTCAGATTCTAAAAAAAGGATTCAAATCTTATAGGCAAGAAGATACCAACGGGAAATCAAATATCAGTGAAAGAATGATTGACGGCCTATGAACAGACCAGACGACATTCAAATTCACAAAAAACAAAACACCACACAAAAAACTTTGAATGGAGTTGAAGCAAAACGCTGCATTTTTGAAGTAACATATTTGAGATATCATCTTTTGTAAGATTTATGGGTTTTATTGTCTAAATGCAAATGTTGTGTCTTTTATGAATTATAGATGTACAGCCATATCAACAGCACTTCATCTAGGTCATGTGTTCATAAGCGCTACACGTGAAATCTTTGTTAAGTTGAGTACTAGTATAAGTTGTTTTATATACATTTATATATATATATATATGATCATGTGTAGCTACATAAATCAAAGTGGCAACAATGATAAACTTGCGTATTAGGGGCATGAGCATGTCGATGAACGTCTGTTATAGATATAAACGAACCTTTTCATCGGCTAATTGACAGGATGCCGTGTCTCTCTAGTTACACGTACACGTCACCCTTGCAAGACAAAGGCAGCAAATGGAAATTTTCCGGTCTATTTTTGATAATGACTTAACCGGGTTTAGAGCCCAATTAGCAATGATTAGTGTTGTAAGACTTTAGTAGCTCTCTCAAGGCCAACATACTAACATGAGACCAGAAACATGTCAGTCAATCAACGCCTATAATTATTGATATGAAACCTGATTTTACTAGACGAAAACATATGACTGGATTTTTTTTTGGGCCAGTTCAGCATTTGACAGGTCTTTCTAGCAAAGATACGTCTCACTGTAGCAAAATAGTAGCAGCCAAATTCCAATTTCCAAATCTTTGTTGGTCTTTACTCCGCCGAGCCTTGAATCCCGTTTGTGTTTTATGACCTTCTAGATCTCAAGGCGAGTATAATGCCACAAAACGTTAGAGAAGTTGTTGCCCGTACAGCTTGTATAGAGTGAAGCTTTATAAAACACGTCGATTTCCCCGAACTGATCATTGTAACAGTTGTAGAATATTATTTTAATACCTTCTTGTGCAAAATAAGCTCTCTGTCCGCTAGCATTCTCAACGCTGTATCTGTTTGGAACTTCTAAAGCTGTGTTTGTTAAAACTGTGAATAAATAATGTAAAGTTGATCTGTTTTAGAAGTGAGAGAATTGAAAATTTATTGGGGAATGCATCCTTTAAATTGAAAACAAAATATTATATTCATTACGCCCTCCCCAACCCACAAACTCCATACAAATTTCTATTCCTTCTAAAACCAAAGACGGTATCATTTTAAATACACATTTATTTCCTAACATAAAGTGAGGACATTTTTATGATGTATCATATCTCCCTCTTATCGTTATCAATACGGGGTTGAAACCATATATACATTTCTATTAAGATATACATGTTAGCTTATATATATATATTACATTTAAAAACAAACAAACGAAACAAATAATTATCTGTATATATATATATTTAAACTTACTTTCTAATAAATCAACTTTCTGATTGAGATAAACTTCGTCCATCTGAGCCAAATATTCAAGTCCAGGAGGGCATCCAATAGGAGGAGCAGCGCCAGAGCTGCTAAACCCACTTTTTTCTTGACCTGAAATGAAATTATATAGCCATATATAGTTTCGTTCTAATTAAAATTTGTAAGGGTTCCGCGGAACCCAGTGTCTCGCCTACTTTTGCTGTTAATCGCAGACTCAAAAAATGAGGAAAAACATCAATAAAAATTTCCCTCTCGATACTGTCTTTTGATTGAAAGAAGTTTGGTAAAAAATCCAGGATAGTTTATGAATCTAATAAATGTTGTATAAACTTTAACTGCAGACTGTATGTAATGTTAACTGGAAGAAAAACTAAGTCCATTGATAAGTAAAATACGGAAAAAGTGAATTTTTTTTTTACAAAATTTACTTCTGAATAATATCTTATGATCAGAAACAAGCTTCTGTCTAAGTTTGGTAGAAATCCAGGATAGTTTAAGAACATTATAAAAATTTTAAAAACTTAAACCACAGAGTGAATGTTTTGTTTCTGGCAAAAAAACTAAATCCATTTATAAGTAAAATACGGAAAAGTGGAAATTTATTTTTACAAAATTTTCTTCTTGATACTATCTTATGATTATAAACAAGCTTCTGTCCAAGTTTGGTACAAATCAAGGATAGTTTATGAAAGTTATTAAAATTTTAAAAACTTTAACCACAGAGTGAATGTAATGTTTCCTCGCAGAAAAACTAAGTCCATTTATAAGTAAAATACGGAAAAGTGGAAATTTATTTTTACAAAATTTTCTTCTTGATACTATCTTATGATTATAAACAAGCTTCTGTCCAAGTTTGGTACAAATCAAGGATAGTTTATGAAAGTTATTAAAATTTTAAAAACTTTAACCACAGAGTGAATGTAATGTTTCCTTGCAGAAAAACAAAGTCCATTTATAAGTAAAATACGGAAAAAATGGAATTTTATTTTTACAAAATTTACTTCTAGATACTTTCTTATGATCATAAACAAGCTTCTGTCCAAGTTTGGTAGAAATTCATTATAGTTTAAGAAAGTTATTAAAATTTCAAAAACTTTAACCACAGAGTGAATATTTGTGGACGCCGCCGACGACGACGACGCCGACGCCGACGGAATGTAGGATCGCTTAGTCTCGCTTTTTCGACTAAAGTCGAAGGCTCGACAAAAATGAATACCATATTCAAAGTTAGAATATAAAATTAGAGGTCAAGTCAAAGTACAAAGGTCCTGTACGCTAACTTATCTTTATAAAGATGTTGCAGACAATAAGGGGCATGTTGAAAGTTAAAGACACCGAAACTTGAATAATATTGTATGTACATTTATACAGATATATACTACTTTACTAGTATTATTTTTTTAAATTAAGACTTAATGATTATTATTCAAAACAAACCAGCAATTGGTTAGAACAACTTTAAAATAACATGTACCGATTGCAAATATGTTGCTTTCCTTTTTAATCATTGAAAATGACACCAAAACTTCTGATGTATGATTCATTCTGTGTGTAATAGAATACTGTCTGCAAAATATAGATTCTACAGCTTAAAAAACTAAAACATTAGTCCAATGCAACCAATAGGTCTTCAACACAGCGAGATTCTTGTTCTTTTGTGAAACAATAGTGTGCCTGTGTCAGCCAACTACAGAATAGTTTTTAAAGCATGCGTACTAACAGTCAAATGTATTATTGAAACGGAACAGGGGGATGCGCAGATAGGATTATTAGTGGAAGATATTAGCAAGCAAAATCGAGGGAATTGTGCAAATGATGATACAAGCATAAAAATAAGCACGAAGCATCATTATTATATACTTTTTAAGAAAAAACTGCTGGATGAAACAAAATCATGTTTTCAAGATGGCCACGTCCTTTTTCAAAAATGGCTGTTTTTTCGAGTTCAAAAATACTTATTTTTCTACAAAATTTGTTTCTTGACCTTCTTTTAGTGAAAAATAGTTTATGGTTTGGTGGTGACATTCCTTGCATTTGACGTATTTAATAGAAATAAATATTTGACTCTTCATGGTTTGCGCATGTGCGAAAATGTAACAAAACTCACACATAAACATTTGAACTATTTACTATTTACTTGGTGCTTTTTGATTTTTAATGATATGAATTGGTTTGATAAAATTATTTAAGGTTATGAAAAAAATGCGTTTATCAATTTTGCGCATGTGCAATCTATTTATAGACATACAGAGCGATTTGCACCTACTACCAGGGCACACTGATGTAAATCATAGTTCAGAGGAGGATTTGAATTTCGTAAACATATTTTGGTCGTCATTTCATTCCTCTAAAAATTATACTCTTCTATTCAATAACTGTAATTTTTATGATTCCACTTTTTGAAAACATGCCCATTCAGTTGAATTGATCAATCATACGATGGATAGGTGAACAAAAGTGGTTAAACTTTCAAAATCCTGGCCAAACATCAATTATAGCTGCAGATCAACCACTTTTAGTATTGGGTAAGTAAGTTCAGTATGAATGGCCAGATTTGTACGGAGAAGATAAGGTTATAGTTTTGTTTGGTGGAAAGTACATTACAATGGCTTGTTTTAAAATTCATGGGGATATATTGCCTGAAAATAGATGGACTTGTGCCTAACTGAAGCCGACATTGCAACACCTAGCGTCACATTATTTTCATATATGTTCAAATAAACTTAGGTATAATAGACATGCGAATCGGATAACTGCGTGTGTTTTGCTTGAACAATTAATGACTCTGTGTCGTTCGATTATTTGATAGACAGGTGCAAGGAAAGACAGTCATCTTTACCACAGTTTAATATTTGTTGTTCAATTGTATAATTGTGAATTAAAAACTTTTGTTCTTTCGGTGGTACGCCCATTGTATGAGTCAGATATCGTACATCACAAACAGTCCATATCAAGCATGATACCGTAATTTTTTGGTCCAGATTATGAAAAGTATGTTTGACGGTTACGGATCCATCTCCGAGATATGACTTGCCTTCACGAGCATTTACAACAAGGTGACAATGGTAATTTCACTGTACGTAAGACCAGAAGGTTTTTTTTCTTATATCACAATTGATCAGGCACAAATACAGAATAATGCAATTGTGAAGAGCGATGTTGGTGCCACCGAAGATTCCCTTGAGACGATGGATGGATGGATATCAGTAGACTGGTAGATGATTTTGAACGAAATAGTGGTTTTAGTCATTTTAAAATGGACGACATCATGAAAACTCTAACGAAAACACAAAATGATTTTTTTTAAAGTGTAAAAGGCTTTCTAAAGTGATGACCGAGTTTGAAAATCCATCTTCTGATTTTACTTTCTTCTAGAACAGTCGTAAGATTTGTACAAAGAAAATAATTGACTCGGAGGCAGGTGAGATATGTATATAAACTCCAAGATATTGGGTCCGAACAATTCGAAGATCTTTTTAAGAAAATGCAAAACGAAGGAAAATCTGCATTCTATAACCAGATAAAAAAGAACAATTTCCTATTGTAGCCGTAAAATGAAACTGGAAATGGCTATGTCAAAAACCAAAGCTGAAGAACATTAAACGTTATTGCGATCTCTTTTCTAGACATTTTATTTCTTGTCAAAGTAGACAGTTTGACTTGGAAGATTTCTTTATCCATGAAAACAAAATTACTTCTCTGTTTTTGTCTACGGATGTCACTTTAAACAGTTATTAAATCGCAGCAAATGGGTATACTTGAAACATTGTGCGATTTGCCATCAACTGATCCAAATTCTGACGCATTAACCGATTGGGGGTCAGCAATGGTCAATTCCAAGCCACCACGTGCAAAACTTTTTGGTGATTATGCAATGGATGTCATACTGGCTCACATAAAATCTTGCACCGATAAGTATTGAAGAGAAGACATTGTTTTTGATCATTTAAAGGCTGGACAGCGAAAATGCAAGGTGCTGGTGCTAGACTGAAAGTTGATGGTTCTAATAGAACGCCAGGGATTTGCAGTGGTTTTCTTTGTGTAGATGGCAACAAAACGGAATGATTCAAGTTTGTTGCCGACATAATTGCTTCTTTAGAGACTTGTAATTGTTGTTATGTTACTCAAGGTGAAATGTTCTTTGCAATTTCAATACGGATACTTCCCAGCTATCCCTTTATAACCAAGAACAAGCAGATACACGTATGTTTGTCCATGATAAGCTTGCTACGGAAAATGGTTGATAAAAGTAATTTTAAGTAGTACTGATACAGATGTAGTAGTATTAGTATTGCAGATCTAATCTCGCAGTATTAGGTATGGACAAAGTGTGGATAGGTTTTTGAGGAAATAAAGACTTTCGATGACTTCATGTATATGACATATCAAATGTGATTGGTCCTTGTGCAGCTGCTATTATTTCCTTCCATGCATTCTGTGAATGTGACACTGTGTCAGCATTTGGTGGGAAAGTGAATAGGTCAGCTTGGCAGACATTGGAATTATTTCCAGATGTTAAGAATGCTGTTGCTCGCTTTAGTTTTGTATGAAGGCAGAGATATGGACATCATAAAAGTATTTGCTTGCATTATGTACGGCAACATCAACACTTGCTGTTAACAAGGCACAATTTGAATCATTTGTCAGGAAGCAGCGCCCTTATGATGATATTCCCCCTACAAGATGGTCTCTTCCGACTCACATCGAAAGAGAAGCATATCAAAGTGGGCTCAACCGGATGTGTGCATTCGACAGGTACACATACAATGTACCAAGACATGAACACTGGGTTTGGATGAATGAAAAACAAGCACTGACAGTTGGAAACCAAAATGAACTTCTTTGGCTGCAATTGCACCCTCGTATTAGATCAGAATCTTTTGAAAAGCGGATGCAAAAATTCAAGCGTTGTTGATAACTGTAAACGAATCCATATATATGCCTACCTTGTACGCGTTTGTGTTGGCAACTGACAGATAATATAATATTACGGAATGCAAACTATCTTTTTTCTAACCAAATTAGGTATTTGAACTTAACAAATTAATTGATAACTCTTTTTAATTAGAAGAAAATGAAAAAATAATGAAATTTTAAACGTTTTTGTCACCATTTTGGAACCGGAAGTTACTTCTTCGTCGTGAATGTATTGTGTCATTGTACTTAAGGAACAGTAATCTACGTTTTATCAAAAGTTGCATTGGATTATACCTACAACACAGCTTTCAAGGGACTTACGAAATATAGCCGTTTTCAACGTCTTTACCACCATTTTTGAACCGGAAGTAACTTTTTCGTGTTTTATGTATTGTTTGATCGTACTTTAGGAACTGTTATTTTCGTTTTATCCAACCATACTTTGGATTAAACCTAAATATACAGCTTTTAAAGGATATACGAAATGTAGCCATTTTAAACGTAATTGCCGCCATTTTTTTTACCGGAAGTAACTTTTTCGTCATTTATGTATTGTTTTATCGTACTTTAGGAACTGTTATTTACGTTTTATTAAAATTGACTTTGGATTATACCTATAGCAAAGCTTTCAACGGATTTACAAAATGTAGCGAATTGGATATGACGCCATTTTTAAAATGCGCGGTGGCCATCTTGAAAAAATGAAATTTTTTTATGGCCAGCAGCTGATTTTTTTTAATTATCGTTTAGTCAACCTCTTTACCAAATTTCATGCTTTTATCACGATTTGCACAATTATCTCCACAATATCTCCCACTATATTGGGTAGTGGTTGAAAGAAAAGCAATATCTTAGGGTAATGTGATTATATGCATTCAACGTCTACCTATCCCCGACCCAAAAAATCTTAATTTACATCAATAATGTTTCAGGTAATATTAATTGGTAAAATAATTATATAGAGCTATATTTTGTTTTAATTTGTTTTTATAATTAATACTTTTCCGTATCGGACATTTATGCTACAGTTTTATAATTAATTACACTGGTACCAACTGTACCTTTTTAGTTTCATAACTTGACATTCCATTCGAATTTATCGAATTGCTTTATATTAATAGTTAGCTTTTCAGTATATTAAGGTAACCATTTTTTTTTTTGTTAAAACAGGAAAAAAGGAAAATGCATAAAAATAAGTCACTTTGTGAATATAAATTCAATAGTCTTGTATCGGATATGTTCTGTTATAGATCCAAATCTTATCAAAGTGTACATGTATAACATAAAAAATACTGTGCTTCAAGGTATTATTTACAATTTCAGTACCTATATTCAGGAAAAGGCAAGTATTGTTCGATTATCTAAAGCAAATATTATTTTGGTATGAGTTGGTTTTTTTAGCCATTTTACTCACCTACAATTGAGGAATATCCAGCAAATCTGGCCCCTCCTAGGACTAGGCAATGTATATGTAGTTTGATATATTAAAAAGATATTCATTGATACTGCTTTTTAAAATGAGAATGTATATACTTCGCAACTCCTTTTATTTAAACAAATGATAACTTGATTTACCATTTTAGACTATATACATGTAGATATAAGAAGTTGTGGTATGAGTGCCAGTGAGACAACTCTGCACCGAAGTCACAATTTAAAAAACAAATAAACCAGTAGATTACGTCAAAGTACAGCCTTCAACACGGAGCCTTGGCTCACACCGAACAGCAAACTATAAAAGGGCCCCAAAAATGACTAATGCAAAACCATTCAAACAGGAAACCAACGGTATAATCTATATAAAAAACGAGAAACAGTTATGAACCAAATCAACAAACGGCAACCACTGAACAACAGATATGCCCGTTTTTGTTTTCATGAATTATAGCCGTATTGAAAAAGTGGCGGTACATGTAATATATCGATCGGATGTCAATAAGGAGCAGAAGAAGAAAAAAAAACAATCGATTTTTAGGAGGTCCCTATTGCAAGCCCGTTTTATAAGTATACGACTGGTTGTCTTGTCTTCATATTTTCTGTGTTAAGATTTGATGACTGTGGTCTGCACATCTTTTAGTTGTTTCTTTGTGTATGTTTCATGAATTTCCTTAAAGTTTATAGAACGCCAGGATTTGTTTCATATCAAATTGAGAAATATTGTTCAATAATACTAAATTGCCTTTATTACCAATGTTCAGAATGACCTTTTACGTGTACAGAACATAACTAAAAGTCGATGACCTGGCCTGTGAAGAGTCAATATACTATGAACTAGTAATGGCTGGGTGGAAACATACATTCAGGAATTTTGAGATTCCGATTATAGCAACACGATAATGTAAAAGAAATCTAAAAAGCCATTGTATATAATGTACATAATTGGCCAGTGTACGTTGATAATTTTACTTTACGACGTAATCGATCCTTGTAGTAAAACACCTATACAAATGACCACAGCATTGTTTTTGATCCAGGTGTAGTTTAAGTTTGGCATTCTAAACATGTGCATGTATTAGTTAAATATTTGTTAACTACAAACACATAAATATTTATTAATACTTGGACCAAACCCATTTATGAGCTAACTTTTTAGCTCAAGTACGCAATAAATAATGTATACCCTAATATGTTTGAAGATATATAATGAGTTTTGTGTGTAAATGAGGCGTGCAGCCTGTAGATCTACACAAGGCTGATGAAAAAAATATCTTATATCGTTATATAGCAACAATATAAAATATGGGAGATTTTGTAAGATTGTGAATGAGACAACTTGGCTATTTATTAAATCGCAAAAGTGTGTATTTAAGCTTATCAAATGTCACTATACGGCTCTAGTGGGCAGAACCCAATGACATACTACCATAGATTGAAGCATAAAAGGTTCTAAATTATGTTGCAAATATGTTTATAAACTATGGCCAGTTTTTTGTCAGTATAACGTATAAGGTAAAAAGAAAAGATGCAAGAGAAGGTCTCTCTCTTTCTGTACCAAGTGGATTTTAAAATAACATTGAAAGTACTTAAATTTATTTATTGTATGGGATATTAATTATAATCTTTCAGCTCGTCATAATCTATTTAAATATTCACAGAGTAAATTAAAAGTTTATCGACAAATATTTATGGTCATTGACATTGTTAAAATATAATAATCTTGTTTTATTAAATCTATCTTATTATTTAATGTACAGTTTTTGTACTCGTGATGATGAAAGACATAATCTTTCAATCAGTTTAATTGAGGTCTGGAGCTGGCATGTCAGTTAACTGCTAGTAGTCTGTTGTTATTTATGTATTATTGTCATTTTATTTATTTTCTTTTGTTACATCTTTTGATATCAGACTCGGACTTCTCTTGAACTGAATTTTAATGTGCGTATTGTTATTCTTTTACTTTTCTACATTGGCTAGAGGTATAGGGGGAGGGTTGAGATCTCATAAACATGTTTAACCCCGCCGCAATTTTGCGCCTGTCCCAAGTCAGGAGCCTCTGGCCTTTGTTAGTCTTGTATGATTTTAAATTTTAGTTTCTTGTGTATAATTCGGAGTTTAGTATGACGTCCATTATCACTGTACTATTATGCATATTTTAGGGGCCAGCTGAAGGACACCTACGGGTGCGGGAATTCTCGCTACATTGAAGACCCATTGGTTGCCTTCGGCTGTTGTTTGCTCTATGGTCGGGTGGTTGTCGCTTTGACATATTCACCATTTCCTTTCTCAATTTTATCGTCTATATAATACATGTACATGGACCATAAAACATCTATACGATAATGGCCTATTCTTTTCTTACCACTGTTTTAACTTGATCTTTGAATGTACTTAATTATGCTGTTCAATGAACTTTATTTTATTAACCACATGTCTGTATGGATATATATATCTTTCATGGATACAAGCAGAATTTAAATTCCATTTGCGTACATGTCCAAACGGTTGCGACAAGAAACAAATGTATTCGCATGTTAGGGCAACGTTCCCTCTGCTTTTCGTTTAATTAGGATCTTCATTGAGTCTTCTCGTTTGTATTTGTGTTTAAATGTGTGTTACTTACCAGGCTGTGAGGTTACTGCGCTAGACATCTTTGTTTTTTAATTAAGTTCTGAAAATAAAAACAGAGAATTGTTTACCAATATTATAAAATTAAGTTTA
Source organism: Mytilus galloprovincialis (assembly GCF_965363235.1). Classification (NCBI taxonomy): domain Eukaryota; kingdom Metazoa; phylum Mollusca; class Bivalvia; order Mytilida; family Mytilidae; genus Mytilus; species Mytilus galloprovincialis. Next base: position 45,572,398 of record NC_134850.1, on the reverse strand, counting down.
TTTCCTGTACTGCCATCCGCCCTGAAATGTTATTATTATAGGTATTATATAGTATTATATGAAATTGGTATTTCTTTTTACAAATGAAATATGGTGTTTTTACTGCCAAAAATTGCAATGAAATTTTATTAAAGACAAAATGGATTTTATATTCATAATATATATGACTTGTAACTGTATTATATTTATAAAGATTGTTTTATAGTCTCTCATAACTCTTATAGAGTGGGTCTTGTTGTTAACCTGTGTGTAACTATGCTGTTTATTTTAGCTGTAACAAGTGGTGATACTTTAATAAAGTTATATATTACAGTTGATAACTGTTCCTAATTGTGGTAGTACGTGCGTTCTAAAATGCATGTGTTTGTAAGTTCACTGACTGAGTTGAAAAAAGATTGTTTAGTCCTAAAATAAATTAGTTAATCCGAGTTTTTATGCATGCAGTGTCTTAGGTCAGGAATCTGTCTCTGTTAGATTTAAATGTATTGTCAGCTAAGAAAGTTGTTGTTGATTGCATAAGTTTGGTAGGCTTTGTTAAACGGCATGAGTTTAATGTTTTGTCATTAGGAAAGTTGTTGTTGCAGATTGCACTTTTTTGTTAGTCTTTATAAACTTATTCTCTAACTTTGAAGACTCGGATCGATTTAGAGATAACAAACCGGTGCTACAATAAACATTATGGTATCGGCATTTGTCTATTGATGATGACACAATTTTGTTCTCGAGAGGAATTTCCTGTTTGTGTCGTTGGGGCTGCTGTCTAACTGACGTTTACCCCCACATCTCATTTCATTCATGTATGAATAACCATTGATGTTAAAAGCTAGGGCCTATGTATTCAGTCCTAAGACTAAGGTACAATTTTCCTCTCAAAATGAGAAGTTTGTTATCAGCAGCTGTAAATGATACTAATGTAAATTTAAACAAAAGTTGACATACTTATGATATCAACACACGCTTGGTTTCAAAATCCAAATTCCTCTGTTTTTAATGTTTTACTGTGAAGTACTTAAGTGTGTAGATAAGTAATTATATATCTGATTACACATCTGAAATCTTATTGTATAAAATAAGACAATAAGTTTTAGTAAAGATTTTATAAAAGGATATTTATATTTTTTTTATAAAGTATACATTTTTCTTTATGAACTAGATAATAATTATTTTACAACACCGAAAAATGTTTTGAATTTATATTTTTAACATACATTTGTTTTCGTGGTTTCTTGATTGGAATAATAAAATTCTTAATCTTATTCAGTTTTATATGTGTTAATGTAAAGTTGAAATCCCCCTTTAATCAACACACATAAAGTAATAGTATTTGATATAAAATTCAACATTTAAAGAAAAAAAATCATACTAATTGCAAAGAAGTCAATGATAAACGTGTCCAGTAATTACTGTTTGATTTAATACATTCATATTATATGACCAGTTTGAACTCCTTAAACAACCTGACATCCTATTAGGAGAACAGTCTGTCTAATACAGATGAAGGTGGCATCCAAAGTTGTAGACCTCTAGTATTTTTTGCAAGAGGATCGTTCTGTCTTTTTTTGTCTAGGCTTGATGGTTAATCTCCTTACTTCTTCTAATGACATTTGGAGTTGTTTGACAAGATCTTTATATAAACTACTGTCAATTGTTACTGAATGAACAGCTTCAAATTGTATATTAAACAAACTGCATCTTAGTCGAGGTGTTTTCAAGAAAATTTCAAGTATCTTTTTATGTGACATTCCATGAAATTTTGGAATAAAATCATTGCCTCCTAAGCAAAGTGCCAATGTAATTTTGATTCCAATGTTTGTCCTGCAGCTGTTTTTCAAGCACCTCCAATATATGAGTGACCAGCGATCAGACACTACGAAAGTAATAATATAAAAAGGCCAATATTTATTCATTGAAATTTATTTAGAGTAATACAAAAATATATATATTTTGAAATATTCATTTAATTTATATCAAATAGTTTAAGATGAAAGTTAACATCTTACCTGGAAATTGCTTACAGATCTTCTGAATGTACCCGTTAAGAATGTATGAACAGGTAGAATATACTATTTAGGTCAGTCTCGGTACTTATATCTTAAAGTAAACATCCAATTTCGTAATAGCGATCAGTACGTCATTTGAAACAATTTATTTCTTTTATTTTTTTTTGGAATGTTTAATACCATTCACACATGTGTAATTATTATTAAGTATAAGGATCCTTTATCCTTGATACGCGGGTTGAAAAACTCTGTACGTTTAAAAATAGATCAAAATAAATGGTATTTAAATTGTGTATGATATATGTTATAAATAAAAGCACATGACAGGTATTTTGAAATAAGTCACAAGACCAATCGATCGGTCTGATTGGTCAGGTTAATTTCTAGACTGCAGCTTGGTCATACTATATGATGCTTTAATATATATCATGTCCAAGATTGCAAACACATCCAAATATTAATTGAAAAATCATGTGTGGAGAAACGTTCATACAGTGAGGATCGAGAAGAGACTGACCTGTGCGATTGAAAACTTGTAAGGCCTGACAGCCACTTGATTTATAAAATTTAAATGCATTTTGTGTTTCAGATAGTTTTATCTTCTTTTTTTTTGAAACACAAAATACATTCAAATTTATGTATCTGGCGGATGCCAGGCCTTAAAAGTTTTCCAAATGCACAGATCAGTCTGTACTTGGAGCAGTTTTTGAGGTGTAAATTATACAGCCATTTTTTGCCATTTGATATGATGAAGCTTAGCTAAATTAACTTTGTGTTATAATACATATATATATATATATACATGTAATCTCGGGTCAGTCTGATTAAAACAGTAGATCAAAGTTCTCATCGTCCCATATTGGCTATAACAAAACAAACAAAAAGATGAAATAACTTAACAAAAAGCTGTTTATCGACTTCAAAAGTTTTTCATGTTACTTTTCAAACGTAAATACGAATTAATGATACACTGATTGTTATTTACTTTTAACTTCCAGTGGCAAATATTTCATGTATGTTCAAACAACAATACAGGCAATATTGTAGGCAAGTCCTGTAATAGAGATCGGGAATATCTGGACTGCCACTGTAACAGGCCACCAAAGGAACACTCAAAGAATTGATACAATGATTCTTTAATTGCAGAAAGCGTGGTACTCTCTTTACATGATGATTATATTTAGCATCCTATTCTGACAAGTGGTTGCTTACTTGTACACCCCGCATAGCCACACAGTATAAGAAAAACAGACAAAAACACATAAACTGAACTTTAACCACTGAACCATGAAAATGAGGTCAAGGTCAGATGACACCTGCAAGTTGGACATGTACACCTTAGTCCTTCCATACATCGAATATGCTAGGCCTATTGCGTATAGTATCTGAGATATGGACTTGACCACCAAAAACTTAACCTTGTTCGCTGATCCATGAAATGAGGTCCAGGTCAAGTGAAAACTGTCTTACACACCTGCAAAGTGGAAAGGGATTAATATAAGATGGAAAAGCAATCCATGTCTCACTTTCAGTGACTTTTGTTGCAGGCGAAACAAACATGGAGTTAAACCTTGGACAAATAAAATAAATAAAATGAAGGAAGGAAATGAATATTTCAATGTTTTTTTCTTGTCAAATACGAAACCCTAGAATATCAATACATCTCCTGTAAAATCAATACTCATGTTACATAAAGGTATCATTTTCAACTGAGTCAAATTTTCACACTATTGTTAGGGATGACATACATGCAAATAAATCAATGAAGGATTAAAAACTTAATTCAAATAGTTTGGGGTGGGGGTGGAGGTGGGGGTCAAAATTGCTGCAAGGTTTGTTTAATTGACATCGATTTTATATATATCCTTATGGATCAATTTAGTTAAGAGGGGGGTAAGAAAGGGGGGGTGCCAGTGAAAAAACTATATGAATTAAGTTTTTTTTATCCTACATTGAACTTTTGATGTTGTCCCTTTATCACATCATGTTTGAAGAGATTTAATTTCAAGGTTGTAAAATATAATGATATGTACATCTCATTGTCAATACAACTTTTTAGATTATTTCAGTGTTGCATACACTCAGTGGGGAATCCAGAAATTTTCAAAATGGGGGACCCACTGACTGTCTGAGAGTGGGCCCACCCTAGTCATATCTTAAATAATCAGCAAAATTTTTCCCACAAAAGGGAAAGGGGAGGGCCCCCTGGAAAACTCTCTAACTTGCGTCTGATAATGGCAAAAGCCATTATATAACACCAAAATTCATTCTTCTTCAGTATTAATAGCACAATGTCTTCATGCACAATCAATATTCGATTTTTTTTCTACTCTTCTCTTTTTGATTCTTCTGTTCTACCAATAAGCTGTGCAATAAGTACTATAACACACTACAGTGATTTGAATGACTAAATATGTTGTTTAAAGAAGAGATGTGAAGAGTAAAGGTGTCAAAATAAATAAAAGAAAGTTTCAAGTATCTATAATAAGCACAAATGATAAATAATGGCAGTAATCTATCACTTTGAATGTAGAACCACAGATTTGATTGATTAATAAATAAATTTGGTGTATTTACTGTCTTCTGATTGATTAAAAGAATTAGCTTTATTTTCAATGTTATCAATTTTTATGGAGACACGCCCACTCTAACGCTGTATTCATACGCAAACATCTGTGTACGTTGTTATTCGTATTAATATATATCTTTGAGCCTTATTTTTGATAGTAATTTATTTATAATGAATGGCTTGTCTTGTCTTGGCAATAATTTATTTTGAATTTATTGAACCATAAAATTAATTTTTGACTCTTCACATTTAACATAATCTGCTTCGCGGATTATTCAATGTGAACAGTCATAAATTAATTTTATGGTTCAATAAATTCAAAATAAATAACAGCCATTCATTAAATAAAATTTAAAAAATACAAATTATTTAAAGCACAAAGTTGTTTTAACAATATGGAGTACCTGAAATATTGTTTTAGCTAACAATATATTTTAAATGGATAACCACAAATAAAAAAACCTTTCAATAATCTAACTGCAAAAAAAAGATGAGATAAGACTGGAGAAAATGCCAAAGAACATGAATTAGTTCATGAAAAATTTGATTTGTTTTCTCTGAAAAATTTGATTCCTATTTTGGAGGTTTGAAGACTTGTTCTTTATAAGCAGGTATGCATTAAGTTTATTCATTATTATGTGGTTTTTTTTAGACTGTATGATAACCTCTAGATGTCTTTTGTTATTGTTTTGTATTATTGTTTTGTTCCTGTCTGATTGATGTATAATATTCAATACTTTTTTTTTAAATATTCTATAATTTTAGTTTGATCAATTGTCCGACATGTTTTATATTTATCACATGGAAGTATTTATTTAATATAATTTGTTTTTTAAAAGTATGAGTATTCTAATGTGCTGCCACTGTTATTTCTTGACCATGTTGTTAAAGGTGACTAAAAAATGACTTCGATCAACTTTTAAAATAGTTTATAACCAACTTCTTTTAGAGCTGACTATGTGGTATGGGCTTTGCTCATTGTTGAAGGACGTACAGAAACCTATAGTTCTCTGCTTGTCTTATATAATCATAATTGCTTTTAATCTTCTACTACATTGTTCATGTTGTTTGAATAAATATGTATTTTTCAAATACCCTAAAACTCACTCATTTGAGTGCCTGTTTTGACATTGTTTGAGGTGTTTAGATTATAATAAAGAATTGCAAACTTCAGGTCAACACCTCTCACATGTCTCACGGACGAAATCCACTAAAAATCATGAAGGTTGGTATTTTGCTTGAATTTGGAAGCCAGGCATCTGTCAGACTGTTTTCAAGCAGTTGAGGATTAACTCAATTATTTGTTAATGTGATGTTGTCCAATAGACAAAACATATGAAAAGACCCCTATGTGTCACTTCAGCTAATTAGCAGTCAAGCAACAAGATTATAAAATAATTTAATAATTAGCACCAATTGTTTTGATAACATATTAGTAAAGACACGGGGGGGTCTCAACATGGGATTTTGGGTACAGGTGTGCAGCTGGGATTTTAAAAACACCCCCCATTCATATATTGAATAATTGTGAAATCCCTACCTATACATATATTTCACAGCGAAATCATAACCCATTCATATATTTATCAGCTCAAATAGTCATTAGATATATCACAATCGGTCAATTACTACCTATTGATATATTTCCTCGGTGAAATTGCACCCCATTGATATATTTGACGGATCAAAAAAGGGACCCATTCCAGCGGCACATATGTATATACCTTTATATAGGAAGAGACCCCCCCGTGAGTAAAGAAGGCAATTACAAAATGAATTGAACAGATTCTGACAACTTTCTAACAAAATATCAAATGTGGAGACACTCACTGGACAGATTCAGACAACTTCTCAAAATGTTAATATGGAGACACTCATATCAGATCCCGAAAACTTCCTCACAAAATGTCAGTAAAGACACACTCATTGAACAGATCCTGAAAACTTCCTCACAAAATGTCAGTAAGGACACACTCATTGAACAGATTCTGACAACTTTCTCACAACTGTTTTAACTTGATTACATTTCTTGCTAAGTGCATTGTTTTCTTTAAGTACATTTGATTCGAAAGTTTGATCAATACCATTTTGTTCTACACTAATGCTACGTCCTGTTGATGTGTATAAGTCTCCACTAATGCTACTTCCTGTGGATGTGTTTAAATCTCCACTAATGCTACTTCCTATTGATGTGTTTAAATCTCCACTAATGCTACTTCCTATTGATGTGTTTAAAAGATCCTCTAAAGTTCCATTAATTGTATTATTGTCAGATTTAGTTTCCTGAATATCATTTTTTTGAGTATTATTACAGTTTGTGTCCAATAATGAAAGAGAGTTTTCATGGGACTGTTTATTTCTCCTTGACCTTCTTGTTCTCCTGACAGGGTTCTCTCCCTTTTCAGGAGAATTTTGCAAACTGTGACTTTCAAATCCTTTCACAGTTGATGCAACAAAATCTTTAGGTAAAGTGAATGCTTCATCATCAGTTTTATTCAAATCACTAGGTTCTAGCACATTTTCAAGTTTGAGGTCATCATTTAATAGTTTTTCAAATGTTTTAACACAGTCAATATCTTTAAAATCAAAAGTATTTTGTGTTTTTCTCTGTTGTTTTCCCTCTAGTTTTGATTCTATTTGCATGCTGCCGCCAATTGCATCATGATTTGTATAAATCTTTTCAACAGACTTTGGCGTAGAATGAGATTTTCGAAGACCATCTTCTTCCTGATTTTGTTTTAATGTTGGTGATTTTAGAATTCCCTCATCTTTCTCCTTTTGCTTTGATTTTGAAAGTCTTTTAGCCTCAATTTCACTTTTTCTACTTTTCTCATCATCTTTTTTCTCAGTATTTTGATTATTTTTATCAAAGTTAGGAAGAGAAGATTTTTGAAGACCGTCTGCTTCATGATTTTGTTTTAATGTTGGTGATTTTAGAATTCCCTCATCTTTCTCCTTTTGCTTTGATTTTGAAAGTCTTTTAGCCTCAATTTCACTTTTTCTACTTTTCTCATCATCTTTTTTCTCAGTATTTTGATTATTTTTATCAAAGTTAGGAAGAGAAGATTTTTGAAGACCGTCTGCTTCCTGATTTTGTTTTAATGTTGGTGATTTTAGAATTCCCTCATCTTTCTCCTTTTGTTTTAATTTTGGAAATATTTTAGTCTCAACTGCACTTTCTTTATTTTTCTCATCACCTTTTTTCTCTTTATTTTGATTTGCTTCAGCAGACTTTGAAGAAGTAAGTGATTTTTGAAGACAGCCTTCTTTCTGATTTTGTTTTAATGTTGGTGATTTCAGCATTACCTCATCTTTCTCCTTCTGCTTTAATTTTGGAAGCCTTTCAGCCTCAATTTCACTATTTTTATTTTGAACATTATCGTTTTCCTCAATACTTTGATCGAACACTATACTATCTTCTGTTATACCATTAACCATCACATTTTGGGTAGTATCTGTTTTTTCTATTGTATTTATGTCTTTTTGATTTTTTGACGAATCTTTCTCTAGCCCATTTTGTTTATCTTGAATTGTTTCCTTTTCTTCATTCATTGTGTCTGATTTGGGAGAATCTAAAACATTTTCCTTAACCTCTCTAGAATTCCTTTTTGTAGAATCTCTCCTACCGACCTCCTTCCTGGCAGAAGGGGCTTTCAACTTTCCTTTTGTTTTGATCAATTCTTCATCCAAGGGATTCTGTCGGTTTGCTGCCAGTGTTTCCCTCTCTTCCTGTGCAGTTCTAATAGCATCAACCCTAAAAATAGTAAATAAATGTTACTTCATAATGTATAAAAAGCAATAGTAAATAAATGTTAGTTTTCAATGTATTATAGTCTAATAGCATCACCTCTAAAACAATAGTAAATAAATGTTAGTTAACAATGTATTTTAATATGACGTCCTTGTTTCCCTTTGTAAACAAAGCCGTGTTCTAATCAGCACAAAATATGTTTACACATTGCGCACAAAATTCCTGTTTATATTCTCGTTATTTTCCATTTTCGTACTTAATTATATATATTTTAGCTGCTTACATAAAAATTTATTAAATATTGTTTTTAAAACCTCATAAATATTCCCTGCTTGTAGTTTTTAAACTTATTATATATTAAAATGAAATTTGCATAATTTATGAGGAGGAAATAGGAAAGCCAGGGTAGGCATAATTTTACCATATTTTACACTTCTCTAACGCTCAGAGAAAAATAAAGACACATTTAATGCCTACCCATGTTAAAATGAGCATAGAGCATGCCATGAAGGAACTATTTCTTAATACATGTAGTTGTTGGTTGACTTTTAAAGTATATGCCGTACCAGTTATCCCCCTTTCTCTCAGTTATTTAGAGCATAGTGAGAAGACAATAATTTTAAACCAACGTTCTTGTCTAATTTTCTGTTTTCTTCAACTACAGTTAATTGAATTAAAAAGATATGCGCACACAATGGAATGTACCATTTTAAAACTGGTTAACTACCTACACTGTATGATATAATTAAATTACCAATCACATTTTGTTTGATTTGAGTGCTACCATCCCCTTTATGCATTTAAATCTTATTTCAACTTAACCTAAAGAAATGAAGCCTTGTTTTTTTAGTATAATTACTGGTACATAATATATGAATAGAAACTTGAAACAAAATCTGTCATTTCAATCATGCCAGTACTGAAATAATGGCATATGGTAAGTGGGCTTTAATATCCTTTAACATTTCAAACAAATAATTCAGGAAATGCTTTTTATATTAAGTAACAGTCCAGTGACACAGATCACCTCACAGAGACTATTCTGACTCCTAAGTGACCAGTTTTTGCTCATATTCCTGATGGTGTAAGCTTACAAATCAAAAAGCAACGTTAACTACATGTACCAATTTTCATAAAATATTTGGTTGACCAGATAGGGAATCAAACCAACATCTTCAGTCAGTCAAGGAAAGCATGATAACTCAAGAATAACATAGTTGTATGAGGGGCTGAATGGGATTTATAGAAAAGAGAGGTCCTTCCACACACCCCTCCAAACCCTCTGTTGTTATGTTATTATTGGAATGGACTCATTCTGTTGAATAGGTTCAAATTAACTTACCTGTGTTGTGAGTCTGGATTCATTGTACTGATCTGTTCAAATATCTGTGCTATTTTTGTATCATGTTCACAGTCCTTTGTGGTCTTGCCAAGTCTGTAAAAATACAGTACAAAGTCATCCTTTTATTCACTTATACAGTACTATATATTTGTCCTTGTGGGTGTAAATTTTTGAGAATTGAAGAAAAATTGTCTAGTTCATTGATTTTGTGGCAGTATTTGTTCAACAAATTCTGTAATTTTGTCTTTAAATAATAACTACATTTAGCATTTAAACATCTTGCATTAAAAACAAATCTGCAACAAAACCTTAAGTTAGTACAATCCTATCTGAACAACAGCCTTACTCAAAATGACATCCAGTTAAATGATGTCGCAAACCAAAAGTTGATGTAATTAAAATATGTATTTGTTATTACTTTATAAAAATTACATATTTGACACAAAAATATGTTGAATTTTAATGTTTGGGCCTATTATGATAACACCGTACCACAAATTTAAAACATTTAGAGAATTTTTTCCTCATTCATTTATCAATATACTTGTGACACACTAATCTGAGATACTTTCTTTAATTACATTAAGCCCATGATTGCAAACTTATTTTGCATTGTTTAAAAATGCCTAAATTAGTTGGTTACTAACAAAAGTTTAAATACATTGGAAAAATGTTTACTCTTTGAAATTTTGGGATGCAAATAATGAATCGTTTCTGAACTGAAACATAGCAATTTCTGTTTGACCAAGGCAAGGGGTAAACCAAAGGCATTTTTAACTTCAGACCCATGAGACCGTTGTATAATGGAAATGTATGCTACTATTCCAAAGACTTACTTAGGTGCAATCCTTTCAGTAACTGATGCTATGGAGCTGACAAATGAACTCATTCTAGAAAGAATAGTTTTCAGTTTTTCTGTTTCTTCTTTTAATCTTATGATGTCATGTAGTTGTGCTGGAAATGTAAGTAAACATAAGTTATAAATTAACATACCCTTTATTCAAGTTAATCAAAGACTTCAACACAACTATTTATGAATTATTCCATGGCAAAAAATATGTTTCATTTCATTTTTCAAAAAAAGGACCCATTTTGGGAAGTCTTTAATTTAGTTTTCAGTACTGTATTTTATATTCAATGTCTGTGCTCTTTCTTCATATAGTTTTCATTGAATTTTTTGTTTACACCAAACATGTTTTTTTTCATTCTTTCACATCCAGTCAAAGATAAGGAAGGTTAAGAGAAATTACATTTGCAGATTTTTTTTTATCAATTTAGTAATGTCACAGGGCTGGATGACTTAGATGTAGAGTTGTCTCATTGGCACTCATACCACATCTTATATCTATAAACAAGAGACATTATTTTGCTATAAACATTTGATTGGATGAGACTATCCCATGTGACATTGAAACTAAGAGGCTCTAAAGAGCCTGTGTCGCTCACCTTGGTCTATGTGCATATTAAAGATTAATGACAAAATTGTGTTTTGGTGTTGGTGTTGTGTTTGTAGATCTTACTTTATTGAACAATCCTGCTGCTTACAATTATCTTTATCTATAATGAAATTGGCCCAGAAGTGACAATGGAAAATATTTTGTAAAAATTTACAAACAATAATTTACAAAATTTATGAAAATTGTTAAAAATTGACTATAAGGGACAATAACTCCTTAAAGGGGTCAATTGACCACTTTGTTCAATTTGATTTATTTGTAGCTCTTACTTTGCTGTACATTACTGTTATTAATAACTTATCTCTATCTATAATAATATTCAAGATAATAACCAAAAGCTGCAAAATTTTCCTAAAATTACTAATTCAGGGGCAGCAGCCCAACAATAAAGTGCCTGATTGGTCTGAAAATTTAAGGGCAGATAAATCTTGACCTAATGAACAATTTTATTCCCAGCAGATTTTCTCTAAATGCTTTGGTTTCAGAGATATTAGCCAAAAACTGCATTTTACCCTATGTACTATTTTTAGCCATGGCGGCCATCTTGATTCACAGGCGGGGCCATCTGACACATTTTTTAAACTAGATACCCTAATGATGATTGTGGACAAGTTTGGTTAAATTTGTCTTAGTAGTTTCAGAGGAGAAGATTTTTGTAAAAGATTACAAAAATTTACAAAAAAATGTTAAAAATTGACTATAAAGGGCAACTTCTCCTTAAGGGGTCAACTGACCATTTTGGTCAGGTTGACTTATTTGTAGATCTTACTTTGCTGAACATTATTGCTGTTTACAGTTTCTAAAATAATATCCAAGATAATAACCAAAAACGGCAAAATTTCCTTAAAATTACCAATTTAGGGGCAGCAACCCAAAAACAGGTTCTCCGATTCATCTAAAAATTTCAGGGCAGATAGATCTTGACCTGATCAAGAATTTTAGCCCCATGTCAGATTTGCTCTAAATGCTTTGGTTTCAGAGATATAAGCCAAAACCTACATTTTACCCCTATGTTCTATTTTTAGCCAGTGCGACCATCTTGGTTGGTTGGCCGGGTCACCGGACACATTTTAAAAACTAAATACCCCAATGATGATTGTGGCCAAGTTTTAGTTTCAGAGGAGAAGATTTTTCTAAAAGTTAACGAAGACGACGGACAACGGATGACGAAACAAAGTGATGAGAAAAGCTCACGTGGCCCTTTGGGCCAAGTGAGCAAAAAACCAATAAGGAAATCAAGGGGATAAGCAGGCCTCGACAATAACGCTTGTCCGATTGTCCGGTACCAGAGGGAAAAAAGTTTGGACAAGTAAAAGCTGTATCAAGCTTGTCCGTCGAGACAAGTACAATTATTCAAAGAAAATAAATTTAATCCAACTTTGATGAACAAAGTAATTTATTATAAACAAAAAACAAGAAAACAAATATTAATTTGACATGTTTCTGTATTATGTTTATTCAAATGCAAAACCTTTTTCTTCAACATGTTAACTTGCAATCGATAATTTTAACTGGTTCTTTGTCAGGTACTTTTTATCAGGTAAAAGGTATACTATTCTCGGAAACCAGTCTTACTGATACGAATCAATGATGCACTTTGTAGATTAGGTAACTTTACAGGATAGTTCGTCACCTCGAAAGATTCAGCTCAAATTGTTTAAGAGACAGTTTGGCACCATAGGAGACATATTTAGTAGACATGATTGATAGACAGTTTGACAAGGCAGGAGACATTTCGGGACCAAGACAAATCAGTACCACATTATGCTACCTTATTCTGTTCCTTAAAATAAATACCATGTCCAGTAATTTTTTTCACAAAAAATTTTTTTTATTTACCATAAAATTCACAAAATCATATTTGATCATAAGTAGAAACTAGAGGCTCTAAAGAGGCTGTGTCGCTCACCTTGGTCTATGTGAATATTAAACAAAGGAAGCAGATGGATTCATGACAAAATTGTGTTTTGATGATGGTGATGTGTGTGTACATCTTACTTTACTGAACATTCTTGCTGCTTACAATTATTTCTATCTATAATGAACTTGGCCCAGTAGTTTCAGTGGAAAATGTTAGTAAAAATTTACAAATTTTATGAAAATTGTTAAAAATTGACTATAAAGGACAACATATATAACTCCTTAGGGGGTCAATTGACCATTTCAGTCATGTTGACTTATTTGTAAATCTTACTTCGCTGTACATTATTAATATTCAAGATTATAACCCAAAACAGTAAAGTTTCCTTAAAATTACCAATTTAGGGGCAGCAACCCAACAATGGGTTGTCCGATTCATCTGAAAATTTCAGGGCAGATAGATCTTGACCTGATAAACAATTTTACCCATGTCAGATTTGCTCTTAATGCTTTGGTTTTTGAGTTATAAACCAAAAACTGCATTTTACCCCTATGTTCTATTTTTAGCCATGGTGGCCATCTTGGTTGGATGGCCGGGTCACCGGACACATTTTTTAAACTAGATACCCCAAAGATGATTGTGGCCAAGTTTGGATTAATTTGGCCCAGTAGTTTCAGAGGAGAGGATTTTTGTAAAAGATAACTAAGATTTACAATAAATGGTTAAAAATTGACTATAAAGAGCAACAACTCCTAAAGGGGTCAACTGACCATTTCAGTCGGTTTGACTTATTTGTAAATCTTACTTTGCTGAACATTATTGCTGTTTACAGTTTATCTCTATCTATAATAATATTCAAGATAACCAAACACAGTAAAATTTCCTTTAAATTACCAATTTAGGGGCAGCAACCCAACAACGGATTGTCCGATTCATCTGAAAATTTCAGGGCAGATATCTTGACCTGATAAACAATTTTACATCATGTCAGATTTGCTCTAAATGCTTCGGTTTTTGAGTTATAAGCCAAAAACTGCATTTTACCCCTATGTTCTATTTTTAGCCATGGTGGCCATCTTGGTTGGATGGCAGGGTCTCCAGACACATTTTTTAAACTAGATACCCCAAAGATGATTGTGGCCAAGTTTGGACTAAATGGCCCAGTAGTTTCAGAGAAGATTTTTGTAAAAGATTACTTAGATTTACAAAAAATGGTTAAAAATTGACTATAAAGGGCAATAACTCCTAAAGGGGTCAACTGACCGTTTCGGTCATGTTGACTTATTTGTAAATCTTACTTTGCTGAACATTATTGCTGTTAACATTCAAGATAATAACCAAAAACAGTAAAATTTCCTTTAAATTACCAATTTAGGGGCAGCAACCCAACAACTGGTTGTCCGATTCATCTGAAAATTTCAGGGCAGATAGATCTAGACCTGATGAACAATTTTACCCCCATGTCAGATTTGCTCTAAATGCTTTGGTGTTTGAGTTATAAGCCAAAAACTGCATTTTACCCCTATGTTCTATTTTTAGCCATGGCGGCCATCTTGGTTGGTTGGCCGGGTCACTGGACACATTTTTTAAACTAAATACCCCAATGATGATTGTGGCCAAGTTTGATTTTATTTGGCCAAGTAGTTTCAGAGGAGAAGATTTTTGTAAAAGATAACATAGATTTACGAAAAATGGTTAAAAATTGACTATAAAGGGCAATAACTCCTAAAGGGGTCAACTGACCATTTTGGTCCTGTTGATTTATTTGTAAATCTTACTTTGCTGAACATTTTTGCAGTTTACAGTTTATCTCTATCTATAATAATATTCAAGATAATAACCAACTAGAGGCTCTAAAGAGCCTGTGTCGCTCACCTTGGTCTATGTGCATATTAAACAAAGGACACAAATGGATTCATGACAAAATTGTATTTTGGTGATGGTGATGTGTTTGAAGTTCTTACTTCACTGAACGATTTTGCTTCTTACAATTATATCTATAATGAACTTTGCCCATTAGTAACAGAGAACTATATTTGGTAAAAATTTACATAAATTTACCAAATTAATGAAAATTGTTAAAAATTGACTATAAAGGGCAATAACTCCTTAAGGGGTCAATTGACCATTTAGGTCATGTTGACTTATTTGTAGATCTTACTTTGCTGAACATTATTGCTGTTTACAGTTTATCGCTATCTATAATAGTATTCAAGATAACCAAAAACCGCAAAATTTCTTTAAAAATTACCAATTGCAGGGCAGCAACCCAACAACCAGTTGTCCACTTCATTTGAAAAATTCAGGGCAGATAGATATTGACTTGATTAACAATTTTACTTCTTGTCAGATTTGCTCTAAATGCTTTGGTTTCATAGTTATAAGCCAAAAACTGCATTTTACCCCTATGTTCTATTTTTAGCCGTGGCAGCCATCTTGGTTGAATAGCCAGGTCATCGGACACATTTTTCAAACTAGATACCCCAAAGATGATTGTGGCCTAGTAGTATTAGTGGAGATTTTTGTAAAAGATTACTTAGATTTAAGAAAAATGGTTAAAAAAATTGACTATAAAGGGCAATAACTCCTAAAGGGGTCAACTGACCATTTCGGTCATGTTGACTTATTTGTAAGTCTAACTTTGCTGAACATTATTGATGTTTACAGTTTATCTCTATCTATAATAATATTCAAGATAATAACCAAAAACAGCAAAATTTCCTCAAAATTACCAATTCAGGGGCAGCAACCCAACAACAGGTTGACCGATTCAACTGAAAATTTCAGGGCAGATAGATCTTGACCTGATAAACATTTTTATCCCTGTCAGATTTCCTAAAAATGCTTTGGTTTTTGAGTTATAAGCCAAAAACTCCATTTTACCCCAATGTTCTATTTTTAGCTATGGTGGCCATCTTGGTTGGTTGACCAGGTCACGCCACACATTTTTTAAACTAGATACCCCAAAGATGATTGTGGCCAAGTTTGGATTAATTTAGCCCAGTAGTTTCAGAGGAGAAGATTTTCGGGCCAGGTGAGCTAAAAACAGCAAAATTTCCTTAAAATTACCATTTCAGGGGCAGCAACCCAACAACGGAATGTCCGATTCATCTGAAAATTTCAGGGCAGATAGATCTAGACCTGATGAACAATTTTACCCCAGTCCGATTTGCTCTAAATGCTTTGGTTTTTGAGTTATAAGCCAAAAACTACATTTTACCCCTATGTTCTATTTTTAGCCATGGCAGCCATCTTGGTTGGTTGGGCGGGGCATCGGACACATTTTTTTAACTAGATACCCCAATGATGATTATGGCCAAGTTTGGTTAATTTTGGCCCAGTAGTTTTAGAGGAGAAGATTTTTCTAAAAGATTACTAAGATTTACAAAAAATGGTTAAAAATTGACTATAAAGGGCAATAACTCCTAAAATGGCCATTTTGGTCCTGTTGACTTATTTGTAGATCTTACTTTGCTGAACATTATTGCTGTTTACAGTTTATCTCTATCTATAATAATGTTCAAGATAATAACCAAAAACAGCAAAATTTCCTTAAAATTACCAATTCAGGGGCAGCAACCCAACAACGAAATGTCTGATTCATCTGAAAATTTCAGGGCAGATAGATCTTGACCTGATAAACACTTTTACCTGTCAGATTTGCTCTAAATGCTTTGGTGTTTGAGTTATAAGCCAAAAACTGCATTTTACCCCTATGTTCCTTTTTTAGCCATGGTGGCCATCTTGGTTGGTTGGCCGGGTCACCGGACACATTTTTTAAACTAGATACCCCAATGATGATTGTGGCCAAGTTTGGTTAAATTTGGCCCAGTAGTTTCAGAGGAGAAGATTTTTGTAAAAGTTAATGCAGGACGACGACGACTGAAAAAACAATACTTGCAATATGGTGACCTATAGTTGATAATTTCTGTGTCATTTGGTCTTTTGCAGAGAGTTGTCTCATTGGCAATAAGACCTTATAATGGCTTATCTTCTTCTTTTTATTGATTGCATTTGAATACACTTTTTTGAACTTAAAAAAAAAAACAAACAGAATACAAATCCAAACAGTGTACAGGCCTATCAGATGGTGCCTCATGATTAGAGTCTGATGAGACTAGCATTGATGGAAACTAGAATCTAATTCCTGTGATATGACTAGTTTCGCAGTTGTACTTGACTCATATTTTTGAAAAGTATTTTTAAAAAAATACATCAAATTCTGTTATATTGTTTATATTCGTTTTGCTCCTTTAATCAACTAAACATGTAAAAAGGTTATTTTTAATAGAAATTTTTGGACAAGTAACAATTTCATTCGGACAAGTTAAGTTTGGTATGTACTTGTCCTACAGGACAAGTTGAAAAAAAAGTTATTGTAGAGGCCTGATAAGTGAAATGGCAAGTAGGTTTTGTGTACCTGATAATTATATTGTTAGGAAAATTCAAATTCACATCACATATATGCAGTTTACATTGTCAAATAAGAAACAACTATAGGTACTGCAAGCTTTATGTTTTATATCAATAGGATCTGGTATTAATAGATACATGTACAAGTCAGGGCTTCCAAAACGGTCATATATTCCGGACATTTGATTAATATCCGATAAAAGTCCTGCTGGGCAAAGCATGAAACGGTCATATACATTTTAGTTTTCAAGGCTTTTTCGGTCATTTTAACATAAGTCACGATCTTTTTGACCCAACCTTTTGCCTTTAACATCTACACATTTCCGGTCATAAAAGTGACATGATGATTAATTACTATCAAAACAACCCCTACTTCAATACTTTCTTATTTTAATCAAGACTAATTAGTTGTTGGACAGGTGATATCTACCTGTTCAGTTGACAGGTAAACTATGTTCAGTACCGGACATCGTATAAATTGATCGGTCTATTCACAATTATTTTCTTACATTTCAGCGGTTTGTAGCTCATTGATTTAGTCCAAAAGATTAAAATTATTAGAAATTAGTTTATCTACATGATGTGATAAAAATTTTTAAAAGGTTTAAATGAAAAATCGTCAGAACTACGTCGATGAACTAGAACACGTGTGCGCATGTGCAAAGGTGGGAAATTTAATTATGCATCCTTTATTTCTTCAAAATGCTAATTATCATTGATACCTGTATCTTAACGTTCATTTCAAGCATTTTGTTGAAGAAATAACGTGGATAGAGCTTCTTCACTCAGTCATTCTTTGAAAAGGTACACGGATTTTACGTATCCGTTTACGGTTCATGTTTTACCATTGTCAAGTCAACAACCGGTTTTAGAAAAACGTGATTTTAAAAACGAAAATGAAGTTTTTGACATGTCATTTTGCACAAATAAAGAGTCTATGGCAGATATGAGCACGCTGATGTGCACACTTTGAATGATGCACTGCCAATTTAACAGTTTACATCCAAAACAAAGTAAAGTTTAAAATCGTTTTTTAATCTAATGTCATTATCATTGGAATGGCCAGCTGATTACCATAATTGCCTTTTTTGACTTAGTCTTAAGGGATTAAAATCGGGATCAGATATAAAATGTCCGGCTGGCTCAAATCTTTTTTGGAAGCCCTGGTACAAGTCCCAGATAGGTGCGCACAAAAAAGTAGACAATAAGAAAATAAACAATCTAACATGCCCCTTTCAATTTCTAGTTAGAGCACTGATAGTTAAAGTTGAAGTTGAAGTCATTTAACAGAAAATGTATTTGTCCTGATAATAAAAATCTGAAGATGTGAAAATAATTATAGAGTAAATGTACGCACCGATCTGTTTACAGTACAAAATGGTTTAACAAACCTTGGTAAAGTTCCTGCTCTGTAGCTATTCTCTGAACTGAATCTTCCCAATGCTTAAAATATAATATCATAGCTTCAAAAATAATTCTGAAGTAAAGATTACATGGCAGTAGAATTCTGCAATACAAAAGATATTTCCACAAGAAACTAGCTTAATTTGCAAGCCTTTGACATTATAATTTTTTCCAGGGAAATAAAAGATCTTTTTTTGTCTGCAGAAAATCTATATTTATGTCTAAGAAATTCGGCTTAATAGATATATGCATAATAACATTTGACAACGACAGATCTAATTATGAATGTTTGAATTTTTATCTTGATCATTCAAGTCCAAATTAATGTGATGACTAACAAATATCAATATTTCTAGACTTTTTGAATAAATATTAAAATAAACAAACTTGTCAAAGATTCAGGAGTGGGAAACATTGTTCACTCATTTCTGTGCATAAGCACAAAACAAAATTCTGGTGGTGGTGATTTTTCAAAAAACGGAAAATAAGAGACAATGTAATAAAGTCAATTCTTTTTAAGTAAAAATACCATCTTAATTTGAATCCCAAAGCTGGTTCTAACTAGTAGTGTGAAGGATTCTTAATTTGACAATTTAGTCATTTACCTTTTCCAGTAAGATTTGTTTCTGTTCATTCTTAGTAAAATGTTCCTGTAGACTTTGTTGCAATGCTTCAATCTGTACATCTAACTCTGTAACCATGGTCATCTTAGCCAAACATCTTCTGACGGTCAGATCTCTCTGTAACTCCTGGATCTGAGTCTTCAACTTCTCAGTATTCGAATAAAGTTCCTATCAAAAGGTGAAAAGCATATTACACTGAATTTAAATATACAGTTGTAACTTTGTCTTCTTTTCAGAAAATACTACTGGTATATACTTTAGACTATGCACTTCCAGGGGCGTAGCTAGGAGAAAAAGCTGTGCAAGCATTGCTGAGCGAAAGCGAGGCAAAAAAAAATTGAGACCTTTTTATGCAGAAAATTATATATATATTTTTTTTCTGTCATAAGAAGGTTGTGCTACACAGGCAGATAGGACTTATAGAAAATTCATTAATGCAAAACTATTTAAAATTGTTTTGAATTGGGTAAATCTTTGTACATTGAATACATAATTAAGCAGCACATGTTTCTGAGACAGAATTTACTCAAAAGTGTCCTAAATCGGCTCTTCAGTTCGTAGCAGAAACGAACTTCTCCTTTACTTTGTCAATATTCACACTGAAATCCTGATGAATATACATTAATGCTAGCACTGATGACCTATTGTTATTCATGGTTGATCGAACATAAGTTTTCAACCGACATAGTACAAATTTGGTTGATGCAAACTAAAATAAGAGATCGGAAACCAATGTTGAATGGGTGTACGAACATACTTGGGTAAAGCCTAAATGTTCAGTCGCCGTTCTGCAGGGGCATATTACGAAAAATGATATTAGGACAAATGAACATCGTTAAAGTATAATAAAATGCTTTTTTTAAAGTTCATAAATGGCTGGACGAACGACTGTCTTTTAGTGATGACTGACGAATGAGTTAGGCTAGTTAATCCGATTAATTTAAATAGAAATGTATTCCGTTTTATACTCTCTTAACATATGAAAGAATGCTGAAAATCATGAATATTTTTTTTGTTCAGCATGCCGATGTGCACGCATGTGTGTGTTGGTGTATTGGAAGCTACGTGCCTGACTTCTACTGCCAATAGTCAATTTTTCAAATTAAAATATCAAAAGCTAAAATCATTCAAAATAGTGGAGATACAACACTATAACGATATCTTTCTCTAAACTTAGATCCAAAATATATAGCTCCTTCCATATTTTATCAAAAGTATACATATAATACTATAAGATTCACATGACAAGGTGTTTATAAAAAAAATGTCAAGTCTAAATAGCCTCAATTAAAAAAAACAGGTGCTCAGCAGGGTGCAGCTTTATACGATCGCAGAGTTCGTATCCTGAACAGTTGGGGCAAGTATGGACACAACATTCAAGCTTGATACAGCTCTGAATTTGGATTGTGAACAAATGTCAAGTTCTTACAAATCTATTGCACAATATTGTGCAGTCAAAGATTTCTTCTTCAAACTTTTCAAAAATTTGGAATTTGAGAAATTTGGAATTATTTTTTTTTGAAAAATACTTCCACCCCCCTTTTTTGCAATTAGTACAAAACCTGAAATTTCTTTATACATAATTTACAAGTAGTGTAAAGGAGGTAAATCTGAACATACCCAACATTGCATGGTAAATGTTTTTGAATTACCTCCCTTACACAGCTTTTAAATTATCTTAATTTTCCATTGACCAGAAAAAACTAGTTTTCCCCTTTTTTTGCCTCTAATTCAAAAACATATTAAGCCATAACCCCCGAAAGTCAATACTAACCATCCCTTTATGGTATGGAACCTTGTAGTATAACTTCAGAGAGATTTAAACACTTAAACACAAGTTATAGACTGGAAACTACAAAAATGCTTATTTGGGCCCCTTTTTTGGTCCCAATATCCTAAACCTTTGGAACCATAACCCCCAAAATCACTCCAAACCTTCTACCTGTGGTATTAAACATTGTGGTACAATTTCAGAGCAATTGAAATAACTATACACAAGTTGATATCCTGAAAGTAGAAAAATGTTTGTTTTGGGCCCCTTTTGGGCCCCTAATTCCAAAACAGTTGGAACCATCATCCCCAAAATCAATCCCAACCTTCCTTTTGAGGTATTGAACCTTTTTATAAAATTTCATAGAGATCCATTCACTTAAACTAAAGTTATTGTCCTCACACCAAATGTGTCTTCGGACAACGTAGACGCAGACGACGACATTATACCATTATATGAACACACAAATTTTTTGCGGTCATATAAAAATTATATCCACCTCTAGGAGTTGGGGCTATATTAGTCCTTTCCTCAGTGTTTTTTTTCAAATTAAGTAAACATGGAAACCTAGACTGCCCACTTTCAAGTGGTACCCCTTAACTTTTTCCTCCTAAAAATGTTTATGTCTAATACCAACCTTATGTGAAGTATCGAACTCAACACAGTGCTCAGCAAATATTCCTTTACTCTCTATGAGTTTGAATCTGAGTGAATTATACCCTGCATGTCCTCTCTGTGGATACTGTGGAGTGTGGGATGGTGAGGAGTTTACAGATACTGTACTAGGAAACTCAGTTCTGAAATAAACAAGAGATATGTGTATCTCATATAAGGTAAGAACAAAACAAATCTACTGTTGATTCATTATTTATGCTAAATACAAATTTTCAAGGATTCAATGAATTTCAATGTTCAAGGTAGTCCACATTTTCTATGAACTTTTAAAACAACCTTAGCAAAACTATAAATTCAATTATACATTTTTTTCTTAATCCACAAAAGTGGAGACCCACAAAAATTGAACAAATGTAGTTTTCTAAGATATACAGATGCATAATTAGAACTTTACCCGATATCAAAATACAACAATTGACTTTTTTATATACCATGTAGACCTCTTTTCATCCATCTCCTATTTTATAGTATTTGATGAAGATATTTAATTTCTCCTTGCTATCATATTGAATATTGATTCTATCTGTTTTGGCAGTACTAACTTTTTAAAGATTGGTTATACTGGTGAAATATATATGGTACCATGTTTTATTGTGTGTTTTGATGGGCATGTATTTTCATTTCGTAATGTGTGGGTTTTTTAAATTTTATTTGCCAACAATTTGAAGGTTTTTTTTTTAATCTCAATTTAATGAAATCTCCTCATTACTTCCCTTATAATACAAATTTATTTAATTTACCAGCTATACCTAATTATACAATAAATTCATTATATCAAACCTTCATCAACATTAAAAGTACTAATTATAACATGGAGATAACAAATATATTGACCAATAAATGATGCAGTTTTTTTAAGTGTTGTGGTCAATTAGGTGAAATTTCAATAAAGTTATTATTTCAAAGAAGATAACTCTGTTTACTTCTAATAAATTAAACCCATTGATTTTTTTTTGGGGGGAAATGGTCTTTCATTTGTATTTTGTTACCTTAGACCTGAATATGATGATGAAGACAAATTAAGTGATGATCCAGTCAACCCTATGGTAGAAGTACTAGTGATTATTGTTGTCGTCTTTGGTGGTGGAAACAACAGAGGTTCTAAACATCTGAAAAGAAATATAAAATATATATATTCTACCACACATCAGGTTTATTTATTTACAAAATTTATTAGTTTTCTCATTTGAATTGTTTTACATTTGTCCTTTCAGGGCCATTATAGATGACTATGGGGTATGGGCTTTGATTGTTATTGAAGGCCTTCTGTGACCTATGGTTGTTAATTTCTGGGTCATTTGGTCTCTTGTGGAGAGTTATTTCACATTGACAATCATACCCCATCTTCAATTTTGTATTTATAACAATATTTTTTAACTTTGAAAAATAAAGTTACATTCAGCTAAAATAATATTTTAGAAACTGTTTCTATAATAATACAATGATAAAGGTAACCATGGTAACAATGTCTAAAGGTAGAGTGAAATTTTTGGTAAAGTAATTTCAACAATCTTTGAACACTCAAGATATTCAAATTTTTAAACTAAAAAATGTGGTTTTAAAGAGGTAGAAAAAAATAATTTTCTCTTACTGTACGATGCCTAAAATAAAGTGAACTTATGGGGAAAGTCTCATTTCTAGACAGAATCTTTTGAGCTATAAATCAAAATTTATCTTTAGTGATAGCATACCTTTGGTTGATAACACCATAATGATTAAGATGACACTTTGCAAACAATTGAATCAAGTATATATAATGTTTGAAAGCAAAGAACCATAGCTATTTTAGATTTTGCCCTGATATATAGATTTAGGTAAACATTGTATAAGGTAGGTTGTATTGGTTCTAAGTCAGCTGTGTTAGCCTTGGTAAGATTCAAGATTATTTGTGTTGGCCAAATGACTCAGAAGTATCATTTGCAACCTGAAGAGTATTTCCTGTACTAACCCATGTTCCAATACAGCTTTATTTTCTCTATAGGCTCATGCACCAAAGAGCTGTGTTTATATCAGTGGGGCAACATCACTAATGTTGCAAATTTTAACTGTATTAGGGCTAATTTTATCATATAATTTAATAAGTACAGGAAACTGATGTTCAGTAGTTGTTGTTTAAATTAAACCATTGGTTTTCCGGTTTGCATGGTTTTACACTAGTCATTTTTGGGACCCTTTATAGCTTGCTGTTGTGTGTGAGCTCAGTGGTGAAGATCGTACCTTGACCTATAATGGTTTACTTTAAGAAATTGTGACTAGGATGGAGAGTTGTCTAATTGGCACTCATACCACATCTTCTGTTATCCATATAAATCAGTATATACATTTATGTAGGTGACTTACTTAGCAAACATGGATTTAAAGTCTGTGATGATCTGACTTCCCTCTGATGGATGAAGTGGATGCTGTAATTGTATGATTGATTTAAGTCTCTCCATTAATACCTGAAAAATAATAAAATGATTCAAGTCTCTTCATTATTACCTGTAAAAATAAGTCTCTCTTATACTAGCAGCGAAATAATAAAATAATTTAAGTCCCTCCATTTATGTCAGTAAATCATTAAAATATTTTAAATCTCTGCATTAAAACTGTAAAATAATAACTTGATTTGAGTATCTCCATTAATTCCTGAAAAATCAAAAGTAAGACAAATTATATAATCCGATATATTGATGATGAAGTGAATTTTGTCCATGGTTAAGTCTTTTTTACTCTCTTCACGTCCTATACCTTTTATGTCAGGTTAACTAAACAGGGTACAATATTGAAACTGGAAACACTTACTAAAGTCATTTTCTTAGTTGACTCATACCTTGATCAGTCAAACAGTTGTGTCTTGTAACTCTGGTCCCTTAGACTTCAACTTATAACAGTAAGCCAGTAGTTGTATTTTTTATCAATAAAACTCTATCTCCAATATAAATGTCAAAATCATAGATGTATTTTTTTATTAATTTCTAATTTCAACTTACATATGCTAGGTCTAGAAACTCGAATCTATTTGCTGATGAACAAAATGCTGCACTGGTAACTAGGTGGGTATGTAAGGTGGGTAACAGTGTACTCAGGTTCACTAACTCTGCTTTGAAGGCCGTGTCCTTACTTTGATATTGTCTGAAATTTAAAATACCAAGGTAATATTAAATGACAGGTAAAGCGAGGTAAAATTGGTAAGGGTTCCGCGGAACTCAGTGTTTTGCCTACCTTTGCTGTTAATCTCAGGCACAACAAAAATGAGGAAAAATATTGATAAAAATATTCCTCTCAATTCTATCTTTTGATTGTAAAAGCTTCTGTCCAAGTTTGGTAAGAACCCAGGATAGTTTATGAATCTAATAAATGTTTTAAAAACTTTAACTGCAGACTGTCTGTAATGTTAACTGGAAGTAAAACTAAGTCTATTTAAAAGTAAATATACTGAAAAATGAGAACAATATTTTTATTAAATTTCCTTCTAGAAACTTGCTTTTAATCATAAACAAGCTTCTGTCCAAGTGTGGTACAAATCCAGGTTATTTTAAGAAAGATATTAAAACTTTAACCACAGAGTGTTTCCTGGCAGATAAACTAAGTCCATTTATAAGTAAAATACAGAAAAAATGGAATTTTATTTTTACAAAATTTACCTCTTGATACTGTCTTATGATCATAAACAAACTTCTGTCCTAGTTTGATAGAAATCCAGGAGAGTTTAACAAAGTTATTAAAATCTTAAAAATTTTAACCACAGAGTGAATGTAATGTTTTCTGGCAGAAAAACTAAGTCCATTTATAAGTAAAATACTGGAAAAATGTTTTTTTTTTACAAAATTTACTTCTGGATACTATCTTATAATCATAAACAAGCTTCAGTCTAGTAAGTTAATTAAAATTCCAGGTTAGTTTAAGAAAGTTTTAAAAATTTCTGATTACTACTATCAGACTGTTGAAGTATAGACTATGCTTTCAATTGTTTTAAATATTCATAAATTTAAAAGCCAAGGTAACTGTACAATACTTTTGAACAATACAATGCAATTTTCAATCTTCCAAATAAGTCAAGGAAATGAAAAGATATGGTGTATACATTAAGACAAAAAAATCACTCAGTGTTCTCCCTGGGGGCATCATGGCAATGGGATGCTATATTTCTTAAATGTGATGCAATCTGACTTGGTTTTCTTATAGATATTGTTATGGGTGTGAGGCCACACTTAAAAATATTTTGGTTTGCCAAAACCCTACCCAAACAAAGAGAAATTGAATTGTCAGATGTTAGATCTGATTAATAAAAAAAACTTTTTTAAATCAAGGCAATAAAAGATTTTGAGTAGACAGCTATTTTCTGGGTTGGTAGGGGTAGGGCAAACATACTTATTCTTTTTCATGGCCTGATGCTATAATTTTTAGAAACAAGATGGTATTTCAAATATCTATGTTTACCAGGATGCTAGATGAACGGAGAACACTATCACTACACCAATTTGACATTACTTAATGAAAAGAAACAGTAATTTTGTTTACCACTTATTGGTACCACTCGAATTCCCTTTATCGTATTTTGCTCTATCAACTTGTCATATACTAGGTAAACACTTATTCATACCTATCAACCTTCTCTATTAAAGATGTTTTCATTTCAGTTATTTTCTCCAGCAATAGATCATATAATTCAGTGACGGCTGTTTTCTCTTTATCAGCATTATGTTCAATTTCTTCAAGTAAGACTTTCAACAACAATATAGCATCTCTTACTGAAATCTGCAAGTCTTTGATTGCCTGAAAAATGTAGAGATAAAATGTAATTTTTTATATACATCTGAGCAAAAAGTAAATACTAAAGTACAGTATGAGACCTCTTAAAACAACGTCAACAGAGACACACTCTAGTACAGATCTCACAAACTTATGAGTTATGTAAAGGACCTACAAAGATAAATGAGGAATACACAAGTATGGTACTCATAAGGTTTAGAGACTAATAATACAGTCACATTTTGTAAAGAGCAACTATATTTGAATTTTCAGCTTCAAGTCTAAGTCCTGTTAGCTTTCTGCAGCGCACATCTCATTTAAGTACATGAGACAATAACATTAAAAGAAAGAGTCCATAGGCTGAGAAATCTCATCTGTTTTACTGATCATGATTTAATTTTATGTTGAACGTCAAGATTAAGGTTTTACACATGTACTACAAATACCCCATAAATTTAACAAGATTCGTGAAAATAGGTTCAAGATGATACATAAACCATTCAGGATGAACATGGTCAACTAACAAAAATTCCATACACCAATTTGGTTGACTAATCACTTTCAATATCACTTTTTTACAGTTACAGTCATGTGTGACACATGTTTGGGACCAATCATAAATGATAGGGTGTTTACCATTTAATGTGCTCATAAAGTATAGGCTTCTGGTCAATCTAATTAGACTATATGTTGACCCTTTGATGTCTTTTAGTTTTGTGTGTAGTTAGAGTGCTGTATGAGTGAAAAATATCCATTATCAACTTTTATCCAAATTTTTATGTACCGGGTACTTTTCAATCAAAATTATTTTTAAGGTATTTTGATAACATGGAATGCAACCACTGAACCCATTTTTAAGTGTGACCTACCATCATACTTTGATCTAACTTCTTACATCCTTGGGTATAAGCTGTCTCTAAGTCTACACAATATGATCTACTTTCTCTGAAATGGAAAAGAAATCTTTGTCATTTACCATAACTTTTTTATGTGGAACAGGGTGTCATGTTCACCAATTTCAATACATAAGTAAAGTGTCAAGAAAATCAATCCCAGATCAAACAGATAAAAACAAACTCATGTCATAGTATACCATGGGAAAAATTCACTTAAATCTGAGAATAAAGTCCCATGATTGAAACATTAAACATTAAACCAGGAAAATTTTAAAATGTGAAAGGTATTTCTACTATCAATCTCAGTAATACTATAAAGTTATGAGGAAATTAATCATCTGTATACTGGAGTTAGGCACACAGATAGACTGAGGGTTGAACACATTGACAATGGAATGTTAGTTAAAAGAGTTGAAAGATACCAGTGGGACATTCAAAATTATAAGTCCAAAATTACTGACAATGCTATGGCTAAAAAAGAAAAGACCAACAGACAAACAATAGCACACAAAACACAACATAGAAAACTAAAGAGGTAATTCCTTACCACTTCAACAGACATATAAAAATTATTTTTGTGTCAGCTGATTGCAGACATAATTTCTGTCTTTGTTGTAAGATTTGTCTTCCATGTACTTAATATATCAAATTTCCTTGAATCACATTACATATTTAAGTCTAACAGGTCTAATAATGAACAATTTTTAAAAGCAACTCTTGGTAAATTGGGAGTCCCCCTCCAGCAAAAAATACTTACACTTTCATATCTCTGAAACAATTTATACACAACATTGTCTTCCTTTCTGTGGAGAATAAAATGTAGGGTTCTTGATGGATTGCTGAAACATACAATATATATTGAATAGTAATTGTCTAATTAAAAAATACAACTTTCTATTAGAACAATAAAGATTTACAATTATTTTTTTTTATAGACTGTTGTTAGGTTGTTGTCTTATGCACATAAACCTACCATCTGTAGAAATAATTCTTTTATATGACTTTTTATTTTAACCTTTAAATCTTTTCATGTTCAAATCAAGATATCACAAATACTGTATTTTTTTTTAAATTATAAAACACTGTTGATTCAGCAATTTCAGTGATATTTCTATTCTTAAAAAATTTGCCACAGGACAGATTACAAAAAAATTGTAAAATCACATTTTAATTTATTGTATATGTACATGTATATAATTAGCATTTCCTGAATTATTATTACTCAAATTTCCATTTTGTCCATTTTTGAACAATCGCAACTATATATGCACACTGAATTAATAGTATGCAAACTGGATAGTGCAAAAGAAGTATTAAACTAAAAACCTATAGCATGTATAGCTATATATATCTCCTTTTATTCTTTATAAACAAAATGAATGCTTTTCAGAGAAACGCTCTTCAAACCAACAACTTTTCAGTTTTGATAACTTTAACATTCTGTTATTTAATAATTTTTTAAGACATTTACCACATTCCCTGTGGATTTCCTTTGTCCGTTTGGATAAGACTACAATATCATGCTTGGCAAACATCTTTGCTTTATGAGTATCCTCTCTACATGCTTCACATAATGGCTGGTCACATGTGTTACAGAAAAACATCTGTTCAAATTCCTGAAAATGAAAATAACACTTTACAAATTTTACTTAAACTTTAACATGTGAAAACAGGTATTTATAAATAAGGAGCTAAACAACCAAAAATGACCTTAAAATCATTGTTTTTCAGTAATTTCCTAATTTATCATGTTTATCAACAGGAAATTCTAAAGAATAGAAATATTTAAAGCCATCTTTTAAAATTAAGATCCAGTTATCTCCCTTAGCTAACATAGACTTGAATGAAAATGTAAACTTTCTGCTGTGCAAAAGTGTTAACCAGCCAATGAAATTTATGCCTTTAAATAGTTTAAGTTATTTGTTGATAGAAAAAAAACCAAAGATCTGTACTACGTCTTTAGAAAAAAAGAGCTATTCATAAACAGGGCACTGCGTATCCTTAACTGTAGTGTGGTGAAAAGGTCTAGGGCTCTCTTTGCAATTTTTTTTTTAAATCTTTAAAGTTAATATACTGAAATAATAATGATTTACAAGTATATTTTCCCTAAAAGTTTTTCTTAAATTGTTTGCAGTATATAAGGCAGATAATGAAAAAGGAAAATCTGTTATACACGTTCATGATGTTAGTTGAAACAAAAATTAAAGAATTACAAGACTTACAACAACATGAACAAGGGTTCTGACATAAACTTCAACAAGTCAATAAATGATATGAGAAATGTGGCAAATTAAAACATTTCAAATATTAAAGTCTGCTTCAAGTCAAAAAGTCATTAGGTCTTGTGACTTTTTTAAGGCCTTACTACCAATATCTAAAAGTCAAGCACTAATTTGACATTGAAGAAAGATAATTGCCAACAATTGTTAACAAGAAAAAATGAATAAAATTTAAAAACCTCAAATTATCCCGTGTGTAAAAACTACCAAATACAATGGAAATTAAAGTATCAGAAATTAAAATATCAAAATAATTACTATTTCCAAGAGTGTCAGATTTATTAACTATATTATTTAAATGTAAATGATGTCGGTGAATAACCTTGACATACTTTTTTCAGATAAAATTATTAATTAGATTTTCAGCGAAATCTGCATTAATTCTACACTTCATTCATTTTCTGTACACCATGTACATTTACAGGTATACACCCATTGCATGACTTGCAACACCTGCTCTATATTGAAATCCTAGTCAAAAATCAATCTTGAAAGTTTTAGTATTGCCATTTTTATTTTATTTTTGAATTTTTTATGTCTCAGTCAATGTTCAAAACCTATCTTTAGCTATAAGCCAGGCAGGAAGAAATTTACACACTAAAATAAAATCACATCCATAACCTTAGCTAGCCATATTTTGATTAAATTGATAAACATTTAAATCATTCTTGTTCAATAATTTTATCAAACTACTCTTACATCAGTTTAAATTGTTTTCTTGTTGCAAAAAAAAGAGGTTTGAAAGTTGATGGTGCTAAACATATCTTTGGTAACACTTCATAAGGCCAAATAAAATAGTATGTGTTGTTCCATAACAACTAAATAAAAGTAGGTGGGGATTATTGTTTTTTTTTACACTGAGTCTATGGGAGCAACATTCTGACCTTAACCATTGTTAACAGTGCGTAATAAAAAATGCCAACAAATTCTTTAGGGTAGGCTTTTATAAAGACTAAAAAGTAGGGTAGGTAGGGTAACTGGAACCACATATATATTTTTATTTGGCCTAAGTTACTAAGTATTCAGAGTTTTTGTTAACAACTTTCAAGACAAATCTGTACTGTCGTGATGGTAACTAGTAATAGACCAGTAGAGACACAATCATTTATAACTTACATTATCACAGTTAGCACATTTTTCTTTCTCTTCACCAGTAGATTCTACCAGAAACTTCATCAGTCTGTCAGAAGGAGGCAGATCCTCACCATCTTTTATTTGTGTACTTAGTCTATAAATATGAAATAAAAATTCAGTGTTGTCTTTGTTTGCTGTCTAATACTATATTTATCATTTTTACATAAATTAGTCTGTCAGTTTTCTAGTTTGAATTGTTTAACATTTTTTTCTTTACAGGGTTCTATATGTACATGTACATGTATACAGTGTGGATTTTGCTCATTGTTGAAGTTAGTGATATTGAATTCAGTAAAAAATCTCAATGTTGGTGAACATGGTGAATACTTTAAAATTATTTATTATTCATGGACATCACTACATGTACCTACATGATGTTCAATAAAAAGTAGATTTAACTGTACAATGTATGTATGACAAGTTAATAAAAATTACACAATATAAGTACCCTCAAAACTTTGTTGAAATTTTTATAAATGATAAATGATTACACAAAATACAAAATGTACATGGTGCAGATGCCCACTTTACCCTGCCTGCCTAATATGAAAATATCATGAACTGGTTTTGCACTTCCATAAAAATTTAGATTTTACAATGAATTCCTGTATTTAAGGTATTTTTCATGTTTATTCAGTGGGGAAAAAATACTGTAATGTATATCATTTCTTTTTTTAATGTTTACTGCAACGACTGCTCCCTGCAAAATAAATCGCAGTTGTGATAACCATGATAAGTCTTACATACCCACAGAGTGGACATGTCATTTTCCCTTCAACGTCTCTCCCACTCAAACAACGAGAACAAAAGCTATGATAACATCCCAGAATGCATGGTTCTTCGTATTTCTCATTACACAGGTAACACATGAGTGGGTTCCATCGTGTAACATCTAAATCATCTAAACTGTCAGGTGGGTTAAATATCTCACCAGACATGGTTGTAGTCATCTAACATCAAACATTCTCAATATCTTCCATTGAACATGGCTTCCTGCGTTAAATATTTTGAATTTTATAAATAAAGTAATAAATTTAAAAGTATTGATGCCTAATTTGATGGAGAAACAGTTGTACAATGTTGACACATATATTTCAATTTGTACATCTTGAATATGTTGAACATGTTGAATGTGAATTTTTCTTGAAAGACTATTTTGATATTTCCAAATTTAAACACTGGAGTACATTATTATATCTCCACAAGTTACTACTGTACTCAATGGTAGAGCATTCTGGTACTCAGCCATAAATATGTAAGAGTAACTACAAGAAGTAAATTCAAGCTTACATTACTTGATGCTATTTTGAAAAACAAATTAACATGATTAACAGTTTTATGTTATCTGTGCACAACATAAAAATTGAAAATCTGTTAACATGGTTAATTTTTCTCAAATTTCATGAATTTACACTTATTGTATGCTTGAATTTACTTATTTCAGTTGCTCTTACTTTGTTTGTGTACTAATACTTTGATTCAAGTTCATTGAGTACTAGAATGTCCTACCACAGAGAAAGTAACATGTTACTCTTGAGTCAAAAATTTGTAATTTTGAATGAGAATAGTCTTTTTCATATCCATAGCCCAAATTAAAAAAATAAATGAATTTGAGTTGTGCTAGCTTATAAAAAAATTGGATTTTTTTTTATGTCTGCTCACTAAATTATACATGCATGTATATTTAACATGTTTAAATGCTTGTTTATCATGTTTATGTTATTCATCTTGTGTTTTATGTGTTGTTTGCGATTTTGTCTTTTTCTTTTTCACCAAATTGTGCTGAATTTCCTGGGTTTGATTCTGAATTGGGGTGCTGCAAATTTCAGTATACATTAGTATGGTGATTTTCGCTCTCCAACACACATTGATCTCTGGTACACAGATCATGCAGATCAGAGCTTAAACATGTTAAACCAGAATTGGTGGTTTTTGCCTCGGATGGTCAAAGTTGTTCACAAATTTGACCAGGAGATCAATCTTTAGATATCTCTTCCACAGGTACAAATGTATTTGGGGCATGGACCCTGGTACCTCGAATGACCGAATAACACTTGAAATTTGAATATTAGCACATTTTGGTGACTTTTAAACATTGATTATTAATTATTAGTATATTATCTATGTATTTTGTAACTTAAAAATGATTTACAGAAAGCAGATAAGTTCATAAAAAACTTTAAAAATTTAGTATGTACATGTAGATCAGTCAGAGCTCAGACATAAACAAGTCGATTTTTGTTTTTGACTTAAATAAGTCGAAACTTGTATTTATTATAAAAATGTAGTTTCAATTTTAGACTTATCTAAGTCAGAAAATGACAGACTTGTTTAGGTCTATTTATGTTGGTGAAAAAACTTAATGTTACTTTGTGGCCAAACTACACCACCTATGACAGCAAAAACCTGTATGAGAGTTCACAAGGACTTGAGCTATTTATATTTAATTATCTAATTGAACATCCTTACTAAACACAGATGTTTTACCTCATTAAGTGTGATTCCAGGTGGTTGCATTGTAAGGTTAATTAACATTTTCTCCGATTTTTTAGACTCTCATTCATATTTTTCTTTAGAAGACAAAGCATTGGCTTTCAATGTTGTCATTATTTGATTTAGATGCATGACCTCCTTATAAATATGCGTGGGTCTTGAAGTTAACCAATTTTGATCACTCATCGACTTGTAGGAGTCGATATTTGCAACTTTTTGATTCTGGTCAATTATTTCTTGTTTAACAATATTGGACTTATTCAAGTCGTATTTTGTCTTACATAAAAGGGAGACAAATCCTAAAACTTACAAATTTAGACCTCTATGAGTCAAAAGCAGATTCAGACTTATTTATGTCTGAGCTCTGACTGTAGATCCAATGTGATGACCACGGAAATCACAATGGCCGCCAAGTTCGATGTACACACTAAATTTAAAATGATCTTTATGAACTTATCTGCTTTCTGTAAATCATTTTTGAGTTGAGTTATAAAATACATCGATGTTATTATTCAATAACAGGGTTGGCAAAGTATTACCCACCCGGGAATTCCCAGGCGGGAAAACCCCGGTTTTCCCGGGCTGGGCAATACTCCCAGAAATGGGTAATAGTGGGCATTACTGGGCAATATGATTTTTTAAGCTTATTTTAACACAAAATAGTAAAGACTTGTTGTTAGTTTCATAGTATAACAGCTAAATATATACTTTTTATACAGATAACCATTGACAGTCATTTCTAGAAAATTCAATTTCATTCTCTTCTCTATTAATTTTATATGTAGGCAGAATACAAGATTTGCACATTTAAAGATACCTTTTAATTACCAAGTATTGTTTCAATAATCCAAACTTTAAAAAATGCATTTTATTGCAGTGTTTAAGTGAATTGTTAATTTTAATTGTTATACATTCATATTGCTAAATAAACACCCTACAGGGTCATGCCATTAACACTTATAAAATTGAAAAGACTGATTATTGTTACATGTACATAAACAAATCTGTGTTCTAATCTGAATAACTACTTATTAATTAGTGACAGTACATATACATTATTTAAATGTGATGTTTCTTTAATACTTGTAATCGTTAATTCTTAATAGGAGCTATATTCATTTGAAAAAAAATAATTTATTTGCTTTCTATTTACAGTTTGTCAATCTAGACAAATGCTAAACAAACAAAATAGGGTATAAATATCTTATTAAATGTATTGCATTTGTGTTTATCACTGAATCCTCTTTAAAATTCAGACATATATTTTATATTACCCAGTATTGCCCAGTATTTCCCACTAAAACCCAGTAAAACCCGGGTTTTCCCAGTATTTCCCACTGGGCTGGGCAATACTCATAAAACCCGGGTTTTTGCCAACCCTGTTCAATAATCAATTTTTAAAAGTCACCAAAATGGAGGCTTGTATAGGGTATATTGGGATACGGGATATTTGCCATTTTAATTTTAGGGATATGGGATATTTGTCTCAAAAGTAAATGGGATATGGGATATCGATGCATTTATAAGGATATTGAATTTTTAACATGAAAAAAAATAAGTGGAATTTAAAAGTTAAGTACAGAAATATTTACATCTCACTTGATAGAATTGCCTAAAAACGTTTAATATTAAAGGTCATTTTAGTGGTTTGTTGATTTTAATTAAGTTTATGGCCGTTTTATTTAGAAGTCATCCAAACCCAAGCTAAAAGTATTGATCTATTTTCGATATTTATATGCTCATATGTACTGATAATTTTAAAAGTATTTGTTTTGCTTTCCATACTTCGTTCCTTATTGTTAATTTTCCTTTTTTGGATGGTGATGTTCGTTTGGCACTATCTTACGGTGTTTGTATATCACAACACCTCCGCTATGCCCGTGTCTGTTGTGACGTTTTGGATTTTAATGAACGAAATTTATGTATTACTGGTAAATTATTAAGTCAGGGATTTCATTACCACAAATCACTTAAAATCTTTTTTAAATTCTAGATTTGGTTTTGAAGTTTGGTTCAACCTGTAGAAAACTTATTTCAAACGGGATAGCACATCCTCATTTTTGTTTACCGTGCCATTGGATGCTTGATGTGTAATGATTGATAATTTAGTCTCAGATGCATTACTTTTTATACGACCGCAAAAATTGAAAAAAAATTGGTCGTTTATTGGTATCACGTTGGCGTCGTCCGTCGTCGTCGTCGGCGTCCGAAGACTATTGGTTTTCGCACTATAACTTAAGTTTAAGTAAATAGAAATCTATGAAATTTTGACACAAGGTTTATGACCACTAAAGGAAGGTTGGGATTGATTTTGGGAGTTTTTATCCCTGCAGTTGAGGAATTAGGGGCCAAAAAAAGGGTCCAAATAAGCATTATTCTTGGTTTTCGCACCATAACTTAAGTATAAAGTAAATAGAAATCTATAAAATTTAAACACAAGGTTTATGAACACAAAAGGAAAGTTGGTATTGATTTTGGGAGTTGAGGTCCCAACAGTTTAGGAATTAGGGACCAAAAAAGGGGCCCAAATAAGTATTTTTCTTGGTTTTCGCACCATAACTTAAGTATAAAGTAAATAGAAATCTATAAAATTTAAACACAAGGTTTGTGACCATAAAAGGACGGTTGGGATTGATTTTGGAAGTTTTGGTCCCAACAGTTTAGGAATAAGGGGCCCAAAGGGTCCAAAATTAAACTTTGTTTGAATTCATCAAAAATTGAATAATCGGGGTTCTTTGATATGCCGAATCTAACTGTGTATGTAGATTCTTAATTTTTGGTCCCACTTTCAAATTGGCCTACATTAAGGTCCAAAGGGTCCAAAATTAAAACTAAGTTTGATTTCAACAAAAATAAAATTCTTTTTTTTTTTTGATATGCTGAATCTTAATATGTACTTAGATTTTTTATCATGGGCCCAGTTTTCAAGTTGGTCCACATCGTAGTCCAAAATTAAACATTGTTTGATATCAACAAAAATTGAATCCTTAGGGTTCTTTGATATGCTGAATCTAAACCTGTATTAAGATTTTTGATTATAGGCCCAGTTTTCAAGTTGGTCCAAATTGCGGTCCAAAATTAAACTTTGTTTGATTTCAACAAAAATTGTATATATGGGGTTCTTTGATATATGCTTAATCTAACCATGCATGTATTTAAATTTTTGATGTTTGGGCCCGGTTATCAGATTAGTCCACATTGAGGTCTAAAGGGTCCAAAATTGAACTTTATTTGATTTCATCAAAAATTGAATTCTTGGGGTTCTTTGATATGCTGAATCTAACAATGTATTTAGATTTTGGATATTGGACCATAATCATTGATAATAGGTAATGTTCAATTTAAAATTTAAAGTTTTAAAGTTTAAGTTCTTAGACCACATTCATTATGTGTCAGAAACCTGTGTTGTGTCAACTATTTAATCACAATCCAAATTCAGAGCTGTATCAAGCTTGAATGTTGTGTCAATACTTGCCCCAATGTTCAGAGTTCGAACTCTGCGGTCGTATAAAGCTGCGCCCTGCGGAGCATCTGGTTATTAGTTGTAATTGACTTTGAACTAGATGTAAGTAACTGCGAGTACTCTCAGATCTGTACTTAGTGTCTTTTTGTTGATGGGATGTACAAGTACTCGGTCACGTCCACTCTCTGTTTTTGTTGGATGTATATCTATTTGTATCCATCTGATGAGTTAAGCCTTTTTCAACTGATTTGTATAGTTCGTATGTTGTACTGATACACCACTGTCCCAGGTTAAGGGGAGGGTTGGGATACCGCTAACATTTTTAACCTCGCCACATTCTGTATGTATGTGCCTGTCCAAAGTCAGGAGTCTTTAATTCAGTGGTTGTCGTTTGTTGCTGTGTTACATATTTGTTTTTGTTCTTTGTTTTATGCATAAATTAGGCCGTTAGTTTTCTCGTTTGAATTGTTCTACATTTGTCATTTCAAGACCTTTTATAACTAACTATGCGGTATGAGCTTTGCTCATTGTTGAAGGTCGTACGGTGACCTATAGATATTTAACACTGGAAGTATGCACTGTAAATTTCCTTTAACACAGTTTGTTTTCCCAGTCAAAATTGTTGACGTTGTGATGATGAGGAAAATATGGGCTTGGGAATGAATTTATAATGATTTTTTGGGATATTTCAAAATAGTTTTAGGGATATGGGATATTTGTAAAAAATATTTATTGGGATATTAGGGGTAAACATTATAGGAATACGGGATATTGGGATAAAAACTTAATGGGATATGGGATATTGATACCCCCCCTAAACAAGCCTCAAAATGTGCTAATATTAAAATTTCAAGTGTTATTTGGTCCATTACAAGTGTTATTCGGATAATAACAGTGTTATTCGGTCATTCGTGTTACCTCAGTTTGGAAAGAAAAAAGGTATTGTTATTGACCAGTTATGGATTGTTGAGACATGATATTTTGTATAAAATTGTAAATATATAATTATATATATAAAAAAAAACAAGAATTATCTTTTTTACAGTGGGGCCCCAAAAAAGGGGGGTCCATGTCCCAAATTAATATGAAATAACTGTGATCTTAAAAGGCTATTTCATTTTTTGCTTTTACGCCTTACAGCAACGCGTTACATCAACGCAGAAAGGTGTCAAAGAAAAAAAATGAAAAATTATAGCCTTGAAAGACATCACAATTATTTTCTACTTATGAGTTTGAATGTCCCTTAGGTCATGTTTATAAATAGCAGCTCTATAATTGTATCAGTTGAAAAGATATGAAACGCATTTAGTTTTTAGGGAAAGCTGACAGGGAAAATAATTCTGTCAGATATTATTTACAAAAAATGCTAATGTTGAAAGAATGTTGTTTATCTTGTTTACATTTTCCGACCTTAAAATTATGGATACACCCAATACAAGTAGGACAAGTTTAGCATCTGTATTGTTGAAACAATAAATTGCCAATGAAGGAAACATAAAACAAACCGTTTGGATAATTTTGTTTTGGTCTTTCACATACCGGAAGTTCTCATGTTACATAATTATTTAAAAACAATCTCTGTACGGATACGTTCATGTTTCGTATTCATCAATTTTTGAGGTTAGCAGATTTGAGGCTTGTATAGGGTATATTGGGATACGGGATATTTGCCATTTTAATTTTAGGGATATGGGATATTTGTCTCAAAAGTAAATGGGATATGGGATATCGATGCATTTATAAGGATATTGAATTTTTAACATGAAAAAAAATAAGTGGAATTTAAAAGTTAAGTACAGAAATATTTACATCTCACTTGATAGAATTGCCTAAAAACGTTTAATATTAAAGGTCATTTTAGTGGTTTGTTGATTTTAATTAAGTTTATGGCCGTTTTATTTAGAAGTCATCCAAACCCAAGCTAAAAGTATTGATCTATTTTCGATATTTATATGCTCATATGTACTGATAATTTTAAAAGTATTTGTTTTGCTTTCCATACTTCGTTCCTTATTGTTAATTTTCCTTTTTTGGATGGTGATGTTCGTTTGGCACTATCTTACGGTGTTTGTATATCACAACACCTCCGCTATGCCCGTGTCTGTTGTGACGTTTTGGATTTTAATGAACGAAATTTATGTATTACTGGTAAATTATTAAGTCAGGGATTTCATTACCACAAATCACTTAAAATCTTTTTTAAATTCTAGATTTGGTTTTGAAGTTTGGTTCAACCTGTAGAAAACTTATTTCAAACGGGATAGCACATCCTCATTTTTGTTTACCGTGCCATTGGATGCTTGATGTGTAATGATTGATAATTTAGTCTCAGATGCATTACTTTTTATACGACCGCAAAAATTGAAAAAAAATTGGTCGTTTATTGGTATCACGTTGGCGTCGTCCGTCGTCGTCGGCGGCGTCCGAAGACTATTGGTTTTCGCACTATAACTTAAGTTTAAGTAAATAGAAATCTATGAAATTTTGACACAAGGTTTATGACCACTAAAGGAAGGTTGGGATTGATTTTGGGAGTTTTTATCCCTGCAGTTGAGGAATTAGGGGCCAAAAAAAGGGTCCAAATAAGCATTATTCTTGGTTTTCGCACCATAACTTAAGTATAAAGTAAATAGAAATCTATAAAATTTAAACACAAGGTTTATGAACACAAAAGGAAAGTTGGTATTGATTTTGGGAGTTGAGGTCCCAACAGTTTAGGAATTAGGGACCAAAAAAGGGGCCCAAATAAGTATTTTTCTTGGTTTTCGCACCATAACTTAAGTATAAAGTAAATAGAAATCTATAAAATTTAAACACAAGGTTTGTGACCATAAAAGGACGGTTGGGATTGATTTTGGAAGTTTTGGTCCCAACAGTTTAGGAATAAGGGGCCCAAAGGGTCCAAAATTAAACTTTGTTTGAATTCATCAAAAATTGAATAATCGGGGTTCTTTGATATGCCGAATCTAACTGTGTATGTAGATTCTTAATTTTTGGTCCCACTTTCAAATTGGCCTACATTAAGGTCCAAAGGGTCCAAAATTAAAACTAAGTTTGATTTCAACAAAAATAAAATTCTTTTTTTTTTTTTGATATGCTGAATCTTAATATGTACTTAGATTTTTTATCATGGGCCCAGTTTTCAAGTTGGTCCACATCGTAGTCCAAAATTAAACATTGTTTGATATCAACAAAAATTGAATCCTTAGGGTTCTTTGATATGCTGAATCTAAACCTGTATTAAGATTTTTGATTATAGGCCCAGTTTTCAAGTTGGTCCAAATTGCGGTCCAAAATTAAACTTTGTTTGATTTCAACAAAAATTGTATATATGGGGTTCTTTGATATATGCTTAATCTAACCATGCATGTATTTAAATTTTTGATGTTTGGGCCCGGTTATCAGATTAGTCCACATTGAGGTCTAAAGGGTCCAAAATTGAACTTTATTTGATTTCATCAAAAATTGAATTCTTGGGGTTCTTTGATATGCTGAATCTAACAATGTATTTAGATTTTGGATATTGGACCATAATCATTGATAATAGGTAATGTTCAATTTAAAATTTAAAGTTTTAAAGTTTAAGTTCTTAGACCACATTCATTATGTGTCAGAAACCTGTGTTGTGTCAACTATTTAATCACAATCCAAATTCAGAGCTGTATCAAGCTTGAATGTTGTGTCAATACTTGCCCCAATGTTCAGAGTTCGAACTCTGCGGTCGTATAAAGCTGCGCCCTGCGGAGCATCTGGTTATTAGTTGTAATTGACTTTGAACTAGATGTAAGTAACTGCGAGTACTCTCAGATCTGTACTTAGTGTCTTTTTGTTGATGGGATGTACAAGTACTCGGTCACGTCCACTCTCTGTTTTTGTTGGATGTATATCTATTTGTATCCATCTGATGAGTTAAGCCTTTTTCAACTGATTTGTATAGTTCGTATGTTGTACTGATACACCACTGTCCCAGGTTAAGGGGAGGGTTGGGATACCGCTAACATTTTTAACCTCGCCACATTCTGTATGTATGTGCCTGTCCAAAGTCAGGAGTCTTTAATTCAGTGGTTGTCGTTTGTTGCTGTGTTACATATTTGTTTTTGTTCTTTGTTTTATGCATAAATTAGGCCTTTAGTTTTCTCGTTTGAATTGTTCTACATTTGTCATTTCAAGACCTTTTATAACTAACTATGCGGTATGAGTTTTGCTCATTGTTGAAGGTCGTACGGTGACCTATAGATATTTAACACTGGAAGTATGCACTGTAAATTTCCTTTAACACAGTTTGTTTTCCCAGTCAAAATTGTTGACGTTGTGATGATGAGGAAAATATGGGCTTGGGAATGAATTTATAATGATTTTTTGGGATATTTCAAAATAGTTTTAGGGATATGGGATATTTGTAAAAAATATTTATTGGGATATTAGGGGTAAACATTATAGGAATACGGGATATTGGGATAAAAACTTAATGGGATATGGGATATTGATACCCCCCCTAAACAAGCCTCAAAATGTGCTAATATTAAAATTTCAAGTGTTATTTGGTCCATTACAAGTGTTATTCGGATAATAACAGTGTTATTCGGTCATTCGTGTTACCTCAGTTTGGAAAGAAAAAAGGTATTGTTATTGACCAGTTATGGATTGTTGAGACATGATATTTTGTATAAAATTGTAAATATATAATTATATATATAAAAAAAAACAAGAATTATCTTTTTTACAGTGGGGCCCCAAAAAAGGGGGGTCCATGTCCCAAATTAATATGAAATAACTGTGATCTTAAAAGGCTATTTCATTTTTTGCTTTTACGCCTTACAGCAACGCGTTACATCAACGCAGAAAGGTGTCAAAGAAAAAAAATGAAAAATTATAGCCTTGAAAGACATCACAATTATTTTCTACTTATGAGTTTGAATGTCCCTTAGGTCATGTTTATAAATAGCAGCTCTATAATTGTATCAGTTGAAAAGATATGAAACGCATTTAGTTTTTAGGGAAAGCTGACAGGGAAAATAATTCTGTCAGATATTATTTACAAAAAATGCTAATGTTGAAAGAATGTTGTTTATCTTGTTTACATTTTCCGACCTTAAAATTATGGATACACCCAATACAAGTAGGACAAGTTTAGCATCTGTATTGTTGAAACAATAAATTGCCAATGAAGGAAACATAAAACAAACCGTTTGGATAATTTTGTTTTGGTCTTTCACATACCGGAAGTTCTCATGTTACATAATTATTTAAAAACAATCTCTGTACGGATACGTTCATGTTTCGTATTCATCAATTTTTGAGGTTAGCAGATTTGAGGCTTGTATAGGGTATATTGGGATACGGGATATTTGCCATTTTAATTTTAGGGATATGGGATATTTGTCTCAAAAGTAAATGGGATATGGGATATCGATGCATTTATAAGGATATTGAATTTTTAACATGAAAAAAAATAAGTGGAATTTAAAAGTTAAGTACAGAAATATTTACATCTCACTTGATAGAATTGCCTAAAAACGTTTAATATTAAAGGTCATTTTAGTGGTTTGTTGATTTTAATTAAGTTTATGGCCGTTTTATTTAGAAGTCATCCAAACCCAAGCTAAAAGTATTGATCTATTTTCGATATTTATATGCTCATATGTACTGATAATTTTAAAAGTATTTGTTTTGCTTTCCATACTTCGTTCCTTATTGTTAATTTTCCTTTTTTGGATGGTGATGTTCGTTTGGCACTATCTTACGGTGTTTGTATATCACAACACCTCCGCTATGCCCGTGTCTGTTGTGACGTTTTGGATTTTAATGAACGAAATTTATGTATTACTGGTAAATTATTAAGTCAGGGATTTCATTACCACAAATCACTTAAAATCTTTTTTAAATTCTAGATTTGGTTTTGAAGTTTGGTTCAACCTGTAGAAAACTTATTTCAAACGGGATAGCACATCCTCATTTTTGTTTACCGTGCCATTGGATGCTTGATGTGTAATGATTGATAATTTAGTCTCAGATGCATTACTTTTTATACGACCGCAAAAATTGAAAAAAAATTGGTCGTTTATTGGTATCACGTTGGCGTCGTCCGTCGTCGTCGTCGGCGTCCGAAGACTATTGGTTTTCGCACTATAACTTAAGTTTAAGTAAATAGAAATCTATGAAATTTTGACACAAGGTTTATGACCACTAAAGGAAGGTTGGGATTGATTTTGGGAGTTTTTATCCCTGCAGTTGAGGAATTAGGGGCCAAAAAAAGGGTCAAAATAAGCATTATTCTTGGTTTTCGCACCATAACTTAAGTATAAAGTAAATAGAAATCTATAAAATTTAAACACAAGGTTTATGAACACAAAAGGAAAGTTGGTATTGATTTTGGGAGTTGAGGTCCCAACAGTTTAGGAATTAGGGACCAAAAAAGGGGCCCAAATAAGTATTTTTCTTGGTTTTCGCACCATAACTTAAGTATAAAGTAAATAGAAATCTATAAAATTTAAACACAAGGTTTGTGACCATAAAAGGACGGTTGGGATTGATTTTGGAAGTTTTGGTCCCAACAGTTTAGGAATAAGGGGCCCAAAGGGTCCAAAATTAAACTTTGTTTGAATTCATCAAAAATTGAATAATCGGGGTTCTTTGATATGCCGAATCTAACTGTGTATGTAGATTCTTAATTTTTGGTCCCACTTTCAAATTGGCCTACATTAAGGTCCAAAGGGTCCAAAATTAAAACTAAGTTTGATTTCAACAAAAATAAAATTCTTTTTTTTTTTTTGATATGCTGAATCTTAATATGTACTTAGATTTTTTATCATGGGCCCAGTTTTCAAGTTGGTCCACATCGTAGTCCAAAATTAAACATTGTTTGATATCAACAAAAATTGAATCCTTAGGGTTCTTTGATATGCTGAATCTAAACCTGTATTAAGATTTTTGATTATAGGCCCAGTTTTCAAGTTGGTCCAAATTGCGGTCCAAAATTAAACTTTGTTTGATTTCAACAAAAATTGTATATATGGGGTTCTTTGATATATGCTTAATCTAACCATGCATGTATTTAAATTTTTGATGTTTGGGCCCGGTTATCAGATTAGTCCACATTGAGGTCTAAAGGGTCCAAAATTGAACTTTATTTGATTTCATCAAAAATTGAATTCTTGGGGTTCTTTGATATGCTGAATCTAACAATGTATTTAGATTTTGGATATTGGACCATAATCATTGATAATAGGTAATGTTCAATTTAAAATTTAAAGTTTTAAAGTTTAAGTTCTTAGACCACATTCATTATGTGTCAGAAACCTGTGTTGTGTCAACTATTTAATCACAATCCAAATTCAGAGCTGTATCAAGCTTGAATGTTGTGTCAATACTTGCCCCAATGTTCAGAGTTCGAACTCTGCGGTCGTATAAAGCTGCGCCCTGCGGAGCATCTGGTTATTAGTTGTAATTGACTTTGAACTAGATGTAAGTAACTGCGAGTACTCTCAGATCTGTACTTAGTGTCTTTTTGTTGATGGGATGTACAAGTACTCGGTCACGTCCACTCTCTGTTTTTGTTGGATGTATATCTATTTGTATCCATCTGATGAGTTAAGCCTTTTTCAACTGATTTGTATAGTTCGTATGTTGTACTGATACACCACTGTCCCAGGTTAAGGGGAGGGTTGGGATACCGCTAACATTTTTAACCTCGCCACATTCTGTATGTATGTGCCTGTCCAAAGTCAGGAGTCTTTAATTCAGTGGTTGTCGTTTGTTGCTGTG
This sequence comes from Mytilus galloprovincialis, assembly GCF_965363235.1. Lineage (NCBI taxonomy): Eukaryota > Metazoa > Mollusca > Bivalvia > Mytilida > Mytilidae > Mytilus > Mytilus galloprovincialis. The sequence continues at coordinate 45,527,769 of NC_134850.1, read as the reverse complement.
TTACATATTTGTTTTTGTTCTTTGTTTTATACATAAATTAGGCCGTTAGTTTTCTCGTTTGAATTGTTCTACATTTGTCATTTCAAGACCTTTTATAACTAACTATGCGGTATGAGCTTTGCTCATTGTTGAAGGTCGTACGGTGACCTATAGATATTTAACACTGGAAGTATGCACTGTAAATTTCCTTTAACACAGTTTGTTTTCCCAGTCAAAATTGTTGACGTTGTGATGATGAGGAAAATATGGGCTTGGGAATGAATTTATAATGATTTTTTGGGATATTTCAAAATAGTTTTAGGGATATGGGATATTTGTAAAAAATATTTATTGGGATATTAGGGGTAAATATTATAGGAATACGGGATATTGGGATAAAAACTTAATGGGATATGGGATATTGATACCCCCCCTAAACAAGCCTCAGATTTAAATTCTGTAAATCAATGTTTTTTTAATTTTTTTTAGTATTTCCTGTTTATTTGTATTACATTATTCACGTATTTGATGTTAACAACAATATTTCTTTGTTTTCCAGCAATGTGCAGTTTACTATCCATACCTAGGTTTTTTCAGTATACGGATATGGATAGTAAACTGCACATTGCTGAAAAACAAAGAAATATTGTTGTTAACGTCAAATACGTGAATAATGTAATACAAATAAACAGGAAATACTAAACAAAAATTAAGAAACATTGATTAACAAAATTTAAGTCTGCTAACCGAGTCCCTGTGGTTTTTCCAAGGATTTGTATTGTAAGAAGTTTTTTAAAACCAAGGATTTGTATAGTTACAAATCCTTGCTAAAACCAAGTCAAAATATCAAGTTTGGAAAAAAGCAAAACAGCATAACATGTGGCACGAAAAAAAAAAACCTCACTGCAGGCTGTGCAATTTTTTTTTCATATTAAGGATAGTGCCGTGGAAAAGAACTGTCTTGGGAATGTTATAATATCTGTTCCCGATGGATTACATTTTCTGTACCATTTATTCCGTAATGAACATCTACTGCAATATTAATTCTAGTGGAAATAATATTCCAGGATATTGATTCCATTTGGAACATATATAATATGAAGCCCATCTACTTCGTGAAAGTTTAAAGTGATTGATTCACATTGATTTCTACCAATATCATTTCTTGTCAATATTCTACACTCATCCAAATAAATTTCCATTTTAGCCATTTTAGCCAAAGGGATGAGAAGGAGAAACTAGAAGCTGAGGCTGGCGGGACAGTACTGAATCCAGGACAAGACTGCAGGCGAAACAGAGGCCCAGAAAAAAACTTGTAGATACCATTGATACAATGCAGTTAGAACACACAGAGTCTATAATGCTAGCGATGGCGTACCTTTAAAGATCATCTTAAAATGAACGGCACTGAAACAGTCGTGGACAAGTCAGTTTGTCAAGCAGAAACTGAATTGAAGGATGCAATTAACACATATGAAGTTGATAGTCGCCCAGATGCTTATATGATGAAGTTGATTAAATAAACTTCTCTTTTTTTTACTTCTACGTCCTCTTAACGATTGGGTGATGTCAGTTGAGAAAACAACCTCGCAAGTTTCTGCCCAAAAAGAAATGTATGTAAGAATATCCGAATAACAGAAATCTGATTTGGATTAGTTTTAGACTCAATGGAAGTTATAACGACTTTGATGTATATATAAATATATTAATTCCTATAAAGTGACTATTTTTGAATCGAATTTAATGAGGATCATATTTATTAAGATTGTTTCAAAACAGGGGGATTAACTGGGGATCAATCAGACTTCATTTAGATGGACGTGTATTAAAAACTCATACAGTAGATGAAAAGAAACTTGTGGGGTGGGGGAGTACAAGATTGGAAAGAGAAACGTATTTTTTGTTTATCTAACATTTTAAATTTAGGTAATATTACATCTTTCTCTACGCATATCATTGAGAGAAAGAAATTCAAACGCAATTATTCCAAACTCAATAACCCTTTTTTTCATACACCGATTTGAAAGTATATAATTCGCAGTGGCGGATTCAGGGGGAGGGGATCGGACGATCAATGCATTTAATGGGAACATATAATAGTTACTCTGGGTTGGGACCCCCTTTTAAAATGGCTGGATCCGCCCCTGTAATAAATTTTGTCAAAGTCTAGTAATCGTCATTAATTAAATAAAAATTGTGAATACGTTTAACAGAAACGAAAAAAAAAAAAAAATCTACCATTAAATCGCAATTTTAGAATAAGTCTAAAAATTAAAAAAAAAGTTATTAATTTAAAACTTACCAAAGTCGTATTTTCCTCCTCTCTTTACCCTACAAGAAACTTTCCTAGGATCCGTAGATTGTGAAATATCGTCTACATTTCTAAAACTTCACGTAAATTCATCATGTGTTAAAACAGTTATTGGCCAATCAAATCGGTATATTGGATTTAATTTGCACGGCTCGTGTGACCCTTTAACTCGAACTCCTACGTCGTTCGGGTTAATTAGGGTCATACAAGCCGTGCAGTTTAAATCCAATATACCGATTTGATTGGCCAATAACTCTACTTTCCACTATATAGATGATGTTCTTTCACTAAATAATTCAAAATTTGGTGACTATGTGGAATGCAGCTATCCCATCGAACTAGAGATAAAGGATACTACAGATACAGTTAAGTCGGCCTCATATCTTGACTTATATACATTTAGAAATTGACAATGAGGGTCGGTTGAAAACAAAACTGTACGACAAAAGAGATGATTTCAGCTTTCCAATTGTGAACTTTCCATTTCTAAGTTGCAATTAACATTCCAGTAGCACTTGCATACGGGGTATATATCTTCCAATTGATACGATATTCCCGTGCTTGCATTTCCTATCATGATTTTCTTGAAAGAGGGTTGCTGCTCAAAAGGAAGCTATTAAACCAAGAGTTCCAAATGGTGAGGTTGAAATCATCCCATCGTAAATTTTACGGACGCCATCACGAGTTGGTTGACCGTTATGGAATAACCGTTTCACAAATGATATCGGATATGTTCTTTACGTAGTAACTACAATCCCCTTCCCTTTCATGAATGTGACCTACCGAATTAGACTATTTACCGGATTTGTTATCACATAAGCATCACGACGGGTGCCACATGTGGAGCAGGATCTGCTTACCCTTCCGGAGCACCTGAGATCACCCCTAGTTTTTGGTGGGGTTCGTGTTGTTTATTCTTTAGTTTTCTATGTTGTGTCATATGTACTATTGTTTGTCTGTTTGTCTTTTTCATTTTTAGCCATGGCGTTGTCAGTTTATTTTCGATTTATGAGTTTGACTGTCCCTTTGGTATCTTTCATCCCTCTTTTAAATCCCATATACCGACTTGCTTGGTCAATAACTATGACTTAACCATATGATTAATGAGAGTGTGGATTGGATATACGGAATTACATGAAGAATACTGAAAGAAAAAAACCCAAATTAATACGATTATAGTACAAAAAAGAGAAAAAAAAGGAAGAATAATGGGGTGCTTATTTATAAACAATAACCGCAAACGTTAAAGATAAGGGTAAACATATACTGGGCGAACAAATTAAAGGTCATTAAAGAGACAGTGCTGAAATGAAAGAACCGCCATCCATACTCTCATTACAGTTAATCTGTTACAAACCATGTATCACGGTTACATTAACCGGCAAATGGTATGGCGTTGATGTAAATAATTTGTTAAATCATCCACACACCCCACCCCACACCCCAAATCATGCAGATATACTGATTAAATAGTTATATAATTTAGAAGTTTTCCTGTTGCAAATATTTCATGCACATTTTAGACAGGAACGTAGGTCATTTGAAGCAGGGCGGGGATGTTAGTCTACCGCTGTCGAAAGTGTGTCTACTAAGTAAGTTTGGACCTTTCCCCTTGAGTCGGGAAACATGATCAAATATCTTTAATGATAAGTTTCATAAAGATTCAAATCCGGGAGTCCTTAAATTCTATATATCAGGTGTACGTCCGTTATAAATGTAGTTGTGACGGTTACGTCTACGTCGTATATTTAAGATTTCGAAGTTGGTATACTAATATATATGTTCTAAAAATACCTTTCAAAAACAATATTTCACGTACTTTGTCAAATTAAAATGAATGTCCGTTTTATTTATTTTTTAACTATAATGTATCCGTAGGCTATCCTTGTCTCCAATTGGTGAAAGTTATTTGATCAACAAGGCTGTGGTCAAATGCAGTGAGTAGTTTTTGAATTCCGAGGGTGTGTCTTGTTTTGTGGGTTTTCATTGGTTTGGCGTTTGTTACCCTCAAGTTTGGTTAGAAGGCTACTTCCCGTCGGACAATTTTAAAGAAGCAAAATATATGATGTTACATTTGAAACTGTTCTAAAGACCACATGTACAAGGTAGATATTTACTCTTCATATTTCCCGAGATCATTATAATGGTTGTATGAATAAGAATTTTGTTAGTTTAAAATCCAAACAATGATATGACTGTTACGTCAGAAAATAATACAAACATGGAGTATCGAAACAAAGTAAAAAAATATGTTGATATTTATTACACTTATTTTTGACAACATTCATGTACCTCCTCTTTAAAGTTTCTATTTACCGAGTTTGTAATAACATGAGGAACACGACGAGTGCCAAATTTGGAGCAAGATCTGACTACCCTTCCGAAGCACCCGAGACAACCCTCAGTTTTTAAGGGTTCGTGTTGCATAGGCTTTCGTTTTCAATTTTTTTTCTTGTGTACTGTTGTTTGTCTGTTTATCTTTATATAGTTTAGCCATGACGTTGTCAGTTTATTTTCGATCTATGAGTCTGGTATCTTTCATCCCCATGATCACTCTTTTTTGGATATGATACAGAAAATTATCAGACGTTGAATTTTTGATGAAGTTATGACTTAGATATAAAATGAAATAAATAAATGTGCCCTCGTGGCTCGAAATAATATTTTGGTATGTAATTTCAAATGTTTAAAATTACAATGTTTTCCGAAAAGTCAGAGATCAAGGCTAAAGTCACCAGTAGACACCATCTTCGAGATTTAAACGTCCCTGTGCATTCACTTATTTTATTGATTAGAATTTACAATTTGAATATTTTAAGTTAGAAATTCCGCCACAAATGTAAAGTTAAGGGTGTACTTCGGTCAGGTCAAGGGCATTTTGTAAGATGTTCGGACTACGTTTTTTTCCCTACGATACAGTGTAAATATTTTAACTCATTACATCCATTTTTGTCGAGTCTGCGACTTTTGTCGTAAAAGCGAGACATAACGATCTTAGTACATTCCGTCGTCGTCGTCGGCGTCGGCGTCCACAAATATTCACTCTATGCTAAACGTTTTTGAAATCTCAATAACTTTCTTAAATTATCCTGGATTTCTACCAAACTTGGACAGAAGCTTGTTTATGATAATAAGATAGTATCCAGAAGTTTTTTTTAAAAATATGTTTCCTGTTTTTCCTTATAATTCTTATAAATGAACTTAGTTTTTCTGTTAATTAACATTACACTTATAACCGGGCGCTTTTAAGTAGGATCGGTGGTTTAAGTTTAAAAAAAATAATAACTTTCTCCAACTATCCTGGATTTGTACAAAACTTGGACAGAAGCTTGTTATCTAGAAAGAAATTTTGTAGAAATACATTTCCTTTTTATCCCTTCATGACATATAAATGTACTCATTGTTTTCCAATTAACATTTCATACAGTCTGCAGTTAAAGATTTTAAAACATTTTTAGATTAATAAACCATCCTGGAATTTTACCGAACTTGGACAGAAGTTTCTTTCTATCAAAAGATAGTACAATGTATCTAGATAAAATATTTAATATTTTTTCCCCATTTGTGTTGAGCCTGCGACTTTTCTTTAATTTCACTAACTGTAAGTATATCATGTGCATTCTTCTATCACTCTTAAAACATAGACAACAGCAAAAGTAGGCGAGACACCAGGTTCCGCGGAACCCTTACAAATTTTCTTTTCATATAAGACTTCAATAACTCATCGAAGGTCATTTACTAAAATATAAGCAGATTCTAACAGTTTACTTTTACAAATTGTGACTTGGATGGAGAGCTGGATCATTGGCACTCATACCACATCTTCTTATATCTATCTAGATTTCTTTTCTTTTAATTTAAGACCCAAATAATAATTATGCAAATATAAGGTAAAAGTCCGAGTCAGCCTTTTTCCGTCCTTTAAAAAAAATCGAAAAGGAGCTCAACAACATATCAATATTTTTAGGTTATTTTGTTACCTAACTAATGCTCTTCTGACTAATAGTATCATTTTTGAATTCTATTTCCTTTTAAGTTCACACAAGAACACCTTTAAGCAACGACAGAAAAAAAAAATAGAACCGCCCGTGTCTTTACGTCAATATTCTTTTTTCAGCTATCAACCATACGGACAGGGACAAAGACAAGGAAAACAGCATTTTAGAATCTAAAACAGATGGACATTATTTAAATGAAAGGTAAGGAAATTTTCATTCTTATTCTAAAAGGTTACAGTTTTATAAATGTAGGCAAACTACCAAAGATGAATAGGAAAACCATATGGCTACCTTTGCAATAGCAGGACGTCCGTTTGGCTGTCACTATCCAATATGTCCTCATTTTCAAGTTCCCAACCCGGGAAGTCCATATTTTCTAACTTTCATTCTAGACAGCTTCTATACCAGGACTAACCTATTTGTATTTATTGTAAATATGTTCTGGTCGTGCACATGCATGAAATATTTGTCACTGTACGTGACCCAACCATCAAGCAATCATTGATCAACAAATAGGCAACACAAGGAGAAATGCAAATCCCCGAATGTATATGCAAAATTATAAAACGAAGGGATTCGAAGTAACATTAAAACATCATTGTTGGGTTAATGCACACGTACTTGAATGGACCCCTTTTATATGAGTATCTGGATTGGAGTCGTTCATTTATGTATGCTTAAGTTTTATCTCGTTTTTCATTTTTCCTGTTATTTTCATTACATGCTAACGATATTTAATTGATTGATAGCTTGTCAGGTCCACATGTCTGTTAGAGTTGATCTGATCTCGACCTCATCTCATGGATCAGTAATCAAAACCATGTTTCTGATACTTTAAGCAACAAGTCAACCGTAATAGGTGTATGGAAAGATTGTATTGTAAGGTGTATAGGTCTGTCTAGCCGGTTTTATTTGACAATTGAACCTTATTTTAGGTATTTATCAGTATCCCATGGATTTAAAAAATAACGTGGAATTTTACATTATTCCATGGGATAGTTATAGTCCTATAGGATTTAATTTGTACAATGATAAAAACTCTCATGGGACAAACAAAACCACATAGGACAAATAAAATAGCACGTGACAAATAAAATCCCATGTGATTTGAATTATAAATATACAGTTATGTTTATGTTTCAATGAATTTCGTATGGTAGTAAACTGTTATAAGTTTGTAAACTAGTTGATGCAGTATAAGAAAGCATGTCACTAAACTGTAATAAAAAGGTTTGAATTATTTAAAATAAAGTTAATGAAATTTATGCCTTTAGTTGAAATAAAATGATGACATTTCATATGAATGTGTTATATATCTCAGATACTATCATCAATAAGTCAACCATATTTGGTGTATGAAAAGATTGTAACGTGATGTGTACATGTCTGTCTGGCCGTTTTCATTTGACCTTGACCCTTATTTCATTTTTCATTGGACAATGCGTTGTTTTTGCGGTTTAACACTGCATGGACACTTCAATTTGCCAAACACTCATTTGCACATCCGCCGCTGTCCTTTTTCAAGATACGAGTTTATATGAATAACCAAAATAAGCACAATAAATTGAAATTAGTTAAATATATTATATCTACAATATTATATTTACAATATTATATTTACAATATTTATATAGCGCATTATCTAATTAAAATTACTCTAAGCGCTTAACATAAAACAATCAATGCAGTTAAAAAAAAAAAAAAAAAAAGGTGTTAAACATTAAAACAATCAATGCAATAAGAATGATATAAAATTTTGAAACACATATAAAAAACAGAAGGAACAGAAAAGTTAAAAAATAAATAATCATAATTAAAAGGCATATTATACTACAACGATAAGAACAAAGTTAAAAAAGTTACTAATGTCAGCTAAACAAGTCTCTAGACGGGAAGATATGTTGTCCCAATTATCGAGTGGTTTGATAACTGGGTAGACTTGCGTGTCATCAGCATACCCATGATAGCTAAAGTTGTGTCGCCGACATATTTCACTGATCGGTTTTGCAAAAATACAATTCAATCGGGGTCCCAAAACCGAACCTTGCGGAACGCAATATTTAATGTTTATTACATCTGACAATACGGGGCCAATTGCTACACGTTGAGTTCGACTTTCAAGATAGGATAAATACCTAGTTTTTAAAGCTCTAGACTAGAAAGTTGATATGGAATTTGAATTTAAAAAAAAAACCCAAACAATATGGGATTTTCATGATCGCATGGATTAAAAAGTTTGTAAGGGTTCCACGGAACCCAGTGTCTCGCCTACTTTTGCTGTTAATCGCAGATTCGACAAAAAAGAGGAAAAACATCAATAAAAATTTCCCTCTCAATACTGTCTTTTGATTGAAAGAAGCTTCCAAGTTTGGTAAAAAATCCAGGATAGTTTATGAATCTAATAAATGTTTTATAAACTTTAATTGCAGACTGTATGTAATGTTAACTGGAAGAAAACTAAGTCCATTTATAAGTAAAATACGGAAAAAGTGATTTTTTTTTTACAAAATTTACTTCTGAATAATATCTTATGATCAGAAACAAGCTTTTGTCTAAGTTTGGTAGAAATCCAGGATAGTTTAAGAAGATAATAAAAATTTTAAAAACTTAAACCACAGAGTGAATGTTTTGTTTCTGGCAAAAAAAAGTCCTTTTGTAAGTAAAATACGGAAAAGTGGAAATTTATTTTTACAAAATTTTCTTCTTGATACTATCTTATGATCATAAACAAGCTTCTGTCCAAGTTTGGTACAAATCAAGGATAGTTTATGAAAGTTATTAAAATTTTAAAAACTTAAACCACAGAGTGAATGTAATGTTTCCTCGCAGAAAAACTAAGTCCATTTATAAGTAAAATACGGAAAAGTGGAAATTTATTTTTACAAAATTTTCTTCTTGATACTATCTTATGATCATAAACAAGCTTCTGTCCAGGTTTGGTACAAATCAAGGATAGTATATGAAAGTTATTAAAATTTTAAAAACTTTAACCACAGAGTGAATGTAATGTTTCCTCGCAGAAAAACTAAGTCCATTTATAAGTAAAATATGGAAAAAATGGAATTTTATTTTTACAAAATTTACTTCTGGATACTTTCTTATGATCATAAACAAGCTTCTGTCCAAGTTTGGTAGAAATTCAGTATAGTTTAAGAAAGTTATTAAAATTTCAAAAACTTTAACCACAGAGTGAATATTTGTGGACGCCGCCGACGACGACGACGCCGACGACGACGGAATGTAGGATCGCTTAGTCTCGCTTTTTCGACTAAAGTCGAAGGCTCGACAAAAATCGTAAGATTTTGCATTATCACATAGAATCCCAAGGCAATATGATACGTGGATTTTATTTATCCCATTGGACAAAACAAAATCCAATAAATTGACAAAAAAAAAAAACCACATTGGACATATAACTCCCATGGGACATTATAAAATCACATGGGATTTGAATTAAAATTATACAGTTATGTTTATGTTTAAATGAAATCTGTATGGTAGTAAACTGTTATAAACTTGTAAAATAGTTGATTCAGTATTAGAAATGTAAGGCATCAATCTATGGTAAAAAGTTTTAATTGAAGGATTTTATTTGAAGTTAATAAAATTTATTCCTTTAATTGAAATAAACTGATGACATGTCATATGTATGTGTTATTTTATCTCAAATACTATCAGTAAGTCAACAATAGTTGGTGTATGGAAATATTGTATCATAAGGTGTACATACATGTCTGGCCGGTTTCATTTGACCATGACCAATATTTTAGGTTTCATTGGATAATGTGTTGATTTGTGGTTTAACATTGCACACTTTCATTTGCTAAACATTCATTTCCAAATCCGCCGCCGCCATTTCTTAAAGACACTAAAGACACGGGGTTATATAGATAACCAAAATGTGCACAATGAAATGGTTTCATTAAATACGAACATTTAATTCTCTAGACTATAAAGCATAGCATTTTATCCATCCTAATAGCAAACGACTAGGTACATTATTATGGCAATACATTAGGTTTATTCGTATAGCATTGCATTAGGCCAATTCTTATAGCAGTACACCAAGTCCATTCTTATAGTATAGTAATAGGTTCATTCTTAAAGGCATACCACTGTATACATTATTACAGTAAAGCATTGAGCCCATTTTTGAAATACCATAAAGTATCAGATGAATGAAAAGCTGTACAATTACTCAATAAAATGTAGATAAGACTGGAACCATATTCTGATAAGCAGAGCTGTGCCCTTACTTATTCAGATGCATATGAGACAAGCTTGGGATCTCTAGCAGATGTATGAGAAAGCTTCACCATAAGCCATACAAACACATATGATGTATCCCTTATTAATCACATGTTAAAAAGAAGGTGTATTCTTACACAAATCTTTATTGCAAGGTACATAATCATAACAAAGCATTAGGTCTAATCTTATAGCAGCATATTAAGTACATTATAAGTGTAATACACTAATTGTATTCTTACTCAAGGCTTAATAGCGAACCACTAGGTACATTTGTATAGCAATAAACTAGATCCACTCTTATAGCAAAGCATTAAGTACAATTTTACAGCAGAGTATAAGGTACACTATAAGAGCCACACACTAAGTCAATTTTAATAGCATAACATTAGGTATAATTGTATAGCAGAACACTAGGTACATATTTAGAGTGATACACTAGAGCCAATTTTAAAGCATAAAATTAAGTCCATTCTTATAGCACAACACTAAGAAAGTTAATTTTTATAGCACATAGTTAGGTCCATTCTCGTAGCCAATGACTAGTTCCATTATTCTGGCAATACACTAAGTCGTCCATTCTTGAAGCATATCATTAGGTTGATTCTTATAGCAGTACATTAAGTCGTCCATTCTTATCGCATAGCATTAGGTCCATTCTCATAGCCAATGACTAGGTCTATTATTATAGCAATATACTAGGTTCATTCTTGAAGCATAGCATTAGGCTGATTCTTATAGCAGTACACTAAGTCATCCATTCTTATCGCATTGCAATAGGTTCATTCCTTAAAGCAGACCACTATGAACATTCCTACAATTATACGTTGGATCCATTTTCGAAATATTATTAAGTACTAGTACTCTAGCAGATAAATGTGAAGCTGTACAATTACTCAATAAAATGTAGATTAGACTTGAACCATATGCTGATATGTTTGCAAAGCTGTGCCCTCTCTCAAACAGATGCATATGAGACAAGCTTGGGATCTCTAGCAGATGTATGAGAAAGCTTCACCCTAAGCCATACAGATACATATGATGTTTCCCTTCTTAATCACATGTATCAGAAGGTGTATTCTTACTCAAAGCTTAATAGCGAACCAATGGGTACATTTTTATAGCAATAAACTAGGTTCATTCTTATAGCAAAGCATTAAGTCTAATTGTATAGCAGAACACTAGGTACATTATAAGAGCTTTACACTAGGTCAATTTAATAGCATAACATTAGGAATAATTGTATAGCAGAACACTAGGTACATATTTAGAGTGAAACATTAAAGCCAATTTTAAAGCATAAAGTTAAGTCCATTCTTATAGCACAACACTAAGAAAGTCCATTCTGATAGCATAGTATTAGGTCAATTTCCATAGCCAATGACGTTGTCCATTAGTATAGCAATACACTAGGTTCATTCTTAAAGCAAAGCATTATGCTGATTCTTATAGAAGAACACTAAGTCGTCCATTCTTATTGCATATCAATAGGTCCATTATTTAAACCAAACCACTATGAACACAACTACAATTATACATGGGATCAATTATCGAAATACGTTTTAAGTACTAGGACTCAATCAGGTGAATGAGAAGCTGTACAATTACTCAATAAAATGTAGATTAGACTGGAACCATATTCTGATATGTTTGCAAAGCTGTGCCCTCTCTCAAACAGATGCATATGAGACAAGCTTGGGATCTCTAGCAGATGTATGAGAAAGCTCCATCCTAAGCCATACAGACACATATGATGTATCCCTTCTTGATCACATGTATGAGCAGGTGTATTCTTACTCAAAGCTTAACAGCGAACCAATGGGTACATTTTATATAGCAATAAACTAGGTCCATTCTTATAGCAAAGCATTAATTCTAATTGTATAGCAGAACACTAGGTACATTATAAGAGCTTTACACTAGGTCAATTTTAATAGCATAACATTAGGAATAATTGTATAGCAGAACACTAGGTACATATTTAGAGTGAAACATAAAAGCCAATTTTAAAGCATAAAGTTAAGTCCATTCTTATAGCACAACACTAAGAAAGTCCATTCTTATAGCATAGCATTAGGTCCATTCCCATAGCCAATGACTAGGTCCATTAGTATAGCAATACACTAGGTTCATTCTTAAAGCAAAGTATTATGCTGATTCTTATAGCAGAACACTAAGTCGTCCATTCTTATTGCATATCAATAGGTCCATTGTTTAAACCAGACCACTATGAACACAACTACAATTATACATGGGATCAATTATCGAAATACTTTTTAAGTACTAGGACTCAATCAGGTAAATGAGAAGCTATACAATTACTCAATAAAATGTAGATTAGACTGGAACCATATTCTGATATGTTTGCAAAGCTGTGCCCTCTCTCAAACAGATGCATATGAGACAAGCTTGGGATCTCTAGCAGATGTATGAGAAAGCTCCACCCTAAGCCATACAGACACATATGATGTATCCCTTCTTAATCACATGTATGAGAAGGTGTATTCTTACTCAAAGCTTAATAGCGAACCAAGGGGTACATTTTTTATAGCAATAAACTAGGTCCATTCTTATAGCAAAGCATTAAGTCTAATTGTATAGCAGAACACTAGGTACATTATAAGAGCTTTACACTAGGTCAATTTTAATAGCATAACATTAGGAATAATTGTATAGCAGAACACTAGGTACATATTTAGAGTGAAACATTAAAGCCAATTTTAAAGCATAAAGTTAAGTCCATTCTTATAGCACAACACTAAGAAAGTCCATTCTGATAGCATAGCATTAGGTCCATTCCCATAGCCAATGACTAGGTCCATTAGTATAGCAATACACTAGGTTCATTCTTAAACCAAAGCATTATGCTGATTCTTATAGCAGAACACTAAGTCGTCCATTCTTATTGCATATCAATAGGTCCATTATTTAAACCAAACCACTATGAACACAACTACAATTATACATGGGATCAATTATCGAAATACTTTTTAAGTACTAGGACTCAATCAGGTGAATGAGAAGCTATACAATTACTCAATAAAATGTAGATTAGACTGGAACCATATTCTGATATGTTTGCAAAGCTGTGCCCTCTCTCAAACAGATGCATATGAGACAAGCTTGGGATCTCTAGCAGATGTATGAGAAAGCTCCACCCTAAGCCATACAGACACATATGATGTATCCCTTCTTAATCACATGTATGAGCAGGTGTATTCTTACTCAAAGCTTAATAGCGAACCAATGGGTACATTTTTTATAGCAATAAACTAGGTCCATTCTTATAGCAAAGCATTAAGTCTAATTGTATAGCAGAACACTAGGTACATTATAAGAGCTTTACATAAGATCAATTTTAATAGCATAACATTAGGAATAATTGTATAGCAGAACACTAGGTACATATTTAGAGTGAAACATTAAAGCCAATTTTAAAGCATAAAGTTAAGTCCATTCTTATAGCACAACACTAAGAAAGTCCATTCTTATAGCATAGCATTAGGTCCATTCCCATAGCCAATGACTAGGTCCATTAGTATAGCAATACACTAGGTTCATTCTTAAAGCAAAGCATTATGCTGATTCTTATAGCAGAACACTAAGTCGTCCATTCTTATTGCATATCAATAGGTCCATTGTTTAAACCAGACCACTATGAACATTACTACAATTATACATGAGATCAATTATCGAAATACTTCTTTTTAAGAACTAGAACTCAATCAGGTGAATGAGAAGCTGTACAATTACTCAATAAAATGTAGATTAGACTGGAACCATATTCTGATATGTTTGCAAAGCTGTGCCCTTACTCAAACAAATGCATATGAGACAAGCTTGGGATCTGTAGCAGATGTATGAGAAAGCTTCACCCTAAGCCATACAGACACATATGATGTATCCCTTCTTAATCACATGTATCAGAAGGTGTATTCTTACTCAAAGCTTAATAGCGAACCAATGGGTACATTTTTTATAGCAATAAACTAGGTTCATTCTTATAGCAAAGCATTAAGTTTAATTGTATAGCAGAACACTAGGTACATTATAAGAGCTTTACACTAGGTCAATTTAATAGCATAACATTAGGAATAATTGTATAGCAGAACACTAGGTACATATTTAGAGTGAAACATTAAAGCCAATTTTAAAGCATAAAGTTAAGTCCATTCTTATAGCACAACACTAAGAAAGTCCATTCTGATAGCATAGTATTAGGTCCATTCCCATAGCCAATGACTAGGTCCATTAGTATAGCAATACACTAGGTTCATTCTTAAAGCAAAGCATTATGCTGATTCTTATAGCGGAACACTAAGTCGTCCATTCTTATTGCATATCAATAGGTCCATTATTTAAACCAAACCACTATGAACACAACTACAATTATACATGGGATCAATTATCGAAATACTTTTTAAGTACTAGGACTCAATCAGGTGAATGAGAAGCTGTACAATTACTCAATAAAATGTAGATTAGACTGGAACCATATTTTGATATGTTTGCAAAGCTGTGCCCTCTCTCAAACAGATGCATATGAGACAAGCTTGGGATCTCTAGCAGATGTATGAGAAAGCTCCACCCTAAGCCATACAGACACATATGATGTATCCCTTCTTAATCACATGTATGAGAAGGTGTATTCTTACTCAAAGCTTAATAGCGAACCAATGGGTACATTTTTTTAGCAATAAACAAGGTCCATTCTTATAGCAAAGCATTAGGTCTAATTGTATAGCAGAACACTAGGTACATTATAAGAGCTTTACACTAGGTCAATTTTAATAGCATAACATTAGGAATAATTGTATAGCAGAACACTAGGTACATATTTAGAGTGAAACATTAAAGCCAATTTTAAAGCATAAAGTTAAGTCCATTCTTATAGCACAACACTAAGAAAGTCCATTCTTATAGCATAGCATTAGGTCCATTCCCATAGCCAATGACTAGGTCCATTAGTATAGCAATACACTAGGTTGATTCTTAAAGCAAAGCATTATGCTGATTCTTATAGCAGAACACTAAGTCGTCCATTCTTATTGCATATCAATAGGTCCATTATTTAAACCAGACCACTATGAACATTACTACAATTATACATGAGATCAATTATCGAAATACTTTTTAAGTACTAGGACTCAATCAGGTGAATGAGAAGCTGTACAATTACTCAATAAAATGTAGATTAGACTGGAACCATATTCTGATATGTTTGCAAAGCTATGTCCTTACTCAAACAGATGCATATGAGACAAGCTTGGGATCTCTAGCAGATGTATGAGAAAGCTTCACTCTAAGCCATACAGACACATATGATGTATCCCTTCTTAATCACATGTATGAGAAGGTGTATTCTTACTCAAAGCTTAATAGCGAACCAATGCGTACATTTTTATAGCAATAAACTAGGTCCATTCTTATAGCAAAGCATTAAGTTTAATTGTATAGCAGAACACTAGGTACATTATAAGAGCTTTACACTAGGTCAATTTTAATAGCATAACATTAGGAATAATTGTATAGCAGAACACTAGGTACATATTTAGAGTGAAACATTAAAGCCAATTTTAAAGCATCAAGTTTAGTCCATTCTTATAGCACAACACTAAGAAAGTCCATTCTGATAGCATAGTATTAGGTCCATTCCCATAGCCAATGACTAGGTCCATTAGTATAGCAATACACTAGGTTCATTCTTAAAGCAAAGCATTATGCTGATTCTTATAGCAGAACACTAAGTCGTCCATTCTTATTGCATATCAATAGGTCCATTATTTAAACCAAACCACTATGAACACAACTACAATTATACATGGGATCAATTATCGAAATACTTTTTAAGTACTAGGACTCAATCAGGTGAATGAGAAGCTATACAATTACTCAATAAAATGTAGATTAGACTGGAACCATATTCTGATATGTTTGCAAAGCTGTGCCCTCTCTCAAACAGATGCATATGAGACAAGCTTGGGATCTCTAGCAGATGTATGAGAAAGCTCCACCCTAAGCCATACAGACACATATGATGTATCCCTTCTTAATCACATGTATGAGAAGGTGTATTCTTACTCAAAGCTTAATAGCGAACCAATGGGTACATTTTTATAGCAATAAACTAGGTCCATTCTTATAGCAAAGCATTTAGTTTAATTGTATAGCAGAACACTAGGTACATTATAAGAGCTTTACACTAGGTCAATTTTAATAGCATAACATTAGGAGTAATTGTAAAGCAGAACACTAGGTACATATTTAGAGTGAAACATTAAAGCCAATTTTAAAGCATAAAGTTAAATCCATTCTTATAGCACAACACTAAGAAAGTCCATTCTGATAGCATAGCATTAGGTCCATTCCCATAGCCAATGACTAGGTCCATTAGTATAGCAATACACTAGGTTCATTCTTAAAGCAAAGCATTATGCTGATTCTTATAGCAGAACACTAAGTCGTCCATTCTTATTGCATATTAATAGGTTCATTGTTTAAACCAGACCACTATGAACATTACTACAATTATACATGAGATCAATTATCGAAATACTTCTTTTTAAGAACTAGGACTCAATCAGGTGAATGAGAAGCTGTACAATTACTCAATAAAATGTAGATTAGACTGGAACCATATTCTGATATGTTTGCAAAGCTGTGCCCTTACTCAAACAAATGCATATGAGACAAGCTTGGGATCTCTAGCAGATGTATGAGAAAGCTTCACCCTAAGCCATACAGACACATATGATGTATCCCTTCTTAATCACATGTATCAGAAGGTGTATTCTTACTCAAAGCTTAATAGCGAACCAATGGGTACATTTTTAATGCAATAAACTAGGTTCATTCTTATAGCAAAGCATTAAGTCTAATTGTATAGCAGAACACTAGGTACATTATAAGAGCTTTACACTAGGTCAATTTAATAGCATAACATTAGGAATAATTGTATAGCAGAACACTAGGTACATATTTAGAGTGAAACATTAAAGCCAATTTTAAAGCATAAAGTTAAGTCCATTCTTATAGCACAACACTAAGAAAGTCCATTCTGATAGCATAGTATTAGGTCCATTCCCATAGCCAATGACTAGGTCCATTAGTATAGCAATACACTAGGTTCATTCTTAAAGCAAAGCATTATGCTGATTCTTATAGCAGAACACTAAGTCGTCCATTCTTATTGCATATCAATAGGTCCATTATTTAAACCAAACCACTATGAACACAACTACAATTATACATGGGATCAATTATCGAAATACTTTTTAAGTACTAGGATTCAATCAGGTGAATGAGAAGCTGTACAATTACTCAATAAAATGTAGATTAGACTGGAACCATATTCTGATATGTTTGCAAAGCTGTGCCCTCTCTCAAACAGATGCATATGAGACAAGCTTGGGATCTCTAGCAGATGTATGAGAATGCTCCACCCTAAGCCATACAGACACATATGATGTATCCCTTCTTAATCACATGTATGAGCAGGTGTATTCTTACTCAAAGCTTAATAGCGAACCAATGGGTACATTTTTTATAGCAATAAACTAGGTCCATTCTTATAGCAAAGCATTAAGTCTAATTGTATAGCAGAACACTAGGTACATTATAAGAGCTTTACACTAGGTCAATTTTAATAGCATAACATTTGGAATAATTGTATAGCAGAACACTAGGTACATATTTAGAGTGAAACATTAAAGCCAATTTTAAAGCATAAAGTTAAGTCCATTCTTATAGCACAACACTAAGAAAGTCCATTCTGATAGCATAGTATTAGGTCCATTCCCATAGCCAATGACTAGGTCCATTAGTATAGCAATACACTAGGTTCATTCTTAAAGCAAAGCATTATGCTGATTCTTATAGCAGAACACTAAGTCGTCCATTCTTATTGCATATCAATAGGTCCATTATTTAAACCAAACCACTATGAACACAACTACAATTATACATGGGATCAATTATCGAAATACTTTTTAAGTACTAGGACTCAATCAGGTGAATGAGAAGCTGTACAATTACTCAATAAAATGTAGATTAGACTGGAACCATATTCTGATATGTTTGCAAAGCTGTGCCCTCTCTCAAACAGATGCATATGAGACAAGCTTGGGATCTCTAGCAGATCTATGAGAAAGCTCCACCCTAAGCCATACAGACACATATGATGTATCCCTTCTTAATCACATGTATGAGCAGGTGTATTCTTACTCAAAGCTTAATAGCGAACCAATGGGTACATTTTTTTAGCAATAAACAAGGTCCATTCTTATAGCAAAGCATTAAGTCTAATTGTATAGCAGAACACTAGGTACATTATAAGAGCTTTACACTAGGTCAATTTTAATAGCATAACATTAGGAATAATTGTATAGCAGAACACTAGGTACATATTTAGAGTGAAACATTAAAGCCAATTTTAAAGCATAAAGTTAAGTCCATTCTTATAGCACAACACTAAGAAAGTCCATTCTTATAGCATAGCATTAGGTCCATTCCCATAGCCAATGACTAGGTCCATTAGTATAGCAATACACTAGGTTCATTCTTAAAGCAAAGCATTATGCTGATTCTTATAGCAGAACACTAAGTCGTCCATTCTTATTGCATATCAATAGGTCCATTATTTAAACCAGACCACTATGAACATTACTACAATTATACATGAGATCAATTATCGAAATACTTTTTAAGTACTAGGACTCAATCAGGTGAATGAGAAGCTGTACAATTACTCAATAAAATGTAGATTAGACTGGAACCATATTCTGATATGTTTGCAAAGCTATGTCCTTACTCAAACAGATGCATATGAGACAAGCTTGGGATCTCTAGCAGATGTATGAGAAAGCTTCACTCTAAGCCATACAGACACATATGATGTATCCCTTCTTAATCACATGTATGAGAAGGTGTATTCTTACTCAAAGCTTAATAGCGAACCAATGGGTACATTTTTATAGCAATAAACTAGGTCCATTCTTATAGCAAAGCATTAAGTTTAATTGTATAGCAGAACACTAGGTACATTATAAGAGCTTTACACTAGGTCAATTTTAATAGCATAACATTAGGAATAATTGTATAGCAGAACACTAGGTACATATTTAGAGTGAAACATTAAAGCCAATTTTAAAGCATAAAGTTTAGTCCATTCTTATAGCACAACACTAAGAAAGTCCATTCTGATAGCATAGTATTAGGTCCATTCCCATAGCCAATGACTGGGTCCATTAGTATAGCAATACACTAGGTTCATTCTTAAAGCAAAGCATTATGCTGATTCTTATAGCAGAACACTAAGTCGTCCATTCTTATTGCATATCAATAGGTCCATTATTTAAACCAAACCACTATGAACACAACTACAATTATACATGGGATCAATTATCGAAATACTTTTTAAGTACTAGGACTCAATCAGGTGAATGAGAAGCTATACAATTACTCAATAAAATGTAGATTAGACTGGAACCATATTCTGATATGTTTGCAAAGCTGTGCCCTCTCTCAAACAGATGCATATGAGACAAGCTTGGGATCTCTAGCAGATGTATGAGAAAGCGCCACCCTAAGCCATACAGACACATATGATGTATCCCTTCTTAATCACATGTATGAGAAGGTGTATTCTTACTCAAAGCTTAATAGCGAACCAATGGGTACATTTTTATAGCAATAAACTAGGTCCATTCTTATAGCAAAGCATTTAGTTTAATTGTATAGCAGAACACTAGGTACATTATAAGAGCTTTACACTAGGTCAATTTTAATAGCATAACATTAGGAGTAATTGTAAAGCAGAACACTAGGTACATATTTAGAGTGAAACATTAAAGCCAATTTTAAAGCATAAAGTTAAATCCATTCTTATAGCACAACACTAAGAAAGTCCATTCTGATAGCATAGCATTAGGTCCATTCCCATAGCCAATGACTAGGTCCATTAGTATAGCAATACACTAGGTTCATTCTTAAAGCAAAGCATTATGCTGATTCTTATAGCAGAACATTAAGTCGTCCATTCTTATTGCATATTAATAGGTTCATTGTTTAAACCAGACCACTATGAACATTACTACAATTATACATGAGATCAATTATCGAAATACTTCTTTTTAAGAACTAGGACTCAATCAGGTGAATGAGAAGCTGTACAATTACTCAATAAAATGTAGATTAGACTGGAACCATATTCTGATATGTTTGCAAAGCTGTGCCCTTACTCAAACAAATGCATATGAGACAAGCTTGGGATCTCTAGCAGATGTATGAGAAAGCTTCACCCTAAGCCATACAGACACATATGATGTATCCCTTCTTAATCACATGTATCAGAAGGTGTATTCTTACTCAAAGCTTAAAAGCGAACCAATGGGTACATTTTTAATGCAATAAACTAGGTTCATTCTTATAGCAAAGCATTAAGTCTAATTGTATAGCAGAACACTAGGTACATTATAAGAGCTTTACACTAGGTCAATTTAATAGCATAACATTAGGAATAATTGTATAGCAGAACACTAGGTACATATTTAGAGTGAAACATTAAAGCCAATTTTAAAGCATAAAGTTAAGTCCATTCTTATAGCACAACACTAAGAAAGTCCATTCTGATAGCATAGTATTAGGTCCATTCCCATAGCCAATGACTAGGTCCATTAGTATAGCAATACACTAGGTTCATTCTTAAAGCAAAGCATTATGCTGATTCTTATAGCAGAACACTAAGTCGTCCATTCTTATTGCATATCAATAGGTCCATTATTTAAACCAGACCACTATGAACATTACTACAATTATACATGAGATCAATTATCGAAATACTTTTTAAGTACTAGGACTCAATCAAGTGAATGAGAAGCTGTACAATTACTCAATAAAATGTAGATTAGACTGGAACCATATTCTGATATGTTTGCAAAGCTGTGCCCTCTCTCAAACAGATGCATATGAGACAAGCTTGGGATCTCTAGCAGATGTATGAGAATGCTCCACCCTAAGCCATACAGACACATATGATGTATCCCTTCTTAATCACATGTATGAGCAGGTGTATTCTTACTCAAAGCTTAATAGCGAACCAATGGGTACATTTTTTATAGCAATAAACTAGGTCCATTCTTATAGCAAAGCATTAAGTCTAATTGTATAGCAGAACACTAGGTACATTATAAGAGCTTTACACTAGGTCAATTTTAATAGCATAACATTTGGAATAATTGTATAGCAGAACACTAGGTACATATTTAGAGTGAAACATTAAAGCCAATTTTAAAGCATAAAGTTAAGTCCATTCTTATAGCACAACACTAAGAAAGTCCATTCTGATAGCATAGTATTAGGTCCATTCCCATAGCCAATGACTAGGTCCATTAGTATAGCAATACACTAGGTTCATTCTTAAAGCAAAGCATTATGCTGATTCTTATAGCAGAACACTAAGTCGTCCATTCTTATTGCATATCAATAGGTCCATTATTTAAACCAAACCACTATGAACACAACTACAATTATACATGGGATCAATTATCGAAATACTTTTTAAGTACTAGGACTCAATCAGGTGAATGAGAAGCTGTACAATTACTCAATAAAATGTAGATTAGACTGGAACCATATTCTGATATGTTTGCAAAGCTGTGCCCTCTCTCAAACAGATGCATATGAGACAAGCTTGGGATCTCTAGCAGATCTATGAGAAAGCTCCACCCTAAGCCATACAGACACATATGATGTATCCCTTCTTAATCACATGTATGAGCAGGTGTATTCTTACTCAAAGCTTAATAGCGAACCAATGGGTACATTTTTTTAGCAATAAACAAGGTCCATTCTTATAGCAAAGCATTAAGTCTAATTGTATAGCAGAACACTAGGTACATTATAAGAGCTTTACACTAGGTCAATTTTAATAGCATAACATTAGGAATAATTGTATAGCAGAACACTAGGTACATATTTAGAGTGAAACATTAAAGCCAATTTTAAAGCATAAAGTTAAGTCCATTCTTATAGCACAACACTAAGAAAGTCCATTCTTATAGCATAGCATTAGGTCCATTCCCATAGCCAATGACTAGGTCCATTAGTATAGCAATACACTAGGTTCATTCTTAAAGCAAAGCATTATGCTGATTCTTATAGCAGAACACTAAGTCGTCCATTCTTATTGCATATCAATAGGTCCATTATTTAAACCAGACCACTATGAACATTACTACAATTATACATGAGATCAATTATCGAAATACTTTTTAAGTACTAGGACTCAATCAGGTGAATGAGAAGCTGTACAATTACTCAATAAAATGTAGATTAGACTGGAACCATATTCTGATATGTTTGCAAAGCTATGTCCTTACTCAAACAGATGCATATGAGACAAGCTTGGGATCTCTAGCAGATGTATGAGAAAGCTTCACTCTAAGCCATACAGACACATATGATGTATCCCTTCTTAATCACATGTATGAGAAGGTGTATTCTTACTCAAAGCTTAATAGCGAACCAATGGGTACATTTTTATAGCAATAAACTAGGTCCATTCTTATAGCAAAGCATTAAGTTTAATTGTATAGCAGAACACTAGGTACATTATAAGAGCTTTACACTAGGTCAATTTTAATAGCATAACATTAGGAATAATTGTATAGCAGAACACTAGGTACATATTTAGAGTGAAACATTAAAGCCAATTTTAAAGCATAAAGTTTAGTCCATTCTTATAGCACAACACTAAGAAAGTCCATTCTGATAGCATAGTATTAGGTCCATTCCCATAGCCAATGACTGGGTCCATTAGTATAGCAATACACTAGGTTCATTCTTAAAGCAAAGCATTATGCTGATTCTTATAGCAGAACACTAAGTCGTCCATTCTTATTGCATATCAATAGGTCCATTATTTAAACCAAACCACTATGAACACAACTACAATTATACATGGGATCAATTATCGAAATACTTTTTAAGTACTAGGACTCAATCAGGTGAATGAGAAGCTATACAATTACTCAATAAAATGTAGATTAGACTGGAACCATATTCTGATATGTTTGCAAAGCTGTGCCCTCTCTCAAACAGATGCATATGAGACAAGCTTGGGATCTCTAGCAGATGTATGAGAAAGCGCCACCCTAAGCCATACAGACACATATGATGTATCCCTTCTTAATCACATGTATGAGAAGGTGTATTCTTACTCAAAGCTTAATAGCGAACCAATGGGTACATTTTTATAGCAATAAACTAGGTCCATTCTTATAGCAAAGCATTTAGTTTAATTGTATAGCAGAACACTAGGTACATTATAAGAGCTTTACACTAGGTCAATTTTAATAGCATAACATTAGGAGTAATTGTAAAGCAGAACACTAGGTACATATTTAGAGTGAAACATTAAAGCCAATTTTAAAGCATAAAGTTAAATCCATTCTTATAGCACAACACTAAGAAAGTCCATTCTGATAGCATAGCATTAGGTCCATTCCCATAGCCAATGACTAGGTCCATTAGTATAGCAATACACTAGGTTCATTCTTAAAGCAAAGCATTATGCTGATTCTTATAGCAGAACATTAAGTCGTCCATTCTTATTGCATATTAATAGGTTCATTGTTTAAACCAGACCACTATGAACATTACTACAATTATACATGAGATCAATTATCGAAATACTTCTTTTTAAGAACTAGGACTCAATCAGGTGAATGAGAAGCTGTACAATTACTCAATAAAATGTAGATTAGACTGGAACCATATTCTGATATGTTTGCAAAGCTGTGCCCTTACTCAAACAAATGCATATGAGACAAGCTTGGGATCTCTAGCAGATGTATGAGAAAGCTTCACCCTAAGCCATACAGACACATATGATGTATCCCTTCTTAATCACATGTATCAGAAGGTGTATTCTTACTCAAAGCTTAAAAGCGAACCAATGGGTACATTTTTAATGCAATAAACTAGGTTCATTCTTATAGCAAAGCATTAAGTCTAATTGTATAGCAGAACACTAGGTACATTATAAGAGCTTTACACTAGGTCAATTTAATAGCATAACATTAGGAATAATTGTATAGCAGAACACTAGGTACATATTTAGAGTGAAACATTAAAGCCAATTTTAAAGCATAAAGTTAAGTCCATTCTTATAGCACAACACTAAGAAAGTCCATTCTGATAGCATAGTATTAGGTCCATTCCCATAGCCAATGACTAGGTCCATTAGTATAGCAATACACTAGGTTCATTCTTAAAGCAAAGCATTATGCTGATTCTTATAGCAGAACACTAAGTCGTCCATTCTTATTGCATATCAATAGGTCCATTATTTAAACCAGACCACTATGAACATTACTACAATTATACATGAGATCAATTATCGAAATACTTTTTAAGTACTAGGACTCAATCAGGTGAATGAGAAGCTGTACAATTACTCAATAAAATGTAGATTAGACTGGAACCATATTCTGATATGTTTGCAAAGCTATGTCCTTACTCAAACAGATGCATATGAGACAAGCTTGGGATCTCTAGCAGATGTATGAGAAAGCTTCACTCTAAGCCATACAGACACATATGATGTATCCCTTCTTAATCACATGTATGAGAAGGTGTATTCTTACTCAAAGCTTAATAGCGAACCAATGGGTACATTTTTATAGCAATAAACTAGGTCCATTCTTATAGCAAAGCATTAAGTTTAATTGTATAGCAGAACACTAGGTACATTATAAGAGCTTTACACTAGGTCAATTTTAATAGCATAACATTAGGAATAATTGTATAGCAGAACACTAGGTACATATTTAGAGTGAAATATTAAAGCCAATTTTAAAGCATAAAGTTTAGTCCATTCTTATAGCACAACACTAAGAAAGTCCATTCTGATAGCATAGTATTAGGTCCATTCCCATAGCCAATGACTGGGTCCATTAGTATAGCAATACACTAGGTTCATTCTTAAAGCAAAGCATTATGCTGATTCTTATAGCAGAACACTAAGTCGTCCATTCTTATTGCATATTAATAGGTTCATTGTTTAAACCAGACCACTATGAACATTACTACAATTATATATGAGATCAATTATCGAAATACTTCTTTTTAAGAACTAGGACTCAATCAGGTGAATGAGAAGCTGTACAATTACTCAATAAAATGTAGATTAGACTGGAACCATATTCTGATATGTTTGCAAAGCTGTGCCCTTACTCAAACAAATGCATATGAGACAAGCTTGGGATCTCTAGCAGATGTATGAGAAAGCTTCACCCTAAGCCATACAGACACATATGATGTATCCCTTCTTAATCACATGTATCAGAAGGTGTATTCTTACTCAAAGCTTAATAGCGAACCAATGGGTACATTTTTATAGCAATAAACTAGGTTCATTCTTATAGCAAAGCATTAAGTCTAATTGTATAGCAGAACACTAGGTACATTATAAGAGCTTTACACTAGGTCAATTTAATAGCATAACATTAGGAATAATTGTAAAGCAGAACACTAGGTACATATTTAGAGTGAAACATTAAAGCCAATTTTAAAGCATAAAGTTAAGTCCATTCTTATAGCACAACACTAAGAAAGTCCATTCTGATAGCATAGTATTAGGTCCATTCCCATAGCCAATGACTAGGTCCATTAGTATAGCAATACACTAGGTTCATTCTTAAAGCAAAGCATTATGCTGATTCTTATAGCAGAACACTAAGTCGTCCATTCTTATTGCATATCAATAGGTCCATTATTTAAACCAAACCACTATGAACACAACTACAATTATACATGGGATCAATTATCGAAATACTTTTTAAGTACTAGGATTCAATCAGGTGAATGAGAAGCTGTACAATTACTCAATAAAATGTAGATTAGACTGGAACCATATTCTGATATGTTTGCAAAGCTGTGCCCTCTCTCAAACAGATGCATATGAGACAAGCTTGGGATCTCTAGCAGATGTATGAGAAAGCTCCACCCTAAGCCATACAGACACATATGATGTACCCCTTCTTAATCGCATGTATGAGCAGGTGTAGTCTTACTCAAAGCTTAATAGTGAACCAATGGGTACTTTTTTTATAGCAATAAACTAGGTCCATTCTTATAGCAAAGCATTAAGTCTAATTGTATAGCAGAACACTAGGTACATTATAAGAGCTTTACACTAGGTCAATTTTAATAGCATAACATTTGGAATAATTGTATAGCAGAACACTAGGTACATATTTAGAGTGAAACATTAAAGCCAATTTTAAAGCATAAAGTTAAGTCCATTCTTATAGCACAACACTAAGAAAGTCCATTCTGATAGCAAAGCATTAGGTCCATTCCCATAGCCAATGACTAGGTCCATTAGTATAGCAATACACTAGGTTCATTCTTAAAGCAAAGCATTATGCTGATTCTTATAGCAGAACACTAAGTCGTCCATTCTTATTGCATATCAATAGGTCCATTATTTAAACCAGACCACTATGAACATTACTACAATTATACATGAGATCAATTATCGAAATACTTTTTAAGTACTAGGACTCAATCAGGTGAATGAGAAGCTGTACAATTACTCAATAAAATGTAGATTAGACTGGAACCATATTCTGATATGTTTGCAAAGCTATGCCCTTACTCAAACAGATGCATATGAGATAAGCTTGGGATCTCTAGCAGATGTATGAGAAAGCTTCACTCTAAGCCATACAGACACATATGATGTATCCCTTCTTAATCACATGTATGAGAAGGTGTATTCTTACTCAAAGCTTAATAGCGAACCAATGGGTACATTTTTATAGCAATAAACTAGGTCCATTCTTATAGCAAAGCATTAAGTTTAATTGTATAGCAGAATACTAGGTACATTATAAGAGCTTTACACTAGGTCAATTTTAATAGCATAACATTAGGAATAATTGTATAGCAGAACACTAAGTACATATTTAGAGTGAAACATTAAAGCCAATTTTAAAGCATAAAGTTTAGTCCATTCTTATAGCACAACACTAAGAAAGTCCATTCTGATAGCATAGTATTAGGTCCATTCCCATAGCCAATGACTAGGTTCATTAGTATAGCAATACACTAGGTTCATTCTTAAAGCAAAGCATTATGCTGATTCTTATAGCAGAACACTAAGTCGTCCATTCTTATTGCATATCAATAGGTCCATTATTTAAACCAAACCACTATGAACACAACTACAATTATACATGGGATCAATTATCGAAATACTTTTTAAGTACTAGGACTCAATCAGGTGAATGAGAAGCTATACAATTACTCAATAAAATGTAGATTAGACTGGAACCATATTCTGATATGTTTGCAAAGCTGTGCCCTCTCTCAAACAGTTGCATATGAGACAAGCTTGGGATCTCTAGCAGATGTATGAAAAAGCTCCACCCTAAGCCATACAGACACATATGATGTACCCCTTCTTAATCACATGTATGAGCAGGTGTATTCTTACTCAAAGCTTAATAGCGAACCAATGGGTACATTTTTTATAGCAATAAACTAGGTCCATTCTTAAAGCAAAGCATTAAGTCTAATTGTATAGCAGAACACTAGGTACATTATAAGAGCTTTACACTAGGTCAATTTTAATAGCATAACATTAGGAATAATTGTAAAACAGAACACTAGGTACATATTTAGAGTGAAACATTAAAGCCAATTTTAAAGCATAAAGTTAAGTCCATTCTTATAGCACAACACTAAGAAAGTCCATTCTGATAGCATAGTATTAGGTCCATTCCCATAGCCAATGACTAGGTCCATTAGTATAGCAATACACTAGGTTCATTCTTAAAACAAAGCATTATGCTGATTCTTATAGCAGAACACTAAGTCGTCCATTCTTATTGCATATCAATAGGTCCATTATTTAAACCAAACCACTATGAACACAACTACAATTATACATGGGATCAATTATCGAAATACTTTATAAGTACTAGGACTCAATCAGGTGAATGAGAAGCTATACAATTACTCAATAAAATGTAGATTAGACTGGAACCATATTCTGATATGTTTGCAAAGCTGTGCCCTCTCTCAAACAGATGCATATGAGACAAGCTTGGGATCTCTAGCAGATGTATGAGAAAGCTCCACCCTAAGCCATACAGACACATATGATGTATCCCTTCTTAATCACATGTATGAGCAGGTGTATTCTTACTCAAAGCTTAATAGCGAACCAATGGGTACATTTTTTATAGCAATAAACTAGGTCCATTCTTATAACAAAGCATTAAGTCTAATTGTATAGCAGAACACTAGGTACATTATAAGAGCTTTACACTAGGTCAATTTAAATAGCATAACATTAGGAATAATTGTAAAGCAGAACTCTAGGTACATATTTAGAGTGAAACATTAAAGCCAATTTTAAAGCATAAGTTAAGTCCATTCTTATAGCACAACACTAAGAAAGTCCATTCTGATAGCATAGTATTAGGTCCATTCCCATAGCCAATGACTAGGTCCATTAGTATAGCAATACACTAGGTTCATTCTTAAAACAAAGCATTATGCTGATTCTTATAGCAGAACACTAAGTCGTCCATTCTTATTGCATATCAATAGGTCCATTATTTAAACCAAACCACTATGAACACAACTACAATTATACATGGGATCAATTATCGAAATACTTTTTAAGTACTAGGACTCAATCAGGTGAATGAGAAGCTATACAATTACTCAATAAAATGTAGATTAGACTGGAACCATATTCTGATATGTTTGCAAAGCTGTGCCCTCTCTCAAACAGATGCATATGAGACAAGCTTGGGATCTCTAGCAGATGTATGAGAAAGCTCCACCCTAAGCCATACAGACACATATGATGTATCCCTTCTTAATCACATGTATGAGCAGGTGTATTCTTACTCAAAGCTTAATAGCGAACCAATGGGTACATTTTTTATAGCAATAAACTAGGTCCATTCTTATAACAAAGCATTAAGTCTAATTATATAGCAGAACACTAGGTACATTATAAGAGCTTTACACTAGATCAATTTTAATAGCATAACATTAGACATAATTGTATAGCAGAACACTAGGTACATATTTAGAGTGAAACATTAAAGCCAATTTTAAAGCATAAAGTTAAGTCCATTCTTATAGCACAACACTAAGAAAGTCCATTCTGATAGCATAGTAT
Organism: Mytilus galloprovincialis; assembly: GCF_965363235.1. Taxonomy (NCBI): domain Eukaryota; kingdom Metazoa; phylum Mollusca; class Bivalvia; order Mytilida; family Mytilidae; genus Mytilus; species Mytilus galloprovincialis. The sequence goes on along the minus strand of NC_134850.1, from coordinate 45,498,029 downwards.
TAGGTTCATTCCCATAGCCAATGACTAGGTCCATTAGTATAGCAATACACTAGGTTCATTCTTAAAGCAAAGCATTATGCTGATTCTTATAGCAGAACACTAAGTCGTCCATTCTTATTGCATATCAATAGGTCCATTATTTAAACCAAACCACTATGAACACAACTACAATTATACATGGGATCAATTATCGAAATACTTTTTAAGCACTAGGACTCAATCAGGTGAATGAGAAGCTATACAATTACTCAATAAAATGTAGATTAGACTGGAACCATATTCTGATATGTTTGCAAAGCTGTGCCCTCTCTCAAACAGATGCATATGAGACAAGCTTGGGATCTCTAGCAGATGTATGAGAAAGCTCCACCCTAAGCCATACAGACACATATGATGTATCCCTTCTTAATCACATGTATGAGCAGGTGTATTCTTACTCAAAGCTTAATAGCGAACCAATGGGTACATTTTTTATAGCAATAAACTAGGTCCATTCTTATAACAAAGCATTAAGTCTAATTGTATAGCAGAACACTAGGTACATTATAAGAGCTTTACACTAGGTCAATTTTAATAGCATAACATTAGGAATAATTGTAAAGCAGAACTCTAGGTACATATTTAGAGTGAAACATTAAAGCCAATTTTAAAGCATAAGTTAAGTCCATTCTTATAGCACAACACTAAGAAAGTCCATTCTGATAGCATAGTATTAGGTCCATTCCCATAGCCAATGACTAGGTCCATTAGTATAGCAATACACTAGGTTCATTCTTAAAACAAAGCATTATGCTGATTCTTATAGCAGAACACTAAGTCGTCCATTCTTATTGCATATCAATAGGTCCATTATTTAAACCAAACCACTATGAACACAACTACAATTATACATGGGATCAATTATCGAAATACTTTTAAGTACTAGGACTCAATCAGGTGAATGAGAAGCTATACAATTACTCAATAAAATGTAGATTAGACTGGAACCATATTCTGATATGTTGCAAAGCTGTGCCCTCTCTCAAACAGATGCATATGAGACAAGCTTGGGATCTCTAGCAGATGTATGAGAAAGCTCCACCCTAAGCCATACAGACACATATGATGTATCCCTTCTTAATCACATGTATGAGCAGGTGTATTCTTGCTCAAGGCTTAACAGCGAACCACTGGGTACATTTGTGTAGCAATAAACTAGATCCACTCTCATAGCAAAGCATTAAGTCCAATTTTATAACAGAACATTAGGTACATTATAAGAGCTTCACACTGGGTCAATTTTAATAGCTTAACATTAGATATAATTGTATAGCAGAACACTAGGTAGATATTTAGTGTGATACACTAAAGCCAATTCGAAAGCATGAAATTAAGTCCATTCTTATAGCACAACACTAAGAAAGTCCATTCTTATAGCCTAGCATTAGGTCCATTCCCATAGCCAATGACTAGGTCCATTATTATAGCAATACACTAGGTTCATTCTTGAAACATAGCATTAGGCTTATTCTTATAGCAGTACACTAAGTCGTCCATTCTTATCGCATAGGATTAAGTCCATTATCATGACCAATTACTAGGTCTATTGTTATAGCAATACACTAGGTTCATTCTTGAAGCATAGCATTAGGCTGATTCTTGAAGCATAGCATTAGGCTGATTCTTATAGCAGTATACTAGGTTCATTCTTGAAGCATAACATTAGGCTGATTCTTATAGCAGTACACTAAGTCGTCCATTCTTATCGCATTTCAAAATGTTCATTCTTTAAAGCAGACCACTATGAACATTCCTACAATTATACTTTGGCATTTAGAATACTTCTTACTACTAGTACTCAATCAGATAAATGAGAAGCTGTACAATTACTCAATAAAATGTAGATTATACTGGAACCATATACTGATATGTTTGCAAAGCTGTGCTTTTGCTCAAACAGATGCATATGAGACAAGCTTGGGATCTCTAGCAGATGTATGAGAAAGCTTCACCCTAAGCCATACAGACACATATGATATATCCCTTCTTAATCACATGTATGAGAAGGTGTATTCTTACTCAAGGCTTAAAAGCAAACCACTGGGTACATTTGTATAGCAATAAACTAGATCCATCCTTATAGCAAAGTATTAAGTCCAATTTTATAGCAGAAAATTAGGTACATTATAAGAGACTCACACTGGGTCAATTTTAATAAAAGAAACATTAGGTATAATTATATAGCAAAACACTAAGTAGATATTTAGAGTGATACACTCAATCCAATTACAAAGCATGAAATTAGGTCCATTCTTATAGCACAACACTAAGCAAGTCAATTCTTATAGCATATAAATAGGTCCATTCTAATAGCCAATGAATAGGTCCACTATTATAGCAATACACTAGGTTCATTCTTAAAGCAAAGCATTATGCTGATTCTTATAGCAGAACACTAAGTCGTCCATTCTTATTGCATATTAATAGGTTCATTGTTTAAACCAGACCACTATGAACATTACTACAATTATACATGAGATCAATTATCGAAATACTTCTTTTTAAGAACTAGGACTCAATCAGGTGAATGAGAAGCTGTACAATTACTCAATAAAATGTAGATTAGACTGGAACCATATTCTGATATGTTTGCAAAGCTGTGCCCTCTCTCAAACAGATGCATATGAGACAAGCTTGGGATCTCTAGCAGATGTATGAGAAAGCTCCACCCTAAGCCATACAGACACATATGATGTATCCCTTCTTAATCACATGTATGAGCAGGTGTATTCTTACTCAAAGCTTAATAGCGAACCAATGGGTACATTTTTTATAGCAATAAACTAGGTCCATTCTTATAACAAAGCATTAAGTCTAATTGTATAGCAGAACACTAGGTACATTATAAGAGCTTTACACTAGGTCAATTTTAATAGCATAACATTAGGAATAATTGTAAAGCAGAACTCTAGGTACATATTTAGAGTGAAACATTAAAGCCAATTTTAAAGCATAAGTTAAGTCCATTCTTATAGCACAACACTAAGAAAGTCCATTCTGATAGCATAGTATTAGGTCCATTCCCATAGCCAATGACTAGGTCCATTAGTATAGCAATACACTAGGTTCATTCTTAAAACAAAGCATTATGCTGATTCTTATAGCAGAACACTAAGTCGTCCATTCTTATTGCATATCAATAGGTCCATTATTTAAACCAAACCACTATGAACACAACTACAATTATACATGGGATCAATTATCGAAATACTTTTAAGTACTAGGACTCAATCAGGTGAATGAGAAGCTATACAATTACTCAATAAAATGTAGATTAGACTGGAACCATATTCTGATATGTTTGCAAAGCTGTGCCCTCTCTCAAACAGATGCATATGAGACAAGCTTGGGATCTCTAGCAGATGTATGAGAAAGCTCCACCCTAAGCCATACAGACACATATGATGTATCCCTTCTTAATCACATGTATGAGCAGGTGTATTCTTGCTCAAGGCTTAACAGCGAACCACTGGGTACATTTGTGTAGCAATAAACTAGATCCACTCTCATAGCAAAGCATTAAGTCCAATTTTATAACAGAACATTAGGTACATTATAAGAGCTTCACACTGGGTCAATTTTAATAGCTTAACATTAGATATAATTGTATAGCAGAACACTAGGTAGATATTTAGTGTGATACACTAAAGCCAATTCGAAAGCATGAAATTAAGTCCATTCTTATAGCACAACACTAAGAAAGTCCATTCTTATAGCCTAGCATTAGGTCCATTCCCATAGCCAATGACTAGGTCCATTATTATAGCAATACACTAGGTTCATTCTTGAAACATAGCATTAGGCTTATTCTTATAGCAGTACACTAAGTCGTCCATTCTTATCGCATAGGATTAAGTCCATTATCATGACCAATTACTAGGTCTATTGTTATAGCAATACACTAGGTTCATTCTTGAAGCATAGCATTAGGCTGATTCTTGAAGCATAGCATTAGGCTGATTCTTATAGCAGTATACTAGGTTCATTCTTGAAGCATAACATTAGGCTGATTCTTATAGCAGTACACTAAGTCGTCCATTCTTATCGCATTTCAAAATGTTCATTCTTTAAAGCAGACCACTATGAACATTCCTACAATTATACTTTGGCATTTAGAATACTTCTTACTACTAGTACTCAATCAGATAAATGAGAAGCTGTACAATTACTCAATAAAATGTAGATTATACTGGAACCATATACTGATATGTTTGCAAAGCTGTGCTTTTGCTCAAACAGATGCATATGAGACAAGCTTGGGATCTCTAGCAGATGTATGAGAAAGCTTCACCCTAAGCCATACAGACACATATGATATATCCCTTCTTAATCACATGTATGAGAAGGTGTATTCTTACTCAAGGCTTAAAAGCAAACCACTGGGTACATTTGTATAGCAATAAACTAGATCCATCCTTATAGCAAAGTATTAAGTCCAATTTTATAGCAGAAAATTAGGTACATTATAAGAGACTCACACTGGGTCAATTTTAATAAAAGAAACATTAGGTATAATTATATAGCAAAACACTAAGTAGATATTTAGAGTGATACACTCAATCCAATTACAAAGCATGAAATTAGGTCCATTCTTATAGCACAACACTAAGCAAGTCAATTCTTATAGCATATAAATAGGTCCATTCTAATAGCCAATGAATAGGTCCACTATTATAGCAATACACTAGGTTCATTCTTAAAGCAAAGCATTATGCTGATTCTTATAGCAGAACACTAAGTCGTCCATTCTTATTGCATATTAATAGGTTCATTGTTTAAACCAGACCACTATGAACATTACTACAATTATACATGAGATCAATTATCGAAATACTTCTTTTTAAGAACTAGGACTCAATCAGGTGAATGAGAAGCTGTACAATTACTCAATAAAATGTAGATTAGACTGGAACCATATTCTGATATGTTTGCAAAGCTGTGCCCTTACTCAAACAGATGCATATGAGACAAGCTTGGGATCTCTAGCAGATGTATGAGAAAGCTTCACACTAAGTCATACAGACTCATATCATGTATCCCTTCTTAATCACATGTATGAGAAGGTGTATTCTTGCTCAAGGCTTAACAGCGAACCACTGGGTACATTTGTGTAGCAATAAACTAGATCCACTCTCATAGCAAAGCATTAAGTCCAATTTTATAACAGAACATTAGGTACATTATAAGAGCTTCACACTGGGTCAATTTTAATAGCTTAACATTAGATATAATTGTATAGCAGAACACTAGGTAGATATTTAGTGTGATACACTAAAGCCAATTCGAAAGCATGAAATTAAGTCCATTCTTATAGCACAACACTAAGAAAGTCCATTCTTATAGCCTAGCATTAGGTCCATTCCCATAGCCAATGACTAGGTCCATTATTATAGCAATACACTAGGTTCATTCTTGAAACATAGCATTAGGCTTATTCTTATAGCAGTACACTAAGTCGTCCATTCTTATCGCATAGGATTAAGTCCATTATCATGACCAATTACTAGGTCTATTGTTATAGCAATACACTAGGTTCATTCTTGAAGCATAGCATTAGGCTGATTCTTGAAGCATAGCATTAGGCTGATTCTTATAGCAGTATACTAGGTTCATTCTTGAAGCATAACATTAGGCTGATTCTTATAGCAGTACACTAAGTCGTCCATTCTTATCGCATTTCAAAATGTTCATTCTTTAAAGCAGACCACTATGAACATTCCTACAATTATACTTTGGCATTTAGAATACTTCTTACTACTAGTACTCAATCAGATAAATGAGAAGCTGTACAATTACTCAATAAAATGTAGATTATACTGGAACCATATACTGATATGTTTGCAAAGCTGTGCTTATGCTCAAACAGATGCATATGAGACAAGCTTGGGATCTCTAGCAGATGTATGAGAAAGCTTCACCCTAAGCCATACAGACACATATGATATATCCCTTCTTAATCACATGTATGAGAAGGTGTATTCTTACTCAAGGCTTAAAAGCAAACCACTGGGTACATTTGTATAGCAATAAACTAGATCCATCCTTATAGCAAAGTATTAAGTCCAATTTTATAGCAGAAAATTAGGTACATTATAAGAGACTCACACTGGGTCAATTTTAATAAAAGAAACATTAGGTATAATTATATAGCAAAACACTAAGTAGATATTTAGAGTGATACACTCAATCCAATTACAAAGCATGAAATTAGGTCCATTCTTATAGCACAACACTAAGCAAGTCAATTCTTATAGCATATAAATAGGTCCATTCTAATAGCCAATGAATAGGTCCACTATTATAGCAATACACTAGGTTCATTCTTAAAGCAAAGCATTATGCTGATTCTTATAGCAGAACACTAAGTCGTCCATTCTTATTGCATATTAATAGGTTCATTGTTTAAACCAGACCACTATGAACATTACTACAATTATACATGAGATCAATTATCGAAATACTTCTTTTTAAGAACTAGGACTCAATCAGGTGAATGAGAAGCTGTACAATTACTCAATAAAATGTAGATTAGACTGGAACCATATTCTGATATGTTTGCAAAGCTGTGCCCTTACTCAAACAAATGCATATGAGACAAGCTTGGGATCTCTAGCAGATGTATGAGAAAGCTTCACCCTAAGCCATACAGACACATATGATGTATCCCTTCTTAATCACATGTATCAGAAGGTGTATTCTTACTCAAAGCTTAATAGCGAACCAATGGGTACATTTTTAATGCAATAAACTAGGTTCATTCTTATAGCAAAGCATTAAGTCTAATTGTATAGCAGAACACTAGGTACATTATAAGAGCTTTACACTAGGTCAATTTAATAGCATAACATTAGGAATAATTGTATAGCAGAACACTAGGTACATATTTAGAGTGAAACATTAAAGCCAATTTTAAAGCATAAAGTTAAGTCCATTCTTATAGCACAACACTAAGAAAGTCCATTCTGATAGCATAGTATTAGGTCCATTCCCATAGCCAATGACTAGGTCCATTAGTATAGCAATACACTAGGTTCATTCTTAAAGCAAAGCATTATGCTGATTCTTATAGCAGAACACTAAGTCGTCCATTCTTATTGCATATCAATAGGTCCATTATTTAAACCAAACCACTATGAACACAACTACAATTATACATGGGATCAATTATCGAAATACTTTTTAAGTACTAGGACTCAATCAGGTGAATGAGAAGCTATACAATTACTCAATAAAATGTAGATTAGACTGGAACCATATTCTGATATGTTTGCAAAGCTGTGCCCTCTCTCAAACAGATGCATATGAGACAAGCTTGGGATCTCTAGCAGATGTATGAGAAAGCGCCACCCTAAGCCATACAGACACATATGATGTATCCCTTCTTAATCACATGTATGAGAAGGTGTATTCTTACTCAAAGCTTAATAGCGAACCAATGGGTACATTTTTATAGCAATAAACTAGGTCCATTCTTATAGCAAAGCATTTAGTTTAATTGTATAGCAGAACACTAGGTACATTATAAGAGCTTTACACTAGGTCAATTTTAATAGCATAACATTAGGAGTAATTGTAAAGCAGAACACTAGGTACATATTTAGAGTGAAACATTAAAGCCAATTTTAAAGCATAAAGTTAAATCCATTCTTATAGCACAACACTAAGAAAGTCCATTCTGATAGCATAGCATTAGGTCCATTCCCATAGCCAATGACTAGGTCCATTAGTATAGCAATACACTAGGTTCATTCTTAAAGCAAAGCATTATGCTGATTCTTATAGCAGAACATTAAGTCGTCCATTCTTATTGCATATTAATAGGTTCATTGTTTAAACCAGACCACTATGAACATTACTACAATTATACATGAGATCAATTATCGAAATACTTCTTTTTAAGAACTAGGACTCAATCAGGTGAATGAGAAGCTGTACAATTACTCAATAAAATGTAGATTAGACTGGAACCATATTCTGATATGTTTGCAAAGCTGTGCCCTTACTCAAACAAATGCATATGAGACAAGCTTGGGATCTCTAGCAGATGTATGAGAAAGCTTCACCCTAAGCCATACAGACACATATGATGTATCCCTTCTTAATCACATGTATCAGAAGGTGTATTCTTACTCAAAGCTTAATAGCGAACCAATGGGTACATTTTTAATGCAATAAACTAGGTTCATTCTTATAGCAAAGCATTAAGTCTAATTGTATAGCAGAACACTAGGTACATTATAAGAGCTTTACACTAGGTCAATTTAATAGCATAACATTAGGAATAATTGTATAGCAGAACACTAGGTACATATTTAGAGTGAAACATTAAAGCCAATTTTAAAGCATAAAGTTAAGTCCATTCTTATAGCACAACACTAAGAAAGTCCATTCTGATAGCATAGTATTAGGTCCATTCCCATAGCCAATGACTAGGTCCATTAGTATAGCAATACACTAGGTTCATTCTTAAAGCAAAGCATTATGCTGATTCTTATAGCAGAACACTAAGTCGTCCATTCTTATTGCATATCAATAGGTCCATTATTTAAACCAGACCACTATGAACATTACTACAATTATACATGAGATCAATTATCGAAATACTTTTTAAGTACTAGGACTCAATCAGGTGAATGAGAAGCTGTACAATTACTCAATAAAATGTAGATTAGACTGGAACCATATTCTGATATGTTTGCAAAGCTATGTCCTTACTCAAACAGATGCATATGAGACAAGCTTGGGATCTCTAGCAGATGTATGAGAAAACTTCACTCTAAGCCATACAGACACATATGATGTATCCCTTCTTAATCACATGTATGAGAAGGTGTATTCTTACTCAAAGCTTAATAGCGAACCAATGGGTACATTTTTATAGCAATAAACTAGGTCCATTCTTATAGCAAAGCATTAAGTTTAATTGTATAGCAGAACACTAGGTACATTATAAGAGCTTTACACTAGGTCAATTTTAATAGCATAACATTAGGAATAATTGTATAGCAGAACACTAGGTACATATTTAGAGTGAAACATTAAAGCCAATTTTAAAGCATAAAGTTTAGTCCATTCTTATAGCACAACACTAAGAAAGTCCATTCTGATAGCATAGTATTAGGTCCATTCCCATAGCCAATGACTGGGTCCATTAGTATAGCAATACACTAGGTTCATTCTTAAAGCAAAGCATTATGCTGATTCTTATAGCAGAACACTAAGTCGTCCATTCTTATTGCATATTAATAGGTTCATTGTTTAAACCAGACCACTATGAACATTACTACAATTATATATGAGATCAATTATCGAAATACTTCTTTTTAAGAACTAGGACTCAATCAGGTGAATGAGAAGCTGTACAATTACTCAATAAAATGTAGATTAGACTGGAACCATATTCTGATATGTTTGCAAAGCTGTGCCCTTACTCAAACAAATGCATATGAGACAAGCTTGGGATCTCTAGCAGATGTATGAGAAAGCTTCACCCTAAGCCATACAGACACATATGATGTATCCCTTCTTAATCACATGTATCAGAAGGTGTATTCTTACTCAAAGCTTAATAGCGAACCAATGGGTACATTTTTATAGCAATAAACTAGGTTCATTCTTATAGCAAAGCATTAAGTCTAATTGTATAGCAGAACACTAGGTACATTATAAGAGCTTTACACTAGGTCAATTTAATAGCATAACATTAGGAATAATTGTAAAGCAGAACACTAGGTACATATTTAGAGTGAAACATTAAAGCCAATTTTAAAGCATAAAGTTAAGTCCATTCTTATAGCACAACACTAAGAAAGTCCATTCTGATAGCATAGTATTAGGTCCATTCCCATAGCCAATGACTAGGTCCATTAGTATAGCAATACACTAGGTTCATTCTTAAAGCAAAGCATTATGCTGATTCTTATAGCAGAACACTAAGTCGTCCATTCTTATTGCATATCAATAGGTCCATTATTTAAACCAAACCACTATGAACACAACTACAATTATACATGAGATCAATTATCGAAATACTTCTTTTTAAGAACTAGGACTCAATCAGGTGAATGAGAAGCTGTACAATTACTCAATAAAATGTAGATTAGACTGGAACCATATTCTGATATGTTTGCAAAGCTATGTCCTTACTCAAACAGATGCATATGAGACAAGCTTGGGATCTCTAGCAGATGTATGAGAAAGCTTCACTCTAAGCCATACAGACACATATGATGTATCCCTTCTTAATCACATGTATGAGAAGGTGTATTCTTACTCAAAGCTTAATAGCGAACCAATGGGTACATTTTTATAGCAATAAACTAGGTCCATTCTTATAGCAAAGCATTAAGTTTAATTGTATAGCAGAACACTAGGTACATTATAAGAGCTTTACACTAGGTCAATTTTAATAGCATAACATTAGGAATAATTGTATAGCAGAACACTAGGTACATATTTAGAGTGAAACATTAAAGCCAATTTTAAAGCATAAAGTTTAGTCCATTCTTATAGCACAACACTAAGAAAGTCCATTCTGATAGCATAGTATTAGGTCCATTCCCATAGCCAATGACTGGGTCCATTAGTATAGCAATACACTAGGTTCATTCTTAAAGCAAAGCATTATGCTGATTCTTATAGCAGAACACTAAGTCGTCCATTCTTATTGCATATTAATAGGTTCATTGTTTAAACCAGACCACTATGAACATTACTACAATTATATATGAGATCAATTATCGAAATACTTCTTTTTAAGAACTAGGACTCAATCAGGTGAATGAGAAGCTGTACAATTACTCAATAAAATGTAGATTAGACTGGAACCATATTCTGATATGTTTGCAAAGCTGTGCCCTTACTCAAACAAATGCATATGAGACAAGCTTGGGATCTCTAGCAGATGTATGAGAAAGCTTCACCCTAAGCCATACAGACACATATGATGTATCCCTTCTTAATCACATGTATCAGAAGGTGTATTCTTACTCAAAGCTTAATAGCGAACCAATGGGTACATTTTTATAGCAATAAACTAGGTTCATTCTTATAGCAAAGCATTAAGTCTAATTGTATAGCAGAACACTAGGTACATTATAAGAGCTTTACACTAGGTCAATTTAATAGCATAACATTAGGAATAATTGTAAAGCAGAACACTAGGTACATATTTAGAGTGAAACATTAAAGCCAATTTTAAAGCATAAAGTTAAGTCCATTCTTATAGCACAACACTAAGAAAGTCCATTCTGATAGCATAGTATTAGGTCCATTCCCATAGCCAATGACTAGGTCCATTAGTATAGCAATACACTAGGTTCATTCTTAAAACAAAGCATTATGCTGATTCTTATAGCAGAACACTAAGTCGTCCATTCTTATTGCATATCAATAGGTCCATTATTTAAACCAAACCACTATGAACACAACTACAATTATACATGGGATCAATTATCGAAATACTTTTTAAGTACTAGGATTCAATCAGGTGAATGAGAAGCTGTACAATTACTCAATAAAATGTAGATTAGACTGGAACCATATTCTGATATGTTTGCAAAGCTGTGCCCTCTCTCAAACAGATGCATATGAGACAAGCTTGGGATCTCTAGCAGATGTATGAGAAAGCTCCACCCTAAGCCATACAGACACATATGATGTACCCCTTCTTAATCGCATGTATGAGCAGGTGTAGTCTTACTCAAAGCTTAATAGCGAACCAATGGGTACATTTTTTATAGCAATAAACTAGGTCCATTCTTATAGCAAAGCATTAAGTCTAATTGTATAGCAGAACACTAGGTACATTATAAGAGCTTTACACTAGGTCAATTTTAATAGCATAACATTTGGAATAATTGTATAGCAGAACACTAGGTACATATTTAGAGTGAAACATTAAAGCCAATTTTAAAGCATAAAGTTAAGTCCATTCTTATAGCACAACACTAAGAAAGTCCATTCTGATAGCAAAGCATTAGGTCCATTCCCATAGCCAATGACTAGGTCCATTAGTATAGCAATACACTAGGTTCATTCTTAAAGCAAAGCATTATGCTGATTCTTATAGCAGAACACTAAGTCGTCCATTCTTATTGCATATCAATAGGTCCATTATTTAAACCAGACCACTATGAACATTACTACAATTATACATGAGATCAATTATCGAAATACTTTTTAAGTACTAGGACTCAATCAGGTGAATGAGAAGCTGTACAATTACTCAATAAAATGTAGATTAGACTGGAACCATATTCTGATATGTTTGCAAAGCTATGCCCTTACTCAAACAGATGCATATGAGATAAGCTTGGGATCTCTAGCAGATGTATGAGAAAGCTTCACTCTAAGCCATACAGACACATATGATGTATCCCTTCTTAATCACATGTATGAGAAGGTGTATTCTTACTCAAAGCTTAATAGCGAACCAATGGGTACATTTTTATAGCAATAAACTAGGTCCATTCTTATAGCAAAGCATTAAGTTTAATTGTATAGCAGAATACTAGGTACATTATAAGAGCTTTACACTAGGTCAATTTTAATAGCATAACATTAGGAATAATTGTATAGCAGAACACTAAGTACATATTTAGAGTGAAACATTAAAGCCAATTTTAAAGCATAAAGTTTAGTCCATTCTTATAGCACAACACTAAGAAAGTCCATTCTGATAGCATAGTATTAGGTCCATTCCCATAGCCAATGACTAGGTTCATTAGTATAGCAATACACTAGGTTCATTCTTAAAGCAAAGCATTATGCTGATTCTTATAGCAGAACACTAAGTCGTCCATTCTTATTGCATATCAATAGGTCCATTATTTAAACCAAACCACTATGAACACAACTACAATTATACATGGGATCAATTATCGAAATACTTTTTAAGTACTAGGACTCAATCAGGTGAATGAGAAGCTATACAATTACTCAATAAAATGTAGATTAGACTGGAACCATATTCTGATATGTTTGCAAAGCTGTGCCCTCTCTCAAACAGTTGCATATGAGACAAGCTTGGGATCTCTAGCAGATGTATGAAAAAGCTCCACCCTAAGCCATACAGACACATATGATGTACCCCTTCTTAATCACATGTATGAGCAGGTGTATTCTTACTCAAAGCTTAATAGCGAACCAATGGGTACATTTTTTATAGCAATAAACTAGGTCCATTCTTAAAGCAAAGCATTAAGTCTAATTGTATAGCAGAACACTAGGTACATTATAAGAGCTTTACACTAGGTCAATTTTAATAGCATAACATTAGGAATAATTGTATAGCAGAACACTAGGTACATATTTAGAGTGAAACATTAAAGCCAATTTTAAAGCATAAAAATAAGTCCATTCTTATAGCACAACACTAAGAAAGTCCATTCTGATAGCATAGTATTAGGTTCATTCCCATAGCCAATGACTAGGTCCATTAGTATAGCAATACACTAGGTTCATTCTTAAAGCAAAGCATTATGCTGATTCTTATAGCAGAACACTAAGTCGTCCATTCTTATTGCATATCAATAGGTCCATTATTTAAACCAAACCACTATGAACACAACTACAATTATACATGGGATCAATTATCGAAATACTTTTTAAGTACTAGGACTCAATCAGGTGAATGAGAAGCTATACAATTACTCAATAAAATGTAGATTAGACTGGAACCATATTCTGATATGTTTGCAAAGCTGTGCCCTCTCTCAAACAGATGCATATGAGACAAGCTTGGGATCTCTAGCAGATGTATGAGAAAGCTCCACCCTAAGCCATACAGACACATATGATGTATCCCTTCTTAATCACATGTATGAGCAGGTGTATTCTTACTCAAAGCTTAATAGCGAACCAATGGGTACATTTTTTATAGCAATAAACTAGGTCCATTCTTATAACAAAGCATTAAGTCTAATTGTATAGCAGAACACTAGGTACATTATAAGAGCTTTACACTAGGTCAATTTTAATAGCTTAACATTAGGTATAATTGTATAGCAGAACACTAGGTACATATTTAGAGTGATACACTAAAACCAATTCGAAAGCATGAAATTAAGTCCATTCTTATAGCACAACACTAAGAAAGTCCATTCTTATACCCTAGCATTAGGTCCATTCCCATAGCCAATGACTAGGTCAATTATTATAGCAATACACTAGGTTCATTCTTGAAACATAGCATTAGGCTTATTCTTATAGCAGTACACTAAGTCGTCCATTCTTATCGCATAGGAATAAGTCCATTATCATAACCGATTACTAGGTCTATTGTTATAGCAATACACTAGGGTCATTCTTGAAGCATAGCATTAGGCTGATTCTTACAGCAGTACACTAGGTTCATTCTTGAAGCATAACATTAGGCTGATTCTTTTAGCAGTACACTAAGTCGTCCATTCTTATCGCATTGCAATATGTTCATTCTTTAAAGCAGACCACTATGAACATTCCTACAATTATCTTTTGGCATTTACAATACTTCTTATTACTAGTACTCAATCAGATAAATGAGAAGCTGTACAATTACTCAATAAACTGTAGATTATACTGGAACCATATTCTGATATGTTTGCAAAGCTGTGCCCTTACTCAAACAGATGCATATGAGACAAGCTCGAGATCTCTAGCAGATGTATGAGAAAGCTTCACCCTAAGCCATACAGACACATATGATATATCCCTTCTTAATCACATGTATGAGAAGGTGTATTCTTACTCAAGGCTTAATAGCGAACCACTGGGTACATTTGTATAGCAATAAATTAGATCCACTCTTATAGCAAAGCATTAAGTGCAATTTTATAGCAGAACATTAGGTACATCATAAGACCCTCACACTGGGTCAATTTTAATAGTTTAACATTAGGTATAATTGTATAGCAGAACACTAGGTACATATTTAGAGTGATACACTAAAGCCAATTCGAAAGCATGAAATTAAGTCCATTCTTATAGCACAACACTAAGAAAATCCATTCTTATAGCCTAGCATTAGGTGCATTCCCATAGCCAATGACTAGGTCCATTATTATAGCAATACACTAGGTTCATTCTTGAAACATAGCATTAGGCTTATTCTTATAGCAGTACACTAAGTCGTCCATTCTTATCGCAAAGGATTAAGTCCATTATCATAACCGATTACTAGGTCTATTGTTATAGCAATACACTAGGTTCATTCTTGAAGCATAGCTTTAGGCTGATTCTTATAGCAGTACACTTAGTCGTCCATTCTTATCGCATTGCAATATGTTGATTCTTTGAAGCAGACTATAGCAGAACACAAGTTATAACATTAGAGTGATACACTATGGCCCATTTTACTGCAAAATATTAAGTCAATTCTTACAGCAGAAAACTAAGTCCATTCTTATAGCATAGCATTTTGTCCATTATATTATCAAACGACTAGGTATATTATTAAAGCAATACACTAGGTTCATTCTCATAGCATTGCATTGGGCCAATTCTAATAGCAGAACACTAAGTCCATTCTTATAGCATAGCAATATGTCTTTCTTTAAAGCAAACCACTATATAAATTATTACATTTATACTTTGGGTTCGTTCATGAAATACCATAAAGTACTCAATCAGATGAATGAGAAGCTGTACAATTGCTCAATGGAATGTAGATTATACTGAAACAATATTCTGATATACAAAGCTGTGCCCTTACTCATTCAGATGCATATGAGACAAGCTAAAGATCTCGAACAGATGTATGAAAAAGCTTCACCATAATCCATACAGATACATATGATGAATCCTTTCTTAATCACATGTATGAGAAGGTGTATTTTTACTCAAGTCTTAATTGCTAACCACGTGGTAAATAGTTATAGAAAATCATTAAGTCCAATCTAATAGCATACTATTTAGTACATTTTAAGTTTAATACACTTGGTCCATTCAAATAACACAATATTAGGTATAATTGTATAGCAGAACACAATGTACAACAATAAAATGATACACTAGGGCTCATTTTACAGCAAAAAATTAGGTCCATTCTTATAGCAAAGCATTTTTTCCATTCTTATAGCAAAGCATTTTTTCCATTCTTATAGCAAACGACTATGTCAATTAGTATAGTAATACACTAGATTAATTCTTATAGCATTTTATTAGGTCTATTCTTATAACAGAGCAATAGGTTTGTTCTTTAAAGCAGACCACTATGTACATAATAACAGTTATATATTGGGTCCATTCTTGAAATACTTGGTACATAACTATAGCAATACACGAGGTCCATTCTTATAGCAAATCCATAGGTCTAATCTTATAGCAGCACATTAGGTAAATTACAATAGCAATACACTAGGTTTAATGTTATATCATAGCATAAGGTCCATCATATAGGAGAACACTTGGTACATTATTTTAGCAATACACTAGGTAAATTCTTATAGCATAGCATTATGTCCATTGATAATAGCAAACAGCTAGTTAAATTATTATAGCAATACACTAAGTATATTCTTATAGGATAGCATTAGGTCCATTCTTATAGCAGAACACTAGGTACACTATTAAAACAAAACACGAGTTCTATTCTTATAGCATAGCTTTAGGTCCAGCATATAGCAGAACACTTGGATCATCATTATAGCAAAAGACTAGATTAATTCTTATAGCATAACATAAGGTCCATTCTTATAGCAGAAGACTAGGGACATTAGTATAGCAATACACTAGGTTAAATCTCATAGCATAGCATAATGTTTTTTTTTGTTTTGTTTTTTTATAGTAGAACACTCTTATAGCATTTCATAGCTCATCATAGCAATACACTGGGTTTATTCGCAGAGCAATTTCTCAATTTTCAATAGCCGACCACTAGTAACATTAATATAACAATACACTATGTCACGTCTTATAGCAAAGTAACAGGTCTAATCTTATAGCAGCACACTAGGCATATTATTTTAGCATTATACTAGGTTCATTTTTATAGCTTAGCAATATGCAAAACATGTACAAAAGGTTAGTTCTTAAAGCATAGCATTAGGTCCATTTTTATAGCAGAACACAAGGTTAATTATTATTGCATATCTTTAGCTATAGGTTCATCGCTAAAAGCAGACCACTATGTACATTACTATATTTATACACTAGACCCATTCTTGAAATAGCATTTAAAAATCAATCAGAGAGAAAGCTTCACCCGGCCTATTCCTTGTTAATCAAATGTATGAGAAGGTGTGTTCTTCTCAGATTTTAATAACAGACCACTGTGTACCTTATTACATCAATATACTAGGTCCATTCTTGATGCAAACATAAGGTCCAATTTTATAGCAGAACGCTATGTTTGTTATCAGAGTATATCATTAGGTCCAATCTTACAGCGTAGCGTTAGGTTTTTGAAGTAAAATAGCTGCTCCCTAAACGATGACGTCGGCCGACGCAAATTAGTCTAATTTGGAGCGCAGAATTACTGAGCTGCCGCCGAATCACATTTTGGCAAAAAGACACATACAGCTGTCCTCATGGATTCATTCTCACCGCCATATAGCCTTTTTGTGCTAATGCGGCTTAAAGCAACCAACAATCAATCAATCAATCCTGGGTTCATTAAAAGAAATTTTACAATTTCTGAGTAATCTTCTCTTACTTTGTTTAGTAAAAAGATTAGAATCAATTAAATGAAAATTAGTAGTAATTTACAAATATTCCTGCTCTGATATTTCAAAATCTAATTATTATAAAAAAAATCAATGTTACCAGGCGGCTAATTATCGTGTCGTTGGGTCTCTTGTGGAGAGTTGTCTCATTGGCAATATACCACAACTTATGTTATATGATTATATATAATTTTGAACGACCGACCCGCATTTCATCGACAACCTGACATCCAAGTTTCATCTATACTTCATCTTTATTTATTAAAATAGTCATGAGAAATATTTAAAATACAACTCCAGAGAGCCAAAACACGCGAAATACTTAATTGCATGATCGATAGATATATAGAATGTTTTAATAGACAATTTGTTAATAATGTTTTAAGAATGTAGATTTTCATCTGAGTGACATCTAGGTTATGGGCAAACATTCTATCAGTAATGTAACACACAGATGGTAAAAAAATAATAATCTAAATCAATATTGATATCCAGCACCATTACACATGGTTTTGGTGAAGACATTTTGTTTTTCAAGCTTTATCTTAGATTTTTTCTTTTGAAGAGAAATAAATGCAGACTTTTGACCTCGGATACCATTGTTTACAAAATGATTGTGCATGTATTGAATTTCCAATACTTTGAATACATTTTTTATATTTCTTGGAAATTATAATGGTAATGAATATTGTAATAGAACAAAATAAACAGCATATGTTACCATAACCGATATGTTTATATATATTGCAACTGCATTTGATTAAATTAATTGCTCCTGTTCCTTGACAGAATACGCACAAAAATCACTAACAACAATGAAAGTAACTTTCTTGGTAAGACAGTTTTACTGAATAATCAAACGTCAAAATAATTATGATTATAATAATAATAATAATAATAATAATAATAATAATAATAATAATAATAATAATAATAATAATAATAATAATAATAATAATGATAATAATAGTAATAATAATAAGACACAAAATTATCGAAAATATCATAGTTTCAAAACACTCATTGACGTTTTCTTTTTCTTTTACAAAAACAGCTTACGTTGCTGGTTCTAGAGGTTCTAGTTACTAATTCGTTTGGATGGCTTTGGCGAAGGTCAAGGAGGAATCGATGTGGTACCTGGTTTAGGCACAGGCCATGCACTGCTGCTAAGTGTGGTGGTACGTTTGCCTTCATATGATATATAACAATGTATATTTTAGGTGATTTGAATTTTGAATCAATTTTTAAATGCATGTTTGAGGACAATTGTAAGTAATAATATAAAGCTCTTTGTCTCGTATTGGCTGTTCATACGTAATATAAAATAGGAACAAAATGTTTCAATTAATGATCAGAACTAAGTGTACTATAATCTATTTTTACAGTAACAATATTCGTAGAAGTATTCATGTTACCTTTAACTGTTTTACAACAGCAAAACATATTAAATGTTTGTTTTTTTTAGATCCTTCAAGAGGGAAACCATTTTACTTTGGAACAACTCGGTTGTTTTGTATGGCAAAAGGAAAACGTGGATCGTCACCATCTCGACCAACATGGGCACTAAAGCATAGATGGATCGAATACAATGGCCATTTTTTCGAACGATTGAAAAATGGAGGAGATATTTTTAGCTCAAATGCCCCTAAGGACTCCAATAAATGTTCTTCTAGTCGGGAAAGTCGTCCAGCCGGGTACAGCAGTTTGAGCATAGATTGTATGAAACGTTGTACGAATAAGTACAGGCAGCGCTATGGTGGATACCGCCTGTTGTCAAATAACTGCCACCACTTTGCTAATCGCTTCTCCGATATATTATGCAGCAGTTCCACGTGTCCGTCGTGGTGTGGTTGAATTGAAATAATCTTAGTCTACTATCATTAAATGTAACTTCCTGTTCTCGCTATTTATTCTCTTATTTTATTATGCATGACTATATAATGTAATACTGAAATAAGAAGATGTGGTATAATTGCCAATGAAAAAGCACCATGAATATATCTCAGCAAAAGTTATCAACAATATAAATCACTTTATCAACAATGTGCAAAAACAATACCACATAGCAAGCTATAAAGGGTCCCCGACATGACATTTGTAAAACCAACGAGAAAATTAACGGCCCGATTTATTTACAAAACAATAAACAAAAAATAAACAAATATGCTATACAGCAACAAAACGACAACTGCTGAAATATATGCTCATGACTTGGAAGGTGTAATACATTGTTCCACCAAAGTATAGTACGTCACATCCGGTAACAAACGAAAAAGGTTAGAAAAAAATATTCCCTTGAATTTTTCTGGATCATAAGCATAAAAATATATCTTCGGTGTTTCAAAGCATCATTTTTTTATTTTTTTTTCTATAGAATATTTTGGAAACTTGAGATAACATGGTTACTTAAGCTTGTACACATGTTAACAAGAGGCGAACATTTGATTGGTTAATTTCCAGTGATGATTATTTTCTTATGTGCAATGCAATGTTATGTAAATTTTGTCTATCACTACTGGCCAGAATGAAACTTTACTCATGCCTAGTATTTCTTTATTTGAAACAAAGATAAATTCTGCACAATTCTTTACAGTGCAAATTTAAGAAAGACTAACAGTAGAAAAACAAGGATGGTATTACACCTGGAACGGTCTTACATTAAATGTGGCGGAGTTAAACAATTTATCGGGCGCCCAACCCTATTCTGACCATAGACAATCAGGACTATGGTGCAACAGCACAAACAACGTTTCAAAAACAGAATACAGATTGTTTTTAAATTAGAAAATATCTTAAACAGCAACCAAGTACAACATCTGAATTACAGACTCCTGATTAGGGACAGACACATTTTGAATGTACGGGGCTAAATATCTTTGTTGGCATTAAAAATGGAAAACAACACGTTTTATAATTTATTGCGTTCGAAGCGCTTTTCTGAATTTACCTTCATCAGGAACGCTCAAAGCCAAACATTTGAAATCCGAAGATTTACAAGTACCGAAAATCGTTCATAATAAGTAAAAAATACCTAAAATTAATAGCCAAATTCATCTAAAGCCAACTTTGCCTGAGGGAGTTGAAACCTTAGTTTCATAATAATTTCAAAATTTCTAAACGGACAATTTTAGTAAAATATTTTAAATCAGTACCGAAGCACTGAATACTGAGCTGATGATACCCTCGGGGACTGATAGTTCACTAGCAGAGGTATCGACCCAGTGATGTACAAAATTCACCTGTGACAGTGGTGTTTCATCTAAATATAAAATATTCAATAAACTAGACATATTGCTGTCCCGCGCTCCACCCTGATGTAACTGTATTATAACAAAGTCAACGAAGGACTTTCTTTGAGATATTATTGTGTCGGAGAGACAAAAAAATGTTCAACTTTTTTACAAAGGAGCAAATATTAATAAAAATTAAAAACTTTATTCTTAATTTAACATACACAAAGTTGAGCATTGGAACACATAGGTCTATGTGCCACTGTTGGAGGAGTTCTCTCGAAACTCTATTCCTCTCTTACGTATGCAAGTATATACTCCAAAAAAAAAATGACAAAGTTCAATTAACTCCAATAAGAGCAAATATCAATAAAATTTCAACATATTTTAACAATATTTCTAAAATTTCCAACACATGGATTGACATATTAAAATACAATTTAAAAGAAAGGATTTTAGGGATTAGACAAGAAATACGACATAAAATGATAACCAGTAGTAGATAGCATGACATCCAGCACCTCCGATAGGCAAACATTAAAACAAATTACGATTCCCCCCCCCCTTTCCCCCCAAAAAAACAAAGAAAAAAATCAACAAGGAAAACACATGGTTCAGAAAACCTATGTATTGCTTCTTAATTACAATAAATAGGAATGCAGAGCCAAAATTTTGGAAAACCAAAGACATTATCATACTGACGGCTCGTAACCAAATTGACCAAATAAGCATAAAGATATCAACTCAAGAGCCTGTAATTCAGTGTTTGTCATTTGTTTATGTGTTACATATTTATTTTTCGTTATTTTTTTGTACATAAATAAGGCCGTTAGTTTTCTCGTTTGAAATGTTTTACATTTCTGGGCCTTTTATAGCTGACTATGCGGTATGGGCTGTGCTGATTATTGAAGGCCGTACAGTGACCTATGGTTGTTATTTTTTGTGTCATTTGGCCTTTTGTGGAGAGTTGTCTCATTGGCAATCATACCACATCTTCTTTTCTATACTTAAATAGAAAGAGTTATGCTAATTTGAATGCATATTTACCAATTACAAACAGAATGACGAGCATTAATCAAAAATAACGAAGTCTAATTTTGCTCTCCTCCCTTTTAAACATCAGTATAATTGTCTTTGTTCCTCTCATGTAAAGATTAAATTGTGTCAATTTGCAAATTTTTCACAAGTTTCCAAATTGAAATTCAAATTCATTAAAAAATAAACCATATTTTTCTATTTTTTTAATACACTTTTTTATACTTATTTAGTTACTGTTGGTATATCATGCATATCTATGCTAACCAAAACAACTGCCAGCAACTGCTTTCATTTGTCTATACGAATCTCCTGACAGCATGTCCCAATACTTGTACACACTATTAAGAGCGAACAAATTTGATGTATACATGTTGCAAAAACCACAGTTCAAATAGCAATTAACGTGGGTGTCAAAGGCATATGATTTTAATTTGTCACATTGGCCGACTACATTTTCCTAGTATTTTCCTATCAGTTTTCTTGTCAAGCTTGGTCTTACACAATCAATCCAACTTTTACCATCATTTGTGAACTTGTTATATCGGTTTCTAAATCTGCCGCAGTA
This sequence comes from Mytilus galloprovincialis, assembly GCF_965363235.1. Taxonomy (NCBI): domain Eukaryota; kingdom Metazoa; phylum Mollusca; class Bivalvia; order Mytilida; family Mytilidae; genus Mytilus; species Mytilus galloprovincialis. The sequence continues at coordinate 45,475,515 of NC_134850.1, read as the reverse complement.
CTAGCACTTGTAGCCGTAACCAATTAGATAACCAGATGACCCACGCTGTCTTCTATTTTTAAAGCATCTATAAAACCCACAGTCACCGTTTTGGCCTTTCCGTGTACAGTATGCTTCTACTGGTTCTGTTTATGAAGACAAAAATTCATGGTCACAACATAATTTTAGAAGAAGAATATTACGTTACATTTGTCTTATGTTTATTTTTAATCAAACAAGAACTATCGAAAATCTCTATCTCATGAAAGACATTTCACATTGGATATCTTTATAATTGTACTTATAGATAATCATTGATCATCTCAACGATATTTTGATTTTCTCGCTTAAGCCGGTACGTCGAAAGCGAGAAAAGCAATCGAGTTGTGATGACCAATGATAATCTGTTTATAGCTATTTTACCTATGACGACGTTGTTAATGTCATGACAACCGGCACGTGCGTCCTTAGTTTCTAGCGATAATTTTTATATCATTAATTTTCGCCGAGAAAATTATCAGTCAGCAAGATCCAAGAAAAATTTCATAACATAGCGATAAATTGCTATAATTCAGTTTTTATATATAACAGAAAAGCGCTACGGACATATGAAATTGTTGTTTCTATAGATATCTTATATAAATATAAATTCAAAGCTGAACGAAAGCAAAGTGTTTAAACTAGTAACCAAACAGTACTGATTATCAACAAATATTAATTAAGAAGTCACCATGCGACCTTGAACAATATAAACCACGAGCAAAGTTTTTAAAGTCATAGTTTATATAATTAGAGTGTATTTTCTTCTTCTTTCGGGTATTGTAATGCTATCGAGCAGCATCTATGTTGAACACAAAGGAGGAAATACCCATTCACTTACTAATTGACTGAGAATTCGAAGTTCTAGATCTAGAACGCCAAAACCAGCCTGCATTTAAAAAAATAAAATTCAAAATAAAATGTTGCATGTAAGGTGTATTATGTATAATTCCAAAAATAACTACTTGATGAAAAGCTTTCTCGCTGGTTTTAAAAGATTAATTGGTTATTCTTCGAACATAATTTTCGTAAGAAGGTTCTTTGTGGTAAAAATAGATTTTTAGGAAAGAGAACGATCGAACTATATAATTGTAGATATTAAATCGATTTCATTAATTTCACCCAAATCATGGAATTATACAACATAAAAGATAACATATTGATTATTTTTTATATCTTGATATTAAAAAGATATGTACAAATATATTACAACTCGTCGGAACAATTTCGAGTTTTGAGTAAGATACGTGACTTGGTTCATTTGGACCAAGCCATATCGGTCTGGTTAAATTAATTGGAATTGCAAATAATGAACTGATCCTTTATTACAACCAAAGCAGGTTGATGACAACCGCCTTGAGTAAAATAATAAAATGTTATCGAGTTATTATAAGTAATATGTTACCTCTTTTATTTCTTCTTGTTGGATCCCCTTTCACTATAAGAAAAACATAATTTATTAGCTCTATTTTAATATCCATTCAATACGCCATTATTATAAATTTCATTTGAAAGGGAATAATAGTAATTTGATTAAACCTTTAGCTGTTTAAATGGTCTCTGCACACCGTTTGATAATTGTAAGTTGTATTATTATGTTAACATTAACAAGTGGTGCACTTCCACGATTAAATGTATTTTCAGTGATGATGGAGACCAACGATTAAATATCTAAAATTGATGAGCTCATATAACAGATGAAGTCAAAATTATGTTTTTTACATATCATTTGTCATTCAATCAATTTTAATATAAATAATTTTTAAGTTCCTTACCGCCTTTATCTACCAAAATTAATGTTAGCCCAATAACTATAACCACATTATGCACAATGAATCTGTTTGTGAGAGCAATGTTTATATGACCTAAACCAAAATGGTGTTAAGATTTTTGCGAATTTAGATTTCGTTGAAACCAAATTTCTTGGAATTATAGCGGGTGTCCAATATTATATGAAATATGACACGATTCTACGAAAGCAATTATTTCGATACAAAATACAATACATGTTTTTTTACTACTGTCCCGGGGAAAACATGTATTTTAGCTATAGAGGTGTATATACCAAACAACAATTTAACAATATTATTGATCATTTATCTACAAAGAGGATGTTTCAATTAATTTACAAATATGAATGGATTGTTAAAGTTTCGCACTCACTTGGAATTCAAGTTACAAATCCAAGCTAAACGAATAAAAAACACAAAAAAAAATCATATGCTGTCTCACAACCACGCCATACCAAAGAAAATGGTCACCCTTGAACGGGACATACTTATAAATTATCAACTGTCACCTCTGGATTTTTTTATAAAACTAGGCGTAAAATTTGCCCATCTTGGTTCACACATATTTGTTAAGTCAAATTAGAGAAAAATAAACAGCAAAGGAGAGCTATGATCACTTGATTATACAGACTGATAACATATGATTAAGAGGACATGGCGCTAGAATAACTTGATTATACAGACTCAAATCATCTGATTTGGAGGACATGGCGCTATGATAAATCTACTAATGAATATATAGGACCGTCAAACAAGCTTTCCAATAGAAGCATCCACTTAATTGTTTAAAATACTTTCAAAGGATCAAAAGTTGGTAAATTATTGATGTCCTATCAACAGGAAGTGTTCGCTGCCACATTCAATCAACAGTAAAGTCTCATTAAAAACAAACAGTGTAGAAAGTAAAATAAAAGTGCTGATATAACAATTTATATGAAATTAAAACCTTAAGAGAAAGACTTATTTTTGAGATACTTTTAATGTGAAACATAACAGATCAATATACAATTTTTAAAATTACACATATGGTCTTGCCTCTTATACATGTTATAGGAAGAAAGTAAAATGAGTTACAAAGCATGACGTAAAGGTTGAAAATGAGAAACGACAATGACTTAACTAACATTAAGGTTATCCTTCCTTCATGCACAAGATCTTCCGGGTTTAAATATTTTTTTTTAAGTATTTCTGGATTTTGTCCCCCCATTCCTTCTTTATGTTCTTGCGCTTAATCAAACAAGCTAAGGAAGAATAATATAAAAAACAGGACCTTCCTGCTTATTTTTCTATAATTTAAATTGTTTAGTACAACTGGGTTTTTTCCAAAAAAAAAAAAAAAAATGCAGGCCCAATGATGATAATGAATTGTGAAAATAGCGCAGATATTTTAGGGTTTCGTTTCATTTAAAATTACTGGTACAAATGAAAAATATCAAATCAGTTTGTTGAAATCTCTTAGATCTTATTATATTTATGTTTGCATTTTACTTATATTCTAATGTCATTAAGTTTACATATCTCCCGCTTGTTTTTAACATCATGTATATCTCCTTTAATCAGACAGATACACACAAAAAATAACCAGATGCTCTGCAGGGCGCATCTTTATACGACAACAGAGTTCGAACCCTGAACATTGGGGCAAGTATGGACACAACATTCAAGCTTGATACAGCTCTGAATTTGGATTGTGATTAAATAGTTGACACAACACAGGTTTCTGACACATAATGAATGTGGTCCAAGAACTTAAACTTAAAAACTTTAAATTTTAGATTGGACATTACCTATTATGGTCCAATATCCAAAATCAAAATACATGGTAAGATTCAGCATATCAAAGAACCTCAAGAATTCAATTTTTAATGAAATCAAATAAAGTTCAATTTTGGACCCTTTCGACCTCAATGTGGACCAATTTGATAACCGGGCTCAAACATCAAAAATCTAAATACATAGTTAAATTAATCATATATTAAAGAACCCCAACTATACAATTTTTGTTAAAATCAAACAAAGTTGAATTTTGAACTCCGATTTGGACCAACTTGAAAACTGGGCCCATAATAAAAAATCTAAGTACATGTATAAATTCAGCATATCAAAGAACCCCAATGATTCATTTTTTGTTGAAATCAAACAAAGTTTAATTTTGTACCACGATTTGGACCAACTTGAAAACTAGGCCCATAATAAAAAATCTAAGTACATGTTTAGATTCAGCATATCAAAGAACCCCAAGGATTCAATTTTTGTTAAAATCAAACTAAGTTTAATTTTGGATCCTTTAGACCCTAATGTAGACCGGGACCAAAAATAAAGAATTTAAAAACACAGTACTTACACAGTTAGATTCGGCATATCAAAGAACCTCAATTATTCAATTTTTGATGAAATCAAACAAAGTTTAATTTTGGACCCTTTGGGCCCCTTATTCCTAAACTGTTGGGACCAAAACTCCAAAAAATCAATCCCAACCTTCCTTTTATGGTCAAAAACTTGTGTCAAAATTTCATAGATTTCTATTTACTTATACTAAAGTTATGGTGCGAAAACCAAGAATAATGCTTATCTGGGACCTTTTTTTGCCCTTAATTACTAAACTGTTGTAACTAAAACTCCCAAAATCAATCCCAACCTTCCTTTTGTGGTCATAAACCTTTTGTCAAAATTTCATAGATTTCTATTTACTTAAACTAAAGTTATAGTGCGAAAACCAAGAACATGCTTACTTGGGCCCTTTTTGGCCCCTAATTCCTAAACTGTTAGGACTGAAACTTCCAAAATCAATCCCAACCTTCCTTTTAAGGTCATAAACCTTGTGTGTAAATTTTATAGATTTCTATTAACTTATACTAAAGTTATAGTGCGAAAACCAAAGTCTTCGGACGACGACGACGCAGACGACGACGCCAACGTGATACCAATATACGACCAAAAAATTTTCAATTTTTGCGGTCGTATAAAAAAAAATTAAAAGAATAAGCTTACTTATTTTTGTTAGAGCTTGATACACTGTATACACAACCTGTATGTCTATAATTGTTAAAAACTGCGTTGATCGCCATCGACTTTTAGTTATTTATGTCGTTGGGTTGCTGTGCTATTTGCGCTATTCCCGTATTTACTTTTACAAATGTGATACTTGTGTACAAGTCGGACAACAAGACCGTACATCAGTTTCAATAAAACCCCAGTTTCCAATAGGACGGTAATAGAAATACGACCACAGCTTGAGTATCTATTAAGGTCAGAAGGATAGAAAATAATGTTTCCAATGCGGTTAGAATGCATGTGAACCATAATGTAAGGATCTCTTTGTTAGAAAATGAAAGCGGGAACATATCTTTCTTCACTAGTATATAAAAGAAAGCGAAACAAAATGATAATCGAACGTCCACTGTAATCAATTCTCCTGCGCATGCAAAAATGAAGTTTGTTTTACGGATATCTATACTACTATATCAAAAGATCGTGTTCATGTCAAGCTACAAGTCAAACTTATATAAGGGAATATATGCTTGATAGGGTATATTGAAAATTTAACCCTTTTAAATCGAATACTATGCAATTAGACGAACTGATAATTTTCAGAACTAACCGATGCACTTTTCTTTTTAGTTATATCACATGTTACCTATTACCTTATCGGTACGTTCCGCATCTGCCAGGCGCACCACCATACGGTGTATTTGGGAATTACACGGGTCATAATCACACGGTTGAAATTTCTAAATTCATCATTGTCACATTGTTTCCTAATGCAGTATTTTAATCAGCATGACTTTATAAAATGAGAATTCGAATACTAAAAATCTAGACTTGAAATAAGGCGTAGGTACAGTTTCCTATATGTTAGCTGACATGACTTAAACTGAACGGCGAATCAAAGAACTCAACGTTGTTTATAACTAATATAGGACAAAGCATTAAAAATTACGCCATGTCAGGATCTTTCTTTTCCAAATAATTATTATTTCCAATAATTGATAAGTTCCAGGTCGACGAGTTCAAACAGAAAGATCTTGAAAGTAAAGAAAACTGTCAATCTTATAATCAGCATGACTTAATCAGATGACAATACCAATACTAAAAATCCAGGCTAAAATAAGGCTTACACATAAGTAGATATTTAAATTCAGTCACGGACCCGCGAAATCGCGGGTTTGTTCTAGTGTTAACTATATTTGAAACTTTCTATAGCCCTTGAACGATGTAGAGCTGACACAGTGCTCGGACACATTTTTGAAGATTGTATGTTGCCTCTAGATTTCTATTTCTAGTAACTTTCTATCGTGTCTTGGGCTCCTGTCTCATTGTCGTTTAACCATATTTCTTTTATTCAAAGATATGACATTTTTTTTAAACTTTATATAACATTAATATTTAATGATAATCATTTAATAAAAATGAAATGGCACGGCAAAATTCGATGTTGACTCTCTGAAACTGAAACTCTCAAAATTCATGTTATTATAAAATATTTCACAACTGGGAGATGTATATTCTATAGTTTGAAATTTCTCAAAGCAAGAGGTCATGGTTATAACAGTTTCATAATTTTTTTTTACAATAAAATTAATGAACAGTTTGCGTTTCTTATACAGATAATTTATATCAAAAATCCTATGCGGATAACTATATTGTATGCGCATAACAGTTAAATGATCTTCTTTGTTAATGGCATTTTTTGCAGATGATCTTCTTGACATTGGTAGTAGTAACTGAAGGGTGGGCAAAAAAAATTGCTAATGCAATAGTAATTTTAATTCTATATTCCATTCAGTTCTAACATTTCTCATATCTATCGATGGAGTCGATATTTATCGTAAATTGACATGAACAGTGGTGCAATATTGACATTGTATTTTTTTCAGTTAAATATGTTTAACATATCGAAAATAATAGAATTACTCAAAACATCACCTTTTCACTAACTTACATAAAATTCAAAACTGATCAATTGCATTGACGTGTTTTGTTTGTTGAGATTTTTATACTTTTAACACTGTAACATTAATACGACTTATCTATAATATTTTGTATTACCATACATTTCCTACCAATTCTTTCATTCAGTGTGATGCAATATTTTTCATTATAGAAATTAAATAATCGAAAAAAAAAAAAATGATCGACGCGAGGTTTGTCTGTCGAAAGTGGAGAAATATCATATTGCTGGGGATTCATTGGTAACATATGTTAGCTATTGACTATTATACCATACTTGTGCATTGTATGTAGGACAACTTTATCTTTCCCTTTCAACAATTTATACAAATACACAACGAGCATGCAAATATGTGTTATTTCTATAAAACTTCATCTGACACAATCCTCTTTTTAAATGTTAAAATTCTGAGGGAAGATAAAAAAAATTAAAATTGAAATAAAAAAAAAAACCCGCCTTAAATAAATGTCGATCAATCAAGAACTGTGGCGATACGACTCACCTTGATTATTTAGCAAAAAATGTCAACCGGTCAGGGAAAGTATGAATTGGGGATTATAGCAGAAAAGTAAAACCTTTAAACCCTACTGTTTTGCTTTAACAGTTGTATATTATATAACGAAGATTTCAATTCAGTTTCGGCAAAAAGGACCACTCGGTCATCCACCATAAATACAGCTTTCAAAAAGATGTGACTTTAACTCATAGTTAAAGGCCTTACGAGAAAACAAAATTGTTTTCATTCTCTGGTTGTAAATATATAGTTGTCTCTTCGTATGATTTTGGAATCATAAATAGTAGTCGACGCTCAACCTGTTGATGCACCCAATAACACTTCTTTTAACGTTCATGTGATTACCACAACTTTTGTCTGTTACCCTTGATTTGTCATCTTGATCAATTTTTCTGATTTATGCATCGATAAACCTTATTTATTCTACTGTTGTCTATAATTTGGCAACCCTACTACAATAAAATTGAAAAAGAAAATGTGGATTGTGTCAAAGCGACAACAACCCGACCATAGAGCAGACAACAGACGAAGGCCACACATGGGTCTTCAATGTAGCTAGAAACTCCCGCACCCGTAGGCGTCCTTCAGTTGGCCCCTTAAAAAATATGTATACTAGTACAGTGATAATGGACGCCATACTAAACTCCGAATTATACACAAGAAACTAAAATTAAAAATCTACAAGACTAACAAAGGCCAGAGGCTTCTGACTTGGGACAGGCGCAAAATAGCGACAAGGTTAAACATATTTATGAGATCTCAACCCTCCCCCTATACCTCTAGCCAATGTAGAAAAGTAAACGCATAACAATATGCACATTAAAATTCAGTGCAAGAGAAGTCTGAGTCCGATATCAGAAGATGTAACAAAGGAAAATAAATAAAATGACAATAATACAAAAATAACAACAGACTATTAGCAGTTAACTGACATGCCAGCTCCAGACCTCAATTAAACTGATTGAAAGATTATGTCTTCATCATATGAATATCAGGCACAATCCCTCCCGTTAGGGGTTGAGCATCATACTTTCATAAAATATATGAACAGAACGTAACCCGTGTCATGCCAACAACTGTTTTTTAAATAAATGTGTTTAGTTCCGATGCAAAGACCCTATAAGTGAATCAATATTAAAACCAAACTATGCAATCTTTAATGACTGACAACAGTATCGAAACTATATCCCTTTTTAATAAGTCTGTTTAAAGGTTTTGTAAGCTTTTGAGGTGAATACTGACATTTTTGTGCTTTGCAAAGAATATTACCATGAAAGATTGGATGTGAAATACCTGAAAGTATAAGATGTCTGCATGTTGAGTTATATTTACGAATTATTTCCTTATACCGATGATAAAATTTAGTAAATGATTTGACTAGTTTGTGATATCGAAAACCCTGGTGCAATATTTTTTCATCCCTTATCTGTATATTGATTTGTCCATTATTAATGTTATAGATATTTGACGATGTGATGTGTAGATTACAATAATTTGAAAACATGTTATTTAAGTATTTCAAAATTCTTTTTACACATTATACATGTTGTACGTATGCAGACCATAGGTACATTTTTTTATGATATATAATATATGAGGGACCACTGCATCTTAACTAGCCAAGCCTGAGAGGAGGGGAGTGGATCGTATCCGTTGGCTAGCGAAAATGTGACTGCTGTAGATTTTAAATGGAATTGATAGTAAATAGCAAATACAAGTTATTTGTAGTATAATTATATTCTTATAGTACAGAAAAACGCGTAAATTATTCATGTTATTGAAATTAATCGAAACGGAAAAATAACGGATTTTGCCAAAATTGTCCTGTCCCAAAGCACTTATGATGCAAACTATCTACAGATTGTGATAGTCACACTTAACATTTTTGATAAAAAAGTAATATTAAAAAACATACCATGCACGTTTATGTGATAATGATTGTCATTGTAGAGAAATCCCGATTTTTACCCAATAAGATGAAATGGCTAGTATTTTTTTTTTAGGAAGGAGGACAAACTATGTAACTATAGTTATTATTTCTACTTTATTCATTTCACCATAAATCGTGGAACTATATTACAGAAAAGATAAAAATGTACGTGACTTGGTCCATCTTGAGCCATATCGGTCTGGAGAAATTAATTGCATATGTGAATAATCAATAAGACTAAAGTCCTTTGCTATATAACCAAATTTAGTAAAAAGTGTATTGTAAATGATATCATAGTTATTGTTGGAAACCCCGGCCTTAACATCACGAGACAAAAATTATGGTTAAAGTACCGATACACTGGAAAAATATAAAAAAAAAATGAAATATCAGTTTTAACTTATTGTAACTTTCACTGTAAAAATATTGTGCATATAAGTTTTTGTTTTATAAGATTCAGTAATTTAAATATTCCCTTTGTTTGGGCCTTAAAATCAAAACCCACTAAAAGTCGCTAATATCAGTTAGATAATATTCATTGACAGTTAGGAAGCGTCAAATAACGTTTCCGACGAAATATGATGATACAGAAATAATACGATTATCGTAAGTGTGCGATGAAGAACTAGACATTACCGGACACAAATATGTGAAGATTAAGATATATAAAAAAAAAACCAATTCTTGAAAATGACGTTTACAGACTTAATTGAATTGCCGCAAACGAAAAAAGAATTTTTCAGGGACAATTTATAGAATGACGGTTTAAGAATGTTATTTTCCGGACTACACTTACATTGAATTGAAGATCAAAGCATGAACTGCATGAATGGTTCCAAGCTGAAAATGAAATTGTCTAAGTGATCAGTATGCTATAGGAACGAACTGTGCGGCGCTTCTTGCCGACCTCTTCTTATTTTCATATGAATCGGAGTTCCTTTAGACATTTGTCAAAAACAAAAAGATTAAAGAAGACAGATCATTTAATTTCAATCAATTTTGATAAAAAAAAGTTTCTCAACCACTTAACCTGAAAATTAATGTTATCACGATAACTATATGAACACAGTTATTTTCATTATTGTGCAGTATAATTCTGTTTTTTTTTATAACGATAAATCCTTTATTGCACATTTCTCTGCTGTTTAACAAATTACTCGACTCGCAGCATTCAGCCGGGTATCCCTGTAAATTAGTTACTGTTTAACCAGGGAGATTATACATATTATATTTATGAATTATGGTTTGTTATTATAAATGCAATACATTGATTTTCACAATTAGTCAATTTTGTGGCGGTCATCATTATGTAAGTTAAAGACGGAAGTTGTAATATCTATTGTTCGATGTTGGTTATAATTTAATCATTGACCTTAACCTTGATCAACATATTCCCGTGAAAATTGAGATGATCAAATGATTGAAGGATACCACGTGGAATGATTTCAAGAGCAAATGATCTCAACTGAGTATTTCTAATGGTGAGTTGTGTTATATTTCTATTGAATTATAATAGATTGATCAATAAGGAATCTTTTTTATCCTGAAGTATTAGATAATATAGTATAATTCTTATTGTAAGCGCAATGCTTATAGGAAAGCTAAATCAAAATTGTTTTTAGAATTGTGACTATAGATTGCGTCGATACCAAAATTGATTGGAATATAGCCTTTGTCCGCTATTCCATGAAATATGACACGATTCTACGAAAGCAATTATTTCGATACAAAATACAATATGTTTTTGATAACCTCTGTCACGGGAAAAACATGTATTCAGCTATAAAGGTGTATATACCAAAACGACAATTTAACAACATAGTTGATTGTTTATCTCCAAAAAAAATGCGTCAATTTTCAAGTAGAAATTTTTAAAGTTCTTTTCTCACTTGGCTTAAAAATTACAACCCCAACCTAAACGGTTAAAAAATATATACAAATTCTGCTGTCTCACACCCACGTCATACTCAAGAAAATTGTCACCCAATGAACGGAACATTCTCTTCGTGGTCGCTTTAACATTAAAAAAAAACTTCTCCATTGAAATGTCTCAGCGCCTTAAGTAGCGTAAGAGCCATTATAATTTAATGTTATTATTAAGTGCTGTCCTGATTTTTATAGAGAAATATCAATTGTTTAATATGTGTTCAACATTAGCAACTGTCACCCCTTGATTTTATAACTAGGCTGGGCGTACAATCTTTGCATTGTGTTCACACATATTTGAAAAGCCAACGTAAAGAATTCGATAGGACAACAAAGGAGAGCTATAATAATCCACCCTGGACTCATAACTACATGAACATGTAAACCGGCACTACTGATTACACTGCAATCAATCTACTGATGAATAAAAAGAGCAATCCAGCAAACTATCTACTTGAAGCATTTACTCAAATGTTTTGAAATACTTTCAAGAGATCCTAAGCTGATTTGATGAGGGTAGTTTTAACGACCTTGACTGGCTATACAGCCCTCACACGATCGTCTTAACTGAGTAAACCGTTGATGTCCTTTTTATACAGGCAGTATTCGCTGTCACATTAAAACAACAGTAACATATCATTGACAGCAAACTGTGTATAATACGTTTCATTTATCAAATCGGACAGATAATTACATTGCATGATATAAAATCATTTTAAAACGTATATTTCTGAAGAGAAAAAGGATATTCCCATATTTTATCAATGAAATGTATCGGGAAGAACGAATATGAAAGTAAAATAAAAGTGATGACATAACAATATTTTGAAATTAGAACCTTTAGAGAAAGACTTATTTTTTAGATTCTTTTAATGTAATACATATACAGTTTTAAAATTACATGTATGATCTTGCCTCTTATAAGAAAAAAAGTCAAATGAGTTACAAAGCATGACAAAAGTTGAAAATGAAAAACAACAACGACTTAACTAACATTAAGGTTATCCTTCCTTAATGCACAAGATCTTCCGGGTTTAAATATATTTTTAAGTATATCTGGATTTTTTCCAATCCCTTCTTCATTTTCTTGTACTTTATCAAACAAGGAATAGTAATAAAAAAACAGGATCTTCCTGCTTAATTTGCTATAACTTTTCATTTTTAAGTACAACTTTAAAAAAAAAAAAAAAAAAAAAAACCAGGCAGGTTGAATGATAAAAATGAATTGTGGTGAAAATAGCGCAGATATTTTAGGGTTTCGATTAATCTATTTACTGGTTCAACTGAGAAATATCAAATCAGTTTGTAGAAAATATTCTTTTTTTACATTTTACTTTTATTTTACTGTAAACAAGTTTACAAATCTCTATATAATTTACATACCCTATAATCAGACAGATATAAAAAAAAAAAACGAGAATAAGATTTCTTTATTCGTCTCTTTTTCTTTAATATACTGTATACAAAAACTTAATGTATATCATTGTTAAAAACTGTACCTTCATCTCTAGACGACTTTTGGACAAAAATAGAAATACAACCACAGCTGAAGTATCTATTGAGGTCATAAAGCATGTTGCCAAAATGTGGTTAGAATTCATTTAAAAACAATTGTACGGATTTCCTTGTAAAAAAATGTAAGCGAGAACACACCTTTCTTCGCTAATATATAAAAGAAAGCGAAATCAAGCGACAATCAAACGTCCACTGCAATCGATTCTCCTGCACATGCCAATATGAAGTTTGTCTTACGGATATGTTAACTATATTCACAACTTTTTGTAGCCCTTGAAATATATACAGCTGACATATTGTTAAGACATGTTTTTAAAGACTGTATGTTGCCCTCTAGATATCTATTATTTTACTATTCTTGTTGGGCTGCTGTCTCATTGACGTTTATCCATATTTCTTTTATTCAAAGATATGACATTTTATTTTTAACTTTAGAATATTAATATATTGGGATAATCGTTAAATAAGAATAAAATGGCACGACACAATTGTTGACTGGAACTCTAAAAAATCATGTTATTCCTAAGTAAAATATTTCCCAACTAGGAGATGTACATTCTATAGCTTGACTTTACTCATTCGATAACACAAGTGTTCATATATAACAGTTTTGTATTTTTTTCTACAACAAAATAAATCAGCAGTACATGATGCGTAAAACTATATTGTATGCGCACAACATATACTTTAATTTGTTAATGACATTTTTTGCAGATGATCTTCTTGACATTAGTAGTACTAGTTACTAGCTCTGCTGGTTGGTGGTGGGGCAAAAAAGTTACAAATGTAATGGTAATTATATTTCTATATGTTATTTAGTTCTAACATTTCTCATAGTTATCCATGGAGTCGATACTTATCGTAAAAAGACGACGAGAACAGTTGGACAATATTTACATTGTATTTTTTTCGTTTAAAAGGAATTTGATTTGTTTAAAAGGAATTTAATTTGTTTAAAATATTAGACTCATTCAATATATAGCTCTTCCCTAACTTGAATTTTAGAAAATTAAATCATGCGTTCTTTCTATGAAACTTCTTCGGGAATTACACCCTGCTGTTTTGCTTAAACAGTTGTGTATAATTTAACGTATGATATATGGGGGCATAAATAGCATAAGACGCTTTAAATCTGTTGTAAACCTGTCAACGCACCCAATAACGCTCCTTGATTTGTCTTCTAAATATAGGCAAACTGCTGTTTCCTATTTATGTGTCAATCATACCACACCTCATTATCTTTATATGATATGACCATTGGTTCCATATCTTAAATGTTGTGTGTTGCTACCTAGATCTATCTAGATATTAGACGATATAATGAGTAATTCTAAATAGTTTGTAAACATGTTGCATATATATTTTTCATTATATTTTTGCAACATAATCAAGGGTCAATATACAAGTATACTTAAAAAATGCAACATCGTTTAGATTGCTTGTTATGTAAGACTATCTGCAGATCGTGACATTTACATTTCACATTTATGATACAATGTTATATACAAAAATATCTGACGCACCTTTATGTGATTATGGTTCTAAAAAGATAAATTGTGTGTGCTACAAAAATATAAACAAACAACCTACGTAATCTTTTATAACTTGTAGATCCTTCTAGAGGAGAGCCTTACTATTTTGGAACAACAAAACTATTCTGCATGACAAAGAAAGGAAAGCGAGATGCACCATCGCGAGGCACTAAAGTTCTTAGTCATCGATGGATCCAATACAAGGGATACTATTTTGAAAGAATAAACAGCGGCGATATCTATACTTATGGATCATCAACGGAATCTGACAAGTGCTCAACCCAGTGTGAAAGTAAACCAGCTGGATATAGCTCTCTAAGTGTTGACTGTATAAAACGCTGCACAAATAAATATCAAAGAAAATATGGATCATATGGATGGTGGGGAAATAACTGCCATCATTATGCAAACCGTATCTCCGAAATTCTATGTACCAAAACAACTTGTCCCTCATGGTGTGAATACTGAACTCGCCTCAATATTTACCTACATAACATATGTTTATTTACGAAGAAAGAAGGAGCATTTAATCTACTAACATATCCAAGGATACAATTTCAGATAATTACTGAACACTTTATTCTTGCTCATTTGAAAAAAAATTACATCATTTGAAATCTCGTTTCTCGTTTTTTATATAGATTATACCATTAGTTTTCCCGTTTGAATGATTATACACTAGTAATTTTTGGGGCCCTTTATAGCTTGCTGTTCGGTATGAGCCAAGGCTCCGTGTTGAAGACCGTACAGTGACCTAAAATGGTTTACTTTTATGAATTGTGGCTCGGATGGAGAGTTGTCTCATTGGCACTCATACCACATCATCTTATATCTAATTACACAGAATTTTTCGACTGTTTAGGGACGTCCTTAAAAAAGTCAAATAAAAAATAAAACTCCAAGGAAAATTAAATCGGAAAGTCCTTGAATTTTAAGTTAATTATTATTATTTCCCTTTACCAAATTGACCGATTACCCGGTTTATTGGATGATACGATAGACAAAAAACTGCCTGATTTTTATGAGAAACCATAATATGTCGCAATTACAGTCAAACTGCATCTTCGTGATACAAATTACGTTTACATTTGCTATAAAGGCTAACTTCAGACGTTAACGAATGTGATGTAGATTGGTATCTTACATTATTATTTGTCGAATTAAAGGGCCACATAATCCATAACGATTACGTCTCATTTACACTGGGCCGGTGCCACAGCTGACAGATGTTTTGCCTCTATGAAAAAAGTAAAATCTCAAAAATACTGAACTCAGAGGAAAATCAATTCGGAAAGTCCATAATCACATGGCAAAATCAAATAACAAAACGCATCAAAAACGAATGGACAAGAACTGTCATATTCCTGACTTGGTACAGGCATTTTCAAATGTAGAAAATGGTGGATTGAACCTGGTTTTATAACTAGCTAAACCTCTCACTTGTATGACAGTCGCATCAAATTCCATTATATTGTCACCGATGCGTGAACAAAACAAACAGACACAATAGGTATAAAAATGTCAAAAATAGGGGTACAGCAGTCAACATTGTGTTATCATCTTAATCACTATAAAAACAACAAATGTAACGAAGAAGCACAAAAGGGCATACATCAAATTAACATCCTCATTTTGATTATATTATACGATTTCACCTGGGGTTGAAGTCGTAAAACTTTGTTCAATGCTTAGAGCACAAAAATCATGCTCGAAACATCATTGATGATGTCGAATATAAATCAATCCAAAATCAAAGGACGTAAACAATTACAGATCACTATACGGCCTTCACTAATGGGCACAACACATGGATTTTATTCACCTTCTATGGTCAGTAGGGGGTCAACAGTTAAGAGCACTTCATAATTACCGTATTTGTCCTATTAGAATCGAAATAATTCATGAGGGCTTGAATTTATCGTGAATTTTACCAAAGGTTGGCCCTTTATGCAAAACATTTTACCCGGATCGATAGCAGCCATTTTGATTGTTTAGGTTCACATGATAACAATATTTTGAAAATTATATCTAATAATAATCGGGAAAATGTCAGAATTATTTTTTTTTTATTTTTTAATTTAGAATCGATGCGAGTTGAGGAAATATGAAGTATTCTTAAATAAATGTATACAAATGAAAATATGTTACAATTTCATTGCTGTTGAAATATACAAGTATTTTTCACTTCTTGGAAATAATTATTGATAGAACTATATTGATTACATAACATAACATAAAACAATAATAATATTAAATAACATTGGTGTCGATACAGAATGCAGCACAAGTTTCGTAATGAAATAAATTCTAACGGTAAGACTATAAAAATAGATGTGAAAATCTAGAGCAAATGATGTGATAGTTGATGGTACTTATACAGACCAGTGGCCATTATTTCTTACATTTTTTAAAACATTCATAGTATTGTCAAATAGATAAAAATTGGCTCAAATATAAACGACAAAATAAGAATTTGATATGGCTAGTCGGATTTTCAACGGAGGGGATGCCACAAATTTGAGATGCGGGATAAAAGAGGTAAACATGTGGTACTGTGCTATGTAGTTGTAAAAAGGGGGATCTAGGAAAAAAGATGAAAAAATAACGGGAACTGCAATACAAAAATGTGGGATTCGGGATATCAGAAATCCCTCTTTCACTCCTCTTACTTGTATCACAATTGTTTAAAAGAAAATCTGAATTGAACATCAATGTAAAAAAAGATGAAAAAAACAAAAGTAATTATAAAATGTTTATTATCCATAACCCCTTGTTATTTGTGAAACTCTTGATGTTTTCATTTTTAGTTTTATAGAATCTTAAAATATATTATCAAGATGACAGTTTATGTTTCAATAATTTAAAAACTTTAACCCTAACACTAATCCTACCCTCACGATACTGTAGCACTGCCCATAACGCACATTAGAAATTTGAATGTAACAGTACAATTCTGTAAGACCGACTTAATTCATCGGTTGATTGATAACCTACTTTAACAACATCCATCCATTCCAATTGAAAAACTTATTATATCAATCATGCAAAGACACTAGTTAGTGAGCAGATGGTATCTGTTGGATCTAACATTCAAACAGAAGCGACAAAGTGGCTAATTCATATTGTGACCAATTGGGAAATACGGTTAACCATGGTTAAACCGACCGGTAATTTAATCGAAAACATTTGTTAACAGAATCTATTGTCATGAGTTATAGTTAATGTTTTGAATAGTTTAACAACCTAAATCAAAACCAAACCTAAACACTTACCGTAGATTACATACCCTATCATAACACTAGCCCAAATGCCTAACAGAACATAAACGGACGTTTTTGAAGTTGCCTAAACGGAAGTTTTTGAAGTGGAATATGCCAATAAAAGCAACGTTACCATGGATTTTAAAACGGGCGATTAACTGAACATTTGCTAAACAAAGTTCTTCAGAGGGAGTTCTCCTATAAATTAAAGCTTGTTCCAAATCACTCGCTCCATTCCTAAAACAATTGCATGTTATCAATATTTGAAAAGTACACAGGGTAATAAATTGGACATCTAAACAAAACAAAATGAGAGAAATTAGTTTTAGATTACATTTAAATTAAAGAGATTACCCCCATATTTAGGTGGGGTTCGTGTTGCTTAGTCTTGAGTTTTCCAATTTGTGTCTTGTGTACTATTATTTGTCTGTTTGTCTTTTTTTTTTGTAGCCATGGAGTTGTCTGTATATTTTCGATCTGTGAGTTTGACTGTCCCTTTGGTATCTTTCGTCCCTCTTTTTGTACCTTTCGCCATCTTTTTTGTAATATTCAATAGATGATTAGTGGTATTCTAAATATGTTAACCCCCAAAATGGATCGTTTTATAAGTCTTGTAATCACTTCTATCCCCTGTAGATAATGTGAAACCGGTTAATTTAAAACGCCTTGTGGACAGTCCATACAAAGAGTGGGATACAGGTCTTTAAGTTTACACGTGTAATCTTTCTTTCTGCGTATATTACATAAAATCACAAAACTACTGAACTCCGAGGAGAATTCAAAAAGGGAAGTCGTGGTACTGACAAGATGGTGGATTGAACCTGGTTTTATAACTAGCGAAATTGTGTTTTAAATATTTTCTGTTTAATCATCAGTATTAGAATGCATATAGTGCTAGATTGTTCATATGGTTTTATGTACATTTTGAAGTTGGAGTGTTAATGTTAATGACCGAAAATTAAATCTGTTATATGATGAAATATAATTAAACCTCGAGTGCGAATTTGGGAGTAGGCCACACCCGAATACGGACATGTCATATTATAAAAAGATAAATTTGTTTTAGACAAAAATGCTTTTTTATCTGATAAAACATAGACTAGTCATGTAATCGTTGGACTGTAATACATGCTCCCCGCCACGTTCGTTCGTATCATTCCATTCATCTAAAGGTATGAAAGTTCTATAAGAACTAAATGTTAACAGTCAAAATCTCTAAGATCAACTATTCATAAGGATATCATATAATAGTTTAAATACAGATTGCATCATTTATGATAACTTTTCGTGTACCAACCATTTAATCATTCATAGTTGTTTTTCATTAGTTTAAAGTATTTGAGCTTTTAATTTTTTCCATTTGTTAGGGGACTTTCCGATTTGAATATCCTTGGAGCTCGGTATTTTCACTGGTATTAACCCTTTCCCTTTCACACGGTACAGCTTACCGGTGAAGCCAATTTCAAGACTTTTTTGGGGCATTTAGACTTGTTCCATCGCCTTTTGCTGACGTACAGATGTGGCTAAGGGCTCAAATTACTCAGTTACTCAGATAACCAGCAATGTGATTTAATGTGCATCAAACTTCTAGAGTTATTACTTTATAGTCAGGTCGCCCCTAACTGATGTGTATTTTTTCTGTAAAAACCATTTTTTTTCTTCGAATTTTGAGGAATAATCTCAAAAAGAAGTGCAAAGAAAACTGCTATTTTAAGAGGATTTATGACTTTTTTCACTAACTATGCAGTGAGTTTATGAAGAATAATATTAAACTAATAGTTCTAATTTGTACACTAGTTGAAAATGTAATTTTTAGTGTTACAACGCAATCACAAATTGAAATGCGCTAAAAATCCGAATTCATTTCTTAAAGATATTATGGGAAAAGAGACAAAAACCACTAAAATATTCTGAAATGTTTTTTCAGAGTTGAAATAGATGTAAAAAAAAACATGGTTTCGTAAGTGTTGAGGTATGATAAAGTTGAAAACACTTTTGTTTGAATAAAGGAACATGTATATTTTAATGCAAAAATGACATTTTAAAGAGTGGATTCCTCCTATATTTGCGTAAAAATCATGCATTTGGCCACAAAATTTTATCATCTGCACACATAATTTCTAAAAGAAAACAAACTGGGTGAGGATCTTTATATTATTATCATTTTTTAATTTCTTCAGAAGACTTGAGTACTCAAATTGCAATAAATTCTTGACAATGCCAGTGGCGCAGGGGTACGCTGAGCTATCCCAAGGCGCTAAGATTGAGTGTTCGAATTCCATTGCTAGGGTTGGAAAAAAAAATTCCTACATTAAATGTAACTTAACTTAACTTTACTTTCCATTTCGAAAAGAAAAACTACGAAATGTTTTTAAAAGAATGTGTGTGCCAAATTGCCCCCCCTTTTTACCCCCTTTGCTCCTTTGGGCTCTGTCTAGGGTGTACCTAATCAAGCATTGGTAATTCAATGAATTTTCCCTTGTAAAAATTTAGGTTGCTGATTAATTGAAAACGAATTAGACAAATAACTAGGGTCCAAGTTTGAAATTGGACAAAATGAGCGTCTAAAATCAGTTATTTTGAATGTTAAGGACATCTATATTTCAAGGCCTATAGCACGTTATGCGTCTTTTTATACCAATATGATAACTTATATGTCTTCAACAGACTCGAGGCATTGTGTTTCCACCAAAACCCGACCCTACAAGGGCAACAATATGTCTCTGCACGACGTTTTGCCCAAGGATTTCGAATTTTTTCACTTTTTCTCCAACAGTCACGTGACTTTTGGAAATATACCACTTGACCAAAAAATGACGAATTATCTTTTGAAATATTTTACCAATTATCTGTCATTTGAGCCCAACATGGCATGTTTATGACCATTGATGCGAATGCAGTTTTCATTTAAACCTTGATAATGTATTTTCGATAAGTAAGGGTCTAAAATGCCTGAGAGGGAAAGGGTTAAAGAGATAATCGTAACTGGAATTACGATTATCCCAATAAGGCGACGGCAGATATAGGTAAAATCTTTAAAGTCATTTTCTCAATTGTAGCATGTTTTTGTCAATAGTTACTCAGCTGCAAGATTTTTCTATACCATTACATCATATTTGAATCGTAACGATGCCCTGGAATTGTCTAAGCGCTTTGAAAATTGCCGTTGAAAAATTCGGGATGATAATCGTAAGTCTATGGATTTTTTCTTGTTTGGTAATCGTTATTTCTTTATCGGATAATAGGAACTGAAAAAATAATAAATGTGTCTTTCAGCATTTCAATGGTTTTTTGTGTGTTACAATGCAAATGTCAGTTAATTGATGACATTAACGGAAAATTAAAATAAATGAAGAAACTAACAGGTTAAAAAGAAGACAAATTTACTTATTTATCTCCATTTATGAGCGTTTTTCAACAAAACCGTGATTTCTTGTCCAAGCCACTTTAAAAAAAAAATATGTTTGATCTTTACAAGTGATTTTTTGTGCAGTCAGTACATGGAATTAGATTTAACATTAAATTTTTATCATTAGCAAAGAAACATACTATTTTTAGAGGGACTAATAAGATCTTGACTCCTGAATGATTCAAAATAACCAAAATGGCATGTCCCTACACGCCCTATTCAACATTCATTCTCAATGTTTGCAAGAGATATAAACATAAGGGTCTTACAAAAGAAGTCATGCTTTTATAACGGCAGTTTGAATCTTGGCAAAAAAGAGCACATCAAATGGATCAGAGTGATACCGTATTTTTGATAATGTCCATTAAGAAACGGTTTAATTCTCCTTCAGTATCTGGTTTTAAAATTATGAAAACAATATCAGTGTACAGGTTAGTACGTGCTTTGATGAATAGAATCATTCTTGTTACAATTGCAATATAGGGATTGGGGAAACAAATAAAACATGTAAATATGTCCACTACAAAACGGTCACCTACGAAACAAGTATTGGAGATTTTGTATTTTTTCAATTATATTCGTGCAAAACAAATAACAAGGGTTAGTTTCATGTGATTTTCAGTATGCTATAAACATAGAATAGGGTCGATGTTAACTACGAAACCGTAAGTTTTTGTCCCCTACGATCGAAACGGTTTTGTCCACTACGACACTCATCAAAATGTCCACTACGTAACATAAGTTGTACGTTCATATGTGAAGTACTGTTTAATATTTATCGATCATGAAAAAATGGTTCTCAAATTCAGAAATAAATGAGATCTTTCTAGTTCATCAAGTAAAACAAACTGGAATGTCTATAGGATACATTAAAATGCAATAAGATGTGCGTTTAAAAGTAGTTTCGTAGTGGACAAATGTCCCCTACACTACAAACTCCTCAGAGTCTGAATTGACCAGTTTTTGTGCTCGACCAGTAAAATCGAGCACACATTTTACTCGACTAGTCTCGACATTGTCTCGACTGTACTTAACTGTACTTAAGTGTACTCGACTAGGTCTCGACTTTACTTAATTAGTCTGATTCAGTACTTGATGATCTTTGTGTAGTCTGAAATGGTCTTGACCAAGGCTCGACCTGTCTCGATCTGTCTTGACTAGTCTCGACCTGTCTCGACTAGTCTCGACTCAGTCTCAACCAGTCTCGACCTGTCTCGACTAGTCTTGACCTTCAAATTTAGTTTTGACTGGTGTAAATCAGCCCATCTAACTAAATTAAATATTGATCTTACAAAATTCAAGCTTATTAGGTAGTTTGATTTATTGCTGTGAAATGAAAGAATTTAATTTTACAATATGTAAAAATAAAAATTATTATATAAAAATTCAGATAGGCATCTTTAATTTTTTTAATAACTTTTTCAAATCAACTTGGATTTGCATCAAACCACGCAGCTATCTTACATATATATCAAGCTAACTGAATCCCATTTCATTTAGTTTTTTGTTGTATTGCTGTAATATTTAAGAATTAAAGTAATCTTGGTAAAAAAAGCTAGGATTTGCAATTCGGACAAAATAGATATAGTACACTTTAATTTTTTTAATAACTTTTCCAAATCAACTTGGGTTTTCATCAAACTATGCAGCTATCTTAAATGTATACTAAGCTTACTAAATCCCAGGTCATTTTGTTTTTTGTTGTATTGCTGTCAAATTCAAGAATTAAATTAATCTAGGTCAAAAAAGCTAGAATTTGCTGTTCGAACAAAATAGAGATAGTACACTTTAATTTTTTGTATAACTTTTTAAATTCAACTTGGATTTTATTGAAACTATATAGCTACTTTGGTGATGTATTCATCTTACTGAATCCCAGGTTCTTATAAAGTTTGTTGTATTGCTGTCAAATTTAAGAATTAATTTAATCTAGGTAAAAAAAGCTATGATTTGCAGTTTTGACAAAATAGAGATGGTACACTTTAATTTTTTTCATAACTTTTTCAAATCAACTTAGATTTTCATCAAACTCTACAAATATCTTTGCAATATATTGATGTTACTGAATCATAGGTTGTTATTTTGTTTGGTGTATTTCTGTCAAATTTAAGAATTTAATTAACCTAGGTCAAAAAGCTACGTATTAGAAATATTTCTATTCTCATAATTTGGGAAAAAGTATATATAAAATAGTTATATAATTCCTTTAATGTTTTATTCCTTTTGATATACACTTTATAAATATATCAAAAAGGGATGAAACATTAGAAATTATTAAAATAGTTCTTCTGATTTGTTGTGATTTATAAAGCAATACCTTCTGCTTGGGGCAAACTTATTAAAAATATCACATCTACCAGAGAGTTTAAAATTCTAAATAACATTTATTCAAAGTTGCAACATCCTGTTAAATCTAAATCGCAGGGCTTTTAATTCACTAGATAAGTAATACACGAGTTTAAGAAAAGTAGGGCTTTCTTTTTACCTGTAAAACTCACGTGTACTGATGTAATTAAATCATGTATAGTGCCATGTCATTAAATTTGACAAAAAAAAACTTCTTGGGGATTTAGTAAGATCACCAAGGTAGTTATATAGTTTTAAAAAAATCCAAGTTGATTTGAAAAAGTTATTAAAAAATTTAAAGTGTACTATCTCTATTTTGTTCGAACTGCAAATTCTAGCTTTTTTGACCTAGATTAATTTAATTCTTAAATTTTACAGCAATACAACAAAAAACAAAATAACCTGGGATTCAGTAAGCTTGATATATATGTAAGATAGCTGCATAGTTTGATGAAAATCCAAGTTGATTTGAAAAAGTTATAAAAAAAATTAAAGTGTACTATCTCTATTTTGTCCGAATTGCAAATCCTAGCTTTTTTTTACCAAGATTACTTTAATTCTTAAATTTTACAGCAATACAACAAAAAACTAAATGAAATGGGATTCAGTAAGCTTGATATATATGTAAGATAGCTGCATAGTTTGATAAAAATCCAAGTTGATTTGAAAAAGTTATTAAAAAAATTAAAGTGTACTATCTCTATTTTGTCCAAATTGCAAATCCTAGCTTTTTATACCAAGATTACTTTAATTCTTAAATTTTACAGCAATACAACAAAAAACTAAATGAAATGGGATTCAGTAAGCTTGATATATATGTAAGATAGCTGCATAGTTTGATGCAAATCCAAGTTGATTTGAAAAAGTTATTAAAAAAATTAAAGTGTACTATCTCTATTTTGTCCGAATTGCAAATCATAGCTTTTTATACCAAGATTACTTTAATTCTTAAATTTTACAGCAATACAACAAAAAACTAAATGAAATGGGATTCAGTAAGCTTGATATATATGTAAGATAGCTGCATAGTTTGATGCAAATCCAAGTTGATTTGAAAAAGTTATTAAAAAAATTAAAGTGTACTATCTCTATTTTGTCCGAATTGCAAATCCTAGCTTTTTATACCAAGATTACTTTAATTCTTAAATTTTACAGCAATACAACAAAAAACTAAATGAAATGGGATTCAGTAAGCTTGATATATATGTAAGATAGCTGCATAGTTTGATGCAAATCCAAGTTGATTTGAAAAAGTTATTAAAATAATTAAAGTGTACTATCTCTATTTTGTCCGAATTGCAAATCCTAGCTTTTTTTACCAAGATTACTTTAATTCTTAAATTTTACAGCAATACAACAAAAAACTAAATGAAATGGAATTCAGTAAGCTTGATATGTATCTAAGATATCTGCATAGTTTGATGACAATCCAAGTTGATTTGAAAAAGTTATAAAAAAAATTAAAGATGCCTATCTGAATTTTTATATAATAATTTTTTTTTTACATATTGTAAAATTAAATTCTTTCATTTCACAGCAATAAATCAAACTACCTAATAAGCTTGAATTTTGTAAGATCAATATTTAATTTAGTTAGATGGGCTGATTTACACCAGTCAAAACTAAATTTGAAGGTCAAGACTAGTCGAGACAGGTCGAGACTGGTTTAGACTGAGTCGAGACTAGTCGAGACAGGTCGAGACTAGTCAAGACAGGTCGAGACAGGTCGAGCCTTGGTCAAGACCATTTCAGACTACACAAAGATCATCAAGTACTGAATCAGACTAATTAAGTAAAGTCGAGACCTAGTCGAGTACACTTAAGTACAGTTAAGTACAGTCAAGACAATGTCGAGACTAGTCGAGTAAAATGTGTGCTCGATTTTACTGGTCGAGCACAAAAACTGGTCAATTCAGACTCTGAGGAGTTTGTAGTGCTACGAAACAGTACATACATTATGAAAATGATATCATGTTAAAGAGTATTTTAGATTGCACTTTTTATTTACAAACAGGTCTATACTAGAGGTATTTAAAATAAATCTAGAAATAAATTCCGACAAGTTGATTTTTAATTTTTTTAGGTCTGAAATTCACACTTTTATTGAAAAACACCCTTATAACTGACAACAAGATGCATAACCTTTTAACATTTGCATATTCCTGATATTGAAAATTAAGCAGCTGTCGAGTCAGGTTTTGTAGTAAGGAGATATTTTAATTTCTTTCAAAGTTTCAATGTTATGTGCGCGTTTCAGGGTTTTTTTGGGGGAGAAAATGGAGGGGGATTAGCAATATCCCATATCCCAAAAGTGCAAAACTGTAGTTCCTATTTTCTCGTCGAACTGTCTCTGGCGAATACTTAACGTATTTCCTACTTCATTATGGCATAATAGGGTATGGGCTAGAATTGAATCAACAGTGGCTTCCCGGGGGATGGGTGGGGGTGGGGGAGAGAGATAGAACATATAGCCACCTGCAATAAATGATTTAAAACAATATTTACTACATTTACTATGTTTTTATTCAGGATAAACCAATGTTTTATAAAAGTCTAATCACAAATCTGATGTAGGGTGATACATGCGTGTGTCATATATCATAACTTCCCTTAAAATTGCCTCTTCGCTCATTCCCATATTTTGAGACATTCCTAGTTCTTGAAGTTTTCTGTAGTTTATCATAGTTCGTGTTTTTCCCATATCCAATTTTTTAGAAGCTTGTTCAACTTTCCAATTTTATGATATAATAGTATGTAGCTGTTTTCATTAGATCTATTAATAATGTATGCACAAAAAGAAATGTCATAAGATGTTGAAACGTGATTAATTCATAACCATAATTTCATCATGTGCTAACAGATATACTATCCAGTTACGATTATCTTCTCATTTTTTAATACAATAATTACGATTATCTTCTTTCCGAGTTACGATTATAACCCCAAATTTTCAAAGCGCTTAGACAATTCCAGTGCACCGTTACGATTCAAATATGGTGTAATGGTATAGAAAAACCTTGCAGCTGAGTAACTATTGACAAAAGAGGGACGAAAGATACCAAAGGGACAGTCAAACTCATTAATCTAAAACAAACTGACAACGCCATGGCTAAAAATGAAAAAGACAAAAACATGCTACATTTGAGAAAAATGGCTGAAAAGATTTTACTTTATCTGCCGTCGCCATATTGGGATAATCGTAATTCCAGTTACGATTATCTCTTTAATACCAGTGATATGTTTTTCTTCTTCATATATTCAAAAGTAAGATAACAAAACAAGCGAGGAAAAGTCAAAACGGAAAGTTTTTAATCTAATGTCAAAATCAAAAGCTTAAACACATAAGACGAGTGGATAACAGTTGTCATATTCCTGACTTGGTATAGGCATTTTTTTTCATTTATGTAGATATTTTATAGCTAACTAAACCTGTCACTCACAATCTTTGGTTCTCATTCATTATGCAAGGAGTCGTTAAATATATTGCGAGCTTACACCCTCTCATAACATTTGACAGTGTTGTAACATCAGAACATGGTTACAAACACTTAACAATCACTATATTTCAAGAGGGATAATATAAGAATATAATATAAAATTTATAAGTGTCGCTAAGGAATACACCACAAAGTGCACATGAAATAAAATTCTACGGAAAGGTTGAGTAAAGTTTTGGAATTATGTGATAGTTTGTGGTGCTTTTACCATCCAATGGCTAGTAGTTCTCAAAATTACAAATACATTTATAGCATTTCAAAATAAATAAACCATATTACTGTTTTAGAAAAAGGGAGAAGGTTTCATACCATTTAAACGTTTAATCCTACTGCAATTGTTTGCACCTGTCTTAAGTCAAGAATCTGATATTCGGTGGTTGTCGTCTGTTTATGTGGTTCAAAAGTGTTTCTCGTTTCTCGTTTTTTATATAGATTAGACCGTTGGGTTTCCCGTTGGAATGGTTTTGCACTAGTAATTTTTGGGGCCCTTTATAACTTGTTGTTCGCTGTGAGCCTAGGCTCCGTGTTGAAGACCGTACCTTGACATATAATGGTTTACTTGTGTTGAGTGTGACTTGGATGGGGAGATGTCTCATTGACACCAATACCACATCTTCCAAAATGTATTTAAACGAAATTTAATATGATAAGTCTGATTTAACGTGTAATTTTTCACCATACAAGACGGGGATGGCAGTGGAATTAAAATTAAAGTTTTTGTCTCTCTTGATTATTTTGATATGAGTATCACTGATGAGTCTTATGAAGACGAAACGCGCGTCTGGCGTACTAAATTATAATCCTGGTACCTTCAATAACAATGATATAACATATGTATACAGAAAAGCAAAAGTAGATTCAGTTTTTTATCTGTTGTTGAAATTCTAAATTAAAGGAACATAGAATGATTTATGGTTTTTTCTGGAGTTTCCCTTTGGTTAGTGTTTTTATGGTAAATTTCGAGTTTTCAAATGAATTGACAATACTCCTTTCCTGAATCAAGTAGTTGATCTAATGGTATTCACACACAAATAATAGGTTCTTTTGTTTGGATTTTTCACTATTATTAATAGTTTATTAGCTGTAATGTTCATGACATACTGGTGTTTTTAGTACAAATGAGTCGAAGGGCTTTACTGGGGGGGAGGGGAGGGGGAACAACAAAATTGCTGCTACCCATTATTTGGGGTTTTGTACCATGTGTCGTCATAGATGCAATATGTTTTCAATTCTAATATGTATCAACGCTCTAACTGCCTTAACCCATTTTGATAATTTCTCTGTGTTTTCTTTAATGCAGCTATCTTATTGCCTAGCATCATCCTCGACTAAATTTATCCTTACTTTTAAGTTTCAAATTGATAGATTTAGGATCAAGATATTTCGGGCCTTTGAAAAAAACACAACTTGCAGATACGTGTTATTGATATAAGCAAGATACCTTTAATATCGTAGGAATGGGGAACTATCAGAGGTGCAGTTGTCAATTGTTAGATGCTGCAACAAGTGATTGTTATTGAAAATTGTCGCAATTATATGTTTAAAAAAAAGATATTATAGGTACAGATGAGTTATTAAGCTATTGCCAAAATTGATGGCAGGGGTACCTTTGTTGGTAAAGAAAAAATTAAGAAAAGATCTTTTCTGCTTTTCATATTTCCTTTTTTCTAAAGCGAACCGGTCCGATAAGTCTGTGACTGGTAATTTCAAAACTGATAGCTGTCACTTTGAATTTGTTTTGATGGGGATTTGTAAAAGGATCTGCTTGCGACTATGATGATAAACGTGTCAGTAGAATAAAAAAATATATTCGTTTTTAAATATTAACAAGTGGTTCTTTGTAATAAGTCTATTGGTGATAATTGCAGTTCAACTGGGAATTATAATTTTGTGTGAAGATAATGCAGAATGATATAATTAAAGCATTATCGGATAATGTCAGTATATGACAGTATAAGTACATGTATTATAATTTCAAAGATTTTTCAGTTTTCCTGGAACTAAATATCGGTGAAGTAGCATAAATTACATAACATCTGTTTCATCATATACCTATTCATGATACATATCTTTTTACAAAAAAGTAAATTTAATAGCACCACATCCAATCCAAACTTCCAACTTCACCATGAAAATAACTCTTACGGTAAGAAATTAAAATAAGTTGTTGACAAGAAAATTAAGTTATCGTTTTGATTGTAATCATAAAAAGGGACAACCGAATCACATATGACATGATTGTGTCAAAGCATATTGTAAAACTCAAATGAATTAAGCCTGTTTTTTTTAATTTTAATTATCACTTAAGCAGTTTATTTCCATTATGGCACCATTCGTGTTGCTGAATGTTTAGTTTTCCATGCTGTGTTTTGTAAATTGTTTTGGTTGGTTTTCTTTGGTATCGTCCACCTCTGTTTGATTTTTGAAATACAAAGGATATTGAGCATCCACTCATGACACAAAACTAGTAAATGCCCAGCAAAAAAATAAACAAAACAAACCATACTCACAAAGCAAAGGAACAGCACTTTCATTGCTATTCCTCATCTCGACGTCAAAGTGAGGTTCTCAATATTGATAAAAAAAAAAACACCCTTTCAGGTCATTGCAAGTTTTGGACGGCAGCTAGCACCGGCTTGATCAAAATTAATTTAGATAGACTTTGTTGTCAAATGTGACACTACTTAATTGGTGTTAGTATGTTCTTTTCGGCAAAAACGTTTATTTGTAAGATATTTGTTATTCACATGGACATTTGTTACACTTTTATGATATATGGTATTGGTAGGAATATCCTTTTATGAACAAAAGTGATGAATCTTTCTTAATTCACACCACAAAATTAAATCCATACCACTGACGGATCCTTGTTAATGAAATTTTTAAACGAACAGAAATACACTTACAATACTGTCATTTACAGCAGGGGAGTGATTGTAAATACATTTTATTTAAACGGCAATTATAATAATGACTCTCTTGGTTTGGATAACTCACCTCATTAGTGAAACATAACACACTCAATATTACATTATGGTAATTAACTATACGTTTTGGGGGCTTTTACAGTTATTTATGCGGTATGGACTTTGCATCATATACTATTACTTTCATATTAACAGTCTAAACTTGTACTCACACTTTAGTCAGACTTTACTGAAAAGTCTAAACTCAAACACGGCAAGGCTTAAACAGT
Source organism: Mytilus galloprovincialis (assembly GCF_965363235.1). Taxonomy (NCBI): domain Eukaryota; kingdom Metazoa; phylum Mollusca; class Bivalvia; order Mytilida; family Mytilidae; genus Mytilus; species Mytilus galloprovincialis. The sequence goes on along the minus strand of NC_134850.1, from coordinate 45,445,631 downwards.
CAAAACCTATACCCGAACGTACCTAACCAGTAATCAACAGTTTCGAAAGTATGAACACAATTTAATCAACTGAATTTAAGTTCTGAACAATACTCTTCCAAGTATGAACCTTATTTGACATAGTCTAAACCTATTTTTACCAAATTTGAACCGTGCTCAATCAAAGACTTATTCGACCATTTATTCTCTCCTTAACAACACTCAACGCATAGATATGAATATATAAACAAAACAAAAACAAAAAACTTATTTCAAAATCGCTTGACTTTGTTTTACTTATATATGATCTTCAGTTGTTGAACAATATGACCAATTGATTTCTTATATATTATCAATTGGTCAAATGTCTAGCCCAGGGGGAATAATCCTGTAAAGAATAGATTTCAACTAAAAACACAAGACAGATAGTTAACGAATATGCAAATAACTGTCGATTTAGTTCATACTTGGTCTAGTATTGTTGATGCGTGGTCGAGGTGGACCAAACTTGGTCGAATATGATTCAGACTTTGTCGAGTATGGTTTAGATTTGGGTCGAGTATTATTTAGTACAGGTGTAGTTCAAGTCCAAGCTGCTTAATATGGTTCAGACTAGAATTGAGTATAATTGGGAAATTATCAGACAAAATTAGAATCGCCGATAAAATAATCAGCACGGTAGAGTACAAATACTGCTCATTTCAGACTTTTACTTGGTTGAAGTGTTATGTATCACTGGCAAATAATTATGGATTTCGTTATAAAATATAACTTAGGTTTATCCAGATAACTCTTTGGACGCATCAAAGTTAAAGGGAATTTCCATGATTTAGCATAAGTTCAATATCACTGATGTTTTAGATAAAGTTATTTTTTTTTTGCCACCGATTTATATTTTGATTTTTTCCACCAGGTTGAAATGCGAACGTTTAATTTTAAAAAGAAATTAAAAATTCGTCTGTAATTGCATTGAAAAGTGAAAGTATGGTTCTGCTGCGAAATAGTAGTTTGTTAGGGTTAAATTATAATTTGAAATAGCTATTTGCAGTTCACACTGAAATATTTCATACATTGTTTACAATTAAAATGTTTACTAAAGTATGTGATTCTTGATCATAGACGTTTTTTGCAGACAATCTTCTTGGTGTTAGCAGTCCTAGTTACTGGTTCAACTGGTTGGTGGTGGAGCAAACCAAAATATGGTTGCAGTGGTATCTAAATTTACATTGAAATATATTAATTGTTGTCGAGCCTGCAACTTTTGTTGAGAAAGCTCGATATAGGGATAGTGATCCGGCAGTGACGGCTACGGTGGCGGCTGCGGCGGCTACGGCGGCGGCGGCGTTAACTTACTCCTTAAAAGCTTTATATTTTAGAGGATGGAACACCTGGATGCTTCATACTTTGTATATAGATGCCTCATGTTACGAAGTTTCTGTCAGTCACATGTCCAATGTCCTTGACCTTATTTTCATGGTTCAGTGACCACTTGAAAAAAGTTCAGATTTTTTGTAATGCTGAATTCTCTCTTATTGTAGATAATAGTTTAACTATATTTGGTATGTGCGTATCTTGCAAGGTCCTCATGCCCGTCAGACAGTTTTCACTTGACCTCGAACTCATTTCATGGATCAGTAAACAAGGTTAAGTTTTGTCATTTTCATGGTTCAGTGGTTTTTGTTAAGTTTTTGTGTTTTGGTCTGTTTTTCTCATACTTTATGCCAAAGGTCAACTATATTTGGTGATTTGAAATATTTTATGATCTATATGTCAGTCCCGCAGGTTTTATTTGACCATGACCTCAATTTCACGGTTCATTGCACAGTGTTACGTTTTTGTGTTTTGGTCTATTTTTCTTAAACTATAAGTAATAGGTCAACTATATTTGTTGTATGGAAGCATTGTTAGCCGTTCATGTCTGCCTGGCATGGTCAATCTGACCTTGACCTCATTTTCATGGTTCATTGGTCTTTGTTTAGCTATCTTGGTTAATGTTAAGTTTATGTGACAGTTGTAATAAAGCTTTATACTTAGGACTATCAACATAATATCAATTATTAGTAAAGAAGGCGAGACATTTCAGTGTGTGCACTCTTGTTTTTATTAAGTACTATTTAATTTTATCAAGGCCTTATCGTTATACTTTTCTGAAACCGACCTACTTGAAAAAGAAGTAGATAATGCGAATGTACCATCAATACATCAACGGTAGTATAATAGTTATTCTTCTATAGGCAAAAATACTTAAGTTTTCTAATTGTACCACGTTTTATTAAAAAGAAACCTGGACATACAAACTTTGATATTCTACAATTTATGTAATAATGTATGATTGTCATATCAGAGAAATAGCCTATTTTGAAAAATAATAAGTCTTGTGCTGGATACACAAAAAATCATTTGTGGTTACTTGTAGATCCTTCTAAAGGATATCCATACTATTTTGGAACAACTGCTTTATTCTGCATGACAAAGAAAGGAAAGCGAGCTGCGCCATCACGTGGAACCAAAGATCTTAACCATAGATGGATCCTATATAGAGGATATTTTTTTGAAAGGCTAAACGGCCGCGATGTTTATAATCGTGGTTTCTCAACGGATTCTGGCAAATGTTCAACCCATCGCGAGAGTAAACCAGCTGGATATAGTTCTCTAAGCGTGGATTGTATAAAACGCTGTACAAATAATTATAAAAGAAAATATGGAAAATATGGATGGTGGGGTAACAACTGCCATTATTTTGCAAACCGTATCTCCGACATCCTGTGTAACAGTAAAACCTGCCCATCTTGGTGTGTCTAATGAAGAAAAGTTCCTGCACTATTTGTTAGTTTGTTGAGAAAAAGCATATCCTACGCTGAAGACATAACGTATTCTTTCTTGAACAATACTTTGAAATTTACTTTTACTCTTGATTATTTTGAAACTATTGTCATATGTCTATAATAAATATATGAAGTTTGAATGTTGTTTTTGCAAACTTAGTTTCTTATTTTTACCTTCAACTGTTGAAGAAAATCTGATTTTCCACACCGGCAAACTAAAGTTCACCCTGAATAGTCTATCATGACCGTAAAAAAATGATCATCGAAATTTACGTTTTAATGGTACAAAAATGAAAATGACGTCCATTGATTTAAGTTCGTTTGGCCGACAAAAATAGATGTCTTTAATTTATTTTAATTAAAGATGTCACCCATATTCTACAATGCAAAGACACTTACAAAATATGCTGTTACATTTTGTTATTTAGAACGAATTAAAAGATCCTGACTTGAGACAGGCACATGCAGAACATCGCGGGTTGGGGCGTGTGTTTATGAGTGTTTGAGCTACTTTCTGCTCTAGGAAGTAGTTGTACGGTCACACCATTTCTTATGATATTTAAAAGGCACTAGCTACGAGATATACAAATATGATAAACCTTATATATTTATTTTTTGGCTCCATCAGTTATGAAATACAAATAGTGAAATAATAATTCCTTTTTAGTAGACAATAAGGTTCAGTTTTGTCAAATTAATAAAAAAAAATATTGATTATGAATTATTTACTTGCAAATGAATAATTCGACCTCATTGAATCCGTATTCATTTGAACTTTAATTTAACCTCTTAGCTTGAGATGGATAACACGTGAATTGTATGTGTTAAGTTTTTTAAAGGAAGATAATGTCAACATTGAAAGTGAAACAAAGGTAAATCATTTGATTGACTGATTCGATCCACAAATAATCATTATCTATTCATATCTATATTTATGTTTACATCGCTTATATGGTCATTGGATGACTATAGAGGTCAACTCGATAAATAATTTAATGGCGTCTACACTCAAATAACACACGAAACGAAGCTACGTATTTTCATGCTTGTGTCTTGTTTATTGTATTATTTAGACTTTTAATAGTTTGGATAAATGTATTACATTTTTATAAATCAAATATGAGAATTTGATTATAATCGGTGAACATGAATTTGACAACTAGTGCCCCTTTAAGCTTTATTTTAATGATTCTTGCGGGAAATATAAGCAACCTTCACCTGACTGCAACCACATACAATATCACAGTGGCGGATCCCGAACTGTTCATAAAGGAGGGCACTCCCGTCATGCTTCAGTGATTCTCTATATAATCAACCAACTTTTCCTAACCAAGTGGAGGACGGACCCTCCCCCTTTGATCCGCCTATATATCGGACACACTTTATAATCATCCTAGCCATAGTGTTTGGTTACTTATAATTTTTCATTTCATTGTTGTGAATTATCAAACAATGACAAAAAAGTTTCAAAAATAATTCTATCCATTTAAAACTACTAGGTTTACGAAAATCAATATACATTGTACAATTTCATTTTAAGATATTTCCTATTCACATCAAGATCACAGAGAAACCTACAATAATTTAAAAAAATGAAAACAACAGGTTATATAAACGTCATGCGTCTGAAGCGCTTTTCTCGATTTACCTTAATCAGGAACAGCCACAGCCAAATATTTAAAAGCCAAGGAGTTATATGAAACGAAACAATTGATAAAATATAACTTGATAAAATGGCCATTTCCACCCAATGTCAACTTTATGTTAAGTTTTGTATATATTAGCTGACTTAGATTAGATTTTAGATGTGCTTATTCCTATTTCACATGTTCACATGATAAGGAATGTATAATAGAGATGTAAAGTAGGTTTTTGAAACAAACCACGGACAAGACACATTTTATTAGTTGTTATTCAACTGACAGGAGACGTGTTTTCACGTTCTAAGATCTGAAACCATCAGACAAGTCGTCTAGTGCCCTGCCACGTATTATTTGTGTTTTTGGTTATCTCTTTTTACTGTGTATCGATCTGTTCAATTAAGACTGGTGAAAATTCATAAACTGGTTAGACAAATGAAAATTAAGAAAATTTTGCATTACAACAGATTACCAGACGTCGCAATAACTATTATAACGTTTTCGACTACTCATTTCAAAGAACAAGCAGAGGATTCGGTGGCCGAATGGTCTAAGTAGTTACTTCTGTAATCTAGCAAGTCAATACCAAGGTTGTGAGTTCGAACCCTCTCGTGCAGGTGCACTCGACTCCAATCCTAATTGTCAGTTTGCTTATCAAAGATCGGTGGTATTCTCCGATCACTCCGGCTTCTTCCACCAATAAAAACTTACCACCACGAAATAGCTCATAAGCGGTGCATAAAGGTGGCGTTAAAACATCAAAATTCAATCAAACAAAGAACAAGCGACACCTAACATATAACTTACCCTTATGTCTAATATGTTGTTCTCTTGTAATGTTTAACATGAATATACAGTACTTGTTTGACCATTTGTGCATGCAAAAGGACAACGAAAATATTAACTTTAGTTTTTTGAAACAAATAACAGGTGTGTCTTAAAATATCTACTTAAAGTCAAGCAAGTTAGGTTGAAATGATGATGCATTTGTGCTCCTTAGTTTTTTTCAGTTTATTACGTTTGCGTTCGATACAAAAACCAATATTACCTCAATAGAAGCAATCATTCTTTAGGTAAAAGTCCTTCAGCCTAATAATCCAGTCTATTGAACACAAAATAAAGGATATTTCTACTCTCTAACGACGGGTGTCAATTGGGAAATAGAAACATATAAAACTTAACATATTTCCCATTAAGGGCATACGATACAGTTTTGATTCCGTATTTAGAGTTTGATGAAAATTTCTTTATAGGCTATTTTTTGCCTGATTAAATCAAATATGTAATGAAAAATATACCTTCATGTGCTACCTTTTGAGTTAAATGAGGTCGAAATTTTGTATATTTGCTCAAAATTCGGATTTGTGACCGTATTTTCTCTTTCGAAAGATATCTATAACTTTCTTGTTTTAAAAGATAAACACAATTTTTTTTTTGTTAAATAATTTGTAATTGCTGTACTAATAAATATTCTAAAAATGTATGCATATTCTATTCAGAAATAACTCATATTTATCAAATGGTCATGAATTGAGAAAAAAAACCGTCATTGTGTGCTTCATATTTATCAAAATTAAAAGAAATGCACTATTTACAGTTTTATAAAATTTGGTCCACATAATCTCCCTGCAAAATGAAACAAAATGACTTTTTAAAAAAAAAATAGGGCTCCATGCACTCGTTTTCAAGTTAAATCAGTTTGAATGATAAAAATCAGTCGGAAAATGCATTTTTTCCCGATGTGTCACAGTTTGACGTCGCGAAAATAACATTTTACGCTAGCAACGTCATTACCTTCCCTGTATCGTATGCCCATAATGGGGTTCGGGTTGATGTTCATGACTATATACATATACTCGTACGGTACGACCATACGCTTACGGTTGGACCGTATGAGTATACGCGTATGGATCAGTACGAGCTGACCATACATGTTATTGGACAAACATTTATCACAATCCTTTTTTTTAGTTTTACAAATTGTTATTATTACAATTAGATGTATCAAATGAACAAACGATCATTGAAATTAAATATCTGTTTAATTTTAAATCTGAATCATATTTTGGTACATGTTCTCTCGTCAAAAGTGACACTTGCTACCACAAGTAACGTAATATTTATTTACATTAACATGTTTGCAATTAATGCATGTTCCTTTGCATTTGCATTTGTTTGTAAAGTTGCTAGATATTTTTAAACAATAGTCCTCCCACATTATGTTTACTTCCTATATCTTTGATTTCATTGATCATAATTCAATTAATGTATTACTGATCGACATGATAAATACAAGAGATTAACAGATTTGATTAGCGTCAATTTTTTCATGTGTTTCTCTTATTATATTATTTGTGTTTTTCTCTGTCTTATATGTTCTCCTATTTATTTGTAATGTAGTCCTGTCATGTAATGTTGTCATTTTAATGTTACTTTTAACATTATTATACAAGCGAGAGGTTTGGCATCACATAAAACCAGGTTCTACCCACCATTTTTTTCTTTAAATGTCCTGTACCAAGTCAGAAAAATGGCCATTGTTATCTTATAGTTCGTTTCTTTGTTTGTTACATTTTAATGTTGTGTTTCTGTTGTTCTCCTCTTATATTTTATGCGTTTCCCTCAGTTTTAGTTTGTAACCCGGATTTGCCTTTTTCTCAATCGATTGATGAATTTCGAACAGCGGTTTACTGTTGCCTTTATTTTTGAAATAGTTAAAATAAAAAGTTTTTTATTTCAGTTACAATTGATTTTTTTTATATTAATTTGAAAGTTAAGTTATGTTGATCTGTTATATGCATTTGTATCTTATAAACTTGACCAACTTCGTAATATTAGTCCGACCGTACGCGTACGGCCCAACTACTCATACAGTCTGGAACAATTATACAAATTAATTATTGTTGGACATTTTCAGAAGTGATGTTTGGCCTTTTGTTGTTTTTAATTTCATTTATTTTTAGGGCCAAAATAAAACTCAAAGTATGGAAAATGTCTAATCATATTTCCATGCAATTAGCCAATGTATAAAGTCATTTTCAAATCTCTGATCGTATTCAGTTCCATTTGATAAATTGGCACGAACATTTTAAACACATCATACATGAAAGCATGTTTTGAGTCAAAACGATGTACAACACTTATATGTACTGTCAAAAGAAACATGCATACAATTAACCTAAGAGATTAAATATCACGAATATACCATTCACTAGAAACATTATTCATATTTTTACTTAAAAGTTTAACAAGCATTTTTATATACAAATTTTCTAAATTAAAAACTAACAGTCTACAGCATTTTCTTGTTAGGAACAATAAGAGAATATCTGCAATGTACCCGGAAGCATTATGATATGACTTAGTAACTATTGCAGAATGAAAACCAACTTACGCTTTAAAGCAAAATAACAGTTTACACATGTATTGTTTTTTTTTCCAATGTTGATTTCCCCTATGAATATAGAAGATGTGGAATGATTTATCATAAGACAACTTTCCACTATGGACCAGCTCACGTAGAATTTAGTACTTTAGGACGGCATTCAACAATGCGAAATCCTTACTCGACAATAAAATAATGCAGTCGAGAAAACAAATCAATGAACAATTAAGTAAATATGATAAACATCTACAAACAAAAACTCCTAAACGTACAGGTTCCTAACTTGGGCATGTATGACAATATGTTGCATGGTTTATACTTATTCTTTGTACTATTTTGCAGTAACATCAGCATATCAGTTGGTGCTCAACCTTCGCAGTAGTCTGGAACAGGTTAACATTCGACCAAACTTTAAAAATCAGTGTAAAAGGCCTTAAACCTTCAGACTGATATAGAGCAACAAAAACAACAAAACACAAAAGACACAAAATACAGAGGCTGGTTTTATTTGTAATTACTATATTTAACAACCAATCAAAACTTGATGAATAAAAAAAATGAAAATTGCACTTCCTGATACTAAATATCGACGCAGTAGGATGAGTTACATAAAAACTGCATGATATCCATATTTGTGTAGCATCTGTATTTCCATTACATGATGTATTTAACATCAGCATTCCCAATATAGAATACAGTTGAAACGTCATCATGAAAATAACACTCACGGTAAGAAAGTAAAAGTATCTTTGTTATAACAAAAGAATTTTTTTGTATTATTATAGCCATAGTCCTCTTTTCGTCCACAGTGACATGTAGCTACCTAATTAGAATCATCACAAAAGTTTATTTACATGAGCACTAGGACGGGTTTCACATATCAACCCACAGGTGTACTCACCCTCCCTCCGATTCAAATGATCAACATGGGTTTTTGATGGTTTTCTAGTTCTGTTCAATGTTTTTGTTTGATATTCTAGTAAGGGAAACATTGAATATTACAGTTATTTTCCATTTGTTAGATGTGTTTGTCTTTTCATTTTTTTCATTTGATATGAGACTTTTCTTTTTAATTGAATTTTAATTGAGTTCGGTATTTTGTTATGTCACTTTTTAATTAGCTCATACTTAGTTATGAACATAATAAACCAGTTTTAAGTAACATTGGGCACCCCGTTGGTCAATACTTAGGTCCATTTTCGGTGTGTTACCTTTGTTTTTTGCCCTTAGTGCTGATGAATCTAGCTCTAACGTAAATGACTTTTTGCTTAAATAAGCATCCGTATTCTTAACTTTCTATATGCGTGTGTCCTGAGCGCACATCTTATAGTTAGAATATATCGTCAGTTGCTGTCTGCCACAATTGTTTTAGGAAACACCAATACTGTTGTACTTCACCTTGAAGATTATTTCATATTTTGTCATATTCGTGCAGACATTGAAAGGATCTTGTACATTGTTTACGAAAAAAATGTCACATTCTCGGATAATATTATTCTGATTAATGTGGACTAAGTTGTAATATTACTAGTTTTGATAAATGAGATGTATTAACCTGCAGCTGATTGTTGAAAAACAAAACTTGAAAAAGCTTCTGTTTGACAAGAACGGAATTAAAGGTAACGAATGTCCTCATCAATCAATATTTATTAGGGGCGCCAGCGTACGTATCAATTTGTTGAATAATTTTTGTAAGAGTTCTATTTAATTTTACGGAGTGATCCCAAAAAAATCTTCAAAATTGAAACACACTATTACACATTTAATGCTAATTAGCTATAGGTCGATATCTCAAAGACTTTGAATCCTAAATACATTGTTATTTTGTACTAGATCATCCTGAAAAAGAATTATATGTGATGGTTAACAGCTAATTAGGTAAATGTATGATTTAAACATAGAATACTTTGATTAACACATTTAAAAAAACGATTAAAAAGTCAAACCAAGCCAAACATTCATATAGAAAAATCATCACAATGGCATGATAGTAAGAAATTAAAATAAGTCAATGTTCAACAGAAATGACATGAATCAGATATTATCATTTGAGAATTCGACACTCAGTGCTACCAAGCAATACTCGATTAACCGAATACGCATCCCTAACATTTATTAATACACATTCCTACTTACTTTTGCTGTTGATTTCACATTTTAACTATCATTCCCTTCTACTAGGGGTGGATTCATCCATTGTAAGTAAGGGTTTTCAACAAAGGATAATGGCATGGCAAATGCGCGCAGTCCCAATCATATGTCCCCATTAAAATTATTGATGGAAAAAAAGAGGGTTCCAACCTCCGTCAACAAGATCCGACCCTGCTACTTTATAACAATTTCATTCAAATGATTATAATAACTGATTCATCTAATTGCTTTCTTTCAGTCTGCTGCTTGAAATTCGTACTGAAGAAATATGATTTTAATTGAAAGATTTAAGTTTGTATTTGAAAGCATGGAATTATAAAATTATCACGAAAATGAAATATATAAATTTTCAAACTGATTAATCGTCTATGATATATCTTCAAGTGACCACTATTTATTTGATAAGGCAAGTTGAAATTCTTATTCAAAAGTTTCATATAATTTGGTATAATCAAAAAACATTACTAAAGTATGTGGTTCTTAATTAATTTATTTCTTATTATACATGTTATAACATAACTAAAGTATGTGGTTCTTAATTAATTTATTTGTTATTATGTGATATAGATACAATGGATAAGCGTTGATTCTTGAAAAAGAAACCATGAGTCCGCAGGGCGAATGGTTTGCTTTTCATGAATCAACGCTTATCCATTGTATCTATCACTTAAACTATTGTGATAATGTCTTTTGAAAATTAAAGTCTATTCTTAATTAGAAGGTATTGTAAGTGAGTTTAATTAACCATGATATTGTGTCAAACGATCCATTACAATAAATTAGATATCACAATTAAATATTTAAAAAAATACAAATATATTATAACACAACACGTCTGCCCTTAAAGATCTTCATATCATCAGGCATCCGAATGTTATCTGTTTTTACAAAATAAAAATATTCGAACTTATTTCTATTTGAATTGATCTTAATGGAAATGGAGAATGTGTCAAAGGGACAACAACCCGACAAAACATTATATATAGTGCATATAATAAGTACATTTCCGGAATTTCTAGCAATAAGCCTAATTCAACACATATCACGATTTTCTAGCATAGGAATTTGCGAATTAAAATTTGTAAAATTATATAGTAAAACAGATGAAATCATATAATATTAATTTATAAAACAAAAATGGACCATTATTATGCAATCCATTTTTGTTTTCTTTGAAACATATGGAATAGCCAACCATTATCCGATAATAAACGACCAAAATCGCTTTTTTTACACAAAATATCCACAATAACATTCAAAACAAGAACAAAAACTGGAAATCTAGACTAATTTGGAACAACAAAAAGAATTCAGGGATTCGAACCTAAACAGACAAGTCCTTAGCTTTAACTCATTTATCTTAACTACGAAACCTCGTGGCTATCAACTCATACTATACGATTACCTATTATGTATATCTTAAGGTACAAGCCATGTGTGTCCGTTGTACCGATGTATATCATATATTCATTTATATATATAAAATAGACTTGTAAATCGTAACCGATTGGTAGCCCAGAGGTTTCGTCGATATGTTAATGTCAGTAACAAGTTACAAAACTGATGGACGGGTTCGATTCCCAGTGAAGGCATATAGAAATTACAAAAATTAAAGGTAAGTTTTTAAAAATAATTGCATTAGTGAACAGAAATCAGGAAATTAGTCAATTCAAACTTAATGGTATTAGGAACACAAAGGAAACAATAGAATATAATCTGGTGAGTCCATTTCAGCGACGGATTTAGGAAGCATTGATTCTAGAAAAAGAATCCACGGTAAATGAATAGGCTGACGTCACCACAATGGTTTAAAACATACTGTGTACATTGTAAACGCATTACATTATGTATTGTTATTCCTAAATGTTAATTGATAACATTTTTATGCAGGTAATTGTCTTGGTGTTAGCTGTACTAATAAAGAACTCCGATGGTTGGTGGAATGGTAAAATAAGGGGTTACAAATGCAATGGTAATCATTTATATTATATGTAATATTAGGTATCATTACAAATAAAATCATATTTGATTATTTGTTATATCAATAATTTGTCATAAGTATAGGGCATTCAAATTGTTTAACATAATGTTTAAAATACGATCCATTAAATGTAATTTAGTAAAAAGTAAATGCATTTAAAGGGATTACATATATGATACCGTTAACAGTACGCCCACTTGTATTTTTGTCCATCTAATGAGTTAAGCCTTGTTCAACTGATTTTTATATTTCGTTCAAATGTTGTACTGTTATACCACTGTTCCAGGTTAGGGGGAGGGTTGGGATCCCGCTAACATGTTTAACCCCGCCACATTATGTGTGTATGTGCCTGTCCCAAGTCAAGGGTCTGTTATTCAGAGGATGTCGTTTGTTTATGTATTACATATTTGTTTGTCGTTCATTTTTTAAAAATATAAATAAGGACGTTAGTGTTCTCGTTTGAATTGTTTTACATTGTCATTTCGGGACCTTTTATAGCTGACTATGTGGTTTGGACTTCGTTCATGGTTGAAGGCCGTACGGTGACCTATATTTGTTTATTTCGGTGTCATTGTGATCTGTTGTGGAGGTTGGTCTCATTGGCAAGCATACCACATCTTCTTTTTTATATGTTCTAATTGTTAATTGTTATTGATGTTACTCAACGTAACAAGGGTCAGCCATGTATCGTCCCCTTCCGACGGACCATCATCGTTTTTCAAGACCATACTCACCAATTGTGTCGAAGGAGAGTCGAATATTCAGTCCCTTATTTTTTATCTCCGGAACGAAGATCGAACCAGGACTCGTTGTATTTTCAGTCCGGTGCTCTAACCACTAAACCACGACTTTTTTATTATCTAATATGCCGACTAATTATCCAATGTTCATACTTCAATTTACATTTTTGGAAATATAAATAATATTTAAAAAAAAACAGCCTATAATCAAATGTTAATGATGGCTGCAAGATTCGATTTGCACTTATATTTAAAGTTAGAAAAGCCCGTGATATACCAAAGAAAGGACGTCATGAACAAGGAAACTAGGTTATGATGTTGGCTACGACAAATATAGCATATACATGTAAGTGATGTGGTGATCACTGACACAGATGTTTCACAACGATCATCTAATTCAGGAGTAAGCCCGTAAACCAACAATCTGGTATCCAATTGTAATCCAGGAATTTTTCGTCCACTAGAAGCTGCGGATGGAGTTTTTCGCAGACAAAAATTCAAAATGAGAAAGTTGAAATAATTTCTTTTGTTGTTTAACGTGCTGGTTACACAAATCTTGTAGGCGAATTTAATCAGTGTTAGGACCGGTACTCAATTATATCCCATCAACCAATTGTCTGTTCTTGATATCCCATGTAGTGCTTCATTGAAAGATCGTATGAAACTATAACATAAACGTTACCAATTTTCTACACCAGATGCGCATTTTGACAACAGATGTCTCATCAGTGATGCGCGCTCAAGGCCACAATTTTTGAAATTCCAAAACTTTTTAAAAGGATGAAGAGCTATAAACAAAAAAATGGCAAAAAGTATAGCCAAAGCCGGGCAAGTAATCAAAGCGTTGCACGAGGGAGATACATGCCTTAATTCTAATTGATTTAAAAAATTTCAGAACAGCAAATCTTTAAAACACAATACATGTCTGTATATGAATTGACACAAAATATGTTGAAAACAAATAATGCAACAATGTACCGGCCTTAGAACACCATTACGAATCATTTCAAGTGGAAGTTTTGCAAACGACAAAATAACAAAAATATCCAATGTAATTCATCGACATCATCTTCAATCAACGTATATCCCTCATCTTCGTTTAATTCATATCTTTACAACGTACACTTATCTTCACTTATAGACTAACAGGAATCAGCGAACACAAAAACGAAAATGTATAAAGTATACGTTGATATTTGATAATACCAAAAGATAAGCAGTCTGGGAAAATTATGATATTGTGCACGTTTATATGTTTACAATTGCCATATCATGGTTGATGAATCACAATTTGTTTTTGTACATACATGTAAATTAATATAAGAATATATATAAACGTGTTAAAAAAATGTAGAAAACTAACAAAAGCTATCTCTTATAACTTGTAGCAGCCTCTGGAGGAGAGCCATATTATTTTGGAACAACAGCTTTATCCTGCATGGGAAAGCGAAAGGCACCATCAAGAAGCACTAGATCTCATAAACACAGGTGGATTCTATACAAGGGATATTACTTTGAAAGATTAAACAAGAGCGATGTTTATAATCGTGGATTCTCAACGAACTCTGACAAATGTTCAACCAGGCGTGAAAGTAGACCAGCTGGATATAGTTCTCTAAGCGTTGATTGTATCATGAAATGCACAAATAGTTATAAAAGAAAATACGGGTCATATAGCAGAGGAGTAAACGATGGGCGTCATTTTGCCAACCGTCTCTCAGATATCTTGTGTACGAGAACAACATGCCCCTCATGGTGTTAAATTATGATCTGACTTCAACAATTTTCTACACTTGTCCTGTATTTTCTATGAAAGTACAGATGCATACTCTATGTTGATAATATATATGAAAACCCGAATTTAAATAAAGATTACTTATTTTACTTTTCTTATCCTTTCTTGCCTCTTAAAATATGATTGGTCTGTATGCCTTTTTGGTCTTCTTTGTTACTTATTTGTATGTTGTCTTTTTTTTGTGATAAGGATTATAGCACAATGTTGATTGCTGTATTATTGACATTTTCACCTATTATGTCTGTTTGTTTTGTTCACGCCTCGTTGTCAAATTAATGGAATTTGATGCGACTGTTATACAAGTGAGAGGTTTAGCTAGCTATGGAACCAGGTTCAATCCACCATGATCTACATGAGAAAATGCCTGTACCAAGTCAGGAATATGACATTTGATATCCATTCGTTTGATGTGTTTCAGCTTTTGATTTTGGATTTTCCGTTGGAGTTCAGTATTTTTGTGATTTTACTTAAGTGGTTCGCGAGTTTTCCATAAATTTGATAAATCTTTTATTTGTTATTCCAGCCAGGACGGGTGCAAAAATGTGTTGTACATTTGTTTCTTCAAAAACTAATATAAAAAAAAATCAAAATTCAGATGTGGTACTCCGGTTTCCTAAATAAAGGCAACAGAAGTATATCACTGTTCAACAGCCATAACTCGAGTGAAAGAACGAATCCGGGTTACAAACTAAAACCGAGGACAACACATCGACTATAACAGAAAAGCGACGAAACAACAGAGCACCGCAATGCAACAAACATAGAAACGAACAATTATATAGCAACTGTCATATTCCTGACTTGATACTGGACATTTTAAGAAAAAAAAAGTGGTAGAATGAACCTGGTTTTGTGGCTATTCAAACATCAACGCTTTTTGTCAATGTTAAATATACCGCCAACATTACACGACGGGAATACAATACGAATAAACGGAAGAACACCAAAGACAGAAAAATATATAAATAAATAATATTAAAGTACATTTCGACATGTTAAACACAGATAAACAACGAATTACTCAAATTGATTAAGGACAGTACACAAAAATAGCTTCATAGAATTACGAAACGTGTGTCTATAAAATGAATGAATCAATGTTACAAAAAATAACGTTACAGGTAATTTGCTAAAAATTGGCAAAAAATCAAAATTAGGTTTCTAATCATGTTATTTGATTATTTCATAACAATTACACGAATATTAATATTGAATTGTGTTAGTAATAGTGCAACCAACTATGTCGTACCCTCTTCAAAATCAAACTGCAAAACAAATAAATCCAGTGCACACAGCTTCCTTAAACCAAAATCCAAGAAATGAACTGGGTGATTAACCATCTGTACCCTCACATACGAAAAGAAAACAAAAAAGAATCAACAACTAAGAATCAAGAACTACAAACGATAAGACATAAAACAATATACTATCATAATTACAAATAAAAATTTGTAACTAGATACAGGATTGCGAATTCAAACTTAGTTAAATAGTCCTATTCGGAAATAGGTCACGTTCGGCACTTAAAAAACTAGACGACATAAATGATAAACCACAATATAAGACACGAGACATCCTCGTTTGGTTTAAACACAGCAATATTAGAACTTCATATTTGTTTTGAAATTGTCTGTTCCAACAACTTAACAGACAATTGAACAGCATACTGGAGGATTACATTATTCATTACCCTTCGGTAGCAACTGATATACATTATTCACTGATACTTCATGGGTACATGAAGAGATTCCCTTCACTTCATAAAATGCAAATTACAAGTCAAGAATATATATTTCATTTGTTTTCTATCCATAAGTCATGTTGTTTGATAAAGTCCTACGTTTGTCTTTTTGTCAGTTTATAGACAATTTCTTTTGGATTTACCTTGTAGTTTGTTTTCTTTTTGTTTCGCTTTCTGTGTCTAGTGTTTTGGGTACAGTTGCTTGTTTCTATATGCTAAATTTGTTTTCTGTTTTCATTTGACTTGATTGCCCCCCCCCCCTTGCTTTTTTCTACTTCTTGGTACAGTTATGGAGTAACAGTACTGTATTTGAAGAGTTGTCGCCTTCAATTAGGATTTATATGGTCGTAATACTGTTACTGCTGTTTAAAATGCAAAACTCTTAAACTTTTCAAAATTAAACATTCAAAAAGTAAAATCACAAAAATACTGAACTCTGAAGAAAATTCAATCGGAAAGTCCCTAATCCCATGGCAAAATCAAATGACAAAACCAATCAAACGAATGGACATCGACTGTCATATTCCTGACGTGGTACAGACATTTGCAAATGTAGACAATGGTAGATTGAACCTGGTTTTATAGCGCTAAACATCTCACTTTACGACAGTCTCATCAAATTCAAATATTTAAAACGATATGTGAACAAAACAGACAAAATAAATAATAAGTCAAAATATGGGTATAAAATATCCCGAAAACGTACGTAATCTTTATTTTTCATCTCAGCAATATGCTATATTGAATCCAAATAACAAACGTAATTAGAATATCGAAAGAGGAAAAATCATTTACAGATTTCTTTCGGATCGTAGAAATTTATTTCTGTTTTGTTGGGGGGATATGGGGGGATTGTGGTGATTTATTCAAAGTGTCCTATG
This sequence comes from Mytilus galloprovincialis, assembly GCF_965363235.1. Lineage (NCBI taxonomy): Eukaryota > Metazoa > Mollusca > Bivalvia > Mytilida > Mytilidae > Mytilus > Mytilus galloprovincialis. The sequence goes on along the minus strand of NC_134850.1, from coordinate 45,428,513 downwards.
TAACGTTGTCTATTGTATTTGTGCAATTTAGTTTTCATTATTGGCCACGATAGTGTCTGTTACCGTACAAACAGTGTTTTATTAACTACTTGGTAATTTTTCTCTTTTTTTAATTTAGTTCTATCCAACATTGAAAGTCACATAAATCACGTATGTGTATATACCATAATGTGTAGTATTTTGAATTTGTGAAGAAAATATCAAACTATTAATTGACAAGCAAACGAATATTAGAAAAATATATATTTCCAAGAAGCAAAACTAACATAGGTAATAGGTAAAATGTCCAAAGTTAGGGTATAGCAGACAACATTGTGTTACAATTTTAATAACTATTAAAACAATATACTGTCACTATGAAAAGTATTTTTTTACATGGTAAAAAGGAATAAATACAACAATTTCTATAGCATAATATAAGGTTAATGAAAAAGCGTAGCTCGTTGATGCAGTACATAAAACAGATGTCTGGTTTAAAATTCTGACCTACAGGTATCACATTTTATTTATGTTATTACTAACGACATTTGTTAATAATTAATGATAAAAATGGACATTTGAAATCCGAAGATGTATAAGTACCGAACCCGTTGAAGAGCTATATGACAAAACATACCTAAAATAAATAGCCAAATGGTAAATAGACCAATTTGAATCATTTTCAATAACCTATTTCTTAATGTAGTAGTAGGTATAACATATGTTGCAAGTCTGAACGTACAAAATAGGGATTACAATAATAAACATATTCAGATCAACACATATAAGAAATATCCAAAACAAATAATGATCATCGTCATATAAGACCCAACGAAAAATAATGAGTCTAATGTGTCAACTACGTCGTCCTTGGTAACATTTATTTTCTTTTTGGAATCAGCTTGTTCTGCATATTTCAACTTCTTTTTCAATATCCATTCTGTTATACCTTTCAGTGGTGACCAAATATCATCAGTTTTCTTTTTATAATGGTATTTAATAGTTACTGTTGTACCGTACAGAATTACTCCACTTACTGTGATAATCACAATCATAATAATAAGTAAAGTGCACATCGGATTCGAGGTAGCTGGCACTGAGGCTGAAGCAAGAGTAAGAAAAATAGCATACGACAACAACAATGTGATTGCTAGGCCTATACGTTCTCCTGTTTCAACTGGAACGATGAACACCAATGGGTTCAAAAATCCAAACAAAAATGTAGGAAAAACTACCATTATTGTATAATAGAGTGGCTGACGTTTAATTTCTACTGTAACGTAAAAAACACTGTGTTCTTGAGAATTGTAGACTGTCGAAGTGCACTTTTCCAAGTTCCAGTCCGAATTGGGAGTGAGGTGCATCAAAAGACATACATCAACTATTTTTGTTAATGAAAGATGTTTTTTGTCCATTCCCCATGGAACTATTTCAAGAGTACATATTTGTCTATCAAACGGAAATTTAGAAATATCTGGGGTACATTTGACATCTGCTACTGTCCCTGGACTATACCTTATATATCCACTACTGTTCACAGATGCAGGAAATTTCGTACTGTCACCAATTATTTCCATTTTGTCAACTCGATTTATAAGAACCAACGGTGGTAGCCATATATCGTTTGGGTCAATCATTAACAAACTCAAATTTCCTTTTAAAGACGGAGTCCACTCTAGACGTGTATCATGCCATATTAGATGAAAACATCCTGTAAGAGATATGCTCTCCTCGACTTCTCTGAAAAAGTTAACAGATACCATTAGAAAACTTATACTTATGTGCAATGTCTCTGTTGACGGTGTAGGCATCACCTCTTTTGTATAATTCGTCATCAGGTCTTTGTATAGTCTCTGAACATCAGTGATTGTTTGAGCTTGAACATTAACTAGTAAGAGCATAACATAGAAAAGTAAAATCCACTTCATTCCGAAATAAGCGCAATACATAATATTCTCTCTCAAAAATTTCTTCGAATATGAGTGTGTTAATTCTGAAAGAATCATGAATGTTTCGAATAGGAATTCACAGTCTATTACAAATCTATACAAATACATGAATTAATGGAACGTAACGTTTGTATAGATAAGTTTTTTGTTCAATATCGAGTCAATCATACTAAAGCCAGATAACTTGTAATGTAAACACTAGTAATGAAATTGTATTGTTTAAAAATATTACTATTTTTGTTCAATTCTAAAAAAAAAAAATAGATTTTAATCGGCTTAAATTAAGACAATAGGAAAAAATATTTTATGTTTGACATTGATGACTGAGTTTTATTTATTTGAATATAAATCATGATCCCTTTAAAGAATAGCTTGTAAAGTAACAGTTTAATTTGAAATTAATTGACTGTCATCAATTGTATCAATCCGTTAAATATAAATACCAATTAAAACCTTGGATTTATACAAACACATCAATTCAAGACAAAGCGCTTGTATAGAATGTAATTTCAATAAAAAAATCTAGCTATTTTCACAATATAAGTATTGCTAATGGAATTTCATTGTTTTGAGCCTTTTATATGTTTAATTGAACATTAGCTGTTAAAATCCATGTTTGACAATTCGACTTTTTAGACTATTTTTGTCGTGTATAGTTTTTATCTATTGAGTATAGTTTTCAAGATAATAAGCAACTATACTAAACATGCATAAACAATATATATTAGCAATAACTCTAAACAGGAGTCGATTGTCTAATTTTGTCGTTAAAATTTCAAGTTTTTACATGTTATAAAAAATGTTCAACTATTCGGTACACATAAATGTACGGATAACTATATATGTCGCCTTTGTCGCGTACAAGTGTACGCATCTCGTGGCTTCTGGAGAACATACATCGCAACATAAGTTTCTGATAGTTTTCCTTCATAAACTATTGAAACAGACAACATTGTGTTTAAACATTTACTAGAAATTTGCGACTCAGTGTTTAACGTTTTGTTGATTTTATAATTTCACAGATATGCAGTATGCTTTAGACGGAACGCAGCACGGTTTAATTTATTAAATATTATGTTTAACATTTCAAAAAGGTGTGTGTGCGTTTTTAATACATTTTACCCACTAATCACAAAAAAGTGAGATTAAAAATGCAAAGTCATTAAAAGTTGATTCACATCTCGAAACTAGACGAAATATTATCAATTAAAAACTAAACTTGCTAAAGTATCTTCGTTATTTCTGTAGCCAAATTCCAACTGCTCGTACATGTGAAGTGTATACATGTATCTCCCAAATGATTCGATAAAACAGGTCTTTGTGTTCGATATTCATGTTTTTATTAATAGAGAATTGATACCAAGGCAGCTTTCAACCATGGATTATAAATAGTAAATACTTTTGCTTTATGTATTTTGTTTTATATGTCGTTTTCTCAATGGTTTCGTCGTTTTGCTTTTTGAATTGACAATGCTGTTGTTTGATGTTTTTTTTTTTTTTTTACTTTTTTCTATTACTAATAAACGCTTTTTAATTTCCACCTTTGTAAGTTTCTTTTTAACATGCTTTTATTTCATATGTTTTATACAAAAAACCGGACCAGTCAATCCTACCATATTCATTATAAAAAAGCACTATAAAAGTGTACAACACATGTATTGTTAACAGTATTTATAGCATATATCGTTGACTATTCCAGTGTTTTTCTGCCTTAATAGCATATATCATTCCTTATTCGAGTGTATTTTCCAGATATTTATATTGTGTTCCTGTGTGGTCCTATAAATATTTTAATTTTATTTGTTTAATTTCTTCACTTTTGTTTTGTTTCTGTTTTATTTAAAAACGAAAGAAGTTCACGAATACTTGTAAATCGACTAAGATGGAACAAACCAAAGTAAAGCACTAACTGTGAGAGAATGGAGAGAATAGAGTTTATCCACCCCACCCCTCCAAAAAAAAAAATCCGTATGCGTCTTCACTGAAACCGCAGGCGTCTATTGGTATGCATGTAGCTGAAAGACGCCTCCGGGTGCGGGAATTTCTCGCTACATTGAAGACCTGTTGGAGACCTTCTGCTGTTGTTTTTTTCAATGGTCGGGTTGTTGTCTCTTTGGCACATTCCCCATTTCCATTCTCAATTTAATGTATATAGTTATCAAGGTACCAGGATTATAATTTAGTACGCTTGACGCGCGTTTCGTCTACATAAGACTCATCAGTGACGCTCATATCAAAATAGTTATAAACCAAACAAATACAAAGTTGAAGAGCATTGAGGATCCAAAATTCCAAAAAGTTGTGCCTAATACGGCTAAGGTAATCTATGTCTGGGATAAGAAAATCCTTAGTTTCTCGAAAAATTCAAAGTTTTGTAAACAGGAAATTTATAAAAATGACCACATAATTGATATTGTATAAACCGCCATACGTTTTAATTTCGGTCAAAATCAAAATGGAAGACCGAGTTTATCGTGTAAGTACCTCATCGTCATGTTATAAATGGATTATGCAATGAGGAATAAATGCTCTCAACCTGAAGTTGTCAACTCATTAGACGGAGACTAATTGCCAACGCTATAGCAAAAACAATAATAATGTAAAAGAAGAAATTCTGACATAGCTAAGATAACACTTTTACGCATGTTTAGAAACTACATAGATGTTTGATAGCTTTTAAAATAACAACTTTAAAAGTAATATGATGTGGTATGATGCCCAATGAGACAACTGTCAATATATACTATATAACAGAGAAGATAATATTTATAGGTGTACGGCTTTTCATAATACATAAATTTGACACCTGCTTAATAGACTCATTATAGATACTACTAAAGCACGCTTCCGGTTGTGGGATTTTCTCGCTGTATTGAATACCTTCAGCTGTTTTTTTTTTTTTTTTTTTTTTTTTTGCTCTTTGGTCGGGTTTTGTCTGTCTGACACATTCCCCATTTTCGTTCTCAATTTTATACAAGTTTACAAACAACATTGAACATGTTGAAATTGTTTATTTCCGTCCCAAAATATCTTGTTTATTTCCTTCTATTCGATACGGTTCTTTTTTTTTATAGAAAATTCCGATAAATGCAAAAAGAAAAACGACGAAATCATTGAAAAAAACCCGAACAGAACACTATATAGAATTTGTTTTTCTTATTCATGGTTGAAAGCTCCCTTGATACATGTAGTAGCTATTCTTTGTAAAGGGAAGCATTATACAAAAGCCCTGTAATAAAGCTTCAATAGGGTGATTTACACTATATATGTAAAAGCTTTTGGAATTAGGCTACAGAACTCGCAAAGTCAATCTGGCAACTTTGTCTTTTTTTTTTTCGTTTTTGATATTTTTGTCTCATTCCGAGTTGTGAATCAACTTTATATAATTAGTCATTTCAATCTCAATATATGTGATATTTTGGTAAAATATTTTACAAAGTCACACTCTCTTATTAAATAAAATATAATAAATAATGTTTATTGAGACTAAGCATGCTACTCTCCGTCAAAAGCATACTGCATATCTGTGATGCTAAAAAATAAACAAATGAACACTGTGTCACGAATTGCCAGTTATGCTGAAAACAAAATGTTGTCTTTTTCGTTGTGTAGTTTATTGAGGTTAACAAATACAAACATATGTAGCTATTAGTGTTCCCACGAAGCAACGAGTAGTGATGGATTCACCTTTACACGATAAAGGTGTCCTATAAAAATTCTGCTTACATTTATTTATACTGAAATTTCTTTTTTTTTTTCAGATTGTTAAAACAACTTGAAATCTTAAATATTGTTCAACTTGATCATTTAATGCCAGTTTTATCGATAATCTAAATACTGCTTGTAAAAGGGAAAGTGTAACGAGAGCCTATATGTGCAGAATGATCAGATCTTAGCACTATCTATTTACATCAAAACTCTGGGTCTTCTTAAAATGTTACAAGGAATATGAATGATTGCCAATGAGACAAATCTTCAAAAGAGACCAAATGACACAGAAATTAACAACTATAGGTCATCATACTATATGCCCTTGAACATTTGAATGACAAAATTAACTATTTTTTTTTCATTTTAAGCCAATTATCTTGAAAAGAAGTATACAAAAAATAAAGAACTTCTCATAAAACTACCATCTATGCAGAGAAACATCAAATGGCCAAAAAATAGCACCAACAAATGATTCTTATGGCCAAATAGTAAGACAATTCCTTATTAAGACAATTCCTTATTAGAGTTATTGCTCTTTAAAGACGATGTTATCCATTTGTACTGAACATGTATTTGCTTATTACATTGAAATAAATAGATGGAAACTGTACATGACAAACAGGGTCTACATGGTCGAATCGTCAAAAATGGATTTAACAGCTAATGTTTTATTTATAATGTTAAAAGATAAAAGACTCAAAATGCAAACAAAACAAAAACAATATGCTGAAAACATCAAAATTCAGGAACATGGCCATTATTATATTAAAGTTCGTTTCTCTGTGTGTTACATTTTAGTGTTGTGTTTCTGTTGTGCCGTAGTTCTCCTCTTATATTTGATGTGTTTCCCTCAATTTTAGTTTGTAACCCGAAATTGATGTTTTTTTTCTCAATCGATTTATTAATTTCGAACTACTGTATAGTCTCTGAACATCAGTGATTGTTTGAGCTTGAACATAAACTAAGAGCATAATATAGAAAAGTAAAATCCACTTCATTCCGAATTAAGTGCAATGCATATATATATGCTCTCTCAAAAATTTCATCGAATATCAGTGTGTTAATTCTGAAAGAATCATATGAATGCTTCGAATAGGAATTCACAGTCCATTACAAATCTATACAAATACATCAATTAACGGAACGTAACGTTTGTATAGATAATTGTTTTGTTCAAAATTGGGTCAATCATACTAAAGCTAGATAACTTGTAATGTAAACACTAGTAATGAAATTGTATTGTTTAAAAATATTGGTACTTTTTGTTCAATTCTAAAAAAAAATAGATTTTAATCGGCTTAGATTAAGACAATAGGAAAAAATACTTTATGTTTGACATTGATGACTGAGTTTTATTTATTTAAGGAATGACTGTAATATTTTTTCTGTCTATGAAGAAATAACATAAAAATTTGGTGCAAACTGAATAACGCGCGTAGCGGGTTATTTAACAGTGTGCACCACATTTTTTATGTTATTTCGAATAGACAGAAAAAATATTACAGTCATTTCTTATAATTTAATTCTAAATTCCATTTTAAACCGTAGAAAACCTTGAAAAAACGTTGATGACGTCACGGTCACATGACTAAATTATGTCTATGGTCTGATAACAAAATAACGTCAGCCAATCAGAAGACGCGTTACATCCAAAATTAAATTATATGAATATAAATCATGATCCTTCTAAAGAATAGCTTGTAAAATTAGGGTTTAATTTGAAATTAATTGACTGTCATCAATTGTATTAATCCATCGAATATAAATACCCATTAAAACATTGAATTTATACAGCTTGACATGTACGGAGCTTGACAAAACAGTGGGGTCAGCGAAAAGTACATCGATTGTACTGAAATGACAAAAAAGCCCTTACAATTCAAACTGTAACCTTTGTAATTAATTTAGAAGTAGAATGTCCCGTTTTTAAAAATAAGTAATAGTTTCATTTATCTAATTATTTTTTTTATTCTATCTATACAAATTGGATTTTCAGGAGGGTATATCATGAAATAGTTATTGCATTTCGGGAGTTTGACATGGGCTTGTTTTCTGCCTGCCTGATCATCAGTCAGAGCACACGACGATGCCTTGTTCCAGGTTGCAATTAACCTATACTATCATGGTTTGTATCTTCCGTGGGATAGTGCGTATACACGATTCTCACCGGACCACTGGCTTGGGCAACTGATCTAACATAGTCTACTAATAGTATTCAAGAAATACGACAGAGCAACTGACTATCATATTTTAAACAAACATAAACAAGTGACACAATACGTTATTTTTAACACATAACACTTACAACCACAGATGAAGAAAAAAACAAAAACAAAAAAGGAAAGCATATATAATAAATATACAGTATTTTTTCTTTTATTTAAATTAGATGTAAAAGTATAGGTCAAAAACCGAACTCTCAAAAACCAAAAGTCTCAATCCCTTATAGAAGTTAAAAACATTAATTTATTTTATTGATTTTATTATTTTAAATTTATTAAAATAAGTTTAAACTAGTATAGGTTAATAAGGCGCACCACCTATAAACAAAGATATCTCCTTCAATATATATTTATTTTTTAAATTTTTATTCAAATGGAATTTTTTCTAAAGTAAAATATTACTATAATGGACCAATTTCAAATTTAGTTACCAGGGCGCAATTACCAGTTGGTAAGCCGTCCACCAAAAACATATAACAGTAACCGGATTTATACAAACGCACCAATTAAAGACAAAACGTTTATATAGAATATACTGTCAATAAAGAATCTAGCTATTTACACAATATAAACAATGCTAATGGAGTTTCATTGTATTGTGCATAATATTTTGTTTTGCATCTTAAGTCTTTTATATGTTTAATTGAACATTAGCTGTTAAAATCCATGTTACAAGATTCGACTTTTTAGACGAGTTTTGTCATGTACAGTTTTTATCTATTGAGTATAGTTTTCAAGATAATAACACTGGTGGCAAGCGGATGGTCGTAACTAAAAGTTACGACCATCCGGAGATGGGAGACAACTCTAGGGATAAGTTTTTCTTTTCCGATTTTCGTGCAGTAAAATGTTCATTTGAGCCAAACCGCTTGTCTCATATACACTTATCGTGAGTGCGTTGATATTGAAACCAAATTTGATAGAAAAAATCATTCCAATTTTCGCAAAATAGTCATTCAAAAGTTCGAGCATGATGGTCGTAACTTTAAATGTGTGATGGTCGTAATTTCAACTATAATATTTTGGATGATGGTCGTAACTTTGAAAGATGACCGTACCTCGAGTATTTAGACAAACTTTTATTAATGTATTTTAAAAGTAAAAGTAATAAACTCAGATGTCATATATGATTTGTTACAAACAATATTATTTGTTACTATGATACTGGTATGCAGAAATTGAGCTAGAAAATTATTAAACACACACAGTTATGATGTATTCCAAACGCTCATCATTTAGGAGAAACAGTGAAAACTTGTCAACTCGCATTAAGCCAAAAAGTATGTTAGGGTTGAGTATTAATATTTTTTTTACTGTACGTTAAGGCATAAAATTATTAAATGCACGTGTATTCCCTCATATTTTTTTTTTTTCTACTTTTTTTTTTATCTGCAATCATGTCGGCAGATGAAATTATTAAACGTACAATTCTGAACAATCATCTTTATTTTTTGATCAGCTATTGCAGTTCTTATCAACTATAGGCCTTCGAATATTCGGCTTTTGGTGGTTCATGCGGAAATTAAATCCACAAATACACTTCGGAGTCCTGGGTTGAGTTCAATATCGTAGCTGCTACGTAAATTTTGACTATTGAACGTGTAGCTATAGACTAGTTCCTACATAGATATTGATAGCAGCTACGTAGCCGCTACGATATCGAACGCAACCCAGGATTTTTTAACGTGCTGTCTTTATTTTTTATCGATTACATAACGATTATATATTGCAGTATATCATTGATATTAGTTCTAAGTATTGGTACGGAATGAAAACTGAATCCATTGTGTCGCAATGAAAGTTGTATTAACCTCGAAAGTAGGAATATTGTTGATATATATTTTACACTGCTACACGCACTGAATTTAAGAGTAAAATAAACTACTAGTTTGTAGCCAGGCTTAAGCTTGTAACCAGGATAAGATATCAGAGACTTAGGTAGAACTAAATGTACTGCGGCAACTATCACATACAAACCCCACAGTTTGCAGGTTGAACATTATGTGTATGTTATATGTTTATATTATATGAATGGCTACACGCTACTCATGGACTTTGTAATGGACATAACTGTCCACCTTATTATCAGCTTGATTTCACCAAATAACAATATCACTTCTAAAAATCCAGGCTAAAATAAAGCGTATGTTCTTTAACTCAGGTACGGACCTGCGAATTCGCGGGAATGGTCTAGTCTAGATAACGACCTTCATAACCTATCAATATTAACTTTTAGATTATTTTGACTCCTTACTAATGCTCTTTCGACTTAATGTATCAATCTTAAATTGTAGATTTAAAAAAAATCAGCTAGTAGGTACATCCTCAAAAAGTTTTTACAATGTTTATCTTTTCAAAAGATGCAAAATTTAAAGAAGAAAAAAAAACAGGATACTGTTATTTCATGTGATGTCCAATTTATTAAAAATGCCTTTCCTTAAAATCATTTATTTTGTAATTAAAAATGATTTGATACATTTCGTGCTTTTTATTTCCAACTAAGAACAAAATATGAATAAGCAACTATACTAAACACTAAACAATATGTATTAGCAATAACTCTAAAAAGGAGTCGATTGTCTAATTTGGTCATTAAAATTTCAAATTTTTACATATTATAAAAAATGTTCAACTATAAATGTACGGATAACTATATATGTCGCCTTGGTCGCGTACAAGTGTACGCATCTCGTGGCTTCTGGAGAACATACATCGCAACATATTTTTCTGATAGTTTTCCTACATAAACTGTTGAAACAGACAACATTGTGTTTAAACATTGACTAGAAATTTGCGACACAGTGTTTAACGTTTTGTTGATTTTATAATTTCACAGTTATGCAGTATGCTTGAACCGAATCAAGATTAGTGATTTAATATTAAAATTATAATTAACAATTAAGTGTGAACGTTTTTTGACCTATAATATTTTACTTTTACAAATAATGACCTGATATGAGATTTGTCTCATTGGCACTCGTACCACATCGTCTTATATCTCAAAACGGCATAATTCGTTTGGCAATTATTTCTTAGTTCACAGATTCGGTAAAACTTACAGTGTGTAAAAACAACAGCTGCGGCGTACGCTCAAGTTGCATATTGATATAGAAATCAATTGTATTGCTCTTTTTAAATCAAACCCAAATTTATAACTTCGCATATACGGTGCTCTTAATTAAAGTTATGTTCGATTGAAAGTGTTTTTTTTTATGACTTACTTGACATAATCCACTTTGTCCCATAAGGGACATAGGATGACCACATTTGATTTCCATCTTTACCTGTCCATGGCTATTTTCTTTGCTTCTCTCCACATTTTCCCAATTTCTGTTGATCAGATGCCAGGTGGACTTTGATCGCCCTCTTTCACGATGGCTCTGAGGATTCAAATTTAATGCCTGTCTAGTTACATTGTGCTGTTTTGACGTAACGTGTGTCCAAGCCATTTCCATCTACGTGTCGTAATTGTTCTTTCTATTGGTTCTTGTTTTGTCCTTTTCCATAGTTCTTTTTTGCTAATAGTGTTTGGCCACTTGATTCCAATGATGTTTCTAAGACACCTTGTCATGAAAACTTGTAATGCTTTGAAAGACACAGCGGTTAGTTTCCAAGTTTCTGACCCATAGAGGAGTATAGGCTTTAAATTGGAGTTGAAGATCCTGATTTTGGTGTTTGTTGATTGAAACTTTTTATTTATTTATAAATGGAGTTGTGTGTTAAAATTGAATATCCGAATGGCCTATTTAGTTATCATTAAAAAAAATATGGATAATTACTGAAAAAACTAATAACAGTTAGTCGTTCGATAATTTGATTGACACATTTGATACTCAGGAATATTCTGCTTTGCAATTTGTCCAAAATGTTCTCCCAACATTATCACAATTGTATAATGTATATTGAAAGGAGAAAGAAATTATCTGCTACAAAGTAATATTCAAATAAATATCTAATATATTTTAGCATTTCCGTTGGTTGGAATAGCAGAATATGAACCTTATAAAAGACCATCACTGTGCCATATGAGATGGGCATCATCGAGCCTGATTGAAAACGTTTATTATGTAGCAATACTGATATTGTTCTCCGTGGTACCTTCCATTGTTGTTACAACTCTATACGCCATCATATATATCAAGGTACGTTTGTAAATTATGTTGTTGTCTCTTAAAAACGTATTATATCCCTGTAATCAGAGTACAGTGATATATCGACCCTCCTGTCAGATTCTCACATAAAACATGTTTTCTATAACCTGGTGGAGATTTATGTAGTTAAACAATTACGTAAAACGGGGCTATTGTATATTGCTTTAATTTAGAGCAAATTTAAGACATTTTTCAAACTGTTAGTAGGCTCACCAGGTTAACGACCTGGTTGCGTTTTAGCTATTATCTTGTGTAGTGTACAGCACGTTCAACAAACAATCCAGTATACAATAACTTAATAAATGCTTCTTTGAAAGACTCTGACGTTTCATCAGTATGGTTAACGTTTTGCTTTACATGTATGGTAATCACATTGATAAATAGCTTATCATCACATTGATCGTGTAAAAAACGGTGACAAAACTAAATAAATAAAAACGACGAAAAGAAAAGCAAGTCCGTAAACACTGATCAACACTGTCGACTGGGCAACAGGAAGAAACAAAATAACTGTTGGTGCTCCGGAAGGGTAAGCAAGTAAATGTGACATTAGTTTGAAATTAAATTGATATGAAATGAAATGCGTGCCTTTTTATTTTTTATATTTATGCTATTTAGTATATTTTAGGCAAATGACTCGTTTAAAAATGTAGCAGTTCACGCAATCGAGTTATGCCGATGCTAAAGACCTTCGTTGTTATTAGCGGTAAGTAAACTTTGCTTATTTTACAATTTTTTTTTCAAATCATAGCAACAAAACTCATAACTCAATTTCTTTACATTTATTGAAGGATGGGGGAGTGCGAGTGATTTCTATTAAATCAAGTAAATAACTAGAAAACTTCGCTTTGATTTAAAAATCTGACACCAAGAGTTTTTCTTAGTTGCCATTTTCTTTTTCTGTATTTGTACAGTAATGTCTAAAGGTAGTGAGTTACACGTGTTGAAGGAATGTAAAAATAAACGGTCAACGTCACAATATTTATTCCAAGTCATTCTAGAATTTATAAGCTAATCAATTTTTATCATATAGTGCTTACCTGCAAAAGTAGAACATTATTGTAGTTTATTTTAAATGTTAAGAAAAGTTATCAATGTAAATTTTTCAGGTACGTTTATATTAGCATGGACACCGTACATTGTATGTGTTATAATGGATTTATTTGGAATTGATTACCATTCTAATAACGTCTATCTCATGTCCTCAATGGTGGTGAAGTTTTCTTTAACCGTGATTCCCATATTACTTTTGATACAGCATAGGAAATTCAAGAGAGAATTGGAAAGTGTCGCTAGTGACGTAATTGACAAAATTGAAAAAAGGACAACTTCATCAGGAGAGTATGTCGTAGACTGTATGAAGGGAAATAAGCATAAATACAATCCAGGTGAAAAGGATGCAGGGCCAATTCAACTTATTTTATACATTCAACTCAATAAATGGAATACTTAATCAATCTATAACTAACTTGCACAAAAATGTTGAAAGCTACATTTTTGTACCACTTTATACTTTATTTTGGTCTTTTTTATCCCTTTTTTATTCAAACGTCACTTATAAGTCTTTTGTAGACGAAACACGCGTCTAGCGTTAACTTAACATTTTAATCCTGGTATCTATGATGAGTTTATTTACTACCAAATTCACTCATTTTGGAATTATCAACAAATACTAATAAACATATATGAACAGAAGCAGTTGTTATCAAATAGTCCGGTTTTATGTATGTTGGTGTTTGTTTTTGTAGAAGTTCAATGTTTCTGTTGTTTCGATTTTACTCTAAGACTTACAGTTGGTGTGTTTTTATCAGTTTTGGTGTGTGGATCGGATTTGTTTAAGTTACATCGATTTATGACTATTGAACAGTAACATACTTATAATACCTGTATTTAAGGAATATTTATCATTCTATTCTACTGGTATTTGGTGGGTTTTTTTCAGAAAATATATATAGAATACATTTTGAGTGTCTCTGCTGGATTTAATTACATGACATTATTCAAGTGTACACATCTATTATAACTGAAACTTACAATCGTCACAACTCGGTCGATTCCGTACCTCATATAAAGAAGGAGTTATGCAAAATAATTTTTGACTGTCCTCTTTGTGCCTTGTGTGAGTTTACTAGTTTCAAATATTTTTCATATTTTGTTTTATTCAAACAGCTCGATAATGTCTAATTTAAAAAAATGATAATTGTTTATTCAACTTCAAGTAGCGTATATGTCACAAACATTAGGTCATTGATAAGTGCAAACAAACTTGTAATATTTTGTGTTTGTACTGGAAACTTGCACGACAATAGTAACGGAGTATACAATTACTTCCAATAGAATAAAAGCTACAAATGTATGTTGAATGGGGACCTAATTTAATCTTGCAACAAGCTACCCTTGGTAACTTATGTCCTTTATAGAGCTATTACAGGGGGTGGTTTAAGCTAATATATAGTACATTGGATATGTATGTATATATCAACTAGCCTCGTTATTGATGTCGTTCGGAATAATTATGTATCGAACGTCAGTGTCACAAACAGGAAATGTTTGCGTACTACTGTATTCTAGGTTAAAATGTCAGTTATTAAATGTTGATACGTGGGTAAAACAAAGTATGTAACATGGACATAATTTGAAAACGTAGAAGAAAATAGCGTCTAGCGTATGATTTTTCACTTGGTAACTTATTCTTAATTCAAATGAAATTATTGTTAGTTTAAACATATTTATTTATAGTAGATTGGGAAACAAGTTATTGACACTTTGCCGGTACCAGTGCTGCCTTGTGGCGACATAAGCCTGCTCTTTCTCAAAATCTACAAGGGTGTCTTATACGTTCAAGAGATATGGTTCTCTCTAAAACACAGGTCAGCCATTTATTATCCCTTATCGATGGACTATCATCTTTTCTTAAGACCATAATCGCAAATGGTATCAAGGGAAAGTCGAAAATTCAGTCCCTGAAATTTTCTCCCCGGAACGGTGATCGAACTAGGAACTTGTGTGTTTAACAGTAGTTAGATACACTACACCATTTATTTATTATCTCTATCATTGTTAAGCACCAGATAAACGTTGATGGGAACAGGTATAATTGTACTTTATTCATTCCCTGGTAATAAGGTTCGGAATTAAAGTATACCTACAGAAGTTTTTGGGCGTATCAAAATCTAAAAAATAATGATGTAAACCAAATTTGAAACTTAAAACTTTCGTTAGCCTAAGGAAAAATATGGTTCACACTCATTATAAGTACGTACACTGACATAAATTTGTGATTTACATAAAATGTTTGTACCTTGAAACTTGGATAAAGAGTTGACTCATTTTCACTCATACCACATCATTTTACATTTAAAGGCAACCAAATATAAAAATTGATTTTAAGAATAATTTCTCGTAGTTTATTGAATAATATTAAACCGCAAACATGAACTTTGATTAAAGAAGATACATGGATTTAAACAACATAAACAAGAGCTCATTGTTAACTAGATTATAAATGACCATGAAATGGGAACGTTACCATAAAGAAATTTCACACTTGTTATGTTTACGGACTTGACACATCAGACCGACACGGACCCTACAACCATCTTAAACGAATAAAAGACATAAAGTGCGATATAAATACATTGCTTTGGGATAACAAAGTGAACAAAAAAGTTAAACATGCCGCACATATGGAGAAATGATAAGTATTCTGACGTTTCTATTCGATAACATATTTATTTGATTTGGGAGGTAGACTTTTCAACAAATTGGTAGCATTCCTATAGCAAAATTACCGACCTCGATGGAAAATTCAAATTGTAAAACCTTCATCAAATTGCAAAATTAAAAGCTCAAACAGATCAAACGAATGAACAACAACTGTCATGTTCCTGACTTGGTACAGACATTTTAAAAAGTACAGTAACTCATTCATATTTTCAATTGAATGGCTAATATTCTACATTTTGTACTGGGATATTCTAAATTGAGAAAAAATACAAAAAAAGGTGTCATACAAAACTTTTTCGGCGATAAAACCACAACATCATTGCAAACAAATCAACTGACAAAAGGGCATCAACAAGACCAATGGGTACGGTTTTGGAAACATCATAATCATAATTTGATAGAAAAGCCTTGTATGTTTTGATTTTCCTTTTCACAATTGAAATGTGCAAATCCATTAAATCGGGAAACGAGAAACAGTTTTATATAAACAACATAAACAAACGACAACAACTGAACATCAGTTTCCTGACGTAAGACATGCACAAACAAATGTAGCGGGTTTAAACGTTAACATAGGACAAATCTTCACCTTTACCCAAACGATTGTGTAACATCACAACATAGCCAGTCAATTGAAATGGCTTTACTTAATAAATATAGATATTAACATAAGTATACATAAGTACAATATGTACGAAATAAAAAATATGTTCAGACTAACACATATAAGAAATATCCAAACCCAATAAGTATCATCATCACATACGATCCATAAAAGAACAATGAATCCAATGCATAAACTACCTCGTCCTGGGTAACTGGTACATTTTCCGCGGAGCAGCACTTCCTTTTCATTGCCCGTCTTGCAAAACCTTTCAATGGTGACCAAATATCATCAGTTTTCTTTTTATAATGGTATTTGATAGTTAAGGTTGTACCGTACAGAATAATTCCACTTACAGTTATAATTATAATCATAACAATAAGTAAAGCGCACATCGGATTCGAGGTAGCGGGTACGGAGGCAGACGCAAGAGTAAGAAAAATAGCATAAGACAACAACAGTGTGATGGCAAGGCCTATACGTTCTCCTGTTTCAACTGGAACTATGAACACCAATGGGTTCAAAAATCCAAACAGAAATGTGGGAAACACTACCATTATTGTATAATAAAGTGATTGGCGTTTGATTTGAACTATGACGTAAAGATTGCTATGATCGGTAGCATTGTCTATTATTTGGGAGCACTCTTCCAATGTCCAATCTGAATTCGGAGTATAGTAGTCAAATTGACATTGATCATCTTTGTATAGGGGCCTAAATGAAATATAAGGCATTGGTATTCCATATGGGATAAAATGAAGTGTGCATGTCTGTCTATCGAATGGAAATTTAGATAAATCTGTGATGCATTTGACATCCAATACGTCCCCAGGGGAATTGACAACAAATCCACTACTCCATACAGTTATATAGAATTTTTTCCCATCACCAATAGATTCAAATTTATCAACTCGATTAATGATCACTAACGGGGGCAACCATATGTTCATTGGATCAAGTATTAACAAACTTATATTACTATATGATGAAGGATTCCACTTCAGGCGTGGATCATGCCAAAGGAGAATAAAGCTTCCGGTTAATGATAGGCTTTCTTCTACCTCTCTGAAATAGTTGATAGATACAATAAAAATTCCAATTCGTATGTCCATTGTCTCTGTAGATGGTGTAGGCATCACTTCTTTTGTATAATTCGTTAAGAGATCTTTGTATAGTCGCTGAACATCTGTAATTGTTTGAGCATGAATAAAGATTGGCAGAATACAGAAGAAATATAAAATCTGCTTCATTCTGAATCAGACGCAATGCAAACTATTATCTCTCAAACTTTGAAATGTTGTTTCGACTTACAGAATTTAGTTAATTATCAATCAATTAAACGACCACTCAGCATATACATACACTGTCTATTACTGGATCGGATCTGTTCAAAAGCATAAATCAATAAAAGAAAATGTTTGTATAGATAATTATGATAGTTCAATATCAGTTTATTTTAATAGTTAGTTGTTTTTGCATTGTAAACAGTGATAATGGATATTCATTGTTTACAGCATATATACTTATTGATTCTTTTAAAGACCCGGACCATGTGTAACAAAAAATTTGTTCGGGTGTGACATTTGTTCCACCAGGACAAATTTCATAGGAAATATGTTCCACCGGAACTTATTTCACAGAAAATTTGTTCCGGAACTGTTTTTTTTACCAAATGTGAAATAAGTTCCGGAACAGAAATCGCAGCTTCATGAGTTTTGTTCCAATAATAAAATAAAAAAAAAAAGTGAAATAAGTTCCTGTGATATTAGTTTTGAACGAAGGTATTTTATAGAAATCCATGAAAATGTTCTGCTCGAACCTATTTCACTGAAAATAAGTACCTTTTACATATTGCACAGCGAAATATTTTCTTGTTACACTTAAAAAATATAATGCAACCTAGAAGCTGTACTTGTGCTTGCATGGGGTACATTTGCAATTGGAGGCATAACTATAGGATGAAGATAAGAAATACACGCCATGATAATGTACCATAATGTGTATCAATGCTAGCACGGATCCAGGGGGGGGGGGGGGGGTCCGGGGGTTGGAACATCCTTTTTTTTTGGACGATCAATGCATTTGAATGGGGACATGTAGTTGGACCCCCTCTCCTTTTTTTGTCCTGGGTAAGGAACCCGTCTTTTTTAAATGGCTGGTTCCGTCCCGGCAATGTTTTATCATTTATGTCACGGTATTCAACCTCCTTATTTCCTGTTGATCTGGCATTATTGTTCTAATCATACATGTATTAGCTATTGTCATTGCAAAGTATTAAAAGAGTGTGTCTTTTGTTTCTTTATGTTTTTAATATATTTGATCAATCACTTTGTCCTCTTCAAATATGTACAAATGTTAATCTTTAATTTTTTTCCGAATGACTTTTATTATCATTTTTTATGGTACTCTTTCCTAGTTCATAAGTGTCATTTTTAGTATTATTATTTGAGTATGTTATTAAACTTTTGCTTTACTCCAAAGGATCCAAATTAGATGTTTACACTTTTTGTCTATTACATTTATCAATCGAATACATTTTTTTACAATGACTTTAAACTCACTGATGACAAGTGCTCAGTATATAAAATAACTTGTTTGACCAGTGGAACATATTTCACAGACAAGGAACTTATTTCCCCATATGACCTCAGTTATCCACCCCTGGACAGTATGGACGTCTTTTTTGCGGTCCCGAGAAAAAAAACAAATTATATTGAATTCAGCATAGTTACAGAACATGGAAAGTAACCATAGAGTGGGAAACTATTAAGGAAATAGGATCAAGCCGGAAAATTTAATAGGTTCGTCAGTCTGAATTTTATCTAAATTTTGCACTAAACTGAATATATATCCTATATACAGCCGCTAAAATATACATACATAATACCATTGACCACAACTCACTAAGTCCGAATACGTTTAATACTTAGTGAAGACATTATAGCCTGTGGCAAAGTTGACCTTTGAACTTTTAACTATAAACTTGGATCTCTATTGTTATTCAATTGAACTCATTAACGATCTGACAAATATACACAATTATGTCACTAAGCGAAACCAGAAAGTTACTTCAGCAAAGCAGAAAAATAGTCGACGAGGCAGATGAAAGTACGAGTGTAAATCTCATCTTAAATATGATTGTGAAACTTGTTTCAAGCATCGATACAAGACTACAAGGGTTGGAAAAAAGTGTAGGAAAATTCGATGAACTCAAGAATATTATTACCTCAGTAACAAGCCGAGTGGTGACAGTTGAAAAAGATGTAAATAATTGTAACAAGAAAATTAGCGAGGTTGAAAATAACTTACAGGGTGTTGGAAACTTGTTTGATAACCTTAAATCACTTTGTGACACCAATAAATCTACAGTTGCGAAAGTCCAAGACCAATATGAAGTAGTCACGACTGCATGTAACAAAAACAAAGCAGAAATAAAGAAAGTTTCTGAAAACTTAGAAAAGGTAACAAATGGAGAAAGCAATCCGTGTGTCTGTTTGGAAGAAGTGCAAAACCTAAAAAAATCAGTTCTCGACCTGAAATGCCGATCTATGAAAAACAATCTAATTTTTTCTGGTCTGTGTGAAGTACGTGAAGAGAACACAGAGGAGCTCTTTAGAACTTTTCTTCACAGAGAAATCGGTATTGACTATCGGATCGAGTTTGGTAATGTTCACAGGTTTAGCAATTATCCAAGGGGGAAGCGCCCAATAGTAGATAGCTTTCTGTACTTCAGTGACTTGCAGTATGTTTTAAAAATGCATATAAACTACGAAACTCTCAGTATGGCATTCGACAGCAATTCCCCAAAGAGATTGAGGACAACAGAAAACTATTGTATCCTATTCAAAAGGAAGTTAAACGTCAAGGGGAAAAGGTAGTACTTGTCCGAGATCGCCTTTATATAGACAATCAACTATATATACCGTACAGTGAAGCCGACGAAAGCCAAATGATGAATGATACTGAACAACCGCCAGATGATGTTTGGACTACACCGACCAATGGTGGCTCTATACAACCACCAAAACGTCAACGCGTAAGCTCGTCCACTCCCATGGGATACTAGGGATGCCTTGGAGAACAACATAACTCACGAGACTCTTACTCAAGTCTGTTATCTAACTGTTGTAACATAGATAAATGTATTGGTGATATTGCAAACATTAACAGTAAATCTCTGTTGGTTGATGAAAATGAATGTAATGTAAAAGTAAATTCATATACAGTTAACTCTATAAATACAAATAATTTACATGATTCTAAAGCCAAACCGAGTGAAAAAATTGTATTGAACAATCCTGTAATAGAAAATAGTGTCACAATCTGTATTATTGAAAACAAATGTAAATTAGATATTTTAAGTCTGAATTGTTGTGGTATAAATAAACGTCTTCAGTACCCTGAATTTTGTGAACTTTTATATGATCATGATATAATTTGTCTGCAAGAAACGAAGACTGATGATTTAGATACAATAAATCTTCCTGGTTTTATTTTTCATATGAAAAACAGACAAAAATATGGGGAAAATCTGGTGGTATTATTTTAGCATATAAAAAAAACTTAATAATCATTTAGAACTATTAGAAACAGATTCAAAATATACATTCTGGTTCAAACTCTCTTCGGTTTTTTCAAAAATAGATGAGGATGTTGTCTTTGGTATTGTATACATCCCGCCAGAAAACGTATACCACCAGCCAGATACTTTCGATCAAGTTGAAAATGAAATCCGGAGCTTTTCTCATAATTTTAAATATATTTGTTTATTTGGCGATTTTAATGGCAGAACTGCAGATGAACCAGATTATTTTGAGATCGAAACACATGAACACGAGCAAGATTTTTCGGAATTTATACAAGATAATTTATATTGCCTAGAGTCTCTTAATATTGACAGAAAAAGAAAGAGTATGGATACTGTAAAAAACCGTTCTGGTCAGAAATTATTAGAATTATGTAAAGGTAACGACCTGTTTATTGTTTATGGTCGTATTGGTGATGATAAACATGAATCTGGTAAATTAACATGTAAAAATACTAGCGTTATTGATTACTGTATTTGTAAATATGATTTTCTTAAATTTGTATCAAACTTTAAAGTTAAAGAGTTTTCACGTGTATACTCAGATATTCACTCTCCAATTACCGCTACTTTACACATGAATGAATTTACCGCTGTCAATGACCAAATTGACAATTATACATGCGATAATTCAGTTAGCTGTAGAGTTAAAAAGTGGGACGTGTCAAAAAAAAACTTCATATGTTGATAATATAGATAAAGAAAAACTTCAAGTATTGTATACTGATTTGGAAGAAACTTTGAGTGACAATTTAGATAAGGATAAAGTTAATTCTTTTGTCAGCAAATTAAGCAATCTTTTTATTGAAAGTGCAAAGAATACTTTTGGTTCCCGAAAAGATACCCCAAAACGAAAATCTACAAATAAGAAGCCTAAGGAAGATAACCCTTGGTTTAACGAAGAATGTAGATTCGAAAGACAAAACTATCGTAATCTTAAAAGAAAGCTTAAGTTTAGAAAAACAGATACACTTAAACGAGAGGTTTCAGAAGCAGAGAAACGATATAAAAAGACACTCGATGCGAATAGTAAAAAGTATAGAAAGAAAATGCGTAGTAAACTTAAATGTATGAAAACTTCCGACCCGAAAGAGTATTGGAATCTTTTGAATAGGGGTACACAGAAAAAGCAACCAAATCTTCCGCTCGAGGACTTATTCGACTTTTTTTTTAAAAACTTAACCAAACGGTTGAAGAACCCCTAATCGAGAAATGTCTAATACAGATATATTTGATAATGCTGATATTGATCATTTAAGGGCGTTTTTCAATAAAAGCGTAACTTTCAGACCTAAAAAAAAAAAATGGAAAATCAACTTGTCTAAAATTTAATTTCAAGAGTTATTTTGAATACCTCTATTATAGACCTGTTTGTAAACAAAAAGTGCAATCTTAAATATTCTTTAAAATGATATTATTTTCATAATTTGTGTACTGTTTCGTAGGGGACTTTTGTCTCCTACAAAACTTCTTCTAAACACACGTATTTTTTGCAATTTTAAATGTTTCCTATAGACATTCCAGTTTGTTTACTTTAAATACTAGAAAAATCTCATTTTTTTCTGAATTGGAAAACCATTTTTATCGATAAAGATTAGACAGTACTTCACATATGAGGGTACAACTCATGTTACGTAGTGGACATTTTGATGCGTTTCGTAGTGGACAAAACCGTTTCGTAGTGGACAAAAAGTTTCGTAGTTGACATCAACCCTATTATATGTTAATAAAAACATAATAAAAATTACATGAAACTAACCCTTGTTATTTGTTTTGCACGAATATAATTGAAAAAAGAGTAAAAAAAGACTGTATGGTAGTGGTAGTGTCCACTACGAAACGTTTTTCTCCCATACTTGTTTCGTAGGGGACCGTTTCGTAGGGGACGTATTCGCATGTTTTATTTTTTTCCCACAATCCCTATATTGCAATAGTAACAAGACTGATTGTATTCATCAAGGCATTTATTAAGCTGTACACTGATATTTTTTTCATAATTTTAAAACCAGATACTGAAGGAGATTTGACCCGTTTCGTAGTGGACATTAACAAAAATACGGTATCACTCTGGTCCATTTGATGTGCTCAATTTTTCTTACCAACAATTTAATTGCCGTTATAAAAGCATCACTTCTTTTGTAAGACCCTAATTTTATATCTCTTGCAAACAAAAATTACATTGATTTTATAAAACTGTTTATTGGCAAATTTTAATGACTTCGTTTCGTAGTGGACATTTTGTGAGGGATATACCTTCTGAAATTAAAAATCCTATATTGAAAGCTGTTTATTAAAATATGTTGGCTCTGAACATACTTTTGAATTATTAAAGAACTTATGTAAAGTAAAAATAACATTTATTTCTTCATTTTTTTACGATATTTTAGAGTATGAATGTTGAACAGGCGGTCTAGGGACATGCCATTTTGGTTGTTTAGGACCATTCAGGAGTCAATATCTTATCAATCCCTCTAAAAATAAACTGTTTCTTTGCTTAAAAATGTTAAATCTAATTCAATGTACTGACTGCACAAAAAATTACTTGCAAAGATCAAACACATTTTTTTTAAAGTGGCTGGGACAAGAAAATACGTTTTTATTGAAAAACGCCCTTAAACGATCAAATTAATGCCTACATTTCCAGAGAAGAAATAGCTAAATGCATTAAAAATCTGAAGAATAACAAAGCCTGCGGTGAAGATTATGTAGTGAATGAATACATGAAATCTACTGCAGATTTATTTCTTCCGATCTATGAGAAGCTATTTAATCTCATATTTGACTCCGGCGTTTTGCCCGATATTTGGCTAATTGGAAATATAAAACCTATATATACAGGTAAAGGCAACCAGTTTGATCCAAAAAACTTCCGTCCGATAACAATTTTGAGTTGCCTTGGTAAATTATTTACAGCTTTACTTAATGAAAGATTATGTCTTTTCTCTGAAGAAACACTCTTGCTAAATGAAAATCAATTTGGATTCCGAAAATAATACTCGACAACTGATAGTTTGTTTGCTCAAACTCATTTTTTGAAATTTTGAAATATAGAAATAAAAAGCTGTTTTGTGCATTCGTCGATTTTGAAAAGGCGTTTGACACGGTTTGGAGAGAGTCTCTCTGGTATAAACTTCTTTTAAATGGTATTAAAGGGAAAATATATAATGTTATTTTAAATATGTATAAAGATATTAAATCCTGTATTACATATAATAAACAGAAATCAGACTATAATTTCTCATGTGATATTGGTGTACGGCAAGGTGAGAATTTATCGCCTTTTCTGTTTGCCTTATTTTTGAACGATTTGCAAGATTTTTTAGAAACGGAAAATCTTCAGGGTCTTAACGTGATTTCAGATTTACTAGAAGATAAGTTAAACATTTACCTGAGACGTTTTGTTCTGCTATATGCAGACGATACGGTCCTAATGTCTGAATCAAAGGCAGACTTACAAAAAATATTAAACAAATTTGGAGAGTACTGTAATATATGGAGACTGAAGGTTAATGTTAACAAAACCAAAGTCATGGTATTTTCCAGGGGAAGGCCTTGTACAGATTAAAATTTTTCCTTAAATGGGGCAGATAGATATTCGTAAAAACCGTTCTCACGGCCGTAGAACAAATCGCAATCAAAGAAAATTTCGGACTAATCATACCAATATTTCGGACCTAATTTCTATTTCAAAAAACAACGGAAGACATTATCTGTTAACAAAACTCTGTTCATTACCGGTTAATAAGTTAAATAAAATTTTGGAGGATTGCAACACAATTTCATATAGCAGTCCTAAGTATGAAATTGTTCAAATTATTATGTCATATTGTTATTCTAAACTATTTCCCAAAATTGATCGCCCTGAAGATCATAAAAAGCATTTTATTAAAATAAAGTATGTCAATAAAGGTTTTGATTTTGTAAATATTGCCGGTATATTTAACGACCATTCTGTTAAAGAACAAATTCCTGGATATTTTGACAATACTGAGCTACCTCTTATTTGTTATATTTACAAGAAATCTACCCGGAAATTTGTGTTTAATTATAGTCAACTGTGTAAAGATGTTAATATCAGTGAAAATACACCTACTTCATGTAATTGTAGTACCTCCGAATATATTTATGGACCCATTTCCCATGTTATAACAGGAGATCTTAACATCGTTCAAGACCGAGAGTTAAAATCATTCCTCAGTAAAGGACCTAAATATCGTCCCCCGTCAATTATTAATTGGAATGAGTGTCGTAATATCATCCACGACTCACTCCATACTTACTGTATGAAATTGATAAAACGGGAAAAAGCTGAAAAAAAATCTTTGGACTCTTTTTTTAATTCAGTAATGAAGATAGTTGATATACGTATTCAACATTTTAAAGAATATTTTACTATTAACAATAACCACAAAAAACCTATTTCTCGTATCAAACATAAACTAAAAGAACTAGCCATGAAATTTGTTTTTGTCCCGGCCGATAAAGCTGCCAATAACATTATTAGTGTTTGACGTAAATTTTACATTGAGGTTCTGAAAAAAAGAAATCACCATTCACCAACATTCCAACTGACTCCATTTTCAGAAAACGACATCTGTAACAAACATAAACTTTTAGCTACCGCTTTACAAGCAGAGCCAAATACAATGAAAGTCCCAACTATGTACTGGCTTCCGAAGCTACACAAAACACCTTAAAAATATAGATTTATTTCGTCTTCAAGCCATTGTTCCATTACTAAATTGTCTATTCTTCTTACCAGCACACTTGGTGCAATTAAAAATCTGATAATAAATTGTTCAAATAAGGCCTTCGAAAATAGTGGAATTAATTACTTTTGGAGTGTCAAGAACTCGTTGGAAGTACTTGATAAATTGCATGCTTATATTGGTGATTTTTAATCTGTTCAAAGTTTTGATTTTTCTACCCTGTATACCACATTGCCTCACATTCTCATTAAGAAAAAAATCACACACCTAATTAAATGGGCATTTAAAAAGTCAGAATGTGAATATATATGTTCAAACTCTTTTAGGTCATTTTTTAGTAGCAATAAACAAAAAAACTATGTCAATTGGACATGTTTTGATACTATATATGCCCTTGAATTTTTACTAGATAACATTTTTGTTCGCTTTGGGAATTCTGTATATCGTCAGATTATCGGAATTCCAATGGGGACTAACTGTGCACCACTTATTGCGGACCTGTTTTTGTATTGCTATGAGTTACAATTTATGACAAAAATAAGCAAAGACCCATCGAAACAACATCTGATTTACTACAAATTTAATAATACTTTTAGATATTTGGATGATATTTTGGCTCTCAATAATGACGACTTCAGTATGTATATTAAAGAAATTTATCCTGCTGAACTTACTTTAAATAAAGCTAATACTAACAATGACCAATGTCCTTTCCTCGATCTTGATATCTATATTACTAACGGAAAGCTGAATACTAAAATTTATGATAAAAGAGATGATTTTTCATTTCCTATCGTTAATTATCCATTTTTAAATGGTGACGTTCCCTTGTCACCATCTTACGGTGTTTATACATCTCAACTTGTACGATTCGCTCGTGTATGTAACAATGTTTTAGATTTTAACGAGAGAAATTTATGTATTACTGAAAAATTATTACACCAGGGTTTTCGATATCACAAACTAGTCAAAACATTTACTAAATTTTATCATCGGTATGAGGACATCATTCGTAAATATAGCTCAACATGCAGACTTCTTATACGTTCAGGTATTTCACATCCAATTTTTTATTGAAATATTCTTTATAAAGCACAAAGGTGTCAGTATTCACCTCAAAAACTAACAAAACCTTTGAATAGACTTATTAAGAAGGGATATAGTAACGATACTGTTGTCAGGTCATTAAAGATTGCATATTTGGGCGTTAATATTGATTCACTTATAGGGTCTTTGCATCGGAACTAAACACATTTATCCAAAAACCGGTTGTTGGCATGACACGGGTTATGTTCTTCTCATAAATGTTATGATGGTATGATACTAAACCCCTAACTGGAAGGATTGTGCCTGATGTTCATATGATGAAATCATAATCTTTCAGTCAGTTTAATTGAAGTCTGGAGCTGGCATGTCAGTTAACTGCTAGTATTATTGTATCTGTTGTTATTTATGTATTATTGTCATTTTGTTTATTTTCTTTGGTTACATCTTCTGACATCAGACTCGGACATCTCTTGTACTGAATTTTAATTTGCGTATTGTTATGCGTTTACTTTTCTACATTGGCTAGAGGTATAGGGGGAGGGTTGAGATCTCACAAACATGTTTAACCCCGCCGCATTTTTGCGCCTGTCCCAAGTCAGGAGCCTCTGGCCTTTGTCAGTCTTGCATTATTTTAATTTTAGTTTCTTGTGTACAATTTGGAAATTAGTATGGCGTTCATTATCACTGAACTAGTATATATTTGTTTAGGGGCCAGCTGAAGGACGCCTCCGGGTGCGGGAATTTCTCGCTACATTGAAGACCTGTTGGTGACCTTCTGCTGTTGTTTTTTTTTTTTTGTTTTTTTTTTTCTATGGTCGGGTTGTTGTCTCTTTGGCACATTCCCCATTTCCATTCTCAATTTTATAGTTCATGAATTTAACTATCTTGGTATACTATTTAGCAGGACCGGCAATTTTAGTAAAGCAATAAAAAAAGCAAGCAGAGAAGGCAACAAAAGCAATGTATGAGGTTTAAAAAAGAAGTCGCATTCATAATTTAGCAATTGAATGTCAACTAGAACTGTTTAATAAAATGGTAAAGCCCATTCTTTTGTATGGCTCAGAAGTATGGGGATTTTTTAAAAATATTCAATGTATTGAAAGGGTACAATTACGATTTTGTAAATTGTTACTTAAGTTAAAATCATCCACCCCAAACTATATGATTTATGGTGAACTTGGCATTTTCCCTGTTCAACTAGATATCAAACTAAAAATGATTGAATTTTGGACACGACTTTTATCTGGAAAGGATTCAAAACTGTCTTATTTAGCTTATCAATTATTATACAAATTGTCGGTCGACAATCATTTTGAATCGCCATGGTTAAAGTTTTTAAGAAACGTTTTTGATGATACTGGCTTTTCCTATATTTGGACAACCCAGCTTTTTCCTAGCTCAGATTGGCTTATCCCTTCGATAAAGGTGCGCCTAGATGATCAATTTAGACAGAAATGGCATTCACTTATGTTAAATTCACCAAAATCTATAAATTGTTGATTATTTAAGGAGACATTTCAGTTTGAATGTTTTTTAAATATATTGGAAGATAAAGATATCTATACGCTGTGTAAGTTTAGAACCACAAATCATAGACTTCCTATAGAAACAGGACGGTGGAATGGTATAGAAAGGGAAAATAGAAAATGTTTGAAATGTAATAATAACTGTATTAGTGACGAATATCATTATATACTGGAATGTAAATTATTTGAAAATGACAGAAGAAAACTAATTGATAAAAATTTGTGGCAAAGGCCAAATATTTTGAAATTTAAAGAAATAATGAGTTGTACCAACAAGTTTAGATTAGAAAAATTATGTAGATTTATACGCCAAATAAATAAATCAATTGTTTTCTAGGCAATAACATAACCCCCATTTTGTATATTCTGTACATACTGATATATGTGTATGAGTGTATTTAACGATAGTTAGTGTATGCCTGTGTGTATGTATGTTTGTGTATAAGATATTATTATAAATAAGTTTGTTATCATTACTATATGTATGTATATCTCTGTACCGTTGTATTTTATGGTTTATGAGAATAAAGATTATTATTACCAGGTGAGGAACAAATCTCACAAATCCAGGACTTATATCACCAGGTAAGAAACAAATCTCACAAACATGGAACTTATTTCACTAGGTAAGGAACAAATTTCACCAGACCAGAACTTATTTCTCCAGGTAAAGTATGGATTTTTAAGTTATTTCATAGAGATGGAACAAAATATATAGAAAATGTCTGTGAAAAAAGTTCTCCCAGAACATATTTCCTGTGAAATTAGTTCCACTTGATCTTTTTTCCCAGGAACAAATTCTGGCTCACATTGGATATTCATTGTTTTCAGCATATATACGTATTGACTTATAGACCCGGACCATGCACATATTAATTTAAGATAAGTTTGATCTTGAATCAGTAGAAATACATGTCATCTCTTTCCTTCTTATGAAATGAAATTGCACTGGAAAATATATTGACAATTGGTTCATTAGAAAATGGGGCGCACTACGTTTGCGAGCATTTGTGGATTAAGATGTTTTACATTTGCACGCAGCTTTTTATTACATTTGCGCGCATTCATTTTACAGGTAAACTCAGGTAAAAAAAATAAATAAATATTAAATTAAATTATAAATGAATATATATATATTTTTTTCATAATAAATATGACAATCAATTATTAATTTTGAAATATTTGTTAATACATATTGTTCATATTGAATTCTTAAACAAAGTATAAAATTATCATGGACGTCAAGTTGGTTACTTATTCCCTATTCCCTATTCATTACCTATTCCCTATTCCCTATTCGTTACCTATTCGGTACCTATTCCCTATTCCCTATTCGTTACCTATTCGTTACCTATTCCCTATTCCCTATTCGTTACCTATTCGTTACTTATTCCCTATTCCCTATGCGTTACCTATTCCCTATTCCCTATTCGTTACTTATTCGTTACCTATTCCCTATTGACTATTCGTTACCTATTCGTTACCTATTCCCTATTCCCTATTTGTTACCTATTTGTTACTTATTCCCTATTCCCTATTCGTTACCTATTCGTTACTTATTCCCTATTCGTTACCTATTCGTTACTTATTCTCTATTTCCTATTCGTTACCTATTCGTTACTTAATCCCTATTCCCTATTCCCTATTCGTTACCTATTCGTTACCTATTCCCTACTCCCTATTCGTTACCTATTCCCTATTCCCTATTCGTCACCTATTCGTTAGCTATTCCATATTCCCTATTCGTTACCTATTCGTTACGTATTCCCTATTCCCTATTCGTTACGTATTCGTTACTTATTCCCTATTCCGTTACCTATTCGTGTCTTATTCCCTATTCCCTATTCGTTACCTATTCGTTACTTACTCCTATTCCCTATTCGTTACCTATTCGTTACTTATTCCCTATTCCCTATTCGTTACCTATTCGTTACTTATTCCCTATTCCCTATTCGTTACCTATTCGTTACGTATTCCCTATTCCCTATTCGTTACCTATTCGTTACTTATTCCTATTTCCTATTCGTTACCTATTCGTTACTTATTCCCTATTCCCTATTCGTTACTTATTCCTTATTCCTTATTCGTGACCTATTCGTTACTTATTCCCTATTCGTTACCTATTCGTTACTTATTCCCTATTCCCTATTCGTTACCTATTCGTTACTTATTCCTATTCCCTATTCGTTACCTATTCGTTACTTATTCCTTATTCCCTATTCGTTACTTATTCCTTATTCCTTATTCGTGACCTTTTTGTTACTTATTCCTTATTACCTATTCGTTACTTATTACTTATTCCTTATTTGTTACTTATTCGATTTTTGATATCTTCCTCCTTTTTAATTGTTTATATTCTTATCTCTGGTTATAGTTCTAAATTTGTTGAGGTAAAATGACCTTTTTATGACCTATTTATATGTGTTTGTGCTCAACCGATCATGTTGCTCTATGTTAGATACTTATGTGTTTCTTATTTGATTTTAATACGTTCTACCTTTTAAATGTTTTATATTCGTATGTTTGAAGATCTGATTCTTGGTTCGAAGAGGTGAAATCACCTTTTAGCGCTTGTATAAAAATGAAGATGTGGTATGATCGCCAATGAGACAACTCCCCACAATAGACCAAAATGACACAGAAATTAACAACTATAGGTCACGATACGGCCTTCAACAATAAGCAAAGCCCATACCGCATGGTCAGCTATAAAACATGTTAGCGGGGTGTACATCGTTTCGGAGCTTGACTAATACCTTGTTTATAACACGCGTATTATACGTTGCACCTTTTAGAACATGATCATCAATTGTGTTCTTGTCACTGGTGGTAAATTCGGATTCTAAGGGGTGATTTAACCCTATAAGCGTGTATGTACCTGTTTTAGCGCTCGACTGTTACCCTGTTACTTATTCGTTTCTTATTCGCGTCTCATACGTTTGTTATACGTTAAACCTTTTAGAAAATGATTTTCAATGGTTTTCTTGTCTCTGGTGGTACCTATGTGTTCTAAGAGGGGAAAAAACCTTATTAGCGCCTATGTACCCGTTTCAGCGCTACACTGTTATTCTGTTACTTATTCGTTCCTTATTCGCTTATAAAACGTGTGTTATACGTTCCAATTTTAAAAAGAAATATTTTCGTGTCTCTGGTGGTTACTGCCGGTTCTTAGAGGTGAAATAACCCTAATAGAACATATGTACCCGTTCCAGTGCTCGACTGATACCCTGTTACTTATTCGTTCCTTATTCGCTTTTAATACGCGTGGTATACGTTGCACCTTGAAATAAATCGATTGTCGATTGCTTACATGTCTCTGCCGGTAATTATGTGTTCTCTGAGGTGAAAAAACCCTATTTGCGCATATGTACCCGTTTCAGCGCTACACTGATATCCTGTTACTTATTCGTTCCTTATTCGCTTATAAAACGTGTGTTATACGTTGCACTTTAAAAAAAAAAAAAATTTTTGTGTCTCTGGTGGTAACTGTCGGTTCTTAGAGGTGAAATAACCCTAATAGAACATATGTACCCGTTTCACTGCTACACTGATACCCTGTTACTTATTCGTTCCTTATTCGCTTATAAAATGTGTGTTATGCGTTGCACTTTAAAAAATAAATATTTTTTGTGTCTCTGGTGGTAACTGTCGGTTCTTAGAGGTGAAATAACTCTAATAGAACATATGTACCCGTTCCAGCGCTCGACTGATACCCTGTTACTTATTCGTTCCTTATTCGCTTTTAATACGCGTGGTATACGTTGAACCTTGAAATAAATCGATTATCGATTGCTTTCATGTCTCTGGCATTAATTATGTGTTCTCTGAGGTGAAATAACCACATTGGCGCATATGTACCCGTTCCAGCGCTCGGTTAATACCCTGTTACTTATTCGCTTATAATACGTTTGTTATAGGTAGCACCTTTTAGAAAAGGATTTTCAATTGTGTTCATGTCTCTGGTGGTAATAATGTGTTCTTAGAGTTGAAATAACCCTATAAGCGCGTATGTTGGCCAAGTGGTATAAGTAGTTCTATTACTTTAATTACCAGCCAGTCAACACAGAGGTTATGAGTTCGAATCCGTGCGGGTGTACTCGACTCTAATCTTAATTGATTAGGGTTGTCAGTGATTTTCACTGGGCACTCCGGGTTCCGCCACAAAACAACCTAAAGTGGCACTTAAAAGTGGCGGAAAAAAATCAATAATCAATCATTCGTGTTGTTTCTAATGCTTTGAAACAGTTAACGAAATCGACGTTTTTATTCCAAATTGCTCGTTATATCCTCAGGATGTTAAATTAATTTTGACGGAAGCGTTATAGAGATTCCATATGAGAATCAGTTCACCTTTGATATAAGTGAAATGTAATTGGCAAATCATAAGTGAGATCTAGGGTATTGTTGATATGAAGTCCATGTACTATTAAAAATTCGTAAGGGTTCCACGGAACCCAGTGTCTCGCCTACTTTTGCTGTCAATCACAGACTCAACAAAAATGAGGACAAACATCAATAAAAAGTTCCCTCTCGATACTGTCTTTTGATTGAAAGAAGCTTCCAAGTTTGGTAAAAAATCCAGGATAGTTTATGAATCTAATAAATGTTTTATAAACTTTAACTGCAGACTGTATGTAATGTTAACTGGAAGAAAAACTAAGTCCATTTATAAGTAAAATACGGAAAAAGTGATTTTTTTTTTACAAAATTTACTTCTGAATAATATCTTATGATCAGAAACAAGCTTTTGTCTAAGTTTGGTAGAAATCCATGATAGTTTAAGAACATTATAAAAATTTTAAAAACTTAAACCACAGAGTGAATGTTTTGTTTCTGGCAAAAAAACTAAGTCCATTTATAAGTAAAATACGGAAAAGTGGAAATTAATTTTTACAAAATTTTCTTCTTGATACTATCTTATGATCATAAACAAGCTTCTGTCCAAGTTTGGTACAAATTAAGGATAGTTCATGAAAGTTATTAAAATTTTAAAAACTTTAACCACAGAGTGAATGTAATGTTTCCTCGCAGAAAAACTAAGTCCATTTATAAGTAAAATACGGAAAAGTGGAAATTTATTTTTACAAAATTTTCTTCTTGATACTATCTTATGATCATAAACAAGCTTCTGTCCAAGTTTGGTACAAATCAAGGATAGTTTATGAAAGTTATTAAAATTTTAAAAACTTTAACCACAGAGTGAATGTAATGTTTCCTCGCAGAAAAACTAAGTCCATTTATAAGTAAAATACGAAAAAAATGGAATTTTATTTTTACAAAATTTACTTCTGGATACTTTCTTATGATCATAAACAAGCTTCTGTCCAAGTTTGGTAGAAATTCAGTATAGTTTAAGAAAGTTATTAAAATTTCAAAAACTTTAACCACAGAGTGAATATTTGTGGACGACGCCGACGACGACGGAATGTAGGATCGCTTAGTCTCGCTTTTTCGACTAAAGTCGAAGGCTCGCCAAAAAGGAAATGAGGTCAAGGGTATGTTGTTATTTTAGCTTATGTTTGCTTCTTTTCACTAACCATATAAGATATTGACAAAATATGTTTACTTAATATATGTCTTATAAGAAACATCTGTTTGGCGCGTGTCGATAATATTAAGTAAGAATTTTATTCCCTGGAATATTGAAAATAAAATATACGGTTAAACATGCATAACTTATTAACAATACATAGAACAGACCAGAGGTCTCTTGATAAGAAGTGCTGCTTGATGTCCTTGAAATTGAGGTCAAGGTTATAGATAAATTTGACATACCCGATTTTAAACTCCTTGTTAAAGCCAACCCGAAGTGACCTTGTGAAAACTAGAAGTAGCGATGTTTTGTACTAATTTAAAGTAAAAGAACTAATGATTATATATTTTGTGAATCAGTGTCATGTCAACTGGCATATAATACTTAAATTGACTTTTCCAAACCTACAGTTGCAAATGATATCCTTTATTTCAAACAAAACATACAGAAATCATTTATTTTTGTTATCAGCGTCAAGTAAGCTATTATCTGACACTGAAATTAACATCTTAAACCGGATTTTAATATTTTCAAATTGATTTTAAATGTATTTTCTGACAAATTTCGGTCGCTCTTACGTACAAAAATATCCCCCCCCCCCCCGGCAGAGTAGGTAAGCTGTCGAAAAGTATATTATAATCCGTAGTGAAATGTCTGTGGTTTGAAAATAATGTATATCCTATTGCAAAAAAATATGTTAATTGTTAATCTGATACATTCAATATCTGCTATTGATTTTTAATGTTTATTTCTACAAAGCATAAGGTGAGTTTTGATCAAGACGAATACGCCTTGGTAGGATGAAATATTGTACGAGGCCAAATATTAACTCTGCATACTGGAACTGCACAAAACAGAATACAGTTATAATGATATTACGCTTTTATCCAGCTGAAAATGTATATTATCCAGCTGAAAATGCATATCAGTAGTCAGTATTTCGGTAACAAACTTTTATTACTAAAATTGTCCGTTTATAAATTTTGAAATTATTATGAAACTAAGGTTTCAACTCCTCCAGCCAAAGTTGGCTTTAGATGAATTTGGCTATTTATTTTAGGTATTTTTGACATATAGCTCTTCA
Organism: Mytilus galloprovincialis; assembly: GCF_965363235.1. NCBI lineage: Eukaryota > Metazoa > Mollusca > Bivalvia > Mytilida > Mytilidae > Mytilus > Mytilus galloprovincialis. The sequence continues at coordinate 45,393,687 of NC_134850.1, read as the reverse complement.
ACGGTTTCGGTACTTATACATCTTCGGATTTCAAATGTTTGGCTTTGAGCGTTCCTGATGCGTTCGGACGCAACTAAAGTATAAAACGTGTTGTTTTCAATTTTTTTATGTAATCAAGGCATTGTCGTTTTTTGCCAATTTCATACATATTTATTTCCGTTCATATTTTTTAGTATGAAGCAGGATGCTAACTTCTCTAGTTTTAATTAATTTACACTTGTGATTTCTTTGATAGCCGACTATGTGGAATGGATTTGCTAAATTTTGACGGCTATACGGCGACCTGAATCACTACTGTCAAATTGTCTCTTGTGAAAATTGTCTCATTGTCATTTATACCATTATTTATCTCCTTACTGTTATATGGTATAGGACGAATTTATTCATTTATTCATTAATTAATCAAACACTTAATTCATTTTCATTTCATCTGGACTCATTCGAAACACTTTAATTTTATAATTGCCTTTTCCAAAATCAAAAATTTATCTATATAACTTACAAAGAATAAATAGATTAGAAATACTAAACACATTAAATAATAAGTAGAATTGCGAACTATTGCTCACCGATGATACTCCCGCTTAAAGTATTCTTTTTTTTTTTATTATTTGGAGAAAACCCAATAAGCGCTCAAACATGATCCAACGAAGTTTGAAATTAAATTTCAGGCAAGTCCTATTTGTAGTTCCCTTAAAAACTGAGACGTAAAATAGCATAAATGGCCATATGATTAGTATAGTACACAAGGATTTCAAAAGTTAAATCGGAAGTTGACGAGTTATAAAAAGATGGATCCGCATGTTGACTAGAATTTTTATAATACATGTCTAGAAGCTCTGATTTGTAATGTCTTAATAAAGTACGTCGAAATATTTCATACATTATCATTGTGTTTGGAATTATAATTATAAAGTAAATTTGATTTAAATTTTTGTGTTTTGATGCCCCTTTTAAGCACCACACTCGGGCTATTTAGTTGCGGGCAGATTTTATTAGTGGAGAAAGCCGGAGTGCCCGGAGAAAACCAACGACCTTCGATAGAAAAAACCGGCAATCCTACTCAATTAAGATTGGAGTCAAGTGCACTCGAATGAGCAGGGTTCGAACTCAAAACCTCAGTGGTGACTGGCTAATGATTACAAAAGTAACTACTTAGACAACTCGGTCACCGAGGCCCGAACTATTCGGTCGAATGGAGGTTGATAAACGACGAATCTAAAATTGCGGTATTGAATGATGATATAACGTCTTTTAATAAATTTCACAAAGCTCTGATGTTAACTTTCTGAGAGAAATGTGACTAAAATTTTATGGAAAGGACAGATAGATGTATGGACATAAAATGGGTACAACAGTTTACCCACTCATTCGGAGTAGTGGTGTAGATGCATTTTAAATCATCTAATATATTATCATGGTAAAACATTATTCCACATACTATTTTAAAACGATCACATCTACTACTAGTATGACAATAATACTTATGACATTTGATATTCTGGCAGACAATCTAGCGTAACAGGAATTCAATGCAGGCAGGAAAGGTGTTAGTGTTTTATTAAATGCTGATAAAAAGCCTTATAATAAATTTCACGAAGCTCTCATTTGAAGGTTCTGCCATAAATGTAACGAAAATATAATGGGAAGGACGGTCGGACATACGGCCATAAATATGTAAAACAGTTTACCCTTCCTTAAGAGTGGTATAAATACATTTTAAACAAACTTATATGTAGTCATGGAAAACACATAAAACTACAAAGACATCCCTTGTTCTTATACGACAATAATACTAATTCATTATCTTCGTATTTGAATGTCAAACTATTCAATGCATTGCTCAAACTTAGCTTATCACAGGAAAGACTTGAAACCAAAATCGTTCGGAGGAAAGAAAAATCAAGATGAGTAGGGCTCAATATCTGGTCTTTCTTCAATATTGGAAATTTCCTCTTCAACTAAGATGATTGTCCTATTAACTGTCTCCATGTCGTATTTAAGGTTATTGTAATGTTCAAGAAGTGTACTCTGATTCTGTATGAGTCGATCTCTTTTTCTTTTTAATTCCTTCAACAGCCAGTTTTTCTCATTACTACGAAAAAAGAAAAATAAATTAGATAAATATTAAAAACAACTTCTCAATATAAATGGGAAAATAAATAACTACATAACAGTTTTTGGGTCTCTTACAAATGCTAATAGTTGGGCCGTTTAAGGGTGTTGTTTATTTTTGTCATTTACATCAGCGGCAGTATTTAACCAACATATGTGATTAGCTTATGTAGCTTCCTGTAATAGCGAGCATATTTTGACATTTTCTTCAAAATTGTTTACCTTCTATACTCTCAATAATAAAACAACGTATAACAAAAATACGGAACTCAAAAGCATAGCTAAAAAACGTATTACAAAATATATGGAACTCAAAGGCATTTTAAAAAGGGGAAGTGAGTAAAAACTGACAAAATAAAAAAACAATATTCAACGTTTATGAACAAGTGGAAAATAAGTGCAATGCTTCCGACTCTGTAGACATACATAAATATAATCATGTTAAAAGTGATAGATATAATATAATTTTTTTTTTGACTGCAACTTGCATTAATTTGTAGGATCCTTTACAGTAGATAATTTAGCTGATCTGTAACAATTCAATCTTCATGCTTCATATAGCATGTACAGTGTTACGACGCTAGATTGAAACTGACCAGGAAAGGTAACACCAGGCCACCGAAAGGTATATTTAGTAGAGCGTCGGGCGATTTGGTGCCACAATATTTCAGTATCATGTTTTTTAATCCCAGCGCGGAAAGAACAAAACATTTGCGAAAGCAAATTTACAGATCTAACATTGTTGTGCTATTATTTAGACGAATTATATATATTTGTATATAATTGTAATTTTTAACATTATCAACATGTTTTATACATTCTGAAGACCAAACATTATAAAAGCAGTTGATATTATTTAAATAAATATCTACCTCGTTTTTACTATGATGAATTTTGTATTCTCGTCGTTCATTCTTGCCAATCGGCTTTGTCTATAAACCTTTTTGTGTTTCTTTGTTACAGATTTTTTAGTGTTTATATTGATTAAAATTATAACGCTATACCACTATGTTTGACACCTATACCTAAACTATGTCTGTTTGCTTTGTAAACACATGATTGTAAATATAATGGAATTGTATGCGACTGTCAAGTATGTGAGACGTTTTGCTTGCTAAACAAAACTTTGCGTTTTGGTTTTTCTTCGGAGTTCGGTATTTTTGTTATTTTACCCTATTTGGATCATTACTTAAAAAAACAAAGTAGTATACATACGTTAAAGTGTCAGTCTGAGTTGATTTGGTATCAACTTTTGGTTTTTCTTTTGTGTTCAATGCACGATCTGTATACTGCTTCTGTGAGAGTTTATTCTGTGAAAGTGAAAATATTTTAAAATAGTTAAAACTATGCTAACAGTTTGTGTAAGTCTTTTTCTGTTTGTCTGTTCGCTTGTCTCGTTACATTTTAGACAAACAGATATGCATGTGTTTTTTCCTGACTCCGTATCACATGTTGTAGAGGGTCTTGATTTAGAAACGTTAAATCAAAACAGTTTTGTCATGGACAATTTACAAAAAAAAAAAAACATGAATGTTCGCCATCTTCAGATAATACAGAAACAACAAAATTTTTTTTGGTTAGGGGGTGGGGTCGGGGTGGGGTCGGGGTGGAGGGAGAGTGTGGGGGCTGGGGGTGTATGTTCAGAACTTATTCTATAGTTTTTGTTTTAAATCTTCAAATAGAAGTACGTGCATAATACTAGTAGGAACTGATTTAATTTTTAGATTACAGAAATGCCTAAATATAGTAAGACAAGATTAGATGAAGATCAATACAATGAAACAGCTAATTCAACAAAAAACAATACTTCTTTAAAGCACATTCGGAATTGCAAAACCATAAGGAAACTTAAATGTAAATAATGTGCTAGATATATTTTAGTCATAAGCTTATAGATACATAATATAAATTTAAAGTTTAATGTTTACTTACTAAACAATTATCAATATCTTCGATGACTTCGTCAAAAAGAGTACCAGTTTCAACCAATCTGAATCGATATTTCATTGCTAACGCCAATACCTTTGCTTTTTTCAAATCCTTTTGAATAGGAAACTGTAAACAGCACTCAGAATAATGAACAATGGCTTTCAAATGAAAACGAGTTAGTCTTGTATTGTTACTCTCATACTCCCGATCATATGCCTTTTTATAATGATGTTTTGCTTTGATTATGTTTTCTTCTGTATTTGTGTGCTTGAACACCTTAGCTATTTTTAAATGGATTCCAGACAGAGCTTTCCATGCTGTCAAGTCGTCAATTTTCTCCTCTAAATGCTTTGCAATTGCCAAAGCTTTCAACAAATGTTCATTTTCCAAAGGTAATCGATCGACTGTCATGCATGTCGCTTCAAAATCTTCACCAGTAAAAGCTGTTATAACTCCTGAAGTGCCTGGTCTATCCATATTTTCATCGTCTTTATGTAATTTTTGGTCTGTTGTGTATGTTCCATCAAAGGCTACGTCCTCTTGAACATCTGATATACTGCCTGCTGTGTCTGTCGTCGTAAAGTCGTCATCTCCTGTGCCATCATCTATGTTTTGTATATCCATCCTTTGCAAGTTTTCATTTTCCCCATTACCACCACCTTCTAAAATGACCGAATCCTCTAGGCTCTCCTTGTTCGAAGTATCATCTTTCATAGATGTGTCTGGACATTCTAGCTTGAACATTTTTTCGTAACATTCCATTTTGATCCTCTCAATCATTACGGAATGGAAGAGACTTGAATCTCCAATTCGTTTCACCACCCCAAACTCAGTAAAACCTGTGCCATCTATATTTAAATCAAGACTGTCTAAAAGTTGTATGGCTTCTTTGAGCAAAGGCGGTAATCGATTAGGGTCTGAAAAAGATCGCAGCATATACAATATACCACTCCGATGTGTAACTGGACTGAAGACCGGACAAAATGATTGAATGGTATTTTCAGATGATTCCACTCTTGTGTCTTGTTTTGGTAGTTTACTCAAATACTGCTGTAATGACTTCGTAAGACAATGAGCCATTTGATGTTCTATCAGACTATCTGGCGTTACAGGAAAATGAGTGCTGGAAAGATGTTTGCGAAGTTTTCCTCTTTCATGTGTAGTAAAGCTGTCTTTCGATATTTCCGTAAGCCAATTGTTTTTACTGGAATTGTAAAGAATTCTAATCATTAGTTCTACTAAAAATGTTGTAGATATGTATTCACCTTTCATAACAAGGTTCTTGCTCTGCAGTAGACCTACTATCTCTTCATTAAGCTGATTTGTTTGCACACCTTCGATAGGAATTTTACCATAGTCACATAACAGGCTTATGCTTCGAGAGTTCCTATATTTGTTTCTAACAAATTCATCAACAAATGCTTGCGAAATGTGTTTCCCTTTTTCAATCAGTAGGTTAAAAATTGATTTACAATGCTCCTGAAGGGCATCACTGCCGTTAAGATATTCATCAAGAGTGGTATATGGATTTACAGTCCTATCACTGGGTAAGTGACATTAATGACTGCTTACAAATGTTTCATGCATTGTACGTTTTGCCTTTTGGAAATATGTATTCGCAGATAGTTCAGTATTTCCATAAAGTCTATATGTAATTCCTATTGCACAGTAAATATAACAAAGTTTAGCTTTTGTTTCAGGATACACAGATTTTAAACAGTCATCGAAGTGAAATAAAAAACGTTCTGCATGGTCTAATAGCAGTACATTTCTATGAATAACTTCTAATAATCTTGCATCTAGATCAATATAACACATAAAGAAATTTAGAAGTTCCTTTAGATGATTTTCTCTTTCAATGCCAGTTGAAGAAGCTTTCACAATCATAAGAGTAAATCTATGAGCCGCTACTACTCTGTGGTCATCTAAGCCTGTTATATGCGATATCAGGGAATATTTGTCCAATGTTCGTAGGAAATGGTCAATTAATATTGCCTTTTCTTTTCTGTTCAAGGTGTTAGGCAAAAGAGATTTAAGAACGAAAATAGGTATGTTATCTGTGTTCAAATAAGGCATGAGATGAAACACCTTCTTTTCATTGGCCGACATGCTATCTTCTGCTTCACAAATAAGCATTTCGCAAGCCTTTTTGGAAGCAGAATCAGTACTTGTTATATTTTCAAGTCTTTCAATATAGGTGTTTATGCTAATTTTTGTTGTGTGTAAGTACGTTCTAGCAAATACTAGTCCATCTGGCAAATAGCTCAGTCTTCTAGCCAGTTCTTTTGCTTTCTCCATTGACGAGTCATCAGCATTTAAAAATCTGACAGCCTCTGTTTCTGTCATTCCTTGAAGTCCAATGACAAATTTGTCGAAGTCATTTGATAACGACTGGCTGGTCGTTACTATGATAGAGACATTTTCATATTCACTCAATTGCCTCAAAATCATTCCGTGGGGAAACAAACCCTAGCAGAATGAAAAGATGTGTTGCGTCCTTATAATTTTCGCTATCCAAGACTTCTATAGCGCGTGACAACATAATTTTGATAGACTCCTTCATATGATTTTCAGAGTTCAAGCATTGAATCTTTAGAAAATTCATTAAATGAGATAAAGAAGTGTAAACATTTAATTCTGTATTGCATTCAATCCGCCAAATCAATGACTTTTGGTCTTGCTTCCTTGTCTCTGAGAAAGTATGTGCATATCTAAATGCATGTTGTGATTTCCATGTTCCAGGGGGGCCTGAAATTATATATAAAAAAATCGTAGTGTCTCGCCTGCTTTTGCTGGCTCAACAAAAAATGAGGAAAAAAACAAAATTATTTCTCTTGATACTAAATTTTAACTGTAAGAAGCATTCTGTCCAAGTTTGGTAAAAATCCAGGATAGGTTATGAATCTAATAAATTTAAAAAAAAACTTTAACTGCAGACTGTATGTAATGTTAACTGAAAGAAAAACTAAGTCCATTTATAAGTAAAATATAGATACACAGGTTAAAAAATTTAACAAAATTTCCTTCTAGGTACTCGCTTTTGGTCATAACTAAAGTTCTGTTCAAGTTTGGTACAAATTCAAAATAGTATAAGGAAGTTATTAAAATTTTAAAAACTTTAACCAGGGTGAATGTTTTGTTTCCTGGCAGAAAATCTAAAACCATTTACAAATAAAATACGGAAAAATGGAATATTTTAAAAAATTTACTTCTTGATACTATCTTATAATCATAAACAAGCTTTTGTCCAAGTTTGGTACAAACACAGGATATTTTAAAAAAGTTATTAAAATTTAAAAAACTTTAACCACAGAGTGAATATTTGTGGACGCTGCCGACGACGACGACGCCGACGCCTACGGAATGTAGGATCGCTTAGTCTCGTTTTTTCGACTAAAGTCAAAGGCTCGACAAAAAGACAAAATTTTAAGCAGTCTGATACAAAATAGTCTAAAACTTCCTACAAATTGGGAAGATTTCTTAACTTCATATCTAGTGCAAATTTGAGGACAACAACATGGCCAAAAATAATAGGGATTAAAAGATAAACATCAATCTACAAAACACTTCATAAATAAAATAAAAAATGAGCAATACGAATATGAACTTCTCATATGCCGGGGAAGAGTAATTAAATACTTCTCCGTTAGTGGCAGTCTATCATTTTTCAGATAATCACAAAATTGTTTCGTTAACTTGTAATATAAAGACACATATCATCTATGGAAATGTGGGGGCAAGGTAAGGTAACTAGAGACTCATAGGAGCCTGTCTCGCTCACCTGATATTCAATTTACAACTGATGCATAAATTAATGCACCCGTTATACTTTTGCTTTATGTTCAAAGATATAAACCAAAAACTGCATTTTACCCCTATGTTCTATTTTTAGCCATTTGTGCCATGTTGGTCGGAAAACAGAGTCATCGGACACATTTTTGAAAACTAAATACCCTAATGATGATTGTGGCCATGTTTGGTTAAATTTATCTCAATGTCTCAGAGTGTAAGACTTTTGTAATGTTTAACAAAAAATGTTAAAAAATGACTTTAAGGGCAACAACTTCTTGTGGGGTCATTTGACCATTTTAGTCATATTGACATATTTGTAGATCTTACTTTCTTGAAAATTATTGATGTTTACAGTTCATCTTTATTCATTATAACACGAATTTTGTGAGTACTACCTGGCAATAATAGTCCCCTACCGGTTAAAAATTAATTGTATTGGAACAAAATTTTAACATGATCTATAACTTGTCACAGTGTAATCTCTATAACAAATATCTAGTCAATATCTTCAAGCATGATGAAAAAAGTGTAGAAAACTGATAATAAAAGTGAACTTTCTAAGTCCAAGAACCATAACCCTAATCAAAATCATCAGACCGGAACAAAATTCGAAAGTGATCTGTTACATTTTATGATAAAACTATATACCAGTTTTCCAATTAATATCTACAAGCAAGACAAAAAAAATGCAGCAAACTGATTATTTGAGTGAATTTTCTAAGTCCAAGGACCATAACTCTGCATAAAATTATCAGACCGTAACAAAATTCGAACTTGATCTGTAACTTGTCATGATTAAACACCGACCGTGAAAGGGCTGTATAGCCAGTCGGTTTACTCCTGGTTTGCCCACTTTTAATTCTACCAATTATCTATTAGTTAAGAAAACAAAAAAGACAAAAGGTTTAATGAGCATACAATTGTATAGTCTGTTCCAACTTATGTATATAGTTTGTAAGTGTTTTCTAGATATTCAGGTTTTTTTTTGTATAGATAAATAATAAACAAAAATCAAATATTTTTTCTCAAGTAATTTTAATATCGATTCAATCAATTCATTCAACATATATATATATATATAACAGATAACAAACAAATAATTTCAGTTATAAAAGTGTCTTTATAGTTTCTGAATGATTTTCATGATATGAAATATTAATACGTCAAGTTCTCTTTTATTCCAAACATAATTTTATAAATGCATTGCATAAGGAAATACGTTAAGCACTATGGTAAATAAATAATAAGGTCACTATATGTAAAATAAAGAGAATACAATATTTTATATATAAATAAAAAGTTACAAAACATAATCATATTTACAAAGTCACAATTTACAATATTTCACTTTATTGTTCAGTTCAACTTAAGAAGATGGGATGCTGCGTCAGAGTAATCTACCACGTCGATGAGTCCTTGTTGGTATCGTTCTTTCAGTAGTTGGAGTCTGGTGTCTATTACTCTGTATCGTCGTCTTTTTGTAGGGCGGGCTCCTCCTGCTGCATACTGGATAATGTTGCATTCTGTTAGTGCCTGTGTCGTCCTCAGTAGCTCAATGATCTCGTAGATGTTGGGGTGGGCATGTTTGAGTCTCTTCTTAAGTTTGTTGTGCCATCCGTCCAGGTGATTTGTGGTGCGGGGTCCTTCTGTGTAATAGTGGTTCCATAGAAAGCGGTAGTTGTCAACCCAAAACTCTATCACGTAATCTGTAAATGAAGTTGTAGCGGGTATGTTTTCAGCTTCTCAAATGTCTTCTAAAGTGTTAAGCCAAACATCATCAACAAGGTGGGGTGGAACAAGAAGTAGTACTGCGGCTCGTCGTATCAGTTGAGTAATATCTTCATTTTCTTTATAATAGGACTGTAGTCCATATTTCTGTGCCTTTCGCCAAATACACTGGGTGAAGTGGAAGAAACAGCCTTTCACGGTTACCCCTGGCCACACTGTCCGTGATGCGTTGTTAGTTGCTGTCTCGTAGTCAAGAAACAGTGTTTCTGGTTGAAGTTGTAACTGATGCTGTTGAACGATGTCTCGTATGTGGCTGAAGAAGCGTGAGTAGATGACCTGGTCTTTTCCTTGCAGTAAAGCATACACTAGTGGGAACATAAAACCATCTATCAGTGCATGAACTGTGTATAGCTGATGGAAGAGCGTTGGACATGAGTAGAATGTGCTGTCGCAGAAGATTGTGTTGGCAGCAGATAGGTGGGTCAAGTTGTTTGTTGTTGAAAAGATCAGCATGGGTGGGTAGATGCTGTCTGGCGGTAAAAGGAACTGTTGTTTTGTAATAGTAAGGCACCATTCATCCTGCAGGTCGATGTCGATAGTTGTCTTTGGTAGGACGGGTCTGTCGAGTGCCCTTTTGTAGTAGAGTGATGTCTTGCAGGAGTAGTAGGTTGGTAGTTGCTCAACAATCTGTTTGGTGTCGTCGTTCCATTCTGGAGTGCGTAGTTTGACAAGTTCTTCCTCATAGATCGCTTGTACTGGAGTAACTTCATTCTTGGCACGTTGTTTCATAGTCTGCATTATCCTTATAACCTCTATCTTAGATTGGTTGGCTTGATGGTTGTGTGGTGGACATAGTTTGACTAAATGACCCTCATGAGTGTTAACTGTTGAAGGGCAGGCTGGAATAGTACATCGCCAGTAAACTCTGTTGTTTCTTTTGTTTTTCACTCTGTAACGATGACCTCCAAAGACCAAACTATCTATACCAAACTTATTCTGTGCATACTGCAGTGTTTGAACTTGTGCATTTGCCATACTTGGGTTGAATGATTTGAATGTTGTACAATTTCATATTTATAATACTATCATTCATCAAAGACAAGATTTATGTAAACGGTAAAGAATACGTTCCATAGGGTTTATCCAGCCGAGAACAACTTGAAAACCTAAGATGCTTATGTTGGAACATTCATGGTCTGACGTCAGTCTACAATGATTTTTTGAATCTGATCGATGAATATGACATTTTATTTCTAAGTGAAACATGGTTAAATGATAATAACGTGATAGATATAAATGGTTTTGTAAAAATTTCATGTGTAAATAGAGATGTTAATATAGGTACGAGAAATGGAGGAGGTATTGTTATTTTTTGTAAACCATTTCTACAAAAAGGCATTTTTGTTGAAAAAGAATTAAACTATGGTATTGTTCTTTTAAAAGTAAATCATGATTTTTTTAGTATTGAATGTGACATTTTCATTTGTTTCTCATATATCCCACACGAAAAATCAAATTATTACAGGTTGTTAGATTTTGATTTTCATGAAATAATAGAAGGTATTGTTCTTGAATACAGTGATAAAGGTAGTGTATATGTATGTGGGGATTTGAACAGTCGAATTGGTGAAACGAATAATTTTCTGTATGATGATGATTTAGATAATTATGTTAATTGTGTAGAACACGTTGAAAGCCCAAATATTCCGAATAGAGTGTCTATGGACAAGACAGTAAACGCTTTTGGTCGTAAACTTTTTCAGTTGTGTTACGATACAGGTCTAATTGTAGCAAACGGTAGACCAGGAAATGACCAGAATGGAAACTTTACTTTCTGTACTAAAAAAGGAAACACCGTAAATGACTATTTATTACTTTCACCGTCAAATTATAATCAAATTAGTGATTTCAAGGTTCTACAGTTCAATGAATTGTCAGATCATGCGCCTATATTTTTTGAATTGGACTTTTCTAATAATCGTCCGCCGTTCAAGCCTCCCATGGTACATACTTTTATAAAATGGAATAGTGACCAAAACAATGAATATATACAATCGTTACGTTCACACCAGGACAGTCTTTTCTTATTAGTAAATGACATTTCATCTGTCGACGATATGAACTCCGCAGTTCGAAAGATCACGGACATATTATACGATTGTGCTTTTGATATATTTGGTCGTACTGTTTTAATCAGAGACAACAACAATTCTGAAAGGCCAAATAATGAATGTTTCAATGAAAAATGTGAAAAAGCTCGCCAACATTTTCATTAAGCAAGGAACTTTTTTCAACGTCATCCTACCGATATAAATAGACTCTCTTATGTAGTCGCTAGAAATAATTTCAATAAAATAAAACGCCAAGAACAATATACTTTTAAACGACGAAAAGGCATGGAACTGTGTAATATAGCCAAAACGGATCCCAGAAAATTTTGGTCAGCAGTTAAGCATAAAAGCAAGACAAAATGTGTAATTGATAATGAAAAGATGTCTAGATGTCTAGATACTTTGAAATGTTCTCGGTGCTGATCCTCCGGATACTTTTGATAATTTAGACATACATGTTTTAAATTCTGAATTCACAGAGGACGATACTGTAAAAGCGATAACGAAACTGAAATCTGGGAAAAGTGCGGGAAATGATAACATTGTTGGTGAAATGTTCTGTGTCAGTCCGGTATTTTTTGCACCAATTTTAAAAACATTATTTAATTATATATTCGACAGTGGAATATATCCTGATTTTTGGACTGAGTGTATCGTAATTCCCGTACCGAAAAGCGGCGATTTATCTGATCCCAACAATTATAGACCTATCGTGCTTGTGAGCGTCCTATCAAAACTTTTTACAAGTATGCTTGGAGAAACTAATAGACACTCAGTTTGGGTTTAGGCCAGGCAAATCTACCATAGATGCAATATTTGTTCTCCACGGTATTATATCGCATGTTCTTCAGCAAAAAAAATGAATTATATTGCGCATTTGTGGACTTTCGTAAGGCGTTTGATAAACTCAGTAGAAGAATTCTTATATACAAATTATTACGAAATGGAGTAAGCACTAAATTTGTAGCTATGGTGAAATCTATATATTCGTCTGTGCAACTTCGTGTTAAATCTGGAGGTTTGCTGTCTGATTCATTTGAAAGCCTGCTTGGTGTGAAACAAGGAGAACCGTTATCTCCCCTGTTATTTTTATTTTTCATAAACGATATAGTCAATGATTTGTCTATTGATGCAACTGATGATGTCGTAACTCTGAACGAATATTTGATATACTTAATTTTATTCGCAGACGATATCGTTTTGTTTGGGAAATCACCTGATATTTTACAACAGTTACTTAATAAATTGTCAACATATTGTATAAAATGGAATATTGAAATAAACACTGACAAAATCAAAGTGATTGTATTTAGAAATGGCTGGCAGCGGGTTAAGAATATTTTTTTTCTATGACAACAACGAACTCCAAATAGTTGATTCATACGTTTACCTCGGAATATTACTGCATTCTAATGGCAAATTTCTACAAACAGAGAAACGTCTGGCTCAGAAAGGATCCAAGGCCTTATCAACACTAATGAATACTCTCAAAAGCGTTTACATTTCAATTGATCAATGTTGTATTTTATTTGACAGTATGGTTGGTTCTGTTCTTAGTTACGCATCAGAAATATGGGGCTTTCATCGTGCTCGTGATATTGAATTAATTTTAAACCGTTTTTGTAGATTTCTTGTAAAGGTTGGTAAAAATGTATCTATTATTTTTCTATGTGGTGAACTTGGGCATTTGCCTATGTATGTTTCAAGGCGTATTGGAATTTTAAAATATTGGTTTCATATTTTATTGAAAAAACCAAGTGTTGTTTACGATGTTTACATGCTTCTGTATAAAGATGTTATTAATGGTAAAACAAATTGGGTTTCTTATGTACGAGATTTATTGTCTAATCTTGGCCTGAACTTTTTGTGGATTTCACAGGATGTAACTAATGTAGTTTTTGATATTGTTAAAAAACGTGTTACTGATCAATATTTACAAGAGTGGTCCACATCTTTATGTGATTGTGAAAAACTTTGCATGTATAGAAGAATCAATTTTTTGTAACAACAAGCTAGCTTGGATGCAGATTACTGTTCAAATTGTGTCATACTTATAGCTTGGCTACTGAACAGTAGCATTTATATTCTAGTTTTTAGCATTTATAATTGGATATTCTTTATATAAAATTTCAGAACAGTGTGTTTTGTTTAAGCTTGAAAAATAGTGGAGTCAGCGCAAAGTACATCTATTGTACTGAGATGACAAAAAAGCCCGTACAATTCAATCTGTAACCCTTGTAATTAATTAAGAAGTAGACTGTCCCGTTTTTTATAATAAGTAATAGTTTCATTTATTTAATTTTTTTTATTATTTTTTTTTCTATCTATACAATTTGGATTTTCAGGGGGGGGGGGGTATATCATGAAACAGTTATTGCATTTCGGGAGTTAGACATGGGCTTGTTTTCTGCCTGTCTGATCATCAGTCAGAGCACACGACGATGCCTTGTTCCCGGTTGCAATTAACCTACACTATCATGGTTTGTATCTTCCGTGGGATAGTGCGTATACACGATTCTCACGGGACCACTGGCTGGGGCAACTGATCAAACATAGTCTACTTATAGTATTCAAGAAATACGACAGTGCAACCGATTATCATATTTAAAATAAACAGAAACAAGTGACACAATACGTTATTTTTAACACATAACACTTACAACCACAGATGAAGAAAAAACAAAAACAAAAAAGGAAAGCATAACAAACATACAGTATTTTTCTTTTAGTTATAATTAGATGTAAAAGTAAAGGTCAAAAACCAAAGTCTCAAAAACCAAAAGTCTCAATCCCTTATAGAAGTTAAAAACATTAATTTATTTTATTTATTTTATTTCTATTGAGATTTATAAAAATAAGTTTAAACTAGTATAGGTTAATAAGGCGCACCACCTATAAACAAAGATAGTCGCCTTCAATATATATTTATTTTCTTAAATTTTTATTTAAATGGATTTTTTTTCTAAAGTAAAATATTACTGTAATGAACTAATTCCAAATTTAGTTACTAGGGCGCAATTACCAGTTGGTAAGCCGTCCACCAAAAACATATAACCGTAACCGTTTTGTTTAATTTTAAAAATTTCAAAAAAAGTATGTTAAATACATAATAAACAGCTGCGCCATGAGCGCATAATACGCCCGTCGTCTTGTGTGAAAGTTTTATGCAAAAATCATAAATAGTTTCTGAGAAAGTTTAAAGTAATAACCATATATTGTTTTTGAGATACGGCGCGACATGTAAAAACCCCCTCCCCCTTTTTTACAAACTACTAAATAACTGAAAAATAAAATTTTGAATCATCCCCAAAAAGTATACAGATCTTTAGATAAATATAACAAAGAAGTGTGTAAAGTTTTAAGCAATAATCATAAATCGTTTTTGAAATACGGTGCGACATGTGAAAAAAACACACCCCTGTTTTAGTTACAAAGTGCCGTAACTCAAAAAGTTTTAATCTTATTTTCACCAAAAAGTATACAGATCATTTGACCATCATAAGAAACAACTATGTTAAGTTTCATGGAAATTTGGATAAGTCGTTCTCAAGTTACGGTGCGACATGTTTACTCCGTCCACACGTCGGACAATAACTAAAATTTCGTTCACTAATTTTCACAAAACTTTGTGCATGTCTTTTTTTTTTTTGGAGGTGGGGTCTAATTGAGCAGTGCTCATAGTATTTTTAGTTGATCATATAAATTCATTTCAAAAGGTCAGTGAAAATGGCAGGAAAATTTGAATTGTGAAAATTTTTATTGTTATATGGGATTTATTGCAAACAAAAGACTGTAAACCTGAATAAAATGTGTTTGTTAGTGATAAAACTACTCTGGGATGCCTAGAGGAAAGCCTAGAGGAGGAAACTATTCTGGGAATCCTAGAGGAGGAAAGAGGAAACGTCCACAACGAAATTCTAAAAAATCTGTGAATGATTCTTCGTCATCAGACCAGACGAGTTTCCTCGATAAAAGAAAATGTACGAAGGTAAATAACAATACACAGTCTTATTTGTGTTCAAATGAAAACAACTCAAGTAGTAGTTTCAATCAAAACTTTCCGATGAATAATTCCAATCAACAATACACCGGCCCAATGGCTAGTTCACCGATAGGATACCAACCTTTCCAAACATATCAACAGTACCCCCACCACCTTTAGCTCACGTAACGCCCCCGCCCAATATACAGGGGATAGAACGTACACTTCAAGAAATGTGTCAAAGGATGGCCAATATAGAAACAAAATTAACAACACTTGACAAAATAGAGTCCCGATTAAACAAAATGGAAACAAAATTTGGTTCTATGGATAACGAAATTATAGACTGTAAAAAGCGCATTAGCACATTAGAACAAAGTGCACAATTTCTGTCAAATGCACACGACGATCTAAAAGGTTTGAAATTAAAAGTAGACACTATTAACTCTGGTGTAGAATCGACGAAAAATGAAAACAAAGAGGTTCGTGATAAACTAGTGGATATTGAATCCCAAAATCTAAAGCAAAATTTAGTATTCTTTGAACTTGAGGAAGCTAGTGAAAACAATGAAGGAGCTAAGGGGGGTGCAACGGGAGAAAAGGGGGGTGCAACGGGATCAACATATAATGAAAACTGTGTAAACAAAATTTTGGAATTCTGTGAAAACCAACTGAAAATAGAAAACGCAAAAGACAAGATAACCTTGGAAAAAGCGTATCGCTTAGGAAAAAGGAAAGATGGAGCAGCCAAACCAAGACCAATTGTGGTGAAATTTAGAAAATTCGAGGATCGTGAAATGATCCGCAGTGTCTCAAACCGTTTAAAAAACACCAATTATGGTATAAGCCCACAGTATCCCAAAGAGGTTCTAGAAAGACGGAAAAAACTGGTACCCATCATGCTCAAAGAAAGGAAAAAAAACAAAAAAGCTTATATTGCTGGAGACAAATTGTATGTTAATGGTGAGCTATGGAAGGAATAGGAGGTAGCGGAGAATGATTGTGCTAAAAATAGTGGTTCCTTGAAAATTTGCTCTTGGAACATATCAAAAGGGTTGATCCGGAAATTGTCAGATAGAAATTTCTTGAATTTAGTAAATAAATATGATATATTGTGTCTAAATGAATGCTGGCTTAAATGTCCCGATGAATTTGAAATGAAAGGCTACGAAAAAGAATTTGTGTATAGAGAAAAATGTAAAGGAGGAGGTGTAGTTATTTTTTATAAGAAATGGTTAACTCCCTATACTACTGTATTGAATTGTTGTGCAGATAGTATGATCTGGTTAAAAATTGACAAAAATGTATGTTTAAATGGTTTAGATTTGTATATTTGTGCTATTTATATTCCGCCTGATAAAAATGTATTTTACCGTAAATATGATATAGATGTTTTCGATATACTGCAAGAAAATATTGAACATTATAGTACATTAGGAACTGTGGCTGTGATAGGCGACTTGAATGGACGAGTAGGTCTAAAAGAGGACAATATAGTTAATGATACATGCATTTGGATAAAGAACTGATTAACAGTATTTCTTTTATTGACTATGTAAATGATAGTTATATTTGTAATAGAAAATCTGAAGACATTAAACCTCCAAATAGTTTTGGTCAGCGTATATTGCAGTTATGCCAGTCGTCCGGTCTACGTATATGTAACGGCAGATTTGGAACAGATAGTGGGAAAATAACATTTAATAATAAAAACGGTAGTAGCGTTATTGATTATTTATTGTTTACACAAAGTGAAATGTTTAAATGTTTAAAATCTTTTTATGTTGAACCATTTAATATGTATTCATGTCATGCTCCAATAGTAGTTGAATTGTACCTTAAGGGTAATAATCAGTCTTACGGTCAATGTCATTGTAATAAAACTAAGTTCAATACATTTAACTGGAATGAAGGGTCAGAAGATGATATCAAAAGTAAATTGATACTCAACACACAAAAGTTTGATGATCTACTGGTAAATTTTGACGAAAACAGCGATATAGATACGTGTGTAGAAAGACTTAATAATCTTTTAACTGATATATATGAACAGTATACGAAATCTGAAGTAACATACAAAGAACAGTGTGAATTTTGTGAAAATGGCGATAAAGTTTATAAATCTAATGCGGACAAGCCTTGGTTTACCGATGAATGCAAAACATTATACATACAATATCAAAATGCATTAGACAGTTTTAACAAATACCGCTCGGATGAAAACAGAATTAACTTTAACCTTTCAAAGCAAAAGTATAAGTGCTGCGAAACAAGACTTAAAAGACATTATAAGAACCAACGAGGAAATATGCTGTCGTCACTAAGGAAGAAAAATCCGAAACGTTTCTATAAGAATTTTAAAAAACGTAAAAAGCGCATTAAAAATAACATTTCATTGGACCAATTCGAGGAACATTTTAAAAAACTTATGTCTAAACCGCCCGAAGTGAATGTTGGAACGAGTGATACTCCGGAAACAGTTTTTGAGGAACTTGATCTTCCGTTTACAGAAAAAGAACTGGATTCGTGCATCAAAAAACTAAAAAGAGACAAGTCGACTGGTTATGATGATATAATGAATGAGTATATACTGTTTGGTAAAACTTTATTGAAACCTGTACTTTGCAAACTGTTCAACAATATTTTATGTGCTGGAAATTTTCCTGAAATATGGGTGAAATGTATTTTAATTCCAATTTTTAAGAAAGGAAATCCTGACGATCCTGGAAACTACAGAGGTATTTCGTTGGTGTCCCATTTAGGAAAACTATTTACGTCGTTGATTAATTCAAGACTTATAACATGGTGCAAGATTAACAACACTCTGACAGATGCACAATTTGGATTCCGTCCTGGATACGGCACTTCTGATGCCATCTTCTGTCTTCATTCCCTGATTTCTAAGTCATTAAGAAAAGGTAAACGCTTATATTGCTGTTTTATCGATTATATTAAAGCGTTTGATAGTGTTTTTCATGTAAAATTGTGGTTGAGATTAGTTAGATGTGGCGTTACTGGTAAACTTCTTACTGTAATTAAATCTATGTATTCTAAATTGAAAACTAGTATAAAGTGTAATGGAAAAATTTCAGATTTTTTTAATTGTAATACTGGCTTGATGCAAGGGGAATCTTTATCCCCTTTATTATACTCGTTGTATGTCAATGATATGGAAGTAGAGCTAATCAGTAATGGCTGTCAGTCATATGAATTGAAATCCTTCAATTTATTTTTACTTATGTATGCAGACGACACTGTTTTATTTAGTGAGAACATAGATGATCTGCAAAATATGATAAATATTGTAAACTCTTCTGCAGAGGAATATGGTTTATATATTAATATGTCTAAAACTAAAGTGGTCGTGTTTAGAAATAGAGGTAGTGTAAAAAGTCAAGAAAAATGGTTTTTGAATAACAACCAAATAGATATATGTGATAGTTTTGTATATTTGGGTATTCTTTTTAACTATAATGGCAGTTTTTTACATACACAAAAAATGTTAGCCAATCAAGGAAGAAAAGCTGTTTTTGCTTTATGTAGTAAAATTGTAGATGAATATTATAACTGTGAAACGTTACTGTCCTTATTTGATACTTATGTATCTAGTATACTTAATTATAGCTGTGAAGTGTGGGGTAATCATAAAGCTGATGATATAGAGAAAGTACATTTATATTTTTTAAAACGAATTCTAAAGGTTAGAAAAACTGCTGTAAATAACATGGTTTACTGTGAATTGGGACGTTATCCAATGTATTATGAAAGACAAAGAAGACTGATTCAGTTTTGGTTTAAATTATTAAATACTGATAACTGTATACTTAAAGCATGTTATGAAGATATGTTGGAGAGTTCA
The DNA here is from genome assembly GCF_965363235.1 of Mytilus galloprovincialis. Lineage (NCBI taxonomy): Eukaryota > Metazoa > Mollusca > Bivalvia > Mytilida > Mytilidae > Mytilus > Mytilus galloprovincialis. Next base: position 45,374,171 of record NC_134850.1, on the reverse strand, counting down.
TTTAAAAAACCCAATGACAAATCGAATTGGGCATGTTCAGTCAAAGATATTTTATGTAGATATGGTTTTCATGATGTATGGCTAAAACAAAGCGTAAATAATGTTGATATATTCATACATGAGTTAAAACAAAGAATGAAAGATACCTTTATTGCTGATGCTAATGCTTTTTTTAATAATTCATCAAAATGTATACTTTATAGATATATATATGACACAGATATACTGCAATTTTATTTAGATAGACCTGTTAATCAAATATATAAACCTTTTATATGTAAATATCGTATATCCGCCCATAGCCTCAACATAGAAACAGGCAGATATTACAATGTAGATAGAGAAAATAGATTATGTACTATGTGCAATAACAATATTGTAGAAGATGAATACCATGTTGTTCTAGAATGTAATAGATATAGTGATGTAAGAAAACTATACATTAAGAAATATTATTGGCAATATCCATCCACTTTTAAACTTATACAGTTGTTATCAGTTCACAATGTGAAAGAACTTAATAATTTAGGTAAATTTTTGTTTAATATTGAAAAAATTCTTAATATGTAGTTGTATTAATTATTTATCATATGAATTTATTTTCATTCTCCGCCATACTTATATTGTGTATAATTATTGTATTTATATTTCACTGATACAAAATATTGTAAAATTGTATATTCTATAAGCTGTATTGCTTCTGAATAAAGTATTATTATTATTATGCTTGAAATGAATTTATATGATCAACTAAAAATACTATGAGCACTGCTCAATTAGACCCCACCTCCAAAAAAAAAAAAGACATGCACAAAGTTTTGTGAAAATTTGTGAACGAAATTTTAGTTATTGTCCGACGTGTGGACGGACGAACGGACGGGTGGATGGACGGACAACTGTATACCAGAAATTGGTAGAAAACGTCTCGTAAAAAGGGCGTTTAAAAATAATACGAGGAAAATATTTGAAAGTTGGTATTTTTTTTTATTATCATTCTGCTTTTTTCAATGGATTTTTTTTATTCTCTTTCTGAAATATTATATTTTTAATAAAGAAAGAATCAAACAAATACATTAATTTGGATTGAATATGCCCTAACAAATTTCATTTTGATCTCCTTGTTATTGAAAAGAAATGCTATTCCATCCTCAACATATTTCCATTTTTGAAATGTATTTATTTTGTTTTTATATATATTTTTTAAAGCGCAAACTGACATATTCAGAGATGATGTCGTTTAATTTTTACTTTTCTTTAAATTTTTAATCCAGCCGATACCAACACGATAGTAAATGGTTTGTTTTATTTAGCTTGTATATAATATTAGTTATCGGCGTATTTAAAAGAAGTAAAACGACGGAAGTCACCAGTGGAGAAAGACTTGCATGTTTATCTGTTAGAAGTACCTGACTGAGTGTACAGACAACTCGCCCCCACTGGCAAATCGCCTCACACCAAAACGCCTAACTTTTCACGCCCCACTTTTCAAAAATCGCCCCACTGTTGTTTACAAGCTCGCTCCACTTTGGAAAAATCGCTTCATACTTGTAACCAAATTGCCCCACTTATGCAAATGTGTAAAATCCTGATGAATATATAATAAAGGTCTACCAACTCGCCCTACTGATGAACACTTATCTATTGTATGCTATACTTGTGTACTCATGTTCTTGTTTCTAGTACTGACATCTCATCTAGTTCTTCGTTTTGTGCAATCACGTCAGAGCTTATTATAATTGAATTACTGTGATAACCTATCATGTGATAATAAAGTTATCTATACACCACTAATTCATGAATTATCTTGTCAAACAGTAATAATATTTACCAGAGAAAAACCCGTTATAAACAGTAAGAGCAGTAACATCTTTCTTCACAGAAACGCAGATACTTGCATTATTTTACATTTACCAATCGTTATAACGTTGTGCACGATGTTCCTACAACACGACGTTACACTAAAAATGCGGCGTCAAAGAGGGTTTTTGACTTTGATTAATATTTGCTAGTTTTATTCGTTTTTTTTTATATGTTGTTGGTTGATTCTGGTTCGGTTCTTTTTTTGATATCATTTTATCATAAATTACTTCAAGTTGTGGAAATCGGTTTAATAATGTTTACCTTTTAAGTTATTTCACCTAAAAATGCAGTGCTTACTGTCGCAAGTAATGTAGGAAGGAAAAATTGGACGGAAGTACATGTATACGGTTTCCATAAATAATGTGCAAAACTTTTATCATAGGATGTTTAACTTTCATGGTGCATATAATCTGTTATTGTAAAATTTCTATATTTTAATTCAACCCCAATACAAATATATCTGACACTCTGCAAGTAAATCGAAACATTTTTAACCTTGATTAATTTGAATAGAATTGTATTTTTCTTGGCACATAATTTGTCCAAATACACCACTTCAATTTCTTGAATCTTGGCTTGAGAATTATTTTCCAAGTCTTCTAAAGTTGCTTGCTTAAATTGTTTAACTTCTGATATACATTTTAAAATAAAGTAATCTACTCTTGAATTGTCCGTAAAAACGGCTAATATCATCCCGGGTTTTATTAATTCAATGAAATGGTTTTCGTCGCTGTTTTGGATTTGTCTTTCAATTACCTCAATTTCATGCACAAGTTAAGGCCTAAATTAAAATATTGTTTGTTTGCCCTTTTCCGACCCTATGTTTTGAAACAGGGTAGGTAGGTAGGTAAAATATTTTATTTTTTTCCCCAAAAAAATAACTTGGCTCGGTATATTATTTGTCATGGGTAGGCAGGTAGGTAAAATATTTTATTTTATAGATACAAAATCTGCATAATGTCATTTTTTTGTCCGTTTGTTTTTGCAAATAAGTTTTCCGCTGGGACTATTAGTTTTGAAAAAAAAATATATAAGAGATAACTTTGTACTGGTAAGATAATGTCCGGGCAGACATAAATTACTAGTAGAAAAAGTCCCTAGAGTGTTACAAATTTCGTGTGTGCCTTTTTTTCCAATAAAAATGCTATAAGACTTAAAACTCAATTGTCACGTATTTTGCATCACATTTATAAATGATCTGTATGGAAAACTTGGCGATTTTACTGCCAGATATTCTCCACTTTTGGTTCATGTCAGATATAAATAATTTAGCGGCATCGTTAACATAATCATTCTGATATGCGGATCACAAAAGGCCATCCCTACATAGAATACAACGTCCGTTTACAAATTAGTTTGTACACACGTAAATACTTTTGTATCAAACGAACTTTTTTGTAAATGAACCCTGCTCTTTAAGTTTAAAGGTACAGAGTAACGTACTTCATATCATGATTTCAGAAAGCGTTCAACATCGATTTCAAACAAATGCTTTGAAACTTCAAATGCAAGTGTTCATGTCAAACGCTCAGGTGATACCAAACGGACTGGACCTTATACGTAAAGATAAAACCCGAGGATTCCGGTAAAAAAGTTTTGAGCGGGAAATACAAATATAAGATTTTTGGTAGGAACGAAAAAATAAAATAAAATAAAATCTTGCTGGTAAATACAAATAAAAGATTTTCAGGCGGAACGAATTGATAGGGTCGGTCGGTAAAGGGCAAACAAACAATATTTTAATTTAAGCCTTATAACATGAATAGCAGGACAAATTGCAAGGTAAAACATTCCGTGGACTTGTATTAAGTCTTTTAATATAATTGGTGAATGCACCTTACTGAAGAGACTACTTTAAAAGATCTATTTCGAAGTCCTTCCGCAACATAAATTAAAATTCGCATTTTACATTTAGAGGATTGTCTTGGTGTTTCCAATTTGTTTTTGCAAAAGTTGAACGAAGTTCATGTAATGCGATTTAATTTCCCATTTCACGATTCTTTTAAATAAATCGATAAAAGCTATAAAAGATCAATAAAAATTGCAAAATTTAACCTGTGTCGAATCTATGTCCCGGTCGGAGTCTATACATGTAGCAACATGCACTATTCTTTTTTTCGGCAGCCATCAACATCTTTTTCCAAATTTCACCAAACGATTTGTTTTAATTATCATGAACATTTAATTGAAACTTTAGGACATGTAACGTCGGATTTTTCGACGTTTTTCGACGTTTGGACAAAATGGCTACCGTTTTGTAATGTGTTGTAAAAATTTATTCCTTAAAGACCCAAATATGTAGTTAATAAGAATAGAATTTTGGCATTTTGTACTCTTCGTGTATCTAACTTTTGTTTTGATCAATTATAAATAACTTATTGAAATATCAGTTAAAAAATACGCGTTAACTGCTTTGAAAAATGAAATATCAACTTGGACAAAATGGCTACCGCTTGAAAAACGACTGTGTAGAGAAGATTTTATAAAATCTGCAATATTTGAACTCACGAACAATGAGGTAAATATTTGTACTTTTGGTAGATGCTGTTATTGTCTTACTCTTTTTATTCGTTTCCCGCTATATCTACTTATAAAATTCACTTTCAGTCGTTAAGTTAACGAAAAACGTCGTTGGACATTTTTCTTATTCAAGCTTAATATGCGGCCACCGAGTCAAATGAAATTTGGCAAAATAACGACTTTAACGCCACAAAGAACCGACACATACCGTTGTTCCTGCCAAGTTTCCGGAAGATCAGAGAATAAGAAATATGATCACTATACATAAGAGTCAAAACAGTTTTTCATAAATGTAACGTTGGACATCCGTTTTTTTCACATAGCTTTGTTATTTTAATCCTCAAATATACTAGATATTACGTAGTATATGATCAAGAGCTATAAAAACATAATTTAAAACATATATTAAATTTGTTTCATAGTGGTTCGTGTTTGCTAACATTTTTATTTTGTTTTGCGGAGGAAATTTCGAAGATTGTGTTACAAATCCTAGGGGTTGTAGGAACAGCGTGCGTAACGTTTATGACAACACAACCACCTATAGAGACACCCTCCCCAATACCAAAAAAAAAATACTTCAATTTATAATATACAAGACAATTACATTTATCATGAACAACCGTAAAACTGACAATAAAATAAGCTAACCAATTACCAAAAGCACATTCATTTTGTATCTTACTGAGTTATGAAATATCTTAAGTAAAAGTAGGACCTGGAACTTAGGTTGCGGACCTTTCAGTTTGGAGAGTCAAAAGTCCTGGACCTGCCTGTACCAAATGTTAATTTGAACCCCTGCTTGCAAGCTTCTTTCTGCTTTCTTACAACTAAAAGAAAAGAGTTAAAAGAAAAGCAAAATGCATTTCTAAAGTCTTCATAAGAATTTATTTGAATCGTAAGTGGGACAGGTCGTTAGGCCTCAATTCAGTACAGTTTATTTTTTTTATACATATAAGTGGGTCGAGTTGACAGGTCTACATTCAACATGATTACATGATTTTCATTAGTGAGGCGAGTTGGCAATCGCATGACAAAATTCATCGTTTGTTTTTCTATTTTTCATAAGTGGAGCGAGTTGGCAGACCTTTATTCAATGGTGTTTTAACCCTTTTCATTAGTTTCCAGTGGGGCGGGTTAGTAAGATATTTTAAGAAACTGTGCCGAGTTGGTGAGAAGGTGGGGCGATTTGGTGTTGGGCGATTGGTCAGTGGGGCGAGTTGTCATGGATTCCTATGTCTGATTTTCTGTGATGTTTCGAGATCGTGTTTGTACTACTTTCTTCAACTATTTTCCTCGCTTCTATTTTCTGTATTCAATGAGTCAAATGCCGAACGGTTTTTCAAAATCTCAGATTTCTAATTGATCACTGACACTAAGTTTGTCGGCCTCGATGGTCGAGAGACCCGCGGTAGCCCGCCCGCGTCTTACGTGCGACACCTCGCTAAATAAGCCCAAAAGTAAATGTTTAGGTCTCAAATATTGTATAGTTTTATAATCGTTCTAGGTAACAATGCAGATGCACACATTTTTACAAATTGGCGAACGCTAGTACATTTTACCTTAACATTTATATTATCATGAAACCTCACTTCATATTTTGACTTCAGCATACCAGACGTACTTACCTGTTGATTCTGCCATCATTAAAACTCGCACGTGACAGGTGTGTTCGACTCCGATCTTAATAGACTTGGATTTTTAGTTTTTCTATCACAGGTTAATACTCTCTCTGGATTCCTTCACAAATAAAAAAAAAAAAACAAAAACTGACTGCCACGATAAACGCCAGTGGTGATGAATGTGGTGTTAAAAACCAACAGTTAATCAATCTAAATCTTATAAATTTCATAAGCCATAAACAGAAGTAACTTTCTTTCGTTCAGTTATTAAGTAATAAAATTATTATCTATTTTTTCACACTAGTACCCTTTATAATGATCGCTTAGCATATTTGTTTGTGAAACATTTCCAGACTCATACTAAAAACACCATGTAGTAGCTAAAAACATGTTTGAAATGACATGACTTCACATTTGTCAATATTAATTTAACTTGGTCTGTGCGAGTGGCACTACTATTGAACGTGCAGTGATATTATCAGAGATAAAGGGAATTTTGTATTTGATTGGCCCTTGTTCATCTTAATCTGTGAACAAACTAATCGTCTGTGTTTTAGGCTGAAACGAAAGAATGAATACGTCGATTGAAACCAACCCAAATTCATTAATATGTGTCTGTCTCAAGACAAGGGTCATTTTCAGTAATTCAGTGGTTGCTTTTTATTCTGTTTGTCATATTTGTTTTTTAAATTATTATTTATCATAAACCCAGCTTACTTCGCCCAAATGGGCCCAGTGAGCTTTTCTTGTCACTTTGCGTCCGTTGTCCGTCATCGTCGTCCGTCGTCGTCCTTTGCTAACATTTACAAAAATCCTCTCCTCTGAAACTACTGTCCAAATAAATCAAACATGGCATATAACATCCTTAAAAGTTAAGGTATCTAGTTTAAAAATGTTTCCGATGACCTTGCCCTCAATTTAAATGGCAACTTTTTCTAAAAATAGAGCATGTGGTAATATACAGACTTGGCTTATATCTCTATACTATACTAAAACTAAAGCTATAGAGAAAATCTGACATGTAGGAAACATGTTCATCACGTGAAGACTTATCTGTCCTGAAATTTTCAGACTCATCGGATAGTCCGTTGTTGGGTTGCTGCCCTTGAATTGGTAATCTGAAGGATTTTTTTGAGTTTTTGGTCATTATCTTGAATAAAGTAATATACATTATATACAGATAAACTGTTATCAGCAAGATTTTTCAGCAAAGTAAGCTAGATCAACATGACCAAATTGACAATTGACCCATTCATGAGTAATTATCCTTTAAAGTAAATTTTTACACAAGTTTTGTAATCTAATACTATTTATTATGATTTTAACCTTTTTTACGTGATTTCCAAAATCACAGTACAAACAGGTGAGCGAAACTTTCTCTTTAAAACCTCTAGTTTTTCATTGGAATTGTTGCAGATTTGGTCATGTCGAGTCCTTTTATAGCTCACTATACGGTATGGGTTTGTGCTCATAGTTGAAGACCATACGATGACGTACAAATGTATGTTTGCCAAATACCAAATACAAGCCATTTAGACTCTTAATATGGATTGTTTAATTTGCAATAATTTCAAATTTCGTTATTTCATATTTAAATAATACATCTCAGTGACTCATTTCTCTAACAAATATTACCCGAAAAAAATACGTACATGCATGTTAGTCATGACAATTTCAGTATACATGTACCTTACAATATTGTTTTTGTAAAAAGAGCCCTCATCTGGTGTTTATATAACTTATAAAGTCTTATAGTGTTTATGTATATCCAATAGATGATAGTCTTAGTGTAGTTCTACGATGTCCTAAGTCGACAAAAAAACACAATTTGATTTTAGGTCAGTATTTGAAGAATTGATATTTGTGTCGATGCTATTCCATGTCTTCTCCATGCTATTATTCGTCGCCACATTTGACAGCTTGCCATATCAAATATTCCTATGCCAAAGCAATCAGGGGCGGATCCAGCCATTTTAAAAAGGGGGGTTCCTAACCCAGGACAAAGGGGGGGGGGGTTCCAATTACATGTCCCCATTCAAATGCATTGATCGTCCCAAAAAAAAGGGGGGGTTCCAACCCCCGGAATGTCCCCTCTGGATCCGCGCCTGGCAAATACATTGTATGCAAGAACAATATTTTTTTCATTAATAATAATTTTCTTTAATTCAGAAGTATAACACCTTGTTCAAAGGGTAGTTTACAACGAGGTCTTGTATTATATACATATATTACAACATGAAGTATAAAATCAAATAATAAATTTACTGTTATCAACATTCACAAAATATAATTCTACAATAAAATATATAATTTTCAATTAAGATTCAATTTTGTAACATTGTTTTGAATTGTAAACAAAATGTTCCGTACAATACTTGATCATACTTCCATATACATGTATCAACAAGGAGCGTTGGAGCGTTTGAGCGTTTTAAATATTCAGTTTTAGTTTTTGTAACACAAACATATCACAAGAACTTTTAATTTAAACAACAATGTGTTTGACGACAAATAAATTATAATATAATAATATAAAACAATGAAATAAATATACAGTAATATCAGAAACAAGCAAAGTATCCTTTTACAAATCATCTAATACACGTATTGATGTATATGTTGTGTACAAGTTATCATTTTGTACAAATTATAATTGTACAAAATATTTGTACAAATTATAATTTATATTTTGACTTTGTACAAATTGTAATTAGGACAAAAATTGCTTGTACAAATTATAATTTGTACAAAATTTGACTAAAATTCACTTATAACTTGTACAATAATTTATATTATCTTACCTCCTATACATTTCCAGGAATATGATTGGTTAAAAGCGTCCGCGTGCAAACCGTGTATATTTGATATTAGGTTAGTAGGGAGGCGGGGCTTATCTCATACACGGTTAGTAGTGGAGTTACGTCCCTTTATATTCCTTATTAGGTAAGAAGGGGGCGGGGCTTATTTCATACACGGTTAGTAAAGGTGTTATGTCCCTTTATAAAAAACAAAACGGTACTGAGAAAAAATCTTAAAAGTTCCAACAGACGAAGAAATTGATGATTAAGATTGAAAAAAATTCATAAAACACATTTAAACCTTCCAAGTCGTTATTGTTGGCATCTGTTTTTGTAGGATCAATGGAAGTATTTTCTTAGTAGACTTTCTCATTTTGAGAATCACTAGTCTTAATTTCACACGTTAAGATAGTCGGTAAGATAAATTCGTTACATAGTGTGCTAGTGACGTAATACGGTATATATGGGGTCAGTAAATTCCATATGGGGATTCGAGCGAAGCACACTATGTAACTAATAGTATGGATTTTGTAATATAAAACATTTAAAAAGTATTAATTCACTCTATAGTTTTTTTTTCAAAGACCATACAATAAACATGATAAACCTTAATTTACAAAATACTTTTTAAGACAACCTAACATATTCATGTATTTTTTTTCAATGCAATGTTTAAGGTCATACGATTCATTTATACTGTATATAGTATATTCAAAGCCTGTTCTCTGGTTTTTCAAATGGTCATTTGCAAAAGTAAAAGTTAAGGCGTTCAATAAAATGGCCAGTATCATGAATATAGTTGAACAACAGGATAAATTATATCAAGAAGTTTACCAGTTTACTTAGAATAATTCATCAAAGCACAACCATCTTTATACTAAAGACAAATTTAATGAGTTCATTTCTAAAGTTAAAAATGCAAAAGAGACATTGAAGAAAAAAGTCCAAGACAGACATTTGCTTAAGAAATATCATAATGATGTTATTAGAGTTGCTGATATGGAAGAGTTCATAAAAAGGGGGAAATGATTTCTGGTTGTATTTTATAAATATAGAAAGGGGTCTGACCTAAAGATAGGTTTGTCTTCATCTTCTTTGCCTAAGAAAATTTTGACAAATCTTTAAACTGGGGAAGATTTATAAGGTGTTTAAAGAAGTTTCAAAGGAGAACAGTGAAATTGATGACACAGATGAAAACACAGGTACTGAATCGATAGAATCAGAAAGAGAACATGTGAATGATAGTGAAACTGGATCAACTAGTACAACTATTTAAGTTTTATCAGAGGGTGTCGAGAACCTAATCATTTGTGCAATAAAACGTGCATTGTCTGGCCAACAAGTTCAAGCCTATGTCCTAACAAGAAATAAAATAGAAACTGAGCAAGTTATCTGTTGGAGACAATGTTATCATCCTAATTCCATGGTATGACAAGCACCAACCGATCCTAGGAATAAACAAGGTGTTGTTGTAAAAGAAGAAAGTTTTGGCTATCGTGTAGGGACTATAGCTGGCAATTTAACAGGATCTTAAGCAGAAACAAACAAGAATCTAGAAATGACTCTTCTTTTTCTATTTCATGAGTTCCTGATTTACAGCAAACCCTAGGAGAAGTTGTAAATTGGTTTTCAAAAATGATTGTATTGTGTAATTCGGGGTGTAATGGTTCGCTAACTGCTCCATCATATAAGAACATTGTATATTATTGTATAGTTCGTATTAGTTTAAACAAATATAGTTACCAGTGTGTTTCATATAGATTTATAATTACAATTAAAAGATTTTTTTTTAATTTGATTTGAAAACTTATTCTATGTAAAATATTGTACAAGTTTTAAGTGAAATTATGCCTCATTTTGTACAAATTATAATGTGTACAGGCACTTTTTGTACAAATTACAATTTGTACAAAGTCAAAATACCAATTATAATATGTACAATTTTTTTGTACAAATTATAATTTGCACAAAATGATAACTTGTACACAACATATACATTAAATATAAATACTAGTACTGTAATAAATATATGTCAATTTGAAAAAGGTAAAAGAATAACATAGAGAGAGAGAAAATAAAAAATAAAAACATTAATAATTTGTTTGATTGTTCAAGAAATAACCTTGTATATATATACGATCAAATATGTAAATACATTGAGACATTCAGGATGAATTTGATGAAGTACTTTAAGAACTAAAATTATTGCTTTTCAATATACAAAACAATTTTAAATGGACATACGTTGCAGCTACTCAAAAGTATGTGTTACGATGTCATATAATGATGCTCAGTTATAACAATTCGTGAAGCCACTTTTTTCAAGCGTTAAAATCTATCACAATTAGCAAATTTTGTTGTACCTGATCAAATAATACAACATTTATCGAAAACTGGAAATCATTTGTATTTCGGGTTGGAAACTTGAAAAATTGACCAATTTTTCTTACTAGATATTGGGCATGAAAATTACTAAGAAATGTCACTCACACGTACTAAGACCATTTCAAATAATAATATCCTAGATAACTTTAATTGACATGGCCTTGGGAGCTTTCAAAGTGGCCGAACCAAGATAATTTTGGAAGTGGAACTTGTAAAAAGTCTAAGCAGGCGGTTTTATGGTGACGTAAATATTTTTCTGTTCATTTCAGACACTTTTCTTGAATGCATGTAACATTACAAAGTTAACACAATTGAAATTTAGATTTGTACAAGTAAAACAACGTCAGAGTTTCAAAAGAAAAAAGTCGTTTTTTTTAATATTTTCTTTCCGTTTACAACTGTTGTTGCATTATATTTCCACAGAAGCTTTTTAAACCAACTTTCTGGTTCCTTTTAAAGGTTCCAGCCTCGAATAGTGCGAACATATGTGAAAACGGCATTTTCTGTATCTCCCTACCTATATGTTCATGTACTAACGCTTTCAATAGGAGAAACATGGGGTCAAATATGTCGAAACCTACTGCCCGATTTATTACGCTGTCATCTCCCTTTTTGAACTTAAATGTGAGATTTGTTTTCTTCGGACTCTATTTCGAAATCAAGCATATCTATGTCTTCTGTAACTTTGTTGTAATCCTTCAGAAGTTTACTCTGATATGTTTTGAGCCGATCTCTTTTTACTTTCAATTCTTCTAACCACCATGTTTTGTCATCGCTATAATAAAAGAATAACTATGAGTTATTAAACATCTAAACTGTATATAGAGTGATAATTTTAAATGATTTTAATACATGTACATGTATATATGTTATGATGGTATGATACTAAACCCCTAACGGGAAGGATTGGGCCTGCTATTCATATGATGAAATCATAAGCTTTCAATCAGTCTAATTGAAGTCTGGAGCTGGCGTGTCAGTTAACTGCTAGTAGTCTGTTGTTATTTATGTATTATTGTCATTTTGTTTATTTTCTTTGGGTACATCTTCAGACATCAGACTCGGACTTCCCTTGAACTGAATTTTAATGTGCGTATTGTTATGCGTTTACTTTTCTACATTGTCTAGAGGTATAGGGGGAGGGTTGAGATATCATAAACATGTTTAACCCCGCCGCATTTTTGCGCCTGTTCCAAGTCAGGAGCCTCTGGCCTTTGTTAGTCTTGTATTATTTTTAATTTTAGTTTCTTGTGTACAATTTGGAGTTTAGTATGGCGTTCATTATCACTGAACTAGTATATATTTGTTTAATGGCCAGCTGAAACACGCTTCCGGGTGCGGGAATTTCTAGCTACATTGAAGACCTGTTGGTGACCTTCTGCTGTTGCCTTTTCTATGGTCGGGTTGTTGTCTCTTTGACACATTCCCCATTTCCATTAACAATTTTATGATATAAATAACACATCCATGGTAGTATAATTCGTTAGCCGATGTGGTTTGTTTTAATGAACCTTTACAGCTTTCAATTGTTTATGTATGGAACATATTTCCTTATTATTTAAAAATAAAAATAGTTTTAATTACGACGCTGTTTTATGTAATTTAAAAATTGAAAGATGGTGACATCTTATATCTACCATGCGTTATGTCACAATGGGTTACTTTAATACTTTAAAGCTTAATATATTTGTATTATTTTTAAACCCTTTAATCATCAAAACACACTAAACATCCTTTCGTGTAACCTCAAGCATATAACGTATACTTAGGCAAAGAATCTACACTTTGATGCACAAACTAGTGTGTTAGGTAAAAACATAGTCTCGGCAACGTTTAATTACGAGAAAATAATTGTAATGTTAAAAAATAAGAAACATGTACCAACAGAGACTTAACGTGTTACATTTTAAGGCTTATGTGGTTTCGTTGTAGATACTTAACAATACTTATCAGAATTTAAGATATTTCTCTTTTCTATAAGGGCTGAGCAAACGTTACGTTAATAAAAAAAATATATATAGCGGCTCATGGTGTCGGTTCTCGTTCTAAGCATAAAGTTAAAAGCACAATTATTATATCTACCAAAAAGTGTCAGTCTGGGTATATTTGGTATATGTTGTGAGAGTGGAACCATCCGAATGCTTTTTCTGTGAAAGTTCATTCTGTCAAGTAAAATACAAGCATGTAAGTAATCAGAATAAATATTTGAATAACATGTATTCACAAAGTCATTGTGTGTATTCATTAGCTAATCTATACTATTAAACGAGAAGACCTTTTTTTGTGTGTCGCTTCTCTTCCTTCCACAATAAATCAATCATCATGCCTCTGTGTCCTATAGGTAACATGCATAGTGGCATTTGTCATTCATTCTTATGATTATTCAGATTGAGTTATTTTGGGAGAAAAACGACAAAAAAGGTGTCAGACCACCAATTAAAAGTCCCTATCTGTTCAACCAAATTTTGCAATTTTCATAGCTTTCTAAATTTTTTATCTTAAGTTTAACCTCTTATAAACCAGGTATGTCCTGAATCGTACAGGTATCACCTTTCTTAATTCATGCCAATTTTCAGCATACCTTTAAAGCCATATAAGAAAGAAGAGACCTTCCGAATGGATGTACCACTAAAAATAACCCCTGGTTTTCTTGAAATTTTAAATTAGTATACTATGGAGCGCATTAATCCTCAATTTTTAATGTCAACTCATAGACAAGTAAAGTTGGGCTCAAAATAGTCTTAATATATTTCTCTTTCACCAAAAGTTTCATTTCTGCAAAATTTGTTGGGTAGTTTAAGTAAACAATGACATCAAATGCACTATTTTTTGTCCGAGTAGGCCTACTTTCACTTCTACTTTCGTTCTAAATTTGAGGGAGTAATTGGTGGTGTGACACCCAAAGGAGTCCGGATACGATTCCGTCATCGGACTGACTTTTAGTCATAGATAAGACTTGAAACATGCACAAATACAATCAATCATATGGTAGATAACAACAATGAAAAATAAATAAGCCAATCAGAGCGTTCTCCATATCATGGTGTTTAGATCACAAGAACCACAACTATTATACCTCCTTATATAGGACAATTATGTTTCGCGTTTATCTACATGTAAACTACGATTATACTACTTTAATATATAGAGACTCTCTATATTCTGTCAGGGACTTTCTATGTTAGTATAGAAAGTCCCTGATTCTGTCTGCTGTTTTCTTTGAAATGTTTACTATTTAAGGGGTCATACCACTTGCATATATATTTAAATAAGTAAAACATGCTAAACTTCATCTAAAACTACCTCGACTAAAAACTTTAACCTGAAGCGGGACAAACGGACGAACGGACGACCGAACGAACGAACGCACAGATGAATAGACTAGAAAACATAATGCCCATAAAAGTGGGCATAAAAAGTTATTGTTGAAAGAGAAAATAGTAATTTGGCAAAAATGAAAGTAAAGTAGAGATTAGAGGGAGGCTGGACCTTTTTCGGGGCGTCAGGATCGGATGTTTTTAAGCTCAGGTGCTTACGGAATCCGGGAATATATTTTTCGATTTCGTGATATGAATTTCTTTAAATTCTGCATCTTGGGATATCATGGTTTTAAACCTGGGAATTCGGGATCAGGACCCCTCCGACCACCCCTCAAATAAGCCTTAGTCGGTCTTTTATACATGATTCATATCCTACCATTGACATGTTAATAAGGCTCTCAAAAGAAAAAAAATACTGATGGATTGTCCTAGAAGCATATTTTATTAGACTAATAATGGTCTATATATAAGCAGTTACATTTATTTCATGTTTGAAACGGTGCAAATTTTCAATTTCATTTGACTTTTACCAAAAGAAGCATTGTAGCAAAGGAGAAGAATAATTGTGGTCTGAGGCCAGACACACGAACATAATTGAATTTAACAGAAAGGAAACAAATATCGGAATTTGGGAAAAGGGAGAGGGCTTTTGATACCTTTTATGAAATTCTTCATACATAATATCTTTTACAAAAAATCATCCTACAACAGTTCACAAGCTGTATATGCCCGCGATTTCGCGCGTGTGTTCTAATATTGATTAAAACTACAAATATGCTAGATTATCAACGGTAAAGTACAAGTAACTAGGCGGAAATACCGGTTTCTATAACAAGTTGTATGTCTTTAGAACTCAATTAACTGCATTTTAAAAGCATTTTACCTACAGTGATCCTATCTATAAAATATAAAAAATAGAATCATGTACAAATTGCCATAAAAATGTTGTTCTTTTTTTTTTACTGTAATTTGGCATTATATTGAAAGTCTGTCTTGGGCATTTTCTTTAGTCGTGAACTATTTTAGATATAACCAAATCTGATTTAATCATGATAAATTATATTCACATGCGGTCAGCACCTTTTTTAATTGATTTTTTTTCTTCCGTATTGATATATTTTATCTTAAATAAGTAAAAATAAGTAAATGATAAAAACGTTGCAGGGACAGAATGTTTTTGAGTACATTCTACAAAGTTATAAAATAGTTATATAGCTTACAGTAAATATTTAGATTAAAGATTATGTTAAAAGAAGTTGCATGTACGCGTGTTTGGTGATACATATTAGCATTTTAGTTATAATGTAAGACTTATGGACCTTTTTATTAAATATGGAGGATCATACGACTTTAAAAAAAAAAACAGATGGTTTTTTTTCATAGCAAATTAATAGCAAAAATTCAATTCAGCTAGAAAGTACGTGATTTTTTTTGCTGACGGCTATCTTGCAGACCATCTTATTATACTCGTTGCCTACACACTAGGTATTTGTAATAATGGAATCGTCAACTTACCAAACAGACATCAATATCTCCGATTACCTCGTCAAAAAGAGTACCAGTCACTACTAATCGAAATCGATGTTGCATTGCCATCGACAATTGCTTTGCACTCTGTAAGTCTTCCTCGTTTGGAAACTGAATGCAACACTCAGCGTAATGGATGATTGCCTTTAAATGAAAACGGGTTATTCTCGTGTTATTGCTTTCATATTCCCGGTCGTATGCCTTTCTATAATGGTGTTTTGCTTTCCGAATGTTTTCCTCTGTTCCTGTTAATTTAAACACTTTTGCAATCTTCAAATGGATTCCTGATAGGGCTTTCCACGATGTTAGGTCGTTGATTTTATTCTCTAGATCCTTTGCAATTGACAATGCCTTCATTAAGTTTTGATTTTGAAGAGCAATTCCATTGTCCGGTGTATAGTGCTTCTTTAGATTTTCTCTTTTCGTTGACCCTCTGATTTTTGGTAGATCCGTTTCGCACATGCTTTTACTTTGCTCAAGACTTTCTTCTTTTGAAATACCAGTCTCTTCTACGATTATTCTCTTCTTTGTTTCTTCTTTCAAAGATGTGTCCAGATCTAGACATTCTAGTTTATATTGTTTTTCATAACATTCCATTTTAATTCTTTCTATCATTGCGGAATGAAAAAGACTAGAATCACCAATACGTTTTACGACACCAAATTCAGTAAAACCTTTCCCGTCTATATTAGAATCAATGCTGTTTAATAGTTCTATAGATTCTTTAAGTAAGGATGATAATAGAATAGGATCTGAAAATGACTTCAACATATATAATACACCACTACGCTGTGTTACTGGACTGAACACAGGACAAAAGGATCTTACGGCATTTTTTGTGGTTGTCTGTTTATTGTGTTGCATCGGCAAATAGTTCATATGATGCTGTAATAACTTTGTAAGACCGTGTGCTAACTGATGTTCCATTAAGCTTTCTGTAGTAACAGGGAAGAAAGTGCTGGAAAGTCTATGACGCACATAGCCTGTTTCCGGTTTTGAGAAGCTGTCTTTGGAAATGTCCATAAGCCATTTGTTTTTACTAGAATTGTAAAGAATTCTTATCATCAGTTCGACTAGAAATGTTTCTGATATATATTTACTATCCATTATCAAGTTCTTACTTCGAAGTGTTTTGATTGTCTGTGTTGTTAATAGACCATTGCTTAAATCGGTGGCACAAAGATGACCATGATTCCTTAAAAGATCTATGATCCTTGAATTTCTATGTTTGTTTTTGATGAATGTGTCGGCGAATTCATGAGTGACATGTTTTCCTTCTCCAACCAATAGCTTGAACATAACTTTGCAGTGCTCTTGAAGTACCCCGCATCCATTTAAATAATCATTCATTGTGGTAGAAGGGTCTTCAGTCTTAATATCGGAAAACTGGTGTTGCTGACCACATAAGAATGTTTCATACATTGTACGTTTTGCTTTTTCTAGATAAGTATTAGCAGATAACTCAGTATTGCCATACAGTCTATAAGTGATTCCTACTGCACAATATATATAGCAAAGTTTTGCTTTTGTTTCTTTAACCAAAGACTTAATATTGTCTTCAAAGTGTAATAAGAAGGCCTCAGCATGATGTAACAAAAGTACGTTTCTATGAATAACTTCCAATAATCTTGCATCTAGATCAATATTACACATGAAAAAGTTCAGAAGTTTATTGAGATGGGAATTTCGTTCGTCGATGGATTTAGACGCTTTCAATATCATGAAAATAAACCCATGAGCAGTTATTATTCGCTGCTCATCTATACCCTTAACAACAACCAAGGAGTATTTTTCTAAGTTTTGTAGGAAGCCATCTATCATTATTGTCTTTTCATCTTTGTTTAATGTGTTTGGCAAAAGAGATTCAAAAATGAAGATAGGAATATTATCTGTGTTAAGATATGGTATGAGGTGAAAAATATTTTTTTCTTCGGCTGACATATTATTTTTAGCTTGTAAAATAAGCATTTGACAAGCTTTTTTAGATGCAGAATCACCAATGCTGGTGATGTTTTCAAGTTTTCCAAGATAGCTGTCTACGCTTATATCTGATGTTTGTATATGAGTTCTTGCAAAAGCAAGGCCATCTGGCAAATAGCCCAATCTTTTAGCTAGGTCTTTTGCTTTCTCATTTAACAATATATCAACGTTTAGATATTTTACCGCCTCCGTTTCTGTCATTCCTTGAAATTCAATTACGAATTTGTCGAAATCGGTTGATAACGACTCACTTGTAGTTACAATAACACATATGTTATCATTCTGGTTCAGTTGCCTCAAGAACTCATTCATAAGATTTTTCTGAGGGGATATCAAACCAAGCAGAATAAAAATGTGCTTTGTGTCCTTGTAATCGTCGCTTTCCATAACCTCTATAGCGCGCAATAACATGATGTGAATTGACTGTGTAATGCGCAGATCTGAATTTATGATTTGTATCTTTAGGTAGTTCATTAAATGAGAAAGAGAATTATAAATGTTTAATTCAGTATTGCAATCTACCCGCCAAATCAATGAATTCTGGTCATTCTCAATCTTTTTTGAATACCTTTGTGCATAGTTGAATGCATGCTGCGACTTCCATGTTCCAGGTGGACCTGTAAATTAAAATCAAGTCTACATAGAGTAAATAGAGAAAGAGAAGCGAAGAAGAGGTGAAAAATACCAAGGGGATAGTCGAAAACTACTGATACTGCCATTAAAAAAAAAAAGACGAAAGACAACTAGCAGTTTACAAAAGACAACATAGAAAATACAAGATTGAGTTACACGAACCCAACAGAAACCAATGAGGCCTCATGGGTCCGGAAAGCCGAGCAGATCCTGTTCTAGTCAATTACCAAATTTCATAAAATTTGTCTATGAAACTGTTGTTGAATTGACCAGAATGTAAGTATGAAGCTAACATCGACAATTCGATGAACTCTGTCGTTATTAGGATATCTCAGATCGTATATACCTATTAGTGGATTTTGTTATACTTTAATGAATTTAAAGTTAAATTACATATTGCTGTCCAATGTTTTAATAATATTAAAAGCTGATATTTCTGCTTGATCAATTTTAAGATAAAATTGTCAAAACAGAAGGACATTATAACATTGCGTTTCCTCAATTAGTATATAAACAGACAAACATAAATTATTTAGGTGGTCATTTTTGCAGTTACATAAGTTCCTTAAAAGAAAAGGATAATAAAAATGCTTTGGAATTTCAAAAAGGTTTAGCTTAAACGTTAAATTTGAAACTTATATACAAACACTGCGAGTTATAAAGATTCAAGTTTAAGCTTTATGTTTATATAAGTATTAAGTAATAAATTGCTGTTTTAAGTAAACAAAAATAATTGAATATCTATTTTTCTTACTAAAATGTAGTTTTAAATTTCCTGATTTACTTTTGAATTATAACTGCCCATTACCAAGTAGGCAAAGGAACTACATTATACCTGCGTCACACATCAGCGTATAGCTCCGGCGTACTCCGGCCGTGTGGAAAAATCATGTACGATGCCAACACGCTAGTAATTTTGGATGCATTTACTTGCATTTGACTTTTGAAAAGCTATATAAAAAAAAAAAATCATTCTGATTTGATTTGAACAAAATAAATAAAAAAAAAAAAAAAAAAATCACCATGTTTTGAAATACTTACACGATGTATGTACAAAAGTACGGTGTATCACAAAGAGTTTCTGGGGAGTAAGTCCATGTTAACATAAAAACAAACAATAATAGAAATGGATAAAAACATAGGGTATACGATGTAGTATATGATCATTCTTTGAAAGGTATGCTTCTTTTTAAAATTATATGCATTTATAATAAAACAGTGTAGGATTTTAAATCTAATCTGTATATATCTGTAAAAGAATTTTTGAACGCCTACAATCAAATTTACTGATTCAAGTAATAGTAAGTAAAACAATTGCTTAACAGTGATAATAGAATAACTAAGAATATTAAAAGGAGTATTCCTTTATTATTAAAAGAATTACTTACTATTATTAAAAGATATATTTGGTTCCATTTTGTCAAACTAGCATAACAAAAGAATTTTGCTGATGTATTATTTTCTGATAACTTTTTTTCATTTAGAGATGTGTGCATACAACAGACAAATGCGTGATCTTAGTTTCAGATTGATTGCTGGTGTGCTCAGCATGTTCGGTTCTTCAAAGGAATATCGGTTAAAAAGGGAAATTAAATGTATCAAACAGCAGATTTATTATAATGATTGGTGCATACGATTTATATACTTTTTGTCTTTGATATAAAACTATCTAACAAACAGGATTAAGTATTCATATTGATTATTTCATTAAAACTGGGATGAAAAGTTGATCGGCAATCTTTTGAGATAAGCATCATCATGCCGGTTTTTTTTAAGATGGCGTCCATTCTACTTATGTATGACATGTTGATAGTTAGTTTGCTGTAATACATTTCTTTCATTAATGTTAATACTACCACTGGGTCGATACCATTGATAGCAGGCTACTTCAAATCGGTTGGTATTATCAACCCAGTAGCCAGTAATTCTGTACTGGCACACAAATTGAAAAAAAGTTGGATTGGATTGGATTTTAATGTACAAAATATTCCAGACAATTCTGAACTCAAAATTTATACATCTCTTTTCAGAAAAAGCATTGACTTCTTGTCCGAATGTTCAGGTCCTCATAAAGTTAAATCTGCTCTTCAACGTTCGTTTCATGTTTTTGAATATTTAAAATAGATTGCAGTCTCTAGCACTACTGACGACTTAATTGTCGAAACGTATATGTTGGGTAGTAAAGTTGTTACTACCGTTAATTCTATTATATCGATTTATTGCATCATTAAGTGATTTTATTGGGTTGGTTTTTTTTGTTGTTATTCTGATATATATAAATATATATTTATAAGTTATATTTTATTAATTGAAATTGTTATGATGATTCAATTTGTTTGGATTGATTAATGGAAAAATAATATCGCTTTATTTGCTGACAATATCATGTGTTATGTCTCCAGTATTTCTAATGAAATTTATTTCAGACAAAACTACTGACAGAAAAAGTAGATAAATGAAAGTCTTTATTAACTTTTCAGTTACAGAGGCAATTTAGCATTTAAGAAGGGATTCGCTTACACTAACTGCAAAAATTTGCACGTAACAAATCATTAAGTTACACCAATTAATGAATTAAAATAACGACTTTTATACTGATTACATTAATTTACTTATTAATTGTATACCCTTAAATCAGTTCGGGAAAAAATAGATTATATATGCTAATGTGGGTTGAAAAAGATAAACGTTGATATAAAAGACATCAGAACAATTTTGAACTATTTCACGGTTGTACAAAACATGCCTTTATCAATCTTTAATGATTATGTTTTCCAGTTTAAACATAAACATTCAGATATCCTTCAGATGTTTAAAATGTACATTTATTTGAATCACATACATTTCAATATAACTGTGTTGTTCGTTAACATATGTTGACATAATTTGTGGTATTCTGACGTTTCTATGTAATGTTCAGTAACATGCATTCCACTCAGCCCGTAATAATCTATAATTATTTATTGATAGTTATGATCAATCAGTTGATTTTAACAGTCAGAAGGAAACATGCATCTAATGTATCAGATACGCCTAGCTAATTTATTTACGTTCAAGATGAAAAAAAAAGCGTTAGCAGTTTTCAGGATCGTTAAATCCGAACATATGATTTTACGTAGAGTCGGAAAATGTAAGCTTGTATCATTATTGATGCTGATTGCTTAACGTAAATGATTTACTATGCATCATCTCTAGTAGATTATCAAGAGTGCACAGGCTGACATATATTGCCCACTTAACTGACCATTGATTTTTATTTGCTATTTCTAAAAAAAATTCGCAAGTATTTCATAAACCTGATATGATCCAAATTGTAAGAAATTGAGGTCAAAGTCAGAAAGACCAAATGAGACCAAATGAGAAATAAATGTACTCCTTACAATCATGGTTGACCCTTTGCCATTATTTTAAACGAATTTAATAATGAAGACATAACCTTGACAAACAAGATAAGGTAATTGTCAGACAGACAAGAACACTTGCAATCAATCTATGCAGCAAATATAGTTGACATATTGCTTATAGTAATTAGTATCTAGCAAACAAACTAACTATGAAAAAATAATATTAACCAATGAACCATGAAATGAGATCAAGGTCAGAAGACACCTTCGAGACTGAATTATACACCGTACAATCATTCCATACACCAATATATAGTTGAACTATGGAAGATAGTTTAGGAAAAACAGACACAATCATAAAAAAAAACTAGACACCGAGCAATGGACAGTGGAAATGAGGTCAAGGTTAAATAAAACCTACCTGACTGACATGTACGTCGAAAAATAATTCCATATACCAATTATAGTTGATTTATTACATATAATATTATACAAAAGACCAAAACACAAAACAAACCACTGAATCATGAACATGAGGTTCCAGTCAAATGACGTTTGCCAGTTCGGCATGTACACATAACAATCATTAAATGCACCAAATAGTGTAGCCTGTTGCTTATAGTTACTTAGTATACTTAATTTAGTTATACTCTATCTCATGATTAGGGGTAAATTACATCGCAAAAAATCTTAGCTATTTTTAAGTAGTCCCTGAACCATGAAAATGATGTCAAAAACAATGGACATATGAGAAATTAAAACTTCATAACATAAGGCATCTATATACAAAGTATGAACTATCCAGGTGTATCTAACTTCTTTAATTGGTACAGTTAATGTTATTCTTTAATATAAAGCTTTTAAAAAGGTGAGATTACGCAGCCGCCAGCTCAATATCCCTATGTAGAGCTTTCTGAGAAAGAAGTCACATACTCCACAATACTAATAACTTTTTTTTCGAAGATACATTAATACCATGAGAAGATTATGAAAAGTTATGGTGTCCGAAGAATAAGCGGTTTCGTTAATACATGCGTTATCGATCAGGCAAATCCAGGCTTGTTACATTTGGGACAAATAACTCATTGATCGAAGTTGAAGGCCATACGATGACCAATAACTATTCATTTCTGTGTCATTTGGTCTTGTCCAGTCAATTTGTGCAGATTTTTGACAAAATTGCTCAGATTGTGGTAAAAGCAAAGGAGTAGTATATGTCATGGACAACATTTTAAGCTATGGACCCACTCTGAAAGTCGAAATTGGCGGAAGAGACGACCATTTTAAAACGGCGGCCGTTTGATCTCTTTAGATTAATAAAACAAAAAAACATGAACATGGTTTTAGAGAAGATATTGACATGAAATCTGGTTCATAGAAAAACATCGTTGATTCCAATTGTCATGTTGAACAAACGTTTTGGAAATATCAACAATATTGGATGGCGGCTATCTTGAAAAATTTTGATTTTTTTAAGCCAAAATAGGTAGTCATTATTTGATAAAAATTAAAAAAAATGCATTGTCGAAGATATACAAATGTATTTGTTTGAGCTATATAAACAGAACAAAAAGCGAGCTTATCCTCTCTCTCCGATTTATTCTTTGGTTTCGTAGCGGGTACAAATTACTTTATATTTTCCGACAATGTACATTTATTGTTATTATCCAAACGTTTACACCCAACACTTAAAACTTTAGTTGTTGAAATCTGAAACATTGTCTCTAATGTTCAAAAGAAATCGAAAGTTTAAACGCGGACCACGAAGAGGATCATAAAATGAACTATTAATCTAAAAGCAATATTCATGCCATCGCTTGCGCAACATAGAATACATGTAACAGGAGAATCTTAGTTTACAAGTACACATAAAGCAATAAATATTTGTATACCTGTCATTTATAATAGTTGGCTGATTACAGAGTAATTCGTTTTGTTGATATTGTTCATTTGAAACAACTTTCAAAGACCTTAATTACAGACATAATAAATTTCGCATACAAGTAATGTTATAGGAAACATCAATTGCTCAAATGTTTCAATTGACGTTAAAAATATCTAACAATAAATGAAAAGTGCATGTTCTGTCAAACCACACTCTGTCTATCATATTCTATCACATTTTCCTCCACATTTACATAGAGTAGTACAACTTAGTACTGCCTTTACACATTTGCATTTCCTTAGTAACCGTGTTTACTTTAACTTACAAGTTAAACGCTTGCTGTAGGAAGTTATTATATACTATTAGTCATATGGTATATTCATCACAGATGACAAAGATTGTCATATAAGGACTTCATCTATACTTATTGTTTGATAGCCATCTTGAATGATTTTTTATTTTCCAATATATTATTATTCGCTAATCTTATTAATTCACTGTTTGCATTCCTTTTTTTTAACTAATTTATATTGGATATTAACAAAGTGGTCAGATAAGGCATGTACATGTTTACAAAAAAAAAGATATCAGTATAAGAATTTCTGATACTTACACGTTTACCTAAGTAACTTTTTAAAACAGAAAATACGTATATTATATAATTTATAACCGAAAATTGTTATTGGAAAAAATCAAAATTGTAGATTACGAAAACGCTGAAGCTTGACACAAGAAGAACACAATGAGCGATTAGACTGGGAGGAATGTGTGAAACGGAAAGAGAGGACATGTGAGGGTTTGCAATGCCAAGCAGATACAAACAAAACAAAGTCAGAGCTGAAGATGTCAAATCAATAGTATCCTGCTTGATGATTGACAAAGCTTGACAACATAGCAAATAGACAGAATAAAAGACATAGAAAGAAAGCCAGGAATCTTTCATCCTTGGTGTTGTGCTTTCCAAAATAATAAAATACATTGACGGCACACAACTTGGAGTTATCATGGAAGGAAGAACTGATACAACGCATCTAACAAAATTGGAATGTAGCTGCCAAGGATATCTGCAAGCATACAAGCAAGATAAATTGGTTCTCTTGATTTTCAACAAAGCTATTCGTAAAGCTCTGAAATAGACCTCATAATAAAAGATTAAAAATGAAGGCATCACCATAGTCATAGCAGGCAAAATATATATGCTTAATACTAACTTTACAGGGACACTCAATAACAACTGTTGACTCTTCAAACTATTCTAGATACTTTGACTGTGAAGAGGCCTTCACAATCACGACTAATAGACATGGCCTGTTTCAGAACTTCTCCAAAATATTTGTTGAGAATCCGGAGAAAGACACAACCTTGCATGTGTACTTGAATATCATCTATGACAGCAAGTGTTATTTTTTTCAGAAGTGTTGTATTAATCGTTCCTTCCATGACAACTCATATTTACTAAAAAAACGTTTACTGTACAATTTACCGATATCATCAATTTCAAATATTAAAACAATATCTGTTCCAGACTGTGAGCCGTCGCTGTTTTCTATAAATTTGCAAGCTCCATTCCACGGATAACACATTATTGACTTTCTTACTGTGTCTCGAATTCTGTCTAATTGCCTTTTAACGTGCAGGTTTAACAAACATTTAGCATGATTTCTGCTCCTGAAATATTAATCTCCAACTCTGAGTCTGGCTAAAAGAACAATGGATAGTAGTTCAATTGACAATGACGTACTCTATTGTCGATCATAATTGTCGATGTTTCATGATAATAGTCAGACACCTCATCACAAAGAAAGAAATAAAAACCTGCAATCATTGTTCTTGTTAATCATCACAACTGTGGCTGGTTATTTCGCTGGTATTTTCAATCCGGGACTCATCTTAGCCTTTTTCGCTTTTCCTGACAAAATATATTTTTATCTTAAGATTTGCTTTGACAGGATAAGTACCTTTTGCCTTGTGGTTCTCCCATTATATTGCCTTCATCAACTTGAAACAGTTGTGTGCTTACAAAAAAATGACTGATTACCAGATCAAATGTCTATGTCTGCTTTTTTTGTATTTGCTTGGCATTGTAAATCCTCACGTGTCCTCTCTTGGCGTAACGGAATTCTTTCCGGTCTATTTATTTATTAGATTTTTTTTTTAGCACCAGTGATTTCAATACCTTCGAATTTTTTTTTTCAATATACAGTGGTCATCACTTATATTGTATATACGCATATTAACTAAGCACTTCATGCTAAACTGCAATTAAAATAGTTGACGTATTTCTTTAAATACATTTATTTGATAACATATACATGCCTTATATGGGCACTTTGTGAATATGTCATATATGAAATACAACAGTCATAAATAAATGATTAGCAAACTTGTTGGAAATGCATATAAAACTTAGTATTAATTCAAAAAACAATTTAGGATATCGAATAATGATATATTGGATATTTACGTCTCCAAAATGGCCACCATTCAAGATGGCCTCTTAATAATTCAATAGTTCTCAGTCGATATTCTTTGTAATAAGAACTACGAAAGTTTATGAAAATTGGTAACGTAATATGTTTTTCATATTACTTTTGATAATTTTTATTATTTTTTTGGACATGATTTCAAAATGACCGCCCAGAGCCGCCATTTTGAATTCTGAATTGAATCCATAGCTATAAATGTTAGTTATGTCCTCAATTAACACTCCACTAAGTTGATACTTTTACCACAATCTGAACAATTGTTTCACAAATCGACTGGACTATGTGTGAAGAGTTGTCTAAATGACAATCATTCGAAGTCTTCTCTTTTATATATTAATTTTTGAATTTAAAGACCAAGTTAGGAAAGCGATCCAACCACACTAACAATACGTTGGATTTTTCACCTTTCTTTTATATACTATGAGGTAAATCAATGCGCGCTCAGAACGTGTTTTTCCAGGGAAGCCTTCTAGACCGTTTCCTGCTTCGAACATTCGCATGTGCAAAAAGAAATATAGATATAAAGATATTTATTTAAAAAAGAACGCTAGCTGTTGGTGGCCTTATTATATTATCTTCTTTAATTTCAAGTTATTATTTGCTGTAATTAGATATTAAGGGTTTCAACAAAATAGGAAGTCCTATTTCACTGAATTGTTATTTATTTAAAAATATTTGCATAACATTTAAAGGACAAAAACTTTAAAAGACCTTAAATGTAAGACGAATTTAAAGTTCTGTCAAACTTTTGAATGTAATATAATAATGATACTCTAACACTTATCATAATACCCTACTTTAAAAGAAATGTGTTATCATATAATCTATATAGGCCTAGGTTACAAAATCCTTTGTAGTTTGATCAACAAATGTACAAAAAAAATATAGGTATAACTAAACTCTTACATTTAAAAGCTACCAGGCTTATTATTTTATTTGCCAGGTACGTTTCGTATTTCCTTCTATGACAATAACACGAATAAAGTTAAAATTTGTACATTTGGTAATGTATTGAAAACTCAAAATCAAACCTTTACACACATATCTCCATTGGCTTTTTTCTGATAAGCATGTCAATGTTGTTCTATGTCAGAATAAACAAGTTCGGTCAAAATGTATGATATTTCAAAATATGTACAAAAACTTATTTGTTTACCATTTTTTACCATCAAAGTTATTATTTCAAATTAAAGTGAGAAAAATAATATAGAGATCTAAAAATCTAATGAACAATGTTAAAAATTGAAATGGCTGTTTTCCATTCGTTAGATGTGTTTCAGCTTTTGATTTTCCCATTTGTTAAAGGACTTTTCTATTTGAATTTTCCTTTGTGTTCTTTTTTAGTTCTTTCCGCCTTTCCGTGGATAGACCTTTTGATTTTGTTCTGATTATTATTATTATTAGGTCTTTCCACCTTTCCGTGGAAAGACCTTTTGATTTTGTCCTGATTATTATTAGGTCTTTCCACCTTTCCGTGGAAAGACCTATTGATTTTGTTCTGAATATTAGGTCTTTTCTGTGGAAAGACCTATTGTTTTTCTTCTGATTATTAGTAGGTCTTTCCACTTTTCTGTGGAAAGACCTATTGTTTTTTTTCTTCTGATTTTTTTTTTTTTATTATTTCTTCCGCCTAATTTTGTTATTGCAATAAATATTTGTTTCGCAATATGTCGCTTAGATATTTGGTATATGATATCGAACAGTTTATGCGCTTTTGAAATTTACACTGCGTAACCGAATACTTTTCTTTGTAGGAGTTATCTCCCAAACACTGTTTTCCTTGTGTCCACTACTCCTTCTCGACCGTATACGATTACAGCATCTTTATTTTACAAAATTGCTCGTTATATCCTTCGCATGATTTGTCCTTTTTTGACCGAAGCGGTATGAACGCTCCATATGAGAGTTATTTCCTTTTATGCATTTGATAAAAGTGATATGCATTTCTATCTTGTAAACCATAAGTGATAGAGATTAAGGATCTTTTGATTTGAGGTCCTTGGTCCAAAAAAATGAAAATTAGGCCAAGGTCAAAGGTCAAGGACATATTCCAATTTGCTTATTTCCACTCATTTCCAGAAACTGTTTAAGATATCGACAAAATTATTTTTTTCTAAATTGTTAGTTGCGACATTTTGATTGTAAGGGTACGTTGAACGTATAAGTGAGTTTTCTCCCCTATTGTATTTAAAAATATGCGTATGGTGATATAACTGATTGACCAAATATTATTAAGACCTATGGTCTTTTGATTTGAGGTTCTTGGTTTATGACCTTGAAATTGATCTCAAGGTCATAGCTTAATATGACGTTCTAGATTTTGACCTTTGCTTTTATCTCATATGTATACATGATAAAGCCATGAGACTTGTGGCAAAAGGTATCAAACCATTTAACCTTGAAAAAAAAACAACCGGGAGTTACCTTGTGTAAACCGGAAGTAGCTATTTTGTTTACTTTCTTAATAAAAAAGTATTTAGAACCAGACATTTTTGGAATCAGTGTCAATTAAATATTCAAATATTATCGGAAGTAACATTTTCAAACCGGAAGTAAAAAATTACCTCCCTTATTTAAAAAATATTGTATAGAAACCATATATTTTTGGAATCAGCGTCCAATAAGCTATCAGTTAACGATTGAAATGACATTTTAAACATAATTTTACAACTTTCATATTAAAAAACATTGTTTTTGTTTGAAATACCTTCAATTGTTCTATGAACAATTGGTTTTTAATTATTATTTTTGTTAATATTTTTTTCTTCAGCCTAATTTTTGTTCTTGCGTAGCATTGATGTTTCAAAAGATGTCGCTTAGATATTTGGAATATGATATCGTGTAGTTTATACAATTTTAAAACTGACAACTGCGAAACCAAATACTTAACGTTGTAAGAGTTATCTCCCCAAACACTGTTTTTCTTATGGCCACTACTCCTTCTCAACCGTAAAAGATTACGACAAATTTATTTTACCAAATTGCTCGTTGCATCTTCAGGATAACGATATCCATTTGAACCAAAGCCACACGGAGACTCCATATGAGAGTTATTTCCCCTTTTGTATTTGATCCAAGTGATATTCATTTCTAACTAGTAACCTTAAGTGATAGAGACCTAGGGTCTTTTGATTTGAGGTCCTTGGTCCAGAAAAAGGAAAAAAAGGTCAAGGTCAAAGATCAAGGTCATATTCTAAATTTTGATTTAGGCTTATTTTCAACAACCGTGAAAGATATTGACAAATTATTTTTTACTAAATTGTAAGTTGCGACATGTTGTAACTGATAAATTTTGGTTGAAAGGGTGCGTAAACAATAAATGGGAGTTTTTGCCCATCTTATTTTTAAAATCATGTCTAAAGTTATATAACTTATTAACCAAAAATATTACAGACCAAGGGTCTTTTTATTTAAGGTCCTTGGTTTGTGACCTTGAAATTGAGGTCAAGGTCAAAGATTAATAGGACGTTCTTGATTTTGACCTTTGCTTTCAATTCATATTTATACATTATAAAGCCATAGGAACTGACATTTTAGATTGAATTTTAATATTTTGATAATAAAATAGGTCTTTACTTGTAGAAAGACCTTTAATTTTTTTTTGAACAATTGGTTTTTAATTATTGATTTTCTTCTTCCGCCTAAATATTTTTATTGCGTAGTTTTGTTGTTTCATGAGATGTCGCTTAGATTTTTGGAATATGATATCGCTTGGTTTATACACTTTTAAAACTGACAACTGCGTAACCAAAAACTGTACGTTGTAAGAGTTATCTCCCCAAACACTGTTTTTCTTGTGGCCACTACTTCTTCGCAACCGTAAAAGATTACGACAAAATTATTTTACAAAATTGCTCGTTACATCTTCAGGATAAGGATATTCATTTGGACTGAAGCTATCCGGCGATTCCATATGAGAGTTATTCACCCTTATGTTTTGAATTAAGTGATTTGCATTTCTAACTGGTAGACCATAAGTGATAGAGACCTATGGTCCTTAGATTTGAGGTCCTTGGTAAAAAAAAAATGAAAATGAGGTCAAGGCCAAAGGTCAAGGTTAAATTATAAATTTTTATTTTTTAATTTTTTTACTTATTTCAAAAAACCTGATAACATGTCGACATCTTATTTTTACAAAATTGTTAATTGCAACATGTCGTCACACTTTAGTTTTGATTGCAAGGGTACGTTGACCATAAATAAGAATTTTCTCCCCTTTTATATCTAGAATAATGCGTTAAGTGATACTACTCATTAACCAAACATATTCCAGACCAAGGGTCTTTTGATGTGAGGTCCTTGGTTTATGACCTTGAAATTGAAATTCGACGTTCTAGATTTTGACCTTTGCTCTTAATTCATATTTATACATCATAAAACTATAGAAAGTGACATTTAAACTGAATTTCAATGTTTTCATATCAAAATATATTGTTAGTGGTGGAAAGACCTTCAATTATTCTCAAGAAAATTGGTTTTTAATTTAATTCTTTTTTTGTTTCTACCCTTTTTCATATTCATTCAAAAATTTATAATCCGAAAAAATAAAACTAAGATTGAACTATTGCAAAAATTAAAGTATGACTGAAGGTAAATGCAGGACCAAGATCAGATGTACATGTATGTTATATGCCACAAAGAAACAGGAGTAATACATTTAATTCTATTTATGTCTGAGCTGGAAAATAAACAGTAGTTTACTACCTGAGATATACATGATACACATAATCTTAAGGTATTCTAGTGATCAAATCCAGTCAACATGATTAAGTTAAATCTGTACTACAAACCTAATGAAGATGATGTAATTGTAAAAGGGATATTGATACTATTTCGTTTTTAATCATTTCTTTTAACTTTACTAGATATAAATAATGAAAAGCATGTAATTGACATGTTCAGATATGTTTTTATAGTCCTTTATAAACGCACTTTACTTAACATTAAATTAAGTTTAAAGTTTGAATATCAAATATCGTATATAAAAATTCTACTGTTATCCTTTTGAATTCCGTATCTTACATCACTTGTTTGTGTATTAAAATGCAGGTAACAATGTTAAATCTATACACCCTACCTTTTAAACAAAGATGTGATGAAGTACAATAGATAAGGAAGCAAATTACCATGCAATTTATTTGAAGATTATTTTTTTTATTGGAATTGGCATCGCTCACGTAAAGACAAATTATGATTATGTTTAATATCGTTTTAATGTGACATGTTATATATTTTCTTTGTAAATTATTAAGCAAACATTGATGTAAATTTACACATCTTCATCATGTTCATTTTTTCATATCAAAACTGTTATTTTATTTTTAATGGACTAACTTAACAGTAAACACAACAAAACAACTCACCATGATTTGACAGATTTCTTGAAATTGCCGAATCGACGTATTGCTGAACCTTTCGTTTGAGATCGTGACATTCTGCCAGTTGTAGAAACTTTGCAAGTTGGTCAACGTTTTCCGCTGACAACCAACATTTGTCCTCCAACAACTGAACTAGATCTGATCCTGTAACAATTTTCTCCAGAACACCTCTTCCAATCGTCTTTCTTAGTAGAAATTTGATCGTATCAATGTTATCTTTAAATAGAAAATAAACATGTCATTGGTAACACGAACACAATTTTACTTCAGTTCTACTGTATATAAAAGGACACGTGTGGTATACATGATTCATCAAATCTTACTACACAAAAACAGTTTGTTTCGTTTGTATTATTATTTTTTTTTCTGCTTCATGGCAGTGGATGCACTATTTCCCGGTCGCTCACCTGTTGATAATATCACAGCTATCCAAGCATTTTAAAAACAAATTAAATTGGGGTTTTTGGGGTTATAATTTTTTGCCACAAATACGGTTTCCTAATAGCATTTTTTTTGTAATTATCATTTTGTGTTTAGTGCGAATGTAGTACAATATGGTTTTTTTTCTGGATTATACTAGATTATCAGTTGTTGCACTTTTTATGTTTTCAGATAGAAAAATCTTCTAATTAGTAATCAAAAATACAAGGCTTATGATATGATACTTCAGATGCGCTTTTCGTCTACATAAGACTTATCTTTGACGCGCAGATCAAAATAGTTAGAACACCAAACGAGTATAACGTTAAAGAAGATATAAAGTATGATATAGTGCGATTTGTCTTTTTCCTGTACTGATACTACATGCGATTCTGTTAAAATACAAAGCACCATACACATAATTATGTAAATTAAAATCAGCCAAGTTCGTTATTGTAATTTAAATGGAATAAAATAACTGACATTTTTTAATCACCAAATAATCACGTTTTCAAAATATACTGAACAACAGCAGACACAACACAAAAAAGTGATGAAAATTGTTTGGTTTTTTTTCGTGTGGAAAAACCAACTGACGGAAGAAATAAAGCTAGCAAGTACAAATATTACGTTTTCTGATACAATGCATTTACCTGCAGATAATCCTAGAGCTACTTCCTTTGTTAAAATCCTGTAACTGTCAAACACAATGGATTCCATGACGTATATATGTGCCGGAGATCATAGCAACCATGCGAAGTCCCTAAACAATTTTGTCTTGGAAATCTACTCTAGACGTCTGTAATAAAAAAAGTTCGTGTTTATAGTCCATCAATCTGGTTGTTTCGTGTAAACAATCGACTGCAAAATATAACCATCCAATTGTGTCGTACTACCAGGTGTATGCTTACATTTCAACAAGGCGTGTGCCATATATGAACCAGGATCTTCTTACCATTTTGGAGCACCTAAGACCCTCCCTCCCTTTTTGTGGGGTTCGTGCTGTTCAGTTTTTTATGTTTTGATTTGTGAACTGTTGTTTGTTGGTTTGTTTTATTTTTTAGCCATGTCGTTGTCAGTTAATGTTGGGTGTGAATGTCCTCTTTATATCTTCCGTTTCTCTTTTTATGTTCCTTATGCATTACTTTAACTGAATTATGCATATTTTACATTTTATGAATATTCAATAATTTTATCACACTTTTCATTTATGCCTTTTGATTGAACATCCCACATTTCCTTCATATCTTATCATGCTTCAAATTTACACTTGGTGTTCCAACAACCCATACTGAACCACTTAGCCATTATATTAAATGGTCAATCACTTATTCAATTCAATATTTTTTCAAAGAGGTAAATGGATTCAGAATGTTTGTCAGAAAGTCTGGATAACTATTTGGTTGATCGGCAATACGTATTTCAAAATAACTTTGATGGTTAAATAACAGGACCGCAAATGTAAAGTTCACTTCTTCTAGGGATATAGCTCCCATTATACGAAACATACATGATATTAAATAGAATAAAAGTATTTCATATGGAAAATACTATTTAATAATCTATAAATAATTCAATTTCAAGAAAGTTTGAAATCAGTTTAACTGTTTCATATAAAAAGCAGTACACACTTACCTTTTATTAGGACACTGAATCTAACATTGTTTTGCTCTTTCAACGGATTATTTCAACTAAAGAGAAGTTGATTATAAATTTTACATACTGATCTTCCTGATTGAAGAAAGAAGGAAGAAATTGAATCTTTTAACATGAATTGAAAGGCAATCATACAATGCTCACCTATGTAAGTGTCAATAAGTCATCGCATTCAAACATCGTCAATTGAATTGTTTGTTGATAAGGAAGTTATAAAATGGGTATAATTATTCTATTTGAAGGTTTATATATATCGTTTAAAAAACATAGGTGAATGGTGTATACTAGTTCATAAAATTTTATGAGTAAATCAGTACAAAAATGTAGGCAAACCTGCCCATTGGGTTCGTTCTATAGATTGAAAGAGTACAAGTTTTGACTTATTCAGGTTTATTGGACATCGCAATTTCCCTCAGGCAAAGTTGGCTTTAGATGAATTTGGCTATTTATTTTAGGTATTTTTAACATATAGCTCTTCAACGATTTTCGGTACTTATACATCTTCGGATTTCAAATGTTTGGCTTTGAGCGTTCCTGATGAAGGTAAATCCAGAAAAGCGCTTCGGACGCAATAAATTATTAAACGTGTTGTTTTATATTTTTTCAAGTTTACAGTGGAGTTCAGTATTAATGGCAATACTTGAAAACATATATTTTTGTAGAGAGTTGAGATGATTACCTTAGAATAACAATAAAATGACGAGTATGACTGTCACAGCAATAACCATACGGCCTTCAAGATAACAACACATACCGTATAGTCTGTAGAAAAAGACCCCAACTTAAAAAAATGAAACAATTCAAACGAGTTAACTAGCGACATAATTTATACAATACAATAAGCGAACCGTAAAAATTACAGACATGAACAAACGATATATATATAGCCACAGAATAACAGCTCTTCATGTGGGACAGGTATATACAGAATATGGCATGGTGAGACATGTTCGTGAACTCCCCCTGACATGTAACCGCGATGTTTAATCACAGCATAAGAAAAAACTGTTATAAAACAAAACTGAGAAAGGAAATTGGGAATGTGCCAAAGCGACAACAACCCGACCATAGAGCAGACAACAGCCGAAAGCCACCAATGGGTCTTTAATGTAGAGAGAAACTCCCGAACCCGTAGGCGCCCTTCAGTTGGCCCCTTAAAAATATGTATACTAGTACAGTGATAATGGTCGTCATACTAAACTTCGAATTATACACAAGAAACTAAAATTAAAAATCATACAAGACTAACAAAGACCAGAGGCTCCTGACTTTGGACAGGCGCAAAATTGCGGTGGGGTTAAACATGTGTATGAGTTCTCAACCCTCCCCTATACATCTAGTCAATGTAGATAAGTAAACGCATTACAATACGCACATTAAAATTCAGTTCAAGAGAAGTCTGAGTCCGAAGTCAGAAGATGTTACAAAAGAAAATAAATAAAATGACAATAATACATAAATAACAACAGACTACTAGCAGTTAACTGACATGCCAGCTCCAGACCTCAATTTGATTGAAAGATTATGTCTTCATCATATGAATATCAGGCACAATCCCTCCTGTTAGGAGTTTAGTATCATACTATCATAAAATATATCAGAAGAACATAACCCGTGTCATGCCAACAACTGTTTTTTTTTAAATAAATGTGTTTAGTTCCGATGCAAAGACCCTATAGATGAATCAATTTTAAAGCAAAAATATGCAATCTTTAATGACCTGGCAACAGTATCGTAACTATATCACTTCTTGATAAGTCTGTTTAAAGGTTTTGTAAGCTTTTGAGGTGAATACTGACATTTTTGTGCTTTGTAAATAATATTACCATAAAAGATTGGATGTGAAATACCTGCACGTAAAAGGTGTCTGCATATTGAGTTAAAGACCAAATATATTTACGAATTATTTCCTTATACCGATGATAAAATATAGTAAATGTTTTGACTAGTTTGTGATATCGAAAACCCTGGTGTAATAATTTTTCAGTAATACATAAGTTTCTCTCGCTAAAATCTAATACGTTGTTACATACACGAGCGAATCGTACAAGTTGAGATATATAAACACCATAAGAGGTGACAAGGGAACGTCACCATCTAAAGATGCATAATTAACGATAGGAAATGAAAAATCATCTCTTTTATCATATTTTTTTTTTGTATTAAGCTTCCCGTTAATGATCGAGGAAAGGGCAGTGGTCATTGTTAGTATTAGCTTGATACAAAGTAAGTTCAACAGGATAAATTCCTTTAGTATACATACTGAAGTCGTCATTTTTAAGAGCCAATATATCATCCAAATATCTAAAAGTATTGTTA
The DNA here is from genome assembly GCF_965363235.1 of Mytilus galloprovincialis. Lineage (NCBI taxonomy): Eukaryota > Metazoa > Mollusca > Bivalvia > Mytilida > Mytilidae > Mytilus > Mytilus galloprovincialis. The sequence continues at coordinate 45,338,041 of NC_134850.1, read as the reverse complement.
AATGTTTGTATCAAATGTTGTTTCGATGGGTCTTTGCTAATTTTAGTCATAAATTGTAACTCATAACAATACAAAAACAGGTACGCAAAAAGTGGTGCACAGTTAGTCCCCATTGGAATTCCAATAATTTGACGATATACGGAATCTCCAAAGCGAACAAAGATGTTATCAAGTAAAACTACTAGCTCATAAGTTATATAGTATCAAAGCATGTCCAATTGGCATAATTCTTTTGTTTATTGCTACTAAAAAATGATTTAAAAGAGTTTGAACATATGTACTCGCATTCTGACTTTTCAAAAGGCCACTTAATAAGGGATGTGATTTTTTTTCTTAATAAGAATATGAGGCAAAGTGGTATACAGGGTAGAAAAATCAAAACTTTAAACAGATTCAAAAACACCAATATATGCATGCAATTTATCAAGTACTTCCAACAAGTTTTTGACACTCCAAAAATAATTAATTCCACTATTTTCAAAGGCCTTATTTAAACAATTTATTATCAGGTTTTTTATTGTAACAAGTGTTCTATTAAGTAAAATAAACAATTTAGTAGTGGAACAATAGCTTGAAGATTAAATAAATCTATATTTGTGAGGTTTTTTGTGTAGCTTAGAAAGCAAGTACATAGTATGGACTTTCATTGTATTTGGTTCTACTTGTAAAGAAGTAGCTAAAAGTTTGTGTTTGTAACAGATGTCGTTTTCTGAAAATGAAGTCAGTTTGAATGTTGGTGAATTCATGATTTCCTTTTGCAGAACCTCAATATAAAATTTACGTCAAACAATAATAATATTATTAGGAGCTTTATCAGCTGGGACAAAACAAATTCCTTGGCTAGTTCTTTAAGTTTATGTTTGATACGCGAAATAGGGTTTTTATGGTTGTTGTTAAGAGTAAAATGTTCTTAAAAATGATGTATTCGAATATCAACTATCTTCATTACTGAATTAAAAAAAGAGTCCAAAGATTTTTTGTCAGCTTTTTCCAGTTTTACCCATTTCAAACAGAAGGTACGGAATGAGTCGTGGATGATATTACGACACTCATTCCAATTAATAATTGACGGAGGGCGATATTTAGGTCCTTTATTGAGGAATGATTTTAACTCTCGCTCGCGAACAATGTTAAGGTCTCATGTTATGACATGGGAAATGGGTCATAAGTGTATTAGGAATTACTGCAATTACATTACATAGGTGTATTTTCAATGATAATTACATTTTTACACAATTGGCTATAATTAAACACATATTTCCGGGTAGATTTCTTCTAAATATAACAAACAAGAGGGAGTTCAGTATTATCCAAATATCCAGGAATTTTGTCTGTTACAGAATGGTCGTAAAAAATACCGGCAATATTTACAACATCAAAACCTTTATCGACATACTTAATTTTAATATAATGTAATTTATGATCTTCAGGGCGATCAATTTTGGGAAACAATATGCCATTATAATTTGAACGATTACATACTTAGGACTGTAAAATTAAATTGTGTTGCAATCCTCTAAAATTTTATTTAATTTATTTATAGGTAAAGAACAGAGCCTGGTTAACAGATAATGTCTGCCGTTGTTTTTTTAATAGAAATTAGGTCCGAAATATTTGTATGGTTGGTCCGACATTTTCTTTGATTGCGATTTTTTCTACGTCCATGAGAACGATTTTTACGAACAGTTTTAGAAACTATATCCAAAATGTTAACAGAATCGGTTCTTGATATATTACCAATTCCCATTATCATTAAGACCGAAAGGGTAGACTGTCTGTAATTTTATAATCCAATTTAATTCAATTATTTTCAATGATCGTACAAACTTTGAATGAGATTCACCAGACTGCTTAATTACTACTTCTAAAGGTTGAACTGTTAAATGTTTAATATGATGATTGTGCTTCTCAAGATGTTGATAAATGATACTCTTGGATTTATTGGGTCTTTTGAACGATACAGGTGTTCTTGCGTGCGTTTAGATAAATATCGTCCAGTTTCACCTACGTACTTAATACCGCATCCCGGTTTGTTTTATGTGAATAAATAAATAATACTGTTTGTTTTTCAAGTAATATCAGTTTCAAAATTTAAAGAAAATGTGCGACCATTAAACGTAGACTGAAACATGTAAAAAAAATAATCTTGACGCTCTTATAAACCATCTTTGAAGGCTAAATTAGCACTCATCTGTCTAAAAATGAATTTTATTACACAATAACTTTCCTATTTGAAACATCAACAGGGGCAAAAATGCGAAACTAAACTCCTAACTGTGTATTGCTACCTTAATAGTAAATCTTTTCTTTCAAATTCTCCCTTTTAACTTATTTTCTGTGCTCTGCTTGCTAATACGAGTAAAATGGCCTTTTATTTTTGAAAATTGGTTTAGTAATGAATTTTTTTATGAAGGTTAAAAGTTGACACTGAAACGCGACAAAAATTTTAAAGAAAGGTGCCAAGTCAAAGTGTAAAATCTTGTCTCTACCTCAATATTTAGCAAAATCTTAAAAACTATACCTCTTTTGTCAGTTTTTTAATGTTGAATATCTTGATAAGATCTCTGATGATGCAACATTGTACAACATTTAGCAATTTCAAGCATAAAAATGTTAATCTTTATGCTTATTGCATACCAAAGACTTGATTAAAAAACTTGGTGATAGGGAATCAATTTCTTACATCTGATTTAACTATACATTTAATATATGCCAAAATGTAACATGAAATCTTGATAAAAACAATAATTTGATATATTCGCAAGGAACAAAAACCAATGCGTTTAATAGTTAGGCTACTACATGCAGCCCAATCCATCAGAAGCAAGAGTTAAGCCTATAGAGTAGAAATATAAACCGTGTGTCAAAATGTCTTATTTTGGTTGCTAAGGACTGTAAATAATAAAATTGACATGTATTGTCATTCTTAAACACTCAATTTACTCAAAAGTTGATTTAGAATCTAAATATCAATAGATTTGTGGCATGAACAGTCTTAAATTAAATAATTCTGAGCTTGGTAAGTATGCCATAAGGCAGCAATAAACAGTTAGGATAAAATACTAAAATTTGCCCTTATGAATTTTACCATCCCCTTTTCATTGCTTTCTTGCATATATGGGCATATGTATGTAATCAGAATATTCCATAGATTTTATATCCAGTATATAAAATGGTAAAATATAAATTCTTTTTGGTGTATCCATGGCAACAATCTGCATTTATTTGTTTTAAAATATTGCAAAAAGGGGGGGAAAGATGTCACATATTTCCCCAAAATGTTGCTAAAAGTAGATTTTCAATCGCTTGAAGTGATACCTTTTCTGAAACTGTGTACATATATCATTCAGCAAATCCAATGAAAATCATATGTCTTTCATCTCATTTTTTTGTAAAATTGCGTCAAAAATTTCGTGTAGAAAAAGAGTGTTTGTAAACAGTACATTAATTTCTGGACCGATGGCCGGTCTAGCTATGAAAATACGGACTGTAAAACAGAAAACAGCCCATAAAACATGTAAAAAATAATCTTGATGCTCTTATAAACATCTTTCAAGGCTAAATTAGCACTCATCTGTCTAAAAATGAATTTTATTACACAATAACTTTTCTATTTGAAAAATCCACAGGGGCCAAAAATACTTAGAGTTACAGATTAAAGCGTCTTGATTTAAGACAAGAAAAAATTCATTTCTGAATTTGTCGGTGTTAAGTATGTTTGCTATTTATTTAGTCAAATTGATTTTCCTTTTGTTGGTATTATCCACAAGACTATAATGCTTAGGATGTTGGTAATATAAATGAAAGACGTTTTTTGGTTTAGATACATTAATATATTTTCAAAATACGGAGAATCATTTGATACAGCAATCAATATTGAATAGATATAATACCTCAACTGCATGGACTTACACACTATAGATGCCTATGCAACATATAGCAATATCATGAGACAAGTGCTTACTGATGAGCTTAAGGGCATACGATACAGTTTTAAATCCAATATTTAAAGTTTGATGAAAATTCCGAAATAGGCTATTTTTTGCCTGATTCAATCAAATATGTAATAAAAAACATACCTCCGTGTGCTACTTTTTGAGTTAAATGAGGTCGAAATTTTGTATATTTGCATAAAATTCGGATTTGTGGCCGAATTTTCCTTTTCGAAAGAAAGACATAACTTTTTTGTTTTAAAAGATAAACACAATTTTTTTTTGGTTAAATAATTTGTAATTTCTTTATTTCACAAGTATTTAAAAAATTTATTCATTTTTTATTCAAAAATAACTCATATTTCTCAAATGGTCATGAATTGAGAAGAAAACGTAACTTTTTGATGTTTATTTATCAAAATTTAAAAAATTGCACTATTCACAGTTTTATAAAATTTGGTCCACATAATCTCCCTGCAAAATGCAACTAAATGTCGTTTTACAAAATAGGGGTCAATGCACTCGTTTTCATATTAAATCAGTTTGAATGATAAAAATCAGTCGAAAAATGCATCATTTCCTGATATGTCACAGTTTGACGTCGCGAAAAAAACATTTTACGTTAGCAACGTCATAACCGCCCCTGTAACTGTATCGTATGCCCTTCAGATGGTTGTTGGTTTTTTATAAGCGACATTTTACTGATTGTCATGCTTTTTATGTCCCACCTACGATAGTAGAGGGGCATTATGTTTTCTGGTCTGTACGTCTGTTCGTCCGTCCGTCTGTGCGTCCGTTCGCTAGGATTCAAGTTTAAGTTTTTGGTCAAGGTAGTTTTTGAAAAAGTTGAAGTCCAATCAACTTTTAACTTAGTAGACATGTTCCCCATGAAATGATCTTTCTAATCTTAATGCCAAATTAAAGTTTTGATCCCAATTTCACGGTCCACTGATAATAGAAAATGATAGTGCGAAGTTCAGGTTAAAGTTTCTGGTCAAGGTAGTTTTTGAGGAAGTTGAAGTACAATCAACTTGAAACTAAGTACACATTCCCCTATGAAATGATCTTTCTAATTTAAATGCCAAATTAGAATTTAGACCCCCATTTCACGGTCCACTGAACATGGAAAATGATAGTGCGAGTGGGGCATCCGTGTACTATGTACATATTCTTGTTAGTATCCACGTTATTATTCATTTTTTTTTAAAGAAAAATGTATGCTCCTCAGATACAAGTTATGTGACAACGAAGGCTTCTTAATTACGTTCACAGACAAATTCGAAAAAACAAAAACCAATTGAACATTAATCGCCGCCATTTTGTGACAGTTTTATGTTAATAATGTAATGACTCAAATCGACCAGTCTACAATGTATAATTCCTTATATAGCGTATAACTGTTAATATATCAATGATCCAGGTTGCACTGAGAACAAACCACGTCTCTTTTGGGGAGAAATTTAATATTCATATATTTTTGTTTGGTAACCTACTGGTTCCAAGATAAGATCTCTATGTTTCATATCGTAGTGGCGCAAAATTAAAATGCTACCAGTATACATAGTTGTCATTAGATACCCATAATTAGCGGACAAATTGAATTCAAAGGAAGATCAGAAAGTAAAGGGAAGGGTGTTTCACAAAGTTTAATGAAAATCTAAACTCATAGAACTTTGAAGCATGTAACATGTGTAAATGTTTAAAATGTTCTGCACATCACTATATTATGACCTTTGAAAAGATAGTACTACAAATACACAATTTTAGGGTACAACTTATTAATTTAGATATAAACGTTTAAATGATTATTAAGACGCAATAAACATATAACTGAATCTACATGAAAAAAAAACACAAATGAACTGTTACCACCCGATAAAAGTGTATGAAAAAACAAAACACTTTGTATGTAATTTAAATTACCAATTTAGTTTATAGCAATGGGTTCTATGGGTTTTTTCTTTTTGCAATGACATTCGTATCGCTGAAAAGTAATTATTTTTTTGAACTATTTTTATCGAATGAACTATTCAGAATAATTACTTTTGAATGGCAATACTTTTTTTAAACACAGATTCAGGATTTAATGCTATACTACCCCGAACCCATTGTGAGGTACGCGACTGTTATTCAATATAATATAAGTCAGAATATATTATCAATTGATCATTAGAATAAGTATAAAAAGTATAAAAAGATGAAAAAATTAAGAACTGACACGAAGAGAGCACGAAATCGTGATACATGTACACGTAAATTGAAAACGATTTTAATACATGTAGGTCAAATTGAAAACGATTTTAATACATGTAGGTCACATTATAATTTCCTATTAAGTTTGAATCTATAGGAATTTCAAAATCTTAGATACGAATATGTCATGTCTTAGAAGTCTTATGATAAGTTTTACATTGCATATTTCTAATAATTTCCTTTCATTGTAGCGGTTAATTTACAAAACATTACATTCTTTGTATTTAAAGTTGACATGCGCGTCAATGACGATTTGTTTATCAAACCTATCAAAGATTGAAGTTTTTATAAACATTTTTATAGTTTACTCTATAAAACTATCAACTGATCAAATTTTCGTATATGCTATAGAAAAAGAGCCACGTATCTAGCACAATGGGATTGGGGAGTATAGAATGAAATTCTGATTCTCTAGATCTGTTTGAAAAAAAATATATATTCTTGTTTAATCGTTCATAAAATTTGTTAAAAAAAACTGCTTTCCGCGACATAAATGTCATTATAAATAGAATTTTTTTTCAACTTAGCCCCTCCCCCCTTTCCTTAACAAATTTGGTACAAATAATTACTTAAAAAGTCACCGTAATCGGGTGGTAATCATTTGTGTCATGCTTCATGCACCTACAGTGATAATTGATACTGATTTCTAAAGATTATATCTTAGATTAAGAAGTGAATTTTATTTCACATTATAATTTAATGACCCGTAGGGCGTGTTAATCTGAACGCACTAGAAAAATATATCCAACTTTAGCAGTATAATAGGATGCACATTCCGCAAATCTTTGTTAAAAATATTTATCACATTTAACAACATTTACACTTTACTATTCTCTGTAAAACATGAAAATAGAAATATACATAATTCACAACCTTTACAAAGACATACTAGAGTTATTGCATATCATTTACAGTAAGTATCATTTTAGACATGTTCTTCTTTCTAATTAAACGAAGAAATTTATTGACATAGATTTAATTGTTTTTGCTTTGTACTTTATTCGATGAATAAGTAAAATTATGTAATCGATATATTCATTTCAAATAGCGTTTATTTTTTGATTTGGTCATTAAACTGCTCGAGTCTACTCAAGGTTAAATATATTGTACTTGGAAGCCAATAAAATAAGTTATCGAATGTAATAGCCTTGATAGAATACAGTAAAGCGAACGCGTTCAATGAAAAAAGAACTTCCTGATTATATATTGATATCTTATAATAAGAATGTTTCAATTTACTTCATCTTACAAGCAAGCATGCATGAGTCAAAACAGTATATTCATTATTAAGCTATCATGGTCTCTTTTCGAGAGTTGTCTCATTGGCAATCATACCGCATCTTTTATACGGATTTTTTGTGTTATTAAAATTTGCTGTTACACAATATTAAAAATTATTATAAATTAAGGAATGTATCTCCCTCATGCAAAGCTCTGATTCCTTTCACGAATTTGGCTATACTTTTTGGACCTTTTGGATTATAGCTCTTCATCTTTTATATAAGCTTTGGATTTCAAATATTTTGGCCACGAGCATCACTGAAGAGACATGTATTGTCGAAATGCGCATCTGGTGCAACAAAATTGGTACCGTTGATTTTATTACTACCACTGGGTCGATGCCTCTGCTGGTGGAGTATTAGTCCCCGAGGGTATCACCAGCCCAGTAGCCAGTACTTCGGTACTGGCATGAAAATACGGATATTTTGTGTTATTAAAATTTGCTGTTACACAATATTAAAAATTACATTTATTATAAATTAAGGAATGTATCTCCCTCATGCAAAGCTCTGATTCCTTTCACGAATTTGGCTATACTTTTTGGACCTTTTGGATTATAGCTCTTCATCTTTTATATAAGCTTTGGATTTCAAATATTTTGGCCACGAGCATCACTGAAGAGACATGTATTGTCGAAATGCGCATCTGGTGCAACAAAATTGGTACCGTTGATTTTATTATATATATTTGATTGAAAGTCGATGTAAATGTAGACATAACAAGTCGATGTTATATATGCTCCTTACGTCGTAACTACAATCCCCTTCCCTCTCATGAATGTGACTTACCGAATTAGACTAATATTTACGGGATTTGTTATAACATGAGCAACATTCGTACGACGGATTATTTGCGTTATTAATTTGCTGTTAGAAATTGTTAGAAAATATTATAAATTAAGGATTGTATCTCCCTCATGCAAAGTCCTTATTCCTTTCACGGATTTGGCTATACTTTTTGGACCTTTTGAATTATAGCTCTTCATCTTTTATATAAACTTTGGATTTCAAATATTTTGGCTACGAGCTTCACTGAAGAGACATGTTTTGTCGAAATGCGCATCTGGTGCAGAAAAATTGGTACCGTTAATGCTGTTACCACAGCTTTATACATCGCTGAATCACATAGAACTGAATTAAAGAACAACTACTTTAATTCAAGAACACTGAATTTAATAAAACTGATGTTTTATATGTAATAGCTTTCATCTTGCATTCATAGGTATTACTATCGTAGACATAAGTATAACTATCCAGCAGCGGCGGCGTAAGTTATTTTGTAAAGCTTCATAATTCAGAAGTTAAGAGACCTGGATGTTTCATACCTCGGATTCCGATACCTTATGTTACGAGGTTTCCGTCTGTCATCTGTCCATTGTCCTTAACCTCATTTTCATTGTTCAGCGACTTGCTTTATTATGTGAAATTCTCACGTTTTATGAGTAGCAGGATAATTTCGTCTTGCTTATGAGTTTCTTTAAACGCATTAATGACCATCAAACAGGGTTCATCTAACCTCGATCACATTTTATTAGTCAATGATCAAGGTTAATATTTCATGATTAGGTCCGTTTCTAAAATACTATTAGCGGAAAGTCAAGTATATGTGGTGCATGAAATGATTGTAAGGCTATGTCAGTATGGCAGGTTTCATCTGACACTGACATCCTTTTCATGGTTCATTGGTCAATGTTAAATGTTTTGTTTTGGTCTGTTTTACAAGTTCAATAAGCAAAAGGTCAACTAGTTAGTATTTGTATAGAATAAATGTAATGTGTAAATGTCGGTCTAGCCTGTATCATTTGACCGTGACATATTTTTTATGGTCATTGATCTATGTTAGGTTTAGTGTTTAGATTGGTTTTTCCAATACTTAAAGCAGTAGGAAATCTTTAATTTGTTTAATGTATTGGATAATTATAAAGCTAAGTCTGCATGACTGTCTAACAGGTAGTATCTGACATGGACCTCATGTTCATGGTTCATTGGTTTGGATAAGTTTTTATAATTTTGTCAATTTATAAGATACTATAAACAATAGGTGGACTAGTATAGTTGTTGATTCAAATGATTGTAAGGTGTTAATGTTTGTCAGGCCTTGTTCATATGACAGACATCAATATCATAGAACATTTTAGGTTTATGTGATACTTACAGGCAACCCGTCATGTTGCACACTTTGAATATAAATTCAATAATAAATAATACAGGTAACTGACTATGTTCATTTGTGTTACTACGTCTTCTGGTTGAGTTAAGCCATTAAAAATTGATATCTTATAGTGTGTCTTTCTATGTTTTGATGTTACACTATTGTCTTATATAAGGGTTATGTTTTGGTACCATTCAAACGTTTAAACCCGCTACAATTGTTTGCACCTGTCGAGGAACAGTAGCTGTCGTTTGCTGGTCTGGTTTTTAAGTGTTTCTCGTTTCTTGTTTTTTTATATAGATTAGATCGTTGGTTTTCCAGTGTGAATGGTTTTAGACTATTTATTTTTTGTAGTCCTTTGTAGCTTGTTGTTCGTTGTGAGCCAAGGCCCCGTGTTGAAGACCGAACGTTGACCTATAATGGTTTCCTTTTAAAATTGTGACTTGGATGGAGAGTTGTCTCATTTGCTCTCGTACCACATTTTCTTATATCTATATAAGACATTTAACAGTGTGCACTCTTGTTACCAATTAAACACATATTTCGGAATGTGAAACCTTTTCTTTAACATCTATGATGATATCAGGATAGATTATAACCTTGAAACTTGACCAATCATCTTCTTTTGAGATCGTCAGTATTCACATGTGTATCAACACTTTTTAAATACTTGATACAAATAGGTCATCAAAGAATTAGAAACAGATTCTTTATATACCATTTAAAAATACAATTCTTAACATAAAGGAACATTTTCCGTATATTTACAACTTATTATTATCAAACAATTATTCATTAAATGCATGTTAAGCAAGAAAGGTCCACACATATTGCTCACCTGTCATAAATTTAAATAATACATGTGATAAATGTAAAAACATGTTCATGCAAAAACTCAAACACTAGTCAAAAATTTTCCTTTACGAAAAATAACAGAGTCATTCAAAGGAATTATGATTGAGTATTTATTGCTGATCATATTTGCAATTTCTACCGTTTATTTAAAGTTGTAGAGATAATAGATAAAACCTGACAACTAATTAGGAAATCGTTCTTAAACGACACTAACTAATAAAAGAAGTTTTTTGTTTGGATAGATTTATTGTTTTCAAATATACAAGAAGGACGAGAAACAGGAAAAACAAACTTCTACCGTCTTCTCCAAATACAAGCGGTCAGCCTGTTGTTTGAATATGTCGAAATTTGTGAAGATTTTGTTGATTAATTTTGCTATTAAAAGTCATTCGGTAGTTTCGATTAAATCTGGATTTTTGTTGACTTTTTATTTGATCATATTTTGCAGCTTTTTAGCTATTCACCATAGTTTTCAAGATGCACGTTAAAGTCAAAATTGTAATAATCATAATACAATATTTGTTTTGCTTTAATTTACTTGTTTAAAATCAGATCATTCCAATTCTCTTTTTGAATGATTCACTTTTTTCTGTTGGGGCCTTTTATAACCGACCATTCGGTATATATGTTGTCACCATGTTCGAAGCTCCACTTTGGTCATTAATAACTTATACCAGCTTCATTTGAAATCAGGTGGATAGTTGTCGAATTTGTGATCATACCAAATCTCTTAATATTTACAATAACGTCTATGTTAAGTCCTTAATTGGTTTTTTTTATTTCGGCATTTTTTAACCAAATCTCCAGATTGTTATCATAACTAATATCAATCTCTTTGGCCTTTTGTAGAAATTGCTTTGCTGATCATATTTGCTGTTTGCTGTTTCCACTGCACCTATCTATTAGTTTTCAAGCTAAAAGACAAATTTGTTAATTATGTTACTTAGAAATCAACATGATCAAACCGTAGTGGCATTTAGTTATTTATATAATTTTTTAGTTGTTCTTTTAATTTTGATTGATGGATATAGCAGATTTCGCATGTCAAGAAACGAATGAAATTGAGACACGACATAGGTCCCCCAAAAAAATTAGAATGACCGAATCTTTGGTTACAACTCAATTTTCTTTTAACAAATTGTTTTCTGCAATTTTGTTCTTTCTTGATTCGAGCTCTGAACTTATTCTCTTTAGTTCAGTCTCAGTCATTTCTTTGTCTGCTATTAGCAAATCTCTTTTCTTTTCCAATAGCCACATTGCATAGTAATCCCTACAAATAGATATATAAAAATGCATAAATGAAAAGAATGGAAAAAGTATTTTTTTCATATAAGTTCTAACTGACGCATTTTATATCATACCACATCTACATCTTTTATAAAATAGTTTGAATGAAATTCAGTTAGAAACTGACAAACAGGTGTCCCACAATAGTGCAAAATATTAGGTATGCCACTGGCATCGCATAGCTAATTGATGGATCATCAACATTTTAAATACCATTACCAAACGGCCGGTTTTATTACCAAATAGTTATCAAAGGTACAAGGATTATAATTTAGTACGCCAGACGCGCGTTTCGTCTACATAAGACTTATCAGTGACGCTCATATCAAAATAGTTATAAAGCAAAAAAAGTACAAAGTTGAAGAGCATTGAGGATCAAACATTCCAAAAAGATGTGCCAAATACGGTTAAGATAATATATGCCTGGGGTAAGAAAATCCTAAGTTTTTCGAATAATAATATGTTTTGTAAACAGGAAATTTATGAAAATGACCACATAATTGATATTCATGTCAACACCAAAGTGCTGACTAATGGGTTGGTGATACCCTCGGGGACGAAACGTCCACCAGCAGTGGCATAGACCCAGTGATGTAAATAGTTATCAAAGGTACTAGGATTATGATTCAGTACGCCAGACGCGCGTTTTGTCTACATAAGACTCATCAGTGACGCTCATATCAAAATAGTTATAAAGCCAAATAAGTACAAAGTTGAAGAGCATTGAGGATCACAAATTCCAAAAAGTTGTGCCAAATACGGCTAAGGTAATCTATGCCTGGAGTAAGAAAATCTTTAGTTTTTCAAATAATAATATGTTTTGTATACAGAAAATTTATAAAAATGACCACATAATTGATATTCATGTCAACACCGAAGTGCTGACTACTGAGCTGGTGATATCATCGGGGATGAAACGTCCAACAGCAGTGGCATCAACCCAGTGGTGTAAATAGTTATCAAAGATGTGTTGATGATTCGATAACCAGAAACACAACATTTATCGAGGAAGCTTCTTCTCATTTTGTCGGACAGTTAATCCCAACCAGACTATGTCTCGTGTCCTCCAAGTGGAACTGTTACTTTAGTCAACTATACATACATTGTACCAACTTTCAAGTTCACTCTATACATAATACAAAGTGACTACTCAATATAATAGTTCTATTAGCATTTAATATAATTGTAAGCTCTCATTTATATAACGTCTTTTACAAGCAAGTCGACCAAACGCTGTCAGCACATTGAAAGCCTAGGATAGCATTTTTCGTTCGTTTAAATATGGAACATTATTTCCTTGAAACGAGTGTTCCATAAAGATAATAAACTTTTCAAGACAAACGTTATTATTGAAATGTTACAAAACAGCAACAGAATACATTATAACAAAACGTTTGTTTTCCATTCACAAAAACGATAAACACAGCATGCGTAATCACCTGTATTAATTATAAAATATAGTCAATGCAAATAATAAGGTCAAATGCACGCATACTTACTCCAGGTCGTCTGTTTGGGCATATTTACTTGGACGTAATTCATTTTGATCTTCATTAGAAGACATGTTTATTCCGTCGGCTTTTTCTTCTAAATTACCCTGAATAATAAAATGATGTTTTGTATCTACAAACAAGAGACCAAATATACAAACGAACGACACATTCGCAGTCATGTATTAAAGATTCTTTCTTGTTTTATGGACTTTCCATTTTTACTATGTCTTACCTTTTTATTGACCTTTTTTTGTAAATACCTTTTCTCTCAATTTTATTTTGTTCGTTTCATGTTGCCGTTTCATTCTACAAGAATGAATTTAAAGATCGATCTAAAACGAAACTAAACTCATTATCAAGATAAATTTGTCTATTGTTATTCAAATATTTCATAAAATTGGAATTTTTGATTATTTACTGATGAAAAGACGTGATTTCTTTATTTTGGAGGTTTGCGCAATTTTTTTTATCTGTGATGCCATGTTCACTTACCAAGCACTTATTGATCTCGCTTATCTCATCCTCAAACAAAGAGTCGGCTTCATGGATAAACCTAAATCTATGTTTAACACCTTTCAACAATTTTGAGACATCCATAAGTTCCGCCTTCATTGGAAATTGAATACAGCATTCGGCATAACGGACAACAGCTTTGAGATGAAAACGAGTGAGTCTGGTGTTGTTACTTTCATACTCACGATCAAATGCCTTCTTATAATGATATTTCGCTCTCTGTATATTTTCCTCAGTGTTTTTTAATTTGAACACATTAGCAATCTTTAAGTGAATTCCTGAGAGTGCTTTCCATGATTCCATATTGTCTATTTCTTTTTCTAATTGTTCAGCAATTTTAACAGCTTCTCCCAAATGATCCTCTTCACTTAATGTATCAGATTTAGATAATCTTTCGTAACATTCCATTTTTAGTTTGTCGATCATAACGTAATGGTAAAGACTTGAGTCCTTTATACGCTTTACAACACCAAACTCTGTGAACCCAATACCATCGGTATTAGAATCTAATTCGCTTAACAAATCAATGGCACTTTTCAACAAACCCGGCTGCTTATCACAAATCGACCGTAGCATGTATAGAATACCATTTCTATGAGTAACAGGACTAAATATGGGGCAAAATTTCTGAATTTTCTGGGCTACTGATGAATGCTTTGAATTCTTATTTATATTAAGGGATTTCATAAATTCTTCTAGATGTTTTGTTAATCCATGAGAAAGCTGGTGTTCCAGCAAAATGTCAGATGTCACTGGAAAGCATATACTAGATGCAGTAGATGCAGTAGAAATACGTTTACGTAGGTTATTTCTCTCATCTTTGGACAGTTCCATTAGCCAAGTATTTTTGCTTGCATTGTACAATGTTGTAATTAACAGTTCTATCCAAAATGTTTCAGCAATGTGCTTTGAATCCATGATTAAGTTTTTAATTCTAAGTTGGTCAATATTGTGACCAGAAAGCTGATTGTTCTTTATATCTGTGATGCTGATGTTACCATATTTACATAAAAGTTCAATGCTTCGTGAATTTCTGTATTTGTTTTCTACAAAACATTCGATGAAATTGGGAGACAGTTCTTTCCCTTTAAGCAAAAGATTCTCGAATATTTCTTTTGCTCGATCTTGTATGGCTTTGCTTCCACTAAGATAGTCGTTTAATGTATCTGGACATTCGCTTGTTCTATCGCAAGGTAGTTCACCACCGCATAATGCTGCTCTATAAATCATGTGTTTTGCTTTAGATAGATAAACATCAGCCGAAAGTTCTGCATTTCCGTACATGCGATATGTAATTCCAATTGCTGCGTAGAGATAACACTTTCTGGCTTTTTGATCCCATGTTTGGGATTCACTTTCATCTTCAAAATTGTTAAGAAAGGCTTTCGCGTGATTGACAAGAAGAACATTTCTGTGAATAACTTCCAGTAAGCGTGCATCTAAGTCCATATAACTGACAAAATAGTCAAGTAGGGTTTCCATATGAGCCAGTCTTTCATCTTTTGTCTTAGAAGATTTCAGTATCATAAGTGTGTAAGAATGTGCTGCGATTACCCGACTATCATCTTGACCACTAATTGCAATTAAAGAGTAGCTGGTTAGAATTTTTAGGAATGTATTGATCAATGACGATTTCTCGTTGTCACTGAGGTTCCTTGGTAAAAGAGATTTTAGCAAAAAAACTGGTATGTTATCAGTGTTAAAGTATGGTAAATACTGTAGTAGCTTTATTTTCTGTTTCTTAAGTTTCTCGTCGGCACGGTCAATTAGAAGTTGGCATGCTTTTGTCGTTGAATTTTCTTGATCCTCTATACTTGTTATATTTTCAAAACGTTTAAGGTAATGTTCTATGCTTATTTTTGTTTGATGCATGTATGTTCTTGCATAAACAAGACCAGCAGGCGAAAAACTAAGTATTTTGGCGACATTTTTTGCCGCCATGCTGTCAGGTACGTCTAGAAAGGCAATTGCTTCTTCTTCTGTCATTCCATGCATTTCAATGACATTGTTTTCAAAGTCTTCTGAAAGTGATTCATTTACAGTAAGTATAACAAGAATATTTTCATGTGGTTTCAGGTGTTTTAAAATTGTATTGATTATCTCCTTCGGTAATGTTGTACAGATAATTCCAAGAAGGATGAACAAATGCTTACTGTCCTTGTAGCATTCACTTTCCAATGTGGCTACTGTACTCATTATCATCATTTCTATAGATTCCTCGATGCGATTTTCAGAACTAATGCAATGTATCTTAAAATAGTTCATTAGGTGCGAAAGGGAGTTATAAATGTTGATGTCTGTGCTACAATCAACTCTCCAAACCAAAGATTTAAGGTCATTCTTTTGTTCTTGTGAAAAATAGTGAGCATACTTAAAAGCATGCTGCGATTTCCATGTACCTGGAGGCCCTGAAAATAAAACCTGATTACTGAATATATATATATATATATATTTAAAGTAAAGAAAATAATGTGTATATATGAGATTTTCTTTTAATAATGATACAAACGAGAAGCGAGGTTAATATGAGCTTTCTCCCTTCATTCTGTCATTACACATATAGACGGTCATTTACAAACTAAAGTACTAGTCTTGCTTGTATACTAGATTTTATTAGTCTATTCATTTTCATTTTTTTGGGAGTGTCAGTTATTTTTTTCCATAGCTTACCATTAGGAATATAACAAAATTATTATGACTGAAATGGTCTAAAAGTTAAAAATTAAAACAAAATCAAAATCAGTTTAAAGTTAGATTGGTGTCGTTAAAGATATTAAGAGAAAACTATCAAACAATACCAAAGCAATGCAAAAAAAGAAAAGGGTTTTAAAATTAGATATAACCAAAATCTTTAGCTTAACACAACTAAAATAACTATACCTGCTGCGTTGAGGAACAGTAATTTCTAATATTCTGATAAAAGTATGGAAAATGCAAGAATCTATATATCTACGGATTATATTTGAAATTTTCTTTTAGTTATTACTTCGCACAAAAAAGTAGTTTTTGGTATGAAGAGCTGTACTACAATATTGGCTTTGAAATAGTTTTTAATCAAATTTTGAATCTAATAATTTGAACTGTGAGCAAACAATAAGATAACTTCTCACTAAATATTACAACTCACATTCCAACTAGAAAACTTATACAATTTCTACCATTTCATCTTATCGTATTTAATGTCTTCAATACAATTTGTGAGTATTTTCCAAAATCGTAAAATATTTCTATCATTGTTCATCACAAAAACAACGTATCCATAAATGAAATGAAATAAAGAAAAACAAAACCATGCACTATAGCTTTTATCTTACACTGACAATGAAATAAATCTGTGAAAGCAACCAATCAAGAGATCATTTGAGCATTGGTCACTTAACAACATTTAAAGTTTGTATCAGTATAATAATACCTTTCTCCAAGTTAAGTACTTGCTAAAGTTCATACTTAAGCATAAACAAATATAACTGACTTATGTTTTACATTACATGTGTCTAGTTAAATATCATGCATGCATTTTTATTTTAACATCACACCTTTCAAGATAACAAGGTTGTCTTGCTTCAGATGGTCACATATATTTCTGTATTCTAATGTCTCCATATAATTTGTATTGACATGCATACTCTTTAGTCCAAAGTAATCTAAAAACATAAGGATTAAATATAATTATTCATCTGTTTCTAGAAATCATACACATGATAAATAATATCTGAGTAACACAAACATGAATAATTATGCAAATCTTACATACAAATAAGATGTGGTATGATTTCAAAGTTGACAACACTCCATCTGACACCAAATGCCATACAAGTCATCATCGGTAATTTACGTGCTAAACAATAAGCAAAACCCATACCGTAAAGTTAGCTATATATGTCACGAAAATGTCAAATGAAACATAATTCAAACAATAAATCTGATGACCTGAGTTAAAAATGGCTTGAAAGTTAAAACCAATTGCAAAGTTGTCTCACTGGCAATCGTATAACATCTCCTTATTTTCATATTTACTCATCAGTTCGATACAAAGCAAAACATATCATTTAAAAACATGTAAGACCGGAAATGACAAGGTACTTTCACATCCCAATAACAAATAATTACAGATCTGAGAGCTCTACCAGTTACAGGCAGCTTGTTCAAATCTAAAAACTACCATGCATCTAATGTACACACGAGAAAGAGAAAAAATTAGAGTTATATAAAATGATGTACAAGTATTCGGTTATAAATGTCAACTTAAAACATATAAATGAGTTTACGAATCTAATGCATATGCAAACATTACAATTTGGCAGTTACAGGTACCTAAAAATATTGTTGTTCTAGTGGAAATATTTGGTTGACATTAATACTTACCATGAGCAGCCAAATAACTCGATATAGCAGAATCTTTAAACATTTGGACTTTTTTATCAAGGTCATGTCGACTAATTGTACGAAGAAGATGTGCTAACTTATCAACCTGATCTACAGAGAGGCAATCTCTTTCTTCTAACAATTGTATCAGATCAGTTCCGTTGATTACCTTTTCCAGTGCGCGTTTTTTGAAATCTCTTAATACAAATTTTATTTCTTTTATATTATCTACAAAGTACAAATAAGACAGTGCAGTAATATAAACAAACTCATTGTTATTTCAAACTTACTTACTTACTTACTGCGTTACGGTCTTTAAATCAAACTCATTTTACATTTTGAAGTCACTCGTCACACCCGAAATTTAAATTTAAATTTCTTCATGATTATTACACTGTATACGTAATAGCTTTCAAAATGTCATTATCAATTCATGTATTTCAAATTTTGCCTTTGTATTTTGAATATTCTTTAATTATTTACTGTACAGATTTTATCAAAGTCTGTATTTTTAATCTCCTTTTTTCAATAAATATTGAGTAAACTCTAGAAGAGAAATCCAATTATTGTAAATATTTTTTTGACAGTCAACCTAATTGAGAGAGTTATTTCGATTTCATGCTTGATAATTCTAAGTTTGGTGCCTTTTTTTATTCAGAGACATTTGTTATGTACGTTGCTCTGTTTGCTCCTTTGCATCACTATTTGCAACCTCTTTGGCTTTGTAATTCATAATGCATCGAACAGAAACTCTTTGATCCATTTGTTTTACCAATATACATAGCTATGAAACGTTAAGAATTAACACCGTTAATAAAGTACCTTTCGATAGTCCTAATGCAACTTCGTGTGTCAGTTTTTTGTAACTTTCAGATACCTCTGGTTCCATTTTGCAAGTGTCTTACCAATTTCTGTAAACCAAATCAGCTTATCTATTTACAACAATACCATTTAAGAAGTTATTTGCTGAAGATATTAAGATAAGATTTGTAAACTAAGGTAAAAAAAAATAAAAAAAACAGTCTAACATGTCAACCGAAATATTTTAACAACAATTATTTCCTTATTCTTACATACTTACTAAATGTAGTCTCTTTGCCTATAGAGTGAATAATTATTTACAGGTGTGTTAGGTAATGCACATTTGTAGCATAATAGTTTTCTCGTACAGATTTCCGCTGGTATCGGTGCTAGGGAAGGTTTAAGATGGCAATTAGGTAAAAGTTGAACTCCGCGTTAACAGCTTAAGTATTACTCGGGAGCGAAACAACAGTAATAACAGCGTATAGGTATATGTGTAAGGAACGTAACTACATGTACTGTGAATAGTTATCAAATGTACCAGGATTATAGTTTAGTACGCCAGACGCGCGTTTCGTCTACATAAGACTCATCAGTGACGCTCATATCAAAATAATTTTTAAGCCAAACAAGTATAAAGTGAATCATTTCTTATCGTGGTTTGAGAAAAAAACTTTCATTTTGAGGATATTTAATTACGTGGTTTTGCCAAGTTGTGTTAATTAAGCCTATAGAAAATTTGTAATTCGTTTAACATTTGAATTCGTGGTTTGTCTCATCACACGGTACCTACGAACATTGGTATGTAGCGAATAATAGTGAATCAACGGTATCATGTTTCATTTCCAAGTACAGGTTCCCAATCTGGCAAATACACTTTTGGCGGAAGGTAATACGAACAATTGATTAAACATTATGTAATATCGTTGAACAATTATTCCTCGTCCTATTTATTTAGACCGATTCAATGAATATAAATCTATATATTGTTGGCGAAAATTTGAACAAACTTTCACTAACTTAATATTGATTTTCATATTTCGGTATGTCATCAGGATTAATTTTGGCTATAAAATTATGTGCAGCTTAATTGGTGGCGAAAACATTAAATAAAAGTATCAATTTACAATTTTTATGAGTCCAACACGGTGTTTGTTTTATTCAAAAACAGTATTTGTATCATTTCAAATAGTTAATAACACATGAATAACAAGACAGTACAGAGAAAAACGTTCCTACAAATATACTACTTTCTTGTACATCAATTTATATATGATCATTTGTAAGAGTTCAAATACTATAGGCATTGTTTTCATCTCATCCGGGTTTTTTAAGGTCTTTCCTCTCCGCGAGGAAAGACCTTATTGTTTTTCTCCTGTTTTTTTTTTTTTTTTTTTTTTTTTTTTTTTTTTTTTCATCCAGCATTTGTTTGACATGGCCTCCCCTCGTTTCTATTCGAGTTATCAAGACCAAATATGGACCATCGGTAGACCTCATCATGAAGTATTACCAGATGAGGCTGTGTAGGATTTCATCATCCCCTTTAGAAGTTATCTCCCTTTTATTGGTTTTTTTCGACATGACCCCACCTCGTTGTTTTTGCAGATATCATGACCTTATTTGGACAATAGTTAGATCTCATCATGATGTGTTACCATATGAGGCTGCTAAAAATTTCATCATTTCCTATGAGAGTAACGTCCCCTTGAAGCAATTTCTTTCTTTTACATTTTTCTCAAAAAGTATTCAAGATAGAATCTATTTGAAAACGGCAACATGTACAAGACCAGATGGCAATGTTAATTAACATATACAATCATTTTGTTGTTAACCCTTATAAGGAGTTATTTCCCTTGAAAAAATATACACAATTTTTGAAAATTTGTATCTCGAGAACCGGAAGTCGTAAAAACTTGGGACCTACACCAATAATCTTAAGTTCATGTGACCTTTAATTTGCACCCAAGGTCAAAGGTCACTGAGTGCAAAAAAAAATTACGCTGCAATTTCAAGCTTACATATTAGGAAAACTATAAGACTTTGCTGCATACATACAGCGTATAATTTGTTCCTCTCGACGAGCTCTACATTTTACATACTAAGCCCAAAAATGTCCGACCGTCTGTTCAAAAGTTACAACGGCATGATTCTTAAAAGTATAGTATTTTGTGTATATCTTTTTAAAGGTAACAGATATCAATCTACTATAAAGTGCAAAGATGATCAGTAATTCCAGACCTTCAATTTGAGGTCAATGTCAGGCCATGATGAAATTTCACCTTGACCTTCACATTATACTATGACCTTGACCTTGTGATATTTGAAAGGTCAAGTGGTCCTGAGTTGAATGGTGGTAATCCCATGTCTCTACGACTTCCGGTTCTCAAGTTTGGTATTGCATCATATATTTGATGATTAATTGTGACCTTGGTGAACTTTGAAATTGTCCCAATTATTTTTCTATAATGTTGTCCTTTATCTGTAGATCAGTTACCATTTAACAGATTTGAGATATCTATTGTTGTTTTAGAGATAATGCAGTTTGAAATTTTGCGAGCGGCGGCATGTATTTCTGAATCAACAACAGCTTACCACTTAAAATGTTTAAGAAATTGAAGAGGTTAACATAGTTATATGTTTGACCAAATACCAAAAACATTCCTTTTAAAAAAAACACCAAAAAATCATTTTGAAATTTTCATGTTTTGCATTGACTTTGTAAATTTCATAACTTATATCGTTGATATTGCATCATTTTTGGCACTTTGTCAAATGGGGTCATCTGATACAGTCCTTGGATGGTGTAAACTTCCCACTAACACCATACACCATTACACCATACACCATACCCCATTACACCATACACCTTGTACCATTACACCATACACGTTACACCTTTGCACCATACACCTTACACTTTACACCATACACCATTCCCCATTATATCTACACGATCCGAAATTACCCATAATACAATAACATTTTATATATTAAGATTTTTATTATGTTTATGCTTACAATCCGAAAAAAAAAAAAATTCGTTTTCAACCAATGAAAAGTCGTGCACTATCATTCACACCATTCCCGATCGCACGTTACACAATCACACCATTCCTCATACACCATTACACCATTCCCCTTACACCATACACCATAGCACCATACACCTTACACCATTGCACCATATGCCATACACCATTACACCATACACGTTGTTTTGGGAAGTCAACACCATCCAAGGGCTGTATATCAAATTGAAGGTCTCAATAAACTCTACTTAAAAATGAAAATTTTAAACCTCTTTTTCATCCCAGGCGGAAGGGTGGGGTCATTTAGTGCAAAAATTCAAATTTTTCAGATGGTAAGGTTGTCGCATATCAAATGAAAGAACATAAAGCGTACTTTTCAAATTTCAAATTGACGTCCCCCAAAAATTGGTTGGATGGGGTCATTGAGTGCAAAAAATAAATTTTTCTTTTACTATAGGGTTGTTGTATATCAAATGAAAGGTCATGATGTGTACATTTGAAATATCAAATTCCCAACCTCCAAAAATTGGTTGGATGGGGTTATTAAGTGCAAAAATCAAACTTTTTAGAACATGGCGTTGTCGCATATCAAATGAAAGCTCATCTACTTTGTGTTACATTTATCATACTTCCGATCTCAAAAATGTAGGCGGATGAGGTCATTAAGTGTAAAAAGCGAAAAGTTTCAGAAGGTATGCTTGTCGTATATCAAACGAAAGGTCGTACAAAGAACATTACGAAAACATCACTTTTACAGGAAAGACCTTTCAATTGTTTTACAAACAATTGAGATACTAGTCTTCCTTTTCTTTTTTTCTTATTTGTTTAAAAGTGGATTATTATTACAAACAAGTATAATTGTTTAGATATATGTATTTATCCTTAACATGACATATATGATATAATAAAGGTGACAGGAACTTGAATTTGCAAAATTGAACAATAATCTACAATCCAGTCTTTAACGCGCTAATATTTGGTCACTAGTATATAAGTGCTACATGTGATATCAATAAGTAATTAAGCAGCAAGTATTCATAAGGATCCGGGTAATAAAAGTTTAATGAAAAGCCTAGTTAATTCCCTTTGAGACAAATACATCTTGAATAATAAAACGAAATAAAAGAAAACAAATACATACAAAAAATAACTGACTTACCACTTCGTCATAAATATTATGAAATAAAAGAAATTAATGGCAGCTTTCCGTGTCATTTTGCATTGAACACATCAGGAAGTAAACATTACTTATGCTAAAAAAAGAGTTGTACTTCTAATTGTATGTTGTCACCAAAATGGACTTCCTTATCTTTGATGTGAATTACAATTTCAATATCCACTATAATCTAAATAGAAAAATCAAAACAAAACAAAAATCGAAATAATTGTCAAGGTGTGACATTTTAAATTTATTTGATTAGGATTGCACTTTATTCCATGAACACTGTGTGGAAACATGTAAATGTAAATATGATCGTTTGTTGAATTATATATTTTTTTTTCTATTTTGTACAAAAAAAAGGACCTTGCTGGTTCATAATTAAATATAATTAAAAAATGACATGTCAACAAACAAACGCTTTTGTTGATAGGTAATAGTAGTAAACAGAGACAGTTTAACAATCAAACGTTGAAATATAATTCAAATCAACATACCTAAATCGCATCCTTCACTTTATGTGAATCGCACGATTTCCCCCTTTCTTCAAGAATGATTTATATATAAGGCAAAAATATACAAAAGCATATTTCATAAATTCCAAAGATAATAGCAAACTTCTATTTACACAAAAAGGCATTGTCGCAAATTCTAAAAAAAAAGTTTTAAAATGGAAAAATGGAAAATTGTTTGAATTCTGTTCATGACCCCGTAAATTAGGTTGATGATAGAAAAAATGAAATGAGATATGCACAAACTAGAATGAAGGAAGTAATTTTATATAAATGCATTGTATATGCCAAAAACAAAAGCTTCTGCAAAATTCGGTTGTTTACTTGTACAGATATAATTTTAAAATTGGTTTTATTTTTATATTGTTCTTGTTTTATGGTAAATATGTTGAACGAATATTTGGTTCATTTTGTTTGCTTCCAATGCGTGATTTTACTTCAAATTTGATTAGTCATATCAATGGGTTCACCATTTTTATCATGTTCCCGTCGTATGCATTTCGCCAATATTATATTGAAATTATTAACTTATGTTTGATGTCAAGCAATATCAAATTCCCACTCGTTATGAAACTTCCAAATAATGATTTAAAATAGAAACAATACAAAGATTCCATTTTTTTTGGCCATAATAAGTAAAACTTTACCACATATACAAATAAAAAATATGGTACTTTTGCCAATGAGACTACTCAGAGGGGTCATAGGACATCCAAACAGCCACTGGTTAAGAAAGAGCAAAAACTGTTCTATATAGTAAGAACATTTCAAAATCATTTATTTTTTTACTCGAAATTTTGTATATGAAAATTAGTTATATTTTATAATTGTTTATTGTTTTTGCTCTTGTAAAGGAAATAAACATATCTTTAGTATCTCGTCAGCTGACAACGCTTATTGTAGAATAAGAATGGTACAATTGTTTTCTTTTCTCTTCCAAATTATATCATTTACAAACATTTAGGTCAATGTGGTTTACCGACTTCTCTTTTAGTCTTCCTGTCAACCTTATTATTATTAAGGTACTACGTTTGTCCTACTATATTCTTTTTAAATGACATGTTTTAGGCCATCTTAATATGATCAATCCTACATATCCTGAAGTAGAGATATGTGACACATAAACGTGTGTTAGATGGACATAGATAAATTTGCTGTAAGTTACTTTAACACGCAAATTACGCTGACAAGGTTAAACAACAGCATATTGATAGATAAGATTGTAAAATTGGAATTTCAAAGAGACAACAACCCAACCATAACAGAAAACAGCAGACGGCCACATATGGGTCTTCAACACAGTGAGCAAATCCCGCAACGGCGGGCTTCAGCTAGTCATGTGTAATAGTTTAGCATGTTCAGTGATGACAGTGGACGAGATACTTAACTCCTAAACTTACTAAAATAAATTTTAAAAAGCATACAAGATAACAAGGGCAAGAGGCTCCTTACTTGGACAGGCGCAAAAATGTGGCGTGGTTAAACATGTTTTGTGAGATATCAACCCTTCCACTTATACATCATGCCTTTGTAGAATAAACAAACACAGCAATACGCACAATTTAACCCAGTTTAAAAGAGAATCTGGGTTCGACAATGATGCAAAAATTAACAAAGGACAACTAGCAGTTACTAACATACCAGCTTCAGATCTCAATTATACTGATTTAAATATACATTCTTCAACACATGAAAATCATGCCTTAGGGGTTAAGTATCATACCATATATGTATATCCGAAATAAAGGTAAAATATCCAGTTGAAAAAAAAAGTGTCGAAAAAAATATTCCTTAGAATTTGACAGTTGTACGTATAAATTTATCCTACATTTTATGGCAGTAAAAAATATTCTGGGTCATAAACATATATCTTTATTTTTTATTTGGTGTTTTTTTTTTATAGAATATTGAATTAAATAAAAGGTGGTATAACACTTCATTCAATAATCTTCATTTAAGCCTTCAGAGAGCAACAGAAAAAAAACGAGAAAACATACCATTTTGGGTCCTCAATGCTCTTTAACTTTGTATTTATTTGGCTTTTTTAACTATTTTGATCTGAGCGTCACTGATGAGTCTTATGTAGACAAAACGCGCGTCTGGCGTATAAAATTATAATTCTGGTACTTTTGAGAACTATAGTTACAAAAGCAACATACTAAATCTTTAAAGTTTCTTTGTTTTGTTTAATGATAACAAATGTTAACCAAGTTGTGTAACGCTGTTTATTTTATTCGCTGAATTCGTCTGTTTTGATAAACGTCATAATCGTTTTAAAATAATCATTTTCTTTTCAGTCAATATAATTAAGCGCGACTCGTCATTGATAATTCTATCAAAGTTTCAAGGCATTAGAAAATAGATTCACTTGTAAATAGACTAGATTTAATACAGGAGAGGGAAAGCGTTAAAGTCAGACAAAATGTTCCGGTTGATATCTTAGGCTCATAGTAATAGCTGATAACGAGTATGTTTCAGTGTGGTATTATTCCAAAATGCAGGTAACGAAACGTAGAATTTGTACAAGGTTGTCATATGATAGAAAATCGATGTACATGATAAATACCGTCTCAGTAGTTTTTAACTATAAACTTGAGACACAAAAACACTAAATAATACAGAGACATTGATACATGTAATATACCTCACTTAAGTGCATACGATACAGTTACAGGGGAGGTAATGACGTTGCGACGTCAAACTATGACTTATCGGGAAAAGATTCAGTTTTCGACTGATTTTTATCATTCAAACTTATTTAACTTAAAAACGAATTCATGGACCCCTTTTTTTTTCAAATGTCATTTGGTTTGATTACGTTAGACGATTATATGTGCCAATTTTCATGAAAACGTAAAAAGTGGATTTTTTTTTAATTTGATAAATATACAGTAAAAAAGGATGGTTTTTTTTTCTACAGTCGTGAAAATTTGATAAATATGAGTAATTTGAAAAAAACAAATTGCATAAATTTAAAGGACATGTATATAAAACGAGTTTTTTCAAATAATTTAACAAAGAGCAGTTTGTGTTTGTCTTTTAAAAAAAAAGTTATGTCTTTCTGTCGAAGGGAAAAATACGTCCAGAAATCAAAATTTTTAGCAAATATATACAATTTCGACCTCATTTTACTCAACAAGTAGCACATGAACGGGTTTTTTTTTATTACATATTTGATATGATTAGGCAATATAGGCTATGTGCAAATTGTCAGCAAAATTTTAATATGGGATCAAAACTGTAGCGTATGCCCTTAATATAGTGTTTTAATCATCATTTAGCGGATTTCATCTTGTTTTAATGCAATCAAACCTTTTATTTCAATGCTTCAGTGGAAGGGACAAATGCAAATCAACATACGAAAATTACAGGCCATGGCAAGTGCCGTACAGATTAAAATTCAATTCACTCAAAGCAAAACACATTTCAACACTTTTTGTGCAATTGAACATTGTTAGAATGTTTTTGTAGTGGCAAGTTCAATGTGACAGTTCAATAATGTGGTCCTTGATTGATTGGTGAGATTTCAATTACTGAAATAGTAATGCGTATATGTATAAGTTATTCACCACTAATGGACCTTAGAGATTGAAGTCGTAATCAAATTTAACATTTTTCATTGCATATATACCCTAGAATAGACAGTCAATATGCATTATTAATTTATCCAAAACAAAGGGCTGTACGGCATATTTTCAGCATGTATATGCTCCAATCTTCTACGATTTTAAACTTACACTAAAAGTATGTAATTCCCTTCCCTTCACTTAGGGTGTTCCTCAGAATTCAATTTCGCCGCTATTCATTTGGAGAGTTATATATGTGGCACCCAAACCCTTCTTATGTCTTAGTATATATACTTGTAGCATTTCCAAAAATAATGTACATTATATCTTGGAGCCAGTTAATAAACAAAACAAATTATCTATAAATAGTATATATTCCGAAAATAGGCGTGGTTTGTGGAACAGTTGTATCTATAAAGTGCAACCCATAATGACATCAAATAAAAGATAATTATATTACAGAAGCAGGAAATAATTCAGTTTCAATATCAAACGTACTGTTCTATATGACAATTGAAAATAATTATAATTACATTGCCGCATTTTTTATATTCAGTTGACATTCACTTGTTGTTTAGAGACCAAAATATGTATTCACTGAATATGTATTATTTTCAATTCTTCTTCTTGCCTTCCTTTCCATGTTTTTTTAGATATAAGTCATTGGTCCGATATAGAATTGAACTGTTGTCAATCTTTTTCGACTTCCTCCATTTCCAAATCAGTTCTTTGTAATTCAGATAGGGCTTTTTTCTTATTCAATTTTAGTCGATCTCTCATTTTTTGACACACAAAATTATAATTTGAAACAATAAACAAATAATGTTCATTCTAAGTACCCATAAAGTTAAATTTTTATAATAATTAATCACCAAAATTAAACATCAAGTTTCCCTTTATCTATTCCCCTCGGATTGTTGTGCGTAGTTATTCTGCACTCCATCAAAAGAATGTTGTAAATTTAAATTCATACACTTTTACTAGTTCATTTAAGTCCCACTTGACCAGGATCGCACCACGCTAACCGCGATCTAAAATAAATTCAGATCGTGGTGAGCTCGCAGATGAGCTGAATAAAAATGTAAACTTTGTTTCAATCACATTGCTACTACGCCCTCATTACGCTTCTACAACGATCCCGCTCAATTATACCACATTCCTGCCTTGCTTATTCTGCGACCTCGCTACGATTATCATGATGTTTCTACTCTCATCAGGTCCTCATTAAAATTCAACTCAACGTTTCATCGTGTTCTATTGGTGAGCTAACATTAGGATTCTTAATGATCAAAGTGGAGGTTTATAAAACTGCTATATATCCCATGAAATTTTTCCAGTAAAGTGTGTGTTCAAGTTTTTTAATTTTGATTTGAGACAAGGTGTAAGGTAGCACCTTACGGTCCCTTTGTTTCAATCAATATCTTCAATAACATTTTAAAATTTGTAAAAGACAAGTTATTTCACGAAATTAACTTGTCTTTTGTAATCGGAAATTGCAAAAAGTCCATTATTTGATGATAATTTGTACCTGGAAACCAAATGGAATTATCAGAACTGAAACGAACTATAAATTCTAAAAATTATTTGTTAACTCCTCCCCCCCCCCCTTTTCCCCTTTTTAATGCCTGTGTATTGTAGTTTGTGTTTGTTAAAACATTTGTATTTACGATTTCAAAGATACATATTAAGTGTTTATAAACTTACTAAACTATAGTTAATCTTTTTTAATTTCCTCTTCAAACAGTGCATCAGCTCCTATCCGACGTTTTATATTGAACAATAATTGTCCTTGGCATCTGTCAATTTATCAGACTTAGGAAATTGTATGCAACATTCATCATAATGAATTACAGCACTTTGATGAAATCTAGAGAATCTCGTATATAATTTCAGATTCGCGATCATATTGCTTTTTATAATGGTGTTTTGCTTTCGTTATATTTTCGTCTGTTTTGGTTCTTATGAAAAGTTTGGCAATTCTTATATGGATTCCAGACAGAGTTTTTATGATGTCATGTCATTTATTTGACATTCCATTCTATTAGCAATGGCAATAGCTTTCTTTAAAATTTCTCCTTTTCCGGTTGGACAGCTTTGTCTAATTTATCATAGCATCCCATTTTTAGTGAATATATCATATACTGATTAAAAAACTTAAATCTCCAATGCGTTTAACAACTCCGAATTCAGTGAATCCCTTGCCTCCAATGCCTTTGTCAATGTTATCTAATAACCTTATAGCTTCATCAAAAATTGAATGTGCCATGTACATAATGCCATTTCGATGGTAACAGGACTAAACACTTGGCAAAACATACGAACTTGTTTTACCTCACGACCTATGGACTCAGTACTGGTTATATGTACAGACTCCATGCGTATCTTCAGCAGATGTGTAAATATATGGGTTGATGTTGAGTTAGGGTTTTGGTGGTAACCGGAAAATAAGCACTAGACAACCGTTTCCTTAAAAGAGGGACGAAAGATACCAAAGGGCAGTCAAACTAATAAATCTAAAACAACTGACAACGCCATGGCTAAAAATGAAAAAGACAAACAAACAACAGCACACACGACACAACATAGAAAACTAAAGAATAAACAACACGAACCCCACCACAAAAATAGGGGTGATCTCAGGTGCTCCGGAAGGGTAAGCAGATCCTGCTCGACATGTGGCACCCGTCGTGTTTCCTGCAGAAAATGCATCTTTTGAAATTTCAACCAACCACGTGTTTTTACTTTCGTTATATAGGATCCTGATAAAAAGTTCAATGAAAAACGTTTTGATAATATCTTCAGCATCCATGATTAAGTTTTTACTTCTTAAATGATCTATTTCTTTATCAGTGTTGATTATTGTTAACGTTCTCGATATCTATATCGCTATATTTACACAATAGACTTATACTTCTTGAACTTCTGCACTTGTTTTCCACAAAGTTGTTTATAAACATTTTTGAAAGTTATTTACTGTTGCTTAGCAATTTTGAAATATGTCTTTGTAGTGTTTTAATAAAGCCTCGCTGACTTTTAAAAATTCTTCAATTTTGTATGTTTTGCTACATTGAAATTAACAACATCCTAAACTACTTTTATAGACAATATTTTCCGCCTTCGATAGATAAACTGCAGCAGAAATTCAGTATTGCCAAATAGTCGGTATGTTATCCCAATTGCATAGCTTTGCTTTTATATCTCTAGACTGAGATTCAAATTCAATATCAACATCACTAAGAAATGCTTCTGCGTGATCAAGAAATAGAACATTTCTATGAATAACTGCAAGTCAACGAGCATCAAGATCTAGAAAACTAACGAAAAAAGTCAAGTAGTGTTTTTAAATATTCTGTTCTCTTTTCTTTTGTTTCGGAACATTTTATTATCATTAGCGTGAAAGAGTGAGCTGCAACTACTCTAGAATCATCCACGCCTTTTATTAATATTATTTAATGAAGGATTGCTGAGGGTCTTCTGGAAATTGTTGATTAACACATTATTCAATTCAACTATGAGGAAACGGGATAGGAGATATTTTAGAAGGAGGACGAGGTATATAGATATTTTTTGTGTATGCCAGTTGAATTAGTAAGTGACTTGCTTTCGTCGATGAATCATCAGTGGAAGCATTTGTGATGGTCCCTAAATTCTTTCAATATGATTCAATACTTATTTTTATTTTTTGCATATATGTTCTTGCAAAAAGTAGGCGTGTCGGAAAATCGCTAAGATTTTTATTTTTTTGCTTGAACTTTTACTTGTATTTTTGAAGTGATCTTCAGACTATTAAGACAGTCTAGAGCTTCTTTCTCCAACTTCCCATGCATTTTAATGATGTTGTGATCACAATCACTTGAAAGAGATTCACTCACGGTTGCTATAGCAAAGATGTTAGTATGTGCCTTCTTATCATTTCACGTCAAAAATTTTGAATATGAACTGAAAAGAAAACTTACCTATGTAAATGTTGTTAAATCTCATTTAAATATCATTTTTGTATTTCATCAATTGTTTTGTACATGTATAATGACAAGGAAGTTGTAAAGGTGTATTTATTATTATATTTAAAGGTTTGTACATTTCGTTTAAAAAACTGTAAGCATATACAAAAGGTGTATAATAGCTAGTATATTAAATCTAAGGCCGTGTTCACACCAAACGCCATGTACAGTAAACATGTTTACAATTAGTTTTTTGTAATGTACACCGGGTTTAGTAACCTGTGCATAAGTTTTGTTTACACTTATACACTTTATGTTATTTCAATGTGTACTTCATAGAATCGAATAAAATTTCTTGGACAACTTTTCTAGCAGTGATGAAAGCCATTTTGATGATTTGCACCTATTTTTTAGATACTAAAGGCATTTTTAAAATGCATGGGGTTCCAAACTTGATCGTCCGAAAAAGGAGGTTCCAACCCCGGAACCCGCTCCCATCTGAATCTGCCACTAATAATGCAATACATCGCGTAGGCTACACATGAAGAAGAAGGATTGAGCTGTTTAGGGTGTTTTAGTAATGCATTTATCAGTGAATCGTTGATTTACCAGTGGTAAATATTTCTGTGTATGTCCAGTCAATTCGGGAAGACATTTTCAAATGAATTATATGTTGGCAATGATGATGCTTTAAGTCATAATAAGGGTTCAGGGAATGACCATTCAACTAAAAAAGGGAGGTTGGGTTTATTTCCATAAACAATATTCTGATTCTAAAATTGGTGAAAAAAATATTCTGTTTAATGAGGGGAAAACAATTCTGAATCCAGATTTTCCCCATACCTTATAGTGTTAAATTCGAACAAAATTATTTGATTGATAGCTTTGACAATTGAAATAAAAATGTTCGTGCTATGCATGGAAAAAATATGTGTTGAACATATAACCATAACCCCCTTCCCGCATGTAGTTAAATGGTTGCTCCCTAATAAGGCTACTTTAAAAGTTTTTTTATATATATAACAAACCAATTAATATATCAAGTTTAGACAAATAATTCGGCAAAACAAACCACATAATAATTCTTATAAATATCAATTTTATTCAAAACACATTTATTCTTTAATTATAAAAATGCATGTTCTAAATACCTTGTTTTATAATCACCGAACTACACAAGTTCTACATTGACTAAAAATTGCTTGTAGACAAAACATAATTCAAACTACATGTAAACATTGAGTTTTATCAATAGGAAAGTAATTGTGCTTAGTTCACGTATGAATTACACCAACATAACACCGAGTTTAGGTCAATGAGAACACGGCCTTAGTAACAAAAGATATTGGAAATCAATACGAAAAAGTCGTTGAAGATGTTTTTGGGGGTTTTCCATTGAATCGTATGGTTGATTTTGTCCGGTTGCATGGACTTCCCTAGTCCAAATTATTATAACGTCTGGCAAGGCTATTTTTTTCTTTTTCTTAGACGCCTTTCTACGACGCCATTTTTTACGTCTGAACTTTGAGAGCAAAATTGGGGGGGGACCTTTACGACCTAATTTTAATGAAATCTTCATTGCCGGCAAAAAAAAATTAACGTAGTTACAAAGTCCTCCTATTTTTGTGCCTATTGATGCAAAATATGTCTAGAAATATCCAAAAGAGATGACATTCCATTTGAGGTGGACACATATTTATTTAGCTTTCAAAATAATATCCCAGAACTCCATATTAAACTCGATAAAATTTAATAAACTCGAATATCCGGAACGTTTGATTTACATTATCCGGAAATTAGGGTCTCTCAACTTTTGTCCGAGTTTAATATTTTATACTCTTCAGAAGTGACGTATATTGGTTATAGATGTAGAGAATTGACTTTTCTTATAATGACAAATAGATATAGAAAGATGTGGTGTGAGTGCCAATGAGACAACTCTCATCCAAATTACAATTTAAAAAGGTGAACCATTATAGGTCAATGTACGGCCCTTAACACGGAGCCTTGGCTCACACCGAACAACAAGCTATAAAGGACTCCAAAATTACTAGCATAAAACCATTCAAGCGGAAAAAACCAACGGTCTAATTTATCATGGTTCTAGTGAAAAAAAGAAAAATTAAAATTAAAATATATCACTGTCGAGTTCGAAGCATTTTCGTTAAAAACTCTATTTTTAGTGAACATCATTCGTGCGTTTAGAGGCATCGTCACTTCCGTTCCAATTTGAGCTAGTGGTTGGCAGACTATAATGCTATATTGTACGAATTATTCGGCAAATTACATTCTCATAATTGACAATGAGCACTGCTGTCATTAGGGGCTTGTGATAAAGTACTTACAAAACAAACTTTAATTCAAGTTTATCCTGCACAACATGCACAATGACGATCATTAAGACGCGTGGTGAACGTTTATAGTGCAGGGATACAGGGATACAGGCGATCTCCACAATCTAGTAAATGATGTGATGTCATAAAGGAGTGCATAATGGACGAGTTTTTTTACGGTGACGGATGGATTCGAAAGTGGTATAAAGGGATAATGATATACTCTAATAAAAAAATAACTTCAAAAATACATATAGTTTCAGATCAGAACTATTTGATTTAAGACATGCAAAAGTGGATACGAATGTTCGTATTCTGCAGTGCTATTTATGTTCGCTATCTTTTGAATTTGAATTAATTTTCTAATTGTAAATAATATAGAACAGTCCAATTTACTATCACTTATGCTTTGTGTATAAATGTAGGAAGATTTTTTAATAAATGACACTCGACTTTTGTCCCGCATGATGTTAGAAGTATAAAGCTTAAATCATCTGTTATTTCAAAACTACCCACTGATATAACACTCAACGAAAATTTAAGATAATAACTCAATCGGATGGTTACTAACGTAAGATAGACATGGTAAGCCTTCAAACAATATGGAGATCACGAAGATTGTTGTTGTTTTTACAAGTGGGATTTGCATATTTGTTTATATATTCATTTTGTTTTTACGTCAAACGGTTTGAGATCCAGATATTTTTAAATATGCTAAACAATTTATGCTCCTAAGATGCAAATTGATGGAACCAAATGCACCTTTATCATACTTGTCTTTTCCTCGGAGTTAAGCACTGTTGTTGTTTACTAGCTTTCAAAATTGAAAGTTGAAATCTACTGAGTTAGTTGAACAATTTCAATGTGAACATAACATTATGTGATCTCCGAAATCAATTCTGAAATTAGAACTTTTATCGCCACCATAAGATTTTTAAAGTCTGTTCCGGTTCTTTGTTCATAAACCATTGTTTAGTTTTTTGAGCATATAACTTTTAATATAATCTCTTGTAACAAACTTGAGAAATGACAAAAAAACAATGTTTCTATTGTTGCAAATAAGTATATACTAGAAAAACCTTTATTCATCTACTGTTGCAGTATTTGTTGATTTAGTTTCTTCTCATTTAGTTCGCATACAAGCTTCTTTTGGTCAAAATGTGTTATCATTTTTTTTTATTTCACATTAACTGATTATGATTTTTAATATGAATGTATACTTAGTCGCATATCACTATAGATTGCATTTCTGTAAATATTGACAATGCAATTTCCCATAGGAACTTTTCTTACGGCTAAAACTGTACCACTAGCTACTTTTACTATGTTTGAAAAAAAATCTTATCCTAGAATTGTAAGTTCATATGCACCACAATTGTTTTGAAAGGTCAAAATGTAGGGCTGTGCGGCATATTTTCAACGTTTATATGTCCTGAATTTCTCAAAGTTGAAACTAACACTAATTTTCTTAACTACCCCTACCTCGAATAAAACGTTACCACATATTTCAATGTAAACAATATGCACATGTTTATTCACTGGTAATATTCCCAAGCTATGTCTCTGTGAGATGGAACACAGAGAGCATAACTGGAAATCAGTATGTAAACAAACTTAATTTTCTATGAATATTCAAGATCTCCCCAAAAGAGGTGTGTTTTGAGAAACAGCTGTATTTACAAAATGCAACCTATAAGCTTTGAGTCAAAGTTTGTTTCTTATCATGATCCTTACCTGTTTATCCTTTGCAATAGAATTTTGCTATTGGTGATATATATGCATCATTTCAGGATGATGTATCACGTACCATGTTTTGCTTTTGAACTAAACTATTCAGATTTAATTGCTTAACTCTTTAGAAAAATGTTAGTCAAAGTTTTTGGCTTACCTATTACAGTGTTCACTATAATCCTGGTACCTTTTATGACTATTCACGGTAAATGTCAAAACTGGTAATACAAATGGTAAGAAATGTAGTTATAGGTGACAACAGCGATTGATTGACACTTTACATCTCCATGTCTTTCAGATGTTTATGCAAGTCACACAAACACCGCAACAAATTCTAATTATGTTTATTAAAATTGAAAAAAAGTAATTGTTGATACTGTGGATTTATCATTATTGTTTGGCTACCAATGTTCGTGACTTTCGTGTGTATATGTAAACCACGAAATTAAATGTTCAACGTGTGACAAATTTTCTAAAGGCTTGTATACAGACATCAGCAAAACCACGAATTCAAATTAAATACCCATTAACATACAGGTTTTCCATTACCCACGAAAACTGGTATCCACGAAAATTAAATGAAACCACACTATATTACGAACACGCATACCAATTTGCAACTGAACATATATCAAAATGAGAAAATGTAAAGCTTCCTTAACAGTTATTTTGAAATGATTCAATTTTCAAGGTTAAACAACTTATATATCTGGCATATACTTGTGATAAAGAGAATTACTGCACTACAATAAAAGAACATCATCTTTTAAATCACAATGCCATTCATATTTCCAAAACGATGGCGTATTGAAGATTTGGTTGTTTTGATTTCTGTAGCTTCCTTATTGTTTTATAACTGTACAGTAACTAAATAAGTGTAACTTTCATAAATTAACACAGGGCACATGCTCAAAATTCGTGTCTCCTAATTTTAATAGAACTAGAACACACCCGTGATATCGCGGGTCCGTGACTAAATTAAAGTATATAACTATGCGTAAGCCTTATTTTAGTATTGGTATTGTCATCTGATAAAGTTATGCCAATTATAAGATTCACAGTTTTCTCTGCTTTCAAAATCTTTCTGTTTGAACTCGTCGACCAAGAACTTATCAATTATTGGTAATATTAATTATTTGGAAAACAAAAGATCCTGGAATGGAGTATTTTTAATCAACAGCATTGTTATATATAAAGTTATATATAAATACAGTTGAATTCTTTGATGCGTTGTTTTACGTCATCAGTGACCGCTAACAAATTGAAAACTGTACCTATACGCCTGATTTTCAGTCCAGATTTTTAGTATTCGTATTGTCATCTTAGGAAGTCTTACTGATTAAAATACTATAATAGGGAACAATTTGACAATGCTTGAATTTAGTAGTGTCAACCCTGTGAATATGACCTATGTATATAGCAAAATCCTAAACACACCGTTTGGTGGTGCGCCTGTCACATGCGGAACGTACAGATAAGGTAATAGGAAACAGGTGAATATACTATTGGTACCGGTATCGAATCGACCCGGAACTTGTTAATTATTGGCAATATTAATTATGTTGAAAACCAAAGGGTCCGGAGTGGTGAAATTTTAAAATCAACAGCATTGTCCTATATTGAAATGAAGCTATATTTCATGTTGAATTCTTTGATTTGTCGTTTTTACCCCATGACGGCTGACAAATTGGACTTCGTTATTTTAGTATTATAGATATCACTATTACCTACACGTTTTCTCATCTGTTTGAATCGTATATGTTCAAAATAATTTCGTTTCATGCCTGGAAATTACATGTATATATCAATATAAAATATCGGGAATTTGTGTTTTATCATTGTTCATGGTACATGCACTTGTTCAGGAGGAAAAAAAACATATTTAGTATATATAAAGCATGCTAAAATGTTTATTGTATTCTCTTCCAAATATGGATACTTAGAACCATTCAAGTCAATGGGGTTTTATCGACTTTATTTTTGAAATGCTTCCTTCATTTTTGTACGTCATTTGTCCTATATTTTTTAAATCAAAGATGCTAAGGCTATTTAAATATTATATGCTTTGCATTTTCTAAATAACGATCTACCCAGCTTAATATGAATAAAGATAACATTGTTTAAGTTCTTTTAACACGCAAACTCAGCTGAAACGTTTCAAAAGTCATACTGATACACGTCATATATATATAAATAAATTAAGGAAGTTCGCGAATGTATACATCTGCCTGAACTTCAACCCTAAGACCGAATTTTTACTATTGTAAGTGTTTTAAAATGGGTGTTTACATAATCATCCTGTATTGTGTTCAAGTACAGTCTTTTTGGTTGAGATTATATGTAATGGCTAGATGCCCAATAAAGATGATCGATATAGATAACACTGTGTTGAATGAGAATAAACACGACAGAAAAAGAACCATACAGTATCAATAAAAACCATCTCATAATTATTTTTATTTAAGAAGTATAGAATTTCCCTAAAATGATATATACATGTGCGATGAATTATCTAGGTTGAAATTCGTGGACCGGATTAACGAAGAAACAAGAAATAGATATCCATTTGGAGCCGAAAATTACTTCCACATACGGCCTTTTTCAGGGACACCAAACTTTTCGCAAAGAGAATCATCA
The DNA here is from genome assembly GCF_965363235.1 of Mytilus galloprovincialis. Taxonomy (NCBI): domain Eukaryota; kingdom Metazoa; phylum Mollusca; class Bivalvia; order Mytilida; family Mytilidae; genus Mytilus; species Mytilus galloprovincialis. The sequence continues at coordinate 45,300,202 of NC_134850.1, read as the reverse complement.
TTTGTTTTTCATAGGAGGCATTTAAGTCACAAAAGTATTTCCTCACGTAAGTGATTTGACAAGAAGTTACTACAATAAGACATGTACAGCATGTTCTTTAATATACTAATATTGGGATTGCGTCAACGTTATACTCGTTTCAAATGAATGTTCGGTGACTGAATAAAAAGAATCTCGCCAAGGTTAATTCTAATTTTGTTGAAAGCAAAAATTGAATTGTTTGTCACTTGTAAATAGCCTTTATATAGTAAACGAAAGGGAAAAGGAAAACCTTCAATTCAAATAAAGTGTTCCGGTTAATGTATTAGTCACATTTTGATAGCTAATAACAAATATAGTTCAGTGTCCTTTTATTTTAAGGTTTATGATCCCTTCTGTAGCCATTTTTATACGAATTTTTAAAACTTCAATTGTATCAAAACTACAGATATAATGAATAATAGAGATGAGCCCCTTGTACATATACCAAGGGGAAACTTGATGCAAAGCATAATTATTATTTACTTTTTCATTGCATTGAATAGAAAAGAGTACTTATGTTTATAGAAAATCCACAGCCTTGAAGTCATAAGAAACGAGTGAGTGGTGAAAAATAATGCTTATACAATTCTTGAACCAATGCATGTATATATCATAAACTCAGTCTTCTGTGCACGATTTTCGTATAATCGTTATTTTCTCTCTGTCTGTTATGATTTAACAAACATGGCTGCTTATTAAAAGCCGTGTTTTGAAGCCTAAGTTTACCGATTGTTACCTTATAGTAAACAAATAACAAAAAGCATGGATATTGAGCACGTGTTTAACATGTATAATCAGAATTTTAATTTGAGAATGTGACAACGATGTTGTTACTAGAATGTTTTATATCGTGCAACAGGTTCTGTTGCTGAAACTGGCGAAGATGCCGAAACGAATGACAGTGACCGAAGACTGGCCCCCTGCCTATTGAACATAAATCAACTGGCGGAACTAACTCACAAACTGGTAGACCGAATACAAACGAAGACTTTCAGTATGGATTTTTTTTTCATTTTAATTAACCGATGATGTCAGTTCAAAAGGCTGACTCCGACTGAAGACTTAACTTCAGCTGACACATAATATAAAGATAGACAATGTTTACAGGTTACCAAAGAGTTAAGATTATCTATACTATTAAACGAGAAGACCTCATTTTGAATGTCGCTTCTCTTCCTTCCACAATGAATTAATCACCATGCCTCTGTGTCCTATAGGAAACATGCATAGTCGCATTTGTCATCCATTCTTATGATTATTCAGATTGGGTCATTTTGGGAGAAAAACGACAAAAAATGCGTCCAGATATTTTTCCGTCATTGGACAAAATCTTAATTCAGACTGGACTTCCGGTTTGCGTTTTCTGTACTTTGAACATACAAAGACTACGCATAAAGTGTATTTCCTATCTGCTATCATTTTCAAGTTAACTATCCACGGCGGTCACAGAGTTTATTAAATAGAGAGGGTCTATATAATATGTCAATAACCGCCTTGGATCGATTAGTTAACTGGGAATTGATAGTAAAAAGCAAATGCACTTTATTTATAGTAATGAATGTTCATAATATCCAGATAAACGCTAACATCGCATGATTAAATTTGAATTAAAAAAAAACGAGGAGCCGGGCTAGAAAAACAATTGTCATGTTCCAAAGTACCTATGACTTTTGATACCTTTTCTGAAATTCTCCAGTCATAAAATCGTTTACAAAAATTCATCGAGACACTAATTATATTAAAAAGAGAGGGTCTATAGAATACATGTATATCAATGACCGCCGTGGATTCATTAGTAAACTGAGAATTGATAGTAAAAAGCAAACACACTTTATTTATAGTAATGAATGTTTATAATATACTAAACGTAATATGTTTATATTGAAATAAATAAAAAACAAAAAATTTGGAACTTCGGGAAAAAAGATGAGGCGTTTAAAGAAAAACAATCAACTGTCTTCAAGTACCTATAACTTTTGATACCTTTCCTGAAATTCTTCAGTCATTAAATCTTTTAAAAAACACTACAATACTTTCAACCACACTCTGATTGCCCGCGATTTCGCGGGTGTATTCTATATAAAAAAAGAAGATGTGGTATGATTGCCAATGAGACAACTGTCCATAAGAGACCAAAATGACACAGTCATAAACAACTATAGGTCACAGTAAGGCATTTAACAAAGAGCAAAGCCCATACCGCATAGTCAGCTATAAAAGGGCCTGAAAAGACAATGTAAAAAAATTCAAACGAGAAAACTAACGGCCTCATTTATATAAAAAAATTAATGAACGAAAAACAAATAAGCAACACATAAACAAACGACAACCACTGAATAACAGGCTCATTTATTTATCATCCTTGCTTAAAGAATTTCAGGGAGGGGGCTCTTTACTGTTCAAGTTAGTTTTTCTCACAGTTTTAGATTTAAAAAAGTGACACACATGAAGTATTTTTCAGAACGCAAATCAAAGCACATTGTCCTTTGACATTGAATGAAATCGTCTGAAAGATTAAACAGTAACTATGAATTATATAAGAAACATGTCTAAATGTCCGAAATAAGAAATACATAAATAAGTCCGACTTTTTCCACGTTCACAGTTTCTTATGACTTTAAATATCGAGATTTGTGTTACAAAATTTTAAACATAGATTACTCACTTGCTTTTCTATGATGTGCTGGTGTTTATATTTTACAAAAAGTTCTAGCAAACCTATAAATTCCAAAATACCTCTTGCTGAGCCACTAAAGTCGAGCGCACCTTAAAAGGTGTACTTGAATTGGTATATATTTTTATATATTTTAAGGTTCATCATAACAAATGGACAAATATGGCCTTATTTTCACCTAAAAAACTACTCTGTGTACAGACTTACCTGTGCTGTTTGGAAAGTTTTAATGCCTAGCATCCACTAGATATATAACAGTTAATTGCATTTTGTGTTTAAGAAAGAAAGAATCTTTGTTGGTTTTTGATGGGCATTTTTTTCCTTTTTGCAGAAGGTGCAAACATAAACAAACATCTGAATTACTTTGATACTGTCCACTCACTGACTCAGATAAACTCTTTAACTCACCTATAGTTGTGAAGATACCTGGTGTCCATGTCAATTAAGGACAATGAAAACAATACAAACCGGTTTTTTACCTGAGGGAGCATCTCATAGTTGTACCACAACTTAGTCAATTTTCACACCTTTTGCATGAAAGAAAAAAAAATGCCCATCAAAATCCAAAAGAGATTTTATCTTTCTGAAACACAAAATGCATTTAACTTTATTATATCTAGTGGATGCTAGGCATTAAAACTTTTCCAACTTTACAGGTAAGTCTGTACTCAGAGTAATTTTTGGCATGTAAATACTGCCATATTTGTCCGTTTGTTATGATGAACCTTAACCAATAACTATATTAATAAAACCTGTTTTAAGGAAATCAATGCTAGCACTGCATGCAATAATCCTATATCTATCAGTCATCAAATTGCCAAATATGAGAGAATAAGGATAAGTGATGTAGATTTTCTATAAAATTTCCATATGTTTAGCACTGAATCAACACACGGGTACATTATCTTTTACTTAACAAACGTATATTTGGAAATTGTGCTGAATCTTATCATTTGACCAAATGACAAGTAAAACTTAAATTAGATCCTGTTTCCACATAATATTACCTGTTCTGTGAAATTATGAAATACAAAAAAATACTATCAGATTATTACTTACCTCTCCTATACGTATGGCTATTATCCTAAAATTATATTTTTTATGCAATTGGAAATGAATGAATTTTATCAATGGGGATGATACTATTACAACAACTCTTTTTAATATAAAGTGATTGAATTCCATACCGGACCCTCTTTTCTTGGAAGAATATGATTGATTATAATGGGAATCACTGAAGCTTGACCGGAGCGGGCCTCTTCTTGGGCAGTCAATGGGCCCCATTAAGGACAAATTCTGGATCCGCACTATCTTTATATTGAAATTGTGAACGACAGGCGATGTTTCGTCTACATAACAGTCATCAGTGGCGCTCGAATAATTATAATATCAAATATTGTAAAGTCATTTAATTAACATTTATCTTAAAATTGCAATTATTATAATGTTATCAAATAGTACCTTTATATTGAAGGTGTTCTAATGGCATCACATATTTACATTTTAATTGTTATAATAACTCAAAATGCAACATATTTAATGAACATGTAATAATTATAATGACCAAACGTAATAGTATTACAGTAAGGAGGACATGTTGCAGTTTCAATATCAAACATACTGTACTATGGATGACAATTGAAAATAACTATAATCAATAGCCACATTCTTATCTTCTGTTGTCATTTTATTAAGTCTTCTAGAGATCTAAAATGATTATTCAAATATATTGATTATTCACATATATAGTTCCAAACATGTGAGTTATGTTCAATTCTTCTTTTTCATTTTTAGACATTATTCATGGTCTGAAATAGAATTGATCTTTTGTAATTCATTTTCAACTTCCTCAATTTTCATATCAATTCTTTGTAATTCAGATTGGACTCTTTTCTTATCCGATATCAGTCGATCTCTCGTTTTTTGACAGAACCGCTTTTGATAGCCACCCCTATAAAGTAGTGAGAACTAAATGAGTAATATTTATGATACTTAATATAATTTGAAACAATGGAATAATGTAACTTATGGCAAGTAACAATAAAAAAAACCTGAGAATAATGACTAAATGTCAAAGCATGTTTTTAAGAGACCATTACCAAATATAATATTCTCTTTGTAGCTCACCTTGCTCAAGGGACCGAGTGAGCTTTTCTCGTCACTAAGCGTCCATAGTCTGTCGTCCTCTGAAACAACTGGGCCAAATTTAACCACTTTTGGCCACAATCAACATTTGAGTATCTAGTTTAAAATTTATATATCTGCAACCAAATCATTTATAGGTAATTGTTTATCAGGTCAATATCTATCGGTCCTGAAATTTTCAGACAAATCGTAGAACTGTAAATAGCAATAATGTTCATCAAAGTAAGATTTACAAATAAGTCACCTTGACCAAAATGGTCAATTGACCTCTAAAGGATTTATTGTCCTTTAGAGTAAATTTTTAACAATTTGTTGGTAAATTTTTGTAATCTTACAAAACTCTTCTAATCTGAACTTAGGGGGGATATGCAATGTTTACTTATAATTCTGACACAAAAACTAAAGTATTACGATTCATTATTTCATGCATCAATTGTAAATATAAATATCAGGTGAGCGACACACACTCCTTGGAGCTTGTTGTTTTCTTTCGGTCGGATTGTTGTCTGTAGCTTTTTGTTTTTCGATAAAAATTATTTAGCAAATTCGTACACTATTATTTGTCGTTTACACACTGGTGATTTCTTGTATTTCCCTTTAAATATTTTTCTCTAAATTCTTTAACTCTTTTATGAATTTAACAAGAAAATAGTGGAGTTAAATCTGAAAAATTACAATATGCATGATATTTTGATATAAATAATACTTATATCAAAACGTCTGTGGTGTACACAATAGAGACTTAAAATGGCATAAATCTAGCAAATAATTCGGAAAAATCCTCCTCTGGGGCTTCTTGAAGTTGCAATGAAAAGAGGTTTTTTTTATCCATTATGCAAGTCCGATGAAGAACAACAATGAAAACCTTGTGCCGTTGCTCGTCTTTAATGTAGACAAGTTCGTAATCAAATTTGGTACACTGAATCTATCAGGTCGTCCCTTCTTATTCTAAACCAGAAACATTGAATTTGATAGAAATAGGAATTAATCTCAATGCGAAAATTTCTAAGGTCCTAAACAAAAACTATCATAGATATGATTACAATGAACATTCTATATGTGTATCAAAAGTTTTAAACAGGTGTTCGATTACACCTAATGCATGTGTATATTGGAAAATTATAAACAATACACATGGAAAAAGTATTGCAACACCAAATTGAAATTCAAATTAAAAAGACACTCTTTATTCTTTTGTGATATAATTTGTTGAAATAGAACCAGTTAAACATTATTTAAATATCACCTGACTTTAATCAATAAATATCGATTCGATAAGTTCTTATCTGCACATACAGCTACTGTACTCTTAAACAACAAAAGAGATGTTTTTATCCTCATTATTTTTAACACTTTAAATAACCAAGTTTATAAATTTATGTGATTGACAACTTGTAATTGATCATCCACAACTCATAACTGCAGCAAGATGGCAGATAATCAGCATGAGAGAATCAGGTATGTCGCTGTGGCAATTGCACATATTGTTAGTCATCACCATTCCACTGTAAGTGGTTGTGAGAGTAAAAATCAGGCAACAAACGATGTTAAAGACCTTCCGTGATCAAGAAGATCCCCTATAACATCTTCTAGGGAAAAACAAGCATAATGAAGGTTTGTCAGAAGGAAAACCATTGCAAACAATACAATCCTAAAAAGAGAGTGATAATCATACAGGAGCCTTTAAACAAGAACTAATCGAGATCGGCTCATCGCTACCGGTTATCGTGCGATAACACCATTTCAGGGACATTTGCCTACGAACAGGCAAGCAGTTGCCCGTTTCCAATATAGTGCAGAGCTCGCCAAAGTTGGAAATTAGCATGGTGGAGAAAGATCCATTGTTGCAATGGTATTCGGTTTATCTTCTTTTGCACGATCATAGCCCTAATTTGATCCATATCGAGCATATATGGGACAAATGTTTCATTCATGTTCAGATCGAGTATATTTTTCTGACGTTCCAGATTCCCAGATATCATTTATAATCGTTATGGATAAGTCTATCGAAATTGACGAGATGGTGCAAACGTATATAGTTTTTTTTACGTTTTACAACACTTTTTTCATAAAAACCCATAATTCATCCACTGTACAATTTTCGTTTGAACATTTGTCAAAACAGAAAATTAAATCATGAATGTAAATCCAAGGCAAACAAGGTAAATTACGATTAAAATTCCATGTATTAAATACAGACTTATACTTAGGAAGAGACTGCTAAAAACGGGGAACGAAGAAACGTAAACAATGATGTTTCATATGCAATCTTATAAAAATCTTTCTCCAATGAGTTGGATAACCTTCTATCCACTTCGATATTTGTACATGTAACGTTTGATTAGTAAAAAATATAGAAAATCTGCTATTATATAGCTTAGTAATTGGAAGTGCTTTTGTTCTTTTAAATTCTAAAGTACCCTTACTGTAGTGACGTCATTTAGAACTGTTCTTCCGTCCTGACTGATTTAATCAGTTTTACTGACAGTTCTACGGTTAGAACTGATTTGGACAGTTCTACCTATAACAGTTTTAGACAGTTCTACCCTTGAACTGATCCTGACAGTTCTACCTAGAATGGATTTAGTCAGTTCTGCTGACAGTTCTACGGTTAGAACTGATTTGGACAGTTCTACCTAGAACAGTTTTAGACAGTTCTACCCTAGAACTGATTCTGACAGTTCTACTTAAAACAGACTGTTTTAGGTAGAACTGTTTTAGGACAGGTTAGAACAGTTGATGAAATATTATGCTGATAGTTCTGATGAGAGGTTAGAAGTGATCTCCACTGTATATATATATATTTAAATTAAAAAAAAAATATGTCCTCTTTTTATTCAAAATGTTGCATAATAAACAAATATCAGTTGTTTTCATACCTCAGACTAACTGGTATAACAAAATTATTTTGTCCGCAACAACCAAAACTGACCATATTTGCACTTTATTATGTATATGATGTAAATCTTAATAGCCGCAAAGTAAATCACTTATATTCTTATATCAGGATGGATTGTTTAATATAAATGAAAGCAATTGGAAAACAAAAGTATGCTCGCATCAGTTTATAGTGCCAGCATGTCCTCTTTTTAATCAAAATTTTGAATCGTAAACTAATTTCAGTAGTTTTGATATCTCAGACTGTCTCATATAACAACATTATTTGTTCGCATCAACCAAAACTGACCATATTTGACAGAATCAACCAAAACTGACCATATGTGACAGCATCAACCAAACTTGACCATATTTACACTTTATTATGTAAATCTTGATATATATATATATATATATAGCCGAATAGTAAATCATATATAGTTACATATAACAATGGATTGTTTAATTCAAATGACAGCAATATTGGAACACATTTGCTACAAAAAAAAAATCCACATCAATGCCAGCAAGTCCTCTTTTTATTCAAAATATTTAATTGTATACAAATTTCAGTAGTTTCGATATATCAGACTGAGTCGTTTTAACAAAATTATTTGTCCGCATCAACCAAAACTGATCATATTTACACTTTATCATGTAAATATATATGACCTCATTGTAAACCAATAATATTTCTATGTCAGGACGGATCGTATAATAAAAATGACACCAATTTTAGAATACAATACACCTTATCGCTAATCCCGGCTGACCCGGCCGCTTGAACTTTTGAAGCATACAACAATCACTTTTCCATTGTGGCATCAGATATTTTGTTTTATGACGTCAAAATTATACGGGAGCCTGTGTGATATCCAGTAATTGCGGACAAATAGCGATAAGGTGTATTTATACCATATCTAAAAAATTTAGCGCGCCGTTATTTCCTCTCTGTATCCATAATAATGAACTGTCACTAAAGTGACTTTTTAAGTCAGAAGTTTGTGATGTTTTTTGTTTTTTTAAACAAAACTTTTTAACGGCATCCTCCAACACTCACATGACTGATTCATTTGCTTTATTTTAAAATAGAAAGTACATGTAAGGGAAGTTCTCTTCTTGGAAGAGTGTACTTTTAATATAATTTGAAGAAAGCAAAGAAAAATGCATGATTTCGTTTGTAGCCGAACGTCCAGGGGCAAATGTTTCATTCATGTTCAGATCGAGTATATTTTTCTGACGTTCCAGACTTCCAGATATCATTTATAATCGTTATGGATAAGTCTATCTAAATTGACGAGATAGTGCAAATGTATATAGTTTTTTTTTTTTTACGTTATACAACACTTTTTTCATAAAAACCCATAATTCATCCACTGTACAATGATCGTTTGAACATTTGTCAAAACAGAATCTTAAATCATGAATGTAAATCCAAAGTAAACAAAGTAATTACGTATTAAATGAAGAGTTATATTTAGGAAGAGACTGTTAAAAACGGGGAATGAAGAAACGTACGTAAACAATGATGTTTCATATGCAATCTTATAAAAAAAAATGTATCCGATGAGTTGGATAACCTTCTATCCACTTCGATATTTGTACATGTAACGTTTGATCAGTAAAAAATATAGAAAATCTGCTATTATATATCGAAGTAATTGGAAGTGCTTTTGTTCTTCTAAATTCTAAAGTACCCTTATTGCAGTGACGTCATTTAGAACTGTTCTACACTCCTGACTGATTTAGTTAGTTCTGCTGACAGTTCTACGGTAAGAACTGATTTGGACAGTTTATCTAGAACAGTTTTAGACAGTTCTACCCTAGAACTGATCCTGACAGTTCTACCTAGAACTGATCCTGACAGTTCTACCTAGAACTGATTTAGTCAGTTCTACCTAGAACTGATTCTGACAGTTCTACTTAGAACAGTTCTAGGGTAGAATTGTTCTTGGTAGAACTGTTCTAGGACAGGTTAGAACAGTTCTATGACAGATTATTCTGACAGTTCTAATGAGAGGTTAGAAGTGATCTCCACTGTATATATATATATATATATATATATGTATACAAATCAAAAAACATATGTATTCTTTTATTAGTTACAAAAGTAGGACTTTCTTGTAAAGGGAATCCAAATGTGCATGGATTACCATTCTTTTTTCTGGTGCAAGAAAATTGGTACCGTTAATTTTATTTTATCTAATATGCCAGTCAAAATTCAGGAATAATCTGATGGTTGCCATTGTTTTTTTTGTCGGATTTTGTTTATTACAGGTAGAGTATATAGATTATGTATTTGTTTAAAACAAGTAGAGTAAAGATTTATAATTGATTTAGAACAGGTTAAATAGAGATCAACTATTTGTTTAGAACAGGTAGAGTAGAGATTAATAATTTATACCATTTCATTTCGAGAACTGGTTAAAAAAAATTGATGACAATAATAAGGTATAAGTATATGACAGCAAATAATGGTTGGCGTAAGATAATTGCAAGTAAATTCTAAAAACAGTACAGTCGAAAACCAATATTTCCATTTCCGTCTCTTATTGGTTTATATATCCTATATATATATTGCCATGAAACTTTGTAAGCAGTCTCATAGTTTATTAAGCTTAGGTCATACCAAGTTTTATTAAGATTGGTCAATTTTTTCTATCCTATATAGCTATTAGGTGAAATCATGAAATATAGAATCAGTACTTGGGCAACTTCCCTGAATGATTTAATGGTGTCAATTTGTCAAAAAGAATAAAACTAAAGGACTTAAACTTTTATTTTATAGAAATCTGCAAACATTTCCCATTTTGGCATTACATGGGGGAAATTGAGCATTTCAAAGCCTTTTTAATTTTGATGCACAAGTGGCATTCTAACTTGCTATCTGACAGGTTTTCATGTTTTAATATTTGTATTTCTATGCTTCAATCCAGTTGTATAACTCATTTGTGAACTCTGAATCTACAGAAAAGAAGATTATCTCAGATAATGTGTGCAAAATGTGCTGTATAAATGACCCTGGGGTAATGCTCTGTTTTGATCAAGTTAAATGTGAGGAGCTTGGTACATAAAAGTTGAAGTCCATATTGAAGATTTCACTAAATTTGTAGAAAAAGCACTTTATAATGTCTTTTGTACCTGTCTCATTTCACATAATATCTCTCTTTTCTTCTGTAGGATAGCAAGTGGTTCGAATATAAGCCTGTTTGGGCTAAAATTGCATGCAAGTTTTTCACTAAAAATTGAAAAATCTTTGCATTTGACCATACTGTCTGCACAAAAAGTTGAACTAAAGAGTTCTTTTGTGCTCAGATTTATTGTATCATGTAACTTGAGTATAGAAATGATGAATAAGACACAAATTTTTATTTCCTATATATGCATTTTTAAATGTAAATATGTGCTACGGCCTAAATTGACCCTAAACTATTTTCAGACTTACTTGGCCTAAGACCCTTTTAAACTAATATGATGTGCTATTTGTAATTTTTCTTTCCATTTAAAGTACAATAAATACATATGTAAGGATTATTTATAACCAAAAAACATCACAAATTTAAAATTGCTGGAAAATATTACATCTTCGTGTAAGGCTCCCCTTCATTGGAAAACCTCCATTTTTAGGCACAGGCTCATATACATTTGACTTTTGAATAATTATGCTAAGTCTGATAAATTAAATGAGTATTCTATTGCTTTTGATACATGATATATTATATATCAAGGCATTTAAAAAGTGTTTTTTTTTTTGCAATATTTTGATTTTTAAAGCCCAAAATGTTGATAGTTGAAATTTTTCAATTTTAACGTCAAATTTTTACATGCAATGTTGAATATAGAATTTATCATACTGTCTATAATATATATCCCATTGCCATGAAACTTTGTAAGCAGTCTCATAGTTTATTAGGCTTAGGTCATACCAAGTTTTATGAAGATTGGTCAATTTTTTCTATCCTATTAGGTCCGAGTACACAGTTATCGTACCTTGATTTTCGTTGTCCACAAATATAGTCCCTACAGTGGACAGTGTGTTACTTGTCAATTTTTTGTATACCCCTTCCAAATTTATTTATTTATGTTTTATGCTCAAGTAGCAAGAAGGGGGATGAAATTACACTGTAAAAAAGTTGATTCATGAATTATAATGTAAAGTAGTGATTTGGTCCAGTTGAAAAAGGTCAAAAATTAGCATTTCGGAAGCTGTCAAAAGATTTCAAGCCCCCATTCACATAAAATTGTCCATATTTTGAGTTAGAGCTGATAAAGTTTTCTATAATTTTGATATAATTTGTCCCAAAAGTAGTACAACACACTGTAAAAATATTATGGAGAAAGCGCAGGTGGGATTTTTTTTATTTCCATTTATTGTCCAAAGGAAATGCACTACGAAATAACTGTGTACTCGGACCAACTACAATAGTTAACGAGTCAGTAGCTGTCAATATCTCATGTAATGAAATATACCAGTAGGCAGAATCTATATCTGAAGTTATGCAAACAGCTATAGGATTTGTTATTTCTTTGTTTTCCATATTAGGTGCACTATGTAGCATTATATTAATGAAAATAGTCTTATCAAAAAGAAAGTTTTTGAATATTTCGTCTATGTTCATCCCAGCACTGTTAGTTCTTAATTTTATGGTTTCTGGATTGATCATGCCATTCAATGTATGTTAGATGAAAATGAATGTAAGCTGTACGGCTTTGCAATAACCTGGATCGGATTCATATCATTCATGACAGCGTGGTAGTCCAGTCATACAAATTAATATGTTTTTCGAATTTACCGAAAGTCGGATCTGAAATAGAGTTTTTTAGTTGATAGGATGTGTTTTACTAAGCGGTATCGCTGCAGGTACAATATTCTTGTAATGTAGAAATAATTTTTCAGTACTTCTTTGTTTTAATATAATTCATAGCAAAATCTTCATTTTAATGGAATAGCATAAAACGTTACGTATTCTCAACGAATATATCGAAAAACGCTATGTTTAACTTGAATCAAAAAAAATATTTGTACTATGCCTTCTGTGGTTGGTCACTAATTTTGGCTTAATTGATTGACCCGAATCAAGATTAGTGATTAAATATCAAAATTAACAAATAAGTTTGAACGTTGAAGAACGTTTTATGACCTATAATATTTTAGTTTTACAAATAATGACCTGATATGAGATTTGTCTCATTGGCACTCGTACCACATCGTCTTTAACTCAAAACGGCATGATTCGTTTGGCAATTATTTCTTAGTTCAGAGATTCGGTAAAACTTACAGTGTGTAAAAACAACAGCTGCGGCGTACGCTGAAGTTGCATATTGATATAGAAATCAATTGTATTGCCCTTTTTAAATCAAACCCAAATTAATAACTTCGCATATACGGTGCTCTTAATCTTAATCGATTGAAAGTGGGTTTTTTTATGACTTACTTGACATAATCCACTTTGTCCCATAAGGGACATAGGATGACCACATTGGATTTTAATCTTTACCTGTCCATGGCTATTTTCTTTGCTTCTCTCCACATTTGCCCAATTTCTGTTGATCAGATGCCAGGTGGATTTTGGTCGCCCTCTTTCACGATGACTCTGAGGATTCAAATATAATGCCTGTCTAGTTACATTTGTGTTGTTTTGACGTAACGTGTGTCCAAGCTATTTCCATCAACGTATCGTAATTGTTCTTTCTATTGCTTCTTGTTTTGTCCTTTTCCATAGATCTTTTTTGCTAATGGTGTTTGGCCACTTGATTCCAATGATGTTTCTAATACACCTTGTCATGAAAACTTGTAATGCTTTGAAAGACACAGCGGTTAGTTTCCAAGTTTCTGACCCATAAAGAAGTATAGGCTTTGAATTGGAGTTGAAGATCCTGATTTTGATGTTTGTTTGATTAAAAGTTTTTTTTATTTATTTATAAATGGAGTTGTGTGTTAAAATTGAATATCCGAATGGCCTATTTAGTTATCATTAAAAAGAAATATATGGATAATCACTGAAAAAAAACAAATAACAGTTAGTCGTTCGATCATTTGATTGACACATTTGATACTCAGGAATATGCTGCTTTGCAATTTGTCCAAAATGTTCTGCCAACATTATTACAATTGTATAATATATATTGAAAGGAGAAAGAAATTATCTGCTACAGTAATATTCAAATACATATCTAATATATTTTTTAGCATTTCTGTTGTTTGGAATAGCAGAATATGAACCTTATAAAAGACCATCACTGTGCCATATGAGATGGGCATCATCGAGCTTGATTGAAAACGTGTATTATATATAGCAATACTGATATTGTTTTTCGTGGTACCTTCAATTGTTGTCACAACTCTATACGCATCATATATATCAAGGTACGTTTATAAATTATGTTGTTGTCTCTTAAAAAACGTATTATATCCCTGTAATCAGAGTACAGTGATATATCGACCCGCCTGTCAGATTCTTACATAAAACAGGTTTTCTATAACCTGGTGGAGATTTATATAGTTAAATAAAGGCAACAGTAGTATACCGCTGTTCAAAACTCATAAATCCATGGACAAAAAACAAAATCGGGGTAACAAACCAAAACCGAGCGAAACGCATTAAATATAAGAGGAGAACAACGACACAACACCGAAACGCAACACACACAGAAACAGACCAATCATCAGACAAAACACCACGAGAATAACAAATGTAACATGAAAACCAAATACATGAATTTGGGATAGACAAGTACCGTGCCACGTCTTATCTCAATATCTCAAAAATAAGAGAAAACACAAACGACTCAACGTTAAAATGCAACACAAAGAGAAACGAACAATATTATAACAATGACCATCTTCCTGACTTGGTACAGGACACTTTTAAAGGGGAATAAAAGTGGTGGGTTGAACCTGGTTTTAAGGCATGCCAAACCTCGCACTTTAATGGCAAAGTTAAATACAACACCGAAACGACAACACAACACCACAGGACCACAACACAAACAAACAGGAGAACATATTAGACACAGAAAAACATGATTAATAGATAACAAAAAGCATCAGGTCCAAAATTCAATACGCCAAAAAACGCGCCTTGCCCACACAAGACTCACCAGTGACGCCCAGATATAAAAGATCGAACGTGAAAAAAGTACAAAGTTGTACAGCACTGAAGATCAAAAGTTGAAAAGGTTTCGCAAAATACGGCATTGTTTTTATGCCCGGGATAAGAACATTCTTATTATATAGAACAATTGATGCTATTGCAAACAGTAAATTTTATCAAATGAATATGAAAGAGATATACACAAAGAAACTAAAGTATTAACTAATTACAGAAAACTAAACCTGAATACATAACGCCTAGATATAAAAGATCGAACGTGAAAAAGGTACAAAGTTGTACAGCACTGAAGATTAAAAGTTGAAAAGGTTTGACAAATACGGCATTGTTTTTATGCACGGGATAAGAACATCCTTATTATATAGAATACTTAATGCTATTGCAAACAGTAAATGTTAACAAATGAATATGAAAGAGATATATGTAATGAAACTGAAATATTAACTAATTACAGAAAACTAAACCCAAGTTTATCACAAAATAGACACACATCCGAATCAGTCCAAGCGTCAACGTAATTAAAAAAATTGTGACGTCACATACGATGGCGAAAAGGCAGAAACGTTATGCCACATTTGAATTTATGAAATTTAGAAACAGCATGACGTCACATATGAAAAACTATCATTCAAAAATGAGATAGAATTAGGATTGATTTAGAACTAAATACTGATAATTCATTTAAACAAAATGCATATTGCAATACTTATTAATAGCAATTAACTGTAATATATATATGTCCAGTTTGTTATGAATCCAACTTCAAACGTAAATAATCGCACAAAATTTAATATAATTATTAAAGAGGAGGTGGTTAATTTTTCTATACGTCATACCTAAATATATAATAAGAAGACGTCAACACATTTGACAAAATCCGATGAGAATTACAAATATAACATTAAACATGTAAACTAAATACATGAATTTGGGATAAACAATTACGTAAAACGGGGCTATTGTCTATTGTTTAATTTAGAGCAAATTTAAGACATTTTTCAAACTGTTAGCATGCTCACAGGTTAACGGCCTGGTTGCGTTTTAGCTATTATCTTGTGTAGTGTATAGCACGTTCAACAAACAATTCAGCATTTTAATAACTTAATAAATGCTTCTTTGAAAGACTCAGACGTTTCATCACTATGGTTAACGTTTTGCTTTACATGTATGGCAATCACATTAAAAAATAGCTTATCACCACATTGATCGTGTAAAAAACGGTGACAAAACTAAATAATTAAAAACGACGAAAAGAAAAACAAGTCCATAAACACTGATCAACACTGTCGACTGGGCAACAGGAAGAAACAAAATAACTGTTGGTGCTCCGGAAGGGTAAGCAAGTAAATGTGACATTAGTTTGAAATTAAATTGAAATGAAATGAAATGCGTGCCTTTTTATTGTTTATATTTATCCTATTTAGATATTTAGGCGAATGACTCGTTTAAACGAGTTATGCCGATGCTAAAGACCTTCGTTGTTATAAGCGGTAAGTAAACTTTGCTTATTTTACAAATTTTTTTTTTTTCAAATCATAGCAACAAAACTCATAATTCAATTTCTTTACATTTATTGAAGGGTGGGGGAGTGCGAGTGATTTATATTAAATCAAGTAAATAACTAGAAAACTTCGATTTGATTTAAAAATCTGACCCCAAGAGTTTTTCTTAAATGCCATTTTCTTCTCCTGTATTTGTACAGTAATGTCTAAAGGTAGTGAGTTACACGTGTTAAAGGAATATAAAAATAAACGGTCTCACAATATTTATTCCAAGTCATTCTAGAATTTATAAGCTAATCAATTTTTATCATATAATGCTAACCTGCAAAAGTAGAACATTATTGTAGTTTATTTTAAATGTTAAGAAAAGTTATCAATGTACATTTTTCAGGTACGTTTATATTAGCATGGACACCGTACGTTGTCTGTGTTATAATGGATTTATTTGGAATTGATTACCATTCTAATAACGTCTATCTCATGTCCTCAATGGTGGCGAAGGTTTCTTTAACTGTGATTCCAATATTACTTTTGATACATCATAGGAAATTCAAGAGAGAATTGGAAAGTGTCGCTAGTGATGTAATTGACAAAATCGAAAAAAAGACAAATTTATCAGGAGAGTATGCCGTAGACTGTATGAAGGGAAATAAGCATAAATACAATCCAGGTGAAAAGAATGCAGGACCAATTCAACATATTGCTTACATTCAACTTAACAAATGGAATACTTAATCATTCTATAACTAACTTGCACAAAAATGTTGAAAGCTACATTTTGTACCACTTAATACTTTATTTTGGCCTTTTTGACCTCTTTTTTATTCAAACGTCACTTATAAGTCTTTTGTAGACGAAAAACACGTCAGCGTAAACTCGACATTTTGATCCTCGTATCTATGATGAGTTTATTTACTACCAAATTCACTCATTTTGGAATTATCAACCAATACTAAAATATGAACAGAAGCAGTTGTTATCAAATAGTCCGGTTTGATGTATGTTGGTGTTTGTTTTTGTAGAAGTTCAATGTTTCTGTTGTTTCGATTTTACTCTTACAGTTGGTGTGTTTCCATCAGTTTTGGTTTGTAATTTGGATTTGTTTAGGTTACATCGATTTATGACTATTGAACAGCAATATACTTATAATATCTGTATTTATGGAATACTTATCATTCTACTCTACTGGTTTTTGGTTGGGTTTTTTTCAGAAAATATTTATAGAATACATATTGAGTGTCTGTGCTGGATTTAATTACATGACATTATTCAAGTGTACACATCTATTATAACTGAAACTTACAATCGTCACAACTCGGCCGATTCCGTACCTCATATAAAGAAGGAGAGAAACGGAATCACCCGAGGATTGCCGATTAGGAGAGTAGCGGAGTCACCCGCGGATTGCCGATTAGGAGAGTAGCGGAGTCACCCGAGGATTGCCGATTAGGAGAGTAGCGGAGTCACCCGAGGATTGCCGATTAGGAGAGTAGCGGAGTCACCCGAGGATTGCCGATTAGGAGAGTAGCGGAGTCACCCGAGGATTGCCGATTAGAAGAGTAGCGGAGTCACCCGAGGATTGCCGATTAGAAGAGTAGCGGAGTCACCCGAGGATTGCCGATTAGAAGAGTAGCGAAGTCACCGGAGGATTGCCGATTAGAAGAGTAGCGGAGTCACCCGAGGATTGCCGATTAGAAGAGTAGCGGAGTCATCCGAGGATTGCCGATTAGGAGAGTAGCGGAGTCACCCGAGGATTGCCGATTGTGAAACTTAGTTATTTTTCTGTCGAAGTTATGCAAAATAATTTTTGACTGTCCTCTTTGTGCCTTGTGTGAGTTTACTAGTTTCAAATATTTTTCATATTTTGTTTTATTAAAACAGCTCGATAATGTCTAATTAAAAAAAAAATGATAATTGTTTATTAAACTTCAAGTAGCGTATATGTCACGAACATTAGGTCGTTGATAAGTGCAAACAAACTTGTAATATTTTGTGTTTGTACTGGAAACTTGCACGACAATAGTAACGGAGTATAAAATTACTTCCAATAGAATAAAATCGACAAATGTATGTTGAATGGGGATCTAATTTAATCCTGCAACAAGCTACCCTTGGTAACTTATATCCTTTATAGAGCTATTACAGGGGGTGGTTTAAGCTAATATATAGTACATTGGATATGTATGTATATATTAATTAGCCTCGTTATTGATGTCGTTCGGAATAATTATGTACCGAACGTCAGTGTCACAAACAGGAAATGTTTGCGTACTACTGTATTTTAGGTTAAAATGTCAGCTATTAAATGTTGATACGTGGGTAACACTCTCTCCTTTAACACATTATATTGTAATATTTAAAAACAATATTATTATGTTTTATTTTTTCAACAACAAAACTAATGCACATGAGAACAGCGGAAAAAACAATCATTTAACTCAAAGTGAGGGATACTTTTTTTCAAAGTAAAACAAAGTATGTTACATGGATTTGAAAACGTAGAAGAAAATAGCGTCTAGCGTATGATTTTTCACTTGGTAACTTATTCTTAATTCAAATGAAATTATTGTTAGTGTAAACATATTTATTTATAGTAGATTGGGATACAAGTTATTGCCATTGATATGAATTCCCACTTTGCGGGTACGAGTGCTGCCTTGTAGCGACATAAGCCTGCTCTTTCTCAAAATCTACAAGGGTGTCTTATACGTATGGTTCTCTCTAAAACACAGGTCAGCCATTTATTATCCCTTATCGATGGACTATCATCTTTTCTTAAGACCATAATCGCAAATGGTATCAAGGGAAAGTCGAAAATTCAGTCCCTGAAATTTTCTCCCCGGAACGGTGATCGAACTAGGAACTTGTGTGTTCAACAGTAGTTAGATACACTACACCAATTATTTATTATCTCTATCATTGTTAAGCACCAGATAAACGTTTATGGGAACAGGTATAATTGTACTTTATTCGTTCCCTGGTAATAAGGTTTGGAATTAAAATATACCTACAGAAGTTTTTGGGCGGATGAAAATCTAAAAAATAATGATGTAAACCAAATTTGAAACTTAAAACTTTCGTTAGCCTAAGGAAAAATATGGTTCACATTCATTACAAGTACGTACACTGACATAAATTTGTGATTTACATAAAACTTTTTGTACCTTGAAACTTGGATAAAGAGTTGACTCATTTGCACTCATACCACATCATCTTACTTTTAAAGGCAACCAAATATAAAAATTGATTTTAAGAATAATTTCTCGGAGTTTATAGAATAATATTAAACCGCAAACATGAACTTTGATTAAAGAAGATACATGGCTTTAAACAACATAAACAAGAGCTCATTGTTAACTAGATTATAAATGACCATGAAATGGGAACGTTACCATAAAGAAATTTCACACTTGTTATGTTTACGGACTTGACACATCAGACTGACACGGACCATACAACCATTTTAAACGAATAAAAGACATAAAGTGCGATATAAATACATTGATTTGGGATAACAAAGTGAACAAAAAAGTTAAACATGCCGCACATATGGAGAAATGATAAGTATTCTGACGTTTCTATTCGATAACATATTTATTTGATTTGGGAGGTAGACTTTTCAACAAATTGGTAGCATTCCTATAGCAAAAATACCGACCTCGAAGGAAAATTCAAATTGTAAAACCTTCATCAAATGGCAAAATTAAAAGCTCAAACAGATCAAACGAATGAACAACAACTGTCATGTTCCTGACTTGGTACAGACATTTTAAAAAGTACAGTAACTCAGATCATATTTTCAATTGAACGGCTAATATTCTACATTTTGTACTGGGATATTCTAAATTGAGAAAAAATACAAAAAAAAGGTGTCATACAAAACGTTTTCGGCGATAAAACCACAACATCATTGCAAACAAATCAACAGACAAAAGGGCATCAACAAGACCAATGTGTACGGTTTTGGAAACACCATAATCATAATTTGATAGAAAAGCCTTTTATGTTTTGATTTCCCTTTTCACAATTGAAATGTGCAAATCCATTAAATCGGGAAACGAGAAACAGTTTAATATAAACAACATAACAGACGACAACAACTGAACATCAGTTTCCTGACGTAAGACATGCACAAACAAATGTACCGGGTTTAAACGTTAAAATAGGACAAATCTTCACCTTTACCAAAACGATTGTGTAACATCACATCATAGACAGTCAATTGAAATGGCTTTACTCAATAAATATACATATTAACATAAGTATAGCATAAGTACATTATGTACAAAATAAAAAAATATGTTCAGATTAACACATATAAGAAATATCCAAACCCAATAAGTATCATCATCACATACGATCCATAAAAGAACAATGAATCCAATGCATACACTACCTCGTCCTGGGTAACTAGTACATTTTCCGCGGATTTAACGCAGCAGCACTTCCTTTTCATTGTCCATCTTGCAAAACCTTTCAATGGTGGCCAAATAATATCAGTTTTCTTTTTATAATGGTATTTGATAGTTATAGTTGTACCGTACAGAATAATTCCACTTACAGTTATAATGATAATCATAACAATAAGTAAAGCGCACATCGGATTCGAGGTAGCTGGTACGGAGGCAGACGCAAGAGTGAGAAAAATAGCATATGACAACAACAGGGTGATGGCAAGGCCTATACGTTCTCCTGTTTCAACTGGAACGATGAACACCAATGGGTTCAAAAATCCAAACAGAAATGTGGGAAACACTACCATTATTGTATAATAGAGCGGTTGGCGTTTGATTTGAACTATGACGTAAAGATTGCTATGATCGGTAGCATTGTTTATTATTTGTGAGCACTCTTCCAATGTCCAATCTGAATTCGGAGTATAGTAGTCAAATTGACATTGATCTTCTTTGAATAGGTGCTTTAATGAAATATAAGGCATTGGTATTCCATATGGGATAAAAAGAAGTGTGCATGTCTGTCTATCGAAAGGAAATTTAGATATATCTGTAATGCATTTGACATCCAATACGTCCCCAGGAGAATAGGTAACAAATCCACTACTCCATACAGTTATATAGAATTTTTTCCCATCACCAATAGATTCAAATTTATCAACTCGATTCATGATCACTAACGGGGGCAACCATATATTCATTGGATCAAGTATTAACAAACTTATATTACTATATGATGAAGGATTCCACTTCAGGCGTGGATCATGCCAAAGGAGAATAAAGCTTCCGGTTAATGATAGGCTTTCTTCTACCTCCCTGAAATAGTTGATAGATATAATAAAAATTCCAATTTGTATGTTCATTGTCTCTGTAGATGGCGTAGGCATCACTTCTTTTGTATAATTCGTTAAGAGATCTTTGTATAGTCGCTGAACATCTGTAATTGTTTGAGCATGAATAAAGATTGGCAGTATACAAAAGAAATATAAAATCTGATTCATTCTGAATCAGACGCAATGTACACTATTATCTCTCAAACATTGAAATGTTGTTTCGACTTATAGACTTTAGTTAATTATCGATCAATTAAACAACCACTCAGCATATAAATGTACATGCACTGTCTATTACTGGATCGGATCTATTCAAAAGCATAAATTAAGAAAAGAAAATGTTTGTATAGATAATTATTATTGTTCAATATCAGTTTATTTTAATAGTTAGTTGATTTTGCATTTTAAACAGTGATAATGGCTATTCATTGTTAACAGCATATATACGTATTGATTCCTTTAAAGACCCGGACCATGTGAAACAAAAATATTGTTCCGGTGTGTTATTTGTTCCACCGGAACAAATTTTATAGGAAATATGTTCCACCGGAACTTATATCACAGAAAATATGTTCAAGTACTAGAAAATTTGTTCCGGAACTGTTTTTTTTAACCAAATGTGACATAAGTTCCGGAACAAAAATCACAGCTCCATGAGTTTTGTTCCAATATTAAAATTTAAAAAAAAGTGAAATATGTTCCTGTGATATTAGTTTTGAACGAAGGTATTTTATAGAAATCAATGAAAATGTTCTGCTCGAACCTATTTCACTGAAAATAATTACCTTTTACATATTGCACAGCGAAATATTTTCTTGTTACACTTAAAAAATATAACGCAACCTAAAAGCTGTACTTGTACTTGCATGGGGTACATTTGCAGTTGGAAGCATGACTGTAGGATGGAGATAAGAAATACAAGCCATGATAATGTATCATAATTTGTATCAATGCAGGCACGGATCCAGGGGGGAAGGGGGGTCCGGGGGTTGGAACCTCCCTTTTTTTGGACGATCAATGCATTTGAATGGGGACATGTAGTTGGACACCCCCCCCTTTTTTTGTCCTGGGTAAGGAACCCGCCTTTTTTAAATGACTGGTTCCGTCCCGGCAATGTTTTTTTTAATATATTTGATCAATCACTTTGTCCTTTTCAAATTAGTACAAATGTTAATCTTTCACTGTAATTCTTTTTTTCCGAATGACTTTTATTATTACTTTTTTTTCTACTCTTTCCCAGTTCATAAATGTCATTTTTAATATTATTATTTGAGTATGTTATTAAACTTTTACTTTACCCCAAAGGATCCAAATTGGATGTTTACACTTTTTATTTATCACATTTATCAATCGAATACATGTTTTACAATGACTTTAAACTCACTAATGACAAGTGTTCAGTATATAAAATAACTTGTTTGACCAGTGGAACATATTTCACAGACAAGGAACTTATTTCACCAGGTTAGGAAAAATCTCACAAATCCAGAACTTATTTCACCAGGTAAGAAACAAATCTCACAAACATTGAACTTATTTCACCAGGTAAGGAACAAATTTCACCAACCCAGAACTTATTTCTCCAGGTAAAGTATGGAACTTATTTCATAGAGATTGAACAAATTATATAGAAAATGTCTGTGAAAAAAGTTCTCCCAGAACATATTTCCTGTGTTCATTATTTATAGCATAACTTATTGATTCTTTAAAGACCCGGACCATGCACACAACAATTTAAGATAAGTTTGATCTTGAATCAGTAGAAATACATGTCATCCCTCCCCTTCTTATAAATTTAAATTGCACTGGAAAATATATTGACGATTGGTTCATTAGAAAATGGGGAGCACTACGTTTGCGCGCATTTGGGGATTAAATTTTTTTACATTTGCACGCAACTTTTGTTTACATTTGCGCGCATTCATTTTACAGGTAAACTCAGGTAAAAAAATAAATAAATACTAAATTAAATTATAAATGAATATATATTTTTTTATTTTCATAATTGATATGACAATCAATTATTAGTTTTGAAATATTTGTTAATACATATTGTTCATTTTGAATTCTAAAACCAATTATAAAGTTATCATGATAAACTCCGTTACAGCTTAAAGCATACATGTAACTTCTTTGCTTCATTGCGAATATTTCAGAGTGAATAGTGTTTCAACGAATAGTGATCGCTTTTGAAATTAGTAAATAATTTAAGGATTATGTACCCTTGTGTTGATTCAATGCTAAACATATGGAAATTTTTTAGAAAATCCACAGCCTTTATCCTTGTACTATCATTTTTGGCAATTTGATGAATGATTGATGTAGGATTATTGCATGCAGTGCTAGCATTGATTTCCTTAAAACAAGTTTATTAATGTAGTTATTGGTTAAAACAAATTAAAATAAGGACCAGATCAAGCACCCTTTTAGGGTTCACTCGACTTAAGTGACTCTGCACAAGGTATTTTGGAATTAACAGGTTTAGTTACTAGCACATCATACAATAAAGGGCTGCGCTTGAGCGCATGATACGCCCGTTGCTCTTTTAACTTGTCTTTTATGCTTTAAATGAATTTATATGATCAACTAGAAATAAATATATAAATCAAAAGGGATGTTACATTAATATATTCACCAAAGTTTCATAAAATCCCCCCTTTTTAAGTATAAAAATTCATTACTTAAGAAAACGTAAAATCTAAAATTTATAAAAATGGAAAGGGAGCTTATGTCAATAGATTTAAACAATTTATCAAAGTTGCATAAAATTTTGTGAAAGTGTTAGTTATTGTTCCAAAATTGGAAAATCCCCCCTTTTTTAAGCATAAAAATTCATAACACGGAAATGTAAAATCTGAAATTTATAAAAATTGAAAGAGAGCTTACACCAATAGATATAAACAATTCACCAAAGTTTCATGGACATTGGTGAAAGCCTTTTTGAGTTATTGTCTGAAGTGTTGAAAATCACCCTTTTTTTATGAATAAAGCCCCATAAATCCAAAACTTAAAATCTGAAATTTATAAAAATTGAAAGGGAGCTTACATCAATAGATATAAACAATTAACCAAAGTTTCATGGACATTGGTGAAAGCCTTTTTGAGTTATTGTCCGAAGTGTTGAAAATCCCCCCTTTTTTATGAATAAAGCCCCATAAATCCAAAACTTAAAATCTGTAATTAAAAAAAAACGAAAGGGAGCTTACGTCAATAGATATAAACAATTCACTGAAGTTTCATGGAAATTGGTGTAAGTGTTTTTGAGTTATTGTCCG
This sequence comes from Mytilus galloprovincialis, assembly GCF_965363235.1. Lineage (NCBI taxonomy): Eukaryota > Metazoa > Mollusca > Bivalvia > Mytilida > Mytilidae > Mytilus > Mytilus galloprovincialis. The sequence continues at coordinate 45,275,309 of NC_134850.1, read as the reverse complement.
AAGTGTGGACGACGGACGGACGGACGGACAGACGGACGGACGGACAACGGTATACCATAATACGTCCCGTCTAAAAGACGACGGGCGTATAAAAACAAGTGAGTAATCTATATATAAGCTATGTTTCAAATTTTGTAACAAAAATCTCTGTATTAAAGGCTGTGGATTTTATATAAAAATCTTGGCTTTATTTGTCGCAAAGTACTCATTTTCTATTAAATGCAATAAGACAGTAAATAATAATGCTTTGCATCACGTTTCCTCCTAGTATATGTAAAAAATGGCCTGTCTCAATTATTCATTATATCTGTAGTTTTGATACAATTGATGTTTGAAAAATTTGTACAAAAATGGCTACAGAAGGGGTCATAAACCTTAACAATACATAGAACAGACCAGAGGTCTCTTGATATGAAGTGCTTGCTTGATGTCCTTAAAATTGAGGTCAAAGTCATAGATAAATTTGACATACCCTATTTTAAACTCTTGTTAAAGCCAACCTAGACTGGTTCCCGATCGCAATATTAAGTATGTTACACATATACCAATATAACGTGAGAAAGTATTGCTATTAGCTCATACCTGGAACGTAGTACCGGGAACAAGGATAACCCAACCCGAAGTGACCTTGTGAAAACCAGAAGTAGCGATGTTTTGTACTAATTTAAAGTAAAAGTACTTATGATTATATATTTTGTGAATCAGTGTCATGTCAACTGGTATATAATTATTAAATTGACTTTTTCAAACCTATAGTTGCAAATGATATCCTTTATTTGAAACAAAGCGTACAGAAATCATTTATTTTTGTTATCAGCGTCAAGTAAGCTATTATCTGACACTGAAATTAACATCTTAAACCGGATTTAAATATTTTCAAATTAATTTTAAATGTATTTTCTGACAAATTTCGGTCGCTCTTACGTTACAAAGTACAAAAATATCCAACCCCCCGCAGAGTAGGGAAGCTGTCGAAAAGTATATTATAATCTGTAGTCAAATGTCTGTGGTTTGAAAATAGTATATATCCTATTGCAAAAAAATATGTTAATTGTTAATCTGATACATTCAATATCTGCTATTGATTTTTAATGTTTATTTCTACAAAGCATAAGGTGAGTTTTGATCAAGACGAATACGCCTTAGTAGGATGAAATATTGTATGAGGCCAAATATTAACTTTGCATACTGGAACTGCACAAAACAGAATACAGTTATAATGATATTACGCTTTTATCCAGCTGAAAATGCATATCAGTAGTCAGTATTTCGGTAACAAACTTTACTAAAATTGTCCGTTTATAAATTTTGAAATTATTATGAAACTAAGGTTTCAACTCCTCCAGCCAAAGTTGGCTTTAAATGAATTTGGCTATTTATTTTAGGTATTTTTGACATATAGCTCTTCAACGGTTTCGGTAATTATACATCTTCGGATTTCAAATGTTTGGCTTTGAGCGTTCCTGATGTGTTCGGACGCAACTAAAGTATAAAACGTGTTGTTTTCAATTTTTTATGTAATCAAGGCATTGTCGTTTTTTGCCAATTTCATACATATTTATATTTCCGTTCATATTTTTTCTAGTTTTAATTAATTTACACTTGTGATTTCTTTGATAGCCGACTATGTGGTATGGATTTGCTAAATTTTGACGGCTATACGGCGACCTGGATCACTACTGTCAAATTGTCTCTTGTGAAAATTGTCTCATTGTCATTTATACCATTATTTATCTCCTTACTGTTATATGGTATAGGACGAATTTATTCATTTATTCATTAATTAATCAAACACTTAATTCATTTTCATTTCATCTCCATGGACTCATTCGAAACACTTTAATTTTATAATTGCCTTTTCCAAAATCAAAAAATTATCTATATAACTTACAAAGAATAAATAGATTAGAAATATTAAACACATTAAATAATAAGTAGAATTGCGAACTATTGCTCACCGATGATACTCCCGCTTCAAGTATTCTTTCTTTTTATTATTTGGAGAAAACCCAATAAACGCTCAAGCATGATCCAACGAAGTTTGAAATTAAATTTCAAGCAAGTCCTATTTGTAGTTCCCTTAAAAACTGAGACGTAAAATAGCATACATGGCCATATGATTAGTATAGTACACAAGGATTTTAAAAGTTAAACCGGAAGTTGATGAGTTATAAAGATGGATCCACATGTTGACTAGATTTTTTATGATACATGTCTAGAAGCTCTGATTTGTAAAGTCTTAATAAAGAACGTCGAAATATTAAACACCACACTTGGGCTATTTAGTTGCGGGCAGATTTTATTAGTGGTGAAAGCCGGAGTGCTTGAGAAAACCAAAGACCTTCGATAGAAAAAAAACGGCAATCCTACTCAATTTAGATTGGAGTCAAGTGCACTCGAACGAGCGGGGTTCGAACTAAAAACCTCAGTTTTGACTGGCTAATGATTACAGAAGTAACTACTTAGACAACTCGGTCACCGAGGCCCCAACTATTCGGTTAAATGGAGGTTGGTAAACGACGAATCTAAAATTGCGGTATTGAATGATGATATAACGTCTTTTAATAAATTTCACAAAGCTCTGATGTTAACTTTCTGAGAGAAATGCGACTAAAATTTTATGGAAAGGACAGATAGATGTATGGACATAAAATGGGTACAACAGTTTACCCACTCATTCGGAGTAGTGGTGTAGATGCATTTTAAATCATCTAATATATTATCATGGAAAAACATTATTCCACATACTATTTTAAAACGATCACATCTACTACGACAATAATACTTATGTCATTTGATATTCTTGCAGACAATCAAGCGTAACAGGAATTGAATGCAGGCAGGGAATGTGTTAGTGTTTTATTAAATGCTGACAAAAAGCCGTACAATAAATTCCACGAAGCTCTTATTTGAAGGTTCTGCCAGAAATGTAACGAAAATATAATCGGAAGGACGGTCGGACATACGGCCATAAAAATGTAAAACAGTTTACCCCTCCTTATGAGTGGTCGTATAAATACATTTTAAACAAACTTATATGTAGTCATGGAAAACACATAAAACTACAAAGCCATCCCTTCTTCTTATACGACAATAATATTAATTCATCATCTTCGTATTTAAATGTCAAACTATTTAATGCATTGCTAAAACTAAGTTTATCACAGGAAAAACTTGAAACCAAAATCGTTCAGAGGAAAGAAAAATCAAGATAAGTAGGGCTCAATATCTAGTCTTTCTTCAATATTGGTTATTTCCTCTTCAACTGAGTGGATTTCCCGATTAACCATCTCCATGTCGCATTTAAGGTTTTCGTACTGTTCAAGAAGTGTACTCTGATTCTGAATGAGTCGATCTCTTCTTTTTTTTAATTCCTTCAACAGCCAGTTTGTCTCATTACTACAAAACAAGAACAATAAATCAGATAAATATTAAAAACAACTTCTCTACTAAAGAAAAATAAATAACTACATAACAGTTGCCGATCACTCAAACAGATCTTGGTCTCTTACAAATGCTAATATATGGGCTTTTTATTGGTGTTATTTATTTTTGTTTTCATTTACACCAGCGGCAATATTTTTACCACAAACAAATGGAAGTTTTTAACGACCTTGACTAATTTACCAACATGTGTGGTTAACTTAATATATAGCTTCCTGTAATAGCGAGCATATTTTGACATTATCTTCAAAATTGTGTACCTTCTATACTTTCCATTTTCAAAACCGTATAACAAACATAATAAAGCAACGTATAACACAAAATAATACGGAACTCAAAAGCATAGCTCAAAAACGTATTACAAAAATATGGAACTCAAAAGCATTTTCAAAAAGGGGAAGTGAGTAAAAACTGACAAAATAAACAACAATATTCAACGTTTATGAACTAATGGAAAATAAGTGCAATGTTTCCGACTCTGTAGACATACATAAATATAGAGTCATGTTAAAAGGGATAGATATAATATGATTATTTAGTGTGACTGCAACTTGCATTTTTTGTAGGATCCTTTACAATTATAGATAATTCAGATTATCTGTAACAATTCCATCTTCATGCTTCATATAGCATGTACAGTGTTACGACGCTAGATTAAAACTGACCAGGAAAGGTAACACCAGGCCACCGAAAATATTTAATAGAGTGTAAGGCGATCTGGTGCCACGATATGTCAGTAACATGTTTTCGAATCACAGTGAGGAAAGAACAAAAAAAAGTATGTGAGATGTTTTGCTTGCTAAACAAAACTTTGCGTTTTGGTTTTTCTTCGGAGTTCGGTATTTTTGTTATTTTACCCTATTTGGATCATTACTTAAAAAAAACAAAGTAGTATAAATACGTTAAAGTGTTATTCTGGATTGATTTGGTATCAACTTTTGGTTTTTCTTTTGTGTTCAATGCACGATCTGGATGCTGCTTCTGTGAGAGTTTATTCTGTCAAAGTGAAAATATGTTAAATAGTTAAAACTATGCTAACAGTTTGTGTAAGTTTTTTTTCTGTTTGTCTGTTCGCTTGTCTCGTTACATTTTAGACAAACTGATATGCATGTGTTTTTTCCTGACTCCGTATCACATGTTGTATAGGGTCTTGATTTAGAAACGTTAACAATCAAAACAGTTTGGTCATGGACAATTTGCATGTCTTAAACCATGAATGTTCGCTATCTTCAAATAATAAGGAAACAACAAAAATGTTTTTGGTGAGGGGTGGGGTCGGGGTGGAGGGAGAGTGTAGGGGCTGAGGGATGTATATTTAGAACGTATTCTATAGTTTTTGTTTTAAATCTTCAAATAGAAGTACGTACATAATACTAGTAGGAACTGATTTAATTTTTATATTACAGAAATGCCTAAATATAGTAAAACAATATTAGATAAAGATCAATACAATAAAACAGCTAATTCAACAAAAAACAATACTTCTTTAAAGGACATTCGGTATTGCAAAACCATAATAAGGAAAACTGAAATGTAAATAATGTGCTAAATATATTTTAGTCATAAGTTTATAGATACATAATATAAATTTAAAGTTTAATGTTCACTTACTAAACAATTATCAATATCTTCGATGACTTCGTCAAAAAGAGAACCAGTTTCAACCAATCTAAATCGAAATTTCATTGCTAACGCCAATGTCCTTGCTTTTGTCAAATCCTCCTCAATAGGAAACTGTAAACAGCACTCTGCATAATGAACAATGGCTTTCAAATGAAAACGAGTAAGTCTTGTATTGTTACTTTCATACTCCCAATCATATGCCTTTTAATAATGATGTTTTTCTTTAATTATGTTTTCTTCGGTGTTTGTGTGTTTGAACCTTTTAAATGGATCCCAGACAGAGCTTTCCACGATGTCAGGTCGTCAATCTTCTCCTCTAAATGCTTTGCAATTGCTAAAGCTTCCAACAAATGTTCATTTTCCAAAGGTAGTCGATTGACAGTTATACATGTCGCTTCCAAATCTCCACCAGTAAAAGCTGTTATAATTCCTGTAGTGCCTGGCCTCTCCATATTTTCATTGTCGTCAGGTAATTCGTGGCCTGTTTTGTATGTACTATTCACGGCTACATCTTCTTGAACAACTGATGTATTGCCTGTTTTTTCTATCGTCAAAATGTCATCACCATCTGTGCTATCATCTATGTTTTGTATAGTCATCTTTTGCAAGTTATCATTCCCCCCTTCTAAAATGAAAGAATCATCTAAGCTCTCCTTGTTCGAAGTATCATCTTTCATAGATGTGTCTGGACATTCTAGCTTGAACATTTCTTCGTAACATTCCATTTTAATCCTCTCAATCATTACGGAATGGAAGAGACTTGAATCTCCAATACGCTTCACCACCCCAAACTCAGTAAAACCTGTGCCATCTATATTAGAATCAAGACTGTCTAAAATTTGTATGGCGTCGTTGAGCAAAGGCGGTAATAGATCAGGGTCCGAAAAAGATCGCAGCATATACAATATACCACTCCGATGTGTAACTGGACTGAAGACAGGACAAAATGATTTTGAATTATATTTTCAGATGATTCCGCTATTGTGTCATGTTTTGGTAAGTTACTCAAATGCTGCTGTAATGACTTTGTAAGACAATGAGCCATTCGATGTTCTAGCAGACTATCTGGCGTTACAGGAAAATGAGTGCTGGAAAGATGTTTGCGAAGTTTTCCTCTTTCGTGTGTAGTAAAGCTGTCTTTCGATATTTCCACAAGCCAATTGTTTTTACTGGAATTGTAAAGAATTCTAATCATTAGTTCTACTAAAAATGTTGTTGATATGTATTCAGTTTCCATAATAAGGTTCTTGCTTTGCAGTAGACTTACTATCTCTTTATCAAGCTGATTGGTGTGCACATCTTCGATATGAATGTTACCATATTCACATAACAGGCTTATGCTTCTTGAATTCCTATATTTGTATCTAACAAATTCATCAACAAATTCTTGCGAAACGTGTTTTCCTTTTTCAATCAGTATGTTGAAAATTGATAGACAATGTTCTTGAACTGCATCACTGCCATTAAGATATTCATCAAGAGTGGTATATGAGTTAACAGTCTTATCACTGGGTAAACGACGTGGATGACTGCTTAAAAATGTGTCATGCATTGTATTTTTTGCCTTTTGGAAATATGTATTCGCAGATAGTTCAGTATTTCCATAAAGTCTATATGTAATTCCTATTGCACAGTAAATATAGCAAAGCTTAACTTTTGTTTCAAGATACAAAGATTTTAAACAGTCTTCGAAGTGAAATAAAAAACGTTCTGCATGGTCTAATAGCAGTACATTTCTGTGAATAACTTCTAATAATCTTGCATCTAGATCAATATAACACATAAAGAAATTCAAAAGTTCCTTTAGATGACCATTTCTTTTACAGCTAGTTGAAGAAGCTTTGACAACCATAAGAGTAAATCTATGAGCCGCTACTATTCTGTGTTCGTCTAAGCCTGTTATATGTGATATCAAGGAATATTTGTCCAAGGTTCGTAGGAAATGGTCAATTAATATTGCATTTTCTTTTCTGCTCAAGGTGTTTGGCAAAAGGGATTTAAGAACGAAAATAGGTATGTTATCTGTGTTCAAATAAGGCATGAGGTGAAGCACTTTCTTTTCATTAGCTGACATGCTATCTTCTACTTCACAAATGATCATTTCACAAGCCTTTTTGGAAGCAGAATCAGTACTGGTTATATTTTCAAGTCTTTCAATATAGGTGTTTATGCTAATTTTTGTTGTGTGTAAGTACGTTCTAGCAAATACTAGTCCATCTGGCAAATAGCTTAATCTTTTAGCCAGTTCTTTTGCTTTCTCCATTGAAGAGTCACCAGCGTTTAAAAATCTGACAGCTTCCTTTTCTGTCATTCCTTTAAGTTCAATGACAAATTTTTCGAAGTCATTCGATAACGACTGGCTGGTCGTTACTATGATAGAGATATTTCCATATTCACTCAACCGCCTCAAGAACAGTTCTATAAGGTTATTCTGTTGGGAAACAAACCCTTGCAGAATGAAAAGATGTTTTGTGTCTTTATACATTTCGCTATCTAAGACCTCAATAGCGCGTGACAACATCATTTTTATAGACTCCTTCATATGATTTTCAGAGTTCAAGCATTGAATCTTTAGAAAGTTCATTAAAGTAGATAGCGAAGAGTAAATATTTAATTCGGTATTGCATTCAACCCGCCAAATCAATGACTTTTGATCCTGCTTCCTTGGGTCAGAGAAATTATGTGCGTATCTAAATGCATGTTGTGATTTCCATGTTCCAGGGATACCTGAAATTATATTAAAAAAAGACAAAATTTTAAACAGTCTGATACCAAATAAATTAAAACTGCCTACAGATTGGGACGATTTTTAAACTTCATATCTACTCCATATTAGGTAGAAAATAGTAAGGTGACAATAAAGAGTAATTCGAGGACAATAACATGACCAAAAATAATAGAGATTAAAAGATAAACATCAATCTACAAAACACTTCATAAATAAAATAAAAACTGAGCAATACGAATATGAACAGTGGGATGTCTCATATGTCGGGGAAAAGTGATTTAATACTTCTCTGTTATATCATTTTTAAATTAATCACAAAAAGTTCCGTTCAGCTGTAATATACAGACACATATTATCTATGGAAAAGGAGGGGGCAAGACGAGCTAAAAAGCAGCCCATGTAGGTTCTAATCAGTGAATCTTTAAAAGAGTTTTTTTTTAAACGTTTGCCTTTCAATATCAATATGTGTACATGCATTAACTGAACCGTATCTGTCAAATACTTTATTTTAGTTTCGATAGTAGTTAATATTCACTGAACTTAGAATTATTTAGTGAGATGACACCATTTCTATTGACGTGAATTTTAGGATAATTAAAACTTCTTTTCGTTAATCATGAGATCTTGCTGCATGCATTGAGATTTTCTAGATAAGATTATGGACACATTTGAATCGCATGTGATTGTCCATTTAAATAACATGCCCTAGAAACGTAGCAAACATATATCGATACAGGAACAAAAGCAATATGAGGATTTCAGATATATCTGCGATTCAGTGAACTTTTAATAAATCGCTGTATTGTGTCCAGTTGGACGGCAAACGATTTAATGGCTTTTAAGGTCAAGACATTGGTCACGGGATAAAAGGTCAGAGTTTACGATATTTTGGTAAACGTGCGTGCCTCGTGGTTTTTGGACTCGTATCGTCTTATTTGTACTCGTACATTAATAAAAACCAAAGTGTTCAATTCTTGATTGAATTAGCTTCCTTATTGTATATAGTTATTATTAAAAAGTGTTGTTTAAAAAAAAATGTTATAAATTCACGAGTGAAGTGAAACTTTTTTTCTGAAAATTTGCGTAAGTTCACGGAAAATCCTTAATAATTCCTTAAATAGGTTTGGTAACGTGTTGAGGGGTATACAATATGAAGTAAAACCATTGTTTGGCTCTTATTCTACTCTATCAGATTACAAAAACCCCGGATACGCAATTGTGTCAGCTTATTCGTTGCGAAGCAGAGATCAAAGGGAGATAACTCGATACTCGCATTGTAGGATATTGCAAGTTCACAACAGTAAATTCGAGTAAAATTAATGATTGCAGATATATTTTGACGATTTCTTGAATAACTTTTCAATATTCCATGTTCATCTACTGTTGTAACATTAACATAGTCATGGAAAGGTTGAATATGACATTTCTTTCAAGTACTTACATGTTATTGCACAGACTTCCAAAGAAGAAAATTGTACATTTAACTGACTTTTCTCTGAACTTGGACTTATTGTATATTCTCAAACACCCTTTTGGTACATAGGAGTATACAAGAGGGGTTATCAGTTGTCAGCAGAACCTGTGTTACAATAGAATTGAACTTTTCATTACATGAAAACAAACTGAATATGGAAACAAAGGAAATATAGTCTTTAAAATTGTGAACATTACTTTTGAATGAAAATAAAATGAATGTGCAGTGGACAGAAGTTCATGTACAATTTTTGTTTTATTGTACCTTGCTTTAAGATACAGTGGTGGATTACAGGGGCTCTGGTGATATAAACCTCCTTTTTATGGAAGATTAATGCATTTGAATGGGATCATATAGTTAACTCTCCTTTTTATCCCTGGTTAAGAATACCACCACCCATGTTTAAAATTGTCTGGATTCACCCTGAGATAAGAACCTTTATAAGATGTACAAGTTATGTTGCTTGCCTTAATCAAGAGAAAAATATCTGCACATCAAAAGAATCAGAAAGGGATTTAAAACATATGTGATAATCAACACAAAGATAACTGAACAAAAGTTGTATTGCAATCTGATATCATGAAGTTCTCATAATTCCTATTATATGTATTATTTCAAATTTTGCTTTATTTTTCTTCTTCTTATATTTGAATTCAAAAGTCCTGCAACCAACTGTTGAATCCTTTCAATTAAATCATTGATTGAATAATAAAGCTAAGCTGACCAGTAAATAAAGTTTGAAAATGCTTTGTTGAAATACAATAGTGGTATTATGTCCTAAAATGTACTGAATCAACTTCAAATTTAATCCAAATTCATATTTACCTGCTCTAAAATGCATAGTCAATTGAACTACAAAAACAAAAACCTGAGACTACTACAATGTATATAACATACAGATTTGTCACTTCCCATGTTATAGTAGTCTCAGACAAAAACAAAACTGACTTAAATAAAGTATGTGCATGATTTTTTGTAAAAAGGACAACAATAAGATATTTATTATTCAGATATCAGAATAATCTCATAGTATCAAATCAGAATGTCAGTTATTTTAATTGAGATAATCAATTTAATCACATTATTTACTTTTATAAAAAAAAACCTCATGATATTATCTAAAATATTTTAAATAAAACATAAAATACTAATAAAGTACTGAAATAAAGAGATGTGGTATAAGATAAGATAAGATATTTTATTCCAATTAAAAAGGCCATGAAGAGCAAAGTAATGTTATACATGAGATAAATATGAATATAACCAAGTCCATTCTTGGATTTGAAACCACAGCCAGATCAGAGCCACACATATATTAGAAAAAAGGGCATAACAATTATATCTTCTATTAACAGGCAAATATTCTCAAAGTCTTAATTAAAATAATATCTGTACTTTATTGATAGTTTTCAAAACATTTATTTTAAATTGCAACACTTTTCATTACCTCTAGATTTTCTTGAATAAAAAGCCAATTAAAGTTTGTACTTGTGCTTAACTTTTCAATTTTTTTACAACTTATTATTATATTTTCAATAAATTTTTTTCTTAAAATGTATTAGATAAAAAGACCAAAACTCAAAAACTTAACTTTGACCACTGAACCATGAAAATGAGGTCACGGTCACATGACAACTGCTCGCTAGACATGTACACCTTACAATCATTCCATACAACAAATATATTAGACCTATTGCATATAGTATGAGAAAAACAGACCAAAACACAAAAATTTAACTATAACCACTGAACCATGAAAATGAGGTCAAGGTCAGATGACACCTGCCAGTTGGACATGTACACCTTACAGTCCTTCCATACACCAAATATACTAGCCCTATTGCTTATAGTATCTGAGATATGGACTTGACCACCAAAACTTAACCTTGTTCACTGATCCATGAAATGAAGTCGAGGTCAAGTGAAAACTGTCTGACCGACATGAGGACCTTGCAAGGTACACACATAACAAATATAGTTATCCTATTACTTATGATAAGAGAGAATTCAACATTACAAAAAATTTGAACTTTTTTTCAAGTGGTCACTGAACCATGAAAATGAGGTCAAGGACATTGGACATGTGACTGACGGAAACTTCGTAACATGAAGCATCTATATACAAAGTATGAAGCATCCAGGTCTTCCACCTTCTAAAATATGAAGCTTTTAAGAAGTGAGCTAACGCCGCCGCCGCCAGATCACTATCTCTATGTCAAGCTTTCTGCAACAAAAGTTGCAGGCTCGACAAAAATATGTTGAGGACTTGGTCCCATCAATCAGGATTTTAGACATTAATATATTAGAATGTCAATTGCAATCTGCTCTATTTGTTTCAACCTATGATGAGTATCAACATGTATATCCTAGGGTCGGAATTAAACCCATGTATGTTTATTTTATTTTACTCTATTGTTCTTTGTGTACATGTGTATGAAATATATCAAATGCAAAAAAAAAAATGCTGAAATGTAATTTGTTAACATCATTACACCCTTACTATTTAAAGACCTAGTAAAGGAAGTCCCTGCACCTCGCTAGACCTGTTTCTTAGGCACGATGTATTATATAACTCTTAAAAGTATAACACGATAAAGGTTATTGCTAAGTATATAGTAACATCAACGTGCAATAGAGGTAAACAAACTGTCAAACATAAACAATCTACCACGTGTTTGTCTGCTGTGCCCACAAAACACATGGCTACTTTGTAACGATGGCTGGTAACGTGTAGCCACTTTCTAACGGTAAATGTAATTGGATGATCTCCAAAGATCAATTATGTTAAAATTGCTAATAAATCATTGGATACGAAATTGTGTCAGATTATAAATAGATGAGAAATTGTAAACATTGAAACCCGCCATTTTGACGTAGGAATTTTCAATCTTGGATTAAAGCACATTGCGCACATCGCCAGCGTATCATGCATAACCAGTCATCTGCAAATATATCTTTCAATTTGGTTTTTACACTTACTTTTCTATGTTTTGGTTAGTTTAATGTTTTAATTTACTCCAGAACGGGACATCGTTCTCAAAGATGCCGTTGAAAAAAATATAGGTGGCGTTGTTTGTGGGCGTTAACATTTGACATACGGGTCCTTTTTGTGTCGAAAGGTTGACCTTTATCTGTCCGATTCAGGCGTTTGCCGTCCAACTGTGTCATGTTACAAAATATGATTCGTAAAACAAGATATTTGTATCAACGCTTCCAATTTTCTTTTGTAAAACGAAACTGGACGAATTGTTTTAATCTTTTTCAACTCAAACAAGAGTATATCTAATGTAAATTAAACAGTAAACATGTAGCAAACTACAAATTGTGTTTAAAGTGTTTTTAATATTTAGAACAATATGATTAGTCACATAGTGTGGTATTGACCTGATACGACATATATGGAATTTTCTGACCCCATATATGCAAAACTAAAACAAAACTTTGCATTTTTCGAAAAACTAAGGATTTTCTTGTCCCAGGAATAGATTGCCTTAGCCGTATTTGGCATAACTTTTTGGAATTTTGGATCCCCTATGCTCTTCAACTTTGTATTGTTTGGCTTTACAACTATTTTGATATGAGCGTCACTGATGAGTCTTGTGTAGACGAAACGCGCATCTGGCGTACTAAATTATAATCCTGGTACTTTTGATAACTATTTACGTCACTAGCACACTATGTAAAGAATTTATCTTACCGGCTATCTGAACGTGTGAAATTAAGATTAGTGATATATAAAAATTAGCAAGTCTTCAATACCGTTAGCATTATGAAACTACTTCCATTAATCCTACAAAAACAGATGCCAATAATAACAACTTTTTAGGTTTGAATGTGTTTAATGAATTTATTTCAATCATCATTATCATTTTTTCCGTCTGTTAAAACCTTTAAGATTTTTTCTCAGTACCGTTTTGCTTTCATGAAGGGACGTATGAAATAGGCCCCGCCTCCCTACTAACCTAATATTGAATAAAACGGTATCCACGCGGACGTATTTAACCAATCATATTCCTAGAAATGTATAGGAGGTTAGATAAACAGGTTTAGTACATTCATAAAACTTAAGTTGCAATGTCTCTTTTAAAAATCTTATCTTTTCATTTCTGAACACTTTTCTGAAATAAAGTTATTTGTTCTCCTCTTTCATACATCAAATCATTATAAACATACCACTTATAGTGTTATTGTAAAACATAAACTTTGTCAACGAAAGCTCTTAAGTGGTAGAAATTCTATATTTTCTTAACCAGCACAACAATTCCAACGTTATTGCATACAAAATGCGGGCAAGGAGACTTCAACGTATCGGTAGATATATGCAGTGGTCATTACATTATGTGCAGCCGTGTCAACATTAAATGAGGTTTTCGGAACATTATATGCAGTGGTCACATCATTTTATCCAGTGGTCACAACATTATATTCAGTGGTCACATCATTATATGCAGTGGTCGCATCATTTTATCCAGTGGTCACATCATTATATGCAGTGGTCACAACATTATATGCAGTCGTGCCAACATTATAAACAGTTTTCGGAACATTATATGATGGTCACAACATTATATTCTGTGGTCACATTATTATATGCCGTGGTCACATCATTATATTCAGTGGTCACAACATTATATGCAGTCGTGCCAACATTAAATACAGTTTTCGGAACATTATATGCAGCGGTCACATCCTTATATACAGTTCTAGAAACATTATATGATGGTCACAACAATATATTCCGTGGTCACATTATAATATGCAGTGGTCACATCATTATATGCAGTGGTCACAACATTATATGCAGTCGTGCCAACATTAAATATCGTTTTCGGAACATTATATCCAGTGGTCACATCACTATTTCATTGGTCACATCATTTTATTCAGTGGTCACATCATTATATTCAGCGGTCACATCATTATATGCAGTGATCACATCATTATATGCAGTGATCACATCATTATATGCAGTCGTGACAACATTATAAACAGTTTTCGGAACATTATATTCCGTGGTCACATTATTATATGCAGTGGTCACATCATTATATTCAGTGGTCACAACATTATATGCAGTCGTGCTAACATTAAGTACAGTTTTCGGAACATTGTATGCAGTGGTCACATCATTATATACAGTTTTCGGAACATTATATGATGGTTACAACAATATATTCCGTGGTCACATTATTATATGCAGTGGTCACATCATTATATTCAGTGTTAACATCATTATATACAGTGCTCACATCATTATATGCAGTGGTCACATCATTATATTCAGTGGTCACATCATTATATTCAGTGGTCACATCATTACATGCAGTGGTCACATCATTGTATTCAGTGGTCACATCATTATATGATGGTCACAACATTATACGATTTTTTGTTGATGAAGGTGATGATCAGCGATGGTGATGGTGAGGATTCATGTAAAACTATGTGATTGTCATGGTTCAGATTCGGTAAACTCTTTATTTGAAATTAGCGATTCCATATCAAATTGATGATGCCCAGCAAACATATTAAAACAGTTATCAATGAAGTCATGTAATAATTAAAGCCAAATACAATATATAAAACTCTGATTGAAATAAGGAAATAAAGAAATATGATCTAATTACCACCATTTTTTTCCACACCAGGGACATTTTTAACTTATTCTTATCTTATTTTGATGATCAGTTTCCTCATATTCACAACTTAACATATATTTACTTTAAGTATTCCAAAATTCAAGGAGAACCAAATATCTGTCAAAGTAAAGTGTTCAGTGCATTATGGAAACAAGCTTTATTAATGCTGTTGAAAAAAATCTTAAACATATACGATTTGCAATATTAATTTAAAAAGACATGGTACAGAAAGTTGCAGTGTAAAACAAGCTTTTTGTGAATTGTTATCTTTTTAAGTATATGATTCGGACTATGCTATATATTCAAAAGTGCAATAAATTTCGACAATTTTCCGATTTTTACCCCGTGCGTGAGCCATGATATACAGGAGAAAGAAGCCCCACAGAAACAATCAAGATCCCCCGTCAAAAGTAATAAAACTAACGGTACCAATTTTCTTGAACCAGATGCGCATTTCGACAAAGCATGTCTCTTCAGTGATGCTCGTGGCCAAAATATTTGAAATCCAAAGCTTATATAAAAGATGAAGAGCTATAATCCAAAAGGTCCAAAAAGTATAGCCAAATCCGTGAAAGGAATAAGAGCTTTGCATGAGGGAGATACATTCCTTAATTTATAATAATTTCTATCGTTTTGTAACAGCAAATTTTAATAACACAAAAAATCCGTATTTTCATGCCAGTACCGAAGTTCTGGCTACTGGGCTGGTGATACCCTCAGGGACCAATAGTCCACCAGCAGAGGCATCGACCCAATGGTAGTAATAAAATTAACGGTACCAATTTTCTTGCACCAGATGCGCATTTCGACAAAGCATGTCTCTTCAGTGATGCTCGTGGCCAAAATATTTGAAATCCAAAGCTTATATAAAAGATGAAGAGCTATAATCCAAAAGGTCCAAAAAGTATAGCCAAATCCGTAAAAGGAATCAGAGCTTTGCATGAGGGAGATACATTCCTTAATTTATAACAATTTCTATCGTTTTGTTACAGCAAATTTTAATAACACAAAAAATCCGTATTTTCATGCCAGTACCGAAGTACTGGCTACTGGGCTGGTGATACCCTCGGGGACTAATAGTCCACCAGCAGAGGCATCGACCCAGTGGTAGTAATAAAATTAACGGTACCAATTTTCTTGCACCAGATGCTCATTTCGACAAAACATGTCTCTTCAGTGATAAGTTTACAGATAACAAAAAATATTTAGATATGAATTTTGCAACCTCTGATATATGGGATATGGAAAACATTTTGTTAGCAAAAATCACTGGAATCCCCAGACTATAGACAAGCTTGTATGTGAGAAGAATTAGAACGCCAATAACAACAACGAGAAAATTCACAGTAAAACAATACTTGTAGTTCTCCATTTATATAATTATATTACAATTATATTGACAAAATAACGAGTGTCGGTGTTTTGGTGCATGTGTTATGGTGACAAAAAATTAGTGCGGACCTTCAATATACTCAAAAAAGTGCTCCGTTACAAAAAGATTTCCATTTTTTTTGTTGGGATATGCAAGTACCGCGGCCACGTCCACTCTGTGTTTTTGTTAGATGTTTTTATATTTGTATCAATCTGATGAGTTAAGCCTTTTAAACTGAATTTGACAGTTCGTTCTTATGTTGTACATTTATACCACTGTCCTCGGTTACTGGGAGTGTTGTGTCAACTGCATTTAATGTTGTGACCACTACATATTATGTTCCGAAAACTGCATTTAATGTTGGCACGACTGCATATCATGTTGTGATCACTACATATAAGGTTGTGACCACTACATATATTTATTATAATGGTATGACCACTGCATATTATTATAATGGTGTGACCACTGCATATAGTTATGTAACTACTGCATATATTGTTGTGACCACTGCATATAGTTAACCACTGCATATAATGTTGTGACCACTGCATATAGTGGTGTGACCACTGCATATAATGTTACAACTGCATATAATGTTGTGACCACTGCATTATATGCTGTGACCACTGCATAAAATGATGATCATAAACATAAGGCAGTCATGGCGTTCTATACTAATAACCAAAACTATCTATGCCATGCACGAGTCCACAAAACATAAAATTTACTTCCATAACATTTTCGTTCCATTTCAATCCTTTATTACTTGTATATCTACTGACTATCTTAGTTGCACATACCTTTCAAAATAACAGAATTTTTCCTTGACATGTGTTCACACAATAAATGGTAATCATTTGTTTCTTCATAATTAGCAGTAACGTGCATTCCATGTAACCCGTAATAACCTGAAAAATGATACAAATAACAAAATACCGAACACCGAGAACATTTCAAAACGGATAGTCTCTTATCGAAAGGCATATTCAAAAGCTAAATCACATTGATTTAACTTAATCGGAAATACGCAAAGCATAATATACAAACGTTAAGAATTTATCAGAATCGTATCAGTCAGTGAACTTTATAGCCAAAAAAAATGGACATATGAGAAACGGAAACTTCATAACACGTAAAGGTTTAAAACATCTACATGTAGGTCTTCTACCATAGCCGTATTAAGAACAACCTTTTGGAATTTTGGATCCTCAATGCTCTTCAACTTTGTACTTTTTTGCTTTATAATATTTTGATATGAGAGTCACTGATTAGTCTCATGTAGACGAAACGCGCGGATGGCGTACTAAATTATAATCCTGGTACCTTTGATAACTATTCAGAAATACGTAGTTTCAAATAAATAGTTACTCCGCCGCCGCCACCATTGGATTGTTAAAATTAAAAAAAAAAACAAAAACAGTCATATGCAGATAAGGTGTTAAAGTATAGGATGGACAACTTTTTAAATGGCTCGTATTCATGTAGTCACACAAAAAGAAAACCAAAACTATATATATTTTTTAGATTGTTTTTGTAGATCGAATCAAATGTTTTACAGTTTTTGTCGAGCCTGCGACTTTTGTCACAGAAAGCTCGACATAGGGGAACTGACTGGCGGTGGCGCTAGCTAACTTCTTAAAAGCTTTATATTTTAGAAGGTGGAAGACCTGAATGCTTCATACTTGACAAATGGATGCCTCATGTTACGAAGTTTCCGGCAGTCACATGTATAATGTCCTTGACCTCATTTTCATGGTTCAGTGACTACTTGAAAAAAGGTAAGTTTGTTTGAAGTGTTAGATTCTCTCTAACTCTCTAATTATATAGAACAGGATAACTATATTAGGTATGTGGTACCTTGCAAGGTTCTCATGCCCGTCAGACTGTTTTCACTAGACCTCGACCTCATTTTATGGATTAGTGAACAAGGTTAAGTTTTGGTAGTCAAGTCCATATCTCAGATACTATATGCAATAGGTCTAGTATATTAGTTGTCTGGAAGTACTGTAAGGTGTACCTGTCCAACTAGCAGGTGTCATCTGACCTAGACCTCATTTTCATGGTTCAGTGATTACAGGTAAGATTGTGTGTTTTGGTCTGTTTTTCGTATACTGTATGCAATAGGTCTACTATATTTGGTATAAAATTGAGAATGGAAATGGGGAATGTGTCAAAGAGACAACAACCCGACCATAAAAAAAAAACAACAGCAGAAGGTCACCAACAGGTCTTCAATGTAGCGAGAAATTCCCGCATGTGTATGTAATGATTGTAAGGTGTACATGTATAGCTGGCAGGTGTCATCTGACCTTGGCCTCATTTTCATGATTCAGTGGTTAAAGTTAAAGTTTTTGAGTTTTGGTCTTTTTTTCTAATACTATATACAATAGGTCAACTATATTTGGTGTATGGAAATCTTTTAAGATCTATGTGTCAGTCGCACAGGTTTTATTTGACCTTGAACTTACTTTCACAGTTCATTGCTCAGTTTTTGTTTTTTGGTCTGATTTTTCTTTAACTATAAACAATAGGTCAACTATATTTGTTGTATGGAAGAATTATTAGTTGTACATGCCTGCCTGGCATGGTTCATCTGACCTTGGCCTCATTTTCATGGATCATTTGTCAATGTTTAGTTTTTTTGTTAAAGTTAAGTTTATGTGACAGTTGTAATAAAGCTGTATATTTAGGACTATCAACATAATATCAATGTACAGAAGGCGAGACATTTCAGCGTGTGCACTTTTGATTCACTTTCAATGTTGACATTATTTATCATTTAATAACTGAACACATCTTGTCCATTTCTAGCCTAGGGCTTAAATTGAAGGTCACATGAATACAGATATGATGTAGTCGCATTATTCACTTGCATGTGGAAAATTCTTCATCGATTTTTCTTAGCTTGTTTTGACACACTCAGGCTGTTAAACGCGAATTATAATTTAACTATTTCACTTTCATTAGTGATTGACCAAAATAAATCACAAGTTTTACAGTATTCTTAAATCAATACTAATCTTACTTGTAATCAAATATCCGGTTGATTTTTAAGTAAAGGCAAACAATTTATATGATACTAGTATATTGTAAAATCGTCATGACATTGTGGAAATCATTGGGGTCGTTAACGTTAACAACAGGAATGTTTCAAGGTTATTTTTAAAACAAATACATAAGTGTTTTGTTCGCTTTATCACCTTCAAGTATGTTAGACTTGTAACTCATCTTGTTGACATATTGATATTTTTTCATATGTTAGGTTAAAGATCGAGTACGTTTTCAGACTTTCGTCATACATTCAATTATTGATATCGTCCAAAACCTGCCACAACTCGTAAAGACCTACTGCGAAGGAACCAAAGTTCATTGACTGCATAATATTGAAACACAGAGATGTGGTATAATGTCAATGAAACAAACATCCAACAATCTGCAAATTTAAACATCTTAAGTTAAACGCAATTTGGTACTGATTAGGGGGGGGGGGATTGACAAAGGTATATTTGATTGAGATCTGCCTTAATGTGGCAAGGGGATCTTGAAAATCGACTGAATGAAGGTCTAGTTTGCATTTATAGTCGCTACGATGGTCGTTCATTCGTTTATAGTTACATTAGATGTATGTTTCATTATAATACGTTATTCTGATTGGCCAACTGCACATCTCGTGCTATTCCTGAAACAATTGTATTAGACAATAACATTTATCATTCATGATGACACGAGGTCCCACAATAAAGTGCACAGATAAATTAAATGAAAACTTGATAAAAATCGTGTTTTCATGATTCTAGCTAAAAAAATGTAATTATAAGTATTGAATGCTTCTTTTTGTAACTTTATAGGGTTATAAAAGCGTTGACCGTGCGCACATTTTTAGTATGAAGCGCTTCCGCGCTTCATACAAAATGTAATTCGGTCAACGCTTTTACATCCCAATAAATTTACAAAAAGCAGCATTCAATTCTTAAATGAAATAACTGATATGACTCGCCATTTTGCTAAATTTAAGACATTTACACTGTAGCAGATACACAGCATTTGTAGTCTTTTAAGGCTTTTGGGACTACAGAAAGCCAGTATAGGTGGCTCGGGAAAGATCTTAGATAGTTAAGAATATTTTTCGATGTCCTTCCAATTTTCGCGGATTAGGAGTGATATACATGTATATCTATAAAAGGTCCCGATATGAAGAATATGAAACAATTCGATAACCCTATAAAGTATATGAACAAAAGTTATGTCTATGAGATCTCAAATAAAACAAGTTTAATCTACATTTGAAAAGTTTTTGATAATGAGGATATTCTATAGTATTTTTTCTATTGCAGATTGAACGATTATATGGTACCCATATGTCTGTCAATTGAAATATATGCTGAATTATGAATATTGAATCGTTTTCATAATGTTGACGGGACCATTTCTTTACGTCTCATGATTTCAATTGACTAGGTTAGAAAAGTTGCGAGTTTCTCTGTAACGCTGAAGTATCACATCGTTATAGACATTTAAACTATGTGGTCGCCAAACTTTAAGGTTCTAAACGCATAAGTCAAATAATACGAATAAGTAGCAGAGTAATAAAACTTGTCGGTGATTTTAATGTTGAATACTTAAACATTCTTTTCTTCTTCTCGTGCACATGCATGAACGTAACTCTATCAATCTATTTAAATCTCCACTGGAAGACCTCTGACAGACTGAGCATAGAATCGTTGTTATCGATAGCCCATGACAAATAAGTAAAAGCTAAATGATTCAGTAGTACAACCAACATAAATATTGCGGTTGTCCACAATATTACTAGAATACCTCTATCTTGTTTTTTATGATGAAAATTCTAAATTCTAAATAAGACCAAGGACGGATACTTTTACTTAGTGTACTCACATTTTCTGCTATTATAAAGTTTTAAAAACTTACCATGATTTGACAGATTCCTAGAAATGGCTGATTCAACATACTGTTGAACGTTCTTATCAAGGTCATTACGTCCTGCAAGCTGCAATAACTTTGAAAGTTGTTCCACGTTTCCCGCAGACAACATGCATCTTTCTTCTAATAGTTGTACAAGATCTGTTCCCGTTATAATTTTCTCTAGAACACCTTTCCCAACATCTCTTATAAGAAATTTAATGACCTTGATATTTTCTGAAAATTTCAAATTAAAATTGATAAAATTCCATAAAAATTTTACGCAGTGAATTCTATTACTACTTCTAGATAGTTGGAATGTCTTTTACCGTCCTGCGTCAAACAATCATTTTCGGCTACTATTAGGTCAAATTGGTTAAATTTTTATCGTTTTTCGCCAAAAAAAGTGACAATTATATGTATTTATTGGGAAGATAAGTATGAACTAACCCTAATGCAAAAGCTAATTTTACCTGGAGATAATCCTAGAGCTACTTCCTTTGTCAAAATCCGATAACTGTCAAACACAACTGAATCCATGGCGTATATAGGGTAGAGATAATATGCATAGACGATGGCACCAAAAGGTTAAAAAAAAACGATTATAGTTGGCGATTTATCTGTAATGTAAACGAGTAAACATATTGATATTTGCACTTTGGACTCTTAGCCAAGCGTCTATTTGTCAGATATGTTATCCAGTGGGCACGATGTATCATTTATTAAAATATTGTTTATGTTGACCGAATTACATTCAACATAGTGTACATGTAACAGAGTTTAACATGTGTATAAATATCTTTCGATATCTAACAAAAAACACAGACATTTTCGTTTTAAACTGATAAAATTTACTGAAAAAAACGGCCTTAGATATTTGATTAATGCTTATATGATGAATTCGATTCGATTTTCCCCCATTTCTAATTATTTACAATTGTACACGGTATGCATGCATACGAAAATTTAAGTGCGACTGGAGATAAACAAAAATCCAGAAATATTGTTGTGTGTGTTGTTTATATTAGATCTCTCAGTTGTGCAACAAGAATATTGACATGCTTTTGCATTTTCAATCATGTACAACTTCTAGAGCGTACTGTGAAGGTGTTGTGTTGTATACATTGTACATAATCATGGACTTATTCCCTGGTCCATGCCAAAAGGTCTTAGATTTTTTCATCGCCGAAAGAACTGCGCATACATAGACAATATTACATGAATGTTAGAAATAATAAACTTTTTTGTATGAGGCTAATAGGCTGGGGAAGGACGAGGTTTACCGAGCTATTCAAATATGTTGTGTTCAATACAAAACGTTGATAGTTTTCTAACATTGACCAAAACAAAGATAAAAAGAAAGAAAAAGATAAAAAAAAATAATATGCCTCTGACTTCATGATTCGATGTCCGGTAACAATAATGCATAAATTGAAAGTAAATAACGGTGACTGTTCCTTCTTTATCTTGCTTTCATTTTTTGTTTGCTGTCACTAAACTATACATCCTATGCATACATTTTGAAGAAATTCTACGGTATCATTTAAAGTGAAAAATATTTGAATAAAATTTGATGGTAAAAATACCCAAAGCCTATGCTCTATAGATTTTCTCAAATGGAATTTAAAATATACATCATTATTAATGCACTGTATCAAATGCAAATATATAAATAACTGTTTTTAAACTGTAATTAGGAAATAATTTCTCAAATACGTTTTCCTATTCTTCCGTAGTCTTGTTAGAGTTTGAAATACTGCATACACTTTTCTATTGTTGAAAACTATAGCTATATGTTGTTCTGTATATGACTTGTGTTATTTACCGGTATACCGTTGGATTGCTACACTATTGACGTTTATCATGCATTTTTTTTTTATCTTAATAGATATAGGAAGATGTGGTGTGAGTGCCAATGAGACAACTCTCCATACAAATAACAATGTAAAAATAATGTCTATATGTGTTAAACATAAACAATCAAATTTTCTGTACCTCTTTCTTATGGCTTTATTTAAATATGTGGTTTTAAAAATGCGCTACATTATCCAATGTAATATACGCATAAAAGTATGGACGTTGCTCACATCTTCTGGTAGTTGGGAATTACCATGTTTCATGTGTGAACAACATTGGGTTTTGACGATAGCGAGTTGCACCAATTATTATATATTTGTTGACGGATATCAGAAGAACGGACGGACGGACAAGCCGTTCACTTACGGCTTTTGTTATCAAAGCACTAACAAGTTTGTATGTCACTAGCAACTCTTCGAGTCTCCTATGTATTGGTTAACTGTAATGTATTAGACAACGAAAAGCATTATAAAAAAAGCAATCTATATAGTATATAGCTATCAATTAAGGAATATTTACATCAGCATGTTTTTCGTTAAAGGACACCGGGTCTCTATTAACAAATGATAAAGGTGACAGTATACCCGTTGCTTCTCGAATATGATACTGCAAACATTAATGGTGAAATCTCATGAAATTAATAACAACAACAAGGACTCCCCCCTTACTTGTGTAACTCACAGGATAAAACAATAAAAGTTGCCACATCCTTTTAGAATTAAAATATATAAAAAGAAATCAAATAGTATATGTCATGTATATTACATATATGAAATTATGTACACAGTGGTCTATTGTAAAACATTTTTTGTATTATTGTCTTTCATTTTTTGCTAATGTGCTTTGTCTATATGACTTTTTATGTTGTTTTTTTTTTTTATACATTATATGCTCTAGCTCTATACTTATAAATGTACATCCCGTCGTTGTTTTATTGTACTATCGTACATTTGTGTATTCTGAAGTTTAGCTAGCTTTAAAACCAGGTTCAATCCACCATTTTCTACATATTAAGAAAATGTCTGTACCAAGTCAGGAATATGACAGCTGTTATCTATTCGTTTGATGTGTTTGAGCTTTTGATTTTGGCATTTGAAATTGGACTTTCCTTTTGCAATTTTCCTCTGAGTTCAGTATTTTTGCGATTTTACTGTTTAGTGGATCCAAATATGAAAGGTTTATGGTATCTATCTAAATAATTTTTAAATCTTTGAAGAATTTTCAAATTTTCGCATTGCCCCTTTAAAGAAGGTTGAAATGCCTCACAATATTGATTAACCTACGATGTCTGCACAAGATAGAACGACATTGCATCATCTTTCGTAAATTACATTTGTAGTTCATTATAAATTTTACGTTCAACTTTACAAAATGGCCAACGTAGATACAAGTATCTTGTCTTAGGGAGGGATAAATCATACTTTGTAAAGAATCACTCTGATTCAAACAAAAAATTCTCTGAAACAGATAATATCAAGATGCTTGATTTCTTGATTGACAACATATTTGTAACGTTCGGAGGACGTGTTTTTCAACAGACTGTCGGCATTACAATGGGAACAAACTGTGCCCCTCTACTTGCCGACTTGTTTCTTTATTATTATGAGGCTGACTTCATACAGGAACTTCTTAGGAAGAAAGATAAGAAGTTAGCAATATCCTTTAACTCTTCTATATAGATGACGTTCTTTCACTAAACAATTCAAAATTTGGTGACTATGTGGAACGCATCTATCCCATCGAATTGGAGATAAAGGATACTACAGATACAGTTAAGTTGGCTTCTTATCTTGACTTACATCTAGAAATTGACAATGAGGGTCGGTTGAAAACAAAACTTTACGACAAAAGAGATGATTTCAACTTTCCAATTGTGAACTTTCCATTTCTAAGTAGCAACATTCCAGCAGCACCTGCATACGGGGTATATATCTCCCAATTGTTACGATATTCCCTATCTTGCATTTCCTATCATGATTTTCTTGATAGAGGGTTACTGCTCATAAAGAAGCTATTAAACCAAGAGTTCCAAATGGTGAAGTTGAAATCATCCCTTCGTAAATTTTACGGACGCCATCACGAGTTGGTTGACCGTTATGGAATAACCGTTTCACAAATGATATCGGATATGTTCCTTACGTCGTAACTACAATCCCCTTCCCTTTCATGAATGTGACCTACCGAATTAGACAATTTACCGGATTTGTAATCACATAAGCAACACGACGGGTGCCACATGTGGAGCAGGATCTGCTTACCCTTCCGGAGCACCTGAGATCACCCCTAGTTTTTGGTGGGGTTCGTGTTGTTTATTCTTTAGTTTTCTATGTTGTGTCATGTGTACTTTTGTTTTTCTGTTTGTCTTTTTCATTTTTAGCCATGGCGTTGTCAGTTTGTTTTAGATTTATGAGTTTGACTGTCCCTTTGGTATCTTTCGTCCCTCTTTCATTATAAATAAACGTTGTGCTAAAATATGGTAATATCATTATAATACAAATTAAAGTTGGGTTCATTTTAAATGTTAATAAAGTTTAACAACAAATACAAATAAAGCTAATGATTTAAATACATGTAGTTTTAGAATCATTATTGTTCTCAATTAAAACCAACTATGCAGATGTAAACAATTTTACAATTGGTGAACGCTAGAACATTTACCACCTTAAAATCCCATGTTAATTGAACATTTATATTATCATAAAACTTTCACATGAAATCACACTTCATATTTTGAAAGACGAACTTACTTGTTCAGTCTGTCATCATTAAAACTCGCACGTGACACAGGTGCGTTCGACTCCGATCTTAATTGACTTGGATTGTTAATTTTCCTGCCGAAGGTTGACAATCTTTTTGGCTTCCTTTACAAAATTAAACAAAAACTTACTGCCACGATAAACGCTAGTGGTGATGAATGTTGTGCTAACATGGTTAACAACCAACATTTAATGATAATCAATCTAAATCTTATAAATTGCAAAAGCTATAAACAGAAGTAACTTTCTTTCGTTCATATTTTTATTTCGCGCTATAATCTTAAATCGCTAAGCAAATTTGTTTGTGAAACTTTTTCCAGAATCATAATTATATGGTGTTCTTTTATTGTCTTCTATTTACTATTTCCACATCCGATTGATTTTTGGGATCCCTTTAACACGACGTCGACGTAACAATCTAATTAAAACCGATCTCTCATTGCTCCCGTTTTCTGCGACATATCAGAAAACGGGAGCAATGAGAGATTGGTTTTTAATTAGATTGTCGACGTAAGTCCTACACAAATTGCAGCATACTTTTATGTTCGACTCTAATGCGGGGTTCACACATTGCCGATTATATATTGCTCCCGTTTGAGATCAGAAAGCGATACGACTCGAAAAGTGAAAAAGTCGGATTAGTATCCTCAATTATCTGGAATGTCCCATTATTGTCTGAACGCAGTCGTTTTAGTTCGTGACAGATTCCTACTGGTCAGGAAGGGTCCGAATAGTTCGGCAAATCACCCCGACAATTAGGGGCGTCCCGTAACATTCGGGGAAACTCAGCCGATTTTGTCTAGTCGGATTACAATCGTGCCTATGTCGTGACAGATTCTGCTGTAAACGATCGAATTAAGATTGCATCCAGATCTTGTCGATTGCGAACCGTTTTTGCCTAAACCGTTCCGAAACAGTCCCGTTATTAATTATAAATTCGTCAATGATACCCACGTCAGATTCCCGACAATTACAGAATACAATACGACTGAGACCAGACAAAGCCGTTTGCAATGCGATAGAGCGGACCGTGATAGGATTACGTTCTGACAGTACCTATCCATCCCGAGTATGCCGACAGTTTTCGAACGGATAGCTTTCGTCATCGTTGGTTCACTGTCTTGTCACTATCTGATCTCTGTCGGATTACATTCGGTAGAATCGGGACGCAGTCGTGACAGACTCGGTCGAATTTTACCTGGCGAAAGATACAAATCGGATTAGAAGCGGATTTAGAACGGGATAAATTCGCTTGGAAACGGTTGAATATCGACGCTTCCTGAACAATATCTGATAATTGTCGTGATTAAATTTATTTTTTTTTACGAATTTTATTTAAAGTTTGAATTTCCATCCACGATTCATAGGATCTTAATCAGACTTTTAATAAATTTTAATCGGGAATGGTCCTGTCAAGGACGATAGTAAAAATCGTGAATGTGTGACCCCAGCTTAACGCTAAATTCCTGATCAGAATTCATGAAACTTTCCAAGAAATGTGAATGTGCATTTCCTAGTATATTATCTTATACGATCAAAACTATTTTTTTCACAAATCATGGACTTCGCGATCACAAAGCACAGTACTAGTGTATACTTTGCCTTTGACTTATCTGGTAGACAGGGAAAGCATGTTTGAAGCTACACGGTTTCACTAGATTCAAAATAATATTATGAATGCTGTTTAGATCTTTTATATGCTCCCACGATATAATGCCGGGAGGTCTATTAATTTAACCCTTGCCGTCAGTCCGTCCGTCTGGATAAGAATACATTAGTTGTCCTGTTATCTCCTCCTACAGTATTTGAGACACAGCTTTGATATTTTGTAGGATGTTCATACACATACTGAAGGTGTGCATGGCCACAGGATTCATATTTTTACAAAGATTCTGAAGATGACAGTAGTTGGACATAGTTATCTTTGTTTGGTACCAGCTGCATAAACAGATCATGGTTTGTCGGGCTATACTTTGTCGTTTAACTTAACAGGTTTATGAGAGAGAGAAAAATTATGCATCCTTGTTTCGTCATGGTAAAGTAGATGTGTTTGAAATAAAATGTATCATATGAAGACTAATTTACATGCAAATATGTATTTTTTATGACAAGCCTCTACCCCTTGCGACGCAAAATCTGACACCCCGAGCGACACTTTATATTTTGATGAATAACAGTTTTAAAACCAATTAATTTTAACTAAGAAACTGGTATTTGGTATAAGTCAATGAGAGGAATACAATTCTATATAAATGATACGGAGGGTAGCTGTGTAAAGTATTTTTTTTTATATTGAAATTTGCATATAAAGCCTCAAAATCTGCAACACGGAAAACTAGGGCGAGGTGTTGGAGAAAACTGAGCACTGGAAACGATTGCTTCTGCTTTCAGGAAATAGATTATGTTGCCATTCCTTCCGTGCAATACATTATATGGTACTGAGAGTTCTAAAAATAAGAAATTTTGATGCTTGAACTTACCTTGTTACTTTTTCGTCGCTTCAAAATTGCCACCCCATGTCAAACAAAGCCGACACCCCGCATGTGGCGTTCTACACGGTGAGTCTGTCATGTGTTTTATTATATTATTATTAATCATTAATCCAACCGTTATTTCACTTGCATTATTTGTCATGTCGAGGTCTTTTATAGCTGACTATACGGTATGAATTTTTGCTCATTGTTAGAGGCCGCACGATGATTATTTTAAGCCAATCACCAAATACATGTCATTATGACTCTAACGGATAGTTGTAGATTTGCAATCATTCCAAATCTCGCTTTTTTATATTGCAATAATACATCTCAGTGACTCATTTCTCAAACAAATATTACCAGAAAAAATCAATTTCAGTATACCTACATGTAAGTTAGGATATTCATTTTTGTGAAAAGATCATCGGTTTTTAATTTAGTCTCGTGATTTTTTATATAATATATATATATATCCAATAGGTGTCTTATGATAGTTTTATTGCAGTCCTGCGATGTCCTACGTCGACAAAAAACACAATTTGATTTTAGGTCGATATTTGAAGAATTCATATTTGTGTCGATACTATTCCATGTCTTTTCCATGCTATTATTCGTCGCCGCATTTGACAGCTGGCCAAATCAAATATGCAAGAACAATAATTAATTCATTAATAATTGTTTTCTTTCATTCAACAGGATAACATTTTTTCAACTAGTAGTTAACAATAAGGTCTTGTAGTATATACATATATTACAACATGAATAAGAAATTTACTGTTATCAACATTCACAAAATATAATTTTACAATATATAATTTTTCAATAAAGATTCAATTTTGTAACATTGTTTTTGCATTGTAGACAAATTGTTCCGTACACTACTTCCATATATCAACAAGGAGCGTTTGAGCCTTTATAAAGCCCCAGCCACACTGTCATGTTTCAAGAACTTCGTTTTACTACGATTTGAAAGAGTAGCGAAACGGGAATATACGTAACGAAGCGTATCGAAACGTAATGATCATTAGTTCAAAACTGGACCTGTTCCGTTTGGTTTGAAAATTCAACAACAAACGTAGAGCAAATTGAAACGAAGTAGAAACCTTGTATTACTAAATACGTATCAAAGCTTAGTGGAACGCAACAAAACGTGCTTACTACGTATCGAAACGTATCAATGCGCGGTGAAAAAGTGGGTCTTTACGTACATATACTATATACGTAGCAAAAGGTGGTAAGAGCGTACTAGCTCACAAACCTAGTAAAACCTAGTTTTCAAAATAACGGGACATTTTTGTTCAAAACAAAGTTGAAACGTCGAATTTTAAAAACGTAGTAAAACTTGACAGTGTAACTAGATCTTTATATTCAGTTTTAAATTTTGTAACAAAAACGTATCACAAGTACTTTCAATTAGTTAATTTAAACAATAATCATTCACGACAGATAAATCATAACATAACAATATAAAACAGTTGAAATAAATATTTAGTATTCAGAAACAAGCAAATATCCTTTTACAAATCAAATAATACAGTTATTGAACTGTACATAAATATAGATACTGGCAGACTTTGAAATAAATATATATACAAATGAAAAAGGTCAAGAGAGAGAGAAAACAAAAAATGAACATCAATTATACTTTGTTTGATTGTTCAAAAAATAATCTGAGATGCACCTAAATAAATTGAGATATTTAGGACACATTTGATTAAGTACGTTTAGAACTCAAATTATTGCTTTTCTCTGTTCAAAATAATCGAAAGGGACATACGTCTAAGCTCTCACATAACAAAATATATGTGACGCTGGTCTAAAATAAATCGTGTCCCCTTTCAAAGCTAAAAGATATGTCAAAATTAGCAACACTTTTTGCACCTGATAAAATGGTTCAGCAGTATATGAAAACTTGAAATCATTTGAATTTCGGGTTAGAACACATTTAACTTATTTTTCTTAATAAATATAAGACATGAACATTACTAAACATGAATTTCACAAGTACTAGTTTCATTCTAAATAATGATATCCTAGAATACTGTCATTGGCATGGCCCCGGGCACTTTCAAATGGGCCATAGCAAGATAACGTTAGCAGTAGAACTTGTAAAAGTCTATGCATTAAATATTTTACATGTAGCTTGATACGGCGGCGGTTCCCTGGTACCGTAAATCTGTTTCTGCTCATTTCAACCACTGTATTAAAATTAAAGTTATAATTTGTGTACGAAAAATAAGGTCAACTTTGCGAGAAAAAAAAGGATGCTCTTGTTGATTATACTCTTTTCTTATACAACTGTTGTTACATTATGTTTCCAAAGAGGCTTCTTTAAACAAACTTGCTGGTCCCTTTTAAAGGTTCCAGCCTCTTATAGTGCAGAACAAATGTTTAATAGGCATTTTCTGTTTCTCCCTGAAGAACGTGATATACATGTCATTTACATGTATTACAAGACGTAAAGACCACACAATGAGGAGCTATAATAAATTAACACAATTTTTTTAAATTCTTTTTTTTTGAAATTGAAAACTTCATTAATGATTAGTAAAAAAAAAGCTTATATATTTACGCCCTTACAGCGTGTTAAAAAATATGTATTCAACTGGACTTTCTACAGGCGCTTAACTATTCATTTCAGGAACGTCCATTTGCAAATATGGGGGGGGGGGGGGATACAATTGCCAATTCACCTAGCTTATTTACCTTCACGTGTGAAATTGGGTGAGTATATAATTTTTATGTTATTTTATCCATGACATTTAAAATAAAGTGGATATTTTCATTTTTCAAAAAATCTAAATAAACTTTTCTATTATTATGGTTTCTATTACAATATAAAAAGCAATGCATTTCATCTTCAATTTGCTTACAGTTTTTGCATAATCTTTCTTCTCTTGGTATTTTAAGGTATCCTCCCTGTTCTATTGTACAAATATAAAAATGTCACAATTTGCAGCGTTATTTATTAATCTGTGACTTTTGTTATTCGATTTCTATGTCAGCGATTTTTTTTTCTACCGAGTCTATTTCCAAATCAAGCCTCTCGATATCGTCTTTCAATTCGTTGTACTCCTCAATAAGTATACTCCGACGCTTTTTGAGCCGATCTCTTTTTCGTTTCAAATCAACCAAAAACCCTTTTTCACCATCACTGTAAAACAAATATTTGACCAGTTAACATTATATGCAGTTATCATACAACAGCTAGCAAATAAACAAGAATAGAATAAACCAAAATTTTTGAAAATTGATACGTAAACCAAATATAATTTGTTCCTGTTATCAACATTCAATTCACCGAAATGAATTTATTAAATGCTTTATTATCATGGTTATAGATATAAACCTTGAGCGACATATTACCTATTTATGACGAATATCGCACATATAGTATTGATAAAAGGGAGTCAATCAAATTTGGACCATGTGACATCCACCTATTAAATAATCTATGTTCACACTGCCGATCAGATCAACTCGTTTAAGCACGATCAAGACAAATAACGTGATCGGGAGACTGATCTGACTCAATCGACAAGGATGTTCGGGATAGTCTACCCTCCTCGTCATCGATCTGACCATCTCCTCGAGAGTTTTTGACATGTAAAAAACAATCGAGTAAGGACCGAGAAGCAAGTCACTCGAGTAGAGATCGAGAATTCGTCGAGTAGCGGTCGAATTGATTGGGAAAGGATCGTGTAGAGATCGAGATTGGTCGGAATACAACAAAATTTCCGATCAGTATTCGATCATTTCGACCTTTGCTCGACTAATGTCTGATCATTTCAGAGTGGTCGAATGTTGTCGCAAAGGGATCGGGTATTGGTCGAGTTAGTCTGTGGTAAAATAAATATAGAAGTCGCAGTGATCTGGAAGCGATCGGACATTGGTCGAGTTAATCCTTTCCCGATCAATTCGACCGCTACTCGACGAATTCTCGATCTGTTCTCGAGTGACTTGCTTCTCGGTCCTTACTCGATGTATGATAACTTGTTCATTGACCATTACGTTAGACTGGTACACGACCGTTATTGGCACGACTGTGTTGATATTTGTAAATGCCGATAGCATATTGATTTTTTTACGGAGGGGGCCAACCCACCATTATGTAAGAATAATTTGATTGTGTACTGTCTTTATATTTTAAATTTTATAATTATACATTTAATCTGTAATTTTAACGCTTTATTTGTTTTTTGATATTGACTTTTTTACGGTACAGTATATGCCAAAAAAAAATTGCCATATTATATCAGTTGCATTGGCGGATCCCGTGGTGTAAAAAAATGGTTGGTTTTTATAGGGAGTCCTTGGAGCATGACTGGAGTGGTCCACCTTATGTCAGTCAGTGGGTCCCCTCTTACCAAAAGTTCTGGATCCGCCACTGAGTTGTTTTGGAAACGTCACACGTGGTTACATGCAAATAGTTATCAAAGGTACCAGACTTATAATTTAATACGCCAGACGCGGTTATAAATCATATATATATGTGTGTTGTTTTTATGTCATGAATTGACTTATGAGAGTAATTCATCACATAAGTACATAAACATTTATTTATTTCCTTGTAAAAAAATGTTTATTAGAAAATTGAAGTTCTTCGGTACTCTGAACCAGTTTCCTCTTCGTTATAACAATATAACCAATAACTGGTGTAACAATATTTTGACTATTTTTTTTATTATGTCTGTTTAGTTCACGAATCATTGTAAATATAACGGAATTTAATGAGACTGTAATCAAAGTGAGAGGGTTAGCGCTATAAAACCAGATTAAATCCACCATTTTCTACATTTGAAAATGCCTGTACCAAGTTAGGAATATGACAGTTCTTGTCCATTTGTTTTTTATGTGTTTTGTTATTTGATTTTGCCTTGTGATTATGAACTTTCTGAATAGATTTCCCTCTAAGTTCAGTATTTCTGTGATTTTACTTTTTACTGCTATTACATCTTTCAAAAAAATACATATTTGCATGTAAATTAGTCTTCATATGATACATTTTATTTCAAACACATCTACTTAACCATGACAAAATAAGGATTTTTCATTTTGCCTGTTTTTGGTCTTATAAAACATGTGCTTTTGATTTCATTCATAGTAAAAAAAAATGGCTCAAAATATTTAGTTTTCAAGCTGGTAAACGATTTCTTTTCCTTTTCAGTCGCTATCATGGTAAAAAAGTCAAGGCTATGGCTCAATAAACCAAAACATGGTAGAAAATCACAAAATAGTCCTCAATATAAGATATGCCCGAAGCCTCCACCAGCCAAAATGCATCATAGTTCATCACCAGGTTCATCTAAAAATCACTCGTGCACGCCGCAAAAATCCATCACTCCTAAAATAATTAGAACACTCTCTCCAATGAAACACTCACCGGCATCTTTTTCAGCGAATGACAACACAACTTCAAGTAATCCCGAAAACGATGATACTACAATTGTCAATGAGAAAACATCGACTTGTACACAAATATACAACGGAACAGGTTTACAAGAAAAAATAATTCAAGACATTTATTTCGTTCGTAATCGCCTAGCTAGAACTATCCGTTTTGTGTTACACATCTATTATATCATATCATATCATACCATAGTCAGAGTAGACCTTCAAAGTAGATATGATATGATAGATGTGTAACCAAAAAAAATAATCATATCATATCTACTTTGAAGGTCTACTCTGACTATGATATGATATGATATGATATGATGCCCTTTTTTACTATGAATCCATGAAATCAAAAGCACATGTTTTATAAGACCAAAAACAGGCAAAATGAAAAACCCCTATTTTGTCATGGTAAAGTAGATGTGAATGAAATCAAAAGCATATATCTTATAAGACCAAAAATAGGCAAAATGAAAAATCCTTGTTTCGTCATGGTAAAGTAGATGTGTTTGAAATAAAATGTATCATATGAAGACTAATTTACATGCAAATATGTATTTTTTATGACAAGCCTCTACCCCTTGCGACGCAAAATCTGACACCCCGAGCGACACTTTATATTTTGATGAATAACAGTTTTAAAACCAATTAATTTTAACTAAGAAACTGGTATTTGGTATAAGTCAATGAGAGGAATACAATTCTATATAAATGATACGGAGGGTAGCTGTGTAAAGTAGTTTTTTTTATATTGAAATTTGCATATAAAGCCTCAAAATCTGCAACACGGAAAACTAGGGCGAGGTGTTGGAGAAAACTGAGCACTGGAAACGATTGCTTCTGCTTTCAGGAAATAGATTATGTTGCCATTCCTTCCGTGCAATACATTATATGGTACTGAGAGTTCTAAAAATAAGAAATTTTGATGCTTGAACTTACCTTGTTACTTTTTCGTCGCTTCAAAATTGCCACCCCATGTCAAACAAAGCCGACACCCCGCATGTGGCGTTCTACACGGTGAGTCTGTCATGTGTTTTATTATATTATTATTAATCATTAATCCAACCGTTATTTCACTTGCATTATTTGTCATGTCGAGGTCTTTTATAGCTGACTATACGGTATGAATTTTTGCTCATTGTTAGAGGCCGCACGATGATTATTTTAAGCCAATCACCAAATACATGTCATTATGACTCTAACGGATAGTTGTAGATTTGCAATCATTCCAAATCTCGCTTTTTTATATTGCAATAATACATCTCAGTGACTCATTTCTCAAACAAATATTACCAGAAAAAATCAATTTCAGTATACCTAAGTTAGGATATTCATTTTTGTGAAAAGATCATCGGTTTTTAATTTAGTCTCGTGATTTTTTATATAATATATATATATATATATCCAATAGGTGTCTTATGATAGTTTTATTGCAGTCCTGCGATGTCCTACGTCGACAAAAAACACAATTTGATTTTAGGTCGATATTTGAAGAATTCATATTTGTGTCGATACTATTCCATGTCTTTTCCATGCTATTATTCGTCGCCGCATTTGACAGCTGGCCAAATCAAATATGCAAGAACAATAATTAATTCATTAATAATTGTTTTCTTTCATTCAACAGGATAACATTTTTTCAACTAGTAGTTAACAATAAGGTCTTGTAGTATATATGTTCCAGACCGTATGAGTATTTGGACCGTACGCGTACGGTCTGGACCGTATGCGTACTTTTTCAAAATACTCATACGGTCGGACCGTACGCGTACGGTCTGATTAATATTAAGAAGTTGGTCAAGTTTATTAATTTCAAATGAATATTACAGATCAACATAACTTAATTCTCAAATTAATATAAAAAAGTTCAATTGTGATTGGAATAAAAACTTTATATTCTAACTATTTTAAAAAATCACGCTAATCAACTCTGTTGATCTCTTGTATTTAGCATATCAATCAGTTATACATTAACTGAATTATGATCACTGAAATTGAAGATATCTTAAGTAAACATAATTGTTGGAACCCCTCCCCTTTTTTTGGACGATCAATGCATTTGTATGGGAGCATATAGTTGGAACCCCCCCCCCCCCATTTTACTCTGGTCGTTGGAATTCCCCTTTTTAAAATGGCTGGATCCGCCCCTAATTTTTAATTGTAAAAAATATTACGTTACTCGTTGTAGCAAGTGTCACCTTGGGCGAGTGTACCAACATAAGATTCAGAAATACAATTAAACAAATGGTTAATTTCAATTGTTCGTTTGTTCAGTTTATCCATCTAATTGTAATAATAAAAATTTGTAAAACTAAGTTTAAAGATTGTGATAAATTGTTTAAATATAACCCATATGATCCAATCACATGTATGGTCAGCTCGTACTGGACCATACGCGTATACTCATACGGTCCGACCGTACGCGTATGGTCGGACCGTACGAGTATACATATACGGTCCGGACCGTACGCGTACGGTCCAAATACTCATATGGTCTGGAACATATACATATATTACAACATGAATAAGAAATTTACTGTTATCAACATTCACAAAATATAATTTTACAATATATAATTTTTCAATAAAGATTCAATTTTGTAACATTGTTTTTGCATTGTAGACAAATTGTTCCGTACACTACTTCCATATATCAACAAGGAGCGTTTGAGCCTTTATAAAGCCCCAGCCACACTGTCATGTTTCAAGAACTTCGTTTTACTACGATTTGAAAGAGTAGCGAAACGGGAATATACGTAACGAAGCGTATCGAAACGTAATGATCATTAGTTCAAAACTGGACCTGTTCCGTTTGGTTTGAAAATTCAACAACAAACGTAGAGCAAATTGAAACGAAGTAGAAACCTTGTATTACTAAATACGTATCAAAGCTTAGTGGAACGCAACAAAACGTGCTTACTACGTATCGAAACGTATCAATGCGCGGTGAAAAAGTGGGTCTTTACGTACATATACTATATACGTAGCAAAAGGTGGTAAGAGCGTACTAGCTCACAAACCTAGTAAAACCTAGTTTTCAAAATAACGGGACATTTTTGTTCAAAACAAAGTTGAAACGTCGAATTTTAAAAACGTAGTAAAACTTGACAGTGTAACTAGATCTTTATATTCAGTTTTAAATTTTGTAACAAAAACGTATCACAAGTACTTTCAATAAGTTAATTTAAACAATAATCATTCACGACAGATAAATCATAACATAACAATATAAAACAGTTGAAATAAATATTTAGTATTCAGAAACAAGCAAATATCCTTTTACAAATCAAATAATACAGTTATTGAACTGTACATAAATATAGATACTGGCAGACTTTGAAATAAATATATATACAAATGAAAAAGGTCAAGAGAGAGAGAAAACAAAAAATGAACATCAATTATACTTTGTTTGATTGTTCAAAAAATAATCTGAGATGCACCTAAATAAATTGAGATATTTAGGACACATTTGATTAAGTACGTTTAGAACTCAAATTATTGCTTTTCTCTGTTCAAAATAATCGAAAGGGACATACGTCTAAGCTCTCACATAACAAAATATATGTGACGCTGGTCTAAAATAAATCGTGTCCCCTTTCAAAGCTAAAAGATATGTCAAAATTAGCAACACTTTTTGCACCTGATAAAATGGTTCAGCAGTATATGAAAACTTGAAATCATTTGAATTTCGGGTTAGAACACATTTAACTTATTTTTCTTAATAAATATAAGGCATGAACATTACTAAACATGAATTTCACAAGTACTAGTTTCATTCTAAATAATGATATCCTAGAATACTGTCATTGGCATGGCCCCGGGCACTTTCAAATGGGCCATAGCAAGATAACGTTAGCAGTAGAACTTGTAAAAGTCTATGCATTAAATATTTTACATGTAGCTTGATACGGCGGCGGTTCCCTGGTACCGTAAATCTGTTTCTGCTCATTTCAACCACTGTATTAAAATTAAAGTTATAATTTGTGTACGAAAAATAAGGTCAACTTTGCGAGAAAAAAAAGGATGCTCTTGTTGATTATACTCTTTTCCTATACAACTGTTGTTACATTATGTTTCCAAAGAGGCTTCTTTAAACAAACTTGCTGGTCCCTTTTAAAGGTTCCAGCCTCTTATAGTGCAGAACAAATGTTTAATAGGCATTTTCTGTTTCTCCCTGAAGAACGTGATATACATGTCATTTACATGTATTACAAGACGTAAAGACCACACAATGAGGAGCTATAATAAATTAACACAATTTTTTTAAATTCTTTTTTTTTGAAATTGAAAACTTCATTAATGATTAGTAAAAAACAAGCTTATATATTTACGCCCTTACAGCGTGTTAAAAAATATGTATTCAACTGGACTTTCTACAGGCGCTTAACTATTCATTTCAGGAACGTCCATTTGCAAATATGGGGGGGGGGGATACAATTGCCAATTCACCTAGCTTATTTACCTTCACGTGTGAAATTGGGTTGAGTATATAATTTTTATGTTATTTTATCCATGACATTTAAAATAAAGTGGATATTTTCATTTTTCAAAAAATCTAAATAAACTTTTCTATTATTATGGTTTCTATTACAATATAAAAAGCAATGCATTTCATCTTCAATTTGCTTACAGTTTTTGCATAATCTTTCTTCTCTTGGTATTTTAAGGTATCTTCCCTGTTCTATTGTGCAAATATAAAAATGTCACAATTTGCAGCGTTATTTATTAATCTGTGACTTTTGTTATTCGATTTCTATGTCAGCGATTTTTTTTTCTACCGAGTCTATTTCCAAATCAAGCCTCTCGATATCGTCTTTCAATTCGTTGTACTCCTCAATAAGTATACTCCGACGCTTTTTGAGCCGATCTCTTTTTCGTTTCAAATCAACCAAAAACCCTTTTTCACCATCACTGTAAAACAAATATTTGACCACTTAACATTATATGCAGTTATCATACAACAGCTAGCAAATAAACAAGAATAGAATAAACCAAAATTTTTGAAAATTGATACGTAAACCAAATATAATTTGTTCCTGTTATCAACATTCAATTCACCGAAATGAATTTATTAAATGCTTTATTATCATGGTTATAGATATAAACCTTGAGCGACATATTACCTATTTATGACGAATATCGCACATATAGTATTGATAAAAGGGAGTCAATCAAATTTGGACCATGTGACATCCACCTATTAAATAATCTATGTTCACACTGCCGATCAGATCAACTCGTTTAAGCACGATCAAGACAAATAACGTGATCGGGAGACTGATCTGACTCAATCGACAAGGATGTTCGGGATAGTCTACCCTCCTCGTCATCGATCTGACCATCTCCTCGAGAGTTTTTGACATGTAAAAAACAATCGAGTAAGGACCGAGAAGCAAGTCACTCGAGTAGAGATCGAGAATTCGTCGAGTAGCGGTCGAATTGATTGGGAAAGGATCGTGTAGAGATCGAGATTGGTCGGAATACAACAAAATTTCCGATCAGTATTCGATCATTTCGACCTTTGCTCGACTAATGTCTGATCATTTCAGAGTGGTCGAATGTTGTCGCAAAGGGATCGGGTATTGGTCGAGTTGGTCTGTGGTAAAATAAATATAGAAGTCGCAGTGATCTGGAAGCGATCGGACATTGGTCGAGTTAATCCTTTCCCGATCAATTCGACCGCTACTCGACGAATTCTCGATCTGTTCTCGAGTGACTTGCTTCTCGGTCCTTACTCGATGTATGATAACTTGTTCATTGACCATTACGTTAGACTGGTACACGACCGTTATTGGCACGACTGTGTTGATATTTGTAAATGCCGATAGCATATTGATTTGTTTACGGAGGGGGCCAACCCACCATTATGTAAGAATAATTTGATTGTGTACTGTCTTTATATTTTAAATTTTATAATTATACATTTAATCTGTAATTTTAACGCTTTATTTGTTTTTTGATATTGACTTTTTTACGGTACAGTATATGCCAAAAAAAAATTGCCATATTATATCAGTTGCATAGGCGGATCCCGTGGTGTAAAAAAATGGTTGGTTTTTATAGGGAGTCCTTGGAGCATGACTGGAGTGGTCCACCTTATGTCAGTCAGTGGGTCCCCTCTTACCAAAAGTTCTGGATCCGCCACTGAGTTGTTTTGGTAACGTCACACGTGGTTACATGCAAATAGTTATCAAAGGTACCAGACTTATAATTTAATACGCCAGACGCGGTTATAAATCATATATATGTGTGTTGTTTTTATGTCATGAATTGACTTATGAGAGTAATTCATCACATAAGTACATAAACATTTATTTATTTCCTTGTAAAAAAATGTTTATTAGAAAATTGAAGTTCTTCGGTACTCTGAACCAGTTTCCTCTTCGTTATAACAATATAACCAATAACTGGTGTAACAATATTTTGACTATTTTTTTTATTATGTCTGTTTAGTTCACGTATCATTGTAAATATAACGGAATTTAATGAGACTGTAATCAAAGTGAGAGGGTTAGCGCTATAAAACCAGGTTAAATCCACCATTTTCTACATTTGAAAATGCCTGTACCAAGTCAGGAATATGACAGTTCTTGTCCATTCGTTTTTGATGTGTTTTGTTATTTGATTTTGCCTTGTGATTGTGAACTTTCTGATTAGATTTCCCTCTAAGTTCAGTATTTCTGTGATTTTACTTTTTACTGCTATTACATCTTTCAACTGTTATGATAAAACGAGATTTAATGATATTTATCAATCAGATCTTTCTTTCTCCACTGAATTAATTTGAACATGTATCCCAAACGTTGATACATAGACTTGCAACATTACAACAAATGTGCATATCGTTAACAAGCATACCACTGCCACTACCCAGCTTAAAGCATCTTCCAAACATTTGAAAGTCCCTACCATGTACTGGGTACCGAAATTACACAAACAAACATTTCAATTCCGTTTCATCTCCGCTTCGTAGAAAGTGTGCTACTACTTATTTATGAGTGCTTTAAACTACCTCCCTTACTACTATTGAAAAGAACTGGTTATTAACTTTTGTAATAAAGCTTATGAAAATAATGGTATTAATTATTTTTGGAGTGTTAAACATTCTTTAGAGGTTTTAGATAAAATACATGCTTTTAATGGTCCTTATAATTCTTTTGACAGTTATGATTTTTCTACTCTGTACACTACACTTCCGCACAATCTTATAAAAAACAGTTTTTGTATTTGATAAAATGGTCTTTCGAAAAATCTCATTGTAATTTTATTTCTGTAACTCGTTTAAAGCCTTTTCTATAACGAAAAAGGAAAGTAAGCTAGATACACTTACTGGAAATGTGCGGATATGATTAAAGCTTTAAATGTTCTGCTAGATGACATTTATGTACGTTTCGGCGATAAAGTATATCGTCAGGTAGTAGGTATTCCTATGGGCACTAACTATGCCCCTTTAATAGCAGATTTATTTATATATTGCTATGAATCTCAGTTTATGACCAAACTCAGTAAAGACCCATCATCGTTATATTTGGTTGATACATTCAAAAATACCTACCGTTATCTGGATGATATTTTTTTCGTTGAATAATCCAGAGTTCTCTAAATATACTTCCGAAATTTACCCAAAATAACTAACTTTAACTAAATCTAACATAAACAGCAGCAGTTGTCCTTTTCTAGATTTAGACATTTCAAATTCAAACGGGAAACTTCATACTAAAATTCACGACAAAAGAGACGATTTTTCATTTCCTATTGTTAATTTTCCTTTTTTAGACGGCGATGTGCCTTTGACTCCATCATACGTTGTTTATATATCCCAACTCGTTCGGTTTGACCGTGTGTGTTCTGATGTCATAGATTTTAACGAACGTAATCAATGCATTACTGGGAAATTGTTGTGTCAGGGATTTCGATACCATAAATAACTTAAAACTTTTACTAAATTCTTTCATAGATACAAAGATTTGATTAGTAAATTTGGCTGCACCTGTAAACAACTTTTTAAAAATGGTATTTCACATCCTAAAGGAGTAGGTCCAGTAAGACCCCTTTTTGGCCCCAAAATATAGCAGTTTTACAAAATTGTTAAAATGTAAATTTTTAGTTATTTATTGGACAGTAAAATGCTTCTGCTACATAAATATGGGCTGTTTTTGACAATACAATGCACATATATCGGGTACTAGCACCATTAAGTCATTCTAAATTACTAAAAATTTCACAATTCTAGCATTTTACTTAAATTTTAGACGGTTTTCGTGTAAAACGAAAGTGGCCGCATTCGTGTTCATCCTTAATATTGAAATGTAAGTTGTATTTTATGTTAATACATAACATATATAAAGGTTGAGGATGAACACGGATGCGGCCACTTTCAGTTTTGACAAAAACCATCTGAAAAGTGACAATTTTCAGCATATTTTGTAGATTTTTCATATTTCAGCTTGAATCTGTGCGTTTTTTATGACTAAATCAGTTAAAATCTTTCACATAAACTAATTGATTCAAATAAAATGGACACTTAAGTGTTTAAAAAGTGGTCAAAATCTTTCGTAAGATGAACCTGAAATTTGAGGCCAAAATCGGTCCTTACCGGACCTACTCCTTTCATGGTAATATTGTACTTAAAGCGAGGAAATCACTATGTGATCCGTGTAAACTTATCGAACTTTTAAACAAATCTATAAGTAAGGGTTATCGTACCAATATTGTAATTAGATCTCTTAATATAGTTTACATTGTCACTAATATCGATTTTGTCATTAGCAAATTAAAACATAACTAAATTGTATCTTCTTTTGAGACGGGATGTATAGACACAGACACGTTAATTTTTATCTCTATAGAAGTCGCTCCTCACTATCCTACTACCTGTCGATACATTTATTTTTGGCATTGCACAAGTCATGTCTTCTCTGACTGTTCATGACGTTAAAATACTAAATCCCTGGGATGTGTTTTAGTTGATTTTAGTCTCCGATGCATGATTTTTTTATTACTAATTTCTTTTGGCTTTTAACTAGCTTTCAGTAGCTGCGAGTACTTTCAAATCCTATTTTCTTGATAATTCTACCTGTTGATACTGTTTATAATGCTTTTTTTTATGTTAATATGGAACTTGTCTATATACCTGCTTTGATTATTTGGAATATCTTTTAATTTTCACTCACTACATTTGTATAAACGTCAAGATTTACCTTTATCGGTAATTCGTATATTTTTCCTTTGATCTTACTGCCTAATATTTTCGAGTATCAACGTACTGACTGTATCAGTTGGAAAGCAAGTCCTTGAAAATATGGCAATACATTGTGTGACGTCATAATTACCGATAAACAGAATGATAGGTAGTTTCGTTTTTGATACTGACTATACCTAACGGGCTCGTCTAGATATTCCACATGATATAGTCAGTATCAAAAACGAAACTACCTATTATTCTATATGAAGGGTTAAATATTTTGCCCTGGTGTCTAGCTTTGTTTGGACTTGTTTGTTTGTTTGCTTTTTTGGCCTTGAATGTTTGTCCCTAATATTTTATTAACTGCGTATTTGCATTCAGATATCGCAGATATCGAAATTTATTCGTTCATAGTGTAGTAATTTACGTTTTTTGATTGAGTTAAGCCTGCCAATTGATAATTTATCGTGTGTATTTCTATGTTGTGATGTTATGCTATTGCTTCAGAAAAAGGAAGAAGGTTTGATACCATTAAAACGTTTAATCCCAGTTCCTAAATCAGGAATTTGATGTACAATAGTTATCGTTTGTTTATATAATTTATAAGTGTTTCTCGTTTCTCGTTTTTTTATATAGATTAGACCGTTGGTTTTCCCGTTTGAATGGTTTTACACTAGAAATTTTGGGGCCCTTTATAGCTTGTTGTTCGGTGTGGGCCAAGGCTCCGTGTTGAAGGCCGTACATTGACTTATAATGGTTTACTTTTTTAAATTGTTATTTATATGGAGAGTTGTCTCATTGGCACTCACATCACATCTTCCTATATATATATGTACGTAAAATTTGTCTTGACAATATTTTATGTATAGAACTTCTTTAGTACATAAATGAAAGTTATAACACGATGGGTGCAACATGTGGAGCAGGATCTGCTTATCCTTTCGGAGCACCTATGATTACCCCTAGTTTTTGGTGGGATTCGTGTTGTTTATTCTTTAGTTTTCTATGTTGTGTCATGTGTACTATTGTTTGTCTGTTTGTCTTTTTCATTTTAAGCCATGTCGTTGTCAGTTTAATTTAGAATTATGAGTTTGACTGTCCCTTCAGTATCTTTCGTCCCTCTTTTATCGCAAAGTTTAATTCATTCGTAATACACCTAGAATTGCAGACATGTTAGACAATATACACGTCTTCAGGTTACACAAGAAGTAGTTTTTACTATTGAATGTTTCTCAAAAGGTAATCAATGGAAAAGAAATTTAACGAAAATTAAATAACAAATATTTTCGCTCTTTACGAAATTTTCCTTAGATAAATTTCATCGTCGTCATCGGCAAAATAGCGGTAAAAGGATTATCATTGGTCATCTCAACTGGATGGTTTTCTCACTTTCGAAGTACCGGCTCAAGCGAGAAAATCAGTCTTGTCGATATGACCAGCGATAATATATAAATAGCAACATTTCTTTAGAGTCATCGAGACATTACTCGCGCCTCATGTTAATATTTCTCATAGCATGAAATTTCTAACAAAAGCGTGTACGTACTCCTTTATTGATTTGGTATCAAATTCTGGTTTGTCTTTTGTTTCAGATTTTTCACGTGATTGCCTTTTCTCGGAGAGTTTTTTCTGTGAAATAGAAATTAAATAATGCAATTATTGTAAAAAATTAAAACAACTTGCTATCAATTAAAAGTAGTTGTCAAACCAAGGTACTATCAATTCAGAAGGATTGCATGCATTTTATTGTAATGCATATAAATGCAAGATTACAACTAAAGATCGATAAACGCCTCGTGAATATCATTTTTACTTCAAATACTTTCAATTAAACTGTGATTAAAT
This sequence comes from Mytilus galloprovincialis, assembly GCF_965363235.1. Taxonomy (NCBI): domain Eukaryota; kingdom Metazoa; phylum Mollusca; class Bivalvia; order Mytilida; family Mytilidae; genus Mytilus; species Mytilus galloprovincialis. Next base: position 45,230,590 of record NC_134850.1, on the reverse strand, counting down.
CTATAATAATATGGAGATGACTTAAAATGTACAGCTTTTTTTTTTATATTCAACGGGTAATCATGGGAAAGAAAGAAAAACAACTTGTTTTAGGGATGTACTTAGGTGAGGTTAGGTGAAAATTAATAAATTAAGAAGCTTAAACTGAAACCATAAGCTGGTAGAGCATCAATTAAGGTAAAAATAAGCTAAAAGTATTGATAGGTCATGGACCTCCTTTTCGAGATATTTGAGATTTAAAATATGGCGGTAAAAGGCTGACTCGGACTCTTACCTTATATTTGCATTGGTATTATAAGGTCTCAAAACAAAAGAACGAAAATTAAGAATCTTCTAAAATTTTGGTAATTGACCTTTCATGAGCTATTAAGTCTTATATGAAAAAATAAATGAGTTATGGGGCAAAATATTTTACATTTTATTGTATGAAAAAACACCAAGGAATCCGAACATTTGACACAAATTCCAACACCTCACTTAAGTACACCCTTAAGCACTTTGTTAAAATCAGATTTTTGTATTCTTAAGAACATTTCCCTTTTGATGATAACATGTAATATTATTATTATATAACTTTTAACGAGACAACTTCATTTAAGATAGCACGGTAGTATTTGCATTCCAGAATTTAGGTTGCTCTTTTGTGACCTATCGAAGTCAATGTATCTGAACAGTGTAATTGGACAAAAAATACAGTATCGACTAAACATACTTTCTCAAACTGAGGGATGTATTAGGTGTAGAAAAATATGAAATAATTTTACGTACACGTGAAAATGAATTTTTGAGATTTGTTTGTAGTTTTGTATTAACTGCATGATTAAAAACCTAAAAGCACTAGTGGCCTTAGGTTTTTAAAAATAGCAAAAAACGTAAACGGTTATGATATATATTCGAATTAATTTCTGATTAGTATAATGAAAGTTCTTCAGTTAACTGTGTATGTAGAATTTTTGGCAGTGCTAAAAAGTGGTGAAAGTCCTAACAAAAAGCTATCATTATCAGTTATGGGTCAGGTAATACTACAGTGCCATCTAAAATGATGCCATACATAAAATTCAGAACAATGGGATCAACATCGGATACGTTTCCGTAATCATTATTCTTTTTTCACAATTCATTCTACTTGGATTTCCTTTACAATTTTTTTTTGTACACACAAGTCTGCTGTGAGCGGGTAAAGGTTTGATGACTTCGTTCCTTTTCACAAGTAACACCTGCCTTATATAACCGCCTTTCTATGCTTGAAGTTTGTAATTACATATATGCGAAGTGTGTTGTTATGTTTCGTCCCCGAGGGTATCACCTAGTAGTCAACACTTCGGTGTTGACATGAATATCAATAATGTGGTCATTTTTATAAATTTCCTGTTCATAAATCTTTGAATTTTTTGAAAAACTAAGAATTTCTTTATTCCAGGCATAGATTACCTTAGCTGTATTTGGCACAACATTTTTAGAATTTTGGATCCTCAATGCTCTTAAACTTTGTACTTGGCTTTATGAATATTTTGATATGAGCGTCACTGATGAGTCTTGTGTAGACGGAACGCACGTCTGGCGTACTAAGTTATAATCCTGGTACCTTTGATAACAATATCTGCGTCCTACTAATTGTTAAATGTACTTACGTATTGGATCAAAGTATTGAGCTTAAAAATGAAATCCTTAACTTACCAAAGCTCTATCAATATCTCCTATCACCTCGTCAAAAAGAGTACCAGTTTCTACCAGTCGAAATCGATGTTTCATTTCTTCCGATAATTCCTTTGCTTTAAGCAAGTCTTTCTCATTCGGAAACTGAATACAACATTCAGCGTAATGAATGATTGCCTTTAAATGAAAACGGGTAATTCTTGTGTTATTGCTTTCATATTCTCGATCGTAGGCCTTTTTATAATGATGTTTCGCTTTCCGAATGTTCTCCTCTGTTTCTATTAGTTTAAACACTTTAGCAATTTTCAAATGGATTCCTGATAAAGCTTTCCAGGATGTCAGGTCGTCAATTTTCTTCTCTAGCTCCTCTGCAATTGACAATGCTTTCTTTAAGTTTGCATTTTGAAGACCAATTTCAATGTCTGGTATATTTTGCTTCTTTGCATTTTCGCTTTTCATTGACCCTTTTATATTTGATAAATCCGTTTCGCACAATCTTTGACTTTGTGCAATATTTTCTTCTGGTAAAAGACTAGTTTTGTTGACGATTATTCTCTTTTTTGTTTCTTCTTTCAAAGGTGTGTCCAGATCTATACATTCTAGTTTATATAGTTTTTCATAACATTCCATTTTAATTCTTTCTATCATTACGGAATGAAAGAGACTTGAATCTCCAATACGTTTTACAACTCCAAACTCAGTAAAACCTATACCTTCTATATCAGAATCGAGGCTGTCCAATAGTTCAATCGCTTCTTTAAGTAAAGATGATAACAGTTTGGGATCGGAAAACGATCTCAGCATATATAATACACCACTTCGGTGTGTTACCGGACTGAAAACAGGACAAAATGATCTGACAGTATCTGTTGTGGATGTTTTTCCAGTGTTCCTGGTATGGAAGCTACTTAAATGCTGTTGTAATAGCTGTGTAAGACAGTGTGCTATCTGATGTTCCCTTAAGCTTTCTGTAGTAACCGGAAAGAATGTGCTGGAAAGTCTAGAACGCAATTTCCCCGTTTCCGGTTTTGAGAAGCTGTCTTTGGAAATTTCCATCAGCCATTTGTTCTTACTAGAATTATAAAGAATCCTAATCATTAGTTCGACTAAAAATGTTTCTGTAATATATTCACTCTCCATGATCAGGTTTTTACCTCTTAGAGTGTTGACTATCTCATTCGTTAGTTGATTATTTTGCAGTTCGTTTGTACAAAGATTGCCATACTCTTGGAAAAGATCAATGATCCTTGAGTTTCTATATTTGTTTCTTATGAATGTGTTGACGAATTCACGAGGGAGATTTTTCCCTTTTTCAACCAGCAACGTGAACATGTTTTTACAGCGACCTTGAAGTACTTCGCTTCCATTTAGATAATCATTCATTGTTTTGTAAGGATCTTCATTCTTAATATCGGAAAACTGGTGTTGCAGACCACTTAAGAATGTGTCATACATAGCGTGTTTTGCCTTTTCTAGGTACGTATTAGCGGACAATTCAGTATTTCCATACAATCTATATGTGATCCCTACTGCACAATATATATAGCAAAGTTTTGCTTTCGTTTCATGTAACAAAGACGGGAAATCACCTTCATAATGTGCTAAAAAGGCCTCTGCATGTTCTAATAAAAGAACGTTTCTGTGAATAACTTCTAACAATCTTGCATCTAGATCTATAAAACACATAAAGAAATTCAGAAGTTTCTTCAGATGACAATTTCGTTCGGTACTAGTCTTTGATGCTTTCATAACCATGAACGTAAATCCATGAGCAGTTATTACTCGCTGCTCATCATTGCCCTTAATTACAATCATAGAATATTTTTCTAAGGTTCGGAGAAAATTGTCCATTATTATTTTCTTTTCATCTTTTTCTAATGTCTTGGGCAAAAGAGAATTAAGAATGAAGAGAGGTATATTATCTGTGTTCAAATATGACATGAGGTGCAGAATATCTTTTTCGTCGGCCGACATATTCTTTTCCGCTTGTACAATAAGCATTTTACAAGCACTTTTAGAAGCAGAATCGTCTCTGCTTTCAAGTCGTTCAAGGTAACTGCCTATGCTTATTTTTGTTGTGTGTATATACGTTTTGGCAAATGCAAGACCATCTGGCAAGTAGCTCAATTTTTTGGCCAATTCTTTTGCTTTCTCTTGTACCGAATCATCAACTTCTAAATAGTTTACAGCCTCATCCTCTGTCATTCCATGAAGTTCAAGAACAATGTTGTCGAAGTCATTGGATAAAGATTCGCTCGTAGCTACAATGATAGATATGTTGTCATACTGATTCAACGTCTCCAGGAACGTTTTGATAAGGATTTTCTGTGGGGATATGAAACCAAGCAGAATAAAAAGATGTCTTGTATCCTTGTAATTGTCGTTTTCCAAAACTGCAACTGCGCGCAATAACATAATGTTGATCGTATCTTTTATCTGCAGTTCTGAGTTGATGCATTGTATCTTTAAGAAATTCATTAAATGGGAAAGCGAATTATAGATATTTAACTCAGTATTACAATCTATCCGCCAAATTAATGAATTATTGTCCTTTTCCCTCAATTTTGAAAATTCGTGTGCATATCTAAAAGCATGCCGTGACTTCCATGTTCCTGGTAGACCTGTAATTAATGAAAAAATATGTGCAAAGATTAAAATAATCCGTATTGTAAGTATATTTTGCCGCAACAAATCTAAACCACATCTTTCCCCAAAATTCCCAGGATTTCTTGAAAACAAATATTTGTCTATTGATAATCTTCACTATCATTTGGAGCTTTCTAAAAGTGTCTATTTGATAAATTACATCTCATTCCTAATAAAGTTGATAATTGCTATATTCCCGTCTCACTATACTTATGGTTATGTTATCGTGTGATTGTCTATATTGTGATGTTATGCTATTGTTTCAGAAGAAGGGAGAATGTTTGGTACCATTAAAACGTTTAATCCCGCTGCAATGTTTGCACCTGTCCTAAGTCAGGAATCTTATGTACAGGAGTTGTCGTTTGTTTATGTAATTTATACGTGTTTCTCGTTTCTCGTTTTTTTATATAGATTATACCGTTGGTTTTCCCGTTTGAATTGTTTTACACTAGTAATTTTGGGGCCCTTTATACCTTGTTGTTCGGTGTGAGCCAAGGCTCAGTGCTAAAGGCCGTACATTGATCTATAATGGTTTACTTTTATCAATTGTTATTTGGATCGAGAGTTGTCTCATTGGCACGCACACCACATCTTCCTATATCTATGTAATAACTAGTAGCCTTTATATCGATATTTGTTGTTTTTTATTGCTTCATTTGTAAATATCCAGTTTGTAGATTTATCTTATCTTAATTTCTCAACCTTTTTGGAAACTACTTCACGTAAATATGTTATTATAATAAAGAGAATGGAAATCGGGAATGTGTCAAAGATCTACAACCCGACCATAGAACAGACAACAGCAGAAAGTCACCAATAGGTCTTCAATGCAGCGAGAAATTCCCGCACTCGGAGGCGTCCTTCAGCTGGCCCCTTAATACATATATATATACTAGTTCAGCAAGTATGAACGCCATACTAAACACCAAATACTTATTAAACTTATTTGTCTTTTATTTTGGTTGTCGTAAACACTAGACAAACGAGACGTCTTTCTTAAACTGTCTTTAGATTTCAAGTATCTGAAATGTCTGAATGTAAATATGTGGTTCTGTGAAGTGTGTCAACCCAGTCTCTATTCATTCAGTTTTCGACATTTCGTATTTTTCATTGGTAAATAAAATTTAAGATTAAAAGAAAATCACATCAAAAGTTCAATTAAACAAACAAAACCAAGGTCAAAAGATATAAATCAAGACAAATAAGAATGACAAAACATTAGCATTTGGAAAAACATTTCGTAATTTTGGTTTATCAATGTTCTTCAGTTTCGTTTTTTATTGGGCCTTTAACTATATTGCGCATCACAAGTTAAAAGCATTGTAAAAGAAAGCTTCGTCTTGTGTACACAATGATTAGCATGGTACAATGAAGAGTCTTATGACAAACTTAAATATTGATCGAGTCAAGTCATGGCGTTGTAAAATTATTTCCGGTTCATGAGATTAAATACCCCTTTGGTAACCTTCGCCTTTCTTTTAACAAATATTGTCAAATAAGCAGCAAAAAAAATTAAAACAGCACGTTATAATGTAATGCGTCCAAAACTGTTTTATGAAGTTACTTTCTTTAGGAACGCTCAAAGCAGAATATTTGAAAGCCAAGGATTACCACAACGGGAACAGTTGAAGAGCTATAGTGCCAAAAAGGACAATAAGGACCTGATAAAAATTGCGAAATCAACCAAAGTCAAATTTTGCCTTATGGAGTTGAAACCTTTTTTCAAACAATTATAAATTTAGTAATGGATAATTTTAAAAAGACTGTTTATTAATTAGAATAAATAATAAATTTCCGAATACTGGGCTGACGATAGTCCATCAGCAGAGGTAATGAACCGGTTCTGTGTAAATGAAAACAGCACGTTATAAATAGTATGCGTTCGACGCGCTTTTCTGGATTAACCTTCATTAGGAACGCTCAGGTCACAATATTTGAAAGCGACGGATGAATATTAATTAATCAATATTTCATTTTCATATTCATTTTGGAACTGTTCTTTTAGTCAAAATAATATATGTAATAGCTTTAATTGTGAGAATTTTGACAGTATAAGATGTTTAAAATAAAAGGTGCCAGACAGAAGACCAATGTTGTTGATTGATTTAATCCGCACAAAAATTCTGAAACAGATCACATGATGACTTGTATATTTTTTTTTGTTAAACTAATGATATAAACAAAAGGAAATTAAAAAACAAATTGAAAACCTGTCCACATCAATTTTATAAATTATTGATGAGAATCTACTTTAGATTTACTCAGAGTTACTTTTGACGTCCAAGCTTAGGTTTCATTATACCAATTAATAAATGTTTCTATATATTTATGCCTGTAATAAGGGAGATATTCGACAATTTCCGGTAAAAAAATTTTTACTTCCGGTCTTACATGATAGCTTTATTCACACTGATTTCAAAAATATATAGGTTCTATATACTTTGCCTGTAAAAGAGGGACGAAAGATACCAAAGGGACAGTCAAACTCATAATAATATGAGAGATATAATGTACTTCCCGTTTAGTAAAATTCACTTCCAGTCTCAAATGATAGGTTCATGTATGCATATCTAAAACTAGAGACTCTAAAGAGCCTGTGTCGCTCACCTTGGTCTATGTGCATATTAAACAAAGGACACAGTTGGATTCATGACAAAATTGTGTTTTGGTGATAATGATGTGTTTTTAGATCTACTTTATTGAAATTCTTGCTACTTACAATTGTTTCTATCTGGAATGAACTTGGCCCTTTAGTTACAGATGAAAATATTTTATAAAAGCTTACCAAAATTTACCAAATTGATGAAAATTGTTAAAAATTGACTATAAAGGACAATAACTCCATAAGGCGTCAACTGACCATTTTGGTCATGTTGACTTATTTGTACATCTTACTAAGCTGAACATTATTGCTGTTTACAGTTTATCTCTATCTATAATAGCATTCAAGATAATAACCAAAAACGGCAAAATTTCCATAAAAAATACCAATGGGGGGCAGCAACCCGAAAACCAATTAATCTGGAAATTTCAGGGTAGATAGATATTGACTTGATAACCAATTTAACCACTGTAAGATTTGCTCTTAATGCTATGGTTTCAGAGTTAGAAGACAAAATTTACATTTTACATATATGTTCTATTTTTAGCCATGGGGGCCATCTCGGTTGAATGGCTGGGTCACCGCACACCTTATTAAACTAGATACCCTAATAATGAGTGTGGCTAAGTTTGCTTAAATTTATCCTAGAACTTTCAGAGGAGAAGATTTTTGTAAAAGATTACAAAAATGTACGAAAAATTGGTAAAAAATTACTATAAAGGACAATAACTCCTTCAGGGGTCAACTGACCATTTTGGTCATGTTGATTTATTCGTAGATCTTACTTTGCTAAACATTAATGCTGTTTACAGTTTATCTATATCTATAATAATATTCAAGATAATAACCGAAAACCGATATGATTAACAAATTTTCCCCACGTCAGATTTGCTCTAAATGCTTTGTTTCAGAGTTATAAGCCAAAATTTACATTTAACCCTATGTTCTTTTTTTAGCCATGGCGGCCATCTTGGTTGGTTTGGCGGATCATCGGACACAATTTTTTAACTAGATACCCTAATAATGATTGTGGCCAAGTAAGGTAAAATTTGAAGGTATTTTCAGAGAAGATTTTTGTAAAAGTTAACGACGACGGACGACGACGGACGCCGGACGCCAAGTGACGAGAAAAGCTCACTTGGCCCTCTGGGCCAGCTGAGCTAAAAATATTAGTTTCTAGGTACTCTTCTATGAAATCAGTGCAAAATAGCTGCCCAAGGTCACTTTCGGTTGATGTTTCTCACGGTCACATGGTAACTTACAGTTTGCAAAAGACCCTATGGCTTAATATTGTAGCAAATTGGGGTAAGTATCAACTAACCTGAGATAGAATCATTCTCGGTCCAATAGTTATCAAAGGTACCAGGATTATAATTCAATACGCCAGACGCGCGTTACGTTTACGTAAAACTCATTAGTGACGCTCAGATCAAAAAAGTTTAAAGCCAAACAATTACAAAGTTGAAGAGCAGTGAGGACCCAAAATTCAAATAAGTTTTGCCAAATACGGCTAATATAAGAAAAGAAGATGTGGTATGATTGCCAATGAGACAACTTTTCACAAGAGACCAAAAGGACACAGACATTTTAAAACAACTTTAGGTCACCGTACGGCCTTTAACAATGAGCAAAGTCCATACTGCATAGTCAGCTATAAAAGGCCCCGATAACACAATGTAAAACAATTCAACCGTGGAAACTAACGACCTCATTTATATAAAAAGAATTAATGAAAAACAATTATGTAACACATAAACAAACGATAACCGGTTATTATCTATTCCTGGGATAAGAAAATCCTTAGTTTTTCAAACAATTCAACGTTTTGTAATGTAAACAGGAAACTTATAAAAAAAATGACCATATAATCGATATTCATGTCAACACCGAAGTGCTGACTACTGGCCTGGTGATACCCCCGGAGACGAAACGTCCACCAGCAGTGGCAACGACCCAGTGGTGTAAAATAGTTATCAAAGGTACCAGGATTATAATCTAATACGCCAGACGCGCGTTTCGTCTACATAAGACTCATCAGTGACGCTTAGATAAAAAAAACTTTAAAGCCAAACAATTACAAAGTTGAAGTGCAGTGAGGATCCAAAATTTTTAAAAAGTTGTGCCAAACACGGCTATGGTAATTATCTATTCCTGGGATAAGAAAATCCTTAATTTAAAAAAAATATCTAAGTTTTGTAAACAGGAAATTTATAAAATTGACCATATAATTGATATTCATGTCGACTCCAAAGTGATGACTACTGGGCTGGTGATACCCTCAGGGACGAAACGTCCACCAGCAGTGTCATCGACCCAGTGGTGTAAATAGTTATCAAAGGTACAAGGATTGTAATTGAATACACCAGACGCGCGTTTCGACTACATAACCCTCATCAGTGACGCTCATATCAACAGTTTAAAAGCCAAACATATACAAAATTGAAGAGCATTGAGGACCCGCAATTCCAAAAAGTTGTGCCAAATACGGCTAAGGTGATCTCTTCCTGGGATAAGAAAATCCTATTTCTTTTTTAAATTCAAAGTTTTGTAAACAGAAAATTTATAAAAATGACCATATAATTGATATTCATGTCAACACCGAAGTGCTGACTTCTGGGCTGGTGATACCATCGGGGACGAAATGTCCACCCGCAGTGGCATCGACCCACTGGTGTAAAATAGTTATCAAAGGTACCAGCAGGGTTTCCGCTGGCGGTCGCCATTTTCGCAATTTGCGAAAAAATAATAATTGTGGCGATAAAAATTCGTCATTTGCGAAAGAATTTGGCGAAAGAAATATATAAACCGATTTATTTTCCTCCATCTTGTTTATTTACTTTTTTCGAGTTTCTCGGATTTTATCCGATCAAACAATACTCGGAATTCACCTTGACCTCATTAAGATTTAGACAGAAAATCAATAATCAGCTGATTGCATTTTATAGCTATCGACAACAAAGGGCTAATTAATAAAGGTGTTGATTGAATTGTTTCACAAAATGATATGGTCAAATGGCTTCCGCTATAAATGTCACATACAGAATTTATTTACATCTTTGCGACGCACGTGTTTGAAGCAAACTTTTGACATTTCTCCCTTTAAAGATAGTTTTGAAAAGAAATCTGTTGTTGTGACGAAAATTGTTCAAAAGCGAGAAAAATCTCCGATTTAAAAGTTTAACTCTTTTATCCTTTGACTTTAATAAAGGCGTTTGAGAGACACATGTACATGTTTCAAGCATAGTTGTACGTCTCAACTTTTTCATTTACGATGGTCAAGAAAAGAAAACTGTCGTTATGAAAAAATCTATCCAAAAGGCTGGGAACAACCCCTCGAATGAGAGTAACCCTCCAATGTAATGACTACACATGAAATGAGGGATCAATTTCATGTGATAAAAGCTTTTGTTTTGATGTAAAAATTACTTCTTAGTACAAAAGGGCACAACAGGAAAAATATATTTATGTTACTTGGCGAAAAAATTAATAAAGTGGCGAAAAATATATTGTTTTGGCGAAAGAGGTCGCGAAAAAAATAATTGATCCAGGGGAAACCCTGGGTACCAGGATTATAATCTAATACGCCAGACGCGCGTTTCGTCTACATAAGACTCATCAGTGACGCTTATATCAAAACAGTTAAAAAGCCAAACAAATACAAAATTGAAGAGTATTGAGGACCCGAAATTAAAGTTGACAGAGGAAATATTGAAACAAGGAACAGTCAAAATTTAGAATTATACCTTTACCTTAGACCTTGACCTACTTTTCCTTTATTCGGACCAAGGACTTCAAATCAACAGACCCTAGATCTCTATCACTTATTGTTAACCAGTTCCAAATACAAATCACTTATTTCAAACGCATTTGGGGAAATAACTCTCATATGTAGTCTCCGTATCTCCTCCGTCAAAATTGGAAAAACATCCTGATGATATAGCGAGCAATTTGGTTAGATAAATTTGTCGCTTTCTTTTACAGTTACGGAGGAGATCTCACCACAAAACAACAGTGCTTGTGGAGATAGCTTTTACAATAAAAAGTCTTCGACTGAGCAGGGTCAGTCTCAAAAGCAAAATCAATAGCTGTTCGATGTCAGATGCCAAATATCTAAGCGACATCTTTCGAAACCACAAACCAGGTTTTGAAATTTGGCAGAGGAATAAAAACAATAATCAGAATAAATACAGAATGGAGGAAAGACATAATAAACTTTAAAACACCAGTACTAAGTAACTGTTACTGTTACTGAAACGGTAATTTTAAACTTAACAACTCTTAAATGCCTGAAATTACTGCAATGAAAAATGTCAAGATCTGTTTCAGTTATTCTGAATAATTCACGGTTTCCTTAGATGGTCAATTCCATTGTTGATAAATATGTGCTTGATAAGTATCATTTCAGATATCAATTGAATTCCTTACGATGCGTAAACTGTGGATTACATACCTTTCAAAATAACTGCATTGTTAGCTTTCATATGTTGACATAACTGTCGGTATTCTGACGTTTCAGTATATTGTTCAATTACATGCATTCCATGCAACCTATAGTAATCTAAAACAAAAATGAATCGTTATAAATATTATTAGATTATTGATTTTATTTTCACAAACATTTCACCAAATTATGTTGATACAAGAAAGGAGTTATTGCGTCAGTTGACCAATATTTGAACCAATAAATTTGGAGATATTTTAGAGTATGTGAGAGATTGAAGTCTTCAGACGTTTTAGACTTATTATTGAAATGTATTGCAAAAAGACCATAAGCATATGTAACGACACCACGGAGTACTGGAAAATGAATGATGAAATAGCTATTATTTAATTTGTCTTTAATGTTATTAGAATTAGCATAAATGTATGTGAGGAATCAAATATGGTGTTCAATGTAGCTTAGAATTTTAAATACTTGAAGACGTCAACCAATACAATAGCAAATTAGACGCACATAAATTCAAGATTTAAGAATTAAATTAAAATTTTAATTACACTGCTTCAAAATCAAAAAATCAAAATAACACATGGTAAATTTCATCCTACCGAAGCGCCTTTCTTAAATGACATCACGAGAACAAATTCAGAAATTGAAAACAATTATTTTCATTGGTATTGATAAAAACATTACAGGATAAAGTTGAACACAACTTGGCAATTAAGATAAATGAAGAGCATTTTTGAAATCTCCGATCAGTGTATCAAACCAGATTGTGGAACGGTCAAGCAAAACTTCGGTCCCATTGCCTGACTTTGGCTATAATTGTTTGTTACTTTTGGTTTATAAGTTTGTCATTTTTTGTTAGAATTAAGGATTTGTAATATATTTTGGCCTCTAAAATCACAAAAAAATAAATACATTTATTGTCAAAAAGCCATCTGGTGCAGTAGATTTGGTTCCGTAAGTGTCGTTTTTACTCACTGATTTAAATGTATAAATTATACTATACTTGAGAATAAAAGGTCACAATCTGTAAATACAGCTGATTCACGAACTAAGCCTCTTTTGTGAAGATATTTGATATTCATAGATATTTTCTTTTGATTACCTTCTCGTTCCTAGATACGATATCTATGTTTCATCGCATTGAAACATATTGCATTTAAATCAAACTGTTGCATATCGGACACTTCAAATTATCAGAAGGACTCAAAGCAAAGTTACGGAAAGTATATATTTAAGTATAAGTTTAAACTTGTAGATATTCAAGACATATAAAGAGAAAAGGTTAAAAATATGCTGCACAACCCTTTGTTTGGACAATACAGTAGTACCTCTGAAATTTCCTTTCAAGGATATTCAATCATAGAAGAATATGCACATTTTAAGCGGTAGAAGGAGTTGGCATGGGCCATTGGATTATGTTTATATTCAGAAGTGCTACTTAAAGAATTCAACAGAACAGAATGAATATTTTGGATTTTAATAACACATGTAACATATAATAAAAAAAAAATCATTTCAACGACATTAATACACTTTAAAAAAAATGAAATGCCGGTAGATATTCAAATTATAGAAATATTTAAATCAATAAACTATGTCTTTCGTTTACTTATACACCGAAAAGACAAGTTACTGTTCGACTGGTAAATGGAAGCGATACAAGTAATGTATTCGTATATTGTTTAATACTTATTCAAATTGGTTTTATTTACAGATCTAAAAATATAAGGTATCGAATTCCCCACAGTCACTGGAAGAAAATTGTCATTCTATCAGATAACTAACTAATGTCACCAAATCTTTTATCAAGTAATCTACAAATGTGCAACACACAATAGAGGTAAATTTAAGGAACATTTTTCTTCTTTTGCGATAATTGAGTTTACAACAAAAGATAACAAAATTTTTCACTTTGCTACTTTTTACAATGTGCGTATCAATTTAAATAAATACCAGTGATGTGTGATGATTTTACAAAGATACAGGAGGATAAAAAAGAGAAACCAAAGATACCAGAGGGACATTCAAACTCATAGATCGATAATAAACTGACTACGCCATGGCTAAAAAAGAAAAAGACAAATAGACAAATTATAGTACACAAGACACATGCAAGACACAACATAGAAAACTAACGAACAAGCAGCACAAACTCCACCAAACAATGATGGTTGATCTCAGGTGCTCCGAAAGGGTAAGTAGACCCTGCTCTACATGTGGCATCCGTCGTAATGCTCATGTTATTACAAACCCTGAAAATGTTTTTAATCGACAATCGTGAAAAGTGAACGGAATTGTAGTAAAGACACAAGGAACATATCTGATATAATCTCTGAAACAAAAATTCCATAACGGACAACCAACTCGTGGTGGCGTCCGTAAAATTGGATGCTTAGTGCATTTTGATATTATCTTTTTCACTTTGCCTCATCTTCGAAATTTAACAGTCACCTACTTTTAAATAGTTAGAATTGCCGAACTGTTTTTCTTCATGAGATATATAGAAACTAAATCTTAATGTTAGTAACTTAATAATTCCTTACAAACTAAACACAAATAACTGATATGAATAATGAGGACGCAGTATGTGGAAATTACTTATAATTAGTCATTTATAATCTCAATTTTCTTATTATTGCACATAATTTCAAGAATATACAGTTATGAATCTGAAATAGATTGTTATCCTTTTTATATTGTTCAATTTTAAAAGAATACTAGAATGCGAATGAAAATTTCATATCCAAACTTTCTATTCAGGTTATGAAGGTAAGAGGAGAAGAAAGATGATAACAGAACAAGAATATAACAACTTATAGAACCTATTACTTAATGTTCACCTTATTATATGCAAAACCAGTCGTTTTACAATATTAATTGTGAACTAAGCAAATAAAACAAGTTATGACTCTAATCACCATGCACATGATATTTTTTGTAAACACACTACTGTTAAGACAATTATTACAATTGTCAGTCATTTGTTGATTTAGTTGAATATGTTGAGGCCCAAACAATCGTTCATAAAAGAAACAAAGGATCACTTAAACTTCAGGATTCCATATTTTCATTTTTATTTTATTTGAGAACTGTAATTTGGATTTTCCATGACTTAAACATAATTAAAATTATAAATACTTGAACATTATATATAAAACATATAATATATAAATATATAAAACTTGCCATGATTTGACAGATTCCTGGATATTGCAGACTCGATATATTGCTGAACCTTTTTACCGAGATCGTTACGTCCTGCAGTCTGCAGATATTTTACCAGTTGTTCAACGTTGTCGGCTGACAGTATGCATTTTTCTTCTAACAGCTGTACAAGATCTGTTCCTGTAACAATTTTCTCTAGAACACCCTTTCCAATATCGTTTCTTATTAGAAATTTAATGATCTTAGTATTTTCTATAAATATAAGAAAACTATGACATTGGCAATACTACAACAGATAAACTTATGACTAGTAATGAAAGAGTGATAATGTTTCATCAATTAGAAGGCAATATTTATATGGTTCTCCTTGGTTTCTATATTTTTGTAACTGTATTGCTGCGTATAATATCTTTTTAACAATCGCGAGCATTTACTAGACGTGTAAAAAATATGCATGACATTACACAACTAAAATGCCAAAGAATTTTTATTTCTGTAAAAATTTAGACCATACATGGGAATTATGAATCTTAAATTTTGGAATGTTGATAGATTCTTCGTATATAGCAATTTTTTTGCAAACTTCAAAATTCTAGACAGCAGCATTCAAGCGGCGGCTGCATATGGAATGTACATCTTTTATAATATTCCAGGGTTTGCGTTTCCTTTCATAATTTTCTTTATAGCGGGTTTCTGCTCACAAGGAAGCTATTAAACCAAGCGTTCCAATGGGCTTCTACTTGTGAGTTTGAATGTATTTTAGAATCTTTTGCCTCTCTTTCTTTTGGCTAATACCATTACAAATGATCTTAAGTTAGTAATGTCGACTTGTTTTTATAATTTCCACTTCATTTCCAATAATATCGATCCTCTTTCTTTCTTGAAAGCTATATAGAACTTCATTGGCCGATATATGAGTTCAAGAAGTAGTTATATCAAAACCGACGATATTCATTATTTTCTGTGTTAAAATATACAAATTAATAATATATTTCAATATCGATAATAAAGTACCTTTTCTTGTTTGAATTTCATAATAAGATTTTGCACTTTCGAGGATTAATATGAAAAGGGTTGTAGGGGAATATTCTATAAGGTTCAATGTATGAGGTAAAGGAAGGCTGGATAAAGTCTTTTTCCTGTATAAAGACTTCATGGTATTCGGTTATTTTTCATTATATAAGTAATATATAAAAAATCATCGTTTAGTTATATAAAAATGAAAAATTATTTAATTCAATAAACTTCGTCAAAATGAAGTAAATCTATAAGTCGACTGATACAAATTTGAAAAAAAAGTGTTTATATCTCAAATTTCAGCATACAATTTTAAGACTCATTGACGGAAAAGACTGAAGCCAACATAATTATGTACATATGTGTTCTGATGTCATGCATTTACCTGCAGATAATCCAAGTGCTATTTCGGTTGTCAAACTCCGATAACTGTCAATTACAATCGATTCCATGATACGTTTCTGAGATGATGTTATAATTTGAAGATTATGTCTAGGAAATCTACTCAAGATGTCAATGATCCTTTAATGTAAAATCCCGGTTAAACTAACGACAATTTAATTGATTCCTATATAAATTTTCAAGCGCATGCTCGACAAATATTTGGTTTTATAAGCAACTGCATGTGTTGTATTTTCTATGCAATAACTATCACAATACTGCGTCAAAGGTATGCATGTTTGACATTATCTGTATATTC
Source organism: Mytilus galloprovincialis (assembly GCF_965363235.1). Lineage (NCBI taxonomy): Eukaryota > Metazoa > Mollusca > Bivalvia > Mytilida > Mytilidae > Mytilus > Mytilus galloprovincialis. The sequence continues at coordinate 45,214,357 of NC_134850.1, read as the reverse complement.
TTATTTGATGACACATTTAGAAAACATCACACGTTTCATTTATTTGTACACCGTTTTTATACCGCGTGAATATATAGCTGGGTTTTTTTAGTTGTATTTGGCAAAAAGGTTAAGAATGTTCAACCCTGAATGCTTCTAAACTTTGTACATTATTTGACCTTTATAAATGCTTTTTTTATTCGAGCGTCACTAATGAGTCTGTTGCAGTCAAAACGCGCGCCTGGTGTGCAAAATTTCAATCCTTGTATCTATGATGACTGATGAGTTTATTTATACAGTCACAAGTCAATCACTTAATTCATTAAAATATTTTAACTGACTTGTGCGGCTAAATTAATGTAAATTTTAGGGTCTGGTTAATCAACTGGCTGATTAGAAGAGAGTATTTAAAATTGATGTTGAAGAGCTAAAATAAGGCAAAAAGATCAAATAAGAAGTAAACTCTGCTAGGAATACGTAGCTAACTATATACTAAACATGAACAATATCAAATATAAAACAGGATTTATTTTACACACTTGATATGATTTTATTTTATATCATTATTCAATTTAACGAGCGTTTTAAATAGAATAATGTGTTTATATGATATTCATTACAAACCTACCTTGTAGAATAAACAATCCATAATAAAATTAACGGTACCAATTTTCTTGCACAAGATGCGCATTTCGACAATACATGTCTCTTCAGTGATGCTCGTGGCCAAAATATTTGAAATCCAAAGCTTATATAAAAAACATAAGATGCGACATTTCACGAGAAGGACCTTTTCAACTAAGTGCGTCAATTCAAGAGAAAATACTTATAAAAGATAATTACTTCTTTCATTTTTTAAAGGAAGAAGGAAATGTTTGAAATTTGGAATATGAACTAAAAAGAAACCAACATTACTTACTTACCTATGTAAATGTCATTAAATCTCCTCTTTCAAACATATTATGTTTGTATTTCGTCAATTGTATTGTATGTTGACAAGGAAGTTGAAAAAAGTATTTTTATTATTATATTTAAAGGTTCATATCGGTTAAGTTTTTTAAAACATATACAAAATATATATACTAGTAGATAAAATCTTAGTTTCAAAAGGTATTGCAAATCAATACTAAAATGTCGGTGAAGATGCTTTTTGGGGTTTTCCTTTAGACTAAGTTCAGTTGGTTAATATAGTCAAATTTTGAATTTGTCAGCGTACATGGACTTCCCCCTTTTGAATTTATCTTGAAGTTCGGTATTTTTGTTAAGAAGTTGATGCTTATATGTTTGTTAAGAGTTGTAACGTAAGATTTTTTCGCGAGATATACCAAAACGCTTTCTAAATTTTAATGGTAACATAATTTTCCTGGATTAGAAGATTTAAAGAAAAGTGTCTAGTACTATCAATTTTTTTTCGTTCAGAAGTATTAAGCTAAAATATATCAAAAATTTGAAACGAAGATTTAAAAGCATATTTACATCACAGAAGGTAAAAAAATGTTTTGCTTTTTATCAATCTATAACTTTTGCCAATTCTTCAAATATTAAGAGCGCATTTTTTGTATTGAAACTAGGTTCTTTTGGGGATTTCGGTTTATATAAATAAAGCAACATAAGTATACCAGTGTTCAAAAGTCAGAAATCGATTGCGAGAAAACAAATCCGGGATACAATTAAAACAGAGAGAAACACGTCAATTATAAGAGGAAAACAACGAAACAACAGAAACACTGAAGCGCAACAAAAACAAAATGCAACACACATAGAAACGAACTATAAGAAAAATGACCATATAATTGATATTAATTTCAACACCGAAGTGCTGACTAACCACAGAACAAAAACGAACAAATAACAAACGTAGGACAGCACAACAGAGTAAAACAAAGGAACAACAGGAACACTGACATGCAACAAATAAAGAGAAAAAGTACATATAAACTGAACCACTGCCATACTACTGACGTGGTACAGGATATGTAGGAAAAAGAATACGTGATATGGTTGCCAATGCGATAACTCTTCACAGGAGGTCAAATGAAATAGACATAAAAACTCTAAGATCACCGTACGGCCTTAGATTATCTCTCTATGTTGTTTCTTATGACCTTGACTGCCTGTTAAACCCTTGCTCTGTCAGCATTGATGGTTATTTTTTTGTAAATATTTATAGATTATCGTTGATCATCTCAACGAGAGTGATTTTCTCGCTTGAGCCGGTACAGCGAAAGCGAGAAAAGCAATCGAGTTGAGATAACCAGTGATAATCTGTTAATCGCTATTTTACCTCTGACGACGTTGTCAATTTCATTAGCAACGCCACGTGCCTCCTTGGTTTCGAGTAGCATCATATAAAAACTTATCACAAAAAAAAGATCAAATGAAAAATGCACAAAATAGTGATAAAAAAGGATATATGAAAGGATTGTCAATTCGACAACTATTCTCTAGAGTTTAAATGATGAATAAAAAAATCAATTACCCTACGATTTTCAACAATGAGTACAATTCATGTCATATAGTCAGCATAAAAAGGCCTCGGCATAAAAAAAAAGTGAAACATTTTAACAAGAAAGATAATGGACTAATTTATACGCTACAAAATACCACATTTCGAATATAATAAACTTAAAAGGCAAGCTTACGAATTACAGATCGGCACATTAAGATTGTGACGGGTTAAGCTAGGTTCACACTGCCGATCAGATCAACTCGATCAACCCCGATCAAGACAAATTGCGTGATCGGGAGACTGGTCTGACTCAATCGACAAGCATGCTCGGGACAGTCTACCTTGCTCTTTATCGATCAGACTTTCTACCCGAGAGTTTTTGACATGTAAAACACATTCGAGTAAGAATCGAGAAGCAATTCAGTCGAGAAGAGATCGAGAATTTGTCGTGTAACGGTCGAATTGATCGGGAAAGGATCGTGTAGAGATCGAGTTTGGTCGGAATACAAAATTTTACCGATCAGTACTCGATCATTTCGACCTTTGCTCGACTAATGTCCGATCATTTCCAGATTAACTCGACCAATGCCCGATCGCTTCCAGATCACTTCGACTTCTATATTTATTTTATCCCAGACCAATTCGACCAATACGCGATCCCTTCGCGACCACATTCGACCACTCTTAGATCTCTACTCGGCCATACACGAGAACACATGACTGCTACACGATTCTCTAAACGTGTGTGCAGATCTGATTAACTCTCCTAACTCTGCTTCCGAAAAATATATTGGCAAATAAAGGCAACAGTAGTATACCGCTGTTCAAAACTCATAAATCCATGGACAAAAAAACAAAATCGGGATAACAAACTAAAACCGAGGGAAATGGCAACATTGTTTTAACTGTACAAAAATTCCTCCATGTACAGTACGTGTCTAAACTTTTACACGTAGAGGTAACATTTTAAAAGAGAGGCAAAACACACCAAAGGACAAAGACAGCAGTCCACATGCATAACATAGAAAACTAAAAACTTAGCTACACGTAACCCAACGAAACCTGAGAAGAACTCAGGTGTTTCGGGAGGGAAGAAAATCATGCAATTTTGGCACCGGCAGATTTTTCTAATATGAAAGAAATTGTACAATAACATTCATTATTAGACTGCTGATGACTAAGTTATCATTCAAAGTTGGTTTTTAAGAACATCAGAATTATAGTTTACCTGTTTTATGGACTAGTTTCTGTTTTGTCTGTCCGTATTTTGAGTTTGTCCAGAAATGGTTGTAGTATAAATAAAAAAGGAGACTAGTGTGGTACAATTGCCAATGAGACAGCTCGTCACCGAACACCAAATAACACAGAAATTATTTATAACAACTATAGGTCACATAGCAATCATTTTTTTTCTTCATTCGAACTTTTTGACGTAATTTCACACAAAAATGAGAGAAAGCAAACTATACACTCGCTGCAAATGCGTCTACAGTTTGTCGTTCGTCGTTTGTTAGTTAAAACGATGAATTGTCTTCTAACTTTAACATTAAATCAATTATCTAATTATATAAACGTGTTCTCGCTTATAAAAAAATTCAACACAATGTATAAAATTACTCAAATTTAGGTATCACCCTCCTTTTTTTTCATAAAAAATAACAGCTATGAAAGACAATTTGAGTAATTTTAGACAATATTTTGAGTTATGACAAGCAAAAACATACCTCTTTTTAAAATCATCTCTATCTTCATACAGTCATCTGATTAAGATGAAGAACTGCCAATAAAATTAAATATGCATAGAGGAGCGATGTCATCTGTGTCTATTTCTACGGAGGCTATTTTCCCCGCGTAATAAGTTCCAATAACAACAAAATGCGCATGCGTTTTTAACAGTTTAAACAGGGTCAGCAAACTCTGATTAAACGATGCATTTGTTTCTACTTCTGTAACGTTTAACAAACTATAACAAACTGCACACAACGTTTACCAGACTTTGGTTAGAAAGAAATGCACTCTTGATCACTTGATAGATATAAATGTAAAGTTGTAAACAATTTCAGAAAAGGTATCACTCCAGGGGATTGAAATTCTACTATTGGTAAAATTTTGAGGAAATTTGTAACATATTTGCTCTCTTGTGCAATATTGCTTAGCAAATACATGCAGATTGTTGCCATAAAGCAAAAAGAAAATAAATATCTTTAACCCTTTAAATACTGGATATCAAATCTATGAAAAATACTGATAACCTACTTATGCACAATATATGACACAAACGCTACGCTTTATTTGTAAGATAGCAAGGACAAGGGGTGGTAAAGTTTTTGTATATTGCTGTCTATTATAAGTACTAATCCAGAGACACATCTCATTTTGTCATTTTCAAAAAAGAGCAATAAAACTACCCTTACATATCAGTGTCCACTATGAGGAAGTTTTAATAAGCATTGGGTTCCTCTTTGTTGAGTAAATGCAAGTCTCGCATACTGCCCACACAGTGTTCATCGTGTCAGCCACTGCCTCACCTAGATTTCTCGGCGCCCGTTGCTGTCCAAACCATCTTCTATGCACTCTTCAATCTCCGTCATTACTATTAACCTGTTTCTCTGAGCTCTTACCACCTTGCCCACAAATCCAACTGATTTATCTCTATGTAGATATTTTAAATATATGATTTTACTCGGACCTTATACAGAATATAACCAAATAATTGGAGAAAGTGTCCAGCTAGCACACATAGCATTATAAAGGGTCATTACGCAAGAACGGCCACCCAAATTCGCATTTGATCTGTGTTTTATGGTAATAGGCATTGTGTATACGGCGTATCATAAAATTTGGTTGAGGCAAAATAAAGTTAGAGAACGGAAACTGTAATGTTTGGACGTACGTACGGACAAGGGTTAAACTTAATGACTACTCCGAAGCTGAGGGGAATAAAAACTTCGGACGTTTTTATACTAAAATTATACATACTCGACCAATTCCCGATTATCCCTACGACACATATACGATCTAGTCGATCTGGTCTGGTCGAGATCAGACTGAGATCGTGAATGGTTGATTTGGTCTAGATAGTCGAGTAAAGATCGTGTAAAGATCGTGAATTAATCGGAATTATCGAATAAGTATTCATTTTGTAGTCGGGATGAAGTCATGATGAAGTCAGTAATGAGTCGTGAAGGGTCGATTTAAGATCGTGTACAGTCGGATGGCGGTCGGGTAGAAGTCGTAACCAGACCCGACCAAGAATTTGGTTGAGTTTGATCGTGGAAATTTGGACAATCGGGATCATACAGTTGTTCTGACCGGCAGTGTGAACCTAGCTTTAAACATTATTGTGAGAACTTGAAAGAGTGAAATTATATCACAACATAAAAACAAACTGGAAAATTTATTTGAAAATGGCTTATCTGAAAACCCCGATACGAAACCAAAATTAATCAATTATTAAAAACAACAGATGTAAAACAGTTTGCTTTATCAAATTGCAGAAAAAAACATAGAAGGATTGATAAGTTAAGGGATCAAGAAACAAATATAGCACCAGTTTCTTAAACAAGTTCTGAACCGTGAGACAAAGAACATGAAGAAACGGATTATGTTTTAAATCTACTTGAACATGTTGAAACCAAAAGTAGTTTATAGGCTACTAATACGCCAATAATTCAATACAGGTAGTTGGTTTTTTCGCTAAATACAAAATGTACAAACTGTTCTTTCCTGTGGCGCTGTCTTGGGTTCTTGTTACATATAACAATAATATATATATACCTGGGAATTCTTCTGTACACCAAAATGATGTACTATGTTGGAGCTGATCCATCGAATTAAATCAAATCACAAAACTTTCGCGAAGTAAGGAAGAAGGAAGAATTCGAATAGATGAATACGTAGTACTAACAAAAGATTATATAGATTCTTTATTATTCAAAACAAACAATGCTTACCTAATTATTTACTTTTATTTTGCAATTTCCAAAATTAGAAAAAATGTCATGTTGGAATTTTTATAAACAATTCACTTAAACATGACATTTTCAGATTTAGATAATTGACTTTTCTAATAAAAGAAAACACTTTATCATGGCTCTAGTGAAAATTGGAGCATATCAAATAGATATAAACAATTGAGAGAATGATATACCAACATAAACATGATAAAATAATAACTTCAAAAATACATATAGTTTCACACCAACACTATTTGATTTAAGACAAGCAAAAGAAAAGAGGGACGAAAGATACCAAAGGGACAGTCAAACTCATAAATCGAAAATATACTGACAACGCCATGGCTAAAAATGAAAAAGACAAACAGACAAACAATAGTACACATGACACAACATAGAAAACTAAAGAATAAACAGCACGAAACCCACCAAATACTACGTGATCTCAGGTACTCCGGAATGGAAAGAAGATCCTGCTCCACATGTGGCACCCGTCGTGTTGCTTATGTGATAACAAATCAGGTAAATAGTCTAATTCGGTAGGTCACATTCATAAAAGGGAAGGGGATTGTAGTTACGACGTAAGGAACATATCCGGTATCATTTGTGAAACAGTTATTCTATAACGGTCAACCAACTCGTGGAAACTCGTGGAAACGAATTTTCGTATTTGTCAGTGTTAGTTATGTTTAAATTTAAATATTAAATTTATTTTCCAATTGTAAATAATATAGAACAGTCCAATTTACTATAATTTGTGCATATAAATGCAAGAAGATTTTGAGAGAATGTTAGCTAGACATTCGTCTTTGTCCCGCATGATGTTAGAAGTATAGAAAAACACTCATCTGTTATTTCAAAACTACCAACTGATATAATACTCAACGTAAATTTAAGATTAACCTCACTAGGATGATATAAGATAGACATGGTAAGCCTTCAAAAAAATAAACAGATCACGAAGATTGTTGTTATTTTTACAAGTGGAGTTTGCATAAAATTATCTCTTTTTTTTACGTGAATCGGTTTGGTTTCTAGATTACAAAAATTTATGCTAAACAAGCTATGCTCCTAAGATACGAATTTGATGGACTCAAACGCACCTTTGTTATATTTGTCTTTTTCCTCGGAGCATTTTTGTTGTTAATTTGCTTTCAAAATTGAAAGTTGAAATCTACCGTTTTAAATAAGCATTGTCAATGTTAAGATGACATTGTGATCTGCAAAATTATTTCCGAAATTAGAACTTTTATCGCCGCCATAAGGTTTTTAAAAGTCTGTTCTGGTTCATTGTTTATAAACCTAAATGGACCATTCTTTTATTTTGGTTCTGGAGCAAATAACTTTTAATATAATCTCCTGTAACAAACTTGAGAAATAACCAAAAGAATTATGTTTCTTTTGTTGCAAATCAGTATATACTGTAAAGACCATTATTCATCTTAAACAAAATTTCTAGTTTAGTTCGCATTCAAGCTTCTTCCGTCAAAATGTTTTATCATTTTATTCTATTTTACATTAACTTATTATGATATTTGACATGAATGTATACTTTGTAAATCACATATCGCTTCAAGCTTTAAGTTTTGAGCCAAAGTTTTCTTTTCTTATCATGGTCCTTACCTTTTTATAATTTGCAATAGACGTTTGATATTGGTGATATAAATGCATCATTTCAGAATGATGTGTCACGTACCATGTTTGGCTTCTGAACATGACATTTTAAATTTAATTACTCAACTCTCTAAATATCCCCTCAAAAAATTATATATCCTTGCATACTATTGTATCCCCTTTTAGTGTAACTAATAGTGTTGACTTGTATCATGACTCATTCCATACAATTATCAACATCTAATAAATGGGTCTAGTAATATCCCTTAACCGTATACATTTGTTTAAGATTCATGTTAAATACCTTATCAGTGCAGCATGATGTTGTCCTGTGGGACATTTCGCGCCCTTCATCAATTGTTAAATTTCTTATAAACCATTTGTTTTCTATTTTTTTGTGTCGTTTTCTGTCATTATTTATTGTAGATTGTAAAATATTGAAACGCGCATCTGGCGTATATAAAAAATTTAGTCCTGATATCTATGATGAGTTTATATCAACTTATTGTTTTAATGAGACTGTATAGATTACATATTTAATACTTGTCCTTTTGATGACATTGATGTTATGTAACAATACTATTTGGGTGGAACTTTAACGGCGTAGACCAAAACCTTGTCATACTTTTTTTACCGGTCAGATGTATTGGTCTATCTATTACAGTGTTTACAGTAAATTTCAAAAACTGGTAAAACAAATGGTACAAAATGTAGTTAGGGTGACAATAGCGATAGATTGACAGTTTACATCTCCATGTCTTTCAGATGTTTATCAAGTCACACAAACACCGCAACAAATTATAATTATGTTTATTAAAATTGAAGAAAATGTTAATTGTTGTTCAGTGGATTCATTATTATTCTTTGGCTACCAATTTTCGTGGCTTTCTTGGGTATAGGTAAACCACGAAATTAAATGTTCAATGAATGACACATTTTCTATAGGCTTGTATGCAGACATCAGTAAAACCACGATATCAAATACTAACATACAGGTTTTCTTTATCCACGAACATTGGTATATAACAAACACGCATACCGATTTGACAATTGAAAATATATCAAAATGAGATACATTTTAAGCTTGCTAAACACCCATTTTAAATTGATTCAATTTTTAAGGTTAACGAAAGCTATATAATTGAAATATGTTTGGGATACTGCATTACTATAAAGAACGTAATCTTAATCACAATGCCATTATTATTTCAAAAACAATGGCGTATGGAAGATTTGAATGTTTTTGTAGCTTCCTTATTGTTTTATTTGCACTTCCAGTTGTACAGCAACCAAGTAAGTTTAGCTTTTATAAATTAATACAGAGCTCAAGCTCCGATTCTTAATGAAATATCACTATTACGTACACGTTCTCTTATCTGTTCGAATCGCAAATGTTCAAAATAATTTCTTTTTATGCCTGAACATAACATGACGATATATATAAAAAAAAACGCGTATCTTTGTTTTATTTGTTCATGTTACATGTCCTTGTTCAGGAGACAATTATGTATTTAGTATATATTCAGCAACCTGAAATGCTTATTGTAAAATTAGAATGTTGTTATAATCTTCCTTTCTCTTCCAAATATTTATACTTAGAACCATTCAAGTCAATGCGGCTTAACCGAATTTAACGTTTGAATTCTTCCTGTAGCCGTTTCTTTCATTTGTGGACGTCATTTGTCCTATATTTTTTTGCTAAAGCTATTTAAATATTATATGCTTTGTATTTTCTAAATAACGATCTACCATGCTTAATATGAATAACGATAACATTGTTTAAGTTCTTTTAACACGCAAACTCAGCTGAAACGTTTCAAAATTCATAATGATATATACGTCATTTATACATAAATAAATTAAGGAAGTTAGCGACTGTATATATCTGCCTGAACTAAAACCGAATTTTTACTATTATAAATGTTTTGAAATGGGTGTTTACATGACATATTATCCTGTATTGTCTATTTGCTTGCAATTTGGTGTATTGGCTAGATGGCCAATACAGATGATCGACATACAATATTAGGTCAACTTTTTTGTATGGGGCTAGGAAACTGGTTAAGGGCGAGGTTCTACCGAGCAATTCCCCAGTTTAGTGCCGAGTACTAAAACTTTATATTTTTATGACATTGACCTAATTTTGTTTTTATACTGCAACTTTAGTTAATGCATTGCTAGCTATTTAAATTGGAACACAAATTTTAAGCTTATTTCCATCCCTTAATTAACCCCTGACATATTGTTCCATGATGAAATTGATATTGCACAAAATATAGCTATGTTACTATATTTACGAAATAAACCCAACCAATGCAGTATAAATATAGATAACCGTCTGTTGAATGAGGATAAACACCACAAAATAAAGACCCGTACAGTATCAGTATGAACAATTTTTGAAAATTATCATTTTTATTAAAGAAGTGTTTAATTGCTTTTAAAAGTGATATAAATTTGCGATGAATTATCCTTTTATTAGCGCGTAAATAAACCTTTTTAGTCCCTTGATTTGTTTTTACTCTAGTTTCCTCCTATCAAATTTGACGCCAAATGCCAACAGTCATGTTGAAATTCGTGGACCAGAGTGACGAAGAAAAACAAATTAGATATCCATTTGGTGCCGAGGTTTCCACACACGGCCTTTTTTCATGGCAACCATAATGATTTGTTGTTCATAGGAGGCATTTAAGTCACAAGATTATTCCCTGAAGTTAGTGAGTTGACAATCAGTTACTACAGTAAGACATGTACAACATATTCTGTAATATGTGTTTTCAATTGTTCTAACTTTGGTATGAAACAAAACGTGTGAATGCGCCCTTAAAGACAAAATCGTTGCATTAACCCTTTCTACGTTCAGTCATTATTTATACGTATAGAAAATAGAATTGTTCGTCACATGTAAATAGCCTATATATAATACAGGAAACGAAAACATTAAATTCAAATAAAATGTTCCGGTTAATATCGTATTCTCATTTTGATAGCTGATAATAAGTTTAATTCAGTGTCTTTTTATTTCAATTGAACAAATGCGGGTGTGAAACGTATATTTGTTATATGGTTGTTAACCAATTGAAAGTCGATATGAATTTTAAATAGCGTAAATGAGACAGATTATTAACATCACAAGTTACCACAAGTATGCATAACAAGTTCATGTTTTTCTACGGCTGTTTATGACGTCTTTACACTAAATTAATTGGATGTGTACTTATTGATAATTTAGTATAACATGTAAAGATGCATGATTTTTTATTTCATTGGTTGTTTGTGGCTTTGAACTAGCTTGCAGTAACTGAGAGTAGTCTCAGATCAGTACTTAGTGTTTTTTGTTGTTGTTGGGATATACAAGTACACTGTCACGTCCACTATGTGTTTATGTTAGATGTGTTTCTATTTGTATCTATCTGACGAGTTAATGCTTTTTTAACCATTTTTATAGTTCGAATCTTATGTTGTACTCTTACACCACTGTCCCAGGTTAAGGAGAGGGTTGAAATCCTGCTAACGTGTTTTATACACCCCCCTCCCAATTCTGTATATATGTGCCTGAAAAAAGTCAAGAGACTGTAATTCTGTGGTTGCCATTTGTTGATGTGTTACATATTTGTTTTCGGTATAAAAAAAAATCGAAACATAAATTAGGCCATTAGTTTACTCGTTTGAATTGTTTTACATTTGTCATTTTGGGCACTTTTATAGCTTAATATGTGGTAAAGTCTTTGCTCATTGTTGAAGGACGTACGGTGAACTATAGTTATTATTTTCTGTGTCATGAGGTCTCTTGTGGAGAGTTGTCTCATTGACAGTCATACCACATGTTGGTTTTTTTATGTATAAAAATGTCTACAAACAGTTTTTGATGAACTTGCGACACACAAAAATTAAATGTTGAGGAGACACTGCTAATATTCTGGACCTAAGACATGACTTTCATAATCATGTAGCAGGGTTCATCTTGTTCTGTATGCCCTCAAACTTTTCAATTTCATTGATCCGTCGGTAGAAGTATACATGCAAATCAACAGTAGAGTTAAAAAACAAGTGTCATATTGACTGGCATTGGTTTCACACGAGTCGTATCACATTTATATCTTATACAATTAAAATGTTATTCATCCGCATAATACATATTTAAAAGTCTATAAAAACGACCAACCAGCAAATTAACTATGTACCGGATCGTCTAGAATAGGCGATACTATGCAGATAAGGAAAAAATTATATCAGTCTAAAGATTTGCACAACGGTACTGATATAAGATGTTATAATACGAAAATGTTGTTATTAAATCGTGTTGACAAATATTTCGGCTCAACAAATGGCCTTCTTCAAGTGTCACAAGTTTTAACAATACTGATACATAATGTATGATGTATTATACATACATACATACATTATGTATCAGTATTGTTAGTCTTTAGACTGATATATATATATATATATATATATATATATATATATATATATATATATATATATATATATATATGTGTGTGTGTGTGTGTGTATAGTACTTCCTGTGATCAGTGAACCAGGTTGATTTTTTTTTATAGAATGTTAACATTGTTTGATCGGTTCCTACGTCAGATGAAGCATATCAATCAAGTTCCCTGTGACGGTACTCTCATGTGGTCTTTGAATGACTGGTTTTAGATCTTTGTTCTTAAATCATCAAAATAGGCATACGCATATTTATCAGCTATTTACCACTTAGACGCTGTCATAGACCTTAGAGATGGAAGTGATTATTTTAAAATGTATGAGGATTGTGCCTCATATCTTATCATTTGACCAAAAACGAGTAAAATTCAAATTAGATCTTGCTTTCAAATTGTATTCCCTCCCCTGTGAAATTATGAAATACGAGACATACTATCAGAGTGTTACTTACCTCCCCTATACATATGTGTATTATTCTAAAAGTATATGTTTTTGCAATAGGAAATGAATGATTTTTTTATCAATGGAGAAAATATTATTACAACAACTTTTATTTAATAAAACATGATTGAATTCTGGACCATAAAATGTAACATTTTTCGTAACAGTAAATTTATCAAAAAACATCATAACAGATACATTCAGAGGCGGATTTTTGGAAGGGAATCACTGAACCTTGAATGGAGCGGGCCCCTTCTTAGGAAGTCAGTGGGCCCCCACTTATGAAAAATTCGTACTATCTTCATATCGAAATTGTGAACGACAGGCGTCTTTCTCGTCTACATAAGACTCATCTGTGGTGCTTGAGTCCTTACAATAGCAATTATTATAAAGTCATCTTATTTACATGTATCTTAACATTGCAATTATTATAATGTTATTAAATATTACCTTAAATTTTATATTGAAGTTGTTATAATGACATCAAATATTACAATTAATTATCCTGACATTTTAATTGTTATAATGACACCAAATGCAACATATATAATGAAAACGTAATTATTATAATGACATCAAACGTAATAGTATAACAGTAAGCAGGACATGTTGCAGTTTCAATATCAAGCATACTGTTCTATATATGACAATTGAAATAATTATAATCAATTGCCACATTCTTATCTTCTGTTGTCATTTTATTAAGTCTTCTAGAGATCTAAAATGATTATTCAAATAAATTGATTATTCACATATATAGTTACAAACATGTGAGTTATGTTCAATTCTTCCTTTTTCATTTTTAGACATTATTTATGGTCTGAAAAAGAATTCATCTTTTGTAATTCTTTTTCAACTTCCTCAATTTCCATATCAATTCTTTGTAATTCAGATTGGACTCTTTTCTTATCCGATATCAGTCGATCTCTCGTTTTTTGACAGAACCGCTTTTGATAGCCATCCCTATAAAGTAATAAGAACTAAATTAGTAATATTTATGATACTTAATATAATTTGAAACACTGGAATAACGTAACTTATGGCAAGTAACAATAAAAATAAACTGAGAATAATGACTAAATTTCAAAGCATGTTCTTAATAGACCATTACCAAAAAAATGTATCCCCTTTTCAACTCACCTTGCCCAAGGGGTCGAGTGAGCTTTTCTCATCACTAAGCGTCCGTAGTCTGTCGTCCTCTGAAACAACTGGGCCAAATTTAACCAATTTTGGCCACAATCAACATTTGGGTATTTAGTTTAAAATCTATATTTCTGCAACCAAAGCATGTAAAGGTAATTGTTTATCAGGTCAAGATCTATCGGTCCTGAAATTTTCAGACAAATCGTAAAACTGTAAATAGCAATAATGTTCATCAAAGTAAGATTTACAATTAAGTCAACTTGACCAAAATGGTTAATTGACCTCTGAAGGATTTATTGTCCTTTATAGCAAATTTTTAACAATTGTTTGGTAATTTTTTGTAATCTTACAAAACTCTTCTAATCTGAACTTGGGGGGGGGGGGGCATGCAGTTTTGACTTATATCTCTGAAACAAAAGCTAAAGTATTACGATTCCATTATTTCATGCATCAATTGTAAATATAAATATCAGGTGAGCGACACACACTCCTTGGAGCCTTTAGTTTTTCTTTCGGTCGGATTGTTGTCTGTAGCTTTTTGTCTTTCCATAAAAATTATTTAGCAAATTCATACACTATTACTAGTTCGTTCATACACTGGTGATTTCTTGTATTTCCCTTTGAATATTTTTCTCTAAATTCTTTAACTCTTTTATGAATTTAACAAGGAAATAATGGAGTTAATCTGAAAAATTAAGACTTAAAATGGCATAAATCTAGCAAATAATTCGAAAAAATCCTCTTCTGGGGCTTCTTGAAGTTGCAATGAAAAGAGTTTTTTTTATCCATTTTGCAAGTCCGATGAAGAACAACAACGAAATCTTTGTTCCTTTACTCGTCTTTAATTTAGACAAGTTCGTAATTAGATTTGGTGCACTGAATCTATCAGGTCGTCCCTTCTTTTCCTAAAGCCGAAACATTGAATTTGATAGAAATAGGAATTAATCTCAATGCGAAAATTTCTCAGGTCCTAAACAAAAACTATTGAAGATATGATTGCAATGAACATTCTTTATGCATGTATTCATTCATTTATGTTTATCAAAGTTTTTAAACGGTCGCTCGATTACACCTGATGTGTATATTGGAATATTATCGACTGGTTTTTAAAGGCAAAGAAAATAATTCTTGATTCTCAATTTTTCATTCAACGTACACTTATGCAATATGTTTCGAATGAAGTCTCTTGGCATATTCTTCAACGTGTTACATTACAATCGGGTTCTGAAAGACTCACATTTTATTTTCTCATACGGGACTTTTTCAATAGGTTCTGAAGGATTGTCTCTTAACAATTTTAAAAAATCTCTTCATCAATGAGGTTCTGAATTACTTACTGTGAAGATACAGTCTGAACTCCTTTATCTTCCCTTGTTATTGTGTCATCATCACCAATAAAAGTTGAAACAGGCTTCTTATTCTTTAACAGCTGTTTCTGGTACAGAAAATGAAATAATTGTCATATCAAACGTATATGAGTATTTTCCCTCAAAAGTTTAGTCTAGGAAAAAAGATAGTGGTTACTGGCTTTAAACTAATTTTTTTCACATAAAATATATAACGATAAGAAAGTGATATTGGTACATTCGTATGGTCTGTTTGCATAATGACAGTAGGTTTTCAACTTAATCATTGTTAACAGAGATATACAAATATATAACACTGACAGTATTTGATTGTATTTCAAAATGTTCAGCAACCCCATGAATATATTTTCAGAATCCGACATGTATTTTTGTTATCCAACGAAGTTTTTCATTAGAAAACTGAAAGGTATACTTTTCATTTCAAGAAAAAAAATACGTACAAACTTGTTTACTAACTATCTGATGATCATGGAAGAAGGTCGTTTAATAAACCGACGAAAGTTCATTCATCCTATATATATTAATGTTATTTAAAAGTACACAGACATCATTTAGTACTTACAAAATTTGAAATTTAGAAATAAATATAACATGAAATGCAAAGGCAGTTCCTCGAAACCGGCATTACATATAACAATCACTCTTAATTTTACAAACAGACGAACCAAATGTTCTTATATCTATACTGTTTGGTATACGACAAAACTATTTAGATATAAGAAGATGGTGTGCCAATGAAACAACTCTCCATCCTAGTCACAATTTGTAAGTAAACCATTTTAGGTCATAGTACTGTTTTATTCAATCAATTCGCAACAAATGTCAATGCGTAGGTAAGTTCAACATGTGATGCTTGAAGTGACTGTCCGTTAACTATATTTACCTTTTAGATCCCTTTATATAAATTTTTACCTTTAATTACATTTTAAAATTAGTACAAGAGAAGTTATTTAACGAAATTAACTTGTTTTCTTTTAATTGAAAGTTGCAAGATAGTCAGCTATTTCATTAAAAATGTACCTGGATTGGAATTGAATTAAGGTATAGGACACTACTTTATCACAACTGAAACTACCTCTAAATTCTGAAAATGTTATGTTTATTTACATTTATTTACATTTCATGCCTTTTTGCCTTTTGTTGCTTGTGTATGGTTAGATGTGTTTGTTAATACGATTTCACAGCTAAATATTAGGTGTTAATAAACTTACCAAACTATAGTCTATCTTTTTAATTTCATCTTCAAACAGTGCATCAGCTCCTATCCGACGTTTTATATCGAACAATATTTGCCTGGCATCTGTCAATTCATCAGACTTAGGAAATTGTATGCAACATTCAGCATAATGAATAACAGCCCTTTGATGAAATCGAGTGAATCTTGTATTATTACTTTCAAATTCGCGATCGTATGCCTTTTTATAATGATATTTTGCTTTCTTTATATTTTCGTCTGTTTGGGTTCTTATGAAAAGTTTGGCAATCTTTAAATGGATTCCAGACAGAGCTTTCCATGATGTCATGTCATTTATTTGACATTCTAATCGTTTTGCAATGGCAATAGCTTTCTGTAAAAGTTCCTTCTTTTCTGGTTGAACAGCTTTGGCTAATTTTTCATAGCATTCCATTTTTAGCGTGTCTGTCATTACTGAGTGAAAAAGACTCGATTCCCCAATGCGTTTAACAACTCCGAATTCAGTGAATCCCTTCCCTTCAATGCCTTTGTCTATGTTGTCTAATAACCTTATAGCTTCATCAAGTAGAGTAGGAAACTTTTCATCATCAAAAATTGAACGTGCCATGTACATAATGCCACTTCGATGGGTAACAGGACTAAACACTGGGCAAAACATACGAACTTGTTTTACCTCAGGACCTATAGCCTGAGTACTAGTCATATGTACAGACTCCATGTGTTCCACAGTTTTTGATGAACTTGCGACACACAAAAATTAAATGTTGAGGAGACACTGCTAATATTCTGGACCTAAGACATGACTTTCATAATCATGTAGCAGGGTTCATCTTGTTCTGTATGCCCTCAAACTTTTCAATTTCATTGATCCGTCGGTAGAAGTATACATGCAAATCAACAGTAGAGTTAAAAAACAAGTGTCATATTGACTGGCATTGGTTTCACACGAGTCGTATCACATTTATATCTTATACAATTAAAATGTTATTCATCCGCATAATACATATTTAAAAGTCTATAAAAACGACCAACCAGCAAATTAACTATGTACCGGATCGTCTAGAATAGGCGATACTATGCAGATAAGGAAAAAATTATATCAGTCTAAAGATTTGCACAACGGTACTGATATAAGATGTTATAATACGAAAATGTTGTTATTAAATCGTGTTGACAAATATTTCGGCTCAACAAATGGCCTTCTTCAAGTGTCACAAGTTTTAACAATACTGATACATAATGTATGATGTATTATACATACATACATACATTATGTATCAGTATTGTTAGTCTTTAGACTGATATATATATATATATATATATATATATATATATATATATATATATATATATATATATATGTGTGTGTGTATAGTACTTCCTGTGATCAGTGAACCAGGTTGATTTTTTTTTATAGAATGTTAACATTGTTTGATCGGTTCCTACGTCAGATGAAGCATATCAATCAAGTTCCATGTGACGGTACTCTCATGTGGTCTTTGAATGACTGGTTTTAGATCTTTGTTCTTAAATCATCAAAATAGGCATACGCATATTTATCAGCTATTTACCACTTAGACGCTGTCATAGACCTTAGAGATGGAAGTGATTATTTTAAAATGTATGAGGATTTGTGCCTCATATCTTATCATTTGACCAAAAACGAGTAAAATTCAAATTAGATCTTGCTTTCAAATTGTATTCCCTCCCCTGTGAAATTATGAAATACGAGACATACTATCAGAGTGTTACTTACCTCCCCTATACATATGTGTATTATTCTAAAAGTATATGTGTTTGCAAAAGGAAATGAATGATTTTTTTATCAATGGAGAAAATATTATTACAACAACTTTTATTTAATAAAACACGATTGAATTCTGGACCATAAAATGTAACATTTTTCGTAACAGTAAATTTATCAAAAAACATCATAACAGATACATTCAGAGGCGGATTTTTGGAAGGGAATCACTGAACCTTGAATGGAGCGGGCCCCTTCTTAGGAAGTCAGTGGGCCCCCACTTATGAAAAATTCGTACTATCTTCATATCGAAATTGTGAACGACAGGCGTCTTTCTCGTCTACATAAGACTCATCTGTGGTGCTTGAGTCCTTACAATAGCAATTATTATAAAGTCATCTTATTTACATGTATCTTAACATTGCAATTATTATAATGTTATTAAATATTACCTTCAATTTTATATTGAAGTTGTTATAATGACATCAAATATTACAATTAATTATCCTGACATTTTAATTGTTATAATGACACCAAATGCAACATATATAATGAAAACGTAATTATTATAATGACATCAAACGTAATAGTATAACAGTAAGCAGGACATGTTGCAGTTTCAATATCAAGCATACTGTTCTATATATGACAATTGAAATAATTATAATCAATTGCCACATTCTTATCTTCTGTTGTCATTTTATTAAGTTCTAGAGATCTAAAATGATTATTCAAATAAATTGATTATTCACATATATAGTTACAAACATGTGAGTTATGTTCAATTCTTCCTTTTTCATTTTTAGACATTATTTATGGTCTGAAAAAGAATTCATCTTTTGTAATTCTTTTTCAACTTCCTCAATTTCCATATCAATTCTTTGTAATTCAGATTGGACTCTTTTCTTATCCGATATCAGTCGATCTCTCGTTTTTTGACAGAACCGCTTTTGATAGCCATCCCTATAAAGTAATAAGAACTAAATTAGTAATATTTATGATACTTAATATAATTTGAAACACTGGAATAATGTAACTTATGGCAAGTAACAATAAAAATAAACTGAGAATAATGACTAAATTTCAAAGCATGTTCTTAATAGACCATTACCAAAAAAATGTATCCCCTTTTCAACTCACCTTGCCCAAGGGGTCGAGTGAGCTTTTCTCATCACTAAGCGTCCGTAGTCTGTCGTCCTCTGAAACAACTGGGCCAAATTTAACCAATTTTGGCCACAATCAACATTTGGGTATTTAGTTTAAAATCTATATTTCTGCAACCAAAGCATGTAAAGGTAATTGTTTATCAGGTCAAGATCTATCGGTCCTGAAATTTTCAGACAAATCGTAAAACTGTAAATAGCAATAATGTTCATCAAAGTAAGATTTACAATTAAGTCAACTTGACCAAAATGGTTAATTGACCTCTGAAGGATTTATTGTCCTTTATAGCAAATTTTTAACAATTGTTTGGTAATTTTTTGTTATCTTACAAAACTCTTCTAATCTGAACTTGGGGGGGGGGGGGGGGGGCATGCAGTTTTGACTTATATCTCTGAAACAAAAGCTAAAGTATTACGATTCCATTATTTCATGCATCAATTGTAAATATAAATATCAGGTGAGCGACACACACTCCTTGGAGCCTTTAGTTTTTCTTTCGGTCGGATTGTTGTCTGTAGCTTTTTGTCTTTCCATAAAAATTATTTAGCAAATTCATACACTATTACTAGTTCGTTCATACACTGGTGATTTCTTGTATTTCCCTTTAAATATTTTTCTCTAAATTCTTTAACTCTTTTATGAATTTAACAAGGAAATAATGGAGTTAATCTGAAAAATTAAGACTTAAAATGGCATAAATCTAGCAAATAATTCGAAAAAATCCTCTTCTGGGGCTTCTTGAAGTTGCAATGAAAAGAGTTTTTTTTATCCATTTTGCAAGTCCGATGAAGAACAACAACGAAATCTTTGTTCCTTTACTCGTCTTTAATTTAGACAAGTTCGTAATTAGATTTGGTGCACTGAATCTATCAGGTCGTCCCTTCTTTTCCTAAAGCCGAAACATTGAATTTGATAGAAATAGGAATTAATCTCAATGCGAAAATTTCTCAGGTCCTAAACAAAAACTATTGAAGATATGATTGCAATGAACATTCTTTATGCATGTATTCATTCATTTATGTTTATCAAAGTTTTTAAACGGTCGCTCGATTACACCTGATGTGTATATTGGAATATTATCGACTGGTTTTTAAAGGCAAAGAAAATAATTCTTGATTCTCAATTTTTCATTCAACGTACACTTATGCAATATGTTTCGAATGAAGTCTCTTGGCATATTCTTCAACGTGTTACATTACAATCGGGTTCTGAAAGACTCACATTTTATTTTCTCATACGGGACTTTTTCAATAGGTTCTGAAGGATTGTCTCTTAACAATTTTAAAAAATCTCTTCATCAATGAGGTTCTGAATTACTTACTGTGAAGATACAGTCTGAACTCCTTTATCTTCCCTTGTTATTGTGTCATCATCACCAATAAAAGTTGAAACAGGCTTCTTATTCTTTAACAGCTGTTTCTGGTACAGAAAATGAAATAATTGTCATATCAAACGTATATGAGTATTTTCCCTCAAAAGTTTAGTCTAGGAAAAAAGATAGTGGTTACTGGCTTTAAACTAATTTTTTTCACATAAAATATATAACGATAAGAAAGTGATATTGGTACATTCGTATGGTCTGTTTGCATAATGACAGTAGGTTTTCAACTTAATCATTGTTAACAGAGATATACAAATATATAACACTGACAGTATTTGATTGTATTTCAAAATGTTCAGCAACCCCATGAATATATTTTCAGAATCCGACATGTATTTTTGTTATCCAACGAAGTTTTTCATTAGAAAACTGAATGGTATACTTTTCATTTCAAGAAAAAAAATACGTACAAACTTGTTTACTAACTATCTGATGATCATGGAAGAAGGTCGTTTAATAAACCGACGAAAGTTCATTCATCCTATATATATTAATGTTATTTAAAAGTACACAGACATCATTTAGTACTTACAAAATTTGAAATTTAGAAATAAATATAACATGAAATGCAAAGGCAGTTCCTCGAAACCGGCATTACATATAACAATCACTCTTAATTTTACAAACAGACGAACCAAATGTTCTTATATCTATACTGTTTGGTATACGACAAAACTATTTAGATATAAGAAGATGGTGTGCCAATGAAACAACTCTTCATCCTAGTCACAATTTGTAAGTAAACCATTTTAGGTCATAGTACTGTTTTATTCAATCAATTCGCAACAAATGTCAATGCGTAGGTAAGTTCAACATGTGATGCTTGAAGTGACTGTCCGTTAACTATATTTACCTTTTAGATCCCTTTATATAAATTTTTACCTTTAATTACATTTTAAAATTAGTACAAGAGAAGTTATTTAACGAAATTAACTTGTTTTCTTTTAATTGAAAGTTGCAAGATAGTCAGCTATTTCATTAAAAATGTACCTGGATTGGAATTGAATTAAGGTATAGGACACTACTTTATCACAACTGAAACTACCTCTAAATTCTGAAAATGTTATGTTTATTTACATTTATTTACATTTCATGCCTTTTTGCCTTTTGTTGCTTGTGTATGGTTAGATGTGTTTGTTAATACGATTTCACAGCTAAATATTAGGTGTTAATAAACTTACCAAACTATAGTCTATCTTTTTAATTTCATCTTCAAACAGTGCATCAGCTCCTATCCGACGTTTTATATCGAACAATATTTGCCTGGCATCTGTCAATTCATCAGACTTAGGAAATTGTATGCAACATTCAGCATAATGAATAACAGCCCTTTGATGAAATCGAGTGAATCTTGTATTATTACTTTCAAATTCGCGATCGTATGCCTTTTTATAATGATATTTTGCTTTCTTTATATTATCGTCTGTTTGGGTTCTTATGAAAAGTTTGGCAATCTTTAAATGGATTCCAGACAGAGCTTTCCATGATGTCATGTCATTTATTTGACATTCTAATCGTTTTGCAATGGCAATAGCTTTCTGTAAAAGTTCCTTCTTTTCTGGTTGAACAGCTTTGGCTAATTTTTCATAGCATTCCATTTTTAGCGTGTCTGTCATTACTGAGTGAAAAAGACTCGATTCCCCAATGCGTTTAACAACTCCGAATTCAGTGAATCCCTTCCCTTCAATGCCTTTGTCTATGTTGTCTAATAACCTTATAGCTTCATCAAGTAGAGTAGGAAACTTTTCATCATCAAAAATTGAACGTGCCATGTACATAATGCCACTTCGATGGGTAACAGGACTAAACACTGGGCAAAACATACGAACTTGTTTTACCTCAGGACCTATAGCCTGAGTACTAGTCATATGTACAGACTCCATGTGTTTCTTCAGCAGATATGTAAGTCTATGGGCTAGTTGATGTTGCGTTAAGCTTTCAGGGGTTACCGGAAAATAAGCACTAGACAACCGTTTCATTAAAGTTCTTTTTCCTGCAGAAAACTCATCTTTTGACATTTCAACCAACCACGTGTTTTTACTTTCGTTATAGAGAATCCTGATCAGAAGTTCAATATAAAACGTTTCGGCAATATGCTCAGCATCCATTATCAAGTTTTTACTTCGGAGATGATCTACTTCTACACCAGAGAGTTGATTATTGTTAACGTTCTCGATATCTATATCGCTATATTTACACAATAGACTAATACTTCTTGAACTTCTGCACTTGTTTTCAACAAAGTTGTTTATAAACATTTTTGAAAGTTCGTTACTGTTGCTTAGCAATTTTGGAAATATGTCTTTGCAGTGTTTTCTTAAAGCCTTGCTGCCATTTAAATATTCTTCTATTGTATCGTAGGAGTTTTCTGTCTTGTTGCATTGGAATGAATTGCATCCTAAAATACTTTTATAAACAGTATTTTTCGCCTTAGATAGATACACTGCAGCAGAAAGTTCAGTATTACCATATAGGCGGTATGTTATCCCAATTGCAGTGTATAAATAGCATAGCTTAGCTTTTATATCACTGGACTGAGATTCAAATTCAATATCAACATTACTAAGAAATGCTTCTGCGTGATCAAGAAATAGAACATTTCTATGAATAACTTCAAGCAAGCGAGCATCAAGGTCTAGATAACTAACGAAAAAGTCAAGTAGTGTGTTTAAATACTCTGTTTTCTTTTCTTTTGTTTCGGACGATTTTAGTATCATTAGCGTGAAAGAATGAGCTGCAACTACTCTAGAATCATCCACACCTTTTATTGATATTAATGAATGATTCCTGAGGGTCTTCAAAAAGTTGTTGATCAACACATTTTTTGAATCATCTATCAGGAAACGAGGTAAGAGATATTTTAGAAAGAGGACAGGTATATTGTCAGTGTTCATATATGGCAAGTAATGAAGCAGTTTTCTTTCCTCTCTAGACATTTTTGTTTCTGCCCGTTGAATAAGTAACTGACATGCTTTCGTCGATGAATCATCAGTGGTACCATTCGTTATGGTCTCCAAATTCTTTAAATATAACTCAATACTTATTTGTGTTGTTTGCATAAATGTTCTTGCAAAAAGTAGGCCTGTGGGTAAATAGCTAAGTTTTTTTGCTAGAACTTTCGCTTTTTCCCTTGAAGTAGTATTAGGGACATGAAGAAAGTCTATAGCTTCTTTCTCCAACATCCCACGCATTTCAATGACGTTGGGATTGAAATCACTTGACAGAGATTCACTAACGGTTGCTATAACAAAGATGTTAGTATGTTCCTTCATGCCTTGTAATAAAGTTTGTATTGTTTCCTTTGGCAGCGATGTACTAGTGAATCCAAGAAGGATGAATAAATGCTTCGATTCTTTATATTTATCATTTGCAAGTGCGTCTAATGCTCTCGACAGCATAACTTCTATTGATTCCGTAATTCTGTTTTTAGAGTTAACACACTGAATTTTTAGAAAATTCATCAAGTGAGAAAAGGAATTAAAAATGTTTAAATCAGTATTACAATCTACTCTCCAAATTAAAGATTTGTCTGTGCTTTTCTCTTCAGAAAAGTAGTGGGCATATTTGAAAGCATGTTGTGACTTCCATGTTCCAGGTGGACCTACAGAATAAAATATTCAATTGATAAATTCTGATCAAAACAGAAAATGAGCAAACATGGCTGTTCGATATTTTAAAGAAAAAAGAAAGCATAACTATTGTTAATATTGTATTACGAATAACAAAAATCATAAATCAGACAAAACAGTAAAAGTAGAAGAAATACAAGAGAACACAACTAACAACAGCCACTGAATTGCCGGATCTTGACTTGGAACAGTCATAAAAAGAATGTGACGTAATTAAACCTGGTTTACCTTTCATAATCACAGTATTATGACGCTGCAGATGGTCTACAATGTTCTTGTACATGGATGTCTCCACATAGTTTTCATTAATCTGCATACCATATATTCCATAATAACCTGCAGAAAAAATAGATATTACTAAATGTAATTATGCATGTTATGATTTCAGTCACATTTTGCATAAAAAATTTAAAGTTCTGTCAAATAGGTATCATTGGTTTAGAATAGCTACAATGTGTACATTTAAAATATAAATGCTGACACATATTGACAATAAGTGTAATTACAAAAAAAAAGAAGTATTTATTTAAGATTATATGAAAATGCTTCTTTATTTGTCATAAGTTTGATGTAAAATGACTATGAATATTTTGAACAGTTCGAATAGAAATATGTTCTTTCGGCTGTGTTACTTACATTTTTTTCCTTTAAAAAGCGTGATCAAGTAATTTTATCACATATAACTTTCTTGTTCTTTTTTATTAGCACAGCCAGAAAATGTTAGTGTTGATGCTAAAGATGCTATTTTATTGAATAAATACAATAATTAAAAGATTGCCTTCCTCCTTTATTTACAGTACACATTACATTGGAGAGGAACAGAGATACATAGAATAATCTGAATATCAAGCTATATCCTAATGATCCATCCAATATTTTAAAGACGGAAGCTAGCACTCTTGCTAGACAAAATTAAGAAGCATTGCTTATTGTTAGAGTTTTTGAAAAAATCTGAGAAAGGAACACTTTTTTTAACAAATTTTATCATAAATTCATATATCTATCAAACCGATACAATAATTTTGTTTGGAGTCAGTAAATTTGGGCAATTTTCTAATTGATGAGTTTTTCTTATTGCTTTCATGGATATTTTTTTGTTTCAAAGTGCATTGTACTTTATAATTAAGGTAGCACAATACAAAGATTTTTCATCCCCAATCAGACATTTTTAAACTGATGTAATTCCACTCATCTTTCTTTAAATTTTATAAATGAGGTACCAAAAGAGAGAAGAAGGATTAATCTTTCAAATTGTGATAATTTCATTATGACATAATTGTTACATGATTAATTGTTATGTAATTAGTTGCCATTCTGTGATGTCCATACTTGAATGAATTTAGCTTCTTTGTTCTTCATAGCATCCTATGAATTTTTATAGATTCTTGCACAACACAGTTTGACCTCCAAAACTGTGTCTCAGATTTTTCCTATTGTATTTCATTCTCTCATAAATCTTCAATGAAGTTTGCAACATCAATTCATTAGAGACCATTGAGTTCAATTGGGTATAAAAAAAATTCTATTGATGTTTTTGGAAATCTGAGACATAGTTTTGGAGGTCAAGCTGTGTTGTACAAGAATCTATAAAATATTTTGGGATGCTATGAAAAACAAAGACGCTAAATTCATTCAAGTGTGGACATCACAATATTGCGACTAATTACATAATAATTAATTATGTAATAATTATGTCATAATGAAATTATCACAATTTGAAAGATTAATCTTTCTTCTTTCTTTTGGTACCTCATTTATAAAATATAAAGAAGGATGAAATGAATTACATCAGTTTAAAGTTGTCTGATTGGGAGTGAAAAAATCTTTGTATTGTGCTACCTTAATTTATCAAAAAACAAATATAGATCGAAAAGTGCTAACTCACCATGATTAGAGAGATTCCTTGAGATTGCAGAATCTGCGTACATCTGTACTTTATTGTCCAAGTCATGTCTTCCAATTGTTTGTAGAAGTTCTGATAGCCTTTCAACTCGTTCCGCAGAGAGCCAGCTTCTTTCCTCCAGGAGCTGTAAAAGGTCTGCCCCCGAAATAATATTTTCAAGTACTCCTTTTCCAAACTCCCTCACAATAAATTTTATTGTCTTAACATTTTCTAAAGATATAAGATAACATTTTAATGTTGTAGTGAGTTTGCATTAGATTGATATGAAGATAAGTTTAATTATTACGATTTCAGTCTAAATGTCATAAGTTATAAACAAACAACAAAGGGGGATTATAAAATTTGTATTGTATGAACTGAAATCAAAGTTGGACCAGGAACGTCAACAAAATAAGCATATCGTGACATGCGTGTATACATTGTACCACATTTTACTATTAAAACGTCATAGCTACCTACATGCCCTATGAAGCAACTATGAGTATAACAAAACATTTAACAATGCCAGATACATGATTTAAGTTTATATGTTGACACTGTCACATTGGTTTACAGGATTTCTAGTTGGTGGAAAATAAAGTTTAACGCCAAGTACCGGTAAAATTTGCTGTTTTTAGGATAAATTAATGTTTCGTTTTCTTTTGGTCAGCATATTGTATGAAAATGCGGAACACTATAGGTTGCACTTTGCAAATACAGATGTTTTTTCAAAACACGCTTCTTTTTGGGAGAACTTGAATATTCATAGAAAATTAATTTTGTTTACATACTGGTTCCAAGTTATGCTCTCTGTGTTCCATCTTACAGAGATATAACTTGGCAATGTTACCAGTAAATAAACATGTGCATAGTGTTTACATTGAAATCTGTGGTAACCTTTCATTTGGGGAAGGGGTAGTGTTAGTCTAAACTCGGAGAAATTCAGGGCATATAAACGTTGCAAATATGCCGCACAGCTCTATATTTTGACCTTTGAAAAAAATTGAGGTGCATATGAACATTTAATTCTTGGATAAGATTCCCAAAACTTCATAGTAAAAGTAGTACAGTTTTAGCCGTAAAAGGAGTTCCTATGGGAAATTACATTGTCAATATTTATAGGAATGCAACCTCTAACAAAAATATTTGAAAGCCATATATGTGAAGAGACCTAAACATGCATTCATCTGGTTTGCCAAATGTGACCGACATAATATATAAATGCATCGAAGAGTTGAACTTTTAAAACATTCTGAATTTTCAAATATCATTTCAGTACCCAAGAAAGGTCGACTGAGCTGGTGATTCTGTTCACCAGTAGTGTAATCGACACTGTAATATTCAACGAAAATACTAAATGATTACTTTCCGTCAGAAACGCAGTAATGGATCTACGTCCATCGACGAGGCACAAACCAAAACAACGAAAGCTATTTATATATGAGACATGAACACATGAGTGTTTAAATCAGATACTCTGTCAAATAAAAAAAGTAAAATAACAAAAATACTGAACTCTGAAGAAAATTCAAAAATGGACGTCCCTAATCAAAGGCAAAATCATAAACTCAACACATCAAACGAATGGAAGACAGTTTACGCACCACTAGTAGTATACGGTGTATCAGATGTGTACGTATTATAATTAGTCTTGATACCGAACAAAAAAATATGTACCTGTAGATAAGCCTGATGCAATTTCCCTTGTCAGAATGTTATAACTGTCAAAAACCACTGGTTCCATTCTGATGTCTCTTGGTTATTTCCTGTTCGTTATCTCTTGTTCCAAAATTAAAGTTTCTGAAGCTATTACGTTTTCTTTTATTATGCTGTAAAAGATAATAAGCTATTACACAATTCATAAACAAAATCTCTTTAGTTAGAGAACAATTTAGAGTATATGCGCGCTTCTCACACATAAATCCAACCATACAACTAAAACATTTTATATCCTTTAGTTGATTAATTGATAAAATAAAAACAACCTTAGTATGGTGGTAATAAGTTCCTGTATTGCTACTGTCCTGAATTGGTTTGAAGTTGCAAATACTTTTAATATAACGTAGAAGTTAATTGTATGTCAATTACAGTGTCGCATAGACTCCAATCATCATTAATATAAACATCGACAGATCCTATTGTTCATCTTGTTTGAATGACTTTTTTTGTTACTTAAATTATATTGTACCTCTGATAAGATTTACTTTATTTGAAACAACTACAGTTACTCACTAGTTTATGTATCAAATCAGCAGCCGTCTACTCAAAGTGCACATACACCCGCATTTATTAACCAACGTTGCAACATTTACTCCGGATATCCTTTTTTGTACTTGAATTTTTATATTACAAATAGTCTGGTGTTAGCAGTAAAGTGTTGTTGACAAGGGAACGCATCACATTTAAGAGTTAATATTCTTAAAAAATCACTTTTGTTGCATATTAATTATCAATGTTTGTCGTTTTAAAAAATGATAAAATATTGATTTTTAACTATCCAACAAGTTAATAAACAACTATATATTACAACACTATACTAAAATTAAAGTCAAGGACAAATTAACGGATCATTAAGTGTTATTAAACCCACAAATAACTTCATTGCCTACTACTTTACTACCGCCCGGTTGACCTATATGTTATACATTTACAACGCAACTATTATTCAAAGAAATAAATTAAATAAAAATAGAAGTTATTTAACATTTGTTTTAAAATTAGGATAAAGACGGGGATCTTGACGATTGATGCTGAAATATATATTATGATAAAGTGTATACGATATTTGTCTATTGGTACCTTAAAAATACGATATGTCGAATGGCAATTAACCTATTCGTGTATTTGACACCAACGTCAGCGAGAAGAGTTGACGACGATTAGACCATTCATATCCTATAATATGATGAAACATATCCAAATTTGACCATAATCCAATTTTAAATTAAGACATGTGATTTTGTCTCTTCTTCAATAGAAAAGGAATTAAACGGCAAATTAAATATGAAATCTAAATATGACAATATGCTGTTCAACAATTATAGAGATGTCCTTTGTTATCCCAAACATAAAACAGTTGTGTAAAAATAAAACCATAAGTTTCAAAGTCATTATCACTAAAGGGGTATAAGCTGTCAACTTCATCATTACCGAATTAATCAAACTCTTTAATTGGATTTATGATATACACAAATGTTAACCATAATTACAAAAGTTCAATAGGAAAGATAACCATTCCATGAAAAAGAAAATAAAGTACCTCAAATGCCGACCCTTTCTTAAATGAGGAGAAATAACTCCCAGAGCAATCAGACTTTTTTGTAATCGAATAAAGAAACATTTAAAGGACCACTATAAACTGTAAGAATTTACGAACTAATATGGGTTGTATAAAGTTTAAAAAAAAAAAAAGGAAAATGTTGACAAAAGTTTAAATTTTTCGAAAAACTAAGGATTTTCTTATTCCAGGCATAGATTTCTTCAGCCGTATTTGGCACAACTTTTTGGAATTTTGGATCCTCAATGCTCTTCAACTTTGTAATTGTTTGGCTTTATAAATATTTTGATTTGAGCGTCACTGATGAGTCTTATATAGACGAAACGCGCGTCTGGCGTACTAAATTATAATCCTGGTACCTTTGATAACTATTTACGTAATTTCTCATCAAGAGCTCTTGCTCTTTAATTTTAATAACCGTTTGAAGACATTAATCTTGCTAATTGAACTCATCGACCGTGTGAATATGGTAAGAAGCCATAAATTAGAAGGAAGGTATGAAATATTGGAAAGAGAAATAAGATAAGGTAAATGAGAGAAAAGTTATCATCAGAATTGATGTAAGTCCAAAAGTTACATCTTTAGTTGTTTGTACATGCCATGAAGTACATTTAACGTAAGTTATGAGTTAAATGACATTTTAATTAAAAGAAATCATCAATAAATATTCATCAGAATATTCATTTGTAATGTGTTGTGATTATATTTATGATATATCTAGCAGAATTCAAAAGAGCAATTAAAGGCACCAGACACAAGTTGGTTCCTTTTTCCTTTTTCCTTTTTCGATATTCAAATTTTGAAAAATATTACAAGTCCAAACTGATTTTTTTCTTCCTTCAAAATTTTTTTTCCTTCAAATTATTTTTTCCTAAAAAATGTTTTTTTCCCGCAAAATTTTTTTTCCTCAAATTTTTTTTTTCCTCAAAATTTTTTTTTTCCTCAAAATTTTGTTTCCTCAAAAAAAATTTGTCCTCAATTTTTTTTTCCTCAAAATTTTTTTTCCTCAAATTTTTTTTTTTCCTCAAAATATTTTTCCTCAAAAAGTTTTTCTTCTAATTTTTTTTTCATTTCCTTATTCGTTTTCTTTTTCTTTTTTCGATTATCATCCTTATTCGATTTCCATTTCCTTATTCGATTTTCATTTCCTTATTCGATTTTCTTTTCCTTATTCGGTTTCTTCTTCCTTTTTCAATATTCATTTCCTTTTTCGGTTTCTATTTCCTTATTCGGTTTCTATTTCCTTATTGGATTTTCATTTCCTTATTCGATTTTCATTTTCTTATTCAATTTTCATTTCCTTATTCGGTTTCTTTTTCCTTTTTCAATATTCATTTCCTTATTCGGTTTCTATTTCCTTATTCAGTTTCTATTTCCTTATTGGATTTTCATTTTCTTATTCGATTGCCATTTCCTTATTCGATTTTCATTTCCTTATTCGGTTTCTTTTTCCTTTTTCAATATTCATTTCCTTTATCGGTTTCTATTTCCTTATTCAGTTTCTATTTCCTAATTGGATTTTCGTTTCCTTATTCGATTTCCATTTCCTTATTCGATTTTCATTTCCTAATTCAGTTTCTTTTTCCTTTTTCAATATTCATTTCCTTTTTCGGTTTCTAGTTCCTTATTCGGTTTCTATTTCCTTATTGGATTTTCATTTCCTTATTCGGTTTCCATTTCCTTTTTCGATATTCAAATTTTGAAAAATATTACAAGTCCAAACTGAATTTTTTTTTTGCTTCAAATTGTTTTTCCTCAAAAAAAAATTTTCCTCAAAAATTTTTTTCCTCAAATTTTTTTTTTCCTCAAAATTTTTTTTGCTCAAAATTTTTTTTGCTCAAAATTTTTTTTTCCTATCCTTATTCGGTTTCTATTTCCTTATTGGATTTTCATTTCCTTATTCGATTTCCATTTCCTTATTCGATTTTCATTTCCTTATTCGGTTTCTTTTTCCTTTTTCAATATTCATTTCCTTTTTCGGTTTCTATTTCCTTATTCAGTTTCTATTTCCTAATTGGATTTTCATTTCCTTATTCTTTTTCCTTTTTCGATTATCATCCTTATTCGATTTCCATTTCCTTATTCGATTTTCATTTCCTTATTCGATTTTCTTTTCCTTATTCGGTTTCTTCTTCCTTTTTCAATATTCATTTCCTTTTTCGGTTTCTATTTCCTTATTCGGTTTCTATTTCCTTATTGGATTTTCATTTCCTTATTCGATTTTCATTTCCTTATTCAATTTTCATTTCCTTATTCGGTTTCTTTTTCCTTTTTCAATATTCATTTCCTTATTCGGTTTCTATTTCCTTATTCAGTTTCTATTTCCTTATTGGATTTTCATTTCCTTATTCGATTTCCATTTCCTTATTCGATTTTCATTTCCTTATTCGGTTTCTTTTTCCTTTTTCAATATTCATTTCCTTTTTCGGTTTCTATTTCCTTATTCAGTTTCTATTTCCTAATTGGATTTTCATTTCCTTTTTCGATTTCCATTTCCTTATTCGATTTTCATTTCCTAATTCGGTTTCTTTTTCCTTTTTCAATATTCATTTCCTTTTTCGGTTTCTAGTTCCTTATTCGGTTTCTATTTCCTTATTGGATTTTCATTTCCTTATTCAATTTCCATTTCCTTATTCGGTTTCTTTTTCCTTATTCGGTTCCTTTTTCCTTATTCGGTTTCTTTTTCCTTTTTCAATATTCATTACCTTTTTCGGTTTCTATTTCCTTATTCGGTTTCTATTTCCTTTTTCGATTTTCATTTCCTTATTCGGTTTCCATTTCCTTTTTCGATATCAAATTTTGAAAAATATTACAAGTCCAAACTGAATTTTTTTTTCCTTCAAAATTTTTTTTCCTCAAATTTTTTTTTTCCTCAAAATTTTTTTTCCCTCAAAATATTTTTCCTCGAAAAGTTTTTCTTCTAATTTTTTTTTCATTTCCTTATTCGTTTTCTTTTTCCATTTTCGATTATCATTCCTTATTCGGTTTCTTTTTCCTTATTCGATTTTCATTTCCTTATTCGGTTTCTATTTCCTTATTCAGTTTCCATTTCCTTTTTCGATATTCAAATTTTAAAAAAATATTACAATTCCAAACTGAATATTTTTTTCTTTCAAAATTTTTTTTTTCTCAAAATTTTTTTCAGAAGACTTTTTTTCGTTTCCTTATTCGTTTTCTTTTTCCTTTTTCGATTTTCATTTCCTTATTCGGTTTCGATTTCCTTTTTCGATATTCAAATTTTGAAAAACTGAAGTGGCTGCTATTTTGATCGGCTGCTAATAGGCTTTAATTTGGTTTATTATACCTTACATATATTTCAAATAGTTCTATTGGGTGAAACGTTATCACGTGACATGGAATAATTCAGTTAATTTTCATTCAATTACAAGGAAGAACGAATAACCCTAAAAATTTACACCAGCGGTGAATAACCTTTTATTCACCGGTGAATAACCTTTCGAGTTTGTTGATTTGTACTTGAGTTACCTCCCATGAAAATGACGTCACAGACGTAAATAAACAAAATGGCAGCGTTCACATTACACTGGAAGCCCATCGAGAGACGAGGAAATAAGGCATTGGATATAAATAGAGCTGAGAGTGCCAGCAGCGGATATTATCTCTTATAAACGGTCCTTTTCAGGGCCATCAATATTTTACAAAAAGATTCTACTTTTGTTGTAAATTCGAGAAATTCTAACACAAATGTATTTTCAAACGTCAGTCTGTGTGTAAGGTTAACAAAATAGACACTATAGTAAGTGTTCGAAATGCCCTTCCACTGTTAGTTCGGTATAATAAAACAATTGTGGCCCCTTAGAATCGATGAATATCCAAAATTGTCAACCCTTAAAAGTAATTTCATTTCGGGCTGCGCCCTCAATGAAATAACCTTCTCGTGTTGACAATTTTGGATATTCACCTTTTCAACGGGCCATAATTGTATAGTATAATATGAGCAGATGGGTTAAGGCAGTCCGTTCAATTATTCAAAATAAGCCATTTCTCAAAGTTCATGCGTATTTTGATATTTAAGTCCGTCGGTACTCTTCTACTAGAGGTTTCCCGATTTGCTACGTATCTGGTACGGTTGGTACGTAACTCAACGGTTGGTGCTGTTTTGGAGAAATCATTTAATGAATGAGGTCATTTCATTCATCATGATAACATCAAAAGAATTGAAATGCATATCAGCAAAAAAACTAACGTCACGTTTTATTTGATAACGATTTCAACGTTTCTAGAACACTTTGTTTATGATTCCCTATGAAATTATTTAGTGGTACATAAGAGAATGAATCAAACAGACCTTAAACGAACTGAGTTAACATGACTTTAATATTCTAAATATAGATTTGCGTTTGTGATTGGTATTGGTATTATTCTTTTGTTTCTTATCTATATTCGTTAACGTGTCAAATTTGTGTTAATTTCATTGTATAATTATTTCTTGCATGATTTTGAAATTAGACATTAAATATTAAACAATAAATTTCAGTCGTTTCATCAAAAGATTCTGTTTTGATGATTGGAAACCTGAGATTTTGCATTGACTCAGTGAGAAAAGGACACTCTTCTCATGTTTTTATTTTATCAACAACTTGAGACTTTTTTCTTGAAATGCATTCCAAATAAAAGTAACTGACAATTTATTGATAAATAAGACATATTTGCCTATTCTGTCGTCGATGAAAAACACCAATATAAAAAGGAAGATATGACATAATTGCCAATGAGACAACTCTCCACCACAGGCACTTGTCTGAGGCAAGTGCATGTGTTCTCAACATGAGACCAAATGACACAGAAATAAACAACTATAATAGACCACCGTACGGCCTTCAACATTGAACAAAGCCCATCCCGCATAGTCCGCTTTAAAAGTCTCCGAAATGTCAAGTGCTAACAAATTTCAAACAAGAAAACTGACGGCCTAATTTATGTACAAAATATGAACGAAAAACAAATATGTAACACAGCAACAAACGAGAACCACTGAATTAATTTACAGTTTCCTGACTTGGGATAGGCACATATACATACATAATGTGGCGGCGTTAAACATGTAACTTTGACAGTGGTGTAACAGTACAACATAAGAGCGAACTATAAAAATCAGTTGAAAAAGACTTAAGCCTGACTTAACTCAGATCATGAGATACAAATAGAAATACACCTTGCTAAAACACAGAGCGTACGTGGCCTGGTACATATCTGAGAGTTTTTCCAGTTATTAACAGCTAGTTCAAAGCCAAAAACAAATAATAAACGAAATCATGCATCCTAGACTAAATAATTAATCATCATAGAATTAAAAAGACTAGAATAATTATTAATTAAATTGTACTGACATTGTATTCTTTAAATATCTTATAAACGATCTTTTAATTGAAGCTTTCCTACCACCTTTATTGGTTAAATATCGCATACGTGTGTATTACGATTTATTTTGAAAATGCTGAAAATATATTGATTGATTGATTGTTGGTTTCTCAACGTTCAGTGGCAAATATTTCATGAATATTCAGGACGAGAACAATTTAACAATAAATACAATAGGTAGGTCTCGTAATAATTGATGCCATCCGGGATGATGATTTTGACTGCCACAGGAAGATGAGGGTATATTGGATAGGGACATGAATTTTGCCTTGCATCAGGTAACCTACGAACCCCTCAAAGAGTTGTTGTAAGGGTTTTTAACGTACAAAGAGCATGACTTTCTCTTAACACCAGGCATCGGACTTAATCTATCTTAAATATGTATTTGTTTCTAATAAAATGCATAGTTTCAGCTTTCGCGTATGCAGTACGCATATCTTGTACTATGTTTAAGTGGACACTCACAATTGGTTAATTTAATAGACCTTCACAGTCCTTGTTTCACAGTTGTAATACAACAACTAGAAGTTTTCAACGACCTTGACTGGCTATTAAAACATCCAATTGTTGTATTAGAATTGTGAATTTATAAAACCTTCACAGTCCTTGTTAAACATTTGTATTAAAAAAGGTTTTGTATTTATGTTTATCATAATATACATTTTCAGTAAGGCCGATTTTATATGTTAAAATAGCTCTTATTCTATCATGGTTTTGAAAGTCTACTTCAAAAAATTGCCAACTTATTCAATTTAAACTGTTGTATCTGTATAACAGGCGATTATTTGAAAAAAATATGAAAATATTTTATTTTTAGCTTGTTTATGTCTGTGCAATTTCAAGGGAAATAAATCTTAATCACAAACCGTTCGTTGCAACGGTTACTACTTGCAACGGTTGTTTGAAAGCATAATCGAGTACACACAATGTCGTTTGTTATGAACGTTGCGAAATATATTGATTATATACCTTTTGTTCCTCTCTTAATACGCTTTCGAATGAGGTATAAAGTTTATCTGTAAATACGGGCTGAAGTGTCACAGCAGTCCATTCAATTATTCAAAATATCCATTTCATTATTCAAAATTGGCTATTTCCTAATTTTCACGCGTGTTTTGGCATTTAGGTCCTCCGTAACCCCTCTAATGGTCATTGCCGCACATATTGTTTATTACCAGTGTATTTCTCTATCAATAAGCTTTTTATTGGTGTATAATTTTTATCGTAATTAGGAGCTGACGGGTTGCAGCAGTCCGTTCCATTATACAAAATAAGCTATTTCTCAATGTTCACGCGTATTTCGATATTAAGTCCGTCGGTACTCCTCTTATATGCGTTGCGGAACATATTGACTATATACCTTTTGCTCCTCTCTTAATAAGCTTACGAATGAGTTATAAGGTTTATCTATTATTCAGGGGCTGAAGGGTAACAGCAGTCCATTCAATTATTCAAAATATCCATTTCATTATTCAAAATTGGCTATTCCTTAATTTTCACGCGTGTTTTGTCATTTAGGTCCTCCGTGACCCCTCTAATGGTCATTGCTGCACAATCAACTTGTTATATCTTTAATCAGAGGATGAAGAATAGCAAAGGTCCAGAGAAAATAAAAAAAGACAACGTAGAGTATTTTAATTTTGATATATATATACATATGTTTTGGTATTCAGGTTGTTCATACATGGAATTTCTTTTAAAAATAGTTAAGAAAAGGCCATAAGTTTATATCCTCCGAAACTAAATAAATAAATGAAATTAAAGATATCCAGAGTGTTTTTTTATAATAATGTGAATGATCGTTTGATAACACTAAAATGACGAATTTAAAAATACGGAATTTAGCTACAGTGTCAGTTATTTTTATTTCACTATTTACCGCTCCAACTTGAATAATGAAACCTAAACTATTTTATCATTCATTACTTAACATTGAATAGTGAATAGTGAATTAGTTCATTATTGAATTTTGAATAATGAATAATGGACGTACTTCAGCGCGGTAAAAATGACAAGTATGATGGATTTTTTTCTGTGCCCGGTAAAAAGACCACCTACATAATGGAGTGTTCTAGTACTTCCCAGATCTATGGACAAACCGACAGGCAGGACGGAACACTCTTAGTTAATCATATGTACATACCACCTAAAACTTCATTTTTGAGGGATTACATATATACATACAACCTCTAGTAACTTACCCTGTATTTCACTTTAAATGTGTCTCGTTTTATACTAATGTATAAGTGAAATAGTCGGGCAATCCATGACAGATTTTGCCAAGTAGCCTTTGCCAGCTGTTCATATTAAATTGTTCATATTGCCTCGCATATGTGTGTCTTCTATGCCACATACAACTGTGACGATATTGACTTTAGCAAACAATTGTGCTCAAACCGGTGCTAGGGACTGTCTTTCAACTTTCATTGAAACGGGCATGATTTCTCTGTGTAAAAGATCTCAATGTATTTGTCAAGAGAACAGCAATAAAGACGCTGTTTCTTTACTGCAAATGTATTGTGTATATGTCTTGATTTTGATGTCGGGCAAACTTATGAAAGAAAACGGAAACACAAAAATCAGTATTTTTTTTTAATTTGTTAAGGCGCATAACCCTAGAATGGTATAAATGACGCCACCAAAATTCAAATGTGATCTGTATTTTGTTGTAATACGGATTGTGTATAAGTTTCTTAACATTTTGTTGAGGCAAACTCAAGATAAAAGAACAAAAACTAATTTTTTGACGTACGGACATACACACAGACAAAGCTGGAAAAACTTAATGCCCCCTCCACTATAAGTCATATTTCATTGAATAACCCGATGTTTTCATCACTTAGTCACGATAATTGCTATCTATATCCTATTCTTTTTTTATTTATATAAAGTTCCGGAAAAAATTTCCCTAACCGATATTAATCAGAGTCTTTTAAATAACTAGAAGGAATTCCGATCTATATATAGAAAATTATTGACCTGGCTACTGAGGTTGTCATTTGTCGCTTCTGTAAAAGGAGTAAAAAATGCAAAAATTCTTCTAGTAAATGTTACCAACCAAGTTGAAACAGAGGTTATATGGCATTGAAGATTAAAAGTTTTAGAGTGCCTTTTGATCAATTTTTAAAGTATTTTTCAACACAGGGCATTGAACATGTACTTTTTCAACGTAAACCAATTAAATAACTTATCTTATTGAAATGTGGATTCTTTCTTGATTGCAAAAATATATATTCACTTCTAAAAAAAAAATCAAATTACTAAAATAGACATAATGATTGATGGGAAATAAACTAATAAACAATGGTTTGTTATAATTAAAAGTTTTAAAATTTTTAAACTGTTTCAATTCAATTTCTGATAAAAAAAAAAGTGTACTAAAATTAATCTAATTGTTGATTAATTACAGATGATTATTGGAAATTTATCAAGTAAATTATAGGCCTTACTTGAATACCTTTTATTTATTCATATTTATATTCATATTTCATTTTTTTTTAAGATCTTGCATTTGTTAATCCATTAATCATTTATCTTTCAGATATAATTTACAGAATCACTTTATGTAATGTAGATCAAAAGTAATTGGCAATAAATAAATCTATCATCCTTATAAATATCAAACATCTAATATACACATTTGTGTATTCAATTATGAGGTCAAATGCTTGTGTATTAAGAATTATATGTATATTGAGTGGTCTGATTAATTATGTAAGACTGAGGTTGATAGGTAATGTGGTCAATTTGATTGGCAGTTTAGGAGGTGGGGCATTGTAATTAAAGGTCCACCTTGTCTTTGATTGTTTAGTGATAATGACAGTTGTCAATCATACTAGTTGAATCAATACCCAGTTACCTAATCAACATGTTTTTTTAAAAAGCCTGCACATCAACACACCTTAATGACATACATTCTTGAATGAACTGATCCAATAATATACCCAGTTTTTTTCAGTTTACATGTGTATTATGTGCACATACATGAGAACCATAGGGAACTATATTTCAGTGTGAATACATTTAGTAACAGTAGCTAACCTGTCCTGTTGTTAGGGAGGCTGGTGCCTAAGTAAAGATTTAGAACAAGTTCTAATCTTTCCAAAAACGGGGCATGTAATATCAAACTCGGGAATACGCTGGCATTTCATAATCTATCATGTATTGTTACGTAGGGACATTTGTTCTTACGAAACAGCTTATAAATGCACATCTTATACAGGGGCAGATCCAGCCATTTTAAAAAGGGAGCGGGTTCCAACTATATGTCCCTATTCAAATGCATTGATCGGCCGAAAAAGGGAGGTTCCAGCCCCCGAAACCCCCTTCTGGATCCGCCACTGTTACAACATTTTGATGTCTCATATAGACTTTCCAGTTCGTTTTTCATTGTATACTAGAAAGATCTCATTTTTGTCTGAATTGGTGAACCCTTTTTTAACGATAAAGAGTAATAAGGAAATGAAAATTGAATAAGGAAATAGAAACTGAATAAAGAAATAGAAACCCAATAAGGAAATGGAAATCTAATATTATAACAATGAAATAAAAACCCAATAAGGAAATTTGTCGAGTGAGCGTAGCGAACGAGATCAACTAGCCTTCATATAATGTCAAGCAGCTGATATTTTACAATATCAATATGCAGATAATCTGATAATCGATTTATCGGGCTATATTTGCGTGTTTCGGAAGTGTTTTCTTTGTTTCACCAGCACACAAAAGATGACTTGATAAGTTCGGGTTTAAGTTATTAACGTCGGTTCAAACATTATGACGTCGCTGATATGTCCGGGTCAAAGTTATTAAGGCCGGGTCAACGTATTTGACGTCACAAAGACATGATACGGAATAATATAAAGAGCTGAACAGAGTGATATAGACAGTGGGACGACCGATAAATAATATTATTCCGTATCATGTCTTTGTGACGTCAAATACGTTGACCCGACCGTAATAACTTTGACCCTGACATATCAGCGACGTCATAATGTTTGAACCGACGTTAATAACTTAAACCCGAACTTATCAAGTCATCTTTTGTGTGCTGGTGAAACAAAGAAAACACTTCCGAAACACGCAAATATAGCCCGATAAATCGATTATCAGATTATCTGCATATTTATATTGTAAAATATCAGCTGCTTGACATTATATGAAGGCTTTTTGATCTCGTTCGCTACGCTCACTCGACAAAAAGCTTCATATTATGTCTCGCAGCTGATATTTTACGATATCAACATGCAGATAACCTGATAATCGGTACTAATTTGTATATTTTAACAAATTTGATTCGTTTAGGGATAGTCACATGTTAAACTATATTTTCGAAAGGTAGAGAGAAAACGGCGGATAGCAAAAAGCATATTGTACGGCAAAAAGCATATTGCACGGTTATTTTTAGAAAATATAAAAACCGATAAACTTTGTGACGTCATGTATTGAATTTCAGGATATTGTTAAATGATCTTAACGTTTTGAAACAGATGATATCTGTGATCGATTATTTGACGGAAAAAATCTTCAAATACTTAAGATGACAAACAAACAAAAAAAAAGCAATTGAAATAACAACTAATATTTTGTATTGTTAAGGAGACAATATGATATCTATAAAATTCCAACAAAATCAAATGACGATTTTGATAGAAATATGGTCGGAAATTAATAATATAACAAATTTAGCCTTTGTATGAGGTCAATACAGGATATATCGACCCAAAGAAGTATATCGACCTCGGACTACGTTCTCAGTCAATATACTTCTTTCAGGTCAATATATCCTTTTATCATATGTTTAGTAGTAAATACAGTAGTTTTGCATGTTTGATAAATAGCATGCTGTTTAATCCGTATCGCGCAACTTTGGTGCGCACCCTTTATCGCATACCCTTTATCACACCCTTACCCTTTATCGCATACCCTTTATCACACCCCTACTTTTTTTTTTTTTTTTTTTTTTACATAAAGTCAGTTTTGGATTTTTTTTTTACTTATGAAAATTTTTTCTCAAAATTTTGTTTAATGACGTCATTGTTTGGTATGTGACGTCACGAACGTCGTTTTCATATTGTATGTGACGTCACGAACGTCGTTTTCATATTGTAAAGTTCATTCATATTCAGAATTAGAACTGAAGGTAACCCAGTGCTATGGAACAGAAAACAGTTCATATAATACTCTTCTGTTGAAACATATGATAAAGCGTATAATACATGGCAAAATCCGTATCATATTTCGTATCAGCTCGTTTAATCCATGCGTCGTTCGGTCACGCGTTGTCTTATTTTTGATATACAAATACGGCGATTAGTTATACTATAAATAATCGAATAAGGAAAAAGAAACCGAATAAGGAAATGAAAATCGAATAAGGAAATGGAAATCGAATAAGGAAATGAAAATCCAATAAGGAAATAGAAACTGAATAAGGAAATAGAAACCGAATAAGGAAATGAATATTGAAAAAGGAAAAAGAAACCGAATAAGGAAATGAAAATTGAATAAGGAAATGGACATCGAATAAGGAAATGAAAATCCAATAAGGAAATAGAAACCGAATAAGGAAATAGGAACCGAAAAAGGAAATGAATATTGAAAAAGGAAGAAGAAACCGAATAGGGAAAAGAAAATCAAATAAGGAAGTGAAAATCGACTAAGGAAATGGAAATCGAATAAGGATGATAATCGAAAAAGGAAAAAGAAAACGAATAAGGAAATGACAAAAAAATTAGAAGAAAAACTTTTTGAGGAAAAATATTTTGAGGAAAAAAAAATATTTGAGGAAAAAAAAATTTGAGGGAAAAAAAATGAGGAAAAAAAATTTTGAGCCAAAAAAATTTTGAGGAAAAAAAATTTTGAGGAAAAAAAAAATTTGAGGAAAAAAAAATTTTGAGGAAAAAAAAAATTTGAGGAAAAAAAAATTTGAAGGAAAAAAAAAATTCAGTTTGGACTTGTAATATTTTTCAAAATTTGAATATCGAAAAAGGAAATGGAAACCGAATAAGGAAATGAAAATCGAAAAAGGTTATAGAAACCGAATAAGGAAATAGAAACCGAAAAAGGAAATGAAAATTGAAAAAAGAAAAAGAAACCGAATAAGGAAAAAGAAACCGAATAAGGAAATGGAAATTGAATAAGGAAATGAAAATCCAATAAGGAAATAGAAACCGAATAAGGAACTAGAAACCAAAAAGGGAAATGAATATTGAAAAAGGAAA
Source organism: Mytilus galloprovincialis (assembly GCF_965363235.1). NCBI lineage: Eukaryota > Metazoa > Mollusca > Bivalvia > Mytilida > Mytilidae > Mytilus > Mytilus galloprovincialis. The sequence continues at coordinate 45,172,085 of NC_134850.1, read as the reverse complement.
AAGAAACCGAATAAGGAAATGAAAATCGAATAAGGAAATGGAAATCGAATAAGGAAATGAAAATCCAATAAGGAAATAGAAACTGAATAAGGAAATAGAAACCGAATAAGGAAATGAATATTGAAAAAGGAAAAAGAAACCGAATAAGGAAATGAAAATTGAATAAGGAAATGGAAATCGAATAAGGAAATGAAAATCCAATAAGGAAATAGAAACCGAATAAGGAAATAGGAACCGAAAAAGGAAATGAATATTGAAAAAGGAAGAAGAAACCAAATAGGGAAAAGAAAATCAAATAAGGAAGTGAAAATCGACTAAGGAAATGGAAATCGAATAAGGATGATAATCGAAAAAGGAAAAAGAAAACGAATAAGGAAATGACAAAAAAATTAGAAGAAAAACTTTTTGAGGAAAAATATTTTGAGGAAAAAAAAATATTTCAGGGAAAAAAAATGAGGAAAAAAAATTTTGAGCCAAAAAAATTTTGAGCCAAAAAAATTTTGAGGAAAAAAAAAATTTGAGGAAAAAAAAATTTTGAGGAAAAAAAAAATTTGAGGAAAAAAAAATTTGAAGGAAAAAAAAAATTCAGTTTGGACTTGTAATATTTTTCAAAATTTGAATATCGAAAAAGGAAATGGAAACCGAATAAGGAAATGAAAATCGAAAAAGGTTATAGAAACCGAATAAGGAAATAGAAACCGAAAAAGGAAATGAAAATTGAAAAAAGAAAAAGAAACCGAATAAGGAAAAAGAAACCGAATAAGGAAATGGAAATTGAATAAGGAAATGAAAATCCAATAAGGAAATAGAAACCGAATAAGGAACTAGAAACCAAAAAGGGAAATGAATATTGAAAAAGGAAAAAGAAACCGAATAAGGAAATGAAAATTGAATAAGGAAATGGAAATCGAATAAGGAAATGAAAATCCAATAAGGAAATAGAAACTGAATAAGGAAATAGAAACCGAATAAGGAAATGAATATTGAAAAAGGAAAAAGAAACCGAATAAGGAAATGAAAATTGAATAAGGAAATGGAAATCGAATAAGGAAATGAAAATCCAATAAGGAAATAGAAACCGAATAAGGAAATAGGAACCGAAAAAGGAAATGAATATTGAAAAAGGAAGAAGAAACCGAATAGGGAAAAGAAAATCAAATAAGGAAGTGAAAATCGACTAAGGAAATGGAAATCGAATAAGGATGATAATCGAAAAAGGAAAAAGAAAACGAATAAGGAAATGACAAAAAAATTAGAAGAAAAACTTTTTGAGGAAAAATATTTTGAGGAAAAAAAAATATTTGAGGAAAAAAAATTTTGAGGGAAAAAAATGAGTAAAAAAAATTTTGAGCCAAAAAAATTTTGAGCCAAAAAAATTTTGAGGAAAAAAAAAATTTGAGGAAAAAAAAATTTTGAGGAAAAAAAAAATTTGAGGAAAAAAAAATTTGAAGGAAAAAAAAAATTCAGTTTGGACTTGTAATATTTTTCAAAATTTGAATATCGAAAAAGGAAATGGAAACCGAATAAGGAAATGAAAATCGAAAAAGGTTATAGAAACCGAATAAGGAAATAGAAACCGAAAAAGGAAATGAAAATTGAAAAAAAAAAAGAAACCGAAGGAGGAAAAAGAAACCGAATAAGGAAATGGAAATTGAATAAGGAAATGAAAATCCAATAAGGAAATAGAAACCGAATAAGGAACTAGAAACCAAAAAAGGAAATGAATATTGAAAAAGGAAAAAGAAACCGAATAAGGAAATGAAAATCGAATAAGGAAATGGAAATCGAATAAGGAAATGAAAATCCAATAAGGAAATAGAAACTGAATAAGGAAATAGAAACCGAATAAGGAAATGAATATTGAAAAAGGAAAAAGAAACCGAATAAGGAAATGAAAATTGAATAAGGAAATGGAAATCGAATAAGGAAATGAAAATCCAATAAGGAAATAGAAACCGAATAAGGAAATAGGAACCGAAAAAGGAAATGAATATTGAAAAAGGAAGAAGAAACCGAATAAGGAAAAGAAAATCAAATAAGGAAATGAAAATCGACTAAGGAAATGGAAATCAAATAAGGATGATAATCGAAAAAGGAAAAGAAAACGAATAAGGAAATGACAAAAAAATTTGAAGAAAAACTTTTTGAGGAAAAATATTTTGAGGAAAAAAAAAATTTGAGGAAAAAAAAATTTGAGGAAATAAAAATTTATGAAAAAAAAAATTGAGGAAAAAAAATTTTGAGGAAAAAAAAATTTTGAGGAAAAAAAAAATTTGAGGAAAAAACAATTTTGAGGAAAAAAAAATTTTGAGGAAAAAAAATTTTGAAGGAAAAAAAAAATTCAGTTTGGACTTGTAATATTTTCAAAATTTGAATATCGAAAAAGGAAAAAGGAAAAAGGAACCAACTTGTGTCTGGTATTAAAGGCAGACATTAATACTCTTATGTATCCTTTATACATCTGAAAGACCAAGAAGTCTCTGTCATTGAAAATATCATCAGAGAGCAAAGATTGTTGACCCAGTCTCCAACAAAGGGATCGTATACATTATATGTTACTAACTTATAGTACGTCGGATCATTCATTAATAATAAGCTGATCAAGAATTTTATCAATAATTAAAAACAACGAACCTTAGTATTGCAATAATAACTTTCTCTTTTGCCCTTTCCTGATTTAGTTTGAAGCTGCAAATATGTTTATCAAAGAGTAAAAATCAACTTTCTGTCAATCATGGTGTAGCATAAATTCATGCAATCACTTCCACATATCAGCAGATTCTGTCATTCCCCTCTTTTGAATGGAATCTACATAGGTTGAGTCAATTTGATATGCAATGATCGATGTACTCCTGAAAAAGAATTTACATAGTTCCCTCATAATTAAGCTGCTGTACTTAGATTGTATATTTTATCAGTTGTCTTCATCTGAATACAAGTACATGTAATAAAAATCACAATTGATTAGCCGAAGTTGCAAATTTTAATCCGGATATCCCATTGCATAATTTGTGTTATCTAAAATAATGTAGAATTAAACAGGAAAAATGTACAATATTATCACATTTAAATTTTCCATTCTTCAGAAATAAACTTTTGATACTTTGTCAATGTACAGTTTTTCCGTTAAATAGTAAGTATTTTCATTCAAATGCTACAAATAAAACATATGGCAAGGGAATAAACAATTAATTTTGCTTCACTAAACTTGTATATATAAGTCAAGGACAGAGTGATTGGTTATTGCGCTTTAACCTATATATAGCTTCATTGACTATTAGCCTCATGCGTATTGATTTCTAGTAATGTTATGTCACATAGTGTAATCATTCAATAAATTCAAATTTTGAAAGAATATAATTAAAGGAGTAGGTCCGGTAAGGGCCGATTTCGGCCTCAATTTTCAAGTTCATCTAACGAAAGATTTTAGACACTTTCTAAACACTTAAGTGTCTATTTCAATTGATTCAATTAGTCAATGGGGAAGATTTTAACTTAATAAGTCATTTAAAACGCCCCGATTCAAGCTTCAATATGAAAAATCTATCAAATATGCCAAAAATCGTCACTTTTCAGATGATTTTTGTCAAAAATGAAAGTGGCCGCATCCGTGTTCATCCTCAACCTTTATATATATTATGTATTATCATCAAATACAACTTACATTTCAATATTATGAATGAACACGAATGCGGCCACTTTCATTTCAGACGGAAACCGTCTAAAATTTAACTAAAATGCTACAATTGTGAAGATTTCAGTAATTTAGCATGACTTAATGATGCTAGTATCCGATATATGTACATTGTTTTGTCAAAAACAGCCCATATTTGTGTAGCAGAAGCATTCTACTTTGCAATAAATATCTAAACGATTACATTTTCACAATTTTGTAAAACTGCTATATTTTGAGGCCAAAAAGGGGTCTTACTGAAGCTACTCCTTTCTATAATAACGGTCTTAATATAAGGGTGGAAGCAGATTACGATTAATATTGAAACATCTATACAAAGAACCAAAAAAAATATCCCAAGTGAAAATCCTTAAATAGACATTTTAGACATGATTTTAAATGGGAGGAGGGAAAGACTTCTTTCTCAATCTCTTCAATAAACTCTGTGTTTATTCCGTTAATAATATAATCTAAAGATAAAAATGTGTTATTCAATAATTATAGACAGGTGACACTACATACATTTACGTATGTAGCATGTATGTGTGTAACTCTTTGATTTGTTTATAATGAACTGAAATATTTACCCCAATTACTAAACTTTTGTAGGAATAAGCTTACCATGAAATAGAAATAGGTATGAGCATGTGGAACAGAATCATTTTAGGATTAGACGACATCTAATTCACAATCAAAATGACCACCGAAGACTATCGATGGGCGTGTGACTCGATATACACATGAAACAAGAACATCAATTATATAATAAAAATATTTAATATCGATGTTTTAGATCCATTTCGTTATACATCATCATGATCATGAATTAGATTTTTTCAAATGTTAATCATCTGTTTACCTGTATAACACATACAGGTGTTTAATTTACTTATGGGTTGAATCAGCAGATGAAATACTTCTTCCTGATTTACTGCAAAGTAAAGCATATCACAGAAGGTAATCTGTGAACCTTGTAATCTAAATTACAGTATGGAAAACAAGAATGTGTCCCATGTACACGGATGCCTTATCCGCACTATCAGTTTCTGTGTTCAGTAGACCGTAAAAATGGGATAAAATCTCTAATTTGGCATTAAAATTAGAAAGATCATATCATAGGGAACATGTTTACTAAGTTTAAAGTTGATCGGACTTTAACTTCATCAAAAACTACCTCGACCAAAAACTTTAACCAAAACTTTAACCTGAAACGGGACGATCGGACGGACAGACTAATGAACAAACGGACGTACAGACCAGAAAACATAATGCCCATAAATGTGGCATAAAAATCTGTTACCCTAATAGAATGAATTCTGTCAATATCATGGGTATCAGAATCATATACTATGTCCACATGGTAATGGGTGTCAGAATCACATATAAAATTTAAATAAAAGAACGACGGGAAGGCACATCTGAAACAACAAAAAACTAACAAAAAACTAAAATCACGAAAATACTGAACTCCGGGGAAAATTCAAACGGAAAGTTCCTAATTAAATGACAAAAACAAAAACTCAAACACATCAAACGAATGGATAACAACTGTCATGTTCCCGACTTGGTACAGACATTTTCTTACGTAGAAAATAGTGGATTGAACCTGGTTTTTAAGCAAGCTAAATCTCTCACTTGTATGCCAGTCGCATCAATTCCATTATATTGACAACGATGTGTGAACAAAACAGACAGGTAAATATGACAACAATAGGGGTACAGCAGTCAACATTGCGTTATTATCTTAATCACTATAAAAACAAACAAATATGTAACAAGGAAGCACAAAAAGGCATACCAGAATATAAAATAAAGCAACCTCATTCATTGCCTTTTTTAATACGATTTTGTTAGCCTATATTAAATCCACCCATAAAGGATTGAACGATTTTAAGTACTGGGACCGAATCCTCACCCTGAAGGGCACATGATTCGGTAAACATGAACTCTGGTGTGGGATTCACGTTTGACGTACATCAGTTGATCAGCATGTGAGTGTATTTTAAAACCAAAATCAGGCTAAAGTGTACAGGCAATTATCATTTCATATAATACCTCCTGAGAGTAAATTAACCACATATAAATCAATTGTTCTTTACTGTAAGCTTGCAGCTAGGCAAAACTGTGAAATACTTATATAAATATTATTTTTTGTTTACTATTTTCATATGAACAAAAAGTGTTGTATAAATAGCAGACTATGCAGTACAGACTTTTCTTATTTTTGAAGACCGTACAGTTACCTATAGTTGTTAATTTCTGTGCCATTTGGTCTCTTATGGAGAGAGTTGTCTCATTAGCAATTACACCATATCTTCTTTTTTTATACTTTTAAGTACAACTAGATGTTGTCCTGGGGGACATTCCGCACCTGTTCATTATTTTTTTAATTTCTTGTAAACTATTCAACTCCTAAATTTTAAACAAAACTGAGTCTTAATTGTACTGAAGAGATCTTACTCTGTCTAGTTGATGATTAGTCAGTAAAATTCACATTTTTTTCAAATCACACTTTTTTCTTCAGCTGCTATATCTATGCTTCTATCCAGATATTAAAACAATACATGAAGGTTTACAAATCTAGCATGTCAAAAATATTTACTCCCAATAAATACAGGTTTGGATTCATCATTTCAAAGAACCCTATATATACTCAATTTATGTTCACTACATCAAAAGCATAGCATTCAGAAAATTAGTTTTTACAGAGTACAAACAAACCTACCACAAAATTCTTCTTTACCAAAACAAGAAAAAAAAGAAAAAATGTCATTTATCATTAATATAATAACTTTCAAAAATCTTTAAACTTATCTGTTTTTATCTTCAAAATGTCGAATAATGAACAGTAAATTTCTACCTGTATTTTATACAACTCCTAAATAACTTTTAATCATCAGTGGTGGATCCAGAACTTTTCATAAGGGGCCAGCTCCAGTCATGCTTTAATGATTCCCTATATAATCAACCAATTTTTGGGCCCAGCCACCCCCAACCCCCTGGATCCGCCTATGATCATCATCACTTAGAAAACAGAAATTTTCAAATAAATCTGTCACTCCACTTATTATTGTGAGATAAGACATTAACCATATACTTAGTAAGCTGATAATAGGTGAAAATTATGTATAAAGGCTTAGTGTAATCATATTTTATGCACTATGTAACTAATCATTTCTGTTCACAGGGAAATAACTCATTCACAAACTAGAGGCTCTAAAGAGCCTGTGTCGCTCACCTTGGTCTATGTGAATACTAAACAAAGGACACAGATGGATTCAAGACAAAATCGTGGTTTGGTGATGGTGATGTGTTTGTAGATCTTACTTTACTGAACATTCTTGCTGCTTACAATTATCTCTATCTTTAATGAACTTGACCCAGTAGTTACAGTGGAAAATGTTAGTAAAATTTTACAAATTTTGTGAAATTTGTTAAAAAAATGACTATATAAAGGGCAATAACTCCTTAGGGGTCAATTGACCATTTTGGTCATGTTGACTTCTTTTTAGGTCTTACTTTGCTGTACATTATTGCTGTTTACAATTTATCTCTATCTATAATAATATTCAAGATAATAAAATTGAGAATGGAAATGGGGAATGTGTCAAAGAGACAACAACCCGGCCAAATAAAAAACAACAGCAGAGGGTCACCAACAGGTCTTCAATGTAGCGAGAAATTCCCGCACCCGGAGGCGTCCTTCAGCTGGCCCCTAAACAAATATATACTAGTCCAGTGATAATGAACGCCATACTAATTTCCAAATTGTACACAAGAAACTAAAATTAAAATAATACAAGACTAACAAAGGCCAGAGGCTCCTGACTTGGGACAGGCGCAAAAATGCGGCGGGGTTAAACATGTTTGTGAGATCTCAACCCTCCCCCTATACCTCTAACCAATGTAGAAAAGTAAACGCATAACAATACGCACATTAAAATTCAGTTCAAGAGAAGTCCGAGTCTGATGTCAGAAAATGTAACCAAAGAAAATAAACAAAATGACAATAATACATAAATAACAACAGACTACTAGCAGTTAACTGACATGCCAGCTCCAGACTTCAATTAAACTGACTGAAAGATTATGATTTCATCATATGAACATCAGGCACAATCCTTCCCGTTAGGGGTTTAGTATCATACCATCATAACATATATGAGAAGAACATAACCCGTGTCATAAGTTGAGTTATAAGCCAAAAACTGCATTTTACCCCTATGTTCTATTTTTAGGCGTGGCGGCCATCTTGGTTAGTTGGCCGGGTCACCGGACACATTTTTTAAACTAGATACCCCAATGATGATTGTGGCCAAGTCTGGATTAATTTGGCCCAGTATTTTCAGAGGAGAAGATTTTTGTAAAAGATCACTAAGATTTAAGAAAAATGGTTAAAAATTGACTATAAAGGGCAATAACTCCTAAAGGGTCAACTGACCATTTCGGTCATGTTGACTTATTTGTAAATCTTACTTTGCTGAACATTATTGCTGTTTACAGTTTATCTCTATCTATAATAATATTCAAGATAATAACCAAAAACAGCAAAATTTCCTTAAAATTACCAATTCAGGGGCAGCAACCCAACAACAGGTTGTCCGATTCATCTGAAAATTTCAGGGCAGATAGATCTTGACCTGATAAACAATTTTAGCCCAATCAGATTTGCTCTAAATGCTTTGGTTTTTGAGTTATAAGCCAAAAACTGCATTTTTCCCCTATGTTCTATTTTTAGCCATGGCGGCCATCTTGGTTGCTTGGCCGGGTTACACCACACATTTTTTAAACTAGATACCCCAAAGATGATTATGGCCAAGTTTGGATTAATTTGGCCATGTAGTTTCAGAGGAGAAGATTTTTGTAATAGATTACTAAGATTTACGAAAAATGGTTAAAAATTGACTATAAAGGGCAATAACTCCTAAAGGGGTCAACTGACCATTTCGGTCATGTTGACTTATTTGTAAATCTTACTTTGCTGAACATTATTGCTGTTTACAGTTTATCTTTATCTATAATAATATTCAAGATAATAACCAAAACAGCAAAATTTCCTTAAAATTACATATTCAGGGGCAGCAACCCAACAACGGGTTGTCTGATTCATCTGAAAATTTCAGGGCAGATAGATCTTGACCTGATAAACAATTTTACCCCCAGTCAGATTTGCTCTAAATTCTTTGGTTTTTGAGTTATAAGCCAAAAACTGCATTTTTCCCCTATGTTCTATTTTTAGCCATGGCGGCCATCTTGGTTGGTTGGCGGGGTCACGCCACACATTTTTTAAACTAGATACCCCAATGATGATTGTGGCCAAGTTTGGTTTAATTTGGCCCAGCAGTTTCAGAGGAGAAGATTTTTGTAAAAGTTAACGACGACGGACGACGACAACGGACGACGACGGACGATGACGCCGGACGCAAAGTGATGGGAAAAGCTCACTTGGCCCTTTGGGCCAGGTGAGCTAAAAAGTACCACTTAAGGATATTAGAAAGGGCAATAACTCAACAACGAGAAAAAATAAAATTGTGAAACTTGAACTTGACCATCATTTAGTCTCAGGAAACAACATCTTAAAAAGTTATTCAAAAGGTTTTTCATGCTATTGAAAGGACACTGTTTGGCAGCCGCCCTCCCACCTGCAGTACATCAACAAATCAATGACCGATATTAATTTCAATTATATGGTCATTTTTATAAATTTCCTGCTTACAAAACTTTCAATTTTTCGAAAAAAACTAAGGATTTTCTTATCCCAGGAATAGATTACCTTAGCCATAAGTGGAACAACATTTTGGAATTTTGGGTCCTCAATGCTCTTCAACTTTGTACTGGTTTGGCTTTACAACTTTTTTTATCTGAGCGTCACTGATGAGTCTTATGTAGACAAAACACGCATCTGAGGTATTAAATTATAATCCTGGTACCTTTGATAACTTTATACTTGGAAAATCCACTTAAAAACAGAAGAGGCTCAAGAAAAATTTAAAATGTGATTTCCAACATTTTATGAATATGAGGCTTTAAATGAAATACATGTCGAAAATTTGGAAGTGGTAAATACTGCTGTCCATCCACTGCAACCAGTTGTTTGTTTGTTATGGAATGTGTTTCATAGATTATGACTGTTTTGTTCAAAGGAGTAGGTCCAGTAAGAGCCCATTTTGGCCTCAAAATATCGCAGTTTGATAAACTGATCAAAGTTGATAAAATGTAAACTTTTAGTTATTTATTGAACAGTAGAGTGCTTCTGCTACATAAATATGGGCTATTTTTGACTATACAATGAACATATATCGGGTACTGGCACCTTAAAGTCATGCTAAATTACTGAATTCTTCAAAATTCTAGCATTTTAGTTAAATTTTAGACGGTTTTCGTGTAAAACGAAAGTGGCCGCATTCGTGTTCATCCTTAATATTGAAATGGAAGTTGTATTTTATGATAAAACATAACATATATAAAGGTTGAGGATGAACACGGATGCGGCCACTTTCATTTTGGACAAAAACCATCCGAAAAGTGACATTTTTCGGCATATTTGGTTGATTTTTCATATTTGAGCTTGAATCGGATCGTTTTTAATGACTAAATCACTTCAAATCTTTTACATAAACTAATTGATTCAAATGAAATAGACACTTAAGTGTTTAAAAAGTGGTCAAAATTTTTTGTCAGATGAATCTGAAATTTGAGGCCAAAATCGGTCCTTACCGGACCTACTCCTTTTGTTTACAATACCTTCCTCTTTTCCTTGAATACGAGGTACCAAATTAGACTCATGCATTAGTTTTTACTAACATTACCAATCACAATCACCCCCAGTTTTTGACAGAGTTCATGTTGCCTAGACTTGACTTTTCTATGATGTGTTTTGTTTATCATTGTTTGTCTTTTTCTTTTTTTTTTTGCCATGGCGTTGTCAGTTAATTTTTACTTGTGTATGTGATGGTCCCTTTAGAATGTTTAGAATCTTTAGTCTGGAGCCCACTTTTACAGACTTATAATAAGTAGTATGTTGTACCCAATGAATAATAATGGTATTCATAAACATTTTAATATAAACTAGAGGCTCTAAAGAGCCTGTGTCGCTCACCTTGGTCTATGTGAATATTAAACAATGGACACAGATGGATTCATGACAAAATTGTGTTTTGGTGATGGTGATGTGTTTGTAGATCTTACTTTACTAAACATTCTTGCTGCTTACAATTATCTCTATCTATAACAGTACTTTCTGTGGAAAATGTTATTGAAAATCTTCAAATTTTAAGAAAATTGTTAAAAATTGACTATGAAGGGCAATAACTCCTAAGGGGGTCAATTGACTATTTTGGTCATACTGACTTATTTTTAGTTCTTACTTTGCTGTACATTATTGCTGTTTACAGTTTATCTCTATCTATAATAATATTCAAGATAATAACAAAAAAACAGCAAAATTTCCTCAAAATTACCAATTTAGGGGCAGCAACCTAACAACCGATTATCCGATTCATCTGAAATTCCAGGGCAGATAGATCGTGACCTGATCAACAATTTTACTTCCTGTCAGATTTGCTCTTAATGCTTTGGTTTTTGAGTTATAAGCCAAAAACTGCATTTTACCCCATGTTCTATTTTTAGCCATGGCGACCATCTTGGTTTGTTGGTCGAGTTACCGGACACATTTTTTTAACTAGATATCCAAATGATGATTATGGCCAAGTTTGGTTAAATTTGGCCCAGTAGTTTCAGAGGAGAAGATTTTTCTATAAGATTACTAAGATTTACGAAAAATGGTTAAAAATTGACTATAAAGGGCAATAACTCCTAAAGTGGTCAACTAACCATTTTGGTCATGTTGACTTATTTGTAGATCTTACTTTGCTGAACATTATTGCTGTTTACAGTTTATCTCTATCTATAATAATATTCAAGATAATAACCAAAAACAGCAAAATTTCCTTAAAATTACCATTTCAGGGGCAGCAACCCAACAACGAATTGTCCGATTCATCTGAAAATTTCAGGGCAGGTAGATCTTGACCTGATGAACAATATTACTGCAATCAGATTTGCTCTAAATGCTTTGGTTTTTGAGTTATAAGCCAAAAACTGCATTTTACCCCTATGTTCTATTTTTAGCCATGGCGGCCATCTTGGTTGGTTGGGCGGGTCACCGGACACATTTTTTAAACTAGATACCCCAATGATGATTATGGCCAAGTTTGGTTAAATTTGGCCCAGTAGTTTCAGAGGAGAAGATTTTTCTAAAAGATCACTAAGATTTACGAACAATGGTTAAAAATTGACTATAAAGGGCAATAACTCCTAAAGTGGTCAACTGACCATTTTGGTCATGTTGACTTATTTGTAGATCTTACTTTGCTGAACATTATTGCTGTTACAGTTTATCTCTATCTATAATAATATTCAAGATAATAACCAAAAACAGCAAAATTTCCTTAAAATTACCATTTCAGGGGTAGCAACCCAACAACGAATTGTCCGATTCATCTGAAAATTTCAGGGCAGGTAGATCTTGACCTGATGAACAATATTATTGCTATCAGATTTGCTCTAAATGCTTTGGTTTTTTGAGTTATAAGCCAAAAACTGCATTTTACCCCTATGTTCTATTTTTAGCCATGGCGGCCATCTTGGTTGGTTGGTCGGGGCTCCGGACACATTTTTTAAACTAGATACCCCAATGATGATTGTGGCCAAGTTTGGTTAAATTTGACCCAGTAGTTTCAGAGGAGAAGATTTTTCTAAAAGATTACTAAGATTTACGAAAAATGGTTAAAAATTGACTATAAAGGGCAATAACTCCTAAAGTGGTCAACTGACCATTTTGATCATGTTGACTTATTTGTAGATCTTACTTTGCTGAACATTATTGCTGTTTACAGTTTATCTCTATCTATAATAATATTCAAGATAATAACCAAAAACAGAAAAATTTCCTTAAAATTACCATTTCAGGGGGAGCAACCCAACAACGAAATGTCCGATTCATCTGAAAATTTCAGGGCAGATAGATCTTGACCTGTTGAACAATATTACCCCATGTCAGATTTGCTCTAAATGCTTTGGTTTTTGAGTTATAAGCCAAAAACTGCATTTTACCCCTATGTTCTATTTTTAGCCATGGCGGCCATCTTGGTTGGTTGGGCGGGTCACCGGACACATTTTTTAAACTAGATACCCCAATGATGATTGTGGCCAAGTTTGGTTAAATTTGGCCCAGTAGTTTCAGAGGAGAAGATTTTTGTAAAAGTTAACGCAGGACGACGACGGACGACGACGACGACGACGACGGACGACGACGGACGCCGGACGCCAAGTGATGAGAAAAGCTCACTTGGCCCTTTGGGCCAGGTGAGCTAAATAAAAAACAGTGAAAAAAAGTTATTTTCTATGAAGTCTCATATGTTGTGCTATGCTTTTTGAAGCTTGAAGTGCAGTTTTATCTTTTCCATAATAATCAACAAATTCTCCTTTGGGACTTATTAAGTACATCACAATAGTATGGTCAACCTGAAAAGTAAATATATGAGGGATTAAAAATTATTTTACTAAATTCAAGACCATATAATTATGCTAATACATTTATTTTGATCACAATTAAATTACTAAAATTAAAAATATTTTTAGCATCATTTCTAAAACATTTAGTGTAACTACACATTAGGTTGTAAACCTGCCAAAAATGCAGGCCTGTTGAAGTAAAATTCCAAAATCAAACGTGGATTGACGGGAGAAAAAGCTGACTATTACGACTGCCAACTATTAAAGGTAAAGATGACATCCTATAATAATCTATATATTAATATATCCGATATCTGGTGCTTAAGTTTTGTTTTATATCTATGCATAGAGTGTGACCCTCTAAATAGACATGCTAGAACTTTAAATCATCTCACAGTAGACATACTGATGTTAAATAGACTATTAGTTTGCCGTTTGTGAGATAAAAAAACTAATCATTAATTACAATCAAAGAGCAGATTGCTCTGAGGGATACTATTGCCTTTGTTTCATTGACACATGTATACATGTAGCTGGTTAATATTATTTTCAAAACTAATTCAACTGTACATGTAAAATAGTTACAAATCCCAGATAAAAGTGTATGAACAATGTAATTAGGCCTATTGTGTTTTATTTTTGTACTATCAATTCAAGTTTACTTTCCACAGCAGTCACTGAGACTCAGAGTGAGAGAAGGTATTTCACAAGTTTCGTATCTTATCACCTATTTTTCTACGTTAATTCTAACTCTTTAAATATTTAATTTCCTTTGGGTCAGTGATCATGACTCCTTTCCGTACACATTTATCGGTTTAAATTGCGATCGTTTTTAATATAATACGACGTTTATTGACAGAACGAGCTAATACTCGACGTTTTGTTTTGATTCAGAATTCATGGAAGTTACTTCCGGAAGGGAGACAACTCGAAACGATAATATGGAAGACTCCATTTCGCCTGAAGGGGTGTTCTACGATGTGAATTTCATTTATTTTAATTTAAATGATGCATATGATTTAAAATTATGCAACAACAATAACCCTCAATAGCAGACATACATTGAAAAGATCCCATGAGTTATAAATCAATTAATTGAGTGGGGAATCCAGAGCAACCATTCAATCTAAAACCCCTTGAAGTCAAGAAAACTATACGCATGCGCATAATTTCCAAAACAAACCCTGGAGCAAGAACGTATATTAAATTTTTATATATAGATGGTTCTTTATTTCTTTATGGAAGTACAATCTCAAATATCAGTTTAATAACGGTAACATATAAGAAAAACTCCACTTCAGTTCTTATATGACAGAAATAGATTTATCGGAATTCAGAGAACTCTCAATTTTATCAAAACTGGGAATTCCCTCTGACGTGTTTCTAAATTTATAAAAACACTAAATATAAATACTGCTCAATTTCTGATTTTCCGTGTTGTTAAAAACACCCATATAAGTCAAGGGAATTATCAAACATGAAGATTATGAAAAGAACATTATAGGACAGTTGCTCAATCCCTTTGTTTGTTTTTACCTTTTAAAGCAAGACAATCATAAGAATATGAGATGTTCCTTAATGTTTAGAATAAAACGATTGACGTGAGGGCAATGCTCTGAGCCACCGGTATCTGTCTACAGATTGCTTGAAAGCAATCGTATCCCAAAAAATAAAATCTGAAGTAATGTCATCCCTGTTATGCCACTATAATCATGATAATACTGGTATCCACAATATTGGTACTTACAATATAATCTCCATCTTCATCAACTGGTCCCTTGCTGTAATATACTCTAAATGTTCTGGTCATTTGTTGTATTTGTTCATGGGTACCAGTAAGTCCTAATAGTTTTGGAGAAAATTCTGAAAATAAAACAATAAAATTGACTTGCAAAATTGTATACTCGTAAAGCCTAGTTCACAAGAACATATATCCTTAATATCCTATAAGCTGTACTTGCTTTTAGAATAAAGTATTATTACTATTGTTTAGTCAAGGGTCAAAAACACTGCCTCATTCTAAAATTTTCATACATGTATATACACTGAGTTGTGAAATATGTCTATACTTTTAATTTGTGTATTATTGAAAGTTTCATGTAAATAGTGAAAGTTACAATGCAACACCTTATCACATTTATGACATTTTTACTTCTCAATATAATCATTACAGATTAATACTCAATTTCTCCAATTTTTGCGCTATTTACACATTTCTTGATTGGTGTGAGAAAAATAAATCTCCTCACAAGTGAAAATCTGTTCTCAGCAAATGATCGGCCAAAATTTAACTCTTAACGTTAAATTTCCTTGGCTTCTTCTTGATTTTCCTATTGTGACATCATGAAAAAAGACAACCATGCCTGATGACGTCATGAAAAAGACACCCATACCTGATGACGTCACATAAAAAGTACACAACTTTCTTCAAATCTTTGAAAAGGAAGAAGGAAGAATAAAAGTCATTAAAGAAACAGATTCCACCACTATAACTCTTAATGTATTACGATATTTCTCCCCTCTCAACAGTTAAATTTTAATTTTTTTGAAAAGCTTGGCAAGCCTCGCGCTTTAAATATAAAAATTTAAATTGTTTTGTATTACTAGTTATATCTATTTATATGTAAAATGTGAACTATTTTCACCAGAATGAAAAAAGGCTTCAAAATATAATAGCCAATTTTGTGAATCTTCTCTTCTGACATATATAAATCAAAGTGCTTGTAAGCGCTGAAGCATTGAAGGGTAAAGATTGTGTTAATCTATCAGTGAGAATTAAATCAAATATGTTATTTTCTATGGTTACATCTTCTGACATCAGACTCAGATTTCTCTTGAACTGAATTTTAATGTGCATATTGTTATGCGTTTACTTTTCTACATTGGCTAGAGGTATAGGGGAGGGTTGAGATCTCATAAACATGTTTAACCCCGCCGCATTTTTGCGCCTGTCCCAAGTCAGGAGCCTCTGGCCTTTGTTAGTCTTGTATTATTTTAAATTTTAGTTTCTTGTGTACAATTTGGAGTTAAGTATGGCGTTCATTATCACTGAGCTAGTATATATATTTGTTTAGGGGCCAGCTGAAGGACACCTCAGGGTGTGGGAATTTCTCGCTGCATTGAAGACCTGTTGGTGACCTTCTGCTGTTGTCTGTTCTATGGTCGGGTTGTTGTCTCTTTGACACATTCCCCATTTCCATTCTCAATTTTATTGCATTGCCAATAAAGGATTGGTTGTAGTTGATTCAACTAGAATTATTGACAATGGCAGATAACTCCAATTTTTAAAGATAACTTAAACAACATAACAATGACATCATTTATATTTTCAGAACAGGTATTAGATTCCTGCACCTTGCAAAAGTTATGTAATTTTCTTGACAGGTGTAACATCGTTTTGTGACTTAAATATCTGAGTATATTATTCCATTGATAAATTTCTGTAAATGTTCATGGATAGAATGTATAGAATGTTATGATCAATGCACTATATTGTGTGTATAAAAAAGGTAGTAATCAGCCTTGGAAAATTAAGATATCAAGTCAGTAACATAGGGTTTTGATTCCCCAAAAACCACACTCAATGTACTTGTCACAAAAATCCTGATAAATAAAATCATATACATATACTCAAAAAATCTTTATCCATTGAAATAAATTTAATGAAAAGAAAAGTGTCAATAAGAAACATAGAAAACCTAAAACATTTTCTATTCACAAATCTTTTTTGAACACTGACATCTATCAGGAAGTTACAATAATTTTTCATTCAAATTCAACAGAGGTAGTTTTTGTACTAAAAACAATGCTTGAAAAACTTGATACTCATACATGTACACTGATATTTTCACACAATAAATGGTGATTTAAAAATAAATAGCATAAGCAAAACCAGAAATCAGCAAAGACATGACAGAAGGAAGTATTAAGTAAGTAATGAGATATATAATATTTCTAAATAATAACAAATGTATAATGACAAAAACATTTGTAAACATTGCGTTCTTTTAAATACAGGGTTTTAACTCAGATAAATTATATCAACATATGAGTGTAAGTATATATAACAATAAATAGTTACAACTTACAAAATGACTTATACCAGAAGATTTTTTCTGATATATTATGTATCAATTTTACCTTGTACCATAGCTAGGACAGGAGTATTGTAGATACATTATTATGGTTGGATACCAATTGTCGTGCATTTCGTAGGTTTCGACGATCCACGAAATTAAATTTTCAACAAATGACAAATTTCCTACAGGCCCATTTGCAAACTTCGACAAAACCACTATATCAAATATTCACAAACATGCAAGGTTATCTTAATCCACGAAAATAAGTGAATCTACAGTATTTTCCATCTGTCAGTCATTATTATTTCTGCAAATTGCAAATTCATGGAACTCATCCAGAAAAAAAATCACATCTATAACATGTAATACATTGAGAATCAAAGGGTCCTTTTCTATTTCTTTAACAATAAGATGTGGTATGATTGCCAATGAGACAACTATCCCCTTTAGCATGCTGAGTCCAAATAAGGTGAATCTTAGCAACTATGTAGGTTTCTGTAAGGCCTTTAACAATGATTAAATGCCATAATGTATAGTCAGTTGTAAATTTTTTATCAA
Organism: Mytilus galloprovincialis; assembly: GCF_965363235.1. Taxonomy (NCBI): domain Eukaryota; kingdom Metazoa; phylum Mollusca; class Bivalvia; order Mytilida; family Mytilidae; genus Mytilus; species Mytilus galloprovincialis. The sequence goes on along the minus strand of NC_134850.1, from coordinate 45,154,259 downwards.
TTCAAACATGAAACTAACTGCATGATTTATGAAAATACAAGAGAAATCCATAGTACACAGATGCCCCACTCACACTATCATTTTCCATGTTAAGTGGACCATGAATTGGGGTCAAAACTCTAATTTGAGTTAAATCAAAATTAGAAAGATCTTATCATAAGGAACATGTGTACTAAGTTTCAAGTTGATTAGACTTCAACTTCATCAAAAACTACCTTGACCAAAAACTTAAACCTAAACATGCTAAAGCGGGACAGTCGGACAAACAGACAGATGAACAGACAGACAGACAATCAGACAGATGAACAGACACACAGACCAGAAAACATAATGCCCATAAATGGGGCATAAAAATGTAATTAAAAACAAATATGACAGATAAAAAAAATCCATCAATCAACACTAAATAACTGGCCCATGACTCGGGATAGCCAAACCAAAAATGTAATAGGTTGAAAAAGTTTGTGAAGACTCAGCCCTCCATTTACATTGGGACAACCCTATGCATGTTGTGACAGCACAATATGTAAATAACAACTGTAAAATCTATTGGAATTCTGATTAACATGATGACAAAAAAAATCTGTAAATTCAGAAATCTATTGGGTTTAGAACGATGGACAAATTTGAAAGATTATTTATTGTGATTTTACAATAATTTCTGAACACACGTTACATCAAGACAAAACACTAATTATCTGAGAGTCTGAACACACGTTACATCAAGACAAAACACACTAATTATCTAAGAGTCTGAACACACGTAACATCAAGACAAAACACACTAATTATCTAAGAGTCTGAACACACGTTACATCAAGACAAAACACTCTAATTATCTAAGAGTCTGAACACACGTAACATCAAGACAAAACACACTAATTATCTAAGAGTTTGAACACACGTTACATCAAGACAAAACACTCTAATTATCTAAGAGTCTGAACACACGTAACATCAAGACAAAACACACTAATTATCTAAGAGTCTGAACACACGTTACATCAAGACAAAACACACTAATTATCTAAGAGTCTGAACACAAGTAACATCAAGACAAAACACACTAATTATCTAAGAGTCTGAACACACGTTACATCAAGACAAAACACACTAATTATCTAAGAGTCTGAACACACGTTACATCAACATGATCAAGACAAAACACACTAATTATCTAAGAGTCTGAACACAGTGGCGGATCCAGAGGGGGGGTTCCGGGGGTCCGCACCCCCCCTTTATTTTGGCCGATCAATGCATTTGAATCGGGACATATGTTTTGCACCCCCCCTGCACCCCCCCTTTGCCCTGGGCTAGCACCCCCCTTTCGAAAATTCCTGCATCCGCCACTGAAACACACGTAACATCAAGACAAAACACACTAATTATCTAAGAGTCTGAACACACTTTACATCAAGACAAAACACACTAATTATCTAAGAGTCTGAACACATGTAACATCAAGACAAAACACACTAATTATATAAATCTAAGAGTCTGAACACACGTAACATCAAGACAAAACACACTAATTATCTAAGAGTCTGAACACACGTTACATCAACATGATCAAGACAAAACACACTAATTATCTAAGAGTCTGAACACACGTAACATCAAGACAAAACACACTAATTATTTAAGAGTCTGAACACACGTTACATCAAGACAAAACACACTAATTATCTAAGAGTCTGAACACACTTTACATCAAGACAAAACACACTAATTATCTAAGAGTCTGAACACACGTAACATCAAGACAAAACACACTAATTACCTAAGAGTCTGAACACACGTAACATCAAGACAAAACACACTAATTATCTAAGAGTCTGAACACACGTTACATCAACATGATCAAGACAAAGCACACTAATTATCTAAGAGTCTGAACACACGTTACATCAACATGATCAAGACAAAGCACACTAATTATCTAAGAGTCTGAACACACGTAACATCAAGACAAAACACACTAATTATCTAAGAGTATGAACACAGGTTACATCAAGACAAAACACACTAATTATCTAAGAGTCTGAACACACGTTACATCAAGACAAAACACACTAATTATCTAAGAGTCTGAACACACGTTACATCAAGACAAAACACACTTAATATCTAAGAGTCTGAACACACGTAACATCAAGACAAAACACACTAATTATCTAAGAGTCTGAACACACGTAACATCAAGAAAAAACACACTAATTATCTAAGAGTCTGAACACATGTTACATCAAGACAAAACACACTAATTATCTAAGAGTCTGAACACATTTAACATCAAGACAAAACACACTAATTATCTAAGAGTCTGAACACATGTAACATCAAGACAAAACACACTAATTATCTAAGAGTCTGAACACACGTTACATCAACATGATCAAGACAAAACACACTAATTATCTAAGAGTCTGAACACACGTTACATCAACATGATCAAGACAAAACACACTAATTATCTAAGAGTCTGAACACACGTAACATCAAGACAAAACACACTAATTATCTAAGAGTCTGAACACACGTTACATCAAGACAAAACACACTAATTATCTAAGAGTCTGAACACACGTTACATCAAGACAAAACACACTAATTATCGAGTCTGAACACACGTAACATCAAGACAAAACACACTAATTATCTAAGAGTACTGGCAATAACTGATTTTGTAAGATAAGTTTTTGTCTATAAAAATAGGAGGACATTTGGTATATATGATTAAAATTAAGTCCTAGTTAGCAATTATAGGCCACAGTTCAACCTCCAACAATGAGAAAAATCCATATCTTATAGTCTGCTATAAAAGGCTCCGACAATAAAACTGTGAAACAATGTAAAAGAGAAGATTATAAAAAATCATTTATTTTCCTTTTTCCATTATATTTTGTTATTCACCAGTAAGGGTCATCTTAATCTCAGATGCATGACTCAAATGTGACAGCCACCTATAATTTACATATTTGTATATGTGCAAACAAATACTTTAAACTGATATTTTATTCAAATAAAGCTTTAAAAGTTTAACATCTCAATGAATTATTTACCTTTACAATATTTTTTGACCGCTTCTTTACTATCTCTGTCTGGATCTACTGTGACAAATAATGGTACCAGTTCTGGGACACCAGCTGTTTTGCCTGCAAGTTATAAATTTTTACACATGTAAATGTACATCTTTTGTATTGCAATCTGATCTAGATACAGATCCTGTGTAAAACACTTCCCTTACATTGACAACACTCCGTTCTACTCTCTGCGACCTTCTGTACCCTTTGATTTTTCATTGTGAAACACATTTTTAAAGAATTGAGGCCAAAAATGTATTAGCTGATGTAAAATATACCAGAATAGAAAGTCAAATGGAGTGTTGTCAGATCCCAGCTGTAAGCATAGCTATTAAATGAAGAACCATAACATTTATTATGTTGGTTTTTTTTTGTGATAAAATGAAATACAGTACTGTATCTGTTTATTTGAATTTCCCCCACTTTCTGGTCTGTAAAATGGGAGACAACTCCAATTAAAAAAATATTTCCACAAACTATTATAGTTGTACCCAGCTTCTATTTACATAAACATGATAAACATGATAATGGGATAAACACATTTTGGCCACTTATTGATAAACATGATAAACTGGAAATAATCATATCGTTCCGTTTAAGATTGATTCATATAAGTTATTTTGGATCCATGACATCACTATACATATCCATTAAAAGAACTGATAAATGTCAGACATTAAGCAATGGTCTCCCTAGGGCTCCCTCAAGGTAATGTGATTGTATATTTCATTGAATGTGACGCTATCTATAAAGATTGTCTGATAGACTGTGTTATTGCATATCGGTAATGCTTTAATTTCTAAAAACAAGATGGTATTTCAAATTACCCTACATTTTTTAGCTATTAACAAAGATCCTATATGACAGTTGTGGGTATGGCATAACCACATGAAGATTGGAGTAGAATATCACAAAGCTATGACATGTAGTTGTTGAGACAGATGTGACAGAAATTGGTTATGGACATTTGAGCTTGCTTCTTCATTAGTAAAAAGGTCAGACAGTATATACATGGTGTACCCCTTCTTTTGAAACAAATTATTACAAATTCAATACATTACAGGTTTTCCCTTACCTGAATTTGTGGGGGTTGATTAGTATTTTTTACTTTGAATATTTGAGCAATCAAATACACAACAGATATTTTTAAATATACTTACCTAAAATATCTACAACTTCACACATTTTTTCTATTTCATCCGGGCAGATATCTGGACAATGTGTAAAACCAAAATAAATAGCCAGCCATTTTCCTTGATAATCTTTGTCTGTCTTTGGCTCACCGTTGTAGTCGACTAAAGACCATTCTCCACCTATTGCAGCTTTGCCTACTGATGCATTTCTCTCGCGTGCTAATTCTATAATCAAAAGAGAATTCAAATGGTTGATGAGTTTATAGAAAGATAAACCTGCCAATCTTGGAAACCTTCAGTTACTTATAAAAACTACTGACTAAAATTTTTCAAAGATCACAGATTGTTTATTTACTTCAAACATGTCTATTGATTGTGAAGATAATGCCAGAGAAATACAAACACTGGTCTTTCTGGGTTAAAATATCTTACTGGGGAAGATTCTACACTTCATGCACTTCTGCGCAGGAGATTTACATATTTCTTTGTATACACAAGAGATTCCCAGTAAAAACAAGAGGGTTGACAGGTATGTAGAAATGCAAATGCAAAATTTGTTTGAGCATCAGCCATTTAACTGATATAACTCATCACAGTTTGTGTCTATACCAAGTTATATATATATACATGTATATAAATAGAATAAGTAATCCAAAAAATGTTTTTTGGGGATTTTTTTTTTGGTGTCTATTTTCTTGGGATGTTAGTTGTTCATGTCGTTGGAGGTTGGGGTGGTCTGTTTTCCAGTCAAATATTAAATTTTTTTACAGATACTCTTTTATGCCTTGTTCATGCTAGTATGCAATCAAACTTTAAAGATTTCTTAATGACGAATCTCCAGCACAAAAATCAAACTAAGTCATGTAAGTCTTCTGACATGACATGTGTATGGATTTGTGTAAAAATTGTACTCAATTCATTACCATGTGCATAATGTTTACAGATATTTATGCAAAATTGAAATATTATTAAAGGGGCACTAGCTGTCAAATTCATGTTCACCGATTCTAATCAAATTCTCATATTTGATTTTTAACAATGTAAAACATTTATCCAAACTATTAAAGTCTAAATAAAACAATTAACAAGGCACAGGCATGAAAATATGTAGCTTTGTTTCTTGTGTATTTGAGTCTAGACGCCGTCTAATTATTTATCGAGTTGACCTCAATAGTCATCAGATGACCATATAAGCAATGTAAACATAAATATAGATATAAATAGATTAGGCAAACACGTGCTGTTGAATTATTTTAGGTCAATTTAATTTCATATTACAGATAAAAAATAAATGTTTATCTTCGTTTTTACCTGTATTATAATGTTTATTTGTGGATTGAATCAGTCAATCAAATGATTTACCTTTGTTTCACTTTCAATGTTGACATTCTCTTCCTTTAAATAACTTTACACATACAATTCACGTGTTATCCATCCCAAGCTAAGGGGTTAAATCAAAGTTCACATGAATACGGATTCAATGATAATCAATGCTTTTTTTGCTTATTTTGACAAAATTGAACCTTATTGGCTACTAAAAGGGAATTATAATTTCACTATTTGTATTTCATTACTGATTGAGCCAAAAAAAAAAATAATATATTAGGTTTTTCATATATCTCGTAGTTAGTGCCCCTTTAATAAACTATTATAGCTTTTATATATTTCGGAGTGTAGTATGAAGTCCATTATCACTGAACTAGTACATATTTTTGTTTAGGGGCACACTGAAGCAGGTCTCCGGGTGAGGGTTTTCTAGCTGTATTGAAGATCCTTAGGTGGCCTTTGGCTGTTTTCTGCTCTTTGGTGGTTGTCTCTTTAACACATTTCCCAATTCCATTCTCAATTTTATTTATCACAAACTCATTCAAGCATGATATAAATGTACAGTCAACTCTCGTTATGTCGAAGTCAGCCGGACCAGAGAAATATTTCGAGATACGCGTAGTTCGACTCAAACGAACACCGGAAGTTCGACAATCTAAGGGACACAACTCTTACTTAGATTGGTAAAGCTAAAATAAATCTGGGTGAATATGGCAAGGGGATCGATATTCTTGTATCAGATCGACGTATTTGTATGTCACAGTCTTTTATTATTAATGTATAATGACTTTTTTTCTTACTTATTCAATTGTTTCAATAAAAAAAAATCATATGGCTTTTCCAAGAGAGTAATTTCAAATCGACAGTTTCGTAATTCAGGTCGCTAATAGCTGACAAAATTGTTTATTCTCGGATACAAGTGATTTAAGAAAATTTTGATTTCTATTCATTTTGTTTTATCTCACTCTTTCTTTTCAAAAGAATATATAACAAGATTAAAGACGCCGTTTGGGTAGTTTTTAGGTGATCATCAACGGAAGCCATAATCCTCACTTTATACACACCCAAGCTCATTAGTGTAAATAACAAATTAATTGTTTTGTAAACAATTTAAATACTTTTTCATGAACATTAACAATGTATCACTAATTATTTATAAAAATTCTATAAAAGATAATCTTAGGTAAACACTCATGGAAAAAGCATGTCATAAATCAATACAGTGGTCAGTGACCGGAAATTTAATTACACGTGTATTGTCAGATTAACTCTTCAATCCATTTAAATCCCGGAGGTCATGTTTTGACATATGTGTATTAGTTCGAGATAAAAAAATGAATTTCGAATGCTTTTGTTAACCTTGGGACCGTAAATTTAGTTCGACTCAACCGAAATTTCGACTCATCCAATTTCGACTCATCAGGAGTCGAATGACATACTTTTGTATGCAAATAAAGTTCGGGACCACGTGAAAACTTCGACTCATCCGAAAAAAAGATGTTATTTATCCCTAACATGCTGAAATGCACTTCTCATTTTAGCAATTTCAGACAAGAATAAAGGTAGATGACTCATATATTTCGATAATTCTTGATAAAACTGTACTAAAAAATAATTTCAAAATCACTTATAACATGTATAACATGTATAATATCAGTGACATGGGATATTCCCCTATCTATTTTATTAATTGTTTCATGTTATTATTCTGTATGAGGTTGCATGACCAGCTATATATAGAATGTTTTATTTTCATTAAATTGGCTCACACAGGGAGCAAAATACAATAGAAAACATTAATAGGACAATAACAAATTGGATAATATAAACACTACGCTTACCTAGTTCACGCTTCTTCTTAACATGATTAAAATACAGTAACATTACTGTACCAACTGCAGCAGTAAGACCAAGAGTTTTCCATGTGACTGGCTAAAACCATAAAACAATACATTGAGTACATTATGTACATACAGCATTAGTTTAAACATATTTATTTATAGTGGATTGGGAAACAAGTTTTGCAACTTATATTAATCCCTTTCCACTTTGTGGGTACGAGTTCTGCCTTGTAGCGGCATTAGCCTGCTCTTTTTCAAAATCTACAAGGATGTCTTTAACGTGCAAGAGATATGGCTCTCTCTTAACACGGGTCAGCAATTTATCTTCCCCTTTCAACGGACTATCATCGTTTCCTCAAGACCATACTCATGATACTCGCAAATGGTGTCAAGGGAGAGCCGAAAATTCAGTCCCTGAAATTTTCATCCCAGTCGGGAATCGAACATACAGCATTCAAATAAATAGTTTTATTCAATCATACAGATTTACTTGTGTTTAACTCTAGATATTGTACCATGTACATTTCCATTATTTAGATGCTAGAAGTTAAAATTATTGGTCAATTGAAATATGAACAATCATGACCAGATGACTATTGAGCTTAATGCAATAATTTAATATCTTACCGATCCTACTTCTCTTTTTGATTTCTTTGGAGTTTTTTTGGGTTCCTCCGATTGCTTTGGAGGTTTTTTGTCTTCCTCAGGACTTCCACTTGTTTTATCTGAATTCCACCTTTTAATCACAGAATTGAAAGAACTTGTTCTCTGAAGCAATAATTTTTGACAGTTTGAAAGAGATTGAACCTGATGAAATGGTATAAATGAGTTTTGCACAGAATGTCCCGATATGCTTTTACTGGTGCAGGAGTGATTCATGAAACTCCTCGTCCACTGAAAAAAAAATATTCATATACATGGGATAATCATAGTTCATTAGATTGAGAGAAACAGTAAGTGTTTTAAGAGTTGTATGTACATGCAAACATGTAGAATTTAGCTGATTAGTAATAATACATCTGGATGTACATGATGTATGGTACCTTGTATTGTAATGTGTAATTTTATTCTTTAATAGCTTAAACATCCTGTTTATAACAAGTCTGGTACAACATGTACATGTACAAACAATGTACTTTACTGGATGACAATTCTGGAGTAAAATTTTATACCAGTATTGTGTTTGAAGTACATGTAGAGGCATTCCTAGTTTCATATTTTCATCTTCGCTAGCCAAGTGTTACGTTCCACTCCCATTCTCTCCACCCTTGGCATATTGAGCCAACATTTGTGATAACAATGTTCATGATGTACAAACACTTTCTACATTTACACGTGATCATGTTATACATGTAGGCGCATTTTGATTGGATGCAGCAAGTTTCGACTGCAACCAATAATAATCCTTACTTTGTGTCTCTGAAATTTTAGCTCAATCCGCCAAGGGTGGAGAGAACGGGGTGGATCGTAACCCTTGGCTAGCGAAGATGCATATTTTATGCAGTTGTCCAATCACATTAATTCTTAATCTTTTTTTTGCTGTATTCACTGGTATTAGGAGATTGTACAGGAATAAATTAAACAATTTCAATATTTTATCTAGAAATAAGTAATTACGTCAAAAAAAAATTGCATCTTATACCTTTTTAATTAAATTTTCAAATTGTACCAGGTCAAGACAGTAAAAAAAAACACCAAAAGAGGTAAATATTTGTACTACAATCATGACAATGACTACGAATCCGGGTCTGTTCGCGCCCAGTCTTGTTCGCACTCTTTCACTTTGGCACCCTACACGTTTGCGCCCAAATTTTTATTGGTTTCCTGTATAATGACTTAGTAATCAAGTTTTGGCTAGTGTATTCCTTTAAGTATAATTTGTTGTCATTATCCATTTGTGTTGTCTCAAAATAAATTGAGACAGCATTTTTTTTGTGTTGATTAAATCTTAATGTCTCAAAATAAATTGAGCATGTTGAGACAACATTTTTTTTGTGTTGATTAAATCTTAATGTCTCAAAATAAATTGAGACAACATTTTTTTTTTGTGTTGAATAAATCTTAATCATGTTTTTGATTGTCATGATTGTGTATTGTTAAAAAAATAAATAATCAGTTTCTAAATAAAGTGAGATTCTGTCAACATGGTCAACATTTTTTTGGTGTTGTGTTAGATTACTTAGATTAGATTAATATCATCTTTTATTAATCAATCATTTGAATTAAGGAAAAATGTACTTATAAATGAGTAATATGAACAATTTGAAGCTATAACATACAATATACTTATGTCAGTAGTCTATTCTTACAAATTAACCTATATATATTGATATTTATAACTGCACATTTCATTGTTCGAAATGTGCACAATGATATGCTATGTAATATTGTTTAATTGCTGCATCATTACTACATTTATTAGTATACTAGTTGTATGGGCCGTTGCCAATTATTGTAATTGAGTTTGTGCCAATAAAATATTTGTATTTGTATTTGTATTTGTATTTGTTGAATAACTCTTAATCATGTTTTAGTTATTGTATTGCTATAAGTTTATTTCATTGTTTCAAAATAAAGTGAGATTCTGATAACGTTTTTTTTTCAAGCTGTCACAGTAAAAACAGTTATCTTTTGTGTTTTTCATTTAAAATCTTCAATTTTTTAATCATACCAAGCTTAATACATGCAGTATTTACATCAAAGCAATTTAAACAACAATCATGATTTTCTAATTATTCAACTAGAATTTGCTTTAAAATTGGGTGCGAACATGTAGGGTGCGAACGGACTTTGGATGCGAATGTCGAGGTGCGAACGTGTATGGTGCGAAAGTGTATTGGGCGCGAACGGACCTGATATCAATGACTACATGTAGATTAATCATTTAAATTTTAATAATATCTCCATTCAAAAGGTTGTCTTAAACATGTTAAAGAGATATAGACAACTTTCAAGTTATGTCCTTCAAAACAAAAGTTCATCAATGTATGTGTGCCTTTAAGCATGTTAAGAGGTCATTTACCAGATAGAGAGGATCACCTGTCATCCTGCACTTTTACAGTTCATCAAGCTTCTTCCAGATCATCATTATGCAGTAAAAACTAGAAATAATGTTGGTTCATAGGTACTTGACCACTATTCCCTAATGACACCAATTTGCCAATTATCAATAATATATATACAAATTGCTTGCCAAATAATTAGTGCAATATAGCAACATATTTATTCATACGCTCACTCAACATGTGAAAGAAGTGATGATGGCCTAAATGCACAAATGAAGTTCACTAAATTCAGTTTTTAGACAGAAAATTATGCACAGATCTCTTTGTCAAAATAATTATACCGTCTGGCTATCAATTTTTGTAATCAGTGAGAGCATAGGAAAATACAGTGGATTTTCTATTAAATTACACATATATAGTAAGCGTTGATTAACTATATTTTAAGCACATAAACTATCCATTTAACTGTTTAACAGTAAAATATATCGGATTCCAAGGTTACAACTGTACAAGATCGGGAAGAGGATGATGAAATACTATTCATTAAGATACTCACAATACTGCATCTTGCTTTAAAATCATTTCTCATCAATATTTTCATTCCATGCCAAGTTGACATTTTCTTAATTCGGTAAGGCAATCGTATTAGAGTTGGATGTTGAATAACACGTTTTGTAACAGGAGTAAAGGAACAAACACCGATAAGCCTCGAAAGCTTCGGAATAAAAATAAACATTTCCGAACATAACCGGAGGGATAACCTAAAATAAATATTTCCTTCTTGAAACAGGCCCATATTCAAATTCAAATATATAAAAGAGGGACGAAAGATACCAAAGGGACAGTCAAACTCATAAATCTAAAATAAACTGACAACGCCATGGCTGAAAATGAAAAAGACAAACAGACAAACAATTTAGAATTAAATTATAAGAAATGACCATGACTATCTAAACCATAGAAATACATGTGTAAATATTTTAGAATAAACTAGCAATTTTCTTAATAAAAAATGATAATCTTTTGTAGACTTCCATATTACATATGGACAACAATACTTCCATTTTAATGTATATTTAACCGAAATTTACATCAAATTTGTTTTACCATGTTACATAGTTAATTAGCTTGTGCACATCCAAAACGCCACCTTCATGGGGAATTCTGGTAGAAATTAATTGGCGGCACTTGAAACCATATATACATACATGTAAGTAATAAATATGGTTTTTTAACCTTCCCCCTTTTTGGTAAATCCGTTATTTCTTATTATTTTTATGTGAGTTTAATCATTTTCGCGTTTTTCTTTAATGTATGAACATAAATTAACTAGAATTAACATGTATCTACCATACGGTATAGAGACATATAGACTTTTGTAACCTTCCACCTCTTTTTTATCAATTTTTTCTTCTTTTAATTTCGAATGAGTTCGACGGTTTTTCTGTGATAATTTATGTTAACTCAATATATATATACTCAAAATCACATGAATTTACTATTAACCCTTTCCCTTTCATGCATTTTAGACCTTTACTTATCGAAAATACATTATCGAAGTTTAAATGAATACAGAATTCGCATCAATGGTCATACACATGCCATGTTGGGCTCAAATGAAAGATAATTGGTAAAATATTTCAAAAAATTAAGTTTGAAGATAATTCGTCATTTTTTGGTCACGTGGTGTATTTCCAAAAGTCACGTGACTGTTGGAGAAAAAGTGAAAAAATACGAAATCCTGGGGCAAAAAGTCGTGCAGAGACATATTGGTGGGCTAATAGGGTCACGTTTTGATGGAAACATAATGCCTCGAGTCTGTTGAAGCCATATAAGTTATCATAGTGGTATAAATAGACGCATAGCGTGCTATAGGCCTTGAAATATCGATGTCCGTAACATTCAAAATAATTAATTTTAGACGCTCTTTTTGTCCGATTTCAAACTTGGACCCTAGTTATTTGTCTAATTCGTTTTCAATCAATCAGCAACCTAAACTTTGTTTTTACAAGGGAAAATTCATTGAATTACCAATGCTAGCTTGATCTGGGACACCCTTGACCGAGCCCGATGGAGCAAAGGGGGTAAAAAGGGGGGGGGCAATTTTGCACACACACATTCTTTTAAAAAAAAATTCAAAAAAATTTCGTAGGTTTCCTTTTTGAAATTGAAAGTAAAGTAAAGTTAAATTACATTTAATATAGGAAATTATTTTTCCAACTCCGACAGTGAGATTCGAACTCTCAATCTTAGTGCCTTGGAATAGATCAGCGTACCCCTGCGCCACTGGCATTGTAGTGACTTTATCGAAATTTAAGTACTTAAGTCTACTACTACGGAAGAAATTAAAAAAAATAATAATAATATAAAGATTCTCACCCAGTTTTTTTTCTTTTTGGAATTATGTGTTCAGATGATAATTTTTTGTTGCCAAATGCATGATTTTTACGCAAATCTAGGAGGAATCCACTCTTTAAACTGTCATTTTTTCATTGAAATATACATGTTCCTTTATTCAAACAAAAGTGTTTTCAACTTTAGTATACCGCAACACTTACGAAACCATGTTTTGTTACATCTATTTCAACTTTGCAAAAAAAAATTCAGAATATTTTAGCGGTTTTTGTCTCTTTTCTCATAATATCTTTAAGAAATGACTTCAGATTTTTAGCGTAATTCAAGTTTGTGATTGCGCTGCTACACTAAAAATTACATTTGCAACTAGTGTACAAGTTAGAACTATTAGTTTAATACTATTCTTCAAAAACTCACTGCACAGTTATTGAAAAAAGACATAAATCCTCTTAAAAGAGCAGTTTTCTTTGCACTTCTTTTTGAGAATATCCCTCAAAATTCGAAGAAAAATAAATGGTTTTTACAGAAAAATTACAAAACAGTAAGGGGCGACTTGTTTATTAACTAATAATGATAGAGGTTTGATGCACATTAAATCGCATTGCTGGTTATCTGAGTATTAATTTGAGCACTTAACCACATCTGTACGTCAGCAAATGGCGATTAAACAAGTCTAAATGTCCCAAAAAATCTTGAAATTGGTTTCACCGGTAAGCTTGACCGGTGTGAAAGGGAGAGGGGGATATAGACCCGCGCGGTGCTTTGCTTTTGCGCCAATTGGCATTTCATTTGCGCCAAATAAATCTTCCATTTGCGCCACAAACTATATTTCATTTGCGCCAATAATAAAACCTTTCATTTGCGCCAATATTACATGTAAATACGCATGATACAGGTTAATACAGGTATTAATTAAAAAAAAATGTTAAAAAAACCAACACTGTTGATAAAGTAGCCAATTTGTCCAAACGTCGAAAGTTTGAAAGACGCTAATTTCCGTCGTTACATGTGCTAAAGTTTCAATTAAATGATCATGATAATTAAAACAAATCGTGTTATGAAATTTGAAAAAACAGGTTGATGATTGCTGCCGAAAAAAAAGAATAGCGCATGTTGCTATAGACTCCACCCGGGGACATAGGTTCGACACAGGTTAAATTTTGCAATTTTTATTAATCGTTTATAGCTTTTAACGATTTATTTAAAAGAATGGTGAAATGGGGAAAAACATCTCATTACATGAACTTCGTCCAACTTTTGCAAAGACAAATTTTAGACACCAAGACAGTCCTCTAAATGTAAAATTCGAATTGAAATTTATATTGTGGAAGTACTCCATAGATCATTTAAAGTCGTCACTTCAGTAAGGTGCAATCACCAATATTAAAAGACTTATACCAGTTCACGGAGTGTTTTACTTCGCGATTTGTCCTGCTATTCATGTTATAACTGTCGTGATGAAATAAATTCCTGTACTAGCGAAGCCGGAACTTTTCGTCAATATAAACTTGTGCATGAAATGGAGGTACTAGTAATTGAAAGACAAATCCCAAACAGCGACGAAAACCGTTTCATCGAATTTTAAAAACCCGGGATTATTTAAGCCGTTTTCGCGGACGATCCAGGAGTAGATTACTATATTTTAAAATGTATATCAGAAATTAAACACTATAGATGACTTGCGGAAATAATTCTCAAGCCAAGGTTCAAGTAATTGAAGGGGTGTATTTCGACAACTTATGTACCAGGGAAAATACAATTCTATTCAAATTTAACCAAGGGTAAAAATGTTCGATGTACTTGCAGAGTGTCAGATATATTTGTATTGGGGTTGAGTTAAGATATAGAAATTTTACAATGACAGATGATATGCACCTTGAAAGTTAAACATCATATGATAAAAGTTTCGTACATCTAAAAAAAAATATCTTTTTTTATGGAAAACTGTAACACATCTTCCTATATCTACTTCCGTCCCATCTTTCTTTTCCACATTACTTGCGACAGTAATGCATTTTTAGTTGAAATAACTTAAAGGGTAAACATTATTAAATAGATTTCCACAACTTGAGGTAATTTATGATAAAATGACATCACAAAACGAACAGAACCAGAATCAGAAATTTTAAAAATTTTGTAATATAATGAATAAATCAACCAACATATAAAAATACGAATAAAACTTGTAAAAATTAATCAAAAACCCTTTTTGACGCCGCTTTTTATGTGTATTGTCGTGTTTTAGGAACATCGTGCCCATGACAGTAAATACAGAGCAATCGATACGTCCTTTCACCCTTATTACAACAAACCATGGAGTTGTGCGCTTCTTTCAAGTGAGGTGGAGAGCTTTGCTTGCCTTGATAGGACATGACATTAGTTCTTATAGTCCCGGTTTCTTATTACTTTCAATCAGGATCTATAAAATATATATGTTTCTCACAGAAGGTAACCAAAGAAGGTGACCAAAGATTTTGCGACGATACAAATATTAAACTTTACAATATAAATAAATATCTTTAATCGATGAATTCAAATAGCAAAAGCTATGCAATTAACAGATATATACTTATTCAGCTTCATGTAAATTATTTAACAATGAAATACATTAAATATGAAATTTGGAGTTTTACCAAGGGAGCTAATAATTAATTAATAACACTGTCTGCCACACAGCATTTCGGGGGCTCTCCCTCTGGTATCTTTCGTCCCTCATTTATAGCTGATTATGCGGGGGCTTTTCTAGTTATTGGGGGCATTATGATATGACCTATAGTTGTTAATTTCTGTGTCATTTAGTGTCTTGGCAATCATAATACATATTCTTTAATATATATAGTGATGTCGTTATTACGACATGTTATGTCGAAATTACGACTTAGCGATGTCGTTATAACGACATATTATGTCGAAATTACGACATAGCGATGTCGTTGTAACGACATGTTATGTCGAAATTACGACATGCTATGTCGTAATTACGACATAAAATTTTTTTTTTGAATGGCCCTTATCGGCTTCCGTAATAAAGTTCTTGTTAGTGAAAACATATTCCTCAGAAATAAGTCATCATAAATCCATAAGTATACCTTTCAATGAGTTTTTGAGATTATACTTTCTGCTGGTTTACCCCATGGTTGCGATTGTTCAAAGTTTTTATAATTGTTTTGTGTTCCATATCAGTTGTTATTATGCCTTTACTAGTTAGTCTACCTTTGCAAGTCTTTTAGGACACCTAAATGACTTGTCACAATTTTTTCAGAACATCGGATGAGAGTTATTTCCTTAGTTTGTCTCTGAATTGACAATGTCCATATTGATACATGTACATCTTAAATGTGAACACTAGATATATCTAAATCTAAGTGATTTTCAGTTTTGTATTTAGAAATCTAGAAATGAGTATGATTGAACTGAATCAATTATCCAGGGGTATTTCTCTGAGACTACTATTATTGTAGTCACAGTAATACTGTATAAACAAATCTTTAATATTCACGATAGAGCGATGAGAATTCCTTTCCTGTTATATATTACCTGTATTACCTGTAAAATGGCGCAAATGAAGCAGTTAATTTTTGACGCAAATGAAATATAACCTTGTGGCGCAAGTGAAAGATTGGATTTTTTAAAAATTGACGCAAATGCAATGCGCCCAATATCCCGACCCGCGAGCCCCCTTAATTATCAGTTTCCCAGTTTACTGATAATCATATTTTTTTTCTTCTTCTTTTTAAACAACTGAAATTAAAATAAAATAAAATAAAACAGCAGAGTTTAGATAAAAAGGGGGGGGGGCTAAAAAAATCTATGAAATTCTCTCCTATACACAATTCTTTTTCATTAAATTAAAAAAAAATACCTATTGAAATTCACAAATAATATAAAGATGATGAGATTTGTTATGATGTCAATGAGACAATTGAACTGTAAAACCACCAGAGTTAAAATGTAGCAATTATAGCTCACCGTACGGACTTCAACAATGAGAAAAACCACGAAATGTCAAAAATGAAACAAACGAAACGTGAAAAATAACGGCACAATTCATTACAAAACAATTACAATATCGCACAAAAAATTCGTATATTATTGTTACAAAAAAAATGAAATTTTAGAATTTCGAACAATTTGCCAGTTTCAACGAAAATCCAGTGAATAAATTTATTAGCTACGCGACACCACAGGCGTGCGTACAAGCATCAAACAAAATTCATTTGAGCTTTTCTCGGATTTTTTTCTAAAGAAAACGAATTCCGGGGAAAAGTATGAAGATAAGACGTCCTAACATACATGTGTCGTGGTTTATTGCCTGCTTCGATCGCACAAAAAAATACTATTCAAACAAGACAAAAAGCAATTTTACTGATTTATTATGTATGTATTCAGAAAAGTGACAGTAAGTACAGGCTGATGACATATATGTATATCTAATACTGGACAGCGAACATGACAACGGAATACACAATAAATAATTGAATATTTATGTATAGAGATAAATAAATTTACTTCATATTTTGTATTTTTAGACAAAATGTGTTAGTAAATTCGTATACAACTAGGACGGTAAGTTGTTTTGTTTTTGCAGGTGCGCTCTATAGATGCATACAATTTTTATAGAACATTTTTGAATATTGAATTCGTTGATATGTTATGACAATATTGAAAAAAAAAAAATTCTGTAAACTGAAGTGCAACGTTCGAATATAGAAAACTTCTTTGTATGTATATACATGTCTATTTTTTCTGTTTTGTTGTTGTACATTCATCTATTCATTTATTAATTTCAAAATGTTCAATAAAAGGTATAATCAGTTCTATCCGACCGCTTCGCATACACACGACCCTTGCTTGCTTTTTTATAACTTTTTTTATTCGAACGTCACGGATGAGTCTAAGATAATAAGGCATGTATAAAGACTTGGTGACCGGTAAATGTCTTCTTTAATTCATTTGATTAGTTGAGTATACTTAATATACATTTGTACGTGTACTGCACATGTATATATGTATTAAGTAGAGTTTAAACAGTTTAAGTGAGCCATGAAGACAAGCACCTGAGTTGACGTTTAGAAAATTTCAATCTATAGTTAGAAAATAAAGGAATTTGTGAAATCAACCTATATATTTTTTTTAAATGTCACAGTCAGAACCATTTATAGAAAATTTGAACGTGTCCATCTAAATAAATTAAGAAAATGTGATAACTTCAAAGCTACAAAGAGCTTCACGTTTTCCTTAAACAATTGATTTTTTATTTTAATATACATAAACGAATATAAACTTTAAAGTATGTGACCTACGAAAGAGATTAATAAATAAAATACTTTAGATAACACATAATTCATTTAACCTGGTCAATATATAAGGTAAGTTTTAATGTTTAAAGTATTTTTAGTTTTATAATATTAGAAGTATTTTTATGTTTTATATTTTTCGGTATATTTATGAACAAACAATATTCTGCTATATTCAGTATCAGTAGATATTTCAACCTCCTCAAGTTTTGCTGACACAAAATGGGAAAGGTTGAGCTGCTGTTTTTTTTTTTTTTTTTTTTTTTTTTTTTGTGTGTGTTTGGAAAGGGGGGTAATCGTTTTTATGCGAGTCTGGGTATATATCTTTTTGAAACGAGCTTGGATGTAAAGCACAATAATAAAATCTATAATTGATATGACGCGAACTTTGTTAAAATATCCCTGCAAAAATTACAATGGATGATAGATATCTATACACACTCTTGTTTTATTAATAAATTATATATTTGTCAGTACGGTATTATTGACAGATTTTTAAAGGTGCACCCGTATTCTTATTTTATTGATTTCTTTTGGAAATAATTCAGTAATTTCAGGTAATATAAGAACACTAGAATTTAGTTCTAAAAAATAAATCAAACAATTTCCTAAAATTGTACAGCGATAGAGATTTACTAATTTAGCTTGGATAGATGAAAAGCATTCCGATGGGCACGTCAATATATATGTTTGCCGCTCCTCGCGGATTTGTCTTTTCACATTTTAAAAATGATTCATCTAAGGTTTATCCAAAATTGGTTGATCACATTACATCTGAATAAAACAGATCACATGTTGTTCTTGTAAGCGTTGAAAGGCCGGATCTAGTATATTATCTACTTTATTGCAAAACCGAGATCCTATATGTAGCTATACAGCATCACATATACATATGTGTACTGTTAAAAAGCTATAACTCCATATGTGTACTTTAAGAAAGCTACATCATCACAGCTTGTACAAACGCTAGTGGATAGTGGGGGCTGGTTTTAATCCAACTGCCGAAATGTGGAACTAAAGGTTGAATGGCGTTTTGATTACTAGTACATTGAAAATTGGTGCTAACTACTAGATGTGGAAATCTTGTACCATTAAAATTCGAAAGGTTTATCCCCCCCCCCCCACCTCCTTTTTTGTTTACCTCTGAGTAAAATCAAGTGAAATAAACAATTATATATATAACTGACTATATAATAATATATAACCATTTAAAAGTTTTCAGAAGACATAAAAGTATAAATAGATTCAACATGTTCAATCCTAAAACTGTTATGATGAAATAGGAAATTATATGCCTTGAGTAATCTTACAACCGTTATCTTTACGTTTAAAATACAACTGATTCATAGTCACAAGTTATGTGAATTTTCAACGTAATAATTATAGATTTTTCTCGTTTTTTAAATAGTGATTGATTGTATGTAAATTGCATCATGTACATGTATGTATAAAGAAACGTTACATAATTTAAAGATCATAAAATTTAATAGTTTTGCCCTTTAAATATATCTTAATATAATGACAAAGAATATTCCACATTTCAGTGCTTTAGTAAAGAAAAAAGTCCATATATATATTTGAAAGTCGATTTGATACGGGTATATATTCAGCATAAACGGTTGAAAGCACATGATAATGTGTATTCAAACTAGTATCTATATAGGTGTAAATTAAGGGAACGCACATGCAGTTTATCAGGTAAGATTAAATGTTATATTACTTTATATAAACATATGAATTAAAGTAAAGAAGGTTTATGTTTAATGAGATTATGCATACATGTATTAAATATTAATTCGACATTTACATGTATATAGTAATTAAATATGTTAGTGGAAGCTACAAACAGTTCGCTGTATGAAAGATCGCGAATTGAAATATACACTCATATTCTATTACTGCTTTTCACAGATATATTTTATTAAAACAAAAGAACCACACAGTTTTTAAGAAATAAAACGAAAATAGAGTGAGACTAACGTAATAGAAAATAGCACCATATATAGTTTTGTAGTAGACACTATAGTATTGGTATGACGTAAGCACATCAAATTATGATCATACATCCGCGTACAAACAATTATTAAAGCGTTCAGTCCTAAATTATGTAGACTCAGTCTTATGCGCCATTGGTGAAAGAAATCGAAACCAAAAGCGGATTAAGGGGTACCGTCTTAACATCTTCGACTAAAACCGCGTATTATACATGTGTTATAAATTGGACGATAACACTGCTGGTTGGCTATTGATCCCCACGATAACAAACGAAATGATGTCACTGCCTGAGCACCGTTGCCACTATCCCAACCCCTGCACTTACGGCGGTACCATGGGACCTCATGATAGGGTATCAAGAGACAACCATAATCATAATACAATATAGTTTGTATGCTGATATAAACTTAAAAAAATAATCCTGGTATCTATCTATGACGAGTTTATTCCCATTTTGCTTAACTTTTCAACAGACAGTGCAATCTATCAAAATTATATATTTTAGAATGACATCGACAAAAGAGTTACTAAGAACTGGTTTCCATAGTATATGGAGACCACATAATGGAAAGCTGAGCAATCTAACAGATTTACCAGGAGAACAACAGTATATGGAATGCGGTAACTTAGCAACTGTTTTGCATCTCGATACATCACTCAAGTGCTTTAGAAATGAAAAATTAGAAGCAAAAACATATAAAGAGTTTTCTGTCCTTGAATCAAAAGATATTAATGCTGTGTGTTTTTACTGCGACGGTTCCGAAAATGAAAATTTCAACAAAAATACTTTTAACGATCAGTCCTCACATGGAAGTGTCAAATTTATGGTTGACGCCAAATATATGATGAACGAGGTCTCGAACTGGAATATCTATTTCATTGAAGTAATAGACATGGATTTTTATTCTGTTGCAAGACTTCTAATAACAACTGCGCGATACGAGACTTTTCCTAAAATGGATATCTATACTCGAAATGCTCCTTTATATCAAGACAAAAATAAACTTTACTGTTTATCTTGTTATGAGAATTACAATGGGAAGCAAGTTAAATATCTTGTTGAAATAATAATTGAAGACGAGGTGTTGACAACAATTCCTTATTGGAACGAATTGACTATTTCTGTCATTAAGCATGAGGGACACCGACGTTTTAAATGTAAAAGAGTTTTAGATCGAGAGAAAGGTTTGTGCATGCTTGTATCTAAAGAGGACTGCTTGGCAGGCATAATTGCATGGATGGTAGTACGTAAACGTCTCAATGTTTATAACAAATTTGATTATACTACAAAACGTCGCTTGTCAGCCGTACATTCAGTAATAAAGACTACATATCCTCCCAGAACTCCCGTCTCAGATGACGACAATTCACAGATGAGTATTAGTGATATTGAATGTGAAAGTGAGAATAGTAGTATAAGTACAGAGAATAGTCTACATTTTGATATGGATACTAAACTAAATGCTGTTTGCGATTATATAGCAAATACGTTTTACTCCTCCAATAGTTCAATAGACGTAACATCGCTGCAGTGTGCTCTCGAAAATTGTGATTTTAATGTAACTTTTCCCACTAAGACTGAAATAATGGCTTGTTTAGTTTTAGTTCTGAAGTCTGTAAATGATCCTCTTTTATTATACGAAGAAGAATATAGGCGGAAAATACTATTAGGTATGATTCCGTGTGTAAGGTTCATTAAACAAAAGTATCAATCACTTCCAGAATGCAAACACGAATGGTGTGTACATGACGATTATATCAAATGTCCGGATGTTGAACGCACGCTTTACGGCTACCTTTTGTACACTTTAGAACGATGGCAAAACGAAGACAGTCAGATTTATATAAGAGACAAGACATAATATATATAATGCTATTGAGTATTTCTAAACTGTCGTGTAAATATATCATGTATATGTATATGTTACAGTAAATAGATGAAATTAGGAATTACATGTTATTACTAAACAATTCAGTAAATACCTGTAATTACTAGTCAATTTAGTAATTACATGTATTTACTGATTGATTCAGTGATTACAGGTAATCACTGATTTTTCTTGCCATTTTTACAGCTATTTACTGACTTGATAATTTTGTTTTAATACTTTTGACATAATTCAAGAACCCATATATTTTTTCACTTTATAAATTTCAAACGTCCGAAGCGCTTTTCTGGATTAACTCCATTAGGAATTCTTGATCACTTCAATATTTCTTAAATGAATGTCTACGAGAAAACCATGCAAAATCAAAAAAAAATTATGAAAGGGGTTGTGGAATTTTCAGCTGATTTTGGGTTCCTAGTAAAGTATTAAGTACATCTAATAGTTCTATGGTTAAAAAATGACAAATTAATTTCAAATTATGTGCATACAGGGCAATTCTAGTTTAGTACCAAATTTGCTGGAAAATGTTGTTGAAAATTGACATTTTGGGTTTTTTTTTATTGAATAGTTCAAAGTATCATATGGCAAAAAAAATTGTTTGGCCTTAAAATTCAGACTTTCTACTAAAATAAACTGTAATTTTGATCTTATTTCGACCTTTATTTTTGTTTTTATTTTTATTGACATAATTGTGTTTTTTTTTAAATTTGAATTCAGCCTGTACTGAAAATGTCCATAAAACCTCAAAAGTCACTCAAATTGAAAAAAATATTTTGTTAAACGTTATGGTTCACTACAAACTAGTATTCCTTAACGGGATTTTGGTTGCAAATTGATATAAGCTTATTTGAATAAAAGATGAAAAACTGAAAAATATAGCTAAAATTATCTCCCTTACAAAAACTCTTCAACAATAAAAGGTCGATTTATTGTCAATAACAGAAGGAGGGAAATCAACAAATGTGCAGAAGGATAGGAAATAATGGTATTTATGATGAATATGGTGTAGCCAAAAACTTATTTTTATTGAAAGAGTGTAACAAAGACATAGCAAACCAAGTGGCAAAGACATTCCCACTGCCACTGGGATAAGTCTGATCCTGATCTGATCAGATAGTCTAGACATGACTCATGAGGCTAGACTATCACTATCATGTCTAGGTTTCAGACTCACATTTTAGAAATAGGCATATGCTGCAAACATGGACAGGAGTTGGATTGCAGTAGACAAGAAGACAAAATGAGTTGCTGCCATCCTTTCATGATCCTTCCAAAATCTAGCAACGGAAATTCCAAAGCAAAACTTTCAGTTTCAGTTGGTTCTGGTAAGTTTGTTAAATTTTTTTGTGGTTAGAAAAAACAATTTGACACCATAAAAAGACCTACTATACAAACATCACATTAAATCATAAGTATAGGAAGAAGAGCATAGACCATTTCTCTTTGGGGGAAAAAAAGGGGGGGGGGGGTATTTACATAATTTTCTTGAAGCAAACACTGATTTAATTTTTATTGACATACATTTATAATGATTTAAAATTCTTCTGAAACTAAAAGATTTATGTGTTTGCCTTCTAAATTTTAAAAGAAAAACTTTTTTCTCTCTCAGTCTCTCAAGAGATCTATAATAATCATGATAAAATATATATTCTATTACAAAGCCCTCCGGTATCAGGTCTGTTCGCCCTGAGTTTGTTTGCCAAATTGTCAAAAGAGTCCATTGACTCTCTTTTTTTTCTCTCCTAATTTAAAAATAATGGTTGCTTCAACATGTTCAA
Organism: Mytilus galloprovincialis; assembly: GCF_965363235.1. Taxonomy (NCBI): domain Eukaryota; kingdom Metazoa; phylum Mollusca; class Bivalvia; order Mytilida; family Mytilidae; genus Mytilus; species Mytilus galloprovincialis. The sequence goes on along the minus strand of NC_134850.1, from coordinate 45,130,557 downwards.
ATCTATATAAAAAAAAGGAGAAACGAGAAACATGTATAAATTACATAAACATACGAAAACTACTGTACATTTATGTCAACTAAAAAGTATGTGTGTTAACCGCACTACCCTTCCCTACCTTTATTTTTATCACTACCCTAAGGATTTTTGTGACAGGTTTTGATTAAGCACTGTTAAAGTCACAATATAGCTCCCAAAGAGTGTGAATTTCCTGTCTTTATTCATTCCTTTACCAGTAATACATGTACATTGTACAATGCAGCTAGATTGATACAATATATGGTTCTCAAACTCTGACAAAAAATTGTTTTACAGACTATGAGCTGGTTTTTTTTTCTCTCTAAAAATTGGTTACTGTGAGACTTTTTCTTTACATTTCCTTAGTGCAGGTCATGTATCACAGTTATAAACATGGAAAGAGAACTTGTAAATGTCTTTACTTCTATCGTTAATAAAATAAAATCTGAATAGAATATGCTTACAAATGTATTTCAAATTAAAGGGCCCAGAAGGGGCAACATGAGATTATAACATTACAGTTACTCAGATAAAAAAAATCAAAATAACAATACCGAAGAAATGAATTACTTGATGATTGGATTGATATTATAGCATTTATGACATTTACACAAATTAATTATCATATCTACAAAAAAAAAAATTTCAATGACAATGAACCAATGCATTATGTTAAGCCAACTTAATGTACAATGTACATGTAGATGTAACTCACTGTACTGATCATGCAAATGTACAAATATACAATATTTTATTTCTTATCAACAGGTTAATGTTGAAGATGGAAAAGCACGAAAATAATGTTAAAATGAAAGCAGATATGATAGGAGATCATATAGGTAAATATATGATATAATTGATAAAAAAAAATGAATCAAACAAGTCATAACAAGAGACTACTAAATAGACAGCAAATAAGACCTGTGTTGTGGCATTATTTGTGAAATATAATCATATATAGAAATTGGAAATTGACCAGTTACATTTATTATTGTAAGAACATGATAAATAATCAATAAATTAGATTAACCCTTCAATTTTAAAAGTTCAATCTGGTAAACAAAAAGTAAAAATAACACACAGAACATTCAAATTATTATTTTATGATCAATTAAGGGCCATATCAGTACAATTTACACAACAAAATTACTCATCATTGGAATTTTTCTCTTTATAAGAATTAAACCTAGAAAAAAATATGCGTTCTTGTCAGCTTGACAGATCCTCATTTATAGTAAACATGCATTTATGGTAAACCTGAAGACTACATTTGTATTTTTCATTTTTGAAAAAAACACTTTTACCATTATTACAGCTATTTTCCTAATGCGTGTAGAGTAGAACTTTGGTAGGTTTGCTTGCTCTGTTTGTATAAATATTGATTCAAGCTTTGTAATTAAGGTTGATATCTTCAAACAATAAATATAGGCATATTTGAACCTTTATGGAGTACTTTTAAATTTGATTAGACGTTATGTCAATTGCAATTGTACAATATACAAACAAACCATGCAAGCTAACCGAAGTCTTAGATTTACATTCCGTAGGAAATAAGCTGTAAAATTAATTATATATTTGTTTCCAATGCTTATTGTTTTACCAATTTCAAATGTTTTGGCTTGTTTTTAAATTGGTCTATATCAGCTATAGGGTCAAAAGAGTCCAAAGTTGAACTTGATTTCATAAAACAATTGAATAATCTATGCATTTGTAATAATTAGAGATAAGTCGTTCCAGGCATTTGCCACTCCATGGATTATGTGTCTGTGTACAAACTTCTGCACTTTTGCTACATGATAGATAAATACTTGCTAACATATAGACATGATAAACAACCACAGAAATAAAAAAAAATATACTACAGTCAAACTTCGATGGCTCAAGGTTCAATGGACCGCTAAAAATGTAAGAGTTATCGGAAGCTCATCTTTTTCGGAATTTGTGCATGCTTGCACTGGAACAAAAGTGTTCGTTGTAAATTCTTACTTTCTGTCAGTCTATACATTTTAAGTCTATCCAATATGTAGTTTTGTGTGTTTTTGTTTTATTCTTGTTATCGATTAAATGATTGAAATTTCCTAAAAAAGAAATTACTTATTAACTTGGTCTTAGTGTAAAATGTGTTTAGATTATCACAACTTTGACATTCCAGTACATAGAATAAGAAATAGAGTATACTAGCTAAAAATGGACCTAAATTTGATTTTTTTCTTATTCCAAGCTACAGCAAACTTAATTGTAATGAAGTTAATTTTGCAGATTTCATCTTGTATTTATGACGTTATGACAATACAAAAATAGGGAGATGAGTATTGATTGCAAATGAGACAAATATCCACAAAAGTTCAAATGAAATGAATGTAATGCCTCTGTACAACCTTAAACAACGAGAATAAAACAGCTCAAGGGTACATTCTATTACAAATGCATAGATTGCACCTTCATGATCATCATGTTGGGGGGGACACTATATAGACACTACATTCAAACATGATTCACATGATACAGTTCAGAATTTGGATTGTGATGAATTATTAGACACATTATACATGTAGGTTTCTGACACAGAATAAATGTGGTAAACGAACTGATGACTTTGAAATTGGACTTGTACCAATATCCAAAATCTAAAAGTCTAAAAGACATGATTAGATTTATCACATCAAAGAACCCCATATATGCAATTTTTAATGAATTTAAACAAAGTTTAAGTTTGGACCCCAATTTGAATCAACTTGAAAACTGAGCCCAAATCATAAATCTAAACATGCTAACATTTAGCATAGAAAAAAAACTTCAATAATATTTTAATAAGCTAACAAAGTTTTTTTTGCCCCCGTGATCTTTTTTGCAATGTGAAAACGAATATTAAAAATCTAAACATAAAAGAAGTATTTAACCCAAAAAAGTACAATACACCATTTAATTTTGCATAATATCAAAGAACACCAATTATTCAATTGTTTTATGAAATCAAGTTTAACTTTGGACTCTTTTGACCCTTTAGCTGATATAGACCAATTTAAAAACAAGCCAAAACATTTGAAATTGGTAAAACAATAAGCATTGGAAACAAATATATAATTAATTTTACAGCTTATTTCCTACGGAATGTAAATCTAAGACTTCGGTTAGCTTGCATGGTTTGTTTGTATATTGTACAATTGCAATTGACATAACGTCTAATCAAATTTAAAAGTACTCCATAAAGGTTCAAATATGCCTATATTTATTGTTTGAAGATATCAACCTTAATTACAAAGCTTGAATCAATATTTATACAAACAGAGCAAGCAAACCTACCAAAGTTCTACTCTACACGCATTAGGAAAATAGCTGTAATAATGGTAAAAGTGTTTTTTCAAAAATGAAAAATACAAATGTAGTCTTCAGGTTTACCATAAATGCATGTTTACTATAAATGAGGATCTGTCAAGCTGACAAGAACGCATATTTTTTTCTAGGTTTAATTCTTATAAAGAGAAAAATTCCAATGATGAGTAATTTTGTTGTGTAAATTGTACTGATATGGCCCTTAATTGATCATAAAATAATAATTTGAATGTTCTGTGTGTTATTTTTACTTTTTGTTTACCAGATTGAACTTTTAAAATTGAAGGGTTAATCTAATTTATTGATTATTTATCATGTTCTTACAATAATAAATGTAACTGGTCAATTTCCAATTTCTATATATGATTATATTTCACAAATAATGCCACAACACAGGTCTTATTTGCTGTCTATTTAGTAGTCTCTTGTTATGACTTGTTTGATTCATTTTTTTTATCAATTATATCATATATTTACCTATATGATCTCCTATCATATCTGCTTTCATTTTAACATTATTTTCGTGCTTTTCCATCTTCAACATTAACCTGTTGATAAGAAATAAAATATTGTATATTTGTACATTTGCATGATCAGTACAGTGAGTTACATCTACATGTACATTGTACATTAAGTTGGCTTAACAACATGCATTGGTTCATTGTCATTGAAAAATTTTTTTTTGTAGATATGATAATTAATTTGTGTAAATGTCATAAATGCTATAATATCAATCCAATCATCAAGTAATTCATTTCTTCGGTATTGTTATTTTGATTTTTTTTATCTGAGTAACTGTAATGTTATAATCTCATGTTGCCCCTTCTGGGCCCTTTAATTTGGAATACATTTGTAAGCATATTCTATTCAGATTTTATTTTATTAACGATAGAAGTAAAGACATTTACAAGTTCTCTTTCCATGTTTATAACTGTGATACATGACCTGCACTAAGGAAATGTAAAGAAAAAGTCTCACAGTAACCAATTTTTAGAGAGAAAAAAAAACCAGCTCATAGTCTGTAAAACAATTTTTTGTCAGAGTTTGAGAACCATATATTGTATCAATCTAGCTGCATTGTACAATGTACATGTATTACTGGTAAAGGAATGAATAAAGACAGGAAATTCACAACTCTTTGGGAGCTATATTGTGACTTTAACAGTGCTTAATCAAAACCTGTCACAAAAATCCTTAGGGTAGTGATAAAAATAAAGGTAGGGAAGGGTAGTGCGGTTAACACACAACTTTTTAGTTGACATAAATGTACAGTAGTTTTCGTATGTTTATGTAATTTATACATGTTTCTCGTTTCTCCTTTTTTTTATATAGATTTGAACATGTTGAAGCAACCATTATTTTTAAATTAGGAGAAAAAAAAGAGAGTCAATGGACTCTTTTGACAATTTGGCAAACAAACTCAGGGCGAACAGACCTGATACCGGAGGGCTTTGTAATAGAATATATATTTTATCATGATTATTATAGATCTCTTGAGAGACTGAGAGAGAAAAAAGTTTTTCTTTTAAAATTTAGAAGGCAAACACATAAATCTTTTAGTTTCAGAAGAATTTTAAATCATTATAAATGTATGTCAATAAAAATTAAATCAGTGTTTGCTTCAAGAAAATTATGTAAATACCCCTCCCCCCCTTTTTTCCCCCAAAGAGAAATGGTCTATGCTCTTCTTCCTATACTTATGATTTAATGTGATGTTTGTATAGTAGGTCTTTTTATGGTGTCAAATTGTTTTTTCTAACCACAAAAAAAATTTAACAAACTTACCAGAACCAACTGAAACTGAAAGTTTTGCTTTGGAATTTCCGTTGCTAGATTTTGGAAGGATCATGAAAGGATGGCAGCAACTCATTTTGTCTTCTTGTCTACTGCAATCCAACTCCTGTCCATGTTTGCAGCATATGCCTATTTCTAAAATGTGAGTCTGAAATCTAGACATGATAGTGATAGTCTAGCCTCATGAGTCATGTCTAGACTATCTGATCAGATCAGGATCAGACTTATCTCAGTGGCAGTGGGAATGTCTTTGCCACTTGGTTTGCTATGTCTTTGTTACACTCTTTCAATAAAAATAAGTTTTTGGCTACACCATATTCATCATAAATACCATTATTTCCTATCCTTCTGCACATTTGTTGATTTCCCTCCTTCTGTTATTGACAATAAATCGACCTTTTATTGTTGAAGAGTTTTTGTAAGGGAGATAATTTTAGCTATATTTTTCAGTTTTTCATCTTTTATTCAAATAAGCTTATATCAATTTGCAACCAAAATCCCGTTAAGGAATACTAGTTTGTAGTGAACCATAACGTTTAACAAAATATTTTTTCAATTTGAGTGACTTTTGAGGTTTTATGGACATTTTCAGTACAGGCTGAATTCAAATTTAAAAAAAAACACAATTATGTCAATAAAAATAAAAACAAAAATAAAGGTCGAAATAAGATCAAAATTACAGTTTATTTTAGTAGAAAGTCTGAATTTTAAGGCCAAACAATTTTTTTTGCCATATGATACTTTGAACTATTCAATAAAAAAAAACCCAAAATGTCAATTTTCAACAACATTTTCCAGCAAATTTGGTACTAAACTAGAATTGCCCTGTATGCACATAATTTGAAATTAATTTGTCATTTTTTAACCATAGAACTATTAGATGTACTTAATACTTTACTAGGAACCCAAAATCAGCTGAAAATTCCACAACCCCTTTCATAATTTTTTTTTGATTTTGCATGGTTTTCTCGTAGACATTCATTTAAAGAGAGACAAAATACAAAATAGGATTTTCATTGTATGTGAATGATTTTGAAATGGAATTTTGAAGCAATGGCAAATCCCCCTTTGCAGTACAGGAATTGTCTTTATTCATGTATGCCGATGATATCATTGTTCTCGAATTCTGTAAAAGTTACTGGTATAAATACGCCGACCCATTAGTGACCAGCACCTGTTTTTTACTCTTTGGTAGGGTTGTTGTCTCTTTGTTAGATTTCACATTTCCATTTTCATTTTTATTCGACACAATCACAACAGAGAAAGACACGCTATAAAATATCAATATCAAAGATACATATAACTAAAGACTTATGAAAATGAACCACACAGCATTATGTGGTTGACCCTAGGTACTGCTGGTGGGTTAGCAGATCCTGCGCTACTTGTAGCACCTACTACCTAGGAATTATAAACGCCACCATTGTCTACACAGGGAAATTTATTACATGTTCCAAGTCAGGATTATTACTGTTTGTTTTCTATTCATTTGATGTGTTTCAGCTTTTGAATTTACCAGTTGACGGTAAAAGTTAGAGGACTTTACGACACTAAATATCCATTAAGTTCGGTATTTTTATTCTTTTAATTACTTTTAAGATAGGCTCCAAACTGAAACTGCCAAAAGAAATAACATCTCTCAAACAAAATAACACTGCTAAAACATAGGCATTTGTCTCAGAAATTGTTTTCCGTATATACCTTAATGTTATATTAAGGTATATATAGGAAAATAAATTTCTGAGACAAGTGCCTGTGACTAAAAACTACATGAAAGTTATAATGTACTGAAATGATAATGGGTGGTTTTTTTTTTTATTTAAGAGTGTTTATAGATACAAGATGTGGTATGAGTGCCAATGACAGAACTCTCCCTCAAAGCCACAATTTGTAAAAATAACCCATTCAGTGGCGGATCCAGGGGAAGGGTTTCAGGGGTTGGAAACCCCCTTTTTTGGACGATCAATGCATTTGAATGAGGATATATAGATGGAATCCATCCCCTCTTTTTCCTGGGGTGTGGAACCCCCTTTTTAAAATGGCTGGATACGCCCATGCCATTAAAGGTCAATGTACGACCTTCAACACGGAGTTTGGCTCACAATGTTTTAACCAATTGCAGATATTTTAGGATATAAGTATAGGTTACTTCTTAGATAGCTGCAATCCCTAAACAGATTCTGGCAATTTTTAAGTTATTCTCCTTTTTGTCTTAAGATTTATCATCGTTCGTGTTAGTTTTTGCGTTTTAAAAACAAAATTTGCTTGCTAAACAACTAAAGATCACTTCAATGGAATTCAGTTAATTGACACAGTTCAATATATGTTTTTAAAAAAGATCTTTGCATAGCAAGTGCTCAGCATATGTTAAATAACGTATCACAGAAATAAAACATTTTCAAATTGTTTTTTTTTTTTTCAAATATAGTAATATATTTAGCAAGGGTACATTATGTTTGTGTGGTTTTTTTTAAACTAATATCCTTAAATCACATAATAATGTGCTGATAAGCATTATTTGCTTAAAGTATTACAAGAATAGAAGAATAAATGTCGTTGGCAAGGTTAGTAAATAGCTGTAAAAATTCGTTTTAAAATTAGTAATTACTGGTACATGTTTGTAATAACTGGACAGTTTCAGGAATTACATGTAATCCCTACATTTTAGTGATGACATGTAATTCCTAATTTCACCTATTCACTGTAACATATATACCATAATGTGATTCAAACAAATTGTACATGTAAACATCTGAATTAATTTTTTTTGCTACGACAGCAAGAAAGTTTTTAAAAGTAAATGTTTTAAACTATCATTACACTATCTACATTGAATGTTTACAGTTAACATCGGGAAATAATTCCTGGTACGTTATTATATCATAAAGATTGTTTATTATTTCTTGGTATTTTCTCCGTATCTTACAAGACCTTTACATGGAATATTTGTCATAAATAGTTTTTAAATATCAAATATCTATATTCACATAGTTTACAGACATAACATTATATAAACAAAGAGAAACAACTACAAATGTATTGCATAATACAACATAGAATAATTAGATTTTTATTTTGGCTGTTCCTGCATAGTGGAGGTAAATGTAGTCTAGAAAAGCGCTTCGAAAGAAACTTTTTTAATCGGCACAGTTTAGTTTAGTTCATGTAGTAATAACTGGTACGGCAGTGCTTGGGTGTATACATGTATACTGACATGATTTTAATACCAAATGTCTATCTTTTAAAAACCCTATTGATGAATTATGAAAAAAAAACAGGTTAAGTTGATCTTAGCTAAATTTGGCTTAACATTGGCTTTTCTTTTTTACAGCCCCGGTTGGTTATATAAATCCTCGCTTAATCAGGTATTTATACAGTAAAAAAAGAATGTATGCATCAATCATGTCAATTCCTAATTCTTCAAACAAACAAACACATGTAAACAGATAATCACTGACACGGTTCCTAATATGGGACACGCACATTGACATGAAGCTGGGCAAATGCAAAATCTTTTATTTTTTAAAACAAGACATTTTTAATTTGCAATAGAACTATGTGATGAAGACAAAATACTGACGTCCGAAGATGCCACATAATAATGTTAAAGCCATTCATACATGATAAAATGTGTATTCATGCTGTATCAGTCTGAGTTATTTTACCGGGTATTCTATGTACATGTATATTAGAATATGTTATTCAGGCCTATGTATTTACAAAAGATACAGTTAAGGCTTCCTCATATTTTGATTTGCATCAAGAAATTAACAAAAGAGGGTTGTTGAAAACAACAAAATAGCTGATTTAACCTTACCAATTATGAACCTTCAATTTCTATGTAACAGCATTCCAGCAGCTGCTGCATACAGAGTATCTATACAATATTCTAGGATTACCAACCATTATTTCTTTGATAGAGGGTGCTGCTCATTAAAATGCTATAAAACCAAGGGTTCCAAGTGGTGCAGTTGAAATCATCCCTTCGTAAGTTTTACTGACGCCACCTCAAGTTGGTTGACCGTTATGGAATATCTGTTTCACAGAAGATAGCAGCGGATATGTTCCTAATGTCATAACTACAAGTAACTACAACCCTGTCTCCTGTTCCTGAATGTGACCTACTGAATTAGGCTTATTACTCATAATGTACTAACTTGAGCAACACCACATGTACCACATATGGAGCAAGATCTGTTTTTAGTTGGGTTCGTATTTCTTAGTCTTTAGTTTTCCATGTTGTGTTTTGTGTACTATGTTTGTCTGTTTATCTATCTCTTTTTTGGCCATGGCAATCGGTCAGTTTGTTTTCATCTTATGATTTTGAATGTCCCTCTGGTATCTTTGCGACTGTCGTACAAGTGAGAAGTTTAGCGCTATAAAATCAGGTTCAATCCACCATTTTCTACATTTGAAAATGCCTGTACCAAGTCAGGAATGTGACAGTTGACCATTCGTTTGATGTGTTTTGTCATTTGATTTTGCCATTTGATTAGAGACTTTACGATAGAATTTTCCTTTGAGTTCAGTATTGTTGTGATTTTACTTTTTGCCTCTCTTTTATATTTTTCAAGAAGAATCTTTAATTACACAGTATTGGGTAATGCATTTGTGAAAGAGATTATTCAGATATTTACCCAAAAAAAGCTTATTACAGAAAAATTGGGCTGCATAATTGTTTGGGTTGGGGTTGTGCTCTATAATGGTATTTCTAGCCTATTCCAGTCTAAATAATCTCAATTTAGCTTTATTTTGTCAAATTTCTATTACATTTCTGTCATTCCAAAGCTTTATTTCCCATAATAGGAGTATAATTTAAACAATCATTACAATTCATGATTTACTAAAAAGATTGAACAAATGATTCTGCAAATGAGATTGTGAAAATACATTTGATTTTAAAGCCTACTTGTCCCAGAATCCCTTTTCTGTGACTGGCTAATTTGCATCCCCATGAAAGGAGGATTACACAATAGTTATCAAATGTACCAATTGTGTTGTTGACTTCCATAATGTAAAAGATAATATTTCTATTTTATCTCAGTAAACAAGTCAATAAGATGCCCAAGTCCAAACAGATATCCTTAATCAGGACCGTTATGTACTATAGTTTTGTCTTCATGTATGCCTATATGTGTACTGCGAGCAAAGTCAATCATTCTTATATCTATTAGACAGTTGTTTGACATATGACATTGCTTATCAGACACACCACCTTCATAAATAAACAGTAAGGAACTTCCATAAAATCGGAATGTATCTTTCTTTCTTAGAAAATGAGCACATTTTTGGAGTTGCGTAATAATGGGATCTACAAGATCTGTACGAAGTTCATGACCATTATGTAGATACTGGTGTAGCGCTTCTTTAAATCCCTCTAATGATAAAGACCTCCCATAATACTTGTTATGGCAAATATATTTCCCTGTGTTGGCTTGATAAACCTACAATAGAGGTATACATTAAAACACTAAGCCTATTGTCAAACTAAAAGATTGTTAGCATTTTTTTTCCAAAATGAATTTAATCAGATAGTAAAAAAGAGGGAACTTGATGATAACATAAAAGTATGATCTTATAAATTTTTCTCTTTCATACCATTGTATAGAAGATAGGAATACCAGCTGTAGACATCTATTTGTAGAATTTTCAAAAGCAATACACTTCAAAACCACATCTTGATAAATACGTTAAGCAATCTAATCAATTTGAACGATATATACAGTGGCGGATCCAGAAATTTTCATAAGTGGGGGCCCACTGACTGACCTAAGAGGGGGCCCGCTCCAGTCACGCTTCAGTGATTCCCTATATAAGCAACCAATTTTTTTCCCCAGCCCCCCCCCCCTAAATCCGCCTCTGATATATATTTTTTTAGAACAAAGTGTAGTTGTTCTAAATTGAAGAACAATTTTCTTGGTTTTACTTTAGCATTGAAAAACACAAAAGTGTTTTTTTCAAGATTGTCTTTAAAGTGAGGTGAAAAGTCCAATTAGCTATCTATTCAGCTTGCCCATAACAATCAACGTTCATAAATAGATTTAATTTCAGGTATGAATATGAAGACAGCTAAAGACCAAATTGACAAAAGACATAAGTTTTTAATAAGCTAAAATGTTGAGCACAGTTAATAAATTCAATAACCATGATTCTTGATTGTAAATAGATGTCAAAGTACATGTTTTCAGTATTAAGATGTTACATTAAAACGTACTTGTAGCCCACCAAGCCTAATTCCAATTGTGCTTGAAGTTGATGTCCGACATTTTTGGATGTACCTTTGTTTTATTTCCCCTTTTGTATGGTCACCATGTTGTCGAGTTCCCATCTTGATGTCTAATACACATGGCTTTTTAAATTTTGCCACCACATTTTCCAACAATATAAATTCTGAATATTGTACAGGACAAATAATAGTACAATTCCATAAACTAATAGAGGTCGAAACTTTCAAATTCTGGTTTAGTAGGAAATTTTAGATACCAAGGTAATTATTTGCTGGGATAAGCAGACAGGCAACTTAATGTAAACTTTAACATGATCACGCTTGCTCCTTATTCCAACAACCGCTTAAAGTTAACAGTTGTACCCGGAAAATGCATGAATTAAAAAAGTATAAACGTAGAAACATATATGCTTCCAGTATCCGTTTTTTTTAAAAGACATTCATATAACTGCCAAGCTTACACATTGAAAAGCAGTTTGAAGAGTGAGACGATCTTATTAACAATCCAAAACAAATATATGTGTTACTTTTAGGCCAACTTATAAATAGGTATTAACCCACAAGACATATTATATATATTAAATCCTGTAGAAATCATTTCAACCTGTTAAACTAGCAGCTTTGAAGAAATCAATTTGACTTACTGGGCAGTCATTTATTTTCGTTTGTATCAATTTGCGTGGTTTTAGGAAAACTTGCATATTCGTAGATATCTAAATTCGTTGTTTTGGCAAAGTCTGCATACATTCCTTAAGACAATTTGCAAATTGTTGAACATATAAATTCGTGGTTCTACTGTACCCACGAAATCCACAAACAAAAATGGTATCCAACGAATATTGATGAATCCACAGTACACAACAGCCACAGGTTAAACATGTTACACGAAATTGATGAACCATTAACCAAAAGATACAAGTTTTAACTTTACCTCAATGTGTCGATTTATGATTATTTTGATTTTGGAAACATTTTGGAAAATAAGTATCAGTTATATTCTAAAGATAGATAAATGATCATCTAAAATAATCATACTATTATTATTGATCGACCACCTTCTATGAAGGAAGCATAAACACATAAAATGTGTTTACAGTACAGAAAAAGGATACTGCATGTTGTTCTATTGTTTTCTTCGTTCTTCATCTTAGAGATAAGTCGTTCCAGGCATTTGCCACTCCATGGATTATGTGTCTGTGTACAAACTTCTGCACTTTTGCTACATGATAGATAAATACTTGCTAACATATAGACATGATAAACAACCACAGAAATAAAAAAAAAATATACTACAGTCAAACTTCGATGGCTCAAGGTTCAATGGACCGCTAAAAATGTAAGAGTTATCGGAAGCTCATCTTTTTCGGAATTTGTGCCTGCTTGCACTGGAACAAAAGTGTTCGTTGTAAATTCTTACTTTCTGTCAGTCTATACATTTTAAGTCTATCCAATATGTAGTTTTGTGTGTTTTTGTTTTATTCTTGTTATCGATTTATTAGATTTGAACATCGGTTAACAACTGTTGCCTATATTTACCAATAGATGAATTATTAAGAGGACCAGCTGGTGTACAAACGTGAGTTCTCACTTAGGAAATTTATTTTTCTGACGATGTTAACACAAATTAAAATATGTCACACAAAGTTAACTCTGCATTCTAACCAAATAAAAAAAATGCATTTGTGTTCATCCCATCAGAAACTGAAAACGACCCTCACGAGAGTTATGGTCAAACAAAGAATGAAATGTGGCAGTTAGGATTATTACGGCATTGTTATTTCCCTTGTTTAAAACTATAAATTTCATATTTCTTTATTTAATGATTTACATGAATCTTATTCAGTACATATTTGTTAAATTGCATAGCTTTTTGTATTTGAATTCATAGGTTAAAGATATTTATTCATATTCTAAAGTTGAATATTTGCATCGTCTCAAAACCTTTGATTACCTTCTGCGAGAAACTTATATATTTTATATATATAGTTTTAGATTATTATGTTGAAACCTCTGAGGACTGACTTTCAGTCCAGTATTTTCACAAATTCTAAACTTATGACTATGAAACTTATAAATTACAATGTATGTGATGTATGTGAAAAGGAAGTAGAAAATATCACTCATTTATTTCTATTATGTTCTGAATTAGTAGAATTTCATCTGTTTATGCAACAGAAGTTGTCAGTTTTATTTGATAATGTTGATTCTGACAAAATTGATAATTTAGTGTATGAAGAGGTATTTATGTTTGGTTTAATTGGATCTATCAAAGGCGTAAATGTAAGTTTTGTCAATTTCATGTTATCTGTAGCGAGATATTGTATCTTCAGAAGAAGGAATTTACTTAAAAATTTAAACAGTAATGTTGATCTTATTAGACTATTTAAATACACTATAAAACATTATATAACTTACCTGTATGAATATTTGTGTGATGCAAAATGTATGAGAAATGTTTTTGAGAAACACTTTTTAAAAAATAATATTCTGGTACAAGAAACCGAAGGTGTCATAACATTTAATTTCTAATTATTGTGCTGATTATATATACATGTATGTGATTATACTTAAAACATTGCTTTGTGATATTTTTGTGTAATATGTAATATATCTGTTGTATATATATGTTGAAGAATTGAATAAAGATAAAAAAAAAACAAAAAAAAACAACAAGGAAAGCCAAGCTTCCCAACCATCGTTTAGGTTAGTGCATTAGCTACATGCCTCCTTAGTACGGGTAATTTGAAGTCACTGAATGCTCCATTTCTATTCACCTTTGGCTCTACATGATAAAAGTTGTACTTTGTTGATTAAATTATATATTGTATTCAGTTTTTGGTTTTCATTTACTTAGATATATTATAGCGCATCACATTTGGCATCAGTCGTTTCCGTTCACATCAGTTTACAAACTAGAATTAGCTGTGGTCCGCATCCCCGAATCTTCAGCAGAATTGTTCCTGCTACATTTGGTAGTGCGGGTGGGGTGCGGAGTTATAAAGCAACTTTTTCTGGTTTGTAACTGAACAAAATTTATAAGAAATGGAGCAGACATTTGAGTCAGTTATTGGTGCTACTGGATATGTCAGTCCTTACTCAGACCAGTTTGATTAGTTGTGCCTGGGGTATTTTATTTTATTTTCATAGTTCGTTTTGTAAATGTATATTTAGTCATGATTAGGTTTGAAGAAAAACCTTGTATGTTTGATGGTATCAGCATTGATATTACAGATTATTTTGTTCATTTTGAGACAGTTTCTCTTTGGAATCAGTGGAATGAATTTGAGATGGCATGTCAGTTGGTAATGAACTTGAGAGGCGATGCTCAAACTATTTTACGTTTCTTAAAACGGTCACAGTTGTATGATTATGACTGCTTGAACAATGCTCTCATTCAGAGGTTTAATCCCGAGGAGAGGGTGGCATATTTTAAATTTCAACTGCGAGTTTGCAGTTTGAAGAAAAATGAAACGATTTCTGAGTTTGGTCAGCGTTTTAAGATACTAGCTCATAAGGCTTATCCTGATAATTTTTCAGATTTGGATTCGTATTTTACTGACTTATTTTCATCATGTTGGAATATTGAGATGGCTAAATTTGTCACTTTTATGCACCCTCATAGTTTAAATGAGGCTTTATCACTAGCTATTGAATATGAAGCTGTTCATTTTTCTGGTGATCCTGAGACTACTGATGAGTCAGAAAGTTCAGTTTGTTGTAATACTGTTCATAAGAGTTTTGAAACTTTAATTTGTATACTGCGGAGGCGATTGAGGTCACGAAGGAAACATAAATTTAAGAGATGTTTTAAATGTCATCAGTCAGGTCATGTCAGATCCAAGTGTCCAAATATGTCTATCAAAGTTCATGCTATAATTGAAAGGTCTGCAGATAGTCAAGTAAAGCTCTCAGAAATATGCGGAATGTTGAGGAATGATCACTGTAGTTCAGATTGTGTTACCTTTGTTTAATGTTTGTTTTTACATTGTGTTGTGTGAATATATACAGATGTATACATTAGTTTATTTCAATTTACTCATAGGTGTCATGCGTCTCAGTTTGACTGTTTGGTTTTTATACGACCGCAAAAATTTTAATTTTTTTGTCGTATATTGCTATCACGTTGGCGTCGTCGTCGTCGTCGTCGTCCGAATACTTTTAGTTTTCGCACTCTAACTTTAGTAAAAGTGAATAGAAATCAATGAAATTTTAACACAAGGCTTATGACCACAAAAGGAAGGTTGGGATAGATTTTGGGAGTTTTGGTTCCAATATTTTAGGAATTAGGGGCCAAAAAGGGCCCAAATAAGCATTTTCTTGGTTTTCGCACTATAACTTTAGTTTAAGTGAATAGAAATCTATGAAATTTTGACACAAGGTTTATGACCACAAAAGGAAGGTTGGGATTGATTTTGGGAGTTTTGGTTCCAACAGTTTAGGAATTAAGGGCAAAAAAAGGGCCCAAATAAGCATTATTCTTGGTTTTCGCACAATAACTTTAGTATAAGTAAATATAAATCAATGAAATTTTAACACAAGGTTTATGACCACAAAAGGAAGGTTGGGATTGATTTTTGGAGTTGAGGTCACAACAGTTTATGAATTAGTGGCCAAAAAGGGGCCCAAATAAGCATTATTTTTGGTTTTTGCACCATAAATTTAGTATAAGTAAATAGAAATCTATGAAATTTAAACACAAGGTTTATGACCATAAAAGAAAGGTTGGGTTTGATTTTGGGAGTTTTGGTCCTAACAGTTTAGGAATAAGGGGCCCAAAGGGTCCAAAATTGAACTTTGTGTGATTTCATCAAAAATTGAATAATTGGGGTTCTTTGATATGCCGAATCTAACTATGTATGTAGATTCTTAATTTTTGGTCCCGTTTTCAAATTGGTATACATTAAGGTCCAAAGGGTCTAAAAATAAACTTAGTTTGATTTTAACAAAAATTGAATCCCTGGGGTTCTTTGATATGCTGAATTTAAAAATGTACTTAGATTTTTAATTATTGGCCTAGTTTTCAAGTTGGTCCAAATGGGGGTCCAAAATTAAACTTTGTTTGATTTCATCAAAAATTGAATAAATGGGTTCTTTGATATGCCAAATCTAACTGTGTATGTAGATTCTTAATTTTTGGTCCAGTTTTCAAATTGGTCTACATTAAGGTCCAAAGGATCCAAAATTAAACTTAGTTTGATTTTAACAAAAATTAAATTCTTGGGCTTATTTGATATGCTTTATCTAAATATGTACTTTGATTTTTGATTATGGGCCCAGTTTTCAAGTTGGTCCAAATCAGGATTCCATATCAAGTATTGTGCAATAGCAAGAAATTTTCAATTGCACAGTATTGCACAATAGCAAGAAATATCTAATTGCACAATATTGTGCAATAGCAATTAATTTTTAATTGGAGTTATCTTTCTTTGTATAGAATAGTAGTTGATAATATATGTTGGAAATTTGCCAGACATGACTATGATGTCATTTTCTATTTTTATTTGCCAATAACTTTATGTAAATAACTTCATTGGAAATTTGCCAATATAAAATGTTGCTGCTGAAGCTTTTTTTCCTTATCTTATCTAAAATGTTTTTAGATAATGTATGTTGGACATTTGCCAGACATGACTATGATGCCATTTTCTATTTTTATTTGCCAATAACTTTATGTAAATAACTTCATTGGAAATTTGCCAATATAAAATGTTGCTGATGAAGTTTTTTTTTATTGTTTTATACAATAAACAATGTATATTCACTTTTACTACCAACCAATCTTTACCATTCAGTGATAACAAGCACTTTATTTTACATTTTAATATTTAATGATGTATTTAAAAGAGTAGTTATTGTTGCAAACTCCATTAGAAATTTGAATTGATATCAGTTTTGGAAAAAGGGAAACGGGGATGTGAAAAAAAGGGGGGGTTTCAATTTTTATCATTTCAGATTTCATAAATAAAAAGAAAATTTCTTCAAACATTTTTTTGAGAGGATTAATATTCAACAGCATAGTGAATTGCTCAAAGGCAAAACAAACTTTTAAGTTCATTATACCACATTGTTACGGCCAGAAATCGCCTTTAAATTGTAGCCAACAAAAGACACAATCAATAATAAATTTTAACAATATTTATTATACAAAAGTTTACAAGAAGTATTACACAGATATTACTGTCAACTTAACTGTCAAAATATGAGTCCAATCTTTTATCTGTATCTGTATCCGGATATCTTTCGGAATCCAATCTGAATATTATGTTCACTACTACGGCCACAATCCAGTATGATGTTGTTTGTAGAATTAAAGTTTCAATCTAAATTGCTGTGAATACTAAAGTCTATCGATGTCTAAGTCTAAGTCCAAGAGTGAGTTTAACTTTAGTGTATGTATATATATATATTTGTCATGGAAGATTCTAGAACAGTCTATAATGGAACATCCTAGAAAGTTACAACAGAAGTTCCTAGTAAAATGTAGAAGTTTATATAATGCATCTTTTATTAGGATCATTCTGGAAAGTTCCAATCATTCTGTAATTGTTCCAGAGATTTCTAAACTGCACAATTCTAAAATTATTCTGTAAACAACTATCAGGCCACACAATACAAATCAGGCCAACATAAATAAATACAATAATTACAATATCATAACACCTCCCCCCTTAAAAGAAGTTTTAGTTTAACAAAAACTTATCATGAATAAAATGAACAAAAATACATAGTATATACAAAGTGTTTTAATAAGCTCTAGATAAAGCATCTGCTATTACATTATCTTTACCCTTAATATGTTTTACAATTACATCATATTCCTGTAACAATAAACTCCACCTAGTCAACCTCTGATTCTTGTTTCTCATTTTATGTATGAAGGTGAGAGGATTATGATCAGTACATACAAGAATAGGATATACAGTGGGATTCAAATATACATCAAAATGTTGAAGTGCTGACAACATTGCAAAACACTCTTTTTCAATAGTTGAATAATTTTTCTGATGTTTATCCAATTTCTTGGAAAAATATGATATAGGTTTCTCAACATTATCATCTGTCTCTTGGTATAAAACAGCTCCAATTCTTACATCGCTTGCATCAACGGCAAGTTTAAATTGTTTTTCAAAGTCTGGAGTAATCAGAACTGGACTATTAATTAAAAATGATTTGCTATTTTCAAAAGCGTTTTGACAATTTTCACTCCAGATAAATTTAGAATCTTTTCGTAAAAGATGAGTCAGTGGTTGAACCACAGTAGCAAAATTTGAACAAAATTTTCTGTAAAATCCAATCATGCCTAAATATCTCATAAGTTGTTTTCTATTTGTAGGAGGAGGAAATTTGGAAATAGCTTCCACTTTAGCCATAATAGGTTTCACTTGACCTTGGCCAACTGTATGCCCTAAATAATCAACAGTGGCCTGACAAAATTCAGTTTTACCAAGATTAACAGTCAAATTTGATTGTGACAATCTATCAAAAGTATCATACAAATGTGTTAAATGCTGTTCCCAGCTATCACTACATACAATTAGATCATCAATATAAGCATAACAACAGTTTAAATCTTTTATAACATTATTGATCATTCTTTGAAATGTAGCTGGTGCACTTTTCATGCCAAACGGCATTACAGTATATTGAAATAAACCATCTGGTGTAACAAAAGCTGATATTTCACGAGCTCTCTGTGTCAATGGAACTTGCCAATAACCTTTCAACAAATCAAATTTGCTCACAAATTTTGCTTGACCAATGTTGTCAATACAATCGTCTATCCTTGGAATCGGATAGGAATCAGATTTTGAGACTGAATTTACTTTTCTGAAATCAGTCACGAAACGAAAGGTTTTGTCTGGTTTTGGCACAAGGAGACAGGAAGAGCTCCATTCACTGTTACTCGGCTCAATAATATCATTTTCAAGCATATATTTAATTTCTTTTCTCATAGCTTCAAGTTTGAGTGGATTAAGCCGGTAAGGAGGTTGCTTAATTGGAGAAGAATCTCCTACATAAACATCATGACAAACAGCAGTGGTTTTGTTTGGCACATCTGGAAAAAGATTTTTAAAAGAAAATACCAAAGTTTTTATTTCTTCTCTACGATCAAAAGACAGATGTGCAAGTTTTGAGTCTAGATTTGACACAATTTCAGAATTTTTCAATCTAACTGTCTCTTCCATAGTTTTAGAACTAAAAGGTGGTTCCATTACATCTGGTTTGTCATGATTGTTCTCAAATTTAACCATGCCTAAAGTGGCAACTGGTTTACTCTCACATTCATTAGTACGCTCAAAATATGGTTTTAACATATTAACATGACACACTCTGTTATGTTTGCGCCGACCTGGAGTTTTTACAATATAATTCAAATCATTGATTTTACTCTCTATTGTATAAGGACCACAATATTTAGCCTGTAAAGGATGTCCAGGGACTGGCAAAAATACAAGTACCTTATTACCAGGCTCAAAAACTCTATCCCTGGCATCTTTATCATACCATATTTTCATCTTGTTCTGTACATTTTTTGAGTTTTTCTTAGCAATTTGACAAGCAGTATACAATTTTTCTTTAAATCTAGATACATAGTCTAAAAGATTCAAGTCAGTATGTTCAGTAAGCCACTTTTCCTTAATCAATTTTAACGGTCCCCCCCAGTATGGCCAAAAACTAACTCAAAGGGACTAAAAGCAAGGGATTCTTGAACAGCCTCTCTTACCGCAAAAAGTAGAAAGTGAACTCCATCATCCCAGTCTCTGTCAAATTGAAGACAAAAAGTTCTAATCATGTTCTTCAATGTTTGATGAAAACGTTCTAAGGCACCTTGAGATTCTGGATGGTACGCACTTGATCTATACTGAGCAATCCCTAACTGGTACACGACTTGCTGAAATAGACCTGACATGAAATTTGATCCCTAGTCGGACTGTATAGACTTAGGAAGTCCTACTAACGTGAAAAATTTGATAAGAGCTTTGACAATAGTAGGTGTCTTGATATTTCTTAGCGGAATAGCCTCAGGAAAGCGTGTGGATGTACACATGATTGTCAATAAATACGCATTTCCAGTTTTGGTCTTTGGTAAAGGTCCAACGCAGTCAATTAGAACTCTGCTGAAAGGTTCGTCAAAGGCTGGAATAGGCAGAAGTGGTGCTGGTGGTATTTTCTGGTTAGGCTTACCAACAACCTGGCATATATGGCATGATTTGCAGTATTCTGCGACATCATTTCTAAGTCTTGGTCAGTAGAAATGCTGCAAGATCTTAAGGCAAGTCTTCCTTATACCTAAGTGTCCAGCCAAGGGGGTGTCATGGGCAAGACCAATAATTTCTTGCCTATAAACTTTAGGCACCACCACTTGGTATACCACTCTCCATTCCTCCTCTGGAGTAGCATCAGGAAGCCTCCACTTCCTCATTAAAATGCCGTCCTGATGGTAATAGCATTCGGCCACTTTGTCTGCTTCCTCCTGTGGTTGAGCCCGCTGGTTGAGCTGAAGAACCTCAGGGTCTTTATGTTGTTCTTCGAATAAATTCTTTCGGTCTAATGAATGGCTGTTTACGTTTGGCCATGGCATAATAACATTCTTGTTAACACTAGGTGGTCTTATTATGGCCTTTCCTGAGTTACCAGGACCTTCAATGTCAGCTAAGAAAGTGTCAGAGAGGTCCATGTAATCAAACTGGTCTTCTTGCAAAATTCTCATCTTGTTGTTTTCTAGCCATCGCTCTAGTAACAACACAAGCTGGATACAATTCAGCATCATCTTCAGGTGATTTAACATCCACCACTGGTTCACTGGTAACAATTGGTTCAGCAACCACTTTGTTCCTAGCTAGATCATTTCCTAGCAATAATGTAACACCCTCTACAGGGAGATTAGGACGAACACCTACAATAACTGGTCCAGTTATCAAATCTGACTTCAGATAAATACGATGGAGAGGAACATCTATACAACCTAACTCTACACCTTGTAACAAAACGGAGGCACCAACAGAAGTCTTCTTGGACAAAGGCAACACACCTTCTAACAATAAAGACTGAGAAGCTCCAGTGTCCCGTAAAATCTTAATAGGCTGAAGAGTGGTATCATCAACAATAGAAATAAACCCATCAGACATAAAAGGTTTATATTCCTCCATGTAATCACAAAAACTGGACTTAATAGCCTGACTCGCAGGACATTCCAACGTACTGGTAATATAAGGTGTCGTACATGCACTGGACTTCGGCTTATTATCTCGTTCATTCTTCTTCTGGAGTCTAAAACAATCAGCCATCAGGTGACCATTCTTCTTACAATAAGCACAAATCAGTGACTTCTTCTCAAAAGTATCAAATTTTGGACTAGACATATTAAAACTGGACTGACTCTTATTCTGTGCAACAGGCTTACTATCAGTACGCTCAGTGCTTTGATTTTTGTAATTTCCACTAACATTTTGACCCTTGAAACTTCTTTTATGTGAAAGAGTATAATTATCTGAAATAACAGCTGCATCATGTATTGTCCCAACAGTTTTGTCGTCTAAATGTGATTTTAAGTCTAAATGAACACATTGTTTGAACTCTTCTAATAACATCAATTGTCTTAGGTTATCATAATTGTTATCTGTTTTCTTTGAAGTAAGCCATTTATCAAATAGATCTTCTTTTTCCCGAGCAAATTCCACATAGGTTTGCGAATCAAACTTTTTATAAGATCTAAATTTCTGTCTATATGCTTCTGGTACTAGGTCATAAGCTTTCAAAACTTCCTGTTTCACCGTGTCATAATCATTTTTCTGATGGAAGTGCGGAGTATATTTCAGCGGCCTTACCCTCAAAAACACTTTGTAGCATTGTAGTCCAATATGGCTTTGGCCAATTCAAATTATGAGCAATTTTCTCAAACTGTGGAAAATATTTATCTACTGTTTTTTTCACAAAATCTGGGAACCAAACGTATATTTTTTGCTGCATCAAAATATTCTGATTTCGGCTGGACTTTAGTGTTGCTTTCTTCTTTGACCATTTCAATTTTCAGTTTCTCCATCTCTAGTCTTTCCCTCATTTCAAGTTCTTTTAATTTAAATTCATCTTCTTTTTCCTTTTTATCCATTTCCAATCTTTCCTTCATTTCTAGTTCTGCCTGCTTTAACTTAAATTCATCTTGTTTTAATTTAAATTCATCTTCTTTTTCTTTTATTTTCTCCATCTCCAACCTTTCCTTCATTTCCAGTTCTTTTAATTTAAGTTCATGTTCTAATGCAAGCTGTTTTAATTTGATAGCGTCAACAGTTTCTAC
The DNA here is from genome assembly GCF_965363235.1 of Mytilus galloprovincialis. Classification (NCBI taxonomy): domain Eukaryota; kingdom Metazoa; phylum Mollusca; class Bivalvia; order Mytilida; family Mytilidae; genus Mytilus; species Mytilus galloprovincialis. Next base: position 45,107,890 of record NC_134850.1, on the reverse strand, counting down.
CTTAAGTTCAAGAGCCTCTTCACCTAAAATTTCTGAGTCAACTAATTTATCTATTACCAAATTGTTTATAATTTGTTTTCTCATAGATATTTTAAAATCTAGTTTCAGATGTTTAGCTAGCAACACTAATTCCTCTTTCTTTAAATTATCAAACCCCTCCAGGTCTGGCGTTTTTAAAAATTTACCGGCATCAAATGCCATTTTGTAGAATTTTGTTGGCTAGTTATAATAAAAATTACTAAACAAATTTTGAATAAGATATTTTTTAGTCTCCCGGACGAGCCCCCAATTTCTGTTACGGCCAGAAATCGCCTTTAAATTGTAGCCAACAAAAGACACAATCAATAATAAAATTTAACAATATTTATTATACAAAAGTTTACAAGAAGTATTACACAGATATTACTGTCAACTTAACTGTCAAAATATGAGTCCAATCTTTTATCTGTATCTGTATCCGGATATCTTTCGGAATCCAATCTGAATATCATGTTCACTACTACGGCCACAATCCAGTATGATGTTGTTTGTAGAATTAAAGTTTCAATCTAAATTGCTGTGAATACTAAAGTCTATCGATGTCTAAGTCTAAGTCCAAGAGTAAGTCCAAGAGTGAGTTTAACTTTAGTGTAGGTATATATATATATATTTGTCATGGAAGATTCTAGAACAGTCTATAATGGAACATCCTAGAAAGTTACAACAGAAGTTTCTAGTAAAATGTAGAAGTTTATATAATGCATCTTTTATTAGGATCATTCTGGAAAGTTCCAATCATTCTGTAATTGTTCCAGAGATTTCTAAACTGCACAATTCTAAAATTATTCTGTAAACAACTATCAGGCCACACAATACAAATCAGGCCAACATAAATAAATACAATAATTACAATATCATAACCGCATTCATTCTGTGTCAGAAACCTATGCTGTGTCAACTATTTAATTTTAGATTTAAAAAGTTTGAAGAAGAAATCTTTAATTGATTTGTAAAATCTTGACATTTGTTTTGTGTAAAAAAAACACCATGTAATGTCAAAAATTTGATCACAATCCACATTCAGAGCTGTATCACGCTTGAATGTTTTGTCCATACTTGCCCCAACTGTTCAGGGTTCGACCTCTGCGGTCGTATAAAGCTGCGCCCTGCGGAGCACCTGGTTCTTTTTCAAAGGGAGGGATGTTGCACATCCCAACTTGTTTTATTCTTCATTTTCATTATTGACTTGAATTATGGCTGATCTTCTGTGTTGTTTGAAGTGTAGACTGTTAGCTGGTATTAGTAGGAATTGGTTTGCTTTATGAGTTGTTGTTCGTTTGTCTGGATTGTAATCTCTAGCTAAATATTTAGTATTTAGGGAGTTTATTAGAGTCCGAATTCTTGACTTTTGTCATGGCAGAAACCAATAGAGTGAACGTTAAGCTTGAAGTTAGGAACACTTCTAGCTCATACAGATCGATCCGATCCATTATTTAGTACCTTGCACACAATTTGGGCATCGCCCAACTTTATTTTGAGAACCTTGCATATAGATGGACCGGATCCGTCTCCGGTGGTACACCATTTGTGCTACCGTTATCAACAACGTTGGAGTGCGTGCAGTTAAGGGCATACGAGACAGTTTTGAACCTGTATTTACAAGTTGCTGAAAATTTGCATATAGGCTATTTTTTACCTGATTAAATCAAATATGTAATAAAAAATATACCTTCATGTGCTACTTTTTGAGTAAAATGAGGTCGAAATTTTGTATATTTGCTCAAAATTCAGATTTGTGTCTGTATTTTCTTTTTCGAAAGAAAGACATAACTTTTTTGTTTTAAAAGATAAACACAAATTGTTTTTTGTTAAATAATCGGTAATTTTTGTATTTTATAAGTATCATTAAAAATTATGCAATTTTTATTCCGAAATAACTCTATATTTATCAAATGTTCATGAATAGAGGAAAAAACGTCATTTTTTGCTGCATCTTTATCAAAATTAAAAAAAAATTGCGCTATTTACAGTTTTATAAAATTTGGGTCACATAATCTCCTTGCAAAATGAAACAAATTGCTGTTTTAAAAAATAGGGGTCCATGCACTCGTTTTCAAATTAAATCAGTTTGAATGATAAAAATCAGTCGAAAAATGCATCTTTTCCCGATATGTCATAGTTTGACGTCGCGAAAATAACATTTTACGTTAGCAACGTCATTACCTTCCCTGTAACTGTATCGTATGCCCTTATAGAACCCGGTGGTACACGTCAAATGTGCCACTGTGAGATCAACATTGGTGGACATTGCCTGGTATAACTTTTCATGTTGGATTTCAACCGTTAGCTGTGCCGTTACCCTATATGTGCCGTACCACTGAATCTGATGCCTACTTACCAAGAAGACCTCAAGTCGCGTCCGTTATCCTTTGAACCTGATTCCTATGTGTGTTTGTGTATATGCGTTAAACAGTGACATTTATTTAAAAGGGATATTATTACATGCGTATGAAAGACATTTAATCTGACAAAGTTAGTTATCAAATGTTATTCCATATACATTTGTTTTCGAAGGGAGGAGGAGGGTAGCAGAATGGTGACGTGGTCTCCATTGAACAGATTAAACTGTCTCGTTATTTAAATTGGACTGATATATATTTGATTGAATGATCACATGACTTTTGAATTTGCGTTTTTAGTGCGGCAGATACATCAATTTGATAGGCATTTCAGTGTGCAGACTTTATTTATGAAATTTATTGTTTGTCTTAGGGGGAGGAATGTGGCAGTTAGGATTATTACGGCATTGTTATTACCCTTGTTTAAAACTATAAATTTCATATTTCTTAATTTAATGATTTACATGAATCTTATTCAGTACATATTTGTTACATTGCATAGCTTTTTGTATTTGAATTCATAGGTTAAAGATATTTATTCATATTCTAAAGTTGAATATTTGCATCGTCTCAAAACCTTTGATTACCTTCTGCGAGAAACTTATATATTTTATATATATGGTTTTAGATTTTTATGTTGAATCCTCTGAGGACTGACTTTCAGTCCAACCAAGGAAAGCCAAGCTTTCCAACCATCGTTTAGATTAGTGCATTAGCTACATGCCTCCTTAGTACGGGTAATTTGAAGTCACTGAATGCTCCATTTCTATTCACCTTTGGCTCTACATGATAAAAGTTGTACTTTGTTGATTAAATTATATATTGATTTCAGTTTTTGGTTTTCATTTACTTAGATAAATTATAGCGCATCACATTTGGCATCAGTCGTTTCCGTTCACATCAGTTTACAAACTAGAATTAGCTGTGGTCCGCATCCCCGAATCTTCAGCAGAATTGTTCCTGCTACAGTGATATTTACTTATTAATCCATAACACTATACCACCCAGATCCTCCCTTATGCTGTATATATGTCAGTTGTACCAATAACCAGTATGCTATATCGTTTATGCCCTGACTGAATGCTGAAGAGTTACCGTGCAGATGAAAGCACCTGATTTATACTTAACAGAGTTCAGTTAAGGACCAAGAAATGCGGCTGCCAACTGGTTATAGTACGTATAAAGGAATAAAAACAGACACAGGTTTGGGAGAAAGAATCACAGTTTAATATTTTCTTTGCATATCAATATAGCAATAAACATATTTACAAAGAAAGCAAAATCAAGTTGAAAAACTGTGGTACTCCTAACAAAAAGTACATAATACCGAGTTCTTTGAAAAAATACTACTCTACTAAATTAACCAATACAAACAGATATGTGAATTTGATGCTTCTTATCAATAAACATATGTATTATGCGTATACATGCATATAGATCTTTAAGCAAATAAATGTAATTGTCCTTAAGGGAGTTGAGGGGGGGGGGGAGAAAATATTTTCCTAGAAAAATAATAATGGCTGCTGCAAGCAAGCGTTGCTTCAGGAATAGTCAGAAGTTGAGCCTGTGTGCATAAAACAAAAGCCCTACTAATCAAGCGCTGATTGGTTAATTCAAAATTAGCTATTAATCTCATTGATTAATTAGTATGATCTAGAAAAACAATTAGTAAACGAGAAGCAGATAAATAATAAATAAGCTTTATTTAGAGTCGGCAAGGTATACAAACATAGACAAACATAAGCTCTAATGAGCTTTTAACCGACATAAAAGATGCGGCAGTGACTGGGAAACCCCATTGCTGATAGGTTAAAAACTTAGACATGCAAGTGCACCCAAGTAACTACTGACCAGCATTCCAAAACGTATTAAGTATTAATATTTTGTTTAAATAAAATAGTTACGATAGTTTATCATGTAGTTACTCTTTAATATTTAGTTTTGAATATCAGTTTGAGCTATGATAATAGGATATTGGTTTAACTATGGTCCACTAATTGAACAATGCTAGTCATTCGACTTGATTTCATCAGAAGCAGATACTGCTGGCTCGCTGATTTACACATAATTACAAATTGTTTTCTCTAAAAAGCTTGTTTTAAATAACATGGTTAATTGGTCATAGTGTAAGCGCTCCCTTTTAATTGACAGATAAGTAAACGTCATGCAATGGAGCAGTGGGGAAAAAATATTACAAAATAGTATTATATCGGAAAAGTTCAAACAATTTCATCTAACGACCAATGTTAAAAGAAACCATGAAACTTTAAATGGACATGTAATTGCCAAGGTAATTTAATATTTGTTTCAAGAAATATTTTGCCAGATATAGTTTACACAAATGGTAAGTTGTACCTTTACAAATTGTCACTAAAAGACAACACTATATACAGCACAAACATTCACAAGAAGACTCAGTACAGATAACGCACAATTGAATAAAATACTAGTCGTTACAACATGTAAATCGTAGAATAACAACGAACATCTTCTATTTACTTATTCATATTATTATTATCATCACACCAGTCCAACATCGATACAGTATTACTTACAAATACGAAATACGGGAAATGTACCGAAAATACAGAATTCAAACCACAAACGATAAAACATAACACAATATCCAACCAATATTACGATTGCAGAATGAAAAAAAAAGATAGTATGCGAAAGCTAGATTAAATTAATTACCAAAATCGCGAATAAAGAATCTCAAAGTTACAAATGTTGAATTTATTATTTGTTATTTGTGAACAAAATGTAAAACGTGCTACATAGAGGAATAGGGATTAGTAGGCTCCATGGAGGTTCTTATTGACAACATATTTCTTGAATTTAGAGGGAGACTCATTCAACAAATTGTTGGCATCCCAAAAACAGTGCGCCTTTCCTTGTCGACCTCTTCTTAATTTCATATAGGTCAGAGTTCCTTCAGACAATTGTTAAACAAAATCATCAAAGAAGCCAGATCATTTCATTTCACATTCAGATATATTTATGGTGTTCTTTCCATTAACAATCCAAACCTTTCGGATTGGGTTCCGCTAATGGAAATAAAATCACAAAACAAATGAACTCCAAGAAGATTTCAAAACGGAAAGTCCCTTATCAAATGGAAAAATCAAAAGCTTAAACAAATGGATAACAACTGTCATATTCCTTACATGGTACAGACATTTGCTTTTATAGAAAACGGTGGATTGAACCTGGTTTATAGCTTACCAAACCTCTCATTTGTATGACAGCTGCATCACATTCCATTATATTGACAACGATTTGTGAACAAAACCCCAAAATGGGTAAAAATGTACAAAATAGGCGTACAGCAGTCAATATTGTGTTATAATCTTAATCACTATAAAAACAAACTAATTCCAAGCACATTAGCAAAAATGAAAGACAAGAATAAAACAACGTACCATAGCACAATAACACAATAACGGGATGTCTAAGTACAGTCATTATTTTGTTCTTTTTTAATATATCCTTCAGAACTAGAATTTTCCCACCTAATTAGCAATATATCAACTTCACCTGCATATAGGTTATACTTTCCCAAAGTCATTCAGTATTCAAGTCTGCTACACACACCAGTGTCTTGTATGGCAAGCCGTTCTCGTCAAAACTATGTTTAAACCATTTTTCGAAAAATTTACACACTGAGAATTACAACAAAGCACACTGAGATTTAAAAACTTCAAAACGCACACTGAGAATTGAAAATTACACACTGAGAATTGAAAATTACACACTGAGAATTAAAAATTACACACTGAGATTTCATAAAGACGCACTGAGATTACAAAAATGAAAAACGCACACTGAGAATTGAAAATTACACACTGGGATTTCAAAAAGACACACTGAGAATAAATAAACTGAAAACACACAATGAGAATTTGAAATTACACACTGAGAATTTAAAATTACACACTGAGATTTGTGCGCACTTTTTATGCGCACATATCTAATTAGCATACTTAATCTGAATCTATTACAAGCTTAAAACAACAAGGGGACATAACTCGTTAGTCCTTCGATTTGGTTCCAAATTATTAATAAAAAACCTTTAAAAATACAAGAACAAGAAAAATGCCCACTTACTCTTATTACAAAATATAACCAAATGGTGAAAAACTTTATTAAAATTATAAGTAAAACATTGGAACAATCTGCAAAAGAATGCAGTGAAATTTTTACTCAAGTGTTTATTATAGCATATAAACGTAACAAAAATATAAAAGATTAACTAGCGAAATCAGAGAAACAGTTGGAAGACTTTGGAAAAGGGACACATGTTTAATTACTGGTAGTGATAATCTGAATTACAGGCAACAAACTTTTGAATATGAGCGATGTTAAGTCTTGAAATTTATTACGAATGTTGGTTGAAGGAATCGTATTTCATTATAATGACAAGAGTTCTTGAGATCAAGATATTAATCTGTTGAATTATTCATCTCATGAATATTCATTAGTAATTTGCATATTAATCTCAGTGTGTATTTTTGAAATCTCAGTGAGTAATTAACAATTCTCAGTGTGTGTTTTTCAATTTATTTCATCTCAGTGTGTCTTTTTAAAATCTCAGTGTGTAATTTTGAATTCTCAGTGTGTGTTTTTAATTTTTTTAAATCTCGGTGTGTAATTTCAATTTCTCAGTGTGTTATTTTAGGTTTTTAAATCTCAGTGTGTATTTTTTTCGAAAAAAGGGTTTAAACATAGTTTTGACGAGAACGGCTTGCCATAGTCTTGAGCAGAAAGTTGATGAACTAGGGTTTTGTCAAAGAACGTATCGTTCTTTTTCTAAAAAAGGTTCACTTGAAATTACCAAGACTTTGTTGATAAATATTCCGTACCAATTTCACAAATAATACACTTTGTTATAAAACAGGTTTCAGTTACTGACATTGTTTTTCATCTTACAAACGTGATATAGGATATTTTATTTTGACGTGGCTCGGTACTTTTACATCCCGTTAGTGTAATTGTCTTTCGTTTTTAGCTAGGAAATGTGATCTTTTGTCATCACTTGGCATCCGTCGTCGTCGCCCGTCCGGTGTAAACTATTTAAAACATATTGTCCGAAACTTATCACAACCAAACTCAAGCTGAATGATCCTTGGGGTATCTAGAATCAAGTTTGTGTTTTATTTTGTTTTTGTCAAGCAAACATGGCCGCCATGGCTAAAAATTAATCACGGGGGTAAGATGCAGTTTTTGGCTTATACATGTATCTATATATAATATAATATATAAGATTAAAGCAGATAGAGGTAGTTGTAAAAATGTTCATGAGGGCAAGTTCTATCAATCCTGAAATTTTCGGATGAACAGATGAATCACTGTCACCAAACTGTTACTTTTAAGAACATTTTGCACTTAATGGTTATGATCTTGAATATTATTAAAGAAAGAGGTAATCTGTAAACAACAAAAATCTTCGGCAAAGTAAGATCTACAAATAATTTATATGACTAAAAAAACTTTCAACTGTCAAATATCTTGCAAGTAAGAGAAAGACTGAACAATTTAAAGTATATTTTTGTTTTGTAATTGCTCAATGAAATTTTATCATGAAATCATTTTAAAATAATTAAGACAAGATAAAAGTTGAAAGGTATCCTAAGTAATAAAAAAATGACAACCCTAATTGTTAAATCGCTTTGATGTCCAGAAAAAGTAATAGCTACCTAATGTTACTTTTAAACATAATGTAATGAAACTTACTTTCTATCTTGGTCACTATCTACCTTTCTCTCATCACTCTGTAAAACAGGAATGTCCTGGTCTTTATTACTTGATTTTGGAGATGACCGAAAACTAGATACTTGGGATTCCTGGTGATCCAAAATATACATGGGGTAACCAATACATGAAATGTAGCCATTACTATCCTTCTGTAAATTCACTTCTATAACACCTGTCAATAAGAAGGGTTAAGCAGTGTATGAATGGCCCTGTATACGAACATTTTATAATCCAGAACATCACTGTTTATTGAAGCCAATACAAAATTCATCAGTGTGCCAGGTTTTTTTTTATTTGAAGCCCTGATAATACATATGTTCAAAACGTGTGTCATTAAAGCATACATCATTACCTTCAGAAATGTGCGCTATCTAATCATTGTGTTCCCATTTCAGTAATTTGTGCGGAATTTATTTTTGCGAGTTCATTTATCCTCCAAAAAACACGAAAATAAACCCGCTATACGGGATATTAAAGCGCTTACATAACATCAAGAGTTTTTACGGATAATTACTGATTTTGTCATACACTGTGATTCATAACAATACATGAATAAGTAATTAAAGGGGTGCAATTGGTGCCCATAGGAATGCCTACAACCTTTTCACAAGTTTTAGGGTCGAAACGTAAAAAGATATTTGTAAGGAAAGGATTTACAGTTTGAATCTTCTCAGCACATAAACAGCAAATATTCCAAGCATATTTTCCTTTTCTTTATTTTATATGAATTGCAGCAAACAGATCTGCAATCATATTTTTAAGGGACTATTAAAATTTTAATGAAATAACAGAACTTTTTTAATAAGATTGTGTGGAAAAGTCTGGCTTTATCAAAAACTTGTGAAAAGTAAAATCATGAAGACTCTGGAAATCACAACACCGGTATTATATCCATTTTTGATAACATCAAGGGAACGAATTACTTTCTTATGAAACGTTCTTTTACTTGTTCTAATACAGGGGTCAATATATTCAAAGAAAAAGTATTATGAAAAATCTCCAATTCACTGTTTTCGAACACCTTTGTTAGGCTAGAAGCTTTCTATTACTAAAAAAAAAACACAAAAAAAAACACAAAAAACAAAAACAATTTTTTTTAGGGGTGATTTGAAAGATTTTTTATTTTTCTTAGTTTTTACAAAATGAGGGGTGAGGGAGGGGATTTAACAAATTTGGAACTTTTTAGAGTTTAAGCTTATTATTTTTTCCTTTTTTTTATACTTTTTTTATAATTTTTTCCAAAGATTTTGTGGTTTTGCATTTTATGGACTTTTGGCATTTTAAATTTTTGGGAAATTTTGGCAAAAGTTATTTCCGGATATAATAATAGGTGGGGTGTTATTCTCACCCTAGTAAATCAAATTACAAGATTCTTGCTTTATTAAAAATAAAGAACTATTAGACGATATATTTAAATTTTTCAAAAGTCATTACCTTTATATTCAGGTGTAAATTCTTTAAGATCTCGTGGCATATTAAGATAAAAATGTTGTTCCCGTGAATTGAGAGTTTTACATATAGTTGTTTCATCAAGCCTCATCATACTATTGCAACCACCAACCTGGTGCGTAAAGGGCTGTAACTCTACTGAATCCATTACTCATTTATCACATAAAATCTTATATAGCCGAATACAGTTAACTCTCGTTGTTACAAACTCGGTTGACTCGAAATTTCGGATGAGTCGAAGTTTTCACGTGGTCCCGAACTTTATTCCATACAAAAGTATGTAATTCGACTCCTGATGAGTCGAAATTTCGGTTGAGTCGAACTAAATTTACGGTCCCAAGGTTAACAAAAGCATTCAAAATTCATTTTTTATCTCGAACTAATACACATATGTCAAAACATGACCTCCCGGATTTAAATGGATTGAATAGTTAATCTGACAATACACGTGTAATTAAATTTCCGGTCACTGACCACTATATTGATTTATGACATGGGTGTCATCCTGGTTTGCCCACTTTTAATTACATGTATATCACTGTGTCTAAACCACACCGGCAAAATTTGCTCGGACTCGATGGTATCTAACATCCGGCACAATGACGGAACACCAATAGACAAAAGAAAGGTAGGTTTCTCCTTATTTTTTTATTTTTTTTATGATATCGAAGAATATATATACATATACAACTATTTTCTATTGTGAGATGCAATATTTTCTACAACCGTTGTATATTAACGGAGAAATAAGTCAAAATGCATGTCAAAATGACGAATTGAGTGAACCTTGCCTCGAAATTGTTTAATATCTCGTTAAATTGTTCACATTGTACGGAAAGAAAGGTACGGGAAGATAAATATTGACACGGAGATCGCAAATTTAGTTATTATGAGCATCTCCATAATTGTATCTCTGTGTATGGAACGAAAGAAATGGGTCATGTCAAAATGGAACTGGCCGGTTTCGTCAATGTATACAACCCGGTTTCGTCATAGATTTCAAAATGCATAACCCGGTTTGGTCAAATAAAAAAAAACATAATCGCATTACATTATAATTGATTATTTAACTTCAGCGTTCAAAAGGAGTTTTGTGGGTCGTTGGAAAACAAATTCGTTCACCGGACAACGGCTTATTATTTATATGAGTCTCAGATTCAAAAAAATAAAAAGCAAAAACTTGAATTCCTACTCTTATAGAACACAAATATTTTAATTTACTTTGCATTCCGAAATTTTTTAACAGCATATTGAGATTAAAGCTCTCTAAATATGCGTTTTCTATATGAGTTATGGGAAAATATGTTGAACATGTTTAAACTTGAAATTAAAGTTTACGGTCTTAAAAATCGAAACACACAATTGATATGTGATTTTCTCGCACAAAAGGATGGACAGTCACACCTTTATAAGTAATCTAATCATTCTATGTGTGTAATCTTTTCTACAATCGTTAAAAATAAATCTTCTTTTAGGATAAACGTTGATAATAAGACAACTGTATATGCATGCATAATCAACGTAGAAAATGAATGTAGGATTACAACTACCATGCATTAAAATATTTTTTTTTATCCCTTATTGTAACTATACTGTTATATATGTACAAATTAGTATAATAGTATAATAGTCTCAGGTCATCGACAAAATTCAATAATAATTATTTTGTTAACATTACTAAAAAAAAACGAGTCTGTATTGTCGCCGTTGTGTTATGATGATCATACACTGACGTTGGTCAATATATTTTGACAATATATACGGACAGACGGATTCAGTTTATTTCAAAGTGGACGTATTATTTAAAAATGTCTATCAACATGAAAAGTTCATACAAATTCCAAGCGACAACAACCCGACCATAGAGCAGAAAACAGCCGAAGGCCACAATGGGTCTTCAATGAAGCGAGAAACTCCCGCATCCGGTGGCGTCCTTTAGCTGGCCCCTTAATAAATATTTATACTAGTTCAGTGATAGTCGGGACTTCCTAGTAAACTGCGAATACATGTATATTTATTATATTTAAGGGATAATTTTAACTATGATACAAGTTTTGGTACACATCGCGCATTTACTATACAGGCTCTGTCATCGGACGAGTTAAGGTTTTCATCATTTTTTATTATTTGTACTTTTTGTTGTACTGTTTGTGTCAGCGACAACACTTTGACTCAGTCCATTCCCGAATCACACGCTTGTAATTCCATGGTTGTCTTTGGTTGCTTTATACCATATGCGTTTTGAACATAAAATAGGCAGGTAGTTTTCTTGTTTGAATTGTTTTACATTTATAATTTAGGGCCCTGTTATAGTTTGCTTTCATGCAGTTTGTGTGTTTTTCTCATTGTTTAAGGCATACGCTGACCTAAACTTGATTAATTCAACATAATTTTTGTGTCTAAAAGAAAGTTGTCTCATTGTCAATGTTTATGGGATAAGTGGTTACCGTCACTTCTTCTTAATAAGACCTAGATATAAATGACGGTCATGTTTTGCAAACCAACTTTTATTCACATTAAAAATACAAAACTGTCAGATATTGTTTTCGAAAGTTATCTTGAAGTTTCAATTTTATTTGAACTGTACAAAAAATGAATTTGAACTGTAAAAATAATGTGAAAAACATGCCTATGAAAATAAATGTGTCTACCAGAAACGGGGAGAAAGTTACAAATCTCACTGCTATGTTATGGATGCTTAAGTGTGAAAACTCGCTTTAGTGCGCAAGTAACACAGTATATATAGTACCAGAAAATCTGGCAGGACTGCATGCATGATTAATTTGTGCAGAACAGTATAGACTATAGTCGGTTTGGGACTGTTCGTCAATGATTGAATGCATAAATGTATTAATAATTGATAGTAAATATTGTAAACTAAGTGTATATAATATAGTATAGTAAATTAAAATTATGGCACAATCAAAACACATCCTTTTATTTTTCATCTTTACATACTACTATTATAAACAAAGAAAATATAATAATGTTACAAAATAATTAGATACCAGTGTTTGCTATTCAGTATTTATATTCCATTTAAAATTAGTTTGAAGTTAAGTAAAATAAGGGATACGCCTTTCATTAGGAAAATGTGTATTATCATAATTAACTATGTCCAAAAGTGCCCGTTTCAAATAGATTTTAACACGCCAAGTTTACTTTACAATAAATATATATTTAAATTCTCGAAAGACAATGTTCAGATCCGTGCCAAAATTTCTTTTCATAAATTGTTTGTTAAAAAAAAACAACAAAAAACCGGGTGATATATATAGACGAAACCGGGTGATTGTGTAGTAACAACATTGACGAAACCGGTTTATTTTAATTTGACATGACCCTTTTCTTTCGTTCCATACACAGAAATACAATTATTGAGATGCTCATAATAACTAAATTTGCAATCTACGGGTCAATATCTATCTTCCCGTACCTTTCTTTCCGTATAATGTGAACAATTTAACGAGAAATTAAACAATTTCGAGGCAAGGTTCACCCAATTCGTCATTTTGACATGCATTTTGACTTATTTCTCCGTTAATATAGAACGGTTGTAGAAAATATTGCATCTCACAATAGAAAATAGTTGTATATGTATATATATTTTTCGATATCATAAAAAAAATAAAAAAATAAGGAGAAACCTACCTTTCTTTTGTCTATTGGTGTTCCGTCATTGTGCCGGATGTTAGATACCATCGAGTCCGAGCAAATTTTGCCGGTGTGGTTTAGACACAGTGTATATGTAAACATAGAGGGAATTGTTGTTTTAACAATTATAGTTTATTTCTGAATTATAGTCATATTTTTTACCTTTTATTTTACCTGTAAAATTAAAAAAGAATATTTTATTCTGCTAATAAATCAGGGAAAATGTGCAAAAATTTTCTATATTTTATATAAATTTGGCAGGATAATGTATTTTATTAAAAAAAAATGTGTACTAAAATGAATAAATATTTCAATTTATCAACAAATATTTTTAATTATTGGTACATTCTGAAAAAAAGGTGAAAAGTAAAATAATGAAACTAAAGATTTAATAGAATAAATCTCATTTGAATATCTTTTAATTTATTCAACTTATGATTTTTTTTCATGTTCAATGCAATACGCTGTTTCAAAATTTAGTAAAATATAAAATTATCCAATTAAATTTAACAACTAGAATATAAATGCAACTGTTCAGTAGTCATTAATCAACAACACCAGTTACAACTTCAACCAGAAACACTATCTATTGACTATGAGTCAGCCACCAACAACGCAACACAGACAGTATGTCCAGGGGTAACCGTGAAAGGCTGCTTCTTCCACTTCACCCAGTGTATATGGCGAAAGGCACAGAAATATGGACTACAGTTCTATTATAAAGAAAATGAAGACATTACGACGAGCCGCAGTACTACTGGTACCTCTTGTTCCACCCCACCTTGTTGACGATGTTTGGCTAAACACTTTAGAAGACATTGGAGAAACTGAAAACATACCCGCTACAACTTCATTTACAGATTACGTGACAGGGTTTTTGGTTGAAAACTACCGCTTTCTATGGAACCACTATTACACAGAAGGACCCTGCACCATGCACAAATCACCTGGAAGGATGGCACAACAAACATAAGAAGCGACTCAAAAACGCTCAACCAAACATCTACGAGATCATTGAGCTACTGAAGAAGACATTAACATAATGCAACATTATCCAGTATGCAGCAGGAGGAACCAGCCCACCTTAAAGACGACCATACAGAGTAATAGACACCAGACTCATATACAAATACCAACAAGGACCCATCAACATGGTAGAATACTCTGACGCAACATCCCATCTTCTCCATTTGAACTGAACAATGAAGTGAATTATTGTTAATTGTGACTTTGTAAATATATCAAATGTTTTGTTACTTTTGATGTATATATAAAAGATTGTATTTCTCATCATTTTACATATAGTGCCTTATTACTTTTTTGTGCTTAATTGATTTCCTTATGCAATGCAACATTATCCAGTATGCAGCAGGAGGAACCAGCCCACCTTAAAGACGACCATACAGAGTAATAGACACCAGACTCATATACAAATACCAACAAGGACCCATCAACATGGTAGAATACTCTGACGCAACATCCCATCTTCTCCATTTGAACTGAACAATGAAGTGAATTATTGTTAATTGTGACTTTGTAAATATATCAAATGTTTTGTTACTTTTGATGTATATATAAAAGATTGTATTTCTCATCATTTTACATATAGTGCCCTTATTACTTTTTTGTGCTTAATTGATTTCCTTATGCAATGCATTTATAAAATTAATTAGTTTATTAAATAAAGTTTGCAATAAAAGAGAACTCAGTGTATAAATATATTTCTATCATGAAAATCATTCAGAAACTAATGAACATAAAGACAATTCTATAACTGAATATCATTTTTTAGTTACTTGCTGTATATGTATGTTGAATAAATTGATTGAATTGATATTTAATTTCTGTGAAAAAAATATTTGATTTTTTTAATTATTTTTCTATACAAAAAAAACAACCTGAATATCTAGAAAAACACTTACAAACTATATACCTAAGTTGGAACAGACTATACAATTGTATGCTCATTAAACCTTTTGTCTTTTTTGTTTTCTTAACTAATAGATAATTGGTAGAATTAAAAGTGGGAAAACCAGGAGTAAACCATGACAGGCTATTTCCATGAGTGTTTACTTAAGATTATCTTTTATAGAATTTTGTCAAATTAGTGATACATTGTTAATGTTCATGAAAAACTATTTAAAATGTTTATAAAACAATTAATTTGTGATTTACACTAATGAGCTTGGGTGTGTATAAAGTGAGGATTATGGCTTCCGTTGATGATCACATAAAAACTACTCAAACAGCGTCTTTAATCTTGTTATATTTTCTTTTGAGATAAAACATAATGAATAGAAATCAAAATGTTCTTAAATCTCTTGTATCCGAGAATAAACAATTTTGTCAGCTCTAACCAAACTGAATAACGAAACTATCAATTGGAAATTAAACTTAAACTTTACTACGTATCGTACATTGTTTTTTTTCTTAATCTGAAAAATGGCAAACATAGAAACACTGAATAACTTTTAGATTGTAATAGGGAGGACTAAATCGCACTTTATAAAACAATCACTTCGATTCAAGGTATAAGCACTGAAATAAGACATTATCATGATGCCGGATTTCTTGATTGACTTCATTTTTTTTACGTTTAGGGAATGTGTTTGTCAGCAAATGATTGGCCATCCAATGGGATCTTACTGTGCTCTTCTGGTTGCCAACTTTATTGTTCATTTATTCATGTGTTCATATATATAGTGCTGACTTCGTATTGGATATTCTTAGGATCTTGCATTACCTTTTAAATTCGCGTTCCCCAAAACAGATTATGTCCTCTCTATAAATAGTTTAAAATTAATTGACGATGTTGAACGCATCTGTCCAACCAAACAAAAAAGATGTTTTCAGCTTACCAATTAGAACTTTTAACTTTTAAGGAACAGCATTCCAGCAGCGCCTGTATATGGAGTATATACATGTATCTACCAGCTAAACCAATATACCAGAGCTTGCATGTCCTATAGCTATTTATTTCTTTATAGAGCGTTGCTTCTTAATAGGAAACTGTTATACTCGGAGTCATAAGTGGTGAAGTTGAAGTTGAAGTCGTCCAGTCAAAATTCTGCCCTCTTCTCCTCAATTTTATGTCGTTCACCGAATTAGAATTTTCAAGGATTTGCACATGAGTAGCATAACGGGTGCACATGTGGAGCAGGAACTGATTACTTTTCCGGGGCATCAGAGATAACTCCTTTTTGTTTAAAAAGGGCTTGAGTTCCTCTTACTCTTTACATTTCTATCCTCTTGACCGACATACCTGGCATTTTTGTTTCAAATAGTCATTCTCTGCTGTCTTTTTAGTAAACTAAATATGTGTAGTTTCATTCTTTAAGACAGCATACAATAATAACACACACATGTAAAGATTTTAACCACACACATGGAGAAATGACTTAATAAAACAAAAAACCATGTATACAAGACCGTACTTAAAACAATATTTGAAATACAAGCGAAATAATCTAGCCGGATTTATTTTTAACATATACTATACTTGAGCTCTAGCACACACATGGAGAACACATACCAAATTAAATTAAATATTGAATTATGGGAAATGACTTAATAAAAAAACCTATAAGGCCGTAATTATTAGACTGGCATAAATCTGCGCATGGCCAGAAAAAGAATTAAAACATTACATAGTTTAAGGCCTTATCTTTTTTAACGGACATATATTTGCGATTGACGTTACGATGGGGCATAGATTTGAGAAACGGACACAGATTTGAGGTTAACATATTTATTGTAGATAAACGTTGAACGATTATAAGAAAAGCATAGTCAGCTTTTAAAGGCAACGAGAGAACTCACGGCATAATTGATATACAGCAACAAACAACAACCAATGAATTACTGGCTCCTGACTTGGAACAGGCATTTACAGAATGTGGCGGGATTAAACTAGTCCAAATGCGTTAACCCTCCCCTTACCTTGGACTATGGTGTAACTACAACATAAGCGGACAACCATTTGATATTCTGGGGGGAGGGGGGGTCAGGAGGATTTGTTTTGGATCGGTTATTTAGTTTTGTAATCTAAGAGGACAGATTATCTATTTTCTGCACTATTGAAGTAAGATTTTTCATTTTCATTAAAGCAAGGGACTGATTATTTATTTTCACAACTATATCTATAATATTCGATCGTCATCCTCTGCAAAAATGAATCTTCTTTATTCCCAGCTGCATATACGTGTATTGCATACCTTAATAATATCAAAGTTTTGTTGTAACTAATCTCTTTCAAAAGTATTGTCAATCTTGTTTGCCGAGCGGAGCGAGGCAATTTTTTTTTTTAAAGAGTTTTGGAACTGCTGAAGGACCAAGAAGCTATAGAAAAAACGATGCAAAATCATGCTTTCTGGGTGTGTCCCAGACCCTTTCTTAATCTGAAAATGCAACTTCTAATTGAATAATATTTTGACAATATTTTGGTGTCAAAGCAAAATGTAAAGATTCAACATCAGAAGACCAATATGCATGATAAAACAAAAATGTAATGCACATATACATATAGTTAAGTCTGTGGTTGTTGTTTTTTTTTAACGCATGATCAAGCTAATAACAAAATCACTAAATCAAAAAATGAA
This sequence comes from Mytilus galloprovincialis, assembly GCF_965363235.1. Classification (NCBI taxonomy): domain Eukaryota; kingdom Metazoa; phylum Mollusca; class Bivalvia; order Mytilida; family Mytilidae; genus Mytilus; species Mytilus galloprovincialis. The sequence continues at coordinate 45,090,057 of NC_134850.1, read as the reverse complement.
TGCAACACTAACAGAATGGCAATCCATGAACAAAAGGCAAATAAACAAGAAACATTGTTCCCGAAAAATCAGGGGCTACGTCTGAGGGAGAACATAACTTGCTTCTTGCAAGGCACTCACGGTGAACACAATATGATATGGAGACAAGCGTTTGGTTTTGAAATTCTCTTCATAAGGCATTTGCCTCAATGTAGTTACAGCCCTGTAATAAAAGTGAGTAAAGTATTCCTGAAACAATCTGTTTGGTGACATCCCATTAGTCCGACAACCATTATTCCGACAGCCCATTACTCCGACAGCCTATTATTCCGACAGCCCATTACTCCGACAGCCCGCTATTCCGACAGCCCAATACTCCGACAGCCCACTATTCCGACAGCCCATTACTCCGACAGCCCATTACTCCGACAATGCATCTGTCTTGTGTGTATTGGTAATTTTTCTTTAAAAAGACAAACTCTGTTCTCAATATTTGGGGTTGTCCGTTTTGATTCCTATTATTCTTTCCATGCGGGATAGTTGTCTCATTATATTGGAGTTGATACACATGCTAATTGCTACTGCTAAGTCCTTACATTCGACCCTCTTTCGTTTTACGTGTTTGGGTATTTATTTGTTTACATTTCGTCGTTTGTGTGTCAACTGTCAGTCTGTGATGTTCTAGTTCGCCTGGTGTTTTTTATGAATACGGTATCATGTTCGGGAATGTTAATCCACGAAATACTGAGACAACTACAAGTCACTTGCAAAAACGATAGATCAGACATAGCCTGAGAGATGACACTCAATATATTTGACCAGACTCAAGCTGGCAGCCACTTTCATCAGCCAATCAAGATAGCAGCCACTTTTTTTTCCAGCAGTCAATTTCGACGATATGTCTAAAAACCAAAAAACTGCGTGAGGCTCAAACGTTCCAAAAATCGCTAAATCTTAGTTAAATGCAATCTAACAGCGGAAATCGACAATTTCACGGTTTCTGCTAATTTCTAAAGCATTTCATTCCGTTTTAAATATGTATGTAAGCGGTCTGTCCTTTATTTGACATTCGATAATTGATATTCAATATCCAACCGACTGCTAGCCGTCGGTTCAATATTTAAATTTAGTTGAAAATCACTATTAAGCCTGAGGGAAAAGATACCATTTTATGACCCCTTCAAGCTGTCATAAATTTTCGTTGTCCTCGAATATAAACCCTGATACAAGTTGTATATTTGTCTTTATGTTATATAAATTTTTATCAATAAAACATTACAGAGGATTCAACAAAGATGTAATTTAATATATAAAATATGAAACAAAATCCAATTACTCCAGAAACATATAGAAATATACATAAATACTTATGGTAAGTCAAAAAAGAAAAGAAATTAATAGTGAACACCTACCAGAGACTGCTTAAATGACGGTGACCACCCTAAGACGACTTTGGACGTTTGTGGTGGCCAGACGAGCCCGGATCCCAGAAAAATATTTAAGTGGCAAATAGCTTGAATCAATACCTTTGAAATGAGCTAGGTCCGGTTCGGAACTTTGCCGTAGGGATATGTCGAGGAGTACCGAATGTGTGGTTGATATGGAAAATACGTAAATGGGCAACTTTGAACCTCTGTGGTGGCCAGACGGGCCCGGATCCCAGAAAAATATTTAAGTGGCAAATAGCTTGGATCAATACCTTTGAAATGAGCTAGGTCCGGTTCGGAACTTTGCCATAGGGATATGTCGAGGAGTACCGAATGTGTGGTTGATATAAAAAATACGTAAATGGGCAACTTTGAACCTCTGTGGTGGCCAGACGGGCCCGGATCCCAGAAAAATATTTAACAGGCAAATAGCTTGGATCAATACCTTTGAAATGACCTAGGTCCGGTTCGGAACTTTGCCATAGGGATATGTCGAGGAGTACCGAATGTGTGGTTGATATAAAAAATACGTAAATGGGCAACTTTGAACCTCTGTGGTGTCCAGACGGGCCCGGATCCTATTCCCCACTTAAATATTTTTCTGGGATCCGGGCCCGTCTGGCCACCACAGAGGTTCAAAGGTGCCCCTTAACGTAATTTTCCGTATTAACCATATGCATACATTCGGTACTTTTCAGCATATACTAACGGCAAAGTTCCAAACTGGACCTAGCTCATTTTAAAGGTATTGGCCCAAGCTATTCCCCACTTAAATATTTTTTTGGGATCCGGGCCTGTCTGGCCACCACAGAGGTTCAAAGTTGCCAATTTACGTATTTTCCATATCAACCACACATTCGGTACTCCTCGACATATCCCTACGGCAAAGTTCCGAACCGGACCTAGCTCATTTTAAAGGTATTGACCCAAGCTATTCCCCACTTAAATATTTTTCTGGGATCCGGGCCCGTCTGGCCACCACAGAGGTTCAAAGTTGCCCATTTACGTATTTTCCATATCAACCACACATTCGGTACTCCTCGACATATCCCTACGGCAAAGTTCCGAACCGGACCTAGCTCATTTTAAAGGTATTGACCCAAGCTATTCCCCACTTAAATATTTTTCTGGGATCCGGGCCCGTCTGGCCACCACAGAGGTTCAAAGGTGCCCCTTAACGTAATTTTCCGTATTAACCATATGCATACATTCGGTACTTTTCAGCATATACTAACGGCAAAGTTCCAAACTGGACCTAGCTCATTTTAAAGGTATTGGCCCAAGCTATTCCTCACTTAAATATTTTTCTGGGATCCGGGCCTGTCTGGCCACCACAGAGGTTCAAAGTTGCCAATTTACGTATTTTCCATATCAACCACACATTCGGTACTCCTCGACATATCCCTACGGCAAAGTTCCGAACCGGACCTAGGTCATTTCAAAGGTATTGATCCAAGCTATTTGCCAGTTAAATATTTTTCTGGGATCCGGGCCCGTCTGGCCACCACAGAGGTTCAAAGTTGCCCATTTACGTATTTTCCATATCAACCACACATTCGGTACTTCTCGACATATCCCTACGGCAAAGTTCCGAACCGGACCTAGCTCATTTTAAAGGTATTGACCCAAGCTATTCCCCACTTAAATATTTTTCTGGGATCCGGGCCCGTCTGGCCACCACAGAGGTTCAAAGGTGCCCCTTAACGTAATTTTCCGTATTAACCATATGCATACATTCGGTACTTTTCAGCATATACTAACGGCAAAGTTCCAAACTGGACCTAGCTCATTTTAAAGGTATTGGCCCAAGCTATTCCCCACTTAAATATTTTTTTGGGATCCGGGCCTGTCTGGCCACCACAGAGGTCCAAAGTCGTCATAGGGTGGTCACCGTCATTTAAGCAGTCTCTGGTAGGTGTTCACTATTAATTTCTTTTCTTTTTGTGGCTTTCCATAAGTATTTCTATGTATATTTCTATATGTTTCTGGAGTAATTGGATTTTGTTTCATATTTTATATATTAAAATACATCTTTGGTGAATCCTCTGTAATGTTTTATTGATAAAAATCTATATAACATAAAGACAAATATACAACTTGTATCAGGGTTTATATTCAAATTTATGACAGCTTGAAGGGGTCATAAAATGGTATCTTTTCCCTCAGGCTTTATAGTGATTTTCAACTAAATTTAAATATTGAACCGACGGTTAGCAGTCGGTTGGATATTGAATATCAATTATCGAATGTCAAATAAAGGACAGACCGCTTACATACATATTTAAAACGGAATGAAATGCTTTAGAAATTAGCAGAAACCGTGAAATTGTCGATTTCCGCTGTTAGATTGCATTTAACTAAGATTTAGCGATTTTTGGAACGTTTGAGCCTCACGCAGTTTTTTGGTTTTTAGACATATCGTCAAAATTGGCTGCTGGAAAATAGTGGCTGCTATCTTGATTGGCCGATGAAAGTGGCTGCCAGCTTGAGTCTGGTTATATATTTGTAGGGATACCAATTTTATATCCCAAGCTTATTTCAAAATCTAGGAAAAATATCCCTCCTTTAAAATGGGTGGGAGAGGAGCAGGACTTATGATTTACAACAAAACTTATTACGAAAAACAAGTATGACGGACATGAACATTTCGGCAACTTCTATTTAAATATTCATGAGGAAAAGTGGTATTCAGGGACTGTATATGACAAAGAAACAAACAGTCAACTCAAAATGACTGCTTTTAAAAATAGAACGAGTGCAATATAAAAGCCAATAACAGCTAGTAAAAAATCTAAGACAATGTGTGAAATTCTTGTCACGCTAGTGTCTTTGTCAAATTATCTAGTTGTAAAAACTTAGTACAGTATGTGTTTTGTGGCATACTTGACACTTATTTTTCATTATGTTTCAAGGAGAAAAATATTTAGATATCATTGATTTTAAGAAAGGTAGTTCATATGTTAATTAAGAATCGGTGCTCACCCATTACATTAGGAATAGAAAATGCCAGATACTAAAAAAATCGTATTGTACAGCTGATAGGTTTAGGATGAGCGTCATTTTTCAATCGAATGCTCCCTTCATAATAATTTGAGTGAGGAACTCTTTCAGCATATTTCTAGCTCTTGTCAGAACTTTAAAAAGTTAGATAAACATGATTAATCTTCGATGTTAACACAAGAAAACTTAACTTTTATTGGACAAATTATGATTTTATTATTAGTTCATTTGAATTATGTAGTACAGGTCTTGATACTGACTGTTGTTTCATATCAATTTGTTAGTTCTTTTTTTTCCTATTTTGTTTTGGCTCATATTGTGACTGAGGCTTATGGTGAAATAAATATAACTAGTATAAATTAGCATTGTCATGTCTTAATGTTGACCCAATCATTATACCGCCGCTTCGAAAAAGTGGGGAATATACTGTGTTACCTCTGTCTGACCGTCCGTCCATCCGTCAGTTCGTCCGTCCGCCCCGTGAATATTTTCGTTGCTTCTTTTTCATGAAAAAACATTACAAGGTCTTTAGGATTTCTGAAATTTGGTGTCAGGGTTTATTGAAGTCGGGTTTATCTCGCGTGATGCATTTTCATATTCTTAACTCAACAACTTTCAGATCTGTTTACCGGACACTTTTTACATGAGAGCTAAGTTGAACATTTTCGTCCTATTTTTCTCAGAAACTACAATACAATGATTTCTGAAATTTGGTTTCAAGGTTTATATAAGTCAGTTATACTGTGTGATGCTTTTTTAGATTCACATCTCAACAATTTCCTGTTTACCGAAATATTTGGGCGGGGGTATCACCAGTAGCTCGCACCATTACTGGTTGGTCATGATTTGTATGCTCTTTATAGACTGTGTTATTATGGAAAATAAAATATTCTTTTCTGTTCTATTCTATATACATATTTCGAATTGAATATATAGAAAGTATTCGAACTACCTTAGTCTTATGTAATATATACGGAGTTATTTCTTAAAATATGCTATTACATAAACGTAATAATACAGACAGACAAAAATATTTTACCCTGATACTTGACTTGATAAGTGTCGGACTTATGGGTTGTCGGAGTATTGGGCTGTCGGAGCAATGGGTTGTCGGACTGTTGGGTTGTCGGACTAATGGGTTGTCGGACCAATGGGCTGTCGGACTAATGGGCTGTCGGAATAATGGCGTGTAACCACAATATACCTCAACTTAAATGAAACCAATTTTCAGATTTTTCAAGAAATTTAAATAACATTTATACTTTTATTATTAAAAGATTTGGGAAATTTTTCCCGATTTTTTCTTTTTTGGAATAAAGATGAATTTATAACAATCTGGGGCCATCTGATACTTTCAATTAGACCAGTGCTGAGTTAATTATTTTCAATACATTGCAAGTCAGGTAATTTATTTCCAAACTACCACAGAACACCCCCCCCCCCCCCCCCCCCCCGAATATCAAATGGTCGTCCCCTAAGAACAAGTTGCAAATGCAAAAAAACACAGAATAGACGTGACAGGATACAATACGGTCTTCCAGTTGGTTCCAGTGTAGGATACTCTTGACGAAGAAAGAGTTCTTATATGGATCGGTGTTGCTAGGAATAGTTTCTAGTGCCTTAGAATTGTTCTTCACTGAATTTTTCACTATATTGGCACTTACAAAATTGTCAAATGTTTTGGGTTTGATTTTCCTCTTAGGTTTACTTTTTACAAGAAAATCGTCGGGATTAATAGCTGGGACCAACCCCTCAACCACTTTGTACAGAAATACCACCCGTTGACTTGTTCTTCTCGTTTGTAGATTGTCTAGTTCTAACTCGGCTAGCATTTTGGTGTCTGACCCCTCTTCTCTAGTCCTATAGTCGCCTGTAGTGAATCTAGCTGCTCTGCGTTGTATTCTTTCTAATTGATTTATATCATGTTGTGTATATGGGTCCCATATTATGGCACCATATTCCATAGTTGATCGTACTAATGATATATATGCGGTCTTTTTGCAATCTTTTGGGCAGAAGCGTAGATTTCTCCTCAGAAAGCCGAGTGTCGAATTGGCTTTCTTGGCTACATTTGAGATGTGCGTGGTCCATTTTAGGTCTTCTGATATTTGTAATCCTAGATATGGGTTGTGTTGGACTTGTTGTAGTACATGTCCGTCTAGGCTGTACATCTTCTGGCTTTTGTTCTTGATGCTAAGTATATAGCAATTCTTTGCATTGAAGCACACTTAAATAAACAGTTACACATGCGAGGACTTAAGTAAGCTAATTCATGTATATACTTATATCCATATAAGGTAGACCAGTGTTCCTGACCTGTTAAATTGGTCAGTACGTAAAAGATACAAAATACTTAAAAATCAACTTAAAATTGTAACAGAAACTCCTTGAGGATCCAGGATGTGATATGGTTGATATAATCTATGACGATAACAGAGAAGGAAATCGATGAATTTTAGTTACAATTGTTGTTGTTTATTTTTAATCATGAGAAATTGTAATATTTATATCATTACGAAACAGTATTAATTGTTTATTTCAATCCATTTATTTTAACTTGACAAACATGATGTATAAGCAAACTTACAAAATTTCATGACCAGAAATTAAAATTTGGAGATAAAAAAAAATACAAGATTGCACAACTTTGAGGAAATTGGAAAAATGGCCGATTAATGTGACACTAAATTAATTTAATCATCAAACACACGGCTGTTAAAGGAAATTGGCAAACGTCACAGCTAAAAAATAAGTATGTTTTTGCAAATACAAAGATTTTTATCTCAAAATTTTCAAACACAGGAAAAAGGAAAGTTTATCATCAACAAAAAAGTTTATTAAGAGTCTTTGTCAATATTACATTTTGAACCCAAAATTGATAACTTTTAAGCAGAAATATCTCATGAATTATAATATTTAAGTCAAAAGGTTTTCTTTTTTATATGAATCATTGAAAATAAGTACACTGAAATATATATAAACAATATGCAAGTTTGCAATCATTCTACTGCAAAAAGGGTATTAAAATTGCGATTAGATAGTCAAAGATTTTCTTTGTGACCTTTGCTCTTGATTTCTGTTAGACTGCTAATGTTTCTTTTGACGACCATAATCGTTTTGACCTGCACGCATTGTTAGAATGATATTTAAAATAACCGTGTATAAGTTCTGAGGATCAAATTTAGAAAATTCAGACTCTGGGCAACGGGTTACACGCAAAAATAGATTGAATGTCGATCATTGTTATATATAACATGACACGGGTTATGTTCTTCTCATATATGTTATGATGGTATGATACTAAACCCCTAACGGGAGGATTGTGCCTGATGTTCATATGATGAAATCATAATCTTTCAGTCAGTTCAATTGAAGTCCGGAGCTGGAATGTCAGTTAACTGCTAGTAGTCTGTTTTTATTTATGTATTATTGTCATTTTGTTTATTTTCTTTGGTTACATCTTCTGACATCAGACTCGGACTTCTCTTGAACTGAATTTTAATGTGCGTATTGTTATGCGTTTACTTTTCTACATTGGCTAGAGGTATAGGGGGAGGGTTGAGATCTCACAAACATGTTTAACCCCGCCGCATTTTTGCGCCTGTCCCAAGTCAGGAGCCTCTGGCCTTTGTTAGATTTGTATTATTTTAATTTTAGTTTCTTGTGTACAATTTGGAAATTAGTATGGCGTTCATTATCACTGAACTAGTATATATTTGTTTAGGGGCCAGCTGAAGGACGCCTCCGGGTGCGGGAATTTCTCGCTACATTGATGACCTGTTGGTGACCTTCTGCTGTTGTTTTTTTCTATGGTCGGGTTGTTGTCTCTTTGGCACATTCCCCATTTCCATTCTCAGTTTTATGTAGATATATGAGACAATATAAAAATAAAAGGATGTTGTATGATTGTCAATATGTCAACACTTTATATTCACCCAAGACAAAATGACAATTGTGTAAAGACCAAACAAAAATTAGGTAAATCACCTAAGACCAAAACACTATGTTGTAATTCACCAACAACCAAAGATCAATGATGTAAATCACCATTAACCAAATGACAATGATGTAATTCACTACACAAAAATCAGATGACAATCATGAAAATACCCAAAGACTATTGGTCAGTTGTGTAAACTACCAAAGACTACAGAAAAATGGTGTAAATCACCGAAGACAAAAGACAATGATGTAAATCACCAAAGACTATAGACAATGATGTAATCACCAAAGACAAAGAACAATGGTGTAAATCACCAAATACAAAGAACAGTGGTGTAAATCACCAAAGACAAAAGACAATGATGTAAATCACCAAAGACAAAGAACAATGGTGTAAATCACCAAAGACAAAAGACAATGATGTAAATCACCAAAGACCAAAGGACAATGGTGTAAATCACCAAAGACAAAAGACAATGATGTAAATCACCAAAGACAAAGAACAATGGTGTAAATCACCAAAGACAAAAGACAATGATGTAAATCACCAAAGACAAAAGACAATGATGTAAATCACCGAAGACCAAAGGACAATGGTGTAAATCACCAAAGACAAAAGACAATGATGTAAATCACCAAAGACAAAGAACAATGGTGTAAATCACCTAAGACAAAAGACAATGATGTAAATCACCAAAGACCAAAGGACAATGGTGTAAATCACCAAAGACAAAAGACAATGATGTAAATCACCAAAGACAAAGAACAATGGTGTAAATCACCAAAGACAAAAGACAATGATGTAAATCACCAAAGACAAAAGACAATGATGTAAATCACCGAAGACCAAAGGACAATGGTGTAAATCACCAAAGACAAAAGACAATGATGTAAATCACCAAAGACAAAAGACAATGATGTAAATCACCAAAGACCAAAGGACAATGGTGTAAATCACCAAAGACAAAAAACAATGATGTAAATCACCAAAGACAAAGAACAATGGTGTAAATCACCAAAGACAAAAGACAATGATGTAAATCACCAAAGACAAAGAACAATGGTGTAAATCACCAAAGACAAAAGAAAATGATGTAAATTATCAAAGACAAAAGGACAATGATGTAAACCACTGAATACAAATGAAAATGAGATAAATAAGGCAACAGTAGTATACCGCTGTTCGAAAGTCATAAATCGATTAAGATAAAATAAATCTGTGTAAGAAACAAAAACCGAGGGAAACACACAAACCAATAAAGTAAAACAACGAAAAAACAGAAGTACTGAAGTGCAACAAACCAAACGACAATGCAACACACACAGAAATAATTTATAAGACAACAACTGCCATTTTCCTAACTTGGTACAGAACATTTTAAAGAAAAATGGTGGGTTTAACCTGGTTTTGCGACTAGCTAAATCTTGCGCACGTATCGCAATGTTAAATATAAATAATAAATACTAAAATGACAACATCACATGACAGGACTACATTAAAAATAAATAGAAGAAAATTCAGGACAGAGATACACAAATAAACAATACAATAGAACATTTTGACATTCTAATAGATATCACCATCAAAGGCAAAAGACACTAGTAATCACCACCAAATAAAAATGCACAATGATTTGTAAATCACCAAAGATTAAAGGAAAATGATGTAAACCACCATCGTCCAAATGACAATGGTGTAAATCACCAAAGACCAAAGGAAAATGATGTAAACCACCACAGTCCAAATAAAATGGTGTAAATCACCAAAAACCAAAGGAAAATGATGTAAACCACCATCGTCCAAATGAAAATGGTGTAAATCACCAAAGACAAAACAAAAATGATGTAAATCCCCAAAGACCAAAGGACAATAGTGTAAATCACCAAAGACCATAGGACAATAGTGTAAATCACCAATAACCATAGCACAATGATGTAAATCACCACCATCACAGGAAAATGGTTTATTCATGAACGACCACAGGACAATCCTGTAAATCATTAAAGACCATAGCACAATGATGTAAATCACCAAGAACCATAGGAAAATGGTTTATTCATCAAAGACCACAGGACAATCCTGTAAATCATCAAAGACTATAGCACAATGATGTAAATCATCACCACCACAGGAAAATGGTTTATTTATCAATGACAACAGGAAAATCCTATAAATCATCAAAGACCACAGCACAATGATGCAAATCACCAAGAACCACAGGAAAATGCTGTATTCATCCATGACCACAGGACAATGGCGTAAATCACCAAAGACCAAAGGACAATGGCGTAAATCATCAAAGACCATAGCACAATGATGTAAATCACCACCACCACAGGAAAATGGTTTATTCATCAATGACCACAGGACAATCCTGTAAATCATCAAAGACCATAGCACAATGATGTAAATCATCACCACCACAGGAAAATGGTTTATTTATCAATGACCACAGGACAATCCTGTAAATCATCAAAGACCACAGCACAATGATGTAAATCACCAAGAACCACAGGAAAATGCTGTATTCATCAATGACCACAGGACAATGGCGTAAATCACCAAAGACCAAAGGACAATGGCGTAAATCATCAAAGACCATAGCACAATGATGTAAATCACCACCACCACAGGAAAATGGTTTATTCATCAATGACCACAGGACAATCCTGTAAATCCCCAAAGACCATAGCACAATGATGTAAATCATCACCACCACAGGAAAATGGTTTATTTATCAATGACCACAGGACAATCCTGTAAATCATCAAAGACCACAGGACAATTCTGTAAATCATCACCACCACAGGAAAATGGTTTATTCATCAATGACCACAGGACAATCCTGTAAATCATCAAAGACCACAGGACAATCCTGTAAATCATCAAAGACCATAGCACAATGATGTAAATCACCACCACCACCACAGGAAAATGGTTTATTCATCAATGACCACAGGACAATCCTGTAAATCATCAAAGACCATAGCACAATGATGTAAATCACCAAGAACCACAGGAAAATGCTGTATTCATCAATGACCACAGGACAATGGTGTAAATCACCAAGAACCACAGGAAAATGGTTTATTCATCAATGACCACAGGACAATGGTGTAAATCACCAAGAACCACAGGAAAATGGTTTATTCATCATTGACCACAGGACAATGGTGTAAATCACCAAGAACCAAAGGAAAATGGTTTATTCATCAATGACCACAGGACATTGGTGTAAATCACCAAAGACCATAGGATGATTAATTTGCGCTGTTTACATGAACTTAATATAATAACATGTTACATTAATGTTTTCTGCGATACAAATACTTATTAACCTCGTTCTTTTTATTGGTCCGTTGAGAGCAAAATTTATTCTCTATGTTAACAAGTCATAAATACCACTTGAACAATTAAATGTTTAATGTGCATTTTTTATTATCAATATTTCAAGACATACGGTATATTTCAATCTGCAAAACCTCGGCAGGTCTAGCAGGTCGACGCACTTGTCACATTTCGGCAGTATGGTAGAACATTCAGCCGAGAGTTGTTTATTGCGATATGGTACAGTAATGTACATTTCCAAGATGGCGACGTAGATCCCTTTAGGTTTTTTCAGTATACGGATATGGATAGTAAAGTGCACATTGCTAGAAAACAAAGAAATATCGATGGCATCGTCATATACGTTAATAAAGTAATCCAAATAGACAGGACTGTAGAATCTTGACTGTTTAAAGATCTTCTTTTATTAAAATCTTAATATTATCATTTATGTGGCTGTGGAAAATCTTCCACGATATACAATGACCGATATAAGAGTTTTTAGGACATTATGATTTCTTACAAGCATTTAAATATTTTGATCTTACTTTCAGTACCAGGAAGCTTTCTTTTATTAGATTTCAGGCACACCTTATTTGCTTGTTGTCTTTTTGAATGGTACAGAATAATAGAGTTAAGTGTTAATGTACTAATTTTTCAGGTAAATGTATGTAAAAAGTGCAGACATATGTCCGTGTGTCTGTTCTAACTTCAAAGTCATATACCATAGACTAAATCAAAAGTTGTCTTTTGTTTTATCCAAATGTTTTGTCTATAAGGAATTTCGTATTGATAACATCACCTGATATTTTCCTACTAACTCATTCATTAGGTTTTTACATAAGATAGTTTCCTACTAACTCATTCATTATGTTTTTGAATTAGAAAATTTCGAACTAATTCATTCATTGTGTTTTTAATTTTACATTAGAGACGATTTAGAGTTGGATACTTGCATAGTAGACCGCGCCTGTGTGTTGGTAAAGATTGTGTGTTTTTTATTCTTCTTGATTTGATGTCTCTTTGCAATATATTCTACATTCCGTTTATTCATATGCTAATTATTGATTAGTATAAGGTTAATTGAACGCATTGTGTTTGTTCACATACTACACGTAATAAGGACTTTCTCAGCGTCAACTGAACATAAAATTATACCGTTTATAAATGTACTAGACAAGTATGAGTTTTCCAACCGTCAATTGAACAAATTTCTTGTATTTCTACAGTATAATAGTCAAAAATCTAATGTGTCCGATCAGATTGGGCAATTTAAATCCGATACCTCGAGTATAACGAGTATCACAGTATCTGAAAGTAATGAATCTTTGCACTAACTCTTCCGTAGGGGTCTGTAGGTGGCTTGTTTCCGTCCCTATCCAATAAACCCTTATTTTCGAGTTTCAGTCGCAAATTCTCTGACCTTAATTACAGGTCTTACCTATTTTATGTATTGTTATTTGTTCTCGTCCTGAACTTGTATGAAATATTTGCCACTGTAGTTAAGCAGCCATCAATCAATGATTCAAAAGTCAAATAAACACATTTCGTTTATCAAAATACTACAATTGATAATGCAACTTTCATAAGTAAGGAAACAAACTACTTTCATGTATATATATATATTCTTTTCTAAATTGTATAAGTCCGACTTAGGTCAAATACTTCTAATCTGTCACGTAAATATGATTCATTAGGCGTACTCTTAGTTAAATTTATGAAAGAGGGAAATTATATGTATGAAAATAGAATTCAGGGAAAAAAGAGTTCATTGATATCAGCCAGTGTTAAGTACCTCTAATTGATTGTCAAGATTAAGTTGGCTAACTGGGATTTGACATGGACATTTTGAACTTTCACGTCCTTAATACAGTTATTTTTGTTATTCATAAAGACAGATTTATTTTAATTAATGAATTTCACCACAATTGAAAATACTTGTGCCGAGCCTTTTTGTTTTACCTCAAGCATATTTACTTTTTTTTAAACATATCATTCGAACTAATCATTACAAATTATATTGGAATGTCATATAATCGAAAGTTCATAGCTTATTTTGCAATTATGACTATGTATCGGTGTATACTTAATGGTTTCACATGTGGAGCAGGATCTGCTTTCGCGTCCTAAGCATATTTGGTCACCCCTATATATCTTGGTGGGGTTCGTTTTGCTCAAGCTCATGTTATCTATGCTGTTTTTTATAGACTGTTGTTTGTCTGTGGGCGTTTTTTTATTTTGCGATGACGTCACGTCGTTGTCAGTTTGCCATCGACTTTCGAGATTGATAATTTCATTAGGTATCTCTTTTGCATGTTCGAATGTTAGGCTTAAAAATTAAATGTAACTTCAAAGATGAACCTATTGAAAAAAAAAAAGATAGCAATAGTTTTAAAAGAAAATAAATAACCTTTTGTCATATTGCTTTACAATTCAATTTAATGTTTTATTAAAGTCTGATCTCTCAACAAGTACAATCAATCTTTATATACACATGGAAAAAAGTATTGCAACACCAAATTGAAATTGAAATTAAAAATACACTCTTTATTTTTTGGTGATATAATTTGTTAAAATAGAACCAGTTAAACATTATTTAAATATCACCTGAGTTTGATCAATAATTATCGACTCGATAAGTTCTTATCTGCACATGCAGCTACTGTATCCGTAAACAGCAAAACAGGTGTTTTTTTTATCCTCATTGTTTTCAACACTCTAAATAACCAAGTTTATAAATTTAGGTGATTGACACCTTGTAATGGGTTCTCCACAACTCTTAACCGCAGCAAGATGGCAGATTATCAGCATGAGAGAAGCAGGAATGTTGCTGTGATAACCACACGTTTTGTTGGTCATCACCATTCCATTATTAGTTGTTTTGAGAATAAAAATCAGGCAATAAACGATTTTAAAGATTATCCGAGATCAAAAAGACCCCTTATGTCATCTGCTGGGGAAAATCAAGCATAATGAAGGTTGGTCAGAAAGAAACCCATTGCATACAATTCAATCATAAAAAAGAGATTGGTGGGCATACAGGAGCCTTTTAACAAAAATTGTTCGAGATCGACTCATCGGAAGTGATTATCGTGCGATAAGACCATTTCGGGGACCTTTGCTTACGAACAGACACACAGTTGTCCGTATCCAATATAGTGCAGAGCTCGCCAAAGTTGGAAATAAGCATCGTGGAGGAAGATCCATTGTTCCAATGGAATTCGGTTTATCTTCATTGGCCCGATCGTAGCCCGGATTGGACCCATATCGAGCATATATGGACACTATTGGGCGTAATGTGCGCGAATGGACTCTCCAGTCCAAACACGTGATGGAATTAACAATGCCCTTCATCAGAAATGGTTGCTGCTACCTTAGCAACAAATTAGTCGATTTATGCCAGGAATCAGAACACGTTAAGTGGCGGTTAACCGTTTGAATGGAGGCTGCGCACAAAGTACTAATTCTTTTGCGTATAACGATCAACCATGATGCGAACAATCATCTTAAGATTAATTTTAAAATGTCTGACATTGTAAAGTTCGACTACAGTAAAAGTTGTCAAATGCAGTTTTTTGTGCAAAAAACACTTCATTTTGTTATTAAGATTGTGGTTAAATAAATCATTTTTTTTTCAAAAAAATTTCGTTCGTTAAAATGCCAATGTGATCATAAAGTATGTTTCAATATTATTTTACAAATATTTTATCAAATTCAATCCAAAATAAAAGGCTGATATTTCAAGTTTTAGAAAATCAAGGTGTTGCAATACTTTTTTCCATGTGTATACATTGTAAAATAACACTAAATAAAATGAGAGCCATTCTATACAGAATTATAAGAAACTATTAAAATGCAGAGATATAATACACAATATGAAATAAAATACTATTTACAATATATAAAATTTCTACGTCTTTTTAAATGTACAACGGTTGTGAATAAATTACGGGATATATGTATGTATACATATGCCAATAATACAACTATAAGATTAAACAAAATGACTAGCTCAAAGTCTAGAAAATTCATAAATATTATTTCGTTCTGACATGAATATACTATTTACCAATGGACGTTCATTAATCGTCATATTTTCATTTTCTTATGTAGCAACAACCAAATAAGAGCGTTTTATCGAACCGCGGGTTATTTATCACGTTATAATTGGTTTAACGCCGTCACGTGGTGACCCCCTATGAGACCGTAGGGGGTAAGTAAATTTCATAGGGGGTTCATGACGCGTAAATGGTGACGTCATCCATAAATTAAATTCTGTGTTTCATTGTTTATTTTTCTACATAACGCAGCAGAAAAAGTCCAGAGTGCGATAAATTCGTTATACGGTTAACTACTGACCCCTACGGATCCATAGAAGGTGAATAAAATCCATAGGGGATTCGGCATTCGGCCTCACCCCTTATGAATTTCACTAACCCTCTATGGATCCGAAGGGGGTCAGTAGCGAACCATATAACTTATGATAATTGATAACATTCATTTTATGATGATATCTGAAGTATTATATTTTAAATCAGTAGCCTATACTTCTGATAGTACTATAAAACTGCACTTTTTTAAAGAACTTTATGAGAAGACGAAGGTTTCTTAGTTTTATGATTTAGTCAACGGTTAGAGAAAGAGAAAAAGAGCAATAATTTCTATTGAACATAATCTGAGACATAATTTCATCTAAATTTAAACTGTCAGAGTCTACATTTTAAGAAAGAATTATGTACGAATATAATGAATTTAAATTGAGGTCAAATATTTAAAGAAATAAATTTTAATATTTCATGTAAAAATAAGTGAATCTTACATGTAATTGCATGAATTGTAGAAAATAACTAATGCTTGTATAAAAAAAGATAGAGAAGTATCTATGTGCCCCTGGTCCGTGTTTTTGCAATCTGGTTTAGTGTTACGACTAATTGGGTCTCACAGGATCGGCGACTTCTCAAGCCATGTTGTTTATCATATATAATATGGTGTCGATCAAAGTAATCCATTGCTGTGCTATGAATAATATGCTCTAACAGTTTCCATGATATATATGGCAATGAGACGGGCCTGCATGTAATTTGAGGGTTGGTGTTTCTCTCCCTTCTTGAAGATTGGCACGATGTTCGCTTTGCGCCATTCATCTGGGATCTTACCCTGGTCCAGGGAAAGCTGAAAAATCCGGGTAAGATACGGAGCTAATGATTCTGCTGCCTGTTTAATGATATGAGCTGGAACTTCGTCTGGGTGATTGGTGAATAAAACATATCAAACCAGAACGTGTTCTTAGGGTTTAAAATATGAAACCATAAGGAACTAAACATTACTCTTATGGTTGAACTCGAAATAAACATATATTGACATCTTTCTTTTATTCACCAGGCTCGTAAACTTATAATTTTTGTTAAATGAAAAATTAAACGTAACTTTTGCAATGTTTTAATGTAAAAAAAGTGTAATAGACATATTTCTTTATTAACGTTACCTTAAATATTATGATAAACTATTTTAATTCATTAATAAAGTAATTTGATAATTGTTAATTCAAGTTCATTTTAAGAATCAAACTCTTATTTTATATTAATGTATTTTGATTAGATTTCTCTTATGGTTGGACTCAAAATAAATGTATATAGACATCTTTGTTTTATTCACCAGGAGGCCTCGAAAGAACGTGAACGACAGCTCCCCAAATTTTCGTAGTTAAAATAGTGCACAGAAACATGTAAAGCAAAGCGACAACTAAGCATTCAACGGTAAAGGGGAGGCAACCTCCTTAGTCTGCCCATACCCCCTCTTTCCCGCATTACACGAAGACAATGGAAAGAGCTTCAAAAATCAGAAAAACGGATCGGATAAACGGGTATATTAAAGTTTATTGAAATGCCTATGAAATTTTTAAGAGACGGATTTACGAAAGATGGCGGTTGCTACGTCATCGAAGTCACGTGATGTTTCACTTAGTTAGATATACAATTTCCTTTTAGATTTCATTCTCATGAATTGTCATTGAACCATTCAGATCATTATGAACTGGAAATATAGTTTTATTTTGAGTTTTCTTGCTGTACTGTTGTTGAATCCAGTATATTCTCAGAACTGGAGGGGGTAAGATAATACTTTCTATTACATTTTTATGCCCCACCTACGATAGTAGAGGGGCATTATGTTTTCTGGTCTGTGCGTCCGTTCGTTCGTCCGTTCGTCCGTCTGTGCGTTCGTCCGTCCGTTCGTTCGTCCGTCTGTCCCGCTTCAGGTTAAAGTTTTTGGTCAAGGTAGTTTTTGATGAAGCTGAAGTCCAATCAACTTGAAACTTAGTACATATGTTCCTTATGATATGATCTTTCTAATTTTAAAGACAAATTAAACTTTTGACCCCTATTTCACGGTCCACTGAACATAGAAAATTAAAGTGCGAGTTTCAGGTTAAAGTTTTTGGTCAAGGTAGTTTTTGATGAAGTTGAAGTCCAATCAACTTGAAACTTAGTACAAATGTTCCCTATGATATGATCTTTTTAATTTTAATGCCTAATTATATTTTTTACCCATTTTCACGGTCCATTGAACATGGAAAATGATAGTGCGAGTGGGGCATCCGTGTACTTTGGACACATTCTTGTTTTGTATATAATAATATATATTCACAACTTGTAATGATCAGCAAAGTATTCAAGTAAAACGGAACACTGAAATTTAATGGCTTTGTAAGCATTTTTAAAACTGACTGATTGAATCATAAAATAAAAAAATAAAATAAAAAAATATGTGGTATGACTTTACATCAAAGTTCAAATAAAGTTGATATAAGCAATTATAGGCAATCATGAGATATAATGAGAAATATCCACACCGTATATTCGGCACCAAAGGCTCCGGCTACTTTATTGCTAAACTGATAATATTAAAAATTTAATACAAATAGTACTTTAAAGACTTTTTAGACCCTGAATTTTGGATTTTTAAAAGTGAAACTTTCAAGAGTTAACTTTAACGTAAAAATGTTTTCTTTTTTTTTAACTCGAAATTTAATTTTCTGATTTGAAATTTTGCAACCCTCGGCTGATTCCGTTACTATACTGCCGAGATGTGTCGTATGCATCTTCATGCTAGACCTGCCGAGGTTTTGTAGAATGAAATATGCGTATTTCTTAAAATTATGAAATTTTGAAATGCACATTATAAATTTGGGACTTAAAAACTTATAATTGTTCAAGGTGTATTGGTGACTTGTTAACATGCAAACAAAAGACAATACGTTTATTGATAGCAGTTTCTCAAACCGTGTCAACGTAACATTTATACAATATGAAAAAAAAGATGTTTGAGTATGCACAATATGACAAAGCACAAAACACCAACAGACATAGATGTCTACAAATTGTATAGTTGTCCTAAACACAGGTGTCATTCAGTTTAACGAGAGAAATGATCGTGAAAGAATATCTAACGGCGGTCAAGTATTGAGAGACGATCGTGAAAGCTCTGGTAACGGATCGTGAAAGACATTTCATGTAAATTCTAGTTCAGAATTTTTGAAAAAAATCGCTTAATTTTCAAAATGCGGAACAAATCCGAACAAAAATTATGTCTGTCAAAATGGTTTAACTTCCTTATCATAACTGTGAAATACGATAAAGAAAAAATGCAGAACTTTATGAAAAAACACAAAAGGCGCAATGCATGTCTATGAAATTAATTACAAATAACACGCTAAAATGTGTACCTATAATGGTCATATTTCAGTTTATTATGATATATTTGAAATTTAATCTTTGGTGTATATGATTGTAAAGTAAAATTAAAGTATGTTCTTCCCTAAAAAGCATTAATTTGTATATGAAAACCTTGAATTTGTTGAATTTCCATCAAACTTGATCGTGAAAGATCAGGCAACGCATTGTTTTGGTCGTGAAAGATAATGCGTGACCAGACTTAATACTAGTAATCAAAAATCTGTATTTCTTTTACCATTTGATAAACCTGCAACTGGTTGAAGCCTGTAACTATTTTGATAAGGATGAAAATTAAAACTATTATTATTTTCTATTCAACACTTTACCACGAAAGTAAAAAAAAACAACAACTAAAAACGTGTCTAAATAAGTGTGAAAGATTCAACTCGAGAATCGGTCAAGTGCAATTCAGGCAGACAGACACTATTTAGCCAATAATATGGATATGCAACGTTTAAACCAAAATGATATCCATCAAACAAAAAATTAGGGCAAAACAGCATCTTTCATGAGTATTTGAGATTGAACAATAACCAACATTTTGTGCAACAGTGCACAAAAATGTCAGTATTCACCTCAAAAGCTTACAAAACCTTTAAACAGATTTATTAAGAAGGGATATAGTTACGATACTGTTGTCAGGTCATTAAAGATTGCATATTTTGGCTTTAATATTGATTCACTTATAGGGTCTTTGCATTGGAACTAAACACATTTATTTGTTTAAAAAACAGTTGTTGGCATGACACGGGTTATGTTCTTCTCATCTATTTTATGATAGTATGATACTAAACCCCTAACGGGAGGGATTGTGCCTGATGTTCATATGATGAAGACATAATCTTTCAATCAGTTTAATTGAGGTCTGGGGCTGGCATGTCAGTTAAATGCTAGTAGTCTGTTGTTATTTATGTATTATTGTCATTTTATTTATTTTCTTTTGTTACATCCTTTGATATCGGACTCGGACTTCTCTTGAACTGAATTTTAATGTACGTATTGTTATGCCTTTACTTTTCTACATTGGCTAGAGGTATTAGGGGGGGTTGAGATCTCATAAACATATTTAATCCCGCCGCAATTTTGCGCCTGTCCGAAGTCAGGAGCCTCTGGCCTTTGTTAGTCTTGTACGATTTTTAATTTTAGTTTCTTGTGTACAATTCGGAGTTAAGTATGACGTCCATTATCACTGTACTAGTGTACATATTTTTTAGGGGCCAGCTGAAGGACACATACGGGTGCGGGAATTCTCGCTACCTTGAAGACCCAGTGGTGGCCTTCGGCTGTTGTCTGGTCTATGGTCGGGTTGTTGTCGCTTTGACACATTCCCCATTTCCTTTCTCAATTTTATTTCTTAAGTTCTTTGTATACAACGTAGATGTGGATTGATTTAACCATATACTACAGACTATAGAATACCAGAGCGCAAATACTGTAATGTCTCGTCTGCTTTACTTATGATAGTATATTTGTTGAACGTCTATAATATCAAGGGTCTTACTAGAAGTGTCAAATGCGCTTAAGATTGTCAATTGTTCATAAAAAGAGTTCAAGGTCAGAATACCATGCCATACAGATCTCTACAAACATCCTGTACACCAAATAAATGTGTTCCGATTCTTACAGTGCCTTAGATATTCTTTCACGATCATTTCTCTCGTTAAACCGAATGACACCCGTGCTAAAAGACAGACAATATGGCATCCTCTAAATCATTACAAATTATGATTTCATAAAAACCATAATCAGCTATATATTTTTTTTAATAACATAAAAAAATAAGATTTGACATATATGTAAGACAACCATTGAAGAAGTTCTTGACTATGATATCAGCATGAACACCTGGTAAGTCGAACCTAGACTATATGGATCATATGATGTACGATATGTTGCTTGTACGTGTATTTTTTTGTGGTTGTGTTTTCTAATTGTTCTGTCCAATATTTTGGAATAATTGACATACACGTGTATATTTGGAGTGTGAGAAATATAGTCTACGAATTTAACCGTTAGAAATGAAATAAACTTATTGAGTTAACCGTTTCTATCCAATAATCTATTCTTAAGACAATCTTTTTTCTTTTACATTTCAGACACTCCTACACCAGAAAATATATACGCTACTGGAATACAAGACGTCCATGCAACGTTGAAACATGGCCAGGAATGTAAGCTATTAATAATGAGCTATTAAGTCTTATATGAAATCATAAATGGGTGTTATGGAGTAAAATATTTTATATTGCATTGTATGGAAAAAAAACCAAGGAGTCCGAACATTTGACACAAATTCCAAAACCTCACCTAAGTACATCCTTAAGGTCAATGGTCCCAAATGTAATTGCTGAAGACCCCATGGGTCTACGACCTTTGGTTATATAGTAAAAGCTGATTTTGTCTTTTCAGAAACATAAAACAGGGGTTATGCCCCCTACAGAAAGATCAAATTCCTTCGGTCGAAATGTAACAAAAATTTAAAGTAGCGCATTAATAACCCAAACTGTTTCCACTATTCAACACAAACGGAGGCCAGAGGGTGATCTTAGTACACTGACACACCAAGTCTGATTGGGATAACTTTTTTACATCCGAACTGTTTTAGATCAAACGGAAAACCATTTACAATCAAGTTTAGAACGCCACACAACCATGCATTATAATATACTTTATACATTACATGTACTATATAATATATATCCTCTATGACCCTCGAACACGATGCTTAAATATCTTCCCACTGGCTAATTGGCCCACACTAAATCGCCCACTCTTGTTTACCAACTCGCCCCACTTATGAAAAGGGTAAAATCCTATTGAACAATTAGTCTGAATTAGCCTTATTGATGAAAAGGTTTAAAACCCCACTGAATAAAGGACTGCCAACTCGCCCCACTTATGAAAATATTTTACTTCCTTAAAATATGTTAAATTACTAAAAGTTGAAAGCCAGTCATGCTGGTGTAGAGCTATGTGTCGTGGGTTGATATGCAAAAGGTCTTCAGTTCAAATCCCAACATAGACATTTTTTTTTTCTACATAAATTTTGCACGAGTGTCTTTTCTCAATTAATAGTTTTATTATGGATTATGCATTCCCCCCAAAATGTTACAAAACAAAGGAAAAAAAACCAAAAAAACTCAACCTGGGGTGATCTGGTAGGGATGATACGGCTCAGATCAACCATGGTAGAACAAAGGAGCTTGGATGTAAGTTTAATTACACCGAATACTAGTATGTTTTGATTGACACTGTTTGTACAAGTGAAGGGAAATCGTAGTACCGGGGGAATTATACATACATAAGAGACACTTTTACCTCATGCTCATTAAATGCATACACAATTTAAAACATTTTTCAACATTAAATAATAATATAGACTTCTTAGTGGGTTTATATGAACAGTTAGAATGTTTTTAGCATGTTTTATAAGGAATTTTTCTGTTTGACAGTCAATATTTTCCTAACCATACCGCCCATAGGTCCATAAATTATGGTAGTGTAAAATCAACAATTTTATGGAAAAACGAGCAGAAATGCATATGAATTTTGTTTGACCTCTTGATAGATATATGTCTATGGTTTCTGGAGAGGTATCACTGTAATTGATTGAAATTTTCCTTTAGACCAAACTTTGGAGACTTTTGTGACATGTTCACCCCCCTTTTTTGCAATATTTTTTATCAAATAAATGCAGATTGTTGCCATGGTTACACCAAAAAGAGATTATATTTCATCATTATAACCATCAAAAATCAAATCTATGGAATGTTCTCTTTCTATAAATATACACATGCATAACATTAATATTAAGCCTTATTTGTTAGAAAGGAACCTGGGGAAAGAGGGTCTTTAAAAATTATGAGTGTCAATTTTAAGTTTTTTCCTAACTGTGTATTGCTACCTAACGATGTTGTCTTAATAATCGGGATACATTGAGAAAGGTTCCGAATAATTTTGGCGGGAAGAGGCTTGATAAAAAGAGAATATCCAAAATAGTTAATACCCCGGCATAGAGGGGAATTTGAGGCAAATTCACGCAGTGGTGAAAAGCAGGCAAATTCGATTGAAATGAGGAAAAAAGGTTAGAATATGCGAAAAATACACTGGCTTACAACAAATCAAAATCTGGCATTCTTATATAAGGTGTAATTATTTTTCAAATACCTACATTTTGTACTCAATGATTTTTCGACAGCCCAAAGAATCCTACCAGTATAACTCGATTGGTTGATTGTTGGTTGTTCAACGTTCAGTGGCAAATATTTCATGGATGTTCAGGACGATCAAAAATTTACAATACATACAATATGTAGGTCCTGTAATAAAGACCGTTCGGGATGGAGGATGGGAAAATTAGATCGCCATTTCAAAATGAGGGAATATTGAATTGGGAGAGAAATGTTGCCATGCAACAGGCCACATTGGTATTATGGTTTACTGCCGATCGCAAGAAGAACCAAGTGACCATAGTTAGATTCCTCATTCACCACTCGGGGTCAATACTACTCGAACTTTTCTTAATGTACATTGTAACCCTATACATATAGAGTCCTCTACAAAATGAATGACGCTCTTGTCGAAACTATTAAGAAATCCAGTATTTACAAGAGTTCTTAGGGTCTGTATTTTATGATCATTCGACAGTGGCATCTGATAATTTGTAGCAAATGGAAATCTATTTAGTAAAACTGCATTGATCATTTATATGTATTTGTCAAGCTGCTGGAGTAGAAGAACTGAACATTATCCAGTATATGATTACCAAACGGTATGTAGCAGTGGATGGAGGCATAATGGTGATCACAACTGTAATATAGGTGAGTTCATTACATTTATATATTTTTTACGACTTCGTAATTTTGATTGCCAGAGGTAATCTAAATTTTATATTTTATTGCCAAATAAAATGCACATTTTTGGCTACACATAAACTCGGTGACACTGTTAAAACAATGAACAGAATCAAAGTGCTTGTAAGCACTGAAGGGTAAAGATTTCTTTAATTGATCAGTGGGAAGTGAATTTAATTTGCATTGGTTGTAGTTAATTCAACAACAATTCTGGACAAAGGACGATAACTCAGATTTTTAAAGATGACTTAACAATGACATCATTTATGTTTTTAGAAAAGATAATAGATTCCTGTACCTTGCAAAAGTTATGCAATATTCTTGATTAGTGTACTAACATTATTTTGTGACTTGAATATCTGAGCATATATTAAATTGATAAATGTCTGGAAACTTTCATGGATAAGATGTATTGAATGTTATAATCAAAAGCCTAGCTTGGAAGATTTAGAAATCAAGAAATTACCATAGGATGCAATGTATTGATTGCATTTCATGCAATCTTTACCCAAAAACTAATGAATTTCAAATTTAAAGCACTAAATTGCACAAAATTGTAATTATAAGAATTAAATGATTCTTTTTGTATACAGGATCCCGCTAACATGTTTAACCCCGCCACATTATTTATGTATGTGCCTGTCCCAAGTCAGGAGCCTGTAATTCAGTGGTTGTCGTTTGTTTATGTGTTACATATTTGTTTTTCGTTCATTTTTTTTTTACATAAATGAGGCCGTTAGTTTTCTCGTTTGAATTGTTTTACGTTGTCTTATCGGGGCCTTTTATAGCTGACTATGCGGTATGGGCTTTGCTCATTGTTAAAGCCGTACGGTGACCTATAGTTGTTAATGTCTGTGTCATTTTGGTCTTTTGTGGATAGTTGTCTCATTGGCAATCATACCACATCTTCTTTTTTATATTATTTAACATATCTCAAATGTTAAGGCGCGAACGATTCATCTTTTATTGCGAGTAGGAGGTGATGAAAATGAGGAAGTGAGGGAAAAATTGGATTTTTTTCGGGACAATTTTTTTTTTAAATCATTAAGAAACATTTAGAATTTATATCCTTTCTAAACGAAATTATTTATTTTTCCAAGAAATTATAATTAAACAATTTATTTCCTGTTTTCTTTTAACGTTTCCGCAAATATTTTCCTCCTCTACAAACCACGTAAATGTTGTGTTTTACATATTATGGAAAAAGTACATTTCTACTCATATATTTGGTTCTATAACTGATAAAGAATCAGATAAGAACTTATATAAGACATAAAAATGATTTTAAAATTTACATCATTGTCCTTTGGTCTTTAGTGGTTAACACTATCATTTGTTTGGTCTTTGGTGATTTACATCATTATACGTTGGTCTTTGTTGATTTACATCATTGTTATTTGGTCTTTGGTGATTCACATCATTGTTCTTTGTCTTTAGTGGTTAACACTATCATTTGTTTGGTCTTTGGTGATTTACATCATTATACGTTGGTCTTTGTTGATTTACATCATTGTTATTTGGTCTTTGGTGATTCACATCATTGTTCTTTGTCTTTAGTGGTTAACACTATCATTTGTTTGGTCTTTGGTGATTTACATCATTATACGTTGGTCTTTGTTGATTTACATCATTGTTATTTGGTCTTTGGTGATTCACATCATTGTTCCTTGGTCTTTGGTGATTTACACCATTGTCCTTTGATCTTTGGTGATTAACATCATTGTCCTTTGCTCTTTGGTGATTCACACCATTGTCCTTTGGTCTTTGGTGACTAACACCATTGTACTTTGATCTTTACTGATTCACACCCTTGTCCTTTGGTCTTTTGTTATTTACACCATTGTTTATTGGTGTTTGGTGATTTACACCATTATACTTTGGTCTTTGGTGATTTACACTATTGTCCTTTGGTCTTTGATGATTTACATCATTGTCCTTTGATCTTTTGAGATTTACATCATTGTCCTTTTGTCTTTGATGGTTAACACTTTCATTTTTCTTTGGTCTTCGGTGATTCGAATCATTGTCTTTTGGTCTTTGGTGATTTACACCATTGTCCTTTGGTCTTTAGTGATATACATCATTGTCCTTTTGTCTTCAGTGATTAACATCATTGTCCTTTTGTCTTTGGTGATTTACATCATTGTCCTTAGGTCTTTGGTGATTAACATCATTGTTCTTTGGTCTTTGGTGATTTACACCATTGTCCTTTGGTCTTTGGTAATTTACATCATTGTCCTTTTGTCTTTGGTGATTTACACCATTGTCCTTTGGTCTTTGGTGATTTACACCATTGTCCTTTGGTCTTTAGTGATTTACATCATTGTCCTTTGGTCTTTGGTGATTTACACCATTGTCCTTTGGTCTTTGGTGATTTACACAATTGTCCTTTGGTCTTTAGTGATTTACATCATTGTCCTTTGGTCTTTGGTGATTTACACCATTGTCCTTTGGTCTTTGGTGATTTACACCATTGTCCTTTGGTCTTTGGTGGTTTACACCATTGTCCTTTGGTCTTTGGTGATTTACACCATTGTCCTTTGGTTTTTAGTGATTTACATCATTGTCCTTTGGTCTTCGGTGATTTACACCATTGTCCTTAGGTCTTTGATGATTTACATCATTGTCCTTAGGTCTTTGATGATTTACATCATTGTCTTTTGTCTTCGGTGATTTACATCATTGTCCTTAGGTCTTTGGTGATTTACATCATTGTTCTTTTGTCTTTGGTGATTTACATCATTGTTATTTGGTCTTTGTTGATTCACATCATTGTTCTTTGTCTTTAGTGGTTAACACTATCATTTGTTTGGTCTTTGGTGATTTACATCATTATACGTTGGTCTTTGTTGATTTACATCATTGTTATTTGGTCTTTGGTGATTCACATCATTGTTCCTTGGTCTTTGGTGATTTACACCATTGTCCTTTGATCTTTGGTGATTAACATCATTGTCCTTTGCTCTTTGGTGATTCACACCATTGTCCTTTGGTCTTTGGTGACTAACACCATTGTACTTTGATCTTTACTGATTCACACCCTTGTCCTTTGGTCTTTTGTTATTTACACCATTGTTTATTGGTGTTTGGTGATTTACACCATTATATTTTGGTCTTTGGTGATTTACACTATTGTCCTTTGGTCTTTGATGATTTACATCATTGTCCTTTGATCTTTTGAGATTTACATCATTGTCCTTTTGTCTTTGATGGTTAACACTTTCATTTTTCTTTGGTCTTCGGTGATTCGAATCATTGTCTTTTGGTCTTTGGTGATTTACACCATTGTCCTTTGGTCTTTAGTGATATACATCATTGTCCTTTTGTCTTCGGTGATTAACATCATTGTCCTTTTGTCTTTGGTGATTTACATCATTGTCCTTAGGTCTTTGGTGATTTACATCATTGTTCTTTGGTCTTTGGTGATTTACACCATTGTCCTTTGGTCTTTGGTAATTTACATCATTGTCCTTTTGTCTTTGGTGATTTACACCATTGTCCTTTGGTCTTTGGTGATTTACACAATAGTCCTTTGGTCTTTAGTGATTTACATCATTGTCCTTTGGTCTTTGGTGATTTACACCATTGTCCTTTGGTCTTTGGTGATTTACACCATTGTCCTTTGTTCTTTGGTGGTTTACACCATTGTCCTTTGGTCTTTGGTGATTTACACCATTGTCCTTTGGTTTTTAGTGATTTACATCATTGTCCTTTGGTCTTCGGTGATTTACACCATTGTCCTTAGGTCTTTGATGATTTACATCATTGTCCTTAGGTCTTTGATGATTTACATCATTGTCTTTTGTCTTCGGTGATTTACATCATTGTCCTTAGGTCTTTGGTGATTTACATCATTGTTCTTTTGTCTTTGGTGATTTACACCATTGTCCTTTGGTCTTTGGTAATTTACATCATTGTCCTTTTGTATTTGGTGATTTACACCATTGTCCTTTGGTCTTTGGTGATTTACACCATTGTCCTTTGGTCTTTGTTGATTTACATCATTGTCCTTTTGTCTTTGGTGATTTACACCATTGTCCTTTGGTCTTTGGTGATTTACACCATTGTCCTTTGGTCTTTGTTGATTTACACCATTGTCCTTTGGTCTTTGTTGATATACATCATTGTCCTTTGGTCTTCGGTGATTTACATCATTGTTCTTTGGTCTTTGGTGATTTACACCATTGTCCTTTGGTCTTTGGTAATTTACATCATTGTCCTTTTGTCTTTGGTGATTTACACCATTGTCCTTTGGTCTTTGGTGATTTACACAATAGTCCTTTGGTCTTTAGTGATTTACATCATTGTCCTTTGGTCTTTGGTGATTTACACCATTGTCCTTTGGTCTTTGGTGATTTACACCATTGTCCTTTGGTATTTGGTGGTTTACACCATTGTCCTTTGGTCTTTGGTGATTTACACCATTGTCCTTTGGTTTTTAGTGATTTACATCATTGTCCTTTGGTCTTCGGTGATTTACACCATTGTCCTTAGGTCTTTGATGATTTACATCATTGTCCTTAGGTCTTTGATGATTTACATCATTGTCTTTTGTCTTCGGTGATTTACATCATTGTCCTTAGGTCTTTGGTGATTTACATCATTGTTCTTTTGTCTTTGGTGATTTACACCATTGTCCTTTGGTCTTTGGTAATTTACATCATTGTCCTTTTGTATTTGGTGATTTACACCATTGTCCTTTGGTCTTTGGTGATTTACACCATTGTCCTTTGGTCTTTGTTGATTTACATCATTGTCCTTTTGTCTTTGGTGATTTACACCATTGTCCTTTGGTCTTTGGTGATTTACACCATTGTCCTTTGATCTTTGTTGATTTACACCATTGTCCTTTGGTCTTTGTTGATATACATCATTGTCCTTTGGTCTTCGGTGATTTACATCATTGTCCTTTGGTCTTTGGTGATTTACATCATTGTCCTTTGGTCTTTGGTGATTTACACCATTGTCCTTTGCTCTTTGACGATTTACATCATTGTCCTTTGGTCTTCGGTGATTTACATCATTGTCCTTTGGTCTTTGGTGATTTACACCATTGTCCTTAGGTCTTTGATGATTCACATCATTGTCTTTTGTCTTCGGTGATTTACATCATTGTCCTTTGGTCTTTGGTGATTTACATCATTGTCCTTTTGTCTTCGGTGATTTACACCATTGTTCTTTGATGATTTACACCATTGTCCTTTGGTCTTTGGTGATTTACACCATTGTCCTTTGGTCTTTGGTGATTTACACCATTGTCCTTTGGTCTTTGGTGATTTACACCATTGTCCTTTGGTCTTTGGTGATTTACATATTGTCCTTTTGTCTTTGATGATTTACATCATTGTCCTTTGGTCTTTGGTGATTTACACCATTGTCCTTTGGTCTTTGGTGATTTACATCATTGTCCTTTGGTCTGTGATGATTTACATCATTGTCCTTCGGTCTTTGGTGATTAACATCATTGTCCTTTTTTCTTCGGTTATTTACACCATTGTCTTTTGGTATTTGATGATTTACACCATTATTCTTTGCTCTTTGATGATTTACATCACTGTCCTTTGCTCTTTGGTGATTTACATCATTGTCCTTTGGTCTTTGGTGATTTATATCATTGTCCTTTGGTCTTTGGTGATTTACATCATTGTCTTTGGTCTTTGATGATTTACACCATTGTCCTTTGTCTTTGGTGATTTACATCATTGTCCTTTGGTCTTTGGTGATTTACATCATTGTCCTTTGGTCTTTGGTGATTTACATCATTGTCTTTTGGTTTTTGGTGATTTACACATTGTCCTTTGGTTTTTGGTGATTTACACTATTGTCCTTTGGTCTTTGATGATTTAGACCATTGTCCTTTGGTATTATTTGTATGGTTTACACCATTGCCCTTTGGTCTTTGGTGATTCACATCATTGTCTATACAATGTAGGCTGCGGTGATTTACATCATTGTCCTTTTGTCTTTGGTGATTTACACCATTGTTCTTTGATGATTTACACCATTGTCCTTTGGTCTTTGGTGATTTACACCATTGTCCTTTGGTCTTTGGTGATTTACATCATTGTCCTTTTGTCTTTGGTGATTTACATCATTGTCCTTTGGTCTTTGGTGATTTACACCATTGTCCTTTGGTCTTTGGTGATTTACATCATTGTCCTTTGGTCTTTGGTGATTTACATCATTGTCTTTTGGTTTTTGGTGATTTACACATTGTCCTTTGGTTTTTGGTGATTTACACTATTGTCCTTTGGTCTTTGATGATTTAGACCATTGTCCTTTGGTATTATTTGTATGGTTTACACCATTGCCCTTTGGTCTTTGGTGATTCACATCATTGTCTATACAATGTAGGCTGCGGTGATTTACATCATTGTCCTTTGGTCTTTGGTGATAAACATCATTGTCCTTTGGTCTTTGGTGATAAACATCATTGTCCTTTTGTCTTCGGTGATTTACACCATTGTCCTTTGGTCTTTGGTGATTTACACCATTGTCTTTTGGTATTTGATGATTTACACCATTGTCCTTTTGTCTTTGGTGATTTACATCCTTGTCCTTTGGTCTTCGGTGATTTACACCATTGTCCTTCGGTCTTTGGTGATTTACACCATTGTCTTTTTGGTCTTTGATGATTTACACCATTGTCCTTTTATCTTTGGTGATTAACATCATTGTCCTTTGGTTTTTGGTGATTTACACCATTGTCCTTTTGTCTTCGGTGATTTACACCATTGTCCTTTTGTCTTCGGTGATTTACACCATTGTCCTTTAGTCTTTGGTGATTTACACCATTGTCCTTTGGTCTTTGGTGATTTACATCATTGTCCTTTGGTCTTTGGTGATTTACACCATTGTCCTTTGTCTTCGGTGCTTTACACCATTGTCCTTTGTTTTTTTGTGATTTACACCTTTGTCATTTTGTCTTTGGTGATTTACATCATTGTCCTTTGGTCTTTGGTGATTTACATCATTGTCCTTTGGTCTTTGGTGATTTACATCATTGTCCTTTGGTCTTTGATAATTTACATCATTGTCCTTTGGTCTTTGGTGATTTAAACCATTGTCCTTTGGTCTTTGGTGATTTACATCATTGTCCTTTTGTCTTCGGTGATTAACATCATTGTCCTTTGGTCTTTAGTGATTTACATCATTGTCCTTTGGTCTTTTGTGATTTACATCATTGTCCTTTGGTCTTTGGTGATTTACATCATTGTCCTTTTGTCTTTTCTGATTTACATCATTGTCCTTTGGTCTTTGGTGATTTACACCATTATCCTTTGCTCTTTGATGATTTACATCACTGTCCTTTACTCTTTGGTGATTTACATCATTGTCCTTTGGTCTTTGGTGATTTATATCATTGTCCTTTGGTCTTTGGTGATTTACATCATTGTCTTTGGTCTTTGATGATTTACACCATTGTCCTTTGTCTTTGGTGATTTACATCATTGTCCTTTGGTCTTTGGTGATTTACATCATTGTCTTTGGTCTTTGGTGATTTACACCATTGTCCTTTGGTCTTTGGTGATTTACATCTTTGTCCTTTTGTCTTTGGTGATTTACACCATTGTTCTTTGATGATTTACACCATTGTCCTTTGGTCTTTGGTGACTTACACCATTGTCCTTTGGTCTTTGGTGATTTACACCATTGTCCTTTGGTCTTTGGTGATTTACATCATTGTCCTTTTGTCTTTGGTGATTTACATCTTTGTCCTTTGGTCTTTGGTGATTTACATCATTGTCCTTTGGTCTTTGATGATTTACATCATTGTCCTTTGGTCTTTGGTGATTAACATCATTGTCCTTTTGTCTTCGGTTATTTACACCATTGTCTTTTGGTATTTGATGATTTACACCATTATTCTTTGCTCTTTGATGATTTACATCACTGTCCTTTGCTCTTTGGTGATTTACATCATTGTCCTTTGGTCTTTGGTGATTTATATCATTGTCCTTTGGTCTTTGGTGATTTACATCATTGTCTTTGGTCTTTGATGATTTACACCATTGTCCTTTGTCTTTGGTGATTTACATCATTGTCCTTTGGTCTTTGGTGATTTACATCATTGTCCTTTGGTCTTTGGTGATTTACATCATTGTCTTTTGGTTTTTGGTGATTTACACATTGTCCTTTGGTTTTTGGTGATTTACACTATTGTCCTTTGGTCTTTGATGATTTAGACCATTGTCCTTTGGTATTATTTGTATGGTTTACACCATTGCCCTTTGGTCTTTGGTGATTCACATCATTGTCTATACAATGTAGGCTGCGGTGATTTACATCATTGTCCTTTTGTCTTTGGTGATTTACACCATTGTTCTTTGATGATTTACACCATTGTCCTTTGGTCTTTGGTGATTTACATCATTGTCATTTTGTCTTTTGTGATTTACATCATTGTCCTTTGGTCTTTGGTGATTTACACCATTGTCCTTTGGTCTTTGGTGATTTACATCATTGTCCTTTGGTCTTTGGTGATTTACATCATTGTCTTTTGGTTTTTGGTGATTTACACATTGTCCTTTGGTTTTTGGTGATTTACACTATTGTCCTTTGGTCTTTGATGATTTAGACCATTGTCCTTTGGTATTATTTGTATGGTTTACACCATTGCCCTTTGGTCTTTGGTGATTCACATCATTGTCTATACAATGTAGGCTGCGGTGATTTACATCATTGTCCTTTGGTCTTTGGTGATAAACATCATTGTCCTTTGGTCTTTGGTGATAAACATCATTGTCCTTTTGTCTTCGGTGATTTACACCATTGTCCTTTGGTCTTTGGTGATTTACACCATTGTCTTTTGGTATTTGATGATTTACACCATTGTCCTTTTGTCTTTGGTGATTTACATCCTTGTCCTTTGGTCGGCGGTGATTTACACCATTGTCCTTTGGTCTTCGGTGATTTACATCATTGTCCTTCGGTCTTTGGTGATTTACACCATTGTCTTTTTGGTCTTTGATGATTTACACCATTGTCCTTTTGTCTTTGGTGATTAACATCATTGTCCTTTGGTTTTTGGTGATTTACACCATTGTCCTTTTGTCTTCGGTGATTTACACCATTGTCCTTTTGTCTTCGGTGATTTACACCATTGTCCTTTAGTCTTTGGTGATTTACACCATTGTCCTTTGGTCTTTGGTGATTTACATCATTGTCCTTTGGTCTTTGGTGATTTACACCATTGTCCTTTGTCTTCGGTGCTTTACACCATTGTCCTTTGTTTTTTGTGATTTACACCTTTGTCATTTTGTCTTTGGTGATTTACATCATTGTCCTTTGGTCTTTGGTGATTTACATCATTGTCCTTTGGTCTTTGGTGATTTACATCATTGTCCTTTGGTCTTTGATAATTTACATCATTGTCCTTTGGTCTTTGGTGATTTAAACCATTGTTCTTTGGTCTTTGGTGATTTACATCATTGTCCTTTTGTCTTCGGTGATTAACATCATTGTCCTTTGGTCTTTGGTGATTTACATCATTGTCCTTTGGTCTTTTGTGATTTACATCATTGTCCTTTGGTCTTTGGTGATTTACATCATTGTCCTTTTGTTTTTGGTGATTTACATCATTGTCCTTTGGTCTTTGGTGATTTACACCATTGTCCTTTGGTCTTTGGTGATTTACATCATTGTCCTTTGGTCTTTGGTGATTTACATCATTGTCCTTTGGTCTTTGGTGATTTACATCATTGTCCTTTTGTCTTCGGTTATTTACACCATTGTCTGTTGGTATTTGTTGATTTACATCATTGTCCTTTGGTCTTTGGTGATTTGCACCATTGTCCTTTGGTCTTTGGTGATTTACACCATTATCCTTTGCTCTTTGATGATTTACATCACTGTCCTTTGCTCTTTGGTGATTTACATCATTGTCCTTTGGTCTTTGGTGATTTATATCATTGTCCTTTGGTCTTTGGTGATTTACATCATTGTCTTTGGTCTTTTGTGCTTTACACCATTGTCCTTTGTCTTCGGTGCTTTACACCATTGTCCTTTGTTTTTTGTGATTTACACCTTTGTCATTTTGTCTTTGGTGATTTACATCATTGTCCTTTGGTCTTTGATAATTTACATCATTGTCCTTTGGTCTTTGGTGATTTAAACCATTGTCCTTTGGTCTTTGGTGATTTACATCATTGTCCTTTTGTCTTCGGTGATTAACAATCATTGTCCTTTGGTCTTTGGTGATTTACATTATTGTCCTTTGGTCTTTTGTGATTTACATCATTGTCCTTTGGTCTTTGGTGATTTACATCATTGTCCTTTTGTTTTTGGTGATTTACATCATTGTCCTTTGGTCTTTGGTGATTTACACCATTGTCCTTTGGTCTTTGGTGATTTACATCATTGTCCTTTGGTCTTTGGTGATTTACATCATTGTCCTTTGGTCTTTGGTGATTTACATCATTGTCCTTTTGTCTTCGGTTATTTACACCATTGTCTGTTGGTATTTGTTGATTTACATCATTGTCCTTTGGTCTTTGGTGATTTACACCATTGTCCTTTGGTCTTTGGTGATTTACACCATTATCCTTTGCTCTTTGATGATTTACATCACTGTCCTTTGCTCTTTGGTGATTTACATCATTGTCCTTTGGTCTTTGGTGATTTATATCATTGTCCTTTGGTCTTTGGTGATTTACATCATTGTCTTTGGTCTTTTGTGCTTTACACCATTGTCCTTTAGTCTTTGGTGATTTACACCATTGTTCTTTGGTCTTTTGTAATTTACGTCATTGTCCTTAGGTCTTTGATAATCAACACCATTGTCCTTTGGTCTTTGGTAATTTTCACCATTGTCATTTGGTCTTTTGTGCTTTACACCATTGTCCTTTAGTCTTTGGTGATTTACATCATTCTCCTCTGGTCTTTGGTTATTTACCCCCATTGTTCTTTGGTGTTTAGTGATTCACATCATTGCCTTTGGTGATTTGCACATTGTCCTTTGGTTTTTTGTGATTAACACATTGTTCTTTGGTCTTTTGTGAATTACAATATTGTACTTTGCTCA
This sequence comes from Mytilus galloprovincialis, assembly GCF_965363235.1. NCBI lineage: Eukaryota > Metazoa > Mollusca > Bivalvia > Mytilida > Mytilidae > Mytilus > Mytilus galloprovincialis. Next base: position 45,054,772 of record NC_134850.1, on the reverse strand, counting down.
TTTGTAATTACCATCATTGTCCTAAAAGGTCTTTGGTTACTTACACCATTGTTCTTTAGGCTTTGATAATTTACATCAATGTCCTCTGGTCTTTGGTATTTTACACCATTGTCATTTGGTATTTGGTGATTTACACCATTGTCCTTTATTAATATGGGGATTTACATCATTGTCGTCTGGTCTGGTAATTTGCACCATTTTCGTTTGGTGTTTGGTGATTTACACCATTGTCCTTCAGTCTTTGGTGATTTACATCATTCTCCTCTGGTCTTTGGTTATTTACCCCCATTGTTCTTTGGTGTTTAGTGATTTACATCATTGCCTTTGGTGATTTGCACATTGTCCTTTGGTTTTTTGTGATTAACACATTGTTCTTTGGTCTTTTGTGAATTACAATATTGTACTTTGCTCATTTGTAATTACCATCATTGTCCTAAAAGGTCTTTGGTTACTTACACCATTGTTCTTTAGGCTTTGATAATTTACATCAATGTCCTCTGGTCTTTGGTATTTTACACCATTGTCATTTGGTATTTGGTGATTTAATCTATTGTCCTTTTGCCTTTAGTGATTTACATCATTGTCCTCTGGTCGTTGGTAATTTACGCCATTGTCTTTTGGTCTTTGCTGATTTACACCATTGTCCTTTATTAATATGGGGATTTACATCATTGTCGTCTGGTCTGGTAATTTGCACCATTTTCGTTTGGTGTTTGGTGATTTACACCATTGTCCTTCAGTCTTTGGTGATTTACATCATTGTCCTCTGGTCTTTTGTTATTTACCCCAATTGTTCGTTGGTCTTTAGTGATTCACACCATTGCCTTTTGGTATTTGGTGATTTTACACCATTGTTCATTGGTCTTTTGTGATTTCACCATTGTTCTTTGGTCTTTTGTGATTTACACAATTGTCCTTTGGTCTTTGTTGATTTACACATTGTCCTTTGGTCTTTTGTGATTAACAACATTGTCCTTTGGTCTTACGTGATTTACATCATTGTTTTTTGTCTTTGGTGATTAACACCATTGTCCTTTTGTCTTTGATGATTTACACCATTGTTCCTTGAGATTGGGTGATTTATCAAATGTCCATTGGGATTTGGTGATTTACAACATTGTTCTTTAGTCTTCGGTGATTTACCCCATTGTCCATTGGTCTTTGATGATCTACACCATTGTCCTTTGGTCTTTGGTGATTCGCCCCATTGTCCTTTGGTCTTTGATGATTTACATCATTGTTCTTTGGTCTTTGGTGATTTACATCATTGTTCTTTGGTGTTTTGTGATTTACATCATTGTTTTTCGGTCTTTGATGATCTACACCATTGTCCTTTGGTCTTTGGTGATTCACCCCATTGTCCTTTGGTCTTTGATGATTTACATCATTGTTCTTTGGTCTTAGGTGATTTACATCATTGTCCTTTGGTCTTTGGTGATTTAGATCACTTTTCCTTTGGTCTTTGTTGATTTACACCGTTGTCCTTTGGTCTTTGGTGATTCACCCCATTGTCCTTTGGTCTTTGATGATTTACATCATTGTTCTTTGGTCTTTGGTGATTTACATCATTGTTCTTTGGTCTTTGGTGATTTACATCATTGTCCGTTGGTCTTTGATAATATACCCCATTGTCCGTTGGTCTTTGGTGATTTACACCATTGTCTTTTGGTCTTTGATAATTTTGATCATTGTGCTTTGGTCTTTGATAATCTACACCATTGTCCTTTGGTCTTTGACGATTTACACCATTGCCCTTTGGTCTTTAGTAATTTACATCATTGTCCTTTGGTCTTTGATAATCTACCCATTGTTCTATGATCTTTGATGATTTACAGCATTGTCCTTTGGTCTTTGGTGATTTACATCATTACCTTTTGGTCTTTGGTGATATACACCTTGTCGTTTGGTCTTTAGTGATTTAAATCATTGTCCTTTTGTCTTTGATAATTTACATCATTGTGGTTTGGTCTTGATCGTTAACATCGTCATTTTTTTTTCTTTTGTTATTTACATCATTTTTATTTTGTCTTTTGTGATTAACACTATTGTCTTTTGGAATTGAGTAATTTACCCATTGTCCATTTGGATTTAGGGATTTACACCATTGTCCTTTTGTCTTTGGTGATTTACATCATTGTCCTTTGGTCTTTGATAATTTACATCATTGTCTTTTTGTCTTTAGGGATGTACACATACACCTTATCGCTATTTAGTCCATTCCGGGAAAAACAGTCATTTATACAACTTCCTGTTTGGGTCACGGCCGAAAAATGGAGGTCATCAGTAGTGAGCTGAGGGAGAAAAAACTTTAGAAAGTGATCATCAAGAAACTAATATTAAGGGAAAACAATATTTTGTTTGAAGTATTTACGGTAGTTTAAACAGGTCTCATTAAAAAGTATCATGCATGGTGAATTGTTTAAACAGGGTCCCAGATAGCTTCAACTGGATGAAAAAGTTGTGTAATTTTAGAACTTATCCGGAATAGAATAAATAGCGATTAGGTGTATTGTCCATTGGTCTTTGGTGATTTACATCATTGTCATTTTGGTGTGTGATTTACACCATTGTCCTATTGTCTTTGATGATCTACACCATTGTCCTTCTGTCTTTGATGATCTAACCCATTGTCCTTTGGTCTTTGATTATCTACACCATTGTCCTTTGGTCTTTGATGATCTACACCATTATGCTTTTGTCTCTGATGATCTACACCATTATGCTTTTGTCTCTGATGATTTACACCATTGTCCTTTTGTCTCTGTTGATCTACACCATTGTCGTTTTGTCTTTGATGATCTACACCATTGTTCTTTTGTCTTTGATGATATAAACCATTGTCCTTTGGTCTTTGGTACTTTACACCATTGTCATTTGGTCTTTGAAGATTTACACCATTGTCCTTTGGTCTTTGGTATTTTACACCATTGTTCTTTGGTCTTTTGTAATTTACGTCATTGTCCTTAGGTCTTTGATAATCTACACCATTGTCCTTTGGTCTTTGGTAATTTTCACCATTGTCATTTGGTCTTTTGTGCTTTTCACCATTGTCCTTTAGTCTTTGGTGATTTACATCATTCTCCTCTGGTCTTTGGTTATTTACCCCCATTGTTGTTTGGTGTTTAGTGATTCACATCATTGCCTTTGGTGATTTGCACATTGTCCTTTGGTCTTTTGTGATTAACACATTGTTCTTTGGTCTTTTGTGAATTACAATATTGTCCTTTGCTCATTTGTGATTACCATCATTGTCCTAAAAGGTCTTTGGTTACTTACACCATTGTTCTTTAGGCTTTGATTATCTACACCATTAACCTTTGATCTTTGATGATCTACACCATTGTGCTTTTGTCTCTGATGATCTACACCATTGTCCTTTTGTGTCTGATGATCTACACCATTATCCTTTTGTCTTTGATAATCTGCACCATTGTCCTTTGCTCTTTGGTGATTTACACCATTGTCCTTTGCTCTTTGGTGATTTACACCATTGTCCTTTAGTTGTTGGTGATTTACACCATTGTCCATAGGTCTTTTGTGATTTACATCATTGTCCTTTGGTCTTTGATGATTTACACCATTGCCCTTTTGCTCTTTGGTGATTTACACCACTGTCCTCTAGTTGTTGGTGATTTTCACCATGTCTTTGATGATTTACACCATTGTCCTTTGCTCTTTGGTGATATACACCATTATCCTTTGGTCTTTGGTGATTTACATCATTATCCTTTTGTCTTTGATGATTTACACCATTGTCCTTTGGTCTTTGTTGATGAACACCATTGTCCTTAGGTCTTTGGTGATTTACCCCATTTTCCTTTGGTCTTTGGTGATTAACACCATTTTCCTTTGGTCTTTCATAATTTACATCATTGGCCTTTGTTCTTTGATGGTTAACACTATCATTTTTTTGTCTGTTGACATTTACCCCATTGTTCTTTTGTCTTTTATGATTCACACGATTGTCTTTTGGTCTTTGGTGGTTAACGCCATAATTTTTTGTTTCTTTTGTTTATTAAATCATTGTTTTTTTTTGTCTTTGGTGATTAACAGCATTATTTCTGGTCTTTGGTGATTTACACCATTGTTCTATGAGATTTTGTGATTTACCCATTGTCCATTGGGATTTGGTGATTTATATCTTTGTCTTTTGGTCTTTGATGATCTACACCATTGTCCTTTGGTCTTTTGTGATTTACATCATTGTCCTTTGGTCTTTTGTGATTTACATCATTGTTCTTTGGTCTTTTATAATCAACACCATTTTCTTTTGCTCTTTGGTGATTCACACCATTGCCTTTTGGTATTTGATGATTTACCCATTGCCCATTGTTCTTTGGTGATTTATATTATTGTCCTTTGGTCTTTGATAAATTTCACCATTGTATTTTGGTCTTTGGTGATTTACATCATTGTTCTTTGGTCTTTTGTGATTTATATCATACACCTTATCGCTATTTGTCCGCCATTGCTGGAAATCACACAGGTTCCCGTAAAATTTTGACATCATAAAACAAAATATCTGACGCCACAATGGAAAAGTGATTGTTGTTGACGTCAAAAGTTCAAGCGGCCGGGTCAGCCGGGATTAGCGATAAGGTGTATTGTCCTTAGGTCTTTGATAAGCTACACCATTGTCCTTTGCTCTTTGGTGATTTCCACCATTGTCCTTTGCTCTTTGGTGATTTACACCATTGTCCTTTGCTCTTTGGTGATTTACACCATTGTCATTTGGTCTTTGATGATTTACATCACTGTCCTTTGGTCTTTGTTGATAAACACCATTGTCCTTAGGTCTTTGGTGATTTACCCATTTTCCTTTGGTCTTTGGTGATTAACACCATTTTCCTTTGGTCTTTCATAATTTACATCATTGGCCTTTGTTCTTTGGTGGTTAACACTATCATTTTTTTTGTCTGTTGACATTTACCCCATTGTTATTTTGTCTTTTATGATTCACACGATTGTCTTTTTGTCTGTGGTGGTTAACGCCATCATTTTTTGTTTCTTTTGTTTTTTGTTTCCTTGTTTTTTTTGTTTGTCTTTGGTGATTAACAGCATTATTTCTGGTCTTTGGTGATTTACACCATTGTTCTATGAGAATTGGTGATTTACCCATTGTCCATTGGGATTTGTTGAATTATATCATTGTCCTTTGGTCTTTGATGATCTACACCATTGTCCTTTGGTCGTTTGTCATTTACATGACGGAGGTCGGGTGACATATTGTTATTGTTCCATTCTTTTTTTTATTTATAATCTTTCTTATTATTCCACACTTTTTTGCCCAGACTTTTTCTCGGAATTGCTTGGACCAATGGTGATTGAACTTCACCATTATGTTAACCCCCATGTCCAGATGTGCAATCGGGGGTTAGCATTTCCAAGACAATTTACACCATTGTCCTTTTGTATTTGGTGATTTACATCATTGTCCTTAGGTCTTTGGTGATTTACATCATTGTCCTTAGGTCTTTGGTGATTTACATCATTGTCCTTTGGTCTTTAGGGATTTACACCATTGTCCTTTTGTCTTTGGTGATTTACATCATTGTCCTTAGGTCTTTGGTGATTTACATCATTGTCCTTAGGTCTTTGGTGATTTACATCATTGTCCTTTGGTCTTTGGTGATTTACACCATTGTCCTTTTGTCTTTGATGATTTACATCATTGTCCTTTTGTCTTTGGTGATTTACATCATTGTCCTTTGGTCTTTAGGGATTTACACCATTGTCCTTTTGTTTTTGGTGATTTACATCATTGTCCTTAGGATTTACATCATTGTCCTTAGGTCTTTGGTGATTTACATCATTGTCCTTAGGTCTTTTGTGATTTACATCATTGTCCTTTGGTCTTTGGTGATCTACATCATTGTCCTTTGGTCTTTAGGGATCTACACCATTGTCCTTTTGTCTTTGATGATCTACATCATTGTCCTTTTGTCTTTGATGATCGAAACCATTGTCCTTTTGTCTCTGATGATCTACACCATTGGCCTTTTGTCTTTTATGATCTACATCATTGTCCTTTTGTCTTTTATGATCTACACCATTGTCCCTTTGTCTTTGATGATCTACACCATTGTCCTTTGGTCTTTGATGATCTACACCATTGTCCTTTGGTCTTTCGTGATTTACATGTACATCATTGGCCTTAAAATTTCACAAATCCTGTTTCCTGTGTTTGAAAATTTTATGATAAAAACATATTATTTTTGTCAATTTCCTTAATCATTCAGTCATGTATTTGATATTTCAATTAGTGTAACATTAATTGGCCATTTCTCCAGTTTAATGTTTTCTTGTGGATTTCATGGTAAAAGTCGTAGTTTTTAACCTCAAAATAATAATTTCAAGTCATGAAATTTTGTAAGTTTCCTTATGTAATCATGTTTGTCCAGTTTGAAATTGAGATGCATTGAAATAAATACATGACGTACATGTAAATATTCAAATATCGCAGTTTTCATTCATCACAAAACCAAGATGATATTAACCGAAATTTATCAATTTCCTCTACAGTATCTTCGTAGACATTTACTCTATTAAACATAATGACATCCTGGACACAAAATTCCCCAAGCAGTTTCTGATACATCTGATGTTTAAAACTCCCAAACCTTAAGTATTTTCTACATCTATAGTAAGAATGTACTAGAAATGTTTATGTATCTGTATAAGAATCTGGAAATTTTAGGTACAAATATGAATATTTAAATATGTACGAAATTGCAATTGTTATATGAGACGGTGTAAATTTAGTCTAATTTTTGATACTGTAGAACTTGAAACATAAAGAATGTGACTTAAAATATATGCTAAAGTTCTGATGCCGTTGAAAAAAAAACTTGAAATGTTTCGGTATTATTCAAGGCCGTCGGTGTATTTATGAATGTTAACAAGGTTAAAACCATGTGAGATAAAGTAAATTGTGAAAATGCTTCAGTTTTAAGCGTTAAACATTTTCTTCCAAATTGATGAAATTTTGAAATAAAATATTGCTTTTTCAGCTATATGTTCACCTATGTGCAGGAATGGCGGAAAGTGTGTTCAGCCGAATCAATGCAGGTGTTCGCCGGGATACAATGGGGAAATTTGCGCCGGGAGTAATTATAATCTAGTTTTTAAGCAAACTATAATAAAAGTATTATTGTGAATAAAATGATCTTTTGATTATAGCTGTCTCTAGCCTTAGTTTGTTAGTTATGTGTGTTTTTATAATGTATGTTCATGTATATGTTTCGGAGATTAGTGTGGCGTCCTTTCGCTGAACTAGTATGTATACATTAAAGCCCTACTCCAGGTGCGGGATTTTCTTGATGCGTTGAAGACCCGTTGGTGCCCTAGGGCTATTTTTTGCTCGTTGGTTTGGTTGTTGTCTCTTTGACACACTCTCCGTGTTTATTCTCAGTTCTATCTCAAATGTCTTTGGAAAAAATCAATATATCAGGTCCAGGTGAAACTGGAAAATTTAAACTAAAAATGTAATGGAGGACATTCAAAACTCAATGTTATATCTCAAAAGTCGAAAGAAACAGACAACGCCTTGGCAAATCATGAAAGACGACGAAAAAAATTAAAATGAACACAAACACTTCTAAGAATACTAAAGACTGAGCATCACGGAGCCAATCAAAAACTGAGAATTAGCTCATGTGCTCTGGAAGGATAAGCAGATTCTGTTCCACTAGTATCACCAGTCGTGCTACTTCTGGTACATTCGGAGATGTCTCATTCGGTTATGTCACAACCGAGGAAAAGGACTGACATTTCGAATCGCATAAACTCCAAATGATGCGAGACCAAGTGTGTCGGTACACTAACATCTACCGAATTCGTGCATTCTCCGTCATATTCAGAAGCATATAATTTCTTTTTAATATAAATTGATTGGTCAAAAGCATTTTTTCTAAAATGACCTTCACCCGGACTCGCTCAAAAATATTTTTATAAATATTAAATTGAACAATGTTGCCAAAACCAGTACAGAATGATATTGCCTAGGGTAGTTGGAAACTCAGTTTCTTAAACTCGTTGGTTTCGTGTTAGCGTGATTAACAAGAGTGCGGAAGGTCGCTGGTTAGGTCCTCGGCCGGGTCAAAACAGACACTCGAAAAAGGGTATTTGCTGCTTCATCGCTAAATACGCGGAGAAAATAATGGTCGACACCGAATCAGAACAGTGTATTCGTGAAGGGTGACATATCTTCTTCTGGACTGTTTACCTTGTGAACTATTGCGTTGAAACAAAACTTTGAATTTACCAACTACGACATACAGATAAGCTGAAAACAAACATTTTGAAGCAAGGGATGTAAAAATATATTAGAAGTTATATGAACAAAATTGAAATAGACAGAATAATTAAAACCATTGGGAGAAATCTGCTTGCCCCAAAATGCATCCTTTTGCGCAACAACTAATTAGCGCCAATGCTACGTTTGCATCACTAATTAGTATCATTTGCACGAAAAATAAAGTATACAATAACGTCAATTTTATTTTAATGAAAAACAGTGACTTCCCTCTTTCCTTTTCTCCAGTGTTGGACCTGCATTTTTCATTGACCTAGGACCTGAGTGAAACCCATTTAGTGTGTATCATTAAACTTTTTTTCAAAGTATCCAGACAAAACATAAAACTATTTACAGATGGACAACTTAATTATACTAAAGGGTCTCAATTTTAATTAAAGACATACACATAATCTAGTATACTCATTTTGTGGAATCTTGTATAATTCTAGTATTTTTCAAAGGCAATTGTTTCCTTTTGTGAGTTATGTCTGCTTCTTACTCCTGTTTCATAAGCAATGGGCAATTTAATTTAATGTTAAAAGATGCTAAAATTTTTCAAAAACGTTCCAAAAAATATATATATATATATATATATATATAAAAGGATGCTTTTAAAAAAATTCCTTTGGAACATCGTTATATAGTGAGTATCCCAGATGTTGGAGTTTCGAGTCATACGGATTATGGAAAAAAGCATTTATCTGTCGGAAAGGGACCTGCTAAGACCGCTATGGGTTTTTCTCATTTTTGAAGACCCGTACGGTTGCCTATAATTGCTTACATCCACTTTATTTGATCTTTGGTGGATAGTTGTCTCATTCGCAATCATCCAAATCTCCTTATTAGCTCACCTGGCCCGAAGGGCCAAGTGAGCTTTTCCCATCACTTTGCGTCCGGCGTCCGTCGTCCGTCGTCGTCCGTCGTCCGTCGTCGTCCGTCGTCGTCCGTCGTCCGTCGTCGTCCGTCGTCCGTCGTCGTCCGTCGTCGTTAACTTTTACAAAAATCTTCTCCTCTGAAACTACTGGGCCACATTAAACCAAACTTGGCCACAATCATCATTGGGGTATCTAGTTTAAAAAAATGTGTGGCGTGACCCGGCCAACTAACCAAGATGGCCGCCATGGCTAAAAATAGAACATAGGGGTAAAATGCAGTTTTTGGCTTATAACTCAAAAATCAAAGCATTTAGAGCAAATCTGACATGGGGTAAAATTGTTTATCAGGTCAAGATCAATCTGCCCTGCAATTTTCAGATGAATCGGACAACCCGTTGTTGGGTTGCTGCCCCTGAATTGGTAATTTTAAGGAAATATTGCTGTTTTTGGTTATTATCTTGAATATTATTATAGATAGAGATAAACTGTAAACAGCAATAATGTTCAGCAAAGTAAGATTTACAAATAAGTCAACATGACCAAAATGGTCAGTTGACCCCTTTAGGAGTTATTGCCCTTTATAGTCAATTTTTAACCATTTTTCGTAAATCTTAGTAATCTTTTACAAAAATCTTCTCCTCTGAAACTACTGGTCCAAATTAAACCAAACTTGGCCACAATCACAATTGGGGTATCTAGTTTAAAAAATGTGTGGCGTGACCCGGCCAACCAACCAAGATGGCCGCCACAGCTAAAAATAGAACATAGGGGTAAAATTCAGTTTTTGCCTTATAACTCAAAAACCAAAGCATTTAGAGCAAATCTGACATGTAGTAAAATTGATTATCAGGTCAAGATCTATCTGCCCTGAAATTTACAGATGAATCGGACAACCTGTTTTTGGGTTGCTGCCCCTGAATTAGTAATTTTAAGGAAATTTTGCTGTTTTTGGTTATTTATCTTGAATATTATTATAGATAGAGATAAACTGTAAACAGCAATAATGTTCAGCAAAGTAAGATTTACAAATAAGTCAACATGACTGAAATGGTCAGTTGATCCCTTTAGGAGTTATTGCCCTTTATAGTCAATTTTTAACCATTTTTTGTAAATCTTAGTAATCTATTACAAAAATCTTCTCCTCTGAAACCACTGGGCCAAATTAAACCAAACTTGGCCACGATCATCATTGGGGTATCTAGTTTAAAAAATGTGTGGCATGACCCGGTCAACCAACCAAGATGGCCGCCACGGCTAAAAATAGAACATAGGGGTTAATTCAGTTTTTGGCTTATAACTCAAAAACCAAAGCATTTAGAGCAAATCTGACATGTAGTAAAATTGATTATCAGGTCAAGATCTATCTGCCCTGAAATTTTCAGATGAATCGGACGACCTGTTGTTGGGTTGCTGCCCCTGAATTGGTTTTTTTTTAAGGAAATTTTGCTGTTTTTGGTTATTATCTTGAATATTATTATAGATAGAGATAAACTGTAAACAGCAATAATGTTCAGAAAAGTAAGATTTACAAATAAGTCAGCATGACTGAAATGGTTAGTTGACCCCTTTAGGAGTTATTGCCCTTTATAGTCAATTTTGAACCATTTTTCGTAAATCTTAGTTATCTTTTACAAAAATCTTCTCCTCTGAAACTACTGGGCCAAGTTCATTATAGATAGAGATAATTGTAAGCAGCAAGAATGTTCAGTAAAGTAAGATTTACAAACACATCACCATCACCAAAACACAATTTTGTCATGAATCCATCTGCGTCCTTTGTTTAATATTCACATAGACCAAGGTGAGCGACACAGGCTCTTTAGAGCCTCTAGTTTTTATACTGACAAGAATAGACAAATATCTTTAACGGAAAATTTAAGAAACTCATATCAAATGCAAAGCACTGACTTAATAATAATATCTTAATATCTATTAATATATAATAGACCAACCTCCCCAGCAGCAGCATCAACATAAAGGTAGAAAATTGTCGAAGTTTATAGATTGAAAGGGAGAATATGATTTTCAAACTTTATTAGATCAGCTCCCTACGTGTATATGTATTTTAAGCTCTAAACTGTGTTAGTGTCGTTCAAACAAAAATGTAGTACTGGGCGTTAAGCCAACAACAATAGATCTATCAATCTAACTACAACACAAAGGGTTGGATATCTATATTTTGTCAAATATCACACCCACATAATATAAATGCGGGGAATAAAACGAATATTGCACTAAAATATTAGAACAGTTTTAAGCATTTTTTATTTTATTTTTTGCGGTGTCAACGTGTTCTTATCGCTCATTTTTTCTCTCCTCGTACTTATCCACTGTCACCCCGTCATTGTCATATGCTAATGTAGTCTGCTCGTATTGTGTTGCCATAACCATTTGTTGTTAATGTGCTAGATCTAATGAATATATCTTGCCTATAAATGTTGGAATAATGCAAATATTGTTCATAAGTACAGTTACATAAATTTGTATGTTTGAAGCTTAAAAGCAATTCTTTATTTTGTACAGTGTCAGCATGTTCTCATCTTAGACCTTGTTATCCTGGGAAGTGTTATGGCAATACATGTGTTTGCTCAGATGGATTTGGTGGAAATGGCTGCTTAACTTGTAAATATGAATATATTCTCTAAAACGAATTATTCTAATACTATGTCCTAACATTAGTATCGAATGTTTTCAAACAAAAAATATTTACTTTTTTTTTAAATACCGACAAATTTTTCTATTAAATAAGTAATCAGATGCACACCTGCAGTATGTTACTAGAATACATTCGTCAGCCACAATTTATGTCATATCATTCTCTTTACAAACATTTATTCAAATAGAAAACTCTTGAAAAACACTTTTTCTCACAACAATACTTATTTATCAGATTTATAGCCTTACAGAAATCACTGCATATACTCTAACTTTTCTTTTACAGTACATTTTATACCCCACCCCTGTTTCAATTTGTTAAAGAATTTGAATTCAAGACTTTAATTATTGTCAGCTTACCCTATGTACATGTTTTCTGACATGAAATGTCTCAAACCTGTTTGAAACTATTCTCATAACAAATTAAAAGCACTTCAGAGTACTATAAGTGTAAAGTTTAGTAGTTAACATTCAAGATTATATAAAGTATCCAATCCTACTGTAAACTGTAATGCTGAGTCGTCATAGTTAAGGCCCAGGATTTTCACAATCTTCATGAAATATTCATAAAACTTTGTATTTCAGTTAATTTCATTTAAATCTTTGAGATAAACCAGATTTGGTGAAATTCTAAATGACTTTTGTTCTCTTTTTTTCACCCTATATAGGTTGCAATTCTGTAAATATAGACAATGCAATTTCCCATAGGAACTCCCTTTGCGGCTAAAACTGTGCCACTTTGACTATGAAGTTTCGTGAAAAATTATATTCCAAAACGGAAAGTTGATATGCACTACTATTTTATTCAAAGGTCAAAATACAGAGCTATACGGCATATTTTCAACATTTACATGCACTGAACTTTAAAGAGTTTAAACTTATACTAAAATTCTATACTACCCCTTCCTCCACATTTGGACCTCCTCAGAATTAAGTTTTAGACGCTACCATGTTTTCTATACTGGTAACATTCCTAAGTTATGTCTCTGTGAGATGAAACAAAGAGATCACATCTGGGAACCAGTACGTTAACAAATTAACATATTTATGAATATTATACATCTCCCGAAAAGAGGAGTGGCTTGTGAAACAGTTGTAATTAAAAATTTAAATTGCAACCTGTAGATTTTTTATTTAATTTAGTGTATAGTGTTTTTCCAGCATACTCACTTTTGAATACTATTTATGATCGTACAGTATGAACTGGTGTTTGATTTATATTTTGTTGTGCAATCCTTATTATTTGAATAGTGCAAAGCAGTGATTTCTTGCCAACTATTGAGAAGATAAATGCCACGTTTACCTATCACCAAGTAACGAAAAATATAGATCAGTACAGTTACAAAAGTGATGCCACTCACATGACAACGCCGGATATAACATGGACAAACCAAGGGAAGTTCAACAGGCTGGAATTTTATTTGAAAGCCTCCATAGACGATACATATGTCTTTTCCCGTTACCCAAGTCGACCAAACTACATCAGTACGGTAAAGTTTGGGATTGTTTCTGCCACTGCATCTGTTATCCACATGAAACTGAAAAATGGAGGTGAGATATAATGATCTACATGTTATCTTACGGAACGATCATTTAACTTTGAGCAATAGGTGACAAAGGGAGGGGGGATTAATATCTTTTTCAGTATAAGGTTTTTTTCGTACCGTACAAAAAAATAATTTATTATTTCAATATAACAGCAACTTTTGATAGACTAGAATTTGGGTACAGTTTTGGTTACATACATGTATGAAGTATTTTGAATTATGTGTCCACCTTGAACAAAACTTAATTCAATTATACCACAAAGACTGCAAAGGAGCCCTATGATTTCCAGGTTAACAGGTCAAGGGTCACAAAAGCAATCATTATGGATAGATAAAATGAGTAAATAACATTCTACTGAAACTAAGGTTGTACTCAAGCACCATGGAAATCGTTTAGCCCTAGTTGTATCTGAATCCCTAACTATTTTAATATGTATTTTTACCCTTTTCACCCTCATATGTCTATAGATATAGGAAGATGTGGTATGAGTGCCAATGAGACAACTCTCCATCCAAATAACAATTTATAAAAGTAAACCAGTATAGGCCAATGTACGGCCTTCAACACGGAGCCTTGGCATATTTATTACATATGTATACAATATTTTATCATGTGATATTATTGACAAAGGTGTATTTTTTGTTTTTTATGCAGATCACTATGAGGCAAAACGTAGCAACCTTGAATGCCCGAATCTTTCTAGTACAACACCAAACACAGATTTATCATGCGATTTGAAAACCGATTACATAATACAGTTCGACTCCGGTGACAGGTAAATGAACAATAATTATGTATAAAAATGTGTATGATTCTGATTTTTACTACAAACAGGAATTCCAATATCCACTCGGAGCAATTCAAGTTTGTTCTAGAAAGATCGATGATTTACTTGCTGAGCATTCATTATCACAAAAAATAAAACAATAAGTATTATAATTTATTATAATTACAAAACATGTAAATAACCTTTCAATCGTTACTTGAATAAACATGAATTTTATAACAACTATACTATCCGTTCTTTTGTTGAGTATGTGTGCCTGAGTGAAGTTATAAAAAGTGAAATAACAAAAATACCGAACTCCAAGGAAAATTCAAAACGGAAAGTCCCTCAACAAATGGAAAACTCAAAAGCTCAAACCCATCAGAGGAATTGAAAACAACTGTCATATTCCTGACTTGGTATAGGCATATCCTTATATAGAAAATGATAAATTGAACCTGGTTTTATAGCTAGCTTAACCTCTCACGTGTATGACAGTGGCATAAAACGTCAAACGTTCATAAAATAAGTCTCACTTTGTTCTCAACACAATATTTGTTAGTGTCACATTGATTAGTCGTTAATTTCTTGAATAGACTATTTTCATTTTACCGACTAATGACTCTGGATTATATAGGTTTTTCGACAGTTTAACTATTATGTGGTGGATATTCTTGTACTAGGTCAAGTTAGAGCAACTAAAAGAAATAAAAGGAACAAAAATTAACAAAGATAAAACATAATTTATATATGGCTTTGTATATTTAGTGTTACTCATATCAAAATCACATGGCGGTTGTTTGTGTCTTTATGGATGCTTACATATGTATATGATCAAAATTGCGCAATCAGTTATCGTCAGCTTCTCTTAAGGTTAATGGAACTAACTTAAGATAATTTATGATGTTTAAAAACTTTAAGTTTGAAACTAGATGTTTTTTCAAGAGTTTTACATGCGGTTGATATACCAGTATTTTTATTTTATGTATGACTCGTTACATATCAAAATAAAAAAAAAATAGTACATGATTGTATTCTGTATATTTGCTTGATATAATAGTATCAGGCCACATGTACTACATGACTGTTAACTATTTCTTAATTTATTATTTGTGGCGAATATCATACAGAAAATGAAAATACTGGTAAAACCATTAAATGGGCATTACCTACGATTTAGAAAACCATTTAAAATACGATTCTTTTTGTTTTGTAATAAAAGCGGAACTTTGAATGATATTATGCTATAACCTGTCAGTTTGGTCCAAATTTGTCAAATTGTCTTTAAACAATTGTTGTTGTATGTTTGACTTGCAAAACAATTATAACTATTAAACATCATTGAATCCGTATTCATTTGACATTCATTTTAACGTCTTGGCTAGAGACAAGTTGTGCATGTACTAGGCGTGTCCAGCTATAAAAAGGGAAATAATGTCAACATTGAAAGTGAAACAAAGGTGAAACATTTGGTTGTTTGAATCGATCCACAAAATATCATTCTTATACTGGTAAAACGAAGATTAACATATTTTTAAGCCTATAATATGACCTTAAATAGACCTAAACAAATTGCAATTTTATGTGCTCGCTGCTGTCTATTTATATTTATATATGTGTTTGTATCGGGTTATGCGAGCGTCGTCAGTCTTCGGATGTCATCTCAATGGTTGATTAGATGGAATCTAGATTAAAATACAAACGAAATGCTGATATATATAATCGAGTCCATGCATTGTATATGAGATTTCCGTCAAATCGTTGGACATGAATTTGACAGCTAATGCCTCTTGGTAATATTTGATTTAAATATTTTGAATGTGATGATAATGTGAAATGTACAATTTTTGTTTAAACCACTTCATACGTGAAAAGACTATTGTTGAATAACCTGTATATCATTATTCTTATGTTAAGGTATAAGGTACATTTTTCTGTAAGTACTGGTGGATACAGACAACTTTTAAGAAATGGTTATCACAATAATCAACAATCATATAATGCTATTAAGACCGAAAACTCGATGGAACTACATTTTGATTATGACGACCCAGTTCACTGTATTGAAGATTCTAGCTGCACTTCGGGAGAAGTTCCATTCATTATACGTCAGGATGTTACAAAGGTTAACAGTTGTACTATATTTATCCATGAAAATTTATACGTTCTGAAAAAGGATCAATTTATTTAGTCGGGAAATTTCAAATGTAAATAGTTTTTACAATATCTATATACATATATACATATAATAATACATTATATATAATCATTCAGTATATTAAGAATAATACTTTGATATTGTTGTATGGGAAGTTTTTATTTCATAAATCATCAAATTGTTGGAAGTTCAAATTGCAGTTTAAATTCGAACCTAGCTATTATATATCAGACGTTTCTTATTTTCAAATCATCAACAGTAGTCATGCTGTTGGTTAAAACATGTTAAAAAAAAGAAAATTCATAACAAATTCAATAAAGGGAAAAAGTAAGATTTCAAGGGTTTAAGTGTGCACATGCACGCACAATATTCTAACCTTTGATGGTAGAGAAATTTTAAGCAGACAATATTATGTAAATATGCCTAGCCCTGTAAGTATCATTCAATAATGGATAAAACCCAAACCATAAAGTCAGCTGTTAAAAGTCCAAAATAGGATTTATAACCAAAAAAAAAACCTAAACCAAAACAATTCATACGGCAACCATCGAAAACCACTGAATTTCAGGCTCCTGACTAGGGACAGAAGCATACAGAATGTAACAGATTAGCGAAAGTCCCCTATCATTGTATAGTGAGGTTAAAGCAAAAGAAAAACCAAACTATAATATATAGTTAAATAAAGTTTGCTCAACTAATATTTCATTTAGTAATGGTATTTGTTATTGGTTTAACCACAACTACATGTATATCACTTTATATTTCTAGAATGCACTGAATGCCCAAGCGTCTGGATGGAAAGACAAATTATCAGGAATATCGAGATATGTATTTGAAGTTTGGAAAATGGAGTATAGTTACGACCATAAAGGATTAAGGGAGCCTCTCATCAATACGACATTTAATCCAGTACCTTTGTTTATTCAAGAAGTTATTGCAAATGCGAGCAACACTATTTCGTTTCCGACTTTTGAACCCAATGAACCTGGTGTGTACTCTACAATCCTAGAAGTAAATGACAAAGCGAACAACTCTAAATATGCACGACAAGTAGCAATATATGATAAAACGTCTACCATATCAACTAGCTCTGCACATGAGATTAATGTTACCACTGCGTCCGAACTGTCAAATTTTACATGGCAAACAAGTCAGTTTTCGAGAATTGATGTTACATGGTCTGGTCATTTCGTGAATGAACTTCATGAAAAGGGATATTTCCTTGAAAAAATACTTGACTACGATCCACGTCTGGATGATGGAAGTGAAGGAAGGCGGCATGACTACAAAAAAATACTTCCAGGATTTGATGATAATACAGGTGAAAGAAGTAAAGCTGCAATACCAAATAAAAAATCCATCATTCGTTTTGAGACTGTTTGTATCCTTAATGTTTCTACGTCTGTAGTTCCAAAAACTGGTTGGGAAGACGTTGTACCTTTAAGTGACAATAAAATATTCCCGCTTTCTGACATTCGTGATGGAGATTCGTATCAAATTTGGATTCGTGCACATGACATAATGGGCAATAGTAAAGTTGATTCTACTGCGGTGCATTTCGACAGAAGTAAACCTTCGGTTCCTGTAGTTAAAAAAATAGAGTATAACATTGAAGACGGAGCATACCCATTCTCTAGCAGGTATGAAACTTTATTCATCATATTTTAACATTACAAACATGCACAATCATTACTGTATTCTTATTATCAAATATCACCTGTTTATATATCTTCTGTTTTTTAACGTTTAACTGAGCTGTTGTTATAAAATTATCTATGTTTTATTATCATATTCCTTTAGATTAGCTCTGGGTATAATGTGATACAAATTTATTTTAATCGGTGAACTGTATAGGAGGTTTTGTGGTCGCATGTCATATGACAAAATTTGGGATACTTTGCTAATAATTAGGTTTCTGTCCGTGTACAAATTAAACGAACAATGTCTACTATGATAGCTATTGGCATTTTTAGTGTGAAAACCGGAAGCGTAACCGTAGTATTATTGCTATATAAAATAAGGGAAAAATCGTCAAAAATCAATATTTGGCAATATTTAAAACAAAAGTAAAGATATAAGGAGATATTGTTTATGATTTGTCCGCCTCCTGAGGTCCGCCTATAGGGAAACACCTTGTAGGTTGAATTTTAAAGGAAAATCACTTTTCACTTACCTGCTTTCTTAAGTTTTCGGCCAAATTCTTTTAAAAACATGATGATTTTAACCTTCCTATTTCGTAAAAAGTCAAATTTTAAGTACTTTCCCTTAGAAGTACACAACATTTTTTTAAATATCCGCCAATGGAAGTTTCAAAGACACATTAGTGTTAGATCCATGACGGAAAGGGCTGGATTATCCGCAAATTTGATATAATTTATATTTTCAATCTTAAACTATGGGAAGTAATTTAATCAAAAGGACTAAAGTCAAGTGGTGCAAATCATATGAATAAAGTACCTTTGATTTTGCCATATGTTTGATGCACGAAGTTGTGGGTTTAAACTCCGGCTGACTTGATCCAGACTTTGAATTGGTATTTCCTGCATCAAAGACTAGTCGGCTAGGAGTCAGATTTAATTGTCTTCCTACGGATAATTACTAAATGTGAAGTTTAAGCACCGTGACGTTAAAATCTGAACGTTAAACAGCCATCCATCATTATTTTATCTGTATCAAAGTTAACATTTAAAATCATCGTTTTCGGCAGACAATTAGGTCAATAAAGCAAATTTAACTAAAATTAATGTCAAATTAGGGAATTTTTTAATGTAAACAGAGATGTCGGGTTTTATGAGACATTTGTAAATTCTATTCCTGAACATAGTTGTTGGTGAACAGTTCTTAGGGAATAATAAGCTGTACGTACAAAATCATAATTAGGCCACACCAATTTGATTCCTTGTTCGACGGACCCGTCCGCACCTATTTTTTTCAAAACAGAATTTTTTTATTTTTTTTATATTCCCGCTTCCCGCATCCGGAAAAGTAATCATGTCCATTTCCCGCACCTTTTTTTTGTAAATATTATAAAAAGATATCAACATTTGTTTTTAAAATCACAGTCTAACCTGTATATAACGATTTTAAACATAAAAGCACCCCACCACACTTTGTAAATATCTGTGAGAATATTTGTTTCAGCATGAAACCTATTTATCCAAAGCGGGAGTGTTCCGGAAATACCTGTAAAGAACAAAAAATTGGTTACTTTCCCCCTTACTTATATTCCCTATCAAAAAATGTTCGTTGTTAGAATAAAGTACAAAGAACTTCTGAAGGATTTGCCTTCAACTGCAATTATATTGTATTCTGGAGAAACAAAACTATCCATAGCCGCTGCATGTTTATGCACCTGTCCTGATTGATTGAGGGGCCTGTCGTTCAGCAGTTATCGTTTGTTGCTGTTGTTCATTGGTATTTTCCCGTTTGGATATACATGATATATAAATTAGATCGTTGGTTTTCCTGTTCGAATTGTGTACGCTAATAATTTTGGGATCCTTTATAGCCCCTTATATAAATAGCTGTTTGGTCTGTATCAAAGTCCTGTGTAAAAGGCCGTACTTCGACCTGTGTTTGTTATTATCAGGTTGAGAACAACCCTCCCTCAGACAAGGGGTCATTTTACTGATGTAGAAAAGAATATAGAAATACCAAGGATTTTATATAGTTCTTCTATACAAAACCTTTGAAAACTTAGAATTTTGTACTCAAAAAGAGAAGAGTTACATCATATCTTAAACAACTTTTTCTAAAAGAGGGGTCCACTTATTTTGAATAATATTAAAATGTTAAAGTAAATGTGTTAACATGGTTAAAGTCCAGGAATATTACAAAATTCTTGGACATGTTTTGACCATTTAATACCAGATAGATATATTGTTCTTTGAGAAAATATGAGCCTTTTTGTACAAACAAATATATTATAACTTATATTGATCCCTCATAAAACATGTCAAAGGGATATTTATAACATTAAGGGGTTGTCCCAAAACTGATTATGACTTGGATGGAGAGTTGTCTCATTGTCAGTCACACATACATAGACCAGATTTAATTATTTCTTGGTGAACAGGGAAAAAATACTTCAGAAATTAAAGAAATGTCAAAGTACAAGTGATAAATCAAGCTTTAATATTGTCAAAACCTACTATTTTATGTTTACAAAAAAAATTATAATCGCTCGCCTTTACTTTTCAAGCTTCGCCTCAAAAATTTGCAAATTAAATATTTTTTTATTAAAATTTTCAAATCGCTCGCTCGCCCCAAATTTTGGAGTCCAAAAATCCGTAGAACAAGAAATTAAATTGGTGTGGCCTTACATGTTTATTTAATTAATAATCTTTACAGAGTGCGGGTTTCAGCAAGAGATGAACACAGTGGGGTTAGACAAGTATCATTCAGATTTATTGTAAATGGAACTCTGATCGAAAAGGCAAAAAAAGATTTCCTTATTGAAACAAAGGTACTTTCCTTTTATCTACTTAGACATGTTAGAGTTACATTTTGATTCTGAAACAAGTTATCTGTTATAATCCCAATAATTGTGTAAAAGCTTTTTATGTTTATTATTAATTTTTTTATGATATTAAACAACCCTTTCCGAACCCATAATATACACTTTTTTTTTTATTAACGAACGATCTGAGTGGGTGATTGGACGATTTCAAGAGTCAAAACCTCTATCAGCTCACTGGATGAATCAAAATGTAGTAACAGGTGGATCTGTGTAATGTGGAAGGTACTATGGAGGATTTTCGTTTATCAAAATTTAAAATGTATTTGATAATTATTAAAGAAACAGACTCGTCGATATTTATTCGTTTTCGGTTTGCACGCTCCAGCGTTCATTAGAATATTTTCCAAAGCTATTTGATTTAAAAAAAAATCATTGCCACTTCTCCAGTATCAAAAGAATTTGAGAGTTTTGATACAATCTCTGGCGCATAGCTTACATCCGTTCAGTACTTACTTCGTATCACTACACTAAATATGTATTGTAGTGAGTAAAGTATACGTAAAAAGAACCGAGCGCTGTACGGAGATTGGTTTTAATATTGCTTCCATCTTGTTCTGCAATTAATCATGCACATATTCCCGTTTGAGGTAATATTAGGCGAACGTACTCCCTAAATTGATCAACATCTCAACAGTAGTACTTTTAGAGTGTCATTACTAATCCGCTCTATCAAAAACCTACTTATATTTTTCAATTATTTAATTTATCAACTTTTGCATACTTTTCAAGAACTGCTGAACAGAACATACTATTTAGTCGCCAGGTTATCACTAAGGAGTTGTGAAGAATTAGTATGAGTGTGTTTTTTTTTCTCAGGTCGGTCGGACACATTTACCCGTTTTCTAATAGTCTATTAAAATTGCGAGAAGGATTGCATGCTTATCACTACAACTCGTACATTGTTTTCTTTTTATTATCAAGAAATAATTTAATTATGGATGTAACGCGTCTTCTGATTGGCTGATTGATTATCAGCTCATAGGCATAATTTTGCCAAAATAAAAAATGTGGTGCACACGTTCAAATAACTCGTTACGCGTGTTATTCAGTGTGCACCACATTTTTTATGTTATTGCTTGATAGAAAGAAAAAATATTACAGTCATTCCTTAAGTGGATAATACGTTTAATCAATATTTATTCGTCAGTCAAAAGAAACATGCAAACGTATACCTAGTGACTGCTACTGCGTTAAAATGGGTGACTGCTTCCTGATAGACACGGTTTTAGATATTAACAACTGCTGGTTAAAGGTTCCAATTCACCAAGTAGCCAACTTTGTTCTTTTGTTGGAAGTAACAGTGTACAACTCAGCCATGTTATCGTCTAAAACCTACACAACTGTGAGTATACTGATACAAATATAAGCTTTCAACTTGATTTTCAGGTGCTCTAGACATTGAATTTCAACGCACACACTCTCCGAAACGTAAACGTAATTCATTTTGCAAACCATTCTATATAAAATTTTAATTTTAACAGGGACTCTTTTCAATGATAACAGATTTTATATTTTCATGTATCAGAAACCATCAAATTATTGCATTTGACGTTGTTAGATTATGTTATAGATAAAAAAAGAAAAAAAAAGGGGGGGGGTCTAGTTAGCAACAAAAATAAACTTGTTTTCGACATTTATAAGGTGTCAATAGGAGATAATTTACCATTAAACAACTTTCAAAATCAATAGAAGTATGACACGGTAACGTTAGTGTATAAGCCTGTTATCCTTTTTTATATATTTTTTTGTCATCGCTGACTATACTTACGTCTCTTTACTTATGTTACACTTCTATTGATACTGATAAAACTTGTCGACAGCTGCCGTTTCCTACAAAGTGTTTTTGCTGACTTATGACGTCCCGATGTCATATTCCACTTCTTTTGATGCTGATAAAACTTGACCACATCAGTGGTTTCCTAGCAGGTGTTTTCCTATTGGTTTTATAACGATATATGTACAACTAAATCGAAATGTTAAAACTAGCTATTTGTCGTCGATGACTTATGAGGTTCTGATGTTATATAATTCAACTTCTTTTGATGGTGATGAAATTTGACGACAGCGGTAGTTTCCTCCAATGCGTTTTCTTATTGTTTTTATACCTGCATGACTGCATGTTCTACAAAAATCGAAATTTAAAGACTAGTTTTATGAGCTTATCATCTAATTGTTTTTGTTTTAGATCGGAACGGTTCAACACTTGCAAGGTATACAACAATGTAAGTTGATCATATTAGAATTATATTTACTTTGATTGGATCATGCATGTGTGTAACGGAACGGAATGTAGATGAGAGGCAACTGCCTACTGTTATGATGAGTTTATTTCGATTAACACATATTACAATGTCTTGACGACGTTATATTTGTGTTAAGTGATATTTGTTATTATTTTAGACAAGCCAATTACATTGTATTGAATTTCTGTCTATTCAAACTTTTTACCTCTACATTAGAATATTTGAAAAGACAAGTAATTCAATTGAAATTGTTGAATCGATATATACTTTCAAAATTAAATGAATGAGTATGGATCATTGCTGAAATGTGACTGTTCAAAGAACGGAGAATTGAGATACCTCAAACATAAAAGTTATTTTCTTCATCAACTTAAAAAATAGTGTGTTGGTCAGAATGTCTAGCATCTAAAGGTAAACAAACACAAAACACGCAAACGAAACTTCGTGAATTGGTTAAGAAATCGCATAATTTCGATCCCATGCAGTCAAGTATTAGACACCAAGCAAACGGTGCCGGCAAATTATATCTTTTTGATGGGAGACTTTTCAATTCATATTGAATTTGCAAGAAAGTTTCCGAAGAGTAATCGTGAGCTTATTGAGGGCAAGTTGATTTTTAAATCTACATACGGGAATCATAATTTGTATGTCCCACCTACGATGGTAGAGGGGCTTAATGTTTTTGGTCTGTGTGTCCGTTCGTTCATCTGTCCCACTTTAGGTTAAAGTTTTTGGTCAAAGAAGTTTTTGATGAAGTTGACGCCCAACTTGAAACCCAGTACACATGTTCCCTATGATATGATCTTTCTAATTTTAATGCCAAGTTAATTGTACCCCAATTGCACGGTTCACTGAACATAGAAAATGAAAGAGAGAGTGGGGCATCCGTGTACGGGGGACACATTCTTGTTTAGAACAAAGAAACCAAGTTATTTAAGTTATTTCCAAATTGTGCATGGTAATAAGTTAATTATTTATTATAGACTATAGCCCATCAAATATTACGGTGGTATCAACATCTTCCTCAAGTGTCAGCATTAAGTGGATCCAAGCAAAAACGTGTTATGAACGAGCTGGAATAGTCATCGTCTTATACAGACCTGACAATACAACAAAAGAGTATTCAGTGGACAAAGATGCTACAACCTTTCATCTTTCAGAATTATCATCTGTGACATCGTATTGGTTTCTGATGTACACAAAGTATGGAAACGACACAACTGTTGTTACCAGTGCAAGTCCTGCTAAATTTTCATTTTCAACACAAGAGAAAGGTAATTTTGATATATCTTTTAAAATGTATTAATAGAAAACTCTTGAATGACACAAAAGTAAAACGAGATCTCGATTTATTTTTCAAATTTGTGTTTTTTTGTTATCATACAACCATATGTATATTCAAAGGTACTACAGGTTGCAATTCTGTTAATATAGACAATGCCATTTCCAAAAGGAACTTTTCACGGCTTAAATTGTACCACTTGTGCTATTGAGACAATTAGGAAAAAACAAAACAAAAATAATTTCAAAGTCAAAACATGTAATTTACATTTTGAAGAGTATAATTGTTATACACATTTGATTTTACTGATGTTTACACTAGAAATGTTCTTCTAAAAGTAAGAAAGATTGCAATAATGATTCCTTTAACTCAAACTGGTATAATTTAACCATATTTTCCGTTCAGAACTGTGATATGAATTTGATGAAACAAATGACATTTTCTAGTATTTTGTCTTTTACTGATGGGTAGATTTGTGTTAAATTCTAAATCTCGGTAAACTAATCCATTTCTGTCCATTATTTTCTTAATCAAATGTTCATCCGATTCATACAAGACTTTTCAACAATTTATTCTTAAATACGTTTCCAAATATTCATTCATACTGTTACATATTTGTTGCGATGTAGACGTTTTGACTGGAGCACATTTTGTATGAAGCGTGGATGCCTACATAGACAAAATATAAATTATAAAAAAAATCTACTGTGAATAGAAAAATTAAAAATCATTCAAAATCTACTGAAACACAATATTGACGTTATATATACAATGCTAGCATAAGATGAGTTACTAATTTACGATTTTATAATTTTCAGTAACAGGTTTCCCAACATCTGTAATAGCAGGATTATCAGCAGGTTTGTTTGTATAATCCACTTTGAAGAAACTTTCTTTTCATAGAATCGTTTCAAATATATCTATATGAATTTCCATAATTTCAAAATGTTGTTTTTTAACATTAACACATTTGACTTTACTGATGTTTACACTAGAAATGTTCTTCTAAATGTAAGAAAGATTGCAATGATGATTCCTTTAACTCAAACAGGTATAATTTAACCATATTTTCCGTTCAGAACTGTGATATGAATTTTCTAGTATTTTGTCTTTTACTGATGGGTAGATTTGTGTTAAATTCTAAATCTCGGTAAACTAATCCATTTCTGTCCATTATTTTCTTAATCAAATGTTCATCCGATTCATACAAGACTTTTCAACAATTTATTCTTAAATATGTTTCCAAATATTCATTCATACTGTTACATATTTGTTGCGATGTAGACGTTTTGACTGGAGCACATTTTGTATGAAGCGTGGATGCCTACATAGACAAAATATAAATTATAAAAAAAATCTACTGTGAATAGAAAAATTAAAAATCATTCAAAATCTACTGAAACACAATATTGACGTTATATATACAATACTAGCACAAGATGAGTTACTAATTTACGATTTTATAATTTTCAGTAACAGGTTTCCCAACATCTGTAATAGCAGGAATATCAGCATGTTGTTTTTTAACATTAATACATTGAGGTGGCATACGCATTATTGTAATTGCACATTTATTTAATATGATTTTAAATATATACAATGCTACAGAATTTGTTTAACTATGATTAATGTCCGTATATTTAAAGTGTTTTGTGCAGGTAAAAATTATCATCTGTTTTGTTTGTTGTTGTTGGGTTTGTGTGGGTTTTTTTTTTGGGGGGGGGGGGTTGCACTTCAGTGTTTTGTTGTTCCTAAAGTAGTTGTGGTCCTGTTTGTTACAAGGGTTTGTTTTCTCTCAATCGATTTAGGTTTATTGAACAGCGGTATACTACAGTAACTGTTGTCTTTATTTACTGAGACCAAAACGTCGTAATGTGTAAAATATGAAAATCACAAAAAGCAAAAGACACGATAAACAGCCTGAAAAGAAAAGTCGAAATAATTGAAGGAAATTTTATCTTTACTGGTTACCGTAACTTGCAATAATAAAATTCACAAAATAAACAATCGAGCCATCCTCTTACTGATAGTATTAGCTACTTTGCTATAAATTCCAGTATTGAATGTATTGTTTCATTTAAAAATTTAAAAATCATTCAACTAGTAAACCTTCATGTATTTCGAAAGTTACAGCTATGCGTATAAAGTATTTTTGTGCAAAATATGTCGACTCTTTTAAAAGATGTTTAAAATGGTATGTCATTTGTATGTATGTAAGAGGTTAAATGTTCCTTTGAAATTGGCGTTGACATACTTGTTATGTTCTTTTATGGTGTATTGTCATCCAATATACACACTCGAAGGATGAATATTCAGATGTTTGTCGTTGTTCTAACTAGTTTTTTGCCTGGGTTTCTTTTATAGCGCGCATTGTTTAAAGTGCGAGAAACTCCTATCCCACAATTCATGTATATCTTGGTTATAACATTTCCCATTTTATGAGTGTTTTACTACTGTACTGCGATGAATGATCATACTTTTATAAATTCAGGGGGTATCAGTTAATTTAGAATCAATGCATTTTCATGTATCTTTAGTCATAGATGATTAGTTTTATGATTAACTGATTTTATAACACTGATTCTTAACTTAATCATAGGAAATGTCTACTTCCACAGGTTTTATTGTACTTCTAATAGTTATTATTGTCTTGGTACTACTTGGAAGAACTGGACGATTGCAACCAGCCAAACAACGTGTTACAGCCGGAATACGTACAGTTAGAAATACAATTCGAGTGCGACCAACAACGAATTCATTCAATGTAAGCGTGTTACATATTTTGTATAAAAATGTTCTCAACTGAAAAATCGGAAAATTCTTTCTAGGACATTTTAAGGAGAAAAGCCTATAAGGAAAAACATTTAGTTTGACCCTTCATTTTAAAATGCATTTACATTTATCAACAGACGAACTCATTTTAATAATATCATCAGAGTAAAATATAAAGTAAAAACCTAGTTTCACCATACTATGACAAATACAATCTACCGTAAATTGATTCCATGTGGATTGTTTTATAAAAGATGGAGGATGCAAAGGATGAAAGTTAGAAAGACAATCCAATAAATGACCAAATGAAACGAACAAACATACAAACAGCACTTTACAATACACAACACAATCACATTTGACGTTCTCCACTAAAATATGGCGATAAACTATGGTACTACAGAAGTGTAAACCGTTCCTGTTACAACAGTAGCACCCGTCGTTGTGCTTATTATTGTAGGTAAAAGTCTGATGATGAGTAACACCGAACAGCGTTTTTTATAAGCGACTAGCTAGCTGTTTACATGTACAATGACCACTTTTAAATGTACCTAGGTTCATTTTTCGGTGTATTTACTATCTACAGGTTCTAAATAAAAAAAAATGTCAAACAAGAGCGCATTGAAAATCTGTGAAATTCCAATTTGTTTAATCCATGCCTAAAGGGGATGTTACTTGATGAGGCAAAACTGCTTTCTCCTCCCGAAAACCTGTCTTCATTGGTGGTTTAGGTTTGTATAGTGGTTTTTGTCTTTTTCTGTTATACTAAGCATTTGATAACCACAATGGTATACTCTTGCTTTACATTTTAATATATATATTTTTTTTTCCAGAATCGGGCCATCGCTTCGAAGGAGGACGACGATATCTACTTCTACGGGGGCATGGAGATGAAGGAAAACAATATGAAAATATCGCGCAAAGATATATCACTTGAATCTGAATTGGCTCGGGGAAGATTTGCTGTGATTTTCCTGGCAAAGTATTACAATAAAAGGGAGTGCCATGAAGTTGTTGCTAAAACACTGAAAGGTATGATGTTTGGAATATAAAAGAGAGGCGGCAGATACCAGAGGAGCATTCAAACTCGTCAAACTTATTTTCATAAGTCTACAATAAACTGACAACGGCTTGGCTAAAAAAGAAAAAGACAAACAGACAAACAATTAATAGTACACAAAACACAACATAGAAATAAATGTCTTTGTCAAAAAATTTCTTTAAAACGTGACATGTGCTACAGTTAACTACACATTGTGGACTCTCAAATTTGTAAGGAACTATCTGACCAGTGGCCAGTATTATAGTGCTGGCATAATTATATAATACGTTTTATGGCCCACCTAGGGGCTTAATGTTTTTCGGTCTGTGGTACCGTTCGTTCGTCCGTACATTAGTCCGTCAGTCTGTTTCGCTTCAAATTAAAGTGTTTGGTCAGGGTAGTTTTTGATGAAGTTGAAGTTCAATCAATCTTAGTACACGTGTTCCCTATGACAAATTTCTAATTTTAATGC
This sequence comes from Mytilus galloprovincialis, assembly GCF_965363235.1. NCBI lineage: Eukaryota > Metazoa > Mollusca > Bivalvia > Mytilida > Mytilidae > Mytilus > Mytilus galloprovincialis. The sequence goes on along the minus strand of NC_134850.1, from coordinate 45,026,144 downwards.
CAAATTTGAGTTTTGTCCCCAATTTCATAATCCACTAAAAAAGAAAATGATCGTGCGAGTGGGGCATCCGTGTACTCTTGACACATTCTATGTGCATAAGGGAATACAGATATCATAGATGTTATTATTCGGTCAAAACTGTCTCCTACCTATTAAGAGATTATTGTTGAAGTATATCCCCCTTACCCGTTTTACAATTGTTTGATCACGAGATCACCTGAATAAGGTTATTCCAGGGACACCTCATTAATTGTATCATTCTTCTTTTAATGTAAACGAATATTTCTTTAATTTACACAATAGTCATGTTTACTGGCATATTTGATCCAATTATGTTTGAAAATAGTCGTCTTGTTATCTGTCCTATAAATTGCAAAATACAATCGGTTCGTAACAATCGTCTTTGCTTTATTTTTAAGGATTGCGTTTTTACCATTTTATACAGGGAATTAATAGGCTTACAATTATCAATCATCAACTATCAATTTATTTTTTTTCTTTTTGGGGGGAAGGGGAGGGGGTCATAATTATCGGTATTACGGGTATACAAATTGAAGAGAAAAGTCGAAGAGAAATGTTTTTGAGTTGTGTTTGTTAATGAATCATCAATGTTTGGTGGCGATTATTAATCATAAACATTGGTTTAGGGCTCGTACGCTTCATCTTATATAAACCACTTCAGTTTGTTATTTGAACGAAACAGGTTGATCGGAGGTAATTTTCTCTTTTCATTCAGATGACCAGAGCGAAGATGCCATTATGAAAATGAAAGCGAAAATAAATTTCTACACTAAGAAAGTTGGTCGTCAAAAAAATGTCTTGGAGTTTATTGGCAGTGTTGAGGATGAAGTTCGTAAGTGTATAATCGACATACTAGATCAAATGGTTATTAACTGAGAAAAAAAGTCATCCTGTAAAATTCAGAATGGAAATGGGGAATATGTCAAAGAGACAATAATTCGACAAAAGGGCAGACAAAGGCCAATAAACAGCTGCGTCATGAGCGCATGATACGCCCGTCGTCTTGTGTGGAAGTTTTATGCAATAATCATAAATAGTTTCTGAGAAGTTTGAAGTTATAACCATATATTGTTTTGGAGATACGGCGGGACATGTGAACCCCCCCCTCCCCCCTTTCCTTCTTCTTATTTTTTTTAACAAAAAACTAAATATCACGTAAATAGAATTTTAAATCAAAACCAAAAAGTATACATATCTTAAGTTAGATATGGTGTCTTCCTCAATCTTGGATTTGGAAATACCAGAAAACTTTAATAAAATGTGCAAATTTTTAGAGTAGTAGGTAATTCATGTGTAAGAACTTACACTTCAATACAGAAAATGACATGTTTTATAATATTTATGGTTGTATTTGACAAAAAACAGAAAACTTATGTTTGATTATTTTTTTTCCAACTTTGCCACATAAGGGGAGGCAACTCAAATGCAAGGGCAGATAATTTAGATTAATAAGATACTTTTACAATAGAATGTGTTAGGAATTTACCTATTTTATATTGTAGCAAGAAAACGGGTCCGGTGACCCCATTTTTTCTTTTTCTTAACTGAAAGCATACTATAAAAGCTATCTTCTCATATGTTATCTCAAAATTCTATGGTGTAGTTTAAGCTTTTTTGCAGAAAATTGGGTTTTCCATGCATAATCTATACAAAATCTGTCAATTTTGAACACCGTGTAGCGTGAAAATAAGCCCGGTGATCCATTCTTTTTATTATTTTTTTTAAAAAGGCATGACATAAACTACATTTTGGCAAATTATTAAAAAATTCTATGAATAAAAATTTAGACACCCCATCTACCTTAAGTTTTAAGCAATAATCATAAATCGCTTTTGAGATACGGCGCGACATGTAAAAAAACCCTCCCCTTTTTACAAAATACTCAATAACTCAAAAATCAAATTTTGAATCATCATCAAAAAGTATACAGATCTTCAGATTAATTTAACTAAGAAGTGTGTAAAGTTTTAAGCAATAATAAAAAATCGTTTTTGAGATACGGTGCGACATGTGAAAAAACACCCCTGTTTTAGTTACAAAGTGCCGTAGCTCAAAAAGTTTTAATCTTATTTTCACCAAAAAGTATACAGATCATTTGACCATCCTAAGAAACAACTATAATAAGTTTCATGAAATTTTGATTAGTTGTTCTCAAGTTACGGTGCGACATGTTTACGCCGGACAGATGGACAGACAGACGGACGGACACCGGACATTTGTATACCACAAAACGTCCCGTCAAAATTTTGACGGGCGTATAAAAATGAGTGAATACAGTTCTGACTTTACAAAGGCAGATTGAGATTAAACGGATTAAAGTCTCGACACTGACCTTTGACATTTTAAACATTAGCAAATACTCTCAACACTGACCTTTGACATTTTAAACATTAGAAAAGCCATTACAATATGAATAGTCACAGGGTTTTTTTTTATCAAAAATACAATGAATCGTCTTCCGACTGAATTTAGTTTTTGCGTGTGTGTACAGAAATGTTTTCAATTGTTTATATTTCAACGAATATCAAAGGCGTAAGTTTGATATCCATTTAAATTGATATTTTATAGTGTTGTGTTAACCAAGGTTCCGTTTTAACGGTCGTACTATGATCTTTATTTGTTTACTGTTTACAAATTGTGACTTGTATAGAGAGAGTTATCTCATTGGAACTCATACCACATCTTCTTATATCTTATTATACACCAGGTGGACCAATTATGATACTTGAATATTGTTCGAAGGGGGTTCTGAAGCAATTTCTAGAAGCAATTAGGTCAAACCTGTCCAAAGACATTGAAGAGAAACTTTTTAGAATGGTATTTGGAATATGCCAAGGAATGAACTTTTTAGCATCAAAGCAAGTAAGTGTGAATAACTTAGACAAGTGTAAGATGTACTCGAAAAAATATTAACTACATATCCGCTCAAAATATCTTGTCATGATTGATCTTGATATGTAAATGAATGGAATACAATTATTATGTTGGATATATTGGTCATACATTTAACCGTTAGTAAAAGTAATACATGCAAAATTTGAAATGCGTAGATTTGCTCCTTAATTTTATGAACTGTCTATCGAACATAATCTATATTTTTTATTTCTCTTGGACAAAGAAAAGTTTCAATATAAAAACAACTGTTCAATACAAACATATAATAAGTTAAAAGTCGGGAAACAGCTATATACAACTAAAGTTTTAGCTTGCTGCTTGTTCTTGGCCTTTATTATGAAATGACACATTTTTAGTCAATAATCTTTACATTTAAATTGGTATTTTTCTCTAAGGTTGTTCACAGACGTTTGGCTGCAAGAAACATATTACTGAATAGCATACTAGAACCAAAGATCACAGGATTTGGCCCAGACCCTAGTTATGACGAAGGGGAGGACAACTCTGTAAGTGTTCACATGCAAATATATAGCTCAATGGTGTTTCGAATGGTTGCTGTCACATTGACGTTTAACTTCAATCCTGTTTTATTAATAAGTTACATATTATGTTTAAGTGCTATTTTGATTTACTAACAGTGAGTCAATATCACACTGCTGGTTCGCTGTTAATCGCCTTGGGTATTATCATCTTAGACGGCAGTGATTCAGGGTTAATATAATTCACATTATTCCATATTGATAAAATTCTAGTAGTTTTTTTTATATGAATGGGATTTTGAATAAATAATCATATTCACCTGCGAAAAGTATATTCACCGCGCAAAACGTCGCGTGCTTTTACGTGCATAATTTTGGGAAAACGTTTGATGTACCATTTGTTTTGGTAAATAATTGCCATTCCATACATTTCTCTCGGAATATGGAATAAAACAATTACTCTCTTTTGTTTCGGTAAATGTGTGGTTTAATTGACTTTTGAAAAACACCTATTCACTTCGGCCTTAGTGAAAATCATTTTTTCAAAAGTCAATAAAACTACATATTTACCTCATCAAAAGACAGCAATTGTATAATATTCTTTTTCAAATCTGTGTTCGTTTGCCGTTCTGGTGAATTACAAAAAAATGTACCATTTAAGGACTGACAGACCTCGCACTTCATGAAATTCATGAAACTTAATCATTTCGTCAAGATAGACTATTTTGAGCTGATAATTGGTATTAAAGTTAATAAGGATGAGTATGTCGAGTATTTCAAAACCCCAGTACAGAATCAAAACCGTACATCAATAGCAAATCCAACTTGTACGCAAAGAACCGGTGGTCTCTTAATCTAAGAGTACTGCTGATTGGTTTGTCTGACTTATTCCACGACTATCTAGACATATTGACTACCAAAGACGTTATAAAAAAGTACTTAATTTCATTTACTGTGTATGTTAAATATGAATCCATGGCACAATACAGTATAATAGTATGCAACTTGTAATATTCATGTTTTTACTTTTTGTATGTACATTAATTTATCAGTTTTGCATCTTACATGTAGCAGCTAGTGTGCAAATTTATTACTAGGACATTATTTTTTAGGGGAATGAACGAATTCCAATCAAGTGGGTGGCTCCAGAATGTATGAAGTCAACACAACATGCCAATGAGCTGAGCGACGTTTGGTCTTTCGGAATTGTCATGTGGGAAATATTCTCACTAGGTAGAATAATAAAATAATGATAAGTCCTACTCTGTCAAGGTATTCAAACACATACATGTATACAATCAATAATTATTTGAGCAGTCAAAGTAAGTAAACAGTACAATTTTCTAACCTCGAACGACTCCGAGGAGGTACGGAATCGACTGAGTCTTGACGAAAGCTTCAAGTATACACAGTCATCGACTATTCAAAGTTATAATGAAGATATATCTGCAAGTGATTTGAAATTATTTCAATTAAAATAAACCCGGAAAAATACAATAAAACCAAAAATGATACAGTATGTCGAGTTTTGAAAATTATCATTTTCAATTTATTATTTAGTGGTTCCGGTCGTAATATGTACTTTTCGAAAATTGGTTATACCACGTCATTATTTGATATTATATTTGTATAGATGTATTTATATATATATATATATATATATATATCTGTTACACATACTCTATCTTACTTTAAAGTTGTGTGTTAAAATTACAACCGTATGGCGAATATTGACTGCATGTTCAGGACAAGAACGATTTAAGAATAAATCAAAAAGGTCTATACTGTAAAATTGACCTATCGGACTAGAAGGCAGCACATTTATATATGGAACGCCATGACTGCATACATCAAACATCATCATCACCATCACCGATCATCATCTTCATCAACAAAAACGTATAATGTTGTGACCACTGCATATACTGTTGTGACCACTTCATATAATGTTGTGACCATTGCATATAATGTTTGGACCACTGCGTATAATGTTGTGAACACTTCGTTTAATGTTGTGAGCACTGCATATAATGTTGTGAGCACTACATATAATGGTGTGAGCACTGCATATAATGTTGTGAACACTGCATATAATGGTGTGAGCACTGCATATAATGGTGTGAGCACTGCATATAATGTTGTGAGCACTGCATATAATGTTGTGAGCACTGCATATAATGGTGTGAGCACTGCATATAATGCTGATCATTAACATAAGGCAGTCATGGCGTTCCACATACATTTAGACCACCACTGGAAACATATGATTTAAATATAGAAACAGAAGCACATACATGCTTATTCAGGACGAGAACGATTTGTCAATTAATCCAAGAGGAATATTTTGTAAAATTGACCGATTTGACTCAAAGTAAGAATATTTATCCTGTCACTCGAAAAAGAAAAACGTGATAAAAGATAAGAACAGAAGTATGTGAATGCATTAAATTGGAAACAAATAAAACATTGAAATATATTAAAAATAATTCTATTTATCAATAATTATAATTATCAGGTGAAACACCATACCCCGGATTGCAGAGCAGAGAAGTCCCTGGGAAAATAAAAATAGGCTATAAGATGGCGAAACCAGAACTTTGTGATGATGAGTATGTATAAATATTTGACGTATCTAATCATAGCTATTTAAAACAGTTGAGAATAATTTGTTCTATCAGAGACATATATATGTGTATATATGTCTCTCTGGTTCTATTTAAGTCATTGATGTGTAAATTGCTAACAAACTGAATGAAGAAGGACTTTATGTAAAGTTTGTGAGTCAGTAACCACGTTTAAAGAGTAATAACGTCTAGAAAAAAAATATGCTTAATTGCTGTAAAACATATAATAATTCTAAAATCCATTTAGCTCATTCATGAAATTTTCAAAATTTTAGTTTGTTGTAAATTTATACATTTTCCAAGCTCAAATGCATTATTTCTTTTTATTAATCATTATAATAGAAATAACAGTTACTTTGTATTTGGTTTTTTTTTCTATCTCAATTTGCTTGAACCCCTTGATCCGATGCATCTGATTCGCGCATGAATAGATCACATTGCAAGGAAGGTTGCGAAAATAGTTTCGTCAACACTGTCTTTCATTAAACCAAGAAATAAAATGCTAAAGGACCAACCCCGTTCAAGTCTTTATAGATATACAAACGATATAAGAATTATAAAAGAATAAGCCTTATTTCATCCACAGTTAATGCAAATTTTAATATTAGTATTCATAAGATTAATATTTTTTAGATTCTATGAAGTAATGCTGAAATGTTGGCACTATGATCCTCGGAAACGTTCAGGTTTTGAACAACTGAAGGAACAAATGAATACCATGTTCACCGAGGCTCCTGGGGATGATTATTACTACAGAACAAACGATCTGTACGTCAATCAATTTGATGAGCACAAAGAATGCCATTCATATGTAAATTTTAAAAGATAATAGACACAGCTTGAACAATTGCATTGTTTTCATATACTTGTATCGCCTTTTTAGCTCACCTGGCCCAAAGGGCCAAGTGAGCTTTTCTCATCACTTGGCGTCCGTCGTCCGTCGTCGTTAACTTTTACAAAAATCTTCTCCTCTGAAACTACTAGGCCAAATCAAATCAAACTTGACCACAATCATCATTTGGGTATCTAGTTTAAATCATGTGTGGGGTGACCCGGTCAACCAACCAAGATGGCCGACATGGCTAAGAATAGAACATACGGGTAAACTGTAGATATTTGCTTATAACTCTGAAACCAAAGCATTTAGAGCAAATCTGACAGGAGTAAAATTGTTTTTCAAGTCGAGATCTATCTGTCCTGAAATTTTCAGATGAATCGGACAAATGGTTGTTGGGTTGCTGCCCCTAAATTGGTAATTTTAAGGAAATTTTGATGTTTTTTATTATTATTTTGAATATTATTGTAGATACAGATAAACTGTAAACAGCAATAATTTTCAGCAAAGTAAGATCTTCAAAATAGGTCAACATGACTAAAATTGTCAGTTAACCCCTTAAGGAGATATTGCCCTTTATAGTAAATTTTTAACAATTTTCTTAAATTTTGTAATTTTTTGTAAATTTTTACCAAATATTTTCCTCTGTTACTAATGGGCCAAGTTCATAATCAGTACATGGTAATAAGCTGAGAACATATAGACAGCTTAAAGAAAATTATAAATTGGAAAACTATTTATTGTTAAATATAGACAGAAAAGTAATAGGGCATTTTGCTAAAATTCGTATTAGTAACAGTGTTCTTAGAATTGAACAAGGGCGTCACACTAAAACCCCTGTAGAAGAAAGAATTTGTCCTTTGTGCTTCTTAGAAGTTGAAGATGAATTTCATTTCACTTTAAAATGTACAAAACTAAATATAATTAGAGACCAACTGTTTTCCAAAATTAGTGAAATAGTTCCCTCTTTTTTAAATATGACTAATGAAGCAAGATTTAAATTTTTATATACGTGTGTTGAGACTGATATAATTAGAATTATTGTTAAATTTATAAGCGACATGTACATTTCTAGAAATGCTTTATTAAGCACTAAATAACTTTGTGGTACCACCTCCTCATATAATGTTTATGAAATTGCTATGATATATATATGTTTGTATTTTTGTGTATAACAAATTTGTATTGTCTTGGTATCAATCCTGTAATTTTGGATTTTAAACCAATAAAAATTACTTACTTACTTACTTACTTACTTACTTATAGATAGAGATAATTGTAAGTAGCAAGAACAAGCAAACAAATTACCATCACCAAAATACAATTTTGTCATGAATACATCTGTGTCCTTTGTTAAACATGCACAAAGACCAAGGTGAGCGACACAGGCTCTTTGGAACCTCTAGTTTTTTTATTATGATAGAAATAAATCGTTGATTTAAAAGTAGTAGTGTAGCACTGCATACTGTTACATCATGTTCAAATGATTGATCGAGAATTCGATTAAAGCTGAGAACAACAGAAACAGAAAAACTAACTATCATATTGAAAGAATTATTTCAAGAACGTTTTATTATAGCTTAAAAAATGCATGTTTGGTATTCTTTTATTGCTTTTAATTCTCTTTAGGTCACCAGGTCCACTGGGGCAAGTGAGCTTTTCTCATCACTTGGATTTCGTCGTCCGTTAACTTGTACAAAATTTTTCCCCTCTTAAACTACTGGGCCAAATTTAACCAAACCTTGCCATAACCACCACTAGGGTATCTACTTTAAAAATGTGTCCGATAACCTTGCCTGCCAATCAACATGGCCGCAAAGGCTTAAAATGGCACATAGAGATAAAATGCAGTTTTAGCGTATAATTCTGAAACTAAAGCATTTATCTAGCAAAACTTAGGTTCACTGACTGATGTTTATCAGGTTTAGATCTATCTGCCCTTAAACTTTCAGACGAATCAGACAACCTGTTGTTGGGTTGAATTGATTAAAGGAAGTTTTGCAGTTTTTTATTATCTTAATTATCATTAAAGATAAAGATAGAAATAGCGGTTTACTATATAAGTCTAAGGGAAATTGTAAAAGAAAACCCAGTTCCACGTGGATACAACTTAATAAAAACTAATATAGATTATGATAAGGGGTCTTTAGTAATTAGTGTAAGACTTAAATAGGATGACCTGCTTTAATTTAACTACTAGGCCAAATTTAACCAAACTTGGCCGCAATTATTATAATTACTATTTATTATGATTTTAACCTTATTTTACATGATTTTCAAAAATACAGAAGATACAGGTGAGCGACACAGGCTCTTGAGAGCCTCTAGTTTTATTTTACTGTTATATAAAATATTGTACGGCGCTTCATTATTCAAAATCAAAGAATTGACAGAAGAGCACAAATTAAATTGATGATGTCAACAGTAAAAAAAAAGGGGGGGGACGCAGCCGTTTTACAATTATATCGAGTTTTTTTTGGGGAAACTAAAGTTTACCTCCAGATGCTTAAATTGAAATAAATAAATAAAAATAATTATATGTATTTATAAATCACGATAAACTAATGCAGCTTAATAGAAAAGTAAAGCGTTCCTCTTTTTATTGAAACCACCACACGTCTCTCAATATCAAACATGTTTAGTTGTAAGAGTTTTTAAATTAGTTGAATTGTCAGTCAACACCTCAATGGATATTGATCGGGATATTGACATATTACAATAAGTTACTCTTAACTGTTATCATATATTTAACAATGTCTAATTAAAAATCACTTGTACATCATTTTCCATCAATAAAAATTCAATCTTTGAAAACAATGGTTGTTAGACGACCTGGAATTTATGAAGGTGGAAATCAACAAACGTTGGTCATGGTCATATAATGGTACGGTGGCAGAATGCGGCCATGAAAGAAAAAAAAATTATGTTGTTCCCTCAAGATACTATGTCGTTCCCTCAAGATGCTATGTCGTTCCCACAAGATAGTTATCTCGTTCCCTCAAGATACTATGTCGTTCCCTCAAGATAGTTATCTCGTTCCCTCAAGATACTATGTCGTTCCCTCAAGATGTTATGTTGTTCCCTCAAGATAGTTATCTCGTTCCCTCAAGATGCTATGTCGTTCCCTCAAGATACTATGTCGTTCCCTCAAGATGTTATGTTGTTCCCTCAAGATAGTTATCTCGTTCCCTCAAGATACTATGTCGTTCCCTCAAGATAGTTATCTCGTTCCCTCAAGATAGTTATCTCGTTCCCTCAAGATACTATGTCGTTCCCTCAAGATGTTATGTTGTTCCCTCAAGATAGTTATCTCGTTCCCTCAATATACTATGTCGTTCCCTCAAGATGTTATGTTGTTCCCTCAAGATGCTATGTCGTTCCCTCAAGATACTATGTTGTTCCCTCAAGATAGTTATCTCGTTCCCTCAAGATTTTAAAATTGTATTGATATATGATTCATTTCGCCCTTCGAAGCGGAACTGTAGACGTGGCCAGATCCCAAAAGTAGAATATTTACATAATAATAATGATATAATAATTCTGTATTTAAAGAGAATAACTGAGAGGGGATAGGAGGGGTCCTGATCCAGAAATCCCGGGCTTAAAAACACGAAATCTCGAAATCCCGAATTTAAATAAAGTAAATCCCGACGTCCCGTAATCCGAAAAAAAGAATTCCCGGATCCGAAAGGGTCAATCCCGAAATCCCGAGCTTAAAAACACCCGATCCCGGAGTCCCAGTAAAGGTAGCACTCCACAGTTAGATGTGTAGTTTCGTATTTTGGACCCTAAGGATTTTTCAAATATAAGAGCTAGTGTGCAATAAAATTCATTTTTGGATAGCTGAGTATTCAAATAGCCTTCGTATTGGGTTTATATGAACATCAAGATCATATAATGTATGTAATATAGGCTGTTTTCTGTATGACAGTCCGTATTTGTATGTCCATACCAAACATTGGTCCGGCAATTTTTGTAATGTTTTTTTCCGACTTTTTGTCGCACGAACTTTGTGATTAGATTTTACGAAAAAATTAGGCGAAAGACACCCATTTTTTATTTGATCATTAGGAAGATTTATGAAAACAGTTTCTTAAAAGGTATCACTCAAAGGCATTGAAGTTCTAGTTTGATCCAAATTTTGGGGGGATATGTGACATGCATGTTTACCCCCTTTTTGTAATATTTTATGGTAAATAAATGCAGAATGTTGCCATGGATACACAGAAAAAGGAATTATTTTTCACCCTTTTAACATTTGAAAATTAAATCTAAGGAAGATACTGATTACATACACATGCACATGTACAACACAAACAGTTAGGTTAGTGTATTAGAAATCCAGGAATAGGAGATGATAAAACATTTTGTGGCTCATTTTTAATTTTATTTTCAAAGAGGGTGGTAAAGTGTTATTTTCGTGCAACGTTTTCGGCCTTTTCATTTTACGTGTTTTCGTGATTTGGTGTTTTATTTCTCGTTTTCTCGTGTTTGGTTCGATATGCGTGCTTCGTATTTCCCCTTATTTATTTTCCGTGTTTCGTGTCGGTGGTCTTAATTTCTCGTTCTTGCATTGTTCCGCATTTGATTAAAAAGAGAATTGGAAGTAACTCCACGTCTTTACTCCACCGTTTCGAAGTTGGAAATAAAGAATAAATCAATATAATTGTATTGCTATGTTGAGGGAACGAGATAACTATCTTGAGGGAACGACATAATATCTTGAGGGAACGAGATAGCTATCTTGAGGGAACGACATAGTATCTTGAGGGAACGAGATAACTATCTTGTGGGTACGACATATCATCTTGAGGGAACGACATAGTATCTTGAGGGAACAACATAACATCTTGAGGGAACGACATAGTATCTTGAGGGAACGAGATAATTATCTTGAGGGAACGAGATAACTATCTTGAGAGAACGACATAGTATCTTGAGGGAACGAGATAATTATCTTGAGGGAACGAGATAACTATCTTGAGGGAACGACATAGAATCTTTAGGGAAGGAGATAACTATCTTGTGGGAACGACATAGCATCTTGAGGGAACGACATAGTATCTTGAGGGAACAACATAATTTTTTTTTCTTTCATGGCCGCATTCTGCCACCGTATAATGGGGCCTAGGTTAAAATCCAAATTATTTATCTGTGTGACAAAACTATATCAGGGCCTTTTATACGGTGGCAGAATGCTACGGTGGCAGAATGCTACGGTGGCAGAATGCTACGGTGGCAGAATGCTACGGTGGCAGAATGCGGCCATGAAAGAAAAAAAAATTATGTTGTTCCCTCAAGATACTATGTCGTTCCCTCAAGATGCTATGTCGTTCCCACAAGATAGTTATCTCGTTCCCTCAAGATACTATGTTGTTCCCTCAAGATAGTTATCTCGTTCCCTCAAGATACTATGTCGTTCCCTCAAGATAGTTATCTCGTTCCCTCAAGATAATTATCTCGTTCCCTCAAGATGCTATGTCGTTCCCTCAAGATATTATGTTGTTCCCTCAAGATTTTATGTTGTTCCCTCAAGATAGTTATCTCGTTCCCTCAAGATACTATGTCGTTCCCTCAAGATACTATGTCGTTCCCTCAAGATAGTTATCTCGTTCCCTCAAGATAGTTATCTCGTTCCCTCAAGATACTATGTCGTTCCCTCAAGATGTTATGTTGTTCCCTCAAGATAGTTATCTCGTTCCCTCAAGATAGTTATCTCGTTCCCTCAAGATGCTATGTCGTTCCCTCAAGATACTATGTTGTTCCCTCAAGGTAGTTATCTCGTTTCCTCAAGATTTTAAAATTGTATTGATATATGATTCATTTCGCCCTTCGAAGCAGAACTGTAGACGTGGCCAGATCCCAAAAGTAGAATATTTGCATAATAATAATGATATAATAATTCTGTATTTAAAGAGAATAACTGAGAGGGGATAGGAGGGGTCCTGATCTAAAAAGCCTGGGCTTAAAAACACGAAATCTCGAAATCCCGAATTTAAATAAAGTAAATCCCGACGTCCGGTAATCCCAAAAAAAAGAATTCCCGGATCCGAAAGGGTCAATCCCGAAATCCCGAGCTTAAAAACACCCGATCACGGAGTCCCAGTAAAGGTAGCACTCCACAGTTAGATGTGTAGTTTCGCATTTTTGCTCCTGAGGATTTTTCAAATATAAAAGCTAGTGTGCAATAAAATTCATTTTTGGATAGCTGAGTATTAAAATAGCCTTCGTCTTGGGTTTATATGAACATCAAGATTATATAATGTATGTAATATAGGCTGTTTTCTGTATGACAGTCCGTATTTGTATGTCCATACCATACATTGGTCCGGCAATATTTGTAATGTTTTTTTCCAACTTTTTGTCGCACGAACTTTGTGATTAGATTTTACGAAAAAATTAGGCGAAAGACACCCATTTTTTATTTGATCATTGGGAAGATTTATGAAAACAGTGTCTAAAAAGGTATCACTCAAAAGCATTGAAATTCTAGTTTGATCCAAATTTTGGGGGGGAAATGTGACATGCATGTTTACCCCCTTTTTGCAATATTTTATGGGAAATAAATGCAAAATGTTGCCATGGATACACAGAAAAGGAATTATTTTTCACCCTTTTAACATTTGAAAATTAAATCTAAGGAAGATACTGATTACATACATATGCACATGTAAAACACAAACAGTTAGGTTAATGTATTAGAAATCCAGGAATAGGAGATGATAAAACATTTTGTGGCTCATTTTTAATTTTATTTTCTAAGAGGGTGGTGAAGGGTTATTTTCGTGCAACGTTTTCGGCCTTTTCATTTTACGTGTTTTCATGATTTGGTGTTTTATTTCTAGTTTTCTCGTGTTTGGTTCGATGTGCGTGCTTCGTATTTCCCCTTATTTATTTTCCGTGTTTCGTGTCCGTGCTCTTAATTTCTCGTTCTTGCATTGTTCCGCATTTGATTAAAAAGTGAATTGGAAGTAACTCCACGTCCTTACTCCACCGTTTCGAAGTTGGAAATAAAGAATAAATCAATATTATTGTATTTGCTATGTTGAGGGAACGAGATAACTATCTTGAGGGAACGACATAGTATCTTGAGGGAACGAGATAATTATCTTGAGGGAACGACATAGTATCTTTAGGGAACGAGATAACTATCTTATGGGAACGACATAGAATCTTGAGGGAACGACATAGTATCTTGGGGGAACAACATAACATCTTGAGGGAACGACATAGTATCTTGAGGGAACGAGATAATTATCTTGAGGGAACGAGATAATTATCTTGAGGGAACGAGATAACTATCTTGAGGGAACGACATAGTACCTTGAGGGAACGAGATAACTATCTTGTGGGAACGACATAGAATCTTGAGGGAACGACATAGTATCTTGAGGGAACAACATAATTTTTTTTTCTTTCATGGCCGCATTCTGCCACCGTAGAATGCGGCCATGGAAGAAAAAAAAATATGTTTTTCCCTCAAGATACTATGTCGTTCCCTCAAGATGCTATGTCGTTCCCACAAGATAGTTATCTCGTTCCCTCAAGATACTATGTCGTTCCCTCAAGATAGTTATCTCGTTCCCTCAAGATACTATGTCGTTCCCTCAAGATAGTTATCTCGTTCCCTCAAGATAAGTATCTCGTTCCCTCAAGATACTATGTCGTTCCCTCAAGATGTTATGTTGTTCCCTCAAGATACTATGTCGTTCCCTCAAGATGATATGTCGTTCCCACAAGATAGTTATTTCGTTCCCTCAAGATACTATGTCGTTCCCTCAATATAGTTATCTCGTTCCCTCAAGATACTATGTCGTTCCCTCAAGATAGTTATCTCGTTCCCTCAACATAGCAATACAATTATATTGATTTATTCTTTATTTCCAACTTCGAAACGGTGGAGTAAGACATGGAGTTACTTTAAATTCACTTTTTAATCAAATGCGGAACAATGCAAGAACGAGAAATTAAGACCAACGACACGAAACACGGAAAATAAATAAGGGGAAATACGAAGCACGCACATCGAACCAAACACGAGAAAACGAGAAATAAAACACCAAATCAAGAAAACACGTAAAATGAAAAGGCCGAAAACGTTGCACGAAAATAACCCTTTACCACCCTCTTAGAAAATAAAATTAAATATGAGCCACAAAATGTTTTATCATCTCCTATTCCTGGATTTCTAATACATTAACCTAACTGTTTGTGTTGTACATGTGCATATGTATGTAATCAGTATCTTCCTTAGATTTAATTTTCAAATGTTAAAAGGGTGAAAAATAATTCCTTTTCTGTGTATCCATGGCAACATTCTGCATTTATTTACCATAAAAAATTGCAAAAAGGGTGTAAACATGCAGGTCACATATCCCCCCCAAAATTTGGATCAAACTAGAATTTCAATGCTTTTGAGTGATACCTTTTTAGACACTGTTTTCATAAATCTTCCTAATGATCAAATAAAAAATGGGTGTCTTTCGCCTAATTTTTTCGTAAAATCTAATCACAAAGTTCGTGCGACAAAAAGTTGGAAAAAACGGTAAGCGGAAGAAGGGATCCCGTAGACCGCCCTACGTCACGATTAATGAATTATGCATATTCTATTTATAGGCTATTTTTAAACGATTCGGAAAATACTAATGCTAAAAATAGAATTTTCTTAACATGTAAAACTATCTTAAAAAAACGATGCAAAATCATTAACTTTCATGGAGAGTGGTAGAGGGTTATTTTCGTGGTACGTGATTGGGTTATTTTATTTCACGTTTAACGTGTTTTTACTTTTTTTATTTTACGTTCAGTCGTGCAAAACAGCGAGGTGTTCAACATGTTCTGCTTATGTAATTTTTATACGTGCTTCGTGATTCAAATGCTTATTTTGCGTGCTCAGTATTTTTCAAAAAAAAAACCAACACTAGACAGGGATCGTCAACATGGACAAGAACGAAGTTGATTTAATTTTGTTTCCGTGATAAGAAACGATAAGGCGGTAAGGCCAATGATGTTGTTCCTTTATTTGCATTTTAAAAGTTCAGAATATCTTTATATATATATATATATATACTTTTTTAAAAGCTGTAAATTATTTATATCATAAATGTGTACACACTAAGTAGGGATTATTAAGTAAAACAGAGAGTTCATATATACAAGAGGACAGTGACTCAGTCACAAAAGGTTCACCTTAAAGTCTTTATTTTTTTTGTAAAGACTTGCAAATGTCCCATGCACGTGATCCCATGGCTTTGAATATACTATGGAGTTAATAATATTTTTATCATCTGCTTAATAGAGTACTTTGATGTAGGCAAATTGAAAAAAAACCATGTAGCTTACACGTTCTTAGACACGAGACATTACCTTAACGGGGTGTGAGGGGGTTGGGGTGCTGGTCTTCGTTTCCCCAATTATTTGTTTATAATGAAGCTACATGTTCTATTGGGGCGTTCTATGTGATCTTCTGGGCGGTCTACATGATCCCCTGTTGTCTGAACCTTATATTTCTAGTTATAGAACGTTCTATAGGATTGTTTATCATGTATATAGCAAAGGACGTTCTACAGGATCCCCTGTTGTCTGAACATTATATATCTACTAAAGGACGTTCTATAGGATACTCTATTGTTTGTTTTTGATGTATCTAATAGAGGACTTTTTACGGGATCCCTTGGTCGGTCTGTGTGATCCCCTGCTTTCTCAACATTATGCATCTACTATAAGACGTTCTACAGGATCCCCTGTTGTTTGTTTTTCAAGTATTTACTATAGGGCGTTCTACACGATCCCCTGGTCGGTCTACGGGATCCCCTGTTTTCTCAACATAATATATCTACTATAAGACGTTCTATAGGATCCCCTATTGTTTGTTAATCAAGTATATACTAAAGGGCGTTCTACAGGATCCCCTGGGCGGTCTTCAGGATCCCTTGTTGTCTGAACATTATATATCTACTAAAGGACGTTCTATAAGACCCCTGTTGATTGTTTTTCATGTTTATACTATAGGGCTTTCTACAGGATCCCCTGGGCGGTCTAAAGGATCCCCTGTTGTCGTTACATTATATATCTTCTATAGAACGTTCTATAGGATCCCCTATATTGTTTGTTTATTATTTATATACTAAAGGGCGTTATACCGGATCCCCTGGGCGGTCTACAGGATGCCCTGTTGATTGTTTTTTATGTTTATTCTATAGGGCTTGTACAGGATCCACTGGGCGGTCTACAGGATCTACGTTTGTTTAAAAATATATATCTACTATAAGACGTTCTAAAGTATCCCCCGTTATTTATTTTTCAAGTATATACTATAGGGCGTTCTACACGATCCCCCGGTCGGTCTACGGGATCCCCTGTTTTCTCAACATAATATATCTACTGTAAGACCTTCTATAGGATTTCTATTGTTTGTTAATCAAGTATATACTAAAGGGCGTTCTACAGGATCCCCTGGGCGGTCGTCAGGATCCCTTGTTGTCTACATTATATATCTACTAAAGGACGTTCTATAAGACCCCCTGTTGATTGTTTTTCATGTTTATACTATAGGGCGTTCTACATGATCCCCTGGGCGGTCTACAGGATCCCCTGTTGTCTTTACATTATATATCTACTATAGGACGTTCTATAGGATCCCCTATGATGTTTGTTTATTATTTATATACTTAAGGGCGTAATACCGGATCCCCTGGGCGGTCTACAGGATGCCCTGTTGATTGTTTTTTTTTATGTTTATACTATTATAGGGCTTTCTATATGATCCCTTGGGCGGTTTGCAGGAAACTATAGTTGGTCTGCAGGAATCCCTGTTTTTCAACATAATATAGGTACTGTAGGACGTTCTATAAGACCTCCTGTTGATTGTTTTTCATGTTTATACTATAGGGCTTTCTATATGATCCTTTGGACGGTCTGCGGGAAACTTTGGGTGGTCTGCAGGAATCTTTATTTTTCAACATAATATATGTACTATAGGACGTTCTATAAGACCCCCTGTTGATTGTTTATCATGTATATTCCAAAGGGCGTTCAAAAGGATCCCCTAGGCAGTCTACAGGATCCCTTTTTGTCTGAACATTATATATTAACTATAGAACGTTCTATTGGATACCCTATTGTTTGTTTTTGATGTATCTAATAGAGGACTTTTAACGGGATCCCTTGGTCGGTCTGTGTGATCCCCTGCTTTCTCAACATTATGTATCTACTACAAGACGTTCTACAGGATCCCCTTTTGTTTGTTTTTCAAGTATATACTATAAGGGCGTTCTACAAAATCCCCTGGTCGGTCTACGGGATCCTCTGTTTTCTCAACATAATATATCTACTATAAAATGTTCTTTAGGATCCCCTATTGTTTGTTAATCAAATATATACTAAAGGGCGTTCTACAGGATCACCTGGGCGGTCTTCAGGATCCCCTGGGCGGTCTTCAGGATCCCCTGTTGTCTTTACATTATATATGTTCTAAATGGCGTTCTATATATAAGACCCCTGTTGATTGTTTTTCATGTTTATACTATAGGGCTTTCTATACGATCCCTTGTGCGATCTGCAGGAATCTTTGTTTTTCAACATAATATATGTACTATAGGACGTTCTATTGATTGTTTTTCATGTTTATACTAAAGGGCGTTCTACAGGATCCCCTGTTGTCTTTACATTATATATCTACTATAGGACGTTCTATAGGATCCCTATGTTGTTTGTTTATTATTTATATACTAAAGGGCGTTCAACTGGATCCCCTCGGCGGTCTACAGGATGCCCTGTTGATTGTTTTTTTTTATGTTTATATTATAGGGCGTTGTACAGGATCCACTGGGCGGTCTACAGGACCCCCATTTGTTTAAAAATATATATCTACTATAAGACGTTCTAAAGTATCCCCCGTTGTTTGTTTTTCATTTATATACTATAGGGCGTTCTATAAGATCCCCTGGGCGGTCTACAGTATCCCGTTTTCTCAACATAATATATCTACTATAAGACGTTCTATAGGATCCCTTGGGCGGTCTTAAGGATACTCTGTTGTCTTTACATTATATATGTACTAAATGGCGTTCTATAAGACCCCCTGTTGATTGTTTTTCATGTTTATACTATGGTAGCACTCCACAGTTAGATGTGTAGTTTCGCATTTTGGCCCCTGTGGATTTTTCAAATATGAGAGCTAGTGTGCAATAAAAATCATTTTTGGATAGCTGAGTATTAAAATAGCCTTTGTATTGGGTTTATATGAACATCAAGGTTATGTAATGTATGTAATATAGGCTGTTTTCTGCATGACAGTCCGTATTTGCATGTCCCTACCATACATTGGTCCGGCAATTATTGTAATGTTTTTTTCCAACTTTTTATCGCACGAACTTTGTGATTGGATTTTACGAAAAAATGAGGCGAAAGACACCCATTTTTTATTTGATCATTTGGAAGATTTATGAAAACAGTTTCTAAAAAGGTATCACTCAAAGGCATTGAAATTCTAGTTTGATCCAAATTTTGGGGGGATATGTGACATGTCAACCCCCCTTTTTGCAATATTTTATGGTAAATAAATGCAGAATGTTGCCATGGATACACATATAAGGAATTAATTTTCACTCTTTTAACTTTTGAAAATCAAATCTATGGAATATACTGATTACATACATATGCACATGTACAACACAAACAGTTGGGTTAATGTATTAGAAATCCAGGAATAGGAGATGATAAAACATTTTGTGGCTCATTTTTATTTTATTTTCTAACTGTGGAGTGCTACCTTATGGCACACCAGAAAGCACAGAAATGCACTTTTTAAGATAAAATTTACCACAAATCTTTAGTCTTTTATGTTCTTGTTTTAGTTCTGAAGGTAAAAAATCTGTTAGGAATGCAATTTATGTTTATTTTATTGTTTACTGTCCTTAGCAACCAAATATACACATTTTGACACTTAGACATGTTGCGGTCTCAAATTTGTACTCCATTAGCTTCACCATTGTAACCAAAGATTGCGCTTTATATGATATCCTCAGAATGTATTGCTTTATATTTTTGAACGCGAATAAGTCAAATAAACATTTTTAGCAGGATTTTATATTATAATTTGACATTAATTAAATTTAATGATGCCAGTACTGCTAGAAATTTATACCCTGCTTGAGAGCTTCTAAACCAAGGTTAGGTATGCTATTTACAGCAAAATTGACCTATAAGTGCTTTCAAATACCTTAAAATTGTACAATTAGTCCTCTTTGAAGGTAATTTTATGATTTTAAATAAGATAATGGGAAAAGTTTTAGAAATTTACTTCAAAAATGAGACAGACTTGAAGTTTTTCACTATGATCCAGCATTTATTTTTAAATCACTTTTTGTTGCGTTTCAACATCAACTGCTAACCTTCATAAAATCTTTATTACTGAACCAATTTTAAAAACTAAGTTACCATTTTCATCGTAACAGCTAGTAGAACACAGAAAATATAATAAAAATTGAAGCAGAAGGGGGAAAATTTCACCTTAAGGTAGCACTCCACAGTTAGATGTGTAGTTTCGCATTTTGGCCCCTGTGGATTTTTCAAATATGAGAGCTAGTGTGCAATAAAAATCATTTTTGAATAGCTGAGTATTAAAATAGCCTTTGTATTGGGTTTATATGAACATCAAGGTTATGTAATGTATGTAATATAGGCTGTTTTCTGCATGACAGTCCGTATTTGCATGTCCCTACCATACATTGGTCCGGCAATTATTGTAATGTTTTTTTCCAACTTTTTATCGCACGAACTTTGTGATTGGATTTTACGAAAAAATGAGGCGAAAGACACCCATTTTTTATTTGATCATTTGGAAGATTTATGAAAACAGTTTCTAAAAAGGTATCACTCAAAGGCATTGAAATTCTAGTTTGATCCAAATTTTGGGGGGATATGTGACATGTCAACCCCCCTTTTTGCAATATTTTATGGTAAATAAATGCAGAATGTTGCCATGGATACACATATAAGGAATTAATTTTCACTCTTTTAACTTTTGAAAATCAAATCTATGGAATATACTGATTACATACATATGCACATGTACAACACAAACAGTTGGGTTAATGTATTAGAAATCCAGGAATAGGAGATGATAAAACATTTTGTGGCTCATTTTTATTTTATTTTCTAACTGTGGAGTGCTACCTTATAGGGCTTTCTATATGATCCCTTGGGCAGTCTTCGGGAAACTTTGGGTGGTCTGCAGGAATCTCTGTTTTTCAACATGATATATGTACTATAGGACGTTCTATAAGACCCCCTGTTGATTGTTTTTCATGTTTATACTATAGGGCGTTCTAAAGAATCACCTGTTTTCTCAACATTATTTATCTACTATGAGACGTTCTATAGGATCCCCTATTGTTTGTTAATCATTTATATACTAAAGGGCGTTCAAAAGGATCCCCTAGGCAGTCTACAGGATCTCCTTTTGTCTGAACATTATATATTTACTATAGAACATTCTACAGAATCCCTTGTTGTTTGTTTATCATGTATATACTAAAGGGCGTTTAATAGGATCCCCTGAGCGGTCTACAGGATCCCCTTTTGTCTTTACATTTTAAATCTACAATAGGACGTTCTATAGGATCCTTTATATTGTTTGTTTATTATTTATATACTAAAGGGCGTTCTACCGAATCCCCTGGTCGGTCTACAGGATGCCCTGTTGATTGTTTTTTATGTTTATACTATCGGGCGTTCTACAGGATCCCCTGGGCGGTCTATAGAATCCCCTTTTGTTAAAAAAATATGCATCTGAGATAGGAAATTCTATAGGTTCCCCTGTTCTTTGTTTATTATGTATATATTATAGGGCGTTTATGATCCCTTGGGCGGTCTGCAAGATCACCTGTTTTCTCAACAATATATATCTATCATAGGACGTTCTATAGTATTCCCTGTTAATTGTTTTTCATGTTTATACTATAGGGCTTTCTATATGATCCCTAAGTCGATCGGCGGGAAACTATGGGTGGTCTGCAGGAATCCCTGTTTTTCAACATAATATATGTACTATAGGACGTTCTATAAGACCCACTGTTGATTGTTTTTCATGTTTATACTATAGGGCGTTCTAAAGGATCACATGTTTTCTCAACATTATTCATCTACTGTACTATAAGACGTTCTATAGGATCCCATGTTGTTTGTTTATCATTTATATACCAAAGGGCGTTCAATAGGATCCTTTAGGCAGTCTACAGGATCCCCTTTTGTCTGAACATTTTATATTGACTATAGAACGTTCTACATGATCCCTTTTTGTTTGTTTATCATGTATATACTAAAGGGCGTTCAATAGGATCCCCTGGGCGGTCTACACGATCCCCTTTTGTCTACATTATATATCTACTATAGGACGTTCTATAGGATCCCCTATATTGTTTGTTTATTATTTATATACTAAAGGGCGTTCTACCGGATCCCCTGGGCGGTCTACAGGATGCCCTGTTGATTGTTTTTTTATGTTTTTACTATAGGGCGTTCTACAGGATTCGCTGGGCGAAAAAATATGCATCTGAGATAGGAAATTCTATAGGTTCCCCTGTTCTTTGTTTATTATGTATATATTATAGGGCGTTTATGATCCCTTGGGCGGTCTGCAGGATGCCCTGTTTTCTCAACATTATATATCTATCATAGGACGTTCTTTAGGATCCCCTGTTGATTGTTTTTCATGTTTATACTATAGGCCCATCTACATGATCTCCTGTTGTTTGAGCATTTTATATTCTTCAGGATCCCCTGTTTGATTTGTATGCATCTAGGATAGAACCTTCTATAGGTTCCCCTGTTTTTTTTAAACATGTATCTACTTTACGTATATACTAGAGGGCGTTTTATAGGATCCCCTGTTGTGTGATAGTCGTGTATCTGCATGCTGAAGGGCGTTCTATAGGATCTCCGGGGCGGTCTTTAGAATAACCTGCTGTTTTTTCATTATGTTTCTAGTATACGACGTTCTTTAAGATCCTCTGGGCTGTCTATATGATACCCTGTTGGTTGGTATTGTTTCATAATCATGCATCTGCTATAGGGCGTTCTTTAAGATCCCCGGGTCGGTCCATAGAATCTCTAGGTCGGTCTATAGGAGCCCTGTTGTTTGTTCATAATGTATCTATTGGAGGGCGTTCTACAGGATCCCCTTGGCGGTCTATAGGATTCCCTGTGGTTTAATAATTGTGTATCTGCTATAGGTTGTTCTATACGATTCCGTTGTCAAGTAATCATGTATTTACTAGGGAGCGTTCTATGGGATCCCCTGATGGGTCTATAGGATCACCTGTTGTGCAATATTCGTGTATCTGCTATAGGGCGTTTTATAGGATCCCCAGGGCGGTCTATAGGATCCCCTGTTCGTTGTTCATGTATCTATAACATGGTGTTCTATACGATACCCTGGGCGGTTTATAGGATCCCCGGGTCGGTCTTAGGATCCCCTCTTGTTTAATAGTTCTGCATCTGCTATAGGACGTTCTTTGTTATCCCTTTCAAAGGGGGCATATTATATTGTTATTGTTCGTTTCTTTTTTTTTTTCATTTCGTTTATAATATATCTTCTTAAGTGTATAATATATCTTATTGAATTAATAAGATATCCTATAAAGTATAAAAGCTATCTTTTAAAGTTGACAAGATATCTTATAAAGAGTAAATTATATAAAATATCTTATATATTATGTATTATATGAGCTATCTTGTATATATATATTATATATGAGAGAGAGATTTTATATATCATTTGAAATATCTGATCATGATATATTATATGAGCTATCTTGAAGTTAGAATAAATAGTAAAACGGCTTGCCATATATACTCATTGAATCTATTATCATTAATAGACAGTACAACATAAATATATCGGAAAGGGATATTAAAAGACTGGTCAATTTCTTTTCTCCTGTCTGTACAAATTCATAAGAATACGAAAACAAATAGAATTGCCATTGCGAGCAAAGGCAGATGTCATACTGTTATCAAGTTGCCAGACGACCTTGCCATTGCTAGGTTACCGTCAGCAATTTTGAAATAAAATTTTTGCTAAAAAAACACAACTACCTACTGCTAGGTACATGTAGTTCTGGGGCGTGTTTTTTTGTTCTTCGGTAGTGAGCCAGAAGAGGTCCATTTCTATTTTTTTGCATTGGGAAGATCTTCTGGCTCTCTTCCACCTCTTCTTTTTAAATAGGTGGTTTAGACAGCAGAGGCACAAAACAAACATGGCGTCGTTTATTCTAAATGACATTCATAAATTAATTAATGAAGATATACTAGAATGTGAGCTTTGTTATAAACGTTTTTATGGTATGACAGCCTTAGTAGGACATATCTGTAGGACGATAAGCTGGATGAATATAAGAACTACACGGACAGTAATAGTTAAGGGACAATTCTTTGAAATTCTAGAGACGGGATTTTGATTCTTCTTTAGGTACAGAAAACCATCAACATTTTGAAGATTACTTTCCGGCGCATGCCTGATTGAGGTTGCTAGTTCATTTCAATTTTTCTTTTATTTATTAAACTTTACAATTTTATTGAACTTTTAATTTTTTACATTTTCTTTATTATATTTTCATTAGTGATTAACGCTAATTTCAATACTCATGATTGGGCTAGTAGTCAGTTTAAATCAATAGATGAGGAATGAAAGTGTGAAACAATTCAAACGATAAAACTAATACGGCCTAATTATACAAAACAAAACAATTTGAAAAATACCAAATATGAGTTGAGACATGAACCAACGACAAACACTAAACTACATGCTCCTGACTTGGGACAGGTTCATAAAGAATATGGCAGAAGTTGATTATATAAAAACGAAGATGTGGTATGATTGCCAATGAGACAACTCTTCACAAGAGACCAAATGATACAAAAATTAACAGCCATAGGTCACCTGACCATACGGCTTTTAACAATAAGCAAAGCCAATACCACATAGTGAGCTATAAAAGGCCCCGAAATCACAAATGTAAAACAATTCAAAGGAGAAAACTAACGGCCTAATTAATGTATAAAATAAAGTGAACGAAAAACAAAGAAGTAACACAGCAACAAACGGCAACCACCGAGTTCCTGTCCCAAGTCAGTAGCCTGTAAGTCACTGACTTATAGGCTACTGACTTGGGACAGGCACATACATACAGAATGTGGCGGGATTAAACATAGTAGCGGGATCCCAACCATTTCCTATCCAGGGACAGTGATTTAACAGTACAACAACTAGTTTGTGAGCGCTCGATCCTCCTCGAAGCTGAAACAGTAGTGTAGCAGTACAATATAAGAACAACCTGTGCAAATCAGTTGCAATTTGATTAACTGAAAAGATCGGCACGAGATACTCAAAAGAAACCGGCCAACTAACATTAAGACTATAGACTCAAAACATCGAACAAAGAGTATTTGCAATTACTGGAAGTTTGTTCAAAGCTAGTTGCAACTAGTTCTGAAATAAATCTTGTTCTCCCAGACTGAAGTATCAATCAGTACACAACCAACTGTTAAAATTTATTAAAAAGAAAAGTATAGGAAACGTCTGGTTTACGTTGCATACTAACATATGGATCGATATATAATGAAAGCATTTGAAAAGTGGTAGTCCGAAGGTTTTGACCATCGAAATTTTGCATTAGAAATAATAGTTAGGACCTGAGGAGATTTTCTTCAAGGACCACCAGAAAAAAATGATTTTGAGAACTTCCTGAAAGCTTTGCTTTATACAAAAATAATCCAGTTCGGTTACTTTAAAAAATAAATAGATAGACTAAGATGTCCTTTTTGTAAATTGATCCGAGTCATATTCCAGACAAATATTAACGAATTCTTGTGCAGGATAAGATTGTTCTTAAAAATCAAATAGTGGGGGAGAAAGCCTGATTTGTTTAGCAACATTGAATTGAAGAAAAGCATAAAGAAAATTGTAACGAACAGAGCACAATTTTACAGTCATGTCTACTAGACGTATCTTAATTTTCTTAAAAAAATCGTAAACTTAATTTAATTCATCCAA
This sequence comes from Mytilus galloprovincialis, assembly GCF_965363235.1. NCBI lineage: Eukaryota > Metazoa > Mollusca > Bivalvia > Mytilida > Mytilidae > Mytilus > Mytilus galloprovincialis. The sequence continues at coordinate 45,000,233 of NC_134850.1, read as the reverse complement.
CATAACAAGAACCTGCTGTATTCGACGGCAATTAATTTTTTTTATTTTATTGATCTTCCGTAGAATATCTCCAGAAGAGGGTCCAGATTCATTTTTTTGAACTCTTCACCAGAAGACATTCTGGAGATGTACAGAAGAGACCAATAAAACATGCCCCTGATGATCATACAAATTGTCGACACCTACTTTGTATATTGAATATCATGGTTCTATGCTCAGGAATACTAAAATTATATACAAAAAACATTAAAACAAAATACTGTTGACCAGTGTTTATAGTAATCGAGACCATCTTGGACCATCCCCTTATTAAAAAGCACAACTTTATATAATGGTTTACATTATGCCATAATTCCATAAAGATGAATGTGTCTATCCTTTTCCGAGAATTTGTCGGGACACTAAAATTATGGGGAAAAAAAAAAGAAAAAGAAAAAAAACAACCAATAACGATATGCCCCCTCGACCTTTGAAAGGGATAACATAGAACGCCATATAGCAGATGCAAGGTTATTAAACAATAGGGATCCTATAGACAGACACAGGGATCCTATAGAACGCACTATAGAATATGCGCAATTATTAAACAAAAGGGGATCATATAGACCGCCAAGGGATAAACAATAGGGGATCCTATAGACAGACCCGGGTATCCTGTAGAACGCACTATAGATTATGCGCGATTATTAAACAAAAGGGGATCTTATAGACCGCCCAGGGGATCGTATAGAACAACCTGTTATAGATACATGATGAACAAATAACAGGGTATCCTATAGACAGTCCAGGGGATCGTATAGAACAACCTGTTATAGATACATTATGAACAAACAACAGGGGATCCTATAGACCGGCCCGGGGATCCTTTAGAACGCCCTATAGCAGATACACAATTATTAAACCACAAGGGATCATAAAGAACGCCTATGAGAGCATATATATAACGCCCTCTAATAGATACATGATGAAAAAACTACAGGGCTCCTATAGACCGACCCTGGGATTTTATGGAACACCCTCTAGAAGAAACATGTTGAACAAACAACAGAGGATCTTATGGACCGACCCGGGGATCCCAAAGAATTCCCTATAGCAAATATGCGATTATTAAACAATACGGGGTCCTATAGAGTGCCCAGGGGATCCCTAAGAACAACCTGTTATAGATTCATCATTAACAGCCAAAAGAAGATCCTATAGACCGCCCCGGGTAACCTATAGAACGCCTTATAGCAGATACACGATTATAACACAACAGGTGATCCTCTAGACCCAACAGGGATCCCATAGAACGCTCTCTAGTAGATAAATCTAGTGAATACATGATAACCAAACAATGGGAGCCTATAGACCGCCCCGGGGATACTATAGAACGCCCTATACAGAAACACAACTATTAAACCACAGGGGATCACATCGACCGCCCATGGGCGCATATATATAACGCCCTCTAATATATACATAAAAAACAAACATCAGTCTAACCTACAGAACGTCCCATAGTAGATATATAATATTCAAACAACAAGGGATCCTGTAGAGCGTCCTTTAGTATGTATATAATGTTCAGACAACAGGGAATCCTGTAGACCGCCCAGGGGATCCTGTAGAACGCCCCTTAGTATATACACGATAAACAAACAATAGGGGATCATATAGAACGTTCTATAGTAAGTATATAATGTTCAAACAACAGCTAGGGGATCCTGTAGAACGCCCTTTAGTATATACATAATAAACAAACAATATATGGGATCCTATAAAACGTTCTATAGTAGATATATAATGTTCAGACAAAAGAGGATACTGTAGAACGCCCTATAAAATAAACACGAACAACACCAACAGGGGACCCTATAGAACGTCCTTTTTATACGACCGCAAAATTTGAAAAAATTTTCGTCGTATATTGCTATCACGTTGGCGTCGTCGTCTGCGTCGTCGTATTGATTTTGGGAGCTTTGGTCCCAACATTTTAGGAATTAGGGGCCAAAAAGGGCCCAAATAAGCATTTTCTTGGTTTTTGCACTATAACTTTAGTTTAAGTCAATAGAAATCTATGAAATTTTGACACAAGGTTTATGACCACAAAAGAACGGTTGGGATTGATTTAGTGAGTTTTGGTTTCAACAGTTTAGGAATTAGGGGCCAAAAAAGGGCCCAAATAAGCATTATTCTTGGTTTTCGCACAATAACTTTAGTTTAAGTAAATAGAAATCAATGAAATTTAAACACAATGTTAATGACTACAAAAGGAAGGTTGGTATTGATTTTGGGAGTTTAGGTCCCAACAGTTTAGGAATTAGGGGCCAAAAAGGGACCCAAATAAGCATTTTTCTTGGTTTTCGCACCATAACGTTAGTATAAGTAAATAGAAATCTATGAAATTTAAATACAAGGTTTATGACCATAAAAGGAAGGTTGGTATTGATTTTGGGAGTTTTGGTCCCAACAGAATAAGGGGCCCAAAGGGTCCAAAATTAAACTTTGTTTGATTTCATCAATATTGAATAATTGGGGTTCTTTGATATGCCGAATCTAACTGTCATGACTGTGTATGTAGATTCTTAACTTTTGGTCCCGTTTTCAAATTGGTCTACATTAAGGTCCAAAGGGTCCAAAATTAAACTTAGTTTGATTTTGACAAAAAATGAATCAGTTAGGTTCTTTGATATGCTGAATCTAAAAATGTACTTAGATTCTTGATTATTGGCCCAGTTTTCAAGTTGGTCCAAATCGGGGTCCAAAATTAAACTTTGTTTGATTTCATCAAAAATTGAATAAATGGGGTTCTTTGATATACCAAATCTAACCGTGTATGTAGATTCTTCATTTTTGGTCCTGTTTTCAAATTGGTCTACACTAAAGTCCAAAGGGTCCAAAATTAAACTTAGTCTGATTTTAACAAAAATTGAAATCTTGGGGTTCTTTGATATGCTGAATCCAAAAATGTACTTAGATTTTTTATTATGGGCCCAGTTTTCAAGTTGGTCCAAATCAGGATCTAAAATTATTATATTAAGTATTGTGCAATAGCAAGTCTTTTCAATTGCACAGTATTGCGCAATGGCAAGAAATATCTAATTGCAAAATATTGTGAAATAGCAAATTTTTTTTTAATTAGAGCTATCTTTCTTTGTCCAGAATAGTAAGCAAGAAATATCTAATTGCAAAATATTGTGCAATAGCAAGATTTTTTTTTAATTGGAGTTATCTTTCTTTGTCCAGAATCAACTTAAATCTTTGTTATATACAATATACAATGTATATTCACTCTTTACTACCAACTGATAAATTAAAATAATCTTTACCATTCAGTGATAACAAGCAGTTTTTTTACATCTTAATATTTTATGATGTATTTAAATGAGTAGTTAGTCTTGCAAACTCCATTAGAAATTTTAATTGAGATTAGTTTTGGAATAAGGGAAAGGGGGATGTGATTAAAAAAATTGGGTTTAATTTTTCTCATTTGAAATTTCATAAATAAAAAAGAAAATTTCTTCAAACATTTTTTTGACGGAGGATTAATATTCAACAGCATAGTGAATTGCTCTAAGAGAAAACAAAAATTTTAAGTTCATTAAAACACATTCATTCTGTGTCAGAAACCTATGCTGTGTCAACTATTTAATCACAATCCAAATTTAGAGCTGAATCCAGCTTGAATGTTGTGTCCATACTTGCCCCAACCGTTCAGGGTTCAACCTCTGCGGTCGTATAAAGCTACGCCCTGCGGAGCATCTTTTTTAGATATATAACCGTTACCCGTTGAGAAAACAGGAGATCCTGCAGACCGCCCAAGGGATCATAAAAGCTTTATAGTATATACATGAAAAACAAACTACAGGGGGACCTATAGAATTTCCTTTCTCAGATGCATAATTTTTAACAAAAGAGAATCCTGTAGACCGCCCTGGGGATCCTGTATAACGACCTATAGTATAAACATTCAAAACAATCAATAGGGGGTCTTATAGAACGTCCTTTAGTATATATAAAATGTCCAGACAACAGGGAATCGTGTAGACCGCCCAGTGAATGAACAAAAAACAACAGGGGATCCTATAGAACGTCTTTTAGTGGATATACAAAAATGTATAATGTTGAGAAAACAGGGGATCCTGTAGACCGCCTAGGGGATACTGTAGAACGCCCTATAGTATAAACATGACCAACAAACGACAGGGGACCCTATAGAACGTCCTATAGTAGATATATTATTTTGAGAAAACAGGGGATCAAGTAGACCGCCTAGGGGATCCTGTCGAACGCCCTATAGTATACACTTGAAAAACAAACAACAGGTGATCCTGTAGAACGTCTTATAGTAAATACATAATGTTGAGAAAACTGGGGATCCTGCAGACCGCCCAGGAGATACTGTAGAACGCCCTATAGTATAAACATGAACAACAAACATCAGGGGGCCCTATAGAACGTCATATAGTAGATATATAATGTTGAGAAAACAGGGGATCCTGTAGACCGCCTAGGGGATCCTGTAGAACGCCCTATAGTATACACTTGAAAAACAAACAACAGGGGATCCTATAGAACGTCTTATACATGTAGTAGATAAATAGTGTTGAGAAAACAGGGGATCCTGCAGACTGACCAGGGGATACTGTAGAACGCCCTATAGTATAAACATGAACAACAAACAACAGGGGGCCCTATAGAACGTCATATAGTAGATATATAATTTTGAGAAAACATGGGATCCTGTAGACCGCCTAGGGGATCCTGTAGAACGCCCTATAGTATACACTTGAAAAACAAACAACAGGGGATCCTATAGAACGTCTTATAGTAGATAAGTAATGTTGAGAAAACAGGGGATCCTGCAGACCGCCCAAAGGATACTGTAGAACGCCCTATAGTATAAACATAAACAACAAACAACAGGGGGCCCTATAGAACGTCATATAGTAGATATATAATGTTGAGAAAACAGGGGGTCCTGCAGACCAACCAAGCGATCCTATAGAAAGCCTTATAGTATATACATGATAAATAAACAACAGGGGAACCTTTAGAAGGTCCTATCTTAAATGCATAATTTTCATAAACAACAGGAGACCCTCTAGACCGTCCAGGGGATCATGTAGAACGCCCTATAGTATAGACTTGAAAAATAAACAACAGGGGATCCTATAGAACGTCTTATAGTAGATAAGTAATGTTGAGAAAACAGGGGATCCTGCAGACCGCCCAGGGGATACTGTAGAACGCCCTATAGTATAAACATAAACAACAAACAACAGGGGGCCCTATATAACGTCATATAGTAGATATATAATGTTGAGAAAACAGGGGACCCTGTAGACCGTCCAGGGGATCATGTAGAACGCCCTATAGTATAGACTTGACAAATAAACAACAGGGGATTCTATAGAACGTCTTATAGTAGATAATAATGTTGAGTAAACAGGGGATCCTGCAGACCGCCCAGGGGATACTGTTGAACGCCCTATAGTATACACTTGAAAAACAAACAACAGGGGATCCTATAGAACGTCTTATAGTAGATAAATAGTGTTGAGAAAACAGTGGATCCTGCAGACTGCCCAGGGGATACTGTAGAACGCCCTATAGTATAAACATAAACAACAAACAACAGGGGGCCCTATAAAACGTCATATAGTAGATATATAATGTTGAGAAAACAGGGGGTCCTGCAGACCAACCAAGCGATCCTATAGAAAGCCTTATAGTATATACAAGATAAATAAACAACAGGGGAACCTTAAGAAGGTCCTATCTTAAATGCATAATTTTCATAAACAACAGGAGACCCTCTAGACCGTCCAGGGGATCATGTAGAACGCCCTATAGTATAGACTTGAAAAATAAACAACAGGGGATCCTATAGAACGTCTTATAGTAGATGAGTAATGTTGAGAAAACAGGGGATCCTGCAGACCGCCAAGGGGATACTGTAGAACGCCCTATAGTATAAACATAAACAACAAACAACAGGGGGCCCTATATAACGTCATATAGTAGATATATAATGTTGAGAAAACAGGGGATCCTGTAGACCGCCTAGGGGATCTGTAGAACACCCTATAGTATACACTTGAAAAACAAACAACAGGGGATCCTATAGAACGTCTTATAGTAGATAATAATGTTGAGTAAACAGGGGATCCTGCAGACCGCCCAGGGGATACTGTTGAACGCCCTATAGTATACACTTGAAAAACAAACAACAGGGGATTCTATAGAACGTCTTATAGTAGATAATAATGTTGAGTAAACAGGGGATCCTGTTGAACGCCCTATAGTATAAACCTGAACAACAAACAACAGGGGATCATATAGAACGTCATATAGTCGATATATAATGTTGAGAAACAAGGGATCCTGTAGACCGCCTAGGGGATCCTGTAGAACGCCCTATAGTATACACTTGAAAAACAAACAACAGGGGATCCGGTAGATCGTTCTCTTATCCTAGTAGATACATCAAAAACAACTAATAGGGTACCCTATTGAACGTTCTGTAGTTTATATATGATGTTCAGACAACAGGGGATCTGGAGAACACGCCCTTTAGTATATACATTATAAACAAACAATATGGGATCCTATATAAAATTTTCCCCAAAATTACAGGGCCCATAAAGGGCATAAAATCAGATACAATTGATTTACATAATTGGTAACAACAACAAATATAGAGGCATATACATATATATTTGGAATATAAGCATTGGTCAGAATCAAGCCAAAAACTCATATATATTGTGAATAAAAGAATAATAAAATTACATTATATATGTATTTATTCTCAAACTGTTTACTTGACTTAGTGTCAGTGTTCATACCTGATCTCCTTAATTCAAAACAGTCACCAATATAACAGCCCAGTTTTTCCATAGAGTAACATTTTCTTGGGTCAAGAGCCATAAAAATTTAGAAGATTTATTTAAATTTATAAAATTATAACAATTGTTAGAAATGTCTTGGAAAAAATCGTCCCTTTGAATATCATAAAGAGGGCATTCTAATAAAACATGAAGCTCATCTTCAACTTTACCGAATGAGCAATTAGAACAAAGACGCTCAGATCTTTCTATATGTTTTTTTGAATATCTGTTTGTCTCAATTTTTAAATGAGCGCTTATTCTTAATATACAAATTGACTGGTTTTTTTTTTTTTTGAAGTCTTGTAATTCTAAATATCTTTCTTTTTTAAAACAATTTTTTCCCTTTTTCGGAGTTAATTGTTTGATACTTCAGTTTATTCCAAAATATGAAAGAATTACATAGTTTATTTTTAACATACTGACATAAAGAACCAATTGATTGGTCAATTAAAATTTGATAATTCAATCTCTCTCTGAATATAATCTATACTAGAATACCATGTATTTACATTAGAACTATGTAACTGTATGTTTACAACATATAAATGCATCAAATAATAATCCTTCTTTCAAACGTTCCAGTCTATGACAATATTTTAGCATTGATAAAATTATAGTAAAATACATAGGAAATCTACCAATCTCTGACATTACATGCAGCTATATTACTTGACTTTCTGTTTACACCAAGAATATATTTCATAAATTTGGTATGAGCTTTTTCAGAAGAATCCTGACCAAAAACTTGTTCCTATAGAGAACGTTCTATACTATAGTAGATATAGTAATATTCAGACAACAAGGGATCCTGTAGACTGCCCAGGGGATCCTGTAGAACGTCCTTTAGTGTATACATGATAAACAAACAATATAAGGAGGGATCCTTTAGAACGTTCTGTAGTAGATATATAAGGTTCAGACAACAGGGGATCATGTAGAACGACCAGGGGATCCTGTAGAACGCCCTAACAGTAGCTTTATTGTAAACAAGTAACAATGGTTCCTATAGATATATAGAACGTCCAGCTATAGTAGAATGGTCAGACAACAGGGGGTCAGATTATAGATTCGTTTCTTTAAACGCAGACCAGTTTAAACACCCTCTCACACTCCTGTAAAGCATTAGTACGTGTAACATGTTTAACATGTGTGAGCTACATCTTTTTTTTCAATTTGCCTACATAAAAATACTCTTTTAAACGGATAATAAAAATATTATTAACTCCATAGTATATCCAAAGCCATGAGACCACGTGCATGTGACATTTGCAGGTCTTTACAACATAATTAAGGCACTAAATACTAATGTTGATCATACATGTATCTATATGAAATGTATCGTGTGTATTTTAAAAAGGAATCTGTATATATATTTGCACAATGATATGCTACTGTAATGCGGTACATTTTCCTTTTTTTTTCATGTGATAAAAAAATAAATAAAGCAAATTCACCGTGTTTCATGAAAGTTAATGATTTTGAATCGGTTTTTTTTAATAGTTGTACATGGTGAGAATATTCTATTTTTAGAATAAGTATTTTCAGAATCGTTTATAAATAGCCTATAAATAAAATATGCATAATTCATGATTCGTGACGTAGGGCGGTCTACGGGATCCCTTCTTCCGCTTACCGGAAAAAACATTACAAAAATTGCCGGACCAATGTATGGTATGGACATACAAATACGGACTGTCATACAGAAAACAGCCTATATTACATACATTGTATGATCTTGATGTTCATATAAACCCAATACAAAGGCTATTTTAATACTCAGCTATCCAAAAATGAATTTTATTGCACACTAGCTCTTATATTTGAAAAATCCTCAGGGGCCAAAATGCGAAACTACACATCTAACTGTGGAGTGCTACCTTTACTGGGACTCCGGGATCGGGTGTTTTTAAGCTCGGGATTTCTGGATCAGGACCCCTCCTATCCCCTCTCAGTTATTCTCTTTAAATACAGAATTATTATATCATTATTATTATGCAAATATTCTACTTTTGGGATCTGGCCACGTCTACAGTTCCGCTTCGAAGGGCGAAATGAATCATATATCAATACAATTTTAAAATCTTGAGGGAACGAGATAACTATCTTGACGGAACAACATAGTATCTTGAGGGAACGACATAGCATCTTGAGGGAACAACATAATATCTTGAGGGAACGACATAGTATCTTGAGGGAACGAGATAACTATCTTGAGGGAACAACATAACATCTTGAGGGAACGACATAGTATCTTGAGGGAACGAGATAACTATCTTGAGGGAACGAGATAACTATCTTGAGGGAACGACATAGTATCTTGAGGGAACGAGATAACTATCTTGAGGGAACAACATAACATCTTGAGGGAACGACATAGTATATTGAAGGAACGACATAGCATCTTGAGGGAACGATATAACTATCTTGAGGGAACAACATAACATCTTGAGGGAACGACATAGTATCTTGAGGGAACGAGATAACTATCTTGAGGAAACGAGATAACTATTTTGAGGGAACGACATAGTATCTTGAGGGAACGACATAGTATCTTGAGGGAACGAGATAACTATCTTGTGGGAACGACATAGCATCTTGAGGGAACGACATAGTATCTTGAGGGAACAACATATTTTTTTTTTCTTTCATGGCCGCATTCTGCCACCGTACTTTTATATCTGACTATACCATAAGGATTTTGCTCATTTAAGGCCATGCTGTAGTAAATCTAAAGTAACTCCAAAAACAAGTCATTTGTTTTCTGCATCAGATACATGTAGATGTCTCATAGACGTTTGAACTCATAATACAACATTCATTTGCCATCTTCATCATAAACAAACGAGAAGATAAGGTATAATTGTAAATAAGACAACTATCGGCCGAGGAAAAGGATTTGAAAACTCATCACATTCATTACATATACCATTAAGGCATAAACATGTTTAGAAGTTGTCCTTCAAATATATATTTTTTTTAGCTCGCCCGGTCCAAAAGGTAAAGTTAGCTTTTCCGCTCGCTTGGCGTCCGTCTGTCATTGCTGTCGTTCGTTAAAATTTAAAAAGATCATCACCTCTAAAACTACAGAGCCAAATAAAACCACAGATGGCCTCAATCCTAATTTTAGTTCATGTATCTAGTTTGAAAAATGTGTCCGATGACCCCGCCTGTCAACCAAGATGGCCGACACGGCTTAAAATTTAGCATAGGGTTAAGTTGTATGTATTATTTTGAAAACTGGTATAATAAAGTTAACCATGGCAAAAATGTTTAGAATGGTGAGCTCTTCCTATTATCTTTTTACGTAAAAACTGTTAGGACAATGTCTTGTTGGAGATATTGCCCTAACAAGCTTTAATATTTTTTTCCTTTTACTTATTGTCTGGAAAGGCTATCATAGATAACCAGAAACTTTCAACAGCAAAACTGAGACAAACTGTGAATACGTAAGATGGCGTTGGTATCCACCGTGTATCATTGGTATAGCGGACATTTATATATATATGTAGGTACCAACCAACCATATTTCTATATACATGCAATGACAATAATCGAATGATCTTGATGAATATTAAGGTTCATGTGGACTCTATGGCTGAAATGGCCGTATTTTCACCTCAAAATTTACTCTGAGTACAGGCAAACTTGTGCATCTGGAAAAGTTTTAAGGCATAGCATGCCCTAGATAAATAGAATTCAAATGCAATGTATGATTTAGAAAATTCATAACTTAACTGGATTTTGCCGTACACTTTTTTTCGTCCCTGCAGAAGATGATAAAATTAACAAACAGTTGAGTTTACCTTGATATGGTCCACTCAGGTACACAGTTTAAATAACCAATTATTGTCAGGTATCTATTGTCCATCTCATGTCCATGTCAAGCAATACAGCTCACTTCAATTATTACCTGTGGGGAAGTTCTCAAACCTGTTTCCCAACTTAGTTTATCATGTTTATTTTGGCACCTTCTGGAGGAATGAAAAAAAGTGCACGGCAAAATCCTGGTAAGTTTTTATTTTTCTAAGACATAAAACATATTTGAAATTTATTTATCTAGGGCATGCTATGCCTGAATTTTTTTTACAGATGCGCAGATTTGTCTGTACTCAGAGTAAATTTTGAGGTGAAAATACGGCTATTTTAGCCATAGGGTCCACATGAACCTTAACTGTTATGTTTTGTTATCAATAACGATTCAATGGATTTTAACGAAAGAATATAAGAATAAATTTCAAATCTATACTTACCATTGTGCAGCTGACATCCTTTTCGTAAACTTGAATAATATATTAAGATCCCACGCTTTATTATGAGAAAAACACACACACTTATTTAAGTTATGTCCACAAGAACAAAATTTGCGCATAGGTAATTCCACTAACTATTCGGTGTGTTTGTGTCGTATTTATACTGTAAAAAGATGCTCTCGATTAAAATCCATTGATTCGCTTCAAAAAGTTTCCTTTTGTTAAGTTTTCATGTCTTTATTCTTAGATTATTTGTTAGTATGAAATATTTGATGTGTTCATTAATTAATGTGTATATTTTGTATTTGTTTTGGAGAAGACGTTGCTAAGTTGTAAAACTTGTGTCTGATCCTTTTGTCATTTTGAACAATTAAATATGTTTAAACTAACCAAGCGGTCGTGCTGTTTTTTTTTCTCCACTAAACACATTGTCTTCTGACACGATATGAGAATATTTTGTTTTGTTTACATATTATCAATGTGTACCTCAATCTAATCATAATTGCTGTTTTAAGAAATGATTTGGTTGTAGGTTGATGAAAAGAGACGTCTCGTTTTTTTCCCAAAACAAGAACGCTTACTAAAACATGTGTAAATACTTTTCAAAGAAGTTGGAGCTCGTCCCATCCGATATGATCTTTATTCATTGCAACTCTTTTTTTCTGATAGAAGGCCACTGTATGTGCGTAATAAGTATTTCAGGCATTGAAATCTTTCATACATTAGTTATTTTTCGATATTTTATTCCGAAAAGAAGCGTTGTGTATATACGGTGTAAAACTGACCACATAAATCCTTCTATACAGTGCATAGTTAAATGAATGTACGGTATATAGCTTTCACGCTTCGAAATATACCTATAAAGCTATACCCGCTGTACCGATGATACTCGGTGGTATCTTTGCTTGGGAAGGCCAGATACATATAACATTAGGATAAGCAGTTTAAAATTTCAGCAGTCATGTGTTAACCGTAAAAGTACAATTGTTAAAGTTAAGTAAATGAGATATATAATCCAATACAATCCTATAATTATTGGTATTATAGGTCAGAAGTTTTCTTTTTGTCATATATCGAACCTTTTTTTCCCGTTTCGAGAAATTTGTTTTGAAGGAAGGAAGTCTTCGTTTGATTCATTCCAAACTTTCGTAAAATCAGGGCGATGTAGACTCATGTTTTTGAATATCGTTTTGATAATGAAATTAAACATAACTTTAATTTGCTATGAGTTAGACAAATTCCGATCCTAAATCTGCTGAATGTGCATTGCGTTATTTATACTTTAGTTTTGAAGAACCTGATTAATTTATTAGTTGTTTTATGGCTTTGGACTAGCTTTCAGTAACTACAGGTAATGTTAGATCGGTGCGTTGTGTCTTGTCTAAATGCTTGATGTTTTATGCCCCGTGCCAATCTGATGAGTCAAGCAGTTCCTTACCGACTTTTCAGTTTGTTCTTATGTTGACCTGTTATACCACTGTTCCATGTTAGGAGAGGGCTGAGCGCATACAATTATGTTGAACTCCGCGCTATTTACATGTTTTCAATTGTTAACTGCCTTAGTGGTGTTCACCTCGATTGCAGAACTGGAGGACATATTAGAAATCCAACCTGGTAAATTCAAAGACCTAACAATTGATATTTGCTGCTTCTCCGCTAAGCATGCGACATTACGAATCAAAATAAGACTGTTTGGTTCTGTATAATGTGTGTGGGTAAGATGAAAAATCTTCCTGTGGACTTTTACCTTGTGAACTAGCAGATTAAACATTCAGTTTAATGTGTCGGTCTAGTACAGAGCAGGGTTCATATTCAAATCGCACTCATAATGTTGCCGTGCTGAATAAGCATTTAATTTTCAACTGGACGTGTAACAGTCATTCAACCATGTATCTTCTATTGTATAACTCAATAAATGTTTTGAGAATATTTTTTTTTACATTTTGTATTCACAGCATGATAAAAGACATAAAAGCACTGGTGACCTTAGGTTTTTCAAGATAGCAAGAAAATTAAACGGTCAAAATCATTTCTGAATCTTATAATGAAAGTCTTGTGCATGTAGAATTTTGGGTAGTGTTAGAAAATTCTAAAAAGGCTATCATTATCCTATGGGCTAGAAAATACTACCGTGCCACCTACAAAAATGTATAATTATAGTTTTTCATGATGACAACCGTACATTGGTATACGCTGATCAATCTGTAGACAAACTTTTATTATTTTTATAATGAAAGCATGTCTTTGAAAATATTATTTTGCTAACACAATGTTACATCTTTTATCTATCTGGAACCATTTCTACATGTTCTGGTGTTTTAGTTTGTTTATTTTCTGATTCATTATTTAAAAGTAAGAAAAAGAAAGAGAGAAAATACGGAAAATTAAAAAATAAATAATTTGAAACCATCGAAATTTCATCAAGTTCTTGCAATACTAATAATATCTAAATCTTTATTTGGGTAAAACATAAATATATTTTTAATTTTTTTAACAAGCGTATTAAGGGACAAAAAGATATAGAAAAATGAATCGAAATAAAAAATATATAGGACTATATAGAAGAGTAGGCAACTGCAATTCAAATAAAGGACAGATAATAATGGAGTCCTAAAATAATTAAAAAAAAATCAATACAATGCTGAAGGACCCCGCTAAACCCCCAATTCACACCCTCATTCATACAATGTAGCAGACGCACAAAAAAACACACAAATCTGTACTGTATGTTAAAACAAATAATATTACGTTATCTCTTAACCTGCATGACCTACTTTGTATTACTTTTTACCAATGCAACCGGTCAACATTGAGATAGAGAAATTCTTTTAATTATTCAAAAAATATATATTAAGATTGCACTTGTGCTACATTAAATTCAAATTCAATTTTGCAATAAAACATTGAAGTTCAAAATTTCATTTAGATATATTTACAGCAACTTCTTGCAGAAAAAACAACAACATAATAATATTATTATATAATTATATAACTTGACAGACTGTTTCATATATGTGTTCCTATGCACACGCGACCTTGTCAGAAATTCTGCCGCAACTGTTTTCATTAAAAATCATGTATACGTGTTTTATGTGTACAAAATCAACAGATATAGCAAAGTCCAACTCTGGATTAATGTGTCAGAATATGGGACGAAGTGGACATCAAGGCTCAAAGTCCACATGATATGCAAACTTTATGCGTAGTTCCAAAATTCTATTCCACTATGTTAAGCTGTATCATTTATAACGTTGTGATCTGTTCAATACTTTATATTGTGGTTGATTCAGACAGTTCAACATTCCGTGCCGCCGTTTATGAACATGCTGTTATCATACCAGTCGAGAGAAAAGCTTGGGTTGACAGGTCTACAGCATTGGAAAATATGATGAAAAATTTTGAAATTTACAAAGTACAGGCAGAGATTGCTGGAAAACAGGTATTTGGTTTTTACTTTATATTCCCTCTTCTCTTTATTCTTTGCTCTTAATTTCAAAAGTTAATTGATCATTTTCTTTTTTTTTTATTTGTATAATATATTTTTTGATCTATCCTTACAAGAATAAAAGTTTAGACTCAAAGAAGACAAAATTTCCTCCTAACAAGTCTAATATTCTTTTCCTTTTTACTTTTCCAAAATTCTGTCGAAATTCGTAGGTCCTCTGAAAAGAACATTTTGCCTGTGTTTATCTAGTAAATAGCAGGCTATATTTATAAATAATACAGTAAATATCATTGTCCTCAATATGAGACAATTGCCTCGAGCAGAACTATCCATAAAATTAATGTAATCGTTCTGAATATATGCTTGTGATAGTTGTACCAGACATGAAGCACCATCAATTATCTATTTTAAATTTTATAAAAATCAAAGCCTTTTATTTTCCAGAATGTCAATATTTTAGTATTTCCAGAAGACGGATTGTTCGGTATGGGATTTTCCAGAGCTGGATTAGAATCATATTTGGAATATATTCCCGATCCAAATGAAAAATGGAATGCTTGTAACTTTCCAGACAAATATGAAAATACGGAAATTCAAAGAAAACTTAGCTGTGTTGCAAAGGAGAATTCTTTATATCTTGTTGTAAACATGGGTGACCGCCAATCCTGTAATTCTACAAACGATACAAAATGTCCCCTGGATGGGCACTATCAATTTAACACAGACGTCGTTTATAATCCAAAAGGTGAGCTTATTGCCAAGTATCACAAAATCAATTTGTTTTATGAAAAACAGTTCGATACACCACCTGTTTCGGACATTGTCACCTTCGACACACCTTTTGGAAAATTCGCTATGTTTACATGCTTCGATATTTTGTTCAAGACTCCTGCTTTAGATTCTTTGAAAATACAAGGTGTTGGTAACGTCGTATTTCCAACAGCTTGGATGGATGCTCTCCCTTTATTAGCTGCCATTCAATTCCATTCTGCATTTGCAGCTGGATCAAAGGTCAACTTTTTGGCGGCAAATATAAATCGTCCTTCATTCAGATTTCACGGGAGTGGAATATACTCCCCGGAAGGATATGGGGCATTTCACTACAGCGAAACACATGGCGGAAAACTTTTAATAGCCAATTTATCAGTTTTACAAAATAGCAATTTTATCACGCAAGACATATATACAACACCAACATATGAACTTGAATCACATAACCAATCAAGTCAGTTTAATTCTTACGTTTTTCATGATTTGTTTACCTTTGTGCCATTGACAAAGGCGATGGGGAATATAAGCGTTTGTAACGGAAAACTTTGTTGCCATCTTAAGTACGAGCGATCTAATGGTGGGTCTGAAAATTACGCATTTGGCGCCTTTGATGGTTTGCATACATATGAAGGTGTGTATTATATCCAAGTTTGTACATTGCTGAAATGCAAATCTTCATCTAAGAACAGTTGTGGCGAACCAGTAAAAACAGCCAGTTCAAGTTTTACAAATTTGAAAATGACAGGAACATTCGGAACTCCATATATTTTCCCGGAAATCCTACTTACAGATCATGGTACATTGAAACTTTCATTTGGAAACTCGTGGAGTTACGACAATGGAACATTGCAATCAGACCGAGGCTTTGAACTTCCTGTTATTAATGTTGGGATGTTTGCTAGAGATTATCGTCTAGATGAAGATATAGAGCCTGTGAGAGATGATGGAACAAATATTGCATTTAATTGCAAACTTTCTATCTTTGTAACCATATTTGTTTATATTTTTATATCATCTAGTACAGTGTTCGGCAAATAAAAATTACAATTTTTTTTAATTTAGTTTGAGGTCCAGTAGAATTTTGTCAAATGCAAACAATAAACCACAGCTCAAAAGAAAAACCACCAACAAACACACCTTAAAATCTATGTAGCTTGGTTTAAATTTGAAAACAAGTAAGATGTGGTATTATTGACAATGAGATAACCCTCCACCAATGACCAACATAACATAGTAGTTAACAACAATTATAGGTCATTGGGCGTACGGTCTTCAACAATGAGCAAAACTAATATTTTTAATAATAGCCTCGTTTATTCATAATGGCTCAGTATTTATGTCCTGTTAGTGGACCAGTTAAAATTTGTTGTTATATATAAAGAGACAGAATCATAGCGATAGAAAAATTGAAAAAGAATTGTCTAAGATGTAGGGTTTAATTTTGTTGTAATGTTTGTCAGTACTGCGCAAAATGTGTTAAAATGATACCAATCGCAAGGTTAGCGTATGTCACAATTTAATAAATTTTATTTATAGATACATGTTGCAATAAATCATTCAACATGTTCAAAGCAACGAATATTATGATAAAGTGGGATATCATAGCAGAGCGTTACAATGGTTTGCTAGCTGTCAAGGTTTCGTTCGGGTTCCATCCACATCACTGAAATAACATGCTATCTCTCTCTCTCTCTCATTTTTTTTTATGTTTATTTGTTTAATTGTTGGGTGTCTCATTCTTCAGACTCTTTTCTAAACCACCCAGTTGATTAAAAAAATGTATTCAATTTCTTGTCATATAATTAGCTTAGAGGACGACCATTGGTAAGAGCTGAAAATAAGACAGAATGAGAATGGAGGAAACTGTTGTGTACAAAAGTGAAAATAAAGGTTCGCGTAAAATAAAGCATGCGTATCAACAAATGAAAATGAATAAAATTTAACCCTCCTGTCCTCCTACCCCTTGTACCAAACGTTCGTCCTCATTTAAATAAACTAGTGTTATCCTTTAAATTAATCGGCGAAGGTTTTATTGACTAAGTTGCATGAAGAAATACGAATGCAATATCATAAATGTGGTACATGTATGAGTGCCATTGAGACACCATCCAAGTCACAATTTGTAAATTTTGTCATCCCTATATTTCTTCGATTTTGAACTAAAACACATACGTAGAACATATATATTATTGTCTTCTAGTCCTGAATGTACATTATATATTCGCCAATAGAATTGATCAAACAATTATCAATCCAATCTCTAGGATTCCAAGTCCAATGGGGGTGTTCTAAAATTAAATAATATGAGTTTTGTTGTTAATATAAAAAAGAAGATGTGGTATGATTGCCAATGAGACAACACTCCACAAGAGACCAAATGACACAGAAATTTACAACTATAGGTCACCATACGGCCTTCAACAACAAGCAAAGCCCATACCGCATAGTCAGCTATAAAATGCCCCGATATGTTAGTTTATTCTCGACTCTTACTTAAAGATTCGATAATCGTTCTTATCCTGTAGACCCTATGTTGTTCTATTTCGCCAGCTAGAAAGATAAGAAATCGTCAACCGAATTCAAAGGCTCATTATTTTGATTTGTACAATGATCTTGCTACTGATAAGAAAGATTTCATAACAATGTGTTGTATTATAAACAAATGATAAATACATGTCCAGGCAGTGTTTGACCGAGTTTATAAGTTGGTTCTTTTCCCATATTATTTTGAAAAGAAATAGAATATAACTAAATTTACATGTTTTGACAAATATCAATTACGAGTATAACTGAATTTATGTATTACAAATAAGTATTACTAAATGCTTATTTCATATTTCTTTTCAGATTGAATTAGTTACTGCTTTTATTGATTTTTTGTTGTTTAACTTTTCCTTTTTCAGTTTATTGGATATGTAAAAAAGAAAATGTGGTATGATTCCCAATGAGAAAACTCTCCACAAGAGACCAAAATGACACAGAAATTAACAACTATTATAGGTCACCGTACGGCCTTCAACAATGAGCAAATCCCACACCGCATAGTCAGCCATAAAAGGCCCCGAAATGCAAAACAATTCAATCGAGAAAACTACCGGCCTAATTTATATAAAAAAAGGAATGTCCATTTAATATAAATAGTTACAAAAGGAGATTTTGGGTACAACGAATTGGGAAATGTAATCGATTACTGTAACAGCTGATTTCGTAGGCAAATTGTGCTTTCTTGATTTTCAAATGAATCTCTCGTGAGATTCACATGTCATATTGCCATTTATCTCAACATTTGTTTTGAATTTCATGTGAAATACAATCTTGTTTTTGAGGTGCCTTTTTCCCATTATCTGAAATTAAGACTTCGTTCATGAAAATACAAATACAAATTCTAAATTAAATGGATAGGTGCTTTTCTCATGACATTGATAGCGCAGCAGAAAGGTAAGACCCATTTACTGTAGTATAAACCTTATCATAAATTACTGCTTACTGGATTGTACTTAAAGGAACGCAACAGGTGTCACGTCTAAGGCAGGAACACGGGAACCTTAGTTCAGTCTAATTTTGTTGTGGGGTTCATGTTGCTAACTAATATATTTCTGTGTAGTATTTTAGCTGTAGTTTCTTTTTCCATGTTGTTGTCTCGCTTTTGTCTATTGTTGTTTTTATTTGGTCCTTGATTTCATCGTGCCTGCAATGCTTTTGACTATAATAGTTAAAGGGAGGCGAGAAGTAATGAAGGGATACATGTATACAAACTCATTAGTCGAAAACATATTGCAAAGTTATGATAAAGAACGAAACACTTCAAAAGACGAAAAAAAGTTATAAAACCGCAACAAAGAAAAATATAGACTGTCATGAGCAACACAAACCCCATCATAAACGGAATGAAAAAAGGGGTGGGGGCCTCTGGTTCTTCCTTTGACTTTGTTGATAAGTTACACAAAGCAGTTGGGCATCACGCAATAGCAAATGTGTAGGTACATATACTTGAATTCTATGTAGACCTAAAACATCACAAAATTCAACTATAAGTAAAACTATACAGATGAAAATGAGCATGTAAGTAATGCATTAATCACCAATCAGGTGAAAGAATACATGATAATACTAGCCAAAATAAAAATTATTATAATTTCATCGATTACACATGTATTATTTCTAATTAAAAAGTACATAAACAACTATATGAAATGTTGGAACCTCAAATAAGTATATAATGGTACAGTTTTGCATTGATGCAGACATTGTAATTCTCATATTTTTTGCACGCGATTAAAATGGATTTCAACTGTTGTCTAACTAAAGGACAAATATGGCGGTTAAAATGACAACAAATCTGGTTGGGTTAAAATCTCATAAACAATAATGTGCCGTTTCAATAATTTCAATCTGCTCAGACCTTGTTTTGATATAACATATGATGGCTAAATAAATGAATATTAAATAAAAACCCAATTATAAGAACTTTTATTTTATATGTAGGTAACAAAGGTAAATAACAAGAAAGAAGCTTAAAAAGTGATACTAGTATACAATACTGATTAAAAAAGCACTATTTCAATATAATAATTCAAATAAGTCTGAATTACAACACAATATTATTCTGAAAAATAATGACTAATGAACCATTTAAAAATATAAAAATCGATTAAAGTTCATAACTTCACATACATGTATTTGTTTTAGCACTCAAATACAAATCTAAAATATATAGCTTTTAAAAATACCTTTAGGACTTTATTATTAAAATTTTCATTACAGATCAACATAGGAATATCTTATTTGCCAATTTTTTTACCACGATCTAAGATTGAAAGTTTGTACTACTGACATATTTTATATTGAGCCACAAGAACTTGAGAGCTGAACAATATCTGATTTTGTAAGAAAATAAAATCTTTTTTAATCCTATTATTAAAAGGGAATAAGTGACGAAAAAAAACTGACAGATGGTAAAATGTAATTTATTAAAAGATAATTTAATGGTATATTTTGACGTGGTGCATTGATAGCGTGGTCTATCCAGGCTAGGACTAGTATAATAGTTCCAGATCCAGGCTATTTCTGTTTCGTGTGTACCGTTTTACAGTTAATGTAATTGGGAATAATCACCCAGATATTCAGGTTTATTCATATTTACTTTAAGTTAAAAATTCAATGTAATTTTTGTTTTTTAGCTTATAGACATCGTAAAAGGGGGATTTTACGCGAGACAATTTATCTAATAATACACAAATGTCACATTAAAAAATCACAAATAATGGAAAACCAAATATCTTACATACTCTTTTAAAAAAATCTACGTTTGTACATCAATACACACTTTACAGTGAGAGCCAACAATAATAAAGGAATCATGAATGTAATATTTTTTTTCTGTCTGTGAAGAAATAACATTAAAAAAAATGGTGTACACTGACTAACCCGCGTAGCGTGTTATTTAAAAGTGTGCACCACATTTTTTTTTATAATTATTTGAAATAAACAGACAACATATTATATTCATTCCTTATAATTTGATTCTTAATTCCATTTAAGGTGGTATGGGAGTCTAAAATAAAAATGATAAAATTTTTCATACTTTGCCAAAACGTTGTATCTATTGATACATGTTGAAAAATATAATAAAAATGATAGGTCACCGCGCATTTTCTCAAGCTACAGGACGGGACAAAATGACACATTTTGTATGGATTATACAGGAAAAAACACCATTTTGTGATTAGAAACTAAACAAAATGATAGAATTGTTAAATACTTCAGGAAAAGATGCTTTCAGACACTGCTTTGAGAATATCAAAAGAAAAGATAGGGTCACCGTACGTTTTTTCCGGCTAAAATACAAAATAGGAAAATTCCATACAGAATCCTTCAGAAAATGCCCTTTTTTAGAGTTACCTCCCCTTAAAATGCCAATTTTAAAAAAAGATAAAAACAACCAAAAATAATTAATATTTGCAAAAATATCAATATTTAGAAGTTATATTCTTATAAATTGGTACTTTTAAATGAAAATGTACATTAAACATCTGCATTCCTGCATCAAATTTTGCTAACTTGATGGAAAATCTGGACCTTTGATTCTCTGTTTTTTACAATCCAAGATGGAGGAAGAAACCCATACCACCTTAAAGACGGAGTAAATCATGAAAAAATGATGATGACGTACGGTCACATGACAAAATAATGTCTATGAGCTGATAGACAAAACAATGTAAGCTAATCAGAGGATGCGTTACATCCAAAATTAAATTATGGCAATATAGAAAAATTAATTCAACAAAATCATAAATCTCTTGTAAAACATTTCAGACATTATTGTTTTATTTTCTTTTCTTTTTTTGGGGGTAAAATTTCGGTGCTCAAATATAGATTTGTTTAACTAATACCTACACATTTGATGTTGCCTCAACGAACTCGAAGCAACATATTCTGCAATATATTTCGGTGAAAAATATTAGCATAGTTCAAATGTTTCAAATTTTCTGCTAACTCTGTAATTTAAAAAATGTGAACAATATTATTTAATTGAATATTGATACTTCAGTATATTATAATGATTATCGTTATTCACAATTGTCATTAATTTTTTTTACGATAACAGTTTGTCCTTAAAATCAAGTTGCCAATTTTATCCAATTTTATAGACCTATCTTTCTAATGAACACTATATAGTGCCCTTTAAATGATCTTTTTGGTATTTGTTTTTCGTTGGATAGTGCTTATATTCTTTCTTAGCAATAGAAAACCTTATTTGCTCCAGATGATTACTCGTCAATACCTTATTTTCTTGTATATCCCTTCATTCAATTACTTTTTGATCTCCGGCTATCGCAGTAGAAATAAACAATTAAAGAGCCAAACTAATTAAACATTCAAATGATAAATATTTACAGCAGTATGCATCGTGTGTGTTGGTAAAAGTAATATCTTTGTCGAGCTTGCTTGCTAGCTGAACCGTGATGTCATTATAAGTTGGGTAAACTATCCTCTTTTAAGAGTAGACTAGTCTGATAGATATTCCATCTACTAGTATTTGTCTGTAGGACTAAAATACTCCTCCAAAGGAGGGGTAGTATACCTAGGCTAATAATGACTTCACGGTACAGCTAACAAGCAAGCTAACCAAAGATTCAATCTTAACCTACACACTCAATGCTTTATAATGTAAAATTATCTACATATTAACAATAATCATAGCATTTAAAACTTAAAATAAAAAACTTTGGTAGACAAAATGTTTCCATACATATTTTCCCCATTCAATTGCGACACGTTTTTGCACACCAATTAATTTAATAGTATTCTTTCATTAAGTAATTTCTAAGTCGAAGTCAATTGTTTTACGCAATTAGATAAATGTAACAATAAACACCAATAAACCTATAGTGTTTTCCCTCTACAGCAAGTCTTATACGTTTACAGTTTTTCCATCTAGTTATTTTGTGTATTTGTGTCATTGCTAAAAAAAAAAACAATACCATATTCGGTTTGGGTCGACTACAAGCATGTGGATAAAGTATTTCAATTTGATACGTGCTCTTCTATCAAAAGTTTGTATTTTCATCTACTGTTTGAATCGTCCCAACACTATGCAAAGATGAAGAAGCCGATGACTGCCTACTTAATTGTCCTCTACATTGTCCAAAAAGGTCTTTGTATAATGCACCGACTCTCCTGTTTAATACAAACACAAAAAATATAAAAAGACCTTGCGAACAGTTAAAAATTATAAAAAATACTCCCACTACATGAAGCGCAATGCAAACTGCGTTTGTTGGTTTCTCTGAAAACGAACTTACTATTGAAGATGCAAGTCCAAAAATCCAGGTAAACCCCATTACTGTAGACATGCGCACATACAATATAACGTCATGTTGTCCGATGGCGTTGCTGACTGAAGAACGTCTGGTTCTAAGTGAAACCATTTTAGTGACGGATCTTATACAAATTATGGTTCGAATGAACATTATTGCATTTGCAAGTAGGATCATAATCATAGGCAATCCAAAAGCAACAAGTGCAGCGACAGGCTCCTGAATCCAACATCCAAACTTCTGTTGATAAAGTTTAGTTATTGTCGGATTGTCTGTTTGGTTGGAAAAGGTTTCATATATATAGTATTCGTAAGAGTCACCAGATGATCCACCATAGCCAATTCTAAAGTTTGGAATCCATTTTGTAAAATCAATGATACTGCATATTCCAACAATCAGTGCTGGTGATCCCCATGCATATAGAGAATACATTGGGAAATGTTTCTTGGTTCGGCGAACCCTTGTAAGAATACATTTGTTCGCAAATGTTTTAAACACATCGTACGACATAACATTCATCCAGAAAAAGGAAGCAAGAAAGATAAAATGAAGGAACACTCCAACTATCGGACAAATGATGTCGCTACTCTCGTCAATTGAACCCGACATTATGAAAATCAATTCACCGAAGCATAACGATAATGTCAGACACATCATATTCAAGCCAGGTAAGTTTCGCAGCTTAGCAAATAAGCTGTAAGTGACAATCACTGCCGTAAGAACAACAATTGAAATAATTCCAAGCACAAAACTTAGATAACCCTCTGCTTTTAGAACATCCTTATAACTATCACCGCAACCAAAACTGATTTCGCTCAACGGTGGTTCAATAAAATACGATTTTGGAACACAAACTTGTATATCTGTGGAATTTCCCCTGTTATTTACATATTCGTATTCATGCATGTCAAAAACTAAATTGTTATCAAGAAGGACAGATGAATTTCTTAAACGAGTGTAATTTGAACTTGCTATTTGAAACCGCGCGCAATCCTTATTTGCTATTTTTGGCATGTCGCATATGAATACATACATGTAATGAGAAACATCCGAAATATTTCCAATCTTTCCTGTCACCCACAACCACAAATCATACATGTTTGGTGGATAGAAGTTACCAGTGCTATTCACATATATGCCGGAAACATTTCTACCCAATTTTTTATCCAAGCGAATACTAATTTCGAATTCGTCTTCGAATTTTTGATCTTTTTGTCCTTTTGTGCACCATAAATCAAGTTGTACGGTCGTTTTTGCACTCGGGTTATCGATTTTAAATTCAGTTCCATTTATTTTAAAGTTAAATTCACCTTTCAGGTTTAGTATTTTGTTTTTAAGTGTGTCGTTTGATGAACGATTGCTTCCCTTATCATCGGAAGGGAAGAGAGAAAACGAAATTTCTGCCGTAACAGATTCCAGATTCACTGGTAGATGATACTCAGATAAATGTGTGTTACAGTCAGCATTTGAGTTGCTTCTATTATTGAAAGCATTACTTGCGTCTCTAGATACACCAATTCGACGAATTTCCACCTTTGTATCAGGAGATGTGCCGTTTAATAAACTGATTTCAAAATTCAATACTCGGTCTATACTAATGTTTAACATGTCTGCAAATGCTTTTGCTATATCGTCACAAGCAATTGGATCCTTTAATACCTGTACATCTCGGCTGCTCACATTAAATCGGTATATCAACTGAATCGGATAGTCACTTTGGGTTGCATCCTCGATATGTTGTTGTGTGAATGCATAATACTTTTGAGTTTTTGAAATACATTTTTTATCAATTAAAACATATCCGCCTTTACACACAACTCTACGACATTCTTGAATGTTCGGATCGTATATTTCGTTTTCTCCGCAATGATGTTCCATCACTGGTTCGATTCCGCTCGTACTAAAAAACACGTGACCTTTTCCATTTATGCCAAAATTCATCAAGATTTGAAACGATAGAGGATATTCACCAGAAGATGTTTCATCACCACGATCTATAAACCGATGATAACGGCTGCGCTGTTCGTGCATTTCTAGCAAATTCATTGCTGCATACCGTGTACATAGCAACTTCCCTTTAGGCTTAAGTGGGTAAACGAAGGGTACACATTGTCCAACATCCTTGAATTTCCCGAGAAGAATCATTGATTGTTTGAAATCGAAAAACCGTAACGGTGAATACGTATTATAAACAAGCTCAACTTCCCAAGTGGTAATGTTTCGAATACCATGGCAACGAGCGCAGTAGATATTTTTATATATGTATCCACGGTTATCGGTTACCGGAACTAACTCTAAGTCGATGGCGCACTTGTCAAACTCGTTAATAGATCTAGAAGAATGGCAAAGATTAACATCATTATAGTTTGGTGCCCAAAGTGGGCATTTATCAATCATAACAAATGGTTCATCTGAAAATAAAGAAATATTGTAACAGCTTCCAAATATTCCATACGTTATATCATCCATTAGAATATCATGTTCTTTTTTAGAACGAACCGATTTTTTACTTTTTCCAGCTGATTGTTTATATTTTAAAATTCTCTTTATCATGTTCACTTTATAATTTTGTTCTGGCTCACTTGTGTTCAATGCTGAACCTGAACTGAAATGTGGACCTTTATCCATAAAAACGATGGGCCCTGAACTGAAACGTGGACCTTTATCCATAAAAACGATGGGAAATTGTCTACTTTTATTATTCACTGATGCCATTTGCCATATTCTTTGTGAAAGTAGATCCACATATTTTATTTTCTTCAGTCCTTTTTGTTCGGTAAAATCGTCAATTCCTCTTAAATCATCGTCAAGGTTCACTGAAATAGGAATACAGTTCGCAATAAACAGTACCAACCACATTGATGTCATATTGATGAACACTATAAACCACACGTAGATGGTCATATTTCTCGATGATGATGAGAGTGATAATGATGAGAGTGATGATGATGATGCGGTTGACAATTGTGGAGTTCCATTCCGGCCCTGTTTAGTAACAGCTTATTTCTAAATAATACTCCTCTGTTTGAACGGACAACTCTGGAATTATAATCATTTTATACATAATTTGAAGTTCGTATGAAGAGTAAAATCCGACTTCCTCCATATATATGCAATTTTAACGCATAGTACTATGTCATGGAACAAAGTAAATCAAATTATTTAAATCACCAACTTAAAATGAACATCTAACTAAACTGATTTCAGTACACAAATTGAACGATCTATTGTCTTATCATTTCGTAGGTTGTATAGATGTCACCATATGCTAAATCTCAAATGTAAACTGGCCTGTCAGTTCCTTATCATTTTAATACATTTCTGTTTAGTTCTGAAGTGTCATCAATAGCGATTAACTACACATTAACTGTGGGATTAACCTTAAGTATTACGTAAACAATGGACATAATTTCGTTTCAGTTATATCGTCAAGTATTGTCATATCTAAGACCTCTTATTAAAAGCTAAAAAGTCTTCGAATTCTTGTGGTTTTTCTTCAATTTTTGAGTTGTCATTGACGTATAATAATCGGTCAGTCATCATATTTTTGTATAATTTTCAAAGTATGCGGTTTTATTATCTGTAGCTTTCAAGAATTGTTGACATTAAATGTTTCACACATAGTTACTGCAGCGTATAGTTGCACTTTACTATAATGATGTACAGTCACAAAAAGATGAATGTATTAACTGTGGGTCGCATTATGAGAGAGAAGTAAGTTAGTTTGCCTGACCAAGCCCGCATATTAGCAGCCCTCATTACACTATAAATATTATAATGGAATCATAGTTA
This sequence comes from Mytilus galloprovincialis, assembly GCF_965363235.1. NCBI lineage: Eukaryota > Metazoa > Mollusca > Bivalvia > Mytilida > Mytilidae > Mytilus > Mytilus galloprovincialis. Next base: position 44,973,280 of record NC_134850.1, on the reverse strand, counting down.
AAATGAGACACAATTATCAAATTAGAAATCAAAACACAGAAGCCAAAGAGAAACTGAAAATTACATAGCCAAAGGAAAGACGACGAAAAAACCCCATACTAGCCCACAAAATACCACAGATAAAACCAGAGATTAAGCAACCCAAACGCAATGAAAGAACGGGAGTGATCTAATGTGCTCTGAGTGTGAACTTAAATCATAATCCACTGGTTGAACCCGTGACATATGATGTTGCTTAAGGGAGTAACCCAGGGATTTGACATCAACAACTTTCCCAAAACGCTAAAGAAAAGCAACTTTATATTCAGAATAATGATAAACATTGACGAGATACTGAGGTTGTTTTGTCAATCAATTCTCCTCATTAATTAACCTGACATTTATAACGTTGTTGTGTACTTCATTTACCTGTGTGCTCAAAATGAGTAATGTATTACTTTCCAATAATAAAAAAATTAACGTTCGCTTTTTCAGAATTAATAAAGCATGACGATTTCTAACAGATACAGAAACAAAATATAGAACACTTACTTGTGTAACTTCATGAACTTTTTCGATATTCAATACACTATTTTTCCAAAGCGTATTAAAACGGGAAATTCCATTTATCATTTTTACAATCCTGTTTATATTTTTGATCATAGTGTATCAGAATTGATGACGATATCAATCTGTTAATATTTTTTGAACATTTACATTTAATTTTTATAACAAGTTGATAGATCGACATAATTGTACGAAATAACATTCCATTGTTTCTACGTGTGTTCAACAGGACAAGCGTGTGAATAGGATGCTGCATACATATGACGCCTGCACAATGCACATTTATATAAAATATTATATGAACAAAAAGAGGCGGAAGATACGGAAGGATTAGTCAAACTCATCATTCAAAAATACGCTGAAATTGTCATGTCAAGAAACGAAAATGACAGAAATACTCAACTAAAACCTGGGGTGATATCATGTGTTCCGAAAGGGTAAGCAAATCCTGCATCAAAGGAGGCAACCGTCATGTTGCTTATGTTAGTATAAAACTGGTGATAAGTCTAAATCGGTCGTTCTAGGAATAGAGGAATGGATAGTGGTGACAACAGTTGGAACATATCCATAGTTATATGTGGAACAGTTTTGCATCAGGGTCAACCAACTCTTGATGGTGTCCGAAATCTTTTTGACGAAAAAATCACTTCAACTTCAAATATCACACTCCGTCATTGTTCAGCGGTAACAATAACTTTCATATTGTTTGTGTCATGTTAATTTTCATGATTTTAATTTGCGGAAAGACACTTAGAACGCAGGTGCCATTTCTATTCCTTTACACTCAGTTATTTAGCGAAATATGTTTAAGTATTGTTTTGTTTTATTTCCAGCTGTTGTTTATCTCAACTGTACTATTGCTCGATTAACTGCTGGTTGTTAAATTTCCATTGACAAAAGATCGATTTATATATTTAAGAACCATACAGTATATAATTACAAATTTTATGATTTGGTTGGGCAATGATAAATAATTTTGGCCATCCCGGAAAGGCAGATTGACAGAGAAAATTGAAATTTATTTTACAACAGTTCTAGTCTCTCTTGAAACCCACCAGGGACTGTTAGAAGAATTGTTCTTAAACAGCCGATATAACATTTCTATTGACACGTTTACAGAATCTGCTAAGCATTGAATTTCTCACAAGTGTGTCCTTGATATCCGCGTGATGCACGGGGAGAAAACCAGTCTAGCCTATCAGTATACGTTGTACTTCCATGTGACATTATCTGTAGAACATTTGTCATGTAAAAGAGAGGTGAAAGTTTCCAGAGAGACATTCAAACTCATGTCTAAAATAAATTGACAACGCCATGACAAACAAGAAAAACGACCGACAAACACAAAAGTACACAAAATATAACATAGAAAACAATGAACATGAAATAACTATTGGTGATATTAGGTGTTCCGGAAGGGTAAGCAGATACATGTACCACTCTACATGTGGCACATGTCGTGTTACTCATCAAATTACCTATCTTACGAAGAACATATATATATAAGATATACTGCATGTTCCCAGATCTGACCAATTACTTTTGTAAAGACTTGTGTATCAAGAAAAAAGTGAAATCATAAACATACAGAACTCCGAGAAAACGGAATGTCCGTAATCAAATGCCTAAATCAAAATCTCAAACACATCGAACGAATGGATAACAACTGTCATATTCCTGACTTTGTACAGACATTTTCATATGTAGAAAATGGTGGATTAGACCTGGTTTAACAATACAGTCTAAGTAAAAATTAAGTATTAATATTGTGATACTGAAGACAAAGTGTCTTCAGATAAATCTGATTATTGTATGTTTGGATACTACAGCCTCATTCATTACAGTTGTACAATTTCGAAAAGCTGAATGAATGAATTCTTTATTTGCAAAGCAGTAGTTACATGCTATAGCAACACAAACATATTTACATTGTGACACACAATAAACAACAGAGAACAATATAATAAGATATAACAATAGACAAATGATCAGCTTATTAGATGTGATCTAATCTGCCAGGATGATTTCAAATAATTACATAATTTTCCAACTTATGATCTAGATATGTTTGATACAAATACATAAGTTTCGTCACATTTGGCCACGAACAGTAATAATTTGGTAAAAACTGCAGCCGTACATGTCTATAAACAGGACACACTAAAGTAAAATGATACTCATCTTCAACACTTTTCATATTACAGCAAGTACATAATCTGTTTTCTCTTAGTATATTTGTATAACGCCCCACCTCGACATTTAACTTCATAGTACCACTACGTAGTTTTGTGAAAAAATGTGAATTATAGTTATAATCTACGTAATCTTCAAAATAAAAATCTAATTCTAAAATTCTGTATATAGTAAGTTTCTCACAATCCTGTATAGATGAATGCCTTTATAACAGATTCAACGCCTATGTACGGCTTAAAATGGTCTATTGAAATACATATTTCCATGATAATTCAAAGCATCTAATGAGTTTAATCATCTTTACTGTAGTCTTAAAATGTCATACTGCGACTTATTTTAAGTAATGAACATTTCAGTATAATTACGATCAAATTCTATTGTAAGAAATGTAGTGTAAAGGGTTGCTGGATACAATTTCTAGTACTCCAGAGCTTTCCAATTAAGAAATCAAATCTCTCTTAAATAAAATTTATCATTTGAAATTAAAAATAAAATTGTATTGACCCTTGCAGTGATAAATATTAACCTTTATTTTTCTCTGGTGAAAATATAATACAACTTCTAAAATGTTATTCTTTTCACCATTTTTGGTTTTTTTTTTAACAAGAACATTTATGTTCAATCTTTAACACTATGAGAATTATACTAAAACATTGTATCTGGACCTTGCAATATCGATGCAAGATCATATGTTTTCTGTCACGTGACGCCTGATGATCGAGTAATTCAATGTACTTTTGGAATAATGTGTTCTGCTTTTTGCTTGTGGCACTAAAATGTAGTTAGCAATAATGTACCTGACAATTAATTAGGTGTGCTTAAATCAAGATTTATTTCACTTGTACATCTATATTATAATACAAATAACTTTCTAAGCATACAAGTACTAAATAGATTTTTTTAAACTGCATTGTCGTAATCGAATTTAGCTTCTTTTAGAAAGCTAAGATTGTTATTGCACATGTCTAGAGGAATATTCAAACATTATATTTTCAATCATAAGTAATATGATGAACACAAATCCTAATATTTTAATTCAGTTGAGATACTTTACTGAAAAAAGACACATTTTATAACTTGGTCATTATCAAAAAAGTGCAAATTTCGACGAGGTAATATTTTGAAAAATGATGTCATTGTTTAAAACATTTAAATGTGACCCTCTATTCTGTAGTATGGTATTAACGTATTCAGAAATATGCAATGGGGAAAATGAAGAGTTCCTTCAATCTTAACAATTTTAGGTCATCCTTTGATAGAATCGTGTCAATGGTGTTACCAATTTAAAACATACATTTAGGTACTAAATATTATTGTTAAACATCAAACAACTATTCCAATTTGTTGTTTAGGTTCAAATTACGACTTATTGACATTATTCATATAGCTGTGCATTCTATTCAAACATAAATTTCAGAATACATTGTCGTAAAAAAGTTGGCTGTCCTAATTATGGCCGTTGTAAATACTAAAAAATACACTTAAACTGAATATATGTAAAATGTATAAGATTAAATGATAATAGTATACCTAATCCTTCGTATACGATCTAAAAACACTTTCATTTAAGAATACAAATAAAAAATGTCGCATTTTTATATAGTAAAACCACTGACCCTTCAATAACTCCAATGACACAAAAGTATCACCATTGACATCACATTTCAAATTTTACTTTAAAATTTATTAAGTACTGAACACAAAGCCAAGAACACCGAGCAAAAGAAAAAGATGAAAAATACTTCTTACAATAGGCTAAAAAATCTCAAATTATATAACACTACATCCATTACTAAAAATGTCAATAGTGTTACTAAATAGTATCATTGGTGTTACCAGCATACATTAGTTTGTGAAAACTTTGTATATGTAATACATGATATTGTTAAAACATTGTTAAATAAGTATTAATATGATGTTTCGCTTGTTAAACATGAAAGAAACACAAAACAATGCTGATTGTCATAATATATTCAGTGGTGTTACTAAACTGGTCAATGGTGTTATTTTATCAAAATTGTCTCACCATTGACAGTAACACCAATGATTGTGTATAACAAAACATTCATATCTAACATATGCAAGTGTTATTTTGATATATTTTCATGTCTGTGACTTAAAAAGACCAAATAACATAGTTTTGCATGTTAATTTGATAATGACCCAACTGTAGCCTGGTTGATCTTCTATATAAATCTGTTATTTTGAATTTGGGAAATTAACCAATCCCGTAATCAATGCATATCAAAGTTTACGATGGAGACGCAATACATGATCATGATCAAATGCAGTATTGATTGCTTATTGAAATATTATGTCACTTTCAGAACAACTGGCTATATCAACAGTAGCGGATCCAGGGGGGGGGTTCCGGGGGGTTAGAACCCCCCTTTTTTGGCCGATCAATGCATTTGAATGGGAGCATATAGTTGGAACCCCCCCTTTACTCTTTACCCCCTTTTTAAAATGGCTGGATCAGCCACTGTATCAAGGCAGTCAGTTTTTATTGGTTGAGGGGACCGTAGTGCATGGAAACAACATCAAACTTTCAATGAAAACTGACAATCCTAGTCAATTAAGATTAAATTGGAGTTGAACGCACCTGTCACCGGTAACTCAGAACCTCAAAGTTTGACATATCAATTTACGCAAGAAATTAAAGAACCAAGTTATGAGAAGAATTTATTGGATAGCAAAGAACCTTTTAAAACATTGTCAGATAATTTCATTTTTGACAGGTAGCCATATGGTCAAATTATAAAGTCCATTTAAAATGTTTACTAGTTGCATTAATTCAAGATTGTGATATTAAACAAATTGGTTAGATATCGAAGGTGTTAGTAAAACATCCGGACATTCCACGTGCTGCTAATCTCTAAACACTTAAAGACGATAGTGATTGAACGATTTCAAGATATTGTAGATTACTATATATCTCAACTGGTTTCTTAACTTTCACACATAAATAACTTGAGGTATTTATTAGTTTATTATAATCATAATAAGTGAGCGATGCAGTCACAATATTATATATACTTGAAGAAATAAATTTGAAAGACCATACATTTTGTACATTTGTGGATAATTATATTAAGTTCTTAAAGTAAGGTATCATGGTAATGTGTACACATGTTTTGTTTACCAAGTGTCAAGTTAGGAATTGTTTATTGACTATCTAACCTTTAACAATAGTGAGGGGAAATCAGTTTTTGTTGGCATATCTTTGATTTTATTTTGCGTAAATTTATAAACTCCATATAATTTTATAAACTTTACATATGACTATGATATACACCTCAATCGGTCATTAGTTAAGGTCTTTCCTCTCCGCGAGGAAAGACCTTATTGTTAAGGTCTTTCCTCTTCCCGAGGAAAGACCTTATTGTTTTTCTAATGTTTTTTTTTCTTTTTTTTTTCCTTCCAGCATTTGTTTAGCACGCCCTCCTACCGTTTCTATTGGAGTTATCAATACCAAATTTGAACCATCGATAGACCTCATCATGAACTTTTATCAGATGAACTTTTGTAAGATTTCATCATCCCCTTTAGAAGTTATCTCCTTTTTATTATTTTTTTTTAACATGGCCCCCCCCCTAAATGTTTTAAAAGATATCATGACCTTATTTAGACAATAGGTAGATATTATCATGATGTATTACCATATGAGGCTGCATATGATTTCATTATCCCATTTGAGAGTTATATCCCCTTGAAGCAATTTCTTTTATTTGTATTTTTCATTAAAAGTATTAGAGATAGAATCGATTTAAAAATGGCAGAATATACAAGAACAGATGGCAATGTTTATTAACATAAACAATTAATTTGTTACTAAGCCTGATAAGGAGTTATTTCCCTTTAAAAATTATAAATATTTTTTGAAAAGTTCTATTTCAAGAACCAGAAGTCATAGAGACTTGGAACCTTCACCAATAATCTTGAATTCATATGACCTTTAATATGCACCTAAGGTCAAAGGTCACCGAGTGCAAAAAAAAATTACGCTGCAATTTCAAGCTTACATATTAGGAAAACGATAAGACTTTCCTGCATACATACAGCGCATAAAATGTTCTTCTCGACGAGCTCTACATTTTATACAATAAGCCTAAAAATGTCCGACCGTCTGTTCAAGAGTTACAACGGGATGATTCTTAAAAATATAGTATTGTGTGTATATCTTTTTAAATATAACAGATATCAACCTACTATAAAGTGCAAAGATGATCAGTAATTCAAGACCTTCAATTTGAGGTCAATGTCAGGTCATGATGAAATTTCACCTTGACCTTCACAGTATACAATGACCTTGACCTTGTGATAGTTGAAAGGTTAAGTGATCCTGAGTTGAATGGTGGTAGTTCCATGTCTCTACGACTTCCGGTTCTTAAGTTTAGTATTGCATCATATATTTGATGATTAATTGTGACCTTGGTGAACTTTGAAATTGTCCCAATTCTTTTTTTATAATGTTGTCCTTCAACTGTAGATCATTTATCATTCAACAGATTTGAGATATCTATTGTCGTTTAAGAGATAATGCAGTTTGAAGTTTTGCGATCGGAGGCGAGTATTTCTGAATCAACAAGAGCGTACCACTTAAAATGTTTTAGAAATTGAAGAGGTTAATATAGGTATATGTTTGCCCAAATACCAAAAACATTCCATGGAAAAAAAGAAAAAAAAAATTAATTTGAAATTTTCAAGTTTTGCATTGACTTTGTAAGTTTCATAACTTTTATTTATAGAGTTGATATTGCATCATTATTTGCACTTTGTGAAATGGGGTCATCTGATATATCAAATTGAAGGTCTTAATAAAGTCTACTTAAAAATAAAAATTTTAAACCCCCTTTTCATCCCAGGGGGACGGGTGGGGTCATTTAGTGCAAACATTCAAATTTCTCAGATGGTAAGGTTGTCGCATATCAAATGAAAGAACATAAAGCGTACATTTCAAATTTCAAATTGACGTCTCCCAAAAATGGGTTGGAAGGGGTTATTGAGTGCAAAAAATAAAATTTCTTTTAAGATAGGGTTGTTGTATATCAAATGAAAGGTCATGATGTGTGCATTTGAAATATCAAATTCCTGACCTCCAAAAATTAGTTGGATAGGGTTATTAAGTGCAAAAATCTAACTTTCTAGAACAAGGCGTTGTCGCATATCAAATGAAAGCTCATCTACTCTATGTTACATATATCATACTTCTGATCTCAAAAATGTAGCCGGATGAGGTCATTAAGTGTAAAAAGAGAAAAGTTTCAGAAGGTATGCTTGTCGTATATAAAACGAAAGGTCGTACAAAGTACATTACGAAAACATCAATTTTACAGGAAAGACCTTTCAATTGTTTTACAAACAATTGAGATACTAGTTAAGGTCTTTCCCCTACGTGAGGAAAGACCTTATTGTTAAGGTCTTTCCTCTCCGCGAGGAAAGACCTTATTGTTTTTCTCCTGTTTTTCTTTTTTTTTTTTTTTTTTTTTTTTCATCCAGCATTTCTTTGACATGGCCTCCCCTCGTTTCTATTGGAGTTATCAAAACCAAATATGGACCATCGGTAGAACTCATCATGAAGTATTACCAGATGAGGCTGTGTTGGATTTCATCATCCCCTTTAGAAGTTATCTCCCTTTTATTGGTTTTTTTCGACATGGCCCCCCCTCGTTGTTTTTAAAGATATCATGACCTTATTTGGACAACAGTTAGATCTCATCATGATGTGTTACCATATGAGGCTGCTAAGGATTTCATTATTCCCTATGAGAGTTACGTTCCCTTGAAGCAATTTCTTTCTTTTACATTTTTCTCAAAAAGTATTCAAGATAGAATTGATTTGAAAACGGCAACATGTACAAGACCAGATGGCAATGATAATGAACATATACAATCATTTTGTTGTTAACCCTTATAAGGAGTTATTTCCCTTGAAAAAATATACCCAATTTTTGAAAAATTGTATCTCGAGAACCGGAAGTCGTAAAGACTTGGAACCTACACCAATAATCTTAAGTTCATGTGACCTTTAATTTGCACCCAAGGTCAAAGGTCACCAAGTGCAAAAAAAAATTACGCTGCAATTTCAAGCTTGCATATTAAGAAAACGATAAGAGTTTGCTGCATACTTACAGCGTATAAAATGTTCCTCTCTATGAGCTCTACATTTTATACACTGAGCTCAAAAGTGTCCGACTGTCTGTTCAAAAGTTACGACGGGATGATTCTTAAAAGTATAGTATTGTGTGTATATCTTTTTAAAGGTAACAGATATCAACCTTCTATAAACTGCAAAGATGATCAGTAATTCAAGACCTTCAATTTGAGGTCAATGTCAGGTCATGATGAAATTTCACCTTGACCTTCACATTATACTATGACCTTGACCTTGTGATATTTGAAAGGTCAAGTGGTCCTGAGTTGAATGGTGATAGTCCCATATCTCTACGACTTCCGGTTCTGAAGTTTGGTATTGCATCATATATTTGATGATTAATTGTGACCTTGGTGAACTTTGAAATTGTCCAAATTCTTTGATGTTGTCCTTTAACTGTAGATCATTTACCATTTAACAGATTTGAGATATCTATTGTCGTTTTAGAGATAATCCAGTTTGAAATTTTGCGAGCGGCGGCATGTATTTCTGAATCAACAACAGCTTACCACTTAAAATGTTTAGAAATTGAAGAGGTTAATATAGTTATATGTTTGACCAAATACCTAAAACATTCCATGGAAAAAAACGCCAAAAATTCAATTTGAAATTTTCAAGTTTTGCATTGACTTTGTAAGTTTCATAACTTCTATTTATATAGTTGATATTGCATCATTTTTTGCACTTTGTCAAATGGGGTCATCTGATATATCAAATTGAAGGTCTAAATGTACGCTACTTAAACATGAAAATTTTAAATCCCATTTTCATCCCAGGGGGAAGGGTGGGGTCATTTAGTGCAAACATTCAAATTTCTCAGATGGTAAGGTTGTCGCATATCAAATGAAATAACATAAAGCGTACATTTCAAATTTCAAATTGACGTCTCCCAAAAATGGGTTGGATGGGGTCATTGAGTGCAAAAAATAAATGTTCTTTTAAGGTAGGGTTGTTGTATATCAAATGAAAGGTCATGATGTGTACATTTGAAATATCAAATTCCCGACCTCCAAAAATTTGTTGGATAGGGTTATTAAGTGCAAAAATCAAACTTTCAAGAACATGGTGTTGTCGCATATCAAACGAAAGCTCATCTACTCTGTTCCATATATCATAATTCCGATCTCAAACATGTAGACGGATGAGGTCATTAAGTGTAAAAAGCGAAAAGTTTCAGAAGGTATGCTTGTCGTATATCAAACGAAAAGTCGTACAAAGAACATTACGAAAACATCACTTTTACAGGAAAGACCTTTCAATTGTTTTACAAACAATTGAGATACTAGTGTTTTTTTTTCTTCTTTTTTTCCTTCCAGCATTTGTTTGGCACACCCTCCTACCGCTTCTATTGGAGTTATCAATACCAAATTTGAACCATCGATAGACCTCATCATGAACTTTTACCAGATGAACTTTTGTAGGATTTCATCATCCCCTTTAGAAGTTATCTCCCTTTTATTGATTTTTTTCAACATGGCCCCCCCTAAATGTTTTAAAAGATATCATGACCTTATTTAGACAATAGGTAGATTTTATCATGATGTATTACCATATGAGGCTGCATAGGATTTCATCATCCCCTTTGAGAGTTATATCCCCTTGAAGCAATTTCTTTTATTTGTATTTTTCTTTAAAAGTATTAGAGATAGAAATCGATTTGAAAATGGCAGCATATAGAAGAACAGATAGCAATGTTTATAAACATAAACAATTCATTTGTTACTAAGCCTTATAAGGAGTTATTTCTCTTTAAAAATTATAAATATGTTTTGAAAAGTTCTATTTCGAGAACCAGAAGTCATAGAGACTTGGAACCTTCACCAATAATCTTAAATTCATATGACCTCTAATATGCACCTAAGGTCAAAGGTCACCGAGTGCAAAAAAAAAATTACGCTGCAATTTCAAGCTTACATATTAGGAAAACGATAAGACTTTGCTGCATACATACAGCGCATAAAATGTTCTTCTCGACGAGTTCTACATTTTATATAAAAAGCCCAAAAATGTCCGACCGTCTGTTCAAAAGTTACAACGGGATGATTCTTAAAAGTATAGTATTGTGTGTATATCTTTTTAAATGTAACATATATCAACCTACTATAAAGTGCAAAGATGATCAGTAATTCAAGACCTTCAATTTGAGGTCAATGTCAGGTCATGATGAAATTTCACCTTGACATTCACAGTATACAATGACCTTGACCTTGTGATAGTTGAAAGGTTAAGTGGTCCTGAGTTGAATGGTGCTAGTCCCATGTCTCTACGACTTCCGGTTCTTAAGTTTAGTATTGCATCATATATTTGATGATTAATTGTGACCTTGGTGAACTTTGAAATTGTCCCAATTCTTTTTCTATAATGTTGTCCTTCAATTGTAGATCATTTATCATTTAACAGATTTGAGATATCTATTGTCGTTTAAGAGATAATGCAGTTTGAAATTTTGCAAGCGGAGGCATGTATTTCTGAATCAACAAGAGTTACCACTTAAAATGTTTTAGAAATTGAAGAGGTTAATATAGTTATACGTTTGCCCAAATAACAAAAACATTCCATGGAAAATAACGCCAAAAATTTAATTTGAAATTTTCAAGTTTTGCATTGACTTTGTAAGTTTCATAACTTCTATTTATATAGTTGATATTGCATCATTATTTGCACTTTGTCAAATGGGGTCATCTGATATATCAAATTGAAGGTCTTAATAAACTCTACTTAAAAATGAAAATTTTAAACCCCCTTTTCATCCCAGAGGGACGGGTGGGGTCATTTAGTGCAAACATTCAAATTTCTCAGATTGTAAGGTTGTCGCATATCAAATGAAAGAACATAAAGCGTACATTTCAAATTTCAAATTGACGTCCCCCAAAAATTGGTTGGATGGGGTCATTGAGTGCAAAAAATAAATTTTTCTTTTACTATAGGGTTGTTGTATATCAAATGAAAGGTCATGATGTGTACATTTGAAATATCTAATTCCCAACCTCCAAAAATTGGTTAGATGGGGTTATTAAGTGCAAAAATCAAACTTTTTAGAACATGGCGTTGTCGCATATCAAATGAAAGCTCATCTACCCTGTGTTACATATATCATACTTCCGATCTCAAAAATGTAGGCGGATGAGGTCATTAAGTGTAAAAAGCAAAAAGTTTCAGAAGGTATGCTTGTCGTATATCAAACGAAAGGTCGTACAAAGAACATTACGAAAACATCACTTTTACAGGAAAGACCTTTCAATTGTTTTACAAACAATTGAGATACTAGTTTTTCTAATGTTTTTTTTTTTCTTTTTTTTTTTCTTCCAGCATTTTTTTGGCAAGCCCTCCTACCGCTTCTATTGCAGTTATCAATACCAAATTTGAACCATCGATAGACCTCATCATGAAGTTGTACCAGATGAACTTTTGTAGGATTTCATCATCCCCTTGAGAAGTTATCTCCCTTATATTGATTTTTTTCAACATGGCCCCCCCTCGTTGTTTTTAAAGATATCATGACTTTATTTGGACAATAGGTAGATCTAATCATGATGTATTACCAGATGAGGCTGCAAAGGATTTCATCATCTCCTATGAGAGTTATATACCCTTGAAACAATTTCTTTCCTTTGCATTTTTCTCAAAAAGTATTAGAGATAGAATCGATTTGAAAACGGCAACATGTACAGGAACAGATGACAATGTTAATAAACATGTACAATCATTTTGTTATTAACCCTTATAAGGAGTTATTCCCCTTGAAAAATTGTACATAATTTTTGAAAAATTGTATTTCGAGAACCAGAAGTCGTAGAGACTTGGGACCTTCACCAATACTCTTTAATTCATGTGACCTTTAATATGCAGTCAAGGTGAAAGGTCACTGAGTGCAAAAAAAAATTACGCTGCAATTTCAAGCTTAGATATTAGGAAAACGATAAGACTTTTCTGCATACATACAGCGTGTAAATTGTTCCTCTCGACGAGCTCTACATTTTATACAATAAGCCCAAAAATGTCCGACTGTCTGTTTAAAAGTTACAACGGGATGATTCTTAAAAGTGTAGTTTTGTGTGTATATCTTTTTAAAGGTAACAGGTATCAACCTACTATCAACTGCAAAGATGATCAGTAAGACAAGACCTTCAGTTTGAGGTCAATGTCAGGTCATGATGAAATTTCACCTTGACCTTCACAGTATACTATGACCTTGACCTTGTGATAGTTGAAAGGTCAAGTGGTCCTGAGTTGAATGGTGCTAGTCCCATGTCTCTACGACTTCTGGTTCTTAAGTTTGGTATTGCATCATTTATTTGATGATTAATTGTGACCTTGGTGAACTTAGAAATTGTCACAATTCTTTTTCTCTTATGTTGTCCTTCAACTGTAGATCATTTATCATTTAACAGATTTGAGATATCTATTGTCGTTTTAGAGATAATGCAGTTCGAAGTTTTGCGAGCGGCGGCATGTATTTCTGAATCAACAACAGCTTACCACTTAAAATGTTTTAGAAAATGTAGAGGTTAACATAGTTATATGTTTAACCAAATGCCAAAAACATTCCATGGAAAAAAAAACGCCAAAAATTCAATTTGAAATTTTCATGTTTTGCATTGACTTAGTTAGTTTCATAACTTCTATTTATATAGTTGATATTGCATCATTTTTTGCACTTTGTCAAATGGGGTCATCTGATATATCAAATTGAAGGTCTTAATAAACTCTACTTATAAATGAAAATTTTAAACACCCTTTTCATCCCAGGGAGACGGGTGGGGTCATTTAGTGCAAAAAATTAAATTTCTCAGATGGTAAGGTTGTCGCATATCAAATGAAAGAACATGAAGTGTACATTTCAAATTTCAAATTGACGTCTCCCAAAAATGGGTTGGATGGGGTTATTGAGTGCAAACATTAAATTTTGTTTTAAGATAGGGTTGTTGTATATCAAATGAAAGGTCATGATGTGTACATTTGATATATCAAATTCCCTCCCTCCAAAAATTACTTGGATAGGGTTATTAAGTGCAAAAATCAAACTTTCTAGAACATGGTGTTGTTGCATATCAAATGAAAGCTCATCTACTCTATGTTACTTATATCATACTATCCGATCTCAAAAAAGTAGGCGGATGAGGTCATTAAGTGTTAAAAGAGAAAAGTTTGAGAAGGTATGCTTGTCGTATATCAAACGAAAAGTCGTACAAAGTACATTCCGAAAACATCCATTTTACTGGAAAGACCTTTCAATTGTTTTACAAACAATTGAGATACTAGTTTTTCTCCTGTTTTTAAGGTCTTTCCTCTTCCCGAGGAAAGACCTTATTGTTTTTCTAATGTTTTTTTTTTTTTCTTTTTCTTTTTTTTCTTTTTTTTCTTCCAACATTTTTTTGACATGCCCGCTTATGGTTTCTGTTGAAGTTATTAAGACCAAATATGGACCATCGGTAGACCTCACCAAGATGTATTACCAAATGACTCTGTTAAGGATTTCATCATCCCCTTTAGGAGTTATCTCCCTTTTATTGATTTTTTTCAACATGGACCCCCCTCGTTGGTTTTAAAGATATCATGACCTTAATTAAACAAAATGTAGATCTTATCATGATGTATTACCATGTGAGGCTGAATAGGATTTCATCGTCCCGTATGAGAGTTATATCCCCTTGAAACAATTTCTTTCCTTTGCATTTTTCTCAAAGAGTATAAGAGATAGAATTGATTTGAAAACGGCAACATGTACAAGAACAGATGGCAATATTAATGAACATGTACAATCATTTTGTTATTAACTCTTATAAGGAGTTATTCCCCTTGAAAAATTGAACATTATTTTAGAAAAATTGTATTTCGAGAATCAGAAGTTGTAGAGACTTGGGACCTTCACCAATAATCTTTAATTCATGTGACCTTCAATATGCACCCAAGGTCAAAGGTCACTGAGTGCAAATAAAAATTACGCTGCAATTTCAAGCTTACATATTAGGAAAACGATAAGACTTTGGTGCATACATACAGCGTATAAAATGTTCCTCTCGACGAGCTCTACATTTTAAATCATAAGCCCAAAAATGTCCGACCGTGTGTTCAAAAGTTACAACGGGATGATTCTTAAAAGTATAGTATTTTGTGTATATCTTTTTAAAGGTAACATATATCAACCTACTATAAACTGCAAAGATGATCAGCAAATCAAGACCTTCAATTTGAGGTCAATGTCAGGTCATGATGAAATTTCACCTTGACCTTCACATTATACTATGACCTTGACCTTGTGATATTTGAAAGGTCAAGTGGTCCTGAGTTGAATGGTGATAGTCCCATGTCTCAACGACTTCCAGTTCTCAAGTTTGGTATTGCATCATATATTTGATGATTAATTGTGACCTTGGTGAACTTTGAAATTGTCCCAATTCTTTTTTTATAATGTTGTCCTTTAACTGTAGATCATTTACCATTTAACAGATTTGAGATATCTATTGTCGTTTAAGAGATAATGCAGTTTGAAATTTTGCGAGCGGCGGCATGTATTTCTGAATCAACAAGAGCTTACCACTTAAAATGTTTAAGAAATTGAAGAGGTTAACATAGTTGTATGTTTGACCAAATACCAAAAACATTCCATGGAAACAAACACCAAAAAATCATTTTGAAATTTTCATGTTTTGCATTGACTTTGTAAGTTTCATAACTTCTATTTATATCGTTGATATTTCATCATTTTTGGCACTTTGTCAAATGGGGTCATCTGATATATCAAATTGAAGGTCTCAATAAACTCTCCTTAAAAAATGAAAAATTTAAACCTCTTTTTCATCCCAGGTGGAAGGGTGGGGTCATTTAGTGCAAAAATTCAAATTTCTCAGATGGTAAGGTTGTTGCATATCAAATGAAAGAACATAAAGCGTACATTTCAAATTTCAAATTGACGTCCCCCAAAAATTGGTTGGATGGGGTCATTGAGTGCAAAAAATAAATGTTCTTTTACGATAGGGTTGTTGTATATCAAATGAAAGGTTGTGATGTGTACATTTAAAATATCAAATTCCCGACCGCCAAAAATTAGTTGGATGGGGTTATTAAGTGCAAACATCAAACTTTCTAGAACATGGCGCTGTCGCATATCAAATGAAAGCTCATCTACCCTGTGTTACATATTTCATACTTCCGATCTCAAAAATGTAGGCGGATGAGGTCATTAAGCGTAAAAAGCGAAAAGTTTCAGAAGGTATGCTTGTCGTATATCAAACGAAAGCTCATACAAAGTACATTACAAAAACCTCACTTTTACAGGAAAGACCTTTCAATTGTTTTACAAACAATTGAGATACTAGTTTTTTTTTTTTTTTTTTTTTTTTTTTCATCCAGCATTTGTTTAACATGGCCTCCCCTTGTTTCTATTGGAGTTATCAAGACCAAATATGGACCATCGGTAGACCTCATCATGAAGTATTACCAGATGAGGCTGTGTAGGATTTCATCATCCCCTTTAGAAGTTATCTCCCTTTTATTGGTTTTTTTCGACATGGCCCCCCCTCGTTGTTTTTAAAGATATCATGACCTTATTTTGACAATAGTTAGATCTCATCATGATGTGTTACCATATGAGGCTGCTAAGGATTTCATCATTCCCTATGAGAGTTATGTCCCCTTGAAGCAATTTCTTTCTTTTACATTTTTCTCAAAAAGTATTCAAGATAGAATCGATTTGAAAACGGCAACATGTACAGGACCAGATGGCAATGTTAATTAACATATACAATCATTTTCTTGTTAATCCTTATAAGGAGTTATTTCCCTTGAAAACATATAAACAATTTTTGAAAAATTGTATCTCGAGAACCGGAAGTCGTAAAGACTTGGGACCTACACCAATAATCTTAAGTTCATGTGACCTTTATTTGCACCCAAGGTCAAAGGTCACCGAGTGCAAAAAAAAATTACGCTGCAATTTCAAGCTTTCATATTAGGAAAACGATAAGAGTTTGCTGCATACTTACAGCGTATAAAATGTTCCTCTCGACGAGCTCTACATTTTATACACTGACCTCAAAAGAGTCCGACTGTCTGTTCAAAAGTTACGACGGGATGATTCTTAAATGTATAGTATTGTGTGTATATCTTTTTAAAGGTAACAGATATCAACCTACTATAAACTGCAAAGATGATCAGTAGTTCAAGACCTTCAATTTGAGGTCAATGTCAGGTCATGATGAAATTTCACCTTGACCTTCACATTTTACTATGACCTTGACCTTGTAATATTTGAAAGGTCAAGTGGTCCTGAGTTGAATGGTGATAGTCCCATGTCTCTACGACTTCCGGTTCTCAAGTTTGATATTGCATCATATATTTGATGATTAATTGTGACCTTGGTGAACTTTGAAATTGTCCCAATTCTTTTTCTATAATGTTGTCCTTCAACTGTAGATCATTTACCATTTAACAGATTTGAGATATCTATTGTCGTTTTAGAGATAATGCAGTTTGAAGTTTTTCGAGCGGAGGTATGTATTTCTGAATCATCAAGACCTTACCACTTAAAATGTTTTAGAAATTGAAGAGGTTGACATAGTTATATGTTTGACCAAATACCAAAAACATTCCATGGAAAAAAACACCAAAAAATCAATTTGAAATTTTCAAGTTTTGCATTGACTTTGTAAGTTTCATAACTTCTATTTATATAGTTGATATTGCATCATTATTTGCACTTTGTCAAATGGGGTCATCTGATATATCAAATTGAAGGTCTTAATAAACTCTACTTAAAAATGAAAATTTTAAACCCCCTTTTCATCCCAGGGGGACGGGTGGGGTCATTTAGTGCAAACATTCAAATTTCTCAGATGGTAAGGTTGTCGCATATCAAATGAAAGAACATAAAGCGTACATTTCAAATTTCAAATTGACGTCTCCCAAAAATGGGTTGGATGGGGTCATTGAGTGCAAAAAATAAATGTTCTTTTAAGGTAGGGTTGTTGTATATCAAATGAAAGGTCATGATGTGTACATTTGAAATATCAAATTCCCGACCTCCAAAAATTTGTTGGATAGGGTTATTAAGTGCAAAAATCAAACTTTCAAGAACATGGTGTTGTCGCATATCAAACGAAAGCTCATCTACTCTGTTCCATATATCATAATTCCGATCTCAAAAATGTAGACGGATGAGGTCATTAAGTGTAAAAAGCGAAAAGTTTCAGAAGGTGTGCTTGTCGTATATTTCTAATGTTTTTTTTTCCAACATTTTTTCTAAATAACCTCCCACCGTTTCTATTGATGTCATTAAGACCAAATATGGACCATCGGTAGACCTCATCATGAGGTATCACCATATAAGGCTGTGTAGAATTTCATCATCCCCTTTAGAAGTAATCTCCCTTTTATTGGTTTTTTTCGACATGGCCCCCCCTCGTTGTTTTTAAAGATATCATGACCTTATTTTGACAATAGTTAGATCTCATCATGATGTGTTACCATATGAGGCTGCTAAAGATTTCATCATTCCCTATGAGAGTTATGTCCCCTTGAAGCAATTTCTTTCTTTTACATTTTTCTTAAAAAGTATTCAAGATAGAATCGATTTGAAAACGGCAACATGTACAAGACCAGATGGCAATGTTAATTAACATATACAATCATTTTGTTGTTAACCCTTATAAGGAGTTATTTCCCTTGAAAAAATATACACAATTTTTGAAAAATTGTATCTCGAGAACCAGAAGTCGTAAAGACTTAAGACCTACACCAATAATCTTCAGTACATGTGACCTTTGATTTGCACCCAAGGTCAAAGGTCACAGAGTGCAAAAAAAAATTACGCTGCAATTTCAAGCTTTCACATTAAGAAAACGACAAGAGTTTGCTGCATACTTACAGTGTATAAAATGATCCTCTCGACGAGCTCTACATTTTATACACTGAGCTCAAAAGAGTCCGACTGTCTGTTCAAAAGTTACGACGGGATGATTCTTAAAAGTATAGTATTGTGTGTATATCTTTTTAAAGGTAACAGATATCAACCTACTATAAACTGCAAAGATGATCAGTAGTTCAAGACCTTCAATTTGAGGTCAATGTCAGGTCATGATGAAATTTCACCTTGGCCTTTACATTATACTATGACCTTGACCTTGTGATATTTGAAAGGTCAAGTGGTCCTGAGTTGAATGGTGATAGTCCCATGTCTCTACGACTTCCGGTTCTCAAGTTTTGTATTGCATCATATATTTGATGATTAATTGTGACCTTGGTGAACTTTAAAATTGTCCCAATTCTTTTCCTATAATGTTGTCCTTTAACTGTAGATCATTTATCATTTAACAGATTTGAGATATCTAGTGTCGTTTTAGAGATAATGCAGTTTGAAGTTTTGCGAGCGGAGGCATGTATTTCTGAATCATCAAGACCTTACCACTTAAAATGTTTTAGAAATTGAAGAGGTTGACATAGTTATATGTTTGACCAAATACCAAAAACATTCCATGAAAAAAAAACACCAAAAAATCAATTTGAAATTTTCAAGTTTTGCATTGACTTTGTAAGTTTCATAACTTCTATTTATATAGTTGATATTGCATCATTATTTGCTCTTTGTCAAATGGTGTCATCTGATATATCAAATTGAAGGTCTTAATAAACTCTACTTAAAAATGAAAATTTTAAACCCCCTTTTCATCCCAGGAGGACGTGTGGGGTCATTTAGTGCAAACATTCAAATTTCTCAGATGGTAAGGTTGTCGCATATCAAATGAAAGAACATAAAGCGTACATTTCAAATTTCAAATTGACGTCTCCCAAAAATGGGTTGGATGGGGTCATAGAGTGCAAAAAATAAATGTTCTTTTACGGTAGGGTTGTTGTATATCAAATGAAAGGTCATGATGTGTACATTCGAAATATCAAATTTCCGACCTCCAAAAATTACTTGGATAGGGTAATTAAGTGCAAAAATCAAACTTTCAAGAACATGGTGTTGTCGCATATCAAACGAAAGCTCATCTACTCTGTTCCATATTTAAGGTCTTTCCCCTACGTGAGGAAAGACCTTATTGTTTTTTAAGGTCTTTCCTCTTCCCGAGGAAAGACCTTATTGTTTTTCTAATTAAGGTCTTTCCCCTACATGGGAAAGACCTTATTGTTTTTCTAATGTTTTTTCTTTTTCTTTTTTTTCTTTTTCTTTTTTTTCTTCCAACATTTTTTTGACAGGGCCTTCTCCCCTTTCTGTTGAAGTTATCAAGACCAATTATGGACCATCGATAGACCTCATCATGAACTTTTACCAGATGAACTTTTGTAGGATTTCATCATCCCCTTTAGAAGTTATCTCCCTTTTATTGATTTTTTTCAACATGGCCCCCCTTTAATGTTTTAAAAGATATCATGACCTTATATGGACAATAGGTAGATATCATCATGATGTATTACCACATGAGGCTGCATAGGATTTCATCATCCCCTTTGAGAGTTATATCCCCTTATAGCAATTTTTAATATTTGCATTTTCCTCAAAAAGTATTAGAGATAGAATGTAATTGAAAATGACAGCATGTACAAGAACAGATGGCAATGTTTATAAACATAAACAATTAATTTGTTACTTATCCTTATAAGGAGTTATTTCCCTTTAAAAATTATAAATAATGTTTGAAAAATTCTATTTTCAGAACCGGAAGTCATAGAGACCTTGAACCTTGACCAATAATCTTTAATTCATGTGACCTTCAATATGCACCCAAGGTCAAAGGTCACCGAGTGCAAAATAAAATTACGCTGCAATTTCAAGCTTACATATTAGGAAAACGATAAGACTTTGCGGCATACATACAGCGTGTAAATTGTTCCTCTCCACGAGCTCTACATTTTATGTAATAAGCCCAAATATGTCTGACCGTCTGTTTAAAAGTTACAACGGGATGATTCTTAAAAGTATAGTATTGTGTGTATATCTTTTTAAAGGTAACAGATATCAACCTACTATAAACGGCAAAGATGATCAGTAATTCAAGACCTTCAATTTGAGGTCAATGTCAGGTCATGATGAAATTTCACCTTGACCTTCAAAGTATACTATGACCTTGACCTTGCTATATTTGAAAGGTCAAGTGGTCCTGAGTTGAATGGTGGTAGTCCCATGTCTGTACGACATCCGGTTCTTAAGTTTGGTATTGCATCATATATTTGATGATTAATTGTGACCTTAGTGAACTTGAAAATTGTCCCAATTCTTTTTCTACACTATTGTCCTTCAACTGTAGATCATTTATCATTTAACAGATTTGAGATATCTATTGTAGTTTAAGAGATAATGCAGTTAAAATTTTTGCGAGCGGCGGCATGTATTTCTGAATCAACAAGACCCTACCACTTAAAATGATTTAATAATTGAAGAGGTTAACATAGTTATATGTTTGACCAAATACCTAAAACATTCCATGGAAAAAAACACCAAAAATTCAATTTGAAATTTTCAAGTTTTGCATTGACTTTGTAAGTTTCATAACTTCTATTTATATAGTTGTTATTGCATCATTATTTGCACTTAGTCAAAAGGGGTCTTCAGATATATCAAATTGAAGGTCTTAATAAACTCTACTTAAAAATGAAAATTTTAAACCCCCTTTTCATCCCAGGGGGACGGGTGGGGTCATTTAGTGCAAACATTCAAATTTCTCAGATGGTAAGGTTGTCGCATATCAAATGAAAGAACATAAAGCGTACATTTCAAATTTCAAATTGACGTCTCCCAAAAACGGGTTGGATGGGGTTATTGAGTGCATAAAATTTTTTTTTTTTAAGATAGGGTTGTTGTATATCAAATGAAAGGCCATGATGTGATCATTTGAAATATCAAATTCCCGACCTCCAAAAATTAGTTTGATAGGATTAATAAGTGCAAAAATCAAACTTTCTAGAACATGGCGTTGTCGCATATCAAATGAAAGCTCATCTACTCTATGTTACATATATCATACTTCCTATCTCAAAAATGTAGGCGGATGAGGTCATTAAGTGTTAAAAGCGAAAAGTTTGAGAAGGTATGCTTGTCGTATATCAAACGAAAGGTCGTACAAAGTACATTACGAAAACATCACTTTTACAGGAAAGACCTTTCAATTGTTTTACAAACAATTGAGATACTAGTGTTTTTTTTTCTTTTTTTTTTCCTTCCAGCATTTGTTTGGCACGCCCTCCTTCCGCTTCTATTGGAGTTATCAATACCAAATTTGAACCATCGATAGACCTCATCATGAACTTTTGCCAGATGAACTTTTGTAGGATTTCATCATCCCCTTTAGAAGTTATCTCCCTTTTATTGATTTTTTTCAACATGGCCCCCCCCCCCTAAATGTTTTAAAAGATATCATGACCTTATTTAGACAATAGGTAGATATTATCATGATGTATTACCATATGAGGCTGCATAGGATTTCATCATCCCCTTTGAGAGTTATATCCCCTTGAAGCAATTTCTTTTATTTGTATTTTTCTTTAAAATTATTAGAGATAGAATCGATTTGAAAATGGCAGCATCTACAAGAACAGATGGCAATGTTTATTAACATAAACAATTAATTTGTTACTAAGCCTGATAAGGAGTTATTTCCCTTTAAGAATTATAAATATTTTTTGAAAAGTTCTATTTCGAGAACCAGAAGTCATAGAGACTTGGAACCTTCGCCAATAATCTTGAATTCATATGACCTTTAATATGCACCTAAGGTCAAAGGTCACCGAGTGCAAAAAAAAAATTACGCTGCAATTTCAAGCTTACATATTAGGAAAACGATAAGACTTTGCTGCATACATACAGCGCATAAAATGTTCTTCTCGACGAGCTCTACATTTTATACAATAAGCCCAAAAACGTCCGACCGTCTGTTCAAAAGTTACAACGGGATGATTCTTAAAAATATAGTATTGTGTGTATATCTTTTTAAATGTAACAGATATCAACCTACTATAAAGTGCAAAGATGATCAGTAATTCAAGACCTTCAATTTGAGGTCAATGTCAGGTCATGATGAAATTTCACCTTGACCTTCACAGTATACAATGACCTTGACCTTGTAATAGTTGAAAGGTTAAGTGGTCCTGAGTTGAATGGTGCTAGTCCCATGTCTCTACGACTTCCGGTTCTTAAGTTTAGTATTGCATCATATATTTGATGATTAATTGTGACCTTGGTGAACTTCGAAATTGTCCCAATTCTTTTTTTATAATGTTGTCCTTCAACTGTAGATCATTTATCATTTAACAGATTTGAGATATCTATTGTCGTTTAAGAGATAATGCAGTTTGAAGTTTTGCGAGCGGAGGCGTGTATTCCTGAATCAACAAGAGCTTACCACTTAAAATGTTTTAGAAATTGAAGAGGTTAATATAGTTATATGTTTGCCCAAATACAAAAAACATTCCATGGAAAAAAACACCAAAAAATTAATTTGAAATTTTCAAGTTTTGCATTGACTTTGTAAGTTTCATAACTTTTATTTATAGAGTTGATATTGCATCATTATTTGCACTTTGTCAAATGGGGTCATCTGATATATCAAATTGAAGGTCTTGATAAAGTCTACTTAAAAATGAAAATTTTAAACCCCCTTTTCATCCCAGGGGGACGGGTGGGGTCGTTTAGTGCAAACATTCAAATTTCTCAGATGGTAAGGTTGTCACATATCAAATGAAAGAACATAAAGCGTACATTTCAAATTTCAAATTGACGTCTCCCAAAAATGGGTTGGATGGGGTTATTGAGTGCAAAAAATAAATTTTCTTTTAAGATAGGGTTCTTGTATATCAAATGAAAGGTCATGATGTGTACATTTGAAATATCAAATCCCTGACCTCCAAAAATTAGTTGAATAGGGTTATTAAGTGCAAAAATCAAACTTTCTAGAACAAAGCATTGTCGCATATCAAATGAAAGCTCATCTACTCTATGTTACATATATCATACTTCCGATCTCAAAAATGTAGCCGGATGAGGTCATTTAGTGTTAAAAGAGAAAAGTTTCAGAAGGTATGCTTGTCGTATATAAAACGAAAGGTCGTACAAAGTACATTACGAAAACGTCAATTTTACAGGAAAGACCTTTCAATTGTTTTACAAACAATTGAGATACTAGTCTAATGTTTTTTCTTTTTTTTCTTTTTTTTCTTCCAACATTTTTTTGGCATGGCCTCCCTATGTTTCTTTTGAAGTTATCAAGACCAAACATGGACCATCGATAAACCTCATCATGAGGTATAACCAGATGACCCTGTTAAGGATTTCATCATCCCCTTTATAAGTTATCTCCCTTTTATTAGTTTTTTTCAACATGGCCCCCTCTCGTTGTTTTTCAAGATATCATTATCTTATTTGGACAATAGGTAGATCTCATCATAATGTATTACCATATGAGGTTGAATAGGATTGCATCGTCCCCTATGAGAGTTATATCCCCTTGAAGCAATTTCTTTCCTTTGCATTTTTCTCAAAAAGTATTAGAGATAGAATTGATTTGAAAACGGCAACATGTACAGGAACAGATGTCAATGTTAATGAACATATACAATCATTTTGTTATTAACCCTTATAAGGAGTTATTACCCTTGAAAAATTGTGTACAATTTTAGAAAAATTGTATTTCCAGAACCGGAAGTTGTAGAGACTTGGGACCTTCACCAATAATCTTTAATTCATGTGACCTTTAATATGCACCCAAGGTCAAAGGTCACATAGTGCAAAATAAAATTACGCTGCAATTTCAAGCTTACATATTAGGAAAACGATAAGACTTTGTTGCATACATACAGCGTATAAAATGTTCCTCTTGACGAGCTCTACATTTTATATAATAAGCCCAAAAATGTCCGACCGTCTGTTCAAAAGTTACAACGGGATGATTCTTAAAAGTATAGTATTTTGTGTATATCTTTTTAAAGGTAACAGAAATCAACCTACTATAAACTGCAAAGATGATCAGTAATTCAAGACCTTCAATTTAAGGTCAATGTCAGGTCATGATGAAATTTCACCTTGACCTTCACATTATACTATGACCTTGAACTGGTGATATTTGAAAGGGAAAGTGGTCCTGAGTTGAATGGTGATAGTCCCATGTCTCAACGACTTCCGGTTCTCAAGTTTGGTATTGCATCATATATTTGATGATTAATTGTGACCTTGGTGATCTTTGAAATTGTCCCAATTCTTTTTCTATAATGTTGTCCTTTAACTGCAGATCATTTACCATTTAACAGATTTGAGATATCTATTGTCGTTTCAGAGATAATGCAGTTTGAAGTTTTGCGAGCGGAGGCATGTATTTCTGAATCAGCAACAGCTTACCACTTAAAATGTTTAAGAAATTGAAGAGGTTAACATAGTTATATGTTTGACCAAATACCAAAAAGATTCCATTGAAAAAAAAACACCAAAAAATCATTTTGAAATTTTCATGTTTTGCATTGACTTTGTAACTTTCATAACTTCTATTTATATCGTTGATATTGCATCATTTTTGGCACTTTGTGAAATAGGGTCATCTGATATATCAAATTGAAGGTCTCAATAAACTCTACTTAAAAATGAAAATTTTAAACCTCTTTTTCATCCCAAGGTAGAAGGGTGGGGTCATTTAGTGCAAAAATTCAAATTTCTCAGATGGTAAGGTTGTCGCATATCAAATGAAAGAACATCAAGCGTACATTTCAAATTTCAAATTGACGTCCCCCAAAAATTGGTTGAATGGGGTCATTGAGTGCAAAAAAGAAATTTTCTTTTACGATAGGGTTGTTGTATATCAAATGAAAGGTCATGATGTGTACATTTGAAAT
The DNA here is from genome assembly GCF_965363235.1 of Mytilus galloprovincialis. NCBI lineage: Eukaryota > Metazoa > Mollusca > Bivalvia > Mytilida > Mytilidae > Mytilus > Mytilus galloprovincialis. The sequence continues at coordinate 44,947,575 of NC_134850.1, read as the reverse complement.
ATCAAATTCCCAACCTCCAAAAATTGGTTGGATGGGGTTATTAAGTGCAAAAATCAAACTTTCTAGAACATGGCGTTCTCGCATATCAAATGAAAGCTCATCTACCCTGTGTTACATATATCATACTTCCGATCTCAAAAATGTAGGCGGATTGTAAAAAGCGAAAAGTTTCAGACGGTATGCTTGTCGTATATCAAACGAAAGGTCGTACAAAGTACATTACGAAAACATCACTTTTACAGGAAAGACCTTTCAATTGTTTTACAAACAATTGAGATACTAGTTAACGATTGTATTTTTTCTGTGTAGATATCAGTTTTTTTGTGTTTTTAGTTGCTGCCTCTTAGCCGTGTAGATCATACAGATACATAATCTAATTAAAATATATGAGTAAGGAAATAAGATAGAAAATAGAATGTAAAGTTACTAATTATTGAATAATATGACGGTTTAATAATGAGAAGAAACTTTCGATGAAAACAGATGAAAAGAAAAATAAGGGTACATGTAACTTTTTTTCCCTTAAGTTTCTTATAAAAAAGCAAATTAAAACTGATAACGGAAATGGGGAATATGTCAAAGAGAGAACTTGACCAAAGATCTGACACGAAAAACATGTATAGTGGAAGGAGCAGAAGACCATTTGCAAATGTGAATATTTTTTTTAGGATATAAAAGAGAAAGACAAAAATAATCAACAGAGAATATTGAGTTTACAAAAGAAGCGAAATATGCCAAAAGGATATTCAAACTCAAAGTAGTGTTGAATTAAAAGTCATATAAATAAGCGTACCCCGAAACAAATAATTATAGTAAATACAGTATATAGATAAAAAAAAATATATATACTAAAAACTGGCAAACAAAGAATGTATGCTTTAAGTGGCATACCACCAATTACTCCCGCAAATTTAGAACGTATGTGAGAGTAGGCCTACTCGGACAAAAAATAGTGCATTTGATGTCACTGTTTACTTAAACTAACCAACAAATTGGCAGAAATGAAACTTTTAGTGAAAGAGAAATATATTAAGATCAATTTGAGCTACAATTTACTTGTTTATGAGTTCGCATTCAAAATTGAGGATTAATGCACTCCATAGTATACTAATTTAAGATTTCCAGAAAACCAGGGGTTATTTTTAGTGGTACCTATTCGGAAGACCTTCTGTTTTTATATGATTTTAAACATCTGTTGAAAATTGGCATGTAGAAAGCTGATACATGTACGATTCAGGATATATATACTTGGTTTCTATGAAGTTAAACTTAAGGTAAAATATTTAGAAAGCTGTGAAAATTGTAAAATTTGGTTGAACAGATAGGAACTTTTAATTGGTGGTATGACACCTTTAGTTTACGGAGTTTAGTATGATGTCCATTATCACTGAACTAGTGTGCATATTTGTCTATGGGCCAACTGAGCGGTGCCCCCGGGTGCGGGAGTTTCTCGTTACATTGAAGACCCATTGGTGGCCTTCGGCTGTTGTCTGCTCTATATAATCGGGTTGTTGTTGCTTTGACACATTCCTCATTTCCATTCTCAATTTTATAAACGTATATACGGATAGTTGTTGCATTTATTAGAAGAAAAAAAAACATAGACCCAGAAAGTAGTCTTTGTAGATGTATACTACTAGTTTACTTTAGAAAGTGGACATTTTAACTGTATACTAGTAGCTCACATCAGAATGGGGCTGTGTAGCTGTGTACTAGTAGTTAACTTTAAAAAGGGGATTATTTAACTGTATATTAGTAGTTCACATCAGAATTGGGGCTGTGTACATGTAGCTGTGTACTATAGTACTTCACTTTAGAAAGAGGGCATTTGAGCTTCATACTAGTGGTTCACATCAGAATGGGGCTGTGTAGCTGTGTACATGTACAAGACTGTAGTTAACTTTAGAAAGGAGACTCTTTTAAGCTATATTCTAGTAGTTCAAATAGAAATGGAACCTTTGAGCTGTATACTTGTAGTTTATTTCAGAAAGTGGACTTTTTAGCTGTAAACTCGCAGTTTATATCAGGAATTTGACGTTTCAGCTGTATACTACAGTTTACAATAGAAATGTGACTTTTTAGCTGTACACTAGTGATTCACAACAGCCTTAAATAATAAAGAGGTATGACCTAGTTAGTCACCTTGAATTAATTTCACATCAATTCTTGGGATCAAAGATTACATGTAAATGATAGTGTACTCTATGGGTTTAACAACCTTTGATGTATTTTCGAACATGACCTAGTCTGTGATTTTGACACAATACTTTCAATACCGTAAGCGGTCAACAGGGTCGAATATAAAAGTTAAGTTTGCGCAATCGAAGACATTTCATTAGAATTGCAAGTTAACATAATTTTATGAACAAATTAAACATTAAGATGTTTTAAGATGGCTCAAAACTTCAATTTTTAAAGATTTTGTCAATGTTTTTGCTTTTATGCCAAAATTGTATAATCATGAAAATCTTAATCCTCTTGAACAGTAAAATTCATTTCGAATTATATGGTTATTATAATGCAGCAACTTAAAGAAATATTTCTCAACCATATTGTTAAATTCATCTTAAAGTTTGATCTTTCATTTGCATAAGTTTTCCAAAAGAATATAAGGCTGCACTAATAAAATTAGGTTACTTGAATTTCACATGAATATCTCATGAAATTCACATACGATTTACCCTAAATGAGCTTATAAATGTATGCCTACATAAAACTCACGTAAAAATTTTCTTGTGAATTTCACGTGAATTGAGATTCACACTGTAAATCCCGCGTGAATTGAAATTCACATGAATCTCACGTGAATTGAGGTTCACATGAATCTCACGTGCATGAAACATTTTACACCAATTAAACGATATCTTTAGATGCTATTTGAATGTTCTATTCTCGAAATTCATTGAATTTCACTTTGCAGAGGTTGATTTTCACGTGAAATTCACGCGTGTTTCACATGAGATTTACGTGAAATTCACATGAATGATTTCATATGAGATTTACATTTAAGCTCGTTTGAGGTGAAATTTATATGAATTTAAATTCACACGAAAATGTCGAGAGAGCAATTTTCCTCTATTAAGCTGGGGTCACACATTCACGATTTTTACTGCCGTCCTTGAGGGGACCATTCCCAATTAAAATTTATTAAAATTCTGATCAAGATCCTATGAATCGTGGATGGAAATTCAAACTTTAATTAAAATTTGTAAAAAAAATAATTTAATCACGACAACAATCAGATATTGTTCAGGAAGCGTCGATATTCAACCGTTTCCAAGCAAATTTATCCCGATAATCCCGTTCTAAATCCGCTTCTAACCCGTTTTGTATCTTTCGCCGGGTAAAATTCGACCGAGTCTGTCACGACTGCGTCCCGATTCTACCGAATGTGATCCGACAAAGATCAGATAGTGACAAGACAGTGAACCGACGCTGACGGAAGTTATCCGTTCGAAAACTGTCGGCATACTCGGGATGATCAGGTACTGTCGGAACGTAATCCTATCACGGTCCGCTCTATCGTATTGCAAACGGCTTTGTCTGGTCTCAGTCGTATTGTATTCTGTAATTGTCGGGACTCTGACGTGGGTATCATTGACGAATTTAGAATTAATAACGGGACTGTTTCGGAACGGTTTCGGCAAAATCGGTTCGCAATCGACAAGATCTCGATGCAATCTGGACTCAATCGGCAGAAAAACAGCAATAAAAAATTTCTCCAGATCATTCCCGTTCCACAGAACACCGTCCCGAATACACAGAACATTGTTAGGAATACGAAGAGAGCCGTGGTGTAGTGGTAAGCGCATTGGACTACAAACACAAAGGTTCCTGGTTCGATTCCCGTCTGGGATGAAAATTTCAAGGACTTAATTTTCGGCTCTCCCTTGACACCATTTGCGAGTATGGTCTTGAGGAAACGATGATAGTCCGTCGGACGGGGACGATAAATGGCTGACCCGTGTTAAGAGAGAGCCATATCTCTTGCACGTTAAAGACACCCTTGTAGATTTCGAAAAAGAGCAGGCTAATGCCGCTACAAGGCAGCACTCGCACTCGCAAAGTGGAAAGGGATTGATACAAGTTGCAAAACTTGTTTCCCAATCCACTATAAATAAATATGTTTAAACTATTCGATCCGATACAGTCGAATCTGTCACGACATAGGCACGATTGTAATGCGACTAGACACAATCGGCTAAGTTTTCCCGAATGTTACGGGACGCACCTAACTGTAGGGGTGCTTTGCCAAACTATTCGTACCCTTCCCGACCAGTAGGAATCTGTAACGAACTAAAACGACTGCGTTCGGACAATTATAGGGCATTCCAGATAATTGAGGATGCTAATCCGACTTTTTCACTTTTCGTGTCGTATCGCTGTCTGATCTCAAACGGAAGCAGTAGTCGGCAATGTGTGAACCGCGCATTAGGGAAAATATATACAAATCAGAGAAACAGGATGGTTATCAGATTTATTTTACTCTGAAGATATGAATCTAAGTGTATTCCTGATTTTATTTTAATTAGTGTTTGACACTTATTAGTTCCTCCTAAAACGAAATGAACTGGATTGATTGATTGATTGATTGATTGATTGATTATTGGTTGCTTTGCGTCTAGCAGCTGAAAATTGTACGCATGTTCAGAAGGAGCGGAAGAACTGGATCTTAAAATTGTGTAGTTACATGTAACAGTTATACCAGCCACGAGAAGTCTCGTCTAACAGTACATGTACATCTCTTATCTTAAGTCATTGATATTATCATACGATGTCTTTAATCAGATGTACCACTTGACCTCAATGTAAAACAAAAACAATCCAATAGGTTTCAGTTTGAAATCTATTTGAGCTCTTAGACGGAAAATTTCAAAGCGAACTATAATACTTGTTTTTACTGGGTTTCTTTTATGAATATGTGCTAATCATTATGCAATGAATACACATTCTTCGCGAATTGTTCTCTCTCTCTACAATAATCAAGGGAACAATCAGACATGATGTACCTAAAATTGTCAGGCGACAATTATCGTCAAACGATAAGGACTTAATTATTCCACAAATTTGGAGAACCAGAAAGTATTGTTATGCAGGGGTCCGCTCGACAGTCCGATAGTTCTTTAGTCCGACGGTTGAATAGTCTGACAGTTCTATAGTCCGACGGTCCAATAGTCCGACATAAACAACCAGACACATGTATGATATATACTAATCACAGGCACAGGACGTTCTACTTGACTTTCGAGACGCGACAGACCTAACTTTTCCAAAACTGAATCCCTGTTATTGTTTTTAACTTAAATACTATTATACAGATAATCCAACCCTTTAGTCGGTTTTAAATGGCGAAATTTGGAAGAATGGCTGCTGGTTGCTGAGGTAAAAAGCGGGAAAAATAAAAAATAATGGAACAAGGAATTTGGACCCATACTGGAACGCACTTGTGCTTTGGAGTGGTTCAGTTTGACAATTTGTTGTATTTTCTGTAAATATAGTGTAAAATTAAATATGAACTTTTTGATAAAAATCATTGAGTTTCATGAGTACTATTATTTTTTGGCTGCATGTCAATCTGAGATACTTTTCATAGATAAGTTATGCGAGGTATTATCATGGTAGCTGTAACTGTGGTTGCCTTTATTACAAATTTATTGAATAGATACGAGCAACTACAGGGTATAATATTTTCAATAAATTGACATAATTGTACAAAGTTAAACGTAAAGTTCTGGTTACGTCTATGCTTGAGGACTTAGTCTAGTATAATATAAGTAATTAACGGACAAGTAGATGAGCCAAATTGCTTCCCCATGTGTTGATTGTCTGGCACAAAACATAGCAAATATATCTTACGCGATATCGAAAGAAAAAAAGCAGCAATAATAAAACTGCATCAGATTTCTGATGACTTTCCATTCACCTTTATTAAATCTGATGTATTTTGTCTAACATTTACCATGTTTGCAGAGACAATGCTTAGATTATGGGGACATAATACATGTATTTGCATGAATAATGAAAAGGTATTACAATAGATTTTTTTATAGACGCAAGACTTTTAATTAACAGTTTAGAAAGCACTTAAAATGAAAATCACAAATGTGCAACACAAACCACACCTTGGAAGTAACGGATCGGAGGTCCACAGCTTAAATACACCTTAAATATCAAAAAAGGATCTTCAGGGTCTAAACTAACTCGAATAATTCAATCCCTCTCCGTCTCCGATTTTCTTAGCCATCGTAGATCAGCGGAATATTTTGAGTTATTCGGGTTTGGTCTAAACTTTTGAATAATATTGATCATCCACTTACTATATACGGATTATTATATTTATATATATTTAGATCTTGAATTAAGTTCGTCCAGAGCAACTGTTATCAAGTAGTTTCAAATAATTGCAGTATAGTAAAAGATCACAATAACATAGTGAATTGTTCATCATATGTAGGGAAATCATTTTTTTTTTTTATTTAAATTTTTATTTTGACGGTTTTTAAAGAGTTAACAAAAATATAGAAGGTGTATGCGCAGTGCTTATATTTGCAGCAACAGATGTTGAAATGATGTCGGTCGGTCGTCACAGTTCGAAAACATTATAATTCCTCTGAGTCAGTACTAGTATTTCCATTATTTAAACTAGAACTGTTTCAATGTTTCAATGAATTACTTCAATCTATACTAAAAGTAAATCGAAAATAATCTAAATAGAAGCAAAGAAAAAAAAACCATTATGATTGAAATTTGGTATACATATACAGAAAAGTAGTAATAAGTGATTTTAATGCTGAAATAAATATAAGTAAATAGCCTAAAATATATTTTTAAAAAGGGTCGAGCTTAATCAAATGGTCAAAAAGCTAGAAGATATTCCAAGCTTTTCTCCAGGTTTGCAGCGAATGCAAATTTGTCCCAATAATTTTTGCACTCTTCTATCTATTGTTTTGTCCTACAATTCAACACTAGCACTTTTGCAATTCCAAATCGTTATTTTTTATATTTTGGAAATCGACATTGCCTAAACACGGAATATAATGAACTGATAATACAAGCCTGTCCAAAGTCAAGATCCTACAATTCAGTTGCTGCTATTTATTATAAACCAATCAAAAGTTTCTAACCCTCTACGTCATTTGGTCCTATTCGTTTTTTTTTTTTTTTTAAATTTACGGATATACATTGTATAGCATAAATATAATATGCGTACCACATTATACTTATGTGTGCATCTGACGAAATTTGATTTTTCTTTATTGTAAAAGAACGACAACTAGAATTGATTTCTGATCTGAATGTGTAAAATCTACACAGTTATTCTTCTTAGATTACTTAAGACGAAATACCAAAACAAATGAATTATTATTAAAAGATTTCCTTAGATTTTCAAGATTGTTATAGAAGATTACAGATCTGATTACCCATCATATAATTCATCTTTTTAATTGTTGGAATTGAAGAAAAACACTTATACATCACGAAATCACCTCAAAATTGTTTGTTATTATATGTCAAACGTAAGGAATATAAAAAAAGGGGTCGCAAGGGCCTCGTCAATACAATTAATGTTTCACAATACAATTTATGTTTCGCAATACAAATTCAACGGTGGTATAAACAGAAAAATAAACAAATGTAACTGTGAGCTAAATTAATGCTCACTGATGACACTCCCGCCCAAATAATTGACGGTAAACAAGAAGTTGTTGAGTGATGAAACTGAAAACTCATCACACGGTAGGGCTGACTGGTATAAACCATGAAACCAAATTTCAGAAATCCTTGTAATTTAATTCCTCAGAAAAATGTGACGAACGTTTGCAACTTTGATGTCATGTGTAAAATGATGCAAGTGTTCGGTAAACAAGAAGTTGTTGAGTGATAAATCTGAAAACGCATCACACGGTATGGCTGATTGGAATAAACCATTACACAAAATTTCAGAAATTCTTGTAATGTACTTATTGAGAAATTTGCGACGAAAATATTTCGATAAAATAAAAACAAAACTAAACTAAAAAATATGTTATGTCTTTTATAAAACTGTCACTCCACATAATAGATGATACATTAACTTGTTTACATGTACATGTCGAAACGATATTTCTTAGTATTCATTTCGCCACTCGTCAACCTCTGCGTATGCCAACTATAAATTGTTGATAACTTCTCACCCATGAAAAAATACAATTAAATAGTTGCACTTGATGGATGAAATAAAATTAGATCTGACATGATTTGTATTCCTTTCGTCTATATCTTAGATACCGTAATTTCATTGTTAGAACTTGATTTATCTGAAATGCATATCTCCTATATCAGATAGTTTTTGATCATGCAAATTAAACATGACTAATGATAAAAAGTTCACTTAAACGCCATTATTGTCTTCTGTCTGTATATTTTCTCTTTTGTGGTAAGAGTAAGAACATTATTCAAATTGACGTTTATTATCGTGAAATGGAAAAATGTAAAATTTGAAGGAATGGTGGAATATAGACCAATCAATCTTGTCAATTTTCTTCTTGAGATCAATTCTGTTCTATTTACAACCTTTAATTTACTGACTATTAGTATTCAGTGCTGGAAATGTTTGTCTCTGTTTCTTAACTGTTAATAGTGTTACAACCCATCTTAAAATGTCTGTGGTTGTTAATCAAGTCCTCCGTAATTTGTTTCAAGTTTCTACGATGTCTTCTCACTCAATTAAAAAATTGTTTCTTTAAATGTAAAACCTTTCTGATAATATAATCAAATTGTAATTTAGTCATAAAATCTGATGTTTTGTAGTACTCAAGTTGCAACAACAACAAACAATAACATATACAATTTGTATTTTTTCTTTAATCTGTATAATCTATCGCATAAGACTGCGTAATATATAACTTGATGTGGAAAAAATCAATTTGAATTCAACTTTTCTGTACCTTAGGATTTTTTCCCTGTATATTTATTGAAAAAATATAAATATCATAGTTAAAAAGGGGAGCGAAATATATTAAAAGGACTATAAATATTCAATTATTCAATTCATAGATCGAATAGAAACGGATAAAATCACGGATAAAAAGCGAAATTGGCTAAAAGACAAACGACAATATACAAAATACTACATACAAAACAAAGACGGAGCAACTTGAGCCACTCCAAAACACTAGAACTGGTCTAATGTTTTGCGGATTGGAAAGCAGATCCCTCTCCTCCGTTTGACTCGCTACCCGTCTGGTTGCCCATGAGACTTTGGCATAGAAAAATATCTATTAGAAATCTCATCTGCAGGTCGTTAATATATTACTAAGCTGTGGTACTGCAACCTAAAACTACCAATTGAAACAGGAAGATGGAATGGAATTCCTAGAGATAAAAGACAGTGTCATTTCTGCTCCTTGTCTATTGGAAATGAGTTTCACTACTTATTTGAGTACCAGTCTGATATTGTTAGAAATATAAGAAAAATACCTATTTCAGAATGTTACAGCATTTATCCATGTGTAGAGAAAATGAAAGGACTGCTTTCGTTTTGCAATATCAAAGTTAATAAGAACTTATCACTGTTTTTTAGGAAATTAGTTAACATATTGTAATTAATATGATTATATGTTAACATAGTTTTGTAGTACCCATACTTATGACTATGTATGTTGCCTCTTGCTACACATGTAAATATGTGTCGGCGTGTTTCCAAATAAAGGTAATTTATTTATTAGATACGTACAATTCGGTGTATGTATCTCCTCAATCGAAGTTTTAGTATTGCAGGTTTCACTCTCAACGTGTGAATTATCAAATATTCCAATAATTTATTTTTTCACCTTTTTCACACCTACAAGTGAAACATATCAAATTCAACCGTAAAAAATTATTAGGGAGCTACCATTTGATTTTTATGGGGGGCTAGGATGAAATTTGAAAACAAATAGGCAGGACAGGAGTTTTGAGTAAAAAAAAAAGGCAGGATGAGACACTTGCAAAAAAAAAAAAAAAGTCAGGACGACAATTTAGGTAAAAAAAAGTCAGGATAAACTAAAAAAAAAAAGGCAGGACCGAACAGAGTGAAAAATAAAAAGGCAGGACAGAGATTACAGCTAAAAAAAAGGCAGGACAAAATTTTTCATCCTAGCCCCCCCATAAAAATCAAATGGTAGCTCCCTTACAGTGATTGGATGTGGTCGTTGTTTTCAATTCATTTGATGTGTTTGAGCTTTTGATTAGGCTATTTGATAAAGGACTTTGCGTTTTAGATTTTCCTTGGGGTTCGGTTTTTTGCTTTTTTACTTTTTACTGAAGGCCAGGTTAAAGTACTTACAAATGTAACTCGCATATATAGAAATATTTCTGATCTACACTCTTAGATCTTGTATTACATATGAATTATCCTGCATTTTATTTCTGCTCAGTTTTGTAATCGATGTGTTAGGAAATTGCACTGATTTATATTCTTATAGTGGTTCCTTTTCTGGTTGCATTGATCTTCTTAAATGTGATCAATTAGTATAAGATTTATTTAAATTAGACATTCTAGAATATCAAATTTGTCATATTTATAGAACAGTATTATGCACTATTTTTTAAAATATGGAAACCTCTCCGGAAATTCGGTTTATTCTTGTAGGTCATGAATTTGTTATTGCTTATAGATAAACATTACAACGACTAATGTTTCAATTTCTGTCAGCTATTTACCTTCGAATTAGATTGAAAACAAAAAACAAACAACTTAAATTCTTGCCAAATTGGTTTTTGTTCTAGCACTTCATTTCCTGAAAACTATTATTTTGAAATTCTACCTGTTGACAGAAATTTGATGGCCCTACTTTTTTGTATTCAGTAAATAGTATATCATACACATAACTTTACGTATGCCAAAACAGGAACAAACTAAATCAGGTATAATCTTAATCATTGTGTTGTACTTCCTTTTTCGGATCTAAAAATCCAATTATTTTTTGTTTAAAAACACGACACGTATACAAATTATACAAAAGAAGTATCATTTTCTGCCTGGTGGCCTTCCTTTTACCATATAAGAAAGGAAAGAATAGCTTGTCTGACTGGTTTCCTGTTTTCTTGAAACTGTGTTGAAATATTACGTCCATCATTGATCGCTATTAGGCATAGACAAACCGTAGCTATGGACTCGTCATTTAATCAACACAAATTATTCCTTTGTAATGACTAATGATAAATGACTTCAATTTCTCAAGCGTCAACCTGTAATCTTAAACAAAGCCACATATCTTTTACATTTTTCTTCCAATTCGCAATTCAAATTATAGTTCGTTCAATCTAATTATATTTTTTTACTAATGAAAATATACAACCAATTTTTAAGCTTCTTGTTGTTTCTTAGAATTGAAATATATATTGAAGAGTTGAATGGGTTTTTTGTTTTATTTTAATGGGTTAGCTCATCTATACTATTAAACGAAAAGACCTCATTTTGTGTGTCGCTTCTCCCCCTTTCACAATAAATTAATCATCATGCCTCTGTGTCCTATAGGTAACATGCATAGTCGCATTTGTCATTCATTCTTATGATTATTCAGATTGAGTTATTTTGGGAGAAAAACGACAAAAAGGGTATCCGGATATTGATTCCGTCACCAGACTGACTTTTGGTCATAGATAGGTTTTCCGGTTTTAAACATGCACAACTACAAGCAATCGTATGATGGATAACAAAAATAAAAAATAAATAAGCCAATCAGAGCGTTCTCCATATTATGGTTTATGAAGAACTCGTATGATGGATAACAAAAATGAAAAATAAATAAGCCAATCAGAACGTTCTCCATATTATGGTTTTTGGATCACAACAACCACAACTATTATACCTCCTTAGAGAGGACAATTATTTTTCGCGTTTATCTACATGTAAGCTACGATTATAATACTATGATATAGAAACTTTCTGTATAATTCTGTCTACTGTTTTCTTTGAAATGACTATTTAAGGGGTCATACCAGTTGCATATATATTGAAATAAGTAAAACATCTGGAAAAAAGAATGTGTCCATAGCACACGGATGCCACATCGGTACTTTCATTTTCTATGTCAGGTGGACCGTGAAATTGAGTAACATCTCTAATTTGGCATTCAAAATTAGAAAGATTATATCATACATCAAAAACTACCTCGACCAAAAAGTTAAACCTGAAGCCGGACAGACGAAAGGACGGACGAACGAACGAACGAACGAACGGTCGCACAGACTATGAAACATAATGCCCTTAAATGGAGCATAAAAATTTATTGTTGAAAGTGAAAGTAGTGATTTGGCCAAAATGAAAGTAGAGTGGAGACTTGAGGGAGGCAGGACTTTTTCGGGACGTCAGGATCGGGTGTTTTAATGCTCGGGATTTCGTGATCCGGGAATATTTTTTTTCGAATTTCGGGATGTCGGGATATGAATGTCTTTAAATTCGGCACCTCGGGATTTCATGTTTTTAAGCCCGAGATTTCGGGATGAGGACCCCTCCGACCCGTGACCCCTCAAATTAGCCTTCGTCATTTATACAAGATTCAAATCCTACCATTGGCATGTTAATAGGGCTCTCAAAAGAAAAGAAAAAATACTGATGGATTGTCCTAGAAGCATAATTATTTTTGTTAGAATAATAATGGTCTATAAGCAGTTACATTTATTTTATGTTTGAAGCGGTGCAAATTTTTAATTTGATAATATGATTTGACTTTTTCAAAGAAAATGCATTGTAGCAAAGGGGTAGAATAATTGTGGTTTGAGACCAGAGACATGAACATAATTGAATTTAACAGAAAGGAAACAGATAACGGACTTAGGAACAAAAGTGAGGGGGCTTTTGATACCTTTTATGAAATTCTCCAGACATAACATCTTTTACAAAAATTCATCCTACAACAGTTTACAACTGTGTATGCCCGCGATTTCGCGGGTGTGATCTAGTATTGTATGAAACGTAAAAGACCATCATACTAAACGTGCGCACATACATAATTTTACATTCAACAGCTGTAAAATTACAAAAAGTATTTTGTAATGCCTCGCGATTTGTTCACTGCAAATCAAAATTATACAATTTATAAACATCTTTGCAGCGTAAAATTTTACATTTTTTAAAATTAGAAATTATCAATAGTTATAAAAACCATTTTGACAGTATTTTGGCTAGTTACACGAAAGCCTTTCGGAAGTGGAATTGATTGTGGGGGAAAAAAAGAAGAAAATACTAAGAAAATACTAAGATGAGACAAAAAAAATCACAAAATCACGTTAAAAAAAACCCCGGAACACAACGAAAAGGCAAACATTCAACAAAACCCTTAATACATATAAAACCCTAAAGACCTACAAAAATCGAGAACGGTCTTATGTGCTCCGAATGGGTTTATTAGATCCTGCTCCTGAGCCATGATACGTATATGTGACAGTGTTTAACAATTCATTTTAGATAATCCACACCAACTCAACGTAGACTTTTAATATTGCAATCAGTGGAATAAAAACATTACATAAAGGAAAGTATTATAAAAACCAGTATAGGAAAAACAAGAGTTTATTTTTGTTGTAAAGATATTGCTTTCGATGATAAGTTTTGGTGGACATATAACAATCGCTTTTATCGAATATCTTTATCGTTTATAATGTTTATTATTTCTGTAGTTTCCACCTTTCCGACTGATGAGTTCGTGACAAGACTCGTAAAGAGTAAATATGTTTACATCAGATAAAAATGAGAAGTAAACATTGTAAGACATAATGAATCATTCCTGACATTTTATGACGTAAATGGTACCGATACTTAATCCTCGATTAAAAGATGTAATGTAATAACTATTTACGATATTATCCCATTACCACCTAAGATAAAACAAAACAAAACACGACAAGTGTGTTTAGTTTATCTAAAATACAATTATAATAATTATTTATTTCAATCATTACACCAAAATATAAAACAAATATTTTTTACCTACATGAATAATTTTACGTACAAAGTTGGACATGGTACGTTTATAACGAGACCCTTTTGTCTGTTCTTTACATGTGCCTTGTTTTGTTTCTTCATTTTTTGTGCTTCAGTTTTGTTTTGCTTTCAGGCATTGGACTTTTCATTGTACTCATGGATGGTTCACATGGTTTAATCATTGACTTATCGTCCAATGATTCGTATATTATTGATTTATCAACACTGACCGATAGATAATTTTGGAACTGCTGCATGGGCTACTGTTAGGAAAATATCTTGAATATAATGACTTGAGAGAAATTGTCAAACAGAAGAAGGTTATTTTAGTGTAATTTGTGCACTTTTGAATGCATTTGTACTTCTTTATGATTCTTACAGGAATTCATAATGGCTTGCAGCTTACGTTTAATTTGTTTACCGGATATTTTGAAGTTTTGTATTAAATAACACCAGGTCAACCATTTATGGCCTTGTTCAATGGTATCAAGCTTCTAAAAGGATATGGTTCCCTGTTGTTTTGGTTCATCATAAACAAATTTACATATTCATCAATATTTTTTTTATAATCAGTTTGGTGCTGGACAAGGATTAATTTATATCCGCTATAGTTTAATCATACAAGACTGGGTTTTGATTTGTCTAGTATATAAAACAAGACTTAAACAAGTTTCACTTTTTTAGGACATGCAAATCTCGTCAATTCTTCTGAAAACACTGGATTTCTATCAAATAATCTTGAAACATTGAGCACTCTAACACATTACGATGGTGTTACAAAATGTACACACAATCAATTGTCATGTCTTCTGGTGTTGATTTTATACCATAAGCAATGATTGTTTGATTTCCCATAAACTGACCCGGCTGTCCTTTTAAAAAGCAATACATCAAAGTATCGAGGTAACGCTGTTATCCAGATGGAAAAAAAAGAAAAAAAAAAAAGGTTCGTAGATGAATGGGTTTTAGAGTTATTCGTTAGTTGTGCTCACAATATGTCTAGCTAAAAGTTTGAACGATGCATAATTTGCTGTCATTCATAACACTATATATGATCAAGTGGTTGTTGATCACTCAATCAAGTAACCAATAATACAGCCAAATTCGGAACAATTTTCAAATAAATCAAATCCTAAGACACGAAAAACAAACTGTCAAAAACTATATTCCAATTGTTACACATGTATTCACAATCCTGTCCGCTTTCTTTGAGGATGAGACTTTAAAAACAGGGGCGAAATTGAGATACCAGAGAGACAGCCAACCTCATAGATAGAGATTGAATTGACAACGCCATGACTTAAAAAGAAAAAAGACCAATTATTATAGACAAATAATAGTACACAAAACACAACGTGAAAAACTAAAGACTAAGCTACACGAACCCACCAACAAATGGGGGTGACCTCATGTGCTCCTGAAGGGTAATATTACCGAATGTGAACTTGGATCTGCTTGCCCTTCCAGAATTATTTAGTTCAACTTATGTTTGTTTGTAGAGTTAATGTTGCATAGTCTTTATCTCCCTATCTTATGTTTTAGTACCTGTTTGTCTTTTCGTCGTTTTTGTATTTTGACATGTCTTGTGATTCTTTAAAGTAGGACCCCCTTGGAATCTTCTGTTTTGTTTTTCTTAGGTAAAAGTAGCAATTGAATTCTTATTAATTACAAAATCTTGTTGCATTGTCGTTTGTTTATTGTTGTATTTCAGTGTTCCTATTGTTCCAATGTTTTCCTCTTATACTTGATGTGTTTCCATCGGTTTAAGTTTGTTACTCGGATTTGTTTCTCTCAATAGATATATGACTTTCGAACAGCGGTAACATTATTGCCTTTATTAATGTATTGAACAAATATTGATATGTGAAAGCATGTGCATCTCACACTTATAGAAAAAAAAAATTCTGACAATAGTAATCGGCACACTTCGATACCTTTTGCTACATATCTTGGGTGTGCCGACAATATATTTAAAATATAGATCTCTGATTTCGAGTACTATAACGAAATCAGAGATCTATATTCTAATTAGATTGGGTTGCCGAATGCTTATTTTCGACCTTAGTATACAGCAAACATTACAGTATAAATAAGTTAAATGCTTGAATGTTTAATTAAATAGTGTATGGCCCGCGTGGATGTATCATAATTTGAAACAACATTTTATAAGTGACATGCGTCCAAAGTGCCTTTCCTGATATATCTCCATCAGGAACACTCACAGCCATATTTTTGAAAACCAAGGATTGGTAAGAAACGAATAAGTTGAAGAGATACATACATGAATATGTATATACAAAAGATGTATATGATTCGTCTAAACAACAGCCCAACAATGTTAGATCTGTAAAGTTGTGTTAGCATAATATGTATATGTATAAAAAGTTCAACTAGATTTGCCTACAACACCATACTGCATATATTCAACAGGTATGGATGAAGTACATCTCTTCGGATTGTTTAGGCACTTGAGAAGTCAGATCATATACTTTTGTACCTTTTTCTAACCTTCGGAAACAATCAAATGCCCATAAATTGATAACACCTCAATCAGTGCACAAACGTAATCTCTGCATGACGTAATGAAATCCATACTGTGACATAATCTTCAATCCATTCGGAAGCTGTCAACGACAGCAATCAGTTTCAGCATTCGTTAGTGACAAAAACTTTGAATCTTAATTACAACGTTAAGTCTTTTTATCGCTACCGTTTCCACACAGAACAATCAACAGGACCTTGTAACCAATGATTATGTTTGAATTAGTTGGTGTCGTATTTCAAATCATTGGAAGTCTAGAATTACTATCGGCATATACGCTGAATCGTTCGCGTTTTCAAAATGTAAAAGTACAAGGTTTGCGTTTCAATTTCAAGGTAAACGGCAGTTACGTGGATAATGGATCAAAATAATCTTTAAAATCACTTGTTAATTATAAGGTATCGGGTTTCATTGCAGTGATGAAAAATTGATCATAGCATTTTTGTAAAACGGGACGAAATGAATTATAACGTTACTGTATACTGAATCTTGATAACAAAACAAAAGGTTACATTAGATTACCTTAGCTGTATTTGTCACAACTGTTTTGGAGTTTTGGGTCCTCAATGCTCTGAAACTTTGTACTTATTTGGCTTTATAACTATTTTGATCTGGGTGTCAATGGTGAGTCTTATGAAGACGAAACGCGCGTCTGGCGTATTGAACTATAAGCCTGGTACCTTTGATAACTAATTATACACTACGATTTTCCAGATATGATTTTCCCGATTTCTATAATAAAGATGGAAAACAAGACTTGTCATTATCACAATGTAGTTTATTTTAAGAAGTATACAAAGGAAGCAAATGTTTGAATGGACTTGGATTCGATTAAAAGGAGTGGAGTCCTAGTTCTAGTTGAACATACTACTTGAAAGACGAATATGTAAAGTTAATATGAACATAAACCGTGTTTTGTTCAAGACCGACACGCTGAGCTGGACTTTTAACATTTATAATTCACCAGAAGACATATCTCCTTGCTTGGTTACATCATATTGTCACCGATTTGTCTTGTTATTTGACGTATTCCTAAAAAGTAAAATCACAAAAATACTGAACTCCGAGGAAAACTCAATCGCAAAGTATCTAATGACATGGCAAAATCAAATGATAAAACACATCAAAAACGAATGGACAACAACTGTCATATTCCTGACTTGGTATAGGCATTTTCAAATGTAGAAAATGGTGGATTGAACCTGGTTTTATAGCGCAAAACCTCTCACTTGTACGACAGTCTCATAAAAGCCTTCTGATTGCAGAGCGGTATCACATGCCAGCTTTAATCTTTCAGTTTGAAACGGGCTTGTACCTACAATGATCTTCTGTTCTCCAATGCACACGCTACCGCGAGACATACGAGACTACGAGGCAGTTAACTACAAATGTATGTTAAGAGTTTTTGAGATTATTACATAGCTTCTGATGATTATTTGTACTAAAGCTTCCAGGAATAAAATTTATCGGGGATCTTCGGCCATATCGAGTTGTAAAAACAGCAGAAAACAGTCTAATTCATAAAGGATTTTTTTTTCAAAATGAAATAATACAAGCTGCAAAACTTATTGAATCCTTCGTGCAACGGGAATGTTCTCCATCTAATTATAAGATGATTTAAAAAAAAGAATGTGCTTTATATTATATAACAAAGTCACACAGCCTGTATTTATACGCAAAGTACAAATGTTCATAAATGCCTCAGCTTCATAAATATCGGCGAGACTGCTGTTTGATTGCAATGACGCTTCCCATATTCGTGAACATATAAGTAAACAACTATTTCTTTCATTATGGACAAACGGTTATATTGGTTGTAAATTGACTATGATCGTAAACTTGATACCACGTTTAATTACATACAGTCGCACCAATTTTACGACTGTTTCAAAATTGCTCACTTAATATCAACCGGATATGATTTATAAAGGCAAAACTAAATGATATCATTTTTATAACCTGTTTTATACTGATATTTCTCTAAAGGATAACAATAATAAAAATAAACCTAGTTTTTATCTATAATTATATCTGCTCGATGTAAAGAAAGCCTTAGTCTGTTATATTATATATTGATAATGTAATATGCATTCCATCAAATACGTAGAAAGTAACGTTGAGGTGTTTATTTATACAATTAATGTGATTTTTACCGTTGTGTTTTATTTTCCTATTTTTCATACTTTGGACAACTTGTACATATAAGAGATAAGAGGATCTGGATATGGTGTCCTCATTTCTGTATTCTTTAATGGAGAAGGCTATTTTCTCTGTTCCCTCTTTTCTTTATATTTTAACAACCCAATATTCTGTTAGCATATTGTTCTCTTTTTGTTTTCCTTCCTTGCCCCTTTTTCTGTACTCTTGGCTCATTCTTCTCTATTCTGTAAACATAATCCATCTTTCTCATATAACCTTGATTTTGTAAGTATGCAATCTTCATTTTTACCAGAATTGAGACGATTCTTAGACACAGTCATGCATGTGTTACATGTAGCTAGATCGGGCTTATCTGATTAACACTAACATGTTATGGTTAAAGCAACTGGTTAGATTTCAGTTATATAGGAAGGCGGACTTTCTATGACTTGACCTTATTTCATGATGAAGCACGACAAATGCAGTATATTCGACAACATGTAATAATATCTTATGTAAATAATGAATCAAAGTGCTAACCTTGTTTATAATGTTCAAAAGTTTTTTGTCTGAATTTCAACTAAATATACAAAAAATAGACTCTTCTTCATCCGGTAATTAAGATATACATTTGTTTGTAGTATTATATGAAGTTGGATACGATGTTATTTCGCTCGAGCCAGCTAATAATTGTCAATAAACAGCTTAAACTTGCAATAAATAAAGAAATTACACCGGTATGATACAAGACGTATTGGTAAAAATCTGTTTCTCTTTTGTTTTGAAGAGCATATACAGACTACATTTGACGTAATATTTGCTTTCATTTTCGATGTATTCCTTGTGTGAAATCTTCATACAAAGTTATCATTTCAATATAATTGTGTCACGATTACAAAACTAGACAACATAGTTAAATTGACGTCAGAATTTGATATTCAGACAAACTGTGAAGAGATGAGTACATGCAAACGACTGTCACACCGTGTTGCTAAAACTAGACAACGGTAAAAAATTGATGTTATAATTGAATTCAAACAAACAGTGAAAAAAAGAGTAAATTGAAATGACACTTGCTAATCAAAACCAGAAATGTCGGGAAAAAAGAATTCACTACACGTATGAATTAAAAAATTCTATATTTTTTTTTATTATTCTAAAATTAATGACGATAAAAATCTATAAATATTCAGAAAATTTCCCAATTTGCAATGTACATTAATAAAGTGAGTTTTATTCAGAATTAAAATGAAGACAGGGATTACCTCGGCTTAGACTGTTGCTCAATGAATTCAGTTTTTTAAAATAAAATACTATCATAATCTGGTTCATGAAATTCTTCAGATAACATAGATTTCCATGACAACGACATTAATCATAATGTCTGCATGTGAAGATTAGCATATCTAAAGAAATTGCAATAAAAGTCATTTATGCAGGGGACGACTTTAAAAGTGGACCAAAAAATAAAGTTTGATTTTTAACACGACTAGGGTACACATTCTATTTTTTTCATTGAATGAAAAATATCTTAAAGAGATTTACAAAATGACCACGACATGTGTAATTTTCACGACTTGTATTATGCAGAGGATTACGCTGCATTTACTTGTTGGTTTATCAAAGATCCCTCTTTTGCAAGCTATAAACATTTTAAAGGGGTATATAAGTTTTGCAAAGGATGGCAGGTCAATATGTGTTACGAAAAATAATCAGAATTATTTTTTCCTTTTGATGTTTGCTTTGTGGAAAAAACTTAACATGACAAATAGCGATAAACTCAAATAATTAAGCGCCATCTATCCACTACAGTTTCTCAAGGTTAATGGCGTGATCGAAGTGATCGTAATATAACGACTGGATTTTTCGGGTTAAAAAGCGATAGAGGGTATTTATTTGTATGCTAGACAGAATGAGATACACAACTACCGTCACGATAAATTAAAATACTGTTAGAGATCGATATACAGCCTTCAAAAAACGGCAAGTGTATATATACAATAAGTAGAATTCGAAGTCTTCTGAGTCAAAAATTGTTATGAATCCTCATGAATTCTCCCTATATCGTTTTAAAAGTATCAAATAATCAGTTTTATTGCATAGCAATATAATATTTCCCACAGAAAGTAACCAAAAGTTAGCGTGCAATAAATTCCAATATTGCACCAGTGCAATAAATCTCCAAAATTCATGACGTCATCAACGACAAAATCTTCTTATAAACCAGTTTTTACTTTCAAATATTATATTGATATACAATAAAAGGGTTATTGCATGAATATTATACAATTACTGTCTTTTGATGAGGTAAATGTGTAGTTTTATTGACTTTTGAAAAACTGATATTCACTGAGGCCAACGGCCGAAGTGAATATCAGTTTTTCAAAAGTCAATTAAACCACATATTTACCGAAACAAAAGACAGTAATTGTTTTATTCCATATTCCGAGAGAAATGTATGTAATGGCAATTATTAACCAAAACCAATTGTACATCAATCGTTTTTTTACCAAAATAGTGCAGGTAAAAGCACGCGACGTTATGCGCGGTGAATATCCTTTTTCCGCAGGTGAATATGCTTATTTATTCAAAATCCCATTCATATAGAAAAACCTACTAAAGTTTTATCAATATGGAATAATTGGGATTATTGTCCCTCGTAGAACATATATTGCACTCGCAAGCTCGTGCAATATAAAATTCTACTCGGGACAATATTCCCAAATATTCATGCAATAACCCTATATTATTCACATGAGATATGTAATGTTTTATGACTTTTTTAGTGTTGCTTACAGTAACGACTTTTGAATTTGTTTCGGTTTTAGTGCCAGCATTGATGGCAGATTTTTTGACTAGAATATTCTTCATATTAAATTATCTGTTTACCGGTGCTAAATAATTGGAAATTTTAAGTACATTGTAAACAATGTAAATATTGACAAACAACAAAAAGAACAAATCTCAATTTGTTTTTAAAAGATGATGGAAGTTTTTAACGACCTTGACTGGCTATAGAGCTCTTGTACGCTCGGTTAATACTTTAATAAGATATTAGATTGTTCAAGGTGGAGGTGAAAGATAGAGCAACACGAATCCAACCAAAAACCGGAGGTCACGTGCTCTAAATAAAGGCAACAGTAGTATACCGCTGTTCAAAACTCATAAATCCATGGACAAAAAACAAAATCGGGATAACAAACTAAAACCGAGGGAAACGCATTAAATATAAGAGGAGAACAACGACATAACACTAAAATGTAACACATATAGACAAAATCACACGAGAATAACAAATATAACATATATATATAACATCAAAACCAAATACATGAATTTGGGATAGACAAGTACCGTGACACGTCTTATCGCAATGTGAATTTACACTCAAAAATAAGAGAAAACAAACGACACAACGTAATAATGTAATACACACAGAAACGAACTATAATATAACAATGACCATATTCCTGACTTGGTACAGGGCATTTTTAAAGGAAAAAATGGTGGGTTGAACCTGGTTTTGTGGCATGCCAAACCTCGCACTTTTATGGCCATGTGAAATATAACATCAAAATGACAACACAGGACTACAATATAAATAAATTGGAGAACACAATTGACAAAGAATCACACGAACAACAGCCAACAAAAGGCAACAAGTTCAAAATTTTAATACGCCAGAAGTGTATTTTGTCCACACAAGACCTATGTGTGACGCACAGATACAAAAGTTTGAAAGCCGAAACGTTTAAAATAGAGTTTGATGACATTTGAACATTTGAATACACCAATATGATTGTAAATATAAGTATTTAAAATAAAAAGTTAAAAAATATCCTTTACTGGTGTACACATGACGTGATAAAACGAACGTGTTACGTCGCAGTCTCTTTATTTTTAACATGATTCCCAAAAACGGTCATGTGACACTTCAATTAATAGAATCTTATTGGCTATTTGATACTATGTGTGCCTTGTCCATGGCACACATAACGTTTTTATCTTGATTTTTAAATGGAACATTAAAAAAAATTGCAGATTTGTTTATCTTTCGAAATAATACCAAACACACTAAATTTTCTAAGTTGATTTTACCGAAAAATATGATACATGTCTTGAAACAGTTTTCTAAAAGCTTTTCTTTGGTTTTGAATTCATCCGGTTTAGAAAGCGGCACGTAGAACAAAAAATGTTATGATGATATAAAAGATTGTCGAAAGATACCAGAGAGGAAGTCAAACTCATAGATCGAAAATACACTGACAACACCATGGCTAAAAATGAAAAACGACAAACAGGCAAATGATAGTATATATGGCATAACATAAAAAAACTAAAGACTAAATAACATGAAACCAACCAAATACTGGTGGTGATCTCATGTGGTCAGGAAGGGTAAGCAGACCCTGCTCTACGTGTGGCACCCGTCGTGTTGCTCATTTTATTACAAACCCGGTAACTTGTCTAATTCGGTACGTCACATTCATGAAAAAATATAAATATTTATCCAGGATTTTTCATGCTTAAACATAATTATGCCAATTCATGCACATTGCATGTCCCTAAATGCTGAACGTGTTTTCAAGACTACCTATGTACATAATCATTTGGGAACATAACTTTAAAGATTCGTAACTAGAACAGTTTGAATATAGAAACCACCTACAATAAAACGATCCATTATCATCTCGAATATAACCTAATCAATTTCAATATAACATCATGCATTTCCTTGTTAAATCTTCTGTAAAACACACTAAATGAACCGACAGATTACGGGTTGTACTTTCACGTAACATTATTCCTTGTCATTTTTGTTGACTAATTTTACAATCTTGTGATAAAAATCAGTTCCATTATCATTTATTTCAATTTTTATACAATATAGAAATATTAAAATTTTACTCCGAATCAATTACGCTTAAAGTATTCTGTCTTAAGAAGCATTTTAGAATCGGATTATGGTTCAAATCTTATAAATGCTGACGTTACTTCCGGGTTTTGCCCAAAATAAGGTATAAACAATATCCGGCTTAATTTGATAATGCGATGTCAATTGACAACTTCAAGTGCATAATTCTGAGATTATTCAATAACAGAGAAATTCAAGGGAATATAGTGATTGCCGCTAATGAATTTATTTATAATTAGGAGTTCCAAGACATGCTTTAGTACTGTGATATCATTAATAAGGGTAAGGGAGATGAACTAAAAGTTTGGCTTTTCGAGATTATCAAATGAGCAACAACCTTCTTTGATTGAAGCGTTACATGTGTATTCAAAGAGAGATGCTGGCATCCTGTCAATCAATCTGCATGGTAAATGATAACAAAATAGGGAAGATATTAAACTCTACATGTGCTTATTTTCCAACTTATTAAGTCAACCTTATCCGCTCGTCGCTTTCCAATGCTCCCAGTCATGTCTGAAACGGTCAAAGTTAAAGTACTTCGGTACTAAAATGATTCATAACAATCTTTTCTAAAATTGTCCGTTTATAAATTTTGAAATTATAAAGAAACTAAGGTTTCAACTTCTTCAGGCAAAGTTGACCTTAGATGAATATATTTTTTTAAGGTTGATTTTGATCATTTGGCTCTTCTATTGTTTCAGTTCTTATAAATCCGTGGCTTTTAAACATTTTGAACGTTCCTGGTGAAGGGAAATCCAGAAAAGCGCCTTGTGTATATAGTAATTTTGGTTTAGTTAACTTAAAATTACAAGATTGATGACCGGAAGATTTTCTACAAACAACCCACATTTGATGTTTATCGGGTGAAGAGTACTGCGTCGTTGATTGGACATTTTTCCAATTGAAATTCAATGGACCATAACATTTGGTCTTCTTTTCTGAAACCACTACGTGAATGATATATAGATATACGAAAATGTGGTATGAATGTCAAGGGAGACACCTGCCTCGTCCAAGTCACTGTTTGTTAAAGTCTTCAATACGGGGCATTGGGTCACACCGAACACCAAATTATTTAAATCAAGTCATGTATAAATGATAATAGACCACTGACATTTTGGGTTGCTATTGTATTGTCGTGCTCTAACTGAATATTATATTATTGTATTGGTCTACACAATAAAAAGAACTCCAATGTTGTCCTAATCGGACAAAAAAGTATGACGCTAGGCAATACCTGATTATGATTGGCTTTCAAAATAAAGTTCAAAAGCTTTATTTATAGACGAATATTGGTATACAGATAACACAACCTCTACCTATGCATTGTATCATCCTGTAACAAAGAAAACATTTAAAACAAGCACATTTAAACCAAACTAAACACAGGCAAGAACAACATAATTTAAATCTTTTCGTAGTTCTTGTTAGCTTTCTATGCTTACTTTGCAATGGCTAATTTTCCCAAGTGCTCTATTCTGAAACTACCTACACCTATAGCATAATGTATTGACAGTTTAAATAATTAATGAGTGGATAGCTATGACGACCCTTAGCTGGAACTGATCAGACGACAATCATGACTAACAGATGTAACGTTATGCTAATTGCAAATATATTTTATTCTAATTGACATCGTATATATCGTATAAGGCCAATAACACAGTGTTAAAGTTAAAATCGGGCAAACTATGTATATAGATATAGGAAGATGTGGTGTGAGTGCCAATGAGACAACTCTCCATCAAAATAATAATTTTAAAAAAGTAAACCATTATAGGTCAATGTACGGCCTTCAACCCATTTTTTGTCACCGTAGACCAAATTGTCACATGTTAGCGAATATATTTGCACATTATTCAAATTCAGTCATGTGATGAAAATTATGACAGACCACTAACTTTTTGGGGATTTTCATTGTATTGTCATGATCAAACTGAATATATACTAGTTGAATTATTAGTTAAGTTCAATGTTAAATAACTACATTGTTTTAAAATATAATTACATTGTTTTATACTATATAAAAGTATTTGTTTAATACTAATAACATGTATCTTAAACTATATTAGTTAGTCAAATAAATAAATTAAATTTGTATTGTGATAAAATATGGTCAACCAGTGGTGTCAATCAGATTCTTCAACATACTACAGGTTTACTCAAAATTCTTCAATAACAATCATTAAATTTTGCATTACTATCACATAAACTCATCATAGATACCAGGATTAAATTTTGTATTTACGCAAGACGCGCATTTCGTCTACAAAAGACTCATCAGTGACGCTCGAATCCCAAAAAGTTAAAAATACCAAATAAAGTACGAAATTGAAGTTGAAGTCAAACGTTTGGATTGTCAACGCCATTTATAATGCTTTTTTTTTTAAAAGATTGGTGCTCATTAATCAGTGTGATTGGTGGATAAATAGTTTAACAATTCCAATAGGCTGTTAGTGTGCGTTCCTACATATCGATTTGTTTTTCTTACTGACTTCATACAAAACTTTATCAAGTAAAACAATAGCATCCTGCAAAAATCTTCGATGTCAATTTGTCAGATATATTGATGCGTTTGACTGTCACTCTGGTATCTTCCGTCCCTCTTTTGTAACTCAATAACTCCAGTAAACATGACAACTTCAGATATTACCAAAGTAACTTAGAAGGTCTGCATCATATCTTGATCTTTTTCTTACCACAGATGGACGGCTTAAAACTATAATATATTCAAACGTTGCGATTCAAGTCATTCACTATAATGGCTAAATACCGGTATACTAGTGACCCCTTTAAGTTGTTTTCGTTTCATGTGTGTTTGAAATGCTGTCTAATTGACAAATAGCCTGCATTTAGTATTCAGAAATAAAACTTTCTTCAAATTAAGATGCACTTTCCATAAAATCAAATGTTTATTTTCCGAATTTTGCATAAACATATTATACATAGGAAAGAAAAAGTATATGTCTCTTAACTTTTATAATATGAAATATCAATTAGATAATTGCATGATCGTCGGCAGGATATATGAGGAATATATTATTTTTTTTGTAAAATTTCAAAGAGCGAGATATTCAGCGTTTGATGTTTCAGTATAAGTTGAGACATTAAATATATTTAAATTAATAGGAAAGACGTCAATAGTCTTAAGAATATTATTCCATAGGTGCGTCAATTCTTGTTGGCTTCCTTAAATAGAATATTTTTTTTATAATGATGTCAATTTCAGATTTGAAATTCGATCAAAACACAGTACTTATGTAAATTATTTCATACATATTCGTATATACTGTGCAGATTGCATCTGTAACTTGTAATTTAGGATTAAATTTTAAAACGTCGCAGTCAATCAACTGTACATATTTGGATTACGAAATGCGTTGCTAAGATGCATATTAAATCTAAATCCAGTCTCGTTTGTCTCACTGAGTTAAGATGGTTCATTCAATCTATTCAAATGTTCAGATGTTGTTGCAATGTGAAATCGTCTATGTAGCAAATCCAACAACATAAGAGTGAATGGCGGCATGAATCCTTATTAACAATGGGTGTTTAAGTAGTTTTACCTTGATTTCATGTAAACAGTAAAACGAAAATGCTCTTAAATAAACCGTAGGTTATTTTTTTTAAAACCTTGAAATGTCTTCAAATCTGTATAAACAGTTTAATTAGAGGCTGTACCTTTCAGACATGTCGTTCTACGACCATGTTTTAAAGAAATATAAAACAGTTGATATATATTAACCTAAAACAGACGGCAGTAGCATAAAATGTTTGTCGTTGTGGTAAAATGTTCAAAATCTATTTGTTAAGTAACATTGTGGCTTTAAATTTATTCAGATTAATCGGAAAGACATCAATAGTCTTAAGAATGATATTTCATATGAGCGGAAAATCTTGCTGGCTTTCTTGAATAGAATATTTGATTAGTAATGATGTCAATTGCAGATTTTAAATTCGATCAAAACACAGTACATGTACTTATGTAAACTAATTTAGACATATTCGGATATACTTTGTAGATTGCATCTGCAACTTGTAATTTAGGATCAAACTTTATAACGTCGCAGTCAATCAACTAAACATCTTTCGGATTAGGAAATACATTGCGAGGATGATTATCTCATCGAAATCTAGTCTCGTTTATCTCTGTGAGTGGAGACGGTGCATCCAATCTATTAAAATACTTCTAAATAAAGGTATGATAGTAATCAAAGGTACCAGGATTATAATTTAATACGCAAGACGCGCGTTTCGTCTCCATAAGACTCATCAGTGACGCTCAGATCAAAATAGTTATAAAGCCAAACAAGAACAAAATTGAAGAGCATTGGGATACCAAAATCCCAAAAAGTTGAGGCTAAGTTAATCTATTCATGGGATAGTCAAATCCTTAGTTTTTCGAAAAATTCAAAGTTTTGTAACAGGTTATAAAAATAACCATATAATTGATATACATGTCAATATAAAATTGTATGAAAACAAAATAAGTAAAGGTTGAATTAAAGTGTTTTCAAACAATAAGGTGTAGAACTACTTTGTACAACATATATGTAGGACTCTGAAGTGCGATGGGGACGCTAAAGTACGATGGTCACGCTAAAGTGCGATGATCTGCGCTAAAGTGCGATGCCTGCATACGCTAAAGTGCGATGGTCCGCGAAAATATAGACGTAGGAAACATAGTTCGATTATGACGTCAACAGTCGTTTATACAAATCAAAAATGTTCATGCCGGAAGATAGATTAGGAATATTATTTGATTAACAACTTTTGCACCAAATGTCCATGACTTACTAGTTATTGATTTAAACTTAACCGTTCTTTGTCGGCTGAAGGCTCCAGCACACTGTTTTTTTTCGAGTGCTGGAAGAAGGACTTGTATTCTACATTCGACCTTTTTACTACATAAATACAAAACAGTTTACGCATACTTACCTGCTTCTGTTTGAAGCGAACGGATACATTTGAATCGATGTTTATGTGTCAGTTTACTTTGCGATCCCCGTTAAATATGTCAAAATGCTGTCCATTTTAATGAAAAGAAACGTCGGAAAAATAGAGATTCATGTTTCCATGCGTGAATTATAAATTGTCTGCTAAAACATTAGTTTGTACTGTACATTTATGTAGGAAAATAAAACATGCATTTGTACTCGCTACGAAAAAGGAGACTGCCTTTCTCTCGCATTTGAAAAGCTTATACAAATAAATGTTGCTTATTCCGACAATAAACGAATTTTGTAATTGTAATTTTCAATGACAGCTGTAAGGGAGGTGTTCATATTAGCGTGAACGGCAATCTACACAATGATCCAAATATTCAATACGCTCCAAATTGTTAAAAAGTCATTTTACAGGACATATAGTATTTTGCAAAACATAAATTACCTTGTTAGCAATTATTACAAAGACATAACGTGGTCGGGCTTCTTAATTTAGAAACAATCACATAAGCCTATCAGTAAATTATAATGACATATGTTATTCCTTAGCATACTATATTTTGCAAAAAGACTATTTTCTAACCTCATTGTACCTTAACACTAATTTTGAATCCCTCGAATCTTACCCTTTTGGTCAATCGCACATTAGGGTGAAATATACCATCGTACTTTAGCGAACAAACAACCATCGCACTTTAGCGTGAGGCACCATCGTACTTTAGTATAGACCATCGCACTTTAGTTTTGATGTTATATTTGTTATTCTCGTGGGATTTTGTCTGTTGCTTGGTCCGTTTCTGTGTGTGTTACATTGTAGTGTTGTGTCGTTGTTCTCCTCTTATATTTAATGCGTTTTCCTCAGTTTTAGTTTGTTACCCCGATTTTGTTTTTTGTCCATGGATTTATGAGTTTGAACAGCGGTATACTACTGTTGCCTTTATTTAGTGTGACCATCGCACTTTAGAGTACCATCGCATTTTAGAGTCCTACATATAACAGTTAAATTTATTGAATATGTTTTTTCTCTGTAAGTAACAACAATATAATTTCACCTCTTAAATTTTTTATTTGTTGGTATAGGTTGAACATATATTTTTCAAATGTCGGCATATGTTTTAGACTCCTAAGAGATAAACCTCGGGTGTACACTTCTTGTTCGCTTTATGTCGCTGCACTGTTAAATCAACTATGAAGGCAATCCAACGATATAAGATTGCAGGGCAGCATGAATCCATATTAGCAAGATGTGTTTAAGTAGTTTGGCCTTAATTTCAAGTATACTGACTTATGAAAGATTCACTTAAATAAGCTGTAGGTTGAACAATATTGTTGAAACATTGAAGTTAGCGATATTAAAAAAAAAATAAAAATTTTGCCTGTAACAAAATGTTTTAAGTTCATTCTTTTTTGAAATGTTAAACTGTTGATATATGACTTTAAATCGACCGGACAAGCATAAAAGTGTCATTTTTAAAATATCATTAATATATTCATAGATGGTTAATTCAAGCTAGCAAAAAAAATAGATCTAGATTTTCAGTTTATGGCATTGCACTATGGAATCGTTTAAAGGTAATGATATAATAGTGTTGACAGATTTAAATCAATTTGGGCAAGTAGTTTTTACGAGTGATGTTAATATATACACATGGAAAAA
Source organism: Mytilus galloprovincialis (assembly GCF_965363235.1). Taxonomy (NCBI): domain Eukaryota; kingdom Metazoa; phylum Mollusca; class Bivalvia; order Mytilida; family Mytilidae; genus Mytilus; species Mytilus galloprovincialis. The sequence goes on along the minus strand of NC_134850.1, from coordinate 44,917,428 downwards.
AGTATTGCAACACCTTGATTTTTTAAAACTTGAAAAGCCAGTCTCTTGTTTTGGATGGAATATGATAAAATATTGGTAAAATAATATTGAAACGTAGTTAATGATGACATTGGCATTAAAACGAACAAAAAATTATTGAAAAAAAAAGTTTTATCTAACCAAAATTTTTATAACAAAATGAAGCGTTTTTTGTACAAAAAAATGCATTTTTACAACTTTTGCTGTAGTCGAACTTTACAATGTCAGACATTTCAAAATTAATCTTTAGATGATTGTTCACATCATGGTTGATCGTTATACGCCAAAGAATTAGTACTTTGTGCGCAGCCTCCATTCAAACGGATAACCTCATCTTAACGTCTTCTGATTCCTGCCATAAGTCGACTTATTTGTTGCTAAGGTAGCAGCAACCATTCTTAAGGAAGGGTATTGTTTATTTCATGACGTGTTTGAACTGGGGTGTCCTTTCGTGCACTTTACGCCCAATAGTGTCCCATATATGCTCGATATGGTTCAAATTCGGACTACGATTGGGCCAAGGAAGATAAACCGAATTCCATTGGAACAATGGATCTTCCTCAACGACGCTAATTTCCAACTTTGGCGAGCTCTGCACTATATTGGATACGGGAATCTGTGTGTCTGTTCGTATGCAAAGGTCCCCGAAATCGTATTATCGCACGATACCCAGTAGCGATGAGCCAATCTCGAACAGTTCTTGTTAAAAGGCTCCTGTATGGTCATCACTCTCTTTTTAGGATTGTATTGGTTGCAATGGGTTTCCTTCTGACCAACCTTCATTATGCTTGATTTTCACTAGCAGATGTTATAGGGGGTCTTCTTGACCTCTGAAGGGCTTTAACATCGTTTCTTGCCGAATTTTTATTCTCAAAACGACTTATAGTGGAATGGTGATGACCAACATTACGATTGTCACAGCGACATACCTGCTTCCCTTATGCTGATTATCTGCCATCTTGCTACAGTTATGAGTTGTGGATGACCAATTACAAGGTGTCAATCACATAAATTTATAAACTTGGTTATTATAAGTATTGAGAACAATGAGGATAAAAACAGCTGTTTTAGTCTTTACGAGTACAGTAGCTGCATGTGCAGATAAGAACTGATAGAGTCGATATTTATTGATTAAACTCAGGTGATATTTAAATAATGTTTAATTAGTTCTATTTCAACAAATTATTTAACAAAAAAAATTAAAAGTGTTTTTTTAATTTGAATTTCAATTTGGTGTTGCAATACTTTTTTCCATGTGTATACTTTTTTATCAATATGTTTTGAAGTTTTTTTTAAAGTGAATTTTTAATAAGTTTAAAAAGTTTATCAAAATCAACATCAATATCAAATTCTTCAAAAATGTGCTTGGCAAAAGTGTACCAAGTATATTTTCCATCTTCAGATACAGACTTATTTACTTTGAAGGCTTCTTCAACAAGAAGGTTTATTTCATGGCAGTTAATTCTACAAAAATATAATGAAACTTGAGTTTTTATAAAGGAGTGAAGTGGAAACCGTTCCAACTCAGACTTTGCAGCTAGTATATTACATGAGTTTTTTTTTTTTTAATTTCAAGAACAGTTTTACAAAATTTATGATGCACTTTATCAAAGCTGAATCTATCTGTCAAGGATAAAAATTCTTAAAAAAGGGAGATGATAAAAATTATACATATATCATATAAACATAATAAGTTTGTGACAAAAAAAACACAGCAAAACAAATACAAGAATAATATAATAAAGATATAACAATTCGATAAGAAATGAACACATTGAAAAAAATTATAACAACGCTTATATACAAAACACAAATGTCCAAAAACTACAAAATATGTGTATGCAATTATTATTGCTATTGAAAAATATTTTGATTACAACAGAGATTAGAGACGTGAACTCCTGTATAAAACGTTTACCAATTGATGACCGAAAGCTGAATAAAAGCATTACAAGTAATAAGAATTATAGCGTTAGGTTCCTACGCAACATTTGTGCTCTTGGTTATTAAGTAAAAAACGAACCAGGACGCAAAATATAAACAAACATAACTCTATAAAAAAATAAGGTGCCACGAGAGCAATTAAAAAACAAAACAAACACAATCACACACATGTGTGTACTGTTTCGTACTTGTTGCCAGAGAAAGCTAAAAAGCAGCTTATATTAAATAATTTTCCTGATAAGCATTAAACTCATCGTATAGATATAGAAATGTTTTAAAGAACATATTAACTTGTTTATTTTCCAAGTCTCTTTGGACCCAATTTCCAAAAGGCGATGATACACAGTAATATGACTATTCATGGTCAAATCTCCAATAAACCACGTGCTATCATAAATCATTTCTTATATACAAGATAAATAACAATCTTTGTACCTCCGATGTGAAGGTTAATGACAATCTGTTATCAACATATTGACCTTTAGTAGGAAAACTAATTAATAAATCTGGTATATCTTATTTCATCCTCGGGTCAGAGATATAGATACCTGTCATCTTTAATGAAAATGGATACTTCGTATTTCATCAGGCCACTGGGAATATAATTTATAGCAAAATAATTGTATCTTTACTTTAATTGTCACGCATTTATTTACAAATTGATATAGTTTGGCAATCATTGCTTTATTTTACGTATTTGGGTTTGAAAAGAGTTTTTTAAAATTATTTCCTGCTTGCACGCGAAAGCCTATAAGCATAGAAGCTAAAATTACATGACTCTAAGTTATATTTTGTTGGTGATATCCTTTTAGATAAATGACTTCATGCAAATTATCTCAGATAAAAGATAGAGTAAGCGCTTAAAATACGTTGTTGTTCTTTATACTAAGAAAGAGAGACGAAAGATACACAAGGGACTTTCAAACACATAAGTCGACAATGAACTGATAACTCCATAGCTATAAAAGAAAAAGATCAACGAATGAAGAAAAACATAAAAAAGTAACGACTGATTAACAAGAGCCCCACCAAAAACATTCTGCTCCACATATGGCACCCGTTGAGTATAGCTCATGTTAGTGCAAACTCGGTGATAAGTCGTATTCGGTAGATTACATTGGGGGAAAGTGGGCGGTATTGAAAATACGACGATTGGAATATATCCGATGTCATATGTTTTAATGATTTTTAATATTATCTCATTAAACAATTTAGTTAGTTTGTTTAAAATTTTACCTGATCCATTTACTGAAGGATACAAAACGTAGAGTGAGGGGGAATCCTGAAAACATTTAGCCTTCGTCCAATGGAGATAATCAAGCAAGTTTGTCTTCTGTCTTAGATCGGGAGGTAACCAGTTAAGCAGTAACACTGACAAACGGAGTAGAAAGTTGAAATCTCCATATTAAATTCTGTGTTTTCCTCGAAATATGACCTAGCGAATTAGAATTATTACCGGGTTTGTTCTTGCATGAGTAACTTGATAATGTCATACGTGGAGCATGATCTACTGACCCTACCTAGGCATATAAGATCAGCCTCAGTTATTGGTCCAGTTCGTGTCGCCTTGCTTTTTTTCGGTTACTATGTTGTGTTTTGTTGACGGTTGTTTTGTTTGTCGTTTTTCCCTCAGTTCTTGGAAAATTAGAAGGAACGTTTCTTACAAAGTCAAATTTCTATTAGAAATAAGGTTTTGTCGCGGTTGTCTTTTATATGTAAAATAAAAATTTCATGTTGGTTAAGGATGTCCTGCGATGCAAAATAATTAACCAAAATAATAGAATATTCTATTAGAATTGATATATTATTCAGACTCGATAAACATATTCTAAATACGCTACCTTTTCAGACACACAATATGGACTTGCATAGACAAATAAGAGAAAGTGATTGGCGTTAATCGTCTGACATCAAGACCCTAGTCACATAATTTATAAAACCTCGCAATCGAACTAACAAAAACATAGTCGCCAAATAGATAATTTACGTTCATTACATTTACAAATGAAGGGAAACCCAGTCACAAAACAGTGAAAGTTTAAAAAAAAATATAAGATAAATTTCAAGCTCCAGACATGCATTTATCTCATGAATAACTGACAATTTACCATACTAGTCGGAACAAATTTTGATTTAGTTTGTATGCTTCAAAATAAAAAAAAAAGTAAAGGGTGTAGACTAAGATAAGTGATAAGAGAACTTACCACCAAAAACCAAAGAAAACGAATGCTAACAACCACGGAACAGTTAAACGCACAACCTTCACTAAACACAAAAACAAAAACAAAAACAAAATATGTTTGCGTTCGAAAAAGTTGAAAAACTGTAAATAATTAAATTAAATTTCTATTGCTTATATATTCAAATGATGATTCTTGTAATCTTTTCATAATTTCCAATGCAATACATAAGTTGGAGTTTTGAATTTGAAATTTTATTATTTTTTTTAGTAATTTCAACTTAGTAACTTATTTCTGTCGTATGTATGTGTTTTTTAATCAAATTAAATGGCACTTTCTTGATGCATTGAATGCATATTTGAATAAAGGATTAACACAACTTTGACACTTTATAAATTACATGCACCCATGTCCGTCATATGATTTACCTCAACCGAAACGCTCAATGCCGCCTATTCAAAATACATAATGTTTAAGAAACAACACAGTATGATGGCGATATGACCAGAAAAGACTTTACATAAAGCTAACTCCGTCTAACATGTCTAAGGTCATCTTTGCCGAAGGGAGTTGTTACAGTAGACTAACCTTGTCATTTTTATTTTTTATGAGATTGAAATAAACATAGGAACTAAGAGTGAAAACAAGTGACAAGACTTCACAAGTGTTCAGGTTTGATACTGTTTTTAAGCATTATTGGCTATTACGTAGCGGTCGTTTGTGTTTTGTGGCGGAAGTAGGTGTGTTAGGGACGAATCTGCGACAGTCAGCAGGAAAATGGGTTAGCTCAGACAATTTAGATAAGAGTCGAACTGCAAATTGCAAATACAGTGCTGAAACTCACAACATACACACTGTTAGTGTTGATAGGCTTTAGAACATTATTTTAAGTACTTAGACCATTCGGCCACCTAGACTACAAACTCATGAGTACGATTGAAGGTTGTGTTCTAAAAACATGCGTTTAGTTAGGACATTAACAACAGTAACTGCTTTTATTTTGTAATAAGCGATATTGTGTTGACTACACTTTTTGAAACATTTTGTTTCTGCAACAAATTTAGAGTCAAACATTTTATTTACACAGAAACCCATACCTTTCAAAAGATGAATTGTGACTCAGTGTCAAAGTGTTCAAGTTTTTCAGATGACAAATTTAATCTGATTTCATTGAAAGTCCTTTGTAGAAATGTTCCTCTCTTAGTGTGCTCGTGATCTCTGCGGTCATTAATATATATGATTAGTCTTCTATTTTTCAAAGTATGCAGTTTTTCAATTGTATGATAATTTAAACCATTAAATAACAACTATTTCGTGTTATAGCCAATCAAGACCGTTTTCATCAGTTTGCCCTTTATAATTACAGTTTGAAAAATCATGATTGGTAATTATAGTTGTCAACTGGTTATCAATAATATATCGTGTTAAGAACACTAAGACAGATGTTTTGTCTTCCAAAATTGAGTAGATGATTAAAAAACAAACAAATAAAGATTTGATTTTGATTAAGTATTAAAAAGACGCGTGTTTAGCTCTGAAATCTGACTTTTACAATGTTATTTCGACGATTTGCTGACATATATGAAAAACAATTTCGGTTCATTTTTATATTAATAGAAAAGAGGATATGTGGTATGGTTGCGACAAATATCAATCAGAGACTTAATGATAAGGATAATAAAAATTGGAGACGAATTTTTGCGAATCATATCGTTCCGAGGGAGTTGTAATGAACTCTTTCGCAGTTTACATCTTTCTTAAATGGTAGGTATTTATACTGTCACACTTCAAGAACTTTAACTTCAAAATGGATTACACTCTTCCGGTTATTTCAAAATGAATATCCTTCTTCACTCATGAATAAGAAGAAAATTACATATTTAAAACCAAACGTTACATAATGATTGAAAAGTCTAATGAAACTGTAGATCTCCCACAATACAAGTGTAAAAACAACTCTTTCACGTCTATCTCTTCAAAAACAGAAGTTTCTTCTTGATTGGCAAAAATAAACCAGTTCCGTCGTCATTTTATAAACATAATAATTTAAATTAAAAAAAAATGCTAGTGAACAGTATTGGAATTAAAGTTGGTTTCCAGTTCTTATGTACCAAGTCTGAATGAGATTTGTACTTTAAATTATCACTGAACAATCGTGTGGATCATGATAGCTTTAACACTATGATGCTTTCAATAACATATTTCAAATAGGCAGTTATCAATTGAAATCTTACACATGCCGACAGCAAACTTAATGGCCATGACAAACTTGAACTATATGACTGTCCTTAATTTCTCTTTAAATAGTATTATCTGACTGACATAAACATCATCAACATGCTTTGTAAATTTGATACTTAGAGCATGTTCGTTCATTATGTGAACAAGTAGGCTGATTGTTTTATATATCAACAACATGCTTTGCGAATATTTCGTTCATGAACACTTAATTCTTCTTAGGGTACAATGTAGTATTATTATCACAAGGTATGTTACACTACCTCATTATATGTTTGATACGTACGTGATGCTTTGGGCATAATTAACCTTTACGTTAGTCTGTCCGTCCGTACATTAACAAAAAAGCTCGACCAGCGCTCACAAGCATAGATGTCTTGTGGAAATAGTGCAATATTTATTTTAAAGTTTATATTAGCAATATTTCGGTCAATTTTCAAATTCAGTGCCAATCAACTATTCTTTTACTTGTAATGTCCCTTGGTAATTTTATTGGAAACTTTCATTGCAAGTGCTCTCAAGGAGGGGCGAACAATACCAGAGGGACAGTCAAACCTACATTTGATGTTTGCATGTTAAGAAATTTATATCGCTAACAGTGTTAGCTTTCCCATGCCTGCGTTCCATGTCTTTTATGATATAATAAAACAGTTTAAAAAAAGTAAATCTTTTGAGGAGTTTATAGATAAAAATCTGTGTATCGATATATAGGGTACATTGGAACGTTGTTTTTTTTTTTTTTTTTTACTGTTACAGCATATATTTGTATAATACATTGTAAAATAAATAAGTTATTTAATAAAGATCAAAATGTCGTATTCATCCTGCAATATTTGATATGCTGCTTATATTTTACGATCCTGACAATTAATGAAAACTGAAATGTTGACCATATTCCCCGAAGTTACAATATAGATCAACTAAAAACAGCCAAGCGACGAATTCCATTATGCACGACGAATTCTGTTGAACCAATTTAAGCGTAGAACAACTATTATTCAAGATCGAGTGCGATTTAAAAAAAAACATGGTTCATTCGTTCATGAATAACAAGATTTGTGGCTTTATGTTTCAAACAGCAAACAGTCTACCAAAATATGTATAATTATATAAAATATATCAAAATTAATTGCAATCGAATATCAAAATAATGTGGGGACTATAAAAGATCTGAAATCAATACCGAATAAAAACAAAAACAGATATGAGGCAACCAAAGACGCAATAATAATCATATTAGACATTGACGACTCAAACAGGAAATCAAATAATTGCTTGTGAAAACACTATATTGCTCAAATATAATGTTTATTTCCTAAGGAATTAACACGGCTGTTTTATTTAATGAAAATCTTATAAAATGTACTAAGCAAGTATGCTTATCTTTGACGTTGGAGCATAATGTTAAAGGTTTTGGCCCTAGAATTTAAAATCAGAAGCAATATGTTCCTGCAACGAATGACTGGGAGATTAACTGGTATACATCAAATATAAGATTTGAGATTCCTTCAAGAATGCTAACGAAGTAATATATATAATAACGAAATGAAAAAGCAAATTAATGTTGACGGACGGACGGTTGCCTATACTTGTTACCAAATCACTGCATTTGAACGTTGGTAGATTGTTGTCACATTGGCAATCGATTCATACCACATGTCATTAAATTTATATAGTGCATGTTACCATGATTCAGATATCGGTCACTGATCTTCAGTTCAGTTGAATTCATCGTGGTTATATAAGACATAAAATTGTTTCAAATAATAATAAAACCTGTTTTAAATTGTAGTTAATATGTTCTGATATAAAACACAAATTAAGATAAAGATTTAATGTACACGTAGCAGGACTTCATTCAGTTATAGTTATAGTTTGTATAAGCGTTATATGTTTGTTCTACAGAGTAAGTTCTGTGACACCTGTCTTTTTCATGTGTTTACTCCTTATCCGAAACCTGGCAAGCTGGGACCAAAGAGTTGCTGCTGGTTTAATTTTCATATTTGAGTAATAACATTAAATCATCTGATTATACATATCTGACAAAAATTTAATGTTTTAATAATTATGTTGAATTTGTTTGAAAATCCCAAATTATAGTCTTTGCAAGCACGTGTCTTACTGAAGGTCAGTGGTATCTCGCTTCGGCTTTCTCCACCAGTAAAAACTAGCATCTACGATATATATATCTTTATACTGCAACTAGTTTATGATTTAAATTAAAATAATTTTGACATTTGTGTTATGATTTAAAAAGCTATCAATGGATTAATTTAAAAGTTTGACAGTATAAAACCAGTTTTAGGTCAATGTCATAAAAATATAAACTTTTTTGTACTCGGCACAAAACTGTAGAACCTCGCCCATCCCCAGTTTCTCAGCCTCATACAAAAAGTTTATATTTTCCAGACATTGTTATACCACTGTCCAAGGTTAGGGGGAGGGTTGGGATCCCGCTAACATGTTTAACCCGCCACATTATTTATGTATGTGCCTGTCCCAAGTCAGGAGCCTGTAATTCAGTGGTTGTCGTTTGTTTATGTGTTACATGTTTAACCCGCCACATTATTTATGTATGTGCCTGTCCCAAGTCAGGAGCCTGTAATTCAGTGGTTGTCGTTTGTTTATGTGTTACATTTTTGTTTTTCGTTCATTTTTTTTACATAAATAAGGCCGTTAGTTTTCTTGTTTGAATTGTTTTGCATTGTCTTATCGGGGCCTTTAATAGCTCACTATGCGGTATGAGCTTTTCTCATTGTTGAAGGCCGTACGGTGACCTATAGTTGTTAATGTCTGTGTTATTCTGGTCTTTTGTGGATAGTTGTCTCATTGGCAATCATACCACATCTTCTTTTTTATATTGACCTAATATTGTATATTTATTCTGTCAAACCTTTGCAATTACAATAGTATACAGACATTACATGACATAAATTATACAAACATAAATACATGAATACACTGCGCAAAATATGTACACTATTTACAACTATACTGATAGCCAATAGTGCTGAAATTGGCGTTAATAGATATAGGAAGATGTGGTGTGAGTGCCTTTTTACGTTTCACCCTATCTAATCGATGTCGCTGCTGAACATTTCCAAATCTATATCTGATTTGCATAGTTTCAATTTATAGTATTACTAACATTCATTTTATATCTTTTTATACTTTTTAAATGACGTTAATAAACTTGCAGAACAACTTCTAGGTGTGATATTGATGAAACGACAGTGAATATCAGTTTTAGATTTGTATTTAAATTCTTTAAAGATGTGACGGCCGATCAGTAAGATTTATAGATATATTTTTAAAGACAAACACTGTGGTTTTATAATGTTTTATCGTGCTCGGATCAGAAGAGTAATTAAAGCAAATCTCTGCGTAAAGTATGTCTGCATTTTTCTATCTTGATGACTGTCAGTGTGTGAATTTATATGAGTATTTAATTACCATCAAATAATATATGAAGGTCAGCTAGTGTGCAATATCCTCCTTATATCGATTATATTACATGCAATGAATAATCGGTCTTATTGTTTATGTATATCGTTCTCATTTATCATTGAAAATATTGATGTTTTTCTAGTAGGACATTGCACTGTGCATCGATATTTACAAAAAAAGTATATTAAATCTGATCATGCTTATAATGCATGTGGTGAAGACAGCAAACTATGATGATTTGCGCCCACGCTAACTGGTTTGACACCTCCACATGCTATGCATATGACAAGAAAGCTATCAAATTCTTCTGTTGTTCGTTCTTGCTTGTCGTCGTTTGAATATCTATGTATATCGGAACAGTAAGGAATAAACTCATCAGTGAGACTAGGATCAAAATTTTGTACATGTTTCGTCTACAACAGACTCATCAGTGACGCTTTAATTAAAATATTGAAAAAGGCCTCATTAAGTACAAAGTTGAAGAGCAGTGGTAACCAGAAGACTGGATTGTCAAAAAAAGCTAATTAACGCGCTGTTCGCACAATGCAGATTATGGCTCCCGTTTTAGATCTGATGGCGATAAGTCCCCGTCGGGAAATAAAAAAATCGGATTAATATCTTCAATGATGTGGAATGTCCTATCATTGTTTGAACACAGTCAAACACGTTCGTAACATATTGCAATGGATTGGGAATGTTCTGTAGGGGTCGGCCAAATACCAGTAAGGTGCATCCCAAAACATTTTGGGAAACCCTGCCGACTAGTCGAATAAAAATCGTCACTTAGTGGTGACATATTCTGCTGTATCGGATCAAAACCATAACAATCTTCTATGTTTTCTGAATGGTGTCAATGTGGAACAGGCATGATCTGAAGAAATTTGTAATTGTTGTATTGTTTTAGCTGATTGAGTCCAGATTGTAACCAGATCTTGCAGGATCTTTGCGGAAACCGTTTCAGAACAGTTCGATTTTTAATACGGAATTCGGCTATAATAACCATACAAATAAACTCATTATAGATATCAGGACTAAATTTTGTATATACGCCAGACGCGCGTTTCGTCTACAAAAGACTCATCAGTGACGTTCGAATCCAAAAAAGTTTAAAAGGCCAAAATAAAGTACGAAGTTGAAGAGCATTGAGGACCAAAATTCCTAAAAGTTTTGCCAAATACAGCTTAGGTAATCTATGCCTGAGGTAGAAAAGCCTTAGTATTTCAAAAATTCAAACTTTTGTAAGAGTCTCGACAGTTACAAACCACAATACGACTAAGTCTAGACCAAGCCGTTTGAAATGTGGTACAGCAGACCGTTATATGATTGCGTTCTGACACTACCTGATTATCCCCAATATGGCGACAGTTTTCTTGCGGATATCTTCCGTCAGCGTTTGAAGATTCGGTCGTTGTTTTACCATGTGAGAGATACGAATTGGATTGAAAACCGTATAATCGATACAAATTTGGCTTGAAACGGTTGAATCTGGACGCTTATTAACAAAATCTGATTGTTGTCGTGATTAAATAAATGTTTTATCAAATTTTTATTCAAGTTTCAATATAAAGCCACAATTCACATGATCTTGATCTGACTTTTGATAAATTTTATTCTGGAATGGTCAAGGATTGCAGTAAAAATCGTGAATGTGTGACCCCCGTCTTAAAGGTAATCTATTCTTGAGATAGAAAATCCCAGTTATGTGCGTGTTCTGTCAAATACTTTTGATAATACCTGTTACAAAATGTATCAGGCTTATGTGTCGCTAGTCAACTAAATTTACAACCATCAAATCTCTTATTAATATACCCACAAATTCTTAAGGTAAATATCTCCGGAGTAACCTTTTTCAAAACTCCAGATATTTTTGATAACATTTACAGAAGCTTCTTCATATTCAAGATAAAGTGTTCATGGAGTACCATCTAGTTTAATATGTTGATTCGTCTATCTTTTTTTAACGATTTGATAGGCGTTTTAGATGTTGTTGTTATTTTTTAAAAGTGTTTTCTGAGAATAATTATACGTGTTATTTTTTTTTCTTTTTTTTTTTTTTTTATCCTTTTTTGAAATTAACAACAGCAGTGTGTATATTAACAACATCAATTTTGAAAAAAAACATAGATATAATTTCTTGAAATTTATTCGTAAAATCTTCCAAAGGTGAGTCATGAATACTTTAAACAAGCTCCGTTCCGCCACATGGTCGTGCCACAATTTGTCTTTAATTTCAAAAACAGAATAATAAAGGTCTAGTATCCCGCATAACTGTTTTTGTTCTGGCTTTTATTTTAAAATGTGGCAAATTTTTAAAATGTTAGTATGGTCCGTTATAGATAACAACATGCTAACGTTTTCAGTTCAATCTAAAAAATTGTATCCTGGTTGTAACAGTTTTAATAAGTTTATTGTAATCGGCATACAAGAAAATGCTATAACATCAACAACACATGTTAAAATGGGGAAGGAAGATACCAGAGGGACAGTCAAACGCATAGATCAAAAATAAACTGACAATGCCATGACTAAAAAAGAAAAAGACAAACAGATAAATAATAGTTCACAAGACACAACATAGAAAACTAAAGACTAAATAACACGAACCCCACCAAAAACTGGGGGATCTAATGTGCTCCATCTAATGTGTAATTACAAACTCGGTAAATAGTCAAATAGTGGGTCACCATCGTGAAAAGGGAAAGGGATTTAATAATCGAAAACAATATATATGAAAACAGAAAGCAAAATAATAATTGATAAAAACAAATTATTAACGAATAGTTAATAATAAGCTGCTGTTGCTGTATCAATTGTGGTTTCCAGTTTTCATCAAACAAACAATAAAGTTTCAACACCAAAGTTCTTAAAAATGTTTGTATAAGGGATTTAAATGTTCACCAGTAGTTCCTGAAATTTACAACAAAAGATGTAATTCAATTACCCCGAGCACATGAAGTAGACTACAGGGTACATGTTGATAATGACTCATTTGAATTTTAGATTAAACAAAGAACAGAAAAATACGTCATTTTTGCTGCAATATACGCAAAACGTGCCAGTTATGAAATATTGTTTTATTAACATTGACAGATGTTACACTTAATATATATTAATATGTATTTAATTTACATTTGGCACTTGTCAATCGATGCATATTTTCCATATTTATTGAAATTTGTGAATTTGAAAATAAAAATCTTTATAAAAAATATTTTATATTCATAAATAGGGATTTCACAGTAAACTAAAATAAGCAGATACAAATAATAGATGACATCAGTATGGTAAGCAGTTAAAGTCTTAAAGTATAAAAAATATTCTTTGTATAAATTATAGTCAACTTATGAAAGCTGACAGATTATTAACAAAGAGAAAAAATGATTCTGATGCACGGGTGATATTTGTTGTCCACAGAATGGTCTGTTTTTGAAAATTAAAGAAAATTTAGTACATTCTAAACACTTATTTGGAATGTCAAAAAAACAAAAGTTTGAAGCCAAGAATACAATTTACTTCTGGAGCTACATGTATACGACTAAATGGTACGTCTCAGCCATCAAAGGTGAACATCTTTGTCATCATAGCGAATATCTGTTAAATGATTAGAAATAAAAGAAAAAACCCAGCAAAAGTATGAAGTGTGCTCTGTATAGATCCACCTTTCCATCTGCTTCTTTGCTTGTAAATTGAAACTTTTTTAGCTTTTCAATCAAAATTACACTTTATAGATTTAATAGTGCTAATGAAGCACTTTCTGGAATTTACCTAAATCAAGAAAGCTCAAACTCTGACATTTAAAGGGAAGTGATGTTAAAATACGTAAAAACGTTAGGAGCCACATGACCATAAGGAAGATAAAAAGAACAGCTAAACCAAACCAATGTTAACTTTATCTGAGGAAGTTGAAGCCTTTGTAAAATGATGTTTTGTGTACTTGGTTTGCTGTCTTGTTATCGAATATCCAAAATATCGTTTATTCAACTTGTAAAATTAAGGTCTATCAATATGTATGCACATGAAGACTAATTTACAAAAACACACAAATAAGCAAGGCACACAATAATTAAAGACGTGCTATACAGGGAAATTGTCGTATTGTGAAGTGTTAAACAGTGTAAATATTGTTATATATCTTTTAAATATCTCAGTACATTTTGATTATGCATATTGTTATATGGACATGTAAAATTTGTTTAAAAACAATATTTTCAGAGTAAGTACCAAACATATTTTATTACATTCTATAAGTTCTGTGTTATTACATGTATTTATGGGTAGGTTGTACTGTAATAAGACCGTGTTTATATTTCTGATACAACAATTATTTTCATTACCGTAGGCGGACTTCCGGGCGGACATATTTGAAGTGACGCTTGCGAAATCGAAAATATTGTACCGGGATACAACATTGAGAAAATCATCTCTTTACTCATATCATCAATTTCCATATATGAATATAAAGTTTTCGAGCAATGAAACTTTAGCTTCATAATAACAGTAATTGTCAAATTAAACTTTTGCTTCCTCGTGTTAACGATAGGATTACTTGTCGCAATAAAGTATCCTTTTCTCGCTCTAAGTAATAACACGGTATTTAGCATTTGTTTAGTCTGATCTATTTTAAGCATTCTAACAACGTTTGCGTAAAATGCCGTAATCTATTATTAATGGTCGGAATAAAGGACTGATTTTTGTTATCAAACAGTCAGCTATGTTTCCTAATGTGAAACCACTGATAAGGAAATTATTCTCCCATATCTAAGCAGTAAAACGATCCCAAAACGATAATAAAATGGCTTCTACTGAGAAAGAATGTATTGGTTATCTCGCCAGAATGAGTTTACCGTTTCGTGACGTCATAATGAGGATTTCATATCATAAAGACCCTAATGCGTTAATTTACTGTTTTTTCTTGGTAATAAAGAACTGTGTTCTATTTAGCTGAGATGTTAATGAGAAAAATAACTCAGTCGTATAAATAAATAAGAGATATAGGAATGGAAATCTTTCTTTTCCCGCCTAATGTGTCTGCATCACAGCCATCGCCGTCATTAATACACACATTGTACTTCCTCAGTCTAGTTCACCTATAGATATCAATATTCACGGAAAATTAGTTTCACATTCTGTCACCTTTTTTTTATGTTCTCTTATAATTGATATGTTAATCAATAGAGAATGAACTTTGTTGACCTTGCACAAATTTGTTACAATGAGTATGTGTCTGTCCAAAGTCGGGGACTTATACATTCTTTCTTGTTGTTAGTTAAATTTTCCTTGTTGCTTTGTGATCTTTTAAAGATCGCGGCGGATAACAGATTTGTGGAAGTCACTGCTGAATTTATCAATTTTCTCAATGTTATGCTATGAACATGGTATTACTGAAGACCATAGTTTAGACCTTTTTTATATCTTGTTTGGTTATATTGTATTGCTGTCTCACGTGTGCAAGTTGCGATTTTGTACAGGTTATAACATGTACACAAAATGTGTCAATGTTATAATTTGTACAATGCAAAGATACAAGTTATAACATGTACAAAAGTACCTCGTACATGGTATAACATGCATAAAATATTGCTTAAAAACGGGTTTAACTTGTACGAAATTGGAAAATAAAAATATGTTTCTATTAACCTCAATAACATATATATAAGAAAAATACTCTGCAAACTGTTTTCTTTAGAGCACAGTTCTCACAAAGTTTCAGAAATATTTCTATTACTTCACGGTTTATGTTGGCATAGCGCCTTTTCCGGTCATTGTATGTTAAACGGGGTCAACCATGGCCTAGATCAGTGTTACTCTGTTTAATAATAGAATGTATTTCCTAAATGACCACAACAAGGATAATTGGTTTCACTGAAAATTTTAAAAACAATGCCTTAATATTTTGAATTATACACTTCCCCCCTCTTTTTGTAACATTCAAAACTGAAAGCAAGGTCTCCTATGTATACTCATTATAAAATATTTGTCAATATCTCATGCTGCTTCAGACGGGTTCTTTCTATGGCAGTAGTTTAAGTTGCGTCTTTTGCCTGCTTAACACTCCTTATAAAAAATTCTATCCTCTCCTTTGAGAACAGGAAATTGTTTGCAGAGGAATTGTTGCCTCGACATAATACCAAGGATTGCATTGTAAAATATATACTGGCTATCCACTTACATAATAGAAACATATTTTTATTTTTAAATTTAGTACAATTTAAACCTATTTTTTTTAACAATATTGTGTTCATGTTATAACATGAACGAGGCACTTTATTACATATTATAACTTGTATATTTGCCTTTTACAAATTATAACATGTACATTTTTTGTACATGTTATAAAAAATGGAAAACAACACGTTCAATAATTTATTGCGTCCGAAGCGCTTTTCTGGATTTACCTTCACCAAGAACGCTCAAAGCAATACATTTGAAATCCAAAGATGGATAAGTACCGAAAGACGTTGAAGAGATATAAGTAAAAAATACCTAAAATGAATAGACAAATTCATCTAAAGCCAACTTTACCTGAGGAAGTTGAAACCTTAGTTTTATAATAATTTCAAAATTTATAACATGTACAAATCGCAACTTGTACACAACATATATTCATGACGGTATAATCACAATCTTGTTTCTATTTATCTAATAAGAAAATTTTGATTTTTGAACATCCTTTGCCAGGTATACGTCCGAGGCCGTGAGCACAACACGTAGCGCGTGTAACTGGAAGAATCTTAACCAAGGAAAAGTTCGAAGTCTTGAGCGCAACCCGTGTTACTTGAACAACCATTACAAAGTATAGTTACATTTATGCCAATGAGCGTCACCGGTGTTACTTGAACAACCTTCAGCAAGTATAATTACATTCAAGCTAATGAGCGCAACACGTGTTACTTGAAAAACCTTCAGCAAGTATACATTGAGGCCGTGAGGAGGACATATGTTACTTGAACAACCTTTACCAAACATACATACCAGGCTGAAATACCGAAAGTATATTACGTTTCATGCAAACTTAAATGTGTAAACATTTGCATAAATCATATTTTAATTACATCGTTGAAATTTAGAAAAAAAATAATGGGCAACAAGACAAAACCCGAAAGAATTGACGTCAGAAATCCTCACCTCAATAAAATCATCATATACAAAAACAAAAATGTTCTACTGAAAATAGTTGAATTAAATTTAAAAAAAAATCTTTAAATAGACCTGCTAAGGGAGGCTGGACTTTTATATTTTGATCTTACATTTTGAAAGAAAACACTTATAGTTTGTTGTTAATAATACGAAACATTAATCATGTTTTTGTATAGCTTCTAACATTTGCTTGAAGTGTTTACATGTTTTCTGAAATTATATCAAGTGAAAAATCAAAAGATTAATAACATTTTATTTCAAGCATTATATCTATATTTTTCTCTTTATTGAAATTGTTAGTTGCATGTAAGCATGCTGCGATATGATTCTAATTATAATTTAATTTAAAAAAAATTCATACATGAATCATAAGAAAAGTATATTATATGATTTCTCTAATATAAAATGGAGGTATGGTATAATTGCCAATGAGACAACTATTCACCAGAGTCCAAATGGAGTCATTTTCATTGCATGACCTTTGACAATGAGCACAACTCGTACTGTATAGTCCGAAAGGTCCCGACATGACAAATTCTGAAACAATTTTTAAAAAATCCAATCGAAACCATAGAAATAATTGCAGGCGGTAACCAACGATGCTCATCAGTGTTAGTTTGTCTTTTGTAATTTTTTTTTTGTAATTTTATTTCATCATTGTATTCTAAAAGAGATTTTAAATTCACTATACATACTCTCCTCATCTCCATACAGATAGGGGTATACGGTATAGGTGACATACTTATACACATTTGTGCAAGGACATGTTCTCCGAACTAGAACTCATATATAACATAATAACCTATATTCTCAAACAAGTATGCTAGTACTATGAACATGTATTTATAACGTTTGTGATATTCAGAGCATGACAAATTGATTTGAACGTTTGATAGCAGTTCAACATCGCTCATCTTTAAGATATGAGTTTTTGCATATACAATTAATATTGTGGTCATGTGAAAATTTGCATCATAAATCACAGGACGTTAAGTTTACCTGATTACAATCAATTAATAATTTGTTCTATTATACAATTCTCACTTTTAGAGGTTGGCATATTGTAAAAATATTTGCATACCGTAAAGGACCGTAAACAAGTATGCTAGTACTATGAACATGTATTTATAACGTTTGTGATAATCAGAGCATGAAAAATTAATTAAACGTTTTACAGCAGTTGAACATCGCTCGACTTTAAGATATGAGTTTTCGCATATAATACATCTAATACGTAGTCATGTGAATATCTGCTTTGGTGGTCATGTATCATAAATTATAAGACGTTTAGTTCACTTCCCCTTATTTTTATTTGGTTTAAGATTTTATCAGCTCATCAATATTTGGTGGATTTGCAAATAGTTTGCCCTCTATCAACACCTAATAGATATTATTTGTCGATATGCGCAGTAAAATTAATATTGTTACTACATGTACAGTGAATGTATATAAAAGTAAAATTACAAATAAACTGAAATCCGAGGAAACTTCAAAACGGAAAGTCCCTAATCAAATGGCAAAATCAAAAGCTCAAACACATCAAACGAATGGATAACAACTTTCATATTCCTAATTTTTCTTACATTGAATGTAGCAAATGGTGGATTAAACCTGGTTAAAAGAACATGCATATAAAAATTATCGTTCAGCCGAATACGTTAATATCCCTGTATCTAGATTGCATATATCATCTGGTGACCGATATACTTACACAAGCATAGTATCATCAAATGGGATACATATATTTACTATTTAGACTATGACAAATAAATCAAATGACGAGCTAAATTAAATCTTCATCATTTTCATAGCATTTATTAAATAGTCACTGTCAGTTTTATTGATGGCTAAAAGTTATATATAGCTTTCTGCTGTATATACTAATGTATCATGATACTTATATATTAAATATATTGCTTTGTTAGTATTATAATCTGGTATCGAAAAATACAACAAATAAACAAAGCAATTAACCCTTTTATATGTATATATATGCTCTTGCATTGACTATTTCTGATTGGCTACAACATACTTCTTTCAATATGTATTTGTATACATGTTTCAAATATTTAGTGATATAAAATTACACCAATAACACAAACAAAATTAACAACACGACAGACGCTACTTCATTTGATTTATTTGTTTTTAAACTCATATTTTGAAACTTAATAATAGAAACATAAATGTTAAATTTTGCTGTTTCCAGTATATTTTTTCCCTCAAATAACTGATTTAAACGATATCGTGTGGATGAAAATGAAACAAAAATCTACTTAAAAATACTACAAACTATAAAAAGAACAAAAATAAAATTGTATACATAACTTCTGTGCGTACTGTCAATTTGCAAGAAAATCTTTTACAATGCCTAAAAAACACGGAATTTTTTATGAATTATCCAGAATGTGCATCTGCTAATCCCTTTTCTTCCTTCCTTTCAAAAATATGTTTTGGCTAAGTTACTGTATGTGAAGTCTGATATCAGTCTTCGTTTGAAAAAAAATACAACAAGAAGAAAGTAAAATTTACAAATGCTGCTTACTAACATATTATTATACTTATTCCATTTAACAACAAAATGTTATTAATAACCCTTTAGACACCATGCACACCTAAAATGAATTTATTTGACGCAATGAATGGAAAGGAACACATAGAACTATATGAAAAATGTAAAATCACATACATACCGAACTCCGAGGAAATTCAAAACGGAAAATCCTTTATAAATTGACAAAATGAAGCGCTCAAACACACCAAACCAGTAGATAACAACTTATGTTTTCAGTTTGACGATACATGTAACATATTTTATTCAGTTACAAGAATACTATTCTCTAAACATGCATACAAAAAATAGACACTCACAGAAAAGTCAAACTATAAAAAGCAGCAAGACGTAAAACACCTGATATCTAAATAATCTAAAATGACAATAAAATTTACTAATTGAAAATTCAAGCGTTGACCCATAATTTTCCATTTCTGTTAATTACACTTTAAATAACAACTAATAAAACCTAATTTGTTGCGGTGTGTCAAATTTGCTTCAGTTTAAATCAGCCTGTCAATTTTTTTTCTCGTTCGAATTGTAATTTTTCCCAATGTCGAAGCCTTTTATAGCTTACGATGCGGTGTCTGTTTTGACATTGTCGAAGGCCTTCCGGTGACACATTGTTACTAACATCTACTTCCTTTAGACCCTGGTGAATAATTGCCTCCGTTACAATTATACCAATCATATGATTTTTATTTGAAAACTTCTTTAAATTAAAAACCAAATATAACAAGAAAGCTTGAAAGGAAGTTATGAGTCAGTGCATTTATCAAATATGTTTTGTAAAAAATATGTAAAATCATAGTATATGCAAGTAAATTTTAATTAATGAGGGAAGATCAACGATCTATGGTACTAATGAAAATATTCCACCATCCGGTAGAACACATCAAAGACGTTACTGACATACGGAACAAAGAACAAAAGGAAACATTAAACACGAAGTCTTAGCGAAATCTAAACAACACGGTAGTTATATAATTACTCACATAATAGATAAAAAGAATATCACAAAAATAATTAGGATCCTTGCACGACTTATTAGAAGCAATCAATATTATAAAAATGTAACATTGTAGAAAATTTAGAAATGAAATGTATGTATTGTCTCTTTCTTCCCTTACTAAGATTGTGTATCTTCTTACTGTTGTTTCTATAAGGACATTGTATATGCAAAACATGCTTAATTGATTAGAAATGTTCTGGTTCCAGTCACATACTTTGAAAGTTTTAAGTTAAGCAATCAACCTGGAAAAAGGCTTACTAGTTTTGTGTATCGTATTGATCAGATGATATCTACAGTTTTATGTTATATTGTTCTGTTCCATCACTGTCCGAGGTTTGCAGTAGGGTTGAACACCCCATTATATGTTTTAACCCGACATTCTCCCCGTACCTGTCTCATGTCAGGTGCCTGTAGTTTAGTTGATGCTGTGTGCTGCTGTCTGCAATATTTGTTTTTCGTATACTTCTTTGTAATTGATCAGATCGTTGGTGTTTTTCCCGTTTTAATTCATTATTCATATCGTGTCCTGTCAGGACATATACGGTTTCTGTTTTACTCATTATTGTATGAATGCCGATTTCCTAGAAAACGGATTAAAAAAGTTTCCACAAATTGAGATATTGTTGTAGCATGACGTCTCTAGTGTAAATCTATAATACTAACAAACAAGTAAAATATTTTAGACAATCTGACCAGCTGTTCTAATGAAAAACAAACCAAACAGACGAAGTGGTCAGCAGAATAAAGTCAATGATAATTGATACATGTCACAGGAAAGACATTTTTGTCTGGATTGACGATTGAAGACGTTGTAGTTGTGACAGGGCTTTATTAAGAACACTGGTTTACCTTTTAGTACAATATTTGAGACGTCCATTATCTGATCTCATATCGTGTATTATAAGTGCATTTGATCGAACATTGTTAAAAAATCTAATTGGAATCATTGGGTGTGGCGTCCATTGTCTAACAGAGTTTAACGTGACGTAAACAGGTTTGTTTAGGGGCTAAATGAAGTACGTTCCAGGTATTGGATTTGTTCGCTGTGTTCAGGAATCGAGGAATCATTGGTGGCCTTCTGCTGTTATTTGCTCTTTGGTTGGGTTGTTGTCTCTTTTATAGATTCCCGATCTCCATGTTCCATTTTATATTTATTAGGTTTTGGAAGTTGTTCCTATATTAGGTAATATTGTGCCAACAAATAATAAACAGAGAAAAATTAGTGTAGAATGAAAAATAGAGAACCCAGGGTGCTGAAATATGAAGAACAGAAACTTTTTGAGAAAAAATGAATAGAGAATACAGCCTTCAAACTTAAAAATACAGAAATGAAAACGCCCATCCCCGTCCATAACTTTAATTATGCATTATGTTTGATTACTGAATGCATCTGATATTGAAGAAATCAGCTCAAAATAAGTTATTTGCTATTTTCAATAACACAGCAGCACTTTAGAAATGTCTGCGCAAAGTATTATTAGAGTTGTTGATTATCAGAGTGAAGTAAAAATTCTACATGTAACATTCTCTAATGATATTTTTGTTGATATGTATTGGTATATGATTGTTTCCGGAATTTCCGGAATGTATTTTTTCCTCATCATTGGACATATACATACCAGTATTGCCTCTGAAATATCGAACTTGTTTCATGTTATTGTACTCTTGTGTTACCATTTAGCAAAATAGAATATTAAGTGTGTTCTCATAGATTATGTTCAGTCAAACGAGAATAAGTAAAACAAAACTATAAAATTGAGAATGGAAATGGGGAATGTGTCAAAGAGACAACAACCCGACCAAATAAAAAACAACAGCAGAGGGTCACCAACAGGTCTTCAATGTAGCGAGAAATTCCCGCACCCGGAGGCGTCCCTCAGCTGGCCCCTAAACAAATATATACTAGTCCAGTGATATTGAACGCCATACTAATTTCCAAATTGTACACAAGAAACTCAAATTAAAATAATACAAGACTAACAAAGGCCAGAGGCTCCTGACTTGGGACAGGCGCAAAAATGCGGCGGAGTTAAACATGTTTGTGAGATCTCAACCCTCCCCCTATACCTCTAACCAATGTAGAAAAGTAAATGCATAACAATACGCACATTAAAATTCAGTTCAAGAGAAGTCCGAGTCTGATGTCAGAAGATGTAACCAAAGAAAATAAACAAAATGACAATAATACATAAATAACAACAGACTACTAGCAGTTAACTGACATGCCAGCTCCAGACTTCAATTAAACTGACTGAAAGATTATGATTTCATCATATGAACATCAGGCACAATCCTTCCCGTTAGGGGTTTAGTATCATACCATCATAACATATATGAGAAGAACATAACCCGTGTCATGCCAACAACTGTTTTTAGAATAAATGTGTTTAGTTTCGATGCAAAGACCTTATCAGTGACTCAATATTAACGCCAAAATATGCAATCTTTAATGACTTGACAACAGTATCGTAATTATATCCCTTCTTAATAAGTCTATTCAAAGGTTTTGTAAGTTTCTGAGGTGAATACTGACATTTTTGTGCTTTATAAAGAATATTTCCATAAAAAATTGGATGTGAAATACCTGAACGTATTAGAAGTCTGCATGTTGAGCTATATTTACGAATGATGTCTTTATACCGATGATAAAATTTAGTAAATGTTTTGACTAGTATGTGATATCGAAAACCCTGGTGTAATAATTTTTCAGTAATACATAAATTTCTCTCGTTAAAATCTAATACATTGTTACATACACGAGCGAATCGTACAAGTTGAGATATATAAACACCGTAAGGTGGTGACAAGGGAACGTCACCATCTAAAAACGGATAATTAACGATAGGAAATGAAAAATCATCCCTTTTATCATAAATTTTAGTATTCAGCTTTCAGCTATGTTTGAAGGTTGAAATACATTTTCAAATCAAATCGGGAAGTCATAACCAAAGCTCAAACATATCAAAGAATGGAAAACAACTGTCATATTTTTGACTAAATATATATAAGAACCGTATAGAAAACATTTTTTTAACGATACAATTTGTTTTTTGCATATTTGCTGTAACAACTTACTAAGTTTACAGCTTATAACTATCTATATCTTATCAGTCCCCGAGGGTATCATAAGCTCAGTAGTCAGTATTTCGGTACTGACATGATTCATCAAACTTTACTATAATTGTCCGTTAATAAATTTATAAATTATTAAGAAACTAAGGCTTCAACTCCCTCAGGCAAAGCTGGCTGTAGATGAATTTGGCTATTTATGTTAGGTATTTTTGACATATACCTCTTCAACGGTTTCGCTACTTATGCATCTTCGGATGTCAAATGTTTGGCTTTGAGCGTTCCTGATGAAGGTAAATTCAGAAAGGCGCTTCGAACGCAAGAAACTATTAAACGTGTTGTTTTAATTTTTTTATCAACTCAAAACTTATAAATGTTTTCAAACTTCAAATTTTTGGAACCCTGATCAAAGTTTTAAGATATCAAAATTCCAAATTTTCCAAAACCCTTGAAATTTTGAAACCACCATCAAACAATTAAAACCTCCACATTTCAAGCATCGTTTCTAAATCCGACAGATCAGATATCTGATCAAACCTCAAAGGTACGAAACCTCAAAGGTAGGAAACCCATAACACATTTTGCCCTCTGAAAGTTGACTCCTTCAATTTAAAGGTTTAGTATTATTCGGCACTGTATTCAATGTATACTTCAAAATGATTAATACTAGTTTTTTATATTATTTTAATATTGTGTATTGAAAAATACTAGCCGAATGCGTACATGTTAATAAGGAAAGAGATGCAAGCAGGAAGACATCACTTTGCATCCTATACTAAACAAAAACCACTTCTGATTGGAGTATTTCTATAGTTATCAAATAGTGATTACGTCATGTAGCACGTAATCGATAAGACAGCGCATGTTAATTTTACATGCTTCTTTTATTGTTTACAAATTAGTATAAGTTTTTTTTACAGAAACCATCAAATCTTTTTTAATAATTGAAAATTGGTCAATAATTAAGATCATGATAACCATACTTCAGACGAAGAAAACTAAAACAAATGTTTTAATTAATCTATTATAGATGTTCAACGCAACGTTATTCAATTTATAGATACAGAACAAACAAATTAATGTTAGTCGTAAATAAAAGAAGATTCTATATGATAATCATCATCCTCATGAACAGTTATTTAATATTCAAAATCATGCTACAATACGTACCAAAGCAGACCATTCGAAACTTTCCCCTTTTTGGAGTGCTTGAATCTTAAGTGCAGTGGCACCTAGTTCATGCAAAAGTAGGGACTTCAGGTTATCATTTCATCACAGAACACAGCCTGGATACATCTACAACAGATTTTTTTTTCTTTTAGAGCAGTTCTGTTACAAG
The DNA here is from genome assembly GCF_965363235.1 of Mytilus galloprovincialis. Lineage (NCBI taxonomy): Eukaryota > Metazoa > Mollusca > Bivalvia > Mytilida > Mytilidae > Mytilus > Mytilus galloprovincialis. The sequence goes on along the minus strand of NC_134850.1, from coordinate 44,892,490 downwards.
TTATATGTGCTGTCAATCATTGTTTTGAGAATTACATTTATAATTTCAGTTGTCTGAAATTAACAACACAAACACCAATATCGTTCAGACAAGAAAGTTTCTGCTTTTTTATCAACAATTGATCATAGTTTAGAAGTAACAGCTACAAGGCCGCATGACATAAAATTCTTTTATGAATGGTTTGTTTTTTATTTCAATTTTTAATCCTTTAAATTTCACACGTGCATTGACTAAATGATTGGAATTTACTCTATATTCTGGGCAGATAATTTTGGACGCTATGCAGAATTTTGCAACTGTTTGTTATAATGTTGTACCATATACCACTGTTCCAGATTAGGAGATGGTTGAACGCTCACAAACATGTTTAACCCCTTAATATTCTTTATGTGTATATCCAAAATCAGGTGCCTATGGTTCAGTGGTTGTCGTTAGTTCTTGTCTGTCATATTTGTTTTTCGAAAACGGGTTTGTTTTAAAAAATGGAATTACAAAACTTCTGTACTTCGAGAAAATTTCAAAACTGTAATTCCCTAATCAATGGCAAATTAAAAAAAACCAATACAAAAAAAAATGGGTATCAACTGTCATATTCCTGACTTAGTACAAATAATTCTGTAAGTTTTCACAAATAAATCGTTGCATATTTTGTTGTCGGGGTCTTTTATAGTCGACCACACAGTATGGGGTTTTCTCATTGTTGAACGACTACGGTTGCCTATAGTTGCTTAAATCCACTACATTTAAACTTTGGTGGATAGTTGTCTCATTGGCAATCATTTCACATCTCCTTATTTTCATATTGTGTTTGTCCACATGAAACTCATATGAAGTTCTAAGGTCAAAACAGATGGACGTCCAAAATTAATTATAAAGTAAACATGTATAGCTAATTCCTGAAACTCTAAATATATGTACAAAATCTAACACGACTATTAAAGCTTTACCTTTGGTTTGAAAAACCATGATAGTGTTTTGTAAGTTTTGATAATCTTCTATCATTAAATTCACAGCAAATGACCACAATATCAATATGTCATGTAAGTACAGAAGAGGTGTTTATCTGTGATGAAAACACTTTAGTGTTTCAAATGATAAAATATTTTGTTCATAATATATGCAGCAATACGAACAATACATTGGATTTATTATACTGGTTGTCATGAACAAAACATGTGCTTTTGGAATATCCTTTGTTAGTTTCGCAGAAACAATAACTAAAAATTCCCAAAACAAAATGCGTGTATCGAACTTATCTAGAATAAAAACTGCACATGAAACTTCAACCACCAGGGCTAGTCAACATAGAAGAAGTAAACGAATTGATAAAAGGATTCTGCGCTCTCTTTTTTATATCTTTAAATGAGTACAGCTACCCTCTAGAACCTAAAGGAAGCCAACTATATACTATGAAAAATATGAATATGTATTATAAGATGTTTTCAATTAAAGGAAGTGTTTGCCATGTCTGCTTTTAAATTCTTGCATAAAGAAGCCAGTTAAGGTATAAAATGCTTCTGAGACATTAAAGCTGGGAGGACAATCTTTGATTTCAATACCATATGAACATTTTCTCCGTGTTGAAGGTATATAACGTCAAATAACAAAAATACCGAACTCCGAGGAAACTGCAAAATTAAAAGTGCATATAACCGAATGGCAAACTTAAAAAGCTCAAACACATTAACCGAATGGATAACAACTATAACATTACTGACATGTATAGCAGAGATGTTTAGATTAAGATAAATACCACGTTGTTCTTTGTTTTGGTTAAGTCAAGTGTGTGTCATCATTTTTACGGCATATAACATCTGTTTTATTTTGCAAAATTATATATTATGTTTTTCCATCCCAAATTCATGTATTTAGTTTTGATGTTATATATGTTATTCTCATCGGATTTTGTCTAATGCTTAGTTTGTTTCTGTGTGTGTTACATTTTAATGTTGTGTCGTTGTTCTCTTATTTTTAATGCGTTTCCCACAGTTTTAGTTTGTTACCCGGATTTTTTTTTTTCTATCTATTTATGAGTTTTGAATAGCAGTATACTACTGTTACCTTTATATATCATTTTTATATTGACTTTCAACAAATGAGCTTCCCTTTGAGCTTCCCTGTTGACGTTAAATCCAGAAAAGCGAGATAGACGCTTCACATGTATAAAATGTTGCACTCATTTATCGGAAAACAGTCTTAAACCACAAACTCAGTTTTATTTAAAATTAAACATGGTCATTTACTTAAATCGTATCTTACACGTAAAAATTTGCATTTCTTATATTGGAAACTTCTTTCTTTATTTATAACTACCTAATTAATTGACGTCCCGTTCATATAACCCAATGGCACGGCAATATATTGCACTCTACCAGGAAGACAATAATTATATAAAAGAAAACGTATAAATGACGTATCAATCATATACATAGTCTGTCGTTTTTTTTGGTTCTAGTCATGATCTCAATATCTGTTTCCCATTAATCATTATACAAGTAATCGTATTAGGCAATATGTAACCAGTCTTTCTTTTCTAAGGGCAATTATCTGTATACCAATTTAATCAGCAAGTAAACAAAAACTGACAAGACAAGTGAGAAGTAACATTTATTTAATTTCATACGAAGCCTTTCCCATCAAGACTAAGTATTGGTATGGAGTATCGGCAATATACATGATATAGCTCCAATGTAAACATCATTATATGATTAAATTAAATTATTTGCTATTTTTGAGAAGAAAAAATTGTTTGTTGCATAACAATTCAATGAGAGGTAATTATTTTTTATTCTGCGTAAATGGTGCATTTTATTAGCACATTGAAATGACAAGCCCATGAGACTGCTCACATAAAAGAAATAATTGTAATAATGTGTTATATATGACAGAAAACAAATAATTGGTGAGCATTTAATTCAAGATATAAGGCTATTAAATAACACTATCACAGTCCACAACGATGTGATCAATGTTTTGTTTTAATCAGCTTGATTTGTTAAGAATGCTTCATTGTCCTATGTATTTTCCAGATTTTGCATTGCAATGCGTTATCAAAAATTAACAATTCATGGGATTTTAGAGAATATTTTTTTGTCATGTTCAGTGTTATATTTATTTAAGATACGAAACCATGATTTCAATTTATAGAACACAGACAATCATTTACACGTTTGCTCTATTGAAAATGAAGTAATTATGTATGTACATTATCCATTATCCAATTATAAAAATATGTGTGCTCAGCTATCATACAACTAATTAAGCATAAAAATATCAAAGATTGGCAAAAGGTACCAGAGGGACAGTCAAACTCACAGATCGAAAATGAACTGACAATGTCATGGCTATAATAAAAAAAAAGACAAACAGACAAATACTAGTACACAAGACACAACATAGAAAAAAGACTAAGCAACACGAACCCCACCAAAGACTGGGGGTGAACTCAGGTACGGTGCTCCTGAAAGATAATTATGAGTTCGTGAATTCCAACATGAAATGACAGGAGTACTTTTATTGGCGTCTGATCGACGAATAACGATATATACAACCTTTTTCTGCAGACAAGAAATCAGAGCTTTTGAAAAGGAATTTGCATACGTTAATATAAAAGATTTTTCAAACTTGCAAAATAAAATTGAGAATGGAAATGGGGAATGTGTCAAAGAGACAACAACCCGCCCAAATAAAAAACAACAAGAGAGGGTCACCAACAGGTCTTCAATGTAGCGAGAAATTCCCGCACCCGGAGGCGTCCTTCAGCTGGCCCCTAAACAAATATATACTAGTCCAGTGATAATGAACGCCATACTAATTTCCAAATTGTACACAAGAAACTAAAATTAAAATAATACAAGACTAACAAAGGCCAGAGGCTCCTGACTTGGGACAGGCGCAAAAATGCGGCGGGGTTAAACATGTTTGTGAGATCTCAACCCTCCCCCTATACCTCTAACCAATGTAGTAAAGTAAACGCATAACAATACGCACATTAAAATTCAGTTCAAGAAAAATCCGAGTCTGATGTCAGAAGATGTAACCAAAGAAAATAAACAAAATGACAATAATACATAAATAACAACAGACTACTAGCAGTTAACTGACATGCCAGCTCCAAACTCCAACTTAACTGACTGAAAGATTATGATTTCATCATATGAACATCAGGCACAATCCTTCCCGTTAGGGATTTAGTATCATACCATCATAACATATATGAGAAGAACATAACCCGTGTCATGCCAACAACTGTTTTTAGAATAAATGTGTTTAGTTCCGATGCAAAGACCTTATCAGTGACTCAATATGAAAGCACATATGTATTTTTGTAGTTAAATTTCATTAAAATCCATTCAGCATATGCTACATTTTGTCAATTTTTATAATCTTCATAGTTTTACTTTACAAAAAAGCAAACAAATAGCATAGGGGCAACCACACTGATAAGTAAAACGTAAACTAACAAAAACTGAAAATATTAAAAAGAAAATAACAGCAAAAAAAAAAATACAAGATAGAGAAAAAAAATATAATAGGTTTCAGATTTTTTTTAAATTGTCTTCAACATCAATGAAGATACATTAATAGTCCAATGCTTATCTGGTGCAGAAAAAGCGCTAATGTTTATTTCTTTCCTGTTTGTTAGATTAACGTTATTTTGATAAAACAATAGCTTTTTGTGGAAACATTCTTTATAAAGCACAAAAATGTCAGTATTCACATCAGAAGCTAACAAAACCTTTAAATAGACTTATTAAGAAGGGATATAGTTACGATACTGTCATTACAGATTGCATATTTTGGTGTTAATATTGATTCACTTGTAGGGTCTTTGCATCGGAACTAAACACATTTATTTAAAAACCAGTTGTTGGCATGACACGGGTTATGATCTTCTCATATATATGTTATGATTGTATGATACTTAACCCCTAACGGGAAGGATTGTGCCTGATATTCATATGATGAAGACATAATCTTTCAATCAGTTTAATTGAAGTCTGGAGCAGGCATGTCAGTTAATTGCTAGTAGTCTAATGTTAGTTATGTATTATTGTCATTTTGTATATTTTCTTTGGTTACATCTTCAGACTCGGATTTCTCTTGAACTGAATTTTAATGTGCGTATTGTTATACGTTTACTTTTCTACATTGGCTAGAGGTATAGGGTGAGGGTTCAGATCTCATAAACATGTTTAATCCCGCCGCATTTTTGCGCCTGTCCCAAGTCAGGAGTCTCTGGCCTTTTTTAGTCTTGTTTAGTATGGCGTTCATTATCACTAACCTAGAATATATATTTGTTTAGGGGCCAGCTGAAGGACGCCTCCGGGTGCGGGAATTTCTTGCTGCATTGAAGACCTGTTGGTGACCTTCTGCTGCTGTCTGTTCTATGGTGGGGTTGTTGTCTCTTTGACACATTCCCCATTTCCATGCTCAATTTCAATAGTAATCCTTTCATATAGCTAAATACGTACTACTATATGGTCGTTGATCAAGTGAAAATCTATAACTGCATCGGTAGTGAATTGATATTACTCCACTCGAGACAGTTAAATTGTCGAAATTCAAATGCGATGTTTGCCGAGTGTATTTAATTTTAGCATAAAACTGTCGAGAGTGAGAAATATGGTATCGCACAAGATTCAATGGTGTCATCTATTTTTCTAATGATTCTTATAGGATATTTCAAAATTAATCATTCGTTTTCAATGGTCATAAAAAGATGCGTACCTTTTGTGCAACGATATCAGGAAGAGTGACATATTTACGTGACGGTACAATAGCAGATACAATGAAAGCGAACATAGTAAAGTGATTGACCGGTGAGCACAATTCGCCTATTGTAAAATATGGTCGGAGATAACATAAATCGATTTTCAATTACAGAAAAATATTCCTCCACTCTCCTAGAAAAAGCAGATTATACCATTGAAAATTAACAAAAAGACTAAACAAACAAATACAATGTTGAATAAAGCTGAGACCTGAATGAACTTCGTGAACGAACACATTTGGTGCTCCTGAAGGTTTTCCAGTTCCTACGCCATATATGGTGCCCATCGTGTTCCCAAAGCAGGTACATATCCGGTATTCGGTCTTGAGAATCAACAGTGCGTATGTTCTTGCTTTAATACATGTACCAATAGACAGTGCAATTTAAATAGATGTTCTCAGATATCTCCCATCAGAAATTTTATTTAGAATCTGTTCAAAAATCAATTCATTATTAAATGCAAAATTTTTATTTAGTTTTGATAACATCAATTAGATCCAAACGCTCTCTTATATAAACGATTCTAATAATAAAATAAAATTAATTGATATTAGCAAAATCTGAGACATAAATTTGTTTTAACTTTATCATCTAGATGTAAACACTCCATAATAAAAACGAATCTATGGATTATTAATAAATCAAGGAACATTAGATGGATGTGATTCATAGTATTTGTTTGATATTCGGACCGTTGTCGCGCGCTGCGGTGACTAACTAAAACAGTAACTTCGACATATGCATTAATGTAATCATTCTTAAATTCTTACTAGTATTGTTAACTGTTTAATCAAACTGTTATAGTTATATAGCGTCATACAAAGCTACATGAATCGTTATAATTAAACATTAGTACAATACATAAAGACAACACTTATCATTAAAATCCCACAGGATATAATACATTACAGAGTGTGTAATGAATGTTTGTCTTGATGATTCTAAGATTACGGATCACGTATGTTCTTGTTATATTTGGTGGTATACTAAATTTAATTAATACGTGGAGGTGACTCATTATTGTCCATATATAGGAACATAGGATTGACTCTAATTGTACAATAGATATATTCTCCTTTCTTACTCGCTGTTTATTCCCATACGATTAAATATTACTTGTTTTACACAAGCTGTAGCTTTATTAGTGTTCTACAGAAAACGTTATCTTCCTTGCTCTCCCTCTTTGATGTTCGATTTATTATATATCAGTGAGCATTGAAAACCGTTCGAGCAAATCAGTTAAAAGTTTTAGGAGAACCGTCAGAGTCTTGACTTGTTACGGAAGCTTTTGAAATAAATGAAGTTCATTAGAGTGTTGCTCAGTCTTTATTTTTCAATGTTGTGTTTTGTTTACAATTATTATAAAAAAAGAAGATGTGGTATGATTGCCAATGAGACAACTGTCCACAATAGACCAAAATGACACAGACAATAACAACTATAGGTCACCGTACGGCCTTCAACAATAAGCAAATCCCATACCGCATAGTCAGCTATCAAAGGTCCCGATAAGACAATGTAAATCAATTCAAACGAGAAAACTAACGGCCCTATTTATGTAAAAAAATGAATTAGTCTATTCATGTCTTTTTTTAGACATGATATTCTCAGTTTGTGTTTGATTTATGAGTTTGAATCTTTCGCTTCTGTTTTAATATCATATCGAGTTTATAACAACCGTTATTTTAAGGCATTTACTACTCTCAAATATTTATTCAAAACAAGTGGTAAATGCAGATATTTTGTATTCAATTGATTATTTATTTTTGCAATAACCATTTCTGTTTAAAAAACATAAAAACAATATCTTTAAAAGCAAATTAAAAGATACATTGAGAAATTATTTTATTAACTAATTACCTTATTATCGACCTAACAAAGAGGCTTCATTTCATATTTGTAAGCGTTTGTTCTTTTACTGTTGCAAATTTCGCTTTAAAAATTATTTAATGGGACAAATTCATATGAATGAATATCGCTTTTATCATTACGAATCTACCATGTCTAATAAACCATTCCATAATGGAAATGAAACTAATTACATCAACAACAAGTTTTAATGAACATCATGCAAGTTATAGTCAATAAATAATGTACTTTTGTTACTTTTGTCTTACGCAATGATTTAGAGTGGTAAAATTGGATCTTAAATAATCTTTCGTATTGTAGTTACTGAATAAAATTACTTGAGGAGAAGATATGATACGACTCAATGTTTTAACAACTTTCTTACTTCATTATCGTGAAAACCTCACCGGTAACCTGACTGCCTTCAATGTATGAAAACACCAGCTGAATCATTTTGGGATCGAATTAGATATTACACAATGATAATTTCTCAGAAAAGCACAATGCATTTAAGATTAAACAAAACAACGTTTGGCTGCGGGGTGGATTATTATATATTGTTTTCTTACAGACTTTATCCGATGCAACATGTCGACCTTGTACCATGTATGGGACAACCTAAATATGGACAATATTGAAAACTTGCTTTTAACCAAAAGGAGAAATCAAAAGCCCAAATTAATCAAACGAAATGATAATAACTGTCATATTCCTTACCTGGTACAGGCATTTTCTTATGTAGAAATTGTTGTAATAAACCTGGTTTTATAGCTAGCTTAACATCTCACTTGTACGACAGTCGCATACATTTCCATTATATTGACAACGATGTGTGAACAAAACTAACAGACATAATAGGTAAAAATATCGAAAATAGGGACACATCAGTCAACAATGTTATAATGTTAATCGCTATAAAACTAACACATATGTAACAAAGAAACACAAAAAGGATAATAGACAAAGCACATTGCCTTAAGAGATAGACAAGAATACGAAAATTTTCCATAGCACATTAGCACAACGACAGGATGTATAAGTATAGAGCCATGTCGTATGTTATAAAGAAACACGATAACGTCACCAGTGTCTTAGCAGTAAGTTGATGAACGAAGGATGTGTCAAAAAAATTCTCGTTGATTTTCTATAAAAAATGGGCTTATTGGAAGATACCAAGACCTGGTTGATAAATATTCCATGTCAATTTATAAACAATATTGAATAAAGGTCTTGAAGTATAGATTATAGGTACTGAGGTTATTTATTATATGAATTACGAATTATAGTGTTCTTTTCATGTGTTTGTATATTTTAAATAAAATTTTAATCCTGGTTTACGATGTGTTTATTTACAACCACTGGGTCGATGCTACTTCTGGTGGAGTTTTAATTCCCCGAGAATGTCACCAGCCCAGTAGTCAACACTTCTGTGGTGACTTGAGTTATCATTAATATGTTCATAACAATTAATTAACTGTTAACAAATTCATATTTGCCAAAGCGTTAGGACTTTTTCGTCCTCAATGCTCTGCAACTTCGTACTTTATTTGGCATTTTTTTTAACATTTTTTTATTCGAGCGTTACTGATGAGTCTTTTGTAGACGGAAAGCGCGTCTGGCGTAAATATAAAATTTCAATCCTGATATCTATGATGAGTATATTTTAAACCTTTACTGTAAAGTTTGTTGGTAGTGTTATGCTTTTCGCATGGCTCAGTATTTATCAATACCGTCATTGTATTATTTTGCTAGGGTTATTTTTTGGATTATTGTTCCTTCTTTTTGCCTATGAGATTTATCTTTAAAGTATCTGTTTGCCATTTCGGTTTATATCTGTTAACATGTATTTTTGATTTGATCACGCATTGTTGTCAATATAATAAAATTGTATGCCACTGTAAAACAAGTGAGAGATTTAGGTAGCTATAAAATCAGATTTAATACAATATTTTCAACATAAGGACATGCCACATGCCGGTGCCTACTTAGGAGAATGTCATTTGTTTTCAATTCGTTTGGTGTGTTTGAGCTTTTGATTTTGTCATTTGTTGAGGAACTTTTCAATTGAATTTTCCTGGGAGTTTTGGTTTGTTTGTTACTTGTTATACTTGTAACTTTTACTCAATTCTCTACTCTCCTAAACTTAAGGCTTAAATTACGATTACACAGAAGTGTGCGACTGAATCTTACGTCAAAATGATCATCAAGAAACAAAAACGATCAGTTATGGCAACATTTCGCTGTGGTTTACTACCTTTGCGCATTGAAACTGGACGATTAAAACATACGGTTCCTGATGAACGGTTTTGTACCTTCTGCCATGACGGGTCTGTCGAATATGTAAACAATTTCTTGTTATACTATAAATTTTACAATAATTTGAGACATTTGTGATTTCAGTCAGTGAACTTTAGTATTTTTATTGATAATAGAACATTTGCCAACGACAAACTGTCATCCATTCGTTTGATGTGTTTGGACTTTTGATTTTGCCTTTTGATTTTGGATTTTCCTTTTTGAATTTTCCTCGGAGTTCAGTATTTTTGTGTTTTTACTTTTCACATATTTGAATTTATTTTCTGTAAAAAGAAAAAAAACTACTTTACAAGTAACAATCTCACATTGCTTATTATAAAATATTCACATTAAGTTTTTAAGTGATTTATAGGTCCAACGGGTCGAGTGTAATTCAAAATAACTATTATATCTTTATTATGTTATACCATTTATGCTACACATGTCACTATAATAAATGATCTACTTCTACTACATGAATTTGTTATGAGTATTGTCTGTCCTTTGTACCTTTTTCCAGGCTTGGCTTTAACAATTTGTCATGTTTAATTTTAACCCAAAACCAAGATCTTTGACAAAGACATTTTTTTATAAATACCTCTAAAGGAAATATATTAAGAATGCGTACACTTTGTATCGTATCAGAATATATATGTGTTCCACATACAAAAATGCGAGACTAATTCCGCATGTAAATCATTTAATGTGTTGATGAATTTCCAGTTTGAAGTGACAAGCTTCCTTTTGTTGCTGTCTGGTTTACATGTAACGCATATATGTGTATTAATCTCATCTAGTTTATATAAACAAGATCCGTTAATATGTTGACTTTTAAACAAACAATCAACGTAAATTTACAAAAATATGTATAAAAAGTAAAATCACAAAAATACTGAATTCAGAGGAAAATCAAATCGGAAAGTACCTAATAACATGGCAAAATCAAATGACAAAACACATCAAAAACGAATGGACAATAACTGTCATATTCTTGACTTGGTACAGGCATTTTCAAATGTAGAAAATGATGGATTAATAAAATTAAGAATGGAAATGGGGAATGTGTCAAAGAGACAACAACCCGACCATAGTAAAACAACAGCAAAAGGTCACCAACAGGTCTTCAATGTAGCGAGAAATTCCCGCACCCGGAGGCGTCCCTCAGCTGGCCCCTAAACAAAAATATACTAGTTCAGTGATAATGAACGCCATACTAATTTCCAAAATGTACACAAGAAACTAAAATTTAAATAATACAAGACTATCAAAGGCCAGAGGCTCCTGACTTGGGACAGGCGCAAAAATGCGGCGGGGTTAAACATGTTTATGAGATCTCAACCTTCCCCCTATACCTCTAGCCCATGTAGAAAAGTAAACGCATAACAATACGCACATTTAAAATTCAGTTCAAGAGAAGTCCGAGTCTGATGTAAGAAGATGTAACCAAAGAAAATAAACAAACTGAGAATAATACATAAATAACAACAGACTACTAGCAGTTAACTGACATGCCAGCTCCAGACTTCAATTAAACTGATTGAAAGATTATGATTTCATCATATGAATATCAGGCACAATCCTTCCCGTTAGGGGTTTAGTATCATACCATAATAACATATATGAGAAGAACGTAACCCGTGTCATGCCAATTAAACCTGGTTTTATAGCGCTAAACCTCTCACTTTGTACGAAAGTCTCATCAAATTCCGTTATATTTACAATAATGGATGAACTAAACAGACATACTAAATAAAATAGTCAAAATATGGGTACAGCAGTCATCATCGTCTTACAATTTGAAAAGAAACAACAAAACACCTAAATACTGCTTGGTTGATATCCTCTTAATTGCATGCTTTTGTTGAAAATACAGTGACGACGAAGACAAAACGAACGTTAAACTACTATTTTTCATTGAATAAAAAGTTTTATTTTTATATGATAGAATTCAAAATCTTCAGTTTGTCAATGTATGCCTTTGTATCTATAATGGGTCTGACTTAAAAAAAAAAAGAAGAAATTAATAAATTTACTGTTATTGAAAACAATAATCTCATATTTCATTTCAACCTAACCAGTAGCTTCCATCTGAGTTCAAGCTTTTTTTCATCGTTTGTATAAAAAAAAACGACTGTTAAAGAAGCTCATAGTTTTGTAATTAGAATAAAATTCCATTTACCTTTCTTGTATACTTTTAAAAGAAATAACAAAAGAGAGGATGGGCAGGAAAGCGAAATGAAGTACAACAGTTATAGCGGGAGGTTTGGCATGCCACAAAACCAGGTTTAACCCACATTTTTTCTCTTAAAATGTCCTGTACCAATTCGGGAAAATGGCCACTGTTATATTATAGTTCGTATCTGTGTCTGTTACATTTTAATGTTGTGTTTCTGTTGTGTCATTGTTCTATTATATTTGATGCATTTCCCTCAGTTTCAGTTTGTAACCCGGATTTATTTTTTTTCTCAATCGATATATGAGTTTCGAACAGCGGTATACTACTGTTGCCTTTATTTATAGAAGTCGTGGCATTTGTTGAATAAACATTAGTGTTATGTAAGTCAAAAGATTTTGTCGTCAAAGTGGAATTCTAACCAATAAAAAAAATATATAATGAAAAACACGAACAACTTGTTCGATCTGTTAATCAATTAAAAACAAATCATAGTAGCCGACTTTAATTCAGTCTAAATATTATCAATCAGATGTAACACTCTTTATCATGCTAAAATAAATGAATATATTAGTAAATCAAATTAATTGATGATAGCAGAATCTAAGAAATAATTCAGTTTCGACTTTATCAAATAGATGTAAAAATTGCATAACAGAGTAAACGAATATGTGAATAAATCAAATTGACTAACGAACTTTAAATTAATGCTATTTGTAGCATCTGTTTATTTGTCAGAACCATTGCTGATGTGGTGACATACTGAAATCAGTAACTGTAACATATTCACTGATGATTTTATTTGTTTTTGTTTTATATTTCTTACTGTCATTTCTGATTGTTTACTCAAACTAACAAAGTGATAAAGCCACCCCAAGGCTAGTACAAACTGTATGATTTGCAATAGATATAGAATAACACAATGTGTATGAATAATTGTTGGAAGCCCAATAGATTTTATACAGCATAGAGGCTTTGCAATGATTGGCTGTTTCCAATATTACGGAATACATCTGGATTTGCTAATTGTGTTGACGTACTAAATTAGATTCATAAGTGGATGTGACTCAATAGTGTTCATTACATGTGAAAAGTACGATTGAAGCAAGTTGTTTAACATGTATATTATACTTACGAATCCATATCACCCGACAATACATAGCAGCTTTCTTTTCCCTCTTTGATAAAGGAGTAATCACATAACAATGACTGTCATAATAAACAATGCCAATGAACATTTGAAACTTGGAATAACGAATCATCTGTTCAATCGTTGAATGATAACCGAAAAAGTTTATAAAAAGGAAGATGTGGTATGATTGCCAATGAGACAACTGTCCACAAGAGACCAAAATGACACAGACATTAACAACTATAGGTCACCGTACGGCCTTCAACAATGAGCAAAACCCATACCATAGACTTGTTGTGGTTCCTATAATAAGGGAGAGTCATTTATATTTCCACATACATTAGTCTAAAAACAATGGAAACAAAACGTTTAATAATTTCCTGTATCCGAAGAGATTTTCTTGATTTACCTTCATCAGGAAAGCTCAAAACCAAACTTTTGAAATCCAAAGATGTATACACTTTATAATCAATGGAGCGATACGCATGTACGTAAATTCAAATAACGAGATATAATTTTTCTGGTCTTTTATTGGCATCTTGTTGTTTACGGTTTGAATTCCCTTACATAAGTCGCATCAATGGCTCGTTCAATTATTACGACTAGAGATGTTGTTATAATTTTTCGAAATGATTCATTAAAATTGAGATTATTTTTTTTACTTTGTTTATCAAAATTAAGACAAATCCAATTGGTTCATTCACTACCATCATACTTATTTCAAGATTTTAGAGTTCGTATACTCATAATGAATTTGTGATTTTATATAAATTGGATTTAATTTACCCAAATATCCCTATTCAACAATACAGAGAATGCAATTTTAGTATTTCTAATAAATAATTATTTTAAACTCAAATTGTGTATGTCTGTGATTTTATGGATAACCAATTCAATCCAAATGATTTCTCCTCAAATGCATTAAAAAAAAAATAATAACTTGAAAAAGCAAATAAAATAATATATTTAGAAACAAGTTAACTATCTAATTGCAATGTTATCTGCATTACAGAACGGCTTCGTTTTAAATGTTTTCACGGTTGCCTTTTAATGTTGAAAATTACGTTTTGAAAAGTATTAAATGGGACAAATTCATATGCTTAGTTTTGTTAATGAATATTGTTTCTAATTGTAGAATTCTATCATGTGTCATAAACCATTCCATAAATCCATAATGAATATGAAATGATTACGTCAACAACAATTTCGATGAACAACATGCAAGTTTTAAGCAATGAGTCGTGTACTTTTGTTAAATTTGTCTTCAGCGATTGTTTTAAGTGCCTAAATGAGTTGTTATATAATCTTTTGTTTAGTAATTGCTGCATTAAGTTACATAAGAAGAAGACCAAACGTGATTCACTGTTTTAACTCACAATTGTGGAATTTCATTCGTACCCTGACTACATCAGATGAATCAAATCGTAATGCAATTTCGTATTTGGTAAAATTTTGACTTTTTATGAAACAGAATTTTAGAGGAAGAACAAAGGTTAAATTGGTTACGTTTCAAAATATTGCACACTTTATACAACAATACATTTGATATTGAAAACATTCAAGCACAATACATCAGATACTAATTTACGTACGTCATCTACGTACGGTGTGCATAGTCAAATGTCTAGAAGTAATACGATAAATATTATATAAATTTTGTTTAAAATTTGACTTACGATATAACCTTCAAAATATTTATAAAGTTGTAAACACTGAATATCGACAGCGTTGACACTATGAAGCCGTCGTTATCTTCATTAAGGTGACTCGGCCCTTTTCGAAGTTTCTATCAGAAGTGCCGTTATTTAAAAAAAAATAATCAACCAAAATGTTTTTTAAAAAAAAAAAAAGTGAATTTACAACATTTCGTGTGCATGGTAATTCATGCGTGAAACTATGCTCAATCGAATAGTCCCGAGTCACCTTAAAGATCTTCAATCGTAAACATAAATATTAGCAATACACATAATATTAAACTATAAGAGCTGATAAAATATATTATGAGATCGTTTTCTCGTTAATTCCACGGTTAACAACTTTCTGTAAATACAAAATTGAAAATACTCATAGTCTTGTACATGTAGTTATAGAACAAGTTGTAACCGGTAACTGTTAATAACCAAGTATTGTTATATTTTTATGACACTGTTAATAAACGATGTGTAAACGTGACATAATAATATAGAGTCTTCCTAAGTATACTATGTATAGGAAATAATTATCATAGAATTTGTTGCTATAAATTTTATGTAATTAAAGGATATATCTCTGTCATGCAAAGCTACGGTTCCTTTACCGATTGAAACGCGCGTCAGGCGTAATTATAAAAATTTCAATCCTCTTATCTATGATGAGTTTATTTATGTATTATTGTTATTTAATCAAATTTTCAATGGTTGTATTAAGTTTTGAAATTTTAAAATAAGTTGGTCTCGTGTATAACAGGCGATACATAAACTGTCGAACTGCTCATCTGGTGCAGTAACAATTTGACCGTTAATGTATAAAGAGTGAACACAACTAAAATTTCCTTTGAATATCAGGACTATTAAAATCTTTAGGGTTATGTACAGGTATCAATGCCAATGCTTTACATTGGTGGCGCTCGGCTATTTTCTGCTTTTTTGTCGGGTTGTTGTCTCTTTGATATATTCCCCATTTCAATTCTCAATTTTAATGAACTATCAATGAAAGACTCTACAGACACTGTTACGCACAAAAATGCATTGACTTACATCTAGACATTTAGAAACAAAACTCTTAAACAAAATAGATGTTTCTGTTTTGAACTTTCACTTTCTGTGTAACAGCACTCTTATAAAAGAGGGACGATAGATACCAGAGAGACAGTCAAACTGAAAATGAAAAAAAAAAAAACAGACAAACAAAAGTACACATGACACAACATATAAAACTAAAGAATAAGCAACACGAACCCCAACAAACACCGAGGTGATCTCATGTGCCGCGGAAGAGTAGGCAGATCCTGCTCCACATGTGGCACCCGTCGTGTTGCTAATAACACTAGCATATGGAGCAATCTCTAAGTTAGTGCAATATTTCAGGAATTGCATTTCCTATTATGACATCATCTATTTTCTTACAGCAGTCAATACTTATAATGTAGAGTTTTTTTATGTCTGACAATTGTAAAGTTGCTGATATCATCTTAAGCACAATGACCAAAATGGAAATATCCTCTTTGAACAAATAAAAATGAGATCAATAAGTACGCATGATCGTTATGCATATGCGGCAGCATTTCATTGCGTAGTTTTCCGTTGAAAGAAAGTTCATTACTAAATTCTGTTTTATCTCATTTAATGTGTTTTACATTAAAAAATCATAGCTCTATGAAGTTACGATCATGTAAATAAAAATATGAATTAAATACATATCCAAAATAGTCTCATATAAATATAAAAGACAGAAATTATCATTCTTTGGTATATTGATACCGAAGGAAATTAGTAAATACATATATGTAAAAGAGAGCCGAAAGTTATGAGAGGGGCTTGAAACTCATAACTCGAAAAGTAACTGAGGCATGGCACAAAAGATACCAAAAGACAATAAACTGTACACAAAACGCAACATGGAACACTAAAGATAGAACAACACGAACTCAACTCAAAAGAGGGACGAAAGATACCAGAGGGACAGCCAAAATCATAAATCGAAAATAAACTGACAACGCCATGGCTAAAAATGAAAAAGACAAAACAATAGCACACATGACATAACATAGAAAACTAAAGAATTAGCAACTGGTGATGATCTCATGTGCTCCGGAAGGGTAAATAGAGCATGTACCACATTTCAATTTCAACTAGTCGAACTATATGTATTGAAAGATTTACAATCAATTAAATGCGTAAATTAACCTAATGTATTACGCGAATTCAAATTAGTATCTTAAGATAAATTTCATCCCAGTTCTTTAATTCTTTTTCTTTAACTGAAACCCAATGTTTTCTGTATTAAATTATAATAGATAATATTGTATACACTATTATACTTCCTTTCTTTTGTTTTGATTTTTTACCAAAATACATATTGTTTGTTGCTAAAACCGCAATTATAGATGTGAACAAATTCTGTCTTTTTACTAGTAAAATGATAGACTACTTTATAACCCTGTGTACTTAGTAGAGGGACTGGAAAATATGCATGCTAGTAATTTCTAATTAAGATTATATAAAATATATAAAAGGATCATTACTATTTCATTTTCTTTAATAGATTTATTTAAGCTCTTTCCAGATCTTTTGCAAACGTATTATCCTGACTTATTAATCCATTTATATTATAAAAAGATATTCACTTATATATTTTATTAATAAATCCCGAAAAATAGTTTAAGTATGAATTTAAACTATACAAAATAATAGGAAATTCTCAAGCTGCACCATCATATTATACCTGTGAAGACGATTATTGTAGTGATAGCGCATATAAAACAAATGACATATGTTATGTAATATTTTATTACAGACTAACGAAACGTTAAATGTCTTTTATTGTACATAAAAACATAAACGATCATAAGTAATGCATACTTATTAGAGACGAAATTCCATTGAGGTTGATTGGTGTATATAACCGAAATTATAGAAATGAACAAATTCTGACTTTTCACCAGACAAAAGATATGATTTTATAAAACATTGCACTTAGTAGAGGGCACTGGAGAAATATTCATGCTAATAATTTTCAATATAGAATATATAAAATATATAAAAGGATTATTACTGTAGTGGTTTTTATATGATATAAATTTTATTCTTCAGGTTCTTCTAATGATTTTAGATTTAAGGATTATGCTCACTTTCCACTTTTTTAACTACCGGAAAAACGTGATATAAGTAGTAACAATTTTCTGTTATTAAGAACCATTGTCCATTCGTTTGATGTGTTTGAGCTTTTTATTTTGCCATTTGATTAGGGACTTTCCGTTTTAAATTCTCCTCGGTATTCTTTTGTAATTTTAATTTTTTATAATGTACTGTACAGGTAGTAACAATATTAAAAGTACCAATTGTACTGCATCAGGTGCGAATTTCGACAAATAATATCTCTTACATATCCCCGGAGTTCAGTATTTTTGTAATTTTTATTTTCACGTGGCTTATGTACAAAATTATGTAGGGTGGTACTCAATAGAAGACATACTTTAGAAAGATCATTTTCTGTTGTAATAATATTTTAAGTACATGTATGCTTTTTATTTCCTGCAGCTGTGTACCGGCAATGCAGCAGACATTTTTCACCTATTTACGTCATTTTGTATCTAATTGATAAATGTCTCATTGTCAATCAAACAACATATTCATATTTGTATATAGTGGTTTTTTTCATATATGTTATCCCTAATTGTATTTTTTATAAAAGAAAAGTATAATGGCTTCTTTAAAGTAGGTAAAAAATCTCATTGGACCAATATCGTCAATCAAACAACATATTCATATTTGTATATAGTGGTTTTTTTCATATATGTTATCCCTAATTGTATTTTTTATAAAAGAAAGTATAATGTCTACTTTAAAGTAGGTAAAAAATCTCATCGGACCAATATCAATTTCTAATTAACACAGAAATCATTAAAAGAAGTATGTTCCGCGTGATTAAAAGGACAAACTAAAACGTCTACGGTCAATTCTTTCTAAATACGTTGCAATGTAATGGCTTATAAATTGACACATTTTCAAATAAAACGGCCTACTTCTTTTAAACATTAAAATTTGTATTTTAAAAAGCATGTTCTAAATGTATACATGTGCAGATAATCAGATCAAAAATATATATCTTTCGGGTAAAACGAAAGAAAAAGATCATAACGCAGATATAATTGGAAACAAGATGCATGTTTGTATTTCAACACCAGTTAGAAAGATGCATTGCCTTGCGATAATGACTTAGTATTGTATGAAATTTCAACAGTTAACGGCAATATTATATCATATATCTGATGTGCATAATGAACGAAATGCCATAATATAAAAAGATCACAATTAGAATATCACATCAGCTGTATAAACTGCTTAAACGGGTTCAATTTCTGATCATAAAAGTGCTATAGTAATTAACCGTTTTAAATTCTATATGGGAGTGAGATCAAGTTTTACATTTGAGATAATGACACGAAGATTTATTAAGGTATATTGTATTTTAAAGGAAATCAGAAGACGTATGAATGCCAATGAGACAACTCTCTATCTAAGTCACAATGTGTAAAAGGCAACAATTATAGGTCAAAATATGGTCTTCAACACAGAGCCTGGGTTCACACCAAAAGTAAGCTATAAAAGGCACCAAAATGACAAGTGTAAAATAAATAAAACAGGAAAACCTGTGAGAGGTTTATCTAGCTTAAAAAGACAGGTTTAATCCGCCATTTTCTACATAAGTAAATAATTGTACCAAGTCAGTTGTGAGTAGTATTACAGTAGTTATCCATTCGTTTGATGTCTTTGAGCTTTTGATTTTGCTTATTTAATACGGACTTTTCGTTTTGAATATTCCTTGGAGTTCGGTATTTTTGTTATTTTACTTCTTATTAGCGCCAATGTCAAGTTTAGTAAAAAATCTTCTGGAGTAGTGAATATAGGCAATGGTAGTATACATGTAACGGTGTTCAAAAGTCATAAATCGATTGAGAGAAAACAAATCCGGGTTACAAACTAAAACCGAGGGAAACACATCAGTTATAAGAGGAAAACAAAGGAACAACAAGATCACTCGAGTGCACCATAAACAAACGCCAACATACATAGGAACTAAATGATAACAATTGTCTTAATCCTAACTTCGTACAGGACGTTTCAGGAAAATATAGTGGGTTGAACCTGGTTTTATGGCTAGCCAAACCTCCTGCTTTAAATGACAATATTTAAAAATGTCGCTTAAATTACTATACTACGTGACAAAAATACAGCACAAACACTAAATGCTATAACTCTAGTATCTTCGCTGAGAATTTGTGTCTGCCGTCACAACTTGTATTACTTCTGATGTGTGTTCTTAGTTGTAATCTATATACAGTTGTTTGTCATTAAGTCGGTTGTCTCCTTGACATGTTGTTTTTCTACTTAAGAATTTGAATAACTGCCTTGATATTTTCTCTTGTTGTGTATCAAAACTATTTAAATAAGTAAGAAGTAAAATACTCACAAAATGTATATTACTTTTTATACGAAAATGATATTGTTCTATTCAGTGCAACTGAGCGGTTGAAGTTACCAAACTCAATGTTGACAAAAACTGACAACATGATAAAAAACGAAAATAAGACAAATACCAGTATCCAAAACACTTCATATAAGTTAAACCTACTAAATCAATGATACCTCAGTCCTGACTCGGTCCTAAGTCTAATTTGGTGATATCACATTCCAGGAAATAGGACAGGATTCGAGCGTCCGTAAAAGGGATTTTACCATTAAAAACTCTTGGTTAAGGTGGTATGGGAGACTAAAAAAAAATAATAGAATTTGTTCATGCTTTGCCAAAACGTAGTATCTATTGATATATGTTCAAAAATATTATAAAAATGATAGGTCACCGCGCATTTTCTCAAACTACAGGTCGTGACAAAATGGCACATTTTGTATGATTTATACAGGAAAAAACACCATTTTGTGATTAGAAACTAAAAAAAATGATAGAATTGTAAAATAAATTAGAAAAAGATAGCTTTCAGACAATGCTCTGAGAATATCAAAGGAAAAGATAGGGTCACCGTACGTTTTTTTCCGGCTAAAATACAAAATAGGAAAATTCCATGTAGATTCCTTCAGAAAATGCACTGTTTTAGAGTTACCTCCCCTTAAAATGCCAATTTGAAAACATTTAAAAACAACCAAAAATGATCTACACTTGTATAAATATTAATATTTATAAGTAATATTCTTATAAATTGGTTCTTTTAAATGAAAATTCACATCAAATATATCCATTCATTCATCAAATTTTGCTAACATGATTGAAAATCTGAACCTTAGGTTCTCTGTTTTTTACAATCCAAGATGGCGAAAGACACTCATACCACCTTAAATAGCTTTCTTGCACACGACACTCTCTTCCATCATAAAACGGTCTAGAATACCGTTTACACTTAGAAATACATACTTCATATGAAGAAGCTGCATACACGTTGCTACATGGAACTTAAAAGTTCACAATTTTGAAGCTGAAATTATCTATTTTTCTTACAGTTTTGTTCTTAACCGATCCTAATTATCAATTTCTGAATTTACACGTAAATGTATATGTCATTTTTTTTTCATTAGCGATATAATAGCTGCGTTCAATATAGTCAGACATCTTCGAAGTATTAAGTGAGAGAACACCATCAATTAAGAGGAACTTGAAGTTCATGGATAAAGGTATATGTAGCTTCCTTTAATTCTTCTTAAAAAGCTTCTATATGAAGTCAACGTCATATGACAAAGAAACAAGTCCTCAATAAGAGAAGCATAATTAGTTCACATGAAACCCGGAATGCCGATTATTTGTTGAAATGCACGTCCTCCTAATGTAACAAATGTGTTGTCAATCAAGAAATAAGGCACCTTGATTATTTCATTCCAGCCGAGTGGATTTTTACAAAGAACAATGTATCTCTTCGTAAGACAAGACTCCTGTTCCTACTTTGGCAATTTTTTTTTTTAAGAAACAGAACAGGACCAGTTTCTTCAATTTGTCTTTTAGTTTGTAATTAGTAATACAAAAAAAAAGTCAACATTTACGGGCATTATGTTTTCTGGTCTGTGCATGCGTCGTTCGTCCGTTCGATCGTCCCGCTTTAGGTTTAAGTTTTTGGTCGAGTTTTTGATGAAGTTGAAGTGCAATCAACTTGACACTTAGCACACATATTCCCTATGATATGATCTCTCTAATTTTACTGCCAAATTAGAGATATTCCGCCATTTTAACGGTCCAATGAACATAGAAAATGATAGTGCGGATGGGACATCCGTGTACTGGGGATACATTCTTGTTACACTATTGTAAGAGGGAAGAGACTTTTTATTTATTCTTTTCAGACCTTTTGGAACTTGTAAATATTCACAGATCTGATATACGCCACCCCTAGATGTTAATAATTTAAAAAAGAGGTTTTTGGAGCACTTTAAAGACTCAACTACATAAGGTTCTTTGTATGGAGTTTTGTGTTATGTAGGTATTAAATGCATTGAAGGATGATCCAGTTCTTAATCATTTGTTGAGATTCAACGATATAACTGCAATACAAGTAATAAAATAATATCATGATGCGGCCTTTTATAGCTGGTTATGTGGTGTTGACCTTACTCATAGTTGAAGGACGTGATGTGCCCTACTGTTGCTTACATCCATGCCATTTGGGCTCTAGCGGAAAGTTGTCTTATAAACAATCATATATTTCCCAAATCTCCTTTTCATACGTAAAAAATCAGGAAGCAAAACTATTTTTTCGTTTTTATCATAGTTTTCTCATTTCATTTTATAAATCTAACATAAACTTTGATATATTATTATGATGACCATATTTCAGCCTAACCTGACAGCATATGTCACAATGTCCACTGTAATGTCCAACACAAGTGTTATTTATCCACCCTACGGTCAAAATTTCGTCGTGAAAAATTAGAAATATTGTCCACCTCTTTAGATGCATTCATCATCGTGATAATCACTGTATATATGAATAAAATTGACCAAATTCAGTCAACTTTGATAACTCTTATCCTTGAATCTGCAGGTTTGTCGTTTTTATATCTTTTTTTATATATACATGCATATGTGCAGTTGAACAAGAGACTTTGAAAGGATATTTTATTTTTTTGACAGAATTTAATAGCTGATACATGTGTATAATAATGAACGTTTTTATATCTTTTTAATATATACATGCATATGTGCAGTTGACCAAGAGAGTTTAAAAGGATATTTTATTTTTTAAATGGGACATCCGTGTACTGGGGACTTTGAAAGGATATTTTATTTTTTTGACAGAATTTTATAGTTGATACATGTGCATAATAATGAACGTTTTTATATCTTTTTAATATATACATGCATATGTGAAGTTGACCAAGAGAGTTTAAAATGATATTTTATATTTTTTAACAAAATTGTTTCTTTAGCATAACAATGAACATTAATCTGGATAAGTAATTTGGTTAATAACATATGAGCCAGTCCATGCGAAAAGGTACAAAAACGAAAATTTTACGAAATTCTAAAAAGTGTGCATAATCTTTGGTAGTAGACTTGTGATTTATAAAACATTTACTTTTCCTCATATCCTTAAGCTGTGAGCTACACGCACCTGCAAGTGTTGAGACCCCCCCCTTTTTAGTTTTATCATGATTTTTAATGAATTATTTCATATATTTAAATCATTTTCAAAGTACAGTTTAAATGGCTTGATTTGCCAATTGTTAATGTTAACCCCGGTAGCAATGGGGATAACGCTCTCGCTTACGATGCCGATATCAATGTAGTCAGACCGGGTAATGGTTCGAATCCCGTGCAACTTAACTTACCTTATAATATTAAATAACTTAACTTAACTTAACTTATAATATTAAATAACTTAACTTAACTTATAATATTAAATAACTTCAATTTCTAAAACACAAGAGGTCATAGTTTTTGTATTTTCCCTCATGTTTTAATGTTGTCTTACTTTCCTTAAACCGGTAAAACGGAAGAAAATCATTGACGTTTGTCTCTCTAGTGTCGTAAAATTTTAAGTTTCTGGTCGGTATAGTATAAGTCCGGGGAACAAATGATTTTACACTTGCTCAAATACCAAAAGTTCATATATTTCTACGTCTTTTGCTGTTTTAATTGACAAATTCGGGATAGAATTGACAATCTTATGAATGTTTACATTAATGTAATTTTTTTCGGATAAAACCGTTTTTCAAAAATATTATAACAAACTTTGATAACTTTTTGTACCTTTTCGCATGGACTGGCTCATATAAGTAAATGACTATCAAGTAGAAAATATGTCGTACATAATTTATTTAAAATATGCAGTCTTTGTGCACTGCGTAACCTAATTTAGAGATAAAATCCGTAAAATAACTCAACTGTTATAACATGAGGAAAGAAAGATTGATACAATTTCCATATCTGTTACACAATAAGAGATAAATAGGAGTGTAAATAATATCGACTCGCAGTTCAGAGCTAGGACTAATATTCAAAGATTTATATTATACAAGGGCTATTTTGAACCTTTACTAAAATTCACAACTGTTCCTATTTTTGTTTCACCCGCATGGCCATAATATAAAAATAGTCAAACCCTACGTGAAATGAAAGGGTAAAGACTTTAAATCTTATATACGTTTAAAAAATACGGAATCACAATGTTACATATTTCTATATTCTTAATACAAAATCATTTGGTGATATAAGGCGTTGGCTCTTGTGATTTGTTAATTCTTGACAGTTGAACAGTTACAAAGACATGGAAGTATAAAAAAGAAGATTTGGTATGATTGCCAATGAGACAACTCTCCACAAGAGACCAAATGACACAGAAATTAACAACTATAGGTCACCGTACGGCCTTCAACAACGAGCAAAGCCCATACCGCATAGTCAGCTATACAAGGCTCCGAAATGACCTCTCTGCTAGCATGGCTATATTACCTTATCTATGCCTAAATGTTCGCGTAAATGAATGATTTTTTTTTATCTAACACCACTTAAGAGACAATATTGTCGAAATACACATATGGTGCAAAATCATTGTTTATTTCATGAATCTAGAAGTTTTGTTCGAATGTATAACACTTATTACTACTTTTTCGTTTTATACATAACGTGAAACAAAAACAAAACTTTTTTCAATAAATGCCCAGAGCACTGAATAAATAAGATAAAATTGTTAATGCAAATAAAGCAATACAACAGCAAATAAGTATATATATCTGTACTAGGTTATTGTATAATAAATGTTGACTTTCATATAAAAACCAACAGAAATTCCGGAAAAGGGGTGGAGGGTTGAAAAAAGCAACAAATGCCTCCATTACTTTCTGCATAATACAAATGCATGAAACTAGAGTCCGCGCGTATGAAAGATGTTTCTTTAACTTGAATAACTTGGACTCGGGGTCAAAGGTTCTGAGCGCCAAATAATATATTTTTAACCATTTAGGATTATCAGAACGTAAAATGTAAATAAGACATACAAAGTAGAATAGCAAAAGTAGCCTACGGTTAACTTACCAGAAGATTGTAAATTATTTCAAATTCTATTGAGTATAAAGTTTTATATTGTAAAGTCCCGCTAGGGGACTGACAATCAACCAGCAGTGCCATCTTACAATATTAGAATTGAGACACATGTATGGTTTTAATATCTGGTTCCGTGTGCTTTTGTTATTTGAAATAATGTAAATTTTATTTCGTACGAAGAACAACATTAAAAGTTTGGAAAACAAAATATCTAAATATTTTATTAAATAAATTTAATATAATATGTTTTTTTTTTTTTTTTTTTTTATTGATATTTGGTGTTTAACGTCGCTTCCAGCACACTGCTTCATTGTTGCGGTCATCTTTTATTAGTAAAGGATGCCAGAGTGTCTAAAGAGAACCACTATCTTCGACAGGGCAGCTGACATTTAGTCAATTAAAACCGGCGTAATCATCTAAAAGAATTTAAACAAGAGTCGTATCAGAAATAGACCAAGGCTTGAAGTCATAAAACTTTGCTCAGTGCTTGAAACAAAAAAAATCATGCTCGAAACTTGAAATCCGACATTTTGATTGGTTGATTTTGGAGTACAAGTACAAAAAACTGACTCGAAAGTTTTATGACCTCAAGGCCTGACGTCTCTAATATGTTGGATGTTTGTTGAACTAAAACACAGTGTATGGCTTGAAAGTAATGATATTATGGTAGTGTAAAATATGGTTATAATTTTACTTAGTAAAAGCTTTACTTATGCAATATACATACTAACTTTTGATAATTACGTTGTTTTCGATCAAAATACTGATTTACAAGATGAAGATCACGGTTCCTTCAGTTATTAAACAATATGATATAAAAAGAAAACAATATCGTGGAAGTTATTCCGGTAATAAATAAGTAATTAATATAACAGAACAGTCTGCTCAAATAAATCATCTAAGTGAAAACAAACATAATTTAGTAATTAATTGGTAGCTTGTTGTTTGCAGTATACTTTTCAAAAAGAATATTAAACAAAATAAAAGCTCTGCTTTCTTTGGTAAAAAGTGTACTTTTGTAATTGCTTCTTTTAAGATGTTGAAAGTATAATTATGCATATTTTTTGATACATTATTATCATTTTGTTTTCTTAATAATTCTGATTATTCATTTCCATTTGTACTTTTGGTCCAAAATATGATTTGGCAGAGTTCAGTAGTCCTCCACAAAAAAAATATACTATTTTGCATCGACCTACGTCAACTAAAAAATGGCGCGCTTTTGTACTTTGTTTTTCATTCGTTTATTGCAGAGTACAGACGATATATACTGTTGATTGTATGGTCGTGAAATGAATGATATAGTTAGTAAGAATACTTATTATTGCTGTTATTTTTGTATTCATACTTTACTTGTTTGAAATGCATTCTTCGTTTTGGTAACATTTCGAAAGAGTATAATTAAGTCTTTCCACTTTTCTGTGGAAAGACTTATTGTTTTTGTTCTGATTATTATTTTTTTTTTTTTTTCTTCCGCCAAATTTTGTTCTTGCGATAAATGTTTGTTTCACAATATGTCGCTTAGATATTTTACATATGGTATCGTATAGTTTATGCGCTTTTAAATTTCACCCTGCTAGGCCGAACCATTTTCTTTATAAGAGTTATCTCCCTATTCACTGTTTAACATCTGTGTGCATCTCCTTCGTAACAAAAAAAGATAGCGACAAAATTCTTTTTACAAATTGTTCGTTAGATCCTCAGTAATTTTTGGCGCATTTGGATCGAAGCGATTCGATGAAATTTTATAGGAGTTATCTACCTTTACAAAATAAATTTGTCGGTATGTTTATATAACTCATAAACAGTTAACCGTATAACCCTGGAATGTTTTTATTTGAGTCCCCTGGGTCCCAACTTAGAAAATGAGGTCAAGGTCAAAGGTCAAGGTCAAGTTCTCAATTGTGACTTTTGCTTGTTTTTGCATTTTCTCCCTCACTTTGAGAGATACCTATGAAAGAACAAGTGCAAAATGTCTGCTTAATTGTAATAAAGATATGCTACATTAAGTCTTATACAATTAAATGGCATCTTATAGGAGTTGGTGCCCCTGAAATGTCTTGATATGAGGTTATTTGATTATAACTTCAATAATGTTCATTATAAAGACATTTGACCTCATACAAAAGGTTAAGTGACAAATGACCTTGAAAAATGGCTACCGGAAGTGACCTTGAGAAAACCGGAAGTAGCTTTTTTTGCAGTTTTTTCACATACAAGTACTCAGAATTTATATATTTTGTCATATAGATACATAAACTGATTACTGAAGACTAAAAATGACTTCCAACAAACCGGAAGTGACCCATTATCACCCATTCTACATACAAAAGTATATAGAAACTATATATTTTTGGAATCAGTGTGAAAAAAGCTATCGTATGAGACCGGAAGTAGCATATTATCTCCCTTACATCACTCAAAAAGATAATTAAACCATTACTTATCTCATCAGTATGAAGAACTGCCTTCTTATCCAAATTTCTTTCATGTGGAAAGACTTTCAATTGTTCTCTGAACAATTGGTTTTTAATTATACTGGTCTTAGTTTCCAAGATATACATGTATACATGTACAGCGTTTATAAATTAGTGTCTATGAGTTCAAATTAGGCTGGGGTTGGACTTGCCCTTTTTTCTTTTTTCTTTTTTCTTTTTTTTTTTTGCTGCAATGCGAAGTCTTCTTTTTCTTTACCTTTAGAAAACAAGCGTTCCGGTGCAGAACATTAAATAAATGATGTTCTTTGTATTTTATTGTGTATTTCTGATATGCCATTATACTTAATAAATCAGCTCCTTTCACGCTAGATTTGTTTGTATTTTAAGAGTGCAAGTGCAATTCGGTTTCTGATAGTGTAATTATTCTGCCATAGTCGTGTCTGGTAAGACGCCTATAATCTTGTTAGATAACCCGATTTTCCACCAAGGTGCATGTAGTTGAAATAATTGCACAAACCTTTATCAATTTTTTGAAATTATAATCATACTTTTATATTATTTTTAAAGTTTATGGGACTAATCAAATCTTGCAAAATATTTTTGACGATGCATATTCCTAATAGACTGTTTTCATTTTACCGACTTTTTACTTCAAATTATATAATTTTTCTTAATAGATAGAGGAAGATGTGGTGTGAGTGCCACTGAGACAACTCTCCATCCAAATAACAATTTATAAAAGTAAACCATTATAGGTCAATGTACGGTCTTCAACACGGAGCCTTGGCTCACACCGAACAACAAGCTATAAAGGGTTATTTTTTCTGTGGTGAGACATCCTGGTACTTGGTCAAGTAAGAGCAACCAAAATAAGTAAAATCAAACATATACTCGGCGTAATTTGAGGGGAAAGTTTACTGTTTTCCGGTGATTTTAATGTGTAAAGAAAAAAATAAAACAGTTAATTTCCCCCTAATTGTTCCGATCGAAAGCTTGATTTTACTTCTTTGCCTAGCTTGTTCTTACTTGACTTGGTAATAGGATGTCAAATCACAGAAAAGTTCACCTGTAGAACAATTATATCGGAGTCAAAAGTTGGTAACATGAAAATATAATTACATGCATTTAAAATGTACCTTATTCTTTATTCATGTTGCTCAAATGTCATGATCTCTCAAATCACATGATCTTTCAAACCACGTGATCTCCAGTGATATCAAATTGCTTCCAGTAAAGTAATACACCAAAATATGGCGGATATTAGATCTACCAGGAACCCTTAGTTAAATTTCTTAAAGGTTGTTGAACTGCGAAACCTTACTAATAATTTGAAATATTTAGTTTCAAATTTAAAAGCGCATGACTTCACTAAAAAACAATTTATTCTGTAATAGAGTCATTGTAAATCTCGTTCTGTAAATCAAAACATATTGAACCATTTATAAAAGGAGAGGAAATTAATGGATCATAAATCTGTAAAATATCTGATACTAGCTGTTCCTTTTCTCATATCAAAGTTATGGCTAGACCAATTTTATAACAGTTTATTTTTTATATCACTTTTGAGTTTATGAATCAAATTTCAACTTGTAAATGAGGATTTATCAAGAATTGTCTGCACCGAATAACATTTCACAAATTGTTTGATAAAGTCCTTTCTACATCGTATTTTGTAAGCATTTTCTGTAGAAAGTAAATTTCCATTGAAAACCAAAAGAGTATAAGTATCATATTGCACATAACATGCATACGGTTATTGGTGAATTCTGATTAAAACTATGGATAATTTGTAGATTGGTATGTTGAATACACACCTTTCTTTTAAGATTCCCATTTTAATCTGAATAAAAAAGAACATCACCCATGATAGTAATGGGAAAAACAAAAGGAACTTAGAAAACCGTACCAAAAAGGTATGGGTTTTGCTCATTGTTGAAGGCCGTACGGTGATCTATAGTAGTTAATTTCTGTGTCATTTTGGTCTCTTATGGAGAATTGTCTCTTTTTTTTTATAAGCACAGATGACTAGAGTTAATCATGCAGTTGCTTACAAACAGTTTTAGGTAGTGTCGCCAAGTTCCCTCGTGAAAGCCAGCATAATACAAATTAGAAGATGTGGTATGACTGTCTTGCGGACAACTATCCACCAGAGACCAAATGATACGTGTGATGGTGAATTGTTACAATTCAAAAGAGCATTTTAAATGCCCTAAACCATCTGGATTCATCTGGAACTATAAACTGAACACATATTTAACACTCAGTCTGTTTACATATCAGTCACGGATTTGTGTGATTCTTGTATATTGTCGTCATCGTTACAACTATACTGTCCGTAAGCTACTTTTAATATAAGTTTCATTTTAGTAAATACCATATATAGACACGTTAATTAAGAACAGTAATTTCTGATTAATATTTTGCTACACGAACGTCTTCCTTGAATTCTATCTATTTCCTGAAAATAGTATTTCACAGTGCCACGATTTGATTTACTCCCAAACCATCCGGTATATTATATTCTACGTGGAGAAATTTTGTAATTATTTACAATTACGAAAATCAAATAAAGCACATTTAAATTAGGAAAGACAAGTCATTCTCTTTTCCTACTATAGATAAAGTTTAAAAAATAAAACAATGAAAATTTTCCTTGGTAATATGGCTTATTTCTAGCAATTTGTTTTTTTTTTTTTTTTTTTTATTTCATACGTGATTTCGTATGTCGCTAAGATTTAAAAATATTCTTTTTTTTTTTTCTTTTTTTTTTTTTTTTTTTTTATTAAGACATATAAACGTTTTATTGCTAAATATTTCCTGTATACAATTACCGTAGTCGTCCAGGAACAGACTAAGGGTCCCTGTTTACAAAATGAACCATCTATCCAGGGGAAATAGAAGGCAATACAAATCTAGTCCACCTTTTACCTTGGATTTAGTGTTAAAAAAAATATAACCATATAATGTTAGAAGCATCTAACAGTTCCATAATTATTTTAAAGAAGTAAGTACATGTAAATAATAAGATACCCACACAAAAGATGTGCATTTACTAAAAAATATTCTTAACAAACCCACACGCATTAAATTCAGACAAATTCAAGGATGAAAAACGAATGTATTTAACTATTTATTTCTTTGCCACAATACTGGTAGATAATTTCCGCAGTATAATTTTTACTCAGCTCATATAGACTTTTAAAGAGGAGATATAGTAGGAGGAAAGTCACGTGTTAATAAAATGAAATTGATTGATTGATTGATTCGTGTTTGACAACACTTATTTTTGGCGATCAGTTTTTTATTGGTGGAGGAAGCCGGAGACCCCAGAGAGAATCAACGGTTTTCGGTAGGAAAACTAAAACGCATTGTTCAGATGGAGTCCAGTGCTACTGCCGAATAAAATGGGAGGGAAATCTCCTCTTAAAAATAAGCTCTGTCCCATTCATAAAATATTTGCAATTTCCTTATTACAATAATCTGTCAGAATTTTTCATTAATCTACAAACATAAAACTGCATGTATTTAAGAGTGTGAGAAGTGATAAGTCACTCGTGAAACCGTTAATCTTAGTGACACTTCAAATAGTATTAATAGATCATCGTTTATCTTAAATGTGACAGACAAACTGTGTATACAAACATTAATGTGAGATACGTACACAAAGATGTATGATTATTCTACATAAACAAATTACATATGTCACAATAAACAAATTACATATGTCAAAATATGTTTCGTACATCCGTTAGTTGTACTAAAGTACGAAAGTACAAGCTGATCAAACATCTTTGACACATTCCCTGTTTCCCTTCTCAATTCTTATATATGGAGATCTCAAAGCACTTCTTTGTACACAGATTCAATGTCGTAAAGTTTAATAAATCTAGTAGATTTTTTATATCAAAGAGCTCGAATGAAACTTTAAAAGAATTATGTACGTCATAATAAAAAATAATTAAAGTAAAACATATTCAGTCTTATGAAGTTTATATCTGATAAAATTTTACAAATCATGTGTTTTTGTAAAACATTGTATTGAAGAAATCTAACAGCGAACCTTTATGAAAGCTTGAGAGATTATCTGCATTTGTTTCAATATGCCTTCTGCTTTAGCATTAACGTTCATTTTGCTCCTTTTCATTTTAGATAACAGTTACTTCTCTAAATTTGTTAAAATCTATAGAAATGAAAAAAAATTAAAGATTTATTTAGAACTTAGATAAAAGTTCAAGAGTATTGTTTAAATATCGTAACAACATCAAGGTCGGAATAAGAAGCTGTAAAGAAAACTCATCAAACTTTTTTTTAAGATATAGCAAGCTTATAATTTTATACGCCACCCGCACATTTCGCCTGCTAAAGACTAATTGTAAATTGATTAGTTAGTGGTACAATAAATTATAATAATGATTCAAACTAATAAAAGCGGATTTGTACATCATGACTTTAAAGATCAATTACAATCGCTAAACTACAAATTCAAAAACATGCTTTGTTTTCAATGATCTGTCCCCACTCCGCTTTACTTTCTGTACTAGTAATAGTGTCATCAGCCAATGAAATGTCTGCTTCCAAAATATTAAAAGTATGTTTCATAACGACATAAAAAAAAAATCGAAAGGTCTTTCAAACAAAAAGTAGCACGAGTCATTATTAGATCTTTATAAGCGATGGTTGGAGGCATGGTATGTTTTTTTTTTTTTTTTTTGAATCAAATTGCCCGTGTCATGTTTGTAAATTTTGGTCTGTAATCTCGATCAAGTTACTATCAATTTGCCATGATGTTGTCAGTTTGTCTTCGATATATGTGTTCAAATATCCCCTTGATATCATCGTCCGTCTGTCTTTGATAGCTGTGTGCAATTTATGGCTTTTGAAATTGTATCAAAGCGTGGTATATTGTGGACTTTAGAACGGAAACGGGGAATGTGTCAAAGAGACAACAACCCGACCAGAGTAGCACAATTAATGGTTATATAAGAAAATAGCATCCATTTTTTTTTTTTTTTATAATTTCACATCTTTAAGTGCGTCCCTGACATGTTCAAGCCTGTACCTTTTTGATGAACATAATTTACGGAGTTATTGTTAGTAAAGAATCTTCATGTCAAGAGATAAAAAAAATCATAAATATTCTTACAAGTCTAAAATACTTCTCCGGCTGAGTGGTAACAGGCTTGTTATGCTCGTTCTGTCAGAGAATAATTACAATATAATTGATAAATTGAAGATGATCAGGAGTAAAATCATTTTCTATTGATCCGCAGTCCTGTGACATTTCAAATGGAAATTTGAAAAATGATATAAAAAAAGGTTCAATTGATAGATTTGATGTATTTTTATTAATGAAATTCTTAGCATCGAACTGAACTAGTATATATATATATATATGTTTAGGGGCCAGCTGAAGGACCCCTCCGGGTGCGGGAATTTCTCGCTACATTGAAGACCTGTTGGTGACCTTCTGCTGTTGTCTGTTCTATGGTCGGGTTGTTGTCTCTTTGACACAATCCTCATTTCCATTCTCAATTTTTATAACTCATACAATTTCAAAACAAGAATTTGTTATTTTATGGTGTAATAGGTGTCGGTTAATATTATACAACCAATTTAATATAAAAATGAGGTGATGTGATATAATTGCCAATGAGAGAACAGAGACCAAACTTCAAGCAATTATGGACAACCGAGAGGCCTTCAACAACGATAAAAACTATACCGTATAGTTGGCGTATAAAAGCCGTACGGTGACCTATCATACATACATGTAGAGATTTTAATGTCTGTGTCATTTGGTCCCTTTATTGCGAAGAGTTGTTTCATAGGCAATCATAACACATCCTCTTTCTGATATCATAAAGGACCCGGTACGAAAATACGAAACAGTTCAGTTAAGTATGATCAAACAACTAGATGTCCATATTTTGAATGTTTGTGTACCACATATGGGACAAGAACAATCAGATGGGTAATAATCAAAGAAAAATTGAGTTTCTCCGAATAAAAAATCGAGTTTCTCGGAACCTCATTTCATTGTTTTATGCAATCTTAGCGCCATTTTCTCGCAAGACATTTAGATATAAAATCAATTTTGAACTATAACTCTTACGGCCAATTTCGTTTAATGATGTGTTATAAATTGCCGGGTTCTATTTGCTAAAAAAAAAAAAAAAAAGTACAAGAACCTCTCCTAATTTTGTCTGCCTTATCTATTTAAAAAAGGTCGATAAACTTGCGCCGGTTAAAAAGAGACAACAGAATTGTTAAAGAAATATCATTCCATCTGTGTTTAAACTGTTATAAGTGGTGCATGTGGCTATATTTGTCTCTGCGTGTTACTGTGTGTAACGCTGCTGCAGATATACTACCGATTATCAGACTGGTTAAATCTTTGTTTTACTCTTCATCATCTTTTACGTGTAAGTTAATTCCATTTTAAAAGTTAAGGTGTTATATTGTATTGAAAATATTCTTAACAAATAAACCTCAACACATATGAATAAACAGAGATGTAGGGTATACGTTAAGGAGTCAAAATAACTAAAAGACAGTTTTACAAATGCACGACAACATACATTCTACAACACTAGATTTGTATTTATATATAGCATGTCAAGCTCCAAATCACATCTTTTTTATTGTCTTGTCTGGCTCCGGGTTTTTTTTGTGTACTCCTTTAAATTTGGGTTGTTTTTGTGTTGGTTTTTAGTTGATGCTCATTTTTTTATTTTAGAAAATTTGCTATTATTCCGTAATTTTTATAGATTATTTAATGAATGGTTATTATTTATTTTGATTTTATTGAACCATAAAATTAATTTTTGACTCTTCACATTGAATAATCCGCGAAGTGGATTATGTAAAATGTGAAGAGTCAAAAATTAATTTTATGGTTCAATAAATTCAAAATAAATTATTGCCATTCATTATAAATAAATTTTTATCAAAAATAAAGCTCAAAGAACTTTAATTTATATCATTTATATTAACAATAACAACGTACACACATGTTGGCGTATGAATACACAACGCCAGAGTGGGCGTGTCGCCATAAAAATTGACAACATTGAAAATAAAACTATAAATATTAACCAATCAGAAGACAGTAAATACACCAAATTTATTTATGTTACATTTGTTCACTGGTTTTATGGACGAGTTAATGTTGAACGTACATCATATATACCTTTGTCTATTTTTCAACCTATATGTTAGACGTCGTTTTTGGTTTATTGTGTTGCTTGGTAACTATCTAAGTCATATTTTAATATCAAATATACCTAAAAAAAATATCTATTTAGATATATGTATTGATGTTGTTTGTAAGGTCTATACAATAGAAGACTAGTATTAGTTAACCATAAACCTTAGTTCGCAAACATTTTATCATACTTATTTTTTTCTAAATTGAGTTCATATAGTCTTATTTGTTGACCTTTTTTTTTTGTATTAAATACATCTCACCTTGGGGAGAAAAATCGTTTAAAGATACACATCCTTTTTATTGAGTTTTAATTCAGTTCATTGTCCGTGACTACATTCTTGTATGATAAACTGCTCTCAATAATCAATGATTATTTACCTTTTTGACAAACAGATAGCTTTATGTACCATTTATTTAGCTAATGGTTTTACTGGTTATAGCATTCCTAAATTTTCACATGGATTTCTGCTCTTTTTAAATGTATATATATATATGTATCAGTCTAAAAATTTGCACAACAAATTTGCTGATTGGTACTTTTTATAGACTTCTATATATATATATGTGTGTGCCTTTACTGGCAGAATTTGTAAATATGCAGATACAGATCATTGAAGTGACGACAATATCTTGCATAGAGGTAAATGCATTGCATGCATGTGTGTGCATGGTAAAAAAAAACCATCATGAAACACTGAGCAATGCATTCAGTGCTTTTATATAAGTTGCTGATCATGACATTAAATGCTCATGCATTACAGTAAGGTAAGCAAGGAACCTAGTGTTATCTGGTCCTTACAAATTATAACAAACAGAACCATTTTTGGGGAAATCGGCTGTTGATAATAATCATAAAAGTCACGTGAGGATGGCTCGTGCAAAACAGAACGCCATTAAACAACTTCAGTCTTAAGAAAACTGTAACATTCTTACTTCTATGTCATTTGGTCTCTGGTTGAGAGTTGTCCCATTGGCAATAATAACACATGTAAAAAAGAATAAATGTATGATTGCCAATTAGACAATTCTTCATAAAAGACCATAAAACCACACAGAAATAACCAACTATTATAGGTCACCATATGGCCTTCAACAATGACATTCTTTTTTCATATTTGCGTTTCGAAGCATCCCTAGCTTGCAAATATTTGGGTTTGAGCATTTTTGATGAAGTTAAATCCTACAATTGCACTGTAAAAACGACTTATAATAACGCAGTGTTTCAGCATGAAAACAATATATAAATTACAGCAATAATATTTCTATATTACCATTTCAATATTTTTTACAGCTTTAAATGTATAATTCATATTTAAAGATTATTTACGGAATTTTACTTCATTTATTAATAGTTCACATAAATACTATAAAGTATAATTTTTTAGAAACATGGCCTTCAAGAATGTCGTATTTGTATTGGTAACCGTTGTTTCTATGGTTATTGCTCAGGCTCCAGAAGAAGGTACAAGTGCACCCACGACTGTTAGCCCATTGGGAGGCCTTGCACCAGGTCCGGCTTACTACAATCCAGGTAATAATTATGCAATCTTCTGAATAATTAAATTCTCTTTATGCATCGTGACCTTGAAAGTTATAAAAAATTGATACAAACAGAGGCTTTCAATAATAGTATTACCCTAGGAGTAGGAAGTGTTGTCAGCCTTGGTGTTTATTTCTGAAACTGA
Source organism: Mytilus galloprovincialis (assembly GCF_965363235.1). Lineage (NCBI taxonomy): Eukaryota > Metazoa > Mollusca > Bivalvia > Mytilida > Mytilidae > Mytilus > Mytilus galloprovincialis. The sequence continues at coordinate 44,855,696 of NC_134850.1, read as the reverse complement.
AATCAACTTATTTTTCTTTCAATATTTTGAACTCAATATAACTTACATACTGGTACATATGGCTGTAATAAAATTGAATATGATCCTCGGTTTTCCTACCAAAGGTCGGTGGTTCTCTACAGACACTCTAGATGCTTCACCAATAAAAACAGACCGCCTCGAAAGTGTCATTAAACACCAACCAATAAATCAAACCATATACATGCCTGTAACACTTACCTTTGTTAAATGTTTTCATATATCTGAGTTTTAAATTCCTCAGGCGAAGTGTTTATAAGATAGGGTTTACCTAATTTTTGGGAATTTACAAATCATCGATGCTAAAACAGAACAAGAACGTTTTTGTGCAATCATCAAGACAACACTAAAGGAAGACAAAGTAGTTCGCTAGCCAATGAATCCAATTATATTTTATTTTATTACGTATTGCATATTTTAAGGTATGCTTTACTGGTTTATGTATATCTTTTACAATACTATATTCAACTTTGATTTTAATGGTCACATTTATTACTTTCAGCACAAGAGTCCAGAGATCGTCTTGTAACTTTCCTTTTATTTAAGTCAATGATGGGCGGCGCTGATGGTGAAGGCGGTGGAGTGATGCACACAATGCTAATGCTCAGAGCATTCGGTCTCTTGTCCTAATTCTTGAAATTTTAAGATCATTTGTCATAATATTCATGTAGCAGCTTGATAACTGCAATATTCATATTCAATAATCTTTTATTTCTATTTATTAGTAATTTTTTGTCAGTATTCAATAAATTAAAGACTTAAACCAATTGAAATTCATCTTTTTTATTTCCATGTTGTTACAATGTTATACTGAAATAAAACTATGTTCAATGTTATAGGAAAACTTTCATATAATCAGTGCAGTTCCAGTAATAGAAACCAAATGGTATAGATTTACTGTATTCACCCTATCGAATACCTCACTGAACGAATTAATGTAATATACTTTAAGAGGGATATTTTTTTTCAAAAGGGACGTGCAATATTTCCACTTGATATGGTAAAACCTGATTTCGTATTCATTTCTTGCATTGTCGCCAAACAAGGACAAAATATCAAAAAGAACAATAAAAATCCTAAGTAAAAACACAGATTAACAGACAAACAACAGTCCATAAGGTTCTGAGCAGAAAACTAAAGATTAACCAACACGAATTTCATTAGAATTGCATATAAATTCGTGTACTCAGGAAGGGTAAGAAGTAAAAAGTAACTACAGTCATGTTGCTAATACCAACTTATACACGGTCGTATTTAGTTATGTACTATACTAGTATGTTATAACTATAGAAAATAGATAGGGATTGTGTAATATATTCGTGAGAAAATGAGCCAAATCCGCATGTTTGGCAGATCATGTGTGGGCTTCGCCTATTCCATGACGTGATCATAAGTAAGGTTGTACGCAATGAAAACTGTTGGGTTGATTTGAAGGTCTTCATCCTTAAACCCTTCGACCAAATGTATTATCAAAATGCTCTTAAAATAACAAACAAAGCGGAATATATCCTTCACTACCACTGGTTTGCGAACCTTTAACTCTGATCTGCTTGGATTATAATTCCGAAAGAACCTCGAATTCAGTAAATCAAAGTTGAATATGGATTTTAAAGAAGAGTTTATCTAAATCGTGTCAATACCGAAGCACTAACTACAGAGTTGATTCTAAGCCAGGGACTAATAGTTAATAGTCCACCAACAGTGCTAGTTAATGAAAAAAAAAAAAAAAACACTCCAGCTCCGAATGTATAGAAAATTGTATTAAATATTTACATAGATACAGTCAACGATCTGTTAATCAACGTCACATTTATATAGAACTGACAACAGTGTAATATTAAATATTACAACACAAGGTTTCTGATTTGGAACAAGCATAACACTTGTTTTGTATCGGTGTTTTTAAATCGCAATTATTTCACTTTTAATTCGATCAATGCACTTATAAAAGGTACAATACACATGGGTTGCCTTGTGCCGTTTTCATGCTATTTGGTCGGGTTGTTGTCTCTTTGACCCACTCATCATTTCCATTCTCAATGTAATATTAAATATAATACCATCAAGATGAAAGTTTAATAAAAATACAGAAAGATTTACTTTGTGATATGGATAGTAAAGTTAATAAAACACAAGTGAATCAAAATAAGTATACAAAGTATCATAATTCCCACAGTCACTGGAAATATCCATTTTACACCGTTATACCAATAGTTGTTAATGTGACGTACATTTTCACTGAACTAGTACACATTTTGTTTAGGGGCCAGCTGAACCCCGCCTCCTGGTAAGGGATTTTCTTGCTATGTTGAATACCTGTTGGTGGCCTTCGGCTGTTTTCTATAATACTTTGTTCGGGTTGTTGTCTCTTTGACATATTTCCCATACACATTCTCAATTTAAGTCAACTTTCATAAATGTATGAGCCAACAGTTTTAAACAGAATACTGTACTTCAGTGATCAACAAATAAAACAATGTTTGCACATAAAGGAAGATCTAACCTATTCCAATTTTTGACCTCTGGTGCAGAAATTATTTAAACTTGATCAAAGGAATACGGAAAAAACTAATTTATCTTTCAAGACTTCAAGTACAGTCTGATATCTTAAATGTCTATATAAACTCATCATAGATACCAGGATTGAATTTTGTATTTACGCCAGACGCGCGTTTCGTCTACAAAAGACTCATCAATGACGCTCAATTCAAAGAGAGTTGAAAGCCTAAATAAAGGGCTTAGTACGAAGTTGAAGAGCATTGAATATATTCTATCACCAAAATGACACAGAAATGACCTTGACATGACCATTTCAAAGAAATTTCAAACAAAAAACAAACGGCAAGATTTATGTACAAACCAATAAAGTAAAAACCTATGATATATAACAACAAACTAACGACAACCGAAATACAGGTTCTTCCCTAGGAGAAACATTTTGGTTAAACATGTTTGCAGGCGCCCAACTATAACTCTTACATAGGCCAGTGGTGTATTCATTACAATTTTGAAATCTCAATCAACATACAACGTTTATAATTAATACAGTATGTATGACAAATTTACCATCTGTATTGAGTAATACTGTTATATAACTTCATATCCTTTAGTGTTTATATTTTCGTATAGTTAAATAAATTCATCGTTCATGTTCCCGCTTTGTCCAACACTCTTCATCAATCACTACAGTCAAGTTCACATTGTGAAAATTTACAATTGCATGTACATAATTAGGCACATGTGGACATCACTTTGTAGGTGTAGTACCACCAAATCATAGTACCCCACATCCGGTTGCATACGAAAAAGGGTCGAAAAACAATATTCCATTGAATTTGACAGTAATGGTTGTATGAAATGAATCCTACCTTCCATTGTACTAAAATTATTCCTGGGTCATCAATTTATATCTTGGGTGTTTCAAAGCAAAATTATTTTTTTATTTGGTGTTTCTATAAAATACTTAGGAAACTCGAGGGTTACATGGTTACTAAAGGTTTTACACAGGTAAAAATAATGTTGAAAATTTTATTGGTTGATTTTCAGTGATGCTGTTTTTTTTTTATATGCAATGAAATATTATGTGAAAATTTGTCTAAAGTACTGAACAAGATTAATCTTAATCCATGTCAAGTATTTTTTTTTAATTAAAACAAAGATAAATTCTGCACATTTTTTGAAAAGTGCAAATTTAACAAAGACTAATAGGGGAAATCAATGGTCATATTACACCTGTATGCAAAAGAAAACATGAAATGCTATCATGTCGTTATTATGATACTGAATAAGCAAAGTTATTTACACTGGTCATTAAAAGTATCAGTTTTCCATGGTTAGACTTGAAAACCGATATATCTTGCAATGACAATGGTCTGATTTATTTTCATATTTTCAAAAGAAGGAAATGAGCTGTAGACAAAGCAGACGTAGCAGAAATATTTTGATAATAAACGGTTGTAATTCAGTCATTAAAAATACAAATAATTGGCCTAGGACATGCACAGACATGATAAAGGCTTATTTTTTTCCCGAATGCCAATTCTTTTGTTTCGCTACGGCAATATTCTATATCGTTAGGTTATGAGCCGTCCAATGGTTTATATTGGTTCTAATTGTGCAGGTCTTTTTGTAAATGCTTTTCTTTTATGTAATGAACGTGAAAACGCAAAAAATTTAAAATAAAACAGATTGACTTTAAAAAACGATAGTAACCGTCAATATTGTCAAATTTATGACCTTAAAAAAAGCAAATAAACATAACCGTAAACAGTAAATACGAAAGCCAAACACGGAAGTATGACAAATAGGTTGTCGTTTGTTTGTGTGTTACATATTTATTTTTTCGTTCATTTTTTATATAAATAAGACCGTTAGTTTTCTCGTTTGATTTGTCTTCATTTGTCATTTTGGAGCCTTTTATAGCTGACTATAGGGTATGGGATTTGCTTATTGGTGAAGGCCGTACAGTGACGTATAATTGTTTATTTCTTAGTCATTTGATCTGTCGTGGAGAATTGTCTCATTGGCAATCATACAAAATATTCTTATTCATATTCAGAAAGTTAACGATGTAGTAACATGAAATCAACATGGTGTCCTTATTTACGTCTTTTAATTTTACCGCGTAATAGAAAGCATGTAAACTAGTGTAACACCACAATATAGGAGGGTTTTGATTATGTGATTGTCGTCTGTTGGACATCAACCTGAGGATGCTTTTATTTCTGCATTGCTAAAGGAAATGTATTTTGTAGGTTGTTTATTACATCACTGCACTTAATCTGTTTGATGTATATCAATTGATAGTTAAGTGTGGTCAAACATTATGTATTTGCCATTTGATTAGGGACTTTCCATTTTGAATCTTCCTCTTTGTGATTTTAGTTTTGGTTACTGTGGCTTCATTTATTTTCGTGTGTATCAATTTTCGAGGATTTCGGAAAACCATCATTTTCGTGGATATTTGATTTCCGGGTTTTGTCAATCTCTGCATACAAAGCCTATAGAATATGTGTTATTCGTTGAGGAATTTGAATTCGTGGTTCATTCGTACCCAACAAAACCACGAAAATTGGTATCTAACGAATAATAATGAATCCACAGTAGTTGCAATTGACTTTTTGAAAGATCGCAAAACGGACTTTATTTAAGCAGCTTTTAAAACGTTAAAGGGGATGCAGAGTTAAGGGAAGTATACTTTGTGATTTTGCCGTTTGTTTGAGGACTTTCCGTTTTTAATTTTCCTCAGAGTTTGGTATTTTTGTTGTTTTACTTTTTCCTAGCTTTGTATTTAACGAGACTTTTATACTTGTGTTTGAAATTGACAAAGGTTGCTTACTGGTGCTCCATCGTATTGCGTGAACATCTTAAATGTACAGGCGTCTTCTGATTTATCTTTTCTTTGAGAACATACTAAAAATGTTGCTTCTCGTTTATAATCAAATTAACTTCTTTTACACAAGACATTGAACTAGTATGTTTACATATATGCACTGAGTATGTGACATAGTATATCAAATCAAACATATTTCCATTTACAGACAAGTATATCTCGTTATGGATAACTTAACAAAACCACTTAAACAAATTGTGTATTGTAGGAAGATAATGTTCTAAAATAGATATTAGACAAAAGTCCTGATAAAAACACATCTGTTTTGGGTAGCTATGGGATTTTACATTATCCTTTGATCTTGTTTTTGTCGTAGATAGAACTGTCCCTGCCACCCATTAATCATACTTTATATGATGTTTGCTAAAACAACTAACTATTTTTATGCATCACATCTATAATACACGATAAATTGAATAGGTTTCCCCGTATAATATTTATAAAAGCATAGCCATTGTCTTTACACATTTTGTTTGTACAGCAAAATTGCAATCCTGACTCTTGATATTTTATGTCTACTTGGAAATCACAACCTCGTTCATAATAAATAATATTGAAATATAACAATCTGCATGTTATTTAACATGTTTTCAAATCTGAATTATGCAAGTTATGGATGTTACATGTATACGCCCCCTGTCCGTCCGTTCGTCCCATTATGGATATATATAGTTATACCGCATGACTCCTCCTTCAGTTTGAATCCTAGGATGTTTTCACTTCGCTGTCTGTTTAAACATATATTGAAGGTGTGCATATAATCAGGGTTTTGATTTTATTAATACTAGATCACACCCGCGAAATCGCGGGCATATAGAGCTTGTAAACTGTTGTAGGATGAATTTTTGTAAAAGATATTATGTTTGGAGAATTTCATATAAGGTATCAAAAGCCCTCTCCCTTTTTTTCCGAAGTCCGTTTTGTGTTTCCTTTCTGTTAAATTCAATTATTTTTCGTGTTTCTGGCCTTAAACCACAATTATTCTTCTCCTTTGCTACAATACATTTTTTGGTAAAAGTCAAATTAAATCAAAACATGAATTAAATGAAACTGCTTATAGACCATTATTATTCTAATAAAATGTGCTTCTAGGACAATCCATCAGTGCTTTTCCTTTTGAGAGCCCTATTAACATGTCATTGGTAGGATTTGAATCTCGTATAAATGACTAAGGCTCATTTGAAGGGTGGTCTGAGGGACCCTGATCGCGAAATCCCGAGGTGTATTTTAACGAAGTTCCTATCCCGACATCCCGAAATTTAAAAAAAATATTCCCGCATCCCGTAAAGATCAATCCCGAAATCCTGAGCTTGAAAACACCCGATCCCGACGTCCCGAATAAGTCCTGCCTCCCTCTAATCTCTACCCTACTTTCATTTTGGCCAAACACATACTTTCATGCACTTTCAACAATAATTTTCATGCCCCATTTATAGGAATTATGTTTTCTAGTCTGTGCGTCCGTCCGTTCGTTCGTCCATCCTTCTGTCCGGCTTGAGGTTGAAGTTTTCACTTTCAACAATAAATGTTTATGCCCCATTTATGGGAATTATGTTTTCTAGTCTGTTCCTCCGTTCGTTCGTTTGTTCGTCCGTCTGTCCCGCTTCAGGTTAAAGTTTTTGTCGAGGTAGTTTTTGATATAGTTGAAGTCCAACCAACTTGAAACTTAGTAAATATGTTACCTATGATATGATCTTTCTAATTTTAATGCCAATTTGAGATTTTACCCCATTTCACGGTCCACTAAAATAGTAAATGATAGTGCTGATGTGGCATCCGTATACTATGGACACATTCTTGTTTCAAAATGTGCTACTTACTTCAATATATATATGCAACTGGTATGACCCCTTAGATAGTAAATATTTCAGAAAAAAAGTACAGAATACAGAGAGTCTCTGTATATCAAAGTAGTATAATCGTAGTTTACAGGTGGATAAACGCAAAAACATAATTGTCTCTAAGGAGGTATAATAGTTGTGGTTCTTGCGATCTAAAAACCATGATATTGAGAACATTCTGATTGGCTTATTTATTTTTCATTTTTGTAATCTATCATACGATTGGTTGTTCTTGTGCATGTTTAAAACCGGAAGTCTTATCTATGACTAAAAGTCAGTCTGATAACGGAAACAATATACGGACACCTATTTTGTCGTTTTTCTCCAAAAATAACTCCATCTGAATAATCATAAGAACGGATGATAAATGCGACTATGCATGTTACCTAAAGAACACAGAGGCATGATGATTAATTTATTGTGGAAGGAAGAGAAGCGACACTCAAAATGAGGTCTTCTCGTTTAATAGCATAGATTATTCTCTTGTTAGATAGTTGGAGTTTTCAATTTTTGGAATATTTACACTTTGCGTCTGTGGGGGCATCAATTGTGTTTCCCAGACTCAATAAGGGACGACATCAAAAGATCAATGTAAGATAAAAAACTTAATTCAAATAGTTTGGGGTGGGGGGGTTGAACTGCTGCAAGATTTGGTTATCCGACATTGATTTTTACATACATTGTATATCCATATGGGTCAATCAATTTTTCCCAAATTAAGTTAATAGGGGGGTAGGGGGGTCAGTGAAAAAACTATTTGAATTAAGTTTTTTATCCTTCATTGAACTTTTGATGTCGTCCCTAATATCTCAAAGAAAGTCCTACATTGACTATGTAATAAGACAGTTACTTCAGAGTGGAGTGCGGGACATCATTTCTCTAGTTTTAACTATACATGTCTCTGATACATGTAGTGGTGCATTTCAATTAGCTCATTGCTCCTGTACTGGTATGGAAATATGGAAACCGCTTTAGATTTTTTTTTAATTTTATATCTGAGAAAATAACTAGAATTTTTAATGCATGTATCTCAATCATCAATAATTCTGTTTCTTGTACAGGTTTGGCTTTACTTGTTGTTTCTTTTGGTGAAATCATAGTACTTTCGCTTATTTGCATATCGGTCATTTTGACAACAGTCATTTCAATAAAAGTATACAATGTCGAAAATAAAAATTTAATTATTCAGTCAAACGTATTTTGCACGTTTTTTAACATTCCTACCCTGTAAAGATAAATATTGTCAACTTTGAAAACTGTAGGTTAATTTTTTATTTAAAAACAGAACCATGATAATCTTAGTATAATTGTTGATTACAATAACAACTATTTGCGAAAAATTCAGAGTCAAAATACTAGTACTGATGCGTGATAAGGATGACATTGTTCATTTTTGATCAACACCTTGGTGTTTGAATTTCAAGGTTGATCTATGTTTGGCCATTATCATTTCCTTACACTAACAGGAAAATGTAAATATCTGCCCCATGCAGTTTTCAAAGACAATACAGTTATCAAAGGTACCAAGATTTTAATCTAATACGCCAGACGCGCGTTTCGTCTACATCAGTGACGCTCCGATCAAACTAGTTATAAAGCCAAACAAGTACAAAGTTGAAGAGCATTGAGAACCCAAAATTCGGCAAAAAGGTGCCAAATACGGCTAAGGTAATCTATTCCTGGGATAAGAAAAGCCTTAGTTTTTCGAAACTTTTAAAGTTTTGTCTACAGGAAAGTTATTCAATACATAATTCATATTAACCAACAACAAAATCAGGTAATTTAACACAATAACAAGTCACTCTTCATCTTTTATATAAGCTTTGGATTTCAAATATTTTGGCCACGAGCAGCACTGAAGAGACATGTATTGTCGAAATGCGCATCTGGTGCAAGAAAATTGGTACCGTTAATTTTATCACATGATCCAAATCCTTTAAAAAAAATAGATAAGGTAATATCACAAAAATACTGAACTCCGAGGAAAATTCAAAACGGAAAGTCCCTAATCAATTGGGAAATAAAAAGCTCAAACACATCAAACAAATGGATAACAACTGTCATAATCATGACTTGTTACGGGTAATTTCGAATGTAGAAAATGAAAGATTGAACCTGGTGTTATGGCTAGCTCAACCTATCGCTTGTATCAAATCAAACATATTTCTATTTACAGACACGTATATCTCCTTTAGGATAACTTAACAAAATCACTTTAACAATTTGTATGTTGTAGGAATATTATATTCGAAAATAAATATGACACAAAAGTCCTGATAAAAACACATCTGTTCTGGGTAGCTATGGGATTTTGAATTATTCTTTGATCTGGTTTTTGCCGTAGATAGAAGTGTCCCTGCCGCACATTAATCATAATATGATGTTTGCAAAAACAACTAACAATTTTTATGCATCACATTTATAATACACGATAAATTGAATATGTTTTCCCGTGCAATATTTATAAAATCATAGCCGTTGTCTATAAAAAAAAAAAATCTACAGCAAAATTGCATTCCAGACCCTTGATATTTTATGTCTCCTTGGAAATCCCAACATCCTTCAGACATTTTATCTTTGCAAAATTTATTTGTTGTCTCTTTCTTTGTATGAAGGGAGCTATTATAATACAGCTGTTAAGCTGAATCCGGAAGTCACGCCGTGTTTGCGTCCAAATCCACACTTTTAAGTTATGGCAGTACTTAAACATCATTAATCAATAGCGCGCATGTATATTTTAGTAATTTGACTTAATATTTCTTCAGGCTACAAAATTGATAAATTTAATCTTTAGCATATAAAAGTTTAATAGGTGATAGTAAAATATTATTAGTTATTAATACGGTACATATGGGGTCAGTAAATTCCATATGGGATGAGAGCGAAGCCCGAATCCCCATATGGAATTTACTGATCCCATATTAACGTTTTACGTCACTAGACACTTTGTAACGAATTTGTCTTATCGACTGTCATAAGGTGTGAAATTTAGACTAGTGACCTATCAAATTGAGAAAGTCTTCAATACTGGTAGCATTAAGAAACTACTTCTATTGACATTACATAAACAGATGCCAACAATTAACAACTTGTTAGATTTAAATGTGTTTTATGAATTTATTTCAATCTTAATCATCAATTTCTTCGTCTGTTGAAACCTTTAAGATTTTTTTTCTCAGTACCGTTTTGTTTTTATAAAGGGACGTAACACCACTACTAACCGTGCATGAAATAAGCCCCACCTCCATTCTAACCTAATATGGAATATAAAGGGACGTGACAAAACTACTAACCGTGTATGAAATAAGCCCCGCCTCCCTACTAACCCAATATGAAATATACACAGTCTCCACGGGGACGCTTTTAACCAATCATATTCCTAAAAATGTATAGAAGGTAAGATAAAACAAGATACATGTTATTCATCATCTTGTTTTCAAATCTGAATTAGGCAAACAATGGATGTTTTTTTTAACTGCAAAAGTCTCTGATAGCAGTGCATTGCAATATCTCAATAGTCCTGTACTAGTACTGGTATGAAAATACGGATACCGCTTTATAGAAATTTGCAGTTATAAATCATAGAAATAATTTGACATTAAGGAATGTATCTCTCTCATGAATAGTTCTGTTTCTAGCCTGGCATCCTGGTCCAATCTAATAATATGTCGAGCAGTGAGTCAGAATCACAGGCTATTTCTTGTTATAGTTTGGCTTTACTTGTTGCTTCTTTTTGGGGGAAATTTAAAGATTTGCTTATTTGCATATCGGCCATATTTACTTTCGTTTGACTACATTCATTTCAATAAATTTAAAGTATGTAATGTTGAACATGAAAAATGCAATTTTTCAGTCTTGCGAGTTGTGCATGTTATATGCATTCCAATCTTACTATTATACTTGGAGAAATTCAAAGTCGAAATGCAAGTACTGATACATTTTGAGGATGACATTACTCATTTTTGTCAATGTATCCAATAGAAAAATCATAACAATTTGAAACGTAATGTAAACATCTGCTACATACAGTTTTCAAGGACAAGTTATTTAAGGATTATGTACCCTTGTGTAGATTCAATGTTAAACATATGGAAATTTTATAGAAAATCTATAGCCTTTATCCTTGTACTTTAAAATTTGGCAATTAAATGACTGATAGATATAGGATTATTGCATGCATCTATTTCCTTAAATAAGTTTATTAATGTAGTTTTTTGTTAAAACAAATAAAAATTTGGACCAAATCAAGTAAACCTTTTAGGGTGCGCTCGATTTTAGTGACCCAGCACGAGGTATTTTGGAATTTACAGGTTGGTTAGACCTTTTAAAAAAAACACTTGCACATCATAGAAAAGCAAGTAAGTTATCTATGTTTAAAATTTTATAACAAAAATCTCTGTATTAAAGGCTGTGGATTTTCTATAAAAATCTTTAATTGCCACAAAGTACTATTTTTTTTATTAAATGCAACGAAACAGTAAATAATGATGCTTTGTATCAAGTTTCCTCTTGGTATATGTACAAATTGGCCTATCTCTATAATTCATTATATCTGTAGTTTTGATACAATTGAAGTTTGAAACGTTCGTACAAAAATGGCTACGGAAGGGGTCATAAACCTTAATAAATAATCACTTTTAACCTACAGCTAAGTGAGGTAATATAACAAATGTGCAAGTTGCTTGATCCAAATCCATAAAGTACAGTTATATCAAACACATATCAATACACATTGTACGAAAACAAACTGTCCATAACAATACCATCTATGTGCAGTGTCATCTAACTTTCCAAAATTATTCATAACTTTGCATTGTGATCGTCATATGGACTAGAAGAACACAAAGCAAATACGGTCGTTACAACTTATCTAATCATCTGACAGTTTAATCACAGGTTTACCATTAATAAATAAAAACGAATGCTTCCATTTGAAATTAGTTATTGTTCCCCTACTCATTTTCAATATTACAGTAATAAAAAGTTGTGTGTTAAGGTTTGTTACACAATGTGTATGGATATTTGATTTTCGGTACAATCGTGCTAGTTGGTCCCACCATGTAGTTCATTGTATTTTGTCAATTCTTCTAAATAACGTATTCTCTGAAATTGTTCAATTGTTTGAAGTTGATAACCAGATTGATGTCTATTTGTATGTGAGCTTTCAATTGCTTTGCCATAATAGTGAGTATTCCCATGTGGGTACCTGGTGTCTTTTGTCATTCTGCTGATTGTCTTTTATTTGTGACTTTTACAGTGCTTATGAATAAAGACAACATCAGTTTACCAAGGTTCAATTTCCTCGTAAATTGATTAGGTAGAATCAAATCAACAGATCATTTAGAAAATCGAATAACCTCCAAAATAAACAAGACAGTGAGGTAATATAACAAATGTGCAAGTTGCTTGATCCAAATCCATAAAGTACAGTCATATCAAACACATATCAATACACATTGTACGAGAACAAGCTGTCTATAACAATGCCATCCATGTGCAGTGTCAGATAACTTTCCAAAATTATTCACAACTTTGCATTGTGAGCGTCATTTGGACTTAGAGAACACAAAGCAAATACGGTCGTTACAACTTATCTAATCCTCTGACAGTTTAATCACAGGTTTACCATTAATAAATAAAAAAAAACGAATGCTTCCATTTGAAATTAGTTATTGTTCCCCTACTCATTTTCAATATTACAGTAATAAAAAGTTGTGTGTTAAGGTTTGTTACACAATGTGTATGGATATTTGATTTTCGGTACAATCGTGCTAGTTGGTCCAACCATGTAGTTCATTGTATTTTGTCAATTCTTCTAAATAACGTATTCTCTGAAATTAATCAATTGTTTGAAGATGATTACCAGATTAATGTCTATTTGTATGTGAGCTTTCAATTGCTTTGCCATAATAGTGAGTATTCCCATGTGGGTACCTGGTGTCTTTTGTCATTCTGCTGATTTTCTTTTATTTTTGACTTTTACAGTGCTTATGAATAAAGACAACATCAGTTTACCAAGGTTCAATTTCCTCGTAAATTGATTAGGTAGAATCAAATCAACAGATCATTTAGAAAATCGAATGACCTCCAAAATAAACAAGACAGTGAGGTAATATAACAAATGTGCATGTTGCTTGATCCAAATCCATAAAGTACAGTCATATCAAACACATATCAATACACATTGTACGAAAACAAGCTGTCCATAACAATGCCATCCATGTGCAGTGTCAGATAACTTTCCAAAATTATTCACAACTTTGCATTGTAAGCGTCATTTGGACTTAGAGAACACAAAGCAAATACGGTCGTTACAACTTATCTAATCCTCTGACAGTTTATCACAGGTTTACCATTAATAAATAAAAAAAACGAATGCTTCCATTTGAAATTAGTTATTGTTCCCCTACTCATTTTCAATATTACAGTAATAAAAAGTTGTGTGTTAAGGTTTGTTACACAATGTGTATGGATATTTGATTTTCGGTACAATCGTGCTAGTTGGTCCAACCATGTAGTTCATTGTATTTTGTCAATTCTTCTAAATAACGTATTCTCTGAAATTGTTCAATTGTTTGAAGTTGATAAACAGATTGATGTCTATTTGTATGTGAGCTTTCAATTGCTTTGCCATAATAGTGAGTATTCCCATGTGGGTACCTGGTGTCTTTTGTTATTCTGCTGATTGTCTTTTATTTGTGACTTTTACAGTGCTTATGGATAAAGACAACATCAGTTTACCAAGGTTCAATTTCCTCGTAAATTTATTAGGTAGAATCAAATCAACAGATCATTTAGAAAATCGAATAACCTCCAAAATAAACAAGACAGTGAGGTAATACATGTATAACAAATGTGCAAGTTGCTTGATCCAAATCCATAAAGTACAGTTATATCAAACACATATCAATACACATTGTACGAAAACAAACTGTCCATAACAATGCCATCCATGTGCAGTGTCAGCTAACTTTCCAAATTTATTCATAACTTTGCATTGTGAGCGTCATTTGGACTTAGAGAACACAAAGCAAATACGGTCGTTACAACTTATCTAATCCTCTGACAGTTTAATCACAGGTTTACCATTAATAAATAAAAAAAAACGAATGCTTTCATTTGAAATTAGTTATTGTTCCCCTACTCATTTTCAATATTACAGTAATAAAATGTTGTGTGTTAAGGTTCGCAATGTTATACAATGTGTATGGATATTTGATTTTCTGTACAATCGTGCTAGTTGGTCCAACCATGTAGTTCATTGCATTTTGTCAATTCTTCTAAATAACGTATTCTCTGAAATTGTTCAATTGTTTGAAGTTGATAACCAGATTACTGTCTATGTGTATGTGAGCTTTCAATTGCTTTGCATTAATAGTGAGTATTCCCATGTGGGTACCTGGTGTCTTTTGTCATTCTGCTGATTGTCTTTTATTTGTGACTTTTACAGTGCTTATGAATAAAGACAACATCAGTTTACCAAGGTTCAATTTTCTCGTAAATTGATTAGGTAGAATCAAATCAACAGATCATTTAGAAAATCGAATGACCTCCAAAATAAACAAGACAGGATTTTATCACTTTTCGTCTGATCTTGAATTTGTTGTATTCTTGAACTATTGCACCCCTCATCCAACCCATTAACATGTACTCTTGTTGTTGTCGCTGCTTTCTGTCTACTATTGATGTTTTTATTCATTTCTTTAGCTTACATTGGATCCTTAGTTGACTCATTTAAATTGTTTCACATTTTGTTAAAAAATTTAAATAAATTCACATTCAATCTGTGCATATAACTATGTGTTTGTTTTTTTTTTCCACATTTGCAATAGGCATAGGGGAGGGATAAGACCTAACAAAACATGTTTTACCCCGTTGGATATGTGCACTTATCCCAAATCAGGAACCTCTAGTATTTGTTTGTCTAGTCTGATCGTTTTATTTTGGTTCTATTGTATGTTCCGGAGTTCAATGCAGTGTTCATGTCAATGACCTAATATACATTTTTTTAGGAACCAGCTGAAGCCTGCATCTTGGTGCGGAATTTTCTTGATTTTCTCGACTCAATGGCGGCGTTTTGGCTATTTTTTACTCTTTGTTCGTGTTGATGATTCCTTGACACATTCCCTGTTTCCATTCCCTACTCTATATAAATGCCTTCTAGCACATTTACTTTTATAAAGCAAAACTACCCGTTTTATTTCATCTCAAATCGAAAAATATCAGTACATATATGCTTGCTTCTCTAATCACAATCATTAGCGCAATTCAGGTTTCTTATTATTGTTTCAGAAAAGAACATAACATTGATTCCATTTAGTATTCTGACGAAATTTTCTGTATGATATCTGAATTTTTTTGGTGGACTCGGAGGTCTGTGTCATCACCAGCTCGTAAACACTGAGATTGTGAGTTTTAAGTTGTCATGGTACTTTTCTATCCCAAGTTCATGTATTTGGTTTTGATGTTATATTTGTTATTCTCATCGGATTTTGTCTAATGGTTACTCCGTTTCTGTGTGTGTTACATTTTAATGTTGTGTCGTTGTTCTCCTCTTATATTTAATGCGTTTCCCTCAGTTTTGGTTTATTACCCCGATTTGGTTTTTGTCTATAGATTTACGAGTTTTATTAAATTTACTGTTTGCAAAAGTATAAATTACTCTAAATTATAGGGATTTTCTGGTAACTTAACAGAAAACCCTTGCCGTTTTTGGCACAACCTTTTTGATCTTTTGGTCCTCGATGCTGTTCAACTTTGTACTCGTTTCGGCTTACAAACTTTTGTATCTGTGCGTCACACATAGGTCTTGTGTGGACAAAATACACTTCTGGCGTATTGAAATTTTGAACTTGTTGGCTGTTGTTCGTGTGATTCTTTGTCAATTGTGTTCTCCAATTTATTTATATTGTAGTCCTGTGTTGTCATTTTGATGTTATATTTCACATGGCCATAAAAGTGCGAGGTTTGGCATGCCACAAAACCAGGTTCAACCCACCATTTTTTCCTTTAAAAATGCCCTGTACCAAGTCAGGAATATGGTCATTGTTATATTATAGTTCGTTTCTGTGTGTATTACATTATAACGTTGTGTCGTTTGTTTTCTCTTATTTTTTAGTGTAAATTCACATTGCGATAAGACGTGTCACGGTACTTGTCTATCCCAAATTCATGTATTTGGTTTTGATGTTATATACATATGTTATATTTGTTATTCTCGTGGGATTTTGTCTATATGTGTTACATTTTAGTGTTATGTCGTTGTTCTCCTCTTATATTTAATGCGTTTCCCTCGGTTTTAGTTTGTAATCCCGATTTTGTTTTTTGTCCATGGATTTATGAGTTTTGAACAGCGGTATACTACTGTTGCCTTTATTTGAACACCGCTATACTACTGTTGCCTTTATTTAACCCCACACATGACATCTTAGCTTAGTACGATAATAGGAAAGCAAGTTTTCCCGTCGAAGTTCGGTGCTTTCCCCGGTGACTCCTGCTTCCCCAACCAATTAAAACTGGCCGACAGGAGAGCGAAAATGGTATTTAACATCCTCAGATAATTGATAAATCAAGTCTTTTTGAAACAAATTACTGATGAAAGCTTTTGATTTAGTTTTATGACAAAAGGGTGAAAAGTAAAATTACAAAGCTACCAAGTTGCAGTACCAAGAGGTATATATAGATTCGAAAATGTAATGTTTGAATAGCAGATAATAAGTTTAGTTAAAAATTGAATTTAGTCAGTGCTAGAAGAGAAAAAATATTTATAACACATTTTCATAAACTTATCTTTGTAAATAATAGTTTGCGTAAAACACCGAAATTCTTCATAATTCCAAGAAGATTATTTGGTAAAACGTATTTCCATTGTTTATTTCACAAATTTACAAATCTTTCGATATCGACATAAAATTTGCAATATATCATATCTGACAATATCCTATGATGAAAATAAAACTTAATATATTTGGTGCTTACAAAGTACTTTGGGGGATAAACCTTCGTCATGAAGAAATAACTCAATATGAATGTCAAAGATGTATACATATTTGATACGTTAAGAGATTTATGACCAAAAATATATACCGTATCTACATGACGTCTACTCGTACTGTACCTGAGTGAACTAAAACCTTAGTTTCTTAATAAGCTGATTTTCCTGAACTTGTGATAACCTCGAGAACCAGCTGTGATATCCACCCAAAGCTAACTCATATAATAATACTTTATCAATTTAGTGCGTCGATAGCGCTGTCTTTTAGCTTTGTTCACCACTGCTTAACTTGATGTAAGAAGACCATTCATAATTTGATGTATTGTGCAAAAATTTCTGTTTGCTACGATTGTGAATCTGAATAACATATATTCATTCAAAACACTGCTTATCTGTGTTTGAGATTTTGATTTTTGCCATTTGACAAAGGACTTTCCGTTTTGTAAATTCCTCGGAGTTGGTATTTTTGTTATTTTGCCTTTTTTCTCTTTTAAGATTTCCTCATGGATTGCACTTTTAATTATGTGTTATGATATCCGATCGATACTATAACAGGTTCAGAAGTTAATTGAATAACGACAGTCAACTTAAAATATGGTATAAGTTAGATGTTTAGCTAGCTATATAACCAGGTTTAATCCACCATTTTCTACGTTAGAAAATGCCTTTACCAAGTCATGAAAATCCATCCGTTTGATGTGTTTGAGCTTTTTATTTTGCCATTTAATTAGGGACTTTCCATTTAGAATTTTCCTCGGAGTTCAGTATTTTTGTGTGATTCTACATTTAACCCAACAAAACATATAAGTAGTCAGCTCAAAATATCTCATCACAAATGTTCAAATAGAATTAAACCTATGTTTACATATGAATAGAACCAACAACCTATAGCAGAAATATAAAAATGTCAGCTTCTTATCCTGAAGTTATTAAAAGAATCGCTATATTTATTAATCATTCTCCATTACATAATTACAAAGTAATCCCTGTTGGATACAATTCAAATACTATCCATTTTACCATCAAGTTTCTTCCTGTTTATTGCTTTAATACTCAAACTAAATCGTTTAATCCGAAAGAATCAAAAATTACCCTAGTTTTGATAATATCTCCGTTAAATTTACATGACCAACAGCTAAATTTATCGAGATGTTTGGATATAAATATGCCATCCCGATGTGTTGATATGTTGGAATCTTTTGATGCTGATGTTGTTTTATATATGTGATTTAATCGTTTTACATTTAATTGCCATCATTGTCTCATCTTATTACTGTTCACTGTTGTTGCTCTAAAATTGCCATTTTATATTATATTTTATTATTCAATTAAACAACCCACTATCGATAGGACTTCAAGAATTTAATTTTATCTATTTTTTATTAACATTGTAAGAGTTTTAATTTAAGTAGGTCTGTATACTTTAATATATTTTGTTATATATGCAGCAACAATTTATTTGTTTAAACTTCATTATGATTGAAAAATCAAACAATATCAAACGTCCAAAATTTGAAAATTGTGTGATTTGTTTTCTTCGTATAACACTTTAGTGGAAACATTTTATAATAATAGGAAAAAAGATGAATTGTATGCATTAATAAGAAAGAACTCAACAATATAAATACCGAACATTAAAACCATGCAGAATATTTAATCATAATGTATGCTAGTTATTCTAATGTATTTTTAAGTTGACTTCGATGGCTGGATAAACAGCTTCTCACAAACATCAAAGTAGCATTCACCTCAAGACAACACATCTTTAAGGACAGAATAAAGACACACAAAATCATAAAACATACGGCTAGTAATGAAGTCAGATTAAAGTACAAACACAACATCAGCATACATTTAATGATTAGGTCATTCAGACGGTTTGATGAAGTTCATATAACAATTAACCTAGAATTACTGAACAACAACTGTCTCGTTAATTAACTATGTGTCGGCATTCAACATACAGTTACAGATGAAACATGTACGCAGTTACAGTTACATGAATTAGGCAACAGGAACCCCAAATAACCTTGCGATCGTAGGTACTCCGGAAAGTCTTAAACATTACCTTCATTTTTCTTTTTGTTATATTTTCTAAAAATGAAGCACCTCTTTAATTTAAACTATTGTATTCCATTCGAAGCTATGCTGTTATTCAGGATAATCATATTCAAGGTCTCTGGACATCAAAATTGATTGATTGTGTGGATAATAACATTTTACAAAATGATTTAATCTAAATGTCTTGAACTGTAACAAAAAATCAAGTAACATTTAGCCATTTATTGTGTTGGTTTGTTTTTAAGTATTGTTAACCTGACAATAAAACATCGTTAGTTTGTGTAACAGAACATTCAATTCATACATATCTTCTTGTTAACAGAAGTCAAATTCAGGTGAGGATAATTTAGGTAATCATGTATTAACTCCACAAATCAATCCAAATCATCGGCAAATTGTTTTGTTACATCAACCACCTGTGTCTGGTTAATTTGATCAAAATTGTCCTTTCTGCTAATGACTGTTTTCGCAGTACTAATCAGAGAATTAAATAAATTCGAACCCATGTTTTCTGCATTTAATGTCATACTTGTTCTAAACATTATGTTTACGGCAGTACTAATGTACCATGCCACCAAGGCAATTAACCAACAATTTAATTTTCGTAGACGATTCCGATGCAATATTGATTCTTTAATGGTAATAGATCTAAATTAATTAACAGAGACGTAAAGAAAACATTGCACCGACTTCCGACCTGGTGATAGTATCCGGAACTATCAGTTCTTCAGTACCGCTAAATCGACCCTACTCGTCATAAATGAAAATAATACTTCAATAAATTTGGTGCGTCCTTACAATTATAAATGTTAAATAGCTATGTTTCAGAATAATTTGCTAACTAAGGTGATAACTTTTAATTTTAGTTTGAGTGGTACAGGTATAATAAAATTAATGTACCAATTTTCTTGCACCAGATGCGCATTTCGACAATACATGTCTCTTTAGTGATGCTCGTGGCCAAAATATTTGAAATCCAAAGCTTACATAAAAGATGAAGAGCTAGAATCCAAAAGGTCCAAAAAGTATAGCCAAATCCGAGGAAACAATCAGAGCTTTGCATGAGGGAGATACATTCCTTAATTTATAATAATTTCTATCATTTTGAAGGAGGGGCGAAATATACCAAAGGGACAATCAAACTCCTATCGCAGAAAAAATTTGAAAACAAAGTTTTTCAAATCAAAAAAATTTTTCCAAGATATAACAACAACTTACCATTTTCGGATTGTTGCATTTCCGACAAAGAATTTGGTTTCAGTGAACATCATTTGTGCGTTTAGGGCTTTCGTCACTTCATTTTTCAAGTTGAAGCAGCAGTGCTATATATATTGGCCGAATTTCTCGGCAAATTAAATTCTTATAATTGAAAATCAGCACTGCTGTCATTATGGAATTCTGACTTACTAACCAGGACAAACATTATTTCTAAAGTATCCAGACGATTGAAGAACTTTTTTAATACATGGATACAGATGGGATTCTCTGTCTGGTAAATGAAGTCATAAGGGCGCGCATAATTGACGAAATTTTTTGGTCATATATTACTCGAAAGTGGTCTATTAATTCATATTCTTTAAGAATGGGTTATTCAATGACTAATACATCTGTGTGGATAGGATCTTCATTTAAGAGTCTTTCTATCGCTTGATCGATATATTAGGTCCCTAACTCATTGTGTAACTAATACCTTCTTATTTCATATCGTTTCCGGGAATATCATTGGCTTATAGCAGGGCTAACACATGGAAATCGTCCAAAATAGATGTCAGTGGGCGTGTGTTATTCTAAATACGCAGCAAATAATGGTACGTGTGTTCAAGAATTGTAAAGAACAGTTTAATTGCAGATTATTCTGATAATTATATTGAGAACCTAGAATTATTCGTAACTGTAGATTATTCAGATTCATTGATATTCAAAATGTTTATAAACGAAACGATTCTAATTTTGAAGTTTTGAAATTTCTCCCCTACCTTCGCAACAATACAACTTCACCTGCATATGGGATACATTTCGCATCTCATTCGGTATTCAAAAGTAAAACCACAAAAATACTGAACCTCGAGGAAAATTCAAAAAGAGAAGTCCCTAATCAAATGGAAAAGTCAAAAGCTCAAACACACCAATTGAATGGATACATGTTACAACAGTCATATTCATGACTTGGTACAGGCATTTTGTTATGAAGAAAAAAAGTTAAATCACAAAAAAAAGGAACTCCGAGGAAAGTTCAAAACGGAAAGTCCCTTCTCAAATGGCAAAATCAAATGATAAACATAGCAAACGAATGGAAAACAACTATCATAAAATGGTGCATTGAACCTGGTTTTATAGCTAGCTAATCTAAAACCTCTCACTTGTATGACAGTCGCATTAAATTCTATTATATTGACAACGATGCGTGAACCAGAACTTAAAGTTGCTACTCATATTTTTTAAAACGTCACCAGTGTCTGGACAGAAAGTTGATGAAGCATGGTGTTATAGTGTTCCTTCATTTTATTTTGTATATTTTTCAACTTTTTTGTTTGGTAATATACTTTTGCTCTCCATTTATACGTCCCGCATTTATGCTTATGAACTTTGTCTTTAAAGTGTTTATTTTTCTTTGTTTAGTTATTTGTTTTATAGTGATTGATTATAAAACAATGTTATGGGCTTTGCTCATTGTTGAAGGCCGTGCGGTGACCTATAGTTGTTAATGTCTGTGTTATTTTGGTCTTTTGTGGATAGTTGTCTCATTGGCAATCATACCACATTTTCTTTTTTATATTGACTAATATACCATAATTTATGACATTGTTACCTATTATGTCTGTTTATTTTGCTCACATATTGTTGTTGATATAATGACACTTTATACGACTTTCATACAAGTCAGAGGTTGAAAACCAGGTTTTATCCAGTGTTATATACATAAGGAAATGTATGTGCCAAGTAAGGAATATGATAGTTGTATAACATTCGTTTGATGTGTTTGACTTTCGAACTTGTTTCATCAGAGCGTCACTGGTTAGTCATGTGTGAACGAAACGCGCGTCTGGAGTATTAAATTTTAAACCTGGCATCTTTTGTTAGCTATTATTTGTGTGTTTCTCTGTCCTATATGTTCTCCCATTTATTTTTATTGTAGTCCTATCATGTGATGTTGTCATTTTAATGTTATATTTAACATTGTCATAAAATCGGGAGGTTTGGCATGCCACCAAACCAGGTTCAATCCACCATTTATTTTTTAATTAAAATGTCCTGTACCAAGTCAGGAAAATGTCCATTGTTATATTATAGTTCGTATATGTGTGTGTTACACTTTAATATTGTGTTTCTGTTGTGTCGTAGTTATTCTCTTATATTTGATGTGTTTCCCTCAGTTTCAGTTTGTAACCCGGATTTGGTTGTTTTTTTTTTTTCTCAATCGATTTATGAATTTTAAACAGCGGTATACTACTGTTGCCTTTATTTGAGCTTTGATTTTGCCATTTGTTAATTTTTAAGTTGTGAATTTTCCTTGGATATTTTTTTTTCTTTATATTTTACTTTTTCTTAAATTGTTGGTAACAAGTGAAATAAAAAGATATTTGTCAATTCATCTTTTATACATAATTCAAATTTAAAATTATCTTTCATAATCTGGTCTTTTTCCGACTGACATTTTGAGGGGTTATTTGTGGTCTTTAGTCATCCCTGAATCATCAATTAAATGATAAGACATATGTTATCAAACCTCTACACAAACACATATACAGAGAGTATTTCAAAACAAAACAAAATTCCCCCAAAAAATAATTTAAAGCAAGAGTTTGATTTGAGGTCCTTTTGAATCAAGACTCCTTTGCAAAACAAAAAGGTTTTTTTTTTTAATGGTAAAAATATTTCTTGCAATATTGCAGTATTTTTAAAACAAAAACCATCTGTTAATAATTATACATGAATAATAATAATTTATAATCAATTGTTAAATCAAAAGAGATCTAAGTTTATATTACACCATCAATCATCTTATGATGTAATTGTTATTTGATGTAGCTTCTATCGACATTTTTTGCCTGTTTTTATTCAAAACAGCAACATAAAAATGCACGGTTCATCATTTAAATATAAAGCGAGGTATACTTCGTTTTATAATACCTGATGCAACAATATGTCTCATATATCATTTAGGAAGATTGTAATGCTGCAACATCAATACTGAGACGGAGAATAGTTTAAACACATTTTATACCAGTTTCTGTGTCACAGTTATTTAAAGCAACTGATTGTAATGTCATTTGCAAGCAAGTAATATGCAAGCAGCATTCAAGATTTATTTTCAAAACACTTGGGATAAACAAAAAAGGTATAAACTATAACAGGTATGCAATATTTGCGACCCCATATTCAATGAAATTTGCAGAGTATTGGTATTTTACAAATTGAGCGTGGAAACGAATATGAAAGGGAAGAGCGATGAAGCACTAAACCGTAAAATTAAAGGCGTGAGACAAACTGCGTCGACACGATATGTGTATTTTGATATGCATGCAACACCCGCAATGCGAATTCATCCTCAGTCAAATGTAACAATCAGCAATATCAGATACTTGGCAATACTTAAGATCAGACGACCTGGTGGTATTTATAATATAATACAGCAAAAACCGTGAGTTAAGACACTGACACATCAAATTGGTTATCAAATGTCTGATGGTGACCATACAAACATGTATGTTTCTGCTCTTTTGTCAGGTTGATGTCTTTTTGACACATTCCTTATTTCCATTCTCAGTTTTATGTAGTGTCGTTTTTTGTTTTTTCCACTCATGTTTTTTTATGTAATGAACACACCCCTGTTAATGAAGTCCGTATAATGTGAACATGCACCAGCGCATGTCATGTTGGTGTCTGTAAAAAATGCCATTTTTAAGCATTCAAGCTACAATATAAACCACAGTCCTCTATCATTGTAATCTACTTAAGAAAATGCAAACCGTAAGCTTGGAAAACATAAACATAATCATGATACTGATTTACAGTACACTCGTCGCTTGATCCTCGAACAACTTTCACCATATATTATAAACACTTGAAGCTTTTAAAGCAAAACAGTAAAACACGTCTTGGGGCAATAATATGTGCATAAAACAAAACACTTACAAATGTACATAGCCAGAACACTGTCGGTGGTTAACTTAACGTGTGAGAGTCAAGACTATTTCTCCAATTATAAAAAAAATACGAAAATGTCGATCATATTTTAAAGTACCAATAAACACATTTTTAGAACAGATGCACTGTCTACTAGTCTGAACAAACCAAGTTATAATAAATTTTCCAAACGTATAATTACAATACGAATAATAAGAATTTCTATAACGCAGTTAACCAGGTTTGTCT
This sequence comes from Mytilus galloprovincialis, assembly GCF_965363235.1. NCBI lineage: Eukaryota > Metazoa > Mollusca > Bivalvia > Mytilida > Mytilidae > Mytilus > Mytilus galloprovincialis. Next base: position 44,831,014 of record NC_134850.1, on the reverse strand, counting down.
GAGGTCAAATGAATGAGCAGCCATATACATAAATGTAAAGAAATAGAATACAAAAACATACACACGCCTGCACAGACAGGACAAGACTGCCTTAAGTCGCTTTGTTATATTCTTCACTGAATTATAACGGCTTAGTCATTAAAATAAACAGTATACTACCTCAGATATACCAGAATCATCGAAGCTTTTACACAAGAGAAAAACTGCTAAATACATAATTATTGCAAGCTTTCAGTAAGAGAAAAGACTTTTTATAAGAATTTTCGATATTTATTTTTATTTTGTTCGTCGTACCATTGACATCAATGTTTAAAGTAACTTATTGACCCAAAGGGTCAGGTTTTCTAATTAATGTTTTTATATTTCAATGTTTTATATTATATTTTGTGAAAAACACATGTCACTATAGTAAAAAATCGTCTTACTTACTTACTTACACAATGTTTCTTTAATTATTAACGTTCAGAAAGTCAAATCAACCCCTTCCAATTCTAACCATGGGTAGATATGGACCAGCAATTGAAGGAATGTCTCTTTGTCTTTGAATTTGTTCGCATGCATGTGGTGATGGGTGTCATTAAAATTGAGAATGAAAATGGGGAAAATGTCAAAGAGACAACATACCGACCAAAGAGCAGACAACAGTCGAAGGTCACCAATTGGTCTTCAACACAGCGAGAAAATACCTCACCCGGAGGTCAGTCTCAGCACCCTTAAATAAAAATGTGTAATATTTCATTAAAAATGGACGTCATGTTGCCAATGAGACAGCAACTGCATGTATATGTTATATAAGAAACAATGGCCATGCACACATTCATTGACTCCACCGACAAAACACTGTGTGTCAAGCTCAAAATCACCATGGCTACTGACAAAGTGTGCATAAGTATAATTTATCTTAAACGTGCACCGACTAGTGTGCAAGTACTAAAGAGAATGTCAAAGAACAATTGTTATGGTGTTTTGTAGTCTAATCACTTTGTTAATAATTGTTATCTTGTCAAAGAATAATTGTTATGGTGTTTTGTAGTCTAATCACTTTGTTAATAATTTTTATCTTCAAAACGTACTCAAGAAATTGCCAGTATTAACGCAACTACGCGTACAGTTAAGATGTAGCAGATTTTTTATTGTTTTAAGGAGTAAAATAAATAGATCAGAAAATAAATATCTTGTGATCTGTCCTTTTTTAGTTCTGATGTAGCAGTTCATATAAAAATACATTTTTGATCTTAAGAATTTTTTTTTTGCTTACACACTATAAAAATATTTCATGAATTCCGATGCAGTAATAAACTATTTTATAGTATTTGATACAAATCAAAGATGTTTTAGCTCAGATTCCTATTGTATTATTCTATACGTCAGTAAATAAAGATGTTGGTCCAACTTAATTTATAGCTTCCATTTCTTTTGATATTCAATACTTTTGTTAATAAAATACAAGGCATCTGTTATATCTAATATTACTTCTGAGGCACTAAAATTAATATCAAAGATTTTTAAATCAACAAGTTTGCTGAGTGCAGATATATTTATGACATTAGATTCGAAGACTTTATGAATAATGCAAGTTAATTAGTGCATCTTAATTATTTATGCGGAATACAAAAGAAGACCTTGAAACTACACAACATGCAAGTCGTCACCGAGCTTTTTCGATATTTATCTCATGCGCGTCATGCGCTAGGCGAGCATGACTTTGTGAATTAATGTGTAAGTCTGTAACTCTTTAAATATTTTTCTAAATTAAAATACTGGAATTGGTTATCACTAAATCGAATTATTTTCTTTTTTTTTTTTTGTATAGAAGTAATGTACTTTTTAATTTTTGCATATCATAGCAAGAGATAATTATTATTGCATGCATTCTTAATGACACCTGGAATTTAATCTCATCGGTCAGTATTTAGGTGTAATGGGGCAATGTTGTGGTACCAGCAGTACATTTTTGTACTTGTATCTTGTTCTTATGTCCTTCGAGCATTACTTGATAAGTTATCATTTACTTGTACATTTTGTTCTTGTATTTTTGTAGAGTGTATATGGCTTTATTCTCTTCGGAGATTTATTGTATCTTTATCTTGTATTTAGTATTTTTTTTTTTTTTTTTTTTTTTTTGTTATGAATAATTTTTGTTATAATAGCAAAGTACTGAAAGGGAATTTTACTCTACCACTTTTAAGGGTGATTGTCTCAATTCACGTAATCCGTCCGCGATTATATTGTTGTACCTTACAATAATAATTTAGTTATTGTTATCCTTTAAGGAACTTAATGTTAATGGAAGAATTATGATAGTACTCATCAATAACTTGGGTCGAGGCGAGCATAAAATTATATAGACACAAATGCTGTCCAATTTAGATCTTTTGTATATTATTATGTTTTGAGTTGCAATATCACTGACGTATGTCACACGTGGTTGTTTTTGGTTCTTTCTTTGATATCAGATAACATCTCATCTTCTACGCAATCCGTATTGATTTCAGTACCATGGCAGGGAATAATTCAATGTGGTGTTTTTATAAAAAAAAATATATATCAATTCAAGAATTTTTTTAATCAGTTTTTTTTTTTTTCAAATAGAATATATCACGTAATGAGGAAGTTCTTGAAATTCTAATCCTAAAATCTGTTAAAATGGATTGAAACGAATGTTCTAAATGCATGTACTTGACTCATTATTTACCCAGATTAATGACTTCATTTTCAGTTAGAACATAAATTTACAATGCTATTTATCTTTTCTGTGTTATTTCTTATATAGTATGGACTTAACCTTAAATTCGAAATATATAAAAAAGAAGACTTATATATACAATGTACAGTGATGTTTCAACACCAGCGTACAAGGACACTATTAATTTTAACCCCTCCACATTCTGTGTGTGCCTTTATCAAGCCAGGAACCTGTAGTTCAGTGGTTGTCGTAGGTTCATGTCTCATATTTGTAAATAGTAAACTGCCACAGTTTTATACTAGATAAGACCGTTAGTTTAACATTATTAGCCAGTAGACTATCATATATTTTTCTTATATCTTCTTATGTTAACTTTGGTTAAGCAAGCCTACCATGTCTCCTCTTTACATGTATTATATAAAAATATCAAATAACTTGTTTGTTTATGCGTTTGATTCCGATTGGAAAATGTTGTTTTAAAAGGTATCAAAGAAATGTATATTTTATTTCTTAAAATTGACAAAGAATTCAATTTGACGTAAACAAAATGCTCTTTTCCATATTTTTGCTAAATTCAAAGATTAGGATTTTTTGCACCGAAAATGTCAATTAATCCCATATAGACTATATTTTCTCATATCTACTTATCTAAACTGTGATAAAAATGTATGGCACTGGCAATCTTGACACATCTCCTTCTTGCATGTATTATATTACATGTATATATGTATATTGAATACCTGGTTGTAGTGATGTCATAGATTTTAACGTAGCACTGTTCAAATATTAACACAGGGATTTCGTTACAATAAATTATTTAAAACTTTTACTAAGTTCTGTCATAGATAAAGCAAAGATTTGATGAGTAAAGTTGGCTGTACTTTTAGAAATCTTATTAAAAACGGTATTTCATATCCTAAATTTTACGGTTATATTGTACTAAAAGCGTGGAAATCATTATGAGATCCGTGTAAACTCATCGAACCTTTAAACAAACTTATTAGTAACGGTTATCTTATCAATGTTGTAAGCATGTCTTCGATTTTAGTTTACATTGGCACCAATATCGATTTTGTCATCAGCAAATTAAATGTATTTTTTTCAAATACACATCAACGTTCATTTTTCTATGTAGAGGTAAACTCCTAACTATCCTACTTCCTGTCGATACTTTTATTTTTCGCATCGCATTGACATGTCTTCTCTGACTGTTCATGACGTTAAAATGCTCAATCCCTGAGATGGGCTTCAGTGGGTTTTAGTCTTGGTGCATGATTTGATATTATTAATTGTTGTTGGCTTATTTCTAGCTTTCAGTAACTGCGAGTACTCTCAAATCGTACTTTCGTGTAATTTGACGTGTTGATACAATTTGTAATGCTTTTTTAATATTTAATACATTCATGTACATTATTCTATTTGGCGGCATTTTGTTTAAGGTTAATATGATTCTCTTTCTGGAATTGTTTAACATATAACCCCTTATTTGATTGATTTTGTATTTACAAATGTATAAATATGTCTTTTGATTGAGTTAAGCCATTTCAACTGATATTTTATAGTGTGTTTTTCTATGTTGTGATGTTACACAATTGTTTCAGGTAAGGGTGAATATTGGTACCTATTAAAACGTATATCAATACAAAACGCATTTGTTTGCACCTGTCTTAAGTCAGGAACCTGATGTTAAGTGGTTAGCTTTAGTTGATGTGGTACATTGGTGTTTTTCTCGTTTTTATGTAGATTAGACCGTTGGTTTTCCCGTTTAAATTGGTTTACAGTAGTCAATTGTTGGACCCTTTATAGCTTGCTGTTTGGTGTGAACTAAGACTACGGGTTGAAGACCGTACTTTGACCTGTAATGGTTAACTTTTGCAAATTGTGACTTGGTTTGAGAGTTGTCTCATTGGCGTTCATATTACATCTTCCTTAAATCTATATACCGTCTTAAATTGGTTACTAAAATGGTGGTAAACAATAATTGAGTTTTACCACTAGCGATTCTTTGTCAGGTTTCAAGCTCATACGTCTGGAGTATTAGATTAAAATATTTTAAAGAAATTAAGGTTGTTTTACCAATTAATGGACTATTTTGCTAAAAACATTTTACTTATTAAAATCTCGAAATACCATAGCCGTTTTCTTACTGTTTCAGTAATCCTAGCAAGTAATAGTATGATTTGAACTTTAAAGGAGTAAGTCCGGTCAGGCTTAATTTTGGCCTAAAATTTTAGATTCATCTGACGAAAGATTTTGAACACTTTTTAACTACTGAAGGTGGTACCTAACACTACAGGGAGATAACTCTGTAAAGTCAGCTTAACGTTTTAATTACGTTGTGTTGTAAAGGGAATATTAAGCTTCTCAATGATCAAAATTGGTGTTTGTCAAACTGCTATATAACCAGTGTAATTTTTCTGACAAAACGGTTGGTTCAAAATTTTTGAAATTTTTATATTTTGTTAAAGGGTCAAAGTAAATATTTTGACAAAATTTTATGAAAATTAAACGAGCAAATTAATTTTGGTGAAAGTGTTGGGTACCACCTTAAGTGTCTATTTCAGATGATTCAATTAGTTTATGTGAAAGATTTTAACTGTTTTGTTCATTACAAATGCCCAGATTCAAGCTTAAATATGAAAAATCTACCAAATATATATATAAAAAGGTCACTTTTCAGATTTTTTTTGTCAAAAATGAAAGTGACCGCATCCGTGTTCATTCTCAACCTTTATCTGTGTTAATATGTTTTATCATCGAATACAACTTACATTTCCATTTTAAGAATGAACACGAATGCGGCCACTTTCTGTTTAAGACGGAAACCGTCTAAAATTTAACTAAAATGCTAAAATTATGACGATTTCAGTAATATAGCATGACTTTAAGATGCTAGTTCCCGACATATGTGCATTGTATTGTCAAAAATAGCCCATATTTATGAAGCAAAAAGCATTCTTCTTTCCTATAGATAAATAAAAGTTTACATTTTAACAATTTTGTAAAACTGATATATTTTGGGGCCAAAAAGGGGTCTTACTGGACCTACTCCTTTTCGATACTGATTTATTTGCTTATTTCGCGTATATTAGTGCTGTTTGAAAATGAAACGAAATTCAATCGGTCTATTTGCATTCATTTTACAAAATAAAAACATAAGGTGAGATGGACAAACTGGAAACTCACTATCTGATTCCGAATCTGTATACTTCCCATTTAGCTATATAGAATATGTATACATTTTATTTCTAAAAAGAGATGCAGTATTGTATTTTGTAATTGATTTTATCTGATAGCTAATGCATATACTGTACAGTGCTTTTAAGAATGCGACATATTTAATCTATACCAAGTAATGTTTTGTTTGCTATTCTGCTCAAAGATATAATGAGATGTGGTATGTCTTATTATTGGGGCATATGGCTTCTCACGTTGCAGCATTTTAAATGTTTGTGTATGACGGTTCCTGTATTATGATAGTCTCACGAAGCGGTTTTTATCCCTTCATTTTCTAGATGAACACATGTAAACCTATCAATTTTATGTATAATACTTTACGTATACATTGTAGCTGTAGTCTGTTTTTCTGTACCAGTACAATATCTCTTTGATTAATTTTTTGTTTGATTAACGTCCCATGACAAATGTGTCCTGTATATTCAGAACAAACATAGTTACTTTAATTTTTTTCTTATTAAAAAATGCTCTTTGAAATAAACAGTCACAAACTTTTGTTTAAATACTACTGTTATCTGCTCTTTGATCGGGTTGTTTTCTCTTTGACATATTACCCATTTCCATTCTCAATTTTACGTATGTTCTAGTAAAAAGTAGAAATTATCATTCATTCTTTAATTCGAAAAGAAAAAAAAGAAGATGTGGTATGAGAGTCAATGAGATAAGTCTCCATTTAATTCACAATTTGTAAAAAGTAAACCATTATAGGTCAAAGTGTAGCCTTAAACACGGAGTCTTGATTCAGAACGACCAGCAATCTATAAAGGGCCCCCAAAAGTGACTAGACGTGTAAAATCATGCAAACAAGAAAACTAACGGTCTAATCTACTAGTATATAAAAACGAGAAATGATCGAGAAACACTTATGGACCACTTCAACAAACGACAACCACTGAACAACACGTTACTAGCTGAATGCATAATGATGAAACACGAACCCGGGTGTGGGATTTTATCGCTCCATTGAAGACCCATGCTTGGCCTTTGGCTGTTATTTGCTCTTTGGTCGGATTGTTGTCTCTTTGACACATTCCCCATTTCCATTCCCTATTTAATTCTTCAAAGTCTGTCCGACATCAGCTTTTTTACCTTCATTCTACCTTTTCTTTTTAAAAGAAACAAGGCTCGCAGTCATTATGATGAAGTTATTAAAGTTTACACGCTAACATGTAAATAGTCGTCTGCTATAACTAACGGATGAAAATAACATATACCCAAGGAAATTCTATAATAACTCATTAATTCTGTCATTGATAAAGAAATGGACACCTGTATTTCTGATTATTGAGAACTTTGTTCGTTTATTTATTTTAAAATTAAATGTCATAAACAGCCTTTGAAATTGTCTGATGGTGACATTCAAGCTAGTCAGATATCGTTCTCGACCCCATGGCGTTGACATATGACAGTTTCAGTTTTCTACATATTAATCATGATTGATTTGTAATACATTGAGAATGGTACTGAAAATGGCAATTAAAATGTAATTTTATTTTCACGATGAAACTCCAACTTTAACAACCCTAGAAATCATAATATAGATTATAGTCTAGAGAACATTAAAACTAGTTAAATTATAAGATGTTGTTTTAAATAAGTAGATTCTTTACAATGAAAGGTCAAAATCATTGAACATGTCTTGAATTTATAATGTCATAGTACAAAGTAGTGAAATGCTAGTCAGGCCAAAGTGAAATTTGTTGAAATGTTAGTCAGGCAAAAGTATTTTTTTTAAATGTTAGTAAGGTCAACGTGAATCTTGTCGACATGTTAGTAAGGTAAAAGTGACTCTCGTTGAAATCTTAGTGAACCCAAAGATAATCATATTGAAAAGTTATTCAGGCCAAAGTAAAAGGTGTTATAGTTAGTAAGTCCAAAGTTAAATGTGTTAAAGTTAGTGAGGCCAAAGTAATTTTGTTAAAAATGTTAGTAGGTCAAGGTAATTGTGTTAATATGTTATTGAGACCAAAGTAATTTTGTTATTTAGGCCAAAGTAAGTTTGTTGAAATGTTATTCAAAGTAAAAATTTGTTGACAAATTATTCAGACCAAAGTGAAATTAGTTGAAATGTTATTCAGGCCAAATTAAATCTTGTTGAAAAGTAAGTCAGGCTAAAATGAAATTGGTAAGACTTAGGCCAAAGAAATGTTGTTGAAAAGTTATTCAGGTCATAGTTGAATGTATTGAAATGTTAACAAGGTCCTAAAAGTGAAATTTGTGGAATCATGCCAGAGTTATTTGTAAAATATTTTAAAATCCAAAAATATACATCCCGACTGGACCTTTAGTAATCATGCAACAATGAATCAAGAAGTCCATACCTTTACAATAAATCAACGTCACTACCATAAAACGCTTGGAATAATTCCTCATTTGAACAGACAATACATTTATTTACCTAAGCTGTTTGTCTAAATTTAGAATTAACAACCCTGTGGTTTTTGCTGTTGTGTTTATGGTTTTTAAATTATTTACATATTGGAAACAATTTTCTGCTATATATAGACACTACAAAAAGACTGGAAACAATAATTAATCATTGTGTGCAATAATTGCTCCTAAAAGTTTATGTCATTTGCAATTTATTTGTCAATGAAATATTTAGAATAGAACGTATAGTACAATTTGTATTTAAACTATTGAAAAAAAAATTTATTATGACAACTGCTTTTAGATTTCATGTGTTTTAATTCTATGTTTGTAGGACTCGGAAGGTTCGATGGGAACGCTGAAGTGCGATGTTCACGCTGAAGTGCGATAGTCTACGTCGACGAGCGACGGTCCGTTGGCGGATGTGCGTTGGTCTATCAAATGCATGATGGGTAGTTTAAAATCCAAAGACTATTATATATGAGTACATGTATTGTTTTTATAGTTAGTTTATAAATCTACATTCATTATTGTCTATATTTGTTATTAATCGCAGATGCATACGAAATGAGAGATCTTCCTCGTTGATTTTCTACATGTAGACATAATTCAATATTTACAAATTTATCTTAACACATGTACTGTGTTCCTCTAATGAGATTTTCGTTTATAGTTAGAGAATGTCACACACCATCGTACGTAAAAAGGAACCTTTATTTGTAAATTGCTACAGAAGGTTAACCTTTCCTTCCCACCAATCCAACTCCCGGCCGTTTCTCGTTGTTTTTAAGTTTATAAGCACCTTATCATTTTTAAAACTTGGAAAACTGCTTTTAACATAAAAATATTCATCTTTATCGACATGAAAGCATTGAAAATGTAATTTGTGTAGACCATCGCACTTTGACGTAGCCATCAATAAGAGGTAAGCGTCACAAGGCCACCATTGCACTCCATCGTATACTAGTATATAAAATGCTTCCGCGTCAAAACTTATCATCGCACCGCAGCGTGATCATCGCGGTTTGTAGTACTAGATTGCAGTCCAGAGTCGATTTTTTGTTTAATTATGTATAATGTACTATTATTATGTAAATATACATGTAGTTGTACAAAGTCATGTAGATTTCGTGACATGAACATATAATCGATGCACATTTCAGTTACTAGACGATTAATGTATGCGTAAATTATTTAGTTATTCGCTATTTCTGAAATATGCTTGTAATTATTATGTTGGAATGTTGAAATAACAGATTTTGACGACCCGACCCCCCTTTCACTCTTGTTATGTCTCCTAGCTTAGAAGCACTAACTTAGTTATCTAGCATCTGGCGTTTAGTCCCGACCTTCATCCAATTTGTTTGTTCCGAATGATTTTTCCATTCAAGAAAATATTTATCTTTGTACGCTGATATATCACATGCTATAATTCCAGCGGAAAAAAAGGAATAAATGTTCATTTTAATATTGTAACATTCCACGAATATTATCAGATTATTACATGGCATTTTTCATGCGGCTTTTGGGCTGATATTGAACCTAGGGCTGATAATACATGCGATATGAAAAATGACATGTTATGATCTTTTTATCATATGCTTCAACAGTAGAGAAAAATAAAAAGATTCATATCTTGATCCTTCTACGTGGTTTCCGAAAAGAAGTTGAAAGAGTAAAAAGTTCACGGACGTCGGACCCAAAATTTGATACATTCAATATGAAATCTTTCTATCAGAGAAAAAAACACACATTTTAATATGGACGAATCGACACAAAAATAATTCAACAATATACATAATTAACATTGTTTGGAAAAGTCAACTTTTTTAAAGTAACTTTCAAAATTATGTTTCAGAAAAACTTAAAAAATGCATTATTTTAATAATTTTTTTTTAATTTTTTTTTTAATCTAATTCAATTATTTTACACAATATACTTCCAGTATTCAAATAATTGTTTTGTACACTACTTTGTAATGCTTTTCACTGAAAACGTAGCATTGAGGTGTATTTTCCGGAATTTGCCGAGTATCACCGGAATGCCATGTGATAACGTTACGGAAAGGCATGTGATAACAATCGAAGCATGTGATAAACTTTTCATATCAGCCCGCTAAGCACCAATTCGAAAAATATGGAAAATACTTTAATTTAAGGCTATTATCATACGGTAAAAATCATATGTTATTTAGTCTAAGTATATGATAAATCAATATATCCCATAAGTACGAGGATATTTCCATCATTCATAATTAACAATTCTAATATTTTTAGAAAAAATGTTTACATTAGGGAGCTACCATTTGATTTTTATGGAGGGGCTAGGATGAAATTTGAAAAAAATAGGCAGGACAAGAGTTTTAAGTAAAAAAAAGGCAGGATGAGCAACTTGGCAAAAAAAAAGTCAGGATGACAATTTATGTAAAAAAAAGTCAGGATAAACTAATAAAAAAAGGCAGGACCGAATAGAGAGATAAATAAAAGGCAGGACAGAGATTTAAACTAAAAAAAAATGCAGGACAACATTTTTCATCCTAGCCCCCCCCCCCCCCCCCCCCCATAAAAATCAAATGGTAGCTCCCTTAATTTAAGAAAAATAAAAGGGTATAACAAAATTGTGTAGAAGGTCTTATCACACCAATCAGTAATAATCTGGTGTACTAAATATGCAGTCACGTTCATTGTTCAAGGAAAGCTATTTTAAATCTGATGATAATATATATATGCCAATGAGACAACTATCCACCAATGTTCCTAAACAAACGATGACGGAGCTACAGTAACTGTTGAATACGATATTAACCAAATTTAGCCACAACCATCATTTGGGTATCTAGTTTAAAATCATATGAATTTTGTACGAGTGTTCTCTTGCCAACCAACATGGCCGATATGGCAGAAACGGAAGTTAAGTTTATTATCTTTATTTTATGAAGCACAAAATGTGTTTATATTTCGTTCCTAGTTAATTACATGCCTTACATTGTTATTAGGTACACACTTTTGTCTTAATTTGATTAAATCTTGAGGTGCAAACACGACTATGTTTGTCAATTTCTTCTGACAAATTTTAACCAATCAATTATTCAGTCCATATCAAATTTTCAAAGCATGCCAAGTATATCCATACGTAAACAATATCGGATATTCACATAATTAGGCGTGTGGTATCATCCCTTGAGTATATTATTAATCGGTGGTGGACACGATCTGATCTATATAATCATTTGAACTTGAAAGAGCTGAATTAAAAATCACGTCTTAGGCAGCAACCATTTGATTTTCGGGGGGGGGGGGGGGGGGGGCTATGGTTTTTTTTGGAAAAAAAAGTTTGTTTCCAGTTTTTGGAGAAAAAAATAATTTGTTTTTGATTCTGAGAAAAAAAAATTGTTTGTTTCACCCTCAGCTGCCACTATATGTAATGCTAAAATTGAAAGAAAAAAATTGTTTTCGACTTGTCGCGAAAAAAATAGATCGCAGGCGAAAAAAAAATTTGTCCAGAAAAAAAAACCATAGCCCCCCCAGAAAATCAAATGGTTGCTGCCTTAGCCGCTTATAGGAATAAAAGATACTACGAAGTCAAATTAAAAATCACGTCTTAGCCGCTTATAGGAATAAAAGATACTACGAAGTCAATCAAAACCGATTTCAAAGAAAAATAGGAGCTCTATATTTTAAAACTTTGATTCTCCTCTTTCTGTAATTCAGAACTTTTGATATCTGCAGTCTATAGCAAGCAGGTGTTAAGATGACTTCTTGCATCTATTTTGAATAGCAATAAAATAAAACTGAGAATGGAAATGGAGAATACGTCAAAGAGACAACAACTCGACCGAAGCCGCAGATATAAGCCGGAGGTCAACATTGGGTCTTTAATGCAGCGATAGAATCCCGAACCCGGAGGTGAGCATCAGTTGGCCCCTAAGTAATATGTATAGTTAGTCTGTATAGTTCTGAACATTTTACGATAACAAAATTCGAATACGTAATGTTAGTGATTTTTTTGTGCATTTTTAAAAGGTTGAAGTGTCCCTCCCGTAAACGTCAAAGTTTATCTTGGATCTCGGTTTCCTTTTGGTAGCCCCTCCTCCCTCAACAGGGAATAGGTCAAAAAGACAAAACTCCGATAAAAGAGCTCAATACCACCAATGAATCTTTAACGCAGCAAGAAAATTCCGTAACCGGAAGCTGGTAATTTAGAATATGACATACCGTCTGTTCTACCTATAATTATTATGATTGATATCGATTTCAATGGCATTAAAATAAACTCAAATATTATAATCTTATTGACTTGAAACTAGGAAGATCGTTTCAGTATTGTATTTTATATGTATTATTTTCTAGATTACGTATTTTTTTATTCAAATGATATATCACGTTTTGTTTTTTTTCAAATCAAGCCTGTTTACTAGACATTATATATTAAGTATTAGTCTTTTCAATTTCTTTCTTTAAACATCCGACAAGAAACAGCTTAATACCGATCAAATTTGTTTTTAAGACTGCTTTTTGACGCTGATTAGGATATTGGGTAGTTGATTGGTAGAAATCAGAACGGTTTGAATTTGTAATTATTTTATTTTACCAATCAAGACATTTGATAATTTACTGTAACACAAAGATAATATGCTTTTCATGTTTGAAAAAAATCCTATATGATTGATTTAATTGCTAGCATGTTGAAGTCTTTCCGTTTTCCATACTTTACAATTTAGACAATATGTATTGGAAGAATTTATACAATTGAGTTTTTGTCATTTGCAGTACTGGTAGGTTCTGTAATATGTGTTTGATGCTGTTAATCAGTGTGATAAGCATTAAGACAGCTATCCATGAAAGCGAGGCAAGCTGTTAGACATAAATTAACAGAAGATCCACCCATAAGCATTCAATAGACAAGTTCGTCTATTCGTTTAAGACATTTTAACGCAGTATAGTGACAGACATCTTGCAGCGATTTTCTAATACTTGCTGATTGTCTGATTTGATGCATAAGACTTGGTGAAATTTTACAAGGTAGGACGAATCTTTTTATTATGTTTTGTCCGTTTATGTTTTATTTGAACACTTGAAAAAAGTTATATAAGAAATTTTCGGAAACTGTTTCTAATGTTTTAACCGTCTTGTTATTTAAATAAACACTCAAATCTTTAAATATTAAAAGCAATATTATACAGTTATATAAACAAAATATTTAGTATGAAATTCCTTTTAATTATTGACAAAATTTATAAATATTTTTTTCCCGAAATACTTTAATGAAAGCTGTTGCGTATTTTTGACAGTCGCTGTCATGCCACATATATATGTCAGTTTTTCTAAAGTTAATAAGTCACTAAATGTCTTTCATAATATCAATAACTCAGTTGAATATTCTTGCTTTGATTTCCAGCATTTTATTCATCAACCATAAAACATGCTATCATGATCAATTCATTAGCCAAGTCTAATCTCAGTAGACATGATCATGCAATGTGATAAAATTATTGATAATTCCATAACTAGAAGTTTCAATGGACATATATATATATAGAATGATGAATGTCTGCAGTAACAAATTGTCAAGGTCCTGGCTTCAACTTCCATATGAGAAATTTAATATAACGCCCTTTTATATAACGCCCTTTTAATGAAACATATTTCAAAATATTTTACATGGCTTATTAAGTATAGCTGCATTAAAAGTATAAAATCAGATTTTAATGGAGAAAAAACTTTTGGATTTATTCTTTTGGAATATTTTCTTCTGAAAGATTTGAAACCACGTGCCATTCTTTTCTTGTTGTCCATAAAACCATTGCATATGAAACTTTTCTCATGTCGATAGTCGCTTAAGCATGTAATCAAATATCACACATGATGTCATTTTATATAGTCCGCAGACGACAGTTACAAAACCTTCGTGTTATATTAGACAGCAATGCTTTTACAGCATGCATGATGTTAAAGAAAGCAGAAAAAGACCGGTAAACAAGTCTAACGATGATTGTCATTCTTAAAACACAAATATTCAACAGCAAATTGTTAACTATTCGTACTGCAAAAAGTGCAACAAGGTCTAACTAATGCGAAAAAATCGTATTAAAGTTTTGTTTTCTAAAATACTCACAATAATTTTAAACAGAAATAATACAAAAAAAAATATCCAATGTTGTTTCTATAAAATAAAATTAATATAGCAGTAAACTCGTCCTAGTTTTACTGTGAGTTACATGTACATGTACATGCATATGCTAGACAAATTTATTTGTAACTTCATGTGCGAATTTACATAAAATTTACATTATAATAACAAAAATAGGCAACAGGCAATTGTTTACTAGTTAGACGGCAAAAAGTGCAACAAGGTGAAAAATTCGTACTGCATTTTTGTTTGTTGAAATACGCATAATAGACCAATAAGTTTTAACAGAAATAATACAAAAAATTCTCTAATTTAGTTTCTTTAATTTGAAATTAACATAGCGGTGACTTCATCCTAGTTTTACTGTGATTTACATGTATATGCATATGCTAGACCAAAAGTATTTGTAACCTATATGTACGAATTTACATAAAAGTGATTGCTATTTGTTTTTTTGAGGAGTTTCCTATATAAAGTACTACAACCCATTACCGGTATAGGAAAGTCTCGCCATTTTTTTCAAGTTGCAAAGACGAGTGAAAATGAACATCGGTTGTTCCAAATTTTCGTTTTTCCTTAAACGTATTCTATTTCTAATCTTTTTCAAGAGTAATAGACATTTGAATCGAATACATATAGTCGTGTTCTACTACTCATTTCGGACATTTAAACGTTTAAACGTTTGGTTTATGGCGAAATCTCTAAATGATGCTGTTAAAATTTACTGTAGAAATTCCGATTGGGCTTTTTTTCTGTTGAGGCATTTGCAAGAATTTCGACCATTATGTTACACAATTTTAAATTGTTATATATTGCTATATTTTATTTCAATTTTATCTATTTCTTTTTTTAAACGACGATATTACATTTATCAAACCAAAGAAATAGATAAATAATGTATCAAATAACTACTAATATAATTTTTAGGCATCTTGTGTTTTTTATTTTTTTTTTTTTTGTATCGAGGTTTTCGAATATACACTCTAAAACATGTTTATTTCTGTCGGTTCGCATTGAGTTTACGAAAGGGAGGAGTAGGATTTTTTTTATGATGGATACCTTGTTTTTAATGTTAAATAACTGCACACAGTCGTAGAAGTTAAATAGTACAACATGAACTATGAAAAAGAAGTTTTGTATTTCAATCGCCGTTCTTTTAAATACCATTTATAATTTGTAAATGTGTTCCCTGAAAATATAAGAAAGAGAAAAAAGGTCAGACTTTATGTGAAGGCTCGGACACTTTTTTAGCAGATCTTAATCTTGAGCTCTAAGGGATTTTGTTTACATTTTAATTCTATGCCACTAGTTTACTTTGTCCCCTTTACTATTGAGTTCTCACATGTTCGTTTATCTAAACACTGTATGAAAATTATTTTACTACTTAACACAAGTTATAAGAAGAACTATTCCGCTGTTAAAGGATTTTTTTTGGTTGACCATTTTTAAATTAGTCAAAATTAAGCGTAATACATTCTATGCGTTCCTCTTCTGGGTAAAACTTCAGCGAGAACTATTTTAAAAATTGTTAAAAAAAACAACTATATAAAAAAGTTAGCTAACTTAAAGGTTTCAATTTCTATTGGCAAAGTCGAGCTCAGAGGTTTTGAGCGTACTATTGCTATATTGGTATTTTATAACTGCAATGGGCAATACTGGTGAAAAATAATATACCATCTTTATCATGATTTAAAATCCGATCTCATTGACTAAATGTCGTGTTACTATCATAAAGTTATATCAGATTCATTCAAGAAGTTGGTTCATTTTTCAAGCCAGAAGTGCTTCAGGTAAGGATGGTATGGTGTGTTACTGCACATATGTCATCTCATTGGTACCAAGTGAACAAGGAAAGGAATTCCCCCGAATATAGTTTACTGAAACGATTAGGGATCTATGAATCATTATTTACAAAGATTTTAGTGACAATATTTAGTACATTCGTATTGTGGTTATTTTTATATGGACAGAAAGAGTTTGAAAAATGGCGAATTCGAACGAGGTTTTAATCTAATTTGACCAACGGTAAGGTATAAGTTGAAATAAAACTTCATTAAGACAACATTTGCTCTTGTTTCTACTTTTACATTTTGTTTTTTATTTTCATTTTTTTCAAAATTGTACATTCTAATTTTGAAAGAATCAGATGTACAGAATTAAACGACATTAAGAAAACAACAAAACATAAATATCCTTCAAATCATAGTACAGGCCTTGGATGGTGTAAACTTCCCATTAACACCATACGCTATTACATGTACACCATACACCATACACTATTACACCATACACTATTACACCATACACCATACACTATTACACCATACACCATACACTATTACACCATACACGTTACACCTTTGCACCATACACCTTACACGTTACACCATGCACCACTCCCCATTCTATCTACGCGATCCGAAATTACCCATAATGCAATTAAATTTCAAATATTAAGATTATTATTATTGTTTATGTTTACAATTCGAAAAAATAAAATAAAAAGAACTTCGTTTTCAATCAATAAACCAGCATTCACACCATTCCCAATCGTACGTTACGCAATCACACCATTCCTCAAACACCATTTCACCATTCCCCTTACACCATACACCATAGCACCATACACCTTACACCATTACACCATATACCATACACCATTGTTTTTTTTTTTGTTTTTTTTGGAAGTTTACACCATCCAAGGGCTGTAAAGAGCTAGCGGTTCAAGTCGTCAACTGTTTTTGGCTTCCATGGAGTCTCACGTGTTTGATTAAAAGTTTTTTTCCAGAGGCGATCAATCTTCAACCCCCAGAGCTTTGGGAAACTTTGCCTATTAAAAAAGTGAGCTTTTCACTTTCATGTTAGTCTTTTTTTGTGTAAAGCACAGTGTAATTTATATAATCAATCAAAAATTCAATATTTAATTTTAAAATTGGTGCAGTTTATAGTGCGAATGAGCAATTAACACATTTGATATGAAATATAAATATCTCTTGTATTTGTTTCCTACTGACAAAATGTAACGATTACAAATACATATCTTCATTAAATGTACCTTTAAACGTTTTTTTTTCAACTTATTATTTTTTTTATTGATGTAACATTTGTTCTGAATAACATTATTTCGCTGTGTTCAAAGAAGTGTATAATACTAAATTAAATATCAATATTAATGTTGTAGATATAATAAAAATTTACAAAGATAACATAAAAACTTGCATTGGCAAATTGCTTATCAATTTTTATACATGTTTGGATTGAACTATTGAAACTGCAGATTTTAATTTTTTCTTCTTCTTCATATTAAAATTTACTCATTGTAAGTTAAGGATTGAAGCTAAAGTTCAAATTGATATTCATAATTTGCATCAACAATGTATTCATATATACATTGTACCTTGTGTTATGTTGTTGATTGTCTTTTTCTATACCTTTTCTTTAAGCCTCTTATTAACATGTATAGGACATGTATGCAAAATCGATAATTTTCTTCAACTACACGTCAAGTATAATATTAATACTTTGAGAGAGGAAATTTCATACAGAAATGGTACAGTATTGCATTAAACTCTTCTCGTGGTTCTCTTTACTGGTAAAGAAAAATACTTATTGAGACTTTGAATTTTCAATCCAACTTTTGTTTCTGTTTTCTTTCCTTATCTGGTCATATCACTGCATGTATGTATTAGTAGTACTAAATAAACGTTTCTGAACGATTATGAAATTCACTTCTACGTGTAAGTTGAAGTACAATAAAAAATCAGAGCTTTGCTTTGACCATAGTACAATAAATGTTATGCAATCAACAATGTTCCAGTTCCAACTAGAATGTCTGTTTTCCTCGGAGTTACATTTTCCAGACGTGGCATATATAAAATATTTGCATTTCTGATGTAATTAGTCTTATTATTTAGTTCATTTTGGAAATCTAAGAAAATTAATAACCAACAAAAATTACACTTTTACAGTAGTAACCCGTTATAATTATACAAAACGTTTCGACATAATCAGAACTCTATTAACAAGCTATTGCCCCTAGCTTTAACATGTCAGAAAAGCTTTGAGGAATAGAGATATTCTGACAGTTTATTAGCTCAATTTCCATCTTTATGACCACCATTAGTGTTAGTTTTATCCCAGTATCTGACCGTGTAATTATAACTACAGTGTGCACGTTGTATTCTGGTTACAACTTCAGTTTATAGTTTCTTGGTTAATAGCAAAAATAAGTTGGGTAATCGCAAAACAAACGTTAGTATAAAAACTGAAGTAAACAAATGGTATTGATAAAAAAAATCGAAAAAGGTTCTATCTAGGGCAGACATTTTGTGTTTAGAACAACCATATTTTTTTGGCTTTCATAGAAGCATACATGTACGTGTAGTCTATATGACTGTGAATTTACATTAAAATATGCAGACTCCTTTGATAAAACTAAAAGTTTACTTAGATCCTTCTTTTAGTTCCTTATTTATAGAACAGGAGATTTAGGTTTTTCAAAGTATCTGGGCGTAGTTCGTGAAGTACCAAGAGTACCGAAAGAATCTTTCGCTTATAATCATCACAAAATTTACAGAATGATGACTGTGCTGACTCTTGTTTTTACTTATATACCATTAGTATATACATGTATGTCCTCCCGTTTGTTGCAATGCTACACATTGTTGGACATTGGATCTTTTTAACATGATACAGGAAGTAATTCCATGTCCGTTGTTGTTCAGATGAGAATGACACTTCTCAAAATTTTATATATAAAATTATCGGGAAATTATCGATACTCCCCTTGATATGACAAATGTTGTGAGACTGTAATCTTGATATGTCCCTCAGCGATAGGTCCACGATAATATTCGCCTTCTTAATAGCATTTACTTAATTACAATGCGTCCCATGGGCAGACGGTCATTTCAAATTATCCAATTGGAGATATTGGAGACGTTTTGCATGGAAAGAAACGATATACTTCGTTAAGAAAGTGTTCATTTCTTGTACATTATTAATTATCTTTTTATTTACTTACGTGATAAGTCGATGTGTTTTGTTGGGTTGCTGACGCCCTGAATTTAGTATTTTTATGTAAAATTGAGAATGGAAATGGGGAATGTGCCAAAGAGACAACAACCCGACCATAGAAAAAAAACAACAGCAGAAGGTCACCAACAGGTCTTCAATGTAGCGAGAAATTCCCGCACCCGGAGGCGTCCTTCAGCCGGCCCTAAACAAATATATACTACATGTAGTTCAGTGATAATGAACGCCATACTAATTTCCAAATTGTACACAAGAAACTAAAATTAAAATAATACAAGACTAACATAGGCCAGAGGCTCCTAACTTGGGACAGGCGCAAAAATAAGGCGGGGTCAAACATGTTTGTGAGATCTCAACCCTCCCCCTATACCGCTAGCCAATGTAGAAAAGTAAACGCATAACAATAGGCACATTAAAATTCAGTTCAAGAGAAGTCCGAGTCTGATGTCAGAAGAAGTATTTTTATGTAGTCTTTTATGGACTTTTATCAACTTGTTTATCTGTCATGGTATTGGGCGGTTTTTCTTCGGCTTATGCTTGACCCCTTTCTTCTTAAAGGAGTTTAGTATTTCGTGTATATTAACATTCCGTCACAGTTCTCTATCATCAAGGTTAAAGCTTTCTGGATGAAGGACATTTGACATATTATTATTTTTCTTGATCGAGAGAAATAAGGACGAGAACAAAAGAGAAAATCATATATCAAGTTTGATCTTGTCAAAATATATATTTTTCTATTGTAAATTTGGATGACTACGTACCTTCCTTCCGACACAAACAATTGCAAAGAACTGTGACCTGGTATCTATGATGAGTTTATTGATAAACAGCTGTTTCATTCTCTTTAACAATTCCTTCCTCTTTTTCTCATATTTCTTCTATTACTTTATATTTATTTATCTGAGTAGAAATCAATTTTTCCTCAAGGTTTTCAAAGAAGTTCCATCTACAGTGAAGTCTATGCTTTGCAATCAATATCTAATTGTATTAATTGCACTGTAGTTTTAATACCAACACTACTATTGATATTCATTAGTATTATTTAATACACACTGATTTACCATTGTATTATTTAATACACACTGATTTACCACGATTCCGCATCTTTATAAAGTGTAAGAAAACAACGTGAACATGTAAACATTGTAAGACAGATTGATATGATGCCTTTGAGTTAATTAGATGCAGTATATTATTGTTTGGCTTAAGTGAAGTTTATTTCGATATGATGCCAGTTAACTGATGGATTTTGCTCATTGTTGAAGTCCGAATAAAATAATCAAATTAATAGTATATGTCATTGTATTGTAATTAGATTTTGAATAATAACGTTAGTTGTCAAACTTCACGGTACTGTAAAAATAACAACACTGAAGGTGTGAGTTGAAATCCCGCAAGTGGCAGGTGCCTTTGACTCCAATTTTATTGACTAGTTTACCTGCCGAAGGTCGGTTGTTCTCTCCGGCGTCCTCCGCCAATAACAACTGATCGCCACGGAATTTTGCAATACTGCAGAAGTTGGCGTTAGCATAAAACAATCAATCAATAAAGCTGTAGAGTTTTTCTGTCTTTCAGGACAGTAAATGGTAGGTTCAAATGACATATATAACGTATAACTATTGATATAACAAGCAAATGCGAATTCTTCAAATAGATACTTCCTTCCTAAACGTCCCTCTTTTTACATACTTTATAAAAATGTTTAACAAAGATCCCGAACAGTTCAATTTTGAAGTAAGCGATAGAAAATGAAAGATACTGAAACATCCCAGTTAGCTTGGACATACATGTACTTTTGTGAGTGAAAAAAAGCACAAAGAGAAAAAAACTGATTCTAAGGAAATAAACTGTTATAAAATCGATTTGGGATATATATTGTATACTATGTCCAGTTCATGCTTATTCTGAAATGTCGTAATAGTGTCAAATTACTTGTCATTGGGTCTTTTATATTTAGACATCTCATTAGTAATAATTATACTTCGACTCTTTATTGCATAGAGAATAAGGAAATTAAATAAGAATAGTCTCGATAAATACAATAAGTATACGGCGCCAGTTCCTGTCGCTGCCTCTCTCCTGTGATATGTCTAATGTCAGACAGCTATCCCTTTCTGACAAAACATCGACCTTTCACGAGGGTCTGGATGGGCTTGACAGAATAGAGCATATACTGGGAGGAAAAGATAAAGGAGAATGGGTCAAAAGAAATAAAGAATCGGGGAATGGGTCAAAAGAAATAAAGAATCGGGGAATGGGTAAAAAAAAATAAAGAATCGGGAATGGGTCAAAAGAAATAAAGATTAAAGAATGATGGGATGAATAAGATAATTAAAACAATGAGCAACAAGAAGATATTGGAAAAAATTATGATCTGCTGAAATATAATGAATAATCATAAATTGGTAAAGAAAAAAATGTAAAGAGAAAACTTGAAAAAAATAGAATTGAGAAAATTTGCAAACAATATAGAATAGCAAAAAAATGGTATAAGATAAAAAAAAAATGGGGAGTAATGGTGTGTTATAATATCACCGACCAGAGTGATGTTAACGGCAGTAACGGAAAACGAAACGGAATACGGAACGGAAACGGAAAACGGAAGAAACGAAACTGAAAGAATTGACATCTTTTTTTTTTATCTCATCTACATAGGAATGTTTTATAAAGTATAACACATGTTTACAAGAAATAAAAACAGAGGAATAAATTTAAAATAAAAGATTTTAGAGCATAAAGTATTGAAATAATTAGCAGGACATATCATGATGAGACTATGCTTATGAAATACAAGATCCGAGGCTAGATCCTGCATACGACGTTTATGCGATTCAGTAATCTGTTCGACTTTTTTTGTTTAAAAATGTTGAATAAATGTCAATAAGACAGCAACCCAACAGCACAAAAATAAATCTACATATGGCCTTAAAAGATGAACATTAGCCTCGATTCTATAGATAGGCTGTGAAGTTATACATTTTGGGGGAAAATCTTTTCATCGATTTTTTCTTTTGTTTCATTTTTAATTGTCTTGAATTATGATGTGGTGTATCTTTTTGCGTTAGTCTGCATTAGTGATTTTCGTTATAATTTTTCGTGTATAATGAAAAGAAAACTAAAAAGAAACCTAATGGGACAATGATGTAATGACAACAACCGATAAGGAAACCTGGAAACTAGAATTCAATCTTTATTTTTATGTAGAAAATAATTAAATTGACAAAATCACTCACTATACAAACCTTTCTAACCCGATTACAATGTTGAGGTACGCTGTTTTGTATTAACGTCGGAAATTCAAATATGCATCTCCTAGAATTTAAAACTAATAAATACGAATTGATGTGAAAAAAGTGGCTATACGATTTGCACGGTTTCCTTACCAAGATAGTCGTAGTCATGTCCTAGACCTTACAAAATCAAAATGTCCACACTCAGTCTACTTTAAATAATGCCTGTACCAAGTCAGGAATATGACAGTTCTTGTCCATTCGTTTTTTTATGCGTTTTGTTATTTGATTTTGCCATGTGATTATGACTTTCCGAATTGATTTTCCTCTGAGTTCAGTATTTTTGTGATTTTACTTTTTAAATATCATACCGCTGAATTATTCTCTGAAAAAGCAGTTCCTCTCAAGTAGCCGTGATTTTTCTTCTACATTTTTACAATTGAAAGTAGTGTCATTCATTCAATTTGATGTCATGTTTTACTATTATTTAAAATATTAAAAGATAGTCGACAGTTACCAGAGGGACATTCAAACTCACAAGTCGATAATAAACTGGCAACACAATGACTTAAAACACAAAAAAAAAAAACCAAAAGACTAAAAGACTAAAACACGAATAGACAAACAGACAAACAGTAGTGCACAAAACACAGCATATAAACTTAGGTGAGGACAGCACGAAAAGCATTGATGATATTATAATAATCCAGTCGGTTACGCATTATGTTTTAGCATACTATATGTTAGAGCATCTTAGAGAGAATGCATAGCGCAAATGTACAAATGTCTGCTGTTGTTCATTCATCAGGTATTCATCTGGCATTGATGAGTTTTATAAAATTAGCGAATATGATAAAATGTTGTAAGTTAGCTGCTAATTCATTACATATTTTTTAGACATTCTATGGCTTATTTCTCTTGGCCTTCATACTTTTGGTATTAAGTCTATATTTTTTTTTTTCTCGCCCTACTTAATTTATTATGTCTCAGTTTCGTTTTGGATTTAACGGTTTATTTAGTGGTACATATTTAGTTAATGTCTTCTTAGTCAATGTAATTATATAAATTGAATTGTTCATTCGGTGTTTCTGCTCTGTCATGTTCCTTTTTTTTTTGCTGTTTTTTTTTTTTTAATCTGACCTGGCCCTACGAAGTCGGTCGTCCGTTTTCGGCTTTGTTAACTTTTCCAAAAATCTTCTCTGATACTTCTGGTCCGAATGTTACCAAGCACATGTCTTAAAGGAAGTCGTTTGGCAGTTTTAGTTAAACTTTGCAACAGTTATCATTGGTGTATCTAGTTGAAAGAGTGGGCTTGATAATCCTGCTTGCCAGACAAGATAACCGACATGGCTGAAATTAAGTCTTCGCTCTTATAATGATTTTACCAATCTTTGGTGTTGTTACCAAAAATCTTGAAAGCTAAAACCGATAGCTAAAAATTATTGAATCAAAAATGATCAGCAAGACAAGAGCTACAAACAAGTTAATATTTCCGTTATAGTAAGTTGACTTTTTAAAGTAATGATTGATCTTAAATGACGAACGACTTTCATCCTCTCTTGGGTTTAGGTAAAAACCGAAGAAGACAGAGATATTTTTATCATGAACTATTCAAGTCTATAATGTTCGAGAGTTTAAGATGCACATAGACATAGATGAATGGCACGTGCTCTTTCTAGCATCTTTTTTTTTTTTTTATTTTAATCAATGTTATGTATCAAGTTCCAAAACTGTTTACTATTTTCTTTGATATCTAACTCCTATTCTATTGTCAACATATTGTTGTGTGATTTCATTTATACTTCGGTCGTTTTTTATCTTCGTAGTTCTTTCCATTTTCCCCCTTATATTCCGTCCATATAAATATTTCTTTCCATTTCCGTTTCCGTTCCGTTTTCCGTTTCCACCGTTTAGCAACACCCAGAAAACATGGGGTAAAACAAGTCAGAATAAGAAAAAAATGCCGTAAAATTGAAAAATACAAAATCGAAAACTCCCCACCACCTGACCCTCTTGCATGTGCTTTATTTTAAAGGCATATTGATGTAAGTACAGCTTGCGTTGTAATACAAAATTCTAAGTAATAACTACATTACTAGATATACAATTATATCTCATATAGCAATTTGTCCATGGTTTAAAAGAAGCCTAATAAATGTAATTACTCTGTAAATTTGACTCTGGTTTCTCTCAGACTTATTTCCTTTTCAAAGAAACAGCCAGTAGAATGTTTTCTAGAATGACCAAAATTATAGAGAATCAGATCAAATGCTTAAAGCTCATCTTTGATTACATGTTTTTATCAATCTTATTTTCTGGAGAAGACGAGAGAACAATTGATGATGATGATATATTATTAAACGTACTTTTATCTCTCATATTCAAAGTCAAATTACAAAAATTAGATAAGAGAACTGTATATAGAAACAAGAAGATGTGGTTTAAATTATCAACCAGAGTGCAAGCGACGAGAATGCATTCAGATTACGGTTACTGTACGACATTTAACAATGAGCAAACTCCATACCACATAGTCAACTTTAATAGTTCATGAATAACAAATCCGTATATTTTTTTTTAAAGAATATTTTTACATAAATGTAAATCAGTTTGGTCTCTGTGAAAATGTTTTCCATTTTTTTTAAATGGAAAAACGTATGCATTAATTCCCGTGGTATTAACGTTGATGTATACAATATCTAAAATATTCAATTGCTTTTAATTAATTTGAATAAACAAATAAAATGAATTTATAAAAGACATTCGAGTATATAGATAAACGTATGGTTCAAATTTCACTGCATGTTTAATATCAAGACAAAAGTGTTTGAAGCCAATGACATTTAACGTGTGTCTCTCATGGTCGTTACTTAACCTTTGTATAGGTTATTTAGTAAGGTCATTACATTTCTATTTATTGTTGTTATTAGTCTCCTGCTGTTCGAACTCGCCGTGATAAAATTATCAAGTATTAACGTATGTTATATCGGTATAAATACGAGAAAACGACTGCCCCCACATGCACAACATGAACAATGTTAGTACCTAAGATAAATGATATTTTGAATTGTTTTTCTTAAGGTGGTACCTAACACTTTCACTAAAATTAATTTGGCTCGTTTAATTTTGATAAAATTTTGACAAAGTATTTACTTTGACCCTTTAACAAAAATATAAAAATTTCAAAAATTTTGAACCAACTGTTTTGTCAGAAAAATTACACTGGTTATATAGCAGTTTGACAAACTCTAATTTTGATCTTTCAGAAGCTTATTATTCCCTTTACAACACAACGTAATTAAAACGTTTAGCTGATTTTACAGAGTTATCTCCCTGTAGTGTTAGGTACCACCTTAAACATGTAAGAGAGGCGAAAGATACCAGAGGGAAATTCAACGTCATAGATCGAAAATGAAATCACAACGCCATGGCTAAAAAAGAAAAGTCAAACAGACAAACAATAGTACACAAAACACAACATAGAAAAATAAAGAAATGATTTTGGACAATTTAAAGTTGCATTGATTATTTGATACAGAGATAAACAAGTTTTCTATGATAATTACAATATACTAACATGATTTGGTTCTGTTAAATTTAATATGATTGAAAGCAAGCAAGCTACATAGCAGAAAATTATGAAATAAATCAGCTGAATTTAAATCAACCCTTCGTAGTTTGGTTTGATTGTTAATTTTTGCGGTAACCATCGATGTTGACGTGCTGTTCAGACAATATGGAATTTCTTCAACATTAAATTTCGT
The DNA here is from genome assembly GCF_965363235.1 of Mytilus galloprovincialis. Taxonomy (NCBI): domain Eukaryota; kingdom Metazoa; phylum Mollusca; class Bivalvia; order Mytilida; family Mytilidae; genus Mytilus; species Mytilus galloprovincialis. Next base: position 44,804,564 of record NC_134850.1, on the reverse strand, counting down.
ATTTGATTTTGCCGCTTTACATGCAGATATTTTAAGATGCATCGCGTAATTCAAAATGTTGCATGCTATAAATGTTATATACAAAACGTTTGAAAACTAAAAGTAAAAATATATTAGTAGTGTATCCTATCAAACTTATCCTCACATTATCTTAAATGTGTTCTTTAAATGATTTTTGATTGGCTCTTTCAAATTTGTTAAAGTATCGGTTACACATTAAATTGTAAGATCCACTTTCCATTTTGCGAAATTGTCGAAGAAAAGAACACATGTAATTTATGACGACATTGAAAAAATCATACAAATGAGTTCAAAATGTATCTTTCAAAATTATTTAAATTTGATCTGTAAGGTTTTGGTTGACAAATAAAAGAGTCTTTAGAAAATTTGAAGAAAATATGTGTAATTTCAGTTTTCGAGGAAGTTGAAAGTTTTTGATACAATTACGATATTTAGATTTAGATGTACTGTATACGTGTATCTTTAGAACTGCATGATTACTGGGCGGATGTAAGCATAAATGACTGATAGACTCAAAACAACTGTATTGACGCGCTCAGTAGCAGTGTATATAACAGATTTTCTTAGAATGGCCACTATACATAAACTCTGCTGATTTTATAATCCATGTACCTATCAGGAACTAATTTTAATTCAATGCATTTTATTGTTTAGACACATGAACATTTTAACGCAGAGATTGAACAAAGGCAAACTGTTCAAATCCTTTCCCATAAAAGATTGATTGAAAAATCGAATATTAAAAGTGCATTTCTTATAATTCGCAGATCATTCTTCATTGTACAAAGTCACTGGTGGGAAATCTTCTATTTTTTATTATGTATGCATATGTCTGTAAGGAGTGTGTAAGATCTTTCCGGTTATTGAAATGAAATTAATAATATAATTCTCGCGAGAGATTGCATTAAGTCATATCGTAAAATATTTTATTATTTGGATAATTTAGTGTCGTTTGAAAATATCCAATTGTCTAGTGTCTGTTTAATTTAGATTAATTATCTATCGATAGTGCGAATTAAAGCTTTATCTTTTGATAAAAACTTCCCTTATGTCACCTTTATTTATCTTTTGTTGTTTTGTGTCGGTTGGTTGCTGTCTCATTGTTTCATACTCCATATTCTGCCACATATTCACGGTGTATAATGTTGCCCTAAGTATTATTAAATTCACACACCGATGAAAATTACCACGTTAAAGTTTAACAATTATTTGTTACACATAATAATATAATAGTTTAATCTGCAAACCATCTGTCAATTTTCGTTGATTACTTGATGGAAACATGTGCACCTAGCTCATATAAAGTCGTCCCTAGCTTAGTCGTCCATGTGAGGAGCTTTGCAGTAATCAATCAACTGATAAACAAATTAGAATAGTTATCAAAGGTACCAGGATTATAATTTTGTACGCCAGACGCGCGTTTCGTCTACATAAAGACTCACCAGTGACGCTCATATCAAATAGTTATAAATTAGAATTAGTATTGTCTTAGGAAATTTTCTCTGTATTGAGGCCTCTTTGGATTTTTCAGCCCAGGAAACAGATTTCAAGAAATGATTTCAATTTGCACGTGTATATCTTAATTCTCTCATACAATCCTGTGTTGTATTCGCTTTTATGTTCTGTATAATTTCATTATGTCAATCAATTTATTAGTAGTATTTGTGTTTTGAGAATTATCGGCTGCAATATATTGGAGACAATGTTCCATTTTATTTTGTTGGCTGTAATATCTGGAAAACAATGTATCATCATTCTCATTTTGTGCGCTCTTTTTAAAATTTCAAGTGACACTAATGGTCAATCCAGAACATCTAATTGAATGAAAAAAAACTCATTTGTTTTGCCTCCCATTTTAATAAACATATAAATCTTGTTTTTATATTTGCATAAAATATTTTAAACAGTATAGATTAGTTATTGACTTCCTGTTTATGTTTACCTCCTCAGTTCGCTTGATATAAAAGCTCGTAACCCTGTCCACTTCGAGCGAAATACTAGCTGAGTGGCAACACATTGAGGGGAGATTTTTTTCATGTAATTACCCTTCCGGATCACCTGAGATCACCCCAATGTGGTGTTCGTGTTGCTAAGTCTTTAGTTTTATATGTTGTGTCTTGTGTACTATTATTCGTCTGGTGGTCTCTTTCTTTTTTTTAGCCATGGTGTTGTCAGTTTATTTTCGATCTATGAGTTTGAATGTCTCTCTGGTATCTTTGCTCCTCTCTTGAATGGAAGATGTTATTTCATTAGCATTAAACAGTTTTAGAGCTGTACCAAAAAACACCTCGGTTCTAAAGTGGACTTTTTGTCTCGTCAGGAGGTAAACGTAATTTTCAAGGCTAATTCAACAGGGATTCATTTGATATTAATATATATGAAATGGTAAGCCCCTAATCCCGTCTTATCTTTTACAGCTGGCTGTACTCGACACTGCTGCGAAATTATAGTAATTTATTCTATGTAGAAAACTATTTTCGTTAAACTAAATCAAAATCTTTTTTCCATTCTTACAAATTCTTCTGTGGTTATTTTTATTCGGATAAATTCCCTATCTTATTTAAAATACTTGAATTTGAATAATACCAATTTTCCATAACTCTCCAGCATATTCACACAAACACATACATTTGTAAAGCCTCAAATAGAAGCATCACTTCTCGTGTTTGTCAATTGAAAACATAACACAAAACAACCCATTTTTACATTAGCAATATGAAAAACAAAATGCTTGTTCTATAATTCCCAAGATTACACTTTGGTTTTCATCTGAATGACTTATATTTGTTATTTGTGTAAAACATTCATAGAGTCATCTTTCATTATGAACAAGGATGTCATCCATATTCATTTTATTGTCATTGAAACATTGGGTAAATTATTAATTATTATATAACCTCAGAGACATATAATACAATATATGTCTCTGTATAACCTCTAATATCTATTGGAATTTCAATTACAAGATGAAAAGGTTCGGAAGAAAATAATTTAAGTCTCTTAAAATAAATTTTAGAACCTATTAATAATGTATACCATTTATTTATGTATGTGTTTGCGAAGAAACGTTCAATAACGATTTTAAACTGTGATTGTTTGGTAAGCATTGCAGGGATATTTTAACCAGGCTGTTAAATTTTTATTTAGAGTACATAAATGTATGTTTAAGGTGGTAAGAGGAATGCATGTACTATCAACAAGTCCGTGCTTCTTGTTTGCTGACATGGAATATTTTTTGTCTGTTAAATTTCTGAAAATGTACTCTTTACAAAATGTGGAAATAATCGAAACACGAAGGCTTATCAAACCCCAGTTATATAATGCCTAGATGAATTTTGCTCAACTTTTCGGAACTTTCGGTTTTAAATGCGCTTCAATTTTGTATATGCTTTAAATTTGTCTTCTAATTGTTTCGATTTAGCCCCACTGATTAGTCATGTGGAGACAAAACGCTCGTCTAAAATACCAACCTGTTATCTTTGTTGAGATTTTACACTAAATCCGTAAGAAGTGTACCGATATATATGTCTGCCTGAAAGAACATGATTGAGCTATTATTTGAAATTGGGCCTAATTTTAGCTTTCAGTAACCGCGGATACTCTTAGATTGGTCTTATATCTCTTTTTATATTTTATTTTTAATTTTGTGCTGTCTTATATTATCAATTTGACGATGAAACACTTTTCAACTGGTTTTTTTTTTTTTTTTTTTTTTTTTTTTTATCTACGTTTGTTGGTAAGATGTTCTGGAACAGTATTGTTTAATGTTAGAACGAAGGGTATCCTCCGTCTTTTTCGCACGCTCACAGACATGATTAACCGTAATGTGCCTGTCCATCCCAATGTTTTTTAACCCTGCTATATGGTTTTGACTGTGTCCATTTTTTAGGCCGAGACAATGACCTGTTGTGGTTCAAAACATTGCCCTTTGGATTTATGGATACGATTTTGTCTTTTGTATCTTCCCATGCGTATTTTTAAATTTGAACGAAATTAAGAAGTTGGTTGTCTGTCAGATCATTTCTTAACTTCCGGTGGTGATGAGAATATAATGATACATCAGATGTCAATTATTTATCTTTACTTCACACAGAAAGGAATAGATTCCATTGCCATATGGGATCTTTTAATATACAATACATAAATTGCCATATGCGGCTTCAGGAACGTAAAGTTTAAAGAAAGTCACAACAAAAGGTATATTCTCAAAAAAATAGTGTTACACTTTAGTAAATAATATAAAGAGTTATCAAGAATAATTGCATTTATCCTAGCGATAAACACAACGTTAAGAATTATAATTAAACAAATAGATATAGCAAGATGTGGTACGAATGCCAATGAGACAACTCTCCATCCAAGTAACAATTTATAAAAGTAAACCAGTATAGGTCAAGTCAAGGGCTTCAACACGGAGCCGTGGCTCACACCGAGCAGCAAGCCATAAAGGGCCCAAAAATTACCAGTGTAAATCCATTCAAACGGGAAAACCAACTGTCTAATCTATATAAAAACGAGAACCGAGAAACATGTATGAACTACATAAACAGACGATAACCACTGTACATCAGATTCCTGACTTAGGACAGGTGCAAACATTTGCAGCGGGATTAGACGTTTTAACGGTACCAAACCTTCTCCCTTTTCTGAACCAATAGTAAACATCGCAACATAGAAAGACACGCTATGAATTAACACACTTTCTGTGTTTAGCATTTTTTTTTTTGCTGTGGCAGTGCACATGTGCAAATCTAATGAATATATTAAAAATCAAACTTCTGGAAAAACATGATACATCAATAAAAAGGCCATTTACATTTTTATGTATAAATATTAAATACAAATTTGGATTTTCCAGCTTTCAGTTGCGAGTTTTACTTCCCTCTTTACTTACGTAAACAGGTAGTAATGATATATCATATTTCAAGTTTTAACCATTTTGTTCATTGGTAAATCGCATAAAATTTTCTATTATTCACATTTTGAAAATTCAAAGCTTAAAATAATTAATTTAAAGCAATTTGACATTTTAGTATGTTGAAGACAATATTTATTTTATTATCCTTTCTAGTATGCATTATTTTATAGCTTTGTATTGTAGCTGCATACATGTATATACTAAATATGTTCATGGCATTTACGAGTGATTTTCACCTACAATGGTTTGAACTTTTATTGTCAGAATAGAATATTTTATTCATTAAAGCATTAAAATAATAAGACGATGGGGGTGTATAAAACCATGGAAATTCATGTAGTGATAAAATCAAGATTAACCTTGAATGTGAATTTATTTGTATTTGTTTTTTATAAGTACTTTTCAACATACTTTTTATACGAAATATATATTTGAATGTAACAAAGCTATTTTCGAACTGTATATGAGACTTTCGTAGCCGTTGAAAAAGAATAAATTCTGTACCAAATAGATAGAAGTCTGCCGAATTTCTGGTGTACATTGATGGTCGTGTATTCGCTCCTTGACCAGAATTTATGTCAAATCTTTTTCTACGAACATCATATATTTAAATTGAAGTATTAACCCGGGGAAAAGACTTCAAGCCACAGTCGGAACAACAATTTAGACAATCAAATATCAGCAAAGAAAACAAAGTATTACATTTTTGTAAATGAAAGTGAGTGTTACAAGCTGACTACTCACCGTACAGTATTTTTTGTCAACTGTTAATAACTTTCATAGTACTATGATTCAAACCTTAACTTGAACATTCGATGTGCTATTAGCTTATATCTAATCTATGTGTCCTATGGTTGCAGTTAATGTTACCATCACCTTATAGTCAATCTTTCCAATATTATGAACACTTGTAATTTCATATTGATGTTTGACAATTGTCCAAAATATTAAAGTGGTCAACTTAGGTGTCATGGTGAACAACTGGTCGAATGGCCTTTCTTATCAAACACCCTTATGATATTCATATCTGTCCAAACAGCTTTGTTATATAAATCAGAGATCTCCGTGAGTATTGTTCTCATATCAAGCCATTATCTCGTTCACTTTTCGTCAATGAATAACTCATTCTCGCTATTTTACTTTCCAGTATAGGAACATGATGGGTGTTACAAGTGTTTTGTTATGTGTTAGGTTTGTGCTGCTAAATCTTTAGTTTTCCGTGATTTGATTGGTGGTTTATTGTATGTTTACTTGGTGTTGTCTAGGATGTATCACAATTAATTGATTTTATTGTTCCCTTTTCTTGTTTCTTAAGCTTTTAAGATTTTTAATAAATGCTTTAAGAATATTGATTGAAGCACAAACTCATCCTTTGATCTACGAATGCACTAAAATATCTCATTCCGTTCGAATTTTACATTTCATAGAAGCTACAGTGATGTATACAAGTATACGCCAATCATTCTGGTGTTCATTGTTATTATTATTTTGTCAATAAATATATATTTCAGCTTCATCTTTTAAAAAAACATAGAAACAGTTTCAAAAAAAAAAAAAAAAAAAAAAAAAAAAAAAAAAATTGGTTAATTCGACTTTACTTATTTATTGATGTTGTTTGGCTTCTTAGTTGTTCAGTTTCTAAGGACTGGTTTTACGTGATGCATTAGTTATTCTGTATAAAGATTTGAAATTGCTATTTGAACAATTACATCAATAATTATAAACCAGAATTTCTAGGTAAATGATGAGAAATGCAAAGAAGTAATACCCTTGCTTTGAACATTAAATGGAATGTTTTATATATGGATGATTGTATAGAACTGATGTTAATTTACATTGATTTCTTAAGAATTCGAAACCTTTTTGAATCTATAAAGCAAAGTAAAAAAAAAATGTTATTGTATGTGAATTAATTTGAATTTAAATGATGTCTTGATGAATAAGTCACGTTATTTTTCTTTGTAAAATATTATTAAAGATACAAGATGTCGCTTAGTGCAAGATTTCAAGCCATTTATGTAAATTTTTGATACACCTGACTATTAGTGCTACTTATGTTGGTTAATAATGCGTTTACGTTCTATTCTTTTTAATCATGCAAAACACGGCTTTCGCCATGTTAAATTCTCCATGATGGTGTAAAGACTTAAACGATCAAACCCGTTTAGTATCTTTCCATACCATGTTTATTCTATTCGTGAATAACAGACAACCATGTAACATTTTTGTTTGGTTTAGAGTTGATGTTAGATTATATCTTGTGTAATGAAATTGTATATAGAAAACTAAGGTACTATGAAATCCTTGATGAAGGGGCAATAAGTAGCACATCCGATCATTTGCCAGTAGTGATTGAGTTTGAGACGGACTCCACCCCACATCGTATTATTAACTCCAGCGACAAATTACCAGCTTGGCATAAGGTAACTGACGCACAGATCAATCAATACCAAAAACTATTGTCTGACCCCGTGGAAATATTAATTGATAAAATGAACTCTTATTCTTTTGCTGATATTGACACTATATATGACGACTTCGTTAGCACATTGCATAATGCTGCGAACATCGCAATTCCAAAATGCGGATTTAATCCACTCACCAAACCGTATTGGAACGCAGATGTGAAACGAGCACACGACAATGAAAGGTCAATGCGTAAACTTTGGGTTCTAGATGGTCAACCTCGAGGAATGCATCTTGACTCTTATCGAATATACAAAAGAGCAAAGTCCGAATTTAGACGTGTACAACAAGCGGCTAATGAACAGTATATGCAAAAGTGTTATGATGATCTAAATGAAACCGCAGAGTGCGATATACGGTTGTTTTGGAAACAAATAAAACGTTTTAAAGGTCGTTCCTCCAAGATATACCCCGAAATTGTGTATGAAAATAAAGTGTACAGTTCTCCGGAGTCTGTAGCAAACTGTTTTGCTGAGTATTTTCATGAGCTGTACCAACCAAAAGACAGTGATAATTTTGACAATGAATTTAAGTGTTCGATTGAGAGCGTATACAAAGACATTATTAAAACTTGTGGTGTTGAAGGTGGATACTTACCTAGTGGATTGATCACTGAACAAGAAGTTTCTAAATTGATAGGTCAGTTAAAATATAGAAAAGCTGCCGGACATGACAGAGTACAAAACGAACATTTGCGCCACGGAGGTAGACCTGTTGTGAAGTGCATAACGGTCTTATGCAACCTCATCGTCAGATTAGGACGTATACCAAAGAACTGGAAACTAGGCCTCCTTGTTCCTATCTTCAAAGGTGGAAATAAGTGCAAAACTTCACCCGATAATTATAGACCAGTTAGTTTACTGTCCTGTGTTTTGAAACTATTTGAAAGTATTATTAAAGCTCGGTTAATTGACTTCGTGTTGTATGACAAAAACATGCCGAATCTCCAACAACAAGGATTTCAAAAGTACCTTAGTTGCTTAACTGCATCGTTTAATTTACATGAAACAATTTATCATAACCTAGAATTATTCAGTAAAATTTTTGTTGCCTTTTTAGACAGTAAAAAAGCTTTTGACACTGTCTGGAGAATTAGTCTTATGTATAAATTGTATAAAATAGGTGTAACAGGCAAATTATGGTCAGTTATTAATGACTGTCATATTGATACTATGAGTTCAGTAATTGTAAACCAGTGTCAGTCTGAGTTCTTTCCTGTATTACAAGGGGTTAGACAAGGAGGGGTTTTATCTGGTTTATTATATTTAGTATTTATAAACGATATGTTGGTTGATCTGGAAAAATGTAATAAGAAAACTGGTGTTTATCACATAGCTAGCTGCTCCCCTGCTCTCGCTGACGATATTTCATGTATTGGCACAACTCCGTTGTGTCTCCAGCGTATGTTAGATATATGTGCTGACTATGCCCATAGATGGAGGTTCTGCTTCAATTCGAAAAAGTCATGCGTAATGCAATTTTCCTTGAATCCACGAGAAGTTCGAGTAACATACGACTGGCATATTGCGAACAGTGTTCTTCCGGTAGCCGAAGAATACACTCACTTAGGCATTGCGCTAAATTCCAAATTCAGATCGACAGAAAGAACATCAAATGCATGTAGAAAAGGCAAGAACTCTTATTTTGCGCTCAACGGTGTTTGCGACAAGTCAACACATCCATGTGTTCTACTTAAACTGTTTAAATCTATAGTGTTACCTACTGTTCTGTATGGTTGTGAAATGTGGACTAGTTTAAAGTCAAACGACATTGCTGCGTTAAATCGTTTTCAGCACTTTATAGTCAAGCGAATTTTGGACTTGAAAACGTCTACGAGATCAGATATGTGCCAAAGTATACTTGGACTTCATACTATTACCTCGTCTATAGAGACTAAGAAGTTACATTTCTTGCAAAAACTGTGTAGTCTTGATGACAACTTCCTAACGAAGAAAATATTTCTTGCGCGTCTGTTTACCTATTTTATTGACAATGAACGCAATCATCATGGATTCATTCCTGATATTATGAACATTTTGTATAAATATAGCCTTCATTCTTATATGCTTGACTTTTTGCGAGAGGGAGTTTTTCCAACGAAGCAATTTTGGAAAGCTTTAGTGCAAAATACAGTTGACAAAGTACAAACTGACGAATGGACTCGGCGTTTACATAACGATAATAACTTTTCTCGCTTTAGAAGTATTCACCGATCGGTTAGAGTTCCAGACTTCTGGAAAAGTTCTAAATCATCCAGAGAAATCGTAAACTCCTATTATATTACTAAACTGCTAATCGACATTCCAAATACCACTGGAGGTACATGCGAACTATGTAACACTCAGTTTTTAGATGTATATGTACATGCATGTTGTAGCTGTAGCGGAACTCATTTAATCAGAGATATGTGGTGGGAGTTTATAATTGAAAAATTCCCATTGCATTTATTTGTGGAACTTTATTCATACGACGATGAAGAGTTATATTGCATTCTTTTGGGGAAGCACATAACAACGAACAATATAGACACCGACAGTTTTTATAATCTTTGTCATGTGCACGTTGCACACTGTGTCGCTGCATATAGTAGATTAAGGAGAACAACGATTCGTTAATGTGCCAGTGCATGAACCGTCGTTAGTGAGAGCAATTTTTGTCAAAATTTTCTTCAGTTATATAAATAAGTACAGAACTTTATTTTGTTAATGTACATATTGTCATATTATATTGTGTTATTATCATGTTTTGAAAACTTTTGTAATTTGAGCTGTTTACATATATGATTGTTCATTGAATCTCTTAATAGAGGAAATAAAGATATGAATGAATGAATGAATTACATCAATAATTATAAACCAGAATTTCTAGGTAAATGATGAGAAATGCAAAGAAGTAATACCCTTGCTTTGAACATTAAATGGAATGTTTTATATATGGATGATTGTATAGAACTGATGTTAATTTACATTGATTTCTTAAGAATTCGAAACCTTTTTGAATCTATAAAGCAAAGTAAAAAAAAAATGTTATTGTATGTGAATTAATTTGAATTTAAATGATGTCTTGATGAATAAGTCACGTTATTTTTCTTTGTAAAATATTATTAAAGATGCAAGATGTCGCTTAGTGCAAGATTTCAAGCCATTTATGTAAATTTTTGATACACCTGACTATTAGTGCTACTTATGTTGGTTAATAATGCGTTTACGTTCTATTCTTTTTAATCATGCAAAACACGGCTTTCGCCATGTTAAATTCTCCATGATGGTGTAAAGACTTAAACGATCAAACCCGTTTAGTATCTTTCCATACCATGTTTATTCTATTCGTGAATAACAGACAACCATGTAACATTTTTGTTTGGTTTAGAGTTATACCGGTAGTTGGTTTGAATATGATATTAAATTAGAAATCTTGGCAACTTATCATAAGATATTAATTCTGATACAATTGTTCAAGTTGACATTATCATCTATCATTATATAGATAGTGTGACATCATAAATACCTTACCTCAATGTTCCACCATGCTTATTCTATTCGTAAAAAACGTGAAAAAACAAAGGTTATTTTGGTTTGGGTTAGAATTCTAGTTGATTCAAAAATGATATCGGAAATCTTGGCTTCTAAACATAAGATATTAATCCTGATACAATTGATCAAGTTGACATTATCATCTATCATTATAAAGATAGTGTGACAGCATTTTTACTCTCTCTCTCTCCGTAATGCTTTACCATGTTTTTTTTTATTTGTGAATTACGGACAAATCATTGGTAATTTTGATTTGGTCTAAAATTCTAGATTTAAATATGATATTGGAAATCTTGGACTCTAAACATAAGATATTAATCCTGATCATAGCTAGTACTTTTGGTTTGGTTTTATAATTCTAGTTGATTTAAATATGATATTGGAAATCTTAGATTCTAAACATAAGATATTAATCCTGATACAATTGATCAAGTTGACATTATCATCTATCATTATAAAGATACTGTGACAGTATAATTACCTCGTTTACGTAGTAGGAACTCTTTGAATATGTTACCTTATCAAATAGCTGTTTTATCATGCAGCAACTTCAAAGAAAAAGAACAACATTAAAATAATAAAAGAAAGTAAAAGATCAGAAGCATAGCAATGGATCTCGTTACATCGTCGCCTTAAGATAAAATGTATCATAAAAATCAATAAAAAGTAGCTGGGTTTTACTTTGCTTTAAGATTAATTTTATTAAAATCTAGGATCATTTTAAATCATAAAAGGTACAGAAAAGACAGAACAAACAACAAACAAATATTTTTTTTGCCAATCACGGCGCCCAAAATGAGCAGAATAATCACACTATAATTTTCAGACATAATGTAAATTAAAAATAGGTTAAACAAAGTACATAATATGATTGATTTTGATTTAATTGATTGATATAAAAAATTAAAGCAAATGAAGTAGGCAATTTGTAATAATAAAAATATATAATATAATATGACCAATTGTTTGTTACTGTGGTCCCTTTATTGGACAGCACACCTCATAGAACACTAATAATCCATCAAATGTAAAAGAAATAACTAACAGAAGAGGTTTTGCGAGCCATAAAAACCCTGATTACCCCACCATATTTAACAAATTTATAGCCAGTCAGGGTCGATAATAACCCTAAATGCCATTATCATATTGTATATAAGACAATGCTTTATCAAGTCAGGAATATAACTATTGTTATCCATTCGTTTAATGTGTTTAAGCTTGTGATTTTGCCGTTTGCTTGAGGACTTTCCGTTTCGAATTTTCCTGTGAGTTTGGTATTTTTGTTATTTTACTTTTTAATACAATATACGTTCATAAATGTATTGATAAAATCAAAGACGATATGTTGATAAGTGACTGTTATAACACTTGTTAATAAAAACTGATATCGAAGTATTTAATTTTATTTTATTCCGTCAACAGATGTAAATGTCATGTTTACAATATATAAATGACATGCTGCTTTCGCCAGCTGGCCTTACGACATATGACAGCAACATGTATGACAGTTTTCGGATTTAAACATTTTATATGAAGGAAATTAAGTTCTTGTGGATATTGTAAGTATCAACATTTGTTTATGATCATTATTGAAATAGGTAACATTGGATTAACCAAAACAGGTCAATAACATTATAACAATTTCCGCAGAATATTTGCTTTATGTCGCCTCCGTATTTGTGACAATCTTCGAAACAGTGGATCGAACGGAAAAACACTGCTTTACTGATCCTGCTTCTTAAAAATATTAAAAAGATTTAAACGAAACCCTTGTGTCGTTTACCTAACTCTTACATGCATTCTAAAATTAAGATTGAAGACTTGCTAAAATGTCCTTGATTAGCTAATTGATTGATTAATTAGAACAGGTCTGAACGTCATGTAACCAACATTTAATTTTTTATGTACATAACGGGACAAATATTTTCCGTTGTTAACACCAAATTCAATTTGATTTTGAACATTGAGCATCTATAAGGTACATTCAAAGTTTATTATTGGCCATTTCAACGTTAAAATTGATTTTTTAACATTATGCAAATACATGTAGTTATCAAAAGTACCAGGATTATAATTTTATACGCCAGACGCGCGTTTCGTCTACATAAGACTCATCAGTGACGCTCAGATCAAAAAAGTTAAAAAGCCAAACAAATTCAAAGTTGAAGAGCATTGAGGACCAAAAATTCCAAAACGTTGTGCCAAATACGGCTAAGATAATCTACTCCTGGGGTAAGAAAATCCTTAGTTTTTCAAAAAATTCAAAGTTTTGTAAACAGAAAATTTATAAAAATGAACATATAATTGATATTCATGTCAACACCGAAGTGCTGACTACTGGGCAAACAAACGCGACCAGGGGGGCATTTCCTCCAGCCTGAATTTCGACAAACCTTTGACACTTTATTACGTTGCATCCAAGATTACAGTCAACTATTGTAATCAATTACAATCAGTCTCATTTTACGAGATATTATTAACACCGTGTGTGTGTCATCCATGAATGCCTACATTTGTTTTCGGAATTAAGACCAACAACAGTTTTTGGTGGGATCGGCGTTGCTCGGTTTTCGGATTTTTCAGTATGTTTGTGATTTTATTTTTTTTAAAGGTAGACCTGAATTGCTGCGGCATTATCACATAAATATAAATATTTTTCATCTTTTTCTTTCCTTAGACTTTGAGTTGATTTCAAAGCAGATGTTTCTGATTTAGGGATATAATACTTGTTCGAATTAACCTTCACATGTTCAGCTTCTGTCATTCAAACACGTGTTGTTACTCTCGCATTTGCAGTCACGCAAGACATGCTGATTTGTATATTGAATCAATGTCATAAATTGAATCCATGACGATGAAACTTATCACAAAAGATCTCTGCTTTGAAAATATACTAACAGAAGTAAAAACCTTTAATAGGAATGCAAACAATTTCAAAATATGATCGTAAACAAAGGACAAAATCTCACAATGTGATTGTATGATAATCCTACATTCAAATAACACAGTTTAATCGTTAGATAATGTCAAACTCACTATGTAATATAAGCTTCGATAAGTTCCCAGGACCTTTACAGACATAGATTATTCAATATAGCTTGTTGTTCTTTCGGTATTGTTTAGAACTCCGATGAAGCGATCAGAGAAAAAAGATGACCGAAGTCAGCGTTGAGTTAAGACAAAATTATAGTAATTTACTATATTTATGGGTCTGAATGTTACCCTAGGCAATTATAAAGGCACATTTATCACTCATATCTAGGGGAAAACTAACTACAAACATCAAATTTATAGACATTGTTTCAAAAGATTTATCATTTGACCGGAGTTCTTCGTATGGTTATACATACATGGGTTAACTACATTATTATCTACTGGTTTTGCATTAAAGTGCACAATTGTCATTACAAACATTTACAGATAAGGCAATTATAACCTATTTTCATAAAATTCCTATTTGGTAAATCAAAGTCTTCTAAAACCATATGGAGATATCTGATTATGTAATTTCTTGTAAACATATTTTTTGGTTTTTATGTATGGATTTTTCTGGAATATGAACATTAATTTTGGCTTGTATTAGTCGTTTTCTATCTGAAGTGTACTTTAGACTGTTATTTTTTACCCTCAATATTAACTTCATATCGTGAATGGCATTTGTGATGTTGTAGTATTACACGTTTGATTTTGAACTGCTTTTTGATTTTTTTTTTATTGTAAGAGTCTATTTTCAATTGGATAAATTTTTTAGTACTCTTGTTCCCCTTTTTCTATTTGAAACATTTACCGTTACGTGCGCCTGATTAGCTATTTGTGTGTACGTGTTGTTGATTCGTGGGTGTCTCTTATCTTCCATGTACTTTTATTGCCTGAGCTAACAGTTATTTGGTACCGCTGTCTTGTTTTCATTGAGTTGCTCCTCTTTTATATATTGTTGTCATTAGATTTTCTTCGTGACACAAGATATAACTTTTAAAATCTAACACTGAGTATTCATTATTGACAGTAGAGTTACATGGTTTATTCTTAAAGTAAAACTGTACATTGATTTTCAAAATCATTTTAATTAAGTATTGTTTATCTCATTTGTTTTATAAAACCATTATTCAATAATAACTTTAATGCATTTGTGACTTTCATTCTCCATTATAGCTTACACTACCTGAAGCTTTCCCCAACAACTAATGATTGTTTGTAACTAAATGTACAGTTAAGGTAAAGTCTAATTATTTTCAAATAATTAGAGAATGGATCAAAAGAAATGACAAGATAGTTCGCTAATGATGTAATTAAAGCAACCAATTATCGATAGAAGGGCACATATTCGACGAATTGTAAACTAAATTGAAAAAATGAAAAGAACACAACCATTCGGGCACTTAAAGGCTAATATAGTATTTACAATACTTTTTTAGCATTATATGATGGCATTTGACGAATATCTGTACAATATTCTGGCTTTAAGTTCTACGAGTGTGTGATACTAATTAACTTGCACACTATCCTTGTTCTTGGATAAACACCAATACAGTATACCTAAGACATGGTCTTGTCTGTTTTAGTAGCACTTATTGTTATCTTTTGCATTCTCTATTTTCTTCCCATGTATAGACGCGTTTCAATTGATTAAGAAATTTAATTAAAGAGGGCTTAAATGCAAAGTTAAATATGGCACTTACATGAAGAAAAAAAAGGTTTTTTATTGATCGAATTTAAATATGGTACTTGCATGTACAAACAACCATCAAATTCTGATAAAAAAAAATACGTCAACATTTTTTTCTTTAATTAGAAGTGACTTGATTTAAAAAGTCAAAATGGTGTTCAACGTACCTGAAATTTCTCGATCTCAAATTGAAAAAAAGATATAATGGTATTATTTTACATAGATTTTCACTTTATATCATGAAATAATAAAGATAGCAATTAGTTTACTTTGAAATCCCATGTGTACACCTACCTTGATTGTATGTTAAATGAGAATCCGCTACGACTGAATTACTGCCATGATAGCAGATACCCAAGGCCAATATCGTGTGGACTTATGTTGAACCTTGCGTAGTAATTGTTGTTAAATTTTATACTGGTGTGTTAACTCGAATAATTCAAGCCCTTTCCGTGTCCGATTTTCTCCCACATAATGACTGGAGTCTCTACAATAATGCGCACAAGTAAAACAACCCAAAATAAACCTGATAGAAATTGGGTTTCATTATCCGAGCAAAAAATATTAATTACTTCTTTTAGTAATTTTATACGTATCTTTCAAATGTGACTTTCGAATGTTTTTACGTTTGTTAACGTAATTGTTTTTTTTATCTTGTTTAAATTGAACAGAAACGTTTTGGTAAACAGTCACACTAAAAATTATAACCATCTAAATATATTATTAACATCATAAAAAAAAGGTACTTTAGTAAAATCATCAAAGGGATATCATTTTGACGTTATATCAATAAGGTCCTAAAATTGACATAAAAAGGCAGTAATATTAATTGAAAATTATCCCGTTTTTTAACATGGAGCCACACATTTGTTATTACAACTACACGGATATATTGTGTCTACAAATGTAGTTGTTAGATTCGTGACTCTGTTTGAATCGGTGTGCTCGACTATATTGTAGAAAAGTAGTAGATTTTGGTCAACTGTTTCAAATGTTTAAGAATAATAGATACTAGTAATAAAACATATAATAAAAAATAAAATATATGCAAACATTTCCGAGACACTATTCAAAATACAACATACATACGGACAATAGTAGTATACTGCTGTTCAAAAGTCTTTATGAAAACAATGCATTGTTCGTGAAAAAATATTGAAAAAGACAAAATGGATTTACTTTATAACGATATGACAACAGAAGAAAACAGAACAATACAATTGACCTTTAAGTTGATTATTACATGATTACTTTTCTAATACTCCTGCTCCAGAAAAAAACATTAAAGAGATTTTAGCCAGTGTTGTTCCGGATGTTACTATTGATTGCACATAACAAATGAAAATAAGTGCAGGTTCATTCAGTATAAGTCATTTATGACGCAAGGTAAAATTGTATAAGAAGTTGGATTTTTTTATGACAGTTCTGTAAAATTCTTTGAACGTGTTTAACTAGAACTTAAGCGCGTGAACAAGTAAATATGTTGCGACTAACGTATAAACGTAAATTCCTCTATAAATTGACTATAACTACACTCTTTTTTTTTTTATTGGTTACCGGATTTAAACACAGTACTAAGATAATTTCATACTCACCTAACCCAAAGACTCCATAAATTTGAAAGTAAACTTTATGCGTGGGCGAAATCCGGATTTGAAAAAGATAAACCGTTAAACAAATCTGAACCGCCAATTAAAATCAGCTTTAAAATCATGTTATAAAAATAAACCTTACTTCTTGGGTCTTCTGAAAATCTCTACCTCGACCAGTGATCGAGCAGTGAAGAAAATAAAAACGGGACATTAAAATCAGCCTACGTGACCACGACATTAGATCTCCTATAGCTCTGTCATTTACAACTAATTTAGACCCAGAGAGATTTCAGTTTAGACATAACGTTCTTCTTATTGATGTTTACCCAACACCTCTATTTACATGATGTAACCTCTATTTACTTGATGTAAATATGAATATTGTATGAACAAAATCCGACACTTAAAATAGTGTATGTCTTATTCCATTGGTGAGTGTCAAAGAAACCAAAAAGTATAAAAATGTTTACATCCCTTTCATCATGTCACGATTTTGAATTCCAATGCAAATTGTACCTTATATAATTCTATAGGTGTGGAGAAATTTTTTATCTGAAAATAATTTGTACGAATTTTTTTGGAATCAAAAGTTATAACTAATTTTACTACTTTTACTAGTAAAGTGTTTCGTATACAATTGATTTTGTTAAATTCATTGTCTACTCTCCAAAAATGGAATAAAACAAAAACAATATTCTGTCTTTTGTTTCTGTTAATGTTTGGTTCACCAAAGGCTAGTGAATATTACTTTTCAAAAGACAATAAAACCGGATATTTACATCTTCAAATAACAGTAATTGCATAAGATTTTAACGATATTTATTGATGTGTCTACCTGGTATTTCCATTAGTCAAAAACGTAAGCCAAGTGATATATTCAAACAACTATTGCCTATACAGCTTCAAAATGTAAAGTATATTGTGTATTTATTAATTTATCTAACGTACAGCTACAACGTAACATTGTGACTGTAGTTTACATTAAGGATTTGCTCGTAGAAAATATCAAATTCAAAATCGGCGGGAAACGTCTTACAATGTACTTCTTAAGTACAAAGAAATTTCTTCGATTACATTCAAATGTTTAGGTCTTTTACATTACTATTTATCTCACAGGAAAATAAAATAAGCAATGTTTTATTGCTCATTCGGAAGTCATACTAATGAAGTTTATGATTTATTTTCTTGGATAAAGTAGAATCCCCGGGAAAATGTCAAATGGATTACGCGGGAAATGTTTATGTTTTCATTTCACGAGGATATCAGAATGATTGTAGCATTTCGTCTGTCACATGTTCGGTTTGTCATTCGGCTAATCAATAGAAAAACGAATGATATAAAATAGAGCCTTTGTTCTGAATCTATTTGCTTTTATCGTTTATGATTTATTACAATAAGACACAGCATTTCTATAAATCATCAACATTGATGGCAGGCAAATTATTGCTCAATTTATGAAGACGTAACAGTAATAACTGCTTATATAGCAGTGGTTATATAGTTTATGATGCTACGGTGCCGGTATTAAATGAAATGAACTAGTTGTAGTATGAATATATCTCACTGTTTAAAAATATATAAATATTTGCCTTATCCAATGGACAAAAAAACTGCTATGCAGTACTATAGAAAACATTCAGATTATGTCCTTGTTTGTAAAACAAAATTAATAAATACTTTATCAGTCGAATGTCTATTGTCCACAAAGAAACCAAAATGGTCGATGATGTTATTTTGTTAATGAGAAAATTTAATATGAAAAAAATACAAACAAAGGTTATTATTTTTAAAAGTGAAGATAGAAGTAACCACCAAGGCGCGTTACGTAGAGAGTAATATCAGTGTTTATTTCTTATTGAACTTATTGTTTGTAATAAAAATGAAATCCTTCAGTCAATATAAAATTTAAGCTTTCGTTCTACTATAAGTAAAAGAGTTTTGGAATTTATGGGGCAAAAATTACTGAATGATTGCAAATAACGTTTAGAGTTGCGATTCTATTATTATTTTTTTTTAAAACGGGCAAAATCTTTTGAATTTCGAAAAAAAAATTAAACACAAAAATACTCAACTCATAGGAAAATTCAAAACGGAAAGTCTTTAGTCAAATGGCAGATCAAAAGATAGAACACATCAAACAAATGGACAGCAAATGTCATATTCTTGACTTGGTACAGGCATTTTCAAATGTAGAAAATGGTATTTATGTATTAAAAATGTTATGCCTGGGAAAAGATATTTTTTGTAAAGCACTTGATACGGGATACAGATTCGTATTGCTCGACATAAGTCGAGCTTTCCGAAGTTCTTATAAATAAACGTTGAAATATTGATATATGTACAAGATCCATATTTTGAAAAAATATCAAGAGATTTTGTGACAAACTCATTTATTGTTCAACGTCAGGAAACTAATAGCCATAATTGTGTTAAAAAAAATATTTTTATCTCTCTCATTAATTTACATCATGGAATATCAATTTTGCAATACATAAACGATATAAATAAGAACTATGAGAAAATTGTGATGTGCATTTGCAATTCCCATGATGTGAAATGCAGTTGAATTCAGATTTGATACCAACAAAATTAGACTAGAATTCAGTCATTCGATACTAAGCTGTACGTAAAATCCCTGTTGAATTCTAGATTTACAGAATTCAATACCAA
Source organism: Mytilus galloprovincialis (assembly GCF_965363235.1). Taxonomy (NCBI): domain Eukaryota; kingdom Metazoa; phylum Mollusca; class Bivalvia; order Mytilida; family Mytilidae; genus Mytilus; species Mytilus galloprovincialis. Next base: position 44,784,698 of record NC_134850.1, on the reverse strand, counting down.
AAGTTTAATTTCTTTTACAACTCAAATCCGATGCTGAACATTTTTTGGAAAGCAATATTCATTGCAATACTCTGTTAAATTGACTATGTTTTACTAATTTAAAAGTTAAAATTGCTTCATGTGAACACATTGTTCGTCTTAAATAATAATTCAATACTGACGTAATCCAGTCCCAGTTCCCATTCTTGATTTTATTTGTAAATGTCTGTTAGATATACATTGTCAAAAAGACTGACGGAACTTTTATTTATTAAAATCATTATGCCTGGATTATTCTTTCTTGCCATTTAGCTTACTGTGCTACTCACAAGTTTGGTCGCCGTTGCTTGTAATCCAGCTACTAGCAAATTTGATATCTCTTTCTTGTTACCCGGCTATCAGTGATACTCCTACATTTGATCGCCTTTTCTGTCATCTGACTAACACGTTACCCGAAAGTTTACTTGCTACAATGTACTTCTACATCTAATCCTTTCCTCTTTCCTGTACCCGAGCAACTGACTACTCAAATTTTTTTTATATATCACCCACCATCTGTGCTACACCTATGTTTCGACCATGTGGCTACTCAAAAGTGTCTAGCCTGCTACATCAACGTTTAATCGCTCTTTCCTGTTATCTGATTAACTGGCTACTGGACATTTTCTAATGTTGTCACCCGGCTATCTGTGCTACGGCGTTTTATCGCTCTTTTCTGTCCTTCGAACAACTGGCTAGTCAGAAGTTTATTTATCCTCACCAAGATATCCCTGTTCATGCGATCTTCTTTCCTGTCATCTGACTAACTGGCAACTCGAAAGTTTACTTTTCTTGTCACCCAGCTAACTATTCTTCTCCTACATTTGATCGCTCATTCTTGTATCAAGTCACTTTCTTATCGCTCGTTTCTCTTTCATAACATATGGCTAATTGTCCTATTCGTGTGATAGCTCTTTCAGGTCATCCGACTAACTGTGTTCCGTTGATAATTCTGATATCTGTAAATTCAAACAGTTTTTTTTTTGCATATCTACCGAGGGCCTTATTCCTCCGTTGCCATGGTTTCTGTTGTCCGTATAAGACATATAAAACTTAACAGTTTCCACCAAGGACCTTAAAAACTGAACTAAAACCCTGTCCAACGAGGCCCATAGAAAGTCTAGACAATTAAACCATATGCATGTTCATCCAGGGTCTATAGTACATTAACACTTCAACCAAAAATAGTTGCACGATCAGTTGACAAAAATGAAAGATTTGAATCTTTAACACATGTAATTATAAGTGCAATGTGCTCTAGAAGGATAGGTTTATTCTGTCAAGTCTGAAGCACTTGTCATATCCAGTTGATTCTCTAACATGATAGTAGTATGACATTTAGATATGCCAGAATTTTGCTTTTATGCACAATACACAAGAGATGCAGAAAATCTCAGACAAAATCGTTCATATTTATATCATTTATCACAGTTAACAGTTGATTTGCAAATAATATCAAGTAATTGGCCATCTGTAAAGTTCCAATTATTAAATTCTGTTTTAGCCTAAAATGGGTTAACTTTGATTTAGTTTCACTATATTGTGCATTAACAAAAGATAACGTTTATCTCATTTATGGAAAGTACTTCCGAGATTGGGATCATCATCTTATTTATATCAATTTCAAGCATCGAGCAATTCACTTTGTATTAGAAATTTGTTTCTTGCCAAACAAATACTCGATATGACATTCAAAAAGACAGAAGACATATTTCTTAGTCAAAGCTGTCGTATTTGAATGATAGATCGAGATATGTATGACACTTTTTAGCTTAATTGAGTTAAAAGTAAATAACATCATCTTCTAAGAATTGGCACATATATTCTGCAGTATCAATCTATACTAGATACACTTTGCGACAATTAACAATGTCGATATAAGCGCCATTATAACACTGAAAAGTATTTAGTTTTGTTCTTTACAGAAAATTATAACAAGGGCTATATCGACCAGACGTAGTAATTGTCTGGTTAAGATATACTTTTGTTCAAATGTTTTCGTAATAATAGATACTTAGCTTTCACAAATTTCATTAAAAAGTCACTGCCTAATTTATACAATGAATGAAGTTATGATAGATCAGACTGAGTAATTGTCTAGCAAGGAAATACTTTTGTTCAAATGTTTTCGCACTAATGGGTACTTAAAACTTTCAAACAGTTCATAAATAAAGTCATCACACATTTGAGACAATGAATGAAGTTATGATAGAACGTACTCTGTAGTAGGCTGCGGAGAATTTATTCTTCTAAAAACTATAACTGTATTATAGCTTATCCACCAAGGGAAACAAATAATTAAATTTCAGTCAAGTCGTTTTAACTCTTGATGTTTAATGAAAAGCAGGTCACGTGGTGTATACTAAATCTTGAACATAGTTGTATTTCGTTGTTGAATTTCGTAATTAACATATATACAATTTCGTAAGACATATTGTTATTGATCAAATACAGAAAAGCATGCAACCAGAATTTACATTTATTACTTTAATTTATTTTTTGTAATATGTCAAAAAATCGATTGCCTATTTTCTGTCGAAATTGAAATTTAACAACTTGCAATAATGTGGTTACAACTCAATGTAATGAGCTCTTCAAAAGGTTACAACTACTTTCACTCTGGCAGGCGTTACAACATGACGTGTTTCTCGTATATAGATAGTTATTTGATATAAAGGGAAATATATGATGATTGAATAAAATAAACTCGCATTTTCAAGTAATACAAAACTTTCATGAAAATTGAAATGTGACAGAAAAAAAAAATACCAGTAACGTCAATTTTCAATAGATTTGTTATATAAGTTCCTTGTCACATATTTCCTTGTTTCTAGATTCCTTAATATTATTTCATTGTATAATATCGTTTAATGTTGATTTATCTGAATAAATATTGTTTAAACTAACATATTTCACATATACGTACGTTAATTTGATATTTTCTTAATCACATGATTTGAGAAAAAGTGACCTCTCTTCGTCGTCATGTTGGCTGTAAACGTTCAGAAATTCCTTCATACATCAACAAAATACAACTGACTATACTGCCGGAAAATATCACTTCGACATGTTAAGAAGATTAGCCTCTGGCCTTTGTTAGTCTTGTATTATTTTAACTTTTAGTTTCTTGTGTACAATTTGGAGTTTAGTATGGTGTTCATTATCACTGAACCAGTATATATTTGTTAAGGGGCCAGCTGAAGGACGCCTCCGGGTGCGAGAATTTCTCGTTATATTGAAGACCTGTTGGTGACCTTCTGCTGTTGTCTGCTCTATGGTTGGGTTGTTGTCTCTTTGGCACATTCCCCATTTCCATTCTCAATTTTATTTCGAAGACTTGCTTGCACCATATGTTTGAATTTGGTTTATCAGAAAAGAAAACCCACGAGTTTCTCCAATATGTACAAAATAGTTAATCTAAAAATTAAAAGTACTGATTTAACATGTATTTACGTGTTCAAAAATATATGGATGTGGTGAATAAAAACGAGCATGGAATAATTCCGGTCCGTTTGTATTGCGGACTGGATCCTGCTGGCGGCTGTGAAGCTCAAAGACCTTTTCGAGCATGATTATCGTACTTACACTCAGAAATCAACCAATCAAAACACTGTATTTGGTGTTTCGAGCACAAATTTTGTCATGACTCCTAAAAGGGAGGTAATTGTTATGACAGAGAGCCCGAGAACCCTGAATGAAATGCGACCCATGGCATTGCAGGTTGAAAACTGTTACTTTAATTTAAACAAAAAATCAAATTGTCGAACAATCTCTTTGATTACAGACATTATGTACATGTATACTGATTTCAATCGCGTAGAAAGACATACATATTTTTGTAGCAAATGATATTATTTTTATTTTTAAATTGAATTTTATATACAGCTGTCATTACTTATTAGGTCGATTAAACAACATTAAACAGCATGCTTTCATGTATACTTTAACTTCCTCATACATGTAACAACATTACATTTCAACGATCTAACAGTGTGAGTGTCTCTCAGAAAAGGTAATTGCAATTCTTTCTTTATCATGTATAAGCTTCCTATCTTAGGAACACCCCTTAATGGGTCATAGGGAATATTTACATAAATCGGTAAGAAAGTAAATTATATATTTTATCACGAGCATTTTCTACGTTTTTTTAAATTAAAAATGTAAAGTGGACATACATGTATCATTCGAACGCATCGCGTTCATTCTTATCCTGTGTGTGCAAAGGTGTAACGCCTATTTAAATGAATTATTTGCTTGTCAAACCAATTTTCTTTTTAATATTAAGCTCTAAAATTTAATGTCTCGAAAATACCCGTCCACAACATAGGATGAAAAGTCTGTACTTTATTTATGTTTGCGTTGAATTTAGCTGTCTGTTGAATACAACGGGTATTTGAAAATGCTGTCTTTGAAATGTCAATTTTCTGTAAATGGTTTTTATTTTTATTTTCGATGTATGCAATCAAAACCCTAATATTTTTCTACCAGTATGCACAAACTGCCTGAATCGTTTTTGACACAACTCCGAAGTTTTTGCTCATGTGTGTACCTTGACGCATTTTGACCAGCTGACTTGCACTATTTATTTAAACGATCCCTATTTGGTAAAAATATGAAACAGTATACGTTTTTCTCTGAAATAATCGCTATTAAGTTACATGCATGTATTTTGATTTTAATTTACAAAATAACATGTTCAAAATTCACATCATAATTTTTTTAGTAATGTTTATTATATATTATTGTTATCTTCCTGGGATACATGTGAAATGAATGCGCGGTAATGTAATCAATAGCTGTACACAAACGTAAAACAAATATAAATCCCTAAATGCATCCTTTGATTGGTTGTTGATACTTGACGTTATAAAGCCACTTTTAAGCGCCACTTTTGGGCTATTTCGTGTCGGCTAGTTTTTATTGGTGGAGGAAGCCGGAGTGCCCGGAGAAACCAACCGACCATTTGATAAGAAATTGCATCCTTTGAGAATTGCCACCATACATCATTATAATTCTTAACTTTTGTCAAATAAACATTAGTGTACTTTTTAACTAGAAATTATCTCTAGTCTGCATTGAAACACAACACGCAAATGGTCGTCGGTTAAATAGTCCCATGTCATAAAACATATTATTATTGCACTGGAAAATAGTTGCAATTGTCAAAAATGCTAATGTTCAGCATAGAAATAATTGTTTTCCTGTGTTATGTAGGAAAGAAAAACTGTTTGCAAAGGAACAAAACGAATTTTTGTCATGCAAATGATTTTTCTAATTGACAACACTCGGCAGTATAATTACAAATTACTGGCCTTTTTGGTTTTAATACTTCAGTCAGATGTTTATATTGCATTTATTTTAAAGTATAATTGAGGAGCATCAAGACTTATGTTATGATTATAGTCTACAAAATAGAGACATGTGACAAGTAAAATTTGTCCTGCTTACTTCCCCTTGTTTGTGTTGTATTACCAGAATTCTGATCTGTAATTTGTGTAATTTGAATTTAAAAAAATGGTTTTACACCTTAACACACAAATATGTCCATACAATCAAGATATTTTTAAATTATACATCAATTTTTATGAAAATTTTATGAAAATTTTGTAAATATTAGATATAAACAAATGCATGACATTGCACGGTTTAACTTAATTTTGATTTTGGTTAAGAATGTGTTTTCTATACATGTAAACGAGGGGCGAAAGATACAAAAGGGACATTAAAACTCGTAGATTGATAATAAACTTACAACGCCATGGTTAAAAATGAAAAAGACAAACAGACAAATAATAGCACACAAGACACAACATAGAAAACTGAAGACTAAGCAAAACGAACCCCACCAAAACTAGTTGTGATGTCAGGTGCTCATAAAGTGTAGGCAATCCTGCTCTACATGTACATGTGGCGCCCGTCGTGTTGCTCATATCAATACAAACCCGGTAAAAAGTTTATGGGGTTAGTCCCATTTGTAAAAAAGGAACGGGATTTTAGTTACAACTTAAGGAACATATCCGATATCATTTGTGAAAATGATATTCCAGAACGGTCAACCAACTCATGTCAACCAACTTGCTAAGATCGATACACATTTAGATGACATTTATCATTTTACTTGTATTGAAGAAATGTGATCGTGACAAGTGCGGTCATTGTTGAATCTTATGTTGTAGTTACCACATTTCTCATTTATTTTTATTTTCAGTAGATTTAAACAATCACTTTGCACCTAACGTGCATATGGTGTTAAGGGTTATGTAACATAATACAAATATTGAATAATTGACTACAATTTGTATACATTTACTTGAAGATTTATTAGAACTCCCTTGCCGCGGTATCTTTTACAATGAATGTCAGATGATAGGTGTACTAACAAGACCAGGAAAGGCAACAAAGTTCTACTTTCTATTTGAACAGGAAGTAAAATACGAGAATAATGACAGACTATGTCGTATTCCTACTTAACAGTTTGCCATCCCATAAAAAAGAGAGAATTTATGGTCAGTTTATCGCTTACTTACATCAAACGAACAATAGACTCCGGTACATTGTAAACAAGCCCTGCTATACATATTGATTGTATGAATCTCACTTTGAATAAATCTGTTATCCAATATAGACTGTCATCGACTGCTTCCTTGTTACTGGTATTTAACTTCAAGCTCCAAGGGACTGTCTTAGTATTTACAGGATTAAATAATAACCTATGTTGAAACGGAAATATTATTCGTCTATGTAATAAGATTGTGTCAGAATCAACAATAAAACTGTTCAGTGATCATGCTCATTTGAAGTTGCAAGGGATTTTTTTTAAAATTGACGCTGCAGCAGATTAAGGAAACGTATTTTTGATAAATATCAATATTACGGTAGGCAGTTGTTGTCATAAAAAAGAAAATATTTGTTTGCAGGCTAGTTAGAAATTTGAAAGTTATAAGTAAACATTTTATTTATGTCTCATGGTAAGACATTTTAATACGAACTAAATTTTATATATTCTTTAAAAAGAAAACCAATGGAATAACCACAACATTTGAACAGACATCGGTGCCCGTTTTCTACAAGCAATTAGTTTAAACATACTTTTTTTTCAAAAATTTAATCTAGAACATACATTTTCAACGTGTCAGTAAAAAGAACGTAAAAGGGTTGATCCTACGCTAGTTATTAAGTGTGCACCAAATTTTTGATGTTATTTCTTCATAGACCGAAAAAAATATTACAGTCATTTTTGTACGTAGTGATCGCCGCGCAAAATTCAAATTTTTAACGTGCCTGTTTACAAGGAATCAGTCCGCTTTGCGACATATCACCTTCCGGGACAAATATATTTGACTCCGAGCCGACAGTCTTTGCCCATGCTCTGCAATGTCGTCTGCTTAGTGGAGAAGTAGCAAATTCAAATTGTAAAGTCTTTGCTTTTACTGACAGGAGTTCGAACCAACAACCTTCCACACTAGAGCTGAGCACACAGCCACAATGACTTGTTTTGTATTTGCCTCATTTCTTTTTTTTTTTTTTTTTAAATCATTATGGAAATTCTTTTTTACATTAGTATGCGTAGCAATTTCGGTAATCATAAACTTTTAGGAAATTTTGTAAATGTTAGAAAGAAAAAAACATTTTTTTTTTTGCTGAATATTTTTCAATTGACAAAAAATCAGATTTTTTTCACAATGTCATCTTGAAGTATATTAGAAACCATTGGTCTTTACATTTTATGGAAATAAGCTGATCTTTATACTTGCCGTTGTACCTGAAGAACAATAGAAAATAATTTAAGGTTGACTCAATTTTGTGGTAAATATACAAGAACTTCTATTGTTTCTTACAGAGGAATGCAAATATTATAGAGATGAAATAAGATATTATTAAAATGGATTAGATTTCTTATTTTTAATCTTTCATTTGGTGTATTTCCATTAATTTCAACAAGGTTTTCCCTGGCAGCTGAACTCGCAGACAATTCTTCCATCCGTTCTTAAGATTAAAATGAGCATGGATCGCTAAGTAATCTTTGTATCGGAAGTAAACCAATCATAATTAGAATAAAATTATATGCAACGCTCTTATGAAATCTAGAATTCTGATGGATTATAGGCAAACAGCTCTTGTATATAAAACCGCCTCGTTCCATAATACGAAAATAATAGTGTTTTTACCATAGGCAACAAACTTGCTTGTTGACTCGACACATGATTAATGTTTTCCTATTGTAAATTATAGAAAATGTTCAAATACTTATTTTGTTGCCATGGAAAATGTTCAAATGTCAACTAACTTAATGATCAATCACAATTCGTTTCTAATACTTTGTTTCTCAAGTCAGACATTAGGTTAAAGTCCCTTAAATGAACTGGTTTCCGTAATTATAGAAATAAATAAATATATCGCCTTTGGTGAGTTAAAGTATAAAAATAAGGTCACTCATTCTTTATTTAATGCCTGTACGATCCCTGAAATCAGCTTTAAAAAGAATCAATGGAATTATAATATGTACCACAAGCGCTAGGACAGGCCTTAATTTACACGCTACTTCAAAAATAGTTTCTATTTGAGAAACGTTCGTTTCAATTAATTTAAAACGGAAATTACTTATCCAGGGTTTAAATGCAGTATTTTTTATGTTTTCCAAATATAAATCGATTTCAAAAACGGAATGCCATTATGAAAACGGAAGAATGCGCTAATCAAACGAAAGCTGACCAGGTAAGGCATAACATTTAACTTGCTTCTATTGTTTCGACGGGATGTTTATTTTCCGTGCTTTTTTGTCTTTAATTACATTTGAATATTGGATATTGTACATGGCGTAATTGATTCATTCAGATTTTCATTAGATTTCATTAAACGAAGAATTGCTCTGGCTGGGTAAGCATGCTTTAAATATTTTACATATTTAAGCCATTTAATTGTATATAATTCGAACACAATGTTATTTGATTGGTGTTTTTAAGATTTTGATTTGTGTTTTCTCTCGTGATTTTTAAATGTAATTCAAATTTAGATTTTCTTCTCAATCGTCAGCAGAAATACTAAATGCAGAACTGAAAGCAATGATTATTTATTGTAGAAATCGCTCAGACTTTAAGTTTTGAACATACAAAAAGATAGAACATGTGATAACTAAAACAACTTATTGCTGCGTACGAAAACGTGTTTAAACTGAACTTGTTCAGTGGGAAATTGATTCTATTTATCGTTGTTTTAGTGCCTTGTTGAAACGTTGACTGGGAATCCTACTTTAGATTCTATATACTAGTTTAAAATGAATAAACCTTTTAATTTTTACTTGGACATTTTTTTAGTTAAATAAAATGCAAACTTGACTTTTGTAGTTGTCTTGAACAGGTTGTCACGCGTGAACTTTTGTTCCGTGTTGAAGTTTTAATCTGTGAATTTGAGACGAAGAACAGCAATGAAAGTGATTGTCTATAGCGTTGGAATATGTCAAGTGTATGGTATGATTGTGTGTGATGAATTGAATACACTGTGCACTTCATTGCACAAATCGCAATTGCACTTTCTAGTAACATTGAGACCAGAATTATATATTTTTTTCATTTTTAATAGTATCTAAATTTAGTTGATGTATTGAAACAGATGTGTAGTAAAGTGTTCAACAGTATTTCAAGTACTCATATATATGAAGTTTGTAGATTGATTCGTGGTCTATTATATATAAGTCTCATTCGTGGAACCAAGTCAACAGTTGGAAGTCCAAATTAAAAGAGAAGTTGAAAAACATTCAAAACCTAAATTTGGAAAGTTTGCGCCAAATGCGGCTATGGCTATACATGAACAGTCAAACCTGCTTATAAGAGACCACATGTATTAAGCAAAAACCTGTGTTATAAAACCATTAACTTTAGATCCCTCTGTAGTACATTTTACATAAATTGAATCTGTATAAAAAGACCACCTGTCTAAAGAGACCACGTTTTGGCTCTCCCTTAAGTGGTCTCTTAACACAGGTTTCACTGTATATATGAACGTTAGGGTATCTTTTACAGAAAATATAGATGATATATATCATTTCAAGGCACGTGCTAACTTCATGGCTGGTGATACACAAAGGGATGCATCGTCAACCAACAGTTGCATCAAACCATTGGTTTTAAAATTCATCAAGCCGTTACATATCTTTGAAAATAATATTGTCATCGGTAGTTTAAGCGGATTTTTTTGGCCATTTTAAAAGCACAATAAAAACGTTATTAAAGGAATAGCGGTGAAAATTTCTTACGTAAAAAGTCAATTTTATTAGTGATGTAGCCCCATGATTTACTTAATATGGCAATAAAATTGTTTATTTAGATAAATTAGTCCCACAAATGACAGTCAACGTGGATAATTGCCATGTAAGAGATACATATACATTGCACAATGCAGACTTCGGGGATTTAATCTCACAAGCTTAAAAGTACACCAATAGACGATTTCATTTTATTTTTTTTTAAATCAGATAGATTTTTTGTTTATTATGTTGGAAGGAAATAATTCTACTTGCTTAAAGGGGCACCAGTTACGAGATATATAAAAAAAATCTAAAGTATGACTTTTTGTTCAATCATTAATGAAAGTGAAACAGTGAAATAATAATTTGCTTTTATCAGCTAAAATGGTTCAATTTTGTCAAATTAAGCTAATAAACATTGATTATGAATTATTCACTTGCAAGTGAATAATTCGACCTCATTAAATCCGTATTCATGTGAACTCCAATTTTACCCCGTAGAAAGAGATAGAATAACGCAGATAATGTCAACATCGAAAGTGAAACAAAGGTAAATAATTATAATGACTGATTCGATCCACCAAAAATTGTTCTTAATATAAAGTTAAAAACGACGATAAACATATTTTTTTTAATCTATAATACAAAATCTAACGGACCTAGAAAAATCCAATTGCACGAGTCGCTTAATCTATTTATATCTTTATTCATTTTTACATCGCTTATATGGTAATAGAAGGTCAACTCGATAGTTAGTTAGATGGCGTCTTGGATAAAATTCAAACGAAACGAAGCTACGTCTTATTGAGATCATGTCCTGTTAATTGTTTATTTTATACTTTTGATTGTTGGAGAATGTTTTACATTGTTATAAATAATATATGAGAATTTGCGTCAAATCGGTGAACATGAATTTGGCAGCTAGTGCCTCTTCAATTCTAAATAAACAAAATTGTTTTCGTTGAACTTTACTGTTTGACCTCAGACAAATATAAACAAGAAATGTTACTCGATGATTTACAATGAAATGGATACAAAAAAAAAATCATACAAATATTTTCAGATTTTTTTTTTTCACCAAAGTTTCTAATATCACATGGTATTTATCAAAATTAAAGAAAGGAATGAAAAAGTACAATTATATATTTGATTCAACTTTTTATACTCAGTGATTTATCAAAGGGGAAAGCTTAATGTCTTTCGTCTGAGAGTTATCATATGACCACATGTCTATAATATTTTGAGTCACGCCAAGTCAAATAGAGACGGGGCTTGGTAAGTAAATTACAAACGAAACCTGGGCTAGCAGATAAGAAGTGATTTAAATGGATTTGACAATATTTAGACTAGACAACTGCCATTGAAGAATTCATTACATTAAAACACAGATTTTTCTTCTAGCACTAAGAAATTATATTGAAATTGTCTCAGGCTAAGTATATTTCGCATGTCAAGTTTCCATTTTCGAAGGAGATAGCATGTTGAACATTATCTTGTAAGTGATGCATCCCCTGTACATCAACTCTCTAATAGGTTGTTAAAGGGTGCAATTTATGAGAAGACAAAACTCAATTCACCCTAGTAATGAGATCTTTGTTTTGTAGTCAGTTAATTGAAATCTCGCATCATTATATCTATTTTGCATCTAAATGGCTTAATACTAGGGTAAAACTAATAATTTCATTGCCAAAGAATATAAAATGTTAAAAGGTATATTAAAGAAAACAACAAGACATATTTGTGTTTTTACACTTTGGACTTGGGTGGTAAACGTTGGTTAGATCATACAGTACAGTGTATGTAATCCCTTGTTTACTGAACAGCCAATCGCAACCATTTATTTATTGATATACAGTCAAAACATCATCAAATATCAAAAGTAAAAGTTAAAGTTAGTTATTTGTGTAGTAACGCATAGTTATCTTTCATAATTCGCTGATATGAAAAAGATATGATCCTGACAAAAAAAAACGATAAAAACAAATAGTTTAATGGCCTCACGCTTCGATTTTGTTATTGCATTTGTTTATATACATATATTTCTTATGTTTTTTTAAGTGACATATCTATATATTTATCTATTTTTAATGCAATGTACTCTACGTAAAGGTTAGTAATACCGCACGTACTACCCAATGCATAGTTCATGCGTTTTTATAAAGAAGGCATATATATATCCGGTGAATATTGCATAACATTAAATAATGCAGGGTGGAGATAAATGATGTTATTTTGAGTTTTATTGACTTGTTTACTTTATAATGTTTATTTTATTATTTTGTTATTGATTACAATATTTGATTGAAATCCTTCGTCCTTTGTACTTTTTAAAAACTTAATTCATGTGCAATAAAAATCTCATTTTCAGGCTTTCTTTCCCTGTTGTCGTAACTCTGTGCCTTTCTGTTAAAATGTAATGCAGCTTAAAACATTTTCTATATTGTTCAGATCGGGATTTATCCAAATTCTAAATTACTTTATGATTCCTATTCCTTGGGGTTGACAGTAGTGACCTTGTTTTTGTGAGACCAAGAAGTTACTTCCTGTTCATACTACGCAGGCATGAAGGATGCAATGGAGGATGAAGTTCTGTCAGCCCCAGGGGAGTTGTTTCGGACATTATTCCTGATAGAATCGATAAAATTGTCGGTAATAGTGTCCGAAATATCTCATTGGGAATCACACAATGCCTGAAATTGAGACTACCTATTTTTTTTTCATTTAGTCTCGTTTTGATATTTGTTTCATTTGCAATTTTTGTTTGCGCTTTATAATGTTATATTAGTAGTGAAAATTGGTCATTTACCCCATAGGGAATAGGAATTGAAATTTGAGAAACATTTCCGATAAAAATTATTGAACCAAATTAACATTAAGTTTTTTGTATTTTTAAACGTCTACTGACATTTATTTTAAGTGTTGTATCTTTAGATAGTTGTTGTTTGATGTTTTTTATTTAATTTTTTTATTATCTGTCTTCCTTTTTGTGTAAAATAAGAATTTCATTTTTGAATAGTTTATAATAGTCATGAATTCGTGAAGGTAAAGCGGTATAAAAATAATAAAGACACCCTAGTTAAATTTAAAAAGGGGAAGTCCTTAAAACTAACAAAATCTAACGCTAGACTTTAATGTATTTGCAAATGAGCAGTTTATAAGTTCTTTAATTTTTATCTCTGTCACCCTTTTCCATTAGAATATTTGGTAAACTATTCTAACGAACCTACTATATTATACAGATGAATGAAATCGTCTAGTTTATACTACATGTTTGTATTCTTAAGGCTTTTCTACTTCAGGAATAGATAACCGTAGCTGTATTTGGCAAAACTTTTAGGAATTTTTGGTCCTCTATGCTCTTCAACTTCGTACTTTATTTGGCCTTTTAAACATTTTATTATTCGAGCATCAATGATGAGTCTTTTGTAGACGAAACGCGCGTCTGGCGTAGATGTGAAATTTTAATCCTGGTATTATGATGAGTTTATTTACATAGCAACGTTCAATCAGATTGTGTTATAATCCCACTGCTAGTGGACGTTTCTACAAAAGGAAATTACCAGCTATATAATTGGCAATTTATGTTCATTTTCTATAAATTTAATGCTTATAAAATATTGAATTGTTCGAACAGCTTAGGTTTTTCTACTTTCGGAACATTCTAATGCAATTTCACCTTGTATTTTATTGGACCTTTGATATGGTTTGAGTGCCGTCGATCAGTCTTATCTAACGACACGCGCCTCTTTTTATATAACCCTTTTTTATACGTCCATTACTTTTAATATTTTCTATTAGTTGAAAATATTTTCTATTCGTTAGTATGATTAATCTTGCTGTTCAGCACGTAATCTACTTGGGATTGAAAATGTTTATTCGTGTGGAAGAACAATATTCGTTCGTCAAAAAATATTTTTACAAATTACAGACGAACATGGACACGTTTTGTTTGTCGGTCTCGTGCTACTTTTGTCCTCATCGCCAAGTACATTACTGTACTTGTGTCCGTAACGAAACGTCACTTTCGATGCATAGTAATTGCAAGGGTTTACATGCATATGAATTCGTCATAAACATTCATTTCATTCAACATTTTATCAAAACATCAAAATCGCGTTATTAAACGTCAACTATTATATGTATCAAGGTAGGGAAGGGCAAACAAATTACAAGCACATATTTCTTTAATGATTCGTTGTTTAAAATTGTTTAAAATTCGGTCTGTTGAGGTTTTTATATTGGCATGGCAAACAGAACATCCCTGAGATTAAAACTGTACATTTTAAACTAATATTTAAATTTAATACACAAAACATTAAGTCTGGACATAGTACATAAAACACATTTTAATGGAAAAGCTTCACAAAGCTATAGCTGTTTAGATCTCGCTTGTGTATTAAGGTTTAAGTTTAATAGTATAGTAATCAATGAAATGGCATTGTTGCTGAACTTTTAGAAAAATAAGTTATATTCATTTCCTGTGTCTGTAAAAGTAGTTACATTATAGCAGTACCATTCAAGTTAAGCATTAATTTAATTACATTAGTTTTATGGTATTTAGAAATCAATAACGTTCTTTGATTCAGAGAGATAATGTTCAGCAATGGGTTTTTAGATTTTACATTTGAAAATTGTAGTTATTTCTATTTTCCAATCACTGTTCGATCAGGATTTTAGGTATTTCCTATTTTTCTGCTATGTATTTGCGTTGATATTTCCGTTCAGTCTCAGATTCCTATATTCTGTTGTATTTTTTTTTTCTGTTTCTTTTAGCTTCTCTTATGGTTGTACTGATATCATGCTTTTCCCTAGGGAACATGCTATCCAGATAACATAATATTGACTGCTCTACCCGTACTTTTTTAACCTATCATGTCTGTTTTGTTATGTTCACACATACATGTCAATATAATGTAGTTTTATGCGACTGGCATAAGTGAGAGGTTTAGCTACTTAATCCACCATTTTTACATACGAAATTTCTGTTTACGGTTAGGAATAGGACAAATTTTATCCATTTGTTTGATGTGTTTTAGCTTTTCATTTTGCCATTTAATTACGGACTTTCCGTTTTTGATTTTCCTAGGAGTTTGTTTTTTTTTTTATTTTACTTTGCACTTAGTCACCGTTATGATAAAATGATCTTATTTAAAAAGTTACAATGTTATGTCTTCTTTTAGAGTTCATATAATTCCATATTGTTGTATCGTCTTACTAGATTAAATAGATTTGCATATCGATAAAATATCGTGTTACTTTAATTTATTTGATTTAAAGTGATAAAGTTGCACACGAAATCTCAGTTAAGCCTCGGTCACACCTTAACGGATAAGACGAACGGACGTCTAACGGATGAAAATAAAAGTTGTCGTTGACAAAATTGTTATCCATTGGGAGTCAGTTCATGGACTGACCAAATAAAACGGACGTTTAACGAATGCATAACGGACATGCAACGGATATGCAACGTACGAGAAACGGAAACGTACCGGACAGAACGGATGTCGAACGTACATCCAACGGACGAGTACCGCATAAAACGGACACCTAACGGAAGCGTACCGGAAAAAAAAACGGATGAACAAGATATACGGAAAAATTAAAGGCGACAATAATAATGCATCGGTAAATCGCATACATATTCAAAATGTTTCTGTGTAACTGGTTTTGGTTTGTTCTTCAAAATGCCGCCAAAGGGCAGTGTCTGGTCTGAATAAGAGCTGCTTGATTGTGAAGACGTGCCCTTACTCTAAGATCGATTATGAATAATAAGAATTCATGAACCTTAAGAAATCTAATTGGCATTTCTGACGCGAAATTTGTTATTGGCATTTGTCCGTTTCAGAGCCGTTCATCATCCGTTTTATCCGTTATACGTCCGGTAGAAGTCCGTTTCACACTCGGTCAACATCCGTTTTATCCGTTAGACGTCCGTTAGAAGTCCGTTGGTGAATTTATCTGCCAGACCTCCAACGGATGTGTAACGGACACATACGGATACAAAACGGAAACGAAACGGACGAGTTCCGTACAAAACGGACGCCTATCGGACGTTAAACAGACATTTTATCCGTTGGACGTCCGTTCAAAGTTTTGAACATGCTCAAAATTTTCCACCGGACAGAACGGACGTCGACGGATAAAACGTACGCTAAACGGACATGCAACGGATATGGACGGACGTCTAACGGATAAGAACGGACGTCTAACGGATAAGAACGGACGTCTAACGGACATGAACGGATTGAAAAAAAGTTATCCGTTAGTCATCCGTTCGAGCTATCCGTTAAGGTGTGACCGAGGCTTTAGAAAAATGAACATCTTAATATTCTAATATGTCATTTGTTGTTTTTATTGATTTTGAAACATGTGCGACAAGAAATCAACAGAGCGATGAAAATAGTAATACAATTTTTTTTTCAATAAAGAAACATTATTTTGGAGTGTTTTTGACGATTTATATAAAATAATAATTTTTTTTTTATGAATTTATGTACGTTTGATTTTAATTCTTGCTTTTTCTTGTTTTTAATATTCTTTCATCATTTTTTCAAGATTTTCATATTTCATTTGATCATACGTGAATGTACTTTTTAACCTTTATACCATTATTTAATATTCAAAGGAACTATAAAGCTCGTTAAAACAGATTAAGCAAATTTGTAAACCATCGATGTTATATTAAAATGTAAAAGAAGTTCCATACATTACATAAAGTGTTGGATTAGGGGAAAATTAGAAACCTTGCAGTCCTAGATGAATTAGTTAGATGAATCCCTAGAAAATTGGAGTCTTGTTTGATCATCCATCAGAAGGAATTACATACGCTTAATGTAATTATTATCAATGTCTTTTGTAGCATGTCATTTGAAAAAGAAAATCAGACACTAACAATTGATCTATTTCTCTACAGATAGAGTGGGTGATATACATTTATTTAAATTCATTTAGGTACTTTCGTTTTATTTTAATTTAAACTTAAATTTTATACATCATTTTTCACATTTAGATTTGTTCATTTGTAACTGACATTTCTCTTTTCTTTTTGACAAAAACTTTTGTCTATCAATTAATTTAACGGTTATTTATTCAAATGTTTAAATGTTGTTGTATTACATCACTGTCCACAATAAGGGATTGTTAAGTGATTAAAAAGCAGATAAAGGATTTAGTGGGTTAGGTCCTTATCATTTTACCTACGGCGCAGAGTTGTCTCATTTGTAGTTCTTAATGTGTCTGTCCCCATCCAGGAAGTTGCCGTTAGTTGCCGTCTGTTATAATTTCTCTTGTGAAGTATTTACTTTTTTTTATCACAGGGACTTTTAAAGCTTACTGTAAGAAATTATTTGTATTTATTGTTGAAGCTAGCCTCGTTGTTTTTCAGTTTTTACATCCTTGTCCTTTGTATGGTAGGTATCTCATTAGCAATCTTACTTCGTCTCGTATTGTTAATTATCTAATTTTTTTTCTTATTTCAAGATGAATACGCGACCAACCCTTGTGTATTGCAGAACAAGGCCGTACGGTGACCTAAAGTTGTTAATTTCTGTGTCATTTTGGTCTCTTGTTGAGAGTTGTGTCATTGGCAATCATACCTCATCTTTTTTTTATATGTAGTATCATTAATTTTCTGAAAGGCTTTCAATCAGGCGGCTCAGATTCGTACAGTAACAGGGTATGTAAAGTCAAACTAAAATTGTAACAGAGACCTCCAGAACTGATCGTCAATTTTATTCGCTACACATACTTTGTTAGTTGGAACCTTTGATTTCAAAATATTTTTTCCAACCATCCGGGTTCATATTTCTAACGATATAATTTTTAAAATAAATTGAACTGAATGTCATCAAAGTTCTGGTTTTCTTGTTATATCTTTTAAAATATCAATTCAGTTTTACGAAGCTTGAGTATATAAATCACCATGAAAAGGTAAAAATAATTCGCGCAACTTTAAACAACTGTCATAATACCTTTAAAACCAGGTTTTAACCACGATTTTCTTTAAAAAAAATGCCTGTGCCAAAACAAGCATAATATGACATTTTGTCAGGTTTCATTGACCATCCCCTTTTAACAATATCTTAGAGTGCGTTTTTATTTACAATTTTTGTCTTCATATTTTTGCTTTATAAATAGTTATCAAAGGTATCAGGATTATAATATAATAAACAAGACGCGCGTTTCGTCTACATAAAACTCATCAGTGACGCTCAGACCAAAATAGATATATAAAGTGGGGTTTTTCAAAGAATGTTCAATATCAACGAAAAAGCATTTTATAATGTTTTAGAAAAGGTTTTAAAACAGATACTTGTACAGAATGAGTTTTTATTTCTAATATTAAGGCAAAATGCTAAAAGTCACTGCAGAAAAAATTAATATATTTACACACTTTTGTCAAACTAATCAACCATCCAATCAAATCAATAATGACAAATACGTAATCATTTTTTCCCAATGCATGCATATTTCATGCGTGGTACTATTGCTTGTATATACATCTATCAGCTTTTGTAAATAATTTCAGGGCGAATTAAATGTCAAGGGATTCATGAAATATTTCGTATATAATACTGTGCATATAGAAAGAAACCTTAATTCTAAAAGATGAATTACACAGATGAATCCTGAGAAAATTAACGCTATGTTTGATCGCCCGTCGAGAAAAATGAGATATATTTATAGAGATTAACATCAATCTTGCTTTTCAAAACCTTGCCAATTCATTATTATGTAATTAATGTGATGAGAGGTTGCTTACTTGTTGATAGTAACTAGATTTCATCTGTCTCGTGCAGAGATATTACACTTTGTTTTTAGATGGAATTGTTTGAAGTTGTTTGATTGAAAATCCTAAAATAATAGGTTTATATGTTAATGCAATAAGATTCTGCAGATTAATTAGGTCTTTCCACTTTTCTGTGGAAAGACCTATTGTTTTTCTTCTGATTATTTTTTTTTTCTTCCGCCTAATTTTGTTCTTGCGATAAACATTTGTTTCGCAATATGTCGCTTAGATATTTTGTATATGATATCGAACAGTTTATGCGCTTTTGAAATTTACCCTGCGTAAACGAATACTTTTCTTTGTAGGAGTTATCTCCCCAAACACTGTTTTCCTTGTTATCACATCTCCTTCGCAACCGTAAAAGATTATGACAAATTTATTTTACAAAATTGCTCGTTATATCCTTCGCATGATTTGTCCTATTTTGACCGAAGCGATATGACCGCTCCATATGAGAGTTATTTCCCCTTATGCATCTGATATAAGTGATATGAATTTCTATCTTATAAATCATAAGTGATAGAGACCTAGGATCTTTTGATTTGAGGTCCTTGGTCCCAAAAAATGAAAATTAGGTCAAGGTCAAAGGTCAAGGTCATATTCTAATATTTGAATTTGGCTTATTTTCACTTATATCCAAAGACTGTATAAGATATCAACAAATTATTTTTACTAAATTGTTAGTTGCGACATGTCATAAGATGTAAATTTTGATTGCAAGCGTACGTTGAATGTAAAAGGGAGTTTTCTCCCCTCTTGTATTTAAAAATACGCGTTTGGTGATATAACTCATTAACTAAATATAATTAAGACCTATGGTCTTTTGATTTGAGGTCCTTGGTTTATGACCTTGAAATTGATCTCAAGGTCATAGCTTAATTTGACGTTCTAGATTTTGACCTTTGCTTTTATTCTATATGTATACATGATAAAGATATACAACTTTTAGAAAAAGGTCTCAAACCATTTAACCTTGAAAAAAACCAACCGGAAGTGACTTTTTGTAAACCGGAAGTAGCTATTTTTTGTACTTTATTAATATAAAAGTATATAGAACCAGATATTTTTGGAATCAGTGTCAAGTAAATATTCAAATATAATCGGAAGTAACATTTTTCAAACCGGAAGTAACAAATTATCTCCCTTATTTAAAAAAAATGTATGGAAACAATATATTTTTGGAATCAGCTTACTAGGAGCTATCATTTGACGATTGAAATGACATTTTAAACTTAGTTTCACAACTTTTCATATCAAAATACATTGTTTTGATGGAAAGACCTTCAATTGTTCTCTGAACAATTGGTTTTTAATTATTTTTTTTTTTGTACTATTACAATTCCCTGATAACAATAACTTTCGGTTTTATGATTTGAATGACAAAACATGTTGTCGTGTTATAGAAAAGAATAATAACATAGGTCAATTTCGGGCGACTGTTCAAATTCAACATGTCAAATAAATAAGAAGTTCACAATACTAAAAAAAAATAGCAGGATAAAATTATAATTATTAATGATAAATTATTTGTTTAGGAATCTAGTGGATTGTATAAAAACTTCATTGTTGGTTAACTACAATGTTGCTATTACAGTTACTAATCTTGAGACACTATAACGTTTGAAACATATAAAAATGCTTTTCTATCATGTCAACATCACATACAAAAATAACACTTTTTGGACTGAATTTCTGGAATTGGAAAAGTTTTGAAAATATGTATACAAGAACTATATTAAACGTCAACGTAACAGTTACTCATTTGGGATTGAAACAAAACGGTATAAATTATACGCATAGTATGTTCAGGTCATCAACCAATGAACAAGCGTTTACCTCATATGTAAGGATCTAAATAAAGGCAACAGTAGTATAAAGTACTGAACTCAGAGGAAAATCAAATTGGAAAGTCCTTAATCACATGGCAAAATCAAATGACAAAACACACCAAAAACGAATGGACAACAACTCTCATATTCCTGACTTGGTACAGGCATTTTCAAATGTAGAAAATGGTGGATTAAACCTGTTTTTATAGCGCTAAACCTCTCACTTTGTACGACAGTCTCATCAAATTCCGTTATATTTACAATAATGCGTAAAGTAAACAGACATGATAAATAAAATAATCAAAACATGCGTACAGCAGTATTCATCGTGTTACAATTTTCAAAGAAACAATTTTGCGCGTCTGCGGTCAGAAAATTTACACGTTATAAATATTTTTGTCGTTCAATGTTTATACAAACAGTTTTAAATTTTCACATGGGAAATGTTAGCATACAGGGTTAAAAAATCAAAAGTACGTAAGAATTGATTTCCGAAATAGACCGATATTTAAGATAGTCCAAAATTTCTATAGAATTTATCAGAATCCACAAATTGTTCATTCCACTACGTGATTAAATAATTTTCACGCGAGTGGTTCAACGTATTTTTGAAAATACCGCTGTTTGAAATTCATAAATCGATTGAGAAAAAAACAAATCCGGGTTACAAACTAAAACTGAGGGAAATCATTTGAGTCTTATTCTAACAAGCACTAGCGGTTAACAAGCTATTCTCAAAGATAAAATATGTAGGTTTGGTATTTATAAAATGGGTGCTTTATCATTTCATTTGTTTTGGTACAATTTGACATACTAGTAAAACAAAAACAGTTATTAACTAAACTTCGGTATGAACCGCTTTTTACACCATTATTGGTTTATCCTTCCTAATTATTTTGATTTTAGCTCCTCTGATGAGTCCAGCTTAAACAAATAAACATTTAAAACAATACCGATTCCAAGGTTATTTCAAAACGGCGAAGTTCGTAAAAAATTATGAATCAAACGCTCGACTGTTTCGATCAACGTAAATGCTGAATTAACCTGTCATAGTTTTAATTTTATTTTCAAATTATGAAACGTAAATGGTGCTTTAGACTTGGTTTCATAGCTACATAAAACGCCCACTTTTATGCCAGTTGTTTATAGTTCCGTTATATCGACAATATTGTATGAGCAACACAAACAGACATAATTGGTTGACGTGACGATAATTGGGATCCAGCAGCGTCGGGTGACTTATTTTTATATATCTTAGAAAAGTGTGTTGTATAATATTGGAATAGTAATCACTTAGATGTTTTAATATATGATTAGCCAAACAATCCTAATTTCTTAAGATTTTATGGAACTTTTAAATAGTCTTTTAGTTTTGAGAAATTTAAAATTGGTTAATACCGTTAACCAGTTTGTTCTATAAAGTTAAAGTTCAAACATACTCATCTAACAAGCAAATCTTGCTTACTTAATGTTTTACTTCTTTGGTGTTGTGTATCAGAGTCTTGTATTACATGCTGAATTGAATGTCTTTGCAAAGGACATAAATCAGTTTGTGTTTCTTTCTTTTGGTAATTGAGCTATGTATATGAAGGGTATTTTTCAGTTAGTTTGTTTAATTTTATACTAACTTATATATTTATATGTTATCATTTATTGAGTTATAATTTATATACTATATTTTGCATAGTATACTATTAACACTTAACGGTTAGTCGAGTGAACCTTGCCAACTTAACAGATGCCCGAAGCAATACTTTTACTTGGTTATTGGTGAACCAGTTTAGAGTGAAGATTGGGATCACGCTAACATCCATCACATTTTTTATGTTTGTGTCTGTCTTAAGTCAGGAGTCAGAAATTGTCGTGTGCTACTTTGTTACATATTTGTTCGTTCACTTTTGTGTACATTAATAAGGCCGTTTGTTTTTTCGTTTGAATTGTTTTATATTTGTGATTTCGGGGCCTTTTAAAGCTGGATATGCGGTACGGGCTTTGTACAATGTTGAAAAACTTACGCTTACCTATAGCTGTTAATTTCTGTGTCATTTGGTCGCTTATCGAATTCATACAACATCTTCTTGGCTTATATGTTACAAACACATAAATGGAACATAAGGTCATAGCAGATGCTTGCTATTTTTTCAGTATAAATACAAAAAGGCAATATTTTAATTAACAAAGATTCATTTAGGTTAAAGTTGAACTAAGTTGACGAACGTACTATTAAATCAATATAATTAATAAAAATAATAAATTAATTGAAAAGTACAAATGTCGTAGACTAATTTACCGTTTTAATGATAGTCATTGCGACTGTTGAAACGTAGAACAACTCCTCAGATGTAAACTTTTGTTATACGTTTCGCATTAATTATGAGTAAATGTAGTGGAAACTACGAACTATTGTGTTTTTCTTATTCACACTGGTAACGAGTTAAAATGACCAAAGCTCGTCTTAATGAAGTCAATCTATATTGTTCAAAAAGCCAAAATGATATAGCATTTACGACTGTACAAAATAATTCAATTCGTATTCATGCTACATTACTTCATAATTAAGGATTTAGATTAAACTATCGTCATGTGTCATTTGCAAAAGTGATTTGTCAGCAATTATTGACGCCGGTTAAATCTATTTTCCGGTGTTCAGATAACCGCTTTATCTCGTATATGTAAACTGTAATGCACTACTACTTTTTTGCTGTCGTTCTGTTTTATCATGGTCAATATGTAAACGATGAACTGATATTCCACAACATAATTAAATCGAACAGTTTCAAAATTGGAAATCATTAGGAGAGTAATATAAAACTGCAGAACAAGTTATTTAATGCTGAAATTTAAAGTTTTATATTCTTTAAATGAGGTGTTTTTACACTCATTGCCTTTTTGAAATGAAATATATGTATTGTATTAGTCGTGTCAGTACAAAGACAATAACAATCGAAACCAAAGAGTAAACAAAGACTCACAAAACCAAGGGACATTTACATCAACAGTTATAAATAATAAATAAGAAACAACACGAACTCCTCTAAAACCGGGAGAGAAATCAGGTGCTCCGGAAGGTAAGCATTACCTGCACCGTATACGGCACCCGTCGTGTAATTTCTTTATTCAGTTCGGTAATGATGGAAGGTTATTATGACTGAGGAAGAATATCAGATATGATTTCTAACACACTTTTGTCATAATGGCCAATCAGCTCATGATGGCGACCGTAAAATTTCTTGAGTGATGACCTTAATTTTTCAGAATTCAGTTGGAAAGGAGATCTATTTGGTCTCAAACGTTACAGCTCTTGTTTGAAGATAAGAATTGCGTTTAAAAATTAAACCATAACTATTTTTGAGCAGCTTTTTGTATATAGCAATGACATGTACACATAAAAACCCAACAATTGAGATGTTGGTGAATTTGAAAATATGGCCTGTTTTCAATCACATTTCGCTCGAGAGAGAAAACGCAATGGTTTCAACAAACTAAACGTTAAACAGTTAAAGTAACATAAGTTTCTTCTTAAATAAAAGTAATGACAGATTTGTTTTTTCATTGCACGCGCTCTTTGTTTCCGGTCCTTAAAACTAGTGAAAAATGACCTGTAATCATTGATTTGATGGTAAATAGTAATATTTTTTTACGTCATGAAAAGAACGATAATACAAATTTTTTAAACATGTAGATATATTTCCAATGTAGTTATTGTACTGTATCATTGTGATGATGGCCAATTAATCCTAATGTGAAATTTAAGTTGGAAACTGGGATCATTGCTGAATCTACTCATTTGCTGTTGGATACAACCTTGATATATTATGAAAACATATGAAATAGGAGAGATACGTTGTAATTATTGTTTTTGTTTTTTATATTTCCCTTTTAATGAGTATCAAAGTTTTACTTAAACAAATAATAATCTTGATGTATTACGTTATTATGTAAAATTTTCCGCATTCAATTCCGTTGTCTATTCTATTAAGGTATAATTCATTTGAAGTCCTTTTTATAATGATTTTACTTTAAAAATCAACATCTGAAACAAAGAAACAAAATAGGGCAGTGAAGCAGCCATAAAACATGTTATTAATTTTAATAGCAAGTCGGGAACATGTGTTAGTGACTTTGATATCAATATTTTGCTTAATGTAGAGTTAAGTTTTATGTTAATATTAAACAATTGCTGAATTTTATAATTATAGCAGTTATAACTTAAATTTATATATATATTTGAATATATGAAATATTTAGTAAAAGTGGTGGAAAATGCAAACAATTGCGTTATCGTTATTTACATTAGTAACGAGTTAACAGGATCAATGCCTGTCTTGATTAAACAAATAAGATTGCTAAAACACGAATAACATGTGATTTACAAATGTTCAAAATAATTCGTTTTCACGCTTCAACTACCTATAATTAATTTATTTAATCATAACTATGAAAAAACAACAATAAATAGTTGAGAAGCTAAGACTTCTTTGGCAATCATAGCACATCTGTGTTTGTTATATCATTTCTGAAGTTAAAAGAAATAAAATTTTATTATTAATTGTGGATTTTGGAATTGTAATTGAAGTATTCACCCTTTGAGTAACAATTTACTTAAAGATGTAAAATCGAAAAATAGTTATTTGTCTATATTAATAACCTTGTAAGCAAGCAGTTATCGAAAATTTGAGTCGGATTGTTTTGTTGTTTTTTTTTTTAAACAAGATAATGAATCCATCCAAAGCATTATAAAATATGTTTTTAGCACCATTTTTAACACCAACTCCTTCTTCAGTTGTCAACCCATATCGATGGAACATATATAAAATTTCAAGCTTGTGTATCTATGATGATATTATTGAAATTAACTGTGGACATGTCTAATTTTTCATAGGATAATTTGGCGATTCATTTAAAAAGTAGATGCAGAAAACACATCTTAATTGTATTGTTATTCCTAATTTGCACTGTCTGTTGATTCTATCAAAAAAAGTAACATTACAAAAGTACTGAACTCCATGGAAAAACGTAAAGTCCTCAAAAAATGGCAAAATCAAATGCTTAAACACACCACACGATGAATAACAACTGTCATCGTCCATCAAACATCG
The DNA here is from genome assembly GCF_965363235.1 of Mytilus galloprovincialis. NCBI lineage: Eukaryota > Metazoa > Mollusca > Bivalvia > Mytilida > Mytilidae > Mytilus > Mytilus galloprovincialis. Next base: position 44,758,721 of record NC_134850.1, on the reverse strand, counting down.
ATATGTAACTTTTGTCGTACATCTTTTATATCGATTTTCGTGTGTCTGTTTTACAAAGTCTACGTTTTCGATGTAGCGTTTTGTAGACTTGTTTTCGTCTTTTATTAGTTGCTATGTCTTATCCGACTTATAATTTTGTATATTACCCACTATGTATCCCCTGTCTTATGTATTAAAATATCATCGAATGCTTCTCATTCGCCAAGTTACATACGAAATATATATCACGACAAATGACAATAGTTATATAATAACATGTTACCCTTCCGTAGCTTTTGATGTAATTCTTAATTTTTGCAGGGCGTTTCAAATTTTAAATCTTCTGGATGAAGCTTTGTAAATTAACGTGTTTCGTATATTTTTTTTAGTTATTGTCTTTTCTGCTATTCATCGTCTGGTGGATTTTAATTTCCTTATAATTCTTTGTTCACTTTTCGTTTATTATATACCCTCATACGCCCTCAGGTATATCACCATTCCCAAATATTTTTTTTATATCAAAAACATATAAAATACAATAAAATGATATATTTGATCATATTATATATCTGAAATGCAGAGAACAGGATATTTAACTATCAACTATCAGCATTCTTAAAAGCAGTCAAAGATAAAGTAATTGTCAACCGTCATCATATGTTTGGTGTTTGATTTAAGATATCTTCCAGGTATCTTCATTTTAGTGAACATACACGATAATATGTGAACCGTTATTCTTTTGATTTTCCGAGAGTCTAATTAACAATTGTATAATATTTCAATATACCATCAAAAGAATTATGTAATTTGAATAATTGGGTTTTTTTTAATAACTAAAAATGGAAATTCCATGTAGGAGGTGAAAATGATGTAAACACAACTTATCACGTATAAAGTATATTATATGATTTTAAATGTGTTCTTCTTACTGGTGATATGTGGCATGTAAAAATATAAGCATGGTGTCTTTTATAAGTTTTAAACTTTTTTTGGTAACTCTTTATTTCAATAAAATTGGCTCCGTGTACCTTGTAATGATCATTCCTATCTTGATCTACATTTGTATGAACTAGCAAGTTGACCGTCGTCGAACGTCCAATAAATTCCTTTTATTAAAGATTGATCGCAGCTCTGAATAAAAAATCGACAACATCTATAGTTTTTATTTTTCTACAATTTTAAAATAATAAAGAGAAAAAGTGTACCTTTTCATAGACGTTTTAAGTTTCATTACATTATATTGATGCCCCTATCTGTTAGGATCGTGTACTAGAAAACTATAACTATGTGGAGTGATAACTCAGGGTGAACTTTTTGTAGCATTTGTAGTGGATCGGTTGTATTATATATTTTCTATATGCATGTTTTTTTAATGCAAAACCTAAATTTCTATGCTTCAATTTGTAAATTAATTTACCCCTGCAATGTAGGCAACCACATTGTAAGCCACACTAATTTCAATAAACATGATTCAATTGTTGTTTGACGATTAAACTGTATGTTCATAACTGTATATAAAAGTTCAAAACTTTACATTAGGCTTTGCATTATGTGCATATTGAATAAATTGATCAATTAAGTGTAGATCAACATGTACTCACATTTCAAGATTAAATGTATTTCTTGTAATTATGCATTCCAATTAATTAAACAAGAAAGGAGTTTTTTTTATTGAAATCGCTTTTGTTTTAATTGTATAGCACAATTAATACGTAAAGGCCAGTAAATTGGCACGACTCTTATCTAATAACGAAAGTAACCCCTAAGAAACAGATTTAATTGCTCGTATAACGAATATAAATTAGTCTCATGTATGAGCAGGAAAAGTGGTATGGGTTTTTCTCATTGTTGGAAGTCAAACATGTATATTAATCTGTAGTTGCTGTCTTCTACATTTGTTCTCTGTTAGAGAGTTGTCTTGTTTGTAATCATAACACATCTTATTTTGTTTATTACATGTACAACATTTGTCTCCAATACATTCCAAAATATAAATCAAAATTTAAGCCATGTATGACAGACAGAAACAAATTCAATACAATATCGTTTATGTTCATCAAGTAAAGATGGTGAACCCACTTTTACTGTTATTCACCAAATGAAACAAATTCCTCAATTAAATAAGTATATTTTCGTTATTTATCGATGAACCTAAGCTTCAGTTTATTATGTTGTGATGTGCATGCGTGTTTCTAAGTATTCCAAAACATCAATGTCAATTACTGCTGAGAAACAATTATCGGTTTTGAGTTTTCTGCATGGAAACAATAGCTTTTTTGAAAAATTTAAGTCGTTTACTTGCACAGGTTAATATAATGTTTACAGTTTTGTTAACAAATATAATTAAAAGCAAATAATTGTGTATTGGAAACAACCCTAGAGTAATACTAGATGTTATAAATCCAAATATCTAAGTTATGACAAACAATATTTACCAATTCAGATCAATTCACATTCGACAATAGAATAAACGAGCTTTGATCCATAAGAGATATTTTACCAGCATTTCAACAAACACTACAACACTAAATAAACACAAAATTGTGTAAATGTATTGTAAGTATGTCAAATAATAAGTCTGTTATGTAAGTACGATATAGGTTAAAAAAGAGGGACGAAAGATACCAAAGGGACAGTCAAACTCATAAATCTAAAACAAACTAACAACGTGCTTGCTATTCACCTACATTGTGTGTCTTTTCAATTTGTCTGTCTCCTTACTTTTAAAATTTGAACTCTTTGATTTGAGTGACAATGATGAGTCTTTTATGGACGACACGCGCGCACGTCTTGCGCACACGATTTCAATGATGAATTAATAAGTATATTTTTTTTTAAATCCTAAATATAGTAACAAGTTTTGTCTCCTACTAGAACATTTACTTTTGTAATAGCTTAAAATCTTGATTTAATATGCTATACACTATTCGGGTAAATTGAATTCAAATTATTTTATTTCCCAAGAAAAAAATGAACTGTACTTAAATAGTAAAGTGTTAATTTAAATTATCAAGCATAATATGAAAGAATCGCATGATTTCTAAAGGGAGTGAAACAATCATTTATCATCTCAAAATCAGAGTACGCTTTATGTAAACTAAAACAAAGCTTATTTAAGTTTCTGTATCAGATTTGAAGCAAGCTCGCCATTTTTGGAAAACTTTCAAAATGACAGGTCATTTCAAAACATATAATGCTTCATTCGTATGTCAGGTATAAAAAGACATAAAAATTAGTGTAAACAAATTTAGAAAGACTTTTACTTTTAGCTTGATTCTTTCGTTGAATTTGACAAAAGGCATTTACCGACGCTTTGAAAAATTTCTTAAAAGTTCAAAGTGGGTTTGATCACTGATCCTCTTTCATTCTACACATTGCATGCATGCCCGAATAAAAGCAACAGTTGTATACCGCTGTTTAAAAGTCATAAATCGATTGAGAAAATACAAACTAAAATCTATAGAAACACAACCACTTTTGGAGGAAAACAACAGAATAACAGAAACAATAAAGTGCTACAAAAACAAACAGAAACAAACTTTTTGATAACAGCTCCTGTATGAGGTTATCTAGTAACTTTAGTAGTCATTCAAATATACTTAAAATAGTCATAAGTTATAATGAGGTCGTTGATTTTTAATAACAAATGTATTATTTCTACTTTGATTTCAGATATAAAGACTATGGTCAAGCAGTTTGGCTTTCAATAAAGTTATACCTTTACAGTGTTTTAGAAAAAAACGTTCGGATATAAGGTATATAAACAAATTTTTGTTTCTATCTGTTACCTTTCAATTAACAATAATAGTTGTTTGTCTGTTTGGTTATAATTATTTTCTTTCTCATGGGGATATGGAACCAATATAGAGCCATATGAATCACCCGCCATTGTCTAAGTTACGATGCATTATAATCTGACCTTGTTACAGTTCAGAATTGCAACTGACTGTACGAATTCCCTTTCCAATAAAACTAATAGAAGTAGATATGTTTTAAAACATAGATAATATGATTGTGTCAAGGCACATATGTGCTTAAAACTCGAAAACAAACCTGAATAAAGAATATCAAACTTCTGGTATGACTTAAATAATGTTATAAATAGTTTCTAAATCATAGGATCTAACTCAGAACTTAAGATTCGACAAAGCAGACAAACATGTAGAATTTGAATCTGTGACTTCAAAATAGGCAGATAGACAACTTGAACATATATCACCAAACAAATTGCTCCCTCTATTGCTTTACTAAGAGTTCTTATATTTTTTTGTATTAGCCTTTTAATACGTGCCCGGAAATTTAGAAAGATCCATGTAAACTTGTCGCTCCTTTAAATAAACCTATTCTAAAAGGTTACCTATTCAACACTGTAATAAGATCATTGAATATTGTTTTTATTGGTATAAATATTGATTTTGTTATCAGTAAATTAAAAGCTAACTAAATATTACTAGTATGTTATAGGAATATACATATTCATGGATCTACAATCTGTCCATATCTGTAACTTGGCATTGCAAAAGTTTAGTCTTAGTTGCATGATTTTTTTTATTAGTTGTTAGTGGCTTTGAACTAGCTGTCAGATAACTATGAGTACTCTCAGATCTGTTCATTGTGTCTTTTTGTGTCCGGATGTATAAGTACCGGGCCACGTCCACTTGTATTTTTGTCCATCTGATGAGTTAAGCCTTTTTCAACTGATTTTTATAGTTCGTTCCTATGTTGTACTGTTATACCACTGTCCCAGGTTAGGGGGGGGTGGAATCCCGCTAACATGTTTAACCCCGCCACATTATTTATTTATGTGCCTGTCCCAAGTCAGGAGCCTGTAATTCAGTGGTTGTCGTTTGTTTATGTGTTACATATTTGTTTTTCGTTCATTTTTTTACATAAATAAGGCCGTTAGTTTTCTCGTTTGAATTGTTTTACATTGTCTTATCGGGGCCTTTTATAGCTGACTTTGCGGTATGGGCTTTGTTCATTGTTGAAGGCCGTATGGTGACCTATAGTTGTTAATGTCTGTGTCATGTTGGTCTTTTGTGGATAGTTGTCTTATTGGCAATCATACCACATCTTCTTTTTTATATGTTCATTGTAAAAATGTGATAATAAACATTTGAGGAATAGCTTAGTAAACAAGTACAATGTTTAACAATTATAATCTTTTAACAAATTAGGTTTCATTTTCCTATTTTTAGACTTAATGTTGTTTTTTTGTTCCAAAGAACTATTAATTTACATAAAACGCTGCTGAGGGTCACATGGTCAGAGGAAATAGTGTCAAGCTGTCGTATGGAGAGTCATAAACATAACAAATAAATGCTATCTTGCATTGAAAACTCCCTGGAGTATTAAAAATGACTCCAAATAATGCTACTCAAATTAATTAACGTCTAATATAGTTCATGTAAAACAAAATTCTACTTGGTGAATGTCATGTAATTGGTATCAAGTCATACTCTTGAGACTCGGGAATAATGATCTTGTCATCGGCATGTATTCACAGCTAATTTCGTACAGATGATTATTAGTTGCAGACTTGCAATGGTTCTATGTCTAAGTCTAGTCTGATAAGTTTTGTTGACTCGTCAATACTTGACATTTATTTGACATGTGAGTGAGATTTATATTATTGTTTATATTTGATATTCAAAATCATCCAAAATCTTTTTCAAAATAGTAATAATCTTGATGTTTAACTCTTTTAACTGCCCCAGGTCGGAGACATGTGTTTGTTGCTGCAGACCATATTTGTTTTTATTTCATTTTTTTATTCGGCGGTTGATTTTCTCATTTGCACATGTTATGTCGGTTTTTTTGTAGCTTTATTTGCGGTATGAGTTTTGTTTTTTGCTGGATGCCGTGTGATTACATCTGGTGGCTGTCTTCTGAGTCATAGTCCGAGCATAACACATCCTTTCTTTTATATTGTTTGGTTTGTTTATACAATATCATTGACATTGTGTTGTATCAATGTTTAAAATAGTTGAGTTTTTATAACGCCTCAAAATATACTATTTCTGTTGTAAGAAGATATTCCAATGAGTTCTTCAGTACTCTTATTTTATCTTATTTTTTTTTGGGGGGGGGGGATATGTAAGACTGATTGATTGGTTGATTTGTTTTTGACGCCACTTTCAACAATACTATACACTTTTGAGAACTGCCGACCTACAAAAGGAAAACTGACTGTCTTAATCATTTCATATTGGAGTTGACCGCACCTGACACTTGCAGGATTCAAACTCTACTAAGTCACCGATTACCTTAAAAATGCAAGATGTCCATTCGAGCAAACTAAGACACACACTTTCATGAACTTGTGTTTACTAATAAAACATTGGTACCTAAAATAACACCATCAATCAACAATTGATGTGACATTATCAAGGGTTTAATTTTTACGAAAGTATCAGCTGTGCTACCAGTGTATGTGACAAGTGTTTCTCTAAAACGTTCATCGGAACCACTTTATGTCAAATAAATAACAAATGTCAGGGCGGCAGAACCAAATATGACAAAACACTTATATTCTTGCTTCTTAATCGATGATTTTCATGAGGGAATCAATTTTTAAAATTGAAATCCTTAAACTAAACTATAACCAATCAAATGCTACAAAAATGTAAATGTAAAGGCTAAAAACACGCAGCTATTTTAAAATAACAGAGATTTTAATTTGTCCATAATAACATTGGAAACTCGAAATATATTTTCAGCTCTTTACAAGCGAAAATCCTTCTATTAAGATAAGTAACATAAGAATTTACCTTGATATATGATTCATTCGTTTTTTCATAATTAAAATTTGTAAATTATTTCCATTTTCACCAGCTGGTATACATTAAAAAATGTATCTCATCAATCTTGACCACGGGTACATAATTGAAACATTTTTTTCACACTGATCTTCACAGAACCCATGTGGTAATGCACGCGATGTATAATAGAAGGGAAACACAACGGTAAAAAAACAACAAATTATGTTCAAGGTTTTGATCTCTAAGTTAGAATTTATAAACTACACATTAATTCACATCAGGCGTAAGTTCCAGTATTTCGAAAAGAATGGACGTTGGAGTGTTTGTTGCTTAACCTTGGAAAAACAGGAGTTTTACTTGTTAAGGAAATTACACGGGTACATGATGGAAATATATTTTCACACTGTAATTCACAGAAGCCCGGGGTTATGCACGCGACGCATAATAGAAGGGATATAATGAAAGAAAGAAAGAATTAGGTTCAAGGTTTTTATCACAAAATTAGATTTTGTAAACTACACATGAACGTACATCAAGCGTAAGGTCTTTTTGTTGGAAAAGAAGGGAATTGAAGTGTTTGTTCCTTAACCTTGGAAGAGCCGGGTATTTAGATTATGAGCCTGTTTTTTACTCATTGATGGAATAAAATCTTACGAATGATGGGCAACTACAACCGAATTCCTCAATCTAAATCCGTTAAGTATTCTGATTTAAATGATTAAATATCATTGTTGATTGTGCACCAAGGCATATCAGTAACATAGTAAAATATATATCTTTAAATGTTTTAACGTAACTAGTTACTGATTATATCACCCTTATATAGACATCCATTCTGGCACATTTTTGGCTAATTAATAAAAATATAATTAGGTTTTTATATGGATAGATCATGTTCATCAGTTTTTATCTTCAAACCTCTGAATACTTCATTGTCCAATAGGGACTTGTCATCCTCTGTCTATTTTGTATCCGTCGATGCTATTGTTATATAGGACTGTTTTTCATTATCAAACCCTTTTCACATGTGGTTGCTCATTTTATTATCGGACAAAATAATATATCTCAATCTGCACGATCCTAAATTCGATTTTATAGTCTTTATTTAGATAAATAATGAAATTCCATCACCAAATAGTTCATTGGCCACGTCCATTTTTAGTCGTGTAAAAATCAGCTATATTAACATTCTGTTAATTATACTTTCCTGAGAATGAACGAGATAGATAGTGACCTCAGTAACATCTGTTAAGGACTGAATAATTGTCTGTTTTTTCCCTGCCTGCATGTTAATGTATTTTTGTAGCTACGTCTTAAGTAATTTGCTTTTGCAGAAAAAGATGGTTTCTTGAACGAAAAACAGGTTTTATTGTGAAACTAGTTGTTTGTTTCTTTTCCTAAAATTTCACTTTCATCTTAATTGAACTTAGTATTTTAATTTTGTTAATTACATAAAGATGTACTTCATTTGACTTGGATCTCTTGAATTAAGCACTTCAATTATTGTGGACTTTATCAGTTCGTGTCTATCGATTTCTGAAATATTAACTAAGTGTGACATTTTCTTTTTTTTTCTTTCGTTTTGAGACCTGACTACCTTCTTGTGACAAGTAACACAATGACAAAATGGATACTGCATTAAGTGAATTGTTATGTATTTTTCATTATCTGATTGTTTTTTTTTTTAATTCATTAGTCAAAAATTTATTTTTGTATTCAACATATCAAATAAATCATAAAGATTTCCGCGATTTTCCAGTACAAGACTCAGTTGGAATTTGGGATGTTGAAGTCCTAATATAACTTGATTGTAATTATTTAATTACATCTCGGCCTCATATGGTGACCTTAGGGTTCTGTAGTGGCTATTTATGTCCTGAATGTATTTAGACAAAACCACTAAGAAAATATGTTTGTGTGCAAATCATCCTGTAATTGATAATAGGCAATGATCAAAATCTAGAGGGCTAAACATAAAGTAATTCCACATAACGAGACGACGGACAGAACATATGAGTATAGATGTGTACGAACGGTCGAAACCAATTTTCATCACATCAACAATTTGACAGTTTTCTTTTACTTCAAAGATTGTTGTTGTTTCACCATTAAATCCCAATTGATAATACAAATCTATGAGAAATGTTTGTAAAAAGACACGCAGAATTAGATATATGATAAACCCAAGTCAATCGCACACTAAAAAAAAAGGTGTTCTTCAGTTCCAACGAAACGAAACCATGTATCAAGCCTTAAGAACAACATACGTTGCATTTCCTGTGATCAAAGTAGGTTATGGTGTAAATGTAATTAGATCGAAAAAAATTAATAACAAATATTCAGACCTTTAAGGTGGTACCCAACACTTTCACTAAAATTGATTTGGCTCGTTTGTTTTTCATAAAATTTTGACAATGTATTAACTTTGATCCTTTAACGAAAATATAAAAATTTCAAAAATTTTGAACCAACCGTTTTGTCAGAAAAATTACACTGGTTATATAGCAGTTTGACAAACACCAATTTTGATCATTGAGAAGCTTAACATTCCTTTTACTACACAACGTAATTAAAACGTTGAGCTGACTTTACAGAGTTATCTCCCTGTAGTGTTAGGTACCACCTTAGAATAAATTCAAAAAGGAGAAAGTCCATAAAAACTAACAAAATAAAATGGTAGATTTTATCAATTATTGGAACTAATGGAAATCAACTGCTATATTCCTGACTTGGTACAAGCATTGCCCCATGAAAATGATGAGTTAAACTTGATTTTATAGCTAAATGTAGCTAATGTTTACCATTGTATGACAGTTATTAAATCCGTTATATTGACTTAAATGATTGACCAACCCATAGATAATACAAGTGAATGTGACAATAGATCAAGCAGCCAAACTGTGTAATAAAATTGAAATCGAAAAACACGAATGTATCAAAAAGACAACAACCCAACCAAAGAGCACACAAGAGCTCAAGATCTCCAATGGGTCTTCAACATAGCAAGGACATCCCGCACCTGCAGGTTGGCTGAAACTGGCCCTTAAACAAAAATATTTATCAGTTCAGTGAAAAAGGATGTCCCCCTTAACTCTAAAACATATAATTGAACCAAAATTCAGAAAACATACAAGACTATAAAAGGCCAGAAATTTTTTGACTTGGTAACGTCAGGTCAAAATTTGCGGTGGGTTTAACATGTTTTCAGAGATCTCAACCCTCCTTTATACCTCTAGACAATATAGAATAAACAAACAATTAAACCTATAATACAACTGACTAAATAGTAATAGTTCAAACAAATATTGATACAAATAAATCAAAAATAGACGCCAACACATACTTTTTTAAAGTCATAAGAAACGAGTCACAGGTGAAAAAAAATGGTCTTCCAATTCTTGAACCAATGCATACAAACATCATAAACTTAGTCCTCTGTGCACGAATATATAATTTTTTTTGTGTAAATTTCGTATAATCGTCAATTTTTTCAATCGGTCAGTGTTGTTGTGAAAATATGTCAGGTATTAAAGTTCGTGTTTTGAAGCCGAAGTTTAACGATTGTCACCTGTTTGTCAACAATCGACAAAAAATCAACAAAAAAGCACGGAAATTGAGCACGTGTTTTACATGTAAATTCAGATAATAGTTCATTTTAAGGACATCCATGCGTATTGTGATTACCGGATTTTTACGAGATAGGTCACACTGAGGTCACTTTGCATACGGAAAATATGTCGGGGGAATTCCTCCCTGGAAGGAAGCAATTAAAATAAAGTAAACTTCTTCTAAATATGAATAAATTAAAGCATTTTCTTCAGAAAAAAGTATATGTACATAAGTTTTATAATGAAAACTATCCATTGAGTTCTAAAAAAACATATGCATTATTTTTTTTTATTTGAGGTTTCTTGGGACTTTAACGGAAATTAGACGAGGGGAATGATTTGATTATTATATGTATCTCCACATTCGAAAACAAAATATGCTTAGTTTTTATCTTGAAGTTTTGTAACTAATGAAACTTCTTTTGTATATTAAATAAATGAGATGTTAAAGATTTGTAAATTGGACAACCATTTATTAACCATGTAAAATATAATGGGATAGGATACCTGAATAAAATGATTTATCTCTGGCATTATAAGCCTTATATCGTTCTTCACTGTTCTCCCGTTTTAGAAAAATCCAATATCTTTTGATTTATGCTCAATAAGTGCGAAATCGAATCAGCAGATATTATAATCATTATATTTTGATTGATGTTGACATTTTAATCTATCAGCATTATTTTGCTTGTCCATGAAAATTGTGTAGCTGTCATTTCAGTGGGCGCGCATGAATATTGTATTTTATATAGAAAACCCAATATTGCTCCTTATAAGGTTAAAGACCTGGATCTTTTATTGTCTTCTTCTTTTATCATGTCTAACAAAACATACATCAATTACTAGAAGATGTTTTAATTATGAGAAGTAATCTCCTTTTTTCACTACATTAACGTTTTAAACGAATTTTAATCAATGTAATCCGATGTTGCGTAGCTTTACAAATTGGTGAAGTTAATGCGCTGTATAGTTGCAACGTCGATATATGTTTTACTGTCCCTGAATAATAAGTAAAGTTCAAGTTAATACTTAAAACAGTGTAAATTACAATTTATTTTTTAAACCCTTGCAATGAAATCAATCTTAGGAAGCTACGATTTCAATACCAAGGAATACAAAAATATAAATGCAAGAATAAGGGCGCGAGCAGATGGGGAATGTTCGAATTATTATCAAGCAAACACAAACAAAAGGAAATAAGTATACAAACTAAAACAGATAAATCTTGGTTGAAAAATTCAATTATTTAAGGAAACGTATCTATGGTCAGTCTTCTCCCCTCCTTTTCTCCGAGTATGAAATATTCCATGAATAAAATGGTGGTGCATTAGTGATGGGGAAACTGTCTGATCGATCACAAAACTTGAGTTAACCTGTGTGTTTTTATGTTACCAATGTTTGCTTATTCGTCGATCCTGCCTCTGACGCAATCGCAGCTACAGTGTATTTCGGGTGTATAAATATATATTCTTGCAAACGTTTAATAACCTTGAATGCGTAAATATTCGAATCGACAATTCCGTGTTTTTTTTATATTTAATCCTTTCTTTAACATTCGTCGTTTCCATTCTCAATACTTTCAGCTGTTTTAAGATAAAGTCAAACAAATGTTTTTGTAAATAAATGTAGTGAAACTGCAGAGGACCTCCAAATGACCATTTAACAGTTATGTCAAAATGTGCCCGAACTATTTACCGATACTTAAATGCAAAATACTGAAAATTATGTAAACCTTTGAAAAAGAACATTTTTTTAAAAAGATGAATACACTTGGTTGGCAAAAAAGAACAAAATATAGTAGTTATTTCGTCGTATTGGTAAAATAATTAATTCTTTCGGTTTCATGCGCATTTAAACGTACTATTATTCCTATCAAAGATAAAACAAAAAAAGAAGTAAATTTTAATAATCACTTTCTGCTTTACTTACATTCAATCTAAACTAATTGATGATATCAAACCAATTAAGAGGAATTATGCATATCACACATGAAAATGTGTTTGAACCGAAGTAGAAGTTAGAAAAATGGTCCCCTTTACATATCCATGTATATCAATATAAGGTATTTCGTGTGATTCTACAAAATACCAAACTAGCAAATTATGTCAAAAGTTAAAGAAAACACCATGGTTTTACAGTAGAATAAATTCGATAATTTCACTCCTTTAGTCGTCATCAAAAAGTTGGTCTTGTAAATAAATTGTCGATGCATTTAAAACCATAACGAACTGAGAATGCTTAAAATCATTTGTTCTTCAGAGTGACCTCAAATGTACTAGAATAATCAAACAACAGCATCTCAGTCTCACAACTTTTAAAAAAATACTTATTCCCTAAGTCTCAATGCAATTAAAAAGAAATAATGTATTGCAATAAAACATACATTCATTTTGGTGTCAAAATGTTGAAATTGCTGTTATACTACATCATATATAAATCAAAACCTTAAGGTTTTAGATAGATGTTTGTGTGACATGCATGTCGAGTTTACAATGACTCAATTATCAGTCAGTCCTGATATTATTCTCTAAGGCACGTTCAATTACGAACAATGAAACCATAAATATTGACTGAAAGTGATCATCTGTGTTAATTCAACATGATAACAAACAAAATCAAAATTATATCATTCAACAGTAATCAGTAATTGATATCTTTATGTGATAAACGACCCTTGGCGTATCTTCATCTCGTTCGCTTCATATAGAACGCACAGAGTCCAGGTTCAAAAAAACATATCTGCAGGGATGAGAATAGTTATAACAACAGCCGGAACATTTTTTTAAATATTTTTCCCGAAATTGGTTTACTATACAGAAATTTTATCAATAATGCAAGTGCTTTGGGGCCAATAATTGGCCTATTTTCAGTGTTTGTTGTACTTTTCTATATGTGGTATAAAAAATTTAACAAGTAGAATGAAGTAAGACTAGTGTGTTTGTGTCATGTGAACTTTAAACATACAAATATCTATTAAATGGTGATATTATGTTTGCAAGCTCGAGGTTGTAAGCATAAGCGTCGATTCTATAAGAAAACATATAAGGTGAAATTTCATAAAAAAAGTCAGCATGTTGTTATAACTACAAAGTATCGACTGTTTTCTCCTAAAATTTATAAACGATTCATTACGTTGTCGATTAATCAAGATTATCTTCTAATCTCAGCACTATGTCTTTTTTTTTTACGTGGCTCTTTGGATCTACAATCTGTGGTTTTGTTTGGCTTTCTTAGTTGTTGCTAAATTTCTGCTTCATTGCTGTATACAACACATTCGCATTTGTTTATATCCAAAACATTATTCAACAGCTTTGACGTCGATGCTTTGAAACTGACATGCTTTAAAACATATTTACTAAAAACGAAATCACCTTTGAAATAATAAGAAAACTATCTAAATTATTAAAGGCAAAGATGGCCTGAACAAGTATGACCATTACAAAATTTGATAATGAAAGTTTTCGTACACATACATTGCTCATACATTTTTACTTATTTATACATCCCTGGCATTCATACGTTTGGGTTGAAAAGTTTCTGATGTCGGTTAATCTATAAAATGGCATCTGACGCATATATTTTATTTCATTCATAACAGAGGTCATCGATGAGAAAGTGGTCTTGACAGTTCCCTTTCCTTGATCTTTAACCTGTTAACTCTGAAATTGTGAGTTTGAATCCGGGTCGTGGCAGGTGCGCCAGATTCTATTCTGAATTGAATATGATAGCTAGGTTGTTTTTTTTTTTATCTTGGATGGAAAGTTTTCTCTAGGCCTTCATGTAAACAACTTGGTGCCAATATTTAGGCAAGGGTGCCGAAAATCGATTTAAACTTCAACAAATTAAATCATTCAAGCATTTCGTAAACAAATGACTATAATATAGAGTTGCTTAAATAAAGGCAACAGTAGTATACCGCTGTTCAAAAATCGTAAATCCATGGACAAAAAACAAAATCGGGGAAAACAAACCAAAACCGAGGGAAACGCATTAAATACAAGAGGGGAACAACGACACAACATTCAAATGCAACACACACAGCAACGGACCAAGCACAAGACAAAATCCGATGAGAATAACCAATATAACATCAATCATTTGAAAATTCTTGACTTTAATAAACATTTCGAGAATATACCAAGAAGTTAAAGCATTGATGGCTGTTGCCTTGATCACTTCTTAGTCTATCTTTTGTGTCATACAGTTTATCTTTTTCTTTACAATTTGAATGTTTATTTCTTCTTTAATTAGGTTTATCTAACATAAATGGTTTTGTTTTATTTTTTGTTTGTTTTTTTAATTTGAAAATACACAAAATGTTGCGTTGGAATCTAAAACTGTCATTGTTTCAGTCACGATTTAAGTAAATGATGAGACAAACATTAAAAGATAAAGTTCAGACATGCTCTACCAGTCTCGTTTATTATAAAAGCCTAATATACTTATACTTCAAAAATAAAACCAAGAAATGCATATTATGTTCAATATCTGACATGAAACATATTCTGTCTGTGTTCGGCAAGCCATTTTTTTTATAATCAAATACTTATTTTTCTGTAAGTAATGCGTCATTAGATCGTTTCTTTGAAATGTCATTTTAATTTTTGTCTAGTGCGTGTCTAGCTTTCTCCAGCCATTTACTAGCACATCGAAATTTTGACAAAGACATATAGAGTTTTTAACGAAAATTTTATCTGTCAATTTTTATTTGACAAATTCGACATCATATATTAAATCACAGAATTGCGCCATTAACGCATGTTACGTCCAATGCATGTCTTCAATGTCAGATACATTTATCTGGCATTGCTGCGTAGGTTTGTGACCAGGATATTTCCATCATATTTTGGTGTGTCTGTCTGTTAAACGGTTCAAGATTGTTTTGTTACGGTATTTGATAATAATGTTGTGATCATATCAGATTGAATATCAGTTAATATGATGTAATAGTGAACACTTCGTATATACAAAATCATGGTTTATATAACGTTATCGGTGTTCACTAAACATACTTAGAACATACTCACCCCTTCTCGTTCAATGAAAAGTCAGTTCTTCCCCCTCTAATTTTCATAGTACATGGTTTTCCATGCACTATGAAATGCTATACATGAAAGACTTTTCATTGTCAGTTAATAATGAACGTGAACTCTTAATATCTGTACTAACGAAGTGTACAATCCCCTGAGGCATTTTCCTTGGGAAAAGAGCCTACTGATTAAAGACGAAAGAGCAAAGATTAAATCAAATCATTTTCAATTTTGCAAATTTTCATACATTTTCTAACAGTACACATATATAGAATAAACAAAAACAATTTGGGTATAATGATGTAGGTAAAATAATACTTATTTAATTTATATACCTGACATTTGAGGGATTTTTTTTTCTTTCAAGAAAACAATGCCAGACTGCTGATATATAAAGCAAAAGATATTTTTCGGAGAAAAACAATACATGTAAATTTATCAATAAAAAGTAAGCATTTAATGTTGAATGGTCTGAATTTAAATATTTATACAGAGAGTTTTTTTTATATAAAAAAAAGTAAAATTTCAAAAAGGGGATTAATATAACATTGTGTTGTTTTTTAAAAGTATTAAATTTTACCTGAAGCAGAAGAGAAACAATTTATCCACAATTCGGTCCTCACAAACTAAGTCCGAGCTTTTTTCCTTCCATCCATTGAAATGATGATTATCTATGTTTTAAATTTAGTTTATTATAAAAAGTGAACTGTTATCAAGGTTTGAATATTACAAGGGGAAGGATAATTTTGTATAGTCACTCGAATGTGTGAATATGTTCTTAATTAGTCAGACAATACTTGGTCAGGTTTTTTGAAGATTTAAACCCTCGGCTTCACCTTGGGCTTAAATCTTCATAAAACATGACCAAGTATTGTCTGACTTATAAACATATGATATCCTGAAGTTAATTCATTCTCCTGTTAAAGCTTTGGTTAACGTAGTTTTCAATAAAGATGTGGTCATATCTACCTCAAACCTAGTTCACATAATTATTTTTAGATGTACTTTTTCAATTGTATTACAAATTACGAGTTTGTTCGAATATCACTGAATATTAATATATAAAAGTGCTAGATTGGCGTGTTAACATATTGACAACTGTTTTGTTTGTTTTATGTTTCTTTTGTGAGAAAGATGAGCCTGCTTTTAACTTGATATATTATTTTAGAACTAATATTTGTAAATGCTGCAAATTCAGAAATTTTTGAAATGCTTTTACTGTGCAAATGTCGCGACTGGGTATTTATTGTAAAGCAAAACTCCTCGCCATTTAAAGTTTGATAGCATCATCTGTACTGTCTACTGTTTAATAATCGTAATGATAAATGTACGCAAATATTTCTAAAGGACAATCTTCATTTCTAATAAGATATCTTTCTCAGTATTTTCCTGTCTTCGATCGTTTTATGGAGAATTTTGTGTTATTGTTATTTGATCTTTTAACTTGTGACTAAATTTTATATCTTGATAGGCTAGATCAAATGACAATAACTTAATGATTATGATTTAAGGAATACAAGTTTCTCTTGGCCATAATTTTGTCTGGCGTGCTTTGAATTCCGGTTTCTTAATGCCTCTTGATATTTTCTTTTCCCTTTTAAGTAATATAATCATACTTATTTTCCAACACGTGTACAATTAAAGAATATACATAACACGGGATGCAGTATTCCTGTGTCTGTTCTTCTATCTTCAGAGAAACTGCTTAAGGTTAACTAACGAAATATAAATGGTTTTGTTTTGCCATTATCATATTTACCAATAAAACTATATTTTCTAAAGATGTGAAAGTACCAATACGAAAATTTATTTCTAATGAATGGTGCTAAAAACTAAAAGTAAACAAAATTCATAACGTGTATAACAAAAAGTTGACGCAAAATATAACTTTATAAACTATGTGAAATATAAATGACTTATTATCATGAAAAGGAGAGCCGAAAGATAGCAAAGGAACATGCAAATCCATAAGTCGAAAAAATAAACTGACAACGCCATTGCTAAAGACCAACAGACAAACAACAGTAAACAAAACACTGCATAGAGAACTAAAGATTGAGAAAAAAAACACTTAAAATTGAGAGTGATCTCATGTGCTCCAGAAGGGTAATCAGAATCTGCTCCAATGTATGTTGCACTAGAATATGTGTTTGAATGTTTTCCAAGCCACCTTAACTACATTTAACGTATTGCAGCTTCATGCTTTAATATGTACCAGATATTTGATTTAACTGCGTGTACAATAAACACATTTTTTTTTAATTATTTCTTACCAATGGTGATATATAATATCAAATATAATAAATCGGAATATCAATAAAAGTAAACGATTAACACGACAGAAGCATTTCAAATCTATTACAAAGAAGCGACACATGAGGCTAACAAATAGATGCTGCTTATATTCACATAAATTCCGAAATGATATGTTTTAGGAATCCATTTGCATCCAGATGAAGACTTCATAATTTAAATTTTTGCATCTTTTAGTATAAAAACTTTGATTTTTCTTTTGATTTTTTTTCACATTAAGCTTTCCATCAACTTTTACGTGATACCTAAACGGTATAGAGTAATTGTAAACAATTCTTTATCACTGTACAGCCTTCAACAATAACATATAGAAGAGGAATAAATTATAATCACGTGAATAAAATGCAGAATTGCAGTTTAAATGACATGTATATATACCAATTACGTTTTGAATTCAGTTCAACAATGTTTTGAAGTAAATGTCTGTTTTTTTATAGAATTTTCAACTGCTTCGAGTACCATTGTTCAGTTTGGTGAAGTTAAAACGCGCTGTATATGTCCTTAGCTGAAGTCCTGGTGTTCTTTATGTGTTTCAGAACCGTATTTGTCCTGAAGAGTGACGCCTCTCCCTCATCGCTTGACCATTAATTCAACTAGGCTATATAGGGTTTTATCGGGTGATGGCTTTCTTTGTAAGCTAACAGCGTAACACATAAAAGAGGGACGAAAGATACCAAAGGGACAGTCAAAATCATAAATCTAAAACAAACTGACAACTCCATGGATACAAATGAAAAAGACAAACAAACAACAGCACACATGACACAACATAGAAAACTAAAGAATAAACAACACGAACCCCACCAAAAAACTAGGGGGGATCTCAGGTGCTCCGGAAGGGTAAGCAGATCCTGCTCCACATGTGGCACCCGTCGTGTTGCTTATGTGATAACAAATCCGGTAAATAGTCTAATTCGGTAGGTCACATTCAAGAAAGGGAAGGGGATTGTAATAACGACGTAAGGAACATAAGGAACATATCCGATATCATTTGTGAAACGGTTATTTCATAACGGTTAACCAACTCGCGATGGCGTCCGTAAAATTTACGAAGGGATGATTTCAACTTCACCATTTGGAACTCTTGGTTTAATAGCTTCCTTGTGAGCAGCAACCCTCTTTCAAGAAAATCATGATAGGAAATGCAAGCACGGGAATATCGTATCAATTAGGAGATATATACCCCGTATGCAGGTGCTGCTGGAATGTTGCTACTTAGAAATAGAAAACTCACCATTGGAAAGTTGAAATCATCTCTTTTGTCGTAAAGTTTTGTTTTCAACCAACCCTCATTGTCAATTTCCAGATGTAAGTCAAGATATGAGGCCGACTTAACTGTATCTGTAGTATCCTCTATCTCTAGCTCGATGGGATAGATGCGTTCCACGTAGTCACCAATTTTTTTTATTATTTAGTGAAAAAACATCATCTATATAGCGGAAAGTAGACTTAAAGGATATTGCTAACTTCTTTTCTTTCTTCCTAAGAAGTTCCTGCATGAAGTCAGCCTCACAATAATAAAGAAACAAGTCGGCAAGTAGAGGGGCACAGTCAGTTCCCATTGAAATGCCGACAGACTGTTGAAAAAAACGTCCTCCGAACATAACAAATATGTTGTCAATCAAGAAATCAAGCATCTTGATAATATCAGTTTCAGAAATTTTTTTGTTTGAATCGGAGTGATCCTTTAAAAAGTAGGATTTATCCCTCCCTAAGACAAGATACTTGTATATACGTTGGCCATTCTTTTATATGAAGTAAAGCAATACCAACTTTTTCTGTTAGTTTGTCTTTTAGTTTGGAATGTGGAATACTTGTGTAAAGAGTAAAAAAGTCAAATGTTTTAATACTGTTACAAGATGAAAGAGAGTTAGATTGTATGTACTCTAGAACTAGATCTTTGGAATTTTTAAGTATCCACATCTGATTCACGCCACCTCTAGAATAGGCAGTTTCACAATAACTTTGAAGCCCGTCTTTGATTGCTGATAAAATAGATGTTAATAGTTTAGAAAGAGGTTTCGTGGAGCACTTGGAAGACCCAGCAATAACATTCTATATACGTGGACGAAAAACATATGTGTAATGCTATATATGAAGAAAAAGAAAATAGAAAAATGGGTGTTCTATATCTACAACATCTAAATCTGACCGGGAATCGAGAGAAGTGGTTCGTGAACGAATGTAGATCGGTAGTTTTGATTCATGTGCGACTTCCATTTTGATTTGAGAACGAGGCTTCTAGTCTTTTGTGTGAAGGTAAGAACAAATACTAAATTATCAGTTTGCAAATAGGAAACTAACACTGCTTCGTAGTTTTTAGACTAAGCTAAAAGATTAAGAGAAAATGTCTCGATGATATGATTGTTGTTTCTAACACATTAAATATTGAATGGGAAATTAACACGTAGGACCCCCGAACACCCTGCTTCCTTTTGTATATTCACATTTTATGTTTTATACTGTATGTCTTGATTGAACTAAAATGAATGTTTCAAATCAAAAAGGAAATTTAAATAACCAATTGGAATAAGATTGTGCCCATCCTTTACGTTGTTTTATGAATTAATTGATTGGTAGAGCGTGTTATAAGAGAAAACTCATCTTTCTGTGGGTGTTATAGGCTGTCTTCTTATGAGGTCAAAGAGTGTATGCGTGGTATGTGTCTGTACATAAGTTTCCATGGCTATTTGGGATTTTCTTTTTCCTTTTCTATGTTATCATATAATTCTTCTATTTTATTATTTACATGTGAATCAGTTGAGACAATCACCTTGCTTATTTTAAAGTGATTCCTCTACATGATATGTTTAGTTAATTTCAGTTCAGGCTTTTTTTTTCCTTTTTTACCATAACTGTTAGTTTATTTTATTTTTTTTCGTTAAAGATGATCATGAAATATTATTTGAATTATTTAGATTTAACTAGACTGTAAAGGGAATAACTTCCTTCCACAAACCTAAAGAAACCTCTGTACCAAGTAATCGAATACAAGTGACGGATTTTAACGAAAAGATGCTTAATGTTACACTAGTTAATTTATACAAATATAAATTTGTCTGACGATAATGCGTGTAGGTACCAACCATTTATCTTTTAATTGGACACAATTTTCTTCCCATGACTAACATTTTATACGTATTATAAGAATAGTCAAAGTATTCGTTTTAAATAAAATACAGAAACGGGCAGTTTGGAACAAAAAAAAACTCATTGTTAACTTTGTCTTATTTTCAGAAGAAATCTAATTTGGTTTTTTTTCACTTCAGTACAAAAACAAATATTTTAATCTTCAGATTAAGAATCGGAATACTTTTTTTAATCATTTTTAAACGAAATGCACACACGAAAGATGAGTGATCGGTGTCATAACGTTATATGATACATCTAGTCTGTACAACGGATGTTTTTGTTATCAAGGGATTGTACGGTGAATCGTAAAAATACTCGTACTGTTAAGAACCATTGGAAACAAAGTTATTTTTTTACTACGAATGCTCTCTGTATACGCGTTTCATAAGAAAACAAAATGTTATGGATTCTTTTTGTTACATGAAAAGAGGGAAACAAGTAACTCATATCGTTCAGAAGCCAACTATACAAGAGAATTTTCTCGAAATAAGTAAAAACTTGTAATATTAGTGACGAGGTTTTATGTCCATAGATGGCATATTCTGTAAGACTTAATCAAGTTTCCGGCTTCGTTGCTCCATCGCCTCTTTTCCAGGGTACTTTTGTTTTATTTTGGTTGTATTCTCATAGTCTCTTCAAAATTCAGTCATTGTCTTTTCTTTATGCTTTTCCTTTTATATTGTTAATACAAAATCTAAATTATGAATCTGTCAAAACAGATGTTGAAAAGTGCATCTCAGAAGATTGGAAGGTACATTCTTATTTTTTTTATTGGCTCATTTCTATTTTGGCATCTCTTTCTTCCAATTTGACATTTCTCTCTTCTATCTTACATTTCTCACTTCATTTTAAACATTTCTCATATCAAATTTGATATTTCTCATATCCAATTTGATATTTCTTATATCAAAATTGATATTTCTTATATCAAAATGGATATTTCTTATATCAAAATTGATATTTCTATATCAAAATTGATATTTCTTATATCAAAATGGATATTTCTTATATCCAAATTAAAATTTCTCTTTTCAAAATTGACAATTCTCCTTTATATCTTGCATTTGTCACGAGTTGATATTTCTTATTTCAAAAACGACATTTCGCCAAGACATATTGATATTTCGCACATCCATGTTGATATTTTTCATTTCAGTATTGACATTTCCTACGTCCAAGTTGATATTTCTCAATTCAAAGTTGTCGTTTCTTCTTTATATCTCATATTTGTGACTTCCGAGTTAACATTTCTTAGAACTATGTTGTTATTTCTCATTTCAAAATTGACATTTATCACGTTCAAGTTGATATTTCTTATTTTATCATTGTCATTTCTTACTTCTATCTTGCATTTCTAACTTTCAAATTGATATTTTTCATTTTGAAGTTGACATTTCTTACATCAAAGTTAAAATTTCTCATTACAAAGTTGGTAATTCTGTTTTTTCAAGTTAACACTTCTCACATTCAAATTGATTCATTTCACTTCAAACTTGACGTTTCTGACTTCTAAGTTAAAAGTGAGAAATATCTTGGAACAATGTTATGTCAGGTTGGAACAGAGAAACGTCAAATTGGAACTTAAAAAAGATCATGTATACATTGACAAATATTATCAACAGAGTATCTCTAGCGGTCAATTGTATTTATCTAAGAAAAGAGTTTGTTCATTTTAAACTTTAATTATTTACCTTCAGATATATTTCAAATGCACGATAGAGTCTTGTGTTTTAACATATGGTAGAAACAAAAATGTAACGTGGACTCATGTTTGTCAAAGTAAAGAAAACTTTTTCAACAAGTGTTCCTTTTTTCAGAACAAGACTTGTTAGATTGTCTATTTTTATTGCAAGTATTTGCAAATAGTGCATTTTTTAAGTAAATTTAATGTTATAACTCTGCTTAGGTTGATAGTTTTAATAGTCTGAAGAATATTTTGATTTTTTTAAATGAACAACCCCAACTATGACATGATTCAAAATTAGATTATGTTGTTGGGTTGTTGACAGGTTGACTCGTTCACATATACTTCGTGATATTTTCTTCATATTTTTGGTTCTTATTTTTCTGATCACGTTTTGGAAATACTTTTTTTTAAGATAAATTTGTCTTGACAACAACACATGCACTTAAATAAGATCAAGATTATAGACAACTTCTGATGCATTTCTAGAAGAACAAATCCTTACTAAACAACGCTTACAAACCAAAAATAAACCAGTAAAAACACTTGTTACTTAAACAAATCTGATTTACGTTCGTTTACAAACCACTTAAGACTAATAGCCGACACAAAAGCCTTATAAGAGATTTGATAGAGAACGAAATTTTGAGTTTATTGTCATTTACTTTATTAGATTAAACAAAAATCATATGAATGGAAGCCTGTCAAAAGTCAGGAGGCGTCAATTGATCGGCATCAGTCTGCTTAAGCCATCTTGGTTTTCCCTTTTCTAACTACCCTTACGTTTCGGATACTTTTTTCCTATGAAGGGTGCACGCTGTATAAAAGTGACAATTCACTTCACATCGGTTTTTTTGTGAAGTAGACAACTGTTAATTAATCCTACCATAAGTCATTTTTCTCATCCAATGGACTAGTATACCAATACATAACTACAAAGTTATATGTACAGGTCTTTATAATTTTTACAGTGGATATTTAGTCAATTATACCTCATATTTGCTAAAGTCTTCTAAGATGTCATTCAGATTTACTCAATGCCAATAATTTGTCGTTATGCCTTTTATTGAAAAAGAAACGATTCATTGGAGTAAGATACAATTGTGGAAGACAGTATTTCCTATTGCAGAATAGAAAATTTGAAAACCTATTAGATCATAAAGTTTCCGTCGGAAATATATACTAACATACTATTTAATTTCGACATTCAAATATCAAAATTGGAAACTTTTGAAACCATGAAGCCATGAACATTGAAGCTTCTGTTTTTATCGCTGTAATGTCAGACTTAGAAGCTATTATGTTATTCATTGTTCCGAACATATATATATATATATATATATATATAGTGTCTAAAAATAGCAACAATCAACATTCAATCTATCTAGGTGTGGATCAGTTTGTAAATAAACTAATGCAGTTACTAAATTAAATTATATAAGTGTCTAAGAATGTAACTTTAACACACTAATGAGTGTTATAACATTAATTGTTATATTTTATATATTATTCACGCAATATTTCGCTAAAAAAATTAGCTTCATCGGGCATGTGCATCTATCTAGGTGAAATCGGATGCATGACAAAAAAATATCTTTGTAGCTTGAGCTACACAAAGTTCGTGTAAAAGTTTAACATATTGATTGATGGTGTATATAAACATATTTTTGTCGTTTATTGTACATAACAATTTTTAAATCTTAACAAATAGTTGTTTTAGTTAAATAGAATGAAATTCATGATTTATTCCTTTGGTTTTGGGTAGAACTGTTTTTCATCCCTCTCTTTAAGTCCATCAGGTTCAAGAGTACGTAGCTGATGCATCCAGAACCTTTCTCTCTGTTTTCTTTTTTCGGTGTCCCAATTTTGGTTTACCTCAATTATTTGAAAGGTGATATTATCAAAAGTATGTCCTGTTCTTAAGAGGTGTCTCGTAATTGGACAGTTTCTTCCTTTAGTATAGAACGACCGGTGATTGTTAAGTCTGATGTTGAATTTAGTTTCTGTTTCACCAACATACTGCAGCTTGCAAGTTCCGCAAGAGTAAGAATATAAATACTATTTTCCGTTTTGCAATTAGATGTAACATAGATGTTGTATCGCTGCTTTGTTACTGTGCTGCTGAAAGAGTGGCCAGTGTTAGCGGCTTTACAGCACTTACAATTGCTTCTACCGCATTGTTTGTAACACCCAAATTTAGAAGTTTCTTGTTTCTTTACTTTTGATGTCACAAGTATGTCTTTGAGATTTTTGGGTCTGCGATAGGCAATAATAGGAGGTGATGGAAAAATTTCTTTTAAGGAAGAGTCATTTTCGATTAGACGCCAGTGCTTTCGGATAGTAGATGAAATATTTGTCAAATCGGGATGGAAGGTTAAAACAAACGGAATTCTATCTTCACGGGTCGTCTTATCTTTGCGTGAATAATATATAAAATATAACAACTAATTTTATAACACCCATATATATATATCACCTCATACAATCATTGATATAATATAGCATTTATTGTTATTGTTTAAAAAATGCGTTTAAAAGACATCTTTTACATTTACTGAAAGATAAAACCATGGAAAAAAACGAACAATAACCTACACTTTAATGCTCTTATGAATTAAACAGGATATTTACTTCCAGATTATTAAACATGCTGTTCTAGTTAACATAAATTCATCTGTTTGTGTATTAATGATAAAAAGAATGATTTACTATGATAAACGCATTCTTAAGATTATTTGTAACAAAGGATAATATAGTGTCACGCGGTGAACTAGCTTGGAGACAGTCCAAAATCATTGTCCATTGCAATAAATATCACGTAGTTTAACAATAAATCATGCTGCTAGCTTAATAACACTGTGAACAAGTCGATCACTTCCTTGTAAAATCGGTCTTTCAAGACATTCATTTAAAAAGTCGTTTGGGGGCGAATTATCTGAATACGTATATGTTAATTTATACCAGAAAAGCCGAAGTATAGAACATCAAAGCAGAGTTCTCTGGGGCATTTTACGTGTACTGAACTCAGAGCATCTATGAACAATCGGAACAATTGATATCATTGGCAATATTTCAAGGTGAAAACCGGCTACAACAGTTTCTCGCCTATTTTGTCATTTTAAGATGTTTTTAGGAGCTGCTCGACCTTATACAACTTGTATAATAAAAATGTCGAACGGTTATATTCAAGTTTACAATTGTCATGCAAAACCTCACTATGGAAGTAGTTTACAATTAGTTAAAGAATCATTATTCTGTTTGGACAACGCATGAGTTATGAAAGCCACATGTCTTCTTAATAATTGCTTCTAATAAGAAAATTTCGTTTACAATGTTTTTATCATTTGGAGGTATAACATTTAGAATAATATATGGAATTTGTTATCGAATAGTTTGCTTCACTGTTCGTTGCCGTTTTATCTTTGTGGTTAATCGGTGTTCCTGTAGTTCCTTTGTTTTTCTCTTATAACTGATGTGATTCTATCGGTTTACGTTTGTAACACGGATTTGTTTTCTCTTAATGATTTATTACTTTTAAACACCGTTATACTACTGTTGCCTCTGTTGAAGGTATATAGGTATTTTATATCAATTTTACTCCGTTGTTATACTATATTGTATTTGATAGTTCTATGAACAAGATATATAAGTATTTTATATTAATTTTACCCCGTTGTTATACTATATTGTATTTGATACTTCTATGAACTTCTAGCACTCAATAGACCGTTTGATTGATTTTTTCTTGTGTCACACTTTACTCGTGTTCGTGTTTAATTCTTATGTTCGAAATGAATTTATTCTTATAGTCAAATTCTTTCTACTGTTTTTTATAACTTTTATTTATTCAAGTCATTGTTTCTATTGCCTTTAATTAAAACAGAACTTTTTTAACGTAAATTTCACCTTTCTATGAAATGTAATCTTACGATAAAACAGTTCTTTTATTTTTACAAATACTGTTTATTTACACATTTGAATATCGTGTCTAGTCTAAGTGTCAGATCCTTTTCAAGTATTATACATTACCAGACTTAACTTGACTTCTCTTTGACGTTTCCAATCGCCTTAACTATCGAGTGTATTCAATACGGAATACTTTAAGACAGTCACAAACTACTTTGTCAATCAAGAAAAACATTTAGCAAATAACAGATAAATTTGTGTGGTATTTACAGAAAGCTTTGTAAACATCAAACGCAATCACTAATTTATCAGGAATGTTTTAGCTAATTTCTGCTGACGATTAGTGAAATCTGTAATGAATTCATCTCTATCGATGAATGCACGTACATTTCAATATTAACCTCTTTTCTCTATTACATTAAATACATATCAGTGCAAAACTGCTGTTTTATTGGAAGTCACCCCCATTTCTTCTCTAATTCGAAAATATATATCAGCATGTATACGGGCAAATACTTTATAGGAAAACGTGACTTCATGAATTACAAGCTACATAAAGTGACAGCCTTTTATGATAGTAATATGGTTATTAAAAAAACAAATTTAATAAAGAGGTTTTCCATTCCCTCAAAACGTGTGTGTTTTACATATTATCTTTTCAGTTCTTTGACTGAGCATTCGCTACAACTTAAAATTTTAAAAACGATTATTTCGCGTCAATTAACAATTTAGGCGGAATTTAAGAAGCCGTCTAGACTAAACTCCACACAAAAAATGCTGATACATATTATCGAATACATGCATTGTTTATTGCCTTTTAGTAATAATTTTTTTTTTGCATGTTATAAATCAAGTAAGGAAATATTCTGGTCAAATCGACTGACCATGACTTTTACTGGTCAAATCGACTGACCATGACTTTTACAGCTAATACTCTTATGTTAGACAGGTATTTATATTAGATATATGTTGACATTTAGAAGACAATAAATAATGCATCGTTTAAAAGATACTAAAAATGGAGCAACTCGTACCTCAATAAAACTATTGGTAATCTCATATGCTCGTCAGGGTCATCTTAGTGATAAATTCAGGATCTGCCAATCTACAATACATTTTCATGCATAGACTAAAATATTTGATTTCAATTGAGTTGAATTAAAATCAGTTTTGTTTTGTGGAGGTTTTTTTTTATTTTTTGGGTTTTTTTTTAGGCGGAAGGGAGATGTTTGTTTCAACTCTATCTTCAAAAACCATAGCAGCACGTTGATACAAAATTATTGAATGTCTTATTGCTTCCCACTTGTAGTTTTTTTGTTTGTATTATTTAATTTATCTAATACATTCGAAAACGAATGTAGATCAATAATTGTAGACTATCGGTCTCAACCATGCCCAACCTATACGGTTAATGATCTGACAGCTCTCCTGTTGCAACATTAATACACATAGAAACGAATTGGCAGGGTTTTTTTACTCGAACATAGGTACAGCACTTTTTAATCTGTGCATATTGGAAATTCAAAGACAAAAAGTATTATCCACTGGGTCAACAGTGTTCGTCAGCTTCTTCTTGATTTGACCTTTTTTACTTTTGATTTGTGTGTTACTGGTCAGTCTTTTCTACACCAAACGCCCGTCTGTCGTACAAGATTTTAATCTTGGTATTTTTTATCAGTTTTTTTTAGTAATTTTGAATATATAATATATACATGAATCAGTTTTATTTAAATAAATTACATAGAAGAACATGAAACATTCAAGTTTAAAGTTAAAAACCGATAATGCATCTTTCGACCTATATATAAATAAAAAAACTGAGAAAGAAAAATAACATATTTTTTAATTGAAGTTGCGGAAATAATTTACATATTTATCAAAATTACAACTGGCCGTTTATTTTCCTTGTTACATTAATGTACTGTTGTTTTATTTAGAAGCATAGTTTATTTTAATATTTGTTGCTGAACTGTTTTACTTAGTATATATTTGCTGCATTACCAGCAATAAAGGGTTATGTTTAAAGTGATAGTAATGGAGGGAAGTTTCACGTGTACGATTTATTATTTTGGTTACCCTAGCAACTAATACATGCCATTCCTATTCTTTTGTTGGTTTTTACCAGATCTTTTTTTTTTTGCATTTGCCTGTTTAACTTTGACATAAAGAAGCTTAGAACAGACATGCGTATCGAATTGAAATGTTTCCGTATGTTTATTTTAAATACTAGATAGAGTATGGTTTAAAATAATTGAATTATTAAGATGTAAATTGAAATCATCAATTACAATTTGTTTATAAAAATTAGCTGTAAATGAATAAATGGAGACCTGGAAAAAACTGGAAAATTTTAGACAAATATACACAATAATAGATTTGCATGTTTGATGATACATGTAGTTTATATTTATTTGTTAATCAAAAGAAAATATTTACATCAAATTTTTCGTATTTCAGAAAATAAACAGAAACAATATGACAGATGCAAAGATAGAAGAAGATAAGCGCGCTGTAAACATTGCAATAGGTCTCATGAGCGTGTGTTCCTTAGTAGGCGTAATTGGTAATGCCCTAGTACTCTATGTATTTTCAAGCTTCAAGCAGAAACTGACATCAACCATATTCATATTAACACTAGCCACAACAGATTTTTTAACATGTCTTGTAACAATACCTTTCACAATTGCCGTGGAAGCCCTCAATATGAGATTGGAGTATGATCTTGTATGCAAAATGTATTTTTTC
Organism: Mytilus galloprovincialis; assembly: GCF_965363235.1. Lineage (NCBI taxonomy): Eukaryota > Metazoa > Mollusca > Bivalvia > Mytilida > Mytilidae > Mytilus > Mytilus galloprovincialis. The sequence continues at coordinate 44,729,563 of NC_134850.1, read as the reverse complement.
CTAATGACTACCACTGTTCCGTTTTCTGCTTTTGTCATGGTGGCTATTGCGGTTGATCGTTATTTGTGCATCTGCCATCCATTCAAACATGTCATGACAATCAAGCGAGCAGAATATATTGTTGCGTTTCTTTGTGTGTTTGCCGTTGTTTTGGGAGTTTTGTGTTCTTTAAACTACGGAATGGTTGATAGCTCTTTGCAGATGAATTCAAGCTCTATCAATAAAACAACGGTGATGCCATTTGATGTGTCGACAGATGTAATGATGAACACAACTTCCAAAGAAAATGCTACCGTTCAAATTATGTTAAGACCCGATTTTGTGTGTTTACCAGTTCAAAGTTACGACGATCACGACTCCTTCTTTTACATATATCAAAAGATATACTCTTCGTTTTTTGCTATCTGTTGTCTCATAGTGATGGTTCTGTACGCCATGATATACCGATCTGTTCTCGCGAGACGTAGACAAAGATTAAAAGTTGTAACCAATCAATGCTGTGGATTCTGGAATGCCTTGCCAAATGAGGTAGAACAAACAGAATTTTCAACTCTTAATACTCTTAACAATGAAACGTCATTTGGAAAGTCGGAGGTAGAGAAAAATAACAAAGCCGTTCAGAAAAATGGAAATGATACTTCGATAAGTGATAAAGATGTCATCATAAAACCGGGTGGACTTTCACGAGCCAAACTTGAGAAAATGAGAATGGCTAATATAAAAACTGCTTTCATGCTATCAATAGTCACATTAGTATTCATTGTTGCGTTCTTGCCCTCCTGGCTGGTTGCTTTGAGAGTTTTCGAAATGAATCCGGTGGTTTTCTATCTATTTTTTATTTACCATAACGCAAATCCTGTCATTTATGCCTTCATGAACAATGCCTTCAAAACGAAATTAAAAGAACTATTCAGTTGTAAACGGAGATAGATGAACAATGCGAACAATGACATGTTGTGTCCAAGTGAAAAGAATTGTATTCAAATTCATAGTAATCAATTACTTCGGTGAACAGGGGGACGATTGTTCGCTTGAAGATTCAGTATAGGAGTTTAGGAATATATAGAAACTGACCTTGAGCTGAAATAACATATTAGAATTGTTAAAGCAATGAATGATATGTATGTATATGTATAACAAGTTTAAAAGGGTACATCATCATTATGTATATGTATATATATATACCCGACAAAAGCTCCACATGAAACGTAGTTATTTTAAAAGTAAACATGTACAAAAAAAATTGCTTTTCTTGGGTTGTTAATTACAATTTCATTACACAAAATCAGTTTTGAAGTACACTGATTGATATCATAATCCAGGAAAACATCTAATTTAATCTGTCCTTTCATTTCACTTTGATTTACAAGGTGCATTTATATTGCTTTTCTGAAGAGGCTTTTTTCTTTTATTGTTTTTGTCTTTGTTTATTCGTGTTTGAAAGTTATCGCACTACAGTCAGTCGTTGTATTCTTCTTGTCACATAACAGAACAGCCAAAGCCTATCCTACTTTTTTTTAACGATATAAAATCAAGATAAGACGTTTTAATTAATGAGAATATATGTAACCGAATATGCAATTACATACTTTAGAAAAAGAATCCATTATAATGGAACGTATATAGTCCCTGAAACGGTAGAACATTTAAATCTAATTTGCATTTGCCTATTTCACCTCTACTCGTCCCCATATGCTTAAACATTTCCTTTGCACTAGCTTATATTTATAAGATAGGTTCAAATTTGAAGTTGCAGCATCTTTTGCCCATCAGTTCATATTGCATAAGATAACAGTGAAGATCGTTTTTAATTTCAGGTTAATAATCACAACAGCAAATTTCAATTTTAGAAATTTCACTGTAAAAATCACTTGCGTTCATCAACTCTCCAAAATAGATTAAGATTTTCATCAAACACGGTCGATAATTAAGAGATGAAAATGTAGTTAGATCAAGGATAAGCAGCTGCACACAATGTGTGCTGTATAATGTTTTGCTGCAAACTGATTTCACAAATATCTTTTTTTTTAATTTAATTTACTAGTTTAAATATTGAAGGAGAGAATGTAACAATCTCGATACGGCCTTCAACGCTAAGCAAAATTCATACTGTACAATAATTATAAACAGCCCTGGAAAGACTAAATATGAAACTATTCAAACGAAAGAACCATAGTTCATCACGATCTATCTATTTTCCTTGATATTCAATCGGTTTACAACTTAAATAATTATTTCAATGAGAAAAAAGTCACGTATAAAACATTGAAAATTTGATTATATATTCTATCGTGCACACATAAACAGATGATCGACATTGCGTTTAAAACATTGGAAACTCTCTGTATTTGATAACAGTTTTACGCTACTTCGTCAGACTTTATTCGTTCAATGAACATATTCACTTAAAAACATTATACATGAAAAGTAAAATAACAAAATACCGAAATCGGAGGAAAATTCAAAACGGAAAGTCCGTAATAAATGACAAAATCAAAATCTCAAACATATCAAACGAATGGATAACAATTTTTATATTCATGGTTTGGTAAAAGCATTTTCTTAATAAGAAAATTGTGGATTAAACCTGTTGTTATAGCTAGCAAAACCTCTCACTTGTATGACAGTCGCATAAAATTTCAAACCATCAACTTCTGTAATCAGTTTCTATGCAACTTGAACATTTTGGAGCATTTCATTTATTCAAAAAAGGCAAAATTCTAAAAACAATTACCGTAATTAAATAAATCTATGATTTTAACCTAAACATTCGTCCTTACGTTTTGAAATGTTGAGCATCAATGATGATTCTGTTGTAATTAAAACGTGCGGCTTATGAGCAAAATTTCAATCCTGTCATCTATGATGGGTTTATATATTGCCGTATCGCTATCTAGGAATAACCGAGACTTCACCAAAATGTGCGACACTTGAATTTAAAATTTGCAACACTGGTGTATTGGTGTCATACACAATGTTTTTCTTTCGAGCTGTCAAACGACATTTTCTCTTGTACGTCAACATTTTATGAGAAAGTCTGTAACGTCAAGTAGTGACAGAGAAAAGCGAAAAAGGTGAATTAATCCTCATTAATCTTATTGTTACCAAATTTCCATTAATCGTCCTTTATTTTGCTTTAAATCTACTGTTACAAGATGTGGGATTTAAAAAACAAAATTGTCAGGGTTTATATATCGTTGTTTCTTTTCTGAAAGAAAAATACAAATAAAATGTAATTTATACCGTATTGTTCATGACTTTCTAGTATTGAACCTCGTAAGATTTGTTGTGTAGAATAGAATTAAGTTTGATCTACATTTATTCTGTATTACTAAAGTTGAATGTCATATGACGCTGACATTTCTAGATGATGTGCGAAAGTTGTTTTTTGTGCTTTCATGCTTGCAATGTTTATTTTTTCATTTGAAAGTGACATGTACTATGTTATGATATGAAACCTGTATGATTGAACGTTAATTATAACGACCGAATAAAAATAATCATATTATATTTACGAGAGACTTTGATTGGTATGAGATAGAAAATGACTGTTTGAATGGAAGTGTTTTTACAAAAATTAAAGACACGTACTTATAACAATATCAAAACTGAACAATGATATTGTAGTTTACGAACATTCTGTGAATATCATATAAAAAAGTGAACGTAAGTGTGTTTGCTTTCAGATAAATTCAATAATAGACACAATGAAGAGTAAACTTCCGGTTTAAAAGAAAGCATTCCTTTTTTGTATACAGTTCATTAGTATATTACAATAACAGTAGACTATACTTTTCAATGGTAACCAAACATTTTAGAACTATCATTGAAACTGCATGAACCAGTCGATCGTAGATTAAAGTCATATATTAATTAGAGGAATATCTCAAATACATATATTATATAGAAATACTTATATTGTTCTTGTTATGTTGTAATATTGGTCTATCACTTTCATGTAACCTCTATCTCGTTTTATATATGTGATGGTTCATTACAAACTTCTTTATTTGTCTCTCTTGTAAACAAGTGCAGCAATTGCCTTCCTCCTATTTTCGATACTTCTCCTCTATATTTCTTTTGAACAGTGTTTTTTCCTGCGGTGTAACAGCCCAAATAAACAGCAACGAAATATGATAAATAGAGAATATATTAAAGAAAAATGTAATTTGTTAAAGAGCTATACAAAAAAAAGTACCTGAACTCTATTTATACCAGGGTTAACTATAAAAAGTACCCAAAAATCACAGATTGCTTTTATGATATAACAGTCGGCTGTAATAAACATATCCGTAAACCATTAAGGTGGTACACAACACTACAGACAGGAACTCTGAAAACATAAGCTCAACGTTTTAAAACGTTTAATGTGGTACCCAACACTTTCACTAAAATTAATTTGGCTCGTTTAATTTTCATAAAATTTTGTCAAAGTATTTACTTTGACCCATTAACAAAAATATAAAAATTTCAAAAATTTTGAACCAACCGTTTTGTCAGAAAAATTACACTGGTTATATAGCAGTTTGACAAACACAAATTTTGATCATTGAGAAGCTAAATATTTCCTTTACAACACAACGTAATTAAAACTTTAAGCTGACTTTACAGAGTTATCTCCCTGTAGTGTTAAGTACCACCCTAATTGTTGAAGAAATAATAAATTTCTCAATGATCAAAATTATTCTTTGTCAAAGTGCTATAATCCAATGAAATTTTACCCAGAAACTGTGTGGTTAATTTTTTTTTTTTTTTTTTTAATCTTTATATTTTAAAGAGTCAAAGGTCCTTGTAAAATCGTGACATAACCGAAAAACCTTACAAGACAACCAACAGTCTCCAAAACACCTCATAAAAAAACTCTAGGCGGAGCAACACAAACCCGACAAATACCCTGTACAACTAATACTTGAGTTGCATAGTAATTCTTATATTATAATTTCTGAATACATATTTTAACTTCAAACAGAAATGCGTATCGTAGTGTAAATCACATAATTTTTTTATTCGTATCTGGTACTGGCTAAAGAAACTCGCGATTGGAAAAACGTTTAATAGTTAACTATAGAATTTTGATTTTCGTCCGTTGATTATCAATGAATCGTTTTTGCATATCTGATGAAACATTAAAATATCAACAGTTTCCATCGATATGCTATTCGACTTGGGGAAATCAAACTGTGATAGCATGTAATGAAGTGTTTATTTGCTTAAAGTCATATGAAACCTCAAATCAAAAAAAAATATGCATATGTATTTTTATAACTAAATGGATAGTTTACATTATACAACTTATGTATATATACTTTTTTCTGAGAAAATTCTTTAATTTGTCAATATTTAAAAGAAGTTTACTTATTTTTAATTGCTTGCTTCCAAGAAACAATTCGTAAACAAATTCTCCGTATGCATAGTGATCTGAACGTGGCCCTCCTCGTAAAATCCCGGTGATTGCAATACGCATGGATCTGTCATTAAAATAAACAATTATCTGATTATACATGTTAAACAAGTGCTCAATACCCACGTTTTTTTTTTATATTTGTTTATTATAAGGTGACAACCGGTCAACTTCGGCTTCAAAACACGGCATTTAATGAGCAGCCATATTTGTTAAATCATAACAGACAGAGAGAAAACAAATTGACGATTATACGATATATTTGCGTAAAAAATGATAAAATCGTGCATAGAGAACTAAGTTTATGATATATACATGCATTGGTTCAAGAATTGGATAAACATTATTTTTCACCACTCACTCATTTCTTATGACTTTAAAAAAGATAAAGTTGAAGTAAGGCAGACAGGCAAATTCATAGTGGATTTTTTTTTAAAAAACAACTAGCCTGATCACATCAACTTACCACACCCAAACCAGATTAAACTTAAGTGCTACGGAAATTTCAGAAGATTAAGTGCAAACGAAATGTCCGTCGTCTTATTTTTGCAGTTGGATAAATGTATAACCGAAAAAATATTTGAAAAGCAAACGCATATTGATTGATGCTTTTGACATAAAACAAATTTAGAAAGTCTGGTGTATTAAGTTATAATCCTGGTACCGTTAATAACTAGTAAATGAGAGGCGACTTTTAAGATTGTGACTTCCGTATTACTAGTAGTTTGTTATGTTTTAAACATGCAATTGTGATTACTTTTTCCGTTCATGTAGTAAGGCTGCCTTCAATCTTAAGTTTTAAGTCCACAATCTATGACGACACTGTTAAGAACTAGAAACATAATCATAAGCAAAAGAAAAGAAAACAAGTAAATATCTATACCCGTACGTTGATATGAATAATATATCAATACAATTCGTTTAACTAGAATAGAACGAAATGGTTGTGAAGTAGAAACTTTTCTAATAAAAAGTATTGAGTTAGTAAAAGTCTATAAAGTGTTAAAAACAATGGAACAGTTCGTTTCGATTTATGTTGCATTGGCGCTTTTTTTTTTGTGTTGCAAATAAGTGTTTATGTTGTTATATTGTTTTCCTCTTAAAGCTAATATGGCCCTCGGTTTTAGTTTGTAACCCAGATTTGTTTTTAACCGATTAATGAATTTTGAACAGCGGTTTTCTACTGTTGCCTTTATTGATGGTACATATGTTGAATGTTTATTGATATGATAAATCAGTTTGAGACATTTGAAACTCGTGTGACAATAACCATTAATAATAAGTTTATTAAGTCACACAAGAAATTAATTTGGAGAATCAATTTCTTTTTTCTTGTCATGTGCGCTTTGAAAAGTCTCTTATAATCGAGTTTCGTGTTGTGGATATTGTCTTATTCGTAGGACCTCATTACAATACTGGTTTTCTATCTATTGTTTCTAGATTGTTCTTTAACCATCTTACTGCTGTTACTTTTTTTCTCATTTTTTCCATATTTTGCAACCATGGTATTGTATATATTTTAGATGTAACTTCAGTACTTTTATTGTCACCCTTCGTCTCTATTTGGCGACATCGTGAGATTAAATATCGGGTACGGAAAACCAATTATTGATTATACCTATTAAAAAGTAAAACCACAAAAATACTGAACTCTGAGGAAAATTCAGTCTGGAAAGTCGCTAATCAAATGGGAAAATCAAAAGCTCAAACACATCAAATGAATTGATTGCAATTGTCGTATTCCTGACTTAAACACTAGGAATTAAGGATTGAGAACAGATTTAATGTGAATATGAAGTATGCGCCTAAACGTTTAGTTACCACCAATCAATCTAACGTATTTGGGTGTTTTTCAAGCTCTATTGCATATGCGTTTTGAAAATCCCAAGGGAAATACCTGAACTTCGAACGGAGTAAAACCTGTTACATCGACATCGGTTATAGTCTGCTACTAATATTAATAATACAATGATGTTTGTATGATTACCAAAGAAATAAGTATCTATCAAATATTATAGCTTTCAGATTTCAAGCAACGAGGATTTGAATAATTACTACTTTAATCACCGTACGGCTTATACCGAACAGTAAATTGTAAAGGACACCTTTGTTCAAATACTAATAAAGGCAACAGAAACAAACTGCTGTTCAAAAGACATAAATCGATCTACAGAAAACAAAGCCGGGTCACAAACTTAAGCTGAGGGCAACATATCAACTATAAGATGAATATAACAGACTAACGGAAACACAGAAGTGCAACAAAAATAACCGACAATGCTGCATTCATAGAAACAAACTATTTGATAGCTACTGTCCTATTCCTGACTTGGTAAAGGACATTTTAAGAAAACAAAGTAGGGTTCAATATTGTTTTATGGCCAGGCAAATATCCATATGGAAATGTCTTCAATACATCTAAAACGACAAGATAACGTGACAGTAGTACAATATTAATAAATGCAAGACCACTAAGGTTAGAGAAATACATAAAAAAAAAAATTAAAGGTACGTTTTGACATGTAAAACACGAAACTTATCAAAAGAGAAAATCAACACCCTGGTGTGTATTTAAAACTATAATAAAAAACAGCTATGGCGGACTGCGGCCAATTATAATCCCTGACGTATTACATAATAGATGTGTGTGAGTGCTGAACTAAATATCTACCTTGAACAGTGGTGTAGCTGCACAAAAAAGAGCAATTTGCACAATTTAGTTTGATGTAAATACAAATTTGCAATGATAACGTTATTCAAGAAACACAGTTTGCCAGTATTTACAAAGATTATAAGTTATCGACGTTTATTTTGACTTTATAATTTTGATATTTGTTTATTTTCCATCACATTATTGCCATAACAATAAAACATCGATATTTCTTTTAAGTATTTGAAAAAAAAGTGATAAAACTTTTATCATGCTTAAATTTTAAAAAGATATTAAAAGTCTTGGTCATCGCATTCAAACTAGTTTAACCCTGCTACACTCTGTATGTGTCTGCCCGAGTCAGGAGTAATTGGTTGTCGTATGTTGTTGTGTATCATATATGTTTTTCGTTCATTACTTTATACACAAATTAGGCCGTTAGTTTTCTGGTTTGAATTGTTAAACATTTGTCATTTTTGGGCCTTGTATAACTGGCCGTGTTCCATGGTTTTATTCATTGTTGAAGGCCTTGTGGTGAGTCATTGTCGTTCATGCATGTGTCAATTGGTCTCTTGTTGGGGTTTGCCTCATTTGCAATCATACCGCAACCTCTTATTTTTATATGCAATCCATCGGTGGAAAACTGACGTGACACAACAATTTTTCGGAGTGAGACCCAAAAAAAATCGTAGGCCAGGGTGTTTTCAAAGAACATCAGCTGGTCCTTTTTATCAAAAAGTTCATCTGTATGTTCATGTACTTAACAGTTCATATTTGTTTTTCTTTTATTATTTGTCAGAACTTTGGCCATCAGTTTTACGTGCAAATTGTTTCACATTTGATCAAATTGAGGTATTTTACAACTGACTGTATTGTACGTGTTCGATGTTGAAGGCCAAACTGTGACATTTCTTATATTACTTACTGTCATTGAACACCATTGTCGTATTGGGCGGTTACGAATTGTGACATTAAATCAACATCATTTGGGATATTAATATAATTTGCAAACATAACTAATTTCATCTTCATTATTTGTTACATTATTATTCAGAATACGTTAATGGGACCTTATTATATACCCTGATTTTATCTAGTATGCTTAGCCATACTGTTAAGGAGCTAGACCGTATCTTTCATCCTTAAATACCAAGTACTAGCAGCGAAACATCACTATTTCAACTGTTTAGTTTGACCAGGATCGAACCATTGATCCTCTGCACTTGTTTTTTTTAGTACCCAATCGATCTGTCAATGACTGTAACGTAACAATTCAGAACAAATATATATGTGACTTTTTGTGTTTCGTTGGTTCTTATAACGTGACTCTGTACTTTCAAAGATCCTTTCAGTATGTTATTGTTCTATAATATATCATTATGTTATATTTCTATTATAAATTAGAAGAAACCACAAACGTCAAAATTATTCAATCACGTAGTGGAATAAACCATTTGTGGATTCTTATAAATTCTATAGAACTTTTGGACTATTTTAAATCTCGGTCTATTTCTGAAATTATTTCTTACATACTTTTAATTTTTTAACCATGTATGCTAATATTGCCCACGTGAAATTTAAAATTGTTTGTATTAACATTGACCGACAAAAATATGTGACGTAGAAATTTTCTGACGTCGCGAAAATCTTTTAAAATTGTAACACGATGATGACTGCTGTATCCATATTTTGACGATTTTATTTATAATGTCTGTTTAGTTCACGCATCATTGTAAATATAACGGAATTTGATGACACTGACGTGCAAAATGAGAGATTTAGCGCTATAAAACCAGGTTTATTGCAAATGCCTGTATCAAGTCAGGAATATGAAAGTTGTTGTCCATTCGTTTTTTATGTCTTTTGTCATTTAAATTTGCCATGTGATTATGGACTTTCCAATTTGAATTTCCTCTGAGGGCAGTATTTTTGTGATTTTACTTCATACCACAATATTTCTTCAGTGACGACATTAGCATATTTATATACACACTTAGTTTCGTGAAGTTATTTTGAATAAAACAATAATATTTGTATTACATGTTTTAGGAAGGAAAAGACAAACACCATGGAAGAGGATCAGCAAGAAGGCGATCGTCATTTGGTATATATCGCAATTGGTCTTATGAGCGTTTGTTCAATAGTAGGTGTGATTGGAAATTCCCTTGTGTTATATGTGTTTTCAAGATTCAAGCAGAAACTGACATCGACAATCTTTATTTTAACGTTAGCTACAACAGACTTTTTAACCTGCCTTGTTACGATCCCGTTCACAATTGCCGTAGAGGTCCTATATATGAAATTGGAGTATGATTTTGTTTGTAAATTGTACTTTTTTCTGATGACAACAACTGTCCCGTTTTCTGCTTTTATCATGGTCGCGATTGGTGTTGACCGTTACCTGTGCATCTGTCATCCATTCAAACATGTCATGACAATCAAGCGGGCGAAGTGTATTGTTGCTGTTCTTTGTGTATTTGCCATCACTTTAGGTATGTTGTGCTCATATAACTACACTATTGCAGACATAAATTCTAATTCGACACAGAGTACACATGGTTTTACAGAAGGTAATTCTACAGGAGCATTAAACTCAACTTCCGGTCATAACATTTCAATAAATCAGCAAATTGAACCTGAGCTCATGTGCATCCCAGTTGCTAATTTTAATGATCATGGTTCATTCTTTTACATTTTTCAAAAAATATACTCGTCGCTTTTCGCTATTTGCTGTATCACTACCACGGTTTTGTATGCATTAATATATCGATCTGTTCTGTCAAGACGACAAAAGAGATTGAAAATAGTTACCAGCCAGTGCTGTGAATTCTGGAATTCTCATTCAAATGATGGAGAACATTCAAGTGAGACAGAGCATACTGAATTTTCTACTCTTAATAATGAAACATCTTTTGTCAAATCAGATGAGGATGAAAACAGCAAAGCTGATAAGAGAAATGGGAATGATACTTCAATGATTGACAAAGATGCTACAGTCAAACAAGGAGGCGTCTCAAGAGCAAATCTTGAGAAAATGAGAATGGCGAATATTAAAATGGCGTTTATGTTGTCAATAGTAACATTAGTATTCATAATTGCTTTCTTGCCTTCGTGGCTTGTTGCTTTGAGGGTTTTTGATATGAATGTAGTAGTGTTTTATTTGTTTTTCATCTATCATGACGTAAATCCGGTCATTTATGCCTTCATGAATAATGCCTTCAGATCAAGGTTGAAGGAACTGTTTACATGTAAAGCATGAAATGTAAACAAAGGAATAAGAACGATCTTTTATAAAGGGTTTTATAATGTTGGCATTCAGACTTTGGTCAATGGTGGAGGTAATTAAATGTAACGTTTGCGATTAAAGTACAATCATAACATAACTGCCATGTTAATGTGCAAGAAAATACTCATAGTTATGGTTAACTAAACTCTATGTACTATCAATTACAAACACTTTTGATCTCGGCGTACTTGGCAGATTTCTTTGTTTGTTTATTTGTATTTTTATAGTCAGTTGTGTGTGTCTGTGATGCACGTTTACCTAGTTTGGGTTGCTGGGTTCAATTTATTGTAAAGTTAACCAATTGTGTCTGTTGAGGTGTTCTGAAATATTTGTACCAAGTCAGAAATATGCCTGTTGTTCTCCTTTGCTCCGTTAGCTGTTATAGTCTCGGGTTTAATTTTGTCAAATTTAATGGATCTCCTCTTTACGAAATTTACCTAGTAGCTTGATATTGTTTTATCTGATTGGTCATGGCTTATAAAATTACTATTATATGTAATTAAGAACAGATACATGATAATAAGTTCAGTTTTGACTGAATAAGCTAGCATTTGTTAGATTATAGTGAGTAAAATTTTGTCCTGTTCATTCGAATATCAAATCATTAGCTTGTTGTATGATAAAATTGAGAATGGAAATAGGGAATGTGCCAAAGAGACAACAACCCGACCATAGAAAAAAACAACAGCAGAAGGTCACCAGCAGTTCTTCAATGTAGCGATACATACCACAAAGATCTGGTACAAAACATTAATCGTATATATGTGAACTATGTCATAATTATATTGTTTAAATAGTTGGAAATCCTAAATTATTTATAATGAATCATAAGCGTTCAACATGTTTTTCTGACATTTCATTGAAAGTGATCTCATTCATTTTACTTTTTTATATTTACATGATTCTTTATTTCATCTTAATTTGATAGTAATAGTATTTTTTAGAGAATTCCAAAATAAGAACATTTAACATTGGCGAATTTAGTCGGTGTTCCAAGGATTGAAGTCCCTACACTTTTTTTTACTATGTGAAATTCAATGGTGTTCAGGGGGTTGGAATGTTTACAGATTTTTGCATTATTGCTTTTTCCAGATTGACCTATTTTATCGCAGTATTTCTAAATACTCTGAATAATTCATGTGTTTTGGCAGTGTTATATGGTTATTAAGGAGTAAGTTTGAACTGAACCATTGTTCCTACATAATATTTAACCATAATGTTAAAAGTGATAAAAATAATGTACATTATTTTAAATAAACTGCATTATAACAAAAGTGGTATTTCATTTTTATCAATTTGTGATCATTGTTTTTTTGTCCTCCAACATACTTTATGCTTTATATCCCTACTTAAAGATATAGTGTTTAATGTCAGCACTTCTTTTTATTTAGTCTATATGCTTCAAAATTATTGTCCATTACTATGCTTTATGCCTCTGCTTGTAGATCTGGTGTGTAATTTAAAATGATATATTACGTTTGTCCTTCAAAATGCTTTTATACCTTGCAGGTTTTGCATATCAATTGCAGGCTTGGTAATGTAATTGGAGATTTTTATGCTACTTAATGTAAATCAAAACACTTTACAATTACATAGAGAATTGCTCTAGGATAAATCTTCAAGTAATTTCCGAGTCCTATGTTATTTCATCGGGAAATCAACAATACAAAGTTTGAAATGCTAGTGTACTCAGTTTTGGTGCAATCAACGGTACGTTTTATTAAAGGTAGAGGATAATTATGAATATGTACAAGGGTGCAATCAACAGTTTTTTCTATGACGTCATATTTTGAGGGACCATGCATAAGTGATAGACTGATTAATAAAGATACTTGTATAAAACTAGTTATCACTGCAATCATAATGTTTTCTAGTTTAGAATGAAATAAACATAAAGTGTACTTTTAATATATTTTTTAAAATTCCATCCAAAGAACATGGGGGAAAATATGCCTAATTTGAACATTAAAAAAATGAAATCAGGTCATGTGCATACCCTTGAAGACATGATACATGCACATTTTACATTATCAAAACTGTATGAAATTAAAAGGTTTTTACCTGGCCTTTCAAAAAAATCTTGTTTCAGGGTACGGTCTCCTGCTCCGAAAAGAGCTACAGTGGCTGCAAATAAGTTTTCAATTTTCACTGCAAAAAAAAACAGCATGTTTACAGTGTTGTCTCCCCTCAAAATATGTATATTTAATATAATTTTCAAAATTATTTCAATCATTCAACCTGTTTTAATTGAAAGCTAATTAACTAATTTTTACAATCAAATACAAAAAAACATGATACTTTTTCACAAATCAAGTAAACATGTAAATAAACAGGGGTTTCCCTCCGTGGTTATTGTTAGTCGAGGAATAACCCCTAGTTTTGTATTCGAAACTGTTTATAGCACTCTAAACAAACAGGTTTAGGCTACAACAATCAATTTCAATATGTATGCATGTTGCAATAAAATGACAGACCAGTGTAGGCTAAAGCAAACTATAACAAACAATAATAAAACTTCGTGTCAAAAGAATGTTTAAGGATTGTCTAACAAAAAGTCGCAAATATTTTTTTGGGAGGAACTTTGTTCTTTCACTAGCCTAACTCTGGGCCGATTAATTTGACTCTCTCACTTAATGTAATGCGTAATGTAAACATCATAGAGCAGTGGAATATAAAATGATATAACGACTGAATTAATGGTGCTATCACCCCATCTGACATGATACCAGTATTTAAACTCAACGCTATCAAATTTGCAGTGACTAACATCTTCAAAAATGATCTTCAGACTTGTATCTAGTTTCTGAGTTGATCAGTAAGTATGCAAATCAAAGTGATTTACCATAAGACAAAAATGATCAAAGTGATTTACCATAAAAAAAAATGATACATAAATGATAGTTTAAATAGTGAACAAAGAAAAGACAAATACGTGTAGACTTAAAAAAAAAAAAAAAAACACTGACTACTATAAAAAAAAAAAACACAATCTGAACAAAAATCTAGGCAAATGCAGACAGAGATAACAGTATACAGAAAAACTCTAAGCAGGTATAGATACAGATATATCTAAAAACTGAAATGCTGATGCACGGTATTTGTTAACTAATACAATATCAAAAAAAACTTCATGTAAGCATATATGGAACAATACGGGAAACAATTACTAGAATTTTCAGATATAAAAAACAAAGAACAACACTAAAATCCGATACAAAATAAAGACAACTCAATGAAGCTAAAGTCAAAAACAGCACTTAGAAGAACGCAGAATAACTGTAAAAGTTAGAGAATCGAGTAAAAAATACTGATTACAGAAATAACAATGTTCCGAATACAGTTATCAAGTTAATCAGAAGAGTCATAACATATAGATATAAAGAATAACGAGGCAAAATGAAAGAAACGAAAGGATCCCCATTTCCATACCCTCATTCAACATATACAGAATAACAACATATACAACTTAAAAATTGTTCCAGTGTTTTTTTTATTCACACATCGTTATTAATATAATGAAATTGTATGCGATTGTCATACAGGCGAGAGGTTTATCTAACTACAAAACCACGTTTAATCCACCATGTTTGACATAAAAAAAAATATCTGTACCAAGTAAGAAATATGACAGTTATTATCCATTCGATTGATGTGTTTGGGCTTCTGATTTTGTCATTATAAAAGGGTTTTATTGTTATGAATTTTCCTCAGAGTTCGGTATTTTTTTTTTTTTTTTATTTTACTTTGTTTCCATGCAACGTAATCAAATATATCAACTGAAAAATAAGAAAGACTTATCAATGCAACATAAACAAGATGGTGATACAGTATAAAACAATTCGATGTTAAATCGCACATTACATTCCACGTATACAATCTTGTATGTCAAACGCGGGAATCGTCATTGACTCTCAAAAAACAAAAAATAGGAATATACGATTGTTGCAACGCAGAAGAGCATTAGATAATTCCGAAAAAGTGTGCCAGAATACTACACAGACAATCTATGCCTAATGGAAGAAAATGTTAGTTTTTCGAATAATAAAAAAAATTATAAACAGTAAATGTACAGAAAACGAATACACCATTTAAATGATATTTCACACAAATTTTAAACACAAATGTGCCGACTACTGGGCATGTGAAATAAAAGCAAAATATCCAAACGTTTATAGAAAAAGACGCCTGTTCTAACCATCTTCATTAGCTGACTATGTATGTCTCTCACTCCTCTAGTTATATAAGACACAGACTTTGCGAAATTGCATAAAATCAACACTAAAATTGGATTAAAACGTTTAAAAGCTGGTTAATTTATGTCCTCAAACTTTAAACGTCTTTTCAATTTACACTCTGTTATTTAAAAGAAATGAAAGCAATTGTTTCCATTAACTAAAACGGAGATTGGATTAAATGGAAATCTCACCTATTACACTCTCTTGTATACAATCCTATAAAATTATCTTTCACAGGTTCTCCGTCAGAGTTTTGTTCTGTTCATTAAGAAATAAATTACATTTCTCGCAATTTCAACAAAATTCGGTACCAATTACAATAATCCAATCGCGTCTTCAATTGAAAACTAATCAATTTCGATGGTGAAATTGACATATCATGAACTAATTATATCGTGCCGAATTAAGCCAATTTTTTAACTTTTGTCAATCTTGACGGAAAACATTTGTTTTACACAGATGTATGTCTTCTTCATTGATTGTTTAGAAATGTCAATTTTTTTCTGGCCGAATTCATCAGATATATCTGAAGATTGAACGGTTGTAAAACGGCTATATTCATACAACAAACAATATGATAGAGCAGAATTCTTCTTATCTTTCCATACAATTAACTCTGGCTGTTATAGCAGTGTTCTGTTAACTTCCTTCATTGCATAGCATTTGAGTATCTTGAACAGAGAGTAGTGATATCGATATAGTAGAAATACAGTGATGTGTAAGTACGAATAAAAGAAGATGTTGGGTATGGTATATTTATGGTAAATCAATCCAGCAATACATGTTGGATCAGAAAAGACATCTACGGCTAAAGAAGAGCAGTAAAAACAGATATCCACGTCTGCAGAAGAGTAATAAAAAATACATCCACTGGTGACCAACAGAAGTTAAAAAGACATCTTCGAGTGACAAACATCAGTAAAATAAAAAAAAAATGTACGAGGTGCTAACAGCAATCAAAAAGACATCAAAAGGTGACCATGTAAAACAGCAGTAAAATGAGATCTACGAGTGAAAACAGCGATAAAATGAGATCTACAAGTGAAAACAGCGATGAAATGAGATCTACGAGTGAAAACAGCGATAAAAAAGACAACAATGGTTGACATCAGCGGCAAACCAAGACATCTATGGGATGAAAAAAGTATCTACGGATAATAGAACAGTAAATAGAACATTTACGGATGACTAACAGCAGTAAAACAATTACATCTACGGTGGACAAAAAGAACACATCCACTGGTGACAAACAGCAGTAAAATACACAACAGTAGCTTACCGTTATGTTGTATTTTGTACAATGTTGTTTGGCATTTTGGTCTTTTTTTTTTGCCATTGCATTTTCAGTTTATTTTCGACTTATGGTTTTGAACGTCCTTTTAGTTTATTTTGCCTCTCTCAGTTTTATCGATATTTTACCTGTTAATCAATTTAAAATTCATAAGCAAACGGAAAAAATCTTATGACCTCCTCTCCAAATGTGTGTCATGATATTAGATACGATCTCCCATATATGGCATTTAAGACCTAGTACGTAGAATCTATTTTGTCAATATTTGGTTATTTTTTACCATACCAACTTTAAGTACATGTATTTGCATTATACTTTACAATGCATTCTCGCTTTTCATAATCTAACTCAAGAGTCACAATACGGTCTAGAGATGGACAATCTAACTCAACAGTCATAATACGGCCTAGAGATGGACAATCTAACTCAAGAGTTAAAATACAGCCTAGAGATGGACAATCTAATCCAAAAGTCATAATACGGCCTCGAGATGGAAAATCTAACAAGGTTTTAATTAATCCGAGTCCATACGGATTGTGAACAATTCGATAGAAGTAAATATCTGACACAAGAACCAAATTATCAAGGGAAAAACAAAACACGAGGTGACATCCACAACACCTGAACATATGAATAATTGTGAGGCGTTTTATATTCATCTTCGTACTAATTCATTTTCACAGCTGCTTGTTAGCCGTAGTATATTGGATGCTAAAATTAGCCAGCGAAAAAATAGTTGCACTTTATAATTAGAATTCAATTATATCAGTAAATTTATTTATTTTTTTGCATATCTTTTCGATATTTTTGTATGTCCAAATATATACTATAGCATAGATAAAATTAGGTTGAAATAGAATTACAATGGTCTGCATCTTTGTGTTCTATTTTCGTATGGTCTTGCCTTAATGATACTACTACACCTTCAAAAATTTAAATGCAGTAATTTCATTGGCTAATTCTTCAAAGATTCATTTTGTAAGAAAGGGCTATGATCCATCGTCTTTTAAATAAAATACATAATACTATATCAGTGTTGATATAAGTGTAGTTATACTAAAAACCTCCACACAAAAACACAAGGAATGTGTTTTATAAAACAAGTTAGCAAGGAGGTTCATGATATCGTGTATGTTTTCATATTTTTCATACAGCTCCAGAAATTGAACTAAACATATTAATTGATTTAAAAAAGATATTATACATCTCCTACAATTTGATAATAGTCTTAAAGTAATCAGCATTTTATAATTTTCATTCAATTTTAATTTCTACTAACAAAGTCTCAAACTGCTCACAATTTTTTTTTTATGGCTGACTATCCTGTATTGATTTTCTCTTATTTTAATCTAAACCGTAACCTATAAATGTTTAAATCCGCGTCATTTTTATTCTAATAGATTTGATAGTTGTGTCATTGACAATCAAGCCAAATGTCCTAATTATATATGCTAACTTCGTGGTTCAATTAAACAATTTGTTTCTATATTTTGGCTATAATGGTAATGTCTGTCCGACAATTAACCCAGGGAAATGATCAGACATAGAAATGCTCAGTTTCAATAATACATCTATATTCAATGTTCCGTGAAAAATTGGTTTCTAAAACATTGCAGCTAAAAGTACAAAACCTGTAAATCTTTAAGACCAAAAGGCCTAGAAACTTTATAACCTCAGTCCTGTTATCTTTATTTGTGAAAATGTTGTGTGGTTATTTTATTGAAATGCAACGCATGATAGTTTGTGTTCTTTTTATGGGTTAAAAGACTTAATAGTAAACATATTAAAGGAATCTTCGAATGTTTGACAAATAGTTTTAAAGTATTTTGTTTTCTTACGTTACATTTTTGTTTACAGTATCAAATAATAAATTAGAATTTTGCTGCAATCGACCAATCGACCTCTAGTCGAGTGAACCCAGCCATCTTTACAGCTGCCCAAAGCAATACTTTAACTTTGCAAGTGATAAATTATGTTCTAACTCGTAAATGGAGTATAAAACCTTAAATAGACTTATTAAGAAGGGATATAGTTACGACACTGTTGTCAGGTCATTAAAGATTGCATATTTTGGCGTTAATATTGATTCACTTATAGGGTCTTTGCATCTGAACTAAACACATTTATTATAAACAAACCAGTTGTTGGCATGACACTGGTTATGTTCTTCTCATATATGTTATGATGGTATGATACTAAACCCCGCACGGGGAGGATTGTGCCTGATATTCATATGATGAAGACATAACTTTTCAATCAGTTTAATTAAGTCTGGAGCTGGCATGTCAGTTAACTGCTAATAGTCTGATGTTATTTATGTATTATTGTCATTTTATTTATTTTCTTTGATTACATCTTCTGACATCAGACTCGGACTTCTCTTGAACTGAATTTTAATGTGCGTATTGTTATGCGTTTACTTTTCTGCATTGGCTAGAGGTATAGGGGGAGGGTTGAGATCTCACAAACATGTTTAACCCCGCCGCATTTTTGCGCCTGTCCCAAGTCAGGAGCCTCCGGCCTTTGTTAGTCTTGTATTATTTTAACTTTTAGTTTCATTTGTACAATTTGGAGTTTAGTATGGCGTTCATTATCACTGAACTAGTATATATTTGTTTAGGGGCCAGCTGAAGGACGCCTCCGGGTGCGGGAATTTTTCATTGCATTGAAGACCTGTTGGTGACCTTCTGCTGTTGTCTGCTCTATGGTCGGGTTGTTGTCTCTTTGGCACATTCCCCATTTCCATTCTCAATTTTATAAGTTCATAGTAGATGCTCGAATTATTTTTTCAGTACCAATATAGAAAAGCAGCGTTCTAACTCATTAAGATTAGTTTAGGTCATAGTTGAACAAATATAAAAAAAAAAGAAGATGTGGTATAATTGCCAATAAGACAACTTACCATAAGAGACCAAAATGACACAGAAATTAACAACTATAGGTCACCGTACGGCCTTCAACAATGAGCAAAGCCCACACCGCAAAGTCAGCTATTAAAGGCCGTGAAATGACAATGTAAAACAATTTAAACGAGAAAACTAACGGCCTTATTTATATAAAAAAAATGAACGAAAAACAAATATGTAACACATAAACAAACGACAACCACTGAGTTGCAGGCTCCTGAGATGTAAATTGTCAGATATGATACTTGTATTCATGTCTGTCGTATGACATTAGCAAGAAAGAAGACCTGACTGTGACTTTAATATGAATAGCAGCAATTTAAGTGATGTTTCCCTACGTTGGATTTTCCCAAGTGCATGTAAGGACGTGTACTATGAATTAATATACCACAACACTTCTATTCCATTGTTTAAAACTGTAGCTGTTTCTTTCGTCGCTGAAAGTATGGTCCAAAATATTGCAATGGAAAGATAAGAATGTGTTTACTTTACCATTAATTTGTTGTTATTTTACAACGATGAATCAAAATAAGCTATTAAAGATGAGTAAAAGAATGTGAATGCTTAAACGCGTCCTTTCACATAAATGTTTAACAGAAGTACATGTTTTGATCATATACACTGTTGGGAACAGTTGGTTTATAGGAGCTTGTATAAAAACATTAATTCAATTTAATTTTTTTGAATTCTTAGCAAGCATCAAAAGAACAGGCAATCAAAAATAAGTCTGCATTATAAATCATTTAATATCACTTAGTTCATAGCTTAACCTTATCACTGCGAAAACGAGAAGTTGAAAGAACGATCCCACATATCACAAATTGTTTGGAAGCAATTTCAGGTGCTTGAATTACTTTGTTTAAGTAATATGTACAAACAACTTTCATTGATAACTAATCTTTTATAAATAAGTTGGTATTCATATGTAATAAGTACCTAATAACATGCATTTGCTTTAATAAGGTACAAAATTGCTTCCCCACCTGTATTTGATAGAACAGAGATGAATGAAAAAGAGAATTAAATCAGCTTTTCCCCGCTAAAGATTTTTGATGCTGTTGTATGTTATGGAAGCGTGTTGATTCGTTGCTGTTTAATTATTTCTGCTAACGTTTTAAATCAAACAATACATTCTCCTTACCCTCCAGTGTTAAAGATCATATTAATTATATTTGACGGACTAAAATAGCTTTATAAATTAAAAAAAAATGGTTCAAATGTTCCCCGCGTTGAAACTATCTAATCTATCCACGTTTTTTGGTGGAAGAAGACTTCAAGTCTTCTGAAGGCCAATAGTGCCGACTTAAAAATCATTAATTCTCCGTATGCCGCATTCGTTTCTGTGTATTACAATTTCATAACAATTTTCGATTCCTGACACCTGACACCGATTTTAACATAATTAATCATCTGAACATATGGAACTATTACAGTCATAATAACGTTCGATAACTCTGCATGTTACTGGTTCAATTATGATTATGTAAAATTTACTGGTTACCTGATAAATGATTTAAAGAAAATTATAAAATATATTTATTTCAACACGGTTTATATCCTTTCGAGGTCTTCTTTTATAAATATAAAATAATATCGTAATGAATTTCATTGATAATCGGGCAACACAGTCACTAACCTGCATAGGTATTGTCAAAACTTACACCGTGATTAGATGCCATGTTTGTTTGATCACGTTGATGTTATTACTTAATTAATATCTCTTTAATCTGGCTATGTCCAAGGCTATTATCATAGTGACAATAACGTGTCATATTTAATTGCAATATAAACAATGAAATTAAATTGAATTATGTGCATGGACAAAATAAGTGTCGAACATCCTCTACGTTTGAATTATTTGGTCGCCATTTTTCAAAATTTTCTTAAAATAACAACAGCATGTTTAAGCTTAATCAAAAGGAACCAATGTTCGATTATATGTTACTTTAAGGTAAGACAATGGCTGAAAGCGCGAGAATCCAACAGTTATTTGATTTTCAATGTACAAATCTTACAAATTATATTTTTACCATGTCGCCCCACGCTGTCAATGTGGTCACATCTTGAAAAATAATACCAGATTTTCTGAAAATAGCTTATTTTCAAATCAATTTGGAAGGGACATAATAAAAAATTAAACTGTTCCATATACGATATTTCAAATATTTATGAATAAAATAATAAGCACATATTCCCACAATTATTCCATCTGTTTTGATTAAATGGCAATTTAAGGTTAAACACGACAACAAATGCAATATTTATCGTAGTTGTATGATTTAATAGTGTGAACTATCGAGGCAACAAGACAAATTTTCAAAAGTATTTGGAAGGGAGAAGATCAAAATTTAAACTTTTCCAAAAGGCATATTGATATTTCTAAATATATGAGGAATTACTATAAATTCCCACACTTTTTGTATCATGAACTTAAAGTAATGTATTTTATCGATTCCAGAAAGCCCCTATGTATTTCTATACATTTTACTTGGGCTTGATACGGGTGATGTGTGACGTCACCAAAGTCACGTGATGGCTGCTATAGTTGGATATGTCATTTGATTTGTAAATTAGGATTGAAAGGCAGTCACTATCGTAAATATGTACCCTTTTATTTATGTAAATTATTAGATTTCATCTCATCTACATGAACGTATTTGTTTACTTGTAACCGGATGTTTTTACTGTAGATATTTGTAGTACGCATGCGTAAATTGGGTATCGGGACAACTCGTTTCATTTAATACTTGATAGATGCATAGTTCTTGGGGAAAAGTTTACATGTTCGCCCTTGATCTGTTTACATGTTCGCCCTTGGTCTGTTCGTCCTGAGTTCGTTTGCCCGTATAGCCCTGTGTTCATTCACTTTACTCTTATCAAGGACGTTTTATAAATTCGTTGCATTTATTAATTTGGAACAACTTTTCTAAATGAGGGTTCAAATTAATAAAGAAGATATAAGTTAAGAAACATCACAAAATTCTGTTGACATGTTTTGACCATTTAATACTTGATAGATGCATAGTTCTTGGGGAAAAGTTTCATCAAATAATATGAATATAAAGGTACTCATTTTTTACAGTGGGTTGTAATGAACTTCCAATGAGGGTTGTTCCCAACCTTGTTTAAGGTCTGTCTTTGTGCATAATTCAAAATTGGAAATTTCAACAAGCATCTAATATTCTTACACAAGAAAATAAACCCTGGTCTGCTAGCTACATGTTCATCTTTTCTACCGATTAAATAACTAGAATCATGGAAACAAACTTCAGAAAATGGCATGTAAGTTCATCATACAAATTTGACACTTTTTCTAGACAATCCAGATCGTGCACTTAGCTAATAGTTATCAAAGGTACCAGGATTATAATTTAGTATACCAGACGCGCGTTTCGTTTACATAAGACTCATCAAGGACGCTCATATCAAAATATTTATAAAGCCAAACAAGTACAAAGTTGAAGAGCATTGAGGATCCAAAATTCCAAAAAGTTGTGCCAAATACATCTAGGTAATCTATGCCTGGGATAAGAAAATCCTTAGTTTTTCGAAAAATTCAAAGTTTAGCTAAAAATTGTTACCTTTAAAATTGTTGTCGCGCACTAAAAGCCCCCATAGGAACTTTCAACAGTTGGCAGGTATGTAACAAGTCTTACTGTTTTATGCCCCATTTATGGGCATTATGTTTTCTGATCTGTCCGACTGTTCTGTTTCCAGTTAAAGTTTATTGCCGAAGTAGTTTTTGATGAAGTTGAAATTCAATCAACTTGAAACTTAGTACATATGTTTTCCTTATGCTATGATCTCTCTACTTTTGCTGCCAAATTAAAGATTTTACCTAATTTTCACAGTCCACTGAACATAGAAAATGATTGTACGGATGGCAAATCCATATACTTATGACACGTTCTTGTTTGAAGAAAAAAAATACGTCATAATGATAATGGAACAAAACAGGCTGGGTAAGTGGGGCTGCCTTTATGGTAATTCAAGTTACCTCTTATTTACCTTCTTCCACCTCAGAGCTATCAGCTCGTTGATTAAAACATGTTGTGATTAGCTTAATGAAATGTATGTTTGAAAGAGGTTACAGTGCAATTTTTCATATACTTAATATTTTCGAAGGGCATAACTCATTAACAAAAAGTTGATTGGCACTAATTTTCAAGCTTGTGAGAGACATAGTGCAAATAAACTTCATATAAGTTGAATAAAAAAGAATCTGGCAAAAATGGTACAACCGATAGACCTAACAATGCAATTTTCGACAAAATTGATATTTTCAAAATGCATGACTCTTTTGAAAAAAAATTATCGGTATTGACTTGACCGAAAAATTGCTGATATTGATAATTTGGTATAAGTTTGAAAAAAGATCTCGCAAGAATTGTAAAGAAGAGAGCGCTCAATTTTTTTTTCTTCATAAAATTAATAGTTTTAAGAGGCATGACTCTAAAAAAGTAGTTGATCGGCAGTTTTCAAAGTTGTTCGATACATTGCTGATATAAAACTATGGTTTAAGTTTGATGAAAAAAATTAAAAGAACTGTACACGTGATCGTACATGATGCACGCATGCACGCACAAAAGAACGCATCGACTAGCTAAGGAACTATACTTTTCGGTGACAGTACGGCCTTAAACAAAAAAGACATTTACCGTATAGCTATGAAATATTGATGACAAAACAAAAAAGGCGAAAAACAAAAATATCAATCTGTAACCTACAACATCCACTGTATAACAGGTTCCTGATATTGTACAGACACAAAACAAATGTGGCGTTGTTAAACTTGCTAAGCGATCCCCATAACCTGCGACTTCTTCGCAAGAGAACATCATAAAAAAACTAATAAAACCGGTTAACTATGGCATGACTCATTATATTTTGATTCGGCACTAGGCCCCCAAAAACAATTAATGTAATAAATCTATTTTAATTCTTATAAAAAATAAGATTGTTACGGGTACACTTGCGTAAGAATTGCCTTCACCTGGTTCAAGTTGATTTCTCACTCTATATACTTTTGGGGGGATTTTGTCGTTGGGTTGCTATCTCTTTGCAATATATTCCATTTATCCTTTTACAATGTTCCCTTTTTTTTTTTATCGTTTTCGATATTAAAAACACTGATTCAACAACCAAACTACACCGTTGAAATGAGTTAAGCCTGCCAATTGATATTTTATCGTGTGTTTTTCTATGTTGTGATGTTATGCTATTTTTCAGAAAAAGGGAGAAGGTTAATCCCGCTGCAAATGTTTGCACCTGTCCTAAGTCAGGATTCTGATGTACAGTAGTTGTCGTTTGTTTATGCAATTTATACGTGTTTCTCGTTTCTCGGTTTTTTTTATATAGATTAGACCGTTGTTTTTCCCGTTTGAATGGTTTCACACTAGTAATTTTGGGGCCCTTTATAGATTGTTGTTCGGTGTGAGCCAAGGCTCCGTGTTGAAGGCCGTACATTGACCTATTATGGTTTACTTT
The DNA here is from genome assembly GCF_965363235.1 of Mytilus galloprovincialis. Taxonomy (NCBI): domain Eukaryota; kingdom Metazoa; phylum Mollusca; class Bivalvia; order Mytilida; family Mytilidae; genus Mytilus; species Mytilus galloprovincialis. The sequence goes on along the minus strand of NC_134850.1, from coordinate 44,704,307 downwards.
TTTAAAATTGTTATTTGGATGGAGAGTTGTCTCATTGGCACTCACACCACATCTTCCTATATCTAAAATAGACTTTAAAAAAATACATGATTTATACATCAACAACGTACTTTTGAGCTTGCTATCAGTAGCAGTGAGGTTTGTTTTTGCTTAATTAGGGTTATTAAGAATGAATTAAGGGACCTTTATATTATACTTTCATGAGGTAACAAAGTTAACAAATTACATAACAAGCAATGGACTTTATTCTTTCTAATTGCTTTTCAGGAGCAAATGCCATTATATTTGATTTATTAATTTATTTAATTTCTTTTGAAGGAAGATAATTATACACTGAATTTTCAAGTATATAAATGTACTTTAGTTTATGCATGCAATTAAATTGATGATTCCCTTGTCATTTATTATGTGCAATAAATTTGTCAGTGAGGATTTAAGCGTTCAAAAGACTACAAAAAGCATGCTAATCTGGCAAAAGTTTCCAGGCTGTTCACATCGATAATTCCGAGCAGATAACGACATGAACTTACAACAAATTACGTCATATTTTGTGTTTTTCTTAATAATTGAACTCTTTAGATGTAAAATTGGACACAATCATGTGTTAAATGCATGAATTTTTCGTTGCTTAAACAAATTGCAATCTTCGTATATGTTATCTTGAATATAAAAGTGCATCAAGGACGTTCACTTTTTATTCTTTGAAACTAAGTTGACAGACCGAACTTTTAATACTAACATGTGTATTTAGCGCTTGATATGTACATATTAACATTAGACGTAACTAATTTTACTGTTCACCGAAGCTGAACTGAGTCTACCAGCAACAATTGTGTTATACAAAATAATTTACATCCATAGATGAGTAAATTGTAGACTTACCGTTTTGATCATCTAAAAAGCTAAAATCAATTGTCTGCCTTTAAAAATTTATTTTTGTTTACCCGTATCACATTTTGTGTTTCTACCAATGTAGGTTACCTGGACCATTAGTTATTCGTTGTTATTTGTTTTTACTTGTTCATCTAAGTGTTGATGTTGTCATTTGTTAGTTATTAAGGTCTTTCCTTTTTCAAAAGGGAAAGACCTTACTGTATTTCTTCTGTTTATTAGGTCTTTCCACTTTTCTGTGGAAAGACCTATTGTTTTTCTTCTGATTATTAGGTCTTTCCACTTTTCTGTGGAAAGACCTATTGTTTTTCTTCTGATTATTTTTTTTTTTTTTTTTCTTCCGCCAAATTTTGTTCTTGCGATAAACATTTGTTTCGCAATATGTCGCTTAGATATTTGGTATATGATATCGAACAGTTTATGCGCTTTTGAAATTTACCCTGCGTAACCAAATACTTTTCTTTGTAGGAGTTATCTCCCCAAACACTGTTTTCCTTGTTAGCGCATCTCCTTCGCAACCGTAAAAGATTACGACAAATTTATTTTATAAAATTGCTCGTTATATCCTTCGCATGATTTGTCCAATTTCGACCGAAGCAATATGAACGCTCCATATGAGAGTTATTTCCCTTTTTGTATTTGAAATTTTGAAATGTATTTTAAACTGGAACACCATAAGTGATAGAGACCTAGGATCTTTTGATTTGAGGTCCTTGGTCCAAAAAAATGAAAATTAGGTCAAGGTCAAAGGTCAAGGTCATATTCTAATTTTTGAATTTGTCTTATTTTCACTCATTTTCATTAACCTTATAAGATATCGACAAATTATTTTTACTAAATTGTTAGTTGCGACATGTCGTAACGTAATAATTTTGGTTGAAAGGGTGCGTAGACAATAAATGGGAGTTTTAGACCTATCATATCTAAAATTATGCGTTAAGTGATATAACTTATTTACCATACATATTAGAGACCTAGGGTCTTTTGATTTGAGATCCTCAGTTTGTGACCTTGAAATTGAGGTCAAGGTCAAAGGTCAAGGTCATATTCTAAATTTTTGATTTTGGCTTATTTTCACTCATTTTCATTAACCTTATAAGATATCGACAAATTATTTTTACTAAATTGTTAGTTGCAACATGTCGTAACATAATTATTTTGGTTGAAAGGGTGCGTAGACAATAAATATGAGTTTTAGCCCCTATCATATCTAAAATTATGCGTAAAGTGATAAAACTTATTTACCATACAAATTAGAGACCTAGGGTCTTTTGATTTGAGATCCTCAGTTTGTGACCTTGAAATTGAGGTCAAGGTCAAAGGTCAAGGTCATATTCTAAATTTTTAGTTTTGGCTTATTTTCACTCATTTTCATTAACCTTATAAGATATTGACAAATAATTTTTACTAAATTGTTAGTTGCAACATGTCGTAACTTAATAATTTTGGTTGAAAGGGTGCGTAGTCAATAAACGTGAGTTTTAGCCCCTATCATATCTAAAATTATGCGTAAAGTCATATAACTTATTTACCATATATATTAGAGACCTAGGGTCTTTTGATTTGAGATCCTCAGTTTGTGACCTTGAAATTGAGGTCAAGGTCATAGGTAAATTTGACGTTCTAGATTATGACCTTTGCTTGAAATTCATATCTATACATCATAAAGCCATAGGAATTGACATTTTAGACTGATTTTTAATATTTTAATATCAAAATAGATATTTACTGGTGGAAAGACCTTCAATTGTTCTCTGAACAATTGGTTTTTAATTTTTTTTTTTTTTTCTTCCGCCTAATTTTGTTCTTGCGATAAACATTTGTTTCGCAATATGTCGCTTAGATATTTGGTATATGATATCGAACAGTTTATGCGCTTTTGAAATTTACCCTGCGTAAACGAATACTTTTCTTTGTAGGAGTTATCTCCCCAAACACTGTTTTCCTTGTTAGCGCATCTCCTTCGCAACCGTAAAAGATTATGACAAATTTATTTTACAAAATTGCTCGTTATATCCTTCGCATGATTTGTCCTATTTTGACCGAAGCGATATGACCGCTCCATATGAGAGTTATTTCCCCTTATGCATCTGATATAAGTGATATGAATTTCTATCTTATAAATCATAAGTGATAGAGACCTAGGATCTTTTGATTTGAGGTCCTTGGTCCCAAAAAATGAAAATTAGGTCAAGGTCAAAGGTCAAGGTCATATTCTAATATTTGAATTTGGCTTATTTTCACTTATATCCAAAGACTGTATAAGATATCAACAAATTATTTTTACTAAATTGTTAGTTGCGACATGTCGTAAGATGTAAATTTTGATTGCAAGCGTACGTTGAATGTAAAAGGGAGTTTTCTCCCCTCTTGTATTTAAAAATACGCGTTTGGTGATATAACTCATTAACTAAATATAATAAAGACCTATGGTCTTTTGATTTGAGGTCCTTGGTTTATGACCTTGAAATTGATCTCAAGGTCATAGCTTAATTTGACGTTCTAGATTTTGACCTTTGCTTTTATTCTATATGTATACATGATAAAGATATACAACTTTTAGAAAAAGGTATCAAACCATTTAACCTTGTAAAAAACAACCGGAAGTGACCTTTTGTAAACCGGAAATAGCTATTTTTTTGTACTTTATTAATATAAAAGTATATAGAACCAGATATTTTTGGAATCAGTGTCAAGTAAATATTCAAATATAATCGGAAGTAAATTTTTCAAACCGGAAGTAACAAATTATCTCCCTTATTTAAAAAAAATGTATGGAAACAATATATTTTTGGAATCAGCTTACTAGGAGCTATCATTTGACGATTGAAATGACATTTTAAACTTAGTTTCACAACTTTTCATATCAAAATACATTGTTTTGATGGAAAGACCTTCAATTGTTCTCTGAACAATTGGTTTTTAATTATTATTATTATTATTATTATTATTATTATTATTATTATTATTATTATTCCGCCAAACTTTGACGAAGTTAGCCTCCGTAACCGTAAGACGTGTCGCTTTCATGTTCACACTTTGTATCGCTGTCATGAATACCTATCCGGAACTCAGCCTGTTAGTCGAAATATTTTGTCGGTTCGGAGTAATCCCTCCGAAACCAAAAAAACTTGTTATCGTTCCAACACCGTAACCGTAATAGGTAGAAAAAAAACAAAGGGTGAAATTTGTTCGGGACCAGACCACGGTTCTTCGTCACATTTGGATCGAAAGGATTCAACGACTCATTGGTAGGGTTATGCCCCTATGAAAATTAACCGGTGTCGGTTGGCCACCAAAACTCAGAAACCGCAAGTCGTAGATACCTAGGATCTTCACCATTCATCATCAATTCATGTGACTTTGAAAAATACCTCAAGGTCAAATGTGTATGTTGACCTTGACCTTTGACCTAACACCTTGTTAGCGGATAATCTCAGAAACCATTATACTTACAGAAGTTTTGAATAGTGGAAAATGTTTGGGTCATTAAGGCGCAACTTTGTTACATTTTGACCGAAGAGATTTGACCTTTCTGTAAGGGGCATAACCCCTGATTTAGGTTTCTGAAAAGACAAAATCAGCTTTTACTATATAACCAAAGGTCCTAGACCCATGGGGTCTTCAGCAATGACATTGGGGACTAATGACCTTGACAAAGGTCAAAAGGTCAAAGGTAAAGGTCATGTCCCAGATAGCGAATTATGTGTTTTTGACCTTATTTTGAGGATTTTTAGTGTGTTTAAATGTTTTTAAGGTTGACTTTGACCTTTGACTTTACAACTTTTTAGTCGATATCTCAAAAACGATTGTACTTACAGAAAAAGTAAATAGTGAAAAACGTTGAGGTGAATGAGGCGCAACTTTTTTACATTTGACCGAAGAGATTTGACCTTTCTGTAAGGGGCATAACCCCTGTTTTTATATTGTAAGTTTTTTGTGTGTAAGAACTTTTCAATACATTCTACGTCTTTTGGAACATGTATTTTACATTACAAAAGGAAAGACCTCTCAATTGTTCAAGAACAATTGACATTTTACTTATTTCAAATTTTTTTTGTAATTTCTGTTTACCATTTTATGGCGCATAATCTCCTTTACAATGACTATGTTGCTATTTCATTGGTGTTTATATTTAATTCAAACTTCTTCCTTCAATATTTTCTCGACACTAACAATACGTTTACAGAGTGGTCAAGGTAATGCAAACAATAACCCGTTATAAAAAATTCCATTTTTTATGAATCTGTTCAATGAATTGTCAACGTTATCGGCAGGATCCGTCATTGTATATAATTATCTATATTATGAATAGCTCAAATGACAATGAGGATATTCACTAATACGCAAGAAAATCATCTGTCTTGCTTAATGAAGACAGAACGTTACCGTCATACATCTAATTAACGAAGATGACCATACTCTCTATAATTACTTTTCTTCTTGGATGAATAAAATTAACTGTCTGAAAAAAATGATACTGGATTAAGAACCTTTGTCTCGGTATACAGAGCCTCTTATATCATTTAAGAACACAACAAAGTAATTTTGATTAATTTCTTCAGCATCAGGCTTCAGAAAAATCATCGCGATACTAAATTCGTCTATAGATATTATCAACTTAATCATATTAATATTGTAAAGATAATAACCTGTGTATCGTCTATGTCGATTTAGATCATGTTTGAAATATCAAACCATTTGTCTCCATGTTGTATTTAAAATTCTACTTATAGTCAGAGTTCATAAGCCGTTTCAATACGTATAAATGGCAGTTGAGACTAGATTTGCTGTTATGTTTGTGATTGTCTTTGAATCCATTAAGACAACTGCTTGATTAATTCATAGATTAAATTGATTCTTTATTTTATTTCAGTCATGTTTGCCTCACTTTATTTTGTTCCTATCCTTTCCATCTAAAAGACGCAGCACGAGTGCCTTTTAACTGTATAGAATCCACTTATTATTTACAAAAATACCAGTCATAAAAAGCAATGAATTGGATTTTACATCTTCAGATATAGTAACCTCTTTCGGGAAAGGTCTACTAACAGAGTCTGTGTGACGACTGAACAAATATGATTACATCTCCAAATCAAATTTGAATTAGATAGAATGGCTTATTTATTATCAACAGATTTTCCTGTATCTATGATTACAAAACGTCCAGAATGTTAGTCTTGTATGATTTTAATTTTAGTTTCTTGTGTATAATTTGGAGTAAGTATGACGTCCATTATCACTGAACTAGTATAGATGTTTGTTTAGGGGCCAGCCGAAGGACGCCTCCGGGTGCGGGAGTTTCTCGCTGCATTGAAGACCTATTGGTGACCTTCTGCTGTTGTCTGTTCTGTGGTCGGGTTGTTATCTCTTTGGCACATTCCCAATTTCCATACTCAATTTTATTGAAATAATTTCTACTAGACATTTAACATATACATGCTTTAAATTCCTGTAATGCAATTGAGGGATACAAATATTTAGCTAATGGCAGTTTTGGCATGTTGCTAAGATAAAAAAGGAAGATGTGATATGATTTCAACTGAGACAAATACTCACTAGAGACTAAATGACACAGAAAAAAAAACATTTAGAACAATCAAAACCGATTCTATAAAACAATTGCAACATTTTTCAAATGATACAATTTTATTTTTCTAATTCGAAAACGTCAGTTTATTTCCGATCTATGAGTTTGAATGTCCCTCTTGTATATTTCGTCCCTCTTTTTTGAACTTTTACAGTTTACCTCCACATGATCACATGACTGACCTAGATCTGGTGGTAGTAAATTATACATGTATAAGTGTGATATTGATTTGGGAGTGTGTGATCAGTTAAATTTGTACATGTAACTTACAAAGGAAATTTGAAACCAAAATTGGAAGGAAAGTACATGTAGAAAATACGTTTCTGATAGAAAATAATATTATACTCCATTTGAGGTTCGTGTTTCTCATTGTGTAGTTTTCTGTGTAATGTTCTGTAGACTGTTATTTGTATGTACGTCCTCCTTTTTTCGTTAATTTGGTGATGTCGTAGGGTTAGGTTAGTGTCAATTACATATCCGGCTTTTGAAATGCCATATGTCTGTATGTACAAAGATCCCTCCGTGAACGGAGCAACCCTCGATTGCTGCGAGGGTACAGTGGAATCCGTGTTCACTCCCTATCAGGATTAATGAATATGTGTTACTTACTTTTATACAGCCCACTACCAGGACAATTCCCAACCTAACACAAAAGGAGTGTATGGAGACACAGGGAAGTCTGTTATTCTGCCATATCACTTTATACTAATCAATATATTGTATATATATATAGGAGTAACACGACGGGTGTCGCATGTGAATCGGGATATGCTTACATTCACTGTGCTTTATTGGGGTGCGTGTTGCTCAGTATAGTTTTCTTTGTTGGGTGTTGTTTCATGTCGTTTTTCAGTATAGTTTTCTTTGTTGGGATGTTGTTTCATGTAATTTTTCAGTATAGTTTTCTATGTTGGGTGTTGTTTCATGTCGTTTTTCAGTATAGTTTTCTTTGTTGGGATGTTGTTTCATGTAATTTTTCAGTATAGTTTTCTATGTTGGGATGTTGTTTCATGTCATTTTTCATTATAGTTTTCTATGTTAGGTGTTGTTTCATGTCGTTTTTCAGTATAATTTTTTATGTTGGGTGTTGTTTCATGTCGTTTTTCAGTATAGTTTTTATACGCCCGTCTTTTAGACGGGAGGTATTATGGTATACCGTTGTCCGTCTGTCCGTCCGTCGTCCACACTTGTCTGACAATAACTCAAAAACACTTTCACCAATTTCCATGAAACTTAAGTGAATTGTTTATATCTATTGACGTAAGCTCCCTTTCGTTTTTTTTTTTTTTTTTTTAATTTCAGATTTTAAGTTTTGGATTTATGGGGCTTTATTCATAAAAAAGGGGGGATTTTCAACACTTCGGACAATAACTCAAAAAAGCTTTCACCAATGTCCATGAAACTGTGGTGAATTGTTTATATCTATTGATGTAAGCTCCCTTTCAATTTTTATAAATTTCAGATTTTAAGTTTTGGATTAATGGGGCTTTATTCATAAAAAAGGGGGATTTTTAACACTTCGGACAATAACTCAAAAAGGCTTTCACCAATGTCCATGAAACTTTGGTGAATTGTTTATATCTATTGATGTAAGCTCCCTTTCAATTTTTATAAATTTCAGATTTTAAGTTTTGGATTAATGGGGCTTTATTCATAAAAAAGGGGGATTTTTAACACTTCGGACAATAACTCAAAAAGGCTTTCACCAATGTCCATGAAACTTTGGTGAATTGTTTATATCTGTTGATGTAAGATCCCTTTCAATTTTTATAAATTTCAGACTTTAAGTTTTGGATTTATGGGGCTTTATTCATAAAAAAGGGGGATTTTTAGCACTTCGGACAATAACTCAAAAAGGCTTTCACCAATGTCCATGAACCTTTGGTGAATTGTTTATATCTATTGATGTAACAAATAATACTTAATAAAATCTGATGAAAACATAAAATTTGTAAAATCTTTAGTTCAATTTAAAACATTAAATTTCTTGTAAAAAATAGGTTCCATGAATGTCATACGTTTGTACTATTATTGAATGGTTGCAAGGATGAAAGCACATTAACAGTCCCTGAGATACAAACTGTTCCCTGAGGCATATATCATTTTATGATAACATTTTTACTATCTAAGCTATGGATAAAAATCAAATACTGTTTTTGCATATAGGATGTTTTACTCTTGTTAAAATTGGTTGCAATTGAAATCACAAATGATACCTTAGCATTGCAGCTTTTTTATAGAGTTCGGTTTCGGTGGAAGGGTTGAGCGCAATAAAAAATGTTATAAAACATAACTAGTGTACAATAGCACATAATAAGTGAACAAGTGACAACATGAAAATCCTAACATGTGACTAAATATTCCTTAAATGTTAAAGGGTGTCATTTTACTGTGTTCAACAGAATCTAACTATGAGCAATATACCCCAAGAAAATTACCTTCTTTCAAACTACTATAAAATTTGGATATCAGCCATAGAATTACTAAAACCCATAATCATATATCCGTGTTGTTTTATGTCGTTTTTCAGTATAGTTTTCTATGTTGGGTATTGTTTCATGTCGTTTTTCAGTTGGTCTTTTTTTTCTAGCCATGGCGTTTTCAGTTAATTTGCGACTTATGAGTTTGAAATGTCCCTCTGATATCTTGCGTCTCTCTTTTCTTTTGATATTTCTTCAATTCATGATTTCCTTATTGTCCCTTCCTATTCTCTGTCATTTTATTGCTAAAAAAAGTTTCAAAACGTCGACGAACACAAATGAGAATATGAGAGTTAATTAAATGTTGTAGTAAATATTAAAAATTTTAAACATTCATTATATTATTATAATATAAACACGTTTGGAGTATTTATCTTAAAGTCCGCTGGAACCTGCCTTCTGTTTTGAAGTCAATGTACGAGCTGTTTTTCTGTTCTTTTCATTGAATTGCATTTTTATAAGTCTCCTCAGATTTAGCCTAAAATGTTTATCAAATATTCCATATATAAATGGGTTAGCCACATGATTGATGACATAAAGTCTTTCGACAATCCTCAAAGCAGAAAATTCAAAAGCACTCAAATATTCTTCTTCAATCTTTTTGTCCGTTGTTTGAACTACAAAAACTGGTATATAGCTTAATCCAAACACAGCCGATACTGTTAAGGCTATTTTCGTCATCTTATTTGAAATAGCCTTGTTCCTGGAATTATCTGGTGTACTTTCGTTTCGTATTTTTTCTTGGCGATGGTAATATAATTTTATACCAATTGTTAAATAAATCACAATTAACACTACAGTGTAAAGAATAAACAAAGTGAGAAATCCATAACTAAAAGCAATAGAAGAAACCGATGGATTTGAAAGAGATATCGCACAGCTGTGTCCGGTAATATTATGTTTAAGAGATATTTCTTCATATTTGGATAATGCAAGTTGTGGTGACGAAAGAACCAAAGCAACAACCAGGCATATCATTATAAAGTACTTAACGTTGTTATTGGTCATCTGAGATTTAAATGGCATACATATCTTCCGAAATCTGTACAATGATAACAGCATTATAAGATGGGTTGAATACATGATTAAAAAATATATAAATGTTACAAAAAATACACACACCCATTTACCTTCAAATGAATAATAACGAATTACTCGCGCGATATTAAACGGTATGCAAACCATACAGAAAATCTGATCGCATAGAGCAATATTCCAGACAATTGTTTGATACACACTTTTAGTATATTCCCGTCCGAAGATTATAAGAACAGTTAAATTTCCAGGTATTCCTATAACCATAAGAATAATTAGATATATGGAAGGAGCAAGCAGTTTCCTGAAACGTTCGTCCTCCAGATCTTTTACTGTCACGCTGATATTCATTTTCAACAATTTGAGTACAGGAAAAAAAATCATGTAGATCTGAGATATGGGTTATCATGGGTGTTGTTCAGATACATAGCTTATGGTGTCCAATCTGAAGACTTGTCGTATATGAACAAATATTAATGATACCAGACGAGATAATATTGAGGAAGTGTTTTGGGGTTATATACCTAAACAAAGGAATGTAACCCCGAAATATGTTCGTGTGTCTGTTACTTTCTATATATTTCTCTTTTTTTTTTAATAAAAAAATATCCAAAATCTCAAATTCTTATCTTAAATTGTGTCTTTTAAACATATTTCACAAAACTTGATGCTGAAATGCAATTTAACACTAATCATATTTATAAGCGTTAAAAAATGTCACAACTGAAATTTTAGGGGAAATTATTATCACCAAGGAAAGTTAACGCTTGTCTCTGGCTATCATTGAAAGTAAGGTCAAATAATATTTTAAAGTGAAGGGTTAAGTTATAAAATATTTCAAGTTATTCGTTAACATGACACATCTTTGTTCCAAGAACGAAGCCATAAAACATAATTTATTTAAATCACACGCATACAAATTGTACAATAAGAATACAATAACTATTCCTGATGAAGGACTTGATCTTCGGTAACAAATATAGCTTGAATCAGGAGAAAAACGTTAAAATGATAATACCCTACTTTATACTCACATGATACGACAACCAGGATGTAAAACGTACTTAATTGTTCTACATTTTACCTTCTATTCCCCATGCTCAATAGAAAGATCGAGTTCATCGTGTCATTAAGCAGACTTTTTTTTACAGAATATGGAAACGTAGATACACATTCATTGTTTTGTGAAGAACCACACTGATTCCAACAACATTCAAAAAACAGATCCATAAAATTATTTTTATCACGTCGCATTTTTGTGCCTGTCCCAGATCAGTTACCGTTAGCCTGTGTTTGTCTTTTTGGGGTCCATTTCGCTGAACTAGTATACATTGGTGTTAAGGAGCCAACAGAATTCCGCCTCTGGGTGGGGGATCTTCTCGCTGCGTTGAAGACCTATTTGTGGTATTGGGCTGTTTTCCTCTTCAATCGGTTCTTGTCTCTTTGACACAGTGATTCCCCGTTCCATTCTCTATTTTAACAAATACACCGAAGATGATATCATCAAAATACTGGAATTTTTTTATCTACAATGTATTTGTTCCCATACATTGGAACATCATAAATAATAGACAAATCAAATGACAATGTTTCTTAAGGAAAATCGGTAGTATTTTCCTACATGGCTTTTTTTTTCTAAATTTCCGCTTTTTATAATAAAAACCTGGGCAAAACGATAATGTGTGATATTAGTACCTCACTATTCTGTTTTAGAAATGAAATATAAATGGTGGCTTGACCACCGCCAAACAGAACTTGTTTATAGTATACATGGCCATCGTAGTTTTACATCAAGACAAACATTGTTTTTTTCGTTATTTAATGATACAAATGTATCCTGTTTTACATTATGAAAGTAAATAGAAATCAAAATCCCTTTAACTTCTAAATTCACATATATTTACTTTATTTAGAACCCATCGAAATATTTAAAGTTTTTTTATTTGAAGTATTTTTATGCCTTGTAATTTGTCGATTTGATAAAATGTAATGAAAATTATTTAAATCTGTGTCAATGTCACTCTATAAAAATTGAACCTTTTAGCTCCATATGAAAATAAAATGCTGTTTGACATTGATGTTAACAAAATGGAGCAGTAAAGTTGAAAACATATTATAATTATGGAACATATAGAATCTGGAAATATTTTCGTCCTTGAAAGTTCATTGTAGTACTGATCCTCATCGAGAAATTGTTGTTGTAAATATGGTATAGTATTTTCTGCAAAACATTTGGTTATGTGTATTTTTTGCTAAAAAGTTAAATAACAAAAATGCTGAACTCCTATGGAAAATTCAAAACGGAGAGTCCCTAATTAAATGGCAAAAACAAAAGCATCACCACATCAAACGAATGGATAATAACTATCATATTCCTGAGTTGGAACAGACATTTTCTTTTGTAGAAAATGGTGGATTAAACCTGGTTTTAATGCGAGCTGAACCTCTCACTTGTATGACAGAAAAAAATCCATGATATTGACAACGATGTGTGAACAAAACATATAGACACAATAAGTAAAAATGTCACAAATAAGGATACAACAGCAAAACGAACTCCACCAAAAACGGGGGGTGATCTCAGGTGCTCCGGAAGGGTAAGCAGATCCTGCTCCACATGTGGCAATTTATATTTAGTGACAAATAACCAGCTTTTGAATTTCGCCTTAATAATAATATCCAACCCCCTACCTTTTCACCTCTTAAGTAAAAAGAAGCAGTTATATCTATAAGATGCAGTGGTTGTCGTTTGTTGCTACATTACATATTTGTTTTTCGGTCATTACTATGTACATAAATTAGGCTGTTAGTTTTCTCGTTGATATTGTTTTAGCTTCGTCATCACTGGGTCTTTTATAAATGACTATGCGGTATAAGATTTGCTCTTTGTTGAAGGCCCTTCGTTAATTTATATTTGATAACTTTTGTGTCATTTGGTATACTGTGGAGAGTTGTCTTATTGCAATGATACAATATCTTCTTATTAAAAGTACATGTAATTGGGTGATATTTCGAATTATTATCAAATTTTGTATGTAGAACTTTTTGAACTGCGCCTGAATATCGGATAATGTGTCTATGTAAAGCATTTATGCTTCCAGAGAAACACTAAATTAAAAGTAATTAAATATATAAAAATGTATAGAATGAACAAAAAATAACTTATCTTTCCATATCCTTAAAAATAAAAATATTACTGCAATACAATAATTATCTTTAATAAACAAAATTTGAGGATGGAAAATTTAAAGCAGTTTAACATCCGACGAAGCTACACAAATATACATATTTTCGCCTTTTTTCGCACAAACTAATCATTTATAAATTTATGTTTGAAAAATAAACCACCAATTGCATGAACATTTGCAATACTAGTAATACTTTGTGCAAGCTGAAATGGTGTCCATTTTAGTCCAAACATATTGCCTACAAATCAAAACTCAGAGTTGGTATCTCCTAACAGTAGAGAAATGCTAATCGTTCGTAAAAATAGTTGGCCCTTATTTCACTATAGTAGAAAAAACCTAGCCAACCAATAAAATACGGTGACCATTACTTATAATTTACTACCCGCACCATGTTATTAGGTCTTTCCACCTTTCTTGTGGAAAGACCTATTGAATTTGTTCTGATTATTTTTTTTTTCTTCCGCCTAATTTTTTTCTTGCGGTGTAAAAAAGTTTCAAAAGATGTCGCTTAGTTTTTTTGTATATGATATCATACAGTCTATACGCTTTTGAAACTCACCCTGTTTAACCGAACACTTTTCTTTGTAAGAGTTATCTCCCCAAACACTGTTTTTCTTGTTATCATATCTCATCCGCAACCGTAAAAGAAAGGGACAAATTTATTTTTCCAAATTGCTCGTTATATCCTCAGGATGTTAGTTTTTATTTTGACCGAAGCTTTACGAAGACTCCATATGAGAGTTATTTCCCCTTTTATATTGAAATAAATGAAATAAATTTGTAACTGGAAAACCATAAGTGATAGAGGCCTAGAGTCTTTTGATTTGAGGCCCTTGGTCAAAAAGTATGAAAATGAGGTCAAGGTCATAGGTCAAGGTCATGTTCAAATTTTTGATTTTGGCTTGTTATCTCTTATTTTCAGAAATCATACAAGATATCGACAAAATATTTTCAGACAATTGTTAGTTGCGACATGTCGTAACATGTAAATTTTACTTAAAAGGGTATGTAACATTTAATGCGAGTTTTGCCCCCTTTTATATCTAATATTAGTTGTATGGTAATATAACTCATTAACAATATAAAGTAGAGGCCTAGAATCTTTTGATTTGAGGTCCTTCGTTGATGACCTTAAAATTGAGCTCAAGGTCATAGGTAAATTTAACGTTCTAGATTTTGACCTTCGCTTTTTCCTCTTATATATACATGATAAAGCCATGGGACATTTGGCAAAAGGTTGCAAGCAATGTGACCTTGAAAAATCCAACCGGAAGTGACAATTTGTAAACCGGAAGTAGCTATTTTTTGTACGTAATTAATGTAAAAGTATATAGAACCATATATTTTTGGAATCAGTGTCAGGTAAACTATCAAAAAATACCGGAATTAACATCTTTTAAACCGGAAGTAAAGAATGATCTCCCTTATTTATATCTTTTTGTATAGAAACCATATATTTTTGGAATCAGCGTTCAATAAGTTGTCATTTCACGCTAAAATTGACATTTAAAACCAAATTTGAATATTTTCATATAAAAGAATATCTTTACTGGTGGAAAGACCATCAATGGTTCTTTGAAGAATTGGTTTTTAATTATTTTTAAAATCTTTACAATCAAACTCTCAAACTGGCATACAAATAATGTATTCATTAAAACATGGTAACATAGCTAGGGCTACAAGGTAGATTTAACAAGATATATGATGTCGTTCACAACAAAACTATGAAATATTAAACTGAAAACTAACATCACGAGTAATGTAACTTTGTACTGATTCTAAAAACTGAAGATAAAATCACCAAAATGCTGGATATTTTTATCTGGATAACATAATTGTTGAGTTTTGTTGGATTGATATTACTACTTACATACAGTATTGAAATAGGTACTTTATTTCTTTTTAAGTGGCATCGGTGGCCAAGTGGTCTAAGTAGTTACTACTGGAATCACTAGCCAGTCAACAATGGGGTTTTGAGTTCGAACCCCGCTCGTGCGGGTGCACGCGACTCCAATCTTAATTGACTAGAATTGTCAGTTTTCATATCAAAGGTTGGTGGTTTTCTCCGGGCACTCCGGCTTCCTCCACCAATAATTGGCCGCCACAACATAGCCTAAATGCGTTGCTTAAAAGTGATGTTAAAACACCAAAAATAAAAAATAAAACTTTTTTTAAAATGAAAATGAAACAAATCATAAAAAAGAAGAAGAAAAACACACGACTATTTTATATTAAGTGAGGTTAACTGTTTGCCTTAGATTCTGTCTGTTTATCCCACATTGATTAGATGTATAACCCCGCCTAATTAAAGCCCATGTCTCGAGTCCAGAACCTCTAGCCTTTTATAGTCATGTGTTTTTCTTCTTCTTGTTTATGATTTGTTTCATTTTCATTTTAAATAGTTTAATTTGGCGTCCATCATGGAAATGATCATATGAACAAAAGGGGTTGCTTGTCATTGGCAGTATATTATTGTCATTTTTTTTTTATCCTAGGAGACGTATCATATGGATTAGACATAACAGTTTACTATAAAAATAACACACATATTTATTCCTTTGAATGTATTGTGGTATACTGATGTCTGCTCCCCAAGGTTAATAACAATCCACGAGGGTTAATAAATCTAAGACATGCAATACCAGGCTCTTTGTAGAAATCTTTTTAAAAAAAATAAGTCCATCTATCAGTATAAAACTGAACAGGAAAAAATGTTTGCTACATTTATGTTCTCTTTTAAAATCATAAAAAATCATGTCAAATTTTCTTAAAATGTATGATGATTTGGCAAAGTAAAATTGAAGTTTAACAGATTTAAACCCAAAACTGTACTTGTACATGTGTACTGCAAAAACACTAAACAACAGTTATCACTCTTACAATTGAAAAAATGTTTTGCTACATGAAATACTCATGTTCCCAGTAAGGAAACAGCTTTTTACATTAAAAAATATCAATGTAACATTATCTTTAAATGAAATTATATTGATTCTCTTTAATCTATTATTTCATAAAAGTAAAGTATTTTTTTACGGATTTGATTTTAATGAAAAGCGAAGTAAGATATTATACTTATTCACACAAAATACCGATATCAGTACATTGGCAATATGATTCCCTAAATCTCGAATAAGATACGTTTTTATGCATTAGATAATCATAAATTATCAGCTAAGTGTAATACATAAATTGTAAATTAATTGAAAATATATGGATTTAATAGTGTACAATCATATCATCAATTTATAAAGCCTCGATCTGCTCATGACTCTGTATATATTTATTCATTAGCATTATATAATATGAACAAGGTCATGTTTCTGAATTCAATTGTCATAATATAGTAACAAATTTCAAATAAATCTATACATGAACAAAAGAAACTACATCTGTTGTCCATGCCAGTAAACAAAAATAATATAACTATACATGATATAAATACAATAATAACAATAATTGTATTTTGTACAAATAGGAAAATGCGAGTAGCAACCTATCGGTGAGTCTTTTTATCTGAAAGTTCATTAATTATTGGTTCTAGTAAAACCCATATATCAAGATGATTTCAACTTAATTTTAAATCTATATATAAATACCATAATTGACAATTTTAATAATTAAAAGCAAACACTATCTTATTATTCGCAATTTTTTTTTAAATGTTGAAGCATACCTTTAATTTTCAATTTAAATAATCTTCACTTATAATTGCTATATTTCTGCTCTTTTCAAATTTCATAATCAATTGTATTGTTTACTGGTCTACGGGCGATAAATCAGATTTAAAACATGCGTTCAATTAAATTACTGTACAGCAGTTGCATTATGAATACGAAATATTGCTTTTATAATTTTAAAATTCGTAATTTTTTTTTGGGGGGGGGGTGGATTTTGAATATTTTTCTGACTAAATGTTCAATCATATCTTGTAGTTTAAAACGCCTAGCTGTTTTGGTAGTGATCACTACAGTAGCCTTGATTTATCTTGCATTCAGAACCATTGAAAAGCGGGAGTTACCGATTCAGTTAAATGTATTGCAACAGGAAGTTCGTCATATTGCGTTTGTTAAAGTTCACAAGGCGGCTAGCACAACTATACAGAATATTTTGTTTCGTTTTGGAACAGAAAGAAACTTAACATTTGTCATGCCGTCTGTTAATACAATATATCCAAATATTATAAGTTTATTAGAAACAGTTACACTGAAAAACATTCGGTCAATACCGTTATCAGCTACCCATTTTGATATTTTATGCCTACACGTTCTATATAACAAGACAGCGTTTGAAAACATTCTTCCAAATGACACTGTTTACATTGGTACACTTCGAGATCCATTTGATTACTTTATATCGATGATGCTATACTTTCCAATGATGTTTGATCAGCTTAATATATCTGGACCTAGAGCAATAACAGATTTTCTTGAAGATCCAGAGAAACATGATCTATCTATATCAATTGAAAAGTATGCTTTTTACAGTTTTACTAAAAACAGAATGGCAATAGATTATGGCTTTCCATTGGACCTTCTTGTCAATTCCAGATCTAGAAGAAACGAAATTCAAAGATATATTGAGCAGCTTGACAAGGAATTTGCATTAGTTATCATAGTTGAACATTTTGATGAGTCTATGATTTTGTTAAAGCGTATTTTGAAATGGTCTACAAAAGATATACTTTATATCAGAAAAAATGCAAATAGAAACAAAGGTAACAAAGAAATCAATATTGGTGAGAATGATCGGACAAGGTATAGTCAATTATCTGAAATAGATTACATGTTATATAGACATTTTTACTTAAAACTGTGGCGCCAAATCAAAATGGAATTACTTTTCCACGAAGAAGTGTTGCATTTCAAAACTGTCAGAAAAGAAGTTGAAGACTTTTGTCAGAATTTAAATCAAAGTTCAACAGTGTTAAAGATACCATCGTCAGAATGGAGCGAACACTTTGAAATAACTCGAGGCACATGTGATTCATTGGTGATTTCGGAATTTGACTTTGTAAAAAAAATAAAAGAGAAGCAATATCCAAGGTAAAAAGAGATGTTTGTCTCCGGCGGATTTTTCAGACAAACAATCTGGGTTGGTGTTTTCGAAAGTATCCTAAGATTCGTTCTAAGTCAGAGATAAGACCAATTTTAGGATGGACTCAGGATCAACTTATGACACTCTTAAGTTGTGTCTCGGAGCTTTCTCAGACGCATCTTATGTTAGGACGTCCTAATTGTATCTATGTGCGAAATTGTAAATAGATCAAAGTAATTGTTTGATAATTGACGAATCAATTAATAGAATTGTTAACGAAATTTCATAAATACATGTATTTAATTAAATGCATGAATTCAAATGTAATTATGAAATCAAATTAAAATTTTAACTGGAAAACAGTTTGTTTTGAAATGAGAATATTGAATTCGTAATGTCCTCGTATCGTAAAACCCTAAGTTTAAAGTTTTAAATCATGCACAATTTCTTTATACGAGTTAATAGCCGATGGTGCATTTCATTTCATGTTTATCTTCATTTATAAAAATGAGAAAAAAGCATGCACAAAGTAAGGATGAAGATGTGATGATCTTAAAACACCTAATTAGGTTTCCTAAAGTTAGGACGAAAAATGTGATATATCTTAAGTTAAGAGAGCTTCGAGAACAAAACTTAGGACAAAGACTTGTCTTCAGATGGTTTTCTAAGGACACGTTCTAATCCTAAGATAGCTTCGAGAACACCATCCCTGGTTACTAGTAATTGCATTGAAGTTAGTTCATTTGTACAGGTGAAACGTTTCTGTGATAAATCGAAAGATTCATTTTAACGGTAACAGTTGGTACGTTCGATGTCAAATTGTTAAAAGCAGATTCCACTTGTATTTTTTTCATCTGATGAGTTAAGCCTTTTTCAACTGATTTTTATAGTTCGTTCTTGTGTTGTACTGGTATACCACTGTCCCAGGTTAGGGGGAGGGTTGGGATCCCGCTAACATGTTTAACCCAGCCACATTATTTATGTATGTGCCTGTCAGGAGCCTGTAATTCAGTGGTTGTCATTTGTTTATGTGTTACATATTTGTTTTTCGTTCATTTTTTTTACATAAATAAGGTCGTTAGTTTTCTCGTTTGAATTGTTTTACATTGTGTTATCGGGCCTATTATAGCTGACTATGTGGTATGGGCTTTGCTCATTGTTGAAGGCTGTACGGTGACCTATAGTTGTTAATATCTGTGTCATTTTGGTCTTTTGTGGATAGTTGTCTCATTGGCAATCATACCACATCTTCTTTTTTATATTATTTGTAGTTTTGTTTAGCTTTTGTTTGAAAATTCCATTGGATCTACACAGGATCATTATTTTGTATGTAACTGTTGTTCAATATATGTCATTCAATGTTAAACTAATGTCACATTTTCAGATACTTATGTACTTGATGCTTTTGTTAAATAATGATCTGTTATCAATATCATTTTTATACTAGTATATGATGTATATAGATTTCCGTTAAATGTTCTTTTTTGTAAATAAACAGAGTATTTATACAATGGCAGACACTTTAAACTTTATGTTCTTTGTACGACGTATAAGATTTGCAGTTTTGTCCTTATAAGTCTTTTTTTATCCTGTATTGCAGTCGAATTCCAATAACGTATTGTTTGACTTTATGTGAACTAACGATAAATTTTATACGTTTTGTTTGTTTTCAAACATTTCGTAAGAGCAATAAGAACTAAACCAATTTTCTGATAACAGAAAAACATGAATAGCAGTATTTTCTACGACGACAATCATTCCTTCCAAAACTTGAATGTGTACATGTGTAACAAAATCAACCATGTCAATTTCAGAATGCATGTTAAGTGAATGTCAATTTCAGTTAAAAATTCTGAAGCGTAGGACAACTCGTACACTTCAGTTCCAAATTGGACAATGCTTTGTTACTTGTTTTTACTGTTGAAATTAGTTTTTATGTTCAAATAGATAATTTTTCACCTGAAGGTACCGCAATACAAAGATTTTTCATCCCCAATCAGACATCTTTAAACTGATGTAATTCCACTCATCCTTCTTTAAATTTTATAAATGAGGTACCAAAAGAAAGAAAAATTATTAATCTTTCAAATTGATAATTTCATTATGACATAATTATTACATAATTAATTGTTATGCAATTAGTTGCTATATTGTGATGTCCATACTTGAATGAATTTAGCTTCTTTGTTATTCATAGCATCCCAAAATATTTTATAGATTCTTGCATAACAAAGTTTGACCTCCAAAACTGTGTACTCAAAGATTTAAAACCCAAAATTATATTTCATCCAACTTGAATTTCAACAATAAAAATATGATTATATATAACACATGTACAAGAAATGGTATACATACTGTTACGGCCAGAAATTACCTTTAAATTGTAGCCAACAAAAGACACAAATCAATAATAAAATTTAACAATATTTATTATACAAAAGTTTACAAGAAGTATTACACAAATATTACTGTCAACTTAACTGTCAAAATATGAGTCCAATCTTTTATCTTTATCTGTATCCGGAAATCTTCTAGGAATCTAATCTGAATATTACGTTCACTACTAAGGTCACAATCCAGTATGATGTTGTTTGTAGAATTAAAGTGTCAATCCAAATGCTATGAATATTAATGTCTATCGTTGTCAAAGTCTAAGTCTAAGTGAGTCTGTTTAACTTTAGTGTCTGTATATATAAATAATTGTCACGGAAAATTCTAGAACACTCTATAATGGAACCTCCTAGAAAGTTACAACGGAAGTTTCTAATAAAATGTAGAATTTTGTATAACGCATCTTTTAATGATATGCTATAAGAATGGACTTTCTTAGTGGGTGTGCTATAAGAATGGACTTAACTTTATGCTTTAAAATTGGCTTTAATGTTTACTCTAAATATGAACCTAGTGTTCTGCTATACAATTATTCCTAATGTTATGCTATTAAAATTTGACCTAGTGTAAAACTCTTATAATGTACCTAGTGTTCTGCTATACAATTAGACTCAATGCTTTGCTATAAGAATGGACCTAGTTTATTGCTATAAAAATGTACCCATTGGTTCGCTATTAAGCTTTGAGTAAGAATACACCTTCTCATACATGTGATTAAGAAGGGATACATCATATGTGTCTGTATGGCTTAGGGTGAAGCTTTCTCATACATTTGCTAGAGATCCCAAGCTTGTCTCATATGCATCTGTTTGAGTAAGGGCACAGCTTTGCAAACATATCAGAATTCACTCTGTGATTGTTCCAGTGATTTCTAAACTGCACAGTTCTAAGATTATTCTGTAAACAACTATCAGGCCACACAACACAAATCAGGCCAACATAAATAAATACAATAATTACAATATCATAACACCTCCCCCCTTAAAAGAAGTTTAGTGTAACAAAAACTTATCATGAATAATATGAACAAAAATACATAGTATATACAAAGTGCTTTAATAAGCTCTAGATAAAGCATCTGCTATTACATTATCTTTACCCTTAATATGTTTTACAATTACATCATATTCCTGTAACAATAAACTCCACCTAGTCAACCTCTGATTCTTGTTTCTCATTTTATGTATGAAGGTGAGAGGATTATGATCAGTACAAACAAGAATAGGATATACAGTGGGATTCAAATATACATCAAAATGTTGAAGTGCTGACAACATTGCAAAACACTCTTTTTCAATAGTTGAATAATTTTTCTGATCTTTATCTAATTTCTTGGAAAAATATGATATAGGTTTCTCAACATTAGCATCTGTCTCTTGGTATAAGACAGCTCCAATTCCTACATCGCTTGCATCAACGGCAAGTTTAAATTGTTTTTCAAAGTCTGAAGTAATCAGAACTGGACTATTAATTAAAAGTGATTTGCTATTTTCAAAAGCGTTTTGACAATTTTCACTCCAGATAAATTTAGAATCTTTTCGTAAAAGATGAGTCAATGGTTGAACCACAGTAGCAAAATTTGAACAAAATTTTCTGTAAAATCCAATCATGCCTAAATATCTCATAAGCTGTTTTCTATTTGTAGGAGGAGGAAATTTGGAAATGGCTTCCACTTTAGCCATAATAGGTTTCACTTGACCTTGGCCAACTGCATGCCCTAAATAATCAACAGTGGCCTGACAAAATTCACTTTTACCAAGATTAATAGTCAAATTTGATTGTGACAATCTATCAAAAGTATCATACAAATGTGTTAAATGCTGTTCCCAGCTATCACTACATACAATTAGATCATCAATATAAGCATAACAACAGTTTAAATCTTTTATAACATTATTGATCATTCTTTGAAATGTAGCTGGTGCACTTTTCATGCCAAATGGCATTACAGTATATTGAAATAAGCCATCTGGTGTAACAAAAGCTGATATTTCACGAGCTCTCTGTGTCAATGGAACTTGCCAATAACCTTTCAACAAATCAAATTTGCTCACAAATTTTGCTTGACCAATGTTGTCAATACAATCGTCTATCCTTGGAATCGGATAGGAATCAGATTTTGAGACTGAATTTACTTTTCTGAAATCAGTCACGAAACGAAAGGTTTTATCTGGTTTTGGCACAAGGAGACAAGGAGAGCTCCATTCACTGTTACTCGGCTCAATAATATCATTGTCAAGCATATATTCAATTTCTTTTCTCATAACTTCAAGTTTGAGTGGATTGAGCAGGTAAGGATGTTGCTTAATGGGAGAAGCATCTCCTACATCAACATCATGACAAACAGCAGTGGTTTTGTTTTGCACATCTGGAAAAAGATTTTTGAAAGAAAATACCAAAGCTTTTATTTCTTCTCTACGATCAAAAGACAGATGTGCAAGTTTTGAGTCTAAATTTGACAAAATTTCTGAATTTTTCAATCTAACCGTCTCTTTCATAGTTTTAGAACTAAAAGGTGGTTCATTTACATCTGGTTTGTCATGATTGTTCTCAAATTTAACCATGCCTAAAGTGGCAACTGGTTTACTCTCACATTCATTAGTACGCTCAAAATATGGTTTTAACATATTAATATGACACACTCTATTTTGTTTGCGCCGACCTGGAGTTTTTACAATATAATTCAAATCATTGATTTTACTCTCTATTGTATAAGGACCACAATATTTAGCCTGTAAAGGATGTCCATGGACTGGCAAAAATACAAGTACCCTATCACCAGGCTCAAAAACTCTGTCCCTGGCATCTTTATCATACCATATTTTCATCTTGTTCGGTACATTTTTTTCTGAGCAATTTGACAAGCAGTGTACAATTTTTCTTTAAATCTAGATACATAGTCTAAAAGATTCAAGTCAGTATGTTCAGTAAGCCACTTTTCCTGAATCAATTTTAACAGTCCCCTTACAGTATGGCCAAATACCAACTCAAAGGGACTAAAACCAATGGATTCTTGAACATCCTCTCGGACCGCAAAAAGTAGAAAGTGAACTCCATCATCCCAGTCTCTGTCAAATTGAAGACAAAAAGTTCTCATCATGTTCTTCAATGTTTGATGAAAACGTTCTAAGGCACCTTGAGATTCTGGATGGTACGCACTTGATCTATACTGAGCAATCCCTAACTGGTACACGACTTGCTGAAATAAACCTGACATGAAATTTGATCCCTGGTCGGAATGTATAGACTTAGGAAGTCCTACTAACGTGAAAAATTTGATAAGAGCTTTGACAATAGTAGGTGTCTTGATATTTCTAAGCGGAATAGCCTCAGGACAGCGAGTAGATGTACACATGATCGTCAATAAATACGCATTTCCAGTTTTGGTTTTTGGTAAAGGTCCAACGCAGTCAATTAGAACTCTGCTGAAAGGTTCGTCAAAGGCTGGAATAGGTAGAAGTGGTGCTGGTGGTATTTTCTGGTTAGGCTTACCAACAATCTGGCGTATATGACAGGATTTGCAGTATTCTGCAACATCATTTCTAAGTCTTGGCCAGTAGAAATGCTGCAAGATCTTAAGGCAAGTCTTTCTTATACCTAAGTGTCCAGCCAAGGGGGTGTCATAGGCAAGACCAATAATTTCTTGCCTATAAACTTTAGGCACCACCACTTGGTATACCACTCTCCATTCCTCCTCTGGGGTAGCATCAGGAGGCCTCCACTTCCTCATTAAAATGCCGTCCTGATGGTAATAGTATTCGGCCACTTTGTCTGCTTCCTCCTGTGGTTGAGCCCTCTGGCTGAGCTGAAGAACCTCAGGGTCTTTATTTTGTTCTTCGAATAAATTCTTTCTGTCTAATGAATGGCTGTTTACGTCTGGCCATGGCATAATAACATTCTTGTTAACACTAGGTGGTCTTATTAGGGCCTTTTCTGATCTACCAGGATCTTCTATGTTGGCTAGAAAAGTGTCAGAAAGGTCCATGTAATCAAACTGGTCTTCTTGCAAATCCTCATCTTGCTGTTTTCTAGCCATCGCCCTGGTAACAACACAAGCTGGATACAATTTAGCATCATCTTCAGGTGATTTAAAATCCAACACGGGTTCACTGATAACAATTGGTTCAGCAACCACTTTGTTTCTAGCTAGA
Organism: Mytilus galloprovincialis; assembly: GCF_965363235.1. Taxonomy (NCBI): domain Eukaryota; kingdom Metazoa; phylum Mollusca; class Bivalvia; order Mytilida; family Mytilidae; genus Mytilus; species Mytilus galloprovincialis. Next base: position 44,679,547 of record NC_134850.1, on the reverse strand, counting down.
TCGTTTCCTAGCAATAATGTAACACTCTCAACAGGGAGATTAGGACGAACACCCACAATAACTGGTCCAGTTATCAAATCTGACTTCAAATAAATACGATGAAGAGGAACATCTATACAACCTAACTCTACACCTTGTAACAAAACGGAGGCACCAACAGAAGTCTTCTCGGACAAAGGCAACACACCTTCTAACAATAAAGACTGAGAAGCTTCAGTGTCCCGTAAAATCTTAATAGGCTGAATAGTGGTATCATCAACAATAGAAACAAACCCATCAGACATAAAGGGTTTATATTCCTCCATGTAATCACAAAAACTGGACTTAAAAGCCTGACTCGCAGGACTTTCCAATGTACTGGTAACAACGGGTATCGTACAAGCACTTGACTTTGGCTTATTATCTCGTTCATTCTTCTTCTGGAGTCTAAAACAATCAGCCATCAGGTGACCATTCTTCTTACAATAAGCACAAATCAGTGACTTCTTCTCAAAAGTATCAAATTTTGGACTAGACATATTATAACTGGACTGACTCTTATTCTGTGCAACAGGCTTACTATCAGTACGCTCAGTGCTTTGATTTTTGTAATTTCCACTTGAAGTATTAACATTTTGACCCTTGAACCTTCTTTTATGTGAAAGGGTATAATTATCTGAAATTACAGCTGCATCATGTATTGTCCCAACAGTTTTGTCGTCTAAATGTGTTTTTAAGTCTAAATGAACACATTGTTTGAACTCTTCTAATAACATCAATTGTCTTAGGTTATCAAAATTGTTATCTGTTTTCTTTGAAGTAAGCCATTTATCAAATAAATCTTCTTTTCCCCGAGCAAATTCCACATAGGATTGCGAATCAAACTTTTCATAAGATCTAAATTTCTGTCTATATGCTTCTGGTACTAGCTCGTAATCTTTCAAAACTTCCTGTTTTACTGTGTCATAATCGGAATTTTTTTCTGATGGAAGTGCGGAGTATATTTCAGCGGCCTTACCCTAAAAAACACTTTGTAGCATTGTAGTCCAATACGGCTTTGGCCGATTCAAATTATGAGCAATTTTCTCAAACTGTCGAAAATATTTATCGACTGTTTTTTCACAAAATCTGGGAACCAAACGTATATTTTTTGCTGCATCAAAATTTTCTGATTTCGGCTGGACTTTAGTGTTGCTTTCTTCCTTGACCATTTCAATTTTCACTTTCTCCATCTCTAGCCTTTTCTTCATTTCAAGTTCTTTTAACTTCATTTCAAGTTCTTTTAATTTAAATTCATCTTCTTTTTCTTTTTTATCCATTTCCAACCTTTCCTTCATTTCCAGTTCTGCCTGTTTTAATTTAAGTTCATCTTGTTTTAATTTAAGTTCATCTTCTTTTCTTATCTCCAGTTCTTTTAATTTGAGTTCATGTTCTAATTCAAGCTGTTTTAATTTAAAGGCGTCAATATTTTCTACCTTAAGTTCAAGAGCCTCTTCACCTAAAATTTCTGTGTTCAGATGTTTAGCAAGCAACACTAATTCCTCTTTCTTCAAATTATCAAAACTCTCCAGGTCTGGCGTTTTCAAAAATTTACCGGCATCAAATGCCATTTTGTAGAATTTTGTTAGCTAGTTATAATAAAAATATTGAATAAATTTTGAATAAGATATTTTCAGTCTCCCGGACGAGCCCCCAATTTCTGTTACGGCCAGAAATTACCTTTAAATTGTAGCCAACAAAAGACACAAATCAATAATAAAATTTAACAATATTTATCATACAAAAGTTTACAAGAAGTATTACACAAATATTACTGTCAACTTAACTGTCAAAATATGAGTCCAATCTTTTATCTTTATCTGTATCCGGAAATCTTCTAGGAATCCAATCTGAATATTACGTTCACTACTAAGGTCACAATCCAGTATGATGTTGTTTGTAGAATTAAAGTGTCAATCCAAATGCTATGAATATTAATGTCTATCGATGTCTAAGTCTAAGTCTAAGTGAGTCTGTTTAACTTTAGTGTCTGTATATATAAATAATTGTCACGGAAAATTCTAGAACACTCTATAATGGAACCTCCTAGAAAGTTACAACGGAAGTTTCTAGTAAAATGTAGAAGATTGTATAACGCATCTTTTATTAGAATCATTCTGGAATCATTATGTAAGTCAAATGGAAAGTTCCAATCACTCTGTGATTGTTCCAGTGATTTCTAAACTGCACAGTTCTAAGATTATTTTGTAAACAACTATCAGGCCACACAACACAAATCAGGCCAACATAAATAAATACAATAATTACAATACCATAACAATACATTACAACAAAAATTAATACATAGATCACAAAAGAGAGGTGCAAGATACCAGAGGGACATTCAAACTCATAGATCGAAAATAAAACTAACAACACCATAACTAAAATAGAGAAACAGACAACTAATAGTACAGAAGGCACAACATAGAAAACTAAAGAATAAGCAACATAAACCCCATCAAAATATGAGTGTGATCCACGGCATTTCAACTGATTCTTTTCAAAAACATTAATCAAATAAGTGTATGCAAAAAAAGTAAAATAACAAAAATACCGAACTCCAAAACAAGTTTAAAATGGAAAGTCTATAAACAAATGGCATAATCAAAAGCTCAAAAACTTATTAAAGGAAATGATAACAACTGTTATATTTCTGACTTGGTACATGCCTTTTCTTATGTAGAAAATTGTGGATTACACCTGGTTTTACGAAACGCTGGAAGTAGTACGATTTACTATCAAAGACATTTCTATTTTAAAGTTCGTCTACAGGAACAACAACACATCTATCGCAGAAGAGATAATAGACGATTCACAGCTACTTTTTTCCTGCAAACGGACCTTGGTCGATCATTCACACAGTTTTGCAACTTATGAATTAGACGTTTTATCAAAGACTGATGGTTTCGACTAATTCCGACAAATGTCTGGGTCAACTTCTTCTCGTTTGGCCCATACTCTTTTGATGTCCTCAATGGTATCCGTACTTAATTTGAATTAAGGGTTCAAATCGATGTGTTGGAGTTCTCAAAACAGGGCCATGAGATACCACCTTTTGGAGAGGTGCATGTTGAACTATGTTTAGATCCCCTGTAATGAATAGCATGACCAGAGGGACTGTTAAAATCAGGCTAGTGAAAAATAGTCACATGTCAGAGGGTTTTTAGGTATTGTTCTAAATCAAGATGTTGCAATTCTGGCTTATAGTTTAATACTTTAGGTGCAATGGTTTTACTGTATCTGCAGGAAACATAAGAAAAAACAGATTTTGAAATAAAGTGGACTTTTAGATATTACCTCCATGTCATGTAGAACATTGCTGATGTTGATTACATCAATTCCTGGATTGGTGAACTTAGCAGGGGGGAATGTCCTCTTTTGACATTTAAAGGTTCCGATTTTACTGGTTTAACAAGACGGAAAGGAACTACATCACCAATCATCCTGACCAGTCTGTTAATTGGAGAAAATGTATATATGCATCCTATATACCTCGGGAATAGATTACCTTAGCTGTATTTGGCAACATTTTTGGGAATTTTGGTCCTCAATGGTCTTCAACTTCGTTTTTTATTTGGCCTATTTAACTTTTTGGGATTCAAGCGTCACTGATGAGTCCCCCGAGAGCGATCTAGATTTTGAAGACTTTGTATTACTTTAGGCCGATGATAAAGTTTTTGCATATGACAACGATGGTGTATTAACGTAGTATTAAATAAGCTTGTTACATTAACAACTCTACAGGCTGGAATTGATAAATTTCCTTTTCCTTTGGTGTTATCATTGTAACAACATAGCATTACAGTACCTAGTTCTGCAATCCAGACATTTTCTCTATCTTATTTAAAGGAGTACTTAGTATAAGGCTATTGTTCCATTTTACTTCTTTATGTTACTTGAGGAAATGATAGGCATTGATTCATTTACTTGTAGCAGATGTCTTTAAACAGTCCAAAATAATGATAAATTATGCAATGAAAAATATGTTTTTGTCAAATTTTAACTACATGTATTACATTTGCTTGTCTGTCACACTCTGAATTTAAATCAAACCATTCATGACAAACAGTCCTTACCAAATTGACAGATAACTGGTATTGGTATATTTAAGGCGGTTATAATGAAGCAAAAGTCTTTCTACATCTGAAAAAAATATTTGATTTGGTTGATCATATTTTCCGACAGAAACTACATTTTTTAAGAAAGTTTCAGATCATTCATCAGTGGTTAAACCGATAACAGAGCACAGAAGAACATTCACACGTATGAAAATGTGGCAAAGTGTACGTAATTGTACGCCTCTAGCGGAATACGGGATTTAAAACGTTCGTCGTTAGTTACGCAAGTTATCTCCCTTACTCCAAGAAAGGACACACGAAAGAGAAACTACTTTCTGCGGTCTATAATGAATCCAACAAGCACGCCTGTGCTGTCTTAAACCTCATAGAAATTATCTAAATAACTCCAATTAGAAATCGCAGCATTCTGTACGTTGTTCTGTGTGCAGCCTGACTTAAAACATTGTTTTTTCTGTTTTTTGTTTTAGACGCGTAGGAGAAGGCATTTCGTGTTTATGATATCAACAGAAAGAAAAAACGCCTCACAACAAAATTAGAAACACTTAAACAAATAAACATGTAACAATTTTTCTTCTATTGATATATCAAATTAATTAAAATGAAACCCGAATTGACCCAACAATATCGTTTTAAAAAAGCCGTAGTCTTGAACGAAAAACACAGTACTCAATGTAAAGTTTTATAATAGGTTACAAATAATTAATGAAAGACGTGTGAATTTAATTGTTTAATTAAAAAGACGTTGAAATGTTCGTATTTTGTGCAATTAAAAATTTAAGGACATGATTTATATTCATATAAGAAGTCAGACTATACCAAGAGAATAATTTGACCACTAGTGCAAAACTTACCAGTCGGAAGAACAAAGACGGAAAACAAACAAAAAATAAACAAATTAGGCCCTAAAATTACTCAGTAACTTAAAAGTTGTCTCACTCTAACATTTATCTTAAAATAAGTAAAAATTATGTCATTCAACTCACTGTGATTCAACTCCCAGTTTTCAACTTTATCTACATGTGCAGAAAATAAACAGGTGTCTTCTATTCCGTCCGCAATTTATGGGAAAACTAAATCTAAATTTAGAACCATATTGAAATTGAAAGTACACATGTAAGATAAAATTAAACATGTCATTTCTACGAAAGCCGAGAAGGATCATTCAAAATTCAAAATTCAAATTTCAAAATTCAAAATTCAAAATTCAAAACTCAAAAGTAAATATTGTGAAATCATAACACGTGTTTCCGGTATGAAGAACTGTCATCCTGACACCTTTTAGACAGTTCTACCCTAGAACAGTTTTAGGCAGTTCTACCTAGAACTGGCCAAAGTTTTAGACAGTTCTACGACTAGAACAGTTCTACGGCTAGAACAGTTCTACGACTAAAACAGTTCTACGATTAGAACTGATTTGGTCAGTGCTACTGCTAGAATTGATTTAGTTCTATTCATAGAAAAGTTTTAAGACCTCTTTGTCTTAAATATAGATAAATCAAAAGAATATAATATATTTGCGTCTGGCTTTATCAACGATAGTTATAACACTGAATGGTGACCAGTGATATGCCCTAACTGCAGTGACGTCATTTAGAACTGTTCTACAATCCTGACCGGTTTGGTCAGTTCTACGGCTAGAACAGTTTTTGACAGTTCTGTTGACAGTTCTACGGTTAGAACTAATTTGGTAATTTCTGCTGACAGTTCTACGACTAGAACTGATTTGGACAGTTCTACGACTAGAACTGATTTTGGACATGCAGTTCTACCTAAAACAGTTTTGGATAGTTCTACCCTCGAACTGACCCTGGCATTTCTACTTAGAACAGTTCTAGGGTAGAACTGTTCTATGTAGATATGTTTAGGACAGTCTAGAACAGTTCTATGACAGATTATTCTGAGAGTTCTAATGAGAGATTAGAAGTGATCTTCACTGTACAAGGGCAATAACTTTAATAAACAAAAACGCTTTTAATTTGTTCTTTAACACTTTTTATTAACATCTTGAAAGCTTCAGAGCAAAAGCTTATGACCAAATATTTACACAAAATAGACTGACACGATTGCAAGATAAATTAGATTAAAGCTAGATTCACGCTGCTGATCAGATCAATTCTATACCCGATTACTCAAATTTCCACGATCAAGCGTAACCAATTTTTTGATCGGGCCTGTTTTCATTTGGAATTTCTACCCGACTGCTACCAGACCGTAAGAGACTCAAACTCGACCTTTAACGACTCCTTCACGACTTCTTCACGACTGAGCATGGAATCCAGCCACTAATTCAATATCTTTTCGATGATCCCCACCAATTTACGATCCTTACATGATCTTTACTCGACTAAGTACCCGGCCACCGTCACTTGTATTTTTGTCCATCTGATGAGTTAAGCCTTTTTCAACTGATTGTTATAGTTTGTTCTGTTATAGTTCGTTCTTTTGTTGTACTGTTAAACCACTGTCCCCGGTTAGGGGAAGGGTTGGGATACCGCTAACATGTTTAACCCAGCCACATTATTTATGTATGTGCCTGTCCCAAGTCAGGAGCCTGTAATTCAGTGGTTGTCGTTTGTTTATGTGTTACATATTTGTTTTTCGTTCATTTTTTTATATAAATAAGGCCGTTAGTTTTCTCGTTTGAATTGTTTTACATTGTCATATAGGGGCCTTTTATAGCTGACTATGCGGTATGGGCTTTGCTCATTGTTGAAGGCCGTACGGTGACCTTTAGTTCTTAATTTCTGTGTTATTTTGGTCTCTTGTGAACAGTTGTCTCATTGGCAATCATACCACATCGTCTTTTTATTATAAATAAACAATACTCGATCTCAACACGATCCTGACCAGACCCGATCGACATGATCGTATAATAGTATTGGTCGCAGAAATATTCGGTATTGGTCGGTTGAGAACATATTCAGTATAAAACGTACAATGAATAAAATGTCTTATTTTCGAGCCCCCGCCACATTTGAGGAAAAAATTAAGTATTACCCTTGTCCGTCTCATCGCCCGACAGTCCGTACGCTGTATAACTCTAGCTTTCCCCAACCAATAGTATATAAAACTTATATGCAATGCTTTGCACCACAAAACACAGAAAAAAATAATCTGGGTTGTGTCAATTTTTCCGTTCTATCGTTATGCCCCTTTAGAAATGAAAAAATAGCCGATTTTTTTGTTTCCATTTTCTAAGTTATGTTTGCCTCAACAAAATGTTATGAAAATTACAAAATACTTATAACCCCAAAACTCAGATCAAGTTGGAATAGCGGGTCATCATACATTTATGTGTCCCGTGGACTAATCTTGAATTGTGGCGAAGAAAATGAACATGAAGCAACGACGCCGAGAAATATGTGTGAGGCTTCAGTTAGCTGACACGTCGATTCTTGTATGAGAGGTATGAGAGACAGTTGCTGGATGTTTTTTTTTTTTGTTTCTTGTAAAAAAAAAGTCCTTAATTTGGCAAAAGGGTCTAAGAGAGCTGAAAATTGTAATGCAGCAAAATAAATTCTTCACAAAGCACAGTATGAATGAAACAAGAGACTCTGAAGAGCTTGTGTCGCTCACCTTGTTTTTTGGTTTTGGAAATCATGTAAAATAAGGTGAAAATCATAACAAATAGTACAATATACCCATATAATGATTAAGACCAAGTTTGGTTTAATTTGGCCTGATAGTTAAATTAATAGTAGGTCATTCTTGCAGTGTAGTCTTACATTAGTTACTGAAGACCACTTATCATTATTTAAATAAATGTTCAAGATGTGACCATTTGAAATTGTCTTTTAACATTTTCCTATGAACTTCTATACAGAAAACCCCTATGTTTATTTTCGTCCTGAACATGCATGAAATATTTACCACTGGACGTTAATAATCAAATAATCAATCGATTTTTAGCCATGGCGGCCAATGTTGGTTGGATGGCAAGATCATCGGATACATTTTTTAATCAAGATACTCTACTGAAAATGGTGGCTAAGTTTAATTCTATGTGGCCCAGTTGATTGAGTGAAGAAATTTTTTTGTAAAAGTTTACAAAATTTACAAAAAATTGTTAACAATTAAGTATAAAGGGCAATAACTCCTTAGGGGTCAATTGACCATTTTGGCTATGTTTGCCTATTTGTTGATCTTACTTTGCTGAGCATTATTGCTGTTTACAGTTTATCTCTATCTATAATAATATTCAAGATAAACCAATAACTGCAAATTGTCTTAACAATTACCAATTCAGGGACAGCAACCCAACTACGGGTTGTCTGATTTGTCTGGAAATTTCAGGGCAGATATATAATTACCACATGAAATCTTTTACCGCATTTCAGACTGCTCTAAATGCTTTAGTTTCAAAGATGTAAGCAAAAATCTGCATTTTACCCCCTAAGTTCTATTTTAGCCATGTCAGCCATGTTGTTTGGAAGGTGTGGTGATCAGATACATTTTTAAAACTAGATACCCTTATGATGATTGTGGTCAAAATTGGTTTAATTTGTCTCCGTCGTTTCACAGGAGAATGTTTGGTAAAAGAATACAAAAATTTACTTAAAATTGTTAAAAATTGACTATAAACGACAATTACTGCTAAATACCGCAGTCACACTAGGTCACGATCGCACTACGATCTCTGAACAAAAATGCAAATTTTGACAATTGTAATGCGATCGTGTAGATCGTAGTAAGGTCGTAGTACGGTAGTCATGAGGTCTTCGGGATCGTGATGGTCATGGCCAACTTTGAACATGTTCGAAACAACCGTGCTTCGGTCGTGACGAAATCAGGTCAGATAGAAGCGTAAAGCTAGGTTCACACTGCCGATCAGATCAACTCGATGATCCCGATTGCCCAAATTTCCACGACCAAGCGTGACCAAATTCTTGATCGGGCCTGTTTATGACTTCTATTCGACTGCTATCCGAATATACACGACCATAACCCGACCATTCACGACTCCTTAACGACTCCATTACGACTCAAACCCGACCACTAATTGAATATATTTTTGCAGAAGCTAACCAGAGCTGTACACATTTTAAGAGGATCGTGTAGCAGTCATTTATACTCGTGTATGGCCGAGTAGAGATCGAAGAGTGATCGAATGTGGTCGCGTAGAAATCGGGTTTTGGTCGAGTTGGTCTGGAATGAAAAAAAATATAGAAGTCGCAGTGATCATAAAGCGATCGGGCATTGGTCGAGTTAATCTTGACCACATATCTTACAGATTGACGTTGATCGAGAAATGATCGAATATTAGTCGAGCAAAGATCGAAATGATCGAGTACTGATCGGTAAACTATTTGTATTCCGACCTAACTGGATCTCTACACGATCCTTTCCCGATCAATTCAATCGCTACTCGAAGAATTATTGATCTCTTCTCGAGTGACTGGCTTCTCGATCCTTACTCGAATGTTTTTGACATGTCAAAAACTCTCGAGTAGAAAGTCAGATCGATGACGACCCGCACATTCTTGTTGATTGAGACGGACCAGTCTCCCGATCGCTTAAGTTGTCTTGATCGAGATCAGTGATATTGTTTGCCTCAAATTACAGCCGAAATTCGGCCTTTTCCCCTAGAGAAAATTCCCAATTACTAAAAAAAATGGCTTAAAATTCCTCCCAAAAAGTTTTACATTTTCCCCAAACAGTGATGGCATTGGCAGTGATGTTTGTAAATATCGTATTCATGTTATTATTTTGATATTAGAAAGCACTTTTGAGATCCGGTTTTCTTATCAGAATCATCATGGTGTTTGTAACACATGTAGTATTCAATGCATTAAGTACCATCATTGCTTCTGTTTCTTTCCCCTCTCCGAAAAGTACCTTTTAGGTTGAAAATGTCTGACAACAAAAATATACATGAAAAAAACAGTGCAAAAAAGACAGCAAAGGTCAGCAAAAAATCGGAGATGTGTTGAGAATAAAATATACAAATTTCCCAATTTCAATAAAAGATATGCATTTTCCCCACAGGCGCTTGGGTCTAGGATACAGATTTTTTTTGATTTTTTTTATTAAAATATTCAATTTTCTATATTTATAATACATATCTATCACTTCTGTGCATGTCTCACCTAGTTTCGAGTGATTTAAACGACCCAGAGAAAATACCCAATTCCCAATTTTACTATCCATACTTCTTAGTATGGATAGTAAAATTGGGTATTTTCTCTGGGTCGTTTAAATCACTGGAAACTAGGTGAGACATGCACAGAAGTGATAGATATGTATTATAAATATAGAAAATTGAATATTTTAATAAAAAAAAAAAAAAAAAAAAAAAAAAAAAAAAAAAAAATCTGTATCCTAGACCCAAGCGCCTGTGATTTTCCCAATAAGAAAAGGTAGAGGTAGTTTTGAATAAAGACAACAATGTCACTGGAGATTGATCGAGTTGGTCTGATCGGCAGTGTGAACCTAGCTTAAAGATGCGCGATTCTAGTCGGAGAGATTGCGCTACGATCTCAAAACGACGTTACTACGACCTCACAACGACCATCTCGTTCTCTCTGCGACCCAACAACGCTTCTACTACGACTATACCACGATTATACTACGCTGTTCAAGACCTAAGTACGATTCTAGCACGCTCATGCAGTCCTCATCCTACGACCTGATTACGTTCATACTACAACCATTTCGAGTTCTAGTCATGCTCATTGTCATTGTCTATAAAATATATAAAAGCTCCTCAGGTTTGTTTTTGTATCAGTATCACTATTACTTTATGAAATATCGTCATTTGATCTAGATGGATTAGCAATATACGTTGATTCAGGTTGGATTGTTGATCCGACATCTCTACTGGATAAGGATTCGTATCAGAGGCCCATCTGACTAAACTACTACCCCTACCAACACGCACACAAGTTCTGGTGGATGTTGGTGGCATGTCAGTGTTGTTTTCTGGAATTCTACGCATTAATGACAGTTGGAAGGAATGGAACAGTATTAATATGGAACATGATGTTGACATTATTGATGGGAGCGTAATTAGATCGCGGTATACACTTGCTAAGATCGTATAATGATCTTGATAAGAACGTGCTATAATTGCAGAAGATGCGTGGCAAGACCATATTGCAATCGGATAAATCGTGGTATGTCGATGAGAACATAGTGCGTAATAAGAACATAGTAGCATAGTGGAAACAACAAACATTCACATTTTCATGCCACTCATATCGCGACCTCACCACGATCTGAATTTATTTTAGATCGTGGTGAGCGTAGTGCGATCGTGGTCTAGTGTGACTGGGGCATAAAGGGTTTATTGACAATGGTCATTTGACTTATTTGTAGATCGTAGTTTTCTTAACATTATTGCTGCTTTCAGTTTATCTTTATCTATAATAATATTCAAGATGATAACCAAAAACATCATAATTTCCTTAAAATTGCTAATTCAGGGGCAGCTACCCAGCAACGGGTTCTCCGATTCGTCTGAAAATTTCAGGGCAGATATATCTAAACCTGATGAACATTTTTACCTTGTCAAATTTACTCTAAATGCTTTAGTTTCAAAGATATACTGAAATTTCATTTATTTTCGATGGTATCAATTTTCGTGGATTAAGGAAAACTTGCATACTCGTGGATATTTACTTTCGTGGTTTTGTGGAAGTCTGCGTACACGTCTATATAAAAATTGACATTCGTTGATCATTTAATTTCATGGTTCACTTGTACCAACGAAATCCACAAATATATGTATCCACCGAATAATAATGAATCTACAGTAAGCCAAAAAGCTGCATTTACCCCTACGTTGTATTTTTAGCAATGGCGGCCATGTTGGTTGGCAGGCGGGGTCGTCGGACACATTTTTAAACTAGATACCCCAATGATGAGTGTGGCCAAGTTTGTTTTAAATTAGCCCAGACGACGACGACAGATCCAAATGATGAGAAAAGCTCACTTGATCTTGACCTTTTAGGTCAGTGAGCTAAGATTAGATTGTTCTTAAACTAAATGCAATCAATATTGAACTCTACGCAAGGTCGACTGTTGACCTCAATTTACCTGAGAATGCAGACGTACATATTTTATTGCGTCGTCAACAAATTTGCTTGAAAGGTGAATCAATTTGAAATACGATCGATTAAGAAATAGTTGCGGCATGACAAGCTAGGGGGATCTAGGATTTTGGAAAGGGGACGAGGTATAATAAAATCTTTTTTAAACTTTTTTTTGCTAAAACAACATAAAATATGTGTAAAATGCACTTTTGCAACAGTTCCTGCCGCGGGACATGTATATCTTATAGTTAAAGTGTAAGGGTTGGACATGTTTGATGCCGTATTCTCCCCATTACTTGTCTATAATAAAATTATTGAAACCTTTTTTTCGCTAAAAAAAAACATAAAATTTGTCAGTAAAAATCTACATGGAAGATTTTCATTTGTTGTATGTTTAGGTAGCATAACCTCACAGACTTCTTGTTGTAAACGAAATATAAGCCGGGGTATTCAATGAAATTACTATAATAAAATTGAAAATGGAAATGGGGAATGTGTCAAAGAGACAACAATCCGACCATAGTGGAGACAACAGCTGTAGGCCACCAAAGGTTCTTCAATGTAGTGAGAAACTCCCGCACATGAGACAAGATAGACAAACAAGCAATGTTTATCCGACACGTGTTAAGAAAGACAAACAAGTAATATTTATCCAAAAATGTTTGACACCCAACAAGGGAAGTGAGGGTTTCAAATCAACCAAGGCTACGAATGAGTGAAATGACAACGAATTTATGAATGGCGGTCAACAAATGGAGACATAAAGGCCACACCAAGCAGGCAGGTTGCAGTCGTGCCTTGAAAAAAGTATTCATATATAAGTGCGGCGAAACAGACACTCTGGTCAGATATGGGATTTGCATTCAAACCGTGAAACCAGTCCCCCCCCCCCCAACAAAATCATGTTCATTTATTGCTAGAAATGTTTTTTTCTAATAGCAAAAAAAAACAAAAAACGGACAAGATTATTGTTTTCAATGCAGATATATACAACCAGAATCTTTGTTTAAGGCAAAAATCAGACTGCCTCCGTAAATCAAATGGTTCTTACCTTAGAATCAAAATCTATCTGGAGCTTACTGACTAGGGATCATTATTCAGCTATGTTATTAATAGACTGGGGCGTGTGGGGTTAATCATTGCTTTCGTAGGTAAATAATATTGACGTGAAACTTTTTTCACGAGATTGTAATAGAGTATTACTTTCTGATTAGTGAAATTGTGAAATAGAAGTCTATATGTTCTTGCTAAATCCTTTGTCGGTTTGAAGGTGTCATGCTTTTTATCCTCAGCCTAAGCAATGTGTTACTGTAATTTGAATTTCAAAATGACTTGAGTAACACTTTTTCGACGCACGGGTCAACTCCACCGTAGCGAATCACATGACTTTGACATAATCCTTAATATATTACAGTAAATACGAGCGAAAAATATCTTTATAAGTAAAGAATTGTCGCATAAAAATTAGATACACGCACGGGAAATCGCAATGTTCACGAAGTCTAGTCTGATTAATCATTGTACAAAAAACAAAAGTGCAAGCAAAAAGGGGGGCTACGCCCTCTACACCCCCTCAGGATCCACCACTGCAAGCACAAATTTATAGGAAAGAAATGCTGAAACAGAAAGGAGATGTTATGAGAAATGACCTTGAAACAACTTATTGAAAGAAATACATTCAATATTGTATAATACGTGACCGAGGGGAGGAACGACACCGACACAGACGGACAGACATAATCATACTATGGCACAACAATACGACAATGTATCCTATGGTAATTCCCATGAACTAAATAATACGTTATCTGTTCATTCACAAATTTACATTACTTCAGATGCATTGACAAACTTAGCTACAAAGTTTAAACATATAAACTTTAAAAACCAAGTCCGTCAGTATATATACTGATTAAAACAATCAAGGAAAATTCTTACAGTCGTGACAGTACTACAGCTTCTAGTATCTTGACCAACTGACCTTTATCATAGAGTTTAATTACTTTCTCTTTAGACAAAACAAATAGGCATAACTAATTTTATTACTCTACACCCCAAAACATCGTTACTGGTCTTAATTAATCTGACAGTTCAACTTTAACTGCAGATAATAAAACTAGCCATTTGTCTTGAATAAGCCTTGCGTCATTAATTTTCTATGTACACAAATAAACAGTTATAAAGCAAATGAGTAAGAGGTAAATATTTACAAAACATAAATATTTCAATACCGTTTTGCAAAGAGTCCTATTCATCCTAAGTTTTTTTTTTGTGTAATTAAAACACAATTGTTAGGCGGTTTTTCTACTTTTCTTTAGCCTTTTTCTAATTATTATTCATTACTTCAATTAATAAATTAGTATACATTTCTAAACATTATAATAAACACTATATAACATCTTAATCAGCAGCCATCCTTCACCGAGGTAAGTCGAGGCACAGAGACCACGTGACAAAGAAACGGCGGGAATCGGAATCGGAATTCTTGATGTTTTGAATTATGAATTATGAATTTTGAATTTTGAATTTTGAATTCTGAATGATCCTTCTCGGCTTTCGTACATTTCTTCTTTCACAAATTCCAATTTCGAAGAGATATATAGCGAAATCTGTTTTCTTTTATTGTGCCTATGTGCATCATTCAAAATTAGAGAATGTAATTTTGAAGTATCAAGTCTCAATTCAAGATTATGAATGAATAGAATATAGAATTACAGGGAGGGGGGGGGGGGTATGACATTTATCGGAACTCCGGGATCGGGTGTTTTTTAAGCTCGGGATTTCGGGATTGACCCTTTCGGGATCCGGGAATTCTATTTCCGAATTTCGGGTAGTCGGGATTTAATTTTTTTTATATTCGGGACCTCGGGATTTCGTGATTTTCTGGATCCCTCCTTCCCTCCTCCCTCTATTATGGATAAAGAAAAGAGGTCAGGGAAGTTTTGTGAAATTAGTAACTGCAATTTACTATTATATTTAGTGGAATGAGAGGTGAAATGTGTTCAGACTATTACATTTCGATTTTTTCTTAAAATTTAACTCAAGTTTACTGCAAGGGGTGTTTAACGACCTCGATGATTATCCATGAGGATCTCGCACTCGGTCAGCTATATGTTTTCAGCTAGTTCATGATCATACAAGAATTGAGAAGCCAGCGGTTTACTAGTCTTATAATATGAGACTTTGGAGTTCATATAATTTACATACAACGTTTTTTATCGAATATTTCAAGGCTTTTTTACTATCAATGTTGACCCCCCCCCCCCCCCCCCCCCCCAAATGGATTGGATAAAATGAATGGATTGCCGCTCCTATTTCAAACTGAAGTCCTAAAAACTGACTGGTATTCGAATTTGTTAAAAGAAATAATTGGTATCTCATAGGGGCGTAGCTGCCGTTAGGCACTTTAGGCACGTGCCTACACATAATTTTTTCACATTTTTTTTTTTGTTTTATTAAAAAAAATTAATAAACAATGTTATATGTAGATGAAAGCCGGTGAAGTTGTCAAAACTCTTTAATTATCGAATGTCATGTGTACACAGTTGACTGAATACCTAGCTACGCCCCTGTCTCATATTGATTCAATACCGTAATGCCGAAAAAATATCATTTGTTTCCGCGAATTCCGAACAGCTAGAAATATATTACCGAGTTTCATTTTGAGTAACTCGAATAATTCAAGCCCTTTCCATGTCCGATTTTCTCCCACACCAGAAATGTAGCATTCGTACATCAGCTGAATAATACGACTGAATTATTCGGGTTACACTGATTTGTGTAAATCCCGAATGCACATAAAAGTAAAGGTCCAGCCCGACTTTCGGAAAAGGACTGTTGTAGATTTCAGATTGACTTCCAGAAATAAAAATCAAACAAAAATGTTTCACTCAAATATTCGTCTTCAGACGTGTAAAGTTATACAACGGTTACTAGCCGGTCTGGATTGTGATAAAAAGAAGCATATGCAATGCATAAAATATATAATGTCGTGGGTCAGGGATGTGTTGAATTATAGAGATGCTTATGCGGCACAAAGATAAGATTAATTTACCCAAATGTACTAAGAATTACCACACAACTTAAATTTACTTAAATATTGATTTGTTATCCTGTGACAGACAGATGGCGGATATTCTGAGAAGAGACCTTGATGAAATGAAGTTTTATGGGAACAAAGATTTTGAAAACACGTCGCAGCGTTTAGATTTTAACAAAAATAAGGCACTAAGGTCGAAAATAGTTCTAGTTTATAATGAAGAAAATGTCAACCGTTTTCTAGCTTGACGATCTCCGCACGCATCCGAATATAAAAGACAAATACAATACAATAGTACACAAAACGTAACATAAAGAACTAAAGACCGAGCAACACGAACTCCAACAAAACGGTATACATTTCATACAAGTATAGAACTATATGAAGCGTCGTAACTATTGCTGCGACGTCAATAACGTTGTCGTTGTTTTCTGTTTTTTTTATACTCAAGATTCAACTTTAACAGTGTATAGCTTGAAAAGTAGCACGGTTGCTAAGGACTTTCTTTGCACCGATCGATTCCTCAGACATTTTAGAATCGTCTCATAAATTTA
This sequence comes from Mytilus galloprovincialis, assembly GCF_965363235.1. Lineage (NCBI taxonomy): Eukaryota > Metazoa > Mollusca > Bivalvia > Mytilida > Mytilidae > Mytilus > Mytilus galloprovincialis. The sequence goes on along the minus strand of NC_134850.1, from coordinate 44,662,824 downwards.
AAAAAAATCGATAGTCTAATATAATAGAAAATCTTGGAAATGTTACAATTCCTGCCGAATTTCACGATTTTTCCAATATATCCTTTGTAATTTTGGTGTATGATACTGTTAACTTCAACAGATCGTATCTCAAAAACGAAAACGGTTACCCCTTTTTTTTATTTTATTTTCTGATTTATTTTTACAAGCAGAATCTACATGTAAAATTTTTAAAAAATCCATTGTGTAGTTTGATTACGTACACTTCGCCTTAGAAGAAATTATTTGGTGTACTGTGATTGGATCTTTCTGAAGCACAAAATGCTTTTAACTTTATTCTATCTAGTGTATGCCACGCCTTACAACTTTTCAAACTGAACCGGTTAGTCTGTACTCAGAGTAGTTTTTAAGGTGCAAAAACAGCTATTTTTGTCCGTTTTTTATAAAATGAACTTCAATAAACGTTGACAGATTTTACTTTTATATTCTACAGGGGGGAAAGTCGTTTCGATTTCTGTACATGTATTTGCAGTTTTCTCGATCTATTCACATTTATATATCCATATAAATTTTGAAAATTATTCGAAGGCTTCCCCATATTCTAAAAACTGATGAAAAAAGATGGTTGCTATGAATTCTATTATCAGGCTTGGAAGATGACCGTGCCACTATTTGACTTAGATTTCAAAAATAAAAATAATAATGTAGTAAAAGCATACACAAGAGAGGCAAACGATACCAAAGGAATTCAAATCCATAAGTCAAAAATACACACCATGGCGACAAAAAGAAATAACATAAAAGACAAGAGAAAAACAACAGTAGAACACAACATATAAAGTTAAAGACAAATCATCACGACCTCCAACAAAAACCAGGGTTGTTTCAGATGCTCTAGAAGAATAAGCTGACCTTGCCCAACATATGACACCCGTCGCTGAACTCATATATAATACGTTGATTAATTTGTTTTGTGACAGAGAATAGACGAGACTGCTGCCACTATAAACAACACAAACATTGAAAAATTAAAAAAATGCAAAGATCAACGCCTATAACTAAACTTCTTGTAATTTTTGGCTGTTGTGTTTTCTTTCATTTTGTTGCTTAAACGTCTTGTATTAGTTTCATCATTACGAGTCGTAATTATAGATCGAATGGTCACAAATAATGAAAAGGTGGTAACATTAAAATAGTGTCAGTCGTTGTCGTTAATGTTCCGTTTTCTAAAAATAGTATTGGAAGTATTCGCGTTTACACAAATATTTTGTGAAGTTCCTAAATTCAAAATTTCTCAAATTATAGATATGTATTAGTATATTACAGATTATTGAGGTTCTATATCACATGTTTTTTTTTTTTTAAATGTCTTCTTAAATGATATCAAAAGGCACTGAATTGCAACTGAAACGTCCATATCCTTCATGCAATTGTCACGATCCAGACCCTTCCTATTCAACAGAGGCTAGAAAATACGAACTCCTTAGGCATATAGTTCGTTAATGTATGACCAGTGTAACATATTCTACATTTATTATATATTTTTTCCTCTGAATAAAATCTAATAAAAAAATAATGAAAGTTGGTGAGCCAATGAAACAGACAATACAGTTCAATTTCTTAGTTATTCAAGGACATATACATAGAAATTATTGCTTGACAAAAGGGCCAACATATGATCGATAATCTAATGATTGAGAAGGAAATTCAATAATATAAATGCTGCATCCCTAGACAAGTAAATGAAAAGCAAGGAAAATGTGGAAAACATTTTATCGGTAAGTTGGTTTCCTTACGTATTGGTTTTAGAAAGCATGTCCTTCTAAAAAGTTAAATTTTATGAAAACATACAGAATATTTGATGAAAACAATTACATTAATTCGTGAACCAACAAAGAGAATGGTATAATGTGCAGATGTGACGTACAATTTGAATATGTTTAACTGAAATATTTTGTCGACTTTAAGTACATATATAATTTGTTTTATTTATTTTGGTTTTGTTTTAGATCATGAGAAAAATTATTAGAGAATTGTTGGATTTACCTATTGACCTTAGACATTGATAAAAATTGAAAAAAAAATGACTCTGATAATGTTGTGTACATTTTATGAAAACATATCTATGATGAGTTTATATGCTACAGTTTCTAATTTTTACATTTTAAAAGATTTTCACCATTTCCTTTATAAGTGATGCATTAGAGACGTCATAAATAAAGGTGAATTTCTTTAACACCGATTTTCTTTGCATTTTTTGCAAAATTTATTAGAGTTTTCTGAAAATAGTGGCGCTACCTCTCGCCACCAAATATTTTTAATAAAAGATTCTTTATAAAAAAAACTCATGAAAAATGAAATCTTTATTCTATTGTATTTTAGAATTTATTTTAGGTTAAAAATATATATATATAACTACGAAGCAGCTTTACAGTTTTTCGTATTATATTTTCGTAAATAAAACAAAAATAAAACATTTGGCAAAACATACTTAAACCTTACAACAAAATAATTTTCATTTACTTGTGTATATTATTGTACAGGGCGGCTTTTTGTTCAAGGTTATTGTAGGTTTTTTAAAATTGTTTAACATCTCACTATGGTATACTAATACTGCCCCATTATTTTATTGATTTTGTATTAACATTGTATTATAGATAAAAAAAAAATTGTTCAGTGTACATGCTTATTAATGTACATCATATCCCTATGGGACTTAACATCTCCAAATACGAGAGAAACAACTGACGGTCATCATTGTTCCAACGATAAATAACACCCAGACGTATTTTCAAATCACTCCACAAGTAAGAAAATACTGCGGACCGGATTTTGATTAGATAGTAATGAACGAATCAAGCAGTTTCATATTTAAGACAGTCAAGTTATACGACTTTGAGAAATATTACAGTTGTTTTCGATTCGTTTGATGTGTTTTGGCTTTCAAATTTGTAATTTTGGAGAGATTTCCGATTTATAATTTTCTTTGTAGTTTAGTATTTCACTTCTTTCTTGATGATGATGGCCATAATGTTTTCATGAATTTGTATAAAAACCTGAAGTTCTCTTTTTATTTGCGTTGAAAACTCGGAAATATTTTATGTTTCTTTTACAACGTCAAGCAAGAAAAAAAAAACTAAGGATATGTGATAAAAATGTTCGAGACAACAAATCCTAACTGTAAAATATAAGGGTATACACTAAACGCTCGAGGAGCCATTTTACTACATCCTGTCAGCAGAAGTAACAGACCCTGCAATACATATATAATTAAGTCTGTTACAAACGATCTTTTACAATAGGTAAAGCAGTAAAGTGACATAATTTAAACATTTAAAACTTTATAAAGGTTATAAACGACAATCATACGTTAAGCATAGGTTCTATTAATTTACTTTTCTGGGCTATGAATCAATAAAATTAAGGTCATCACTCAAGAAATTTTACGGTCGCCATCATGAGTTGATTGGCTATTATGACAAAAGTGTGTCAGAAATCATATCTGATATTCTTCCTCAGTCATAATAACCTTCCATCAATACACAACTGAACAAAGAAATAACACGACGGGTGCCGTATACGGTACAGGAAATGCTTACCCTTCCGGTCCACCTAATTTCACTCCCGATTTTTGAAGGAGTTCGTGTTGTTTATTATTTATAACTGTTGATGTACATGTCCTTTGGTTTTGCGAGTCTTTGTTTACTCCTTTGTTTTGGTTGTTATTGTCTGTAATTGCTCTTTTTCTACGCAAATATAACATTTCCATTTTTATTTATCAAGTTATGGAACCCTCAACGGAGTTGGGGTGACGTATTGTTATTCTACGTTTCTTTTTTTTATGGCACCCTCAGCGGAGTTGGGGTGACGTATTGTTATTCTACGTTTCTTTTTTTTATGGCACCCTCAACGGAGTTGGGGTGACATATTGTTATTGTTCGTTTCTTTTTGTCTTATTATGGCACCCTCAACGGAGTTGGGGTGACATATTGTTATTGTTCGTTTCTTTTTTTATGTCACCCTGACGGAGGTCGGGTGACATATTGTTATTGTACGATTCTTTTTTTCTTATTATTTTTATTCCACACTTTTTGTCCGGCTTAGTTCTCGGAATTGAATGGACCAATGTTGATGGAACTATAACATAATGTTAATCACCATGTGCAGTTTTGCACCTTACCTTGGAATTAAAAAAATGGCTGCCATTGCCATGGAAACAGCAAAAATGTGGAAAATAGAAATGTGTTCCAATTTATATGAAACTTCTATGATATTAAGAGAGTGATGCACACTTCAACATGGTACATTTTTTTTTCAACTGGGGGGTCTCTAGACATAATTTGAGGGGGGTGAATTTTTCATGGAACATTCCAGAACATAAGTGTTAAAATAGTTCAACAGACATTAAATGTTATATAATAGTATATTCTTAGGGGGAGAACAATATGCAGCAGTAGTTTGACTTTGGATTTTTTTAAATGGCGGCCGTTACCATGGAAACAGCAAAAATATGAAAAACTCCAAAGTGCTTCAAATTTAATGAAACTTAAAACAAATGTTGCCTAGCTATTGTAGACTTGACTTTTGAGTTTTTAATTTCCAAAATGGCCGCCGTTGCCATGGAAACGGCACAATTGTTGAAAACAGAAAAACGTACATAAAGCTATGAAAACTGACAGAAAGATCTTTTGTTATGGATATATCTGCATTTACTGATGTAACATTTCGAAATGGCTGCCGTTTAGTGGCAATTGGGGAACCAGGGTGACATCCGCTATTGCTTGCAATGGCAATTCTAGTTCTTATTATGGCACCCTCAACGGAGTTGGGGTGACATATTGTTATTGTTCGTTTCTTTTTGTCTTATTATTTTTATATTTATTCTTCCACACTTTTTTGTCCATACTATTTCTCAGAATTGGCTTAAACAATATTGATGGAACTATACCATAATGTTGACCACCACATTAAATAGTGCAGTGAGGTATGGCATCATCAAGATGGCTGTCGTTGCCATGGAAACGAAACAAATGTGAAAAATTTCTGTTTTTTGTTTTGGTGAACTGTTTGAATATGCTTACACTCAGAATCATCATATTTTAATACAATGTAGGTGCCCACTATACACAGGTGTTGGATGATTTTGGCACTCATTTGACCTACTATGTTGCCATGGAAACTACACCAAAAATTTCAAAAATATCAAAATGTTCCAAACTTCATGAAACTTCATAGTAACGATGAGCAACATTGGAAGATGTGGCATTTGGCGTTGGAATTTCCAAAATATCTGTAGTTACCATGGAAACAATGCAAAAAGGTCAAAACTTTGAATTTTCACAGAACATTCCAGAACATCAATGTTAAATTTACTCTACAGACATTAAATGGTATATATGATTATGGAGGGAAAAAATTGCAGCGGGGGTTTGACTTTGGAATATTCAAAATGGCCGCCGTTACCATGGGAACAGCAAAATTATGAAAAACTTCAAAATGCTTTAAATTTAATGAAACTTATAACAAATTTTGCCTAGCTTATGTAGACTTAACTTTTGAGTTTCGAATTTTCAAAATGGCCGCCGTTACCATGGAAACAGCAAAAATTTTCTAAATGGCTGCCGCTGGCCTGGCAATGGGGAAAGGGTGCCATCCGCTATTGCTTGCAATGGCAGATCTAGTTATTCTTATTATTATGTCACCCGATCGACAATGTCGGGTGACATATTGCTTTTTTATGTCACCCGATCGACAATGTCGGGTGACATATTGCTTTTCCTCTGTTTCTTTTTCCGTATTATTATTATTATTATTATTTTTCTTCCACCTAATTTTGTCCGCCCGCTTTCTCAGAGCTAAAGGAACCAATCTGAATGATGGTGCACTATAACAAGGAACCCTGAATTTCCTTTAGACTTTTTGACTTTGGAACTAAAAAATGGCTGCCATCTCCATGGAAACAGAAAAATGGTGAAAAAATATAATTTTGGAGTTAGGTGAATTGTTTGAGAATGCTTAACCTTAAAATCTTTAGATTTTGATACAATGTAGGTGCCCACTATACACTGGTTTTGGGATGATTTTGGCAATCATTGGAACTGCTATGTTGCCATGGATACTACACCAAAAATTACCAAAATATGGAAATGCTCCAAATTTAATGAAACTTCACAGTAACGATGAGCAACATTGGTAGATGTGGAATTTGGCGTTGGAATTTCCAAAATGTCTGCCGTTTCCATGGAAACAATGCACATTGGTCAAAATGGTCCAAAAACACCTAAAAATGGCATTTACTTTCTTAAAAGGGTAGGTCAAATCTATTGAAACTCTGATGGTATGTTCCCTCCCATGTACCAATGTGGTATCTGCCATTAGAAATTTGGAATGGTCTGTGTAACCATAGAAACCAGCCAAAATGTCAAAAATTTCAAAAATTTCAAAATGCTCAAAAAGTAATGAAACTTACTATGATTGTTGACTGTCAAGTCTGCATGAAACTTTTGAAGTTGGAATTTCCAAAATGGCTACCGTTGCCATGGAAACTGGAAAAATGTCAAATATTTTCAAAATGCTCCAAACTTAATGAAACTTAATAATATTGTAAACTGGCATGTATAGATGAGACTTTTGACTTTGAAACTTTCAAAATGGCTGCCGTTGCCATGGAAACGGCAAAAATGTCATATTTTTAAAAATGATCTGAATGTACTGAAAATTTACAGAAAAATGTATAGCCATGCAAATATGTGCATTCACTGTTAAAAGTTTTTGAAATGGCTGCCGCTTAGTGGCAATGGGGGGAAGGGTGACATCCGCTATTGCTTGCAATAGCAATTCTAGTTATTATTATTTTTCTTCCACCTAATTTTGTCCGGCAGTTTTCTCAGAGCCAAAGGAACCAATCTGAATGATAGTGCACTATAACAAGGAACCCTGACTTTCCTGTTTCTTTCCGGTATTGGAACTAAAAAAATGGCTGCCATCACCATGGAAACGAAAAAATGGTGAAAAAATATAATTTTAGAGTTAAGGGAATTGTTTGAGAATGCTTAAGCTTAAAATCTTTAGATTTTAATACAATGTAGGTGCCCACTATATACTGCTTTGGGATGATTTTGGCAATCATTGGAACTGCTATATTGCCATGGATACCACACCAAAAATTTCCAAAATATGGAAATGCTCCAAATTTAATAAAACTTCACAGAAACGATGAGCAACATTGTAAGATGTGGAATTTGGCGTTGGAATTTTGAAAATGTCTGCCGTTACCATGGAAACAATGCAAAACAGGTAAAAATGGTCCAAAAACCTTAAAGTGGCATTAACTTTCTTAAAATGGTAGGTCAAATGGATCGAAACTTTGATGGTTTGGTCCCTCCCATGTACCAATGTGGTATATGCCATTAAATTTTGGGAATGGTCTCTGTTGCCATAGGAACCATCACAAATGTCAAAAATTTCAAAAATTTCAAAATGCTCCAAATTTGATGAAACTTAATACGATTGTAGACTGGCAAGTCTGGATGAGACTTTTGAAGTTGGAATTTCCAAAATGGCCACCGTTGCCATGGAAACTGCAAAAATGTCAAATATTTTCAAAATGCTCCAAACTTAATGAAACTTAATATTATTGTAAACTGGCATGTATAGATGAGACTTTGACTTTGAAAATTTCAAAATGGCTGCCGTTGCCATGGAAACAGCAAAAATGTCATGTTTTTAAAAATGATCTAAATGTACTGAAAATTTACAGAAAAATGCATAGCCATGCTAATGTGTGCATTCACTGTTAAAAGTTTTTAAAATGGCTGCCGCTTAGTGGCAATTGGGGGAAGGGTGACATCCGCTATTGCTTGCAATGGCAATTCTAGTTATATTTATTCTTCCACACTTTTTTGTCCATTCTATATCTCAGAATTGGCTTGAACAATATTGATGGAACTATACCATAATGTTGACCACCACATTAAATAGTGCAGTGGGGTATGGCACCATCAAGATGGCTGCCGTTGCCATGGAAACGAAACAATTGTGAAAAAATCCAGTTTTTTGTTTTGGTGAACTGTTTGGATATGCTTGAACTCAGAAACATTATATTTTAATACAATGTAGGTGCCCACTATATACAGGTGTTGGATGACTTTGGCACTCATTGGAACTACTATGTTGCCATGGAAACTACACCAAAAATTTCAAAAATATCAAAATGTTCCAAACTTAATGAAACTTCACAGTAACGATGAGCAACATTGGAAGATGTGGAATTTGGCGTTGGAATTTTCAAAATATCTGTTGTTACTATGGAAACAATGCAAAAAGGTCAAAACTTTGAATTTTCACAGAACATTCCAGAACATCAATGTTGAATTTATTCTAGAGACATTAAATGGTATATGATTATGGAGGGAAAAAATTGCAGCGGGGGTTTGACTTTGGAATATTCAAAATGGCCGCCGTTACCATGGAAACAGCAAAAATATGAAAAACTTCAAATTTTCAAAATGCTTTAAATTAAATGAAACTTATAACAAATGTTGCCTAGCTTATGTAGACATGACTTTTGAGTTTCGAATTTTCAAAATGGCCGCCGTTGCCATGGAAACATCAAACATTTCCTAAATGGCTGCCGCTGGCCTGGCAATGGGGGAAGGGTGCCATCCGCTATTGCTTGCAATGGCAAATCTAGTTATTATGGCACCCTCAACGGAGTTGGGGTGACATATTGTTATTGTTCGTTTCTTTTTTTCTTATTATGGCACCCTAAACGGAGTTTGGGTGACATATTGTTATTCTACGTTTCTTTTTGTTTTTTTTATTATTTTTCTTCCACACATTTTTGTCCAGTCTGGAACTCTCATATGAATGGCCACAAGAAGATGGAACTATACCATATTGTTAACCACCAAATGAAGATTTGCTTTTTGGGGGTGGCACTTTCAAGTTGGCTGCCATTACCATGGAAACGGAACAAATGTGAAAAAATCCAGTTTTTTGTTTTAGTGAACTTTTTGGATACTATTTAACTCAGAATCATTATATTTTAATACAATGTAGGTGCCCACTATATACAGGTGTTGGATGATTTTGGCACTCATTGGAACTACTATGTTGCCATGGAAACTACTCCAAAGAATTCAAAAATCTCAAAATGTTCCAAACTTAATGAAACTTCACAGTAACGATGAGCAACATTGGAAGATGTGGAATTTGGCGTTGGAATTTCCAAAATCGCTGTTGTTACCATGGAAACAATGCAAAAAGGTCAAAACTTTGAATTTTCACAGAACATTCTAGAACATCAATGTTTAATTTATTCTAGAGACATTAAATGGTATATGATTGTGGAGGGAAAAAATTGCAGCGGGGGTTTGACTTTGGAATATTCAAAATGGCCGCCGTTACCATGGAAACAGAAAAAATACAAAAAACTTCAAAATGCTTCAAATTTATTGAAACTTATAACAAATGTTGCTCAGCTAATGTAGACTTGACTTTTGAGTTTGGAATCTCCAAAATGGCCGCCGTTACCATGGCTACCGCTCACCTGGCAATAGGGGAAGGGTGCCATCCGCTATTGCTTGCAATCGCAAATCTAGTTATGGCACCCTCAACGGAGTTGGGGTGACATCTTGTTATTGTTCGTTTCTTTTTTTTCTTTTTATTATTATTATTATTATTTTTATTCTTCCACACATTTTGTCCATACTATTTCTCAGAATTGGGCAGACCAATGTTGATGGAACTATACCATAACTATGAACCGCCATGTGGAGTTGTGCAAGAGACATTGGAATGGTAAAAAATGGCTGCCGTTACCATGGAAACAGAACAAAGGTGAAAAAATACAGTTTTTAGTTTTGGTGAACTGTATGGTAATGCTTTAACTCAGAATCATCATATTTTAATACAATGTAGGTGCCCACTATATACAGGTGTTGGATGATTTTGGCACTCATTGGAACTACTATGTCGCCATGGGAACTACACCAAAAATTCCAAAAATCTCAAAATGCTCCAAACTTCACGAAACTTCACAGTAACGATGAGCAACATTGGAAGATGTGGCATTTGTAGTTGGAATTTCCAAAATAGCTGTTGTTACCATGGAAACAATGCAAAAAGGTCAAAACTTTGAATTTTCACAGAACATTCCAGAACAATAATGTTAAATTTATTCTAGAGACATTAAATGGTATATGATTATGGAGGGAAAAAATTGCAGCGGGGGTTTGACATTGGAATATTCAAAATGGCCGCCGTTACCATGGAAACAGCAAAAATATGAAAAACTTCAAAATGCTTTAAATTTAATGAAACTTATAACAAATGTTGCCTAGCTTATGTAGACTTGACTTTTGAGTTTGGAATTTTCAAAATGGCCGCCGTTACCATGGAAACAGCAAAAAATTCAAAATTTTCAAAATGCTCCAAACTTAATGAAACTTTACAAAAATGATGTTTTGCATGTGTAGATGCACTCTTTGACTTTGAAGTTTTCAAAATGGCTGCCGCTAGCCTGGCAATGGGGGAAGGGTGCCATCCGCTATTGCTTGCAATGGCAAATCTAGTTATTCTTATTATTATTTTTATTCTTCCACACTTTTTTGTCCATTCTATTTCTGAGAATTGGCTTGAACAATATTGATGGAACTATACCATAATGTAGACCACCACATTCTATAGTGCAGTGGGGTATGGCACCATCAAGATGGCTGCCGTTGCCATGGAAACGAAACAAATGTGAAAAAATCTAGTGTTTTGTTTTGGTGAACTGTTCGGATATGCTTGAACTCAGAATCGTTATATTTTGATACAATGTAGGTGCCCACTATATACAGGTGTTGGATGATTTTGGCACTCATTGGAACTACTATGTTGCCATGGAAACTACACCAAAAATTTCAAAAATATCAGAATGCTCCAAACTTAATGAAACGTCACAGTAACGATGAGCAACATTGGAAGATGTGGAATTTGGCGTTGGAATTTCCAAAATATCTGTTGTTACCATGAAAACAATGCAAAAAGGTCAAAACTTTGAATTTTCACAGAACATTCCAGAACATCAATGTTAAATTTATTCTAGAGACATTAAATGGTATATGATGGTATATATGATTATGGAGGGAAAAATTGCAGCGGGGGTTTGACTTTGGAATATTCAAAATGGCCGCCGTTACCATGGGAACAGCAAAATGATGAAAAACTTCAAAATGCTTTAAATTTAATGAAACTTATAACAAATTTTGCCAAGCTTATGTAGACTTAACTTTTGAGTTTGGAATTTTCAAAATGGCCGCCGTTGCCATGGAAACAGCAAACATTTTGTAAATGGCTGCCGCTGGCCTGGCAATGGGGGAAGGGTGCCATCCGCTATTGCTTGCAATGGCAAATCTAGTTGTTATTATATTTATTCTTCCACACTTTTTTGTCCATACTATTTCTCAGAATTGGCTTGAACAATATTGATGGAACTATACCATAATGTAGACCACCACATTAAATAGTGCAGTGGGGTATGGCACCATCAAGATGGCTGCCGTTGCCATAGAAACGAAACAAATGTGAAAAAATCCAGGTTTTTGTTTTCTCGAAATGTTTGGATAGACTTAAACACAGAAACATTATATTTTAATACAATGAAGGTGCCCACTATATACAGGTATTGGATGATTTTGACACTCATTGGAACTACTATGTTGCCATGGAAACTACACCAAAAATTTCAAAAATATCAAAATGCTCCAAACTTAATGAAACTTCACAGTAACGATGATCAACATTGGAAGATGTGGAATTTGGCGTTGGAATTTCCAAAATATCTGTTGTTACCATGGAAACAATGCAAAAAGGTCAAAACTTTGAATTTTCACAGAACATTCCAGAACATCAATGTTAAATTTATTCTAGAGACATTAAATCGTATATGATGGTATATGATTATGGAGGGAAAAAATTGCAGCGGGGGTTGGACTTTGGAATATTCAAAATGGCCGCCGTTACCATGAGAACAACAAAAATATGAAAAACTTCAAAATACTTTAAATTTAATGAAACTTATAACAAATTTTGCCTAGCTTGTGTAGACTTGACTTTTGAGTTTGGAATTTTCAAATGGCCGTCGTTGCCATGGAAAGAGCAAAAATTTTCAAAATGGCTGCCGCTGGCCTGGCAATGGGGAAAGGGTGCCATCCGCTATTGCTTGCAATGGCAAATCTAGTTCTTATTATTATGTCACCCGATCGACAATGTCGGGTGACATATTGCTTTTCCTCTGTTTCTTTTTCTGTATTATTATTATTTTTCTTCCACCTATTTTGTCCGGCAGTTTTCTCGGAGCCAATGGAACCAATCTTAATGATAGTTAACTATAATGAGGAACACAAAATTCCGGGTTGCAGTAGGTCTTAAGACCATAAAAATGGCTGCCGTTTCCATGGAAACGGAACAATTGTGAAAAATTCCAGTTTTTGGTTTTAATGAATTATTTGGAGTTGCTTTAACTTAGAATCATTATATTTTAATACAATGTAGGTGCCGGGCAAATACTGGTTTTGGATGATATTGGCAATCATTGGAACTATCATGTTGCCATGGAAACTACACCAAAAATTTCCAAAAATATCAAAATGCTCCAAATTTAATAAAACTCCACAGTAACGATGAGCAACATTGGTAGATGTGCAATTTGGCGTTGGAATTTCAAAAATGTCTGCCCTTACCATGAAAACAAATAAAAAATGGTGAAAATGCTTCAAAAACCTTAAAGTGGCATTTACTTTCTTAAAATGGTAGGTCAAATCCATTGAAACTTTGATGGTATGTTCCCTCCCATGTACCAATGTGGTATCTGCCATTAGAAATTTCGAATGGTATCTGTTACCATAGAAACCAACCAAAATGTCAAAAATTTCAAAAATTTCAAAATGCTCCAAAATTGATGAAACTTACTATATTTGTTGACTGTCAAGTCTACATGAGACTTTTGAAGTTGGAATTTCCAAAATAGCCACCGTTGCCATGGAAACTGCAGAAATGTCAAATATTTTCAAAATGCTCCAAACTTAATGAAACTTAATATTATTGTTAACTGGCATGTATAGATGAGACTTTTGACTTTAGAATTTTCAAAATGGCTGCCGTTGCCATGGAAACAGAAGAAATGTGAAACTTTTGACAATGCTCAAAATGTACTGAAAATTTACAGAAAGATAAATCGCAATGCGTTGATCTGCATTCACTGTTAAATTGTTTTCAAATGGCTGCCGCTTAGTGGCAATAGGGGAAGGGTGACATCCGCTATTGCTTGCAATGGCAATTCTAGTTATTATGTCACCCGATCGACAATGTCGGGTGACATATTGCTTTTCCTCCGTTTCTTTGTTATTATTATTCTTATTCTTCCAATGATTTTTGTCCGGCAGATTTTTTGAAGCCAATGGAACCAATCTTAGTGATAGTCAACTATGATGAGGAACAAAAAATTTCGGGTTGCAGTAGGTCTAAAGACCAATAAAAATGGCTGCCGTTACCATGGAAACGGAACAATTGTGTAAAATTCCACTTTTTGGTTTTAGGGAATTATTTGGAAACGCTTTTACTTAGAATCATTATATTTTGATACAATGTAGGTGCCCACTATATACTTGTTTTGGATGATTTTTGGCATTCATTGGAACTACTATGTTGCCATGGATACTACACCAAAAATTTCCAAAATATCAAAATGCTCCAAATTTAATGAAACTTCACAGTAACGATGAGCAACATTGATAGATGTGCAATTTGGCGTTGGAATTTCGAAAATGTCTTGTGTTACCATGGAAACAAGGCAAAAATGGTCAAAACGCTTTAAAAAACCTTCAAAAGTGGCCTTTACTTCCTTAAAATGGTAGGTCAAATCCATTGAAACTCTGATGGTATGTTCCCTCCCATGTACCAATGGAGTATCTGCCATTAAAAATTTGGAATGGTCTGTGTTACCATAGAAACCAGCCAAAATGTCAAAAATTTCAAAAATTTCAAAATGCTCCAAAAGTAATGAAACTTAATATGATTGTTGACTGTTAAGTCTGCATGAGATTTTTGGAGTTGGAATTTCCAAAATGGCCACAGTTGCCATGGAAACTGCAGAAATGTCAAATAATTTCAAAATGCTCCAAACTTAATCAAACTTAATATTATTGTCAACTGGCATGTATAGATGAGACTTTTGACTTTGGAATTTTCAAAATGGCCGCCGTTGCCATGGAAACAGCAGAAATGTGTAACTTTTGACTGCTCTTATTGTACTGAAAATTTACAGAAAGATATATCGCAATCATTAGATCTGCATTCACTGTTAAGTTGTTTTGAAATGGCTGCCACTTAGTGGCAATGGGGGGAAGGGTGACATCCGCTATTGCTTGCAATGGCAATTCTAGTTATGTCACCCTGACGGAGGTCGGGTGACATATTGTTATTGTACGATTCTTTTTTTATGGCACCCTCAACGGAGTTGGGGTGACATATTGTTATTCTACGTTTCTTTTTTTTCTTATTATTTTTCTTCTTGCAACAAATTTTGTCCAGGGGATTTATTGAAATCCAATGGACCAATGTCGATGGAACTCTACTATAATAAGGACCCCCACGTGCAGAGTTGCAGTAAGCATGGAATGGTTCAAGATGGCTACCGTTTCCATGGAAACAGAACAAATGTGAAAAAATCTAGTTTTTTGTTTTGGTGAACTGTTTGAATATGCTTACACTCAGAATCACCATAATTTAATACAATGTAGGTGCCCACTATATACAGGTGTTGGATGATTTTGGCACTCATTGGACCTACTATGTTGCCATGGAAACTACACCAAAAATTTCAAAAATATCAAAATGCTCCAAACTTCATGAAACTTCACAGTAACGATGAGCAACATTGGAAGATGTGGCATTTGGCGTTGGAATTTCCAAAATATCTGTAGTTACCATGGAAACAATGCAAAAAGGTCAAAACTTTGAATTTTCACAGAACATTCCAGAACATCAATGTTAAATTTACTCTAGAGACATTAAATGGTATATATGATTATGGAGGGAAAAAATTGCAGCGGGGGACAATATATGGATAGTTCAAAATGGCCGCCGTTGTCATGGAAACTGGGGCCAAGTTTTGCATTGACCCTATGGAAAAATGCATAAAATCAGCATTTTCTCAGAGAGTAGTGAACCAAAGTAAATGAAACTGTATTGATATATAACATGACATGTGGCAATGAGATGTCTGCTTTTAGAATTTTGGAATTATCTACTGTAACCATGGTTGCAGCACAAATGTTCAAAATTTCAAAAAAAAAATTAAGTGCTGCAAACTGGATGAAACTTTACAGAAATGGTCACTGGCATAAGCAGAGTTGACTTTTGAAGTTGGAATTTTCAAAATGGCTGCCGTAACCATGGAAACAGCAAAAAATTCAAAAATTTCAAAATGCTCCAAACGAGATGAAAGTTTACAACAATGTTAATAAACATGTGTAAAAGCGCTCTTTGACTTTGAAATTTTCAAAATGGCTGCCACTCGCCTGGCAATGGGGGAAGGGTGCCATCCGCTATTGCTTGCAATGGCAAATCTAGTTTCTTATTATTATTTTTCTTCCACACATTTTGTGCAGCTTATTTCTCGGAATCCAATGAACCAATGTTGGTGAAACTCTGCTATAATAAGGACCACCATGATCAGTTGTGCAGTAGACTTTGACATGTGCATGATGGCTACCGTTACCATGGAAACTAAAAAAATGTAAAAAAAATCAAAATTCCAAATCTTTCATTGTAAGACCCAACTTGATGAAACTTTATGGAAATGTTCCTTGGTTAGTCCTGATGTACCGACTATATTTAGAAATTCCAAAATGGCCGGCATTGTCATGGAAACAGGGCGAAAGTTTAACACTGTCCCTATGGGAAAAAACATTAAACCTGCTTTTTCTTAAAGAATATGATATTAAACCCAGAGAAACTTTATTGGTAGGTAACATGTAAGGAGTCAAAGTGGAATGTGCCGTTGGAATTTTCAAAATGGCTACCGTTACCATGGAAACTACAAAAAATAGAAATGCACCAAACTTAATGAAACTTTACAGAAATGTTAACTGGCATTTGCAGAGTTGAAATATAATTTTGGAATTTTCAAAATGGCCGCCGTTACAATGGAAACAGCAAAAAATCCCAAAATTTTCAAAATACTCCAAATGGTCTAAATCTTTACTGTAATGATAACTGGCATGTGTTAATGTGATTTTCGACTTTGAAATGTTCAAAATGGCTGCCGCTCACCTGGCAATGGAGGAAGGGTGCCATCCGCTATTGCTTGCAATGGCAAATCTCGTTTTATTTGTTTTTAGTTTGTTTGTCTCTTTTTTTCTAGTTTTAAAAACTCTTTTCTTAAAATTGAGAATGGAAATGGGGAATGTGTCAAAGAGACAACAACCCGACCATAGAAGAACAGACAACAGCAGAAGGTCACCAACAGGTCTTCTCTTAGTATTTTAAATATTTTTTACAGTTCGATACGCTTTGCTGTTTTGGTATTGATCACTACTGAACCCATGATTTATATTGCATTCAGAACCATTTATACGCGGGATTTACAGATTCAATTAAATGCATTGCAAAAGGAACTTCGTCATATTGCATTTCTTAAAGTTCACAAGGCGGCTAGTACAACTATACAGAATATGATGTTACGTTTTGGTACCGAACGAAACTTAACATTTGTCATTCCAGCTGTTGGTACAATGCATCCAAATGTAATAAGTATATCAGAAACCATTACGTCAAACAACATTCGGCCAATACCATAATAATCCACCCATTTTGATATTTTATGCTTACACGTTTTATTTAACAGGACAGCGTTTGAACACATTCTTCCAAATGACATTGTTTACATTGGAAGACTTTGAGATCCTTTTGAACACTTTATATCAGTGATGTATTACTTTCCAATGTTTTTTAAAAGATTTAAGATATCTGAAACTAGAGCAATAACAGATTTTCTTGAGGATCCAGAGAAACATGATGTGTCTTTATCAATTTACAAATATAATTTTTACAGTTTAACTAAAAACAAAATGGCTTTTCCAATGGACCTTCTTTTGAATTCCAGATCTAGAAGACACGACATTCAAAGATATATTGAACAGCTTGACAAAGAATTTGCCTTAGTTATCATAGTTGAACATTGTGATGAGTCTTTGGTTTTGTTAAAGCTAATTTTGAAATGGTCTACAAAGGATATACTTTATATCAGACAAAATGTAAATATTTACAAAGATAACAAACATATCAATATTGGCGAAAAAGATCGCACTAGATATAGACAATTATCGGACATAGATTACATGCCATATAGACATTTTACATTAAACTTTGGTGCAAAATTGAAATAGAATTACTGTTTCACGCAGAAGTGTTGTATTTCAAAACTGTCAGAAAGGAAGTAGAAGACTTTTGTCATAATTTTAATCGAAATTCGGCAGTTCTTACGATTCCATCGTCAGAATAGAGCGTGAAATTTAAAATATCTCAAGGCACTTGTGACTCATTAGTTATGTCTGAATTGGACTTTGTAACAAAAATTAAAGAGAAGCAATATCCAAGGGCAAAATAAATGTCTGGATCGGTCTCAGTCCATAAAGACACACTGATTTATATTAGCTTCTTTGACATTGGTTGAGTGAAACATTAAACTGACAAGTAATTGTATCTGTTTGTTTTTTTGAATGTCAAATACATTGCAAAAGAGGGACGAAAGATCCAAAGGGACAGTCAAACTCATAGATCGAAAATAGACAAACAGACAAATAATAGTAGACAAAACACAACGTAGATTAAAGACTAAGCAATACGAACTCCACCAAAAACTGGGATTAATCTCAGTTGCTCCGGAAGGTTAAGCAGATTCTGCTCCGCATATGGCACCCGTCAAGTTGCTTATGTTATTACGAATCCAGTTAATAGTCTAATTCGGTAGGTCACATTCGTGAAAAAGGGAAGGAAGTTGTAGTTACGACGTAATGAACATATCCACAAATTTTTTGTTGCTTATTCGTGATATGTGTGTGTGTTGGGAGTCGAGGGGGTAATAATTACCTCCATTCGATCTACAGGATGATTATTACAAACACATGTTTCAGTGGGAAATCTAGTGACGGGAAAGATGATATAATATAGAAATAAGCGTGTAAATGAATCGGAACATCTTATTATACAAAAGTATGTATGGTTAGATTTTCATCAGAATAGCCTTGATGACATGACTGCAAAAATATATTAAAGTAATTACTTCGTTATTAACATTTGATGGATCAAGGTACGCCCTCCGTTGATTTTAAAAAAAAAACTGCGGGTAATACCCCCTCGTCTGGTAGTAGCCAGATAAATTGTGTCTTTAAGGTTTCAATTGCGTCATTAAGCTTAATATTAGCTTTTCATTGGTAGAAATATAAATAGATGTCAAGCAGACATTTTAAACTCAAAGTTTTAATCAAATAAAATAGTGCCTTCAATTGTGACATGAAGTGCTTAACAATTTTTATGAAGTTCTTGAACAATTATCAGATAAAGTTTATTGTCATATGATTTAAACGAGATTTTAGCATGTGATTGTACAGATATATAGGAACAGTAGATGCCTTGTTCATTTGTTTCATTTCTCTTCATAAAGATTTCTTCTTGTAACTTTTACAATCAGCATGCAGTTATTCATTATAATCCCTTTTCCCTCCATGGATGTACAACGAAATATAAAATTGATACCAGTTTATCTGTCTAAGTCTCCTTTAAAAGGGCAATACGAAATGTAATATTGTTTGAATTTTTCAGTTTGAATTTGTGACGAAAAGTACGATTACAAGTAAAACAAAACGACCCGACTCTCTGTATATCGAAAAGCCCTAGTAACAATACGTTAATGGTTCATAGAATACTATTTTGCGGCTAATTATCTTCCCCTATGAAATATTCCTCGACTTTTTAATAGTAGTAAACATTAGCTTCCTTTTTATCCGAGTGGACCAAACTCGTATTACCTATACATAATTATAAGATTTAGTGTTTCCCGTTGTTCTGCATATATACAAAATATATACCAATGGATACTAAGACAGTTATCCTTTTTCTTATAGCAAAGTATGTTAACCGCACACGTCTTTTAGGTATAAAGTATTGGAATATTTTCCATTTATTCATTGACATGACATTACGTTTTTTTATGCAAACTCTATTATTATAAATGAGTTTTGCTTTTTCCTACTCAACCAGCGATTAATCAGATTTTTAACATTAATTCAATTAATTTACATTTTAGGAAACGTTCCATGTATATGCAAAAATACTTTGAATTTTTTTTCAGCCGTTTTTTTTTGTGTGTGTTTGTTGCAGCTGTTTGTCGCGAGGAGGTATGGGAGCATTTCTCGTATTTCAATACTCAAACTATTGATTGATTGTTTCTAATATTTTGTAGTTTGATAGGCTTTGCAGTTTTGGTATTGATCTCTACAGCACCTATGATTTATCTTGCATTCAGAATCAATGAAAAGCTGGAAACTCCGATTCAAATTAAAGTATGGCAGCCGGAAGTTCGTAATATTGCATTTCTTAAAGTGCACAAGGCAGCTAGCACAACTGTACAGAATATGCTGTTTCGTTTTGGGACTGAAAGAAACTTAACATTTGTCATGCCAGCTGTTGATGCAATATATCCAAATGTTATAAGTTTATTAGAAACTGTTACATCGAACAACATCCGGTCAAAACCGTTATCCGTCAGTCATTTTGATATTTTATGCTTACATGTTCTATATAACAGGACCGCGTTTGAACAGATTCTTCCAAATGACACTGTTTACATTGGTACACTTCGAGATCCATTTGAATACTTTATATCGATGATGTTATACTTCCCAATTATGTTTGAAAGATTAAATATATCTGGACCTAATGCAATAACAGATTTTCTTGAAGATCCAGATATTCACGATCCGGATATAGCCAAATACTCTGCTTACACGTTTACCAAAAACAGAATGGCAATCGATTATGGTTTTCCATTGGATCTTCTTTTAAATTCAAGATCTAGAAGGAACGACATTCACAGATACATTGAACAGCTTGACAAAGAATTTGCATTAATTATCATAGTTGAACATTTTGATGAGTCTATTATTTTATTGAAGCGAATTTTGAAATGGTCTACAAAGGATGTTATTTATATCAGAAAAAATGCAAATACAAACAAAGGTAACAAAAAAATAAATATTGGGGATAAAGATCGTACTAGATATAGACAATTATCTGAAATAGATTATATACTTTATAGACATTTTTACTTAAAACTTTGGCGCCAAATTGAAATGGAACTATTGTTCCACGAAGAAGTGTTGTATTTCAAGACTGTCAGAAAGGAAGTGGAAGACTTTTGTCAGAATTTAAATAAAAATTTAACAGTTTTAACGTTTTCATCGTCAAGATGGAGCGAAAAAATTGAAATCTCTCGAGACACATGCGATTCATTAGTGATTTCGGAATTTGACTTTGTTGCTAAAATAAAAGAGAAACAATATCCAAGGTCAAAAGAAATGGTAAACTCCGACTGATTTAAAGTGCATCAGACAAAAGATTAAAATACGATTTTGGTTGCGTTTCAAACATTTTTAAAGGGGGAATATTGAAATCATATGTCGCTATTAGCAGCCAGTTTGGATCGATTTGATCACAATAAGGTAAAAATAAATATAATATCAGAAATGCATTATTAGCATGCAAGTCCCTATTTCCCACCTTATTTAAATAAATTTAACAGTAGTATACCCGCAAAATGGAAAGGGATTAAAATAAGTTACAATAACTTATTTCCCAATCCGCTATAAATACATATGTTTAAACTAAACTAAACTAGTATACCCTGTTCAAATGTCACAAAACGATTGAGAGAAAACAAATCCTGACAAAAACCAAAACCTAGGGAAACACTTCAACCATCAGAGGAAAACAACGAAATAACAGAGCAAGTGCAACAAAAAACAAACGACATTGAAACATTATAGAAACAAACTATAAGATAACAACTGCCATATTCCTGACTAAGTACAGGACATTTCAAGAATAAATGCTGGGTTTTGTGGCTAGCCAGGACATTTCAAGAATAAATGCTGGGTTTTGTGGCTAGCCAAACCTCTGTACTTAAAGGCAATGTAAAATATACCGCTAAAATGACAATATTACATGACAGGAATACAGTACAAATAAATCTATGTTCACGTAACCTTAACTTGAAGTTCAGCTGAAGATGGGTTAAGCATGCCCTGAGCGTGTTTTGTTAGAAAAATAAGAACGTCAACATTGAAAAGTGAAACATAAGAGCCACCGAACAAATACATTTATTCCACCGACTCGGCCGACCAAAAATCATTCGTATACAGGTAAAACGATCAGTTATATTTTTTTTCTAAATCTATGACAAGAAATAAAACAGATCTGGAAAATCATCACTGCGCATCTCTTCATACGTCTCGGTCTATTTATATTTACATCGGCAGTCTTCAGAGATAATCTCGAGAATTGATTAGATGGCGTCTAGTCTAAAAAAAAAACGAGATGTTGATACTTTTTAAACAGTCCTTGCATTGCTAATTGATTTAGTTTTTTGTTTGGCTATTTAGATTTACGTTTGAATAGGCGTTTGAATATGATGTGAATCAAATATGAAAAGTTAAGTCAAATCAGTGGTCATGACTTGACATATACTGCCTCTTTAAAAAAAAATATACGCTATGGTTACTGTTGATTGCTTAATTTGAATTTTAATTTGTAAGCTTCATTATATCTACAGAATAAATATTTTAAGGTAACATTTGGTTCATTCAAATTAAACTTAATGTCAAATTATTAGATGCTGATTACCTGGGGTTTTTTGTTATATAAATTAAATTATCTCAAATCAATTATAGCATTGTAATTAAACGTATATGGATAAAATAAAGATTTTTATATGTAGATTTTACCTTTGAAGTGTTTTAATCTATTATTTATAATTGTTATAATGTTGTATGTAAATATTTACAAAAGAAAGTTCGTCGGTAGTAGTATATCAATGTCCTTGATTACTAAAATATCTTGGGTGTTATAAAAATTCTTGCAAGTGCTCTTTTGGTTAAAAGGAAGTTCTTATTTATATAGGCGACAATGGAATCCTGAATGGGTTATGCGTTTTTGAAATTCTGAATTTTCAGCACCAGTGGGTATGAATAAAACTTCAAAACATATCTGGTGCCGCGGTTTCTTTGATAGAACATTGGCATTTTTAATGGTTCCAGAACTTTTGATTAAGTACGAATGAAAACACCCCTGCCCCAATTATGCACAGAAAAGTTTGCTCCTCACAGAGAGTGTCCTCCAAATGTTTTCGCTATTTTCTACACCATTAGCCAAGATTGTTTTTCTCACTTTTCTAAATAAACGGGGCAGCAGAAAATAAATGTACATCTACCTATTATCTTGAATGTTAAAAATAGGTGGCGCCGGTCATCTTTAATTACTTCCTTTTAACCGTTTAAGTAATTCGTTGGTCTTTTATAACTGACTACCCAGTGTAGGATTTGCTCATTGTTGAAGGCTGTAGCTGTGATGTCTATTTCATTCTGTCTCTTGTGAAGAGTTTTCTTATTGGCAATCATCTTTTGTATATTTAAATGATGTGATTTATTTTAGCAGAAACATAAATACATGTAAAACAAAGAAATCACTATTGATTGGCGGGATCAAGACAGATATAAACAATTGTCTGATATTAAATATCACATATTTCTAGTTCAAGCTTTGAGCCAAATAGAAATGGAATTAAGTTTTACGAAGAAGTATTGTATTTCAAAAATCTAAGAAAAACGTCGAGGACCTCTGTTTCAATTTGAAAGAAAATTCAAAGGTATTGAAAGTTCCATTATGAGAATGGAATGAGAAATTCACAATATCTACGATTAATTAATGATTTCTGAAAAAGACTTCGTAATACAAGGAAGGAATATACAATACCCAAGGCTATAAGTCTTTTACATATGATACTAATAGTCAATAGATTGACATTGACCAATTTTGATCTGAACTTAGATTCTGTACTTGATAATAGATAATTGTTAAGATATTATTGTCAAATGGTAAAATTGATATTTATTTGTAATTATAAAGTTATATTCATCTGTAGCCACAATATTATGGATTATAATGATAGTGACACAATATTGTAACATTTGGTTAAGTATTGTCATTATATCAAATCATATATTCAATTTCAAGGATATGTCATTCGGTGAAATGTTCCTTCTATTGTCCTCGACCAACTGTCGCTTATTTGATTATTTAGTGAATATTAGATATAATTGGTCTCTTTTATCCATATATCTTCAATTGTTAATACAGATATTTTACAGTACTGAATGTTCCTATGCGGAGCTTCGAACAACAATATTAATTGATAGAAAGTATTGATTTCAAATTTCTATTAAAAAATTCCGTCACTGCAAAATGTAAATAAAAGTGAACGTTTCATACTGAGAACACTTTAAGTCTTTTTATTGCAAGGATGAATATCTATCTAAGTGAGAGATTTAGTGTAAATGTAAGCATTTCTTGTTGTTTTGATTCCAGTGTCATGACAAGTGCACTGAATGTGTTATAATCATTAAAAGTTATAATTTCGTAATAGCTTTTCCTTTTGAATTACTAACTCGTTTTATTCATTTTATAAGTTACTAATTATATTATCTCTGCACGTTTGTATTCAACTCACTCACCTACCTCACCTGTCCTCTTCATTCCAGTCGGCATTTAAGGCCCTGATACATTTTTTTTTCATTTCACACGGTCTTTAGCTGCTGTTGTTGCTGTATTCCAGCTGTTCCTTCCAAGTGATGTTCGTTCTGTCAATACAGTCCGTCTTCATGTGGTTTTGGGACGTCCAACTTTCCTTTTTCCAGCTCTTATGTGGAGGTTTTCATTTGAGCCAACTTATTTTCAGTATCTGTCTCAGACATCTATTTTGAAAGGTGTTTAATTTCTTTTTGTCTTGTTCAGTTGTTTTCCAGGTTTCACATCCATACAGTAGGACTGATATGACTAAGCTGTTAAATAGTCTGACCTTTGTTATAAATGACAGTACATTTTATTACAATTTACAAAAAGTTAGTTTTGTTTGTTTTTTTTCATATTCCTAGTTTGTGGTTTATATATTATGATAATTTCTCTTTTAAATTGTGGCTTTTGTGAATTTATCATATTACTAACTAATAATGTTATCAATCTAATTTTTTTAGTTCATTTATTGCCAACTTATAAAGGTTTCATTCCAAAAAAGGAATATTGTACATCTTTGGTATAACGAATGAAGAATAGTGTAGTTTGGGGGAAAATATCATAATTGATTCATGTTTAGAATAATTCTATCGTGTTACGTGGACTTCCTTATTTGATAAGTAGTTTTATAAATTATATCAATTTTATGTTTAACTTTGTAGAATACTAAGTCTTCTTTATGATATAATGAATGCACTGGTTATGCACTTCAATAATACAGCCATTTTAAACCTTCATTGTATATGGTATGATAATATTTTAAACATTCCTACATCAAACATGTTGAAGTTTCACTTCGAGATCTAAATAGAAATGAATGTTTATTTTTATCAAGTACAGTATGTTGACAGAAATAATTATTACAGATAAAAACAGATATAAATATGCCGTATATAAATGTACCTTAAGACTTCACCTTTCTGACCGATATTTCAAAATGACAGAAATAATTATTACAGATAAAAACAGATATAAATATGCCGTATATAAATCTACCTTAAGACTTCACTTTTCTGACCGATATTTCAAAATGATGTAGGCTAGTATCAACAAAAAGGGAATACCGGGTCGCTTTTGCCGGTCATAAGTACTTTGAGGTACTTTTTTACAAGTCGATAGGGGGGTTGGAGGGGTAAATTATTTCGCCGTTTCAGACAGTCTAGATAAATGTGGGTAATATAATGGTCACATACCACAAAACTGAAAATCACGTCAAGTCATTGGTTGAATTCACATGGTCTAAGACGTTGTAAGAGGATAAGATTATGATAATATTACCCAGATTTCATCAGATGATTTGGAAACGCGATTTATATTCTCTGGTATCCTCGCTTTTCAATTACGCCCTTAATAGTCAATTTCAAACTTTTCCAATTCCTAGTTTCATCCTTCTTTTCATCATAAATAAATATTGACATAATTTACAAAAGTTACCATTCCTTATCAGACAGAAAAATGTAACATAAAAGAAATAATACATGTCGATTGCACAATAAATTATCTTTAAGATGTCTTCAAGTGTTTTGAATTACTCAACATCGAAGCGAAGACGTTTATACTTTTATCTATCCATTCATGTCATGTTAACTGTTGACACTTGACAAAACATCATTATAAATAAGAAATGAAAGGACTGCTTTCAGGTCAATAAAATAGAAAATGTAAAGGCATGTATTCTTAAAATGTTAATCCGAATATAATGTTTGTTTGTTGAAAGTTCATTTTGTAGTATAATTGTATGATGCTCTAGATGACGACATCGGATGACGCACTTGCGTTATCTGTTCGAAGACGATGATGTAATTGCGATTGCTACCGACAACAATAGATATCAGAAGATGTGGTGTGGGTGCAAATGAGACAACTCTCAAACAAGTACCTTTACATCACAATGTCCTATTCTAAGTGTTTATCCCGAAAGGTACCGGATTAACCAGGATAGTTAAATCATGAAACTAAAAATTGGAAAGACGAGAAAACTTACGGCCTTATCTAAATTTAAAAAAATGAACGAAAAACAAATATATATTTGTTTAGGGGCCAGCTGAAGGACGCCTCCGGGTGCGGGAATTTCTCGCTACATTGAAGACCTGTTGGTGACCCTCTGCTGTTGTTTTTTATTTGGGCGGGTTGTTGTCTCTTTGACACATTCCCCATTTCCATTCTCAATTTTAACACATAAACAAACGACAACCACTGAATTAAAGGCTTCTGACTTGGGACAGGCACATACCTAAATAATGTGGCGGGGTAAAACATGTTAGCTGGATCCCAACCCTTCCCTAACCTCGGTTAGCGGTATAACAGTACAACATAGGAAAGTATAATTCTTTAGTTAAATGCGTGTTTGACCCAATTGCATAGCCTTTTCCTCTTCTCCGAATTTGACCTAACAAATAAGACTTATCACAGGGTTCGTACTTTAGTACATGAGCAACACGATGTTGTCTAATTTGATTCAGGATATTCTTACTTTTCTTGGGCAACTGAAATCACCCCCAGTTTTTTATTTGGCAATGGCGTTGTCAGTTTATTGTCGACTTGTTGATATTTATACTGTTGACGCATAAATTATTCAAATTACTGTTCATGTTACAGATCTAAAACAAAATACATGTTATTCTAGGATGTGTTATTCATATCGTAAACAACAAACAGTTCCTATTTACGAAGTTGGAACTTCCTTTAAGTTTAAGACGTAGGTAGAAATCATATAGAAAAAAATAGGAAAGATCTATATAAGTGACATTGAAATGAACAAATCGTACAAATTTTCTAGGAAGAATTAGTTTAGTGTTCATCATGTTTGTGTAATAGATCGTGCATCAATAATCATTAAACGTCATGTGGTAGATTACACATTTAGAATTATCTCAATACGTCACTGTTTGACTAGAAATACAGCGTAATCAGTCCTAAAAGTCAAGAAAATGTATATGTTTTACAACCAATTATAACATAACTTAGTTAAGAATTGCAGAAAACAATACTTATTGCTCTTAGCAAATTAAAGAAAAGGTTGGGCTGATAAATTACCTGACAAATTTGCCGTTTAACGTGTCTCTTTGTATTTCACTTGCTTATTGGATTTATTGGTCATCAGGTAAGCCATCACACAAATTAGGGTGCTTTACATGACGATTAACGATATGAATTTAGCAATGAAGCGAAAGAAGTGAGTTACTTAAGCCCTTACGAAATCCTTACAGTAGTGAAGAATGGCCTCTGACGCTTTTTATCTCTCTTACACGGCATTATTCTGAAGTGTCGTATCCAATGATTTTATTATATTAAAAATGTCCCAAATCCGTCGAATTAACACCTCAGGTTAGGGGATGGTTGAGCGCTCACAAACATATCTTACTCCGCAACATCCTTTATTCATTATGTTTTTTTGAAATAACAATAATAAGGTTTTTTTAAATACCCACTTTATGAAATGCCACAGTAGTGAAAATAGAGGAACAGGTAGATCATTTGACACACAGGTGCGGTTCACTACTGTTAAAAGGATTTAAATCACATTCAAAGTATATCACTTGTTTACTTTTATTAATAGAAATGTCAACAAAGTAATCTTCATTATGGAAGTTTCTTCACACTTGATTAATAACGGATCAAAATACTTCCTCTTCCAGTCATTGGAAAATCCAGGGTATTTTACAGATCCTCCAAAACATTTCAACTTTAATCCTCAAATTGCTGAACACATACATTGTTGAAGTCCAAAGCGATTTCTTTGTAAATGGATGAGAACATGAACAACAATACGTCGAAAACCATACAAGAACTCAATGATGAGAACTTCCAGAGACTCTTAGGGCCTACAATATTTTTAATTGTCATGCTGATTATTGGAATACCAGGAAATTTAACAGTACTTATTATCTATGGACGAAAATATACTAAAAGTGTGTATAGGACTATAGTTTGGAATCTTGCTATTGCAGATCAGATATTCTGTACAGTAGGGATACCGTTTAACATAGCACGTGTTGTCCACTATTATTCTTTTCAAGGAGAATGGGCATGTGTTGTGTTCGTCGTATTGTTGTATCTTCTCTTGTTATATTCTACACATCTTTTGATGTTGCTATCGATCCACAGATTTCGGAAAATATGCATGCCACTGAAATCACAATTGACTGTTAGGAATGTAAATTACTGGATCGTTGCTTGCCTAGGAATTTCAGTTGTACTTTCGTCTCCTCAGTTTGCCCTATCGAAATTTAGAAGAATAGACATTGGTTATAATCTAACTGGCACTACTTGTGCTATATCTCTCTCAAATCCGTCTATCTATCATACCGTTTTCAGTTATGGATTTCTATCATTGTTTGTACTTTATACACTAGTTTTGATTTTTATCTATTCCATGATCGGCAGACAGATGTATCTTCAAACACACAGGAGAAATGAAATGAACGGTAATGGTATTCGAAGCTCCATTTCAAGTAAGATGACAAAGATTGCCTTTGCCATTTCACTAGTGTTTGCTTTAAGCTACATTCCGGTCTTTGTTCTCCAAACAACGCGGAAAATGATAGCGGAAGAAGAATTAAGCATCGGTGCCTTTTCTTTTCTCAAAATTGCTGAGCGTCTTTACGTTGTGAATCATGTGGTTAATCCGTTTATATATGGTATTTTTGATAATCAATTCAAGCAACATTTCAAAGAGCTTGTAACTTTTAACTGTCCATTTTGGAGTTCACGGCAAAGTACAGATTCAACAAAACCGTCTTTACCAAAGTCGTCCACCAACGGATCGATATCAACAACTTCCATGGATACTTGTGAAAGCAGTGTGAGTTTTAATGAGATTAGAGAAAATAGCTGACAGATGATAAACACACATTGTGAAATAGTTTAAACTGTACGAAAGTAGATACAAAGTGAGCGCTTTACTTAAAGATTATCTTTTTCGTGAGACCAAATCGGATTACAAGTATGCCGAGTATTTGTTTAAGGTTCATCGGAAGGAATTAAAAATATCGCCTTGCTAGCACCACACAATTTACTCTGAGGACAGATAAACCTGTACACCTGGAAAAGTTTTCTGCAGTATGGTATGAACTAGGTAAAAAAAAATATGTGCATTGTATTTTTTTTTCTTCAGAAAATTGAACACTTACATGGAAAAGAAGATTCATATTTTCAGACTGCGGAAGGTGCCAAAACAATAAAGAACCCTGTTTCATTTGATATGGTCCACTCATATACACAGTTTAAACCACCAACTATTTTTCATATGTCTTTTGTCCATTTATTGTCTAGTTAATGAATATGAATACATTTCACTACATTTTTTAACATAGATGAATATCTTAAACATTTTCCAAACACAGGTTTTTTTGGCACACTCTAAATTTTATGAATACTGAAATGCATCTTGTTCCTGCAATGCCTTTAACATGTTGAAACTTTTCAAGGTAAAGAGGTTTGTCTGTAAGAAGAGTAGTTAAAATTGGGGTGTACATGTGGTAATATTAGCCAAAAGGATATAATTTATCCAATGTAAAGTATGCTCAACCAACGTGTGTGTTCAATCGATTTAACTTTGCTATAATATGAAGACACTTTACCTCAGAAACATGGATATGTCTTAAATAATTACTGTATGTATGTTGGCTTATGTGCGTATAAAATGATATTATTGTAATGACCTTTATATAAACTAAATATACATATGATGATTTATTATGTTTTTTTATATCATTGCAAAACCTCTTGAAAAATTTGAATTTCAAGGACTGTATTTTTTAAGTCATCATTTTTAACTAACATGTATACTCTTTATTCTAGAAATTTGAATGGTTTCTCTTTATTATGAATTGCAAAGTCTATTTTATTTCATTTTTCCTACTTAGGTTTCACATGTGCAGCAGGATTTGCTTATTCTTTCAAAGCCCCGGGTGTCAGCCCCGGGTTCATATCATTCAGCTGTAGGTTTTCTATGCTGTGTTATTTGTATTGTTATTTGTCTGTTGGTGTTTTTGTTTTGGTATTCTGCATTGTCAGCTTATTCAACTTATAAATTTGAATATCGCTTAGGTATCTGTTGTCTCTTTTTAATTCTTTTTTTACAATTGGAGATACTTCTTGATTTTTAATTTAGTTTCTTGTGTATAATTCGGAGTTTAGCATGACGTCCATTATCACTGAACTAGTATACATATTTGTTTAAGGGCCAACTGAAGGACTCCTCCGGGTGCAGAAGTTTCTCGCTATTTGAAGACCCATTGGTGGCCTTCGGCTGTTGTCTGCTCTATGGTCGGGTTGTTATCTCATTGTTGACACATTCACCATTTTCATTCTCAATTTTATTCTGTTTTATTCGGGAAATATATCCTAACACCCTTGTCATCTGACATTGATGCAAAATCATGGTTCTCGAAATTCCTATCATGAATTATATTCTTCTTTTCTTTAAAGTCTAAGCAAATTAACGTTCACATGTATTTAAAAAACATTAAATTATAAAAATCTTTGATGCTGCTGCATGTTTATTCAATCATACCAGCATTGTCTCAATACATCATAACACACCGAAACTCATTTTTCACGCCAATAAGAGGAGTTCTTCCCGATATTACTAATTATAACTGCTCCCTACTCATGACACCTATTGAAAACGTCGATAACATTTCAAAAGCAAATAGACATACTTTTAATATAGATAATAACGATGTTAAAGGTAAAATAAACATGATTATTTGTTATTAAATTTCTATACATCTTTGTCAATATCTTTTTAAACAGGTTTTCCTTCTTCCTGGTTTATATGTTATGACTCTCCCAATTGTAACCGATATTTGCTTTTAACCAAAGTCTAAACATTTTTATTTTGACCCTTTCTGATTAAATATATTACAGGCTATGTATTGAAATTGATATTATATGATTTCTTCCTTTATGACTTTTTTTAACCAATACTGTGTAACTATTATTCTCAAATTTTTCCGTGTTATTTGATCTAAATATAATTGTACTTTTAAATACGATATTATTTGATATGGAAATAATTGTAAACAGTTGAAATAGTTTGTGTTTATTTATTTTACTTGCCTGCTTTCGTTTTTGTGTCCTTTTTTTTGATAGATATACTCACGAGGTAAATCAAATATATATTCAGTTCTTTAAATACAACCAGTTGCTAATTTCAACATATAACAAGACACACAATAAATTATTAAACTCACTAAGTAGCATATTGTTTCTTGAAGTCGCATATGTCGCAAAAAAAGCAGCATATGTAAAAAATAAATATCCAAAGTATATTATTATTAAAATGGGCGCCGTTTTGCTGGTGGACACTTTAGAAAGTAAAGGAGATTCGAGAGATATCAAAGGAACATAGTGACCGCTACGGTTTTAATCTATAGTCTTTACTTTTAAAATGATTGAAATTATCATAGCTAAAAACTATGTCAGAAACATTGGCACCGTTACTTTGTTCAACTAGCACCACTGTTTCGAAGTTTGGTCTAAAAAGGACACTAGAGGTGATTATTCGTACGTGTATATTTATATAAATAAGAAGATGTAATTTGAATACCAATGATAGGACTGTTCATCAAACACCTTATCGCCTTATTAGAGTTTGAAACAGAAAACTGGCTATTTTGCAACACGTTAAATACTAATGTTCTACAATAATAACTGTTGCATATTACATCCGACGATTTCTCTTCTGACGTAAAAACTTTTTGGAACGTCTATGTCTCTAGCACCCAGGTTATGACATTGAAAA
Organism: Mytilus galloprovincialis; assembly: GCF_965363235.1. Classification (NCBI taxonomy): domain Eukaryota; kingdom Metazoa; phylum Mollusca; class Bivalvia; order Mytilida; family Mytilidae; genus Mytilus; species Mytilus galloprovincialis. The sequence goes on along the minus strand of NC_134850.1, from coordinate 44,631,203 downwards.
TGCAGGAGTTTTTTTAATTTTGTGTTTAAATATATTTTTGAAAATGTTTTTAAATCCCTGTTATTTTTCTATCTTGTGTTGATGTGTACATCCAACATTCATGTATTCATTTTTGATGGCTCTGTTATTGTTCGGTTGGATAATGAGTAGTCCAAACAATTTTAGAATTTCCTTCTTTACCATAATTGTCATGAAACATTTTTGGACAAGCATTGCGAAAAAGTTAAAATAAATTTCGAGATTGCATGTTACGAAAGCACGTCACTGCTTGTGATATCCTCTGGTGTCTTTCTTTGATGGAATATGCTGTCTGTTGTTTTGCAGTTTGCATGATGTGTCGAATATTATATTATTTATTAGTGCGTTTCCCTGTGAATAATGTTCTTGTATGTGTTTGTGCTATATTTCTGACACGTAGTGTTGTTATTTTAGCGATATTTTTTAACATTTTCATATAAGCGGGCAGTTTGGCTAGCCGATTTACTAGGTTTAACCACAACTTTTTTCTTAAAATGCTCTGTGCCAGGTCAGGAATATGGCAATTGTTATTAAATAGTTCGTGTCTATGTATGCTGGCGTTTGTTTTTGTGCAGTATTCCTGTTTTTCCTTTGTTTTCCTTTTATAGTTGAAATGTTTTCTCTCAATCATTTATGACTTTTGAATTCCTTTATTTGTCTTTTTTTATTATAATTTTATTTTGCCATGGCGTTGTCAGTTTATTTTCGACTTATGCGTTTGAATTTCGATTTTATATCATTAGTCTCTCTCTCTCATACAAATTTTTCTTTAACATTTTTGGGATATAAATATATATTTTGATGTATAAAATATTTGATTGGTGTATTAATACATTTGTGGATGTAAAGAACCTCATTCAAAGTATATGTATATACATGTAGTTAACATATCTATTTGTTTTTATGAATTTCAGTAAACAGAAAGCAACGAAACAAATACAAATATGTTTCAACTTTAACTTGTGAACCAATGTCACATAATGATTAATCAAATGGACCGATACAAATTCTTTATAAAGACCCCGAGAAAACGCCCGTTCAAAATTTTTCAAAGAAATGTTATGGAGAAGAAAAGTTTAACTTTAACTTAAGATGCACTGAAATTAAAAAAATAAGAACAGAATAAACTGAACTCTGACATGTATTTTTTCTAGTGATACCATAGACCATATATCCTTGATCCATAACCCTTTTTCATTAGGAAACTTAGTTAAGACAAACAAATTTAATTTTAGTCATTCACGGAAGACAAGGACTTGGCCAATTGACATCTGTCAGATGGGCATGCACACTTAACTGTAGAAAACTGTACGCTGCCTCTAGATGCCATTTACGTATTGGTGTTGTTTGGTTGGTGTATCAATGGCTAGTTTAACTTATTGCTGTTATCACCTTTTTAACATACATTAGCATGTGGCGGTCAAACTATTATTCCAGCACACAGGATGCGGTGTTTGACTTGAACTTTTAAATGAAAGCATGAGGCTTAATGTTTATTAAAATTCATTAAGCTCTCCATATGCCTAATCGTTGAAAATCATATGGAAAATAGAATTTTATGTTTGTGTTTTATTGAATATTTTGGATGGTGTCTCTGTTTCTTTAATTTCATACATGTATAAAGTGTTGGGTTTTTTCCTTTGCTTTAGGAAAGTTTTTTTATCACGACAATTTAAGTTTGACCTAACAATTTACAAATATAAACCTTTAAAAATATAATAAAATTAAAATATCTGATACACCCTCATTTTTACCAACTGAAGCCTTTAATCTCTATCTAAGATACACATGGTACGAGTGCCTTGATCTTAATTCTTTCAGTTAACTTGATTGATGTTTTTCTTTTGTTTTTAGATTTTTGTCTAATATTTTGTCCATCTTGTGCGTACTGCTCATTAGTATCATTTTCAGATGATTTTCTTTGGATTTTTTTTAAAGCTAAGCAAAATTTGTTTGATTACAACGTGTGATTAAGTTATCCCCTAAATCTAAAATGAATATTGTTACAAAATATGAACTTGATACACGTTTGATCTGGATCAATATTTTTGACATGCTCAGAGCGTAGTTTCGGACGTAGATTCCCTAGTGCTTCCTTTAGTTTCTTTTCGACGCCAACTGCACGTTAAAAGTCCTTTGAGGTGTTTCTTGAACCGCTTGTCGAATAGTCCGTATATAAATGGATTTGCCACGTGGTTAACAACATAAAGTCTTTCACCAATCCTTAACATTGCAAACTGGAAAGTGTTCAGATTATCCTCGTCGATGGTTTTCTCTGTAATCTGAAGTATGAACAGTGGAATATAACTCACTGCAAAAACCATAGATATAGCAAAAGCAATTTTGGTCATCTTGCTTGAAATAGCCTTCTGTGTAGAGCTGGTGACATGGTTTTCGAGTCTTCTCTTATGCTGTATGTATAATTTCCGTCCTATTATCGAGTATATTACGATCAACACAATGGTATAGAATACGAACAAGGAGAGGAAACCATAACTAAAAGCAGTGGAGTATATCGATGGGTTTGAAAGTGATATAGCACAGCTGTAGCCTGTTAGATTATATCCAACATTGATTTCCTCGTATTTCGACAGCCCAAAATGTGGGGCAGATAGGACGAATGCAATGGCAAAGCAACCAATTACCCAATAGTTGACGTTATCCACACTAATTTGTTGTCTCAATGGGAAGCATATCTTCCGAAATCTGTGAATAGATAAAAGTACTAAAAGGTGTGTTGAATACAATAAGAGGAAATACAGCATAACAACAAACACGACACACGCCCATTCTCCTTCAAATGAATAATAGTGTACTATCCGAGCAATGTTAAATGGTATTCCAATTGAACAAAATACCTGATCAGCCACTGCTAGATTCCAGACAATTGTTCGGTGAACACTTTTAGCATATTTCTTTCCGTAAATAACAAGAACTGTTAGATTACCAGGAACTCCTATTGTTAATGTAATCACAAGAAACACTATAGGCGCCAATAATTTTTGAAACTTCTCATCATTAAGATCACTTATAGTTAAGGTTGAATTAGCCATTGGGATTTCAAGCAGCGAAGGAATGCAAGTACTTTTTTAAATCACTAAATACAACATGCAAACACGGCCTTATATCCCTGGATATTTAATGAATTTATGTCCTGGTATTTAGGAAGAAGGGAATCAGGAACTATTTGTGATATAGATCAATAAATTTTTATTGTCAAAACTATTATTACTCCAATAAAAAAAAAACCATTTTTATCTAATCAGAGGGAAATAATAACAATGTAATATCTAATCTCATATGGTTTTTGGACTATTTATATAACTTGGTTGATCGAGAACTCTGCCTTTTTATTCACAATTATGTTGAGTTTTATAAAAGAAAATCCGATGATACTGTAGCCGTGTTTGGAACAACTTTTTGAAATTTACGGTCCTCGATTCTCTTTAACTTTATACTTGTTCGGCTTTCTTTTTTATCTGAGCGTCGCTGAGTCATATCATGTAAGTGAACGCACGTCTTGCGTTTAAAATTATAAACCAGGTACCTTTGATAACTATTGCTTATGGATTCTTTTTTCTTTTTTATCATTCATTTTTATAATACATTTTGGACATTTTAAAAACATTCTATTCACCTGAACTTATTTTATTACTTAGCGAACAAATGGACAAGCGTCGTAAGGAATGGTAAAGACAAATAGTTGTTGTCAAATACAATGACAGAAAGAGTGAAAAAGAGATAATTGTGCAAACAACCCCGCGATGATTAAATATAAACGAAAATCATATCATATAAAATAGCATCCCATAAGCTGTCAACCAATAAAACAATCAAGATTATTATATAGATTACATTATATAGAAGGTTGCACGGATTTAAACAAAGATATGATAGAGCTTACGTAAACAGTAAAATGAAATCAACCTGCTGTAAATCGACATTTAAAAATTGTAAACATAAAACTGCTATTTCTAATTACAAATAGCGTATCAAAAAGAATTGGAATAACATTAACGGTACCAATTTTCCTGCACCAGGATGGAAGGAACGTTAGTGAAAAAACGATTCTTTCAAGGAAGACAATCCGGACAATAAATCGATTGAAAGTAGTAAAGATACCATAAACGTTCATTAATTTGGAACAAAACGATAACAGTAACAACTATGATATACAATGAACAGATACTAATAGAGACTAAAATTGAGAATGGAAAGGGGGAATATGTCAAAGAGACGACAACCCGACCATAGGCATATATCAGTTAACAGCAGAAGGTCACCAACAGGTCTTCAATGCAGCGAGAAATTCACACACCCAGAGGCGTCCTTCAGCTGGCCCCTAAACACATATACACTAGTTCAGTGATAATGAACGCCATACTAAACTCAAAAGCATATAGTTATTTGAAGATAATCAATAAAGATGAGGAACTGAATCATTGGAAATTAGTAATGAAAAATGAGTATTTTGCAACACTAGCTGAATTTTGTATAACTTAGTCCATTTTTGGTGATTAAGTTCCTAACGTTTCTCGGTATACATCCTTGTCTTTCAGTTGTTAACGATAAATTCATCATAGATACCAGATAGAAGATCCCAGACATCGAATTATAGGTGTACATTTTTTATCAGAATAATGAAAACTGAGGTTCAATAAAAAAAATAAATCAAACTTTTAACCAAAAACATGATTCTAGTAAGCGAAGATCTTAAAACAATAAGCACATGTGAGAAAAAAAACCAGGATATGTCATGCACCTGTAAGAAAGATTTTATATACAGGTTCATTGACTGCAAGTTTTTTTTTTTCAAACATGGAGTTAAAAGAGGGATGACTTCAGCTATTACACCATCTGGACTAAAGACAATTTGAACATTCAGCAAACTCATTGAAAATGTGTTTTAAATAGATTCATAGTACGAGTAAAGTGAAAACACATTTTTAAGAGGCTATCGTGAACTTTAGTGGGATTTTTGACTTATTCAGTGTTGAATGCTTAAATTTGACTTTATGACAAAAAACAGCGTACAGCTATGAAAGTGATTTACCAATAATTTGATTTTTTTCATTTACGTATTTTTTAAGTTCCCTGAAATTAAAATGAATAGTTAATTGCCTACATAGTTGCCCATTGTTCTATTCATTTGGTAAAACAAAGGCTCATATACCATTGTAATTATGAAATGTTTCATGTAAAATTTTCACATGTTGCAATGATAACCATATTCCAAGTATATGCATTCAGTGCATTGCTGTGTCTGAAAATGTCAAATGGGTAAAAATTAAAACGTGAGATTGTTTGAGGAATAATACAATGTGTTCACCTTGTTTACCATTGTCATATGGACATGTACACTTGATTCTATAACCAAATAGTGTCCACAATTGACTTCTAGTTAATTAGAAATCACTTTAGTATCTCTATTGAAATAGTATCATATGCTGTCGAAATATAATGTTTTATTAATGATTCTTGATCGTAAAATTAATCAAAAACATGTGGCGTGTATATAGCATAATAGAAAAATAAAACATTGACAAGCGATAGAGCTAAGATGGCTTGTGATACATATGTGGACAAGCATACACCTTATCGCTATTTGTCCGTCATTACTGGATATCACACAGGTTCCCGTAAAATTTTGACGTCATAAAACAAAATATCTGACGCCACAATGGAAAAGTGATTGTTGTTGACGTCAAAAGTTCAAGCGGTCAGGTCAGCCGGGACTAGCGATAAGGTGTATTGCACAGCTTGCCAATACATTCCTGATCTTTTCATCATTAAAAGACAAAAACAATCAAAACCACGGAGTAAACAAGGACTCACAAAAGCAAAAGACATTTACATCAACAGTTATAAATAATAAATAAGAAACAAAACGAACTTCACTAAAAACCGCGAGTGAAATCAGGTGCTCCGGAAGGGTGAGCATTTCGTATACGGCACCCGTAAAGATCAGTTAATGTTTTGGTTGAATTAGTCATGGTGTAAAATAAAGAGACACGGGAGGTAAACGTGTTTGCTCAACACTTCAAGCAATATGCACATGCTATATCGCTAACTTTAACGAGCAACGGATCGAGGATGGTAGTTGATAAATTGCATTTGGACGGTCAAAATGAGGTTATTTGGTCCGAGTACACAGTTATTTCGTAGTGCATTTCTTTTAGACAATAAATGGAAATAAAAAAAATCCCACCTGCGCTTTCTCCATAATATTTTAACAGTGTGTTGTACTACTTTTGGGACAAATTATATCAAAATTATAGAAAACTTCATCAGCTCTAACTCAAAATATGGACAATTTTATGTGAAGGGGGTCTTGAAATCTTTTGACAGCTTCCGAAATGCTAATTTTTGACCTTTTTCAACTTGACCAGATCACTACTTTACATTATAATTCATGAATCAATTTTTTTTACAGTGTAGTTTTATCCCCCTTCTTGCTACTTGAGGCATAAAACATAAATAAATAAATTTGGAAGGGGTATAAAAAAATGACAAGTAACACACTGTCCACACTAGGGACTATATTCGTGAACAACGAAAATCAAGGGACGATAACTGTGTACTCGGACCTAATTTATTATTTGAAAAAACAATTGTATCTGATGAAGTAGCGAAAATAGGCATTGTGTTAATATATCACGATGCATTCTATTGTAGATTTTTTCAGTCCATGTATGAATATATTTCAAAGTGACACCTGCTGATTATATACAGGAAGAATTATTTGACCTACAATTTTGTCGAGGCTACTTGTTTTAACAATTATGTAACAACTTTTTGTACTTGTATCACTTGTTTTATCTGTCTTGTAATCTTAAAAATATTGTATTTAATACTTTTTTGGCAGAAGGAGTATTATCAAATAACCTAAGAAATTAACATATTCTATGTTATGATATGCTTTATTATAAATGTCAAATGTAGGTTGATATGAATTTGTTATCACTGCTTCCAATTAGTATCTGCTCGTAAATGTATCTCTTCTCAATTAGATTTTTTTATAAAAGAAACTCACATCTGTTATTAATACGAGGAATATGCAACGAAATTCATTCAAAACAAGATAAAGAATTCATCGCATAAGAGCTAGACCTATTTCACTCCTAGCTTTCAGCACGATTTCATTCAAATCATGGATATCTAACGTCAGAAGCCTATATAGTTCAGTGGTTGATTTATTGATTGTCATATCGGTTTTTTCTTAAAAAAAAGAATTGTTATAAATTAGGCCGTTGGTTATCTTAATTGATTTCTTTCCTATTTTCATGTAGGGGCCTGATATAGACGACGATACGGTATAGGATTTCTCATTTTACAAAGATGTACGGTTGCCGTCAATTGCGTAAAACAAGTTTATTTGGACTTTGGAGGATTGCTGTCTGATTGTGAATCATATCACGTCCCCATATTTTTATAAAAGTTTTTGAGATATTTATATATAAAGTAATATATGGAACATCCCTCAATGTGATGTATGGGTATGTTGATTTGGTAAATCAATTACACTTTGGGAAAACATTTTCAAATCCTAAATCTGTTTGAACTCTGCATTTCCATTTCATTATCACACACATATGTGGTAAATGTAAACAGCTCCAGCTGGTCAATGTAAAGATTCAGACACATATATAGGCAGCTGTGGTAAACTGATATTCGAATCTCGTAAATCCATCAAGACGATAAATCACTGTAACAAATACAACTTTGTATATCGCATGAACTCTATAGGGTGTGCAAACCAAAATTAGAAAAGATTGATACGGTGGATACACTTAAATTCACTTAATCTCTTCAATTGATTCGGTGCTTATAAATCCTTGGCTTTAAAATATTTGACTTTCAGCGTTTCTGATATAGGTGAATCCAGAAAAATGCTTAGGACACATGAAATGTAGTCTAACTTTTTCAAAAAACTAAGGATTTTCTTATTCCAGGCCTAGACAATTGGGAACTGCGACACCTTATGGTTGCAATGACAAAATTGATGGTATAGGTATTCTATCTAGTCCTTCGTGTAACTCGGTGAATGTGATGAATATTTTTAACTCGACTCCTCGACGTAGAATCAGTCATGGTCATCGTCATTATACATCACCTTCTCTGCATGATGTATCTATTAATGGCTTGCTGCCATTTATACAAAAACCGTTAGGTATTCATCACATTCGCACGAAACTTTATTCATTACCCCTTTCAAAACTTCATTTTCTGTTCAATTTATGTTTGGAATCCACTGTTACAAACCCTCATTCAAACCAATACAAAATTACAGCTATAATTTCGGATATTGTAAGTCACAGACTTTTCAAGCCAGTCCGCATTGGCAAAGATGAAAAAGAGAAAAGATCGTTCCTTAATCTTTCCTTTGCCAACAAAGGTATCGATGGCGTCAACTTAGGCAATATCCTTCATCATAAATTAGTTCAATCGAAAATACCTCCTTATTTCAAAGACCAGACTGTACCAATCATTTCTTATACCTATACCAAACCTATTGCAACTAAAATTTTCAATTACAAACACGTTTTGCAGGATCTCGATATTGACGACTTCAAGTCTAAACCTCCTGATTGCACTTGTGCTAGTTCCCAATTCACATATAATCCTGCTGGCCACGTTATTACCGTTGACCTCAACATCTTCTCTACGAAATGTGTTATCGAAAGGTCCGAAATATCGTGAGCCTAAATCCATCAATTGGAAATACAACTTTAAAATTTTGATGGATTCAGTTGAGGATTATGCCAGGCAATGGGCTAAGCACGAGAAGGAAGACGTAGACACTCTTTCCGAATGGATTAAGGCAGTGAGGTCGTTGATACAAATCAGAATTAAGAAACTGAATGGGTCTATCAATGCCCATGCTACGTCAATCTTTAAAGACCCAAATGTTACAAAACACTTATCCTACCTCCATGACAAATATGGTGTTGTCCCCGCAGATAAAGCCCCAAACAACATCGTTTTTGTATGTAAAACTCATTACATTAACTGCTTGATAAACGAATTAGGTATTGACAATTCACTTGGAAACTCAACATATACCCTCACGACACTTACCAAAGAGGAAATCCTGGATAATCATAGGTCTGTTCTGTGTTCCTTTGGAATTTCAACCAAAAATGAAGAACTGGATCTGCCATCACTGTACTGGATACCTAAACTACATAAGTGTCCTTACAAACAACGGTATATTGCTGGGTCTTCCAAGTGCTCCACGAAACCTCTTTCTAAAATATTGACAAATTGAAAGAGTTGGTATTGCTTTGCTTCGTAAAAAAGAATGGCCAACTTAGATACAAGTATCTTGTCTTAGGGAGGGATAAATCCTACTTTGTGAAGGATCACTCTGATTCGAACAAAAAATTCTCTGAAACTGATATTATTAAGATGCTTGATTTCTTGATTGACAACATATTTGTTACGTTCGGAGGACGTGTTTTTCAACAGACTGTCGGCATTCCAATGGGAACAAACTGTGCCCCTCTACTTGCCGACTTGTTTCTTTATTATTATGAGGCTGATTTCATTCTTAGGAAGAAAGATAAGAAGTTAGCAATATCCTTTAACTCTACTTTTCGCTATATAGATGATGTTCTTTCACTAAATAATTCAAAATTTGGTGACTGTGTGGAACGCATCTATCCAATCGAGCTAGAGAAAAAGGATACTACAGATACAGTTAAGTCGGCCTCATATCTTGACTTACATCTAGAAATTGACAATGAGGGTCGGTTGAAAACAAAACTTTACGACAAAAGAGATGATTTCAGCTTTCCAATTGTGAACTTTCCATTTCAAAGTGGCAACATTCCAGCAGCACCTGCATACGGGGTATGTATCTCCCAATTGATACGATATTCCCGTGCTTGCATTTCCTATCATGATTTTCTTGATAGAGGGTTGCTGCTCACAAGGAAGCTATTAAACCAAGAGTTCCAAATGGTGAAGTTGAAATCATTCCTTCGTAAATTTTACGGACGCCATCACGAGTCGGTTGACCGTTATGGAATAACCGTTTCACAAATGATATCGGATATGTTCCTTACGTTGTAACTACAATCCCCTTCCATTTCATGAATGTGACCTGCCGAATTAGACTATTTACCGGATTTGTTATCACATAAGCAACACGACGGGTGCCGCATGTGGAGCAGGATCTGCTTACCCTTCCGGAGCACCTGAGATCACCACTAGTTTTTTGGTGGGGTTCGTGTTGTTTATTCTTTTGCTTTCTATGTTGTGTCGTGTGTGCTGTTGTTTGTTTGTCTTTTTCATTTTTAGCCATGGCGTTGTCAGTTTGTTTTAGATTTATGAGTTTGACTGTCCCTTTGGTATCTTTCGTCCCTCTTTTACCTTAGCTGTATTTGGCACAACGTTTAGGAATTTTGGATCCTCAATGCTCTTCAACGTTGTACTTGTTTGGCTTAATAAATATTGTGATATGAGCATCACTGGTGAGTCTTATGTAGACGAAACGCGCGTCTGGCGTACTTAATTATAATTCTGGTACCTTTGATAACTATTTTCTCTCTTCCTATCTAGCTCTGGTCTTATTAACATGTTCCGTTTGGCCTTCGCATTGCCTTATTCTCTTGTTGATACTTATGTCTATCGATGGTAGTTATAAAATATTCCCGTCATTGTTTTCCTAATTCAATATGCAGGGGAAGCTAATAATGTAAACAAAAAATCAAACAGGATAATGTAATATATGCATAAGTATTCACAATGTATGATAATGGGTTTTTTCAATACAAAAAATATACGTCTTGCACAGCATAGATGTACAGCAAAGTTAATCAAGTTAAAATCAAAATGCTACAAAATGTGTTCATTTGATATGCTAAGAAATTTGCCCATATCGCTCCTGACAAGTCTAATGATATTGGAACCAAACAAAATAAACTCAATTCCGAACTTTGGTAGTACATTACCCTCATTTTACCTCAGCATATAAAACATTTTGGTAGAAAACAAACAATACACAAACAAGTAATACATGTATCACAAACTTTTGAAATATTATACAATACAACAAATCTTGTGGGGTAATAAAAATATTAAGTTTAAAAGTAAATGTTTTGTTTTTATTAACTAGCTAAAGGATTAAAAGTTTGGGAAATTAACCTCAAAACCTAACTCGATCTAAAAACCTTCAAAACTGAAACATTTAATTCCAAACAAACAGTAAAATATATTAAAATCAGATAAATTTTCCATGCTTGAAAGTTTCTGTGTAAAAAAATTAAACATGTCCTTAACTGTTAACAGGTCGAAATTATGTTTAAGTTACGTGAAGAATTGTGCAACCATGTTATTAGTCAGAATAAAAAGAGATCTATAGAATTCTATAAATGAAAAAAATATATTGAAATTTGACTCAATCACTCAAATAAGGCACATGCTACAATATACTTTCTATTACATAATCAATGATAATTATAAAATAATAAGATGGTGGGAAACTCCATTCCAATCCTTCAAAAATTAATAGTTACTTCATTATTGGAACATACAAGTTAACAGTATGTTTGTCCTATGTAATTTGAAAGAAGATTAAGAGAAATTCTGAAATGAATTTCAATACTTTCATGAATTCTAGAACAAACTATATGTTTTGTCCGTGTCGTTTCTTGATTGTCAATTGGTATTGTGTTTGAAAACTCTAATGGGTTGTTTTATTGAAAATAATTTTCAGTAAAATTCGTGAGAATATTTATATCATTGATCAAGCCGTTGCCTTTCATAAGTTACAAGAATATTTATACTATAAATGCCCCCCCCCCCCCTTTTCATAAATGTACTCGAGACAATTATGTTACGCAACACTATTTTTAGACTGCTCAAGATGAATTTCTATAGCAGAAGTAGATTCTATAGTACGGCTATTTGTTTCGCCATTAATCAAACCGCATGTTACAAGTTCTTTGAAATGTTTCTTGAACCTTTTGTCAAATATCCCGTATATAAACGGGTTGGCCACGTGGTTTACAACATAAAGTCTTTCACCAATCCTTAACACTGCAAACTGGAACGTGCTGACATCATCCTTTTCGATCGTTTTTGTTGTAATCTGAAGTATGAATAGTGGAATGTAACTAACAGCAAAAACCATAGATATAGCAAAAGCAATTTTGGTCATCTTACTTGAAATAGCCTTCTGGGTAGAGCTCGTAATTTGATTTTCGAGTCTCCTCTTATGCTGTTTGTATACTTTCCATCCTATCAACAGGTAAATACAGATCAAGACAACGGTGTATAATATGAACAACGCTAAATAACCGTAACTAAAAGCAGTGGAGTAAATTGTCGGATTTGATTGTGATATGGCACAGCTGTAACCTGTTAAGTTATATCCGACATTAATTTCTTCATATTTAGAGAGAGCAAAATGTGGAGCAGATAGGATAAATGAAATGCTAAAGCAAGCAATTATCCAATAATTGACGTTATCCAAACTTATCTGTTGTCTCAGTGGAAAGCATATATTCCAGAATCTATGAATGGACAACAGTACTAATAAATGTGTTGAATACAACAATAGAAAATACAGCATAACAACAAACACGACACACGCCCATTCTCCTTCAAACGAATAATAGTGTACTATCCGGGCAATGTTAAATGGTATCCCTATGGTACAAAAGATCTGATCGGCCACAGCTAGATTCCAGACAATAGTTCTGTATACACTTTTAGAATATTTCTTGTAATAAATTATAAGAACTGTTAGATTCCCAGGAATTCCAATTATTAAAGTAATCACGAGAAACACTATCGGTGCCAATAGCTTCCGGAACTTTTCATCATCAAGGTCCTTTATTGTTATAGTGGAGTTGGTCATGATGTGAATTAAAATAACATGGGCACATTAATATAACGTGATGAAATTAAAAAAAAAATGGGGTGTACGTCTTAACTTAAAACTTCATTCAATGTGCATATTAAATGCAAATTATGTCACTTGTTTGTTAAGAAAGAAATGAGGAAGCATTTTGTTATATTTTGAATTTTACGAAGGGGTGTCAAAACGAGGTAATTCAAAATTCATAAATACAATAGTGTCTGATCCAACATGTGGTGGAGCGGAAATAAACAGATTGTTAATAATTCTCAGAATACATTCTATAGTGATTTTTTTCAGTTACATGAAAAAGTTTATTTCGAGACGGGAAACAGAAACTTGCAGATTATATACAGGATGAATTATTTAATCTACAGTTATATCTATATCGTCTACTTGTACCCCTTGTTATTATCGCTCGTGTAATCTTAAACCGATTGTTATCACAAAGTGAGAAATTAAAACAAAATCTCTGAAATAATAGGATTTATTTCAAATAAGGAATATAGGACGACATGAAAACTTTAGAACTACTTTCGGTTAGTATTCAACGTCTGTTTGTTACCTTGAAATTCGATAATGTAGCATTAAGTTCTGTACAAGCAGCTCACAATTGGTACCGTTAATTTTATTACTACCACTGGGTCGATGCCTCTGCCGGTGGACTATTAGTCCCCGAGGGTATCACTAGCCCAGTAGCCAGTACTTCGGTACTGGCATGAACATACGGATTTTTTGTTATTAAAATTTGCTGTTACAAAATGATAGAAATTCTTATAAATGAAGGAATGTATCTCCCTCATGCAAAGCTCTGATTCCTTTCGCGGATTTGGCTATACTTTTTGGACCTTTTGGATTATAGCTCTTCATCTTTTATATAAGCTTTGGATTTCAAATATTTTGGCCACGAGCATCACTGAAGAGACATGTATTGTCGAAATGCGCATCTGGTGCAAGAAAATTGGTACGGTTAATTGTATTACTACCACTGGGTCGTTGTATTACTACCACTGGGTCGATGCCTCTGCTGGTGGACTATTAGTCCCCGAGGGTATCACCAGCCCAGTAGCCAGTACTTCGGTACTGGCATTTCAGTACTGGCATGAAAATACGGATTTTTTGTTATCAAAATTTGCTGTTACAAAATGATAGAAATTATTATAAATGAAGGAATGTATCTCCCTCATGCAAAGCTCTGATTCCTTTCGCGGATTTGGCTATACTTTTTGGACCTTTTGGATTATTTGCTCTTCGTCTTTTATATAAGCTTTGGATTTCAAATATTTTGGCCACGGGCATCACTGAAGAGACATGTATTGTCGAAATGCGCATCTGGTGCAAGGAAATTGGTACCGTTAATTTTATCACAACTGAAATCGAAACGTGAAACATATAACAAAATTTAAAACAATTCATGAAACATATCGCATTAGAGGTTAAGTGTAAACAATATTTTTTTTTATGAATGATACGAATTACAATATATTTTCACATTCATAATTGGATTAAACAAAAGTGCTTATGTAAAATCAATGTTCGGTCCTAGCTTTCACAGAGATTTATTTTAATAGATATATTTTAATCCTATAAAATAATAATATTTGAGAAAATCCGTTATTCGGAGAAGTAGAGCAACGTTCATTATGCTAATCAACGACAAGTTCGGAATCATTTTCAATTTTATATCTCTCTGATTTTTTACATTTTCAATTCCTTATCAAACACGCATGCTGTAAAGATAAACAGTCCGTATGTTCAGACACAATACAGGCAACTGTAGTTTCTGCTGATATATAAAATATCAAAAGTATGATTTTTTTTTGTTCAATCATTTAATTTAATGAAAGTGAAATAGTGAAATAATAATTTGCTTTTATCAGCTTAAATGGTCAAATATTGTCAAATTAAGCTAATAAACATTGATAATGAATTATTCACTTGCAAGTGAATAATTCGACCTCATTAAATCCGTATTCATGTGAACATCAATTTAACCCCGTAGAAAGACATAGAATAACGCATGCATTGTCCGTGTACGGCTATTTAAAGGAAAAGAATGTCATCATTGAAAGTGAAACAAAGGTAAATAATTTGATTAACCGATTCGATCCACAAAAAGTCATTCTTATAAAAGTAATAACGACGATAAACATAAATTTTAAATCTATAATACAAAATTTAACAGACTGATAAAATCCAATTGCACAAGTTGCTTAATCTATTTATGTCTATGTTTATGTTAAAATCGCTTATATGGTCATAGAAGGTCAACTCGATAGTTACTTAGATGGCGTTTTTGGCTAAAATTCAGAAATGAAGCTACATCTTATTGAGACCATATCCTGTAAATTGTTTATTTGAGACTTCTGATAGTTTGGAAAAATGAATAACATTGCTATAAATAAAATATGAGAATTTGAGTCAAACCGGTGAACATGACACTCCCTCAGGCAAAGTTGACCTTAGATGGAATTGCCTTTTTTTTTTAAGGTATTTTGGATCAGATAAGTCTTCAACTGTGTCGGTATTTTTATATCCTCGGCTTTCAAATTTGGCTTAGAACGTTCCTGATGAAGGTAAATCCAGAAAAACGCTTCAGACATGAAAGTATTAAACGTGTTGTTTTCAATTTTGTTTTACTGATGTTCAATCTTCTAAATCGATCAGGAATCAAATCAATGTACTCCAAAATGAGCGAAAGGGAAATAAGAAAAGGCGTGATACTATGGCTCTTTTCTACTTTTTTCTATGTACATTTAAACCAAACAGTTGATAGTATTTAAAAAAATACACTTGTTTTGCGAGTTAACTTGTGCAGTTTTAAAAAAAATATTCAAGTGAACGAAAGAACTTGATTTAGTCAGTTAGTTATTTAAAATTTTGTCATCTGACTTGGTCCGTAACAGGCTAATGATTTTGTTATCTACGAAAAATGAGCCTTTGCACTGTTCTATTATTACTAGTATTATATAATTACCGTCAATTAAATAACAATCTAGCTATCTAAGAAGGCATATGTAAGATTGTGGTGTTGCAGAATGAAAACAAGCAGTCATGTGTTTCTTTGATTGAATAGTCTGTAGTCGAATGGTACTGTCGGTTATTGTATGTGTCGTCATAGTTTTTTTATTTATTGTCTTTTATTATAAGCAGGCCGCTGGTTTTCTTTTTAAGATTGTTTGACATATCCTTTATAGCTTATTGAAAACATACATTTGCTAAACTTTGAGAGCATTACGGTGACGTTCAATTTGATCTTTTCTTGGACTTTGTTAGTGGATGTTGTTTCATTGATAATCTTACCACATCTCCTCATTTCTATATCAATCACTATATGAAAGCTTTACATTAGACATGCTTTCTGATGCTTTCTGTCTGTTCGGAATTTGTTTTTTCTTATTTATCATCGTCATTTTGTCTAGTTTATGTTTACTATCTGACATCGGACTCGGATTTCTTTCAGACTGGGTTTTACTGTGCGTATTGCTGTGTGTTTGGTTTTTCTACATTCGCTAGAAGTAAAGGGAGATTGTTGAAATATCACAAAACATATTTTACCCCGCTGCAATTTTGCGCCGGAGCCTATGACCTTTGTTAGTCTTGAATGATTCTTAATTTTAGTTCATTTATGTTTTGGGGGGATTAGTATGACGCCCGTTTTCACTGAACTAAAACATATTTCTGTTTAGGGGCCAGCTGAAGTCCACCTCCGAATGAGGGGTTTTCGATGTGTCGTAGACCCATTGGTGGCCGGCTGTTTTCTGCTCTTTGCACGGATTGTTGTCTCTTTGACACTTTCCGCATTTTCTATTCTGAATTTTAAGAAGATGCTAGCACAAACACCACAACTACAATAATCAGTTATCCAACCCGTCATCATGGTTCTTTACATGTAATATACAAATCCAAAAGTCATTTTCATCTGCTGTACACAAGGTAGATATATGTGTAAACGTATAACAACTTAGTTTTGACTAAAAATGTTAAACTTATCTGTGATGTACTGGAGATCAAACGATTTAACAGCCAAATGTTTTAAAAAACGTTAGAGCCACAAAGATACCAATTACCAGACAGAACATCCAAACAGTTAACATTGTCTTACGGATAAAACATTTCAAGGAACCCATCTACCAAATATAGTTTTTATAAAATCAAATGACAAAAGAAAGTTTTAAATCAATCATTGAAAGATGAAAATAAAGTCAAGGACAATGTCCATATGGCATAGAGGGGTGAAAGATACCAGAGAGACATTCAAACTCATAGATCGAAAATAAACTGACAACGCCTTGGCAAAACAAAAGAAAAAGGGAAAACAGACAAATGATAGTACACAAGACACAACATAGAAAACTAAAGACTAAGGAACACGAACCCACCAAAAATTAGGTATGAAACTCGATTCACAATGTTAAGTTATCTTAGCCGGTGTGGCTATCCTCATTAAACATTTATGAAACCTGTGCACTAAAACAGTATATACTAGTATTTCTGACTTTACAAATACTTAAAAGTACTAGGTGAAAGTAAAGTCACATTTTACTTTTGAACATTTAGGAAAACTAATATAAGAGTAATTTGAAAATAAATTCATTCGTGTCTCTAATATAAATAAAGGCAACAGTAGTATACCGTTGTTCAAAAGTCATAAATCGATTGAAAGAAAACAAATTCGGGTAACAAACTAAAACTGAGGGAAACACATCAACTATATGCGGAAAACAAAACGACAATGTAACACACATAGAAATAACTATAAAATAACTAATGCCATTTTCCTGACTTGGTTGGGACATTTTAAGAAAAATATAAAATATAGTGTTAAGTTAACCCTTTAATGTAATAATAAAATCAAAACACGGTTTTGCAATCAAATGACTGTTTATACATATAATTATTGGATGATAATAGAGAAGATCTGTATTTGGTATAGTGATAGTGTGCTGATTTGGGTTTACCATATACTAGTAATAAAAATTTAAAGATAGTTCAGAGCAGTTACTTTTGCAGCATCTCAGTTTAAAACAAATAAAAACACAAATTAAATCAAATATAAATAAATTTTCAACTGATTTATAATTATGTATAAATTGTTGCATATATTTATTTTTATTTCATTCAATCATAATCTTGTCCAGTTTAATGTTGAGTTTCTTTTATTATTTGGTTTTTCTAATAAGTCTAGAAGAATAGTGTATGAATTGCTCACATAGTTTAGTTGTGTTGCTGAAGAATAAGAGAATATCATCTTCGAAATACAATATTTATAGTCCCAAGAAATATGTGTCTCCTTTGGAATGGCTGTTGGTAGTTTATAAGTTTCGTGTTTATTGCAAAAATAGTCCATTCATCAGTAATACACGGAATTCATTCTTTAATTCTATATACCTCGTCAAGAAAAAAGTCCATTCAATAGTAAAACTAAGGAAAATGAAAATTAATATTTTCTAACACTAGTTCTGTAAACTGTCTTTATATAATGTAGGCGCTTTTTTCTCAATTTCATTTAAGGTTTAACAAAGTCATTGATCTTTTGAAAAATAAAAAAAATTAAACACAAACCTAATCTTATATATTAAGACACTGAAGATGACGACGGAATATGGAATCGTGTCTGCATTTAAAGTAGTTGCTTCGAAAAAATTGTACCTGAAATAATACTCGTTACGTAATAGTATTGTTTAACTGCTCTAGCTGAACCTCTGTTACAGTAGTAGAATCTCTATTGCTGCTTTTGGTTTCGTCATGGCGCCACCTGCACGTTATAAGTTTTTTTAAGTGCTTCTTGAACTGGTTATCAAATATCCCGTATATAAATGGGTTCGCCACGTGGTTGACAAGATAAAGTCTTTCTCCAATCCTTAACATTGCAAACTGGAAAGTATTTAGATCGTCCTTATTGATCATCTTCTCTGTAATCTGGAGTATAAACAGTGGAATGTAACTCATTGCGAAAACTATAGATATTGCAAAAGCAATTTTTGTCATCTTACTTGAAATAGCCTTCTGAGTAGATATGATAATTTTCTTTCTGATTCGTCCCGTATGTTGTATGTATAATTTCCGTCCTATAATCGAGTATATAACGATTAAGATAATTGTATATACAAAGAACAAAGCGAGAAAACCGTAACTGAATGCAGTGGAATAAATTGACGGATTGGAAAGTGAAATAGCACAGCTGAAGCCAGTTAAGTTATGTCCAACTTTGATTTGTTCGTATTTCGACAGCCCAAAATGTGGGGCAGATAGAACGAATGCAATGACAAAGCAAGCAAATACCCAGTAATTGACGTTATTCAAACTTATTTGTTGTCTCAATGGGAGGCAAATCTTCCGAAATCTGTGAATGGATAGAAGTAGTAATAAGTGTGTTGAATACAACAGGAGGAAATACAACAAAACTACAAACACGACACATGTCCATTCTCCTTCAAATGAATAATAGTGTACTATCCGAGCAATGTTAAATGGTATTCCAATCGCACAAAAGATCTGATCGGCCACTGCTAGATTCCAGACAATAGTTCTGTGAACACTTTTAGCATATTTTTTGCCATAGATAACCAGAACTACGAGATTTCCAGGAACTCCAATTATTAATGTAATCACGATAAAAACTATAGGTGGTAATAAATCCTTGAATTTTTCATCATCAAAATCGCTTATTGTCATTGTAACATTAGCCATGATTATTTAAACACACACGTTTGGTTGATAATGAAATCAGTATGCATACACGTGTTGATATTGTTGAATATTAATCACAATATTTGTCACTATTATTCGATGTTACTAGTATTCACAAATGTGGAAAGGAGTAACTATTTAAGTACATAATATAATATGTTTTGGAGTGTCAAAATTAGGATGTTTCGTTGATATATAACACTTTAAATTGGTGATTAAACAACGGAACTGAAAATTGTAAATCTTATATCATATGCATCGTATGTCATATCGAGATTCATATTTTCTTAATGAAACAAGTACTTCCCTGTGTAATCATCGACTTCGTGGATATATATACATTTAGGAATGGGATACAGAAACTGGCTGTTAAAAAAATATTTGAGTTGCGAGTTCATCTTATGATTCCTGGCTTACGTTTACAGCATTGTTTTACCAGATCATCTTTAACTTGATACATTTTTTCGGATTAATAATAAATTTATGAGAATTTTTTATTCCCAACAACTGTTCTTATCGTCTTCTTAATCTGAAAGTATTATTAACTGCTTCCGGTTGTTATCATACGGATAACGACACCGACCAATGTGATCACAGGTTGTAGCTAACGACATCTGAATAGTCGGACGATACAATAAATAAGTTAGGAGTTGCACATTCCCAATAGGGAAAACGGTACTATTTATTCTGCCATAGGCGACAATACTAACATTTTCTAATTTGACCACTTTTTATAATAAAAACCTGGATAAAACAGTTATGTGTGGTGTTAGTACTTTATCACTCTATTTTAAAAATTGAAGCCAAATAGTATCATGACCAATTTCCAACGGAGCTTGTTTATGTTATCCATGGGAATTGACCCCAACTATTATACATATTGTTTTAATGTTGATTTTTCTAAATATAAGTTAATATTCTGTATTATTATTTTAACTTACTTTATGGGTTCTTGTTCGTAATCATACAGTATTACATTATCGGTGGTTTATAAATGTTGACATCTTGTGTGGAAAAATATTATAAGAGGGTCGAAATTTATAAACTACTATTATTGCAATTCTATATAGATAAGAGCAAGAACAAATATATTAAAACGATTTAAAAATATTGAAAACAAGATTGTAGCTGAAAGTTTTCATTTCAGTTATCCAAACGCACTTAGTATGATTCGTGTTTCTTTTTCAATCAAAGATGCAAACAAGGTAAAAACTACTATTCAGGTCAGAAATTCGCAAAAACAACCCCAATCAACAGACAGCTTCAGTCGTGTAACGTTTTGGTTTTATCAGCCATTCGACGTATGTTTTAAGCTTTGTTCTTTTTATACATTTTAGCGTAGACCATAAGTGGAGCGTCACAAATAACAGAATACGCATCAAGTGGAGTTAAATTGAGACTGCTAAGTTAATCTTTTTGCATCTTACCTTGTTTATAAATGAAAAAAGCTTAAAATGTAAATATAACCAAAATAATCACATATAGTTATAATATTTTTAACATGATATCAACAATGTAGTGGTTCTTTAGCCTCTAATGCAGGGTTATAAAGAAATATGCCAAGAAAATAGTAGTTAGTCCACGTTCAAATCTCTTACATATATTAAGAAGATACAAAACAAAGTAACAACAAATTTTGAGAGAATGAATAAAGTAAGTTAAATGTTCACTTAAGGACAATATATCTCCTGTAAGAATTTGGCTCTTTGAACATTTCATCTCTCTCCCTGTCATTATTTGATAATGTTACTTGAAAGCTTGCATTATCTCTTTGCGTTTCACTTTTAGGCATGGTGGCCATGTTGGTTGATGAACATTCTTAGAATAAAACATGTAACTTTTTATTTTAAATGGTTCAGTCATTTCAAAGTGGAGATCTTTGAAAAAGTAAAGGGAGGTGACACAGGTATGAACAAAAAGGGATAGCAAAAGCCTGACTGTGCTTTTGTCAGATATGCTTCAAAAGATGATTTAATATATTTTCATTATTATATATTATTGCACAAATTGGTTATTGAAATAAAGTAATAGACAAAATATACTTAACCTTTCTTATCAGTGACAGCAACATATGCTTTTATTGTCTGTTTAGAATTTCAATTATGAACTGTGCTATTCAGCTATTCCTTATGATCTTACATAGTTATGGTTTGCCATACATTACTGTGACTAATTGGACAGCAGCCTATTACCACAGGAATCAGATGTACAGTAATCGTTTGTTGATGTGGTTCGTAAATGTTTCTCTTTTCTCGTTTTTTAAGGAGTTCGACCTAGGTTAAGGGAAATAACTCTTAAAATCATCAGTACGTTTGTGTCAACCATTTTCAAAAACATATTCTAAGCTTCTAGGTTACATAGATTATTTTCAATCTGTTTCAGGTTAAATGCTTAAAATACATTGATGAACTTGACTTTTACAAACGCTTGACTGATTTAAAGAGTTATCTCCCTGAACCAAGGTTTACCCCCTTAAATAGATTGGACAGTTGGTTTTCCCGTTTGAATGGTTTGACCCATGTCATTTATGGTGGGTCCTTTATAGCTTGCTGTTCAGTGCGATCCAAAGCACCGTGTTGAAGACTATACTTTGATCTATAATGGTTTACATTTATCAATTGTGACTTGGATGAGCGGGTTGTCTCATTGGCACTCATACCAAATCTTCTTACATCTAATTATCGAACAAAAAAGGGTTTTGGACTTTTTTTGAATTGTGATAAGCAGTAAACATTTGGGCACAATAAGTCCTCACTTCACCATGATAAACTATAATAGTTATTTACCAAGTTTACCAGCAGACATGGTCATCATGCTCTAGTGTGCCAGACCATCACACTTTGGCAAACCAGATAATATATGCTGAAATCTAGCATGCTGTACCAAATATCACATTATCTTACTTTAAAATACCATAAAAATTCACCTTACGGTCAATTTGAAAGCTCAACCAAGCTGACAGGAGATACTACATTAGTTTTTCAAAAATTTAAGGATATAAATGTTAAATTCCAGCCAAGACAGATGAAAATTTCATTTGTTAAAGGAATCAATCAACACATTACATTTAAATAAAGCCAACACAATGAATATATAATATGTTTATTGGAAAAGAATATATCTTTACAAGGCAATAAAAATATAATTATGTATTCAGGCAAAATAAACATGATTCTTCAATTGACTGGCCTGACATCTCTGACCTGATACTGATAGTAACTTCTAATGTTTATATTATACCATTATGTTTTACAATATCATATAATTATGAAAATGGGGATTCAGACACTGAGTTTTTTTTAAATACCAAACTTAGCAATGCCTTTCTACAAGGATCAAACAACTGAAATCATTCTGATTAAATTTACTTTTGTCCTTTTGGATCTTCTCTTGTGGTTTCTAAATATATCAAACTTTCGTGTGACAGAAATTTCCTATAATATGAGCTTTCTTCACCTATAACATGTTTGCTGTCATTACTATTGTGTAAACCACTAGTTAACAAAACAATATGATATGGTCCCAGCATCTAACTATATTTATATTGTTTTATGTTCTGTATTGCTATGTATATGATTGTAATTATTATTGTTTAAAATTGAGAATGGAAATGGGGAATGTGCCAAAGAGACAACAACCCGACCATAGAGCAGACAAAATGTTTGTTTATTTGTGTGTTGATGACAATCCAGATTTTGGATTTTATATCAATAAAATCTCTGACTTTGACTTTGCAATATTTCTTCCCTTTGTCATTAATAATATTATATTTGCCCTTTGTCTTGATAACAGTATATTACCTGCTCTTTAACTTGATAACAATATGATATCATCCCTATGTATATTTGAACATTTGAAATCATTACTGCATCTATTTAACAATACGATAATATCCCTTAATTCCCTTTGTCTATCTACAATATGATATCATTCTTGTCAATATTCAACAATATGACATTGTCTCTGTGTCAACAATGGTCAATTAAACAAATGATATCACCCCCAGGGTTGGCAAAAACCCGGGTTTTATGAGTATTGCCCAGCCCAGTGGGAAATACTGGGAAAACCCGGGTTTTACTGGGTTTTACTGGGTAATACTGGGCAATACTGGGTAATATAAAATACTGGTCTGAATTTCAAAGAGGATTCAGTAATCAAACACAAATGCAATACATTTAAGATATATATAAACATATTTTTATTTATAAATAAGTTTACTTGTTTGAGAGTCTTATCATACATACATGTACAAAAGTACAAGTGTATACATATGAGAAAGAATTATTCTAACAAATTATTCTAACAAATATATAACTAGTATAAAGAATTTAAGGATTACATATGGAACGCCACAGCTGTCTTATGTGGAACTCTGATATTACTATATGTTGTTTTATTATTACTTAATGATATTTTGTCTTTACTTAATATGGTTTTGACATTACGTAATGATGTTTTAATATAACTCAATATGGAATAGTCATTACTTAATGATATTTAGATATTACACGATATGGTTTCGTATTGACTTGATATAGTTTTGTCATAACTCAATATGGTTGTGTCATTACTCGATGTGGTTTCACCATTATTTAATATGGTTGTATCATTACTTAATGTGTATGCGACTTAACGTAATGTAGTTGTTTCATTACATGATGTGGTTTTGTTATTTCGTAATGATGATTTGTCTATTCTTTATATGGTTTTGACATTGCGTAATGATGTTTCAAAATTTGACGATTTTACACTACTTGATGTGTTTGTTTCATTATTTGATGTGGTCTTGTCATTCTTTGATGTGGTCCTGTCATTCTTTGATGTGGTTATCCCATTACTTGATGAGGTAAAACCACGTGACCAATACAGAAAAAAAACTGTTCTATTTTTAGATAGATTGCCTTGAATGCGTGTGGCCATCCATCTAGTTAGTGTTCAAATTAAAGTTCGGGTTACTGTTTGAGTTAAACTTTGAGTTAGTTTTCGAATTCAAGTCAAGTTCAGTGGTTGTCGATGGTTATTGATTGTCATATTTGTTTTTCTTAAAAAAAAGAATTGTTATAAATTAGGCCGTTGGTTATCTTAATTGATTTCTTTCCTATTTTCATGTAGGGGCCTGATATAGACGACGATACGGCATAGGATTTCTCATTTTACAAAGTTGTACGGTTGCCGTCAATTGCGTAAAACAACTTTATTTGGACTTTGGAGGATTGCTGTCTGATTGTGAATCATATCACGTCCCCGTATTTTTATAAAAGTCCTTGAGATATTTATATATAAAGTAATATATGGAACATCCCTCAATGTGATGTATGGGTATGTTGATTTGGTAAATCAATTACACTTTGGGAAAACATTTTCTAATCCTAAATCTGTTTGAACTCTGCATTTCCAGTTCATTATCACACACATATGTGGTAAATATAAACAGCTCCAGCTGGTCAATGTAAAGATTCAGACACATATATAGGCAGCTGTGGTAAACTGCTATTCGAATCTCGTAAATCCATCAAGACGACAAATCACTGTAACAAATACAACTTTGTATATCGCATGAACTCTATAGGGTGTGCAAACCAAAATTAGAAAAGCTTGATACTGTGGATACACTTAAATTCACTTAATCTCTTCAATTGATTCGGTGCTTATAAATCCTTGGCTTTAAAATATTTGACTTTGAGAGTTTCTGATATAGGTGAATCCAGAAAAATGCTTAGGACACATGAAATGTAAAACTAAGGATTTTCTTATTTCAGGCATAGATTACCTTAGCTGTATTTGGCACAACGTTTAGGAATTTTGGATCCTCAATGCTCTTCAACGTTGTACTTGTTTGGCTTAATAAATATTTTGATATGAGCGTCACTGATGAGTCTTATGTAGACGAAACGCGCGTCTGGCGTACTTAATCATAATTCTGGTACCTTTGATGACCTACTTCTCTCTTCCTATGAAGCTCTGGTCTTATTAACCTGTTCCGTTTGGCCTTCGCATTGCCTTATTCTCTTGTCGATAGTTATGTCTGTCGATGGTAGTTATGAAATATTCCCGTCATTGTTTTCCTAATTCAATATGCAGGGGAAGCTAATAATGTAAACAAAAAACCAAACAGGATAATGTAATATATGCATAAGTATTCACAATGTATGATAATGGATTTTTTCAATACAAAAAATATACGTCTTGCACAGCATAGATGTACAGCAAAGTTAATCAAGTTAAAATCAAAATGCTACAAAATGTGTTCTTTTGATATGCTAAGAAATTTGCCCATATCGCTCCTGACAAGTCTAATGATATTGGAACCAAACAAAATAAACTCAATTCCGAACTTTGGTAGTACATTACCCTCATTTTACCTCAGCATATAAAAACATTTTGGTAGAAAACAAACAATACACAAACAAGTAATACATGTATCACAAACTTTTGAAATATTATACAATACAACAAATCTTGTGGGGTGATAAAATATTAAGTTTAAAAGTAAATGTTTTGTTTTTATTAACTAGCTAAAGGATTAAAAGTTTGGGAAATTAACCTCAAAACCTAACTCGATCTCAAAACCTTCAAAACTGAAACATTTAATTCCAAACAAATAGTAAAATATATTAAAATCAGATAAATTTCCCATGCTTGAAAGCTTCTGTGTAAAAAAATTAAACATGTCCGTGACTGTTGTTATGATATTGTAATTATTGTATTTATTTATGTTGGCCTGATTTGTGTTGTGTGGCCTGATAGTTGTTTGCAGAATAATCTTAGAACTGTGCAGTTTAGAAATCACTGGAACAATTACAGAATGATTGGAACTTTCCAGAATGATCCTAATAAAAGATGCATTATATAAACTTCTACATTTTACTAGAAACTTCTGTTGTAACTTTCTAGGATGTTCCATTATAGACTGTTCTAGAATCTTCCATGACAAATATATATATATACAGACACTAAAGTTAAACTCACTCTTGGACTTACTCTTGGACTTAGACTTAGACATCGATAGACATTAGTATTCACCGCATTTGGATTGACACTTTAATTCTACAAACAACATCATACTGGATTGTGACCGTAGTAGTGAAAGTAATATTCAGATTGGATTCCGAAAGATATCCGGATACAGATAAAGATAAAAGATTGGACTCATATTTTGACAGTTAAGTTGACAGTAATATTTGTGTAATACTTCTTGTAAACTTTTGTATAATAAATATTGTTAAATTTTATTATTGATTTGTGTCTTTTGTTGGCTACAATTTAAAGGCGATTTCTGGCCGTAACAGAAATTGGGGGTTCGTCCGGGAGACTGAAAATATCTTATTCAAAATTTGTTTAGTAATTTTTATTATAACTAGCCAACAAAATTCTACAAAATGGCATTTGATGCCGGTAAATTTTTGAAAACGCCTGACCTGGAGGGGTTTGATAATTTAAAGAAAGAGGAATTAGTGTTGCTTGCCAAACATCTGAAATTAGATTTTAAAATATCCATGAGAAAACAAATTATAAAAAATTTGGTTATAGACAAATTAGTTCACGCAGAAATTTTAGGTGAAGAGGCTCTTGAACTTAAGGTCGAAAATATTGACGCCTTTAAATTAAAACAGCTTGAATTAGAACATGAACTTAAATTAAAAGAACTGGAAATGAAGGAGATGGAGAAAATAAAAGTAAAAGAACTTGAAATGAAGGAAAGATTGGAAATGGATAAAAAGGAAAAAGAAGATGAATTTAAATTAAAAGAACTTGAAATGAAGGAAAGGCTAGAGATGGAGAAACTGAAAATTGAAATGGTCAGAGAAGAAAGCAACACTAAAGTCCAGCAGAAATCAGAATATTTTGATGCAGCAAAAAATATACGTTTGGTTCCCAGATTTTGTGAAAAAAACAGTCGATAAATATTTTCCACAGTTTGAGAAAATTGCTCATAACTTGAATTGGCCAAAGCCATATTGGACTTCAATGCTACAAAGTGTTTTTGAGGGTAAGGCCGCTGAAATATACTCCGCACTTCCATCAGAAAAAAGTTCCGATTATGACACGGTGAAACAGGAAGTTTTGAAAGCTTATGAGCTAGTACCAGAAGCATATAGACAGAAATTTAGATCTTATAAAAAGTTTGATTCACAAACCTATGTGGAATTTGCTCGGGAAAAAGAAGATCTATTTGATAAATGGCTTACTTCAAAGAAAACAGATAACAATTTTGATACCTAAGACAATTGATGTTATTAGAAGAGTTCAAACAATGTGTTCATTTAGACTTTAAAAACACATTTAGACGACAAAACTGTTGGGACAATACATGATGCAGCTGTAATTTCAGATAATTATACCCTTTCACATAAAAGAAGTTTCAAGGGTCAAAATGTTAATACTTCAAGTGGAAATTACAAAAATCAAAGTACTGAGCGTACTGATAGTAAGCCTGTTGCACAGAATAAGAGTCAGTCCAGTTATAATATGTCTAGTCCAAAATTTGATACTTTTGAGAAGAAGTCACTGATTTGTGCTTATTGTAAGAAGAATGGTCACCTGATGGCTGATTGTTTTAGACTCCAGAAGAAGAATGAACGAGATAATAAGCCGAATCCAGTGCGTGTACGACACCTTATATTACCAGTACGTTGGAATGTCCTGCGAGTCAGGCTTTTAAGTCCAGTTTTTGTGATTACATGGAGGAATATAAACCCTTTATGTCTGATGGGTTTATTTCTATTGTTGATGATACCACTCTTCAGCCTATTAAGATTTTACGGGACACTGGAGCTTCTCAGTCTTTATTGTTAGAAGGTGTGTTGCCTTTGTCCGAGAAGACTTCTGTTGGTGCCTCCGTTTTGTTACAAGGTGTAGAGCTAGGTTGTATAGATGTTCCTCTCCATCGTATTTATCTGAAGTCAGATTTGATAACTGGACCAGTTATTGTGGGTGTTCGTCCTAATCTCCCTGTTGAGGGTGTTACATTATTGCTAGGAAATGATCTAGCTAGGAACAAAGTGGTTGCTGAACCAATTGTTACCAGTGAACCAGTGGTGGATGTTAAATCACCTGAAGGTGATGCTGAATTGTATCCAGCTTGTGTTGTTACTAGGGCGATGGCTAGAAAACAACAAGATGAGAATTTGCAAGAAGACCAGTTCGATTACATGGACTTTTCTGACACTTTCCTAGCTGACATTGAAGGTCCTGGTAGCTCAGAAAAGGCCATAATAAGACCACCTAGTGTTAACAAGAATGTTATTATGCCATGGCCAAACGTAAACAGCCATTCATTAGACCGAAAGAATTTATTCGAAGAACAACATAAAGACCCTGAGGTTCTTCAGCGCAACCAGCGGGCTCAACCACAGGAGGAAGCAGACAAAGTGGCCGAATGCTATTACCATCAGGACGGCATTTTAATGAGGAAGTGAAGACCTCCTGATGCTAACCCAGAGGAGGAATGGAGAGTGGTATACCAAGTGGTGGTGCCTAAAGTTTATAGGCAAGAAATTATTGGTCTTGCCCATGACACCCCCTTGGCTGGACACTTAGGTATAAGGAAGACTTGCCTTAAGATCTTGCAGCATTTCTACTGGCCCAGACTTCGAAATGATGTCGCAGAATACTGCAAATCATGCCATATATGCCAGGTTGTTGGTAAGCCTAACCAGAAAATACCACCAGCACCACTTCTGCCTATTCCAGCCTTTGACGAACCTTTCAGCAGAGTTCTAATTGACTGCGTTGGACCTTTACCAAAGACCAAAACTGGAAATGCGTATTTATTGACAATCATGTGTACATCAACACGCTTTCCTGAGGCTATTCCGCTAAGAAATATCAAGACACCTACTATTGTCAAAGCTCTTATCAAATTTTTCACGTTAGTAGGACTTCCTAAGTCTATACAGTCCGACCAGGGATCAAATTTCATGTCAGGTCTATTTCAGCAAGTCGTGTACCAGTTAGGGATTGCTCAGTATAGATCAAGTGCGTACCATCCAGAATCTCAAGGTGCCTTAGAACGTTTTCATCAAACATTGAAGAACATGATTAGAACTTTTTGTCTTCAATTTGACAGAGACTGGGATGATGGAGTTCACTTTCTACTTTTTGCAGTCCGAGAGGCTGTTCAAGAATCCCTTGGATTTAGTCCTTTTGAGTTGGTATTTGGCCATACTGTAAGGGTACCGTTAAAATTGATTAAGGAAAAGTGGCTTACTGAACATACTGACTTCAATCTTTTAGACTATGTATCTAGATTTAAAGAAAAATTGTATACTGCTTGTCAAATTGCTCAGAAAAACTTAAAACATGTACAGAACAAGATGAAAATTTGGTATGATAAAGATGCCAGGGATAGAGTATTTGAGCCTGGTGATAAGGTACTTGTATTTTTGCCAGTCCCTAGACATCCTTTACAGGCTAAATATTGTGGTCCTTATACAATAGAGAGTAAAATCAATGATTTGAATTATATTGTAAAAACTCCAGGTCGGCGTAAACAAAACAGTGTGTCATATTAATATGCTAAAACCATATTTTGAGCGTACTAATGAATTTGTGAGTAAACCAGTTGCCACTTTAGGCATGGTTAAATGTGAGAACAATCATGACAAACCAGATTTAATTGAACCACCTTTTAGTTCTAAAACTATGGAAGAGACAGTTAGATTGAAAAATTCAGAAATTTTATCAAATTTAGACTCAAAACTTGCACATCTGTCTTTTGATCGTAGAGAAGAAATAAAAGCTTTGGTATTTTCTTTCAAAAATCTTTTCCCAGATGTGCCAAACAAAACCACTGCTGTTTGTCATGATGTTGATGTAGGAGATGCTTCTCCCATTAAGCAACATCCTTACCGGCTCAATCCACTCAAACTTGAAGTTATGAGAAAAGAAATTAAATATATGCTTGACAATGATATTATTGAGCCGAGTAACAGTGAATGGAGCTCTCCTTGTCTCCTTGTGCCAAAACCAGATAAAACCTTTCGTTTCGTGACTGATTTCAGAAAAGTAAATTCAGTCTCAAAATCTGATTCCTATCCGATTCCAAGGATAGACGATTGTATTGACAACATTGGTCAAGCAAAATTTGTGAGCAAATTTGATTTGTTGAAAGGTTATTGGCAAGTTCCATTGACACAGAGAGCTCGTGAAATATCAGCTTTTGTTACACCAGATGGCTTATTTCAATATACTGTAATGCCGTTTGTCATGAAAAGTGCACCAGCTACATTTCAAAGAATGATCAATAATGTTATAAAAGATTTAAACTGTTGTTATGCTTATATTGATGATCTAATTGTATGTAGTGATAGCTGGGAACAGCATTTAACACATTTGTATAATACTTTTGATAGATTGTCACAATCAAATTTGACTGTTAATCTTGGTAAAAGTGAATTTTGCCAGGCCACTGTTGATTATTTAGGGCATACAGTTGGCCAAGGTCAAGTGAAACCTATTATGGCTTAAGTGGAAGCTATTTCCAAATTTCCTCCTCCTACAAATAGAAAACAACTTATGAGATATTTAGGCATGATTGGATTTTACAGAAAATTTTGTTCAAATTTTGCTACTGTGGTTCAACCACTGACTCATCGTTTACGAAAAGATTCTAAATTTATCTGGAGTGAAAATTGTCAAAACGCTTTTGAAAATAGCAAATCACTTTTAATTAATAGTCCAGTTCTGATTACTCCAGACTTTGAAAAACAATTTAAACTTGCCGTTGATGCAAGCGATGTAGGAATTGGAGCTGTTTTATATCAAGAGACAGATGATAATGTTGAGAAACCTATATCATATTTTTCCAAGAAATTAGATAAACATCAGAAAAATTATTCAACTATCGAAAAAGAGTGTTTTGCAATGTTGTCAGCACTTCAACATTTTGATGTATATTTGAATCCCACTGTATATCCTATTCTTGTTTGTACTGATCATAATCCTCTCACCTTCATACATAAAATGAGAAACAAGAATCAGAGGTTGACTAGGTGGAGTTTATTGTTACAGGAATATGATGTAATTGTAAAACATATCAAGGGTAAGGATAATGTAATAGCAGATGCTTTATCTAGAGCTTATTAAAACACTTTGTATATACTATGTATTTTTGTTCATATTATTCATGATAAGTTTTTGTTACACTAAAACTTCTTTTAAGGGGGGAGGTGTTATGATATTGTAATTATTGTATTTATTTATGTTGGCCTGATTTGTGTTGTGTGGCCTGATAGTTGTTTACAGAATAATCTTAGAACTGTGCAGTTTAGAAATCACTGGAACAATTACAGAATGATTGGAACTTTCCAGAATGATCCTAATAAAAGATGCATTATATAAACTTCTACATTTTACTAGAAACTTCTGTTGTAACTTTCTAGGATGTTCCATTATAGACTGTTCTAGAATCTTCCATGACAAATATATATATATACAGACACTAAAGTTAAACTCACTCTTGGACTTACTCTTGGACTTAGACTTAGACATCGATAGACATTAGTATTCACCGCATTTGGATTGACACTTTAATTCTACAAACAACATCATACTGGATTGTGACCGTAGTAGTGAATGTAATATTCAGATTGGATTCCGAAAGATATCCGGATACAGATAAAGATAAAAGATTGGACTCATATTTTGACAGTTAAGTTGACAGTAATATTTGTGTAATACTTCTTGTAAACTTTTGTATAATAAATATTGTTAAATTTTATTATTGATTTGTGTGTTTTGTTGGCTACAATTTAAAGGCGATTTCTGGCCGTAACACTGTTAACAGATTGAAATTATGTTTAAATTACGTGAAGAATTGTGCAACCATGTTATTAGTCAGAATAATAAGAGATCTATAGAATTCTATAAATGAAAAAAATATATTGAAATTTGACTCAATCACTCAAATAAGGCACATGCTACAATATACTTTCTATTACATAATCAATGATAATTATAAAATAATAAGATGGTAGGAAACTCCATTCCAATCCTTCAAAAATTAATAGTTACTTCTTTTTGGAACATACAAGTTTACAGTATGTTTGTCCTCTGTAATTTGAAAGAAGATTAAGAGAAATTCTGAAATGAATTTCAATACTTTCATGAATTCTAGAACAAACTATATGTTTTGTCCGTGTCGTTTCTTGATTGTCAATTGGTATTGTGTTTGAAAACTCTAATGGGTTGTTTTATTGAAAATAATTATCAGTAAAATTCGTGAGAATATTTATATCATTGATCAAGCCGTTGCCTTTCATAAGTTACAAGAATATTTATACTATAAATGCCCCCCCCCCCCCCTCATAAATGTACTCGAGACAATTATGTTACGCAACACTATTTTTAGACTGCTCAAGATGAATTTCTATAGCAGAAGTAGATTCTATAGTACGGCTATTTGTTTCGCCATTAATCAAACCGCATGTTACAAGTTCTTTGAAATGTTTCTTGAACCTTTTGTCAAATATCCCGTATATAAACGGGTTGGCCACGTGGTTTACAACATAAAGTCTTTCACCAATCCTTAAAGCTGCAAACTGGAACGTGCTGACATCATCCTTTTCGATCGTTTTTGTTGTAATCTGAAGTATGAATAGTGGAATGTAACTAACAGCAAAAACCATAGATATAGCAAAAGCAATTTTGGTCATCTTATTAGAAATAGCCTTCTGGGTAGAGCTCGTAATTTGATTTTCGAGTCTCCTCTTATGCTGTTTGTATAATTTCCATCCTATCAACAGGTAAATACAGATCAAGACAACGGTGTATAATATGAACAACGCTAAATAACCGTAACTAAAAGCGGTGGAGTAAATTGTCGGATTTGATTGTGATATGGCACAGCTGTAACCTGTTAAGTTATATCCGACATTAATTTTTTCATATTTAGAGAGAGCAAAATGTGGAGCAGATAGGATAAATGAAATGCTAAAGCAAGTAATTATCCAATAATTGACGTTATCCCAACTTATCTGTTGTCTCAGAGGAAAGCATATATTCCAGAATCTATGAATGGACAACAGTACTAATAAATGTGTTGAATACAACAATAGAAAATACAGCATAACAACAAACACGACACACGCCCATTCCCCTTCAAACGAATAATAGTGTACTATCCGGGCAATGTTAAATGGTATCCCTATGGTACAAAAAATTTGATCGGCCACAGCTAGATTCCAGACAATAGTTCTGTATACACTTTTAGAATATTTCTTGTAATAAATGATAAGAACTGTTAGATTCCCAGGAATTCCAATTATTAAAGTAATCACGAGAAACACTATCGGTGCCAATAGCTTCCGGAACTTTTCATCATCAAGGTCCTTTATTGTTATAGTGGAGTTAGTCATGATGTGAATTAAAATAACATGGGCACATTAATATAACGTGATGAAATTAAAAAAAACATAGGGTGTACGTCTTAACTTAAAACTTCATGCAATGTGCATATTAAATGCAAATTATGTCACTTGTTTGTTAACAAAGAAATGAGGAAGTATTTTGTTCTATTTTGAATTTTACAAAGGGGTGTCTAGACGAGGTAGTTCAAAATTCAGAAATACAACATAAGCTGATCAAACAGCGGAAATAAACAGTTTGTAAATAATTCGGTGATTTTGTTCAGTTCCAGGAAAAGGTGTATTTCGAGATGTGATTCAGAAATAAGCGGATTATATACAGGAAGAATTATTAGACCTGCAGTTATATATATATATATATATATATATATATATATATATATATATATATATATATATATATATATATATATATATATATATATATCTGTGTTAATTGTCTACTTGTGCCACTATCGTTCATGTAATCTCAAACTTAATGTTATCTATCATACAGTGAGAAATTTAAAACAAAATCTGAAATAATAGGTATATTTTGAATAAGAATGTAGAACGACATGAAAACGTAAGAACTACTTAAGGTTAATATCCAACGTCTTTTGTTACCTCGAAATTTGATTCGGGTAGCATTGGTTTATGTAGAAGCTCACACCTGTAATTGAAACGTGAAACATGTCACAAAATTTGAAACAAGTTATGAAACACATCGCATTGGAGCGTTACATCTAGTGTGAACAATATTTTATTATGAATAAGTCGAATTACAATATATTTTCACATTCTCAAATAGGATTCAAAACACAAACAACAAGTGCTTATGTATGATCTATTTTAATTCCTAGTTTTCACATAGATTTATTTCAATTGATGTATAGGTCAGTCCATGCAAATATATCATATTTTTATAAAAATAAAACATATTTGAAAACAATCATTATTCGGAGAAGTATGGGAACGTTCATTATGCTAATCAATGACAAATTGGGATTCATTTTCATATTCATATCTCTCTGATTTCTTTACATTTTCACTTCAATATCAAACACATATGCGGTTAGGTAAACACTCTGTGTGTTCAGACAAAAATACAAGCAACTGTAGTTTCATATCATCTGCTCAGTAGTCAGTACTGCGGTACTGACATGATTTATAACAAACCCTTCTAAAATTGTCCGTTGATAAATTTTGAAATTATAAAGAAACAAAGGTTTCAACTCCCTCAGGCAAAGTTGGCCTTAGATGGATTTGGCTTGTTTTTTGGGGGATTTTTTTTATCATATAGCTCTACAACTGTTTCAGTACTTATACATCCTCAGCTTTCAAATTTGGCTTTGAGCGTTCCTGACGAAGGTAAATCCAGAAAAACACTTCGGACGCATGAAGTTATTGAACGTGGTGATTCAATTTTTTACTGATGTTTTTTTTTAATCTTCTAAATCGATCAGGAATCAAATCAAGTTAACTTCAAAAGAAGCGAAAGGGAAATTGGAAAAGGTGTAAAACGCTAGCTCTTTTTCTACTACTGGCTCTGTGTCTACCTTTTTCTAGATATCTTTAAAACAAACAGTTAATTATACTTATTGAGGCGAGTTAACTTGTTCAGTTTTCAAAAGCATGCAAGTGAACGAAAGAGTGTGCATTAGTGAGTAAGTTACTTACATTTTGGTCATCTGAGTTGGTCCGTTAAAGGTTAATGATGTTGTCATGTTTGTTATCTACGTAAAAGGAGCCTCGTGACTGTACTATTATTACTATAATTATCTGTTTGCCTTCAATAAAACTACAATCTAGCATTCTAAAAAGTCATATGTAAGATTTTGGTGTTGTAGAATGAAAACTAGCAGTCATGTGTTTTCTTTGATTGAACAGTTTGTAGCCGAGTGGTCTCGTCGGTTATTGTATGTGTCATCATAGTTTTATTTTATTATTGTTTTTTTATAATGATAAGGCCGCTGTTGGTTTTTTTTTTTTATTATTGTTTCACTTGATATCATTCTTTTACACGCTGTTGTCTGCTCTATGGTCAGGTTGTTGTCTCTTTGACACATTCCCCATTTCCATTCTCAATCTTATTTTATAGCTTATTGAAAACATACATTTGTTAATCTTTAAGAGTTTTATCCTCTCTTGGTCTTTGGTTGTTGGTGGATGTTGTTTCATTGGCAATCGTACAACATCTCCTCATTTCTATATCAATAGCTTTATGAAAGCTATACATTGTACATGCTTTCTGTCTGTACAGAATTTATGTATCATTGTCATTTTGTCAACTATTCTGAAATCGGACTCGGACTTCTTTGAGACCGAGTTTTACTGTGCGTATTGGTGTGTGTTCGGTTTTTCTATATTCGCTAGAGATATAGGGAGAGGGTTGACATATCACAAAACATGTTTAACCTAGCACATTTTGACACCTGTCCGAAGTCAGGAGCCTATGACCTTTGTTTAAAGTCTTGAATGATTTTTAATCAAAGTTTATTTTTATATTTTGAGGTTTAGTATGACGTCCATTTTTCACTAAACTAATACACATTTTTGTTTAGAAGGCAGCTGAAGACCGCCTCCAAGTGCGGAGTTTTCTCGTTGTGTTGAATACCTTTTGGTTAACTTTGGTGGCTGTTTGTGCTCTTTGGTCGTGTTGTTGTCTCTTTGACACTTTTCCCATTTCCATTCTGATTTTTAAACGCACGCACAAACACAACAACTACAACAATCAGTTAGGTAACCCTTAATCATTGTTCTTAATGTGCACTGAAAAGAACTTATGTCAATGCTGAAGCACATCTATAACATACAATTACAAAACATATTTACCTCTGTTGTAAACAAGGTAGTTTTGTATACGTATATCAACTTAGTTTTGACCTAAGGCCAAATGTAAAACTTGATTGAGATGTGCTGGAGACCAAACGATTGAACAGCCAATTATTTTAAAAGCATGTTAGAGCAAAAAGATACAAATGTTTATACATAATAGCCAAAAAAAGGCAACAGTAGTATACCGCTGTTCAAACAATTTACATTGTCTAACCGACAAAACCTTGCAAGGAACCCATATCCCCAAATAATATAGTTTTAAAAAAATCAAATGAAAAAGAAAAAGTTTTAAATCTATCATTGAATGATGAAAATAAAGTGAAGGACAATGTACATATGATAAAACTAGGACTGGGACTCAATTCATCATGCAAAGTTACCTAAGTCAATTCGGCTGTCCTCATTAAATATTTGTGGAGGCTGTGCACTAAAACATTATATTTTTGACTTTTCAAATACTTAATCTCTAGCGTACTACGTGAATATAAAATCATATTTTACTTTTGAACTATTGTTGTATATATTCATTCTTATTTCATTCAATCAAAATCTTTTCCAGTTATATTTATTATTTGTTTTTTTCTAATGAAGGTCTAGCAAAATAGTGTATGAATAATTTTGTAATTGCTCACAGCGTTTAT
This sequence comes from Mytilus galloprovincialis, assembly GCF_965363235.1. Taxonomy (NCBI): domain Eukaryota; kingdom Metazoa; phylum Mollusca; class Bivalvia; order Mytilida; family Mytilidae; genus Mytilus; species Mytilus galloprovincialis. The sequence goes on along the minus strand of NC_134850.1, from coordinate 44,593,803 downwards.
TTTCGTCAATGAAGAATCAGAGAATATTATCTTTGAAATATCGTATATATATATAGTTCCAAGAAACCTTTATCTCCCTTGCAATAGCTGTTGACAGGGTAAAAGTGTAGTGTTGACGGCAATAGTAAATCCAGTTTGTAATAAACGGATCTTAATAAGCGGATTACATACAGGAAGAATTATTAGACCTACAGTTATATATATATCTGTGTTAATTGTCTACTTGTGCCACTTGTTACTATCGTTTATTTAATCTCAAACTTAATGTTATCATACAGTGAGAAATTAAAAAAAATCTGAAATAATAGGTATATTTTGAATAAGAATGTAGGACGACATGAAAACCTTAGAACTACTTCAGGCTAATATCCAACGTCTTTTTTTACCCCGAAATTTGATTCGGGTAGCATTGGTTTATGTAGAAGCTCACACCTGTAATTGAAAGGTGAAACATGTCACAAAATTTGAAACAAGTTATGAAACACATCGCATTGGAGCGTTACATCTAGTGTGAACAATATTTTATTATGAATATAAGTCGAATTACAATATTTTTCTACATTCTCAAATAGGATTCAAAACACAAACAACAAGTGCTTATGTAAGATCTATTTTATTTCCTAGTTTTCACAGAGATTTATTTCAATTGATGTATAGGTCAGTCCATGCAAATATATCATATTTCTATAAAAATAAAAATATTTGAAAAAAATCATTATTCAGAGAAGTATGGGAACGTTCATTATGCTAATCAACGACAAATTGGGATTCATTTTCATATTCATATCTCTCTGATTTCTTTACATTTTCACTTCATTATCAAACACATATGCGGTTAGGTAAACACTCTGTGTGTTCAGACAAAAATACAAGCAACTGTAGTTTCTGCTGGTGGACTCTCAGTCCCCGAGGGTATCACCTGCTCAGTAGTCAGTACTGCGGTACTGACATGATTTATAACAAACCCTTCTAAAATTGTCCGTTGATAAATTTTGAAATTATAAAGAAACAAAGGTTTCAACTCCCTCAGGCAAAGTTGGCCTTAGATGGATTTGGCTTGTTTTTTGGGGGATTTTTTTTATCATATAGCTCTACAACTGTTTCAGTACTTATACATCCTCAGCTTTCAAATTTGGCTTTGAGCGTTCCTGACGAAGGTAAATCCAGAAAAACGCTTCGGACGCATGAAGTTATTGAACGTGGTGTTTTCAATTTTTTACTGATGTTTTTTTTTTTAATCTTCTAAATCGATCAGGTTAACTTCAAAAGAAGCGAAAGGGAAATTGGAAAAGGTGTGAAACGCTAGCTCTTTTTCTACTACTGGCTCTTTGTCTATCTTTTTTTAGATATATTTAAACAAACAGATAATTATACTTATAAAAGAAATTACATTCGTTTCGTAATTATTGAGGCGAGGTAACTTGTTCAGTTTTCAAAAGCATGCAAATGAACGAAAGAGTGTGCAATAGTGAGTAAGTTACTTAAATTTTGGTCATCTGAGTTGGTCCGTAAAGGGTTAATGATGTTGTCACGTTTGTTATCTACGTAAAAGGAGCCTCGTGACTGTACTATTATTACTAAAATTATCTGTTTGCCTTCAATAAAACTACAATCTAGCATTCTAAGAAGTCATATGTAAGATTTTGGTGTTGCAGAATGAAAACTAGCAGTCATGTGTTTTCTTTGATTGGACAGTCTGTAGCCGAGTGGTCCCGTCGGTTATTTTATGTGTCGTCATAGTTTTATTTCATTATTGTCTTTTATAATGATAAGGCCGCTGGTGTTGTTGTTTTTTTATTATTATTATTGTTTCACTTTATTTCATTTTTTTACACGCTGTTGTCTGCTCTATGGTCAGGTTGTTGTCTCTTTCACACATTCCCCATTTCCATTCCCAATTTTATTTAATAGCTTATTGAAAACATACATTTGTTAATATTTAAGAGTATTACGGTGACGTTCTGTTTTATCCTTTCTTGGTTTTTGGTTGTTGGTGAATGTTGTTTCATTGGCAATCGTACATCTCCTCATTTCTATAGCAAAAGCTTTATGAAAGCTATACATTGCACATGCTTTCTGTCTGTTCAGAATTTATGTATCATTGTCATTTTGTCAACTATTCTGAAATCGGACTCGGACTTCTTTGAGACCGAGTTTTACTGTGCGTATTGCTGTGTATTCGGTTTTTCTATATTCGCTAGAAATATAGGGAGAGGGTTGACATATCACAAAACATGTTTAACCTTGCACATTTTGACACCTGTCCGAAGTCAGGAGCCTATGACCTTTGTTTAAAGTCTTGAATGATTTTTAATCTTAGTTTATTTTTATATTTTGAGGTTTAGTATGACGTCCATTTTTCACTAAACTAATACACATTTTTGTTTAGAAGGCAGCTGAAGACCGCCTCCAAGTGCGGAATTTCTCGTTGTGATGAAGACCTATTGGTTGACTTCGGTGGCTGTTTTCTGCTCTTTGGTTGGGTTGTTGTCTCTTGACACTTTTCCCATTTCATTCTGATTTTTAAACGCACGCACAAACTACAATAATCAGTTATGCAACCCTTAATCATTGTTCTAAATATGCACCGACAGGAACTAATGCGATTCTCAAGCACATCTATAACATACAAATACAAAACAAATACCTCTGTTGTACACAAGGTAGTTCTGTATACGTATATCAACTTAGTTTTGACCTATGGCCAAATATAAATCTTGATTGAGATGTGCTGGAGACCAAACGATTGAACAGACAATTATTCTAAAAACATGTTAGAGCAAAAAGATACAAATGTTTATACATAAAAGCCAAATAAAGGCAACAGTAGTATACCGCTGTTCAAACAATTAACATTGTCTAACCGACAAAACCTTGCAAGGAATCCATTTGCCAAATAATATAGTTTTAAAAACATCAAATGAAAAAAGAAAACGTTTTAAATATATCTGATTCATTGAATGATGAAAATAAAGTGAAGGATAATGTACATATGACAAAACTAGGACTGGGACTCAATTTATCATGCAAAGTTACCTACGCCAATTCGGCTGTCCTCATTAAATATTTATGGAGCCTGTGCACTAAAACATTATATTTTTGACTTTTTAAATACTTAATCTCTAGCGTACTATGTGAATGTAAAATCACATTTTACTTTTGAACTATTGTTGTATATATTCATCTTTATTTCATTCAATCAAAATCTTGTCCAGTTATATTTATTATTTGGTTTTTTTTCTAATGAAGGTCTAGCAAAATAGTGTATGAAGAATTTTGTAATTGCTCACAGCGTTTATTTTCGTCAATGAAGAATCAGAGAATATTATCTTTGAAATATCGTATATATACATATATAGTTCCAAGAAACCTTTATCTCCCTTGCAATAGTTGTTGACAGAGTAAGAGTGTAGTGTTGACGGCAATAGTAAATCCAGTTTGTAATAAACACACCTAACCTTATATATGTGAAGACACCAACGACAACGACGACGGAATATATGATCGCTTTGTGGCTTCTGCATTTGTCGTCTCTGGATCGACAAAATTAAACCTGACAGAAGTCGGTTAAGCAATAGTATTGTTAAACTGCTCTAGCTGAACTTCTGTTCCGGTAGTAGAATCTCTGTTGCTGCTTTTGGTTTCGTCATGGCGCCAACTGCACGTTATAAGTTTTTTAAAGTGTTTCTTGAACTGGTTATCAAATATCCCGTATATAAACGGGTTTGCCACGTGGTTGACAAGATAAAGTCTTTCACCGATCCTTAACATTGCAAACTGGAAAGTATTTAGATCGTCCTTATCGATCATTTTCTCTGTAATCTGAAGTATAAACAGTGGAATATAACTCATTGCGAAAACTATAGATATTGCAAATGCAATTTTTGTCATCTTACTTGAAATAGCCTTCTGGGTAGAGATGATAATTTTCTTTCTGATTCGTCCCGTATGTTGTATGTATAATTTCCGTCCTATAATCGAGTATATAACGATTAAGATAATTGTATATACAAAGAACAAAGCGAGAAAACCGTAACTGAATGCAGTGGAATAAATTGACGGATTGGAAAGAGAAATAGCACAGCTGAAGCCAGTTAAGTTATGTCCAACTTTGATTTGTTCGTATTTCGACAGCCCAAAATGTGGGGCAGATAGAACGAATGCAATGACGAAGCAAGCAAATACCCAGTAATTGACGTTATTCAAACTTATTTGTTGTCTCAATGGGAGGCAAATCTTCCGAAATCTGTGAATGGATAGAAGTAGTAATAAGTGTGTTGAATACAACAGGAGGAAATACAACAAAACTACAAACACGACACATGTCCATTCTCCTTCAAATGAATAATAGTGTACTATCCGAGCAATGTTAAATGGTATTCCAATCGTACAAAAGATCTGATCGGCCACTGCTAGATTCCAGACAATAGTTCTGTGAACACTTTTAGCATATTTTTTGCCATAGATAACCAGAACTACGAGATTTCCAGGAACTCCAATTATTAATGTAATCACGATAAAAACTATAGGTGGTAATAAATCCTTGAATTTTTTATCATCAAAATCGCTTATTGTCATTGTAACATTAGCCATGATTATTTAAACACACACGTTTGGTTGATAATGAAATCAGTATGCATACACGTGTTGATATTGTTGAATATTAATCACAATATTTGTCACTATTATTCGATGTTACTAGTATTCACAAATGTGGAAAGGAGTAACTATTTAAGTACATAATATAATATGTTTTGGAGTGTCAAAATTAGGATGTTTCGTTGATATATAACACTTTAAATTGGTGATTAAACAACGGAACTGAAAATTGTAAATCTTATATCATATGCATCGTATGTCATATCGAGATTCATATTTTCTTAAATGAAACAAGTACTTCCCTGTGTAATCATCGACTTCGTGGATATATATACATTTAGGAATGGGATACAGAAACTGGCTGTTAAAAAAATATTTGAGTTGCGAGTTCATTTTATGATTCCTGGCTTACGTTTACAGCATTGTTTTACCAGATCATCGTTAACTTGATACATTTTTTCAGATTAATAATAAATTTATGAGAATTTTTTATTCCCAACAACTGTTCTTATCGTCTTCTTAATCTGAAAGTATTATTAACTGCTTCCGGTTGTTATCATACGGATAACGACACCGACCAATGTGATCACAGGTTGTAGCTAACGACATCTGAATAGTCGGACGATACAATATATAAGTTAGGAGTTGCACATTCCCAGTAGGGAAAACGCTACTATTTATTCTGCCATAGGCGACAATACTAACATTTTCTAATTTGACCACTTTTTATAATAAAAACCTGGATAAAACAGTTATGTGTGGTGTTAGTACTTTATCACTCTATTTTAAAAATTGAAGCCAAATAGTATCATGACCAATTTCCAACGGAGCTTGTTTATGTTATCCATGGGAATTGACCCCAACTATTATACATATTGTTTTAATGTTGATTTTTCTAAATATAAGTTAATATTCTGTATTATTATTTTAACTTACTTTATGGGTTCTTGTTCGTAATCATACAGTATTACATTATCGGTGGTTTATAAATGTTGACATCTTGTGTGGAAAAATATTATAAGAGGGTCGAAATTTATAAACTACTATTATTGCAATTCTATATAGATAAGAGCAAGAACAAATATATTAAAACGATTTAAAAATATTGAAAACAAGATTGTAGCTGAAAGTTTTCATTTCAGTTATCCAAACGCACTTAGTATGATTCGTGTTTCTTTTTCAATCAAAGATGCAAACAAGGTAAAAACTACTATTCAGGTCAGAAATTCGCAAAAACAACCCCAATCAACAGACAGCTTCAGTCGTGTAACGTTTTGGTTTTATCAGCCATTCGACGTATGTTTTAAGCTTTGTTCTTTTTATACATTTTAGCGTAGACCATAAGTGGAGCGTCACAAATAACAGAATACGCATCAAGTGGAGTTAAATTGAGACTGCTAAGTTAATCTTTTTGCATCTTACCTTGTTTATAAATGAAAAAAGCTTAAAATGTAAATATAACCAAAATAATCACATATAGTTATAATATTTTTAACATGATATCAACAATGTAGTGGTTCTTTAGCCTCTAATGCAGGGTTATAAAGAAATATGCCAAGAAAATAGTAGTTAGTCCACGTTCAAATCTCTTACATATATTAAGAAGATACAAAACAAAGTAACAACAAATTTTGAGAGAATGAATAAAGTAAGTTAAATGTTCACTTAAGGACAATATATCTCCTGTAAGAATTTGGCTCTTTGAACATTTCATCTCTCTCCCTGTCATTATTTGATAATGTTACTTGAAAGCTTGCATTATCTCTTTGCGTTTCACTTTTAGGCATGGTGGCCATGTTGGTTGATGAACATTCTTAGAATAAAACATGTAACTTTTTATTTTAAATGGTTCAGTCATTTCAAAGTGGAGATCTTTGAAAAAGTAAAGGGAGGTGACACAGGTATGAACAAAAAGGGATAGCAAAAGCCTGACTGTGCTTTTGTCAGATATGCTTCAAAAGATGATTTAATATATTTTCATTATTATATATTATTGCACAAATTGGTTATTGAAATAAAGTAATAGACAAAATATACTTAACCTTTCTTATCAGTGACAGCAACATATGCTTTTATTGTCTGTTTAGAATTTCAATTATGAACTGTGCTATTCAGCTATTCCTTATGATCTTACATAGTTATGGTTTGCCATACATTACTGTGACTAATTGGACAGCAGCCTATTACCACAGGAATCAGATGTACAGTAATCGTTTGTTGATGTGGTTCGTAAATGTTTCTCTTTTCTCGTTTTTTAAGGAGTTCGACCTAGGTTAAGGGAAATAACTCTTAAAATCATCAGTACGTTTGTGTCAACCATTTTCAAAAACATATTCTAAGCTTCTAGGTTACATAGATTATTTTCAATCTGTTTCAGGTTAAATGCTTAAAATACATTGATGAACTTGACTTTTACAAACGCTTGACTGATTTAAAGAGTTATCTCCCTGAACCAAGGTTTACCCCCTTAAATAGATTGGACAGTTGGTTTTCCCGTTTGAATGGTTTGACCCATGTCATTTATGGTGGGTCCTTTATAGCTTGCTGTTCAGTGCGATCCAAAGCACCGTGTTGAAGACTATACTTTGATCTATAATGGTTTACATTTATCAATTGTGACTTGGATGAGCGGGTTGTCTCATTGGCACTCATACCAAATCTTCTTACATCTAATTATCGAACAAAAAAGGGTTTTGGACTTTTTTTGAATTGTGATAAGCAGTAAACATTTGGGCACAATAAGTCCTCACTTCACCATGATAAACTATAATAGTTATTTACCAAGTTTACCAGCAGACATGGTCATCATGCTCTAGTGTGCCAGACCATCACACTTTGGCAAACCAGATAATATATGCTGAAATCTAGCATGCTGTACCAAATATCACATTATCTTACTTTAAAATACCATAAAAATTCACCTTACGGTCAATTTGAAAGCTCAACCAAGCTGACAGGAGATACTACATTAGTTTTTCAAAAATTTAAGGATATAAATGTTAAATTCCAGCCAAGACAGATGAAAATTTCATTTGTTAAAGGAATCAATCAACACATTACATCTAAATAAAGCCAACACAATGAATATATAATATGTTTATTGGAAAAGAATATATCTTTACAAGGCAATAAAAATATAATTATGTATTCAGGCAAAATAAACATGATTCTTCAATTGACTGGCCTGACATCTCTGACCTGATACTGATAGTAACTTCTAATGTTTATATTATACCATTATGTTTTACAATATCATATAATTATGAAAATGGGGATTCAGACACTGAGTTTTTTTTAAATACCAAACTTAGCAATGCCTTTCTACAAGGATCAAACAACTGAAATCATTCTGATTAAATTTACTTTTGTCCTTTTGGATCTTCTCTTGTGGTTTCTAAATATATCAAACTTTCGTGTGACATAAATTTCCTATTATATGAGCTTTCTTCACATATAACATGTTTGCTGTCATTACTATTGTGTAAACCACTAGTTAACAAAACAATATGATATGGTCCCAGCATCTAACTATATTTATATTGTTTTATGTTCTGTATTGCTATGTATATGATTGTAATTATTATTGTTTAAAATTGAGAATGGAAATGGGGAATGTGCCAAAGAGACAACAACCCGACCATAGAGCAGACAAAATGTTTGTTTATTTGTGTGTTGATGACAATCCAGATTTTGGATTTTATATCAATAAAATCTCTGACTTTGACTTTGCAATATTTCTTCCCTTTGTCATTAATAATATTATATTTGCCCTTTGTCTTGATAACAGTATATTACCTGCTCTTTAACTTGATAACAATATGATATCATCCCTATGTCTATTTGAACATTTGAAATCATCACTGCATCTATTTAACAATACGATAATATCCCTTAATTCCCTTTGTCTATCTACAATATGATATGACATTGTCTCTCTGTCAACAATGGTCAATTAAACAAATGATATCACCCCTGCTTCTACGTGTATTAAACAAATATGATATCATCCCTGTGTCTTCTTAACAATATAATATCTTCCTAGTGTAGTCACAATTATATTGTCCTTGCTTCTAGTACACTTAATGATAATATTGTCTCTACTTGTAGTTAACAGTATATCATCCCTGTGTCTATTCATTAACTATATATGATATCATCGTGTCTATTTAACAATATGATATCTTCCCTTCTTCTGTCTTATTTGATAACAGTACATCTCTATACCATAAATGTTCACAGATAATATTTAATATTTGTGCTACATCATTGAAGTCTGTTTTTCCATCATTATCTGGAGTGTTTCTGATTTTCAAGATCGGTATTTTCCAATTTTGTTCAAAATCTCTGATGTCTCTTTGCGTTATTTCTGTATGCGCATGCTGATCAAATCTTTTATAAGTTAAGGATATGTTCTGTTATTTATTCAAAATAAAGGCCTCTTTATCTTTATATAACTGTAATTTATAATAAGTGAAATTTATGAAATCTTCAAACAAAAAAAAGGATATTTGTTTTTAAGTTACAAGCAATTACGTTTCCACAGGAAAAAAAAATTCTTCAAATTTTTCATATGAATATGGCAACCAGGAAATTGATAAACTATAAATGTATCAACACATCAAACAATACATGAAACTTGATTCCAAATTTAAGGAAGCTCTGATCTGCAGTTCATGAGATAAATGTGATAAAGTATTATACATGGCCATAATGTGTGATAAGATATCAAAATTCAACAAAACAAAAAGTTGACCAGTAATGAATGTAGAGACACATTTTCGCATGCTGTAATGAAGCTTGCTACCAAAGGAGTAAGTTAACGAAGAGTTAAATTTGCCCTAATATTTTAATGTTGTTTGTTTTTTTATGAGGCCAAATGACTACAAACTTTATATATTAACAATGCAATTTCATCCTTTTTTTTTAGAATGAAGTCTTCACCAAATGTCATGCTATACTAAAATATAATTATTTCAGTTTATGAATATTAAACAAAGGATACTTTGTTCCCATGATAATTTTACAAGATGTATCTTTTGGTCCACTAAATCTTCCAAAGTTCTGTGGAATGTCATCAAAACTACTCTTGTCAACAAATGAAAATAGGTACATAGTACAGTCACACTTTTCTAAACATGCCTGTAAAGAAGAATAAGAATAACATGTATTATATAAGCATTATTTTCATTTCTTTTTAAGCATCGCAAAAGAAAAGCAGAAATTGTTTTTCTTTCATTATCGTAGATGATATTTTAGTTTTTCTCAAAAAAATTACAAAAAGTCTTCTAGAATTTAAATTTGAAATAAAATAAAAGAAAAATCTAGAAAATAGCAATTCATATTTACATTATGATCTTCACAGAACTTCTAGCAAAATCAGGTGTGTTCACAAAAACAATGAACTCTTTACCAAGTATGTGACATGTAGAATCAATTTGGTAGCATATTATATATATTATACATGTATATCAAAACTTTTGTTAAATCTTAACAAACTTTTTTCTCAAATTGTGACTTTTTAACAAAAGTAAAACGTTAAATCGATCAGGGTAAACTAAAGGAATTAAAAATAAATTTAACTGAATTGGATAAATTAACTCCTTACCGGCTGAATATGGTCAAACTTTTTCAATGCCCCTTCCCCAGCATCCCATAACTGTAACTTGAACATTATCACTTTGTTGAACTGCTGTATTTTACCTGGCCAGTAAATGGTGGTTGTCTGTATTCCTTTAATGACAATGCAATGTATTTATTAATTCATAGTATCGAGAACCAAAACAAAATAGTTTGACACATGCAACAGGGTTGAAGAAACAATGAAAACCATTGTCTGGCAATGATATATCTATTGAAGTTCAAACAGAATTTAACAACAATTTGGTATGCAAAAATAAACAATGTACCATAAAAGGCGTATTGCATTATTCAAAACTTCCAATTAGTTAGTCACAAGTGGCAAAAAATATCTTTTTCACAGATTTTTAAGTTTTTGATTTTGTTTGGTTCAATCATTAATAAAAGTAAAATAAGAAATAAAAATTTGTTTTTAGTAGCCAATTTGGTTCAATTTTGTCAAAATAATCTAGGAAATATCACTGATGAATTATTTACTTGCAAGTGAATAATTCGACCTCAATAAATTAATATTCATCTGACCTTTAGAGATTGGTTACCCATGCATAATTCATGTTCAGCCATTAATAGGAAAAGAATGTTAACATTGAAATTAAAATTAAGATGAACTATTCAGTTGACTAATTCAATCAAGAAAATATTATTCTAATACTGGTAAAAACGTTAATGAACTTATTTTTTAAACCAATAACATAAAGTTGAATAGACCTATAAAAATTCAATTACATGAGATTGAAATCTATCTACATTTATGTTGATGTATATATCAGGTTATGCTATTGTCGGCAGTATTTGGAGGATATATATCTTGATAGTTAATTAGATGGCATTTAGACTAAAATACACACAAAATTCTGACATATATTATCGAGTACATGCCTTGTTAACTGTTTATTTCAGACTTATGGTAATTTTGATATATATGTTTTAGTATGTTGTAAATCAAATATGAGAATTTGAGTCAAAAGTGAACATTAGTTTAACAGCTAGCAAAGATGGGTCCGATTACTTTCAATGTAATTGATTAAATTACAATTACTTTGTCATTTGTACGATTAAATTAATTTAATGATTACATCATTTCTGAAAGTGTCTGATTAAATTAATGATTACATTGGCAAAGTAATCATGATTACATCTGATTACAATGAATAAAAAAAAACAAAAAAACATTTTGAATGATGTGAATGAATTAGCATTTAATATAACTGAAGCACTTTTTCAAAAGGATTTTGTTTTGTATATTATAAAAATGACAACCTCAAACTTCATCTATTTAATAAACCACAAAAGTTCACTACATACATACATGAACATTGTGTCACCCATTACACTTTATTATCATTGATCTCTGAATTATTTTGACTTCAATTGAATCTGGTTTTAGAAAGAGTTTGCTGTTTGTCTTCTGACCTCTTCCAGACTTTATATGTATTTCAAGGTGCAGTTTATAAAAGTTAAAATATGGATAAAATAAAGTTACCAGATAAAAGCTATGTAAAATTTGAATAGAATTGTTACAAATTGTTAACAAAATACAATACTATAAATCAATGCATTTTACATGTCCAGTCCAAGTACATACTAAAATTTACTTATTTTAAGCAAGATATTTGTCCAACTTTTAATTTAGTTTGTGCTAATTAGATAAATTTTCACATGTCTGATTAATCTTTTATCATATATATTGTCCTACAGCTATACTCAATTGGAAATTGCAATAAAAACAAACCTTAATCATGTTAATTGGTTTCCTACCTGTCAATTCAGAGTTGACAAAAATCACAATATTAACAAAAGATTATAATTCAGGGGTTAAAGAAAAGTATAATATTACTTAAATATAATAGTTTTTAACTAAATATATATGTACATCTTTAAATTGTGAATATATGTACATCTTTTAATTGTGAATATATGTACAATATCTTTTACTAGAGACATAAAATTGTATTGCATGTATCTTCTTAGGCTAATGATAACTTTTCAATACTGTAACAGTTTATTTTTTACTGAGTTATACAAATCAATTATAACAATGCTTTATAAAGTAAACCAAACTATCTTAAATTGTTGAATATTCATTCAATAAGAACAAAAAGGTTCATTTATTTACCATAAACACAGTTCAAGATTTTTTTAATTGTAATCAGAATGTAATCATAAAGTAATCAGGATTACAGGGCATTTTGAAAAGTAATTGATTAAATTAAATTACATGTAATCAGATTTGTTGCTGATTAATGATTACAATGATTACTTGGAAAATTGTAATCAATTACAGCTGATTAACGATTACAATTACAGTTACCCCAAATCTGTCAGCAGGTGCCCCTTTTTAAATCAGTTGATCAGTCATATATGCAAATATTGTTCAAAAACACAAGATCTACATGTAGATAACAAAACAATTTTCCCTAGTTTTATTCTAACTGTTATTGTATTACAACATTATACCTGCAGTCTCACTATGACTGGTAGGAATCTGGTTTCCTGATAATTTTGCAATAGTGCTTGTTTTTCCTACACCACTCTTCCCAACCAGAAATATTTTGTATGTCACTTCCTCAACTTGTGCAGAAACATTTGGTTTTTCTAGGAGACCTGTAAATGTAAAAGTTAACTTTAATATGATGATTATACTAACATTTTAATCGTCAAATATCATGTAAAAAGGAAGACAAATAGTTAAGGGTTGTTTAAATTTGAAAAAGTCATGCAGGTAATTCCAAACCTTATGGCAACAGTTAACAGGTACAAAGCAGGGTTCACATGCATATCACATTTACATGTTCTTGTTACAGAAAGAAAAGGTATTCAAAATAAAATTGTGCATTTAATATTTGTATGCTATCTAATCATGTCAGGCATCCATTAAAGGGACTTAAAGATTATAACAAGGGTGAATATGGACATAATATATAACCAATAACCAATTTTGCCCCAGGTGACAATATGAGAAGAGCAATTTTGCCCCAGGTGACAATATGAGAAGAGCAATTTTGCAGTTATCATACCCAAAACCCAATGATTTCCTAACAAATATGTGATAAAAATATATATCAATGTTAGTTATTCTGTTATATTTCTGTCAAAGGATTATAAATAAAACGTAACTATTAGAACAGTTTATATGTTATCAAATTTTCATTGAAATGTCTGAACTTTTATCAGAATAAATAAGAGAAGGAGTTCAATGCAGTCTCATTCTGGCTACTTTGACTTAACAAACGAGGATATTCTAGATCTATACAACATAAGGCTATTGGTTTGTTCTTTTTTTTTTTTTTTTAAATCAAAATTAAATTTTACTTAGACTTTAGTTTATTTTGTGAGTGTGAGAAGTTACCTTCATCTTACCAAAAGTTTTCCTAGTGACCAGGTTCTTCTGAAGTAACGATGTGATTATCTCCCTTCCTTCCTGTGACCTATACCATTCATGATTTAGATATGTTCCTGGAGACAGCATTATTTATTCCTGTAAACATATATAATACAATAAAATTTGAAGATGATGAGATCATTCCTTGTTTTTTTTTTTTTTTTTACATATATATTTGATATAAATATGCAAAGTTTCAACTGCAAGCATGTAAGCTTATTTTTTAAAAATACATAAAAAATGAATATTCACATAGACTTAAGGATGTACACGTACTTACAAATGTAGGGCAAGGTGAGGTTGTAGAATTTTGTGTTAAATGTTCAGACTTCTTGGTGTTTTTCCATATGATACACGGTAAAATATCCTACCCAATAACACCCCTTTATCTTTTCATATAAGACTTAAAAGCTCATAAAAGGTCATTCAACAAAATTTAAGCAGATTCTTGATTTTCTTTCCTTTGATTTGAGACCCAAATATAAGGTAAAAGTCTGAGACAGCCTTCTCCTACCATATTTTATACATCAAAAGTCTTGACAAGGAGCTCCATGACCTATCAATATTTTTAGTTTATTTTGATCCTTAACTAATACTCTTCTAGCTTAAAGCATCAATTTTACATTCTTGATTTATTTAATTTTACAAAGTACATCCTTAAGGAGGCTCAAGGATACAAATATTTTAGCAAAATTTTAAACATTTTTTTTTCAATACAAATTTTATTTATTACTTTTGTAGCAGAAATAGTTATCAGTTAATTTTTAGCTCCCTTTGGTAAAACTCTAAATTTCATATTTGATGTATTTCATTGTTAATTAATTTACATGAAGCTTATTAAGGATATATTTGTTAAATTACATAGCTTTTGCTATTTTAATTCATTGGTTAAAGATATTTATTTATATTATAGGTTTAATATTTGCATCGTTGCAAATTCTTTGGTTACCTTCTGTGAGAAATTTATATATTTTATATAACTAGTTTTAGATTCTTATTTAGAATCCACTGAGTACTCATAAAGATAAAACAAAAATTAAGGAAAGCCAGGCTTTCCAATCAAGGATCCATTAGCCTAGTGCATTTGCTATAAGCCTCCATAGTATGGGTTAATTTGAAGTCATTGAATACTCCATTTCTTTTCACCTTTGGCTCTACATGATAAAAGTTGTACTTCGTTGAATAAATTATATATTGTTTTCAGTTTTTGGTTTTCATTTACTTAAATATATTATAGCGCATCACTTTTGGCATCAGTCGTTTTCCGCACACATCAGTTTACAAACTAGAATTAGCTGTGGTCCGCATCCCCGAATCTTAGGCAGAATTGTTCCTGCTACATTTGGTAGTGCGGGTGGGGTGCGGAGTTATAAAGCAACTTTTTCTGGTTTGTAACTGAACAAAAAATTTATAAGAAATGGAGCAGACATTTGAGTCAATGTCTGGTGCCACTGGATATGACAGTCCAAATCAGACCAGTTTTGAATAGTTATTTCTGGGGTATTTTATTTTCATAGTTTGGTTCATTTTGTAAATGTTTATTCAGTTATGATTAGGTTTGAAGAAAAACCTTGTTTGTTTGATGGTATCAGCATTGATATTACAGATTATTTTGTTCACTTTGAGACAGTTTCTCTTTGGAATAAGTGGAATCAATTTGAGATGGCATGTCAGTTAATAATGAATTTGAGAGGTGATGCTCAAACTACTTTACGTTTCTTAAAGAGGCCACAGTTATACGATTATGTGACTGCTTGAAAAATGTTCTCATTCAGAGGTTCAATCCTAAGGAGAGGGTGGTATATTTTAAATTTCAACTGCGAGTTTGCAGTTTGAAGAAAAATGAAACAATTTCTGAATTTGGTCAGCGTTTTAAGATACTAGCTCACAAGGCTTATCCTGATAATTTTTCCGATTTGGATTCGTATTTTACTGACTTATTTACATCATGTTTGAATATTGAGATGGCTAAATTTGTCACTTTTAAGCACCCTCATAGTTTAGATGAGGCTTTATCACTTGCCATTGAATATGAAGCTGTTCATTTTTCTGGTGATTCAGAGACTATTGATGAGTCAGAAAGTTCAGTTTGTTGTAATACTGTTCAGAAGAGTTTTGAAACTTTAATTAATATGTTGAGGAGACGATTGAGATCACGAAGGAAACATATAAAACATAAGAGATGTTTTAAATGTCACCAGTCAGGTCATGTCAGGTCTAAGTGTCCAAATATGTCTATCAAAGTTCATGCTAGAGATGAAAGGTCTGCAGATAGTCAAGTAAAGCTCTCAGAAATAGGTGGGATGTTGAGGAATGAACATTGTAGTTCAGATTGTGTTACCTTTGTTTAATGTTTGTTTTGACATTGTGTTGTAAATATATAGTTATACTTTATATTTATTTCAATATACTCAGAGGTGTCACAAGCCTCAATTTTGGTTGTTTGGTTTTTCCTTTTCCAAGGGAGGGATGTTGCACATCCCAACTGGTTTTATTTTTCATTTTCATTACTGGCTTGAATTATGGCTGATCTTCTGTGTAGTTTGAAGTGTAGACTGTTAGTTAGTATTAGTAGGAATTGGTTTGTTTTATGAGTTGTTGCTCATTTGTCTGGATTGTAATCTCTAGCTAAATATTTATTATTTACAGGGTTTACGGGAGACCGACTTCTTGACTTTAGTCATGGCAGAAACCAATAGAGTGAAAGTTAAGTTTGAAGTTAGGAACACTTCTAGCTCATACAGATGGATCTGATCCATTATTTGGTACCATGTAAAATTTGGGCATCGCCCATTTTATTTAGAACCTTGCTATAAAGCTGGGCATCGTCAAACTTTATTTTGAGAACCTTGCATACAGATGGACCCGATCCATCTTCGGTGGCACAACGTCTGTGTTACCGTTATCAACAACGTTGGAGTGCAGTTAAAGAACCCGGTGGTACACGTTAAAAGTGCCACTGTGAGATCAACACTGGTGGAGAATGCCTGGTACAACTTTTCATGTTGGATTTCAACCGTTAGCAGTGCTGTTACCCTATATGACGTACTACTGATTCTGAAGCCTACATACCAAGAAGACCTAAAGTCGCGTCCGTTAACAGATGGACCTGCTTCCGATGTGTGTTTGTGTATGCGTTAAACAGTGACATTTATTTAAAAGGGATATTACATGTGTTTGAAAGACATTTTATCTGATGAACATTGATAGACTTTTGTTAAATCAAATTTTCAAATGTTATTGCATTTACATTTGTTTTCAAAGGGAGGAGGAGGGTACCAGACTGGTGTAGCGGTTTCTTTGAACATTCTCGTGATTCAACTTTAACTGATGTATTTTGGATTTAATGTTTGATCCTGACATTTGGATTTTGCGTGCGTATTGATGCAGATACATGAATTTGATAGACATTTCAGTTTGAAGACTTTATTGATGAAATTTTTCGTTTGTCTTAGGGGGAGGAATGTAGCAGACAGAGTTATTAGTTAATTTTTAGCTCCCTTTGGTAAAACTCTAAATTTCATATTTGATGTATTTCATTGTTAATTAATTTACATGAAGCTTATTAAGGATATATTTGTTAAATTACATAGCTTTTGCTATTTTAATTCATTGGTTAAAGATATTTATTTATATTGTAAAGTTTAATATTTGCATCGTTGCAAATTCTTTGGTTACCTTCTGTGAGAAATTTATATATTTTATATAACTAGTTTTAGATTCTTATTTTGAATCCTCTGAGGACTGACATTCAGTCCAACCAAGGAAAGCCAGGCTTTCCAACCAAGTATCCATTAGGTTAGTGCATTTGCTGCATGCCTCCTTAGTATGGTAAATTGAAATGATATTGAATGCTCCATTTCTACACTCTTGGCTTTACATAATAAAAGTTGTACTTTATTGATTAAATTATATATTGTTTTTGGTTTTCATTTACTGAGATATATTATAGCGCATCACTTTCGGCATCAGTCGTTTTCCGCACACATCAGTTTACAAACTAGAATTAACTGTGGTCCGCATCCCCGAATCTTAGGCAGAATTGTTCCTGCTACACTTTATTAGTTTTTACTTTATCATATGGTTCAATCATCAACCATAAAAATCAAATCATTTTGGCCCCAGATGACTTTTAAAATGTATATAACATTGAAAAAAGCTCCAAATTATCTCCCTTTGGTGCAAAAATTCCATCTTTTGGCATTAAAATTGAAATATCTTTTTTAACTCATCGGTGACCTATATTTTTTATCAATTTCTTGGATTAAGCTGTACTTAAACTAAACTATTGTAACATTTAAGTGATTTCTGTAATTTAGTTCTTTTTGTCGAGCCTTCGACTTTAGTCGAAAAAGCGAGACATAGCGATCCTACATTCCGTCGGCGTCGGCCACAATATTCACTCTGTGGTTAAAGTTTTTGAAATTTTAATAACTTTCTTAAACTATCCTTGAATTGTATGAAACTTGGACAGAAGCTTGTTTATGTTCATAAGATAGTATCCAGAAGTAAATTTTGTAAAAATAAAATTCCATTTTTTCCGTATTTTACTTATAAATGGACTTAGTTTTTTTCTGCCAGGAAACATTACATTCACTCTGTGGTTAAAGTTTTTAAAATTTTAATAACTTTCTTAAACTATCCTGGAAATGTACAAAACTTGGCCAGAACTTGTTTATGATCAGGAGATAGTATCCAGAAGTAAATTTTGTAAAAATAAAATTCCATTTTTCCCGTATTTTACTTATAAATGGACTTAGTTTTTCTTCCAGTTAACATTACATACAGTCTGCAGTTAAAGTATTTAAAACATTTTTAAGATTCTTAAACTAGCCTGGATTTTTACCAAACTTGGACAGAAGCTTCTCACAATCAAAAGATAGTATCGAGAGGTATAATTTTATTGATTTTTTTCATCATTTTTGATGAGTGTGTGATTAACAGCAAAAGTAGGCGAGCCACTGGGTTCCGCGGAACCCTTACAAATTTTTTTATTCAGATATACATTTGTGTAACCTCTATTTCTCTCATTAGTTCAACAGAAAAAAAGTACCTTTACAAAAATGTATGCTTTTTTCGAAGGCAGATTGTGAGCTTAAATGAACGGTGACCCCACTTTTTTATTTTATTTTTCTATAAAGTATACGATAAAGTTCATTTATATAGAAAAATATAGCAAAATCCTATATCTAAAAAAAAAATAATGTATACCACCAAGGCCCCCCCCCCCCCCCTTAAGAGAAAAAGAGAGCAAAAATATTTTTTTCTACTAAAAAATAATAGTTTTTACATTTGTACCTTTATATTTGTGACTTTGGAGTACATGTATTACCAATTATGTAAATCAATTTTATCTGATTTTATGCCCTTCGGTTTATGGGCCCTGTAATTTGGGAAATACAAATATTCTATTCTATTCTATATATAAAGTAAATATGGAACAAATATATATATACATTGCTTTTTTGGGAACTATTTGTAGATCAATCTTTTCTGTCTGTGTATTGTTTAGTGATTACGTTTGTTTAATTCTTTTTTTTCATGTTGCTGTAAGCTGTTTATAAAAATCCAGTATCTGATGGATAGTAGTTATCAGGTATCGGGTAGAACCTTTCAGCTTTTCTTTGGTGAAGATTTACTTTATATAATGTTATAGGGTTTGGGTAATAGTTTGACTTGATATTTTGGCCAATTCAGTGTTTGACACTAACAATGGTCCACTAGCCCGAGGCTATTAAAAATTATCGAGGGCTAGTAAAGTTTTCATCACAGTAGTCTGACCGGCTACAAACTAGAAATTTCACAAAATTTTAATTGTTAACAAATAAATGACAATGCATGATATTTTAATAGAATGAAGTTTAAATTTGGCAATTTTTATTTTAAAAAAATGATTAATTACAGAGAAAAAATTTAATTTCTTGCAAGATTCTTAATTCTACTTCACTGTTTCAAAAATGTTTACCAAAGATCAGTTATACATTTTATGATTTATGATGTTGAAATCTACTCACTTGCATTTTCTGTTAAATTATATACCTGCAATTTTCACTTCAAAAATTAGTTTTCACAAGGTAAATACTTATTTCTTTTATATAATAAATGTATCTATTTTCGATTTGAAGCGTCAATCAATGATTTGGATAGATTTAATAAGAGGAAAATATTAGATTTGAATTATTGGACTTAGAGTTGATGATCTCAACAATTTCGATAGATTTAAGGATTTTTTATTAGATTTGAACTTTTGAAGTTTTATTTGAGGCTTCGATCAACTATTTCAATAGTTTTGAATATAGATTTGTAATTTTTGAACTTAAATAATGTTTTCCTGTTCTGTGAAGTAATTTGAAATATATCAACAGTTTAGATACATCAGATTCTGTTGTTCAGTTATTTCAGCAGTATGGGCAAGACAGCGATCTCCTGGTTGTATTCATCATCTACACCAGAAGAACAAGAAGATTATGTGAAGAATTGCGTCCTGGTGACGTTTGTCCTACTCAGTATTTTGATATAGAGCTCGAGGGGGAGTTAAAGGTCTTAGAGAATAAGAGAGATGTGTTAAGAAAACACCAACTCAGAGAGTGCATAAGGCAGCTAGAAGAAGTACAGGTGCTGTTGGGGTCTATTTCCGTTGAGCAGTTACATTTGATAAACAGAAACAGAACAAAAAGTAAGAGACCTGAGCAAGGTGTATGTGCACTTTTAATTATAACGATTTATCATTATTTAAGTTTTCTTGTGACAGTTTAAGTTTAGAAATTATCTTTTTACCTGTTGCTATAATAGTATAGTTTTAAATTATCATTTATTTTACCTAGAACAGTGATTTTTTTAAATCATAAACACTTAGTTACTTCACAGTTTTCGGGACTTATTCATTCCCCCTCTAGTTATTTAATAAAATTTACTAATTACGGAGAAAGAATTTACTTTCTTTCAAGATTTATTCTGCATCACTGTTTCAAAATTGTTTATCAAAGTTCTGTTATACATTTTATGATTTAAACATCAGTTGAAATCTACTCACTTGCATTTGTAACAGTTTATTTCTTCCTCTATGATATTTTATCCTGAGGATAATTTGTCCCAGTAATTTTTTTCCAGGCATAGTATTTCACAGGTTGATTTTTTCCAGAGGAGTGAAAATCTATTTGTGTTATGCGTATAGTATGTACTGGTATACATGTATATTTGCCATACTATATTTCACAGAACCGTGTGAAATAGAGTCCCATTAACTACTATGTAAGTTACTCAAAATCAATATATACCCGACTATAATTATAAAATGTTTCACAAAGGTACACAAAATTTGCATAATTTATCAAAGGGAGGTAATTATGAACAATTTATATTTTAAAGATTTCTGAATCTATTTTATAGTGAAATATTTCCTTGAATCTTATTTTTTTATATATATATTCATTTATATGAAAAGATGACTTACAACTTGATTTTATAAGACAGATAACATTTCACAGGTTTAAACTATCCAGCTGTTAAACATGCTTTTGTTCCAATATATTATTATGCTATGATTTATATTTCCATATAATCAACAACTACATCTCTGTCCCCAGACAAAACTATTTGTATAGTTAAAAATATCATCATAATCAAATTCTTCTATTACTGTTAACTTTCACTAACCTTATTTAATCATGTTATTATTTTCATAATTACGATCTTTGAAACTACTTCTGGTTTTCTTCCCTATGTTTCATGATAATTTTCTTTTTAAAAGGATGATATTGACTTGAGTATTTCAGGAATCTTTTCAAGGATAATATGTGAATATTTCCCATTATAAAACATTTTTTTTTAACAATCTCGCTTTATTTCAAATACACTATTATTATTTCCTAGAATTTTTAAAGGATAAGTTTTTTTCTAATAACTATTTAATAAGTTAAGTACCCAGATAGAATTTCACAGCAAAGCAAAAAATATCCCAGGGAAATATTTTCCTCCAGATAAAAAAATAACAACAACTACTGTGACATTTTTTCCTCCAGATCAAATTTCACCCGGATATAATTTTGCTTTACACATTTACCTGTTGAATTAAATACCTGAAATTTTCACTTCAAAATTGGTTTTCACAAGGTAAATACTTAAGTTCTTTTATATAATAAATGTATCTATTTTCAAGTTGAAGCATTGACCAACAATTTTGATAGATTTAATTTGAGGACGAAGTACCCTATTACAGTACAAAAATCAATAAAAAAAAAAAAAAAAAAAATACGGGAAATTTTCATTGTATTAATGAACTCAAAATCGTTCAATCTTTTTTTTGTCGCTTTTTTACATTTCCACATTTGCGCAGAACGCAGCAATCTACTTCCTCCTTCCTGTCTCGTTGTCGTGAGACTTTGAGTAGTCTAGTAAAATATAGGAACTCAAGGAACACAATACCAAAATTTCATTTTTAATAATTCTTTGTCTTTGATATGAATTGATCTGATGTAAAATCTCTAACAACAGAACCAAAATCGGAAACGTTACGGTATTTCCGCTTCTTTTTTTTTAACAAATATTTAAGTTACAAAAAAAATAATTCATACAGACTTCGTCCCCATTGACAGGTAATGCCTGTCTCATATTAAGAGAAAAATATTAACCCACCCTTCCGTGCCCTAAATAAAATATATGTTATATGATGATCTTTATACTATAGTTTAGGGTTAATTGTAAAGAAATTATACCTTCATAATTCTTGTAATTGTTTCTTTACTTTAACTACAATTGTGTTGTGTAATACCTTATCATTAGCCTAATACAATGTTAAATTATGGTACATGTATTTTCATGATTTCGAAATTAATTAAACAGCGTTAAAATCATTCATATTTTGTTTCGAAATTAATTAAACAGCTTAAAATCATTCATATTTTAAAATACTAAAAAAAATGGTTGGATCTTTGGAAATTTATGCTAACTGTACAGCTTACTTTGGTACACAATTAAATTGCATTTGTCTTCCAATTATCTAAACCTTTAAAAAAAAAAAATTTGAAACCATGGACGCTGACATTTTGAAAATGCTAAAACCCAGAGTGCAGATTTTTTTCTTGACTCTTTTATTAACGCAATTATTTTTTATTTTCATGTTTTATCAGAAAATAAATTAAACCAGAAATATAAAGAAACTTTTACAGGTTTTGACTAAAAGTACAAACATTACGTTTTCTAGAATTTGTAACTGGAAAATGTTCCTGTTACTGATTAGTTCTAATGGATTCCAAGGGTGAAGGTTAACCGGTCTGTTATGTAAACAATAAATTTTGCATAAGTTAAAAAACGTGTATTAAAAGATTAAAAGTTCATTGGCACCTAAATGCTGGCATGAGGCCTTATTTGGAGGAAGACGAATATAAAGTTCAAACATTTAACAAATTTTAAAAGAGAGGTAAGGAACGAATCATAGTAAAATGTCAGTTGACTGTGTAAAAGTTGATATGGAAGGTAGGCATACTTCATACATTTGTAACTGTAAATTTTGTTTTATAGCACCAGTTAATATATAAATAATATCAGGAAAAAAGTGTCATTTAATTAAATAATTGATTTCTTTAATTATGGTATGGAAAATAAATATGTAACAGCTCAGATCACTTATTAATTTATTCATGTGAAATTTATAGATTAATTTATATATATGGTAGGATAGTTCAAATAATTATGACTCTGGCAATGCTTTTTTTTCTAGAACACCTTCCGATGACGTCATAACACTGAACCATTTTTTTACGTCTGGACTTCGAGAGCAATTTTGGGGGGAACTTTGCCACCTAATAATAATTTCATGTCAAAAATTTTGACATGAAATTTTCATTACCGGCCAGAATTTTTTTTGTAGTTACAAAGTTTTACCTTTTTTGTGCTTATTGATGCAAAATATTTCCAAAAATGAGGTGGACAAATATTTTTTTTTGTGTCAACATGATATCCAAGAACTCCCAAAATACGTCACTTCCGAAGACAGAAGAGTATAAAATATTAAACTCCGTAAAATTTGACAGACCCAAATTTCCTGATAATGTAAATCAAACGTTCTGGAAATTTCGGGTCCATTTCAATTTACCCAGTTTGATATTTTACATTCACTGGAAGTGATGTTTCTTGGGAGTTCTAGGATATATCAAGTTGAGAGCAAAATAAATAAAAGTCCAGACGTAAAAAATGGCTTCAGGGTTATGACTTCGGTGTCCCAGAAAAAAAATATAGATGTCATAATTTTTTGGACTAGCGGTAGGAATGCCCTTTACTGTCAGGCATCGACTGAGGGCATCGAACGCTCATTATTCGGCTACCGCTAGCATCAAATTGATAAATATTGGATTTGTAAGAGGTCTAAAACATGTCAAATAATTATCGTTACTGCTATTTGTGGGGAAAAAATAACGCGATTCTACAAAATCAGTCAATTTTTTCTTGTCTAAAAGAAAGTGTACATTTTATTGTCATGATAGATCCGTGTTTTACTTGCTCGGATACTAATAATTAACCAGATGCTCCGCAGGGCGTAGCTTTATACGACCGCAGAGGTTGAACCCTGAACAGTTGGGGCAAGTATGGACACAACATTCAAGCTGGATTCAGCTCTAAATTTGGATTGTGATTAAATAGTTGACACAGCATAGGTTTCTGACACAGAATGAATGTGTTCTAATGAACTTAAGTTTTTTGTTTTCTCTTAGAGCAATTCACTATGCTGTTGAATATTAATCCTCTCAAAAAAATGTTTGAAGAAATTTTCTTTTCTATTTATGAAATTTCAAATGAAAAAAATTGAACCCAATTTTTTTAATCACATTCCTCTTTCCCTTATTCCAAAACTAATCTCAATTAAAATTTCTAATGGAGTTTGCAACAATAACTACTCATTTAAATACATCATAAAATATTAAGATGTAAAAAAACTGCTTGTTATCACTGAATGGTAAAGATTATTTTAATTTATCAGTTGGTTGTAAAAAGTGAATATACATTGTATATTGTATATAACAAAGATTTAAGTTGATTCTGCACAAAGAAAGATAACTCCAATTAAAAAAAATCTTGCTATTGCACAATATTTTGCAATTAGATATTTCTTGCTTACTATTCTGGACAAAGAAAGATAACTCTAATTAAAAAAATAATTTGCTATTTCACAATATTGTGCAATTAGATATTTCCTGCCATTGCGCAATACTGTGCAATTGAAAAGACTTGCTATTGCACAATACTTAATATAATAATTTTGGATCCTGATTTGGACCAACTTGAAAACTGGGCCCATAATAAAAAATCGAAGTACATTTTTGGATTCAGCATTTCAAAGAACCCCAAGATTTCAATTTTTGTTAAAATCAGACTAAGTTTAATTTTGGACCCTTTGGACTTTAGTGTAGAGCAATTTGAAAACAGGACCAAAAATGAAGAATCTACATACACAGTTAGATTTGGTATATCAAAGAACCCCATTTATTCAATTTTTGATGAAATCAAACAAAGTTTAATTTTGGACCCCGATTTGGACCAACTTGAAAACTGGGCCAATAATCAAGAATCTAAGTACATTTTTAGATTCAGCATATCAAAGAACCTAACTGATTCATTTTTTGTCAAAATCAAACTAAGTTTAATTTTGGACCCTTTGGACCTTAATGTAGACCAATTTGAAAACGGGACCAAAGGTTAAGAATCTACATACACAGTCATGACAGTTAGATTCGGCATATCAAAGAACCCCAATTATTCAATTTTGATGATATCAAACAAAGTTTAATTTTGGACCCTTTGGGCCCCTTATTCTGTTGGGACCAAAACTCCCAAAATCAATACCAACCTTCCTTTTATGGTCATAAACCTTGTGTTTAAATTTCATAGATTTCTATTTACTTATACTAACGTTATGGTGAGAAAACCAAGAAAAATGCTTATTTGGGTCCCTTTTTGGCCCCTAATTCCTAAACTGTTGGGACCTAAACTCCCAAAATCAATACCAACCTTCCTTTTGTAGTCATTAACATTGTGTTTAAATTTCATTGATTTCTATTTACTTAAACTAAAGTTATTGTGCGAAAACCAAGAATAATGCTTATTTGGGCCCTTTTTTGGCCCCTAATTCCTAAACTGTTGAAACCAAAACTCCCAAAATCAATCCCAACCGTTCTTTTGTGGTCATAAACCTTGTGTCAAAATTTCATAGATTTCTATTAACTTAAACTAAAGTTATAGTGCGAAAACCAAGAAAATGCTTATTTGGGCCCTTTTTGGCCCCTAATTCCTAAAATGTTGGGACCAAAACTCCCAAAATCAATACCAACCTTCCTTTTGTGGTCATAAACCTTGTGTTGAAATTTCATAGATTTCCATTCACTTTTACTAAAGTTAGAGTGCGAAAACTAAAAGTATTCGGACGCAGGACGACGACGACGACGACGACGACGACGACGCCGACGCCAACGTGATAGCAATATACGACGAAAAATTTTTCAAATTTTGCGGTCGTATAAAAACTATATTTTTGTATCTTTTCTATATTCTCAAAACTACATTTAAACATTTACGCTACAAATCTACAACCCTCAGTTTATGGCTACACGTGCTGTTCTTATCTATAGTCATGCATATTCATTAGCTATGTAGGCGTGTCAAAATCGTATCATACACGATAATGACCAGCCAGTACACACTGTAATGATTTCATTAACCAGTATTTAAAAGATAAACATAACATCCCCCGCCTACAAATTAGAAATTTCTAAAAATTTCTTACTGGTAAATGAAATCTATTTATATAAAATAATAATAATAAAAAATAAAAAATAAATTGAAACAATCTCTCAGAAAATACTAATTGTACTTTAATATACACACATTTAAAACTTGGAAAAAAAAATCATAAGTTCTCATAAAATAATAATTCTATGTGTTAAATTAAATAACTTCAAAATTTGTATAAAAATATAAAAATAAAAACAGAAAGTTTTTAAATATAATAAAAGGTTTCTTTTTCTTCGTTGAAATATGCAGTAAAAAAAAATATTATGTCGAAATGTATATGAAAACAGAAAACAATAAAACATTTAAATCAATGATCATATAGGTTACCAGTGTAATTAAATTGCAGTCTTGAAACGGGAAATTCTGTTTATCTGATCTGTCAAAATGACAAGTGTGCATAAATTTTATAGTGACAAATCAACTAATCTAACCATTAAATCTCATTAGAACTCATTATGTCGAAAACCACAACATCATAAATATCTCTCTGTGAAATCCCAGACACAGATGTTCGATACCATAGGTCGTAAAATCTTGACCATAATTAACCTCTCACTTGTTTATTTTACGGATACTTCCAAGAGCAGGACAAATTACAACTGTCAACTTGCTCAAGTGAACACTTGCGATGCATAAAAATGTAGCTTTATAAATAAACATACATGTTTCAAAGTGATGACACTAGCAGAGACCCGTGACTCTTAATATATTTCAAATAATAATAACTAGTTTATTCTCACACACTCACACAATTATTCATTAAATCCCGGGCCCCGAGAATTAAAGATTCTTACAACATTCAATCAAAATAGATATTAATATATGAAAACATAGGTTATTTCTAGCATAACATCTTTTGCGCTAAATCTGTTGTTCAACGTTCAAACAATTAACAAATTACGGCCACCAATTTTT
The DNA here is from genome assembly GCF_965363235.1 of Mytilus galloprovincialis. Lineage (NCBI taxonomy): Eukaryota > Metazoa > Mollusca > Bivalvia > Mytilida > Mytilidae > Mytilus > Mytilus galloprovincialis. The sequence goes on along the minus strand of NC_134850.1, from coordinate 44,566,487 downwards.
GGCCCCTCTAACAAAATCCCGGCCACCAATTTTTGACCACTTTTACTCTTGAATCATTTGATTCTACCCAGCCACCAATTTTTGGCTACTATGACACTTAATAGCTTTTGAATCATTTGATTCCACCCGAAAATTCCTAATACAATTAGACACTCAAATAGCAAAAAATACTTTTACAAATACCCTAATCAGCACGATTTAAGGATCAACAACAACAAATATACTACTTCTAAATGCAGTCACGTGTAGCCCTATATACAAGCATGCAAAGTAATAGTAAAAAAAAAAAATCAACATAACAAACAAATAAAGTTAAAGTCACTAACAAATCAATGTAAATCAATTTTAAAACATATCATCAAAATGTCAAAGATTTTTAATACTGTCACACAAATATTCTTCCATCTACATCTATGGTATCCATGGATTCTTATTTAATTACATCTATAGAGAGTGGCGAGACAATTTTCACACACTCAATTCCAGAACCTTGTGGCGAGGCAATTCTCACACACAAGTATAAACTTTCCATCTAATGTTGACTAGCTGTGGCGAGGCAAATCTCACACACAGATCAGTATAAAACGTCTGAAACAATGTTGGCTCACTGTTGTGTCGAAACAATTTTCACACACAAAAATAAAATCACATTATATAAACGGAGAAAACGGGTAAAACATTATAAGCACTGGATTCAATATTAAACAGCTCAGCGGTTATCGTTTTATTCACATTTAGTAATGGTTTTGGAACTAATAGATATAATGCAAAATACAGTCGAGAGAGTTTAGTAAACTGGCCTAACTCTTATATGAAAATGAAACGCCATCGTTAAATGTAATGTTCAGAAATAATAAAGATACATGTCCACAATACGGTATACATATATATATAGAAAATCTCGCTGCAATCAAGGAATTCCATTCCTTTTAAATATACAATTCCTTGCTGCAATATATAAAGTTCCTGAAAAGTCATGAGTAGGTAATAATTATATGTTTCACTTGTTTAAATCGCAGTTCTATCGTTACAGCAACAGCATCACCTCCGATATCCACAAAATGTTATAAAGTCAACAAAAAATCTATATAAATCCAAAGAAAGAGTTATTATATCCAGGAGAAAAACAAGCCATTGTGAACTGTTCAAACAACTACCACGAAATTAAAGTCACAATATTAATATGTGCAATTTGAGTCCTCCACCATGATAGATCCGTGTTTTACTTGCTCGGATACTAATAATTAAAAACAATATTTTTGTATCTTTTCTATATTCTCAAAACTACATTTAAACATTTACGCTACAAATCTACAACCCTCAGTTTATGGCTACACGTGCTGTTCTTATCTATAGTCATACATATTCATTAACTATGTAGGCATGTCAAAATCGTATCATACACGATAATGACCAGCCAGTACACACTGTAATGATTTCATTAACCAGTATTTAAAAGATAAACATAACAGTCATCTACCAAAAATAAACGTTAACTTCATTTGGCAAGATATTTTACTGTTATTTGTCATGACGAAATACAAATGCCTGTGAAATACCATGTACGGAAACAAATTACAGCTGTGACAAATTATCCCCAGGTTAAAATATCACAGAGGAAGAAATAAACAGTTACACACATACTTTATAGATCAAATGAAAGGAATTGTTGACACTGTCTGGATACATGCATGAAGTCATATATATTATGTATTTGTGAGATTATTTACAATGACCATGACAACACATCATATAAACAAATTAAACATGCTAATTGATAACAAATTGTCAAAATTAGTTCATGTACTGACATTTAGCCTTGACTTTTATATTGATATCCCCATTTAAGTATATTGGGCATTTGTCATGCTTGTTATGCAAGTCTTTATAAATTATTTTTTATGTTGTAGGTGCTGAAAAGATGACGAGTAAAAAGAGAGTTCTTATTGTTGGAGCTGGGGCTGCTGGAACTGCAGCTGCTTACAGTTTATCAAAACATCCAGAGAAATTCCAAGTAGAAGTCTGGGAAAAACTATCAGTACCTGGAGGCGTGGCCTGTTCAAGCAATATTAAAGGAGATGCATTTGTTAATTATGGGGTTCAAGGAGGTACACCGTCATACAGAAATACTTTGATAATGATGAAGGAGTTTGGATTTAAGACATCACCAGTACATATGATGATATCCTTTGGTAAAGGGAAGACTCATTGGACAAACTATGCAAAGTCACCCCTGACGGAAAAGTTGAAAAATGAAATCAAACATTTTGAAGATGTCTTGAAGAAGATCAACAGATTTGAGTTCTTTTATATTTTCGTTCCAATGTACAAAGTTTTAAAATGGAATGGATTTTCTGAAGATTTTGCAAATGAAATGGTATTTCCACTCACTGCTCTTTTCTTTGGAACAGGAAACCGTACTCCATATGTGTCGGCTGCAATCATGGCTAGAGTATTTTTAGATGAAGACCTGCGTTTATTTGATTATGACTCAGAACTTCTGTTAAGTCAATCCCCAGAAATGTTTGCCTTTCCAAAGCTAGAACAAATGTATGAAACCATCTTAAGAAAAAGTGGTGTGAAAATCTGTTTGAATCGACCAATAACTTCTGTTAAGAGATATGGGACCCATGTCACTGTGATTGACCAAGATGGGAAAACTGCTACATTCGATGAAATCCTGTTTGCATGTGATGCAGAAACAGTTCTCAAATTGTTGGAAAACCCAACCTTCTTTGAAAGAAAAGCACTTGGCAATGTGAAATATTATAATGATTTAATTCTAACGCATGAAGATGATAATTACATGAACAAACATTATGAAGTAAACAAAGACAAAGATCAGTACTTTGTCAGAACTGATCCGACAGACCCAGCCAAAATAGAAATGTCTTTCAATCTATCCAACTACCAACCACAGCTGAAAAATTCCAACAGAAATATATACCAGACGATATACTTAGATGACAATCTGAGAGAAAAATACTGGACTGTAGATGAAGTGAAGAAGGACAAAGTCTTACTGGAGACGTGGTGGAGACAGTTTTCTCATTCCTGGACTCATTTTGCATTCACTGTCCCCTTGATGAGATATCTCCAAGGAAAGAAACACTCATGGTTTTGTGGTGCTTATACACTGATTAATACTCACGAGATTGCAATGATCTCTGGTCTAGCTGCTGCTCACCGCTTAGGAGCACCATACCCATTTCATCATGATGCATTAGCTGCCAAACAGTTTGATCAGTATCTATTAACCATACACGGCAAACCAAGGAACTTTGGGTGTAACAAAATGACACTATTGAGTTGTATTCTTGCTCCCTTGATGGCCCTTTTTGCACTTTTTTCCCTCTTATTGAGGTTTTGTTTCAATAGAAAGTCATAGCTTCTTAATGTGAAGATATTGTAATAGTCTATAATATAGTTTAAAATGTATAGTACAGACAGTTTTATGAACATTTACACACGTGTGGTATACATGTATACAAAAATTAGCATATATTTATACATGTCATCTAATTGTACTACACAAGTGAAGCTGAACATGTATGTTTGTGTTGTGAATATATTGTAAATACAATTCCTATAATAATATATTGTATTCAAAACCTAATTTTGTAATAAATAATTGATACTTGAATGCTATATATAAAAATTACAACAACAATAATTAATAAGTTTTTCCTGTATTTCAATATTTTTGAAATTCTTAAAGTTTTGTTTTTTTTGTAAATGTTTATTAATGAATCAATTTATAATAATCATTTGACATTTCTGTATGATAGTTTCAAGGTGTATGGATTCTGTTTAAAGAAAATGTTCTAAGTTAAACTTTAAAAGATTTTTCTATACATACATGTAATGCCATCTTTAGTTCTGACCAGGATAGTAAAACAAATTTGGGTTGTATAGGAAGGGAACTGTTTTGTAATTATAAACAAGCAAGTAGGAAGCTACCAGATCCACAAACCATAATCTAAGGGTCCTTACTCATTATGATATTTTCTGATTTGTGCAAACCAAAGATTAAATAGATTGGTTTGGTAGCAAAGAAACTACATGTATTTTGATATTTCTCTTATTGGGTTTTAAAGTTTAGTCTATATGTTTGATAGCAGTGTTTTTTTGTTGTTCAAATTTTATATTATTTATTGTTTATTATACAAATTAATAAGTCTACCTCTATATTTTCTTAATAAATACAGGTTCAAAACTTAGTGACTTTATTATTCAGATCATTTATTTTGTTTCTACATACTTTAAAATGTATACACACCCCAAAACAACCACAGTCTTTTTAATCTCTTTTCGGCTCCAGACATTCCTTCTTCCTTTCTCTTTTCTACTTACATTTAGTTCACAGAAATAGACATACAAATGTAATAGTAGGCATTGGTTCAAAGATTGGAAATGACATAGACTAAAGGAATGTGTTACATTCATACCTTTTATCACTAAGTTAATCTCTTAACCCTTTACTCCATAATGACACCTTTCGATGCTTATGTAGTGCCTCAGTTGAAACGTATTGCCTATGTAAAGACTTTATCAGACTTAAAAAAATGGTATCTAATATAAAAAGGATATTCATGAGAATATCTGACTGGAATTTCATTGATGAAATATATGTTTTTCGCAATGCATTAATACTTTAAACCTGATGATTATTTTTTATTGAAAAAATCCTATGCGAATCAAGTATGTAAAAAAAAAATTCCATGGAGGAAAGGGTTAAATTACTAATAATTCTCACATCTCAATGTTTACAAAAAATTAATATGCAAATGGTTTACCGTATATACAAAAGACATTAAGGCCCTACATGTAAAGTAGATAATTTTGCCTAAGGGAGTTACAACCTTTGCTGAGGTTTTTCAAAAAGAAAATATGTTAACTAACACTTTCAGAATGTTATTTCATGTAGTAAATCACGTCTTTTACTGCAAAACTGGTTATGGTTCTCTATAGTACTGTACATGTACAGCAGCATAATGTTTGAAGATACCAAGGAATAACAAGAATGTGTCCATAGTACACGGATGCCCCACTCACACTTTTATTTTCTGTGTTCAACTTCAGTGGCCTGTGAAATTGGGGTTAAAATTCTAATTTAGCATTAAAATTAGAAAGATTATAAAGGGATAATGTGTACTAAGTTTCAAGTTGATTTGACTTCAACTTCATCAAAAACTTTAACCTGAAGTGGGACAGAGGGACAAACGGATGAACAGACTGATAAACACAATGCCCCTAAGTGGGGAATGAAAATAAGTGCACACACACTCAAGTGTCTCACCTGCTTAACTTATCAGGACTAATATTATGTTGAAAGTCTGTAATATGATGGCTCTACTACAAGTTTCCCAAATAACTTAACATTATCAATGATCCATGTAAATGAGGTCAAGGTCATAGATATTTTACACTTTCCAATCATACCATATGATACACCAAACATAGTTTGCCTAATAGTATCTGATGAGTGCATTAAACCACAAAATCTTAATGTTGACTAATGAACCATGAAAACAAGGTTACTCAGAAAAACACCTTACAATCATGCATTGCATAGGAACAGACCTAACCACAAAAACTTTCTTGGCCAATAAACTTTGAAAATGAGGTCTATGTGAGACGAAAACAGTCAGTCGACATTAACACCTCACAATGAGTATAAATGACCTATTGCAGTTAACAGGAATAGGATATAAATAACCTGACCAGGAAAAATTAAGTTATGATCACTGATCAATGAAATGAGGTCAACAACTTAGGCAAGACCTGTCTAACACAGACATGTAGACCTTGCAAGGATCCCATATATCAAATAGTTATTCTATGCTCCGTACACAAGTACTTTACAAGAAAAATTAAATACATTTTTCAAAAGCCATCACTGAACCATGAAAATGAGGTCGAAACTAGAGGCTCTAAAGAGCCTGTGTCGCTCACCTTGGTCTATGTGAATATTAAACAAAGGACGCAGATGGATTCATGACAAAATTGTGTTTTGGTGATGGTGATGTGTTTGTAAATCTTACTTTACTGAACATTCTTGCTGCTTACAATTATCTCTATCTTTAATGAACTTGGCCCAGTAGTTTCAGAGAAGATTTTTGTAAAAGATAACTAAGATTTACGAAAAATTGTTCAAAATTGACTATAAAGGGCAATAACTCCTAAAGGGGTCAACTGACCATTTCAGTCATGTTGACTTATTTGTAAATCTTACTTTGCTGAACATTATTGCTGTTTACAGTTTATCTCTATCTATAATAATATTCAAGATAATAACCAAAAACAGCAAAATTTCCTTAAAATTACCAATTCAGGGGCAGCAACCCAACAACAGGTAGTCTGATTCATCTGAAAATTTCAGGGCAGATAGATCTTGACCTGATAATCAATTTTACTTCTGTCAGATTTGCTCTAAATGCTTTGGTTTTTGAGTTATAAGCCAAAAACTGAATTTTGCCCCTATGTTCTAGTTTTAGATGTGGTGGCCATCTTGGTTGGTTGGCCAGGTCACGCCACACATTTTTTAAACTAGATACCCCAATGATGATTGTGGCCAAGTTTGGTTTAATTTGGCCCAGTGATTTCAGAGAAGATTTTTGTAATAGATTACTAAGATTTACGAAAAATGGTTAAAAATTGACTATAAAGGGCAATAACTCCTAAAGGGGTCAACTGACCATTTCAGTCATGTTCACTTATTTGTAAATCTTACTTTGCTGAACATTATTGCTGTTTACAGTTTATTTCTATCTATAATAATATTCAAGATAATAACCAAAAACAGCAAAATTTCCTTAAAATTACCAATTCAGGGGCAGCAACCCAACAACAGGTTGTCCGATTTATCTGTAAATTTCAGGGCAGATAGATCTTGACCTGATAATCAATTTTACTTCATGTCAGATTTGCTCAAATGCTTTGGTTTTTGAGTTATAAGCCAAAAACTGAATTTTACCCCTATGTTCTATTTTTAGCTGTGGCCAGGTGAGCTAAAAAGGAGATAAGACAGATAAAAACTTCATTACACAAGCAATCTTTCAATTACAGCTTTATACAAACAGTTAATGTCATTGTACTGACTATGTCTTGCATTCTGTGACTTTTTTTTTTTTTCAAATAATGTTGTTGGTTATATTACAAAATTATGTTTTATTTGATGCCGTATATTGAGGACTTTTATAGCTTTCATACTAAACAGTTTGGATTTTGCTCGTTGTGTTGAGATTATATGGTGATAATTAGTAGTTCATAACCTTGTCTTTTGATCTTTTGAATTGAAGCCCCATTAGTAATTGTACACCATCTAATTATATTTTTTATCAGTCGTTACAGCATAAAATGTAATATTGTTAACCATATATATAATATACATTGTAACAGAGTATACCGTCATAACCCCTCCAAAAAATTCTTAGTACAGTTCATTTGGTGGTCATTTGTACTGCAAGATAAAGGTGAACACAAATGATTAAGCCATATTTGAGATTTGGCATAAAAATTGCCATAAATATCAGACTATAGCACCGACTCGATGGCAGCAGCTGGCGATAACCATTTAAAGCTATGTCACTTGTATCATATCATAATCTGTATGAATTTGAAGAAAAACAAGAGGCTCTCAAGAGCCTGAATCGCTCACCTTAATTCTTTTGGTTAAATCTCTCATCAATGATTATTTTGGCTTTTCAATTTATTTAAATGTTTTTTGGATCGTCCTATTTTCTTCAAAAGCCAAAAAAAATAATCATTTTCTCCTATGTTCTATTTTAGCCATAGGAGCTATGTTTCTTGACATACAAGGTAATAAAATATAAAATTTATACTAGATACTCTGAAACTCATTTAGCCTAAGTTTGGCTGAAATTGATACAGCAGTTTCAAAGGAGAAGATTTTTTAAAGTAAGTCAACATGATGAACAAATTGTGAAAAAAGTCTTTAAAGGGCAATAACTCCTTAAGGGGTCAATTGACAATTTTGGTCAAATTGACTTAATTGAAGATCTTACTTTGCTGAACATTATTGCTGTTTACAGTTTATTTCTATCTATAATTATATTCAAGATGATAAACAAAAACAGCAAAATTTCCTTAAAATTATCAATTCAGGGGCAGCAACCCAACAACAGGTTGTCTGAAAATTTCAGGGCAGATAGATCTTGACCTGATAAACAATATAACCCAACGTCAGATTTGCTCTAAATGCTTTGGTTTTTGAGTTATAAGCCAAAAACTGCATTTGACCCCTATGTTCTATTTTCAGCAATGGCGACCATGTTTGTTGATAGATCATAACTTCGGATACAATTTACAAACTAGATACCCTAAGAAACATTCAGTTAAAGTTTGGAAGTATTTGGCCCAGTAGTTTCAGAGGAGAAGATTTTTGTAAAAGATAACTAAGATTTACGAAAAATGGTTAAAAATTGACTATAAAGGGCAATAACTCCTAAAGGGGTCAACTGACCATTTCAGTCATGTTGACTTATTTGTAAATCTTACTTTGCTGAACATTATTGCTGTTTACAGTTTATCTCTATCTATAATAATATTCAAGATAATAACCAAAAACAGCAAAATTTCTTTAAATTACCAATTCAGGGGCAGTAACCCAACAACAGGTTGTCTGATTCATCTGAAAATTTCAGGGCAGATAGATCTGGACCTGATAAACAATATTATCCCATGTCAGATTTGCTCTAAATGCTTTGGTTTTTGAGTTATAAGCCAAAAACTGCATTTGACCCCTATGTTCTATTTTTAGCAATGGCGACCATGTTTGTTGATAGATCACAACTTCGGATACAATTTACAAACTAGATACCCTAAGGAACATTCAGTTAAAGTTTGGAAGTATTTGGCCCAGTAGTTTCAGAGGAGAAGATTTTTGTAAAAGATTACTAAGATTTACGAAAAATGGTTAAAAATTGACTATAAAGGGCAATAACTCCTAAAGGGGTCAACTGACCATTTCCGTCATGTTGACTTATTTGTAAATCTTACTTTGCTGAACATTATTCCTGTTTACAGTTTATCTCTATCTATAATATTATTCAAGATAATAACCAAAAACAGCAAAATTTCCTTAAAATTACCAATTCAGGGGCAGCAACCCAACAACAGGTTGTCTGATTCATCTGAAATAGTCTACCAATTTTATGAAATTCTAGGTCAATCTGACAAGCGGTTTTGGAGAAACGTTGCGGACAAGTTCATTTTTAAAGTGGCGGAAGAAGAGGAAGAAGAAGAAGAATAATAAAAATAATAAGAACTGAGCAAAAACAATAAGTCTCCAAACTTTGTTTGGGAGACTTAATAACAATTAACATACGATACTTTAAGGTTGAGGTTAAAAAATCGTTTCACCGAAAACAGTCTCCATCAAAATATCCTCAGGAAGTGGATGAAAATTAAATGATACTATAATATTTACATATTTTTTTTATGCTTATGGTAATTTTTGCGGTGTTAACATATTTTGGCATACTATTAGTAGTTTATGAAGATTGTGGAAAAAAAATTCATGCATGTTCATTTTTTTTATTCCACAATACATTTTTCTCAAGAAAATTGCAAAATAAAAAAAACACAATAACAAAACTTTGTTTTTAAGCATATTAATTCCACCCTTTTAACTTTCAAATAGCAATTTAAGTCAGGAAAGGTCTCCTTCATACATATACACAGTATCATACAATCTTATATGCTTATCTTATATCAATCATTCAAGATTAATCTGACATTCAATGTTCAACGATTTCATATACAAACTTGTACATTTTTGTACCACACAAAATATGCATTCATTGCTACATATGTACCAGAAATACACTATTAGATAAGTTTCGATTGACACAATTTGAGCAAGTCTCCATGGTAAAAGCTTATATGCACAAATTCCAACATATATCAAATAAATTCATCTTGTTTTAGCAGCCAGCCACTAGAGATAAGAAAAAATTGTTTTCTGTACAATTTTAATTTTGTTTAGCCATACTTGATTTATTAGTATGATCATGATGATCTAGCAAGAATCTTTTAATGATTTGTTTTACCACATTTCAATTTGGTTTATAGCCAAATAGGAAAATTAACCATTTACCCCTCCTAAATGGTGGTGAAGGGGAATAACAAACTATAGCATATTAAAACCTGTCTTTACCAATGTTTTGTGCTCAACCAATAACATATACATTTAAAAGATAAAATCCTTCTAAGTTTCAATCTAATTTTACCTTTAGAATTTTAGGGCCGACATCAAAAAATCAATGAAGGATAAAAAACTTAATTCAAATAGTTTGGGGTGGGGGGTCAAAATTGCTGCAAGTTTTGTTTAATTAACATCGATATTATATATATCCTTATTGGTCAATCAATATTTCCCAAATTAAGTTAAGAGGAGGGTAGGGGGTCAGTGAAAAAACTATATGAATTAAGTTTTTTTTATCCTACATTGAACTTTTGATGTCTTCCCTTAATTATATCAAGTATTCTTTTGTTCAGCAATCTTATATCATCACAACCATAATTTACAAAACAGACTTTTTCACAAAAATGCATTATGACTTCCTACAATGTTTCTAGATTATTAATGAAAAATTAAATATATTAAATACCTGATTAGAGGTCCTTATGAATTCTTATATAAATATGTATCACAGCAAACAAAAATGTACAAAGTACTGTAAATTCAGAAGTTATTGTGTGGTTTTTATTATAGCGAAAAATGCGAAAGAGTTGTAAACGCAATATGCAAACAATGCTAAAGAGTTGTAAACGCAATAATTTAAACTCACATTTTGAAATATTTTATATGAATTAAACAGGATTTTTCTCAAAATCGTAAAAATTAAAATCGTATTTAAGTATAAACTGACAAAATCGAAATAATAATTTCTGAATTTACAGTAACCATTAGTATTAGTATTTTAGCACTATAAAACAAACATTTTTAAAGCACCATGAAAATCTTTATAAGACATAACATTTGAAAACAGAAATTCTCCTATTTCAATACATTTAATGTCCAGTAGACAATAAATTGGGGTTTTCTAACACACACTTTCATCTTAAAGCATCTTTGAAAATTAAATTGTAGAAATCATTTAGAAAAGATTTTAAATTCAATTGATTTTCCATTGTACAAAATCTTCACAACGCATGGTGATTTTGTACCCAAAAAAAAATTTCTTTTAAAAATAAGAAAGGAACTTCTTAACACCACCAAAACTTCTTCCCTCCTCAAATCAGTCATCACAAATCTCTCTACTAAACAATAACAAAAAGAAGTAATGAAATACAAGTTATATCAATTACCGAATATCTTACGAAAAAATGTATAACATCACAAATACTGTTGCAATAATATGGGACATCAATATTTTTCATTAGATGATACTGCATAGCATAATTAAAAGGGACAGTATTTAATCTTTTGAAATGGGTAATACAATTATTTCACATGTAGATATTTTAAAAATATCATAAACTACACTTGGCATCTTCACAGACACTACTATATCACAGTTGGGTTTATTTTAGTCACATGATCAGGGAAAAGTCACATGACTTCCTGAGTATCTTTGATTGAGAATCTTTGGAGTATCAGAATCATGATATTTGTTGTTCTACATACAGCTCACATCAACTAAAGAAGTATGTTGAATTCTGTACACTATTAAGATCAAATGTACCTAAAATAGAAAATTAAGAAACAGGTCAAATGAATGCAATAAATGTTGTCTAATATGGTGCTCGTCTTTTGCTTTGTAAACATGGCCAAGTTCTAATTCAAATAAAACAATGGGAACAAATATTTGACATCACAATTGAATTATAATTAGAATGACAATAAAGATCAAAATATACATTTCTCCGGGAGTTGATATATATTCAATAAAATCTTTTAAATAGTTTCTGCTTATGGTAAGATGAGCAAAAAGCATGACCTAAAACATTTATTTAGATTCTACTGGAAAATTCAGAACTTTTTCATTCAAAGAAGACCTATAAGACACATCCCATTTTGATTTGATAGAGTAAAATTGTTCTGTAAAAACAACCATTTTCGATTCAAACGGGTATGTTTGTATTTGCATATTTTCAAATAGTAAATGGTTGCCATCTTACCATGAGCAGACATAACACAGTTTACCCTTGTTGTATCAAACTAAGTTGACTAGAAATTTATGAAAGAATCAAAATAGGAGTAATTTATGTAAATTTGCTCCATTTGAGTATCACTGGTAAATAATTTTGGTTCATCCTAAATGTGAACTAATCATAATCTTACATGTAAAATACAAATGTCATTTGGTTCTATTGTGTTTTGTATACTGCTGTTTGTCTTTTAGGCCAAATAAAAATATACAGTGAAACCTGATTAAACCGAACCCTGAATAAACCGGAAACCTGTCTAATCCAAACTTGTTCTGAAGACCAATCATATCACATTTTATGCATTGTGAACCTGATGAAACCGAATACCTGCCAAAACCGAACAAAATCTCAAGTCCCGAAAGGGTTCGGTTTAGTCAGGTTTCACTGTATGTGTGGTTCCAGTAACCCTACCGTCCCTACTTTTTCAGCTGAAAAATAGCCTACCCTAGAGATTTTATTGTCATTTTTCATTAAGCACTGTTAAAGTCAGAATGTTGCTCCCATAGACTCAATGTAAAAAAAAACCATAAAATAAAAAAAAAAAATCCCTACCTACCTACCCTAACTTTTTTTTCAGATGTAACTGGAACCACACATACTTTTTTATTTGGCCCAAGTCATATTTTGCATGGTTTTGTGATTTTGTCATTGACTTATGAGTTCCATTATCCATTTGATATTTTCCTCGTCTCTTTTAAACTGACCTACTTACAAAACTAATACATCATTGCTGCCTCCAAAAGCAGCAAACTGCAAAGTCTAGCCTCCTTCACTTTATCAAAGCAAAATAAAATCTTATTTTATCTACACAGAAGCTGAATTAGAAACCTTCATAGAAATGTTTAATATTACCTTTTGTTGGCACCCTACTTAGGCATTCCTTTAAAAGAGCTCTCAATGTAACGTCCCTGAAATAATAAATACAGTAATATATAGCTAAAACCCTAAAATAAAATTTGTGAAAGATGAAAAGGCCTTATTAATTGTACTACATACAACCTGTCATGAAATTTTTACAACAGGCACTTACAAAAATATTTTTATACTCTACAAAGAATTCAATATATATAACTTAACTCATCCATTTTATGATAGAAATATGTGTAAAAATGGTTAAAAAACCTCATTTCATAAATCAACTGAACAAAATAAAAGACCTTCAAAATTCCTTATTTCAAGTTTTACACTATATAGATATACATACTTTGGAATGTCACCAAATCTTTCCAGCATAAATTTGGACAAATCTTCCAGAATAGGTTGGCTATGTAAGGCTATAAATTGTTCTCTACATATCTGCAATGTGAAAAGGTCCAAGATAAAAGTCATAGCTAAGAACAAAATAAAGTGGAGGCTCCTAGAATCCTGTATCATAAAAAATACCATTAATGTCCAAGAACACAACACAGCCTATTGATATGTTAAGTGAGAGAAGTAAAATTTGATTAGTAAGGGTTTGTTCGTCTCAATGAATCTTGTTGTGTCAAAAGTCTGATGAGTCAAAGTAATTTCTCAGTCCTGATAAAATGCATGTTTGATCAATTCATAAGAGACCATTCAGAACTTATTTTGATCCATGAGTGATTTCATAATTTAATGTTACTGACCTTTTTAAATATTTGTGTAGACTATTGATTTTATTTGTGCATGATTTGTATCTGTACATGTGTGTTTGATTATTATAAAGGTATAAAAATTGAGAAAGAATACACAATCATTAAGTGTCATATCCATTAAGGCACACTGTTTAAAGTATCTAATTTACACAAATCTGAGACTATTTCATGCATTCCAAAGTAATGATGACATGCTCAACCTTGACTTTTGTGGCCTTCACATTTTCCCTTATTATTTATTACCTTTTCAAGATGCAAAACAATTATTTTCATTTGGCTCCTGTGTCAAAATTTGAAATCCAGACACAAAGAACCATTCAAATCAAATTGTGATTGAAAACTTTTACTGAACAAAAACACCTACAAATATAAGAATTAGAAGTGCCTCCCCTCAATCTGATCATCCAATATCTTTGTATGGAATCACCCAAAGTACAAATGAACATTTTGAGTAGATTCTATAGAGTGATAAAATACCTTGTTCATTATATCTACATCACATGGATGTGTCCAATAACAGTCATGTACAGAAACATAGGTTATTCCAGCTCTGAAAATAAAAACAAACAATGGCATATAATACAAATAAACAAAAAAAAGTCCTTAAAATCTGTTTCCAGAATGTCAGACTGAAAGACAGACATGAGTAAGACTGTATGCCTAAGCCCATAACAATTAACTTACATATAATTTAATGAATGCTTGAACAAATGTTATGTAATGTATAAATTGTTGAAAATTTTATTAAGGTGGTACCCAACACCTTCGCTAAACTTAATTTGGCTTGTTTAATTTTCATAAAATTTTACTTTGACCCTTTGACAAAAATATGAAAATTTTGAAAAATTTGAACCAGCCATTTTATCAGAAAAAATACACTGGTTACATAGCAATTTGACAAAAACTAGTTTTGATCATTTAAAAGCTTAATATTTCCTAAACAACACATCATGATTAAAACGTTTAGCTGATTTTACAGAGTTATCTCCCTGTAGTGTTAGGTACCACCTTAAAGCTTCGTAAAATTGCCTTCAATCCAACACATTGTACACCTGATATTTCTTTACAGGCTCTTAGATGTAGCTTGGAGAATATTCTTGATGCAACAATGTTACAATACAAATGATTACTGGACATACTATACTGTAAATTCAGGAATTAATACTTTATTCTTTTTATTGCCAAAAAAAGCGAAGGGTTATTATCCCAATAATTTAAACTCACATTTTGAAACTTTTTTTTATGTGAATTAAACAGGATTTTTCTCAATCTAGCAAAAATTAAAATTGCATTTGTCTTATCTGACAAAATCACAACAATAAATGCCTGCAATAATTTCTGAATTTACAGTATATAATATGTTGTTGCTTAACACCTGTGTTTGTTTTATTTTGCATATAAATCTTTGAAAGTTTGTATGATAATAAAAACCTTCTTGTGTTAATAATCTGGTATGAAGTAAAGTACTTAAATCTAAATCTAGAGTATAATTGAAGTTTTAACTACACTAACCTCCAACAGTACAAAGCTGTTAACATCATGTGGACAGAGTCTAAGGAATGTATATAATTAGGAGGGAATCCATTCTTTTGTTTCTGACTGTTAGGCTTGCTGCAAGAAATGATAGAACTTAAATTAGTTTCTGTCAGAAGTAATCTATTTCACATTTCTAGTATTTCACCAACTTTAAAATTATGCATTCAAAATTTCCAGTAGATTATCATATTTCAAAACATGTTTCAAAAAGATATTTTACAGTGTGTTTTTCTATGTTGTGATGTTATACCATTGTTTCAGAAAAAGAGAGAAGGCTTGGTACAATAAAAACGTTAAATCCCACTGCAATCGTTGCAGCTGTCCTAAGTCAGGTATCTGATGTTCAGTGGTTGTTTGGTATATTTGGTTCACAAGTGTTTCTCGTTTCTTTATAGATTAGACAGTTGGTTTTCCCATTTGAATGGTTTTACACTACTAATTTTTGGGGCCCATTACAGCTTGCTGTTCGGTGTGAGCCAAGGCTCTGTGTTTAAGGCTGTACCTTGGCCTATAATGGTTTACTTTTATAAATTGTTACTTGGATGGAGAGTTGTCTAATTTGCTCTCATACCACATCTTCCTTTATCTATTTAAATTCTTCAATTGCCATGGTACACATTGAGGCAATACTTCAAATGAGAAATTCCTGTGTTTATAAATAGTAGCTGAACTTTTAGTATAATTTTCAAAACAGATAGATTCATACACCAAGCACAACTTTGCATTTCATGTAGACTAAACTCCATAAAACAATACATACCCATACATAAGCACAATATATGAAATATAAACCTTATCACTATAAACACTTACTCAGGTCTATCAAACTCAGCTGATAACTTAGTTATTCCTTTTAGATTTACAGTCTTCTGTTTAAAATAAGGCTGAAGTACAGGTAAATCAAGGGGAGTAACCCATTCGACTGGTTTATTACAGGTCTTAGATATCATATCAGCACATTCTGTGAACCAATCCTGTAAAACATTCAAATGATTCATTGGTTTGTGGTTGACATAAAGATAAGATTAACAGCAAAATTTTGTTTCACATACATATTATAAAACTTTTGAAATGGTCCTTTACCAAAACATGCACATGATGTCCTGTGAGTTTACTGCAAACCCATTTATCCCAGATATCTAATTTCACAGACATTCATTTTATATGTTTTTTTATATTCTCTTGATGTATTTAAGACCATAGTTTTACATATTCTACACAATCAGTGAATCCATTAATTTTCTACTATTGAAGGCAAATTATTAATGGCTCCATAAATTTGTTGGCTTACAGTATTTCCATTTGTTATTTAACAATTACATCCTCAGTGTGTTGAAATAAATTCATAGCATCATCAAACAATAAGTGACTGCTTGGAAGATCAGAAAATAGTTTCTGTGTACAATTGTACAAAGTTCCCCAGACCTTCAATAAAACCAATCCAAGCCTTTAAACTAGACTTTGCATACCATGTACAATTGTACAAAGTTCCCCAGACCTTCAATAAAACCAATCCAAGCCTTTAAACTAGACATTGCATACCATGTACAATTGTACAAAGTTCCCCAGACCTTCAATAAAATCAATCCAAGCCTTTAAACTAGACATTGCATACCATGTACAATTGTACAAAGTTCCCCAGACCTTCAATAAAATCAATCCAAGCCTTTACAATAGACATTGTCTACCAACCTGGATCATTTTTGTAGATGTGAACATTCTCTGTAGACAACTGAAGGTAGCCTCTGTCAAGTAATGACTGGCTTTCCATTGATGTTTCTCTGGAAATTCTGGAATGTCTTTTAACTGTCTTAAAATCTGATATCTGGCGCCATAACGTGTCACACCATATACTGTGGTCATAACTGTCTGTTTAATAACCTGTGAACATGATCAAACAAAAAATAGTTATAGGCTTGATACATGTTGATCCAGTTTAAAATTTCATAAGTTAACTGTTAAAAGATAACTGAATAGACATTTTTTTAATACAATTTACATTTTAATATAATCATAATGAATTTATTAAGGGTTCCACCTAAGTATTTTGGATCCACATAAAGGGCTTCACCATATTTGACCATGATGAGTCCAACAGTAGGTACAAAAACAATGTCAATGTTATAGAAGTCAACATTAAACAAGAATGTGTCCATAGTACAGAGGTGCCCCACTCGCACTGTCATTTTCTATATTCAGTGGACCATGAAATAGGGGTTCAAAACTCTTATTTGTCATTAAAATTAGGATGATCATATCATAGAAAACTTATGTGCTAAGTTTCAAGTTGATTGGACTTCATCTTTATCAAAAACTTCCTTGACCAAAAACTTTAACTGGAAACAGGACCAACAGACAGATGCACAGACAGAAAAAAAACATAATAACCCTATAGTTAGAAAATAAAACAAAGTAAGATTAATCTTTTTTAACAAAGATAAATTCAATCAACTGATAAAAAAATGTGTAACTTTGATCCGTTGTTGGACTCAACATGTCAGAAAATGAAGAAGAGTGCAGTCAGATTTTCAGGAGACTTAGACTCGTTTTATTGACGATCCTGTTTACTATCATACTCAATTTTTTCCTTTTCAAATACAAATGTAAATGACGTAATAATACCTTTCTACGAACAAATCCTTCTAACACTTGTGCAATTTCATCTCCATTTGCTGCATCTGTCAGTCTAACCTTTTCTACCTGAAATAAATGAATGAAAACTTTAAAAAGATCAATTGCAATGCTAAATCATTGTTTTGAAATTTTTTGTGATTGTTATTTAACTTCAGAGATAAAGATATCTAATGACAATTCATAATCTTGACAATGATTGACAATGAAAGAACACAAATTTACTTCATAAATTACAAAGTATTCTAAATTTACATCTAAACTAATATACATAACTTTTTCAAACACTCTATCCCAAATATTTATTTTTAAAGTTGAGTACAATTCAAAAGCTTTACTATTTCAAATGTTAAGCTTCTTTTCTTACCAGTCTTTAATGGTGTTAATTGCCACATCTTTAGATCTTTCTTATAATAACAAAATAATATTATATAAGAAAAAGTTGAGAAAAATTATCTGTGCAAACAGTCTATACAACTAGTAGCTTTAGTTGAGTATATGTCAACAGACTAAATTATACAACCAGTAACTTTAGTTGAGTATATGTCAACAGACTAAATTATACAACCAGTAACTTTAGTTGAGTATATGTCAACAGACTAAATTATACAACCAGTAACTTTAGTTGAGTATATGTCAACAGACTAAATTATACAACCAGTAACTTTAGTTGAGTATATGTCAACAGACTAAATTATACAACCAGTAACTTTAGTTGAGTATATGTCAACAGACTAAATTATACAACCAGTAACTTTAGTTGAGTATATGTCAACAGACTAAATTATACAACCAGTAACTTTAGTTGAGTATATGTCAACAGACTAAATTATACAACCAGTCACTTTAGTTGAGTATATGTCAACAGACTAAATTATACAACTAGTCACTTTAGTTGAGTATATGTCAACAGACTAAATTATACAACTAGTAACTTAAATTGAATATATGTCAACAGACTAAATCAAGTCTGTCATTACTAAGTTCCAAAAAAGCACAATTCAGCAAATCTATTGACTTCTTTATGGGGATAGTTTAGGGAAGGTTTCAGTTCCAACCGTGTCATGTAAAACTATACTTTCCGTCTAACTTATGCATGTAAATACCTACCAATTCAGCAACATCACTATATACATCTTTAGGAGCTTCAAATGGGAACAAATTAACCGACTCTGCTCCTGCCTTGTCACGTCCAAGTGCTGCATAATGTTGTAAGCCATTACAGGAACCATCCTATAAAAGTCCAAGGTTTATCAATACATTTTGAACCTGTTGTTTAGTGATGTCATTTGTTGATGTGGTTCATAAGTATTTCTTGTTTTTTTATTTGATTCGACCATTGGTTTTTCAGTTTAAATGGTTTAACACTAGTCATTTTGGGGCCCTTTAATGCTTTCTGTTTGGTGTGGGCCAAGGCTCTGTATTTATGGTTAGCTTTTTACAAATTGTGACTTTGATGGAGAGTTGTCTCATTGGCACGCATGCAATAATTTTCTTGTATCTATTTCCTTAGACTGTTTATCTGTGCCTTCTAAGATGTTAATATTTGTTTACATTATAAAATGAAACTATATGCCCTGAGAAAATATAACTAGTCAACAATGTTGCAGCATTGAACAGGCACACATAGGTTAAATAATTTTTAATCTGAACTTCCTTCATGTAAGAGGCATTGCTAGTTTTATCAGTGGGATATTATAAGATTTTCGAAAAATGTGTGTATCTATAATAAATTTCTTATTTTAGCTTCTTAATTTCAAACATAAATTCTAATGCTATCCTGAATGAATAAATATCTCTGTCATCCAATAAACAGGTAATCTTGTTTCTTATGTCTTATATAAATTTGGAATATCATTTTCTACGACAATTCTTATCATTGAAAATAAAGTAGAAGGCCAAGTTGGAGGTTAAGTAAAATAAAGAATTTGTAGAGGAAAAATCTAGAAAATTCTTTCAAAAAGAGTATAAATTCATCTTTGTTTTTACAGCATTTGATTTGCAAAATGGCTACAGTCTCCATCTATCAATGAAAGTTCAGTGTAATCTGTGTAATCTGACACTTGGGGACAAGAAAAAATTGCTAGATTAAGCAGGGTGTTGGAATGTTTATTTGAATATTACAGTATATGTTCTTAACAGAATAAATGGTATAGAATTTTTGTTCCAACAGGAATAGATATTATGACATTGTTTATAACAAAGTTTTCATTGGAACTTATGTTAAGCGGAACAAATATACGATGACAACACTGTATATGATGACCTTCATATTTTGTTGTTGTGCTATTCCATTAATGTCTTTTTCTAACAGTATGATATATTTCTTACCTGATGAACAGGAAAATGACAGATATATTTCTCTATATCAGAACTCCTGACAGCATTAGCTATTTCCTTACAGGCGGCTAAAGTCTGCCATGGTTCATCTGAAGCTTGCCACCATTTGTTTCCCTGAAAGTAATTCAATATACAGTCAAACCTCCTATAAATATCACCTCTATAAAGCAAACACCTGCCTTGTCTTGATGCCATCTTTTTCTCCTACTGTAGTAAGATCTATGCATCATTTGAATTATTATTGAGGGGCGTAAAAAGGGAGGGTATCTGCACGGAAGAATGTAAATTAAAACTGCCATTTCACGGTGAACAAACAATTAAAAATTTCCTACACGTTGATCTTTTAACTGATTTCACGAAACAGGTTGAATAACCAACCTTTTTTTTTTATTTCAAGTGCATTTCACAGCTGCATGTGAAAAAAAATTGGCAAAACATGTTGCACGAAAATAACCCTTTACCACCCTCATTATTCAAAGGTCACCGCTGTAATAAAGTCATTTTTTCTAAAGTCTTTACTAACTTGTATAATAATGGTGTAGTTTTTGTTGTATGTTATTATTTCAATTCTTTCAACATTTTGTTGTGTAATAGTTTATAGCAACATGAATTTTTAAGAATATGTGTTAAATCTTACATCCATTGGATTGTCAGCTGAATCTAAAATTTCATGTAACAATTCATCAGCGTAAGCAAGTCTTTCTTTGTTGGACGATCTGAAACAGGATTTTTTTTTTATGTAAGATCACTTTTAACACATAAAACACTAAAATCACCAACACACCTACAATTATTACCAGTCTACACATGCAATACTTCTCACATGCATAAATCATGTTTTAAGAGAGCTAATCAAAATTAACTTACTGATAATCCAACCTAACATGTACGTTAAGAAAATTAAATGTCCATTTATTTTAAAAAAAGACAATCTTACAACCATACATCTATTTTTATGTATATTATCATTATATTTATCTGATAGATTATATATAAAATAAAACATTACAGATTATACTAGATTTCATTAGGCCAGAAAATCTTATATGTCGTGGTAAATTTTTATATCATACTAGAACACACCTGTGATATCGCGGGTCTGTGACTGAATTAAAGTATATAACTATGCGCAAGCCTTATTTTAGTATTAGTACTGTCATCTGATAAAGTCATGCCGATTATAAGATACACAATTTTCTCTGCTTTCAAATCTTTCTGTTTGAACCCGTCGAACTGGAACTTATCAATTATTGGTAATATTAATTATTTGGAAAACAAAAGGTCCTGGAATGGAGTATTTTTTAATCAACAGCATTGTCCTATATTAGTTATAAATAAAGTTGAATTCTTTGATTCACTGTTTTACGTCATGCCCGCTAACAAATTGAAACTTATTTTTAGTCCAGATTTTTAGTATTCGTATTGTTATCTTAGAAAGTCTTACGGATTAAAATACTACAATAGGTAACAATTTGACAATTTAGTAGTGTGTTATCTTAGAAAGTCTTACGGATTAAAATACTACAATAGGTAACAATTTGACAATTTAGTAGTGTCAACCCTGTGATTATGACCCGTGTATATATATAGAATATTAATCCTGAATACACCGTTTGGTGGTGCGCCTGTCAGATGCGGAACGTACAGATAAGGTAATAGGTAACAGGTGATTATACTATTGGTATCGGTATCGGACTCGACCCGGAACTTCGTAATTATTGGCAATATTAATTACGTGGAAAACAAAAGGGCCTGGAGTGGTGTAATTTTTAATCTACACCTTTGTACTATATTAGTTGTATATAAAGTTGAATTCTTTGATTCGTCGTTTTTACGTGATGACGGCTGACAAATTGGACCTCGTAATTTTAGTATTATAGATTTGTCATTTAATAGCCTTACACATCATTGTCAATATAATGGAATTTGGTGTGACTATCATACAAGTGAGAGGATAAACTATCTATAAAACCAGGTTAAATCCACCAGTTTAAACAAAAAAAATTGCCTGTACCAAGTACAAAGTCAGAAATAGGACAGTTGTTATTCATTCGTTTGATGTGTTTGAACTTTTGATTTTGATATTTAATTAGGGACTTTCCGTTTAGAATTTTCCTGGGAGTTCAGTATTTTTGTGATTTTACTTTTTACATACCTCTTCTTCAAACCAGTAAGATTGATCAGATGTATTTTAAGCCAATCAAGTCCTTTCTTCCCTAAAGGTTTACCCTTGGCAAAACATAATATACTTCTAGTAACATCATCTCCTGAAATCATAAAAGCTAAAATAGACCATGTTCTGTATCAGTTGCAATACATTTTTTGCTCATATGAACAATAAAAATGATTAATGCAGCTATTTAGAGTAGAATAAATGGGTGGCATACATACTTCTTCTGACCTTATTGCTATTTAGGAATCTGCGACTTTTGATCTTAGAATCTGTGACACTTAAACTATTGAAATCATAAAACTATCACTTTTCTTTTTGGCGTCAGTCATTTTCTATTTTACAGGAACCTTATTTGATGTTCAATAATGTCTGTACCAAAGCATATAAGTTTTATTTTTGATGTCCAATAATGTCTGTACCAAAGCATATAAGTTTTATTTTTGATGTTCAATAATGTCTCTACCAAAGCATATAAGTTTTATTCATAATCATAAATAAGTACATAGCTTACCTAGATGATTAAAATGAGGTGGACATGGATAAGTACGACCTCTAAAGTCAAGGTTATGTGGGAACCAGAAAATATCGTCTTTATACTGAAAATAAACAGGAAAATCAAGGTTATGTTGAAATAGAACAAAAAGAATTTTTACCAATTGTGAATTCCTCAAAAAATTGTAACATAAATTGGTGGAAAAACCTGAGTTATCACCATATCTATGAAAAAGGCATACTTTTTGAAGTATAAAAGTCCTATGATTCTTAAACAACATATCTCTATTAATCATCAAACTTTAAAAGGATCTAGTTGTCATTGAACTAATCTTTCTCTTAATATTTTGTGAAAAGCATTGCTTAGACAGAATGACAGGCATATCTTAATCCATATTTTAAACCATTATTAAATAATAGGTTGTTTATTGCTTTACATAAAAGAGTTCAGTAGCAAATATTTCATGAATATTTATGATAACAAGCTCACACTAATTTTATTGAAAAGTTACATGGAATTTTAATTTCTATTGGAAAACAAGAGCATTTTAGCAGGTTCACATATTTGATCTTAAGATAAGTCAATATCATTCCCAAAGAATTGCTGCTCAACTTCTGCATTGTGCAGGAGCATGGTATTCCTCGAGTTTTGCATTAAATTAAGTACCTTATTATAACAAAAATATTCTACTACAACAAGTTCGTGTACCTGATTTGCAATAGAAAGTTTATACAGTGCACTACACCAGAGACTATTCATTTCAGACTTTTGTTGTTTAAGATGACCTCTCTTTATCTTTATTTCATTCTTCTGAGCAGGGGTCATGTCACTGCAAAAGTAAAAGAAAAATATTGGTTTGAATATTCTTCTAAGAAATAGTAAAATCATTTCAATAAATTGAAAACAATGATGTCCCTTGGAAATTAAAACTATAATATGGAAAATTGCATAAAAAAAATATTTCTTGTAGATTTAAAAAAAATATATATCAATGGTTCTTACCAGCAATTTCACTTAAAGGGTTTAAAAAATCAACACTTATCATATTTTTAGGAATTATGTCCCTTGAAAATGTAATTTCCATGGCAGATTGCATTGTTAATAGTTAGCACTCTAAGGCCTAAATTTCTTGTAAAATTTTGAATGAAAGAATTTATATTCTATAATAAGGAAGAACGAAAAATAAAGAAGAAACATGAATATCCAGAAGGTAATAAACGAATGTATCATTAAACAAAAAGTAACTGATCACGATTTAAAATCTCTTAATAAGTTATAACTGAAACTTATAAACAACAAAACATCTATAGGCCATATATCAATCATTTTTTCATACAGTTGCTTGATAATATTCTATAAATCACATTTAACAGATACTTACGGAGATATTTTAGGTGGTGCAGGACATTCTGATGGTGGTCGGGGTATGTCTAAATTTTTATCTCCCTTTTTGTTGAACAAGTCTATCACAACTTCTAACATCTAACAAGATATTCAGGTAAATTAATTATAACTGTTTTATCAAATTAGCTAGTTTATTATTAATAGTATATATTTATTAGAAAAATTAGAATAGCGGAGAAAAAAAATGGGTTTGTTTTGCTGTGGTTTTCTCTAAATTTTCTGTCCAAATAGTAGCTCCGGTTTCAGATGTAAAATACAAACCTTTTTTACTGATATACTTGTAAAAGACACCATGGAGACAATTCAAATACACTTTACAAGGTATCCTTATTAATCACTAACTTTACCTAAGATCAAAGTTTGACAAATAAAAGGATTGTAAAAAGTGAATAGAAGTGCTTAAATCTTCTTTAATACCCAACCTTGCCATCAAAAAGTGGAAGAAAAAGTAACATACAAAAGATCATAAAATTCCATAGCAAAATCATACATCCAAATTCAGAGGAACAAGAAGAAATAATTTATTGATAAAAGGAAGCACTCACAATAAAAAGTGCAAATTTATTTCTTTTTCAACACTTCCTTCTCTTAACATTTTTGCAAACAATTTATCTACTTACCGGTTTGTTAATGATCCATGGACACATGTCAAGTATATTCAGAGCATCAAATACACCATTTAACTTGTGACTTGGTACAGATTCAATGACAGAGAAATTATTGAACATGGATCTGTCAACCATTCTCACAGTCTTTGCTGAAAATGCATTATTTTTACATTTATCCCATTTTTCAATGATGGTCACCCCTTTTACATTGACTTGACTGTTAGTGTTGCTCTCCAACTATTGCAAAATTCAAAATTCTGAATTTATAAAACAAATTGCAATTTGGTCAGGATTTTAAAAAATAAGTTGCAATAGGTGGATAGCAACACTAACAGTCAATTCATAGTAATTATAAATCAATTAATAAAGTTGACTGGAAAAAACAGTTAAGTATTGTAATAGATTTCCTTCATATATTCCAAAATAATATGGTGTGTGTGTGTATGTGATACTGTGTGATCAGCCCACATTATAATGGAAAAATTTGTAGTTCTAAATAGCATCACGATACTATAAGCTATTGCACCGTATTTGTAGATTCATTTTTTACACGCGAGTGTTCGTAATTAAAGTTGCAGTTCGAGGATGTTTTTGTTCCTATAAATGCAACTGGAAATTGTCCTTCCCTGAATAATATTTGTATCTAAATTTAAAAAGAAATCCATAAACTTTCTTAGCCAATAATTAAGAATTTCCATTTATTTATGAAATACATACGTTGATTTAGGAGGTAGCCTCCCCTGTCTGGTAAGTGCCATGGTATAGGTGGCACTAACATAGGTAGCTCTGATGTCTCAAATGGAATATCTTGTATATAGTTACCATCATGTAATTTTAGTACAATTGGATGTGGCTGAAAAAGTAACAGTATGGGTTCAATGATAATAGTACATTTGCTTGTTTCTTGATCACAACGTATGCAGTGAAAACTTTTAACTGGTGATAGGATTTTACGAAAATCAAATATGCAATCAAAAGAAAACTGTTTCTAGGCTGTAGAGATTTCAGAATTTACATAAATTATCCATTAAGTCTTAAAAAATTAACACTAAAACTGAATTTGGTAAAATGAAACAACTCAACAAAATCCAAAGACAACATAAAGATACTTATAACATACCTTAACTTCTGCTTTAGATTTGCCTTTATATGATCGATAAACGTAGTAAAAAGCTGGAATCTCATTCCTGAAATTACAAGATAACAAGAGTGCACACACTGAAATGTCTCGCCTTTTATACTAATCATTGATATTATGTTGATAGTTCTAAGTATAAAGCTTAAAGATTTATTACAACTGTCACATAAACTTAACATTAACCAAGACAACTAAACAAAGACCAATGAACCATGAAAATGAGGTCAAGGTCAGACAAACCATGCCTGGCAGACATATACAGCTAACAATGCTTCTATACAACATATATAGTTGATCCATTACTTATAGTTTAAGAAAAAACACAAAAACTTAACAATGTGCAATGAACCGTGAAAATGAGGTCACGGTCAAATAAAACCTGCAGGACTGACATAAAGATCATAAAATATTTCCATACACCAAATATAGTTGACCTATGGCATATAGTATTAGATAAAAAGACCAAAACTCAAAAACTTAACTTTGACCACTGAACCATGAAAATGAGGTCACGGTCACATGACATCTGCCCGCTAGACATGTATACCTTACAACCATTCCATACAACAAATATAGTAGACCTATTGCATATAGTATGAGAAAAACAGACCAAAACACAAAAATTTAACTATAACCACTGAACCATGAAAATGAGGTCAAGGTCAGATGACACCTGCCAGTTGGACATGTACACCTTACAGTCCTTCCATACATCGAATATACTAGCCCTATTGCTTATAGTATCTGTGATATGGACTTGACCACCAAAACTTAACCTTGTTCACTGATCCATGAAATAAGGTCGAGGTCAAGTGAAAACTGTCTGGCAGACATGAGGACCTTGCAAGGTACGCACATATCAAATATAGTTATCCTATTACTTATAATAACAGAGAATTCACCATTACAAAAAATTTGAACTTTTTTTTCAAGTGGTCACTGAACCATGAAAATGAGGTCAAGGACATCGACATGTGACTGACGGAAACTTCGTAACATGAAGCATCTATATACAAAGTATGAAGCATCCAGGTCTTCCACCTTCTAAAATATAAAACTTTTAAGAAGTGAGCTAACGCCGCCGCCGCCAGATCACTATCCCTATGTCGAGCTTTCTGCAACAAAAGTTGCAGGCTCGACAAAAACAATAAAATGCTGGAGTTTTATTCCTGTAAAATACAAGAAAAGACAGTAAATTGCTGGAATCTCATTCCTGTAAAATACAAGAAAAGACAGTAAATTGCTGGAATCTCATTTCTGTAAAATACAAGATAAAAATCCAGATTTCACTGCTAGTTTTTCATTGGAATTCTAATTTTCAAAAGATTTAATTTTAAGTACTGTAGTTTCTCATTGTAAAATCCATTCTCTGTTCTTTTGTTCCCCTTTTGGTGCTGTCAGGGGCTTCTTTTCCCTTTTATTTCACTTTTCCAATTGATAAGAGTAACTTAAATATGTTTTATATGAAAACTTTAAACAAAATTTCCTTAATATAAGATCAAATAATTCATTTCTTTTAAAAAAGTAAATAAGTACAATTTAACAGTGAAGCCTTTTAATAAAGCAATGGTTGTCATATATCATACTAGGCTCCGTGTTGAAGGCCGTACATTGACCTATTTTTTTTTTTAAATTGTTATTTGGATGGAGAGTTGTCTCACTGGCACTCACACCACATTTTCCTATATCTATCTTATGTTTTGGTTATTTGGAAAATTTGCATTGACGGGAAACCTTTGGATATTATGCTGAATTTATTCGCAACTTTTACAGACTTGGAACCATTTACAGCTGATGATATTGTAAATGGTATATTGTTGAAGATGTTTTGGTTAGTTTTGTCATTGGGCTACTGTCTCACTGATGTATACCCCATACTTGCTTTTTTTTTTTTTTTTTTTTTTAAACGTAATAATATCTTTATTGCATATTTGCTGTAACAATTTACTAAGTTTACAGCTTGTAACTTAGTATCCCTCATGTTAGTTTACCTAATAGTTTAGGGAAGCACTATTTGGTAAGATATAACTTATTCATAATATTAGTATCTATAGTACAATTGATTTCACAATTATATAAAATAAATATTGTGAATACACATACAGATCTTCGTTAAATAATTTCTTTCCTTTTTTTATACATTAGTACCTTTTCCGGAATCTTTTCCGTTATCGATTTTATCAAATGATCCGTATTCCATTGAAAGAAATTGGGCAAAGTTAGTGTTGGTTCAGCAAGCATGTGCGTTATATCGCTTTATCGATTGTGTCTAAATATTCTTACATAAACAGGATTTAACTTATTTTATAAAATTTGGTAAGTATGCAATTTTTGTTTAAGTTTCTACTGATCTATTGTATGTCGTCGTGTATATGTATTACACAAGTTAAGTCAATCATTTTAGCGTGCACAATTCACAATTTGTCTACACTAGAATAAATTATTAAATAATCGTGATTACACATGTTTATCTTTTTTTCCTATAATGTTTATGAATAAAACAACAATATGTACCATGTCGTTACTTATGCATGGTTGAACATTTTTACAAACTGTAACACATTCCGACATGCATGATTGAACCTGTGAATAAACATGACCATATATGGCTTGTAAACAATTAACAATTGTGTTTCAAATTACAATGTTTTGTACTTTTTATAAAATAATGTTTCGAACATTTAATTGATTTAATTCTAATATTTTTTTTTTAAATCTTCAATGAATCTATTTGTTTTTAGAATTGTCTTACTATTATTTTTGTTATTAAAATTGTTCATTTCAATAATATCTGAAATTTCTTTCTGGAAAATTTTCAAAATGTTTATTTTTTTTGTTTTCTTTTCTGAGACATAATATGCTTTATATAATGAAAAGGATATTATTGTTAGTATGTAGTTAATATCAAAGTATGCTGAGTCTTCAATTTTGTACCCTATTACTAGATTTTCAAGACTTATAATGTTTTTGTCTATACCTAGGGAGTTCATTAATTTCATTGCTATTTTTAGGAAGTCTGTATTAAATAAGCAGTTGACAAAAAAGTGTTCATAGTTATCTTTTTCTTTACAAAGCTTACATAAGTTGTCTTCAGTAATTTTCCACTTTTTTAATAGTTCATTACATGGCAGAATATAGTGAATAAGTTTACTTGCTTTTATTCACATTGTCCTCTGGATCTATTTAGTTTTCTTTACAGCTAATTTCCTAATGTATGTAAAGCAAGACTTTGGTTAGCTTGCTTGCTTTGTTTGTATATTGTACAATTGTGATTGGAATAACGTCCAATCAAATTTAAATAATATAATATACAGGTTCAACTATGCCTCTATATATTGTTTGAATATGTCAATCTTAACTACAAATCTTGGGTAAATGTTTATACAAACAAAGCAAGCAAGCCATCCAAATTTTTACTCTACAAGCAATAGGAAATAAGCTGTAAAGTATAGTTGGTTTAGTCTCTATCGTTTAAAGTTTTACTGGTACTCACTTGGTATGTTCCCTGCCATTGTGTTCTGGTCCGTCATCACTTAATACACTACCATCTATGGTTAACTTGTACATTATTAACTCATATAAAGTCTTCCCAATCTAAAAATACACAAATGTTAAGTGTCGACTTTGAATAACTGCCTTAAAGATCATACAGACTGACATCAATAAGTCTAACATACAAAATACATGACTGAGCTGGACAACCAAATATGATGATAGAACTACTTTATATACTTTGGTAAAAATTGGTAAGGGTTCTGCGAAAACCCAGTCTCGCCTACTTATACTTATGCTTAAACAAAATGAAGTGAAAAAATGCTCTCGATACTATCTTTTGATTGCAAGAAGCTTCTGTCCAAGTTTGGTCAAAATCCAGGATAGTTTATGAATCTCATAAATGTATTAAAATTTTTGACTGTAGACTGTATGCAATGTTAACTGGAAGAAAAACTAAGTCCATTTATAAGTAAAATAAGAAAAAAATGGAGTATTTTTTTTTACAAAATTTACTTCTGGATACTTATGATATAAACAAGCTTCTGTCCAAGTTTGGTACAAATCCAGGATAGTTTAAGAAAGTCATTAAAATTTTTAAAAAAACTTTGAATCACAGAGTGAATGTTATGTTTCCTTGAAGAAAAACTAAATTCCATTTATAAGTAAAATTCAGAAAAAATGGCATTTTATTTTAAACAATGAAATGAAAAGTTTAGAAACATTTGAAAAATTGCAAAATTTAATATTCACTTTTACTACTTACTTTTTTCTTCAACTGGTCAGACCATCTTTTCATGGACAGATCCTGAAGAAATAAACAAAATTTATGATATTATTCAAATATTTGATGTCACCTGAACAGGTAGATTTCAGCTGTCCAACAATTAATTAGCCTTGATTAAAATTAGAAAGTATTGAAGTAGGGGTTGTTTTGATAGTAATTAATCATCATGTCACTTTTATGACTGGAAATGTGTGGATGTTAAAGGCAAAAGGTTGGGTCAAAAAGATTGTGAATTATGTTAAAATGTCCGAAAAAGCCTTGAAAACTAAAAAGTAGATGATAGTTTCATGCTTTGCAAAGCCAGACTTTTACCAGACATTATACAAGTGACCGGAATATATGACCGTTTTGGAAGCCCTGGTTAAGTTACAGAAGGGATAGACATTTATTGTTCATTTCAGCTACTGATTTGATATTATTTCCATTGGAATAAATATTACAGTATATGTTCCTAACGGAATAAATGGTATAGAATATTTGTTCCAACAGGAATAGATATTATAACATTGTTTATAACAAAGTTTCCAGTGGAACTTCTGTTAGGCGGAACAAATATACGTTGACATTCTCTTGTGAATTGTTTCCACTATTGTTATGCTGAGACAGATTAAAACTTAAAATGTTTAGGTTTTGCTCATTGTTGAAGACCTTCACTAATCTGTACTGATAAACACAATTCTTGGAAAGTTTTCTTAATGGCAATCCTATACCATCACCTTATTTTCTAATTTAAATTAAGACACAAAAATCATGTTATTGACTGAATAAATTATAACAGTACTTACAGCAGACGGGCCATCTATATATTTTTGACCTAGTTCTTGCCAACATTCTCTCTGGTTGTTAAAAGGGAAATCTTCTCTTGTATACAACTCAGCAAAATCATTGTATTGCTTTAATATCTACAAAATAAAAGTCATTTTTCAAATACTAAATCTTTCAATAATGGTCAGTTAAAAAACTTAACATCTGTTTACTCTTTATAAAAAATATTTTCTCATATTCACAATTTAAATGTAGGCTGTAACAAATGAAGAATGTGTCCCAAGAGGTAACAACTTATGCCTGTGCCTGCATACAACACTGTAAAAGGGGAATAACTCCAGAACGGTTAAAGTATATCCATCGAGGGCAGATAATCAAAGTTTTTGATCACAACTTCTTTTCTGTCTTGAAGGCAACACATCTGCAAGTTGTGATGAATAATATTAAAAAGTTTCATTACCCAACTCCATTGAGTTCAAAGTAAGAGAGGGGATATACCTTTTTTTTTAAAGATAAATGTATGCAGAGAGATAAAAAAGTTGAACCTAAATATTTGACCGTGTCCTTCATTCTAGTGTTCCCTTATCTAAAAGTTATATCTAGAGAAAATGATTTGCAACCACTATCAGTGGTGACAATGTGAATTAGGTATGATTATTTTTCAAAGGCGAATTAGGTATGATTATTTTTCAAAGGCAAATAAGGTATGATTATTTTTCAGAAGCATCTCCTGGCATTCTAAGGAATTTTTTCGGCCAAGGCATTAGCATTAAGTTATTGTTATCACTGTATGTAAACATATTTTTTTTTGTCACTGCTATGGTCATGTGACTGTAAAACAATAATCAATCATCTTTGTTGTTGTCAAGTATTGCAATCCTATCATCTAGGTGATGTTCAAGAAGAGGACATATTACCTGGTCTGTAATTCCATGTGTATCTTTGAACCTTATGAGACACATCTGATATATTCTTTTACCAAATGTTAGCCACAGATAATTTGCAGACGGACTGTATCCACCTGATCCAAGACATAAACGTTCCACTTCCTAAAATAGAAATCATTGTACATTACTGTGGATTTATTATTATTCATCAGATACCAATTTTCATGGATTTTTTGGGTACACATGAACCACAAAATTAAATGCTCAATAAATGACAAATTTCCTATAAACTTGTGTGAAGACTTTGGCGATACTACAAAATTAATTATCCCCGGCTTAGTATATATCTAGGATTTTGATTGGTTAACGCACGTCGTTACAAAACCCATAGCCCCTGGGTGTTGCTAACCCATATCCCCGGACGTTGCTAATCATTGTCCCGGGGAACTTCACACACGTTTTCCTTCGTTCCATGATTGCTCCTTGTGAAATATTGAATTCTGTAGGTTATCCATGATGTTTGTAATGAAATATTTATTTTACTACAATTTTGTCCTATTATGCTGATCATTTACACTCATTTCATTAAATGCATCACTTGACCACCACATTTTCAAGGAATGGGACTACTGACCTAGCTATGCAAATGACCCACGTTGACGTCAAACCATCTATGACGTAGCTCTCACAACATTGAGTGCCAAATTTGACTCAATCTGTCTCCGTATTAAAAACGTCTTATATTTGACTACCTGTAGGGTTCTACCAAAGGTGTAGTACCCTACACCCAGAAGAAACTATGTAAAATTTCCAAATTTCAATAAAACTTTTTTAGATAATGAAAAAAACGTTGTTTTCATGTTACATTTGTACCCGAATTTCCCTAAAACTCGTCCGATTCGGACCAAGACTGGAGATAAATTCGTTATCTACGTTCATATCCGTAGATATAGATATTTTAACACCCTTCAGTACCCTGTACACCCTTCGGCAACGCCTCAAGGTGTACTTGGATACTTCAGGGTGTTAAAATATCCATATCTACGGATATGAACGTAGATAACTTATAATATCAACTAACATGTAAGTTTTCCTTCTAACAAGAAAATTGGTACCCACGAAAGTAGACAAAAATACAAAAATATGATTATTTCTATAATGCTGCACAGAAATTATTTGTTTTTTTTACAAAATGCAATTTTTTTCCAGTCTGAAACATAGAGCTCTTTGTGTCAGGTGAGCTTAGAATATGTTTGTATTGACCTTCATGTTCTTTTTAAAAGTGCATACTAAATAAAGCCCTTAATTCATGTAATTCTACATTGTTGTAGTGTTGCAATGTGAATGTGTATGCATCAAATTTATAATTAATAAAATTGATTACCAATTAACAGAGCACTACGTTTAAGGACACATTTCCACCTCTGGATGCATTTTTTTTCAGTTGATGGAAAAAGTCTCATTGACTTATCCCCAATTTCTTTTGATTCATATTGACAATTATTTCAAATCAGTATGAATAATTCTATAAAATAAGTTACGACCTTGTGTAAAATATATGGAACTCACAGTCATCATTAGGTCAACATATTCTTCTGGTTTGAACATCTTCAAAAATGGACTGACGCAAACATCACTGCTACCTGAAATTACAACCATAAAATAACACATGGAGATCTATTTTATATAATAATTCAGTATATCTCAATAAATAAGCTTCTTTTCAACATTTGGATTGAAATTCTTGGAAGAAATTTTAAAATTTGTATTTCTGAAATATCCTAAAATTGATGACTATAGTAAACAAAAGTCTAATTGCATGAATGTAAAAATTGTGCAGATTTTTTTTAGTTTAGGTAAACATATTTATTTATAGTAGATTGGGAAACAAGTTATAGCATCTTATATTAATCCCTTTCCACTTTGCTGCCATATAGTGGCATTAGCCTGCTCTTTTTCAAAATCTAAAAGACTTTATTTTATGTGCAAGAGATATTGCTCTCTCTTAACACGGGTCAGCCCTTTATTGTCCCGTTCCAACAAACTAACATCCGTCCTCAAGATTTTTTTAGCATAGGCTTTTAACTGTCCATGATGATTATTTTTTTCCAAAACCAAATTCAAAATATGCTGCTGTTGATATTGTAAATCTGTGCATTTAAAGTTAAGTCATAAATATATTTTGTTTCCTTGAATTTTATGAACCTACACTTCAGAAGGTGTTTGAATAAAATATTCAAATATTCCTTTCAATATATAAACCTAGTTTTACTAACAAACATCTATACTTACCATTCTCGGACTTAACTAACCGCTCTATTTCTTTTTCAAAAGCACACAGTAAAATATTTCTCCAGTTCTTTTTCAATTTTTCCAATTTATTTTTCTGAAATAGGTTTTGTATTATGAAAGCATTACACAATAAATATATAACCTAAATTAATGCAGTACTATACATTGCCAGTTAATAAATAAGAATATGTCCATAGTACAAAGATGCCCCACTCGCACTATCATTTTCTATGTTCAGTGGTCCATGAAATTCGGTTAAAAACTATAATTTGGCATTAAAAAGATCATATCATAGGGAACAAGTGTACTAAGTTTCAATTTGATTGGACTTCAACTTCATCAAAAACTACCTTGACCACACCATTTAACCTGAAACACACGAAAGTAAAATCTGAATAACTTACTTTTCTCTATATGTATAAAATTAATATTGATTTTGTTAGATATTTTCAAACGGAATTTAAAATGATTTAAAAGTAGCTTCATAAAAGTTCAACCATACCATTTCAATGTCCATCTCTGTCAAGGGTCGTTTCTTCTCTATCGTTTTTACATATATAACATCATTTTTCTCAAGGTTCATCTGTTTTTTGGTCTGCTCAAGAAGATATTCAGGTGTGACAACACCATGATAAGGGTTCATTTCTTGTACCTAAAATTACATGTATATTTTTCATTTCAAATATTGACACTTTCCCTGAATTTATCCAAACTTATACCTAAGTCTATAGGATACAATGCTGAAAAGATGATATATTCAGTCTATTATCATTTTTTTATATATCTAACTATCCTGCTGTATTGAAGACTTTTTTTTTTCTTGCTGTTATGTGTTAATAAAAGGTTTCATAAAATGTTATGCAAATCTTAACATGTTAAATGCAATGTTCCATCTATAAAAGAAATAGAGAGTCAGTATATTTTATCTAATCATAATATTCTTTATCTAGAGTAAAATATTTCTTCTATAGAGAATTTGCAAAAAAAACTAGAGGCTCTAAAGAGCCTGTGTCGCTCACCTTGGTATATATGAATATTAAACAAAGGAAGCAGATGGATTCATGACAAAATTGTGTTTTGATGATGGTGATGTGTTTGTAAATCTTACTTTACTAAACAGTCTTGCTGCTTACAATTATCTCTATCTATAATGAATTGGCCCAGTAATATCAGTGGAAATGTTAATAAAAATTTACAAATTTTATGAAAATTGTTAAAAATTGACTATAAAGGAAAATAACTCCTTAGGGGGTCAATTGACCATTTCGGTCATGTTGACTTATTTGTAAATCTTACTTTGCTGAACATTATTGCTGTTTACAGTTTATCTTTATCTATAATAATATTCAAGATAATAACCAAAAACAGCAAAATTACCTATTCACGGGCAGCAACCCAACAACGGGTTGTCAGATTCATCTGAAAATTGAAGAGCAGATAGATATTGATCTGCTAAACAATTTAACCCTGTGTCAGATTTGCTCTAAATGCTTTGGTTTTTGAGTTATAAGCCAAAAACTGCATTTTACCCCTATGTTCTATTTTTAGCCCATGGCCATCTTGGTTGGTTGAACGGGTCACGCCACACATTTTTAAAACTAGATACCCCAAAGATGATTGTTGCCAAGTTTGGATTAATTTGTCCCAGTAGTTTCAGAGGAGAAGATTTTTGTAAAAGATAACTAAGATTTACGAAAAATTGTTAAAAATTGACTATAAAGGGCAATAACTCCTAAAGGGGTCAACTGACCATTTCGGTCATGTTGACTTATTTGTAAATCTTACTTTGCTGAACATTATTGCTGTTTACAGTTTATCTCTATCTATAATAATATTCAAAATAATAACCAAAAACAGCAAAATTTCCTTAAAATTACCAATTCAGGGGCAGCAACCCAACAACGGGTTGTCCGATTCATCTGAAAATTTCAGGGCAGATAGATCTTGACCTGATAAACAATTATACCCCATATCAGATTTGCTCTAAATGCTTTGGTTTTTGAGTTATAAGCCAAAAACTGCATTTTACCCCTATGTTCTATTTTTAGCCGTGGCGGCCATCTTGGTTGGTTGACCGGGTCACGCCACACATTTTTTAAACTAGATACCCCAATGATGATTGTGGCCAAGTTTGGTTTAATTTGGCCCAGTAGTTTCAGAGGAGAAGATTTTTGTAAAAGCTAACGACGACGGACGACGACGACGGACGCCGGACGCCAAGTGATGGGAAAAGCTCACTTGGCCCTTTGGGCCAGGTGAGCTAAAAAGAATCAATAATTCATGATACAGGAGATTTTTCTGGACTGTATATGCAGGATATTGTTTACTTTTGTATAAATAATCACTTTTGTACAAACAAAACAAATAAATTTATTCTACATTTTACAAATTATTTCTTATTACTGAATGTGATTTTTTTCTATTTCACAGCTATAACACAGAAAACTTAACAACCACTTATCACTCATTTCGTATAACAGAATGATTGTTCAGAAGAAAATTTTTGAAGTTATATACAACTCCATCATTTTAGGCAAAGATGTGGTTAAATAACTACTTATTCAGTACATCTAGTTACATGTTACAATTGTTTTAGATGAAGCCTAAAAAATGACTTTATATTGCAGACTTTATAACTTGCCTGAGATAAATCAACTTGTTCATTAAGAGGCTGGAGAAGAGGTCCAGAATATGGCCGTGGTCCCTCTGGAGAATTTGGTACAAAGTCCTCTATCAACTGATTTAAAGCCTGAAAAGATATGGTTTCATAGTATTAAAAGGTATAAGTGGCTCAAGTTATATCTCAACTAAAATAAAATCACCTATCAACTAATTTTAAGCTAAAATGTGATGTTTAAATGAAATAATTGTATGGAAAAAATAATTTAGTATCTGCCATTAATATGAAAGAAGATAGATTCATAGAAAAGACATACATTTTTTTTGCAAACTTATATATAAATATATGTATAAACAATATGTTTGTATAGAAATAATAACAATGAAATCATTAACAGCAAGGGGAGACAACCATACTAAAAACACATCTAAACACAATTATTTCCCTTTAAAACATGTCATTATCTATTGTGATGTTGAAATCGTCATTCAGTAATACTAATAGAATTGTGCATATTCTTTTCCTCATTTTTCTAAGTGTTGCAAACTGTAATGCAAAGATCATTACATGTTTGGAATTAAAAGAAATTTTGTTATTTCAAAGAGTAATCCTCCAAAAGCATCAAGAATATAAGTGCATTTTCAAAAGATTTCATTTGACAAGTAGGATTATCAATATTAAACTGAAATCAGCATTATCTTTAATATAACTCATTTTTTTATAACCACAAGTGTGCACACGCTGAAATGTCTCGCCTTCTTTTACTAATCATTGATATTATGTTGATAGTCCTAAGTATAAAGCTTTATTACAACTGTCACATAAACTTAACATTAACCAAGATAACTAAACAAAGACTAATGAACCATGAAATAGAGGTCAAGATCAGATGAACTATGCCAGGCAGACATGTACAGCTAACAATGCTTCCATACAACAAATATAGTTGACCTATTACTTATAGTTTAAGAAAAATAGACCAAAACACAAAAACTTAACACTGTGCAATGAACCATGAAAATGAGGTCACAGTCAAATAAAACCTGTGCGACTGACATAGATCATAAAATATTTCCATACACCAAATACAGTTGACCTATGACATATAGTGTTAGATAAAAAGACCAAAACTCAAAAACTTTACTTTGACCACTGAACCATGAAAATGAGGTCAAGATCAGATGATATCTACCCGCTAGACATGTACACCTTACAATCATTCAATAAAACAAATATAGTACACTTATTGCATAAAGTATGAGAAAAACAGATCAAAACACAAAAACTTAACTATAACCACTGAACCATGAAAATTAGGGCAAGGTCAGATGACACCTGCCAGTTGGACATGTACACCTTACAGTCCTTCCATACACCGAATATACTAGCACTATTGCTTATAGTATCTGAGATATGGACTTGACCACCAAAAATTAACCTTGTTCACTGATCCATGAAATGAGGTTGAGGTCAAGTGAAAACTGTCTGATGGGCATGAGGACCTTGCAAGGTATGCACATACCAAATAGTTATCCTATTACTTAAAATAAGAGAGAATTCAACATTACAAAAAATCTGTACTTTTTTTTCAAGTGGTCACTGAACCATGAAAATGAGGTCAAGGACATTGGACATGTGACTGAAGGAAACTTCGTAACATGAGGCATCTATATACAAAGTATGAAGCATCCAGGTCTTCCACCTTCTTAAATATAAAGCTTTTAAGAAGTTAGCTAACACCGACGCCGATCACTATTACTAGGTCGAGCTTTCTGCAACAAAAGTTGCAGGCTCGACAAAAATGAGTGAGTTGTTTTCATAAGACCTTGCTATATTTATTCGTATACTCATTATATACTTACATTTAAAATAATCTGCCTCTCATTTTTTCTCATCACACATTCATTGAAAATATTTTTTACATCATAACCCTGCAAAAAAACAATATTCAAATACAATTTATTGTCATCCCTCTGTCCCAACATTTTTTTCTTTCTTATTTCATTTCACATTTTCAAATATTTTCTACAACCTTAGAGAAGCAAAAAAAATATAGTAAAGTTTTCCTATTCATATTTATTTTTACCAGTGAATCATTCAGAAACTGAGAAGAGGTCAAACAACAATGCTAACAGTGAGACATTTAAAGCACTTAAAAATCCAAACACAAAAATATATATATAATTTACATGATATATTAAATGTTATCAACAGATCTCCATGTACTTAAATTTTTAATGTTTTCTGTACATACCAGAGAACTGATCTCATTTAGTATTTCCTGTCCCATTTCTACATCCATTTGTGTCTGTCTTCCAAGGTAGCTTAGAAAAGCTGAATAGCACTGTAATGATGGCTTGATATCAGGCTGTTCTTTTAAACAATCCATTATTTCTTCCATTTTTGTTATATCCCCCTGAAATAAATAAAAGTTAAAGTGTGGTTACCTGGCATAATTTACACGATCAATTATACTGTATATAATATTCAGGAACCTGAAGTTCAGTGGATGTGATTGTTGATGTGGTTTTTAAATGTTATAATGGTTTATTTTAACAGATTGTGACTTTGATGGAGAGTTGTCTCATTGACACTCATACCACATCTTCTTATATCTATATACAAAAACAAGGAGAGATTTTAATCAATATATGTACCAATCTTTTTCGCCATGAAGTATGAAAAAGACCTAGGACCATTTCACATTTACTACCTATGCAAGGAGTGAGTGAGATTAGGTTTAAACAATCTTCAATTAGAAATGTTCCAGTACGAGAGGTTTACTACACTTTTGTTTGTTTTGACATCACTTAAGATGGTACCCAACACCTTAACTTAAATTAATTTGGCTCGTTTAATTTTCATAAAATTTTGACAAGGTATTTACTTTAACCCTTTGACAAAAAAATAAAAATTTCAAAAATTTGAACCAACCATTTTATCAGAAAAATTACACTGGTTATATAGCAGTTTGACAAACACTTATTCTGATCATCGAGAAGCTTAATATTCCCTTAACCCTTTCGCCGATGAGTCCCGGTTTACAGGGATTCACGCTTCAGACAGCTGACGATGAGTCACGTTTTACCGGGATCGGAATACCTCTTTAATGTTTCCCACTTAAAACAGTGCAAACATGAGTTATCTTTCTTTGATGAATATCCGGATGAAAGTGTAAACATGGCGCTTCCGTTTGTTGAAAACCGTGTCAAAATCAGAGGAAATTTACAGAATTTACGAGAATTTGAAATGAGGGAACATTTTTTTTGA
The DNA here is from genome assembly GCF_965363235.1 of Mytilus galloprovincialis. Taxonomy (NCBI): domain Eukaryota; kingdom Metazoa; phylum Mollusca; class Bivalvia; order Mytilida; family Mytilidae; genus Mytilus; species Mytilus galloprovincialis. The sequence goes on along the minus strand of NC_134850.1, from coordinate 44,526,258 downwards.
AAGAATATGGAAGAATTGAAGCCAAACTAGTATACTTTTTTGACATAAAATGTCGTTTTAAGTACAAAACACTTGGAATGGACATCGTTCAGTGTGAGGAATTTGTACAGCCTCATAAAAAATTTCAAAATTTTGCCGTTTTGGATTAAAAATTACGATTTGGGGTCAAAGAGCAGAATTTTGAGAATTTCACCTAGAAAATGCCGAAAATTTGAATATTTTTAGAAGAAAAAATTATTAAAACATGAATAAAACTGTGAACATGGTGTTAGTGAATGAAATAAATACACAAATAACTACAAATAAGTTTTTATTGACATTTATTATGAAGATCTCCCAATTGAGTAATAGTAGCCAGGGAAACCATCGTCTCAGAGTAGCTTCTGTCTGGGCAGCAATCGGTGAAAGGGTTAACAACACAACGTAATAAAAACGTTTAGTTGATTTTACAGAATTATCTCCCTGTAGTGTTAAGTACCACCATAACCTCAGAGATATTTTTTTAAACAATGTCAATACTCATCTGAATGTTTGCTGATTATTAATTAAATCGTACCAAAATTATGTACTTACAATTACTGCATAATGTTGAAGCAGAGTAGAATAGATGGAGTTATCCGTGATGGCATATTCAGGTTTCTTAAACTGTTTGTGTCTATTAAATCTCAAAGCAAAGTATGCTTTGTCAGCCTACAATATAAATTATTGGTAAGAAACATATATTCAATATAGTGGTATTCTTTCTATATCAAAGATTTCCATTAAAACTAACAAAGGGGAACAACTCTACCTTGATCAGTTGATGTAAGGGCCTACAATATAAATTATTGATAAAAACATAACAATTTAAATCTCATAGTAGTGGTATAATAGATTTCAAGGTCATGAACCACTCTGGTAATACAATGTATGGTAATATGGTTTCCATTAAAAAATCCAAAATCATTTAATTCATACGTAAACTGACTGCAATAAATATTGAGTTTGTCAAATTTAACTTTGATTTTTTTTTAAACAGCATCATTGATATTATTTTCTTAATATCTGTATGGAAAATGAGTCCTTGCCAGAAATACATGTTTGCCATCTAGGTTTATTTTGAAGTTGAATTCATCATAATCACATTAGAATTTTTCCTTTAGTGTGAAATGTTCCTAGCAATAAATACATTGCTACAATTCTAACATTATTCTTACATTTGTGTCTTACCTGATCTGAAAACAGACATGCATCAACGAAAAATCTAAAGTCCATATTAAAGATCACATTTTTCCTTTCAATATCCTGTACAGTTTTATTATTTATGTCTAAATGCTGACTCCAGTCTTTCTTCTGTTTTGCTATATGTTCAATATGTTTTTTACTTGTTTTACTCTTTGTTGCTATTTTGGAAGGATCTTTTGAACTGTCCATAACATGTGACCCTGATTTAAAAGGAGCATCTATACTTTCAGTAAAATCCTCAACCGCACCGATAGTTTTCTCACTGAAATTTATTCCTGATAAATTTTCTGGCTTCCACTGACTCAACATTTCTGATTTTCTACTACCTGATATTGTTTCTGATTTCGGAGAACTTGAAAATGTTTCTGATTTTGAACTACTTGGAAATGCTTCTGATTTTAAACTTCCAGATACATTTCTCAATTTAGGACTAGAAGTATTTGACTTTTGAACAGAAGTTCTGACCTTTCCGTGTGATTTTCTCTTATTCTGATTTTTAACTTTATCACTAATATTTGTATTTAAATGGTCCTCAATTGATCTAAATTCTATGTCAGGTGTCCTGGTAGAGTCATTGTAATTCACATGATGATGAAAACTTTGGCTAGTTTTACCAAGCTTTTCATCTTTTAAAGCGTCTGTGATTGACTGTAAAGTTGCTGATGTTGATTCTATAATGTGTTTGACTTGTTCATTAGCACTATTATTAATATTCACAGTCTTAATGTCAGTGGATGGAAAAGATTTCTGCATTACTTCCACATTTTGTAACGTTCCATGTATTTCTTCTACATTCAATTGTCCATTTATTTGTTCTGGTTCCTTAGCCATGTTAGCAGCTGATTGATGTGAAATCTGTTTCTGAAATTTCTTTAACTGATTTTCCCATCCATCTGATAATATAGAAAGAGAAGTATTAATAATATGCTAATACAATAAAAAGCTTAAAATTCAAGGTTCAGCAATGTTCAGTGTATTGTAAAGTGGAAAATTCTAGCATAATTTGCAAGGGGATATTAAATTCTTAAAATATTTTGTCATTAAGTTTAAATGGTGACAATATCATCTTGCAAGTAAAATAAAAATAAAGGACAAGAAAAAAGCCAAACAAATCCAATATGAACATGTACAAGTTTTTGCACTCATAATTGATCAAATTTAAACTCTTTAAAAGATATTGCCTAATAATCTGTTGAGCTACACTCACTGATCTGACATACATTTGTTGTATCTTCCATCAACTTTTGAAAATAGTAATGAATATTTATTTCTTCAGCATTTCCGTATATTTGTTAAGTATAAATTAAATATTTACAGCTAATTCGCTAATGCATGTAGAACAAAACTTTGGTTAGCTTGCTTGCTAGCTTGGTTTTTATATTGTACAATCCATAGGATAACACCAAATTAAATTCAAATATTAAAGAACCTTAGTGAGCACGCTCAAATACCCCACGTCCCCACATTGTCATTGGAGAAATTAAATAAGTATATAAGAAAAAAAAATTGTATAAGAAAAAATACTGAATAATAATTTCCTGTCAATATACACATCTACATAGTATGTCCTTATTATCTACAAAATTTCATGAAATTCTGTTGTGTGTTTTCAGAGGAGTTGCGATGACAAACTGTTGCAGAAGTACATTGAAGCAAATAAGTTCAAAGGGGTATAACTCCTAGAAAAAAAAATGAATCGTAATTTTCTGTTGATATGCACATCTACGTAGTATGTCCTTATTATCTGAAAAGATTTCGTGAAATTCTGTTGTGTGGTTTGAGAGGAGTTGCGATGACAAACTGTTGCAGTAGTACATTAAAGTAAATAAGTTCAAAGGGGCGTAACTCCTAGAAAAAAAATTGAATCGCAATTTCCCGTCGATATGCACAACTACATAGTATGTCCTTATTATCTGAAAAGGTTTCGTGAAATTCTGTTGTGTGGTTTGAGAGGAGTTGCGATGACAAACTGTTGCAGTAGTACATTAAAGTAAATAAGTTCAAAGGGGCATAACTCCTAGAAAAAAAATTGAATCGCAATTTCCCGTCGATATGCACAACTACATAGTATGTCCTTATTATCTGAAAAGGTTTCCTGAAATTCTGTTGTGTGGTTTGAGAGGAGTTGCGATGACAAGAAACAGGACTGACGGACGGACTGACGGACGGACGGGTCAAAATCATTATACCCTCCGCAACTTCGTTGCGTGGGGTATAATAATATATTCAGGTTAAAAAATGCCTATATATATACTGTTTAAAGATGTCAATCTTATTTACAAAGCTTACAAGTATTAACAATTATACAAATAAAGCAAGCAAGCCAAAAAAAGTTTTACTTTGCAAGCATTAGGAAATCAGCTGTAAATGCATTTTATTTTAGGATTTTCTTTTTCATTGCAGACATGGTAGATTTGTGAATATGACAGCAGTGACTTGAGAATGTGATGCAAACTACTTTGACGAGTCTTAGGACATTTTTTTTTAATTTTATTTTAAACAAATTTGACTTCACTTATCTAGACCATAGATATGTTCTTTTCTTTTTGTTCATAAATACTTTTTTACTTTATTGAGCCTCAAAAACATGAAATCAGAAAATAAACCACATTATTTCCATAAAAGTTACCATATATCAATGTTCCTGTTCATTTCGTTGAGGTTTCTTTTTATTTCATCTATGCGTTCAACTATATATACTAAAAAAAATTCTTTCTGTAATGTCAGTGCACGCTAAACTATATATTTCTCTTAAATTTACAATACATTTCTTTTCATGACAGCTTGCTCTAAACTTTATTTTTCTTATATATTCATAATCTCTTTACCAAATTTGTTTACAGATATCTTTAATTAAGCTTACCAATATGAAGATAGGGCTGATCCTTTCCCTCAAATGTGGAAGAGCTTTTAACATTTTTATAATTGATTCCTTTTGACATTATCTTCTCTATGTTGATTTTATTTTCATATTCTTTCTCTTTAAACCATGCCTTTCCATAGCTTCTTTTATTCTTATGTCTGACACTTGGAAATGAATCATGGCGAGGAACATGCATGGTTACACCTCCATGGATATGCTGTGGTCCTAAAAAGAAAATTAACAATAAATTTACAGAATTTTAATTTTTTGTTATTCTTAATTAGTCATTTCAAGGTACCTTATCATAAATAGTCTTAGTGTTAGAAGCATACTGTTGAAGACTATTTCCTGATCTCAAGATGTCATTAGATTATTTTTTATGGTCAGTTTTATCAAATTTGTTCTTACGTCTTTTAAAGTGACTTTGAATATGTTTTAAATTTGTCAAGTTGTAGTGTTGTTGCTGTTTCATGTAATATATCAGTAATACTGATATATAACATACTGAGTATGTATTGTATGGTTGGATTATGTTTCTGTGTGTAAGAGAGTTGTTCCCCTTTTATCAGCAATGTGTATTTTTGTTTGTGACGTCATCTTTGTCCGATTAGAATGTAGAAATGGAAGCAGATGTGTTTTTATCATGTTTATCTGTCTGTATGTAATCTCCTCAATCCTTGCTATTCCCAAAGTCTGTAATATTCATATATAGAAACTGAAAAACACATCACAAACTGTGTGTGTGTAATCCAAACCGATGAAATATGGATGATATGAAAATATATGACATGACAATAACACTTCTCCGATAAAATTACGCCTCATTTAGAACAGATTGTTCAATGACATTGTCATCGAACTCATGTCAAACGGTGTCATTCATTTGTTTATAACAACTCAAAATTGGTATATAAATGTGCACCATAATGGTCAGATGCAAGGGGTATAATGACAGATCTCCTCACCTTGTCCTCTGTTATTGTTAGATCTGAATGCCCTGCAATTATTGCAACCCTGAAGTCGGATGACTTCTAATTCTATTTTAAGGGGAAGATATGTCACATGAGAAGCAATTGGTTTGTTGTATAAGCTAGAACAACACAGTCTTAGGATCTGAGACATTTGTAGATAAAATTATGTAAAAACGTGTAGGACATGTGCTTCGTCCTTTACCCTGACCGATCAATATGGATTTTAAAATTTCATTCAAATTATTTGGTTGAATAAACGCTTCAATGACAGTGATGTTTAATTTTGGGAGTAATCATTTTTCTCCTAAAATTAAAATTAGATATATTTAAAATTGGAATGTAGTAGAGTATCAACATTAAGGAATATACTTAACCTACATAATTTTAATAAGATTAGATAAGAATTGACTATGATTTAAAATAAATCCGTCACAAATTGCATTTATAATTAGCCACAATTGAAAATAACTACTCCTACCGGAAACCAGACTATTTATTATCTAACAACAGCGCGAACTTTGAACAACATATATATCTTACATTACTGATTATGCTGTACTCCGTATGTTTTAGTATGCATACTTATGTCCTCGTTTATCACCAAGTCTTTCTCTAATAATTCTTAAATCTTTGATGCACAATGTATCCTTTATAGAATTTTTCAGAGACTGAATTGTATTCTAATTTTCAGGATTTGAGACGTTTCGGCCACATATTGACATAAGTCAACTAGTCGTTTCGGTCATACTCCCAGTTCGGCAACGGCATAATGTATTGTATGGAGTGGAGTGTTGGAGTGGAGTATTGGAGTGGAGTGTTGGAGTGAACTTTTGGAGTGAAATTTTTGGAGTGAGATTTTGGAGTGAAATTTTTGGAGTGAGATTTTGGAGTGAAATTTGATGAAAAATTTTGTAGTGAATAATTTAAAAACAAACTATACTGAAATAGAAATAAAAAAATGCATGCAGTGAAGTATTCGAATAATAATGTGAACGACCTCATATCAACAGTCCTTTATAAACAATTTCAAATTCTCCTGATCTACTGATGCATAACTAAGAGTTATTTAATTATTTAGCATTGTGATTTCCCAATCTCTTAAGAATCTGGCAGCATCCTCATTAGGAGAATTTTACATGCTCGTGTATTAGGTTTAGTCCCCATTTCCATTCTTTATTATATTATATTATTTTGTAAAATGAACAAAAAATCTTCACATTATCATGTTTTAAAGTATCATATTTATTGTTTTTAGTTTTTTAAATGATTTACAAATTAATTGACTTGAGCTTCTGTTTAAATAAAAAGAATGTTTAAATGTTTTCAACAATGATGAAAGTATTTTCATTTTCTGAATTTAATTTAGATGAAATTTGGATTGATGAAAAAAATAAATTATTAATTGGTATTACCTAGCTATCATTTCGGTATCAATAGAACACAATAATAAAAGTTGAACTGCAATTACAGTGTTATTTCCGGGATTTACATTGAGACAATATTGTTACACCTGGGGTGTGTGGTTAAACCTTCGTAGCAGGCTGAGCTATAAATATAAATATAAAACATAGGTAATATGGTAATTTTTAATACAGGCACTGGTATAGATACATCAATAGTAATATAATATCATATATATATATATAATAAATCTCCAATATGTGGATACATATTAACAAGAGAGATTGGTCAAATTTCAATATTTACAAAACTATTTAGTTGTAGTTATAAGGCATATAATAATTATGGTCTCAATAAAATATATAAGTCTTGAGATTCATTACGTATGTTGGTTGAAGGAACCGGATTTAATAAAAGTTGAAAATAAATGAACCAACTACTAACGTTGTTGTCAAATCTATAAAAGATATTGTTGAAAATCAATATAGGAAAAAAGAAATTGATTCACAAACTTATAATTTCTTGAGGAATAATAATGAATCAAAACACGGACACATGTACCTTCTTCCAAAAGTTCATAAAATTAATCTAGAAATAATTAATGAGGCATTCCGAACTGGTCAAATAGTTGGAAACATAAACATTCCTTACCGACCAATCATCAATAAGTGTAACTCTCCCAGGAGACGCATTGAAAGATTACTGGGTCTAATCTTAAAACCATTATTGAAGAGGCATAACTTTTACATTCAAGATACAAAAGACTTCATTAATAAAATAGAGTCACACGAGGTCACAAAAGAATGCATCCTTATTGCCTATGATGTAACGTCGATGTACACAACTATGAACATTGATAACTTAGAAGAAACAATTATCAATTCATTAGAATCAATCAATCAATCAAACTTTTTAGAACATGGCGTTGTCGCATATCAAATGAAAGCTCATCTACCCTGTGTTACATATATATCATACTTCCGATCTCAAAAATGTAGGCGGATGAGGTCATTAAGTTTAAAAAGCGAAAATTTCAGAAGGTATGCTTGTCGTATATCAAACGAAAGGTCGTACAAAGAACATTACGAAAACATCACTTTAACAGGAAAGACCTTTCAATTGTTTTACAAACAATTGAGATACTAGTTATTACGAATTTTATTCTTTGCACAAAGATATGAGCATTATTATGATATTCTGGTTCGATGAGTTTTCCCAGATTTTTGCCCATTAGGACTTCGAAATTCTGTGCAATTCAAATGACACTCCCACATGGTGAGTTAATGAGAGGAGCATATTTCATATTTTTAAATGAACATGACCAAATAATTATTCATGATTATCTGTGATCAAAATTTAAATCAATATTTTAAATCATTATTTAGCATAATTTTTCTTTATTTATTTTTAATGAATACTTGTTCAAAATTAAACAAAACATTTAATTTTCTACTTCTAGAATAATATAATTTATCGCTATTTTGTGCATTTTTCTTTTGATCTTTTTTGGGATAATTTTCATATCATGCTCTCGCTTGAGATGGAAACATTATCGCTAGAAACTAAGGAGGCCACGTGGCGTTGCTAACGAAATTGACATGAAATTGACAACGTCGTCATAGGTAAAATAGCGATCAACAGATTATCATTGGTCATCTCAACTCGATTGCTTTTCTCACTTTTGCTGTTCCAGCTCAAGCGAGAAAATCAATCTCGTTGAGATGATCAACAATAATCTATAAATATACTCTAAAATTTCACCAAAAAAAAAAAATCACTCCAAAATCTCACTCCAAAAATTTCACTCCAAAATCTCACTCCAACACTCCACTCCAATACTCCACTCCAACACTCCACTCCATAAAATACATTATGCCTTCGGCAACAGTCAATTCGACCATACGGTTTCTTACTTTTCCTATGCATTAATTGGTTGACAATGAGTTTTCTAAACAAACAACATGAACAAATAGTTTTAAAAAAACAAAACGATCAGACATTTTGGTGCCAATTTTAGTTGTGATACTATTATGCCTTCTTGAACAGTTGAAAGGCTAATATGAGGCAGGCATTACCTGTGAATGGGGACGAACTGTATGATTTTTGTTTTTTAAATCAAAGATGTTAAAAAGAGAAACGGAAATACCGTAACGTTTCTGATTTTGGTTTTGTTGTTAGGGATTTTAGTTGTGACGTTATTTAAGTTATGACGTCATATTCAATGTAAACAAAGAAACGCTGTCATCAGGTAACATTTTTTATAACAAACAATTTTTAAAAATGAATTAGTTTAAGTTCCTTTCTTAGACATGTTAGACTGATAAATATACATTTTATTCATAGTCTCATGCAAACCAGACATGAAATGGAAGTATATTTCTGTGCAGATCCGGAAATTCAAAAACGCGACCAAATAATTCATGAACAATTTTTAGTTAATTAGTACAATGAAAAATTTCGGGAATTTTTCCTGATTTTTTTTTTTTTTTTTTTTTTTATTGAATTTTCTAATGTAATAGGGGACTTCGTCCCCATATTATGATTTTGCTTCAGCGAAGTCAAAGTCAAAAATATAATCATGATAATAGTCTTGTTACTTTCAAGACGGCATAATTATTTTAAGGTTGGAACACCCCATTATTTTGGACCATCAATACATTAGAATGGAGACATATCAGGGATGTTTCCACATTTTGAAAGAGGGGAGGAGAATAAAATATCTTGCAGTGCAGAGCGCAGCGAATTTTTTTGAATTTTTTCGCCAAAAAAAAATTAATTGTGAACAATGGTGAATACAGTAATATAATGCATTATGGTTCCTGACTTGATATATTTTATAGTTATCAATGGGTGTCTTTCGCCCCCTTTTTTAGTAAAATTTAGTCACAAAGTTTGTGCGACAAAAAGTTGGAAAAAAACATTACAATAATTGCTGGACCAATGTTTGGTATGGATATGGAAATGTGGACTGTCATACAGAAAACAGCCTAAATTACATACATTACATAATCTTGATGATCATATAAACCCACTATGAACATGATAAAGGCTATTTTAATCTTCAGCTATCCAAAAATGAATTTTATTGCACACTAGCCATGCTAGCTCTCATATTTGAAAAATCCACAGGGGTCAAAATGCGAAACTACACACCTAACTGTGGAGTGCTACCAAACATGTAGAAGGGCAAATATTGGCCATTGATGTTGGGCTCATTAATGTTAGAAATTTAAAATGCCATCATGGTCATATAAAATAACATAAAAAAGAAGATGTGGTATGATTGCCAATGAGACAACTCTCCACAAGAGACTAAATGACACAGAAGTTAACAACTATAGGTTACGGTACAGCCATCAACAATGAGCAAAGCCCATACCACATAGTCAGCTATAAAAGACCCCAAAATGAAGGCATGATAAGGCCTAACTTTGATCAATACTCAGGTTTATAATGGCCAACATTTGTTATCGAGCCTGCCCAATATACATGATATAGGGATAGTGATCTGGTGGTGGCAATAGCTTCTCAAAAGCTTTAAGTTAAGAAGTTTGAAGACCTGGATGTTCCATACATTGTATATAGATGCCTTATTTCATGGACTTTCCATCTGCCATATGTCCTTTGTCCTTGACCTCGTTTTCATGGTTTAGTGTCTACTTAAAAAAAAAAAAAAAAATTTCTTCTTATTATGAATAAGAGGATAACTATATTTAGTATGTGGGTACCTTGCAAAGTACTTAATATGCCCATCATACAGTTTTCATTTGACCTATACCTCATTTCATGGATCAATGAACAAAGTTGAGTTTTTGTGGTCAAGTCCATATATCAGATACTATAATCAATAGGTCTACTACATGTATATGTGTTGAATGGAATAATTGTAAGATGTACGTGTCCAACTGGCATGTTTCATCTGACCTTGACCTCATTTTTGATGTATCATGTGTATCAGTGGTCATAGTTAAGTTTTTGAGTTTTGCTCTTTTTTTCTAATACTGTCAGACATAATTTATAGACACTGTCTATAAATTATGCAATAGGTCAACTATTATTGTGTATGTAAATATTTTATGATGTACATGTCAGTCTTGCAGCTTTTATTTGACCTTGACCTCATTTTCATGGTTCATTACTCAGTGTTTATTTTTTTGATTTTTTGTGTTTTGGTCTGTTTTTCTTGAACTCTAAGCAATTGGTTAACTTAATTTGTTGTATGGAAGGATTTTAGTGTTTCATTGGTTTTTGATATTCTGATAGAACTTTGGCAAAGGCAGTTTTATTTTATGGGAGGGGGACATAGAACATATCTTTGCTAAAAGACAATATTAATCCAGTCACATATGAAGTCTCTATTTTGACTGGTAACACAGGATGCCTGACATAAACATGATAAAAGCATATCTTTCGTTTCATGTAATGATGTATAATTATATTTTCAGAAGAATGAAGGCACAGTGTTCCATTTGTACTGATTTGTTTGAAAGTGATAATACTATATCAGCTTTACCATGTGGACATACATTCCACGAAAACTGCATAAACCAATGGTTAAAAAATGCCAATACTTGTCCAAGTTGTCGAGTTCCGGTCGAGAGAGGAAAGGTCATTAAAAAACTATTCTTCGATAAAGGAGATGATGAAGGAATAGATGAAAGCAAATTATCCAATGAAAACAATAATCTTAAGGCAAAGTTACGAGAAAAAGATTGTGAACGTGAAAAATTTGACGATGAGAAACAGACATTGCAGAGTAAAATTAATAATCTTGAAAAAGAGATTAAGAACCAAGATGTGAAGATAAAAGAGAAACAAACTACAGTGTCTTCTATGAAGAAAGAATTACAATACTTCCAGGCTCAGCAGAAATCCCTAGAAGTTGAAAGAGATGAATGCAGGAAAGCCAAACGCAAAATGATAGAACTACAAAATGTTCAAATACTTTTAACAGGTAATTTTGGGGTTTAAGTACATGATGTAACAGTAGAACATTAATTTAAAAATCATAATTTTGTGCAAGTCACTACTGAGGACTTATTTATATTGTAAAATTGAAAATGGAAATGGGGAATGTGTCAAAGAGACAACAACCCGACCATAGAAAAAACAACAGCAGAAGGTCACTAACAGGTCTTCAATGTAGCGAGACATTCCCGCACCCGGAGGCGTCCTTCAGCTGGCCCCTAAACAAATATATACCAGTTCAGTGATAATGAACGCCATACTAATTTCCGAATTGTACACAAGAAACTAAAATTAAAAAAATACAAGACTAACAAAGGCCAGAGGCATGAATGTATTTTGGTATATATATATTCGTTTCTATACAACTTAGTTGTAAGAAAAAATATCCATTTATTATCTATAAGATACATATCATGATAGAACAAAGAAAGGAAAGGTGAATTTGTCAAAGAGGCAACAATTCTACCAAAAAGCAGAAAAACTCTCAAGGCGGGCTTCAGGTGGTCTCTAAGCAAAAATGTAAACCAGTTAAGCAAAATGGATTCCACACTAAACTCTTAAAAATACAAATGAATCAAAATTAAAAAAAAAAACAGAAGACTTTACAAAGGCTAGAGGTTTCTGCTATCTTGAGAAAAATGAATATGTTTGTATATTTTTCAGGTTGTGAGACAGATGTACAGGAACTATTAGAAACAAGAACTAACAGTGATGGCTCTGTGAAGGAACTTGCCAAGTATTGTGCAATTTTAAAAAGTGAATTTGAACAGCTGAAATCGAGTCGAAAAGCTATAAAAATTGAATATGACAAATTTAAACGTGACTTTATTTCTAAAGATACGAAGCTGAAAGACTCATTAAAAGAATTATCATATTTAAGAGATGTGTCTAAGAAATCAGAGGAAGACTTACAAAAAGCAGAAAAACATAATGATCATTTACAGAAAAAAGTTTCTAAGTTACAGAACTTGTTAAAAAGCCCAAGGGCAAATGGTAACGATAGCTTTATAGAGACCGTTACCCAGGCTAGTCCTATGATATCAACACCAGTGCTAACAAATTTCTCACACAACATTGTATCAGAATCCCCAGAATTAGTCAAACCTAGTCCAAATACTCAGTTACGAAATCATTGTCAAGAAAATAACATCAAGGTCATGAAGATAACCTCAGTCTCAAGTCAACCACCAGCTAAAAAACAGAAATGTGATGATGTCAACACTTTAGGCAACTTAAATATTTTCAAGAAGAAATCAGGACTCAGCGATATGAAAAGTGCAATACGTAAAGGGTATGACGGACTTGGAGGTCACACGACATTTACAGAACGTCAGATGAAACCTAAACTGGCAATGAAGAAGTCAATTAGTAGAACAATGGATATAAGGAAAGGGATGATGGCACGTGTTCCCAAGCTTCCATCACTAGATAATTTTGTCACCATTGACTAACTTGATCAGATTTGTGATAACTGGACATGGTCTGTTAGGCCTAAATTAAAATATTGTTTGTTTGCCCTTTTCCGACCCTATGTTTTGAAACAGGGTAGGTAGGTAGGTAAAATATTTTATTTTATAGATACAAAATCTGCATAATGTCATTTTTTTGTCCGTTTGTTTTTGCAAATAAGTTTTCCGCTGGGACTGTTAGTTTTGAAAAAAAAAAATATATAAGAGATAACTTTGTACTGGTAAGATAATGTCCGGGCAGACATAAATTACTAGTAGAAAAAGTCCCTAGAGTGTTACAAATTTCGTGTGTGCCTTTTTTTCCAATAAAAATGCTATAAGACTTAAAACTCAATTGTCACGTATTTTGCATCACATTTATAAATGATTTGTATGGAAAACTTGGCGATTTTACTGCCAGATATTCTCCACTTCACAGGGTTTTGTCACTTTTGGTTCATGTCAGATATAAATAATTTAGCGGCATCGTTAACATAATCATTCTGATATGCGGATCACAAAAGGCCATCCCTACATAGAATACCACGTCCGTTAACAAATTAGTTTGTACACACGTAAATACTTTTGTATCAAACGAACTTTTTTGTAAATGAACCCTGCTCTTTAAGTTTAAAGGTACAGAGTAACGTACTTCATATCATGATTTCAGAAAGCGTTCAACATCGATTTCAAACAAATGCTTTGAAACTTCAAATGCAAGTGTTCATGTCAAACGCTCAGGTGATACCAAACGGACTGGACCTTATACGTAAAGATAAAACCCGAGGATTCCGGTAAAAAAAGTTTTGAGCGGGAAATACAAATATAAGATTTTTGGTAGGAACGAAAAAATAAAATAAAATAAAATCTTGCTGGTAAATACAAATAAAAGATTTTCAGGCGGAACGAATTGATAGGGTCGGTCGGTAAAGGGCAAACAAACAATATTTTAATTTAAGCCTTAAAAGAAAGTCATATGCTAAGTGAATTTGACCTATTATCAGATTATATGAATATTATATGTCAATGAAGAAAAAACTTTATTCTTTCAGAGTGCTAAACAGTTTTTCTTATGTGCTATGTTTACACTGGTCAGTTCATTTGAGTTACATATATTTTCTAAAATCAAGATAATATCTTATAAATTCAGAAATTTTTGAAATACTTTTGTTAATGCAAAGAATTTTATATTATTTTTTTCTGGTGAAGGAAATAACTGGAAAGTGGTCTATTAAAATCGATTTCAAAATGTATGAACCCATTTGCCTAAATCTGTTAATAAGTCTTAACTTATGGATTCTTTAATGTATCTTTTATGAAAGTGCATAACCTCATTGCCAAAACTTCAGGAAATTTTGATTTTATAATATATCATGTTAATGAAAGTTCAAACAGAATATTATATCGTGTCACATGACAGTATTAATTATATGTATAATTGATTGTGTGTACAGAATGGTGTGATTTATACCTTAAATATGTAAATGTCTGCATGCAATGTTTTTGTACTTTTATTAATGTTTTTCATGATATGTTTTTGTAATTTTTTATATGTTTTTCGTGAAATGTTTTTGTGTATAAGATTTTTATTATAATACAAAAGAAAACAAGAACCTTTGATTAAATGTTATTTTGGATACTGTTCACGTGGTATCAGTTCGAAGACTACACAAAATTAGGTCACACATATGCATCTTAATACTAAGAAGATGCAAAAACAACATACAGTGATTTATATGTGTATTTGCTGGTCAAGATGGTATGGAACAAATAGATATAAGAAGATGTGGTATGAATGTCAATAAGACAACTCTCCATCCAAGTCACAATTTGTAAAAGTAAACCATTATAGGTCAAAGTACGGTCTTCAACACGGAACCTTGGCTCACATCAAAAGGCAATCTATAAAGGGCCCCAAAAATGACAAGTGAAAAACCATTCAAACAGGAAAACCAACTGTCTAATCCATTTAAAAAATGAGAAATGAAAAACACTTATGAACCACATTAACAAATGACATCTGCTGAAACTGTCTATATAAAATATTCCCCATTTCCTTTCTCAATTTCATCTAAAAATAAGAAGATGTGGTCAAGAGACCAAATGACACAGATATTAACAACTATAGGTCTCAGTATGGCCTTCAACATGAGCAAAACCTAGATCGGTTGGGGCAAGTATGGACACAACATTCAAGCTGGATTCAGCTCTAAATTTGGATTGTGATTAAATAGTTGACACAGCATAGGTTGTTGACACAGAATGAATGTGGTCTAATGAACTTAATTTTTTTGTTTTGCCTTTGAGCAATTCACTATGCTGTTGAGAATATGTTTGTGACCAAAGATGTGGTGAAGAGACCAAATGACACAGAAATTAACAACTATAGGTCTCAGTATGGCCTTCAACATGAGCAAAACCTAGAGATTTAAGGAAAGCTTAAATAATACTGATAATAAAAAAAACAACAGACATAATTGTTCCATAACTCCCTCTGTAATACTATAAATATCATGTGATAAAGCATGACAAAAATGATACTGTGGATTCAGTTTTATCTTGCCTGGTTATATAGATGAGCATCTGACTACCAATTTAGAGTATACTTTTTTATGCCCCATTTATTATGTCCCATTTATGGGCATTATGTTTTCTGGTCTGTGCGTCCCACCGTTCATTCGTCCATTCATTTGTCAGTCCGTCTGTCCCACTTCAGGTTAAAGTTTTTGGTCGAGGTATTTTTTGTTGAAGTTAAAAAGTCTAATCAACTTGAATCTTAGTACAAATGTCCCCTATGATATGATCTTTCTAATTCTAATGCCAAATTAGAGTTTTTACCCCAATTTCACAGTCCACTGAACATAGAAAATGATAGTACGGATGGGGCATATGTGTACGATCAACACATTCTTGTTTTTATAAGGTTTCACATTTAAGAAGTAAGAAGACCTGTATGCTTTGTCCTGTATATTACAAAGTTTCCTTCTGTCATTGTCTGTTACTTTGACTTCATTTTCATGGTTCATTGACTACTTAGATTATGTTTTTATTATGTGAAATATATACTCACTTTTTTTTTAGTAATAGGCTAACTGTATTTGGTAAATGGGTTACTGGTCTGCATTGTTGTTAGACAAGGTTCACATGACCTAGAGCTAATTGTATGAATCAGTGATCAAGATTACTAGCCTGCATGGCCATCAAACAAGGTTCACTTGACCTCGACCACATTTAAGGATTAGTGATCAAGGTAATTGGTCTGCATCGCCGTCGGACAAGTTTCAACTGACCTCTACCTTATTTCTTTGATCAGTAATCAAGGCTACTAGTCTGCATCACCCTCAGACTAAGTTCACCTGACCTCATTTAATGGCTGACCTCAAACTCATTTCATGGATCAGTGTCAGACAAGGTTCACCTGACCTTGACCTCATTTAATGGATCAGTGATCAAGGTTTTAAGTTTTCTTGTTCAAAAACTGTTAGCAATAAATCAACTACATTTAGTGTATGGAATGATTTTTTTTAAGTGCTCATGTGGGACTGACAAGTTTTATGTTAATCCCTTGACCTCATAATAATTTTCATGTTTCAAAGGTCAATGACTGTCAATGGTGAGTTTTCATGGTTTTATCTGTTAATCAGATACTCCGAGCAATGGCTCAACTCTATCTGGTATTGGAATGATTGCATGGTGTGGATGTTGTCTAGCAAGATTCATTTGATTGGACCTTATTATTATGGTCAATTGGCCAATGTTTCATTTTTGTCTGGCAGGATTCATTCCACTGTGATCTTATTTCTCTTCACTTGGCTCCGTCGTTAACTTTTACAAAAATCTTCTGTGAAACTACTGGGCCAAATTTAAACAAACATCGCCACAATAATCATTGGGGTATGTAATTTTAAAATGTGTCTGGTGACCCGGCCAAACGACCAAGATGGCCACCATGACTAATAATAGAACATAGGGGTAAAATGTAGATTTTGACTTTTATCTCTGAAACCAAAGCATTTAGAGTAAATCTGACATAGGTAAAACTGTTCAGGTCACAGCCTATCAGCCCTGAAATTTTCAGATGAATCAGAGAACCTGTTGTTTGGTTGCTCCCCCTAAATTGTATAAGGAAATTTTGCTTGAATATTATTATAGATAGAGATAAACTGTGAACAGCAATAATGTTCAGGAAAGTAAGATCTATGAATAGGTCAACATGACCAAAATGGTCAGTTGACCCCAAAAGAGTAATTACCCTTTATAGTCAATTTTTAACAATTTTTTGTGAATTTTTGTAATATTTTAAAAAAATCTTCTCCTCTGATGCTACTAAGACAAATTGATATTAATTTGGCTCATTGTTGAAGGCTATACAGTGGCCTATTATTGCTTAGATCCACATAATTTGAACTTGGTTGGTTATATCCACTTCATTTGAACTCTGTTCAATAATTGTTTCATTGGTAATCAATCCATATCTCAATATTTTTATGTCATCATACCTTTAAATACCTTAATAAACTATTAACACAGAGATATATCAGGCCTATTTGTAATTTTTGATATTGCAAATGCTAAAATTAAAATAGCAACAAATTGAAGTTTTGCCACTATTCAAAGTCAATGAACAATGATTGGAGGTATATGGCTAATTAATCTCAATGGATATGAAATGTACCAACGCTAATACAACTGCGTACCTAATATCATTGACTTATCGTAAGTAGTTCCCTAGAAGGGGTAGACCTAGATTTTGGGAAATAACTCTTTAAACCAGTTATGTGTTTGTTAAAGTCAAGTTGCATCAATATATTTTAAGCATTTACCTGAAACAGATTGGAAATATCTATGTATCCTAGAAGCTTAGAAATTATTTATCAAAATGGCTGAGATGATTTTAGGAGTTAATTCTACCTCCTTAAAGAAACCTAAACGTAAACTAATATATATATGTAAACTTAACAAAATTTGAAAGTCAATAGACCTAAACTAAGAGGGACAGGGCCAAATAATCTCCGGGGTAATATGATATGCCAATGCTAATACAACTGCATACCAAATATCATTGACCTACAAACAGTGGTTCACCATAAATTAGACCTAATCACAAACTAATACTTCCTTGAAGTTGCCGCCACAGAAAACAGCATACCTATGTCTTGCTTTTTGACTCCATCAAGGTGAGACAAAACCACATTAAGCAAATAAGAAGACATGAATCAGGTAAAGAATTTTTATATCTTAGTTCAGCATAGTCAACAAAACATATATAGTAAAATTCAAATATACAAGGTAATGTACAAGAAAAATTATATTATTATATAAGGAAATGTACAAAATTTGAATAATATTTATATGCAAATATACAATGTCGTCAACAAAGGAAAAATATAACAAACAAGAATAATTTTAATATCTTGATAGGAACACATAAATCTACTGTTATTTTTTTATCGTCTACATAATCTATTAATGAACAAAATACCAAAATATAATTGGTCAAAAACACCTATTTTGCTAATGTTTGTATATATAAACTCCACCCTAAGCAAATGTAAATAACACTTAAAAATGTCCTGCTTCTAAAATGGTTTTTTTTCTGGATTTACCTTCATAAGGAACATTCTAAACAAAAATAATGAATGCTCTTTAGATTTTTTACAAAAGCTATGGTTTTGATGTAACATATCCAATTAAAAATTTTAGAGAATTAAGTTATATTTAGGTTTCACATGTATATAATCAGTCATCATAAATTGAAAGCAAAGGTTTTCATTTAAAATATACACCAAAGGCTGCCCATTTTACGTGCTTTAAGGTGGTACCTAACACTACAGGGAGATAACTCTGTAAAATCACCTAAACGTTTTAATGACGTTCTGTTTTTAAGGGAATATTAAGCTTCTCAATAATCAAAATTAGTGTTTGTCAAACTGCTATATAACCAGTGTAATTTTTCTGATAAAATGCTTGGTTCAAATTTTTTGAAACTTTTATATTTTTGTCAAAGGGTCGCGGTAAATACTTTGTAAAAATTTTATAAAAATTACACGAGCCAAATTAATTTTAGTGAAAGTGTTGGGTACCACTTTAAATCAAAACATCAATTAACTTTAGTATTAGTTGCATAGTATGTGACAGGCATTATCTACATGGTTAGCTCAGCCAATTTTCATATTATATATGGTACACATTAATGTATCTATATTAATAGAATGGAATCATGACATTAAAACTTAATGTTGGTACCTGGCAAAAATTTCATTGCATCAAATATGTTAACTCTATTAATTGATAAACGTAAAGCCTTTATCTTTTTTTTCAAACATTCTGGTAGACTGACAAACTCATTCTTTGTTTACATTTGGAACCCATCCCCCTAGCCATTTTTTTTTATATAAAAATCAATTTTACTGCACACTTACAAAGGTTAACATTTTCATAGGCGGATTGTGGAAAAATTTGTTTGATTATATAGGGAATCACTGAAGCATAACTGCAGCCCCCTCCCCCCCCCCCCCCCCAGGTATCAATTCTGTTTGTGATAATTTAATTTCACATTTTCCTGTTCATATCTCTAGTCTTTCTTATATCTTTCATTTATAAGGATTTTTATCTTTATCTAGAATTAAAGGAAAAGACCTTTATAAGTTAGTGAAAATTTTCCACTGAACGATATTTGGAAGTTAACTTCAAAGTCTATGATTTGAAGTATATAGATAACAAAATTATATTAATTACACAGATGAATAACAAAATAATAGTATGATGATGATAAAATAAGTACTTTTAACTAATGCAACCTATGTAGTATAAACTACTAACAATATTGTTTTTTACACAAACATGATAAATGATGCATTTTAATGTTAGAAAAATAAGATTTCAACAAAAATATTCCTTAAAACAAAAGAGAGTATGGAATGTCAAAATTAATATCTGGAATTCATTGCAATGTAATTTAATATTCTATGGGATCAAACTGTTTAAAAACATATTATTCTATAGGTAGAAATACTATTAGCGTAAACTAATAAAAATCTATTTTTTTCTTTTTAAAATAATTCAAAAACTGGCTTGAGACAAGTTAATAAGTTTATTCTTGCAATTCAAATGTCAAATTTCTGTCCTTTTTTTTTTGGTATTTAAAATTTTTGTCAGCTTTTAAACTGATGCAGCATACAGAAAATATACTAGTCTTGTAAGTATACTTCCAATAATTATCTTAGTTTCATACTGACATACATGTATAATACTTTTTTATGTTGTAGTGGTAATAAACTAATAAGCTGTTTTGAGTATTCAATTCCTTTTAACCTTGGAAGCTCTTTAGCCTATCTTATATACATTTACACAGATGAAGAACAACAATAAAACTCATCCTCTGTCAATATAAAGTTACTTCTTGTGATATTGTCATGAGCAAACCAACTAAAAGTTACATTATATACTCTAGTTTTGCTTGTTGTTGACCTCCTATTAATATAAGAATTAATTATTTATTTTGAACCACAACCATAAAGTCCTATTACGATATATAACATATTTCAAACCTATGACATTAATATATGTATATATATTATTTCTCTACTGCTGTTAAAACTCAATTGAGGTTCAATAAAGTAAACAAATTTAAACATGTAACATTCTAACTCCTAACACAATGCACCATATATGCCTACTTTGTATGTACAACAAGGATAATACAGTTGTATATATGTAAGTTTAGAGTTTCATTGGTTTAACTCTAGGAACACTAGCACATTTGTGTGAACATATCACATACTGAAACAGAAGCAGCAATCTTATTATCACTACAAGTGTCATATTTGGATAAGGTATATGAGAAAATTTGGTTTATACACCTTCAATAAATAAGTGAGCCAACACCTACCTTCTTGGCTTCTAGCAGTACATGTAAGTAGAGCAATAAGGATGGATACCGAAGTATGCTGCAGTTGTCTTATGCACCTTTAATATGAATTATCATACATATGTACCAGTATATTCTATTTTGTTATGGTTTTTCTAAAAAATAAATGCAGCAGGTCCTTCAGACATTATCTTATCCAAATTATTCATATAAATTATACTATACATTTATAACATTGTCTATTTTCACTATCAAAAAATAAAATCATATTCATATATATATCTTGTGTCAATAATCTTATAAACATAACAAATCATTTATTTTTACAAAACAATTTAAATGCAAAAGTGGCACTGATAACTTTAAGCTTTACAAAATAACAACCTTCATAAGCACACATTTTAGGAGAGAAAATATACAATTCCAGGATTTTACAACTATACAGCACAAACCAGTTGAAATTCATCAGGTTTTTTGTTATCTTTTTATGCGTAAAACATTTTCTGAAAAAATTATATTCTTATAAAAACTCAGAAACTTTCAATCAAAGATAAAAAAAAAGGTGCAAACGCATCATATATTACAGAGGATAAAGATATATATAAGTCAATGAGACAGCAACCTATCAACATCATCAATCCAAAAAGAGACCCCTATACTATTTTACTTGATATTTTACAACCCATTTGCCTAACAATAAACACTGGAATTCAACTATAACATTGTGGTCAATAAGATATATTCAATATATATTTAATATCTAATAAATAATTGACCCCTTAATGTGTGTTTTTTTTATATTTAACAAGGCCAGGAGTCAATTTCACAAAAAAAAACTTACGACTAAGATTGCATATGTCATGAACAATTCATTCTACTAACAATCAATCTTAGTCATAGGTTTTTTGTGAAATCGACTCCTGGCCTTTAAAAAGCTACCAAATTGTAATTATTTAATTGTTTCATCCTTCCTTAACCCCAATTTGATCAACTTTGGATTTTAAAATTACTCATAAATTCCCCAAAAAATATTAAAGTAGCTGCATGACATAACATAATGGTTTTCGTCACCAATGTGCATTGAGTAACAGAAGAATTACTACAGTACAATAGTAACTGCTAAGGAAATTTATACAGAGTATTTGAATATTGAATGACTTGTGATTTCAAAATTCCTTTTTTATTTTGCCCGAACTGAACTTTTTTAAGATCATAACATTATTCAATGGGCCTGTAAAATATAACATTTATGAATTAAGGAATTTTAAAGATACATATATATCTAAATTATACTAAATTTTTAATAAATAACCTAACTTGACAACAAAATATAATAATATAATTGATGTCCCAATAAAGGATCACTAAATCTTTCTTTAACCATCAACAAATAACATATATTTAGCCCTATAATGATAGTGTGTTTAAGTGGTCCGAGTACACAGTCATTTCGTAGTGCATTTCCTTTAGACAAAAAATGGAAATAAAAAAAATTCCACCTGCGCTTTCTCCATAATATTTTTACAGTGTGTTGTACTTCTTTAGGGACAAATTATATCAAAATTATAGAAAACTTCATCAGCTCTAACTCAAAATATGGACAATTTTATGTGAAGGGGGTCTTGAAACCTTTTGACAGCTTCCGAAATGCTAATTTTTGACCTTTTTCAACTGGACCAAATCACTACTTTACATTATAATTCATGAATCAAATTTTTTTACAGTGTAATTTTATCCCCCTTCTTGCTACTTGAGGCATAAAACATAAATAAAAAAATTTGGAAGGGGTATGAAAAAAATTAACACACTGTCCACACTAGGGACTATATTCGTGGACAAAGAAAATCAAGGAACGATAGCTGTGTACTCGGACCAAGTTATTTACCAATATGCAAAAATATAATATCTAACCAGTAATTAAATTAAATGAACATTTGTTTTGATTGAATAGTCAAATGGTTCAACCATTCTGAAATCAACTTTTTCTGTATAAGTAATTTAGTTTAATCAATACATTTCATATCTCAAAACAATAGAGAAAATTTTATTCAGAAATTCTATACATGTATTAAATATCACAGACACTACTTCTAAAAATAATATAGTAAATATACAAAAATTGAAAAAATAAAATTTGGAATCACTCCTGAAAATGAGATTACCCTGAAATTCATTACATGGAGTAATAGTCATAGTGAAAAATTATATTTTTTTACAGTATTATTTTACAGTATTTGAACACAACTGTACAGAACAAAATTAAGAAATATTCAAGTTATCACAGCTAAGGATGCTGTTCTCATTTTTGACAGGGTGAAGCAAATTTACTTCTTTTATTGGCAATCAAAATGTAAAATTTGAAAGAATACATGAAAATGTTTATTTCCTTTGAAAAATTGTGGCATATGCTAGGTTTACATAATGACAATACTTTTTGAGCATGCTCTCATTTTGAGAGCGCATATATTGCAAGCACGATCACAGCTTAGCCATAAGCTCTACAACCTTAATATAAAATACAGAGGAGTCATTAATATTCATCGGTAAACAATTATATTGGGTACTTTATTTCTAGGTCTTGACAGATGAATTCCACATATAAAGATTTGGTCAGTTTGTATTTTGTTCAACACTTTTATTTGGGGTTCACATTAACCCATGAAGTCATAGAAAATGACACCCAATGAATAACAATGAATCGGATATAAATAAATTATCATTTGATTACAATTTCTACTGTTGTTTGCAGTTTCCTTGTTTGTCCTTCTTTGAATTTCCAATTGAAGATTTCCTTGTCTTCTGTTTGTCTGATGCTGACCTTCTCTGACCTTGAACTGGTTGGAATTGACTTATAACTGGTCCCTCTTCAGAAAAACTGTCATTTGCTCCTCCCATACGGTCTGCAATTCAAGAAAAAACTTTCTGTTAAATTACATTAACTTGAATCTATCTTTTGACTATACTATTTTACATCTATTTGTTAGGCATCATAGAAATTGCTACACTTATAGCCATAAAAACTTATTCACCATTTTAGGTGGAGGAAACCTGAGTGGCTACAGAGAATTAACAACTTCATAAAATCTAACATTCCTAGTCAATGAAGATTGAACACACCTACCTGGTGTATGGTTTACATTCAAAACCTCAGCGTTGACAGGCTTGTTATACAGTAGATGAGCTACTTATGCAGTGTTCACACTATTAAATTAGCAACGGGTCGAACCCGGTTAATTAACCCGAATTATATACCCCAGTTCACACTTGATAAAAAATTATCCAGGTTTGGGATTTTCCTTCTCAACAAAAATAGTAATGTTAGCACCAAAATTGTACCCTGTATCCGTCAACGTTACTTATGTACATTTGTTTTCATCACAGATGCATTATTTTAAAGTTTGAAATTTTTTTACCGCACTCCTGGTCGCTTAGGAGGAGGTCAACGATCACCACCAACCACTTTCAGTGTTTAAAAATAATGGCTCTTTATCCAAATTGCACTCAATTTTCGCTCCAAAAAGCGACGACAATCACAGGGATTGCTGCCGCTAATTTAATATGGTTTATATAATTCTTGACCCTTATAAAAATATTTTAACTGAACGGCTGTCAAAATATAACGTCGTTCGATATATGACGTCACATGAAAGACATATTTAAGCAAACTTCATATATGTCACTATAGCAACAACCACAGATTAAATTCACTATGGGTTCACATTTAGAAGTGAGGTAGTCAACCCAAATTGCCCCACGTTAACTCCACCTCAAATGAGGGGTAATTTTAAACCAGGTTCGCCCCGGTTTAAGGCCTTCACACTACCTTAATTTAACCCGGATTAACTAATTTCGGGTGAAACTCGATTTAAAAAGGCATAGTGTGAACATGGTATTAGACTACTCGGCCACCGAGCCCCTAGTTCTGAGCGTGATTCTACTATTTTACATCAAATCAAATTTGTTGTTCTTCAAGGATACAATTATCATCAGGACTAGATGGCACCAACATGACTTTACCAGTACATATTTCTCTTTGAGAATTTATAGGGCTCTAAGTTTCTTTTGATTTTTTTTTAATGTATTACAACCACACCTTTTATAAAGTTTTTCTTTTCATATTTTTTTTAAAATAATATAAAACACACAATAGGAAAAGAGACAACCATGTTAATTTATGTAAATAAGCATTTTGATTGGTTAAAATATAAATATACATATATTGTAACTCAAAGCACTTAAAAAAATATGTGTTATAACTAAGAATGTCAGCTGACAAGACACAAATATACAGCAACAACATCAAGATAATTTAAATTATAATTCAAGCAAGCTTGTAGTAAGTTAAAGCAGCATTCTTGTTTCAAGATCATGCACACTTGTTTCACGACAAATAACCAAAAACAACAAACAGAAATCTAAAGGACAAAATTATCAAAATCATAACATATGTGTCCTAACAAACGGCCAGACTTAGTATGTAAGAATACTGGTACCGAGTAATTTTTAATTTATCTAAATTTAAGAATTGTTTTAACTTAACAAAAAGTAATTTCAATAAATACAATAGTAGAAGCTCATGCAGATGAGGTATTTAAGTTTCAAATCAAAATTCCTTCAAGATGGTTCTGGGCAAATTCAACTGACCCCCCTTGGATCTGCCTTAAATGATTATATATAGGTACATGTGATTTACAAACTGTCTAGGACTAATTCATATTCTCCGAACTGATAATGCAGGAATACTTATCTTCCAAAAAGATAATTTCTTGCAATTTAATGTTTTAATCACACACAACATACTTATATAATCAATATTAGTACATGTATCTTCAAATATTCAATTTTCAATGAATGTCTCCTATATTTCCTGGTTATACTAATAGTTAAGAAGAAGTTCAATCATAACAATTGCTTACATAGTGTATATGATTAGATTTACATTCTAGATTAATAAGGATAAATTGTTGAATCTTATCAATTCTAAAGTTCTTCTTTTTTATCATCTGAAAGCCACACCAATTTCATTTTTAGGTTTTTAGATTTCAGGCAGGCAAGCATGTGGTTTAAGCTTGTAAATGGGATTTTTCATTTCTTTAATTTAAGAATGATTGAATGATAAAATAAGATTTATTTTCTTTATCTTTTAAAATATTTTCCTTCTAAATTGAACCAGGAAAAAACTGCAGATTGAATTGGTATGGCTTTAAAACTGGTTCCATATCAAATATGATAGGTTAATTGAAGACATATTTTTCATTCTAATCCTCATATAAGTATTTAAAGGTCAATCTAGAATGTATTTCATAAAGTTTTTTATTAATAGATGTATATATGTTGTGTATATATGTTTATATAAATATTAAAAGTTTCAGAAAGTTAGTAATACTAATACTACCATGATAGTTGTTGGCAGCTAAAGGGTTCCAACTTCCTTTTGGTCTGCGAAGACTTCCACGTAAACTGGGGTCCCATTCCAGGTCGAATTCTAGTGCAACACAGAAATGAACTCAAGAGAATGTGCTTTGTATAATATGTGTGTTATATGAAAATAATGAAATAATGTGAAATGATGAATGAATGAATGATTATTTGATTTTTTCAAGTTAGTATGATTTTGTTTGATAGCACTGTTTCATATTTTTCGATAAACTACTGTGAATTCAATTATCTTTAATTTTGTTGGTATATGGGAACCTATAAATATAAATGTTCAATGAACAGAGAATTTTTTTTAGGTTTTTTTGTAGAGTTTGGTATAACCATGAAATCAAATATCCACTAGCATACAGGTTTTCATCAATCCACAAAAATTGGCACGCTCGAAAAATTGGTATGCTCGAAAATAAACTAATCAACAGTAACATTGGCGGATCCAGGGGGGTTCAGGGGTTGGAACCCCCCTTTTTTTTGGCCGCTCAATGCATTTGAATGGGGACATATAGTTGGAACCCCACTTTGTGCTGGGTTGGGAACCCCCTCTTTTTAAAATGGCTGGATCTGCCCCTGAATAACCACTTTTTTAAATTTGTTCCAGAATAAAAAATGGTCCTTATGAAGGCGTTCAAATACTTTGAATTCATTTGTTTCATGTATACCAATTTTAGTGGATATTTTAGGAACATGTATTTTGGCAAATACTGCTTTCAAGCATACAAAAAATGTGGACTACATTGAACACTTAAATTCAGTTCACTAAAAACCCATGAAAACAAGAATATAAACAATCATTTAGGACATATCATTATTAATTTTACTAGTAAAACTACAGTCAAATTTAATTGATCAAAATCTGTCTAAACAATTGAACAGAGGTAAAAAAGAAATAGTGATTTCAAACAAAATCTTTATTTCATCCTATAATAATTTCATGTATTTTACATCATCAGCATTTCTGATGTTAATTTGCCTGATTAGAAAATTACTGTATTACAACAAAGCGTAATTTGTATTAAAAATCTAATAAAACATGCATTGTTTACTTAAATGTTAAACATTAAACATGTAAGAAATAACACACAAACAAATCAAAAAAACATTTGAAGCGGAAAAACCATAATATTTATTGAAATTGAAATTTGAAATTTTGTATATATACATGATGTTTCTCTTGCTCAATTTTAGTAAGAAATAAATGTTTATTAATATTTTGAAATAATTAGTTTACAAAGTAGTAGAAAATTGACTGACTAACAGACAGACAGACAGACGGACAGACAGACGGATCAAGAATTTCACACCCCTCTTAAAATCCAACAGGAAGACATAAAAGTGCCCCATTAAAAAAAATCTAATTCATATGAACGTTAAACATAGAATTTAGTAAGCAAGACATACTTTATAAACTATTGTAAAACTGAACATGAAAAAAGCTTTTGTCAAAACTTAGCTAACATATCAACATGAAACATCAATTAACAAATAATAATGCAACATAATATACTTACAAAGACACAGCTTTATACCATGCAAATAATGGATAGATGAAAACCACAATAAACATGTACAGTATGTATTGTATGTTCCTGTGTGTGTGTGTGTTAATTTTACTGAATAATTTGTGTGGATGTTTTAGACGAAACGCGTGTCTGGCATACTAAATTATAATCCTGGTACCTTTGATAACTAATTAGAGCATTTAATGTGGAAGAAAATTATGAAGAATAGGAGAAGTGGGATAAGTTTCAATTGGACAGCAACACTACTACACAAATAATCATGACATATAGATCAGATCAGAATGATGGGCTATTAACCAGAAACTCAGGCATAACTAGGAGTTGATTGCAAGATTGATAATAATGAAATTGATGACATTTATGACATTTATGACAATGATGACAATGATGACAATGATTATATCTGGTGACAATGATGACAATGATTATATCTGGTGACAATGATGACAATGATGATATGGGTGAAATTGATGACGAATGTATGATGTATGATGTACCATGTGTAAATCTTGTGATACATTCTGGGCTATTCCATTAAAATGAATATATGGGGGTATGAAGGGGCTTTGAAAAATTTGCCCCATAACAAACATTGTTTGAGTAAATTTGCACATATCAAATGAACATAAAAATTAAAATGACCTCCACAAATTAAATTTCGCTTCTTACCGTCCCCATTCGTTTAAATGGAATAGCCCTCATTATTGTTAGTACCCTATCCCTGTATATCATTAATGCAACATTGGGATACTCTTGAAGAGGCATTATATGTTGGTTAATTTTTTCATGAATACTTATTCTTATTGTGTAAAGTAATTAGAATTTTCGAGAATGTTTAATTTTTTGATTTATACAATATGACACCAAACAAAACAATATAAAAGCTTTTCAAAAAAAAAAATTTTTTGAATACATGTATTGAAATTTTCAAGAGTGTCCTGGAATGTATTGCACTGCTTTTGTTGCTTGTATCACAGATTTAATTTGCAAATTAAATAAATTGTTTAAGAAAACATCAATTAACCTTCACCATCACAACATATAAATTAAAAGTTAATCACACCACATTTCAAAAACACAAATCATAATTTGTAAGTTTTTGTATGTTATTTGGAATTAATGCAGACAACATGCATTGAATTGTGGGTAATAGAAATATAAATGATAACATTTAATGAATTGCAGTGTTCCAAACATTTTAGTACCACAAAATAAACTATCTTTCATATATGTTTGAAAAATATGAAAGATATCAAATACATTCAAACAAAAAAATCTTGGACTAGTCTGCACAGCTTACCTTCTGGTAAAGGCATCGATGATGACAAAGCCGGCATTTTCATGTTCGTTTCATCATGTGATCCATTTCTGGGTTGTCGTTTATAAGTAGGATCTATTGCAGCGGCTATATTGAAACCAAGAGGATTACTAACTGCATAATGGTTACCATTTTGTTGGCTATTTACTCTGGGATTTGAGGGAGGTGGTGGTGCTCTGTAAATAAAGGTATATTGATTGATTGTTGGTCCTTTACACCACTTTCAGCACTATTTTTAATATTGATGCAGAGAACTTTTTTTTTGTACAAGGAAGCCAAGGTGTTTTGAGTAAACCGTGTGTGACCTTCAGAAGGAAAATATATAGGTAAATATACTTTTTAATATTTATAACACAATCATGTAAAAATTGATAAAAATGAGGTAGGAAACAAAAGATACTCTGATAATTTCTGTTATGCTGGTCTGTTGTAGGCCTACATTACAATATAGCATCCTGAATACCATGAAATGTTTGACTAATCAATCAATAATTACAATATTTGAAAGACTTATTAGTACATTTTATTTAATCTATGTATGACCAAAACAAACAAAATTCATTTTGACAAGGCAGATGAGATAGAAACAAATTTTGAAATTAATTATATAACCAATATGCATTAGAATATTATAGCAAAAAATTGTAACAAAAAATTATCTCCCTTCCCAACAGAACTCTTCAATATTCAGAAAGTTCTCTGTGAGGACACCAATGATTATTAGTTGAAAAGAAACATGTGGTCAATAAAACAGTGAAAAATAATAATAATAAATGCAGTGTTATCATATAATTTTATCATATCCGTCTAAATATATATATATATATATGTATAAACCAGATGCTCTGCAGGGCGCAGCTTTATACGACCGCAGAGTTTGAACCCTGAACAGTTGGGGAAAGTATGGACACAACATTCAAGCTTGATACAGCTCTGAATTTGGTTTGTGATTAAATAGTTGACACAACATAGGTTTCTGGCACATAATGAATGTGGTCTAAGAACTTAAACTTAAAAACTTAAAATTTTTAAATTGGGCACTACCTATTATGGTCCAATACCCAAAATCTAAATACATGGTTAGATTCAGCATATCAAAGAACCCCAAGAATTCAATTTTTGATGAAATCAAATAAAGTACCATTTTGGACCCTTTAGACCTCAATGTGGACCAATTTGATAACCGGGCCCAAATATCAAAAATCTAAATACATGGTTAGATTCAGCATATATCAAAGAACCCTATATATTCAATTTTTGTTGAAATCAAACAAAGTTTAATTTTGAACCCCAATTTGGACCAACTTGAAAACTGGGCTTATTATAAAAAAATATAAATACATGTTTAGATTCAGCATATCAAAGAACCCCAAGGATTCAATTTTTGTTGATATCAAACAAAGTTTAATTTTGGACCACAATTTGGACCAACTTGAAAACTGGCCCCATAAGCAAAAATCTTAATACATGTTTAGATTCCCCAAGAATTCAATTTTTGTTAAAATCAAACTAAGTTTAATTTTGGACCCTTTGGACCTTAATGTAGACCAATTTGAAAACGGGACCAAAAATTAAGAATCTACATAACACAGTTAGATTTGGCATATCAAAGAACCCCAATTATTCAATTTTTGATGAAATCAAACAAAGTTCAATTTTGGACACTTTAGACCTCAATGTGGATCCTTTGGGCCCCTTTTTCCTAAATGTTGGGACCAAAACTCCCAAAATCAATCCCAACCTTCCTTTTGTGTTCATAAACCTTGTGTTTAAATTTCATTGATTTCTATTTACTTACACTAAAATTATTGTGCGAAAACCAAGAAAAATGCTTATTTGGGCCCTTTTTTGGTCCCTTATTCCTAAACTGTTGGGACCAAATCTCCCAAAATTAATCCCAAACTTCCTTTTGTGGTTATAAACCTTGTGTTTAAATTTCATAGATTTCTATTTACTTAAGCTTAAGTTATAGTGCGAAAACCAATGTGACTTCGGACGACGACGACAACAACAACGACGACGCCAACGTCATACCAACATATACAACTTCAAAATTTATTTGCGGTCGTATAAAAATGAGGATATGTGAAACCCTTGCTAACCTTGAACAGCTGAAACTAAATGCAAAGCTTTTTTCCCTTTTTAAGGTAGCTATGGAATGCTGCATTTTGTTAAACAAAACAAAATTCCCAAGTCACTTTTGGTGGTGTTATGATAACAGATAAATAGTCACCAATTACTTCCCATACTTGATATAGCAGCAATAATATAACTTATATTCAAAAGAATTATCGAACAATAACTGAATAAAATCGTGCTAGGCTAATTATTTGAAGACTTGGTTGATCATCATTTGAGATTCTACATGTATATAAATTGAAATGTTAGTACTTAAAATAGCTTTGAAGGATCAGACAAAGTATACATATTTATATAGTATAAGATATAGAAATATGATAAAATCTGTTAATGACTACAATTGTCAGTATGACACAATTTCAATGACATACAGCAAAATAGATGTGTATATGTAAGGGCTGTCAGATACATTTAAGGGTTTTATTTGGACCTAAAATTTACAAATTATTTCATAAATACATGTTTATGTTATGAATTTGGAAGATGAATAAAAAAATAGATGAGATATACATTATGAGACAGCAATCCAACACAAATAACCAAACACATCTAGAGGGCATCATTTTCAAACTGTAAATTTATAAATAAAACGAAAATGTGCTCATTTCATATTTTTTCATATTTTTTCATCTTTCAAAAGTAGTATAAAAGTTAATACATGTATTGACAAAATGACATAAAAGGGTAAAACTATATGACATGTGTTAGCAGTAGCATAATAAAAAAAAATACTTGATATTTCATTCATACACAGAAAAGAGATACAGTTTCTAGTTCCATTTGGCCCTGAATATTAATATGTGTTATCCCTTTAATTTCTACTCTTTGTGACAGTATTTTTGTATTAATGTATTCATGACTTGTTATGCAATAGATATACAGCTGTAAATTCTGAATTTTTTTTTTTTTTGGGGGGGGGGGGGGGTGCATTTATTATTGCAATTGTTGAAAAATCTACAAAAATTGGGGTTTCAGGAAATGCTGTATACAAATCATGCAATTTTAATTTAAAATGCAAGTTTAAATACTTGTGAAAACTAAAAAATCACAATTTATGCTATACTTTAAACATCTAATAAATTTCAGAATAAACAGCAACTCTCTCAAGCAGTAATATATCTATAAGAAATACCCTGTAATATAATAAAAATTAAACAATTCCGAAATCTGATTTACTAATTGGATGAATTTCAGGCATGAACTGTATCCCTTCTTACTAGCTGATTTATGTCCTATACTCTTAAGAAATACTGCTTATACTGGAATATTTACCTGACTAGATCATTTCTTATTACGCTTTAAAATAATCATTTTCAATAATAAATATTGGAGTAAATGAAATCAAATTTTTCAATATTCTATATAAAATAATACATGTAGCTTGTGCTTCAACAAAACCGAAAGCTTGTACAACAATATTTCTACCAAAATACACATAAAAAAATCTCCTTTTTTTTAAAAGAGCAAAAAAATGCAGACATGAACAAATTACACTTTATTGACAATTTTTTTTTAACGAGTTCAAATAATTGACAAACTATATGAAAAAGACACACACAGAATTTGGAAATGAAAACTACATGACATTCAAGAATGATTTTTCTTTTAAACAGAAATTAAAGTGAACCCTGAAAGATATGAAACTGGTTTCATATTAACCAAAAGGTAACATCTAATTGTCAAGAATCTTATCTAATTTACCTGTATGGAAGTTCATCTTCACTATGATAACTCCCAGGCGGTGATGGTGATGGGATCATTTCATCAGAACGATTTGATGGAAGTCTTCGCCTTTCACTTTGATAATTTTGTGTCTCTCGGGCAGAATTAAGTACCCATTGTTCAACACTATGCACTGAATGTGATGGAGTTTCACTAGGTGTAGGAAGTCGAGGTCGGTTTAATGGATCTGCTGACTGTTGCCTTGATGGTTGTCGTTGGGAATTCCTGGATGATGTTGTGCTCTGTTCTGATTCAGGACTTCTAGGTTGTTGGGAAGACCTATTTTCTATTGACTGTATAAAACTGTCTCTACGTAATCTATGATGGTCATGTGATCTATTGACAGGTGGATCTGAGGAAATTCCACCTGAGGAGATTCGTTTTCCCGGTAAATCAGGAAGTGGTCTGGTTGCTGGATTGGTCATCTGGGCCTGAATAATTATAGATAATAACAATAATTTATTTTCACTGATATACACTAAACCTGTAAAACATGTTTCTTTCTGTATTGATGTGTTAAACTACTATTTCAGGTTAGGGATGAAGTTTGGCACCTGTTTAAATGTTTAAACTTGCTGCATTTGTTTGCACCTGTCCTAAGTCAGGAATCCATTTTTCATTGCTTGTCGTTTGTTGGTGTGGTTCATAAGTGTTTCTTGTTTCTTGTTTCTCATTTTCAATATAGATCAGACCATTTCTTTTCCTGTTTGAATTGTTGAAAGCTGTACTTTGAGCTATAATTGTTTACTTTTTACAAATTTTGATTAGGATGGAGAGTTGTCTTATATCATACCCCATCTCCTTTTTTATATAAAGGTCATGGCTGGGACCATAAGCAACTGACCTGATAAGATAAGTGATCTTTAAATTGATACTCAAAATATAACAACAGCAGTACAACAAGAAGGTGACTTTACAACACTCAAAAGAGGCAACATTTAAGTCAGTTTTGAATCCCACTTGACTGTTTGTAATTTGTTTAATAAAAGGGCCTTTTTCACCAAGTTTTTAAAGTCACCAACCTACTTTATACTTTTGCCACAAATAGACAAAACTGATTTTTAACTTAATAATTAAATGAAGAAATTGAGTTATTCTTTTTATTCAAAAATTCAATTCCCCTCAAGTCAAACTCATGTTTTTAGGAATTTACAAATTTTATCTTTTTACCATAACAGCCCTCATTTTCCCAAGATATACTAATCTTTTTTTGATGATTCATTTCTCATATTTTAAAAGATCTTGTAGTACCTGTTGCTGTTGTCTTTTCACATCATCTTGTTGCTTTTTCTTTTCTTTTGCACGTTTTGCCCTGAGTTTTTCTTGTTCTTGTATAATTTTTGCTAGTCGTTCGTCCTGCTCCTCTATTTCCCGTAGTTTCACTCGATCAACTTCAGCTTTTGTTCTCTAAGTAAAAAAGATATATTTAAAGGTGGCTATCACTTTTCAATACACTCATATAAAAAAGATGTGGTATGATTGCCAATGAGACAACTGTCCACAAGAGACCAAAATGACACAAACATTAACAACTATAGGTCACTGTACTGCCTTCAACAATGAGCAAAGCCCATACGGCATAGTCAGTTATAAAAGGCCCTGTTATGACAATGTAAAACAATTCAAACGAGAAAACTTACAACCTTATTTATATAAAAACAATTGTCCTGATGAAGCCTGCCTTGCAGACCAAACATGTAAACCATAGCAAATAAAATTGCAGTCCATGTGAAGTGTTGTTGTCAATTTGGCATATTATTTTTATGTCGCATTCATTTGCATAATTTGACAACCCTGCATCCCAAGGTATCCACTTCAGGGACTCTATCGAAATGATTCACACAGACGTTGGTTCACCACACGGAGTTATATTTAATATAAAAAAAATGTTTACATATATATAACTATGACAAACATTTTCTGTCGCCTAATAAAGTATCATTTCTCCTCGGACAATTTTTAATGTGGCATTCACTATCAAAATACTGATTGATAAAAGGTAAAGTCTCTCCAAATTTGATTTACATATCAATATCACAGAAAATAATTTAACCTGACAGAAGACCACACTAACAGACCATATGTCACCTATCCTAGGCACTGCATAATAATGCCTATTTTACGGGCAATTTCAACATTTATAGATTTATTTCACAAATATTTTGATGATTTGACTATTGGTAGTTTAAATTTTACATTTGTTATTTCTTTAAATTCATTTGCAGTTTGGTATTTTATAAACACATGCAAAGTTTTATTAATTTGTCAACTTGGCCTTTATATGTCTATGTCATAATATACAAATTTCCCATTGGCTAAGATAGAACTATCAGTAATGGAGGTAAATTCCTTACCTTATGTTCTTGTTCTTGAAGCAGTCTTGCAAGTTCCTGAAATAAACAACTATGTCGTCTGATCACTTAAAACAACATATTTTTTTTTTCATTAATGTGAACCCATAAAAGATGTAAAGAAAACCTGTACCACAAATTTGACTTTAAGGTATAACTGATTATATTCAATGTGCCTTCATTATTCAATTAAGTGTGTCTTTCACTTATTTCTTTAGTGTATCTTTCATTTCTTTCTTCATCACTTTTCCATTTTTCGTATATTAAACTGTCTCCTTTATCATCATTTTAGTGTTCTGTCAATGCTAATTTTTATGTTTCCTCTAATTTTGTATCTAGATGTTTCCTCTAATTTTTTATTTAGATGTTTCTTCTAATTTTTATTTAGATGTTTCCTCTAATTTTTATTTAGATGTTTTTGTTTTCTTTTGATACATTCTCTTATGAAAAATTTACCTCCTCTCATTTTTTGTAATTGCATGAATTTCAGAATTTTAGTATGGATTTACCTCATCTTGAAGTTGCTGCAACCTTGACCTTTGCTCTTCAGGAATGTTGTCAGGTACAGCAAAGAAATCAGTGAAGTCTCCCTCATCCTCTATTCTCCCTGATGGTGTCACTCTGTAAAAGTGAATAACTGTCAAAATTAATCACAAATTGGTTGACCAATACTTTGTGTCAATGTCTCAACTCACAAAGGACAGATTTTTCTCTGTGTTAAATCTATTGTTCATCTGATTTGTAAATTTTAAGATTGTGACCTATTCCAAATTGTGACATTTTGACTAAGTATAATTTACATGTAAGGTGATGCATAAATAGCCATAGACTATGCACTTGGTCTTGCTCAATTATCTTGATTTGCATTTTCTGAATGGATTTGATATTTGAACATTAGTAAGTTCTTTTCAGGGATTATAGATTGTACCATGACAAAACTATTTAATGTTGGGGAGGGTTGGCATCTTCAAACAAGTTTAACCCTGCCACATTCTTTATGTGCCTGTACAAAGGCAGGAGTCTGTAGTTTAATTGTTGCTGTTAGTTCATGATTGTCATATAAATTTGTTTTTATCAAATTTGTTATACATTAGGCTATTAGCTTTCTTAATTGAATTGTTTCATATTTTTCATTTTTGGGCCTTTTATATCTGACTAAACGATACATTTTTTTTTCATTATTGAAGGCCTGAACAGTTGCTTACATCCACTTCATTTAAAGAGGATATTTGTCTCATTGGCAATTATATCAAATCTCTTATTTCTTCATTGGTTAACTAATTTTGCCTTCAATTGACAATATCTAATGAAGGACTTAAGCTGCTACCTTAGCTCAGTTATACAATTAACACAAAAATATGCAACCCTGTGGTATGTCATAAGTGTCTCTTGTTTCACATTTTTATATAGATTAGACGGTTGGTTTTCCAGTTTGAATACTTTTAAACTAGTAATTTTTGTGTCCCTTTAAAGCTTGCTGTTCGTTGTGAGCCAAGGCTGCATGTTTAAGGTGGTACCTAACACTACAGGGAGATAACTCTGTAAAGTCATCTAAACGTTTTGATTATGTTGTGTTGTAAATGGAATATTAAGCTTCTCAGTGATTAAAATTGGTGTTTGTCAAACTGTTATATAACCAGTGTAATTTTTCTGATAAAATGGTTGGTTCAAAATTTTTGTAATTTTTATATTTTTGTTAAAGGGTCAAAGTAAATACTTTGTCAAAATTTTAGGAAAATTAAACGAGCCAGTAAAAGTGTTGGGCACCACCTTAAGGGTTTTTCTTTAACAAATTGTGACTTGGATAGTTGTCTCATTGACATTCAAACAACATCTACTTATATCTATGAATTTCTCTTTTGTTTTATCAAGTAAAACTGCAAAACATTCAATAAGTTGTGAATATGCATAAAAGGCAAAAAAGAATATGTGTACACAGTATAGTGCATGCAGTATAAATAATTTCTAAAGAGCCTAAAGAGGTCAAGAATTTTAATACACAAAAAAGTCTCCTGATAGTAAACAAGATACATTTTTGGTAAATTGTAAGCAAATATACCAAATAAAAAACTTTTTCTCAAGCAGAATTTGATATTGATATGCTTCATAATCATATAAGGGATAGAACTAATGGAGTAAAATGCAAATAGGTCAACTATTTATTATGCAAGTAAATTAATTAGTAACAACTTCAGTATCTTAAGCTTAGGTCAATATATAAAATAGGGTATACTTATACATGTATAAAGCACAAATATGTGTATTCATTATTTTAACTTAATGATTTCTAAAAATGCTTGAAAATTGGAAAAAAAGGATTGATTTCTATCACTCGAAGAATTTCTTAAACACACAGAAATGCAAGGCAACTGAAGGATCATGTATAATATAATAATCTATTGGGAAAGGCTACTGTAAATTCAGATATTTTAGCTTAGTTTCTATTTTTTGTGACAGTTGAGAGAATAGCTTCCAAAAAATAAAGATTTGCATTTTAAATTTTAATAGCATTATTTGTGTGCAACACTTTCTGAAATTGCAATAAATATTTTCACATTGTTGTTCATTGTTCAAATGTCACAATCATAAATGTACATAAAAATTTCTGAAATTACAGTATCTATCTACTGATAATGCTAGGGATAAAACAAAGTGCAATGTGCAGATTTAGTTAAGGTTAGTAGTAGAGAACATCTGATGGATTCCAAGGTTGAAGTATGAGTAAAATAGAATTTAGAAGTCAAGATACAGTTTTCGATGGAAAAATACATCAACTTCAAATTTTTCAAGAGTCTAAAATAGTTGTATCATTCCATAAAAGTTGTGAATAAATGTTAACAGAAAGCATCAAAGATTTGCCATATATAGTCTTCTATTCCCCAATTATTAAAGTTCTGCGGTTAAAGATTATACAAACAACTCTTACTTAAAAGCTAAAAGAAATTGATTAGACAAAAAAAATTTCAAGTTAACAATCAGACTTATTGCTATTCTATTTATAAATCGAAGTAATACCCATTTAAATTTTCAAAAACTGTACATTTATTTCTGATATATATATTTTCACACAATTTCCCTACAATGTATTTTGATTTTTGATGTAATTTCAAAGTTTGGGCTAAAAAGATGATCATTCAAAAATATTTTGTTAAAGCAATTTTACTCTCTGATTTCTTTAAACGACAATTTTAGGTTAATTTTTTCGAACAATTCAAAACAAAAGATGAACACCTCCACATACTTGACATAGAAAAAAATCTTATCTGATGAAAAATCTCCTCATAGCATAAAACTGAGTGTACTGAATGTATAAAACCCTAAAGAGCCCCTAAAGTTAGTTACATATTAGTAAAGTGATGACTACCTGTACATATACCTAGTGTAACCATTACGTTCTGACCTGCTGTTTCTGCCGGACACCGCCATATCATTCATGGAATGCTGCACATCACCCACATCTATAAATAGACACAAAAGTCACCAGTATTATTATTTTGTTCATTAAGCAAGTCATTATAAATAGGAATGCACATGATGCTCTCCTAAGCAACCACCACAAGTAGTTCAAAGCGTAGGAAAAGTAAGAAGTAGTAATCTGGCAGATCTGAAAAGTGCACATTTACTAAAACTCTTGTTCACTTGCTGGCCAAATATGAAGTCATTCTGTTCAGCAGTTTCTCAAATAGAAAATATTTTTTGGAAAAAGGGATGGCAAACTGACAGATGGACAGAGATGGAGACTGCAACACAGTCCCTACTCCTAGACTGAGGGTATTATATAATCCATCAACCACTCTTTGTATATTATGTGTGCTCTATGTAACATATTGTGTGTTAAGATGAATCTCTTCAGTTGTGCAAGACATGTTCAGACAGGTGCAGCTTTGTTAAAGTCATTTGCCAAAAAAAAGTGAACCCAATCAATACATGATGGTGCATATTAGAATTTTTAATTAAACCTTGGGCAGTTAAGTTTCCTTAAAACTGACCATCATTAATAAAAAAAAAAAATTAAATATATAAAGATTTTATGACTGGCAGCATTCAAATTTATAATACTGAAATTGTACAAATGTTGAAAATAGTGGCAGAAATTGTAAGAGTGTTTAGACAGTGGCAATACATCAGAATTCAAGTGAATTTTTAATTATGAAGTCAACATGTTATTGCCAATGAATCTCAAAACAAACAAAAATAGCAGGAAATTCTTTTTTAATATATTTTACTGCGGATTCATTGA
Organism: Mytilus galloprovincialis; assembly: GCF_965363235.1. Lineage (NCBI taxonomy): Eukaryota > Metazoa > Mollusca > Bivalvia > Mytilida > Mytilidae > Mytilus > Mytilus galloprovincialis. The sequence goes on along the minus strand of NC_134850.1, from coordinate 44,486,787 downwards.
TCTTTCTTTTGTATCACTTTTCCTGGATGGAAGAAAACTTGCGTTTTTGTGAATATTTAATTTCATGGTTATACTAAACACTTCTAACTAAGTCTATAGAAAATTTATTATTTGTTGAACATTTGAATTTGTGGTTCACAAATATACACAAAACCCCCAAAAATTGGTATCCAACGAATAATAATGAATCCACAGTAGATAATTTACAGGCCATAGTTGCCAACCTCTAGCAATTCAAAATCAAAAAGCATGTCATCAAAGTGGGTGTTTGCACTGAAGGGTAAATATTTTATTGTAATGGGATATATTAAAACGATAAACGAAATTGGCTTTTCATCTATGATTGTAGATGAATTTTAACCTTATATTTCAGAACACTTTCCTATGCCATGTACAACTTTTTTAATCTTTATGAAAATAGTTTTCTGGACAAGCATGGTTATGCACATATACATCATTTTGTTAGCTTGAATACATGAGTATGTACTATCAATTCATGTATATGATTTAACAGATGTTTAACTCACTGTGCTATGTCTGAATTTAAAAAGGTAGAGATGAGGCTTAGAAGATAAAGCTTTGAGCCATAGACATAAGCGTTTTGTCAGCATTTCATGCATACATTACCCTAAAAACGTGCCATGGTTTATAACTATAAAAATGTTATTTTTCCCCCTCTTTTGCCTTCTTAGCTAATCTACAACATGCTTTTTATGAGAATTACAGTAGTGGTTACATTTGAAAGATTTGATATAAAGTGTGCTTTGTGTTAAATACCGGTTATAATAAACTATGATAATAAGATACTATTTAGTGAACACTAAGATTAAAATATCATTGAGTGAAAATAATAGGTCCAAAAATAAATATGTGTATGACATGTTACATTAGGGTAGAAACAATACAGTTGTAAATCATCTTTTCATATTTTTCCAAAATATAGATTTGTGGAGAGTATAAATAAATATTCTTGTTTCTTTATTTTTTTTTGTTACAAAATTTTAATATTATAAAGGCAAACAAAGCTTACTAAAAAAATTCAAACCTGAAAAAAGACTGAAATATATGTGTCACATCTGATTAAATTTCAAGTTCGGAACAGAAGACATGAAATACACATATTTGTTTTGTTGGCCTAATATTTGAATGCAGTGCATACTATAGCTAAAAGCAAAGACAATATAAAAAGCTCCATGTTAAATCTGGTCAATGAAATTGACCATTCATGTTTTTAACAATTTTCTTAATAGTGGTCAATACCTTTCTAATAATAACAGTAGTTTAAAAAAAAAGAGGAACTTTTAATAAACTACCTGGTTGTTGAAATTTAACTTGCCTAAGTAAAATAAAACTTGACTCAGAGACATTTTACTAAAGACTTATCTAAATGCTATGCAAGAAGTTTTGCTTTCAATAGCAACAATTTTTTACCAATATAGTGATAGCGTACATTACAGAATTATTTCCTATGAAGAAAAACTAAAGCAGTTTTGATTAAAGCTTAACTTTTTTTATTTAAAGGCTATCATAATACTTTACATTATAGATTTAACCAATATCAAGAAAACTGATGAACACATGAATTATTCACGCTGTAAGAAATGGTGATACTTAACATCAAGACAGGAGGATGAGTGTAGAGTAACTGCTCCTCTATACAAGAGCACTATCAGAAGAAAAAGCCATAATTTTCTACGTGCCTCCGTGTCTAGAGGTCTAACACTCACTCATTACCTTCATCTGATGTACCTGCTTCTTGACTAGATCGGAGAGTCAACCGAGCATCCTGCGTATGTTGTTCTAACTGTTTCTCTAATATTTTACGCTCTGATTTAAGTTCTTTCAATCTCTGTTTCTCTACATATTTCTCATATTTTTTCTTTTCTTTTTCCTGAACTGTTCTTGCTACTTCCTGAAAGCAACAGATATGTAAGACATTAAGAATTGTATGTAAAACACAATTGTATGTAACTTTTGATCAAGCAAATGTTCATATCAATTTCATTTACATCATCATTATAGAAAAAATCTATTTTCATAGAAACATATGGTACTGATTTTCATTACATATTAATATAGTTTGGGTTTTTTTATGAATTCTTTATTTGTATTTTTTTGGGATACTTTTTCATAAAAAAATATATCAATTTTTTGCAGTTTTGTATATTTGCTGATTATCAATTCCAATAAGTGTTCAGCTATATGATTCTCATTGTCTTCCCTTATCATTCATTGGCCACAATACTGTCATAAGTTAATTTCTACACACTGATCAGGACCTCAATGGCCGAGTGTTCATCTTCTTATTTGGCCTGTCAACTCTGATGCTATAAGTTTGAACCCCTAATAAGGCTGTTGCTTTTGACTCCAATCTTAATGGATGGGATTGTCAGTTTTCTTGTCAATGGTCAGTGACCTGGTGGTTCTCTCAAAGCACGCCTGCTTCCAAATACTTACTTTCAATTAATCAAGCTATGCTGATCATATGGATTCCCTCTTAAAGAATTTCCACACTTGAATCAGTCTAATTTTGCCGACAATAGAGAACTATTATGTCTCACTGACCTTTGATTGCTCTACATGTAGTAAATAATATACTAGGGATATAATGGATATTTATATTTTCGTGGGTACCAGTTTTCATGGATTGAGTAAAACTGGCACTTTTGCGGATATTTGATTTCGTGGTTTTACAAAAGTCTGCAGATATTCATAAGAAAACTTGTAATTGGTTGAAAATTACAACTCGTAGTCTCTCTGTTCACAGAAAATCCACAAAAAATTGATATCTAACAAATATTAATGAATATACAGAAGAAGAAAATAATTCTAAATGCAGAATTATATAACTATCATATGACACACATGCTACTGATTGTCATGTGCCAATCATGTTACCTCATCTTCTATTTCTCGCTGTCTCTTGTGAGCTTCTTCCTCACTCATTAGTTCTTCTGTCACTCTCCTAGCAACCTCCTCATCTTCTTCAGCTCTGTGAAAAAGAATATAAATATCTTTTAAGGAGAGAAAATGGATAGCAAAAAAATTAACTTTCAATGTCCAGTTGTTACAAGTTTTGTTTGCGATGGTATCACAAAAGTTCAAAATTTGAATATTGTCAGAGTTACACAATGGTAAACATCATAGAGCTTAAAGTGTACTTCCTGTCTAGATTTGCTGGTAAGTTTGAGTACTCATAAACATGTTAAACCTGCCATCTAGGTTTGTGTAACGGTAATTGTCATAAGTCAGGGTCCTGTAATCAAATGAAAGTTGTAGGTTGCCACATTTGTTTTTTGCTCATTGTTGAAGTGTAAATTAGACCATTAGTGGTTTTTACATTGGAATTGTTTTATAATAGGGCCTATCTTAATACATATATGGTTTTGCTAATTCTTAAAGGCCATACAGTCATTACAGTGACCTGTAATTGTTTATTGAATCCTCAGATACTGGGAGTGTCAGTATAATGGAAAAAACTTAGTTGCAACAGTTAATTTGCTAAAAGGCTAAAAGATGCAAGAAATTAGAAATTTACATGTTGCAAGTTTTAGACTATATGTTTCCCTCAAGCTGTGTTTTTTTTTGTTGTTATTTATGTTGTTGGATTGATGTCTCAATGACTCATACCGCATCTCCTTTTATTCTTATGAATTCCAAATAATTTTGCTAATAACATATATGTTTAAATTCTAAAATTGACAAAGAGTTCACAAATTGCAAGCCTGATTTTCTGTAAACCAATGTTACATTATTTTACTTTTCAATGATCTCACCTTGTATTACATAAAATATTTAATTTACAGATATCTCAAAATAGTGTAGGCTAAAGGTGTTTTACAATGCATTTATTCTTATTTCATATAAGATACAACTTCTAAACTTTAATTCACACTAAAAAAATTCAAAGAAACTCTAAAACTTTGATGCACTAAGTTAACCTAAGGTATATATGTAACATATTATATAAGTGGAAGGGAGGTTACACTAATTACGCATTTGTTCACAAATATTTTTTGATCAGTCATTTTATGCCATCAGAAAAAAATAGTTTGGCCTAGACCCAAACACCTGACTCTAGGCTACAGGTGTATCCGCATTCACAACTATGATAAAACTAATCAACAAGATAGTCATATCAAATCATACTACGTTTTATAATATGAATTACAAATCTCTCAGCCATCTCTTTGATAAGTTACAACTTTAAGAGATACCTATGGATTAGACTGAACTAAAGGCCAAAAAATTAAACAGAACAGGAACAAATACCAGTTGTCCTTCTAATTGTTGTTTCCCACAAAAACAGCCATCTCTTTCATAAATAACAACTGAAAGAGATGTGACTATGGACTAATTCAAATCAAATAGTCCAAAAAATTTAAATAAAGGAATTCAGTTACAAATAGTCCTCCTGAATCTATATTTTCTCACAATCAGCCACCTCTCTCATAAATAATAACTGAAGGAGATATCAATAGATCAAACAAAATTGAAAGTCCTAAAATTAACAGTAGAGGGACAAATAGACCTTCCAGATTCTGAATAGTTTTGTCTTCACACAAAATATTAAGCCATCTCTTTGATAAATTACAACTGAAAGAGATGTGACCTATGGACTACTGTAGATCAAATTAAATCACCATTAAATTTACAGTAAGGGAACACATAGTCCTCCTGAATGTCTTTTTTCTCACAATCAGCCACCTCTCTAATAAATAACAACTGATGGAGATACCTATAGATCAAACCAAATTGAAAGTCTAAAAAATTAACAGTAAAGGGGCAAATCTTCACAATTTCTGAATGTCTTTTTCCCACAAAATAAGCCAACTCTCTGATAAATCATACCCGTAGCCAGGGGGGGTTCGGGGGGTTCGGGGGGTTCGTCCGAACCCCCTCCTTGAAATCAAATAAGCACTGTTAAAGTCGACGCTTTGTTCAAATTGTGACTGTTGAAGTCGAGTTCATGAGTCCAACGAACCCCCCCTTGGAAATTCCTGGCTACGGGCCTGTAAATTATGACTGAAAGAGATACCTATGGACTAGACAAATATAAATCACCTTTAAATTTACAGTAAAGAAACAAATAGTCATCCTAACTGTCAATTTTCCCAAGCAACCCTCTGTGACTTTGTCTGATTATTATAACAAGTATCTTTATAACAAGTACTGTTATCAGAAAGTGTGAACATTTAAGGTCAATCAAACTTCTAAACCCACTGCAATTGTTTGCACCTGTCCAAAGTCAGGAACCTGTTGTTCAGTTTTTGTTGTTTTTTTATGTGGTTCATAAGTGTTTCTCGTTTTTGTTTTTTATATAGATTAGACTGTTGATTTTCCTGTTTGAATGGTTTTACACTAGTCTATTTTTGGGCCCATTATAGCTTTCTCTTCAGTGTGAGACAAGTCCCCTGTTGAAGACCCTACTTTGACCTATAATGGTTTACTTTTATAAATTGTGACTTGGATGGAAAGTTGTCTCATTGGCGCTCATACCACATCTTCTTATATCGACTTTTTACTTACTGAGCTTTGAGGGCCTCTAGTTCCTGGAACCTCTCCTGTTGTTGAATGACCTCCTCGTCATCCTGTACCACACGAGCCACTGGAATGTCATCTCTTATAGTTCTCCTGTTATATCGGTTCAATCCATAGTGGAAATCAACTGGAGAAAATAATATGAAAAGGTTTAAATATAGTTCTCCTGCTATATCTGTTCAACCCATAATGGAAATCAACTGGGAAAATAAAAGAAAAATTTATACTTTGCATAGTGTTAACAAATATGTAACCTTTTGGTGTTTTTAAGAGGGTGCCTTGTTTTTTCAGATTTAAGGGAGGGAAGAATATGAGAATTTACGCAGATCCAGTTTAGCTAATCATAGTGCAAAACCTGAAAGTTAAAAGTTGTCTGCAGAACTACATCAGTTTTGCTTATTCTCAGTCATTTTCTTTATAAGAGTGACATCTCAATGTGATGAAGAATAAAGATAATTTTTTTATAAAGGAACAATGAAAACAAAGAGACTATGAGCTATGGGTTTTGCTCATTGTTGAAGGCCGTATGGTGACCTATAGTTGTTAAATTCATTGTCATTTGGTCTCTGGTTGAGAGTTGTTTCATTGCCAATTACAATTATATCACACCTTTTTATTTCTGTAATGACTTACTTTCTTTATTCTGTAATTGATAGGCTAAAGCTCCATCTTCATGAACTAACCATTGCTGGCACACTGAAAGAAGAAACAATTATTTATTTGAATATTTATGACTATCTGTGTTCTTGGTTTCACTATATCCATGATATCTGTTTAATATATTTCTGTTGATAAGCTTTTTTCAAGTATATTAATACCTTCAATATGGTGAACAAATTTTGTTGTATCCTGAATACGTTCTTGCCTTTAATGTTTTGATAAAATTTGTATACAAGCGTACTGGAAATTCATAGTTTCAGCTTAGAATTAATGGCAGTTTGTTGACAAGGTTGAGATGTATGTACTTTAATATAGAATTGTAAACCTATGGGTAACAATTTGGGATTTTTTTGTAAACCTAGTACTATTACCTATTTTTCTTTAAACACAAATAGGCAAAAGTCTGGATTATTTGCTTAGATAACATATCTTTGGAAGGATTATCTCATATACTATCTTAACTTTATAATTCCTGTAAATTTTACAGGTATCATATACATGTACATAATTGATGAACAGTTAGTGAACTAAACCTGATAATTGTTACATAATCTCTAAATATATATTATATCATTTTTTTACAGGTAAATAAAGAAATGACATATGAAATTTTCACCTTACATCAAATGTCAAATAACTAAATGCACCCAAACACAGTCATAAGTTAGGAACTTTGTAAGTTGTTGTCGTCTTAATTTTGATCACAGATTTTTTTGACCTTTAATATGGTGTTCACAGGAAATTTTTACACTTTTTCAAAAATATTAAGATTTCTTTAGATTGAGAGGAGTCAGAGCTTGATCTACTTTAGACATTCCATATTGAGTTTATCCCCAGCTAAGCCATAGTCATATACATGATATACGTTCCATGAAATATCAAGGATGCAGTCATTTTTATTTAAATTTCCAGCTCATAAAAAAATAAGTACCTCAAGGGTTTCTCTTTCTCAGGCTTGGATTGACTTAGCCAAATTTTGCATAAGCCCAAAATCTAACTTTAACAAAAAGCATTGAATTCTGGAATAATGCATTTAAAATAAAATGAACTATATGTACCCTGGGTCATGTAAACATAGTTTTGTTTTCATGTCAAAAACATAATTATATATTTATATACTTATATAATTACATTAGATGTATGTTTCATTATAATAATTTATTCTGATTGGCTAACTGCACATCACATGTTATTCCGTAAGCAGTTGCATTACTCAATACAACTTTTCACTCATGATAACACGTGCTCCAACAATAAAGTGCACAGGTGAATTAAATAATAAAATAATTAAAATTCGTGTTTTCATGATCATAGCTAAAAAATGTAATTATAAGTATTGAATGCGTTGACCGTGCGTACATTTTTAGAATGAAGCCCTTCCACGCTTCATACAAAATGTACTTCGGTCAACGCTTTTACACCCCAATAAATTTACAAAAAGAAGCATTCAATTCTTAAATAGAACACTTTTTTGTCATTACATGTTAGTTAGCTATTATTTTTATTTCATTTACTTAGGAATATCATTAATATTAATGCAAAAGGTTGAAGAATGCCAATTTACTGTAATTTTGAGATATCCTTTATTTACCATGTTTACACAAATGAGAACTGTAAAAGAGCAGTAAAATAATTATACAACTAAAGAGTCTTAATCTTGCTTTCATATCACATTAACTACTACCGGAATACACTTACAGAACAAATTGTTTGATGTGAAGCTAACAAATTCCATATGACACTTAATTAAACAATAATTCTTGTACGAAAACCTGTTACTTTTAATAAACTCATCATTTACAAGTATAAAATCTCAGTAAATATATTGAGCTCCCTGTGACTTTTATAAAGCTTTTAGCATTCTTGAACCTTCTAGTGAAGGGTTATCAAGATCACAGGTTCCTGAGCTTATAATAGCTCACTTGCAAATAATGTTTACACTGGTTAAAAAATTTCACTAAGGGGCAGAAATTCTGGTAAAAAGTCATCTGACATTTTGGTGACCGTTTTTGAATTTTTTCCAGTTTGTCTGTTTGTTTTTTTTAAATTTATTAAGGATTTGATGAAATTCAAGTGTGTGTATTTGATAATTTTACATGCATTTCAATTCTAAGCCATTGTCGACATATTAGTTGGTTGGTAAAATAAAAAAATTATACTAGATGATACATGAATGCACAAATCTTGACTTTCTTAAATTTAATATGCAGTTTCATTCCTGAATGCACAGTATATACATGATATATGACCATTGACTCGTTATTGGACATTAAGCAATCAAGGCGTAGTAGTTTTTATAAACATGATAATGGAAGAGAACAAGGCAATTCCAACCATAGAGACCGTCCACCCTACAGACGACCAAGAAAATAAACATATTTACTGAATAACATTTATTGACATATTGTTATTTTGTAAATTCTTGTAGTTATCCACTTGACTTTATTTGTTTGCTAGTTTATTATTTTTTTTGTTGTTGTTTTTTTGTTGGTTTTTTTTTTTTTTTTTTTTTTTCATTTAAATATTAGAATAAAAAAATAATAGTAACATTTCTATATATATGTTCCAATGACTAAAGTACAGAATAAAAGTACTAACCTTATTAAAGGTATTACAAATAGAACATTTATATCTAACATAACATTTTGTACATGGAATATCGGTGGCCTCATCTCAGCAAATCTGAATAAATTAACAGATTCTAATTTCTTAAATGATATAACAGCTTATGATATAGTACTGTTAACTGAGACACATATTGGCAAAGGTGTAAATATAGTCCTTCCAGGATATAAGTATTTTCCTGTTTGCAGACCAAAATCAGCAAACAATAGATATTTTGGTGGTCTTGGCATTTTTGTTAAAAATACCATTTTACCTGGTGTTGAGATATTGAAAAATACAAGCTTAGACTATCAATGGGTCAAATTGGATAAAAAATTCTTTAATTTCGCCAAAAATATTTTCTTATGTTTGGCATACATTATCCCAGCATCATCTAGTTATATATTTCAGTCAGATGATGACCCATTAGAAACTATAGAAAAAGATATAACAAATTATTATGCTGAGAGGGGTCACATAGTTCTATGTGGAGACTTAAATGCAAGGACTGGGTCAGAATTAGATTTTATAGAAAATGATACATATGATCCATTTGCAATGGAGGATGAAGAATATGAATATGATATTGGGTTACAGAAAAGGAATAGTTGTGATAATAAAGTTGATGCTAGAGGCAAGCAATTACTTCAACTATGTATTACTTTAAAACTCAGAATACTGAATGGCCGTATGTTGGGTGATTCAAATGGTAATTTTACTTGTTTTAAACCTAATGGCACAAGTGTGGTAGATTATATTATTATGTCGGAAGATTTGATTCAACATACTTTGAATTGTAAAGTATCAAATTTTATTCCCTGTTTTTCAGATTGCCATTGTAAGGTATCATGTATGCTGCTTGCCTCATATTGTCCTGTTTTTATAAATAAGAATGAAAATACTCAAAATTTTCCAGGTAAATTTAAATGGACCAACTGCTCAAAGGAAAAATTTCAGGATGCTCTATGTCACCCATCTTGTAAACTGGATATTAATGCTTTTCTAACTAACAATTATCAAGATAAATCAAACATAAACTCTGCTGCTACTGACCTGCAGAATATTATTATTAAAGCAGCAAAAATGTCACTCAAATTCAAATCTAATAAATATAAAAAGAAAACTATTAATAAGAAAAAATGGTATGATCAAGATCTTTACAATAAAAGGAGAGAATTAAACATTAAGGCTAAGCATATGTCTGAAAATCCATATAATATTAATATTAGAAATAATTATTTTAAACATTATAGAGAATTCAAAAAGTTAAAAAAATATAAAAGAAAGGAGTTTAAATCAAAAATTGTTAAACAGCTTGATAATCTACTAACTAAGAATCCAAAGGAATACTGGAACCTTGTAAATAAACTAAAGGGGGAAACAGAAGAAACTAGGGACACCCCAGAAACTTCTATAAATAACTCCACATGGACAAAATACTTCCAAGATTTAAATTCTCTATCTGATACCAATAAATCAAAAATAAACCTATTAAATAACATGCTTGTTGATTTAGAAAAAGAGAACATGTCAAATGTATTAGACTATAAAGTGACTAATCAAGAAATATTTAAAGCAATTACCAACTTAAAACCTGGAAAGGCATGTGGTCTGGACCTGATACTAAACGACATGCTTAAAGCTGGACAAACAGCCCTTATAGGCTGCATTAATAAACTTTTTAATTTAATATTTGCTCATAGTACATATCCAAAGCTATGGTGTGAAGGATACTGTATACCTATACATAAATCAGGAGATATAAATAACCCTGAAAATTACAGAGGTATAGCTATAAATTCTTGTATTGGAAAGTTATTTAATGTTGTGTTAAATACAAGACTTTCTAAACATTTAGATGAGAGAAATATTTTGACTGATTGCCAAGCTGGCTTCAGAAATAAATCAAGGACAACAGATCACATGTTTATCCTCAAATGCTTAATTGATAAATATACTAACTGTAAGGGAAGTAAATTCTATGCTTGTTTTATTGACTTTAAAAGAGCTTTTGATACTGTGATACACCCAGGTATTCTTATCAAAATGCTCAAGTCAGACATTGGGGGAAAATTTTACCAGTTAATTAAACACATGTATACACTTAATAATTTAAGAGTAAAAGTTGATAACAAACTAGGTCCATGTTTTAACTCTTATATTGGGGTTAGACAAGGGGATGTTTTAAGCCCTGCCCTTTTTAATCTATTCATAAATGATCTACCTAACTGTTTACTAAATTGTCCTGATAGTGTAAAACTCAGCACTAGTCGCATAGACTGTCTTATGTATGCAGATGATGTCATTGTATTTTCTGATTCTGCAGATGGACTTCAAAAGCGCTTGAAGGCATTGGAATCATTCTGTGATACCTGGTGCCTTAATGTAAACTTAAAAAAAACTAAAGTCTTAATCTTTAATAAAAGTGGACGCCACATAAAAGAACCATTTTATTTTAAAAGTGAATTAATTGAAACTGTTTTCAAATATAAATACCTTGGAGTTATATTCCAGTCAAGTGGCCTATTTAATTATGCAAAAGAAGACTTATTTAATAAATCTTTAAAAGCTTCATATAAACTTAATAGATGTTTATCTGGCTCAGATGCTAGTATTAAAACAAATTTACATCTGTTTGACCATACCATTAAACCTATTATTTTGTATGGCTCAGAGATATGGGGAATGTTTAAAACCAACTCTGCTTCCTGTAAAAAAGATGCTACAAATGTGCTTGAAAAAATATACCAGAATAATGTTGCTGATAAAATGAACTTAAAGTTCTGTAAGCATATTCTAGGCTTAAATAATAAAAGTACAAATGTTGCTGTACAATCAGAATTAGGTAGATTTCCTATATATTTTAATATTGTTATATCTATGATAAGCTATCTGCATAGATTACATCATTGTAACTCAAATTTATTGAAAGAAGCGTTTTTATGTAACAAAGATATGCATGAAAATAACACTATAACATGGTATTCCTCTGTTAAATTTATTTTACAAAAGCTTGAATTGAAAGAAACATATTGTATTGATTATTCAATTAATAGATTAAAACAACTTATTATGAAAAAGTTAAAGACATTATTTTTAAAAGCATGGTTCAATGATAAAGATAATGTTAATGGAAAGCTAGATACATATTTTTCTCATAAAAGTAATTTCCAAATGGAAAAATATCTTGATATTCAAAGTTTTCAATCAAGACAAATTTTATGTAAATTTCGCATAAGTGCTCACCAATTAAGAGTAGAAAAAGAGCGACATAAGAACAAACCTATAGAAAGGTCACAGAGGACTTGTAATTTTTGTTCTCATAATGATATTGAAGATGAGTTTCATTTTTTAATTAACTGTCCATTGTATAATCAATGTAGAGAATCACTGTTTGCACAAGCTCATGAACACTGTCAAAATTTCAATAACTTGGACTGCAAATCAAAATTTTTATGGTTAATGACCACTGAAGATCAACATATACTGAAAAAGTTATGCATTTTTCTTATCCAGAGTTTTCAATTGAGATCCACAAATTCTGTTAATGGCTAAATCTCTTTTAGTTTATCTATATATATATATTTTAAATTCAAAAATTTAATTTAAGTGCACATTTCTTTATGTGTATGCATATTTCTTCTATTATTATGTAAATGCTTATAAACAAACTGCAGTAAAACTCTAAGGTGCTTATCATATTCCTGCAATTGTCAAAAATATAATTATATACATAAATATCTAGTAATTGGTTGCTGTGTGTACATGGGAGAAAAATACCCTTATATCTAATCAGTTGAGGCTGCATATCATTTGTATGCAACTCAAAACACCATATCTGTTTAAAGGGGGATAATCCTTACAGAAATTGATTGATTGTCTCCCATATTACTTTCTATTCCATGTGCATGCAATAACTGTTCAGAGTTCTATTGTCATGTATTTCATTTTATTATTTCATTGTTATAACAAATCATTGTAATCATTGTATGAAATTTAAAACCCGCAAGGGTCCATAATTGGATTAATAAAGTATTCTTATTCTTATTCTTATTCTTATTCTTATATGTAATTTATATTGTTTCTGTTTGAAAAATTGTATCATAAAAGTTGCTAAACTGTGATATATAGATGCAGTGATTGCCATTTGTTATGGAAAATTAAGTCAAACCTATTCAGATGAATAACTTTAGCCATGGGAAAAAGGTTTAATGTCTTCCTTCACACCATGATGTCATTATTTCCAATAAGAGCACAGAAGTACGAAAATTCTCAAAACTCCCAAAATATTACAATAAAACAGCAACTATTTCAGTGTATGGTCACAACTTTAAAGTGATTAGATGTAGTCACCACTTACTATAAGTATTCTAAGGGAAATAGTCACTTTCATTTTAATTGTTTTAAAGTGGGTGGTTTCATATATGAGTCAATGTATACAAGTTTCTCATACATTTGTTAAGATCTGTCTACTCATCTCTGATCAGAAACTCTACAGTAGACTTAGGCTACACAAGATATTAAGAAGTTATTTATAAGTCCAAGTTACAATGTACATGTATTGTAAAGGAATGGGAAAATTTGAAATGTTATAATTAGAGCCTAAGAGGGGAGGGCAAACATTTATTTGTTTCTTAGAAGATTCTTATTACAAGTGTCTCACATAATGTTTTAAATGGTGGGTCTCTACAACCCCCTTTTTTATAAATCCTGGATCTACTCTTGAACATCAATTACTTGTCTAGTTTTTAAAATTAAATTCTGAATAAAAAGAAGATTAATATTTCAATTTGCCTAATCTTATAATCTAAGACTCATTTCGTCCCAAAAAAACTAATATTAAATGGAAATTTCACATGTACTGATGTAGCACTCCCCCTAATACAGCCTTTTGCTATTTACACATGTACTAATGTAGCACTCCCCCAAATGTAGCCTTTTGCTATTTACACATGTACTGATGTAGCACTCCCCCAAATGTAGCCTTTTGCTATTTACACATGTACTGATGTAGCACTCCCCCAAATGTAGCCTTTTGCTATTTACACATGTACTGATGTAGCACTCCCCCAAATGTAGCCTTTTGCTATTTACACATGTACTGATGTAGCACTCCCCCAAATGTAGCCTTTTGCTATTTACACATGTACTGATGTAGCACTCCCCCAAATGTAGCCTTTTGCTATTTACACATGTACTGATGTAGCACTCCCCCAAATGTAGCCTTTTGCTATTTACTTAAAGCAGCAGTCATCAATCAATCATATAAAGCAATGATGTAATTCCTCTTTTGCTAGCAGTATAGAATTATATTTAACTTTATTTATATTCAATAATTGTCAATCTTTACCATTTTTCAATTGAATTGGTTTTTAAGTAACTTCAGTTTTTGAACCTGAGATCAGCCTATTTGAATTCAGTTTGTTCACAGACAACATAGAACTGAAAACACAGGACCAACTGATTCAAAGATGGAATGTCTGAATTATGACAGGAACATGAAAAACATATTATACAAATCAAGGGAGACAACTATAATATTTACTTTCTAATCTGTACTGTCTCATTAATGATATATTATGTAGTCTCATCCTACGATGCATGTATACAGGATCAGACAAATGTTCCTTCCTTTCTAGGACTAATTCCTTATTCATTGTTTACACTAAGTAATATTCTCAAAGATGCAACTTTAAACTTTTTGCTTTGATTTTAATTATCATCAATCACACATATATATCCATTAGGTAAACCACAATACAAGTTATTCTATTCCACATATCATGATCTCTGCAGCTGATTAATTCCATTTCATAAACCCTTAAATAACAGTTTATACTTTTGTTATGTAACAGAGGTCTTTTGATTTATAATTCAATTTAATAGGGTGTTTCAACTTTGTCAGAGCAAAACCAATGCACTAATCAAATAAGAAAAGCTTTCAGACTGTCACAATGTATCCAGTATTATTTTATTCATTAGCGACACATACAGTTCTGTTCTAGTTTCAATGTAAAAAGCACCTTTTTACAAAATAGATTTGATATTAAGACTTTTCAGAGCACAGATTTGTATCATTAATATTCCTTTCGACCATCCATCAATATGTGTAAACACTAAATTGCACTAAATAATTCTAACACACAACTTTTTTTTCAATCCCAACAAATATGAATTCAAACCTTTTTCAATGTTTAAAAAGGTATTCCATGATTTTGCAGCCAAGCTACATTTACACATTGTATTCAAAAAATGTATTGTAAAGTATTTATAATTATCCACGATATTCCAATTTTATTTTATTACCAAATTCAACATATCAGATCACATTTCTATAACATGTATTTGAAACAAAAAATGAAATGTGAATGCATAGTCTTTTTAAATCCATATCAATTTCAAGAATGCAGTTGTACATGTATACATGTATACAATGTCCTTCAACGATTGTTTTTTTTTTTAAACATGGAAACAGCTGAGTTTGACATTAAAAATGTACGATATTATTTCGCATCAAATCTTAATCTATTTTACAATCAATAATCATGAATTTCCCACAAAAAAAATCATCTCACTCTAGTACAATAAATCATTATTAGCATATTAATTATGTTCCGAAAAGTTCTCAAATGCAGCAATATGATATCCAAAATAAAGGTTCACCATTCATGTTTCAAATAACTTCTCACATTAAATATCCTCTTCTCAATACAACTAAAATCTCTCAACTTTACAATTTAAGTATTGTATTTTCTTAAAATGTAATATTATTCCAGTAAGCGTAAAAAAGGTTTCTAGATTTCATTCATACAGTGTTATTTTCTCCATAGTAAAAATGGCATTAATCATTTGTTAATGGAATAGATACACTCCTGAACAGAATCTTAATTAAAAAGAAACTGCAATATGTTTTCTTTTCACAAAATGGTAATGGCACTCACTGCGATTAAATATTTTTCAAATAATTTTTTTCACATATTAACCTTGTTCATTAATATTAACAGATCAGATAAATTCCAAATTCAAATGTTATTAGACTCAGATGTTGGTACTATATTAACCGCCTTCAACTTGTTGCAATTAAAAGCCTTTTAACAGTCAAAATGAAGCTGATGAAATTTGAAAACTAAATCCAAATAAATTAAATCCATCAAATTCAATTCCTTAAGGAATCTATTACAGATTGATTTTCCTCAATTCCATCACTGGAAACTGCAATTGAAAGATTTCACCACCAGTGACTTCGATTAATCTAGAAACACTTATCATGGCTCTTTCTAAGTTTGGACAGACACAAATCACTAAAAACAATTAACACTCCACAGTCTTTGAAGCAAACTGTAGTTCAGAACACATCTCCACTTGTAAGTAATTCTTTTTTAAAAAGTTAGATTATAAAAAATCCCTTAAAATTGGTTATCATGTTGTCTAAAGAGTCGATTATCATAACATTTCTGAATTTTCTTTTCAGAAATGATCAATTAAATCAAAGATAAAGATTTAAGAAAAAATTCAGTTTTTTCCTCTATATCTCAATTTTGGCATGTCTAAAAAGAAGACAGTATATCAAGTAAATACAGTAGTACTATATGTTGAAGGAGTTATGGCACATTCCATTACAATACTAGAACAATTCTTATGATTATTACAAGTCAGAAGTGAATGTATCTCTACATTAAACACATCGTCATGGTTATTATGCAACTCAAGTTTTTTTTCAATACGCCATAACTCAATCTCTTTATACCTGTAGCATACATCAAACAAAACAGATATCCTACATAATAAATTAGTAGTAATGATTGTTTTCAAGGGAGGGTTTCAAAGATATGATGTTGCATGGTTACTTTTCCCTTGTTATAATATCCTCATTATTGCCAAAACCTAAAATTCTCACTAATTTCTGTGGTCATCATTCATTTCAAATATGTATATATATATATATATATATATATATATATCTATTATAAAAATGTCTCTTAAACATTGCCACCCTTAAGCTTGTTTACTAATAAATTCAAACCTGGTACAAAAACTGACACTATCAGAGGGTAAATTCTTGCCATTAAAAATACAATTAACTAAAACTTGCAGGTTGCAACAATTTTACTTTGCACCAAGATTAAAGTCACATTGTTATAATTTTGCATTCAAAAGTGTGGCATTTTTTGTATTAATGGTCAACAGATGTGCATCTTGTAGTATAATTAAAAAACAGATAACCATGACAAAAGTGACAAATTTAGACAGACAATTATGTCACATTAACAGTCTTTAGAGCTTGATGCTTATTGAAGTATAAGATATAAATGTTAGCAATGCATATAACCAAACAATGTATCCAATTAAAATCAAAACAAAATGCTACTGTACAAGACTTATGGGTATCCCTGCAGAAAGTAAGACTTATGGGTATGCCTGTAGAAAGTAAGACTTATGGGTATCCCTGCAGAAAGTAAGACTTATGGGTATCCCTGCAGAAAGTAAGACTTATGGGTATCCCTGCAGAAAGTAAGACTTATGGGTATCCCTGCAGAAAGTAAGACTTATGGGTATCCCTGCAGAAAGTAAGACTTATGGGTATCCCTGCAGAAAGTAAGACTTATGGGTATCCCTGCAGAAAGTAAGACTTATGGGTATCCCTGCAGAAAGTAAGACTTATGGGTATCCCTGCAGAAAGTAAGACTTATGGGTATCCCTACAGAAAGTAAGACTTATGGGTATCCCTGCAGAAAGTAAGACTTATGGGTATCCCTGCAGAAAGTAAGACTTATGGGTATCCCTGCAGAAAGTAAGACTTATGGGTATCCCTACAGAAAGTAAGACTTATGGGTATCCCTACAGAAAGTAAGACTTATGGGTATCCCTGCAGAAAGTAAGACTTATGGGTATCCCTGCAGAAAGTAAGTGGTAAACAATGGAAATTACTTCTTTAACCAGAACCAAAAAAAAACCCAACTCATTCCTGATAACTTATCCTCATGAATCTATATATGTAGTACAGCAGAATAAAATATATGTAAATCACAGCTTAGAAAATATATCAATGATAAATAGGTCAAAGTCTCAAATGGCTAGGTTTCAAAATTTGGGACAACATTTTGCTGAAAAATGACTTAAGTTCCATGTCTTGAAAATGAGAAAAAATGCTCAATCAATTCCATACTAGTAGATGCAACTTCAACATATTTACAATATTCCTGTTAAGTTTCAAAGCACTAGCTGGCTTTTGTTTACACAGGATATGTACCATCCTCCATAAATTTTGCTGACAATGGCAAAACAAAATCATTAAATAACCACTGCAACTTATTTTCAAACAATTTACTTTGTCCATTTTTTAACCAAGGAAAATTATTATTCTCTTTTCCAATGTCTTCATATTATATATGACTTTTAAAGAATGATTCTTTACATACTGACAAAAGACCAACTTTTAATTGTCATTCCAATTGAATGAGTCAAGATATCTATTTAATAGGTATAATTACACCATTTGATGAAGGATATTTATATATAAGGCTAAATATATGTAAATACAACTTTTATCTACATATATTGTAAGGCTAAGTTAATGAATGCATGACTAGCTCACATAAATTTTAACCTTGTTGAAATTGCCTAGATTGATTGTTACTTTAAAGGTGAATATTAAGAACTTTATTCATTTTTCATTGCATCTATACATAATAAAGGAAAATCAACAAAACTGAACAAGATTAAATTCTGTCTGACATTTATATACAATGTATATATGGTAATGTGACCCAAAATAAAAATTGATAAATTTTACTACATAGTGTAGCTACTGGACTGTATCTGTAGAATAGCCTAGCTTGTAGCTAGTATTTTTAAATATTATAGCTTAAAATGAAAGTTTTTCAACAAAACAAGCAGCCGAGCAAGCAGCTTTTAGATAAAAAAAATTAGCAGTCAGCATATTTGGCTTTTTAACTAAATTGAAGCATATTGTTATAATATAATATAACTTATAACAATGCATCCATGAATGACCTTGTAAAGCTCAATGGACAATGCATCCATAAATGACCTTGTGAAGCTAAATGGACAATGCATTCATAAATGACCTAGTAATGTTAAATAGAAGATACATGTTATGTATTTACGGATTAACTTTTATCTAGTAAACAAATGGCAATACTTATATATGTTAAGCCATTGTTTGCATAACTTTCATGTTGTCTTGGTGTATGTATGAAACTGAAAGCGTTGGGGTTTTCTTTCTTATCACAACCTGATAAGTAAATCGTGAGTGTCTTCATGCATGTCATGTATCTTAATTATTAACATTGATAAATACATTCTAAATAGTTTTCTAAAACAGGCCACCCTATTAACAAACAGGCACATAACAATCTAAAATAGATGTAGATATACAGTAAAGACCTCAGATCTCACTTAGAAACTACAAGCAAATGTATTAAAAGGTATTCTTTTGGATATATGATCTATAACAAAACCTAGCCACAAAAATACACAGCAAGCATCACATCATGAAAACGTCATCAATAAAATTCTGTGGATGATAAGACACTATATCTGTAAACTAGGATGCATAAAGCGTACATGTCTGAGGATAGTATCTATTGATTTACTACATACAAAAGTTACATAATATTCAGTTTAGACATGAGGAATTGCCTCATAAAAGCTTCAAGAAACAAATAATTGATAGCATATTGTTTCTACAGTCTTCATGGTAATTAGTATCCTTGTAAAAAGTCTTATTTCATCAACAGAATATAAAACCTACATAGTATGGTAACTATATTGCAAAATGCAAAGTTAAATTTTATATTAAACAGTCACATTTAATGTATATTTATAATGTCAATGACAACAAATGTTACTGTACAAAAAGCAGTAACAACAATCAATCAATGGATGAATGCTAGAAAAAGGTTTTTTTGTTCAACACCACAATCAGAAACCTTGGCTGTATCTTCAGTCTATGGAAGAAGCGTATCCATAAAAACTTTTCTTATATCACATAGCGATATTGTCTAATATCAATTGTAAATATGCAGACATTCCATGCGGAAAATGTTGTTTTCGGCAACGAAAAATTAAGAAAATACTAACCTTAAAACTTATTGTTCAAATATCAACAAAAATTGAGTCTAAATATGCATTCAGAAGTTAGTTAGAAGCTCAAGTTTATGTCCGTGTAAAATTTGAAGTGCTGTGTTTTTCTTATATACATAAATAAACAAATGCGATACTTTTAAAATATCAATGCGATACTTTTAAAATATCATAGCGGTGTTTTTGTTATATCAATATTAGTACTTATTAGTATTAATATTAGACTGCTGTACCCATATTTTGACAATTTTATCTATTATGTCTGTTTTGTTCACGCATCGTTGTAAACATGACAGAATTTGACGAGACTGGCATACACGTGAGAGGTTAAGCGCTATAAAACCTGGTTCAATCCACCATTTTCAAAATTTGAAAAGGCCAGTAACGAGTCAGAAATATGACAGTTGTTATCCATTCGTTTTGTGTGTTTTTTCATTTGATTTTACAATTTGATAAGGGACTTTCTGTTTTGAATTTTCTTTGGAGTTCAGTATTTTTGTGATTTTATTTCTTAGTAGTATTGTATGTTAAGCAGTTTTAAGACCATCGCTTAAATTCAAATTGTTTTTGATAACATCTTACAAATTTTTCAATTGGGCTTGGAAGCAAAACTAATCAAATAAGGGTTTAATAAACAATGTCGTAATCAAATAGCTAAGTATACAAATGATTGTTCATAACATTTAGCAAATTTTATAATGAACGCACCGAAATAATATATATCCGATATTCTTGCAACGCACGCATGGAAGACTTTCTTTATTGATAACAATGAAACTAACTTGTGACAAAGATGAATCATACTGTCCTCGTTCAGATTGATTCGACAAAATCTGACCTTTACTTTTGAATCTCCTTTTTTATACAAATTAGACTGTTGGTTTTCCTGTTTGAATGGTTTAACACTAGTAATGCTTTTGTTCTTATATAGCTTGTTGTTCGGTGTGAGCCAAGGCTCTGTGTTTAATGCCCTACTTTGATCTATAATGGTTTACTTTAAACAATTATTACTTTGATGGAATGTTGTCTCATTCGAACTCATGCATTATCTTCTTATATCTATAAATCTTTAAAAAATTTCCCCTTATAAATAACTACTTTCCAGTCCTCAAACTGTGCGATCTAAATTTATAAATATAGAAAAGATATATACACATTTCTAACGTCAAAAGACATTTACATCTTATTTATTTGTGTTCTTAACATTTTTTTTTAGTACACATTGAAGAAATGAATTTATAACAAGCGATACGGATTGTTATTTTGCACTAAGAAATGTTCGCGTATTTATACGATCGATTACTAGTAAAAAAACGAAAGTCAAATCTCTGTGGCAACAATACATCGGAATGCCCTCACGGTCATCGCGATGTAAAATAGCGTCCACGCGACGAGCTGATTATGTTCATAGAGATTTCGATTTACCAACGGGAAAAGTCTTTGATATAAAAAAGAACTGTTTTCCTTCTCAATATTTTTTTTCTATGTTAATAATAAATACATTTTCTTTTTGACAAGATTTTTGATTTTCATTGTATCTGAAGTTGTCTAATTTATAGTCTGAGGCTACTCAGTTGGTATCTTCAAAGTTCGGGACAACAGCATTTGTACATTTTAATTTGTTTGGATTATTTATTTTACCATTTGAATATTCATTGTAATTTGGAGTTGTATTGGATTGGATTGTTTGAATGAATTAAGTAATGATATTTTTTGTCTATTTCGATATTACCAAGGTGGATAGGCTATAGCAGTGTGACCAATATATTAGAATCTAATAGGTCGGTAGACTATTTGCAACCACATTTAAAATCTGCCATTGCATCATTACTTCAAATAGAATTAGTTGGTTAAACCATGTGATTGAAAACAATAGACTGAACAGGTTGTTAAAACTTTCAACTATCAATAGGGTCAAGCAATATTTTCGAAATGATAAGTTTATGTAAGCGTTAATTTTGTTACAGTTACGAAATTTTAGTGATATTGATCCTAAAACATTAAACCGGTCATGATCTAAGTTTTGAATTATGTTTGCAGTTTTCTTTTTGAAATTAAAAAATCATCGCTATGATATAAGACAAATATCGCATTGATATAATAAAATATAGCAGTATCTTTGACTTATAGGTGATTTTGGCTTAGCAAACAATTGAATTAATCTCAATTGCATTCCACTGAATTTGCTACATGATATTTATAGAATGTGTACACATACAAATGATAAATCGTGCATTTATGTTTCATTTATTCAACAATTCAATTTTTTCGTATAAATACACCTTGCTTGTTATTACATAAAATAATTCATTGAAATTATACACCAGACGTATGTCGTGTTAAATTCACCCTCTTTTAAGAAAAGAGTCATTACTTTATGCCGAGAAATCGGTCTTTCTTGGTACAAATGCTAACATTCGTCTGAAATTTCCCACAATGCAACTCGTTGATATAAGACAATATCGCTCGTTGATATAAGAAAAGTTTTTATTGAATCGCTTCTTCCATAGACTGATCTTGGGCAGTCAGGTTATATTGGATAATTCAAAAATAAACTTGCTGATGTGGTACTACACAAAATCCTTTACAAAGAATATTTTACATACAATTTAACAAGTAGAAGATTACATAGTATAACATGCATTTGGAATAATTATTTTGTATTGTTTTGATTTTGCCTAGGAAAAATATTTGAAAGAGTTATAGCAATTTTAAAACAACTGTAATATATAATGATATATATGTATTGTGATAGCAACAAAAAAAAAACTTTTTTCATTAAATAAACTAGCTAACTTTTATCTACATGTATTTCAAATTTAATTTTCTGTCAACTATGCAATATGAATATCAAATTTAAAATAAAAAGAGTTCAAAAGCAGAGTATTGGTCATTAGAACTGATTTTTAAAGTATTAAAAGACACATGTTTAAGGTTTTTAATATTTTCTGGAAAGTATTCTAAAGAGGAAAACATTTTTTTCAATGCATATTAAAGACAAATAAATTGAAAGCTGATGCTTTAAAAACAGCTAGGGAATTCTGAACATGTTATGAATATATCTAGTTTACAATGTTTACAATAAATACATCTTTAATAATATAACAATTCAGCCAGCTGTACTATGTAAAATTTACAACTGTACATGTACAAATTGCATCTTTAAAATTAATACAAATGTATTACTAGGCAAGTTAAGATGATCAAAACTGCCATAGGACATATATGTACTTCATCTGAAATCAAGTTATACATACATAACCACAAACCACTTTAAAACAGATTGAAATTAACCCAGATTTACTATATCCTCTCAGGATAACTAAATAATTATTATGTTGGACTGTCAAAATATTACCTACTAAAACTAACCATTCGAAGATAACATTTGGGGCTTAAGTTTGGAAAATCTGAAGGCTTCAGTAACCATTTTCTATGCCTATGTTATATTTTATATAAGGTCGTTAGTTTTCTCGTTTGAATTGTTTTACATTGTCATTTTGGGGCCTTTCATAGCTGACTATGTGGTATGGGCTTTGCTCATTGTTGAAGGTAGTATGGTGACCTATAGTTGTTAATTTCTGTGTAATTTTGGTCTCTTGTGGAGAGTTGTCTCATTGGCAATCATACCATATCTTCTTTTTTATATCATATAATTTTCAAAAAAAAATACATGGTGTTTTGAACATTGAAGTTGATCAACAAATTTACTGTAATATGTACATTAGATACAAGTACCACATATTAATTGCTTCTATACATCTGTAAGGAGTATGATCACACATAAGAAACTTAGAAAGACAAAATTTTCACACTAAATTAATCACAGAAAGTTAACACCACCCTAGAAGGTTCAAAATAATAATAACATCTATAAATTTGTTATATCTTAAGTCTTTTCTGGATTTACCATGTTTACTTTCATGAGTTTATGAGTACATGTATAGCGGTGTAACACCGCGAATCACAGATTATACTCCCAATTTCCTCCAAAATTAGCCTACACACATCGTAAATTTTAAGAACATTGGATTGGCAATTAACCAATTTACAGCCACACAGTGTTTTGAGAGAATTTTTTGAGGAAATTGGGAGTAATATCTGTGATTCACGGTGTCACACCGCTATACTCATAATTCAGTGAAAAGAGTTCGCAATCACTCCCACTCTGCTTGCACTGTACCCTCTATAGATAAAGAACAATTATCAAAATTGTAACTTTGCCACACATTTCTGATGCAGATATATAGCCTAGATAAATCCAACAAAGCAATGAACCAATTCAGTAATAGTATTGCAACATGGCAACGAGGGAGCTAATATTGTTCTTAATATTTGGACAAGAAATAACATGTGAGAATCTTCAGACTGTAGATGTGAATTCAAATTAACAAGAATAAAAGTTAAACTTCTGAATCGGCTCTTAAATGGCACATAGAGTATTTATCCAGCAACAAACATACTTACACATACTTGCACCATGAGAACTGGAAGCTACAAATGTCAAATAAAAAGAAAATCCTTGGGAAATCAGAATACTTAAAGTCTGGTAAATGTATATGTGTCATCCACAGGGACAGGTTTTACTGTGTAAAATTGGCCAATATAAAATACTGCCCTGACTCTTAGTAGAATTATTTAGTGTTCAAATGGTTTCAAATATAAAAGACATATATATGTATAAGTAAAATCAATTTTTAATATATTAATTTCATTTGTTTGAGACCCATAATTAACATACATGACATAGTGTGTATTAAAAAGTTAAATAACAACCAGTTGCTTCGCAGGGCGCAGCATTATACGACCGCAGAGGTTGAACCCTGAACGGTTGGGGCAAGTATGGACACAACATTCAAGCTGGATTCAGGTCTAAATTTGGATTGTGATTAAATAGTTGACACAGCATAGGTTTCTGACACAAAATGAATGTGGTCTAATGAACTTAAACAAAAAATTTTGCCTTTGAGCAATTCACTATGCTGTTGAATATTAATCCTCTCAAAAAAATGTTTGAAGAAATTTTCTTTTTATTTATGAAATCTGAAATGAAAAAAATTGACCCCCCAATTTTTTTTTCACATCCCCCTTTCCCTTATTTCAAAACTGATCTCAATTCAAATTTCTAATGAAGTTTGCAACAATAACTACTCATTTAAATACATCATAAAATATTAAAATGTAAAAAAAGTGCTTGTTATTACTGAATGGTAAAGATTGTTTTAATCTATCAGTTGGTAGTAAAAGTGAATATACATTGTATATTGTATAAAACAATGATTTAAGTTGATTCAACTACTATTCTGGACAAAGAAAGATAACTCCAATTGAAATCCAATTGGAATTTCTTGCTATTGCACAATATTGTGCAATTAGATATTTCTTGCTATTGTGCAATTGAAAATATTTGCTATTGCACAATACTGTGCAATTGAAAATTTCTTGCTATTGCACAATACTGTGCAATTGAAGATTTCTTGCTATTGCTGAATACTGTGCAATTGAAAATTTCTTGCTATTGCACAATACTTAATATAATAATTTTGGATCCTGATTTGAACCAACTTGAAAACTGGGCCCATAATCAAAAATCTAGGTACATGTTTAGATTCAGCATATCAAAGAGGCCCAAGAATTCAATTTTTGTTAAATTCAAACTTAGTTTAATTTTGGACCCTTTGGACTTTAATGTAGACCAATTTTAAAACGGGGCCAACAATTAAGAATCTACATACACAGTTAGATTTGGCATATCAAAGAACCCCAATTATTCAATTTTTGATGAAATCAAACAAAGTTTAATTTTGGACCCCGATTTGGACCAACTTGAAAACTGGGCCAATAATCAAAAATCTAAGTACATTTTTAGATTCAGCATATCAAAGAACCCCAAGGATTCAATTTTTGTTAAAATCAAACTTAGTTTAATTTTGGACCCTTTGGACCTTAATGTAGACCAATTTGAAAACGGGACCAAAAATTAAGAATCTACATACACAGTTAGATTCGGCATATCAAAGAACCCCAATTATTCAATTTTTGATGAAATCAAACAAAGTTTAATTTTGGACCCTTTGGGCCCTTTATTCCTAAACTGTTGGGACCAAAACTCCCAAAATCAATACCAACCTTCCTTTTATGGTCATAAACCTTGTGTTTAAATTTCATACATTTCTATTTACTTATACTAAAGTTATGGTGCGAAAACCAAGAAAAATGCTTATTTGGGTCCCTTTTTGGCCCCTTATTCCTAAACTGTTGGGACCTCAACTCCCAAAATCAATACCAACCTTCCTTTTGTGGTCATAAACATTGCCTTTAAATTTCATTGATTTCTATTTACTTAAACTAAAGTTATTGTGCGAAAACCAAGAATAATGCTTATTTGGGCCCTTTTTTGGCCCCTTATTCCTAAACTGTTGGAACCAAAACTCCCAAAATCAATCCCAACCTTTCTTTTGTGGTCATAAACTTTGTGTCAAAATTTCATAGATTTCTATTAACTTAAACTAAAGTTATAGTGCGAAAACCAAGAAAATGCTTATTTGGGCCCTTTTTGGCCCCTCATTCCTAAAATGTTGGGACCAAAACTCTTAAAATCAATCCCAACCTTCCTTTTGTGGTCATAAACCTTGTGTTAAAATTTCATAGATTTCTATTCAGTTTTACTAAAGTTAGAGTGCGAAAACTAAAAGTATTCGGACGACGACGACGACGACGACGACGCCAACGTGATAGCAATATACGACGAAAAATTTTTCAAATTTTGCGGTCGTATAAAAATACTGAACTCTGAGGATAATTCAAAACGGAAAGTCCCTAAAAATATAATGAGGCAAAGAATTAATCCAACACATGTGAGACAGTCTACATGTACTAGTCTAAAGATATATACATGTACAACAACATGTATTCTAACATTTTTCTTATGTGTCTTAACAAAGTTTTATAAATTTTACTTGTCTAGGGCATTGGACTAGTGGCTAATCTTGCAGATTGGGACTTAAGATATTTTTAAAAAATATTTTTTCGTCAGCAACATTATAACTCTCCTTGTATCTTTTTTGTATGCCTTTATATTCAGATATTATATTAGTATACATATATATATATATATATATATATATATATATATATATATATATATATATATATATATATATATATATATATCCAGTCAAAGATAGTGATAGGAAATAAAGAATCATACATGGATCTTCATGGAAAAAAATCTGGTTGATGATACATGTATACATTGATATAAGGAGTCACTGAAGCATGACTGCAACATGTCCCCTCTAACATTGTCTAAGGCAGTCAGTGGGACCCATCTTGTAAAAACATCTGGATCCACCACTGAGAATATGTACATACATGTACATACTTGTACATTCATTGTAAGTCTTTATTAGTAGTAATTTTTCTAAATATTAATTTGCTCTGAGTATGGCATCAGACTGATTAAAATTGTTTTGGGGAATTTGTACAGGTACAAATGTATATCAGTTCTGCAAATTGCAATCACTGTCCAAAATACAACACACAAGTTTATATGAATTGTGCCTAAGTAAATATTATGCAACGACGAGTCATTGAAGCACCATTAAAGCATGATACTGCCATACCGATGACCATGGTATTTTACATAGGTTTACATTGCACAGAGTTCATACTCATTCATTCATTCAATTAATACCCATCTTAAGACAAATACAATGTCACGCTTAAACAACATAAAATGATATTTGTGTACCAAGGTTGATTTAGATATGGAAGTATTCCTGTCCAAATGCTAACCAATCATATAGTAAGAAAATGCAGTACAGACTTAACAGGCTTAAACAATATGAATTGTAAATATCAAAATCAATTATAGTTTTTTTTTAAATAAAACTATCTAATCCAATATACATGATATAATTGAATGAATGAAGACAACATTTTTCTTTTAATCTCTTATTTGTTTCAAGCAATTAGATACATGCAACTACATGTAACCTGATTATACATTTTACATGTACATGTAAATAGACAGGAAATACAATTTTTTACTACATAAAAAATTTCAATACCTTGACCATGTTGACTGTCGTGTGCTGGCATTGATCAGAGGAATTATGGCAATTAATTTTTACCTTGTGTGACACAGTGTGACACTGTGCTGGGAGAGATATCGCAATATAATTTATACAATAAACAAAAGGTAGCAGAATTATGTGAAAGTCGAAGGGAATACTCCAAAATTTCTCCAGAATTTAGGGAGGGATAGGGAGTTTCCTGGTGTGTAACTCCATGAATAATTGCAGTGTATTGAGTTTGGAAACATGTTCGCTTTAACTGCACTGTACAATGACAATGGTCCTGAGCTTTGTGAAACTGTTGGTAACTGATAGTCCTAGGTTCTGCTAACAAGATTTCTTATCAGGACCTAAATGTATGTGGTGTAGAAAACGTTGTCTATTCCATGGATATGATTTTCAATAGTGTCTCATATTTTTA
Source organism: Mytilus galloprovincialis (assembly GCF_965363235.1). Classification (NCBI taxonomy): domain Eukaryota; kingdom Metazoa; phylum Mollusca; class Bivalvia; order Mytilida; family Mytilidae; genus Mytilus; species Mytilus galloprovincialis. Next base: position 44,458,377 of record NC_134850.1, on the reverse strand, counting down.
ACAGGTTAAAAGACAATAACAAGATTAGCAGTGGATGCCCAAAAATATTATTTTTATTTCTGTAACACTGATTTGTATTTTTCTGTGAATTTACCTTTATTGACTTTGCCTCTTTGTGGTAATGTTTCTCTTCCCGTTTCTCTTGAACTACCTTCTGCCATTTTCTTGTTAATTCGTAATCCTACATGATTATACTATTAACCGAATTAATCATAACATTTTTCAAGATTTTTTAATAGGCGGAAGTTAGAAGTAAACCGGAAATGAGTGTGCTGAAATAACTAAAAACCACAGATGATAATTCCAAGTTGGAACGCGATGTAAGCGGAAGAACGTTTTGGGGTTTTCGGCAGAATATTTTTACAATCGATTTTTGTCCAATATGATAAATAATATAATATTGAGAAGTTTTAGTCCTGATAATGCATGACAAATCTGCCACTGCATTTAAGTAGCAAAGTAGCATTGCTTTAAATGAGCGTGCTCTCATTCAAACCTTAGAGCTTAGCTGAAAACTCTGAGTTACACTAAGGCTCCTCAGTAGCGATATCCAGTTCTCAGCAACTTAAAATTTCCTTAACAAATTATGTCTGTTTGTTTTTTTCACACATCTTTGTCAATATAATGAAATTTTATACGACTGTCATACAAGTGAGAGGTTTAGCTAGCCGTATAAAATTTAATCCATCATTTTTTTCAATACATATAGCCTGTACCAAGCCAGGAATATGACAGACGTTGCAAAATCGTTTGATATGTTTAAGCTTTTGATTTTGCCATTAGATTAGGGACTTTCCGTTTTGAATTTTCCTCGGAGTTCTGTATTTTTGTTCTATTTCTTTTTGGAAATATAAAGGAGTAGGTTCAGTAAGACCCCTTTTTGGCCCCAAAATATAGCAGTTTTAGAAAATTGTGAAAATGTAATCTTTAAGCTATATTTTGGAAAGCAAAATGCTTCTGCTACATAAATATGAGCTGTTTTTGACAATACAATGCACAAATATCGCGTTCTAGCATCATTAAGTCGTGCTAAATTACTGAAATCTTCAAAATTGTAACATTTTGGTTAATTTTTAGACGGTTTCCGTCTAAAATGAAAGTGGCCGCATTCGTGTTCATTCATAATATTGAAATGTAAGTTGTATTTGATGATAATACACAACATATATAAAGGTTGAGGATGAACACGGATGCGGCCACTTTCATTTTTGACAAAAACCATCTAAAAAGTGACGTATTTTGGCATATTTGATAGATTTTTCATATTTACGCTTGAATCAGAGCGTTTTTAAGGACTAAATCAGTTAAAATCTTTCACATTAACTAATCGAATCAATTGAAATAGACACTTAAGTGTTTAAAAAGTGGCCAAAAACTTTCGTTAGATGAACCTGAAATTTGAGGCCAAAATCGGTCCTTACCGGACCTACTCCTTTTCGCCGCATTCTGATTTTAATTAGTTCCTAAATTATGGGAAAAGTAAACCATTAAAGGTCAGAGTACCGTCTTCAACACGGAACCTGGGATCAGACTGGCCGAACAGCAAACTATAAAGGGCCCCAAAAATGAATTGTGTAAACTATTAAAACGGGGAAACCAACTGTCTAATATATGTTTAAAAAAAAAAAGAAAAAAAAAGAGAAACTAGAAACACTTATGAACCATATCAACAAACGACTATCACTGCAAATCATGTTCTTGACAGGTGCAAACAAATGCAGCGGGTATAAACGTTTTAATGAGTATTAACCTCACCCTTACCCGAAATAATAATATAACATCACAACATAGAAAGACACTATATAAAATATCAATTCACGGATAAAGTCTATAAATATAAAATAATTGACATATTTCATGGCAGAGTTTTTTGGAGGGAGTTCTAATGCTACATGAAAATATATATATGAAATTCTACATGTATGCAAAGTTTCATGGAAAACGAAATTTATAAACCAAATTACGTCACAACGGTACACCGTGCTTTGCCTTAATTTCGAGTTAAAAGGGCCAGAAACACCATACAGTATCTGAAGAAGCATTAGCGGCATTTTAACCATGATTTGGTATTGTTTCTAATATTTATGAAAGCGGAACGATGAAAGAGTATTTAAATTTTGTCAAAAAATGCTCAAAAATATCCTAAAGGTGGTTATTTTATTTTGGGTGGGCACTAAATTCAACATCATTTTAATCCGTATAAATGCGACCTTTGAATGTACCATTGTTGACGATATTTTGCGCATGTGCTCAGAGTGTACTATTAGTTTACTTGGTGTAATCAGGGGTGTACAGAATTTTACACCGTTGAAAATTCATACACCCTGAGGCGCAGCCGAATTTAATTTCAAACATTTCACAGGAAAACGTTGTCAATATGGAGTCGCCTTTAATGAGCAGAATCGATGTACTTAAAGCTAGATTTACAAACGACACAAACGACATTAAGGGTAAAGACCAAAGTGTTATGTGACATAGAATTCACATTCATTTTCGAACTTTATTTTACGTGAACTTTTATATTAAAAGATTATCGCGAAATTATTTTACATTGTATGATTCACAGAAAAAAAACGCCAATCATTTGGTTTTGTTTATGATACAGTCAAAAAGAATATTATTATCTTATTTTCACATATATTAACATTTGGCGCCTAGGTCATTGAAAAAGGAAAACTTATAGATTCCGAAAATTACATTTTTGATAAACCAGTCAAATTCAAGATCGAATGCTTCAAATGGTTGTTAGCTAGATAGTCTTAGATTCCAGTCTGGAATATTATTTCCAGTGAAATAAATATTACAGTATATGCTCCTAACGGAATAAATGGTATTTGTTCCTATAGGAACATATATCATGGCATTGTTTATAACGAAGTTTCCAGTGAAACTTCTGTTAGGCTGAACAAATATGTTGACAGTCACATATATATACACATTAACACATAATAAATGTTGAAAAGTTCACGAACCACAAACATATAAATAAATCCGATAAAAAACCACATAATACCTTAAATTCTAATACTAGTAGCTATATATAGTCTGATATTATAAGTTGACAAGCACCCTTCATATCAAAACAATAAAAGCCTCTACTCAGAACTCTTCCCGTAAAATGGTACAACATGAATAAGTAACGTTTGTTTGTAATTTCCCGAAAAAGTCGTCAGCAAAGAAATACTGTTGCTCATGAAGTACTTTTAATTCTGCTGTTTCTTTCGGAGTGGAATTCTAAGATCCAAGATACTACCGTCGCATTTCATGCCCTGCTGACAAAACATACCAGAATTAGTTCGTCGTATACCATCGTTTTCAATCACGTGATCACCAATATTGGCAACGGTTATAATCTTCATACTGGAGTTTTTACTGCTACATACGATGGACTATACATCTTTATAGCAACTTATATGCAAATACGGGTGTTCCTGGGTGCATTTACAAATGTTTAACAATAGCAATGCAATAACACGTATGAGATCAGGAACAATGCAAGCAGTGATGAACATACAGTAAGGTGAGGATATTAGTTGTCGCCATAACCCTGTGGTGTCTACAGAAACCATACACAAGGATTACAGCTTGTTTTTAGGATACTTTATCAAACGGAATGTTTAATACTATTAGATTGGTGATTTCTAAATTGATGTCTACTGTGTACTTAGGGTAAATAAAAGTCAATGAGACAGCAATCCGGCAACAACACATTTTAATCAAAATAAACGACTATCTTTTCAACGATTACAAAGTCCGAATTTATGCTATTCTTTCTTTGGCATCCTTGCTTGTATGTATTTGGTGGTTTTAATCAGAAGTTAGATTTAAGTCGAAATTTATTTTTTTATCTTCATCTTTGTTTTTAGGTTTTTTGGGGGATGTAATCTAAGGGAAAAGGTCAATGAGACAGCAACTTAACAACAACACAAGTTCATCGAAATAGCGACTACTTTTCAACGATGGCAAAGGCCGAATTTAAGCTATTCTTTTTTTTTTTTGACATTCTTGCTTGTAGATATTGGTGGTTTTAATCCGAAGTTAGGTTTAAGTTGAACTTGTGTTTTTTATTTTCATCTTTGTTTTTAGTCTTAAGTGGTTGTGAACTAAGGGTAAAAGTCAACGAGACAGCAACCGGGCAACACCACTAGTTCATCAAAGTAAACAACTATCTTTTCAACGAAGGCAAGGGCCGAATTTATGCTATTCTTTTGTTTGGCATCCTTGCTTGTAGGTATGTGGTGGTTTTAATCCGAAGTTAGGTATAAGTCGAAATTGTGTAATATATATATTATTTAATATATACCTAAATTTACATTTTTTCTCACTAAATGATCTATGACTTCTAATTATCAATTTGTAGATAATTTGGGAAAAAAATTATGGTGATTTTTTTAAATGCAATATAATTTTTAAGAAGGATAGTTATTATAATAAAAAAATAACATGGTATGATTACATAAAAATATTGAATTGAATTGAATTACAATGTCTGAGGCCAAGAATATTGATTTTCATTTGTACACAGGGAGATAAGCCAGTAAAAATCCAATTTCCAAAATCTTAAAAGTACTTATTATTAAAACTATCTAGGCTTTGGTCCATAAAACACACACATACCTGCATTTGTTAGCTTAAGTGAAAGAATCAAGAATGCATATAAGCTGAAATTTGTAGGCTCTTGTTTTAGTACTTTCTAAAACGCTCATAACATAAATTCCTTAATTAAAAATTTCAAGGAATCAAAGTATTCTAAATATCAATTTGTATATAATTTTGGAAAATTAAGTGTTACTTTTCCAAAACCATTTTAATATTTAACAAGGATAGTAAGAGTAACACTTAGCATAGTACAATTACAATATCTGATGCCATGAAAACTGTTTTTCTATGGTACAAAGGGAGATAAGCCAGTAAAAAAATCTTTTAAATGAAAAAAGGTATGTATCGTTTTCAAATTAAGCATTCTGTTCTTTAATCATTATAAGATCTAATGTTTCTTTTTTTTGTAAAGTAACAAGTAAATTAAACATATCAAAGTGTAACAATAGAAGTTTGAGACAAAAAGGGGGCTTTCTTTCTGTGATTCTCTCAGAAAATGTCAAAACTTGCAATTTTTGTCAACAAACCAATTTAAGATATCAACCAGTATATATTGTTATGCGTTTACTTTTCTACATTGGCTAGAGGTATAGGGGGAGGGTTGAGATCTCACAAACATGTTTAACCCCGCCGCATTTTTGAGCCTGTCCCAAGTCAGGAGCCTCTGGCCTTTGTTAGTCTTGTATTATTTTAAGTTTAGTTTCTTGTGTACAATTTGGAAATTAGTATGGCATTCATTATCACTGAACTAGTATATATTTGTTTTGGGGCCAGTTGAAGGACGCCTCCGGGTGCAGGAATTTCTCGCTACATTGAAGACCTGTTGGTGACCTTCTGCTGTTGTTTTGTTCTATGGTCAGGTTGTTGTTTCTTTGGCACATTCCCCATTTCCATTCTCAATTTTATAGTTTTGAAGTGTATTTTTTTTAAGAGTATCAATTATTTACCAAGGTGTAAATGATAAACAGAAATATCGAAAATGAAAATGTACTGACAGAATTAATTAAGAATAAATACTGTAATACATAAGAAAATACCTGTATCAAGTCAGGAATATGACAATTGTTGTCTATTCGTTTGATGTGTTTTATCTTTTGATTTTGCCATTTGATTTATAGGGACTTTCCGTTTTGAATTTTCCTCGGAGCTCAGTATTTTTGTGATTTTTTTTTTGTCTACCAGTCATATGTTTTGTTCGGCATGTTGTATTGTCGCTTTTCTTATTAGTCCTACGCCCATTCTTCTAAATTCGATAGATTTGATCTAAGTTGTTGTATGATGCTGACTGTCATACTGTTTTTGTTTATTACATAAATCCCCGTTGAAGTGTTGGTTTTCTACAGTGCAGTTTTACGTCATTTTGAGGTACTAGTATTCCAAATTCATTAGATGTTCAGTGATACGTCATAATGTGTCTGCCGCAGACGACCACGGATATTTTATACTTGTCGTAGCCACAATCTTGTCCTTTTTTCCACAAATATGGTATCATTGAATGCGTCTTTTAACTTGTTATGAGCACCATAACGGGTCCTATCAGTTGAGCAGGACTCCTTATTCCTTTCTAGTGCAACTTTTGCTTTTATTGCGTTTTAATTTGGGATGATCATGTCTCACTTTTCAGTATTTCGGTTACAGTATATCCTGTTCAATAATATTTAAAGTAGCAGTAATACCAATTGCACATGTGACATCTGGGATAAACAAATAACGTGAGAATGACATACCTTCAAACATGTTTAAAAAGGAAAATAATCATTAACACTTCCATTTTAAAAACATCTAAGTTTTTTGACACTTTTACCTTTAACTTTACGGTTGTACAATGATCTACTTTTTATTTTTTATTTAAGACCGCCATTCTCTTCTTTGTTTTGATAGACTGCTGCGCTTTATAGTATATATATATATTACATACCCATAAAGTAAACATACAATGTAAATACAAATTGTTCTGTTTTCTGTAAAAAGCTCAAAAAGGTTCGGCTAGCGATAAATATGTTTACATCTCATGTACCTGTTATTTGCTTTTCTAATCAGCAGCTCGTGTCAATCAATTAAATTCTGTTGACTCTACTTACCTGTTAAGTTAATTAATTAGCTTTTGAAACTTGAAATGTAACTATTACACTTCGTTTAATGTTTTGAATATGTTTATAGATTTCACGAAACTGTAAATACAGTTACTGTAACACTAGTTTTAACGTCTGCTCGGTTCTTTATAGATCTGCAGACGACAGTGCACAATTGCGTCTGATGCTTTAGGTATGTACGTGTATTTTCTGTTTTGTACTTTCATGATATTTTGATTATTTTAACTTGAAAATACACTTGATAAATAGTTATTCTTAAAGTAAATATATAGGGTACATTATATCAAAAAATGTCTACGGAGAAAGTTCATACAGTTCTCTAAAATTCAATATGTTGGCTGAACTTTTGACGTTATCCTTTATTATATTGAAATGTATTGTACATTTATCAAACAAAATTATTTCAAGAGACAATTACTTCATCTGTTTTTATTACTAAAAAAGAAAATTACAAGTCGGCTGGTACTGGTTCTCTTTCTGACTTTTTAATTTACAATTTTCTGGTCAATTTTGAGGTATGAACTTTCTATTTGACTGTTTGAATAGTTTTTCATGATTAGAACATGAACATATAATTGAAATAATTGCTTTTCTTAATGTTATTATATGGTGAATATTTTAAAAAGGTAGAACGCTTTAACTTAAACGGGTGGGAGACAATCGCCAAAATAGGTTATAAAGACAAACACAAATTTACACTGCAAAAAAATTAATTTCGAATATAGAAAAATGTATTTGTTCAAATCAGGACACGCAACTTGGAGTCACAAGAAATATTTTTCCGGTACGCCCAGACTACTTAATATTGTTTTTATGGCCATTTCAGGGGTAAATGTGAACCGAAAGAAAATATACAATCTATGAACTTTAAGATAAATGTTCCAGTTTAGATGTGGTTGATAGCCAACGAAGCATTGGTCTTTTATGGGGTGAGGGACGGACTATTCTAAATAATATGTTCGACTCTAAATTTTCTGAAAACAAAATACATGTACTAAGTAAAATAAATGAATTATTTCTATTGGAAACTAGCGAAATGGATAAATAAAAACGACTTTGTTTAAACAAATCTTGTAATAAAATCAGCACAAATGTCCACACAAAGATGAGTGGTTGATGTCTTAGTAATTTGTATTGGCAAGAGGGTATATAGCTTTATAAAAAAAACATAACGTTTTATTGATTTCAGGGAAAGAAACATTAGAAATACAATGAGAGATGCCATGTATCGTTACCATACAAACCGCCAAGGACTTGTGCCTCTGGGAAAAGGATCTTTGTGCTCCTCTATTCTAAAAATTTCCTCAAATACAAGAGATCGTGCAGTTAAAGCAAATCTTGTGGAAATTGCAAAAACTGAAAGATTAAAATCCATTTTTGACCAACAGAAGAAGGAAACGGACGTGTTAACGGAGAGAGTCATAAATCGAACTTGCAAATCGTTGAAGGAAAAATGTGCCTGGCATCATGTGTTAAATACAAACTATTCAACTCCATATTTCAAAACTTTACAACACGGATTCAACAAACGAGACGTGTATACTCCAAAAACTTCACAACACATCAAAGTCGAAACTAAAGTCTATGGCATAGGATGGGACAAATCCATCTTTAAAACCGATATTTATCGACGACTATTACAAACAGATCCACGAAGGAAAGAAGAACGAGAACGGAAACTTTTGCTCAATAAATCTAGAAGAAAAAGCCAAATTGTTATTGACCGGCAGATATCCACCTCTGCATTTTATCGTCTGCTTCAGGATCCAAGCAACATTCATGAATACAAATATGAAAGGAAACCAACACTAGTCACATTCCAAGATGAATTGAACACTTCGAAAGAAAAATCATTCGAAGCAGACATTTTGACAAAGGATGACAGAAAATGATTGTTGTTTTTCTCTCTATAAATCAATTCTTTTTTGCTTTTTATCTATTATTTGTTTTGAATTTTGACGCATTATTGGATAATACAATCTTAAAAACAAAACACGTAAAAGGTATGTCTTAGATCTTACATTGTTTTAATTTATGCGTATTAAAAAAAAAAAAAGATTCGCACAAATAAAGCAGTTTCAGTTATGCCGATTAACACAAATGAAAACTTGTTAAAAGGTACACAAATTAATCTCAAGCATTTCAAATGTGTTTAGAGAACTTTTTAGATTCTTCAACGAGTATACCAGTGCAAAAAGGTTTGAAACTCAGACCCATAAGGACTTTCGTTTTCAGCCGTATGAATTTCTGGATGACCTTTTTGATTAAACTGGCTCGATGGCCAGAATATTGCTTTTAGTGTTGGTAGTTCGCGGAGGTCGTCCCAGGAACGGCGACGATCTCTTTCACTACTCAGATTAACTCTGCCAGACAGACATGTACACCTTGCATCATTCCATACACCACTTATACTTAACCTATTGTTAATATATACCCATGAAGTGAACTTAACCCGTCAATTTATATATTTTGGCAATGCACAAGGTCGTATTTTTCTTCGACTGTTATTGACGTCTTTACACTAAATCTATTGGTTGTGTACCGATTGATATTTTAGTCTAAGATACATGATTGTTTTTTTAGTTGTTATTGGCTTTGAACTAGCTGTCAGTAACTGCGAGTACTCTCAGATCTGTACTTAGTTTCTTTTTCTGTTGTTAGGGATGATGGATGATGAATAAATACCCTGCCACGTCCGGTCTGTGTTTTTCTTTGATGTTTTTCTGCTTGTATCGATTTGATGAGTTAAGCCTTTTTCAACTGATTATACAACTATACGGTATGGGGTTTTCTCATTGTTGAGGGCCATACGGTTGCCTATAATTCCTACATCCACTTCATTCTAACTTTGGTGGATAGTTGTTCCATTGGCAATCATACCACATGACCTTATTTTTATATTATCCAAGAAACATAATGATCCATGAAATGAAAGAGACGTCAAATGAACTCTGTCTGACGGACGTGTAGACATTGCAAGGGTCCCATATACAATACGACTATCCTCATATTTGAGGAGAAGTTCTGACAAAAGAAAACAGTTTTTAAGCAGTCATTGCACCATTAAAATGGGATAAAGAATAAATAGATATAATTATTGCAGACCGAAACTTCGTAACATTACGCATCTGTTTACAACGTACGAAGCATCCACCCCTGAAATAAACAGCTTTGTACAAATAATTTACGCCATCGCCAACAATCTGTAATCCCTATGTCTACCATTCTGCGACTTTTGTGGCAGGCGAGGTGACAAAAAACCTGAAAATTAGTAGAAACTTATATTGATCGGACTTCAGATTTTTCTTGAATTTCCAGTGCATAAAATTTCTTGTCGGGTTGATTAATTTTGCAGGAGGTAGTTTTAACCTAGCTCCTATGATATTTAAGATAACATCAAACACTTCAAAAATGTTCTAAATGTATATTTCAGGTATAAAAACTCGAAAATTGTTGGAAATGCACCTTGCGAATCTCTTTAATTTTACTTTCAGATAAATTGATGATATTCTATCACTGAATGACCCATATTTTAGTCATTACTTGCATCTCAAGTGAACTTGATATTAAGAACACTACTGATATTAGAAGGACTGCTTCAAAACTTTATCTTTTCCTCAATATTGACACAGATGGACGACTTCACGCTCAATTTATGACAAACGGGTTAATTTCAACTTCCCAATTATCAATTTCCCATTTCTCAGCAGTAACATTCCATCTGCTCCGTCGTATGTTGTTTAAATATCTCAATTAAAACGTTATGCTCGTGCATGTTCACACTATATGGACTTTATATACAAAAGTGTGCTCCTTACGTAGAAAATGCTCCTACAGAGTTATGAGGAGGAAAGATTAAAAATGACACTCCGTAAATGTTTATGGACACCATCAAGAATTGGTTGATCTATGCGATGTGTCTGTACCTAAACTAGCTAACGACATTTTTACCACATCTTAGATTGTGGTTTAACATCAATGTCGTTTGTCTGCTAAGTACCGAACGTGAACTATTTTCGAATATGACTGTTTTGACGAGTGTGAATTTGCATTGCTTTACGACGTGTCTCGGTATTTATACACCAAACATTCATGTATTTAGTTATGATGTTTCGTTTGATTGGTCGGTTTCGATATTGTGTTAATTTATATTTCTTATCGTTTGTGGTTTGATTTATGTTTTTTGGGTACATTTCACATCTGTCTTATTTGTCAATATAGTCGAGTTGATTTCCATTTTCCATGGATAAAAAAAACCCGTCAATGTTTGTGGTGTCCTGTGCTGTCTTGAATGAGAGATATTCGTTGCTATTCTGCTGTTTACACGTTGTAATGTACTATTATATTATATATTTATGCGTTTTTCTGTGCTGAGCGTTATTGCGTTTGTTTGTACTGTATTCCTATCACGTTGTGTCGTCTTTTTTGCGATATTTTTTAACATTGCCATATAAGCGGGAAGTTTAATTTGGCAAGAACAAAAATCTATATCTGATACAAATATACGAAAATTGCCTTCCCCGAATCTCAATCACCATTCATAAATAAGACGACATCGATGTTTATACAATATTCTTTTCCTTTTTAATATTTCATAATAATGTTTATGTTCGCTTATAAACGATGTTCAAATAGTTCCCAATATCGAAGAACAATTAGGTGACTTTCTTTCTTATAAACCCATACCCTCTTAAAATGAAATGAAACTATTGGACTGAATATAATCAAAACAAGTTAAGGCATATTCTATGCCAGTACAAATAATAAAAGATATAGATCATGTATGCAATTCATCACCAGTAAAAAGAAAACCACAGTGTATTTGACTTAATGTACTAAAACTACTAACATTCCTAACACTATTATATGTACCTGTAAAAGTTTAGAACGGGATTTTATCTATTTTCTTCGAGGTAGAAATACAACATCGGCCCCCCATGAGCCAGACTTTTTAACATCTAAATTCTCACATGGAGTATCAAGATTAGAAGAAACGTCTTTTAGAACATCATTACAGTAAAAAGGTTCAAAATCCCATTCTTGAAATTTTTGCAAAAGATATTTTCCAGATGAAGTGTCCCTGTGATAGTACCATTCAATGTATATTCCAGTCACCTTTCCGGACTGAAACAGTTTTTCTGCACCTTCAAACACCTTATGTTCAAAACCTTGGACGTCTATTTTTAGAAATACTTTTGGCATTGCTTTGAATTCGCGAAGAGTCATGATGTCATCCAGTTTAGCTGCTTTCAGGAGGATAGTATTCTTATTGTAGAAATTTCCCCAAAGCTTTGACATTTCCTTCACTACGTCGTCTTTCTCTTGTTTTCCTTGTTCTACAAATCCTAATGCATACTCTCCTTTCTTTGGAAACGCAAATGGTACGTCTTTGTGATCGTTACTAAGGGCATTATGAACAACGGTGATGTGATCAGAAAATCCATTCTCTATTATAGAGGCACAAAGATGCTGTGTATTTTGTGGTGTTGGCTCTATAGCAATTACCTTCCTTCCCATACTAGCTAATTGTAGTGCAATAACACCTATGTTTGCACCCATATCAATAACGCCGATTGAAGGATCGTGTCGAATATATTTGTATATAGTATTGATTCCCCAGGGTTCCCATACATTTTTATCATAGATGTCTCGAGATACAATATCCTCCTTCGGATCGTTTATGTATAATTGTATATTCCCATAATCAGATTTTATAACACCTTTCTGGAAATAATGTTTTGATTTTAATTGATGTATTTTTTCCATTTTACAAACAGTGGCATTTCGATTCCAAGCAACATCATTAAAGGTGTAAATAGCTGGGTCATCATAATTTCTACCTGTAAATAATGATAAAACATGTTAATATATATTTCAATGGTTTGTTTACCAATATTTTGAATTCCACTTGAACCAGACTTTGTGTAATTGTAATTGTAATCGTTAATCAGCTGTAATTGATTACAATTTCTCAACTAATCATTGTAATCATTAATCAGCCAGAAATCTGATTACATAATTTAAATTAATCAATTACTGTTCAAATACCCTGTAATCCTGGTTACTTTATGATTACATTCTAATTACAATGAAAAAATCTTAAACTATGTTTATGGCTTTTTGTTATTCTTATTTAATTAATATTCAACATGTTAAGATAGTTCGGTTTACTTTTTTTATAAAGCAAATCTTGAACACCTTGTTGAACAAAAAGAAATTTCGTATGAAATTTCCTGTAATAGTAATAGTAATAACTGAAAATGAAATAAAACTTTTAATATTGATTACCGTCAAAACTTCAAACAAGAGGCTACAATGCGTATGCATTGCTCACTTGTAATCTGTATGTGTATGGCTTTTTGATCTGAGCGTCACTGATAAGTCTTCTGTGGGCGAAACACGCGTCTGGCGTATCAAATTATAAGCCTGGTACCTTTGATAACTATATACCCAAGGAAGCAGATCAATAAAATTCACTTTGAAAGTAACTAAAAATCTCTAAATTAACAGTCCATCAATTTTTTTAAATCAGTTTACACCCTCGTGCGCATCAAGTTTTTTCCGTACATCGATAAAGAAGATTCATACCAAACATTTTCTATAACAGAAATGTATATATAATAAAAGTACGAACTTAACAAATCATATTTTACCAGTATTTTGGATATCATGTTAGACCAAGAGATATTGAAATTGCTTCAAATGGGTCAAACATTGCGCCCGCGATTTAAAACCAACAGAAAATTATTGTTCTAAGCCATTCAAACGATAAAATCTGATAAATAAATTGAAAAAAAGTGCATGGTGTACTTTAGTACGTTTTTGAAAAAAGTATAAAGTACAATTTAGATAACTATTTGGGAATTAAACAAAAAACGCTAATTGTACTTAAAAGTTAGATCTTAACTTTAAATAAAGACTTGAATAATGAATAAGCTTTAGAACCGTCTGATAATTTGTTTTTACTTAATTAAATCGTCGTCTAACCTGAGGAAATTCAAATTATAAAACTTTTGCTACAGAACAAGGCGTAATTGAAAACATATTTAGTCGAAACTGAACATCTTCCAATGTCAAATCAAAATAACACTGTCCTTAAAGTACTATGTACTAATTTCCAAAATTATACAAAGCACCTTCTAAATCCCGTGTTAAAACAGCCGTAGTAAAGTGTACCACTACTAAATTGCCTGACCTTCTGACTGGCGCCATTTCTACCATTACCACCTTATAATTAAACAGTCAATATAATACATGAAACACAGTTGTCAATTATTTATGACGTATGAATAATTCTGGTGAAGCTTTAACCAACTCATAATCATAACGAAGTAACTCTGTTGACAGTTATTATGTATCTACTTTATAGAAAACTCTTAAAACAAAACTCTTCAAAGATACCAAGGTTATGTAACTTCGTACGCCAGACTCGCGGTTTCTCTCCCCGAGGGAACCACCAACGCAGTAGTCAGCACTTCCGAGTTGACACGAATTATCATTGATATAGTCATGATTATAAACTAACTGTTTACCTTAGCTGCATCTGGCAAATTTTATTTTGAATTTTGGGTCTATAGTGCTCTTCAACTTGGTCTTTTAAAACTTTTTTGATTCGAGTGTCCACATACATAATTGTCTGTTTCCGAACAAGTTACTAATAAAAACAGTATGATAAAGACCAAACAGTGTATGATCCATTGAAAATACACTGCAATTGTGAATTGTTTGGATGCATTAAATGATGATAAAACATAAATAATAAAGGAAAAATGCAAATACATGCACTAGTAAAAGAACTTAGGAAATAAACAGTCACTAAATTTGTTAAAAGGAAATTTTAGTTTGATTTTAGACATCATGTGAACAAAATGCTATTATGCACTTTTTTAAAATCAAAATGCTTATTATTCAGATGACGATCTTTTTGATTTACATACATTCTGTTTTCCTGGCCTTTGTTTCGTTGAGTTCTGATTGCCCTTTGAAATTTTATATATTCAGATATTTGAAAAAGACCTAAAACTACGGTGACGATTGTTAATAGGATTCTGTTTGCACCTGTTCAGGAAAATGTAATAGAATCTGTTGTTCATGTTTTAAAGACAAAATTGTATGCTCGTCAAAATGTTATTCACACAATATAAGCATATGCTGTTAAAACAAAACCATTTTAAAGGAAATTAATTTTCACCAGATTTTCTTTGTTATAAAGTATTGATAATTGCATTTTAATATCATTTTTTGATTGTTTTTATACTCATCAAGTTTTGTTTTATATGTAAAGTATTATTGGTATACGTCATTTAAGATGTTACATCCTGTCTCTATACCAAAAGAATGTCTGTAAGGGACCATGGTCATATATATTTTATTATATACATTTTTCTTCGTAGTAAATACAGATACATTGCCTGTGTAGTACGGTCAATGACAATTGTGCTGTGTCAGCTATTCGTGATGATATCAATATCAGTCACGTTTGAAAAGGCTTTATCACTCCTTTAATCTGTATGACGTTACGTCATCGATTGCAGTCACTGTTGCAAAGTCTCTATCAAACCCCTATTCTGTATGACGTCATGTCAAACCTCTTATCTGTATGACGTTATTTCAAAACCCTAAACTGTATGACGTCATGTCACACTAAAACATCTACGTGAGGTATATGTATATAATAAAGTGTATATGATATGGCTTTTTTCAATATCACACACCGTATCAATCCTCAACCAATATAATCCTTTAAGCAGAGCTCTTGGGATTATATTTGTGTCTCGGGTTGATACGGATGTGATATTGATAAAGCCATATGATATTCTCTATATATAATACTTACAAGGATTTATCATTGGTTATTTATTGTATATAACGTTTCTATATTTCACACTATTTAAATTTAGCTTGATTTTATTTGACATTTCTAACTGTTTTGATTTTGAGTGTAACTGATGAGTATTATTTAGTTGAAACGCACGCCCAGCTCTCAAAATCACAAGCCTGGTATCTTTCAGATAAGTTTTTACAACCAATGGGTCGATCAAAATGCTGATGAACGTTTCGTCTTTGAGGATATAACCAAGTCCGGCAGCCACCATTATTGCCATTACCAAGTCAGGAATATGACAGTTGTTATTCATTCGTTTTATGTGTTTGAACTTTTGATTTTGCCATTTGCTTAGGGACTTGCCGTTTCGAATTTTCCTCGGAGCTAGGTATTTTTGATATTTTACTTTTTATGTGTTGAAATGAAATAGCATTGGTACGGTCATTTGTACAAATTAACTGTTCAAAAATCTTTGTGTTGTTCGAAAAACTTAGGATTTATACCATCAGGCATTGATTATCCTAGTCGTATTTGGTAAGCCTTTTCGGAATTTCGTGATACTTAATATTGCTCATCAAATTCTTACATTATTTAGCCTTTTAACTTTTTTTGAGTCCAGTGGTCACTACTTCTGTGTTGACATGCAATATCATTGGTACAGTCAATGATATTCATCAATTATTTATAAATCTTTGAATTGTTAGAATAAGGATTTCTACCATCAGGCTAAGATTACTTCATGTTTGGCAAAAAAGTTCAGACATTTTAGTCCTCAATGCCCTTTACATGTTTGCTAGGTTTTGAATATTTAACTTTTTCATTAGTATCACGGATGATTAGACGAAACACCCATTTAGTGCCCAAATGACTATCCTGGTATCTTTGAGATGAGTTTTTGTATACTTTTTATCTTAGAGTTGATATCCTTTTATAAGAGTCTTCTTTTTTGTATTCATTAATTAAATTTATACTATGTTTCTCTATTTTAATTTTTTTGCCTATATTTCTCTTTTCTTTATTTTTTTGTCATTTATTATTCATTTGTTGCCAATGATTCTATTTCATTCATTCTGTAAACCCCATTCAGACCCAGGAAAACTAAATACTATATACTAGTATATGCTGAATAAATCTCTTGTCATAAACCTTTAACAGCAAAAGTCTCATTTTAACTTATCAACGTTTATCAAAACACTTTCTTTTTGGTGGAGTACATTCCCTAGAACAGACTTAATACACGACTGTTTCTACTAGTTCCTAGATCAGATCAAATCCCAACCAATGGGATGATACTCTCTTAGGGCAGCATCATCATCACTATTACTCTGATGTATGATCTAAACGTGATGTTTTATAAGATTTTGTCCGTCTTACTTGTGATTTGCAATGAAACTATGTACATATATGTACTCATACCTGATCTTCTTAGTCCTGGTGAGACTTTATACACGAACAACGATATCAGGAATAACGTCAATAAGACAAATCCAACCTGAATAGAATACTTCGATCTTCTAATGTTCGCCATCTGTAAAATGAATATTTTGATATATTTATGATAATCCAGCTGAATATTTTGCCACTGAATATTATTCAAATAAAATCAGAAAATCAGTCTATTAATCATAATTACAATTGAGTTCAACCATATTATGATATACTGAACAGTTCGCTTAGCTACTTGAATGATTTTAAACTTGATATTGCTTTGTTACCCCAACTGATTGAAAGGAATGCATATTGTGTATTTATGTATGACACTAATCCTACACGCACCTTTCTTGAAAACTTAAGCAAAAGACACTTTTATTGGTTTTCTTCATTTGACAGGGAAAGTGAGGCCTTCTTTACGGAGCAAAAGATCACAACTCACAGCAAATTCGAGACGCCTTTTGCAGCGGTTTGAGCGGAATGTTTTGCAATACTCCTATAAAGCTACATTTGTGCATTATGATACCGAGAAAAGCTTTTGATATGCCTGTTGAACTTACTTATATAAAAAATTTCGATAAATTTATTTAAGTTGCTTTAAAATTTGATAGCTCTCAGGTGAGCCATGAAAAGGACAAAATCTCCGAAAATATCCAGGAGTAAACCTCTTGCATAATGTAAAATCGTTCATCTCTTAAAAAAACCCCAATCAATCATCTTTCTGAACACCGCAGTAGGTTTCTATAAAGCTAAAAGTGTTATTTATAGTGATTCTCTATTCTATATGAATTCTGATATTTATAGAGACCCTTCTTAGGAAGGATGAACAAACTCGTCATAGGTACCAGAATTGAAATTTTGTATTTGCGCCAGACACGCGTTTCGCTTACAAAAGACCCATCAGTGACGCTTGAATAAAAAAAAGTTAAAAAGGCCAAATAAAGTTCGAAGTTGAAGAGCATTGAGGACCAAAAATTCCTAAACATTTTGCCAAATACAGCTAAGGTAATCTATTCCTGAGGTAGAAAAGCTTTAGTATTTCGAAAATTTAAAGTTTTGTAAACAGTTAAATTTAGAATTATGACCATATCAATGATAATTCATGTCAACACAGAAGTGCTGACTACTCGGCTGGTGATACCCTCGGGGAATAAAAACTCCACCAGCAGTGTCATCGACCCAGTGGTTGTTAATAAACTCATCATAGATACCAGGATTGAAATTTTGTAATTGCGCAAGACGCGCGTTTCATCTACAAAAGACTCATCAGTGACGCTCGAATCAACAAAATTTAAAAAGGCCAAATAAAGTACGAAGTTGAAGAGTATTGAGGACCAAAATTCCTAAACATTTTGCCATCTTTTTTGGGTATGAATATAAGGTGTTTTGCGGAAATGGTACGCACTAGTAAATACAGTAAACAGAATTTAAAACAATAAGGTCAGACTTCAAGGTTTCATAACTTCTTTTCGTAGCATGAGGACATTTTTTCCATCAAATCATAGTTTCCTATTACAACACACATGATATGTACATGGAAAAGGTTTTTTTCTGTGTAGCATTTCACTTTGAACATAGAAATAGAGATCAGCTGTTTTCTATGTAAGCATAGGGAACTGTCATATACAGGACTGCAACCTAGAGACATTTTGAAATAAAGATGTTTTAGTTTCTCATTATTACATCCCTTTTTTTTTATCAATTTTACTTTGGTGTTAGTATGAAAACAGGATGAAAATTTAAGATTGTTATCAACATGGATATTTCATTTTTACTGAAACATTGAAATGGCACACAATGATGAGCCGTATTTTTGTTAATTTTTAAACTGTTATTGAATCAGCAATGTGATACACCAACCGTGCAAAACCCACGGATTAACTTATGTGTTATGTAAGGATAAGAGATGCCTTTTTCATGCAACACTCAGCTTTTACTGAGTTTGGCAATTGGTAATTGAACTCATGGTAAAAAACCAAATACAATAATGTGTGTTGAATATTGTTTTGATTAATTATAAAAACTCCTTTTTCAAGCTGAAATAACTTTAATTTACATGAAACGCTCTCCAATAATGTCCCCCTTGTATCAAACTCTTGTTTAAAGCAATGAATACATCGTTTGGTATTTTGTAGCGGTTCACCGACATCTTTTTGTGTTCAAATTTTGTCCAGAATATACACACACATTGTGATGTCATTCTATTCGTAAATTTTGCTAGATAATGTGTTCATTTACATCGAAATGTTACCATTTATCAGCAAAAAGTTCAGGTTTTAGCAATTAAACCAGAAAAAGACAAGATAGAACAGCGTTGCAATTTAATACAAGAAAAATAGAAGCAATTTCAAGATTCATTCTTAATCAATAACTATAAAACTATTCTGAAAGTGTAACTATTCCTGTTGTTATCACAACAAATATAGCCCTTTTTATAAGAAGAGAAAAAGAATAATTATCTATTACATTTGTGTATATAAGATAAAGTTGTCACATTTCTTCGTGGTTGTCGCAACTCGGATATGAGAAGACTATATCTAATACTTACACTGAGATTATGAATTTACACAACCGATCCTAATCACATTTCATTACTAGTAAGATACATAAAGATAACAAAGTTTACAGTGCACATTCATTTGCGATAAATCTTGCTTTTACAATTTTGATGAGATAAAGGTGTAGTACTTCAATACTAAGTTAAGGTACTAGGTTACTAAGGCAAGGTAGTTGATATTGTGTCCTAGTTATTTTAAAGGTGACCACCGTTTTAAATATATATGAAAAAGAAGGAGATATGTTATGATCCCAATGAAAAAGCTATCCACCATACAAACTCCGAAACAGCGGTGACGTTGCTTCGCTTAACTATCAAAAGTCAACGAAGCGTAGCAAGGAGGACGTTACCACTGTTTCCGAGTTTGTCCACCATAGTCTTAATAATATGGATGTAAGGGACTATAAGTCACCATACGGGAATGAGCAAAACACATATAGTATAGTCAGAATCTATATCTGCCTATGTCCGGAAAAATCCCATTAAACTATTATCAGTTGGACAATTTATGCACAACTGTCATTTTCCTTCGTTTCAAATGGAATGGAAACTACGTTACATGATGTAAGAGAAAACAAAGGAAGTCCTGGCGTATCAAATTATGAGCCTGGTACCTTTGATAACTTTTACACCACTGGGACGATGCCACTGCTGGTGGACGTTTCTTTCCCGATGGTATCAGCAGCCCAGTAGTCAGCACTTCGATGTTGACATGAATATTAATCATATGGTCATTTTTATAAATTTACTGTTTGCAAAAGAATGAATTATTCGAAAAACTAAGAATTTTCTTATCCCAGGCATAGGTTAGCTTAGCCGTATTTGGCACAACTTTTTGGAATTTCGGGTCCTCAATGCTCTTCAACTTTGTACTTGTTTTGGCTTTCTAACTTTTTTTTATCTGAGCGTCACTGATGATCTTATGTAGACGAAACGCGCGTCCGGCGTATCAAATTATAAGGTAAAGCCTGGTACCTTGGATAACTATTAATCTATCATGTATTTAATATGACATTGTATCGAGTTGAAACGTTTGCAAAGGTGCTTTAATTTTCAAAAGTTGAATGATTTTCGTATTCTTCCAATTATAATTTTTAGATGAGAATATCTTAGTCCACTCGAACACTATGTCCGTTATTTTACACATAATAATATATCTTTACTGTGCAGTTTTGTCCCTGTAGACAATTTTTTTAGTACAACTTTTTCTCTAATAAACAGTGTTAGTATCTATACTATATATACAAAATTAATTTTCGTGAACCATTTAGGTTACATAATTCCACCTTTTTCCCCAAGAGTAAGGAGAGTTGTACAAATAATGTGAATACACAGAACCCCAGCCCAATTCATCTTTTGTTAAAAGAGTTCTTCATTTTCTGTGTTGTATCTACTAACAACATTCCATTGTCTATAATTCTGATTAAAATATGCAAAACCTGCAGTAAAAATAGATGTATGCCCCAATAAATATTCCCCTGATTGATTGAACTACTGTGGCCTCGATGTAAAGCAACGCAAACATTTCCGTTAATATGTTGAACTTCGACCCCCTGGATTCAACCGATTCACAAACAGAGATTTTCTTGCGCTCAAAAGTAATTCTTAATGAAGTTTACTAGTAATGTAATATTCTATTCTGTTACAGAAATATCTTTAAAAAAAAATATCATTAATTATTGTCAAGCTTTTGTATATTTACTTTCCTTTACGCTGAGATATAGTTAAATTTAATTCTATACAAATTTTGTTACATCAAGCAATAGGAGTAGAATCTTTCGCGCCAAAAAAAGAAAGTAAGCTGCATCATTATTATCATCATCTGTATTGGTAAGTGTACTATCCTATTTAGGCTTTTATACACGGTGGCGAAGAGCGCCGTTGTTACGGGCAGTGTTCTTGTAGAGTGGTCTTGAATGCCTCTACAGAATCTGCATGTACAACTTTATCTGGCAGTTGGTTTCAATAAATAGTTGTTTTCACAAAGAATGAATGTTTATATTGTGGCTTACTGCTGTCTGGTACTTTAAGCCCTCTGGTGTTATTTATTATTTGTCGCTCAATAATATTGTCTGTTTAAAAATTTGAATATATTTTTGCTTTGATTGTTCTTTTTAGTCTTGCTGGTGTGACAAAATTGTCGGCTGTTGGAGCCGGAACCAGACCTTCAACCACCTTGTATATCAGGATCAGACGGAGACTGTAACTGTTAACAAAACTTTTGAATTTTTGAAATACTAAGGCTTTTCTACCTCAGGAATATATTACCTTAGCTGTATTTGGCAAAACTTTTAGGAATTTTGGTCCTCAATGCTCTTCAACTTCGTACTTTATTTTGGCTTTTTAAGTTTTTTTGGATTCAAGCGTCACTGATGAGTCTTTTGTCTTTTGTAGACGAAACGCGCGTCTGGCGTAAAAACAAAATTTTATCCTGGAATCTATGATGAGTTTATTTACAACCACTAGGTCGATGCCACTGCTGGTGAAGTTTTAATTCCCCGAGGGTATCACCAGCCCAGTAGTCAGCACTTCTGTGCTGACATGAATTATCATTTATATGGTCTTATTTATAAATTAACTGTTAACAAAACTTTTGAATTTTATTTTTAAATACTATGGCTTTTCTACCTCAGGAATAGATTACCTTAGCTATATGTGGCAAAACTTTTAGGAATTTTGGTCCTCAATGCTCTTCAACTTCGTACTTTATTTGGGCTTTTTAAGTTTTTTGGATTCGAGCGTCACTGATGAGTCTTTTGTAGACGAAACGCGCGTCTGGCGAAATTTTTTATTATTATCCTGGTATCTATGATGAGTTTATTTTCCTTCTTCTAGTGTCTACATTTCAAGCTGGCGTCTCATGTTGGTGATGGACCCTGTTTCTCGAATCCTGTAGTTTTTCTTTATAAATCGTAAGCCTCTGTTTTGGATACGTTCCAATTTGTCTATATCCCCTTTTATATATGGGTTCCAGATCGTTGATCATCGTTGCGCCATATTCCATATAGATCTTACTAGGGATATGTATGCTGCTTTTCTACATGCTTCTGGTACGTTGCTCAAGTTCCTCCTAAGAAAGCCCAAGGTGGCGTTGGCTTTCTTGCTGATATTGTTTATGTGGATACTCCATTTCAGGTCATTTGATATTTGGAGTCCTAAGTATGGGTTCACTTGTACCTCTTGTAGGATGTGTTATTTAGTTCGTAGAATTTGTCTGTTTTTTTTTGTTGATGGGTAACACATAGCATTTTTTGGCGTTGAATCGCACCCACCATTTGTCGGCCCAAATTTTTAGTTGAACCAAATCTGACTGTAGTTTGTGTTGGTCTTGGTCAGTTTAAATCGTTCTGTATAATAGGCAATCGTCTGCAAATAGTCTGACTGATGATGTTACGCTGTCTGGCAGGTCGTTAATGTGGCACAGAAACAGTATTGGTCCTTAGACGATGCCCTGGGGTACCCCAGGGTCAACTGTTGTTTTGCCGGATATTTCCCCTTCCAAGATGGTACGCATTGATCTGGCAGTTAGGAAGTTTGGTAGCCATTTTGTGTGTATTCCCTTTGATTCCATATTGGTCTATGGAGTAATTTGTTGTGTGGTACTGTATCAAAAGCTTTTGAGAAATGTCTAAATGGGCTACGTCGATTTGATGTTCCTTGTCATGCTCTTGTAGGAAGTCATTGATGGAAGTGATGAGTTGGGTTTCACATGAGTATCCTGACCTGAAGCCATGGTTTAAGTTGGTAAGAATCTGTTTTTTTTTCAAGATGTTTTAGGATGTGCCTGCATATGAAATGTTCTAGAATTTTGCTGATGACAGATGTTAAGGATACAGGTCTGTAGTTTTCTGCGAGATGTTTGTCTCCTTTTTTGAAGATACTGGATATATTTGCATCTCTCCAGTCTTTTGGTAGTTAACCTGTGTCGATCAATCATTGCATTATGATTTTCAGAATTGGTGCTAGTTGTTCAGCACATTCCTTAAGTATGCAGTTTGGAATGTTGTCAGGTCCAGAGGCTTTGTTTGGATTGGTGTTTTTCAGTAGTTTTCCAAGTCCCTTTTGGTCAATAGTTATTGGTGTTATATTGTTTTTGGCTCTTATTTCTGTTTTTTGTAGGTTAGTGTCTGATGTTGTTGTGAATACTGAATTGAAGTTCAGCTTTCCCTTTACTGTCATTGATTAGGTTAGGTCCCTTTTAATGGTGCTATTTCTCCTTAGCCTTGGCGTTTTCATTTAAAATACTTCCATAACGGCTTTGTGTTGTTGTTGTTTAGGCCCTCAAAGATGTTTTGGTTGACATATTCATATTCTGCTTTCCTGAGTTGTTTTTTGCATTCCTTTTGGAAAGACCTGTAGTTAGACCATTTGTTTGTTTTCATGGTTTGTTTGTATAGCCTCTGTTTTTTTCTTTAGCAGTTTTCTCTCTTTATGTTTGATCCATAGGATGTTTGTCTTCGTGGTGTTTTGAATCTGACTTTTGAAGGTGTCCCAAAGTTGATGTACCTAAGCTCCTTGTTGATGTTTTTCGTTGACCTCTTCTAGCGTGTATTTCAGGTCTATGTTAATTTGGTCCCATTTTGCCTTTTTGTATATGTAGCATTTTCTTGGTTGACTTTTTATGGTAGTAGACTTTTGTTTCCAGGTCGGTGATGATCATATCGTGGTCTGATATACCTGGTACGTTGTTCGAAGATTTAACAAGAATTGGGTTTGTTAGAAATACGAGATCTAGGAGGTTTTTTCACCAGTTGGTACAGTGTGTATTTGTGTAAGGTTGTATGATTCAGCTATGTCAACTAGTCCCTGTTGGATGTCTCTGTCTTGTCCAAGAGCTGTTGCTGTGTCCCATATGATGTCAGGACAATTGAAATCTCCTGCTAGTATGACATTGGTGTTCCCATTGGTCCTGACCTTCTCTAGTGATTTTTGTAATTCATTTAGGTGTTTTTGATCTCTGTGTGGCAAGTAAAAAGATCAGACTACCAAGTCTTTGTTGTTTTTGACTATAATCTTTACCCATTCAATATCTCCATCAGTGATTAATGATGGTTGGTCAACTGATGTAATTCATTTCTCCACGAGTACAAATACGCTTCCTCCTAGGGTCCCTCTATCATTTCTGTATATGTTGTAATTAGATGGAAATATATCGCTTATAGCGTCTTTTGTGGGATTTGATCCTGGTTTTATTCCTTTTAGCCATGATTCTGTGGCGTATACTATGTCTGGTTTTAAGTAGTAGAGTGCTGTTTCAAATTCATGTCTTTTATCTCTTATGCTCCTGCAGTTTATTGTCATGTTGCGGAGGTTTGTTTTTGCTGGTATCTCATATGGGTTACCACTAAGATGTGATTGGCTTTGGTTTATTGATGACCGGGTTTTGATGTGTGATGATGTATTTCCACTCTTTAGGCTGCTTGACTTCAGCGGCTGAAGACTGAGGATATCGAGTAAATAGTGGAGTCTAATCCTGTTATTTGTCATATATGTTTGATTTTTCGAATTCATAACTTCTGAAGATGATTTCGCATTTACAGCATATCCACTGTAGGTTGGATTTTTTCAGAAGTTCATAGTCTTTTGAACAGAGCTCTATGCAAGAGTTGTGGTGCCAGATGTAACACCCATCGCAGCATACTCCTCGATAGTTCCATGTGACTGGATGCTCGCGTTTGGCCTTTTTAACTTTTTTGGATTCGAGCGTCACTGATGAGTCTTTTGTAGACGAATCGCGCGTCTGGCGTAAATACAAATTCAATCCTGGTATCTATGATGAGTTTATATATAGTCCACAGGGATATACAGTTTCGATCTTTTTTTGGCGGTCAGGGCCAGGGTTTAAATCGAGGTCTCCACTTAAAGTTATTAATAGTAGGAACAGATATTTATTTTTGGTGTTACAGATAGGTAGGCAAATTGGTTTTCCACCAGTTTGGTGTAGTTTAGCATTTAGTATTTGTTGGACTAGTTGATGGTGAGTCCGTGATTTTGTGTGTTGTGTTGGTATGATGAGTAGTACATGTATGAGTATAAGGGTCACTGCAAACATAGTGATTTATTGTAGTGTGGAAAAACCCATGCTGGCTAAATCTGTCTGCAATGATCTTATTTTGAGGATGGTTTATGTAAAACTTCCCAGTAGTCTCTCTTGGTTTGTTCAGAGATCTTCTTTAGCCAGTTTTTTGCTAAAAGCTCCCCTGGGTGTATTCCGTCCTGGTATAGTCCAAATTCGTAGCTTCTCTTCGTTTTGAGTTTCCTGTCTTTCCCACAGTGGTATTTGCTGGTGTTTCTAATATCTGAGTAAAATTCTGGTGAGTGGCTTCCTGTAAGTCTGTTTATTTCTCGTATTTTCCCGTTCAGTATGTATAGGTGTCTCTCTAGTTCAGTGTCCTGTTCTTCAAAGGTACCCGGATTCTTGTGACCTTGTTTGGTATTCCAGTCTTTAATCGAGTATATTGGTGTTTCTAAGATGGTGATTTTTGATACTGGATATTTATTTACTCAATAATACTCTCTATTTCTTCGTCGTTGTCTTTAGCAATTGATATTTATTTTTTTGTTTTTAGATGTTTAATTGCATCTTCCAAGCCATGCATATAGCCAAATGTTGCCGTGCCTTATTATTTTGCTTGCGATGTTTTTCTTTAACCAATTAATGCTTTGTTCAATTTTGAAGCCCCTTCTGATCCACCAAATGATGTCTCGTTCAGCGTTGTGTGCTACATGACGATTTATGTTGCCTTTACTACCAGTCAGCACAACAGGTTGTAGTTTCCTGTTTCCTTCTGTAATAAGCCTGGGTTTGCTTAAGAACTTATTCAATTTATTTCTTATTTTCTCTGTCATTATATATGATTATGGTTTGTTTGTGATTGGGTCGATCTATGTTGACAAAATGGCGTCTGTTTTTGTTTTGACAAGGTGATATGTTTGGGCTGGGTACCGACTTACCCGACCGTATTTAGCCAATGATATTCATAGTACAAGTGTTATTGATGTTCCTGTTACTAATTTCACTTAATCATTTATCGGATGCACTTCAAGAAATGTGAAAAATCAAATATTTTTGTCGGAGGTCTGAATGTTAGACTTTCCGGCTGCGCATGCGATCATCTTTTTGACATGTTATGATTTACAATAGAAAATAGCGTTTGGTATAAGCAATTTTGGTACGTATTACTTATCATTGTTATAGTTCTCTAGACTTGGTTTTCTATACCTTCTTGACGGTCAATTTAATCCGATTTTATAGATCACTTATCCCCGATGACAGAATTATCGACCCAATTGATTTGAGTCATGGGTGAAAATCTGATCTATTTGATGACATAATTTCTTCATTAACTGTACATGCAATATTTTGTATTTTTTGTTACTCGTGCACATATCCTTTGCTTGTCTGGATTACTGTTAAAGATTGTGCAAGAGAAATGGCTTATATATGTGTGAATTGTGTAATAACATAATGATTGTGACGTCAGTGCGTGATCACGTGACATTATTATTTGTAAACAAACGGGCTCCCGATGTAACACGTGTCGGAATTATCCATACAAGGTGCAATCAATCTTATTTTTCACTATTAGGTTAACGCCTACATGCTTTATTCAGATATATCAGATATTCAGTGCGGATGCAAGTTTATACAGGTTTGTCAATATAGAAAAAAATTGTTTGCCAACTTCCCCTATACATCTGTACATGCACTTCTCTAGCATATTTCAGTAAAAGTGTAAATTATAACTGACTGTCAAAACTTTAATGCAAAGACTCGATACTGCTGCCAGGTTATACAGGTTTGTCGATGCAAAAAATAATTTGTTTGCCAATTTATGGTGTTTCCTTCAGGAGGTTTTGGTGTGGTATGGCGCCATACCTTTTTTATACGCCTGTGTACGTGACGTATTATGGTATACCGTTGTCCGTCTGTCTGCCAATCTGTCGGTTGTCAGTATGTCGTTCACTAACTCAATAACGCTTTCACCAATTTGCATGAAACATTGATGAATTGATTATATCTATTGACGTCAGCTCCCTTTAGATTTTTTGGAATTTTAGATTTTTCGTTTCAGAGTGGGGTTTTATTCATTTAAAAGGGTGGATTTTCAGGTTTTCGGACAATAACTCAAAATTGCTTTTAGCAGTTGTCATGAAACTTTGGTGAATTGTTTATATCTATTGCAGGCTCCCTTTCCATTTAAAAAATGTTCGGCTTTATGTTTCAGAGTTAATGGATTTTATTCTTCAAAAGGGGGAATTTCCCAGAGCACGGACAATAACTCAAAAATGCTTTGAACTGTCCTGACTTCTTTATATCTATTAAAATAATCTCCCTTTAGTTTAAAAAAAATA
Organism: Mytilus galloprovincialis; assembly: GCF_965363235.1. NCBI lineage: Eukaryota > Metazoa > Mollusca > Bivalvia > Mytilida > Mytilidae > Mytilus > Mytilus galloprovincialis. The sequence continues at coordinate 44,430,518 of NC_134850.1, read as the reverse complement.
AATTTTGGTATGACATTGAGGAGTTATAGATCTTTTATTCTTTGAAGAAGAGACGGGCATGGCTCAGCTCTTTATTTTTGAACATCTGCCCTTTTTAGGAAAAAAAATGACATTATGCCCTTTTCTGTCGTACTTTAAAAATGGCACCATGCCCTTTCCTGTCGTACCTTTAAAAAAAAAGTGGCACCATGCCCTTTTCTGTTGTACTTGGGACGTATTATGGTATACCATTGTCTGTCTGTCGTCAACATGTCAGACGATAACTAAAAAATGCTTTAATCAATTTGCATGAAACTTCGGTGAATTCTATTGACGTGAGTTCCCTTTCGATTTTTATAAATTTTAGATTTTACAATTCTGAGTTATAGGTTATGGGTATTTTTTCATTTTAAAAGGGGGGATTTCCCAGTTATTTAATATGCTGAATGAACTGTATTTAGTTTTTGGACTGTGGGCCCCTTTTTGGGGTAATTGATAAACATTGAGGTGTAAAGGGTATAAAATTAAACAGTGTAAGATCATTTATAAATTGATTTAGTAAAGTTCTTTGATATTTTTAATTAAACGTTCTATGTAGATATTTGATTTTGGGTTTCAATTTCAGAGTCCAAAATTCATCAAAAATTCTTGGGTTCATTGGTATGCTGAATTTAACGGCATATTTTGAACATCAATTTGGGCCTGGTTAATGTACAATAAAATGAACGAAAAACGAATATGTAACACAGCAACAAACGATAACCACTGAATTACAGGCTCCTGACTTGAGACAGGCAGATGCATACATAATGTGGCGGGGTTAAACCCCTAACCTGTGACAGACAGTGGTGTAACAGTAGAACATAAGAACGAACTATAAAAATCAGTTGAAAAGGGCTTAACTCATCAGATAGATACAACTAGAAATACATCTAACAAAAACACAGAGTGGACGTGGCTATGAATGTTATGAAATTTATACAATATGCCTATAACCACAAAACTCAGATAAAGGACACATTTGGGTAGTGAAAGGTGCTTATCCGTTCTTGAGTTATGTCGCTTTATAATGTTGTGTGCAATCGGGTGCATCATCTGTGCCCATGGACACATTCCCCATTTATTTTATTTTTTCAACCAATTGCTCAACATAGGAACGGAAGTGACGACGCCCCTAAACGCACGAATGATGTTCTTAAAAAACTATATGTTGTTGGTACATGAATTTCTGTTTTAATGATGTAAAATAATCATAGGTTCACTGACTTCGTTTTTACGGTATATATCATAAAAATTATTGTTCAATGTGCAAAAATACCACAAAACGTCGAAATAAGCGTAACGTCATCGCGTAATAGGTCGTAAAACGTCGATTTATTACGTTTTTCACTACCAACTAGATAACGGATTGGTAAATGCCATAAAACAAAGTCGGTGACCCCATGATTATTTTACATAATTCAAACGGAAATTCATGTACCAACAACATATAGTTTTTTTAAGAAAAATATATGGAGTAGAAATTTAAGATTTTATGATTTAAAACAAATTTAAGAACGTTTTGTCGCTTATTTTAAGTGCTTTCTATACAATTATTCACCTATTTTGAAAGAATTCGATTTTCAGTTATAGTTCAACGAGCCAAAGTTGTATGCAAAATTATACCAAAATCTATGACATAGCTCATTTACTGTTCCTTGACCTAAAAGCAAAGTTTTTGAGGGAAATGCAATTAACTCGAAAGTTGTCTATTTGTTTTGTTTTGCTGCAACAAAGTCTCAAAAGCTTAACTAAGGTACAAAACATGTATGCTGTTTTTGGCATAGTCAATGACGTTTACAATGTGTTAAAGATTATAATTACAATTTTTGACTCAAACATAATCTTTATTGACTAGGATTGTCAGTCTTCAAACTGATGGTTGGTCGTTCTCTCCGGCTTCCTTCACCTATAAAATCAGACCACATTGCTGTTTGTGTACATGAAGGTTAGTTTAGCAGGAAACACTTATGGGAAGTCAATGATACATGATATGTACATGTACGTGTACTATAATGCAGTTGAAGGAGCATTTGAATATCTCATTCTATTGATATTAAGGGGCCTGCCCCAAAAAATTATTGGTTATATGCTGAATCTGATTAGTTCAGTTTGAGGGGAACCAGTAATGGTAAGTCATAATATTTGGTGTGTTGTTGTACATGTATCAGAATTACTATATCTCATCCATGGGGATTAGTTGGCCAACTCCCTAAGTCATGGTTGTCATGGGCTATTGATATTAAATCTTTGGCATGTTACAGCTGAAAGTTAAAAGATCAAACCTCAGAAAATTACAATAAGACCATCATCAACATCATCTTAGAAATTTCATGTATATGTACATGCATATTAATATTTTGGTGGAAAGAAGTTCATCCTCTCTATCTACTTTGTCATTTTCCTTTCATATTCATTTAAATAAATGCCATGAGGATATGTACATGTACAACAATAAGAAAACAACCCAATGCCAAAGATAATTGAAAGACGTCTAGAGTTCAATACACAATCTCAAACAATAGACAAAATAAAAAAGTAAAAGTACAGTCAATTGTTGAAATATAGTATTACATGTATTTGCAAGATTTGAAATATATCTTTCAAAACTTTTTTAATTTGGTTCAACCTGACATTTTATAAAACTTTGATTTTATTGTGGCTAAAATAGTAGTCTGTAAAAAAGATACCAATTAGCGAAGCCAATATTATTGGGACATTAATTTGAGAACAACAAAAAAGATGTCTACTTCAGGAATATATAATTGGTCATACATGTAGATTTGGAATATTATTTCATTATGACGTCAGATTTGGATGTCGACTTCAGGAATGGAAATTGGTTAGAGACTGGACGTCAATCTGAGTCTTATATATGTATATATATATTGATAAAGTTGTGACGGTAAATAGACACTGATAGATAAATCTGATAACATTTTATAGTTTTAATGTTTGTTCACCTGTTTACTATGATTAGGTGGAAGTATTTCTTATTTCAAAAAGGGGGCAATCAGCATATATTATTATTTATTTTTATTGATCTACTTGCTAGAAACTGAATGCTTTTTCAGGGCTTCTGATCCATGTAGTTTGGCATGTTTGTTAGATCATAGAGGTGGTTATGAAGGTGAATGTCCATGACAGTCCTCTATTACAAAGTACATCACTGGATTGAGCTTTTTGTCTAAGTGTATCATTATAGTGCTTTACTTTGAGCTCAGTTCATTGATATGCAAATGCATTCTTTGTGAAATAAGGATTAGACACACAACTCACATCTGCACATGATCTGCTGTAAGGTAAGATTATTTAAACTGTCAGCACCAAATTAAAGCATTTTATTTACACTTGAACCATACATTTTATGTCCACAAGCCGAATAAAAAAAGCACATAATTACCAAACAATGCTCATCGTGCTACTAACAATATGACGCAAGGTGGTTTTGTAACACATTTTGTAAACATCTGTGCTGCCTGCTGATCATATGGAATCCTGAGTGTAAATGATCATTCACTTATACAAACCGGTAATGTTAGTAAGTATAACTTTTTTAATCCTTTCGTCCGTCAGTCCTGATCATATCTAAAACAATTTTTATCAGTTTGTAAGAGTTATGAGCATCTGTATTGGTATCTGCCATATCTGGTATGTTGTCGTTAAACCATAATATATCTTCATAGAAACAATTTCGACATTTAAACAAAATCTTTTACTATAAATGATACTGGGAAGATCCTGAATAAATTTTCAGTTTTATGTGGACAAACCCAAGTAAGAAATGACCACCTCAAAGGAACATAAAAAGAACCATACAAATATGACATGGAGGTTCTCGGATACCATCTCGCATATTAAAATCACATCATGCAGAAATGAACCTAATGTGTTCCTCTTCTAATTTTGAATTGAGTTTTTGCTATATCCAAAATCAAAATGGTGGAAGATATTTTATCGGAATCATTTGGTAATCCTTGCAATCTTCAGCTTTTTTACCCTAATCTCTCCAGCGTTGTGGCACACTCAGCTACATTTTGTATCTGTGTTCCCTTAACGGATCATTTTTAAAAATGTTAATGTATTCACATAGAAGTTATTCCAAAGTTAAAGTGTTGAAAGGAAATCCTCCAAAGGAACGTTGCACATGCACAAAATTTATTTACAGGAATGTACATATTATATATTACACAAAGCACTCATAGTACGTTGGCCAATATGTAGATTTGATATTAAATGCAATGTCTAGCTAAATAAAATCTATGAACGGTGGGCACTTATTTAAGTTAGTGTCTCCTCCATGACAGTCTTGAACATAAAAAACTAAATATTAAATAAAAATAAATGCTATTTTTAGTGTTTGGTACAGGTTGGATGTCACTGTGCACAACAATTCAACAAAGAAAACACTGTAAAACATCCAAACATACTATCCACGCTGATCTGTGTCCACACTTGTTGAATATGAATATATCAAAATTTCTTGATATTTTAAATTTCATACATCTAATCTTAAGTTCATGGAATGTAGCATGCTTCCGATTATACAATAACCAAGTTTATTACCGGTAACGACTTAAAGCTAACTCCATATTTTGCATTATCAATCATGCATACATCTTCATTTTATTTGAGGGCATAATTTCTGTTCATTTTTAATATTTGTGCTTTCTAAATGTGACATGTATAAAAGAGAGGCGAAGGATACCAGAGGGACATCCAAACTCATAAGTCGAAACCCGTCTGTTGCTGTAAATCATATATGATTTTCGTTCATTGTTTTTTAGGGATGTCAACTCGGTGAAGATTTGATCATTTACCATTCAAGTACTCGTCAGATTTACCGACCGATATTTGAGTAATGGCTCTGGAAAACATCAACAAAATGGAAACGCAAAATGATACCTATTTTACGTATTGTGGGTCGATGTCTTATGGACGTAAAATCCTCAACAGTACAATATTAGATAATAGTCCCAGGAATTTTATACCATGATTAACAGCTCATGCACTACATGCACTAACTATGTAAACTGGCAATAATCTACTCAATCAATTGAAAAGCATTTATAGAAAAATATTTACTCAAACATCAGTATTTATGAATCGTAAAAAACACATTTAATGATGATCAACAAAGGGGTGGTGATTAAAAACTTATTGATGCATTTCACCATTCTTTGAGGGTCGACACAGCAACGAATTTGTACTTATTTACAAATATTATCTTTTCAACTTTTTCTGGGACGAGTCAATTTCTCAACTTTGTTATTTAACTAGCAGTTCTGCTGATGAAAATGATTGATCTGACGTACAGAGGTGTTGGAATGACTAAATACTGATAAGCTAACAGTTTTAGCCTTGGATAGGTCTGTTCATAGCCTACATCTGTTCGAGTGAATTTAAAATGACAATTAAACACACACATTCGATGCGTGTTTTAATTTTGATTAATATTTAATTCCCGGGAGGCACTCTTGATAAACTATTTTTTCTTTAAGAAGGCAAAAGCTCTCTAACAGAAACCAATTAGTCGAGTATCATATTGGTATTCGATAATCGGTACTTCAGAGCGATACTCGAGTACTGGTAGAAATCCCTATAATGTTTACATAAATGAGGCCGTGAGCTTTCACGTTTGAATTGTTTACCATTTGTCATTTCATGTCCTTTTATAGGTGACTATGCGGTATGGTTTTTGCTCATTGTTGAAGGCCGTACGGTCGGTGACCTATAGTTTCAAACTTTTATATCATCTGGTGACTGGTGGGGAGTTGTCTCATTGGCAATCATACCACACCATCTTATTATTTTATAAACTCACCAATTCGCTTCTGTCAAAACTATTCTAATTGTGAAAATCTGTTCTAAATATGAAAATAAGGAGATGTGGTATGATTGCAAATGAGACAACTATTCACCAAAGTTCAAATGACTTGGATGTCAGCAATTATAGGCAATCGTCCGGCCTTCAACAATGAGAAAAAAACCTCATACCATATAATCGGCTATTAAAGGCCCCGACATAAAAAATATGAAACAATCCATTTGAGGAAACTAACGGCCTAATTTATAACAAAACAATTTACGAAAAACAAATAAGACAGACATGAATCAACGACAACCACTGAACTATAGGCTCCTGAGCGCTCAAGCCTCCCCTTAACCTGGGACAGTGGTGTAACAGTACAACTTAAGAACAAACTATAAAAATCAGTTGACAAAAACAGACTGTTCTGCAACAGTTCTCCGGGCAGTTCTCGGCAAATTTTTTTTTTCAGAGTTTAGAAAAAAAAACTCAGCAAAGATACCAGGCTAATTATTTTATGCTCCAGACGCGTGTTTCTTCTTCAAAAGATTCATTATTGACGCTCAGATCAAAAACGTTAAAAGCCAAAATAAAGTACGAAGTTGAAGAGCATTCAGGGCCAAAATTTGCGAACAGTTTTGTCAAATACATCTTAGGTTATACATTCTTTGAATTGAAGATCCGAAGTATTTCGAACAATTCACATTTTTGCAAACAGTTAATTTATAAATATGACAATTTAATGATAATACGCGTCAAGACAGAAGTGCTGACTACTGCGCTGATGATAATTTTTGTGGAAAAAACTCCACAGGCAGTGATTTTGAGACAGTGGTTGTAAAAAAAAACCAGCAGAGATACCAGGCTTATAATCTATTCTGAACCCAACTGTCACAGGAGGAAGTCAAGTCGCTGATTACACTACCATCTTTATAATATGAAATTGTATCAAATTGAAAAATGTTATTTAATATGTCTTAGGATGTTTTAAGATTGAGCTATTTAGAATAATTTCAGCTCCGGTACTACTTCAATCATTTTACACATACAATTAGATATTTTATGTGCAGTCTTGTCCTCGTGGCCATTTTTTACTGCACCCTTGTACTCTTTAATAAACGGTTCAAAATACAAATATATATAAAACTCACCCTTTATCCTTAGATGACCGACAACTAATGTAAACTTGACTAGTTATCGTATTTTGACCTGTGCGTGACATATCATTGGCAACTGAAATCATGCAATGTAGTGTGCTTCGCATTTTACAATATGATTAAAATTGTACTAATCAATGTCTTTCAAATACTTTTCGTTTTTCCTGTCTATTTGTATTTCAATATTAATTTACTTAACGTTGGCATCAATATTTCTTTCTTTTCTAGCAATTAGCAGTTTACTATCCATATTCATATACTGAAAAATCCAAGGAAATGATGGGGACATAAGAATATTTTGGTTATTCAGAAAGTGTGAAAAATGAAATAAATAGAGTTTAAGAAATTTTAAAGACTACGTTATTTAAAATAATTTCGTTCCGGCACTGCTACAACCATTTTACACATAAAACTATATCTTTTTTGTGCAGTTTTGTCCTCATGGTCATTTGTTACTGCACTCTCTCTCTCTCTCATAAATAGTATTTATAGTTAAAAATAAAATATATTAAAAATGACCTAACTCACCTTGTTTTCCTTTAGATGTCTAACATGTTTTCTAAACCTGGCCTGTTATCATATTATAAACCTGTCCTTGACATACAAACATCATAGATATTACCAATGTTATTTCAACTGATCGGGAGGAGTTTACGTTTCAATTTGGATAAAGACAGTCTATTCGAAGATGTGTGTGATAAGGATGATTGCCGTTATAAATAGTTAAAATTACTGATATCTAGTCACATATCATTGTCACTAAACAGATATACAAAAACAAGAGTGTACGATATGGAACGAATTAAATAAGATTTATAACATTTATATGTGCAAAAGTAGGGTATTTTAAAGTATCTGCTATCGTATTATTCTGTTTGAAACTGTTCGGATTGTGAGATTTATTTTAAATGTGATTTATAAAAATAATATCTAAAGAAAATTAAATATTTAGACCTTTTTTTCCTTTATTATATATGATAAATTCTATTTGCAACTTATCCCCGTGCACCGGTATCCACAAATTCGAAAATGTGACAAAGGAGTAGGTCCGGTAAGGACCGATTTTGGCCTCAAATTTCAGGTTCATCTGACGAAAGATTTTGACCACTTTTTAAACACTAAAGTGTCTATTTTATTTGAATTAATTAGTTTATGTGAAAGATTTTAACAGATTTAGTCATTAAAAACGATCCGATTCAAGCTCAAATATGAAAAATCTACCTAATATGCCCAAAAATGTTACTTTTCAGATGGTTTTTGGTAAAAATGAAAGTGGCCGCATCCGTGTTCATCCTCAACCTTTATATATGTTATGTATTATCATAAAATACAACTTACATTTCAATATTAAGGATGAACACGAATGCGGCCACTTTCATTTTACACGAAAACCGTCTAAAATTTAACTTAAATGTTAGAATTATGAGGATTTCAGTAATTTAGCATGACTTAATGGTGCTAGTACCGGATATATGTGCATTGTATTGCCAAACACAGCCCATATTTATATAGCAGAAGCATTCTACTGTCCAATAAATAACTAAAGGTTTAAATTTTAACTATTTTGTAAAACTGCTATATTTTGGGGCCAAAAAGGGGTCTTACTGAACCTACTCCTTTTACATGTTTGTTTTAATGTTTGCTTTACAAGAAAATCAACGGCTGTGTCTCATTGTTTATTTTGCGAATACACGTATAGTGTTTACATATTTAAACCGGATCAATGACCATAACTGGACACTTCTTTAATGAGTATATCCCGAAACACCTTTCTATAGATGGACTGGTCTATATGATGACCGAACTGGTTAAACTCCGCCCAGTCAAGTGAAATAAATTGAATAACTAAAATTGAAATTTAGTATTTACGCCAGACGCGCGTTTCGTCTACAAAAGACCCATCAGTGACACTCGAATAAGGTTTAAAAGGCCAAACAAAGTACGAAGTTGAAGAGCATAGAGGACCAAAAGTTCCTAAAAGTTTTGCAAAATAAAACTAAAGTAATCTATTCCTGAGGTAAAAAAGCCTTAGTATTTCAAAAAGTTAAAAGTATTGTAAACATTTAATTTATAATTATAACCATATCAATGACAATTCAATATCATCATGGCAATTAAAGTCATATATGGAATGTAAAACGAAGCGAGTTCACTACCCGGTTAAAAAAATCAACCAAGCAACTGCTTCCACTTTATCAATCATGCATACATCTTGATGATATAGGATACATAATTATTGTTTGATTTTTTTTCAATGTTAATGTTGTGCTTTCTATGTATATCATGTTTATAAAAGCAAATAATGTATGCAACATATAAAGGGATCTCATTAATCGATTAACAGAGCCGTTATTTTTGCAGTTGAATGTAATTGTTTGAATTGTAAAATTTTGAATAAGCAATTTTTATAATTTAATGCAACGTTAAATGTAAACCGACGTCACTTTGATGATCATACAAGGACTGATGGAGATGAACGACGGACAACGCGGGGGTCTCGAATAAGTCAAAAGTTGTGGGCATACGAATCTATTGGTAATTCAGTAAAGGTGAAAAAGATGAAATAAATAGATACTTTTATTAGACAGGAAAATATGCAATTATGTCCCATTACTTCAATAGCTTATATAAGATTTGTAGCAGAATCTTTTGATAAGTTGGCAAATAAAACCTCGTCTGTGTGATTTGACATTGATGATCGAGTGACAAACAAGAAAATATGGCAAGTTTACCGAAGGCTATTTTAAGAATAAGAATTATTTTTTTTAATGTTTCTAATTTAAAATTAATAGCAGGATTCATAAATATAAACTTACAATTTTAATTAATCTACACAAATGTAGTATCTTTTCTACAAATGAATTTTGCGCAAATGTTGGTTTTTCTTTTGGTGAACACGTAACTTCGGAATGATTGTAACATTTATATTTTTGATAGCCGAGTCTACCCGTCGGAGGAGGTGGTATCACAAAGTTATTTATTTCTAAACAAAGCATTTTTCATTGTGTAGTACTATGATACTGAAATGTATTTATCACTATCAAATGATACAATAATTTAGCAATGATGTTTAAAATTCTTATATTTCTTATGATTTAAAGATTCAGTATCAAATACGAAAAAAAAAAATCAAAAGAAAATCCGACTTTGACATTTTATTTTTTTCGTTGTAAAAAATACAGCAGGCGCAGTAAACATATATTAATTAAAGCTCTAATTTTTTATTGTAACGAACACCTCGACAGAAGGATGTCACTTTAAAATATATCATATCACATTTGAAACGATAACAGTATTCTTCTGCATAATTCTTACCTAAAAATACTCAAAAAGAGTATCATCTTTGGTGATAAAATAGCAGTACACAATCGGTCTAGTTCTTTGCTTACATCTGCAAATTTTGGGTACGAATATCAATTTTTAAACTTAGCCATGTGAGGGATTATAACTCATAAAGTAAAATTTTTATAAAGTATCCCACGTAGTAATTTTAATGAAATTAATTTTTTTCCACTGTTAGAGAGAAAACAAATTCGGTGATACCATTTTAATTTTTGTTTAAAGCAGATTATAAAATCTATCTTTCTTATATTTAGATTTAGATAGATTTTTTTTATCTTTTTTACACAAAAAAAAAGGGTTTTCATGAATTATTTAGTCGGGAAATTATGCAGTTTCATACTATAACTTCGATAAGTAATAGCAGAATTGACTCCGGTTTTCTTATATGATAAAGGAGCAAATAAAACCTTCTCTGTGTGATTTGAATGCCCGACTAATATCTATCCAAAATATTTCCGACTTTGTATGGTTTCAGAGGAGTTACAGCTCAATGAAATCAGTCTCTTCCTTTAGAGGTATATAAATACTGCAAAAATATTTAAAAAATAACTCCAAATGGGCTGTTAGATTTCAGAATAGATATTTGATCTTATCGTGATGATCATATATCAATTTCAAACTTTTAACTTATTTCCTATTCTGTTTGAGACAATAACAAAAATCTGCTTAAAAACACTGTTTGACATATATTTCTAAAATTTTCATAGTATTGAAAGCTTGTCTTGTTGACTAATTTTATGATAAAAACATGTATCAGTTTTTCTTAATCATTATAGTTAATTGTTGATCGGTAAGGTTTTTTTTTATCTACAATGGCCTTGTTGGTTGGTGGACATTAGAAAATATCAATAACTTCATAGTATACATCCTATAGATAAAATAGACAAACTTTGGGTTAATCCATTCAGCATTTCAAAGGAGAATGATTCAGACGTACGACGAACGCAAATGATCCGGAGACTGACATGGTCATTCAGTCCAGATGAGCTAAAATTTGTTTCGTTGTTATTTTGACAGTTTCTTCTGATAAATGTTTGACATTAAACAGAAATCCATATCTGATACAACTGGAAGGAAAGGGTCTTATACAATTTCCGAATATTTTCCCTTTTAATCTTTTTATATATCAAGATGTAAATTAAATTAAATGTAATGCACATAATCCATCTTTCAAAAGAAGATCCCACTTTATTTGAAATTTTTGTTTACTAAATCACTTATATTCCAAAATCATATTGTCTGTTCCTTTCAAAGTATATTGAATGTTATCTATTTTCCTCGATGTATCCATACAACATCGGTCCCCCATGAACCCAACTTTTTAACATCTATTTGTTCACACGGAGAATTAAGATTAGAAGAAACGTCTTGTAAAACGTCACTACAGAAGAAAGGTTCAAAATCATATTCTTGAAATTTTTGTAAAAGGAATTTTCCAGATGTCGTGTTTCTGTGATAGTACCATTCAATGTATATTCCGTTCACCTTTCCAGACTGGAACAGTTTCTCTGAACCTTCAAATACCTTATGTTCAAAACCTTGGACATCTATTTTTATGAATACTTTTGGCATTGCTTTGAATTCCGGAAGAGTCATGATATCATCTAATATAGCGGCTTTTAAGGGAATTGTGGTTTTCCTGTAGAACTTTCCAAACATCTTTGACATTTCCTTTTCTACATTGTCTTTTTCTCGGTCTACAAATCCTAATGCATACTCTCCTTTGTTTGGAAACGCAAATGGTACATCTTTGTGATCGTTGCTAAGGGTATTATGAACAACGGTGACTTGATCAGAATACCTATTCTCTATAATAGAGGCACACAGATGCTGTGTATTTTGTGGTGTTGGCTCTATAGCAATAACCTTCCTTCCCACATTAGCCAGTTGTAGTGCAATAACACCTATGTTTGCACCAATATCAAAAACGCCAATTGAAGGATCGTGACGAATGTATTTGTACACAGTATTGAATCCCCAAGGTTCCCATACATTTTTATCAAATATGTCGCGGGATACAATGTCTTCTTCCGGGTTATTTAAGTAAATACTAGTACTAGTATTTATTTTTCCTAGATTAGATTTTATAACACCTTTCTGGAAATAATGTTTTGACTTTAATGGCTGTAGTTGCTCCCATTTACAAACAGATACGTTTTTATTCCTAGCAACATCCCGAAAAGTGTATATAACAGGTTCATCCAAATTTTTACCTACAAATAAATTCATGGAATTATTAATACATATTTCATTTGTCTTTTAAACAATTTTCATAACTGATTGGCCAAATGAAGTTTACTAATGCAATATATGTACTGAGTATAATGGACAATACCGTACTCTGACCTATAATGGTTTACTTTTACAAATTGTGACTTAGATGAGAGAGTTGTCTTATTGGCACTCATACCACATCTTCTTATATCTAATAAAAGTATTCTATTAATTACTGTGTAAATTACCCCTTAAATCACTTATCTGTATGTAGTTAAATAAAATTTACATTGAATGTAATGGTGTATTTTTTAATAGCCAGTTATCAACCCACCATTCATTCTTAAAATTTCCTGTCAGGAATATGGCAGTGGTTATCACATAGTCCGTTTCTATGTATGTTGGAGTTTGTTTTTTGAGCAGTTTAGTGTTACTGTTCCGTTTTGTTTCCTATTATAATTGATGTGATTCCCTCCGTTTTGGTTTGTGACCCGGATTTGTTTTAGTTAAGTCGAATTATGACTATTGAACAGCGGTATACTACTATTGCCTTTATTTACGAATTTTATAATTGAACTCGGTCAGTTCTACTGCTGGTAGACTATCAGGTCAGAGGTCAGTTCTCGAAGCTGGCATGATATGTAACATACTTTTCGAAAAATAAAATCCTCAGTTGTTTAGTTAAAAGGTTTTTAAGACACAAAGATTCCAACTGCCTCAGGGAATGTTTACCTTGGTGAATTTGGCTTCTTGGTATACTTTTAATATCTCATTTGGTCATATCGATCCTCACATTTTTAGGTTTTTATACATCATTGGCTGTTTGTGTGTGAGCGTTCACTGTGAAGCTAAATTCAGAAAAGTGCACGAAACTTTCGTTTTCGTCTTTATGAGTATATAGCTATTGTGAGTATCGACTTTTCCGGTCAGTGGTTCTTAGATGGTATACATATTATAAGATACTTGTCATGGGGGTCTGAAGGAGCTGTCTTCGTTCTTCTGTCTTAAAAGGTAAGGTAATTTTTCATTTATACTTTATTTTTGTACCATTATACTCTATGCTCTGTTCTATATGTTTAAGCGACCATTAATTCTGTACTCTTTTATATTTGTTTGCCTATTTTTCTCTATTCTTCATTTGTTCTTATCAGAGAACCCAAGACTTTGTATATAAATTTAAAACATATATCTTTACTCATATCTGATCTTCTGAGTCATTGTGTGACTTTGTAGATGAAGGTATGTACATATCTTTACTCATATCTGATCTTCTGAGTCATTGTGAGACTTTGTAGATGAAGGTATCTAGATATATTTACTCATATCTGATCTTCTAAGTGCATTTGAGACTTTTTTATATGAAATTATCTACATATCTTTACTCGTACCTGATTTTTCTGCGTCCTGGTGAGACTTTGTAGATGAGCCATGTTATCAGGAATAGAGCTAATATGACAAAGCCAATCTGCATAAAATTTCTCGATTTACTTATATTCGCCATCTGCAAAGTTGATATTTTGGTATTCTTTTGATAATCATTTAATTAGAAATTAATGCCACAACGAGTACATTTAAGTTGCAGACGTACATGTACTAGTATCCAGATAAAAACCAGGGCATTTTGAATGGCGCCTATGCTTTTGAATCATACTAAGAATTTATCATTATTAAATTAGTAAAATCATATCTTTATTTAAAAAATTAGTTTTTAACGGAATTTTTTTCCCTTCAACATCATTCAGCAAAGAGTAAAGTCGTCCCAAAAAGATTTCTAAATAATTTAATGTGATTAATGATGCCTTATACGCATTAATATATATAAAAAATTGCGACAAGGTTACATTCAAGTGCCTGTTCCAAATCAGTAAACCCGTCTTATGTATTAATAACTGAATGTACTGTTGTTATTATTTTGAAAGTTTGGCTGGAAGCAATTCTTTATTTATTTTTAACAAGTATAATACAGCAACAAATAAAAACTACTGAAATACAGGCTTGGAACCCACAATTACAGAATGGAGCGGGATTAAACATGTTTCTGTGAGCCCAATCCTCCCTAACCTGGGACAATGGTGCAACAGTACATCATAAACGCAAAACTATATATTACTGTTCTAAAGGTTGGAGGAGAACTGTTCTACAGACTGTTTTGCAAGTGTTTTATGCGACTTTCATACAAGTGAGAGGTATAGCTAGCCAGAAAACCAGGTTTAATCCACCGTTTTCTACATATTCGTTTAATATGTTTGCGCTTTTGATTTTGACATTTGACTATGGACTTTGCATTTTGAATTTTCCTCGGAGTTCGTTTTTTTTGTTATTTTACTTTTTTCCAGACAGAATTTCACAGATTTTACGAGAGGGTAAACAGTCATCAAAGATATCCGACGTATAATTTTGTACGCCAAACGCGCGTTTCAAAAGACTCACCAGTGATGTTTGAATCATAATAGTTTAAAGGTAAAATAAAAGTACGAAGCTGAAGAGCAATTGAGGTTCGAAAATTCCAAAATGTTTTGCCAAGAACAGCTACGGTAATCTATTCCTGGGGTTGAAAACCCTTAGTATTTCGAACAATTCAAAGTTTTGTAAACAGTTCACATGTAAATACCGGTAGGACAATTTCAATGATAATTCATGTCAAAATAGTAGTGCTCAGTGACGAAACATTCATCATCAGTGGTATTGAGCCAGTGGTTGTAAAAACAAACTCACCAAGGATTCAAGGCTTATAATTTAATACTGGTTCCAACTGTAACAGAAGTTATTGGAGTCCTTAATAACTCTATCATCTTTTTTAATTTGATATTGTATCGAATTGAAAAATATAAATTAGCATGGATTAAGTTTAAGAAATTTTAAAGATTAAGTTATTAAAAATAATTTCGTCTCCGGTACCACTACAACCATTTTACATCTAAAATTAGATTTTTTTTTGTGTAGTTTTGTCCTCGTGACCATTTTGTAACCTCTCATGAATAGCGTTAATTAATCATTAATCGATAAACAGACATAGGCCGTTGTCTTTGCTATTGAAAAAAGTAAAAACACAAAAATACTGAACTCCGAGGAAAATTCAAAAAGGAAAATCAAAAATCAAAAGGCAAAATCAAAAGTCCAAACACATCAAACGAATGGATAACAACTGTCATATTCCTGACTTGGTACAGGCATTTTCTAATGTAGAAAATGGTGGATTGAACCTGGTTTTATAGCTAGCTAAACCTCTCACTTGTATGACAGTCGCATCAAATTCCATTACATTGTCAACGATGCATGAACAAAACAAACATATTCAAAGAGTAAAAATGTCAATATTGTGTTATCATCTTTTAATATCACTACATAAACAACAAATGTAACAAAGTAGCACAAAAAGGCATACATCAAATTTAACATTCTCATTTTGCTTTTCTTATACGGCTGAATTTATCTATGTAAAGTCTACCCATAAATGAAAGAAGGTTTTCATTACTGGTGTAAAATTGCGCGTTTGAAATTCGCACAGGTAGACATAAAAATAATTTTGTCGTATGACGGCATACATGAATTGTTTATTCAAATCTTAGTCTTTTAGTCCCTGTATATATTTATACCAGTATACTTTCTTAATTAAGTGCCAGTCTGCCTAAGAATCAGGCAGTGGTGAAAACATGATAAAAAAAACCCACCCTATTTGACATTGATTTCAGTTCATAATATGTAGTAATGCACAAAAATAACATTCATTTCCATTTTCTGTTCTGGTAATAGAAGATACAAATTGGTTGAAATGCACTAGAAATTAACAAAAAAGGGGAGATAACTCTGTAATTTGCTATCATTCTAACCAATTTTCTAACCAAGTTATTTGATATTACCAGGCACACACAAACAAAAGACCAATTATTTTTAACTCAGGATGATCGTTAGTATTAAATAGCATGATTAGCTCGGTGGGTTTTTTCTAATCATGTTTTAATTTTTATCTAAATTGCCCGATTCTTACAAAGACTGGCACTTAAGGTCAACAGAGGTTTTTGAATTTGCAATTTTTACAATTTAATGCAGCGTAAATGTAAACCTACGTCACTTAGATTATCGCACAAGAACTGATAAAGATGGACGACGGACATACACATACGTGGTGGTCTCGAATTTCTATAAATAAGTCTCAAGTAATGGGCATAAGAATATATTGGTAATTCAGAAAAAGTGGAAAAGATGAATTAAATAGAAACTTTTATTAGTTATTTTCAAATCAAATCAAATCAAATATTTTATTGTCATATAAACTTTACAGTTTGTGACCAACATATATTAATACAATAAACACAATAAACATAAATACATACATATTAAACATACAAAATATCAACAGCATTAAAATTTATAACAACAAACAAGTTGTTAAGAGTCCCCTGCCCTCAGTTCTAATGACTTTTTCAAGAAGGATCCTAACTTATTTGTTTGTAAAGGTGATGATGGATTTAGTAAATAATGAATTTTTTCTTCTTCATTTAAATTATTAAAGTTATTATTTTCTGTACATATGTGATGAAAAAAGTCATTTCGTAGAGTTTTATTATACTCACAATATAGTAAAATATGTTTCTCATCCTCTAGTATTTTACATTTATGGCAAAGACGTTCCTCTCTTGGGATTTTAAAATATCTCCCCTTTTCAATCAAGAGGGAGTGATCACTTATTCTAAATTTAGTGATTAATCTCCTTATCTGAAAATTAGATTTATTTAGATAATATTCTAGTTTGTAATCTTTTTTAAGTTTTTTATAGAGAAAAAAAATACTTTTATCATCGATGTTTTGAAATTTATTTTGAATTAAATCTTCATATCTATTTTTCATTTTTAACTCTATATCGTTTTTTATTTTATTTACATCTTTTATGTCCTTACAAGTAGAAAGAATATTAAGGTCAACGTTAGTCTCTTTAACAATATTTTTAGCATATGTATACCATGAGTAAGTTCCTGTCAAATCTAGAGACTGTGCTAGAGAAAAAGCTTCCTTTAACAATGGATTAATATTATTATTATATAGTCTAGCTAAATATAAAAGGGTTTGTGTTTTAATAAAGCATTCTATAGGCAATCTTCCTAATTCAACTCTTGCTCCTAAATTGGATGCATTTTTTCTTATCCCCAGAGTAGATTTACAAAATTTAAGATGCATATTTTCTATGGGGGTTTTGTCTATAAAATCAAGTTGATTAATTTCTTTTCCTGAAGTTAAGGCTCTGCTTTTGGCTCGATGAAAAGAAATATATGTATCCAAATATGTTACTTCTGAATTATAGGTCATAATTGGTTTTACTAAAGAATCAAAAAGATTATTGAAATATGCAATTATGTCCTATTACTTCAATAAGTAATTATATCAGATGTGTCTATGGTTTCTTCTGATAAATGAGGGTAAACATTAAAGTCTGTGTGATATAGCTATGATGACCGAAAGACAATTAAAAATATGGCAAGTTTACCAGAGAGCTAGTTTAAGGACAAGAATGAGAATATTTTATTATTTCTAATTAAACAAATTGCAGGATTCATAAACATAGACTACATAATTTAAATGATCTGCGTAAACTTGGTATAACTTTTTGCCTAAACTGGGATTTTATTTTCGCGCAACCGTTAAATAAGAACAAGGTCTATTTATTCTCACATGTCTTTAATGTAGAACAATGACCACGGTCATCTGTAATGAAACATAAAACATTTTAAGCAATAATAGGCAGTGTTCAGTCCATAGTTATAAGTAGCAACTGTACATAGACAATTATAACCCTCTATCTCCCCTTAAGTTTTTGGTTCCTGTAATGTTCCATTAAAGGTGGCAAATACTTGTACTTGTAAAGCTTCTTCACGAGCATCTACCGTTTCCCTCCAAGTAATGTGAGGAGAATATCTTCCTGGTGGAATCGGAATGAAATCCCTGATTGGATGACCAAAGACGCACATTGCAGGGGAAAGTTTTGTGTTTCTGTCAGGTGTATTTCTGTACTGATCATGAAGCATGGCCCGTTGGAATGCATCCGTGTCGAGATCACCTTTAGGACCAGTGTTATCAGCAATCATGCGTTTGACGGATTTTACTCCAACTTCCACCCTGCAATTGCTATGAGGGAAAGACACTGATGATAGGCGATGATGTACACCCCAGTCACGAAGAAACTGTCTTGTAGCAGTAGAGGTAAATTTAGGACCACCGTCAGATGCTAGTTCGTCGGGAATTCCAAAAGTGACAAATGTGCGTCCAAGACAGGTTATGAGTCCGGCTGTTCCATTTGATGATCTTTCAACAATTGGCCAGTTTACTCAAAGTTGTAGTTATTTATAGTGGTTATTGTTTTGCTAGATTGTAATTATTACAAATTTCACTAAAAAGTTTGATTGTCCTGTCACGAAATACAAGTTCGTTCAAAAAGTAAGTTCCAAATGTATATGCTCTTAACGGAATAAATGGTATTTGTTCCTATAGGAACATATACCATGGCATTGTTTATAACGAAGTTTCGAGTGAAACTTCTGTTATGCCGAACAAATATGTTGACAGTCACATACATATACACATTAACACATACATAAATGTTGAAAAGTTCACGAACCACAAACATATAAATGAATCCGAAAAAAACGCAGAATACCTTAAATTCTAATATTAGTAGTCTGATATTATAAGTTGACAAGCACCCTTCATATCAAAACAAATGAAGCCTATACTCGGAACTCTTCCCGTGAATGGTAGAACACGAATAGGTAACGTTTGTTTGTAATTTCCCGAAACATTCGTCAGAAAAGAAATACTGTTGCTCATGAAGTACTTTTAATTCAGCTGTTTCTTTCCGGGTGGAGTTCTAAGATCCAAGATATTACCATCGAATTCCATGCCATGCTGACAAAACATACCGCATACCATCGTTTTCGATCACGTGATCACCAATATTGGCAACGATTATAATCTTCATACTGGAATTTTTACTGTCCCATACGATGAACTGTACATATTTATTGCATCTTATATGCCATATGGGAGTGGCTGTGTGCATTTACAAATTTTTAACAATAGCACGTATGAGATCAAGAACAATGCAAGCAGTGGGGTAAATACAGAAAGGCGATGTTATTATTTGTCCCCATAACTCTGTGGTGCGTACAGAAACCATATACGGGGATTACAACTTCTTTTCAGGATACTTAATCAAACGAAATGCTTAATATTATTTGAATGATAATCTTTAAATTGATGTCTACTGTTATAAATTTTAAATAAATCCAAGGGTAAAAGACAATTGGACAGCAACCCGGAAACAACACTTGTTCATCAAAATAAACGACTATCTTCTCAATCAACGATGACAAAGGCTGTCAGAATGTATGCTATTCTTTGTTTGGCATCCTTGCTTGTATTTGTTGATTTTAATCCGAAGTTAGGTTTAAATCGAAATTGTGTTTTTTTTTGTGATTGTGATCTAAGGGTAAAAGTCAATGAGACAACAACGCGGCAACAACACAAGTTCATCAAAATAAATGACTATCTTTTCAACGATGGCAAAGGTCGAATTTATACTATTCTTTGTTCAATGATATCTTTGATTGTAGGTATTTGGTGGTTTTAATTCGAAGTTAGGTTTTAACCCGAAATTGTTTTAATTTTTTCTTCTTCTTAATTTTTTGGATTTTATACAAATATATAATCGTTTGAATGTGGAAAAAACAAGGATTTAATAGGGTCATTTGAACTTGATGTAAGGTTACAAATCATTATGTTATTCAAAGTTTTATGAATTGTTATACTTTCAAAAATTAAGGTTATAAAGATTGGCATCATATAAAGTTATGTTAAGTTTCAATTTTTGAATTACGATATATGAGGCCATGAATATTGATATTTATTTGAACAAGGGGAGATAACCCAGTAAAAATCTAATTTCCAAAATCTCAAAAGTTCATATTATTAAAACTATCTAGGCTTTGGTGCAAGAAATCATCAACATACCTCCATTTGTTAAAATAAGTGAAAGAGTTTATAATTCATATAAGCTAATCAAATTGATGGGCTCCTGTTTAAGTACTTTCTAAAACTCTTATATAATAAATGCTTAAATATACAATTTCAACGGACATTAAATATCAATCTGTAGATAATTTTGAAAACTTTAGTGTTACTTTTTCAAAACCATTTCAATATTTAACAAGGAAAGAAAGAGTAACATTGAACATAAATTACAATATCTGATGCTATGAATACTATTTTTTATGGTACAAAGGGAGTTAATCCAGGAAAATTGTTTGTTCAAAAGTTTGAAAAAAGTATGTATCGTTTTCAATAATTGAAAATTTAAATGAAGCATTCTGCTCTGGACTCTTTATCATTATTTTTATAATTTCTTTTTTTTTTTTATAGAAAAGGAGTAAAGAAACCCATGTAATGGTGTAATAACAGAATAGTGAAACAAAAATGGGGGTATTTTTTCTATGATTATTTCAGTTAAAAAAGAATGTCAAAACTTAATTTTTCTTCAAAATTCATCAAATTTAAAATATCAACCAGTATATAGTTTTGAAGTGTATTTTTTTAAAAGCACTAATAATTTAACAAGATGTTAATGATAAAGGCCGTTAGTTTTCTCGTTTGAATTGTTGTACATTTGTCATTTCGAGGCCTTTTATAGCTAACTATGCGTTATGAGATTTGTTTTGTTAACAGCCGTTCGGTGACATACAGTTCTAAATGTCTGTGTTATTTGGTGTTTTGTGTTAGTTGTCTCATTGACAATCATACCACATCTTATTTTTTATATTAACTCATAAGATGGATACTCGGATGGATACACATAGAAATATCTTACAATACACAACGTGAAAGTGTCAGGGCACTTATACTTCATGGCCTCACAACAAAAGGACACTAGGTACTGAGAGTCCATGCAGTTAGTGACAACTAGTTTAAAACCAATAAGAACTGTCAATGAAAATCGTGTGTCTAAGACTAAAATATTATCAGTACACGTCCAACATCCTATGGATTTAGTGTAAAGACGTCATAAACAGTAAGAGAAAAAGATGACCTTGAAACTATATTTGATATATTGAATGTAAGATCATCCAGCCTTCATTTGACCTTGACATTTTTTTTATGGTTCATGTTTCCGTAGTATGGTCCTAATCTTAGATACCGTACTTTGTGCTGAAGGTCAACGTTCTTTTGTGTTTGGAATGATTGTAAGGTGTACATATCAGTCAGACAGTGTTTATCTGATATTGACCTTATTATCGTTGATAGGTTAAATGTTAAGTTTTTCCTGTTTACGTCTTTTCCTCATAGACGATAAGCTAAATAATAGAGTTCCGATGCCCCCTGCATAGCACATATTTTATCTCTCCAAAGCCATAAACAAAAATAAATGTTTGTTTTAAATTTGTTCTTTAAAACAAATGGAGGTTCAAAAGTGTTAAATATTTCACCAGAAATAACTTTTGAACATGACTGAGACATTTCTGATATAAACCTTTGATGGAAAATTTAAAAAATTACATTTTGTAACGTTCAGAAGTTTTACAAAAAAACATGTACATAAGCTTTTACATTCATGATCCATAGACAGTATACCATATGAAGTTAGTTAACCTTTACCGGAAGTTGACTAAATACATGGTCTTTTCTGCTGGTAAATTGTTATTAACATCTCGTGAAAAAGTATTTGATTTCAAATTGTTAAAACTTTTCATTGCACCATTGGCATTCAGAATTTACATCCTTCGAAATATCTACTTTTTTGGAAAACAGAATTTTCAGAAAAGTTGAAAGTCCCGAAATTTAAAAAAAAAAACTGTGTAATATAAAGGAAAATGAAAATGTACTGACAGAATAAATACTGTAAAGTGAGAGTTTTAGCTAGCTATAAAACCAGGTTCAAACCACCATTTTTTACATAAGAAAATACCTGTATAAAGTCAGGAATATAACAATTGTTGTCTATTCGTTTCGTGTGTTTTACCTTATGATTTTGCCATTTGATTAGGGACTTTCCGATTTGAATTTTCCACGGACTTCAGTATTTTTGTGATTCTATTTTTTTTTGTGTGTCTACCAGTCATAAAGTTTGTTCGGCATGTAGTATTGTCACTTTTCTTATTAGTCCTACGCCTATTCTTGTAAATTCGATAAATTTAATCTATGTTGTTTTATGATGCTGTTTGTCATCCTGTTTATTTCATAAATCAGAGTGTTGGCTTTCTCCAGTGCAGTTTTATGTCATTTTCAGGTATTTTAATTCGTTGGGTGTTCAGAAATATGTCATAAAGTATATATCACGCAGACGACCACGGATATTTTAAACTTGTCGTAGCAGCAATCTTGTACTTTTTCACAAATGTGGTCGATGATCATTGAATGCGTCTTTTAACTTGTCATGGGCAACATAACAGATCCAACCAGTTGAGCAGGACTCGATCACAGTATCCCTTTCCAAGACATTTGAGGTCATCATTTGTTTTCTATTCAATTAGAGATTATGGCGAGTTTTGCTTTTTTTTGCGTTTGTGGTGTCTCTTTTTCAGTATTTCTTACAACTATCCTGTTCAATAAAGTTTAAAGTAGCAGTAATATCAATTGCATATTGAATATATGGGCAAAATAAATGACGTGAAAATAACGTACCTTCAAACATCTTAAAATAGGACATTAATCATTAACACTTTCATTTTCAAAACATTTCAATTGTAAGTTTTTTGACACTTTTACCTTAAACTTGCGGTTGTACAATGAACTACTTTTTTTATTTTCGTAATGGTATAAAATAAGAACGCCATTCTCTTCTTTGTTTTGATAGACTGCTGTGCTTTATAGTATATATATTACATACCCATAAAGTAAACATACAATGTAAATACAAATTGTTCTGTTTTCTGTAAAAAGCTCAAAAAGGTTCGTCTACCGATAAATATGTTTACATCTCATGTACCTGTTATTTGCTTTTCTAATCAGCAGCTCGTGTCAATCAATTAAATTCTGTTGACTCTACTTACCTGTTAAGTTAATTAATTAGCTTTTGAAACTTGAAATGTAACTATTACACTTCGTTTAATGTTTTGAATATGTTTATAGATTTCACGAAACTGTAAATACAGTTACTGTATCACTAGTTTTAACGTCTGCTCGGTTCTTTATAGATCTGCAGACGACAGTGCACAATTGCGTCTGATGCTTTAGGTATGTACGTATTTTCTGTTTTGTACTTTCATGATATTTTGATAATTTTAACTTGAAAATAAACTTGATAAATGGTTATTCTTAAAGTAAATATATAGGGTACGTTATATCAAAAATTGTCTACGGAGAAAGTTCATACAGTTCTCTAAAATTCAATATGTTGGCTGAACTTTTGACGTTATCCTTTATTATATTGAAATGTATTGTACATTTATCAAACAAAATTATTTCAAGAGACAATTACTTATTCTGTTTTTATTACTAAAAAAGAAAATTACAAGTCGGCTGGTACTGGTTCTCTTTCTGACTTTTTAATTTACAATTTTCTGGTCAATTTTAAGGTATGAACTTTTTATTTGACTGTTGGAATAGTTTTGCATGATTAAAACATGAACATATAATTGAAATAATTGCTTTTCTTAATGTTATTTTATGGTGAATATTTTAAAAAGGTAGAACTCTTTAACTTAAACGGGTGGGAGACAATCGCCAAAATAGGTTATCAAGACAAACACAAATTTACACTGCAAAAGAAATAATTTTGAATATAGAAAAATGTATTTGTTCAAATCAGGACACGCAACTTTGAGTCACAAAAAATATTTTTCCGGAACGCCCAGACTACTTATTGATGTTTTTATGGCCATTTCAGGGGTATAGTGCGGTGACCAAACCCAACATTTTTAAAATTTAATCGTCAAACATACTATATGGCTATATTATATATCATTGGATTCGGAAAAATGAGTACTTTTGGAATATCGATGTCGTCAAAAAGAAGTGTGGTAACAGTTTTGCATAAATTAAGGTCAACGATCAACAAACTGTTTTCTTATTTCTTTGTATATTTTCAAAATTGAAAGATATCAGCAGCATTTTGTATTAAATTTCAAATCAATTGACAATGAATCATCCCTAAAATGTAAAAAAAAAAAAAAAAAAAAAAGGATCTTATTACTCAATAATCGATTATTTCTGAAAATTGCTGTTTTTCAAACACTTGTTCTATGAGCCCATTCTATTATACAAGATCAATACAAATTCCGTTGAAGTTACCTTGGCGGGTGATATTCAACCTCAGCTATAAATGATAAATGTTGTGTTTTCGATTGAAGCCTTCTATACCTGACAATTATTTTATTTTGCAAAAGCTCATGCATGTAATTCATTGCAACCAAAAACCATTTATTACCTCTCAAAAACAGTTACAATTAAAAAATCCAATCAAAATGATCCATAAAGCAGATTTCTTCCAGGAATATCTTCCGATTCGTCTGTCAAGGAATTTCTACATAATTCTGACACTTGACAGGAGCAAAGCTCCGTACATGTAAGGTTTTAATTGTTGTGAACGAACACTTTTCACATGGAGATTTTCCCTCACATGAACACACAAGATCCTGCAAGAATGCTATTGAAACATGCCCTTCAAAATAAACAGTGTGTAAAGAATTAATTAATTTTCCCCAACCTTATTCTAAAGATGACGGAACAGGGGGTTTAGCAATGTGTGATGTGGTCAAAATTGCCGATTCAAAGAGAGGTAACCTGACTTAACCTACATCTTTACTGGTGGCAAGCTTGACGCGCATTTTATTCATATCATGATGGAATGATTTAAAGATATTCTTCATATCATGCATCTTCGAAACTAAATTCTTCCACAAACAAGAGCTTCATCTTCGTCAGTACTCCCAAAGCTCTGTAACTACAATAGTCGTGCGTGTCCTTCAAAGTCCTGTATACTATTTTCTCACTACTCCAAACAGAGACGAAGTTGTGTCGCATCCGGTAAGAGTGTGTACAGTAGGAGTCAGTTTATAAATTGTTGGGGAAAAGCAAGCACATAGTTGGTGAATGGGTAAAATTCTACTAAAAAAACTATGCTTTACACTGCTAATGTTCCCCATCTGCACCTACAACTCGCATGCATGTGTCATCTGTTTATAGTAGTGAACAGACAGAACAATCACACCCGTATCAGAGGTCCATATGATTATTCTGTTGCTCTTTCCTGGTTCTTTTCTGTTAACTTCATGTCCATGTATAAGGCATTAGTTATTATACGAGTATTGGCCCTTGATGAGTGCTTACCAAGTTACGACAGTCATTAACACTTTTGTCTGAAATATCTTCGACAATTTCGGATTTACTACCGTTCCGGCTAAGTAAAACTCACTATAAGGTGGAATCATAGGGGATTTGTCATAGTTTTGAAGAGGAAAAACTACCAAAGAAATTAGGGAGAGGAATCCTTCTCCTTCAATAATCTGATACACTTTGGTGGAAGCTGTAATCTTTGTGCGGCTTTACTTTGGAGCAGACAACTTTATTGAGTTTTTCATGTCGTAGCGGTAAAAGAATGTCTGCTACTGTGTGCGCTAGAGAAAATCATTGGGTCATATTTTTATAATAGTCAGCTGCAAGGTCACCAAATTTTTTACTTTTCTGTTATCATCAATATATTTAAGCAATGCCATACCACCTTTCAGACTGGTGTAAGTTGTGAGTGATGGGACAAAGGAAGGTAGGGAAAGTGCACAAGAGACATTAGAATCTAATTGGATCGCCAAATCAGGAATTTCATCAAACGACCCATACTCTTGAACACATTGCTAGCAGATTCCATAATTAAGCCTTTCAACGGAACTTAAGAAGAAACGTTTACTCTTTACAGTAAAGGAAGTGATTCAGTACTTCTTCTCTGGCAGACGATACACTTTTCAAAATTAAAATGCATGTGTTGCCTTTTTGAACTACTAGGACCTAATCGTAAAGGACTTTATAATTCAAACATTTTCATGTCCAAATTCAGATTTGGTTCTTACTTTCTAAAATATATCAAAAAGAAAAAAACTCATATCAAATAAACATACGAAAATAAGAAATCTTTTAAAAATACATAAAAAGACACGATAACCAACACGAAATAGGACTATGGACTAACAAAAAAGATCGAATTGAACAAATTTGGCAATGAAAAATCGTTGTTATACGAAATATCATTTATAGATTAAAATAATAGTATCGGTCTGGTTCAATATTTTTGTTCAAAACGAATTTCTAGAGGAAAACTTGTAACCTGTATCTTCATTTTGTAGTGTATATTTTGTTTCAATGCACAAGTCGAAATACTGCTTCTGAGATAAATGATTTTGAAATTGTTGTTTAATAAAGGTTTGACATATCATTTAAATGTTGATTATTTTACATTTTGCACAAAAATAAATGACAAAATGAATTGAAACGTACTCTATTAAATGCAAAATATTCGTAGTGTTCAATTTTTACAAAAACTCTTCAATAACAGATTAATTTTGCTAAACTTTGTTTGAAATTGTTAAAATAAGGTTTTACAACAATGTATATAATAACAAAATGCATATCACGAATGTTCTATTAGAATGTAGGACTAAATTCTTTTGAAAGTAATTTTTTCTTTAAAGTAAGTGAACGAACTTCATTTTACAGAGGTTGCACCGTACGATTAATTGACGACAAGTCAAAATGTAAAGTGTAACCTTTGAACTACCAATACTGTGATTTATAGCCGTATATTCCGAATGACGATTTAACCCCTTAAATACGTGACTTTTCCTTACTTGGTCACCGTACTAGTAAATGTGAACCGAAAGAAAATATTCAATCTATGATAAGATAAATGTTCCAGTTTATAGCTGTGGTTGATAGCCACCGAAGGATTGGTCTTTGTTGGGAGAGGGGCGGACTATTCTAAATAATATGTTAAGACTCTAAATTTTTTTGAAAACAAAATACTAAGTAAAACAAATGAATTATTTCTATTGGAAACTAGCAAAATGGATAAATAAAAACGACATTGTTTAAAAACATCTTGTAATTAAATCAGCACAAATGTCCACAAAAAGATGAGTGGTTAATGTCTTAGTAATATGTATGGGCTGTATAGCTTTATCAAAAA
The DNA here is from genome assembly GCF_965363235.1 of Mytilus galloprovincialis. Lineage (NCBI taxonomy): Eukaryota > Metazoa > Mollusca > Bivalvia > Mytilida > Mytilidae > Mytilus > Mytilus galloprovincialis. Next base: position 44,402,821 of record NC_134850.1, on the reverse strand, counting down.
CATAACGTTTTATTGATTTCAGGGAAAGAAACATTAGAAATACGATGAGAGATGCCATGTATCGTTATCATACAAACCGACAAGGACTTGTGCCTTTGGGAAAAGGATCATTGTGCTCATCTATTCTAAAAATTTCCTCAAATACAAGAGATCGTGCAGTTAAAGCAAATCTTGTGGAAATTGCCAAAACTGAAAGATTAAAATCCATTTTTGACCAACAGAAGAAGGAAACGGACGTGTTAACGGATAGAGTCATAAATCGAACTTGTAAATCGTTGAAGGAAAAAACTGCCTGGCATCATGTGTTAAATACAAACTATTCAACTCCATATTTCAAAACTTTACAACATGGATTCAACAAACGAGACGTGTATACTCCAAAAACGTCTCAACATATTAAAGTTGAAACAAAAGTCTATGACATTGGATGGGACAAATCCATTTTTAAAACCGATATTTGTCGACGATTACTACAAACTGATCCACGAAGGAAACAAGAACGAGAACGGAAACTTCTGCTCAATAAATCTAGAAGAAAAAGCCAAATTGTTATTGACCGGCAGATATCTACCTCTGCATTTTATCGTCTGCTCCAGGATCCAAGCAACATACATGAATATAAATATGAAAGAAAACCAACACTTGTAACATTTCAAGATGAATTGAACACTTTAAAAGAAAAATCATTCGAGAAAGACATATTGACGAAAGACGACAAGAACTGAATTGCTTTCCGCATTTAGTTCTTTATTGCCATTTATCATTATTTTAAATTTTGACGCACCCTTGGTTAGTATAATCTTCAAGATGTAAGAAAAATTGTGTTCTAAAACGAATCGCGTTAAAGTTTATGTCTTAGATCTTACATTGTTTTAACTTATTCGTATGAATATAAAAAACGATTCGCACAAAAAAGCAGTTTCAGTTATGCCGATTAACAGAAAGGAAAACTTGTTAAAAAGGTACCCAAATGAATCTCAAGCATTTCAAATGTGTTTAGAGAACGTTTTAGATTCTTCAACGAGTATACCAGTGCAAAAAACTTTGAAAGTCAGATATACATAAGGACTTCCCTTTTCAGTCATATACATACATATCTTGCTGACATTCTTGATTAAACTGGTTGCATTGGGTGTTGGTAGTTTGTTGGTTCGATCCATGACATGGATCACTACTAAGCCAGCAGCTACAATTATTTGGTTTTAAATTTCTGAATAATGTGTATGAAAAGTGACATGTCTTCTTGTAGACTGTTAGATACATGACCATGTTAGTTGGGAAGATCGTTGTTTTAGATGCCATCCTTCGTTTCTTGTACGGTTCGTTTAGTATGTCGGGGAATATGTGAATAAAACAGGATGAGTATTTTGTCTTTTTTTGAATACTTTCATACTATATAAATAAGAAGATGTGACATGATTGCCAACTCTTCCAAGTGACCAAATAGGAGTAACCAGGTAGAGGTCAGCGTACGGCCTTCAACAATGAGCAAAACTGACAGCACAAAACAAGCTATAAAAGGCACAAACATCTATACAATTCAAATAATGGCCTGATTTATGTACTAAACAATAAACAAACAAATACAAATCCTTGGTATACAGCAGCAAAAGGACAACTGATAAACTGCAGGTGCCTGGTTTGGGACAGGCACAGATATAATGTTGCGGGGTTGAACATGTTTGCGGGCGCCTCTAAACTTAGACATTGGTGTACATTTTTAATAGCACATCATCCACACAAACTCAGTTGAAAAGGGGTTAACACACCGGACCGATACAAAACACAAAAAACTTATTCGTAAAACATATCTGCGATCTTAAAGTAAGCTAGTTCAAAGTCTATAAAAACTATTAAAAGACTCATGTTTCTTGTTTAAACAATATTTATAGACAATAATAGGTCATAAACAACGATATAAGGTTAAGGCTTAGAAACGGGGAAATGCGAGGCTTGTTGAAGGTTGTACGGCTAAGTTGTCTCATATCCCTTGTTAATAAGTATGATTAAGGGTTTGGTTAGCTTTTGTGGTGAATGCCGACTTTTGTTTTGCTTTGAGTAGAATATTACCATAAAAGATTGGATGTGAAATACCTGAACGCACAAGATGTCTGCATGTTTGATAACTATTTACGAATGACGTCCTTGTACCGATGATAACATTCAGTAAATGGTTAAATACGTTTCGGATTGAAAACCCTGGTGTAATAATGTTTCGGTAATACATAGATTTCTTTCGTTGTTACATAGTGATACACCTGCGAATCGAAAAAGTTGAGATATATGATCACCATAAGATGGTGACAAGTGAACGTCACCATCGAAAAATGAATAGGAAATGAAAACTCTTTTACAAAAATAATAACTTTGTAGTTCAGAGAACGAGTTCAGAAGTTAAAACTTACCATCATATACCTACTAAAGGTGGTACATATTTAAAAAAGTGAGACGAGATATAACAGAAACTTAGAAAACATTAAAATACAGAATGCATTACAAATTGTGTCAACACCTCAAATTAACACAAAAGTAAGATTTCTAATTACTGTGATCTAGGTAATAGCCGAAAACAATTACAATAAAAAATCAGGAATCAGAGACTTAAATGATTAAAACATATACCAGTGTTTTAGAGGTAAATTCACGTGGAAGTGTACTTATGGATTAGTCACGATTCTCCAACATTTGAAAAATCCAACTCACGTTTATCCAACAAGTTTCAAACAATAGATGGGCTTGGTGTTTATATAACAATAAACATTTTTGTTTTTAGGAAGATATATGAATGAATATATGAATTCTTTATTTGCAAACGGCAGTAGTTTCGTGCTATAGCAACACAAACATATTTAAATTGTGACACACAATAAACAACAGAGAACAATTTAATAAGATATTACAATAGACAAATGATCAACTTATTAGATGTGATCTAATCTCCCAGGCGATTTCAAACAATTACATAATTTTCCAACTAAAGATCTAGATTTTGTTTGATACAAATACATAAGTTTTGTCACATTTGGCCACGAACAGTAATAATTTGGTAAAAACTGCAGCCGTCCATGTCTATACACAGGGCACAAAAAGTATATACCAAAATTCTGAGTCCTGTGTTCGTATAAACGGTAAACTAACATCGTGGTTTTGCTGTAAAACTGGTGTAAAACAGGGAGATAATTTATCGCCGACACTCTTCTCAGAAAATCAGGTATGAGTAAAGATATGTAGGTAAATTCATATGCAAGTCACCATGCAGGACCCGGAAATCAGGTATGAGTACAGATATGTAGGTATGTTCATATGCCTGCTAGTCTCACCAGGGCATAGACGATCAAATACGAGTAAAGACATATAGGTACATTCATATTCCAAGTCCCACCAGGATTTAGAAGATCAGGTAAGAATAAAGATTTGTCGATAAATTCATACAAGTATACAAAGTCTCACCAGGGCTCAGACAATCAAATATGAGTAAAGACATATAGGTACATTCATATTCCAAGTCCTACCAGGCCGTAACATATTGCATGTGTTATTTTTACTCTTAAGTGCAGAACTTTCAAAGTAAAACTTGGGTATGTAATTGTACGAGCATTTCTTTTATGCGTTTCTATCTTATAGCGCTAAAGAGGCTTCTTTAAAATTCACGGACGAAGAGTTGAATGTTTTGGATGATGCTCCCAATATATCTTTGGAACGGTACCGTAATATATTAGTGTGGAATCTAAGAAAATTACACTTGTCAGAAAATGCACTAACCTTGGTGATATGTTTAATTACTTTGCAGAACTTTTAGACAAATTCGCGGACATCAGTTCCGTGCATAGTCGCAAAATGTTTGAAAGAAAACTCGATATTTTTTTGGTAGGGGTGTGCCATTTTTGCCTAAAAAAACGTACCCATTTTAATATAACATTCATTAATAATGTAAGATTCTCAATAGCATATTTATATATGATATGTAGATCATACCCCAAATCAATATACAGTTACCAAACGTAAATGCATTTTAATATTATAGGATGTCATTAAAAAGGAGGGTCATTTTAATATAAAATCTTGCAAAATTATGACCCATATTTTTGGCACATCCCCGTTTACCCATTGATAGGAAGTTACCCCCCCCCCCCCCCCCCCCCCCCGTGGTTATAAGTGTAATATAATTCATGAATATTCCGAAAAGTACGGTTGCAAAGAAAAGTTTGAACTTCAACAAACTTATTTTTCAGCGCACCGAGGTATCTATACATATGTCCGTAATTTATCGACATGCAATTCTGGAAGTAGACGGAGTAGAAAGTTTTCCAGATATTCCATGTATTATCACTTAACATATAAGCCCGGATAGTAAACATGACCAATTGTTTATCCAAAATGTTCAAGCCTTAGTCAAGGAGTATTCAGATTCGATGATGTAAAATTATTCATGATTTTTTACTGACGGTTGTCCGGTTCAGTATATATGTTACAGTGAATTTGTATAATCAAGTTATGTAGAATCCCATATTTTTCAGGGAATATGTAGAATCACTAAAATCATAAGTAATTATATATAATCCCTGAAAATGACCAGTGATTTTACATAATCACTGAAAATTTTAATAATTATTCTACAAATTCCCTAATATGATTTCAGGGATTATGAATAATTTAATGATCCTTTGTTTTATAAAAAAAAATAATATCATTGTTTTCTTTCATATTCCTTGCCAAATGAAATAATTTGGCTTTTAAACACAGAGGATGATATAAAAGATATAAAAGATATGACCAACACAGGGTTTCGAGATAAAGGTGAAGACTTCAAAATTAATAATATCAAGATTCCCTTTATAGCGATAGTATGTATTGTTTGTTTATTAAAAGCCAGCGTCAAATGGATATTCATGTTCTATTTGTAAATCCACAAAGCATCGTATTTGAGATACATGTAGAGCAAATGGTGAAGAATATTAGGGAACCTCTGTTTTGTGGCGGTTTGTTTTTTGTTTTTGTTTTGTTTTGTTCAAATGAACAAGAAATTCAAACTGTGAGAAGTTAGGCATCTAAATGTATAGAGAAAAAAACAGGCAGAACTTAGGATTGACAAATAGAACAAAACTTTAGAGGAAGCTTGCATTTGGTGAAATATTCTCATGGCAATTCCACAGGGTAAAAATAAAAGGGAAACCCAAAAAAACATAACGATGGCAATTGTTAAAAAAAAGTCTGAAAAAGGATATCACCTGGCCACAAAACATGGTATCTTCCTTGCACTAACCAGTTCAAGGTTACAAATTCCTATATTTATTTTGTATTTATTGTTTTTGGAGGGGGTACCTTCAGATATTGTACTGAACACTTATTTCTCTTAGGCGTGTTGTTAAAATCTGATTCGATATGTGCAGGAAAATGTTTTTTTAAATGTGGATTTTGTGGTAAAAACAGATGTGAAGATGATATTATTTTAATATATTGTGTTTCACATTTTATTAAAGTGTGCCTAACATTTTGAAAAATTGGGGTAATCATTTTTTTTATATATTGTGCTTAACATTTTACAATTTATGTTACTTTATAATGATAATGATAATATGTTTTTATTTGATTTTATAGGATAATTTTTTTTTTATTAATTTTCTTTATAAATAAAACTATTTCTTCATTTCAGTTATTATGCAGAATCCCTGATGTTTTTTTTCTAGTGATTATACATAATCCCTGAAAATTTTAGTGATTATATATAATCCCTAAACTACCCAGTGATTCTACAGAATCCCTGAAAATTTCAGAATTCTACATAATCACTGATTATACAAATTCACTGTAACATATATAAGTCACAAAATTGTTTTCGAATGTTATTAAACCGACATTTGTTTCAAACACGGATGTGAAATTTTCGTTCGAAATTATTTCGACACTTCGTGAAAGGGACCTCAGGACGCAGCCGGGGGCTTTTTGAAGAATCAAGTAGACATGGCTAGTATATCGGGAGTATAGATCGTGACCGTGACAATATCTTTCAAATCGTTCCTGGTATATTAGACGTCTCCATCAGACTTGTTTCTCCATTGAACGATACTCATTTGACAGTTTTGTACCTGTCATGTAATTCTTGTGAAAACTATTTGGTTAGTACTTACAAAGACTGCATAAATAATTCCATTTCAAGTATAAGGGGACCATATCGATAGTTGTCGAGAACAACTGAACCCATTCGGGTCCCGCAGAAGATGTGATATGATTGCTAATGAAACGTGAACTCTCCACAAGAGACCAAAATAACGCAGAAATTACTATTTATAGGTCACCGTACGGCCTTCAACAATCACGAGCAAAGCCCATTCCGCATAGTCAGCTATACAAGGTCCCGCAATGAAAACTAACAGCCATATTTTTTTGAAATGAACGAAAAACAAATATGTAAAACATAAACAAATGAAAACCACTGAATTACAGGCTCCTGACTTTGGACAGACAAATACATACATAACTTGTAGTGTGGGGGGGGGGGGGGGGTAAAACATGTTAGCGGGATACCAACCCTCCCCCTAAAGTGAGGTACACTAACTTTACTTATTCTAGAAGTATTTTTGTAGCGTCCAAAACATGAAAAGTGTTAGATTTTAGCGATTTCGTCTGTTACGCTTATAGGCATGAACATCGCGCATAACGTCATAAAAATTGAAAAATTATAAATGAAATTAAAAATACATTTTTTACTCATTAACAATATCGTTAAACCAGACGCCGCATGCGCCAGAAAGTAAAGTCATCAACCAGTTGATTGTTTGCTGTATATAATTATAAAGAAGAGAGAAGACACCTAGCTATTCTTAGGCATGTAACTTGTTTAATTCTAAAAGTGTCTGGTATTTGGTCATTCCATCTTACACAAGGAACAGAATTTTTATATACTCATTATCAGTAATCAAAATACATTGTTTGGGAATTTTCACATTTGATAAAATCAAGGATTTGTATAGTAAGACTTGTTTACTGTTTTCAATTTACTGAACGGAAATGCTGGTCAATTCCAGAAAAGATTCATTTTTTAGTTTAGTTTAAGAGTTGCGTCTCCTGATAAAAACAACTTTTGTCATTTTTTGGCTGTTTTTTTATGCTTAATCAGGTATGTCTTTTTAAAGATAACTTTACAGTGCCATCATTATATGTATACTTACATTTTACATTATCATTGTTATAGTGAAATATATCTAGTTTTAATTTACAGAGTAAATTATATATATGACGTTTTGACTAATGGCATGATGGAAGTCTATAAAAAATTATCTTTGACCACAACGTACATGTACTGGCACAAGTGTCTGTGGCTTCCTGTATTTAGGAATCTATAAAAAAACCACTCTAGAGACATACTTTTAGCAGACGTTATACTTATGTAGAATATGTTTTACATAGACTGACCATCTATCATGTCCAGTCCATCTGGGCCCATTAAAAATTAATGAATAATTTATATTTACATCATAGAAGTTTGTTACATAATTAAATCATGGTAAATGAAATTTACACACAGTTTCAATGTTTAATGACAGCAGGTAAATGCAGTCTCACTATAAATTAGCGAATTAGAATTCCAGAAGAAATTTAGCGACAACAACATGAAGAAGCGACAAGAAAACTTAAAAAAGATATTAAAACAAATATATTGAAAAATATGCATTGACAATTTTATTTTGATATGTGTGCAGTGAGAAGTGATTTTCTTCTTCTTTTTTAAATTTTATTGATAGATATTGAAATAAAAATGCCTTTCCTCCATTGATATTTTATTTATACATACTTGATTCGCATAGGATTTTTTCAATAAAAAGAAATCATCAAGTTTAAAGTATCAAATGCATTGCAAAAAGGAATATTTCATCAATGAAATTCCAGTCAAATGTTCTCTTGAATATCTTTTTTATATTAGATACAAATTTTATTAGGTCTGATACAGATTTTTCGCAGTTAAGACGTTTCAACTGAGGCACTACACAGGCGTCAAAAGGCGTCATTATGGAGTAAAGGGGGTGGCGTCTAAAAGCGTCATTATGGAGGAAAGGGTTAATTAAAGGCACTGGCTATGGTTACAAATGTACATGGAAATGCAACAATGATAAAAATATAATAATAAAATTATTATTGTAACATTGGGGACTAATTGCCGGAATGCAATGTTAGGTACATGTATATGGAACCGATTAATTACGAATTTGTAACAATTATTATTGAGTCTACAATTACATTGCCTTATTGTTACATAACATTAATTCACTTCAATATAAGCTGGGACTACTAATATGTATAACAATAAAACTGGGAAACTTTTATTTGAATTTGCCCAAATTGCATACCATTTTTTTTTGCAATTATTATAGTTTCACAAATGAGTAATGCAGAAATATGCACGTCCATGTTTCATACTGTATAATTGCATTCTGCACTATCATGACTATACTTTTTGTTAAGAAAATTTCAATGTCTGTCATGCTTCAGCAGAAAAAAAAGATTTTTTTACTCTTGCAATCCAGGATTTGTATATAAAAATCCTTGTTGCAATGTTCATTTTTTTGTCAAAGTTTTTTGTTGGAAGCATATACATGATTTCATTACTGCCCATTACTGATTTTATGTTCACCTCCGATTTCCATATCCAGCTTAGCATAGCTTAAAAACCCTAATAAAACATAAAAATACAAGCCAATTGTGAAGGCAAATTAGGCAATTGATGTTAACATTCGCCGACATGTTGAAACTGGTGGAATTGATGTTTATAGACACAGATATTTTGTGACAGTAATTTCATTCTTATTTGCGAAGTTTAATTAATCTGGCGTACATTGAAGTGCATAAATGTTACAATAACGCAATGTAACCATAGACTCAATTATTATTGTTACATTCGTAATTAATCAGATCTTTACCAAACCCTGTATTCGGGCAATTACTCTCCAATGTAACAATTATATTTTCATTATTCTTACATTTCCATGTAACTGTTGCCAGTACCTTGTTAAAATCAAATCAGTGTTTATTATGATTGTGTTATTTATTCAACAAATTGACTGAGGATCGAAAACCAAAGTCAAAACCAGTCTTTATTATGTTAATCACTTAATTCAATCAAAGTCATGATTGATAAACTTTATTTGATCAAGAACATTTTTATAGTTTGATCTTTTTGTTTTTAATTTCTCCTCTATGGGGTAAACTTCATCTCTTTTATTACTTTTATACTGTAAAAATTGAGAAGGAATGAATTTTACCATTAAGAATCTTTTGTTCAATAAAGTCCCATGTGAGTAGCAACCCTCTATCAAGAAAATCACTATAGGAAACATGCATGATTATCATATCAACTATTTGCGTTTCATATGCAGATGTTACTTGAATGTTGCTTCACAGAACTAGGATGATTTTCACTAGGTTTATAGATATAAAAGGATGTAAAATATGAGTGCCAATGAGACCATTCTCCATCCAAGTCACAATTTCATAGTAAACCATTAAAGGTCAAAGTACGGTCTTCAACACAAAGCCTTGGCTCACAAAGAACAGCAAGCTATAAAAGGCCACAAAAATTACTAGTGTAAGTAGTGTTAAAAACATTTAAACGGGAAAACCAACAGCCTTATCGATATAAAAAACAAGAAATGATAATGTTTATTTTGTTATGTTTGTTTTAGACAAAATGACAGAGAAGTCAAGTAGTAATCCTTTAGAGCAGTTTGTATTACTGGCTAAAACAGCTAAAGGTGCTGCAGCTCTAGAACTGGTAAAACAGGCACTAGAGGCCCCTGGTGTATATGTATTTGGAGAACTCTTGGATATGCCAAATGTTAAAGAAGTAAGTAGAAATACAAAAGATGAAATGCATTTCTTTAAAAAAGTAAGAAGATATACAAAAGATGAAATGCATTTCTTCAAAAAAAGTAAGAAGATATACAACAGATGAAATGCATTTCTTTGAATAAAATAAAAATTAATCTCAAATTCTGGATAACAATCATGGCATTGAATGACAGAAATATTTTTTTATTTAAAGGTTAAAGATTTTCAGTACTTAGGCTTAGAGTAAATTTCATACATTTCATAGATGTTAAACAGTTGCATGCAAACTTTGACAAAGTAGATGGAATACAAATGCATCTTTTGTTGCCTTTCTTTAACATAAAATTAACATACACTACAGTTGAGGTTTTTTTTTGTTGCTTTTTTCACCAGTCCACCATTAGAAGACCACTCAAATTCAACATATTATTTTACAAACTTCATAAACTTGAATACAATCATAACAATAGCTTTTCTTGTTTTTCAAATGTATTGTATAACCTATTCATTTGATCTAAAAAGAAAAATGACATTTCTTTCCAAATGGTGAGCACTAGCGTTGACTGGGGACATAAAGTTTTGCCAACTCCCACCATGAAAGTCTCATTTGAAGATGACCCCATACCACAATAGTATGTGATAACAATGATCAAATAGATTTAACTAATATTTTTATTTCCAGCTGGCCACTGGAGCTCATGCACAATATTTTGATTTGTTGAATATATTTGCCTATGGTACCTACAGTGATTATAAAGGTAATTTGGAAAAAAAAATTGTGGATCATTAGTGCCCTTCTTATGATGGATAATTAGTGAGTTATCTCCCATTTCTTATATCCATCTATTATTTCCTGACACCATTTTCTCTTAATGAAATCTTGCTGTTTTGATCAATCAAAATGGAAAATGTTACAACAAAAACAATCGATTGTTTAACATGTTTAAGGACAGATTATTTTGTGTTTAACCACATGTAAGTTCAGAGTTCTTCATTAACCAATGGTTAAAGGTACAAACAAGTGTAACAGATATTCTTGCACTATAACAACTTGCTGCAAATTCAGAGATTTTGCTAAAAAAGTATCAACCGAGACATAAAACATGAATAAGATACATCGTCCTTGATATTATTTTACAAAACCAAATTGTTAAGGGTAGTGGAAATATCAGCAAAATCAAAATTTGTTTTTCAATATTTAAGGAATAAAGAAAGAGTTTGTTCTGTTTAATGAACTTTTAGAACCTGATGTTCATTATATATATATTGATTGTTTTTCTCCATTTTCAGAGAGAAAAGGAAAACTACCAGACCTTACCCAAGCACAAATGACAAAGCTCCGTCAGTTAACAATTGTTTCACTAGCAACAAAAACAAAGGTTAGTATCGAGATATGTGTATAATAAAGAAATATCAAAAAGTTGATCTTTCTGTGATACATCCAACATGTATTTTATGGGTCAAAATGGTCACATAATGTTGTAATCTTACCTGTATTTTTAACATTGCCATATAAGTGGGGGGTTTAGCTAGCCATAAAACCAAATGTTTTTTTTGCTTAGTTGATTGATTTATGACTGCATTGAAACAGTAGGTCTAGTTATGGCTCTACTCCTTCTGTCATTCCATCCTTCCTACGTACATACTGTCCCTATAATAGAAAAGTTTCATCAAAATTTTTTCAGATACTATAAAAGGAAATTGTATCATAAGTATTTAAAAAAAATTACTATTTATCTTGAATAGAAACTTGTAATTTTTGCAGAAAACTCATCTATACTACTAAAGGAAGAGACCGATTTGATTGAGCAGCATCTCCTCAAAAAAAAAAAAAGTCAGAAATATTTGTGATATGATACGTATAAATGATTTTTTTGGTATTTCCTAATTTGGTCTTGGAAACAATCCTTTTTTCCACAGAAAATGCCAATTTTTGATGGAATATCCCAATTCCGAGACAGTTTATATGGTGTCGTGTCATATATGCTTTTGCGCATGCTCAGTTGATGTACTGCCAGCAGAATTTAAAAACTCTGTGTTTGGACACTTGTGTAATTGTGCCGCTATTTTACTGGCATCTTCTAGTATTACCTATTTTAGATGAAGATGAACTTGAAAATGAAATCTTTTGATTAAGATGAACTTGAAAATAAAATTTAATCTGAATTTAAGACTGAGATAGGATTATTTTTTATTCACCATTTCCTGAAAAAGTGATAATTATTTTTTTACTATTTAAAAAAAAAACGGCAATATTAAATCCACATAAAACTTTATGAAATTTATTGATAAGAAACTATGATATCAATTAATTCACCAATCTATTAGAATTCTTTGTATTTTATCTTTCAGCACATTCCTTATTCAGTTTTATTGCAAGAACTTGACATACAGAATTTAAGAAATTTAGAGGTAATTCATATAACAGACAATAGACGTTTTGTTTGACTGTTTTACTACATATTGATATAGGAAGATGTGGTATGAGTGCCAATGAGACAACTCTCCATCCAAAAAACAATTTATAAAAGTAAACCATTATAGGTCAAGGTACAAAGCCCACTTGTGTTCCTTTCAATAATTTCAAATTGCGATATTACAAAATGTCTTTAAAATTTTGTAATAGATCATCACTTTTAGATTTCAAATGTCACAATGCTTCTGTTATTATGTCACAGAAAGAGTCGATTGTTAAATGTTGTAATTATGCAAATTGTACATCGGTCAACAAGTATTACTCAACCATAACTGTCCATAAGACTTGGCATTGGTCTGTTTGTCATGATTCTAGAATGCCTGAGGGAGAATTTGCATACAGTATAGTCTGAAATTTTATTTTGGTATACTGGTACTGGTAAATAATAAACTTATTTTACTTGAAATATAAAACGTTATACACACAACAACAGCTGTAGAAATACAATTATGATTACTGGTATGTTGCTGCATTGACTAAAAAACATACTATGAACCACAATTTTTCAACTTTTATGAGTAAAAAATAACAAATAAAAATTATCGTGAACATGTAAAACTAGGATATCAAAAGTATTATACATCAACAGAGATTATAATTAGTGATTAAGATATTTTGCATAGTCTGCTTGCTACAAAGTGTAAAAACAAAATATTGTGCAAAAATAGATGGTTTATAGTAATTAATCAAAATGAATATACCAGTATTGTTATTTTATTGTATTGTCTTTATTTAGGATTTAATAATAGAGGTGATATATGCTGATATAATACACGGTAAACTAGACCAGAAGAATCAGAGACTAGAAGTAGACTACGCCATTGGTCGTGACATCAGATCTGAAGCTGTACCAGAGATCATTAATGTTTTACAGGACTGGTGAGTATTTAGGACACTTTGACCATGTATTTCTTGCCCTTCCATTGCTAAATAGGACTGTCATTTAAATATTGACCAATCTTGGACTTTTTTGGAGATTTGAATTATAATTCTTTTTGCCAAAGAACGTATCAATCTGAATCTTATGCCAGTTGTCCAAGGATTGCTATATCTTTGTAGTTTACAGGCCATTAGCCAGGATTTCTCCGATAACAGTTATTACTGGTCATGTCACTCTGACCTTAATCGTCAAACTTCAATCAGATTCTTTAATTTAGAAGTCTTTAAGGGATTGGTTTTATTGGTGGTCAAAATCCCTTGGCTACAGGTGTGTGTTAGATTTCAAAGCGACAACTATTATTTGTATTTTAAAGATCTGATAAATGAAATGTGAAAGTTCTTATTTCTTATTTGATAATTTAATGGATTTTAAATCTTGTCGTAAGGGAAACAGTGTCTTACATAGAGATATTGAACTTCAACAATGATAAATACAAACAGGATTAGCCCATACTTTATTGAAACACTATTTTTTTCCAGGTGCAATGGATGTGAAGCTGTTTTACAAAGTATAAAACTACAGATAACAAAGGCCAATCAAAATAAAGAAAATAATATAAGAATAAAACAGCAAATGGAACAAGAGGTAAATAATTGAAAGCTTACAAAAATATATGATTACTTGAAGCATTTCTCTTTAAAAAAAACAACATATTTACTTATAGAATCATTTGGCTGTAAAAAGTATGTTTATAATTTTTTCAATGTTTTACAGGTTGCAAATATAAAGAAAACATTGAAAAGTACACAACAAACAGATTCAGAAGAACAGATGGTAACAGATAGTCGAGATATAGCTATGTCATCAGATAAGCCGAAGAAAGGATCTAAAACTAAAGGGTAAGCTGTTACATATACATGTACAATGTATATTCAATATGTATGTTATCTAATCTGATTACCTACCTTCTTGGTGGTGATAAATAGTCGTTATATAGCTACGTCATCATATAAGTCAAAGGAAGGATCTAAAATAAAAGTGCAAGCTATTGACATTGTATTGTACATTCTGATCTATTTTTATACGCCCGTCGTCTTTTAGACGGGACGTATTATGGTATACCGTTGTCCGTCCGTCTGTCTGTCCGTCCGTCCGTCTGTCCGTCCGTCCGTCTTCCACACTTCGGACAATAACTCAAAAACACTTTCACCAATTTCCATGAAACTTAAGTGAATTGTTTATATCTATTGACGTAAGCTCCATTTCGTTTTTTTTTAATTTCAGATTTTAAGTTTTGGATTTATGGGGCTTTATTCATAAAAAAGGGGGGATTTTCAACACTTCGGACAATAACTCAAAAAAGCTTTCACCAATGTCCATGAAACTTTGGTGAATTGTTTATATCTATTGATGTAAGCTCCCTTTCAATTTTTATAAATTTCAGATTTTAAGTTTTGGATTTATGGGGCTTTATTCATAAAAAAGGGGGGATTTTCAACACTTCGGACAATAACTCAAAAAAGCTTTCACCAATGTCCATGAAACTTTGGTGAATTGTTTATATCTATTGATGTAAGCTCCCTTTCAATTTTTATAAATTTCAGATTTTAAGTTTTGGATTTATGGGGCTTTATTCATAAAAAAAGGGGGATTTTCAACACTTCGGACAATAACTCAAAAAGGCTTTCACCAATGTCCATGAAACTTTGGTGAATCGTTTATATCTATTGATGTAAGCTCCCTTTCAATTTTTATAAATTTCAGATTTTAAGTTTTGGATTTATGGGGCTTTATTCATAAGAAAAGGGGGATTTTCAACACTTCGGACAATAACTCAAAAAGGCTTTCACCAATGTCCATGAAACTTTGGTGAATTGTTTATGTCTATTGATGTAAGCTCCCTTTCAATTTTTATAAATTTCAGATTTTACATTTCTGTGTTATGAATTTTTATGCTTAAAAAAGGGGGGATTTTCCTATTTTGGGACAATAACTAACACTTTCACAAAATTTTATGCAACTTTGATAAATTGTTTATATCTATTGACATAAGCTCCCTGTCCATTTTTATAAATTTTAGATTTTACGTTTTCTCAAGTAATGAATTTTTATACTTAAAAAAGGGGGATTTTATGAAAATTTGGTGAATATATTAATGTAACATCCCTTTTGATTTGTATATATATTTCTAGTTGATCATATAAATTCATTTAAAGCATAAAAGACAAGTTAAAAGAGCAATGGGCGTACCATGAGCTAAAGCGCAGTTTGGAGGCAGGGGTTCAAATTAGCGGTGGTCTGAGGTCCGCGACCTTCCACTTTCGAATTGGTTACTAGCCACGCCCGACAGGCCTTCCCCTCTGAGACAACTATATCACAGTTATAGTAGTCTCAGTTCCACTTGAAAGAAAATAAAAACTAGCTTTGCAAACCTTTTCGCCAAAGTCTCCAAATCAACGATCTCAAAACTTATTTTAATCATTATTATTCATGACAGCGATGTCAATTTTGTTCAATCGCTAGCTATATACAGAAAATCGCCGACAAAAGATGTGTTAATACGAGTAAAATCGTATCTGACTGACAAAAACAACATTGGAACACAATGACAATGGCTGCCGTGAAAAGACAATTACAATTTAGGATTCGATACCGGATGCGGATAAGGGTAATTCCGGGTTTTTGGCGAATCCAGGCAGGTGACAAATACATCTATGCATGGTAAATGAATATAAACACTAGAATTGAAAACCAAAAGATATATGTAAAAGAAAGAAAAAGCAGAAAATATTTTAAACAGAAACTCAAAATTACTTTTGACAAATTTTAATGTCAAAATCCAATACATTGTGACAGCTGGGAACAGTATATCTAACAATATATATGTTCCTGGTCACAGTTTAAATTTTCTTTATCAGTGATAAATGTTGATAATGCATGTAAGATGCTTTTAAAGTGTAAACATATTTATACTGCAATTTTGAAGGGGTATTTTTTTTTCTCAATTTTGAAGGATCAGTTAAAGGGGCACTAGCTGTCAAATTTATTGTAACCGATTTGACTCAAATTCTCATATTTGGTTTATAACAATGTAAAACATTTATCCAAACTATCAAAAGTCTAAAATAAACAGTTTACAGAGCATGGGGTAGATAATATATAGGTTCGTTTCGTGTGTATTTTAGTCCAGACGCCATCTAATTATCTATCGATTTGACCTCAGATGACCATATAAGCGATGTAAACAAAAATAAAGATACGAATAGATTACACCAACACGTGCAATTGCATTTTTATAGGTCTGTTTGATTTTATTTTATAGATTAAAAATAGATGTTTCTCATTGTTTTTAACCATATAAGAATGATTTTATGTGCATCGAATTAGTAATCAAATGATTTACCGTAGTTTCACTTTCATTGTTGACATTCTTTTTCTTTAAATAACCAGTACACGTACAATGCATGCGTTGTCAATCTCTAGCTAGGGGTTAACTTGAAGTTCACATGAATACCGGTTAGAATGATGATGACGTTTTCACTTGCAAGTGAATCAGTCAAAAATTATGTTTAATCGCTTATTTCAACGAAATTAAAGGAAATTGATTGCTAAAAGCAAATTATTATTTCATTATTCCAATTTGATTAATGATTGATCTAAAAAAAAATCATACTTTATTTTTTAGCTCACCTGGCCCGAAGGGCCAAGTGAGCTTTTCTCATCACTTGGCGTCCGTCGTCCGTCGTCCGTCGTCGTCCGTCGTCCGTCGTCCGTCGTCGTCGTCCGTCGTCGTTAACTTTTACAAAAATCTTCTCCTCTGAAACTACTGGGCCAAATCAAACCAAACTTGGCCACAATCATCATTGGGGTATCTAGTTTAAAAAATGTGTGGCGTGACCCGGTCAACCAACCAAGATGGCCGCCACGGCTAAAAATAGAACATAGGGGTAAAATGCAGTTTTTGGCTTATAACTCAAAAACCAAAGCATTTAGAGCAAATCTGACATGGGGTAAAAATATTTATCAGGTCAAGATCTATCTGCCCTGAAATTTTCAGATGAATCGGTCAATCGGTTGTTGGGTTGCTGCCCCTGAATTGGTAATTTTGAGGAAATTTTGCTGTTTTTGGTTATTATCTTGAATATTATTATAGATAGAGATAAACTGTAAACAGCAATAATGTTCAGCAAAGTAAGATCTACAAATAAGTCAACATGACCAAAATGGTCAGTTGACCCGTTTAGGAGTTATTGCCCTTTATAGTCAATTTTTCACCATTTTTCGTTAATTAAAGTAATCTTTTACAAAAATCTTCTCCTCTGAAACTACTGGGCCAAATTAATCCAAACTTGGCCACAATCATCTTTGGGGTATCTAGTTTAAAAAATGTGTGGCGTGACCTGGTCAACCAACCAAGATGGCCACCACGGCTAAAAATAGAACAAAGGGGTAAAATGCAGTTTTTGGCTTATAACTCAAAAACCAAAGCATTTTGAGGAAATCTGACGGGATAAAAATGTTTATCAGGTCAAGATCTATCTGCCCTGAAATTTTCAGATGAATTAGTCAATCGGTTGTTGGGTTGCTGCCCCTGAATTGGTAATTTTGAGGAAATTTTGCTGTTTTTGGTTATTATCTTGAATATTATTATAGATAGAGATAAACTGTAAACAGCAATTATGTTCAGCAAAGTAAGATCTACAAATAAGTCAACATGACCAAAATGGTCAGTTGACCCGTTTAGGAGTTATTGCCCTTTATAGTCAATTTTAACCATTTTTCATAAATTAAATTAATCTTTTACAAAAATCTTCTCCTCTGAAACTACTGGGCCAAAAATGTGTGGCGTGACCTGGTCAACCAACCAAGATGGCCGCCACCGCTAAAAATAGAACATAGGGGTAAAATGCAGTTTTTGGCTTATAACTCAAAAACCAAAGCATTTTGAGGAAATCTGACATGGGATAAAAATGTTTATCAGGTCAAGATCTATCTGCCCTGAAATTTTCAGATGAATCGGTCAATCGGTTGTTGGGTTGCTGCCCCTGAATTGGTAATTTTGAGGAAATTTTGCTGTTTTTGGTTATTATCTTGAATATTATTATAGATAGAGATAAATTGTAAACAGCAATAATGTTCAGCAAAGTAAGATCTACAAATAAGTCAACATGACCAAAATGGTCAGTTGACCTGTTTAGGAGTTATTGCCCTTTATAGTCAATCTTTAACCATTTTTCATAAATCTAAGTAATCTTTTACAAAATCTCCACTGAAACTACTAGGCCACAATCATCTTTGGGGTATCTAGTTTGAAAAATGTGTCCGATGACCTGGCCATTCAACCAAGATGGCCGCCACGGCTAAAAATAGAACATAGGGGTAAAATGCAGTTTTTGGCTTATAACTATGAATTCAAAGCATCTAGAGCAAATCTGACAAGAAGTTAAATTGTTAATCAAGTCAATATCTATCTGCCCTGAATTTTTCAGATGAATTGGACAACTGGTTGTTGGGTTGCTGCCCTCCAATTGGTAATTTTTAAAGAAATTTTGCCGTTTTTGGTTATCTTGAATACTATTATAGATAGCGATAAACTGTAAACAGCAATAATGTTCAGCAAAGTAAGATCTACAAATAAGTCAACATGACCTAAATGGTCAATTGACCCCTTAAGGAGTTATTGCCCTTTATAGTCAATTTTTAACAATTTTCATTAATTTGGTAAATATATGTAAATTTTTACCAAATATAGTTCTCTGTTACTAATGGGCAAAGTTCATTATAGATATAATTGTAAGAAGCAAAATCGTTCAGTAAAGTAAGAACTTCAAACACATCACCATCACCAAAATACAATTTTGTCATGAATCCATTTGTGTCCTTTGTTTAATATGCACATAGACCAAGGTGAGCGACACAGGCTCTTTAGAGCCTCTAGTTTATATATATCGTAGCTAGTGCCCCTTTAAAGAAGCTGGAAGATTCTTACTTTATTTTCACAAATAACTACCTGAATGTAGGCAAATCATATAGGTGGCGTCCTTTGGGCCACTCTACCCCCCCCCCCCCCCCCACTGTTTGATAACTTTGAAACGGATGACCTCTCAACCATATACATTCATGTATGGGACTATATAACTAATCAAATGAAATATAAGGGGAGTCCATGGGGTGACCCACCCCCTCCTGTTTGGGAACTTACGAAACGGTCGAGATCCCCACCCCTTAATTATATATAGGGTCAAAATAACTAATTAAATGAAATATAGGGGAAGTCCCCCTACCCCCTCCTGTTTGAGAACTTGGAAACAGATGAGATCCCCACCCCTAAACCATATATATTCATGTATGGGACAATATAACAAATCAAATGAAATATAGGGGAAGTCCCTGGGGTCATCCTATCCCTTCCTGTTTGAGAACTTGAAAACCCTCGAGATCCCCACCCCTAAACCATATATATTCATGTATGGAACAATATAACAAATCAAATGAAATATAGGGGAAGTCCCTGGGGTCACCCTACCCCTTCCTGTTTGAGAACTTGAAAACCCTCGAGATCCCCACCCCTAAACCATATATATTCATGTATGGGACAATATAACAAATCATTTACATTTACTATGGGCAGGTCAGTCAGACCTCACCTTTGATCCTTGTAGTAGTGAACATTTGTCTGATTTGTGTCGCATAACTATTGTACTATAGAACACATACTCAGTTTTCTTTACAGGGAAACCAGTCCATTCATACTATTAGATGTTCGTACTAAGTCAACACGTACTACTAACAGTCAACTAAAACCGACGTTAACTACCAACTAGAACAACTACAATCATTGCGAACTTGTACCACTGCAGACTCACCATAAAAAATATACATTTATATATTCATTGCTATTGAAACCTTGATAACATATAAATTATTTGCCTTAATAATTAATTCATTAGATAAACATAAATGTACAATATATGAATGTTTAAGGTAGATTCATGGTATACCGCCATCTTGGATTGCACAATCGCAGTACAAAATCGGTCTAATTATTTGCCTAAATCTGCAAATTTGGAGACAGATTTGCAATTCAATGGTTAGACTGTTTTTTCTATTTGAAGACAAATTGTTAATTAATCGTATTATTCAAAATATTTTAACAAATATCAATGTTTTTGGTATAAAAATTATTTTTTTCAAATGAGCCATTTAAGGGGAAATAACTCTTTTAGTACAAAATTTATACTGGGCTAATAGGGAATTTTTTTATTTTTACTTGTAGCAAGAAAACAAGTTCGGTGACACCATGTTTTCTTTTTATTTTCATAAAACATATTATGAAACCTTTCTTCTCACAATTTATTTCAAAATTCTATCTCATAGAATTTTTTTTATGCACACAAATGTGTTTTTTCATGAACAAACTAACCAAATTTTGGCAATTTTCAACGACCCATAGCTTGAAAAATAGCACGGTGACCCATACTTTTTATTAAATTTTTGAAAAGAGCATAATATAATCTTCATTTTGGCAAATTATGAAAAAATTCTGTCTCAAAAAATATATACTTGTGATCTACCTTAATGCCACATCAGAGGTGAATTTAGAGGGTTTTTCAGTGCCCCCCCCCCCCCCCCCTTTCCATTTTTGAGAAAAAATTTGGTTGATTATATAGGGAATCACTGAAGCATGACCGGAGAAGGTCCCCTGTTAGGCAGGCAGTGGGCCCCCACTTATGAAAATTTCTGGATGCGCCACTGCACATAATTACGTTTGCCAGGTTTTTGGTTAACTGCCTTCAGCGCTTACAGCGCTTTGATTATGGAATAGAACTAATTGGAAAGCCTATAAAAACATTTTCTTTTTATTGTAGAATAAGAGGAAGTAGTGGTACAAAGCTGTGGAAGTGATACAAACATTTGTTATGACAGAAAGTCATGTGATGTGAAGATCATGTGATGTGTAGAACATGTGACTGTTTGTTATTATTATCATGATTATGTGTCAGACAATAAAGATTTCACTTTATGTAATTTATAAAAAAAAATATTTGTACATTTTTGTCAGACCATCATGTAAATTCAATAGATATATTGTTTCCTTCATCAAGTCAAAACATCTAATTGGGGTTCAAACATGGCCATCATGTAAATTCAATAGATATATTGTTTCCTTCATCAAGTCAAAACATCTAATTGTGGTTCCAACATGGTCAAATCTGACCAGTGACCTGAGTTTTTGGTGTGCACCCTTGCAATTTGATGTCTTATAAAAAAGACCTGTGAACTTTAAATTTTTTGAAGATTTGTTACCCTGTATGTGGATTGTCAATGATTTCAAATTGGCTTTAAAGTTACCTGGTGATCTGGATAATAAAAAAAAACATATAATCTTGTGATGCACAAATGCAGACCATATTTCCATCACTTGGCATCCTAATGTTAAAATTGTCTTGCAACTATATGACTAGTGAAAACTTGCCTAAATATTTAGCAATTTTAACTAATCATTGCTAATTGAATTGACATTTTGAAGCATATGCTTATGAGGGTCTGTGGCTATAGTACCTCAGTAATTTGATTTGTTAAATCTGTTAATGTTGGTAGATTTAAATAGTTTAATAATGCACTGAAATTAAGTTAGATATAAGAAGATGTGGTATGAGTGCCAATGAGACAACTCTCCATTCAAGTTACAATTTATAAAAGTAAACCATTATAGATCACAGTACAATCTTAAACACAGAGCCTTTGAATTTACTGTTTGTGAGTATTTTGCTTTGATCTATCTGTGAAAAATTAGTTTTCTTGTGTCAAAAGAAATCAAGTCTTACCGAAGTCAGCAGCCTGTAATTCAGTTATTGTTGTTGGTTCTTATTTGTCATACCCAAATGAAGCCTGTTTCCATCACTTGGCATTGTATTGTTAAAACTGTCTGGCAACTATATGACTAGTGAAAACTTGTCTAAGTATTCAGTTATGTTCACCAATTGAATTGACATTTTGAAGCATATGCTTATGTGGCTACAGTACCCCATTCCTTTTTTTGCTAATCATTGATCCTTGATATTTTGTTGCTAGTCCTAAATAAAATTCTTTATTACAACTGTCACATAAACTTAACATTAATCAAGAAATCTAAACATTGATTAAGGAACCATGGAAATGAGGTCATGATCAGATGAACCATGCCAGACAGACATGCACAGCTAACAATTTTTCCATACAACAATTATAGTTGACCTATTGCATATAGTATTAGAAAAAAAGACCATAACACAAAAACTTTATTACAACCACTGAACCATGAAAATGAGGTCACGGTCAGATGACACCTGCCAGTTGGACATGTACACCTTACAGTCCTTCCTTACACCAAATATACTAGACCTATTGCTTATAAAGTTTGGGATATGGACTGGACAACCAAAACTTAACCTTGTTCACTGATCCATGAAATGAGGTTGAGGTCAAGTGAAAACTGTCAGACGGTCATGAGGGCATGAAAGGTATGCACATAATAAATATACTTATCCTATGACTAATAATAAGAGAGAATTTAACATTACAAAAAATCTTTATTTTTTTTTCAATTAGTCACTGAACCATGAAAATAAGGTTAAGGACATTGGACATGTGACTGACAGAAACTTCGTAACATAAGGCATCTATATACAAAGTATGAAACATCCAGGTCTCCCACCTTCTAAAATATAAAGCTTTTAAGAAGTTAGCAAAATTAGCCTCCGCCGGATCACTATCCCTATGTCGAGCTTTCTGCAACTAAAGTTGCAGTCTTTACAATAAAACTAATGACAAACTAATACACTAATCAATAGATAGTTTTAAACATATTTATTTATAGTGGATTGGGAAACAAGTTTTGCAACTTATATTTATCCCTTTCCACTTTGCGAGTGCGAGTGCTGCCTTGTAGCGGCATTAGCCTACTCTTTTTCGAAATCTACAAGGGTGTCTTTAACGTGCAAGAGATATGGCTCTATCTTAACACGGGTCAGCCATTTATCGTCCCCTTCCGACGGACTATCATCGTTTCCTCAAGACCATACCTGCAGATGGTGTCAAGGGAGAGCCGAAAATTGAGTTCCTGAAATTTTCATCCAAAACGGGAATCGAACCAGGAACCTTTGTGT
Source organism: Mytilus galloprovincialis (assembly GCF_965363235.1). Lineage (NCBI taxonomy): Eukaryota > Metazoa > Mollusca > Bivalvia > Mytilida > Mytilidae > Mytilus > Mytilus galloprovincialis. The sequence continues at coordinate 44,379,495 of NC_134850.1, read as the reverse complement.
CAGTAGTCCGATGCACTGTGGATCTCTACATACACCCTCTTTAAAACAATGATATAAAAGGTACTGGAAACAGAAATTGTTGACCAGTATATCAAATGGATAGAGCTAGGTCAACAGGAAACTGACATAGACGACCAGTATATCTAATAGATACAATCATCCAAAACAAGTTAAAATGGCAAAGAATGACACTATCAACAATACTATAAACCAACTTATTTTCGCAATTGATTTATTTTTATGATCTTCACGAGTAGAAAAAATAACACGAATATAAGTCGTCGTGAATATGTAAAACTTGGATCGTTCCTTATTAAACTTCATCAAGTTAATCAGAAAATCGCGAAGATAAATAGCTGCGAAGTGGTCAAGAAAGGGTAAAACGCGAAATAAAGTATCCGCGAAAATAAGTTGGATTACAGTATACATGATTTAGCAATATGAAGCTTGCAGATGGTCTAAAAATACATGTGTATAAAAAAAAACAAATTACAGTTCAGATCTTTATTAATTGTTGTATTGCACTATAGAACAAATAATGATAGATGATGGGGATATCAAACTCAAAATCTGATATAGCACTGAAACTAAATGAGAGTGAATTCAATAATAAATGATATTGAATTGATCAAATTATAACAAAATGACATACAATGATACCCAATTGAAACAAACAGATACAAAAAATAGTTACATTGAAGTTTTAAACTTTTTTCATTACAACATCTGAATAATTTTAAAGAGATTTTATCCCAAAAAATTAACAAAACAGTTTCTCTTGTTGCACTGTATTTCTGTATTTGCTCTTTAAACTATTTTCTTCTAAAAAAATAGTTTCAAAGGTAACCATAATCTTTTTAAATGGTTTATACTACATATTCTTGAACTTAATTCTGTAATACAATCCTTGAGTAGGTCTATTTATTTTTCAGTTTCTGCCATCAGGAGATTTTAAAAACTAATTTCGTTTGCATTTTACTAGTTGGAGAAAAAGTGTTATTTAATTAAGGTTCCTCATTTTTTCTAAAATAATTAGCATTTTATTTGATGTTTAAATTCGATTTCCTCTACCAACAATATTCATGAAAAAGTCTCCAATGAATATGTATTAATTAATCAACAGTTAGTCTTTAATTTTGATTCTTAAAAAAAAAGGGAAATACAGAAAAGCAGTGCAACAAAGGGATGCTTTGCAAAAATTACATTATTGTAAAATGTGTCTGCTTTGTTTCACATAAATTCACATTAAAATGCAATACTATAATAAGTACAAATTCACAAAAAATATTTTATTCACTGAATATGAAATACACTTGCTTTAATGTAAATTATAGACAAATATTTCAGTTTGAAATTCTTTATAGACTGAGTGTCACACACAGTAACATATAAGTATTGAGAAGTGTTGTTACAACACAATGTGTTTTATGGAAATTAAGTACAACTGTGTCCTTAAGTGCAAGTCTCAAAAAAATCAGGCAGTTTTAAAAATCAATAAATAGAAATGAAAACCAATTGTATTTTCCACAAGATTTTGATCTTGAACAGTGACCTTTTCTACAAAAATCTCCTGATTTAAATGGATTGTAATTAATACTGAAATGCTCATAGTTAAGGAGTATTTTTACTTATAAGTTTTGTTGTAAAAAAAGCTATAACTCAAAATTATTTTATTGTAGAATTAATTCTCTGATAGAGTTATCTCCCTTATTGTATTTTTCCAAAATAATACTTTCGTTGCTGTGCTTGGTAATTGATGTAAATTTGTATGTTTTATCTACCTGATTTTTAGTAAGACTAATACAACGAAATCTTTCTAAACCAAATCCCTTTGAAAGTGAGGATTGTGTCCATATTACACAGGTGATCTGTTTATTAAACAGTTAAACAACTTATGAATATTCATTGCTTATTCTGGTTCAGTTTAGAGACTTCACTAACATGGAATAAGACAATTTGAAATCACTGAACTGTTCTATAACACAAAAATAAAATTCTTTCACAAATATTGTAAAGTGAAAACAAAAATCTACAACAAGAACAATATAATTGTTTAAATTTGATATGATTCATATACAATGAAATACAATGGATGGAGGTCAACATATTATATGTATTTATGAACCTGAAGATGAGACTTGTCATAATTTAAACACTGCAATGTAAGAATTATAGATTTACAGAAAATATTTCTGAATAAATTTTGATCATGTAATTTAAACTTGCATTTCAATTTGGTTATTACAAAGAGAGGAATCAATTATTGCACACAAATGTTTTTTATATCATATAATTTCTTTAGAGTCATTTAATTATTAAACTTTACAATCTTTTTAGTAGAAAGTTCCATCAATATACAAGTATCTGATGAAGTTTGTTGACAAACAGTTAAGATATCTGTACCACAACGATTACTTAATTGATTGTCTATTGATTGAGGTTCAGAGGAGAATAAACCAAAGTGCACATGATCATGATATCTGAGAATATCCAGAATTATTACGATATGACAAGTTCATTGCATGTTTAGAAAATCCATAAAAATAAAAAACTCTATATGCTTTTTCCCCCGAAATCTGAAATTGACCAATAATACTAATGGCCTTGATCTTATCAAACAATGGTTTGATCAATTATGGTACAGATTCTTTAAAAGTAATTTATGGTTTCAGAATGTGAAGGATTATAAGAAATTTCATTGTCTATATTATGCCATTAGTGGTATCCATTGTTCGATACATTATCAATCAATTGTAATATTTGAGCGTAATTTTTTGACATTATCACCCAGAATGCATTGGATTTTGAAACATCAAAACATCAAATTCATCAATTGTAAAGCTGTAAGGTATATGCGATGAATTTTTAAAATTTGATTTTTTTCGGCATGATCACAGAAATATTTTATACATACATTTACATATATATATATGTGTGGAAATGACAGAGGTAGATAAAAACAAAATAATAATTTAATCATATAATTTTCTTTTTGTTTACTTAACATTTCAAATACAAGCTAATTTGCTTTCTCATCAACAGATTTTTTTTTTAACCATTAGTACTTTTTAAAAATAATTCTTACTTCTTATTCTGGAGAGTCTAACCATTTAATTGCAAGAAATGATTAAAGGTTTATCAGCAGCATGCCAAAATAATTTGGTCTATAAAATTCATTAAATTTGGTCTATAATTCATTTAATCAGTAATAAACATGCGCATGACACACATTTTGTATGCATCAAAATGTATTTTTTAATTCGAAATCCTCCCCCCAACTGGAGCATTACAATTTTAAGGCCATAATATTTCCATCTGTTATATCATTTCATAGTATATTTGTACTAAGCACTTTGTGTGTCCAACATTATGCATTTTCAACAATATGCTAAAAAAAATATGAAAAATTTCAAACAACTGGTACTAGTGTTGTTTAAATACCCTGTGAAAGTTTTGGTTAACCTCCAATTAAAGATCAATATTAAATTTTCCTGATCTATTTAAAGACATACTATTACTACTATAGTTATGGAGTATAAACATCCATTTTTTCGATCTCATTTTTCTCCTCCTCTGTATCATTTCTAGCAATCATTAACGTATGTCCATAACCACAAGCCACTGCGTGAATGTAAATATTTCCCAGAGTCTTCACTTCCTGAGCGTAGGAGGAACTTTTCTTGGTGTCTCCAAATCCCTGGAAAAAAGTTTATATATGTTTAGATTACATTAATCTAAGTGCTTTGATCCTTCCATTTACTACGAAATTTGATTAATTTATTGATATTTTTAATGTGTATTGACTTGAAAAAGTCAAAGTATCAAAACCTTTATCGCATATTGAAATTTTTTTTTTGTGTGCATTGATGATTATTGTTTTTTTTAAATTGGCAAAAAAAAAATATTAATAAATCTAATTTTAGTTGATCTGTATACAAATAATGTAACCAATCCTGCAATTTTCCTAATATGAAAAAGACATAAGAGAAATTTTGAATTTACAAATAATAACACAATAACATTTCATATTTTTTAGTTTCTACTTTCTTCTTCATAATAGAAACTTATATGATAGTTTCTTTTAAATGAATAAATTTCAACTCTGGTTTCTTCTTTTTTTAACAATATTTCATCAATCTGTGGAATATCCTTGCTTTATATCTTCTTTTTTAAATTTTGATTATCCATATACAAACAGTATGATTCAATAGGTAAAAATAAAGAACTGGTCATAAAATTCTTACCAATTCACCATAGGTAGGACTTGGTCCCCATGCAACTAAGCTTTCATCAGCAGCAACCACTATACTTTTGTTACTGAAAAAAAATAATACTAATGTTAACAACAGTGAAACATGCATTTTTAAGGAATAATTTTTGTCCTTTTTTATACATGTAAAATGAATATTTCATAAAACATATATATATGCATGCAAGGTATGACATGTTATCTTTAAGTAAGTAAATGTTAAAAAAGAACATTCAGTTCCCAAAACATCAGATAAACCAATGATTCAAAAGTAGATACTTCACATATACCAGTCTGAGGCAGATGGACAGGCTGGCATTGATGAAAGAACATTTAAATTATCAATTAATTCTCAATATAAATTGACACTATACAATGACTATTTACATTGTTTTATTTATAAAACCTTGTGAAGTGTTGTTTTATTATCTTTTTTTTAAATAAATATTCCTCAAAAAAAAAAAAAATTGTTTGTGGTCAAATTAGTTGTCTAATGGTTTGAACCTACCTCCAAATTTTGACCATCATGAGGCTGGTATATTCATTAACTAATGTTGACATCATTCATAACTTAATTAGTTAGTCAATGGGATCATTTAATTTTTAAAATTATGAAATGAAAAGACCAATGGGCGATTCTGGCAATATATTCAGGCCAGCTAAGATGCAGTTACAGATGGTCAATTTCCCCTAATTTTCTTTTCAAGAAAATGTTGTAGCTTGCCATTTATGACAAATTCTGACATGTCAAATCAAAATTATGAAATGGTTTATTTTTCAATTTTCAATTTTTGAAAAAAGGTTCAATTTTTTTTGACAGTTTTTTTTAAAAAGCTGCAGTACTTAGGGACAACCACTGGTCTTCGTCAGGAAAACTGTCAATCATAGTCAATTAAGATTAGTGTTAAATGCACTTGTCACTTGCAGGGTTTTAACTAAAATCTCAGCGCTAACAGACTAGCCATAATGTAGATGTACTGAAGATGTTAGCCAAAGTTGTTGAAGGCAATGGACAACAAAAAGGAAGGAGGCCAAGTGATGAGAATAACTCACTTGACTCTTCTGTCAGGTGAGCTAAAAAATAGTATTTCCTGGATACTTAAAACTTATGCTTTATTGAATGTCTAAATTTGTGGTTTGGTAATATCCAAGAAAAGAGTTACAATGATATGAACCTACAGTAATATGAAACTTACCAACAGCCAAGGTTTCTAATTCTCCAGCCACTGAGATCTTGTACAAGTTTAGGGTACATAGCTGCTTCTCCTGTTGGTTTCTGTTGGCCCCATAAAAATAATGCCCCTTAAATGATAAAGGAATGTTGAATTAAATATTGGTACTATTAAACGAAAAATTCCTTGCTGCAGTAGTCCATTTATAAGTAAAATATAAATATGAGAGAATGAAGAAAAATGTGTTTAACAAATTTTGCTAGATATATACTGTCTTTAGTTTATTACAAAACAAAAGCTTCTGTCTCAAGTTTCTTAAAATTTATTGAAATGTATAAAAAAAAATCTATGAACATCAGATGGTAGCATCGAAAAGTCTCTTTTCCAGAACCCCCCCCCCCCCCCAAAAAAAAAATAAAAGGTTTTTAGCTTTTACGCATTAGCTTTTTACAAAACTCCCACAATGGACATTAAATATTACCATGTTCACTGACTGCAAGAGAAAATGTAGATCCTGCATACACTTGTTTAGCTCCTCTGTTAGGTCCATCAAAGTAGCCTAGTTTTCTTGGTACCATTTCATCTTTTGGTTCACTGTGACCTAGTCGACCATAACCACCAAAGCCCCAGGTAAATATTCTCTTCTTTGCATCTAATGCAACCTACAGAGTTTAAATATATATATGAGTTGACATTGTATTATATGAAGTATTTTAAAAGTGATATGGTATTTGTGTTGTTTATAGATACAGTTTTATTCAATAAGTTTTTAAGTTGAAAATTTATATAATTAAGCAAAGCGTTTTTAGACACAAAGTATTTCAATTTTAGAAATTATAGACCTTATTATTTCAAAAAGGACATAAATTGAACAATAGTTTGAACTACTCAATCTTAGCATTTATTTTTCACCAGATTTTAATGCTGATTAACTAATTTATAAAATTATTCTAATTTTTTTTTCACAACTTTACTTATTATTTATGATTCCTGTGGTATTGTCAAAGCAAAAGAATAAATAGGGTTTTTCTCCCCATAAATCCTTTAAATAAAATTAATTTTTCATTGAGTTTGACTTGACAAGGCATATTGCATTATGTGGCTAGATGTTTTAAAAATTCATAATATTAACATTTTCTTTCTTCTCCACATGTTGAATTTTCAGATAAAAATTTTCCTTTATAAATTAGTTTTAAGAGGAAATTATGGTCCTCTGTACATGTATGTCATGCCTACCGGTATATATAGATACAAGAAGATGTGGTATGAGTGCTAATGAGACAACTTTCCATTCAGGTTACAATTTGTAAAAAGTAAACCATTATAGGTCAAAATACGGCCTTAAACATGGAGCAAGATATATATTTATGCTAGAAAAGAAAGTTTAAAGAAAATTTAATGTATTTGTATGATTTGTAAGTATGAGCTATATGTTTGTAATGTAAACACTTACTGAATGATTATGTCCACAAGCAATATCTCTGAGTTCTACATCTGTTAAAGGTATAATACGATTATCTCTGTCACGATCGATGAAGACATTCACTTTACGGGGTTGTAACTCACATTTGAACGATAACTTACTGCTGGTGACAAAGAATTTACCATCTGTGTTATGTCCTGTAATAAGATATGTTATGTTATTGATATAGGAAAACACAAGAATAGTGTAAATTAATATCTTTTAGTGATATTTTTTTTTTCATTTTGGAACTTATACAAGTGATATTAAAGATAGATTTTTTGCATAAATAAAAAAAAATACATTTTGAAAGACAGCTTTATTTCCTGAAAATCTTTAAACAATGTAATGATGAAAGGACAAGGTTCACTAATGGCACAAAATGGCCTAAAATATCAACTTTATCATAAAACACCAAAAAGGTCTCAATTTAGTTCGTAAATGGGTCTATTTCCAAAGTATAATTGCTAAAAATATCAGTTCTTTTCATAAGACTACAAGATATTCGCCAAAGTAAGCCCATTTTGGACATTTTGTCAAAATATGATTTTTTGTGCATTTTTAGACCCAAAAGCTTTTGAAACAGCTTGGCCGCCACCTACATTTTTGTACAATCCAGAATGTGTTGTAACCAAAAGATTCCAATTTTGATATAGATTTCGTTAATATAAAAACTTTTTAGATCGTAGAATGGTAGATTGAGACCAAGATTAATTATGCCAAAAACAATTCAAATTATGGACAAAAAGTACCAAAATTTACATTTTAATACAAATTATGCTCATTTAAGGGGTCATTGCTCCATAAAGAGTATAGGAAAGTGCCAGAAAAAATATTTTTGTCTTAGTAGTATTATCACAAGTATTTCTATGTGAAATTTGTAATTTTTTGCCCCAATTTAAAAAACATAAAAAAATCAGGGCCAATTTTAATCCTTCATGAACCTTCTCCTTTCTGAATTTACAGCATACAAAGCAGTATTCTATTTGAACAATGCATAGAATTCAAGACGAAAATTTTCCTGTTGATGAATGAGGGTAGTAAAAGTAGTTTTCAGCTACTGTTAGCGTCAAATTGGTTTAAATCTTACAGTGATTTGTCAAAATATCCTATCATAATTTGTCAGAGGTCTGAAATAATTATCGTTACCGTCATTTTTGGAGAAAATTAACATGATTCTTCAATATCAGACATTTTTTTATAGTCTATAGGAAAGTGTACATTTTATCGCCATGCAACAAATATTACCATTAACATCATTTGGCAAGATTTATTATCGTTATTCGTCATAAAGGTACCCTCATGACTGACTTTTTATCAAACTTTTCTAATCAAACTTTGACATTTACAACCAAATATTGCAATGAAACAAAAAGCAGTGGTTTCACATGCTGCTGTCCCACATCATCTTGATATTGATGAGAAAATGGTAAAATTTTTAGTCAAACAAAACTTGCCTTTAGAGGAGAAAACCTAAATTTGCATGATGTATAATAGTTTGTGAATCGTGTTGAGCTGATCTAACTGGCAGAAAAAAGAGCAAACTATGGATTCATTATTATTTGTAGGATACCAATTTTCGTAGATTACATTGGTACTGATAAATTACTAATTTAAATGCTTGACAAAGTGCAAATTTTCTATATAAGATTGTATGTATGCATTCACTGGAACAACCATGAAATCAAATATTCTCAAAATATGTTTCCAAAATTCAGGAAAATTAGTATCAACTTAAATCAATGAATCCTAAGTACTGCAGATATCTTGAGAATTTCCACCCCTGGTGGTCCTTTAAGAAAATCTACTGGTCCTCACTATTTTTTCTGTTAAAAAATACCAAAATCGTGTCTGTCCTTTGCAAAATTTTGGTGGTCAAAAACTTCGGACTGCCACTTTTTCGAGAAATCTGAAGTAGGTTTCTTGCATTGTCACCTAACTAACTGTCCATACTTCGGACGACCAAATGAGTAGAGGTTTCTGGTACCTACCTAACTGTCCATACTCTGGACAACCAAATGAGAAGAGGTTACTGGTACCTACCTAACTGTCCATACTCTGGACAACCAAATGAGTAGAGGTTACTGGTACCTACCTAACTGTCCATACTCTGGACATCCAAATGAGTAGAGATTTCCTCTGATATCAATCATCATACTGAAGTCCCCTCCTGCTGCCACTTTCTTTATTGGTGGTCCATTAAATGAGATCTACAATCACAAAAACAGACATTAAAACATACGTGGCACAATCTGATAATAAGTAGATGTAGTTTGTTGAGGTGGTTTATAAGTGTTTCTCGTTTTTTTATATAGATTGGACCATTGGTTTTCCTGTTTGAATGGTTTGACACTAGTAATTTTTTGGGCCCTTTATAGCTTCCTATTCCATGGGAGCCAAGGCTCAGTGTTTAAGACTGAACTTTAACCTATAATGGTTTACTTTTATAAATTGTGGCTTGGATGGAGAGTTGTCTCATGTTGTGTCTTGTACATGTGTACTACTATTTTTTCTGTTTGTCTTTTATAGCCATTGGCATTGTCACTTTATTATCCATCATGGAGTTTGACTGTCCCTCTGGTATCTTTCGCCCTTCCAAAACAAAGAGAGGTAAAAAAAAGTCTTTTGAAATTGATATCCTTGTATCATTATATTGCTTAGAGGTTAAAGTTCAACACTTTAATGGTAAAGATTTCTTACCTTTGTAGGTGTGTACACATTACAACTCTGATGACCTAGACCAAGTTGTCCATATTTATTTTCACCACAACTATACACAACTCCCTTTTCTGGAAAAAACATAAAATCAATCTTCAGTTTGATTGATTGATGTTTGCTTTACGCCACATGAGCACAAAAAGGCTATATCGTGGCGACAGCTTATTCAAATATTTTAAAGATTTACAGTATAGTTATAAAAATCATACAAAAAGTCCTTCAATAAACTAAAATTCAAGTCTAAAGCAAATTTTTTATATACAAATATCAATCTTCAGTGTCCAACATATTCTTACAATTTATTTAAATTCATGACATATTTTTAACACTAATTCTAAGGAAAAATAGAATGACACATAGTTTTTTTTTTGTTCATGATCAGGATAATGTAAAATATGCAAAAAAGCCCCACTGGTCACTGGAACACAAAAATACTATTGTGAAAGGTGCAATATTCGTTCATTGCATTGAAATCATGCATTTTTATATAACAACCCAAATATACATTTGAAAGTTAACATTAAAAGTCTTAAGGGAAAATTAATTTTATCTGAAAGGAGTCCAGCTGTAGGCAATCAACAAATTTATCATGATATATATGTTCCATGTAAACCCTGATTTAATAGCCTTATTGCATGAAGAAACAAATAGTAATTAGTATTTATTTATTCAATAAACAAGAATGTGTCCTAAATAAAAGATGCCCCACTTGTTTCTCTGAAACTGATATTATCAAGATGCTTGATTTCTTGATTGACAACATATTTGTTACGTTCGGAGGACGTGTTTTTCAACAGACTGTCGGCATTCCAATGGGAACAAACTGTGCCCCTCTACTTGACGACTTGTTTCTTTATTATTATGAGGCTGACTTCATGCAGGAACTTCTTAGGAAGAAAGATAAGAAGTTAACAATATCCTTGAACTCTACTTTTCGCTATATAGATGATGTTCTTTCACCAAATAATTCAAAATTTGGTGACTATGTGGAACGCATCTATCCAATCGAGCTAGAGATAAAGGATACTACAGATACAGTTAAGTCGGCCTCATATCTTGACTTACATCTAGAAATTGACAATGAGGGTTGGTTGAAAACAAAACTTTACGACAAAAGAGATGATTTCAGCTTTCCAATTGTGAACTTTCCATTTCTAAGTAGCAACATTCCAGCAGCACCTGGATACGGAGTATATATCTCCCAATTGATACGATATTCCCATGCTTGCATTTCCTATCATGATTTTCTTGATAGAGGGTTGCTGCCCACAAGGAAGCTATTGAACCAAGAGTTCCAAATGGTGAAGTTGAAATCATCCCTTCGTAAATTTTACGGACGCCATGACGTACATGAGAAAAACCATATCATAAGGAACATGTGTACTAAGTTTCATGTTGATAATCCAATTGATCCAAAACTACCTTGACCAAAAACTTTAATCCTGAAGCAGGACAGGCAAAGGGATGGACGAACGGATGCAGACCAAAAACTTTAACTTGATGCGGGAGAGACAAACAGAAGAATGGATACACAGACCAAAAACTTTAACCTGAAGCAGGACAGACAAACAGACCCACAGACCAAAAACATAATGCCCCCAAGTTAGGACATAAAAACACCTAAAACATAATCCTCTTTAAGCAAATCATTGATTGACACTAAACTGTCATGTTAGTGGAAGATAGCACAGTTTTTTTTACATGTAAAACACAAGTAAAAAATTCAGGGACTAAACTCAACTGTTTTTGTCTAGGGGCCAGCTGGGCCCCTAAGATATTTTTTCATGAGCCAAGTTGAAATTTTAGGAGCCCAACCAATCTTTATACAAATAGACTAAATGAAAATAAAACTGAAAATTACTTTTTATATACTTACTAACACATTTCCAGCTTGAATCTCAGGGCAGAAGGGTGCCAGAGCTCCTAAGTAAGGAGTTTTATAAATAAAACAGGTGAGATGGGAGAGGATTATATTATTTTGATGCAACAATACATTGCATATATTGCAGAAGCTTAGAACTGTTACTTTTTTTCTCCATAATTGTTAAAATTAAAAGTACAGTCTTGTTTATGTTCAAATACAAATTTCTCTGATTCTTCTTTAAATGTATGTTCATGGTATGAAACAAAACAGTTTTTTTAATTAGGTTATAATATTTAAATTATTGCCATCAGTAATGTATTATAAGATTTGACAATAGTTATTTTAGGTTATTTCCTGCCAAAATTGTCTCCCTTCAATTTTTTTTTCAACTTCCTGTTGACCTGACAATATGGCTGTTTTTTTTTAATAAATACTATCTCAATCCAAGCCATTCTCTAATAGTGTTGGTTTTCAGGAAATATTCTATATTCGCTTTGAAAAGACAAAACAGGTTTCCTTTTGGGAACAGTCTTTGTTAATATCGTGGGGGGAAGGGTACAAATGGGATTTACTTCAAATTTTTTAGTCGCCAGCTGGGCGATCAGGATGACTAAATATATTCGCCCAGCCGAAATCTGGTCGCCTTGGGCGACTGGGCGAGCGTTAAGTTTAGTCCCTGAAATTATATGAAATAGCAACAAACCTGTGACAAATAATGTATGTTGTTTTCCACATGCCACATCTATAACATTGAGACCTTCTAAAGCTGATACTACTGTAGGAGTGTCAATTCTATCTGTGCTCCCTTGTCCAAGTTGTCCTGATTCATTCCTCCCTGAAATATGTGAATTGTATGCATGTAGTATATTTATACATTGTATTTTAATGATATAAATGTCTTACTCTTATGCAATATCCCTTGTAATGTTCATTATGATTAGATACATGTTCATCACAAATTTTCATGGCATCAATTGACAATTGATGCTATGAAAATGTATGCACAAGTGCAGACGACGTATGGCAGATTTTAAATGTATGATTTGACGTTGTTTTCTATCAGTTTCTTTAGAATGGAGGTAACAATATTGTAATTTAAGCTCCAACAGCATTAATTGGATTTGATGGTCGCAAATACCCTTTTACGATCTTTTACTACTGCCACTATAAATATGTGGCCAGTAAACTTAATTTGCAACCATCAACATTATCAAATCACCAAATGATGCAGTTGGAGATTAAAATACAATGCAGTTATCTCCTAAATCTAAAGTTTATTTCTGGTTGTTTTGTTTGCTAACATGTTTAACCCTGCCACATCATTTATGTATGTGCCTGTCCCAAATCAGGAGCCTGTAATTCAGTAGTTGTTGTTTGTTTATGTGTTACATATTTGTTTTTCTTTCATTTTTTTTTATACAAATAAGGCTGTTAGTTTTGAATTGTTTTACATTTTCATATTGGGGCCTTTTATAGCTGACTATGCAGTATGGGCTTAGTTCATTGTTGAAGGCTGTACGGTGACCTATAGTTATTAATGTCTGTGTCATTTTGGTCCCTTGTGGACAGTTGTCTCATTAGCAATCATACCACATCTTATTTTTTATATTGTCTCAATGTAATTGTAATTACATCATGTAACATAGAAATATCAAAATTTTTGTATACCAGTCCTACCATGGATCACAAAAATATATATATATAAAAATTTGTAGAAAAACGGATCACGAAGAACGAAAATAACCCATCAGGCCCCTCGATAAGTTAACAGATGCTGAAGTTGCGTTTGTTTGGAAAGCTAATGGATATCAATTTAAATCATCATTAACCAATACTATAGCTAGAATGAAGTCAGTATACAAAAGCATCAACAAAACAAGAATGTGTCCCTAGTACACTTGTCCATAAATTCAGCAACATTTACATTTGCAAAGGGACATACATATATATTCATGTAACTCTAGATGTGCCACAAAGGAAAATTAAACTCCAGCTGTGTTTTGTGGTAATAAGCATTGTGTATATGATTCATAACATTTGGTTGAGGCAAACTAATTAAAGAGAATGGTAACGAAAAATTCAGCAATTTTTCCATTTGAAAAAGTCATTACACTAGAACAGTACACATGCAGGCGAAAATCAAACTTGATCCTCGTTTTGTGGACAATTTAAGCATTGTGTATAAGATATACATTTGTAACATTTGGTTGAGGCAAACTAAAGTAAGAGAACAGAAACCAATTTTCGGACGTACAGTAAGAACATTCTTATGTACAATGTAAGTACAGACAGACAAGTGTAAAACTTAATGCCCCCACTCTGTTACAGCGGGGGCATAAAAATAAAAAGGCCAAATAAAGTATTAGTTGAAGGCGAAGAGGATTGACGACCAACATTTTGAAAGATTTTGCTAAATACTGTAAATCTAAACATGATCAAACACTTACCCCACGTCAATACTTTATCATGTGTGATCAAACACTTACCACAAGTCAATACTTTACCTTGTATGATCAAACACTTACCCCAAGTCAATACTTTACCATACATGATAAACACTTACCCCAAGTCAATACTTTACCATACATGATAAAACACTTACCCCAAGCCAATACTTTACCTTGTATGATCAAACACTTACCCCAAGTCAATACTTTACCATGTATGATAAAACACTTACCCCAAGTCAATACTTTACCATGTATGATAAAACACTTACCCCAAGTCAATACTATACCATACATGTACATGATAAAACACTTACCAAGTCAATACTTTACCATACATGATAAAACACTTACCCCAAGTCAATACTTTACCTTGTATGATCAAACAGTTACCCCAAGTCAATACTTTACCATGTATGATAAAACACTTACCCCAAGTCAATACTTTACCATACATGATCAAACACTTACCCCAAGTCAATACTTTACCATACATGATAAAACACTTACCCCAAGTCAATACTTTACCATCTGTTGTTATGACAGCACAATGACAACAACCAGTCGATGAAGCTACAGTTCTAATTTTGACTCCTACCAATTTGGCTAACCTATGTGGACACCAAAGGTTAGGGCCACCACCTTTGGCTGAAATTTAAGATTACATTTGATAAAATTCTTGATTCCAAAGGTTAGGGTCACTGCCTCAGGCTGAATTGAAAGATCAAATCTGATAAAACGCTTGATATATATACATTTTGTACATGTACTGGAGAAAAATAAAATAATTGACTGTGTCTACATTGTCCATATACAAAATGTAAACTAGTAATACTAAATAAACAGATTTTGGTACCAATTCTCGTTAATCATCAATACCGTTACTTACAATGTAGATTTCTATTCATCTTAGAAATATGTGAATGTCTAGGTACCTGAAGTTAAACTTCTTTCCAACCACATACTTTTTACATTTTGATATTTTAAAGTTATCTATTTATCAAAAGTTTTTGTTTCTAAAGCTATAAGAACAAAATTGGTAAAGAAATGCTTTGAAAACTAAGTTATATACATGTATATTTCTAGTGTGTAAAAGGTTGAATTACAAACCTCCAATATGAAAGACATTGGAGACAACTGAACAGATTCAACAATGAAATTTAATTTCTGGTGCAAGATTCTTTGTACTCAATCAAGCCATTTTCAAAGATTTGAGAATAAACAAAGTATAACAATAAAGCAAGTTGACAGAAGTGATCCCTATGTTGGTACAACTGCACTGTAGGGCAACACGTTAAAATACTAACCATTCTTTGGTAGTTTATTTCTTCCTATCAAGTCCCAGTTGGTTCCACCACAAAACAAGACTTCTCCACTTAACATTGAACCTTCTAGTTTCTGAAAAAGAAAAAAAAAAAAGTAGGAGTGACTTGTTACTTGATCAAGCAACAATAAAAACCCACATGCTATTCCTGTATATACATTGGATCAAATATAATAAATGAATGGGAAATTGTCCCTTGGACATAATTGACCACACTTGCATATGGACCATAATTTGGTATTGGGACCGTTTCAGATAGAAAAGTGATAAAATATTGTATTTTGGTGAGAGAAGTTGTTGCTCCACCATCAAATGCTATTATTTCTATTAAAACATAGGTGCTTTCTACTCTCCCCTAGAGAGAATTTGAAATAAACAAATGTTTCAGATTATCTGGCCGCTATTCTGTGTCGTTTCTTAGTGTTATTTTTTCTTCAGAAGTGCACAACGCTGGCCAATTTAAAGATAATCATCGCCTGCAGTAAATAGTACTGGAAATTTTATGTAAATAAAGATAATTTAATAAAGATACATGTCAATATACCGTTACACTTGGAATCTACAAAGTTGTTATCTTTGTCACAATTTTTTTTTTAAAATCATGTTCTGCAAACAATTTTCAGAAATGCAATAAACTTGTCAAAGGAGAAGTAAACTTTTACCCTGCATGACTTGAAAGGAAGTACTTTATTGTATTTGAACATTTTTATTCATAGCAATAGTTTTCCTTCCAGGACCATCGTTAATAAAAGGAGAGGAAATATCAAAAGTTTGCTTCAAACATGTGCATCAAGTGGTTAATAAATCCTTATGTGATATGTGCAGACGCCATTTAACCATATCATTTTGTCAAACAATACAATTAACACCTTTATTTATTAGTCCTTTGTTGCCTAATGCTATAAAATGCAATCAGTTGATTATTGATTTTCTGTAAAAATCTTAACAAGTTCAAGGTGAATTCTGAGTATTGACAGGTAAATAGATATACATGTACATGTAGGAAGATGGGGGTATGTCAGGTAAAGTCTGAGAAACCCAAAACAAAATAAATAAACAAGATGGATGAAATTAAATCGTTATATATATTTCTTTCGCCAATGATGAATTTTAATCGCCACAATTATTATTTTTTCTCAAAATGCAAAAATGGCGAACACTAGCGGAAACCATGCATGTATAACACAAGAACTGTAAAAGTGACTCTTCCAAAATTTGTAGCGGTGGCATGTTTTTTTCTAGCTGACGAACTGTAGCTCTTAGGTCCTTATGTTATTTTTTTACTTTTTCAGGACCATAGAGCTACAGATTTTTCTATGGTCCGTAAATAGTCAAAAAATAACATAAGGACCTAAGAGCTACAGTTCCCCAGCTAGTTTTTTTACTCTCATTTAATTTGAAAATCACTGTTCTGTTTGAAATATAGTCAAATAATCAGTTTATATATGTTAAAAAAACTTCAAGGTAGAACAAATAATTCGTCATGAACATTCTAGCCTAAAATATATATTAATCATAGTTTTGCTTTTTTTGGTATTCAGATAAACCAATCATTTCCCCTTTTCTCGTTATCGTTTGGAGGGCTTTTTGAACTTTAACATCCTTGTATCAACAACACATTTTTAAAGATTGGTTATATATCGAAAAGGGTGTAGTGTTTCGTGTGATAACTCACGACATCAGAATAATCAGTGGTGTCGCCGTCTTTATGATCTACTACGGCATCGCCGGTCGCAGAATTATCAACTTCTTCATCTTCAAATTCCTCAAAATCATCACTATTCTTCCTCTTCTTTCGCTTTCCCGCTCCATTTGTTTCTCCAGCACCTCTTTTCTTTGGTGGCATGATTGGTTAGTGCTAGTTTTGTCAAAATAAAATATAAATGGTTTGTTTATTTTTTCAGACAAAGATCTTTGTTTTCAAAATCAATGATTTCAATTCCCGCGATTTCTCCGAACTCACGCGAGAGGATTTG
This sequence comes from Mytilus galloprovincialis, assembly GCF_965363235.1. Classification (NCBI taxonomy): domain Eukaryota; kingdom Metazoa; phylum Mollusca; class Bivalvia; order Mytilida; family Mytilidae; genus Mytilus; species Mytilus galloprovincialis. The sequence goes on along the minus strand of NC_134850.1, from coordinate 44,362,283 downwards.
GCGGCATCTATTTGTTAAATCTATTTTAATTGGCCAATGAATTATGATTTTCCCACGGTTAAGAATCATTCAACTTTTCACATTTCGGATTCACTTTTCGTCATTAAAAACATGATAAAAGGATCATAAACAATTCTTCGGAATAAAGGATCATTTCCAACAATAGATAAAAAAAAAATGCGCTGCGAATAGTGCAGTTTCTTGTATATTCCTCCATTAATTGTGGAGCACTACCCAAAAGGGTATAGTTTTAGCAACTATATGTACACCTTAAAAAACATAAGGAAACAATTAATTATATATACAGATGACTGAATTTGGTTTTAATAATCACTAAATAATAAATATCATAATTAATTCATAGGGTTGTCATCATAAAGTTTTAAGAAATATATAAAAAATTTTAAATTCATATGTGCTGGCTGAGACTACTATTTATGTTAAAATATATATCAGGCTTATAATTGTGTACGCCGGGTTCGCATTTCGTCAAAAAAACTCATCAGTGACGATCGAATCAATACAGTTAAAGGACTTTATCATATTCGAATTCGTCGAGTATTTCATAAAAACTTGTGCAAAAAAAAGGCTAAAGCAATCATGGGTCCCCCGAATGGAAACTTTATAGCTCCAAATAATTCTACATTTTATAAACATAACATGTACAGAAAAATGGACATGTGATATTTCATGTCAACACAAATGTGGTGGTTAGTGGGCTGGTGAAACACTCAAGGTAAAACTTCCACCATTAGTGTCATCGAACCAGTGCTTGTAAAAAAAGTGTATACTTTTGTACGACAGATTGCATTGGTATTGTACCTGAATAATCAGATTATGGTGGTATATGTGTTTTAGTGCCGATCCAAAATGGCTCTCACAGGAGGACATAGTTTAACATAGGACCCTAAACGAAATACAAACAAAGATCTCCTTCTCTGAAACTGAACGAAGAAAAAAGACGAAATCCAGTAGTTTTGCTTAGTCCAACTCTCAGAGTATAAAAAAATATTTTGAAGATATATAGAATCGGGTCAACAACGGCAAGAGTAATTCCTAAAAGCAAGTGTTCTGCACCCTGATCTACATTTAACTTAATTAAAGTAACGTTACTATTTTCAAAGAATTACATTTGCCAACACATAATAACAAAAACTTGTTTGGTTCAGCTGTGATCAAAGTAATAATACACTTATTATCTCAATATTTCAAAAGTCTCTAATAGGCTTTATTTTTCGCTTACACTTGTTCATCCACTATATAAACCTAGAAATACTTGTACATGTAGTACAGTATATAATAAACTTACCGTAGATTTTACTCTCGTGTGACTTACGTATTTTTACATCTAATTCGTCCAACAGCTTATACAAATTGCCCTGATCATCACCTTCCTTCGAATGTTACTTTAGTTTCTATTGTCACCGATTCACTGAGAACACCTGCACTGATTGCGGAATTTTCGTACTAGAAAGATTTTTTTTACAAATCCCAAATGATCAAACCTGGCGATTAAAAACAAAAGAACTAGAAAACATGCAACAAACAACAAACAACAAACAACAAACAACAAACAACAACACTAGACATTTCTGAAATATTGAAACATTTTACTCGTGTTTGTAAAAAGCATTTCAAGTAAAGAAATTGATTTGAAAAAACACGTCGTAAAGAAAATATCGATAAAGAGCTCGAGGTTTAGAATTTTATTTTTGCTTTCATTGATCTTCAAAAAAATATAAGATATATATAATGTCATATTCCTCACAACTGTTACATATATCATGTAATTGCTTATTAAGATCTATTCAGAAGAAGAGTTGATAATTTAATTTACTATTTGTCCCTTAGTTTTACTGGTAGCGATGTTTTTTCATATCACTCTACTCAGTACTGTGCTGTTAAAGGAAATTATCAGTAAATAAGATCAAAGGAAAATTTCGTAAAATAGCGCACTGCATGAAATGATGCATTTATTAGAAAATTATATCCATATAAAAGCTAATATATATTTAAAATTTCAAAATATATCATTAGTATAATCCATTTGAAAATATCTTATTTACACCGTATTTACTTTAAGTTTAATATAACCAATAAACTTTTAAGAATAAACCCAATTTACATATATTTTTAAAGTTGTATAAATCTAAAATTTATTTTCTTTTAAATTGCAGTAAACCTATTTAAATGAGAAATTTAAATTAGGGAAAATTTAAGTAAATTTAATAAAATAAGAAATTTAAAGCAGAACAAATGTCTTTATTTTTCTGATTTAAACCATTTACTGTGAATTAAATTTCAAGTTTACAAATGCAATAATGAAAATAAACTTATTATATACTAAATTAAATATTGTTAAATTTTCGTAAATTTGAAAATTATTCATATGTAATTGCCAGTAAATTTAATATTTAATATCAATTTATTACCCGCAATAAACTGTTTCAAATGTTCTAAGTAACTTCTTACTTCCTTTTTTGTTTGTTTGTTTGTTTGTTCGTTTGTTGGTTTTTTTACGATTGTTATAAGCGTTTAAAAGGGGAAGGGGTGTGTGCAAATATGTTGATAGTTTGATGATTTACAAATCTACAAGATTCACAATTAACAAGAGTGTTTGTATTTTTATAAAGATGGTTAAGTGAGACTTAGGCCATAACTAGCCTGGGGTCCTGGCTAATCTTGTCAGCCTTACGACGCGCAGCTAGATTGGGCCGGATCCCAGGCTAAGGCCATAACCTCTTGCACAAATTTGCTGTACTATATGGCTGTAAAAGTTTCAAGCTTCAGGTGTATCTTGACTTGCTAAACGCCTTTATGTCATTTATCGTTTTTTGTTCAGGAATGAGGTAAAAAAGAAAGAAAAAAGAGTTGCATTTTGCGTCACATGTTGTAAACGTTAAAAAACGTTAAAAAAAGACACCGACACTTTGACTCAGCAAAAGGTAATTCGATCAATCAGTAATCAGAAGACTCTGGACTATGAATCTTAGAAAAGACTGCACTGAGAACATTTTCACATCAAACAATTAGAATCACGAAATTGCAACGATAAACACCAAAATCGAGCAGCACACCTATATCAAAGTTCCGATACTCAAGAAGTACATTTTGCAATATAAAACTCTGAAATTATATTTTTCTTATTTACACAAGAAGCCCCGGAACAAGCTATTACAAGTATAAATAATAAAGTAAATACATTTTATGTGGTCATATTCTTTATTATACACATTCAAATGGCTACATGTTTGAAGTAGTGTTACATATTTGGCATCCCATTCTGATCAAACCTTATTTTGATAAATATAAATCTAAACAAACTGAAAACGTGTTCATTATATTTCTATATTCATTTTTTACATTAAATTTATGATTTCATTTTTTCGAGAAGTCAGCGTATTAATAAAAACCATAAAAATAAATGTAATGAATTTTGTGAATTGATTAATAGTTTTAGTGGACAAAAATGATAAGACAAAACAAATGAATAACACATCATAATCAATGACATACACATGCTACATTTCATTTAAAAATAAACATGTACATTATTGAAAGAATAGATCCAAGCGAACAAAATTTTACAAAAAATAAACAATTGTGTACACAAGTGAAAATATGTTTGTGTGCAGCGCGTGTGTGTCAATCCGCCGCTTCCCTTTCCCACCAAGCATATCAAATGGTTTTACGTTAAGGGAGAATGACCCGTGGTTCTTTTCATGTTTAGCTGAAACTGAATATAAACACAATTTAATAAAATGAAACGAGACGGCAACATAAGTTCAAATTAATTCGTCGTAATAAGTTAAACAAGACCATGTATGCATGTCAAAATGTTTATTAGTACATGTACATGTATCTGAAATGAATGATGGTCAAAACTCCATATCACCTTAGCCAAACATCCACTCCAGTCCCTTGGGCTTTTTGGGACACGGTCTATCTGAAGGCTCCCCGACTGTTCTTTTGGATTTTAATCTCTTCCCCTGAGCATTTAACATACGATCGTATTTTCTATCCAAACGCTGTATCAGCTGTTTAAACTCTGTCGACACCCACGACAGAGGACGTGTAACGAAGATAGAATCGTCCTCAGAATCGGAATCTTCTGAGGACATGGTTTCAATCTCCAATGCTTTCATGAACCTTTCCTCCTCCTTTGGATCAATTTTTCTTTCTTTTAGGGTTCTTCTTCGGTTGATAAGTTTCTGAAAAACGATACATATGTACAGTATACCTTAAATGTTAAACTCAGAAGATGGTGAGAAGTAAATACCACTTGATGTATAATTTGGATTATTTCCCTTGCATCACTATCAACAAACGAAATTGAAATCGCTATAAATAACGAATTATTAAGTATTGGTACCTTGTACAGTTGTTTTCTTATATAGCATAGGCGTATCATCGGGGACACTTAACTCGGATTAAATTAAACAGTTTGATTTTAGGGTAAAATGGGTCCCCCTCTTTTACAGATTTTAAACAAGGCGCTCTCCTTTTATTCAGAAAAATCCGGACCCGTCTCTGAGTAAGCGATTTGTTAAAATGGTAATTTTCTCATTTACAAAAAAATATTTACCTATGAAAACCATGAATTAACCATAATATACGGAAAAGTTACATGAACCTTCAAATCTCTTAATCAAACTGCCTACAACAAATTGATTACGTTTAATTCATTTGAACTCATCAAAAGCATCAAACATCTCCTTACTGTTATATAAGTTTCAATGTGTCTTTAATCCATCTTTATTGAAATTCCTATCTTAAGAATAATTATCGCCGATGTTTATTCCTTATCCAGATGACTAAAACTGTCTCAAGTGTTTATTTAGTACATACCCTGTGTTTTCGGCCATAGAGAACCATTTTTCTATTATGTTCTTCCTTTTTCCCTGTTAACTCCATTATCTCCTTCTGTTTAACAGAATTGAAATACGTTTCAATCCCACCTGCAGAAAAAAAAAGAACTATGTGAAAATATCAAACCTAAAATTAATACTTCAGTGCCAAAGCCTACATGAAATAATTAAAAAAAAAACAGAATAAGCCTCGAACACCAGTACAGTTTGAATTAAAGGTCCATACATGTTACGCATTGATAAACAAACTGAGGAGGGTTGGGATCCCGCCAATATTTCAGGAGCCAGTGATTCATTGGTTTTCGTTTGTGTACATGTTACATTTTTGTTTTTCGTTCATTTTCTGTACGTAAATTAGGCTGTTAGTTTTCTCGTTTGAATTGTTATACATTGTCATTTCGAGGCCTTTTATAGCTGATTATGCGGTATGGGCTTTGCTCATTGTTTAAGTCCGTACGGTAACCTATAGTTGTTAATATCTGTGTAATTTTGGTCTCTAGTGGAAAGTTGTCTCATTTGCATTACCACATCTTCTTTTTTATATAAAAAGTTAAAAGTTGAGGGATTTTAGAGCATGTGTATTCTGTTGCCATAGTTAAGCGTCCTTAAGTTCAAAGGACACAAACCGAAACTATACCGACTACGTCAGAAAAAAAGCGATGTAGTAATGACAATTAATCACTTAGGGTAAAGAAAGAAATCGGATACTGTCGTAAATTGACGGCCATTTGATATTCATGGAGGAATTTGGGGATGATCGAATCATTCTTTTCACTTTTTACTAAGCGCGTTTATTTGATATTGTTTTTGTTGTTTTGTTTGTTTTGGTGTTTGGTTGGATTTTTTTTTTGATGGGGGGGGGGATGGGGGTGGGGTCGTTTGAAAAAAGTAATTCCCAATCCACCATACAATCATAACTTTAGGAAACAAGTGATAAAACGCATTGGATAGGTAACTTTGATCTTCTATAACGACTGTTACAAAATATTATAAGTATAAGTGCTGCAGCTATAGATGTACTTACACCTGATCACACCCTCTTCAACAGTTTGATGCTGACCCTTCACATAGATCAAAATCGCCTCTGTCATTGCTTTATTTTCTTCAGAATTGCATCTTTGAATATAAGAATATGTTCATCATCAATTTCCTTATTTTGAAATTAAACTCATATAGTTCGTTTATTGATACTTTAAACATACTTGTAACAGAAAGAAAAAATGTGGACTAGCCTTCCTTGTCCTTTATATTAAAAAAAAAAGAATTGTCACTATACATGTAGGTGCATTTACGTTGCATACAGGGGATACTTAATTAAAAGGCGGGCTATACAGTTCATAAAAGGCAGAAACGTTTTGATTTGATAACAAAATATTTAAAAAAAAATAATAAATAAAAAAAATAACATCCATCCGTACATTGCTATACTTTTGTTTGGCAACATATAGGTACAGCGACTCCTTGGACGCAATAGAACGACCATAATCCACATCATTGAATGAGGAATCGGATGGTATATGATTGCTTTAATTTTTAATAAATATGCCGCGTTAAGTCTAAGCCAGCAATTTCTCTGTTTTCTATAAGGAGTGTGCTCTTCCGTCCCACTGCCCAAGCAAGTTCTTAAAAGGTCTTCAGATGTCAAAGTCATCTCGGACTAGGTATTCGATTGCTGTTTTAAGATACATGTTATACTCACTTAAGTACTGTACCGGCTGCAGTTTTTGTGGTCCACTTTAACCCATTTGCTCTCTTATTATGTTTAAATCCGTCACGTACAGATTGCTGTAAAAAGTTTAAAGTAAACATTATTATATTTCGAATGATGAGTAATGTATAAAAAAAAAATGAAAACAAGTATGTTAATTGATTACACTGTATCATCATGACTGTATGCATACATGTATATTGATAATGCGGGGTTCACACATTGCCGATTATTACTCCCGTTTGAGATCAGACAGCGATACGACACGAAAAGTGAAAAAGTCGGATTAGTATCCTCAATTATCTGGAATGTCCTATTATTGTCTGAACGCAGTCGTTTAAGTTCGTAACAGATTCCTACTGGTCGGGAAGGGTCCGAATAGTTCGGCAAAGCACCCCGACAGTTAGGTGCGTCCCGTAACATTCGGGGAAACTCAGCCGATTTTGTCTAGTCGTATTACAATCGTGCCTATGTCGTGACAGATTCTGCTGTATCGGATCGAATTCCTAACAATGTTCTGTGTATTCGGGACGGTGTCCTGTGGAACGGGAATGATCTGGAGAAATTTGTTCGAACAGATAACTTCCGTCAGCGTCGGTTCACTGTCTTGTCACTATCTGATCTCTGTCGGATTACATTCGGTAGAATCGGGACGCAGTCGTGACAGACTCGGTCGAATTTTACCTGGCGAAAGATAAAAATCGGATTAGAAGCGGATTTAGAACGGGATTATCGGGATAAATTCGCTTGGAAACGGTTGAATATCGGCGCTTCCTGAACAATATCTGATTGTTGTCGTGATTAAATTTTTAAAGTTTGAATTTACATCCACGATTCATAGGATCTTGATCAGACTTTTGATAAATTTTAATCGGGAATGGTCCTGTCAAGGACGGCAGTAAAAATCGTGAATGTGTGACCCCAGCTTTACTGAATATTTGATTGGTTAAGGCTACTAGTTTATTCCAAGTGACATTAAATAAAACAACAGTAAGAAATGAAATACCTTTATATATGCAGGCACGTGAATCTCATTTTTACTTTTATTCAGCTGCTTTCCATTTTCTGGTCTTTTTTCCAAAGTTTTTAACATGGAAAGGCATTCTCCAACAAGAGCATTTTGTTTGACAAACTGTTCTTGGAGAAATGTCCTTTGATTGTCAAATAACTTCTCAAGTGTCTGAAATACAAATATGTTGATATATTTAAACTTTCATTGGTATTATTAATAATTCACCAATCATGTGTCAATTTATAGTATTGCACCGTGGATGAGACTTGAACATAAATATGATGATTGAAAGTTATTGAAAAAAAGAATAGCATGAGATCTTAAAAATAACCATGTACATAACCCTATTGCCTACAAAACTTAAGTATAAATTGCGTTTTTTTAGTTTGTTTGAAATACTGTCAATTTTAATTTCGTACAAGAAGAGATAATTCATATGACAATATGCACTTCGCTTTTTTTCAGACAGGGCAAACAAACTGTGGCTGTGCAGTTAATATATAATTCTTATTTTTTTTGAAAAAATTATCAATTAAATGTGCGACATAACCTTGTTAAATATAATATATGAAGGGGTTATATTTAAAATTGAACGTGTAATGCCTTCAAATAAAAGAAATAGATTTTCTCCAGCTTAGTTTCCTTTTAGCGAAAGACCTTTATGTATATATATATATTGGCGTTTATACTAGCACTTAAGATAATACATTTTTAATCTCCAGGTTGTACGTACCCAACACCTTGACTAATATAAATATTAATTTGGCTCGTTAAATTTTCTTAAAATTTTGACAAAATGTTTACTTTGACCCTTTGACAAAAAATTTTAAAAATTCAAAAATTTGAATCAACAACTTTATAAGAAAAATTTCATTGGTTATAAAGCAGTTTGACTAAGAAGCCTAATATTTAAAAAAAAAAGGTGATTAAAACGTTTAATTGAATTTCGGAGTTATCTCCCTGTAGTATTAGATACAATCTTAACCAAAGCATTCATTCAAGGAACCGTAAAAGCTGTCACATCAATCAAAATGAAATACCATTAAACTGATAAAAGTATCCTTATCAAATCTAAAATGGAAATGACCACGCCACAAAATGATAAAATTATAATATCGCCTCATTCATGCCTATCAATTCCCAATCGTCATTATATATCGTGGAAGTATGTCAATTTATTACTTCAATTGGTTACACACATATGGTCATAAGTTATAAAGTGAAGTACCTTAATACACGAGCTGGATATACGTGAAGTGTTTTCTTGTTGCACTCTACCCAGTAAAGGGGTACTGGTTTGTCGGGTATACGAGCGAGGAGTATCTAGTGGCCCTCCACAAGCACCTGATGAAACTGTGACTGGGCTATTTGCTATACTTGGACTCTCAAAATGTGGCCTCCATATCTGTGCTGGACTTGGGCTTCTTCCTTGCTCAGGGACTTCTGAAGTCTGTGATGACTCAAGGAACAAATGCATGCTGCTGTCCCCAATATCCGGATCCTCATCAGAAGACATCAAAGAGTTGAAAGTTGACATTTTGAGGTATGTGCAAATCTTAGAATTCGGAGTTCGTGTTTAGAGAGTAAATTTTTATATAAATGAATATGTGTATATATTCTGATCTTTATAGCCAACTTGCAGTTGTTACAACTGCATGCCACATGACCAGAAGCAGATTTATCCTATGCAATTTACAGTGATCCTCGATGACATCAAAGTTCTTCAACTCTATGTGTATAAGGGATCAAAGCTTCCGTATTTGACATATTAACAAAAGCACTCCTCCTTTCTAGTTAGTCATACAATAGTTAGTGAATGGGACGGAGAAAATAATTATTTGCAACAATTGTGATAATGGTTCAGAAAGGAGCTTCAAAATTAACATTGTGCTACTCATTTACAGATCAAAGTATTTGTATACATTGCATGAACAATATTGTTTAATTACCAGTTCAAGAAATCTTTCAATATTATCATGTATAGATATTTGACGGTTAAAAAAGAGACTGATTTATTATGATACATGTTTTTATCATTCATATACTACATTTGATATTTGATGATTATTTTCCTTTTTCTATCTTTCAGTAAATTAAGGTCGCATATTCAAAAGTGCGTAATCATCTCCCTTTATTCATTTGATTATATTATGTACAATAATCAAGTCAATAAAAATTGTAACAGATGTTAAAAAAAATAATAAACTTTTAAGGAACCGAGTTTTTTCCTAAAAAAATATTCTGATCAAGCAGATGTCAAAAAAAATGTTAGACAAAAAAACCATCTCCCCTCCCTTTGAAGTTAAATGGTTGCTCCCTAAACACAAGTGTTACAATGTTTACCATTACGAAATTAAAGGGATCGTTAACTTCATTTTGTTTTTATTGTATACACTAGAACACATCCGCGATATCACAGGTCCGTGACTGAATAAAAGTATATAACTATGTGCAAGCCTTATTTTCGCCTGAATTTTTAGTATTGGTATTGTAATCTGAAAAAGTCATGCTGATTATAATATGCACAGTTTTCTCTGCTTTCAAAATTTTTCTTGTTTGAACTCTTCGAACTGGAACTTATCAATTATGGTAATAAGATAAGATAAGAATTTTATTAATCTAACCAAGAACCTATAAAGGGCATCATTTTACAACAATATTATGACAATATGATTGGTAATATTAATTATGGGGAAAGCAAAAGGGTCTGGAATGGTTAATCAACTTAAGTGTCTTATATTAGCTATATATAAACAGTTGAAGGACGCCTCAGGTGCGCCATAGACGGATCCAGAGGAGGGGTCAGGGGGCCCGGGCCCCCCCTTTCATGGGAAAAATTTAGTGATTATATAGGAAATCACCGAAGCATGGCTGTAGCCCCCCTCTTTTAGGTCAGTCAGCGCCCCCTCCCCCTTTATAAAAAGTTCTGGATCCGCCACTGTGTGGGAGTTTCTCGCTGCATTGAAGAACTATAGGTGACCTTCTGCTGTTGTCTGTTCCATGGTCGGGTTGTTGTCTCTTTGACATATTCCCCATTTCTATTCTCAATTTTATTTATTACAAGACCTTTCCTATAGAATTTATTGTTAACTTGTTCTCGTTATGAACGTGCATGAAACATTTGCAACAGGATGTTAAGCAATCAATTATCAATCTTATGCAAGTTTATGCACTAACAGTAACACAAAAAATGACAAAGGTCAACTGTGTCCCACACATAAGAAATATTATATTTTTAAATTTAAAGTCCTGACCGCAAAGACACCTCCAATATATATGTATATCCACAGCCAGCAAAGTGATAACTTCCTAGCATTCAAACTGTAGAATAATTTACCCGAACAGCTTATACCCAAGATGGGACAGATGGACAGAAAGATAAAAGGACAGAAGGAAAAATTGCCCCCTGATAACTATGCTTGTCTTTATGTCTTTATAATGTATACTTTTAATTTTGTTTAGCTATATACAACTATGTCGATGTGCTACAAAATAACTTTTAAACACAAATGTCTTAGCTATAGGAAACGACTATCGCCTCCGGGTGCGATAATTTCTCGCTGCATTTTCTGCTCTATGGTCGGGTTGTTGTCTCTTTGACACATTAACCATTTCCATCTCAATTTTATTCAATTATAAGCAATAATGAAAATTGATAAATTAAATTTCATTATTTTAAGGCCAAAGTTACCGGACCTAAGCCCAATTAAAATAGCACGGGGAAGTCATAAGAAGCAAATATTATAAAAGCACATTTGTCCTTTATAAAACTCGCAAATGTCTAATTGAAAAAGCTCAAATTTCTTATGAAAAAGCGCAAATATCCTGCGCCGTTTTGTATAGAAGATACATGTATGTCTGTCAGTTAAATAAATTCTACCCTTATGAAAAGAGAAACATTGCTGCAACCTTGCGGTAAGGTTGCAGCAACCTTGCGGCAATCTTTTTAGTTCGCCAGAAGACCTGAAAGTTGTTCACCAGTGTTCGCCGCTAGCAGCGACCTTTCGGCAAACAAATGTAAAAGTTTGCCGCAAGGTTGCCGCAAACTCTTAACTTTCTTAAATTTGAAGGAAATTGTAAACAAACTTTAAAGGAGTCCTAAAGTTTGCTGGAACTTCGCCGCAAACATTATAGCATACTGAGCATGCTCCCTGTACTAAAATCAGACTTCCTGCTTCTTTGAATTTGAAATAGGAGGGAGTTTTTAATGTTGGTGTTTTCATGTTAAAAGTAAATGGATGTTATATATGATAGATGTCTGAGTTATATATGATTCAATTAGTTCCTGGAACATGCCATGCATCATTGATCATCTCTTTGTAAGTTAATTTAGACAGTTTTTGCATGTTAATTTGCTATGATTGGTACAAAAATTAAGTCAAAGAACCCCCATTTTGAAATAACGATTGTGTTACACTCTTATTGCCCTTAGAGAAAGCTAGATCATTACAGTTAAAATCTTAAACTTTGTGGATAATGATGTTTTGCAGGAAAGGTCTTCAAAACAATTTTTAATTCTATATTATATTGTTTAATCCCATTTGTCAGATTTATATTTTAGATATGATTTTATGCTTTATGTTGTAATGCCTTAATCATGTTAATCCCAGTTTCTTTATAATTGGCCTTATAAAGACAGATCTGTTCTTGATTTTTTCATACATATGAATCTGTGAAGAAATTAATCAGCTCATTCTGAATTATGCACTGAGTAAATTAATAAATATACATGTACCTACATTGTTTTAATTGTGGTCACAACTTTTAACTCTCTCTTTCACATTTCTTTAAAAATGTAATTTGATCAGAAGGTGAGCAGGTAAATATCAGTTATTGGTCATAATAATTAATTTTGATCCACATGTGCATCATTTTGAATAAGAGGTACAGTTTTGAAAAAAGAATTAACATATAAAGGTAGTCATAGGGCATCATTATCACTTGATTTGCCAGAAGTTCACCGCAAACTATATAAGGCTTTGAAAGTTTGCCGGAAGTTCACCACAAAAATTGCCAGAAGTTCGCCACAAACTATATAAGGCTATCAGAGTTCGCCAGAGGTTCACCACAAATATTCGCCAGAAGTTCACCACAAACTATATAAGGCTATCAAACTTTGCGGCAGACTTGCCGCAACCTTCATTTGCATGGTAAAAAGTCGCGGTGAAGTTGCCGCAAACTATTTGCAGCAACCTTACCGCAGTGTTTGCGGCAGATCTGCCGCAACAGTTCGCCAGAAGGCTGATTTTTCAGTAAGGGTATGAAGGTTTAACAGAAATGCTGACGTTATGAAGAGACTTATTATGGTCTCATAAAACATCTCAAATTTTAAGGAGATTCCCGATTTTACTTAAATCAATTCAAAAATTCTACAGAGAAACTTAGTCTTGCTGAAGAATATCTTAATTCAGAAGTTTATGAATACCTGTACACACTTTCAAAATAACCAATTTATATAAAATGGTATATAGACATATTCTTAGAGGCATGATATTTTTATTAGTTGTTAGTGTCTTTGAAATAGCTGTCAGGTAACTGCGAGTACTCTCGGATCTGTTCATTGTTTCTTTTTGTGTCGGGATGTATAAGTACCCGGCCACGTCCACTTGTAATTTTTGTCTATCTGATGAGTTAAGCCTTTTTCAACTGATTTTTATAGTTCGTTCTTATGTTGTACTGTTATACAACTGTCCCAGGTTAGTGAGAGGGTTGGGACCCCGCTAACATGTTTAAGCCCGCCACATTATTTATTTATGTGCCTGTCCCAAGTCAGGAGCCTGTAATTCAGTGGTTGTCGTTTGTTTATGTGTTATACATATTTGTTTTTCGGACATTTTTTTACCTAAATAAGGCCGTTAGTTTTCTCGTATGAATGGTTTTACATTGTCTTATTGGGGTCTTTTATATCTGACTATGCGGTATGGGCTTTGCTCATTGTTGAAGGCCGTACGGTGACCTATAGTTGTTAATGTTTGTGTCATTTTGGTCTTTTGTGGGTAGTTGTCTCATAGGCAATCATACCACATCTTCTTTTTTATATCAAAAGATACAAGAATTAAAATGATGTACGCAACACACGACATCAGTAGATACAAAAAAGCAGCAGTGACGCTCGAATAAAAAAGTTAAAAGTCTAAATACATTACAAAGTTAAGAAATCTATTCCTTGGGTAGACAATCCGTAGCTTTTCGAAAAGGTCAAAGTTAATAATAGGACTCAAAAAAGAAACAAAAAAGAAACAACTCAAGGTCAGAATAGAAATGATGACCGTGCTTGAAAGTCACATGTGAAGCTCTTTCTGTCATGTCCTGAATTTAGATAACAAAAACGAAAATAAGCTTTCACGAGTAAATTTGATAGTATTGCATGCAAGTAGTATCTTAGCGCACGAAATAATAAATAGAAAGCATCTCACTGATACTCAGGAAAAGAATTTGCATCAACACATATCTTAAACATATAGTTGAATTCGAATGTCAAACGGTCTACATTAAATGTTGTGACTCATGATTCATTGACATTTTATACGGAATTTTTGAGAACGCAAATCGATAGTGTGCTTTTGAAATGTGATCTATAACGTAAATGAATCAAGAGGTGTAGGATCGTTGGTCAACACAATGAATGCAATTTTCAAAACCGTACCATATAGTACAAATATGTAGATGCTATACGATTAAACTATTAAAACAAACAAACAAACAAAAATTTAATATAACAACCTGTTAAGACCTGTAAAAACGACAGAAAACCTTCGAGACGTTCCGAGAATTTTATTCTGACTTCCGGTCGAGAGATCTTGAGTGGCCCATAGACACATCCAAAACTCGCCAATATATAAGCATGAACCCCTCAGGGGGTTCATGCAAAAAAAATTACGGATCCGATATAATTGCCATTGAGAAAACTTTCCACAAGAGACCAAATGAGACAGAAACTAAGAGCTATGGGTCACCATGCGACCTTCAACAATGAGAAAAGCCTATACCACTTAATCAGCTATAAAAGGCCCCGACATTACAAATGCACTAAATTCAAACGAGAAAACTAACGACCTTATTTTTGTACAAAAAAAGATTTGAAAAACAAATATGTAACACATCAACAAACGACCACCACTGAATTACAGGCTCCTGACTTGGGACAGGCACATTCATATAGAATGTGGCGGTGTTAAACATGTTAGCGGATAAATCCTCCCCCAACCTGGAACAATGATGTAACAGTACAATCAACATAAGTTCGTTGTCTTTGTTGTATCATTAAACACACAACTTATCAGTTGTCTTTTGAACAGCAAAAGCAAGCATACGACATGAAATTAACACTAGCAAGCCTCACCACTTCTCTCGACATTGACACAAATGGCCTTGTATATAGGTTAATATCCATGGTGATAGAGATAAAAGAAAATCAGTTAAAGCTCAAATTTGGATGTTTTTTCTCCATCTTACTTAGGGTCAAACAGGATTACCAAGGCCTCTAGTTCAACATTTACTATGACAAAACAAAACGGGATGGTCGCCTGGTCGGTCTGGGTACTTTAGCAACTTAAGTACTCTAACATTATATTCACGATTGAAGGGTACACAGACCTTTAAATAAATGAAAATATGAGACTTTAGTTTTCCATTTCTTTAAAATTTTTGCAGTGATTTCATCTGAATTCAATTATCATTTGAAAATGCTTTGATAAAAAGTGTATTTCCCTATTTATTATTTTACAAAGAACCAATGTACATTTATAATAACATCACTCTGTTTCTTAATATTTACACTGAGAAATAGTATAAGTAAAGCTGTCTTTATTTTTTCAGCGAGAATGTCAAAAAGAGACCAGCCTGTGTCAACGGCTCATTTGGAATTTCAGAGGAAACGAGGAAAGAAAGAATGTCCTGGTTGTAATGACATATTTGGGAAGCAGCATTTCGAAAATCATCGGCTTAAATATTATAATAACAGTATATGGCACTGTAGTAGTAAGACATTGAAAAGTCAGGAAACTTCGATAGATGACAACCAAGAAACCGCAAGCCCCTATTTGGCATCATCAGCTGATGAAAATGACCGACCATTAATTTCTATTATAAAGGCAAAATTAAAAAGCAATTTGCAGGCGCTTAACCACGACTCAGATGAATCCGACAGCGAAGAAGAAGAAATTTGGGACAATGTAACGATCGCAGACATTGATTCTGATTTCAACACAGGGGACGATGCACGTCAATTTCAGACTATAATCGGTGATCATGACAGTAGCCGCTCAAATATGCCTTCCCTTTTAATGTCCTTATTGATTTTTGTTTGTACATGGCAGGCCTGTCACATTATTCCAGATATAGCAATCCAGCGTTTGCTCTCATTTTTCAGCGATTTTTTCAATGCTTTGTCTGCGGAAAATGTTGCAATTGCAACAATATCCGCTGCTTTTCCTGCTTCTGTATACAAATTATATAGAGATATCGGTTTCAAGAAAGATAATTTTACTAAATATGTCATATGCAAGAAGTGTTACAAATTATATGATTTCGAAGACTGTATGCACATTATCGAGGGTCAACAAGTCTCAAAAACCTGTCAGAATATTCGCTTCCCAAATCATCCACAGATCGGAAGGAGAAAAGTATGTGGAGAACTTCTTTTGAAAGTTGTTCAGCTGCAAAAGAACAGAAAGCTGTATCCTTATAAAACATTTTGTTATAAGTCTTTGGAATCTTCAGTTTCAAGTCTTGTCCACCTTCCTGAATTTGAAAAGAACTGTGAAAAATGGAGATCAAGACGACAAGAAGAAGGTTTTTTTGCAGATGTTTACGATGGACGAATTTGGAAAGAATTCCAAGGTACAGAGATAGACAACTTTTTGTGTAGCGAGAGACATTATGGATTAATGATAAACTTGGACTGGTTCCAACCATATGAGCATGTTCAGTATTCTGTAGGTGTTATGTACGCTGTTATTTTAAATTTACCAAGAAACGAACGTTTTAAGTTAAAAAATGTCGTTCTCATCGGTATAATACCGGATATGGGAAAAGAACCAAGTCTACAAACATTCCTTGACCCTCTTATAGATGAACTCAAAAGTGTATGGACATACGGTTTTTCGTCGAATTCTTTTCAAAGTAAAAAGGATAAACAGAATTTCAAGTTAGCATTGATGTGTGTCGGCTGCGATATTCCTGCAACAAGGAAATTGTGTGGATTTTTGGGCCATGGCGCTACCTTAGGATGCTCGAAATGCATGAAAACATTTCCTGGTGATATCGGTAGGAAAATATATGGTGGTTTTGACGTTGAAAATTGGATACCCCGGGATTTAATTCATCAGCGACAGTTGGTTCATCTCATAAGACAAGCAAAAACACAAACAGAAAAAGACAGTCTAGAAAGCAAATACGGTCTCAGATATTCTCCTCTTTGGGATCTGGAGTACTTTGATCCAATCCGGATGTCAATTATAGACCCGATGCATAATCTGTACCAGGGAACAGCGAAGAAATTAATTAAAATTTGGTTGGAATTAAAAATTTTGCTACCAGAAGAATTGAAAACGGTACAGGAAAGGGTAGACTCTGTAAATGCTGCTAGCAACATCGGTGCTATACCAAGAAAAATATCCTCCTCTTTCGGTGGATTTACTGCAGAGCAATGGAAGAATTGGACAAATGTTTTTTTCCATATTTTCACTAAAGGATGTCTTACCTAATGCAGATTTGGATATTTGGCGGAAATTCGTACTTGCAAGTCATACAATCGCTTCTAAGTATGTTACAGAGGCAGATATAAGGCAATATGAGGATAGCATCCTACAGTTTTGCAAAGACTTTGAAGCTAAGTATGGCAAGGATCGAGTAACACCGAACATGCATTTGCACTATCATTTGAGCGATTGTATAAGAGACTATGGGCCAGTTTATTCGTTTTGGCTTTTTAGCTTCGAACGATATAATGGTCATCTTGGTTCACTGCCGAAAAACAATCGATCGGTTGAATTGCAGATGATGCGACGTTTTACTCGAGATTCCTTTGTAAAATCTGTAAAACTACCACAAAAATACGAAATTACTCTAATAAAACACTTTCAACAGATGGATACCCTTGGAGCAGTAGCAGACATAGCTGATGAAGAGGTTAGACATCTTCTCTACTTAGCAAAACGAAGTGCCCCAATTTTAAACCAGGACTGGTCACACATTGGTGCATATCAATACTCAAAGGCATCACGACACTGTCTTACATATGACGAACACCGTATTATTTCTCGTACTTACAGTGTCATGTATCCAGATTTGTCGGAAGCTGTAATTCCAGAATCTTGTAGAAAATGCACAGCAGTTAGTTTAGGCAATGAGGTATATGGTTCATGGGACTCTAGACACAAGCGTTCATCATTTGTAATGGCTTATTGGCATACAAAAGACGGGGAAATAATTACTGAGACCGGCACTGGGGATCTTACACCCGGCATTATCCAGACTTATTACTTACATAACCTGTTGGTCAGAGGTGATAACAACATTCACTTATTTGCAAGGGTAAAGTGGTTACGTGCTCTACCAGCTAGATACAGGTATCACTGTGGGAGACCAGTAGAAGTGTGGAGCCAAGAAATGTTTGAACCTTTTGGGCCATCTGCATTTATACCTGTTGCACGAATTTATTGTAAATTTGTACGAGCGGATGGTGAGCTTTCAGGAAGGAAAGTTTCCTTTATTTGTCCATTAAATACTGGAACGAATATATAAACATTATTTCACTATTGATTATTAAAATGTATAAAATTTAAGGCACATATTATATGATATTGATTTGAATATGTTGAAAGAAATATTGATTCTTGAATTTTTTTGTCGTTGGGGCCGTCATTTTTTTTTTTAAATAAGTACGTACGTTCCAACTATAAAGTTTACTTTAATCACTTGTGGTAGTAAGAGTCAATTCAAATGTTAAGTTATTGCATTCGAGCCCCGTTTTCAATTGCAGATATTTCTGTTTTTATGGTTTCACAAAGATAAAAGATTTAAATAGCAAGTTTCATTTCGGTTTGGGGGGGAGGGGGTGTCTGTCTGGAAACTCCAGTGCAACAAAATTGCCGTATTTTCAAGGGAAGATAAACTTCTTTCGATACCTTGCGTATGTAAATACATGTATATACATGTATCATTTATCTTCATATTATCCATTTGGAAACTATTTTCTTTTAAATGTATAGTACTTGGATCGTTTTATATAAAATATTGCAGAAGAATCTTGGTCTTTATAAAATCTTTGTAATAGACATACAGACTTATTTTAACAAATGCATAATTTCATTGAATTCTCAAATTTTCTTAATCACAAACAAACTTACATTTATATATACAATGGATACACATTTATTTTCTCTTTGACGTCTTTCAACTTCTAAGAAATGATTACTTAATATAGCATTTCGAGCTCATATTTTGTTTTGATTCGGCTGTTCAAGAACATTTTATTTTTTTCATCAGTTAATGTTAACTTACTTTCAATGTAGTTTTTTTAGTCTTTTATTGGTTCTAACATTGGTTAGAGGTATAGGGGAGGGTTGAGATCTCACAAACATGTTTAACCTCCGCCGCATTTTTGCGCCTGTCCAAAGTCTGGAGCCTCTGGCCTCTGTTAGTCTTGCATTATTTTAATTTTAGTGTCTTGTGTACAATTTGTAAATTAGTATGGACGTTCATTATCACTGGACTAGTAAAAATTTGTTTAGGGGCCAGCTGAAGGACGCCTCCGGGTGCGGGAATTTCTCGCTACATTGAAGACCTGTTGGTGACCTTCTGCTGTTGTTTTTTATTTGGTCGGGTTGTTGTCTTTTTGACACATTCCCAATTTCCATTCTCAATTTAATTTTACACTTTCAGAATGAACTTTTCTCTTGTTAAAAGTTTATTACCTGTATTTTATTTATAGATATAGGAAGCTGTGGTGTGAGTGCCAATGAGACACATCTCCATCTAAATACCATTTTATAAAGGTAAACCATTATAAATAGGTCAATGTTCGGCCTTCAACACAGAGCCTTGGCTTTATATCTGTTTTATTTTGTATTTTTTGTATGAGAACCATGAACATGCTACAATTTTATGCTGAGCCATTTAGATTAACTAATTAAGTTAGCATTGCAATTGTAATAAAACATACAAATTGGATATTATTATAATTGTTGTATATATTAAAAAAAATGTGTTATATTTGTGTGTGCTTTGTATTATGAAAAGACTTTATAATATTCTAACGAGGAAATGTAAACCTAAATGACCCATCTGAAATCTCGTATTTCCAAAAAAATCAATTCCAACTGATCATTTCGGCTTATCAGGTCATTTTATTATTTTATCAAAGAGATGACCGGATATCGTTGCCTTTACCAATTATCACACTCAATTTACTATGATTTTAACAAATATTTTACACTGAAGCGTTGATAATGTGCACAATATGTGGTTTCTTTATAGTAAAAGTAATAGGTCATTGGATCAAAATCAAAACAAATATACAACAAAACAAACGATTTACGTCTTCGGTAGACAAATCTTCAAACTATACTGATTAAAGAAGTTATTTTCTTTGAAAAAAAAAGAAAAAAAAAGAGTAAAACAACACGTGAACCTGATGCCTCTTTGCAAATTCATTAATTTAATCTTTATTGCAAAATTACACCCACATGGCCCATAAGGGTCAAGCAATAAACACAAACAATGATTCAATTAGATAAAATACAATGCAATGATATGCAATACAATAAAACATATTCTAAGAAAGAGTTCAATTTACAAATATATAGTCGACACAAAAATTATGTGAAATTACACATTTTTTATATGAAATGTAGTAAACTGATATGAATTATATATAAATACAATTGGCTTGGATGCTGAGAGGACAAACGCGTATTGCCAATCCAGGAAAAGTGAATTATCGTCCCCTTAAAGCGGTCAGTTTGAAAACAGTTTATCTTATATTTTTGTTCCTTAATCCATTAAACAGAAAAAAAGTAGTTGTTATACAAACTAGTCTAATGGAAGCAGGTCACGGGTATGATTGCAAATGAGACAACTATCCTCCAAAAAAAATTCAAATAACTTATAATTATGTAAACAACTATATGAGATACCATATGGCCTTTAACAATAAGCAAAATGCACAGCTTGAGATTATATACATCATAAATGTTAAACAATTCAATGAGAAAGTGAGCGTTCCGATTTATGGAAACGTAGGAAAGGGTAAACTATTATGACAGAAAGCGTTCAAAGCTAGCCAATAAATTATAAACTGCTGACATAGGATATAGAGATGTTTTGAATGGTTGGATTTACTGTGTTTGCAAGCTTTAAATCCCTTCGAGAGAGTTGCTGTATTTATACCACATGTCTAGTTAGACAGTCTGCATTTTAAAGATTTCTCAAATAAAAACTATAAAATGTGTAAAGATAGTAAACATGATGCTAACATGGCAAAACTTAAACTTTTTCACCATATTTTATTTTCTTTTCCGTTGTGTCGTTTCAATTTTGAAGCTCCTGGTTCTCATCGAAAAGGGTAGGGTTTGTGATATACACAGTGACATACGACAACCACTGATAGAAAAGATACTGACTTTAGACAGGGACGTACACAATTTAACGGAATACATAGTACATACATGTATGAGTTTGCTGGAACCAATCCCATCCCCTTATTGTTCGCCATAGGACATGTATGTGTGATAATCATTTATGGGCGGTTTGATATAACTTTTATATTTTGTGAACGGGATGATAATCGGAAAACGATAGTAGAAGGCATTATGTTTTCTGGTCTGTGCGTTCGTTCGTTCGTTCGTTATTCCGTCTGTCCCGCTTCAGGTTAAAGTTTTTGATCGAGGTAAATTTTGATGAAGTTCAAGTCCAATCAATTTGAAACTTAGTACATATGTTCCTTATGATATGCTCCTTCTAATTTTAATGCCAAATTTGAGTTCTGAGTCCAATTTTATTGTCCAATCAACATAGAAAAACAAAAGTGGGAGTGGGGCATCCGTGTACTAGGGACACATTCTTGTTGGACATATATTATAAGTTTTATATTCACATTCACCCTTTAAAATTGAACACATCAGTTTATTTAAAATTACAGATAAGTTTTCATCTTATAACCCAACCCCTTTTTTTCTCTTTTATAGCTTGTTTTGTAAAGAAAAGATCTGATTCAGAATTAACATCTAGTTTTATCTCATGCTCATTGAATGAAGCTGTGCATGTACCTTCTAAATCTAATCTAAATGACATGTTAATTTGAAGTTATGTAGTTAACTGATAAAAATAAGACCAGAGCGTTGTAAATGTGCCCAACTTTTGTTATTTTTTTAATTATAAAATGTACAAGTCAATAGCAAAGACGTTACGCACGGATTCGTTCCATTTAGCGTTACACGACATTCCTAATAAAACGTCGATTTTTGACGTTGTTCCACGAAAAGTTTCAAACGTTGACCTTATATTCCACTCGTGTCAAATTGCCGTTTAAAGTACAGAGCACAAGAGACCAAATTGACACAGAAATAAACAACTATAGATCACTGTATGGTCTTCAACAATGAGCAAAGCCCATACCGCATATTCTGCGATAAAAGGCCCCGAAATGACATGTAAAACAAATCAGACGAAAAAACTAAATGCCTAGTACAATTTATGTTACAAAATGTAACAAAAGTTTGTTTGTATATATTTTGGCGTTTTTTTTCTTCGAAATGTTTTTAAACTTTAAAATTTAGTTTCATACTATGAGTGAAAGAAATGTAGGACAAATCTGAGGCTTACCTCTTTACTCTTAAGACGAGCGTGCTTACAAGTTAACATGTCACATTGGCTGTCTTTGCTTATAACCTTAAAGTTAAGCAATATAAAAAAGAAGATGTGGTATGATTGCCAATGAGACAACTATCCAAAAAAAAAAATACCAAAATGACACAGACATTAACAACTATAGGTCCCCGTAGTGTTCTCTCTGCCAGAGGACGTCTCCTATCTTTGCTAGTAAAAATGTAAATATTTCGTGTCTTGTTTCTGTCTCTTTTCCCCAATTACACGTAAATATATATATATGTTTGTTGTAATTTGGTAATTTCGCTCCCTCAATTTTCGTTAATGCTCAAATGCTTCTTGATATGTGAAAGATGTAGGTAGTATATCGCCAGCTATTTTTCTTTTCATAATCTTTTTTTATAAGCACTTTAATACTGGGACTATTATTCTAACTCAATATATTAGTCCCAGAATTTGATTTTATTTAATTTTTCTTAAACGGTGACTTATACTTACATTATAATTCATATCATTTATTTTAACGTAATAAAGTAAGTCCACAATCTTAACATCAATTCCGATTTTATGGAAAAGTTAAAAAATAGCATATTTTCAAAAATCTTTAACAAAAAACTTTATAAAAAGTGCATCAAGTTTGAAAAAGAAATATGTGTTCTTATGCTGCCGTTACCATTTTTCAATTATTAAAATTGGTTGGGATCCAAATTATTTTTTAAAAAGAAAATGCCTTTTATTGATTATAATTTTTAAATTGGATTGTTTTATACAAGGCTAATAATTAAGAAAATTCATGTTATGAAGAAATTTTTACATTTTGTTCATAAATCAGACCGTTAGTTTTCTCGTTTAAATTATTTTACATTAGTCATTTTGGGGTCTTTTATAGCTGACTATTAAGTAAAGGTTTTGCTCATTGTTAATTGTAATAGAAATTATTAGTTGGTCTCAAACGGCCGCATCTTATACTTTATTATGAAAATGAGAACGGTGATTAAATCATTATGATAGCTATATAGGTATTATAGGTCTCCATTTTGGTATATAAATGTCTGGAAATATACATGGGTATAAATCTAGTTAACACAAACAAGAATGTATCTATATACAATATACATGTATGTTTCTGTACGGCTTCGTTATTGCCCGATTATCCATCCGTAACATACCACATCGTCATAGTTGTATGCATATTTGTGTAAAATATGTTTGTACTTTAACCCGTCTGGGTAATGCACCCTCATAACTAGACCTTACGAACAAACGAAAATCGCCCTAACTTGGCGTAACTTGCCGTAACGAAAAAAGAGAGAGCGCTTATTAATTTATTCGTTAATTTTGGACTAACGACTGTGAAATTCCGTTAGAAATGTCTTCCGAAATATTCTTTTGACTGCAAATAGTCTCAGATCTGTACTTGAGTGTATTTTTGTTGGGATGGGAGAGGCAATAAATGTTTTGAAACTTATTTAAGCTCAAATTCAAGGTGAAAATTCCAGGGCAAAAAAGGGTAAAATAGATCTTTAACTGTACGCCTCTATGAATAAGCCGGTTTTTAATTTGAAAAAAACATCCTCGCATCTGAGATAACTTTGTTGCCCCAAAGTTAACCTCTTAAATCCAAATTTGCACTTCTTCGCCTTAAATGATTTATTTTCAAGCTACATTTGCAAGAAAATTAATATAGGAAAATGTTGAAATAAATGTTTGAATAAACAAAGCCAGTTGACTTGTAAATGATGTTAAGTAATGTATATTGTTTTGCCTTTGGCTTGTTTTGATATCATGGCCATTCTTATTTCTCTTTTTGTATGATTTTATTAAAGTAAAGGCGTATGTATACACTTAGTATTAATATATTTCTATTGTTTTTTATTTATTTTTTTCCGTTGAGCTTTTATGACATGTTTTTTAAATTTATTTCTGTTTTTATGTTCTACTTGTTTCTATATATATACATTTTTTTGTATTTTAGGCAGATATTTTTTTTTAAATGTAAACGATTTATAATAACTTTAATTATTACTTTTAGTTTTGTTAGTGCTGTATCACTCATATTTTCAATTCGAATACACACAACTATTTTAAAATTTACGATTTATCGAGTGCAACTTTATTTGATAATTACTGAGACCCCCCCCCCAAAAAAAAATCCTTTTAAAACAAATAAATATATATAGCGGTGTTAAAACCTTTTTCATCTATTCCTGCATACACTGTAATGGACATTTCTAGCGCTGGAGAGTACATCTACAGTGGTAGACGTCAGATCTACAGAGATTGACCTTAGATCTACTGCGCGAGACTTTTAAATTACATATACAGCACTTGGCGTTAGATCTGTAACACTGAACATCAACTCTGCATCTGCATGTGACCAACAGGGCTCATTACGTTTACAATAAAAGTATATAGTTGGCACATTGATCAAATTGTCAGCCGCGAGCCATAAAAACAAGAAACTATAATAAAATGTCACGAATAAAATTGAAAATGAAGATGGAGACAACAACCCTATCAAAGAGCAGAAAACAGCTGATGGGTCTTAAACACAGCGAGAAAATCTCGCACCCGAATGTGTGCTTCATTTAAACCAAAAAGTGGGCTAGTTCAGTGATAATGGTCGTGTTGTTTTTCATTTTTGGAAACAAAGATTGTAATCGAAATTTGAAAAATCTATTTTTTGTCTCATACTTTCCGAAAGAATCTTGTTATCCCTTTTAAAGATAAAATATATTTTAAAAATCCTTCAACATTGAAATAAAAACCTTTTTCACGTCACAACAAATCTTAATGTACCTTCTTGGCAATCAATTATTCTGTTTGGTTAATCATTATCAGTCCTGTATATTTACATTTTCATTATTCAATAAAGCAGAACATAGACCTTAGATTTAACTACAGAAAAGAGAAGACACCAAAATTCATACCGAATCAGGCTACTCTTACACTCTCTTGAAAATTAACATCATATATCTGTGTTTTTGTCAGATTATTTAGTATTTTTATTTATATCCATCTGATCAGTTAAGCCTTCATCAACTGATTTGTGTAGTTTGTTCTCATGTTGTAGTGTCTCAAACTGTACCTGTTACAAGTGAGGAGACTAATTCAGTGGTTGTCGTTTGTTGGTTTGTTAACTTTTTTTCGTTCATTTTTTGTTCATAGATGAAGCCGGTATTTTCTTATTTCTATTGTTTTACAATAGCCAGTTCGGGGTCTTTTAAAAGTCTATGCGGTATGCATTTTGCTCATTTTTGAAGGCCTTACAGTGACCTTTAGTTGTTAATTGTTGTGTCATTTGGTCTGTTGTGGAGAGTTGTCTCATTGAAAATCATACCATATCTTCTATTTTTTTCAATTTATACAACTCAAACCTTGACTGCTTCAATCTGTGTAAACTGAACACCTAATAAATTCAAACAAATTCATCATTTACAAACGATCCTACTATTTATTTTTATCTAAAAAGCGGACAAACAAAACAAAACAAAGAGATTTTGTATTAATCAATCATACTAGAACCATTTTACATAGACAAAAAAAATTCCATACACTTCGACATTTTACGGCCTTCAACACGGAGCCTTGGCTCACACCGAACAACAAGCTATAAAGGGCCCCAAAATTACAAGTGTTACTGTAGAACCATTCAAATGGGAAAACTAACGGTCTAATCTATATAAAAAAAACGAGAAACCAGAAACAATTTCTTTTTAAATGGGTAAGGGAGATAAATCAAACGCATATATTTGACATGTAAACAAACGAACTCAACGTATGAATACGTAACATTCAACAACAGAAAATCAATCAGAACACTTATCTTGAACCACAACAATACAATGCAAGGTTGCAAAAAGAGTATATAATTGTTTATTGTTGTCTTTAAACATTCTACAATATCGTTGGAAATAGTTTACTCCACACAATGACTGCTCCATAACGATACGTTCGTCGAGTTTCGTCCGTTCGTAAGATGTTGAGAAACCTCTAATATGATTTACGAAAAAGTCAGGAGCAAATACAACCGGAATACAGAAAAATCCCGTTTACTTCGTGAATATTCAAAAATTTGCGCTTAAAACAGCTCTCACTTTTTTTTTTGTGTCCTTTTATACTAGTGTGCGGCAAATTTTGTTAAATTTATAAAGAATTATCCAACCATTCTTAAACTTGTATTAAATATGAAGAGGAAGACAGATTTCATATGTATTGTTTTAAGCTTTGCCAATGCAATGTTAGGGGAGATACTTAATTTAAAAAAAAAAAATCCTCTGAAACAGATATTGTTTACAAAAAGATTAGAGTGTATCCCATTATAAATATTACTAAAGTAATACGACATTTACGAAATACTTGAGACAGTACACTGTTGCGGGAAAAAATAGTATATATATGATTATTATAAATATTATCAATTGTAATTAAAATGTCATAAATGTCAAAATATATTTAGTTTATTACAAGGGGGATAATCAAAACTGCTTGTTTTAAAAAAAAAATTCTATTTGTGTATTGTATTGTACATATATAATTCAATAAATTTATTTGTTGAAACTTATCAGAACTGAATAATTTCTAAAAAAAAAACACGATAAAAACAAACGATGAAATCAAGCAAATATTTAAGCTCTTGTCATTTGCTTTGTCAGTTTTGTATTTTCTGTTATAGAGACAAATAACCAGAAATATCTATGGAAATCCGAGAACGACCTTTATCTTGGTTTAACTATACCCCTCATTGGTTGTCATTGTGAAAAGGTTTGGGATATCAAAATTTGAATATTTCCTTACGTAAATTGTTGATATATTTGCAACGAAACTTTCTATTTTTTTCTGTTTGGACAATTTTTATAAGCCGGATTGTAATGTTGTCTTTTCTTCTTCTTAATATCGCTCGGTTTTACTTTGAACACCATGTATTCCAAACTCCGGACAGTGATCGTTTCCGTTCCGGAACTGTTTTCCTTTACTCCATCAATAGAGTAGTATTCGGGCCCGTATGCGGATCGGAACTGGAACTGCCGGGGAGTTTGCATGTATTCGTCAGTATTGAAGCCTTGTTGGCACAAAGAAGAAGAAGGAGAAGTAGTCCTGAGTAATAAAACAAGATATAAACACGCTACGAAAACTGGCATTAAATTTCAAATTTATTGAAAAAAATACATTCGTATAATCTTGTTACTTAATCCAATTTAAATTCAATTAAATTGTCTTATATTAGTACTTTTGTTAAAATATAAACCTATCTGTAAACTAAAAGTTTAATGAGGGTAAACTAGATTTAAATCTTTTAAATAACAAATTTAAACTTGTATTATTTTTCAAATAATTAACAAATTTAAAAACCCATAAATCGGAATTAAACTCAAGAAAATTTGAAATTTAACAAAAGCATTAAATTTTCATAAACTACTTAAATAATTCTTCGTAAATCAGAAGTTAAATTTAAAACTAGAAATTTAATATGAGAATAAATTTTGTAAACGTATCATTTCATGCAGTGGCGATAATGACACAAAGCGATGTGCAATCTAAACACAGAAAACAAAATGATCCGGACGGCTATTCGCAGCCTGCAGTTTTTAGAGCAACTCAACTTGAACACTTCAATAGAACGGTGTTCCATGAACAAACTATATTGATTGCATCATAAACTATTGAACATAATATTACTTACACAACATACATTTATTTAGTTTTTGAGTGTACAAATATCGATTTCTCAAGATATATTTTGCTTTTAGAGCATTTTCTCATTTTTGAAGGAAATGTTAAGAAATGAAATTTTCGGGAAATATTGCTTTCCTATTTTTTTTAAATTTGGATTTACTGTATCAAAAGTCATGTATATATATGGTCAGAGATTATATGTCTCTGATATGGTGCATATGAACTTTCTGAATAATTATGTTATCGTAATAGAACCAGTAAATGAGTAAATCAACTTGACAAATTTGTAATATAAACAAAAATTGATAATAACATTTTTTTTTTATATAATTATACGTAAGTTTAATTTGAGACCATTTTAATTCTTATTTGTAAATATATGCAGTTGTTACTTAACGTTTTCTTACACCCCAGCACCTGAGACTACTATAACACATGTTTAACAGTTTTACGAACACTGGTATAATGCCACTGCTGACGGACGTGTCAAACCTACGGTTTCACCAGGCAAGTTGCCATTAATATGTTCATGTGTTCTGTAAATGTTCTGCTAATTAAATGTAGAATTATTCGAACTTTAGGTATACGGAAATTTATTAATTATAGGTATGAGCCTTATCAGACACATATTTATTTGATTTTTTGGTTTGTAATGTTCTTTAACTTCGTATGCACTATTCGTCCCTCCAATTGGTTTCATTCGAGGGTCGCTTATGCCGGCATTTATCATAAACGCGCGTTGCATAAGTTTTAAGTACGTCGATATGCAAAGATATACGCTTGGTGAACGCTATAACTCCAGGAAATTTGTATGCAGAATACAGTTTTTCATCTAGCTCTAGCGTTTGTCAAGCGTATACCTGTTTGCTACACGCACGTAATACATACACTACAAGCGCGTCGAAAACGCTACAGATAAGTTTGAGACACGATTAGAACACGTTGTATACGCCTCAAGATCGTTCGACATTTATTTGGATGTATGCAGGACGTGTTTGTCACGTGCACACACACCCCATAATTACGTCACAGACACGCTGAAAACACTGATAATCGTCCCAGATACGACTTGGAAGCGTCTCAAATACATTCAAGGGACGTTTTTCTATCGTAGCGTGCATTTCATCTACGTTAAAAAATGCTAGGCATAGGCCGACATACGTCACTTGAACGCCTGATAAACGCTTATGTACGCTTCTCGTACGCCCTAAACATGCTTAAAGTTCGTTATGCACACGATAAAGATATGATCGAAAGTTGAAGACTTTTATTCCATTCGTAGCGTGCATTCCATCTACGTTAGACAAACTCCACGCATACGCCAACATACGTTACTTGAACGCCCGACAAACGCTTAGGTACGCGTTTCGTACACCCAATACACGCTTAAAGTTTGTTGTGCACACGATACAGCTTTGATTGACAGGTTGAATGTATCCAAAATTACTAGCGTATTGGCAGCGTACATGATTTTTTACTAAGCCCGACGTACGTCGGAGCTTAACTTGGACGTACGCGGGCCGTGTTTGTAACATATGCCTGGCGTTGTTTCAGCGCTCCATCAACTTATAAAACGCACCAATGGCGTATCAAAATGTATTCTGACATTCAACGGAACTTGTCCTGACATTTATATAGTGGCATATGTCCGTGAATTCACAAGACCATGTGTTTCCAGGAGCAGTTAACACAATAAAATTGAGAATGATAATGGAAATATGTCAAAGAGACAACAACCCGACCAAACAGCAGATAACAACCAAAGGCGACCTATGTGTCTTCAATGCAGCGAAAATGTCCCGCACCTGGTGATGGACCTCAGCTGGTTCCAAAATAAAAATGTGTACTTGTTCAATGAAATACTCCATAATTGCATGTCCCAGACACGCCGAAAGCACGGATAATCGTCCAATATACGACCGGGACGCGTTTCAGATACGCTCAAATAACGTTTTTCCTTTTTAGCGTGCATTTCATCGACGTTAGACAATCGCCAACACAAGTTACTTGAAACCCCGGTTAAGACGTATCTACACTATTAGTACGCCCTAAACATGCCTAAAGCTAGTTGTGCACACGATACAGATATGACTGACAAGTTGAACGCGTACGTCGGAGTTATATGCTTATGTGTGACGCTGGTATAACAACCCTTGTGTAGACGAAACACGCGTCTAGCGTACACAAATATAAGCTTGACATATTTGATGATATATTATGTCAGAATTTCAAATAATTGTAGTACCTGCCATGACCAGTAGTACCTGCCATGACTAGTTTAGGTATAGACTTTTCAGTTAGTATTTTTAGTTTAAATATAATAGCTAACATTACAATATCTATCACAACAACACTTGTTCTTTGTCATGGTATTCGGACACCTTCTCTTTGAACACTGAGAACCTACTGTTTAAAAAGTAAAATCACAATAATACTGAACTCCGTTGAAAATTCAAAAAGGAAAGTCCGTAATCAAATGGCAAAATCAAAAGCTCAAACACGTCAAACGAATATATTACAACGAATACTAGAGTATTTCAAAAATTGTTTATAGAATCCAAATTATCATTTAACAAATGTACTGGACCTCTTTAGTTTCGTTAAAATGCTCCAAGAAGTATCCAGGTCAGCTGCACTTGACGATCTTACAATATTTGTACAATCTGTTCACCCTTTATAACTAATCTTATTAAAAGTGCTGCAGCAAGAATTTCAAAACATCCTAGAACTTGAAAACTCACTTACGACCTTAAATACCACGATAATATATAGGACTCAGTAAGAGTGACCAAAACATTTAATTGTAGTTACTATAGTGTTGAAATTCATTATGTTTTAACTGATACCTGAACGTCATTTCAAAGAAAGGTCTTTATTTGCCATTTTTCTTAAGATTCTCTTAGTCCCATTACTGCACAGTTACATTAACCAATTATATCTATTTTGGGTTGCTCACTAAATTCTGGCAATACAACAGAACAGCAAACAACTGATACCTAAACGCTTTTTCAAAGGAAGGTCATCATTAGCATTTTTCTTAAGATTGTCATAGTACTATGAACACTAATTATTTATTTGTAAACAAATATTCCCGTACTCAATATACCCTTTAAAATAAAATTATTTTCATTTACCTCTGAACGTTATTTTGTTTAAAGTCCAAGGTCATAGTTGTCCTTCTAATATAATTTTACATCTCTTCTCCCTATATATCAATTTTGTATTTACATTGTGTCATAGATCAATTTTATTCGTGCAGTGTATGTTTACTTGTTTTTTTATTAATATGTCTTTTGATTGAGTTACGCCATTTCAATTGATATTCTACAGCGTGTCTTTCTATGTTGTGATGTTATACTATTTTTTCAGGTAAGGATGAAGGTTGGCACCTGATAAAACTTTTAAACCCGCTGCATAGGTTTGCACGTGTCCTAAATCAGGAA
The DNA here is from genome assembly GCF_965363235.1 of Mytilus galloprovincialis. Classification (NCBI taxonomy): domain Eukaryota; kingdom Metazoa; phylum Mollusca; class Bivalvia; order Mytilida; family Mytilidae; genus Mytilus; species Mytilus galloprovincialis. The sequence goes on along the minus strand of NC_134850.1, from coordinate 44,330,747 downwards.
CACATCGTTCAGTGGTTGACGTTTGTTGATGTGCTTCATAAATGTTTCTCTTTTCTCGTTTGTTATATAGATTAGTCATATTTGGGGCAATTTATAGCTAGCTGTTAGGTGTGAGCCAAGGCTCTGTGTTGAAGACCGTACCTTGAGCTATAATGGTTTGCTTTTACAAATTATGACTTGGATGGAGAGTTGTGGCATTTGCACTCATACCACATCGTGTTATATCTACTATTTTTTTTTGGATCTTCGTCATCGACGCATTATCTCAATTTGTTCTTCGTCATCGACCCATTAACTAAATTTTTTCTTTGTCATCGATGCATTAGCTCAATTTGTTCTTCGCTACGACGCATTAACTCAATTCGTTCTTCGTCATTGACGCATTAGCTCAATTCGTTATTCGTCATCGACGCATTAACTCAATTCGTTCTTCGTCATCGACGCATTAACTCAATTCGTTCTTCGCCCTCGACGCATTTACTCAATTCGTTATTCGTCATCGACGCATTAACTCAATTCGTTCTTCGTCCAAGACGCATTTACTCAATTCGTTCTTCATAATCGACGCATTAACTCAATTCGTCTTTCGTCATTGACGCATTAACTCAATTTGTTCTTCGTCCTCGACGCATTTACTCAATTCGTTATTTGTCATCGACCCATTAACCCAATTCGTTCTTCGTCATCGACGCATTAACTCGACAACACATGACGAGGTTCCTAACGTTGGACTGATAAAAATAAACATATAGCAGAGTTAAACTGTACAGAGTGGTAGCTTGCTCAATGTCGACTCAGTATTGAAACAAGAGGCTCTCAAGAGCCTGAATCGCTCACCTTAATTCTTTTGGTTAAATCTCTCATCAATGATTATTTTGGCTTTTCAATTTATTTAAATGTTTTTTGGATCGTCCTATTTTCTTCAAAAGCCAAAAAAAATAATCATTTTCTCCTATGTTCTATTTTAGCCATAGGAGCTATGTTTCTTGACATACAAGGAAATAAAATATAAAATTTATACTAGATACTCTGAAACTCATTTAGCCTAAGTTTGGCTGAAATTGATACAGCAGTTTCAAAGGAGAAGATTTTTTAAAGTAAGTCAACATGATGAACAAATTGTGAAAAAAGTCTTTAAAGGGCAATAACTACTTAAGGGGTCAATTGACAATTTTGGTCAAATTGACTTAATTGAAGATCTTACTTTGCTGAACATTATTGCTGTTTACAGTTTATTTCTATCTATAATTATATTCAAGATAATAAACAAAAACAGCAAAATTTCCTTAAAATTATCAATTCAGGGGCAGCAACCCAACAACAGGTTGTCTGATTCATCTGAAAATTTCAGGGCAGATAGATCTTGACCTGATAAACAATATTACCCACGTCAGATTTGCTCTAAATGCTTTGTTTTTGAGTTATAAGCCAAAAACTGCATTTGACCCCTATGTTCTATTTTTAGCAATGGCGACCATGTTTGTTGATAGATCATAACTTCGGATACAATTTACAAACTAGATACCCTAAGGAACATTCAGTAAAAGTTTGGAAGTATTTGGCCCAGTAGTTTCAGAGGAGAAGATTTTTGTAAAAGATTACTAAGATTTACGAAAAATGGTTAAAAATTGACTATAAAGGGCAATAACTCCTAAAGGGGTCAACTGACCATTTCCGTCATGTTGACTTATTTGTAAATCTTACTTTGCTGAACATTATTGCTGTTTACAGTTTATCTCTATCTATAATAATATTCAAGATAATAACCAAAAACAGCAAAATTTCTTTAAAATTACCAATTCAGGGGCAGTAACCCAACAACAGGTTGTCTGATTCATCTGAAAATTTCAGGGCAGATAGATCTTGACCTGATAAACAATATTACTCCTATCAGATTTGCTCTAAATGCTTTGGTTTTTGAGTTATAAGCCAAAAACTGCATTTGACCCCTATGTTCTATTTTTAGCAATGGCGACCATGTTTGTTGATAGATCAAAACTTCGGATACAATTTATAAATTAGATACCCTAAGGAACATTCAGTTAAAGTTTGAAAGTATTTGGCCCAGTAGTTTCAGAGGAGAAGATTCTTGAAATAGTTTACGACGACAGACGACAGACGACGGACGACGACGGACGCCAAGTGATGGCATAAGCTCACTTGTCCCTTCGGGACAGGTGAGCTAAAAAAGGAAAAACACATAAATACTGAACTCCGAGGAAAATTCAAAACAGAAAGTCCTTAATCAAATGGCAAAAATTAAAAACTCAAACACATCAAACAAATGGATAACAACGGTCATATTCTTGACTTGGTACAGATAGTTTATTATGTAGAAAATGGTGGATTGATCCTGGTTTTATAGCTAGCTAAACCTCACTTGTATGACAGTCGTTAAAATCGTTCATATAAAAAAATCAACCAGTGTTTTTATTTATTTCAGAGCTATCTATCCACCTTTTGTATAGATGAAATGATAGCGCATTTCCTGAAAAAACATTTTTTTTTGTCGCGTGGTTGTTATATATTTCAAACAATAACAAGATAACTACGATAGAATATAAAGATATTTGGTAATATTAGACAATGCATGTGCTGTCTTTAGATATAAGTCAATATTGATTAGCAACTAAAAAATATAACGCCAAGACATAACCAGTTCAACTTCAACACACGGTTTTCTAAATAAAAACATTGATTTAAAAAGTTATTATATGAGTTTAAACATATTAATATGTTTAATTTTTTTCTGTTTTGATTTTTTTAGTCGTATCTATAGATCAAATGTAAACTATAGATATCACATTTTATTTGTATTTTGCACCGATAGTATAATCCGAGGTAATCAGATGAAAATCATTTTACATTTAGGAAAATGGCAAACAAATGCATTGCAAATCTACTGATTAAGTCAACACTGTGAAAAATGAATAAAATAAGCACTTCCATTGAAAATATATACATGAAAGTTAACCGATCTTTTGTTAACTTGTTGATTGTCTATTTTCACTACAGTTCCACATGATGTATGTTGTTGTTACTTTTGATTCAAGCGTAATGCCGGTTTCCTGATTGCGTGGTTTATTTCATTTCTAATTTTTGAGCTCATAATAATACACACAATAAAGTTAGATAAACACCCAAGCACGGTAAAGATTTTTACACTTTCCAAGGCAAAGTTCAAAACGAGACTTCTCTGAAAGTTAGTGCCTTCCAGTATGTCTGTAAAGTGTGACATGATCCGGGCTACAGCATATTCAAATCTCATTGCTAACAATCCGGACAAGAATGAAGGGGGAATGTTATTATCAGAACTGTCAACAAAGTCACCTTGAAGATAGGTAACGCAAAACCAAAAATACACACTTACTTTTGGAATTTCAGTGACCAGGAATACGAGAAGAATGATGACAACCATCAGCATCGATCTCCTTTCTCGTCTTCTATATTTGGACATCTTACCTCTGAATGCACTGCTTAATACTCGTTTGTATACGATATATATTGTTGACATCACCATTACTATAGAACAGCATGTCGACAGAATAATCTGAAGTATCATGTAATACAAGGTGGAGTATTCAAGCACACCTAAAGACTGATATACCACTAAACATGAGGAATCCCAATCCCAATCCTCAAACTCAAGGGAAAAATGCCTTGGAAGGCCAAGTGCTAATGACAACAGGAAACTGATGAAACAAGAAACGGAGGCTTTCCTATTGGTCATATGAGTTTTTGTCCAGATCGGGAACAAAATAGCCAGCACCTTATATATTCCCATGCTGGTCGTTATCAGATTAGAAACGGTATGGAAGGTCATCGTCAGTATTGACAGATGTGAAGCAAACATGCAATATGGGTACGGTAAAGTACATTTCTGGCCGTCTGTGGTTTTGTTAGGAGTACATACATACTTCGTCTGAAACAATGGTTCTAAACCATAAGAGCAACATGCAGTAAGAAAGTTAGCCAATCCTAATCCCTGCATGAGTACTGCGATTGGACACGTCACGTTTTTACGAGCAAGGATGGCAATAACTATAATGTTAAAGACCATTGCTACATACGAAAGTACTGAGCCAGCAATGAAAACATTCAACAAATCTTTTTCTGTATCCGTTGTAAACAAATATTTCCAGTCGGAAGCCATAAACGGGTTGCCTTTCGATATGTTCGTCATTATTTGGTTCAATGTTAGTTGTTATTCATATATTTTATTCCAATTCACAATTTCCATTTATAATGTTAAAAGTGTATGTTATATACGGAATCTTCCGCTTCAAAATATGTTCCAGCTTACTCCGTCTAGATATGGATGTCACTGTATGTACTGCTGTTAATTTGTCACAAATGACATTTTCCTGAAATGATAATTCTACAATAAAATTAATAAAGTAGTCTTTGGCAGAGCTGTTTGTAACATTGTATTTGTCCTTTTAAGCAAATGCCACGTTATCCTTTAATAAACTATTCTGTGCAACATTTAATCTAATAAATAGTAAGACTAATTGCTGGCATTTGTGTTTTTCATCGCTTCAATTGGTGTTAATCAGATGTTGCCAATGGGCGTAATGGGCAGTAAGTAAGTAAGTAGATGTTGATTTGTAAACACTCTTACTATCTACGGCAAAACCTTCAAGCCAAACTTTAACAATTTTGAAGTACTATTAAAACTCGTTTCCCTCTTTATATTTACTGTAAGTTCAGAAATTATTGCGTGCATTTATTATTGCGATATAAAAAATACTGTTTACTTCATATGAAATATTTCAAAATGCGAGTTTAAATTATTGCGTTTACAACGCTGTCGCATTTTTCGCAATAATAAAAACCTCGCAATAATTTCTGAATTTACAGTATATTTAGGTTATGAAAAATCTTACTTTTTTAAAACTTCACTGACCCTAAAACAAATACACTAATGTTAATATCTTCCAATGATTTTTTAATCGACAACATATTTGTTTAGTTCAGTGGATTGATATTTCAGATGACAATATGTAATCGAATGAGCGCTAATTGTTCACCATTACTGACCGATTTGGCTTTGTACCTTTATAAAGCAGCATTTATACAGAACGTTTTCAAAGAAAAAATCAAAATATTAGCTGGTGAAAAGTTCTTTAATTTCATTTTTAGATATATTGATGATGTTCAATTACTCAATAACCCACATTTTACCAAGTGATTAAATCACATAATTCCCAGTGTTCTTGAGGTTAAAGATACCATCGAGAGTAAAAGGTCTGCCTCATATCTTGATCTTCACCCCCGGGTTTTGGTGGGTTTCGTTTTGCTTAGTTTTCTTTTTTGTATTTTGTTAACTCTTTGTCTTTTCGTCCATCTTCGCTAGCCAAGGGTTACAATCCACTTCCCTCCTCTCCACCCTTGGCAGAATGAAATAGAGTTTCCAAGACACAAGGTAATGATTTTCATTGGTTGCAGTCGAAACTCGCTGCATCCAATCAAAAATCGCCTATAACATGATCACAAGTAAATGTAGAAAGTGTATTAAACACTTGCCACGTGCTTTACATCCCTAAACATACGACTATATTTAGTGACAATTTGAATGTTTTTAATCAACTAATAGAAGTTCCTGTATATGTTTCGTGCACATATGAATAAATGTGAACGTATATTTTTGTTTCCCGCTTTACCAAGCGTGTAGAATCTAGACGCTACCGTTTTTTTTACCTCCAAATAGAAGAGTTCAAGTGCTACCATTGGTCAAGAATAATGTATCGGAATGGGCGTGACGTTAATCTACCGATAGATGGCGCAACATTGCTATTACAAATGTTGGCTTAATCTGCCAAGGGTGGAGAGGAGGGAAGTGGATCGTAACCTTTGGCTATCGGAAATGCTTTTCGTCGTTTTCGTCTTATTTCATGACGATGTCAGTATATCTTCTACCACTGATACCTCTATAATGACTTAGAAGGAAGACTTTAATCTAAAAATTAAATCTATGACAGACGTGAGGATCTCGTAGTTTTATCTTTTCAATTATGAATTTCTATTTCTCAGCAGTAACAATTCAACTGCTTCATCGCATGGCGTTCACATATCTCTTGCATATTCACACTTTACTGACTTTGTTAAAAGGGTTTTTACACAAAAAAACTTTTTCAAAAGAGTTTTGAGAATGAACGACTGACATCGTCAGTGCATAAATTTGTATAACGATTACAAGCACAAACTGTTTGACCAAATATATGATCTGTCGGTGCCTCAATTGGCTATGGTGTTCTTAGATTTTAGTCTGATCTGTAAGTTTAGGTACTATTTCCACTTGCTATATTTTAATTAAGGAATGACATTTATATTTTTTTTGTCTATTCGAAATAACATAAAAAAAAAATGTGGTGCACACAGTTAAATAACCCGCTACGCGCGTTATTTAGTGTGCACCAAATTTTTTATGTTATTTCTTCATGGACAGAAAAAATATTACAGTCATTTCTTATGATTTAATTCCATTTTAAACCGTAGACAACCATGCAAAACATTGATGACGCCACGGTCACATGACTAAATTATGTCTATGGGCTGATAAAAACATAACGTCAGCCAATCAGAAGACGCGTTACATCCAAAATTAAATTATATGAGCATGAATTTGCATGGCGTACAATGTATACATAGCAGGAGACGCTTACGAAGTCAAAGAAACTGTTCTTGCTCTTTTTGGAGTTCGTGCTATTCCCTCCGTTTGCGGTTGCTTCTTTGATCTGTATCTTCATACTAATTCATTAACAGCATTTGAACATCGGTAAACTAACGTCACCTTATACAATCAAATAACGGAGGATACAATTTTGAGGCAACGGCTGTTTGGCTTTCCAAAAAGTTGATTTTGCTTTAATCTTTCTCGCTGAGGTAAACGTTGACACGACAACATTTTACATAACTATTCATCATACTTAAATTTTAGACAGATCAAAGTCATGAGTCCTATTTTGTTTCAAGAAAAAATATAGCCAAAGTAGAAACAAACATCTTGTTTAAGGGAAGGACTAATAATATTTTGCAAAAAACACTCTAACACTGAAACTAATATCATGAAGGCGATTCCTTTTTTTTTAAATTTTAATTGAAAGCATATTTGTTACGTATGACCATGGTGTAGTCTGAAGTATTTGTCTGCCTTTCCCCCCTTAACTGTCCATAATTTGTACATGTGGTTGGTTTTCAACATATAACTGGAATTATTATTATTATTACTAAGAAAGCCGTGGTGCAGTGGTTAGTGCATTGTACTACTAAGATAAAGGTTCCTGGTTTGATCCCCGCTTCGGGGAGCAAATTTCAGGGACTGAATTGTCGGCTCTCCCTTGACACCATTTGCAAGTATGGTCTTGAGGAAACGATGATAGTCCATCGGAAGGGGACAATAAATGGTTGACCCGTGTTAAGAGAGAGCCATATCTCTTGCAAGTAAAGACACCCATGTAGATTTCGAAAAGAGTAAGCTAATGCCGCTACAAGGCAGAACTCACAACTGCAAAGTGGAAATGGATTAGTATAAGTTGCAATAATTGTTTCCCAATCCACTATAAATACATGTTTAAACTGGAATAATTGCCATAAGAACTAACTGGAAGTAAGCTTTACAAAGGAGCTTCTTAAGAAGAAGGATGCAATACAATTATCGTTCTGGCAGTAATCGGGTCCCTTGCATAATTCAGTCTTATTATTGTTTTCTATTTAGAGGTATCTTATCATTTACTTATTATCGTATCTTTCTTTTTTTAAAGGTTTTTGAATGACCCTTGATATTATCTTCAATATCTAAATATTTGATCTTCTTCATATTACATGTAATACAGATTGTAATTGGGTATGGATATAGTCTTTTAGCGTGTCATTTTGTTCATCAAGACTTTGACCCTTTGGAAATAATTGTTGACTTACATAGTAATAATAATAATGATGATTTATTTTATTATAGTGTCACATATTTGATCAGACATATATATATATGTTACAGTGAATTTGTATAATCAGGGATTATGTAGAATCCCTGATTTTTCAGGGATTATGTAGAATCACTAAAATCATTAGTGATTATATGGATTCCCTGAAAATGACCAGTGATTTTATATAATCACTGATGATTTTAATTATTATTCTACAAATTCCCTAATATGATTTCAGGGATTATCAATAATTAAAAGCTTCAAAGATGATATCTCAAACCAATAACACTAGTGGTTCCAGCAAGGATTTGTATAGTCTTACTATACAAATCCTTGGTTCCAGGAAAGGGAGATCCCAAAAAACTAATGGTCAATATTCACGAAAAGACTGAAGAAGGAAATCGCCTTGCTATATAGCATGGAATCCTGCTCGGATCTTTAATACAAGTAATCAGTTTGAGGATGCGGATTTCCCTTCATTGGTACAATTTGTACCTTCAGATGTTTGTGCTGAAAACTCTATTTCTTTGAGATGTGCCGTAAAATCTGATTTGATGTGGAGGACAAGGTTTTTTTTTAAATGTTGATATTGTGGTAAAAACAGATGTGAATTTGATAGATATGCCTGTAGAAAATCAGGGCAAATGTGTAATAGATCAGGCCATCCAAATTTAGTTTGTAAATAAAATGTTTAATATTAAAATATTATACATAACATTAACATTTATCAAAACGACTGTACGCATAAAAATAGTTTTAATGACAATTTCATTTTATTTCATATTCTCAACCTAAAAACAATTGCTAAAACAATACGATAAAAAGAATAATCATTATGCAATTTAATATTTTCATATTCGCTTGATATTATTAATACTAATACAGTCAATATCAAAAAGGGCTCGCTTGATATTATTACTGATAAAGTCAGTATTAAAAACAAAACATCAATTATTCTATAAATATTTTGCTTATCATTTAATTATATTGTGCTTATCATTTAATTATTTTGTGTATAACATTTCAATATTTTTGTGTCGGCTTTCATATTAATAAATCATGCCTAACGTTTTACAATATTAAGGTTATTATTATGATATATACTGCAGCTGTGCTTATTTGATCAGTCAAATTGCATTGACCGTATATTCATATATGATATACAGTCACTGACCATATATCGCCTTGTTTATGACGTTGACAATGCGTTTGCGTAGAGTTTTATTTATGACGTCAATAAAACATACAGGTTCGCGGAAATTTTACGCCTTTCGCTCAACATTAAGAAATGATGGTTTTTACCCTGAATACTTCATTTAGAACAGTTATAAGAGTTGTAGTATATAAAGAATAACCATACATTGTCTCGAAATATCAATGTTATTTGTACTCGGCTCGAAACAGGTAGAAATGCTCGGCACAGCCTCGCTTTCTACCTGTTTCTAAGACTTGTACAAATAACATTGATATTTCGAAACAATGTATGGTTATTCTATGTATATTAGGGTAACTTTTAAGATATTTCAATATGTTATATATTTTAGTATCATTTTAGTTATTCTGTATAATCCCTGACGTTTTTTCTAGTCAATATACATAATCCCTGAAAGTTTTAGTGATTATATATAATCCCTAAACTAACCAGTGATTATACATAATCCCTGAAAATTTTAGGGATTCTACATAATCCCTGATTATACAAATTCACTGTAACATATATATATATATATATATATATATATATATATATATATATATATATATATATATATATATATATATATATATATATATATATAGACAATTACATATATATACTCATCATAGATATCAGGACTAAATTTTGTATTTACGCCAGACGCACGTTTCGTCTACAAGACTCATCAGTGACGCTCGAATCCAAAAAAGTTAAAAAGGCCAAATAAAGTACGAAGTTGAAGAGCATTGAGGCCCAAAATTCCTAAAAGTTTGGCCAAATCCAGCTTAGGTAATCTATGCCTGAGGTAGAAAATTCTTAGTATTTCAAACTTAAGAATAAACAACACGAACCCCACAAAAAAATAGGGTGATCTCAAGTGCTCAGGAAGGGTAAGCAGATCCTGCTCCACATGTGGCACCCGTCGTGTTGCTTATGAGATAACAAATCCGGTAAATAGTGAAATAAAATAAAATTGCAACAGGTGGGCACGTCATTTTGTTAAAATTTGAATGCGGTTTGTATTATTTATTAAAACAGCAAAACATTTTTTTTTAAATAAAGTGTAGCAGTACAAAAAGGGTCGTTCAAGATGCGAACAAAGGAATATGATCGTCCAAGAAGAGAACAAAGGAAAATGATATGCGATAGATAGTGTCTGTCTTTTAAGGACGGAACGTGAGTCTGGCGTACAAAACAAAAATGAGCCTGGTTTCTTCATACAAATAGTTCGTTTAATATTAGCTAACATTAACAAATATCGTATTATATATCTTAACAGATATATATTCATTTGCACAAGGTCAATTTCAACCGACACAGCTCTTATGATGTATACATGTTCATTCTTAAACAAAGACAATTCGTTTATTACCGCTACATAATGAGAAATTACAAATCAAATAGTGCCGAAAGATCATATTAACTTGACTAAAACGCGTGAGCTTTCTTTCAGTATTGAATATCTTTCAATAACATGTAGGAAAAAGTACCAAAAACTGTTCCTTGCAAAAAATGACCGCAACACGCCCAAGTTAAACAGTACTGATTACCATGCAGATATTTCGAGAAAAGAAATTTAATTAATATCAAATAAAATACTTGGATATTTTTGTCTAATAAACTACAGAAAAGTTTGAAGATGAGTAATTTTTTGGACACATTTTGCACGTATTCATTGTGTATGTTTTCCTTTTTCTTTTCAATTTTTATAATACAAATTTCAAATTTTGGAATATATCTCATTACTCCAAAATTTGATTGTTATTTCAAAGTTTTTATTCGTTACAAAAAAACAAAGCGAGAAAAAAAAAAAACAAAAACAAAAACAAAATCAAGAAAAAAGTATATAATAATTTGTAAGCTAGTGCCAATGTTGGTATACCGTGGATTCATTTATTTTCGTGGATATTTAATTTAGTTTTTTTGTCACTCTTTGCACACAAAGCCTATAGAAAATGTATAATTCGTTGAACATTTAAATGTTTGTTCACTTGTACCAATGAAAATTAGTATCCAACGAATAATAAAGAATCCACAGTATATTTCAATAATCTATAAATGTAGTACTCCATCAAATTTTCACGCATCATTGTAAATATAACGGAATTTGACGAGACTGTTGTACAAAGTGTGAGATTTAGCGCTATAAAACCAGGTTCAATCCACCATTTTCTACATTTGAAAATGCCTGTACCAAGGCAGGAATATGACAGTTCTTGTCCTTTCGTTTTTGATGTGTTTTGTCGTTTGAGTTGGCCATGTGATTAGGGACTTTCCGATTTGATTTTCCTCTGAGTTCAGTATTTTTGTGATTTTACTTTTTACCATTATAATTACAATCATGCATCTAATAACCAGCTTTGATATGACTATGACAGTATGAAATATTCTACTGGATAAAGCTATCGAGGTTTCCCATTACATCTATATTCTACTCCGGTTCCTGTTGAGGTTGATGTTGCCTAGTCTTTTGAAGTTTGATGTTTTTTAGATTGTTGATTGTGTTTGGCATTTGTTTAGTCTCGGTTATTGTTTTTTATTGTCCTTTGTTCAACATTTTTTTTCTCTCCAAAAGTTTGCTTTTAAAAATAAATAGTGCTCAAATAAAAGAGGGACGAAAGATACCAGAAGGGCAGTCAAACTCATAAATCGAAAATAAACCAACAACGCCACGGCTAAAAATTGAAAAGACAAACAGACAAACAATAGTACATATGACACAACATAGAAAACTAAAGAATAAACAACACGAACCCCATCAAAAAATAGGGTGATCTCAGGTGCTCCGGAAGGGTAAGCAAATTCTGCTCCCCATGTGGCACCCGTCGTGTTGCTTATGAGATAACAAATCCGGTAAATAGTGAAATAAAATAAAATTGCAACAGGTGGGCACGTCATTTTGTTAAAATTTGAATGCGATTTGCACTATTCATTAAAACAGCAAAACATTTTTTTTAAATAAAGTGTAGCAGTACAAAAAGGGTCGTCCAAGATGCGAACAAAAGAATATGATATGCGATAGATAGTGTCTGTCTTTTAAGGACGGAACGTGAGTCTGACGTACAAAACAAAAATGAGCCTGGTTTCTTCATTCAAATATTTCGTTTAATATTAGCTAACATTAACAAATATCATATTATATATCTTAACAGATATATATTCATTTGCACAAGGTCAATTTCAACCGACACAGCTCTTATGAATATGATGTATACATGCTCATTCTTAAACAAAGACAATTCGTTTATTACCGCTACATAATGAGAAATTACAAATCAAATAGTGCCGAAAGATCATATTAACTTGAATGAAACGCGTGAGCTTTCTTTCAGTATTGAATACCTTTCAATAACATGTAGGAAAAAGTACCAAAAAAACTGTTCCTTGCAAAAATTGACCGCAACAGTCGCCCCAGTTAAAAAGTACTGATTACCATGCAGATATTTCGAAAAAAGAAATTTAATTAATATCAAATAAAATACTTGGATATTTTTGTCTAATAAACTACAGAAAAGTTCGAGGATGAGTAATTTTTGGACACATTTTGAATGTATTCATCGTGTATGTTTTCCTATTTCTTTTCAATTTTTATAATACAAATTTCAAATTTTGGAAAAAAATTTGCAACAATGCCCATTACTCCAAAATTTGATTGTTATTTCAAAGTTTTAATTCGTTACTAAAAAACAAAGCGAGAAAAACAAAACAAAAAACAAAATCAAGAAAAAATTATATATAATAATTTGTAAGCTGGTGACAATATTGGTATACCGTCGATTCATTTATTTTCGTGGATATTTAATTTCGTGTTTTTTTTTCTCATGCACTCTTTGCACACAAAACCTATAGAAAATGTATAATTCGTTGAACATTTAAATGTTTGTTCACCTGTACCCACGAAACCCTAGAAAATTGGTATCCAACGAATAATTAGGAATCCACAGTATATTTCAATAATCTATATATGTAGTACTCCATCAAATTTTCTCCATGCAGTATTTCGTAATTCTGTAGTCCATCTATATTTTACTTTAAGACTGATGCTATCGCCCCATTATTATTTTCTCTAATGATAAGAAGGAAGACTCAAATGCTAATGATGCCACAAATGCCACCATGAAACTAACAACAGTATGTCCGATGTACAGGTAAACCTAAAATAGATCAGGAAATCAATTGTTACAGTTGTTATATCAGGGCCGTAACTAGCCTCTTATAATATTGAGGCAAAATATATTCGCCGAGCGTAGCGAGGTGGAAAAAAAATATGCGTGGGGTCTCGGGGCCGCTTAAGGCCCCCCCCAGAAGCTCTGAGAAAAATAACGCAAGATCGTGCATTCTGAGCGTTTCCCGGCGGACTCTTTCTTACATTGAAACTCAATTAATGTTAAGCTATTTCTTTTGACAATATTCTTGTCTCAAAGCAAAAACTCATTGTAATTTAAGATTTTTTGGTTTTACGGAGACAACATTAAAAGTAGACCGATATGTAGAATAAAGCAAAAACCGAAATTCTCATAATCATGATGTCTGTCTGTTCTTGTCTTGTCTTGTATTGTGCTTAATTCAGACTTTGGTGATTTTTTTATGTCTAGATTGAAATAGAGTGACAGTGCAGTATTATATTTTAAGTACTAGTACTGCTTAAGTCGACACTAAGGACCATCTTGACCTTGTTTTATGGTATTAATGATTCTTTTATTGTTGAAGACCCTCCATCATCTATCAAGATGAAGAATAGGGAAAAAAAACTTTGGCCATTGATCATTTGTATTTTTTCTATGCATTGACTTCGTGTCCTGTGCACGTTTACTCCATATTCTTTTTTTCTGTTTAAGAGTCTAAACACGACTTCATGCAAGTTTAATCCTTCAATGTAAAATATGGAACGCCATAGCTGTCTTCCGTTGTTCATATTTAGTATATGCTGTGATCATTTGATTATTTTCAGCGTTTTTTCTCTATTATGAGTGCCGTTTTCATTATGTTCAGTAGTATAACAATTATGGTGAGCAATAACATCATAATGATCAGTAGAATACTCATTATATTGTGCAGATCTGGTATTATATTCAGCACTTTAATCAATATACTTAGCAGCCGTGGCTTTATGTTCAGTGGGTAAATTATTCTATTGAGTAGATTTGTCTTTATATTCAGTACTTTTGAAAATATCTTCTGTCAACATATTTTTATATTATGCAGATTTCTCATTATGTTGACTACAGAAACTGAAATATTCAGTGGTCAAACACACTTTATAATCAGTACTGTTATCATTATGTTGAGTGAAATAAATATTATGTTCTGTAGACTGATCATTATTTTCTGTAAAATAAATATGATGTTCAGTACAAACAACTTTATGATCAGTGGTCAAAATGTTTTATGTTTGGTTCAAAAAATATTATACTAGGTGGTTATGTATATACATGTATATCGTATGTTTTCGGTTATTTTCGGAAGTCTACCACCACCACATAATGAAAAAAGCACTGAATATAATTGATTAACCACCTAGTATGATATTTTTTTTTAACCAAACATAAAACATTTTGACCACTGATCATAAAGTTGTTTGTACTGAACATAATATTTATTTTACAGAAAATAATGATCAGTCTACAGAACATAATATTTATTTCACTCAACATAATGACAACAGTACTGATTATAAAGTGTGTTTGACCACTGAATATTTCGGTTTCTGTAGTCAACATAATGAGAAATCTACACAATATAAAACTATGTTGACAGAAGATATTTTCAAAAGTACTGAATATAAAGACAAATCTACTCAATAGAATAATTTACCCACTGAACATAAAGCCACGGCTGCTAAGTATATTGATTAAAGTGCTGAATATAATACCAGATCTGCACAATATAATGAGTATTCTACTGATCATTATGATGTTATTGCTCAACATAATTGTTATACTACTGAACACAATGAAAACGGCACTCATAATCGAGAAAAAACCGCTGAAAATAATTAAATGATCACAGCATATACTAAATATGAACAACGGAAGACAGCTATGGCGTTCCATAGTAAAAGGTCATATGGCAATACATTGACTTTTTTTAAAGATGATTTGATACCGAGAAATTGGTGGTCTTACTTTAATTTAAACCATGTCAGCTATCTAGTTTCATCTTCAAAAAAGAGCCAGTTTTGTAATCTTTGATATCAAGTTCAATTCTCCATGCAGAAACGACAATTTTTTTTTATGTCCAGTAGCATCGTATATTCTTAAAATAGTTTCTCGTACAATGTCTGGACATCGGTGGACATGCAACATGGCAAAACCACAGTTTACGAATGAAAATCAACACTCTGCAGACTATAGTTATAAAGTAGGACAATAAATGAACAAAAGACAAACCCGGGACACAGAAGTACAAACAATAGACCATCCACTCTGAAAACTAAAAGTGAAATAGAAACATGGATCTCGAAAAACATGCACGGGAGACATCAGAGAGACTTGCAAGACACTTTCCGTGAAAACAATTCAGGTTGATATGAAGACAATCCTGTTTCAGTTTTTGTTTTGTTTTTTGTATTGGAAATTTCCAACATGAGGCATTTGCCTCATTTGCCTCAATGTAGTTACGGCCCTGTATATCAATTATTCAATGTGTACGTTCATTTCAAATTTATTCTTCATTTTATAAATCATGGCAATAATAATGTGTTGTATCATTGTAATACGCATACAGGTATATATATACAATATATTATTTTTTTTATCTGTTATTTGTAGAATAGTTTGCTAACTGCAGGATAAAACGAATACTTGTACATTTCATTCCTTGTCTGTTTTTCTGTCATGTCAATCTATTGATATCATTACAAATTTTCTTCGGATAAGATGTTTCTTTTTTAATTTATTTTCCAAAATTCATACGAATAGTTTTTTTTTTATTGGTTTTCAATTTGCAAATTAGTGTTTTGCTCTGAAGCACTTTTGACTAGATTCCATCGTTTGTCTGATAACATACACGATTCATTTGGTTTTGTCATGTATTCTCTCGTGAAAGGGTTATATTAAAGGAAATAAAAAAATCTTTTGTTTGTCCACATGATTGATATTTGAATGACGCGACTTATTATTTAATTGTCCCTTGTAAGTTTTGAACACTTGTTTATGACCATCTTAGGAAATTCAACATTTATTCACAAATGAAGTTAATTCTAAATATTAAGATATGTTTATTTGTTCATTATAAGTCATATTTCTTAAATCGATCATGGAAAATAAAAATTCGAAAAGTGTCCTTGATTACGATACGTTTCGCGGTTTTATTCTAGATTTATCAGTAATGTAAAATTACCGATTGTGACGTTTCGCTGAGTGTGGATGTAGTTACAAGCACGAGACTTCAACGCACACGACACCGCTCTTTTTAAAGTTAATTAATTCCAAAAAAACAATGTGTTTTAAGTACATTCAAATTTGCGACTCCTCCAAACAGTTTATAATAAAAAACAAAAAACAAAAAAACAAAAGTAAAATATAGAGAATAAAAATATAGCTTTCAAAATTTTGTGCTAGAAACTATTAAATCATGGAATTGCGTAAAATTGTATGCAGGTTTCAAAAGGTTAATGTCTTTTATGTTTTTTTTAGATAAAGCAGTATCCAACTGTTATCTTCAAACAAGAAATTATTCCATTTATTATTTTGGTACATCACGTAATTTTAAAGGCAGTTAAAATGTATAAATAGCAGTCTATTTTTTCAACTTTAATTTTTTTTTGATTATGGAATATGAATAATTTTTGTGATGGATTTTTTTTTAATAATTTCCATGTTTATTCTGTATTATAATGTTTTGAGCGGTGCATACCACTTTCCATACAATGTACTTTGTTAACTGAGTAGATAGTGTTGTGCGCGGCACAGTACATTCTATTGAAATGTGCTTTCTTCTCTGTGATAGAAAGTGTTGTGCGCCGCACAGAACATTTAAATACAGAATTAACATGGAATTATTTAAAAATTTCAAGCACAAGAAATTATGCAAATTCCATGACTAAAAATAATTTCTAGTTGAAATAATAGCCTGTTGTATATATGCTTTTGGATTTTTGGATCCTCAACGCTCTTCAACTTTATACTTGTTTGGCTTTATAACTATTTTGATCTAAGCATCACTGATGAGTCTTATGTAGACGAAACTCGCGTCTGGCGTATTAAATTATAATCCGGGTACCTTTGATAACTATATATTAGATATTCATGATACGATTTCTAGTATAATGAAATATATCTCGGAATGATAGTTGTATCCCAAGAAACTTTAAACTTACCACATTAAAATCACTTATATAGAATAGTGTCCTCCTGGAATAGAAATGGGTCATCATGACGATAGGGTGTATCAGATATACAGCATATGACAGTCTGGAGAGAGGAACTAGTCCACGCCATGACAAAATCTTGTTCACTACACCTGAAACAAAAACAGATCAAAATTATTGTCACATGTTTAAAATTAAACAATACTTTAGCATTAAAGATGTAATTAGGTGAAATTAAAAAAAAAACAACTAGAATTTGAAATTGATATTCTAAATCAGATGAGCATACATTAAGGAAAAGAATAAGCTAAAATATTGATGGGTTATACAGCTCTTTTTTGAGATATTAGATTTTAAAGGAAAAACATGTCAGAAAAAAGACTGACATTGACTACCAAACAAAAAGAGAAGAATCTACTTAAATTGTGGTAAATAACCTTTGATGAGCTAATGAAACATCACAAAAGAGACTTTTATTGTCGAATTGTGCATCTGGTTCAGACAAATCGGTACCGTTAATATTAATGTAAATTTTGTTGAAAATTAATAATCTGAATTATATTGTTATAATTGTTTACAATTACTTACCGCCATTGCCATTGTGGCAGGCAAACACAACCCATGCAACACATGATGCCCACAAAGGTCTTGCTAAAGACTCGTATGCACTTTTAACGTCTATTGACCAAGGTGTGCCTCCTTTCCTATAATATGTATAAGGTATATAAACCACAAATAATCCACCAGCAGTTGCTAGTGTCCACCCAATGACCGCCTGTATCTGTAAAAGAAATAGCAGATGCAAACTTCTTGAATCAAAGTTTGAAGATTATGATCTTCGACCAGGACAAACGGCGACATATACACACATAAACTATATCAATATTTATCTCTTGGATATAGAATCTGTCTTTAAAATGTAAATAAAGGCAACGGTGATATACCGCTGTTCGAAAATCATAAACCGACTGAGAGAAAATAAATCAGGGTTACAAACTAAAACTGATAGAAACATCAAATATCAGAGGAAAAAAACGAAATAACAGAAATACCAAAATGCAACAGAAACGAACTATGAGATAACATAAGCCATATTCCTGACTTGGTACAGGGCATTTTAAGAAAAAAATGGTTGATTGAACCTGGTTCTGTGGCTAGACAAACTCCCATGGCAATGTTAAGTTTAACACTATAGAGACAACATTACATGACAGGGCTACAATGCAAATAACTGGAAAAAAATTCAGGATTTAAAAATACACAAATTACCAATACAATAGAACAATAGAAATTTTGCAGGAAATCAAATAAAATCACATTTGTCATTATCTTACGTGTTGCAGATCAATTATGATATGTTTTAAGACATAAATTATGTTATTAGTGTAATAATGAAAAAATTTCGTCTACACAATGATACACAGAGAACTACACTACAAGATGAGTTTTACCGAAGTAGAGAGGGATCTGAGGTGCTCAGGCACCAGCCGTGTTACTTATGGCAATAAGAAAAAATCGGCTACAAGAAATGCTTAGGCTTTTTTACCCCAGGAATATATTACCTTAAGCTAACTGTATTTTGCAAAACTTTTAGGAATTTTTAGTCTTTTTGAATATTAATATAATTAATAACCGCAAGTAACTTTTGTTGCTGTCATACTCGATCGGATTCTGGCTACTATCATTAGAAGATATCTATGGACGTCTTTGACGATATCAAAAGATTTTGTGGGCCATAACTGTTTATGTTATTTGAACATCGGTGAACTGTTACTGCCTAAATTTAAGTTATTGATTAAAAAAAAAGATAAATGAGCTTCGTCGGATATACAGAGATCGACTATATGCAATTGAATTTCAATTCATATGTCCACTCGTTTGATGTGTTTTATCATTTGATTTTGCC
The DNA here is from genome assembly GCF_965363235.1 of Mytilus galloprovincialis. Classification (NCBI taxonomy): domain Eukaryota; kingdom Metazoa; phylum Mollusca; class Bivalvia; order Mytilida; family Mytilidae; genus Mytilus; species Mytilus galloprovincialis. The sequence continues at coordinate 44,311,407 of NC_134850.1, read as the reverse complement.
ATTTGATAAGGGACTTTCCTTTTCAAATTTTCCTCGGAGTTACGAATTTTTGTGATTTTACTTTTTACCTATTTAGGTGTGAAAAATATCTTCTATGTAATCTTCTGTAGCTGTTTGAAGATGCGCTTGTTATAAGAATCACACAAAACAGACTAAATCTTTTAGGCCATACAAAAGAATGGGTTTTTTTGCCCAAACCCTACCTACCCAGAAAAAAGCTGCCTACTCAAATTCTTTTATTGTCCTAATTTGAAGAAGTTTTTTTTAATCAGATAGGCATGAAGACTAATAAACATCCGATACGTAAGTTTCTTAAAAAAAAATTCCTACCTACCTACCCACTGTCTCAACCTTGGGTAGGGTTTGGGCAAACCAAAATATTTTTAAATGTGGCCTTACTTTGTATTCGAATGTTTTAGAAACAATCAAAGTCTTATACATGTACATATATGCATGTACACGTGCAACTGTATAAGGTCTATTTTTATCCGATACTCGTTCTGGACATGTATGAAATACTTACCACTAGTATTACTTATTACTTATACATGTACATATATGCATGTACACGTGCAACTGTATAAGGTCTATTTTTATCCGATACTCGTTCTGGACATGTATGAAATACTTACCACTAGTATTACTTATTACTTATACATGTACATATATGCATGTACACGTGCAACTGTATAAGGTCTATTTTTATCAGATATTCGTTCTGGACATGTATGAAATACTTACCACTAGTATTATTTATTACTTATACATGTACATATATGCATGTACACGTGCAACTGTATAAGGTCTATTTTTATCCGATACTCGTCCTTGACATGAAATACTTACAACTAGACGTTAAGCAACCAAATAATCAATCAATATATCCGACAAAACCCATGTTGTGTTTCGACTTTATGATTCATATTTATATGAGCGTCACTGACGAGTCTTAAGTAGTCGAAACGCGCGTCTGGCATACTTAATTATAATTCTGGTTACTTTGATCGATAACTGTTATGCAACCTATTTGAGATTTAATCATAAATATGACATACATTTATGGATTGATAGCAAATATTTTATTTTATATAAAAAAAAATAATGAAAACACCACGTTTAATGATTTCTTGCGTCCGAAGCGCTTTTCTGTATAACCTTTATCAAGAACCCTCAAAGCCAATCATTTGAAATCCGAAGATGTATAATTACCGAAACCGTTGAAGAGCTATATGTCAAAAATACCTAAAATAAATAGCCAAATTAATCTAAAGCCAACTTTACCTGAGGCTGTATTATTATTTAATTTAGAACATTAATCCATGTAATCTTCATTTCCACCTCAAACGTAGTTTCTCATGTTGATTTTGGACATCTGTTGCCAGGGTTCAAGTCAGCACCCCATTATTTCAAAATTTTATTTCATTTTAGTTTTTATTTGAATTTTGAATTTTATTTATCTATTTTATTTGCATCTAATTTACGGTTGCCCAAAGACCATTTGTTTGTGGGTTGGTAACCGACAGAAGCCATGATCTTACTTCGCCAATAAAATATATTTTGATTTTAATAACGTCTTCTCTCTTATAATTCGATTTAAAGGGCTTGACCGTTAAATCGCGTTATCAGAGGAAGGCAAGACTTGCGACAGTTCATGCACAGGTCAATGTAACGCGCATGTCTTAATTCGATTACACGGCATATCAATTTTGGGAGTTGAAACCTAAGTTTCTTTTAAATAATTTCAAATAATTTATAAATTTATAAACGACAATATAAGATGAAAAGTGTTACATACCCAGTTTAATTGTTTCCTTGGTCGTTTTTTCATTATGATTCCGAGGAGTAACCCAACACAATAAGCAGATACTCGACACCATGGTGGAGTGTAAACATTGGTCCAATATACATCATTATCTTCCTTGCCACTGAAATGAGATGAAGACGAAGTCAGAGATATTACAAAAATAGCAATGTGGATTGCCAAATCATAGCTAACAAAGCTGCAGTGTAAGTATTTGTATGCCCACCTACCATAGTAGAGGGGCATTATGTTTTCTTTCTAGTCTGTGGGTCAGTTCGTCCGTCCGTTCGTTCGGCCGTTCGTTCGTCCGTCCGTCCGTTCCGCTTCGGGTTAAAGTTTTGGTTAAAGTTTTTTTTGAGGTAGTTTTTGATGAAGTTGAAGTCCAATCAACTTGACGCTTAGTACACATGTTCCCTATGATATGATCTTTCTAATTTCAATGTCAAATTAAGAGTTTTTAACCCTATTCACTGTCCACTGAACATAGAAAATGATAGTGTGAGTCGGGCATCCGTGAACTTGGGACACATTCTCGTTTTACAATAAAAATTCGTTGATTAACATATCAAAAACATGGGATAAAAAGCAATCTAAAGCTCTTCTTATGACAAAAATGAGTGTAATAAAAAAAAATCTATAGGCACCCTCCTGCATAATTATTTAAAATCATAATAATCAATTAATATGACCTTCAAATATCTTTTTGAATCGGTTGGTTTGCCCCTAGTTGTGTTCAACCTTAATCTCATTTCTTTTATAGCAATTTAAGAATTTAAGAATTAAAGCGATAAAATCATTTCCCAATTAAGAAAACATTAAGAAAACAAGATGAAAAATTTAAGTAACAAAATCATAAATCAGAGACAGCTAAATAAGCATAACTTCGCGTATAAAATATAATTCTATTTTAGAGATAAATACATTTTCTTGAAATGATAATATTCTAGATCTAATCTCAATATAAAATTTTCTTACTGTAAAAGATCTCCTTTATATGTGTGCTCCGAATAAGCTGCTGCAGACATTCCTCCAATCATCAACACAGATATAAGAACCAGACCAATTTTCATTGATCTAAAAAAAAAACAAGAAAACTATAATTAAAATCAAATCATCATTCCCTTCCAATGCATTATTATTAACACACTAAATAAAGAGATACACTGCATGCCAGTGAATGGTCTTCCAATTCAGATTAATAAATTGTATGAATTCGTTTTTTAAATATGAAACCAATGCACGCATCCATCTTTCATAAATATATACCTGTAACTATAAAGTACAAAAAAACTGATGTTCTGACAATTTACATAGAATTTCATAATCAAAAATTTAGTCCCAAATGTTAAATTTGTTCCATTTCTATCTATATTTACCCGTTTACCATTATTGTCAACGTAAGGTACGTGGTAATCTTGGTTGATTGCTTAAAACGTTTCAATGACCTACGATGACTTCTAAAGAGTTTTTTTTGTGTCGTTTCGTTTGTCCCAATGTTGTATTTTCTCAGTACAGAGAGCAATTGTCTATGACTTTGTTATACTTATAAAAATGAAGATGTGGTATGATTGCTTGTTTTCTTTCTCCGTGTGATTGATTTTCATAAAGGCGAACATGTTTCTTCTGTATGTGCTATTTGTAATGTAGTCTGTTGAATTGGAGAAAAAAGTGTACTCACACTGCCAAAAATATCAGGACGAAAAGGGTCATAACATAAAATTGCATATCATCTGATAGAAACCAAGACCAAGACATACACTGCAATATAAACACAATAGATTTATTACAACATGATTATGTTATCAACATATTAAGGGGGTAGACCTTGGTTCAGGGAGATAACTCATTAAATCAGTAATGCGTTTGTAAAAGTCAAGTTTCATCAATGTATTTTAAGCACTTACCTGAAACAGAGTAGAAATAACCTATGTTACCTAGAAGCTTAGAATATATTTATGAAAGTGGTTGACACAAACATACTGATGATTTTATGAGTTATCTCCCTTAACCTAGGTCTACCTCCTTAATATGCCATTTGGAAACTGGTAACTATTCCATGTACCTGAACTAAAAAGATATTGTTGTGATATTTACAGCTGAAATGTATACATTAACGAATAAAGAGGTTTCAAAGAATTTAGATGTCACCGCATTTTAGAAAAAAATGTCTATTCGAAAGGGTATCAGATACACCTCTTTTAAAGCAGACTTGCTTCAAAATCAGTAGCTTTGCGTGTAACTCTATGTGATTGATAAACTAGATGAAACTTGTTGCTACTAATATGATATTGTTACTCTAAATAATCAAAAATTGTCTAACTATGTTGCGTAAACTTTTGGAACTAACTTTTGAATTAAATGAATAATAATAGGAACAGCAAGAACAGACACAATTCACCTAATACCAACAATTAAAGCAATTAAAGCAATAAATGAGATACTAGTAAACAAATCTATGAAAATTACCTGATTAACAGCAGGTAAAAAATTGTTGATGTACAGCAGATTTGTCCACCAGTTGGTTCTACAATTATCTGCTAATGGTAAAGCAGAAGGCCAAAATGGTCCATCACCAAAATAATTCATCAAACAGGTTAATACCATGATTACTATCATATATAGTGGGGTTAACCTAAAAAGAAGATTAATTGAATTTTAAACTAATCAAAGGAATATATAGAGAGAGAATATCATATGGCTTTTTCAATATCGCATCCGTATCAATCCGAGACACCAATATAATCCCAAGAGCTCTGCTCGAGAAATTACGAGTCTTAATTGAAAACTACGTTCAAACCTATGATTGCGCTGGATAAAAACCGCAATTTTTATACGTGTGCATGTAGAACAAATTTCGTTGTAGAAGGGTCTAAATACAGCACAAATAACATTTTCCAAAAGACCAAAAAAGTGAAAAAGTATATTTAAACAAAACGCATTTGACTAACAGGTCGAACAACTGATGTTCTTTAACCCTGCTGACTGCCATTGACGATAGCCAAATAAAATTGATCATAAGATTTAACAAAATGGATCTTAATATGAATTTAATACTAAACAGAAAAAAAAATTAAAAATTAAGTTGTGGCCACGATGTTATGCCACAAACATACGGTGTCAGTATTTTTTTAGTACACCAGATCCGGATTTCGACAATAAATGTCTCTTCATTGATATTAGGGATCGAAACGGTATATGGAAGGCATATAAAAAGTACCTTCATTTTTAGATAAACTCTTGAATTTTAAGAGTCAATACAGGATGAACGGATCATATAAACCGGAGGGAAAATATGATTGCGTTGGATAAAAACCGCAATTTTTATACGTGTGCATGTAAAAAATATATATGTTACAGTGAATTTGTATAATCAGGGATTATGTAGAATCACTAAAAACATAAGTGATTACATAGATTCCCTGAAAATGACCAGTGATTTTATATAATCACTGATAATTTTAATTATTATTCTACAAATTCCCTAATATAATTTCAGGGATTATCAATAATTAAAAGCTTCAAAGATGATATCTCAAACCAATTACACTAGTGGTTCCAGCAAAGGATTTGTATAGTCTTAATATACAAATCCTTGGTTCCAGGAAAGGGAGATCCCAAAAAACTAATGGTCACTATTCACGAAAAGGCTGAAGAAGGATATCGCCTTGCTATATAGCATGGAATTCTGCTCGGATCTTTAATACAAGATATCAGTTTGAGGTTGCTGATTACCCTTCATTGGTACAATTTGTACCTTCAGATGTTTGTGCTGAAAACTCTATTTCTCTAAGACGTACCGTAAAATCTGATTTGATGTGGAGGACAAGGTTTTTTTTAATGTTGATATCGTGGTAAAAACAGATGTGAATTTGATAAACGTTAGGCATTTTCATTGCCTGTAGAAAATCAGGGCAAATGTGTAATAGTCGATGCCACCCAAATTTAGTTTGTAAATAAAATGTTTAATATTAAAATATTATACATAACATTAACATTTATCAAAACAACTGTACGCATAAAAATAGTTTTAATGACAATTTCATTTTAAAATTATTTCATATTCTCAACCTAAAAACAATTGCTAAAACAATACGATAAAAAGAATAATCATTATGCAATTTAACATTTTCATACTGACTTCATCAAGCCGCCCGTGTGGGCTCGCTTGATATTATTAATACTAATACAGTCAATATCAAAAAGGGCTCGCTTGATATTATTACTGATAAAGTCAGTATTAAAAACAAAACATCAATTATTCCATATATATTTTGCTTATCATTTAATTATATTGTGCTTATCATTTGATTATTTTGTGTATAACATTTCAATATTTTTGTGTTTTTCATATTAATGAATTATGCCTAACGTTTTACAATATTAAGGTTATTATTATGATATATAAAGGTTAACTTTTAAGATATTTCAATATGTTATATATTTTAGTATCATTTCAGTTATTCTGTATAATCCCTGACGTTTTTTCTAGTGATTATACACAATCCCTGAAAGTTTTAGTGATTATTTATAATCCCTAAACTAACAGTGATTATACATAATCCCTGAAAATTTTATGGATTCTACATAATCCCTGATTATATAAATTCACTGTAACATATATACATGTATATAGACTACTGTTATGCCATAGTGTGCGAGGTTTAGCTACATGTAACTATAAAACCAGTTTTAATAATTCTTTTCCTACATCAGAAAATGACTGTACCAAGTCAGGAACATGATAATGGTTATCCTTTTGTTTGATGTGCTTGAGCTTTTGATTTTGCCATTTGATTAGGGACTTTCCTTTTTCGATTTTCCTCGGATTTCAGTATTATTGTGATTTTACATTATGTTAGTGTATTTGAACTGATTATTACAACATAAATGCTGTTTTAATGGGACATATTTGAAAGCATTATGAAGAAACACACCATTATGTTATATTATAACCATATTTGATGTGTCAAATGTTTACCAAAGTATAAATTTATTTTCATTTAACTTTCATGCATAAAACAAAACTAAAAATCTCAAAAAAAAAAAAAAACTATAATAAATGCTACACCAATTTAAAGTATTGTTGTATACATTTTATAGTTGTGGAATATCGTCGATGTGTGTTTAAAAATATTTAAAAAGGGGATGGTTGAGATTTGTTACGAAAAACAAGATTAACCCTGACACAAAATTATTTGCCTGTTTGATAAGCCAGGAACTCTGATGTCATATCTTATTATATTTTAGTTTGTTATTCTGATTTTTTTAATTGATTGCAGAAATGAGTGTTTCAATTTGATTCATTTTCGATTTTTTGTTTGTGTCGTTTTGTTAAGACATGTTTTTCTTGTTGGAAACTGTTTGGTGACATCTTAGTATTCTTTTTGTGTTAGGTATCATCCCACATGTCCTTTTATTCATATCCTAAAGTATTGAATTGATGAGGATTGCATAATTTTAACCTCTTGGATGTTAGTTTTGATGAAATAATAAAACATTACTTCGTCAAAATAATGATAACTTTAATTTTGCAATAATTTTACTGTGACTATATATAAGAAATATACCTCCAAAATCTGTGGAATATGTATTTACCAGCAAATGCGGCTGTCTTCGAGCAACTGAAGTTGTCCATTAATCTTGATGCACTATTTATTTGACTGTATGCAACCAACATTCCACTGCAAAAACAATCGACATACTGTTGATACTATTTACCAATATTTTGGTATTATACAAAGGCATTCACACTAAATTCGTTAGATGTGTTTGTTTGATTTTTTAGTCTCAGCGAACATGATTTATTCATCTATCAGTTGTTCATAACACAACGTAAAAAATAAAAAAAAATGAGCAACTCGAACCCCACCAAAATTCGGGGGTGATCTCTTGTACTTCTAAAGCTCAACATGTGGCACTCATAATGTTACTCGTGAAAGTACTAAAAAAAATATGAACTTATCGACGACCTTTATTATGTTTTGAGTACTTTGTTTTATTTTAGGCCTTATTAATAGTGTCATTTGCTGTTTCTCGAGTTTGTGTGTTCAATAACTACAAGCGAAATAGAGCTATTTTCCTAATGCATGCAGATTAAAGGTTTGATTGGCTTACTTGCTTTTTTGTATAAATGTTTGTTTAAATATATAATAACATTATACAAGCTTGAGCCCTCAACTAGACTCACCTGATCATAAAAAAGGAATCTACGGCAAGGGGTATTGATAAGACAGCTTGATAAGTAAAAGTTTCCAGCATCTCCGGCACTCGCACAGGATTGGCTAAAAATTAAAGAGAAACATTGTAAATAAATAATTTCGGTATTCTTTGAAATTAAACGGCACTTTCCATTATCTTTAAAAAAAAAATAATATAATTATCCCCTTCCCCTTTTTGGTGGGGTTCGTATTGTTTATTCTTTAGTTTTCTATGTTGTGTCATGTATACTATTGTTTGTCTGTTTGTCTTTTTTCATTTTTAGCCATGGCGTTGTCAGTTTGTTTAAGACTTATGAGTTTGACTGTCCCTTTGGTATCTTTCGTCCCTCCTTTGTTAACATATGAACAAAGTTCGATAAACAATTGAAAAGATACTATGACCAATAATTGTTAGTATGATGTGATGAAATAGATGCTACACATATTTTAAATATATATATATATATGTGTAATCGATGGTTATTCAGCAAATCAGCTGAGTTTCACTTCAAACGACCATACAAAATACTTTCAAATCTGCCCAATAAATTACTGAAAGTAGTTTAGATACAGAGTAGGGTGTTACCCTTAACAAATGTTATAAGAAGTCCATTTATTGACCCAATCTCCAAAATCCTGTTTAAAAAAAACAAGAATGTGTGGCCATAAAACGCAAAGCTAAGTTTGCACTTAGTATATATATGTTTACAAAAACATGAAACTGACAAAAAGATTACTTGATAATCAACATGTGTCAATTAACGGTAAACTACCTCGAACGAAACATTAACACGACACGGGACGGAAGCACAGACGGGAAGACACAATTCCCCTTTATCTTTGGTAGAGATGTTGGGTGTTTAATCAATCGATTTCCATGTTTTCGAATCATCAAATGCGCAAATGAATTGACTTTACTTGTTGTACTGTAAAAGTCTATCAGATGAAGAACGAATAGTTCTTTTCCATAGGTGATTAGGGGGAGGGGGTCCAAAATTTTTAAAAGGGGGCGTTATATACTAAAACGAATCATGGTAGAAAATGTATGGAGGTTTGGGTACGCCTTCTACGTTATCTCTTGAATCCGCCAAAGGGTGATGCTTATCATGTTGTTCGTGACAAGAATAAACAGCTGCGCCATGAGCGCATGATACGCCCGACGCCTTGTGTGGCAGTTTTATGCAATAATCATAAATAGTTTCTGAGAAAGTTTTGAGCAATAACCATATATTGTTTTTGAGATACGGCGGGACATGTGAAACCCCCCTCTTTTTTTACAAACTACATATCACTAAAATAATTTTTTTAATCAAAACCAAAAAATATACAGATCTTTAGATTAATATAACAAAGAAGTGTGTAAAGTTTTAAGCAATAATCATAAATCGTTTTTGAGATACGGCGCGACATGTAAAAAAACTCTACCCCTTTTTTACAAAATACTCAATAACTCAAAAATTAAATCTTGAATCATCACCAAAAAGTATACAGATCTTAAAATTAATATAACTAAGAAGTTTGTAAAGTTTTAAGCAATAATCAAAAATCGTTTTTGAGATACAGTGCGACATGTGAAAAAAACACACCCCTGTTTTAGTTACAAAGTGCTGTAACTCAAAAAGTTTTAATCCTATTTTCACCAAAAAGTATACAGATCATTTGACCATCATAAAAAAAACAACATTTTGACGGGCTTAAAAAATCTGATTACTTTGCTTTGAACTTGGAAAATATTGTTATGACAAATTAAAAAATATCTGGTTGAATATGATATACTTGGTTGAATAGGAAATATTGAACTTATACTGCAGTTGCACCATCTATTTAAAAAAAATAGAATAATTGTTAACGTGGCATTTCAATACCATAGAATGGAAAACACAAATACAAAAGAGCATAAAAACACTTTCATGGCGTTGTCAGTTTGTTTTAGATTTATGAGTTTGACTGTCCCTTTGGTATCTTTCGTCCCTCTTTTTCAACACAAAGCAATACTTAGGTTTGGCTGGATTCTATTTAGAAATAATAAAGAATTAGTATTTATATGTTAAAACTCGGCATGAACTATTATTTTCGATCGCAAAGTATTGTTAAACTAGACAGAGTATGCCCCCGCACTCCACTCTGAGGCAACTGTATTATAACAAAGTCAACGTAGGATTTGCTTTGAGATATAATTGTGTCTGGAAGAAAAAATTAAAACTGTGACACATGCACTCCTTCAATATATGTACAAACAGACAGCAAAAAAGAAAACTTCCTAGGAAACGTTTTACCTGTGGTCCATACTCCAGGCAATGAAAACAGTCCATAATTCAATGAATGCCCAAGTAAAACCCATGTTATACTGAGGAAACGAACTCCATGAATACAGTTTATCGCGTTTTGTCCTGCTTTTACTGAAACGATTTTCTTGGTATTTACTTGAATAGCAAATGCCGTCAAAAATCTTATCAAAACTCCTGAAATGATAAAAGAAATTAATAAATTGAATTATCTTTCTAATTCCATAATTCGTGTAATTCAGTTAGTTAAAAAAACATAAGCTCAACATACAATAATTATCAATAGTGTGCTCCCCACCCCATATCGCAATAATTATCAATAGTGTGCTCCCCACCCCATATCGCGATAATTATCAATAGTGTGCTCCCCACCCTCCCCACCCCATATCGCAATAAATATTTTTTTCTTAGTAGACAAAAACAAGTGAATCACAATTTGTCTCTGTTACATATTGAACTATATTTAAAACATGCAATTGACAACCGGTTTTAACATATACTTATTAGTATTATTTTATGAATTTCTACCTGATCTGATCAGACATTCATTTTTATTGTAATTGAATATTCTGAATTCAAACAACTACAGACCATTTCACTTAGTTTGAAGCCAAAGGTAATATATTGGGTAAGTTTGACTGTACGCTGAACCGTGGCGTCATTATTAAGTCAGGTATACTACCCTCCTTTTCAAGTAGCCTAGATAGATTAGATATATGTCGGATTAATCTACTTCGAAATGTTTTAATTTATCTAACCTAACAATAACTTCACGGTTCAGCCAACAAGCAAGCTAACCAAATATATTACCTTTGGCTTCACACTCGATGAAATTGGCTGTAATAAATACCCTTTGGTATGTTTTTCGAGAATCTGATTCAGTGTACACATACCTTACAATTAAAAGAACCGTATAAACTTTAAAAGTCGTGTTCACACCGAGGCTCAAACAAGGTAGAAACATGTGTAATTGAATTTTTGAACATGAATACACTTATAAAGTATCAATGCTTTAGTTTTGAAAACACTAGAATCAGTAGGATGCGACCTGATTGCGTGTCGAATAATTAATTCAATTATAATTAATAAGGGTCTGACATTATTTTCAAACATGTTAACAATAAAACATGTGTACACATAACTCTATGATAATATTAATGTCACATGGGAAGTGTAAATGCTACTCAAGTCGTAATAATTTGATTATTACCGTCATTTCGCTTGCATGCATTCTTTTCTGACTCAGGTACAACTTCCTTTTGGTAATATTTTTTCATATCAAGTTCCGAACACATATCTTTGCAACTTCCATTCATACCATGTTCAGCATGCGGCACATAGTTTTCTGGTAGGACATTTTCCTTATTGTCAAGTTTGTCGGTTTTACAACTTTCGACAGTTCCGGCCGACATGTCTTTGTTACCGGATGTTGTGTCTATTTCGTTGTGCTGTTTGGAATTATTTTGCACTTTTGAAAATTTGTCCAGAGACCAGGACTTGTGCCATTTTGATCTCTTTGATAATATGAATTCCAAAGCTGTACCAATTAACATGATGCTTCCGAAAATGGCTAATATAGCACTGCAAATTTAGAATACAATATAATAGAATAAATATTTATCGACTTATATATTATATAATTTGAAAAAAGTGTGTTGCTTTTATTAATGAAAGACATTAACTAGTAACTATATGCAAAGAATATCAGTTAATTGTTAAAAAAAAAAATTTAAAAATTCACTTCAACTATGTTTCAAAAACGATATTGGGACACCAGTGTATGTTAATTTTACATTTAGCACGCACAGATGAAAATATTTGATGAAAACATAAGTTAGAACTTTACTTCAGTTAACAGATGGAAATATTAAAAAAATAAAAGAAAATAGTACATTGCCGTAATAGCTGATGGATCATCGGAGACCGATTTTTCCTCTGAACAATGTACTGACACACTGCCTAAGAAAGGTGCTATCGTCTTTAGTGCTTCTAAAAGTAAATGTCATAAATGAAATGTGAGTACAGATTGTAAACAGTGGAATGTGATAACAACAATAATTAAAGTATCAATAATTAAAAAGATAATGATATCCTTATATGACATCATGATAATGTTGAAAATGATTTGATTTTTTGTTGGTGTTTTAACGCCACTTTTAAGCCCCGCATTTAGGCTATTTCGTGGCGGTCAGTTTTTATTGATGGAGGAAGCGGAGTGCCCGGAGAAAACCACCGACCTTCGATAGGAAATGTTGAAAGTGACAGTCGTATTGAATATAACATTTAACAACTTTTTGGTCAATTTGGTTCTGAGTCAAGGCCTCACCTAAACACCTAACTCTTTGGTTCATTCCTTGATATCAATGATGAGATCTCAAATAAGGCAACTTTGAGAGTCTTCTGTCCAGACTTCCCTAAACGCAAGTAACTTGAAGGACTATGATAAATATATCGGGGACTATGGTAAATATATCGGACTAAATTCGATAATATAAAAAAGTATATCTGACTATCTGGTGAAAACCTGAAGGGTGTTAAAGGATACGTTTTTTATATTTTTGATTTTAGAATTTATGGAAAGAGAGGAGCGTCCGTAACATACATTCTCCTTTGTCCAAATATCAACTCATCAGCACTCTTTCGTGTGTTTCGCGCTATTAATGCTATTATTGAGTATTATGCAATACATAAAAAATAATTTATCATTCTTACACTTTAAAAAAAAAAGAGTGTCAAATGTTCGTCTGATTTCTTTTAAGAATGCATATCTGAGTTCCTCACGTATTTTCTATTCATTGTTTTATTAATAGATATAAGAAGATGTAGTATGAGTGCCAAACAGTCCACTAGTAATGATTTTTTGATCATACATGTATGTACAGATTATACATATTCACGTATTGCTTTCCTTTATTTGATATGCTTGATCTACAATACCTGTACTGAGGAGTCCTTTCACGTCGTTATGTTGACAGCTGTCAGGAATACAAAGACCCCATGTCAGATGAAGTTGAATTCCTTTTGTATCCTAGAACCAAACATCAAAATTATCTTCAGTTCAAAAAGCAATAGATCAGAGCTAACGGTATTCAAATCTTATTTTTATTAATAAAATTGAGAATGTAAATGGGGAATGTGTCAAAGAGACAACAACCCGACCATAGAGCAGACAATAGCCGAAGGCCACCAATGGGTCTTCAATGCAACGACAGACTCCCGCACCCGGAGGCGTCCTTCAGTTGGCCCCTAAACACATATGTATACTAGTTCAGTGATAATGGACGTCATACTAAAAAAACTGTTTGTGTTTTAATCATTGTTTTTTTTTTGTGCATTGTTCATGTTCCTGCTCCATATCAGGAAACCTGCGAGTGAATTTAATAATATTTATGATTTGATTTGTCATATAGGAAACAATCCTCAGAGGGGGGACACGACGGATTTGTTTCGTCTTCCCACCTTCTATATCAACATCCATACCTTTAAACCCCTATGTCACACATCCCTACTGTTTACACCCAATAACCTACATCCCCATTTTTTCCATCCAATATCCCAAATTGCCACTTTTCCGCCCCATACCCCATGTTCCAACTATAACATCCCTATACCAAAATTCTCCAACTTTTACATCCTATACCCAACATTCCCACTTTTTCAACACCTATATCCCACATCCAAAAACCGGGTCATCTCTCTTTTAGAAATCCTCTGTTACTGTTACACACTATCATTTCTAGAATCAGGTCAATTTATACATAGACATTTGTCTCTTGTTAACGACCATATATAATGAACACTACTACTTACACTAGACATCTTCTTTCTTCTTCGTGTCATTATTTTTGTCATAGATGCATACGCCCCGTCTTACTGGATTAATATGGTATATACCAAAAGTATGTATTTTTCTGATTTCATGCTTACCATTGCAAGTACTTCTTGAGGAACATTCATTTTGACTGTACAAAATCATGATTTCATGCTTACCATTGCAAGTACTTCTTGAGGGACATTCATTTTGACTGTACAAAATCATGATTTCATGCTTACCATTGCAAGTACTTCTTGAGGAACATTCATTTTGACTGTACAAAATCATGATTTAATGCTTACCATTGCAAGTTCTTCTTGAGGAACATTCATTTTGACTGTACAAAATCATGATTTCATGCATACCATTGCAAGTACTTCTTGAGGAACATTCATTTTGACTGTACAAACTCATGATTTCATGCTTACCATTGCAAGTACTTCTTGAGGAACATCCATTTTGACTGTACAAAATCATGATTTAATGCTTACCATTGCAAGTACTTCTTGAGGAACATTCATTTTGACTGTACAAAATCATGATTAAATGCTTACCATTGCAAGTACTTCTTGAGGAACATTCATTTTGACTGTACAAAATCATGATTTCATGCTTACCATTGCAAGTACTTCTTGAGGAACATTCATTTTGACTGTACAAAATCATGATTTCATGCTTACCATTGCAAGTATTTTTTTGAGGAACATTCATTTTGAATGTACAAAATCATGATTAAATGCTTACCATTGCAAGTACTTCTTGAGGAACATTCATTTTGACTGTACAAAATCATGATTTCATGCTTACCATTGCAAGTACTTCTTGAGGAACATTCATTTTGACTGTACAAAATCATGATTTCATGCTTACCATTGCAAGTATTTTTTTGAGGAACATTCATTTTGACTGTACAAAATCATGATTTCATGCTTACCATTGCAAGTACTTCTTGAGGATTGCAAGTACTTCTTGAGGAACATTCATTTTGACTGTACAAAATCATGATTTCATGCTTATCATTGCAAGTACTTCTTGAGGAACATTCATTTTGACTGTACAAACTCATGATTTCATGCTTACCATTGCAAGTACTTCTTGAGGAACATTCATTTTGACTGTACAAAATCATGATTTCATGCTTACCATTGCAAGTACTTTTTTGAGGAACATTCATTTTGACTGTACAAAATCATGATTTCATGCTTATCATTGCAAGTACTTCTTGAGGAACATTCATTTTGACTGTACAAAATCATGATTGCATGCTTACCATTGCAAGTACTTCTTGAGGAACATTCATTTTGACTGTACAAAATCGTCCATTAAATGATCTGTCTGTTTGTTTTGTTTTGTTTCCAAGTACTGTTCCTTTAGGAATGTATGCATGGACTTTGTTACATTCGTCAAACGATCCTACCATGTTTAAATGTCCATCCAAAATACCGTCACTTAACTTTCCAATGGAATCAAACACTAAAAAACAGCAAAAATAAAACAATGAAATAATTGTCCATACATTATACCGTCACTTAACTTTCCAATGGAATCAAACACTAAAAAAACAACAAAAATAAAACAATGAAATAATTGTCCATACATTATACCGTCACTTAACTTTCCAATGGAATCAAACACTAAAAAAACAAAAAAATTAAAACAATGAAATAATTGTCCATACATTATACCGTAATGGAATCAAACACTAAATAAAACAAAAATAAAACAATGAAATAATTGTCCATCCAAAATACCGTCACTTAACTTTCCAATGGAATCAAACACTAAAAAAAAAACAACAAAAATAAAACAATGAAATAATTGTCCATACATTATACCGTCACTTAACTTACCAACGGAATCAAACACTAAACAACAACAAAAATAAAACAATGAAATAATTGTCCATACATTATACCGTCACTTAACTTTCCAACGGAATCAAACACTAAACAACAACAAAAATAATACAATGAAATACTTGTTATGAAAATATCATTTGTTGTAATATTAAGTAATATTTTGCATTTATGGATTCAATTTGTTGTATCATGCTGTCTGACAATGCTATTGGCTTTGTTGAAGGTCGTACGGTGACCTATAATTGTTAATTTCTGTGTCATATTGGTCTCTTGTGGAGAGTTGTCTCATTGGCAATCATACCACATCTTCTTTTTTCATATTATATGTCTTTAAGATAAAAATTGGACGAAATTAAACTATACAATTTTGATCGTATTGTTGTTGGCGTTGTTGGCAGAGGACATGGCTTTTCCTTTGGATTAAGCTCTTCATAGACAGTTGAATTTTTTTCATATTTTGATACTCTATAATTTTTACGACTTGATTTTTTTTAAATCTGTACAGTTTCCAAGTAAGCATTCATGAATAGTTTTGAGTCCATCACAAGCAAACCAGTTAAAACAGAACCAAAATCGTTGAAGATCAAATATGTCCAGGAAAGTTACCTTAATAAAACATCATTCTGATATACATGTATACTTTTCTAAGATGCAAAATAAATCCTTGAGCCTTTCTTTCAACACAAGATACATAGTTCAGTTTCGTGTAGGACTCTTTTGGTGAGAATGTTGTAACTCTCAAGAAAACTTTATGTACTAAAAGTGGTAATCAATACTTTTTTCAAATGGTCCATCTATTTTTTTGTAATTCATATTATCCAGTGGTTCAATTCAATTCAAATAAATTAAAACTTTTTCAATAATGTGTTATCAGTACAAAACAAAACGTAAAAACTTTTTCAGTGGATTTTAAAATTTCAAATAAGGTTATAGAAATGTTGTTAGTGCACAGACTTACACACGACATTTGTTTTATATATGATTATGCTTAACTGCAGTTTCTAGGTGAAATTAATTCTTGTTTTTCTTAGAGAGGTGTGTTTGAACGTAACAAATCTACTTACTTTTTACTGACCAGGGTGACATATTCATCAAGGAATCAAGAAAATCCATGGAATCACTATAACAGATACCATTTACACTATCGTTCACAGATAATCGGAGCACTTGGCTTGCACTGTATTGTTTCAGTATTTCTTGAACCATTTGGAGTTTATTTGTGTTAGAGAAGACATCTTTGATAACACTACTGGCATTTTGTTGCAAGTCCGAATTAGTTAGGTTCAACTGAAGAAACGTAGATCCAAATCGCGTCATTGCTATATCTTTAAAACGTTGGAAATGTTCGTTGGCTAGTATTTTTGGATAGGCTTTAGCGATATACCCTAGTCCCATCAACAAACCCGTAGAATCCTTCCCCCTAATACTGTCTATAATTGGTTTTCCCGCCAATAAGACACCAGTGGTTAGTTTTTGTAAATTTGTATGCTTTAGAACGTTGATAATGAAGTTAGTAACATTATCATTAGAGCTGTCAAAACTTCCTTCTTGTTCCTTCATAAATGTTTCGTATCCTTGTATCAATTCTTTAATAACGACATGTTGTATCTGGGTAAATGTAGTACTATTCAAAATTGATGGAACCATATCAATTATTTTATGAGCAATCAGAATGATATCTGTCGTATTTCTCCCCGTTATCCTGTCTAATAATGGTTTCCCATTCTTCGCACTCTTCTTTAATATTCTTCCAATATCCAAATTATATAGAATCTCTCTAGCTAATTCATGTGTTATAGAACTTTCGTTTGAGTTCGGAACATTTGTACTTTTAGTCAACTTGGCTTTCTTATATGCTTCAGTGAATTCGTAAGAAATATCGTGTATCATATTTTCAAAATCTTTATTTTTCAAAAGGCGAGGAATGTTGTCCAGAACGTAATTGTAAAAGATTTTCTTTGTTTCTTTATCGATAGATTGATTTCCATGACCTACACCACTAATTAAAGCAGTAAATCCAATATTCCATATTTGCTCCGCGAAGTGAGGATGTTTAAGCAAAATTTCAGCAATATACAAAGCTTTTTGTTTACCGGAACTGTCATTTGATTTTTTCTCGACAGCTTCGGATGTATTGAAAATAAAGAGCAGAAGTATGGCAAGGCAAGGTAGTGCTTTTGCTAATTTAATCTCCATGGTTACTGCTTTTGACTGATGTTTGTTTATCTTATGTCACATCTACAATTTAATATTTTTGAAACATTATAATGAATAAGGATAAGATGTTTGGTAATAACTGAATTTTCTTTAAATTTGTTTCTAATCGTGATTTTTCCGATAAAGAAGAATAAATCAATAAATAAATACAGAAATAGATTTGAATGAATGAATGAATGAATGAATGAATGAATGAATGAATGAATGAATGAATGAATGAATGAATGAATGAATGGAATGAATGAAAGGAATGAAATGAATAAAATGAATGAAAATGAATGAATGAATGAGAATTGCAGAGGGTTTTTTTTAGTAAGCAAAATATTGCTATTTCCATAAATTTCCATATAATTGTACACAATATATTAACTTTTCCCAATATTTTACAAATTGAACAATGTATAAATGAAAAATAAATACAAAAGATGAAATAATAAATGTATTATAGTTAATTGGAAAAATAAATAATACACACCTGAGCAGATGCATTATGACTAATTTCTTTATCAAAACTTACTTTCAGATATCAATAGTTAAAAAGCAGTAAAAAACAAGATTCTTACCTTTGAGAAATTATATTTTAGTCTTCCACTAAAAGGAAGTTTTAGAAGATTACTATATTTTGACATATATCTGCAGGCATTAATATACCGGAACAAGAACGTAATAATGACACGATCTCCTTATTCCATAATTTTTCTCAATGTAACCACTAACACAAAGTTCATTACCTTTAATTCGTAAATATTATTTTTTTGTAAAGCATCGTGGAAAATTGTTTCTGTGCCCGTATGCATAAAGCCACTAAAGTTAAGGATTTCTTTAAGGTTTTCCTTAGAAAACTCTTAAGTTAACGATACACTTTTGATCCCATATTGAAATTTTGCTGACAATTTGATATAGGCTATTATTGCCTGATTTATCAAATGTGTAATCAAAAACATACCTTTGAGTCCTACTTTCTGAGTAAAATGAGTCCGAAATTTCATATTTTGCTCTAAATTCTGATTTGTGGACGTATTTTTCCTTTCGACAGAATTACATAACTTTTTTGTTTTAAAAGATAAACACAAGCCTTTTTTTGTAAAATTATTTGTAAATTCTATTTCACATAAATGTCCTTTAATTTTGTTTATTTTGTTTTAGAAATAACTCATACTTATCAAATGTTCATGAATGTAAAAAAAAACAAAAAAAAAACATCATTTTTTGCTGTATATTTGTATATTTATCAAATTTAAAAAAAATTGCACTATTGTCGTTTTTATGAAAATTGGTACACATAATCTTCTTACGTAATCAATCCAAAATGGCAATTCAAAAAAGAGGGGTCCATGAACTCGTTTTCTAGTTAAATAAGTTTGAATGAAAAAAAAATCAGTCAAGGAATCAAAAGAGCAAAACAATATTTAGGTGAATGTGCGCCATTAAAATTTTGGCGGGAAAATATTATCTCTTGACTTTTCATAGCTTTATCATTGACAAGTTTAAGTTCTCAAAAACTATTAAAAAATAATTAAAATTTTATAAGACTTTTACAGATGTCTTAGCATTATACATGTAAAAGATTTATAAAAAGAAAAATGGGGTCAATGGGCAAATTATTATAAGGTATTCAAATGGATAACACCAGAGGATTCCGAAAATCAGACAAAAATCCCAAAACATGGCAAGCGATCTTCCTTAAGGAAACCCACCCTTTTAACTAAGTGGTATTCATAAAAAAATCTTAAACTATGTATTTCTCATAGCATATTATTTTAATAAATACTTACACATATGTTTGTGTCATGCGATGCATTGGAAATGGAATATTTATCGGGACGTTGTGAATAGATCAATGATCGATCGTCAAAATCAAATTCTTAAGTACAAAACCCTAGGGCAAAAGTATGCATAATTGGGCGATATTTCGGTTTTAGGTGAAACTAAGTATGTATTTAGAAATCATTGAACTGCATCTGATTACCGAAAAATAATAAAATGTAAAGTAACTTGTATTCTTCAAGAGATATTATATAACTGTATAAGAAATACAAAATATAGATCTGTAAATAATATAGAATGTATGCAAATAGCGGCATATTATATACGTTATTTTCTTAAAAATCTGTCCACATAAATTAGTAAAAAAATGGCTTTTATTGATGTGGACATTTACTATGGAAAGCCAACGGGGTCAAAATTCTTACTTCGTAACTTGTCAATTTGAAACTTGTAACTGTGTGATTTGTCAATTTGTATACTAATGTTTTGTAACTTTTTGATTCGTAACTTATCAATTTGTAACTTGTAACTGTGTGATTTGTTAATTTGTATATTGATGTTTTGTAACTTGTCGAATCATTAAATGTCGATTTGTAAATTGTCAATTTGGATATTGATGTTTTGTAACTTGTCGATTCGTAAATTGTCAATTTGTATATTGATATTTTGTAACTTGTCGATTCGTAAATTGTCAATTTTTATGTATAATTGATGTTTCGTAACTTGTGACATGTCGATTCGTAAATTGATAATTTGTATATATAATTGATGTTTTGTAACTTGTAACATTGTCGATTCGTTAAATGTCAATGTGTGAAATGTCCATGTGTGAAATGTCATCGTTGTATTATGCTAATGATCATTATGACGACAGATGGCGCTCGGTTTCTTCTTCGTTGTATATTATAAGCCTCCTGTAAATAGGAGAACCTTCATATGGAATATATACCTTAGCAATTTAAAAATCAATTAATTACAGCAAATGCGTCTAAAAGAAAGCAAAACAAAAAATGCATGTTTACAGGATCCCAGTTTTATTTTGCTTATTGACGTGGACTTTCATTCGAGAACGGAAACTATATAAAAATGCATCATGACTAGTACAGTCCCTCGACGTAATCTATCTCTCCTAATGGCGAGGTTAATGAAAATTAATTGTCGTTGGTCAGTGGAATATAACAACTGGATTAATCTGGTAAATACAATAAGACGATGTGGTAATAAACCGTATGATTGCCAATGAGTTAACAATCCATCAAAGCGAAGTTCAAATAAAGTCGACGTAAGCAAGTAAAGGCAATCTACGGCCTTCAACAATGAGCAAACCAATACCATATAGTCGGCTATAAAAGACTACATCATTACTGGAAAACCCAGGTACTATATAAATTATTTCTATCAATCCTTAAATGCTATTATCGAACCATTTTATTTTGACAGGAGGGGAAGGGCTGACATACAAATACTAATATACATGCCTACTATATTTTTCTAGTAAAGAAGCTTAAAAAATTGCGGCTACCAGATTTCCGTTCTATAAACATTGACAACCAAAAAGCCAAAATATTCACGAGTCCTTCGATCTCAACAGCTGCTTAACGCCCAGTACTCCCGATATGAACCCCACCCGATGCCACACCTTCTTATAGCTCGGCAACCTTACCAAATCTAATATTTTGTCGATCGGATCGTTAATTAACCGAAATGATTCACGATGTTAATCAATAAAGCTATTTTTTTTTAATTTGCATGTCATATAAAATAAAAGATCATTTGCAATGAATTCGTAACAATATAATCCTAATACCCAATTGACAAACCATGTTGTATTCCGCCTGGCTCTTCTGTCGAGCAGTCAGCCAGGATCAAAGGCTACCATTTTACTCTCAAAATAACCCAATACATACCCCCGGGCCAAACCCCAAATCATGTCCAAATATTGAGATTTCAAAACAAGCGTTTAACCCCGCCGCATTTTTGCGTATGTCAGGAGTCACTGGCCTTTGTTAGTATTGTATGATTTTTAATTTAGTTTCTTGTGTATAATTCGGAGTTTAGTATGACGTCCATTGTCACTCAACTAGTATACATATTTGTTTAGGGGCAAGATGAAGGACTCATCCGGGTGCAGGAGTTTCTCGTTGCATTGAAGACCCATAGGTGGCATTCAGCTGTTGTCTGTTCTATGGTCGGGTTGATGTCTCTTTGACACATTCCCCATTTCCATTCTCAATTTTATGTAGGTGTATAGTAAAAAATAAACAGTTTCATAGTTTTACGATCATGGTAATTTACACATTACGCAGAGGGGACACCTCCTAGTATATTTTGATCATGTAACATGATCATTCTAGATATGTATCTGTATCTGTAGAAAAACATTGTGGGTACAAATACCGATTTTAATACAACGGTAGAGAGAGCGTCGTTGATGTATTGACGATGCACGAGAGCAGTTTCTGAACGGTTGTCAACGCTCGGTGTGCACACTACAGTTTCTTCAAGGTGGTTCCATTCGAATACTGTTTTTACGAATAATGAGGTTGCCTGAATATTGTGGTTTTTTGCTCGTTGAGATCGTAAAACACTTTGTGTAGTTTTTGATCTGCATGTTTTTTCACAACATTTCTTAACTGATAATTGTTAAATTGGGCCCTTGGCAGCAATTCAGTGTTATTTTTGGACGAGTTTTTTTTTTAAATGTCTAGTTCTATAGCACTGAGAAACCAGTACAAATATCACATAATAAAACTTTTTTTATCGTCATTACTCAGGAGTCAAATAAATAAAGATTGTTCGTCCATTTGCTTCTTGTATTAAAACATCATTAGATAATTACATTCTTTTCTGAAATTTTCATATTGAGATTATAATATTAAGGAATAATGGGTGTCAAACCATTTCTCCGATTATACATTTAGTCCAAAATTTGCGGCCCAGAACAATATAGTATACATTTTCCAGCACCGCCGTCTTATACTAAGTATTTCATGTATTTAGTCTTATTTTGACCGGGATACATATTAAGTAGAAATTTCCTGCCAAGTGACAGTAATTATATTTGCGACGTTGAAAAGGAAGCACGTTCCAGCGACACATCTTAATACCTCAAGTCCTCTACTCTATAAGAACAAGAACAAGAACATACATAACTTAATACAGGAAGTGACACATCCCATCCCAGGTTTGGTGACCAGTACAATAAACAAACGTTGTTGTCTCTTTGACACATTCCCTGTTTCCATTCTCAATTTTATGTTTATTCGAGGTCACCTCTATATATAACCGAGTCCCTGGTATACATGCCATGTAAAACAAACAATGTATTTATCTATTTGTTTTCTTTTATAGGTATGTGTTGTACATTATGTAATAGTAAAAGTTCAATATTAACTTGAAATTGAAATGTCCAAATCTAGAAAAGGACAACTGCTTCTGTTTATGTTAGAATTAGTTAAAGTAAGTTCTTTTGGATAAATTTCGGAGGTATATTTAGAGAACTCTGGATTATTCAGCGAAAAAATATCATCCAGATAACAGTAGGTATTTTTGAATGTATCAACCAAATATAACAATGATTGGTCTATACTGAGTTTGGTCATAAACTGAGATTCATAGCAATATAGAAATAAAACTGCTATTAAAAGGGAACAGTTAGTGCCAATAGGAATACCTACTACCTGACGATACACTTTATTGCCGAAACGTACATAAATGTTATCTAGCGGAAAATTTAAAGCTTCAATCATATGCTCACATTTCCAGTAAGTGTATCTAGCATACCTTCCTTTTTCGTTACAGAAAAGGGCTTTACACGAGTTACAGCAAATAAAGCTACAATGAGATTTTTCGAAAGACCATTTTATCAAATTCAAAAACTTTTTCTTTATAAGATTGTGTGGAAGTGTAGTGTACAGAGTAGAAAATCATAACTGTCAACAGAATTATAAGGACCATCAAAAGTATGTATTTTGTCTAAAACCTCTAAAGAATTTCTAACACTCCAAAAATAAATAATACCATACAAAAGTTAATAATCAGTTCTTTGATAGTAGTAAGGGAGGTACATTGTAGTTAGAAGCACTAATAGATTAGTAGTAGAACACTTACTCGATGCGGAGATGAAACGGAATTTAAATGGTATTTTTTTTGGTGTAATTTCGGTAACCAGTACATGGTAGGGACTTTCAAATGTTCTGAATGTGCTTTAAGCTGGGTAGTGGCAGTGGTATGCTTGTTAACGATTTGACTCTCTGTGGTGCGCACGGACCTGAATGTAGAGGCATTGATAATTTCGCTTTGAAGAACTTCCGCGTAGTATATGCGTCACAACACCACTACATTAGTTTAAACATATTTATTAATAGTGGATTGGGAAACAAGTTTTGCAACTTATATTAATCCCTTTCCACTTTGCGGGTGCGAGTGCTGCCTTGTAGCGGCATTAACCTACTCTTTTTCGAAATCTACAAGGGTGTCTTTAACGTGCAAGAGATATGGCTCTCTCTTAACACGGGTCAGCCATTTATCGTCCCCTTCCGACGGACTATCATCGTTTCCTCAAGACCATACTCGCAGATGGTGTCAAGGGAGAGCCGAAAATTGAGTTCCTGAAATTTTCATCCCAAACGGGAATCGAACCAGGAACCTTTGTGTTAGTAGTCCGATGCACTAACCACTACACCACGGCTCTCTACACCACTACATTATTGAATGCTTTGTCTGCCGGTACGAACACAAACCGCTCTGCGAGTACCTTGAGTTTATTCTTATTCTAGAAATTGGAATATCATGGTTCCTATTATTAATTTCAGAATTGTTTTCTAAATGAGATATTCGAATATTAACAGTTTTCATAATTTTATTCAAATAACTGTTTAAAGATTTTTTATCAGATTTTTCACGTTTGTACAAATTTTTACAGTGGGCAGACTTTAATGACCTGACGACACTGTTTCCAATCTATTATAGATTGAGTACGGTATTTCGGTTGTTTAGAAAAGTTATGACCTCACGGTCTTCGACGATGTTGAGGTCTCATGTAATAACATGACCATAGGGAACATATCTAAAACTAGATGTTTCGCAGTCTCAAGTGGAAGGCACATTATTTTATATTGACGTCTGCTGTAATTGACGTATAATTAAAATTCAAATTTCTGCTCGTTTTTTTTTTATAAGAATACGAAATGATGGGTAACCGTTGTTCTATATTACCAAATATGGAAGTATTAAGCTATAGACGGAAGATTCATTGAATATGCTAGACAAATTAATAAAATCAATACCTCTATTTATATATTTTAATTTAAGAAAATGTCGTTTATGATTTTCAGGTTTATCAATACTAGGGAATAACCTGTGATGGCAAAAGGCTGTAATAATACGGGTGTATTCATAAAACGGGTTAAAAAAGAAATTTTATCACACTCCAGAAAAATAGCATAGGTATCTGACCAAGTTTGCATAATACTTGATGTCTACCATTATTCTTTATTATAGATAACAGATCAGCAAGTGTATAATTTATACGATGTTTAATACGTTGATTACGGTTTTTGCGTTTACCATGAGACTTATTATTTCTAAGTCGTTTATCAACAATATTAATGACATCGATAGAAGTTTTAGATATGTTCCCTTGCCCTAATATTTTGTCATTGAGACCGAGAGGATAAGCTTTTTGAAGTCTTTTTATCCAAAACAATTCGAGAACTTCGCGTGATTTTTTCAAATTGCCTGTGTAATTCTCCTGGTTGTTTCTAAACGGTTTCGAGAGTCTGGAATTTAAAAACCAAGATCCTAGCCAGACACTGATACCTACCGTGCAAACGATAACCACTGAGTAACAGGCTCCCGTAACACTAATTAACAGTGTAACAAAGTTTTTTTTAGTATTTTTAGTTAACCGTATGATTAATGAGGGGTGTGGATTAGGTTTACAGAATAAAATAGAGAATAGACAACCCAAAGTGAAACGAAAAAGGACAACAAAGATGAAAAAAAAGATAGAGAATAATAGGGTGCTTGATTATAAGCAATAACGGCAAAGGTTAAAGAATAGGATAAACATGTACTGATAACAGAAAGAAAAAAAATGTTCAGAATACAGTTGTCAAATGATAACAGAGTAGATTTTAATTTTTTCAATCAAACTGACTTCTGAGTAACGGACAAACAACAGAATAAACATGAAATGTGAATTGAAAATTATATTTTACGAGCTCCTTATACTATGTTCCTAAGTTTTTTTTTTTTTTTTTTTTTTAAGGGAGCCAGATTTATGTAAGTTCTTCTTGTCCCGAATCCGAGTATTTCTATTGTATAATTGTATTTTGTGCACTTTTGAAAAATAAGATATTGTTTAAGCTAAATAATTATACGATTTGGTAGTCGTCCAGTTGCAAATATTACATGCACATTCTAGAAAAAAACAAAACAAAAATTATTAAAATCTATATATCAGGTGTACGTCCGTAAAAGGTAATTGCACCGGTTATGTCGTATTTAAGATTTTGATTGGTATATATATATATATATATATATATATATATATGTTGTAAAAACACCTTTTAAAAACAATAATTCACGTATTTTCACAAATTAAAATGAATGTCCGTTTTTAACTATAACTTGTCCGTAGGCTAAATTTGTTCTCGAATTGGTGAAAGTTAATTGATCAACAATTATTAAGGCTGTGGTCAAATGAATATGGTGAGTAGTTTTTCAGTTCCGAGGGTGTGTCCTGTTTGTGGGTTTTCATTCCCCATTTCCATTCTCAATTTTATTTCATTGGTTTAATGGTTTGACCCGAAGATTACTTCCCGTCGGACAATTTTAAAGAAGCAAAATATATGATGTTACATTTGAAACTGTTCTAAAGACCACATGTACAAGGTAGATATTTACTCTTCATATTTCTCGAGATCATTATAATAGTTTTATGAATAAGAATAAGAATTGTGTTAGTTTAAAATCTAAACTATGATATTGTTCTTACGACAATAAACAATACATGCAGCATTGGAAAAAAGAAAACGTTAATATTTACTACAATTATTTTTTGACAACATACCTCCTCCAGTGGCGTATCCAGGGGAAGGGTCCTGGGGATTGGGACCCACTTTTTGGAACGATCAATGTCGTTGTAGCTCTTCCGGTAAAATATTTTAAAAAACCCCAATAGCCTACATGTATATTAAGGAAACACTTGCATACTTTTATTACTCTGAGCCAATGCAGTCAACTTAACTTTGTTGTAACAAGTATATCGCTATTTTTAAAGTGGCACCAACTGAACAATATGTATTCATTTATAAAGATAGCATACCTCTTCCCAGAAGAACCCCCCCCCCCCCAAAAAAAAAAAAACAAAAACAAAAACAAAAACAGAGAGGAGGTGATGAAATAAGAGCAAAGGTTACATTAATTGCCAAAGAGTGCCTTAAATTTTATTACATTATCAATATTTGCCTATTCTGAGCCCCCGTTTTGAAAATCCTGTATCCTGGTTGCCAGTATACAAAACTACTGGTTACCAACTATCTCCCACAGTGGTTCATACTAGATTTACCTGCCCTAAACCCTCATTTTCTCTAATTGTTTGACAAGTTTCTAGATTTTAAGACTTTTTTTCAATTTATTTGATCGTCCTGAATATATATGAAGTATTAACAACAACATTAACGGTACCAATTTTCTACACAATTTGTCTCCAGTGATGCTCGTGGCCAAAATATTTAAAATCCAAAGCTTATAAAAGATAAAGAGCTATGATCCAAAAGGTCCAAAAAGTATAGCCAGGTCCGTGAAAGGAATCTGAGATTTGCATGAGGGAGATACGTTCCTTAATTTATAATAATTTCTAGCATTTTGTAACAGCAAATTTTAATAACACAAAAGTCCGCAGTTTCATGCCAGTACCGAAGTATTGTCTGTTGGGCTGGTGATACTCTCGTGGACTAACAGTCCACCAGCAGAGGCATCGACCCAGTGGTAGTAATAACATTAACGGTACCAATTTTCCTACACCAGATGCACAGTTCGACAATCAATGTCTCTTCAGTGATGCTCGTGGCCAACATATTTGAAATCCAAAGCTTATATAAAAGATGAAGAGCTATAATCCAAAAGGTCCGAAAATAAGTGTCTGACGTGACAGAAAGTCAAGCAAAAAATAATCAATCAATATGATACTGGTCATTAATGAAGTTTTAGAGCAAATTTCCTAATGCTTGTAGAGTAAGACTTTTGTTTAACGTCCCAGCGCATTCACTTATTCTAAGTTCTTGTTTTTTTCTTAGGATACTGTATACATGTGTATATTTTGACCATTATCACACATTATTTTTTCATATAAGACTGCAATAGCTCTGAAAGTAAATTTACTAAAATTTAAGCAGATTCTAATAGTTTACTTTTACAAATTGTGACTTGGATGGAGAGCTGTCTCATTGGCACTCATTCCACATCTTTTTATATCAATCTAGATTTCTTTTCTTTCGATCTGAGACCCAAATAATACCAACGCACATATAAGGTACATTACTGAGTCTGATTTTTCCTGTCATTTGAAAATACTATTTCGAAAAGGAGCTCCATACCCTATTAATATTTGTAGCTTATTTTGTTTTTAAACTAATGCTCTTCTGATAGTATAAAAAAAGAAGATGTGGTAGATTTCCAATGAGACAACTGTCCACAAGAGACCACAATGACACAGAAATTAACAACAATAGGTCATCGTACGGCCTTCAACAATGAAAAAACCCATACCGCATAGTCAGTTATAAAGACCTCGAAATGATAATTCAAAACTATTCAAACGAAAGAACTGACGACCTAATTTATGTACAAAAAATGAACGAAAAACAAATATGTATCAAACGACAAACAATGAATTACAGGCTCCTCCTGACTTGGGACAGGCACATACATACATAAGGTGGCGAGAGTAGACATGTTAGCGGGATTCCAAACCTCCCCTAACCTATAGTATCAATTTTAAATTATATTTCATTTTAAGTTCACATAAGTACACCCTTAAGCATCGATAGACAAAGCATTATAGAGCTCATGTTTTTACGTCAGTATTCTTTTTTTCAGCTCTCGACCAAAAGGACAGGAAGAAAGACAAGGAAAACAGTATTCAGGATCTAAAACAGACGAATATTCGTTAATATCGAGAATTGTATAATCTCACAAAACAGAAGCAAACTTTGAAAAGGAAAGGTAAGGAAATGTTTTTATTCTTTTTTTTTAAGAAATAAAAGTTTATTGTTTTATAAATAGTCGAACTCTCAAGGATGAAGAGGGAAGAGAAATATGGTCACCTTTGCAATAGAGGGATGTCCGTTTGGTTGTCCGTATCCAATATACACTCATTTTGCAGTCCCCAATTCCAGGAAGTCCATATGTTTCTTCTTTTATCCTGGACAGCCTCTATAAAAGGACCAACATACTAGGTTTTTTTTTGTGTGTTCTGGTCCTTAGCATGCATGACATATTTGTGTTGTTTTTGTGGTTTAACATTGGACACTTTAATTTGCAAAACACTCATTTGCAAATCTGACGCCGCCCTTACTTAAGGATACGGGGTCATAAACATAACCAAAATGTGCACATTTAAATGGGATTCATTAAATGCAAAGTTTTTAATCTCTAGAATAAAAAGTTGATATGGAATTTGTGTTTAAAAAAAAATATGGCATTTTGCATTTTCCCATCGGATTTTTTATTATCCCATGGATTCATGTGATTTTGCATAATCCCATTGTATTTTACATCATCCATTAGGATACCATGGCCATGTGATATTTAAACTCCCATGGGATTTAATTTATCCAATGGGATTTAATTTATCCCATGGGACAAATTAAGTTATATGCGTCGAATAAAAATCCATGGATGGCACAAATAAAGACCCATGGAACAAAATGAAATCCAACGGGATTCAATTATAAAAAAAAAACAATTATGTGTATATATGTTTAAATGAATTATGTGTGCGAGTAAACTGTTATTAGTTTATCAAATAGTTAAAGTATATTAAACTACAATATAAAAAAAGGTTTGAAGGATTTTATTTGTAGTCAATGAAATAAAGTCCTTTAATTTGAATAAAATGATGACATGTCACATGCATGTGTTATATATCTCATACACTAATCTATAAGCAATAAGTCAACCATATAAGGTGTATGGAAATTTTTATCGTATCTATTATGCCGGTTTCATTTGACCTTGACTCCTATTCCCTTTTTTTTTTGTGGTTATACACTGGACACTTTAATTTGCACAACACTCATTTGCAAATCCGCTGTCTCCCTTATTGCAACATACGGGGTTATATAAATAACCAAAATGTGCACAATAAAATTGGAGTCATTAAATGCAAACTTTTAAATCTTTAGACTAAAAAGTTGATATGGAATTTGTCTTAAAATCATGGGATGTTGCATAATCCCATTTGATTTTACATCATCCCATAGGATATCATGGCTATGTGATATTTGTAGTTCCATGGGATTTAATTTATCCCATGGGATAAACAAAAATCGCATGGGATAAATCAAATTATTTCTTATGCAGCAAATATACTGCAATCTGATTGGTTAATTACCCCGGTGTAAATCACACCCCACCCTGGTTCACCCGGGGATAAATAAAATTTTGCCAAAGATAAAAAAAAAAAAAAAAAAAAAAAAAAAATCAAAACAAAATGTTAAAAAATTTAATAAGCAAAAATTTAAAAAAATTAAAAAAAATATTTCAAAAAATTCTAAAAAATATTTCAAATTTTTTTCACCCGGAAAACTCAAAGAACACAAAAATTTCTCAATTTTTCCAAAAATTATGTAAAAAGTATTTGACAATGTGCAGCAACATGGACATTGACAAAATGTTACGCTGTAAATTTTTTATTACCTTTTTTCAATTTTACATCCTGGTTTCAAAATGAGTAAAGGAATTGTTCATAAGAAATAAATTCGTTATCTTGGTGTAATCAGGGGTGTACGAAATTTTACACCGTTGTTGAAAATTCATACACCCATTCGGCGGCGCCTCAGGGTGTATGAATTTTCAACAACGGTGTAAAATTCTGTACACCCCTGATTACGCCAAGATAACTAATATTATATTCGTCGAATAAAAATCCATGAATGGCACAAATAAAATCCCATGGAACAAAATCAAATCCAATGGGATTCAAATTATAAATATACATTGATGTGTATGTTAAAATGAATTATGTATGCGAGTTAACTGTTATAAGTTTATAAAATAGTCAATGTAGATTAAGGTAGTTTGCTTATTAGTTTCAAAATAATTAGTTTTTCAAACCACTAGTTTATATTGATAGGGGATAAACAAAGGAATCAAAAGAGCAAAAAAAAAAAATATATCGGTCAATGTGTTTGTTTTCGAGATATAAGCCATTGAAATATTGGCGGGAAAATGTTCTCTCTTGACTTATAGCTTTATCATTGACAGGTTTAAGCTCTCAACAACTATTAAAAAATAGATATAATTCTATAAGACTTCACAGATGGCTTATCATTATACATATAAAAGATTTATAAAAAGAAAAATGGGGGTCAACGGGCAATTTTTTAAGGCATTCAGATGGATAAAACCCCAGAGGATTCCAAAAATCTGACAAAAATTCAAAATTATGACCAGCGAACATCCTTAAACTATTATAAAAAGTTTTGAAATGTTTTATTTGCAGTCAATGAAGTAAAATCCTTTAATTTGAATAAAATGCTGACATGTCACATGCATGTGTTATATATCTCAGATACTATAAGCAATAAGTTATCCATACATGGTGTATGGCAATATTGTATCGTATTTATCTGGCCAGTTTCATTTGACCTTGACCTCTATTTCATATTTCATTGAACAATGTTTTGTCTATGTGGTTTTATATTACACTGGACACTCTTATTTGCAAAATAATCATTTGCAAATCCACCGCGCCCTTACTTAAATATACGGGATTATATAAATAACCAAAATGTGCACAATAAAATGGGATTCATTAAAGACGAAGTTTTACATCTCTAGACTAAACAGTTGATATGGAATTTGTATTAAAAAAACATGGGATTTTGTATAATTTCATTTGAATTTACATCATCCCATACGATATCATGGCAAAGTGATATGTGTAGTCCCATGGGATTTGATTTATCCCATGAACAGAAAAAAAACCATGGGACAAATAAATTATATGCGTCGAATAAAAATCCATGGATGGCACAAATCAAATTCCATGGAACAAAATAAAATCCAATGGAGTTCAAATTATAGATATACAGTTATGTGTATGTTAAAATCAATTATGTATGCGAGTTAACTGTTATAAGTTTATAAAATAGTTACTAGTAATGTAGATTAAACTATGATAAAAATGTTTGAATGATTTTATTTGTAGTCAATGAAATAAAATCCTTTAATTTGAATAACATGATGACATGTCACATGTTTGTGTTATATATCTCAGATACTTAAGCAATTAGGCAACCATATTTGGTATATGGAAATATTGTATCGTATCTATCTGGCCGGTTTCATTTGACCTTGACCCACATTCATATTTCTTGTTTTTGTGGTTTTGCACTGGACACTTTAGTTTGCAAACCACTCACTTGCAATCCGTCGCTGCCTTTTCTTTAAGACAAGCGGTTATATGAATAACCAAAATGTGCACAATAAATTAGGATTCATTAAATACATAGTCTTAATTCTCTAGACTGTAAAGTTGATATGGAATTTGAATTAAAACAAACATTTGATTTTGCATATTCTTATTGGATTCTGGATATTCCAATGATATTCTGCATAGATCCATTGGATTTTACATTTATTCCATTATTTAAAATAGCTTTATTATTTTACAACTGTTATTTCAAGGTCTTTTGGTTTAGGTTTGTCTCATTTTTCAAAGCTGTACAGTAAACTATTTTTAACGTCATCATTTGGTCTCTAGTGGAGAATAGCCTCATTGGTAATGATGTATGAAAAGCTGTACCCTAATCCATATTGACAAATATGATGCATATATTCTCAATCACTTATATGTGAAAGTAAATTGTTACTCAATGTATGATACCAGAACACTAAGTACATTATTAAAACCATACACTAGGTATATTAGTAAAACAATACACTAGTTTTATTCTTATAGCATATAATTAGGTTCATTCTAAATAGCAGACCACTAGATATATTATAACAGCAATACACTAGCTTCATATTTATGCTGATGTATCCCTTCTTAATCACATGTATGAGAAGGTTACTTGCCAATGTTTTTATACCCCTTTCAAATTTATTTCTCCAATTTTTATGCCTCAAATTGCAAGTAGGGGGGGGGGGGGTGAAATTACACTGTAAATTTGGGTCCAGAATTTTAAAGGAAAGTAGTGATTTGGTACAGCTAAAAAAGGTTAAAAATTAGTACTTCGGAAGCTGTCAAAAGATTTCAAGACGCCCTAAACATAAAATTGTCCATATTTTGAGTTAGAGCCTATAAAGTTTTCTATAATTTTGATAAAATTTGTCCCAAAAGTAGTACAACACACTGTAAAAATTTCATTGAGAAAGCGCAGGTGGGATTTTTTTAATATTCATTTATGTTCTAAAAGAAATGCACTACGACCTCCTCGGACCTTCTTATAGCAAAGCATTGAGTCCAATTTTATAGCAGAACACTAGGTACATTATAAGAACTTTACACTAGGTCAATTTTAATAGCATAACATTAGGAATAATTGTATAGCAGAACACTAGGTAAATATTTAGAGTGAAACACTTAAGCCAATTTTAAAGCATAAAGTTAAGTCCATTCTTATAGCATAGCATTAGGTCCATTCCCATAGCCAATGACTAGGTCCATTAGTATAGCAATACACTAGGTTCATTCTTAAAGCAAAGCATTATGCTGATTCTTATAGCAGAACACTTAGTCGTCCATTCTTATTGCATATCAAAAAGTCCATTACTTAAACCAGACCACTATGAACATTACTACAATTATACATGGGATCAATTATCGAAATACTTTTAAAGTACTAGGACTCAATCAGGTGAATGAGAAGCTGTACAATTACTCAATAAAATGTAGATTAGACTGGAACCATATTCTGATATGTTTGCAAAGCTGTGCCCTTACTCAAACAGATGCATATGAGACAAGCTTGGAATCTCTAGCAGATGTATGAGAAAGCTTCACCCTAAGCCATACAGACGCATATGATGTATCCCTTCTTAATCACATGTATCAGAAGGTGTATTCTTACTCAAAGCTTAATAGCGAACCAATGGGTACATTTTTATAGCAAAGCATTAAGTCTAATTGTATAGCAGAACACTAGGTACATTATAAGAGCTTTACACTAGGTCAATTTTAATAGCATAACATTAGGAATAATTGTATAGCAGAACACTAGGTACATATTTCAAGTGAAACATTCAGGCCAATTTTAAAGCATAAAGTTAAGCCATTCTTATAGCACAACACTAAGAAAGTCCATTCTTATAGCATAGTATTAAGTCCATTCCCATAGCCAATGACTAGGTCCATTAGTATAGCAATACACTAGGTTCATTCTTAAAGCAAAGCATTATGCTGATTCTTATAGCAGAACACTAAGTCGTCCATTCTTATTGCATATCAATAGGTCCATTATTTAAACCAGACAACTATGAACATTACTACAATTATACATGGGATCAATTATCGAAATACTTTTAAAGTACTAGGACTCAATCAGGTGAATGAGAAGCTGTACAATTACTCAATAAAATGTAGATTAGACTGGAACCATATTCTGATATGTTTGCAAAGCTGTGCCCTCTCTCAAACAGATGCATATGAGACAAGCTTGGGATCTCTAGCAGATGTATGAGAAAGCTCCACCCTAAGCCATACAGACACATATGATGTATCCCTTCTTAATCACATGTATGAGCAGGTGTATTCTTACTCAAAGCTTAATAGCGAACCAATGGGTAGATTTTTTATAGCAATAAACTAGGTCCATTCTTATAGCAAAGCATTAAGTCTAATTGTATAGCAGAACACTAGGTACATTATAAGAGCTTTACACTAGGTCAATTTTAATAGCATAACATTAGGAATAATTGTATAGCAGAACACTAGGTACATATTTAGAGTGAAACATTAAAGCCAATTTTAAAGCATAAAGTTAAGTCCATTCCTAAAGCACAACACTAAGAAAGTCCATTCTTATAGCATAGCATTAGGTCCATTCCCATAGCCAATGACTAGGTCCATTAGTATAGCAATACACTAGATTCATTCTTAAAGCAAAGCATTATGCTGATTCTTATAGCAGAACACTAAGTCGTCCATTCTGATTGCATATCAATAGGTCCATTATTTAAACCAAACCACTATGAACATTACTACAATTATCCATGGGATCAATTATCGAAATACTTTTTAAGTACTAGGACTCAATCAGGTGAATGAGAAGCTGTACAATTACTCAATAAAATGTAGATTAGACTGGAACCATATTCTGATATGTTTGCAAAGCTATACCCTTACTCAAACAGATGCATATGAGACAAGCTTGGGATCTCTAGCAGATGTATGAGAAAGCTTCACCCTAAGCCATACAGACACATATGATGTATCCCTTCTTAATCACATGTATGAGAAGGTGTATTCTTACTCAAAGCTTAATAGCGAACCAATGGGTACATTTTTATAGCAATAAACTAGGTCCATTCTTATAGCAAAGCATTAAGTTTAATTGTATAGCAGAACACTAGGTACATTATAAGAGCTTAACACTAGGTCAATTTTGATAGCATAAAATTAGGAATAATTGTATAGCAGAACACTAGGTACATATTTAGAGTGAAACATTAAAGCCAATTTTAAAGCATAAAGTTAAGTCCATTCTTATAGCACAACACTAAGAAAGTCCATTCTTATAGCATAGTACTAGGTCCATTCCCATAGCCAATGACTAGGTCCATTAGTATAGCAATACACTAGGTTCATTCTTAAAGCAAAGCATTATGCTGATTCTTATAGCAGAACCCTTAGTCGTCCATTCTTATTGCATATCAATAGGTCCATTATTTACACCAGACCACTATGAACACAGCTACAATTATACATGGGATCAATTATCGAAATACTTTTTAAGTACTAGGACTCAATCAGGTGAATGAGAAGCTGTACAATTACTCAATAAAATGTTGAATAGACTGGAACCATATTCTGATATGTTTGCAAAGCTGTGCCCTCTCTCAAACAGATACATATGAGACAAGCTTGGGATCTCTAGCAGATGTATGAGAAAGCTCCACCCTAAGCCATACAGACACATATGATGTATCCCTTCTGAATCACATGTATGAGAAGATGTATTCTTACTCAAAGCTTAATAGCGAACCAATCGGTACATTTTTTATAGCAATAAACTAGGTCCATTCTTATAGCAAAGCATTAAGTCTAATTGTATAGCAGAACACTAGGTACATTATAAGAGCTTTACACTAGGTCAATTTTAATAGCATAACATTAGGAATAATTGTATAGCAGAACACTAGGTACATATTTAGAGTGAAACATTAAAGCCAATTTTAAAGCATAAAGTTAAGTCCATTCTTATAGCACAACACTAAGAAAGTCCATTCTTATAGCATAGCATTAGGTCCATTCCCATAGCCAATGACTAGGTCCATTAGTATAGCAATACACTAGGTTCATTCTTAAAGCAAAGCATTATGCTGATTCTTATAGCAGAACACTAAGTCGTCCATTCTTATTGCATATCAATAGGTCCATTATTTAAACCAGACAACTATGAACATTACTACAATTATACATGGGATCAATTATCGAAATACTTTTTAAGTACTAGGACTCAATCAGGTGAATGAGAAGCTGTACAATTACTCAATAAAATGTAGATTAGACTGGAACCATATTCTGATATGTTTGCAAAGCTGTGCCCTCTCTCAAACAGATGCATATGAGACAAGCTTGGGATCTCTAGCAAATGTATGAGAAAGCTCCACCCTAAGCCATACAGACACATATGATGTATCCCTTCTTAATCACATGTATGAGCAGGTGTATTCTTACTCAAAGCGTAATAGCGAAACAATGGGTACATTTTTTATAGCAATAAACTAGGTCCATTCTTATAGCAAAGCATTAAGTCTAATTGTATAGCAGAATACTAGGTACATTATAAGAGCTTAACACTAGGTCAATTTTAATAGCATAACATTAGGAATAATTGTATAGCAGAACACTAGGTACATATTTAGAGTGAAACATTAAAGCCAATTTTAAAGCATAAAGTTAAGTCCATTCTTATAGCACAACACTAAGAACGTCCATTCTTATAGCATAGCATTAGGTCCATTCCCATAGCCAATGACTAGGTCCA
Organism: Mytilus galloprovincialis; assembly: GCF_965363235.1. Classification (NCBI taxonomy): domain Eukaryota; kingdom Metazoa; phylum Mollusca; class Bivalvia; order Mytilida; family Mytilidae; genus Mytilus; species Mytilus galloprovincialis. The sequence continues at coordinate 44,274,023 of NC_134850.1, read as the reverse complement.
TTAGTATAGCAATACACTAGGTTCATTCTTAAAGCAAAGCATTATGATGATTCTTATAGCAGAACACTAAGTCGTCCATTCTTATTGCATATCAATAGGTCCATTATTTAAACCAAACCACTATGAACATTACTACAATTATACATGGGATCAATTATCGAAATACTTTTTAAGTACTAGGACTCAATCAGGTGAATGAGAAGCTGTATAATTACTCAATAAAATGTAGATTAGACTGGAACCATATTCTGATATGTTTGCAAAGCTATACCCTTACTCAAACAGATGCATATGAGACAAGCTTGGGATCTCTGGCAGATGTATGAGAAAGCTTCACCCTAAGCCAAACAGACACATATGATGTATCCCTTCTTAATCACATGTATGAGAAGGTGTATTCTTACTCAAAGCTTAATAGCGAACCAATCGGTACATTTTTATAGCAATAAACTAGGTCCATTCTTATAGCAAAGCATTAAGTTTAATTGTATAGCAGAACACTAGGTACATTATAAGAGCTTTACACTAGGTCAATTTTAATAGCATAACATTAGGAATAATTGTATAGCAGAACACTAGGTACATATTTAGAGTGAAACATTAAAGCCAATATTCAAGCATAAAGTTAAGTTAATTCTTATAGCACAACACTAAGAAAGTCCAATCTTATAGCATAGCATTAGGTCCATTCCCATAGCCAATGACTAGGTCCATAAGTATAGCAATACACTAGGTTCATTCTTAAAGCAAAGCATTATGCTGATTCTTATAGCAGAACACTAAGTCGTCCATTCTTATTGCATATCAATAGGTCCATTATTTAAACCAGACCACTATGAACATTACTACAATTATACATGGGATCAATTATCGAAATACTTTTTAAGTACTAGGACTCAATCAGGTGAATGAGAAGCTGTACAATTACTCAATAAAATGTAGATTAGACTGGAACCATATTCTGATATGATTGCAAAGCTGTGCCCTCTCTCAAACAGATGCATATGAGACAAGCTTGGGATCTCTAGCAGATGAATGAGAAAGCTCCACCCTAAGCCATACAGACACATATGATGTATCCCTTCTTAATCACATGTATGAGCAGGTGTATTCTTACTCAAAGCGTAATAGCGAACCAATGGGTACATTTTTTATAGCAATAAACTAGGTCCATTCTTATAACAAAGCATTAAGTCTAATTGTATAGCAGAACACTAGGTACATTATAAGAGCTTTACACTAGGTCAATTTTAATAGCATAACATTAGGAATAATTGTATAGCAGAACACTAGGTACATATTTAGAGTGAAACATTAAAGCCAATTTTAAAGCATAAAGTTAAGTCCATTCTTATAGCACAACACTAAGAAAGTCCATTCTTATAGCATAGCATTAGGTCCATTCCCATAGCCAATGACTAGGTCCATTAGTATAGCAATACACTAGGTTCATTCTTAAAGCAAAGCATTATGCTGATTCTTATAGCAGAACACTAAGTCGTCCATTCTTATTGCATATCAATAGGTCCATTATTTAAACCAGACAACTATGAACATTACTACAATTATACATGGGATCAATTATCGAAATACTTTTTAAGTACTAGGACTCAATCAGGTGAATGAGAAGCTGTACAATTACTCAATAAAATGTAGATTAGACTGGAACCATATTCTGATATGTTTGCAAAGCTGTGCCCTCTCTCAAACAGATGCATATGAGACAAGCTTGGGATCTCTAGCAAATGTATGAGAAAGCTGCACCCTAAGCCATACAGACACATATGATGTATCCCTTCTTAATCACATATATGAGCAGGTGTATTCTTACTCAAAGCGTAATAGCGAAACAATGGGTACATTTTTTATAGCAATAAACTAGGTCCATTCTTATAACAAAGCATTAAGTCTAATTGTATAGCAGAACACTAGGTACATTATAAGAGCTTTACACTAGGTCAATTTTAATAGCATAACATTAGGAATAATTGTATAGCAGAACACTAGGTACATATTTAGAGTGAAACATTAAAGCCAATTTTAAAGCATCAAGTTAAGTCCATTCTTATAGCACAACAATAAGAACGTCCATTCTTATAGCATAGCATTAGGTCCATTCCCATAGCCAATGACTAGGTCCATTAGTATAGCAATACACTAGGTTCATTCTTAAAGCAAAGCATTATGATGATTCTTATAGCAGAACACTAAGTCGTCCATTCTTATTGCATATCAATAGGTCCATTATTTAAACCAGACCACTATGAACATTACTACAATTATACATGGGATCAATTATCGAAATACTTTTTAAGTACTAGGACTCAATCAGGTGAATGAGAAGCTGTACAATTACTCAATAAAATGTAGATTTGACTGGAACCATATTCTGATATGTTTGCAAAGCTGTGCCCTCTCTCAAACAGATGCATATGAGACAAGCTTGGGATCTCTAGCAGATGTATGAGAAAGCTCCACCCTAAGCCATACAGACACATATGATGTATCCCTTCTTAATCACATGTATGAGCAGGTGTATTCTTACTCAAAGCTTAATAGCGAACCAATGGGTACATTTTTTATAGCAAAAAACTAGGTCCATTCTTATAGCAAAGCATTAAGTCTAATTGTATAGCAGAACACTAGGTACATTATAAGAGCTTTACACTAGGTCAATTTAAATAGCATAACATTAGGAATAATTGTATAGCAGAACACTAGGTACATATTTAGAGTGAAACATTAAAGCCAATTTTAAAGCATAAAGTTAAGTCCATTCTTATAGCACAACACTAAGAAAGTCCATTCTTATAGCATAGCATTAGGTCCATTCCCATAGCCAATGACTAGGTCCATTAGTATAGCAATACACTAGGTTCATTCTTAAAGCAAAGCATTATGCTGATTCTTATAGCAGAACACTAAGTCGTCCATTCTTATTGCATATCAATAGGTCCATTATTTAAACCAAACCACTATGAACATTACTACAATTATACATGGGATCAATTATCGAAATACTTTTTAAGTACTAGGACTCAATCAGGTGAATGAGAAGCTGTACAATTACTCAATAAAATGTAGATTAGACTGGAACCATATTCTGATATGTTTGCAAAGCTATACCCTTACTCAAACAGATGCATATGAGACAAGCTTGGGATCTCTAGCAGATGTATGAGAAAGCTTCACCCTAAGCTATACAGACACATATGATGTATCCATTCTTAATCACATGTATGAGAAGGTGTATTCTTACTCAAAGCTTAATAGCGAACCAATCGGTACATTTTTATAGCAACAAACTAGGTCCATTCTTATAGCAAAGCATTAAGTTTAATTGTATAGCAGAACACTAGGTACATTATAAGAGCTTTACACTAGGTCAATTTTAATAGCATAACATTAGGAATAATTGTATAACAGAACACTAGGTACATATTTAGAGTGAAACATTAAAGCCAATTTTAAAGCATAAAGTTAAGTCCATTCTTATAGCACAACACTAAAAAAGTCCATTCTTATAGCATAGTATTAGGTCCATTCCCATAGCCAATGACTAGGTCCATTAGTATAGCAATACACTAGGTTCATTCTTAAAGCAAAGCATTATCCATTCTTATTGCATATCAATAGGTCCACTATTTAAACCAGACCACTATGAACATTACTACAATTATACATGGGATCAATTATCGAAATACTTTTTAAGTACTAGGACTCAATCAGGTGAATGAGAAGCTGTACAATTATTCAATAAAATGTAGATTAGACTGGAACCATATTCTGATATGTTTGCAAAGCTGTGCCCTTACTCAAACAGATGCATATGAGACAAGCTTGGGATCTCTAGCAGATGTATGAGAAAGCTTCACCCTAAGCCATACAGACACATATGATGTATCCCTTCTTAATCACATGTATGAGAAGGTGTATTCTTACTCAAAGCTTAATAGCGAACCAATGGCTACATTTTTATAGCAATAAAAGAGGGACGAAAGATACCAAAGGGACAGTCAAACTCATAATTCTAAAACAAACTGACAACGCCATGGCTAAAAATGAAAAAGACAAACAGAAAAACAATAGTACACATGACACAACATAGAAAACTAAAGAATAAACAACACGAACCCCACCAAAAACTAGGGGTGATCTCTAGCAGATGTATGAGAAACGGACCTAGTTTATTATCTTGTCTGTATGGCTTAGGGTGAAGCTTTCTCATACATAATAAACTAGGTCCGTTCTTATAACAAAGCATTAAGTCTAATTGTATAGCAGAACACTAGGTACATTATAAGAGCTTTACACTAGGTCAATTTTAATAGCATAACATTAGGAATAATTGTATAGCAGAACACTAGGTACATATTTAGAGTGAAACATTAAAGCCAATTTTAAAGCATAAAGTTAAGTCCATTCTTATAGCACAACACTAAGAAAGTCCATTCTTATAGCATAGTATTAGGTCCATTCCCATAGCCAATGACTAGGTCCATTAATATAGCAATACACTAGGTTCATTCTTAAAGCAAAGCATTATGCTGATTCTTATAGCAGAACACTAAGTCGTCCATTCTTATTGCATATCAATAGGTCCATTATTTAAACCAGACCACTATGAACACTACTACAATTATACATGGGATCAATTATCGAATAACTTTTTAAGTACTAGGACACAATCAGGTGAATGAGACGCTGTACAATTACTCAATAAAATGTAGATTAGACTGGAACCATATTCTGATATGTTTACAAAGCTGTGCCCTCTCTTAAACAGATCAATATGAAACAAGCTTAGGATCGCTAGCAGATGTATGAGAAAGCTTCACCCTAAGCCATACAGACACATATGATGTATCCCTTCTTAATCACATGTATGAGAAGGTGTATTCTTACTCAAAGCTTAATAGCGAACCAATGGGTACATTTTTATAGCAATAAACTAGGTCCATTCTTATAGCAAAGCATTAAGTCTAATTGTATAGCAGAACACTAGGTACATTATAAGAGCTTTACACTAGGTCAATTTTAATAGCATAACATTAGAAATAATTGTTTAGCAGAACACTAGGTACATATTTAGAGTGAAACACTAAAGCCAATTTTAAAACATAAAGTTAAGTCCATTCTTATAGCACAACACTAAGAAAGTCCATTCTTATAGCATAGCATTAGGTCCATTATTTAAACCAGAACACTAGGTACATATTTAGAGTGAAACACCAGAAACCAATTTAAAAACATAAAGTTAAGTCCATTCTTATAGCACAACACTAAGAAGGTCCATTCTTATAGCATAGCATTATGTCCATTCCCATAGCCACTGACTATTAAGCTAGTTCCATTAGTATAGCAATACACTAGGTTTATTCTTAAAGCGTAGCATTATGCTGATTCTTATAGCAGAACAATAATTCGTCCATTCTTATCGCATATCAATAGTTTCATTCTTTAAAACAGACCACTATGAACATTACTACAATTATACATGGGATCAATTTTCGAAATACTTTTAAGTACTAGGACTCAATCAGATGAATGAGAAGCTGAACAATTACTCAATAAAATGTAGATTAGACTGGAACCATATTCTGATATGTTTGCAAAGCTGTGCCCTTACTCAAGCAGATGGATATAAGACAAGCTTGGGATCTCTAGCAGATGTATGAGAAAGCTTCACCCTAAGCCATACAGACACACATGATGTATCCCTTCTTGATCACATGTATGAGAAGGTGTATTCTTACTCAAAGCTTAATAGCCAATGGGTACATTTTTATAGCAATAAACTAGGTCCATTCTTATAGCAAAGCATTAAGTCCAATTTTATAGCAGAACACTATAGGTACATTATAAGAACTTTACATTAGGTCACTTTTAATAGCATAACATTATTAATAATTGTATAGCAGAACACTAGGTACATATTTAGAGTGAAACACTAAAGCCAATTTTAAAGCATAAAGTTAAGTCCATTCTTATAGCACAACACTAAGGACGTCCATTCTGATAGCATAGCATTAGGTCCATTCCCATAGCCAATGACTAGGTCCATTATTATAGCAATAGACTAGGTTCATTCTTAAAGCATAGCATTATGCTGATTCTTATAGCAGAACACTAAGTCGTCCATTCTTATCGCATATCAATAGGTCCATTCTTTTAGGCAGACCACTATGAACATTACTACAATTATACATGGGATCAATTATCGAAATACTTTTAAGTACTAGGACTCAATCAGATGAATGAGAAGCTGTACAATTACTCAATAATATGTAGGTTAGACTGGAACCATATTCTGATATGCTTGCAAAGCTATGCCTTTACTCAAACAGATGCAGATGAGGCAAGCTTGGGATCTCTAGCAGATGTATGAGAAAGCTTCAACCTAAGCCATACAGACACATATGATGTATCCCTTCTTAATCACATGTTTGAGAAGGTGTATTCTTACTCAGAGCTAAAATAGCAAACCAATGGGTACCTTTTTTATACCAATGAACTAGGTCCATTCTTATAGCAAAGCATTAAGTCAAATTTTATAACAGAACACTAGGTACATTATCAGAACTTTACAATAGGTCAATTTTAATAACATTACATTAGGAATAATTGTTTAGCAGAACACTAGGTACATATTTAAAGTGAAACACTAAAGCCAATTTTAAAGCATAAAGTTAAGTCCATTCCTATAGCACAACACTAAGAAAGTCCATTCTTATAGCATAGCATTAGGTCCATTCTCATAGCCAAAGACTATATAGCTAGGTCCATTAGTATAGCAACATACTAGGTTCATTCTTAAAGCATAGCATTATGCTGATTCTGATAGCAGAACACTAAGTCATCCATTCTTATCGCATATCAACAGGTCCATTCTTTAAGGCAGACCACTATGAACATTACTACAATTATACATGGGATCAATTTTCACAATACTTTTAAGTACTAGGACTCAATAAGATGAACGAGAAGCTGTACAATTACTCAATAAAATGTAGATTAGACTGGAACCATATTCTGATATGTTTGCAAAGCTGTGTCCTTACTGAAACAGATGCATATGAGACAAGCTTGGGATCTCTAGCAGATGTTTGAGAAATCTTCAACCTAAGCCATACAGACACATATGATGTATCCCTTCTTAATCACATGTTTGAGAATGTGTATTCTTACTCAAGGCTTAATAGCACACCAATGGGTACATTTTTTATACAAATGAACTAGGTCCATTCTTAAAGCAAAGCATTTAATCCAATGTATAGCAGAACATTAGGTAAATTATAAGAGCTTTACACTAGATCAATTTTAGTAACATTACATTAGGAATAATTGTATAGCAGAACACTAGGTACATAATTAGAGTGAAATACTAAAGTCAAATTTAAAGCATAAAGTTAAGTCCATTCTTATTCATCAACACTTAGAAAGTCTATTCCCATAGCCAATGACTAGGTCTATTTAAAAATATAAGGGTCTTTTGATATTGTTTGCCTGTCAAATACGTTTTAGTATTATTTAATATGATCGCCGATGTTTCTTTTATCTCTTATTTTCTCTATAATCGCTGTAACTTCATGCGATGACCTAAAATATTTTTCTATTATTTTTTGTAAAAATCATCTTAAGTAAGACAAAACATCCTTCAATTCTATCATTAGTACGAAAACAAGGAACTTTAATGAAACGATTTTATTGATCACCTAAGAAAATTTGTGTTTCTTTTCTTCTTTTTTTTTTCTATTGACAATGGCGTTGTCTGTCTTATTTTGACGTATGCTTCTTATTTCGTTGTCGGGATGGAGGCATAAACATGTACCATACATTTCGGTGCCTTTTATAGCTGACTATGCGGTATGGGCTTTGCTCATTGTTAACTTCTGTGTCATTTTGGTCTCTTGTGCAGAGTTGTCTCATTGGCAATCTTCTTTTTTTTTATATTAACTCACAACTTGTTACGGATAAAATATACAACATCGTTAAGAAACAAAAGCACATGAAATGTCAATAGGGAAGACAGGTCGAAAAACTCTATCCATAAAGCTGCAAAATAAATAAAAAGAAAACAAAAGTCCAGATAATCCAGATAATCTCATCGACAAAACTACATTAATCCGATATTAATACAGGTTTTCATCAAGACTAATTCAAGAGCTTTCTAAAAATGTAAGAGTCAGATTTGCCGGTGATTCAAGAGGGAACTATATTACGAGACTATACTAAATATATGCATGGTTAGACGGGTGCCACATGTGGAGCAGGATCTGCTTACCCTTCCGGAGCACCTGAGATCACCCCTAGTTTTTGGTGGGGTTCGTGTTGTTTATTCTTTAGTTTTCTATGTTGTGTCATGTGTACTATCGTTTTTCTGTTTGTCTTTTTCATTTTTAGCCATGGCGTTGTCAGTTTGTTTTAGATTTATGAGTTTGACTGTCCCTTTGGTATCTTTCGTCCCTCTTTTATCGTCTTTGAAACTTTGAAGTGCTTATAACGACAGATGTACTATTTTTCATATCGAATGTTTACGAAAAAATGTGTGTCATACATATTGTATTATCATTTGTTCTATACCTCAATACTTTGTTTCAAAAAGAAACCCAACAGTAGACTTGGGTATTGATATATGGTCACTTGAATTTCTCGAGTCAAATTCAGTAACACCCACGTTGAAAAAACAATACGAAGCCAAATGAGACAGAAATGATTACGTAATATATGATGTCTCGTGCAGAAAGAGTACCACGTTCTCTTCAAATTAAAACAAGTTGCTTTCTTTAAAAAAAGAAAAGCAATACATGAACCTAAGACTGCTGACTGCCGGGTCACCAAAAGATTGTTGCTGAATTTGTGTTTGCTTTTGAATTGAAATTATTGACTGTGAATAGAAGAAGCCAGATGAAAGTATATATTTACAGCTTCTGTTTGAATGGTTATTTTAAAGCTTGACTATTTTATTTATTACTTTGGAATGTACATAATTTTTCCGATTATAACCCTTTGGCAAATCCTGATTTCTACTAACCGGATGACTTATGCAAATTGCACAATTTAACTATCGCAATTTAAATTTATGCACTAAGTTTGCTTTATAATCTGGAATTCTGGATGCATTTATTTTAACTATCATATCTTTATATTTTGTTTCCTACATGAAGGCCTATATGTTCTCAACTCGTATTTGAAGCTGTCTTTACTCATGGAAGATGTTGTATGCGGTGAAACCTGTGGCATGCAATTGATTGGGAACTCTTAAGAAGAGACTTATTTTTGCCTCATAAAACATCTCAATTTTAAGGTTTCCTGATTTTACAGAGAAAATTAGTTTTGCTGAAGAATTTATGAATTCAGAAGTTTATGAATACCTGTACACACTTTTAAAATAACCAATTTATATAAAAAGGTATGTAGATATAAAAAGATACCAGAATTAAAATGATGTACGCCAGACACGAGTTAAGTCTACAAAAAAAATGAATGAAAAAAGTTAAAAGGCGGCTAAATACATTACAAAGTTACGGAATCTATTCTGTGGGTAGACAATCCTTAGCTTTTCGAAAAGGTCAATGTTTATAATAGAACAGTGACTCAAAAAAGAAACAAAAGAGAACCAACTCGAGGTTAGAATACCGTTAGTAATGATGACAGTGCTTGAAAGTCACATGTAAAGCTCTTTCTACCGCGTCCTGAATTTATAGATAACAAAAACGAAAATAAGCTTTCACGAGTGAGTTTTAAAATAGGATTGCATGCAAGTAGTGTTTTAGCGCACGGAAGAGTACATAGAAAGCATCTCACTGATACTCAGGAAAAGAACACGCATTTGCGTTATCACATATCTTAAACTAATAGTTGAATTCGAATGTCAAACGGCCTACATTAAAGGTTTTGACTCCGGATTCATTGACATTTTATCCGGAATTTTTTAGAACGCAAACCGATAGTGTGCTTTTGCAATGTGATCTATTATATAATGTGAATGAATCAAGACGTGAAGGATAGTTGGTCAACACAGTGAATACAATTTTCAAAACAGTATCATAGTACAAATATGTATAGATGCTATAAGGTTAAACTATTAAAACAAACAAACAAAAATTGAAGTAACATTTTATAATAAACTAACGTTCCTGTTAGTATTTTTTTCAAATTCTTTTGAATATATATAATATCAATAAACAAGAACGTCAAGTATTTACGGATGGACATTTTATTTATCGAATGAATCTCTTTTTAAATTCTAACATTCCACTTTGTAATATATTACTATACAAACTATAAGCAAAGACTTCTAAATCCATACTAAAACAGTATAAAATAATCAACATTAATATAATTGTAATTTTAAAAATTTTGTTGTGATTATTGTAAATAATTTTACGGTTGTTGTGAGCTGCAAGGATTTAAAATCATGCTTTATGATTAGAAAACACACAAGTATTTTTATTTACGACCGTTTAAAATTTAAATATTGAATAAATTTACCTTACTTTCCGTTACCAAAGCAGAGTATATTGTCATATAAAATACTTATTTCTTAATTGTAACTCTGAAAATATTCTGATTTTAATCATTGTTAGTTTCTTCAGAAACATAAATACAGTATATATTATGTATATATTTCTTTGATTCCGATTGAATTAAATACTTTTGATAAGAATATTATCTCAAGTTCTGTTTTCCGATCTAATATTAATATTTTAACCAGAATGTTCTCTCCCGTAAGTCTATGATGAAATACATAGTATCCCGTGGTAAATCTTTAAACATAATAAGTTTACATGTTATCGAGTCAACAGACAATACCACGTTATAATTGACCCAGATACACACAGTGTACAGTGGTCGTTTTAAAACAAATATAATTGCGTCGTCATGGGACATCAAGGGACCATATCAAAGACGTAGATCTATAACAACCTGTATAAATGACCGAAAAATTTCGAGACGTTCCGAGAATTTTATTCTGCCTTCCGCCCGAGAGATATCGAGTGGCCAATAGACACATCCAAAACTCGCCAATATATAAGCATTCAAAACCTTTGTAAAATAAATGTTGCCTCTTTATAATTCCTGTTGCCAAACAATTTTCAGTATGCTCTTTCCAATATCATCTCAGTCTGCGCACTGGGAAACCCTAGTACCTTTTGATTATTCATTTATTTGATTTAATTCTCCTCCTGAATATAAATGATATGCGTGCCAATGGACAAAGAGCAGTTAATTATTCAATTATTTGTAATATACCGTCTCCTTGCACAATACTGTTGATTTGCATTACAAACTTCTTTCTCTTTATTTTGTCTAGATTGTGATACACATTCGTCTATACTTCGTATTTTTGTACATGTTTTTGTTTGCAATTTGATAATAGTATCAAGAAAAACGTAAATAGCTGGGTGACAACTATAACATTGCTCATTATAATGGTCATGGAATGACTCTGGACCATTATTTACTCTGGACCATTATTTACTCTGGACCATTATTATTTACTCTGGACCATTATTTACTCTGGACCATTATTTGTTCCATTTGTATTACACTGAACCTCTGCCCAAAGCTTAGTGAGTATTTTCAACCAGGTAAGTTTTCGCTAAAATGGGCTATCGAAAATACAGGTGAACGGATTAATCCGGCGCTAAAATGGGATCTAATGTTGGCGCTCAAATGACCCCTAGTAGTTCAAATTTTTCGCTAAAATGTAATGCGCCCATACAATCAGTGATATTTCTGACAAAGTTGAAAACCAAAGAGTTACGTTGCCGTTGACACTTGGCGCAAACTTAAAACTTTTAAGTCATTTGCCTTAGATGGAACCTTGTCTCATTGGTAATCATACCGCAATTGTTTTATTTAAAAAAAATATGTATGAAAAGGCATTAAAGAAGTACAGCATTTATTATGAAAACAAGTTAAACAACATAAGTGTATATATGGAATACGATTGAATGCATATATATAAATTACATAACAATGAACAAATTATATTTGAAAAAACATCCACTTGCTAGAAAATTCAGATCTAACAAAAAAACTTATGACGGAAGTTTTTATATTTACTCTCTTTATAACTAATCTATATAGCCTCCTACTATAGATCGTTACGATATATCCTTTTGCTCTAAGGCGGCGTAACAAAGCACCAATAAATAGATTCGATGGAATAATACGTAACAATTAACAATTATAGACCTTTTTTTCAATTTCGTATTTTCTTCTTTATATCTTACAAATACAATAAAAACTGAGCTCCGTTTAAGTTAAAATCCCTGTCCTACCTTTTTTTTACTCAAATCGGTCCAGCCTTTTTTCAAAAGTCATCCTTGTCCCCCCTAAAAATCAAATGGTAATGATCCTCTTTTGACATTATTGCCAAAAAAATATTTTAAAAATCTAAATGAAAATAAATGCAAATGGTTAAGCAAACTAACACTAGATTGCTTAAATATAAATATTCCTTCTTTCTGAAAGAAAATGATCAAAGTTTTCTTACTACAGAAAACAAGTATGCATATTTTTATTCAAACGATCTGACTATAGAACAATAAGCCTTTACTGTCTTATTACTTCTTAAGTCAGAGCACCTTTTGTTGTTTGATCTCCATTTCAGGTCGATATTAAAACATCACATAGAAAACAAAACAATTACATCAAAAAGATACAATATATGTACAAAGACACAAAATTTGGGGAAAATATTAATTGAATTGTTCATAACTCATAATACTGAGAACATAAATAAACAAGCCAGACAAATCTAAAGCTGTTTTGCAATTTTGATTGCGTCTTAAATAGTACATTAAAATGGATTTCTTTTACAAATATGTATACAATTTTTACTGTTTAATTCAGGAGAATGTTATATGAACATATTCGTATTCTAGTTTGTAAACATAGTTTATCTACTCAACTGAATGTTATATGAATAACACTAACTCAACTCTGTCCATAGCGGGACAACTTTCTATCTTCATATGTATTCTTCTATGAGACAATGATACACTAATCACTACAAAAGCTCCCCAAGTTGAAATATATGATGTCAAATGCTAGCTTGCGAAAGCGGAAAGAAGAATTTTGATGATATTTTAATGCATTTCATTTTTACATTTGGAGTCTGTAATAGATGATTTAACTCATCTTCCCATGATGATCTTCTCCAGGGCCATGAAAGGAGCTTCAAACGATATGGACACTACAAAGGCTACCATAAATGTGAAGCACGTATGTCCAAGGAATAGATAAATCTGTAAAGAAACAAAGTATGTGAAACAAAGGCTACCATAAATGTGAAGCACGTATGTCCAAAGAAAAGATAAATCTGTAAAGAAACAAGTATGTGAAACAAAGGCTACCATAAATGTGAAGCACGTATGTCCAAAGAAAAGATAAATCTGTAAAGAAACAAAGTATGTGAAACAAAGGCTACCATAAATGTGAAGCACGTATGTCCAAGGCATAGATAAATCTGTAAAGAAACAAAGTATGTGAAACAAAGGCTACCATAAATGTGAAGCACGTATGTCCAAGGAATAGATAAATCTGTAAAGAAGCAAAGTATGTGAAACAAAGGCTATCATAAATGTGAAGCACGTATGTCCAAGGCATAGATAAATCTGTAAAGAAACAAAGTATGTGAAACAAAGGCTACCATAAATGTGAAGCACGTATGTCCAAGGAATAGATAAATCTGTAAAGAAACAAAGTATGTGAAACAAAGGCTACCATAAATGTGAAGCACGTATGTCCAAAGAAAAGATAAATCTGTAGATAAACAAAGTATGGGAAAAATTACGTATCGAATGTTGAACAATTGAAATTAAAAAATGAGTAGAATATTAAAGTGCCTAAACTATAACATATGCGTGCGATATTTTTTTGTCACTGGCATTTGTTGTTTTGTTAATTTGCATATGTTGTAATATTACCATCAACGTAAGAGGTAGTACTAATAAAGATTTGATGTTTGTTAACAAAAGTAATTTTTATTATCATTGTGTTTCCGTGTTCTGCATGCTTTCTACAGATAATAAGAAATGCCTTTGTTATCTTTAAGTTAAATGTCTTCATGCATTTCAGGTATCCAAACTCATTTATCAGTTTTATCAGTTTCTTATTAAATTAAAAAACGCCAATGAGACAGCAACCACACACAAACAAAAACAAATGACCGTTTTGCAATCAATCTTATGTTTTTCTATGAAGTTTTGTGTTTTAAAATGCTGGTTTTCATTGTTCCTTATCGTTTTTGATATGCACATGTCATTTTGGTACATTTTGTGTTATTCTTAACGAGCGAACGTAGCACGAAATGATGTACATGTATGAATACGGTGAATATTCGGAAATTTGTGCATAGTAATGTCGATAAACAAACTGGCGGAAAGAAATACAACGAAGTAGTTCACATAATAGCAGTTATCTTAAAGTAAATACAGCATAACAGTATACAGTATCATGCCCACACTTGTGCGAGTTAAGAACTATCTTTAATAGCAGACTATGCGTTATGGATTTGCTCATTGTTGAAGGCCGTACGGTGACCTATATTTGTTGAATTCTGTGTCACTTGGTCTCTTGTGGAGAGTTGTCTCATTGGCAATCATACCTGATTTTCTTAATTTCATATCTAGTGTTAATTGATGAAACTTACAATTTCATAGTCACTTATATAAACTAAAGCCCTCTTAGAATAAACATGTATCATCATCATAATTGGGTGAACTAGATAAGCAGCATAGGACAGGCGGGAAAGAGGAATTAACCCTTTCCATGATAAAAGACTGTTAACCACACCTGGAAAATAATAATAAAATCGATGTATTAAATGTATAACTTAAAAAGTAAATTTAAGATTTAAACATAATTTTTTATAAAGATTTGATTATTTTGATATACATGAAAGTCTGAATTTACACGTACATATATAATGTATACAGTGCTATTTCATGTAAAAATTTTGTGTTCTATTTTTTAAGATTCAAAACCAGAAATGTAGTTCACACCCGCTTAAATAATTTGGTGGCATTATGTTGCTCAATGGTAAACTTTTTGATTGATTGTTTTAAAATCATTTTTGTTTAGTGTCTCTTTTTAAGCCCTGACGTTGTCTGTTTATTTTCTATCTACGAGTTTGACTGTCTCTCTGGTATCTTTCGTCCTTCTCTCTTATATTGCTACTTATTCTTTTTCTTTTCATGACTTTATCGGCTTTGTGAATATCTTATGTTTTATTTAAACCAAAAATCAAAAGTATGTGACAGTACAAACCTCCATTGCCATTATGGCAGGCAAATACAACCCAGGCAACACAGGCTGCCCACAATGGACGTCCTAATGATTCGTAAGCTGCTCTGAAATCTCTTGACCATTCTGTTCCTCCTTCTTTGTATTCTGAATATGTGCAATACACAAGACCAAGTCCCATAGCTGTTGCAAGAGACCATCCCAGCAACGCATATTTCTAAAAAGAAAAACAATCAGGTCTTAGTTAACTTTCCATACAGCTTACCGATCCAAGAAGATTAATATATCTGAACTGTGAATAAAATCTCTTCATATTTCTTTAGAATGAAAAAAAAACCAACAGATTAAATCATGCCATCTGTATGTATTATAAAAAATAGGTATTAAAAAAACAAAAAAATAAACAATTGTATTGATATGAGAAATTTCGAGTGAAGGTTGATTGAAATAAAGCCATTCAGAATCGAACAATCATATAAATGTGGTCGTGAGTTCAAAATTTATAAAAAGAAATCAAGGCAGACGATTTGCATATTTGACCAACTTACCGCTTTTAATGCTTTCTTTGGACGTTTATACAACAATACACCAAGAAGCATACCAACACAGTACGCTGCTACTCTGCACCATGGAGAAATGTACACATTATTCCAATAGCCACCTCCGTCTTTCTTTGTTCTACAATATTCATCGAATGGAAGAATTTCAATAATCGTTAAAACATTTTGACTTAAACAAGATAAAAATATGATCATGATAATTGAAAAAAAAATCCTTTGATTTTCAAGTTAAAGAAAATAATTATGACTTCTTTTTAAGTTCAATATGTGCAACAACTTCATTTTCATATTTTTTTGTAAATATAATGCTATTTCATTTTCATGTTCAAAAACAAATGCCCCCAATGAATGACATTCATTGATGATTTGACATTTCGTCATTTTGAAAAGAAATTGAGTGCCTTGCCTTGAATGACTGCATGCAGTTTGATTCAAATGTCCCTTTGATTGATAAGGAATTAAAACGAAGTGTATACAGATGCGTCTTAAAATAGAGCTGTTTAATATAGTTCAGGTCATCACATGTCATACAACGGTTTTTTTTTTAAAGCGGGGAGGGATATCAAATAGACATTCAAACTTCAAAAGTCGAGAAAATGACAACGCCATGACGACAAAATGACGAAAGACATGTTTAACCCCGCCACATTATTTATGTATGTGCCTGTCCCAAGTCAGGAGCCTGTAATTCAGTGGTAGTCGTTTGTGTATGTGCTACATTTTTGTTTTCCGTTCATTCTTTTTACATAAATAAGGCCGTTAGTTTTCTCGTTTGAATTGTTTTACATTGTCTTATCGGGGCCTTTTATAGCTGACTATGCGGTATGGGCTTTGCTCATTGTTGAAGGCCGTACGATGACCTATAGTTGTTAATGTCTGTGTCATTTTAGTCTTTTGTGGATAGTTGTCTCATTGGCAATCATACCACATCTTCTTTTTTATATTTCAAAAACAGTATGTACATAGAAAACTAATGTCTAATGCACGAAAACCGTGTGTTTATCTCAGATGCTACAGAAAAGTTAACTTACGTAAAGAAACTCCCGTTGTAGATGTGTTCTTCATACCAGGCTGCTGCTACTCCACCAGTCATCAACAAACAAATCAGAATAACACCAACAGGAATGGAACTGAAAATAATTTTTTTAGCATTTACGACACGTAAAACTGTTATACCATTGGTTTAAATATATATGATTCTGTTAACATATCTCTTATGATTGACATTACTGTAATCACAACACTTGTCTACAAGTCATATATATTGCCCGTAATCGTCTATTTGCATTTCGTAAAAAATGTTCAATCCTACTATCAAACACCTTTTCATAAATAAACACTCGAAAACAAGTTTTATGCATCCTGGTCTAAATTGTCCAATACAATCATTTCAGCTTATTACGACCACCGTTGTACGTGTTAGATAAACAGAAGGACATGCTTAAAAAAAAATGCAAATGGACAGTAACGCTTTCATTCAATAATACGTTTGTAAACTAACAGCTGAAAATTATGTTTTCATTTGATTTTGCCATTTGATTAGGGACTTTCCGTTTTGAATTTTCCTCGGAGTTCAGTATGAAGTCATTCAACAATCACTTTAGCCCAGTAGTCAACACTTCTGTGCTGACATGAATTTTCATTGATATGGACCAGGTCATATTTATAAAATAACAGTTTACAAAACTTGAATTTTTGAAATACTAAGGCTTTTCTACCTCAGGAATAGATTACCTTAGCTGTATTTGGCAAAACTTTTAGGAATTTTGGTCCTCAATGCTCTTCAACTGCGTACTTTATATGCCTTTTTTTTTAAAACTATTTTGGATTCGAGCGTCACTGATGAGTCTTTTGTAAACGAAACGTGCGTCTGGCGTAAATACAAAATTTCAATTCTGGTATCTATGATGAATTTATTTACCATTATGACGTCAAAGTTCTACGGGCACCCTTGTTAATTTCAGTAAAGGCGACAAATAGCGATAAGGTGTATTGTAAACAGTATATTTATCCAAAACTCACATTGCCAGGAATACTAAAAAGAACAGTGAAACAACATAGAACTGCATATCATTTGCCAAGTACCAGGACCATGCCATACACTGCAATTAAAGATAACGACATGTAGAGAACAAATCAAGATGACTTGTGAACAATTGCTTAGCCTAGCTATAAGTATTTGATTAACGATAAAGTAAGGGAACTAATCTTTT
Organism: Mytilus galloprovincialis; assembly: GCF_965363235.1. NCBI lineage: Eukaryota > Metazoa > Mollusca > Bivalvia > Mytilida > Mytilidae > Mytilus > Mytilus galloprovincialis. The sequence goes on along the minus strand of NC_134850.1, from coordinate 44,255,992 downwards.
ATTTCGTTAAGAAAGGGCGGCGCAGGAGGGACATCGCATCGGTCAACTAATTTCAAATGATGACCGTATAAGGTATGTAGTGTAGATTTCTGAATCAGTCGTTCTTCCTCATAACCTATTTAGAATAACTTTAAGGGGAAGAAAAACACCATTCTTTAAGAAGGCCATATATTGCGTGAACATGCATGGATTTATTCCATCTTAACATTTTTCTGGTTTGTTCGACTTATGGTTTTTGATTCTGTGATCGTTTTTTTCCTTTGTTTTGAACAGAAATTAATCAGCATTGCACTATAAGCTTTGTATTTTACAATCCGACAATTCAGTGTTTCCTTTACTATTACATTGTATACTCATGACGGATTTGTGACATGAAATTGCGTTACGCGTATTTTAAAAGTCTCACTTATGGTAGCGCTGATACACAAAATGTTTTAAATGCTGTTTAAAATTAGAAGCCTGTATTTCAGGTCTTTTCGTTGGCTGATGTCCGTCATAATTTTTTAATTGATTTGTAAAATATTATGCGTTTGGTTTTAGTTATAGCGATTGTCTATGGTTGCCTTCTGTTATATTTGTTTTTTGATAAATGACAAATCAGGTAGTTTGTTTCCTCGTTGGAATTGTTTCACAGTGTTCACATTTTTTTCATCCACAGCATTTGGTCTCTTGTGAGTAGTGGTGTCTCATTGTCAAGCATTCCACATCTCTTATGGTCATAATGATATATTTGTTTTTTTACGAACCTTTGATTTTTTTACTGAGGCTTTTCTACCTAAGGAATAAATTACCGTATCTGTATTTGGCAAAACTTTTAGGAATTGTAGGTCCTCAATATTCTTCAACTTCGTACTCTATCTGGCCTTTTTAATATTTTTTTATTCGAGCGTCACTGATGAGTCTTTTGTAGACGAAACGCGCGTCTGGCGCGAATACAAAATTTCATTCCTTGTGTATATGATGAGTTTATAGTTCATACTAACCTGACCATCGACGTGAACAAGATTGTTTACGTATAGCAAGTTTGTCCACCAATTTATTTTACAGTCGTCAGCAGTTTTGACTGCTTCTGGCCATAGTGGACCATCACCAAAATACTTCATCAAACATCCATAGACCATAATAACCATCATGTACATTGGGGTTAGTCTAAAAATAGTATTTTGAAAATTTGCATTATTAACAAGAACCTATTCTAATATGAAGGAATAATATATCTTTTAAAATCAAACATTTTAATTAATAGGTAAAAAAAAACACTTTGAAATTTGTTCCCAATAAGAAATACAAACCGGCTTCTTACATATACAAGCTAGTATAAATTGATGTACACATTAAATTAAACCTTAAAGATTATAACCTGTAACTGCTTAGTTTATTTTTGAGGAATTCCTTTATTCAAATTATTGAGATCGCCTCAATGGTATCTTGGTAGTGTGTTTGCCTCGACTGCAGGAGGTCGTGGATTCCAATATGACCGGGTAAACCAAAGACTTTAACACTAGTATTTTCTGCTTCCCTACTAAGCACATGACGTTAAAGATTAAAAGCAAATACTGGTCGGCTCGCAGTCATAATGTGTGTTCGGATAGGGTTAACTTACATGTTTTCTTTCTGCGGACAATTACATTGTGAACTCGCGGTTCAGCGTGTTGATCGAGTAAACAACAGGGTTGAATATTCATACTACATTATTTTTTTCTTGTCTTGAATTTAATGTGCCACTTGACTTTAAATGTAGCGATTCATTATTATTTCTTTCGCCTTCGGCTTGCTGACCGTTTTAGTAGTCATGTTTGTACCTCAAAACGTATTGCCCATGGTACACATCACGAAACAAGCCAGTATAAGCCTTCAAATGAATAGATTATCAACATACCTCCATATTCTATGAAAATAGTAGTTAAAAGTATAAGCCGCTGTTTTTGCACAGTTGAAGCGTTTTGTCAACTTTTCTACTTGTTTTATTTGCAGGTACGTCAATAGCATTCCACTAAAAATAAATATAGAAATCTGTTAAAATTTTTACAGTATTATGCTCATAAAATAAGGCAACAGTAGTACACTGCTGTTTAAAAGTCATAAAACGATTTAGCAAAAAGACTGAGTAACAAACTAAAACAGACGGTAACACATCAACTACAAGAGTAAACAACAGCAAAACAAAGTCAATTATTTATCTCTTTCATTAGTATGTCAATATAGTCCAGTAAAGTAATTTTTGAAATCGCTGTGAAATCGTTTACATGTCAAAATTGACAAATTCATTTCATTTACAATGACAATTTTATACACTGTTTTTTAATAAGACACAGCTTCTTCTTTTTGGGGTAAGCTATTGGCGTGTCAAAATAGTTAAAGTAACATATCAAAATTAGACTATATGACTTTTTGGCAGTTTTTCTGTCAATGCAGAAAAAAACCATCCGACGGTTTGATATTTTTAACAGACACATCTGCAATATTTTAAATTTTTATGGGAAATTTCTTTGTAATTTTCTTCATCAATAACCGTAAATACCTGATCATGTAGAAAGTGTCAACAGAAAATCCTCCAGCAATCACAGCTTGGAAGGTAAATCGTTTCATCATCTCAGTGGCTTCCACAATGTTTTCTGGAATATTTAAAATTTTCGTTAATTTCACAGATATATATATATATTTATACATAACGTAGATTAAAATCCAAAACATTAAAAAACCATGAAAGGTTGAATTACATACTGAATCATATAACCCCATCCATTCTTAAGAAATAATTTTGAAAAAAAGCTGTATAGAAAACGAACATTTTGTGTCCTTTTCACAATTTTATTTTGCTGAATAATGATTTTCTAATGGTAACCAACAAAGAAAATATCCGACTGTCATTCAAGTGAGAGATTTGGCGCTATAAAACAAGGTTCAATCCACCATTTTCTATATTTGAAAATGCCTGTACCAAGTCAGGAATATGACAGTTGTTGCCCATTCGTTTGATTTGTTTTATCATTTGATTTTGCCATTTGATTAGGGACTTTTCATTTTGAATTTTCCTCGGAGTTCAGTATTTTTGTGATTTTCTTTTTAGATGGTCTACGGTTTCTATATACATAAAGAAGAGATATCAGTTTATGTCGACCATACAATCAATCATAATACAAACCAAATTATCTAAAGTACAACATATTGTCTTCAACAATAGGTAAATCTACGAATATACATACCAGTTGTCCACAAGGAGGGAATTGACACAATTCCATAATTAAATGTGTGACCGAGAATAACCCATGTTAAACTGAGGAATCTTATGCCGTGAATACAGTTGATGGAATTTCCGCTTGTTTTTCCAGAAAGAATTTTCTCCACATTTTCTTGAAGAGCAAATGCTTTTAAGATTCTATGAAGTACGCCTGAAAAAAGGCAAAATTTATCATATAAAATAATGCATTTAAACAAACAAAAAAATATAAATAGTATACATTAACTACCGAGTTAAACAAAAACATTCCCTCCTCTGAAAAAAAAAAAGAAAAAAACTCTTATAAAAACAACTGATTTATAACATGGTGCATACATATATCCAATTAGAGGTTTAAATGTTTATTTAACGAAGATATAACTGAAATATTGCGTTCATCTATTAATAAGAATAAGAGTCATAACGAAAGCACCCCTTTACGTAGCAAAGAAAACAAACCATAATCGTCAGAGTCAACAGAGAAACATGACATAACATGTAAGTAGCAAAAAAAATAATTCCTTTCCAACACAAGATCATGACTAGTTGGTTTATTATTCAAACTTGTTGCGACCCTGAACTTTTGTAGACCTTTGGGATACTGCCTTCAAATGTATACCAATAATTCTAATGCAATATAATATATTTTAGGTCAAAAGCGAGGAAAGCACAAATACGAACAACAATCAGAAAGTGCATTTATATCCGAATACAACCGAATGAAACCAAATACGAATTAAGGCGACTGAAGTTTACTGATGTTCAATTCTAGATTTAGAATTGAAAAGTATTAGTAATTAAAAAAATGATAATGAATGCATAGTGTACTTGATACCATTGTACACAGATCTTACTATTTAACAATATTAAAATAATTGTTAATTCCTATGGGTTTGTGTGTTATAAAAGCCATCACAGATACAGGCTTATAATTGTGCGCTGTATGCCCGTTCAGTCTACAGAAGATTCATCAGTATACTCGGATGTTACAGTTAAAAGACCAAATAAACTACGAGTTTGAAGAACACTGGAGACTCATATTTCCAAAAGAATTTGTTAAATATAACTATGGTTGTGTATTCTTAGGGTTGAAAAAGGGTGTGTGTGTGTGTGCGTGCATCAAATTAATATTTACTTTACGACATTTGCCAAGTATTTATTGGTTACAATATAACGTATTATTCACAATGATGTAGTGTATTGGTTTTTGTTTTTAAATATTACCATGGGGTTTTTTAATATGAATTACAGAATTGAGCAGGTAATCAATAAAAAAAGATTCGATACTAAGGGTGTTATCAAAAACTTAAAGCCAATTTGCTCATAAGTACCTTGCTTTTTCTTTTCATTGATAGCCTTTGGTTTTCCTCCACTTTGCTGAGATGGCTTTTCAAGCTGATGGAATGACTGTTTTTCGTAGCTGGCGTGACCATTTCCTGCAGATCCATTTCCCACAGATCCATTTGTATGCGTAAGACCATTCTGATTGCTCTCGGCATGAGGCATATATCCTTTAGGTATGTCTATGTCTGTTGTCCTGTTCGATAAATCGACTTTAGTTTCAGCTTCGTCGTTTTGATAAGCCATGTTGTACATTGCTTTCATTTCTAATGGTACTTTTGGCAGTTCATATGCATTGCCTGTCGATTTTGCATTCTGTTTCATATTTGTAACCATCATGTATAAAGTGCCCATTACAATCAGTAAACCGAAGATGGATAACATTACTCTGAAAAGTTCATTTGTATTCTTATTATATTTCAACACTAAAGTAGAAACTAACATACATACGACATAAAGGGACGGCTATAAAAAAAAATTGTTTTAGAAAATAGAAATTTTTAAAATATCTGTAACTTTATTCTAAATAATTGTTTTTAAAGTTTGATTAATTTCAATAATGAAATCACCCTGCTGTTTATTGTTGTTGCTGAAAAAGAAAAACCTATCACTATTTATCGATTTTAGAGATCATATTTGTGATTGTTAAAACGAGACGAAACTTGTTAGTTTTACTGAATTCGAACGACAAAACGTTTACCAACTTTGGTGGTATGATTTTTCAACAAACAGTTGATATTCAAATGCATACTAGCTGTCATTTCTACTGGCAAATAACATTATCAAAGATTTCAAGCTAATAATGTATACGCCAGACGCGCGTTTCTAAAAAAAACTATATTAGTATTCAAATAAAGCGGAATTTAAATAATCTTTCTTAACGAATATGAATAAATGAAAAAGCACATATGAAAACCATCATTCTTTACTTTTGGGTTCAAGTACAAAAACACGTAAAACTGTCACTCAAGAAATAACATTTCATATATTCAAGTATACATGGCAAAATAGACCATATCAAAATCAGAAGTCTGCGCCATATCTAGTTCTATTTTCTTCTTCTAATATAGACACATTCGCACGAGTTCAAAACTAGGATCAATGACAAATTAACAATTGACATGTTACGCAAAGACATGTTTGAATAAAATTGAGAATGGGAATATATTGAAGTATGTATATAAGCAATTGAAGTTGAAGTATATAAGCGTACAAAAACTTCCTCAGAAGGATTTCAGGAAAAATTAGTAAAACAGATAATACACAAGTTTGACATTACGGATTGGTTGATCGGAACGCTTTTGACACACATTCTGTGAGATAAGATCTTGGTATACCACGACAGCGGTTTGATATGAAATTTTACCGATTATATCCTTTAAATTTTATCAATATTATTTACTTTATTTTGGATTCTTAAAATTTGTCATTCGTGCATTACCAGAAGATGATTATCCTGCCGACGCAAGCAAACCATGAAAAAAGTTAATCACAAAAATACTGAACTGCGAGGAAAATTCAAGACGGAAAGTCTCTAATCAAATGATAAAACACATCAAACGAATGGACAACAACTGTCATAGTCCTGACTTGGTACAGGCATTTTCAAATAGAAAATGGTGGATTCAACGATGACACGGTTTCCTCTTATTTTCCAACATGTCAAATATCTTACTTACATGGCAGCAACAGCTGAATCATCCTCCGTTATTGGTTTATTGTCGAAACAGTAAACGTATACGCCATCAAACGTCGTAGTCATATTGCGTAAAGCCTCTGAAACAATATTGCAGTTTTAATTATTTTTCATGTCAATGTTTTAATTCAAAACCTTTAAGTAAATTCAGTTGTGTACCTTGAAATAAATACGTAAGATAGGGTGACTGGTAAACTACAAATAACAAAATGGTTAATTAGTTCAACATATATTTTGGTGGCATAAATCAGTATAAGCAGCAAGGCCATAATCTTATATTTCTTTCAATGATTTCAAAAAGGATGATATAGCTCCAATACGGATTTCATCTACACTTAATAACCTAATTCTGGTTTTTTTTCTATTTATACCATGCAAAGATGGACGCTGGAGCCTGTCATTTTAATAATATTTCATCTTTCTGAGAATGTTCTGAAACAGTTTTTTTCAAGATTCTGCTACCTTCGTGGAATTTTTATTTTTTTTCAATACTGCTCTATGATATCTGCACAAAACGTCACGTACTTCAAGTACGGAAGTATCAAAACTATGTAGTTATATTTGATTGTACTCATTTGCATACATTGATATGATAACCAAATTATCCAAAGGCGGTCAGGGTTGTGAATATTAATCCATCTTTATTTGTTTATTTACCCAACCTGGTTAACATTGCATGACAAATTACTTTTACACCGACCTGGAAAGCAACACATGAAGATATGATAACCTAAGACTTGATAACTTAAGATAGGCTAACACTCAGGGTGGTTAGGGTACACAGATCGGTGTCCTATCTATGCATCTTGAACTGTAATATGACACCTTTAGTATGTGTTTGAATATTGCATCGTTTGTTGCTGTCTCATTAATAAAACAGTAATTTACCTCTTTTTGAAAGTCGTAAATCGATTTAGAGAAAACAAATCCAGGTTACAAACTAAAACCGCGGGAAACACATCAACTATAAGAGGAAAACAACGAAACAACAGAAACCCTGAAGTGCAACAAAAACAAACGACAATGCAACACACACATAAACGAACTATAAGATAAAAACTGCAATTTTCTTGACTTAGTACAGGACATTTTAAGAAAATATGGAGGGCTGAACCTGGTTTTGTGGCTATCCAAACCTCGCGCACGTATCCCCCGCATCTCATTTTACCTATGAGTAGCTACATGTTGACAAGGATACTGTTCATAGTTCACTTTATTCAAAATAGTGTGTGGCATTAACGTTTTTCTTTTAATAATTCCGAATTTGAAATTCCAATGTACTTTTATACAATGTGTCAATACATATTAATTCGGCGTCAAATATTGCAGTTGAAGTGCCAAAATGAGCCATGTCGTCAATGAATATTTAGTGCTTACAAAGTGAAACTGCTATCAACATTGTGCATATGTATATAACATTTTCTAAATATCTAGTTGAAGTGGAAAGAGTTCTTTATGAAATATACTATAAAATCAAAATATTTTTATATAATAAAATTTTATTTACCTAGTTTGAACAATCCTGAAATATCGCGAGAATGACAACTATCTGGTACACACGCTCCCCAGGTCAAATGAACTGGAACGCCTTTGGTGTCCTGTAAATTATAAGGGAGAAATGGTAGTTACATGTGTATGATCATCTTATTAATAAGCGAATTTATCGATTATTGTTGTCTTTTCGTCTTTTTTCTTTCAGCCAAGTTGTTGCCTCAATTTGCTCATACTTTCAATCTGCTTTAACATTATTTCAATGCTTTGCGTTATGGTGACGTATTTTGTCCAGCACTTTGTTGATTTTATTAAACAAATGTGTATGCTTTTCTTGCATATAACGAAAACCTTTATCTGACACGCAAGAGACCGACTATATTGTAAGCAAAGCTGATAGATCGTTTGTGAGTTTTAAAATCAAAATATCATCAATACAACAAAATCATTAACAAAATCATTCTTTAGTTTTCTATGTTGTGTCGTGTGTACTATTGTTTGTCTGTTTTTCCTTTTCATTTTAAGCCATGGCGTTGTCAGGTTATTTTCGATTTATGAGTTTGACTGTCCCTCTGGTATCTTTCGTCCCCTTTAATAATATACTGTCAAATCGGATGAAGCAAATGATTAACGACAAATTTGAGCCAAAATTAAGTTTTTATATTTAATTTAAAAGTTATCGTACGAGATCTTAAAAGCCCTTATGTCAAAGTCAGAAAATACAATAACATTTTGTCTTATATGTCGAGTGACCATTAGGAAACCATGACAATTAGATGATTTCGTAAAATTTCTTAATTGAATCATTTCTTTTCAAATATTTGTTTTCAAAATTGTAAAAATAACAGAAAATGATTCAATTTATTCCAATACCGAAGCACTTGCTTCTAGACAGATGGTACTTTTGGTAATTCACAGTCCACTATCAACGGTATCGGTCTAGTGTTAATATATAGCACATGACAAAACATTTCAATTATTACGATGTCAGGAAGCAGATCAGTACAAATAACAGGAAGATGGTAACAAACATTCACCTATAAACGTATCAAAAAGTAAAATCACAAAAATATCGAACTTTGAGGAAAACTCAAAAAGGGAAGTCACTAATCAATTGGAAAAAATGAAAAGTTCAAACAAAATCAAACGAATGGATAACAACTGTTGCATTCATAACTTGGTACAGGCATTTTCTTATGTAGAAAATGGTGGATTAAACCTGGTTTTATAGTTTGCTTAATCTCTCACTTGTATGACAGTCGCATAAAATTCCAACAACAAATGAACATCAACAATACAGGTGATTGACGATGGTACTTACAATTGGAAGGACACCGGATGGAATATCCATTGATACTCTGCAATACCGAGTTCCGAATGATGATGCTGTCTCTTTTGTCCTATTTCCTAATTTTTCCCCCGCCTTTATTTGTGCTTGTATTTCCATGCATTCATCAAAAGAACCAACCAAGTTCAACTGACCGTGCATCACACCTTCTCGGAGCTTTCCCATAGAGTCAAACACTATAATAGAAATAAATGTAATTTGTCTAGAATCATCTAGAATTTAGAACATTCAAATTGGAGTAGGTGTCAAATTATCCCTGAATTTGACCCGGTTAGCAAAGCACTGTATGCTTACTTGAAATGGTCTATGACTAGCGAAAGCTAGTTTACAATTTACAAATGTATAACCATAATGAGTAGTGTATTTGTTTCATAGTTATCATACACATTTGCTTTGTCTATGTATGTCATAAATTATAATTTCATACTTAATGATAGATCGTCTTCTTTGATTTTCAGTAGGTGGATATAGTTCTGCGGTTACATTTATTTATCTCGACCTTGTTCCTCCATGATATTCTCGTTTACCGTAATATTATGATAAAAGTTTAGTCTGTGCTCCCGTATGTATGTAGAGAATGCCATCATAAGTTAAAAAAAAAACATTTGTATATTTTGAAAAAGAAACATCAGCTGCATCTTCTCCCCAAATCATATTCAGTCACCCATAGTATTAAACGTGTATAAGCCCTTTTTAAACGTAAAATCAATAGTTTATCGCCAACAACAACAAAGCAAGATTGAAAGAATTTTATGACGAGAATAAGTGAAACTCGCAATATGCTGGAAATTGATATTTAACAGGCCGAAAAAAGCTTTATTCAAAGTAAGATTATGATATTCCTGTCATCTTATTTACAACCCAAGACATGATAGAAAATTCACTTTCTTTATTGTAAGTTTTTAAAACAAAATTTAGCTGTTGAAGCTTTCTTGCATCCGATATAACTCAAAATACAATAAAATTGTCTCACTAGCAATAGTACGCACGTACTTATTATAATCTTAGTGAAAATGTAATAAATTTAAATATGCTACAGGTACTTTAAGGCATATGATATACTTTTCAACATGGTTAACATGATACAGACATGTTCTACGTGTGGGAGGTTTACATAAAGTCAATACATAAATCATGACGACGAGTACGTTGGCACTATGACCAAAAGAGTAAACTTTCATATCAGCGACATATTGGAATCTGGCTTCAATAAAATCAATTTTAGATTTGTGATCTCCTTGAACGTTTGATAAAGTTGCCGATTTCCGAGTTCAGGAGAATTTAATAGGTCTATCCGGATATAACCTCGATAAACATATCTCGATTCTATTGTACAGATTTTTATTTTAATGAGGAATTAAAAATCATCCGAAGACCGGTATTAGGTTCTATTATGTAATAGAAAATGGAAGTTAGGTGCACAGTATAATAAGTGCATAGTTTATTATTGATATTTGTGCAAGGTCACAATTTGAATAGAAAAGAAATTTTGTACGAAAAAATTAGTTCATATTTCATTGAAATGAAACCTTAAAATATTACATTTTCCCTAGCTTAGTACCATTATCTTATATTATCATTATGTGTTCTACGATCGAGTTAATTTTAATTAAATGGTCTAAATTTGATATGAATGTCAAGATGTAGAATGATTACCAATGAGTTAACTATCAGTAAAGACAAAAGAACAACTCATTTATTCCTTCACAGTTAATTATATTAAAAATTGGGAAAATAAACTGTGGCATGAGTTTTGTAAAACTAGAATTACCATTGCCATAAAATTAGATGACAATAAGCAAATTCAATGAAATCAGGGTATAAACACGGAAACTAATATATACATGATCAGTGTGGAATTTTTGCAAGGATAACACTCTTGATAAGACGTCGGGTTAATAAACGGCCAGGGTCATTATTTGTACTATTAGAACGTTTGAAAGACCTTGAAATTCCAACATTGGAAAGATTAGTGCAAAGACATCGATCATTTATTTATATCAATATGCATATGAAAATAACAAAGATTTCGTTCGGATCGAATCGCTTTTCTGGATTTACATTCGTCAGGAACGCTTAAATGCAAACAATTGAATGCCAATGATGTATAAGAACTTACACGAGGAGATTCATGATAAAAAATGAAAAGTTAAATCCGCCTAAGGTCAAGTTCAAGATCATGAGATATGTTTTAATTTAAAGGTTGTTTATATAAGGAAACGGGTATATGCGTGATCGGTAAGGAATTTCTGCAAAGGGTAAACGCATGATAAAATGGTAGGTTAACAAACGGTCACGGTAATTCTCTGTACTATTATAAAAAACACTGCAATTCTAAAATTAGAAATCTAAGTGCAAAATATCTATCTTTCAAACATTTGTTTATTTGAATGTTTTATATGGATTTAGAGCAATTAGATACACATACTTGAGTCTCAATATACGTCTGAATTGCGTACAACAACAAAAAAAGTTAAAGAAGTAAAAAAGTATTTCTAAGGTATAGTGAAATCCTTATTTCTACCCTAAAATTAAAAAAATTGTATGCAATACGAATGCCATATGTGGGGAAGATTTGCCTACCTTTCGAAAATACTAGAGATGAAATACATTTTTTTTGTGGAATTCGTGTTGCTCATTATTAAGTCTTATTTTCTGTGTTTTGTAGACTGTTGATTGTCTTTTCGTCATTTTTTTCATGATTTAATCGGTTTCTCTTCACGTGATAAGCTTTAATTCTTCATGTGAAATTATCTGCGTTATGTATGTATCGATAAGTCATCTGCTATTGTCAGCATAACTGTCAATATTATCAATTGTGATTGCGTAATATTTAACACTTTTATCAATGTTGACTTGTTGATATCATATTCATATTTGATAAATACGATGATATGAAAATAATCTTAAGAGAACTGTTTTTGCCAATGTATTATGAAATTATTAAAATAACCGTTTCGCATTTGTCGACAAGAGAAAATATGCAGACATAACTACAAATGCATATTTAATTCTAAATGTATCAACTTCATTATTTCCTTTTATATTAATTTCAAATTGTTAGGTTGAATAAAACAATGGTATATTAACTATGTAAATAGTGAAACTAAATATAAGTCAATATTATGGTCATAAGTTTCGTTGTTTAATGGTCCAAAATCAAATACATACGTATTAACCACTTGAAGAGATATTTTCAAAAAAAAAAGAAGAAATAACTCATTTAAGGATTATTAATGTTATATCATTGTTATTTTTCATAATTATGTTATTTTGCTGTAGATCTAATAATTCACATCAACAACTTTTTTTGAAATATTCATGGATTTTGATTGACATTATATAGTTCAACATTGTTTAACAGAAATCTAATTTGCTTGTATGCGCAAGTTTTTTTTACACCATGGAAATTGTTATGCGTGCTATCTTGAATGAAACGGAGTTCAAAGTACAAAAAAGTGAAAATTTCAGTACGTTTTTCGTTGTATTACTCATCTGTATATTTTAACACAGTTCGTGATATATATCTTTATCTACTTTTAACCTCTGGTTGACACATTCTAAAAATATTATACTGATAGAAAATTTCTTTTTTCAGCAGTATGTATTCATGAAGACAAAAAACTTAAGAATTATTGGAATTTCCACATCAAAATCATTGTCGCATATTTTAAAAAATCAGTAAAGTTTGTCACAACAATACGATCATTTTTTTTTAATCATTTGAATCAATTGCATTATTAACTGATGACTGATGAAGAAGAGAGGCCAATATTTATCATAATCATAACTTTTGTTTCATCACTATGTACATTTATTAAAAAAAAAAGATCTGTCTAATAGTTCGTTCAAACTTTTTCGCCTTATCATATAACCCCACCTACTGCGTCTTTTATATTATTCAGTTTAAAAAAAATCACATTCAGTGTAAGTGTTTCGTACGTGATATACTATAAATATGCAACTAAATATAGACCAGCTCTTATTTTGGGCACTAACTACTGTTACCAGGGAGAATATTGAATGGGAACGATACACCCTAAATCGATTGAGGACTGATGTTGTTCGCCAAATTGTATTGTACTAGAAGGCCAGTAATACAGAGGAAGGATAATGAAACCTTTTTTGTTTTGTTTTATTTGAATTTAAGAGACACTCTTTAAAAAAAAAATTAAAACAAACCAGACTCGACAAATTGCAATTTTCACTCTTTAAAACTGCATAATTGACAAGAAAAACAGAAAACACAGCTTGTGCAGGTGATTTTTTTAAGATCAGACTACCATAAACAATAAGCGGATGCCAGGAAGTCAGAAATGTTGCGCAAAGAACATGAAATGAAAAAAAAAAACCATTGTGTCTCTTCATTGATTTATTGACTTCGTATGTAAACGTTTTTAAATTTTAACAATCTGGTCAATGAATGATAACATTATTTACTGTAAGATAAAGCATCAATGTTGATACATACTTTGTCACATAGTTATCACTGCTAAGTATGCAAAATGATCTATAAATAAACTATATGTAATGTTGAATGAAAACGACAAATAAAAAACAATCGGGACCTTGAAATTTGTCAAAGTTTTATTTTTAAGGATGACTTAATCCTGTTTTTTTCCTGTATGTTAGTGCGGTATTACATTCAAGGTATATATCTTTTCCGCATGACTAAATGACAGAGTTGTCTGGATATGCAAAAGCAAAAAAAGCAAATGAAAAATGAAAAACATAGTTGTTTTCTTATATACACGTAATTGTCTATCAAGAAAATATTGAACAAAATATTAAAATATTCAAAACATTTTGGCACGTTTCTTTAATCCAATCCATAACTAAGGTTTGCCTCTTATAGACATACTGGTCATTCGCTCATCCTACTTTTGCAACTGTGTTTCAAAAGATACAATGAAAACTTCTGACAGTAATACAATGGTTTAAGGGTTTGTGTGTCGTGTACAGGTGAAAGACAGGTCAAACGCAATCCAGATTCTAAAATCCAATATCGCTTTTTTGAGAACCTATTGACGTTGTACAAATTATCAGTTTATTAAGATCTGGTCAATGAATGATAACAATATTTACTGTAAGATAAAGCATCAATGTAAAAATAAACAGTTACATCACTTATTATTTCTGCTAAGTATGCAATGTTGTCTTTAAATAAACGGTATGTTATTTGAGAGAGATAGAAACAAAATGAAAATACATGTACATCAACGTTTAATTTAAAAAGAAGACTATATTAAATTGTTTCTTTTGTTGACCTTTCTGTTGTTTTGACATACCGAGTAGTTAGAAAAAGTATAAAAGATGAATTTTGATTTATGATATGTGTGTACATTGAAAGCAAATGTCAGTATAACAATGATTTGACTTTTTTTTTCTTTACATATACAAATGTCGTACGACCGAGATCGATCGATCGAGAGAGAGAGAGAGAGAGAGTCAGCAGAAAAGAAAATACACTGGCCTTAATATTAGAAATAAGCAAAACTTAACTTGCTTAACGTTATTTTTAAATTGCAGACCCAACAGGCCCGGTGTTTAACATTTACCAATTGCTTTATGACAGCGTCGTATGAGAAAGCCAAAAAAAATCAATTTAAAAATTATAAATGAAAAAAATAATTAGTCTTAAGGAAAACAAAATATTGGCGAGATTGCCATAAACGATTTGAATATATTTCGTTTTTTTTCAAAATCTTGAGTTTTATATTGCCTCTAGTAGCCGTACATTTTGTATGCGCATCTTTGTTTGGCGTATTAAATTATAATCCTGGTACCTTTTATAACTAATTATGTTTCAAAGGTGTCTTCATATGTTAGACCCGCTGCCAACAGATAAAGTATTTATAACAATGGTTTGACGCTATATATGTCATGTGTAGGTGAAAGATAGGTTATGATCAAATCCGTCGTTTGAACTTTATTAAAAGCTTTAGCTGTATAAAAATGTCTTTTCGTCATAGACTTATTAAAGCTGTTAAAATTGCCTATGTATTTAACAACTTCCCAAGCTCCATGTTCATACCGTCAAAGTAGGAACCATCACTATCGTATCAATTTATTTACCAACTGTAACAGCTGAGCTAAAGTCGAAACTTTTGTTTTTACTATGTAAAAATTCAAATTGTTCTTCAGAAAATAAAAATATATTAAAATTCTTATAACATTATATGTTTATTTCTAGTACACTGTACGTGTTGAACCAAGAATTCGTTCCATGTTAATCAATATTGAATAACAGATAATCCCATAATGTTCTTAAAAATGTTCTTTATCATTTAATTAATTTAAATGTTCACGCCTAGTCAAAGTCCATCGTTCTCTACGTAGTTCCGTGGTTTCATTCACGAAGAAGCTTAAGTTTTGTTAGCATTCGTAATGTCATGTGTAAATTAATTTACTAAGTCCTAAGCAGAAGAATTGCTATTGATCCTGGTAAATGATATGCAGGAGTGAAATCTATTAGTATTTAGATACATTTAAAATAAATGTGAAAAAAATCGTAACAAAATCAAATCAAGTTCTTGTTTTTTTTTTTAGTATTTTACCTCATTTTTATTCTCCCTTCAATTTACTTATATTAGTTTATACGACAGAAAGGTAAAAGAAAGTTTATTAACGACTTGAAAAAACATTGTCACTCGGCAATGTCTAGTCAAATCAACCAGTTTGGCAACATTTAGAAAAATAGGTAGCGTTAGTGAAATGACTATATATCGTAGGCTATTTTAATTGTGCTTTTTATGGTTTTGGCAGTTGTCAACATAAAATGGTGAAAGTTTGGAAAGGAATACTAGTAAGTTATACATTTTAAAAAAGGAGAAGCGGTGACTTTTTTTAATACTGCCGCACTGTGTATGTAAACAATATAAATTTACAAAAAAAACAGAGATATTTTCATGAGTGTTATTCGAAAAGACTTTAAAGTTTGAGTAAATTTGATGTAAAACCAACGGTGGCCATGTGTATACAAAAAACAAGCTCCGCTCGAAGATGGTCATGCCATCATTAGACTATTTTTTTAAACAGAATTTTAAAGTATTTATATCCCGCAAACTGTTTTGTCCTTGTTTTTATGATAAAAAGTTTAGAAAATTTTTATGCTGCCGCCTATGGAGCAAATGATATACCTGCTCTCCTCATAATAATGATTAGACATTCTGTGTGCCGTGTAGAGGTCGAAGCCAGGCGAGGCGCAATCTGGATTCTAATATTCAATGTCGGTTTTTTTTTGTATTGATATTTTGCAATATCCTCAATTTATTTATATTTCAACAGTCTTGTCAATGAATGATAATGATATTTACTGTAAGATAAAACATCAATGTAAATACACACCATTACATGGCATTATCATTAGCGCTTATTATGCAATATTGTCTATAAATAAAGTGTATGTAATGTCTCGAGAGAGAAAATGAAAATAAACTAGACTGAAGGTCAGAAATCATCAAAACTTAGTTTATTTTATTTTTTGTTTTTGTTTTTGTTAACGTTTATGTTGTTTTGGCAGCCTGGTGCTATACCTTTGTTGATTACTTTATAACAGAGTCGTCTCGGTATGGGGAGGGTTGGGATCCCGCTAACATGTTTAACCCCGCCACATTATTTATGTATGTGCCTGTCCCAAGTCAGGAGCCTGTAATTCAGTGGTTGTCGTTTGTTTATGTGGTACATGTTTGTTTTTCGTTCATTTTTTTTATATAAATAAGGCCGTTAGTATTCTCGTTTGAATTGTTTTACATTGTCTTATCGGGGCCTTTTATAGCTGACTATGCGGTATGGGCTTTGCTCATTGTTGAAGGCCGTACTGTGACCTATAGTTGTTAATGTATGTGTCATTTTGGTCTCTTGTGGACAGTTGTCTCATTGGCAATAATACCACATCTTCTTTTTTATATTACAACTTTGCTAATGGGAATGAAGCAACGATTTTATTGGAAAATACATGGTATATGATTCTATCCAAAGAATATATATCAAAAATTTAAGGACCCCCAAAACAAAAACGCTCAAAAAAGTAAAATAACAATAATATTGAACTCTAAAGAAAATTCAAAACGGAAAGTCCTTAATAAAATGGCAAAATTAAAAGCTCTAACACATCAAACGAATTGATGAGAACTGTCATATTCCTCACTTGTTACAGGCATTTTCGTAGGTAGAACATGGTGGATTGAACCTGGTTTTATAGCTAGCTGAACCTCTCATTTATACGACAGTCGAATCAAATTATATTATATTGACAACGACGCAAGAACAAAACAAACAGACATTAAAGTAAAAATGTTAAAATAGGGGTACAACAGTCAACATTGTTTTATAATCTTAATCACAATAAAAAGAAACAAATATTTAACAAAGAAGCACACAAATTCATACGTCAAATTTAACAAAAATGATTATTCATAAGGAAACCTAAATATCGGGATGATTGAAATCGAACCATATGTAGAATATGCTTCGTTTCTTTCCAACTCTCAAATAGTAGTTTGCTTCTTATAGCCATACTGTTAGTAAATTCATTTTTGTTTGGTGTTGTGTTTTATTTAAGTTTCTTCATACGTTGGACCCGCTGTCAAAAGTATTGATTTTATCAGAATGGTTTGACGCTTTGTTTGTCGTGTGTTTGTGAAAGTCAGTTTATGATCAAATGCGTCATTATTGAAATTTTTAACTTGATCAAAATGTCAAAAATGTAACTTTGTATAATTCAGTATGTCCCTCTCTTCAATATTGGTTCATCATGAGCCATCAAGCTGAACAGAGTATTTTAGTATTTTAAATTCTCTATGTATTTAACAAGTTCCCAAGCTTTATGTGAATATTATGATAAAGATATCATCATTAAAGTCAATTTTATTTCAGCTACAGCTGCGCAAAAGCCTTTTTTTTAGACAGAATTAGAGTTATAGCACATTTGTTTGGTCCTACGCTGTACGTGTTAAACCAAAAATTCGTAACCTGTTGACTAGACTAAGTACTGAATAATAACAGATCCTCCCATTATGGCTGTTTTATATAGGTATAAAAAGACATAGATTGTGTATAAATAATTTCATCATAGATACCAGAATGTTCACTCCTGGTCAAAGTCCAAGTTTTTTTTGGGTTTTTTTTTGCAAAGCTAGAGGCTTTAATTGTATTTGCATTCGTGATGTCATGCGGAATTGATGTTTAAAGTCCAAAACATTCTAAATTCTGATAAATAAACTATGTTCATGCATTATTTTGATCATTATAAAAAATAGTTACATAAAATAGATCAGGTTGATCGAGGAAATCGTTCTTGAATTAGATTTTTGTAGTTATGTCACCGAAATATATGTTGTTTATTATATTTACATGCAAACACGATAGTAGAGGAGCAATATGTGTTACGGTCTGTGTGGCCGTTTGTTCGTCCGTTCGTTTGTCTGTCCCGCTTCTGGTTGAAATTTTTGGTCAAGGTAGTTTTTGATGAAGTTGAAGTCCAATCAACCTAAATATTAGTACACCTGCCCCTATGATATGATCTTTCTAATTGTAATGCGAAATTAGAGTTTTGATCCCAATTTTACAGTCCACTGAACATAGCAAATAATACTGCGGGTGGGGCATCCATAAACCATGAACATATTCCTTTTTTATTTTCCTTTCGATTCCTGATTTAGTACTGATGAAAGATGAAAGACAGTTCAAGAGTGAGAGAATTATAACAACTTAAATTTAATATAATTTAACTCGGGAATAAATATTTGGCTGCAATGTTCTCGTTCTTTACATATGTTATTTCTATGTTTTGTTAGCAAGGAGTAATATTCGATCTCAACCCGATGTCTATGAGTATAAGGTGGTGACCATATAATATTCGCAGGCGAGAAGATGATTTTGGAAATAATCATTTTGGCCTGGTAAAAAAGGAAAATTGCCCTTGCCAATAGCAAGAGCAGGATGATAATCAATACCAAAAAATATACAGGAATTTGGGGTTTTCTAAATGAATATATAATTTCGTGCGTCAAGTCAAATATAACAGTTTCAGAAAAAAAAAGATAGATGAAAATTTGGAAAGGATATCGGAATTGAATAAATGCATTTAAAGATTACATTTTTTTGTTTAAGCCTTTGTAAGCTTATTATATGATTCATATATGACATAAGAGATATGGGTGGATTCCAAATGAGACAAGTTTGCAATATAGTTCAACAATGTTCAAAATGACGCGGATTTGAACAAGTGTTCAATCTTTTAAACAATGATCTAAGATTAAAGTAAGCTTTAAAAGTGCACGAAAACAAAATCTTAATTGTGTGGTTATACTTTACCAATCATTCACAATTACGTAACAAGCTTATATATTCATTGAATAAATTAAAACAGCAAAACAAAACGTGTCTGGCTCGAATTAATACGTGACATTCAACATAACGCAATATAATTAAATTTTGGATGTAATGTGACTTCTGATTGGCTGACAGTGTTTTGTCTATCAGCTTTTTGTCATGTGACCGTTATCATCAACGTTTTTCATGATTTACTCTGCTTTAAAATTAAAATTGAAATTAGAACTAATTTATCAGGTATTACTGTAATATTTTTTCCTGTCTTTTCGAAATAACATAACAATGTGATGTTAACTTTAAAATATCACGCTTCGCGGATTATTCAGTGTGCACCACATTTTTTTATGTTATTTCTTCATAGAAATGAAAATATATTACAGTCTTTCCTTAAGTAACATATGTTATCAATCACCCTTTTTGATGAAAGTCCGTATTGTCCATCACTCTTGATGAAGTGTTTTCTGTTCGTAAACGTCTTCTCATTCCTTTGATTTGTCTCGTTGATTTAATTTGCCTTTTTCATACATTGTTATCTTTTTCGAGTTTCCCGATTGCATTTATGGCAGAATATCTTGGTTAAACGAATATAACTCTATAAACCTGTATTAATGTGCATGTAATAGGCAGTTACGTCAATTCGTTTGAAGTATTCAAGTGACACATAATGAAAATAATATGTGTTATACAGTTGACAAAAACGTACCATTGATATTTAAGACATATTTCTCATAATCAAATTGCCAGCTAAATCTGAATCTGTTTTGTACGAATTATGGAATTACATACTTACGGACGTCAATAGTTGACTTTCAGTTGTAAATTTAGCCGGATAATGAATACATCAATAATTGGCGTTAATATACATTATTCCTATTCAACGAAACTTGCTCAATTATAGTGCCTTGAAAATGTTTTTCTCAAGAAAATAAAGGCAATAGCAATACCGCTGTTCAAAAGTCATAAATCGATTTAGAGAAAACAAATCGGGTTACAAACTAAAACTGAGGGAAACACATCCATTATACGAGGAAATTTAAACAACGAAACAACAGCACACTATAGTGCAACAAAACATAAACGACAATGCAACATACATAAAAACGAAGTATTAGAGAAACACGGAAACAAACAAGTTCGATGTGTTTCGTTTGGTACATTTGTTGGTGGAGATTCATTATTTCAAGAGTAAAACAATCAAACTATCGGATATGGCGTATTTATTTATTACCCATAATCCTTACATGAACTTGACCAAACCAAATGCATTAAGGAGAACATTGTTTCGCTTTTTTTTTAGTTTGCATTCTTCGTCGTGAAATACTGTTCAACCTTATTGCAAATTTTAAACAACCCCTTTGTCGCCCTAAATATGTAAGAATTTAGGTAAAGGTAGATTATCTGTCAGAGTGCATCTGTAAAGATTGGGCACAAAACTAGTTCATCTAAAGTGTTGATTTATAAATAATGTTATCTGTCCTTAATCGTTCAAATTATAAGGACCCCTTCAAACCCACTGACGTTTAACCTAGTAAAATTGTACTTTTATACAGAACAAAACATATCAATTGTACCATTTGTTTATTAACATATTTTAATTGAAAACAGCAGCAAGAAGAAAAATAAAAAAATAAAAGATAAAATTCGACATTCTTCAAAACTGTTTTGAAGAAGAAACTAACTAATTTCCTTACAATTAACACCTTCAAATTGAATCTTATTTCTCCTGCCTATGATTTTCATGACATAAAATAGGTCGAATGCTAACACAAAACTCCTGGCATAAACGATGTTTTGACACAAAAAGCTTCTATTGTTTTACTGTATGAACACTCATTATGGATAATCTGCATTTTCAGCCGGAACTAGTGTATAAAACGAATAGCAACAATACAAATTGAGTTATGATGTACAATCAGAACATTTAAGGCTGTTATATATTTATTTATCGCTCTGGTATTCAGACATACAGATAAACATTATCATTGTCGAATTCTTAGTCTCGTGATTTAGATTATTTGTATTTATCAATCAAAAGCCAATAAGGTCATTTAACGTTCAATGAGTAAGAATTCTGATTACAAAAAATATCCGTAAGTTCCTTCCAATTGAGCTCTTTAATGTCAGGCACTTTGTTAGCGATATAAAGTTCACTTAGTCTAGAAAGCGGTAAATAACAATAAAAAAGCTGAAATAGATTTATCATAAAGGATTAGTATGTTCTGCATTATTAACAAACAAGAAAGGAATAGACTGTATAAGTTTTGAGTAAAACTTCCCAAAGTACAATACGCAATTTACCCATGAATACCGCAAAAATTAAAAAGGTAGACCATGACGGTTCAGGAAAAAACCTAAAACATCAGCAATTGATTTATTGCATAAAATCTATCTTACTAAATTTGCCCCCCCCCCCCCCCCCAAAAAAAAATAATTAATGTTAAATTCTTCCGAATTATTCATAGAACAAAATACTCTTTCACAGTTTTAAAAATTTGGACAGATATGAATTCATATGCTGCTGCAATTTATTTTCTTGTTTCTTTTTCAATTCATCTATTGGTTTTTTTAAACTTTACAAGGCTCATGTGTCACATGAATACAATTGTTTTGATACTCGTACTAAAACTTGAACATACTCATTTATCTTAAGGAACTGAAATATAGGTTAAACGTGTTGTTGAACTACTGACAGGATATCTTTTATCTTTTTGTCACAAGAAGGCAGCTGATGCTCATTTGACATAATTTCTTAAGAGATATTTTTATCTGTTGTTTACATTTTATAAGTTCGTGTATATGGAAGTTGGTTAGATAACAATGCATATTACTTCGATAGTTCTTTTGTCCGTTGTAACCGATAATTTAAACGGCATAATTAAAAAAAGACCTCAATAAACTTTATATAAGTTTTTTTTTTTTTTTTATTCCTGTGAACAAAATCTTAAATTCAGCTGGATTTATTTACAAGCAAATATATATACTTTTCATACTGATCAACTTCCGAAGAAAAATCTCCATGCTTTCCTTATGTGCCAAGTTTGATTGCCGAGTTGAAGAGATTCAGTCCTTGCTTGGAAATTGACTTGTAATAAATCGAGTTAATGTCATGAGTAAGCTAGCAACCCGAATTCTCAAGTTCACAAAAGCTAAAGTACAACATGAAATGGTCTATAATCAGGAAGCGGGTTTTTGAATGTAAATTTTTTACATTTATATTTATGTTTACAAGTACGCTCTCAGTGTGTTTTTACGTTGTTGTCGCTATTGTATTTTTCATAATATAACAAATCAAGTTCGTCCAACAAAAGCAGTATACCCTCTTTTTCTCCCAATTGTCAATAACTTGCATCAAATAACCCTTAAAGTTTATCCAAATATCATGTATGGTTCATGTCAAATAAGCTGACGCAAACAGTTTTAACAGCTTATACAAAATCTTACTCGACTAGCCAAGAGTCTTTTTGATGTAAATATCACTCTAAGTCTTCAAGATTTTCTACTTTAGTAAATGAAATGAAGACAAAAGAGACATCAACAAGTACACATTTTTTTGTATAGGGACTGAATCCCGACTCCGGGTGCGGGATGTTCTCGTTTGTGTTGACGACCCATTGGTGGCCTTCTGCTGATTTTGAACTTTCGATTTAGTCTTAGATGCATGAATTTTTTAATAGTTGTTAGTGGCTTTCAACTAGATGTCAGATAACTGTGAGTACTCTCAGATCTGTTCCTAGTGTCTTTTTGTTGTTGGGATGTACAAGTACCCGGCCACGTCCACTTGTATTTTTGTCCATCTGATGAGTTAAGTATTTTTCAACTGATTTTTATAGTTCGTTCTTACGTTGTACTGTTATACCACTGTCCCAGGTTAGGGGGAGGGTTGGGATCCCGCTAACATGTTTAACCCCGACACATTATGTACGAATATGCCTGTCCCAAGTCAGGAGCCTGTAATTTAGTGGTTGTCGTTTGTTTATATGTTACATATTTGTTTTTCGTTCATTTTATGTACATAAATAAGGCCGTTAGTTTTCTCGTTTGAATTGTTAAATACATTGTCATTTCGGGGCCTTTTACAGCTGACTATGCTATATGGGCTTGGGTCATTGCTGGAAGCCGTACGGTGACCTATAATTGTTAATTTTTCTGTCATTTTGGTCTCTTATGGACAGTTGTCTCATTGGCAATCATACCACATCTTCTTTTTTTATATTTGGTATTATTGATGTCTCTTTGGCATATCCCCCATTTCCATTCTCAATATTATTAAAAGGTCAGCAGACGACTTTTAATACGTCAACCGAATAACTTATTCATTTATCAAATTGTATCAAAATATGAGATATTAAGCTCTTCGTTTAAATTTATAACCTAGAATCAAACCAAATATTCCTATCTCTAGATTATACATAAATATCTTAACCGCGGATTAGGTTAAGGTGTAGATACTATATATAGTGTTTATCAGATTAAGTACTGTCAGCCTGAGAGTATATTGATTAGAACCCAAACAAACCTATGGTCAAACGAGGTGAATAGAGTACAAACATTTCTGTGATTCATATATGTATATGTGTTTAATATTCTGACGGCTTTTTTTATTCATTTTGTTTTGTTTTTGTTTTCAAATTTATAAACCCTGCTATTTTAAAAGCCGTATTTTCATTCTTTTATATTTTGTTCGCATTCTAATCGGTGAGAAATTGTTGTAAAATATAGACTGTTTAAAAAAATGTATAAAAAATAAATGAACAAAGATAACGAACTTTATATATTTTTTAAATCATCCCATCGGATGATAATTTAGAACACATAAATAATATAATATTTGATGACTTGAAAAACATACAAACTGTTTTCGTCCATATGTCCTCAACGGGGTATAATAGGTGTACGTAACATAGAAAATACTTGGCAATCTTTATAACTTTCAAAGAATAAAAACTAATTATGCAAATTTATCCCAAATTCTTATTTAAAAGCAAAATCAATAAAACAAGAAGGTGTGTCAACTCCAAAGGGACAACAAGCAGACAATACACGAAATAGAAATTGAAAATGAAATGAAAAAAAAATGCTGTTATAAATGCTCACGAGATTTGCATTTTACTACGGCCAAATGATCCGTCCAACTAGTTCTCTGAATACTTAAACAGATTCATAATAAATATACATGTACAACCATGTAATGTATTAGATTTTAAATGGTCCTGAATACAGCTTAAGTCTTTGCCATTGGATGTTATGTAACCAACAATCAATCAATATATTTTGAAAACCCCATATTTCATTTATTTAAGGTATTGAATCAGATATCTCACAATAAAACTTCTCAAATAGAAAACATATATATATGTTTTCTATTTGAGAATTTTATTTGAGAAGAATACCAATCAGATGAAAAATCAGACGAAAAATTTGATTTGTTACGTTTCTTTATAGTCAGTAACGTTCTTTCGTAATTTCGTTATAAATCAATTATGTACTTTTAAAAGTATTTCAATGGCACCAATAGTGTAGAATAAACAAGAAATAGTTTAATGCCGAATGAACAGTCTTAATCCAATATTAGTTTTGATATGACAATAATGCATGTCCCTTAGGCTCCCAAAATAACAACATCAAATACACTTGTATAGAATAAAATATTTTTCAGTTTGTACCTAAGTTTTATAAATTAGGTAGATTTGATAACACGCACATAATTTAGGGAAAGAAAAAAAAAGAGATAATATGCTTTCTTATTGTAAATTATTATATATCACCGAATAAATACATATCCATGGCTAAACACAAAAGATGTAAAGACTCAGCAAAGTATACCTTTAACCCACGTAGATAAGTTTTTTTTATAGGTATGTGTGAAATGAGATGTGGAATACATGGTATGACACAGCAACCCAACAACAACAAAAAAACATCAAAAGACATTCAAACCAAATGACACGTATTGATATAATTATTGTGTCTAGACAAGACTTAGTTCTTAATGAAATTAACCGAGCCTGCTAAGAACAGCCTCAGCACCGAAGTCTTGTATACATGGACTCGTTTATCAAACGACATACAATATAAAAGCCTTAAAACTCAAATATCTAAACAAACATTCTTCTAAATACAAAGGAAGCGACTAGAAAGTCAAAAGATATCAAATGGATATCACAAAAATTAAGCTGGCAAATAAATTGATAAAAGACAACCAACATATGTAAAAAACAACAAAGACAACTAAATACTGAGCAACAGAAACCCAATCAAAAACCGTGGGTGATCTCAGGTGATAAACAACACTAAAATAGCATCACACACATAGAACTATGTTCAAATAGCATATATTTTGACAGCAACTGAAATTATCTTTTAAGTGCATGTTCCGAAAAGTAATATGTGACGTTATTCAAATGTTTTGATATCTGCGTATTAAAATCAAAATCTTTATATCAATAGTACATGTAACCGTTCAAAGTCCATATCAAAGAATTTTAATAAAAAAACCATATACATTCCGTACTCCATTTGTAGTATCGAGGTTATGTTGGTATTATATTCCTGTTTACGTGACCTACAATCACATAGAAGATCTATAAATAGTACATTCGATCAGTAGGTACTGAAAATGTGGACTTTGTACCAGACCAGGGATCGCTTCTGACGAAAGACTTACCTAGTTCTACCTTTTTTTATGTTTTATTTAGCAATCCTTATGAGCTCTTTTCTCTTTAACATTTTAGCTACGAGTGCATTTCTTTCTAACACAAACAATATAAACGGTTCAGCGGGGACAAGTTTAGATTATTTGTTTCTAACATAGGTTTGCAAGGTTTTCATAAACTTTGACAAACTAAATACACTGCTAAAATGCATCTACAGTTTGTCGTTTATTGTTTAATAGTGCAAACGCTGCATATCTTTCTAACTTTAGCATTGAATCAATTATCTATTTTTATTTTTCCCACTAAAAAAAATTGATTCTGACGAAAGAAAAAGGTGTAATCCTTATTTTCATAACTCAAAACAATGTCAAGAATTACCCAAATTTGGGTATATTAGGTATATGCCCTCCGTTTTTACAGTGTTGCTATTTTACATTCATATGAAGAAGACGAAGAACTGACAACAAAATTGTATATGAATGTAAAATAGCAACACTGTAAAAACGGAGGGCATATACCTAATATACCCAAATTTGGGTAATTCTTGACATTGTTTTGAGTTATGAAAATAAGGATTACACCTTTTTCTTTCGTCAGAATCAATTTTTTTTAGTGGGAAAAATAAAAATAGATAATTGATTCAATGCTAAAGTTAGAAAGATATGCAGCGTTTGCACTATTAAACAATAAACGACAAACTGTAGATGCATTTTAGCAGTGTATTTAGTTTGTCAAAGTTTATGAAAACCTTGCAAACCTATGTTAGAAACAAATAATCTTGTGTATCATAAACATCTTCTACAGGAGTTATTTTCCCGCGTAATAAGTTTGTTACCATTTTTAACAGATCAAACACTGATTAACCGATACATTTGTTTCTATTTTTGTAACGTTTAAGGATGTTTGCTTGTCATGTTTTTGAATTTTTATCAGTTTTTCAGAATCCTCTGGTTTTATCCATTTGAATGCTTTAAAAAATTTTCCCCATGAACCCCCATTTTTCTTTTAATTAATCTTTTATATGTTTAATTATAAGTAGTTTGTAAAAGTCTTTATTTATTAAATTTTATTTAATTTTTAATAGTATTTGAGAACTTTTACTGGTCAATGATAAAGCTATGAAAAGTCAAGAGAGAACATTTTCCCGCCAAAATTCCAATGACTAATATCTCGAAAACAAGCACATTGACCCCTATATTTTTTTTGCTTTTTTGATTCCGCAATTTATTTCCTATCAATGCATACTAGTTTCATGAAAAGTTATTTATTTTGAAACTGAGCAGCGAACATCCTTTTAACTTTAACAAACGGCACACTACGTTTACAAGACTTTGATAAGAAAGACATGCAGTATTTGCAGAAAAGGGTATTGTCCTTTTCTAACAAACTTCCCAACTTGTCTCTGTTTTATGCCAAACAACTGGACAAACTATTATGACAAAATAGCGACATAAAGCATTACACATTAATTCGTCCCCTCCTTTCTCTTGTGTATCTGGCAGCTGTCAATGTTGACGAAATACACAAAAAAAATTATTTCTGTAACATTATGACTATAAGATGTAGGTTTTATCCTTGACATATGGTAATTCAATAACATATGCCAGTTTGTCTAATTAGGTGTTATAACAAACAGTATTGGTCTTATAGTGATGATATCTGCCCACGAGGTTCCCGATTGACAACATCACGGGGTACAACACTTGGAACAATAAAATGATTTATATTTTTAACACATTATCAATTCTTATCAATAATGTTTTTTTTTTTTTCTTCATTACTACGTTATTCGCTTTTAATCATTTAAATTAATCTATATGCGCATTTTTCCAGTTGTGGTGAAAACACAAATTAAGCAAGTTCTACTGTACCACGATTTTATTCGTGACCTGTAACTTTTTTTTGTAATTTAAACTCGTTTTAAATATTCATTGTCCATCATCTGTGAATTGTGCCTTCGTAGACACTTAATGTATAAGTACAAATGAATTGTAGAGGTTAAAATGGGTACCAATTTGAACTAATTGAAAAAAATTAAGGGTATGTTTTTATTTGCTTCTAAAATTTAATAATGAAAATAGAAGAAGAAATTGTACGACGAGTTATATTCCTAACTGCAAGAAGGGTATGATGCGGGGGTTGGGGGGGGGGGGCGACCTCGACTGCCCATGAGGGTCTTGCACGCTCGGTAGATAGGTAAGAAAAGAATATAGAAACACTCCTTATTATACCCTGCCGCTGGGATGGTTACCTTAGTTTAACATTTTTTTTAAATAAATGTATGCATTACATGTTGATAGTTAAGCAAGAAAGAACTATCATCGTTGAAAAAAATTCATTGAGCAGATTTAGGAAGAAATTCCCCAAAAATTGAATCCAAAGTGTACAGTACAATGCTTCCAAATATAATAAAATTCTTTGATAGGTTCTTATTAAGCGTAATGGAAAACAATTTGTGTTAAATTGCAATGAATGGGAGCATTGTAAAAATGAAAGAAAAAAAAACAGATAAAGAGATCAACAAAAAAGTTTGAAGATTAATCATTTACTGAACTATATACTTGAGTTTTCTTACTGACGCCCTTTATTTGCTCTAATTTATCTAGAAATATTTACATCTCATTGTATCTCATTTGTATTCAAATTAAAGGTAAACTTTCATATAATACAAATGAAAATACCGGTGTGTGTCAAAACATTACTACCTCCCCTTCAAATCAAAGTTAAACTTCCATGTTATGCTAATATGTTGCCAAATATTACTACCCTACAATAAAAATCGGAGTAAAAAACTTACTTTTCAGAGCCCATGGAGAGATCTCAACCATTGAATCAACAAAGTCCATGGCATCCCCATAGCAGGCATCGTTGACTGTATCGTCAGGAGACAATGGCAGGACATCTCGAATACTACCTCCTCTCAGAATATCCTGAATCATATGGATCTTACTAATGTTGGCAATTACATTTGTTACCACTTCATTTTGGTTTTTCTGTAAGTCTTTCAGTGTATAGTTCAGATTTCCAAAACTTTCTTCCACATATTTAGTGACCACTGCTTGGATATGCTGGTAACGTGGATCAGCCATCACAACGGGGTACTCTTGTGCAAGGAATCCAAGGCCCATTAACAAAGCGGTTGAGTCCTTACCTCTAAGTTTATCAATGACAGGTTTAGCTGCTTGCATCGACCTCAAAAGCATTCGTTCTTTTTTAGTGTATTGCAGTACGCCCATGACAAGCAATGTTGAATTTTGTTCTGCAAGAGCAGGGCCGTCTACCTTTTTTTCTTTTAAAAAGGTATTATAGCCTAAAGTAAGCTCTTGTATGACAATACCTTTAATTTTTATAAAAGAAGGATCTTTCCATACGACAGGAGCCATTCCAATAAGATAGTTCACCACAGCGATAAACACTGTAGAATCATTTCCGCGCACTTCATCAATGACTGGTTTCCCGCTTTCAATGCTACGTTGTAAAAGTCTGACAACGTCAAGATGCTTCAGCACATCCATAGCAGCTTTGTTTGTGAATGATCCATTCTCATTCTTAAAAGCAGTGACATTTTTCGAAAAGTCGGATTTGCTGTAAGCCTTAGAAATTTCATCAGTTATGTCGTGCGTTATATTTTGGAAAACTTCATTTCTCATCAAAACTGGAATATTGTCAAGAATGTAATTATACATACTGTTTTTAGTTTGCTGGTCCATAGAGGTTCCCGTACTAGTACCGCCCCCACTACTTGCTAGTGCGGCCGCGGCTTCCCCTATTTTCCATAGTTGTCGTGTCAGATTCGGATTTTTCACTAAGACATCAGCAATGTAGTATGGCTTCTCCTCGTCCTTAACTTCAGAACTTCCGTGAACAGCAGCAGACGTGAACAAAACGTTAACAGTCAAACAGAGAAACATACACAACAAACAGGCATTAAGATATGCCATTTCCGGCTTTATTTTTTTCAAAGGAAAAAACATTTATGAAATCAACTTAATAATTTTTCACTATGAAAAATTAATATTCATTTCTTTTTACAACGTTAATCGAAAATTTTGCAGCTTTGGCGAACTTTTTCCACAGGTAAATAACGATCAGCTGTTAGCTGTCAAATGGTATGAAAATAAGATTGTGTAAGATTTGTTTATAAACAGATAAAAATGACAAAGCAATTCGGACCGTCCATTGCGCATGTCAGCAAGAATGGACTTTGTTTTGTGGGTGACATCGTTACAAGGTAACACCTTCACAACAAAGATATTTGAATGATATTGAAAATTGCTTGATTTGAAATTAGTACAAATATTCAGATAATCACAAAATCAATCGCCTATCACTAAGAACTATAATAGAAAACTATTATTTGTTTCCTTGTCAACGCTATATCCACTTTTTCAATAGTGTAATATTGTAATATTTTATCTTGTAATTTTTCATTAATAAATACTGTTTAAACTAATAGTGTTTGAAAAAGATATATACTTCATTAAACAAAATTAAACCCACAAAAATACAAACATCAGTCAAAAATACAAACACCAGTGAAAAGCCAAACATCAAAAAACACCCACGAAAGGCAAACACCAGTAAGAAAAATGAAAACCCATGAAAAGATACACACCAGTAAAAAATAGAATAAAAAACTACGATAAGGCAAATATCAGTAAAATAAATAAAACCCACAAAAAGGCAAGCATCAGTAAAAAAATTAATCACCTACGAAAAGGCAAACGTCAGTAATTTTTTTGTTTTAAATACTCGAAAAGGCAAACATCAGTAAAAATTGAAGACCCACGAAAAGACAAACATCTGCGAAAAAAACCCACAAAAGTTAGATATCAGTGAAAAATTGTAAAACCCACGAACAGGCAAACATCAGTAATAAAATGGAAACTCACGAAAAGGCAAACATCAGTTAACAAAAATGAAAACCCACGAAACGGCAAAACTTCATTATTTTTTTTTTAAACCGACAAAAAGACAAACATCAGTTATGAAAAAAACACGAACAAACAGACATCAGTATAAAGAATTAAAACCAATGAAAACACATGCATTAGTAAAAAAATAGAATTCCATGAAAGCAAACATCAGTATAAAAGATTAGAACCAATGCAAAGGCAGCCTTCAGTAGAAAAATGAAAACCCACAAAAACATAAACATCAGTAAAAACACAAAACCCACGAAAACCTAAACATCAGTAAAAACCTAAACCAACGAAAACGCAAAAATTAGTAAAGACATGAAAACCCACGAAAACGCAAATATCATTAAAAGAAACGAAAACCAACAAAAGGCAAACCTTCTATGATCGGGTTGTTGTCTCTTTGATACATTCCCCATTTCCATTCTCAATTTTATTGTAAGAAAAATGAACACCTACGAAAAGGCAAACATCATTAAACATCTTTAAAACTGTCGAAGCAATACATTTTTAGCATTTTTGTCCCTGTCAGATTTATCTTTTATAGTTTACTTGATAATGTGTAAATAACACATAACTGATCGAGGAATAGTTTTTTTCTTATTTTGCTCTGTTACACCACTGTTGAAGATAAGGGGAGGGATGGCTGCTTTAACTACTTTAACCCCGACACATTTTATATGCTCCTGTCCAAAATCAGGAACCTGTAATTGATTGGTTATGATCGTTTTATGCAGTTTTTCATATTTGTTTAATGTTTATTATTTTGTAATATTTATTATTGTGTGGTGTCGTTACACCACTATCCCCAATTAGGTAGAGGGTTTGACAAACTAGTTTAACCCAATTCCATCCTGTATGTGGGCTATCTCCGGTCAAAAACCTGTAATTGAGTTGTCGTTTTTTGCTGTGTAACATATTTGTTATTCGTTCATTATTTTGAACATACATTAGACTATCAGTTTTCTAATTTGAATTGTTTTACATTTGTCATTTCGGGGTCTTTATAGCAGACTATGCGACTTTGCTCATTGTTAAAGGCCGTACGATGACCAATAATTGTAAATTTCTGTGTCATTTGGTCTCTTGTTGATATTTGTCTCATTGGCAATCATACCACATCTTTTTTTTTCAGTGCCAATGCAATGAGACAACTCTCCATCAAAACATCAGATTAGATGCAGTTCCTTCAGTGGTTTCAGTAGGATAATTTTAGTAAAAACAAAGTTGACGGACACTATTGAAGATGGACGCTAGTGAATGCAGTAGCTTACGTTGCCCATTTAGCCAGGTGAGCTAAATAACTTATTTTAACATAATTTTTCTGCATCAAAAAGGGCCACAATTCATGACCGAGAGATATTTGTTTTGTGAATTCACAAAAATAACCAGTGGTCCTTCTTTCTGACTTTGTTTTAATGATAAACAAATATTCTGGACTGGTACCATAGGACACGATATATGCCACACAAAAAGAAGAACGTCTCTATCTTTCACAAAACTTGCAAATTTATTCTTTGGTTTTTGTTGTGTATGTTGAATACTCTGAACTTATAACCAAAAATGTAAGTTATAGAGAGTAATAAATTCGAGAAGTGTACATCGTTGATTCACGAAACAGCAATGAATATTCATGGTCGGGTTGTTGTCTTTTATGTAACATTCCCAATTTCCATTCTCAATTGTATGCATGTTATAAGTGAATAAAATTGATGAATTGTGTTGAATTTTAAAGATTCGACCATAATGCGAAAAGTGCTTTATTTGGCTTTTGTTGATTGTTGTAATATTAACATCTGCATATCTTTTACTATTTGAGAAGATTAATTGTTTGATTTATAGTGTTTAAGGTTTAACACTTTCACTAAAATTAATTTGGCTCGTTTAATTTTCATAAAATTTTGTCAAAGTATTTACTTTGACCCTTTTACAAAAGTATAAAAATTTCAAAAATTTTGAACCAACCGTTTTGTCAGAAATATTACACTGGTTATATGGCCACAGACCACAATTAATTCCTCTATCAGTTCTTTATAACCTTTTGCATCATTAAAAAAATTGCACCATGCACTTTTGTCAATTTTTTTGTGTGTGTAATGTATAGTCCTAGTCCAAATATATATCCAAAATTCAGAAAGATTGACGCAATCACTTTTACAAATTTAGCCAATACACATCCATACCCCTATTGACAAGTCAAGAGATGTTCCGAAAACTGTAAATATTACCCTTTTGCACTTGGCCTAATCACTCATTCCAAATCAAAATCAGTTAAAACACAACATCCAAAAATTCATTTCACCTCTCTTCATTTATTTCCACCAAAAAAAATCTAAGAAATGAGTGAGGAAGGGAAAGAAAAAAAAATAAGGAAAAATACACTCTAATTAAAAGGAACTATATTCGTGGACAACGAAAAGCGGGGTCATTAATTGTGGTCTTGGGACAGCAGTTTGACAAACACCAATTTTGACCATTGAGAAGCTTAATATTCCTTTCATAACACAACGTAATTAAAACGTTTAGCTGACTTTACAGAGTTATCTCCCTGTAGTGTTAGGTACCACCTTAAGGTCAGTAAATTGGCTATGCCGCAGATTATTAAAAAATATGTGCTTATAACCTAGCTTAGCTCGTTGAACTAAAACTAAAACAATCAGTTTGAAGATTTTTGGTTGACGTTCATTTATCTACAGTTGTTTGCAATATGTTACTGAAATCTGTGACATAGTCAATTTACTTTTACTTGACCTTATAGGTCTCTTAGCTATGTCATGCCTTCAATCTAAAAAGGTTTTGATTTGTCATAACAGTGCAGAATACCAGGAATCAATACAAATATCAGATAGCAAAACAGACCAATGATGAACAACGACTCCTCCGGAAAAAAGGGGAAAAAAAAACACTTCACAGAAAGACTAACAACAGCGAACAACACACTACTAGTATGTATATCCAATGATTGTTGAACTTAAAACTGAGAAATATTAGCCCTAACAGTATATTATATTGAACCATTTCGTAGTGACATTTTTCTTGTTATATACTTATAATTTAGTTTTTGATGTGAGGCGTCTTCTGATTGGCTGACATTGTTTCGTCTATCAGCTCATAGACATAATTTTGTCATATGACCGTGACGTCATCAACGTTTTTGTCCTGATTTGCTCCTTATCGAAATGGAGTTTTGGATTAAATCATAAAGAATGATAGAAGAATATATCCTGTATATTCGAAAATAACTTTTAAATAACCGATTACGCAAGTTGTCTAGTGTGCAACATATTTTTGCAACATGTTATTTCGTCATAGACAGAAAAATGTATTACAGCCATTCCTTAATTGTGTAGTTAAAACATAGTCGCTTAACAGCATAGTAAAAGTCTTTAGTGTTGTATCATTAAAAGTCTGCAATATAAGATAAAGTAATGTTATATACGTACATTATTGACTTTCTATGTATATATACATTTAATGACTCAACTTCATATATATGAGGCGTTGCAAGTTTTATTGCACTTTGGACTGAAAAAATGTCAGTTGCACGAATAATTGAAAATATTAAAACGTTTGAATACACTAATATATTTTAATTTAGCACACATGATTTTGTTTATTACATTTGATGTCCAAAAAGCATTGTTTTTTTTTCAATCGTGCAATAAAAAAAAAACACGCGCGATTCGTCTACAAAAGACTCATCAGTGACACTCAGATCAAAATAGTAAGAAAGCCAAAACAAGTACAAAGTTGACTAGCATGGTGTCCCAAAATTCTAAAAATGTATGCCAAATGCGGCTAATGTTACCTTTTCCTGGGATTTAAACGTCCTTAGTATTTCGAATAATTAATACTTTTGAAATCAGTAAACTTATAAAAATTACCATTATCATTTATATTTATGTCAACTCCGAAGTGCTGACTACTATGTTGGTGATATACCCTCGGGGGAAAACGTCCACCAGCAGTGGCATCGACCATGTGGTGTAAATAGTTGTAAAATGTACCAGGCTAATAATATAATACGCAGAACCGCGCATTTCGTCTACATAAGACTCATCAGTGACGCTCATCAGTGACACCAATTTGAGCTAAAGCATTGTAGGTATATGTCACCTTTTTTAAGA
This sequence comes from Mytilus galloprovincialis, assembly GCF_965363235.1. NCBI lineage: Eukaryota > Metazoa > Mollusca > Bivalvia > Mytilida > Mytilidae > Mytilus > Mytilus galloprovincialis. The sequence goes on along the minus strand of NC_134850.1, from coordinate 44,220,862 downwards.
TGACAAATCATAGTTCCATCCTTACCTGATCAAAATATTTGGAAAGCCAAACAAGTACAAAGCTGAAGAGCATTGATGACCAAAAATTCCAAAAAAGGTGTGCCAAATACGGCTAAGGATATCTATGCCCAGGATAAGAAAATCCTTAGTATTCCGAATAATTCATACTTTTGCAAACAGTAATTTTATGAAAATTACCATGTTATTGATATTCAGGTCAACACCGAGGTGCTGACCTCTGGGCTTGTGATATACCATCAAAGACAAAACGTCCACCAGCAGTGGCATCGACCCAGTGGTGTAAAACGTAATTAGAGCTTAAGCATTGTAGATACATATAACCTTTTTTTAAGATGACAAAAAATTATTACATCCTTATCATATGTCCCCGTGTTTCTTCTACGTCTGACCTTTAATTGGTACCAGATTATCAACAATGGAGAGTAGTTGACGCCTTATAGAAATCTAAGAATCATCCAAGACTGGTGTAATACCATTTTACTTGTTAATGGACTTTGAACCTATCACGCTGATCTACATAACTATATGTACCCAGAACAGAAACCGATAGTTTCCGTAAATTTGTTATCTATATTTAAACTTGTTTTTATTGATAGGCTTAAACTTTTCCTTGGACTTTGAAATGGGATGACATATCAGAATATGACTAAACTATCCATGGCTATATCGTTGTTCGATAATATTTTTTTGTTTATGTATTACCGAAAACAATCTGATAAGGTGTGTAGGTTTTTTTTTTCTAGCAGCCTTAAGATATGATGTAATGTAATTCCTAGATTTTATGAGCGACTTCAACTTTGAGTACGGTCGTACATCTGTACAAAATTTGTATTTAAGAAAAAAGTCTTTTGCATCACTGTTCCTTCGATAGCCAAATCTTTTAAATTTACTTCTACAATCTTTTGCCGCTAAAAATAACTTTCAGTTTATTCACACCAATATGTATAAATGTCGTTTCCTCTTTGTTTACATTGTTGTTTGTTTTGTAGAAATTAAGATTTTGACACAATGGTGAATCTTCTATCAATAATGTTTGTTTGTTTTGTTCACACATTGATGTCAATATTATGGATTATTACGCGACTACTAGTATCATACTAGTAAGAGGTTTAGCTAGCTAAAAAACAGGTTTAATTCCCAATTTTCTGACTTTTAATCAGACTGTGCTTCGAAAATACAAATGCAGCGAGGGAGCAATGTGGATAAGAGAAGAGAGCATTAAAACTCAGCTACTGTTGCAAACGTGAAAACTTGATTTCGTCATTCGCTAAGTTTGTAAAGATGGGAATGGGAGTAAAACATAAGAAGTTTTTACCCAAATTTATGCGGAGCATATTCAAAGTTTGGACATGTTTCTGATGTTAAATTACTTGCTGTCCACAGAGGTTAGGTTGATAGTTTTATAAATAGTTCAGTTTTTTTAGAAACTTAACTTTGACTTAAGATTTGTGATGAATACATGTCCAGTTATCCAATATTTTAATTCTTTGTATAATTTATCTCAATGTAGAGAATAGAAATGCGGAATGTGTCAATGAGACAACATTCCGACCAGACAGTAAAAAAAAAGCCAAAGGCCTCAAAGGGATCAACACAGCAAAAATCCCACACCCGAAGTCGTCCTTCAGCTGGCTCCTAAACAAAAATTTGTACTATCTCAGTGAAAATGGACGTCATACTAAACATCAAAAAATATAAATGAACCAAAACAAAAAATAATATAAGGCCTATAAAGGCCAGATGCTTATGACTTGGGACAGGCGCATAAATGCGGCGGGTTAAACATGTTTTGTGTGATCTAAACCCTCCCATATACCTTTAGCCAATGTAAATTAAACAAACACACAGTAATACGCACAGTATAACCCAATTTAAAATAAGTCTGAGTCCGTTATCAGATTTTTAATGTTTCTGTTTTTAGGTGATTCTCATTAGAAAAAAATAAAAATTGTATACTGTATTTTATAAACTAATTCATATCAGACTATTAAAATTAAAAATTAATCTTAGACTCGTAGAATGTTCATAATGAATCACCATAAGCTAGTATTACTCAATTGTATTCATTAATGGACTTGGAACCGAGCACGCAGAGCTAAGGAAATATATGAAGTATTAATGGAACTTTTAGCTTCCGTAAATTTGTTATCTAGATATTAAATTCCTTTTTAAATGGACTTTGATACGTGTATTGAATAACTGCATATTTTGAATATATCTATAGCTCTTTGGTTGTATAGCAATATAGTGTTTTTCTTCTTTCTGTATAGATTGTAATAAAAGTTTGAATAAAAAATGTCAGTATGTAATGGACTTTGTACCAACCACGCAAATCTGAATAGCTATAGGTTAAAAATATTAAAACCGATAGTTCCCATAAATGCCGAATATGAATTGTTGATTCTTTCAAAATAGTAAGAAGGCTATGCATTTGATTTGAAAACCTATCCCTAATACCAATGTTAAATTTTGTTTGTACATGCAGTCTTGACGTTCTAATTGTATATATAATAACATTTGTACTAAATAAACTAATCATAAATACCCGGATTGAAATTTAGTATTTGCGCCAGATGCGAGTTTTGTCTACAAAAAACTCGATCAGTAAAGATTTTACTAAAATTCACTAGAATAATATGTGAAAACACCGTGAAATATCATTGCAAATCTTATAAGAAAATTATAGCATTGTGCATCTTTCTGTTATCTTTCTTTCAAATAAAGTTTGTTGTTCATGAGCTTCCATCAGTTTTTGTTTGTAACCTTGACATGTATCATCATATTTGAAATTCAATAAATACTGTTGCTTAACTTTTTCAATGAAGAGATGTACGTGTTAATGTAAATGCTGTCAACGATGTTACCGCATATAGTTGTTATCTTCACTGCTTTGTCTCACTCTACAAATCCAGACATATTGATTTGGACATAAAATAAATATGATTCTAGTGACCCCCGACCCCCAGCAAAAACCAAATAAATCTATAAATCAGTATCATTAAAACAAAAGTTTTTATAGCAGTCATGATGTAGTTTTAGAGTTTAAAGTTTAATTCATAGTGACATAATTTTCATGTACTGAGCTTTTTAAGTACATTGAATAGATTATTAAATATTTTTTAACTAGTTTTTAACTGAATATTCGACAATCCAGTGCAGTTGAGCGAGTTCTAAATCTATTCCTCATTTCATAAAAAAATCATCGAATATCACTCAGCAGCGTATACTTTGCCAAAACATGCACGATTAGTTTCCGATATTGATTATTGCCAACAATATCAGAAACTTCCTCTCCAAGAGAGGCGAAAGATACCAGAGGACATTTAAACTCGCAGGTCGAAAAGAACTGACAACGCCATAAATAAAAAAATCCAGATAAACAATAGTACACAAAACACACAACATGGAAAACCAAAGACTAAGGAACACGAACCCCATCAAAAACTGGGGCAAATCCTGCTATACATTTGCCACCCGTCGCGCTTGTATCAACTCGGTAATAATTCTAATTCGGTAATTCACATTCGATAAAAAGGAACGGAATTGTTGTTACGACAATAGGAACACATTCGTAATCATCTGTGAAACGGATATATCGTTTTACCTAAGGAGTTACTACATGACGTCAGTCTCATATAAAGAAATAACTATTTGGCAACGATAGGAGCACGGTTTGATCCCATGGGAATGCTTGTTGAAAAACACGCTTCCAAACATGCCAAACATAACACATAATTATGTTGTCAATCAACAAATCAAGCATCTTGATAATGACAGTTTCAGAGAATTTTTCGTGTGATAGTTCAGAGTGTTTTTTTTTTTACAAAATTGGATTTACCCCTCACTGAAATAGGATGATTGTATCTACGTTGGCCCATTACCCCAGAAAATATTTAGTTTATAACATTACATAATTTATGATCTGATAAGACAACCCCGTTCGAACATTTTTTACAGTTTGTTCCTTATGTTACCAGTCACAGGTTAGGGAAGGGTTGACCATTCGCAAGCATGTTAAACCCTGCCATATCATATATATGTATGGCTGTGCCAAGTCATAATCATATATCGTATTGCTCAGTATTTCTATGTTTATTTTGTATGCTGTTGTTCGTCTGTTAGTCTTTTTCTTTTTCTTTTTATGCTATTGCATTGTCAGTATATTTTTAACTCATGAATTTAAATGTCTCTTTGTTAACTTTCGCCCCTCTTTCGATATTTGCTAGAACTTATTTTCACTAACTTCTTGAGTCCTGTGGTTACTATTTTGAATCAGTTTGTATTTTCCATGTCGAGGCTTTTATAGCTTACTAAACGGTATATGTTGTTTGCTTACGTTTGATGGGTGTTTGGTTACCTGTATTAACTAACACCAATTCATTTTTGTTTCATTTGCCATCATACTAGTACATCGCCGTAGTGTTAGTCTTTAGACCGGGTACACAAAAGGATTGGCATGCGTGGTTCCTGTTCTTTGATTTGTTGCATGAAAAGCGAATATTTAGGATACACGTCAATTAGATCCCGTAATTATATATCAAACCAGTATTCTACAAAAACATTCTTGTATAATGTGTCCTTCAAAATTATATAACCAAACAGTACGGCAGAGCTACTAGCATGACCTCCTTTAAGTAAACTATTTATCAGTTGTTTGGAACACACATAGAGTATACATAAATCATTCAGAAACATAAACATAAAAAGCCATATTAGTTAATTAAAGTATAACATGCAAGTGTCAAAGCATATGATAACATATGATCCCAATCAAAGCATACACCTGTGATACTTTGGCAGACATTAGTTTAACATGTTCTCCGTGCCAGATCACTCATAAAGATCATTTCCTATTGTACTGATCATTTTTCATGTTTACTTTAAAAGAGTTGACTGGAGTAAAGACATACTAGTATTGTCATCTGACTGTGTCGTGTTCGGCCCCAAAACACCTCCTGATAATGGAGCGTATATTTACCTGTTTTGAGGCTATGATTCGCAGTTGTGTCTGGTCGGAATGAAAATGTGTAATATGATAACTGGTTTATCATAAAGCACCTATGAATCCTTTTGAGGGGTTCAGTCTAAAAAGTTAGATAGATGCCCCTATTGGAAGTATTCTTTTTATCGTCAATAGTAATGTTCATAGTAATAAATGGTCTTATATATTGTAGCCATACGACTTTCACAAATTATTTCAGTATACTTTGAGTGTTGTATTTCTTTACGCCCCATCATCGCAAACATTTTGACGTAAGCAGTAACATGAGTTATAAGAGAAACTCAAAATTTAACTATCTAATACCTTTGACGCACGAAATACTTTTTTATACAATCATTTGATATAATAAAAACACATGAATAAATCTGAGCACTATGATCATTATCGTATCGTTAGTTTCTGTATGTGTTACATTACCGTTTGTTTCTTTGTGCACTTTAGTGTTTCTGTTACGTTTGTTGTTTTCTCTTATAGTTGACGTGTTTCCCTCGGTTTTAGTTTGTACATAGTTATCAAAGGTACCAGGATTATAATTTAGTACGCCGGACGCTCGTTCGTCCTCATAAGACTCATCACTGACGCTCATATCAAAATATTTATAAAGCCAAACAAGAACAAGGTTGATGAGCATTGAGGATTTGTTTTCTCTCAATTGATTTATGATTTTCTAACAGCATTATACTACTGTTGCCTTTACATGCCATGTATACCGTGTAAAAAGTAAAATAACAAAAAATACAAAGCTACAAGAAAAATCCAAAACGGAAAGTCCCTCATCCAAATGCCAAATTCAAAAGCTCAAACACATACAGTGTTATATTTCTGACTGGTACAGTCATGTGAATACGAGGAAAATGGTTTATTAAACTTGGTTTTGTAGCTAGCTACACCTGTTACTTGTATGACGGTCGCATACTATTGATCAATTATGAACTTTTGTCGAGGTCAATACATTATATATGGACCTGTTCAGATTATATTGACCGAGGACGAAGTCCGAGTGTCAATATAATTTGATAGTCCATATATATCGTATTGAATGAGTGAAAGTCCTTAATTTTTATATTACATATGTAAATAATGATTATAAATATATATATTATGAAAATGACGTTCAATGTTCTTTCTGTGTAATTTTTTATTGTATTTGTAAGAATTTTAACATTTTATGGAGAATATCTTTTTTTTTTTAAACTTCATAGCTTGTTGCATTAGCATTCTTATATTTTTATTGTCTGCATTCAACATAAAGTTCTAGAAATCTCATGATTAACTTGCAAATTTTCTTTTCTTATGCAGCGCTTGTTATGTGTGCCATCATGACGTCATAATTCTATATTTAGTAACATTTTCATATTTACTACCAATATACGTATTATTAGAAGCATACCGTCAATGTACGTAAAAATAAAAACAAGGCGTCAGATACGTAAAATAACCTTTGAAACAAGTGATCGTCATATCCAATGAAAACAGTAGAATACTACATTATATGTAATATTTCCTTATATTGACAACAAATCCCGTGCAAAACTGAAAAAAAATGGAAGTCGATATACAGCAATGTGTAATTTACATACTATATTGCCAAATCCAAGTAATAACAATATTTCCCTATAAGCACAATAACAGCTTCTTAATCTGAATATGGCTAACATGCGGTAGAATTAAATTACTTAAGTTTTTGGATACATTTTTAGTGATTTTATTTTATTTAGTCGTAGTTGATTACAAAGTATTCATTATTTACATTTATTTCATTTACATGTTCTTTTCAAATAACAAATTTGTTAATGTTGAATAGTATACCTTTTAAGATAAAGAAAGATAACTCTAGCTTTTTCGACTACATATTTGTAATTTCATGCTTTGTGTACAATTTATAATGGTGACAAACAAAATTGCAAACATGCCTTCAAAATGAACATAGAAAACCTTATTTAGGTCGAGATGAACACTTAAAAATGTATATTTTGCATCTTCTACGTATAGTTTGATTTTGCCATGTGATTATTGACTTTCCGATTAGATATTCTCTGAGTTCAGTATTTTTGTGATTTGACTTTTTTCCAAATGAAAACAATGTTGATGTTTTGTAATTGAGCTCAATCCTGATATATATTCTCATGAAGCCTGTTGTAAATCACTTTACTCAGATGTTTTTTGCAATCCAAAGTACTGATTCAGATCACCTCTGAAATATAGAATTGTTATTCATAGTTACAAAAAACATTGATATTGTAAATGCAACAACGACTGATATCGCAACTACATGAATTTTAATTTTGAGGTTATCCTCCAAATAAGTTGACTTGATACGATATGTGCGTGTTTCATCTCACTAGAGATATATTTTCGCAGACTTAAATCTTTGATTATCAGAACTGTAGTCTTGTCTATAATTTTAATGATTTTGCCCTAATTACGTTCGTGAAATTTTGAGATAGTGCGGACTCACATAGGATTATCCATCCATAACGGGAGACTCCTTCTTTGTCGGCACAGCATGACTATGTATTTTTTATGCAATTTTCTCAGTTTTAAGTTTGTAACCTTGGTTAGTTTTTTTAAACTATATTTGAAAATTGAACACCGATAATTTACTGGTTACCATACGTATTCATGTGTAGTTATTGTGCAATTAACTGTAAGCTTCTTGAAATTTCCAGACGTCTTTTGTAGTACTTGCAAATAAATAAATGAACATTCGGGATAGAAGTGAATGAGACTGCAACCAGACACAACAAACACCCATACAGTAACATACAGTGTTCAAAATAGACAATTTTCTATACAATATGTCAATCTGTAAATCGTCAAAAGTATAAAAGGTATGGATGAATTAAACAGAAAATATCTTTAATACATATGCAAACAATTGTTTGTGCAATCAGCTGATCTTATTTTCTGGTGTCTTGTGCTTTCGTTGATATAGGATGTCCATGAAGGATGTACACCTCTGAGGAGCCAAACATTTCTAGAATCAAACTTTTTTTCTTAACCTGATTTTAGGGTTTATAAGACTGTTAACAAATAATTTGTAAAGAAAAAATCATATTGTGGTGCACTTTTTTATTTGCTACGGCCCTTTAAAAGTACCCAATTTTGATAATTTTTTTCATTTTTCATCAATTTTTACCTATTTTTGGGCTATTTTTGTGAAAAGAAAAATCACAGTTCCGCAATTAAACTTTTTTTCATACTTTCTATAAAGATGAAGTGGACCAATCTGAAGAAATTTAACTTACAGAAAATATAGGTAGGTGTTAATATAAGATCGTTTTTCATATTTTGATGTTTTTTTGGTCCAAATTTACCATGCTGTCAAATTTGTCAATTTGTGATTTTTCTCTATTTTAAGAACAACATAATATTATTTCAACTTATTTGTTATAAATGATTAGAAAAAAACATATCTTATAAATTTGAAAAGAAAAGATAAACGTGAAATGGGATGTACATGTTTGTGATACAATCATTTCTTGTACCCCTCACCCATTTTTTTGGCTAAAACGACTGACGTGATTGGTAATGAATTGTGAAATTACTCATTAACTACTAATTGTAAATACACATTTTTTTCAGAGTTAAGTTTGATTATAGCATTTTTTTAAATTCCACAATATTTTCCACTTGTATCACATGTTTTGTCAATAATTTCAGAACGAGATTTCAACGGCAGAAGAAAACATCCTTGATATTCTACGGCTTTTATGTTATTAATGTACTATTATGTTATTTATTTATAAGTTTCTCTGTACTGAGTGTTCTTTCGTTTGTTTATATTTATTCCGGTCACGCAGTGTTGTCATTTTAAAGATATGTTTTTTTAAGATTGCCATTTAAGCAGGAGGTTTGGCAAACTATAAAACCAGGTTCACTTCAATTTTTTTCCCCTTAAAAGTCAGGAATATGACAGGTGTTATCAAATAGTCCGTTTCTCTGTAAATTGTGTTTGATTTTGTTGCTCTGATGTTTTCCCCTTATAGTTGATGTGTTAGCCTTGGCTTAGTTTTCTCTGAATAGATGTTTTACTTTTTAACAGGGTATACTATTATGTTGCCTTTTTTATCGCGTTCTCCTACGGATACTTGTTTTTGTTAAAAAAAAATCTATACGTAGTTCATCTTATTTTTGTCTCTTTTTCTATTAATTCCGGGGATGATATTATAGTATGAGTGCTATAATTGTTGTATATAGATCATTTATTTTGGCCCTTTTTATATGTCTTTTTTTTAAATTATTTTAAATCTTTTTTGGATATTATATTGTACATGTTCTGGCAAACCATTACTTCTATGTTGAATTTGGCCACGAGCACGTGCAATGATGGATGTTCATGAGCGTGACTTTTATGTTGCTTTCTGTACGATCGAAGTGGGTTTGCAAAAATGTGTGCCTTCTAAATACATTCTTCGTTCCCAACCAGTGACCACACTGTTTAGAGTCTTTAGTGTAACACAAGCTATCCCAATTCTATTCCTGAAAGTATAAATGAGCGAATTTATTAAATTGAGCTTTGAACGCTGAACCACTGATGGCTTTCTTATATCAACTGCAATATATATAGTTGTATGCATATGTTAATAGTTTTGTAGTAGCAATAACAAATGAAACATATTTTTTCGACAATGTAAATGTCGCAGGAAAAATTGGACACCAATACTATCTCCAACCTGGGTCACTAATACTTTGGATGTGTTATAGATAGTGGGCCCTTTTCTGCATTAATGAGTCGTCCAGTTTATATACTTTATTATATTGATCTGAAAATATACAAATTGTAAACCAAATTTACAATTCTGTTCCAATAAATATGCACAGTATATATAACTGATATATTCGTATGCAACGGAGCTTTATTCTGACATTTACTAATACACCAAAATGCGGCTTTCAAGCCAAACTGAAATGCTAAAAGAACTTTACTTTTAAACATAGCTATAATGATAAATAAAGTTACAAGTACCTGTAGTGGCGTCTTTCGTCTTCCGCCCTTCCTGAGTGTTATATTGACCAGTGACTCGAAAAGTGCTTATATTAGTATATATATACATATGGTAAATATTACCGCTCTTTGATTTCATGCATTACTCATGCCATTTGAATTTGAATATATATCATTAACATAATAATAAATAATCGCTTTAACTTTCTATTGTACTAATCTAAATATTCAGTATATCAAGCCAAATATAGCGTACAACGCTATAGTTTGTTTAAAATACGCAGCGCAAAACTATTGTCGTCAATCGTCAAGAAATATGAATATGAAATATGAATATGATATGAATGTGAAACATATAACACTGAAAACACACATAACACAATATGTTAAATAATGAAACAAAACGGATACATATATCCAGTGACATAAACACATATTTTTTTTATCCTGTATTATCATTTTATGGTTCAAACATTTAGTCCGTTATCTCAATTGCAATCTTTGATTTTGTTTTCAAATTAACAGTTCTGTACCTGAAACCATTTTGAGTATTGAAATATGAACTTTGACGGAAAAGTAGCCCATAAGTTTATTTTTACAGTTAAATTAGCAAAATGAAAGAAAAAAAATCAATTATAGGATAAATAACAGTTAAACTGATCTATCCTCTTTGTTTCTGTTATTTAATGAATTTGTTTGTACATATTATAATTTCCAGGAAGCCGATTTTTGGCCCGTTCAGAGATATATATGTAAAACACAACCATCTATTTGAAAAACATACATACTTTTTTCCTATATACAATACATTCAGAATGTTATCACCTATGTTGGAATCCTTATCCTTAAAAAATCTTAAAATAGTTACAAAAGTCAATATGTTTTACATTGTGCATGCCAACAGTAAAATTAGTACAATGAGTTGATTTGAAAAAGTATAAAGGAATATACACTTTTTATGAATAAAATTAAATACTGTTGATATGTATCTATATTATTTGATTATGCTTAACAGAACAAATAAAACTAATTGTTGATATTTAAGGCTTTGATCATAGAAACAGTCAGCAAAAGGCAGAAGCACTGCTATGAAACAAGCACTAGGATTTGTGAACTATATACGATGCTGATATAAGCTGAATATATTCATTAAGCCGTTAATTAATCTCTATACTATTAAATATTCACACATGATATATAATTATCTATCAAATACATATGATATATATTAACTCTTCTATTAATCGAATATATCAAAGAAATTCTCATTCGCCCATTTTGGAAATTTGATGTAGCATCAACATTATATTGGAAAGTAAGAATTCAGTATAATAAGCTAAACGTAAGTGAGGAGTTACATATGTCCAATCTTTAATGTAATTCAAATGCGTTTGCATAAAAACCGATAGCTTTTGTAAACGATGTGAAACTTATACAATACACAACACAATAGCTGCTTGCATCGACCTCAAAAGCATTCGTTTTCTTTTCGTGTACTGCAGTACGCCCATGACAAGTAATGTTGAATTTTGTTCTGCAAGAGCAGGACTGTCTATGTTCTTTTCTTAGATAGTTAAACCTAAAGTAAGCTCTTATGTTACAATACCTTTAATCTTTATAAAAGAAGGATCTTTCCATACGATAGGAGCCATTCCAATAAGATAGTTCACAACAGCGATAAATACTGTAGAATCATTTCCTCGAACTTCGTCAATGATTGGTTTTCCGCTGTCAATGCTACGGTGTAAAAGTCTGACAACGTCAAGATGCTTCAACACATCCATAGCCGCTTTGTTTGTGAATGATCCATTCTCATTCTTAAAAGCAGTTACATTTTTAGAAATGTCGGATTTGATGTAAGCAATAGATATTTCATCGGTGATGTCATGCGTTATATTTTGGAAAACTTCGTTTCTCATCAAAACTGGAATATTGTCAAGAATGTAATTATAGAAACTGTATTTGGTTTGCTGATCCAAGGAGGTTCCGGTACTATTACCAACCCAACTACTTGCCAGTGCAGCCGCGGCTTCCCCTATTTTCCAGAGTTGTCTTGTCAGATTCGGATTTTTCACTAAGACATCAGCAATGTAGTACGGCTTCTCTTCGTCCTTAACTTCAGAATTTCTAGCAGCAGCAGCAGACGTGAACGAAATGTTAAAAGTCAAAATGAGAAATATACACAACAAACTGACATGAACATGTGCCATTTCTGGCTTTATTTGTTTTTCTGTCCGGAAAAAACTTTCTGAAATCAACTTTATAATTTTTCACGATGAAAAATTAATATTCATTTCTTTTATATAATTACAACGTTAATCGAAAATTTGCAGCTTTGATGAACTTTTTCTACAGGTTAATAACGATCAGCTGTTAGCTGTCAAATAGTATGGTAATAAGATTGTGTAAGATTTGTTTATAAACAGATAAAAATGACAAGGCAATTCGGACCGTCCATTGCGCATGTCAGCAAGAACGGACTTTGTTTTGTGGGTGACATCGTTACAAGGTAGTACCTTCACAACAAAGATATTTGAATGATACTGAACACAAATATTCAAATATTAACCAAAGATACTAACCAAATCAAGCACCTTACTATCACTGAGAACTTTAGATAACTTTTTGTTTTGTTTCCTTGTCAACGCTAAATCCACTTTTTGATAGGGTTTGAAATATATATACTTTATCAATGTTTTTAACTAATTGTAAAATTAATGATACACTTATTCGTTAGCAAATTAATACTGGAGTCCAATGCAGCACGTATGGAAGCTAATAAGGTATTACACCTGATAGGTACATACTAAGTTTAAACCCAATTATAAAAAATTTAATTTTCAAAGTCCCTTGGCCATGTGTTTTAAAATATTGGCAACAAAGTAATAACAATTATGTAAAACCTTTATGTGAACACCGCTATCAAATATGATTCAATTATGATTTGTGGTTTTCAAAATTAAGATGAAAATGCGGTTTTAAATATTATTTTCAGTGCAAACTTTGACCTCCGCTGGCGGCCATTATCAATTTCTGCTCAGCTAAAAAAGTAACAACGCTAAGGTTGTCGTAATTATGACATAGCAATGTAGTAATTACGAAATAGCAATATCGATATAACGACCTAAGGATATATTCACTACAAAAGTCTAAAAGTCTGAAAAGACCAGTTTTTGTCTTAATTTGCATGAACGTTTACTCGACATTCTCCAAAAGTATGACTTGTGTCTTAATTTTTCTTGACAAATTCTCATTTATATTAAATTTGTATTAAATTTACTCGACATATTCTCGACATTCTGGATATTGTCTTAAAATTACTTGACAAATTCTTGATATTTGAATACTGTCTTGAAATTTCTCGACATATTCTTGACATTCTTATTTTATATTAGTATGGCTTGACATATTCTGAACATTTTGAATTGTGTCTAAAATTTACTTGACAGTTCTGAGCTCTATAAATCATGACCAATATTCATGATATAACTTTATCTTTATTTCTCTTCATATGATATACTGTTGTTTCAAGTTACACTTTTTACAACAAAAATAAAAGTTGGGCATGTAAAATAATTGAAAGTTTGGAAATATAAATATTTTTACAAATGCAAATATGGCTATGAAATCTAAAGTATGAAATAATTTAAATGTGGGTTTTTAAATTATTACAAATTTTGATTCCTAAATCTTAGAAATTAAATGATTAAAACCAATCATACTGTAGACTTATTTCATAATACTCAATGTTTATATGGTAAATAATTATTGTACCAAAATGTGGTTTATATAAAAAGCAAATCATGATGATATACAAATTCATTTAATAAAAGAACAATTTGTGTAATGTCACCGGTTGGAATACACATGGACAGGATGTTCCCCATAAAATTAAGGTATTCCACACCCCAGAGTACACGCAACTATCAAATAGAAATTACTGATTTACCTGTAATCAGCCATACAACTTATCATTTGACTGACCATGCCAGTACAATTTAAAAAATGTGTTGATAGATGAAAAGGAAAATCATCATTTTGATGATGAAAAAAATTTGAATTAAAATGAATTTTCTTCATCAAAATTATGAAGTTAATTATTCTAACATAAAAACAAATTGAATAATTCCCAAAGATTAAAAATAAATTATTATCTACTCCAGGAATAATAAGTCTGTTCACATTTCAGGTGAAATTTATACTGTTGAGATAGTGTCAAGACATATTTAAGACTGTCAAGAATGTGTCGAGACATATTCAGACATTATTTAGAATGTCAAGACATATCGAGACAAATTTAAGACAGTCAAGAATTGGTCGAGACTAATCCAGACTCTTATCAGATGATACAAGAAGTGTCGAGAAATTTTAAGACAATGTTCATACTGTCAAGACACTTGTCAGGAAAAATCAAGAATCTTATTAGACAAATTCATACTATGTCAAGAATTTTTTTAAATTATTCAGGCAAATTAAGAATATCGAGTAAAAATTCATGCTAATTCAGACAAAAACTGGTCTTTTCAGACTTTTTGATTTTTGTAGTGATTTCGACATGACGGTTTCGTTATTACGACATCATTTGAATGACCCTCATCGGCTTCCGTAAGTTCGTGATATTCATTTTAAATTTTTAGGAGGTCCAAAATGGGATTCCGTTCACACATTTGAAAGAAAGATTTTAAAAAAAGATTTTTTTACAATTTAATAGTTTTAAGAAAAGAAAACACTTATTTATTTTGATGTAAATAAAAAATTACGTGGCTTTGCGCTTGGAATCTCTTTTGAGGACCAATTTTGCCAGAGCTGCGGTTAAAGAAAACTCAAAGATGTATGATTTATCAGACGAAATGTAACCAAAATTGATAGATTAAAGAAAGGGGATGTTGATAGCTCAATAAAATAGACCCCGCCTCAATTTGTATGAGGAGCAATGAATAGTTTTCGTTGGATGCTGCCTTAAATTTGTTTTTCGGTTGTTGAATTGTACATAATTTAAGACTATTTACCCAAACTAGACTATTTACCGGATTGTTATAGCATGAGCAACACGTGGCATATGTGGAGCAGGATCTGCTTAACCTTGCGGAGCGCCTGAGATCAACCCTAGTTTTTGGTGGGGTTGGTGTTTCTTATTCTTTAGTTTTCTATGTTGTTTCATTCGTACTATTGTTTGTCTGTTTGTCTTTTTTTATTTTTAGCCATTGCATTGTCAGTTTAATTATTTTCGATTTATGCGTTTGACTGTCCCTCTGGTATATTTCGTATGTATTCGGGTTTAGTTTTCTGTAATTAGTTAATACTTCAGTTTCATTATGTATATCTCTTTCATATTCATTTGTTAAAATTTACTGTTTGCAATAGCATGAATTGTTCTATATAATAAGGATGTTCTTATCCCGGGCATAAAAACAATGCCGTATTTGGCAAAACCTTTTCAACTTTTGATCTTCAGTGCTGTACAACTTTGTACCTTTTTCACTTTCGATCTTTTATATCTGGGCGTTATGTATTCGGGTTTAGTTTTCTGTAATTAGTTAATACTTCAGTTTCTTTATGTATATCTCTTTCATATTCATTTGATAAAATTTACTGTTTGCAATAGCATGAATTGTTCTATATAATAAGAATGTTCTTATCCCGGGCATAAAAACAATGCCGTATTTGGCGAAACCTTTTCAACTTTTTATCTCCAGTGCTGTACAACTTTGTACTTTTTTCACTTTCGATCTTTTATATCTGGGCGTCACTTGTAAGTCCTGTGTGGACAAGGCGCGTTTTTGACGTATTGAATTTTAAACCTGATGCTTTTTGTTATCTATTAATCATGTTTTTCTTTGTCTAATATGTTCTCCTATTTATTTGTACTGTAGTCCTGTAATATTATGTTGTCATTTCAATGTTATATTTAACTTTGCCATTAAAGTGCGAGGTTTGGCATGCCACAAAACCAGGTTCAACCCACCACTTTTATTCCCCTTTAAAAGTGTCCTGTACCAAGTCAGGAAGATGGCCATTGTTATATTATTGTTCGTTTCTGTGTGTGTTGCATTTTAACTTTGAGTCGTTTGTGTTTTCTCTTATTTTTTAGATATTGAGATCAGAAATTCATGTATTTGGTTTTCATGTTATATTTGTTATTCTCGTGGTGTTTTGTCTGATGCTTGGTCCGTTTCTGTGTGTGTTACGTTTCGGTGTTATGTCGTTGTTCTCCTCTTTTATTTAATGCGTTTCCCTCGGTTTTTGTTTGTTACCCCGATTTTGTTTTTTGTCCCTGGATTTATGAGTTTTGAACAGCGGTATACTACTGTTGCCTTTATTCGTCCCTCTTTTTTTAAGACGTGTGAATTGTTTTACATATCTCTCACTTTTTAATAGATTACTTTGCCGCTTAGTTTTGCTTACTGCTGAAAGATGTATGATGACCTATAGTTGCTGACATATACATAATTGATTATATCTACGTCACTTTGATCACTAGTAGAACATTGTCTCATTGGCAATCATATATCATATCTTTTATTGTACTTATTTAACATCTATGGTTATTAATTAGTCATATTTTTATGAAGTTGAACATGTTGTAATGTTGTTATTAACAATAAAAACAATTAAAACTTTTATACTGTATTCTATCGGCGCAAGGTCGGTTTTTTGTACAAAAGTACTGCAACAATGATAACATTGAAAAGTTTTAGCCAGTAAAATTTTTGTTGTCTCAATCCGTGCTGAAGTCGTAAAACAAAACTACGAAAAGGCAAACATAAGAAAATAAAAAAAAACACACACAATAATAGGCGAACATCAGAAAAATTAAAAACCCACAAACAGGCAAACATCAGTGAAAAATGAAAACATACTAAAATGCAAACATCAATTAAAAATTGAAAACCCATGAAAAGGCAAACACCCGTAAAAAATGAAAAAATCAAGAAACGGCAAACACCCGTAAAAAATAAAAAACATTAAAGGCAAACTTCAGTAAAAAAAATGTGAACCCACGAAAAGGCAAAGAGCAATAAGAAAAATTAAAACCCATGAAAGCAAACATCAGTTTAAAGATTAGAACCCTAAAAAAAGGCACACATCAGTCAACAAAAATGGAAACCCTCATAAAGGCAAACACCAAATACAAAATTAAACAAACAAAACGGCAAACATCATAAAAAATGAAAACCCACGAAAAGGTAAACATCAGTAAGAAAAATGAAAATCCACAAAAATGCAAACTTCAGAAACAAAATGAACACCCACGAAAAGGCAAACAACAGTATGAATTGAAAACCCACGAAAAGGCAATCATCTGCAAAACAAATGAAACACAAAAGGCTAACATCAGTTGGAAAAAAATCAAAAACCACTGAAAGACAAACCTCAGAAAAAAATAAGTAAAAACTCATGAAAGTCAAACATCAGTAAAAAAATAAAAACCAACGAATAGACAAACATCAGTAAAATAGTTATCAAAGGTACCTGGCTTATAATTTGATGCGCCAGACGCGCGTCTCGTCTACATAAGACTCATCAGTGACGCTCAGATCAAAATAATTAAAAAGCCAAACAAGTATTAAAGTGAAGAGCATTGAGGACCCAAAATTCCAAAAAGTTGTGCCAATACGGCTAAGGTAATCTTTGCCTCGGAATAATTCATACTTTCGCAAACAGTTTATTTATAAAGATGACCATATTGATATCCATGTAAAAAAAAAGGCAACAGTAGTATACCGCTGTTCGAAACTCATAAATCGATAGAGAAAAAGCAAACAAACTAAAACTGAGGGAATCGCATCAATTTTAAGAGGAGAACAACGACACAACAGAAACGAACTATCATATACCAATGGCCATTTTCTTGATACAGGACATTTTAAGAAAAAATGGTGGGTTAAACCTGGTTTTGTGGCATGTCAAACCTCCCGCTTTTATGGCAATGTTAAATATAACATTAAAATGACAATATTACATGACGAGACTATAATACAAATAAATGGGAGAACATATAGGACAGAGAAACACACGAATTATTTCCAATAAAATTAACAGGTCTAAAATTCAATACGCCAGACGTGCGTTTCGTCCGTTCAAGACCAATCAAACACGCTCGGATGAAAATAGTTCGGAAGCCAAAACAAGTACAAACTCGAAGAGCACTGAGAACTTAAAGTTTCAAAAAGTTGTGCCCAATACGCCTAAGGTTTTCTGCCTCGGATAAGAACATCCTTATTATATAGAATTATTCATAATTTTGCAAACAATAAATTTGATTAAAAATGACTATATAACAGATATACATGATGAAACTGAAGTGGTGACTATCTACAGAATAAGATAACCTAATCCAGCACATAAAAATACACAGCCGAGTTAGCCCAAGCCTCAACTCACAAAGTGACGTCACATTTGAAATTACATAGAAGTGCTGACTGCTGGACTGATGTCAAAACGTCCACCAGCAGTCAAATCTTGTGTTCATAAATTAGCTGTTACAAAATGTTAAAAATTATTATAAATTAAGGAATGTATCTCCCTCGTGCAAAGCTCTGATTTCTTTCACGGATTTGGCTATACTTTTTGGAACTTTTGGATTATACCTCTACATTTTTTATATAAGCTTTGGATTTTACATATTTTGGCCACGAGCATCACTGAAGAGACATTATTTGTCGAAATGCGCATCTGGTGCAGAAAAAATGGTACCGTTAATGTTGTTACTACACAATATCGTAAAGCGCACAAAAAATAACCATGGGTGTTCATTAAAAGTAATGAAAAAAAAGCTATAGAGAAGACTGTCCTTTATCGTATTTCCGGTCAAAATCTGGCATTTCGACGTAAATCAATTAAAGACAATTATTTGTAATTTTTCCTTATGATCTATCTTTTGAAATGACGACAATTCTAACAAGATGTGGAACGAATTTGATTGAAAGACGACCATCTGGTCACGCTTTTATCACCAGGTAAAACTCAGGGGTATTCTTATGATCATTTGGGCTAATATGAGTAGTGGTATCATATAAGTGCCATTGAGACAACTCTACAGACGAACATCAGTTTGGATACAGTGTTTGAAGTGGTTTATGGGGACTTATTAGGAAAACATTC
The DNA here is from genome assembly GCF_965363235.1 of Mytilus galloprovincialis. NCBI lineage: Eukaryota > Metazoa > Mollusca > Bivalvia > Mytilida > Mytilidae > Mytilus > Mytilus galloprovincialis. The sequence goes on along the minus strand of NC_134850.1, from coordinate 44,201,786 downwards.
AGCTGACGGACACCACCAACGATGGACGTTAGTGACGGCTGTATAGTATCTCACATTGTCCACTTAGACAGGGGAGCAAATAGAAAACTTATTCTTAAAAGATTTATCTGAATCAAAAAGTCCAACAACTCTTGAATGATTAATTATCGCAGAATAATTGTTTTGGTATTCCCAAAATTTACCAGTGACCCTTCTTCCTGAATTTCATTTAGACTTTTCAACATTTGTAATTAATTTCTGCATTTCTCAAAACTTGCAAAATAATCTATTGGTTTTTGTCGTTTATATTGAATACTCTGAACATATAACTAAAAATGTAAGTTATAGGGCTGATTAATTCGTGTGTACATCGTTGATTCACGAAACAACCGTAAATATTCATGGTCAGGTTAATGTCTTTTTGGCGCATTCCCCATTTCCATTCTCAATTCTATAGATATAGGAAGATGTGGTGTGAGTGCCAATGAGACAACTCTCCATCCAAATAACACTTTAAAAAGTAAACCATTATAGGTCAATGTACGGCCTTCAACACGGAGCCTTGGCTCACACCGAACAACAAGCTATAAAGGGCACCAAAAATACTAGTGTATAACCATTCAAACGGGAAAAACAACGGTCTAATCTATAAAATGAAAAGAAAAAAAAAACGAGAAACGAGAAACACGTATAAATTACATAAACAAACGACAACACTGTACATCAGATTCCTTACTTAGGACAGGTGCAAACATTTGCAGCGGGATTGCATGTTGTAATTAATGCATTATCAAAATTGTTGTTTTATTGAATTTTAAAATTTCGACCATAGTGAGAATATTATTTTATTTCGATCTTGTTCATTGTTGTACTATTGACATATTCATATGTTTTCCAATCTGAGAAGATTGATTGATTGATTTATGATTGTAAAGTTCTTTTAGCAATGTCGATGTCCGTTGATCTAAAAAGGTTTGGATTAATTATTACAATATAGGATACCAGGAATCAACGAAAATATCCGAACGCCAAACATACCAACCATTAACAACGACATCTCCGGAAAAAACACTACGCACAAAGACTAGCAACTGCGAACGACATATTTGTGGCGAGCCATGGTTTACTGGTTAGCGCATCGGACTATTAACACAAAGGTTACCGGTGCAATCCCCGTTCCGGTGAGAAAATGTCAGGGACTCAGTTTTCGGCTCTTCCTTGACACCATTTGCGAGTATGGTCTTGAGAACGATGCTAGTCCGTCTGACTGGGACGATAAATGGCTCACCCGTGTTAAGAGATAGAGCAATAAATTTTCCCCGTAAAAGACACCCTTGTAAATATCGAAAAAGGGCAGGCTAATATTGTCGCTACAAGGCAGCACTTGCACCCCAAAGTTGAAAGGGATTAATATACGTTGCATATAACTTGTTTCCCGATCCACTATAAATAAATATGTTTAATTAAACATATTTGTATCAAATGATTGTTGAACTAAAATTGCAAAATATTAGCCTTAGCAGTATACCATCTTGAACCATTTTGTAGTGATTTTTTTTTTTTGTATACCTATGAATCAATTTTCAATGTAAGGCTTCGGCTGACAATGTTTGGTCTATCAGCTAACAAACATAATTTTGTCATATGACCGTGACGTCATCAACGTTTTTCCTGATTGACTCCATCTCAAAATGCAATGAGAATTCAATTATAAGGAACATTTGTAAAATGTTTTCTGTACATTAGAAATAGCGTAAACTATATGATGTACACTTTAAAGTAAACCACTACGCGGGTTATCCAGTATGCATCCTATTTTTTTATGTTATTTCGTCATAGACAGAAAAAGTGTTTAGTGTTGTATCATTTATAGTCTGCAATATAAGATAAACTATATACGTACATACATTTTAATTGACATTCTATGTATACATTTAATGATTCATCATCTTATATTTTAGGCGTTGCAAGTTTTTTAGACTTTGTACTTGAATTTGTCAGTTACATGAACAATTGAATATATTAAAAAGTTCGAATATACTATTTTAATTTATTATACATGATTTCGTTTAAAAGATTGGATATCATAATTGCAATGTGTATTTTCTCAATCGATCATGCAATATCGAAAAAAGCTTAACGAAAGAAAACCCGTGTTTGAATTGATAAAAATAAGAAGATAAAGCATTATTGCCAATGAGAAAACATTCCACCAGAAAGCAAATACATGTTGCAAAACCCATGACGCATAGTAAGCTATAAATGTGCAAATTATGTCCCTGTTTAAGTCATAAGATTTACCCATTCGTACAAATCTGGCTGTTTATTTCCTCAAAACTGTTTATTTACTAATGAGTCTGAAAAACTGTCAAAGACCTATCATGTTAGAATTGCAAATGACCATTAAAAATCTGATTTTCCTTTACCACAAAATGTAACTTGAGCTTATACATTGTAGATACATGTACCATTTTTAAGATGATGAACAAGTATATACATACAAAAGATGTCGTCCCCGTGTACTTTCTTAATCTGACCTTAAACTGGTACCAGAATATTGACTAAGGAAGGTATTTGCAGCCTCATATTAATTTAAGAATCATCAAAGACTGGTGTAGCACTATATCACTTGTTTATGGACTGCATTTTTATATATACCCAGAATAAAAACCGATAGCTTTGTAAATTTGTTATCTATATTTAAACTTGTATTTATTGATAGGCTTAAATTTTTCCTTGGACTTAAGGATGTGATAAAATATCAGAATATGATTAAACTATTCATGTCTCTATTTGCTGTTGGAGATTTTTTGTGTGTCTTATTATGTAATGTCGAAAGCAATCTGATAAGAAGACTTTTGTGTTATTGATCGTATACAATGGTAAATGTTTTTTGGTTGGAAGCAGACTTCGATCTTGTGTTATGTAATTCCGAAGTTTTATATAAGACTTCAACTTTGAGTACGATCGCAAATCTGTGTAAAGTGTGTTTTAAAAAAATGATATTATATATAAGTCTTTTGTAACTCTGTTCCTTTCGATAGTCAAATCTTTGACATCTACAATGTTTTGCCACTTAAAACAACGTTAAGTCAAATTCATACCAATATGTCTAAATATCATTTCGTTTTTCTCTGTTGACATTGTTCTTTGTTTTATAGTAATTAATATTATGACACAAAGTTGACTACATGCTGTACCACAATTTTTGACTCTTCTACCTATAATGTTTGTTTGATTTGTTCACACATTGTTGTCAATATAATGGAATAGTATGTGACTACTAGTAGCATGCAAGTGAGATGTTTTGCTAGCTATAAAACGAGGTTTAATCCACGATTTTCAGACTCTGAATCAGACTGTGCTTCGAAAATACAAATGCAGCGTGTAAATGTGGCTAAGAAAATATACCATTCAAGCTCCTCTACTCTGGCAAACGTGAAAACTTGATTTCGTCATTCGAAATTGGTGTTCAAGTGGACTGATTTTATGACTAGTAACTTGTTTTGCGAATATGTGTTTGTCTATGTTTAGAAATTAAACGCTAAGTTCTTAAAAATGGGAATGAGAGTAAAAAAATAGGAGTTTTTACCCGAATTCGACCGGAGCATATTTCAACGTGTGGACTGTTGCTATGATTCTGATGATACATTACTTGCTGTTCACACAGATTAAATTGACAGTTTTATAAATAGTTCAGTTTCTATAGAAACTTAATTATGACTTAAGATTTGTGGTGAATACATGTTAAGTCATCCAATATTTTAATTTGTTGTATATAACTTATCTAAATAAAGGGAATAGACATAGTGAATGTGTTAAAGAGACAACAACTCGACAAAACAGTAAAAAAAGACGAAGACCACCAATGGATCTATAACACAGCGAGAAAATCCCACACTCGGAGACGTCCTTTTAGCTGACCCCTAAACAAATATGTATACTAGTTCAGTGATAATGGACGTCATACTAAACTCCGAATTTTACACAAGAAACTAAAATTAAAAACCCAACAAGACTAATAAAGGCCAAAGGCTCCTGACTTGGGACGGGTGAAACATTGCGGCGGTGTTAAACATGTTTTTTGAGATCTCAACCCTTCTCTGTACCTCTAGCCAATGTAGAAAAAACAAACGCACAATACGCACAGTAAAACTCAATTCAAGAGAAGTCCGAGTCCGATGTTAGAATATGAAACAAAAGAAAATAAACAAAATGACAATAATACATAATGGTTTACTTTTTTTAAATTGTTATTTGGAGGGAGAGTTGTTTCATTGGCCAGTGTTGGCACTCACACCACATCTTCCTTTATCTATATAGATAACAACAGACTACTACCAGTTACTGACATGCCAGCTCCAGACAACAATTAAACTGATTGAAAGATTATGTCTTCATCATATGAATATCAGACACAATCCCTCCTGTTAGGAGGTTAGTATTATACCATCATGAAATATATGAGACGAACATAACCCGTGTCATGCCAACAACTGATTTTAGAATAAATGTGTTTAATTTCGATGCAAAGACTCTATGAGTGAATCAATATTAAAGCCACAATATGCAATCTTAATGACCTGACAGGAGTATCGTACCTTTATCCCTTCTCAGTAATAAAATTGAGAATGGAAATGGGGATGTGTCAAAGAGACAATAACCCGACCATAGAGAAGACAACAGCAGAAGGTCACCAACAGGTCTTCAATGCAGCGAGAAATTCCCGCACCCGGAGGCATCCTTCAGCTGGCCCCTAAACAAATATATATACTAGTTCAGTGATAATGAACGCCAAACTAAACTAAGTATTGCACACAAGAAACTAAAATTAAAAATAATACAAGACTAACAAAGGCCAGAGGCTCCTGACTTGGGACAGGCGCAAAAATATCGCGGGGTTAAACATGTTTATGAGATCTCAACCCTCCCCTATACCTCAGTCTGTTTAAAGGTTTTGTTAGCTTTTGAGGTGAATACTGACATGTTTGTGCTTTGAAAGAATATTACCATAAAAGATTGGATGTGAAATACTTGAACGTATAAGATGTCTGCATATTGAGTTATATTTACAAATGATTTACTTATACCGATGATAAAATTTAGTAAATGTTTGTTCAGATTGTGATATCGAAAACTTACTTATACCGATGATACAATTTAGTAAATGTTTGTCTAGTTTGTGATATCGAAAACCCTGGTGTAATAATTTCAGAAATACATAAATTTCTCTCTTTTATATAGAGAATGGAAATGGAGAATGTGTCAAAGAGACTACAACCCGACCAAACAGTAAATAAAAAGACGAAGGCCACCAATGCTTTTACACAAAGAGAAAATCCCACACCCGACGTCGTCCTTCAACTGGCTCCTAGACAAAAATGTGTACTAGTTCAGTGAAATTGGACGTCATACTAAACTTTCAAAAATATAGATGAACCAAAGTTAAAAATAATACAAGGTTAACAAAGGCATAAGACTTGGGACAGGCACAAACATGCGTCGGGTTAAACATGTTTTGTGTGATCTAAACCCTCCCCTTTACCTCTAGCTAAACAAGATGAAACAAACACACAGCAATACGCACTCTAAAACCTCGTTTAAAAGAAGTCTGAATCCGAGAATTTTAATGTTTCTGTTTTTAAGAGAACCTCATTAAAAATAGATAAAAGTTGTGTACTGAGTTCTTCTGTATATTATAAACTAATTAATATCAGACTATTTAAATTCAAAATAAATCTTAGACTCATAGAATTTTAATCATGAATCACCATAAGCTAGTATTACTCAATGGTATTCGTTAATGGACTTTGAACCTGCACTTTGAACCGAGCACGCAGAGCTAAGGAAATATATGAAGTAATAATGGAATTTTTAGCTTCCGTGCATTTGTTATCTTGATATTAAATTCCTTATTAAATCATACACTTAAATCTTTTCCTTGAACTTTGATACGTGTATTGAATAACTGCATATTCTGAATATATCTATAGCTCTTTGGTTGTATAGCAATTTGTTTTTTTCCCCCTTTTTTCTATAAGATTGTGATACGTTTGAATAACACATGTTACTATTGAATGGACTTTGTACCAACCACACAAATCTAAATAAGTATAGGTTAAAAACATTAAAACCAATAGTTCCCATAAATGCCTTATATGAATTGTTGATTCTTTCAAAAAAGTAAGTAGGCTATGCATTTGATTTGACAACCTATCCCTAATACCAATGTTAATTTTGTTTGTACATGCAGTCGTGACGAACTAAAGCTATACATTATTACATTTGTACTAAGTAAACTCATCAAAGATACCAGATTGGAATTAAGTACCAGACGTGCATTTCGTCTACAAAAGACTAGATCAGTGACGATTGTACTAACATCCACTTCAATTATATGTGAAATCACCGTGAAATATCATTGCAAATCTTATAAGAAAATTATATCATTGTGCATCTTTCTGTTATCTACCTTTAAAAAAGAATTTTGTTGTGCATGAGCTTCCATCAGTTTTTGTTTGTAACCTTAACATGTATCTTCCGAATCGGTTTATGAAATTTGAACATATGAAAAATACTGTTGCCTAAGTTTGACATTTAGGAGAAGCTGACGTATTGCTCTAAATGTTTTCGACGACGTTACGGCTAATAGTTGCTCTCTTCACGTTTTAATATATCATTAAATCTAATTTACAAGTTTTTACTACTGTTACATATTAGACATTCCGGTACAATTGGGCGAGTTAGAAATCAACTTCTTATTTCATAAAAAAAAATCGCAAATTGCTCAACAGTTTAAACTTTGCTTAAAAATGCACGAATAGCTTCCGATATTGATTATTTCCTACCAATATCAAAAACTCCCTCTACAAGAGAGGCAAAAGATACTCACAAGTCGAAAAAAAACTGACAACGCCATTGATAAAACAAAAACAGACAAACAATAGTACACAAAACACAACATAGAAAACTAAAGACTGTCATGAGGAACACGAACACCACCAAAAACCTGATCTCCCGCAGATCCTGCTATACATGTGGCACCCGTCGTGTGAGTACAAACTCGGTAATAATTTTAATTCGGCAAATCACATTCGGTAAAAAGGGAATGGGATTGTAGTTACGACAATAGGAACATATCCACTATCATCTGTGAAACGGATAAATCATAACGTTCAATCAATTGTAATGGCGTTCGTAATAATTACGAAAGTTCGCCGCTTGGTATTCTTAGCTTAATAGCTTCCTTGTTACGGCAACCTTCATGATATAAAATATCAAGGACATCATGATATAAATCATAAGCCCTTGAACATCGTATCAACTAGGATATATATACTCTATATGCAGGCGGTGCTGGAATGTTGATACAGAGAAATGGGAAATTTACAATTAGGAAGTTGAAATTATCTCTGTTGTCGTAAAGTTTAGTTTTTAAACAACCCTCATCGCAATTTCTATATATGAGGCAGACTTAACTGTATCTATTGTATTGGATAGATGCGTTCAAAATAGTCACCAAATTTTGAATTATTTAGCGAGGAAACATAATCTATATAGTGGAACGACAATTTGTAGGATACTGCTAGCTTCTGTTCTTTCTACCTAAAAGTTACAACATGAAGTCTTCCTCATATAAACGAACAAGTTGGCAACAAAAGGGGCACAGTTTGTTTCATGGGAATCCCGATTGTTTGTTTAAAAGACGTCCTCAAAACTTACCAAATATGTTGTCAAATAACAAATCAAGCATCTTGATAATGAGTTTCATAGAATGTTTTGTTTGATTAAGAGTCACTGTGATATTTTACAAAATAAGATTTATCCCTCCCTGAGATAGGATAATTGTTTCTACGTTGTTCACGTTACCTGAGAAAATTTCTAGTTAATGACATGACAGAATTCATGATCTGATAAGACACTCTCGTTTGAACATAGCTTTTACAGTGTTCCTTATGTTTTGCTGTAACACCAGTCTCAGGTTAAGGAAGGGTTGAACATTCGAAAGCATGTTAAACCCTGCCATATTATCAATGTGTCATGAGCATGTATCGTATTGCTCAATCTTAAGTTTCCTATGTTTTATTTTGTATGCTGTTTTTCGTCTTTTCTTTTCTTTTTATGCAATGGCGTTGTCAGTCTATTGTTTACTTTGTAATTTGAATGTCCCTTTGGTATCTTTCGCCTCTCTTTCAATGTGTGTTATAACTTTTTTTCACAAACTTATTTTGTCGTAAAGAAATCCTTTAATTTTCTCGTTTGAATTGGTTTATATTTGTTCATGTCGATGCTTTAATAGCTTACTAAACGGTATATTTTGTTGTCTTACATTTGATGGGCGTTATGTGACCTAAAAAACTAACACTAATGTATGTTTAATTGGCAATCATACTAGAACATCGCCTTGGTCTTAGTCTAGATCGTTTAGACAAAAGGATTGGCATGCGTGGTGCCTCTTCTTTTGTTTGTTGCTTGAAAAAAGAGATATATGGTACACGTCAATAAGATCACAATATTATTGATCTTACCTCCTATAGATTTATAGAGATATGATTGGTTAAAGGACTCCACGTGGTGACTATGTATATTTGATATAGGGTGTCGTAAAAATATAGGATTAGTTACCATACAAGGTATAACATACAAGTACCAAAGCAAATAAGTAATCAAATATGTTCCCAATATATACATGCACTTGTGATACCTTGACGGACATTAATTTAGTATCTTCTCAGTACTCATAAAGACCATAAGTAATTATTTTATCAGACAGTTGTCATGTTTATTTCAAAAGGGTTGACTGAAGTATATAAATATTGCCGTCTGACCGTCTCGTGTTTGGTCAAATAAAAACCTCATGATAGTAGAGTGCATATGTGTCTGTTTAGAGTGCTACGATTCACAGTTATGACAGGTCGGAATGTAATTGCATAATATGACGCGTAATTTATCATATAACACCTAAGTAACCTCATGAGAGGTTCAACCTAAAAGGTTAAATAGAAGTCCTTTTTGGAAGTATTCTCGTTATGTGCATATCACATGTATCATGGTCAATAGTAACGTTTATAGTAATACATTTTCTTATATATAGTAGTCATACATTTTGCACAAATTCTTTCAATATTTTTTGAGTGTTGTAATTCTTTTACGCCCCATCAATGCTATAACATGTTGACATAGATAATAACAAGAGATTACTCAAAATCAAACTATGTAATACTAAAAACAAACAAAAAACAGGCTGCCAAAATATCCAAGTCTTAGAAACAAATACCAGGATAAAAGGCAACGCGTAATTTTACGCACTGTATACTTTTTATACAGCCATACAATATAATACACATGAATTAATAGTAGCACTATGATCATGATCGTATCATATACCATATACAAAGTGTAAAAAGTAATGTAACAGAAAAACCAAACTCAAAGAAAAACCCAAAACGAAATGTCCCTTACCCAATGGCAAATTCAAAAGCTAAAACACATTAACTGTAAGATTCCTGACTTTTTACATCAATTTCCGTATTTGGAGTATGGTTTATTTAATTTGGTTTCATAGCTAGCTTATTCAAACCCTGTCAATTGTATGATAGTCGCATATTATTCCAATATATTGACAACTAAGTATGGGCAAAACTAAAAAAATAAAGTAGATGTATACAAATGTGTTATTTACATAATATATAACCAATTTTAAAAATGGTAACAATATTTGCCTATATGCGGTTGACAGCTTCTTAACCGGAATTTGGCTTAAATGCGGTAGAAAAGCATTACGAAAGTTTTGGATGAATGTTTTGTTTATTATTTTTTTTATTCAGTCATAGTTTATCATAAAGTATCCATTATTTATATTACATTCATTTACATGTTTCCTTTAAATTTTGTCACAATCTCTTCAATTTTTAACTAACTTTTCCTTGTTAAATAATATATATTTTTTTTTTGGATAAAGAAAGTTAACTCTAACTTTCTCGACATCATGTTTGTAATTCAATACTATTAGTATCTGTACAATCTCTATTATGTTTACTAGCTCAACTGCAAAATGTCTTAAAAGAACACATTAAAGCTTATTAGGGCGACTTGTAGATGAAATAGATGACCACTACATAATGTATATCTTTTAACTGATTATACGAATAGTTTCCAAATGATTACAGTGTTGATAAGATTGTTTCATAATCGAAATCAATTCTGACATATATTTTCCTGAAGTAAGTCACGATACTCAGATATATTTTAACTTCCAAGCTTCTGATTCATAGCACCTCTGAAAGTATAAATTTTGTATTCCATTAATTATTTATAACAAAAATTGGCATTGTTATACGCAACAACAACTAAAATCGTCACTATATAAAATTTAAAATGGAAATCGGGAATGTTCCAAAGCGACAATAACCCGACCATAGAGCAGACAACAGCGAAAGGCCACCAATGGGCCTTCAATGTAGCGAGAAACTTCTGCATCCGGAGGCGTCCTTCAGCTGACCCCTGAACAAATATGTATACTAGTTCAGTGAAAATGGACGTCATACTAAACTCCGAATAATACACAAGAAACTAGAATTAAAAATGGTTGTTACGCCTTCAGTCTTAGATCTTTGAATATCAGAATAGCAGTCTATAATCTTTAATTTTAACGATAATGCCCTAATCCCATGTGTGACATTTGTGTGCGTGGATTCGTGCGTAACTAGAGACGCATACCCTGTCGACGCACCACGGTACTTTTCATGCAGTTTCAATTAGTATGGTTGGTTACCTTGGTTAATTTTCGTAAATTGTTTTGGAGAATTGAACAAGAATTGAAATTATGCATTTATGATTAACGATATTTTGTCAGTCATTCTATAAACAAAACATAATTTATATAACCTCGACAGGTCACTTTGAAGATTCCAGACGACTTTTGTGGTTTCTGAATACGAATTAAAGGAAGTTTGGGGTATCCATCAATGAGACTGCATCCAAGACATACCAATGCAAACACATATGGGGTCGCATATAATGGTCTACAATAGACATCACTGTTCATATATTATGTCAAGCTGTTAATCGGCATAGGTCTGAAAACTGAAATGAATAAAACTGTAAATATCTTTAATACATATAAAATATAAGTTTACAATTGGTTGACCCCACTTTCACCGCTTCTTCCTATGTTAAAACGAGGACTTTTATTTGTTAAAAAAAATAATACACAGTTGTCAATATAATGAAATTTGATGGGACTATCATACAAGTGAGATGTTTAGAGCTATAAAACAAGGTTCAACCCACCATTTCCTTTATAAGAAAATGCTTGTACCAAGTTAAAAATGTGACAGTTGTTGTCCGTTCGTTTGATGTTTTTGTGCTTTTGATTTTGCCATTTGATTATGGACTCTCCTTTTTGGATTTTCCTCGGAGTCCAGTATTTTTGTGATTTAACTATTCACTGCTGGTGGACGTTTCGTCCCCGAGGGTATCACCAGCCCAGTAGTCAGCACTTCGTTGTTGACATGAATATCTATTATATGGTCATTTTAATAAATTTCCTGTTGACAAAACTTTAAATTTTTCGAAAAACTAAGGATTTTCTTATCCCAAGCATAGATTACCTTAGCCGTATTTGGCACAACTTTTTGGAATTTTGAATCATCAATGCTCTTCAACTTTGAACTTGTTTGTCTTTATAACTATTTTGATCTAAGCGTCACTGATGAGTCTTATGTAGACGAATAGCGCGTCTGGCGTATTAAATTATAATCCTGGTACTATTTTGGTAATCTGCCTGGTTCTTTCTTTGAATCATTTTCAGGGATCTTCTCAAATTCTGATTGGAATGTATTTTTTGTTTGTTATTAATGTTTTACATATATAGATGACTTTTAATGTCGTTTTTAATTGTTAAACATTTAAGGGAGTTAATATATTTTTTTTGCAAACCATACAAAATGTAGTTCCTTCTAGCATCGGTCTACATGACAAAAATAAAGTAAACAAATTAATCGTTGTTTACTAACCCCACCATACAGGATTGTTGTGTTACACAAGCTATCCAGCATCTATTCTAAAAAGTAGAAACAGTGTAAATTTTAATACATTACAAGATACGTATTCAATTATATGATATATTGAACTGTGAACTTTTTTATTTGCATGCGTGTTTTTAAGCAGGTTTCTTTCAATGGAAAAAATATGCTAAAGGTATAGTAATTTTGCAGCATCTCCAATTTTCCACACCTGTCTTGTGAGATTTATATTATCCAACAAAAGCAATATAAAATGGCTTGTCTGCATCTATAACTTCTGAACTTCCATGCACGGTGGCGAACGTGAAAGAATTATCCAAACTAAAAATAATACAAAGTATGAAGACGATTAATATTGCCATGTCCATATTTTTCATATTTTCTTGATATCTGTCTCTGTATGAAATATAATTTGTTGTCAAGACGGTTCTTTCACTTTTAATTCATAAATAAAAAATTAAGAAGGCGTCGCCTCTTGGTACACGGAAACAATTCCTCTATGAAGATGTGTGAATGATATAACCCATATAACCCATAAACATTACATTTCTATCTCTTTATAAACTAGTCACCGTTTCAAACGGTTTTATTGTTTATATATAGTTCATGGCATTATAATAACGCGGATATATCGAATACATGTACACCCTTTCCAGAAAGGATCTTAACCCACATAAGGTCACTCACTACTTGTGGTGCTCTAAGTGAGAATCACTGGCCATTATTTCGTAACTTTTAAATGAAACATGTTAAGTTTTAAGTGCACGTGTATTGCATTTGTTAAGAATTAATTAGTTTTAATCATTGAAAATGTTCCATTTGATTATTGTTGATTGAAAATGAGGCTGCTAATTTAATTTTGAGATTTGAAAGCATAAGTTCACCAAATGACGACGTTGCCAAGAAGCATGGACTACTTGACAATGAATGAGATGATAGAGTAACGTTTGATTGATTTTATTTTATATTTCCATGCATTCCTATCAACTTGTAGATATATACTGCATATTCAGTTGCTACTGCAATGTTGATGCTTACAAATCAACTTAATCTTGTTGTCAATTTCTATATGCAGACAGACTCAACTGTTTCAGTTCTGACGCACCCTTGGGTCTCAAATATTTGGCTTTAAATGGTCATGATGAAAATAAATCCAGAAAAGCGAAGGGACGTATGAAACTTATAACGTATTGTTTCAATTTTTTGAACGTATTCTTTGTCATCTGTGAAAAAAGATATTCCATAATAACTAACGGACTCCTTGCGCCCTTTGTTTTAAATCTAAGAAGGAGTTATTTCAACTAAATGACTTGAAACTCTTGGTTCATTCAGTTCATTGTCAGCATCAACCTTTTATTAACTAAAGCATAATAGAAAAAAACAAGCCTTGGAATATCGTTTGACCTGGGAGATATATACTCCGCATGCAGGTAATGCTGGAATGTTGCTGATAGAGGGTTGCTATTAAACCAAGAGTTTAAAATGGTGAAGTTGTAGTCATTCCTTCGTAAATTTTTGCGGAAGCCATCACGAGTTGATTAACTGTTATGGAATAACCGTTTCACAGATGATATCGGATATGTTCCTTATGTCGTTACTACAATCCTCTTCCGTTTTCCCCACGATTGTGACCTACCAATTAAGACTATTTACCGGGTTTGTAATGACGAGCAACACAACAGTTTCAGGGCAAATGAGATCACCCTCAGTTTTTGATAGGGTTCGTGTTAATCAATCTTTAGTTTTCTGTGTTGTGTCTTGTGTACAATTATTTGTCTGTTTTTATTTTATTCATTAGCCATGGCTTTGTCAGTTTATTTTCGATCTATGAGTTTGACTATTCCTCTGGAAAATTCACAATAAAAAGCTGAAGTCACCTCTTTTGTCGTAATGTTTTATTCTCAAACAACCCTGATTGTTAATGTCTACATGTAAATCAAAATGTGAAGCAAAATTAATTATATCTGTTGAGTCCGTTATCTCCAGTTCGATGGGATAGATGCGTTCAACAAAGGCACCAAACTTTTGAATTTGATGAGTGAGAGGACATCATCCGTATGGAAGAACGGAAAGTGAAAGAATTATGCTAGCTCCTCGTGAGAAGCTTCGGTATTAAATCAGTCTCATTCCCGACAAGATGGGGAGCATAGTTGGTTCATATGGGAATGCCAATTGTTGTTGAAAATTATGACCTCCAAACGTAACAAAATATTGTCAACCGAGAAGTAAAGTGTCGTGGCAATGTCAATTTCGGAGAATAAATAATTTGTTTTATAAAATACGATTCATATTTCCATAACGAAATATTTTTATGAAATAAATTTAGGACCAAACCATTTGATTTTTATTTTTAGTTTGAAATGGGGAATATAGCGTGCTATATTGTCAAATCCTAAGCATATGTCTTTCTTGTTTCAATTTCTCAAAGCTTTATCAAATTTAAATTTAAATTCGAATTCCGAAGTCGATGATGAGCATGCTCTCTGAAATTAAAAAAAAATCTGGGTGAGACACACTTCTATACAATATTGGCCTTCAATCTATTATGTTTCATTAAACGACACTGGTGAGGTTTGTGTGACGATAAGTGCGTCTGGCAAACCAAGTTATAAACATGGTATCTTTGCTGAGTTTATAAAATTTATACTAGTATACACAATTGACAGTTGACATTACTTGTCTGTAGCATAATTTAATCTTTTGATTTATCGTTGATTTTGAACATGAATGAAATATTAACTACCGAACGTTAAGCAACAAAAATTTGTATAACAATCTTTTCGAATTCGCCAGTCTTTAAATCTTTGGATTATCGAGGTAAATAATACCTTATTAGTTACAGGATTGAATTTGAATAAATACATCCTGGTTAATACAAATGTCAATCATGTTCATGTGAAGTTATTACCGGATTAGTTATTTTGGATTAGAAAAACTTCCCGAATAACACCTATTGAATTTTAATACTTCTTTGCTGTCAAGTATCTATAGATACTAACAAAGTAAAGATATGTACATTACGCATGTGAAAAGAAATATTTGACAAGACAGTCTGTTAAGTTGATAAATAAATGGAGTAGGATGAGGGCACCATTTGACCTCATATTTTAATTTCTTCATTACATGGCGAGAAGCACCTGAAGTTTGTATACTAACAAATGATGCAGCAAAATTGAATGATTGTTATGTATCACTCTTTTATATCACGCGTTAACATTGACACACAAAAATATGCAATGAATATTGATGTTTCATAAGAGTTCTGGTTCTTAAAAACATTTAGAGTGAGGAGAAAAAGTACAATTAAATGTCTTAATGATTTTTAATTTTCTAGTTTTTTGCATATGAAGTCAAATGCATTCCGGTGACACGCAGAACCTAATCATTACTAGTATTTAATACAGCACGAAAATTTAAAAGCTCATATGACCTATATAATAATTTTGTTTTGGAAATATAAAAATGTGTTTCTTTAATACCTTTGTCGTTTATTCTGTTCATGTTCAAGTGATAAACGGCATAGTTATTGCGAACTGTTGACTACTTTAAAGGCTAGCTGTAATTTAGATCTAGACATGTCGGCACTGTACACACTCGTGTTTGGTCGAAGACCATATATTGACCTCTAGATTTTTCTGTTTTCGTTGATGAGCTGTTTCATTGAACTACTCAAAAAAATCCTTTTATTCACATTTCAATCGCTTTTAATGATTTCACATTTATTCATAGAAACAAATTGTTATCGGGTGAATGATTAATGTTGAAAAAAACTTACAAAAATGTTGTTGAAACTTCAAAGTATAACTGTGATGAAAAAAAACTGACAACGACATGGCTAAAAATAAAAAGACAAACAGCCAAATAATAGTACAGAAGACACAGCATAGACAACTAAAGACTAAGCAACATGAATCCCACCAAAACTGTGGGGGTGATCTAATTTTGTTAGTGAATAACAATATATTATTTAAACATTTGTATCATTGGTAATAACTGTGGAATACAATTATTATTACGTTCTCTCATATTTGATATAAATAAATGAAATAAAATGAAATGTCCCATGAGGAAATTTACTTCTTTTGAAGTGTTGATGTTATTAAAACTTGATTTTAACGCTATTTGAACTTTTGATATGAAATTTGACACAGATCGATATTGACTTTGCTTGTTAGTAATGCACCGTAAATATATGTTTTGTGTGCTGCCAGACAATTAGATTCAAAACAAAATTTTATCAGGAATAAATGATAATAAAATGATAACTTTTTTTTGTGCACACTGAATAACGCGCGTAGCGGGTTATTTAGATAGTTTATTCTCATAAAACCATGCAAGTACAAAGGTTACAAAGAAGTTAAAAAATAATATACATACAAATAAAAAATGCATTAAAAATGCATAAAATTCAAAATTTCGGATGAGATAACATATAAAAGAATATATATATAGCCTTATATAGTAAAATGTAAAGTTAAAATTTTGTAAAGAAATACTTTCTATAAGTATAAATATGGTAAATAATTTATGGTTGTTAAGAAGGAGTGAGCTTAAGTTAAGTAAACACCAAAAGGGTCAGTCGTCTTTGATTGCTCACTATGCAGTATTTCATTGATCAAGACCTCACAGAATCTTCAAGACGAGGAACAACAGAAAAAGTTAACAGTTTTCAATTTTTTATGATTTATATATCAAAATGTTTGAATCAAAAGCACTAATCTTAAAGACATAGAAGTTGACGATGTGTCTGAGAAACATAAGTTGGAGCATCGTTTATACTGAATACCGTTGAAGAGCTTTATTTATTACAAAAAATAAAACCCATAACTTTCCGCGACAAAAGTGACGTTTTGTGTGATTTCGAACTCCTCAACGTCGCGACAATAGTTAACTCCCTTGAAACTGTATCGGGTGCCTCCCTTGAATGCAAGTTTGATGTTAAAACACTTGATTGTGAAGTTATTCCTGTACAACTGTTTAACATTTAGATAATCGTCATGTTTAGAAAATAGTACGCATCTGGCCATAGTCAGCGTGTCTTCGATGAATACATACAAGCAGGAAGTTTTAGTACTTAATACTTTATTGCAAACTATTTACACGATGACGACATTATAACATTTATATGGCCATGCAAGATGTAAGATATTTGAACCCAGAATTGATTGGTTGATTGACGTATGTACCCCTATACAACATCAACGATAGCAGACTGTATGACCGCAGAAGTGTTCTTCGTAATTACACTGGACAATGGTACAAATTAATGAATGACATTCTTGTTTTTGTCTTCATTCACACAAACAAAAAACGTTAGCAAATAATTTTTATTATTATTCACAATATTTTAGTATGCAATCAGTTATCATACATCATTATTGCCTCCTGAAGGGAGAACCAGCCACGCCATGCTGTTCAGTACATTGTTGTTTCCCATAAACCAATTAACCATTAATTGATGCGCTTTTTGGTGGAAAGATACATACATTTTACTTTTCTAATGGTTTAATCATCATTGTTGTCTCCTGAAGGGAGAACCATCCACGCCATGGTTTCCAGTGCATTGATATATCTCTTCTGTTTCCAGGTTGTAATTTACCATTAATGTTTCCAATTGTACATGAACGGTGCCACCAGCCGCTACATTTATCAATTGCACAACTACTTTGGATCAGATCATTGTCTCTATCTTTTGTTGAGAACATCATTCCGTGAAGACTTTGTCCGGTATGATCTCTAGCTCCATCACCTGATTAAAGTATACAAATAACACTACAGATTTTCTTTTTAACTTACTTTTGCAAATGGATATTGAATCTTAAACTATATAATGAAATTAAGTCATTGACCTTCTTCGAAACTTTAATTTCGCATTTTTATTATCACAATGCCATCTCCTTTCTGGCTTTTATTCAAGTTCCCCTTGTTATCTTCTGTATGTTTCTATTTTTGCTTGTTTTGTTTGATCATTAATTCGACTTTCATATTTGAAGGCATGAGCATTAATTATTATTGATAGTTATTGTAATTGTAAAGCTATGGTTGTTTATCTATTTTTATTATACATGACAAACGTTAATAACAAACGAATTGACTTGGATAGTGGCATTATTTAGTGATTAAGGCAGTTAAATTGTACACTTAACATATCATACCTGGAATGCCGAAAAAGTCCGAACATATACTTTACCTGCACTGCCGGAAGAGCCCGAAAAGATCTTACTTGCACTGCCGGAATAACCCGAACATATCTTACCTGCAGTGCCGAAATAGTTCGAAATATTGAGTTCATAATTTGATTCCTCATTGCCGACGTAAAAATTTGAATATTCAGCATAAGCATGTTCACCAGAAACATCTACTAGGACAAATCTTACTTTAAATTTCCTCTTTTCTGATAAAATGGCATGTAAATTGTCATTTCCTATAAACAAAAAGGAGATGAACAACTTATCATTTTTTCATGAAGAGAGAGCTATATGATATCAAATTCAACATCGATACCAGAAAATGTTTCTCGTTACTATCTAATTGCAGTATATTACAATAAGTCAAGAGAGAAAATTGCTTTCATAAATTACTACTATATTTGAAAAAAGAAAAGAATGCTAAGGCTGTACGGTGACCTATAGTTGTTAATTTCTGTGTGATCTTGGTCTCCAATGGAGAGTTGTCTCATTGGCAGTCATACCACATCTTCTTTTTTATAACACAGCAAAAAGTAAGAAAAGTCATATTGTTTTTTTAACATATAAACAGTTTATGAAATAGTCATGTATATCGACTAATTAAAAGACATGTTATAGAGGGAAAAAGAATTGAAAAAGTTTTGGACAATGAAATAAAAGTATCTTTTTGATAATGAATGACTTTGTTCAGTGGCAATTATTTTCTGTATATTTAACACAAGGACATATCATGTATACAGTACATACATTAAAGATAGATTCTGAAACTAAGGCGGACCATGATTATATTTTCAGAAAAGTATCTACCTTTTGCAAACGAGCAGAATATAGATAATAGTAATACAAGTATCTAAATGGGTTATTCATTGTTTGATAAGGTCAAGTTACAGTTAATGGAATATGTCACAAATTGTTTTGTATATGTCTGTGGTATGTTAAACTGCCAATCGTAAAAAAAGGATTGGTATTTTTTTTATTTTTTATTTTTGAAAGATTACTGAAAAACTCTTTTACAATTGATACTCTTGTTTATTAAGACCACACAAGATCTTTTAACTGTCTAAAAATTGTCAAATCTTCAAATATCAAAGCATAGAAGTTTCTTAATATGTTGATAATTTGGTTGATATAAATGACAATATGGTCATTAATACATTTTTGGGTGCATTTTCTAAATAAATATCCGAATGAAGGTGAAAATCGTCGAAGAAAAATGTTTTACGATTTTTCAACACATCAATATTATATTTATTTCGACGTTTGTAGTCTTAAATCACATAGGACACCACTTTGACTAATGTAGACAAAAAAAAGAAAGTTGAAGATTTTGTTTTTATTAATTTCCATCATTTAAACGGAAATTCATCAATAACAACATATCGATTCAGATAAAAACAAATGTCTTTGATCTAAAGGAGGGAAATTTCAAGAATGGCTCTACCTTATAGATCATACGTGAATTGAATATGAACGTCAAACATGTCTAGGGATTTGCATTCTAAAATGTTTTATTACTTATGAATAGAAAATATTTGGAGACACTATCAAAAAAGGGGCAGAATTCAGATTATTAAGAAGGGAAAAGTAACTGGTGATATACATATTTTATTCTAAACCTCAGTCCTACTTTCATAATCGTAAATTTTCTGGTGTATTTTCTTATTCGCTAAACCAGCTTTCATTTCTGATTGTAAAACATTTTTGTTTGCAACCAAGTCCACTTAGCATATAATACATTTGTTTACATAACTGCATATTTTATATCACGACTATTGCCTTATAGAAAGCATGATATGCTTATCTGTTTAAAGCATATGCTATCGTCTTGGTTGTGGTTGGCTCATGTTGGTCATTTTTTTATTTGTCTACATCGTGTTTTGTAACTGTTTGTCTTTTAATGGTTTTACTTTTTTTAACATTGCATTTTCAGTTTGTTTTCAGCTTAGTATATTATTCAATATTCACCAGAAGGTTTACCAAATCCTCTTTTGTATGTATTCCAATCCCTGTCAAATGTTTCCCTGCCATCAAATCTTCTTTGGACTATCTTAACAATTAAAATAACATTATTCTAAATTTAGGGTAACTCAAACATTTATTAAAATAATACCTCATTCGTTTGCCTTCTTTATTAATATTCGTGGCATTGCCACTGCATCTCAAATATCCTAGTTAACTTGGCATTAAGAATGCTCACAAACAAGACGGTCTGGTTCATATCTTAATAAACTAACTACGTTAACAGGGAAGAGTTTCAAACCCTAAACAAGATCATGAGGAAAACAAATATAATCTGCACTACAGGCGTATACGGTCACCATATCTACCAGATTGGGCAGTGAGTTGGGGTTTTTTTTGTGTAAAAATTAAAAAAAAATCATTTTTTGCGGTCTTATTGATTTAACTGGAGTCAAGATTTGTATGGCAGTTGATCCATGCAGAGCAGAAGTCGCTAGTAATAACAAGTCTCGCTTTATTTAAAATTCGTATTTAGTTCCTTCATTTTTTTTTTCTTGGAATATATATTCAAATGGATTAACGAGATTTTATCATGGGTAAAGGAGTAGGTCCGGTAAGGACCGATTTTGGCCTCAAATTCCAGGTTTATCTAACGAAAGATTTTGGACACTTTTAAACACTTCAGTGTCTATTTCAATTGATTCAATTAGTTTATGTGAAAGATTATAACTGATGTAGTCATTAAAACGCTCCGATTCAAGCTTAAATAAGAAAAATCTATCAAATATGCAAAAAACGTCACTTTTCAGTTGGTTTTTGTCAAAAATGAAAGTTGCCGCACCCGTGTTCATCCTCAACCTTTATATATGTTATGTAACAATTACAATTATTATTTCAATATTATGAATGAACACGAATGCGGCTACTTTCATTTAAGCCGGAAACCATCTAAAATTTAACTAAAATGCTAAAATTGTGAAGATTTCAGTAATTTAGCATGACTTAATGATGTTAGTACCCGATATATGTGCATTGTTGTGTCAAAACAGCCCATATTTGTGTAGCAGTATCATTCTTCTTTCCATTAAAAAGCTAACAGATTACATTTTCACAATTTTGTAAAACTGCTATATTTTGGGGCCAAAAAGGGGTCTTACTGAAACAACTCCTTTCTGTTACCTCTTTTAGATCATATAAACAACAATGAAATTTGCACGTTAACCATGTCATTTGTCATAGCTACAACCCTACCCTCGAACTGCTTAAAACCCACCTTATTCGACATAATTTTCTAGGACTATTACTTGTCTTCTTCCATTTGCTATTGTGTTGTCTACGATATATGTGTTTGATTGTAGCCCTCAGTATCGATTTCCATTTTTAACATCGAAATATACCCAATAAATATCGTTAGATTCAAAGGAAGACTGTTCCTGTTTCTTTTGCAACCGGCAAATACATCAGAATCGAAGGAATTGTTATCAACCTTTGGTCGATACGTCTGTTGGTAGACTGTCAGTCCCTGAGGGTATCATCAGCTCTTTAAATATTAACTTTTTAAACTTGATATTTCACATGGGTTTATTCGAACTTGTATGTCTTGGTTCTGAGGTGTCATGGTAATCGCAGCCTTGCTGATGAAGCAATATATATATGAAACAAACCTTTTTAGAAATGTCCATTTATGAATTTTGATATTATAAAGAAACTAAGGGTTCAACTCCCTCAGCCAAAGTTGCCCTTAGATGAATTTGGCTATTGTTAAGTTTTTTGTTTGTCAGATAGCATTTCAACTGCTTCAATTTATATGCATCCGCGTCTTATGAATATTCTGCTTTGAGCGTTCCTGTGGAAATTAAATCTAAAAAAAGTGCTTTCAAAACATTAAATTATTTAACGTGTTGTTTTCATTTTTGGGGAAAAAAGTTCTCACCGTCCATCCTCCCTCTTGATAGTCCATGTCACAGAAAACTATTAAACTATTGTTTAGTTTTGGGAAAATAGTATAGACACCACTCTTCTTCCCAACTTGATCGCTGCAATCCTTCGGTATCGGCCCATCTACATACCAAGTAAAAATGCTATTATGAATATGTTGGGTTGCATATTGGTATATTTGCCGACAAATCCAAATTGAAAGTAAACATTATCAATATTATTGAAAATAAAATCTGTTTTGTTGATATTTTACATTTGTGTATTCCAATTGTATGTCTTGATTCTAATTAGTCGTAGCAATCTCAGTTTGGCAGATAAAGCAATATGATTGCCCATTTAGTAAACCGCATTTAAAAACCACGTGATACGTCTTATCATGTTAATAACGAATAGTGATGCTAAGGTGGTGGTATCTACTGGGATGCAATTACACAATCTTTTTACATTTCTTGTCTCGGTCAGCATTTGAACTCTTAATGTGTTTTATAAAAGTATAAGATGGTTCTGGAAATTTTAAAGAAGAAATCATATTAATGTTATGACGGTGTTCATTTTTTTTATGGTTGACATTTTGTGTATTTGCTTTTGGCTCTTTTTGACAAAAGTATATTCCCTTGCCATTCAATCATTATTACTTGCATGCTGTAAGACATTTCTGTATTTCTCCGTCATACACACATTTCTCGCCGTCGTTACACGGGTGGTCTTTACATCTACCAGCAATACTCTGCAATAATTCCACATGTTCATCAAATTTAATAGTATCGCAGCCTCACACTTTTAGGTGGAATAATTGTGTATGTATTGTTATTTGTTTTATAGCTTAATTTTAATTGGCTCAATATTCAATGTAAAATAGTTTTGGCTACTGCTTTTATATAGTGTTCGTGTGCATTTCATTAACGGCCTTATTAAGGAATGTAAAGTACTTGTTGCCTTATATATTTATCCGTCTTTTTCGCTAAATAGACTTCGAAACTTCGGAACAAATGTTACATTTATTACTGCTTAATTCGACGGTTGCATTTGTTTATATCAATTCGTAATGTCATGTTATGAATTATAATCGAAATGTAGTCGTACTCCTTTGCGTTAAATTCTCAGTTTTGTTTTAAGCATTGCAGCAAATAAAATCGTTACAAATATCAGTATAGCAGCTTCACATGCGTAATTTTAGGTGAATTAATTTTGTAGGTAGTGTAACTGGTTCTATATAGCTTATTATAATTGACTCGAAATTCAATGTAAATATTGGCTACTTCTTTTACATGGTGTTTATGTGCTTTTTTGTCGCTGTGTTGAATAACCATTGCTGGCCATTAATTGTAGTATAATTGAAAACGCGCAGAACATAACAGAAAAGAGTCTGTGCATATATGTTCAATTGAAATTTAAGCTAGGGGTTTCTTTTCAGCTATACTGTGAGTAATTTTGGGTGTAAATTAAATAGGATCTGATGTGAAAATTCGGTCTTTCCAAAACGATAACCAACTGTTGGTGTTCCAGACCATATACGTATATTTGTACGGTCGGACCGTATGAGTATACGCGTATGGTGCAGTACGAGCTGACCATACATGTAATGGGGTCATATGCCATTGGGTTGAATTTAAATAAACATTTATCACAATCTTTATTTTTAGTTTTACAAATTGTTATTATTTCAATTATTAGTAGATGGATAAAATGAACAAACGAACAATTGAAATTAAATATTTGTTTAATTGTACATCTGAATCCTATTTTGGTACTCTCACACAAGGTCACACTTGCTACCACAAGTAACGTAATATTTTTCTACGTTTACATGTTTTCAGTTCATGCATGCCAAGGGTATGTCAAAGAACGTCTCGTCCTTTTTCTAAAAAAGTTCAGCGGAAGGTACCCAGAACTTGTTGATAAATATCCCGTTTCAACTTCACAAATAATACACGATGGTCTTGAAGTATAGATTTCGCGTACTGACGTTGTTTATCATCTTAATAACGTGTTATATTATTCTTTTATTTGTCTTTATTAATATTACTTTTACTGTTAAGTCTGTACCTATGTATCTTGTCATACTTTGAATGACAAAATTATTTTATTTATTAATAGTACTTTTACTGTTGACCCACTTTTTTGTGATATACATTTGACGTGTCTCTGTATCATGTATCACGTCATACTTTGAACCACACTATTATTTTATTTATTATTACTTTATACTGTTTAGTCAGTTTTTGTTATATCTATTTTGCGTGACTGTATTTATGCATCCCGTCATACTTTGAACGACAAAATTATTTCATGTCTACCTGTGCGAATTTCAAAACGCGCAATTTTACACTAGTATTTAAAACCCTCCTTCCTTGATGGATGCATTTTACATAGACAAATAAAATCGTATAATATAATAAAAATGAGGATGTTAATTTGATGTGTGCTTCTTTGTTACATTTGTTGTTTTTATAGTGATTAATATGATAACACAATGTTGACTGCTATACCCCTATTTTTGACATTTTTGACTATTGTGTCTGTTTGTTTTGTTCAAGCATCGGTGACAATATAATGGAATGTGATACGACTGTCATACAAGTGAGAAGTTTAGCTAGCTATAAAACCAGGTTCAATCCACCATTTTCTACATTTGAAAATGCCTGTACCAAGTCAGGAATATGACAGTTCTTGTCCATTCGGTTTTGATGCGTTTTGTTATTTGATTTTGCCATGTGATTATGGACTTTCCGAATTGATTTTCCTCTGAGTTCAGTATTTTTGTGATTTTACTTTTTCCTTTGGATTTGCCTTTTTTTTTGTAAAGTTGCTAAATATTCTAAAACAATTCTCCTCCGACATTATCTTTAATAACGTTATCTTCGATTTCAGTGATCATAATTCAATTAAGGTATTACTGGTCGATATGCTAAATACAAGAGGTTAACAGATTTAATTAGCGTAAATGTTTGAAATAGTCAAAATATAAAGTTTTTATTTCAATTACCATTGATTTTTTTTTATATTAATTGGAGAGCTAAGTTATGTTTATCTGTTATATACATTTGTATCTAATAAACTTGACCAACTTCCTAATATTAGTCCGACCGAATGAGTATTTTGAAAAAAGTACGCATACGGTCCAGACCGTACGCGTACGATCCAAATACTCATACGGTCTGAAACATCTATACAATATTCCAAGTTCATAACTGTCCCTATTCTAAAATTGTGGCCAATAGAGAAAACCGATATGATCATCTATTTTATCAGGTCCAATGCTTTGAACAAAACTGTGACAATGTCGACGCAAAACATTACCACTACATTTCAGTTATAATTTATAATATAAATAACGAATGCACGTTAATAGAAAATATATTTATATGGAACGGTTGAACTAAGCAGCTGTGAGTTTACCATTTCTCCAAAAGTCTATTAAACCAAAAAGACGGATAGATATATAGGCAACAAGTACTTCAAATACCTCTAGATATACTGTATTGTCTAAAGAAAAAGGTTAGGCACCATTTGAATTATATATTATTTTTATGTCCAAATCTCAAAAATCATTCATAAGGAAGTCATTATAACATAGCTTCGTTTTGAAACATTTAAAAGGCTGTCAAAACTCATAGTCATATTAAGAGTTATATGATCAAACAGAGGACTGAAAGAAATACTAGTTACCAAATTCACTAAAAATATATCTTGCCAAGGTATAAGAACCTTATTTTATAAATAACGTCATCAACAAGAATTTTTGAAAAGTGTGTAATAAATCATGTCAAAGTCTATCGATTATTGCACTTTTGAGAAAGCGTCTGAAGATTTCGAATATCTTCTCTAGTTTGCATCTCAACTTGATGTTCTTCTGTTTAACATTGAACAAAATACATGTAAACATACTATGAATTTAATTTATAAAAATAGACTCACCAATTGTATTTAAAACAACGAATTTAATTTTCATTTAACGTACATGTAGCAAGTCTAACAACATTCTTAGTTTTTTTCAGACTCTTTATTTTGTTATATTCCTATAGGTTACGTTCACTTCTGAAGACAAAATAAGTGAACCAAAGAAAGGGCAAGTTGTCCAAATCTTTTGATTAATTCATTTCTGTATATTGATTCATACTGTTAGATTTGTTCATACCTTTAAATTAATTCATACCTTTGACCATTTAGAGACATCAGTATATACACAGTCAGTCTCTGGTGTAAAGTCTTCAGACAACCCAACGATATCACACAAAGGCCAGTGACTTCTATAGTTGACACCCTTACATTGGGATATCACACAAAGGCCAGTGACTTCTATAGTTGACACCCTTACATTGGGATATCACACAAAGGCCAGTGACTTCTATAGTTGACACCCTTACATTGGGATATCACACAAAGGCCAGTGACTTCTATAGTTGTACCCTTACATTGTGATGTCACCATATCACACAAAGGCCAGTGACTTCTATAGTTGGTAGCCTTACATTGGGATGTCACTATATCACACAAAGGCCAGTGACTTCTATAGTTGGTACCCTAACATTGGGATGTCACTATATCACACAAAGGCCAGTGACTTCTATAGTTGGTACCCTTACATTGGGATGTCACCATATCACACAAAGGCCAGTGACTTCTATAGTTGGTACCCTTACATTGGGATGTCACTATATCACACAAAGGCCAGTGACTTCTATAGTTGGTACCCTTACATTGGGATGTCACACAAAGGCCAGTGACTTCTATAGTTGACACCCTTACATTGGGATGTCACACAAAGGCCAGTGACTTCTATAGTTGGTACCCTTACATTGTGATGTCACCATATCACACAAAGGCCAGTGACTTCTATAGTTGGTACCCTTACATTGGGATGTCACTATATCACACAAAGGCCAGTGACTTCTATAGTTTGTACCCTTACATTGGGATGTCACTATATCACACAAAGGCCAGTGACTTCTATAGTTGGTACCCTTACATTGGGATGTCACCATATCACACAAAGGCCAGTGACTTCTATAGCTGGTACCCTTACATTGGGATGTCACTATATCACACAAAGGCCAGTGACTTCTATAGTTGGTACCCTTACATTGGGATGTCACACAAAGGCCAGTGACTTCTATAGTTGACACCCTTACATTGGGATGTCACACAAAGGCCAGTGACTTCTATAGTTGACACCCTTATATTGGGATGTCACACAAAGGCCAGTGACTTCTATAGTTGACACCCTTACATTGGGATGTCACCATATCACACAAAGGCCAGTGACTTCTATAGTTGACACCCTTACATTGGGATGTCACACAAAGGCCAGTGACTTCTATAGTTGACACCCTTATATTGGGATGTCACACAAAGGCCAGTGACTTCTATAGTTGACACCCTTACATTGGGATGTCACCATATCACACAAAGGCCAGTGACTTCTATAGTTGACACCCTTACATTGGGATGTCACACAAAGGCCAGTGACTTCTATAGTTGACACCCTTACATTGGGATGTCACCATGTCACACAAAGGCCAGTGACTTCTATAGTTGACACCCTTACATTGGGATGTCACACAAAGGCCAGTGACTTCTATAGTTGACAACCTTACATTGGGATGTCACACAAAGGCCAGTGACTTCTATAGTTGACCCCCTTACATTGGGATGTCACCATATCACACAAAGGCCAGTGACTTCTATAGTTGACACCCTTACATTGGGATGTCACACAAAGGCCAGTGACTCCTATAGTTGACACCCTTACATTGGGATGTCACACAAAGGTCAGTGACTTCTATAGTTGACACCCTTTCATTGGGATGTCACACAAAGGTCAGTGACTTCTATAGTTGACACCCTTACATTGGGATGTCACACAAAGGCCAGTGACTTCTATAGTTGACACCCTTACATTGGGATGTCACACAAAGGCCAGTGACTCCTATAGTTGACACCCTTACATTGGGATGTCACCATGCATTCTGTGAGACAATCTAAAAAACCGATGCCGTGTTTTTTGTGGAAAATATTTGTCGTTCGGCAACGTCCAACCTGTAGATGTCCATGCTGATTTAGATTTGGATGTTGACATTCAAAGTCATCTTTGTGACATACGTCCATCATACTGAAAGCCATTGAGATGGGAAGCAGTACGAGTATTGCAAAAATTCCTACGGCTTCAAATACAAACATTGCAAACATACTCGATCCACAGAAAGAAAAGCATGCGGACAGTTCTAATGATTGGTGTACATTAACAATATTGATATTTTCTTTTGTCAGCTTCCTCTGATTTAAACTTAGTAATCCAACCGTGTACGTATTAATAATTTAAACAATATGTCAATAAAAAATTGTACAAGAAAACAACGAGTCAGTAGAAATCAAATACATTATAATATATCGATATATAGTTTTCAAATATTATTAGGAATTCGCGAAAACGCAACAATACGAAAGTTGTATCATTGGCAATCATACCACATCTTCTTTTTTATATCTATATACCAATAAATGATATGGGGGTTGTTATATACCTTTCTAAGTCTTTTTGCTTGATAACCAATGAGAGAACTTTATAAGTGATTTGTTTCCCTCAGTTTTGATGACCCAGATTTGTTTCAGTTTAATCGATTTATGACTATTGAATACAGCCATACTACTATTGTTTTAATTTATGGTGTGCTTTAACACCGATCTTAGTTTAGGGGAGGATTGAGCGCTTGCAAGCTTGTTTCATCCTGCAACGTCATATACGTGTCTATACTACGTCAGGAGCACGTATCAATAAGGTTGTTGTCTTTTGTTGCTGATTACTTAATTAAATCAATAAGACTAACATCTGATTTGTTTTACAAAAGCTACACGGCGGATGCCGAGTTTGGTGCCGAATCTGCGTAAACTTCCGAAGCATCTGAGAACTCCCCCAGTTTTGAAACGGTTCGTATTGCCTAGTATCTAGTTGCTCTGTTGTATGTTGTTCGACTTTTAGTCATTTAATTATTTTGACATGTCGTTGTCAGTTTATTTTTGACCTGAGTATGAGTGTGCGGTTGGTATCTTTTGCCTCACCTTTGTTGTACGTTAAAATCTCTTCGATTGGTTTTATTCTTTTTTCCATATCAAATTTTATAATTTTAAGATAAAGAAAGATAACTCTGCCTTTCAGGACTATACATTTGTAATTTCATGTTATGTGTACAATTTACAATGTTGACTAGCTTAATTGCAAAAATGACTTAAAAAGAACATATAAAAAATGTGTTAAGGTCGATTTGTAGATAAATTGCTGAACACTAAATAATGTATCTTTTGCATCTTCTTTGAATAGTTTCCAAATGATAACAATGTTGATAAGAATGTTTCGTAGTCAAGACCAATCCTCAAGACCGTATTTTATAGATCTCTATTGTCAGATTTATTTTTCATTCCAAGCTACTGATTCATATAACCTCTGAAAATATAAATTATATTCGTTATTTATTAATACAATAATGTTTTCCCAGGTGTATCATACTTTCTTGACAATTTGATTTAGTAATATGCAACAACGTCTGAAATAGGCACTACATAATTTTACAGTTTTTCGAATGGGTTGACCCGATACGATGTTTCCACGCCCCTATCCTCTAGGAATATGTTTCGTAGTCACATTTTGAGCTAGTGTGGATTCGCATGGGGTTATCCCTGCATAGCAGGTGGCACTTACCCTGTCGACACACCATGTCTTGGAACTTTTCATGCAATTTTGTATGTCCTTAAACTTTTTTTGAGATTTGAATACCGATCATTTACATTTACTGCTTGCAATATGTATGTATGTGTTGTTTTTGTGCTTTATGTTGAATATGTTTTTTTCAGTCTTTCTGTAACCGAAACATTAATAATATAACTTGAACAGGTCATTTTAAAGATTTAAGGCGTCTTTTGCAGTTCTTGAATACTAATAAACGAAATTTGGGGTAAACTCCAATTAGACTGCAACCAAGACACATCTAAAACTCATACAGTAACATACAGATTTCAAGAGAGAGCCATATCTCTTGCACGTTAAAGACACCCTTGTAGATTTCAAAAAAGAGCAGGCTAATGCCGCTACAAGGCATCACTCGCACCCGCAAAGTGGAAAGGGATTAATATAAGTTGCAAAACTTGTTTCCCAATCCACTATAAATAAATATGTTTAAACTAACAATAGACAATTGGCTATACAATATGCCAGGTTGCAAACTGTCACAAATTTAAATGTTGTGGCTGAATTAAACCAAAAATATAAATTGTTACAATCAAACATTTATCGCTATCTTCTATTAATAATTGTTTTTGTTAAAACATTTAAAGATAATTGGTCTTGTCTCTTTTTGATTTATTGTCAGGGATCATATCATGGTATGAGTGTTATGATTGTGGTTTGTTTATGTTTAACTTATCTGAATAGGTTTACATTTTTTTAGATGAAATATTCTTGCAAACCACACAAAAAATAAATTTATCCTAGAATCTGTCTATATGACAAAAACAAAACAAACTAATGAATTTAAATACTAACCATATTATTTATGGTATTTTGTGTTATGCAAGCTACTTCTCGTCTTTCTTAAAATTAGAAATACACATATTATTAAATTGAGCTTTGAATTTTGGACATTTGTGTACACTGTTGACATTATTGTTATAATTGAAATATAAAATTGTATGAATAGGTTAATCGTTTTGCAGATTTGTTTAAGATGTAATTTGGAATGCATTGCAAGACAATAATCAAATCTATAATATATTGAACTGTTAATGGCATAATAAGTTACATGAAAACATGATCTATTCAATTAGTTTCTGTTATATTATGTTCTTTGTACTTATTATCATTTTCAGGGAGCCGATGTTTGACTCTTCGTAAATGGTATAACTTTATCAACTATTTGAAAATCATACATACTCTTCTTTACGAACAATACATTCAGAATGTTGTCAACAATGCGGTACTCTGTTATCTTAAGAAATCAACAGTTTAAAGTCAAAATATTTCATATAATGCATGCCAACAGTAAAATCAAAACAATAAGTTACATGCCTGTGCATCAAAATTATTCCCATTAAATTAATTTAAAAAAACGTAAAAAAAGTAAATACATTTTTTATGAAATAAATCATATTATAATTGATATTTATCTTTCTAATTTTTTTAACTTCACAGAACAAACAAAACTAAATTGCCGACATCAAAATATCTAAAAAAAAAAACAAAAAAAAAAAACAAAAAAACCAGACAGCAAAAAGATGAAGCACTGCTATGAAACAAGCACTATGATTTTATGAACTATATAAAACCATGCTGTTATAAGCTGAATATATTTATAAAGCTGTATATAAAGCTCTAAATTATTGAATATGCACACAGTATATACAAATATCTATTAAATACATATAATATATATATAAACTTTACAAATATCGAACATGATTATCTACTTCATGCATCTTGAAAATTTGAGATAGATCATTTTAATTGATTTGTATAGCATTGAATTATATTGAAAAGTACGAATTCAGTATAATAACAGGAACGTATTGACCAAGTAAGGAATTAAACATTATTACAATAAATAGTTTAATTCTAAATAACAATTAGTTCAATCTTTAACATTAACTTATGCACAAAAATCTGAAAATCATTTTAAACGATGTGAAACATATATAATGAACTATACATAGATAATATAACAAACTTAATCTTTTTTGTATATTTTAAACTGCATTAAAAAAATGTCAAAGTTTTAAAAATATATTAAAACCAATTTTATCTACAATGATTAAATAACATTAGTAAAGAATCTTACCACATTCCGACTTTTGTTGTCTCAAAATATCAATGACAAGTTTCACTGCCTGTGTCCATTTTAACTGCATTCTATCTAAATTCGTGTGCTGCAGGATACCCATTAACACCATTGTAACATTTTGTTCTGCAAAAGTGGACACTGTCGCGTTTTGTTCTCTTCCATATGCTTCTAAACCAAGTGCTAGTTCGTCTATGATTTCTGTTGTGATACTTTGGAAGGAGGAACTTTTCCACACATTCCCTGTCATCAGACGAAGAAATTTGAAAATATCGTTAGTCATTGAAACTGCTACTCCCATCGATCTGACGAACATTTGCACCATATTTTTGAACTTTAAGAAGGCGTTGTAGCCTAATTTAAAACTTTCCATCACAATGCTTTTCACAGTTTCGAAAGAAGGATCTCTATATATCTTAGGTACCACCTCAATTAGGTAGTTCAGGATGGCAATATATGCTATTGAATCATTTCTCAGAAAATATTCGATCACTGGTTCGCCAATTTCAATAATGCTTTGTAAAAGTTCCAAGGAATCAATATTTTTTAAAACATTAAAGACGGCATCGTTTGTTAACTTCCCATTCTCGTTTACATAGGCTGTAAAATTTGAACCTACGTTGGACTTAAAGAAGGCTACTGACAACTCGTCAAAAACAGCTTGTGTCAGATTTTGGAACACTTCATTTGTAAACAATTCTGGTAAACTGTCCAGTAAATAGTTATAAATTATGTTTTTGGTCTGCTGATTCATATCACTAAAGGAGTTGTTAGTATCTAAACTGCTTGTCAATGCCACGGCAGATTCTCCAATTTTCCACACCTGTCTTGTGAGATTTATATTATTCTCCAATAATTGAGCAATATAAAACGGCTTGTCTGTGTCTAGAACCTCTGAATTACCATGTACACTGGCAAACGTGAATGAACAATACAAGATGAAAAGTATGCACAGTAAATAGACTTTCAATTTTGCCATTTCTCTATTTTAGATTTTTGCTATTAAACTGTCGCTCGAATGGAAACAGATTTAAAGTATGTGTACATCTACAATACTTTATTCTCTAATTATAACTTCAAACAAAAATCGATATTTAAAAAGGCGCCTTCTTTCGATACACAGCAACACTTTCCTATCGGAGATATGTAAATAATATAAAGTAACAGTTTTAAATTGTGTATGCTAGAAACAATACAGTCAATTCCAACCTACTACTTTGAATGTATTTTTCTTTAAGCGTGTTTTGTGACAAACATTGTCGCATTATTAAAATGAATGCAAAATTGTTAATGATATAAATGTTTCCTTTCTTTAAATCAATGTTCTATATACCTTTTAGGGGACCACTTACAAAGAAGTCTAAATATTTTACGTTGACATGAAATACAGATTATTGATTAAATACGAAATAACTAGGTTTTTCCACAAAAAAACAGTTTGTTTTATCTGCCCAAATTTTCTGCATTTTGGGTATATAATGCTTTTCATCTGCGTATTTGATTTTGCAAATATTTGGATGCAAGCGGCACTGGTAAGTCTTATGTAGACGAGACGGGTGTATCAAATTATATCGAACATGAAAATGTGGATATTTACTATTATTATAGATATGTATGTTTGCCGATTTTCTGCAATATAGATATTACAGTTTAATACCATATTGCTGTAACAACCCATACATCATTTATTATTTCTATTTATACTGCAACTAGTTGTGTTTATTTCCGAAATATAGTAACACAGCTACATTTTGTACAATGTCAATTTCACCATAGACGACTTTTCCACAAACAGGAGTCGGTTTCACACAAAAACTTTTATTGTAAGTGTTCTGAATTGTTTATGACTTAAGATTAATCTTAATCGTAAGTTTTTTTGTGAAACTGACTCCACGAGTTCATTTAAGGATGAAAATAAGTTTGACATTTGTGTTACAATCTAAAAAGATATCAATATATCAATTAAGTTGCAGTATAAAAAGAATATTAGGTCAATATCAGAAAAATATAAACTTTTTTTGTATGCCGCACAAATCTAGAAAAGGGCTCGGTAAAACCTCGCTCTTCTCCAGTTTCTCAGCCTCATACAAAAAGTATATATTTTTTTCGGGCATTGACCTTATATTGTATATTTATAAGTTGAAATAGAGTGCACGAAATATTTGCAGTGGTATCAATTGGGTCTCGAATCAAAGAAACGAAAATCTAGAATCTGCTTAAATTTTGGTAAATGACCCTTAATGAACTATTAAGTCTTATATGCAAAAGATAAATTTGTGTTATGGCGCAAAATAGTTTTCCATGTATCGTAGGGATAACACTAAGGAGTTCGAACATCTGTCACGTAAAACCTCAACTTAGTAAATCCTTGAGTAAAACAAATTACACTGACAACTGCGACCGTTGGTATTTAAGCATTGTATGATTTCATGAATTTAACACATTACAATTAGACAATGTTCAGATTTAGAAAGACGATGAAAATAAAAAAAGATATAAGATTTGTAGAGAAATAATATGGTATGATTGTAGAAATATGTCAACCTAAAAATCCTCTAGTTCTAACAAATGGCACACATTGTGTTTACATTGCTGATTTTATACAGGCATGTTCCATAAGCATGGGTACATTAATTTAATTTAATATGGGCGTACTGTGTTTGAGGAAAACTTCACGTTTTGTACGTTTAACTTCTATACTCACTTGTGTCTTGATGAGGTAACTAATTTGTATTTATCCTCTTTTCGCGTGTATTTTTGTTCGATTTATTGAGCACAGACCAAATAGATATGGGGTCATTCTTTCTACTTTGTATGATGTATACTTATGTCTCGTTCACACGAACATTTAATTCGAATTATCCAATTCGCATTAGAAATACGCTTTTGTTAATACGAACTAAAAGTTAACGTCGTTTGGATAGTCAGCGAATTAAACGCTCATTGTAATTCGAATTAGAATTGACGTTAGGACGTACAACGTTTCGAATGCGAATTAAACTAATTCGAATTAGTTAATGCGAATCGAATTCGAATTACGTGTGAATGCAGCATTATAATGCTTCATCAAATTTAAATTTGGACTTTAATTCCGAAGCCGCTCGAGTGAACAGGCACTCCGAACATGTAGGAAGTCTTTCGAGGCCAGACATATTTTAACTCGTATCTAATATTAGCCTTCCAACTTTTCTATTTTGATTCGAACAATACTGATGAGTCTTATATAGACGAAAAATGCGTCTGGCGTACCAAATTATAATCTGGTATCTTAGATGAATTTATACTAGAATGAATTTCTTCCATTGACAATTTAAATTAAAAGCCCATAGCTCAGTTGGAATTTCTATTTGATTTATCGTTAATTCTTAACATAAAAGAAGTATTTGCTACTGAACATTAAGCAACCAACATTCATTCAACAATCTTTTTGAAATCCGTCAGTTTTCAGATATATGGATTTACTGATTAAACAATACGTTATTAGTTAGGTGTTTGAATTGGAATAAATACATCTTTGTAAATACAAATGTCAAGCATTATCATGTGATGTTATTATTAGTCCAGGTATATATTTATCAAACTTTTATTATTAGGAAATGCATGATTATTTGGTATTAGAAAACCTTCCCGAATAACACCTAATGAAATTAATACATCCTTAGT
The DNA here is from genome assembly GCF_965363235.1 of Mytilus galloprovincialis. Classification (NCBI taxonomy): domain Eukaryota; kingdom Metazoa; phylum Mollusca; class Bivalvia; order Mytilida; family Mytilidae; genus Mytilus; species Mytilus galloprovincialis. The sequence continues at coordinate 44,166,209 of NC_134850.1, read as the reverse complement.
GTCAAATATCTATAGATACAGACAAAGCGTAGTGATAAGTACAGTAAGCATGTTAAAGATATATTGGACAAAATATATCATTTATTTATTGAATGATATAAAAAGGAGGATTAAGGCACTATTTGGCCTAGAATTTGAATTCCTTCGTTTTCATGGCACAAAGCATTTGAAGTTTGTGATTTTTTGTATCAATCTTTTTGTATTAAGCGTTAACATTAACACCAAAAATATGTAATGAATATTGATGTTTCGTAAAAGTTCTGGTTTTTTAATCACATTTAGAGTGAGGAGCAAAAAGTACAATGACATTTTCTTGTACTAATCAAATTCTATTTTCGTTTTTGATAAATGAACTCAAATGAATTAGTTAACGCATAGAGGTGAAGGCATTTATTTTGAATTCCTAACGGAAAATGTAAAAGCTCTAATGAACTACATGTATCAGAAACAGTTGGACGATATATCATAGATGAGAATAAAGAGCAAAGACTGTACAGAATTTAATCATTAAATGTAAATAAAAAAACACATATATTAACATTGTTTCTTGTTTCTCTAACTTTTTTCAAATGCAATAGTTGAACAGCGGATATGGATTCAACAGTTGTGTTTGGCTATGTTTTATACTCTCTCCTGAGGAGATTGTATAAAATTAAATTGAGAATGGAAATCAGGGATGTGTAAAAGAGACAACAACTCGACCACAGAGCAGAAATAACCAAGGGCCACCAATGGGTCCCAAACAACGCGATAAAATCCCAGACCCCGACCAGAAGCATGCTTCAACGGGCCCCTAAACAAACACGTAATTAGTTCAGTGATAATAGAAGTCATACTAAACTCCGAAATATAAATGAAACAAAATTAAAAATACTAAAATACTAACAAAGGCCAGAAGCTCCTGACTTGGGACAGGCGCTAAAATGCAGCGGGGTTGAACATGTTTTGTAAGATCTCAACCTTCCCCATATACCTTTGGTTCTTTTTATTCGCCATTCCATATTGTCGTTGTTTGTAAACAGCCTAGTCTTGAATGTTAGCTAGCGAAAGCAAGTATTATGCTACCTTTAACATTTTGGTATCAGTAACAATTCACTGTTACGTGCATAAAAATGCATGTGAATATGACATATTCAAGCCTTTATATCTCTCTTTGTTGCCCCTTAGGTAGACAAACGCGTCCGTTTTAAAATGCCCATGACACAAATTAGCTGTCTTGGTGTTTAAAACAAAGAATGGTGCAAATGAAACTGGCATGAGTTTATTTTTAACGACAGATTGGTTTTGTCTTTCCAAATTTCTGTTTGGAAATAGTTTTATCGTATTGGTTTGTAATCCCACTAAATATCCGTATAAAAAAGGTTTAATTATAATAGCATTTGAATTACCTTTCTTTGTACACTATGACTCACAATACGAAACCATTAAGCAAAGAATTTTTCAGTTGATACCATATTCAAGAGCTTGCTTTTTCTATAATGATTTCCTTGATAGAGTGTTGATGCTGACAATAATGCGATTAAAACAAAGAGTTCCTAGTTGTTGCCTTAATTTATGTTCCAATTGTCTAACAACAACCCGTCCTCTTTTCTCTTAAATATGACCTACTGAATAAGAATTATCAGCGGGTTTGTACCAAAACTTTAATGTCATTTGGTCTGTGATGGAAAATTCTCATTGGTAATCACACTACATTGTCTTGTTTTATATTGTATGTATGAATAAAACAATTATAACTGTATTTTGTTTATTGAAACATATCACAGACATACAATGTTATATATACAAGTTGTAAATGTAAAATATGAAGAAATATTTGAACAGAATAACAGAAGCAGGATGTACATTGCTTCAAATACTAGACAAAAACAATTTATGTGTTTTCTGCATATGTTTGGAAACATAATAGATGGATGAGAAAAGAGTCTATCATGCGAACGAACATTTTAAACGTTGTAACGCTCGTACTAAGGTCTAGGTCAGGTAAGGGCCGATTTTGGCCTCAAATATCAGGTTCGTCTGATGAAAGATTTTTGACACTTTTTAAACACATAAGTGTCTACTACAGTCGATTCCATCAGTTTTATGCAATAATTGAACCGATTTAGTCATTAAAACGCTCGAATTCAAGCTAAAATATGAAAAATCTATCAAATATGCCAATAATATGTCACTTTTTAGATGGTTTTTGTCAAAAATAAAAGTATCCGCATCCGTTTTCACTCTCGACCTTTATATATAGTATGTATTATTGTCAAATACAACTTACTTTTAAATAATAAGAATAAACACAAATGAGGCCACTTCCGTTTAAGACGATAACCGTCTAAAAGTTAATTCAAATGCTAAAATTGTGAAGATTTCAGTACTACTTTCCAATAAATGGCTAAAAGTTTACATTTGAACAATTTTGTTAAACTGACATATTTTGGGACCAAAAAGAGGTGTAACTGTACCTACTCTTTTGACATAAGATTAGCTCCGACCACAATTTTGAAAATTCATCACATGGCATGTCAAATCAAGACAATTAAGGCTGCGTACGATAAAAATGTACGTCTGATGGAAAAATATAAAAAGAGGTATAGTCATTGCCCCTTGAGAAGAAATATTAAAAAGTCAGGATGACGAACTCAAATGCTGATCATTAAAACTTTACTGAATTGTGTAACAAATCTAAACTAAGGATTTATTGTTGGAGCTTAGTTCTTCCTGCATGCATTGAAACGTAAATGAGTTATAACTTGAAATAGCAATATCACAAATGATCCTTGGGGTTTTGCTTATTATCAGAAATGAACGTTCAGTGGTAAATACTGCAAAATATTCCTTAGATAATATACGTGTATCCAACACCACATCATGTCCTGGCGAGTACACATATAGCTTCTACTGTTAGTACAATGATTATTTTTCGTAATGAGACGACACTTGTCACGTCAATCCGAAATAATATACCTCAAAACAAGATATCAAAATATGTGTACACCTCGATAAATACGCTTACACCTCGATAACAAGATACGTCCATATGCGTGACTTGGTTTCTTGTTTAATTTAACAAGGCGTAAGGATTGGTGAACAACATCTTTACAATGTAAGATCATGCAAGGGTAATACTATAATATATTTGTACATGTAGATCAGTATGTATGAGCATAGTTAAAATAATGTCGATAAACTGAAAAAAAATCTTTCAGTTTTATGTGCATGTTAACTCCGTTTATCCGAACATAAAATAATGAATTCACAACAAAACTAAATAAATTATTATATGATTTTTGTCATAAATTTTGAGACAGTCATTTGCCTGTTTCATTTTTTATATATGAAAACTTCCTACAAAAATAGTTTGTATACGACGTAAATAACAATCTTTGGAAACTTTAAAACAAAATCATTTACAGTTACAAACCAATACGTTTGATTGGACTTAAAAATTTAATACTAAAGACCTATTTACAAATTATTTTTTTGATGCGCCTTTCTTCTAATATACACCTCTGAGTAGCTTAAAAGTATGCAATATGTAAAAGCTTTCCGAATCAACTTTGTTTAAAGGAGAGAGGTGATTAAAAAGTAAAACTGTTCAATAACTTGAAAACCTTCCAATTTCTGCAATTTGATCAAGAGTTTTTCAATTAAAAGGAGTAGGTCCGGTAAGGACCGATTTTGGCCTCAAATTTCAGTTTCATCTGACGAAAGATTTTGACCACTTTTTAAATACTTAAGTGTCTATTTTATTTGAATTAATTAGTTTATGGGAAAGATTTTAACTGATTTAGTCATTAAAAACGATCCGATTCAAGCTCAAATATGAAAAATCTACCAAATATGCCGAAAAATGTCACTTTTCAGATGGTTTTTGGAAAAAATGGAAGTGGCCGCATCCGTGTTCATCCTCAACCTTTATATATGTTATGTATTATCATCAAATACAACTTACATTTCAATATTAAGGATGAACACGAATGCGGCCACTTTCGTTTTACACGAAAACCGTCTAAAATTTAACTAAAATGCTAGAATTGTGAAGATTTCAGTAATTTAGCATGACTTAATGGTACTAGTACCGGATATATATGCATTGTATTGTCAAAAACAGCCAATATTTATGTAGCAGAAGCATTCTACTGTCCAATAAATAACTAAAAGTTTACATTTTAACAATTTTGTAAAACTGTTATATTTTGGGGCCAAAAAGGGGTCTTACTGAACCTACTCCAAATTTAACAAACTAGTACCATGACATATTTAGCAGGTATATCAGTTCAAGTTGTTTTTTTCTACAACCACAGTAATTGGACTATTTAGCTATAAGGTTACAATAATGTCACAATTTATAATTTGAACATATGCCCATCAGTTGATATCGTTGATAACATTTCTGATCGAGGCAACGTTTTATATTTTGAAAAAAATTAAACGAAGATAGACGACAAAAGCAAAAGTGTTAAATATATTCAAATATATAATTAACAATGTCGTACGTCGGAAAGATAAGTGAATTGTGATTGTATAAAAGATGTTAATTGACCTAACTCTAGGTCTTATCATACATTTCCGTTGTGCTTTTTTCATGGTTCACAGTTTAGTTGTGTGTTGTAAACTTTATAAAGAACCTAAAAACAGTAATATGAAAATGCGAAAATGTACATTTTCAATAAATACATCTTTTACACACTCATATATCTCTCTTTCGTTATTTAACATTCAGATGTATTCATATTCTCACACACAGAATACATGCTTTTTATAAACTCCTGTTTTTTCATAATCCGACCAATATCCCACTAAAGTCTGATGTGGTTTGAACAATAATATTCACTCTAGAGGCATTGTCTACATACACTGAAGCATATTGTCCAGCCTACAACAAAGAGGTTCTACGATCAATATTGTTAAAATAAAATATATAGCATAAAGTTGAAAAGTCTCATTTAAATTTATATAATTACTGAGTGATTTTAATTGTATAAAATGTGTCAAATGTTTTATGCATGTTCAGTAGGTAAATCTAACCATTGATTTGATATCTTCCAAACGTCTAAACAATATCATTTAATTAATGCATTATCATTATAATTATTCATTTTATTGGAAATTGCACATGGTATCTTTCTGTATTATCCAAGTTTTCATAAAAACAAGCATTAGAATCATTATGAAAACAATATTTTGGGAAAATATTTACCGTAAGCTCCAAGAAGCCCATAAAACTGACTGTGAAAAATTTGCTGTTACTTTCTAAACCTGATATATGCTGCAATGATCTGAAATCATGATACATAACTTACATTATTCATGTGCATATACAATAAGTTTATTATTTTATGTACTTTAATGCAATGCTTTATTGTTAAATCGCATCATTAAATTCGTTTTGCTTATCTCAATTCAATAACCTGTGTCTGTGTCAGTTACTGTCATAATATCTCTGCATGGCTATTTTATTTTATGTTGTGGTCATCTTGTCATATGGGAAGGCGATAATCGTGTTCTTTTGACCTTAGAACGTGGGTTTTTTTCAGATGCAGTTAGCTGGTTTGGTTGGTAATGATATGGAATCCAATGGCTATTTTATTTTTATTATATAGTGTAAATTATAGATTAAAACAGAAGACTAAAATGAATCGTTTCTTAATCAGAATACCGGAAAGATGATACAAGTATGGGTCCTAAAGACCCGTTAAGTCGCCACACTGTAGAACTTATATTTTATCAAGCAGTTGACCAGATATGAAGTCACTCGGTTCAGTAATACTTCAAATAAATGTGACGAAATATTTGTTCTACGAACTAGAGAACTGTGATACAGATTCTAAAGCGTATTACTATCATAATGATTATAATATCTATGTTGTTTTTATATTGTATTCAATTGTTCTTTGAATCCATACACCATTTGTTCAATATCTCTTAAGGGGAAGTTTACTGTCATAAAATGTATATGGAGTCCAACTTTCGATAATGTAAACAAACTGTGCATTGATCATTAACTAAAATAATGTTTGACCTTTTCTGTAATACTCACGCGTATTTTTGACACAATGAATCTATACAAATCTGTGCTCTAATATTATCTTGTTTCCTGAGTTTCAATCTTCTGCCATTACGTTTTATTCTCATGTGAAGATTTACTGAAAACTGATATATTCCGCTTTTCGGTGCACCAAAGCGTCCATTTTTTATATTAAAATTTTCACCTCTATTGAATGATCCTGCAGCAAAAGGCTGAAAAAGAGGTGTTCAAAATTAAATAAATTTCACTTTATAAGTTTTTTAAATGATGCTATATGTTTTCCTAAAAAAGTATTTGTCTACAGTATTTTTTTTTCGTAGATGCGCCCGATCATCTCTTCGCTGCATGTTTCTTATATAATTTGGAGGAACACAAGACGAAAATAAACAGATTAAATATGCTTTTGGGTCCTATATTCATTGGTTATTGTCAAGGAATAGCAATGACATACTTTTTTATCAGTATTTCAAATTGAATTAAATCGATTAATGCAATCATTTTATACTTATTATATATATCGTAAAATACCTGATGGAATGCTCCAAGTTCCATAAATGTTCTTCCTGATATTGCCACATTTCTGCGCAATCGCATATTAAAGCCTACTGCTATTCTTGCAACAGAATCGAATGCATTGTTCTTTGTAGAAACTGGTATGCTACTACTTGTAATATTTAGATTGTCGGTGCAACTTGGACACTGAAAATAAGATACAAATACAAATATGCAGTATGCTTTTTTTAATGTAGGAGATTTTTATAGCTCTCTGTACGCCTTTGGATATTTTGTGCATAACTTCTAATCTTCTTTTTTTTTTTAAATAAGTCAGACTCAGTACATGGCCTTCTGGAGTAGTATGCATGAAAATCGCACCAAGTTCCGCTTTATACATACATAATACATATACAACTAAGTCGCCTAATATCTTAACTTACACAAATAAAATGCAATTGAAGGTATATTGAAAATTGAACTTGATGACAAATCATAAGATTTTTACTTATAATGAGCCTCGTTTGAAGTGTTACAGGACGTGCGTAAATTTGAAGGGCACATGCAGGGCTTTTTTGTTTACTTTTGTCATTATATGTTTTGTCATTTTAGGACTTGTGGTTTGTCATTCCCCACTTGGTACATTTCATTTTTTGAATATAAATGCGCCATATCATCTAATAACATTAACGGTACCAATGTTTCTGCACCAGATGCGCATTTAACAATAAATGTCTCTTTAGAAATACTCGAGGCCAAAATATTTGAAAATTAAAAGCTTATAAAAAAGATGAAGAGCCATAATAAAAAAGGTGCAAAAAGTATAACCAAAGCCGGGGTAGCTTTGTATGAAGGAGAAACATTTCTTAAGACTTTAAGGATGAAGAAAAATAAACTTGATGCATTCTTATTTTTTATCTCGATTGTCTTGTCTTAATTTGTGTTATATAACTTGATAATTCACATAACTTCAGATCGAATTGCATGTATATTTTGAATAAAGTACTTCGTTTATGTCTTGAAAAAGAAGCATAGATTTGAGTTTTTTTGTACTTTTTTTTTTGGTAGGGGTGCATTTTTTAAATCTATTTCTCTTACCTTTTCTGCAAGTAATTCGAGCGCTCTTCGTTCTGCTGCCTCTGAAAAACAATAAAAGACATATAGACCCAGTTATACTGATATTTTGTCCTCATCCCCGTTCACTTATAGTCGTAGTTGGTTAGATTAGTTCTAGGTATTTCACAAGATATAGTCATCATATACTATTAAATTGTCGTATGAACTCTACTGTGAAGTAAAATCATCGGTTACTGCTAGTTCGTTATAATTCAGTATTGTTATCAATATGTCAGAGATTTTCTGTACTGGATATTTTTTTCTAATTTACCCGAGTCTACGTATATTATAACACATTTTAGTAGTCTCAGAATTAATTGATGTTGTTTTAGCGTTTGCGATAAAAAGTAGCAGATTGGGTACTCGAAAGACTACACTCCGCCTCCGGGTGCGGGAATTTCTTGCTGCATTGAAGACCTATTGGTGACCTTCTGCTGTTGTCTGTTCTATGGTCTGGTTGTAGTCTCTTTGGCACATTCCCCATTTCCATTCTCAGTTGTACTGACATTCTCACGAGTGGTACTTTTATTCTAATGTTTGTGCCGTTTATGGAATTTCATTTTAATGTTTGGTCTATTCAAAATATTTCTAGACGCGGGCCGATTTAGAGCTAGACATCCAGTAGCGTCCATGATCTTGAAAATATTATGCAGTAAGATCGAATGGAAAATGTAAAAATTGACGATAAACCAAGAAATTTCTAGGAACTAAGGTTGAAACTCCCTCAGGCAAAGTTGACCTCAGCTGTATTTCGGATATTAATTTTAGGATTTTTTTCACCTTTTTAATTATGAAACTAAAACTCACTGATATTTTGCTAACACTGTCAGTTTTCATGCAAAAGTAAAAGCGTTGTATTCATTGGAATATCTCCTTCATTATATAGTAGTTATAAATTTTATTAACCTTCATCTCTCCAACTCTATCGAGAATGTGTAAATAGTTTAGGCATAATAAAATTCCTGCTGTATTAAATGTAATCAAAGAAGATATATACAAGTACGTTTAGCTCGTTTACTTCATTAAAGTATATCTTATCAGTTCTGTTATTACCAGACGACATATGTAAAAACATCAACGCGCGGTAGAGATACAGTACTAGCAAAGTGAAACGACCCGTGTATCACCACCGCTCATCATTTTTCTGTTGTCTCTAATAACTAACACAGTAATCATCTTGATTTTTGGTTCAACCTTAGCATGTGTGTTTTAGAAAACTTGTAAAATACTTAAGAAATCTGATACCTAACAATAAAATTGAGAATTGAAATGAGGAATGTGTCAAAGAGACAACAACCTAACCAAAGTGCAGAAGACAGCCGAAGGTCACAAATTAGTCGTCAATACAGCGGGAAAATCCCGCACCTAAGGAGGCGTGTTTCAGCTGGCCCCTAAACAAAAACCTTGTTATCATGTATTCCAACTAATATCATGAGTCCCTTACCTCAGACAAAAATTAAGAAGGTGCATAATGTCACTAAATACCGAGGTTCTATGAGTATGTACTACAAATATTAAGTATTAAAGATGAAACAATGGGCCATTCAAAAAGAAGAAGTTAAAGGATAAACAACGTCATGCCATAAATAAAATAAATGGCAGGCCATCAATCATTTCACAGAAAACTAAAATCTGAGCAAATTAGACCCCAGGAATAATTCGAAAAAAAATAAGTCATCAATTTCAAAATTTGTAGATAAATTGCTCGGAGGCAATGCATGAAAAAGTGTTTCTAATGGAACCTAGGTAAAATATCATAGCAATCTATTAATTTTCGAGTAATCGCTTTGCGGAACTATATTCGATCTTTCTATCTTTAATACTTCCTTGCTATTCATTTTCGTTTCATTTTTAATCATTTACAGATATTATTATCATAGTAGTCGCAATTACATTTGCACTTTGGAGACAAAAAATCATTTTTAGAAAAAACAAGAATAAAATATAATTGAATTGATATTCTTTAAATCTGTATTGGAATTACCTGCTTATCAAGTACGGTAATTAATTGATTACATTCTAAAGGTTCAAAGAAAAGCTTACGTTTTTGACGCGTTTTTTTTTTTAAAGTTGTCAGAAAAGGAATGTGCGTTCTCGTTAAATCTAAACAAAATACATGAAGATTGACTTTTTAATATTGGCACAAATAGCATAACAAGATTTTTTTGATTTTTTTCTAGTTGATAAATTATTATAAAAAAAAACACCGTAAAGATATTTTTGAATTTTGTATTTTTGGCCTCTATATATTGTTTCTGAGGATATTAATCATACTTCAAAAGTCACCCAAACCATCCAGTTCTTCGGACAAATCAATTAGGAATGTTCAACTCTACTATCTATCAAATGATGGAGGTGCGTATAGAGAAAGAAGTTTTTGTATAAAAATATCTATTTTGAGAGACTTTAACGGAAATATTAGACAATGTTATTAGACGTGTAATCATCAAAACTGACAGGGAAGCAATGTAAGCATGCAAAACAAATAAAAATTGGAAATGTATCCGATCTTGTTAGTAAATTATTGACACCGAGAAATCCCTTTGAAAGACTGATGAAATATTTACATCTGCTATAATGATATAAGACTTGATGGACAAACCATTTACTACACGTGTAAAAAAGATTTTAGAAAGGTTCGAATTCTTCGTGGTCATTATGAATAATATTGAACTTGATAATTTCATGAATGGCTTTTAAACAGTTTCATCAGTTTTAGTCATCTCTAACATGGTAAACTACTATCTTCAAATGACACTACTGCGTAATTTACAAAAATGGAAAAGGAGGTGTGAGGTATGTGTCAATTAGACACAAACCCATCAATTTAATAAAGCAAAAAAGAACTTCACGAGGTCAACAATAGTCTTCAACATTCCAGTATCATCTGTCAAGCTTTAATTAACCGCAAGCATCAATAAAGTGTTGAAAGTTCTTAACAAAGATGTTCTATAGATGTCAAACTCTTCTTAAGGACTCAAATTGGAGATACCGATATATAATTGCCTGACTTAAGGATAGCTAATGTACGTACCGCAAGTCTATCTTTTATTTTATGCAATACCAAAACTACTATAGTCTTGTGTTTTTAGTTGTTAAGTGCATACAGCTTGATTTTTTTTTATAATGTACGCTTATTTCAAACTTTAACAATGAAACAGTGAAGGACAAATGACATAACTTAAGACAATGTAGCCAACATCTATTCACAATTTGACAAACACTCGTGTTAAACAAACATTAATTCTTTTAAAATAATACAGATTGGTCAACACTGGCCTCTAACCTCATCACAGGTGCTCCAAAACGGTGATCTGGTTTTCTTTAAGTAGGCAAACGATCCAAAATTTGTCATATGTGTCTGGCGGTGTGAGATAAAAATGTTTTTCGTATACTATTTTGAATTTACCAAGGAACAAGAAAACTCAAATGATGTCCAATAGAAAAATAAAACCGGCCATAAAACATACTTGTCAAAGAACAGTCAACTCATTGGTCAATAGATAAAAGACAAACAACTGTAACGACGAGGCTGTTTTTTTACGACCTTTACTACCTTGACTACCCATTTGGGCCTTGGCCGGTCCATTGGCGGATCCAGAACTTTTCATAAGGGGGGCCCGCTGACTGACGTAAAGGGGGCACTCCAGGCATGCTTCGGTGAATCCCTATAATGTAAACAACCAAATTTTTCCTCCCATCCCCCCCCCGGATCCGCCTATACGGTCAGTCACAACTGTAACAGTTACAGTCCACATTTTTACACTAAACAGAAATGAGAACGTATCAGTGGGTACAACTCCTGGCAAAACTCCTGGCAAATATGCATGGTCATCTTGTAAAACAGATATTGCATGGCACATTACACGTCTAAAACATTTACTATTGGTATCTTAAGTTTCAATTTACTTCATAATCATCAACATATACTAGAGATGTCAAAATATTGAGTGTTATAATTAAGATTGAAAAACAGTGTCATTTCCGGAAACCACGTACACTGATACCGAAATAACGAATCACGTACAGCGATACTTAGATAAAAATACATACTTTACCTGACCTACCTGATAGCTTTTAAGAACTTTAACTATTCTTGTGGGTACATTATCAGATAGGGAGGCGGGTGTTGGACAGATAAAAGATCTTTTTGAAACCTATAGGTCAATTTAAATTTAAGTGTTTCAAAAATAAACCACAGAAAAAGAACCATAGTTTTGGTACTTATTTCACGCAGCGTATACAACAAATGAAATAGATTTTGAAATGTTCTGACGGTAAATCTTAAATTCAAATATAATAGTTGAGTATTGTTATAAACAAATTTGGTATGTGATGTTTTCAAATTTAAATAATAACCTCTGTGAAAAAGGGGTAGTAAAAAGTGCTTTAGATTATCTGTTTAGATACCACGTTGGACTGCATTTTTAAATGGACACAAAAAAAGATATTCTAAACTTGAATTGCTCGTTAATTGAGATTATTCGGGTTGTTGTCACTCTCTTTGGTGCATGTTGTTGTATTGTGTTTTCATATTTTCTCCTTTTCATGAAAATTCCACTTTCCAATACTTACAACAATCATCTCTCGTATTCACTTTTATGTATTACCTCTAACTAGTTCTTTGAATTCTTGCATCAAAATCTCTTTAGTAATTACAGCGCCAGCAGGCCCGGGTGGCCCAGGTGGACCTCTTGGTCCGGCAGGTCCTGGGACACAACCCTGAAACAAAAATTTAAAATACATTTCTTGCCATAAGTTCTCGGTATGGATTTACAGTATTAACATATATTTTTTAATTGATTATTTTTCATTTTCTGTGCATGTTTATGTTTTTACAATATATTTTCATTTTTTGTTTTCAATTTTTACAATTTATAAGTCTTCTTTTCGCTTATAATCAAACAAAATAAAGGGAGTATATTTACGTGTGCACATGCCAATCTTTTGCTCTTCTTTTCTTTGCGTTTCCTTGGCTGTTTATTATTCTGTGGTCTCTTGGAATGTCTTACGAAGGTAAACCAGCTATCCTGAGCGTTTACATTCTTCCGCCGCACGGTGTCCAGTTCCTGTAATTGAAGGAATCTTGTATATAGAGAGAACAGATAATATGCAGAAGTCTTATTTTGCCAGTCACTTCCTCAATCTTTAGATAGTTCAAACCACTATGTACTATGATAAGCGAAATCCGCATGTTTGTTAATTAATATATTTTTTTTTAAAACTATATGCTTTATTTAAAATTACTCTCTCACATTCACATGTGAAACAAGAAGTAACATATACAAAATATAATCACATACGAGCAAAGAAGAAAAAACAAGATGAAAATGGAATAAATACTTCATAATATTTTCATAACTTTGAAACAAATAAAGATACATTAGTTTAGTATTGTATGATAGTACCCGTTTGATCAAGCATTTAAAATATTGACAAATGATCATGTAGATTGCTTCCACGACAGTCATTCTATTTTTACAAAATGAACACTTAATTGTGCATGACAACTCGCAATGACCTCAACTGTGTAATATTTCAATAATTCTATGTTGCATGATGGGTAGAAATGTTAATATGTCTATTAAGGGCGTTCATGGTGGCTATATCATAGAGTTAAAAAATGTCGAGAAGTACACAGTAGCAAACAATTGAACTCATAAGTACGTTTTGATGGTGTCTTTGAGTACCCAGTTTGCACGATTTAAAGTTCCGTAACAAAAGATACTTGAAAGATTAAAAGCTTACAAAGTTTCAGTGAACTCTGTTGATTATATTCACCCGTACGATTACTATCTAATTAAACACTAACAAGAAATTGACATTTTGAACTCGAATGGTTATGTTTTCTTACAAGTATATCAATTTGCATATTTCACATTTTTAAAACTCTATAAGAATTTTCAATTACCGACAGATTTATAAAACTGAGTCAATGTGGTTTTGTTCGTCCCTGACAAATCTTCATTCAAACAGCGTTAATATGGCTAAATGGTCTAAACTTGTCAATCTATATATCATATATAGGCGCCTTTATATGATTTATTGGATTTTTCTCCGCGACGACTCCAAAATAAATCAAACTATTCCAATTATCAAAGAAAATTACAATTTATTTTTAATTTTACAAGATATTTTAGTTATATCCGGTAGTAAATTTACAGCTTTTCTTGGCAATCCAAAATGTTGCTTACAAGTTCAGTATTCGAAACCAGTTACTAGGTTTATTGCCACATATCGTTTAAGCACTGTAATTTATTAATAAAAACCAAACGAATCAGATCCAATACGATATAAAACTAATACCTTTATTAATCATTACATATGCAAGGCCATGACAGTTAATTCTTTGGAATTTAAACGATCTTGTTAATGAATTTTCAGCATAATTTATCAAAAAAGAATTTTGTTCCTTGAACAACATATCTGTAAAGATATAAAATAGGAAAATGTGATTCAATTTTGTAAAAATAATAGTAAGGGAAAACAGATATTCCGAACATCCCTCATGTGTTAAACAGATATTCCGAACATCCCTCATGTGTTAAACAGATATTCCGAACATCCCTCATGTGTTAAACAGATATTCCGAACATCCCTCATTTGTTAAAACAGATATTCCGAACATCCCTCATGTGTTAAACAGATATTCCGAACATCCATCATGTGTAAAGCGACCCTTTTATAGTTGGAGAGCAAATTTGAGGAAGGGACAAATTCCCTGATATAAGTTTTACTCACAGGGTCAGAATTTAGATTTTCTACATATTCCGATTTCAATTTCAGGTTTTGGTGGTGTTCGAGTGACTCAATACTATGTGTAGTGTTCCGTGGGGACTGCGGGTTGTTTGTCTGTTCGTCTGTTTACCTGTTGCCCTGCAGTAGTCTGGCTTCATCGATATTAAGGATGATAGTATTCCCCCTTTTATAAAAGTCACATATATGAACTTATAAATCCGTTCTAAAAAGTCAATAAGAAACCATTACCATGAATTCTAAGCCATAACGACAGCAGACTCAAATACACGTACAGTTAAAAGCACAGGCAGCCCCAGTGGATTTAAATCGTAGAAAGAGTTGTTTTTAAAGAATTGTATAAATCCTGCATGTGTATGTAGATCACTGGAGGAAAATCGAGAGAAAAACTAATAACATGGTTAGTTATGGAAAATGGATATTATTTTTCATAGCATATTGCTGAGACAGCACTTTAAATAAAGCTTTTGTAAAATATTCTATAAAAATATAAATGTTGAATCAATAATTTCCATTTGAGTGTTTCCGACTAACAAAATTTTATGAAACACTTTTCTTATAAAAAAAAGTAACAGATTTTGTTTTGTAATCCTAGATAGTTTTTAGAATAATTATGTCACCCAAAACAATTAAAGTTTCGATGACATAAATAACCTATTCAGTACACATACATGTAATTATTGTCACAATGGCTTCACTGTTGTATTTTTTCTAAAATAATCTGCAGTGTAAATAACAATTAAAGCACACTTCAAATAACATAATCAAACACTGCTTTACCCACCGCCGTTTTAAGAAAAATTAAAGATTCACGTTTTTTTACTACCTCTAATTACTGTCAACGGTATTGTGTTAATAATTTAATGGAATCATTCCACGTTTTAGCGTCTCCTACCAAATTAAATTTTATTTGCTTTTCTGTATGTCATAGTATTATTTCAAGCTCCATATAGACTACAATGAAATACCTACCGTCTGGGACGGTATGTGGAAACCCGCCTTTTAATTTAAATGAACAATTTTATTTTTCCCAAATTAAAAGGTATATTTACATTTATTTTGGCACGACAGTTTATATAAACATTATTACTTTATTTTAGTGAATTAAGTGTCAACTGTCACAATATAATACATACAATATTATGAATATAACGCTGTGTGAGTTCATTAAAAATGTTGCCTTACGTGAGCGATATATACCGCATGCGAATACTCAAGCGTAACAGCTAAATGTAAGAGGGAATTGGTGGTGTTGGCAGATCTGAAATTTGTCATTTTCTTTAAAAGACTCATAGTTACATGTAATTGATGTCTAATCTTATTTATTTATATCCCAAAACGGTTAAATAGTGTACAGAAATACGTACGGTCGTAAGGGGGACGTTTAATCCGACTCGTCGCATAGGCAGAATACCCAACCACATCACGTCAACTAGCTCTGCAAAAAACTATTTAAGCGGGTCTGTGCATACTAGTCGGTCGCTGCTTGGCACAAACATAAATATAAGGTTTATTGTTCATTCATTTTCTTCTTGATTGTGCATGGACTTTTTCCTCTAGAAACAACGACCAATCAATCAATCAATCAATTAATTAATCAATAAATCAACCAATAGATAGTACTGTCCAAATATTGTATTACAGAGTCATGATCCAGTGGAAAACATACCGATCGGCCCAACGTCTTATCTTTTGTAAACTTAAGAATTAAAAGTATATTTAAATGGAAAACACAGAACATAATGCTGACATGTCGATCTGAATATTGTACGTTGCATTGAAGTTAGATTTTTAAACTATTATGATTTTGTGCAGGCACATTATTATATACCACTATGCAATTAACAGATGGTATTAAATGTGTAAAAAAGAACTTAGTTAACATATGTTACAGTTTAATTTGCTATTAGCTTTTTAATGTAATTTTCATTCTGTGTTGTTAAGTACAATTAATATTTCGTCAGGTCATTATACACTACAGCTGTTAGATAGAAGAACCGATTACTACCTGGACAATAGGAAATCCTTTCTTTTCGAGTGAGCCAAAAAATGACGGAAGCTTTAAGTACATGCATTTAAAAATTAAAACGCATTATTTTGAGATGTAAAATGTTCCTATTCGTCTGCGGTTTTGTATCTATTGTGTGATTGTTTTTGTTATGCCAGAAGAAGCTTTGTCTAATAGAGACAAAAACGCATTAAAAAATAAAAATAACCAGAACGAACATAATTTATCTATGTATCAAAGACATTTGAAACTTTGTAGATACTATAATTGACCTCTTGGCTGTTTAGTTTTAAGACATTGTTGCTTTTGAGTATTTTGCTAGCTTTCTATCGATGCTACCAATTAGTCAGAAGCTTTTGGTTCGGTACTGGCATAATTTTAGTCACAAGCTATTGGTTAAATTCTGGCACATTTTTGTGTGTGTAAATTTTGAATAGATTAAGAGAAAAAAAATAGTTTTTCTTGGTGTGTTAAGAGTACCATTTTTTGTGTGTGTGTGGTTTTTTTTTTAACAAAATGACAACACATTTACCGCATTAATAGATATAAATAGTATGTTGTTTGAAAGGAATATTAGGGCATTTCGATGCATCATATATTACACAATTGTAAATTTGATGAAAAGTCATGGAGAATCTAAAGAGTTGACAATTTTCGACCGTAAAGTCGTAAGAGTTTGCAGTATTTTGTTCTTATTTAATTTAATTTTATAGTATTTTTTCGATGACCTAAATTCTGCAATCATTGTTTACCAAGATCATCAATGGATAAATTCAGTCAAAATTATCTATTTTCAAATCATGATATGCCTAACAATACTGAGTGGGCGTTTCGGTTAATATGAAAGATATCTTTGTAAGCGAATTGTTTCTTAAATTGAAACTAATCATACATTACGTCCTTTACATTTTTTGTCCATTTAAATATATTTGATGGAAGAACAGTAACAAAAACTGACTAAAAATTATATTTCAATTGGATCAAAAGGGTCCATTGTTCCTTAAACGACGTTTAAGATCGAACCAATGATAACAAGCGTTACTGATAACTATTTAAAGTGTTAAATTGTATCTGATTGGTAAGCGATAACAACTTCCGTTCATACTATCATAATTTTTTGATACACGCGATTTACATTTTTGTTTTTTTTTACTACACGCGATTTACACTTTAAGGCTTATTTCATGAATTCAATGCATGAATTTTAACTGTTTCAATTTAAAAAAAAAAAGTACATAAACGAGAGATGAATCTGCATACAGCAGAGTTTAAAGGCTACTGGAGAATCGTCAAGAACCGAGGCAATCATGATATATTTTCATCAAGTTTTATTATTTGCCTAAATAATGATTTAATCAAGGCTAGACATGCGTCGGTTTTCTTTCTTTTCTGTCATTTACAAGTCTGGTACCAATTTTTGAGGTATTTGGTGCAAACAAGGTTCAATGAATTATTTGTTAGACCGTAGACCTATTGGTCCCAAATTAGTCTCAGAAGTCCATATTTTGTGGAGATTAAAATAGTCTTTCAAACCTATGATATTTTGTTGAAATTTGTTAATATTTATAAGTAATTATTTATTCTACGAGGACATCTCACTTAGAATTTTGAGGAGATTTATGACATGCATGATGGTGCTTAAACGCTGATCTAGCATATCTTATGATATCTCTCAGTAAAGATAGAATAAAAAAAGGCAGAAGATGTAGATGAAAATTTTTGAAAGAAAATGTGACCCAAATATCTTTTCAAATCGGTATCTCAAACATCGGGATTTTCTCGCTGTGTTAAAGACCCATTGGTGATTTTGGTGTGTTTTCTGCTCTATGGTCGGGTTGTTGTCTCTTTGACACATTCCCCATTTCCATTCTCAATTTCGTTTCAACCTGTATCAGTACATGCATTGACATTTGTTTGCTACAGAGATTTACAACAGAGGGAAAACGTCATTGAGACAGCAATCTTTCAACAGCAACAACAGAAAAAAACACGTTCAGGCCTACATGTTCACCAACAATAAACAGGTATCTATCTATAAAAGCCTCATATTTTAGCAATTGCTCTTATATAAATACTTTGTTTTACCACGGCTCCTGTTGAGGTCTTTGTTGTGTTGCTCATGGGTCTTTCGTTAACTATATATAGGTTTTGTAGACTCTTGTCTTTTATGGCATTGTCAATTTGTTTTCAAAACACTTGTGTGTTTGAATTAATGTCATTGTGGTATTTTCCATCCCTTATTACACATTGCGCTAAAAATTCTTGTGAACCCATTTACGTTAATATGATTTAACACATTCGAGTCTTTTAAATAAACCTTGTGTTGTTGTCGTCTCCAAATAATATAAGCAGAAATTTGAAAGTTTGTCTCTTTGTATAGGAAACTCAAAAGAGTATACAAATTTAGATTGAAGTGGCAGGTGTACAACGTTGTTCTCTAAGCATCTGTACAAGGTTGGTTGAACTATGTTCAGCCGTTTTAAGGTATTGCGGATTGACAAAACATGACATAGACAACGTAGAAGAATCGAACTACGTCGATGAAACAAAATAAATGATTATTTTAAATGAAAAGGTGCATCGTAACTTAATGATAATGTTGGCTTTACAATGATATTTCACAAAGTTGGCAGCAATTTTACGCCCAAGACTTGAATCGTGGGTAGATATAGTATATATAGAGATGAATTACACACGAACAGCTGAAAGGAAGCCATTTCATGAAGTCAATTTGTTCGAGGACTTTATGGAAAGATTGTTTCCACACAGGTGACACAATAATACTCCTACCCAAGTATCTACTCATGCTGGATACAATATTACAACGACTAAGTGCTATAAAAATATTAATCTTTTGAAGATAAGGGTACGTCTAGTGAGGAATGACTCTCTTTTCAACATAGATGAAAATAATTTGAAGTAATTGGTCAATAAACGTGGTAGACAATGCTATACTTATGTAATAAGTTTCTCAAAATAACGGTTAAATGGGTTTTGTACAACTTTGTCGTCTCGTTATATACGATCATTATATTATTTTCACACCAGAGGATCTTATTATTCAAATCTCATTTTATAATAATAGTTTATGCAAAGATTAATGGAAAGCAAGGGTAAATATGAAAATACAATTACGTGAGTTTCCATTCAGTAATACGAGTATGCAAACTTATAGAGGCGCCATTTGACTTAAATATATATTTGCTGGGTTAGAAAAGACGCTTCAGTCACATAATAAGTCAATTATAAAACTACTAAATAAAGATTAAGAAATGATCTAACGATTTAACTGTTAACAATGAACATTAAGATGCTTTATGCAGAGTTTATGTCCTTATATTTGATATAATATACAATAAATAAAATGTAGAATAAACGACTATAAGGCGAATTATACTCTTTTCATTATATTTTAAAGTTAGCAGACAACATTTTATGTAAAATATGTTTATAAACTGTACGAAAGCACTTGTTTAAACCTTGAAATAGAATATTTGAAGTTGCACTATTTATAAAAGAATAATGAAATTGAACTATAGACACACAAAAACAAATACTAAAGAAACGACAACTTACAATTTAGAATTTTCATAACTAAGAGATGTAGTATGATTGGCAACAAGATTATAACCCACCAAATGACAATGATGGAAACGTGTATAGAGCACTATATGACCCCAACAAAGAGGCTCCCACAGGGTACCCACCTCAGGTCGCAAGGTCGCTTTTAGATTCGTCGAGAGGTCGTTTTTAATGGAAATGTACAGGTCGCAGGTCGTTTTTTTTTCCAACACAGAGGACGGAAGTCGGTTGCAGGTCGTTTTTAGAAGGCCCTCAGGTCGGAAGTCGCCTCTAAAAAGCCCAGAAGTCGCAGGTCGTTTTTGACTTTGCGGGAGCCTCAACAAAGAGCATAATCAATACTTTAAAACACCAAGCTATTACGGGTCCCAGTATGACAAGTTGTGAGACAATTAAATATAGAAAATTAACAGTCTTATGTATGCTGATTTGATAAGTATTCCGTTGCGTCTTCCAGTAGGTACAATGCTGACTTACTATGCCAGTAATCTCGATTCAATCTTCAGCTAATTTTGGAAGGGAAACTCCATTTTTATCACTAAAAGGGGATATGCAGTTTTTGTCAATTAGGTTACAACCAGTCACTTAATATATATAGTCTATATATACAAGTTATATCGAAAAACTGAAAACCTTGAATCTGTTTAATGTTAATATGGTTATCTATATAAGAACGGCTACTTGTCACTTTACTAATGTTTATTGTGGATTTTATCGAGAATTTATAATGGATTATTTCATTCATTTTTCTAAAACTTTTCTCTCTTGTTTAAATTGTTTTAGAAATTGTTATGTTGGCGCCTTTCATGGTTTCCTTTACGGTATGAGTTTTGCTTATTATCGAAGGCCGCACGTTAGCCAATAGGTTATCTAACTTCTACGTCATTTGACCTCTGGTGGAGAGTTGTCTCATTGGCAATCATACCAAATCTTTGTAAGTATATTTTGTTGTTAATTTGTATAAGTAACGCTCTGTGGAAAATATTACAAGCATATACATGATTGATTGTACTTGCTCAACGTACAGTGGCAAGTATTTGATGCATATACAGGATGAGAGACTTTTACCAATTAATACAATACATATACGATAGGGATGAAAGGTTCATTAGAACTAGACGTGGCTGTGTATTTATACATCCCGCATAGCCAAACGGACGTCATACTTTTCAAGGCGTTTACTGCTATTCGGAAGAAGACCAATGTAACCCTTTTTCATTACCCCTCGAGATACAAACATATAATAAAGGTACAGTCAATATGCACCGTATGACAAGTCTAACTTGGTTCATCGAAAGACTACATTGAACAACTGCAATTTCAAATTATATGCTTTTTACCGCGAACGCCACATCTATTGTACCAGGAGGTTTCACTCATAGATGTTTCCATTGGAACCGATTATATTACAATTAAAGAGTCAAAGATAGTAAATTAATGGTCACAATCAGCACCTTCTATAAATGTCAGCACGATCAAACCATCCATTTAACCCTTTCCAAACTGACTAATGGCCAATATCATGGGAATTAAAAGGTAATACAGTATTTGTAAATATTATTCAATGGCTTATAAAGCTAACCGTTTGATTTGGTCATCGACGAGTGTGTACATTATTCAATGTGTTCATTGTCAATAAAATAACTACCTATCCAACCTCCAATTTAAATCTTTTGTCAAAATGTCGCCAAACATGTTTATGACCAGCAGAATCGACGGGTATGGATTTTGTAAACTCCTGAAAATTTTACAAAACAACAAAGGGTCGTAACAGTTCTGACGTAAGAAGCTGAGCTTAATAATAAATCGGAAGGGATTCGTAAGCCATTATCACAAATGTGACATCTTCAATAAAATGTGTTTTTTTTTCTCGATAATGAAAATTTACAGTTATGAACACAAATCTACGAATTTCTACAAGAATTTGCTTTTGCCGTCGTTCGGGAAATAAATCGTCGTAATTTAACAGTACAGTAAATAGTACGTTTAATTTTCAGGTATTACATCTATGGTTAAACCTAACCAAAAGTATTGTTCTATTCATATCATACTAGAAACGTCAAAATGACGTCAAATGTACAGTAGCGTATATAGTTTCCAATCGGAGCATAAACCGATTTCATTACCCCACAGTCTAACATTATTTCGTGATGGTAAAAAGATGTTAACTCTGACAATTTTCTCTTCAGACATTTTTTACCCGGATTAAAGAAAAAAGCACTTTAATTCATTTATACGACCGCGCAAAATAAATTCTACATGTGCTCCGTATGTCATTTGCTTTCTTGGCGATGAAAACTTTCAAACCTTAACAATAAAAAAGTATAACAAAATGGAAACAACGGTGATAGTCCTGACTTGGAACATATCAGCGGACGGAACGAATGGAAACAACGGTGATGGTCCTGACTTGGAACATATCAGCGGACGGAACGAATGGAAACAACGGTGATAGTCCTGACTTGGAACATATCAGTGGACGGAACGAATGGAAACAACGGTGATAGTCCTGACTTGGTTCAGGCAGAAAAGCTTTGTCGTTGTTCGATATATATATCTACTACGTTGTAAATGTGAATTTGATATACGACACAATCAATCATGATAATGCAGAAAGTATATAAAATTTGCAGAAAGGTAAAGCTACTTGGCTTAAACGTTCAATAGAATAAACTACAATGGTTTCCCATTGTTTATATTTACCAAGTATCTAGTCGTGAAAGCTTGTAATAGAACAACAGTGTATATGTACAAACTAATAGAAAGCTGACATAAAATGCTTTATTTCGCTTATAATTCATAAATTGTACGAGTTATTGAACCAAGGTTTCTTTTTTATTGTGTATAATTCAATAACAGTAATTACACGCGTTAAACTTCGAGGTAGACAAACTCTAATTAAACGGTTCATCTGATAAAACACTAACCCTCTTTATATGAACGTGTTCAACTAAAGAAAAGCAACTGTATCTAATTGTACAATATAGTATCAACAAGTCATTCTATTCAACACACTAGGTTTTTCATGGTCTTTGAAATACAATTAAAGTTATATTCTTACTCATACATGTGACAATTTATGACTTTCGCATTAGCATAAATCATGCCATATTAATTTTTATTATTGAATTTACTACATTTTCAAGTGCTTTTATAGAGATATAGTTTGAGAAGTTCATAAACTTGTCTAATTATAATCGGTGCATGACATGTATTTTACTATTTTTCTTTTCAAAACTTGTCCTTGCATATGATTAATTGTTACGGTACCTTGGTCTAATGAGGGGCTGAAATAAAAATGATTGTTACCTCAAAAAATACATTTCAATTTAATGCCGAAGACCGCCCACGCTTTATTTTGAAGAGCTCGTTTATTCCATAGAATTTCATTTGAATGGTTGAAATAACACTTGAAAATTACAAAATTTGTGAAATTTCGTGAAAATATTGTCTTTTATTGTTGCTTGGGTGTGTTTCGTCAATTAACGTTGTACTTTAGACAACACTTAGTAACAAATTAAATGTTAAACTGCTTATCACGTTAATAGTAACTACTTACTACGAGACATAAATGTTACTAATAAACTACGATGTGTCGATTTAATACTTTTTTATATATGAATTACGACAGACTCCTTCCCTTAATAGCTAAATTTCTCTAACTACAGGAGTCTATATAATTCATTTTTTTTTTATAGTACCACTCTTGAAAAAGGAACAATGCTAGTAGCAATGCATAAAATTGACAGCAACCCAACTCAATAAATGAAGAAGAAAAAAACATATAGAATTGTCTTTATTACACACGAATGAGGAAATCATATAAACCCTGTACTAACTACTCGCTTAATCTGTAAGTTGTTTAAGTTTAGCAAATTACATTCCTGTATTATTATATTGCATATTATTAGTTTTAATTCAACATTAGATATGATTGTGCCTCGATATTGTCCAATCAAATACGTAAGATTGAGACGTAAGACGTGACTTATGTCCCCATTTCTGTTAACTCATGTAGGTTTAGAAATATTTGATTTCATGAAAGACTTGGTACGTAGTGTCAGACCACCAGCTCAAAATCCAAATCTATTTAACCAAATTTGGCAATTTTCACAGCTTTCTAAATACAAAATGTATGTTATATTAAGTTTAACTTCATAGAAAGTAGGTATATTTTAAATTGTACAAGTAGATATAAAAAAAGATGGGGTATGATTGCCAATGAGACAACTTTCCACAAGAGACCAAAATGACACAGAAGTGTATAACAATAGGTCAACGTACGGCCTATTATACTAATTATGATTTCATTATTTTAAATTGTTCAGTTATATAACTGTAAGCAACAAATTGGGTATCAATTTTAAAATAATAATCAAGTAGGCCTACTGTTATATACGTTTTTTAAAAACTGTAGGGAGTGAATTGGTGATCTGACACCTATAATCGTTCATAAATTGAATGGACGATAATGTTACTCCTGTTATATGCTCTACATCGTTTACCCTGTTCCCACTTTGATATCCGAGTGACCAGAAAAAGACGGAACTTTTCCCGGAGTTGAAGATTTCCATTTCTCAATAACGCATATATATATATAAACCGTCTTCATTTACTCTTACTGTAACTTTTAACCAACTGTGTATTCCTTAGTAGTTATACAAGTCGAATGTAAAGTACATGGTTGGCATCCTTGTCGAGGAAATCATACCACAGTGATGAAGATCTTTAGTAAGCAACAAGTTGTTTGATAATTTTTGTTATTTGTGATGTAAGAGTTATCACAAGAATGTAAGTAACGATAAACATGCATCATTCATTAGCATCACAGAGATTTGATAGCATTATAATACTATAGTGACATTTTTATTGATGTTTCCTTTCTTCAGAGTATTCAAAATGTCGGTAAGATACAATAGAATGATAATGATAAATCATATCTTGATACAACAATCCAATGAGAACGAGTCTTTATAAATGAATGTCTTTTCGGATGCCAGAACGAAGAGCAACAGATCAAGAAATGGCGGCAAAATCTACGCGCCAACAGAGAAGATGGCGACAGGCAGCCGGAAAGAATCTTTGCAATCTCAAATCGTATATCCATTGACAAACACACTGATCCAGAGATTGATTGTGTATTTGTAGTAAGTTGTATTTAGTAAATTAAGCAGATAAGATGAGATAACAGCTCGTTAGTTTTTACAAATTTTATCACGTGAACATAAAATACTGTCATATTGCGCGTGGGGTAGTGATATACGAGATATCATTTCCGATATGGAGCATTAATTCGTGTGTTGAAAAAAGATAGCAAGTTTTTCTTCGTATTCAGGACTTTTTTATTTATTACTACAAACGAAATAATTACTGTGTAAGTTAAATTGTCCGAGTGAAAAGATAAAATGGTAAAAAGTAATCTTTGTTAATTAGATAACTAAACTCGCTGCACGAAGAACCGGTATTCCAAAAAGTTCGTGGCTGCACTGTTGCGAAAAGTTTCAACATGAATATCCCAGTTGTTGAAATAGAGATGATTATTAAATACAACTGATAGACAACCTTATATTTTTTCTTTTGTAATGTTAAGTAAGAGGAAAATTTAATTATCCTTTGAAAAAGGTTAACCGATTTAAAATTGTCAGTCAAAGGATGAATTATGTCCATTTTGCCGGCTATTATCGACCAAAATAATAAAAGTTATCATTATTTTAAATTATTCAGACATTTCTTCTTTCAATTTCTTAAAATAATTTACGTTCCTCACTAATGTTATATAACTGTAACATGCAACAAAATGGGTATCAATTTTAAAATGAAACAATAATCAAGTATGATGAATTATTATGATGATGAAAGAATACTGGTTAATGTATATGTGTGTGAGTATGCCAATTTAGTCTAGTTTTATTTCACTTTAAGCATTAAGTTAACATCAACTTAAAATACAGATGTCACTATCGACATTTCAATTTCCCTTTGTGGACAAGGTGCGATTAATTATGGGCCTTATTTTGGCCTAATGATATTACTTGAATTTGAACTTTTTGATTCAAGATTCCCATTGATGTCTGTTATAAGTTAAAATTATTCAAAATTGAATCAGGTAGATTTAGATCGTGGAAGTAACAATAATTGCAGTTGTAACAGACAGAAAATACCATTCTATGCGATTTTGCCAAAAACACGACGCTTTTGGTCAGTTTTAAAATGAAACAATATAATCAAGCATGACGAATGGTAATGATGATGAATGCGGTATACTACTGTTGCCTTTATTTAACCTCAAATATAGAGAACATGACTGTATACTTGAAAAAAAATATGACCAACACTATTCATATTTATATATATGTTTTGGTGCTTGCATGTGCTCAGTATTTCCACTCTCAATTGCGGCTACTTTGAAAATATGCAGGTTTTGTAAATTTTTGGAAAATGATTTGAATTATGCTATCTTTCTACCGTAAAATTTCAGTGGATATTTCATACTATGTCAGAAATGTTACTTCCAATTCTTAATTATTTTTACACCAGAATCATTAATTTTGTAATAATATATGCGCTAATTTTCTAGATTGAATAGGGACCTAGCTTAGCATACCTAGTCCATTCTGGTTAATATCATCACATTGGGTATCAAGATCCGAAATCTGAGGCGAGAAACTAACCCTTCGAAGTAAAAACACGAAAATACAAATAGTGTAGGTTAAATCTGAATCGGATTTCTATACGTAGGAATATGCTCCATGGAAATTTAATCCAGATTTTACCTGTGTTATTTAATTATTTAATTTGAAGTCTGATTTACTTAGTAAAAAAAAAACAGTATTGCATTATTTTGCAACCTTTCTTGTTTGTATTCTTTGGTGTCTGATCATGTTATCATCAGTACCAAAGATTTCTAATCCTTGACGGTACCAATGGTAAACAAGTTTGTGATAAGAAGATGTGGTTTGAACGCCAATAAGACAACTCTCTTTCCATCAGATACTTAATGATATGGGAGTTAGAAATTTTATGTCACCATAGGCCTTCTATAATGAGCAAAATCAATACTGCATAGAAATGATTAAAAGGGTCCGACTTGACAAATGCAAATTAATTCAAACAAGTAAACGAAATTCATTAATTGTCTCATTGGCACTCGCACCACATCTTCCTATATCTAAGTAAACGAATTTATGTTAAAGAAAATAATAAACGAAAAACAAATATGATATAAGTAACATACGATAACCAAAGAATTGCGGCGTCTTACTGTCAAATACCAAGGCAATGCATTTTCAATAATAAATGCATAAAAATAAAGAATATTGACATTAACAAAAATGTCATTCACATCACGTCATAAACATCACGTCGTTTCATTTCTTCAGGATTATTGTAAGAAAAATGCAAAAGACTAAATCACGAACAGAATACTTAAAACACTGAAAACAATTTAAAACACCAGATTAAAAAACCAAAGCAAACTTACAACATTGATATAAATAGAGAAGGAATTCTAAAACACCTAATATATAACACTACTGATAGAGATTAAAGTACTGGAAAAGAGAATAAATTGTAGTTGACACAACAAAACGTTATATATTGAGCTTTTGAGTTTGCAATTTGATTAGGGACTTTCCGTTTTGAATTTTCCTTGGAGTTCGGTATTTTTGTGATTTTACTTTGTAGAGGTACTGTCTTTAAACTTACAAGTTCTTCAAAGAATTAGTGTTGATAGAAGACCCAACAGGAGTTCAGTCGATGTATATATCTGCAGGGGTGGTTCTAGTCATTTTCAAAAAGGGAGGTCCCAACCAAGGATAAAGAGGGGTTCCCTCTAAATGTCCCCATTCAAATGCATTGATCAGCACAAAAAGAGGGTTCCAACTATATATCTCCATTCAAATGCATTGATCAGCAAAAAAAGGGGGGGGGTTCAAACTATATATCTCCATTCAAATGCATTGATAAGCACAAAAGGTGAATTCCAACCCCCGGAACCCTCCCCTGAATCCATCACTGATCTGCAAGACCGTTTGCATGATATATAAGCTTACTAACCTAGTTGCACTAAGATTCAGTGCCATATGAAAGATATACACCACTTGTTACAATATGAATTAAATACTTATATAATTCTTGATTGGAAAGATAAACGATGTTAATATAACATGAGCTTTCGTACCAGCGATTTAACTATGTGATCTGTTTCATTAACAGACAAGACATTATGAATGGAATATAGTATATAAATCTTGACGTAGATGTAGAAGTATCATTGCAAGAGGTTTCAATTAAGAAGTGAGAAACTTAAGATGCAATAGAATTCGAATACAAATATTCGGTTCAACATTACAGAAATAAAAAATGTGCAACTATGTAATTAATTATGATACCACACAAACATCAAAGAAGATGTAAGTATCATTTAGCATTTAAATCAACAGTTGAGAAATAGACAAAAAAGAATCTATCTTTAAATTCATTATATACAAAAAAGCCTACTATAATAGAAAACAATATTAAATACTATTAGTTTTTTTTCCAAAAGCTCAAATTTTAAATTCGCAAGAATGAACAAAGGGTCAATTATGTCTTGAGTTAGATATTTATTATCGCCAATTTAACAATAAGTTAATGACACTACTTTAATTAAGGTATAGACAATCTTACCTCATCATTGGCGCTTAAATTAGAGAAACTATCTGCCGCCTGCTCCTGGTAATCGTTGTTTTTATTTTTTGCAATACATCCAATTGTCAAAAATGTCACAAAAATCACAAAAGTAACATTACTTATCGACACCATAACTACAGAATAAAAATCAACTTTATAATAAATTAATTGGTATTTTTTCTGTGTTTTATTATCATCCAAAATCAATTGTTTGTATTGGTAATTTATAATTATCCATTTTGTCCAATTTTGTTTCTATTTCAGAATCTTCACACCACGTATTTAACTGATATCATCCCGAATTAAATATTTAAATCAAAATAATTGATACTTGACTATATAGTAGTACTACCACAGCGACACACTTTAAAAATAACTAGAGTGATTATTCTGTTAAGACGTATACGTTCAATGCACATGAATCTCTTGAAATCTCTGTTTTCAATCGTCAATTCGCCAATCAGAAAAATCGCACCTCTCTTGCCCTTGTCCAATTATAACAACTGCCTTTCTTTGTAGTCAATCAACTCTTTATTCTGCTCGCCTGTTTACATAGGAGTTGTATTGTTGTGTACCTATAAGATTAACGAATGATGCAAATAAACGTTTTGAAGACAGAATGAAATACAATTACAAAAGGAATCAATTTCACATACAAACAAAAAGTCATTTACGCCTTTTTCACATTTAAAGTAAACTAACCCATACAAACAGTATCTATTTAGAGAAATTTGAGTTTTATTTATTGAGCAGTTGATGTAAAAGAAAAATTCTTCAAAGCCTTGATCACTCATCAATATTAATAGTAGGTATTTAATCAAAAATTGGTGAAAATTGTTTGTCAAAATATTTCAATATAAACTTTCAGATTGTGTTATTTATCGGAGTTTTATATACGGTTGCAATTGATTTGTAAAGGTGGATTATAATAGGAGAAAATTCAAAAGAAATGATATTTTCTAGTTGTTTGTATGTTAGTATTTGAAGATTAGCGAAGACTAAGTGGGGGCCGATATGACAGTTAAGAATAAACAATATTCTTATTAACTCAATCAATTCACACTGGAATGTATTGTATGTTTATACGTTTATTAAAATGAACACAATCTTATTTAATCACATGAGAATTATGATAAAGAGATATTACTCTCTCATCCCTTCCAATTTTATTTAAGATTCTTTACATGTATTGCTATTATTTCAGAGAAATATACATCTAAACAAGTGACAACTGTATGACAGACGATCTCCATAATAAGTAATTATTCGGCTTTACATGGCTAACACTATAAACACACATAATTCGTCACAAATTAAACACAAAAAACCCAACACATGAATGAAAGTTACATTTGCAAATTTGCAGTGGCATTTTTTTTTTTTTTTTTTGCATCCCTCAGTTGGATTTGAACGCATGCTTCTACATAAATAAGGCCTTAGTTTTCTTGTTTGAATTGTTTTCCATTGTCTGTCATTTCGGGGCCTTTTATAGCTGACTGCGGTATGGGCTTTTCTCATTGTTGAAGGCCGTACGGTGACCTATAGTTGTTAATTTCTGTCACGGTCATTTTGGTCTCTTGTGGACAGTTGTCTCATTGCCTGACAATCATACCGCATCTTCTTTTTTATATATTCTGTGACATCACGGCAACACCCTTTCTGTGTCAAGAGCTGTAGACCACTCGGCCAAATAGGGTTTCTTAAGTGGAGTATTTGCCTTTAAAGCCTCGTCAGCTTCATTTAGGGTAGTAACACATTACATGATGTATTCAGGCATTGTATAATTAAAAGATTCGATATTTTGTCTGTCGCAAAGGATAATAATCATAGCACTATCATTGTATTATAATTACATTAGATGTATGTTTCATAATAATACGTAATTCTGATTGGCTACACTGCAATCTCACGTTATTCCTTAATCAACTTCATTCCACAATAAAATGTATCATTAACGAGGACACGAGGTCCTACAATAAAGTGCAAAGGTATAAATTAACTAAAAACTTGATAAAAATCGTGTTTTCATGACCCTAGCAAAAAAAATGTGATTATAAGTATTGAATGCTTCTTTTTGTAACTTCATAGGGTTGTAAAAGCGTTGACCGTGCGCACATTCAGTTTAGAATGAAGCGCTTCCAAGCCTCATACAAAATGTACTTCAGTCAACGTTTTTACATCCCAATGAAGTTACAAAATGAAGCATTAAGTTCTTAAATATAGGTCTACATATGGACAATTTTACACCACAGAGGTTTTCTTTCGGATAAACTAGGAATATAAAGCCTCTGGGCAACTACAACACATTAAATACTAACTTATATTACGTCACAAATTTAGCCCAACAATGTTGAATCTGTATATTTATGCATTCCATAAAATTGAGAATGGAAATGGGGAATGTGCCAAAGAGACAACAACCCGACCATAGAAAAAAAACAACAGCAGAAGGTCACCAACAGGTCTTCAATGTAGCGAGATATTCCCGCACCCGGAGGCGTCCTTCAACTGGCCCCTAAACAAATATACTATTTCAGTGATAATGAACGCCATACTAATATCCAAATTGTACACAAGAAACTAAAATTAAAATAATACAAGACTAACAAAGGCCAGAGGCTCCTGACTTGGGACAGGCGCAAAAATGCGGCGGGGTTAAACATGTTTGTGAGATCTCAACGGGACAGGCGCAAAAATGCGGCGGGGTTAAACATGTTTGTGAGATATCAACATGCATTTGTGAAATAATTGCAAGTTTAATGATAAAAAAAAACCTTGTTTATACCGTCTCATATATATTCGTGTTCATGGCATAATTGCCATAGCTTTTTGATAAACTTATTCACAATAACATGAACGGTACCAATTTTCCTGCACCAGATGCGCATTTCGGCCAACATATTTGAAATCCAAAGCTTATATAAAAGACACTTTGAGGACTGCGGAAGATTGAGACCTTTTCTTATTTTGTAGACATCTATCAGGTGTGAACCAGAATAGAATGGAGAACAGAGTGTTTTTAGATCCTTAAAAACAAAAAGTGGACACATCGTTAGCCAATTAACAAAATCCTCTCCTTTTTAACCATATGGCCATAATCATCCTTGGGCAATGGGGTAAACATTTCCAGTGGTTACTCATCATTGCTTTCAGCATCAATCAAATCGTAACCGGATAACGATTAATTTAACCGTTAAATGTCAGTGACACCCATGCAAAGTGTCATTAGACGGTTGGCGGTACAGGGCATTGCCGGCTTCTTGTTCAGTTATTAATACTACGGATATTATGAACCGGTATAGCATGAACAGAATGAGTACAAGAAAATATACTACTATGCAAAAGAATATGCGTCCGTTTAACAAAGAAGATGGGTCAATTTCCCCTTAGATGTGGTATGAATTGCAACCGGACAACTCGCAACCAGAGACCCAGTATAAATTAAAACGGACTGCTTTCAACAATGAGCAAAATCAATACAACAAAGCAGTTATATATATATATATATAAAAGTCTAAAAACTGACATTTAAAATAATTCAAACTAGTTAAAAAAAACTTCCTGATTTTGATGCAGTGAGTGCAACAAAGAAATGGGAAGTTGACTCTACTTCTTAATTTGGTCAGAAACTTTTAGAATGAGAAATAAGATTGCTTCTAACTCGCACCTTTTAATTTTGATCTATATGAATTGGTTTTTCTAAGATATTTGACCTTGTCTTTTAGTTAATACCCAAATTGTCTAGTCAGTTGGCTATTTCGAGACTGACGTATTCAGTTAAAATCATCTTTATATTTGAAGCTCATTCGTTGACCTCTAAATGTGCGGTATGTATCAATATACGCATTCACGGCCGGTTAGAATGTGACGTTCACTGAATCTCAGGATGCCGCATGCTGTGAAAACGAGTGCGTATCATCTGTATTTTAAGGAAATATTGTATAAACTTCAACTCATCTTTCGGGATTGTAGAACAGTGGCCGGTTGCAAGCAAACAATCATCTCTGTCCCTTTCCAACATACCTTCATTCTCCGGACAATGACCGTTCAAATTTGACACTTTTTATCCCGTTCGACTCCGAACCTTGCATGAACTACCTATTGTATTGCGGTTTTTTTCTCGTTCTGAACAAGCATGAAACATTTGCCACTGGACGTAACAAAAACATCAATTAACCTATACATCAATCAATTAGATATTCACACATATTTGGAATGTACAATATTTTCAAGAAAGGATTTATTTCTTTTTTATTACGTTATTGTTGTGAATTATAAACGCCTAAAACATATGTGGTAAAAATAGGACAATTAAATGTGTGACCATCCCAACATTCATTTAAGGAGGAAGAACAAACAGGAAGTATTGGACAAAAAATCGGCACAATAAATTTAAATTCTCGTTAATAATCAGCTATATTTGAGTTGGCATAACAATTTTATTTCAGAATATTGTGTAGATAATTATGCCAATTAAAAAGGTAACTTGATGCTGACTAGACGGAATCAAAACATGTACATTGCGTATTGTTTGACATTTAATAATTCCAAATTAAGACTGTCATTTCTATTTCTAAACAAATACCTCATTAATTAAAGGTACAGTTACATATTTTGCAATTAATGCTAAAGTTTTATATTTAAATCTGCTAATTTTAAAAGGATTTCGCCCGTTAACGTACAATTATTGTTTAACTTATATTGGATACACTTAAATGCGATCTATAAATATGTCTGCATTTACGACAAACAAACAAAATACAAGAATGAAGTTACACATTTTGAAAGTAAAAATAGCACAACATATGAAAAGACTATAAATTATTGACCAATCATGGCATATTTCTTGAGATTTGTTAGTTTCTGGCGATTTCTCGGTTTTGCTGTTTGATTTCTTGTTTTCGACTGAGTAGGAAGTACAAATAACGTCAGCAACATCCGCTCAAAATGGGAGGACATTAAATCTGATATCACGGTCGGGAAAAACGATAATTTCTTCCATAAATCTAATATTTAACAAATTATCTACTTATAAAAAATCTAGACAAAATAGTTTTATGCTTGATATCAATACTTCATTATTCTGTTTTGGAAATTGAGAGCTTGTTTATAATACCCATACCAACCGTATTTTTCTCGAATTCCTCTCAAGAAAAGGTTATGAACTTTATATGGTTGATATCCACACTGAAGTTACTCATTATCAAATCTAAAACATACAGTTTACACAAACATCCTATCACAACGCTTCAAACTTTCTTCATCTGCCTCGTGTTAACAAAATGATGAACTAATGCGAGGAACATTAAATACTACGACAGTAAAGAGAATGCCACGCTCCTTTAACACAAAGGAATCATTGTAGCAATTATATGATGGGATAGCAAATAACCTGTTTTAAAGCAACAACATACCCTTATTTGACAATCCCACCCACCCCCACCCCCTCCAACAGTCACTATCTTTCTTATCTTTAGCTGAAAATAAGAAGATATGGTATGATTACCAATTAGACTACAATCCACCGGAGACCAAATGACGTAGAAGTTTCAAATGAAGGTCACCGTATGGCCTCCAACAATGAGCAAAATCCACACCACATAGTGAGCTGGATATTTTCTGATTATGCGTGCATGCCATGTTGATGCTAAAGCAACAGACTAATCACTAATTTGATGAAGAGCATCTTACGGTAAACAAACATTGTAAAATTATTAAGCCATATGTATGTTCCTCTTTAAGTTTGCTGATTGTTAAAGGCCGTACGGTGACCAATGTTTTTTTTTGTTCACAAATTTGTCCTACGGTTTTAATGAATAGATTTTTCATTGACGATCATTGTCTCATCTCTTTATTTCTATATCTAAATTCAAAAACGAATTGGTTTATGCATATTTGATTGTAAATATGAAACTGAGGAGCTGTGATATGATGCCAATGAAATCATTATAGGCAACCGCACGGCCTTCAACGATGGGACAACCCCATTCCTAATATAAAAGTTGGCTATATAAACCCCGACATGAAAACTATTAAACAGGTTTGTTTGAGCAAAACTAACGGCATATTTTATAACAAAAAACAAAAATGACAACCACTAAACTACAGGTTTCTGTCTTAGACCAGGCACAGTTTTCTCGTTTGAATTGTTTTACATTTTCTTATCGGGGCCTATTATAGCTGATTATACGGTATGGGCTTTGCTCATTGTTGAAGGCCGTACGGTGACCTATAGTTGTTAATGTCTGTGTCATTTTGGTCTTTTGTGGATAGTTGTCTCATTGGCAATCATACCACATCTTCTTTTTTATACAGAGAGAATTGTATTGGACCACTCAATTCCCAACGAGAGTTATTCCTACTAGTTATTGCTTGTTAATTTTGTCATTGGAAAATAATTTGCACTGGTTTTCTTAATTTTTGTTTTCTGTGTGTCGTTTGTTTTTAAAACATCAAGTATAAATTAAATATAGCCTTGACTAAGAACACATAGTATCTATAGTTTATTATATATAACTAGAATGCATACGTCATTAGTAAATATATTTTTGTAATGATAACTAAAAGAAAATATAAAAGCACATTCGAACCATATGACACCTAATGAAAATGATTTCACATTTCTCAAAATTTTTCGTATTTATCAGATATGAAAATTTATTACATTTTCAATCTGTTAAATTTCAGAATTTGACACCTGCCTCATCTAAATTCTTGTAAACGATGCATACTATCTTGTATGATACAGATCTCATATTATTTTACTTTTTCCTAAATTAATTGGATATTTTCAACATCAAAATGGGGTCAGAGGGTTCATTAATGAGGGGTAATAATTTGATATCAAAAGATATATCGTTTATTGATTTTATTCTACTTTCATGTTGGTTTTCTTCAGACTTCAATCGTCCAATTGATGACTACAAACATTTATTTTGGGTATTGTCCGCGCAACAAAATTTGGGCGTACCATTTGTACAAGAATATCGCATATCAATTGAGAGAAATGCATGTTGCGCGAACTCAACACGTGAGGTATAAAGCTGACACGTTGAACCGTTTTCGTTTAAAGAGAATAGATTAAGCTCAACACAATTATATTGAAATGATAGACATATAGTTCTTTTTAACATTATTGTGAATAAGCATGGAAGTGCATCTTTCCTTCCTTACCTCTAAAGAAAGTAGAGGTACGACAAATTCTAAGCAAGGGGCACCTTGACTAGTTTTGGAATTACTGATTAGGTTTTATAATACTATGCTTCTGTCTTTTTTAATATTGGTCTTCGAACAAGTAGTTCCCGAAAACATGGTATTTCTGATATATAGTGTCATAAAAAAGAAGATGTGGTATGATTGCCAATGAGACAACAATCCACAAAAGACCAAAATAACACAGACATTAACAACTATAGGTCACCATACGGCCTTCAACAATGAGCAGAGCCCATACCGCATAGTGAGCTATAAAAGGCCCCGATAAGACAATGTAAAACAATTCAAACGAGAAAACTAACGGCCTTATTTATGTAAAAAAATAAACGAAAAACAAATGTGTAACACATAAACAAACGACAACCACTGAATTACAGGCTCCTGACTTGGGACAGGCACATACATAAATAATGTGGCGGGGTTAAACATGTTAGCGGGATCCCAACCCTCCCCCTTACCTGGGACAGTGGTATAACAGTACAACATAAGAACGAACTATAAAAATCAGTTGAAAAAGGCTTAACTCATCAGATGGACAAAAATACAGTGGACGTGGCCCGGTACTTATACATCCCGACACAAAAAGACACAATGAACAGATCTGAGAGAACTCGCAGTTATCTGACAGCTAGTTCAAAGCCACTAACAACTAATAAAAAAAAATCATGCAACTAAGACTAAACTATCAATCCGTACACATCCAACATCCAATGGATTTAGTGTAAAGACGTCATAAACAGCCAGAGAAAAACATGACCTTGTGCAATGCCAAGTTACGGGTATCGACAGATTGTAGTTCCATGAATATGTATATTTAGTTAGCTTTTAATTTACTGATAACAAAATCAATATTTATACCAATAAAAACAATATTCAATGATCTTATTACAGTGTTGAATAGGTAACCTTTTAGAATAAGTTTATTTAAAGGAGCGACAAGTTTACATGGATCATTTCTAAATTTCCGGGCACGGTTAACAACATTTCCGTAAAAGTAAGGATGTGCTATCCTTTGAAATAAGTTTTCTACAGGTACAACCAAACTTCAAAACCAAATCTTTATATCTATGGAAAAATTTATTAAAGGTTTTAAGTAATTTATGGTAACGATATCCCTGGTTTAACAATTTATCAGTAATACACAGGTTGCGTTCGTTAAAATCAAAAACGTCACAACAGACACGGGCATAGCGAACAAGTTGTGAAATATAAACACCGTAAGATGGTGCCAAATGAACATCACCATCTAGAAATGGAAAATTAACAATAGGGAACGAAAAATCGTCTCTTTTGTCGTAAATTTTAGTGTGGAGTTTCCCGTTTAAAACCGAAATATCTAAATCCAGGAAAGGACAGTTATTACCGAATAAATTTGATTTATTTAAAGTAAGTTCCTAGGGGTAAATTTCCGCAGTATATTGAGAAAATTCTTGATTATTTAACGAAAATATATCATCAAGATAACGGTAAGTTCTTGTTGAATTTATCAATTAAATGCAATTTCGACGGGTCTTTACTGAGTTTAGTCATGAACTGTGATTCGTAACAGTACAAAAACAAGTATGCTATTAAAGGGGCACAATTAGTGCCCATGGGGATACCTACAACCTGTCGATAAACTTTGTTGCCGAAACGTACATAAATGTTATCAAGGAGAAAATTAATAGCTTCAATCATCTCATCACACCTCCAGTAAGTATATCTAGCATAGTTTGTTCAATTGAAAATGGAATTGGGGAAATAAATAAACTCATCATAGATACCAGGATTGAAATTTTGTATTTGCGCTAGACACGCGTTTCGTCAAAGAGACAACAACCCGACCAAAGAGAAGAAAACAGGGCACAGCCACCAATTGGTCTTCAACACATCGAGAAAATCCCACACCAGAAGGCTGGCCCTAATCAAAAGTAAAAAGCAAGCTTAAGAAACATTCCTGCACCCACATCCAAACAACTTTAAACTCTTTAAAAATACTGAAGTATGAGGAAGCTACGCCCTGACCATGTTCCAGTATGACACCAGTGGGAAGAAAGTGGCCCCAAAAAAGAAAATATGCCGGAACAAAAGATTAGAAGAGCTTATGGATATATACCTCAACCACAACAGTACAAGTTGGTGATGCAGCCTCCCACCCTATTCATGTTGAATATATTAATAAACTTTTATAGACTGTTATACAGTGAAGTTATGATGTGTGTGCTACAATGGGTTACTGAAATTTGTGTTAGTACTGTTAACTTTGAGTTGATAAAACAATGTTATACATTATAATCCTTTGTTTGCACAAGTTTTCCTTCTATTCCCATATGAAATTTTAACTTTTTTTACCAGATTTAAAAAAAATGGGAATTGGAGGAATGTTTTAAAGTGTTTTAAAATTTATAGTTTGTATTCGCTGGTTTATCAATGTTAGAATAGCTGTAGATTAATATATGTTGTTATAAAAAGTCTATAATAATTGTTTTAGTCAGCAACAGCAACAAAATAGTTTCTGACACGCATGTCTCCTCCTTTCTTCAAGTCCCTGTTACAAAGGGTGGCTAGACTAAAAAAAATGTATGAAGCCATGTCGCGAAAACGAGTTTAAACCTTTTAACTGTCGCTAATTCCCCCTCCATACCAGCAGGTAAGTACGTAACGTTTAACTTCTGTGTTTGGTAATGTGAGACCCCCAATACTCATCATATAAACAGTGCTACATATAACCACGTCTATGTTCAACTTGTAGCTAAACTCTCGATGCATGGTTGCATAACAAAGTGAGAATGGATTCTGAATTAGTATTTACCACGAACAACACGACGGGTGCTTTATGTGAAGCAAATAATGCTAACTCTTCCGACGCGTGACATCGGCTCTCACTGCTGTTCGTGTTGCTAAGTCTTTGATTCTTTTGTGCTTTTTGTTGGTATTTTCGTCATTTTCTTTTTTGCTATAATTTTGAGGTCTCTCTTAGACAATGGAGTTTTTATTTTCGCTCTCTGGTATAATTCACCTTTTTTATGAATCATATTCTCTGTTTATTTTTGTTTATCCATAATGACTTGTTTTAACATTCAATAAAACAAATTACTGGATATGTTAAGAGACCTTGTTCTTGAGGTACAGAAAGCAAAACGATAAAGCTGTTTCGACAATTACTTAAAACTACCAGCAACATATCCACAACAGTCACATTTATTGTAATTTAAATTAGAGAAGAGAGCGTGGTGTGTACCATTTACAAAAAAAAACATCAAAACGAGTTTTTTCCATACTTAACCGGGCATTTAAAACTATTTTGGTAGTTTTAAGTATGAGTGAATTGGAATTATTGCATCGCTCTTGCTATTTGACTAGTTTTTCATATGTAAAATTTTCACTTCATCATGTTAATCAATTGTAGATTAATTAGACTATTTACATGGTTTGTAAAACATGAGCAACACGACGGGAGCCACATGTGTAGCAGGATCTGCTTACTCTTCTGGAGCCCCTGATTTCACCCCCTGTTTTTGGTGTGGTTGGTGTTGCTTAGTCTATCTATGTTGTGTCTTGTGTACTATTATTTGTCTGTTTGTCTTTTTTCAGCCATGTCGAAATCAGTTTATTTTTTATTTTTGAATTTGAAATCCCTCTGGTATCTTTTGCTCCTCTTTTTAAGTACATAGAATGCGGATATTACATTTCTCAGGTTTTACTGTAATTCATAATGAATTTTGAATATTCATATATTACCGATAAACCACTTTCATCGTACGTGCATTTCTCCCCGTCTCGAAAGTACTAAATGCATATCTCACACGAAAAAAGGATGACCCTTTTAAGTGTGTATATCTTTTGGTGTCATTTGCTGATGTTGCTGATATCTTTTATCTTGAATTCTCGAGTCTTGTAGTATTGCTATTCAATATTGTAACCATTTGACTAATATAACCAGTAGTCCTATACTTTACGAGGATGTAAGATTAAGTATGGATAGATATCGATATCTATATAACATATCAAGACAAGACTGCTTGTCTCCTTCGTGCACTCTACATTTATCTACGGATTGCCATGATCATCTTGCATTTTTTAAAGTAGGAAACATTGAATCATTCTAATAAAGATGTCCACGGTATTTGACAATCCTAATAAAGAGGTCCACGGTATTTGACAGTCCTAATAAAGAGGTCCACGGTATTTGACAATCCTAATAAAGAGGTCTACGGTATTTGACAATCCTAATATAGAGGTCCATGGTATTTGACAGTCTTGATGTTGCTCAGTCATTTCTTCTTTGTGAAGTGTTTAGTATACTGTCTTTTTATCGTTTTTCCTTTCTTTTGACATGATTTCGACAAACAAGTCTTTATTTGATTCAAATAATACTGTAAAGCTCTCACAAACATTTACTGAATAAACTGTTAGTTCTCTTGTAACGTAAACAGATGCCTAAAGATAGTAAATGGCAAAAACTGTTATCTTTCGTTTGTGTTTTCCAACCAGTCCACAGTTTTTATTTATTGATAGTTTCTTTATAAATTTATCTACTCAATATGACACATTTTTACATTTGAATACAACAATTTACTAGATATGTTTGCATTTACCCATCAAAGATTAACACAGAGAGCATACTGTGCATCCTTTACAGTGTCGAGTCTTTTTCCATTTATATTGCAACAGCAGCATTTTAAATTATTCTGAGTATGAGTCGTTTTCAAGTATTGTGCCTCTTGCTGTATAACTCATCTGAATTTTATACTTTTTACTATAGCAAATAAGTTAATTCTAGATTTATTATAAAGTATTTGGATTTAATTTTCTTTAAGAATTACTCTTATTCATTCTGAATTTGTTATCAATATTCATATTTTACTAATATACCCCTTTCCATGTACGTGCATATCTCTCCGTATTGCAAGACATATTGCATATTTCACACGAAAGAAGGATGACCCTTTTTAAGGGTGATGTTGCTGATATATTTTATCTTGATCATGAATTTCCGTGTCTTGTAATATAACTATTGAATATTTTAACCATTTGTCTTATTTATACAGAATACATATAGTATACGAGGATGTAAATTTAATTATGGAAAGCTGTCGATATCAAGAAAAGACTGCTATTCATGTACTATACATTTATCTACGGATTTGCATGCTCATCTTGCTTTTCCTTATCTAGGAAACTGTCAAATCACCTTAACATAGAGGTCCTTGGTTATTGGCAGTCTTGATGTTGGTCAGTCTTTAGTTCTTTATGAAGTGTTTTTTAGACTGTCTTTTAATCGTTTTCCTTTCTTTTGTCATGATTTCGACAAATAAGTCTATATTCCATTCAAAGACTGTAAAACACTCACAAACATTGACAAAATAAAAAGTTGGTTCCCCTGTAGTGGAGAGAGTAACTGAAAGAAAATAATAGATATGTTCACTTTTACTTATCGTCGACTGTCACATTTATCATATTATAGATTTACAAAAAGAGCATACTGTGCACACTTTACAAAAGTGACGAGTCTTTTCCATACATATTGTAACGGGAATTTTAAATTATTAAAATGAGTTATGAGTTGTTTGGAATTAAGATGCCCTTGCTTTTTAACCTCACTTTATCTGTGATTTTTTTACTATAATTGATTACTATAGATATCCTAGATTAAAAACATAGTATTTTGATTTCATATTCTTCAGAAAGTACTTTTATTTATTTTAAATTTAATAAGTTGCATTTTACTAATTTACCTCTTTCCTCCTACGTGCATTTCCCCCCGTATTGTGAGTAATTAATCATATTTCAAACGAAAGAAGGATGACCCTTTATAAATACATGTATGCGTATCTTTTTGTATCAGTGGGTGATGTTGATGATATATTTTATCTTGAATTATCATGTCCTGTAATATTTCCATTCAATATTGTAACCATTTGGCGTATACTTTACGAGAATGTCACTTATTTTGTAAGATGGATTATGGAAAGATATCGATATAATATATCAATAAAAGACTGCTTGTCCCATTCATGTACTATTCATTAATCTAGAGATTGGCATGATCATCTTGCACTAGATGAACTCTTTTCTGAAATAGGAAACATTCATATCACCTTAACATAGTGGTGTCGGTCATCGTGGAAATCCGTCCGACATTTCCAGTGTTAATTAGTACCGCCGCGCCGCCTGAATGGTGCCGATTTGGCAGTTAAGAAAATATAACGTGATCACCTAGGATCAGTTCAATGTGTATTCTAACAGATCACATGGTAAACAAGTTGCCAATGTTTCTAAATCAAATTTGTCAGAGGCGCAGACGCGTCAATTGATTACACCATAGACAAACAAACTGTCTGTTTATTTGACTGGCTTTAACCATTTGATTTAATGATGAGTCTAGATGCTTTGAAATCGATATTTTTTTGGTGCGAGGAAATAAATTAAAAATTTTCCATGATTAATATACCTAATTAAAACCAGAATTGAAAAGTCAATCCTATATATATACTTTACCTACAATGTGTTGTTATTAGTATGATGAATGATAGCTTTCTAATATTAGTAAATTATACGTTCTGTCTAACTAATGAATAAGAGGTAGATATAATGTCACTGCACACATTTATGTAAAAATTTAAACTATTTGAAGAAATTGGCTTTATTGGCGAAAATTGGATTTCTATAAAGAAATCAGCATTATTGACTTCTAAAAACTTAACAATGAAAATAATTGTGTACTGCACATGAACAAAAGGTACATATACGTGAATCTTTATTCTTCATGATCTGCAGGCACCACATCTGCATGGCTGACCATTCCAGTTGGTAATTAAACTTTTGAAATGGTTGAAACTGATAGCTGACAGATAACTCATTCCAGATCGTTACATTTTCATACCTGAAGGAACGAAAGCCAAGGCAGTATGTTCTTACCTGAGGTACTTGAAGTGGTTTCCCTAACAAAAAGGATTATGTCATAAAAAATATTTCAATACTTAAAAGGAATGTACATGTAGAGGAATCTTATCATTAATAGTTTTAAAAAATAATACTGCCAAAGCCCAACGTCTTCGAATTTTAGATAATAGCAAATAATGTATTTACTAGTAAGTAGTTTATATCAAAAATAAATCAGTGATCATCAGATATAAATCTCAGTGTTCGATTTATTTTTTCAATTTTCTTTGCGTTGTTATCAATTAATCAAATTTAATATTTCTGTTTCTCTAATTTTTGTGCTATTTTCATATTTCCTGACCGGTGTGAGAAAAATATTTCTCCTCACTAGTGAAAAATCTGTTCTCGGCAAATAATTAGTCGAAATTTTACTGTGACGTCAAAATGTTTTGTTTTCTTCTGAATTTTCCTATTGTGACGTCATGAAAAAAGGTGACCTTGCCTGATGACGTGGCAACCCTTTTAGGATTTTTTGGTCCTCAATGCTCTTCGACTCATACTCTTATTTGGCCTTTTAAACATTTTTTTTAATTCGAGCGTCACTGATGAGTCTTTTGAAGACGAAACGCGCGTCTGACGTAAATATAAAATTTTAATCCTGGTATCTATGATGAGTTTATCTGTACCAGTAATTTGAAGCTCCATACATTTTTTTCTATTGGATAAATATGTATGTATGTTGTTATTTCATGTTCTATACATCATAACACACATGCTATGGTACACAAGCTTTAAAAGCACACACGACAAAAATAAAATTAATCCATGATCACGGATTAATAACCCGTTATTTCGGTTTCCTAATCCGTGATCTCGATATTTCAATCCATTATCTCTGTTTGTTGATTTGTTAATTCTCGAAATACCAATCCGTTATCTGCAAAATGGTTTCAGTAACTCCTTCAATCAAAATTTAAAAATATATATATATCTCCTTCCTTTTACCTTCTGTATGCAATGTAAATAATATTTTATGTTGTGCATTTATTTCTGTTATAAAATGCATCATAAGCTAGACATATATATATATATTATACCAGTTTAAGATGCCAAGAAAACACATATCGCGGTTTACTTGACCTTATGGCATAGTTATGATAATGTTCGAATAAAATTAATCTATTGTGCCTGACTTGATGACTATGTTTTTTGCTAATACAAACTCTGGAAAAGATGATTTCAGCTTCCCAATTGTGAACTTTTCATTTCTGTGTAGTTGCATTCAAACAGCGCCTGCATACGAATTATATTTCTCACACTTAACGATATAACAAGGTTTATATTTTCTATAATGATTTCTTTCATAAAGAGTTGCTGCTCATAAGGAAATTATTAAACCAAGAGTTGTAACTGTTGAAAATGAAAAAGTTCTTTCGTAAATTTTACGGGCGCCTTCACGAGTTTGTTAACCGTTATTTAATGTCCCTTCCACAGATGTCAACAGATAAATCCCAAATAGCCTTTACTACACTTCCGTTCCATTTTCGTCGAAAGTGACCTGCCGAATAAGACTTATCACTAGGTTTGTACTAAAATGGGCACTTGTGAAGCATAATTTGTTTACCATTCCGGAGCACCTGAGAGAGATTCCCCCCGCCCCCACCCCCCCCCCCCCCCCAAGTTTTCGATGAGGTTCGAGTTGCTCAGTCTAGTGTTTTATGTGCTGTTGGGGGTGTCTGCTGGTCTTTTCTTCTATTTTGTTTTTGCAATGGGGTTGTCAGTTTATTTTCGACTTCAGTAG
Organism: Mytilus galloprovincialis; assembly: GCF_965363235.1. Lineage (NCBI taxonomy): Eukaryota > Metazoa > Mollusca > Bivalvia > Mytilida > Mytilidae > Mytilus > Mytilus galloprovincialis. The sequence goes on along the minus strand of NC_134850.1, from coordinate 44,121,686 downwards.
TTTAAATGTCCCTTTTGTAAAAGAGATGTGAAAGATACCAAAGGGACATTTGGATTCGAGCGTCACTGATGAGTTTTTAGTAGACGAAAGCGCGTCTGGCGTAAATACAAATTTAAATCCTGGTATCTATGATGAGTTTATTTACAACCAATGGGTCGATGCCACTGCTGGTGGAGTTTTAATTCCCCGAGGGTATCACCAGCCCAGTAGTCAGCTTTTCTGTGCTGACATGAATTATCAGTGATATGGTAATATTTAAATTAACTGTTTACAAAAAGTTTGAGATTTTGAAATACTAAGGTGTTTTTTACCTCATGAATAGATTACCTTAGCTGTACTTGGCAAAACCTTTGGGAAATTTAGTCATCAATGCTCTTCAACTTTATTTGTCATTTTTAACTTTATGGATTCGAGCGTCACTGATGGACAAAACACGCGCCTGACGTTAGTAAAAAATTAAATCCTGGTATCTATGATGAGTTTATTTAGACGCATGAATCGAAAATAAATTAACAACACCATGACTAAAAAAGAAAAATTACCAACAGACAAACAATAAATCATAAAACACAACGTAGATAACTAAAAACTGAGCAACACGAACCTTACAAAATCTGGGGGTTATCTCAAATGCTCTAGAAGGGTATGCAGATCCTGCTCCACATTTGGCACCCGTCGAGTATCTTATGGTATTTCTCGCCTCTCTTCTAAACCAATATAAACAGTATAAATATTATCGTTAAAAGGTATCAATTCTTTACATCAGCTGCCCTTTTAGAAATTATGTTATTTAAGGTAAAAAAAAAACATTCGAAAATCAACACCTGATAAACATTAAGGAACTTGTATAGCTGCCAAAGATCCAACCGTTAACCAAACCCGACAAGGAATCATAGAGGTATAACCGTATTCATAAACATCAAATGATATCCAGTGTTGATTTATTGAAATCCTATAAAACAATATCAGTATGTCCATGCAAATGCCAAAGTACTGAGGGGATACATTCGGTAATCGGATATGTTGTTGTTTCATTTGTGTGTTGTGTTTGAGATTGATGACAGTCCCGATTTTTTAAAGTAGTTGCCGATCAAAAAATAATTTTATATGATATATGATATACGCAGTACTCAGTATACCTCCTTTTAATATATTTGCAATAATCAAAAATACATTCTCTACCATATATTTTTACCCAAAAAAAACACTTTTATAGCTACATTTCTTGGAAAGTTCGTATTGTTTTTGTAGTGGCCTGAATCATTTACGTCTTGTCAGAGAAAAAAACGACAAATCACAATTTATAAACGCCGGTCGTAATTATATTATTGCTGATCAGTAACACATAGGTTAATATTATATAATAACCAAAGATAAATACATTACCAAGGCTCTTTTATGAAAATTTAGTTCTGAATAGAGTAATTTAGCTGTAAAAAAACGTGTAAGTTCTCAATGCTCTTAAGCCTCGTACTTTATTCGTGAGTCACTAATCAGTACTTTGTAGACGAAACGCGCGTCTGGTGTACAAAATTATATACCTGGTCCTTTTGAATTTTTGAAATGCACAATGTATCTACTATTTATCTTTTTTTAAAAAGAACTTATTACGACCAACAAAATAGATCAAAATACGCCAGTTAAAGTGGGGGTGTTGGTATTATGTCATAAGTAAACATAATTTGTCATATCTATAACTTCAAGAGGACACTGCAGGACCAACACGTTGCTTCTACAAAAATAACCGCGAAATGACAATACATTAGCAGACGACAAGTTCTCACGGTTGGACTCATGCAAAGAATCTTCACGGTACTTCAACAAACCCATCAAATACATGGATGTAAATACTCTACATTGTACTAAACCACTATCCATTTTTGTGCAATGTCATATTAAGATTTCAATAGAAGTTAGTATGTAACACTGTCGAATATGAAAAGTCAAACTTTTGATAAGTATGTGAGAAGTTATTTTTAATGCGTAAAGAAAAACAAGTTAACAAATCTTTAAAGTGAAGAAAGTATTTATTGACTTGTAATTGTTTTTCACAATAACATTCCACAGTAATCTAAATAGATAAAAATATCAATTGGTCAGGTAAAATATTTAAAAATTTCGTTGAATGTTCATCTTTTATGACTTTTACAAGAAAAACATTTTTAGTATCTCGTTAATTTTGAAAAAAGCGAGAAAATGATATTTTCTTGACGCTGTAGATAATTGTAATGCACATCTCTCTTCGAAATAGACTTTTCTTGTTCGTTAAACAGAAAGGAGATACTATTTTGTTTTAAATCATGAACAGCTTCCTTTTGCATAATGAAAGATGGACGAGGTTTATGAATGTTTATAACACTAGTTTGTTTTACTACAATAATAATTTGACTAACCTATTGATTACATTAGAGGCAATTGTAATTTTCCAATGTTCAAACTAAGATAAAAAAAAAAAACCCAGAAACTGACGGAATCACCGCCTCCAACCGCGCGCGGACAATGATGGGATGTAATAGTGACATCTTCAACTTCACGGAAATACAATTTTCTAGCTTTTTTCTGAATTATATTTTGTGTCAAGGATATAAAAGATTTACTGTGTTTTGGAACCAAGAAAATTGTTTACGGCTGTGGATTCATTAATATTCGTTGGATACCAATTTTCGTGGATTTCGTGGGAATAGGGAATCTCGAATATAAATATTCAACGAATTTGAATATTCCTAAAGAAATATATGCAGACTTTGCCAAAACTACGAAATTAAATATCCACGAAAATACAAAGTTTCCTCAATCAACCAAAATTGGTATTTGTCATCACAAGACTTACATTTCGACAATTTCAAAGCTATGATTCCTTTCACGGATTTTGCTATAGTTTTTGGACCTTTTGGATTATAGCTCTTCATCTTTTATATAAGCTTTGGATTTCAAATATTTTGGCCACGAGCATCACTGAAGAGACATGTATTGTCGAAATGCGCATCTGGTGTTAGAAAATTGGTACCGTTAATTTTATTATATGTCTTTGGTGTTGCTCAAGGCCCAAATATTTGAAATCCTAATGCAAGTGTTGCAGAGAGGAAATTGACACCAAATCACCAAACAATATACCCAAATATGCACAAGTAAAAAGAGCTATGCATGGCAAAGATACATTTATTAATAAATAGCAAATTTGAACTAAACAATACCCGCATGATCTTTCTAAGATCTAAGATTTTGGGCGTGTTATACCCTCAGAGATCGACACAGCGTTTGTAATAACAGAGACATATAATATAGTAATATAGGGTTATTACCTGAATATTGGGGAATATTGTCCCGAGTAGAATTTTATATTGCACGAGCATGCGAGTGCAATATATGTTCTACGAGGGACAATATACCCCAATATTCATGCAATAACCCTTTTATTGTATAGCAATATGATATATCCAAGTAAAGATTTTGACGTTCATGACGTCATGAATTTGAAGATTTATTGCACTAGTGCAATATTGGAATTTATTGCACTCTAACTTTTGATTACTTTCTGTGGGAAATATTATATTGCTATACAATAATAACATTAACGTTTACAATTTTACTACACCAATCAATGTCTCTTCAGTGATACTCAGGCCAAAATATTTGAAATTCAATGGCTGATATTATCGTAGCAGAGCGTACATTAACAGAAAACTGAGACTTCTATTACAGTCTCAATCGACAGGTGTGTAAGAGCCGAAACCAGTATAGAAACTATGCATTATGGAGTTACATTCCTTAATTTAAATCATTTCCGCTATTTTATAACAGCAAATTTCACTTAAAGCTCATATTCTTGTCTTTCATTTTTGCTAATGTACTATGTCTATATGCCTTTTGGTGTTACTTCGAAAACTTGTTTGTTGCTTGTCTTTCATTTGTGCTATAGGCTTTTTCTATATGCCTTTTTACGTCTCTTGTTACATATATATGACGTGTCTCTGTTAATATACATCCCGTTGTTGTGTTATTGTACTTTGATACATTTGTGTATTCTTGTCTTTAATTTTTGCTATTATGCTTAGTCTATATGCCGTTTTGTGCTTCTTTGCTACAATTTTGTATGTTTTTTTAATGATTAAGATTATAACACAATGTTGACTGCTGCTGACATTTTTACCTATCATGTCTGTTTGTTTTGTTCACGCATCGTTGTCAATATCATGGAATTTGATGCGACTGTCATACAAGTAAGAGGTTGAGCTAGCTATAAAACCAGGCTCAATCCACCATGTTCTACATAAGAAAATGCCTCTACCAGGTCTGGAGTATAAAAGTTGTTACCCATCTGTTTGATGTGTTTGAGCTTTTGATTTTGTCATTTGATTAGGGACTTTCCGTTTTGAATTTTTCTCGGAGTTCAGTTTTTTTTTTTTTTATTTAACTTTTTTATAAATATATATCTTTTCTTTCTTTTCGTTAGTTTTCTTTTCTAAACTTTAATTTCATACGGAGTTATGATAAATATTAAACAACTAAGTAGATGGATATTGTTTAAAACCAGATGTTGGCTTTTGGCAGTAAATATTTTGCCGGCACCAGACTGCTCTGAATTAAGATAACTTAATTCAAGCCGGTAAAACAGCCTATTTCTACAGAAATGGTTATTTTACTAGCACCAGCAATATAGTGAATTTGTTATTTTGCCGGTTCTTTCTAAAGAGTGAAATTTAATATTTACTTCTGAAAATTACTTTGAAAATGTGCACTGTCAACATTAAAGAAACAAATAATAACCGACACACCAGTACAATGCAGTAGTTAAATAAGAAAATAGCTAACACTTTTTAAGACACATGTAATCGTTTAAAAACATTTATCAGTCAAAATGTAGGTAATTATTAAGAATTTATAAAAAGAAAAAAAAAATGGTCATTTGTTTTAAATTTCCTGTTTACAAAATTTTGAATTTTTCGAAAAACTTAGAATTTTCTTATCCCAAGCATAGATTACCTTAGCCGTATTTGGCACAACCTTTTGGAATTTTGGATCCTAAAAGCTCTTCAACTTTGTACTTGTTTGGCTTAACTTTTTTAATATGAGCGTCACTGATGAGTTTTACATGTATGTAGACGAAACGCGTCTAGCGTACTAAATTATAATCCTGGTATCTATTGAGCAATCATTGAGCAAAGAAATAATATCTAAAAATGACGTTGAAATAATTTCTGAAATCAGTCAGTCTAATTCAACATGTAAGCCTTAATATACAAAATTGTATATTAAATCATAATAACAAAGAATTAATTTTGCAAGGTTTATAATTTTTAATGCTATACAAAGCACGGTAAACATGATTATTGAAATAGTCTTATCATTACTACCTCCTGTATGTTCATTAGTTTCACATAAACATTATTCATATGTTCAGTGTTCATGGAACTCTAATACACTTGCTGTCAGTCAGTGGTAAATATAATAATACTATCTAAGCTACCTGTGTGTATGGTATAGGTATAGACATGTGTACGTATGTTCAGTTTTCATACGAACTGCGACGATCAGACATTTAGAAGAAAACCCCATGGCTTTGACGGTTAGTTGTTAGTATAATCGACGTATCTGCTCATATTCAGTTTCATGTTAATAGTTATCAAAGGTACCAGGATTATAATTTAGTACGCCAGACGCGCGTTTCGTCTACATAAGACTCATCAGTGACGCTCAAATCCAAATATGTATAAAGCCAAACAAGTAAAAAGTTGAAGAGCATTGAGGATCCAAAATTCCAAAAAGTTGTGCCAAATACAGCTAAGGTAATCTATGCCTGGGATAAGAAAATCCTTAGTTTTTCGAAAAATTCATAGTTTTGTGAACAGGAAATTTATAAAAATGACCACATTATTGATATTCATGTCAACACCGAAGTGTTGACTACTGGGCTGGTGATACCCTCGGGGACGAAACGTCCACCCTTACAATCTGTAGGGTAGATGGGAATAACATTTTCAGTAACATAGTGTATGGACAAAAATCAACGCCTTAGTACAGTTTACATGCGAATCATTGTGTTTTGATTTAATCTGTGTTTATGGTATGTGTATGGTTCATATGTGAAGGGTAAATTTCTATCATACACAGGTAACCTAAAAAGTTCTTCATTAACTACTGGCTAACATATATCAGGTCTAGAATGAAAATTGAACGCAGGAAGAGATTTTTACAATGAAAACACAGGAAACTGGTATAGCCTTGCATTTATTACTGACTAATAGATTGTCATGGTTCGCCTGAAAGCTGAAAATATGATATAAAGAAATTTCACCAACTCTTTCCATATTTTACTGCAATTGTCCCTACATTCACTACTGCCGAACAGATTAAGTATTTACCCGTCTAGAGTAAACGACACATTTCTTGGAATTACTACTGACCGACAGGTTGTCAGGGGTCAGGGGGCATGAAAACTAAACATAGGACGATATTTCTACCTCTCACATAAGAAACTTTCACACGACTTTCATTTACTACTAAAATCACAAAAATACTGAACTCCGAGAAAAAAATCAAAACGGAAAGTCCCTTATCAAATAGATGGTCAAATGTTCGCATGAAGGAAGAAATGTGTACCATACATATGTAGTGAACACATTCCTAGCTTTCATTACTGACTGAAAGGTTGCCATGATGCATGATTATGGGAAGAAATTGATATTAAACACAGAGGTAACTGACATGACAGGTTTATAATTTTGTAAGCCAAGTGCGCGTTTCTTCTTCAACAGACTCATCAATGACCCTCAAATAAAACATATCAAAAGGCCAAATGAAAAACAAAGTTATAGACCATTGAGAAAAGATTTTACCATATACAGCTCATGTAATCTTCTAGGACAGAACATCCACAGCATTTCTAACAATTTTTAAAAGTTTTGAAGAACGTTAAAATATGAATATGACTGTATTACTGATATTTCAAAAGAAACCATCACCAGCAGAAGCATCGACCCAGAGGTTGTAAAAAACAACTCATCAAAGACAACAGGTTTATAACTTTCCTCACCAGACTCGCGTTTCATCTACAAAAGACTCCTCTGTGACGCTGGAATACGTTTTCTTTTTATAAAAACTCAATATAAAACGAAGTTGAAGAGCATTGATGATTCATGAAGGCTTGGCCAAATACAGCTAAGGTAATCATTATCATGTGTATAAAATCCTTAAATCTGTCACAATAATCACAAGATTATGATTTCAACAGGTTGTGAGGTTTCCCTTAGACGCTAATGCAATTAATTTACCACTGAGTGACATGAGGTGGACTAATCTTTTAAGACTTGAACATGACAATGTGCAGGACAGAAAATACTACATTTCCCATTATAAAGATGATTTCAACAATGACATTATTTATATTTTTACAAGAGTTATTAGATTCCTGCACCTTGCAAAAGTTATGTACTTTTCTTGTAACATCATTTTGTACCTTGAATATCTGAGCATATATTACATCCATAAATTTCTTGAAATGTTCATGGATAGGATGTATAGACTGTTATGATCAATGCACTATATTATGTGTATCAAAAAGGTAGTGATAAGCCTTGGGAGGTTAAGATATCAAGTCAGTCCCATAAGGTTTTGATTGCATGAACCTAAAAACATAAATAATAATGTGCTGAATGATTTTAAGTATATAATCTGAAAATCATAAAATGCTCAAATTTTAGTCTTTTAATATTTGCAATGACCTTGTTCTCTGACACAGTGTGGTCAAAATCAATAGGATTCTTTTTTTTAGACACATAATCAACAAAAGATCTCATCTCTTTCGTTATTGATGGGAAAACAAAAGTTTTCATAAATTTTAGTCTACATAGATACTGTTACCTTGACCTACTGACATAAAATGCACTTATTACGACCGATATACATTTTAAAGTCAGGATATGTGAAGGTGATATTGATAATGATTGGATGCATGGTTTGATTTACACTTAAAAAAACTTGTCAATATTTACATGTCTATTAATTGTTGATCTTGACCACAGGCACTTATCTTAGATTTTTTTCTTTATGATATATTAAAGATATATATAGAGAGACAAGTGCCTGTGATCTTGACATATGGCCTAGTTACCTCAACATCAACTGCGCAGTCACCCTTTCCCAACCAAATATTGATAAAGATCTGGTTCACACCTCAATAGAATTTGCCTGCAAACCAAAAAGTTCCCAAAATTGCACTCTACTTATAGAATTGCAACCGTCAGCAAAGTTGATATGGTTTAAAGTCACACAATTTTGCATCAACTTAATCTGTCTATTGCTACTGAGACATTTACCTTTGACCTAGTTACCTCAAAATCAAAGGAGTTCTTCATCCCCAATGAATCTGGAAAATAAATGAGTGTCCTAACAACATGTCATTCTTTAAATCTCCAAATTATAGAAAACACTGTGATTTTTTAAACATACTATCATACATCTGCCATATCTACAACCCACCCTCAATGATAAAGCACATTAAAATATAACAAAAGAGGTTCCTGAAATTGGACAGGCATAGGAACACATGGTGAGGTTGGACTCATTTTTCAAGGCCACCTTTCACTTTTAAATCTGGCTCAGCAGTAAAACAAATGTATAAAAAAGTCTATTCAATAACAACCAGTTAAGGAAAGCATGATGGCCTCATAAGTATCCTTTGGCGTTTCTTAGTCCAACAAAATTCAATTCCGGAATACATTCAAATGTATATTTTATTGCAAATTATGGCTAGAAATATATCATATAGATGTTAGATTCATTAGATATTTGTTACAAATATACTGCACACCAGGAAATTTTCATGCATTCTTATTTTCCTGAAAATGGAAATACATTACTTGATTGTCTTCAGTATTGCCTTTCCCCCTTTTGTATGTTTTTAGTTGCCTATAACAATTTTGTTTGTCTCGTAATATTTTAATTATTTAGATAAAAGCTTACACTAAAATATCAAACATGAAACTAAAACAAATATTTTCTGGTTAACATTATTCTTATAACGAATATCTAAAAAAAAAAAAACAACATAAGCAACAGATATATCATTGATGTGTGTTTCTGCAGATTCATTTTAACTCATGGAATTAATGAGAATATGCGAATCTCAAGTTTCAGTTAACCTTATGATACTCAAGTAAAAAATCTCTTTTTGTCTGAGATGTCAAATGCTTAAATAATGTTGTATGTGTCTTTGAAATTATAGGGAAATGCTTTTTGCCTTGATGGCAAACAAAATGACATTAACAATTGTGTTACATATAAGATGTCCAAACGCTTGATGTTAAAACATTTTGTAGAGTGTTTGATCCACCTCTCATAACAGACTATGTAAAAATACAGTGAAAACAACAAAGCAGAGCATATATGTGGAGCATATCATATGTAAATTGAGATCATTTATTTTCAGTTTGTTCATATAGATTTGACACAAATTTGACATTAATTCATTATATGGTTATGTGAAAAAACCACAAATTATACTCTGAAATGGATCACATTTGTTAGCGACATTGTAAATTCAATATAAGTGATCACACCAAAAATCTAGTACAGAAATTAAAATTTAAACCTTGCTAATGACTAAAAAAAGCTTGAAAGAAGCATCTTCATAGCTTTGCAAGATATTTTAAGATAAAGAAATAAAAAAAAAAAACCACTAGATATTCCTCCTTCATTTGTGATGATACATATATAAACTTTTTATTGTAAAAAAATAGATGGCACATGATTGCACACTAATGAACTTTATATTGTAAATTGATTATCATTTCTATGAAATGATAGCTTTTAGAAATGATTTTGTAAAATATTGTTTCTTTTTATGCAAGTTTCAAGTTCTGCTGAAAATAAGCAAACCAGTACTTACAACAATAGTAGTTTAACGTTTGACCTACTTGTTTTCTAAAATTTGAAGTTTTCTATATATTTTATTTATGTCATCATTAGACCATTTCAATATAATTATACTTATATTTCTGTAATAAAAACTTATGGAAATTTACATGTGAAGTAAAAACTTGTCAAAGACAGCAGCCATATAATTTAGTATGCCAGACATGCATTTTGTATACATAAATCTCATTAGTGACATTAAAAGTTAGGACTGTTTGAAGGCTCTGGAACAAATAAGCATGACATAAAATGGCTATATCAAAATTTATCCATTTTAATTAATAAACATTAAGATATATATAACAATAATATTGTAATTCTCATGTAAGATATTTATTTTTTATATTATTTTCATTGTGATATTCATACATAACAATTATATACTATGTAACAATGTTTTTTTTTTATCTCATTTATTATTTTCTCTTTATAAAAACTAAATGAATCTTATTATATGAAACTTCATCATGATAACCATGGTACAACAAGATAAATGATACAAAATGCTGACTTGTTTATACATGCAATAAGCCTGTGTCTGAAACAGTAAGTCAATGAAATGCACTGAATGTAAAAATTAAAGATTACTACTTGACTGTAAATTCAGAAAATATAATTGTATACATGCTAGAATTACACATTAATGATTTGAATAAATTATTAAATTTTTAAATATCTAAATCAATATTTTGGTTAATTTCCAATAGTCTACCACAATCAACCAATTTCAACATGATCAATATAATACAATAAAGTTCTTGTAGAAATAGCACTTTGAAATACCAATCATAAATTATGCAGTAACAGATAGAGAAAAACTTAATAAAATTAGTCTAATACTATCACAAGTCTAAATAAAATTTGGTATATGGAATGATGTTTATCAAACTTGGTATGTAGTTGAAGACACATTCCCTCCATGTCCGGTCCAGTTGGTGTGTATGAACTTCCCTGGGTTGTCTAGTAACTCGTAAGTGTGGGCACCAAAATAATCTCTTTGTGCCTAAAAATGTGAATACATTACATATTAATTTTAATATCAGTTGGTTCCAAACACCCCAACTAAAATTAATTTAGCTCATTTAATTTTCGTAAAATTTTGACAAAATATTAACCATAAACCTTCGTCTAAAATATCAAAATTTAAAAAAAATTGAACCACAAACTCACAAACTAACTTAACTGAAAATTTGTATCCGATATATAGCAGTTTGACATACACTAATTTTGATCATTGAGAAGCTTAATATTCTCTTAACAATAGAACATGGTTAAAACGTTTAGCTGATTTTTACAGAGTTATCTCCCTGTAATGGCATCTACCACCTTTACAGTTACCAAAGTTATTCTTAGCATGTGTGACACGTCTGTGTATTTCTATTTATTATTCATATTTGTTTCATTTGTGACATTCGTTCTCAATATTATCTTTAAATTTGTGATTGAAATATTCCTTAGTAAAAACATATTTGATTGTGAATATAAAGGTAGCAAGTAGCCAATGAAATAAGTGTTTCAATAACATCTCTTTATAATTTAAAAAATACCTGTAACATATTGGCTGGTAGTCTTGCAGATCTATACCCATCAAAGAAAGCTAATGCTGTACTGAAGGCAGGAGTAGGTACACCTAATGTAACAGCTGTTGCTACAACTTTACGCCATGATGTCTAAAATATAAATTAAAGAAAGCTAATGCTGTACTGAAGGCAGGTGTAGGTACACCTTATGTAACAGCTGTTGCTACAACTTTACGCCATGATGTCTAAAATATAAATTAAAGAAACCTAATGCTGTACTGAAAGCAGGAGTAGGAACACCTAATGTAACAGCTGTTGCTACTACTTTACGCCATGAAGTCTAAAATATTAATATCAATGAAAATTATAAAAAAAAAGGTCCAAAATCATTTTGCAAATGAGAGTTTTCTAAAACTACTTTTAATTGGGGTCAGAAAACACTTCTTATAATTTCTGATGATTGTTGCTTGGCCCTGAATTTTAAGCTCAAGGGAAAAACAATAATCAATTAAATTTTCTGAAAGGTGGGATAAATCATAATGAGCCATTCATTCCCCCAACATCCATTCATTCATTCATTTTGACCTTTTTAAAGATATTCAAATGAAATCAAATGAATTGTCTCTCATTTAATTTTCTTACCTGAAAATTCCAACATAGAGTTAGATTATAAATATATTATTTGCATCAATTAACCATTAAAAAACTTTACAAGCAGAATGTTTGTAAAATATTTCTTCCATGTCCATATTGTTTATTGCAATGAGTAAATGATTTTTTCAATAAATGATTTTTTTCCATTTTTTTCTATACATCTTTTTAGAGATATGCCATATTGTATTGCATATTTTGTCATAAAATTAAATAATAACAACAATTCATATTATTATCTGATTTAAACAAAAATCTTGGTTGAGCTCGATTTAGCTCTAAACACAGACTAAACAAACAGATCTTTTTCTTGCATGGCCTCAATCTCAAACAGAATATTTTATTGCATGGCCTTACCTGACATTTCTGTATTTCTCCTTTAAAGAAATCATCCAGCAATAAGTTACTTAGATCTGGCTTCTTGTCAAATGCTTGTTTAATATTCCCTAAGAACACACTACAAATAAATACTGTTTTCATTTATAAAGTTTCTTCAAAGTCATAAATAAAAATTATTAATGCACAAATGAATATTGTCCCTATTACGTTCTTTCATTAATGTAATTGGGAATAGTAAAATGTTTTAAGATTAAGAAAATCGTGAATTGGGATATTGTAAGAGACTAAGAGATTAGGCTATGAAAATAACAAAGATAATCAGAATTTATTAAGTTGCAAAGGGGAGGTAATAGAGATCCTTTTCTAAACCAAACATGAAATTTTGTTAATTATCTCCCTTACTTAACTTTTTTGTTTTTTAATCTAAAATTCTAAACAGTCTAAAATTCCACAATAAAAATCAATAAATAAGATAGAAGATAACCTACCTTCTGATAATACAACCTCCTCTCCACATCAAGGCTATACCTCCCATGTTAAGTTTCCAATTCAATTCCTTAGCAGCCTCCCTCAATAACATAAAACCCTGGGCATATGATACTATCTTGGAAGCATATAATGCCTAAAAAATAAAAAATAAAAATTTTCATTCAAATTTTAGTGAATTAAAAATGCAATAATTAATGTTAGAAATGTTCATGCATAGATATTATCAGGTTTTCAGCATATAGATAAAATTTCTGCGATGGGTATTTATACTTTGTATTGATCTATTCTAAAAAAAAAAGTGCATACTGCATTGAGCAACAAGTATTTTACAATACATTATATCCTGGAATTTTTATCCATTTGAGGTATTGATTCAAGTGTAAGACAGTTTTTTCTAAAAAAAAAAATAAGTTTACTTTGATGTTTTTTTATATCACCAAGTCATATACATCAGAAAGCTATGATATGGAATCTTATTCACAGCTGACAAAATTGTTATGGATATACAATAAACTAGGTAAAAATTACCCACAATAATTAAGTTTTGTTTGTAAAAAGTGGTAAAATAGAATAATGCGTACACAGCAATCAGTGTGAATTGTTACCAAAATACATGTCAGTCAAATTTAAATGAATAGGTTAAAATTATAAGAAGCCAGAAAAGAAGGGAGTCTACAATAGCTTATTCTTAGAAAAATTTCTTCCTCACGCTATCCATCTTTCACACTCAGTGAACCAAGAAATCAAAACCATAGTTGTAAAAAGTTTAAATCAAAATGAATGCCAGATCTATTGTATTGTAAATGTGACCTCAAGGTCATGGTAAACTCTACCTTCAACAAAATCTTTAACCCAACTGATATTCCAATCCACACATCAGAAATCATAATGGCCCCTATTAAAAATTGTTTTAACAACACAGTAACTTACATATTTGATATCATTAATAAATTCTTTTTTATCCCCAGTATATTTGGTAGTTGCTGGTCCTTTGATTTGTTTACTAGCTTCAATTCTCTCCCCTTGCATGGCTGAAAGACATCTGGCAAATACAGCTTCAGCTGAAAAATTAGAAAAAGATAATAAAATACATTTCATTTTTAAGGTTCAGTACATAAATTAGATTACTGGTCTTCATCTTGAAATGTTTTTATTTGACTAAATATCATCATACCAGTATATTAAGCATTAATGGTACAAAAACATGGTTTAAAGCATTTATTGTGTGCAATAATAATCAGACACTATCTATTCATTCTCATACTTGTATATTTTATTTGTTTGTGCAGTATCATCAATTTTAGATAATCTGGTAATTTGATTGTTGGTACTGTTTTTAACTCTTTAATTTGGAAGGAGGTTTTGAGCAAACATTAGGTCATCAAATCCAATCAAAACTAAAGGGACTGATTCAGAAATTGTTTCTTTTTATTTGTTTCAACATGAAATTGAACTTTAAAGCTGTAACAAAAAGATAAATCTTTTTAATCATTGTATTTATGCCAGTGAAAAGGACTAGAATCAATGTTGCATTTTGTTGCTTTTTTTCACCAAACATAAACAATTGTCCATTAGTTTGGTTTTTAAACCAATAAGATGTCCTGTAAGTTCTTTCTATTAATGTTTAATAAAGTTTTAGACAAACCTATTAAAGATACAGGTACACCATATTCTAATGCTGAGATTGCCGTCCACTTTCCTGTTCCTTTCTGAAATTATAAATTGGTTCTATGTTGTAATTTTGGCTGTAATTATCTTTTATATAAGAAGCATCTATCTTAAGTAAAACTTGTGTAGTTTTGTTCAATGAAATCTGGAAAATAAATTTCTGAAAACATAAACAACTTTAAAGTATTGCAAAATATTATGGCACAGAAAGACAAATTTAAATGAATGAGCATCATGCTTTTAACTGTATACCTGTCCAGCTGTGTCTCTGATTTTGTCCAGGAGATATTTGCCATCAGAATCTTTAAATCTAAGGATATCTCTTGAGATCTCTATCAGGAATGATTCCAGTTCTCCTTTGTTCCAATCATCAAATACCTGTCAAAAAACATGATAAATATACAATAAGCAATATTCCCTAAAAATTAAGTTGATTCATGTTTTTTCATGGGTACCAAATTTGTATGTATATAGAGGAAATTTGTTAATGTGGTTTTGTAAATATAGATTCCTACACTGCAACAAGTGTATTACGATGTTTCTCCACTCGAGACAGTTAAATTTTATTATTTAAAGCGTGAGGCTTGCCGAGCTCTTTAAATAACTAAAATTTAACTGTCGAGAGTGGAGAAATATCGTAATACACGAGTTATAGTGTAGGAATCTGTTTCTCTGATTTTTATCCTCCTTTTTAAAGATTTTCAGAAACTTGTGTTCTTTATATGCGACGTCATCAGGCATGGTCACCTTTTTTCATGACGTCACAATAGGAAAATTCAGAAGAAAACAAAACATTTAGACGTCATAATCAAATTTCGACTAATCATTTGCCGAGAACAGATTTTTCACTAGTGAGGAGAAATATTTTTCTCACACCGGTCAGGAAATGTGAAAATAGCACAAAAAATAGAGAAAAGTTTTTCTCTAATTCTTCGTCAATTCATCCCTTTCTGCACCCATTGTATAAAAAATATTTAATGAATGTGTGGTTCATTTGATCTCAGTTCTTCATTGGTTAAAATCCAATTATGACGTCAAATTTTCTTGCTTTTCTATGAATTTCCTATTGTGTCGGCATGAAAAAAGGTGACCATGCCTTATGACGTCAAATAGAAAGAACACAGTATTTTGCAGATCACTCAAAAGAAGGACAAATTTTGCCTCCTTATTATTTGAAAATCATTAGAGAAACAGATTCAGCCAACAAATCTTGTGCAATACGATATTTATCCACTCTCAACATTTAAGCTATGAAATGTACTCTAGCTCTTCACAGTCAAATAACAAATAATTATTATATTAATTTACTTACTCTTTAAACTTAAATTATCAAATTGCTACAATTTATGTTTTCAGTCATGGTTATCTCCCTTCTTTGGCAAAATTGGAAAATTGGAAAAATAATGTTAAATGATTGATGTTTTAATAAATTTAAAAATTATATTTTTTTAAATTCTTGTTAACACTGCCTTCTTTTGTTTCTCTATTTTCTATTTTACAGTGTTTGATTACTGTACATTCAGAAATTATTGAGTGCATTTATTATTGCGATTTTGTCATTTTGGACTAAAATTTTTGCTATGAAGTGAAAAGTCCTGTTTAATTTATATAATATTTTTTTAAAAATGGAAGTTTAAATTATTGCGATTAAAACCATGTCGCATTTCTCACAATAATTTAAAAATTACAATTATTAAAATGTCGCAATAATTTCTGAATTTACAGTATAAAGAATTTATCATGTTTCAAACAGTAATACTATATAAAAGTTTACAAAGAAACCTACATCAGCCATCTCATCTTGTGTCATTCCTAAAACATCCTTCATCAAATGGTAGGCTTCACATATCAACTGCATATCTCCATACTCAATACCATTGTGGACCATCTTCACAAAATGGCCTGCTCCTTCTGGTCCAACCTTGAATAATAATAGTAAAATATGGTCTGAATTATGCCTCCACACTTGATTACATTATTACTTTTAAATAAAAAACATTCAATCTGTGAAATTGTTTACTAAGTAAATTCCATGTAACCGTAACAACCACTATGTTATCCAGTTAGGACAAAATTGGAAAGTTTTCAGAAAGGTCTCCTTCAATAAAGTTCATGCTCCATTTTGGTCAAGTGAGGTAAAATATCTGTTTATCTGGTACTATGTATATTACTTATAAGATTCTGTATATTCTGTATAAAGCAATAGTTTTAAAATATATAGTTCCTTTTAGGTCTTACCCAATCACAGCATGGTTCTTTTCCAACTTTAGCAGATATAGACTGGAAAATATCTTTTACATGAGGCCTAAAATAAAAGACAAAATGTCAAATTCTCATTTTAAAAACTTAAAATTGTAGTTTAAAATTCATGTTCAGAAGACAGTACAATTATTTTCAAATCTCTACAAAAGTATCTATGTGTAGTGACTTGTCATGCAATACTGTAAACCAACTAATTTTTTAGAGCCATTAATTTTTGCGACTTTCGCGAGTAGAAAAATAACGTGAATATCATTTGTCGCGAACTTGTAAAACTTGGATCTTTCCTTATCATGCTTATTGAATTACACCCAGTAAATTTGAAAATCACGAAATTAGGATGAAAGGGCTTAACGCGAAATATAGTATATGTGAAAATAAGTTGGTTTGCAGTACATGCTATATTGACTGATTGATTGTTGGTGTTTTTTTTTTTAAATGTCACTTTAAGCACTCTTGGCTGTGTTTAACAGCCATTCTTCATAAGTAAAGAAAGTCTGCGTACCAAGAAGAGAAGACAACCATCCTTTGAAATGAAAATGGACGATCTATGTCAACTAATTTATTTTCAATATACCCTTTAAGTTTAATTAGTGGATTGAGGCCTATTTATTTATTTTTTCAGCGCACCTGATCTCCCAATTATCATGCTATAAGTTTACAATCTCGATGTTAGAAAACCCTTTAATTATGCATTGAAAGATTTAATCTAAAATTTTCAATAATTTAATATTTGTTTTCATTGTTTGATTTCTTATATGTTTGTATTTTTTTCATGTGGAATTTTCCACGAAATTTTGAGAATTAAATAAAACATCAAGAACATTAGTTCTCGTCCACTTTAAAGTAAAGATACAAAAGCACATAGATGGACCATTTTCAATCATCATCTTTCCTGCCACTTACACTACTTCCTACTTACCATGCCTCTGGAGAACCTCCAGGCATCAAAGATGGACCATATCTAGCTCCATCTTCTCCCCCACTTACACCACTTCCTACATATAGCATACCCTTAGCTGCTAATTCCTTGCATCTTCTCTGAAAAAGAAAATGAAAATTATTCATTAAATCAATACATTCTAAACATGTTAAAAAGACAACATGAAAAATTGAGCCCTGTGGTAATTTTCACAAAAACTCTGAAAATACAGCACTAAATTGTAACATGTATGAGGTTTCAAATGTAAAGTGATAAACAAACCATAAATAATTAATTCAAAATCAACTTTTGATTAACTTGCATCACCAATCATAAATTTTTGTGTTGAAATTAGCAACATTACAGGAGGATGTGTGTGGGTTTCCCAGAGATGGTCTTTTCTAGTAAATGAAGTCTCAAGAAACTTCAACTGAGTGATGGAAATATTAAAGAACCTTAGTGAGTACGTCTACATATTATGTCCTTATTATCTAAGAAGGTTTCGTGAAATTCTGTTGTGTGGTTTGAGAGGAGTTGCGATTACAAGAAACAGGACGAACTGACGGACGAACGGACTGATGGACGGAAGGGTCAAAATCATTAAACCCTCTGCAACTTTATACGTGGGGTAAAAACTGTTGCAGAAGTACATTGAAGCAAATAAGTTCAGAGGAGCATAACTCCTAGAAAGAAAGAAAAATTGTAATTTCCTGTCGATATGCACATCTACATAGTATGTCCTTATTATCTACTAAGTTTCATGAAATTCTGTTGTATGGTTTCAGAGAAGTTGCGATGACGAACTGTTGCAGTAGTACATTAAAGCAAATAAGTTAAAAGGGTTGTAACTCCTAGAAAAAATTTTGAATGTAATTTCCTGTGGATATTCACATCTACATATTATGTCTTTATTATCTAAGAAGGTTTCGTGAAATTCTGTTGTGTGGTTTGAGAGGAGTTGCGATGACAAGAAACAGGACTGACGGACAGACGGACAGACTGACTGGTCAAAAACATTATACCCTCCTCAACTTCGTTGAGTGGGGTATAAAAATACAATGATAAAAATATTCCAAATCTTCATCTATAGGAGATTCATTACTTACATTTGTATCTCCATACTCTGAGTTTCCTCCATCAATGATGATGTCACCTTTCTCTAAAAGAGGTACCTAAAAAATATTTATTTTATACATGTAATCAAGATATCCACTATCAAGAAACAAATGACAGTTTTCTTATTTGCAATAACATTTTTTAATAAAACATTTATCAGTTAAAATAGTTTTTAAAGATGCTTTTATTTGAATCAATTACTTCAAATTTTGAAGCATTTTTCTGCAAAAAATTACTCCTGTTCATGAAAAATATCTTTAATCATTACCCTTTTATGACACATTTTTCATATGTGTTATATAGACGTATTTACACTTGTATGTAAATATGCCCCCAATACGTAGAATCACACAGGTTCCCTTAAACTTTGACATAACAATTCAAAAATTTGACATCTCTGACAACAAAAAAGAGATTGTTGCTTGACATCAAAAGGTTATTCGGAGACGATCTAAGGTCATTTGGAGACAAAATTCAGCTAAATACCAAAAGTGTAAATACGTTTATTGGAGGTAGCATTGTAGGTTTCTACTCCTAAACTCAGTTAATTTGAAGCAGTATAACAGAAAACACACAATGAATAAACTTTACTAGTGAAATTGATTTTAACAAAGAAATGTTGTATTTAATTCAAAAGAAGTACAAGATATTCTAAATTATGTCTGTAATCATGGTAATAAATTTACCAATTTGGCAATAAAGTCATCAACAGCTTGTCCTGCTTTGACAAGTAACATAACTCTTCTTGGCTTCTTTAACAGAGACACCATGTTTTCCATTGATGTAGCGCCAATAACTTTAGTTCCTTTGGCTTCATTTTTCATAAATTCTTCTACTTTAGACACTGTTCTGTTGAAGGCTACAACCTGAAAAACACAAAAAAACATTCTTTCAACATACAGGTATAGTTATAAAAAGTATATTGGTATTTCATATAGAACCATTTTCAATGTAGTTTTAGGAGAAATATAGTGAGAAAGGTTTTTACAAAAGCATATTTTGTAATTTTTGAAATTTCACAAAGTGTTTGCATTGGCTTCCAAAAAGTAATGTATACAAAATGTAAAATAGAAAAAAAGTGAAATTAGTTTTTCTGCTCACATGAACATGTACTACATATACTAATTCTAATTTTTGTGGATTTTGTAAGTATAGCCCAGTCTAGGTGAACCATGAATTACAATATTCATCAACGTACAAATTTTTAAAAGGCTAGTAGAACTAGATTTATTTCACTTGACTGGACAGGGTTTAAGAAGTTTGTTATTTAAGACCAGTCCATCTACAGACAGGAGTTTTGGGATAAACTCATCAATGAGGTGTCCAGTTATTCGTCCCATATCATACACTCAGTTCTTTTGTATATGCGTTTGGTGACACTGATTGGTTATTAGAATTCAATAATAATTATAACGGCAATCATCCTTATCATATCTTCAAATATACTGTCCTTATGCAAATTAAAACATAAGCTCCGCCTGATCAGTTGTAATAACATTGGTTATATCGAACCTTAAGCAAAACCGGGAAATCAAATATCTGGAAAAATACAATTTGTCCTCAGTACCAACAAAAACGAATTAATCGAAAGCTAAGACAGGTAGATTGATAGATAAAAATGCTCTATAAAGTAACAGTACAGAATTGAAATTTACAGTGAAATAATGATCTTGACCTACAGTATTGACTTACAGTAAATCCATGGTCATTCATATTTAGAATGAGATTCTGTCCCATCACTGCAAGCCCAATCAGGGCAATATCTCCTCTGAAAAATAAATATTGTTTAAATTAATATGCCATTGATCTTAATTGTTTTAAACATTGTTGGTTCTATTAAGCAATTGTTTTTATGTTGAATGGAATGCATTTTATGAGTTCATGAGCTAAGGATAATTACAATTACTGGATATATTATTTGACTAGTTTAAGGGCTGGAAAAATTAAACTTTTAAACCTCAAACAATTCTGTGTTACAGGCTAAAATATAGGCACACATTTAAAAATGAAAAAAAATGGTTAATCAAAGTACATAAAAAATACTTCACATTATGTGATTTTATACATAATTACACCTTATATAAGAAAGCAAGATTTTGATTGGTTGATAGCCAGTGTATTTTTCGCATATTCTAATATGTTTTCCTCATTTCAAACGAATTTGCCTGTTTTTCAACACTGCCGGTGAATTTGCCTCAAATACCATGGTATTTGCCATTTTGGATATTCCTTTTTTACCCTCGCGAGCAGCTTCCCGCCAAAAGATTTCGGATATGACGTTACATAATGAAAGCGAGCTAACGCGTATTAGAACATGTATAATTCCCGCGGTTCTATGATAATATCCACTTATACCCTAAATTATGCATAGACATGTTTATGAATTGCAGCTTGATAGTATTTGTCTGCACATGTACAGAGAGTTTCAATCCAAATCTATTCGGTGTAATTAAACAGATATATCATGTTATGGAGGGGTATTTGCGAAAAATACCAGTCTTGGGACAGAATTTCCCTCGCCTAGCGGCTCGGGAAATTTCACAGTCCCTTGACTGGTATTTTTCGCAAATACCCCTCCATAACATGATATATCTGTTCAAAATTTATATATCATGCTTACAAGGGGTATTTGCCAAAAATACTGGTTGAGAAACCGGTATTTTAGGCAAATACCCCTTGTAAGCATGATATAATTGTTTAATTCCACCGAAAGTTCCACCTCAGAAAGTTTATTATAATCAGGTATCATATGAAATTTCGACTTGAATGTATAATTTTTGTATACACTGCAGCTGTGCTATTTGTGCAGTCAAATTGCATTGACCGTATAATCATTTCTTATCATTTGTTTTTATGTACAGTCACTGACTTTATATATATCTCCCTTTTTATGAAAATAAGCTGACTACTACACTTTGTTCATCAGTTTCAGTGAAGCATAATACAAGTGGATTCCAGTTTTATGTGACCGGTTGACAATTCGTTTCCGTTGAGTTTAATTTATGACGTCATTCCCGGAATTTTTATGTCATTCGGTTCAAATTCAATAATGATGCTTTTTATCCTAAATATTTCATCTGGAACCATATATTTAGAATGACCATGAATTTGTCATATTAGAATAGAAATAATTCATTAAGTTATTTTTAGACATGGTATTCCCCATCTGCCATGGTATTTGCTAGCAAATACCCCGGCACATGGAATTCCCAAATGGCAAATACCCCGGCAGAGAAAAGAAAATCTCAATATATAGAAATTGGTGAAAAATACCATGTTTCTACCGTTTCTCATCCAATCAAAATACAGCATTATTACATAAGGTGGAATTAAGTAAACTAACTAGTTTTTGAATATATAAACATAATGTACATCCTTATTGCACTTTATATCCTGTTATACTTGAGTTACTTGATGTTCATGTACATCTTTAAATATCTATCAAAGTACAAAAAGATGTCTACACAACAAAACTAGTCACTGTAACTTGTGACTTTTTTTTCCAAAATGTTATTTATTTTTCAGAAATAATTTTGTTCATTCTCTTTTGTTTATGATTTTGTTAGAAAAATAGTGATCTTTTAAGTTTACAACAAAGTCCTTCAAACAAAGTTGATTATTGATGGTTTTGCCTCTTTGATGTTCCAATATGTTGGGCCAGTTGGGTGAAAAAAAGCATGCTTGATGAAAAAAATTACTACCCATACCAATGTTATTGTTAGTTGTAATTTGTTGGTAAAATTTAATGTCCTAATGTGGCTAATAAATGAGTCAATACCCATACTTTCCAAACCTTTCATTTATAGATTTAAAATTTATAACAAAACAAACGTGTTGAGGGCTGTACTTTGACCCATAATGTATAAAAAAGAAGATGTGGTATGATTGCCAATGAGACAACTATCCACAAAAGACCAAAATGACACAGACATTAACAACAATAGGTCACTGTACAGCCTTCAACAATGAGCAAAGCCCATACCGCATAGTCAGCTATAAAAGGCCCTGATAAGACAATGTAAAACAATTCAAACAAGAAAACTAACGGCCTTATTTATGTACAAACCAGGTGCTCCGCAGGGCGCAGCTTTATACGACCGCAGAGGTTGAACCCTGAACAGTTGGGGCAAGTATGGACAAAACATTCAAGCGTGATACAGCTCTGAATTTGGATTGTGATCAAATTTTTGACATTACATGGGTTTTTTTTACACAAAACAAATGTCAAGATTTTACAAATCAATTAAAGATTTCTTCTTCAAACTTTTTAAATCTAAAATTAAATAGTTGACACAGCATAGGTTTCTGACACAGAATGAATGTGGTCTAATGAACTTAAAAGTTTTTTTTTGCCTTTGAGCAATTCACTATGCTGTTGAATATTAATCCTCTCAAAAAAATGTTTGAAGAAATTTTCTTTTTATTTATGAAATCTGAAATGAGAAAAATTTAACCCCCCCCCCCCCCCCCCCACCCACCCCTTTTTTTTCACATCCCCGTTTCCCTTTTTCCAAAACTGATATCAATTCAAATTTCTAATGGAGTTTGCAACAATAACTACTCTTTTAAATACATCATTAAATATTAAAATGTAAAATAAAGTGCTTGTTATCACTGAATGGTAAAGATTGGTTGGTAGTAAAAGTGAATATACATTGTTTATTGTATAAAACAATAAAAAAAACTTCATCAGCAACATTTTATATTGGCAAATTTCCAATGAAGTTATTTACATAAAGTTATTGGCAAAAAAAAATAGAAAATGACATCATAGTCATGTCTGGCAAATGTCCAACATACATTATCTAAAAACATTTTAGATAAGATAAGGAAAAAAAGCTTTATCAGCAACATTTTATATTGGCAAATTTCCAATGAAGTTATTTACATAAAGTTATTGGCAAATAAAAATAGAAAATGACATCATAGTCATGTCTGGCAAATTTCCAACATATATTATCAACTACTATTCTATACAAAGAAAGATAACTCCAATTGAAAATTAATTGCTATTGCACAATATTGTGCAATTAGATATTTCTTGCTATTGTGCAATACTGTGCAATTGAAAATTTCTTGCTATTGCACAATACTTGATATGGAATCCTGATTTGGACCAACTTGAAAACTGGGCCCATAATCAAAAATCAAAGTACATATTTAGATAAAGCATATCAAATAAGCCCAAGAATTTAATTTTTGTTAAAATCAAACTTAGTTTAATTTTGGACCCTTTGGACCTTAATGTAGACCAATTTGAAAACTGGACCAAAAATTAAGAATCTACATACACAGTTAGATTTGGCATATCAAAGAACCCATTTATTCAATTTTTGATGAAATCAAACAAAGTTTAATTTTGGACCCCCATTTGGACCAACTTGAAAACTAGGCCAATAATTAAAAATCTAAGTACATTTTTAAATTCAGCATATCAAAGAACCCCAAGGATTCAATTTTTGTTAAAATCAAACTAAGTTTAATTTTGGACCCTTTGGACCTTAATGTAGACCAATTTGAAAACGGGACCAAAAATTAAGAATCTACATACATAGTTAGATTCGGCATATCAAAGAACCCCAATTATTCAATTTTTGATGAAATCACACAAAGTTCAATTTTGGACCCTTTGGGCCCCTTATTCCTAAACTGTTAGGACCAAAACTCCCAAAATCAAACCCAACCTTCCTTTTATGGTCATAAACCTTGTGTTTAAATTTCATAGATTTCTATTTACTTATACTAAAGTTATAGTGCAAAAACCAAAAATAATGCTTATTTGGGCCCCTTTTTAGCCCCTAATTCATAAACTGTTGTGACCTCAACTCCAAAAATCAATCCCAACCTTCCTTTTGTGGTCATAAACCTTGTGTTAAAATTTCATTGATTTTTATTTACTTATACTAAAGTTATTGTGCGAAAACCAAGAATAATGCTTATTTGGGCCCTTTTTTGGCCCTTAATTCCTAAACTGTTGGAACCAAAACTCCCAAAATCAATCCCAACCTTCCTTTTGTGGTCATAAACCTTGTGTCAAAATTTCATAGATTTCTATTCACTTAAACTAAAGTTATAGTGCAAAAACCAAGAAAATGCTTATTTGGGCCCTTTTTGGCCCCTAATTCCTAAAATGTTGGGACCAAAACTCCCAAAATCAATCCCAACCTTCCTTTTGTGGTCATAAACCTTGTGTTAAAATTTCATTGATTTCTATTCACTTTTACTAAAGTTAGAGTGCGAAAATTAAAAGTATTCGGACGACGACGACGACGCAGGACGACGACGCCAACATGATAGCAATATACGACCAAAAAATTAAAATTTTTGCAGTCGTATAAAAATGAATGAAAAACAAATATGTAACACATAAACAAACGACAACCACTGAATTACAGGCTCCTGACTTGGGACAGGCACATACATATATAATGTGGCGGGGTTAAACATGTTAGCGGGATCCCTGGTTTACTTTTATAAATTGTTATTTGGATGGAGAGTTGTCTCATTGGCACTCATACCACATCTTCCTACATCAATTAACTAGTTATAAGTCTCCATTCTACAAAATGAGATGACATTAAAAGAACCACACTAAGATTTTGTTGTTTATTGGTGTTTAGAACCCCATTCAGCTCCTTTTGCTATATCATTGTGGCAAGTTTTTATCTATGGAAGAAGCAAGAGAACCCAGAGAGAACCATTTACTTTCTGTAATAAAATTTGCAATCCTTGGCAATCATAATCAGAGTCGAAAATGCCCACATTAGTGGATCAAACTCATAACAACAGAGTTGTAGATGATAGTGACTTTTTGTGAATTGGTCCTCATAACAATTCACGATGGAAGAAGAAAAATTGTACTCTCTTATTTCATTGTAAAGAGAAAAGAAAAGAACATTTTTTTATCTTATTAAACATAACAATGAAATTAATTAACCATCATCATGACAGGAAAAAAATCTACAAATTACAAAATATTTTCTGAAAAAATATATATGCCTCTGCTCAAAATCTTTTTCTTCATAATTATGTGGTTGAATGTAGGATTGGGACAAACACACACACAACACACCTTTTCTCTGATAAAACTTCAACAATAAGAAGAAAAAAGAAAAAACTTGCTCGAAACTGGAAAAAAGTACATGTATGTCAAATTAATTTTGTAATGATTTTAAAATATCTTTTCTTTTTGCATGACAAGTCATTATTAATAATAATAGTGTTGTTCCTGAGAAAAATCCTTTTAAATGAGAAACAATTCTAGATTTTCACTTTAAAAGTCTCACACTACTCAGGTGACATATTTACACAAGGCATTTTTTACTTACATGTATGTGTAAAGAAACGTGAAAAAATGGACAGTTTGATAATTCCTAAATGTATATCAGATTACATTACTAATTTAAAGAAAACGTGATAATTTTGAAAACAGTATTTTAGCTTGAAGTTTAACCCATGGACTTTTTCATAAACATTGCATGATTAAAAGTTTAAATATTCATGTCTTAATATCATATTCATATGTTTAACACGAATTCAATATCTTTTAAAAATGTTGAGATAAGATGTAAATGAGGGTTCATTAATTTTTATGGCTACATTATCAGTGACACAGTAACATCTGACTTGTACAAATTTTTAAGTCTCCAAAATTGAACTGTCAATGTCAGTATTACATGTGTATCCGGGCATGAATAAAAACCAATTTGATTCAAATTAAAAATAAAATATTGTCAGTGTTCTCCCCAGAAATTTTGGATAGCATCACATTTGGCGTAAAAAATTAAATTGTATTTTTTACAATGTAATTTATCGTGTCGTGGAAACACTTTATTTCCTTTATGTTATATATACATTATTGTTTATTACAAAATGTATTATAATGTTTGTATGCTATAGGCCCTTATTTGGTTAATAAAATATTCTATTCCACCCTATTCTTTGTTTTTATATTGTTGAATTCATAACTGAGAATACAATTAAACTATAACCATGATAACAGTATTTTCAGTTTATGTTTTCTATATTCATTTATAGTTCCAGAATTATTTTTTCCCCCTTAGTCTAAATAAAAATATATGTGTGGTTCCAGTTATCCTACCTATACCCAGCTAAATGAATGAATGGTTTATTATAGTGCAACCTGTATAGATACAATTGCACTAAATATGTAGGAAAAAACACGGGTTCTTAATAAAAAATTTGAATAGAAAAAATTCTTTATCATGTCTTTGAAACATATTGGTTCATGGTCCCAGTTGTTTCTTTTTACAAAATGATATATTTTTAACAAAGTTATCTACAAGTAGTCTGTTAATGCTTAGTTTTCTCTTTATGTATCATTGTTTTCTGTATACTGTGCCATTTGTGCATATGTAGCTATTATTGTAAAATGCGGATTTTTGTCATATCTGGTCCGGTTCCGAAAACAGTAGTTTACGCTAAAATATTAAATGGCCGCCGAAAGCAATGAAAAATACGAAAATAAACATAGTTTGACAAGAGATTGGGAATGAATATGGCGTTTTGAATGCATTAAATGGATGAAACATATACACAAGCCAATTTTGATCACTTTCTAAAGAAAGTACAAAACTTATTTCGCCCAAAATCAAAATTTTCACTCTCGATTTACAAAAAAGTAATAGGAAGAGAAAGAAAGTAATACTAATATATTAAAAGTCGTAAAAAGATAAGACTCAACCTCATTTTAAAAGAGAAAAATTGTTTGTTTCTTTGAAATTTCATTTAGCAAACATATATTTCGATTTTTTTATGATTTTCTGATTTCGTTTTCTCCTTGTCGAAATTTGCCGATTGCAAACCACGTTGTATTAATCATGTCAAAGTGACAGCTTGGGGTATTCGTATCCAAACAGTTATCAACCAAAGGGCAATTAACACCTATTTAACCACTCTAAATTGCCTATATTGTCCGACTTGAAGGGATTACAATTAAAAGTGATATATTTTTTTTATGATCATAAGTGGTAATTAGATGAAAGTTCAAAATTTAGGAACGAGAAAAAAAACATCCTGAAAATAATTATAGCGTCGCGGTAATAATTATAGCGTCGCGGTAATTATTATAGCGTCACGGGAAGAAATATAGCGTCGCGGTACCGCGACGCTAAAACAGCCTGGGGAGAACACTCTATTGTGGGTTTTTTTTTCTTCTTCATTTTATCAGAATATTTCAATTGACAATAGTTTGAGCAGTCAAGTTGATTCCATATTTTTACTATTGATTTCAGAGAAGTTCTTATGTTCAAAACTTTTGATGGATGCGAAAGGGTTAAAACAAAATGAGTATGTCATATTATATAACAGTTTTATCAAGCTACATGTAAAATTTTAAGTAACAAGGAGATTTTGGAGTGTATGTGACTCACCAAAAAATTGTTAAATCCATAAATAAAACTACTGTCAAAAATACATCAATTTTTATGTCAATAAGGTATTGTAAAATGACTAATTAATAATCAAATACAACTAAAATACAACTAAATTCATATCAATTTCATTGATTTATCAAAATTAGAGTTCATAATTTGAATTAGTTAATAAAATGTTTTACATGATCAAAGTTTTTCTTCAGGACAAAATACAGACATTTACAAACATAAGCTTTTATATTATATTCTTTTAAAATATTTCTGTATCTGAGCAAAAAGTACCAAAAACAGGTAAACCAGGTTTCAATTATGAGGGTTTTGATGACAGATCAAATATCTTCAAAATGTATTCAATGAAATTGGTCCATTAATCTGTACATCATAATCATTTTGAGGTCAACTAAAATTTTCACCATTTCTAAAAACTTTTTCGATCATATAATTTTTTTTTGTACATGTACTTTTTTCCTCATGTTAAAAAGGGGGGGGGGTATAATTCTCTCTTCAATACTTTAAGGATGTGCCCTTTTTTTTTAACTCTTGTCTTTTTAACATGTTTTGTAAGATCTACATGTAAACCATTCCCCTGTACCTCTAGACAATGGGGAAAAAATTGATAAACAATCGCACAGTAAAAAGAAGCCTGAGTCTGATATAAGAATAAGTAAAAAGAAGCCTAAGTCTGATATAATAATAAGTAAAAAGAAGCCGAAGTCTGATGTTAGAATAAGTAAAAAGAAGCCTAAGTCTGATGTTATAATAAGTAAAAAGAAGCCTAAGTCTGATGTTAGAATAAGTAAAAAAAAAGCCTAAGTCTGATGTTAGAATAAGTAAAAAGAAGCCTAAGTCTGATGTTAGAATAAGTAAAAAGAAGCCTAAGTCTGATATAAGAATAAGTAACCATGGTAACAGATCTGAGAAACTAAGCAAAATAACAATGATTAACATAAATCAACAAAGCACTACTAGCAGTTACCATGGTTACCAACATGCCACTTCCAGACCTACATTTTGTAAATCAAACTGATAATATCTCCATCAAAAGATAATGTCTCCATCATAAGAAAACACATGACAATCCCTCTTGTAAGGGTTCAGTTTCATGCCATCATTATTCATACAAGAAGATCACAACCCTTTTCATGCCAACAACTGGGTTTAAAATCATGAGAATACATGTGTTAATTTCCATTGAATGCAAATTAAAGACCAATGCATTCTTTTCTGAGTAAATATCAATGATAACCCTCTCTCAAATGTCATTTAGTGAATCACTTTTTTATACATTTTTTACTTCCTGTTTAAAACAATAAATCATTTATAAAAAAACAAGTGCGATATTGATGTGTAAAAATATAAACCTAAATTGTACAGATTTTAAATGAAAATCAATAACAGGATTTTCACTAAGGATTTTTAAAGTTTAGTCCTGAACTCTTCATTTGGTCCATCATGTCCACCATGGCAAGTCAAACATTCAAACTATGAGAAGAAGAAGTTTTATTGGTTATTTTTTTTTTCAATCCCCCAAAACAAAACAGAATATTGAAAATGACATAAATTTTATACTACATTGTATTTCAAAAATTTTTTTTTTGTCATAAATTGATGGTACATTGTATTTGTGCTCAGTTGGTACACAATTTTTAAAAATCTTGATACATCTTTGAGGACTCAACTGTTTTAAAAATGATAAGTACAGACAGAATTTTATGAGACTAAGACTCATGGAGACATGGACCTGCCATAGTGAGATCCTTGAATAATACAATCATGACAATGTACATTGATGTACTGAAAAAAGATTGAATATCAGGAACACTTGTAAATGTACATGTAATGACACACTTAAAAATATTTTTGTTTGCCCTAACCTTCCCAGAGGTGGAGACAGTGTGTAGGTAGCTAGGTTTTCTTCTTTTTTTCCACAAAGAAAAATTGAAGTATCAGATGTTATTAAGTCTTCATGCTTATCTGATTAAAAAAAAAACTTTCCACATCAGGACAATAAAATATTCTGACATGTTTGAGGAGGCAGCTATTATCTGGGTAGGTAGAATTAAGGCAAACAATCATATTCTTTGTTATGGCCTAACTGTCCCTTTTATGCATGTTAAGAGACCTTTGTCTGAAAATATTAAATTTACTTTTTAGCAATGTTAACTTTGGTAAGAAATCCTTAACATGCTTAAGACTTTTAAGTAAGAATAAAAATGTTAGAAATTGCTTATTCACCTTCAAGATTTTAAAAACCCTCCTACTGCCTACTAACAAAGGCATCATCAGTGTACAGCCTTCAACAATGAATAAAAATAGACTGCTGTTTTGCTGTAAACTATTACTTAGAATGTTTTAGCATTCAATTTTTGGTAGGAAAATGTAGGATATCATCAATAAAATGACTTGAGTTATCTTCTACTGTAGACAAACATGATTTGAATTGATTTTAGTGTTTAAACACCACTTTTAAGCACTGCATTTAGGCTATTTCTTGGCGGCCAGTTTTTATTGGTGGAGGAAGCCAGAGTGGGCCCAGAGAAAACCACTGACCTTCAATAGGAAAACTGACAATCCAAGTCAATTGAGATTAGAGTCAAGTGCACCCGCACAAGCAGGGTTCGAATTCACAACCTCAGTGTTGATTGGTTAGTGATTACAGTAGTAACTACTTAGACCACTTGGCCACCGAGGCCCTCATACCAACATGACAAAAGTATTAAAAATATTTACTTCAAAATGAAAATGAATTTGATTTCTTTTGGATGATGTCATGTTGTTCCTAATTTTCAAATAAGCTATAAAATTCATTAATACCATCTACATAAAGTCTTATTTGTCAAATTTAGCAATATTTGATTTCAACATGGAAGTAAAATTTTAAAAAAGTCAAATTATGAAAATAGGATGAATAAACAAATGTCAAGTTCTTATGTTTATCTACTAACTTTATAATAGAAAAATACTTACTTTTCAGACATCTTTTGGTTCAAAGACTTCTTATTTCCACAAAAATGACTTGCAATAACAGACAATCTACAAGCCGGATGAGGAATGACTGCTCTCTTGTCAATATTTAGGACTTTTCCTGCGATATTTGTGGATTTAGCTCCCCTTTTAACTGGTCCCATGAGCCGGTTAAAAATTTATATGAGTACACGAAATATAGATTACAGGATGGAACCAGTGTTTGAGACTGGTTTACGAAATTATTATTAATTGAAAGATCCAGAACATAAATAATTCTGCAAGGACAAAATGGTTTTTCTATCAATATTTAGAAATGCAAGCACTATGTACACACGAAAAACAGTTGGGAGATGCCCAAAGCCAGACAAGTACTGGAAGAGAAGCATGTATTTCAGAATGATGTGGGTAAGTTATTTTTCAAGAGGTGTTAACAAAAAAGGGGGGTGCTTTACTTTAGTGTTTACCCGGTTTCCAACACCCCTCCAAATGAGGGACTGTTATAACTTATTCAGACAATGGGTCAGTTTACTGTTTCAGAAAGGAATGCAGAAAAACTTAGCTTTTTTAGCTGAAAATTCATTTATAATATATTTTAGACTTTTACCTTTATATTAGGCAGCAACCATTTGATTTTCTGGGGGGGGCTATGGTTTTTTTTTCTGTACAAACTTTTTATTTCGCCTGTGGCGAAAAACAATCTATTTTTTTCGCGACAAGTCGAAAACAATTTTTTTCTTTCAATTTTAGCATAACATATAGTGGCAGCTGAGGGTGAAACAAACAATTTTTTTTTCTCAGAATCAAAAACAAATTATTTTTTTCTCCAAAAACTGGAAACAAACTTTTTTTTCCAAAAAAAAACCATAGCCCCCCCCCCCCCCCCAGAAAATCAAATGGTTGCTGCCTTACCTATCCTGTATTTGCCACCTCTGTCAGATGAACCACTGGCACCATTGGCACTGTTGTCTTTTGTCAGTGTGAATTAAACTCTTTAAAATCCTATGAATTGTCACTATATACATACACGGTCACAATAACAACGTTGTACTAATAAAATCGGTTTGATAAAAACATATTGAACCAATACTTTGTACACTGTACATATCCCACCAGCACTTTATCTACACAGTTACAATTCTCATTTCTAATTATCACATATATTTCCCTATCATAGGTATTTCTGTTCAATATTATGACATTGATAAATGCTTTTGTGTAAGCTAAAGCATAGTCCAGCACTAATTTGGATCAACTTTTCTAAAAGAGGGATCCTCTTATTTTTATTAATTGAGAAGATATGAGTCCAAGAATATGAATCAGGGTCCTATTGCCCAAAAACATTTATCGCACCGCTGGTAAAATATCACGTTGTGATTGGTTTAACACCGTCACGTGGTGACCCCCTATGAGACCGTATGGGGTTAGTAGATTTCATAGGGGGTTCATGACGTGTTAATGGTGACGTCATCTATCGATGTTGTTGTGTTTCATTGTTTATTTTTCAACATAACCCAGCAGAAAAAGTCCAGCGTGCGATAAATTTGTTATACAGTTAGCTACTGACCCCCTACGGACCATAGAGGGTGAATAAAATCCATAGGGGATTCGACCTCCGGCCTCACCCCTATGAATTTTACTAACCCTCTATGGATCCGTACGGGGTCAGTAGCGAATCATATAACTTATAGTATGCACCCATTCTTGTATGCACCCACTCATGTTCGTGTCTTTCACATTTGCACCCTAAGTTCATGAAGTTAGTTCACACCCTATTTAGTGGTTTTAAGTGTATCGCTATAAATTTTTTTTTTCATTGTTTCAATGTTAATTGAAATTTTGACAACGTTTTTGAGAAAGTTAGGGAACAGAAACTAAGTTGAGCATGTACATTTTGTACCTGAAGGACGGAAGAAGATTCAACGGTACAGGCGGACAAGGGTAAAACTTTAAAATGCTCCATCTACTCTGGCGGTGGCAAAAGTCAGTCCAAAACAAGATTTACACATCAACAAACATTCAGACAACCTTTAATGTATTAAATATTGACAGTTTTAGATTTTCTTTCTTCAGATAAACAATCAATGTAGAAATAAATTTCCAACTGTGATTTCAAATCAAACCTCTACAGACATATTTAAGGATGCAATTTCTCATGAAGTCCTCCCTAAAACATCCTCTCACCTAAACTAAATGTGCCTACTGTTTTTTTATTTTAATATGAATGAAATTTAGACATTGTAAAGATTAAAAGTTACATAAAAATTGTAATTAACTTTGAAGCAAACTCACTCAGGCACTGGAAAGTAATCTTCAAATTGCTGTATGTTTTCTGTACCTAAAGAAGAAGATTTATATCCCGCACTATGATCAAGTATCAAAGGGTTTATGTATATACATCTTTTACCTGTTTTTTAGTCAGTCTGTCAGTCATTTTGTGTATGCAAGACCTCCATTATTATAGAATAATTAATTGAAGCATTCAAAATTGAGAAAAATATTCAACAAGTGACCAAAGAACACATTAATTCAAAATTGTTGTAGCGCATGAGTTAATTATCAGTGTTGTTTGGTCATGAGTTATATTTGGTTATATGGTCATAGATATACATTTTATGTTATGTAAGAGGAAGATTTTGTGGTTTAAATACTGTTTAGGGTCAAGGTCATAGGTTTTCAAAATGGTCTGGAATTTGTACAGGAAAGTGGTACTGTAAATTCAGAATTAATTGCATGTATTGCGTACATATATTATTGCGATTTTAACTTTTGTGATATTGAGAAAAATCCTGTTTAATTCATATATAAAATTTTAGAATGCGAGTTTGAATTATTGCGATTATAACCCTGTCGCAAATATATAAATTTGAGGAAGGTCATTGTCAAAGTTGCAAAAAATAAACAGAAACATGGGTTCTGTATGCTAAATAAAATACTACATTAGGGATTGCAACCATCCTTGATTATATGGTCGTATATAATAAGAGAAAGATCCCTATTACAATGTATTAGGTTCAGTCACTACATATCTGAATTTAATTCTTATCATTACAAATATAAATATGTTCAATTTTATTAATGACAATAACATGAATAATGTTCTTTTATCTTCTCAAAGATACAATGTATCATGTCATCAATATGACTAACTGATCTTAGTTTCAGTAAATTGTTACAGATGAAAACAGTTTTGTCACTTCAATGATTCTATTTTCTATTTTCAGAAATATTATGGTAGAAGACAGCACATATATTCAATTGGTGCTCCTATGGTACACAGAGCACTTCGTTATTCCACAAAGAGTACACAATTAAAGAAAAAATATATGCGAGAGGTAATTGATGTAAACACATATAAATAAGTGCTGAATGAGTTTTGTTCATTTGCAAAGACTATGTGAATTAAATGTATAGTTGCTAACGTTTACGTCATTTGGTCTCAGGTGGAAAGTTTCACATTGGAAATCAAACCGAATCTTCTTATTTTCATATAAACAATGTATATAGATACAAACGATGTGGTAAAATTTCTTGTTTTGTTTTCCATACTACAACAAGCAGTGAGTGTCATTTAAAAGCTTTTCATGTATTGTTGTCCTTTTAACTTAAGAATATATCATTATTATGAAAGACATTGATAATTTCTATGTAAATAATCATTTTTATTATTGTCATATTGATATAGTATTTTTTTTAGATGTGGACTCTGAGGTTAGGTGCAGCATGTAACCAGCATGGAATAGAAGAGGATGAGTTCCTATCATCACTTACAGAGGTATGTATGTATATGATAAACTTTCTTGGACAATCTACCTGAAAAAAGTTACCTTTCTGGTAAACTACAGTGTACTCTTTTTTCACAATTTTCAAATACATCTATCTGAAATAAAAGCATGAAAAGTTACCTTTCTGAAACATAGGTAGTATTTTGCCATTAGCAATAGTGGCTACAGCATAAGTAATTGTAAAGCCTTTTTGTCTTTCTTTCATATGTGTAGTGTTTTCAGTCAAGGGAACAAGTGAATTAAAAATCACTTGGTTTAAGTTAATTATGCCCAAAACTATCTACCTTAATTTTAAGTTAGAAATCACTAAAAGTAGTACGGTAGTACATTTATTGTACTAAAATAAGCGATTTAGAATTTTGTGACCTTATCTCAAAGATTCATAGTACATGTAGTATATTAGTGCTGTTACAGAATATAACAGAGATTAACATATAATATGTCTAAACTGAGCAAGTAAAATCCTCTATCATTAGTGTCACTTTATGTAAAAATCACATTTGTTTTAGTAGAAGATGATAACTTTCTGCTTAGAAATCACCTCTTCAAGAAATATTTTTCCAGCTGATCCCTACTACATGTATTTCTACCACCTGAGAATACTAAACTTTTTCCCCAAGACACTTCTTTTTTATGCCCTACCTACGATAGTAGAGGGGCATTATGTTTTCTGGTCTGTGCATCTGTCTGTGCATCTGTCTGTCCGTCCGTCCGTTCATCCCGCTTTAGGTTAAAGTTTTTGGTCAAGGTAGTTTTTGATGAAGCTGAAGTCCAATCAACTTGAAACTTAGTACACATGTTCCTTATGATATGATCTTTCTAATTTTGAAGCCAAATTTAGACTTTTGACCCCAAGTTCACAGTCCACTGAACATAGAAAATGAAAGTGGGAGTTTCAGGTTAAAGTTTTTGGTCAAGGTAGTTTTTGATGAAGTTAAAGTCCAGTCAACTTGAAACTTAGTACACATGTTCCCTATTGTATGATCTTTCTTATTTTCATTCCAAATAAGATCTTTTTTTACCCAATTTCACGGTCCATTGAACATGGAAAATGATAATGCGAGTGGGGCATCCATGTACTTTGGACACATTCTTGTTATTGCTTAATCTGAGACCAGAAATATTAAAGTTTTCAGGAAAAATACCAGTCTTGTCAGGAAAAATCTTATGATTTTAGGTACTGTAAATTGTCTAAATTTAGTTGAAAAAATTTGTATGAAATGCTACAGTTGATGAAAAAGAAGTACAACAATAGCACCCTGTGTGTCTTAATTCAAATATAAATGGATTGATTGTAAGGTCTACATGTTTGACTAACAGGTTTCATCTACCGTGACCTCCTTTTCATATATATAGATATAGAAAGATGTGGTATGAGTGCCAATGAGACAACTCTCCATTCAAGTCACAATTTATAAAAGTAAACCATTATAGGTCGAGGTTTAAGTATTCAACACGGAGCCTTGGCTCACACCTAACAGCAAGCTATAAAGGGTCCCAAAGAATTACTAGTGTAAAACCATTCAAACAGGAAAACCAACAGTCTAATCTATATAAAAAATGAGAAACACTTATGAACCACGTCAACAAATGACAACTACTGAACATCAGATTCCTGACTTAAGGCAGGTGCAAATATTTGCAGCGGGTTTAAACATTTTAATGGTACCAAACCCTTCATCCTTTATATCTGTAACAATAGTTTAACATCACAACATAGAAAGACACACTATAAGTCAATATATCTGCACGACAGTTTTCATCGTAATATATTAGCATTCTAACCTAGCTGCACTAAGATTGAAAGATATACACCACTTCTTACAATATGAATTAAATACTTATATAATTCTTAATTGAAAAGGTAAACGATGTTAATATAACATGAGCCTTCGTACCAGCGATTTAACTATGTACCGGTAATCTGTTTCATTTTAATGCAAGACATTATGAATGAAATATAGTATACAAATCTTGACGTAGATCTATACCTATCATTGCAAGAGGTTTCAATTAAGAAGTGAGAAACTTTGGATGCAATAGAATTCGAAAAACAAATATACTGTTCAATGTTACAGAAACACTAATGAATCACATCAACAAACGACAACTACTGAACATTAGATTTCTGACTTAGGACAGGTACTAACAATTGCAGCGGGATAAAATGGTACCAAACCTTCTCCCTTATCTGAAACAATAGTGTAACATCATAACATAGAAAGACACAGTTAAAAATATCAATTGGTATGACTTACCCTAACTCAATAAAAACATGTAGTAACACAAATGGACATACACTAAACAAATAAATTTGATCTATGATACAATGCAAATACAAATTTTAACTTGCTTTGACTGTATATACATATAACCTAAAATGTATTTCAATTTTTTGAAATTTTCTTTTCAGGCAAATATTCCATTAAACAGAAAAGTATTGACAGATTTAAGTATATATGAACCAAGATCATTTCAGGTGAGTTTTTAAATTGTTATCCAAGAGGCTGTCTGTTCACCTATCCAATGATTCAAAATATATATCAAGTTTGAATTCATGTCTTCATCTATTTATGCTATTTAATTTTGGAGCTTTGCTAGTATAGAATTGTCCTCATACAAATTTTCCTGGAACTTCTGTAGGTGACAAAAAATATAAGTTGACACCTTGTCTAAATCAACCTCTGAAAAAGGTATGTTGGATATACATCAATCAAACAGCAACCCAATGACACAAAAATCCAAATATCTTCTGTTCTTGCTTTGCTGAAAACTTACATTTTCATAGACAGTTTTTGTCAAATTTCCTATAGAACATTTAAACTCATTGTTCTACTGCAACTAGAAAAATTGGTAGCCAAAGAATCATGATTAATCCTTCATATGATATTGTGTCCAGCAGCTGATATTTTACAATATCAATATGCAGATAACCTGTTAGTTGATTTATCTGGCTGTATTTGCGTCTTTTGGGAGTGTTTTCAAACGTATTTGACGTCAAAAGCTGTGATATGCAATGTTATTAAGAGCTGAACAGAGTGATATAGACAGTGGGACGACTGATAATGGCCCTTATCACACACTCTCTTTTGCTTGACAAGAGAAATCCTTAAAATTGCAGATGCTCTCCACTCCAGAATCCACTCTGAAATCTTATTTTTGGGTATAAAAATGAAACTATATTCTAGAGTTGAATGCATGTTGAATATACAAAGGCAGTGATGGAATGATTTTCAAATTGGTCCAAATAGAAGACTGCCAAACATGAAATAACACATTTCCCTTCTCAATTTAATTTATAGTCATTATATTTGTATACACCCTAACAATGGAACAAATTTCCATTTATATTTTCAGAGCTTAGCCACATTTGCCAAACAGAGAAATGAACAAAGTGGATTATCAGATGCATTAAAACCAACATTTACAGGAATATTGACACATGGACATGATGGAGACAAGAAAAAATAAAATATCAAAATCAATTTGCCTTAGGCCAACTAAAATTAATTAGTAGATTTTCATCCAAATTTTTGAAAAAAATGGGGCGGGTGGGAGGATTTTATTTTTTAAATTTTATTTCATATGAAACCCTCGTCATGAGTTTTTCATACCGCGGGGTATATGCTAGTGGGAAACAAGCTTGTATAATGTATATACATGCTGTATAAGGAATCCTACACTATTTTTCAAACTCTTAAATAAAAATCCCTGATTGGCAACCACTGATATACATGCAATTGCCGCTTTAGAAACCTATTTATAGTAGACATCAAAAAGAAGAGAAATGCTCTCTTCAGTCTTCAGTTAGACTACTAGTATACCTACACCACATTTATTTTACTTTCTAAGCAATGGTTTGTAGTCGTCATAAAATCATCTAAATGTTTTGGTACAATTGTATGCAACACAAGTATTACGAGTACAGAATAAAATGTAAACTCAGTGTTGAAAGAAATTATGATGTAAAACATGAACTTAACCAAAAAATTAGTTGTGGCTTAATGACTAAATTGATGGTAGGGACAGTAACAGAGGGTGTTTACTGTTTGTCAACAAAAACAAAAGCCATGGGTGAATAGAAGGGCTTGTTATAATTAAAATGCGTGTTTGTCGACATTTTTTTTCTCAATATACGGTCATAATTCAAACAAGTTCGTGCTTGTGTCAATTTCTTTAATCCAGTCATGTTTTTTGTACCAATTTGTTCTACAATTCTTGCGCTTTGGATATCATTCACAGTCCAAATTTCCTGACACAAAGTCATTGTATAAATAAAGAAAAAAAACACGATTTTCCATTCACTTGTGACTACC
The DNA here is from genome assembly GCF_965363235.1 of Mytilus galloprovincialis. Classification (NCBI taxonomy): domain Eukaryota; kingdom Metazoa; phylum Mollusca; class Bivalvia; order Mytilida; family Mytilidae; genus Mytilus; species Mytilus galloprovincialis. Next base: position 44,082,350 of record NC_134850.1, on the reverse strand, counting down.
GGTGACTTCCGCAATTTGCGTTCAAGGACAAGGCGTTTTACTCGTAACTCGAATATTTCATGCCCTTCTCGTTATCAATCTCTATTCTTTTTTTTTTTTTTTTAACTTTTTTTTAACTTTTGATTTTTTTATTTCCAACAATTACAACATATACATGACATACATACAATATAATACATATAAGATAAATACAATGTCATTTTTATAAATAAATTTTAATTGGAAATATTTTACATTTTCTATTGAAAAGATAATGAAATAAAAAATTAAAAAATTAAAAATTAAAAATAAATAAATAAATAAATAACGAAGGAAAACAAAACACAAAAAACAAAAACAAAACACAAAAGGATTATCCAGTTACATCCCTATCTATATTTTAAATATCAAATAATTATGTTGAACAAAAATTGAAAATTTACGAGACATATTTCTTTCGTAACAGCCATCAACACTGATCAAGTACATAACACGACAATAATATTTTCTTAAAAAAAAGATTATAATTAAGTAGTCATAATTTATTGTAACAACAACAAAAAAGACATTAGCTGGTATTCAATAACAGTTTTTCAAAAACATTCCATACATTGTCAAAATCAATCTCTATTCTTGGTAGATGATGTTGTCATCATAGAGCAGCAGAATATTTCGACTTAATCATTTTCAATGGGATTACTCGGGCGAAGAAATACAAAAAAGAAATTTTAAACAGAAATTATCGATGGTTCCTGGTAACGGACATGACCAAAATCCGGAAATTGTATTTTTGTTAAATAAAAAAAATCGGGGCGGGACGATTTCAGAGGGGCGGGCGGGGATGAAAATCTAGCAACTAATTTTAATTGGCCTTATTAAATAATAATATTACAGAGTACTTTTAGGAGCAGGTCAGAAATGCATTTTTTACTTGCCATCAGAAAAAGTTTTTTTTGTCTTATAGAGAGAAGCAGATGGGGTATCATTGCCCCTGAGACCAAGTGCCCAGGAAATTAGCAAGTATAGGTCACTGTGCTGTCTTCGACAATGAACAAAACCCATAATGCACAGGAAGCTTTAAAGGCCTAGAAATAACAAACATAAAAAATATCAAACAAAAAATTAATGGCCTGGTTATGTACAATACAATTAATGAAAGACAAATATGATATACATCAGGAAATAATAAACACTGAGTTACCCACTCTGGACTTGGACAGGCACATACAGAATGGGGCAGTTTAACTAATAGATTTTCACATTCAGTTGTTTTTCTCCAATAAATCAAGTTAACACTGATCAGTGATTAAGACAATCTCTTAAATTCACAAAAATTCTGAAATGAGGCTTTTCTTTAGAGTCATCATAATTTTATTGTGACTTACATGTCTTGATGGTTTCTATCTTTGATAATGTTTATTTCAGTTTTAGAAATAGTTCTTTCATTCCATACTCTATGGTCGTTTTAACATGGGTCGACATTTTATTTGTCAATATCTTAATACGGAGGGTTAGTGTGGTGGTAAATGTTGACAAGTTATAGAAAATGAACTGTTTCACGACAAAACAATTGAACAAATATATAAAACTGTGGGTTCATTATTATTGGTTGGATACCAATTTTTTTGGATTTCTTAGTTACAGTGAAAACACAAATTTGAATGTTCAATGAATTGCAAATTTGCTTCGATAAAATGCAGACTTTTGGAAATATACAAAATCCAATATCCAAAAAAATTGCATGTTTTCCTCCATCCACAAAAATTGGTACCCACAAAAATGAATGAATCCACAGTACTTTAAGAATGATTTTATTTAATTTTATAATGAGCAACACCAAAACAAATGTCTATTTTGGTTTCCGGCGTTGTTTAAAAGATCTTAAAACACATCTGGCATTGCATTTTAATTATGTGCAGCCCATGTTTTATCGGAATTGTTGAATGATGACCAAAGACAAGGTTATCTGTTGCTTATTCAGGCAATGATGACTATAGAGGGATGTAGCTGTTGATCAATCACGCAATAATGACTATAGAGGGGAGTAGCTGTTGCTCATTCAGGCAGATGACTATAGAGGGATGTAGCTGTTGCTCATTCAGGCAATGATGACTATAGAGGGATGTAGCTGTTGCTCATTCAGGCAATGATGACTATAGAGGGATGTAGCTGTTGATCAATCACGCAATGATGACTATAGAGAGGTGTAGCTGTTGCTCATTCAGGCAATGATGACTATAGAGGGATGTAGCTGTTGCTCATTCAGGCAATGATGACTATAGAGGGTGTAGCTGTTGCTCATTCAGGCAATGATGACTATAGAGGGGTGTAGCTGTTGCTCATTCAGGCAATGACGACTATAGAGGGATGTAACTGTTGCTTATTCAGGCAATGATGACTATAGAGGGGTGTAGCTGTTGGTCATTCAGGCAATGATGACTATAGAGGGGGATAGCTGTTGCTCATTCAGGCAATGATGACTATAGAGGGGTGTAGCTGTTGCTCATTCAGGCAATGACGACTATAGAGGGATGTAGCTGTTGCTTATTCAGGCAATAATGACTATAGAGGGGTGTAGCTGTTGGTCATTCAGGCAATGATGACTATAGAGGGGTGTAGCTATTGCTCATTCAGGCAATGACGACTATAGAGGGATGTAGCTGTTGCTCATTCAGGCAATGATGACTATAGAGGGGTGTAGCTATTGCTCATTCAGGCAATGATGACTAAAGAGAGGTGTAGCTGTTGCTCATTCAGGCAATGATGACTATAGAGAGGTGTAGCTGTTGCTCATTCAGGCAATGATGACTATAGAGGGGTGTAGCTGTTGCTCATTCAGGCAATGATGACTAAAGAGGGATGTAGCTGTTGCTCATTCAGGCAATGATGACTATAGACAGGTGTAGCTGTTGCTCATTCAGGCAATGATGACTATAGAGGGGTGTAGTTGTTGCTCATTCAGGCAATGATGACTAAAGAGGGGTGTAGCTGTTGCTCATTCAGGCAATGATGACTATAGAGGAGTGTAGCTGTTGCTCATTCAGACAATGATGACTATAGAGGGGGATAGCTGTTGCTCATTCAGGCAATGATGACTATAGAGGGATGTAGCTGTTGCTCATTCAGGCAATGACGACTATAGAGGGATGTAGCTGTTGCTTATTCAGGCAATGATGACTAGAGGGGTGTAGCTGTTGCTCATTCAGGCAATGACGACTATAGAGGGATGTAGCTGTTGCTTATTCAGGCAATGATGACTATAGAGGGATGTAGCTGTTGCTCATTCAGGCAATGATGACTATAGAGGGGTGTAGCTGTTGCTCATTCAGGCAATGATGACTATAGAGGGGTGTAGCTGTTGATCAATCAGGCAATGATGACTAAGGACAAGGTTATATGTTGCTCATTCAGGCAATGATGACTATAGAGGGATGTAGCTGTTGCTCATTCAGGCATTGACGACTATAGAGGGATGTAGCTGTTGCTTATTCAGGCAATGATGACTATAGAGGGGTGTAGCTGTTGCTCATTCAGGCAATGACGACTATAGAGGTGTTTAGCTGTTGCTCATTCAGGCAATGATGACTTTAGAGGGATGTAGCTGTTGCTCATTCAGGCAATGATGACTATAGAGGGGTGTAGCTGTTGCTCATTCAGGCAATGATGACTATAGAGGGGTGTAGCTGTTGCTCATTCAGGCAATGATGACTAAAGAGGGGTGTAGCTGTTGCTCATTCAGGCAATGACGACTATAGAGGGGTTAGCTGTTGCTTATTCAGACAATGATGACTATAGAGGGATGTAGCTGTTGATCATTCAGGCAATGATGACTATAGAGGGGTGTAGCTGTTGGTCAATCAGGCAATGATGACTATAGAGGGGTTAGCTGTTGCTTATTCAGACAATGATGACTATAGAGGGATGTAGCTGTTGGTCAATCAGACAATGATGACTATAGAGGGATGTAGCTGTTGCTCATTCAGGCAATGATGACTATAGAGGGGTGTAGCTGTTGCTCATTCAGGCAATGATGACTAAAGAGGGGAGTAGCTGTTGCTCATTCAGGCAATGATGACTAAAGAGGGGAGTAGCTGTTGGGCACCCAAGCAATGGTGATTATATGCAGGTTTAGCTCCTTCTCATTTAGGCAATAACAAGCTCAGTGTTTAGTTGTTTATTCAGGCATTGATGACTATAGACTTTTGCTCATTTAGGCAATGACTATAGACGGGTTAAGATGTTGTTTACTTAGGCAATGATGACTATAGACGGGTTAAGCTTGTCGCATTCAGCTGGCAATCATGACTTTAGACGGATTAAGAAGTTTACTAACTTAGGCAATGATGACTATATAGGGGTCACTCAAGCCATATTGATTAAAGACAGGTTTAATTACTGCTCATTTGGTCAATAACAGACTCGGGATTTAGCTGTTGCTTATTCAGGCAATACTGACTGTAAAGGGGTTTAGCTGTTATTTTCTCGCGTAATGAAGACTACGTGCGGGTTTAGTTATTTCTCTTTGGGCTATTCCAAGCTCGGGATTTAGCTGTTGCCCATTTAGGCAGTGATGATTATAGAGGGGTTTATTTGTTGCTTATGCAGGCAATGATGACTAAAGACGGATTTAGCTGTTGCGCACTCAAGCAATGGTGGTTATATGCAGGTTTAGCTGTATCTCATTTGGGCAATTACAAGCTCGGGATTTAGTCGTTGTTTATTCAGGCAATGGTGAATATAGAGGGGTTTAGCTGTTGCGCATTCAGGCAATGAAAACTATAGACGATTAAAGAAAGGTTTAGTTACTGCTCATTTTGTCAATAACAGGCTCTGGGTTACCTTTTGCTAATTCAGGCAATTGTAACTGTAGACTTAGTTGGCTGTTTCTCAATCAGATACTGATGACTATAGTCGTGTTAAGATGTTACTCACTTAGACAAGCATGACTATAGTCGTGTTAAGATGTTACTCACTCGGACAAGCATGACTATAGTCGTGTTAAGATGTTACTCACTTAGACAAGCATGACTATAGTCATGTTAAGATGTTACTCACTCGGACAAGCATGACTATAGTCGTGTTAAGATGTTTCTCACTTAGACAAGCATAACTATAGACCGTGTTAGATGTTACACACTCAGACAAGCATGACTATAGTCGTGTTAAGATGTTACTCACTCGGACAAGCATGACTATAGTCGTGTTAAGATGTTACACACTCAGACAAGCATGACTATAGTCGTGTTAAGATGTTACTCACTCGGACAAGCATGACTATAGTCGTGTTAAGATGTTACTCACTCGGACAAGCATGACTATAGTCCTGTTAAGATGTTACTCACTCGGACAAGCATGACTATAGTCGTGTTACAAGTTATTCACATAGACAAGCATGACTATAGTCCTGTTAAGATGTTACTCACTCGGACAAGCATGACTATAGTCGTGTTAACATGTTATTCACATAGACAAGCATGACTATAGTCGTGTTAAGATGTTTCTCACTTAGACAAGCATAACTATAGACGGTGTTAGATGTTACACACTCAGACAAGCATGACTATAGTCGTGTTAAGATGTTACTCACTCGGACAAGCTTGACTATAGTCGTGTTAAGATGTTACTCACTCGGACAAGCATGACTATAGTCGTGTTAAGATGTAATTGACATAGACAAGCATGCCTATAGTCGTGTTAAAATGTTTCTCATTTAGACAAGCATAACTATAGACCGTGTTAGATGTTACACACTCAGACAAGCATGACTATAGTCGTGTTAAGATGTTACTCACTCGGACAAGCATGACTATAGTCGTGTTAAGATGTTACTCACTCGGACAAGCATGACTATAGTCGTGTTAAGATGTCACTCACTTAGACAATCATAACTATAGTCGTGTTAAGATGTTACTCACATAGACAAGCATGACGATGACTATAGTCGTGTTAAGATGTTTCTCACTCAGACAAGCATAACTATAGACGGTGTTAAGATGTTACTCAGACAAGCATGACTATAGACGGTGTTAGATGTTATTACTCAGACAAGCATGACTATAAACGGTGTTAGATGTTACACACTCAGACAAGCATGACTATAGACGGTGTTAAATGTTACACACTTAGACAAGCATGACTATAGTCGTGTTAAGATGTAACACACATAGACAAGCATGACTATAGACGGTGTTAGATGTTACACACTTAGACAAGCATGACTATAGTCGTGTTAAGATGTTACTCACTCGGACAAGCATGACTATAGTCATGTTAAGATGTTACTCACTCAGACAAGCATGACTATAGACGGTGTTAGATGCTACACACTCAGACAAGCATGACTATAGACGGTGTTAGATGTTATTACTCAGACAAGCATGACTATAAACGGTGTTAAATGTTACACACTCAGACAAGCATGACTATAGACGGTGTTAAATGTTACACACTTAGACAAGCATGACTGTAGTCGTGTTAAGATGTTACACACTTAGACAAGCATGACTATAGACGGTGTTAGATGTTACACACTTAGACAAGCATGACTATAGTCGTGTTAAGATGTTACTCACTCGGACAAACATGACTATAGACGGTGTTAGATGTTATATACTCACTCAGACAAGCATGACTATAGGTGTTAGATGTTTCACACTTAGACAAGCATTACTATAGTCGTGTTTAGATGTTACTCACTCGGACAAACATGACTATAGACGGTGTTAGATGATACTCACTCAGACAAGCATGACTATAGACGGTGATAGATGTTACACATTCAGACATTGATAGGTCTAAACGAGTTAAGCTGGTACTCACTTCAGCAATGCTGACTATAGATGGGTTATTCTGTTTATCACTCAGGCACTGAATTCTTTGTACATTCTCATCTGTTACTCAGTTTAAAAGGACAATGTATGGGTTTAACTACACAGACATTGCTAGCTATCTATAGACGTGTTTCTGAGGTGTAACTCACTCAGGCAATAGTGGATTAAAACCGGCAATTTAAGCTTTTTATTTTATATGAATTCTGGTTTGGTGCTCACAGACATGTTATGAGTTCAAATTCTGTTTCGAGCAAACACGTGTTTTGCAAACTGAAATTGATGTTTTAAGATCTTCAAAATCTTTATCAATATGTTTTTTCTAGTAAACTTCTTCTTTTTCCACTTTTTAACGTTTCCTAAAACAAAATCATTGTAGAAATTATATCATTTAGAAATCTTAAAAAAGTTTAACGACAGTCAAGAAAATTATAAGTAACTATATCATCATATGTTTAATTTGTTCTGGTTGCATTGTATATCATTTCAAAGTCCTACCAAAGGCAACTGTTTTAATGTTGTTACTGGTTTCCAGTCTTTTGTCCTCATGTAACATATTTTGTGTCTGAGTGTAAATAAAGAATTGAATTGAATTTTAAACCTTGCTTTGCATAATAATTAGTTACTTAGTAATGAACGCGAGTTACTGTTCTTCAAATGAATTTGTAATTTATCGCAATTAGCCATTTCATTTCGCATTCATACGTAGACTTTCAGAACTAAAATATTTGAATCATCGAAACAACTATTGTGCATCAAATTTTACAAATTATTGTGTTGATTTACTTATTAAAAACAGTCTAGCGGAAAATTTCCTTCACTGTGTATATCATGTAATATGGAAGCGAATAGTTTACAGCTCTGTATAAGTGAATGTCAGCAACGCATGCATGTGGGCATTCACTTTAATGTATTTAAGGAGATACATAAAATATTCCAGCCTCGAGTCGCATTAGATTTTCTGTATTTGCATAAACATGCAAATTGCATAGTATCCCTTCATGATCATGTTTTCGTACGTTAGTTCAAAATACGATCACAGATATTAATCTGTGCAAGGAATTTTATATAGTACTACTTTACAAATCCGTGATCTATGTTGTAATGTTTTCACCTATGTATGTCATGTATTCATGCAATCTCTTGAATTTTTATCCGTCATTCTCACCTATTTCTGCTGCGACTTTCATGGATTCCTTAAATGATGAAGATTTCTGTTATCTGTTACTGTCATGTGAAACCGAATTCTGACTATAGACTTTGAGAGAAATAAAAAAAATAAATATTTTTTAGGCGCCACCTACATTTACAAACTTTTCCAAACATTTCCTTTCTTCTGAATATGTTTAAAAAAAATTGTCTTCACTGATATTTTCAAACTTTTATATTGTGTATTTTAATAATGTGTTTATTTTATTTGTATCAGTATCTCTCCTATAAATTAACGGATGCTAAAAAAAAAAACATTATTTTGTAAGCAAACGAACTAATGTCAAGTTCGCTTTTCCCCGAAAAGAAATTACCCTAAACCTACAAAAAACAATCAACATTTAAATTTCTAAATCTGATAAAAATCATAAAAAGTACCATTTTTTTTGTAAAAGTTCATGTGAAATTCATACGAATCTCAATTCACGTGAAATTCACATGAATATTTTCACGTGAGTTTCATGTATAAGCTCGTTAGCGGCGAATCTCATGTTAATTTTTTCACGTGAATTTGATATTTTTTTGAACCCTGCCCCCTCTAAATCCGTATCTGACAACAGTCACAATACATGAACCACTTAATTCACAACAGTCACACGGCATTATTTTTGGATGACGAGTGAATGATAATGGTAACCGAAATAGTCTCCCCAAATAAAGTTGACGAACATCTGGTCAGATATGGCTTGTTGACCTTAATGTTATCTTTACTTCTAACAACTAACAAGACCGTTTATCTTAGAGAAGTGGCAAGCTGGTTATATATACATTACATTGTATTTAGTTTAGTGACTAGAATTTTATTTATTGGAATGTAATTAGAATCATTCAATCCACTCTACAATGGAAGAACTTCATTCAGTTGACTCTATAAAAGGAAAATTCAGTATTTACCAAAGTTCTTTAACATGCATCATTCGCCATTTTCTGAAAGGTAAGTGAACTTTCGATTGATTTGCCAAACATCTAGATATTGTTGTCAATTAAACGACGAGAAATGTGGATTCATTTGTTTTCGTGGGAACCAATTTTCGTAACTTGCAATTTCGTGGATATTTGATTTCGTGGTATTCCAAAAGTCTGCATTTAATTATGCAGAACATTTGCAATTCATTGAAAATTTCAGTTCGTGTTTTTCCTGTACCCACGAAAATTTGTATCCAGCCAATAATAATGAGTCCACAGTAAGACCGAGGCGAGCCATCAGTTTCATGGGTTAATTTTTCTGGTGTTGTCGATCGTACATATCTGATCAGTGCCATAAGTCTTGTGGTGATGGAACATATAGTTACTTTTGACTTGAGAAGGGCGACGATTTTCACGAACACTTGTAAAGCGAAATGAGATGAAATCTCATAAAATTGCTACAGGTGTATCTGAGGGTGTGGATAGGATTTAGAGAATAGAGAATAAAGGGCAATAAATATAGCGTAACGAACAAAACAAATAAAATTATAGAAAAATAGAGCAAAACCATAGAGAATATATAAGAGATTCTAATTGATATGGAAAGATAAAGATAAAGGTAAAATATATTTTAAAAAAAATGTTGTCCCTCGTATATGAAGTATATTAATTGTATGTACGTTAATTTATAGGGTGTTGACAACAGTTGTATTAATTATAACCTTTATAAAAAAGATATAATTTGCCGACAATTCCTAAACTTGTTTGCTTTATAGATAACATCATCATGAAAAGCTAAGTATAATAACCGGCTATTCAAAGGAATTACTTTCACAATACATTCTTAAAGGTGTGAAATGCTGTAATAACCTTGATCAATTTATATATGTATCAATGTTAAAAGATTATCAAAAACGTATACAAACAAAAAATAACCAAAACATTAAGATTTAAAATAAACATATATATATAAGACTCATCAGTCTCTCCCATAGAAAAAAATCTCTACCTTTACTTACCGTGCCTATTTTTTTCAAAGATGTAATAGGAAATACACATATTAATTTATTTGGCCTTAGTCTCAGGTGAAGAGATGTTTAGACATTTTACGAATTTGTCGTGCCATCGTACAAAACAGGGGGGAAATCGAAAAATATTTCGAGAAACAAAGAAAAGTAAGTTATTTTAAAACATTTCAGTATAAATGACGTTTAAATAGTAGACAGATTATTTTGTGTGAAAAGATCTACTGTTCCAAATCTGTTTACACAAAAGAAGATCACAAAAGATCACTAACCTTATTACAATAAATAAGCTATACAGAAATAAATGGATTAAAGTGAAAGTAAGATTTCCTTTCCGGGAAGGTTTTATCTCACAAATACATGCATGTTAAAACGTTGTATTCGAAAGATGGGATATCCCCTGTGTATATGTGATGTTTAAAGCATCACAAATGGAAAAAAAGTTATAATATATGTGTCTTGTTGACGATTAAAAAAATCATACAAATGTATTTGTAAAAGTGTTACTGTCGCTGCAATAAATGCAATAAAATGTTCGTATGATAGACTGAATATCTTTTATATTTTGACATTGTGTTGAATGTTTATGAAGAAATAGTGAGAATGGAATAAAAGAAATATTTGAAAAACATAGGATTTATAATCTACATATTGTTGATTAAGATATAAAGTTGAAGATGGAATCTGTTCTAAAAGGTAAGATATACATGTAAAATATAAAAGATTTTCACTTTATATTGCTATACTGATAATGAAAACGTTCAATACTATAACCTTCAAAATAAACCATTAGTGGCAAGGTTTCGGTGCAAAATATAGTTGACATGCATTTTGTGTCCGGACACATGGACACAACGATAAATTACAAATACTGAATACAGTAATTCAGTTTAACATATATGCTTGATTTAATATAAATGACCACATGACAAATGACACAATTGAAAATTCAATCAGATTCAATTTTCTTAAATAAATAAATTATACTGCAAATCTCTTTTTGCATTGTTTAGGCACCGGACACATCCATATAGAACACCAATGGCTATACTAATATTTAATATTTAAATCATGCCTGGATAAAGGTGTGATATATTCAAGATATAGAGTGGATTAATCGTCAATATAATACAATATTATACCCTTATATGAAGTATGAAAAGGGACAAACTTGCGTTGGCCAAATTCTTGCAACTTTTATTGTAAAAAAAACTTAAAATACGAAATGCGCATGCGCACGTACAATCTATTAATCCAGGGTACAGGGAAACCACTTGAAGGTGTAGAGCCGACTTTTAAATTGGTCCTCATGACTATTGATAATAAAATCAAATGGCAATGCAACTATTTCAAAGTAAGAATATGTATTATATACCTAGATAATTATCAGATATCTATGCGTATTAGACGTTTCACACTCGCCTGGCGTTAATGTTCATAATTATAGCGAAAAAATGGGGGAAATAAAATATTTATAGCAGTATATATAGTATAACACTAAATGATATAAAATATTTTAGTATAACACTATTTCAAACTACTAAAAATATTTTATTTCCTCCTTTTTTTCCGCTATATTAAAGAAATTGTCAGGCGGCTCTATGGAACGCCATGACTGTCTTCTGATGTTGATTGTTTAATATGTTCGGTGCTTTATGCATTATGTTCAGTAGTATGTATATTATGTTCAGTAGATATCCTATTATGTTCAGTAGTTATTACATTATGTTCAGTAGTTATTACATTATGTTTAGTAGTTTTTACATTATATTCGGTGCTTTGGTTAATATGTTCAGTAGTTTCATTATTATATGCAGTGGTATTTAAATTATGTTCGGTACTTCTGACGTTATATTCAGTACATTTTTCATTATGTTCAGTACTTTCGACATTATGTTCAGTACATTCAATATTATTTGCAGTACATTATGTAATACCTTCAGTAGTCCCGCTTTCTTTATATTCAGTAGATTATTCATTATGTTCAGTAAAAGCATCGGTATTATATTCGGTACGTTCAACTTTATGTTCAGTGGTTTTATCATTATGATGATGTAGTAAAAGTCGGGAAGTCAATAACGGAAATTGTCGGAAAAAACGAACGCGGATATTTTTGACGGACGTTTTATTCATGAACACCTTTACGTGATTGAATTAAAATGGAAGAAATGGAAGCAGTTTTAAATCGGTGTGGTTTACGTTTCCAAGTTGGCAATTTTCACAAGGAAAAATAACTCCTGACTTAATTTGTAAGTTGTCGCTACAAGATTTCGCATATTTAGGTATGAACGACAGGAGAAAAATAATGGAATTAAGAATAGCTTGTGTTCATTTCAGCAGCAATATTTTAACTAAGAGTAATAACGAGTTTTTCATTCCCAAAGAAGCACTGGAATCCCTGCTTGAAATCGATTTAACTGTTTTTAAAATATTCCCTGTGGACTACCCCCCCCCCTTTTTTTTTGTGCTCTCTGTTTTCAACCCTCGAATTAAGCTTTCCAATCTAATTAAAATTAAAACCTTGCTTTCTAACCAATCTGTTCATGCACCGGACCGGCAACTTTCTTTATTTAATACAAAAATCTAAAGTGCCGTTATACACATGCATGTTGTTTCCTTGGAGAATACGCCCGCAAAGAAAGTTTTTTGGCAAAGGTTGCCGGGGTAATTTTAGATTTAGATTTTTAGATTTTAAACATATTTTATTCATTAAGATATGAAAAGGATTGAGCAACAGGCACAGCCTATAAAAGCTCTCTCCATATTACATGTTCAAGGTATAATTCAATTATAACAACTGTATTAAAATAATGCAATATACATGTAGTGGAACATGCATGCTACTTATGAGCACACACGAGCAAATATATGTTTACAGTGTTACTTACTAAATGCAAAGTATATTTAAGTATATTGGCAATTACTCATCATGTATTTAAGAACCTTGAAACATGTAAATATCCTTTATAAGTCATTAGAAATATATATATATGGCTTGAAAGAGACACTAAGCTTGTTTAGTGGATTAAATGAATTAATGTTTAAGTGGAGGAAAAAAAAATAAAAAATAAAACTAAATGAAACAAAAAATAAGTTAGTTTCAAACAAAACGTTGAGTGTCACTGATATATTTATGAACAGATTTAAAAATAGCAATATTCATATCATATGAAAATAATCTGTTTCCAAAAAGTAATAATTCAATATTTATATCAACATTATCAGCAATGGAGTTAATGGAATCAAGAAGGATCTGTCTTACATCATTGTACTTAGGGCAAATGAAAAAGAAATGTTTGTTATCCTCAACAGGGTGATTACAGTTTGCACAAAAAGTGTTCTCGGATAAGAATTGATTAAACAGATGAGATTTTAGGTTGCTAGCATTATTTCTGAGTTGACAATGACTTATATTAAGTTTCCTTATCCCATAGTTGAAGGGTTTAAATATATCATCAGTCCTATAAAACTGTTCCAGTCCACTTCTAAATATACCCAAACTTGGGGATTTTTGTAAACTCAAAGGAAGACTGTTCCAAAGTCTTATAGTGGAAGGAATGAAACTATTGAAATAAGAGCTAGTTCTAGCAAGCGGCGGATGAAAAGTGTTATTTTCATTCCTCAAAGTATAAGGGGTTTGTCTGGGAAGATATGGCTGGACTAACTCATATAAGTATGCAGGTGTCATCCCATTTAATATTTTATAGAATAGTACAAGCTTATGTTTGTTACGTCTATTCTCCAGAGTTTCTAAACCTAATTCAATATAAAGTTTTTGTCTGGAGGAATTACGTCGTAAACCTGTAATTATTCTAGCGGCTTCTATCTGAATATTTTCAAGAAGCTCAGACTCGTGCCGGGGTAATTCTATCTGTGTTCAAAATATACATGAAATATTTGCCACTGCCCCTTTTTTGTTCGATGAATTCTAATCCTGAGTTTTCTATCTGTTATATGCCAAGAAATCCGAGCTAAAAATTCCGGTCGACCTCCTACGGCACCCATTAGTATTTAAAGATTTGATTTCATTCAACAAATTAATTTAGGACCTTCATGTACGTGTCATTTAGAACACAGCTATATACCAAATGGTCAATATTAATCATCCATGTAATTTGCTCTATGGGATGTTTGAAGAATTTCAACGGAGGCAATTTCTTGGCATGATCAATTGTGTGTTTACCCTCCCATTTTCTCCTTTGATATAAAGCGTTCCAATGAATAACAAATTAAAAAAAGACAATTACGCAAGAGACTTCTCATTTTTTTTACAGGTGAAAGGTGATGGGTGCTTTGCGGCTCCTCATTTCTTACCCATACAAACTTAAAATCTTTTGTATCCCCCTCTTAATTTAAGCCAAGTAAGAAAAATTATCCCCTTCTACAGTAATCCGAAAAAATTAAAGGCGACAATAATAATACATGTAAATCTTGTAAATAATCAAAATGTTTCTGTGTATTTGGTTTTGGTTTGTTCTTCAAACTACCACTAAAGGGCAGTGTCTTGCCTGAATACGAACTGCTTGATAGTGAAGACGTGCCCTTACTTTAAGATCGATTATGAATAATAAGAATTCATGAACCTCAAGAAATCTGACGTACCCATAATTGACAATCCTGACACGAAATTATCAATTGGCATGTATCCGTTTCAGATCCGTTCATCATCCATTTTATCCGTTATACGTCCGGTAGAAGTCCGTTTCACATTCGTTCAACATCAATTTTATCCGTTAAACCAAACCCAAGTGCCGCCAAAGGGAAGTGTCTGGACTGAATAAAACTGCTTGATTGTGAAGACGTGCCCTTACTCTAAGATCGATTATGAATAATTAGAATTCATGAATCTTAAGAAAGGCTAATTGGCATTTCAGACGCGAAATTTTCAATTGGCATTTATCCGTTTAAGATCGGTTCATCATCTGTTTAATCCGTTATACATCAGGTAGAAGTCCGTTTCACATTCGTTCAACATCCGTTTTATCCGTTAGACGTCCGTTAGAAGTCCGTTGGTGAATTTATCTGCCAGACCTCAAACGGATGTATAACGGACACGTTACGGATACAAAACCGAAGTGAAACGGACGAGTACCGTACATAACAGACGCCTACCGGACGTTCAACGGACATTTCATCCAATGGACGTCAGTTCGAAGTTTTGAACATGCTCAAAATTTTCTACCAGACAGAACGGACGTCGACGGATTAAACGTACGCTAAACTGACATACAACGGATATGGACGGGCGTCTAACAGATAAGAACGGACGTCTAGCGGACATGAACGGATTGAAAAAAAGTTATCCGTTAGGCATTTGTTCGAGCTATTTTAGTCAAAATATTGCTGCTGAAATGAACACAAGCTATTCTTAATTCCATTATTTTTCTCCTGTCGTTCATACCTAAATATGCGAAATCTTGTAGCGACAACTTACAAATTAAGTCAGGAGTTATTTTTCCTGGTGAAAATTGCCAACTTGGAAACGTAAACCCACCGATTTAAAACTGCTTCCATTTCTTTTGTTTTCATTTAATCACGTAAAGGTGTTCATGAATAAAACGTCCGTCAAAAATATCCGCGTTCGTTTTTTCCCGACAACTTCCGTTATTGACTTCCCGACTTTTACTACATCATCATAATGCATGATACAACCACTTTTACTACATCATCATAATGATACAACCACTGAACATAAAGCTGAACGAACCGAATATAATACAGATGCTTTTACTGAACATAATGAATAATCTACTGAATATAAAGTAATCGGGACTGCTGAAGGTATTACATGATGTACTGCAAATAATATTGAATCTACTGAACATAATGAAAAATGTACTGAATATAACGTCAGAAGTACTGAACATAATTTAAATACCACTGCATATAATAATGAAACTAATGAACATAATAACCAAAGCACCGAATATAATGTAAAAACTACTAAACATAATGTAATAACTACTGAACATAATAGGATAACTACTGAACATAATAGGATATCTACTGAACATAATATACATACTACTGAACATAATGCATAAAGCACCGAACATATTAAACAATCAACATCAGAAGACAGTCATGGCGTTCCATACGGCTCCATTTCTGTCAACTGACCTGTATCCTGTGGGTGTTTCACAATTCTCAGGGTTACCTGTGATACTCGCTAGTCCGTTAAATAACCCAGGAATTCCGAAAATGATCCGTTTTCATTATGATTCCTAAGCCATCAGACTGATTTCTTAAGTAATTTTCCTTTGAAATACGGCAGCAAATTCGTAATTCTAGCTACAATGACCAGGAAGGGCCGTTTAACTAGCTGTGTGTGCTGTCAAATTAACTGACCCATTAATTGTATGGCTTCTCTTGACAGCTTCGGTGTCAAACACACTAATTACCTTAGCTTTTATAGGTTGTAAATAATTTGTGTATTTCAAATATAAAAAGAATATGTGGTATGCCGGGATTGTCATATCCGACCGTGCGAGGGCAATAACCCAGCCAAGGTCGTTAAACACCTCCATTTGTGGGATTGCCAATGAGACAATTCTCCACAAGAGACCAAATGACACATAAATTAGGTTACCGTACGGTCTTTAACAATGAGTAAAGCCCATACCGCATAGTCAGCTATAAAAGGCCCCGAAATGACAATTCAAAACAATACAAACGAGAAAAATAATATAACGGCCTAGTGTATGTACGAAAGTTGTTTACAACAATTTGAGTTACTTCCTGTTTTTGTCACCTTTCAAAACAAACTCCTTGGATTTACGTTTATATAATTTGTAAAATAGACTAAACGAATCTAAAACAAATTGAATTTCAAATACATATTACTTTTCATTATTTTTCTACCTTAGTACAATTACAGCGTCTAGAACACCCACATGCTGGATGTCGGCTATGCTTCACATTGGGTGGCGGTTTCGAGCGGAGAAAAACGATCCCGGCAAGTTCAAGTACCACAATTTCTTTTTTGAGAGTTGTTAGTACCAAATGATATATTGCACGGAAGGAACCGAACCATAATCTGTTTCCTGCAAGCAATAGTAGACGTTTCCAGTGGCCTGTTTTCTCAAACACCTCTCCCTAGTTCTTCAAATGCAAGTTTCAGGATAAAATACTACTTTTGACGATTTTTTTCATGTATAATTTACTTAGAAATGAAGTTCAATCATGGAATTTAACCAAATGCCAGCTTAAGGATGTATTCTTCTGACATTTCATTCTCGTTCAGTCTCATTGAAATCTCGTTCTAGAATTATTTCCAAAACATGTGATATAAGAAGAAAATAGCAATGAATTTGAAAATTATCATAATCAAACTTAACTCTGTGAAAGAATTGTCTATCTTATAAATAGTTTTTGAGTAATGAAATTTTCAAATTTTATTACTAATCAAGTCAATCTTTTTTAGTGAAATTTTGAGAAAAATGGGTGAGCGGTACAGAAAAAAATAATTTACCAGAAACCTACCCATTCCATATACCTTTAATTGTCTTTTCAAATTTCATAGATATGTATTTTTTTCAATCATTTATAACAAGAGAGTTGAAAAATATGCATTTTGTTCTTTAAAGAGAGAAAAATAAAAAAAATAAAAAATTGTCAATATGGTAAATTTGACACGAAAAAGCATCAAAATCTGATAAAACTGTCTTGTATTAACACCTACCTATAGTTTTTGTGAGTTGAATTTATTCAGATTGGTCCCCTTCATCTTTATTGAGAGTTTGAAAAAAAGTTTAATTGTGGAACTGTGATTTTTTTTCACGATAATTGCCCAAAAATGGGTAAAAACTGATTAAAAATGGAAAAATCTAAAAAAAAAATGGGTACTTTCAGAGGCCGTAGCAAAAAAAGAAGCGCACCACCATATAATTTTTTCTTCACCAATATTTTTTTTACAGTCATATAAACCCAAAAATCAGGTTTAGAAAAAATAAATTTAATTCTAGAAATTTTGGGCTCCTCAGAGGGGTACATCCTGAAATAATAGTGACATCGATTATAACCAACGTGACGTTTCGACGATGAATGAACTCACCACACGGTGAGATCACTATGGTGCAGTCGAATGCGCGAACTTTGACTACGAAAAGCTTCAGGATTTGATGAGATGCCTGCAGTAGTTAATAAAAAACACAGCAGCCATTGAATTTTTGTATA
This sequence comes from Mytilus galloprovincialis, assembly GCF_965363235.1. Lineage (NCBI taxonomy): Eukaryota > Metazoa > Mollusca > Bivalvia > Mytilida > Mytilidae > Mytilus > Mytilus galloprovincialis. The sequence continues at coordinate 44,064,229 of NC_134850.1, read as the reverse complement.
TAATCTGTAACGATTGTTTCGAACTGGGAAAGGTACCAGATAAATGGACTAAAAGCATAATCAATCCAGTTTTTAAACCTGGATCTGAAGATAGAACGATTCCTTTAAATTACCGGGTAATTACATTAATATCTGTCCCTAGTAAAATATATTGCCATGTTCTCAATACTCGTTTTAATTCATGACTCGCAATGTACTGTGTGATTAACAGAACGGATTCAGGGAGGAACGAAGTTGCAAGGAACGGGCATAAATGGAAAGTTCCTGTCTGCGATTCAGTCTTTGTATGATAACGTGAAATGTGCTGTAAAAGAATGGCAAGCCGTTCTCGTCAAAACTATGTTTAAACCATTTTTTTAAAATTTACATACTGAGAATTAAAAAAAAACACAATGAGATTAAAAAAACTTAAAACACACACTGAGAATTAAATATTACACAATGAGATTTCATAAAGACGAACTGTCTTTCTGAGATTACAAAAAACCTAAAAACACACACTGAGAATTGAAAATTACACACTGAGAATTGAAAATTACACACTAAGATTTCAAAAAGACACACTGAGATGAAATAAACTGAAAAACACACATTGAGAATTGAAAATTACACAATGAGATTTGTGCGCACATTTTATGCGCCCATATCTAATTAGTATATTTAATCTGAATCTATTACAAGCTTAAATAACTAGGGGGCAGAACTCGCTTTTCATCTGTAGCCTAGGTTCCAGTCTCCAATTGTCATTGCAATGCGAACTCAGAATAGGCCGGGATCCCAGACTATTCTTATTTGGCATCATGGAATCCTTACAATTTTCTCAAGTAACTGTGAGCAAGGACAACAAAATTATGGCAAGCCGTTCTCGTCAAAACCATGTTTAAACCATTTTTTGAAAAATTTACATACTGAGAATTAAAAAAAACCACAATGAGATTAAAAAACCTAAAAACACACACTGAGAATTAAATATTACACAATGAGATTTCATAAAGACGAACTGTCTTTCTGAGATTTCAAAAACCTAAAAACACACACTGAGAATTGAAAATTACACACTGAGAATTGAAAATTACACACTAAGATTTCAAAAAAGACACACTGAGATGAAATAGACTGAAAAACACACATTGAGAATTGAAAATTACACAATGAGATTTGTGCGCACATTTTATGCGCCCATATCTAATTAGTATATTTAATCTGAATCTATTACAAGCTTAAATAACTAGGGGGCAGAACTCGCTTTTCATCTGTAGCCTAGGTTCCTGTCTCCAATTGTCATTGCAATGCGAACTCAGAATAGGCCGGGATCCCAGACTATTCTTATTTGGCGCCATGGAATCCTTACAATTTTCTCAAGTAACTGTGAGCAAGGACAACAAAATTATGGCAAGCCGTTCTCGTCAAAACTATGTTTAAACCATTTTTCGAAAAATTTACACACTGAGAATTACAACAAAGCACACTGAGATTTAAAAACTTCAAAGCACAAACTGAGAATTAAAAAAATACACAATGAGATTTCATAAAGACGCACTGAGATTACAAAAATGAAAAACTAACACTGAGAATTGAAAATTACACACTGAGAATTGAAAATTACACACTGAGAATTGAAAATTACACACTGACATTTCAAAAAGACACACTGAGAATAGATAAACTGAAAACCACATTGAGAATTTAAAATTACACACTGAGATTTGTGTGCACTTTTTATGCGCACATATCTTATTAGCATATATACTTAATCTGAATCTATTACAAACTTAAAACAAATAGGGGACAGAACTCGTTAGTCAGGCCTTCGATTTGGTTCCAAATTATTTATAAAAAAACCTTTAGAAATACAAGAACAAGAAAAATAGCCAGTTAGTTCTTGTGGATGGTCAAAAGCACATGTCACAGAAAAAGAGCACATCTCTATACCTGAAACTGAGATTAATGTACACTGGCCGAGATATATTTTTTCTGAAACAAGTTCGTGTCTGGATGATGAATAAATGACAGGAAATTCAACCGCACCGTAATAACTTTTATATTGTGGTGATACAAATCAGTATACTTAGGACTAATAGTATTATACTTATATAGTATACACAGAAAATTGGTTTTTGCATTTGCATTCCCGAAGTTACTCATCTCTTCCTTCCTTTATACTGTTTTTATACTAAAGGTTACAATTGAATTCAAAGTTATTTGTGCAAACATGCACATACAGAGTAAACAAAAGAAAATAGTAGCATGAATTCCATGCGTATAGAATTATTATAGCACTTTTCAGTATACACAACAACGAGATTGGGAAATATAACATACCTGCCAACTGTCACTATTTGCGGGGGATTTCCCCCATGGAGGCTCTCAAATTCAAATTTTGAAAGAGCAATTGTGTGCACATTTTAGACAACACAATTAATTTTACAATGACTTTAGGCTTAAGAGAGTATGAAAATTAAAATGTATTTGAATACCCCCTTGAAGGTTTTTTAGGACTATGACAGCCATCTTGCACGCAAAACCCCCATGGGCATTTTGAAAAGTTGGCACCGGTATGCGTTATTTGTATAATAAAGTACATAACCGCCCTTGCATGCCTATGTTTATTTATTAAACCCTGTGCGGGACAAATTTGCCATTCCAGGATTGGCAAATCTGACTTTGTCGGTTTACAAGATATCAAAAATATTTTTTGCCCAAGTGATAGATAATCAAAAATGTTAAATGTCCCCATATGTCCCAACATGTCACCATTGTCACTATTGTCACCACAGCTGATTAAAAGTACATTTCACATGGGAAAAGTTAAAGTTCCCATGGGAAAGGAAAAGTTCCAATGGGAAAACTAAAAGTTCTCATGGGAATTTTAAAGTTCCCATCGGAACTTTAATATCCCATGGGAACATTGGTAGATAGTTTCTTCCCATGGGACATTTTTTCTTCCCATGGGAACTAAATTTCTTCCCATGGGAAGATATATTTTTCCCATGGGAATATTATTTTTCCTTTTTTCTTTTTTTCTTCTTCAGAATTTGTAAAAGAGCTGTGTAATATCGCAATGGACTGACAGTCACTATAGTAACAATGACTGGAACAGTTTAACAAGCATTCCATTTGATAAATTATTTCAACACATTAAAAGTATTTATATCATACTTTTACACTCAAAAGTCTTTTAATATCGTTGAATGATTGATAGAAATTCTACCGTCCAGCGGCTGATTTTACAATTTGAATCTCTCACATTTGTGTTCGGTCAATTGCATCGTGTATTTCATGTAATAGTGTTCGCTGAACTGTCAAGTATCAGAGCCATGCTTTTGTATTTCAGAATTTAATTTAAGAATAAAAATCATAATTCTGTTTTAATCTATATATACATGGGGAATCACGAATCATGTTTAAGATTATTTTCTAATTAAAACCCTATAATTTCATGAAATTGACATCATAATTATTATTAATATACTTATTCTCTTTCGTCGACGTAACTCGATATGTGTGGTTTTCGCCACTAGAAAGATGTGCACTTATTTTTTTTAAATTTAGTTCATTGATTTGGTCAAATTTCCTAATCATGCTAATGCAATGTTGTTACTCGTCTACACAAAAATCTTTTATTTCTATTCATTTTTCACAAACTTTTGAAAGTCTTGTTAGATTTTTCTTTTATGATCTCTCAGGTAAATATCAAAGAGAATCCAGAGTTTTCCATTTCCAAGGACGAATCAGGATTAAATATAATCTTTATGATATATTCACTTGTACTTTACTCGTAGGCTTTCTTCATGTAATTTATAGTTTAAAGGAATTATTTGATGAGTTTAACTGTTGATCAACTTTAAAAATATTAGGGTTTCACTAACAGTAGTTCCGTAAAAAAAATTCTTTCTATAGTTAAAATGTTCTTCAATTCATATTTGTAATGGTACTCGTCACCAATGTTGTTTGTGTCACAGAGACGGCAGATTATGTTTTCTCTCTTTAAATCCTGCCACCTTCCAGATTCAATCGGCAAGTGGCGACTGACTACCACATCTATATTCATTTTGCATATTATATAAATGAATTTAGTAAGGTAAATATGTCATTATGAAAAGTAGTTTTCAAATTATTAATTCTTTTTGAAAATACAACAACATTAAGTTTTATGCAATTATGTAATAACAGATAAGCATTCTTGTTGAAACTGGTCTTTGGGTTTCCGTTTGATAAATATTGACACCCATTTATCTCTAACTGTGCATTATAATGACTCTATAATATTGAACATACTCATACCGCAGATCACACCGTAATTATCAAAAACATTTTTTCATATATGATATCCACTTAGTTTCTATTCTGTTATTAGCATAATCAGAGACATATAATACATTATGTCTCTGGCATAATCAGAGACATATAATGTCTCTGGCATAATCAGAGACATATAATGTCTCTGGCATAATCAAGGATTTCGAAATATTTGTAATTTGCAATTTTTTTTAATTTGTATATTTTCCTCACTAGGTACGTGAAATAATATTTGAAATTTATTGAAAAATTGCATTACGGGCATATTCTATACTTCTATACTTCTAAGTTTGAATTAAGAGTCTAAACTTTTTCAAATATTGAATACGCAACAAAATCTCTGTAAAGGCATTTGATTGGGTATTAGTTTAAAGGTAGGCGTGGTTTTCGGTAACTTTCCTCCAATCATGCAACTGGCCTATTCGACAAATCTGTGTGCGCTGATGCGCGTAAACTGGCTATTGTAACGGCACGTGTTTTACATCGGAATCTGTCGTGCGTGACCAATGTTTATTGTATAATTTCTTGTCATGTGGTCAAATTATGTGACATATACGTTTTAAAGGTTGAAACTTAAATATGCTTTTTGAAAGACTATAACGTGTTCTGGAAAAAAATTAAGTGTCCGAGAATTTGAATTACCTAATAAGGCAGTGGCGGATCCAGCCATTTGAAAAAAGGGGTGTGGGGGGGGGGGGGGGGGGGGGGTCCCAACCCAGGACAAAGTGGGGTTCCAACTATATGTCCCCACTCAAATGCATTGATCTTTCAAAAAAAGGGGTTCCAACCCCCAGAACCCTCCCCCTGGACCCGCCACTGTAAGGACATCTCGATCACCTTCGACAAAATATTATTGCATGAATGGTAAATCGCTGATTTATAATCGTAGAAGTGATTTGTGACTGTTATACGTACAGACATCTATACGCATTCTGGTTTACGTTTACAATGAACACACTATACATGTTTCTTTGACTGAATATCAATCATTTTTGGGCAGACTTGCTTTTTCTTTGTATTCGTAAATATTATCGTACGTTTCATTATATTTAAATGCTTCAAAAAAGCTTCAAAATACTATAAGCTTGTATTGTTACTTTTTTAGGGTCGATTTCTGTTTGTATATTAAACATACAACAAAAGTTTATATTGGTATATGGTAAGTTATTGCTTCATTTTACATGTTTACCATTGGTGACATCAAATAAAATGTTTCGCGGGTTGTACTATAAAGCCATACGAAATTTAAATATCATATTTATATGCAAACTGAAGGATCTGAAATTTAAATTATACATGTATGTTTAAACCGTATACTAGTAATGAATACGGAACGCGGGTATCGCACAAAGTCATCCAGACTAGCCGAATTATAAATACTAGCATCCGTACTTCGATGATCACTTGATCCAAAATTAAGCCTGTCAGATGGAGAAGAAAACGCTTTTGGTTAAGGACTACAGTTGAAAAAGTAACATTTAATACCAATCCATGCAAAATAGTAAGATGTATGTTCCTGAGTGTATAATGCACAAAGAAAGGGTTGTTATCTACTGTTGAACTAAGTAAGGTAGTATAGTTACCATACGCCTTCATGTTACAGATACGATCGACGTGCACTACAGCAGAATTACGGTTTCAGTTTCACACATATTAATTGGGCTAATTTGAAATCTCCTGCATGATTTTTTTATATTCGTATTTTCGACGAAGCAAAGCAAGTTCGATCTATAGGTCATATACATGTATGCATTTAACAATATTCAATCGTTGTACCAAATTGTAGAACATGTAGAAAAATCCGTCCGTTCCGACCAAATCTTAACTGAAGTACCATTGTGCACATATATACAGACGCTGGATTTAAATCAGATCTGTTCTGGCAGTTTTTGTCTTTTTTTTGTGCAAAATAAATACTTTAAATGTGACTATCTTTAGTTCCGAATCTTTCTATCTTTCCATACCAACGATCGACAAGTGCGTTCATTTTTGTGAATCAATATTTAAATGTTTTGAAATATCCATTATTATTGACAAGAAGTACACAGTTACATTTTTCAAATTTTACCGATGGAAAAATATATCTCAATAAATTGCTTATTCCTCAAATCTTTGGTTGGAATTAAATATCATTCTTTGCACGAAAAATATATTTCATAAACAATTGGTAGTATATAAAATTGTCTACACGTATGAGTTTAGTAATTAAATATAGTATATCAATGTACACATGATGTATATTATAAACGATATTTTTTTTAAAATAAAGTCCCAAATTACCGTCCGCGCGTACACTGCTCAGCAGGCGGTAAGGTAAACCTGCATTACGTGTAATAATATATATTATAAGAGTTTGAAGCCCGACAGGAAATCGCTTGAATACCTGGAAGTGTCACCTCACGGTGCCTCTGGCAATAATTTCTTAAACCATCTTTAAATCTTTCACATAAACTAATCGGTTTAAATAAAATAGACACTTAAGTGTTTAAAAAGTGGTCGAAATCTTTCGTCAGATGAACCTGAAATTTGAGTCCAAATCGGTCCTCACCGGACCTACATGTACTCCTTTTGAAAAATTGAATTTATATGCGTTTTCCATTCAGTTTCTGTCATTCATCGTATGTGGGTACTGATTTATCTAATTATCAAAATTAAAGTTTTTGTAATCATTTTCGTAACACACTCCGTGCGTGCAGTACGATACGAAAAATGTCTACATCACGGTGGGTAAGGTTGCCCTGCAAGAAATCTTTCTGTACTGGTGATTTGGTCCTGACTGGTTCTGGTGAATATGTAAAAAAAAAAAGACGATAATGATGATTTTTTACGTTTTCTCGCATAAGAAATGGAAGGAACAGTAGAGATTTTTTTTAAGTTTGTTTCTTATGGGTTTATGGGCCACCAATTTAAAAATGTGACCTTGTAACTGTTTCAGTAAAAGTAACACAAAAGTGCTCACTTTTTGAAAATGTTGAACACAAAAAATAAAATAAAAATGCCCCTGGAGACCGCTTTCTTTACCCAAAACCACACGACAAAAATGTTTGGTGAAAAACCTGCACAATCTATATTAAAATTGTGCATTTTCTCAATTTAGAAATGTCCTGATTCTGTACTGGTTGGTCCTGTCATTGTGCTGGTGTGTCCTGATGGTAAACGGAAAAAAGTCACGAGGAAAATTCAACTGCAGTTTTTGTATGCATAGAAAAAAATCTTGATATACCTGAATATATTCAATAATCTTAAGTGGTCATAATAAAAAGAAGATGTGGTATGATTGCCAATGAGACAACTATCCACAAAAGACCAAAATGACACAAACATTAACAACTATATATCACCGTACGGCCTTCATCAATGAGCAAAGCCCATACCGCATAGTCAGCTATAAAATGCCCCCATAAGACAATGTAAATCAATTCAAACGAGAAAACTAACGGCCTTATTTAAGTAAAAAAATGAACAAAAAACAAATATGTAGCACATAAACAAATGACAACCACTGAATTACAGGCTCCTGACTTGGGACAGGCACATACATAAATAATGTGGCGGGGTTAAACATGTTAGCGGGATTCCAACCCTCCCCTAACCTGGGACAGTGGTATAACAGTACAACATAAGAACGAACTATAAAAATCAGTTGAAAAAGGCTTAACTAATCAGATGGAAAAAAAAATACAAGTGGAAATTCATTTGCCGTTTTAACAAACAGGGAAAGCTTATTGTTTCTTTTTATTTATTAATGAGACCAAGTTGTATTTCATTGTCATGCCTTTCCTAACAAAGGAGGAAGTGAAAGGTCTACACATAGTGAAATGTGCCACAAGAAACCACTATTTAATATATCACCAGTCCCCACCAATAACGGTTGTAAATACTAAATTAATATTAATGACAATGAGTTGTTTGTTTAACACTAAATTGAAGGATTTTCATCTTCAAAATTCAAAATAGCATGTGGTCAAGCCATATACTGAATTTTTAACTTTGACTGAACTTAAAGAGAATTGTTGCTGTTAGATACAACTCGCATCTCCTTCTTAAGCGATAAAATACAAAAATAATTACAACAAAACATGTATCTGAAATACACCAGCATGTACGGTACCGGTTTCATATAAATGCTTAATGATTTATAATTTCCAAAGCTAAAGAGCATAAACTGAATTAGAATATGTTCTTTTGTCTGGAATCGGGTGTATTTAAGCTCGGTATTTCGGGATTGACCCTTTCGGGATCCGGGAATTCTTTTTTGAATTTCGGAAAGTAGGGATTTAAATTTATTTTAATTCGGGACCTCGGGATGTCGTGTTTTTAAGTCCGGGATTTCGGGATAAGGACCCCTCAATTAAGGGATGAAAATAAGTTTGACATTTGTGTTACCATTTAAAAAAACTATCAATTTATTAATTTAAGTTGCAGTATAAAACAATATTAGGTCAATGTCATAAAAATATAAACTTTGTTTGTACTCGGCGCAAAACTGGGAAAGGGCTCGGCAGAGCCAGTTTATCAGCCTCATACAAAAAGCTTATATTTTTCTGACATTGACCTAATATTCATTCCTTCATATCTTTAATTCCTCATACATGAGATTCAATGAACATACAATTAATGAATATAAGCAAACGTTACAACATAATTACACACAAATTATTAGTATTAGATCAAAGTATAAGGTAAATGACACAAAAGATGATATATGTATATACACAATCTATAAAAGCAGTGACACATCATGTATTGACACATCTAATAACACTGTCTAAGAGATCGACTATATTTTGCTACACACTGGATAACACGGGGGCGGATCCAGCCATTTTAAAAAGGGGGGGGGGGGTCCCAACCCAGAGTAAAAAAAAGGGGGGGGGTCCAACTATATGCTCGCATTCAAATGCATTGATCAAGAAGTTTTATATAGGAATAGTACTGTGTCCAGCTGTGTCCACTTTTATCCCCTTATTTCAAAAAGTTTTATATAGAAATACGTTGTGTCCACTTGTGTCCGCCTGTGTCCCCTCATTTCTAGAAGTTTTATATTGAAATAGCACTGTGTCCAGCCGTGTCGACCTGTAGCCAGCAGATTTTATAAGTTTTATATAGAAATAACGTTGTGTCCACTTGTGTCCGCCTGTAACCCCTCATTTCTAGAAGTTTTATATTGAAAAAGTACTGTGTCCAGCTGTGTCCACCTGCAGCCAGCAAATTTTATAAGTTTTATATAGAAATTGGGTTGTGTCCACTTGTGTCCGCCTGTGTCCCCTCATTTCTAGAAGTTTTATATAGGAATAGTCCTGTGTCCACCTGTAGCCAGCTAATTTTATAAGTTTTATATAGGAATAGTACTGTGTCCAGCTGTGTCCACCTGTAGCCAGCAGATTTTATAAGTCTTATATAGAAATTGCGTTGTGTCCACTTGTGTCCGCCTGTATCCCCTCATTTCTAGAAGTTTATATTGAAAAAGTACTGTGTCCAGCTGTGTCCACCTGTAGCCAGCAAATTTTATAAGTTTCATATAGAAATTGCATTGTGTCCACTTGTGTCCGCCTGTGTCCCCTCATTTCTAGAAGTTTTATATAGAAATTGCGTTGTGTCCACTTGTGTCCGCCTGTGTCCCCTCATTTCTAGAAGTTTTATATAGAAATTGCGTTGTGTCCACTTGTGTCCGCCTGTGTCCCCTCATTTCTAGAAGTTTTATATTGAAATATCACTGTGTCCAGTTGTGTCCACCTGTAGCCAGCAGATTTTATAAGTTTTATATAGAAATAACGTTGTGTCCACTTGTGTCCGCCTGTAACCCCCCATATCAAGAAGTTTTATATAGGAATAGTACTGTGTCCAGCTGTGTCCACCTGTAGCCAGCATATTTTATAAGTTTTATATAGAAATTGCGTTGTGTCCACTTGTGTCCGCCTGTATCCCCTCATTTCTAGAAGTTTTATTTTGAAAAAGTACTGTGTCCAGCTGTGTCCACCTGTAGCCAGCAAATTTTATAAGTTTTATATAGAAATTGCGTTGTGTCCACTTGTGTCCGCCTGTGTCCCCTCATTTCTAGAAGTTTTATATAGAAATTGCGTTGTGTCCACTTGTGTCCGCCTGTGTCCCCTCATTTCTAGAAGTTTTATATTGAAATAGCACTGTGTCCAGTTGTGTCCACCTGTAGCCAGCAGATTTTATAAGTTTTATATAGAAATAACGTTGTGTCCACTTGTGTCCGCTTGTAACCTCCCATATCAAGAAGTTTTATATAGGAACAGTACTGTGTCCAGCTGTGTCCACCTGTAGCCAGCATATTTTATAAGTTTTATATAGAAATTGCGTTGTGTCCACTTGTGTCCGCCTGTATCCCCTCATTTCTAGAAGTTTTATATTGAAAAAGTACTGTGTCCAGCTATGTCCACCTGTAGCCAGCAAATTTTATATGTTTTATATAGAAATTGCGTTGTGTCCACTTGTGTCCGCCTGTGTCCCCTCATTTCTAGAAGTTTTATATTGAAATATCAACTGTGTCCAGTTGTGTGCACCTGTAGACAGCAGATTTTATAAGTTTTATATAGAAATTACGTTGTGTCCACTTGTGTCCGCCTGTAACCCCCCATATCAAGAAGTTTTATATAGGAATAGTACTGTGTCCAGCTGTGTCCACCTGTAGCCAGTATATTTTATAAGTTTTATATAGAAATTGCGTTGTGTCCACTTGTGTCCGCCTGTATCCCCTCATTTCTAGAAGTTTTATATTGAAAAAGTACTGTGTCCAGCTGTGTCCACCTGTAGCCAGCAAATTTTATAAGTTTTATATAGAAATTGCGTTGTGTCCACTTGTGTCCGCCTGTGTCCCCTCATTTCTAGAAGTTTTATATAGAAATTGCGTTGTGTCCACTTGTGTCCGCCTGTGTTCCCTCATTTCTAGAAGTTTTATATTGAAATAGCACTGTGTCCAGTTGTGTCCACCTGTAGCCAGCAGATTTTATAAGTTTTATATAGAAATAACGTTGTGTCCACTTGTGTCCGCCTGTAACCCCCCATATCAAGAAGTTTTATATAGGAATAGTACTGTGTCCAGCTGTGTCCACCTGTAGCCAGCATATTTTATAAGTTTTATATAGAAATTGCGTTGTGTCCACTTGTGTCCGCCTGTATCCCCTCATTTCTAGAAGTTTTATTTTGAAAAAGTACTGTGTCCAGCTGTGTCCACCTGTAGCCAGCAAATTTTATAAGTTTTATATAGAAATTGCGTTGTGTCCACTTGTGTCCGCCTGTGTCCCCTCATTTCTAGAAGTTTTATATAGAAATTGCGTTGTGTCCACTTGTGTCCGCCTGTGTCCCCTCATTTCTAGAAGTTTTATATTGAAATAGCACTGTGTCCAGTTGTGTCCACCTGTAGCCAGCAGATTTTATAAGTTTTATATAGAAATAACGTTGTGTCCACTTGTGTCCGCTTGTAACCTCCCATATCAAGAAGTTTTATATAGGAACAGTACTGTGTCCAGCTGTGTCCACCTGTAGCCAGCATATTTTATAAGTTTTATATAGAAATTGCGTTGTGTCCACTTGTGTCCGCCTGTATCCCCTCATTTCTAGAAGTTTTATATTGAAAAAGTACTGTGTCCAGCTATGTCCACCTGTAGCCAGCAAATTTTATATGTTTTATATAGAAATTGCGTTGTGTCCACTTGTGTCCGCCTGTGTCCCCTCATTTCTAGAAGTTTTATATTGAAATATCAACTGTGTCCAGTTGTGTGCACCTGTAGACAGCAGATTTTATAAGTTTTATATAGAAATTACGTTGTGTCCACTTGTGTCCGCCTGTAACCCCCCATATCAAGAAGTTTTATATAGGAATAGTACTGTGTCCAGCTGTGTCCACCTGTAGCCAGTATATTTTATAAGTTTTATATAGAAATTGCGTTGTGTCCACTTGTGTCCGCCTGTATCCCCTCATTTCTAGAAGTTTTATATTGAAAAAGTACTGTGTCCAGCTGTGTCCACCTGTAGCCAGCAAATTTTATAAGTTTTATATAGAAATTGCGTTGTGTCCACTTGTGTCCGCCTGTGTCCCCTCATTTCTAGAAGTTTTATATAGAAATTGCGTTGTGTCCACTTGTGTCCGCCTGTGTTCCCTCATTTCTAGAAGTTTTATATTGAAATAGCACTGTGTCCAGTTGTGTCCACCTGTAGCCAGCAGATTTTATAAGTTTTATATAGAAATAACGTTGTGTCCACTTGTGTCCGCCTGTAACCCCCCATATCAAGAAGTTTTATATAGGAATAGTACTGTGTCCAGCTGTGTCCACCTGTAGCCAGCATATTTTATAAGTTTTATATAGAAATTGCGTTGTGTCCACTTGTGTCCGCCTGTATCCCCTCTTTTCTAGAAGTTTTATATTGAAAAAGTACTGTGTCCAGCTGTGTCCACCTGTAGCCAGCAAATTTTATAAGTTTTATATAGAAATTGCGTTGTGTCCACTTGTGTCCGCCTGTGTCCCCTCATTTCTAGAAGTTTTATATTGAAATAGCACTGTGTCCACCTGTAGCCAGCAGATTTTATAAGTTTTATATAGAAATAGTACTGTGTCCAGCTGTGTCCGCTTGTATCCCCTTATTTCATAAAGTTTTATAGAGAAATACGTTGTGTCCACTTGTGTCCGACTGTATACCCTCATTTCTAGAAGTTTAATATTGAAATAACACGGTGTCCAGCTGTGTCCACCTGTAGCCAGCAGATTTTTAAAGTTTTATATAGAAATTGCGTTGTGTCCGCCTGTAGTCAGTAGTTTTTTTATGTTTTATATAGAAGTAACCGTGTGTCCAGCTGTGTCCGCCTAAATCACAAGTTTTATATAACACTTGGGCTTCTGTAGTAACCTTGTGTCCAGCTGTGTCCGTCTAAATCACACGTTTTATATAACACTGGGCTTCTGTAACCACTATAATAGACATTGATTGTTTATCTGTTTATATAGTTACATACATACGTGTCCATGTATCCCCGGACACAAAATGCATGCTAACTATATTTTGCACCGAAAATAGTACATATCTAAAATAAACGGTGACACAATTTTTCGGGGAGGGGAGGGGCAGCTAAAGATGGGGGGCTACTCCAAACATGCTGCAGTGATACCAGCCTATATATAAAACCAAATTTTCCCCACAAAAGTGGGTTCGGGTAACCTGCCCCCATAAATCCGCAATTGGTGACCGAGTGGTCTAGGTAGTTCATATACACCAACCCTGTCAACACTGAGGTTGTGATGATTATACATCCCGCTCCTATAGCTGGCAAAGAGCGTTTGATATAAATTTCATCGACTATAGGATTGCCAATGTTCCGATCGAGGTTCAGATGTTTACTCAGTATACTGTATCTTCATCTGTCAATTAAAACTGGTCCTTATAATATAACCAAGTATGCTGTAAGTGGCGTTACATACCAACATCCGACCAACCAATTTCAAAATACAAAATACTTTTATGATATGCAGTCTCTTACAAAAACAGTATAGAATACTTCAAGCTAGACTTTTTGCGTTAATCAGTTCAAGGAAAAGTGGCCTGAAATAAACCGTGAACCCGTGAACACGGAATTTTTCAGAATTATAGCTTTCAACTTATTAAATTCAAACTTTAATTGCGGAAAACATGCAGCTTGGAATCATCTTCAAGTATAGATCTTAGCTTGTCAAAATAAGGAAAACAGATCTAGAATGATACGTGTTGTCATCTGTATAGTGATACCAGAGACATATAATACATATTATATTACATGTTATGCTAAAACAAAAATTAGAAGAACAATTTTTTTTTGAAAGTTCTGTTTTCTAAATGATTAATATGAATTTAAGAGACAATGAAATGAATCACTATAATGGTAAAAATTGTAGTTAATTATACGAGGTAGGCAATCAAAAGCTTTGGATATGTCTACTAAAACTCCAATCCCGGTCTATAACTCTAGAAAGTGATCTGACATCTAAATTCAACATTCATGGTAGAAAATTTAACAGCAGTGAGTTTCTGATACCTTTTTTTTATATATATAACTTGGAAAATGTTGGTAGAACACTTAATAATCTATCATAAGTTTAAGGAATTGATCGTTATTCTGGAGACTTAATTTTACCTATACTTTAATCAATCTGGAAATACGCCTGAGTGGTGCAAAAACTACTATTTTTCACAATTTGACTGACACGAATTTTGAGCTAGACGGTTATTGGATTTTTATATTACTGACGGTTTTTTATCACTAGCCCTCGGTGGTAGTATTTTGAAATTCGACATCTATATGAGGCGAGTCATTATGAAACAAAATGTTAGATGCAGGTATGGGAATAATGACCCTCCGGGTGATAGGACGTGCCGCTGGAATAGGTCAGAAATATATGTTTTTCTCAATTGACACTTTAGTATCCCACTTTTATACCGCTTTACAGACCATTACACACCACATGAAACCAAAACAGTGTTGGAAAAGGTAACATTTTACCTATGCAATATATGAAAAGGTATACATTTTTTAAATCTAAATTATATGAGAAGCGCCGGGCATGATAACAGAACCCCAGCGGCACCCCTATCAAACTAAGCATTGGCGTAGCATCCCCCTCCGCCCCAAGTATTGACCATAAACTCATTTCCAATGTTATCAGCTAAAATGTTCTTTAAATTGTTTTGTATGAGTCACAATTTTACTGCTTGATGTTTACCCCTGAAAGACTATTTCTTGTTGCGGTCGAGATACAATTTTTCGAGAAAAAAAAGTTTAAAAGCAAGTTTGCCAAAAGCTCAATAGACAATAGACACAAATTATTAGCACAAACACATTTACATTAAATGGTTATGACATACACTATTGGGACAGTAAACTGATAGTAGTTACATTGAAGTTATAATTATACATGTTATATGAGTGATAGAAACCGAGTGATAGTGATAACACTGAGGAAAAAAAACTATGAATATGTTTGTATCGACAGTGAACACATGTCCGTGAACAAAATACCAAAATATAGGATACATATTAAAAGAAAAATAAATTATACAGATGTTCTTAATAAAAAACAATCCGCATTAATATACTTGATCAGTTTACACAACGTGCAAAGCATCTTTCTAAAAATATTATAATATTTTGCATAGATCTCATTTTGAATTAATGACAATTCAGTTTCTCAGTAAAGTTTTCCCACGAAGATTTTCCGGCTTAAAAAGATAAGAGTTATTTATGATGCTTTTATAAATCATGTTTACTTTATGTTTCAACATGGATGAAAAGTTTGGAAGAGTACGTCGTTGTGCTTTGCAACATATTTGGGTTTTGCTCTTTTCTGCACATTGACAACTTCCGGAAATACAATAACATGCGTAACTTGATCATAAACATGTGAAGAAACGTCGTATTTGGTCAAATTCAAGGTGCTTACAAATATATGGAATGTAAGGTTATCGAAAAAAATTAAGTAAGAGTTAGTTATGGTCCCTCGAAATCAATTATAGAAATTAATTTTCATATTAACCTATCTAAACTCCATAGGCGCGGAAATTAAGAAATTGTATTTGACAAAATTATATGGTTGTATCATGGTATAATATAGTATTGTGTATACAGCTGTATGTATCGGTATGAATAAGTCGTAGTATCCAATACTCGGTGAATTACTATGAGTAAAGACGCCGTCGATAATTGACAATTTGTGAGCGAAGATCCAAAGCTCTACAGGGCTACGTAACGGTAACAATTTTAAAAGACGTTTCGGCCGGGTGTGGGTACGGCCTTGATCGTTTCGGTCATGTATGATGTAATCAAAGTTGTAACATCGAACACTCGACATAACAGATGTTCAAGTCTTTAACGGTAGAAAAATAAAAAATAAAAAAAAAATAGGAAAATTTCCTGAATTTTAAAAAAAACTAATGAACTCATAATTGTTAACTTTTTTTTAGACTTTTTTAAATCACTGCATTTGCGCAGAAATTTACTTCCTTTTACGGTCTTGTTTGGATGAGAGTTTGAATAAAATATATATTTATCAGTTTAGTAAAATATAGGATTGGCACTCAATACCAATTCATTTTCAATAATTGTTTGATATATGAAAAAAACGTTACCTGATGAAAGCATTTCTTTGTTTACATTGAATATGACGTCATATCTTAAATAACGTCACAGCTAGTAAATCCCTAACAACAGAACCAGTCAGGGGACTTACTGAAATAAGTGATTTTTAAATCACTTATTTGAGTAGCAAATTCAAGGTTTTGTCACAAATTGGGATTTTGTAGTTTTTTCAAAATTTTAAACACATAGGTTTAAAAAGCATCTTTTAATTAGTAAAATTAAAAAAATATGAACTTTTTGCTTCTTTTAAGTAGCAAGGTTTATGCCTTTGATGCTATCAAATACCTGAAAATTCTATTTTAGTTGAAAAAATGCTATAATAATGGCTTTACATAATGAACTGATACTTTCTTAAAAGATTTTTCACAGCAGTGGGAGTATTTTTCCTGTGAAGTTCAAGGTTTCATCTTTCAGATTATGTAATAAAATTCTACTGTTCGCGATAAAAATTTCACTGTTCGGGGTGTTGAAATTAGTGGGGGTTATTAAAAGAATGATACTTAAAGAAGTGATTTTTGGGAAGGAAATTGAGGTCTGATACTTAAACAAGTGATTTTTATGTCATTATCCTAGATTCAGTACAAGGTCATCACCTGAAATGACCTGGTCATCCTAGACAACACAGATGTTGGTTCTGATAAGTTTAGAAACATAATTAGTCCCTGGATCATTAGTATTCTATATTTAAAGCTTCACTAATATTAAATCACTTCTTCTAGTGATTAATTTGTACTACTTAAATAGGTGATTATTAAAGAAAATAAAGAAAGACAACTCTAACTTCCAACCTTATTGGAAATAATGTTACTTGAATCAGTGATTTAGAAAATCACTTGTTTAAGTAAGTCCCCTGACTGAGAACCAAAATTGGAAATGTTACGGTATT
The DNA here is from genome assembly GCF_965363235.1 of Mytilus galloprovincialis. Classification (NCBI taxonomy): domain Eukaryota; kingdom Metazoa; phylum Mollusca; class Bivalvia; order Mytilida; family Mytilidae; genus Mytilus; species Mytilus galloprovincialis. The sequence goes on along the minus strand of NC_134850.1, from coordinate 44,046,917 downwards.
TCCGTTTCTTTTATTAACATGTTCGAATTTAAAAAAATAATTCATACAGACTTCGTCCCCATTCACAGGTAATACCTGCCTCTTATTAACCTATGCTGTGGCACTGACATAAATATTTGCTTTATACAGTTACTGGTTAGGCACAAGTCAGGTAAAGTGGGGTATTCTCTGTTTTCAGGGTACACTCCAGTTTTCTGATGTTAAAAAAAAACGTTTACAGAGTGAAGGACATCCTTTTTTCTATTTCAATTTATGACAAGAAATTTACAAAAGCTGAAAAGCTGACGTTTTAATTGCATCAGTTGTATTTGTAAATACTGAAAAGTATTGCATGAACAACAACATATGAATAAGTGAAGCCTTTTTTTTTCTCGAGAATTCAAAAACGTACAAATCTTCTGTTTAGGAATGAATTAACCATGCTCCAAGAATAACTGATGATAATTGAATTTTAAATGTCACTTCTATTTAAAATTTCTTTTCATTGAATTTAAATGACCAAGTGATTAACTTTTCTTTTTTTTGTCCTCTCATTATTGATGATCAAGGTATGAATAATACAGAATTGGTGAACAAAGGAATTGTTTAATTGTGAGTTAAGCATCAAAAAGTTAATTCACAAAAATACTGAACTCAGAAAAAATTCAAATAAGATGAGATATTTTACTGGTTTAAAATCCAAAATTACAGGATTATTACCAAAGACAATAAATGATAAACATTGGTTATAGTATACATAATCATCCAAACATATATCTGTCAACGTTTTTAAACATTGTAAAAATGGATTTGTATATCCCAGCTCCATTATTAAAAGAAAATATTGTTCTAATAATATATGTATCTAATCTCAAAGTGGTACCACAAAGTTATTATTCAATAAAGCATTTTTAGAATTATACATGAATTTATAACCAGTTTGTTTTAGAAGAAAGAACATTAAAATGTGGAATTCTACTAATTCTTATATTTCAGCATTTATTAAAGATATTTAACACTACATGCACTAGCTTCAGAAATAATTTACTTGATAAATAATTAATACAGTAAAACCTGTATAAACCAGCCGGCTACGGGACTAAGAAAAAGGGCCGGTTTGGACGGTGAGCCGGTTTATTCAGGTTTCCGTTTTGACCGGAAGTTTATGACTTATGACGTCCGATATTTTGCATGTAAAAGTTCTCTCTGATTGTAAATTATATCTGATAAATTAAAATACTTCACTTCGTTTTTCATTGTTTGCATTTCCATCAAAATGCTCTCGTTTTTTGGATTGTCAGACGAGAGTTTCGATTTACTACCATGATCATTAATTTGATATGTTGTAATGGCCGATTAAAAAGCCAGAATATTATCAAACGTAATTTCATCACTATCGAAACGTTGTCGTACAGGGTACAATACCCAGTGATTGTTGTCATCCGGGTGTTTTTCGTTATCAAGGTCATTTGTTTAGTGGTTCACAACAGGGAATCCGGGACTTCCAAATCATGATGTAAATTTCTTACTCCACGATTTAAATTTGTTTATCCAAGATACAATGTAATTTCACTCCGTGATATATTCGTTGTGTCTTTTGGTTTAATTGACACGTTTATAATGTTTTAATAAATAATACAGCTAACTACTGTACGATTGTAAGTTCACAGTTTAACACCTGACTAATTGATTACCTGAAAAGCCATATTGTATAAACAAATATATTTTGATTGCATATCGATCATTGAAATTAATTAGACAAGGTTTTGACAGGTAATAATTAATGTAATTAAGAGTATTGGAACTTCATAATTAGACCGGAATTCGGAATACACAGGGTCCAGTTTACAAAGGGTATTTTAACAAAGACTTTGAAGGGGAAAAATTGGGACTTTCATTTTCGGCCGGAATGGACAGGAAACCGGTTTATTCAGGGTTCAGTTTAATCAGGTTTGACTGTATAAATCTTAGATAAGTGTAAAGCAAATTATTATGTAATCCTGAGGGATAAATGGCCATAAAGCGTTAAGGATTAGACAAGTGTTATATACAAAATGGATTTCTCACTTTTTAAGATTATTTAACAAATTGTGGTAAGTACATGTGTAATTAAAGATTATAAAAAAATTAAAAGCATTTTGATTGGTGAATAAAACAAGTCCAACCAGCACGGGTTTAAAATACGAAACCCTAAGGAACTAAACATTACTCTTATGGTTGGATTCGAAATAAACATAGATAGACATCTTTGTTTTATTCACCAGGTTTGTAAACTTATAATTTTGTTTGATGAAAAATATGATATAACCTTTATATCTTTAAGCATGTTAAGTGTAACAATTTTATAACAGAAAACTTTCTTTACTAAATTTATGTTAAAAATTACCATTAATTTCATGATAAACCATTTCAATTAATTAATAAAGTAATTTGGTAATTGTTAATTTAAGTTCATTTTAAGAATCGAAATCTTTGATAGATTATTCTTAGATTAGACTGAAAATAAACATATTTATATAAGGCAAAATTACAATTTTGTAGCAGCCAAAAATATTGAACCTGTTTTTTTTTTAATTAAGGAGTTTTTTATCAACACTATTGCTGAGCCATATTTAGATAAACATGTATGTGTCACCGATTATTTGCAGGACCATCGGTAAAATGTGTCAATTTTGTTTCAAGTCTGTAGACAGACGTCAGTCCTGCTAAAGTAATTAGCAAAGAGTTGAATTCCATGTTTTCCCCCCAATATTTCTTTAAGAACTTTTGTCAATCTAAATTGATTCTTGATAATACCAAATCATGCCAGATGTTGTAAATTGGACATATTGATCATGTTGATTAAAGACCTACTGAGATAACAATTTGTTTTTCTGTCATAATATGTCCTCAAACTTCGATTCATCAATTGGATTTGTTTGAAACACTTAGGTTATATCATGGTCAATTATTCTAGAGGAAGAGTCAATGATAGGGTGTAAAATAACTAATAAGGCACATGCAACTTCTTTTAATGTAAACTCTACTTACATTTTGTACAATACAAATTATATGACCCTTTATATTTGAATTTTTTAAGTTAGTTTGAATAAAGTTGTTGAATTTATAAACATGTTTGCCATCTTTTTCTTTGTTAGCAGAAAGTTTGACTTGTGTCCCTTCTTTATATTAAACATGCAAAGATACTGACACTTGCAGATGTGTAAAGAAGGACATATTTCCTTCTTGTTTCTGTATACATCTGTTACATATTTTGTGTTTTCCAGAAGAAATTATCCAAGCAGATTGGCATGCCTCATTGTACTTCATATTTGTCCTTTACAAAAATCATTTTATATATGAATTTTCTGTGTTTTCAGCAATGGTTAAGAGATCAGCATGGGTGACTGGTCCCCCTCCTATGAATCCTTCAAAGAGATATGTCAACCCTGGAACAGAAGAACAGATGGTAAGTGATGTAGCTGGTGCTTTCCTTATGGTCAACATTTTCTGTTGTTGTTAAGAATTCAATGATTAGAAATTTAAATAGGACAATAAAGAATAAATACCTGGTCAATAGAAACCATTTTTATCCATTAGCATCAATAATTTGCATACATGGGTACAAATGTAATTCAGACCACAATCATGGCAAGGTAGGGAGATACCACCTTTGCAGTTGTCATGCAAAAAACAAAAATAACAAAAGATGTACAAATGTAAAGATGCTTGGATAATATTCTTAAAAAGTATTAAGACAATCCTTCAATTTTCCTGAAGTCTCCCTTTTGGGACTTGACTTCTCCCAGAAGTCTCCCTGTTGCGTCTTCACTTCTCCCTATAATTTTGAAGTGTGGTGAACCCTGATCACCATGAGCATGTGACATGAATATTGAAATGCATTATTTATCTGACAATATTTATAAGTGAAATAATGTAAAACAGTGTAAAGTTAACATTTGGTATTTTTTTCCTGAAATATTATTTTGTGGAAGTTCATCACAGAATGACAGAGGTATCTAGTCAAACGCTGTTATTTTTGGTAAATGTAAAACAGCATTTGTGCAATAACGTTTTGTTCCAAAAAAGTAGTTATGTATCAAATAAGAATAAGTCTTTATAAAATTTGTAATATGAATAAAATGGTTGTACAAAAAAATGTATTTACATGATATTATGATCGTAATGAGATAAACACACTTTTACTAGTTACATTCCTGTGGTTTGAGCTCTTCCTGTTTACTATCTATAGTTGTTTGCATAGTTTCCGAAATGACAATACATGTATATGCTATACCCTTATATTACAAACAAAAATAGAGCAGTTGTACGAAATAGGTACAAACACTTTGACCTTGAGAATGACTGATAATAATTTCTGTTATGTGTATCTGTCACAGAAAAGTTCAGATCATTCATCATGTTAATGTTTATCATGTTTGTATTGATATTGTATATTGTATAGATTTTTTAAAAATTAAATGTTATTGTTTTTGTTTTTAGAACTTTTGTAATACTTTGACTGACTGAATTACTGCTATATTTATACTTTCTCTGAAAAATAAGTAGAACCTGTATTAAGAATACAGTGTAACTTGATGATGGGTAAACAATAAGAAAAATGCACTTTACATCTACTATGTTGATTTTCACATTCTGTCAGTTTTCTCACTGGTCTTGGAAAAAAAGAATATGACTTGTTTCCTATTGTACAAAAATTTATTTGTCATTTCCATGGTTACTATTGCTGCCTGTATTGTCATTACTGTATATGAAAGGAATAAATGTTTCTATGATAAAAAAAAATCCACCTTATGGTCTCACCTCAACATAGTAAAACAAATAGACTTACGGGTGCTGTTTCTGTTAAATAGTAAAGTGGGGATAACGATGACTTAATTGATTTTGGTCATCCTTTAAAATTGAATTATCTCCCTTACCATAACACATTTAAAAAAATGAAAGTTATATTATCAGATGCAATATGCAAATTATTTCAGCATTTTTGTTTTTGAATATATTTTCAGTCAATAGAGGGGTACAAAAAGAATAGATGGAAACTAGCGATTGCATACTTATTATACATATTGACTGGTGGATTGCTACGACTGGTTTTCTACTGGTTACCACATTGGTTACTTAAATTTACCCATGACAAGTGCTTCCTACACCAGGCAGACTCTGTATTATTACAGGTAGATATAACATTTATATGTAGGTATGTTGGGAAATGTATAGAACAATTGCTTTCTGGTAAACCTAATTTTAAAGAGCAGAAACATTTATTTATAGATCAGATTGAAAAAAAAAATTGATTTGCATATTCCACATTTTTTGTTGAAAGTTGAAACTTAAAAAATATCTAACTGTACAAAATGAACAAAATTTATGCACTATAGAAATTAACCCAGAGTCAGAGATTGTTTTTTTTCTAAATTTCGTGTTTGACTTGATTTACCTTCTAGATGCCAAATTGCAATTATTTAGAGTGAACAAAAAAAGTTTAAACAAAGGATTTACACCTACATTTACAACCTATTAAACAAATTGCTATATTTTTTTATAACATCATTTAACTAAATTTTGTTTATATCAAATGCTTGAAAACAGATTGCCGTTGACAGAATATCATAGCCTAGCTAGTTGTCATTATTAAATGTAGCAGTATATGTAATTACCTATCATAAAATCATGAAAGGATGGATAAAACATTATAACATTGTATGTTGTATGTGCTTTAGCTATTAATAGTATATCTCACTAAATGCTCGTTGAGAATTAATTTGCATTTATTAGTTCAAAACAAAATCTGTTGCATCAGACTTGTTACTGAAACATATGTTATAATTTTGTGACAACAATGTTTTATTTTTTGTAGGATCAATATTTACAGTGGTTTGTTTCTAGAGTTGTCATCACGACAAAAGATGGCACCCGTGTTAAGATCGTCAAGACATCAGCATCCCTTATCTTTAGACCTAAACAAAGAGACAGAGAATTGGAAAACATGTCGAGATACAAGGTAGCTGTTCTTATAGATAATCTTCATCTTTCTGGTGTTTATCGGAAATAACATACTAAAAGGCACACCATTAAATAAATATTTACATATTATCTCATGGTAGCACCTAGGTACAGAAAATATATTGAATGTGCAGTGTTCTCCAAAGTACATGTATTTCAAATAGCAAAATGAGAAGAAAAAGCACTGTTTCACTAAGATCATATCACAATATTTATAGAATCTCTTCAGATGATACATGTAGTACCAGGGTAAAACATACAGCATCATGGTACCATGGTGCTATTAAGCCTAGGGTCAAACAATGATGTGAAAAACTTTCTATGTATTTCAACAGTTAGAGGTTGCCATGTACTTAGGGTGCTAATGTATTGTTTGAGGCCATGTTATAATCTCTTTGTATATAGTTTTTGATTATTCATGTTGTGAAGTTTCTGTTTCATTGACATGTTTGTCTACTGCTGAATTTATTCACGTCAAGTTTTCATTTATTTCAAAAAAATGGTTGTGACATATTTATGTGTTTTTTCATTAACAGGAAACAACAGAAACTTATGAGAACTCCTGTAATTACAGCTCTGTGAGTATAGATAGACAGTCAACATTTATTGGTGTAACTAACAAAAACAATAAAATTAAACATTTGTTGTCAATTTATTGACAATCCACAATTCATTGAAAATAGTTTGATATTAAACAGAACTCAATCAAACTTGAAAATATTCTTCGACATCACATGAAGTTGGGCACTTGCCAATTAAGTTCTGATTTTTGTGGTTTTTAGGGTTAAACATTCAAAAACATGAATTCACTGTTTTATTATATATTTTGAGACACATGTGTTTTCCCTGGAGGACTCACATTTTTAAGTCACATTAGACACTGAGTTTCTGGAAATACAAATGAACTGTTTTGAGGATATCTACACATTATTGTTTTAGCAAATCTACATAAAATGTAAAAATTAGGATATGTTTTCATTTTACAGTCTTGATACTTAAACTATGTGTTTGAATAATGATATTCTAGTTGTAAGTGTATTGAGATTGAAGTTCTTTCATTTTATAATTTCAGAATGATGATAGTTTAGTGAAATATTTTATGGTTAAGAAAGTCAAATATGTCTGGAATACTGAGAAATCAGATTTCTTAAAGCTAAAGTAAGTATATTCTTGGAATTTCACGCACTGGTATAGTTTTTATACCCTCACACTACATGTGGGGTGTAGAGGCCACATTGCAATGTGGCTACTAAATTACATTATTTTCAGACTGGAGATTTAAAACTAAAGGAGTAGGTTCAGTAAGACCCCTTTTTGGCCCCAAAATATAGCAGTTTTACAAAATGGTTAAAATGTAAACCTTCAGTTATTTATTGGACAGTAGAATGCTTCTGCTACATAAATATGGGCTGTTTTTGACAATACAATGCACATATATCCGGTACTAGCACCATTAAGTCATGCTAAATTACTGAAATCCTCATAATTCTAGCATTTTAGTTAAATTTTAGACGGTTTTCGTGTAAAACAAAAGTGGCCGCATTCGTGTTCATCCTTAATATTGAAATGTAAGTTGTATTTTATGATAATACATAACATATATAAAGGTTGAGGATGAACACGGATGCGGCCACTTTCATTTTTACCAAAAACCATCTGAAAAGTGACATTTTTCGGCATATTAGGTAGATTTTTCATATTTGAGCTTGAATCGGATCATTTTAATGACCAAATCTGTTAAAATCTTTCACATAAACTAATTAATTATACCCCACGCAACGAAGTTGTGGAGGGTATAATGTTTTTGACCTGTCCGTCCGTCCATCCGTCAGTCCGTCCGTCAGTCCTGTTTCTTGTCATCGCAACTCCTCTCAAACCACACAACAGAATTTCACGAAACCTTTTCAGATAATAAGGACATACTATGTAGTTGTGCATATCGACGGGAAATTGCGATTCAATTTTTTTTCTAGGAGTTACGCCCCTTTGAACTTATTTGCTTAAATGTACTACTGCAACAGTTTGTCATCGCAACTCCTCTCAAACCACACTACAGAATTTCATGAAACCTTTTCAGATAATAAGGACATACTATGTAGATGTGCATATCGACAGGAAATTGCGATTCAATTTTATTTCTAGGAGTTACGCCCCTTTGAACTTATTTGCTTCATTGTACTACTGCAACAGTTTGTCATCGCAACTCCTCTGAAACTACATAACAGAATTTCATGAAACCTTTTCAGATAATAAGGACATACTATGTAGATGTGCATATCGACAGGAAATCACGATTCAATTTTTTTTCTAGGAGTTACGCCTCTTTGAACTTATTTGCTTTAAGGTACTACTTCAACAGTTTGTCATCTCAACTTTTCTGAAACCACAGAACAGAATTTCATGAAACTTTGTTGATAATAAGGACATATTACGTAGATGTGCATATCAACAGGAAATTACGATTCAATTTTTTTTCTAGGAGTTATGCCCCTTTGAACTTATTTGCTTCAATGTACTTCTGCAACAGTTTGTCATCTCAACTCCTCTGAAAAGACACAACAGAATTTCATGAAATTTTGTAGATAATTAGGACATACTATGTAGATGTGTATATTGACAGGAAATTATTATTCAGTATTTTTCTGCCCCACCTAGGGGCATTATGTTTTCTGGTCTGTGCGTCCGTCCGTCCGTTCGTTCGTCCGTCCGTTCGTTCGTCCGTCCGTCCGTCCGTTCGTTCGTCCGTCCGTCTGTCCCGCTTCAGGTTAAAGTTTTTGGTCAAGGTAGTTTTTGATGAAGTTTAAGTCCAATCGACTTCAAACTTAGTACACATGTCCCCTATGATATGATCTTTCTAATTTTAATTCCAAATTAGAGTTTTTACCCCAATTTCACGGTCCACTGAACATGGAAAATGATAGTGCGAGTGGGGCATTCGTGTACTGAGGACACATTCTTGTTTCTTATACAATTTTTAGCTCACCTGGCCCGAAGGGCCAAGTGAGCTATTCCCATCACTTTGCGTCCGGCGTCCGTCGTCGTCGTCCGTCGTCCGTCGTCCGTCGTCGTTAACTTTTACAAAAATCTTCTCCTCTGAAACTACTGGGCCAAATCAAACCAAACTTGGCCACAATCATCATTGGGGTATCTAGTTTAAAAAATGTGTGGCGTGACCCGGTCAACCAACCAAGATGGCCGCCACGGCTAAAAATAGAACATAGGGGTAAAATGCAGTTTTTGGCTTATAACTCAAAAACCAAAGCATTTAGAGCAAATCTGACAAGGGGTAAAAATGTTTATCAGGTCAAGATCTATCTGCCCTGAAATTTTCAGATGAATCGGTCAATCGGTTGTTGGGTTGCTGCCCCTGAATTGGTAATTTTGAGGAAATTTTGCTGTTTTTGGTTATTATCTTGAATATTATTATAGATAGAGGTAAACTGTAAACAGCAATAATGTTCAGCAAAGTAAGATCTACAAATAAGTCAACATGACCAAAATGGTCAGTTGACCTGTTTAGGAGTTATTGCCCTTTATAGTCAATTTTTAACCATTTTTCGTTAATTAAAGTAATCTTTTACAAAAATCTTCTCCTCTGAAACTACTGGGCCAAATTAAATCAAACTTGGCCACAATCATCTTTGGGGTATCTAGTTTAAAAAATGTGTGGCATGACCTGGTCAACCAACCAAGATGGCCGCCACGGCTAAAATTAGAACAAAGGGGTAAAATGCAGTTTTTGGCTTATAACTCAAAAACCAAAGCATTTTGAGGAAATCTGACAAGATAAAAATGTTTATCAGGTCAAGATCTATCTGCCCTGAAATTTTCAGATGAATCGGTCAATCGGTTGTTGGGTTGCTGCCCCTGAATTGGTAATTTTGAGGAAATTTTGCTGTTTTTGGTTATTATCTTGAATATTATTATAGATAGAGATAAACTGTAAACAGCAATAATGTTCAGCAAAGTAAGATCTACAAATAAGTCAACATGACCAAAATGGTCAGTTGACCCGTTTAGGAGTTATTGCCCTTTATAGTCAATTTTTAACCATTTTTCGTAAATTAAAGTAATCTTTTACAAAAATCTTCTCCTCTGAAACTACTGGGCCAAATTAATCCAAACTTGGCCACAATCATCTTTGGGGTATCTAGTTTAAAAAATGTGTGGCATGACCTGGTCAACCAACCAAGATGGCCGCCACCGCTAAAAATAGAACATAGGGGTAAAATGCAGTTTTTGGCTTATAACTCAAAAACCAAAGCATTTTGAGGAAATCTGACATGGAATAAAAATGTTTATCAGGTTAAGATCTATCTGCCCTGAAATATTCAGATGAATCGGTCAATCGGTTGTTGGGTTGCTGCCCCTGAGTTGGTAATTTTGAGGAAATTTTGCTGTTTTTGGTTATTATCTTGAATATTATTATAGATAGAGATAAATTGTAAACAGCAATAATGTTCAGCAAAGTAAGATCTACAAATAAGTCAACATGACCAAAATGGTCAGTTGACCCCTTAAGGAGTTATTGCCCTTTATAGTCAATTTTTAACAATTTTCATTAATTTGGTAAATTTATGTAAATTTTTACCAAATATAGTTCTCTGTTACTAATGGGCAAAGTTCATTATAGATATAATTGTAAGAAGCAAAATCGTTCAGTAAAGAAAGAACTTCAAACACATCACCATCACCAAAATACAATTTTGTCATGAATCCATTTGTGTCCTTTGTTTAATATGCACATAGACCAAGGTGAGCGACACAGGCTCTTTAGAGCCTCTAGTTTTTTCTTATACTTATTTAATTTCTCCAATGACAATGTGGGGACGTGGGGTATGTGAGTGTGCTCACTAAGATTCTTTAATTCAAATAAAATAGACACTTAAGTGTTTAAAAAGTGGTCAAAATCTTTCGTCAGATGAACCTGAAATTTTTTGTAATAATTGAACCAGACCTGGATCTTAGAAAAAATACTATTGGTATTTCAGAAAAATTGATGTAAATAATTGTGGAAAAACATTCATTTACATTGATAAAGGAGATATAAAGGTTGTCCAAAAGTTTTATTTCCTTTGGTATTCCTTGGATTAACAAATTTTCAAGGTTTCCTAATGAAGGGAGATAAATATCTTTTTTCTGTCTGATTTTAGACAAAATGGTTCAATGATATCAAAACATCTGTCTTAAGGGGGCTCACGGCCATAAATCTTTTTTTTTTAATATAGAATTTTGCTATATTTTTCTATAAATGGAACTTTATCATATTTAATAGAAAAATGAAATAAAAAAATGGGGTCACCGTACATTTAAGCTTACAATATTGCTTCAAAAAAAGCATATTTTTTTTTTAAAGGTACTTATTTTCTGTTGAACTAATAGGAGAAATAGAGATAATATCGAAATAAAAAAAGACCTAAATTACAGAAATCAATTAAATTTTACATTTTAGTTTAGGTACAGCTTATTTGAAAAAAAATGATAAAAATATAGGTCACAATGAGAAAAAAAGATATTTCAATTTTAATGCCAAAAATGTCATTTTTGCACTTAAGGGAGATAATTTGGAGCTTTTTCAATGATATATAAAATTGAGAATGGAAATGGGGAATGTGCCAAAGAGACAACAACCCAACCATAGAGCAGACAACAGCAGAAGGTCACCAACAGGTCTTCAATGCAACGAGAAATTCTCGCACCCGGAGGCGTCCTTCAGCTGGCCCCTAAACAAATATATACTGGTTCAGTGATAATGAACACCATACTTAACTCCAAATTGTACACAAGAAACTAAAAGTTAAAATAATACAAGACTAACAAAAGCCAGAGGCTCCTGACTTGGGACAGGCGCAAAAATGCGGCAGGGTTAAACATGTTTGTGAGATCTCAACCCTCCCCTATACCTTTAGCCAATGCAGAAAAGTAAACGCATAACAATACGCACATTAAAATTCAGTTCAAGAGAAGTCCGAGTCTGATGTCAGAAGATGTAACCAAAGAAAATAAACAACATGACAATTATACATAAATAACATCAGACTACTAGCAGTTACTGACATGCCAGCTCCGGACCTCAATTAAACTGATTGAAAAATTATGTCTTCATCATATGAATATCAAGCACAAATCTCCCCGTGAGGGGTTTAGTATCATACCATCATAACATATATGAGAAGAACATAACCCGTGTCATGCCAACAACTGGTTTATTAATAATTAATGTGTTTAGTTCCCATGCAAAGACCCTATAAGTGAATCAATATTAACGCCAAAATATGCAATCTTTAATGACCTGACAACAGTATCGTAACTATATCCCTTCTTAATAAGTCTATTGACCGAAAGGTTTTGTTAGCTTCTGAGGTGAATACTGACATTTTTGTGCTTTATAAAGAATATTTCCATAAAATATTGGATGTGAAATACCTGAACGTATAAGAAGTCTGCATGTTGAGCTATATTTACGAATGATGTCCTTATACCGATGATAAAATTTAGTAAATGTTTTGACTAGTTTGTGATATCGAAAACCCTGGTGTAATAATTTTTCAGTAATACATAAATTTCTCTCGTTAAAATCTAAAACATTGTTACATACACGAGCGAATCGTACAAGTTGAGATATATAAACACCGTAAGATGGTGACAAGGGAACGTCACCATCTATAAACATTTCAAAAGTCATCTGGGGCCAAAACAAATTGATGTTTTTGGTTGATTTTTGTACCATTTCATAAAATAACACCTAATAGTGTAATAAATAAAATTCTTAATGAAAAAAATAATGTCTAAATTTTTGCTGAAATTTTTGTACTGGCGAGCCACCTTAAACACATCTGTCAAATTGCATTCCTTGATAACTTTTATACATAGTATAACTACATTGATTCAAATTATAGAAATGATTTGTGCAAGATTTAGACACAGATAGAATGTAAGGCTTTTCTATTCTGTTTCCAGTCGAGTACAAATAAAATTTATGTTCTGAGACAATGTTTGAATGATCTTTAAACTAACTTTTAAATTGTTTCAAATGATATATCTTTGATGGAAATTAATAGATTTGAATTAAAATCATGATGCATGCATTTTTCATGAGGTCATAGATAAAACTGTACAGCAACACATTATATTAACAAAATGAACAAGCCTTTAATCTGATAGTGAAAGTATAAAGCTAAGGTTTATAAAGTCAATTCATTTGGCCAGCACAAATAGAACAGTTGCTGTACTAATATCTGTTTTGAAAATTTGATAGAAGAAGAAGTTGAAAGATTATTTTCATATTAATTTAAGATATTTTATATTAATTGTAGAGGACTAGATGAAAATATGTGTTCTTTCTTCCATGAATCTCAGGGACTCAGTTATACTGACCAAATCAAAAGGTAAGTTTTAAGTGCTAACTGAAGTCTGTTCACAGGTTGAGTTACAAAAACCTGTAGGTTTGAGTATAACATGATTTTCTTTTATTTCTGTATAAAAATAAGGAGATGAGGTATGATTGCCAATGAGACAACTATCCACCAAAGTTCAATACACCTTATCACTAATCCCGGCTGACCCGGCCTTTTGAACCTTTGACGCATACAACAATCACTTTTCCTTTGTGGCATCAGATATTTTGTTTTATGACGTCAAAATTTTATGGGAACCTGTGTGATCTCCGTTAATGGCGGACAAATAGCAATAAGGTGTATTGAAGTAGGTTTAATTGTGGTACGTAAAATATTAAATTTTTTTTTTTCTCGAAATAACAAGAATGATTATATTAATATTCTGCTTTCTGCTATTGTCAGTTCTGATAAATTCATTATGTACTTTAAAATACTGATTTGGTATGATTTCCTACATAAACAACTAACCTCAAGAGACCAAAGCATGCAAAGGAAAAGGATTATGATTTCTTTACATTTATGCTATGCTTAAATCAGTCAAAAATCAGGGTTACAAAAATAGTATAAAAAATTGTTATATATTGAATAGGAAGATGTGGTATGACTGCCACAGAGATAACTATCCAGCAGAGACCAAATGGTAATTTACCATAGAAAAAGAAAACAGCTCAAACACAACAAAATTATCAACAGTTACTTTCAACGACCCCCCTCCAAAAAAAAACCCCAAAAAAACAAAAGGACTGAAGTGAGAGCAACAGATTTTGTATTTGAAGACTACTGAGGGATATTAGATTTTAACTTCATACAAAAATGTATATTTTCAGGAGGGTAGTTTATGGAACAAATTCCATTGCTATACATGTTACTCCAATTATTGTTTTACTATTTAAAGAGGTGAGTGCCATAACTAGGTAAGCAAACAGTAGTTATTGTATGATGTAATAATTGAAACTATTTGTACCAGAAAGAAAAAACAAATGTTTGAAGAAAGCACACTATTTAGTTATTGATTGACAACTTCCAGCTTCTAAAATATACCCTGAAAAGAACCTTAGTACATGTTGGAGACATTCCATCTAAATGATTTCTTTACATTTATGAGAAGTAATGCTATGAACACAGCTATGCTTTAATCAGTCAAAATCAGGGTAACAAAAATAATATAAAAAAAATGACACTATAAAAAAAAAAAGATGAAAGAAAAATTTACTTTCAGATATGGAGTGAAAAATTGATATAAATTTTAATCTTTGTTTTCATTCCTTTAAACCTTCCAGCGTTAAGTATATTGGTCCCTTATGAATTTGAGCTATGTGCTGGTTGTATCATTTCAAGCTTTGCCACCATTTTTAAAGTGTTAAGTTTTCAAATGTAATGAGAAAATTCAGTCATTGTTTCCATTTTTGTGTTCTAAATGCTCTATGAAATAAGATATATGATGTAAGTCTTAATTTTATGTGTTCCAAGCACTAAGCAAAGTTTTATGATTTCAACCCCAAGGAACAAGTTTATGAACTGTTTGTATAATTTCAGGCATTATCTCCCTTCTACGTGTTCCAAGCCTTCAGTGTATCTGTCTGGTTCTCTGATGAGTATGAGATATATGCTGCCTGTATCATTTTTATCTCAGTAGGCTCCCTTGCCATGACAATATATCAAATTAGAAAGGTATGTATGATATATTTTGTCAAGAATGTTAATATGAGGTATAACTCCAGAGAGGATTTTTAAATGGAATACAAGGAATAAATAGTAAGGACATTATGTACAAAGTACTATCTTTTTTGTAAACTAATTATAAGATCAAGCTAATTATTAGTATAGTGCATACTTTGCATGTATAAAAAGATAAAAAGTACATTCCGACTAAAAGTTAGAATTTTCAGACTTATGGAATTGAGAACATTTGGTGCCATGAGTTATCTGTTGTTTTATTTGACCAAAATCGACTTTAACAAATCAAATGTGAGATACTACAATCCATCCCTGTACAAAAATATTTCAAATTTAATAAAAAAAATCTTACTCCAAGCAAAATTTTATTTTCACAATGTCAATGAGCAGCTGTCGTTATAAAATACAACTGCAAATTTCTGTTGTCATTCAAATAAAGCTTAAAACCTTTTTTCATCATAACATTTAGAATTGTTAAAGGATTGAAGATTTGGAGTTTCTCTTTACATTTTCAGGCACAAAGGGCTTTAAGGAATACAATTCAGTCGTCTACAATAGTTACTGTATGTAAAGGGGAAGAAAGTAGGTATTGTTTGAACAGTAGTAATGGAAATTTATGAATTGAATGCTCATGATTTTGGCTATTAGATGTCAATTGTTTCCATGGAAATTACTAAATTCACATTTTGTTTAAAATTACTGGAAACCGTGATGAGATACTTAGCGGATAACTTTTAAGAATTGGAAAAATTTAAAGGTACATTACAATGATAAACAAGTTTCCAGGGATCTTGGGAAGCACAGTAGATGAAACATTCAGCCAAATTTGATAATACCTTTAATTCTTTAATATCATAACAGATTATAAATTCATCAATTTAAAGCATACATTAATTGTGTTTGTAGAATATGAAGATATTCCATCAGAAGATTTAGTCCCAGGTGATGTTATAGAAATACCAAGACGTGGATGTTTTATGCAGTGTGATGCTGTGCTTGTTACTGGAAATTGTATTGTTAATGAAAGCATGCTTACTGGTAATTTACGTTTACTAACAGTCTATTTATTTATTTTGGTAAAAAATATGATACATATCTGTTTATTTTGTATGCTTGTATATTATAGATGTTATAGAATTCAGATTTTATAAATAAGAAGATGAGTTTTGAGAGCCAATGAGACAACTATCTATCCAAGTCACAATTTATAAACAGTTAACAATTATAGGTCAAAGTACTGCCTTTATCACAGAGCCTTGGCTCACATTAAACAGCTTGCCATAAAGGCCCCCGAAAAGATTAGTTTAAAACAATTCAAACAGGGAAACCAACTGTCTTATCTAAATAAAAGAAGAGAAACACTTATAAACTAGACCAACAAACGACAACTACTGAACAACAGACTCCTTGTTCAGATATTTAAAAAGATATTGTGAACTTCATACTGTTGGTTTAAAAACCTAATGGTCAGTTATATTTTAACTTACATCTTTGCCTATAAATATAATTATTCTAATTATTGATTTGTAGGTGAAAGTGTTCCGGTTACAAAGACTCCATTACCTAATCCTAAACTTCAAACCAATGATGGCAGTAAAGATATTAAGTTTGATATTAAAGAGCATGCCAGACATACCTTGTTCTGTGGTACACATGTTATACAGACACGATACTATGGAACACAGAAAGTGAAAGCAGTCGTTGTAAGAACAGGTTTGTTCTATTGATATCAGAGAAGAGTATCAATACAGCCCTAGTATAAAAATAAAGAGATGTGGTATGATTGCCAATGTTACAACTATCCATCAAAGTTCAAATGAAGTGAATGTATGCAATTATAGGCAAACGCACGGCCTAAAATGATGAGAAAAACCCATACTGTGTGGTCAGCTATTAAAAGCCCCAACATAAAAAATATGAAACAATTCATATGGAAAAAAAATGGCTTAATTTATAACAAAACAATTAATGATCCACAAAAGACCAAGTTTAGATGCACTAAGTCTTTGAGGCTATATCATTTCCTATTAAAAAGAATAGCAAAATTTATCATAGTTCAATGTTGACTTAGGGATATGAAATTTTAGTTTCCTCATAATTTTTCATTTTTTTTATTTTTTTGAATTTGTTAGAAATCAATATAATACCTAACACTGGCTATTTCTTTTTTAACAGGATTTTACACAGCTAAAGGAGAATTAGTCAAATCTATATTATTTCCAAAACCAGTTGACTTTAAGTTTGAGAGAGATACATATAAATTTGTGGGTGTACTGGCAATGATAGCATGCTTAGGATTTATATATACAGTTATAATGGAGGTAAGTGCTGAAAAAAATATTGATAGAAATAATGAAATCAATTTAATGTAGCTTTATCTATTTATATTATAATCACTAGAAGATGCCAGCTAAATAAATTCATCATAGATACCAGGACTAAATTTTATATATAAGCCAGACATGTGTTTCGTCTACAAAAGACTCATCAGTGACGCTCGAATCCAAAAAAGTTTAAAAAAAAGCCAAATAAAGTGCAAAGTTGAAGAGCATTGAGATCCAAAATTCCTAAAAGAGTTGCCAAATACAGCTAAGGTAATCTACAGTACATTTGGACAGATGTTGAAACAAAGAGTTTGTTTAATTTTGGGTGCAGTACATCGACTCTGCATGCATGAACGAGTATAAGACAAGGATCAATAACAATTTCCAAATTGGGTTTGTTTTATAAAAAAAAATCATATATCCATATCTGTGGAAATACGATTATTTCAAAGATAAATTTAAGAAGTACAAAACACTATAAAAGTCATATAACAAATATTTTGACTTTGTATTGGTTTCAGAGGAGATGTGAATTTACATATTATTTGAAATCTATCCATTTGTAAAATGACTTTACCAGAAACACACAAAAACATTGTACACAACTTTTTGTATAAATATTGCAAAAATGAAAAAGGAATAAAAAATGTTGTACTGGAGTAACAGGCAGAAACTTTTAGAAATTGTTTTAGTCCATAATTCATGTTTACCCTGATAGATTTTTAAA
Source organism: Mytilus galloprovincialis (assembly GCF_965363235.1). Classification (NCBI taxonomy): domain Eukaryota; kingdom Metazoa; phylum Mollusca; class Bivalvia; order Mytilida; family Mytilidae; genus Mytilus; species Mytilus galloprovincialis. The sequence goes on along the minus strand of NC_134850.1, from coordinate 44,028,810 downwards.
CGTTTCATTTAACTGATGATTTTATATTCTCTTCAGATCAGGAATGGAAAGACTGCAGGCCAGATGATATTACGTTGCCTAGATCTTATTACAATAACAGTGCCGCCCGCCTTACCAGCTGCCCTGGCTGTGGGCATTGTTTTTGCCCAACACAGACTGAAACAGTTAAAAATATACTGTATCAGTCCCAAGGCTATAAATGTGTGCGGCAGTATTAATGCTGTTTGTTTTGACAAGGTATGATTCTCAAACAGGAAATGAAACAAAGGTGTCTGGTTATATATAGGAACTTTAACCTTTCAGACAGAAAAAAAGTGACATCCGTGATAATCGCTATGAATGAAGTAAGGTATAAAGAAACAGCTAAATTTAAATTATGTTCAACTAATTGCCAAAAATTCATCAAAAAAGTCAACAGACATTTTAGGAACCAAACATGATAAATTATGGATTTTTTATGCCCCCACCTACGATAGTAGATGGGGCATTATGTTTTCTGGTCTGTGCCTCCGTTCGTCCGTTCGTTCATTCGTCCGTTCGTTCGTCCCACTTCAGGTTAAAGTTTTTGGTCAAGGTAGTTTTTGATGAAGCTGAAGTCCAATCAACTTGAAACTTAGTACACTTGTTGCTTATGATATGATCTTTCTAATTTTAAAGCCAAATTAGACTTTTGACCCCAATTTCACGGTCCACTGAACATAGAAATGAAAGTGGGAGTTTCAGGTTAAAGTTTTTGGTCAAGGTAGTTTTTGATGAAGCTGAAGTCCAATCAACTTGAAACTTAGTACACTTGTTGCTTATGATATGTTCTTTCTAATTTTAAAGCCAAATTAGACTTTTGACCCCAATTTCACGGTCCACTGAACATAGAAATGAAAGTGCGAGTTTCAGGTTAAAGTTTTTTGTCAAGGTAGTTTTTGATGAAGCTGAAGTCCAATCAACTTGAAACTTAGTACACTTGTTGCTTATGATATGATCTTTCTAATTTTAAAGCCAAATTAGACTTTTGACCCCAATTTCACAGTCCACTGAACATAGAAATGAAAGTGGGAGTTTCAGGTTAAAGTTTTTGGTCAAGGTAGTTTTTGATGAAGCTGAAGTCCAATCAACTTGAAACGTAGTACACTTGTTGCTTATGATATGTTCTTTCTAATTTTAAAGCCAAATTAGACTTTTGACCCCAATTTCACGGTCCACTGAACATAGAAATGAAAGTGCGAGTTTCAGGTTAAAGTTTTTGGTCAAGGTAGTTTTTGATGAAGCTGAAGTCCAATCAACTTGAAACTTAGTACACTTGTTGCTTATAATATGATCTTTTTAATTTTAATGCCAAATTAGACTTTTGACCCCAATTTCATGGTCTACTGAACATAGAAAATGAAAGTGAGAGTTTTAAAGTTTTTGGTCAAGGTAGTTTTTGATGAAGTTGAAGACCAAACAACTTGAAACTTAGTACACATGTTCCATATGGTATGATCTTTCTAAATTTATTGCAAATTTAGATTTTTTATCCAATTTCACGGTCCATTGGACATGGAAATTGATAGTGCGAGTTGGGCATCCGTGTACTTAGGACACATTCTTGTTGTTATATGAATGAGAATAGAGATGAACCCTATTTGGTATAAAGGAGATAACATACCATTCAATAATAAAAGGAATTAAAAAACGGTATGTATTAAGATGTTTGGAATTTCATAAGAAAAATGTTGAAACAAAATAGAATAAATGTAATAAGGAAACATGAACAAACAAGAATGTGTCCAAAGTACACGGATGCCCCACTCCCACTATCATTTTCCATGTTCAATGGACCGTGAAATTGGATAAAAAATATAATTAGGCTTTAAATTAGAAAGATAATATCAAAGGGAACATTTGTACTAAGTTTCAAGTTGATTGGACTTCAACTTCATCAAAAACTACCTTGACCAAAAACTTTAACCTGAAACATGCACTTTCATTTTCTATGTTCAGTGGACCGTGAAATTGGGGTCAAAAGTTTAATTTGGCTTTAAAATTAGAAAGATCATATCATAAGGAACATGTGTACTAAGTTTCAAGTTGATTGGACTTCAACTTCATCAAAAACTACCTTGACCAAAAACTTTAACCTGAAACATGCACTTTCATTTTCTATGTTCAGTGGACCGTGAAATTGGGGTCAAAAGTTTAATTTGGCTTTAAAATTAGAAAGATCATATCATAAGGAACATGTGTACTAAGTTTCAAGTTGATTGGACTTCAACTTCATCAAAAACTACCTTGACCAAAAACTTTAACCTGAAGCGGGACAGACGGACGAACGAACAGACGAACGAACGAACGAACAGACGGACAGACGAACGAACGAACGGACGCACAGACCAGAAAACATAATGCCCCTCTACTATCGTAGGTGGGGCATAAAAATTATGAAAACTCAACTAGTAAGACATGTTTTAAAGGTTATCATAACTTTATATTGCCATGTTGAAATTTTATATGCTATTTCTTTCCAGACAGGAACATTAACAGAAGATGGATTAATGATGAAATGTGTTGTTCAAGTAGACAACAATCAGTAAGTTAGAGTTTAAAATAATCATTACCAGATTTTAACCTTTGGAATGATATAACATTAAATAATTTTTATTTCAAAGAATGCCCCATTTTAGGCTTAATTACTCTGATACAAAACATTAAAGATTTCATGTTTAATCCAGGAAATTCAGTATTATCACGCCTTGATGATGAAAATAAAATAAAAGCCTCAAACATGCTGTTTCCAACAGGGGCAAGCAACTCAGTGGTATTTGGTTTGCAGTTGAATAAGCATTCACATTTTTCATTTCCACATTGGTTATTTGGCCTGGAACCTTCCGTCATGTTTTATTGTCTTATATTTTGCATAATTTACTTAATGTTAAAGTACATAATAATATATATTGACATTTTAATTACATATAATACTATCAAATTTACTGAAGAGCATAACATATCTTGGTCAACAGCTTATATTTGATTTTGATTTATAAACACAGTAAATTATTTTTGTTTGTTCCTTAATTCCTTACAAACTCGACCGCAACTGATCATGTGTAAGGAATGATACACAAGGTTAGGCAGGTTTAACTCCACATCTGATCTTGTGTAAGGAATGATACACAAGGTTAGACAGGTTTAACTCCACAGCTGATCATGTGTAAGGAATGATACACAAGGTTAGGCAGGTTTAACTCCACATCTGATCATGTTTAAGGAATGATACACAAGGTTAGGCAGGTTTAACTCCACATCTAATCATGTGTAAGGAATGATACACAAGGTTAGGCAGGTTTAACTCCACATCTGATCATGTTTAAGGAATGATACACAAGGTTAGGCAGGTTTAACTCCACATCTTATGTGTAAGGAATGATATACAAGGTTAGGCAGGTTTAACTCCACATCTGATCATGTTTAAGGAATGATACACAAGGTTAGGCAGGTTTAACTCCACATCTTATGTGTAAGGATTGATATACAAGGTTAGGCAGGTTTAACTCCACATCTGATCATGTGTAAGGAATGATACACAAGGTTAGGCAGGTTTAACTCCACATCTGATCATGTGTGAAGAATGATACACAAGGTTAGGCAGGTTTAACTCCACATCTGATCATGTGTAAGGAATGATACACAAGGTTAGGCAGGTTTAACTCCACATCTGATCATGTGTAAAGAATGATACACAAGGTTAGGCAGGTTTAACTCCACATCTGATCATGTGTAAGGAATGATACACAATGTTAGGCAGGTTTAACTCCACATCTGATCATGTGTAAGGAATGATAAACAAGGTTAGGCAGGTTTAACTCCAATCAATTTTCTTCTATGTTATACCAACTTTTTTTAAAAAACTGAAGATCCAGGGTTTTAGTTATTTATAGAAATAACCTTCCATCTCTTGAACTAAATGCTTTATTTTGTATTTAAACTTAATTATGTTATATAACTATTGTAGATTTCAGGAAGATGAAGATGCTATGTTATTGAGAAATGGACCATTAGTATATAATATGGCCACTTGTCATTCTCTGACCATAATTGATAAGAACCTCAGTGGTGATCCTTTGGATCTTATTATGTTTGAGGCCATCGGATGGGTAGGTTATTTTTTGTTCATTTCACTTTTTATGCCAAATTTGTCAGTGAAGAAACTGCATATTTGTCCACTAAATCTATAGGTTGCACTTATGTGAATATAGTAAATATGATTTTTTTAATAAGAATGCATTTTATGGTTAAAACTGTACCATGTTTACTATAAAGTTTTTGAAAGAATACATCTCAAAATGGAATGTTAATATGCATTACTGTTTTATTCAAAGGTCAAAACATAAGGTTGCGTGCATATATTCAACATTTATTAGCTATGAATTCTTTAGGGTTTTAAACTAATACTATATTTCTGTACAACCCCTCCCTTTACTTTGGGTCTTCCTCAGAATTCAATTTTTGCAGCTTCCATGTATATTTAAACTGGTAAACTACCCTCCTTTAAGAGTAGACTAGTCCGACAGATAACCAATCTATCTGTCTGTTGGACTAGGCTACTTGGAAAGGAGGGTAGTTTACCTGACCTAATAATGACTTCATGGTTCAGTCTACAAGAAGGCTAACCAACGATATTACCTTTGCCTACACACTCAATGAAATCGTCTGTAAATAAAATTTCTATGTTTTATGATTTATAGGATTTAGAAGAACCAGGACAAGAAGAGTGTAGATTTGACATGATGGTTCCTACTGTGGTTTTCCCATCACCTAAACACCATCCTGTAAGTAAATCATGCATTTTCCTGCTATGTCAAAGTAAGAACAGATTGTTCTTTGACATTGTTTTCCACTGATAGTTCTCAATCATTAGGTATAACTCATTCATATGCTGTCTGCTCTATGGTCGAGTTGTTGTCTCTTTGACACATTCCCCATTTCCATTTTCAATTTTATAGTAAACTAAGGATTGGCCTATTAATCATACTAATGAAGTTGCTGGGATAAATAACAAGAAGCCATAAAATTTAAGTTTTGCAAAGTATTTATGAACCCAAGTAAACAAACAAAAACAAAAACAATGGGGTTCTTAAGAAGCTATTGAGTGATTTAAATCTTGTAAGATTGTGGAATAGTGAAAAATAAAGTCTTTTTGTAAGAAACTAGGTAATGCTTTTAACTTTCTCTATTATTTTACTCAGTTTTAGTTTGTTACCCCGATTTTGTTTTTTGTCCATAGATTTATGAGTTTTGAACAGCGGTATACTACTGTTGCCTTTATTTACAAGGTACTGTGGATTCATTATTATTTGTGAAATACCAATTTTTGTGGATTTTTAGGTTTCAGATGAACCACATATTCAAATGTTCAATTATCTATGAATTTTCTATAGGCTTGAATGCAGACTTAAGCAAAACCACAAAAGCTAATATCCATGAAAATGTGAGTATACCTCAATCCATGAAAATTGGTACCCACGAAAAAACGAAACCAAAATAATAAAAAGAGATGTGCTACAATTTAAGTCATCTCTACAGAAATAGTCTGTTTTAAACATAATGTATACTTTTACAGGGTAGTAACAATGTACAGATAGGTGTAGTTAGACAATTCACCTTTACATCGTCCCTACAGAGAATGTCTGTTATCGTCAGAAATCTTATAGACGACCATTTTGAATTGTATTGTAAAGGTGCTCCTGAAATGATTGCATCTTTATGTAATCCACAATCAGGTAAATAATTAACAATTTTGGAATATTGAATTAAAACCAATTTATTGTATTCAACTTATCTGGAAATTTGAATATAAGTTTTATAATGAAAAAGAGATTGTTTTATAGAATTATGTTTCCTTCTTGAGAATTGAAATACACATTTGAGGTTATTGACTATAAAACAAAAATCAGCCTTCTTAATTTTGTGGTCCAAAAAGGATTGTTCTGGTTATGGATCTAAGGACCGCAGTAAACAAATACTGACCTGTAGAAATCTATACATTTGTGTCAACCATCTTCGTAAAATAAATATTTGATTTCTGCATCATAAGCTAGCTTAAAAAAAACAAAATAATATACAAACATTTTACAGATTAATAGAGTTATCTTCCTTATATATGTAAAACAGAATGAAAGTAATCTAAAGAAAATATATACAGAAACGACAGAAAAAACAGTTAAAAATATTTATAAACTATTCTAACATTAAATTTCAGTTCCAGAAGACTTTCAGTCTAAGCTATCATCCTACACCCAGCATGGTTATAGAGTCATAGCTATGGGATGGAAACCATTATCTAGTAAAATGAACTTTGTCAAGGTTCAACGAGTTCAGAGGTAAATAAATCACCAACATTTGTAGTTTTCAGAATGAATACAGAAACATTTGAGTTCACCTTTTTCTTTTGTATCATTTGATGCATAAACATTTGTTAATAATTATACCCCACGCAACGAAGTTGCGGAGGGTATAATGTTTTTGACCCGTCCGTCCGTCAGTCCTGTTTCTTGTCATCGCAACTCCTCTCAAACCACACAACAGAATTTCACGAAACCTTTTCAGATAATAAGGACATACTATGTAGTTGTGCATATCGACGGGAAATTGCGATTCAATTTTTTTTCTAGGAGTTACGCCCCTTTGAACTTATTTACTTTAATGTACTACGGCAACAGTTTGTCATCGCAACTCCTTTAAAACCACACAACAGAATTTCACGAAACCTTTTCAGATAATAAGGACATACTATGTAGTTGTGCATATCGACAGGAAATTGCGATTCAATTTTTTTTCTAGGAGTTACGCCCCTTTGAACTTATTTACTTTAATGTACTACTGCAACAGTTTGTAATCGTAACTCCTCTCAAACCACACAACAGGATTTCACGAAATCTTTTTATATGAAAAGGACATATTATGTAGTTGTGCATATCAACAGGAAATTACGATTCAATTTTATTTCTAGGAGTTACGCCCCTTTGAACTTATTTGCTTCAATGTACTACTGCAACAGTTTGTCATCGCAACTCCTCTGAAACTACATAACAGAATTTCATGAAACCTTTTCAGATAATAAGGACATGCTATGTAGATGTGCATATCGACAGGAAATCACGATTCAATTTTTTTTCTAGGAGTTACACCTCTTTGAACTTATTTGCTTTAAGGTACTACTTCAACAGTTTGTCATCTCAACTCCTCTGAAACCACACAACAAAATTTCATGAAACTTTGTAGATAATAAGGACATACTACGTAGATGTGCATATCAACAGGAAATTACGATTCAATTTTTTTTCTAGGAGTTATGCCCCTTTGAACTTATTTGCTTCAATGTACTTCTGCAACAGTTTGTCATCTCAACTCCTCTGAAAACACACAACAGAATTTCATGAAATTTTGAAGATAATAAGGACATTCTATGTAGATGTGTATATTGACAGGAAATTATTATTCAGTATTTTTTCTTATACAATTTTTTTTCTTATACTTATTTAATTTCTCCAATGACAATGTGGGGACGTGGGGTATGTGAGCGTGCTCACTAAGGTTCTTTAATTTAAAAAAAAAATTCAGCCAGAATAAATGCTGATTTTTATGCCCCATTTATGGGCATTATGTTTTCTGGTCTGTTTTTCCGTCCGTCTGTTTCTTCATCTGTTTGTTCGACTGTTCGTTCGTTCGTCCGTCTGTTTGTCCATCCATTCGTCTGTCCATCCCGCTTCAGGTTAAAGTTTTGGTTAAAGTTTTTGGTCGAGGAAGTTGAAGGCCAATCAACTTGAAACTTAGTACACATGTTCCATATGATATTATCTTTCTAATTTTAATGCCAAATTAGAGATTTTCACAGTCCACTGAACATAGAAAATGATAGTGCGGATGGGGCATCCGTGTACTGGGGACACATTCTTGTTTTCCTTTGCATTCCTTCTATCTACAGATTTGTATCTTATTTAATGGGGATCTTCTTTTCAATCGTTGGCTTTGAATAATGTCTTTCTTTTCTATTTTCTACTTACTAGGTCCATTTTATTTTAAGCCTTTTAAATCAAATTTCTCACAAATTTGTTTTTAGGGAACAAGTAGAAAGAGACCTAACATTCCTGGGATTTCTGGTGATGGAAAATAAACTTAAACCAGAGACAACAGCTGTCATTCAGGAACTTAAAGAGGCAGACATTAGGACTATAATGGTAACAGGTAATGTCAAAAGAGGACAAACCTGGCTGGTTAACTCTCTTGATTAAGTAATTGGCATAATAATACTAGTCTTCAAAACTCTTTACAACAGGAAACTGTTTGGTTAAGACACAATTTCCAATTTTTACAATATTTTTTTTACTTAAAACAATCTGTTAATTTCTCTTCTTTTGAATCCACCTTAACCTACCATTTTTAAAAAAGGATGTAATAAGTCTGATTTGTTTTCATAAATGACCTTTCAGATAAAAAAAAACAACAAATAATGTATATATAAAAAAGAAGATGTGGTATGATTGCCAATGAGACAACTCTCCATAAGAGACTAAATGACACAGAAAAAAGAAATAGAACATAATATAATGGAATATGAAGACAGCTCTCTCACAAGCAAAAATAGTTTATTGATTTTAATCTGTTGTTTAAAATCATGTGTTGACTTCTTTTTTGTGCAATTGGATATTCAGTAAATCACAATAGATAAGTAATTTTCATTTTGATTTGTTTATGGTTGCAGTCCCATTCATGAACAACCTAAAAGTGTTTTATTTTATATCAAAGTGTGCAAAAATGTCTAACAGAACTAAACTTCTTTCACAGGTGACAATATGTTAACTGCTCTGAGTGTAGCTAGGGAGTGTGGAATGGTCAATAAACCAGATCATATTATTATGGTTGAATGTTTCATGAACTCTGGTCTGGCTGAAGAAAGTCAGCCTGCAATGGAATTTGTTTATGCTGAAGATAGGAATAAACCTGTTGAGGAAATATCAACTGATTTAGTAAGCATACTTTGGCTTGAATAAACCAAGCTATAGAAAAGTAGTTTAGTAGATATAGGAAGATGTGGTATGAGTTCCAATGAGACAACTCTCCATCCATGTAACAATTTTTAAAAGTAAACCATTATAGGTCAAGGTACGGCCTTCAACACGGAGCCTTGGCTCACACTGAACAGCAAGCTATAAAGGGCCCCAAAAATAAATAGTGTAAAACCATTCAAACAGGGAACCAACGGTCTAATCTATATAAAAACGAGAAACAAGAAACACATATGAACTACATAAACAGATGACAACTACTGTACATCAGATTCCTGACTTAGGACAGGTGGAAACATTTACAGCAGGATGTTTTAATGGTACCAAACCTTCTCCTTTTCTGATACAATAGTATAACATCACAACATAGTAGACACTATAAAATATCAATAGGAAGGCTTGACAGAGTTTTTGAGTCCTATTTCAAATTTAAACATGTTTGAAAATGCATACAATCATAAAACTCAAACAAGACAAGTGATGTTATGATCTTCTCATCTCATCATGATATGCATATTTTCCATGAAATACAAAAAACACTGAATTTAGAAAGTTTAATGAAATATTTAGCTTAAATGGGATACATGAAGATGCGTTCTGTTTGGTTTTAAAAGCCACAGTTGATACATAATACAGAACATATATCAACATTAGATCAAATTTTTTGAATTTAAAAAAAAAGCTGTTTCAGAAATAATTTTCTTACCACAGAAGTGAATGATACATATTTGTATATTTACCAGGACATGAAGATCCAGATAGAGGAAGTAGGAGGAGAAATGTTCCATTTTGCTGTCACAGGAAAATCATTTTCAGTTCTCAGACAACATTTCCCTGATACATTGTCCAAGGTTGGTATCTTAAGATTAAGATCTTAAAATTAAAAAACAATTACAAAAATCAAAAATGTTTTTGTAGAATTGTATGAAAATATAAGTCAATCCATAAAAAATTCACAATTAATGACTAGTTAATGACCTGGCCAAAAGTATTCGTCACCTGCATATTTTTGTTATATATTTCATATAAAAACACATGTTTTCAAAAAATATTTTGAGGGCATTTATGGTTGGATTTTTATCAACAAGGCTTTAAAAGATGTAGAATTGTCTAAAGTATGTTTGTTTATTTGGTAATAGTTCTGTTAACTACCCATAGTATTAATTTTCAATCATAACAGCTGCCAACCCTGTTACCCAAGGAAAAATATCTTGTGGTGTCCAACCATTCTATATATTATATCCTCAAATATTCCTAACAGTAATGTATACATATTTTAACAGATTGTTGTTAGAGGTACAGTCTTTGCTAGAATGTCACCAGACCAGAAAGCTCAGTTAGTGGAGATCCTTCAGCAAATAGGGTAAGTTTATTCACATAATATTGACGATATCATTCTTAAATCAGGAAATCAGTCAGTGTAATACCTCAAATGAAATAAAAACTGTCATTTTCCCTTGAAAAGAAACTTTCTGTTAATTACATTATTTATCTAATTTTTCCTCCTTTGGTTCTAACTCACTCAGGCAAATTGACCTTTTTGGTTTTAAGGAACTGCAAAAGTCTGCACACAAGCCTACAGAGCATTTATATTTTCTTGAGCATTTAAATTAATGGTTCACCTTTAACCACAAAATGTTTTGAAAATTGGTATTCCAATATCTATTATGAATGTATGCTACACCAAAATGTATGAATTGATATAAGACCATACTTTTAATTTGTAATAATATTATAAACAGATATTATGTGGCTATGTTTTGAGATTTTAAATTGTTATGATATTATTAACAGATATTACGTTGCTATGTGTGGAGATGGTGCCAATGATTGTGGAGCTTTGAAGATGGCACATTCTGGAATATCATTGTCAGAAGCTGAGGCATCCGTAGCATCACCATTCACTTCAAAAACACCAAATATAACATGTGTTCCTAACTTAATCAAGTAAGTATCAAACATAACAGGTGTTCCTAACTAATCAAGTAAGTATCAAACATAACAGCTGTTCCTAACTAATTTATGTTAGAATCCAAGTGATCTTCCAAATTAATAAGGCATCTAACTTTATATCTTTTATATCAATAGATTTTAGCAGAATATTTTTCAAATTGCCATGTATGTTATTTTCAAGCCATATAGTATAATGAACAATTCATCCCTTTCACATTTACAAAATTTGCATAAGATCCTTGTTCCGCATTTTTTGCTTCAAAAGAAAACTGTAGTCTCCTATTTTATGATTGGAAATTATAACTTGCACGAAGATATTTATTTGTCAAACACAACCAAAATGATCCTTTTGTAGCAAATAGAAATTTGAGAATAAGTTCTCTGAAGAAAAGTTAAAAACGTGTTTTGACATTATATTTTTTTTGTTAACCATTATAAACACACACCAAGATATGATTTTGTTATCTCATATATATTTTCAGACAAGGAAGAGCTGCCTTAGTTACATCATTTGGAATATTTAAATATATGGCCTGTTACAGTTTGACACAGTTTACGTCTGTCTGTATCTTATATTGGGTAGGTATTTTACTTCACATCATTTTAATCTTTAAAGTATTTTGTTTCACATTTATTTGAAATATTGTAGGTTATGAAAAAAGTGTTATTTTACAGATGTATTGCCATGCATGCACTGACACATCTCATTTCCATGGAATTTATTTGGCCCTATCCCCTCTATCATGGTTCATTGACAGTAAAAAACTTTTTTTGCCTAGTTCAAATAATTCACTGCCAAATCATATTTAACAATTAGTTCTATAAGATTCTGACCGTCTCCATTTTAATCTTCACCAGTGCACTAACAAAAGAGAAATCAAACAACATGAAATAAGAATCAATGAAGGAAAACATGCTGATAAGACTCTTATTAAACACAAACTGATTTGATATTTTAGTCCTCTGAACAGCCAGCTTAGCCAAGACATATAGTTCATTTTCTCGCACCTATATATATCTGTGTTGGCATATTCTGCTTCACAATTTGAAGTATGCAACTCCTTGCAAATGACTTGACGTTATTCAACTTTTTACAAAATGTAAATTAAATTCATGACCTAAGTGAGTTTTGGGTTCCTTCCAGGTGTTAATGCAGGTTACAAGCTTTTTCCTTGAAGGACTAAACTATTTTGGTTTAACTGTATAATTATACATATTTCTTTAATTATTTTTCCTGGGATATAGCCTTTTTGTGCTGAATCTGGTGATGCGGCGTAAAGCAACCACTAATCAATCAGTATTTTTTTCCAGATTGGAATAAACCTGACAGACTTTGAGTTCTTATATGTGGATTTATTTTTATTGGCTTCCCTCAGTATAACATGTAAGTGTAGCTAATACAATTATTAATAAATTGAAGAATCAAATCCCAACATAGGGACACAATAATTGAGTGGCCATTTCTTTGACTGAGGATAAAGTTTATGAATTTAGCATACACATACTACATATCTACATATAATGGGGTCTTTGATGCACATAAATGTGTTTTTTTCCCAAACAATCACAATAAGGTCTGAATTTATACTTTATGTATTAATCTGAAACCCCATAGAAAATTGTACCTCATGTCTCCCTCATATGAAATTGTTTGGAACTCTGGTATTTTCATCCTATTAAATAAGATTTGATGTTTTTTATATTACAGTTGGTAGAACAGATGCATACCCAGAGTTATCGAAGGATCCTCCTGCTTTTAGCCTGACCAGTCTCCTGCCCATTACCTCTATTGTGTTACACATGATTATACAAGTGACTGTACAAATATTCAGTTTTGTACATGTAAGACAACAACCATGGTAGGTATTCATTTATTAAAGATTGTTGATATAAAAAAAATGTGTAAATTCTTAAAGCTTTTTTAAACCCCTGCTTTAAAAAGTAGGAGTATACTGTTTTACCTCTGTCTGTCTGTCGGTCCCTCCATCAGTCCATCCATCTCTCTGTCAGTTCATCCATCCATTAGTCTGTCTGTCAGTCAGTCCCTCCGTCAGTCCATTCATCTCTCTGTCAGTCCATCCATCCATTAGTCTGTCTGTCCGTCGGTCCCTGCATCAGTCCATCCATCCATTAGTCTGTCTGTCAGTCACATGAATATTTTTCATGGCATCTATCTCAGGAAGTACCTTACAAGGATTTCTGAAATTTTGTTTCAGTGTTTATATGAGTCAGTTATACCATATGATGAGATTTCAGATTCATCCCACAACAACTTCCTGTTTACCTTATATAGTGGACGGGTATCATTTAGTTCACAGATCCACGTGTTGAAAAAAAAAGAAATATAAGAGTTCAATGGAAGACATCACTTGTTTATAAATGTTTCAACTCCTTCAAATGAATATTGAATTTTGAATGACCTTCATGTATGTACATTCATGAATTTTAAAGATTATCTCTGCCATTTCACAGTTTGAACAAGCTGGGGTAATTTCAATGTGCATACCCATAAAAGAAAATAACCCAAGTTCATTGGTAGAACTTTCATTGATTAGGATGTTGTACATATATTAGCCAATAACAATGTTTTCATGTGCACTTTTGCCAATTCTACACAGAATTCTTTTAATTTTGAAACGGCCACTTTTGTTGATGCTAGAGTACAAATTGATCTAACTGCACAAGATTAAAAATCTTACAGTATCTTAATGTAGAACAGCAATAAAGTGACATTTCATTGTAATATAGTGGTTGCTTTTCCCTCATATTGAATAAACTAGTACTAGATCATTAAAACATGATTCGATATTTCATTAACCATCTATTATTATATGAAGTTCATTCCAATCCTCCCATTAAAATTTTCATAGAATAACCATTATTAAATGTAAAAATTTAACATTAAAGAGGATTTACTGTTCTTTCATATATTTTACTGAGGTCAAGAACTGTATATCAATTCAGCGCTAATCAAATTTGTAATATTTTTCTAGGTTCACCCCACATGTGCCAAATGAAGATGATGAGTATGCCTCCTATGAGAATTCAGCAGTATTTTATGTATCTACCTATCAATTTATGACATTAGCTGTCACTTTTGCCAAAGGTTCTCCATACAGGAGGTCTATGTTTAACAATTGTAAGTACTAATTATACAAAACATGCCTTTGTATAAGCAACAATGTGGAATTCTCAAAAACTGATGTGACTGATGCTTTCACCTCAATTTATTATGATACATATTTGTTATTTTGTTAGCTCGCCTGGCCCAATGGGCAAAGTGAGCTTTTCTCATCACTTGGCGTCCGTCATTCATCTTCGTTGTACTTATACAAAAATCTTCTTCTATTAAACTACTGGGCCAAATTAAACCAAACTTGCCCAGTATCACCATTAGGGAATCTAGTCTAAAAATGTGTCTGATGCCAACCGACATGGCCGACATGGAAACAAATAGAAAGTAGGGGTAAAATGCAGTTTTGGGCTTATCTATACTATTAAACGAGAAGACCTCATTTTGTGTGTCGCTTCTTCCTTCCACAATAAATCAATCATCATGCCTCTGTGTCCTATAGGTAGCATGCATAGTCACATTTGTCATCCATTCTTATGATTATTCAGATTGAGTTATTTTGGGAGAAAAACGACAAAAAAGGAGTCTGGATATGATTCCGACTTTGGACTGACTTTTAGTCATAGATAAGACTTCCGGTTTGAAACATGCACAAATACAACCAATCGTATGATAGATAACAAAAATGAAAAATAAATAAGCCAATCAGAGCGTTCTCCGTATCATGGTGTTTAGATCGCAAGAATCACAACTATTATACCTCCTTATAGAGGACAATAATTTTTCGCGTTTACCTACATGTAAACTACAATTATATTACTTTAATATATAGAGACTCTCTGTATTCTGCCTACTGTTTTCTTTGAAATGTTTACTATTTAAGGGGTCATACCAGTTGCATATATATATATTGAAATAAGTAAAACATGTGACACAAGTACAACCAATCGTATGATTGATAACAAAAATGAAAAATAAATAAGCCATTTAGAGCGTTCTCCATCTCATGGTGTTTAGATCGCAAGAATCACAACTATTATACCTCCTTAGAGAGGAAAATTATTTTTCCCGTTTCATATTATGGTGTTTAGATTGCAAGAACCACAACTATTATACCTTCTTAGAGAGGACAATTATTTTTCGCGTTTATCTACATGTAAACTACGATTATACAACCTTAATATATAGAGATTCTCTGTATTCTGTAATTGACTTTCTGTGTTAGTATAGAAAGTCCCTGAATCTGTCTACTGTTTTCTTTGAAATGTTTACTATTTAAGGGATCGTACCACTTACATATATATTAAAACAAGTAAAACATGCTCAACTTCATCTAAAACTACCTCGACCAAAAACTTTAACCCGAAGCGGTACAGACAGACGGACGGACGGAGGAATGAAGGAACGAACGCACGGATTCACAGACTAGAAAACATAATACCAATAAATGGGGCATAAAAATTTATTATTGAAAGGGCAAGTGATTTGGCAAAAATGAAAGTAAGATAGAGATTAGAGGGAGGCAGGACCTTTTTCGGGGCGTCGGGATCGGGTGTTGTTAAGCTCTGGATTTGGGGATTGATCCTTACGGGATCCGGGAATATATTTTCGATTTCGGGATTTCGGGATATGAATTTTTTTAAATTCTGCATCTCGGGATTTCATGGTTTTAAGCCCAGGATTTCGGGATCAGGACCCCTCCGACCACCCCTCAAATTAGCCTTAGTCGGTCTTATAAGTGATTTATACATGATTCATATCCTACCATTGGCATGTTAATAAAGCTCTCAAAAGAAAAAAAGCACTGATGGATTGTCCTAGAAGCATATTTAATCAGACTAATAATGGTCTATATATAAGCAGTTACATTTAATTCATACGGTGCAAATTTTTAATTATTTGACTTTTACCCAAAGAAGCATTGTAGCAAAGGGGAAGAATAATTGTGGTATGAGGCCAGACACACGAAAAAAATTGAATTTAACAGAAAGGAAACAAATATCGGACTTTGGAAAAAGGAAGAGGGCTTTTGATACCTATCATGAAATTCTCCGTACATATATATTATCTTTTACAAAAAAATCATCCTACAACAGTTCACAAGCTATATATGCCCGCGATTTCGCGGGTGTGTTCTAGTATCTCTGAAACTAAGGTAAAAGTATAATGGTTGCATTATTTCATGCATCAATTGTAAACAAAAATATCAGGTGAGCAACACAGGCTCTTTGGCGCCAGTTACATATATGATAAATTATGAAAATCTTTCAGCTATCTATCACTTTTTTATGTAAATTTATTGATATTGATTATTGATACAGATCCTTTAATTTGTTATAATTATTTTGTTGAAGTCTTTTGATAAATTAGAATTTTAATATCAAGGATTATTCAACTATAATCATTATTGAAATGTATGGAAAATGAATTAATTCCTATTTACTGTGAGTTTATTTGTTATGGATTGCAGAAAAAATGCATTTTTGTGGATATTTGATTTGTGGTTTTCCAAAAGTCAGCATATAATCTTATAGCAAATTTGTAATTCATTGAACATTAAAATTTGTGGTTTTGTTGTACTTACGAAATCCACAAAAATTGGTATCCAACAAAATAAAAATGTATCCACTGTAGTTAGTTAAAAATGAAAAACGAAACCTTGAACATTTAAGTTATTTTTTGCAATTTTTTTAGACTGGTTCCTGGCTAACCTGGTGATATGTTTAGGTGTTACTCTGTGGATTACCATTTATCCACCGCCAGCAATTCTAGATTTTATTGAGGTAACATTTAAGATACTGTTTCAGAGTTCTGTATTATCTGCTTCCCAGTTTTATACAGAAAGAAGGGTTCATATTCCTGAATAAATGTGTTTTGAAAAAATATTGTTGAATTAAACAGGTTTATGATCTTAACTATATTCAAGATTCATTTTTACCTTGATTCTTTGACAGACAAACAAAGGAGATATTTATATTTATAGACAACTTCCCCACAAAAAAAAGTTTTTTTTCAGCCACTTATTTCACAAAACTGTTATAGGCAGTGAGCATACCTATATTTCTTTCAAAATAATTGCAGTATGATTTGTATTCATCCAATTCATTAAAGAATTTATTTACTGATAACTTTAGAAAAAATTGTTCAGTTAATTTTTTTTTCTTTTTTTTGATACAGTGGCTGATCCAGTGGGAGGGGTTCTGGGGGTTGGAACCCCCCTTTTTTGGGAATATCAATGCATTTTAATGGGGACATACGGTTGGAACCCCCTTTTAAAAAAGTTAAGATTCGCCACTGAAACATACATCAAACATTTACTGGTCTCAAATTTTGAATATTCAGGGACAAAGGTATGAAGAGTTGTAATGTTATTTTTTGAAAAAAATGTCTATAAATGACATGTATTTTAAGAATATCTTATTTTTACAGTTAAAACCACCACCAGTAATAACTTACAGGTTGCTGTATGTAGGTGTCGCTGGTGTCAACTTTTTACTATGTGTTTTATTAGAGGTTAGTAAATATAACTTTTATTCATTTGTTGAATACATTTCTATATTTTATCTTTGCAATTATTATCCTCTATTTATCTGTCTAAATACTTATATTTGTGTATTCTTGGATATTTAGTTCTTTATTCTGCTAGTAGAAGTATGTAATTGGGAATTTCTACTTGACATACAATATGTAAATAACAATGTCAATAAAATGAAAGACAAGCACCAGAAACATTACTTGAGCCTTTCAAACAGTAGTTGGTAGTTTGTGCTCCTCCTGAACAATACTTGAGCCTTTCAAACAGTGGTTGGTAGTTTGTGCTCCTCCTGAACAATACTTGAGCCTTTCAAACAGTGGTTGGTAGTTTGTGCTCCTCCTGAACAATAATGATATTGATACTTTTGACCATTGTTAAACTATACATGAGAATTTGCATTTGTAAAATAATTTAATTTTCTCTCTAATGTATAAAAGGGGGTATAAACGAATTTACTTGCTTCAATATACTAATACTGCAGAGCAGGTAGAAGTATTGGTGAGTCTTCTCACAGTTTTTGTTTAATTTGTAATTATAAACAGAATAGTTAAAAAAATGTAATGAGCAATTAATGTTTAATTTAAAAATTCATATAAAAAATGGATGCTTGATTTTGTCTTCCACTGATCAAAGAATTTGATATAATAATAAGGAGATATGTTATGATTATATAGGAGATGTGTTATGATTACTAAAATATCAAAAAACAAGGTTATGACAGAGTTGTTGAAATCTATTTTGAGTTTTTTAGTACATGTGTATAATTTTCTGTAGTTATTTATTGTATAAATCACTCCAGATTAACTGATGAAATTCAATATAGAACTATAAAAATAATAAGAATTTGCTTTTTTCAGACATATTTCATAGACAATATTTACACCAGGCGAAAACTACATGCAATGGCAGAAAAGATTTTACCTGGATGGTCCAGTGAATATAGTACAATTGAACATGAAATGAAAACATCTCCAGATTGGCCTCCACCCATTAGTCGAGAGTGCTCCCGAACTAATGGTTATCTTAGAATGGACAGTTTACCTGAAAGTGAGACTGCTGAACTTCTATTGGATACAGAATCAGGCTCAGAAACAAGCCTTAATAAGTCTTCCTCCTCCTTGAAGAAGTGTTTCAAGGGAGATAATTTTAGTTCTAAAACTAATGACAATATTAAAGAAAGTAATAAATTGGTGCTTAGAATAGAATCAAATTCTGATGATGATGTTGCTTTGTTGGATAGCTAGCACAAGCTTTATTATATATATAGGCATTCATTTCACTTATTGAAATCCAAAGAGAATCTCTTTTCTACGATATTGCAAGGTTGGAAATAATGAATTTATTTGTATAAAGATAAAGATAAAATCATGAAAAAATCCCCTTGCATAATCAGATTATAAGGAAGATCGGAATTCAAGAATAACAGCGACAAAAGAAAACCAAAAAACTCACAAACCGGGCTAGATGTTCTTTAAGATCATATTTATGCAAGAAGTTATTTTCACGATATTATTTTAATCATGAAATTAGCTTTATAAATGAACCACTTGCCAAAATTCCACACTTTACAGTATTAATTGTAAAAAGCAAAATTTAACCATGCATTAATTGTAATTGTACACATTGCTCTATAAGTGTATACAATCTCAGACATTACATGTTTATGTGTCATTAGAAATCAAATCTACATTTGGTGTTTGCCATAATTTAGCATTAGGAATGAGAATCATTTGTGGTGTCTATTACAATATCTAATCTACACAATGTATCATCTGCAATTCACTGCTATATAATCACTGAATCTAATGCATTCTGGGTCATATTTCAAAGCGTACACCAAAACATTGTGATTGGTTAAAAATGTTCTAAACAATAGAAATTCAACCAATGATGTAATGTTATTTTCATTTTGGTGTACGAAAAATGAGATTACCCATGGTTTGTTAGATTCTGAAAAGGCAAATTAGTACTCTCTTCAGCAATGAATGGGGTAGATTAGTAAAATTAGAGCTTTAGGAACCTGTAGTTATTTTAATAGTGGTATTCTTCCATATGCTTATTATTTTTATTAGAAACTGAATCTCATATTAGCATTTAATATCTTGTTTCTGACATAGAGGCTGACTATTCCATCTGTTTAACAGATCTAATGATTTTTCTAAACCTTGTCATACAATATTTGATACCATGTATATATATATATTTATAAAAGGTAGGTATTTGTTCTCTGAATATTTATCACACAAGGGTCATTTTCAAAAAGTCTTCCAATTTGTATTTAAATTCATAGTATAGTAGCTCATTGTGTACACTATTGCAAAAATGAAGATTTCTGTTTTGCCTTTTAATACATTATTATCAAAGCATATTCAGGCCTCGACAATAATGCTTGTCCGATTGTCCGGTACCAGAGGGAAAAAAGGTCGGACAAGTAAAAGCTATATCAAGCTTGTCCAACGGGACAAGTAAAATTATTCTGCAGAAAATAAATTTCATCCAACTTTGATGAACAAAGTAATTATAAACAAAAAACAAGTAATAATTTGACTGTTTACTGATCCGAATCATCAATTCGCTTTGTAGATAAGGTAACTTTACAAGACAATTCGTCACCAGCTGGAAACATTTGGCTTCCAGTACTGTTGGTATAAAAGACAGTTTGGCACCGTAGGATCCATATTTTAATAGACATGATTAATAGACAGTTTGGCAACCCAGGAGACATTTCGGGACCATGACAAATCAGTACCTCTTTTTCCTACCTTATTCTGTTGCTTCAAAATAAATACCATACCAGTAATTTTTTAACAAAATATTTTTCAAATAAAAAAGAAGAAATCATTTACCACAAAATTCACAAAATCATATTTAGTCATATGTAGAAAAAAAATACTTGCAATGCAGTGACCTATAGTTGTTAATTTCTATGTCATTTGGTCCCCTCTCAGAGAGTTGTCTCATTGGCATACCTCATCTTCTTTTTTTATTGATTGTATTTGAATAAACTTTTTTTCAACATAGAAAACCAGGATACAAATCCAATGAGTGTACATTGACAGGTCTATCAGACTTTGCCTCATGTGCAGAGTCTGATGAGACTTTGGCTTTGATGAAAACTAGAATCTAAGTCCTGTGACATGACTAGATTCAGTTGTTCTGGACTCGTATATTTGAAAAGTCTTTCAAAAGATTAAGTCTAATTCTGTTTTATTGTTTTAATTCATTTTGTTCCTTGAATCAACTTAAAATGCAAAAAAGGTTATTATTAAGATTTTTTTTGGACAAGTTACAATTTCATTCGGACAAGTAAGTTTTGGTATGTACTTGTCCTACTGGACAAGTTGAAAAAAAAGTTATTGTAAAGGCCTGATATTTCCATCTGTATAACTACAGGTTATTAACAATTATTCTTTGTTGATTATAATATATTTAAGAGAAAATTATTAAAGTTAAATATTCATTGAACAATCAACCTTTAACAAAAAGGGGTAACCAAAATAATTTTTTAAAGTGCCAACTTTCTGTTTAAATGAGTTGAAGTGCCTTATGTGTGAAGAATGGTGTTTGTATTTATTGATTTATTATTTATTAAGTCTCCCAAACAAAGTTTGGAGACTTATTGTTTTTGCTCAGTTCTTATTATTTTTATTATTCTTCCTCTTCTTCTTTTTCTTTTTCTTTTTCTTCTGCCACTTTAAAAATGAACTTGTCCGCAGCGTTTCTCCAAAACCGCTTGTTAGATTTACTTAGGGTTTCATACCATGGTAGACTAATATGTCTAGGTGAGCCATCAATCTTTCATTTGTGCATTGGAGTTTATTAAGGGGTATTTTGGGGGGTAGAAAGGAGGGAGGGGTTTACTATAGAACCCTATGGGATTTTATTTTCTAAAATTTTCAAATGAATATAACTTGAAAACTGTAAGTTATAGATACATGCAGTCTTCAAAATGATTAAAGGACAATAATACGAATCACATGAAATAAGGGGGAGTCACTGGGGGGTCATCCCCACTCCCTTTAATTTGAGAATATGCTTTTATCTTGTAAATGGTCCAGATCCCCACCCCTAAACCATATATATTCTTGAATGGGACAATAAAACAAATCAAATGAAATTATAGGGAAGTCCCTGGGGTCGGCCCCACCCTTTCAATTTGAGAATGTGCTATTATCTTGTAAACGGTCCAGATCCCCACCCCTAAACCATATATATTCTTGTAGAGGACAATAAAAGAAATGAAATGAAATAAAAGGGAAGTCCCTATGAGGTCACCCCACCCCCTCTTGTTTGCAAACTTGTAAACGGTCAACATCCCCACCCCTAAACCATATATATTCTTAAATGGGACCATAAAACTAATCATATGAAATTAAAGAGAAGTTCCTGGGGGTCACCCCCACCCCGTTCAATTTGAAAATGTGCTTTTATCTTGTAAATGGTCCAGATCCCCACCCCTAAACCATATATATTCTTGTAGTTGACAATAAAACAAATGAAATGAAATAAAAGGGAAGTCCTGAGGGGGTCACCTCCCCACCCCTAAACCATATATATTCTTGTAGAGGACAATAAAACAAATGAAATGAAATAAAAAGGAAGTCCCGAGCGGGTCGCCTCATTCTGTATTGTAAATATTTATGAAACGTGTGGATTGCTGAAGTTAGATTTTGTTGCTATTAAAGAATATATTTTAGAAATACTAACACGCTCATTTGGTAATGATATCACTTTTTGCTGTCTTTACAATTTTTTTGTAAGGATTGGTCGTGTGCTTAATTTTTGTTTAAAGTATTGAATGGATCATCTTCAATACTTTAAATTTGTGTTCTTTTTTTGTGATTTACCACTATAATGGCTTTGAAAACAGATGACTTAGTTAATGGATAAAAAAGACATCCCAGGGAAAGGAAATCATTCGCTTCAATATTCAAGGTAAAAGTATTTAAAACAGCTTCAAATGGAATTCATCATTTCTAAATTCTTTTTACTAAATTAGAAATCAATAAAACATCTAAACAATTGTTTACCAATTAGTTTGGTAATTTGTATTTATATAAAAGTTATATGTTTCCTTACATAGATTAAACCAAGATTAATCCAAACTCTGAAGTTATGTGATATTTTTTGTTCATTACTCATTTTTATCAAGGACTTGTTGATTAGAAAATAATAAACTACATTTGTACTATATGCCTCACTATGGTGTAGGGAGCATTAAGTATGCCCCATAATAAGTTTGGTTCTCTAACTTCAAGTTTGCCATAACCAAATGTTATGAAAGTAATACAGAATGCTTATAACAATAAGACACAGACCTAGATCTAATTTGGGTGGTGTCACTTTTATTGTTATACCTCGTTTAAATGGAAAAATTGCCAAAATTAGTTCATGTACTCTAACTTCAATTTGCCTCAACCAAATGTTATGAAACTTATGCACAATGCTTATTACCACAAAACATAGATAATTTCGTATTTTGGGTGGCATCACTTTTGAAATTCTTTAGTTATGTCCCTTTATAAAGCTATATATGCAAGTTGGGCATCATATGTGTCCATGCACACAATCTCAATTTATTTTTACAACATATGTTATACTTTGCATTAATATTATAGTCAGTAAGATGTGTGAAATATGAACTTTCCATTTACAGATCCAAGAATTTTATTTTTAAGTGTATATCATAACAACTTATAGACATACATGTAACATAATATGCTGTTTTACAGTTTGGTAAATGATTTTAAATTGTATATCATCATGATCATGTTTACATAATTTTTAAAAGGGAGGTAATTGCAATATCAGTATTTTGGATGTATTTTTCAGATCATTTACATATTTACTATAGCATTAATTGAAAGACACATATAATGATTATGCTTATGACCCAGGTTTATATGTGAATATTTGTAATATGTTATAAATATGTTTAAAAAGGCATTTTTTCAAAGTACTGTTATTTTATTAGCTATATTAATAAGGAAAATAGTTTTTTTTTTATAAAAACTGACAGCCCTGTCAATAACAATACAATTTATTCAACTTTTGAACACATATTGTGAAAAAAAAAATCAAAAATCAAAACCTAGCTCAATGTTCAACAGGAGAGGGATATGCACACATTTTTTTGTGGATTATAAAATCTCAAATAGCTTATATTATTGTTTTGTGACATGCCAACTATAAATTAAAGTTTAGACACCAAGTGTTCAGATTGAAGTTTAATGCAATCTCAAAGATAAGGCCAGTCATAAAACTTTGTTACAATTATGGTACTCAGACTTTAAAATTAGCTTATCAAAATAGAGATATTGATTATTCTTTTGGATATCCTTTCAAATTATGTGAAATCCTACTGTTAATTTATTTGGTTTCTTGTCCATATCTTTTTGAAATTGATTACATGTTTTGTTGTTGATCTCATTATACATGTATTTATTTATGATTTTTACAATGTCCAATTTTAACTCTTGTTATTATATGTTAATCAAAAGACTGTTTCTACATCTATGTAATGTTTTCTTTAATTTTACTTTATTCTATACAATATTTTATTTAAATATCAAATATTTTCTGCAATTGTAAAACTATAAACATTGTTACTAGGCTTCCTCAACAAGAAATTTTATGTCTATTGTTGCAATGCTTCACAATCATTTTAAAACATCAGATTGATTCAGAATTTTAAAGAACATTATATCACATATCTGTATTTTTGTTATAGAAGTCAATTGGTTATGTAGTATAAACATAAAGGTACAAGAAGTGATAAGTTAAAAGTTTTGTTTAAATTTTTTGTTTATTTGAACCATAATACAAAATACCATTTTTTTTAAAGATTTTTTTTGGTTAATGTAATTTGAACATGTTAACCAATAAGATTTTACCTAAATCATTGACCACCGGTACTTACATTATGCCTTGATTTTATGAAAATACTGTATATTTTTATTGTACTTAGCATTTTATTTATCCATGTGAAGTGTTTGTTTTGTAGTTACATTTAAACCCATTATGTTGCATTCTAGGAGTTAAACTCAGTTTAGTCATTTATGCTTTTGCTGACATCAACCAAAATACAATGCAATAAATCTTTTAAATAATACTACAGTTTTGTTATTTTTATTGATAACAATCCCTGGAAATCAAAGTCATATGAAACGAGTGACTTGTGAAAAATAACATTCATCTAATTCTTGAACCAATGCATACCTGTGTCTTAAACTTAGTCTTCTTATTTCGTATAATCATCAAAAAAATATTTCAATCGGTCAGTGATGTGAAAATATGGCAGCTTATTAATGGCTCTGTTATGAAGCCAAAATTAACGGATTGTCACCTTTGTAAATAATCAACAAAGAAGCATGGATATTCAGGTATGAACTTGGATAATATGTACAATAAGATATGGATTGTTTCAATGACAAAGTGATGTTTACGTTTGATTTTCCCCTTCGCACTTGCCTATTGGTATCACCAGATTTTTATGAGAAAGGTCATGCTAAAGTAACTGCATATGGAAAACATGTCGGCTAATTGTTTGCTAGAAGCAAGCAATTAAAAAAAAGTAAATTTCTTTCAAATTTGGACAAATTAAGGAATTTTCGTCAGAAAAAAGTATATGTACATAATTTTTATAATAAATACTGTCCATTTAGTTATAAAAAAACATGTGCATATTTTTTTAGTTTGAAGTTTCATATGACGGATTCTAGTCTCATTGATCTTGCTGTTGATCTGAAACACATGGTTTCTGTATGAAATTAAAAATAAGAAAATGTAGTATTATTGCCAATGAGACAACTCTAGACCAGAGACCGAATTGTGTACAAGTTGCAACAAAAGTTCACTGTATGGCCTTCAAAACAAATACCAACAACAAGCTATAAAACATTTAAACAAGTAAACCTAATAAATATATAAAACAAATATGATACACAGCAACAAAAGACAACCACTAAATCCCAGGCTCCTACCTTGGGACAGGCATATACAAAATATAACAAGGTTGAACATGTTGGCATGCATCCAACCCCCTAACCCTGTGACAACAGTGTAACAGCACACCATTAGAACAAACTATAAAAAATAATTTGAAAAAGGCTTCACTCATCATATTAATTAGTTAGTAGAGTAAGGTTGCTACTAATTCAAATTCCACTACCGTTATAATTAGCTGAGTTGAGATGGAAGTCAAACTGGGGAACTAATATTATAAAAGTTGAATAAAGTCTGGGTGTCAAAATGTCAGTCTCCAGAATAAAATATTTGAGATATAAGGAATATCTTCGCCTGATAATGCCTCAACAGAAACAATATTTCAAAGGTCAATTTGTCATCAGCTGGTGATTGGCTGACATTTGGGCATGATTTGGGCATGATTTCCAGAAATTTCACAGTATGTCCGAAGTAAGTTAGATACTACCTTCGAGTGGAAAAGCTCTTGATATTGGGCTGCCCCTCTGTTGTTAACATCTTCTTCCTATGGTCTCTGGTGGATATTACAATAAGGAAGTTGTGGGGTGATTGCCAATGAGACAACTATCCACTAAAGTTCAAATAAAGTAAGTGGATTTAGACAATTATAGGCAAACGTATAGAAGACTCGTTAGCATTCAAACCACTTTTTTGCCATTACTAGGCATAAGTTCTCTGTCGTTTATAATCTTTAATAAAAGTTTTATACTCTCAAACTACTGGGCTTAATTGAACAATCGAAAACTTGGTCGAAGTCATCCTTGCGGTCCAAAGGGACAAACAACTTGACTGAGTGACAAGGCTAAACAACGAATATACGGGGGGAATGCAAGTATTGTCTTATTATTTTGAATACCATTATCAGAGACATATAATACAATATCTCTGCCATTATATACAAACATAAACTCACCCTTTTTGTCGTAAAGTTTTGTCTCACTTTCAATTTATATATGTAAATGCAAATAATACTTGATAAATTTGTTGTGTCCAACGCTCTTTTCTGGATTCACCTTTAATATCAGGAGCACCCAAACACCTTATTAGGAAAAGTCGAAAAAAGAAGAAGCTCAGAATGTAGAAATACATGTGATGAAGACATACCCTTATGAAACTGAATTGTTTGCCGCAAACTTGCAGCAGACTTGCAGGAGACTTGCTGCAAGCTTGCGGCAAACAAAAAGTTTGCAGGAACACAGAAAATAGTGTTTGCAGATGTTTGTCGCTAGCTGCAAACTTCCGGCAAACATTGCTGCAAGCTTGGGCAAGTTTGCAGAAACATCAATGTTTGCCGTAAGATTGCCAGAAAGTTTAAAATAACAAAGAATGTTTGCCGCAAGATTGCAGAAAACTTTGACCATTCTATATGTTTACCAGAACATTGCAGGAATTACACAATATTGACTGGGCATGCCTAGTTGTCACTTCCTGGATGTTAACAATTTGAAATTGTGGCTAGGTCATGTTGTTTGTGTTTTGAAATGCATTTCACATATAAGAGATCAAGGAGGCATTTTGGTTCAATAATATGGGATGATCGGTATGTAATTTTGTAAGTACAAATGATTCATCGAACTGCATGTTTTAATAAAATAATTAATGTTATCATCATACATAATTAAGTAAGCAACTATATATACATGTATGTGTGATTGAAAAACTTAAGCTATTATAAGTTTGAATTTGTAACTGATGTACTGCACCATCATGATCATGTTTATTAAGATTGTGTTAAATTCTGTAATGCAATTATTACATAGCTCTATACTCAATACACATTTGAGATTTTACCTTTTATATTTTTAATACAGGTATATCATGTCATTTGAGAATGACTCCTGCCCCTTTTTCCAAACTCAAATGCATGTATGTATTTCCTTATATCTCATGAGTTTGCAAGAATTCTTTGAATGACTGTTAGTGTAAAGACTGGAATTGACTTTTTAAAAATGTTGCTGTGTAATTTGAAAGAGATAAATTGAATGTGTCTACACACATGACATTGGGTTTATGTGTAGTTCCTGCAAGTTTGCCGCAAGTTTGCCACAAACAATTGCCACAAGCTTGCGGCAAATCTAATTTGCATAATTATGTTTGCAGCAAGCTTGCCGCAAACTTCATTTGCATGGTGAAATGGTTGCGGCAAGTTTGCACCAATTGTTTGCTGCAAGTTTGCAGCAATGTTTGCTGCAAACTTGCGGCAAATGTTTGCTGCAGGGCTTATTTTTCGGTAAGGGTAATCTTTCAATCCGAGTTTAATTGAGGTCTGGAACTTTCATGTCAGTAACTGCTAGTAGTCTGTTGTTATTTATCTATTATTGTTATTTTGTTTATTTTCTTTTGTTACCTCTTCTGACATCGGACTCGGACTTCTCTTGAACTGAATTTTACTGTGCGTATTGGTATGCGTTTACTTTTCTACATTGGCTAGAGGTATAGGGGGGGGATCTTAAAAAACATGCCGCATTTTTGCGCCTGTCCCAAGTCAGGAGCCTCTGGCCTTTGTTAGTCTTGTATTATTTTTAATTTTAGTTTCTTGTGTATCACTTGGAGTTTAGTATGACGTTCATTATCACTACACTAGTGTATATATTTGTTTAGGAGCTAGCTGGAGGACGCCCATAGGCACTTGTCTCAGAAAAAAAAATCCCATATATACCTTAATATATGTTATATTAAGGTCTATAGGAAAAAAAATCTGAGACAAGTGCCTGTGAGGACGCCTCTGGGTGCGGGAGATTCTCGCTGCATTGAAGATTTATTGGTGACCTTCTGCTGTTGTCTGTTCTGTGGTCGGGTTGTTGTCTCTTTGACACATTCCCCATTTCCATCCTCAATTTTATGAAATAGTGAGGAGCTATATGATATAAAAAGGACGCAAAAAGGAGAAACCAAATGTGTATATAAGCATAATCAACTGTATATGCAGTATCTTTTATTTGAAGTTCGATGAAATAAATGCGTTCAACATAGTCACTAAACCTTTAATTATTTAGACTAGTAATTATCCATATGAATAAAGTCATCACAGATACCAGGATTAAAATTTTATATTTACGCCAGACGCCCGTTTCGTCTACAAAAGACTCACCAGTGACGCTCGAATCAAAAAATGTTAAAACGGCCAAATAAAGTACGAAGTTTTAAGGGCATTGAGGACCGAAAATTCCTAAAAGTTTTGCCAAATACAGCTAAGGTAATCTATTCCTGCGGTAGAAAAGCCTTAGTATTTCAAAAATTCAAAGTTTTGTTAACAGTTAATTTATAATTATGAACATATCAATGTCAGATACCTCAAGTCAACACAGAAGTGCTGACTACTGGGTTGGTGATACCCTCGGGGAAATAAATCTCCAACAGCAGTGGCATCGACCTAGTGATTGTAAATAAAGTCATCGCAGATACCAGGATGAAAATTCTATATTTATACCAGACGCGCGTTTCGTCTACAAAAGACTCATCAGTGACGCTCGAATAAAAAATGTCAAAAAGGCCAAATAGGTACGAAGTTGAAGAGCATTGAGGACTTGAGCATATTGTGATATAAAAGAAAATTATAGCATCTTTCCATTCTTTCCAAGTAGCTGATGTATGCCTCATACAAATAAAGGAACAAGTCACCCAGGTAATCACAGTAAGTTCTCATTGGAATGCCAATTATTTAAAAACAAAAACCTGCCATTAAGATAACACATATGATGTCAATAAAATGAAGCAAATTGACGATGTCTATCTCAGAGATTTGTTTGTTTGATTCATAGTTATCCTTACAAAGTGTGACTTATTCCTTAATATAACAAATATACCATACCTCCTTGTAACAATGTTACTACAGTCCATGAGGAACCTTACTGTCATATCTTTTGCTGTCTTTGAAATATCTGCAAAACAAAGTTCTCACATATCTTAAACAAAAACAAAGTGTACACAGTGATATCAATTACATCCGAGACTACTATACCGAGACTACTATAGTAGTCTCAGATTAAATCGACAGTCAGATAACTTGACAAAACATTATAGACACAACCGTGTCAACTTTTAAATAAAGCACATGAGTAAAAAAAATAAAGAACCCCCCCCCCCCCCCCAAAAAAAAAAAAAAAAAAAACACATCAAAATCCAGATAAAATCTAAACACGGCGTTGGTTTAACTTTTGTCCTATTTGGTTTTATCAGTCCTTATAAAAATTATGTTTCATTTGTATACCATGATCTTAATCATATTTACCATTCGGATCTTCTTTTCTGCTCTAAGGGGATATTTAACCAATCAAATTACTGGAATTGCCGTGATTCTTTCGCTCCAATGTATTATACGAAGATAAATAAGCAGAATGTATCAAGAAAAACATGTTGTAATCATTTGTTTCTCAGTTATATATCTTATCTCCCTTGTTAATCATTTGATACAGCTTTCGTCAAAGGTTCCTATAAATCATTGGTATTCAAATATTTTGGTTTGAGCATTCCTGATGCATGCAAATTGTGCAAAAAAGTGCTTCGGACACAAGGAATTAACAAAGGACTATTTTCATTTCGAAACAAGTAAACGAATTCATGGTTAAATTCCCTTTGTGTGTATGACCATTGTATCTGATCAGATTGAAAACTGTTTATATAAGTTCTTGGACTGATTTCCACCGATTTGGTCGTTGTCTCATTAATTGTAGAGGTGTATTGAAATCATATTTTTGAAAGTGCAATGTAATGTCTCTGTCATGGCTTGAAAATCTATACACAATGACTCATTAATTATAGAGGTGTATTGTAATCATATTTTGGAAAGTGCAATGTAATGTCTCTGTCATGGCTTGAAAATCTATACACAATGACTCATTTATTGTAGAGGTGTATTGTAATCATATTTTGGAAAGTGCAATGTAATGTCTCTGTCATGGCTTGAAAATCTATACACAATGACTTTTGTTGTTGGTATAGTTCTTGTCCTTTTCTGATTAAAAGATGTTCAAATATGCTGATGATAATGTTTCCATAGGAACATATGATGACATTAAGTTAAATGCGCACGCACTGAGTGTTATTAAAAAGAAGTTAAAAGGTGAGTTGTTTAATATGTTAAAATATTGAATTAACTAATTTTGCGTACAGGTTTTGATAATTTGTGAAATTTATCAGCATAGACTGGCTTAAGATAAATAGTAAGCATATGTACATTGATAATGCTGCAATTCAGTGACACAAAAACCCAGAAAAAAAACTCATTCCCACAGGAACAGCCATTAAATAAAGAAAACGAAAGGTCGAACAGCCACAATATCTTAAGACGAATACAAACTAGAAATAGTATAGTTAAAATAGAAATAAAACTTCATACAATATCCGAACTATGAATACAAATGGTTCCTAAGAACACACAACGAAAGACACATGCGACCGGCAACAAACGATTCAAGAAACCTAAAAAATCGCGGAAAGTATAATTTTAAAGGAGCCATCTTGTTTAGTCTGGTGGAAATGGTGCCATTAAAATTCACATTGAGCCTATCGAGAACATGTTTTGTGATCATGTGTATAAGCTACATAACAATAACATACATTTTAAACGGCCAGAGACATTTTAATATAACATAGTTAACAAAGCTAGCCCGACAAGTCCCACCCAATCATACAAAATAGCAAAGAGAATTCTTGAATTTAATTTATTATTTATACTCTGAGCTGCAAAACCAAATATGTTGTGCGATTATTAAAATTAAGAGGCTTCACAAAACATATTTATTTTGTTCTAATCAGTTACAGCTAGCAGTCTTGGATTAGAAAGATTTGTCTAGTACTTATCTGTAGTATTTAGCTGTATGTTTCATCTCAATGAATGTCCGATTATAAGAACTCAAACCGGACTTTCTGCTTCAATTTGATTTCGAAGTCATTTTCTTTTTGGGTCAAATAGACAATGAAAGTTTTTTATAATTCCAAATTTCTGAAATTCGAATTCAGGAAACATGATTTCTGAGTCAAATAGACAATGCGAGTTATTTTTATAATCCTATGGTCGCTGTAGCGACTGAGATAACTTACAGGAAATTGCCCCTCAGAAAGAGTTTCTGTATTTAGTTGTTGTTCTCTTGTTCTGTTGTCATAATGTACGGCTTATAGGTAACTTTCGGTTGTTATAAGCTCGTGTTGAACTTATACAATGTCTGCTATTCATGCTTCTCTGTGCTAGACATTGCCAACATTGTTTTGAACCACTATCGTTAAATAATTATCTTCCTGATCACTAAAATATCTTCTATTATTTTCCTTTCCTTAGTCTCTTTATTTTTTGAAAATCCCTTTTTTATATGTTAAAAATCCGATTTGAAAATGTAATAAATGTTCTTTGTTATCGTCTGTTACAACAAAGGATAAAAATATATGTGGTGAAACGCCAACGAGAAAACAAATCAGAGGCACTAACAACAAGAACAAATCTCGAGGTCAGCAAATGGTCTCGAACAACAAAACAGTGTCTGTCTATACAATGTGTCAAGCTCTTATTTGCCACAAAGTCTAGAGAGTACCGACAATCTACCATTATAAATATCAAATCCTCTCAGGACCAAAGATAATAAACAAAAGCAATCAATGAGGTAGCAGCAAAACCCTAGCTCTAGGTCATAAAATATCACAAAGACTTTTTTTTAAAGCTATCGTTCCGCAGCAATCATTCACGAAGCCCCGAACTTTTTTCTACACAGTTGACCAATAAACTTCTAAAAACTTTAGTAGTTCGACAAATTCCGATTACACTATGACTATTTAACTAATGTTGCAATAAGGTAAATTTTCCGATGATTTATTTCTCTTCGTTGGTAAACATTCGAAAGTTATTTAAGCCAACTGAAAATGCAAATTTCGTGACTCTAAATGATATACATTAAGATTTGACAACAATTTTACATTTATCCATAAAAGTTAGTCAGTGCTCTAATTGTTGCTAAAGGCATTCTTCGTACAGAATTGCATTTGTATGTTTTTATAGGGGAAGGTGCACTACAGAATTGTATTTGCATGTTTTTTTTAGGGTGGTGCGCTAAAACCCTTTTACTGCCATCGTCATTAGTGCAAAGTTTTTAACTATATTATCTCTAAAATATTTTCAACATTAAAAGAGATTTTAATGTCGAAAGACAAAAATATCCAAGTTTTCTTCAAATACAATATTTGCGTATTTTCACACATATAAGTCAGTGGGAAATATTGATTTCATTCAAGTATCACAAAACTATTTACATAAAAGGTGTTATTCAGTTTTACAAATATTGTGTTAAATTACTTTATTGGTACGTGCATGCACTTTAAATTTGAGGAGCAAAAGCACAATGTAAAAATCATAAAATTCTCTGATAATTCTTTACCAACTAGAATAATGTGTATATTTAAAAGTCAAAATACAGAAGTGTTCGTTAATACTGTCTTACGTAATACTGCTTGTAAAATTAAGGGTACAAATTTTTAAAATTGTGATTTTGGCAATTATAAGGCATTAAATGTATGTAAAATTTGGTTATAATTATATATACGTTCAGAAATTTGCCATAAAGTTGTTAGGTCCGCTATGTAAGTACACGAAACTGTCATAATTGAAATGTTTTGGTTAAGATTGGAAGACTTTTGAAAATGGCCCTAGTCGGCATTACATTGAGGGACCCTACCTCTTTTTATTTTTAATGTTTTTGTTAATTTTTCCTTTGAAAAATCATTTTAAAGCATTATGGTAGACAAGTTGTTTAAAGTTCTTTGCAGGTGTTGATGCTATAACCAGTGAAAATGTAAGGTGTTAATAATCATCCATCAAATATTTTCATAGTTATTTAGGTTGCTATGGTAACAGATATTAAGTAACGTCTTGTAAAACAAAATGTCGTTAAATTTAATATAAAGACGATATATATCGAAGGTAAGATTTTTCAAGTTTTTTCTTTTAAATTTCAAAGTTTTTCGATCTATTATACACCAGTATAGATAGTATGAGGATTGACACAATAGTTTTTATGTACCTGTTACAAGGTCGAATATCGCCAATGCCTATCCGTTAGTAACATCAGAGACATTATGTATTACATGTAATACCAGAGATTGATAAATTTTGTTTAAATATTATATGACTTTATCGCTACTTTAAGTTTTTAAACTATTCATATCAATTTGAATATACTACCGTCTACCCGTTCAAACAATACACAATACTTGTATACTAATTAATATTTCAGATTATCATTAACTACATGTATGAACGCCTGTAAGAAAATTCATCATAGCAATGTTCATTGTTTAGGCCGCACGATGACCCATAATTAATTGTTAATTTCTCTCTGGTGGAGTGGTGTCTCATTGGCGATCAACATACCACTTCTTATTTTCACATTGTATACTGATGAATATTTTAGATAAACATAAACAATGAATGCCTGTAAGAAAATTCATCCTGGCGATGTTCGTGTCGGTAGGTCGCTGTCCAATGCCTCCAATCTGTCCCTGTCACCATCTGAACTGAACGACCATATTATGGAGATGATTAATGCAAGACAAGCTGCAACTAAATGTGATGCCGTTTGTAGAGGTATGTCTATTTTCTTAAAAAAAAAAATCATCATAAAAAGTCAAATAAAAAATATTGAACTCCGAGGAAAATTCAAAACGGAAATTAAGTCCGTAATCAAATGGCAAAATCAAAATCTCAAACACATCAAACGAATGGTAAACAATTGTCATATTTCTGACTTTAAAAGCATTTTCTTATGTAGAAAATGTTGGCTTAACCCTGGTTTTATAGCTACCTAAACAACCTACTAGTATGATAGTCGTATAAAACTTCATTACATTGACAACGATGTGTGAACACAACAAACAGACACATTAGGTAAACATTCTCAATTTTATGTCAAAATAGGGGTACAGCCGTCAACGTTGTGTTATTATCTTAATCAATATAAAACAAACAGATATGTAAACAAACATTTACCTTCGTAATTTATTTGGCTTTTTAACTTTTTTTTTATTCGAGCGTCACTGATGGGTCTCTTGTAGACAAAACGCGCGTTGGGTGCAAATACAAATTTCATCTATGATGAGTTTATTTACCAAGACACAATACCACTTACATTATTTAGACTTTTGATAATGAAATTTCGATAGTATAAATTAAAGAATGACGCTTACTTCGAAAATACGGAACGTTATGGTAATTTCATTAGACTTTTGTCATGTGTATTTTCCAACCACATAGTTTCTTTTAAACAAACAAAAAGGTTTATAAGACAAAGTTTAAAAACTTTTTAATATTTTTGTGACTTTGTGATACATTAGGTGTTTTTCTTCTTCATGTTCATACCTTATAACTGTCAAACTATCATTCTTTCAACCTTTAAAATGCGAAGCGAATAGAACATAACAGTTATCAAAATTATGTTTTCTTTATAATTTCAAACTTAACTTTTGAAGGTTGAACATTGAATGGGATGAAGTTGCAGAATTTGTTTCTTTATTTAATGAAAAAGTGATAAAACCCTTTTGATGTATTCCTAATATATTTGGCCGCACTTATGCAATTCTAAAAATAAATAATATGACCCAACTACAAGATCAGAACATTTTAGATTTCCGGAAAATTAAACAACTAAAGATGATCAATGTCAAGTCATAAGAAACTTAAAGTAATAGATTCTTGTTTTTTTTTCTGATTATATAAATGAAAATCGTAGATTTTATTACTTTTTATCATACTTACCTTAAAATTAATTCTATTGTACTAATTGTTTCAGGAAACCCTATAACTGATGCTGGAAAGCGAAAACAGATGATAAAGATGTTGTCTGTTGTATTGATACCAGTATTAGTTATCACTGGAATGACGGCGAACACCTTTGCTATAGCCGTTGGTAACTATATTAGCTCGTCCAATGTCCGGCAGCTACTTGTATTTAGTATAGAATTAGGGGCGCTATTGCGTACAATTCAATTTGAGCGCGATATGAGCGCGTTATATGTCAGCAATATAAAACCAGTGACCAAGGATTTCTTGTTACAACGTTACCCTGATACAGATTTAGCAATTCAAAATTTATCAAACTGGCCAAAGGGAGATGATATCATTTCAGACATGGAAACTCCAGAACGGTTCTTATCTTATTTGAACGAACATAGGTACCAATTAGATGTCCATATGCCTTCAGTTGAAAGAGAGTTGAACTTTTATTCGAACATAATTCTAGTTCTGTTGAAATGGCTCTACGACTCTGTGAGTGAATCAAGTACTGGTTCCGTATGGAAAGATGTCGTGGCATACCAAGAAATCATTGTAGCTAGCGAGCTCTTCGGGCGAGAACGTGCGTTAGGTGTCTCGTTTTATGCCACAGGTGGATTTGAATCGAGAGAAGAGTATCTTCTGTTTATAGAAAACCAAGACAGAGCTAATGTTACATTCGAATCAGCAAGGTTTTATTCACAAATTGCATTTGACATTTATAACGCCGAGTTGGCCAAGAATCCAAATGTCAGTGTGAGAATTGAAGAGTTCAGAAACAGAATTAAAGCAAACAACTTTTCCAGGGAATCTGCATCCATTCAGGAGGCAGAAATGTGGTTTGACAATATGACTATATACCAGGGAGTCCTTACGAGAACACAGAACGCGCTAGCGTTGACAGTTGATCAGAGCTTAGCCAAAGAGTCCGAGGAAGAACTCAAAAGTGTTATAACGATTTGTATTGTCTTTGGTATCATCCTTATTGTATGTCCACTGATTGTGTTTGCAGTTTACAATCTGACATCTGAAATTCAAAAATATTCAATTTCCATTGCAAATAGGTAAATAAACTTTAATTTCTATTACATAGATATTCATTGAATCCGTAATTGTTTGAAAACACCTTGCTTTAACTAACGTTAAATTAATTACGCATTTGAAAAGTTAAAAAAAATCTGGTAAGTGCTTTTAAACCAAGCGAATCTGATGCATGCATATATTTTCTGTAACAGGGAAAAGAAATAAAAAATGATTTCTTTATCCCAATAATCAAAATAAAACGTTTGAATTAGAAAGATGACTTTTGTGAGTTTTCTGCATTTTTAATGGAAGTTTGTAACATGCAGCATTTAATTGAATATTCTACTATATTATCTAGAACAAAAGCTTTGAATAAAGAAAAGAAAAGAACAGACATGCTTCTCTACCAGCTGCTACCTCAATCAGTAGCAGAAATGTTAAAGAAAGGCGAACAAGTTGATGCTGAACAGTACAACGAATCCACCATTTTTTTCAGTGACGTAGTAGGGTTCACATCCATATCTGCAGCGAGTTCACCCTTACAAGTTGTCGACATGTTGAATTCGTTGTATTTATGTTTTGACGCGCGGATAGACCTGTATGATGTATATAAAGTTGAAACCATTGGCGATGCCTACATGGTTGTCTCGGGTATGTTAACATCCATATTGTTTGCTCTAAAATGACGATTAACGTATTCATATTTCTCCGATGACATTATAGAACAGGATACCCATGAATCGGATTTAAAATAAATCCATCAAAAGCAAATCATTGGATAAACAGTGGTTTAATTTGTGGAGCAGAAAACTCTGATATTCCCAGAGTCTCCCAATTTTTATGTTGGTACATCTGTCCAGTCTTTTGTTTTTTCCTTGGTATCTTTGCCCTTTTCATAACCAAATCTCTGTCGTTTGTATATATGGTAAGAAAGAACGGGTTTACCCACCAAGACACATGGCTTCAGTAATTCAGTACGATCAGCACAAGTTTAACAAATCTCATCATTGGACCGCGAGCCAAAATAAAAAGAAAACAAACCTAACGACCCCCCAACCAAAAAATAAAAAAAAAAAATAAAAAAAATAAAAAAAAATAATAAAATAAAATAAAATAAAAAAAAACAAAACAAAACAAAACAAAACAACAAAACAAACCCTAATACACCACAAAACACCACCGGCTATTACTGAAAGACACATATAAATCACTAAGGAAACAATTTTAGTTCAACAATCGGCAAATATATATTTCAGAGCTGATTTAATAAAGCAACCTTATAATAGTGCAAGTAGACTTTGATAACATGCAATGCTCAAAGTGTCTTATAGTGTACACAACGTAATGTGAGTTTATCAAAAAACAAACGGAGGACACAAACAGTGCTGTAAACCACTTTTAAGTACGCAATTCAATTGAAACCCTTAAAGATTAACATAAATTTTCAAATGGTAGTTCTATATATGCTATTCCGATTTGTGTGCTTTCATTTATTTATTCAGCGTTATATATATTATGCTTTCGATACTTTTGAATTCATCCCTACCCGATGAAAGTTGCGTCAGATATAAGCACAAGACGCAAGAAATCCCTTATTTTTTTGTAAGTTGGAAGGATGACCTCATTAATTTGTTTATCTTTGTCTTTTCATTATAGGTGTTCCGAAATGTAATGGTAGACGCCATGCTTCAGAAATCGCAACAATGGCCGTGGACTTACTCAGCCATGTCAAATGTCTAGAGGTACCTCATCTCCCTGGAATCAAACTAAAAATTCGAATTGGAATTCACTCAGGTACAAACGTTAATACAAATCAAATTGCAAACAGTTCAGAAATAACTTAAAAAATATGAAAACCTCACAGTTCCACACGATCACATTTCCAAGTCATTTAAAGCAGACCTTGTGCCTTTTATATTAGAACTGTGTTTCCTGCTGCAAGACCAGTCGGTAAAGTTAGTTATCTGTTATCAAATGGAGTTTTAGTTTCAATAATATAATTAAAAATTTAAAGAATCGCCTTAAACACATACCCAAGTGAAAAAGTAGAGGTAAATAAAGGCAACAGTAGTATACCGCTGTTCGAAAGTCACTGGAAAATCAGCATTTGACCAATGATACAATTGATTTAGCCAACAATATCCCATTAACTGTTGTTTAAAACAAGAACGTATCCATAGTACTCAGAGCTCAACTCGCCTTATCATTTTCTATGTTCAGTGGACCGTGAAATTAGGGTAAAAAATCTAATGTGGCATTGAAATTAGACAGATCATATCACAGGGAACATGCATTTGTACTAAGTTTCAAGTTTATTGGACTTCAACTTCATCAAAAACTACCTTGATTAAAAATTTAACCAAAAACTTTAAACCTGTGGCGGGACAGACGGAGGGACGAACGAACGCACACACCGAAACACATAATGACCATAAATGGGACATAACAAGGTGAAACATTTTATAAAGGTTTCATTCATTCAATGCTTTTTTTAAAGGTCATGTCGTAGCTGGTGTGGTGGGAACGAAGATGCCACGATTTTGTTTGTTTGGGCAGGCAGTAAGCATAGCATCAAAAATGGAATCATGCGGAAAAGGTAATTTCTTTCTTATAGGTTAAGATTTTAAAAATATAATGTGATAACAAGTTTAATATTCATATTAAGCGAAATAGAAGCAAAAAAAGGTCTTTTCAATTTTATAGGTTAAGATTTTAAAAAACATTATGTGATAAAAAGTTAATTTTCAAAATAGAAGTAATTGTATTACAACACCTATATGTATACTAGAATATGGAGATATTATAAAGTATGATTGCTAGTGAAATTTAACCTTATTTTGATTTGACCATAATTTTAATCCATCTCAAATACAACTCCTTTTGGTTTTTTAGCTAACAAGATCCAGCTTAGCCAGTCGACAAGAGATATGTTGCTTGTCATTCGTGGATTTGAAATGGAAGAGAGACAAAATGATGAAATAAGAGTAAATATTCATATCAATTATTACTTAATTACAATTTAGAAGCTTAAATGATGCACATAAAACAAGAGTTTTTAGCTTTTAGACACGTGTATAGTCTAAAATAATGCAGCTCAACATTCATCATATACGCTCCTAACAAAAACAATAGATACATTTATAATAAAAATATCAGATACGCCCATAACAAAAACATCAGATAAGCCCGTAACAAAAACATCAGATACGCCCATTACAAATACATTAAATACGCCCACTACAAAAACATTAGATACGCCCATAACAAAACCACTATAAACTTGACATACAAGTAAAGAAAGCTACTGGCCAGAAGGGGTAAAAACCGAAACTATTTATAGGAATCAGTTGAATTGGTTAATAAAAAAAGGATGAAATGTAAAGCGCAAGTATTCAAAAAGACAACAGCGGGCTCTTGAAAACAGATTACACGAACCCTGCTTTTCATAAGACCGATACGCTGAGCCAGATTTATTACATAATTGTTAACTTGGTATTCGTTCAGATATTTTTTACATCCAATCTTTTATGGTAATATTCTTTACAAAACACATTTGATTTTGCTATTTGATTAAGGACCTACCGTTTTGACTTTTCCTCGGAGTTCAGTATATTTGTGATTTGACTTTTTTTGGAGTACACAATTTTAATCCTAGTGCTTTGATGGGTTTATATATTGGACACACCAATGGATAAAATTAATACAGCTCGTACAAATAAGCTGATACACATTTTTTTTAGAAGGAACTGATGACTTCCTTTCCTGGAACAAATGGTAGGACATACTGGTTAAATCGTGTGGATGGATTTCAATATAAAGGAGGAATGGAAGTTAACAATTCCGAAAACGAGGATGATGTTACCTCGACGGAAAAGTCTGGAGGTAATTTTAGCAATACTTTAATGGATGTTCGCTTCTCTTTTATTTATTTTTTTTTAAATTTTATAAAACTGTTTTGAATTGATAACAACAATCAAAACGAAGCAGTAAAAATAGACTCACAAAACCAAATGACATTTACATCAACAGTTATAAATAATAAATAAGAAACAACACGAACTCTACTAAACACCGGGAGTGAAATCAGGTGCTCTAGAAGGGTAAGCATTGATATTACATGAATAACGGAACTGAAAAAGCAGCAAAAGTATATTGGTCCGTGTACTTGATTATGAGATATAAACCATTACAAATTTGACGAGAAATGTTTTGTCTAGATTTTTCATCCATTTAACATTGAAACTCTATGTATGTAAAAAAGATGTTATTTACAAACATGGCTCTTTTTAGACTAAATTTTTAATCCCACATCATGGATAAAACAAAATGATTCCTAATCATATCTGACACAAAGTCAATAACAAGACTAGCGAAAATCTGAATTGCAAATTCTGTTGATAACAAGACATTAATTATAATTGAATAATATAACATATAGTTGTTTCATGTAAAAATTAAACAATAGACATACAAAAGGTAATTTTTGTAACTTGAATGTTTTTGATTTTATTGTTGCTACCATATATTGTCACAGTATTCTAAATCATTTACATTTATTAATTTTTGTTTCAGGATTGAAGTCCTACTTTCCTCACTAACAATACTAT
Organism: Mytilus galloprovincialis; assembly: GCF_965363235.1. NCBI lineage: Eukaryota > Metazoa > Mollusca > Bivalvia > Mytilida > Mytilidae > Mytilus > Mytilus galloprovincialis. Next base: position 43,987,847 of record NC_134850.1, on the reverse strand, counting down.
GATACATACCTGCTACTGACATAACGAAGATTCCAGTTCCGAAGTAGCAACACTTTTAGCTATTTCAACGGAAAGACAAAGCTTCTGTCATATAAAAAAAAATGTTTTTGATATCAGTTAATTGTAGACTCAAAAGTAATGTAATAATCTAGACAAAATGTAATTGTCAATGCTTCTTAAACAGAACTAAATACTTTCAGCCCAATTGTTTCCCCACCATTTATTTGAACTACAAACAACATCGTACATATCTTTTTAAAGCTATTAGTATGTTATTCTGATATGTTATTTTTATTTGTCCTTATAATCTCACATATAATATATTAATCCTAGCTAATGTCAGCTTCGGTTGTCATAGTTACAAAAAATAGAAAGTATGGCAAAACAAAAGTTTTACAAACTCTATAGAAGAGCAAATTTAATGATGCAAAATGAAGTTCATAAATCATAAACAGTCGTCAAACAAAATATTTACAAAAAAGAGAAAATTTGCCCTAGAATTATTTGTTTTAGATTAAGACGAAAAATCCTAACATTGACAAATTGCTACCAAACTATAGGTTATTCGGATGCTTTTAAAATCGCAACTGTGATTTTAGTTGATAAACTTCACACTCCGAATTTGCATCTACTGTTTCTAGAATTGACCATAGAGGTCAAACACAATACAGTAGGCCTTGTTATTGATTCAGCTTTGGCAGCCTTAAGTTTCTAAATATATATTTGCGTTACTTTTTTTGTTTCCTTTTCGTTACGTTTTGTATTGTTTTGCTTTCTCTCTTTTTATATTTAAGTAAACAAAAAAGGTTTTTGATTATTATATTTAATTACAAATTATGCAGCATTTGAACATAAAAAGTAAAATCACAAAAGTAACGAACTCTGAGGAAAATTCAAAACGGAAAATCCCTTGAAATTTTTTTTAATCTAGGTAAATCTCTCGCCTGTATGACAGTCGCAAAAAATTTCATTAAATTGTCAACAATATGTGAACAAAACAAACATACATAATAGGTAAACATGTTGAAATAAGTGTACCACAGTCAACCTGTGAAATGTATACGTGGATTATGAAATATCTCATTAAAACGCATCATTCTACAATGCCACTGACGTTTCCCATGAACAATGTCGCAAGTATGTTGATTTCTCAGTTGTTATGATATGGTATTGTATTACATCAACTAGTTTTCTACTTTGGAAAATATGGGAAAGCGTGGATTTTATGCTTAAGGAGTTCAGAGTGTAATTGAATCATATACATGTAGTTACATTGACATTATGTGTATAATTGTTTCTATCTAAATTACGAAATTATGGCACATTCACTTACACATGTACTCATGTTACTTTTGAACAGTATACTATTTCTAATGGTTTATTTGTATCAGAAATAAGTATAAAAGTGTTTTATCCTTATTAATATATTCAACATGTATATACAATATAGCACAAGAATAGTATTAATGTATCATACAAGCGAAGTATTAAAAAAATAATATTTGTATGCAAGTGGTCCTAAGTCTCTCGTACAAAAATATTTTACTTCATGGCAAGTTTTTTTTCATCTTCACCTACACCAATATTCATAAAGGTTTATTATATAATGTTCTAAAGTTCATATAACTGTTCACATTTTTTTATCATTAAACTCCTTCTGAAGATATGATATTTCGCTAATTAGTCAAATTGAAACGAGAATCGGATATATTGATAATGATTGTGTTTAAAAGGCCTTGACTGGCCATACAACAACATCAAACGGTCGATTCGGTGCCTTTAATGTAAGTCAATTTTGTTTTTAAGCCATCTGAACTTTTGGTAATGCGTATAAGTGATGAAAAGTATTCCAGAAGTTTACACATGGTAATAAGAACTATATGGGATTTCATATACCTTGGTCGGTACTGATGTTTAAAGGTAAAACACTTGGTAACCATTGCAAAAATAATGTAACCTTCTTAAAATATTCCAAAATTAACTTGTTAACAGTTTATCATTGAAGTAATGTTTTATGTATCTTTTTTATTTTCCAAATTTTTGTCAAGGTTTTGGTAGAAGTACATGTCGTAAAAACCTTTTGAAGACTATTCCAGTTATTAACAGCAATTCGTAAAACATTTGGCGTGATCACATAATTGGTAATAATATGCTACTGTTTTATAACAATCTAAGAAAGCATTTTTAATCCCTTAAGATTTAATTAGTTTGTAAAACTTGTTGTTAAAAATAAAATACTTCAATCTACATTTGATTGAATTCATCAATATTACAATGGTCTATCAGTTTTTAAGCTTTCTCTCGACAAAAATAAATATGTTGATCATTTTAAAAGTGAGTATATTTATTTACATTATTCTAAATTTTGTCCTAGTTTTATAGGAATCTTCATATTTCGTTTTAGCATTGTGAAATAAAATTAGTGGTAAATATTCATCGAGATTGTTTTTGTACAGTTAAAGTCTCCGTCAATATACACTGAAGGATCACTATACCAATGTGTTATTTAGTGTACATACATGTAATAATTGATATTGGAAGCTCAACAGCCAAAAACAAAAACTATAACGATTACCTTATCGATATATATATTGTACCGTTACACACCTGTTCCAAGTTAGTGGAGGGTTTAACGCAAGCAAACATGTTTAACCCAATAACATTCTTGATGTATCTGACCGAAATTCGGTGCCTTTAGTTCAGTGATTTTAGTTGGTTAAGTGTTCATCGTTATATTTGAATATAAATTAGGTCGTTAGTGTTTTCAATTAAATTGTTTCATATTTATCACGTCGGGCCTTGTATAGAAAAAGAGGGACGAAAGATACCAAAGGGACAGTCAAACTCATAAATCTAAAACAAACTGACAACGCCTTGTATAGATTAGACGGTATTGGATCTTCATGTTGTTAAAGGCCATACGATTGCCTATAATTGCTTTCATCCACTTAAAAAAAAACATTTGAACTTACGTGAATACTTGTCTCATTGGCAATAGCTTTTTTTTGTTTTGTTTTAATGCTCCAAAACGTTTAGATTAGTTGGCAACCTACACGTCTCTAAGTTTTTCATTAAGGTATTTCAGAAAAAAATAAAATGAAGAATTGTATGATAGATACAGCTATCCATTCAAAATTCAAGTGACAAAGATTAAACTTTGACCGAACTCCAATTTGTAAAGTAAGCTTTAGAAATTGGACAAAATGGGAGACAAATCAAGAAGAAAATATAAACGGCATGGATAATTTATAAAAAAATGAACTATTGAAGACAAACATTTACGGCACGTACTGATTCGTGCAGTAGGAACTGAGATTGTTACCACACCATTATATCAGGACAGACGCATTCATTGACAAAAAGATGTGAATAAACTCATCATGTGAGTGTGTACAAATGAATAAACATTGCGATGGAATACCAGTTAATACCGACTTTACGGTATAGGTAAACTCATTGTCGAAGGCCGTACGGTTGCTTTTAAATACTTACATTCAAATAAATTTGAAATCTGGTGAATCATTCTGTATACTTTTATTTGGGCATGGTACATGTCCAATTTTTACGTCTTTACACTCAATCGGTTTAATGTTTGCTGAATGGTATTGTAATCTAGAACTACTTAATTTGTGTCTAAGCTGTAAAAGAAGGGCTTGATATACCAAAGGGACAGTGTAATTGGTATTGAACTAGCTTCAATAACTGCTAGTTCTTTGTGATCGGTCATTTGTGTCTTTTGTCTTTTTTTGATCAATATTTCTTATGACGATCTGAGAAGTAAAGCGTTTCCCGACCACTCTTACAAATTGTGTTGTCCTATATAAAGGTTAGGATTGTACGCCCATAAACATGTAACACTTTTTTATTTGCCTGTCAGTAGCCCGGAAATTAAGTCGGCAAGAGTTAACCTATGTTAAAATTTTTAAAATCGATTAAATAGAGACAAATCAAGGTAACACTTCAATGCAGAAGGCATTGCATGGACCAGCTGCGTAGTAACTGTATCCTGATATGCATGCATTACCCGTCATAAAAATCTAACAAAAATGTCACAATTTTGTATAGGTCACACTCGGTAAAATAAATGATCAGACGACAATACCTCAGACCACGAACATAGATCGCTAGTGAGTTGAGAATTGTAACTCAATGCTTGTCATTGATTGATGCTTTTTATTTTCGGTTTTGTTTAAGCATTTATCAGGCCGTTGATTTCTATTTTAAAATGTTTCAGATGTAGCCATGATAGCGCAGCCCTAAGGTGATATATGTAAAAATGAGAAAATGTGATATGATGCAAATGAGACAACTCGGCTAAAGAGACAAATTAACACAGACATTATCGGTCATAGGTTATCATACGGTATAGAATTTTTTCCCCACATCCTTTGGTGTGGTGGATTTTTTCTTTTCAGAATCATTCCAAGTCCCCTTAGTTTTCCAATTTACAATTTTGTCAAAATGAAATTTGTTTTTATAAATTAAAAAGCCAGTCATTTTTTTATGTTAATTTTTCAATCAATAAATTTTTAATTTACACATATGGAAAACTTAATAAAGGCAGACTATAACAAATGGAGTATTCAAACACAGAGTTCGAGACAAACTGATAACATCCTTGGAAAAACGCCGAAGACAATTCAAAACGAAAAATGTCAAATTGCAAATTCAAAAGCTCAAACACATCAAACGAATGGATTACAACTGTCATAATCCTGACTTGGTACATGCATTTCTAATGTAGAAATTTTTTGATTAAATTTGGTTTTATAGTCAACTAAACCTCTCACTTGTATGACAGTCGCATCAAATTCCATTATATTGAAAACGATGTGCAAACAAAACAAATAAACATAATAGGTAAAAATGTCAAAAATTGTGTAATAGCAGTCATCATTGTGTTATAATCTTAATCAATACAAAAACCAAACAAATATGTAAGAAAGAAGCACAAAGAGGCATATAGACAAAGCCCATTAGCAAAAATGAAAGACAAGGTTACAAAAAAAAAACATAGAACAGTAACACAATGACGAGATGTATAAGTATAGAGCCACGTCATATGAAAACAAAACATAGAAAACTAAATACTGAATATTGAAACGAACCAATGTAAAAATGCGGGGTGATTTCAGGTGCTCCAAAAGGATTAGCTGATCATTTATATGTGACACCTGTCGTGAATTAAATTGTTTAACTACTTTCAGTACATTATACTATATTCACAATCTTTACGATTGCACAGAAGGTTGCAAATGGCGTTTTATGAAATCCAATAGTTATATTTTGCTAGATACCATGTCATAAAACTGAAGCTTATTTATCATGTTTCTTTATACATAATCATACATACTTCCATAATCTTTTGGATGTTTAGTAATTTTAATACGATATTGTATAATATGAGTAAGAGCGCATTGCTTATAAAGTTGGACTAAGTGAATAAGCAAAATAGTACATGAATTCATCTCCAGTTTTCGAGTCGTGTTGCTCTCTTTTATTTTCGGTATTGAAATTGTGATATCTTCTTCTTCATGTTCTTCGTTTTCCTTACGGATTTTCTTGGTCATAGTTCTGATAACATGTCCTAAAGAAACGGCATATTTCTGTTTAAACGAAATTGATCAGACTTTGAACTCAGTAAAATTAAAAAAATGACACATACAAATGATATATTCTGATAAACCTAATCCATGACAGATGATATCAAATATTTTCATTTATTATAAATAAAAAAGAGACGTGGTATGATTGCAAACTGCAAATGAGAATACTCTCCACAATGACACAGAAAGTAACAACTATAAGTAACCGTATGGCCTTCAACAATGAGCAAAGCCCATACCGCATAGTCAGCTAAAAATGGCATCAAAATAACAAATAAAAAACAATTTAAACAAGAAAACAAACTGCCTAATTTATGTACAAAAATTTAACGAATAACAAATATGTAACACATCAACAAAGTACCAAATCAAATCTGCTTGATTGATTTGTAAGTTTTGAGGTTTTAGTATAGTCATAAACAATTTGAAATATTCTGTGAATAATTCACTGTTTCGGAGTTAAAGGATTCTAAGGATTTCATGGTGCGTACACCAAAATGAAAATAACGTTGTTTGGATATCGATTGTTTACAACGGCGGTATAATAACCAGTGAGACAAGTCTCCACCAAAGTTCTATCTAATAAAGTGGATGTTAGCAATTGCATACATCACTTATTATTATTATGAATACACATTTCCTCATTACTGAGTATCGAATGTGTTTCTCCATTTCGATTGTTATTTCCTTTGTCGTGTGTTCTAAGTTTCAATTTTGAAATTCCCCACTGATTATTTGCATCTTTTGCATTAATAAGTTTCCAATACAACTGTTATTATCATTTCTAAATAGTTGCTGATCAGAACGTTTTGAAAAACACATAGTTTTTTACCGTCAAAGTAGCTCCTTGTTGCATAAAGAAATACTAGTATGCAAAAAAATATATCTAATTTACATTCCTAGATGCTTGTTCGGTTCGGATAAACTATCAACACTTGGCTTTTTTCTTTTTTTTTAAATTCGTCACCGTCATTGGTGAGTCTTATAAGGACGACATGCGTTTGGCGTAAACAAGTATAAGCCTGTATGTTTTCTTTTGAATACCGATACCAATCCCTGTACGAAGTAATATGTTAATTGTTCCATTCGTTTGATGTTTTTGAGCTTTTGAATTTCCCTAGGAGTTCGGTAAAAGTGAAGAAGCTTTTGAATTTCCCTAGGAGTTCGGTAAAAGTGAAGAAGTTGTATGATTGTCCATTTTTGAAATAAACATCCAACTAACATGAATATACAAAACTGATGTATCTTTTGCCGTTCAACTGATCTTGATTCAATAGAATGATGATTAAATAATAAATAAAAGTAAAACCCCAAGTGAGGAACCTCACCAGTAGCTATCTTTAGCTATCTTTCTATATGTTTGTCATTTAAGATACTTGATCATAAATGTTAAACTTATCCCACAATTTTCTTGATAATTGGACACCTCAAGGCTTTCTATTATTATATATTAATAATTGTATAATATCATATTGGTGACAACCGATATTGACCTCTAGATATTTTGTTTATGTTATTGAGATGTTGTCTAATTGGACAAATATTATTTTCTTCGCACTATCTTATAAAATAATAATATTATCAAGCATAATGCACGTGTAAATTATTTAGATATCGACGTAAAGTAGGTTATTTGACACTACAAGCATATCTATAACCGCTGCATGTTGAATGTTATGCTTCGAGGGTATTACCAGCCTAGTGGTTAGTTCTTTTCCACTGGCTTAATTTTATGACATATACTTCAGAAATTTTCCCAAAGTTAGGATCCTTTGATTGATATATATATATACGCAAGTATTAACATTTCTCCGACTTAAACAATTTTGCTTTTGAGCTTTTCTGATAATGGTAAGTCCAGGCAAGTGCTGCAGATGCTTATCATTTATGCAGTGTTATTTTTTTTAATTCAAGCACTAGGTGGATACTACTGCTGTTATTACCCGAGGGCATTTTAATCCAGAAATAAGTACTTCACCCCTGTATTGATTTTAAAACACAAAAGAAGTAACGATAAGACAAACATTTTGGCCTATTAAAATAAAAAATCAAAAGGTTTGACAAATCTATTAAACAACAACCTTCAAATGTTCAAAAGACTTTAGTCCATTATATGTTTAGCATTTATATTTGTGAATTTAGTCTCACATATTTGCTTTTTTACTTCAAATTTCGTGCGTTTCGTACAAAAACTGCAAAATCTGCCCTAAAAATAGCCTCGGTTTGAAGTCGAGACGCTTATCATATTTGGACAGGAGTCAATGCTTATATATATTAAATAATCCGTTACAATATGTCTTATAAAAAGAAGTCTATGCGGTAAAATACTTTTGGTATAACCTTTGCTCATAACTTATTATACAGTAAGCTATGTGTTAAATGGCATTTTTGGGTAAATACGTCAGTTTCAACGTGTTTATGGGTCAGAGCTACGTAACAACTGATTTTTCTTAGATCAGGTGTCCAAATTATATTGCTCCATATATTCATCCGTAAAACTAACATTTCTTTTCTAAATATTGATGAATATCTTTATTTCGTTATTACTGTGAGACTGATCAAATGCTGACTGTCATCATATCTCCTCAATTATACTTATTTATATTCTTAGCGTTTGTTATAATTTCATCATCTTTTAACAGGAAAAAATCTATAGTACCGATCAAATAATTTACGTAAAAGAAAAATCAGCTGCTATTTTAACACATTTAGAGATCAAATACCGCCTTAAAGCAAACACCAATTTACACTACTGGGACAACTTTTAAAATCAATAAATTTTCATAAAAACCGTTTCCATAGACACGGAAATATCGTACCGTGTTCCTGTATATGTTAAATGGTAGAAGAGGTGAGTTGTTATTTTTCTTTACCAAATACGAAAAAAAAACCAACTTGAGTATTATATTTGATTAAATAGACATTTTAAACAAAAATGTGGAAATAAAAGATTTATAATATAAAAAAAACCACTTGGTTGAGCCATCAATCATTTATTCCAAGTGATGGTTGTTTCAGAATTCATTGTTTAATATCATAAGTAAATTACAAATACTGTGTACTTAATATCTAGTTAGTTTCCACTAGTGTACTTTCCGTAAATGCTGACACTTCAGCTTCAAAGGTAATCTCAAAGTCAAACTCAAAGGCATTACTAGAAAAACCGAAATCGAATGAAAGCAACACCTTTTTAAAATGTATACATGCGAAGCACTTATATAGATTTACCTTCAATAGGAAGGCTCAAAGCCGAATTTTTGAAATCAAATGGTGTATAAGAACAGGAACATGTTTAAAAAATGTATGATCAAAAAGGATTTTAAACATCCAAATCCATCTTAGGTCAACTTTGCCTGAGGGAGTTGAAACAGTTCTTTCTTGATATTTTCTAAATTTATTAATAGACATTTTCAGATTTTTTTTAAAGGAATCATGCCAATACCGAAGTACTGGCTACTGAACTAATTATACTCTCGGTGATAGATAATCCACCTTACCAGCAGCGATATCAACACAACATTTAAGAAACATTCTCACAAATATTGCCCAAGATGCTGCCTAATCTAAATGAAAAATTGACAAAAAAGAATGTTGAGACAACAATTACCGCTGATGAGATATCTTATTTTGAACAGCCATGTGATTAAATCGTACTTACAATTTTAAGAAGATTATCAATACTCATACTGTTCGTCACAGGGCATATAAAAATACAGTTAATAATTCGTTTTAATATACATCGTAGACTATTATTACGACTTAAAGGTCAGTTAAATAGATTTTTGCTCTCTCTCTAGATTTACCAATCCATATAAAAAATGAATTCATGTAAACGAGTTCACCCATCCGATGCCGAAGGCATTGTTGATAGATCAAATTCCAAGACATCCATTCTATCACAGTCCCCGTCGGAGCTGAACGTGGCCATTATGGATATGCTTAATGTCAGACAGACTCCAACAAAATGCGATATTCTCTGCAGAGGTATGTATGAAATAAAAACTTTCTAATGCATTATCATAAGAAAAGCGATATTATTCGTTACAGACATAAACATGTGACTTTATTTCCTATTAAATTATTGAACGGGTAATACTATAAGATATGTCAAACTCCTTTAGTACAAATGTATTAAAACAGAATATAAACTGAAACTTAACTTAGAACTTTATAAGTATAAGTTATTGAACCACATCGATTGGACAAGAGGAAAAACACGCCTTTTGTAAAGATATCAAATGTATAAGTAGTCATACTTATTTCGTAATATTTACCACATGACTCGTCCCATATATTTTATTGCTAATAACTGGCCAACACTGCACAACAGCTGTATATAGTCTAATCTAGATTTATGGTAAGACCACTATTGGTCCATTGATTTTTTAAGATTAAAAGTATGATTAACTTATCCAGTTAAGTCTTTAAGAGATTTACTACATAAGTTAGATATACTTTATTTTAAATCAAGTCATACATATTGTTTAAGAACTTCAGATTTCTTCTGTTTGTTGACTACGTCTTTATTCGCTTTTGATATCAGATACATACCTGTTTGCAGATTTTACTGAAATTCCAATTATTAATCTTGCAGTACTCCTGCAATAAATATAGGAAGATGTGGTTTGAGTGCCAATCGGACAACTATCCATCCAGGTCACAATTCATAAAATTAAACCATTATAGGTCAAGGTACGGTCTTCAACAAGGAGCCTGGGCTCACACCGAACAGCAAGTTATAAAGAGCCCCCAAAATCACTTATGTAAAACCATTCAAACAGGAAAACCAACGGTCTAATTTATAAACAAAATGGTCTAATCTATATAAGAAAATGGTTATGTTCTTTCAGGAAATCCAATCACAGACGCTGGAAAGCGTAAACAGATGATAAAGATGTTATCAGTAGTAATGTTACCCGTGCTAGTCATCACAGGAATGACAGCTAATACATTTGCTATAGCTGTCGGTAATTACATTAGTTCATCTAACGTCCGTCAATTACTTGTCTTTAGCATTGAGTTAGGCGCATTATTGCGTTCTATTCAGTTTGAGCGCGACATGAGCGCTTTATATGTAAGCAACATCAAACCAGAGACTAAAGATTTCTTGCTTCAACGATATCCTGATACTGACCTAGCAGTTCAAAATTTATCAAACTGGCCGAAGGGGGATGACATCATATCGGATATGGAAACACCAGAGCGGTTTCTGTCGTATCTGAATAAACACAGGTATCAGTTAGACGTTTACAACCAGTCTGTAGAAGCCGAATTGAATTTTTACTCAAATATAATTCTTGTTTTGCTTAAATGGCTTTACGACTCGGTGAGTGAATCTAGCACAGGTTCTGTATGGAAAGACGTTGTAGCCTACCAGGAAATCATTGTAGCTAGTGAGCTGTTTGGGAGAGAACGAGCTTTAGGTGTCTCGTTTTATGCCACTGGTGGATTTGCATCTCGAGAAAAGTATCTTTTATTCATTGAAAATCAAGACAGGGCTAATGTAACTTTTGAATCAGCGCGGTTTTATTCGCAAATAGCTTTCGACATTTACAATGCAGAATTAGCAAAAAATCCAAATGTTAGCGAACGTATTGAGGAATTTCGAAACAGAATAAAGGCAAATAACTATTCACGAGAATCTGCATCTATCAAAGAAGCGGAGCTGTGGTTTGATAACATGACTATCTACCAAGGTGTCTTAACTCGGACACAGAATGCTCTGGCATTAACAATTGATAAAAGTTTAGCAAAGGAGTCTCAAGAAGAACTTAAAAGCGTAATAACGATTTGTATTGTTTTTGGGGTAATCCTCATAGTTTGTCCATTAGTTGTTTTTGCGGTGTACAGTTTAACGTCTGATATCCAGAAGTATTCTATATCCATAGCAAATAGGTAAATACTTACATGTTAACACTTGTTTAAAAATAATAACCTAATCGCAAAGCAAGCAAAAATAGGTAGTGTTCTTTGTATTTTCCCGATTAGGAACCCTTTGTTAAACTCTATCGGTAAACGATTTTTATTCTGACTTGTGTACCGCCATCATGAAAGATTAGGCGGTTCTTAGAGCAAAATGTAGTGTATGTTCCTCTCTGGACATCTTGAAATTTCACCGATTGAGATAAAAGATGCTCAGGAAATAATTTCGTAATCAGATCTACAGTCAAATATCAATTTTCTGCCTTTGATATTTTGGTTATTATGACTGATAAAATTGAGAATGGAAATGGGGAATGTGCCAAAGAGACAACAACCCGACCATAGAAAAAAACAACAGCAGAAGGTCACCAACAGGTCTTCAATGTAGCGAGAAATTCCCGCACCCGGAGGCGTCCTTCAGCTGGCCCCTAAACAAATATCTACTAGTTCAGTTATAATGAACGCCATACTAATTTCCAAATTGTACACAAGAAACTAAAATTAAAATAATACAAGACTAACAAAGGCCAGAGGCTCCTGACTTGGGACAGGCGCAAAAATGCGGCGGGGTTAAACATGTTTGTGAGATCTCAACCCTCCCCCTATACCTCTAGCCAATGTAGAAAAGTAAACGCATAACAAAACGCACATTAAAATTCAGTTCAAGAGAAGTCCGAGTCTAATGTCAGAAGATGTAACCAAAGAAAATAAACAAAATGACAATAATACATAAATAACAACAGACTACTTGCAGTTAACTGACATGCCAGCTCCAGACTTCAATTAAATTGACTGAAGCTGATAGTTGATATTTCGTAATGGATCATGCAAAACTTGTGTAGACTTTGGTTCATAAAGACTATTCTTACTTGTATATTGTAGATTGTCCATGACCGTACGTTAATCTGTAGATGGTGTTTTGTAAGGTTGTTCACCCCTAAAAGCATGCATACTAAAATTTTAAAACCAAGATGCTTTAAAGTCGAAGAAACAAAAACCAGACATCATCGACGAAAAAGATACGAACATACATACAACAGAGTACAGTTCACAAATGTAATCAAACAACTTAAGATTAAATATCATGAAACCAGACAAAAAGAAACAAAAAGCAAACCATGTGATAGAACTAGATAGATAAGTCATTCTCAAAAAAAGTATCCGCTCATTTAAAATAATGCGTGTATTTTATCCTCAATATGTACGGCGTCGGATTAAACCATTTAAAATAGTCTCTATAATTCATAGATTTTATTTTTGCTGTTAAACAGTTTTTCTTTTTTTCGGTATGATATTTTCTGACACTCTTCATACTAAAATATAATTCTTTCATTTTTTGATGGCACAGTCAATTTGCTATACACTATGTTTTTCTCTTACATTAAAACTATGCGTATGACAGGGTAAAGGAGATCTGAAATTTAAATGTTTTTTTTATCTATCAATGTTATTTAATTTTCATATACAATATTAAATTGAAATCAAACATATCAGGTTATAAAAAAGTTCGAAAATGACACGTGCATCAACAGCAAAAGTAAACCAACAAAAATACAAATTCTGAGAATTTTTCTAAATGGAAAATCCTGAATCAAATGGCAAAATCGAATGCTCAAACACATCAAACGAATATTTATTACCAAACGATTCACATTAATAGGCGTTTTGAAATGAATTAAATTGTATGCATCATTATCGCTATTTTGTACATTTTTCCTTTGATTTTTTTTTGTGATAATTTTTCATAGCATGCTACTCGCTTGAGATGGAAAATTATCGCTAGAAACTAAGGAGTCACGTAATGTTGCTAAGGAAATTGACATGAAATTGACATCTTCCTGATAGGTAAAATAGCGATAAACAGAATATCATTGGTCATCTCAACTCAATTTCGTTGAGATGGTCAACGATAACCTATAAAAATAGTTATGTAACTAGAAAAATCTTGAAAATTTGATACTTTTATTCAAAATATAGCACGAAGGCTCTTAACAAAGAAAAACAACGCACAGACATGCTACTTTACCAGATGTTACCGAAGTCTATAGCAGAGATGCTCAAGAGACGGCAACAAGTAGATGCTGAACAATACAACGAATCAACCATATTCCTTAGTGACATAGTAGGGTTCACTGCAATATGTGCACAGAGTTCACCACTTCAAGTTATCGATCTGCTTGGTAATGTCTACACAACCTTTGACGAGAGAATTGACGTCCATGACGTTTACAAAGTGGAAACTATAGGAGATGCTTACATGGTTGTGTCTGGTATGTGAATATTGTCGTAAATATTTGAAACATTATTTTATTGTTCAAGTTCTTATAAAGAAAATCAAGTCAGTGTGTCTGCTATGTACACTGTCGTATTTGGGCTCAGGGAAAGTCTTTAACCACCCTTAGTGTATGTAACACTCCTTAAATGCTTGTTAAATGTACTAACTAAATGTTTCAAACAATAAGCCTACACGGGAGAATACGCTTCTGAACAAAATAATTGGGACAAAATCGAAAAGACAATTACACTCGTGACCTACCTCTCACAAATGACGTTTGTATTCCCATCAATCTACATTAGATAGACTTTTTAAAAATATTCAATGTAAAAACAAACTGCGGTGTATATGTCATTGTAGCATCCTTCCCTATTTAGAGGGTACACATTGATTTGAAGTAATGCTTATACTTATTTCAATTTCTATTTAGGTGTACCAAAGCGTAATGGCAAACGACACGCATCAGAAATTGCCACAATGTCTTTAGATCTTCTGAGAAATGTCAAGAGAATTGAAATATCGCACCTGCCTGGTATAAGACTAAAGATACGGATAGGCATACATTCAGGTATTGTATAATTTCAAAAACCTTTTTATCCGTTAAACAACTTCCATAAAAAGTCGAAGAAACTAAAGTTTAAATTCCCTCAGGCAAAGTTGGCTTTAGATGAATTTGTTTATTTATTTTATGTATTTTTGACATATAAATCTTCAACGGTTTCGGTACTTATACATCTTCTGATTTCAAATGTTTGGCTTAGAGCGGTCCTGATGAAGGTAAATCCAGAAAAGCGCTTCGGGCGCAAGAAATTATTAAACGTGTTTGTTTTTTAATTTTTTTAAATCACTACAAGTCGTTCATGTTTTGTTTATAATACTTACCAATAAAACAATACATTTTTATATTGACTGTTTCGTCTTTTCAATTAAAAATGAACACAGAAAACACTGATAAGTAGAAAAAGATAAGTTGTATAATGCATATATTTTTAAAATCATCAGCCTTATGCAAAGTTGACTTTAGTCAGTTACTTCTCTGTTATGCTTAGAAAAAAAAACATATATATTTTGTAGGTCCTACTGTTGCTGGAGTTATTGGAACAAAAATGCCTCGATTCTGTTTATTTGGGGAAACAGTCCGTATTGCCTCTAAAATGGAATCACGTGGGAAAGGTATGTCTTTTTTCTTTGAGTTACACGGAAACGTTGTCTCAATCAAAATGAATGGAGGGTTTGTATCGTTTTAAAATACAATTACATGGGTATAAACTGTTTCATTTTAAGTTGAAACATTTGACATAGAAAGGTATGTCTCATTTCGATTTGAACAACATTTTTCAACATTGAAAAGGTGTCTCGTATAAAATGGAATGATTTTGGAAAATGTATAATCTTTCTGAAGAAATGTATTTTAGTAACAAGAGATCTCGGATAAGGATACACTCAAATAGATTTACGGATGTCGAAGAATGCAGTAATTGTTGAGTAAATATCTCCACAAGATAATCTGATATATTCGTATATAACATTTAGTTCAGTTGACTGTTCTATGTTTTTAAGCCAATAGGATACAGATAAGCCAAGCTACCAGGGATCTACTCCTCGCTATTGGTGGATTTGACATGGAGGAAAGAGAAAATGATGTAGTCAGGGTAAGTTTATAGGGATGAATTTATATTGTAATCCGATATCGATATTCAATACTGGCTCTCCGGTCCTATTATAAATCGATATTGACAAACGGACGGACAGACAAAATTCACAATTACCAGGATTGAAATTTTAAATGTGCGCCAGACTCATTAGTGACGCTCGATTAACGAAAGAGAAATTAGCAACTATAGGTTACCATACAACCTTCCCCATTTTTATTTTATATTAAGTAAGGTGTACTTAACTTCTAGAGAAGTAAATAATTGGAATAATGTGAACTGAAGTTTGTTATAACGAAAAAAATAAGTTTACTTGAATCGTCTGACTCAAATTACGAAGTTTCATGTTAATAATAATAGATTCAGTGATCACTTACATTTAATATATCCAAGTGAACTTGAAATTAAAGATACTACCAACACAGATAAATCTGCTTCATATTTAGACCTTTTTCTCGAAATGACTACTGATGTTAGGTTGAATACCAAAATTTATGACAAACGCGAAGATTTTAATTTTCCTATAATCAACTTTCCATTTCTGTGTAGCAACATCCCAGTGGCACCAGCATATGGAGTATATGTGTCTCAATTGATACGTTACTCTAGAGCTAGATCAAAGTACGTTGATTTTGTTGAACGAGCAATACTGCTTTCTCAAAAGTTGCTAAGACAGGGCTATGAGTCAATCAAATTAAGGTCATCACTCAAGAAATTTTACGGTCGCCATCATGAGCTGATTGGCCATTATGACAAAAGTGTGTCAGAAGTCATATCTGATATTCTTCCTCAGTCATAATTACCTTCCATCATTGCCGAACTGAACAAAGAAATAACACGACGGGTGCCGTATACGGTGCAGGAAATGCTTACCCTTCCGGAGCACCTGATTTCACTTCCGGCTTTTAGTGGAGTTCGTGTTGTTTCCTAATTATTATTTATAACTGTTGATGTAAATGTCCTTTGGTTTTGTAAGTCTTTGTTTACTCATTGGTTTTGATTGTTATTGTCTTTCGAAAATGTAAAAGTATTTAAAAATAATGTTGAACCATTTAGTGCATCATTGTCGTTTCTCAGGTTAAACAATAGAATATAATGATAAAATATATCAATAAGCATCCCTCTTAAGCAATAGAGACAACAATCATGTTTTAGCGATTGTTCCTTCGTTGCGTTTACTTTTACTTTAAACTATGTGCTTAACATAATTCAGCAACTATCAATTTTATAATATACATGACCGTTTGTATTTATCATACCACTTACCAATTAACGGTTAATAAAATACAAGGCGTTTTTTTTCAGAGAGACATTCTAAATGCCTTTCCTGGGATGACAGGTAGAACGTATTGGTTACGGAACGTCGATGGTTTGAACAGACGGGCATCGGAACACTCCAGCAGTTCAGAGACAGAAGACGAATCTTGTTGTACTGAAAAATCAGGGGGTAAATTTTGTATTATATGACCTCATTATTCATGTATGATGGAGAACTCTGACATTAATTTTTTAATGTAAATACTTTTAAATATGGGGCATGATTCTATTTGTATTTTGATACTGTTGTAATTTATTTGGTTGAATTTATATTCATTTTTTGTAACGATTTATGAAAATATTTTGAAGTTTTGATTTTTTATTAAAGAGCATTACAAAATTTCATTCCAGCTTTGAAGTCTTATTTCCCAAACTGAGGAAACATCCATTTTACAGAGAAAGATTTGCTGCAATCGGTGAAATGAAGATTATAATTTAATTCATAATGGATTATATTATCATGTATACTAAAAGATGATAAATAAATGTATCGTTGTATTTTTCTAAAGGAATTTTCTTTTGTTGTGTCGTCAATTATATGCATCAAATGTTTTCCATAACTACGTTTTTAGAGACAGAGAGACTGAAATCTCTATTATCTCTTCACCATAAGTATGCTGCTGTTCCTGTCGACAAAGCTTCCAGGAATATTGTCTATGTATGTAAAAATACTACTACGAGTGTCTTAAATAAAAATAATAAATAATTGAGTACTCAGGTAATCCAAAATGTACACAAACCTATCAATTGACAAGGATGAGATTTTGGCGAATTATAAATCCTTCATGGTTTTATTGAATAGCATATCGGACGATATACCGTGTTTGTATTGAATACCTTAGCTTCACAAAATTCCGTACAAACAACGGTACATTGACGAATCATCTGTAAGTTCGACTATAGAAGATTCTGAGTAAAGAGGGTCTCAAGAAATACTGTGAAACTGTTTACTCACATAGAAGTGTTAACTATTTGTTGATTAAAACAAAATAGAACTTTTGGATAATTTTAAATCTTGATCCTTCTCTGAAATCAGTTCCATCAAAACTTTTTTTTAACCCCGTATGCCACTATTTTCATGTGAAAAAAAAATAATCCGCATTGCATTTCAACATCAAAATGGTAACATACATGTACGCTATACTTGTATTACTTTGGGATACCATACGTCATATATTGTTAATAGTGGTACACAGAAGGAAAAACAGTAAAATCACAAAAATACTGAACTCAAAACTGAAATGGCAAAATCAAAAGCTCAAACACATCAAACGAATGGATAGCAACTGTCATATTCCTGACAAATGATCAATATGTTAGAGTCTCTTATTGACAACATATTTGTTATATATGGAGGTAGACTTTTCAATAAATTGTCTGCAATTCTAAGGGAACGAGCAATGCACCTCTCCTTGTCGACCTCTTCTAATTTTCTAATGAGTAAGAGTTCCTTCAGGTACTTGTCATAACCAAGAACTGAAGACAAAAAAAAGCCATATCAATTAGTTTCACCTTCAGATATATTATTGATGTTGTTCTTATTAACAAATTCAAACTTTTTTGATTGGGTTCTAATAATAAAACTACAGAACTAAAAATTACATCCACTGCATATGGGATATACATTTCCAAAGTATTCAAGAGTTTAAAACTGCTACTCATACTTTATAAAATGACACCAGTTTGTGAACCAGGAGTCAAATAGAGTCTCGTTCTTTTCTAAAAATTGTTTATCGGAAGATCCAAATAAATAAAATAAATATTCTGTTTTAACTTCAAAAATAACGCACGATGCTCTTGAAGTATGAATTCTAAGTACTGACGTTGTTTATCGTCTCTATGTCGTTTCATTGCATTCTTTTATATGTCTATGACAATTATTACTTTTACCATTTACTCAATTTTTGGAAATTTTGATTCGTTTGAATGTGTCTGTCCATGATATCATGGACTTTCCGTTGAGATTTCCTCGGAGTTTGGTATTTTTTGTTATTTCTCTTTTGACGTGGCTCTGAACTTATACATTCATACATTGTTTGATTGTATTATTATAAATTGTATTTGTTGTATTCTTGTCATTTGTTTTTGCTTATGAACTTTGTCTAATTGCCATTTTTTTTAATTTCTTGACATATTTGTCTTTATAGTGATTAAAATTATAACACAATGTTGACTGCTGTAACCCTAATTTTGACATTTTTACCTATTAAGACTCTTTTTGTGAGCACACATCATTGTCAATATAATGGAATTTGATAAGAATGTCATGCAAGTGAGCTTTGCTAGATATAATCCATGTTTAATCCACCACGTTCGACATAGGAAAATGCCTGTACCAGGAATATGACAGTTGTTATCCATTCGTTGCATGTGTTTGAGCTTTTGTTATTGCCATTTGATTAATAGGGACTTTCCCTTAAAATTTTCCTCTGAGTTCGGTATTATTTAGTTATTTTAACTTTTCCCTCTTGACGGAAAACATACAACAATCAATCAATATATAATGCTAAATATGCATATAGAACATCAATGCGATTTTGCGTTTTGCAATTTGATAAAATTGAGAATGGAAATGGGGAATGTGTCAAAGAGACAACAACCCGACCAAATAAAAAACAACAGCAGAGGGTCACCAACAGGTCTTCAATGTAGCGAGAAATTCCCGCACCCGGAGGCGTCCTTCAGCTGGCCCCTAAACAAATATATACTAGTCCAGTGATAATGAACGCCATACTAATTTCCAAATTGTACACAAGAAACTAAAATTAAAATAATACAAGACTAACAAAGGCCAGAGGCTCCTGACTTGGGACAGGCTCAAAAATGCGGCGGGGTTAAACATGTTTGTGAGATCTCAACCCTCCCCTATACCTCTAACCAATGTAGAAAAGTAAACGCATAACAATACGCACATTAAAGTTCAGTTCAAGAGAAGTCCGAGTCTGATGTCAGAAGATGTAACCAAAGAAAATAAACAAAATGACAATAATACATAAATAACAACAGACTACTAGCAGTTAACTGACATGCCAGCTCCAGACTTCAATTAAACTGACTGAAAGATTATGATTTCATCATATGAACATCAGGCACAATCCTTCCCGTTAGGGGTTTAGTATCATACCATCATACATATATGAGAAGAACATAACCCGTGTCATGCCAACAACTATTTTTAGAATAAATGTGTTTAGTTCCGATGCAAAGACCTTATCAGTGACTCAATATTAACGCCAAAATATGCAATCTTTAATGACTTGACAACAGTATCGTAATTATATCCCTTCTTAATAAGTCTATTCAAAGGTTTTGTAAGTTTCTGAGGTGAATACTGACACCTTTGTGCTTTATAAAGAATATTTCCATAAAAGATTGGATGTGAAATACCTGAACGTATTAGAAGTCTGCATGTTGAGCTATATTTACGAATGATGTCTTTATACCGATGATAAAATTTAGTAAATGTTTTGACTAGTTTGTGATATCGAAAACCCTGGTGTAATAATTTTTCAGTAATACATAAATTTCTCTCGTTAAAATCTAAAACATTGTTACATACACGAGCGAATCGTACAAGTTGAGATATATAAACACCGTAAGATGGTGACAAGGGAACGTCACCATCTAAAAACGGATAATTAACGATAGGAAATGAAAAATCATCCCTTTTATCATAAATTTTAGTATTCAGCTTTCCATTAGTGATATAGATATCAAGATCGAGAAAAGGGCTGTGGTCATTGTTAGTATTAGCTTTATTTAAAGTAAGTTCAACAGGATAAATTTCATTAATATACATACTGAAGTCGTCATTATTGAGAGCCAAAATATCATCTAAATATCTAAAAGTATTATTAAATTTGTTTATCAGATGTTGTTTCGATGGGTCTTTACTTATTTTTGTCATAAATTGTAACTCATAACAATACAAAAACAGGTCCGCAATAAGTGGTGCACAGTTAGTCCCCATTGGAATTCCGATAATCTGACGATATACGGAATCCCCAAAGCGAACAAAAATGTTATCTAATAAAAATTCAAGGTCATATATAGTATCAAAGCATGTCCAATTAACATAGTTGTTTTGTTTATTGCTACTAAAAAATGACCTAAAAGAGTTTGAACATATATATTCACATTCTGATTTTTTGAATGCCCATTTAATTAGGTGTGTGAATTTTTTCTTAATGAGAATGTGAGGCAATGTGGTATACAGGGTAGAAAAATCAAAACTTTGAACAGATTCAAAATCACCAAAATTTGATGTTATAAATATGTTGTATTTTTCTTTGTGACTGTGCTGACGAATTGGGTTTCGATGTTGGCGACTTTGCAGCACTTACAATTGCCCCTTCCGCATGGTTTATAACCTCCGATTGTTGATATCTCCTGTTTAGATACTTTGGATGTTACTAGAATATCTTTGAGGTTTTTGGGTCTGCGGTAAGCCATAACGGGAGGTGATGGAAAAATCTCTTTTAAGGAAGGATCATTTTCAATAAGACGCCAGTGTTTGTGGACAATTGATGCAAGATTTGTCAGGTGAGGATGAAAGCTAACAACAAACGGGATTTTATTTGTCTGGGCCGTCTTTTCTTTGTATTCAAGTAGGTTTGTTCGATCCTTTTCTTTTGCTTTACCGAAAGCTTCTGAAATATTTTTGTTCTTATAACCTCTTGATTTGAGTTGCTGTCTGAGTTGCTGTCTGAGTTGCCCCAAACGATGGTTTAATTTTGATTCCGATGAACAAATCCGTTTTAGCCTGATGGCTTGGTTGTACGGAATGCTCCGGGAGCAGTGTCAAAAAATCTGTAGTATCTTGAATGTAAGAATGCAAGCAGACAAAGGAAGTGCAGTTGTAGTGATCACAAAACCGACTACATTGAAGAAGAGAATCGTCAGCTACAACTACAACTGCACTTCCTTTCTTCAAAAAATCTGTAGTATCTTGAATGTAAGAATGCAAGCAGACAAAGGAAGTGCAGTTGTAGTGATCAACAAAACCGACTACATTGAAGAAGGGAATCGTCAGCTTTCAAATACAAAATTTTACAAACATTTAGAAAGTGATCCTACAAAAGAAATAAGTAAACAAATTAATGAGGTCCTTTCAGACATGAACAGCAAAAAACAAATACATAAAGACACGTACGACTATCTACGCCCTGATGAAACCTGCACAGCCGGTCGATTTTACTTGCTCCCAAAACTTCATAAAGAAGGGATTCCGGGAAGACCGATAGTATCTGCAAATGGCCATCCAACCGAAAAAATATCGGAATTCGTGGATTACCATCTTAGACCACACGTTAGAACAATGCCATCTTACATTCAAGATACTACAGATTTTTTGAAGAAAATTGATTCATTAAATCCCTTACCAAACAACACAATTTTGGTATCGATGGATGTGTCTTCTTTATACACAAATATTCCCAAAAATGAAGGAATAGTCGCTTGTGAACAAGTATGGAACAATCGTAAGGATAAACATCCCCCAACAGACTGTCTGGTTCAGTTGCTGAGACTAGTGCTTGAAAACAACAATTTTGTATTCAACGACCAACCCTTCTTGCAGATTGACGGTACCAGTATGGGAACCAAAATGGCACCTTCTTTTGCCAACATTTTCATGGGGAGTCTCGAAGAACGCATCCTTTCGAATGTACCATACAAACCCTTGTCTTGGCTCCGTTATATTGATGACATCGACATCAAATGGAACGAAACTGCAGAACGTCTGCAAGAATGTCTCGATTTCTGTAACAACTTTCATCAATCAATTAAGTTCACATCTGAAGTTTCAAATGAGAAAATTGCGTTTCTCGACACCACCATAACTTTAGAAAACGGAGTCATGACAACCGACCTTCACACCAAAAAAACTGATAAACACCAATTTCTCTCCCCGAAGAGCTGTCACCCAAAACACTGCTCCCGGAGCATTCCGTACAGCCAAGCCATCAGGCTAAAACGGATTTGTTCATCGGAATCAAAATTAAACCATCGTTTGGGGCAACTCAGACAGCAACTCAAATCAAGAGGTTATAAGAACAAAAATATTTCAGAAGCTTTCGGTAAAGCAAAAGAAAAAGATCGAACAAACCTACTTGAATACAAAGAAAAGACGGCCCAGACAAATAAAATCCCGTTTGTTGTTAGCTTTCATCCTCACCTGACAAATCTTGCATCAATTGTCCACAAACACTGGCGTCTTATTGAAAATGATCCTTTCTTAAAAGAGATTTTTCCATCACCTCCCGTTATGGCTTACCGCAGACCCAAAAACCTCAAAGATATTCTAGTAACATCCAAAGTATCTAAACAGGAGATATCAACAATCGGAGGTTATAAACCATGCGGAAGGGGCAATTGTAAGTGCTGCAAAGTCGCCAACATCGAAACCCAATTCGTCAGCACAGTCACAAAGAAAAAATACAACATATTTATAACATCAAATTGCAAAACGCAAAATTGCATTTATGTTCTGACGTGTGGAACTTGCAAATTACAATATGTTGGTGAAACAGAAACACCATTTAACATCCGACTAAATAACCATCGGTCATTTTATACAAAAGAAAGGAACTGCCCAATTACAAGACACCTTTTAAGAGCAGGACATGATTTTGAAAACGTCACCTTTCAGATCATTGAGAAAAATCAAAATTGGGATACACAAGGAAGACAAAAAAGAGAGAAATTTTGGATGCACCAGTTACGAACTCTTGAACCTGATGGACTCAATGAGAGAGACGAAAAAAGATTTAAAAGCAAATCAAAACCAGAATTATTTTAAAATCATACAAATTAATTTATAGAAATTCATACAATTAATCGAACATCTATAAATGTGTTAAACTTTTATTCCAACTTCATGTAGTTGTAGCTACAAACATATTTTTGCAACATCAATCAATATGTTACACTTTTCCTCAAATCTTGTATAGATTAAGCTACAAAAATATTTTTTTGTCATGCATCCGATTTCACCTTGAGAGATGCACACGCCTGATGAAGCTAATTTGTTTAGCGAAATATAGCGTATTTCTATTTAAAATCTAATAGAACTTTTAATGTATAAATTAGCGTGTTTAAGTTATATTCTTAGACATTTATATAATTTTAATTCAGTAACTGTATCAGTTTATTTTCACAAACTGATCCACGCTTAAATAGATTGAACATTGATTGTTACTATTTTTAGACATTATAAAGCTCTTTTAATGAGAGCCCAGGTGGTCGTGTGGTCTAGCGGGACGGCTGCAGTGCAGGCGATTTGGTGTCACGATATCACAGTAGCATGGGTTCGAATCCCGGCGAGGGAAGAACCAAAAATTTGTGAAAGCAAATTTACAGATCTAACATTGTTGGGTTGATGTTTAGACGAGTTGTATATACATTATGTACACAGCCATGTATCACCATCATTGATGGCGATCCGATGGATACATCTGTTGTAGGGTTGTCACTGAATCAGACGTACTTATGAATATAATTATTTTCTGTGACTGTATCTTACATTAATTTGTAGGATCCTTTACTATAGATAATTTAGCTGATCTGTAACAATAACATCTTCATGCCTTATATATCATGTACTGTAGTACGCCGCTAGATTAAAACTGACGTGGAAAGGTAACACATGGCCAGCGAAAGCTCTTTTAATGAGAGCCCAGGTGGTCGTGTGGTCTAGCGGGACGGCTGCAGTGCAGGCGATTTGGTGTCACGATATCACAATAGCATGGGTTCGAATCCCGGCGAGGGAAGAACCAAAAGTTTGTGAAAGCAAATTTACAGATCTAACATTGTTGGGTTGATGTTTAGACGAGTTGTATATATATATATATATATATATATATAACAAAAACTAACAGGTAGTTTTTTTTTAATTTGAACAAATGACTGCTCTTTATAGTAACATATCCCTTTTATGTCTGATTTTATTTTTCAAGGAATCGAAATCTGAAAATATCTGAAACATGAAATATAATTCAAGCAATAAAATAAAATACATTCATGACAGACGGAAGGTACAAACATCCACTATTGGCTATAGTGGTGTTTTAAACATTTGTTTCCGTGCATAAAATAAACTCATCATAGATACCAGGATTAAAAATTTATATATACGCCAGACGCGCGTTTCGTCTACAAAAGACTCATCAGTGACGCTCGAATCAAAAATGTTTCAAAGGCCAAATGAAGTGCGAAGTTACTTACCCCTTGCATGGAATTGTGTTGTAACAACACAGAGTTTTATAAAACTTAACAAATCAGCGGCAAAGGTCTCGAATTATTAAATAGGCGCCATTAAACTACACAACAAAGAATAAAAAAGACAAAAGACACACAGCACCGATCTAAGAGGACTGAAAACTGCAACATAAGTTAGTACCTGTCAGACATATCTATTTGGAGTTTGAAGCTTCAACTATGTGAATAAAACAGTAACAGCAATAATTATTTTTTAAGTATTGGTATCTGTTCCAAAAAATGTATCTCGACTAATTTATGAAATAAACCTAAGACTTCTATTTGCATAGGCAAATCAAAATTTCAGTAGATGTTTAAAATGAAGTGTTAATGGTAGCATATACTTCAAATTGTTTGCAGTGTTGTAGAAATGTTTAGTGCTTTGTAAACTTGAATTAAGATACTGACTGGTTTATTTTTAGTTGTTTTTAAATCAGAACCAAATAACCACACACAGTGTATGTAAAGTGCGGATTCTAAAATTCCATTTTCAATGTATATGCCATAAATTTCTGAAGTAGAATGATAAATAAACAGACGGAAAATTTATGATTTTTGAAGAAAATGAGAACAAATAGTTCAAATCTATATGTTTAGATATAAATATTGCAAGTAAGGCAATGTAATAGATACGGAAAAGTTTGTATCGCGCCCGGTGTCATCCAGGTGTGAAATATATACAGAAATAGATGAACATTTAGAACGTTTCATGAACAGATAGTGCAGTTTAACTAGCAGGTAAGATGTATTTGCAGAAAAATTTTCATTTCAACACAATTATGTATGTTGGATAACTTGTAGAATAGGTATTGTCATTCAGTTTGTTCATATTGAACTAAATTCCACTATGATCGATACTTTCTTGATGCGAGTCATGTTTACTGTCGAATAATGATACAATACTTTCATTTTCACTGTAGAGCGATTCATTAGTATTGTATATGCGGTGCATTTTCACTGAATTTTATGAATTTTTATATATAAAAGTCTTAATATAGCCGACTTGCTCAAACGTTAGTTAAAGTAAGAGAAGGGTTTGAAAAGGCTTACTGTGTGAAGGAAAGTTTGATTTAACACTCTAATAAATTCAATAGAGTTATTATTTATTCAAAATGTCTTCCATTAGATTTCTATAAATCGTCGGTATCTATAGATGGTATATTTATCTAATTCAATGACACTTCACATTTCTTCTTGACCAATTTCCATGAGGCTTAATATGTTCCATCTGACCGTGATTATAGATTTTTTATTTTGGGTCTAGTTTTAATTTGGCCAACAATGTTTGAATTTAAACTTTGTTTAAACAAATGAATTCTTAAAGTTCTTTAATAGGTTGAATCCAAGCATGTGTTAATTACTTTTTTTTAAAATCTTTGGCCCGTTTTTCAAGTTTGTTATATCCCCTTAGCAAACTGAAAAGTTTGCGGCAACCTTGTGGCAACCTTGTGGCAACCTTGCAGCAAACCGGCAGCTAACAATTTTGTTCGCCAAAGGCTTCAAAAATTGTTTGCGGTTGTTTGCCGCTAGTGGTGATCTTCTGGTGAACAACAGCAAAAGTTTGCAGCGACTTCGCCGCAATGTCTCATAATCCAAATATGGACAACCAGCGGCGATCTTCTGGTGAACAACAGCAAATTTTGCGCAAGTTGGACGCAATTTCTCATAATCCATATATGGGACAACCAGTGGCGAACCTATGACAAACTAATGTTACGAGTATATATTCAAGGACAGAAGCAACTATAAATTGCTGAAATAAGTAATTGTTCTTTATTTTAAAAAATGTCATGACTTTACTTTATTGTATCCTGTGCGTATTTTAAATGAACTTAAGTTGTACTTTCAAATAAAGTAAATTTTCTTTTTGTAAATGCAGGTAGTTTTTAATTATTGGATTTTTTCCCTAATAACAATATGGCAAATGAACAAATCCCTATTCATATTAGTGTTGGAAGTTGGAGACCTTCTATATAGCATTTAAAAAGACTACAGTGAAACCTGTCTAAACTGAACCTCTACCGGACAAGATTTTCGTTAGTTTTGGCAGGTATTGGTATAATCAGGTTCACAATGCATAAAATGTGATACGATTGGACATCAGAACAAGTTTCGTTTAGACAGGTTTTCAGTTTATTCAAGGTTTGGTTTATTCAAGTTTCACTGTACCATAATTATGTCAATAATATTGTTTCAAACATCCAAAATGACTATTCAAATAACATGAATAAAGCAAGCAATACGATTAAACTTTTGTTTTTAATTCTATAATAGGACAGCTCTAAATGATCATGATGATTGTAATTTGTTATTTGTATCTGGATACGGTAGATAGTTTTAATGTGCGTATTGTTATGCGTTTACTTTTCTGCATTGGCTAGAGGTATAGGGGGAGGGTTGAGATCTCACAAACATGTTTAACCTCGCCGCATTTTTGCGCCTGTCCCAAGTCAGGAGCCTCTGGCCTTTATTAGTCTTGTATCATTTTGTGTACAATTTAGAGTTTAGTATGGTGTTCATTATCACTGAACCAGTATATATTTGTTTAGGGGCCGGCTGAATGACGCCTCCGGTGTGAGAATTTCTCGTTGCATTGAAGACCTGTTGGTGACCCTCTGCTGTTGTCTGCTCTATGGTCGGATTGTTGTCTCTTTGGCACATTCCCCATTTCCATTCTCAATTTTACGGTAGATATTAATATAACAAGCTTGTGGGAAAAATGTGTTTACAGTGAAGTGTTTATATAACTGCTCATTATAATGTCATTTAATGATTAAAAAACAAACTTGTATAATTGGAATAAATAAATTCTATTCAAAGAGCAAACATGCAATTTTCTCTTAATCAGATTCTTTTAGATTTGGCACTTCTCAAAGAAAATAATTTCCAATATCATCAATTCTAACATTCACCATTACAGACATTATATTCGATGTATCCACAACACACAGAAAACATGTTTTTTAGTAACTTTGATATGGTTAGCTTTTACTGAAAGAAAGTTCGGCTTCTTAATTGAAGTTTTTGTTTCGTGATATATATGTGCATCACAGCAACAAGTGAGGAATCACAACTACGCAAATCATCAAAACATTCACATTTTTTGGCAAGAATATAGTACAAAATAGATCC
This sequence comes from Mytilus galloprovincialis, assembly GCF_965363235.1. Classification (NCBI taxonomy): domain Eukaryota; kingdom Metazoa; phylum Mollusca; class Bivalvia; order Mytilida; family Mytilidae; genus Mytilus; species Mytilus galloprovincialis. Next base: position 43,959,687 of record NC_134850.1, on the reverse strand, counting down.
ATAGCAAAGACTTTTCCTTTCAGGCTCAAAATATTCAACTGAGGATGTGTTCCTTACACTGACTCTACTATACCCTAACGAGTGAATAGTAAATCCACGAAGCGATATTCCTCTCAAACATAAACACTTGGAAGGTTTAAACTTGACAGTTGTAATAAGCTTTGAATACACCTCATCTGACAAATGCATTTTCATCTTGCTTCCAACTGGTACTGAACCAGTAAGAGTACCAGTATATTTTTTTGAATTTTCTGACACATTTTGCATTTTTTCTGCGAATGCTTTATGAACTGGATCCTCAATACTGCAAAGCAGACTTGGCATATTCTGAACAATACTCAATGAACTAATGATCTGAAGCTCAATATTCTGTGTTCCATGGAAAAGTGTGGTAAGCAAACCATTAGCGTTTTCATAAGGGAAACATGAATATACCCACATTGGGCCTAAGTCCTCCACACACTCGGGCAAATGCAAAAGTGAATGCATATTGAAGGTCATGTATCTTTGCCCATATAATGCTGTAAACAATGTCAACAAAGTAAGATAACATGGTTTGACTTCTTTTCAAATCATCTGGTGTAATGCAATCTGTGCATAAGAGATAAATTCCTTCAGCAAAGTAAGAATAATGATGAAAATAGTTTTCAGGTAGTATGTCACATAGAATTGGAAGAGAAACAAAAGAAAAGTCATGTCCTTAGTTCTGATGCCTTCCAATACTCGATGTGATTTGATATAGTTCTTGGTACTCTAGTTATGCATGAAGGTGATTTAATCCTCTTCAGACATTCATCAATTATAGATATGCTTGATGATATTGAAAAGTTTTCCTTACTGTTGCTTCCATTAGTCCATAGATTGATGAACAGTTTTGTTATACAAAGTAATACTCAATGCATACAGTAAATGCTAGATAACTTTACAATGTCATAATAATAAAGGGCCATTCAAAAAGATGGTCTCTCAATACCATTCACAACTTTTTGTATAACTGTTACCGCATTGTTAATGCATTCTTGTGTTGTTATTTTTTCAGGGTCTGGAGCTGTCGTAAGGAAAAGTTCTGTCAGTGCCTCCTTTGGAGGTTCTATATGTTTCTCCTGAATGCATACATCTGAGGCAGCTATATTGTCCATTAAGCTATTTACAATTCATTACTATGCTTTTTGCTGGTATATCTGCAGGGCCACAAATTAAAAAAACACTTACTGTTGTGAGTTTTACCATTGTTATCAAAATCTATTCCATTTGTTTCTATATCTTTATGTGTTGGCCAGAGGTTTTGTAAAACCTCCCATAAAAGGCTTTGATTCTCCAAACCACAGTCCATATAAAATCAGGTTTTCTGTCTGCATTCTCTGTTTGTTCGGCAGTTCATTTAAAGTGAAATACAGGGGCCATATTGAAACTTTTGACCTTTTAAATATTGGTATCCCATCAGTATTACATGTCAAAGAAATACTGTTAGGATATTTGGCTGACAATGGTTCACCTAATTTAGACAAATCACTGTATAGTTTCCCATTATATATATCTTTTATTCCCAACACATTTTTCTTTTTTCTTTTAAATCTTTGATTCAAAATTTCAATTTTCGAAAAATGTTTTAATTTGGTGTTTGACGGGTATTTCAATAAAATAGTTTTTCTTCTTCTGGTTTAACTGGTGTTGACAATTTTCATTTGGACATACATCTGCATCAAAAGTAATGTCACCGAAACAAGTTGAACAATAATAGTGCTTTCTCATAGGTGATTGCAGATCTGTGAAAAATCATTTGAAAGTGTGCATACTTTTTAGTCCGTCATGTGAATGCATGCAATGCGAACCAATGATTGTTAACAAGTTATTCAACTGGGCACCACTAATGCTATGACACATATAATAAAGTAAAATCAATATCATACTAGTATACATTGTCATATGGTGACCGGGTATATTGTTGAATTTTGTTCAAAGTCGTAGCAATTGTCTACATTTTCATTCTTTGATTCAGAGGTGTCAAAAAAATTGTCAGCATCAATATATTCAATATATGTAGAGGCAAAGTGGCTGGCCAACACACAGAGTTTATTCAGGGGTAAAACAAAACCGCACTGTTTGAAGCTGATCATGAATGGGTTTTATGAACCATCTGAATCAAGGAACTGAACTGCAATGATGCTGTTGAAGACCACTGCTGATCAAGCTTTGAAAGGAAAGACCACTTTAATATTGATGTCTTTTAAAATTTACATTCAAGCTGTTAAAGTGGTAGTAGCTATAAAAATCGTATTTTTTGTTAAGGCTTTTAAATGGATATTCTAAAAATATTTAACGAAAAAATATGTTTCATGTTAATTTTGGTACTCTTATGAACGGCATTAAAACACTAATGTTTGTTTCACCAACGTTCATTAATTTTATAAGGAATGTGTACTTCACGGTCATGTGATATAATCTGTGTAGGTGGAATTAAGTGACAGCCTGTACACATTTAAAGATTTCTGTTTAATCCACGTGTTGATACCTTTCATATGGTTAATCTAGTTTTTTTCACATAAATATGAGCATGTCTACAGTGTAGTTGTTAGGTTAGCTTTTAATTATGCATATGGGCGGTTTGCATTTGACCGTGTTGATTATAAAAATGGATTCTGCATAAAGCAAATGATTTTTCACAAGGATAACACTATATTGGGCATCAAAATACCGTCCGATCGTATTTTATTTACAAAATACATCATTTCTTTGATTTTTTATTTTGGAAAACCATAGCTACTGCCTCTAAGTTGAAAAACAATCTCTGGAATGGGTCCCCTCACCACTTTATAAATAGTTCTGAATCAGCCAATGATAATAACTTTATACATTTACATTCTGAACAGCCAACTAAAGCATCACATGAATTAGAAAAGATTCCCCCCAAAACGGATTGATAAACACATGAACAACATATTCATTCTTCAATGAAAATTTTATTCTAATGCCTTTTTCAGCATATGGAATATGTTCAATTGGAATGGATGGAACAGAGGTGGTCAAAGCTATAAACAGCAAGATAGGGACAATGTGTCGAGCCATTAAAGAAAATAGTAAATCAAAATAAATTTTTAATGGATAAACATTAAATATTTAAGTTTCTTGAGATACATGTATATATGTGAAATTAGCACTAATTAAAATGGATATAATAATAATGTCAGAATTACTGTTTTCTATGCATTAATAGTGAAAGAAGTCTTTCAGTCATGATTTGCACTGTTTTAGTAGTATCACGGCTGGTAATCTACACACGCAGAACATTTGGTTCTCAGTGAAAACCGTGAGAGGATTTTCCGGTTGTGCTTAAGTGGAGTAATTGTCACCGCTTCAAAAGGTATGTACATTTCTAAATCTCAATTTTCTTATTCAACTGATTAAAATATTGAAAATCAGAGAATGCTATGCTGTGGTGAATACTTTAACGAAGAGATACATGTATCATTCACTGTGGTACGTAGAGTTGAACTCCTACAAAATCAGTTGCCCCACGAGATATTGCTTAAAAAAGTGACATTTCAATTTTGAAATGGTTCTATTTACAGACCTACAAGTTCAAATTTAGTTTTTTTAAGGGCAATGGGTATGCATGTTGTTTTTGGCGGCGTGAACGCTGTCCGGTGTTGATAGACGTCTTAATAATTCCATTCGGATCGGATCGGTTCTGATTGAGGACATCGTGAATGCGTGAGGGGAACTACAAATTATATCTTTATATTCAAGCTATGAGTCGTTGAAACTTACCTAAACTAGGCTAGCTTGTTCATTAAAAAACACATAATAATTAATATGTGTGCTTAGAAAAATTTATGAGATTGAATTATCAAATAAATTGTGGGAACCTAGGTTTAATAATATGTTTCACGAAGAATAAAAACAAAAAATGTTGTCAACGATAACCAAAAATACTGCAGAGATGTTGGGGAGTATCTCATTCGTCTTGATTCGTCCTTTTCAAACCACTCAACAAAGTCCAAAAACAGGTCGAATGCAATATTGTTCAAAGGAAAACGTCCACTCTGTACTAAAAAAAAATCAAAATTATTTCCCTTTTCCCTACGTCTGAGAGTTTATCTAAAGCACTTTCAAAAACTTTATATTCTTCCTCAATGTCTTCCATAAGGTCTTTCTCGTGGTCTACTGCGTGGTGTTCTTCTATGTCTTCTTCGTTGTCTAATACATGCTCTTCCTTATGGTCTTTCGCGAGGTTATCTTGGCTTTCATCGATGTTCGTGAATAATAAATTCTGTATATCTGCCTTTTTTGTTTCGAAAATTTCGTGATTTTGGGTGAACAGATTACGTCTAATATATATAGGTGTTGAAGTTTTGATCGGCGATATACTTTTCTTAAATATATGTGGTGATCTCTGTGACGTATATTTGACGACAGGACTAGTCCTCTTTTCCTTTTTCCTTGGAACAATGGCATTTTCTGAAATTGAACAAACAATTAATAGTTTGATTTCATTGAATCAGTGATCAGTTTACATCTATTAAAGTATAAGGATAAATCTGTGCTTTTTAATCAGCATGTAACACATTTATTGAGTCAACAAAAGTCACAAAGCCAAAGATTAAAACAATATTTGTCCTTCCCCTCACGTATTCACGATGTCACGCATGACTTAATGAAAAAATGTAGTTTTTGGAATTATTAAGACGTCTATCAACACCGGACAGCGTACACGCCGCCAAAAACAACATTCATACCCATTGCCCGAAAAAAAAACTAAATGTGAATACTAGGTCTGTAAATAGAAACATTTCAAAAATGAAATGTCACTTATTTAGGCCATTTCTCGTGGGGCAACTGATTTTGTAAGAGTTCAACTCTACGTACAACAGTGAATGATACATGTATCTCTTCGTTAAAGTATTCACCACAGCATAGCATTCTCTGATTTACAATATTTTGATCAGTTGAATAAGAAAATTGAGATTTAGAAATGTACATACCTTTTGAAGCGGTGACAATTACTCCACTCAAGCACAACCGGAAAATCCTCTCACGGTTTTCATTGCAGAACCAAATGTTCTGCGTGTGTAGATTACCAGCCGTGAGTATGCATGTTTTTGTTTTATATAAATTAACATCCATGAGAGAAAAAAATGACACCCAGCAATTATTATTGTGCCCATGAAAATGCATCCATACAATCAAAATATTGAAAAAATTGCATAACTGATTGATAACAAGATGAGATATGTTTCAAACTCCTGAATTAAAAATACATGTAGATGTTTTATAAGGACTTCACTTATTATGTTATTTGAGCAATTATAATGCAATTCAACAGAAACTTAATTTGAAGAGAGTTTGCGATCCACAATCAATGTAAAAGTGAACCTTAATATCATGCTTATTGACCAACATGATGTTAGTTTGTGTACTTATATGACACTGATTTTGCTAAGATTTGCTGCAACTAAATATTTATATAATTAAAATTTCAAATACATTTAAAAGTTGAAGTAACAATAAACTTAATAAGGCTATCAGAGGTTCGCCAGAAGTTCACCACAAACTATATATGGCTACCTGGGGTTCGCCAATAGTTCACCACAAACTATATATGGCTATCACAAGTTTGCCAGAAGTTCACCGCAAACTGTATATGGCTATCAGAGGTTCGCCAGAAGTTCACCGCAAACTAAATGTTGCAATCCAAGATTAGCCAGAAGTTCACCAAAAACTAAACATGGTTATCAGAGGTTGACCGCAAGGTTAACGCAAACTTATATTTGCATATTGTAGACACCTGTTGATTGGTTGTAAAATTATGCCAGAAGTTCGCCGCAAAATATATTTGGTAAAAAGAAGTCGCTGCAGATCTGCCGCAAACCTCATTTGCATGGTAAAAAGTCGCAGCGAGGTTGCCGCAAGGTTTGCGGCATATTTGACGCAGAAGTTCGCCAGAAGCCTAATTTTTAGGTAAGGGTCCGAACTGTTTAGAAATAAATTCTTTTGGATTTTAACAATATAATGGGAGTCTTGGGTATGCTGAATATAATAGTGTATTTAAATTTGGGATTTTGGGCCAAGTTTTTGAAATGTTCCACATTGAGGTCAAAAGGGTCCAAAATTCAACATTTTTTTTATTTTATCAAAAGTGAATTCTAGCTAGAAAGTTGTGTACATACTTACCCCAATTTTGAATGGTTCGACCTCTGCAGTACTATCAAGCTTCGCATTATGGATCATTTTATGTAGTTTTTATTTGTATCAAGGGTGCTATACATCAAGTACATTTGTACCGATGCAACTATAGCAGTGCATACATCTTGGACAGAAAAGTTCGCATTTTCTTACATTTCACGCTTTAACGACTTTGATAATTTATATGTCACTAACCCGAATAATTCAGTCCCTTCCCGTAATCGATCTCTCCTACTTGCGAGGTAGTAATCGTAGATCAGTTGAATATAACGACTGAATTATTCGGGTTAATATGTCACATGCCATTTTATCTTATACATTAAAGAACAGTGTGAATAAAATTTCAAGACATCGTACTTCTCAATGAACATACAAACTGCAAGCATGGAGAGGACTTGATCTGTACTCATTTTTCCAAACGCTTCAAAAGCAGAACTGGCTTGGCTTACCCTATGAATTAAGTAACAGTAGCTTTTAATCCCGCCCGTTTTGTAGTATTGCATTTCTACAAAACAGCACTTTGATGACTAAGTCATCAAACACCTAAACAACAAGCCACATAAATGTGTGAAATTCGAAGAGTCATTTCTGTACAAATATATTTTGAAACAACTTATACCAAGTTGCCAAAATGAAAACAACAACAAGTATTAGTGGGATTTATGTAAACAGAAATTTGCAACTTCAAAAGTCCTAGCGAATCACAAAGCAGGGACACATGACAATACACTTCACAAATGCCAATACTGTTGGAAAAAATGGCCAGCCCGTTTTTATAGACATATAAAAAGTCATAAATAGATATATATATTAAAGTAATCTACTTAGTTTTTTCATTTGTTGCAAGTCCATTTATCACATTAATCTATAATAAAAATTCTTCGCGTCTTAGAAATTCGACATCAGAAATGATTGCACATACAGTGATAATTCATCGCATCTAAAGTTAAATTTGAATCGCTTATAATAATCGACATTCTTTACTATGTTTCTTTTAACACATATATTTAAACTTTAATACTGTTATTGTACATTAAAGAGACATATCACAATGAAAATATGTTAAACGTTAATTTCAAATCAATTATTTTGGTATTTTCGAAACGTAAACAATTACAGTTTTCCCCATGATCCTTTATTCTACAATAGACATACTCGCATACGACAGTGAAAATGATCTAACTTGATTCGCACTTTATATACACTGATATAGAATATAACTGATGTGTATAAAATAGCACTTGTGTGCGTATGTGTGTATTTTTTTAATTTTATTTGTTTTTACATCGTTGTTCACATAATGTCAATATAAATGGATCTTTATTCGACTGTTATACAAGTCAGAGGTTTAACTAACCATAAACTAGATTTAATCCAGCGTTTTATACATAAGAATATGTCTATACAAAATATGAAATTTGACAGTTGTTATTCAATATATTGTTGTGTTTAAGCTTTTGATTTTACCATTTACTTAGGGCCTTCTAGTTTAGAATTTAACTCGAAGTTTTTATTTTTTTTGTTATCTTACTTTTAAGGTAGATAGGGTGTCTTCCTCCATCTTGGATTTTGAAATACTAGAAAACAAGGTCTAGATCTTTGATGAAATGTGCAAATTTTTATAGTAGTAGGTAATTCATGTGTAAGAATTTTCATTATATAGAAAATGCCATGTTTGATCATATTTATGATTGTATTTTACAAAAATAAGAATCCTTTTGTTTGATTCATTTTTTTCCAACTTTGTCAAATAAGGGGAGGCAACTAAAATGCAAGGGCAGATAATCCAGATAGTGTTACTTTTACAATAGAATGTGTTAGGCATTTACCCATTTTTACATGTAGCAAGAAAACGAGTCCGGTGACCCCATTTTTTCTTTTTCTTATCTGAAAGCATAATATTGAAGCTATCTTCTCATATTTTATCTCAAAATTCTATGGTGTGGTTTGCGTTTTATGGCGGAAAAATGGGTTTTCCATGCATAATCCATACAAAATCTTGACAATTTTGAACAACCTGTAGCGTGAAAATAAGTCCGGTGACCCATTCTTTTTATTAATGTTTTTAAACAAGCAGGATATGAACTACATTTTGGCAAATTATTAAAAGATTCTATGGATTATAATTTAGACACCCCATCTACCTTAAGACCGTGAACATTGCAAATGAACAAAAAAAAACTTTGTAAGACAAAAAATATGTAACGTATAAAAATATTTGTTTGTCGTTAACGTTACTCAAACTAATTTCTCGTACAATGACAAGTGTCGCGTTTAATTAAGTGAGTACAAGTTTTGTTGGGGTTCGTGTTGCTGTTGTACTCTTTGTGACATTTTTACCTATTGTGTATGTTTGTTTTGTTCACACAACATTGTCAATATTATACAATTTGATGCGACTGTCATACAAGTGAGAGGCTTAGCTAGCTTTTAAACCAGGTTGAAGCCACTATTTCCGACATAAGAAAATGCCCGTACCAAGTCAGGAATATGATAGATGTAATCCGTTATATAACTTTTGGGATTTATGTTTATTATTTATTGTTGTTGGCTTTCAACAACATTCCTCTATGGTCGGGTTGTTGTCGCTTCGACACATTGCCAATTTCAATTCTCAATTTTACCTTTTCATACATGTGATTCAGAAGAGATACATCATATGTGTCTGTATAGCTTAAGGTGAGGCTTTCCCCAATGCATCTGCTAGAGATCCCAAGTTTGTCTAATATGCATCTGATTGAGTAATAGGAACATCTTTGCATATCCGAATATAGTTCCAGTCTAATCTACATTCTATTGAGTAATTGTACAGTTTCTCATTCATCTGATTGAGTAATTAGTGGAATTTCAAGACTGGATCCAATGTATAATTGTAATAATGTACATAGTAGTCTGCTTTAAAGAATGGACATAAAGCTATGCGATAAAAATGAACGACTTAGTGTTCCGCTATTAAAATTTATATAATGCAATGCTTTTTGAATAAACCTATTGCTGAATTAATGGAGCTAGTCATTGGCTATAAAAATTGACCAAATGCTATGCTATAAGACTTTCTTAGTGTTGTGCTGTAGGAATGGACTAACTTTTATGCTGTAAAATTGTCCTTAATGTATCGATTCAGTAATGTACCTAGTGTTCTGCTATAAAGGTATACCTAATGTTATGCTTTTGAAATTGACATAGTTAGTTGGTCTTATAATGTACCTAATGTTCTGCTATAAGATTTGGCCTAATGTTTTGCAAAGAAATCAGAATATGGTTCCAGTCTAATCTACATTTTATTGAGTAATTGTACAGCTTCTCATTCATCTGATTGAGTCCTAGTACTTAAAAGTATTTCGAAAATTGACCCCATGTATAATTGTAGTAATGTTCATAGTGGTCTGTTTTAAAGAATGAAACTATTGATATGCGATAAGAATGGACGAATTATTGTTCTGCTATAAGAATCAGCATAATGCTACGCTTTAAGAATAAACCTAGTGTATTGCTATACTAATGGAACTAGCTAAATAGTCAGTGGCTATGGGAATGGACATAATGCTATGCTATAAGAATGGACCTTCTTAGTGTTGTGCTATAAGAATGGACTTAACTTTATGTTTTTAAATTGGTTTCTGGTGTTTCACTCTAAATATGTACCTAGTGTTCTGGTTTAAATAATGGACCTATTGATATGCAATAAGAATGGACGACTTAGTGTTCTACTATAAGAATCAGCATAATGCTTTGCTTTAAGAATGAACCTAGTGTATTGCTATACAAATGGACCTAGTCATTGGCTATGGGAATGGACCTAATACTATGGTATAAGAATGGACTTTCTTAGTGTTGTACTATAAGAATGGACTTAACTTTATGCTTTAAAATTGGCTTTAATGTTTCACTCTAAATATGTACCTAGTGTTCTGCTATACAATTATTCCTAATGTTATGCTATTAAAATTGACCTAGTGTTAAGCTCTTATAATGTACCTAGTGTTCTACTATACAATTAGACTTAATGCTTTGCTATAAGAATGGACCTAGTTTATTGCTATATAAATGTACCCATTGGTTCGCTATTAAGCTTTGAGTAAGAATACACCTTCTGATACATGTGATTAAGAAGGGATACATCATATGTGTCTGTATGGCTTAAGGTGAAGCTTTCTCATACATCTGCTAGAGATCCCAAGCTTGTCTCATATGCATCTGTTTGAGAGAGGGCACAGCTTTGCAAACATATCAGAATATGGTTCCAGTCTAATCTACATTTTATTGAGTAATTGTACAGCTTCTCATTGACCTGATTGAGGCCTAGTACTTAAAAAGCATTTCGATAATTGATCCCATGTATAATTGTAGTAATGTTCATAGTGGTATGGTTTAAATAATGGACCTATTGATATGCAATAAGAATGGACGACTTAGTGTTCTGCTATAATAATCAGCATAATGCTTTGCTTTAAGAATGAACCTAGTGTATTGCTATACTAATGGACCTAGTCATTGGCTATGGGAATGGACCTAATGCTATGCTATAAGAATGGACTTTCTTAGTGTTGTGCTATAAGAATGGACTTAACTTTATGCTTTAAAATTGGCTTTAATGTTTCACTATAAATATGTACCTAGTGTTCTGCTATACAATTATTCCTAATGTTATGCTATTAAAATTGACCTAGTGTAAAGCTCTTATAATGTACCTAGTGTTCTGCTATACAATTAGACTTAATGCTTTGCTATCAGAACGGACCTAGTTTATTGCTATAAAAAATGTACCCATTGGTTCGCTATTAAGCTTTGAGTAAGAATACACCTGCTCATACATGTGATTAAGAAGGGATACATCATATGTGTCTGTATGGCTTAGGGTGAAGCTTTCTCATACATCTGCTAGAGATCCCAAGCTTGTCTCATCTGCATCTGTTTGAGAGAGGGCACAGCTTTGCAAACATATCAGAATATGGTTCCAGTCTAATCTACATTTTATTGAGTAATTGTACAGCTTCTCATTCACCTGATTGAGTCCTAGTACTTAAAAAGTATTTCGATAATTGATCCCATGTATAATTGTAGTTGTGTTCATAGTGGTCTGGTTTAAATAATGGACCTATTGATATGCAATAAGAATGGACGACTTAGTGTTCTGCTATAAGAATCAGCATAATGCTTTGCTTTAAGAATGAACCTAGTGTATTGCTATACTAATGGACCTAGTCATTGGCTATGGGAATGGACCTAATACAATGCTATCAGAATGAACTTTCTTAGTGTTGTGCTATAAGAATGGACTTAACTTGATGCCTTAAAATTGGCTTTAATGTTTCACTTTAAATATACACCTAGTGTTCTGCTATACAATTCTTCCTAATGTTATGCTATTAAAATTGACCTAGTGTAAAGCTCTTATAATGTACCTAGTGTTCTGCTATACAATTAGACTTAATGCTTTGCTATAAAAATGTACCCATTGGTTCGCTATTAAGCTTTTAGTAAGAATACACCTTCTCATAATGTGATTAAGAAGGGATACATCATATGTGTCTGTATGGCTTAGGGTGAAGCTTTCTCATACATCTGCTAGAGATCCCAAGCTTGTCTCATATGCATCTGTTTGAGTAAGGGCATAGCTTTGCAAACATATCAGAATATGGTTCCAGTCTAATCTACATTTTATTGAGTAATTGTACAGCTTCTCATTCACCTGATTGAGTCCTAGTACTTAAAAAGTATTTCGATAATTGATCCCATGTATAATTGTAGTAATGTTCATAGTGGTCTGGTTTAAATAATGGACCTATTGATATGCAATAAGAATGGACGACTTAGTGTTCTGCTATAAGAATCAGCATAATGCTTTGCTTTAAGAATGAACCTAGTGTATTACTATACTAATGGACCTAGTCATTGGCTATGGGAATGGACCTAATACTATGCTATAAGAATGGACTTTCTTAGTGTTGTGCTATAAGAATGGACTTAACTTTATGCTTTAAAATTGGCTTTAATGTTTCACTCTAAATATGTACCTAGTGTTCAGCTATGCAATTATTCCTAATGTTATGCTATTAAAATTGACCTAGTGTAAAGCTCTTATAATGTACCTAGTGTTCTGCTATACAATTAAACTTAATGCTTTGCTATAAGAATGGACCTAGTTTATTGCTATAAAAATGAACCGATTGGTTCGCTATTAAGCTTTGAGTAAGAATACACCTTCTCATACATGTGATTAAGAAGGGATACATCATATGTGTCTGTATGGCGTAGGGTAAAGCTTTCTCATACATCTGCTAGAGATCCCAAGCTTGTCTCATTTGCATCTGTTTGAGTTAGGGCATAGCTTTGCAAACATATCAGAATATGGTTCCAGTCTAATCTACATTTTATTGAGTAATTGTACAGCTTCTCATTCACCTGATTGAGTCCTGGTACTTAAAAAGTATTTCGATAATTGATCCCATGTATAATTGTAGTAATGTTCATAGTGGTCTGGTTTAAATAATGGACCTATTGATATGCAATAAGAATGGACGACTTAGTGTTCTGCTATAATAATCAGCATAATGCTTTGCTTTAAGAATGAACCTAGTGTATTGCTATACTAATGGACCTAGTCATTGGCTATGGGAATGGACCTAATGCTATGCTATAAGAATGGACTTTCTTAGTGTTGTGCTATAAAAATGGACTTAACTTTATGCTTTAAAATTGGCTTTAATGTTTCACTCTAAATATGTACCTAGTGTTCTGCTATACAATTATTCCTAATGTTATGCTATTAAAATTGACCTAGTGTAAAGCTCTTATAATGTACCTAGTGTTCTGCTATACAATTAGACTTAATGCTTTGCTATAAGAACGGACCTAGTTTATTGCTATAAAAAATGTACCCATTGGTTGGCTATTAAGCTTTGAGTAAGAATACACCTGCTCATACATGTGATTAAGAAGGGATACATCATATATGTGTGTATGGCTTAGGGTGGAGCTTTCTCATACATCTGCTAGAGATCCCAAGCTTGTCTCATATGCATCTGTTTGAGAGAGGGCACAGCTTTTCAAACATATCAGAATATGGTTCCAGTCTAATCTACATTTTATTGAGTAATTGTACAACTTCTCATTCACCTGATTGAGTCCTAGTACTTAAAAAGTATTTCGATAATTGATCCCATGTATAATTGTAGTTGTGTTCATAGTGGTCTGGTTTAAATAATGGACCTATTGATATGCAATAAGAATGGACGACTTAGTGTTCTGCTATAAGAATCAGCATAATGCTTTGCTTTAAGAATGAACCTAGTGTATTGCTATACTAATGGACCTAGTCATTGGCTATGGGAATGGACCTAATACTATGCTATAAGAATGGACTTTCTTAGTGTTGTGCTATAAGAATGGACTTAACTTTATGCTTTAAAATTGGCTTTAATGTTTCACTCTAAATATGTACCTAGTGTTCTGCTATACAATTATTCCTAATGTTATGCTATTAAAATTGACCTAGTGTAAAGCTCTTATAATGTACCTAGTGTTCTGCTATACAATTAAACTTAATGCTTTGCTATAAGAATGGACCTAGTTTATTGCTATAAAAATGTACCGATTGGTTCGCTATTAAGCTTTGAGAAAGAATACACCTTCTGATACATGTGATTAAGAAGGGATACATCATATGTGTCTGTATGGCTTAGGGTGAAGCTTTCTCATACATCTGCTAGAGATCCCAAGCTTGTCTCATATGCATCTGTTTGAGTAAGGGCACAGCTTTGCAAACATATCAGAATATGGTTCCAGTCTAATCTACATTTTATTGAGTAATTTTACAGCTTCTCATTCACCTTATTGAGTCCTAGTACTTAAAAAGTATTTCGATAATTGATCCCATGTATAATTGTAGTAATGTTCATAGTGGTCTGGTTTAAATAATGGACCTATTGATATGCAATAAGAATGAACGACTTAGTGTTCTGCTATAAGAATCAGCATAATGCTTTGCTTTAAGAATGAACCTAGTGTATTGCTATACTAATGGACCTAGTCATTGGCTATGGGAATGGACCTAATACTATGCTATAAGAATGGACTTTCTTAGTGTTGTGCTATAAGAATGGACTTAACTTTATGCTTTAAAATTGGCTTTAATGTTTCACTCTAAATATGTATCTAGTGTTCTGCTATACAATTATTCCTAATGTTATGCTATTAAAATTGACCTAGTGTAAAGCTCTTATAATGTACCTAGTGTTCTGCTATACAATTAAACTTAATGCTTTGCATTAAGAATGGACCTAGTTTATTGCTATAAAAATGTACCGATTGGTTCGCTATTAAGCTTTGAGTAAGAATACACCTGCTCATACATGTGATTAAGAAGGGATACATCATATGTGTCTGTATGGCTTAGGGTGAAGCTTTCTCATACATCTGCTAGAGATCCCAAGCTTGTCTCATATGCATCTGTTTGAGAGAGGGCACAGCTTTGCAAACATATCAGAATATGGTTCCAGTCTAATCTACATTTTATTGAGTAATTGTACAGCTTCTCATTCACCTGATTGAGTCCTAGTACTTAAAAAGTATTTCGATAATTGATCCCATGTATAATTGTAGTAGTGTTCATAGTGGTCTGGTTTAAATAATGGACCTATTGATATGCAATAAGAATGAACGACTAAGTGTTCTGCTATAAGAATCAGCATAATGCTTTGCTTTAAGAATGAACCTAGTGTATTGCTATACTAATGGACCTAGTCATTGGCTATAGGAATGGACCTAATACTATGCTATAAGAATGGACTTTGTTAATGTTGTGCTATAAGAATGGACTGAGCTTTATGCTTTAAAATTGGCTTTAATGTTTCACTCTAAATATGTACCTAGTGTTCTGCTATACAATTATTCCTAATGTTATGCTATTAAAATTGACCTAGTGTAAAACTCTTATAATGTACCTAGTGTTCTGCTACACAATTAGACTTAATGCTTTGCTATAAGAATTGACCTAGTTTATTGCAATAAAAATGTACCGATTGGTTAGCTATTAAGCTTTGAGTAAGAATACACCTTCTCATACATGTGATTAAGAAGGGATACATCATATGTGTCTGTATGGCTTAGGGTGAAGCTTTCTCATACATCTGCTAGAGATCCCAAGCTTGTCTCATATGCATCTGTTTGAGTAAGGGCATAGCTTTGCAAACATATCAGAATATGGTTCCAGTCTAATCTACATTTTATTGAGTAATTGTACAGCTTCTCATTCACCTGATTGGGTCCTGGTACTTAAAAAGTATTTCGATAATTGATCCCATGTATAATTGTAGTAATGTTCATATAGTGGTCTGGTTTAAATAATGGACCTATTGATATGCAATAAGAATGGACGACTTAGTGTTCTGCTATAAGAATCAGCATAATGCTTTGCTTTAAGAATGAACCTAGTGTATTACTATACTAATGGACCTAGTCATTGGCTATGGGAATGGACCTAATACTATGCTATAAGAATGGACTTTCTTAGTGTTGTGCTATAAGAATGGACTTAACTTTATGCTTTAAAATTGGCTTTAATTTTTCACTTTAAATATGTACCTAGTGTTCTGCTATACAATTATTCCTAATGTTATGCTATTAAAATTGACCTAGTGTAAAGCTCTTATAATGTACCTAGTGTTTTGCTATACAATTAGACTTAATGCTTTGCTATAAGAATGGACCTAGTTTATTGCTATAAAAAATGTACCCATTGGTTCGCTATTAAGCTTTGAGTAAGAATACACCTGCTCATACATGTGATTTAGAAGGGATACATCATATGTGTCTGTATGGCTTAGGGTGGAGCTTTCTCATACATCTGCTAGATATCCCAAGCTTGTCTCATATGCATCTGTTTGAGAGAGGCCACAGCTTTGCAAACATATCAGAATATGGTTCCAGTCTAATCTACATTTTATTGAGTAATTGTACAGCTTCTCATTCACCTGATTGAGTCCTAGTAATTAAAAAGTATTTCGATAATTAATCCCATGTATAATTGTAGTTGTGTTCATAGTGGTCTGGTTTAAATAATGGACCTATTGATATGCAATAAGAATGGACGACTTAGTGTTCTGCTATAAGAATCATCATAATGCTTTGCTTTAAGAATGGACCTAGTGTATTGCTATACTAATGGACCTAGTCATTGGCTAAGGGAATGGACCTAATACTATGCTATAAGAATGGACTTTCTTAGTGTTGTGCTATAAGAATGGACTTAACTTTATGCATTAAAATTGGCTTTAATGTTTCACTTTAAATATGTACCTAGTGTTCTGCTATACAATTATTCCTAATGTTATGCTATTAAAATTGACCTAGTGTAAAGCTCTTATAATGTACCTAGTGTTCTGCTATACAATTAGACTTAATGCTTTGCTATAAGAATGGACCTAGTTTATTGCTATAAAAAATGTACCCATTGGTTTGCTATTAAGCTTTGAGTAAGAATACACCTTCTGATACATGTGATTAAGAAGGGATACATCATATGTGTCTTTATGGCTTAGGGTGGAGCATTCTCATACATCTGCTAGAGATCCCAAGCTTGTCTCATATGCATCTGTTTGAGAGAGGGCACAGCTTTGCAAACATATCAGAATATGGTTCCAGTCTAATCTACATTTTATTGAGTAATTGTACAGCTTCTCATTCACCTGATTGAGTCCTAGTACTTAAAAAGTATTTCGATAATTGATCCCATGTATAATTGTAGTTGTGTTCATAGTGGATGGACCTATTGATATGCAATAAGAATGGACGACTTAGTGTTCTGCTATAAGAATCAGCATAATGCTTTGCTTTAAGAATGAACCTAGTGTATTGCTATACTAATGGACCTAGTCATTGGCTATGGGAATGGACCTAATACAATGCTATAAGAATGGACTTTCTTAGTGTTGTGCTATAAGAATGGACTTAACTTTATGCTTGAAAATTGGCTTTAATGTTTCACTTGAAATATGTACCTAGTGTTCTGCTATACAATTATTCCTAATGTTATGCTATTAAAATTGACCTAGTGTAAAGCTCTTATAATGTACCTAGTGTTCTGCTATACAATTAGACTTAATGCTTTGCTATAAGAATGGACCTGGTTTATTGCTATAAAAAATGTACCCATTGGTTCGCTATTAAGCTTTGAGTAAGAATACACCTTCTGATACATGTGATTAAGAAGGGATACATCATATGTGTCTGTATGGCTTAGGGTGAAGCTTTCTCATACATCTGCTAGAGATCCCAAGCTTGTCTCATATTCATCTGTTTGAGTAAGGGCACAGCTTTGCAAACATATCAGAATATGGTTCCAGTCTAATCTACATTTTATTGAGTAATTTTACAGCTTCTCATTCACCTTATTGAGTCCTAGTACTTAAAAAGTATTTCGATAATTGATCCCATGTATAATTGTAGTAATGTTCATAGTGGTCTGGTTTAAATAATGGACCTATTGATATGCAATAAGAATGAACGACTTAGTGTTCTGCTATAAGAATCAGCATAATGCTTTGCTTTAAGAATGAACCTAGTGTATTGCTATACTAATGGACCTAGTCATTGGCTATGGGAATGGACCTAATACTATGCTATAAGAATGGACTTTCTTAGTGTTGTGCTATAAGAATGGACTTAACTTTATGCTTTAAAATTGGCTTTAATGTTTCACTCTAAATATGTATCTAGTGTTCTGCTATACAATTATTCCTAATGTTATGCTATTAAAATTGACCTAGTGTAAAGCTCTTATAATGTACCTAGTGTTCTGCTATACAATTAAACTTAATGCTTTGCATTAAGAATGGACCTAGTTTATTGCTATAAAAATGTACCGATTGGTTCGCTATTAAGCTTTGAGTAAGAATACACCTGCTCATACATGTGATTAAGAAGGGATACATCATATGTGTCTGTATGGCTTAGGGTGAAGCTTTCTCATACATCTGCTAGAGATCCCAAGCTTGTCTCATATGCATCTGTTTGAGAGAGGGCACAGCTTTGCAAACATATCAGAATATGGTTCCAGTCTAATCTACATTTTATTGAGTAATTGTACAGCTTCTCATTCACCTGATTGAGTCCTAGTACTTAAAAAGTATTTCGATAATTGATCCCATGTATAATTGTAGTAGTGTTCATAGTGGTCTGGTTTAAATAATGGACCTATTGATATGCAATAAGAATGAACGACTAAGTGTTCTGCTATAAGAATCAGCATAATGCTTTGCTTTAAGAATGAACCTAGTGTATTGCTATACTAATGGACCTAGTCATTGGCTATAGGAATGGACCTAATACTATGCTATAAGAATGGACTTTGTTAATGTTGTGCTATAAGAATGGACTGAGCTTTATGCTTTAAAATTGGCTTTAATGTTTCACTCTAAATATGTACCTAGTGTTCTGCTATACAATTATTCCTAATGTTATGCTATTAAAATTGACCTAGTGTAAAACTCTTATAATGTACCTAGTGTTCTGCTACACAATTAGACTTAATGCTTTGCTATAAGAATTGACCTAGTTTATTGCAATAAAAATGTACCGATTGGTTAGCTATTAAGCTTTGAGTAAGAATACACCTTCTCATACATGTGATTAAAAAGGGATACATCATATGTGTCTGTATGGCTTAGGGTGGAGCTTTCTCATACATCTGCTAGAGATCCCAAGCTTGTCTCATATGCATCTGTTTGAGTAAGGGCATAGCTTTGCAAACATATCAGAATATGGTTCCAGTCTAATCTACATTTTATTGAGTAATTGTACAGCTTCTCATTCACCTGATTGGGTCCTGGTACTTAAAAAGTATTTCGATAATTGATCCCATGTATAATTGTAGTAATGTTCATATAGTGGTCTGGTTTAAATAATGGACCTATTGATATGCAATAAGAATGGACGACTTAGTGTTCTGCTATAAGAATCAGCATAATGCTTTGCTTTAAGAATGAACCTAGTGTATTACTATACTAATGGACCTAGTCATTGGCTATGGGAATGGACCTAATACTATGCTATAAGAATGGACTTTCTTAGTGTTGTGCTATAAGAATGGACTTAACTTTATGCTTTAAAATTGGCTTTAATCTTTCACTTTAAATATGTACCTAGTGTTCTGCTATACAATTATTCCTAATGTTATGCTATTAAAATTGACCTAGTGTAAAGCTCTTATAATGTACCTAGTGTTTTGCTATACAATTAGACTTAATGCTTTGCTATAAGAATGGACCTAGTTTATTGCTATAAAAAATGTACCCATTGGTTCGCTATTAAGCTTTGAGTAAGAATACACCTGCTCATACATGTGATTTAGAAGGGATACATCATATGTGTCTGTATGGCTTAGGGTGGAGCTTTCTCATACATCTGCTAGATATCCCAAGCTTGTCTCATATGCATCTGTTTGAGAGAGGGCACAGCTTTGCAAACATATCAGAATATGGTTCCAGTCTAATCTACATTTTATTGAGTAATTGTACAGCTTCTCATTCACCTGATTGAGTCCTAGTACTTAAAAAGTATTTCGATAATTAATCCCATGTATAATTGTAGTTGTGTTCATAGTGGTCTGGTTTAAATAATGGACCTATTGATATGCAATAAGAATGGACGACTTAGTGTTCTGCTATAAGAATCATCATAATGCTTTGCTTTAAGAATGGACCTAGTGTATTGCTATACTAATGGACCTAGTCATTGGCTAAGGGAATGGACCTAATACTATGCTATAAGAATGGACTTTCTTAGTGTTGTGCTATAAGAATGGACTTAACTTTATGCATTAAAATTGGCTTTAATGTTTCACTTTAAATATGTACCTAGTGTTCTGCTATACAATTATTCCTAATGTTATGCTATTAAAATTGACCTAGTGTAAAGCTCTTATAATGTACCTAGTGTTCTGCTATACAATTAGACTTAATGCTTTGCTATAAGAATGGACCTAGTTTATTGCTATAAAAAATGTACCCATTGGTTTGCTATTAAGCTTTGAGTAAGAATACACCTTCTGATACATGTGATTAAGAAGGGATACATCATATGTGTCTTTATGGCTTAGGGTGGAGCATTCTCATACATCTGCTAGAGATCCCAAGCTTGTCTCATATGCATCTGTTTGAGAGAGGGCACAGCTTTGCAAACATATCAGAATATGGTTCCAGTCTAATCTACATTTTATTGAGTAATTGTACAGCTTCTCATTCACCTGATTGAGTCCTAGTACTTAAAAAGTATTTCGATAATTGATCCCATGTATAATTGTAGTTGTGTTCATAGTGGATGGACCTATTGATATGCAATAAGAATGGACGACTTAGTGTTCTGCTATAAGAATCAGCATAATGCTTTGCTTTAAGAATGAACCTAGTGTATTGCTATACTAATGGACCTAGTCATTGGCTATGGGAATGGACCTAATACAATGCTATAAGAATGGACTTTCTTAGTGTTGTGCTATAAGAATGGACTTAACTTTATGCTTGAAAATTGGCTTTAATGTTTCACTTGAAATATGTACCTAGTGTTCTGCTATACAATTATTCCTAATGTCATGCTATTAAAATTGACCTAGTGTAAAGCTCTTATAATGTACCTAGTGTTCTGCTATACAATTAGACTTAATGCTTTGCTATAAGAATGGACCTGGTTTATTGCTATAAAAAATGTACCCATTGGTTCGCTATTAAGCTTTGAGTAAGAATACACCTTCTGATACATGTGATTAAGAAGGGATACATCATATGTGTCTGTATGGCTTAGGGTGAAGCTTTCTCATACATCTGCTAGAGATCCCAAGCTTGTCTCATATTCATCTGTTTGAGTAAGGGCACAGCTTTGCAAACATATCAGAAGATGGTTCCAGTCTAATCTACATTTTATTGAGTAATTGTACAGCTTCTCATTCACCTGATTGAGTCCTGGTACTTAAACAGTATTTCGATAATTGATCCCACGTATAATTGTAGTTGTGTTCATAGTGGTCTGGTTTAAATAATGGACCTATTGATATGCAATAAGAATGGACGACTTAGTGTTCTGCTATAAGTATCAGCATAATGCTTTGCTTTAAGAATGAACCTAGTGTATTGCTATACTAATGGACCTAGTCATTGGCTATGGGAATGGACCTAATACAATGCTATCAGAATGGACTTTCTTAGTGTTGTGCTATAAGAATGGACTTAACTTGATGCCTTAAAATTGGCTTTAATGTTTCACTTTAAATATACACCTAGTGTTCTGCTATACAATTCTTCCTAATGTTATGCTATTAAAATTGACCTAGTGTAAAGCTCTTATAATGTACCTAGTGTTCTGCTATACAATTAGACTTAATGCTTTGCTATAAAAATGTACCCATTGGTTCGCTATTAAGCTTTTAGTAAGAATACACCTTCTCATAATGTGATTAAGAAGGGATACATCATATGTGTCTGTATGGCTTAGGGTGAAGCTTTCTCATACATCTGCTAGAGATCCCAAGCTTGTCTCATATGCATCTGTTTGAGTAAGGGCATAGCTTTGCAAACATATCAGAATATGGTTCCAGTCTAATCTACATTTTATTGAGTAATTGTACAGCTTCTCATTCACCTGATTGAGTCCTAGTACTTAAAAAGTATTTCGATAATTGATCCCATGTATAATTGTAGTAATGTTCATAGTGGTCTGGTTTAAATAATGGACCTATTGATATGCAATAAGAATGGACGACTTAGTGTTCTGCTATAAGAATCAGCATAATGCTTTGCTTTAAGAATGAGCCTAGTGTATTGCTATACTAATGGACCTAGTCATTGGCTATGGGAATGGACCTAATGCTATGCTATAAGAATGGACTTTCTTAGTGTTGTGCTATAAGAATGGACTTAACTTTATGCTTTAAAATTGGCTTGAATGTTTCACTCTAAATATGTACCTAGTGTTCTGCTATACAATTATTCCTAATGTTATGCTATTAAAATTGACCTAGTGTAAAGCTCTTATAATGTACCTAGTGTTCTGCTATACAATTAGACTTAATGCTTTGCTATAAGAATGGACCTAGTTTATTGCTATCAAAATGTACCCATTGGTTCGCTATTAAGCTTTGAGTAAAATACACCTTCTCATACATGTGATGAAGAAGGGATACATCATATGTGTCTGTATGGCTTAGGGTGAAGCTTTCTCATACATCTGCTAGAGATCCCAAGCTTGTCTCATATGCATCTGTTTGAGTAAGGGCACAGCTTTGCAAACATATCAGAATATGGTTCCAGTCTAATCTACATTTTATTGAGTAATTGTACAGCTTCTCATTCACCTGATTGAGTCCTAGTACTTAAAAAGTATTTCGATAATTGATCCCATGTATAATTGTAGTAATGTTCATAGTGGTCTGGTTTAAATAATGGACCTATTGATATGCAATAAGAATGGACGACTTAGTGTTCTGCTATAAGTATCAGCATAATGCTTTGCTTTAAGAATGAACCTAGTGTATTGCTATACTAATGGACCTAGTCATTGGCGATGGGAATGGACCTAATACAATGCTATCAGAATGGACTTTCTTAGTGTTGTGCTATAAGAATGGACTTAACTTGATGCCTTAAAATTGGCTTTAATGTTTCACTTTAAATATACACTTAGTGTTCTGCTATACAATTCTTCCTAATGTTATGCTATTAAAATTGACCTAGTGTAAAGCTCTTATAATGTACCTAGTGTTCTGCTATACAATTAGACTTAATGCTTTGCTATAAAAATGTACCCATTGGTTCGCTATTAAGCTTTGAGTAAGAATACACCTTCTCATACATGTGATTAAGAAGGGATACATCATATGTGTCTGTATGGCTTAGGGTGAAGCTTTCTCATACATCTGCTAGAGATCCCAAGTTTGTCTCATATGCATCTGTTTGAGTAAGGGCATAGCTTTGGAAACATATCAGAATATGGTTCCAGTCTAATCTACATTTTATTGAGTAATTGTACAGCTTCTCATTCACCTGATTGAGTCCTAGTACTTAAAAAGTATTTCGATAATTGATCCCATGTATAATTGTAGTAATGTTCATAGTGGTCTGGTTTAAATAATGGACCTATTGATATGCAATAAGAATGGACGACTTAGTGTTCTGCTATAAGAATCAGCATAATGCTTTGCTTTAAGAATGAGCCTAGTGTATTGCTATACTAATGGACCTAGTCATTGGCTATGGGAATGGACCTAATGCTATGCTATAAGAATGGACTTTCTTAGTGTTGTGCTATAAGAATGGACTGAACTTTATGCTTTAAAATTGGCTTGAATGTTTCACTCTAAATATGTACCTAGTGTTCTGCTATACAATTATTCCTAATGTTATGCTATTAAAGTTGACCTAGTGTAAAGCTCTTATAATGTACCTAGTGTTCTGCTATACAATTAGACTTAATGCTTTGCTATAAGAATGGACCTAGTTTATTGCTATCAAAATGTACCCATTGGTTCGCTATTAAGCTTTGAGTAAAATACACCTTCTCATACATGTGATGAAGAAGGGATACATCATATGTGTCTGTATGGCTTAGGGTGAAGCTTTCTCATACATCTGCTAGAGATCCCAAGCTTGTCTCATATGCATCTGTTTGAGTAAGGGCACAGCTTTGCAAACATATCAGAATATGGTTCCAGTCTAATCTACATTTTATTGAGTAATTGTACAGCTTCTCATTCACCTGATTGAGTCCTAGTACTTAAAAAGTATTTCGATAATTGATCCCATGTATAATTGTAGTAATGTTCATAGTGGTCTGGTTTAAATAATAGACCTATTGATATGCAATAAGAATGGACGACTTAGTGGTCTGCTATAAGAATAAGCATAATGCTTTGCTTTAAGAATGAACCTAGTGTATTGCTATACTAATGGACCTAGTCTTTGGCTATGGAAATGGACCTAATGATATGCTATAAGAATGGACTTTCTTAGTGTTGTGCTATAAGAATGGACTTAACTTTATGCTTTAAAATTGGCTTTAATGTTTCACTCTAAATATGTACCTAGTGTTCTGCTATACAATTATTCCTAATGTTATGCTATTAAAATTGACATAGTGTAAAGCTCTTATAATGTACCTAGTGTTCTGCTATACAATTAGACTTAATGCTTTGCTATAAGAATGGACCTAGTTTATTGCTATCAAAATGTACCCATTGGATTGCTATTAAGCTTTGAGTAAGAAATACACCTTCTGATACATGTGATTAAGAAGGGATACTTCATATGTGTCTGTATGGCCTAGGGTGAAGCTTTCTCATACATCTGCTAGAGATCCCAAGCTTGTCTCATATGCATCTGTTTGAGTAAGGGCAAAGCTTTGCAAACATATCAGAATATGGTTCTAGTCTAATCTACATTTTATTGAGTGATTGTACAGCTTCTCATTCAGCTGATTGAGTCCTAGTACTTAAAATGTATTTCGATAATTAATCCCATGTATAATTGTAGTAATGTTCATAGTGGTCTGGTTTAAATAATGGACCTATTGATATGCAATAAGAATGGACGACTTAGTGTTCTGCTATAAGAATCAGCATAATGCTTTGCTTTAAGAATGAACCTAGTGTATTGCTATACTAATGGACCTAGTCATTGGCTATGGGAATGGACCTAATGCAATGCTATAAGAATGGATTTAACTTTATGCTTTAAAATTGGCTTGAGTGTTTCACTCTAAATATTTACCTAGTGTTCTGCTATACAATTATTCCTAATGTTATGCTATTAAAATTGACCTAGTGTAAAGTTCTTATAATGTACCTAGTGTTCTGCTATAAAATTGGACTTAATGCTTTGCTATAAGAAGGTCCGAGGAGGTCGTAGTGCATTTCTTTTAGAACATAAATGAATATTAAAAAAATCCCACCTGCGCTTTCTCAATGAAATTTTTACAGTGTGTTGTACTACTTTTGGGACAAATTATATCAAAATTATAGAAAACTTTATCGGCTCTAACTCAAAATATGGACAATTTTATGTTGAGGGCGTCTTGAAATCTTTTGACAGCTTCCGAAGTGCTAATTTTTAACCTTTTTTAGCTGTACCAAATCACTACTTTCCTTTAAAATTCTGGACCCAAATTTACAGTGTAATTTCACCCCCCTACTTGCAATTTGAGGCATAAAACATGGAGAAATAAATTTGGAAGGGGTATAAAAACATTGGCAAGTAACCTTCTCATACATATGATTACGAAGGGATACATCAGCATAAATATGAAGCTAGTGTATTGCTGTTACAATATATCTAGTGGTCTGCTATTTAGAATGAATCTAATTATATGCTATAAGAATAAAACTAGTGTATTGTTTTACTAATATACCTAGTGTATGGTTTTGATAATGTACTTAGTGTTCTGGTATCATACATTGAGTAAAAATTCACCTTCACATATAAGTGATTGAGAATATATGCATCATATTTGTCAATATGGCTTAGGGTACAGCTTTTCATACATCATTACCAATGAGGCTATTCTCCACTAGAGACCAAATGATGACGTTAAAAATAGTTTACTGTACAGCTTTGAAAAATGAGACAAACCTAAACCAAAAGACCTTGAAATAACAGATGTAAAATAATAAAGCTATTTTAAATAATGGGATAAATGTAAAATCAAATGGATTTATGCAGAATTCCATGGGAATATCCAGAATCCAATAAGAATATGCAAAATCAAATGTTTGTTTTAATTCAAATTCCATATCAACTTTACAGTCTAGAGAATTAAGACTACGTATTTAATGAATCCTAATTTATTGTGCACATTTTGGTTATTCATATAACCGCTTGTCTTAAAGAAAAAGGCAGCGACGGATTGCAAGTGAGTGGTTTGCAAACTAAAGTGTCCAGTGCAAAACCACAAAAACAAGAAATATGAATGTGGGTCAAGGTAAAATGAAACCGGCCAGATAGATACGATACAATATTTCCATATACCAAATATGGTTGTCTAATTGCTTAAGTATCTGAGATATATAACACAAACATGTGACATGTCATCATGTTATTCAAATTAAAGGATTTTATTTCATTGACTACAAATAAAATCATTCAAACATTTTTATCATAGTTTAATCTACATTACTAGTAACTATTTTATAAACTTATAACAATTAACTCGCATACATAATTGATTTTAACATACACATAACTGTATATCTATAATTTGAACTCCATTGGATTTTATTTTGTTCCATGGAATTTGATTTGTGCCATCCATGGATTTTTATTCGACGCTTATAATTTATTTGTCCCATGGTTTTTTTTCTGTTCATAGGATAAATCAAATCCCATGGGACTACACATATCACTTTGCCATGATATCGTATGGGATGATGTAAATTCAAATGGAATTATACAAAATCCCATGTTCTTTTAATACAAATTCCATATCAACTGTTTAGTCTAGAGATGTAAAACTTCGTGTTTAATGAATCCCATTTTATTGTGCACATTTTGGTTATTTATATAATCCCGTATATTTAAGTAAGGGCGGTGGCGGATTTGCAAATGATTATTTTGCAAATAAGAGTGTCCAGTGTAATATAAAACCACATAGACAAAACATTGTTCAATGAAATATGAAATAGAGGTCAAGGTCAAATGAAACTCGCCAGATAAATACGATACAATATTGCCATACACCATATATGGATAACTTATTGCTTATAGTATCTGAGATATATAACACATGCATGTGACATGTCAGCATTTTATTCAAATTAAAGGATTTTACTTCATTGACTGCAAATAAAACATTTGAAAACTTTTTATAATAGTTTAAGGATGTTCGCTGGTCATAATTTTGAATTTTTGTCAGATTTTCGGAATCCTCTGGGGTTTTATCCATCTGAATGCCTTAAAAAATTGCCCGTTGACCCCCATTTTTCTTTTTATAAATCTTTTATATGTATAATGATAAGCCATCTGTGAAGTCTTATAGAATTATATCTATTTTTTAATAGTTGTTGAGAGCTTAAACCTGTCAATGATAAAGCTATAAGTCAAGAGAGAACATTTTCCCGCCAACATTTCAATGGCTTATATCTCGAAAACAAACACATTGACCGATATATTTTTTTTTTTGCTCTTTTGATTCCTTTGTTTATCCCCTATCAATATAAACTAGTGGTTTGAAAAACTAATTATTTTGAAACTGATAAGCAAACTACCTTAATCTACATTGACTATTTTATAAACTTATAACAGTTAACTCGCATACATAATTCATTTTAACATACACATAAATGTATATTTATAATTTGAATCCCATTGGATTTGATTTTGTTCCATGGGATTTTATTTGTGCCATTCATGGATTTTTATTCGACGAATATAATTTGATTTATCCCATGCGATTTTTTTTATCCCATGGAACTACAAATATCACATAGCCATGATATCCTATGGGATGATGTAAAATCAAATGGGATTATGCAACATCCCATGATTTTAAGACAAATTCCATATCAACTTTTTAGTCTAAAGATTTAAAAGTTTGCATTTAATGACTCCAATTTTAATGTGCACATTTTGGTTATTTATATAACCCCGTATCTTGCAATTTGCAAATGAGTGTTGTGCAAATTAAAGTGTCCAGTGTATAACCACAAAAAAAAAAAAAAAAAAAAAAAAAAAAAAAAAAAAAGGGAATAGGAGTCAAGGTCAAATGAAACCGGCCAAATAGATACGATAAAAATTTCCATACACCTTATATGGTTGACTTATTGCTTATAGATTAGTGTATGAGATATATAACACATGCATGTGACATGTCATCATTTTATTCAAATTAAAGGACTTCATTTCATTGACTACAAATAAAATCCTTCAAACCTTTTTTTATATTGTAGTTTAATATACTTTAACTATTTGATAAACTTATACCAGTTTACTCGCACACATAATTCATTTAAACATATATAGACATAATTGTTTCTTTTTTATAATTGAATCCCATTGGATTTCATTTTGTTCCATGGGTCTTTATTTGTGCCATGGGTCTTTATTTGTGCCATCCATGGATTTTTATTCGACGCATATAACTTAATTTGTCCCATGGGATTAATTAAATCCCATTGGATAAATTAAATCCCATGGGAGTTTAAATATCACATGGCCATGGTATCCTATAGGATGATGTAAAATACAATGGGATTATGCAAAATCACATGAATCCATGGGATAATAAAAAATCCGATGGGAAAATGCAAAATCCCATATTTTTTTTTAAATACAAATTCCATATCAACTTTTTATTCTAGAGATTAAAAACTTTGCATTTAATGAATCCCATTTAAATGTGCACATTTTGGTTATGTTTATGACCCCGTATCCTTAAGTAAGGGCGGCGTCAGATTTGCAAATGAGTGTTTTGCAAATTAAAGTGTCCAATGTTAAACCACAAAAACAACACAAATATGTCATGCATGCTAAGGACCAGAACACACAAAAAAAACCAGTATGTTGGTCCTTTTATAGAGGCTGTCCAGGATAAAAGAAGAAACATATGGACTTCCTGGGATTGGGGACTGCAAAATGAGTGTATATTGGATAGGGACAACCAAACGGACACCCCTCTATTGCAAAGGTGACCATATTTCTCTTCCCTCTTCATCCTTGAGAGTTCGACTATTTATAAAACAATAAACTTTTATTTCTTAAAAAAAAGAAGAATAAAAACATTTCCTTACCTTTCCTTTTCAAAGTTTGCTTCCGTTTTGTGAGATTATACAAATTCTCGATATTAACGAATATTCGTCTGTTTTAGATCCTGAATGCTGTTTTCCTGGTCTTTCTTCCTGTCCTTTTTGTCGAGAGCTGAAAAAAAGAATACTGACGTAAAAACATGAGCTCTATAATGCTTTGTCTATCGATGCTTAAGGATGTACTTAGGTGAACTTAAAATGAAATATAATTTAAAATTGATACTATAGGTAAGGGGAGGGTTGGAATCCCGCTAACATGTCTACTCTCGCCACCTTATGTATGAATGTGCCTGTCCCAAGTCAGGAGCCTGTAATTCATTGTTTGTCGTTTGATACATATTTGTTTTTCGTTCATTTTTTGTACACAAATTAGGTCGTCAGTTCTTTCGTTTGAATAGTTTTGAATTATCATTTCGAGGTCTTTAAACTGACTATGCGGTATGGGTTTTTTCATTGTTGAAGGCCGTACGATGACCTATGGTTGTTAATTTCTGTGTCATTGTGGTCTCTTGTGGACAGTTGTCTCATTGGCAATCTACCACATCTTCTTTTTTTATACTATCAGAAGAGCATTAGTTTAAAAACAAAATAAGCTACAAATATTAATAGGGTATGGAGCTCCTTTTCGAAATAGTATTTTCAAATGACAGGAAAAATCAGACTCAGTAATGTACCTTATATGTTATTTGGGTCTCAGATCGAAAGAAAAGAAATCTAGATTGATATAAAAAGATGTGGAATGAGTGCCAATGAGACAGCTCTCCATCCAAGTCACAATTTGTAAAAGTAAACTATTAGAATCTGCTTAAATTTTAGTAAATTTACTTTCAGAGCTATTGAAGTCTTATATGAAAAAATAATGTGTGATAATGGTCAAAATATACACATGTATACAGTATCCTAAGAAAAAAACAAGAACTTAGAATAAGTGAATGCGCTGGGACGTTAAACAAAAGTCTTACTCTACAAGCATTAGGAAATTTGCTCTAAAACTTCACTAATGACCAGTATCATATTGATTGATTATTTTTTGCTTGACTTTCTGTCACGTCAGACACTTATTTTCGGACCTTTTGGATTATAGCTCTTCATCTTTTATATAAGCTTTGGATTTCAAATATGTTGGCCACGAGCATCACTGAAGAGACATTGATTGTCGAACTGTGCATCTGGTGTAGGAAAATTGGTACCGTTAATGTTATTACTACCACTGGGTCGATACCTCTGCTGGTGGACTGTTAGTTCACGAGAGTATCACCAGCCCAACAGACAATACTTCGGTACTGGCATGAAACTGCGGATTTTTGTGTTATTAAAATTTGCTGTTACAAAATGCTAGAAATTATTATAAATTAAGGAACGTATCTCCCTCATGCAAATCTCAGATTCCTTTCACGGATCTGGCTATACTTTTTGGACCTTTTGGATCATAGCTCTTTATCTTTTATAAGCTTTGATTGTCGAACTGTGCATCTGGTGTAGGAAAATTGGTACCGTTAATGTTATTACTACCACTGGGTCGATGCCTCTGCTGGTGGACTGTTAGTCCACGAGAGTATCACCAGCCCAACAGACAATACTTCGGTACTGGCATGAAACTGCGGATTTTTGTGTTATTAAAATTTGCTGTTACAAAATGCTAGAAATTATTATAAATTAAGGAACGTATCTCCCTCATGCAAATCTTATTTTCCTTTCACGGATCTGGCTATACTTTTTGGACCTTTTGGATCATAGCTCTTTATCTTTTATAAGCTTTGGATTATAAATATGTTGGCCACGGGCATCACTGAAGAGACAAATTGTGTAGAAAATTGGTACCGTTAATGTTGTTGTTAATACTTCATATATATTCAGGACGATCAAATAAATTGAAAAAAAGTCTTAAAATCTAGAAACTTGACAAACAATTTGACAAAATGGGGGTTTAGGGCAGGTAAATCTAGTATGAACCACTCTGAGAGATAGTTGGTAACCAGTAGTTTTGAATACTGGCAACCAGTAGTAGATACAGGATTTTCAAAACGGGGGCTCAGAGTAGGCAAAGATTGATAATGTAATAAAATTTAAGGCACTCTCTGGCAATTAATGTAACCTTTGCTCTTATTTCGTCACCTCCTCTCTGTTTTTGTTTTTTGATTTTCTTCTATTTCGGAAAGAGGTATATTCAAGGTGCTTCTAATCGCCAGACCACCATGAAACGTCCATAATTGTATACGTGTGTTGAGACTGATACACTTAGAATTATTGTAAAATTCTCAAATGACATGTACTATTCTTGAAATGCTTTATTGAGTAATAAATAACTTATGTTAACCACCTCCTCAGCAGAGAATAGATATATATATATATATATTATTATGATTTTAACCACCTCCTCAGCAGAAAATAGATATATACATTATCATTATTATGATTTTAACCCCCTCCTCAACAGAGAATATATATATATATATATATATATATATATATATATATATATATATATATAGATATTATGATCATTTTCTTTTTCTAATACTGGGAATAAATACTACATATATTCATTGTTTATAAATGGGGTCAGATATATATTTGTATGTTTATGGACACTCCTTTATGTATAGCCAATGTTTATTGTCTTGGTAACAATCCTATAATTTTAGATTTAAAACAAATGTACAATTTAAACTGATCTTATCTTTTTTTAAGAAAAAAAAATTACAAAAAAAAAAATGAGGAAAAGGAGGGGGGGGGGGGTCATCCCGGTTTAACACGAGCACTTCAAAAATTCTTATTAGAAAATGAAAAAGATTTTAAAAGACACGTTTTGATCACTAACTCAAAAGATAATTTGAAATGATAACTTTATAGAGGAAAGGGGCGGATCCAGCCATTTGATAAAAAAGGGGGTCCCAATCAAGGAGAAAAGGGGAAGGTTGGGGGTTCCAACTTAATATCCACATTCATATGCATTGATCGTTCCAAAAAGTGGGTCCCAATCCCCAGGACCCGTCCCCTGGATACGCCACTGGAGGAGGTATGTTGTCAAAAATAATTGTAGTAAATATTAACGTTTTCTTTTTCCCAATGCTGCATGTATTGTTTATTGTCGTAACAATTATATCATTGTTTGGATTTTAAACTAACACAATTCTTATTCTTATTCATAAAACTATTATAATTATCTCTAGAAATATGAAGAGTAAATATCTACCTTGTACATGTGGTCTTTAGAACAGTTTCAAATGTAACATCATATATTTTGCTTCTTTAAAATTGTCCGACGGGAAGTAATTTTCTGGTCAAAATTTTGGAAAAGCATTCATTAAACCAATGAAAACCCACAAACAGGACACACCCTCGAACCTGAAAAACTACTCACCATATTCATTTGACGCCTTAATAATTGTTGATCAATTAACTTTCACCAATTCGAGAAAAAATGTAGCCTACGGACAAGTTATAGGTAAAAACGAACATTTAATTTAAATTGTCAAATTGAACTATTGTTTTTAAAGGATATTTTTACAATATATAGATACCAATGAAAATCTTAAATACGACCTAACCGGCGAAATAACCTTTAACGGGTGAACACCTGATATATAGATTTTAATAATTTCCGGATTTGAATCTATATTCAACTTATCATTTAGATATTTCCTGGCGCAAGGGGAAAGGTTTAAACTTTATACTTTGAAGACACAATTCCGACAGAGATAGACCAACATCTCAGCCCTGCATCAAATGACCTACACTATACGTATCATTTTGTTCCTTTCTAGAATGTGCATGTAATATTTGCAACTGGACGACTTCCAAATCGTATAATTATTTGATCAGCGTATCTAAATGAAATGGTGGGGAAAAACGAAGCAAATCATTTACATAAAGCCATACCATTACCGTTAAATGTAACCGTGATATGGTTTTTAACAGATAAACTGTAATGTTTATCCTATTCTTTTACCTTTGCAGTAATTGCTTATAATTAACCACCTTATTATTCTCTATATCTTTTTTTTTATCTTTCTTGTCCCTTTTTCGCTTTACTCTATTTTTCTCCTCATTATTCTCTATTTTATTCTGTAAACCCAATCCACACCCTCGTTAATCATATGGTTAACTAAAAATGCAACAGCTTATTTTACACTTTTAAAATAGGGTTACGGGAGCCTGTAACTCAGTGGTTATCGTTTGTTGTTGTACATATCACATTTGATTTGTTCATTGTTTTGTACATCAACCAGGCTGCTAGTTTTCTTGTTTGAATTGTTTTGCATTATACAGCCGTATTGGTTGTGCTCATTGTTGAAGTCCGTACGCTGACCTATAGTTGTAAAAGTTCTATGTCACCTGGTCTTTGGTGGAGTCTAGATAATTGTCTAATTGACAATCACACTACATTATCGTATTGGAAATTCACAGACATGTTTAATCTGCCACATTCTGTTTGTGTCTGTCCTACACCAGGATTCTGTAGTTCAGTGGTGGTAATTAGTTCATGTCCGTTAAAATTGTTTTTCGTAAACTTCTCACAAATTAGGTCGTTAGTTTAGTCGTTTGAATTGCTCATATTTTTCTCGTCGGGTTCTTATATAGCCGACTATACGATGTTGGGTTTTCTCATGGTTAAAGTCCGTATGGTTGTCTATAATATTGCTTACATTCACTTAATTAATTTGATCTCTAGTAGATACTAGATGAAAACGTTCGCAAGAAAAAAGAAAAAAAAATGTTCCCTTTTATTGTTCGGGATGTCTGAATAGGGTGGTTAAATCTGGTGTTCCATGTAAGGTGAATAACACGTTTTCTAAAAGTTAAAAAATCCTTGCCGTTACTACCAATATTTATTTTCTGCGATCAATTATTCAAATTTTCTACCTTCATCTACTATACTTCAAAATTACCAGTCTCTCTACCTTTATCTACTATACTTCACATCTAAAGGGATGGTCGAAATTACCAGTCTCAGTGTCGATATGTATCATGGTCTGAATTATACCCTTGTGTTTATATAAATATATTTTTTTCTATAATCTTTCTATTCTCTATTCTTTATAATTTCCCCCATCAATCTCTATCTTTTATAATTAAGCCCCCCCCCTCGCCTTTTCCCCTTTAATCTCTTTTGTTCATTTTATGTCCATTATATGAGTTAAAGAGATAGAAGAATAAAGGCGGACACAACCAGACACAACATTATTTCAATATAAAAATTATAGAAACTGGTTGCTACAGGCGGAAACAACTACAACTACTCTATCCTTTGAGGGTAGCTGAAAGAAAAATTACAATAATTTGTTTTGATTTCCTCAATAAAGTGGGTTTTTGTAATATATTTACGAAGATTTGATATTTGGCAAGTGGATTTATGGTATGTCACAATAACTGATTTCTACACCGACACTTGTATTTGAACACAATTACCTATATGCATATAGATAAATTGTATCGTACCTCCTGTACATTTCTAGAAATATGATTGGTTAAAAGCAACACTTTTCGTAAATTTCATGCATATGCATTGTGCATATCAAAATAAAATTTGACTTGATTTGCCTTAGTGTCACAAGGGTTAAGCAATTATTGCATATCGTTTATTATTTTTTTCTAAAGTTGTCTGCTCTTGATCTTGGAAATAAATATGTCATACCGACAATGTTCCTATGTCATATACAGTAACTAGAAAAACACATAGAGGTTGGTCCGATATGATCAGAAGTGGTTTATTTGAAATCAACATACGGAGTACACTAAGATCTGTACTTAGTGTCTTTTTGTTGTTGGGATGTACAAGTACCCGGCCACCTCCACTTGCATGTGTACTATTTGTATTTTTATTGCTCTGATGAGTTAAACCTTTTTCAACTGATTTTTATAGTTCGTTTTTATGTTGTATTGTTACATCTGTCCCAGGTTAGGAGAGGGTAGTCATCCCGCTAACATGTTTCACTCCACCACATTCTTATGTATGTGACTGTCCCAAGTCAGGAGCCTGTAATTCAGTGGCCGTCGTTTGTTTATGTGTTACATATTTGTTTCTGTTCATTTTTAGTACTTAAATAAGGCCCGTTAGTTTCTCGTTTGAATGGTTTTACATTGTCGTTTTGGGGCTTTTATAGCTTACTATGTGGTTATGATCTTTGCTCATTATTGAAAGCAATAGGGTGACCTATAGTTGTAATTTGTGTCATTTGGTCTCTTGTGGATCGTTGTCTCATTTGAAATCATACCACATCTTAGAACAGTACAGACTGAAAGTTCACAATTGGGAAGTTCAAATAATCTTTCTTGTCGTAAATTGTTTTCTTAACATAACCTCATTGTCAATTTTCTATATTTAGGAAAAGGTAGGAAACTCAATTACCTGTATCTAAGGAATCATAAATTTTTTAACGTTATATGATGTATATCACCAAACAATACTTCTCAAGTATTATGACATCATCTTTTAAACGGACCGTGCAGGACCATGAAGTAATGGGATATTATGAAAAAAGTGTTAGCTTTTTTTTTTTCAAGGAAGAACATGAAATTGTTAAAGATATATTACATACGTATCAAATAACAAAACATAATGGTCATTATGACAAGTAAGGTGCCATTTGCATTTTCTGCTTTCAAAAAGGATAGTTAGTATTCAAACAATAACGAAGCAAACTATATTTCTTACGTCAAAAGTAAGTCATTAGTAGCGGTAAATATCTGAATCTATAGAGTATAAATGCTTGAAATACTTCGAGAGCTTGTTTACATGTGTAGATTTCCATAGACATTAATGGTTGTTGCTACGCAAAACGGATTGAATAAAACCTACACCATCCTTTATAATTTGAAAGTTATTATTGAAGCACGGCTGTTGTGATACTACTCTGCCGCCTGTTAAGAAATTTCCGAAAATGATTACTATAAAACAATGAACAATCTTTCAACAGTTTTTTACATATAAATATTCACGCAGCGTTACTTATTTTTTCACGCGCATAGTATTCTTCAACTCTCTATCTTAAACCAAGTATATTTAATTCTATTTACACATCATACATTAATTGATTTTATATTATTTGTATCACACATTAAGGAGAAGTGGATCTGACTTGATATTATCATTGACGTCACAGTACAGAAAACAAAATACCCTGCTGATAATATGTATTTACTGAAGAGACATCACTAAATATTACAACCTGAAAAAGCAACGTAAGTAATCTTTTTGTATGATTTTTGTTCAAGCATGATAGCGTTTTCATTTGTTTCCAAAATCACTGTTATTTGTTGTAAAATAATTCCCATGATCGAATACCTTTCCTGTATAAAATGCAGTTTACATTCATCAAAAATATATTTCATTGTTGTGAAATTTAAATAATTATTTCGGGTACATGTTGTATAATCGGGAGTAGGATATAATCAGTAACATGACAGCTAGGACGACAATTTTGATATCGGAAGATATCAAAGCTGTGAAAATGGCGCTTACTAGTTGTGACACATATATATCGAATCTGTCAATTGTTTAAAGATGGTGAAAGCATTTGGGTAGTGTTGATTGGAATCATTGTACCTATTAACTTCGTTGGAGCAGTATTTTTATGTAAGGATCAGACAACGGCATATGAGAGTCGGTATTATATATGCATTTACGATGACCCATTTGGTTTTTCCTTTCGGGATTCTCGAACCGAAGTGCTCTTCATCTTCGTAATTTATTTGACCTTTATATTTTTTGTAAATCGAGTGTCATTAATGGGGTATGATATTTTGTAGACGAAACGTGCGTCTCTCATTCACAATCTCAATCCTAGTATCGATGGTAAGTTTATTTGTAACTGGTTTTCTTTTTGAAAACGTATAGTGCAGAAGTCAATATATAACAGCCATTTCGAAATTGGTTGTATATATGGTTAAAAATTAAAAATAAACTGATTTGAGGCATACATTTTTTTTTAAATATATAAAGTCTTTTATGTGTTTGGAAAAAAGATTAATTATATGAAAATGAAAGGTTTCTGCTAGGCGTGTAGAATAGTAATAAAAAAAAGATGCATTTATGTTTATAGAACGTGATTGGAATGTTTCACGAATATGACCTACCAAATTAGACTATATACCGGGTTTGTAATAACTGCAACACGACGGATGCAACTTGTGGAGCAGGATCTTATTCCCCTTCCGGATCACATGAGATCACTCCAAGTTTATGGTGGGGATCCTGTTGCTTAGTCTTTAGTTTTCTATGTTGTGTATTCTGTACTATTGTTTGTCTTTTTCTTTTTTTAACCATGGCATTGTCAGTTTATTTTCAATCTATGAGTTTGACTGTCCTTCTATTATCTTTCGCCCCTCGTTTATTCTAGGAGGATATTTTCTCACACATTTGAAACTTCCCTGGCAATTTAAAAGCAGATATATCTCTGTCAGATGTCCTGGACTTCTTTACCAGATGGTTTGAAATAAAAGGTGTTATTCGTCATAGCAAAATCTATCTATATATATATATATAGTTAAATAAGAATGTGTAGAGGAAAATGTGACGTGAGGTTATTGTCAGTGAAATATTCAACTATTTAAACTAATTTATTGTTGTATTACAGCTTTTAGATCAGAATGAAACAGAAAACAAAAATTTATCCCAGACATGGTTCATCAGAAGTACAAGAGAATGCAGGAACGATTTCACCAATACTAGATCGGGATATCATCGATATGATCAATGTTAGACGTCGATTCAACAGATGTGATACTTTGTGTAGAGGTATAATATTTTCTTTTCTTTACTACGTATAACATAATAAAATAAAGCGAAGTTTTCAGCATTCCATTACTTTTCTAATCGATGATGTAGTTTAAAGTCGCGAGTTGATTATCGTTTTCGAATCCACTACTTCTTATCAATTCTCTAGCTTAACCCATTTCTAGTAAAACGACTTTCTGTTTCATAATCTGACAATGAATCAACTGAATTTCTTGAAAATAATTTCGTATTTTGTCTTTTTTATTGTCTAATAGCTGGAAGTGACTAGATCCACACGGTTCACATTTATATTTAACTTAATATATGTTCAATTTAACTTAAATGTGTTGTTATCTTCCCTTTTGATTACCAGATTTTGTATTTATAAATGATTATTTCATTCAATGTTGAATCATTACATATAATTTATATCAATTAGATTTAAGTATTTATAATTCATTCAAAAACATATAATTAATATATGCAATTTTTTTAATCTATTTTGGAAAGTTAAACAAAAATAATTTAATTACCAACATTTAGAAACCTCTAATATTTACATATATAGTATTTAGCAACCTAATGAGCAAATTACCGACCGTGCAAGGGCTGTATAGCCAGTCAAGGTCATTAAAAACTTCCATTTGAGCAAATCTATGGCGTTTATAACTCCCATTTGATTGAATTTACAACACACATTCAAAATGACTATAAATATTTTAGACCTAAATGAAGTGTAAAATTCACAAAAACACCACTTCACTAGAAACCAGTTGATGATAAAATAGATACAATGATTTGTCTTAATTGAAAAATTATATATAAATTTTGTTTAAACTGGTTCCCTTTCATTTTTTTTTCATTTTTTTAAACGTTATTGTAATTCGCATCCATCGTCAATCAGTTAATCAACTAGTATTATTTGTGGTACGCATTCTGAAACCCAAGCAGAATTGCTTTTGTTTCAAATGTACAGTATATAATTATGTCAATTTTGCAATATATCATGTAAGCTGTTCATAGCCGTGATCGTCTAGTCGTTGGTACCCAAAGAAAAAAACCGTGATATTAACAGTGCCAAGTTCAAGCCTAGTTCCCAGAATGATTTCTTTTGTAATGTTTTTCTCTACCAAAATATTCTTTTTAGTCTAGAGGTATCTAGATTTATTTTTTACTATAAAGTTGACGATTTTGTTTCTGGTTTCACCGTCAAATAAGTAGTTTTACAGTCGTAGCTTATCACACTTTATTCACATAAGAGTCAGTTAAATGTTTATGTATATTTGGACCATTTATAATTAAACAAAGAAAAACTAAGTGATCATAGTATGATATCATTATAATCATAAAACCAAAAGATGATGAAAAGGAAAAGGCCTTGTACCTTAAAAGTGATAAATGTAATGTGTACATGGATGTTTATTTTATCAAGGAATTGTACTAGTAAGTAATATATACAATTCCTTGATTTCATAGTATTTACATATTTCATTAGATAACAAAAAGACAGAGATACAGTTTATTGACATGCATTGACAGATATACGCTATAAGAGTGATATTTAAATAATTATTTATATCAGCACTCGTGGTCTAGTGGTATCATGCATAGACTACAGACTTTACTGTCGAAAATATGCGTAAGTTCGATCCCATAAAAGTCACTCGTTTTTGAGAGGATAAAATATCGTAAGTTAAAAGTTATGATATAAGTTATCTTATAGTTAACATGGTGGTCAGTGGATTCTTGAAAAATAATCCACTGTTAGAACAATAGACTGTAGTCAGACAAATGGGTTAATTTTCTTTGAACTTTTTATATTAGAGTACTGAACACATTGTTTAGACGCCTTTATGTTGTTCCAGATCATAGATTAACTACTTGACATTTATTTGGTCGTTTGTTCAGTGTCTGACTCTCACTATCCTGTACCTATTTGTTTAATCATACACAATGAAACTCGAGTATTTGTATTAAGTTAAGATTTGATGCTAACGGCTTAGAAATGCACGTTATTTTTATATATGAATAATTATAAGAATAATTATCCCATGGGTCAAACATTTCAGTTTTTCAATGAATAATATTTGTTTTATTTATCATACTGCTTTAAAATTTCACAGGTAACCCTATTACTGACGCTGGAAAACGAACACAGTTGGTAAAGATGTTGTCTGTCGTCATGATTCCAGTACTCGTAATAACAGGAATGACTGGAAATAATTTCGCTTCATCTATTGGTAATTACATCAGTTCAGCAAGTGTTCGAGATGTTCTCTACTTTAGCATAGAACTGGGAGCACTTTTGCGTATTATCCAGTTTGAACGTGATATGAGTGCGCTTTATGTAAGCAATATCAAACCGGAAACTAAGGACTTCCTTCTACAGCGATATCCGGACACTGACCTAGCTATCCAAAACTTATCATACTGGCCTCAAGGGGAAAATCTCATCCCTGAAATGGAAACTCGAGAAAAGTTTTTATCGTATTTGAATAAGCATCGTTATCAGCTGGATGTCTTTGACCAATCAGTCGAAGCCGAACTCAATTTTTACTCTGGTAGTATTGATGTTCTATTGAGATGGCTCTATGACAGTGTCAGTGAATCAGGCACAGGTTCAATTTGGAAAGATGTCGTCGCATATCAAGAAATTATTGTAGCAAGTGAATTATTTGGAAGAGAAAGAGCTTTGGGTGTTTCATTTTATGCAACTGGCGGTTTTGAGACGCGCGAAGAATACTTGCTGTTTGTTGAAAAACAGAACAGGGCTAATGTAACATTTGAATCCGCAAGATTTTACTCAAAAATAGCATTTGATTTATATAATGTTGAATTAGCCAAAAATCCAAACGTAAGCGAGAGTATAGAAGACTTTCGAAACAGAATAAAATCTAATAACTATTCAAAAGAATCAGCCTCAATTGCTGAGGCAGAGATGTGGTTCGGTAACATGACTATTTATCAAGGTGTTCTAACCCGTACTCAGAAAGCTCTTGCCCTGAATATAGATGAAAATCTTGTCAAAGCGTCTCAAGACGGACTGAAAAGTGTCATAACAATTTGTATAATATTCGGCTTTATTCTAATTGTATGTCCACTTCTTGTGTTTGCTGTTTACACGTTGACGTCTGATATACAGAAGTATTCTATTTTGATAGCCGACAGGTAATTTATTTACCCATAGTTGTCAAATATTTGCTTTCAATTTACGAGATGATCCACATTTGAAAATGCCTGTACCAAGTCAGGAATATGACAGTTCTTGTCCATTCGTTTTTGATGCGTTTTGTTATTTGATTTTGCCAAGTGACTATGGACTTTCCGAATTGATTTTCCTCTAAGTTCAGTATTTTTGTGATTTTACTTTCCACTATAAGGGTAAACAGTCCTTAAGGTGGTATGGGTGTCTTTCGCCGTCTTTGATTGTAAATCACAGAGAACCTCAGGTCCAGATTTTCAAATTCTGATGCAGGAATGCAGATATTTTATGAGAATTTTCATTTTAAAGAACACATTTATCAGATAAAAACTTATAAATATTTATGTTTTTAAAAGTGAAGATTATTTTTGCTTCATTTTTAATGTTTTTAAATTGGCATTTAAAGGGGAGGTAACTCTCAAAAAGTATATATTCTGAAGGAGTCTACATGGAATTTTCCTATTTTGTATTTTAGCCGAAAAAAAAACCCTACGGTGACCCAATCTTTTCTTTAAATATTCTCAAAGCATTTTCAAAAAGGTATTTGTTTTCTTTTACAGTTCTATCATTTAATTTAGGTTCTGATCACATTACTATGTTTTTCCGGATTAATCCATACAAAACCTGTAGCTTGAGAAAATGTGTGGTAACCTATCATTTTTATCTTATTTAGTTTGATCATATATCAATATTTACTACGTTTTGGCAAAGTATGAACAAATTCTATCATTTTTAATTTATACTCCAATAACTTGAGCTTGAGCCAATTAAAAAAGTTAACCACCCTCAATAAACTGATTTATGTACAGTTTAGGACACTTTATTATTTTTATATTAAATACGTATGAACCCTAATTATTTTTTATTAGTGTGAAATAAACAGCTAAGAATACACAACAAGTCTAAATTGTCATCGATCAAAATAAAAACTTATTTCAAACCTATTCAATAGTCCAAAAGACGTTTCTTATATATAAATTTTTACAGGACTCGCAAATTGAAGAAAGAAAAGAAACGTACAGAGCTGCTGCTCTATAAAATGCTACCGAAGACAGTGGCTGAACAGCTGAGACAAGATAAGGATGTGGATCCAGAAAAGTATTATGATTCCACTATATGTTTCAGTAGCATTGTAGACTTTGAAAACATTTCATCGCATAGCACACCACTTCAAGTTGTGAAAACTTTGACAGATTTGTACAAAGATTTTGATCATAGAATCGCTATGTATGATGTGTACAAAGTTTATACCATTACAGATGCTTATATGGTAGTTTCAGGTTTGTCATTATTTTTTAACGAAGTCGTCTTCAATGGAGTAGTATTGATGTATTGCATACATTCTAGATATCTGTCATGATTGTATATAACACTGTTGATTACCCTTTAAAATAAGAAGAATAAGAAGATGAGGCATTATTGCTAGTGAGACAACTATCCACAAGAGAACTATAAATTTATACAGAAGTCATAGATTCCTATATAAACTATATTGAACAGCCCATTGGATGACGTTAATGCAACTAAAACAGTTTTTCCTGGATGGGGAGTTGTCCCTTTGGCACTCATTCCACATCTTTATATTTCTATAAAACAAACATGGTCCGAATAAACACTTAATCAGTAGTGCATTTATTTTAGACAGAAAATGCAAATTTCAAAAACGTACCTGTTCTATCATGAAAAGATGTTAACAGTGTAGTGTGCTACTATTAGGACACCTTATATCAAAATTATAGAAAAACTGTTGGCTGTAAATAAGAAAAGGGCACTATAATGTAAAGGGGGTAAAGCATACTTGTGTTTTTTTTTATACAGATTGCAACAAGTTATTCTCTCAAATGCACCTTGAACTAAATGCACATTTCTATATCATGTTAGTGACCTCAGTCATGAAGTTGAGGAACATTATTTTCTAATAATTGATCAATGATAGTGGTTATGAAACGTATTTGTTGTATTAAAAAAAAATCTTTAATTGTTCATTAGGATATACAGTTACTAGTTAACATGGTTAATAAATAATTAATACCTCAACAAAATCTGACAGAGTCGTATGTTATTTCATTTTATGTTTAGGTATTCCAAAGAGGAATGGCATTCGACACGCTTCACAGATAGGAACAATGGCATTAGACATTCTTGATCATATTCAAAACTGGGTGGTACCGCATTTACCTGGAGTAAGATTGGAAATCAGGATAGGCATTCACTCAGGTTTGTACAAACGCTGATGACTCATTTCTTGATAAATAATATCATTATTTTGAGGGTTCAAAATATCTTTAATATCTTTGTTTGTTTTTATGCTATAATTCAATAATATATCCATATAAAGATAAACAATCAAACGTAAAACATAAAAAAAATACCGAACTCCTAGGAAAATACAAAACGGAAAGTCCGTAATCAAATGGCAAAATCAAAAACTCAAACACATCAAACAAATGGATAACAAGTTCAACTGTCATATTCCTGGCATGGTACTGGCATATTTTGATGTAGTAAATGGTGGAATAAACATGGTTTTATAGCAAGCTAAACCAGACACTTTTAAGACAGTCACATAAAATTCCAATGTATTGATTACTTTGTGACAACAAACATACACAATAGGCAAAACAAAATAAGGGTACAGGAGTTAATGTTGTGTTATAATCTTAATCAATAGAAAAACAAACAAATATGTAACAAAGAAACACAAAAATACAAAGCACACTATCAAAAACGAAGACAAGAATCCAAGGGATGTATAACTACAAAGCAACCTCATATGTAACAAAGAAACACTAAAAGTCATAAAGATAAAGCACATAAGCAAAAATGAAAGACAAGAATACACAAAATAAAACAATATAACAATGACATAGAAAAGACATACAAAATATAGAACCGTAATAATGACCACAAAATATGTACCATACCTGCTTGTTTATGAAGTATAGTATTGGTTATTCTAATGCAGGACCCGTTATTGCTGGAATATTTGAAATAAAAATGCCAAGGTATTGTTTGTTTGGTGATACTGTGAATGTTGCATTAAAAATGGAAACATTGGGAGCTGGTAAGTAGATATATCAATGTTACATGACATAATTAAATCCTTAAACATTTAAATACCTCATAAAGAAAGATAAATTAAGTCAAATCACATAACGCACTCTTGTATACCGACAGCGAATTCCTTTCATTTCAACTTTATTTTCGTTTTTTTTCTTCTGTGAAACTAATGGATTTAATGACTAAATTATGTGAAAATAAGTAGATTGATATATGACATTTAATGGTTTGAATATTTACTGCAAGTATTAAATCAATGTAGTCGTATTAAAAAATGTGACAATGTTATATGTTATTGAATAAGATTACATTATAACAGCACCTACTTTCGCTCCATTCGGATTTCTAGTTTATTTTGTGTGTTACTAAGATTGTTTTTTTTAAATCCATAAATGAGATTTGAACATTAGCAAACTTCTACTTCCATAATAGATAAACATCTAAATTAAAAATGTCTGACAAATGCTATGTCATTTAGTACGGAGAGAAGAGTTGAGCGCTCACAACTACGTTTAACCCGCCAAATTCTTTATGTATGTGACATTCCGTAATAAAGAGCCTTTAGTACCATGTTTATCGTTAGTTCACGTCTGTCCTATTTGTTTTATAATTAATTAGGCCGTAAGTGTTTTCGTTTATAAATTGGTTCAATTTTTTCATGTCTTTTATAGCCGAATAAATGGCATGGCTTTCTCATTGTTGATGGACGTACGGTGCCTAAAATTACTTAATATCACTTCATGTTAGCTCCGGTGGATGTCTTATTGGCAATCATAAAAAGTTATCAAAGGAACC
Source organism: Mytilus galloprovincialis (assembly GCF_965363235.1). Taxonomy (NCBI): domain Eukaryota; kingdom Metazoa; phylum Mollusca; class Bivalvia; order Mytilida; family Mytilidae; genus Mytilus; species Mytilus galloprovincialis. The sequence goes on along the minus strand of NC_134850.1, from coordinate 43,914,948 downwards.
AGGATTATAATTTAAAACACCAGACGCGCGTTTCGTCTACATAAGACTCATCAGTCACGTTTAGATCAAAATATTTATAAAGCCAAACAAGTACAAAGTGAAGAGCATTGAGGACCCAAAATTCCAAAACCTTGTGCCAAATACGCTAAAGTAATCTATTCCTGGGATAAGAAAATCCTTAGTTTTTCGAAAATTCAAAGTTTAGTAACCAGGAAATTTATAAAAATCCCACATATCAATTTTATATCATTAAAGCTTTAAAACCAATCATAATTACTTTTACATTTTATTCAGTAAACAGAATACACATAAGCCAGACAACAAGAGACTATCTTTTGGCAACTGATGGATATGATATGGAGGAAAGGGATGATGATGTAGTCAAGGTTTGTTGTTTTTCTAACTTGGAATTTTGATGAAATATTTTTATTTTTTCAAGATTTAATTCAAATATAGAATTCGAACCGGAAATCTGTTTAAGGTAGTGAGAATATTGTGTCAGGTTCGCAGACTATGTTTTTTTTTTTTATAGTTAGCCTCTTTGTTTGAAAACAAGGAAAAGTTTTCCTCAAGGAAAAACAGTTTTAATATATTACACCACAAGTAAGCACAAGGCATGTATAGATATGCACATCTAAAAGATTATAGAAGTTAAAGGTTGCACTTTGGAAATACAGCAGTTTCTCAAACCTCGATTCTTTTGGGAAGATATAATATTCATAGATAATTAATTCTGTTTACGTACTGGTTCCCAGATATGATCTCTATGTTTCATCTCGTAGAGACATTAACTTTGAAATGTTACCAGTAAATATGCATATGCATTTTGGTCAAATTGAAATCTGTGGGAACCCTTAAGTCAAGATTGGGGTAGTTAAGAGTTTTAGTGTATGTTTAAACTCGTTGAAGTTGGGGGTATATACACGTTGAAAATATGCCAGACAGGCCTATATTTTGACCTTTGAACAAAAAAGTAATGCATATCAACTTTCCATTCTAGGATATATTTTTTTTCAAAACTTGATAGTAAAAGTGGTGAAGTTTTAGCATTAAAAGGAGTTCATATGGGAAATTGCATTGTACATATTTACAGAAATTTAACCTAAAGTACGCAAGAAAGTATTATTGAAATTTAATCATTTTCTCTTTCATTATAAATTTTTTCTATACCAATCGAAGGATTTGAAAGAAATATTGATGCAGGACATGGAAAAGATCGATTACTCGAAAAATAAGGATTCATATTTAAATCAAAACTTAAAATACATGAGAAAGCAAGATTACATAAACAATAATTGTCTGTTTTTTGTCGAGCCTGCGACTTTTGTCGCAGAAAGCTCGACATATATAGGGATAGTGATCCGGAGGCGGCGTTAACTAACTTCTTTAAAGCTTTATAAATAAATTTTGTGTTTTTACTGTCTTCTGATTGGTTAAAATTATTAGTTTTATTTTCAATGTTGTCAATTTTGATGGCGAGACGCCCACTTTGACGTTGTGTATTCATACGCCAACATGTGTGTACGTTGTTATTGTTAATATAAATAATATAAAAAGTTCTTTGAGCCTTAGTTTTGATAGAAATTTATTTATAATGAATGGCAATAATTTATTTTGATTTTATTGAACCATAAAACTAATTTTTGACTCGCGGATTATTCAATGTGAAGAGTCAAAAATTAGTTTTATGGTTCAATAAATTCAAAATAGATAATAGCCATTCATTAAATATTTTAGAAGTTGGAATACCTGGATGCTTTATACTTTGTATATGTCAGTCGCGTAGGTTTTATTTGACCTTTACCTCATTTTCACGGTTCATTGCTCAATGTTAAGTTCTTGTGTTTTGTTTTGATTTTCTAAAACTATAAGCAATAGGTCAACTATATTTGTACATGCTGCTAACATGGTTCGTCTGACCTTGACCTCATTTTCATGGTTCATTAGTCAATGTTTAATATTCTTGGTTAATGTTAAGTTTATGTGACAGTTGTAATAAAGCTTTATATTTCGGACTATCAATATAATATCAATGATTAGTAAAGAAGATGAGACATATCAGAGTGTGCACTCTTGTTAAAGTGACACCTATTTCTGTCTTGAAGTGATTTATGTATTTTTCTTGAAGCTGCATAACTTTATATTTGAGGACCTGCAAACAAAACAAAAAAGAAAAGAGAATGTGATAATTTAAATTCTTAATATGCTTATACCCCAGAAATTGAAAAGTATTTCAACTCCTCAAGATATATTAGCAATAATTTATTTTTGTTTTTAATTCAGAAGGACAAGGAAGTGTGTGAGATCTACAAAGGAATTTTTCGTACCTACTGGTTGAATAATTCGGACGACTTCATGCCGGCGAAGAAAATATGTGAGATAGAAACGTAAAACAGAAGTAAGCATAGTATGTTTTTTTTAATGATAAACACACGAAAGAATTTGACCAAAACACATAAATCAAGGTAAAAATAAACGAAATAGTTATGATTCACATGAACTGCAAAAGAAGAAATGAGATCAGATGCGTCGACAAAGATCACAATAGGTTAAATGGACACAATTGGTAAATTTACAAATCAGACGGCTAATCTGGTATTTGAAGACCTATGAAAAACATGTTGCTGCTAGCATTGTATCGATGGTCAGGAAAAACAGCAAATACTTAATAACAAAAAAAAATCGGTTGTATTTGAAAATACTCATTTTCCGGCTTGTTTCTTTGTCGAGTCATGCTTTTAATCACGTGTTTGATAGTTAGTGTTGTGTAAGTTTAAGCCTAATCGATTTATTTTTCCTAACAAACCTCTATTTTCCAATTAACAGTTCCAAAACACGTTGAAAATCACTCACAGTTTCCGACGTTAAGGAGCAATCTGTTGATAGTTATTAGTCAAAACAATTATTATGTTTTAAAAAAACTTGCCGAAGTTTAATGTCAAAATGATTACACAGATGGTTGTACTAATCCTATTAATGAGGTTGCAGACAGCATGTAATGTTTATATGGTATACGTTGAAAAAGTAGTTCGTAATGTAATACTGAAAGATTTTAGATTTGATGACATTTCAAATCACTAAGGTGGTCCAGTTTTGTTTCTCACACTTAAGACCCAGTTCGATATTGATTTTATATGAACGTTATAAACTGGTAATGATTTGATAATTTCATTTTTGTCTCTAATTAAAGTATGAGGTAATACACAATAAAAAAACCGGGTATTTTGTTTCGACATCTTTTTAGTAATGTCACCACATCCAAGTGTCTATATATTAATTTATATCAAATAATTACAAAATAAGTATTGATCACGTGGTTCAAAGTTAACGGAATCGTCAAGTAAATTATCACTGAATTCAAAAAGAGCTGCTCAAACCCATAATATGACGCGCGTATTCGGTAAAAAAAATGTATCCTAATGTAAAAAATAAAAAAAAAAAGAAAGACAAATACGAAAACATTCTTCAAGTAAATAACAAATGAAGTAACAAAAATATCAAACTTCTAGGAAAATTAAAAACAAAAAGTATGAATAGGTATTTCAAAATTTTACTTTCATTTTTGAATAGATATAGGATGATGTGGTGTGAGTGCCAATGAGACAACTCTCCATCCAAATAACAATTCATAAAATTAAACCATTATAGGTTAATGTACGACCTTCAACACAGAGCCTTGGCTAACACCAAACAACAAGATATAAAGGGCCCCAAAATTACTAATGTAAAACCATTCAAACGGGAAAACCAACGGTCTAATCTATATAAAAACGAGAAACGAGAAACACGTATAAGTTACATGAACAAACGACAACTACTGTACATCAGATTCCTGACTTAGGACAGGTGGAAACATTTGCAGCGAGATAAAACGTTTTAATGGTACCAAACCTTTATCAATTGGAAGGCTTTTTTCTGCTATATATATGAACATATATCAATGTTGAGTAAACATGTTTAATATTCCAACTTTTGCAAAGGGACCTTTTCATTAATACCAAAGATTTGAATCTACATTTAAGTTTTTTTGTGATTGTTGTTGACAATTGTATTAATGCTTTACTTTAAATACATACTGTCATTGCTGAATGATCACTTTTATTTTTCAGGAAACATAACGTATGACAGTTTCAACCTGTTAAACAGAACCTTTGAATATTTCATCGAATATACCTCAACAAATAAGTGTCCAACAATAAAGCGTTTTTAAAACACGTTCAGACATATATTTCTGTTTAAGTGTCTGTCGTGTACCTTTTTTCAGGTGGTTGAATATTATGTGATACATGTAACTATGAATATAAATGGTGTGTTTGTATTAAAACTCCCTACTGAAAAATTTACTTTGACGGCTTTATAAAAATAAGTATGTAATATGATTGTCAATCAGACAATTATCCACTAAAAATCTAATGAGGTGAATGCAAGCAGTTATAGACAACCAGACATCATACAACAATGAAAAACACTCATAGCGCATAATCAGCTATAAAATATACCGACATGAAAAATATGAAACAATTCAATTTGAAAAACTGATGGCCTAATTCAGAACTAAACCATTTATTTACATAACATTGAATCTCTTCTTTTGTATCTTGTGGATCGTTTGGATCATGGGAATGTTTTGCTTATAAAAATGATTCATTTTAAACTCAGCCTCATTAAGTTCATTGCAAATTCTTACCATATATCTAAAATAATGAACACCATTACTAAGAAAATGTGTAAGCTGAAGGACCGAACAACCATGTGATTTCGTTTACTAGAAAGGACCACCAATGTTCAAACTAATGGATTTATTTGAAGAAAATGCAAAATGTAAAATTTCCGAGAAAAATTCAAATCTGAAGACTCTTATCTAATGGCAAAATCAAAAGCTCAAACATATCAAACGAATGGATGAAAACATTCGTATTTCATTTATTACAGACATTTTCTTACGTAGTAAATGGGGGATTAAATTTGGTTTTAAAGCTAGCTTAATCTCTCACATGGACAGAAACTTATGGCACTTCTTACATGAGAGACACACATTGATAAATTACTTCGTACCTATAAAACACAGTTAATAAACCTGCTGAAAAACGTAAATCTTTCTATGTGTAAAAAGGCACCATATGAACAGTTTGATAATGACATGATGTATTGCCGTCTAACCAGGGAACCCATTTAACGTCTCTTGAAAAGTTGTTCCAGGTTCAACCCATCACTTTATTCGACAATTACCCGTACTAAGTCAGAAATATGACAGATGTGTTCCATTGTGTCGATTATTGAAAAAGTCGAGCTTGTCACTTTGTATAGACGTATCTTTTTGAATTTACCTTGTGAAATCAAAATGTTTGGTAAATCTTCTCATTTTTAAACAAGTGTTAAACTGTTAAACATTTAAATATCGTTTCATTTCGGCCTCTACATGCTCTAGTAAGTGTTCTACGACCAATCTTTCAGTGCTTTTAACAGGTTCCTTAACTACTATTAAAGAGCTTATCATAAACTATTGTAATACAATATATGAACATTAACTATTTTTGGAGTGTATTAAATTCTGTTTTAGATAAATTACGTGCTTTTGATGGTTCTTTTTATTCTGTTCAAAGATTTGTTTTCTACTCCTTATACTACACTTCCACACTATCTTATTAAACAAAAGTTTTCCTATTTGATTAAATGGTCGTTTAGTAAAAATGAATGCAAATATATTTGCTGCAACTCATTAAAAGCCTTTTTCTAAGAAAGGTAAATATGCTAGATATACTTACTGGAGGTGTGATGAGATGATTGAAGCTGTTTATTTTCTCCTTTGTAATATTTATGTAATGTACGTTTCGGCAACAAAGTTCATCGACAGGTTGTAGGTATCCCTATGTTCTCTAATTGCGCCCCTTTAATAACAGACTTGTTTTTGTACTGTTATGAATCACAGTTTATGACTAAACTCAGTAAAGACCCGCCGAAATTGCATTTGATTGATAAATTCAACAACATTTACCGTTATCTTGATGATATTTTTTGTTTAATAATCAAGATTTTTCTAAATATACTGCTGAAATTTATCCCAAACAACTTACTTTAAATAAATCAAATTTAAACGGTCATAACTGTTCTTTCTTTGATTTAGATATTTTGGTTGTAAACGGGAAACTCCACACTAAAGTTTACGACAAATGGGACGATTTTTCGATCCCTATTGTTAGTTTTCCATTTTTAGATGGTGATGTTCCTTTGTCACCATCTTACAGTGTTTATATTTCACAGCTCGTTCGCTATGCTCGTGTTTGTTGTGACGTTTTTGATTTTAACGAACGTAATCTATGTATTACTGGTAAATCATTAAACCAGGGATTTCGTTACCATAAATTACTTATTAGTTATCAAAGGTACCAGGATTATAATTTAATACGCCAGACATAAGACTCATCAGTGACGCTCTTATCAAAATATCTAAAAAGCCAAACAATAACAAAGTTGAAGAGCATTGAATATCCAAAATTCCAAAAAGTTGTACCAAATACGGCTAAGGTAATCTATACCTGGGATAAGAAAATCCTTAGTTTTTCGAAAAATTCAAACTTTGGTCAACAGAAAATTTATAAAAATGACCACATTATTGATATTCATGTCAACACCGAAGTGTTGACTACTGGGCTGGTGATACCCTCGGGGACGAAACGTCCACCAGCAGTGGCATCGACCCAGTGGTGTAAATAGTTATCAGGATTATAATTTAGTACGCTTTTACTAAATTTTTCCATAGATATAAAGATTTGGTTTTGAAGTTTGGTTGTACCTGTAGAAAACTTATTTCATACGGGATAACACATCCTCATTTTTACGTAAATATTGTTAACCGTGCCCGGAAATTAGAAATGATCCTGGTAAACTTATCGCTCCTTTAAATAAACTTATTCTAAAAGGTTACTAATTCAACAATGTAATAAGATAATTGAATATTGTTTTTCTTGGTATAAATATTGATTTTGTAATCAGTAAATTAAGAGCAAACTAAATATTACTAGTATGTTATATACATATACACATTCATGGACCTACTATCTGTCGATACCTGTATCTTGACATTGCACAAGGTCATGTTTTTCTCTGACTGTTTATGACGTCTTTACACTTAATCCATTGGATGTTGGATGTGTACGGATTGATAATTTAGTCTTAGATGCATGCTTTTTTATAAGTTGTTAGTGACTTTGAACTTTGACTCTCAGATCTGTACCTAGTGTCTTTTTATTGTTGGGATGTACAAGTACGCAGCTACGTCCACTTGTATTTTTGTCCATCTGATGAGTTAAACCTTTTTAAACTGATTTCTATAATTCGTTCTTATGTTGTACTGTTAAACCACTGTCCCAGGTTAGGGGAGGGTTGGGATCCCGCTAACATGTTTAACTCCGCCACATTATGTATGTATGTGCCTGTCCCAAGTCAGGGAGCCTGTAATTCAGCGGTTGTCGTTTGTTTATGTGTTACATATTTTTTTCGTTCATTTTTTGTACTTAAATAAGGCCGTTAGTTGTTTTGTTTGAATTGTTTTACATTGTCATTTCGGGGCCTTTTTTAGCTGACTATGCGGTATGGGCTTTCCTCATTGTTGAAGGCCGTACGGAGAGTTGTCTCATTGGCAATCATACCACATTTTCTTTTTTATATTAAACAACTTAGTTTTATGAATAAAATGGAAACTAAGGAACACATGTACATATGTTACTTGATTTATAAAAACAAAAAAATGCCCTGAAACTGACAATACTATAATAATTGAATGATTATATAACAGCATATTTGTTATATTTAGGGAAGGTGTCTTTCAACAAAAGCGGCATTCCCTGGAAAATAAAATGTGCTCCTCGTCAAAGAGTAATTACCATAATTGCAATTGTCTTAATAAACCTTGAATAATAGCTACCAAAAACACATATAGATAAGCTTAAGAAAGGGGAAAGGTACCAAAATGAATATTAGAATTAATAAGTGGAATCAAATTGAAAAAGTCATGGCGGAAAACAGAAACGAAAACAGTGAAACAGTACACAAAACAAAGAACATCAAAGACTGAGCAATACGAACCTCACCAAAAATTGGGGGTGATGTCAAGTGCTCCGGAAAGATGAAACGATACATACAGTGTTTTAACGGAAATTTAAGCTAACAGCTAAAGAGATTATTTGAATTTTCCATTCGTGATCTTTCATTCTTATACAGAACCATTCAATAATCATCTGCATTCGGAGTCTATATATTCCAGATGATTATTTATTTCAAAGCATATATCAAATCATGATTCTTAACACTTAAGAGGGTGTAAAACGTACATATTTCGTATTTAGTATGTCTTATCTACAAGAAACAGATGTCTAAGTAACATGAACGCCACCATGAAAGGAATGATAAGAACATTCAGTTCGTTAAGTAGCAACCGTCGAGTTACTTAAGCTCAGAAAAAGATTCGGCGATAAGCCGTACTTGGTGATGTAACAGTCTAACAAAGGAGAACAGAAATGTGAGAACTACAATTGGAACATATAAATTATATCCATGATCATCAATGAACAAGAAGTTTGTTCAAAATCAAACAAATGATGATGACATCCGTCAAACCTTTGAAGAGATGAATTCAAGTACTACTGGATAATCAGTCTATGGTGGTATCATTAGCTCAATAATCAGTACATAGTTACCGATACGAAATTAAAACAATCTATTCTAATATTGTTTATTAGTATTTATTAAGTTAAACTTAGAAAAACTAAGGTTTCCACTCCCTTTTCTGACACCTAAGCTAACTGTACTATTGTAGTACACGATAACGTAACACGATCCCGCTAACATGTTTAACCCCGCCACATTATTTATGTATGTGCCTGTCCCAAGTCAGGAGCCTGTAATTCAGTGGTTGTCGTTTGTTGATGTGTTACATATTTGTTTTTCGTTAAAAATATTTTTGTTTTTATTATTTTTTTACATAAATTAGGCCGTTAGTTTTCTCGTTTGAATTGTTTTTCATTGTCTTATCAGGGCCTTTTATAGCTGACTATGCTGTATGGGCTTCGCTCATTGTTGAAGGCCGTACGGTGACCTATAGTTGTTAATGTATGTGTCATTTTGGTCTTTTGTGAATAGTTGTTTCATTGGCAATCATACCACATCTTCTTTTTTATATTAACAGTTAGCAGTTGTATGGCTGTTTATTGTGAATTGTTTACTGAATTATTTGAAGATCATTACAGATTTCCGATGGCCTCTTGCTGGACTAAAATACATTTTGTCAGGTGCCTTTTACTGTCCTATTGAGTTAATAAGAAGAACTAAGTCAAGGGTTATTTTTGAATAACTCTATCCAGTCTTGTTTTGCGTAACGCATTTAGACCAAGAGCAATTTCTGCCTTAAACTTTCCTTCCTGTAATAACTGATAACTTGTTCCAAATAAAGACAGTATATGCTTATCTTTTGACAGAGAGCAGTATATTTCTTTGGTCTCTGATAGATCTTTTCTTATTTCAACTAACTTATCATTAGTTATGTTTTCCGTAGAACAAATTTCCAGTGAAGCTAGAGATTTTATGAAACACATATCTGACTCGAATTCTGCCATCAATTTAGGTTCTTCTCTTGTACTTTCTATCACCCGGAATAGAACTCCATATTCATACATGTATTCACACTGCCCCTTCAAAATACTATGTTCTGCAAAAAAGAATTTCAGCTTCTCATATTCCAACTTATTCATTTTGAATGAAGCTGCTTGTTTTTGATCAATCTCTTCGGCAGTCTTCTGTAAAGTAAAACAAAAAGAACCAATAGCATTATACCACATTGACTGAACACGACCAAGTACCCCAACGATTATCGATAACAAGCACTTATTAAACTGTTCGAATTGTGTACGCTAATAATTTTGGTGTCCTTTATAGCTTGCTGTTTGGTCTGTATCAAAGCCCTGTGTAAAAGGCCGTACTTTGACCTGTGTTTGTTATTATCAGGTTGAGAACAACCCTCCCCCAGACAAGACACAAGGGATCATTTTACTGATGTAGAAAAGAAAATAGAAATACCAAGGATTTGTATAGTTCTTCTAAACAAAACCTTTGAACACTTAGAATTTTGTACTCAAAAAGAGGAGAGTTGCATCATATTTTAAACAAATTTTTCTAAAAGAGGGGTCCACTTATTTTGAATAATATTAAACTGTTAAAGTAAATGTGTTAACATGGTTAAAGTCCAGGAATATTACTAAATTCTTGGACATGTTTTGACCATTTAATACCAGATAGATATATAGTTCTATGAGAAAATATGAGCCCTTTCGTACAAACAAATATATTATAACTTATATTGATCCATCATTAAACATGTAAAAGGGATATTTATAACATTAAGGGGTTGCCCCCAAACTGATTATGATTTGGATGGAGAATAGTCTCATTGTCAGTCACACATACATAGACCAGATTTAATTACTTCTTGGTGAACAGGGAAAAAATACTTCAGAAATTAAAGAAATGTCAAAATACAAGTGATAAATAAAGTTTTAATATTGTCAAAACCTATTATTTTATGTTTACAAAAAAAAATTATAATCGCTCGCCTTTACTTTTCAAGCTTCGCATCAAAAATTTGCAAATTAAATAATTAAAATTTTCAAATCGCTCGCTCTCCCCAAATTTTGGAGTCCAAAAATCCGTAGAACAAGAAATTAAATTGGTGTGGCCTAAATTAACAATTGCAAAAGTACTCTATAAAAGATGATTAAAGGATGTAAGTACTAGTATTACTATTATAATGTTTCAAAAGTATCTTAAGTGGATTATTTATATGGTGGATTTAGGATATTCTAATTCGGGAAAGTTAACAAGATCAATAAGGCCACACCAATTTAAATCCTTATTTGACGGACCCGCCCGTACCTTTTTTTTCCAAAACAGAATTTTTTTTTATTTTTTTATATTCCCGCTTCCCGCATCCGGAAATGTAATCATGTCCATTTTACGCACCGTTTTTTGTAAATATTATAAACAGATATCAGTATTTGTTTTCAAAATCACAGTCTAACGATTTAAAACCTATAAGTACCCCACCACACTGTGTAAATATCTGTAGGAGTATTTGGGAACCTATCCCAAGTGGGAGTTCTCCGATATACATATATAACAGCGGAAACACCTGGACAGAACACAACATTGGTTTCTTTCCCCCTTACTTATATTCCCTATCAAAAACTGTTCGTTGTTAGAATAAAATACAAAGAACTTCTGAAGGATTTGCCTTCAATTGCAATTATATTGTATGCTGGCGAAACAAAACTATCCATAGCCGCTGCATGTTTATGCACCTGTCTTGATTGATTCAGGGGCCTATCGTTCAGCAGTTATTGTTTGTTGATGTGGTTCCTTGGTATGTCCCGTTTGGTTATATAAATTAGATAGTTGTTTTTCCTGTTCGATTTGTGTACTTTAATAATTTTGGGCTCCCTTATAGCTTGCTGTTTGGTCTGGATCAAAACCCTGTGTAAAAGGCCGTACTTTGACCTGTGTTTGTTATTATCAGGTTGGGAACAACCCTTCCCAAGACAAGGGGTCAGTGTTACTGCTGTAGAAAAGAAAATAGAAATACCAAGGATTTGTATAGTGGTGCTACTATACAAAACCTTTGAAAACTTAGAAATTTGTACTAAAAAAGAGATGAAATAAATCATATTTAAACAACTTTTCTAAAAGAGGGATTCACTTATTTTGAATAATATAAGACTGTTTATAAAGTAAATGCGTTATTTTGATTAAAGTCCAGGAATATTTCAAATATTACAAAATTGTTGGACATGTTTTGTACATTTGATACCAGATAGATAAATATATATTTGGGAAAATGTGAGCCCTTTTGTACTAAAAGGCTTTTTTTTTTTTACAAAAACAATATATTATAACTTATATTGACCCCTCATAAAAGGGATATTTATAACAGTAAGGGGTTGTTCCTAACCTGATTATGACTTGGATGAAGAATTGTCTTATTGTCAGTCACAATTACATAGACCAGATTTAATTAATCAATTATTTCTTGGTGAACAGGGAAAAAATACTTTATAAATTAAAAAAATGTCAAAGTACAAGTGATAAATCAAGTTTTAATATTGTTAAAACCTACTATTTTAGGTTAAAAAAAATTATGATCGCTCGCCTTTACTTTTCAAGCTTCGCCTCAAAAATTTGCAAATTAAATAATTTTTTGTTATTAAAATTTTCTAATCGCTTGCTCGCCCCAATTTTTGGAGTCCAAAAATCCGTAAAACAAGAAATTAAATTGGTGTGGCCTAACAACTAAAATTATGTGACGGTTTCATAATATGTAGTATAGAGAAAAGAAAGTTGTATGAACATTACATTATACATAGTTGATTCATTTTTTTCCACTCAAAATATTGTAAAACAAAATATTTTACAGTTTACATGAAAATGTAACAGTTATTAATGATTGTAAAGCTTTTTGTAACTAGCTTTTTTTTTTATAGACATGTCAAATGTTCCTTTCAAAGAAATGTTGTATGAGTAATATAATTATCTGTATTTTGCTAATAACTGATTTTATCTTTCAATCATAATACCCATACCTAACCAAATAATCATTAAAAGAAAAAGCTACTTAGATTTTTTTTATTTTATTGTGTTTTAACGCCACTTTTGAGCACCGCATTTAGACTATTTCGTGGCGGTCAGTTTATTTTGGTGGAGGAACCGGAGTGCCCGCTGAAAACCACCGACCTTCGAAAAAGCTACTTAGAAGTTGTTTGGCAATTGAAGTGTATTACATGTTCTTTGCATATTTATGCATTTTCTCGTTAGTCCATTTTTCCTGTTTACTTTTGATTTTAAAACATAAAAAAATATTTCATTTCATTTTCAACCACACGTTGGATGATTAATCACATCGGCTAATCTGTATAATACATTATAATGTATTCTATTAGAAATATTATATCTTAACATCTCAAAGCTTATATTTCAAACTATTTGGTTGAAGTAATGTAAGTTGCTTCAAATTTTTGTTTTGCTGCCAATAATTACAACAGGCCATAATGCTAGAATAGGCCAAGGCACTATGAAGGGCATTTTTTCTACAAGGAATTATTTTGAGATTTAATTTGAATCATTTAGAGTGTATGATAATCGTGTTTTACTAATGACTTTTTTCAAATACAGTTTCCATCAATCTATTTTAGTAAAGACAATCAGCAAACTTGATATAATCAGCTACATGTACCGAAATGCCTTTTTAATTTAATTTAAGTTAAAACTGGTGGTTTCAGTAGTATTGAAATATTTGAAGATTTTGTATTGCGGATGATTTTTCGTTTCACTGTTTCATCATGATATATTTTACCGCTAAGATTTATCAAAACTGTCGGGTGAAATAAAGGCTCAGAAATTAAACTAACAATTCCTTGTTTCCAACACCATGTTCAACTGATAATTGTTTTCACAATACTTAGTATATTGATATTGCCATTCAGAACATTTCTATCAAATAGTTTTATTCTGAATTAATAGTGGCGTCGCAATGTTATAGAATCAATTTAATTTCAATGCTAAGGACTTTTTATTAACTAAATACACATAGAAGAGACATCGTCAGAAATAAATACGTACTCTTCTGTTCCTCTCTCTATCTAACTCCTTTTGTAGTTTCCGAATATGGTTTTGCATCTGATTTTTTTCTTCCTGCTCCCTGTAAATAGTCAAAATCAAAGACTCAATTGATTCTTATTTTTATGATTTCCTTTGTTTGCATTAATGTAAAGTTTATTAACAGTTGTAATAAACAACAGTCTTTAATTGTACAAAAAGGAGTTGGAGCGATAAAAATAATAAATGATTAGATCTTCCTTTAATGCATCCTTGAACAAGTATTTATAACATTAAAAGTAGACAAAATATCTATATCAAACCGTTGTCTACATTTTTTTTTGTGGTTTACACGAAAACATCTGCAATTTCTCTAATTTGTCTGGAGATAATCTCCTCAATCCTTTATTGGAAGTAAGTAAAATTGTCTCAGAATTTTAGCCATAGATGCCCTTTTCGTTTTACATTTCGTTATAGGCTAGGGCTCTCTATGAAGACATACATTTGACTAAACTCAAGGTTTATTGAATTATATTGCTGTTGGCAATTATGAAATTTCAGATAGAGGAGATTCTTTTAAATATTTGAATTTATATTTCAGATAGAGGAGATTTATGTAATTGATCTACAGTTTTCTGAAACTTCGCAACATCACATTCAAAATCTGATTTTAATTGGAAAGAATGTTCTGTATCAATTTGGATCCTCAATACTCTTCAACTTTGTACTTGTTTGGCTTTATAAATATTATGATATGAGCGTCACTGATGAGTCTTTTGTAGACGAAACGAGTGTCTGGCGTACTAAACTATGCTCCTGGTACCTTTGCTAAATATTGAATGAACTTAAGATAAAATCTTCAATTCACATTTATCATCATCTGAATTTCGACATATATATAAATTGCAGTTTTTATTATCCTGTTTAATATATGGTTAAGGTAAACTATGTCAATAAATAATACACATGCATGTTTTATACTGTAATTATTTTAGCAATAAATCATAGAATTTAATTTTTTAGGCTAGCACTGATGAGAAAACAAATCAGGGGAAACAAGTTCCATGTCTTATTTTGCTTACTTCTTGTGAAAATTTGCATCAATTTCTTCTATGACTGAATCGGTGAAGTGATTCTGATTGAAAAGAGGAATTCGACCTGGGCTTGATAAAGCATCTTCAGTTTCTTCATTAATGCTTTGGACCTCTGTTTGTAAAGCTTTCCATTCGGTAAGGAATGTACTATCATGCAATTCTTGCAAAAGATTTTCAAACTTCAAATATCGATCCTTAATTTCGTCCTGAAGTCGTCTGAAAAACATCCTTTTTCTATCTAAATCTTGACTTTCGATTTCTTTAAAATCTAACGCAGTTGTCAAACTTATTTGTTTATATCGATCAATTATTTTATGTAATTCATCTACGGTTTCCTGAACCTTCGCAACATAACATTCAAAGTCTGATTTTAATTGGAAAGAATGTTCTGTATCAATTGTTTCAAGTTTTTGTCTTACTACTCCAACCTGTGTTCCTAACTTGTCTTTAATTTGGTTCACTTTTTGACGACATTTATCTGCCACAGTCCTAATCTTTTCAGTTTTATGTTCATTATGAGTACTTGTCATACATTCCGCGCATGTTAAACAATCACATTTATTGCAATAGTATGCAAATGTGTTCTTATGGGTTTCACATACCGGGCGGGGTCTGAAAACACGATTTCCTTCCACCACTTTATGATCTCTTAAACTTGGAACTTTATCATGAACGTTCTGTCTACACTCAACACATAAATCTTGGTCACATTCAGCACAGTATAAAGATGCCGAAGCGGTTTCACAAAATCCACAAATTATTGCCGGACTTTGAGCCATGATACTTAACTTAAACTATATTATTCCAATGTTTTGAACGGTCTCTCTCAAATATGGCGGATAACAAATGAGTCATATGCCGTCTTTAGCAATCAAAATCAATAAACTGTACACAATAATACGCACTAATAAATATTTACAAGACAATTTTAAATGTAGAAACAGGAAGTAGAATAACGGTACATATTAAATGAATGACGTAATACATTTTGTTATTTGAAAATATCAAAAGATATAAAAGAACAAACTTCTTTTTTTACTTTTCTTTTCTTTTAAATGGACAAATAAAATAAAGACAAGACTTACTGCAAATTTGAAGACATACCAAATGCTGTAAATTAAGTTAAATACAGAAAATGTTTTGTTGAAAAATGTTTTTTCAAGGAGTCATATTATTTACTTTGGTTACATGAAAATAATAAAATTGTTTTATTTAAAGGGTTATTTGTTGATTGCGATTTAATACGTGTTTTTGATGGTCCCTTAATTTTTTTTTCGCATCTGAATGATTCACTACCACAAAATCATATCAAACATTAATTTTTAATTTAATTAAATTGATTTTTAAAGTACAGAAAAGGTATTTATAATGGTAGTAGGACATTAACCAACATACTTTCGTAACTAATATCTGATGTGGTTGTGTTTGTGTAGACGAGTTGATGAATGAATCATTGAAGAATGTCAACATCTCCTTTTAAAAAAAATATTGTTGTATATTCTTACTCTTTGATAATGCATTTGAAGAACGGTGACTAGGGGGAAGGGGGGCTGGAAACTAACGTTATAACATTTCTTTTTAAAAATTTTAAACTAATACAATGCCACAAAAACCATTTAACATTAAAAGGTGTAAATACAAGTAACTCTGTTAACCCCTAATGCCAGCAATTTAATGGAATTCATATTAATTGTAGAATTAGTAAAAATCTGTTCTGCTTGATGTTAAAACATTATTATTGAATGACATTTCTTACAAAATAAAGGAATTTTAGTTTCTGATAATCAAATATATATTTTACTGAATCTGCATTTTGACGTTTTATAGTTCAAAACAATTTCGAACTGACAACTTGTGTTTATCAAATATATGACTGTATGCTCTTAAGGTGGTTTCTAATACTACAGGGAGATAACTCTGTAAAATCAGCTAAACGTTTAATTACGTTGTGTTGTTTAGGGAATATTAAGCTTCTCAATGATCAAAATTAGTGTTTGTCAAACTGCTATATAACCAATGTAATTTTTTTGATAAATTGGTTGGTTCAAATATTTTGAAATTTTTATATTTTTGTCAAAGGGTCAAAGTAAACACTTTTTTCAAAATTTTATGAAAACTAAAACAGCCAAATTGATTTAAGTGAAGGTGTTGGGTACCACCTTCAGTATAAATGTACGCGTCTTTTTTAATATTCTTACTTCATGTCACCCTTTTTAACAGTTTTCATTCTTCTAAAAGAGGGACGAAAGATACCAAAGGGACAGTCAAACTCATAAATCTAAAACAAACTGACAACGCCATGGCTAAAAATGAAAAAGACAAACAGAAAAACAATAGTACACATGACACAACATAAAAAATCTAAAGAATAAACAACACGAACCCCACCAAAAACTAGGGGTGATCTCAGGTGCTCCGGAAGGGTAAGCAGATCCTGCTCCACATGTGGCACCCGTCGTGTTCTAATGTATCCTTCGTTATTTTGACAAGTGTTAATGTTTAGTTTAAAGTTAGACAGTTAGATAAAGTAACAGAAAGAAAAATTAACACATTTTACAAACTTAGTTGGTAACCATGACAAAATCTGTTTACATATAAATATTTTTGAATTTGTGGGATTGAGAATCATCTTCGTATTCTAATATTTAATGATAAAAAATTATAATATCCAAATTTGTCATGGGGGATGCTGAATTGTTTTGAATAATTCTATAAAACACGTGACTATGACAACATTTTTAGCTACCTTATAATATTTATCCATATAGTCAAATGTTTTGCCTGAATCAAAATAATTTCAGTTTAAAAACGCTTGCTCAAGTGATTTATGACTTTTTCACACCGGTAAACTACTGTTGCCTTTATTAAGTGCATTTTTGAATAAATTATAGATAACTATAGATGGTTCAAAACTTCAATTTCAATCGATTGTAAAATACATTGGGTAATTTATATAAACATATATATAATACGTGTTGGACGTATTTCAATATATTCTCATTCAAAACAATTTCTTTATGATAATTATTTACTTAATACATGTAATAGCTCTAATTCTGACGTTTTGAATGATACAAACAATCACAGAAAAAAGAACGAGGTGCAATTAGGTACTTATTCGGTGTAATTTGTCTCTGAAATAAGGATTTTAATTTAACGTTTCAATTCATATTTATCTTAATGCAAAATAAATAGTTCCACGTAGGATCCATGACGTCATAAAACATAATCGTGTTAATTTACACACTTATTGTGATGTATTTGTTGTCAAGGCAAAATGTCATACAGAAAACTGTGACCATAAATGTTATTTAAAAAGGCAATTTTAAGAAAATTTCGACGAACGTGTTTTTACTTGTCCAAATTTTGCATCTAATAGAGTATCGATGCATATAGTTTATTATAATTTCTTTAGATTTTACGCGCATCGGTAAAATAAAAAATAAGAAAAAAAAACCCCATTACAATCTAGACTCCTATGGTTATGTTTAATGAGCTGATATAAATAAAGTATTTAAAATATTAATGCAGGTATTGAAGATTTTTTTATATAGATTATATGCGCATATAAGAAATAGACAAACATGATTCGCCTACATTATTAATACAAAAGAATGAGAGAAAAAACTTGAGAAAATAAAAGACAAATACAACAGGAATAACGTAAATCACAACTATTCAAATTGCATAGTTGAACGTTATTACAATAATCGTTTGAAGTATTTGAAAAAAATACATGATGCCCTTGATAGATATGAAATATACATGAATTAGTCATATCTATCAAAATCATAAATATCTGAAAAATGACTGAAGAAAGTTGTCCAATCGATCTACTACACAAATATTATAGAAAACATTGACTCGATATAAAGCAGCAATTCAGATTGTTATAAAAGCAGGATTAAACATAGAAGTCGTAGCAATAACATAATAACGAGATCTGGTCGTAATAACAAAATATTACA
Source organism: Mytilus galloprovincialis (assembly GCF_965363235.1). Lineage (NCBI taxonomy): Eukaryota > Metazoa > Mollusca > Bivalvia > Mytilida > Mytilidae > Mytilus > Mytilus galloprovincialis. The sequence continues at coordinate 43,896,251 of NC_134850.1, read as the reverse complement.
TGCAAAGGGAGTTAACTGTGGTTTGCTGAATTGACTTTCGTTCGCTTCTTTTTGTTTGCTCATTCAATAATATCCATATAAAGCTTGATATATGAATTAAGCAAATATCTTATAATACATTTTTATAAATTTTTCTTATTTTCAATACTTTATATCTTATAGCCAAGTTTGATGATGACTTTAATTACTCAAATATAACACGAACGTTAGACAAAAGGAAAGTAAGTTTTTCTGCCTTTTCTTTTCTATTTAGCAACATTCCAGCAACGCCTGCATATTGAGTATATTTCTCGATTCGATATTTTAGGGCTTGCTTTTTCGATTATAATTTACGTGTTATAGGGTTGCTGCTCACATGGAAGCTATTAAATAAAGAATTCAAAGTGAAAAAGTTGAAATAATTCCTTCAGAAATCTAACAGACACATTCACGAGTTGATTGACCGTTGTGAGATACTGGTTTCACAGATCACGACGGATATGTTCCAATCGTCGAAATCTTTTACATCATTTCCCCGAATGTGACATAAAAAAAACGGGCTTTTTATTTACACAGACAAGACTACGGATGTGTAGCAGAATTTATTTACCCGTCCGGAGCACCTAAAACCCTGTTTCTGGTGAGGTTTCTGCAGCTTAATCTTTATTTTTTGCTAGTTGTGTTTTAATTTACTGTTGTTTGTCTTTTTTGTTTTTGCCATGGCATTTCAAGGTTTATTTTTGACTTATGAGTTTGAATGTGTATTTGGTTCCGTTCGTTTTCTGTTTAAGATGTCTTTACCAATATTTGCATGATATCTTTTCTAATGCACCAAAATAAATTAATGAGTTGCTATGACTGGTTTCTTTAGTTTTTCATATATTACTTTTTTAACATTTGGCTTCAGATATATCCTTTTGTGTGGCTAATTGACCAAGCAAGTCTTCCTCTTTGAAATAATGGTAATTCAAATACAAGAATCTTCGACAAACGAGACTTCTTCAATTTTAGAATTATGAATTATCCTCACCTTATCAATTATGAAATACAATATCTGTTTCGCATTTTATGAGCAATATACCAAATTCACCTGCGTATTGGGTACACATTTCTAAAACTCATACAATATTCAAAAGCTACTCACAAAAATTATAATCGGAAAATATCAAGAAGTTTAACAAATAAAAAAAAAAAAAATCATGTTTACTTCATAATTAATTTAAGACGGTCTAGAGTTATAATTTTTTTGTTTCGTTCGGTCGTATTAAATTTGACGTATCTTTGTATTTTTGCATTCCGCAATTGTGTGTTTGAATTTGAAACTTTCGAGTTCCTGGAACATGCACTCGTTTATATCCATGAAAAGGTCGACTATGCATATGTAATTGCAGATGGTAGCTAACGAATATCAAGATCGGATAATGACACTTTTCTTTTTACCCTTTAATCAATTAAAAAAATCCCCATTAGGAATTTCCTTTGGAATTCGGTATTTTGTTTTACTATTTTTCTCAAAGCTTTTCAATCTTCTAAACTTTGAATTTTTCGAAAAAAAACTAAGGATTTTCTTATCCCAGGCATAGATTATCTTAGCCGTATTTGTCACAACTTTTTGGAATTTTGGATCCTCAATGCTCTTCAACTTTGTACTTGTTTGGCTTTATAAATATTTTGATATGAGCGTCACTGATGAGTCTTATGTAGACAAAACGCGCGTCTGGTGTACTAAATTATAATCCGGTTACCTTTGATAACTATTCTAATTTTGTTTAAAAACTTTGAGTACAGTGGTAAAAGCTAAATTATGTTAGTATGTATTTAATTCAGGTACATTAATTAACCCTTAACGATACAATATTAGTATTATACATTATTGTTTTTTGATTCATACTTTATATTAGTATGAAAATATTCCCAAACGCATTCCTATACAAATCGATTTGAATGATTAGCACAATAAAGTATGTGTCATAGACTTTTATAAAAAGTCAGGTGTTATCTTATCTAGTTCTAAAAAGAAACATGGGGTTCTAATTTTAAATTCTTTATGAAGTTATACGTGCTCAACTTCATTTAGATAACATATAAGTAGCAGTTATATAATTGCTGCCATTTTGCACATTCTGTAATTTCTGTGTCATATTTTGTGCACCGCACTGTTATTTATCGTTTCCTTGTTTTTTTACCATGGTATTGTCAGTTTGTTGTCGACTGAGTTTTTTTTTTTATCATTTTGGAATCTGTCGCCTCTATTTCAAATATAAGATATATGAGTAAGTTGTTGACAGTTGTTTTGATATTTTGTCTCGATAACACACTAATATAATGATATAATGAGTGTAGAAAAATAGATACATGTACCATTATTTTTTTTATACATTCTGTCATTTTTCTCATATAACTTTTAAATTAGTAGCATGGATCACTCGGTAAATGAACATAATCAAAATAGCTTTTAGTCTTGCAGTGTGACACAACTGAACTGTCTTCTTTATTTCCACAAAAGTTAGCTGCCATGACGTTTGAAATGATTTTGCAATTGTTTCATGGTTAAAGATTTTAGTTGTATACTTAGGTTTCATCCATCATGTTTTAAAAAAAAAATGCGTGTACAATTTAAGGAATAGGACAGTTGTAAATCCATTCGTTTGATGTGTTTGATCTTTAGATTTTGCCATTTGAATAGAAACCTTCCGTTTTGAATTTTCCTTAGAATTCGGGATTTTTGTTCTTTTACTTTTTTGTGTATGATCGTTTCACTTGAATTACTACTTTGTTCTGATTTATAACTTTAGGCAAAATGAACAATGCAAGTTTTCACCCTGCAACTGTACAACAAACCTTTCTTAACTGCACCAACCAATTTATAGTTTTATGAATATTTTTTTAATTAAATTTCAGTACATTTATATATTTCTGAGTTTAGTAATACGTCCATTATCACTGAACTACTATATATATGTGATTAGGGGTTAGTTGAAGCACGTCTCTGGATGGGGGATGTTCTCGCTGTGTTGCAGACCTATTGGTGACCTTCGTCTTTTCTATACTTTGGACGAGTTGTTGTCTCTTTGACACATCCCCAATTATTATTTTCATTTTTATAGTCTCTTTGACATATTCCCCCTCTTCATTCTCAATTTTATTGTGAAAGTGGAGATGTTATATGGCGTATACAAAATAGAAAAAAAAAAAAAAAAAAAAATTGGAAGAAGAATCAGAATCACCTTTTAAGGAATTTAAAATAAATGTCACAACAAAACTGTTGACGTAAACTCGAGATATATGACGAAATGCTTCCGTTATTCTTATTGAACTTCATCTTTGTGGATAAACAAAAGTTAAAACTGTGAAAACAGTAGCCTTTGTCGATTAGTTTGTACACGTTACAATTTAAAGTAAACATATCGAGTAGACGTATTTAAATGAAAACAACTGAACAGATGCTTATATCACAGGTTAAATATTAGGACATACACGTAATCATTTATTAAATATTAAGGTATATTCTAGTCCAACTGAATTCGACCCTGTCAAAATATTCCAGCATCATAGATTATTTTTCATGTTTACGATGTCCGATTAGTCAGCGCTTAAGATAACTTTTGAATCTACTAAAATAGAGCTTTCTATTATTAAGTAGGTAAAACTTTATAAAACAGTCTTTCATTGGACACACAGGTTTGGACCACTTTGGCGTGAGGTTCTGAAATTTCTCATTAAAACCCTTGGATTGATTCACATTGAAAGTTGTATAAAACACCAAATATACTTTAAAATGTACCAGGTATTTACCAAAAAGAAAAAGGAAAATTGATAGTTCTAAACGTATCCACTCCTTTTGTGATGTTTTTTAAGACAATTAGACGATTTGTTTTTATTCATAAGCCGTTATGTCGTTTTTGTGGATTTTGTTTTAAATTTTATCTTTCTAATGTTAATTTTTTTGTACTTGCAGATATGGTTGAGGCGTTATTGTCATTGCTAATTGAAATGTGACAGAAATTACGTTTTGATCGAATGGCGAACAGTCCGTATTGATAATTGCTTCAGAAAGGCTCTAAAAGTTATGTTGGCACGTATTAACATCTTTAAGTTTTTATTTGTAAATTTCAGACCAATGAACTGAGTTATTGATATAAAGAGGAAACATTAAGAAATTACATCAATGGAAATTTTAACACATTTTACAAACATTTATGGTAACCATGGTTAATTTAAAACGTAAAGATACATAACCTTTACTGTTGATGTCTATGGCAAACTGACGTAAGGTAGGTATTTTGATTTTCTTTTCAAGCCGTTTTGAATTTGATATTTTTAAATTAAAATATATAAGATTCATATAAATTTAACAAAAAAATAAAATAAATAAAAATGCACCAACTGATTGATATGTTTATACACATTCTGAGACAGAATGTATCACCTTAAATTTTAACTCCATTGATTGAAAGTAATACATGTTTCCAGTTGAGGTCAGGACACTTAAAAAAAAAGACAAAAAGAACTTTTCAAATTAAATATACACACAATATATGTAGACTGTTTTAAAAAGATCTGTTTTGTCGACGCATTCCTTCTATATTTCCAATCCCGTACAATCAATGGAAATATCGAATTTTAGCAAAAATTCAATACGTCTGCTATATGTTATGTCATGAACAGAAGCATAATACGTCAATATTCCATCAAAATGGTAATTTACAACCGAGTCATTGTGTTATTGTGTAATATTTGTCAAATAGTTTCGATCTACATTTAAGCTAGAAATAGGGTCAATTACAGGACCTTGTGGGTCCTTCTGTCCTGTTCAATGTACGGTATTGTTTTGTACGTTTCACTGTAGAGCCATTTGTCAAAATATATGATTGTGTTATATTTTTAAAAGTTACTTATTAATTTATTCAATTCTTACATACAAGTACTAACAAAAGTGTTTTCTTAAATCTTGTTTGACTGTTTTATTTTCAAAAGCGTGTAAAACGTAGATTCACATTCACTCAAATAATGAATTGACGCACGAATTCTCTAATGTACAACTAGTTCGCCTTGTTTCTAAGGAACAGTAATACAAATTCATCGTCAAATTTCTGTAAGTAATGAACAGTGAAGCATACTAAAGATTGTTTTACTTTCTGAAAACATTTAACTTCTCTGTTTATTATTCCAAAAATTATCATCTAAACATTGTGGCAATTTTATTAGCTGTTATGTCAAATTAGTCGACCTACAGTAGTCAGTAGAATTCGTTGTGAATTTGTTAGTTAGAATTAAAACTTTAGAATTTATACAAACGTCTTTGGATTACATAAAGGAATATGACAAATCAATAGCACAGATTGGTCTACTTTCTGCATTGAATGTCATGTACTTTCCACTTGTTTCCACTTATTAAGAATATTGCTTCATGAGAGGTTCATTCTAGTTGATATAGAGAGAACTACAGAAGGCCTGGCAAATGCATGGACCAAGTAACTTCATCATACAAAGTACTTTGTTATTATTATTACATTTGAATAACACAAAGTATTTTTGAGTTATTAAGTATTGCTGACAGGGATTTTTATTTGCTCCCTTACTTTTTCTGTCCCCCTTTTTTGCCTTACATTTTAGCAAGACAGAAAAAGACAGTATGGCCAGTAATTTCGAATTGCTTCACACACAAAAAAAAAAAAAAAAAAGAAATGCATTGCTGTAGCTCGTATGCAAAATACATTGAAATATATCATGTGAATAAACACATCTGATTTTAATGGTGTTTTTTTAATTCTATATGTGCTTAACTTTAAGAATTGTCAATCAATTCAGTTATAGATTAATGCTCTTAAATTGAAACCATGTTTAGCAAGAGAAGACAATTAGGAGTAATAGTTGAATAAAAACCAGCCGACAAAATGCCTGGAAAGAAAATAAAACCTTCTGACCGGGTGTCAAATATTGCAAAGAGGTCATCAAGTTCCAGTTCTATGTTGTCCCTTACACCATCACAGCTCAATACAGCTATCATGGAAATGTTAAGCATGAGACAAGCAGCTACAAGATGTGACGCAGTTTGTAGAGGTAATAATTATTCAATTATAATCGTTATCAACATAATGCAAATGATGTGTTAGTCTACTCTATATCGTAAAGGCAAGATAACATATTTTCTTGCTGTTTTTCTAACTACCTTGTGTGTAGCGATTTACAAGCTAGCGACTGGCATAGATCATATGTGATCGCATTGCAAGCAAATTTCAAAGCAGTGTCGACACCGTTACTCTACTATATTCTTCACTTAACTTCACTTTTTTTGGTTGGGCTAAAATTTATAAGCTTCTGAACCAAATAAATCATATTGAATATCCAAAGAGGGCAATACAAAAAAAAACCGACACCAGACAAGAGTATGAACCAACAACAGAGTTAAACCACCATCAACTGAATTCATTAGCTTTGGTCAATACAACCTCCAGTGTGAACTAGGGGCGATACCATATGCATTGGTAGTGAAGGCAAATCTTAAATATTACAAATTCACAAGACGTTAAAATAGAGGCAAATATTATCAAATTCATAATGATACAAACTTAAAAATCAATGGGAACTGCTGTTAAACAAAACAAAAATCCAATCCTAGTCATCCGAAACAGAATATCGCTACAACTATTGCTTAAGTCACTCTGGTCATAGCTTAATCTTTCATGATATACGACCATCAGTCAAGTTTCTTAGAGAAGCAACTTAAAACTCATAATTTAAGTAAAAATATAAGGCCGTAGACTCGAACATTCCTACTAGATCTTAAAGTAAGGGGAACTTTTTAAGGACCCTAACCATTATAACTATTAGATTTCGAAACAACATGATTATTGAACTTTTAAACTCAAAAACAACTATTATATTTATATAACCGATGTATAGTCTATCGTCAAATGCTTTCATTAAAAACTAGTTGTTCAAACACACCTACTCTGTTGTTATGACTCATACAATGATATTTTTCTTTTTTTTAAACTGTTAATTTTGAATGATATGTTTAAGCCTAAACCGTCCTCATGTTAGACCTCGAGAAAATCATCAGCTCATGATAAATACACCATTAGTAGCATAATTTTCAGAAATTCCTCGTTGATATATAAAGAATTAATCAAAAAAGAGGGGTGAAAGATACCAGAGGGACATTTAAACTCATAGATCGAAAATGAACTGACAACGCCATTGTTAGGGTCCTAACTACCCCATTAATAGCTCAACCTAGATAAATTTTGCAACTTTAATCATAAAAATCCTAATGTTTCATCAGATGTTTTTCAATTCATGGCTCATAAATATCCAGGCTTGAGTGCTCCTGATACAAATTCCTTTAAAAACACAACAAATTTATTTTTGATATATTCATCAAGTTGTGAGTACATATAGTTGACAAGCAAGTTATTTTAAATGCTTTATTATATAGGTAATCCTATCACAGATGCTGGAAAACGCAAACAAATGATCAAAATGTTGTCAGTTGTTATGATTCCAGTATTGGTAATTACTGGCATGACAGCAAACACGTTTGCCATCGCCATTGACAACTATATCAGTTCTGCAAATATTCGAGAACTCCTCTTCTTCAGTATAGAATTAGGAGCATTGCTGCGTACCATTCAATTTGAACGAGACATGAGTGCCCTTTATGTCAGTAATATTAAGCCTGAGACAAAAGATTTTCTATTGCAAAGATACCCGGATACTGATCTTGCAATACAAAACTTATCAAAATGGCCAAGAGGAGACGATATTGTCATGGAAATGGAAACAAGGGAACGTTTTCTCTCCTATTTGAATAAACACCGATATCAGCTAGACGTTTATAATCAGTCCGTGGAAACCGAATTAGATTTTTATTCCAACAGCATAATGGTTTTATTGAAATGGTTATACGATGCAATTAGTGAATCAAGTACAGGTTCAGTTTGGAAAGACGTGGTAGCATATCAAGAAATCATTGTATCCAGCGAACTGTTTGGTAGGGAAAGAGCGTTAGGTGTGTCATTTTACGCTACTGGAGGTTTTGAAACAAGAGAAAAGTATCTTTTGTTCATGGAAAATCAGGATCGAGCAAACGTCACTTTCGAATCTGCAAGATTTTACTCTAAAATAGCATTTGACATTTATAACATAGAACTTGCTAAAAACACCGAAGTTATTGTTCCGATAGAAGATTATAGAAATAGAATTAAGTCAAATAATTACACAAGTACACAAGCTTCTATCCATGAAGCTGAAAGATGGTTTGATAACATGACAATATATCAGGGAGTCTTGACGCGAACTCAGAATGCGCTCGCACTGACCATTGACGAAAGTCTCGCCAAAGCATCTGAAGAAGAACTTCAAAGTGTAATAACTATATGTATAGTGTTTGGTGTCATTCTTATTGTATGCCCTTTGATTGTATTTGCTGTGTACTCATTAACATCTGAAATCCAAAAGTATTCCATATCAATCGCAAACAGGTAGGACTAACTTTTTTATACTTTATATTTTGATATGAACAACTAATAAGTGGAAAACTTAAATATGATGTCAACTAATGACGCGCATTGATCAAACATTTATTAGTTTCTTGATTATGACATAATGTGGAAACACTTCAAAAGGTTTTCTTTTGTTTAAATTCATTCGATCTCTATTTTTCTTCCCTTTTTTGTTAATTAGTAGATAGTTCATTGAACTCAGAACCAGTTCAAAATTGTTTATTCACGATGTAACCAGAAACAACATATGTCTAATGTTGCATGTTTCTAAACAGCTGTGTTCATATGTCAATAAGACCCTCTCCCACAGTGTTAATTGACGCCATCTGTAATGATGTTATTTTCATACCAATTATAAATACATTTAATTTTGTAATTTAAAAAAGTTTTGACAATTCTTTTTCTTTATTTCTCACTATCTACCCTAAACCAAATGGTAAATATGATAAAAAAGAAATGATTTGTTTTTTTACAATTATTACATAAAAAAAAAATAAAAAAAAAATAAATACATTGTACAATTTAAAGAAACAGTGTTGTGCCAACTAATTTCCCATTAATAAATATTTATAGTAAAAGTTCCACTTATCTTACTTTAGAACAAAAGCCTTAAACAAAGAGAAGAAAAGAACTGACATTTTGTTGTACCAAATGTTGCCAATGAGTGTCGCAGAAAGTCTGAAAAGAAGTGAAGAATTAGATGCTGAGCAGTATGGCGATTCCACAATTTTCTTTAGTGATATTGTGGGTTTCACGAGTATATCTGCACAGAGTTCCCCTCTTCAAGTTGTTGAGATGTTGAATGGACTGTATATAAGCTTTGATGCCAGAATTGAAGTTTACGATGTATATAAAGTTGAAACCATTGGTGATGCCTACATGGTCGTATCAGGTGAGAACTACATTTTAGGAATATAAAGATGAATAAAAAAATATAACGGCAAAAACGTTCTTAAGACATCATTCCAAGTACCATCAACTTGTGAGACTAATAAGCAACTCATTTCCGTGAGTGATCTATTTACACGACTTTTGCAAGTAAACAATAATGTTGAAAATATCCCAACGGTGAATCTCTTAAAAGAACTCAAACTTTAGACAATCGTTAATCTATGGCCGCACACTTCGAGTTTAAGTTATAAATGCGAGATAGTATCAGCAGAGATGGTTTAAAATGTCATAAGTTCAATTTAAAAATAAAAATGCAATATAAAACTTTATTCCGGCATCTAAAACACTTTTGAAAAAGCTTAGATATGCATATGAACAATGCCGATATAACTGCAAAACCTTAGGTAAAAAAAATGAAAACAACACATTTAATAATTTCAATGCGTCAGAAGCGCTTTTCTTGATTTATCTTCATTAGGAACGCTCAAAGCCAAACATTTGAAATCCCAGGAAGTATAAGTACCGAAATCGTTGAAGCGCTATATGACAAAAATACCTAAAATTGATAGCCAAATTCATCTAAAGTCAACTTTGCCTAAGAGAGTTGAAACCTTAGTTTCTTAATAATTTCAAAATTTATAAACGGACAATTTTAGAAAAGTTTGTTAAATCATGTCTGAGCTGATGATACCCTCGGAGACTGATAGTACACAACTATTTTTTTTGTCAATGCGTCAATGATGCCGTTACAATCGCATCAATTAAAAAAAAAACCATTACTTGTAATTGTCTTTATGGAAGCTTGCATTCGATAATTTTATACTTTGGTTATTTAAATGAAGAAATGGTCTATGATTTATTACATAACGTTTTCGATTAACTTGATTAAAAGGTGTTCCTCGGAGGAATGGAAGGAGACATGCATCAGAAATAGCAACAATGGCTCTTGATCTTCTGGATAATATCAAGAAGCTGGAAATACCACACCTACCAGGAAGTAAATTCAAGCTCCGCATCGGATTACACTCAGGTATGCATATTATATAACACTCACACATGATATTGCTTTCTAGGAACTTTAACTTATTCATGGACATTACCTTAGAAACTCATCATTAGTTGGTATTGGTAATAATTTAACTACATATGTTTAGCTTCTATAAGGTATTTGATGTAAAGTTTCTATGTGCAGATTATCACAGACATACTGAATTTAATAGTCAGCTAATATGTCGAAGGATAATACTTCAGTCAAAGGAAATGGTGTGACGCCCCTAAGTATGTTTGACCCCGCATATTGTGTATGCGCCTATCCCAAACGCGGAGCCTGTAATACAGTGGTTATCGTTTGTAACTTTGTATTATAATTGTTTTTCGTTCATTATTTTGTGCACAAATAATAGTACTCATGACACAACATAAAAAACTAAAGACTAAGCAACACAAACCCCACCAAAATACTGGGGGTGGTCTCAGGTGCTCCGGAAGGGTAAGCAGGTCCTGCTCCAAATGTGACACCCGTCGTGTTGCTCATGTTATTACAAACCCAGTAAATAGTTTAATTTGGTAGGTCAAATTCATGAAAAGGAAAGGGGATTGTAGTTATGACTTAAGGAACATATCCGAAATCATCTGTGAAACGGTTATTCCGTAACGATCAACCAATTCGTGATGGCGTTTGTAAAATTTACGAAGGGGTAATTTCAACTTCACCATTTGGAACTCTTGGTTTAATAGCTTCCTTGTGAGCAGCAATCCTCTATCAAGGAAATCATGATAGGAAATACAAGCACGGGAATATCGTATCAATTGGAAGATGTATATTCCGTATGCAGGCACTGCTGGGATGTCGCCACTCAGAAATGGAAAGTTCACAATTGGGAAACTGAAATAATCTCTTTTCTCGTAAAGTTTTGTTTTCAACCGACCCTCATTGTCAATTTCTAGATGTAAGTCAAGATATTAGGTCGACTTTATTTAAAGAGCAAAAATAAAAAAAAAAGCAAATTCAGTATACTTAATGATTATAATATTCACGGTTTCAAATTGCAAATTAATGTCTCTTAAAAAAAAAGAAAAGCGATTACTTAGATATTATATATTAGTATATATCATATATTTGAAGCGAAGGATCATATATCAGTTTCTTAACTACATAAGATGTCGTCACCTTCATTTAGTTACCCCACTTAGTTGAATGAACACTTTATGACATGCTTTTTTAATGTCAATAATGAATAGAAGTCAGTGAAAATTATTGAATTATTAAACTATTACACAGAAAAAAATCAATAAAAATGCTTTGATACTTACATATCCATTAAATGTATAGGATAGATATTTCTTTTAGATCTAGGTTATATTATGTGTTAGATTAATATGCTTACTTACAACTTGTACAATTTTGTATTAGTGTGTTTTTCAATTCAGGGCCAGTGCTTGCCGGAGTTGTAGGAACGAAAATGCCCCGGTATTGTTTATTTGGAGAAACTGTTAGCATTGCGTCCAAAATGGAATCCCAGGGTAGAGGTATGTGTACATACAATTTTTTAAAATGATAATAAAATTATTATGGCCATCTATTTTCCTGTATCAGTAACTACTAGTAAAACAATCTTTGAACCATTTTATCATTTTCTAGTTTTTGGCAATTGAATCAATATCTATGTAAGAACAAACAAAAAAGAAAAAAATGTATGTAACAATTTGCTGTTCCATGCAAATTGTCCTTTTCATATCATATGAAATGTAAATATTTTTTTTGTAGGCAACAAGATACAAATCAGCCTTACTACTAGAGATTTGTTAAATGCTTTTGGTGGATTTGTTATGGAAGAAAGACGTGATGATAAAATGAAAGTGTGTATCAAACATAATGATTTAATCAATTATTTAAAACATGTTTTGACCTTTTGTATGTTTGATGAAAGTAAGGGCGTTGCAAAAGGGGCATACATTGCAATATTTACATAATGGAATACCATTATTAGCTATATGATGGTCAAGATTGATAGATTTATCAATAAAACAATCATTTCTTTGGGATGCATTTCGAATGATCTAAACTATTTGCAAAAAGTAAAATCATAAAAATATTGAACTTAGAGGAAAATAAATTCGGAAAGTCCATAATCACATGGCAAAATCAAAAAACAAAACGCATAAAAAACGAATGGACAAGAACTGTCATATTCCTGACTTGGTACAGGCATTTTCAAATGTAGAAAATGGTGGATTAAACCTGGTTTTATAGCGCTCACCCTCTCACTGTGATGACAGTCTCATCAAATTCCGTTATATTTACATTGATGCGTTAACTAAACAGACACAAGAAATAAAATAGTCAAAACATGGGTACATCAGTCATCATTCATAACAATTTTAAAAGAACAATTTAACAGAACACAAAAACGTCTATCTACAAACACATTCATTGATTTGTGTGTCCGACGTCAGAAAATTTTATACAGAGACGGTCTATCATAAAATGGAAACAAAAAAGTAACACCACTGAATTTCGTGGTGTATTATGGTAAAAATATTACTTTAAAGGTGTATTATTGTCCTTCTTCACTGAAAACGCGTTGTCTCGCGAGACAAATGTTTTAGCAAACACATGCATGCAACAGAAAAAGTTGAATATTCATTAATTATTTAAAAGTGCAAAGGGCAAATAAATTATGTCTAGGCGTACGTTGTTCCACATTATTTACATTCCACAAACAGACACGACAAAATGATAGCAGCGTATGATAGATAAATGTATTCTTGCTCATCAGTTGAAACGAAGTTGGCAACACCCTGACAAAAGCAAAAAAGAATAGCGACCAGACACGACCAAAGTGTAGAACTGAGGATTCACTTATTGTTGTGGATAACAGTTTTGTTGGATTAAGGAATAATTTCATGTTCGTGGATATTTAGTTTTGTAGTTTTCCCGAAGTTTACATACATACCTATAGGAAATGTGTCATTCGTTGAACATTTGATTTCGTTGTTCACCTTAACCAACGAAATTCTTTCACGAGAGTTGGTATCCAACGAATAATAGTAAATCCACAGAATACGTAATAATACACATATAACTAAAGACATACTAAAGATTGTGTTTGTTTTGTTTTCAAAACATGACTTCAACAAACTAATAGTTAACCCTTGGTTAAATAAGTTCCATGTTCTACATTGATGTTTCATTATTCTTTATGATCGATAGCTATCATCAACTAATTATCTTACATTACAGCATGATCGAGACGTCTTGAATGCATTTCATGGTTATGTTCGCACATACTGGTTACTTCATCGTGATGGTTTCTTGTCTGATGACGATAATGATTCTTCCAGATCACCTTCACCAGAATGTCTTTTACAAAACACTGAAAAATCCGGAGGTAAGATCGTTTATCATTATGGATAAATAAAACTCTTTATAACTGAAGTTTAGATATTAAATAGTTATCCATTTGATATGGTGATTTCAGTAAATCCAAAAACACTTCATATATATAGAAGGCTGTAGTATTACTCAACTTTCCACTGAACATAGGAAATTTCAAAACGAGTAGTCCCTTATCAAATGACAAAATCAAAAGCTCAACCACATCTAACAAATGAACAACAACTGTCATATTCCTGATTTGGTACAGTTCCTTGTCTTAATATTCTTAATCAATGTGGAAGATGGAACTCAGAAATACTTTATTTACTTATTTCGGCTTGTGTACAATACTTGTTCCTACTGTGAGTGATTTTGGGCATTGTCGATTTAGAAACATCAATGTTAAAGCCAAATGAAGGTTAAAATTTACAAAATGTGGTCGACAAAACATTTCTAACCTAAAACTTAAAAAAGAGAGTTATGTATGTGACGCTTATTGTATTGAGCAATAAGTATCAATATTATTGACCATAATAATTATGAATATAATATTGAAAAAAAAAATCGCATTTGAATAAATAATAATGGTACCAAGCATACTTTGTTTTTCAAGAACTGTCGGGGAAAAGAAGTGTCTTAATTCAATATAATGGTATAATCGTAAATAAAGTAGTAATGCTTTAATAATAGGGTGTAAAAAATTACAAAAAAAGAGATGAATCTTATTATCTTCATCAAGCATGACATATTAACCTTGTACATTCTAAGACAAAATAAGGCAAGAGTTATCAACAGGAAATCTGATAGCATATCAGTGAGTGAAACACTGTAAAAATCATGGGAAAAACAAAACATGTCGAAAAGACAAAAAACTGTTACAGTTTACAAAATACTACACAAAAATCTTAATACTTAGTTGATAGCAGTTAACATCTTGATATTTCTATTTCAGGTTTGAAGTCGTATTTACCTCACTAATGGTGCTATCTTTTGAATTATCAACAATTCGAAGAAAACATCAAACTTGCTCAATTGTTTTACAATATTTTAGCAGATTTTATCAATTTCGCAAATGTGATAGCGATATTTGTTTATGTGTTATAAAATAATGTTCTGTTTTTCGATCTTTTTTATGATCTCCACGCGATTTACTAACTTTTTTCAAAAGGGAATTTGATACTCTTTTAATAATTTTTTTCTTGATATGAAACGTTTTTTATTAAGCAATAGAGGCAAATGTTCGTTTTTTTGCAGTCTGTTTATATGATAAGAAATACACAGTTTAAACACGTTTCTGACCATTTTTAGATTGTCTTTAACAAATTTAACGAATTTCATGATGTACGAAAAACAAAAGATACTTTTATTAAAAAAAAGCGAGTCAAACTCGGTTATTGAAAACAATCTTGTTTCAAACTTTAATAAGTGTTTTGTGGTTCTATCTGTTTACTTTTGTGTTCATATTAAATTTATATTAGTCAAATAGTGCGTCGGAAATATTTCCCGGTTTACTTAAGAGTGTGTTTTGGTGCTGCCACTAAATTGTCTCGTAAAAAAGGCTCCTCATCATTGCTAATTTTTGTTTTTAAAATAACATGATTTACGAGTTAACATACTTTAAAAGTCGAGTCACTCAGTTTTAAAAACGATCTTGTGTAATATTTTACGATGTGGAGTGTTGTTTATATAACTTTGATTTAGTGTATATATTTCTGAAATGGGATTTCAGGAATTTCTTCGATTTAATGTAAATCTTTCTTCTAGTGCTTACACATAAACAATCTCAGTAAACATAATATAGATACATTAATATATATATACTTAGTATATAAATAAGAAGATAGGGTATGATTACATTGGACACAACTATCCACCACAGTTCAAATAAAGTGGCGTTAAGCAATTATAGGGAACCGTACGACCTTTATCATTGAGAAATTATGGTTATGGTTGTTTTTATATAAATAGTATAAAGTATTTTGGTTATGTTGGAATCTTATTTATACTTAGCATCTGTTTATTCATCATGATTGAAAAACATTAGTTCATTGATGTTCATTTTGAATCAATTTCAATTGTTGTAAATAATTTGCATTTTATAGTGTCATTTAAAACATTATTCAAGAAACATTCTAGAATGTCTGTGGGTATGACTTTTTATTTTATAAAACAAGTAGAAGTTGAATTCTATGATTGGAATTTGAAATACGACTGAAATAGTATGAGAAGATAAAACATACTATGTTTAAACAATTAAAAGTAAAATTAAAAAAAATATTGAACTCCGTGGAAAATTATATTGGAAAGTCCCTAATCATGGTAAAAACACATCAAACGAATGGACAACAACTGTTATATTTCTGACTTGGTACAGGCATTTTCAAATGTAGAAAATGGTGGATTTAACCTGGTTTTATAGCGCTAAACATCTCACTTTTACAAAAGTCTCATCAAATTCTGTTATATTTACAACGATGGGTGAACAAAACAGACATTAAAAATTAAATAGTCAAAATATGGGTACAGCAGTCATCACTGTGTTACAATCTTAAAACAAACAATTTTACAAAATAGCACACAAGCATCTATCAAATTAAAAACTCATTCATTCCTTCGTAATTGTACGTAACAGCACAAAATTAACTAATGAATTTTCGATTGACTTCACAAACGATAAAAATTGTAGCCAAACGTAACATCAAGAAAGTTTTCTCTTCGATGTTATGGGATTCTGATTGTATCCTTATCTTGGTTGATAAAAGGATACAACCCAACCATATAGATGATAAACAGTAGTATACCGCTATTCGAAGACAGACATCTTCAGGTGAAAATATTGTCTTCAACAAAATATAGTTTCCAAAACAATTATCCGTATACTATATATATATATATATATATGCCTACAACAGAATAAAAGAATTTCAATGCAGAAAAATGAACGGAAATTTTACTTTTTATATAAGCTATTGTTTGATGAAAATATGCAAACACACACTTGAATCGGGAAAAAATTGCTAATGGCAGGGTATAAAAGAACGAAGAACGAAAAAGACAAACACCAGCTCAATATTAAAAACTTAAGACGTACCAACACAAACCCCAACAAAAACCGCTGGTGAATGAAGGTGTTCCAGCTGAGTAAGCCGAGTCTGCTGGACAAGTGACATCCTTTGTGATACCAAATAATGTAAGTTCAAAACCACTGTTAAGTCTAACTTGGTAAGACACAGTGGATACAAAGAGCTACGAAAATTGCTACAGAATATAGAGAAGATATTAGGCTAATGTGACAATAATTTCAATTTAGAAACCTATTGAGGGATATAATGATAATTTAATCAGATCAATCTCATTTATATATTTTGAAAATTCTAAAAAATGATCGAGATATTTGTATAGACATTTGTTATGGAATAACCGTTTCACAAATGATATCGGATATATGTTCCTTACGTCGTAACTACAATCCCCTTCCCTTTCATGAATGTGACCTCCCGAATTAGACTATTTACCGGATTTGTTATCACATAAGCAACACGACGGGTGCCGCATGTGGAGCAGGATCTGCTTACCCTTCCGGAGCACCTGAGATCACCCCTAGTTTTATGGTGGGGTTCGTGTTGTTTATTCTTTAGTTTTCTATGTTGTGTCGTGTGTGCTTTGTTTGTTTGTCTTTTTCATTTTTAGCCATGGCGTTGTCAGTTTGTTTTAGATTTATGAGTTTGACTGTCCCTTTGGTATCTTTCGTCCCTCTTTTACAGGTAACGTCATTTACGTGTCCCTATTGTTACACTCTAAGATTTATAGTAAAAAATATTAATTTCATAATCCTCAGAAAGGCCATCAACATTAATTATAAAAAGGGTTATCGATACTTTTAATGATGTGGTTTAATCAAGTTAATTTAAAGTTATGGGTAAAATTTGACATTTGGAGGATCTCAAAATTGGAACATTATAACTGACGATATTATCATGCAGGAGTAATTGTAATTGTTAATAATAATTTACTTATAGCTTACCTAGTCCGAAGGGCCAAGTGAGCTATTCTCGTCACTTTGCGTCCGTCGTCTGTCGTCGCCGTTAATTTTTTACATTTTGAACTTCTTCTAGAGAACCACAGAATGGAATAAAACCAAAAATGGCATGAGTATTCCTTATGAGGTGTTGACCAAGTGTTGTTACTTTGTACCCGATCCATTATCCAAGAGGGCCGCCAGCGGGTTGCTTAGTTTAACATAGGACACTATGTTAAATACATATAAATGTCTACTTTTAGAGAATCACTGAATGGAATGAAACCAAATATATCATGAATGTTTCTTATGGGATGCTGCCCAAGTGTTGTTACTTTGTAGCGGATCCATTACCCAAGATGGTCGCCAGCGGGGGACTTAGTTTAACATAAAACCTTTAGATGTACATTCAAAAGTCTTCTTCTAGAGAACCACTGAATGGAATGAAACATAACATAGCATGAATGGTCCTTATGAGGTGCTATCCAAGTGGTGTAACTTTGTAGCAATATCCATCATCCAAGATGGCCTCCAGCGGGGGACTTAGTTTAACATAGACCCTATAGAAATAAATGATAATGTCTTCTTTTAGAAAAGCACAGAATGGAATGAAATATTAAACTAAATTTGGCCTCAAACATTATTTAAGTAACTGTTATGATTTTATATGATTTCGAAAAAGTAGAGTCAGGTGAGCGACACAGACTCTAGTTATCTGTTCAAATGATTGAACGAATTATTTTAACTTGCATTGGTTCGTAACTGAATTAATCAAAATGTGTACGGATTGAATATTTTTCCCGCAGTAAAATTGTATATTGAGTAATAATATGTATATATTTATATTGAGAATTAAATGTAGCTCTGATTAAAAGCATCAATTAATATACTGTAATTTATACGTATAAATAAATATTAGATGGGGTATGGTTACCAATGAGAAAAAACTTTCATCCTGTTCAAAGGATTAGTTTCAGAATTCATAAATATAAACTTATATTCTGCTACATTGTTTTAATCATTGATTATAGATAGTAAACTGTATTAATACTAAAAATATATGTATATATAACAATTTTTTTTTTAATATTATACTTTCGTATCCCTAAATTAAAAGATTATCCTATTACAGCTTTTTGTTAAAAGTAACTATGAAAACAACAAATCAGTTAACATTAAATACACGGAATCTACAGTTATAACAGGAGCAAACATTACTGTAATGGTGTGCATCAAACGAAACCAGTAAAACCAAAATGCAACTCCCGAACATGGCGCTTCAAGGACATATGAAAAATTGCATGGTGACCCAGTTAACAATCATTATAAGATAATTTGTTCTGGTTTATACCTTGTATTCCAGCATCCGAAACAAATACAAAAAGTCAGTACAACTAAAATGGGTATGTCACTGTTTTCCTAAAAGCAGTAATACTTTAACACTTTGGAGTACAGTATATTTTTACCAGATGATTATAAGACAAACTGCAAACACTATCTGTGCACAATATTTATATAATAAATAATAACAACAATAAAAACTACTATATGCAATCAGTGTCGTATAGATATAAAAAGAAGATGTCGTATGATTGCCAATGAGACAACCGTCCACAAGAGACCAAAATAACACAGAAGTTAACAACAATAGGTCATCGTACGGCCCTCAACAATGAGCAAAGCCCATACCGCATAGTCAGCTATAAAAGGTCCCGAAATGACAATGTAAAACAATTCAAACGAGAAAACAAACGGCCTTATTTGTATAAAAAAATTAACGAAAAACAAATATGTAACACATAAACAAACGACAACCACTGAATTACAGGCTCCTGACTTGGGACAGGCACATACGTACATAATGTTGCGGGGTTAAACGTGTTAGTGGATCCTACCCCTCCTCCCCTTAACCTGGGACAGTGGTATAACAGGACAACGTAAGAACGATCTATAAAAATCTGTAAACAAAAGTCGAATAAATAGTGTCAAATTTGATTAAAAACCAAGTTGACAAAAACACACGGTTAACGAAATACTATAAGAAATAGAATGATTGACCACGACCAAAACCCGATTGTAAACTCACATGATACAAAAGTGTAAACAGTTCAAATGTGGTCACTGTATTGTTACAATTTGCCATTAAAAATCCTGGGATAAGTCGTATTTGATGTTCTTACATTTTTACATTCCAGCAAATGATGATAAAACCGTACTATGCTGTGCTTCGGCTAACAATTGCTTACCACTTATTCAGTTTAACTCCGTTGGATAGTTGATCTATTTGTATATACACGTCTGTTTATTGTTGAGATATACAAGTACCCGGCCACGTCTACTGTGTGTGTAGTATTGCTATTTGTATCCATCAGATGAGTTAAGACTTTTTCAACTGATTTTTATAGTTCGTTCATATGTTGTATTTTAACACCCCTGTCCTTGTTAGGAGGAGGGTTAGGATCCCGCTTACATGTTAAACCCCACCACGTTCTGTATGTATATGCTTGTCCCAAGTTATGAGTCGGTAATTCAGTGGTTGTTTTTTGTTTATATGTTTCATATTCATTTTTCGTTCATTTTTTGTAAAAAAAAAAAGAGGCCGTAAGTTCTCTCGTTTGAATTGTTTTACCTTTTCATTTCAAGGCCTCTTATAGCTGACTATGCGGTATGGACTTTGCTCATTGTTAAAGACCGTACGATGACCTATAGTTGTTAAGTTCTGTGTCATTTGGTCTATTGTGGAGAGTTGTCTCAATGGCAATTATGCCTCATCTTCTTTCTTATGTATCGTACCGATGAGCCAATTCGGGATTGTGAAGGCAAAGCGTACAGTATGCTGTGTTGATTTAGACTTTCTACCTCAGAACTCTGTTTGAGCAATTTTGTAAGGTGCACACCTCTGCTAATGAAGTTTCTTAATTTAGTGTGAACAGACACGAGAGAAAATTTCAATTGATTTTTGTAAACAAAGTATGGTGGTGAACTCCAATTAAAATTCAAAATGGAAAGTCCATTATCAAATGACAAAATAAAAAGCCCAAACACATCAAACAAAAAGAAAACAACTGTCACTCTCCTGACTTGCTACAGGCATTCTGGGGTGGTGTTCTCGAAGCTATCTTAGGATTAGGACGTGTCCTAAGACCATCTTATGACTAGTCTTTGTCCTAAGTCGTTTTCTCGAAGCTCTCCTAACTTACGATATATCACATTTTTCGTCCTAACTTTAGGACACCTAATTAGGTGTCTTAAGATCATCATATCTTCATCCTAACTTTGTGCATGCTTTTTTCTCATTTATTTACGTGAAGATGAACGTGAAAAGAAACGCACCATCGGTTATTAACTCGTATAAAGAAATTGTGCATGATTTTAAACTTTGAACTTCGTGTTTTTACGATACGATGACACTACGAATTCAATATTCTCATTTCAAAACAAATTGTTTTACAGTTTATATCAAAATCCTATTTGATATTATTTTATAATTACATTTGAAATCATGCATTTAATTAAATACATGTTATTACAAAATTTTATAAACAATTTTATTAATTGGTTTCGTCTCTAATAAATGTTTTATCAAACAATTACTTTAACTATTTAGACTTTCGCACATAGGATATGTTTAGAACGTCCTAACATAAGATGCGTTTGAGATAGTTTCGAGACGCAACTTAAGAGTGTCCTAAGTCGATCCTAAGTCCATCCTAAAATCGGTCTTATCTATGACTTAGGACGAATCTTAGGATACTTTCGAGAACACCACCCCTGGTTTATATCTAATTAAACCGCGCAATTGTATGACAGTTGCATAGACATTCATTTTATTGACAACAATATCTGAGTATAACAGGCATATTCATTTAATTTATTGGCACACATTAATGAACTATATATTACTCATTTATTCAAAAAAAAAAAAAAAAATTCCATAAATATACAAAACAAATACTACCCTGAAAATTTGATACCACAATTGTCGCTCAAACAGTTTTTATTTTCGAGCAATACGTGTCCTACCTATTTTCAAAAGTTTTAAAAATAGCTGTCAATATTTATAAAAAAAAAAATCACCCAGTTTTACCTACCCGAACAAAACAAAAAAATAGAAATTTATTTTAAATATCAAAGATGACAACTGACAGCAAGTTAACACATTTTATTTACTTTAAGGGTAACCATAGCAACTATTAACATAGTCATATATTACTACTTCTACGACTTTTTAGGAAAAGCTGAAATAAGGTAGATATTTTAATTTACTTTGCATTCCGTTTTGAATGATTATGTTTTTATTCTATCAGCTACATATAATCTCTACAATTCGAAAAGTTACATGACAGTGTATCAGAAACACATTACCTTTTTAGCTGAAAGAGTACACTACTATTTATGTTTTATGCATAAAGAAAACTTACTTATATTTCATTTCAATATCTATCATTGTGAAAATATATGTATGTAAGCGAGTAGACATGACATTGTATGTATTGAAGATTTTTACATATAAACTAAATGAGGACCCACATGATGATTGCTTATGTCTAATATTAGACAATCGTCTTCAAAATAGTAATAAAAAAATATAAGGTTTATTTAATAACTGGTCTATAACCTCGGGGCAAGATCTTAATTAAACATAATAAGTATACTAGTCTTGTTTTTGTTAAAACTAACTTAAAATCAGTAATTCGATTTATTAATAAATTTAAGACTTACTTCATTATATTTTTGATCTTTTATTGCGTAGACCTTAATCTGAATCGTACAAGGCTTTGTCATACTTTGTCATCACTGAAGATACATGTATTGTCGAAATTCGCATCTGGTGCAGAAAAATTGGTACAGTTATTGTTATTACTACCAATGAGGCGATGCCTCTGCTGGTGGACTGTTAGTCCCCGAGGGTATCACCAGCCAGTAGCCAGTACTCCGGTACTAGCATGAAAATACGGATTTTTTTGTTTTATTAAAATGTGCTGTTACAAAATGTTAGAAATTATTATAAATTAAGGAATGTATCTCCGTCATGCAAAGCTCTGATTCCTTTCACGGATTTGGCTATACTTTTTGGAACTTTTGGATTATAGCTCTTTATCTTTTATATAAGCTTTGGATTTCGAATATTTTGGCCACGAGCATCACTGAAGAGACATGTATTGTCTAAATGCGCATCTGGTGCAGAAAAAATGGTACCGTTATTGTTATTACTACCACTGGGTCGATGCCTCTGCTGGTGGACTGTTAGTCCCCGAGGGTATCACCAGCCCAGTAGCCAGTACTCCGGTACTGGCATGAAAATACTGATTTTTTGTTTTATTAAAACATGCTGTTACAAAATGTTAGAAATTATTATAAATTAAGGAATGTATCTCCCTCATGCAAAGCTCTGATTCCTATCACGGATTTGGCTATACTTTTTGGAACGTTTGGATTATAGCTCTTCATCTTTTATATAAGCTTGGGATTTCAAATATTTTGGCCACGAGCATCACTGAAGAGATATGTATTGTCGAAATGCGCATCTGGTGCAGAAAAATTGGTACCGTTATTGTTATTTAACGAAATAACAACTTAAAAATTGTGAAATGCAAATCAACGTGAACGTTATAAATGTATACTTGATGATACGAGTAACACGCTTAACCCTCTCCCTTTCACACCGGTACAGCTTACCGGTGAAACCAATTTCAAGATTTTTTGGGGACATTTAGACTTGTTTTATCGCCATTTGCTGACGTACAGATGTGGTTAAGGTCTCAAATTAATCCTCAGATAACCAGCAATGCGATTTAATGTGCATCAAACCTCTATCATTATTAGTTAATAAACAAGTCGCCCCTTAATGATGTGTAATTTTTCTGTAAAAACCATTTATTTTTCTTCGAATTTTGAGGAATATTCTCAAAAAGAAATGCAAAGAAAACTGCTCTTTTAAGAGGATTTATGACTTTTTTCAATAACTGTGCAGTGAGTTTTTGGAGAATAGTATTAAACTAATAGTTCTAACTTGTACACTAGTTGCAAATGTAATTTTTAGTGTAGCAGCGCAATCACAAACTTGAAATACGCTAAAAATCTGAAGTCATTTCTTAAAGATATTATGAGAAAAGAGACAAAAACCGCTAAAATATTCTGAATTTTTTTTGCTAAGTTGAAATAGATGTAACAAAACATGGTTTCGTAAGTGTTGCGGTATACTAAAGTTGAAAACACTTTTGTTTGAATAAAGGAACATGTATATTTCAATGATAAAATTACAGTTTAAAGAGTGGATTCCTCCTAGATTTGCGTAAAAATCATGCATTTTGCAACAAAAAATTATCATCTGAACACATAATTCCAAAAAGAAAACAAACTGGGTGAGAATCTTTATATTATTATTTTTTTTAATTTCTTCCGTAGTAGTAGACTTAAGTACTTAAATTTCAATAAATTCACTATAATGCCAGTGGCGCAGGGGTACGCTGATCTATCCCAAGGCGCTAAGAAGTTGGAAAATTAAGTTCCTATATTAAATGTAACAACTTAACTTGGAAAATTAATTTCCTATATTAAATGTAACTTAACTTAACTTGGAAAATTAATTTCTTATATTAAATGTAACTTAACTTAAAATGTAACTTAACTTAACTTTACTTTCTATTTCAAAAAGGAAACCTACGAAAATTTTTTAAAAGAATGTGTGTGCAAAATTGCCCCCCCTTTTTTACCCCCTTTGCTCCATCGGGCTCGGTCAAGGGTGTCCCAGATCAATCTAGCATTGGTAATTCAATGAATTTTCCATTGTAAAAACAAACTTTAGTTTGCTGATTGATTGAAAACGAATTAGACAAATAACTAGGGTCCAAGTTTGAAATCGGACATAAAGAGCGTCTAAAATCTATTATTTTAAATGTTACGGACATCGATATCAAGGCCTATAGCACGTTATGCGTCTATTTATACCACTATGATAACTTATATGGCTTCAACAGACTCGAGGCATTGTGTTCCCACCAAAACCTGACCCTATTAGCCCACCAATATGTCTCTGCACGACTTTTTGGCCAATTTTTCGTATTCAAGTTTTCACTTTTTCTCCAACAGTCACGTGACTTTTAGAAATATACCACGTGACAAAAAAAGACGAATTATCTTCAAACTTAATTTTTTGAAATACCAATTATCTTTCATTTGAGCCCAACATGACCTGTGTATGATCATTGATGCGGATGCTGTATTCATTTAAACTTCGATAATGTATTTTCGATAAGTAAAGGTCGAAAATGCATGAAAGGGAAAGGGTTAAGCTTTTAAAATTAAAACACTCTACATTAATTTTTTGACATCAAGAGAAAATGAAAGAATCATCGATTTCAGACATTTTTAAGAAGTTTGTTAATCTTTTCAATCTGAAGTAATTACAAACGCCATAGTAGATAAGGTAGTTTTAGATTATTAAAAGTCAAACTTCGCCAGGAATCCTCACAGACAAGTCTTATAATGCCAAAGGACAAACGTCAAGTTATCGTAAACAACTATTATTAAAAACGTACATTTATAGGGTTCAATGTATAAGGCCTTCAAATATCAACTTAAACTATCGGTTAACCGGTAAGTTGGTCGAACGATTATTCGAATAACCGGTTAGTCAAAACTGTTTGATTTGGTTGACGCATTTTGCAAGGCTCAAAGTGTTAATTGTTCAGATAGTCATTGTGTTATGCACAAGAAGCCTACAAAAGGCTCAAAAATATTTCATACATTTTTTCAAGTCAAAACAAAGCTGATTGATAAATTTATTCAGTTGGTCGTAAGGCTCAATGATACGGAGCCCCGCTAGGGACATGCAAAGAAAAAAAAATATAATGTGCGCACAAAACAATATAGTGTGCGCACAAAATAATATAGTGTGCGCACAATTTAAATATATTGTGCGCACAACTTAAACATATTATGCGCACAATATAATATGGTGTGCGCCCAAACTTAGGAAAACAGTTTTCACTTGACCATGAACTCATTTTATGGATCATTAAACAAGGTTAAGGTAACAGGTACGTAAATGGCTTGTCCTGCGATTTTTAAAAGAAATTGTATGCACGTAGAACTTATTGAAAGATAATGAAAAATCGAAAGATTTAAGTTGGTCACCGATCTAATTTCCGAGTTCCAGGCATTTGAAAATGGTAATGAAACAACATAAAGTATATAGACATAATGTCAAATTTGAACCAAAAATAAGAAATTTCAAGCTGTATTTATTCTGCAGTTTAAACCAGTCCTACGATTTTTCTATAAAAATCAAATGTTTTTAAGGTATTATTTCCTTTCTTTTGATATATAATTTTCATGGGGTTACCGAACTCCTTTTTCATATATCAGCCGTTGAAAGGGTGTTGTTGACGGGAAAAGAGAGAAAAATCATGACGTCGCCGAAAGGATTACGAAACGTCAAGGCTATTTCAGCAGAATTGTAAAGACAACGACTGCCTCATTATAATTTGTTTGGCTATTCAAATGCGCTATAGAGCATATTATCCTGCCTGGAAAAAGGATTGATTACCTATTATTGTTTTTTCAGTAAGTAAACGAAGTCCTAAGTATTTATAACATATTTCTGGAAAGATTAAAAACACAATGTTTAAGGACATATGTTTATAAACTTATTGAACAGAAACGATAAAAGATCTATCATTAAAATAGATTCTCCGAATGACGAGATACATTCAATGTTCACATATTCGACCACAATTTTGCTGCTTCACAATATTGAAGGCGAAATATACCGCGCAACGGGAAATTGAAACTTATAATCCGAAAACATAATGACAATGTCTTGTGAAAAAACGAAAAACGACCAAAAGACAAACAATGGTAAATAAATGGGTAAATGTGTCCATGGGACACAGATGCGCCCGCTTGCATATGATGTTATAAAGTGATATTACTAAAATACTTTAAAAGTGACGCCACCAAAATTTAAACTAGATCTGTAATTTTTTTTGGTAATCAGCATTGTGTATAAGTCTTCTAACATTTGGTTGAGGCAAACTAAAATTAGAGATCGGAAACCAATTTTGGACGGTATGACGGACGGACAGACGGACAAGTGTTTAAAAAAGTAATGCCCCCTCCGCTACGGCGTGTGCATAAAAAAATCGTTTGTTCATGCGGAAGGCCCCATCACCATTAGTCATTACGATTCTCGTTCAAGTTTATTGTCACTTTCTCTTGCTTACCCGTCTGAAGTAATTTCCGACATTATATTTTACAAATTTCTTGTCACACAGAAAGCAATTAAACTCTTTTGCTTTTCAATATTTTTTTTACTATAAATTATTTGTTTTAAAATAGCACTAGTACTTTCATTTTCAAATTCTATTTATAGACCATATCGCGGACGTGAAAGAAAGCACTTTAAAGAAAGATTTATGTTTATGTTTATATGAGAAAATGGTTATATAACAGTTATAACAGGAATATCAAAATTATATTTTTTTAAGTATTAACCTCTTTTTTTTGTGTCGAGGATTGAATACGTCCTAGCCGTTTTCACTCACGTTGACAGTTGTTTTGGGAAAATTTATTTCTTTGAATGCAAATGAATGAATGCAAGTCCGTGACAAAGTTTGCTATGGAATTTCAATAAATAAAATGACAATATATAGTGTAAGCTTTAATTTGTTATTATGGGAGTTTACGCGTGTAATGCATGTACGTGTTTATGATATTCTTATCAATATACTACCTACATTTCGTTTTCACGTCACATATCAATATTCCCGATTTTTTAAGTCTCTGATCTTTGCCGATTACCGGCGTATAGTAAGTTCATGTATGGACAGTTACCCCAAGGTATAAACAAAAAAGTTCCGAAATCCATTCTTTGTACTTTTAACAGTTTTGTAGAAACATAATTTATATGCATTGCAAGCTTTAAGTTGGTCAGCTAGTATTAGTGAAGGACAGTAAACCCAACTCAGTCGCTCTTCGGCCGTCACGACATGCCAAGTTTCTTTCATTTTCATGGGAGGAAAGCACTGTTGAAATGTTACAAGATATTTCATTTTACATTCTTCAATTTTAGCTATATTTTGATGAGATGCATTCAATACTCTTCCACCAAATTGACCATTATTCCGACGAAGCGGAATATATACCGACATCTTGAAAATATTTTTTTCTGGTGTACGGGAGATAACTCCCATAGCAAGAAACCCCGATTTTCCTGTTTTCCGCTAGAGGCGTTCATTTACGTACCTCTCACCTTAAGTGTTCGTGGTTTAGACAAAATCTCAGATACCAAATGCAATAGTTTGGTCGTATGAAACGATTTTAATGTGTAAATGTCCACTTGACAGGTGTCATCTGACCTTGATCTCATTTTCAGGGTTTATTGGTCAATGTTAAATATCTCAGAATTGGTTTATTTTTTAGATATGATAATAAAGGTATAGTTTAACTGTATTTAATGTACAAAATCATTATAAGACGCGCATGTTGCATAAGGTTTGTTTCTCAGATACATTTGGTTCTTCAATTCAGCAAGAAAATTGCGCTCCCAAAGGCGCGCTTCAGCTGGCCCATAAACAAAAATATGTACTAGTTCATCGATAATGGACATCATATTAAACTTCTTATGTGTTTCTTGTTTTTCGTTTTTTTATATAGATTAGACCGTTGGTTTTCCCGTTTGAATGGTTTTACACTAGTAATTTTGGGGACCCTCTATAGCTTGCTGTTCGTTGTGAGCCTAAGCTACGTGTTAAAGACCGTACCTTCACCTATAATGGTTTTCTTTTATAAATTGTGTCTTGGATAGATAGTTGTCTCATTGGCACTCATACCACATCTTCTTTTATCTATCCAAAATATATACAAGAAACTTAAATTAAAATTCATAGACGACCAACCCAAAGACCAGAGGCTCCTGGCCTTGGACAGGCACGAAAATGCGGCGGAGTTAAACATGTTTAGTATATATGGTGGTGTTTAACGACCTTGACTGGCTATACAGCCCTGGCACATGTTTAGTGAGATCTCAACCCTCCTTTTATACCTCTAGCTAATGCAGATAAAAAAAAACCCACAGCAATACCGACAGTAAAACGCAGTTTAAAAGAAGTCCGTATCCGATGTCAGAATACATTACAAATGAAACTTAACAAAATGACAATGGTACATAAATCAACAGCTACTAGCAGTTACTGACATGCCAGCTCCACACCTCAATTAAACTGATTTAAAGATTATGTCTTAATCATTTGAATATCAAGCACAATGCCTCCCGTTAGGGGTTTAATATCAAACCATCATAAAATATACGAGAAGAATATAACCCGTATTTGTATGAGCTATGGTGTATATGTATATAGTTGTCTCATTGGTACTCGCATCGGTCGCAATCAATCGGGCCACACATTTTTGAATAAATGATGCCCCAAAACGGACCATATTTGGAAAAATTGAATCATAAGTGTTCCGTTTGTTTTCAATATATACCACTGAGGAATACAATTTCATTGACTATTCCTAAATTGCTTCGTAACATTTCAGTTTCATAATGAATACGAACAATATTCTGTAAATATGTAAAATGAAATCGATCAAAAATAGATACGATCAGTGACCTCTTGTCCTCTCTTCTTTTAATCAGAATGAAACTATAACTTCACCTGAAATATTTGTACACAACTCTTAAACATTCTAAATCATAATTAGCATACTGTTCTGTGTCGGAAACTTGTTATTTAGTAATTGTCGTTTATTGGTGTGGTTCATATATGTTTATCGTTTTGTTATAGCCATTTTGGGCCTTTTATAGAATGCTGTTTGGTGTGAGCCAACGCACCGTAATGAAGACCGTACTATAATCTATAATTGTTAACTTTTAATAAATTTTGACTTGGAGAGCTGTCTTATTTGGTCTCATAGTGCATCTTCTGATTTATATATGTACTCAGTTTTATCTCTATTTGATCACAACTTCATTGTGAATTTCTTAGACTGTACACACCGTCACATTTCAATAACAAACAGTACGTTTTGAGTCAAAACCGTACTTAATCATGAACAAACATAGTCATCTTTATTGATAAAAAAAAACCCTTGTATACGTGTATTCAGTTTTCAGTGGATTTGACTTACTCTACACTTTTACAATGAAAAAAAAAGAAATAAAGTATAATGCATAAGTGCAAATAGTAGTTTTATATTTGTTACAAGAAAGTATGGCCAAGTCTGTTTCAAACCGTTCCAATAAACACTGATATAAAGTGGAGGCTTCCATCGCATCTGTTGGTAAACCAAGTTTCACACGAAATAAACGTAACTTCTCCAGTATTCAGGAGTCGATACAAATGCAGTGACGATTTTTTGCTAGAGTATTTCCATGTAATCTAGCCCCATTTCAAAAGAAAACCTTATGCATATCTCCATTCTACCACTTTACAAAGGAGACACTGAAGCCCCGTACCATGTGTAAGGTCAAAGAATTTATCGCACACTATATTATGTTGTGCGCACAATATATTTAATTGTGCTCACAATATGTTTAAGTTGTGCGTACAATATATTTAAGTTGTGCGCACAATATATTTAAATTATGCGCACACTATATTATTTTGTGCGCACACTATTTTATATTGTGCACACAATATATTTACGTTGTGCGCACAATATAATTTTTTTCTTTGTATGTCCCTAGCGGGGCTCCGTACAATGATAATTGTTTATGTCTTAGCTGTTAACATACGCGAAGCAACGAACAAACTTAAGTATATTAATCGTCAGAGTCAATTGTATCAAAGGTGCTTTATTTTCTCCTTAAAGTGTTATATCTGATAACAACAAATTGCCCCTATCTACTGCCCATTCAGATAAGTTTAGAATATTTACGACTTTGTCTACATGCATCTGTCCTAAGTCAGGAATCTGATGTTCAGTTGTTGTCGTCTGTTCATTGGATTCCTACATGTTTCTCTTTTCGTTTTTTTATATAGATAAGACCATTGGTTTTCCCGTTTGAATGGTTTTATACTAGTCATTTTGGGGCCCTTTATAGATTGCTGTTTGGTGTGAGCATAGGCTCCATGTTGAAGACCTTACCTTGAATTATAATGGTTTACTTTTATAATTGTGACTTTGATGAAGAGTTGTCTCATTGGCACTCATACCACATTTTCTTTTATCAATTTGATTATTTGTCTAGTTAGAGATGATACTTTTATGCTAAATCTAGTAGATACTAGTATGTATTTACTGAAAAGAAATACACATAGGTTTGGGTAAACGTTGTGTTACGGCCAGAAATCGCCTTTAAATTGTAGCCAACAAAAGACACAAATCAATAGTAAAATTTAACAATATTTATTATACAAAAGTTTACAAAAGGTATTACACAAATATTACTGTTAACTTAACTGTCAAAATATGAGTCCAATCTGTTATCTTTATCTGTATCCGGAAATCTTTCGGAATCCAATCTGAATATTATGTTCACTACTAAGGTCACAATCCAGTATGATGTTGTTTGTAGAATAAAAGTGTCAATCCAAATGCTGTGAATACTAATGTCTATCAATGTCTATGTCCAAGTTTAATTATGAGAGTTTAACTTTAGTGTCTGTATATATAGTGTTGTCATGGAAAATTCTAGAACACTCTATAATGGAACATTGTGGAAAATCCTGGAAAGTTACAACGGAAGTTTCTGGAATAACGTAGAAGTTTAAATTACGCATCTTTTATAAGGATCATTCTAGAAAGTTCCAATCATTCCTAAACTGCACAGTTATAAGATTATTTGGTAAACAACTATCAGGCCATACAACACAAATTAGGCCAACATAAATAAACATAATAATTACAATATCATAACACCTTCCCCCTTAAAAGAAGTTTTAGTGTAACGAAAACTTATCATGAATAATATGAACAAAAATACATAATATATACAAAGTGATTTAATAAGCTCTAGATAAAGCATCAGATATTACATTATCTTTACCCTTAATATGTTTTACAATTACATCATATTCCTGTAACAATAAACTCCACCTAGTCAACCTCTGATTCTTGTTTCTCATTTTATGTATGAAGGTGAGAGGATTATGATCAGTACAAACAAGAATAGGATATACAGTGGGATTCAAATATACATCAAAATGTTGAAGTGCTGACAACATTGGAAAACACTCTTTTTCAATAGTTGAATAATTTTTCTGATGTTTATCTAATTTCTTAGAAAAATATGATATAGGTTTCTCAACATTATCATCTGTCTCTTGATATAAAACAGCTCCAATTCCTACATCGCTTGCATCAACAGCAAGTTTAAATTGTTTTTCAAAGTCTGGAGTAATCAGAACTGGACTATTAATTAAAAGTGATTTGCTATTTTCAAAAGCTTTTTGACAATTTTTGCTCCAGATAAATTTAGAATCTTTCCGTAAAAGATGAGTCAATGGTTGAACAACAGTAGCAAAATTTGAACAAAATTTTCTGTAAAATCCAATCATGCCTAAATATCTCATAAGTTGTTTTCTATTTGTAGGAGGTGGAAATTTGGAAATAGCTTCCACTTTACCCATAATAGGTTTTACTTGACCTTGGCCAACTGTATGCCCTAAATAATCAACAGTGGCCTGACAAAATTCACTTTTACCAAGATTAACAGTCAAATTTGATTTTGACAATCTATCAAAAGTATCATACAAATGTTTTAAATGCTGTTCCCAGCTATCACTACATACAATAAGATCATCAATATAAGCATAACAACAGTCTAAATCTTTTATAACATTATTGATCATTCTTTGAAATGTAGCTGGAGCACTTTTCATGCCAAATGGCATTACAGTATATTGAAATAAGCCATCTGGTGTAACAAAAGCTGATATTTCACGAGCTCTCTGTGTCAATGAAACTTGCCAATAACCTTTCAATAAATCAAATTTGCTCACAAATTTTGCTTGACCAATATTGTCAATACAATCGTCTATCCTTGGAATCGGATAGGAATCCGATTTTGAGACTGAATTTACTTTTCTGAAATCAGTCACGAAACGAAAAGTTTTATCTGGTTTTGGCACAAGGAGACAAGGAGAGCTCCATTCACTGTTACTCGGCTCAATAATATCATTGTCAAGCATATATTTAATTTCTTTTCTCATAACTTCAAGTTTGAGTGGATTGAGCCTGTAAGGATGTTGCTTAATTGGAGAAGCATCTCCGACATCAACATCATGACAAACAGCAGTGGTTTTGTTTGGCACATCTGGAAAAAGATTTTTAAAAGAAAATACCAAAGTTTTTATTTCTTCTCTACGATCAAAAGACAGATGTGCAAGTTTTGAATCTAAATTTGACAAAATTTCTGAATTTTTCAATCTAACTGTCTCTTCCATAGTTTTACAACTAAAAGTTGGTTCAATTACATCTGGTTTGTCATGATTGTTCTCAAAGTTAACCATGCCTAAAGTGGCAACTGGTTTACTATCACATAGTACATTAGTACGCTCAAAATATGGTTTTAACATATTAATATGACACACTCTATTTTGTTTGCGCCGACCTGGAGTTTTTACAATATAATTCAAATCATTAATTTTATTCTCTATTGTATAAGGACCACAATATTTAGCCTGTAAAGGATGTCCAGGGACAGGCAGAAATACAAGTACCTTATCACCAGGCTCAAAAACTCTGTCCCTGGCAGCTTTATCATACCATATTTTCATCTTGTTCTGTACATTTTTTAAGTTTTTCTGAGCAATTTGACAAGCAGTATACAATTTTTCTTTAAATCTAGATACATAGTCTAAAAGATTCAAGTCAGTATGTTCAGTAAGCCACTTTTCCTTAATCAATTTTAACGGTCCCCTTACAGTATGACCAAATACCAACTCAAAGGGACTAAATCCAAGGGATTCTTGAACAGCCTCTCGAACCGCAAAGAGTAGAAAGTGAACTCCATCATCCCAGTCTCTGTCAAATTGAAGACAAAAAGTTCTAATCATGTTCTTCAATGTTTGATGAAAACGTTCTAAGGCACCTTGAGATTCTGGATGATAAGCACTTGATCTGTACTGAGCAATCCCTAACTGGTATACGACTTGCTGAAATAAACCTGACATGAAATTTGATCCCTGGTCGGACTGTATAGACTTAGGAAGTCCTACTAATGTGAAAAATTTGATCAAAGCTTTGACGATAGTAGGTGTCTTGATATTTCTGAGCGGAATAGCTTCAGGAAAGCGGGTAGATGTACACATGATTGTCAATAAATATGCATTTCCAGTCTTGGTCTTTGGTAAAGGTCCAACAAAGTCAATTAGAACTCTGCTGAAAGGTTCGTCAAAGGCTGGAATAGGCAGAAGTGGTGCTGGTGGTATTTTCTGGTTAGGTTTACCAACAACCTGGCATATATGGCATGATTTGCAGTATTCTGCGACATCATTTCTAAGTCTGGGCCAGTAGAAATGTTGCAATATTTTTAGGCAAGTCTTCCTTATACCTAAGTGCCCAGCCAAGGGGGTGTCATGGGCAAGACCAATAATTTCTTGCCTATAAACTTTAGGCACCACCACTTGGTATAGCACTCTCCATTCCTCCTCTGGGGTGGCATCAGGAGGCCTCCACTTCCTCATTAAAATGCCGTCCTGATGGTAATAGCATTCGGCCACTTTGTCTGCTTCCTCCTGTGGTTGAGCTCTCTGGCTGAGCTGAAGAACCTCAGGGTCTTTATGTTGTTCTTCAGATAAATTCTTTCGGTCTAATGAATGGCTGTTAACGTCTGGCCATGGCATAATAACATTCTTGTTAACACTAGGTGGTCTTGTAATGGCCTTTTCTGAGCTACCAGGACCTTCAATGTCAGCTATAAAAGTGTCAGAAAGGTCCATGTAATCAAACTTGTCTTCTTGCAAATTCTGATTTTGTTGTTTTCTAGCCATCGCCCTAGTAACAACACAAGCTGGATACAATTCAGCATCATCTTCAGGTGATTTAACATCCACCACCGGTTCACTGGTAACAATTGGTTCAGCAACCACTTTGTTCCTAGCTAGATCATTTCCTAGCAATAATGTAACACCCTCAACAGGGAGATTAGGACGAACACCTACAACAACTGGTCCAGTTATCAAATCTGACTTCAGATAAATACGATGGAGAGGAACATCTATACAACCTAACTCTACACCTTGTAACAAAACGGAGGCACCAACAGAAGTATTCTCGGACAAAGGCAACACACCTTCTAACAATAAAGTCTGAGAAGCTCCAGTGTCCCGTAAAATCTTAATAGGCTGAAGAGTGGTATCATCAACAATAGAAACAAACCCATCAGACATAAAGGGTTTGTATTCCTCCATGTAATCACAAAAACTGGACTTAAAAGCCTGACGCGCAGGGCATTCCAATGTACTGGTATTATAAGGTGTCGTACAAGCACTGGTCTTCGGCTTATTATCTCGTTCATTCTTCTTCTGGAGTCTAAAACAATCAGCCATCAGGTGACCAATCTTCTTACAATAAGCACAAGTCAGTGACTTCTTCTCAAAAGTATCAAATTTTGGACTAGACATATTATAACTGGACTGACTCTTATTCTGTGCAACAGGCTTACTATCAGTACGCTCATTGCTTTGATTTTTGTAATTTCCACTGGAAGTATTGACATTTTGACCCTTGAAACTTCTTTTATGTGAAAGAGTATAATTATCTGAAATGACAGCTGCATCATGTATTGACTCAACAGTTTTGTCGTCTAAATGTGTTTTTAAGTCTAAATGAACACATAGTTTGAACTCTTCTAATAATATCAATTGTCTTAGGTTATCAAAATTGTTATCTGTTTTCTTTGACGTAAGCCATTTGTCAAATAGATCTTCTTTTTCCCGAGCAAATTCCACATATGTTTGTGAATCAAACTTTTTATAAGATCTAAATTTCTGTCTATATGCTTCTGGTACTAGCTCATAAGCTTTCAAAACTTCCTGTTTTACCGTGTCATAATCGGAACTTTTTTCTGATGGAAGTGCGGAGTATATTTCAGCGGCCTTCCCCTCAAAAACACTTTGCAGCATCGTAGTCCAATACGGCATAGGCCATTTCAAATTGTTAGCAATTTTCTCAAACTGTGGAAAATATTTATCAACTGTTTTTTCACAAAATTTTGGAACCAAACGTATGTTTTTTGCTGCATCAAAATAATCTGATTTAGAGTGAACTTTAGTGTTGCTTTCTTCTTTGACCATTTCAATTTTCAGTTTCTCCATCTCTAGCCTTTCCCTCATTTCAAGTTCTTTTAATTTCTCCCTCTCCTTCATTTCCAGTTCTTTTAATTTAAATTCATCTTCTTTTTCTTTTTTCTCCATTTCTAACCTTTCCTTCATTTCCAGTTCTGCCTGTTTTAATTTAAATTCATCTTCTTTTCTTTTCTCCATCTCCTTCATTTCCATTTCTTTTAATTTAAGTTCATGTTCTAATTCAAGCTGTTTTAACTTAAAGGCGTCAACATTTTCAACCTTAAGATCAAGAGCCTCTTCACCTAAAATTTCTTCGTCAACTAATTTGTCTATAACCAAATTTTTTATAATTTGTTTTCTCATAGATACTTTGAAAACTAATTTCAGTTGTTTAGCAAGCAACACTAGTTCCTCTTTCTTTAAATTATCAAAACTCTCCAGGTCTGGCGTTTTCAAAAATTTACCAGCATCAAATGCCATTTTGTAGAATTTTGTTGGCTAGTTATAATAAAAATATTAAACAAATTTTGAATAAAATATGTTCAGTATCCCGGACGAGCCCCCAATTTCTGTTACGGCCAGAAATCGCCTTTAAATTGTAGCCAACAAAAGACACAAATCAATAGTAAAATTTAACAATATTTATTATACAAAAGTTTACAAAAGGTATTACACAAATATTACTGTTAACTTAACTGTCAAAATATGAGTCCAATCTGTTATCTTTATCTGTATCCGGAAATCTTTCGGAATCCAATCTGAATATTATGTTCACTACTAAGGTCACAATCCAGTATGATGTTGTTTGTAGAATAAAAGTGTCAATCCAAATGCTGTGAATACTAATGTCTATCAATGTCTATGTCCAAGTTTAATTATGAGAGTTTAACTTTAGTGTCTGTATATATAGTGTTGTCATGGAAAATTCTAGAACACTCTATAATGGAACATTGTGGAAAATCCTGGAAAGTTACAACGGAAGTTTCTGGAATAACGTAGAAGTTTAAATTACGCATCTTTTATAAGGATCATTCTAGAAAGTTCCAATCATTCCTAAACTGCACAGTTATAAGATTATTTGGTAAACAACTATCAGGCCATACAATACAAATTAGGCCAACATAAATAAACATAATAATTACAATATCATAACAGTTGTGACGACAGCGAGCCAACGACAACATATACAAAAAGATCTAGATAACAAGAAACAACATTCAACAATCAACACTATATACACAGTTCTTGGTCTTTATTTTTTTTATCTCGTCAACGTATGATTTATCAATTATTTTGTTATCATACAACTGTGGACAAAAACACGTTGCCCACAGTTATCAATCATTAATTTTGTTCAATACAGAATCTCCATTTTGCAGTTTGAATATCGTTTATTGCATATTAGATGAGTATTTGTTTTCAAAACTCTTGACGTGCATTGAATCAAATAAATTCGCATGATACTTATATGTAAACGAATGGTATACCTTCGTTCGACAAATATAAAAAAGTGTACATTTCAAGTAGATTAATATCTATAAGTTCCCCATAAGTATTCATCGAAGAGAAAACAAATCCATAAGGTACAGTGGAGATCAGTTCTAACCTCTCATAAATTCTGTCAGAATCTGTCAGGAGAACTGTTCTAGAACAGTATGTAGAACTGTCAGCCTGACACCTTTTAGTCAGTTCTAGGTTAGAACTGTTCTAGCTAGAACTGATTTGGTCAGTTCTACCTAGAACTGATTTGGACAGTTCTAGCTAGAACTGATCCTGACAGTTCTACCCTAGAACAGTTTTAGACAGTTCTAGCTAGAACTGACCAAATCTTTGGTCAGTTCTACTTCTAGAACAGTTCTACGGTTAGAATTGATTTCAAATTCTACGGCTAGAATTGATTTATAAATTCTACGGCCAGAATTAATTTATAAATTCTACGGCTAAAATTGATTTATAAATTCTACGGCTAGAATTGATTTATAAGTTTGAAGAAATATTTGTCTTAATATAAAGGCTTCGGCAAAATAGCGATTAATATTATATAGAGTTTTGCTATTTTGCCGGTTTTTTATCAGATTTATAATCGGCAAGAGAACATGTTTAACCCCGCCATATTCTGCATGTATGTCAGTGCCTGTTCCAAGTCAGGACCCCGTAATTCAGTGATTTTCTTTTGTTGATGTGTAGTATAAAATATTTGTTTTTCTTTCATTTTTTGTTCATAAATTAGGCCGTTAATTAGTATTATAGGGGGAGGGTTATTATTTGAATTGTTTTACATTTGTTATTCTGGGAGTCAGGATGGCTCGTTATCACTTAACAAAATTATCCTCATTAACCAAATGTAATATCTGTTTACGAGTAGTTTTCATACCTCGGACGGACCTGTTTAACAAAAATCTTTTGACCACATCAATCTAAACTGACATTATTTGCTCTATCTTTCTGCAAATCTATATAGCTGCACAGTACTTCAGTTTTAATTTTAGGTCAAGAGGGACTGTACTATACAAGTTACAGCAATATTGGAAAACAATTTTGTTCGCATCAATTTATAGTGCCAGCATGCAGGGGCAGATCCAGCCATTAAAAAAAGGAGGGGGGTTCCAACTATATGTTCAAATTCAAAAGCATTGATCGTAAAAAAAAAAGGGGGTTCCAACTCCAGAACCCCCCCCCCCCCTTTTATCAGCCAATGAGCATGTCCTCTTTTTATTCAAAATATTGAATCATAAACAAATATCAGAAATTTTCATACTTCAGACTGAGTCGTATAATAAAATCTTTTGACCGCATCTACCAAAACTTACCATATTTGCTTTTTTTTATGTAAATCAAAATAGCTGCACAGTAATTCAGTTATAATTTTAGGTCAAGAGGGACTGTAGTATATAAATAACTATAATATTAGAAATCAATGACCACAATTTTTTTTCTCGCATCAATTGAGAGTGACAGCATTTCCTATTTTTATTCAAAATATCGCATCAGAAACAAATATCAGTCATGTCAGTAGTTTTCATACCTCAGACTGACAGTAACATGTAATCATGTAACAAAATTATTTGTCTGCATCAATCAAAACTGACCATATTTGACAGCATCAATCAAAACTGACCATATTTGACCGCATCAACCAAAACTGACCATATTTGCTCTTTTTTATGGAACTCTTATAGTCGCATAGTAAATCTGTAATATTTTTATGTAAGGATGGATTGTAAAATCATGAAAATACAAATGATAGAAATATGGAAACACAATGCTACCTAATTTCATTTGCATCAATTTAGAATGCCAGCATGTCCTCTTTTTATTCAAAATATTGCATCATAAACAAATATCAGTAGTTTTCATACCTCAGACTGACTGGTATAACAAAATGATTTGTCCGCATCAACCAAAAACTGACCATATTTGCACTTTATTATGAACATGATGTCAATCTTAATAGCCGCAAAGTAAATCACGTATATTTTTATATCAGGATGGATTGTTTAATATAAATGAAAGCAATATTGGAAAATAAAATTATGCTCACATCAGTTTATAGTGCCAGCATGTCCTCTTGTTCATCAAAATTTTGAATCGTAAACTAATTTCAGTAGTTTTGATATCTCAGACTGACTCATGAATATAACAAAATTATTTGTCGCATCAACCAAAACTGACCATATTTGACAGCATCAACCATAACTGACCATATGTGACAGCATCAACCAAAACTGACCATAATTACACTTTGTTATGTAAATCTTAATATATATATATAGCCGCATACTAAATCACTTATAGTAATACATATTACGATGGATTTTATAATTCAAATGACAGCAATATCAATGAATATTGGAACACATTGGCTACAAAAAAATTTCCACATCAATTTAGAATATCAGCAAGTCCTCTTTTTATTCAAAATATTGAATTGTAAACAAATTTCAGTGGTTTCGATATATCAGACTGAGTGAGAGTTGTTTTAACAAAATCATTTGACCGCATCAACCAAAACTGAACTTATTTACACTTTATCATGTAAATATATATATATATATACATGTATATATGGCCTCATTGTAAACATGGTAAACCAATATTATTTCTATGTGAGGACGGATCGTATGATAAAAATGACACCAACTTTGAAACACAATACACCTTATCGCTAATCCTGGCTGACCCGGCCTCTTGAACTTTTGAAGCATACAACAATGACTTTTCCATTGTGGCGTCAGATATTTTGTTTTATGACGTCAAAATTTTACGGAAACCTGTGTGATATCCAGTAATGGCAGACAAATAGCGACAAGGTGTATTTATACCATATCTAAGAATTTAGCTCACCGTTATTTCCTCTCTGTATCCATAATAATGAACCGTCATTAAACATGCTAAAGTGACTTTTTAACATGTTTAAGTCAGTAGTTTTTGATGGGTTTTTTTTTTAAACAAAACTATTTAATGGCATCATCCAACACTCACATGACTGATTCATATACTTTATTTTAAAAATAAAATAAAAAGTACATGTATGGGAAGTCCTCTTCTTGGAATAGTATACTGTTAATATAATTTGAAGAAGGCAAAGAAAAATGCATGATTTTGTTTGTAGCCGAACGTCCAGGGGCAAATGTTTCATTCATGTTCAGATCCAGTATATTTTTCTGAGTTCCAGACTCCCAGATATCATTTATAATCGTTATGGATAAGCAGTGGCGGATCCAGCCATTTTAAAAAGGGGGGGGGTTCCAACTATATGCTCCCATTCACATGCATTGATCGGCCAAAAAAAGGGGGGTTCCAACCCCCGGACCCCCCCCCCCCCCTGGATCCGCCACTGGATAAGTCTGGCTAAATTGACGAGATGGTGCAAATGTATATATAGTTTTTTACGTTAGGCTACACAACACTTATTTCATTAATATCCCATAATTCATCCACTGTACAATTTTCGTTTGAACATTTGTCAAAACAGAATCTTAAATGAATGTAAATCCAAGGCAAACAAGGTAAATTACGATTAAAATTCCATGAATCAAATTAAATGTAGAGTTTTATTTAGGAAGAGACTGTTAAAAACGGGGAACGAAGAAACGTAAGGCAGCAACCATTTGATTTTCTGGGGGGGGGGGGGGGGGGCTATGGTTTTTTTTGGAAAAAAAAGTTTGTTTCCAGTTTTTGGAGAAAAAAATAATTTGTTTTTGATTCTGAGAAAAAAAAATTGTTTGTTTCACCCTCAGCTGCCACTATATGTAATGCTAAAATTGAAAGAAAAAAATTGTTTTCGACTTGTCACGAAAAAAATAGATTGCTTACAAAAAAAATTTGTCCAGAAAAAAAACCATAGCCCCCCCCCCCCCCCCCCCCCCAGAAAATCAAATGGTTGCTGCCTAAACAATGATGTTTCCGTATGCAATCTTATAAAAATATCTCCGATGAGTTGGATAACCTTCTATTCACTTCAATGTACACTGGGACTAGTAATATGTATCAGTTTTTTGGGGCATGTTTTAGTCCGACGTATTTTGGTGAAACCACTCTAAGCAGCCTTTACAAACGAGTGATGCAGCAATGTGCACGTCAGTATTGCATACTGTACAATTCCATTCTGCACTATCGAATGACTATTGTGGATTATTATATGATTTTATGTTCACCTCGCTCCGATTTCAATATCCAACTTAGCATAGCTGAAAAA
This sequence comes from Mytilus galloprovincialis, assembly GCF_965363235.1. Taxonomy (NCBI): domain Eukaryota; kingdom Metazoa; phylum Mollusca; class Bivalvia; order Mytilida; family Mytilidae; genus Mytilus; species Mytilus galloprovincialis. The sequence goes on along the minus strand of NC_134850.1, from coordinate 43,854,541 downwards.
CTTATAAAACTTAAAAGTCAATTTGAATGCAATTAATGTTAACAGTTGCCAACATTCATTCGTTAATCGTTGTTCTTAATTGGCGAAAAAAATAAGCAACAAAACTAGGGAAGGCTAGTTTAAGTTTAATTAATCTACCCATACCCGTAGCCAGGAGGGGTTCGGGGGGTTCGGACGAACCCCCCCCCCCCCTCCTTGAAATCAAATAAGCACTGTTAAAGTCAACGTTTTGTTCAAATTGTGACTGTTAAAGTCGAGTTCATGAGTCACGAACCCCCCCTTGGAAATTCCTGGCTACGGGCCTGCTACCGTACGTTGAAGTGCAGTAATGCAACAATAACTCAATGTAACCGCAGACACAAATATTATTGTTACATTCGTAATTAATCGGATCCGTACCCCACCCTGTATTCCGGCAATTAGTCTCCAATGTAACAATAATTATTTTATTATTGTTACATTTCCATGTAACCGTAGCCAGTGCCTTAATATATAGCAAAGTAATTGGAAGTGATTTATTTCTTCTAAATTCTAAAGTGCCCTTACTGCAGTGACGTCATTTAGAACTGTTCTACAGTCCTGACTGATTTAGTCAGTTCTGCTGACAGTTCTACGGTTAGAAGTGATTTGGACAGTTCTACCTAGAACTGATTTAGACAGTTCTACCCTAGAACTGATCCTGACAATTCTACCTAGAACTGATTTAGTCAGTTCTACCTAGAACTGATTCTGACAGTTCTACTTAGAACAGTACTAAGGTAGAACTGTTCTAGGTAGAACTGTTCTAGGACAGGTTAGAACAGTTCTATGACAGAATATTCTGACAGTTCTAATGAGAGGTTAGAAGTGATCTCCACTGTATCGGTAATATACAATAGACCTCATTCTGTCCCCCAAAAAATCAAATTAAATAGGGCTTAACTCATCAAACAGATTAAAAACAGAAATATATTTAAGAAAAAACACAGGGTACTTATACATCCCCGAAACCAAAAACAATAATTACAGACCAGTGAGTACTCGAAGTTACTGACAGCTATTATTATTTGTCTAGGCTGTATTTTGGAAAAGCTATGGTATACTTCATTCACATTAAAAATATAAAATTTCATTCGAATTAACATTGAGTTGAATTTAAGCTTAAATTTCATTGGTAGTAAAATTTAGTATTATATTTGAGACTGTCCCAAGTCAATAGCCTCTATCCTTTGTTAGTCTTGTATGATTTTTAATTTATATAAAAAAATGATGTGGTATAATTGTCAATAAGACAACTCTCCACAAGAGACCAAATGAGACAAAAATTAACAACTCTGGTCACAGTTCGGCCTTCAACAATCAGCAAAGTCCAAACCACATAGTCAGTTATAAGGCCCCGAAATGACAATGTAACACACTTCAAACGAGAAAACCAACGCTCTAATATAGTTCATTTAATATGTTTTGGAGTTTAGTATGGCGTCCGTTGTCAATGAATAGTTTACATTCTTGTTTAGAGGCCAGCTGAAGCCAGCCTCCTGATGTGGGATTTTTTTTGTGATGAAGACCCGTTAGTTGCCTTAGTCTAATTTCTGCCTATTTGAACGGGTTGTTGTCTTTTTTTTTTTTTTTTTTTTTTTTAAACATTCCCCATTTCTATTATCAATTTTATGCAATTATAATAAATCAACGGTCGTATGATCAATTTTTAATTTCCATTTTCTACATGAACTAATTTGAGTGCTTTATCAGTTTCGTATCATAAAGTGTTCATTTGATAAAAATGTGGCTTAAAACTGTATAATATCTTTTATCAAGTGATAATATGGGAAAATACAGGAGAGAAAATTAAAAATAAATCACCTTTTGATAATTGCTTATTAATAACTGGGTAGAATTTAAATTTCAACAAGATTTTGGAATCCTAATACCTGAACTGCATGTATAGTGAAATGTCACAAAATAATCTGACCAAACTTTTCGAAAACGAAGGCATTTCAGGCAAATCTTTCCTTTTCAAAAGAACTAGTAAAAAACGTCTCAGACTAATAGTTGTGTTCTTTGGGAGATTTTTCGAAAAAAAACCTTATCTTAATCATTCCTATCAATTGTACATGTATAATGTTTGACCCTCAGTGCTCTTCTATATCGTTTTATTTTGCATTTGACCTCTTAAATTCGAATGTCACTGATTGGTCATTTGTTATTTCAGGCATGATTTTTGAAAACACATGATTTTTTGTCGGAAAAATGTTGATTTGGAAAAGTAATTACTTTGAAAAATAATGTACATTATTGATTGGAAAATACATTGTTCATGCAATTAGAGTTTCAATACATTTTTTACACCTTTACTTCTACTTAGATATCAATTATGCTTCTTAAAACTGGTATCCTAACCAGATGGGACTTAAAGAATAGAATAAAATTGAGAATGGAAATGGGGAATGTGCCAAAGAGACAACAACCCGACTATAGAAAAAAACAACAGCAGAAGGTCACCAACAGGTCACCAATGCATTTTATTAAATATACTTGAGGTCTGGTAATCAGAGGTTAAGTGGTAAAATTTTGCCAGACATTTTGACATTTAATAAATTTAATAGATAACTATTTCTATAAAAGAGGGGCGAAAAAATACCAGAAGGACAGTCAAATAATGCATCGAAAATTAACTGAAAACGCCATATTTGAAAAATTAAAACACAAACAGACAAATAAAAGTAAACAAGACACAACATAGAACACCAATTAAAAGACTAAGCAACACGAACCCAACCAAGAACTGGGGGTGATATCAGCATCAATTTCCTAACCCATCATATCCATGTCTAAGCAACACGAACCCAACCAAAAACTGGGGGTGATATCAGCATCAATTTCCTAACCCATCATATCCATGTCCACTTTATGATAACGAATTGTCACTCAGGTTGATAACTAGTGTCAACTTGAAACAGAGGCCTCCTTTCTTACATTTCTTATAGTTTATATCATTGAATTTGTATAAAAGGCCTGCCTATGTGCTGTTAGTTTATTCATTTTATCAACTTTCTTTTGAAACTTTATTGATAAAGTGTACCTGTAAATAACATAGCCAATCTTTTGAATTGTTTTAACAACAATTCGGAAATAATGTTCCACAGACACAACATACCTAAAAATCTGTTATTTATAGTTGCTTTTTAAGATATCTTATTTGAACAGCAAATTAATAATCTTTTGAATCAATTATCTGCAATATTTTAGGTTTAATAGTGAGACAAAAATAAGGGAGACAGAAAGCTAAAGAATAACTAATCACAAAATGACTGGAACGAAAGTGAAACCATCTGATAAGGAGAAACAGATGTCCCGTGTTTCAGCAAGCACCACTTCGATGCTCTCCCTTACACCATCACAGCTGAATACAGCCATAATGGACATGCTGAGTATGAGACAAGCAGCCACAAGATGTGACGCAGTGTGTAGAGGTAAATTACTACATCATTGATATGCTCATATTGATAAATCATCTGGTTACAACACTTTTTAATTTTTGAAATACTAAGACTTTTCTTCCTAAGTAATAGATTAGCTGTATTTGGCAAAACTTTTGGAATTTTGGTCCTCAATACTCTTTAACTTCGTACTTTATTTGTCATTTTTAACTTTTCTGGATTCAAGTGTCACTGATGAGTCTTTTGTAGATGTTCCGGACCATATGAGTATTTGGACCATACGCGTATGGTCATGACCATATGCGTATACTCATATGGCCCGACCATACGCGTATGGTCCGACCGTACGCGTATGGTCGGACCATATGAGTATAATACTCGTTTGGTTATTAACGGGCCGGACCATATGAGTATTTTGACCATATAGGTATTTTTTTTAATTACATTTAAAAGTTTCAATAATGCAAAAACTTTATCTAAAAAAACAATGATGGTTTACTTATATGACAGTGTATTCTTTTTATAATTCAAATACTACGTAAAAATTAAACATTGATGCCATAGTTAGTTTTCATCTCTAATTACATTCTTGTATGTAGGCTTGGGGTGACATTTACTTCCACACGGTATCATAGCTTTTTTTTTCATTTCCAAGTCTTGGTTGTGCACGATCCTTTTCATTTAACCTTTTGTTTGCGAGTGAAAAGCCTATTTATCCTAGTTTTCGCAATTATAGTAAAATAAAATAAAATTAACTATGTGAAACTTCTAATTCTTATTTAGCTAATTTTAATTATAATATAATAATAAAATTTAATGAACTATCATAGTTTAAACATATTTATTTATAGTGGATTGGGAAACAAGTTTTGCAACTTATATTAATCCCTTTCCACTTTGCGGGTGCGAGTGCTGCCTTGTAGCGGCATTAGTTAATACAAAAGTAAATCCTGATATCTATGATGAGTTTGTTTACTAATCAATTATACACGATATAAGTATAGATAATGTTATAAAAACCAACCAAACTTATCATACATACCAGAGAACATTTTAGTTGATATAGTATTTAAAACACAAGGATAAAAGTAGAAAAAAGTTGAGGAATTCAACGAAATTAAAGATACTTGAAGGAACAACAACTCCAAATAAATAAAATGCGTCATATATTAAAGAAAAAGTCGGCAATAAAAGGAGTACAGTTTGTTCTCATCGCTCGTTTAAAGTGAGTCTTCCGAACTCAAAAACTATCTTGTCATTAAATAATTCCCGATGAAAGTAAAGCATGAAAAAAAGTTCGGACGCATTAAACTAATAACATGCTGTTTTTATTAAGCCCCATTTATGGGCATTATGTTTTCTGATCTGTGCGACCGTCTGTTCATTCGTTCGTCCTCCCGTCCGTCCGATCGTCCCGATACAGGTTAAAGTTTTTGATCGAGGTAGTTTTTGATGAAGTTGAAGTCCAATCAACTTGAAACTTAGTACACATGTTAATTATGATAAAATCTTTCTAATTTTAATGTCAAATTAGAGATTTTACCCCGTTTTCACGGTCCACTGATCATAAAAAATGATTGTGCGGATGTGGCATCGTGTACTTAGGACACATTCTTGTATTTAAAATAATTGAGGATCTTGATGAAGTCAGTTTCAGAGAACATTTTGTTTTAATGATATGCAAACATTGTATAAAAAAGTTATGAAAAGCTTGATACTTTTGCATATTCTTGTCTTGTCTTGTTTCAGAAGTAACCTAAATATGTATGGATGAAATCCAAACTATCGCACTAAATATTTTATTTTTAAGGTAATCCTATCACAGATGCAGGGAAACGTAAACAAATGATAAAGATGTTGTCAGTTGTTATGATTCCAGTATTAGTAATTACTGGCATGACAGCAAACACATTTGCAATAGCCATCGACAACTACATCAGTTCTGCTAATGTTCGAGAACTGCTCTTCTTCAGCATAGAATTAGGAGCGCTACTGCGTACCATTCAGTTTGAACGAGATATGAGTGCCCTTTATGTCAGCAATATTAAGCCAGAGACAAAGGATTTTCTACTGCAGAGATACCCGGATACTGATCTTGCAATTCAAAATTTATCAAAATGGCCGAGAGGAGATGACATAGTGATGGAAATGGAAACAAGGGAACGTTTTCTCTCATATTTGAATAAACACCGATATCAGCTTGACGTTTATAATCAGTCCGTGGAAACTGAACTAGATTTCTATTCCAACAGCATAATGGTTCTATTGAAATGGTTATACGACGCAATTAGCGAATCGAGTACCGGTTCAGTTTGGAAAGACGTGGTGGCATATCAAGAAATTATTGTGTCTAGTGAACTTTTTGGAAGAGAACGGGCGCTTGGAGTATCCTTTTACGCTACTGGCGGTTTTGAAACAAGAGAAAAGTATCTTTTGTTCATGGAAAATCAGGATCGAGCTAACGTCACTTTTGAATCGGCCAGATTCTACTCGAAAATAGCATTTGACATTTATAACATAGAATTGGCTAAAAATACCGAGGTTATTGTCCCAATAGAAGATTACAGAAATAGAATTAAGTCAAATAATTATACTAGTACACAAGCATCTATAGTTGAAGCTGAAAGATGGTTTGATAATATGACAATATATCAGGGAGTCTTGACACGTACACAAAACGAGCTCGCCATGACCATTGACGAAAGTCTCGCCAAAGCATCTGAAAAAGAACTTCAAAGTGTCATAACTATATGCATTGTGTTTGGTGTCATTCTTATTGTATGCCCTTTGATTGTATTTGCAGTGTACTCATTAACATCTGAAATCCAAAAGTATTCAATTTCCATCGCAAACAGGTAGGATTGTGTGTCACTTTGGTATTTGATATTAAAAAATGTAACAATGCACCGATACATCATAACTTCAACAAAAATTAAACATATATGGGTCAGATCCTTCAACTGCAAACAATGATGCCTTATCACAATATAGTAAAACGTTCAACCTTTCGTGAATTACTAACATTTATACCATATTTAATAGAAGATACTCAATATATACCAAAACCAAACCTTGCGGTCATAAAACTTTCGAGTCAGTTTTTTGTACTCGTACTCGAAATTCAACCAATCAAAATGCTGGATTTCATGTTTGGAGTATGATTTTTGTGCTCCGAGCACTGAGCAAAGTTTTATGACTTCAACTCCAAATGTGTACAAAGTAAACAATTATAGGTCAAATCACAACCTTTAAAACGGATCCTTGGCTCACACCGAACAGCAAGCAGGTTTTCCTGAATTTTTATTTCAATTTCTAATGTCTCACAATATCGATTGATTGTTTTAAAAAATAATTTCGTATAGGTCAAATTTTCTTCATTTTCTTATTATCTATGAAGTATACATGATGATATAACCGAGTTCTATAATTTGTTTCTATATGTAGTTTTTCAATATACCTTTAAATCATTTTTGGGGACAATAACATTAACAATATTTGCCTGTAAAAACTGCCACATTTTGGTTTCTGCTAGTTTTAGCTTGAAACTGCTTATGAAGAGGCTTCCATTACGTTTCAAAAGGGTATATTATCACTTGCTAGTCAAACCATCTCACACAAAGATCAATGACGTAGTTTTCAGTAATAATTTATAAGATAACCAGTACTTATTGAACGATTTCGGCTGAATTCGTATAACATTTGTGTTTCATATAGTTAGGAACTCAATATCAATACAGTTTTGAAAATCATTTACTTCATTATATATCATATTTAACTAAAATATTCCAAAACGCACCAATTTTTTTATCAAACATTATTAATATTCGTCTCATAAATTTAGCCGGCCTTACATTACGTAATATGTTTGAAGTAACTCCGACAAGACGAACACTTTTTTTAATACTAGCTTTGTTATATTCAACTTGAAAACATCTATATCAAATTGTTCGTGCTATGGCTCACAATTTGATATTCTCTATGCTTTTTCGCAGCATTTTCACACAAATAATCCCATCTACATATCTATAGACAAATGACAACACGTACCAGTAAAAGACTGATGAGTTTTGGTATCAAACGTACGAAATTAATTTTGGCTTGGATTAATTATACTAGAAAAATGGTTTTTGATGTCATGATCACTTAAATTAATCAGATCCTAACATATCCAGTTTCTTTATATAGTTGGTTTTCAAATTTGAGGGTTTGAGTCCCTATTTTGAATCTAGGTTAATCCAAACATATATATGGAGTGTCATTTGTTTTTTAAGCACTAGGTTGAAACTGCTGGTCCCAAAAAGTTATTATCCTCTATGGTGTCGGTATACTGAGCTGATGTATTACACACCGTTTCAAAACTCTGTACTGATAACATTATTAAGAAATTAAAGTTACAACTTTCTGAGATAAAAGTTGAACTGGCTTCCTTATTAATATATTTTACCGTTTTGATGAGGATAAATCAAGATATTCGCTTTGGTCGAACAATCTCTTTACTACAATATTCTTTTTCGTGTATTCCAAAAATGATTGCAAGAAATTCAAACAAGCAAAGTGTTTTCGAAATAAAAAAAATAAATAAAAAAAATTCAAACTTGAATTTTCTATTGTGAGAATGGTTGTGTATATACCATTATCATAAATCCGTATTACTTTTAGGACTAAAGCCTTAAACAAAGAAAAGAAACGGACTGATATTTTATTATACCAAATGTTGCCAAAGAGTGTCGCAGAGCGTCTAAAAAGAAGCGAGGAAGTAGATGCTGAACAGTATGGAGATTCCACAATATTTTTTAGTGATATTGTGGGTTTCACAAGTATATCTGCGCAGAGTTCACCTCTACAGGTTGTCGATATGTTGAATGGACTGTATTTAAGCTTTGATGCTAGAATTGAGATTTATGACGTTTATAAGGTAGAGACCATTGGTGATGCATACATGGTCGTATCTGGTGAGTTACACTATTATAGTTTTAAACGTGTATAGACATTTGTGTGTTTTAATTTTCTCAAAAAGTAGAACAAATACATCGATTTCTAATTCAAATTAAAAACAAAACGTCTATAAAAACATAAAAATGGTGTGTTGAACCTTGTTGTCTATGATTAAAAGGTTGATGTCAGTTATTTGTCAAAGACACATTTACCCCATTTTTGTTTGCAAAATTTCCTCTGTAAAATACAGTTCTTGAATTATTTACATTGATCCATTATGAGTATACAGCATTCCACGTTTAAAAAAATAAACAAAATTATTAACGCATGATCATCAACAATGACTATAAATATTATAATTAAGATCTGGTTGTTTCTTGAACGAAAAGGAAAGATTCGTATTTACTAAAGTCTTTCACAATTTCTAAATGTTGCAGAAATGCATGATTTATTGTTAGAAGGTCACTTTATTAGGTGTTCCTAGACGAAATGGTAGAAGACATGCACCGGAAATAGGCACAATGGCCCTTGATCTTATAGATAATATTAGGAGACTGGAAATTCCACACCTACCTGGAACCAAATTCAAACTGCGAGTCGGATTACACTCAGGTATATATATTATATGCTATTGTGTGTTGATTTTTATACTTAGACGTGACTTTGATGTAAGGCTATATAATATTACTTTAATAGCTCTTTTTGTCGAAACAAAGGTTGGACATCCAGATGTCCAAAATCCATTCGTGTTCATTTATTTGATTGTACTGCTCAAATATTTTTTCTTTTTGATTTTGTAATCAATGTGTTGTCTTTTTTTATATCGCAGGCTTTCAAATATTTGACATTAAATTATTCCATACAAATGTTAAATGTTATTAAAAAAGCTGTTTTAGTGAATATCTGGTTATGCATTTTATTATTAAAACGATTATCAATAGTTGAACATTTTAAATTTCGCCGAGTCCCACAAAATGTTGTACAAGACAAACACATACAAAATATTACATATAATGACAAATATATAATAAGAATTATTAAGATTACATGTCAAAATAATGTTGAAGAAATAAACATGGACAGTAAAATAATAACATTTTTAATTTAAAGATATATCACATAAAGATATTTATCCAATTGTTTTGATAACATTTTTAATTTTACACAATATTAGCGAACATCTGATTTTCTATATTATAATTATCAATATAAACATGATGATGAGACATGTAGTGTCATTTGTAATGTGACAGATTGCACACGCAATTGTCATTGGGTTTTAAGGTTTCGTTATTTTTAATATCATTGGTCCATTCGTCATCACTCTACACTATTCAATTGTCTTTCTCTGTTAGTATTATAAGTTCAAAATAGATTACAATGTATCTTCATGTGTACATAATTTAATGTATAAAACTATAAATACAAATTGCTAAGTAATTAGTAATAATGATACCTGTGGTATAGTCATTTTATTACTTCTTCTTATCCGTTTCGCATACCCTTTAAATGTAGTTTTAATCAAATATGAGCTGGTAAAGGTACTTTTTTGAAAACTAGATGAAACATTTAGGCGAATACAACTATCCAAAGCAATACATTAAGTTTGAACAAGATTATCTTTTAAACATAAATCTTTGATTTCTATATTATCTGATGAAGCTATACGGTAGTTGTTTCATTCTAATAACATTCTGCCATAGGTATACATGTCTATTTAATCTTTGCTTTTGAATTGTCTTAACGCAGGACCAGTTCTTGCCGGAGTTGTTGGAACGAAAATGCCTAGGTACTGTTTATTTGGCGAAACAGTCAGCATTGCGTCCAAAATGGAATCCCAGGGCAGAGGTATGTTTAAATATAATTGTCTATCAAAAAATATAAAAAATATTTCATACAGTTGATGACAGTCAAATGTGGAAGACAATTGTTCATTACAAACTAAATGATAAGGGAATAAGGATATATAGAACATTATTTAACAACATTGAAAAAGTCGAGTACCATCTACATAAAAGCGAGAAACACATCTGAACCACATCAACACACGACAACCACTGAACATCTAGTTCCTGACTTAGGACAGGTGCAAAAAATGCTTACGTCTGTTTTATACGTTAGAATTAACCACATATTTGACCTTTCTCACAAAAATCGGTATCTAAATTGCACAAGTTTCATTGCAACGTTATATTAAGGGGTCTTCAAGATACAACACAATACCTCTTTCTAAATTATTAACCTATCAGCATAAGAGATTGTTATCACAGTTTGGATCAAGAACTTTTTGTAAGGTTGGAGGCGCTCCAATCAAGTAAATGATCCCCTATATAATCAACCAAATTTTTCCCATGAAAGGGGGCCCGACCTGAATCCGCCTATGCAGTTACTTATGAATGTTCCACTCAAGAAATCACAAGAAAATTGTATGATCAATGGCATTTTTTAGGCTGATGTTACCTCTCATTTTACTCTTGTTATTAGTTTTTTGCAGGTCCGTTATGTGAAATCATTATCCGAAGATGTAAAATATTTCATGCAAATTAGACGAAACGAGCGTTTATCTTCTACATTATGCTTATTGACATGTTGTATTTTGTGAAATGTTTACATATATTTTCTATAGCAAACAAGATACAAATAAGCCATACTACTAGAGATTTATTGAACGTGTTTGGTGGCTTTGTCATGGAAGAAAGACGGGATGATGAAATGAAAGTGAGTATTAATCAAATAAATTACTGTTTTTTGCTTTTAGACCTTATATTCTAAAATTTTCTGTTTAAAAAGAGAGTCGTAAGACACAACATTGATATTCGAAGACAAACTGAAAATGCCATGGCAAAATAAAAAAAGAGGTAACACCTACCTACACACGTTCTCAATTTTCAAATATTTGGCATTCCTCCTGATTAATTTTTATTTACAACAACGTACCAGTCAATAAGATCAAACGACCTTAACAGAACATAACAGCCACATAACTTCAAAATGAGATTGACCTATTTGTGCCTTAGCATTTATACTTCAAAAATTAATAGAATGTATAATTGAATACAGCAAGTACCGACGAAATTGCTTCTAGGCGAAATGTGCCATCTACAACTGACAGTCAACCATAATTACAGAACATACTTGGAAAATAATCTTTAAATGCATTGTTTGTTCTCACCATCAGAACAATCTTTTTGTTGTTGTTGGTTAATGTTTATCATTTAGCAGCCACCTCACTTACTATATTGCAGCAAGATCGAGATGTTCTAAATGCTTTTCATGGATACGTTCGTACATACTGGTTACTCCACCGTGACGGCTTTCTGTCTGACGTTGATGATGACTCCTCAAGATCAACATCATCGGAAATTACATTGCAAAGCACTGAAAAGTCTGGAGGTGAGGCAATTTATGGTTCAAGATGTATGAGAAGTAAATTAGTTAAAGCATCCTGGATGAAGAAGCAGCATGTCAATGCATTCGGTCTCTCTACTGTTTGACCTAATTTGTATTCTCTAGTTTTTTGTTATTTATCCTGATTTGTATCTGATAAATCCATTTATGAGATTTGAACATCGGTAACAGCTGTTGTCGGAATTTTAACCCGTACTTAAAAGCAAAATAACAAAAAATACCGAGCTTTAAGAAAAACCAGTAACGGAAAGCATGGAAAGTTCCTTTTCAAATCGCAAATTCAAAATCTCTAAATTTCAAACCAATTGAAAACATATTCTTGACTTGGTAGAGGTATTTCCTTAGGTAGGAAATGGTAAATTAAACCTGGTTTTATAGCAAGCTATACTGTCACATGTATGATAGTCATATAACATTCCTTTATATATACAACAATATGTGAATAAAACAAAGTTAGTAAGGAAAAAAGTCATAATAGAGAAACAGCAGTCATCAGTGTATAATTATCTTAATCACGATATAAACAAACATGTACGTCACAAAAGATAACCAAAACGGCAAAAAAAAACAAAAAACATCAGGAAAAATGAAAGACAAAAATACATAAATTCACCTAAGCACAATAACATAGTGTCATGATGTATAAGCACACCAAAGGAACATTATAAAAATTTGACAGTGTCCTGCATTAAAATTCTATACATATTATTCATTTGAACAGTGTTCATCACCTTCATAGTTTTAAATATATATAGTTTATTTGAATTATAATGCCCTAACCAGAATTATCTTTAAGACAAAGTATTAATGAATTTCTATCATTGCATATTGACACTTCTTTTTCAGGTTTGAAGTCGTATTTGCCTCATTAATAACGCCTCAAGTCTGAACGATCCGATATGATATACATTGACTGCATAGTATAAACATATGGTTATACAAATATTGATAGTAAATAAATTGATTTAACATTATCCAAAAAGTCTATACAATAGTTTATCCAATCATGTTCAGTCTCAGTTTTAAGACTGTACCTGTTCAAATCATTCGTTTGCAGACAATTTGGTACTACGTTGTTTTAAACATGTAAATGTAAAACTGAAAAATCTGAACAGAGCAAAACGGCTGCAAGCGAGTTGTATGAACCGTAGAGAGATTATTGCAATGATAAATCTGAAAATTAACTGCACGAATAAGATTGACTTATATATATATAATTAGTTTTATACTGCAACAAGTGGTGTTTACCTAAATATAGTAACATATCTATATTTTGTGTAATTTCCATTTTATCATGGAACACTTTCTCCACAATCTGGGGGCCATTAAGGAATAAAAATAACTTTTAGATCTGTGTTTCTATTTAAAAGCTACCAATTTATTAATTTAAGTTGAAGTATAAAAACAAAATATACACTTTTTTGTACTCGGCACAAAACTGAGGACGGGCTCTCTAAACTTCATCCTTCTCCAGTTTCTCAGCCTCATACAAAAAAAGTATATATTTTTCTGACATTGACCTAATATTGTATATATCATTAACTTTTCAGATAAAAATCACTGTTTCAGATCAAAATTTGTTCGCTATTTTATTTGTTGAAAAAAGTATTAATTGTATTTATGACTATTGTTACTTGTGTATTACTATGTAATATAGATTTGTAATTATATGATTGTGGTTTCTACTTTTTTTACTTTGTTTTTCTAACGTATGTTTTCATAATCGTTTGCTTATCTTTTAGCTGGTAATTGATTTGATAAGAAGGGAAAGTACATAGATATAATTTTACTGTAGCTAAAACGAGGTTGGGCCCTTCGTTTAAGAGATAAATCATTTTGAAAGCAACCGTTATTAACAATGTATAACAATAATTATTAAATTGGAGTTAAAATCTGTTTCTAAAAATATTCCAATGATATTCTTGAAATAGAATTTTTATTCTTTTATAAACTTAGTACAGCAATGAAAAAGCGGTTCGTTTGATTTTTATGTGTTTTCTATGCATGTACTGATGGATGCCCCTTATGTTTTGTTTATGAAGTTTAGAAATATCAAACGCTTTGATGTGAATATTAATACTAAATGTGATTTTTTTTACGGAGTTCAAGGTGTACAATTTGTCTACGTATGAAAAAAATGAAAACAACACGATATAAATTTCATGCGTTCGACGCTTTTCATAATTAAACTTCATCAGTAACTCTCAAAGCCGAATATCTTAAAGCCAAGAATGTATAAGGACCGAAAACGTTGAAGAGCTATAAACCAAAAAGGACCTAAAAATAGCAAAATTTATCTAAAGACAACTTTCCAAACGGGAGTTTAAACCTTAGTTTCTGTATAATTTAAAAATTGACAAATGGACAATTTTAGATAATTTGTTATAAATCATGTCGGTATGGAAGTACCTACTTCCGTACATGGTGATGCTCTTTGAAACTAATAGTCCACTAGCAGATGTATAAACTCAGTGTTGTAAAAAATGAAAACTACACGATTTAATTTGACGCGTCCGAAGCGCTTTTCTGGATTTGGTTTCATTAGGAACGCTTAAAGTTGAATATTTGAAAGCCAATGATGTATAGAGACCGCAAAAATTGAAGGGCTTTCATAAAAAAAAAATACCTAAAAAGTAACAAAATCCTTCTACAGACAACTTTTGCATGAGTAACTTGAAACCTTAGTTTTTGTATAATTTCAAAATTTATAAACGAGACAATTTGTTATAAGTTACTGTGCCGAATGAGTAAAATTTGTTTTAGGTGTTTGGGCTTTTAAATTAGCCATTCCACGAGCAAGATATGAGACTTTCTGTATTTTTGTTATTTTACTCATTGGAGCCTATCTTTTTCGGTATTGTTTATTTCTAACACTGCGACATATAGAGCTAGATTAATTGTGTAGAAACTTGAGTTTTACGTTACTTTTTAAAAATCCTCCTTATTGATTGTGTGTGTATGTCTTTTGGTTGACATTTACTTGACCGACATATTTCGAATGTTTTTATTCACATATTAAAAAGACAGACAGGAAGAATGCCTATTATAATGCCTTATACATATTTAAGGACCACATATGAGCGGTATGTATAAACGCGAGTCTAGTGTACTACATTATATAAAGATTGTGTCTTTGTTGAATTTGTCGTCGATGTGTTCGGAGATTTTTTCAAGATGTTGATCAGAACATTTGCAAGGTTATCGCATTCACTTATTTCATCGTGTTAATAAACACGGTTCATTCGACAATATGGCTGTGATAGGATTTCCAAATTCGATTCAGTATTCACATATTTACCTCTAAAAATGTTTAAGTAATTAGCTAGGAATGTTTCTAGATTGCATCAATGTTTTGCCAAGTAATTAATATAATCAAAATCAACATACATCGTAATAAATTGTGAAGCAAATATAGCTAGACCAAAGGGTTTCATAACAAAAGATTCATTTTCGATCTCAATATCGATCGAGAGAAAGTGAGATAGAGATAATTGATTTTTCATGATTTTGTAAATCCAGAATAATTCAAACGAGAGAATAAAACATATTTTTTTTTAATTCAGACTGTCTTTTTAAAAATAAAAAAAAAAGATTAAAAGAAAATAGTAAATAAAGTAGATTTCAGTCATGTTTCGGTGAGAAAATCAATCCTATTTATGGTGTCACACTTCCGAGTCGTAAATTGATAAAACATAGCAATAACAATTTAGAGGTATTGAAGCTGTTTTGAAACATTTATTGTTCCTCAATAAATTGTCTTTTACACTTTATGTTATGGTTGTTGTATCAAATAAATTGTTTCATCGACATGATTCTACTTTTAACATCATACAAAATACTTCTTTTTCTAAAATGGTTTTGCTCGTGATGATTTCTAATTAAAGAGTGAAAATATTCAATGAAACTGTTAAATTGTTAATTACCCTGTTACTGAAGTTTCAATTCATAAAACTTATGAAAGGGAAAATTCTGAAGTAGGAGTTTCAAATATATAGGTTAAATAGCACAAAGCGTATTTCCGCTAACAAACAAATATTGAAGCGCAACGTGTGAAAATAAAAGACCAACATTTTCAGATATACTTTAAAATTCTGTTTACAAAAATTAGTTGACGCATTTGCTGAATTTTAATCATACTTTGACAAAAACAACACAATAATGTTATCAGGAATACAATATTTTTCTCTCATCCCAGATTATTCTTGTGAACATAAAATATGTAAATGATTGAACATTATTGGAGTTATACAATCAAGGACAGATTATTTTTTCACAATATTTGGAATTATTCTTAACACCACTGACAATTTTCATTTAGTTTAAGACATTCATCATAGAGGTTAAATACTCTCCCTATTATATTTGTACAAGTATGTACACAATCATTGTAATTAAGTTATAATGATATTTACCGTTGTGACACTGGGATGGCGATTTTATTATTATAAAAAGACATTTATGATCAGTTTTACATAGAGATTACTAATGAGAGCTCGATACAAAATTACTTTCATTAAATTTCTCGTTACTAGCGAACATTAAGAATGCGACATCATGAAATAAAATCTTCACTTGTGTACATGATTTTGATATTTGGATATGATGCAGTTCACCGACCTTCAAGTTTCAAAATGGCTGAAGACAACAATACAACGTCCATTTAAACTTATTCTTGTGCCCGTCATAAATTACTTAAGATAGATCAAAACAGAAACATTGGACAATTTTGTAGTATTAACCGAATAAAAAAAACTTAAATGCCAATTTCATTCATTAATCAAAACCTATTTCCTTCTTCAAAATACCCATCATTCCAATTTCATTTATAAGGACTGTTAGGATAAAAACGGGAAAATCTTGTGAAAATGTAACAAGTGAATAAGAATAAGACTTTCATATCTTTAGTTTCATTGATAACACATATTATCATATACTTAGACTAAATAACATATGATGTTTACTGTATGATAATAACATTAAATTAACGTAAACTCCATATTTTACGAATTGGTGCTTAGCGGGCTGATATGAAAAGTTTATCAAATGCTTCGATTGCTATCACATGCCTTTCCGTAACGTTATCGCATGGCATTCCGGTGATACTCGGCAAATTCCAGAAATACACCTCAATGCTACGCTTTCAGTGAAAAACATTAAAAAGTAAGGTACAAAACAATTATTTGGATACTGAAAAGTATATTGTGTAAAATAGTAAAAAACATAAAACAAAAATATTAAATAAATGCATTTTTTATTGTATAAAAAGTTTCAAACATAATTTAGAAAGTTACTTTAAAACGTTGACTTTTTCAAACAGTGTTCATTAGCTATATTGTTGAATTATTTTTTTTTGTCGATTCGTCAATAATTTTTTTCCTCTTCTCTGTTGAGGCATATGATGAGAAAGATTTCATATCGAATGTACTAAATCTGGGGTCCGACGTCCGTGGACTTTCCAATCTTTGAACTTCTATTTTGAAACCAAGTAAAAGGATCAATATATGAATCTGTTATTTTTTCTCCATTGTTGAAGCATATGATAAAAAAATCATAACATGTCATTTTTCATATCTCATGTATTATCAGCCCTCGGTCAATATCAGCTCTCGAGCAAATGGCCAATTTGAAGGCCATTTAATTTACTGAACACATGCATGCACGTTCTGATTCAATTAAAATACATATATGAAAAGCTTGAACAGTTTGAAGGAAAACTAATACATAACTTTATCCCATTAAATCGTTTGAGATTCAATTAAAATGACCGGTCCACCTCATAATGTAATAGGGTTAAACTGGGTAGGGAGAAAATGACAGATGTTTTAAGCGCAATTTTCGCAATAACTAATAAAAATTTACGAACGAAAGGTTTTTTCTATAATTTCATAAACATGTCATTCTGTATTGGTATAGTTCTTGGATCTCCCATTTGCGTATTTAAGATAATTGAAAGTTTGGGTTTCAAAAGTCTACATGATTATTGACGTTATACAAACATTTTTAAACATTTTAAGGTTCACAAATAAAACGTCAATACAAAGTAAAATCATTTCTTAAAACACTAAAAAAAATCATTCTGATTGGAAGAATAGTATTGTCATAAAGTGTGTTGAAATGAACAGTGGTTTAGCAAACACCGAAATCCCTCACAAAACGTTATAACACACTATACCACTGAATCTCTACGAAACATCCATGTCTTGACTCGGAAAAATCACCTGAGCTATTGACAGTATAAGTCGTCTACCGTTTATGATCTAACCGTAGCTCTTTCTCATTCCAATGTTTGAACTTAAGCACTGTCTTGAGTGACATAAAGTATTGTATGTAATGAGCATTTTATGGCACTGCATACAATACAGTTGGTCAAATGTATTTGCAAATCTAAGCACCTCGGATTTTGGTGTTTTAATTAACCTTTTACATTTCCAGTGAACATGTATGATAAGTATAAACAATAATACTTCAATCTTTTTATATCCATATTAAAAGATCTCAGTATTGTAAATAGAAAACTCACAAAAATACAGAACTACGCAGTTTTGCTATCTATTCAGAATTACTAGAGGTTATGAACTTTCGTACGAATACACGAATTACATTTCTTAAAAAAACTGAAATAACCAAGTGCTTTTAATTTGAACGATATTGAGTTAATTTGATACATATAATCGATTTTATCGCTTTAATTTTTGTTGTTTTGACGCCTCTTTTAAGCACCGCTTTTGGACTCTTTCGTGACGTCCAATTTTTATTGGTGGAGGAGGCCGGAGTTCCCGGAAAATACCACCTACTTTGATAGGAAAACTGACAATCTTATTTACGGTACTTATCTATCCAAAATTCATGTTTTTGGTTTTAATGTTATATTTGTTATTCTCAAAGGATTTTGTCTAATGCTTAGTCTGTTTCTGTGTGTGTGTGTGTGTGTTACATTTTAATGTTGTGTCGTTGTTCTCTTATATTTAATTCGTTTCCCTCAGTTTTAGTTTGTTACCCCTATTTTGCTATTTGTCCATGGATTTATGAGTTTTGAACAGCGGTATACTACTGTTGCCTTTATCTATTCAATTAAGATTGGAGTCGAGTGCACCCACACGACGGGGTTCAAACTCACAACCTCATTGTTGGCTGGCTAAGGATTACAGTAGTAAGTATTAAGACAATTATACCACAGAAGCCCCCTCAACTGACCGAAAATATGCAAAGATATGTATGAATACCATCCCCAAGTGTATCTGAATTAACTCTCAGCTGATAATGATTATTAATCTTTAGCTTAAAAGCCTGAAACGATAAATTTTCCTTCAAAAATTCCATTCAATGTAATATAATTCCTTTTCCTTTGATCAGCTCTTCATAGTTAATATAACATATTTTTCTTTTGAAATAACTTAACCTCTCGCAATCAGAAAAGGTATGAACTGTCCAAATTAGCATCTGTTGCATTCACCTGAATAAATATCTCAAAAAGCTACATAAAAAGCAACCTAAACATAACCCCATTCAGTATGATCATCAAATATACACAAATCAACAGGTCAAAAAAATTGGACATCGCAAGATAATTACTAGGTGGATGTACTCTGATACATAATATAGTTTTATGTGTTTGCTGACCACAAGATAACCATAAGATGATAACTTACACAGACGATGATTATAGTAGTGTCTACATAAAGAAAGGTTAAACCCTACGCTGGGTTGTCGTCTCGTTGTATTATATTAGAATCATAAATTATTCTACGGGATTAGTCTAAGACCGAGATGCTTGCATCCTTGGAAAAATGGAGATTGTATAGTCAATCAGATAATTTTAGTTGTCATAGTGGTTGCTACCTATACAATACATTCTGAAATGAATTCAACGTTTACACAAAATGTATAATATTATGACCTGCAAATATGCAAATAAGTGTCCGTTAGAACAATGAAAAGTTCTTTATCTTTTTTATTTGTTTTTCAGGTCAATGTAAATTGTTTTCGGCAAATGGGTCTGACTATCCCTTTTGTATCGTTTGCACATCTTTAAGGTTATGTACATTTTTAAGGTTATGTACATCTTTAATGGAAATTTGAAAAATTATGCACGATAACGTCCATACTAAATAAAGTAATGTTGAACTTTTATTTTTTTATTTTTCTTAGAGATTTCTATATTATAACTTTCAAACGCAAGTGTTACTTAAATAAAGCAAGATTTATAAATAATAACAATCCCAATTTTTAACGTAAATGTTATGCAACCGTAGCTTACATAGGGTTTACGATTAAAACATAATGATGACTGCTATATGATATTTTGTACATATTATGTCTGTTTGCTTTGATTAAACATCGTTATAGACTTAATTGAATTGTATGCAGCTGTCATACAAGTGAGATGAATAGCTAGCTATCAGGTAAAATAAGGGACTTTCCATTTTCAATTTTCACCGCAGTTCAAACCTTATATACCGATTAAGGATATAAAACTAAGACAAAGGGATTCTCCTCAACTTGAGGTGTAATACCACCAAATCATAGTACATGTACGTCACATCCGGTTAGAAATATGTCGGGGAAAATATTCCCTTGAATTTGACAGTTGTAGGTTAGTTATCCTACATTCCATTGCAGTAAAACATTTCTGGGTCATAAACGTACATCTTTGGTATTTCAAAGCATCATTATTTTTCTATTTTTGGTTTTTATAGAATATTTTGGAAACTTGAGGTTACATGGTTACCATTTTTGATATTATATTGGTTATTCTCATCGGATTTTGTCTAATGCTTAGTCCATTGCTGTGTGTGCTACATTTTAATGTTGTGTCGTTGTTCTCCTCTAATATTTAATGCGTTTCCCTAAGTTTTAGTTTGTTACCCCGATTTTGTTTTTGTCCATAGATTTATGAGTTTTGAACAGCAGTATACTACTGTTGCCTTTATTTACTAAAGCTTGCACACAGGGTAAAAAAGGGGGAATATTTGATTGGTTAACTTTCAGTGATGGTTATTTTCTTATATGCATTAAAATAGTTATCAAATGTACTAGGTTTATAATTTAATACGCCAGACGCGATTTTCGTCTACTTAAGACTCACCAGTGACGCTAAGATCAAAATAGTTAGCAAGCCAAACATGTACAAAGTTGACGAGCATTGCTGACCCAAAATTCCAAAAAGTTGTGCCCAATACAGCTAAGGTAATCTATGTCTGGGATGAGGAAATCCTTAAATTTATAAAAATGACCATATATTTGATATTCATGACAACACTGAAGTGCTGACTACTGTGCTGGTGATACCATCGGGGACGAAACGTCGACCAGCAGTTGATGTTAATAGTTATCAAATGTACCAGGCCTATTATCTAATACGCTAGACGCGCTACGTCTGGGGGTTTTATATGGTATTTTGGAAACTTGAGGTTACAAGCTTGTACACAGGTTAAAAAAAGAGGAAATTTAACAAAAGCTGATAGGGGAAAATAATGGTGGTATTACACTTAATAAGTTGCAAGATTTGATGCGTCTCGTTGCCTGCTATGCATGTATAAATCACTCTATTAAAATCTCACAATGACGAGCATTCTAAAGGTATAAGACATAGTTTTTGTCAATTTTAGTCAATCATCCTCATGATCTTTGCTAATTAAAGGCATGTAGTGTGAACATGCACGTTCGTGACATATCAATTGAGACTTGTAAATGTCATACAAAGGATGTGCATGTCAATCTAAAAACTTGATTTTTAATATAGAATTGAAATTAGTATATACATTTTTTTGATAGATGCGAAATATCACAGGTCCATATCTGCAATTTAGAAATATCGATTCCAACTATACAATTACTAACATACATAAAACTATCAATACTGCAAAAGCAAAATTTAAATAAAAGTTGTATTATTATTTCTTATAAAAAATGATGAAATAGTCAACGAAATAAACTTGGCAACAATCAAGGTAAGTATATAATTCGAATCATCATATTATGATATTGATCAAATGAAGTTGGGTTGTATTTTAAAGCACAAAAATTTCTGTTATAAGATCATTTATATTTTGTAGTCGGAACGTGCGTCTAGCATACAGAATTTTGATCCAGTAATGAGTTTATTCATCACCAGTTTAAAGATTCGATACAAAAGCTAAAGAGTGAAAACAATATGTTGTTACAAGTAAGCCAGAAAGCTATACATTAATATTTGACACACTAACACACAATTGAGAGCATTCAAATGTTCTCATGACATATAATACGACAGAGTATTTTTTGTAAGCGTACCTTACATTTTTTTTAAAACGCTTTGTCCAACATAAAATATGTGGGGACCGTTTTATGTTGTTCACAAATGTGTGTATTAAAATCACATTGATAAGAGTTTTGCGAAGTTATATAATAACGTTTGACAATTATATAACATATATAGATATAAGAAAATGTGGTATGAATGACGATGATATAAATCTTCATCCAAGTCACAATTTGTAAAAGTAAACCATTACAGCTCAAAGTACGGTCTTTAAAACAGAGTCTTGACTCATACCGAACAGTTAGCCATAAAGCAACCAACATTACTAGTATCAAACAATTCGAACAGGAAAACCAACGGTATAGACAATAAAAAACACGAAAAACGAGAACACTTATGAACCAAATCAACAAACGACAACCACTGAACATCAGGTTCCTGGTTTCGGACAGGTGCGTGCATATATGATGCGTTTTGTTTTTTGATTTTGCCATGTGATTATGGACTTTCCGAATTGATTTTCCTCTAAGTTCAGTATTTTTGTGATCTTACTTTTTATATGCTAAACTTAGTCCTCTATGCAGAATTGTTATATTCATAAATAATCCATAACGTGTCAACAGAAAATATCTTGTTTAGTGATTGTTGATCATTATACTGTCAATTATATTAAAAACTATACGGATATGGTAGTCTCTTTTATCAATATTGTAAAAAACAATTATTGAGAAGTCTGAAGACATATGTTTCTAGACACAGTTTGTATTGTATATATATGAGGAACATTTTATCTTCAAGAAGAAACGTATGAGACGGAGAAAAAGTAACTACATAATTAAGCCGCACTTTTGTAGTGAGTGTTGTTCTGGGTATTCTAAAGAGAGTAATACTATTACTTTGAACCATATAAAGTTCTAAACAGGAAAGGAAGAACTGAGCACAATGTCACAGTGGCTGAAAGCAATTAGTTTTTTTAACACAACATCGAATCAACAATTTAAAAATATGTGCTAATGTGCGAACTAAGTCCTAATTCTGAGTCAAAGAAAACCGACGAATGATACCAAAAGGACTTCCAAACTCTTTAGTTGTAAATAAACAAACAGCATCATGACAAAAAGCAAAACAAGACTAAAATTAAAGAAGCTTTGAAATGTCTTAAATCTCTCTCCAATAAATATGTTATTGTTCCCGTGGGAAAGGATACCAACACAATATGTTCGTCTGTAATACGATTGTTATTATATAGAAGAATGAGGAATAAATGAACACTCTGGTAATTCCATTTAGAAAAAAAAAACAAACATAACTTTTAATGAGGATGAATTCTTGGCAAATCACACATAATTTATTGTTTCATTGAATATTCCATATATGCATGCACCTGTCCTAAACCATTAATATGACAGTTGTTATCCATTCGTTTGATGTGTTTGAGTTTTTGATTTTGTAATTTGAATAGGTCATTTCCGTTTTCAATTTTCCTCGGATTTCAGTATTTTTGTAATTATTGCTTTTGATTAACAAATTTAAGGACTGACCTTGTTGGTATTTGTAACTCTAGCTTAACAAAATTAGCTATATATAATAGTTGTTCATTGGATTGACCGGAACTTCATCCACACTTACAGAAGGATCACATGCTTACTGTTATACTATTTACTCCTGTAGTGTCATGTGATATCATCAGGGACGAAACGTAAACGGCATCGTACCAGGGGTTTTACAAACTCATCATATGCACCCGGCTTTTTATTTTGGTACGCCATGCACGAGACTTGAATCCATAAGACTTATTAGTGACGCAACGCTCGAACAAAACCATTGCAAAGCCAAACAATTGTTACAAAGTAATTCCAGGTTGAAATATTTACTTCGGGGATGCCTTTTTCTTAGTCAAGCATATGATAAGTGTGTTTGCGATCATTCTGTTAATAAATATAGTCAAACTTTTTGTTATTTTCAGCTTTTATAGAATTCACATATCTGAAATTACTTTAGAGTTTGGAAATTTTTGTGATGACAAATTTTGATTCAGGATTAAAGAGTAGACACATAACCATGATAACTAAAGTTGAGTGGCTCTATAAAATATTTAAAAGTAAGTGAAAAGGAAAAATAGAAAATAATGTACATTGAACAATAATTAATTTAAACTGCACTGTACACTAACATCCACAAAATTGGTATTTGCAGACAAAACATCAATTGATGCTATTCACTTAAGTTATATAAACGGAAATGTAAGTTGGCAATGTTTTATGTCTTCGTCAGATTAAATAAATGTATAAAATATCTTAATGAAACGGGTACATTGTTTTGCCACGATGATGACAATGATAATT
Source organism: Mytilus galloprovincialis (assembly GCF_965363235.1). Taxonomy (NCBI): domain Eukaryota; kingdom Metazoa; phylum Mollusca; class Bivalvia; order Mytilida; family Mytilidae; genus Mytilus; species Mytilus galloprovincialis. Next base: position 43,830,194 of record NC_134850.1, on the reverse strand, counting down.
GGCACGTGAACACAACTAATTATGAAAATAAATCAAATATGTATCAAATTGGATTTAATTTCCGTCTGTTTTACATGCTGTCTGACAGTTTTTGGAAACCTTCATTAGGGTCAGATAGTACACTACTCTAATTATATACCTATACAATATGTGAATGTTATTAAACATTGAAATTAAAATTATGGAAGATCTTTAATTTTCATCAAATCAGAAAAAATATATCCTCGATGATCTTTCTTCTTTGGTGTAAAACTGCTTCAGTTGTCAAGAAAATTAGATTTTTTTTTGTCATTATTTAGATTCGATCATAACCATTCGCATGTTTTCACGAAAATATTTTGTTTCTGTCTGAACCAAGGGTATGTCACAGAATGTCTTGTCCTTTTCCTTAAAAATCTCATCGGAAGATACTAAGTCGTTGCTAATAAATCGTCCGTATCAACTTCAAAAAAAATACACGATGGTCTCGATGGACAGTTTCTAGGTGCTGTCGTTGTTTTGTCTTCTTAACAACTAGTTATATCATTCCTTTATTTTTCTTTTTGAATATTACTTATTACTTTTAGTCTATATTTGATTATATTAAAATTTGATGAGGCTCGGTTCTTATACATCACGTCATTGTGTTATTGTGCAATGGTAATTTTTTATATTCCTGTCTTTCATTTTTGTTAATGTGCTTTATCTTTATGCAATTTTGTGTTTCTTTTTTGACATGTTTGTGTTTTTATAGTGATTAAGATTGACTGTTGTACCCCTATTTTTGACATTTTTTCCTATTATATCTGTTTGTTGTCTTTACATATCGTTGTCAAATAAAATGGAATTTTATTCAACAGTCATACAAGTGAGAGGATTAGCTAGGTATAAAACAATGTTTAATCCAATATTTTCTCCAAAAGAAAATGTATGTACCATGTCAGGAATATGACATGTGTTGTCTATTTGTTTTAGTGTTTAATTTTGCCATTTGATTGGTGAATTTTCAGATTTGAATTCTTGTTGTTTTTATTTTTGCTAAACAAATGTATTCTACAAATATGTTTAAAATGTGTTAGACAATATTTTTTGTCGGAGTTTTGTCCATGTTGATGTTGCTGAAAAACTATGAATTCAATGCAAAACAAAATTCAAATATATCAACCACTTCCTGTATCAGGAAAATAGTTTTTGTTTAGGAATACATAAATAGAATAATTATTTTTTTAATTTCCTGGACACCAAAAATAATTCTCATCTCCAATCCTCCTCTGAAAGAAAACTGCAATTAAACAATTATTGTGGAGATTTGTCTCATTGGCAATCAAACCACATCTTCTTTTTTATATCGAAGAATTCTATAAATATTCACTGATAATACGAAAAAATATCAACACCACCAAGAAAAGTAAAAAGTAAAATATGAGAAGAAATGTGAACCTGTTATCTAATATTTTAGTATAAAATTGAATAGAGATTAAAAATGGGGAATGTGTCAAAGAGACTGTCCAACCAATGAGCAGAAAACAGTGTCACCAATGGGTGTTCAACACATTAAGAAAATCCTAGACCTGGAGGCGACCATCAGCTGGCTATTAAACTAAAATGTGTACTAGTTCAGTGACAATGGACGTCAAAATAAAATTCAAAACATACGAATGACCCGTAGCATGCTAATAATTGGTTTAAGAATAAATGTGTTGAATTCAGATAAAAGAACCTATGCGTGAATCAATATTGATACCAAACTATGCCATCTTAAATGAACAAGTAACAATATCGAAACAATATCCCTTCTGAATAAGTCGATTTAAAGGTTTTGTTAGCCTTTGAGGTGAATAAAGTGATTGTTGTGCTTTGTATAGAATATTACAATAAACTATTGTATGTAAAATACATGAACCTTGTTATCTATATATTGTTTTATATTTACAAATGATGTCCTTGTGCTGACGATAAGATAGAGTAAATCATGTCAATGTTTTAACTAGTCTGTGATATAGAAAACCTAGGTGTAATAGTTTTTCAGTAATACAGAGATTTATTTCTTAAAATCAAACCCTTTGTTTCATACACAAGCGAGTCGATCAATTTGAAATACATACACACCATAAGATGAACAATCACCATCTAAAAATGAATAATTATCAATAGGAAATGAAAAATCGTCGATTTATTCATAAATTTGGGTATTAAGCTTTCCTTCAAAAATATAGATATCAAGATCCCGGAAAGAACAGTTCTAATCTTTATTTAAAGTCAGTTCAGCAGGAATAATTTATTTATTGTACATACTAAAGTCGTTATTGACAGCTAGTATATCATCCCAATATCTAAATTTGTTATTAAATTTTTAAATCAGGTGTGGGGTCTTTGCTGATTAAAGTCATGAAATGAACTCATTACAATACAGAAACAGGTCAAAACTAATGGTACACAGTCAGTTCTCATTGAAATTGTAATACCTTGACGATACTCGGGATCTCCGTAGCGAAAACAAAATGTATATAACTATGAGCTATTCTTATCTCATTTCATAAAATAAAACTGGTACATGTTATTATCAATTTAGCTTAAATGGATTGAGGTACATCCCTCTCATTTGTACATTTAGTAAACACTGGATTGGTGCAGATAATGCATATCTGCAGATACTATTAGGTTTTCACAATAAAGCCCACGACAGATTTTACTGATTTGAGTAGGAGTGTATGTGCCCTTTCAGATAACCTAAAGTCCTTATAGATTATAGGTTGGTGCAGTCAGTGTTTCTCAGTCTTTAGTTTTCGTCGTTGTTTTGTAGACTGATGTTCGCCATGCTGTCGGTTTTTGTTGTTGTTGTTGTTATGGTATTCCCCCTTTTTTATGCGACTTATGGCTAATGTCCGTCACCTTGTTATTTTCTGCCTCTTTGGAGTCAGTAATGCGTCAGATTTACAGTGTACCAAACTACATCAGTGCGGTGTGAATCAGAAATAGACACAAATTCCAAAGGTCTATTTCCTCGGACAGTAGTATTAAAAGTAATAGCTAACAATTCAATAAGCATTTCTCATTAAGAAGTTAATGACTGATTACTAGAAGAAGACCAGTTTTTTGTTCACGAAAAGATAAACAGTAATTTGTAAAAAAAGACTCTGATTCACGCAGTAAAAAGTAAAATAACAAAAATACTGTACTCCGAGGAAAATTCAAAAGGGAAAGTGCCTAATCTAATGGCAAAATCAATAGATAAAGCACATCAAACGAATGGGCTACAACTGTTATATTCCTTACTTGGTACAGGCATTTTCAAATGTAGAAAATGGTGGATTAAACCTGGTTTTATAGCGCTTAATCGCTCACCTGTACGACAGTCGCAGCAACTTCCTTATTTATCTAAAATCGACACCTTCAAGATGCTGGTTTTTGTATAGACTATAAATACATATTTTTTTTCAGTTTGGAGGACATTTTTTAAACAAACAATCGGCCTTCCTATTGATTAAATCTATTTTCCTCTTCGTGTCGACTTATTTCTATATCTATATGCACCGGTCGGAATACAGGAGCTCTCAATAACGTTGAAAATAATGTAGCATAATGTTTTTGTCTTATCGTTCCAATGATTTTCTCTGACTCAATCACTTAATTCTTGATGACTATAATGACACATATGGACTAATCAAACGGACTTGAAATAAAGGATACCGTATATAAATTAAAATAAGAACCATATTTTGATCCATTTAGGAAATAGACAATGAAGTCGATTCAGAACTTAAAATACGACATGAGATATTACTAGAGTTTTCTATTTCAATATTGCAACTATCAAACATCGACAGATGTTTGAATGCATATCTCCCTTTTAGTCAATACTATATTCCAGAGCTTTCGTTGTCTTTTATAATATTGCTACCTTTAAACGAGGGGAGGTTCTGAAATGACAGCTTTTGCAGCAAGTGTTCATATATCAAAATTGAATCCCTTTCAGTGGTTTACGAACGACATCATGACGCACATTCAATTAAGCAACGATAAACAACAACCAAGGACATATATATTCCAGATAACCTTATATTTATATGGAACTAAAAAGAATGATGAACAGCATTCATGCTACAGGCTTAATGAAGTCAAACCAAAATATGAAATTGATGTCCTTGCTGTTCATTCTGAGATTAAAAATGTAAATCAATATTCAAATTTTATTAGCGACATTACACTGAATGATACGCTGCAAAATACCGTCTTATAGCAGTTTTTGAAACTATAAAAAATTGCATGATTTGCTTTAGAAATTTTAATTGAATATCCGGTGACAAGCTTTTAAGCAATTTTCTCGACATTATTGAAACAAGACACTTTTCATTTCAATGTATATTCAAATAACAAAATTGAAAAAATATGTTTTGTCATTTGATTTTCCCATGTGATTTGGGATTTCCGATTTGATTTTCCTCTGAGTTTTTTGTGATTTTACTTTTAGTTGTACCACTTTAGTGTTGAATCAATTTTAATCAGTATGAGTGTCAAAGTAAACAAAATATTGATTCGATACCTTCATCATACGAATAATATCTTAGTTATTCTTAAAATGTTAACCACCAGTTTTCAGAATTGTTAATTTAATGAATTGAGCCTTTTGTATGCATTTTTGGGATAATAAAGAAAACAAGAATGTGTCCATAGTACACGGATGCTCCATCCGCACTTTCATTTTCTATGTTCAATATACCGTGAAAAGGGGGGGGGGATCTCATCAGATCATATCATAAGGTACATTTGTACTACGTTTCAAGTTGATTGGACTTCAACTTCATCAAAAACTAACTCGATCAAAAACTTTAACCTGCAGCGGGACAGACGAACGAACGGACGAACGGTCGCACAGACCAGAAAACATAATGCAAATAAATGGGGCATAATTAATGGGGCATAAAAACAGATAGACTAGTAGATTATGCAAACCGGAGAAGACGGGAGTTAAACAAAGTACGTGTGTGTTTATCGAAAGTACATCCTTACATATATTGTACTTGCTAATAGGAAAAATGGGCCATCACTGATAAAGAATAAAATAAAACTCATCAAATAAAGATAAATTTATTTAATTGCAACCATAAAAGTTGATCACTTATTCAAAATATGAAATAGCTAAAACTTTGAACTATTGTTTAAGATTAAACAGTTTATAATTGCCCTAAAGTGGCGCATACCAGACAAAAGTAATTAAAATCATCCCTTGGACAGTTTGTCAAATGGAAAAAAAACAAAAAAAATAGTATAACATTGATAATTAAAACAGACTATGTTAATATGTGCACAAATCTAAGTAGATAAAAAAAAGATAACTGGAATCGTGACGTTAGAATATGAATAAACTTATAACATTTCCCCCTTAAATAATGACTACACTATGATGAATAAGTTAAATGTATTCGCAAAATGAATTTCATACCAAAGATAGAATGATGTAGATAGTTCAATAATAGTTTGTGTGTAATGATGCATATCAAAACAATGCACCATCTAAACAAAACGTATACACACATATACATAATAATGACCGCAGGTACTGTAGTCCTTACACCAGACCTTGTAAATTAGTAAACTAGTAGAAAAATGATCACATGTTTGTTAACACGAATTTTGTCTGTTCTGCAGCCATATGCATAGACGATGAGGTGCGATGATTTCTGAGGTTGTATTTACACGTTTCTATGCTTCAAGCTTCCCCTGTGACTCATCATACTGCAATATTGAAAATAATATATTAGAAATATTCGGTGTTATGTAATGAAAAGTAAAGCATCGGTTTATCGAACGAATGCATTCTATGAATACCGTTGTACAATATGTCTATAATAACTGCAATGTATATAGATACCGACCGTGCGAGGGCCTTTTAGTCAGTAAGAAAGCATAATATAGATAACGATAATGTACACAAGATTTCAGAATATAGTTTGATCGCCTAATGTTAAGCAAAAATTCAGAACTAAGACCAGTAAATGTTTTAGCGTAATACGACAAGTGTCACACGTGTACTTAATTTGTCACTCCTAGATCATGAGATCCACACCAGTATTTTTGTGAGTGTGGTGTTACTCTAGCCTCAGTTTTTCTATGTAAAGTGTTGATAATTGTTATTTGTATTTTCCTCGTATTTAGTCTCTGTCTTGCTGGCATTGTTAGTTGTTTATTCGACTGTATGAATTTTGATTGTTCATTTGGTTAAAGCGAATTTGTTTGTTTGTATATTATTTGGCAATATTATTACTGGTGTATTACATTATGTGAGTGCGAAATGGCGTAAACCTGGCATTTATAGATAATAATGTATGTTGTTTTTTTTTTTTAAAGAAATCTGTGTCTGTTACTTCCCATGATACAACTAACCAAATACAAAGTATTGCTGAATGTACTCATTTTGTCAATATACAACAGTACCGTTGATCCGTGTTTGTCCCATTTGGTTTGGAAACGTGTGCTCGGATTGGTTTTTTAAAGCAATAAACTTACGTGTCAGTTTAATTAAGGAACCACATTTTTCAAACAATATTTAAATCTCATAATTGAAAACTGGATGTATCCTGTTATCATAAACTGCTGCATTTGTCAATATAAATACCATGAAAAGTCAATTATCATCACAATCATGGGACTTAAAAGTGCGACACGGATCATACAGACTGAACATGAAACAGTAAAGCAGGCATTTTAATTCAATAAAACAAACAGATATGCCGGTAGTTAACAATGCGTAACAATTGAAAAAGAAATTCTTAAAATTCCATGCAATTTTTATGTTAAAAACTAGATGTATTCGAATGAGAAATCGTCATTTTTTAAAGATTTTCCATAGAAAATTACAAAGTAAGTTACAAATAAAACAATAAATGAGTTGTGACAGTTTATTAAAAGCCATTTGTCTCTTGGCTGACAAAATATATGTAGAACCACTTATGCGACACAATTTCGTTATCTTTTTTAATGCGTATATTTATTGCGAAAAGAACCTACATGAATCGAGATCAATTCGACAACCCTTGATATGAAAAATCATTCGAAATACCAAAATCAGGTCAATATTCGTAAGTCGCCTTAAAAGAATAAACATATCTAAAAATAGATATTAAAACATCTTTCGTCAATGCTGTTTTTTTTCATAAATGACTGAGCTGAACAACGTGTACGTTTTTATTATTAGAAGAAAGTACAACAACGATATAAAAACTTTGGTGTTATTAAAAGTTTTTAAAAATTTTAATTCTGTAGAAACTAACTGCGAAAATATAAAAAAAATGTACCTTCTGTACCCGAATTACAGGAAGTCGAAGAAACACAGACAAAGCCTCCGCAAAATTAAAACCAATGTTTCATAGGGTTACTTCTTTTTCATAAGGCAGTTAGCAAAGCAATTTTGATATTCTATTTGAAAATATTATTTACTTCGGCGACTGGTTTTACACCTATGAATAGTATTTTGTATGATTATCAAAAGTTCATTGTTTCACCTATGCATAAAAGACACATTTATACTAAGGCCTATATATGAATACATGCACACGAAAGACATATCAGATGAAAGTCCAGATATATTAAACTTTGATTAATTTACATAGAGAATAAGAAATAGAGATTATTTACCTCTGATCTTACGCAGACAAAAAATATATTTTTACTGTTATGTGGTCTTTTAATTTTTTCTTCATATCCATCGCAACATTGTGGTGCATTACATACAGTGTTAAAAATATCATCATCGTTCATGTAAGCTATAAGACCATCACAACACATTTCGGCATCCCCTCGTTTTCCTGATCTTGGCCAATGGAAAAAATTCTGCAAAATATTATAACAAAAATTACATAATACTGTTCTCATAGATGCATAGTTAACGTTGTGTGTGTTACATTTTGATGTTGGGTTTCTTTTGTATTGTAGTTTTCCTCCTAAATGTGATGCGTTTCTCTCAGTTTTAGTTTGTAACCCGGATTTGTTTTTCTCTCAATCGATTTATGAATTTCGAACAGCAGTATACTTTATTTCGCACCATCATGATCAACCTCTTAATTTACACCAAATAATTGGAAATGTGATTGTTAATCCTCTTTGTTAGCTTTACATATACACGTATAGTTATCAATGAGATAACTCTCCATTAGAAAAAAGTAAAATCACAAAAATACCTAACTCCGAGGAAAATTTAAATCGGAAAGTCCCTAATCATATGGCAAAATCAAAAGCTCAAACACATCAAACGAATGAATAACAACTGTCATTTTCCTGACTTGGTACAGGCACTTTCTTACGTAGAAAATGGTGGATTGAACCTGGTTTTGTAGCTAGCTAACCCTCTCATTTGTATGACAGTTGCATACAATTAAAAAAGAAAGCAATTAACTTAAAAATGTATAACTATCTGTCACCGTGCGGCTTTCAACAAGGAGCAAAACCGATAATTTTATTTGTTTTCTTTCTGCTTTGCCAAAATTCGTCTCAGTTGTTTTTATCTAATTGTTGTATTTATTTCGTGTACATTTCAGTATATTTTTTTCACACGCATTCAGCCTTTAATGTTTTCTTTACTTCTTCGATATCGTTTTAGATTGCTTTATAATTTGTCGGATATGCCCATTAGGAAAAGCTCCGTCAATAGTTATACACATTAAAGAGTTTGTTACAGTTATGAACACAGAAAACTTTATTACGATCGTTATGTTTTATCCTAAGGAGCGTTCTGTGGTTAAGCTCCATTATAAGATTATTACTTTGCCGGTACCATAAACCCATTAAATATAATGTGCGCAGTATTCCACACCTATATGTAAATTATGTCATACAAAAATGAAAAAAAAAAGATAGTATACAATAAGAGATAGAATTCAGCAAAATAATTGCAATTTCGCAGTAGTTTCATTGATTTGATTTATAGTCCGTATGTAATTGAAATGCGTAAATAAAAGTAAATGTTAAGTTCACATTAGGTTCAATAAAAAAAAACTCTATAATAAGATAAGATAAACAGTTTTACACTGGCATAGCAATTCAGAAATATTGTATATACCTCTGTTTAGATTGTCACCTTAGAGAAAGAGGCACAACATTGTATACAACAGCGATAATCCCAGGGAAGATGCAGCAGATATAGGATTTTCTTAGGCTTTGGTTAGTTTCTAGAAGTGAAAGCAGTTTACCGCAGTAGAAAGATCAAAATGGTATAGAATATATGGATGGAATTATTTTTTATTAACTGTAATGCGATTGGTTATATTTTTACTCGTTTAATCTAAAAAGAAATCACGGCTGTTAATCAATCGAAAGCAAACATTGATGATGATGGTGATGATAATTTAAAGTTGGTTAAAAGTACCACAGAACCATGAGACACAACAGATTGGATAGACTTTGAAAAATAGATACAATAAGAATATGACGCTGTGATAGCGCAGATTGCATAAACCTACCTGCTTTGAACGCGTGCTATGCTGATCCTGGTGACAAATTATGGAATTTAAAAATCAAAACATGTTCAAAAATTTAAAACAACTCTCGTTCCCTTCATTTAACAAGTATTACATTACTCTTTAAATAATATTTCAAGCAATATGACTACAAAAAGGGTTTACATAAAATTATGGTATTTGAAATATTTTGAAAAGACATTCAAGAAGACTTCATGAACGAAAGATTTTACAATCGTTTTATCAAGTTTAAAATGCACTTTTTGCGCAAAATAAAGACAAAAAACAGGTTTGATAATAGATCAAACTCTTACAATTGTTCGAATGTTTAACAACCGATTCTTGAAAGTATCTTATCCATGACTAAGAAGAGCAATGTTAAGCTGAAATTGTTTCGTTTATCAAACTATCATATCCCTAACTCCATAACAGCATATCAAGGCTTTTACGTATCTTTGGTTTGTCTTACAATTCAGCTTGAAAAATACTAAATTACAACAAAAATCTCTGCGTGTATAGTATAGGGAAATCACATTTGAAATTGTATAACCAGTTAAGTTTTTAGTTCTTTCAAGATGATTTAATCATTCCGAAAGTACATGTATTGATGATATTAAAAATATTCATATCTACTGGTACATATTGTCAATGATATGATATTCTGATCACACCAATTTAAAGCTGCTTGCTTCCATAAATATGCCTATTATCAAAGTCAATTGATCAAATGAATTTAATGTAGTGTGCTGATTCTAATTTCTTTTTATGATAATGCTAAACGTCTTTTTTATAAGGAAATTAGATAAGATTGTTATCCTTCAATGCTTATAAAGTAAACACACAGATAATGTAAACTAATCTACTATTGTCCCATCTGGAAGACACGCCACATATCTTATGCTTGACCAGTACTTATACTGTAGTATAGTCGGTCTTAACATGTATCATCATCTGATATCTAGTGATTTAACAATAGCATATGTTTTTGATTTTTGGAAATTCTTCAAATGCTAAATGAAGTGAAATTTACTTTAAAAAAAACTCTAAACAGTATGTCTATAAAAACGTTTTAATTTGCATTAAATCGATCAGTATTTGATATCTTAATTTCTTTGTCTTTATAATAACAACATGCTGAATAGTGAGTCGCAAAGAATTGTATATAGCATTTGCATATTTAATATTATCGAGCAAGGTTGTGGGATGTGATAGTTGTCTGAAAATAACCACTTCCTCTGTGCTGTTTTTATTTCCAGTAGGGTTGGTTAACACGATTGTATATAAATATAAATATAAATATATATATATATATATTTTACTCCCTGATGATGCTACTAATATTGACATAATTTCTTCTCATCTTTATTACTTTTGGATAAGGTGTATGGTACTAATATTTACATAATATAGATATAGGAAGATGTGGTATGAGTGCCAATGAGACAACTCTCCATTCAAGTCACAATTTATAAAAGTACACCATTATAGGTCAAGGTACGGTCTTCAACACGGAGCCTAGGCGCACACCGAACAGCAAGCTATAAAAGGCCCAACAAATTACTAGTGTAAAACCATTCAAACGGGACTACTTGGCATAAGGTATATGGTTATACAATAAACTTGATAAACGAAACAAATTAAACTTACCATTGCTCGTCCTAGTCTTGGATAAGCTAAGAAATTCTGAAAGACAGAAAAAAACAGGCATTATAAACTTGGCTAAAGATGTTAGAAACGACGAAAACTTTGTTTAATCTTTACAAATACTTTCTTATGATCTGTTATTATAAAGTGAAAATGTTCATACCATATGAAAGGCTAACTGCATTTAAATGTTGATATAAAATGAAAATTATATGCAGATAAAATAAACAATTGATAGTAAGTAGGTAAGTAATGACTTTATTTAAAGAGGGTGGCTCAAATAGTTTTCGCTAACCTACTTTGAGGCCCTTGATGTCCAACTTCAATGTAATACTCCGGTTCACAACGACTTTTCATATACAGATATCCTTATAAATTATTGAAACACTGTAAAATTAATATAGTTATTGTACCCTAGAATATTATCAGATGCTCATGTACAAAATGGATAAGTGTTGTATTTTAAAGAGGAATCAAACGTTAATAATTACATTAGATGTATGTTTCATTATAATATGTTATTCTGATTGGCTAACTGCATATCACGTGTTATTCCGCAAGTAGTTGCATTGCTCAATACAACTTTTCACTCATGATAACACGTGCTCCAACAATAAAGTGCACAGGTGATTAAATAATAAAATATATAAAATTCGTGTTTTCATGATCATAGCTAAAAAATGTAATTATAACAGTATTGAATGCTTCTTTTTGTAACTTTATAGGGTTGTAAAAGCGTTGACCGTGCGTACATTTTTAGAATGAAGCGCTTCCGTGCTTCATACAAAATGTACTTCGGTCAACGCTTTTACACCCCAATAAATTTACAAAAAGAAGCATTCAATTGTTAAATATAAATTATATTTTTCTCGAAATTTCAATCAAACACCTAATAAATAAATATATTAGGTAATAACTAGGTTGTTCTTTTAGGATTTAGGACAAAAATGATTAACTGATCACACCAAATATAAATTCAGCCTGTCAATATGAGTTGTAAACATTGAGGGTATGTCATCTTAATATTGAAATATGGCTGCTGAAATGAAACTAATATCACCATAAATCCTCCAGGAGAAGACAATATTGTTATTATATGGTTCAATGACACATCTCGTTGATGATATGAGTATTTCAATCTGACTGTTGAACCTGCAGGGGGCAATACTGGAATATTTGCCAGGATTAAATTTACAGGTAACTGAAAATGACAGTCTTGGGAATAAAAATCTTTGATCAAAGATTACTTTAATTAAGCATGCTTTGTCTAATATAAAATATTGCTATTACATATAAATAATGAATGAAGAAAATTACTAGGTATAAAGTGATATAGACTGATTGTGATGATATGAATTTAATTTTACTCGGATAGCTAACACAAACATGTAATATAACACGTTTATGATACATCAGCTCCTATATTAACAAAATAAATAAATGAAAACATTAAGTGTTTTATAACTTCTGGCAAATAATTGTTTACCTAAAGTCTGATATATATTTATAAAAATTTAATACGCAAAATGTCAAGAATTAAAAAAGCTTTAAAAATCATGATAAAAGAGTATCATTTTATTTCAATTTAAATCATCATGAACTTACATCAAACACTTGCGTATTAATCACAATTATGTAACAATATTTAAAAAAATAATTTCTATATGTAATTTCTTAGTCCGGTGTCTGAGATACAAGATTTTTGTACATAGGATAACAGCGATTGTTTCATAAACTTATAAGAATCAACAATAAGCATACTATGCAAGTACAAAATGAATGACGCATGCGTCATAGAGATTTTACGTTTGATACCATCAAGATAAATGTTAAGAATGATAAAACACATCATTTAGTCACAAAAGAGAAAATGTTCAATGCAAAGATATGTTTGTATAGAAAAAAAGCAGGCACAAAGTTACCCCCGTTTACCTGTGGAGTACTTCTAACACATGCATGTTGATATGCATTTTATAACCTTTCTTTGTTCGAAAATATTATCAGTTTGTTCAACGTTACTAAAACGACTATAAATCGTTGCTTTTTTGCAGAAATTTGATCAAAGATAAAGATGATGCTTTTAATTGGAACTTTGAGCGAGCAAGGAAAAAAATATCAACACAATGAATTGAAATTTTTTAAACTGTTATAGAAAAAGTTTTTTATGAAATGAAAAAGACTGGCAAATATAGAAGAAATATATAAAAAAGTTAGAAGAGTAAGGTCCTTCATAGAGACCTCATAGTATGGTTTACACCACCAATGATTTAGTTTACAAGAATACATTAACATTCTGATAGCATTTATCCACAATCATATCGTGCGAGATAAAGTTGAGCATAAGATTTATACGCAATATGTAGAATTACAATAAATATGCAAGAACAATGGAGAACCATGGCATCGTAGACAATGGTGTGCTTGACAAACCTCTGCTAACTGTTTATTGTCACCTAATTTTTCTTTTAAAAGTTTAAGGAATACTTCTATGTATTCCTTTTTCAGTCTAGGATCTAATGATAAGAGCTCTTTAATTTGGTCAGCGTCTGGAACAGTCTGTAAACAGTTTTTCGAAATAAAACGTAAGAAAACAAAATAAATATTGATAATTATAAAAACTGCAAGCCTGCATAAAATTCAAATGAAGAAAATAAAAACGCGAACGCAAATGGTAAGATATTTAACATATAAATTGTATATATTGAATTATTCATTTATATTATTTACTACATAAGTCATTTTCGACAAGAACAGGATGGGACAGACCAGTATATAGACATATTAAATGGTCAATTATGTTCTGCAATGTGCTGTTTACTGTTGTTTATGTGTGAGTTTTTTAAAATTACAAAATCAGCACGCACCTATTGAATTATAGTTTAAATGGACTAAGCCAGCAAGGATGCAGATTGGATATATAGCTATGCAGCGCAGAGAGTGAAAATGAAGTAAAAAATTCATTCGCAGACGCAGAACTCTTAGAACTGAATTATTTTGAATTTATCGCATGAATCTTTTTCTTATTGTATTTGCAATAACCAATACGAAGGGTGAAACGTTGGAAACAGGATCTAGGAACATGATGCTACTACTGATTTTGACAGAGTTTATGTTGTTCAGTCTAATGTTTCCATGTAAGGTTTTGTGAAGTCGTTTTTTTTTTAATTCTCGGTTTGTTATTAAAATTTTAAATGTTACTTTGATGTCTGCTGCTTTTCACCAACAAACGTATAACATAAATATATATCTGTATATCACAGTTAACCAAAATGTTGATCTTCAATGGTCATTTTGATCTGAAGAACTCTGAATACTTAAAATTAAGTACTGTTCCGAAATGTAGATGACTATCCAGTAGTCGTTATTAACCTGTACACATCAACAACATACTGAATTGTCTGAAATGCTACTAAACAATGCTGAATTTAAGGTCAGGGCAATTGCATTCTAAGGTTAAACCAATGTTGTTAGGTGTTATGATTATGTTATCGTTTTCGATCCATTCGTTGCAGAGGGTTACAATACTTATGAGCGCATAAGCGCTTTAGAGAAATGACATGAAGATACAACATTAAAAAATCAAAATGCGATGGTAAAAGAACATTTGGAAAAGTAAACCTTCTCGGAATATTATAATTAGAAATATTATTATGATATTGTTTGTTAAAAAAACAAAAGAAATGAATATGTATACCTTAACTTAATATACCAGATACAATTTGTATCGATGAAGTAGTTGTTTATGATCAAAGTATTATGTCAACTCTTTTACATTTCTGCTTTTCTTTTAGTTTATATTGCACCTGAAAAGTTGCTACTTACTCAGTTTTTAGGTGTGAATATATTCCACAAATCTTTATTAGTTTATTTTGATAAACATAGATCCAGCAGAAGAGCGATATGCAGACGTTATTTTAGTGTTTCAAATGACAAAAATCTATCGGAATTGAACAGGTTTGGTAATGCAGTATTTAAAATGAAATTTGTATAACAATTTATGAATAATGGTAGGATAGTTTATCTTTGATTGTTGGCTTAGAGTAATTTGATTATGTTTTAACCAATATTTTGCTTTATTGTTTTTCATTTTGCGAATTGTTGTGTGTAATATTTCTTCTATACTGTATCGATGTAAATACAGATACAGTTAAAAGTAATAATCTTTCATATCTACTCCTTACGATTGTAATGGATAAGTTATGACATTTGATACAAAATTTCTTTTACAATTGTGTTATGTATTATATATTTCACATGGAGCTTTAAATGACGCCAAGGAATTTCTACAAAAAAATACTATAACTACATAGACATGAAAACATTAGTCAAGTAAATTTGAAAAATCAGTAAAGAGAAAGTTCAGTTCTATGTGAGTATAAGAATATTGCTTGATAGAACGGTCTACAGTTTACACTAAGAAATGGAAAACAGGAGTATTAGCATAGTAATAATTGCGCTAGGAATGCAGATGGGTCTAGACTGACAGAAATACGATTTTGGAGAATAAGGACTGTATTTTCGCTACGAATAAATGAAAATGCGCAGTGCAAAACCTACCTCTTTTGAGCGCCGCCCGAGTCTGGGTGAATATTGACCCTAATAAAAGTCCATGATTACTTTGAGTATTTATACATTAAAATATACCGGCAGATAGCATAGATCAGATCCAAATGCAATTCTCCTCGCTCTATGTAAGCCCTTGCTAGCATGTTCAGCGCAAGCTCCTGTCATTCAATGTTTTAAGATGCGCAATATGGAAATGCAGAACAGATAACAGATGTTGCGCATGGTTTGTGATTAAATGTTTGATTATGAATGTAATTTGTTCCGATTACTAGACTATGTTGCTGAAACTAAAAAACAATTATACAATATATATGTTGTTGCATGCTGGTTCTACTATATTGTTTAATTGTCACCGTTTGTACACGTAATGCAAGATTTCAAGAACTTTTGCTCTACTGAGTTTCTGCTATCATCGAAACTTTAAATAAAAATACAATTCAGGCGTTTAATTTGCGTTGTAAATTGTTACCATACAAGAAACTTAGAAACTACGTAAATTTCATTTCATTGAACTAACATATTAATTTTCTTATAGACAGTTTACATTACGAAATTGTATAAGCGAACATTATTCTATCTGCATTAACTCTGCTAATAAAAACCTTACTAATCTACGACACTTGATACCACAATTATATCATAATTAAATAATGCACTTCAGTTCTTACATCACAAATGTTTTAAACCTGTTATCGTTCAATTTGCTCAGTGTTACAATTACATAATAAAGTTAGATATTACCAGTTCATTAAATTGTCACCAATTTACTAGCTATAAGTGGGGCATGATACTGATGAAAGCAGACAGTAATACAGTTATTTAATAATAGTAGCTCTTTATCTGAAATAAATCCTCATATTCAAATGTTTTAATGACTGAAATTGCAATTATTTTCAAAATATATTGTAGCTTGTGTTTTTGTTTGATACTAAATAAGATTAAGATGGGTATATTGTGTCAGTTACAAAACAAATGTTAGTATTTTGATGAAATTAGTAATGAACAATTTTATGTATATATATGAAATTATGTTTCACTAGAACTATTGTAAGAACTATTACAATTCCATATTAAGAGAACAATGAGAGGTGGGTGAAACGCTTAAGCTTTAGGATTAATCATGCGTACTAAGTTTCGGATCTCTAACCAATATCAAACATAGTACGGTATGGGCGGAAATAGTTATCAAAGGTACCAGGATTATAATTTAATATGCCCAACGCACATTTCGTCTACAAAAGACCCATCAAATCAAAATAGTTATAAAGCCAAACAAGTACAAAGTTGAAGAGCATTGAGGACCCAAAATTGTAAAAAATTGTGCCAAATACGGCTAGGATAATCTATTCCTGTGATAAGAGCATCCTTAGTTTTTCGAAAAAATCAAAGTTTTGTCTACTGGGCTGGTGATACACTCGGGGACGAAACATCCACCAGCAGTGGCATCGACCAAGTGGTGTAAATAGTTGTCAAAGGTACCAGGATTATTATTTAAAACACCAGACGCGCGTTTCGTCTACATAAGACTCATCGGGGCACTGGAAACAGGTGATTATCATCCTCTTATGCAATACCATTAACTTGATTAAATAAATTTGGACATAACAGCAGTCAGTTTTAACATGTTTCATATGTATGCACTAATTTCCACTCACTACAGAAGCTATATGTTGTAGTGCTAAGTTTCAAATGCGAAAACAAAGTGCTAAAATGTGTACTCAAATTTTCAAAAACTCTCAAATACAAATGAGATATGAATATTCCAATACATGTACGTTTGCATAACAAAATGTTAAATATTGATAACGGTTCTTAAATATACTCACAGGTGCTCTTTTTTCTCTGTGTTGTACTACAGCCTGGAAAATAAGACATGAAAATTAAAACAAAACCAATACACTATTCTGCAATTACTTATCGTTTCTAAATACAAAATTAACAAAGTCTAATGATCATGCGCACTCAGTGTCTTGTTTCGACCTAAAAATAAACCCAAGTTACCAAACGGACGTACGAGCAGACACAAAAACAAAACTGACTCGAAAACCTTTCGGTTTGACAAATTAATATGTCCCCCGTATATTTACGTAATGATTTATCATTATCAAAGATTGAAACAAGTCAAAATTTGATATTATATCTAAACGATAGCTTTCGACAAAATGAATAGATGTGTTGCCATATTAGCTAACGGGGAACAAGGAACTGTAAAGATATGTGTAACACTATATAATATAAACAAATGAGCAGATTTTGTATATTATTAGGAATATATTATTTTTTTAATCTTCAAGTTGAAACATTGTTACCAAGTGTGAATTTCCATTGTTATAAGCTTACGACAAAACTCGATATTTTGCACATCAAACATTTGGTATTTATCTTTGATCTTTCAGTTATGGTTTCGATTGGACAATCTGTCTTATCGTGTGTAGTCCAAATAATTATAAACTTGCCCTTCCATAATGTCTTTGTCATGAAAATTATTTTGAAGAGCATTGTGAAAATATTGTTAAAAGTTAGAGATTGCATGCACCCTTTTGTCTTGAAATGTCCTGTACCAAGTCAGGAGTATGGCAGTTATTATCAAACGTGTCAATGTATGTTGGTGTTTGTTTTATTTGCACTTCAGGGTTTATGTTGTTCATTCGTTTTTCTCTTATAGTTTGTGTGTTTCTTCGGTTTTAATTTGAAAACCGGATTTGTTTTCTCTTAATCAATTGGGACTTTTGAACACCGGTATTTAACTGTTGTCTTTATTTTCGCATTTTGCATCATGAAGTGAAAAATAGATAAAGATCGCATGATAAGTATCAAAGATAAAAAACGGGTAACAATTTCCATGTGTCCGGCAAGAGAAGCAATGACATTAACAACATTATAGTTATTTAACTGAAGAGCTAGGATGAATCTGAAAAAATAAATGTTAATTTTCAAACATCATTAACTTTCCAAAGGATAGGCCAATTACTCTGATTACTTTCAAAAGATGATAATCATTTACTGTTGGTATGTAATAACAGCCTGTCTACATAAACCATTACCAACAACTGATGCATTATAATCAAACACTTTTTTAAATGGATCCTTAAAATTTCCGGAAATCATATACTAATTATGCCTCTAATAGTTTCATCAATAATGACAATGATGTCTTTGTTGTTTTCTTAAAGCAGCAACCATTTTACACACTCTAGGATGTTGAAATGGCTTTCCACAAAGCAAAATTAAGTAATCTAGAATGTTTTGAGTAAATTGCTTTCATTGCTACATGCTATCAATTTCCCGATCTCACTGTCATTTTCAAGTGATGTCACAATCAATCGTATATTGTGTAGAAGAAAAATAAATAAATAACTTTTTGGATGAATAGCATTGATAGTAAAACACTTAACGCTATATCTGAAATGTTCATATATCGTCGCCTACTTTAGGTTTGATGCACGATGCTAAAATTTACTGAAATGATTTTATGTCGGGACAAATTAATAAACGTTGATGAAGTTACTGCTATCAGCTATTATTAAACGAAGCAACATTAGCATACATAGCTTTTAAAATTAAAAAAAAAAAACGGATTTGAGATAAAAGCCATTTAAAGCTCTGTGTGCGTATCTCTAAAGGGAAAATTCATGTTATATGAAACAGACAACCAAAAACATCAATATTTTAAATATATGCACAATTTATTATCTTGTAACTTTTGCTGTAACGGTTATTGTATCAGCTTACTGACCAACATTTCAACAAGACATCAAATTACATGTTGCAACACACATAGAAAACGACGATTACTAGTAAAATCAATTCAATTTTTAAGTGTGATCGGCATTTAACCAGCCTAATAAATGTAACACTATATTCCCCAATCTCATCATATACAAAAGAAAAAAGTTTTTTTTTCTATTCTACGAATATAACAGTTATAATAAATTAAACTTTTGTCATTATGTATTAATATATTATGAAACTCCAACATCATGGTATATTGACAACGAGAAAGTCATTAACATATGGCAGTTATGCAAAGTTTCAAGATTGAAACAAATATATAACTCTCCATTTTTAAATACGTACAATATATAACTGTAGTGCCATACATTGTATACATATGTCACAGTTTGTTGAGGAATTTTGAAATTTGCGAACTTAATCGACAGATTTTTTATTAGTTACGTTCAACAGCCAATGTTTTATGCATGTTACAAAGTGACATGGTTCGGGTTTGGAGTAAACAAAATAACGATTGTGTTCAAATCTGAATAATCAAAAACGAATGAGACCCATGTATACTAAATTTTGCAAGATTAAGAAATTTGGTAAAGTCAGTAGTTGTACGTATGATAATTGAACTATACTTATCGACATATATGCATATCATTTATTTTGTTGTTAGAGGCAAGAACCTAGCTGTGTCCAATTGTGTGACAAATTGTCAAATATAATAAAAAATCCCCAATATAAGCAGTTGGAAATGTATATTCTTATTGATTAAGAAACTAAGGTTTCAACCCATGCAGGGCAACTTGACAGTAGGTTGTTTATTTATCTTTTTTTCTAGATGGGTCACTTGTAGTCATATACATTTTTAGCACTTTAGGTAATTAAACATCTTCGGTTTCCTTTTTTGAAGGGGTTATATCCTTCTTGATGATGGTTAATCTTGAAAAACTGTTCGGACGTATCAAATTTTTTTAGTGTTCTTTTCATTTTATATATATTCTAACCTAACTCGTCTTTTCACTCAAACCAACTTCATCAATGTGTCAGTCAAGTTACATGATTGTATAAGAAACAGAAACATATCCTCGAACAGTGAAACTTTGAATCGACCATCTGGTAATATGTCAATCATTACATGCACAACTGTAATCTATCTCTTAACACACTTGTTATGTAATATGTCTTTTAACATCATTGTTATTGAAGAGTGTTTAGAGAGTTTAGAAAGCAAAACGGAAGATACAATTTGTTAAATTGACTTCATTTACAATAAAACTTGCACTGCGTGGATAAAATGAACAAAGAAGGCGCATGAATCAATTATATGGAATTGTCGTTTACATAAAAGAGAAGTTATTGTAAGGCTATGTACATTGTTTTCCTTTCGAATTCAAAATAAAGAAAGTATTAGTTATCTATCAAATAGCCTCCTTCAGAGATTAAAAGACATATATAAAGATATTATTATTTTTTTTGCATTTTTCGCTTTTGGGCTTTATAACTCCTAATTATATAATAAGTTCTATACAAAACTTAAAAAATAACGGTGTGAACCACATGCTTTATGAAAAAATAAATTGCAACTGGATTTTAAAACTAAGATATGCGGGGAAAGTATCTAATTGTGTAGGCATTTTGCTAATTAAATAATAACAGCAATGTGTAACCGAAATCATCATATTGTGTTCATCTTGTCAATTATTCATGGTACATAACCTGACAACAATTGCATATATTTCATTTCCAAATAGAAGTCAGTTAAAAACACAAATTCTGAAACATTTGGAACTACATTTTGTTACAGAATTAATATTATAATGCACTTCAACTGACAAAATTAATAATTCTATTCTTTTAATATTTCTATATATCATAAGATAGATTTTTCAGTTTTTTTTTCTCACTGTGGCCATTATTATATATTTCAACACCTTCTTAATCTATATTGAGGAATTACGCATTTTCTAAAAAGTCTACTTATGTAGCAATATACTTTGAAAATTATATGATTGACCCAAATACTCAACACATTGTATTGATATTTATCTTCATTGCATTACGAATAACAATTGAACTACTTTGTAACGAAAGTTTATCAAAATGCTCAAACGTTGATTTGGTGTTTTAAATTTAAATTATATAATTTAAATTCTGAACAAAGAAGCAAAGGGATAATAATGTTTTGAAAAGATCGATCTAGTAAACAAGTAAGGCTTAAAGTTTAAATGCAGTTTCTTTGACATTGTCTGAGCCTATGCCCCACCTATCGCTTAAAAAGTGTGGTAAAATATTGTTTTATATGGCTACATTTAGAGTAAAAATGGCATGCATTTGACTAAGATTTCAGACCATTGTATCCGATATATGGTGTACCACTTTCAAATTGAGACCAAGGTCTTTCCTTTCATCGACGTTCAATTTGACGTCAAAGATTACCATAACGAAATCCTGTCATCTAATCGGTGCACAGTATGACTGAATCATTTATTCCAAGATACAACGTTGTTTTTGTTCACTTGTTAATCTCCTACGTTTTATTCTAGCTAAAAGTCTTTGTGCGAAATCATACAATCGTACATAAAAAAAAAACAAGGAGAAAACACCTCGCGCTTGTAGAAGCATGTTTATTAGATAAAGGACGCCGGGTATGGGGTAAATAAAATAATACAACAAAAAGAGTAAAAAATTAACACCTTAAAATCGTTGATCCAGCTGACGAGTATTGTCTAATACAATGTATATAAAATTTTGTCATTTGTTGTTTTTCTCTGTATGCAAAGTTTTCAATTCATTGGAGTTTTTGTTTTTAAAGTTATTCCTGCTAAGTTTGCATACATATTTTGAAATGAGTAACGAAAACGTAGGAGAAGATTTTTATAAAACAACCACACAAAGCTTTACTGCACCGTGGTCTGCACCTTTACTGCAATTGATTAGTGTCGGTCTTCGGATTTACATTTCAAATTGCCAAGTTGATATCAATAAATAGGAATATATTAATATTATTTTCAATATCAATCAATTAAGGAGCAAAGCTATATTTGCATAAAGCTGATGTTGATATTGAATTACTCTCATCTTTACAACCTGTATTTCATAATCAATGTTAACTTTTTCCATATATATTTATGATACTATAAATCTTTTATGATTTTCTACCCCAGGAATACATTTAGACTATCGTGGCTACATGTATTTGGCGATACCTTTCGAAATTGTGGGTCCTCAATGTTACGGGTATTCAACTTTGTACACTGATGAGTCTATCGTGAACGAAACGCTCGTTTTGCGTACAAAAGTATAAGCTTTGTATCCTTATTAAGTTTTTTAACAGGCATTTGATAATGTGAGCTAATATATCCAACTTCACAAATTCAAGCATGCACACGTCATAACAACCTTTACCAGTATGTGATCATAGAACTTACTTAGACACCAAAAAGAGACGATTAATGCCAAAGATTGACCACAATAGTTATTGTCATACTTCATTGCAAGCCTTAGAATTTATACATTATTTGAAAAAATTGAGAATGGAAATGGGGAATGTGTTAAAGAGACAAGACAACAACCCGACCATAGAAAAAACAACAGCAGAAGGTCACCAACCGGTTTTCAATGTAGCGAAAAATTCCCGCACCCGGAAGCGTCCTTCAGCTAGCCCCAAAACAAATATATACTAGTTCAGTGATAATGAACGCAATACTAAACTCCAAATTGTACACAAGAAACTAAAATTGAAATAATACAAGACTAACAAAGGCCAGAGGCTCCTGACTTGGGACAGGTGCAAAAATGCGGCGGGGTTAAACATGTTTATGAGATCTCAACCCTCCCCCTATATACCTCTAGTCAATGTAGAAAAGTAAACGCATAACAATACGCACATTAAAATTCAGTTCAAGAGAAGTCCGAGTCTGATGTCAAAAGATGTAACCAAAGAAAATAAACAAAATGACGATAATACATAGATAACAACAGACCACTAGCAGTTAACTGACATGCCAGCTCCAGACTTTGATTAAACCGATTGAATATCTTTTCATGTTGAATAATATGGTATGTTACATTTTTGTTTTCGTGTTGCATAAGATTTATTAGCAAAGTCTCGTATGTATTGGCTATGCTTTTTTCCCAACTCTCTTAGTTTTGCGAATAACTCCTTTGTAACAAAAATGACAATTGCACAATGCTTGACCTTGCAAATACATTTTGCCATACACATTGATAAATATCACAAAGAAATGTAGACATTGGTTTAATGAAACCATAAACAGTTCATGTCTTGCATACAACGAGGCAATAACGGATACCTACCGGCAGATTTGTATCAAGTAAAAACAAAATTGAAGAAAAAAAAAAGCATTTTATTCAGAAATATTTTTATTTCCTACAGTCGAATTGTAAATGTAAACTTATAACATCCAATAAAATATTGTTTGTCCCTCTCTCAAATTCATTATCGTTAATTAAATATAGTCAACGGGCATGTTTCCCCGCAATTACATTTAAGTAATGGAATTGAGCATGAAAACGGGAAATGTGTCATAGAGACTACATGTACAACCCCACCAAAGAGCATTATAGAAAAAGGATTAACATTTGGTTCGCTAGACGCGTGTTTCGAGTTAAAAAGGCGCACCTATGCTGCTCCTATAAAATACCCATCAAAATTACCAATCAAATTACGAAGTTAAAAATCATTGTTGACCCAAAATTTCTTAATTTTTTGTCTTATAAACCTAAGGTGATTCTCAGTATTAAAAAGTTTAACATAAGCCTGGTACCTTGATAACTATCATAAGTAGTTATTCATAACTATGACCATAACTATGATAGGTCTCGTCAACGTAGAAGCGCTGACTACTTGGCTTGTAATACACTAAAGGAGGAACCTCTATCAGAAGTAGAATCGACTCAGTGGTTAAAATAAATGCATTATACATACCAGGATGAATTGGTAGTAATAAGCTAACAAATTGAATCGGGTGTCTGCTTATGCTCTTGTAAAGAGACAAATGTATAGACGCCGTTTTTTTCGGATGTTAATTATATACATTGTACATGTTTTTAATGTAAATATGTATCAAAATAATAAAATTGCTGAAAACAAAATTGTTTTTGTTCATCAACATAAAATGTGACATACTGGTCATAAGTATAAACATTTCTTCATTTTCGATATCATATGTTTAAAATCAAAACCTTTACAAAATATAGCATTCTGTGTGTTTTATGAGAGGTGTAGGTATATATATAAGTAAAATGTTATCAAATTCTTGGATGTGTTTCGTAAACCGCCAGATAAAAAATTAGACTAGTAAATTATGTTTCGTCTGAAACAACAACATTGATCTAAACCATCCCAAATGTCTGAAACATCAAACCAGCATTAAATTTATAGCACTTTTCAAATGTATTTATCTTATCTTAAACGCATTAAACTTGCAGATCTATATGTCTATTCACTTTCCAGGCAATTCAGTTTATCTTATTGTTGGCAATGTAAATAATATCTACTAAAAAATAAAAAAAATAGACTGCACAGAGCTCATTGAACGCAAGCATAATGACGATGGAACGTTGATGAATTTACTATATCTGTAAAGTTTTCTTTTGCTGATGTAATAATGAATTTTGTTATGAATTTTAATGATTAACGTGCCAATAAAGTACTTAATTTAAAAAGTGAACAAGTCATTATAACATGATTATAAAAATTGCTATATAAAAACAAAGTTATGTGTTCTTTTGTTTAACGTCGCTTACTAAAATTGTTGATAAAGGTAACGATTTATTTCAGTAAAGCAACACTAAAAATATTTTTAAACGTCTTGAAAATTAAGGATTTTGAATTTTAGGTAATATTTGACTTTCAGATAGAATTTAACCCAACAGGTAGTTTTGCCAAACAGCTAGTCCTGTCTGAGCAATCGACATTTATTTGCGGCAATTTTGGAGAAGCTCTTGTGACAATCAATAGAGAATTGACAATCTCCAAATGAATGGATTAATCAATATAAAGTCTTCATTGACATGTTTACGAGTACTTATGTTTGCAACACGTTTTTCATGTCAATTTATAATCCTCTTGGAACGTTAAATGAAAAATAACATTATCATTTAAACCAGTAATTAAATTAAATGATAAAAGTTCAATGAAAAGTAATTAAAAGTCCAGTGAAAACATCAATACATTTTCCATATGATATTTCATTATAATATTACCTCGTATCAATTAGAAAAATGAATTCCGACTTAATTACAATTTTGAGCTTCTTCAAATAGGCATTAACGTTTATCAATACCAATATTTGCTCAGAAGAAACCAATAACTCTTATTCACAGAAAGATAATTACTTTAAATAGGATTATGAGTAAAACAGTTTCTCAGCTATAACTCAAAACAAAAATATGATTAATAAAATATGTAAAACATGTCGATTTCGGATAAGTCGGTGTCACTGTCAATATACTTTCATTGAATCTCCGAATATCGCTGCAAAGCATATGTAAAGAATTACGCCTCTGATATTTGCTTTGAATTAAAAAATCATTTTGGCAGACAGTTTAAACAAAAGACAATTATAAAACTTGTATTCTTAAACCTACAAACACTTTTTTACGTCTTAGGAAAGATCTGTTTTGGTGAGAACTTCGGTTTGATTCGAGGCCACGATGTCTTGCGTAGATGAACGCTTGTCT
This sequence comes from Mytilus galloprovincialis, assembly GCF_965363235.1. NCBI lineage: Eukaryota > Metazoa > Mollusca > Bivalvia > Mytilida > Mytilidae > Mytilus > Mytilus galloprovincialis. The sequence goes on along the minus strand of NC_134850.1, from coordinate 43,804,125 downwards.
GGCATACCAAATCATGAGCCTGGTGTCTTTGACAAGTTTCTATTCAAGCACCTTTCCGACAATTCCTGAATTCAGTATTTTACATTGTTTCAAAAATTTGTTTACGTATTTGAAACATGGCATTTTTATTCCAATTCGATAAAAATGGAGAACAATTTGTTATAGCTAAGGAGTAAAATGTAAGCGTTATTTAAACTAACTGACATGTAATATCAGACTTTTGTATAGACAAATTATAAAAGTGCAGCATTTAGCAAATGGGAACATTCCTGCCACCACTTTCTATCATAATAACGGACCTACACATATATATATGCCTATATACTGAACCATTTTAATTATAGCTTTCTACTACATAACATTTCATTTTCAGTGAATTTTTATGGTTTTTTGTCATCTTTTTTTTTTAACTTCGTGCAAAGTATATGAAGTTTTATAAAGTTACCATTATTTTGACATTGTTATAATCCCGTCCCCTTTTCATGGCCTGGACCTACCGAATTAGACTTGTTACCGGGTTTGTAGTAACACACCTCTCTTTCACAAAAGAAGTCCCGAAACAAGTGAGATCAAAGATAGACCATAACTCGACGGAATGAATGTGACTTGAAATGTCTTCCTTATAGCGTAAAAAGTAATAAATTTCCTATTTTACCACAGATGTATTATCATAAAATGTCTCCCTTCCAAGTTGATATGGATACAGCACTAATAATACCACAAAATATCTTGTACTATAAGAAAATGACTGGCACTGTAATGAAAACATTACTGACCGCTAATATCCAAATAAGCCTCCATTCTACGAGAACAACAACATAATCTTATTTTAATTATAAAGATAAGAAGGTAACAGCATAATTATTAGCACAGCTAGAATAAAAAGATAATATATTGCATCTTAAATGTTATATCAAGGCAGTAAATAATGCTAAGATGAAGTTTATATATCAGCATTAGTTAAGAACAGACCACAGAATATTAGAAAATTAATTAGTGCACGTCGGACGTTCAACCAGGTTATCCTGTTAGAGGAGGAAATTACAGAAGGTAACAGGCAACAATCCCTTCCAATGGTGTTTGCAAGGGTGGAGTATGACAAAAAAATTCAATCCGGTCTATTTTTTTCGAATATCAATGTCACCAAATACACAGAAAATAGTTCGCTCCTATAAAATTAGCTTTTGTTCTGCGCGTTTTTGTTTGGTACTAGATATGAGCATCCGCAAACTAGTATTTCTTCGGAAATAATACAAATTGATAAATGAATGGTGTGAAATTTCATATAGAATTCGATATTCTTCATTTCATTCATTCGTTACATATAGTATGTTCAGGATCTATGACTTCTTTATATTTAAGATTCTCAAATCAAAGAAATTGATCAGCAATTCATTAATACTAAAAAAAAAAAAAAAAAAGAAAAACAAATCAGAAGACAGGCAAACAAATTGTAACTTACTGTTTTTTATCTTTAATTCAGAAAATTGATGACTGACCCATCCAACGATCACCAAATTAATCTGGTGAAGTCTTTATGAAATTTACTTTAGGGGTCAGCCATAAATCATATCATGAGTTATTCAATTATTGATATGATATGTATAACCATAGCGAAACGTTTCTAGCACAATTTGTAATACAAAACATAATTTCTCGTCTGAATGGTCTACATTCAGAAAAAGAGTCAAAGTATCAGTGACCGTACTGAAAATTAATCAGGATATACCCACTTTCCATTGATGAATTCTAAAGGTTATAAAACATGATGACAAGATCAACCACAATTTATTTATATATATAGACAAATGAATCGTAAACATAGTAGATGTTAAATTAACGAAATAACAAGATCTCACGCAATTCTCAAGTGTACATAGTTGGTTCCAGTGCACCAATGCACTAGAACTAAAGATAAACAAGGACTTGTCGACTAGTAATAAGACACTAAACAAGTGTTCGCTGACTAGTTATAAGATATATATTGCCAAAACAATAACTCCATCCTCATTACAAAGTCAGAAATTTGAATGAAAAGGACTGATCTATAGTACTTAAGTTCTGTTGTTACCCAACTATCCTAGTTTTGGGATGGTTACGCGCTCAAAAACCATGAGAAAGTCTTTAGCAAGTTTTTCAGCAGTAGTCGTTGGTTGCCTTCTATGAGTATTTTTTTTCGATTATTATTTGTTCATGGTTTTCACGCTGATAAATGCCATGGCATTTTATTGCTGAATTTATATATATATGGGTTTTGCTCATTGTTGCAAGCCGTTCGCGGGCCTACCGCAGCTGCGTGCAGGGACGGCATTTGCATTCTAGTGGATAGTTGTCTTCTCATTGGCTATCATTCTTCTACTATTCGAACTTTTGATATTGATACTACAATTTGGAATACTTGCAAATATATATACATTGCTAAATTAGTCGCTTAATAGTAGACAATGGTTTCAATCATTTTGATTACCTCAGATAACAATAATTCCACAAAAAAATCAATAATTCAACGTTGCAATTGTTTCGTCGTCCAATACAAGATATGGAGATAATATTTGCCGCTGGACGTTTACCATCTACTGATCGATCTGTCATTCCATCAATCCCAATCGTCCCATGTTACTATACTTAGACATTTCTAAACGTTATTTTGACCAGTTTTACAGCTTTTAATAGTTGTAATTAAATCTTAAAGTAACAAAGCAATCTTCAATGTCAATTAAACAGTGTGTTGTAAACTTATTAGAAAGCATTTGGTGAATTGGTTCTAAAATGTTTACAAAATCATTTTGCAATAATAGTTTTAAGGGACACATTTAATGTACAATTTCCCTCTTAACTAATACTTAAAAAAAAAAACTAGCATAGAATGATAAGAATTTGAAACGACATATAACTACATTGCATCGGAAAACAAAGATGACTTAATTTATATCAAAATTTTAATATTTCTAGACTACTGTTTCAAACAATTTATATTAACAAAATTAACTATATTACGAATTACAAATATAGGATCGTTTTTGCGTTGAACATAAAAATCTAAGTTATAGTCGATTAAAATTGAAACGATGCAGACCAAAGTCATAGATAACTGTAATTAAATTGTGTTTGACATTGAATGGTCACAGAAGTAAGGTGCAACGACTACAATGCACTAATCAAGTCTACAATTTCTACAAATCAATGGTGTCAGCATATCTTATATTTCAAGTACTAATACCATCCATAGTGTATAACAGTGTTCTCCGTACTGAAAGTTCAAACTTTGTCAATTAGCATCGAAAGGACAATATAATATATCTATCAAATAATATGTTCCAAAATTGGAATAAGTTTTTAAAAGATTCTAATGTCTTCTGCAGAAAGTGGTTTAACGTTTTAATTCAGTCTAGATCCGAAAGGTTCTGTAGACTTAAGATTTAACGATTCAACACTTTATGGCATACTGTATCTCATATATCTTAATGTACACAACTTCTGTTTGTCCTGTAATGCAAGATGCAGCTTTTCAACACGTCATTGTAGACTTGATCTCATATATCTTAGTTTGCACGAGTCTTGTTGATTTGGTATCGCATGATGTAGCTTTTCAACACGTCATAGTAAAATTTATCACCTATCTTGTAACTAACGAGACTAATCATGTTACGTGATTTGGTCTCGGAGAGTTTTCTTGTTGCCAATCATACCACATCTTCTTACTTTTATACGTATATGTAGCCTCTTTGATACTTATACTTAACATTACAAGACACAATATCTTTGATATTTTGAAAAAATCAAGAGTTAGGATGTAAACCATAAGATTTGACTCAATATAACTTTAATGTTTTTTAAACGTGACAAAGACGCGTAGCCTCTTTGATACTTTTCATTAAAAACACAATATATTTGATACTTTGAAAATTCAAGACTTGGGTTATAAATCATAATATTCTACTTAAATCTCACATAGCAAAGACGCGTGAACAAAAACTGGGAGGAAAATCATAATTATACAAGTTACTTTTCTATTTTCTGACTTTACGTGTTAAACAGTCTTAAGGAATTACTTGAAAGTGACATATGAACGTGTATGAATTATATTAAATTATCGGTTAGTGAGTTCACAAAAGAGTTACATTCGTGACATCAACTAAGTTCAGAAGGTGTATGTAAGGATGTCTTTAAAGAAGCTATTGATCAAAAGTTAGAGTAGCTAATTGCTGATGTTTTCGTGTATATTAAGGTTTTTTTTAATAAAATATCATTATTTTTTCCTGTGTTCAGTATTATAATAAAATCTTTCCTTTATCTCTAGTATGAAAAAAAAACATGATACGGTTAAATTAAGTCTTATTATATGAACTTAATCAGATGAGATGGGATCATAAAAGAAGACTGTATAAAAAATTTAGATCTTAGTATGGAGCGTGCATAAGTTTTTTTTACTTCAAAACGCAACACGTTTAATACTTGTAACACAAGGTTTACGCTACGTAACTGTATGCGACTTCATAAAAAGGAAGGTCTTTTTTTATCAACTTTATTAAAGTGAAAATGCGACTGAAAAGTTCCAAAGATCGGAAATACAGCAACTTGCGTAGAATTCTGTCTGATATGACAATTAGTCTGGCTTATCAATTACAAAAGGTCAATGAATTATACAATTACAAAAGGTTAATGAATTATGCACGACAGTATAATTTAATTGTCATTGCCTTAAGTACAATCATTCAGAATAATACAAGCCTGTTTTACAGTTGCATCACATATTCAATGTTTGAAAGACCGTTGGTCATTTTGTTCAGATTCCCCACCGGACAATATGATTTATTACTCTTGTTTGTATAATATATGTAATCAATATACTTTGAATGACCATAATACCTACAGGCTTAACACGTAGTCGGTCCAACTGAATTAATCATTAGGTTTATCTTAATTTACCAAGGTTTCCTGGTAATCAACTTAAACTTGAATGTTTTCTTAATGATAACCTGAAATAAAAACCGTTTTGAGACAAAATATGTTTAATAGTTTTTAGACTAATAAAATTGATTATAGAAATGAGTATATTCAGCTGGACCCTTAACAAAAATGTGTACTAGCTCAGTGATGCATGTTTGTCGTTTCATTGTCTTTATTTTTGCCATGTCCTGTCTGTGAATCTTCAAGTTATGATACTTTCATAATATAAAATTTGCTATCAAACTTTCTCGACCTCGTATATATAGAGTATTGCAATATGTGTATCGCGATGTCTTTTAGTCAACATTACTATGAAATGCCCTTTTGGATGACCATCAGTGTGACAGCTATAATATCTGTCTGAAGTTCCCATATAAGTCCTTATTGGTAGAAGGACAGGGTTAAAAAATGTAAATAATTTACGACGAATTCACCAATGTGTGATATCAGTATACAAAGTAATATTTGTTGGGATCTGCTTTGAAGTTTTTAGACATATTGAATTAAATAGTGAAAAAAGAACATACAGGAATAATCGAGAACCAGGATTACATTAATTTTATTTGAGAGGAAATTCATTTTAAAAATATGATAAAATTTCACAATTATCGTATTTTTTCTAATTAGTTTAGCAAGCTGTCAAACTCGTATACCACGAAATGCTGAATTATTCAAAGGAGTACCAATACTCGCTTTATACTTTTCCAATTATGTTTCCGTTCATTCAATTAGATGTAAATTAATTACGTCAGAGGTCGGTTCGAACTGTACTAATTTTGTCCCAATTTCTTTATTATATTAATTTTAGTTGTTATATTATCGATTGAAGAAACTGAATTATGGAAATACAAGCTATGTGTACTCATTTTTATAAAGTTTCCAACTGAGGAGATGACGTTGATTAGATTATTAACATGCATAGAATAACTTATTTGAGTTCTCAGACAAATATGTTCAATGTTAGACTAAATAACAAAATACCACTTAATCACGTAAAATCTATTAGAGACTTCTTCAATAGTAAAACGTGTAAATAAACTTGTACCAACACATAATGTCTCCAATATGATATATGATCTATAATGATTTCCATTATAATTCAAAAATTACAAATTAGCTCTTCACAAACCAAGTTTTATATTTTGTAATCTACATTATGGCAATAAATTCCATGGTATAGTTCATTAATAAAGTTTTATAGTTCATAAAACGCCTGTAATAAAAGGGGGAGTGATATTAAGCACGGAAAGTTTGGTCAAATATTACACAGCTCAGTTTTACGACATAATTGCGCATTACGCCAAGCATATATTCCCAAATATTATATTATTTTAATAAATACTGTTGAACATTTTTGTTTATCTCTTTTACTGCGTCTATAGGTTTTTCATTAAATCATTTTATTTCTTTAATTTCCCAAATATCCAATTTTCTTCATTGATGGTTTGGTAGAGTAGTGGGCTTTATACTGAAGGTACAATAAAATGGACACTTTACTTGTTTTTAAAAGATACTTGAGGGATTTGAGCATTTTTTTTAGATAATATTTTGCATAAGATACAGAACGAGTTAATTATATGTGGAATAGGATCTCTTAACCCTTCCAGAGCATATGAGATGATAATCCCAGAATAGGTGACATTCGTGTTGCTCGGTCTTTAGTTTTTTAAGTTATATCTTGTAGACTGTTGGTTGTCTTCCCCCTTTTTTCCATTGGCATGTCATTTTCGAATCAGAATATGTGAATTATAGTTCGATAACCATTGTATTAAAGTGAAGTGCTTGGTATACTGTTGCAATTTCGTCGTTATCTTCTTGTCCAGATTTTGTCGTTGTATATTTATTATTGATTACAATTTGGTTTTTTTCCGCCATTTTTTTATACTAAATTTATTTGCTTGTTCTCGTTATGTTGAATATCCAACGTTTTCCCCAAATGTCGACTTCGACCAAATGCACTTCAGGTGTATTAGCATGGGTATTGTTTGAAGTTTTATACTGCAAAATGTCAACAGCTACACGTTGTTCTAGTTATTCAAATTCAAATATGGCGTTATTGAATCTCCTAAAAAGTGTCTCAAGCATGTTTTCACGAGAGAAAAAAAGCAAGATCAAAGACTACTTATGTTTATAAAGATCAAAGTGAATGACTCGTGTACTATAAAACGAGCAACTCAATATTTGAGTGGGTTAAAGGTAGAAAACAAATAAGCCTATATCTAAAATAAAGAATCATTATAGTTCAAGTATTGTATTTTTTAAAATTCAAACTCATCTCGTCAAATGTCAACACTGAGTTTATTGATATAAATAATTAAACCAATTTAAATTCAGTTTGAACAATTAAAAAAGAAGTGTTGAGACTGATTTTTAAGTTCCATGCCACCTCCATAGAGCTTGATCATCGGCAATATGTCATCATATTATTTGGAGTGCAAGATAATTTGAACGTGTGTTCTGTTTTACTTATTCATCGTGATACATAAAAATTAGGTTGACATTTAATTTGTTTAAAAAATGATTAAATATACTATATTACCCATTGTCAATTATCAACGTATTCAATTACAATCGGTTAATGGGAATTTAAGTGCTTCTGGAGAAAAAAGCAGTAGGAAAAAAATAACAACAAATAAATCGATATTTATGGCCCAAACTATTTAGATTATTGTTTTTAAATTTAAAATGGTTATTAAATTACACCAGTAAGCGTGACATTCTAACTACAATCGTTTATATTTAATTTTAGTACGTTGAAACCACAGATATATATTGAACGTCCAAATACTGCTAGTTTCGATATGTATACAAGACCCGCCACATTTTGTTTGTGCCTTTCCGAAGTCAGGAGCCTGTTATTCAGTGGTCGTAGTTGGTTGCTGTCTGTCACATTGTTTTTAGTTAATAGTTTTGTATTTAAATCAGGTTTCCTCGTTTTACAGTTTGTTACGTCGGGACCTTTTATAGCTGACTATAAGATAAGAGTTTTGCTCTGTTGTAAAGGCCGTTAGTGGACATATAGATGAATGAAAATACGTCTCTGATTGATATTGTCTCATTGGCAATTCATACCACATCTTGTATATTGTCTATGTAATGCACAGGTCTTCTGAATTCTGTCACAAGTCTTAAGTTCATGATTGAGAGGAGGTAGAATTTAGACTTTATCCGATCACATGGGAAGTTACAAATAGTTGAATAACGTCCTATAAGCTTTAAAAGATGGACGAAAGATACCAAAAGGACAGTCAAACTCATAAATCTAAAACAAACTGACAACGTCTTGGCTAAAAATGAAAAAGACAAACAACCAACAGCACACAAGACACAACATAGAAAACTAAAGAATAAACAACACGAACCCCACTTTAAATGTCTGGAAGTTTGTATGCCATGTGTTACTATCATTGAAGCTAACAGTTGTACCTCCTTTTATTGAGACATTCGCTTGTATTGAATACACAGAATTCTAAAACTATATGCTTTCCACTTGAACAAAATAATGTGTCTAGAAAGGAGATTATTTTAAGCAAAGCCTACGTAAATCTAAGTCTTATCAAAATCTGAAAATGTTAGTTTATGGGCAAAGCGAAAAAGCTATCAGAACACAATTTAATGTTTGCTTTTTGAGTGGGTAAAATAACTAGATATCATAATGTTGCTCTTAGTAATAGTTATGTAAATATGTTATGCTTAATCATAATCTGCGCTTGATGTTTAAACAAGAAACAACCACCCAAAACGTGAGAAAGCCGGTAGTGTTAAAATAAAATTGAATTAGACAGTAATTTAGATATAATGTTACATTAATATAAAATCCGATCATGATTCCAGAAGACCGCTTTAGCAATGATACTTAATTGCTTAAAGTTCTGCATAATTTGTTAAACACTGCAGAAAGGATGAACCTTTTAAAGCGATTGGTATCAAAACGTCCATGAAAGATCAAAGGTTTAGGTCCATTTTTTTCTATTGCAGTCATCGCTAACCCTTGATTATCATATCCAGCTGTTTGGAAGATAAATAAAAAAGTTACAGCAAATATTTACAAACAATTCAATTCTTATGGTACATTTAGCTGCGCTCTTCTACTTTATATACGTTAAAGCTTCGTTATATAAAACCGTATCTAGTATAGTGTTTCAAGCACAATAAACACACAACAGGCGAGTAAATAAAGATAATATGTGTTTAAAGTGTTTATAACATTTGTCCAAAAAAACGTTTTATTTCAATAATATTAAAGAAATTGGCGATATGAAAAGAGTTTTTATTTTGTTTTATGTAGTACATGGGAACCTATTTATTGGTGGCAGACGTTAAAATAAAACATCGTTTTGTGACGTGTTCATCTGTCCCTTACGTGGAAGGTAGGTTATTTGGTAAAACATTGTTTTGTCAGATGTGTTTCATCTGTCGCAAGCGTTGACGGGGTTTATAAAATTAAACTTTATGGGGACAGATGAGTTTTAAAATATGTTGCAACCGTTGACGGTTAAAGTAACTTAATTTTGTCACTTATAATGACGACAAACGTAACTTTATTTTCTGAAGTCTTTCATCCGTCATTGAAGTAGACTGTAATCGTAACTTTAGTTTGTGAGATACTTCAACAGTCACAGACGTTGACGGTAAACGCAACCTATTTTGTCAGGTGTTTCATCTGTCATGGACGTCAAAGGTAACAGTAAAAAAAAAAGAATATCGTCGTAACAGACATTTTTGATCCGTCGCTGCCTTATGTGTTGAATGTAAATTTGACTATCCAATAATCTCTGAGTAGTGTGTAAAGTATTGGAATTGAATCAATAACCAAAGCGTTGTTACTCCTGACGATAATCAAAACACCAACAATTTTTGTGATCAAGTAGTTCTTGGACTTAATTTCATATCCTTGACTTCTTGTCTCGCTGAAGATCTCTAAATGTTGTTACAGTCTGTCTTAATGTGTAGTAGGGATCAACAGAGAAATCTTTGATGACTCTTACTTTAAATAAAGAATGCGTGATTTCAAAATCTTGATCTTTTACCGTCGAAATACTTTGCCATTTTTCAAAGCTTGATTACTTTACTGTTGGTGTCTGAAGTAAACAGACACATAAACTACACCTGTATAATTGGTCAATATTTGTTCATTTACCATATAAACAGATGAATATGACATATAGATGTGGAATCTAAATGCTTCGCAATAATTCTATTCTCTAAGGAAACGGAAAATTGTATTGTAAATGTAACAAGATTGGATGATCTGATCAATTATTCACGAGCTATTGGCCTCTTGCTGACATGGTATCGCTATAATATGATAACTTTGCTGTGAGCTGGTGATTTACAATTGAAATCACGAACATGAGCCTGAATAATCAAAATTAATATTAACTAATTCACTAGAGTTATGAATAGTCTGCATAGAAATGAATGGAAAATGGTTTTAAAGTTTAGAGGCTAGGCGACAGGATATGACAGTCATTGTTTTACTTTTAAAGATTTGATATAAATAATTTGATTTGAAACGAATAGTTTATTTACGGATATGCCAATACCAATTCTTGATTTTGATGAGAAATTATGGCGGTCAAATTGAAGGAAAATGCAGAGTAGTATCGAAAATTCTTTTATCCAATTAATGTAAATGTGTTTATGAAAAAATGAACTGACATACATTTGTACTTCTCTAAAGGAGTTCATTCAAAATAAATTGTTCACTATGAATAATATTCAACCTAATAATATTTTTGACATTATTTACGTCAAGAAAATGAATGCATAAGGGATGTTCATAGTTAAAATTGTCGTCATAATTTACGGGAATTGAGATAAAAAAGATACTCTTTATTTAAAAAAAATTACATATGAATTAGTCTTTTCATAGCATAAGAAGCGTTTTCTTCAATTCTTTTCTCTTAAACAACTATCACGTTTTAATACAACTTCGTCTAAATTATCTTTGCAACGACGTTACGTCTCCATGCTTTATTACAGTACCTAGCTTTTCGGAATGGTTTGAAGCGTATTTACAAACCATTATATGGTAAAACTAGTAAAAAGATAATAAAGTTACTGTACTAAAAAGTCATAATTTGAAGAAGGTTGGACGACATGGCAGTGATTCTGAATTATAATTTCTAAACTGGTCATCATGTTTGTACCCAATTTGACAGTTATGTTTACTGAATGGTTATTGATATGCTTCCCAATTTTGTTACGTGTTCATGCATACTTTAGCCACCGATTTATAGATGTATGTCCTCTCACAAAATGGATAAACTACAAACAATCACTGTATTTGTTACCGTGGCATATGAAATTTAAAGTGAAAGCAATGCTAGTGCAATAGATAGGGAATGGTTTCGTTTTCGCTGTTTGAAAGCTGTATGTACACTTGAAATAAAGTTGTTAGTTGTCTTAGTTTCTTGCCACTTATACACCCATGAATTCAAGACTGATATTTAAAAAAAGTGTAGTTAGAATTGCTAATTTTACATTTTATAGAAAAATAATGAAGCAAAACGGAATAATCTGAGAGATCTTTTGAAAATAAAGTTTCTTTCATAATGCATTTCGCATACTTCTCACGCATTTGATTTCACTTCATGGGAAATAACGTTACTTTGATACTAATCTTTCTTTCAAAATTGTGAAGCGACTCCTATCATGTTTTAGATGTCAACTTCTGTTTTAATGGAATAAATTTTAAAAGAGATTAAATTCCATGGAATGAATTCTTAAGTACTAATAAAGAATTTCTTCCAGACGGACCACACTTATTGTCACTGTATCCATCTCTGTCAAGTTGTTGTGATGGACTACTTTTTCAGTGGAAATATGCCAATAGAGTAAGGAATTACTCCTCCCCCACACAATAAAAGCAATTAATCAAACAAACAAAATAACCGAAAACCGATATCCACTCAATAATCCCACCCTCCCCCCAAAAAAAGAAAATTAAAAAAATAATTATTTAATGAATACCAAATAAATTAAAGATAGAAGAACAGAAACAGTATGTCCATCTTTGTTTCTTTGAAGACAGGGGAGATAATGCATATGCCGAAGTTATTTATTCATAAACCGTGGGGACAATAATAATAAAAGCTTAACTCAATTTCATTAAGATAGAGTGAAAAAAAAATTATATTTGCTTATTTGCAATTGGTCATTATTCAATTGAGATGTGGAATATATTTCATTACCACAGCAACCCATCGTTACCAAATAGATGTCTTACTAAGCTAAAACACATAGGAAAAAGGAGACGGTTAATTGCTAAATTTTATCAGTTTCTTATTGTTTTCTATACATTCGTTTTCGATCGTACTAAAAAGTCAATTTTGAACTGAGAAATGTCTACTTAGAAACAAAGAAAATCAAGTTTGAACTGAAAAATGTATTCAACAGAACGTCCATACCAGTCTTTCGAAGTTTTGGCTTTTCTAACTGAGATCTCAAGTGTGCTTCATGAAAGTTATCAATAGAGCGCATGAGATTCACACTGAAATTGATTTCAATTTTGTTTTTTTAACCATGATTACTTTTAACATTTCCAGTCAAAAACAACTTTTTCATAAACTTCGAAAAGTCACATAAAGTGATAGTGATAGTGATAAACGTGTCTCCAAACTTGCAAAAACTTTAAACGATCCGGACCATTTATTTACATTTTGACTAAAATCTTTTTTTGCTTGTTTGAGTAAGATTTTGCCAATATTTCTTAACTTAACAAATTCTTGCACATGCAATGACATGAAAATCTAAAAAAAAAAAACCGACGATACTTTTTTTTAGAATTATTTAAAGGTACTGGAGGCTGTTGTCTATTTGCAGAAATCCCAACATTTCATTTCACTAGTAATTATAGAAAAATGGAGTGGTCGTAAGTATACTGCTTGTCAGATGAATAATAAACATTTTTCATCCTTTCATAGAAATGTCTTACTTTCAAGAAAAGTGCGCTATGATAAATAGCAGTAATACCAAGTGGGCAAATCATCTGTTAGAATCAGATGATAAATCGTAGCAATAGTTGTTAGTTCGACATCCCCCAAGATGAAAATGGGCAAACGTATTAGTTTTTTGTTCGCGACAAAGCACATAACTCATGCTATAAACCTTAAAGCAACATAGTAAAAAACACAGAAAGTGCTTTGACACTTATAAAAACACTAGACAATTTTTCTACGCCGTGGTATTTATATTTCTTCACTGATTTAGTTATTTTAATGAAAATGTATTGTAATTCACTCAAACATGCAAGCGAATACTTCAGAAAAGGAAATATAAAATCTTCTTTAGTAAATATTATTGAATTATTCCGCTATTCATCATTCTTATCTGGTGCTCAGACTGACGGAAAAGACAGTAAATGGAAGATGAACGAAACCCTTCAACACTATATTTCTTTTATTTTTAAACAAATTTATCAAGTAAATAAGGAAATCAGTTGTAAGAAGAAATACATAAATTTATTCATTTATTTATTAGTTAGGTCCTAAATGCAGTTGACAAATTTATTAATGATAATATAGAAGAAGAAAAATAATGATAATTACCAGGCTTAGAATGTGTTATTAATTTAGCTTAATTGCCGTTTTACTATTGCATTGTACATTCTTTATTACAGTATTAATGTCAGTGAATATAAAAAAGAAGATGTGGTATGATTGCCAATGAGACAACTATCCACAAAAGACCAAAAATGACACAGACATTAACAACTATAAGTCACCGTACGGCCTTCAACAATGAGCAAAGCCCATATCGCATAGTCAGCTTTACGGTTTGTCTGTATGCCTATGTTAATCTATCAATATTCTATTTCCTCCTTATGTACAACTGTTGGTCTATAATTGGTAATTCAGTATGTTGTACGCACACACACACTTACTTTAGATATATACATCAAGTGACGGAGATATTTACATAATTTGAGAACTATTCCCCATTTGGTTGGTTATGTCAATTCTTTATTCTCAAGTGACAAAGATTTGACCATACGGTATGTAAGAGCCATTGATAAAGGAACTTGCAGCAACAAATGGTTTTGACGAATTTATCAACCGTGAACTAGTATAATACATTTAAATGTTTAAATTTTAGCTACGAATTGCATTTGTAACTGCATGGCACATTTAATTTATCAAACACCGAAATCGGCTGAATCACCAAACTTCAAAGTATGGTGGTCAGAATTGAAAATTCAAAGGGACACAAGACCACAAAACTTTCGGTGTGTTAGTTCGAAGGATTGAGAAGAATTCAATTGTTCGTGCATGTACACGAAACTTATATGGTTGGTTATCAACAGTTACTGTTTATGACGATTTTAATCAATCAGAACTAATCGTCTGTATACGAGAATTGAAAAACGGAAAGACCAGTGGCGATGAATTAATAATCAATGAATTTATTTAAAGCACATCACACATATTTATACCCGTTTATGTGAAACTTTTTATTATGATTTTTGATTCCGGTACTTTGCTTGAAATATGGCTTCTGGAAAATATTACACCTCTTCTAAAAACAAGGGTGACCAATCTGATCCCCAAAATTATAGACCAATTACTATACTCAGCTGCCTGGGAAAACTTTTCACATTTGTTTTAAATTTTAGATTGAGTTCTTTCTTAGAGGATTATCTATTATTAAATGAAAACCAGACTGGTTTATTCCACAGTAGACAATATATTTGTTATTCACATATTATTTGAGTTGCTAAAGAGGAAAAAGAAGAAACTATATTGTGCTTTCGTTGACTTTGCGAAATCTTTCGATACTGTTTGGCGGTCTGGTCTCTGGTCAAAACTTTTAAAACATTCGATTATACGGAAAGATGTATAACGTTATTGTCAACATGTACAATAATATCAAATCACGTATTCACTTTGGATTAGACTTTTCTGAATTTTTCCCTTGTTCCATTGGTGTTAGGCAGGGAGAGAATCTCTCTCCCTTGTTTTTTTTTTTCATTTTATATCTCAACGATCTGGAATTGTTTTTACAGAATAATAATATAGAAGGTTTGTGAACTATCTCTGATGAGTTAGAAATAGAGCTAAATGTTTATTTAAAATTGTTTGTCATTTTATATGCTGACGATACTGTCTTAATGGCAGAATCTCAGATAGACTTACAAAGACAACTGGACTCCTTATATGAATATTGTGAGTTATGGAAACTAAGAGTAAATGTGGAAAAAAGTAAGATTGTAATATTTTCACAAGGTAGACTTCCACAGAATATTGTTCTTAAGTATGATAATATAATACTAGATATTGTGAGTGAATAGGACAGGAAATTTTTCAAAAGCTAAAAAAGCAATGTGAAAAAGCAACACATGCTATGTACGATATTATTCGAAAAGGTAGAGTACATAATCTGTCAATTGAATGCCAACTTAATCTATTTGACAAAATTGTTAAACGAATACTTCTGTATGGGTGTGAAGTCTGTTGGAAATAATTCAATAATCGAGAGGGTTCATATTAAATTTTGTAAAATATAACTTGGAGTAAAAAAGTCTACTCCTGATTTTATGATTTATGGTGAATTGGGAAGATATCCATTAGATATTTCAATTAAGTTACGAATGATAAACTATTAGTTCAAGTTGGTACCCGGAAAACCTGACAAATGGTCTTTTATTTTGTATAACTTAGCAACTGCCAAATATGGTACAAATATTTTATAGTTAAAACAAGTCAAATCAATTTTAGACACGTGTGGCTTGTCATATGTATGGAACAATATCTTTTTTTGTAAATAAAACATGGCTACATGTAACCATCAAACAGAATTTAATAGATCAATTCAAACAAAAAATGGCTAGCAAGCCTACAGGAATCACCGAAAGCATTAAATTATCGTTTATTTAAAGATACTCTGGAGTTTGAGAAATATTTAAATATTTTGGATGA
The DNA here is from genome assembly GCF_965363235.1 of Mytilus galloprovincialis. NCBI lineage: Eukaryota > Metazoa > Mollusca > Bivalvia > Mytilida > Mytilidae > Mytilus > Mytilus galloprovincialis. The sequence goes on along the minus strand of NC_134850.1, from coordinate 43,788,256 downwards.
CAGGCAAATATCCTTATTTCTTAAATTTCGAACTTTGAACATAAAATTTCCAATAGAAACTGGAAGATGGCAAAAAATAGAAAGAGAAAACAGAAAATGTGTATTGTGTAATTCAGATGCCATTGGTGATGAATACCATTACATTTTTTATTGTTCAGCTTTTGATAACTGTAGAAAACAATGTATTGCATTTTACTATAGAAATAGACCAAACACATTGAAGTTTTATAACTTGATGAATTCAAAAAATGTACAGAACTGAACGAATTATGTAAACTTATTAAGAGATCAATAACATATTGAACTTTTCTGGGTGAACAAATGTGAATGCCTCTATCTACTTTCGTACATTATTTATTTATGTAATTGTATTGAAATATGTATAACTATCTCTATACCTTTGTAATTTGGTTTGTGAGAATTACCTTTATTCATTCAATTATGAAAATATATAGTTATTCTATTAAAAGCATCTTCGGACGAGTATTAAATATATGTATGCAGTTTCAAATGTCCTAGAAATTACTTTCCGGCACCGTCGTTGTGTTTTAGAACGGGATGATTTTTCATTAAAACATATGTGGCTTGCAAAAGGCTCTTTTTCTATGACTAATTGTACTTGTTCACAGCAAGGTTGTAAATGCATTGTCTTATTGAAACATGTGATGTGTCTTTCATTCGATAAAAAAAAAAAACCGGAGAAATAACCGAGAAAACCTTTTGAAATAACCATCATTCGAGTACATTACAAAATATTCTAACACCGAGTTTTACAACCAATGTCATTCGTGAGTGCTCGCAAGGTCGTCTTTAATATCTTTTTACTTTAATTGTGATGCAGATTGTTTTGTATTTTCATCCTTAGATGAACTTGCAAGAGAAATGACACTTAACACTTTATACAATTAATGATCTAATTTCAAAAAGGCAATTGCTTCCTTCAGTCTTTTGTTGCAGCTCTGTTTTTATGTTATTTCATCAACAGAAAACTAATTCGAACAATAACGAGTATTTTCCTATTCATTCCGTGGACGCAAAAAATAAATACTAGTAAAATATTGTAGGATTTATTTGGTCAGAGTAATCAGGTACGCCTTTTAGTAGTTAGCTATCATTTAAATGATTATTGCTCTTTATTTGACATTTTCATTCGACTATTCTGCATTTACAGCCTTTATTTGTTGCTTTTAAGCTAAAAGAATCTCTTTATGTAAACAAAAGCATACTTTTATTTAATGTGCCATGCTAAGTGGTTATTTCACGTCATTCATTTTATAAATATGACATTTGAATGAACATAAAACATAGAAAGCTGTCAATTTTCAGAGAAGAAAAACAATCTTTATCCTCAGTTTTGATTAGCCTCAATTTTAACCAAAACTGTAAATTGGCTTTTAGTGAAATTAGAAAATTTATTTCATTGCAAATTTGAATGCAATTCTTTTCGGATAATCAAATGCTTGGTTTACAGGAAATCGTGTTCTTTCTCTTAAAATCTGTTTACTCATATAAATTAATTTTCTATTTTCCATCCTGTTAAATTCATAATACGAAAAAAATATTTAAAAAAAAAGTTCTAAACTAATTTTAAAAACAATGATAAAATCTTACCTTTGCGTCACCCGTTTCTGTGTGAAATATACACACTGCTGCTAAAACTAAAACAGGAAAAGTTAACGAAGCCATAATTATCTGTATCACTCTTGTTGATGCCACTTAAACTGAAAAGACCAAGTCCTTAATATTATCCTATATATGTATCGTTTAAACACACCCACTATCCAGATCTACGTCATACCACGTGACATCCCGTAGTTAACGTTCCACGTTTCAAAAAGATCATTATATTAATAATTAATTCATACTAATATCTGACAAATATTTGTCAGGGAATAACGCTCTGCGGACGGCATTGTTTTATGTTCGATGTTGATGTTGGCAGGTAGATCGAAATATTTCAATAGGAGATGCTGAACACAGGTCATTGATGCATGAGATGCTTTATTTGTTCTTGTGGAAATCAATTTGCACTCTGAAATTACTTTTAGCTCCAGCCGTATCAATGTAGTTATTTTATCCAGTATAACGCGAAGAAAAATCTTCAATAAAGTTTGTTTAAGTAACTGATAATTTAAAAAAAAAAACACAATGAAATTTCATTTATCATGCTTCATTATTCCCTTACATGGCTATTTCAATTGATGTAACAAAATTATATAATTCAAGTATATATCAATCAGCTAAAAATACATTAGACGCAAAAACTAGATTCAGACATTTGCAAGGTTTAAATAACATTTGACATTTCATTCATTCCCCATGTAAAGATGATTTATAAGAATTATCTAAATGTTTTGCTTCCACTCAATTATATGTGAATACATTGTGCCCTTTTAATTTATATAAAACAGAATATTGATGGTGTATATATTGTGTTGACACTGAGTGCTAAATAAATTAAATGGTCTTATCTATCTAACTGATTCTTGTCCGTAATCTCAAAGACTTCAAAAAGTAGGTCCATTTCTGAATTCAAATATATGTATGTAACGTTTAAAACCACGCTAAATTCTTTATAATTATACTAATTTAAATCAAAATAAAAAAAAAAAATAAAAAAATAAATTGACTTGATAATGTCGGAAACACGGCAATACTAATATCATTAGCAGGTTACATCATGTATTATAAAGTCTATCACTCATTCACTTAGTTATTCATTCTTTCATTCATTCATTTAATCTATGGAAAAGATTTCGTCTCTTCTCTGAACAATGAAGTACATATGTGTACGTTTACAATTAATCTAGAGTTATAAACATAAACTATTTTCGGTTATAAATGTTAATATATATATATATATATATATATATATATATATATATATATATATATATATATATATATCAGTCTAAAGATTTGCACAACGGTACTGATATAAGATGTTATAATACGAAAATGTTGTTATTAAATCGTGCTGACAAATATTTCGGCTCAACAAATGGCCTTCTTCAAGTGTCACAAGTTTTAACAATACTGATACACAATGTATAAGGTGTAAAAATAGATCAGTAATAATACAGGTAAGTTTTGGTCGATTGATTTTTAATCCAAAAGCCTGAATATCATAATATAAACAAAACACTATAAATCAATATACGTGACTGTGTATATTAACAGACCAGTGAAATATCCACCTACCGAATGCCTGGTCAAAATGCTCACGCTGGTACTTAAGAAAAACAATTTCACTTTTGATGGAGATCATTATTTGCAAGTAAATGGAACTGCCATGGGCACCAAAATGGCTCCGTCATATCCCAACATATTTATGGGCAAATTAGAGAAACAACTCCTTGAAACTTCCATCGAAAAACCGCTTTCCTGGTTTAGATTTATAGATGATGTGGATATGAAATGGAATAAAAGCGACGAGGATTTAGATACTTTTATCACTCATGCCAACAACATACATCCTAGTATCAAATTTACTCATGAGAAGTCTAAATCCAAAATCGCCTTCCTCGATACTTCAAGTTCGCTCACAGAGGGCATCATATCTACAGATTTATATTCTAAACCCACTGACACTCATCAATATTTGTCCCCTAAAAGTTGCCATCCTGCTCATCTTACCAAGAGTATTCCATACAGTCAGGCACTTAGAGTCAAGCGAATATGTTCCAACACAGAAACAACTAAAAGACAACTACGTCAACTTGAAACTCGCTTGAAGAAAAGGGGCTACAAACACAGAAATATCAAAAAAAGCTTTCAGAAAGCGGAATCAATTCCCAGGAGTGAACTATTGGAATACAAAGTTAAAAAGAAAAATAAAAGGACTCCATGTGTTCTTACTTACCACCCATCTCTCAAAAACAGCTTTGGTGTCATTCGTGAGCATTGGAAATCAGTTGAAAAGAATTCCAAACTATCCAAGATTTTTCCCGAGCCTCCAATGATAGCTTTTAGGCAACCTAGTAGTCTGCGGAACCTGCTGGTGCGGGCTGAAGTGTCTGATAATAGAAGTACTTCTGGAGAATGTCGTTCGTGTGAAGAAAAACGCTGCAAATGCTGCCTACAGATGCAGCATTCATCAACATTTCACAGTAAGGCAACCGAAAACAACTATAAGATATTTTGCAATGTTACCTGCAAAAGTATGAATGTTGTTTACATACTAGAATGTTCGGTTTGTGGCCTCCAATATGTTGGTGAGTCAAAGCAGCCTTTCCACAAACGCCTCAATGGCCATAGGAGTGATATCTCTAAGAAGCCACTTCTCCCAGTTTCACAGCACTTCAGACAGTCGGGTCACAAACCTGATGACTTTAACCGCATGAAAATTCTAGTGATTGAACAGAATATTCACTGGAGTGATGCCCAGCGACAGGTTCGGGAAAGCTTTTGGATAAAGGAACTTAATGTACATCATCCAAACGGCATCAATAAGAAATACTAGCGTTTTTGTTTTTTCACTCATTTTTATTGTTAATATACACAGTCACGTATATTGATTTATAGTGTTTTGTTTATATTATGATATTCAGGCTTTTGGATTAAAAATCAATCGACCAAAACTTACCTGTATTATTACTGATCTATTTTTACACCTTATACATTGTGTATCAGTATTGTTAAAACTTGTGACACTTGAAGAAGGCCATTTGTTGAGCCGAAATATTTGTCAGCACGATTTAATAACAACATTTTCGTATTATAACATCTTATATCAGTACCGTTGTGCAAATCTTTAGACTGATATAATTTTTTCCTTATCTGCATAGTATCGCCTATTCTAGACGATCCGGTACATAGTAAATTTGCTGGTTGGTCGTTTTTATAGACTTTTATATATATATATATATATATATATATATATATATATATATATACAAAAAAGTTTGACATTACTAAAGGAGGGACGAAAGATACCAGAGGGAGAGTCAAACTCAAAGATAGAAAATAAACTGACAACGGCATCGCTAAAAATAAACAGACAAACAGACAAATGATAGCAAAGAAGATAAAACATATCTGTATGTTCAGTTATACATAATAAGATAACATACAGACTATATTGGGAAGGTTGAAATATAAATTAAATACAAATTTAGATTAACAAGAATAACTGAGTGCTGTTAACGAGGTTCCAGTAATTTTAACTTTATTTGTTTCCCTCTCTATGTAAAATATTAGAATGTAAAAAAAGGAACACTGATTTATTATACTAGGTATCACATTCAGTTTTCAACAATATTACTTAATTTCCTCAAACCAAAATGGTATTCGGCGCTACGTAGTGCTGATAAAAGGATTTGATAAAATTGTTTTTGCAGGATACTTGTTACCAATGTATTTATTTTTAAATGTTAAAAATAACATAGAATGATTTTCAATAAAATTTAAAAAAAAAAAGTTTCTCATTTAGAATTTTCTTCTTATGTTTTGATTGAGTTAAGACTGAATATTAACCGAAATCTTTTGGAGTAAAGCTCAAAGAGTAAAGTACGTATTTGAAATTTGATTACGTTTAGAAATTGACCATAATATTGTAAGAAACCCTAAAGTGCATATGAAGCTATGATTTGAAAATGGTCTACAGAAATTGATAAACTTTATGAAAATGGCAAGGATGTAGAATACGTTCAGGGTAATTCGTTCGTTCATCTTTCTTACAATCAATAAGTATTTCTTTTTAACATAATAATGATGTCTAAATTCTTGAGAACACTAGTGTTTAAAGGTTTTTTTAACGTTTTTTATTCGAGCGTCACTGATGAGTCTATTGTAGACGAAACACGCGTCTGGCGAAGATTTAAAATTTCAATCCTGTTATCTATGATGAGTTTATTTACAAGCACTGGGTCGATGCCACTGCTGGTGGAGTTTTAATTCACCATGGGTATCAACAGCCCAGAAGTTAGCACTTCTGTGTTTCTTGGGTTATCATTGTTCCTAATAATAAATTAAATGTTAACAAAATTTTGAATTTTTGAAATACTAAGGCTTTTTCTACCTCAGGAATATATTACCTTAGCTGTATTTGGCAAAACTTTCAGGAATTTTTGGTCCCCAATGCTCTTACACTCTGTACTTTATTTTGCCTTTTTTAACAATTTTTTATTCGAGCGTCACTGATGAGTCTTTTGTAGACGAAAAGCGCGTCTTGTGTAAATTATTTTTTTTTATCCTGGTATCTACATGTATGATGAGTTTTTTTTTTATCAGCAAGAAACTACAATAAAAAAAAACACACATGTATCTTAATTAAGCCTAAGCCATGATACACAAATATCATTCTTTGATATTTGCAATATTTGTCATGATAGAAAAAGATTAACATTGCCAAATCAATTAAAATATAAAGTTTTCTCAATTATTACACTTCCAATAGGTGCATTCTCAATAGAAATATCGTAATATACACGCTATAGGAACGGTTATCGATAACTCTAGTCTCATGTCATGTAATAAAAGAGAACAAATTGGCTTTGTGGTTTCCGTGTAATGCTCTTGTTTAGTATTAACTAGTTTATCCTTAACATATGGACGATAATATAATTACTTCACTATATGATCTAATTATACAGTCATCACTAGACTAAGGTATAGAGTCAATTACCTCCATTCCTGGAGATGGACCAAGTAATATGGATATGTTTTTAACTAGAGTATATTGTGCTTGTAAGAACGTATTATGTAAAAATTAAAAAAATGATAACGTTTATATAATTAATATTTTAAGTTCAATGGGTATGCATTAACAGTATTGACGCAAGCCATATATTAGGAAGTACAAGTGTTTGTTTTCAATTGCGAGGGTCACTGGCAGTCTTTGTTTAAATATATACAGGTAGATATTAAAAAGACAGCGACCCAAGACAAAATGATTATTAAAAAAGCATATAAAAGTAAACCTTCAGTATTCAGGGGTAGTTAGATGTAAACGTGTATATATGGCCAGTTCTAATTTGACACGTATAATTTTGTTAAATAAAGGGTTTTTTTTGCATTACAACATTTAAGATTTGGTATAATTTTATGTACTCGTTTGTCTGAATTGAATAAGTGGCGTCTATTTAAGCAGGATGTTTTTTTTTGTGTTAATATTGTCATCTTAACGTAGTTAATAAGGTGCACAGTTTTGCACTGCTTGCAACAGCTTTATGTTTAAAAACCGTTTCTGCGTGGTTTCCTCTTATTGGACTTTTACTGCGAGCAGCTGATCGGGTCTTAGAGTGTAAAACACAAAGCCCATCCTTCCAGAACCTTATTTTGTCAATATCTTAATTAGCTTGCAATGTAAAATTGTCTACTCATGGAGGAAGCGGAAGTAGTAAGCATAAATCTGACACTGATGATAATGACAGAATGAACATCCGGAAATATTGTTCTGTCCAAAAACAATCCTCAACTAACCAAAAAATGTAACAATCTCTAATGATAATAACAAACAAACGTTTACATTTAACCTCTAGGGTAGAGAACCATATTAGTTGATTTGAGTTCAAATAAAGGCAATAGTAGTATACCGCTGTTCAAAAGTCATAAATCGACTGGGAGAAAACAAATCCAGGTTACAAACTAAAACCGAGGGAAAACATCAAGTATAAGAGGAAAACAACGTAACAACAGAAGACTGAAGTGCAACAAAAAATAAAATATAAAAAAATCGACAATGCAACATTCATAGAAATGTACTTTTAAATAACAACTGCCATATTCTTGACTTGGTACAGGACATTTTAAGAAATTAATTGTGGGCTTAACCTGGTTTTGTGGCTAGCCAGTCAGCGTGCTGAATGACAATTATGATATACCGCTAAAATGACAACGTTACATGACGCGAGTACTGTTAAAATAAATACAAGAACAATAAGGACAGAGAAACACATAAATAATATAATAGTACATTTCGACATGTTCACCTCAGAATAACAACGAATAACTAAAATTAATTTAGTACAGTACACAAAAACAGCATAATAGAATTACGAACTATGTGTCTGTCACACAAATGTATCAAAAGTGACGTCACAGATAATTTATAAATCGAGAGTAGTTTGTAATTTTGTTATATGATGTATTTCATAACAATTACAAGAATATTAAGTAGTTGTGCATCTAACCGCACTAATTAACTGAATAAAAATAATAATACGCATATTATGGGAATAGGGGAAACATTTCTAATAAATAATATTGAGGACAACTTTATCTGTATTAAAGGATTTGATCTTCTCAATGAACACAAAGATCGAAATTTAACAAGATACAAACATTGAGGGGGTGTAATTGCAAACGTGTTAACTCCTTAAATTTCAAAAAAAAAGAATGGACTTTTAAATAAGTTAAACAAATAAGATATCGATGTTTTCCTAACTGTGATGAGAACTTTTTTTGGAGGACTCAAATAAAACAAATTTTACACAAATAGAACAAATTAGCGATATTCAATAAGCCACCTGCCATGTGGTATCAATTATTTCTGCCAATGATTAAGAAACATGCTCCAATTAATTTTAAAGAATAAAACACGTGATGGGCGTATATATGAGTTGAAATAAGCTCAGAATTTTGTTTACGTAAGCAAAGGGATCTAGAATAATTTTCTTTCGTGGTGCAAAACATATCAAAATCAACAGAAAATCTAATGAAATTTGAGCATAACTCAAAGATTCAAAATGAAGTTCAATCTACCATGACAGATAGTATATATAAAATATGTGCTAACACATACTTTACAACAATGGTAATACATATATTATAACTGAAATGAAATTTCAAGCTAAAATTGAATAACTGTTTCCTACATAAAATTCACACTGATGTTATTCATGTTATTGTTAATATTCTAAAAATAAATGAAACTTAAAAAAAAACGACTTTAAAAGGTAGAAATTGTGTCTTTCGTGTAACAATACAAGACACCCAAATAACATCTGTGGCAACACAATAACTGCTAACTTATAGTATTTATATTGACAAAATTTAGGAAATTTAAAACTGACATTGTTTGCATTTACGCATAATTTATTGTATTGCACTTTAATCTAGAATGATATAATGTTTATATTCTGCCCATATTTGATTCTGTTCCTTAATCTAGGAAATCATAACAAACATTGAATTCAAGGATTTTTTAAGGTATAGAAAAGAGCTGTCAGGAATACACTTGATGCACCAATACTACGACCTACTGTGTGTATTTTTTAAGAGCTGAAATGGTTAAATATTGAATATAGAATTCCTTATCATAAAAAGATTCTGTTAATGAAATTCTCAATACTAAAGCAGCCAGTTACTTTAAAAAAAACTCGGTTGTCCAATTATAAACATACACAGCCGAAATCTAAGAACCCTAATACTAATAAGAATCACTCATAAACAGCTCCTCAATACTATGAAATAAACTACAAAATGAAATAAAACTATGTGAAAATCGTATTCCTTACAGAAATAGTGTCCATTATTTAACAGTAAATGAGAAGCCACACTCTCTCATTTCTTTTAATCTTTGTGTATTGTGTATAATTTTGTTTTCGTTGTTCTACAAACATTGAGCTTTTAAAAAACTGTTATTATTTTTATTATTATATATACATATATTAAGAAAGGGTTTATATTTTTAAACAACAAAAAAAATTTTATTGTAACAAACTGAATAAGAATTTATCCCTTTTCTATCAGTAATTATGTTCTGTTATGAAGAAAATATCACTGTTGCTAAATGCCACCGATTTGTGGAAGATAAGTCTAGGTTAAATATTCAATATTCCTTTTCTAAACAGTTTTTATCAATATGAATTGCCTAAAATTAATGCTGAGACGGATTGATTAAATACATTTACATTTGACCAGCACTGACAATGTCTCATCTTATTTTTGTATGAAAGTAGATGTGGGAGTAACGTTCATGAGACAGCACAATCCAATTACATAAATAAGCACCACACACATTTATAATGTACAGAAAATCATTATTAATGTACATGTTATAAGAACTTTATGGTACTTCGATTTCAAAACTTACAATATATTTATTTAGGGATGACTTAATTATAAGTATCCATTATCGGGTAAATAAAGTTTAATCTTTCACTTACTGAATATTATATACCAGTTACACAGATAATTTATATCGTCATATTATCAAGTAAACACAAAAACGTCCCAAAAGATTGAAAACTACGTTAAAAACTTTAAACTGCGTAAAAGAAAATAGAGCTACAGTAAACAGCATGAATTCAGCATATAGCTTTTCCATTGTTAAAACGTGTTAACTGGAAACTATATTTGGAAAGCATGAAATTGATATTTGAGTTTAATTGAATATGGTTATTGATAAATGTAAGACATTCTCAAATGGTAAGAGTTAAGTGTCAGCCAATCAAAAAGCATGCAATTGATATTTGAGTTTAATTGAATATGGTTATTGATAAATGTAAGACATTCTCAAATGGTAAGAGTTAAGTGTCAGACAATCAAAAAGCTGAAAGTTGTTGGTATCAAGAGGCATAGGTATTAGTCTGCATATCTAGAACAACTACCAAAATATAGGACAAAAAGGGGTCATACTGGACCTACTCCCTTGTAGGCACCACCAATGCATCATTTTTTTTCGGCGATTTATTTCATTGATAAAATAATTATTTTCATCCTAAAGCAAACTGTAGTTAAATAATACGAACATGATTAAAACAAAACAGACAGGAATTTGCATAAGTGACGAGTCACTTGTTTTCTATTCTTTGTATTGTATTGTTGTAAAAGTAAAGCAATTTGTTTTTGGTCCCATATTGCTATATCTTAGAATGTTTGTTGACGTCTATTGACTGTTGTACACATCATCTCTCTGCAGTCATATAACAACTTGAGTTTTGATATTTTGATATTTGACATTTGATGTTTTTTTTTTTTTAAATACAATATTTATGTATCATTCTCTTATAATATTCATTTTACTTTTTATAAATATCATTAAGCATGAATGACGTTCATACTAGTGCCAGGTTTATTAGGTTAATAGACTAGGTTTAATTCAACATTGTATGGATAAGGTAATGTCTGTACTAAGTCAGGAATATGACAGTTGTTTTCATTTGGTTTTTTTTTATCTTGTGATTTAACTTCCTGTTTTGACTTTTCTTTGGAGTTCGGTTTTATATTATTTTACACCCTGCAGAACTGAAAAAGCTTACAAAAATGATTTATTTATAGAACATACAACGAAATATACATATATCATGTATATATGTAATTTCGTATGCTAAATTTACAAATAAATAAATATGTATATATTTAGAAGAAACCAGTTAATTCTTAATGAACATGATCAACATAAATGTTTGAGATCTCGTGCTTTTGATATTATTTCAAATATGGCTTTATCGTTAAGCTTCGAATTCAACGGTTTGAACCTTCAAAGATATTCACTTAATCTTCTACTACTAGTTTCAATATGATCTTTCCTTTAATTTCATGCGCATTGTACAAACATGACCACTGTGTGCAGTTAGATGGTGATTAAAGCGATATTTAACGAGATTTGGGAATGATAAGCAATAATTACTTGACGTTTAAATGACGTACAAGAAGACATTGCCATGTAGCCACAACACAAATAAAATCAGAAAGTCATTCTCCTGTTATAACTACAAAGCTACACATCACCCTTAGTAGAGTGGTAAATATTGTTAAAATTGAACTCAATGACCTTTTGTCTTTGAAATTGACAATCGTTTTATCCATATTTTCTTTGTGGAATTCAGTGCTTCTGAGAAAACATGTTATCGATCAATTTTTATATAATGATGATCATCGATAAAGCAATTGTATATGATTTCATACAATTGAAAATCAGTTCTCCTTTCCATAGAAAAAAAAACATTATTAAAAAATCTTTGACACTATTTAATTTAAATCTGCTGATAAAAATCTATAGCGTACATATATAGTCATATAAAAAAAACTGTTGTTATCAACACTTAAGAAAACCTCACTTCTTTCTTTATCTTCATTATTATAGTATTGAAACATTTGACCTTTCTACACTTAACACAAGTATTCTCCATTCTAAACCAAAGTTATAATAATTCATAAAAATGAATTACCAACGTCACTACACGTATCTTGTCTTATAGGGGAAGGATTAAATTTTACTTTGTAAAATATCCCTCTGATTCAAATAGAAAATCTCTGAAACTGATGTTTTCTATATGTTTGATTTCTTGATTGACAAGATTTTTGATACGTTTGGAGGACGTGTTTTTTTAACAAACAATTGTCTTGCCGACTTCTTCCCTTCTTCCCTTACGTAATAGTAATATCCTTTAACTTCATTTTACGCTATTTGTATGACATTCTCTCACTTAATAATTCAAAACTTGGTGACTATACGGCACGCATCTATACCATCGAACATGTACATCTTTGTCTACTTCATATATTGACTTACATTTAGAAATTTACAACGGTCGGTTGAAATAAACCTTTAAAAAAAAGAGATTATTACATCTTCCCGATTGTGAATTTTCCCATTCTAAATAGCAGCATTCTACCAGCATCTGCATACGGAGTATAAATATACCAGGGGGTACCTGCATTTCATATCAAGATATCCTTGGTAGAGGGTTGCGGCTTACAAGGCTGATATTAAACCGAAAGTTCCAAGAGGTTAAGTCAAAATCATCCCTTCGTTAACTGTACCGTTAAATCAGTCCAGCTTTTCGTCCAATGCAACCTACTAGATTAGACTTATAACCAAGTTTTAACTTACATGAGTTTTACTGCGGGTGTGCAAGATCTGCTTACTCTGCTTATTGTGGACATGAGATAACTCCAAGTTTTTGATTGCGTTCGTGTTGCTTAGTCTTTAGCTTTCTATGTTATGTGTTATGTACTAGGGTTTGTATTGCTAAGTCTTTAGTTTTCTATATTGTGTGTTATGTTATGTTATATGTCTGTTTGTCTGTTTCGTTTAAGCTATGGCGTTGTTAAAATGTATAAGAAGATGTGATTCGAGTGCCAATGAGACAACTCTCAATCCAAGTCACAATTTGTAAAAGTAAACAATTAAAGGTCAAAATACGGCCTTCGACACTTAGTTTATTTTCGTCTTATGGTCCCTTTGGTATCTTTCGCATCTCTTGAACTATTCATATAATGCTTCTATTATTCCAATCAGTAAGGATTTATGACCTCAAGCAAAGATCGGATTCCGAAGATTTGATACATGTTTTCGTTTCAATACTCTTCACATTTGTAACAATTTGTATAATTGATTGAGTCTTTCAACGTGGTTTGAGCGGTCTGGTGAGTCTTGGGTTGATGAAAGGTTCGGATTGCTTTGTAAATTATAAAAGTTAAATATTAGACGTCTATCTTATTAACCATGCAATTAGAAAAAAAAATGCGATTTACAGCTTCAAATACATGTATGGTATACATAATGAAGATTATATATGTATCATTGGTATATATAGACAGCAGTAGTATACAGCTATTCAATAGTCATAAATCGAAAAAGCGAAAACAAATCCGAGTTAAAAGCGAATCCGAGGGAACACATCAACTATAAGACGAAAACAACGGAACAAAATAAACATTGATCTGCTCCAAAACAAACGATGACATACATAGAAACGGAATATTTTATAACATCGCCATATCCCTGACTTGGTATTTGACATTTTAAGAAAAAGAGGTGGGTTGTAATTTGTTTCATGGCTAGCCAAACATCCGTCTTATATGGCATGTAAAACAATACACTAGAATGACAACTTTACTTGACAGGAATACAGTACAATACAAGACCACTCATAACAGAGACATACATACCTGGATAATATTAAAGTACATTAAAACATGTAAACTACGGAATAACAACGGATAATAACAATAATTTACAGAACAACACAGTATAACAACAATATTTTACGATATAACACCACAATAGAATTATGCAGTGGTATAACTGTAAATGAGTTAACAAACGGAGACCTAGTATGAGTTATTTAACTGTTGTACATGTTGTATGGGAAGAATTAAAATTATAGTACAGTGCCAATTTGAAAGTGTTCATTTTGTCTAACTTTTGTTCACAGCAGCAATCTCATTCACTCTTATGGTATTGACTGTATACACACAGCTCTGAGTGTCTGATAATTTTAATCTCAATTAACCCCGCATATATTTAATACGTTTAACTGGTTTTCTTTTGACTGGTACGAACGATGTGGGCTAAATAATCTTTTGTTCTCTAGTCATTGTTTCGGCATTGACCTTATTTATGTAATTAATCATGAAAGACACTCAAATTCATTTATTTCATGATATTTATTCCCTGTGCTAGAATTCCACAAATGCAATTATTCAAGGCATGTAGTTGATCAAATATTAAACATGACATTTATAAATATTCGTATGTACACTTTTGTTCCCTTGAAATGAAATCAAACATCTGTTAATCCTATTGTAGTTTAAAAGGGGGAGTATGTGGGGGAAAACATGAAGTTTAAACATGTTTAAAAATTTTATATCATTAATCAGGCTACTTTTTTTTTTTTTTTTTGCTATTTTGAATTCCTACAAATTTTGTCATGTCAATGTTTTAAAGCTTATGGCACTGTATATGTTTTGCTTATTGTTGAAGACCAAAAGGTGACCTAATGTTGTCAACATTATCGTCATTTGGTCACTGGTGTAAAGGTGCCTTAATTGCATTTATATCACACATCATTTATACTTTTATGAAATTTGAATATATGGAATGTAAACAATTCTTCACTGAAATTACATTGCACATTCGAACAATCGATAGAAGTTATTTTTCTTTAAAGCATAGTATACAAAAGGATTATAACTAGTGGCGTAAAAGGTAGTATATATCTAATTAAAAAGACTTTGCAATAGTATACAGTAAATAAACCCTTTAATTCCATGATGTAACATTATCGGTACTAATTTAAATAGTTGATTAATTAGGAAGGCATCTTAAAATGTAGTTTAAACTGTAACGATTGTCAACAAGTAAAAAAATCGCTTCTATTCATGTAAAATAATTCATTACACTATCGTGGACCAAATAAAAGTACACTATTTCTACAAATCAAACATATATATACAGAACAGGAATTTCTAGTTATTACTCATCATAAACTTTATATAAGTTACATTACTGTATATAAAGAGAAAAATAAAGAGTAAAAAAACAAATAACAAAACTCCAAGGACAATTCAAATGGAAAAAATCGAAAGCTTCAAATCATCAAACGAAAGGAAAACAACTTACATTTTCCTTCCTTGGTACAACGTTAGCTCGTGTAGAAATCTATTAAATGAAAAGTAGTTCAGGCAAAACGAAACGTTTATGTAATTGGTACAACTGGTCATTTGAGCACAGTAAATCGTACATTAACATTGATTGAAACAAAGTTTATTAGCATTACATATTAAAGCCGTAACGACACTAAGTCTTACAATATTATTACGTGTTTATATTTAAAAGTAGGTAAGTTCTTTTGGGATGCCAAATGCTCTTTTTTTTTGTTATGTTAATGTATATTTTTCTAATGAATACATGAGATTTTTTAATCAACTAACCACTGTTGTTTCCACATATAACTGAATATTGTAATAACTTGAATACTTTAAGCAGATCTTAGCTTATTTAAATATTCTTGCAGTTCATAGTCTGTTGGAATCATACAGGATGCATTTTTTTCAAATTAACTACTATAAGCGGATCATGTATGAGAAACCAACAAATTAATTTCAGTTGAAAAACTATATCATGCTTATCAAATATGACAACTACAAAAGATGACAATGGCGATTGTGGGATGTCACATGATTTTATTTACGGACGACACTTCGAGGAAAAATCAAGATGCATTAGTCCAGAAAAAATCGAACATTTCTTGTACGTAAAATTATGAAACTACATTACTCTAATAAAAACATCTTTCGAATGGATATGATGTAAGTTAATAGTATCTTTACCGAGCTGACAATAACATTATAGGCAGAGGTTATTGTTCTATATTTTATTACGTGTCATGAAATATATCAGTCATTGGTTTTAAATAATGTTTTCTAGCGAGAACAAAATAAGATTCTATAAGATGCACACTGAAGATATGTTGTAATAGGTCAAAGGTATCAGCAAGAAGTAAATGCTAGATGACATCATACAGTGTTGTTAACTTTGTGTGACGTCATGATGCTTTCAATTTTGACATTAACAAATAATAAATCAATCATAAGATGAAGGATTGAAATTAAGTCATGAACATTCCGGTTTAAAAGTTGTGAATCAAATATTCTTAATCTATCTTCCGGCATGTACACTGATTTTTGGTTTGTATTTATAAACGACTGCTAACGTCATAATCCAATTACGTTTTTGCGTCTATTCTTTCGCGGACACTCGGACTTTAGCGTATGTAGGCATCGTACTTTAGCGTAGACCATCAGACTTTAGCGTGACCATCGTACTTTAGCGTCCCCATCGCACTTTAGAGTCCTACATATGTATATATAATCACTGAAAAGACATAGTTTATGTGGATTGTGCATCTTGTTCAGTTACTTTTGTTACATTCAAGGTGACCGAGACTTGCGATAAACCTATTAATCAAAGGGTATAAACTGGAAGGCCAAATCATTATACGAATATACGAATATGAAAAACATTAAACACTAAAATTGTGCCAACTTTTGCTAAGGTAATTTATGCCTTGGGGTACAAACATCTCCGTGTGTCGAATAATTTAAGAGTAAGTCTACCAAAAATGACTATATCATAGATAGTGCATGTCAAAACAAAAGTGCTTACTATTGGACAGTGATACAAGAAGTGACATTGATAAAAAAAAAATGCAAAACATTCATTAATGATTACAGACTTTTGATTGATTACGAAAAACCCGCATCTCGTCTTAAAAAGAAGCGCTCAAATCAAAACTATTGAAAAGCTAAATCAAATACGAAATTAAAGAGCACTGGAAACCAACAATATCCCCAAAAATTGATTACAAAAGCTAATTTGTTTTTGATAATGTAAGTTTGAAAATGCTAATGTGCATTTGAAGATCTACGATCTTGTTTAATAATTAATAGAGATTTGGTTCATACAACGATAATCATCTTTGTATCATCAAAAATCATGTCTTCTGAAGCATGCAACAACTCACTTTCTTTTTTTTGAGCTTCTGAGCAGGTTCAATGTTTTACATGGGAAATTAATTTTTACAAATTGATAGGAGGTACATTTTGAAATGGTGATTCAAAACAATAGTATCAGTATTGTCATTTATCCGGTCCCCCTCCATATTCCAAGAGGCTTATTCATTGTTTGTCTTCGATCGTGATGTATTTTTGTATGAAGAACACGTGGCAAGGTTCAACGACATATATCAATTAAAAGAATCTAGAGGTCCATATAGTCTATAACAATTGACACATATGTTTCAAATATGTTAAGCTCCAAATCGATAATAATACCAAGGAAAAAAATCCGTCCTTCAACACAAAACTGAATAAGCAAAAAGCACGAAGATATGGTTCAACAAATTTTGTAGACGTAAACACTTCTATATCCACAATACATGTCCAATAAGAGACAACAGACGAATAGAATCAGGCACTACATTTTTATATTTTTATCATATAAATACTTACGTACATTCCTTGGGATATAGTTATCGTGTTTATTTTTAAATCACCCGACCCTTGAAGTTTAACTATAAAACGCCTTTTATTATTTTGACCATTTTTTATCAACAAAAATGTAAATACTAGATTTGATGACCAATTGCTGCATGCTTAACATCCCTTGATGATCGAAGGATATGAACATTTTATAAATGCAGAAATACCGATACCGTGCGATGCATGTACCGATTTATCTTTAAACAATGGAAAATTGCACGTTACATTTAGTTTGAAGAAACCAAATATTGAACGAAAAGAACGTCTTCACGAAAACAAGTTCTACTCTATTATAATAACCTATATCATATTCTCATTTAACCTACAGTTGTCAAGATTTATATAACTTGCACCTACACTTTTAATTCATGAATCCTGAAACTAAACTAATAAAGTGTGTTTGTTAAGTCAACAAATAAAGATCATTATTACCCACATAAAACAGTATTGTCAAAATGGTATATCTCCCACTCAATTTACATGGAGGTCAAGTTTTAAGTATTTTTCCATCATATATTTTCATTGACATTGTCAATGTTGATTTGGGATACTCTCTTCAAGATGAAGGAAATGTTAATTTGCAGAGTGAAACTCACCAGAGGGACAATGCATACATATGAAGTAAACATGCTGGTCGACGGAAAAGAATAATAGACATAAGTCTACCTTTACAATTTCGTCGAATGATACAAACCACGATACGTCAGCCCAGGAGCATTATACTTAGAAAAATCTAGTGCTTTGATAAATCAAAATTGAATGATTGATTATATGGTATATTATGTATATTAAATATTCTTGTCGTTTAATCCAACAAAAGAATTTTGAGCTATCTAAGCAAAAACATGAACATATGGTTGCGATTTGTTAAGTATTCATAAAAATATCGAATGTTTACAAATAATAAATGATATTGCATGATGTGATCTGTAACTCCATTTATATCTTTTAATCAGAAGTTAAGTATCTATAAAATAGTCCAAAAAAAAAATAAAATCATTGAACAAATTTAAAAATATTCTTATAGGAAACAATTTTTAAAATATAGCTTGAATAAGATAGTTAAGAAAATAGTAAACTTAACCAAGTCAGAAAAAGGTATTATTTTTTTTAAATACTTTGTTTTTATGTTTTGAATTTCTTTCTTTGGAAATTTATTTCATTTACACTTTCCAGTTGATGTGTCTCCGTTGATATTTTTTAATCTATACAGTAGTTCAAACAAAAATGAACACAATGAACAATCTAAAAATTATTCTCATAGGAAATAAACTTTATCTAGCTTAAACAATATACTTATGAAAATTGTAAACTATGTTCGAAAATGAAATTAAAAACATTTTATTTTCATATTTCAAATTTCGTTCTTTAGAAATGTATTTCAACGACTTTTTTCAATTGATGTTTAACATTAATATTGATGAGGAGTTTATTGAAATTTCAATATTTGTTTCTTTGATCAAGTGAGTGTTTCTTCAGATTTATTTGTGCTTTTGTTATATAACAATCAATTCGGCTTTAAAGGACAAACATGTACATGTAATAAGAACTTTATGGTACTTCGATTTCAAAACTTACAATATATTTATTTAGGGATGACTTACTTATAAGTATTCATTATCGGGTAAATAAAGTTTAATCTTTCACTTACTGAATATTATATACCAGTTACACAGATAATTTATATCGTCATATTATCAAGTAAACACAAAAACATCCCAAAAGATTGAAAACTACATGAACTTTAAACTGCGTAAAAGAAAATAGAGCTACAGTAAACAACATGAATTCAGCATATAGCTTTTCCCTTGTTAAAACGTGTTAACTGGAAACTATATGTGGAAAGCATGAAATTGATATTTGAGTTTAATTGAATATGGTTATTGATAAATGTAAGACATTCTCAATTGGTAAGAGTCAAGTGTCAGCTAATCAAAAAGCTGAAAATTGTTGGTATCAAGAAGCATAAGTATTAGTCTGCATATCTAGAACAACTACCAAAATATAGGACAAAAAGGGGTCATACTGGACCTACTCCTTTGTAGGCACCACCAATGCATCATTTGTTTCCGGTAATTTACTTTATGAAGAAAATAATTATTTTCATCCTAAAGCAAACTGTAGTTAAATAGTATGAACATGATTAAAACAAAACAGACAGGAATTTGCATAAGTGACGAGTCACTTGTTTTCTATTCTTTGTACTGTATTGTTGTAAAAGACAAGGAATCTGTTTTTGGTCCCATAGTGCTATATCTTGACATGCATGTTGACATTTATTGACTGTTGTACACATCATCTCCCTGCAGTCATATAACAACTTGAGTTTTGATATTTTGATATTTGACATTTGATGTGGTTTTTTTTAAGAATACAATATTTATGTATCATTCTCTCATAATATTCATTATACTTTTTATAAATAACATTAAGCATGAATGACGTTCATACTAGTGCCAGGTTTATTAGGTTAATAGACTAGGTTTAATTCAACATTATATGGATAAGGTAATGTATGTACTAAGTCAGGAATATGACAGTTGTTTGCATTTGGTGTATTTGATCTTGTGATTTAACTTCCTGTTTTGACTTTTCTTTGGAGTTTGGTTTTATATTATTTAACACTCTGCGGAACTAAAAAAGCTTACAAAAATGCAAGACCAAATGATTTATTTATACAACATACAACGAAATATACATATATCATGTATATATGTAATTTCGTGAGCTAAATTTACAAAAATAAATATGTATATATTTAGAAGAAACCAGTTAATTTTAAATGAACATGATCAACATAAATGTTTGAGATCTCGTGCTTTTGATATTATTTCAAAAATGAGTTTATCGTTTAGCTTCGAATTCAACGGTTTGATCCTTCAAAAATATTCACTTAACCTTCTACTACTAGTTTCAATATGAGCTATTCTTTAATTTCATGCGAATTGTACAAACATGACCACTGTGTGCAATTAGATGGTGATTAAAGCGTTATTTAACGAGATTTGGGAATGATAAGCAATAATTACTCGACGTTTAAATGACGTACAAGAAGACATTGCCATGTAGCCACAACACAAATAAAATCAGAAAGTCATTCTTCTGTTATAACTACAAAGCTACACATCATCTTCAGTAGAGTGGTAAATATTGTTAAAATTGAACTCAATAACCTTTTGTCTTTGAAATTGACAATCGTTTTATCCATATTTTCTTTGTGGAATTCAGTGCTTTTGAGAAGACATGTTATCGATCAATTTTTATATAATGATGATCATCGATATAGCAATTGTACATGATTCCATACAATTGAAAATCAGTTCTCCCTTCCATACAAAAAAAAAACATTATTAAAAAATCTTTGACACTATTTAATTTAAATCCGCCGATAAAAAGTTAAAACGTACATATATAGCCATATAAAGAAAAACTGTTTTGATCAACACTTAAAAAACCTCTCTTCTTTCTTTATCTTCATTACATTAGTATTGAAACATTTGACTTTTCTACACTTAACACAAGTATTCTCCATTCTAAACCAAAGTTATAATAATTCATGAAAATGAATTACCAACGTCACTACACGTATCTTGTCTTATAGGGGAAGGATTAAATTTTACTTTGTAAAATATCCCTCTGATTCAAATAGAAAATCTCTGAAACTGATGTTTTCTATATGTTTGATTTCTTGATTGACAAGATTTTTGTTACGTTTGGAGGACGTGTTTTTAACAAACAATTCTTGCCGACTTCTTCCCTTCTTCCCTTACGTAATAGTAATATCCTATAACTTTACTTAACGCTATTTATATGATATTCTCTCACTTGATAATTAAAAACTTGGTGACTATACAGCACGCATCTATACCATCGAACATGTACATTTTTGTCTACCTCATATATTGTCTTACATTTAGAAATTTACAACAACGGTCGGTTGAAATAAACCCTCAAAAAAAGAGATGATTACATCTTACCGATTGGAATTTTCCCATTCTAAATAGCAGCATTCTAACAGCATTTGCATACGGAGTATATATATACCAGGGGGTACGATATTCCAGGACCTGCATTTCATATCAAGATATCCTTGATAGAGGGTTGCGGCTCACAAGGCTGATATTAAACGGAGAGTTCCAAGGGGTTAAGTCAAAATCATCCCTTCGTTAACTGTACCGTGAAATCAGTTCACTTTTTCGTCCAATGCAACCTACTGGATTAGACTTATTACCAAGATTTTAACTTACATGAGTTATACTGCGGGTGGGACATGCGGCGAAATATCTGCTTACTCTGCTTATTGTGGACATGAGATAACACCAAGTTTTTGATTGCGTTCGTGTTGCTAAGTCTTTAGTTTTCTATGTTATGTGTTATGTACTAGGGTTTGTGTTGCTGAGTCTTTAGTTTTCTATATTGTGTGTTTATCTTTCGCCTCTCTTGAACTATTCATATAATGCTTCTATTATTCCAATCAGTAAGGATTTATGACCTCAAGCAAAGATCGGAACCCCAAGATTCGACACATGTTTTCGTTTTCAATACTCTTCACATTTGTTACAATTTGTAACATTGATTGAGCCTTTCAACGTGGTTTGAGCGTTCTGGTGAGTCTTGGGTTGACAAAAGGTTCGGATTGCGTTGTAAATTATAAAAGTTAAATATTAGAAGTGTGTTTTATTAACCAAGAAATTAGAAAAAAATGTGCGATTTACAACTTCACATACATGTTTGGTATACATAGTGACGATTATATATGTATCATTCTAACATGACGTCCTTTAAACGCTTTGAGTACAAACCCGTGGTAAAATATGAATATATTGCTTGGGCTGTTCCGATCGTACTTCCACGTCATATGATAGATGACGCCAGAATATAAGCATTTTACGGGAAAATACACGCTTGTGAAACCGAAAATCATCACAACAAGGAAACGTAAACAAACGATGTTAAAATGTGTTATATAAGCCATTGTTTGTATACATATAAGACAAATAAGCAAAGTTAACATTTACAGTCATCCAAATTTATCTAAATACATTATTGTAAATAGTTTAAGCAGGTCACTTATTCAGTTTGCTCCGTTCTTTTATGTCAATTTCATAGTGCGTTTTTTTATGGGAACAGCAAATAATGCCTTAACCTAGAGCGCTTCGATTCAACAGAATTGACGTACTTGTCATGTTAGATTCGAAATAATTCGAAATAAATCGCTATCGCTCAGGGTAAAATATTTTGCATAAAGGGCCAACCCGTGGTAAAATCACGATATATTCAGGCCCCATGAATTATTTCTAAATTGGTATATATAGACAGCAGTAGTATACTGCTATTCAATAGTCATAAATCGATAAAGCGAAAACAAATCCGGGTCAAAAGCAAATCCGAGGGAACACATCAACTATAAGACGAAAACAACGGAACAAAATAAACACTGAACTTCTGCAAAACAAACGGTGACATACATAGAAACGGACTGTTTTATAACAACTGCCATATCCCTGACTTGGTATTTTGGGAAAAAGGGGTAGATTTAAATTGGTTTCATGGCTAGCCAAACATCTGCCTTATATGGCAATGCAAAACCAATATACTAGACTGGCAACTTTAATTGACAGGAATACAGTACACATGAATACAAGACCACTCATGACAGAGACCATAAATTGATAATATTTAAGTACATAACAACATGTAAACAACTGACTAACAACCGATAATAACAAAATAACACAGAATAACAACAATAATTTACGACATTACACCACAATAGAATTATGAACTGGTATGACTGCTAATGAATTTTCTTTCAAGCGGAGACCTAGTATGAGATATGCAACTAACATAACTGTTGTACATGTTGTATGGGAAGGATTAAAAGTTATAGGCAATATGAATTTGAAAGTGATCATTTTGTCTAACTTTTTTTTTTCAAAGCAGCAATCTCATTTATCTCTTATGCAATTGACTGTATATAAACAGCTCTAAGTGTCTGAGAATTTTAAACTCAATAAACCCGGCATATATTTAATGCTTTTTTAAAATTGGTTTTCTTTTTACTGGTACGAATGATCTGGGTTATAGAATCTTTGGGTTTCTAGTCAATGTTTCGTCACCTTATTTATGTGTGTTTTAATCTTGAAAGACACTCAAATTTATTTATTTTAGGTTATTTATTCCCTGCCTAGAATTCCTCAAATGCAATTATTTAAGGCATGTTGTTGATCAAATATTAAACATGACATTTATAAATATTCGTATGTACAATGTTGTTCCCTTGAAATAAAATCAAACTATCTGTAAATCCTATTGTTAGTTTAAAAGGGGGATTATGTTGGGAAACATGAATTTTGTTTGATATTTTGAATTCCTACAAATTGTGTCATGTCAATGTCTTAAAGCTTATGGCACTGTATGTGTTTTGCTCATTGTTGAAGACCAAAAGGTGACCTAATGTTGTCAACATTATCGTCCATTGGTCACTGATGTAACGGTACCTTAATGGCATTTATATCACACATCATTTATACTTTTATTAAATTTGAATATATTGAATGTAAACAATTCTTCCCTGAAATTACATTCGAACAATCGACAGAAGTTATTTTTCTTCCAAGCATAGTATACAAAAAGGTTATAATTAGTGACGTAAAAGGTCAGTTTATATCTAATTAAAAAGACTGTGCAATAGTAACCAGAAAATAAACCCTTTATTCAATTCCATGATATAACATTATCGGTACTAATTTAAATAGTTGATTAATTAGGAAGGCATCTTGAAATTTAGTTTGAACTGTAACGATTGTCAACAAGTTAAAAATCGTTTCATGTAAAATCATTCATACGCTATCGTGGACCAAATAAAAGTACACTATTTCTACCAATTAAACATATATACAGAACAGAAATTTCAAATTGTTACTCATCATAAACTTTATATAAGTTACATTACTGTGTTATGTATATAAAGAGCAAAATAAAGAGTAAAAAAAAACAAATAAAAACCTCCAAGGACAATTCAAATGGAAAAAGCGAAAGCTTAAAATCATCAAACGAAAGGAAAACAACTTACATTTTCTTTCCTTGGTACAACACTAGCTCGTATAGAAAACGATGGATTAAATGAAAAGTAGTTCAGGCAAAACGAAACGTTATCAAATAATAAATGATATTGCATGATGTGATCTGTAACTCCATTTATATCTTTTAATCAGAAGTTAAGTATCTATAAAATAGTCCAAAAAAAATAAAATCATTGAACAAATTTAAAAATATTCTTATAGGAAAGAACTTTTAAAATATAGCTTGAATAAGATAGTTAAGAAAATAGTAAAGTTAACCAAGTCAGAAAAAGGAATTATTTTTTAAAATACTTTGTTTTTATGTTTTGAATTTCTTTCTTTGGAAATTTGTTTCATTTACACTATCCAATTGATCTGTCTCCTTTGCTATTTTTTAATCAGTAGATCTGTATCTATACAGTAGTTCAAACAAAAATGAACACAATGAACAATCTAAAAATTATTCTCATAGGAAATAAACTTTATCTAGCTTAAACAATATACTTAGGAAAATTGTAAACTATGTATGAAAATGAAATTAAAAACATTTTATTTTCATATTTCGAATTTCGTTCTTTAGAAATGTATTACGACTTTTTTCAATTGATGTTTAACATTAATATTGATGAGGAGTTTATTGCAATGCAATATTTGTTTCTTTGATCAAGTGAGTGTTTCTTCAGATTTATTTGTGCTATTGTTATATAACAATCAATTCGGCTTTAAAGGACAAACACGCCTCTCTGTTTAACTCTTCGGCTTATATTTGTACATGCTGACATGGTTACAGATACAAAAAAACAGCATTTTAATACTTTTAAAAAACATTACCAGTTGTTTTCGACATCTTATTTATCACATAATATTTTTCGTAAAAAAAACAATACATTGGCTTTTCAGATCCTTTCTGTAATTGAAATAGCGTTAAAAAAAACACTACAATGATTGAAAATGATATGTTTCAAACACCATATTAAGGATTCATAACAGTTGTGGTAGATCGAATCAAATTAAAGATTGAAGAGTAAAACGAAAATCTGAAAAGTTGCCTGCGAGTAGAGAAACCTTGGGTTTAGATACGTCAATATTTGATATACAAAATGATAACTGATAATGGACTTTCTTAGAGTACGTTTTTTTATTTTTTCACTGAAAATGAATATATTTATGATTTTGAGTCTCGGTACAAATGTGCTGACTTTAGGTCTGGTGAAGCCTTTGCATATTTCATGGAAGCAAAAGTAAAGCTACGATTCCATTGGAATAATCAAAGATCTAGACAGTCGTTCCATCATTGAGTCAAGCTTTGACTTAGAACTACCATGGCTAAAAGGATGTTTATACCTATTGGCAAATCAATGTATATGGTAGTTGACAAAATCTACCTGGTGAGATTTTCATGCAGCATATTACACAAGCCCATTTGAGTGCAATAAATATTTTACGATATATTATTCACATATATATAATAATATTTTCTGACATTACTCTTAAGAATGATAAACAACATCTATATATGCAATTCTATGCCGCTACATAGCTTTTGTGCTGAGTCGGCGCAAAAACCCACAAATTAACCAATCAATTTACTTACTTAAGTAGTGATTTTTTTTATAATACGCGAACTAAGATATGCCAAAAGAATTCTACAACACAATATACAACCCATTCCTGTCTCAAGTAGTGGATAGAACACTATGAAAATGTCAATGACACTTTAAGAAAAAATATATCTGTCAACTCTGTTCATCTCAGTAAGAAAAAGAACGGTGTTAATTGAATTTATTTCGGGTTAACACAGACTGGAGACATTACCAGTGTTTCGGACAATGGTTAGTGCAGTATGATTTAAGATCTGATATTAGTCAATGTAATGTAAGAATTGAGTTATGACGGTCTGTAAGCATTATTCTCGCATAAAGTGGACGTTGATTCTTTAAGGACAAGTTAATGACTAAATGGAAAAATATGAAAATATTTATATAGGCAATAAGATCCGCATGGGTAGCTTAACACAGAAATACACATTACAGTGATGAGAACATTTATTATGCTTACAGATGCCTTTTGAGATAGAGCGAAAAAGAGTTCAATGTAACACAGCCCGCAATACGTCATCAAGATATCAATACCAAGTATTTGATCTTTACACTTAAGAATTTTTGTGACATTTTCAAATACTCGAAAGTATCATAATAAATGTACGTTCTCGATTGTCTGATTTTTCTGTCAAATACAATTACATGGTTAGTGTGTATTTATTGTTTGTTCTGCTACAATGTATATAACAATATATGTTTCTTTAACTGTTAAATCCAAAAAAATAAAAGAAATGTAATTATATAAAATAAATAAATAAGGCATGGTGCGTATACATATATTTCAATATGCTTTAAATCTTTAAATTGTTATTGAGGATATATAAAAGTCTGCGATTGGAAATAGATCTTCTCTCTAACAAAAGGTTGACCATGAAATTTTCAAGCATAAATTGTTTGAATACTGTGGATACATTTATTTTCTTGGGTACCAATTTCGTGATAAAGAAAAACTTGTATGTTCCTGGTTATTTTTAAGTAACAAAAGGCAAGTGCTTACAATTACGGAATACATTTGCTTTATTCCTAATTATTCTATAAATATAGTGACATCATTGTCGATGGCCTAGTTAGCTATGTTTTAAAAAATCTAATAGACCATGCTTAATAGAAATATGTTATTCAATTGACAACAAATTAACAAAATAAATGATTTAATTGATGTTTCAGTGTTTAAAAAAGTATTCAACACATATAAGAATAAATGTAATAATACTCATGCATTATATCAGCACAAGTGTCGACTACAAAATATTTGTTATTTGTCTTGCCGAAGATGAGTAAAATTAATTAGTTTAAAATTTTTTTGATTACGAAGATGGTAATGATTTACTTCAATTCTATTCAAATTTCACTTTGCTGAAATGGCTTTCTTTTGATTTCAATGTGTTATACTGTCCTATTAAATATTATGTCTATGTTAACGCTAGTGCGTATCAAATAAATGCAATTCAATGGGTCATCATTCAAGTCATTTTATCATTTCTAATTCTGCATTAATTTTGAAATCGTGGGTTCTTTAATTCAATTACCACATTTATTCAGAGAACATTAAAAAATGTTTTAAGCTAGTCAATTACTGAATTGAATAGAAACATAAATTATTTGTACTTTTCTAAAGTATTGCATTTGTATTTAAAGTAGCTAATAACTAGGAATAGATGTTTAAATGTTTTGAAAATAATTTTGAGCATAAAAAGCGTGATTTGTGTTTTCTTTTAAATATCACTCCCTGATTAAGGTTAGTAACTACGTGTTTTGTTTCAGTTTTACGAGTCAGGGACAATTTGAAATTAATAGAAATATAACGTGACATCATTATGTCAAACAAACCCAATAGCATAAAACTTGAAGAAGATCTAAGCTTCAGTGTAAACTCATTTCATGAAATCTGTCAGAGGATTGCTGTGCGAACCTATCTCAAAAGATGGTACTATAAAGTGTTGATTCAATGAAAGCAAGAGCAATCAATCATGACTTTAGTATCGACACTTTATCAAACAGAAAGAAACACTTCAAAAGATACACAACAATACTGATTCTTTCTTTTATCGTTACTGTTTTATCATAAAGTTCTAGACAGTAAATATCATTAACACTTTTTATAACAGTACTTTGAATGTTGAGTCAACCTTATGTAAATATGAGAAATTATTCAATCAGACGGATTTTCTTCCTTGTTTAGAATGTGTTTCTTTTTTCTTTTTTTAATCATACGGTAATGGAACGAATCAATCATATAAATATGTATAGGTCAATAAAAAAAAACACATTAAGGAATTTGTTTGTAGTACGCAAGATCTCTTTTTTCTTTCTTTTCAAAATTTACAATTCATCATCAATAATACACGAAGTCAACACTAAAACAAACAAAATAATGATCAGCAAACTTGAAACATATGAATGAGAATATTTATTATCTTGTATCCCGATTAAGGGTCTTTGGTGGGCAGCATGACATTCACAATAACAAACATTTAACTTATGTGCTACCGCAATGAAATTAAAAATAAACTGTGCATACATATTGTTGTGATTTATATAGGTTTATCAATTATGTATAGTAAATACCTACACTATACATTTGTAAAAATCTCATATGAATCCCAATCGTACGGTTGTATCCAAAACATGACCAGAAATAATAACATATAACAATAATCACTCCAGGTGCCAAGGAGAGGGCAGTTAATAGTTCGGGGAAAAATCATCACCAGCATTTGAATCGAACAAGTAGTTGCAAAAGCTCTTCAAAAATATCCGCCGTATAACTGATTTAATTGTTTAGACTGTAAAAAGTATAATAAAATTGGGTTGCATTAATATATTCTCCAGAACAAGAAATACAGCCACAGCAGACACGGCTTCCTAGCTCTGCCTTATTTTATAACTTATACCTCTAATGTGACATATGCGGACATTTCAGTTTCAACATCTATGACAACCGAGATGATTTTGATGTTTATATTCCCCCATTTGCTGTATTACGCAAACTTTAACCGGAATATGCGATATATATTTCCTAACACATTCGATATTTCAGAGCTTGCAGCTGCTACTCAAACTTTATATACGTAACCATTGTCTGATCCGAAAGTTGGTGAACCAGGCTTATGTAAAACATCGTCTCGTTCATTTGTTTTTTTAACGTACATCGGAAGATACCAAGACTTTGTTAATAAATATTCATTATCAACTTCACAAGTAGTATATGATGGTCTTGGTGTATATATTATAGGTACTGACGGTTTTATTATCTTTAGTACGTGTTATAGTGTTCTTCTTATTTGTTTGTGTATATGTGTAACCTTTACTACTTAATCCATTTATTTGGAATATCCGTTTGGCATGGCTAGGAATTTATATATCCCGCCAAGGTGTTATTGTCTATGGTCATTCATTTATTCTTTTCTTTCATTTGCTCTTTATTGCTTTGTCTATAGAGTGTCGACATGCCATTTTGTTATTTTGTCCTTACACATGTGTTTGTTTCCGTAGATCATGAATTAAGATAATGTTGACTGGGGTTAACAAAAGTTTTGACATTGTGTATTGCATATTTCCTCAGTAGTGTTCATTCAAAGTAATCTGCATATCAAAAATGTTACAAGTCAATGTAAGTCGGACCATTCTGAAAAACTAAGGCCCATAATTTCATGAAATAATAATTTTTCAGAATATTGATTTCATGCAAGACAATATATGTTATATTGTTGTATCTATAATATATATATCAGAAGTTTTAAAAAAAATAGACAATCCTATGGTAGGAATACTTGTCTTTGCAAAAGGACCATCAAATCGGAAACACAAAAAAGCACATAAAAATCCAAAATGTAAAAAGCAAAAAACGCATAGTTCCTATCTATAAGTACTCGTACTTTGTCAAAACTAGATACAAATAAATTGAATCAGGTTTTCAAGACTGTGAAATAAATCAGAATGCCTTTAACAATGTTTAACAGACTCAACATTCAAACCGTATAAACAGTCTTTTGCAATGCCAAAATATGAGTTTCGACAGGATGTGTTTTATAACTTTAAAGATATACAAAATTTGTTAGGTTTCGGTTCAATTAAAAAAACATAATTGAATGTTAAATTTAATTGATTCAATATGATAACCTTCCAGTAAATATGAATAGTATCAGTGAGGATATGTTCCTAAAAACTCTTTGAAAAGGGATGTGTCAATTGATTTAGGGTATTAACGATCTAGTTATCTAATTGTCTACATTCTCGTCTACATTATAGAGTATAATATATTACTTTTAGTACTTAGTACAGATAAAAATGTGATACATCTTTGCATGGGTAACAATTTGTCTCTTGGGTGTTCTTGAATAACGAAATCCACATGCAGCAGCTTTAATTTCGTTATATTCAGGATACATGTCTAATGCAACTATTCAAATAGAAATACAAAAATGAAACTAATATTTCATAATGTATTTCTATAAATAAAACAAATTTGTTGGAGCTATACTTCGGGAATTTAGGGTGTGAAAAATATGAATTCTAAATGCATCTAATTATCCAACAAGAAACAAATTATCACAGATACTGGTAAAGAGAAAGTGGAAATATTTTGTTTCTCATTCAATTTAATTTATTCTAGCAGAATATTAAGTAATCGATATTATAAAATCATTTACATTCATGTAATTCAGCTTATCAACTTCAACATAAAAGTTTCATTTGAAATTGATAAAGTGTTATATAAACCATTAATGGAAAATTAAACCACTTCGAGGATAAGAATTGACAACGGAATGAGCATCCATTCCATTTGTCTATACTTAACATCACGATTTCAAAATGTAGACAATATTACACTATTCAAATGATTGCGTTTGTCCGTTTGGAATAGAAGGATTTTGAAATGAGAGATAATTTATTGCTTTAGGTCATTTGAATAATTTCAAGTATCATATTCCAAATGGGTTAAAAACTATCAGATTAAATGTCGCTACCTACGTAATATACAATACGTGCTAATGTTCTTCTTGATTAATGTTGTTAATAGACAGAAACAAAGCAGTCGTCAAATAAGCAAGCTTTGTCGTGATGCTGTAAACAAAAGCATACCCACAAAATCAAATAATCAATCTGTTGCGTTTGTGAATAATTGTTGTTTTTACTAAATGTCATGTTGATTTTATTGTTGGTTGTTTATCAAGTAACTGGTTTCTTAAATATGGGCGTTAAACATAGGAGCCTGCACGTATAAGAATATTAATTACATTTTAATTTTAAATACATTTAACTTTGGATCATTTAAAATTGATAGAATGAAAGATATTTTGTCTTTATACTTTTTATTTGTTCAAGACAACCCTGTTATGTCGTGCTGACGTTTATTTTTAAATAGCATCACACAATAAAAAATAAAACATTCAAAGCATAAGATAATTTAGTTGCTTGTGTTGTATGTCCTCGCTAAAAAGACATTGCAAGATATTGCACAAAAATAGTTTGGCTTAAGTCTTTGGTTGATTGTATTTGAAGGTTGAGTCGAGAGTAGCGCTCAAGACGCCGGATAGTTTTCTACAAATTAGTACTTACAATAAGCAACTCAATTGATGCCACATGTAAAGCAGGGTCAGTTTAACCTTCCTTAGCAACTAGGATGTTTAACGTTCCTTAGCAACTGGGATCTCCAACTACATTTGGTAAGATTCATGATGTATTTTTATGTACTAGTTAAAAACTACAATAAAGTGGACTGTTATGTTTTCGGGTCTTTTCGTCGGTTTACGAATTTTTGCCAGAAAAATCTACTTAGAAATTTATTTGTTCTTTTGAATCTTCTGCCTCTTTTTCGTAGTGTATTATTTGAAACGACAATGAGTTGACGATAAACACACAATGAAACAGAGGGAATAATCGTGTTACATTTAGAATGGAAATTGGGAATGTGTCAAAGAAGCAACCACCCGACCAAAGAGCAGAAAAACAGCCTAAGACATGTTTGTTCAAATGTCTTTGAACCCCTTATGATATGAATATCGTAAATATTTTTTATATGGTTAAAAAAAATCAAAACCAACTTTTAATAAAATGTTATTTCATGTACTTTGTGGATGCAAAGAAGGCTTTTGATAATGTAAATCGGGACATGTTGTGGTATAAGTTGATGAAAATTGGTATTAACGGAACGTTTCTAAAAGCAATTCAGTCTATTTACGACACAAAGTGCTGTAAAATTAGGAAACAACTTGACAGATATTTTCCCGGTTCAATATGATGTGAAACAAGGCTGTAAAATGTCTCCTACTTTGTATTCTATATATATGTTAACGATCTTGCGGATGATATTCGCTCGCTTAATGCTGGTGAAAATATTGGTGATTTAAATGTTTCTATTCTTCTTTACGCTGACGATGTTGCGTTGATAGCTCATAATGAGCAGAATTTACAAAAGATGTTGGACTGTTTAAACATCTGGTGTAGGAAATGGAGAATGACTCTAAATACAGGAAAAAACGACGGTTATTCATTTTCGTAATAAAAACATTGCTAGATCTGCCGTTGAATTCAAATGTTAAGAA
This sequence comes from Mytilus galloprovincialis, assembly GCF_965363235.1. Lineage (NCBI taxonomy): Eukaryota > Metazoa > Mollusca > Bivalvia > Mytilida > Mytilidae > Mytilus > Mytilus galloprovincialis. Next base: position 43,755,328 of record NC_134850.1, on the reverse strand, counting down.
ATTTTAGTTAATTATATTTCATCCTATAGATATTTGGGACTACATTTAAATGAATTTTTGGATTATAAACATACATTACGAGAAATTACTAAATCAGCAAGCAGAGCACTTTCAGCCTTATATGCTTAATATATTTCGTGTGGTGGATTTACTTATGATGTGTTTACGAAACTGTATAGGTCTGTAGTTGAGCTTGTTCTATACTATGGTTCTGGAATATGGGGACATACAAATTGGAGAGAGGTACAAGTTATACAGAACAAAGCATGTCGGTTATTCTTAGGAAGTGCTTCAAATGCATCAAATATAGCCATTCAAGGACTTAACAGTACGAAATCTGCAGAAATTCTTTTTTTCTTAGAGTGAGCAAAACTTACGATACAAGACTTACATATACGAGTCAGTATCGGCGTTGGATCAATATGGTGAGATACTGGAATAGACTCATTCGATTTGACAACAACCGCATCACCAAATTAGCATTCAATATTGACTATGGTCGTTGTAAAAGTAACTGGTGTAGTGAAGTAAAGGATATACTAGACCAGCTTGAACTAGGACATTTTTACGAACTGAAATCAGAGGTCGATTTATCTTTGGTTGAAACTAACATTTTTCGTCTGTATTCAGATATCTGGAGGAATTCCGTCCAAGAAGTTTCAATATTACGAACATATAGGAACTTTAAAACAGTCTTTGAAACTGAAAATTACGTGAATTTAAACTTGAGTAAAATTGAGCGGTAACACTTAGCGAAATTAAGAAGTGGAATTTTACCATTAAGAGTGGAAACTGGTAGATACTCAAACGAAAGTGTAGAAGAAAGACTATGTATATTTTGTAAAAATCAAGAAACTGAAACTGAGTTCCATTTTATGTTTGATTGTCCATTGTATATGGAATGTCGAGTTAATTTTTTTGGTAAACTTTTAATTGAGAAAAATTTCACAGATTTGAATCATGCTGACAAATTGAACTTTTTAATGTCTTTCAACATAAGAATATTAGCAAAATATATAGTTCGTGCATTTCATATAAGACGTCAGTTGTTGTATAACACTTAATTTTTTTACATATCTAAAGCTTAAATTTTTGTTTACAAATATGTTTATGCTATATATTTTTGAAATTTACTTACGTCAACAAAAAATTAGAACGTGATATAATTGTTTAATAATTGTTTTACTTTATTTGAGGTGACTTATAGGTCCATTGGGCCGGGTGTATCTTTACTATTTATCATATATTATATGTTTATAATCTGTACATAATTCACACATGTCACTATAATAAATAATTTACTTACTTACTATAAGGTTCATGTGTGGAGTAAGGGTTGTTCTAGGTCATGGGATAACCAGATGCTCCGCAGGGCGTAGATTTTATACGACCGCAGAGGTTGAACCCTGAACGGTTGGGGCAAGTATGGACACAACATTCAAGCTTGATTCAGCTCTAAATTTGGATTGTGATTAAATAGTTGACACAGCATAGGTTTCTGACACAGAATGAATGTGTTCTAATGAACTTAAAATTTTTGTTTTCTCTTAGAGCAATTCACTATGCTGTTGAATATTAATCCTCTCAAAACAAGAATGTGTCCTCAGTACACGAATGCCCCACTCGCACTATCATTTTCCATGTTCAGTGGACCGTGAAATTGGGGTAAAAACTCTAATTTGGCATTAAAATTAGAAAGATCATATCATAGGGGACATGTGTACTAAGTTTGAAGTCGATTGGACTTAAACTTCATCAAAAACTACCTTGACCAAAAACTTTAACCTGAAGCGGGACAGACGGACGGACGAACGGACGGACGAACGAACGGACAGACGGACGGACGGACGGACGCACAGACCAGAAAACATAATGCCCCTCTACTATTGTAGGTGGGGCATAAAAATGTTTGAAGAAATTTTCTTTTTTATTTATGAAATTTCAAATGAGAAAAATTGAACCCAATTTTTTTAATCACATCCCCCTTTCCCTTATTCCAAAACTAATCTCAATTAAAATTTCTAATGGAGTTTGCAACAATAACTACTCATTTAAATACATCATAAAATATTAAGATGTAAAAAAACTGCTTGTTGTCACTGAATGGTAAAGATTATTTTAATTTATCAGTTGGTAGTAAAAAGTGAATATACATTGTATATTGTATATAACAAAGATTTAAGTTGATTCTGGACAAAGAAAGATAACTCCAATTAAAAAAAAATCTTGCTATTGCACAATATTTTGCAATTAGATATTTCTTGCTTACTATTCTGGACAAAGAAAGATAACTCTAATTAAAAAAAATTTTTGCTATTTCACAATATTGTGCAATTAGATATTTCTTGCCATTGCGCAATACTGTGCAATTGAAAAGACTTGCTATTGCACAATACTTAATATAATAATTTTAGATCCTGATTTGGACCAACTTGAAAACTGGGCCCATAATAAAAAAATCTAAGTACATTTTTGGATTCAGCATATCAAAGAACCCCAAGATTTCAATTTTTGTTGAAATCAGACTAAGTTTAATTTTGGACCCTTTGGACTTTAGTGTAGACCAATTTGAAAACAGGACCAAAAATGAAGAATCTACATACACAGTTAGATTTTGGTATATCAAAGAACCCCATTTATTCAATTTTTGATGAAATCAAACAAAGTTTAATTTTGGACCCCGATTTGGACCAACTTGAAAACTGGGCCAATAATCAAGAATCTAAGTACATTTTTAGATTCAGCATATCAAAGAACCTAACTGATTCATTTTTTGTCAAAATCAAACTAAGTTTAATTTTGGACCCTTTGGACCTTAATGTAGACCAATTTGAAAACGGGACCAAAAGTTAAGAATCTACATACACAGTCATGACAGTTAGATTCGGCATATCAAAGAACCCTAATTATTCAATTTTGATGAAATCAAACAAAGTTTAATTTTGGACCCTTTGGGCCCCTTATTCTGTTGGGACCAAAACTCCCAAAATCAATACCAACCTTCCTTTTATGGTCATAAACCTTGTGTTTAAATTTCATAGATTTCTATTTACTTATACTAACGTTATGGTGCGAAAACCAAGAAAAATGCTTATTTGGGTCCCTTTTTGGCCCCTAATTCCTAAACTGTTGAAATCTAAACTCCCAAAATCAATCCCAACCGTTCTTTTGTGGTCATAAACCTTGTGTCAAAATTTCATAGATTTCTATTAACTTAAACTAAAGTTATAGTGCGAAAACCAAGAAAATGCTTATTTGGGCCCTTTTTGGCCCCTAATTCCTAAAATGTTGGGACCAAAACTCCCAAAATCAATACCAACCTTCCTTTTGTGGTCATAAACCTTGTGTTAAAATTTCATAGATTTCCATTCACTTTTACTAAAGTTAGAGTGCGAAAACTAAAAGTATTCGGACGCCGGACGACGACGACGACGACGACGACGACGACGCCGACGCCAACGTGATAGCAATATACGACGAAAAATTTTTCAAATTTTGCGGTCGTATAAAAACTGCATAAAGAAAACACAAATTTTAGGTATTGAAAATATTATTAATGATACTTTTTCCATCAAACATAAACTGCAAGAGATCAAATCTAAACCCTGTGAAAAAGATAAAAATGAGTGGGTTGAAAAATTGTTTAATGACAGAAATGAATGTAATGGTAATAAATTACGTATTTATAGAGAGTATAAACATGTTTTAGAATTTAGTTCTTATGAAAAATTAGTTCGTTACAGGCAGAATAGACTTGATCTGTCAAATTTTAGAAGTGGCTGTTTACCACTGGCAGTTGAAACGGGTAGATACACCAAGCCAAAAATTCCTTTAAATGAGCGTACTTGTATATATTGTACAGATAATTGTGTTGAGGATGAAAAACATGTTATATTAGGGTGTGATTTTTATGCAGATTTGATTTGATGAAGAAATCTGGTGATATTTGTGATACTTTTAACGATCTTGATATACAGGACAAATTTATTTTTATAATGTCAAATGATGCAATTCAACCATTTCCAGCTAAAACTTAATATCACATGTTTTATCGAAGAAGGTATTGTGTGTATTAATATTTTAGTGCATTAGTTTTAATTATTTTATAATATGTGTTATATTTTTTAAATGTCTCATGATCGAGTCAGTAATTTGGCTGGATACCAATATTTTAATTGTAATATTTCATTTTTAATTGCATATTATGTAATTATGTATTCATTGTGTTTAATATTGGTATGTGACACTATAATAAATTATTCTGATTCTGATTCTGATTTTGTATCATATATTTTTTAAATCGGACATGAACAATCCCATATCATGATCTCAGCACAATTCTTTCATACTAATAGCCAAAATATATTAAGAATAAGCTATTTTTTAAAACTGTCTGCAAACATTATAAATTTATAAAGACATGACAATGATTGCTATTGGTATAGCTCATTCGTGATTAAAAAAGCATGTACAATGGATTTTAACTGCAAATAAATTACAAAATTACAACACAAATCACTTAACCCAAAGCCGTAACATTTAATCTATAACATATACATGATCAAACGTCTGCACACATACATTTGGGCTTGAAGCTTAAATACATGCGAATATAGAATAATCGACAAAAAATAAGGAATAAAAAAATTAGCCAAAACAATTAAAAATATAGAAACAGCTGACCCTTCTTTTATCAGAGACCAACAATAATTTCAATATACCAATATAGAAGTATTCAAATTAGCAAAAATGTATTGCATATGTCGGTTCATAACTTAAGACTTCAGTACAGCAATGCAACATGGAAACAGTTTGCACTTTTAAAGTCTTGACAACATGATGTTTCTTCCATTGACTTCTATTCGCGAAATTTTTATAACTTTTCAGATTTGTCTGTATAAAATAAATCGGTATAACAGAGAAAGATTTACCCCCAGCATTGCACAAACAAATAACATATATTTTTTCCTATTTAATATTTTATAAATTATTATCAACTGGGGGAACCGAATGCGTTGTATAGATATATTAACAGAATTATTGATGACGAAATCTGCTGGCAAAGTGCTTAAGTAATATGGGAGTACCAAGGTATCTAACCATTCACTAAGTACAAAAGACAAGTCTTCTGATTTGTCATGCAAAACATTTCATATTTCAGAAGTAATTTCCTCTCATATCTATTATTCATGTTAGGGGAAAATCCAATTATGCAACCACTTAATAATCAAGTATTGTTTATCTTTTTAAAATGTAATTATATAATACATATATGAAAAGAATATGATTTTTAGTGTAACAAGAGACGTAGTACTGACAATAGCATCAGCAATCTGAGATCTGTAGCTCCTGGTACTTAGAAATGATGTTAATTGAAGAACAAATGAAACATTATGATCTGTCTTCCGTTTAATCTACTTGCTCCATAGACAATTGTTTATTGCTCCACATTTTTGATCTAATTGTAATTTGTTATAGGTAAGGCATTATGAAAACACTCCTAGTTGACGCTTTAATTTGTTCCATTGCTTCCAGCGAAAAATCTCATTTCAAAATTAAAAAAAAAATTGTCTGTCCCAAGTCAAGAATATGACAGTTGTTATCCATTCGTTAGAAGTGTTTGAGCTTTTGACTTTACCATTAAATTAAGGACTTTCCGTTTTGGTTTTTACTCGGAGTTCAGTATTTTTTATGATTATATTTTTTTAAGACTTAAAATAATACAAATTGCGTGTCATTCAGAATGTTATGCATTATACGTTCATTATACGTTAACCAAATAATTCACGAGTTTTAATTTTTATATTCTATAACTTTAACTATTATTTTGTTATTAGAGTTGATGTTTAGAGATGTCAACCTTTTCAAAATTCAATATGTTAAAGCAAATAGGACATACGAAAAAGACGTTGGCAAAAACTCACTGAAAGGACTCTTAACCACTACAATTTGTTTTTGCTGGTGTTTAATGTATAAATGAATTGTTTACCTGTATCATCAAACTGGTGTGCCAATTTACAGACAAATATTTTGGGACATTGAAATTTAACTTCTGCAACTTTCTCCAGATGTAAAAAAAACTGGTCTAAGCCTTATATGTGCCAAACAAATTCTATGATTATCTTATGCTTTATTACAATAATATTTTGGAAAGGAAAGGGGGTGAGTAAGGAGTAAAAACTAAACATGCTAAGTATGTCATTGTATCTACCTAATTTATTTAATCGATTTAGAAATGGGCATATCGCATAGACACCTGAGTGTTTGTGTTTTTTTATACTTTTTTTTATATCCCACATTTCCTCTCATTCGTCTTTTGAAATACCCTTCGCTCTCATATCTTCTTACATGTTACTTTTAAACATAAAACTGTCAGCCATGTACATGTACATTTTGTACATAACTTCAATGGTGTTATATAACTTTCCTGTAATGCCGCCATAACTCAGTTGCAGCAATCATTGCAGTTTTTGAACCGACAAATCTCCCTTCAATCTACGCATGCCTCTAACATTTAATATACAAACTGTTAAAAGTTGAAAACTAATGCAGTTACTTTCCTCAGTATTACTTACACAATAGGTAACTTTTCAAATTACAGACTGTTTGAAATGTAACAGTGAAATGCCAAAGCTGTCCAGATATTCGTTGAAGATTTAGTATAGTTATGGTTATATCTTAAAAACATTTTTTTACAATCACTTTAATCAAATAAAAACACATCACCCTTCTATCAAATAGCTGTCTAGAAAAATCCATTTTAGTTTACTTTTTTATGTAATATCACATACAATTCGAAAAATACCTCATCTACCACTCACTCCAAATATTTGAATGCATAATGAATACTAACGCGACAGTTGCGATAATATCGTCGTACCTAAGTTGTTATAGAAAATCTAATTGTCTTTGTATAAAGGTACATTCTCGACAATACATATGGTGTACATGGTGTAAGTGCATTAGATTTACAATATACTTCCTGATTGTATTATCTATTATTCAAACATACACTCATAAGTTTCAAGAGAGAGAGAGAGAGAAAAGGATGTAGGCTAAGAATTACAATAATAACATAATTCAAAGTGCGAAAGTTAAGACCAAACGATATGTTTAATAGTTAGCCTACATGAAACAAAGGTGTTAAGAATAAGATTAAGTGTTCGTCTTTTCACCTGCTAAAGTTCTGTTGTCATATATTTTTACAAAAGGTTAATTGGTCTGGGCATTCACAAGGTCAATGTATACATATTCCTAAAATCGATTTTTTTTTTACATTTCCTTATATTCTTATGTCTTGTTTTTAATAGTATATTTTTTAGATAGTTATCAAAGGTACCAGGATAATAATTTAGTACGTCAGACGCGCGTTTCGTCTACATAAGACTCATCAGTAACGCTCATATCAAAATATTTTTAAAGCCAAACAAGTACAAAGTTGAAGAGCATTGAGGATCCAAAATTCCAATAAGTTGTGCCAAATACAGCTAAGGTAATCTATGCCTGGGATAAGAAAATCCTTAGTTTTTCGAAAAATTTAAAGTTTTGTAAACAGGAAATTTATAAAAATGACCACATTATTGATATTCATGTCAACACCGAAATGTTGACTACTGGGCTGGTGATACCCTCGGGGACGAAACATCCACCAGCAGTGAAAGAGATGTCTTTTTTCATCTGTACGAGTCGTCAATGAGATAATCAAACATTTTGTACAAGATTATATCCTCGTCTCATTTAATAGTTATTGATCAATTATCTTTTAAATTGACAGAACTTTCAACAACCAATACAAATAGATATTACACTAAAATGAATTTAAAGTTGACTATTGTTGAAAAAACAAATAAGCATAGAAAGCCCTCAGTTGAATAGATCTGTCAATGAAGTCAGCATCATATGTTTGCATCAAAATTGCACTTCACTTCAGTCCATTCTTGAAAGTTGATTTCAATAGATAATCAATTTCATAGATATTTACTCATGTCCATAAAAACTACCCTGCAATTGCATTTTTTTTTCTATGATCACTGGGTCAAAGGATGACAAAAGGATGTTTTCAGATGGTTGTACACTTTGATTTTATTTGAGGATCTCAATGGGTCAAAGGATGACAGAAAGATGTTTACAGATGGTTGTACACATTGATCTTACTTGAGGATCGCAATGGGTCAAAGGATGACAGATAGATGTTTTCAGATTGTTGTACACTTTGATTTTATTTGAGGATCTCGATGGGTCAAAGGATGATAGAAAGATGTTTACAGATGGTTGTACACATTGATCTTACTTGAGGATCGCAATGGGTCAAAGGATGACAGATAGATGTTTTCAGATTGTTGTACACTTTGATCTTACTTGAGGATCGCAATGGGGTCAAAGGATGACAGATATAGATTTTTTCAGGTGGTTGGACACTTTAATATTATTTTAGGATCTGAATGAGGTTAAAAAAAATAGAGAATAATGGAGAATAATTTAGGCCGAAAAAAAGGATAAAGATATATATCGGTTGCTAAAATTTAAAATAAGGGTATAATTGGCAAAAAAAAAAAACAATACCGATAAAAAAATATAAATCTCTCAGCGGATATGATGCTTCGACGAAGCAAACGAGTTTCAATAAATTATAATGAATCATGAAATATAGAAAAATGGCATCAAAAATACAGATATAAAGACCTTCCCAAATTCATGATGACGTCAGCATTGTCGGTAAGTATTATTCTAATTTCGATTTTTCCTCTCGTAATTATATGATGTTGTTTCATGGGAATAAAAGTGTCAAAATATGGCTACAACAGTCAACATTGTGTTATAATCTTAATGACTATAAAAACAAACAAATATGAAACAATGAAACACTAAAGGGTATAAGCAAAAATGAAAGACAAAAATACAAATATTAACCGTAGCACAATAACACAATGACGCTATGTACAAGTACCCAGCCACGTCAAATGGATATTACACGAAATACACTAAAAGTAAAATTTATATGCAAAAGGACAAATAAAAAAAAAAACTATAATTAAGACAATAAACGTCAGTACCTAGAATATATACTTCAAGAAGATCGTGTATTATATGTGACGTCAATGAAAGGTGCACAGTTCGTTTCAAGAGGAATGCCAACAATGTGTTGAAAAAGTCTCAGTTCAAAACCAAAGTCAAACAAATCTAAATATTGTTTATGCATATTTGCGAGTCCTAATTGTACTAATATATTGTAGGGAACATTACTGATAAGTAAATTTCCGAAAGATATTGTATAATTTAGAACTACAGATTAAAGTTTTTGGTCCACCTGACTGTTTGAAATTGGTAGTATCTCTAACAGTTAAAAAATTGCGAAGCAAAACCTAGTTTCTCTTACCCTCTTTCGTTTTATTACAGTATTTGAATATTAATGTCTTAATTTCTTTCCGCATTGAGGGAGAACAAAAGAGAAATGGAAACATTAGTCTCCGGAACACATCAATGTAACAGTTTTCCAAAGTAGAAAACATTCAGATCTTTATATTCCATATTGATGTAATTATATAAGACCTTGGGCATAAAGGACCTTTGAATTTCAATTTGCCCTGAATTTAAATGGTTTTCAATTTTCAGATGTATTAAACATTGCCGTTTGTGGCTATACGGTGAAGACAATGACAATAAATTAATTGATTTAAGAATTAAGAATCAATCGTAGCTATTTGACTAATACATGAAGAGAAATATGTAAAGCATGATCCGCTTGCAATAATTCCTGGCAAAATATGATCCAGACGGATTTACTGACGGACGCCCGGAGGTTCAAGGTACCCGCTAACGTATGTGACAGGAAATCATACAGCCATAAATTGGCAGTAATACTAATCAAAGTCTGTATAACTTATTTCAATGTCAAATGAAAAAGAAATTCTGTTTGTTTTTTACTTAACCTACTCGCTGAGTCATAGTTTTGAAGAACTATAGTTCACAAAGTAAGAGTCCCAAATAAAAAACATGTCATTTTATTAACCTTGTATTATTGTAATTTTTTGCCTTTTTATGTTCTCTTTATCTTCTATAGTTTTTGTAGTTTTTACAAAACACAAAGGAATGAACAGATCCTCATTTAAGGGCAGAACCTCTGGAGTCAACTTTTTTGCAGAAATTCGATAAATTTGTAGATCTTGTTCTGCTTGTCAGTTAGGTTCTATTTTTTTTCCTATCTATTACAGTGAATGCATTCTATGCAATAGTTAAGGAGGAATTGGCAGTGATGTTGACAGTTTATCTTTATTAATTATAATTTTCAAGATTAAAAGCAAACAAATATTTGTAAAATTCGCCATTTAAGGTCAGTCACAACTTTAAGGAGATGATCCATAATTTCAGCCTCAGTTGATATAATTGCAGATCATAATGTGTTCATCATTTTTGCTTACTAACGTTTCTATCTTTCTATTACAGTTTTCAAGAGCATAAATTGTCATTAAAGGGCAATAACTGCGATAAGGACTCGTTTTAAGATTTAAGCCATGTTGACTTATTTATAGAACATGTCATGTTACTTTCTTCCTATGATAGTTTTCAAGATAATCAGTTTAAGTGAAATTGTGATGAAAAGTAGGAAAATCTCATGAATATTTCTGCATTGTCATACTTCCTCTGTCTATAACAGCTTTCAATAGAAAAAAATCTAGCATTTATCCCCTATTTTGTCTATTTTTAGTATTATTGGCCATATTGGTAAGCATCTAAGTATCCCAATGACGATTATTAAGTTTAGTTCTAATTAGCCCAGTACTAGCCCTATAGGGGTTCGTGTTGTTTATTCTTTAGTTTTCTATGTTGTGTCATGTGTGCTGTTGTTTGTTTGTCCTTTTCATTTTTAGCCATGGTGTTGTCAGTTTGTTTTAGATGTGTCTTTGGTATCTTTCGTCCCTCTTTTACACAAACCAATTTAATGATGACAATAGGTCACTTGGCTCTTTTGGCTAGTTGAGACTCACATTATTTGAATTTCATTATTAAAGTTAATGAAATACATTGAATAATATATATGAAGTATTTCATTCACTTCAGATACATGTAGATCAATTTAGTTGAAATTTGCCTCAACATCATAGTACATACTCTTTCCGCTTCATAAATTTTAAATCCTGTAGAAATTTAATTTCTGATATTTCAACACTAAGGTCATTAATCATGTCAATAAAATTGATCAATGGAGAAATTGATTAGATAAATAGATGTTTTCACAGGACTGTACACTTTGATCTTATATAGATACCTCTCTTAAATATATTTTAATTTTAATTTCCTTCAATTGTATATGGGATTATGTCTCAAGAGTATCGTTTAGATATCTATCTATTAAAATAAGAGTGAATCAATCATTCTGACATTTCAATAACTTAAGTGCATCTTTTAACCAAATGACCACCTATATTCACATGTTCACAGGTTTTCCAATACACAGTGAATATAAAGACAGTCCCCAGGACAAAGCCACCAAATGATCACATACAATTTATGCTAAAATGCTCAATTCTTTAGAGTCTTCCATTTAACATAGTGAAGATGAAAATAGTTCTCAGGTTAAATCTACTAAAACACTACTTATAATTTATGCTAAAATGTTTACTCAGTGTTTCATGTAATATATCCTGACTATGAAAATAGTCCCCAGGACAAAGCTACCAAATGATCATATACAATTTATGCTGAATCTCCCATAAAACAAACAGTGAATATAAAAATAGTTCCCAGGATATATCTTAACTGCAATCATAAAAAGCATTTTCAAACCATTTAAACTCTTGAGTAAAGCATTAAACAAAATTAATTTAAGGATACCATATTTAAATCCAACAAAACAAAATGTTTACAGAGATATGTCTCCTATGCATGTAACTTTGTACATATTTTGTTATTGGTGAAAAAATAAAAGGTGACACTTCCTTGCAATTTGTCTATACACATTGTGACTTGGGTGAATAGTTGTCTCATTGGCACTTGTACCACATCTTCTTATTCATAATCACAAATTGTATGAATTTTTGTCACTGTTGAAACAATTGCTGCTCTTGCTATTAATAGAAAGCAATAATGTTGTTTGCATGATTTCTTTGCAAGTGACTTTTTTTTTATTTTGTGAACTTTACTGATAGTCAAACTATGGTATTAAAAATCTTTAAATAAACTTACAGTTACAGAATTGTTTCAAATAATTTATGCATTACACTTAGTATGATTATTATGTTTTTTTAATTTTTCATAATTTTCACAAGAGCTGACAGGATAATGGTCTACAATGAAGTTATAGTGGGTCTTACAATAACCAGTCAGTATCTGAAAGCTTTAGATTCATCACCTGCTTTCATACATTCATCTATATACATAAAATAAAAGAACACAATATCATAGTAGTCAAGGCTGTAGTGATTCTGCAACCTCCAGAAACCCTGTCTCTCTGAGAAGCTGTGCTAATTTGCATATTTGAGCGAGTCCATTTTCTTGTTGTCTTCTCCACTTCAGTAAACATGTGTAAAACACTTCTCCTTTTAATGCTCTATCTCTGTCTTCTAAATATTCTAATTTCTGTCTTCCATATATTGTTTCCACTGTAAAAATAAATTAATGATGTTAATATTGGTTTCACTATAAAAGATGGATCACTTTTTAAAAAAAAATACATGTTTACATCTAGATGTGTTTTATTGTTGTGCTTTTGGGATTCTGAACATATCTAATTAGTGCATATACATGTGCAGCACATCTCCATTATATTACCATGGCTCTCAATAAATTGACTAGGTTAATCACTGACTCACATAATATTACTGGCAAAGTTTAACATCAAATAGTAAGTCAACAATATACAATTCTCAAAAAGATAATAACTGCAGAGAAAAGGGAAAAAATGTGTATAATCTATATTACTGGCAGCCATATTTGCTTGAAAGCATCAACAGATACAATTACTATGAATGATTCAGACAAAATTTTATTCAAAAGGTCCCAGTGGTTTCAGAGCATATGGATTTAAAAAAAAGTTAATGGACAACTGATGTCAAGAGATTGTTATCTGGTAAGAGTTCAAATGAAATAATATTCCAATTTAATTAATTCCAAATTTCATTTTAGTTTTCTCAATACATTTAAAACATGGGTCATGCTAAAAGGCAAACAACTATTTCGATTGAAGTGCATTATTTTACAATTAATATGAGGCAAAGGGAGTGTAACTGCATTCATTTACTAAATACACAGTATTCTTAAAGCTATGAAACGTGGAGCTTGATAAAGTAATATCATCACATAGCTTGATAATTGATAGTAAAATATGAAGGCAAAAATGGCTTGAAATGCAAAAGAAGTATAGCAAATATTACTTCAATGGCCTTTTAAATAATTTACATTATTGCAGTATTAAACATATTTTTCTAAATGTTTCGGCCATTGGCCTTCTTCAGTTTCCTTATTTTTCTTCCCATGTCAGCTATGTAGTTGTGAAGAAATGTCAGCCATGTAGTTATAAAGAATCAAAGCGCGAAAGCGCTGTAAAGGCAGTTAATTACAGGTTGTGTGTATTTCTAGTCCAGTTATATCATTATCTTCCATAGAACAGAGGTGGTTTGTAGTATTTAAGATTTAGAGTTCTCTTGTACCTAGTTCACCTATATCTATAGTCTACTGTGTACAGTATATTTTCTGTACCTCGCCATGAAATGCATTTTTAAGACATAAGAACTTTTCCTTTTTAATGTAAATAAAACTATTTTTAATTATTGATTATATACACATATTCAATTACTCCTATCCTATGAAAAATAATTCACAAAGATTGACTAGTCTCCGTTCTGTGTGTATTGCTAGAACATCAAGTAACATAATGGTTAATGTACATAGTAACATGTCAACTCTTTTGAAGACAGAACTTTTTTAAAATTCTCCCTTCAAGCAAAATTATTTTTCAGTATAAACATGATAAAGTTATCTACCTGTATTAATGACCTAGAGACTCTCAAGAGCCTGTGTCGCTCACCTTGGACGGTCTATGTGCATATTAAACAACGGACACATATAAAATGACAAAATTGTGGTTTTGATGATGGGGATGTGTTTGTAGATCTTTCTTTACTGAACATTCTTGGTGCTACAATTATCTCTATCTATAATAAACATGGCCCAGTATTTACAGTTGAAAATATTTTTTAAAAATTAACAAAAAATACAAAAATTTATGAAAATTGTTAAAAATTGACTATAAAGGGCAACAACTCTTTAAGGGGTCAACTTAAAATTTTGGTCATATTGACTTATTTGTAGATCTTACTTTGCAGAACATTATTGCTGTTTACAGTTTATCTCTATCTATAATAATATTTAAGATAATAACCAAACTCTGCAAAATTTCCTTCAAATTACTAATTTGGGGGCAGCAATCCATCAACGGGTTGTCAAATTTGTCTGAAAATTCCTGGGCAGATAGATCTTCACTGAAGAGACAATTTCACCCTATGTCAGATTTGCTCTAAATGCTTTGGTTTCAGAGTTATAAGCCAAAATCTACATTTTACCTGTATGTTCTATTTTTGCCATAGTGGCCATCTCGGTTGGTTGACCGGGTCTAACCACACATTTTTTAAATTAGATACCGCAATGATGATTTTGGCTAAGTTTGGTTAAATTTGGCACAGTAGTTTCAGAGAAGAATTTTTGTAAAAGTTTATGGACGACGAAACCAAGTGATGAGTCAGGTCAGGTGAGCTAAAAAGGAGTTTTTAATCAAGGTAACAATGACATCTGGTGGCCATAAAAGCTGTCTCATTAGCATTTTAACCACTTCCCATATTTGCTTTTAAGACAATAGAAGAAAATTATTCAATGCAAAAACAAAACTTACTTGTATATATGAAATTTTCTTTACAGTATGAGTTTTTCTCATTGTTGGAGATTGTAAAGTAGTACAGTCCTGTAACTGCTAAATACCCATTTCTTATCCCCTTTAGTTTGATAAACTCACAGAATATCATATATTTACATTGTGCCACATCTCCTTATTTTTATATGCATTACAATAACATGAACAATTGTAATTCAAATCTATATATCAAAGCAAAATGAATTTCACTACTTTCATTCATGCATCCTTTGGAAAAATATAAGTTCTAAAATGACACAATATATGTTTATTTATATAAAAATAATATTTAGTTTTCGACTCTTAACAGGTATAAACAAGAATGTGTCCCCAGTACACGAATGCCCCACTCGCACTATCATTTTCCATGTTCAGTGGACCGTGACATTGGGGTAAAAACTCTAATTTGGCATTAAAATTAAAAAGATCATATCATAGGGAACATGTGTACCAAGTTTGAAGTCGATTGGACTTCAACTTCATCAAAAACTACCTTGACTAAAAACTTTAACCTGAAGAGGGACAGACGGACGGACGAACAGACGAACGGACGCACAGACCAGAAAACATAATGCCCCCCTTCTATCGTAGGTGGGGCATAAAATTGCACAGCTGTGTCGTGATTTGTGAAATCTGTGCTGAAAACATAGGCATTTATGGTGTTTGAGTAATTCCATCTGTGAAGCTCAACATTAGCTCGTCAGTTGGTGGTGGACAGTTATAAATCTTTCCTGCAGGATGAATGTAGGCCTACATCTGTTCAGGAAAACCAATTTCACAAATTCAAAACTTTCCTCTAGATTTCTCCTACAATATTCATCCAGTTTAGTTCTTTTGGTTTAACGGGACACCGTCCTGATTTTTAATTTTGTAAACCATTCAGTCTCTTGCTTACAAATGGTGCATGAAAATAGGATGGGAATGCATGGCAGTAGACAAGTCTCTATAAAGACTAAAGTGGGTATGTGCCCTGAAAAAAGTTTTATAACATTTGCTTTTTTGAAACTTGTGAAAGACTTGTGCAACACACATACCTAAATAACTATAACATAGGTGGAGAGCATCATTCATGTCAATGTTTTGTTCCTGTTTACATTGTCATTGATGATCATTGATATTTTTCAAGAAAGCCCGAGGCATAGGTCTATTCTTGTCATTACAACCGAAATTTACATAATTACTGCTAAAATAATTATCAGTTTAATATATCTCTTGTAGAAAAACCATACAATTGTAGTATTAACCAAAAAATGTCAAACAGATGATATTGAATCGTAATCCCAAAAGTTATGACGTCTTGAATTCACTCCCCTTTTTATTCTAAAACGATAATTGCGGTTGCAAACAGACTTTGGTTTACTTGCATGGCGATTATATAAATAACAGTATATATTTCTTAAAGAAACTAAAGTTTTACCATGAATAGTTTCCTGAACGTAGTCGTTTTCAGTAAAATGTGCCTTGCAAACAACAGCTGATTGATATGGGTTCTACACGATTACATCGCACATGACAATCTAAGTTTGAGCCATGGCGTTGATCCAACTTTTCCTTCTTATTAAGTCATTTAGAAATGCAAGTCCTCCTCTTAAATGACACTCAGGTACACACCAACAAGGACTAGGCATCGTTAATTGTGACTGTGATTGTTTTGCAGTGCAAAAAACGGAAGTTAAGGACGGAACTGACTGGTCTCACTAATAAGAGACAAGAAGAATTTTAGAGACAAACAGCGACAATAAGTTTAATTTAGTGACGAAGCGACAATAACTAACAAGGGACAAGCGAATCGTAATTCTCTCACGAGGCTATTCTCATTTGATGTGATAGGGTGAAGCTACACCTATCAAATATGTCCCTATGAAAAAGAAGAATTTCACTGTTAGAAAGGAAATGATATTGCATGGTTTTGATTCAATAAATTCTTTAAAAGGAAATTGAATTTTTTTTGTTTTGATGGCCAATTTTGAGCGTGTGCATAAAATATATTTTTTTTTATATCTAATAAAAACTAATCCCTTTCTTCTTAATAAAAACATATTTTTATCTATCAATGTACAGTAATATGAAAAATGTTTTATAACCGCCCCTATAATAAAAAATAATGCATGTTTTTTTTAATATCTATGGGGAATCAGTTGTTGCAATGACATTTTTTTTATTTATGTAAAGTCGCTATATAGTCTTCTTGACGCTTCTTCTCGCTAAATTAATTATATTGTCGCTTCTTATCGCTATTTTAATTTTATTGTCGCTTCTTATCACTTTTTGACGCTTCTTGTCTTTAATTAGTGGAACCCTATTCAGGAACGATAATTTCATATTTTACATAACTGAGACCGAAATAACTATAACGTCATACGGCTTCACGTACAGAAATACTTTAAATTGTATATTATGCAATATAATTCACGGTCAGTCGACTTTTAATTATAATATCATGTTATATCAACGAGTGAAATGATTTTAAAATATCTTTAGATCGCAAATAGTACTCGAAATTGAACGGACCTCTTTCCACACGGAATTCGAATAATGATAGTTTGTAATCAGATTGACTGCTTATAATGCAAAAGACACATTAATAAACAGATTTTTAAAACGAACAATACACACTGATCGTTTCTTTGTTTCCCAATGTAAATGAAAGGAACAAAAACCAATACATACCACAAAAAGTAGAGGAGAAATTTAAACATTTCCGGATCTATTTCTTGCAAAATGACCCCCAGCAAAAATTTGCGTAAGGAAAGATGAACCTCATGACTTGAAAGTCAGGCCTTAAAGCACTGCCTTTAAAAATAAAGAAACTGAAGAAGGCCAATGGCCAAAACGTCTTAAAAAATTGGTTAAATACTACAATAATGTAAGGTATGTTCCCTATTGGAATTTTTAAAACAAGTAAATAATTCAAGTCAGTACTTCACCAAGTGAACATAATTTGGAAACTTTTGCATTAAGAATATATATAAAGAACTGTTTTCTCACTGGCTACAAGCATAGGAGATCCATTTTAATAAAACGTTATATTCATCATGGCAAAAATTAAGAGAGGTTAATATAAGATTTTGAACAGTGTCCATGTACCCAAATATAGATTTCAAGGCAACAAGTTACATCAATGATGTAAGTTAATGATGTCAAGTAAATTCCTGTTTTTTGTCTATTTTTCTTCTTGTTTTTTGGTGTATTTTTTTCTTTTCTTCTTGTATTTGATATATTTAATTTGTTTTTAGTAAACTTTTTTGAACATTTTTAATTTAAGATCATGAGATATTTAGTATAAAACAGGCAGCAGTTTTAACAGTTTCTTAAGAAAATACTTGAAAATTAAAGACGAAAAAAATTCATATAATAAAACAATTGTTGATTTTTTATTTCAGTTGATACGATGAATATCAACACCAGAGGCAGACTTGGGGTAATTGTAATTGTAATCATTAATCAGCTGTAATTGATTACAATTTTTCAAGTAATCAGTGTCATCATTAATCAGCCAAAAATCTGATTACATGTAATTTAATTTAATCAATTACTTTTCAAAATACCCTGTAATCATGATTACTTTTTGATTACATTCTGATTACAATAAAAAAAATCTAAAATTGTGTTTTTAGTCATTAAATGAACCTCTTTGTTATTCATATTTGATAAATTTTTAACATACTAAAATGGTTTGGTTACTTTACGCATGTCTACTTCAGTAAAAAATAAACTGTTACAGTATTGAAAAGTCATCATTAGCCTAAGCAGAGACATATAGTACAATTATATACCTTTTATCTTAGTAAAAGATATTGTATACATGTATATTCATCGTTTTATAATGATCTTCATATTAATATTCGATAATAACTGTTATATATTCAAGTAATACATTTCTTTAACCCTGAATTATAATCTTTTGTTAATTTTTGTGATTTTTGTCAACTTTGAATTGACAGGTATGAGACTTATTAAGGTTTGTTTTTATTGCAATTACCAACTGAGTATAGCTGTAGGGAAATATATATGATAAAAGGTAAATCAGACATGAAAATTTATCTAATTAGCACAAACTAAATTAAAAGTTGGACAAATATGTTGTTTAAAATTTTAAAAAATGTATTTGGACTGGACATGTAAATTGCAATGATTTTTAGTACTTACTGTACATATTGTTTACAATTTGATTAAACATTTCTATTAAAATTTAACATAGTTTTAACTGGTAACTGTATTTCATCCATATTTAAACTTCCATAAACTGCAACTTGGAATACATATGAAAGAGGTCAGAAGACAAATAAAAAAAAACTCTTGATTATGATATATCTTTATTAAATTTAATTCAAAATAATTCAGAGATCATTGGTGATAAAGTGTAATGTATATATATGTAGTGAAATTTGGTGTTTATTTAAATAGATGAAGTTTAATTTGAAGTTATTATTTTATAATTGAACCAAATAAAATACTTTCTCAGAAATGCTATAGTTATATTGAACTTTTATTCATTCACATCATTCAAAATGTTTTGTTTTTAAATTCATTGTAATCAGATGTAATCATGATTACTTTGCTAATGTAATCATTAATTTAATCAGATACTTTCAGAAATGATGTAATCATTAATTTAATTTAATCGTACAAATGACAAAGTAATTGTTATTTAATCAATTACATTGAAAGTAATCGGACCCATCTCTGACCAGAGGTTTGATCAACCTTATCAAAAGTCAATAATTGTATAATGTCCCCTAAATACTTAAATTCAGCTTGAAAAAAGCTTGTACACATATTACGACCTGATATTGTATTCTCTAATTTTTAGTTTCATAGGGGACCGGTAAAATTAAAATAAATTTTACAAACTCCATCCAGATTCTCTTTTATGACTCTTGTGTAATGGTAGCACCTCTTAAGGGTTCTGATTTAAATTTAAAAAAAAATATAAATTCTACCAAAATATATTTAATGAATGGCTATTATTTATTTTGAATTTATTGATCCATAAAATTAATTTTTGACTCTTCACATTGAATAATCCGCGAAGCCGATTATGTAAAATGTGAAGAGTCAAGAATTAATTTTATGGGTCAATAAATTCAAAATAAATTATTGCCATTCATTATAAATAAATTTCTATTAAAACTAAGGCTAAAAGAACTTTTTATAGAATTTACATTAACAATAACAACGTACACACATGTTGGCGTATGAATACACGACGTCAGAGTGGGCGTGTCGCCATAAAAATTGACAACATTGAAAATAAAACTAATATTTTTAACCAATCAGAAGACAGTAAATACACCAAATTTATTTATTTTCAAATGAATGGTGATGTATGACTTACTCTGTTGTCTTATTCTCCATTGGTTTTTAGGTTGTTCTGCTATTTTTTCAGATACATAGGCTAATTCCCAATTCTGTACCTGTCTTGTAGATTCTGAAGAATAAAATTTAAATTTTGATGGGAGAATTCATCAGTTGTTTCCCATGATGAAACTATCAACTATCTTATCTAAATGTACATGTGTACATGTATTTATAAGAGGAACATTCTGTGGATTCCTGATAACCTCTGGATACTCATTATCATGATCATGAACTATCAAGCATTGTTTGGTTACTGCAAAATAAGAATTTACAAAATATCTTCTTTGAATTATATTAAATAAATAGATTTTATGCTTAGGATTAGTAAATAAAAAAAAACATTAATAGTATGAATTCAGAGATCTGGAAAAAAACCAATACTGGATTTTAATGGCTTTATCTGAGAGACCCAGAGTCAAACTTTGAAAGCAAAGGATTGTTTAAATATTTTAGGAGTTTTATGAACAAATAGGGGCATAAAAGGAAAAGCTAAATCAATATAATATTTGTCTACGGTCAATATTGTGTGAGGGAGTTGAGCCTCAGTTTCACAATCATTCTAAATTCATCAATAAATAATTGCTTGTTTAATCATGTATATCCTTACCCCAAACAACAATATTAGGTACTTGGATATCTTGTGGTCTGAAGGAATCTGCAGATCTCCCATCTCCCAATGTGGTTGTCTCTTTTACCATTTTTATTTCTTACTGAAATTATACAAAATACAATAAATCACTTTTTGCCAAAATTTTACCTACAAAACAACAAGTTGGTTTATTTATTTTGGCTGTTTCATTTGATAGAAAGAAATGAACTAACTTAAACTAAAGTGAATCATCATACCAGAAGAAAAGAAGAAAAGACTGCAGAACTTGTGTAAAACTAATTGAGACGACTAAATTGTACAACATTGAAAAATCAGTTGTTTCTCAAAAATAATGTAACAAACCAATCACATTCAGTAATTTGAAGATATTCAAATCATAAAGAAGTAATAGGTTAGGTTGAATTAAGTAATCTAATAATGTATGCATGTTTTGAGCAGTTTTCCAATTTTGTCTTCTTTTGTTATCTTTTTCTAAAAACATACAAAATGACACGTTAATAAATTTTTACAATGTCCACCTTTCAAATTATTACATGTGATATCACTGAAAGAGGAGTAACTCCAAAGCAAATGTAATATCTATATTCATTCATAAATTGTCAAGTAATTTTTGTTACAATTGACAGTGCTTATACATGATCTGAATTAATTGTACTGCATTTAATAAAAAGAGTCAGAAAAAACTATTGAGTTTATGGCAAAACAATAAATATCTATAATCAAAATAGTCACAGATGAAAAGAAAAGTAAGACCTTTAACTTTAAGAATAGCTTTTTAATTATGAATATAAAAACTATGTAAATTAATTTCGATCTATAGTGCCTAACAAGATTTTGTGAGGTAGACGAAATTGACCTCAAAACGATCGTATTGACTTTATGGGTCAATAGGTAGATCGGACATATTTTGACTTTATTTAATGGCTTCTTTAGTTTGGGATTAATTGTAATTAGTATGTTCCTATGAGACTGAAAAATGATATTTTTTGTAAGATAAATAATATTTTTACCTGGCGTAGCCGTGCGTAAAATGTATTTTGGCATTTCTCTTCGAAAAATGACTTTTTGATTGGAATAAAACTTCTTATTTGTAAACTTTTTCTGTTTTTCTCCACAATTGCCTATTAAAAAAATAATCTATCTACTATGTATTTGGAGAAAAATTGTGAAAATAGGAGAATTGGCAATTCTTACCTTCCGTACCTATACTTTCATTGATAAAACATAACATGAACTCATCCAATGTCCAGTTTGAAGGTCATTTTAGTTACTGTCACATTCATGCACGTTCTGATTTAATCAATAGTCATGTATGAAAAGCATAAACAGTTTGAAGGTAAACTGTAATAATTTAATCCAATCAAATTGCATAATTTTCAATAACAATGACCTGTCCACATCAAAATAAGTAATATAGGGGTAAACTGGGTAGGGAGAAAATGTAAGATATTCAAAGTTAATTTTTTTGCAATAACGAATAAAAATTTGTGAACTAAATGTATTGCTATCATTTCATAAACATGTCGTTCTGTGTTGTTACAGTTTTCGGAACTTTCATGTATGTATTTAAGGCAAAACAAAGTTTGGGCTTCAAAAGTCCACATAATTATTGACTTTATACAGAAAATTCATCCTTTTAAAACATAAAATGTTTCACAAACAATACGCGACTACAAAGTAAAATCATTTCTCAAAACACTGCAAAAAAATTCATTTCGATTGGTATAGTGGTATTGTTATAACGTGTGTTGAAATGAACAGTGGTATAGCAAACATCGAATTCCCTCACAAAATCTTGTTAGGAACTATAATACTATTTTTAATGATCTTTTCTTGACTTGAAATTATTTTATGACTACAGGTCTTATGAAAACCCTGGTAATACTTTAAATTATTTAAAGAGATTGATGTTGCATATTAAGAGGATTATGAAGGAGGTGGAGCATTATTTCGTAAAAAACTTATATTCATCATTATTCTGATCTCTGACTTGTTTAATGCACACAAATAATCCAAATTTTAAAAACAGGTGTTTTCTCTCTTAACATGTTCAATGATGTTGAAAACCACACAAAATAAGAGCCTTATAACAAATGAGATTGTGAGACAATAACATACTTTTTTTGTTCAAACTCTGTTATAGATTTGAATAAGATTGGGGAATGCTGAATTTTCTTTAAATTGAACATAAGAAAACACACCCATGGGGACATGAAGACATATAACTTTATGAAATCCTCAATTTGTAGATCTAACTTTACTGAACAATCTTACTGCTTGCCTCTTTCTAAAATGAACTTGGCCCAGTAGTCACAGTTGAAAATATTATTGCTGTTTACAGTTTATTTCTATCTATTATAATAATCAAGATAATCACCAAAAGCTGCCAAATTTTCTTAAAATTACCAATTCAGGGGCAGCAACCCAACAACTGGTTGCCTGAATGGTCTGTAAATTTCAGGGCAGATAGATTTTTGATCTAATGAACATTTACATGATTTAATTCCATGTCAAATTTGCTCTAAATGCTTTGGTTTCAGAGATATGAGCCAAAAACTGCATTTTACCCTATGTACTATTTTTGGCTATGTCTGCCATCTTGGTTCGCAGGCAAGGTCATCAGACACAATTTTTAAAACTAGATACCCTAATGATGATTGTGGACAAGTTTGGTTAAATTTGTTTTAGTATTTCATTTTGTAGTTTCAGAGGAGAAGATTTTTGTAAAAGATTACAAAAATTTACGAAAAAATTGTTAAAAATTGACTGTCAAGGGAAATAACTGATCATTTTGGTCATGTTGACATCTTACTTTGCTGAAAATTATTGCTGTTTACAAAAAAATATACATATTATCTCTTTCTATAATCATGATAATAATATTCAAGATACATGTAATAACCTGTATTATAACCAAAAACAGCAAAATTTCCTTAAAATTACAAATTCAGGGGCAGCAACCTAACAACGGGTTCAATTCATCTGAACATTTCAGGGCAGATCTATAGATGTTGACCTGATTAACAATTTCACCCAATCTCAGATTTGCTCTAAATGCTTTGGTTTCAGAGATATAAGCCAAAATCTACATTTTACCCCTACATGTATGTTCTATTTTTAGCCATGGTGGCCATCTTGGTTGTTTGGCGGTCATTGTACACATTTTTTTCAACTAGATACCCCAATGATGATTGTGGCCAAGTTTGGTTAAATTTGGCCCAGCAGTTTCAGAGGAGAAGATTTTTGTTAAAGTTAATGACGGCAGACAGCGGACGACAGATGATGGACGCCAAGTAGTGAGAAAATTAAAGCTCACTTGGCCCTTAAACTTTGAACTCCTCAACCCCAATTACATTTTGTAGGCAATCACAGGACCCTCTATTTTTGGCCTTGGTGAGTTCAAGAGTGTGAAGACGAAATGCCAAATGCTGTCTAATTTATTCTTTAAGTTATTATGACAGAATAGAGCATGGCAATAAAATAAAATTTAGATTATTTTTTTAAAATTGCTATAAAAGTATGTTACATTTTGGCTCAGTCATGTCAGTCAGTACAACCATTTATTGTCTTGATGTGTCTTTTGATTCACTGTATTGAAAATGACAAGGATTTGTATAGTAAGACATATATATTTTTTATTTAAGTCCAGTACTAGTGTACTCGCCTACGAGAGAATTTAATTATAAGTGTCACTTGAAATCTACCCATTACACTGTGTATAACTTGAATATCAAAGGATAAATGTTAAAGGTCATTTATATTTGATTTGTTTAAGCAAGGAAATATAACTTCAAATGTCCTTGGTTTAAGAATGTGTTTAACATGTTTAATCTAACTACAATGAACTATAACATGTATACATTGTATACACAAGTTCCGGGAAGTTTTACACTCATACCTAGCAGTCTACTCCCGTATTGACTATTCGGAAAAAGAAAAAAAATACTTGATTTGTTCAACAGGTCAGGAATAACCACCAATTGGTGGATTATACCTCAGTTGACGTATAGTCCACCAATTGAGGTATATTGGTATAGACCAATTGATGTACAAAAAATGTATAATGCAAGTTTTTCTTAAATTAAATGCTAGTATGAGATAGGAGCATGATTTTGCAACTTGCAACATATTTCATGACCCTTATTGAGTCCTCCGAAAGTTTCAGTTTTGTCAAAGCCTGCTGCATCTCTTGAGAATGCGCGTTTTGTTTTTTTGTTTTTTTTTTTTTCTCTTTATGAGCACTCAGACTGAAGGGTTTGGAAGACAATTCTAAAAATCACAATATGACTTAACTTTTAATTTATACAGTAATATAATTAGTATATAATATTAATACTTAATAGTTGTTAAAGAGTGATGAACATATATGCATAGAAAGAAGCTGGGTTTGGGCTTTACTTATTAACGGATGTCTAGTGAGTTAATAATAGATATATTTAACCAATAATTAGAAAACAATTTATTCAAAAATATAATATTGGGCCTCAACCTTCCTTCTCATGTTGGTGGAAGAGGTATATGTGGCCAAAATTTTGTCATCATTGTGCTCCGAACATTAAAAGTATTTTATTGAAAAAGAAAATATATAACATATACACACAAATTATAATAATAAGTATCATATATAATACTAAGTAATATTGTTTTTATTTAAGTATATATCTCTATTTCTATGAAATGTGGTGTTAAGAGTATGAATTAAACCACCTGAACTGATAACACAACTAATTTGATAAATTGAATAAACATATGCATACATTGAAGGGAATAATTCCTGTGGTATATTAAATAACAAACAGTTTAATTCATTTAAAACAAAAGTTTCATCATTTATTTCTATTCTAATGAAGTCATTTATATATTTTCAGAATAGTCTTAATTTTTTACAATGTAGTGCTCAGTAAATGATTTAGGGTTTCATTTTCCGAGTTACAGAAATAACATATGGGTAAAACGTTACTATAATTTCGTCTTTTTTGATTATCTTTAGTAGGAAGAGCATTATGCACAACTCTGTAAATAAAATCTTGCTGGTAATTGCTTTTGATATTCCTAATATTACTCCATATATCTGTAAAATCGACATAGCTAAACTTTATTTCAATTTTATGTTTATGATTATCAATTTCGAGAATTTTCTTATAAATATTTTTGGGGTTGATACTTTGTAAATCAATTTTATTCTTATGATTTATTAAGAGAGCTTTTCATTTTGTATAAACTCTTGGTAAGATCATAGTATGTTGGTATTTATTATTTCCTAATTCTGAATTAAACTCCCTTAATGTATAACCTAAGTAATATATCATAAAACATGTGCAAACAGATGTATTTCCTTGTAAAAAAAAAGTAGCTCTTTGGATAAAGCATGGCATCTATTTTCAGATTTATGTATGGTATTTGTTGTCCACCTCTATTATACATTTGTGATAGAGACTTTCTATTTATATATTCCGAGTTATTCCTACCCCAAAAGAAAGTGTAAATATATCTATTTATTGGTGTGAGATATTCAGGTAAAGGGGACACAACTCTAGCAACAAATAAGATTTTGCTAATGATATAGGTATTTATAACAATAAGTTTATGTTTAAAATTTAGCTTTCTATTTTCCCATTTTTCTACTGTATTTTTTATACTATGGATAATTGGTAGCCAACTTTTACTTTGACTCTCCTTACCAAACCAAATGCCCAGTGTTTTTACGCTCTCCTTTGTTAAAAGTTTTAAACAAGTGTCTTCTTCTGGGGCATTACAAATATTTAATATTTCCGTTTTGTTTTTATTTATTTTTGCTCCTGATGCTTTACCAAATTTTTTGAATTCATTCATAAATAAGTAATAATCTTTAATATCTGTTGTTATTGTTGTACAGTCATCAGCATGTTGGAAAAGTTTTATTGGATCTTTTAAATTTGGAATGTTAATGCCTTTTATGTTTTTATTTTTTCTTATTGAACTTGCCAGTGTTTCAATAGCTAAGGCATATAAATTCATAGAGAGCGGACAGCCTTGTCTAACTGATCTTGTAATTAAAATTTCTTCTGTTAACTGACCATTGACTTGAATTTTACTTTTTTATATCTTTATACAGTATCTTAATCCATCTTATGAATTCTACTGGTAGGTTCATTTTCTTTAAAACTTTAATAAGAAATTCATGTTTAATCTTGTCAAATGCTTTTTCTTGGTCAAAATTTATTAAGAAACCTTTTATATCGTTTAAATTCATATGGTCGAAAATGTCTGAAATCGAGATAATATTATCAAAAATATTTTTTTCTTTGCCTGCTCCTGTTTGTTTTATATCAACTAATTTATTTATTACTTTAGATAATCTTTTAGCTAAAGTTTTTGTGATTAATTTATAATCAAAGCATAATAAGCTTATAGGTCTCCATTGTTTTAGGTCTTTTTTATCCCCTTTATTTTTACAATTTAATGTGATTATACCCATTTTCATTGTTTCGGTTAATTCCCCTTTTAAGTATATATTATTGACAATTTCAACAACTTCATCCCCAATTATATTCCAAAATTTTAGATAAAACTCTTTACCTAGGCCATCTATACCTGGTGATTTATTGTTTTCGAAATCTTTAATATCATTTAGACATTCTTCTTTGCTTATGAATTGGTTTAAAGCTGACCAATCTTCATCTTTTAATTCATTTAATTCTATTTTCCCTAGATATTCATCAACCTCTTGATCATTATAGCCATCGGAAGTATATAGCTCAGAATAGAAATCTAGAATTATTTGTATTATTGAATTTTTATCGCAAGTAGCTTTATTGTTTTTATCAAATAATGATTTTATTTCCTTCTTTGTGCCTCTTTTTTCTTCTGCTATTTTAAAGATTTTGATATTCTTAATATCTTCTTTACAAAAACACTCACGTGATCTGATTAATGTTCCTATTTTCTCTTTTGTTTCAATTGCTATTATTTCGTCCTTAATTGTATTTATTATAGAGCAGTTTTGAGAGGGTTTTGCTTCTTCAACTAATAGTGAGTCATATAACTTATTCAACTTCGATTTACTAATTTTTGCTTGGACCCTTGAGAAATTAATTGTTGTTTCTTTTATTTGTTTTTTTTAAGAGGTCCCAACCTTTAAGAGGGTCATATTTCAGTTTATCTTCTTTCCATTGTTTGATAATATTTGATATTAATACGGTATAATTTTCATTTTCAAGTAGGCTATTATTCATTTTCCAAAAACCACGACCCCATTTTTTCCGTTTATATTGTATGTTAATCTGAACAATTTTATGATCTGACTTTTTATATGGAATATGTTTAATTTCTCTAATTTTATTAATAAATTCATTATCTGCATAAAACCTGTCAATTCTAGTACGTGAACCGGAGATGTTGTAGCATATAAAATTTTCCTTGTCTTTATACATTTCTCGAAAAACATCTTTAATTCTTAAAGTATCTTTGATACTTTTGAATTTATCAAGTATATATTTATTAAGTCTACAATTCATGTTGTTTGAATCTATTTTGTTTTCTATGAATGCATGTGTACAACAATTCTTTTGCTGAAACATTTGTACTATTGACCATAATTGACTTTTAATAATGAAAGTTCAGTATTAACAAAGAGCTCCATTCACCTGTGGAGTTGTACTCATGATCACATGACTGCAGACAGTATTGATGTCCATTGACAGGTGATTAGTGGTAAATTTGCCAATCAAAAATTGACAAAATAACAATAGAAGAAACTTCAAATACAATTATTGATTAAATGAAATATGTTATGTCACTATACTAAACTAGGAATGTTTGACAAGTTTTCATACCATAATATGGTTTTAAGAAAACAATGCTCCATTTTGATGAAATAATTTGTTTTGAAAAACAAAGAATTATACACCAATTGGTCTATACCATGATATGTCAATTGGTGACCAATTGGTGGTTATTCCTGGCATGTTTAAAACTGAAAATACAACTCATTTGTAGGCTACACCACAGGCAAAGAAAAACCAAACACAAAACACAATTTTCAAAAGAAGTCTCCTTATCAAAGCTAAATATTCATGCTTTTTTTCTTTCTTACCTGTTTATCGTTTGTAAAATATCAATATTTTTAACATTACTGCTTTCTGATTTCGTTTTTATTATGGGTTTTTCCCTTTTCCCAAAATAATCTGAGTTATCTCCCTTTGAAATAAAGTAAAACAAGCACAAATACCGAAATATTTCTAAATAAATTCCGGAATATACTGTACAGTATGAAATGATATGATCAATTTTGGAAATTCGGCGTGATCATGAATCACATTTATTTGTAACAACTTATAAATAATCCAATCTTAGAGTCAGTCAAACAATTTATTGAAATTTGTTCATAGGTGGTGTAAAATATTTGTTAATTATGTTACAAAGTTTAAACAGACTGATTAATTTCCCGGCGACTTTTAAGACTAAGGAGTTGTACAGTAAGACTATAAACTGGCAGCAGTCCTTTTGCGCCAATTACTGTTTTTCAGGAGTATCATTGGCGCCAGATTTTGTTTTCTAAATGTATCAATTGCGCCAAAATTCGGAACTCATTTGCGTCAATTTACCCGGTGTACACATATCTATCATAAATATTAATAATTAATATGTATTCTTATTTTTGGCTTAAAAAGTATCATATGTTCGGAGATATTTCACCATGAAGATGAGCATCTGGAGAGAAATGGCCTGAATTGCATTAGACAGTCCATGTACAGAGAGAGAAGAAAACTTATTGTTTTGCTGAACACAGTGCTTTGACTGTTCCCGCAATCCGTATGGGCTGAAACTCTGTCTACCACAAGACGTACCAGTAATGGAGCAGAAGCATTCTACAGGAATTATTATGAACTGTTTTATGCATTTCATCCTTCAATGTTTTTTTTTTTTTTTTTTTTTTTAGTTTAAACATATTTATTTATTATAGTGGATTAATCCCTTTCCACTTTGCGGGTGCGAGTGCTGCCTTGTAGCGGCATTAGCCTGCTCTTTTTCGAAATCTACAAGGGTGTCTTTAACGTGCAAGATATATGACTCTCTCTTAACACGGGTCAGTCACTTATCGTGCCCATCCAACAGATTATCGTCGTTTCCTCAAGACCATAGTCGCAAATGGTGTCAAGGGAGAGCCGAAAATTCAGTCCCTGAAATTTTCCTCCCGAACGGGAATCGAACCAGGAACCTTTGTGTTAGAAGTCCGATGCACTAACCACGACACCACGGCTTTTTTTTTTTTTTTTTGGACAATAAAGTGAAGTTATAAGCTACTACATACATTAAACTTGGATGTACCCATGCTGCATGATGCAGCAACATTCAGTCCCTTGTAAACTGCCGGTTCCAAGTCCGAATAAAGGAGGAGAGAAGTCAAATTTCTTCTTATTGGCGCAATCGTATGTTTTATTTTTAGCGCAAATGATATCATGTAATTTTAAAACAGGTGGCGCATTGGAGAAAAAAAGTTGTGGCGCAAAAGGACGTATTTTTGACACATTATTATTTACTGTTGCATTGCATTTAATAGAAAAAGAGTACTTTGTGGCAAATAAACCAAGATTATTATAGAAAATCCACAGCCTTTCATAAAGAGATTTTTTGTTATAAAAATTGAAACATAGATTACTCACTTGCTTTTCTATGATGTGCTAGTGTTTATTTTTTACAAAAAGTTCTAACCAACCTGTAAATTCCAAAATACCTCGTGCAGAGTAACTAAAGTCGAGCGCACCCTAAAAGGTGTACTTGATTTGGTCCATATTTTTATTTGTTCTAACCAATAACTACATTAATAAACTTGTTTTAAGGAAATCAACGCTAGCACTGCATGCATTAATCCTATATCTATCAGTCATCAAATTGCCAAATATGATAGAACAAGGATGAAGACTGTGGATTTTCTATAAAATTTCCATATGTTTAGCATTGAAGCAACACAAGGGTACATAATCCTTACATGTAATTAGATTAATTTTTTGTTTTTGTTTTTTTATGATAACCTTAAGCCAAAAGTAAACCCCTATCTTATGTTTAATTTTGTATAGATTTGGATTGTATTGATTTCGAATCCAAACTGATGTATCATCTATTGGATAAAGGGTGGACTCCATTAAACACAACTGAATTAAAAGAAATAAAAGAATGTAACTTGGGGGTTATACAAAAGTGTAGATTCCTAGCTCCGGCTATATTAGGTGCTTGGTCATCTAAGTTGAATATATTTGTTTGAAGATTGGCCCTGCACTCTTGCCTCCAACATCGCCAGTATATAGCATGAATCCTCTGTCGGTTTTTCTGGTATTTGAAACCGTTGTATATTAACACTTTTCCTCCGCGATTTCCAGAAATGACCCTAGCAGCCATTTTAGAGATGTAATGGTAAAGGGCAGCAGAGTCCTTTATATACCATCTTTTCATGGGAACTTTCAATTTACTCAAAGATGTCAATTTCAAAACAAAATTGACATTTCTATATAAGGAATAGGGGCCAATGCAGTGCCATATTTCCTGTGCTTGCATCATCAACATGGTAACGCGCATCACCGTTATTACACACGTGCAAAGTGAGAAATTCTTGAATAGCTTAAAATAGGTTGAAATATGAAAGAATATTTTCTTATAAAAAATAAATGAAAAAGGGGTAATCCGCGGCACACGTGTCTGCAATTGTAATCGCTTTTATGATAATTTAAGTATCAATATTCGTTTTTTTTAACAAGTTATATCTTTAACATATCCGACGCATTTTTTATGTATTAAAGCAAGTATATGAAGTTAAAATCCAACCATTAATCTTTATCAGTTAATTTTTTATCATAGTTTAAAAATTGCACAATTGCACATAGGGCTAACGCCTGACAATTCTTAGTCCTATAATATAAGCCTTCGTAGGTTCATATCGTCTTTATACGACGTTTTTTTATCGGATTTTTTTTTTAACAAAAGTCTCGTGGTTCAGAATTGATAGTAAAAAAGATCCGATTAAAAACGTCGAATGAAGACGATATATACCTACGAAGGTTTATATAATAGGACTAGAGGATTCGGAACGTCGAATATACTTACCTGTAAAGGTTTTTAAAATATAAAATGTACCCTGTGTTTAATAAGCATCTTTCTTTATTTAACGCTTCAACTAATTGGCGAATGTGGTGTAATTAAGCGACTTTCTCTTCCAAAACAAGTCGATCTTTATTGTATACGGTCTTTCTTAGGGGCTAAGTAGTCCATATCGGGATACACCAAAGACCTGAAAGTGGACATGAAATGACCTGGGCCCGTATATGTGTCGATATATTAAAATTAAATTAACTTTTTAATTCTTCAATGGATTTCCTAAAAATTTTAGTTTAATGAAGGGACCATTTTCAGGTCTGTAGTGTAACCTATTTATATCATATTCGGTGTGATATGTCGGACTATCGAACCGTCGGACTATATAACCGTCGGACTATCGAACTGTCGGACTATTGAACCGTCGGACTATCGAACCGTCGGACTGTCGAGCGGACCCCATTTTCAAGAAATACTTACGTTTATACTTTTCAAATACCATCTTGCAACACCAGCATTAGGAACGAGTCCTTCTATTATAAGAGATTGCAACACCTTAGTAATACCTGCCTCTATGACCGCTGAGGAAAGTCTTGACTCATTCAAGAGACTACTGCATGTACATTAGATTTCAAGTCCCATATTTTTATTGGCATATGTATAAAATTTATGTACAGCATAAAATTTTCATTTGAACTTGTTATACTTTGAAGTGCAAACAGTGAAAGGATAGTCACCCAAATGACGGGGGTCACTTAGTGGTAGAAGAAGAAGTGGAAGTATGGACTCAACATTTCTTTGGATTGTATCCAATGTGGAATGAAAAATTTCGCATCATCTATATTTCATATGACTTTTTTGTCCTCTATATACTAGTAAACAACTTATCAATTCTAAAGTCTTTGTGAATTTTCAGTCATGAGCACTAAGGAACCAAAAGAAACACTAGCCCTAAAAGAAAAGTGATAAACAATCTACAGCAACACACCTAAACTGGCGTACACCACTTAGTGTGCGTAACATGGACTTTCATTCCATAAAAAAACTCTTCTAAAAGAGATGTTGTACTCTTTTGACATGCAATTGTTATTTTGATATTTGAAAATGAAACTTAGCAAGATAACGAAACATTCTCCTATGATTTATTTCCAATATCAGAGAAATGAAAAGACATTTGATGAAATCTCAATAAATACAAACAAACTGTGAGAATGCTTGGTCTGAGGTGAACATAGCTAACTCCAGAACATTAATTATTGGTTGTTACTATCGATCACCTTTCATCACAAAAGTTCATCACTTGACGAATTAAATGCATCACCAAATTGCGCAAATGGGTATTCAAAAGCTAATATAATTGTAAATAGAGGATTTTAACCTTGCCAAATAATTAATTACTTGAATCCCAGATAATAGATAACAGCCAATACTTATTATATATAATAAATGACAACTGTTTAGATCAAATAGTATATATATATATAGACAAACCAACAAAAGTTTTAAGAATACTCAATCTCGAACTGTTGCATTAACTATAAACAATAAACTGGGGTTACTATGTTCACAGCCTGACAGACACTTATCTTTGAATTGTCCATCCTACATACTTTAATAACACGTTGTATTAAAGTATATATGATTTTTTTTATCATTAAGATAAAAAAAATTCGAGTCTGAGACCTTGAAATGCCTGTGGTTACAACACCTATTGGGAATGCAGATTATGGCATCGTTTGCACTGCAAGTACAATGTCATTAAAAAGAGAGAAAAAGAAGCATCAGGAAACCTGCATCCATTAAGCAAACCGGAAAAATATGAAAGAGGGCATAAAACTACAACAGAAAGGATCAAATAATTTATGACAAAAGTATATTACAAGAACTATTTTTTACCTTCAAAGATGCCTTTATAAAAACCTTCACTTCTAATTAAACCACACAAAAAAATAACACACAAAATGAAATTGTCTAGAATCACTGAACCACCATAAAAAAAATCGCAAGAAAAAACAATAACTGCAAATTACTGTAGCATACAAGCATATATGAAAACATCACAGCCAGACAAGTGATCGGCTTCTGGCTCTGGTGTGTGGCTGTGTTTTAAAAAATATAAAGCATGCATTATAATGAACACAAACGATGAGGCAAATATTCTTAGTGGATATTTCAAACGCACTAATGAATTAAATGATGACCCACTATCAGAAATTGTCATAATCTAAAAATGAAAAAGTAGAAAACATAGAATAATGTCGTCAACAAATTACTTTATGGCATCAATCGAAATAAGGCCACAGGTCCTGATGAAATTATATGGCAAGATTCTTAAGAAAAAAAGAGCCTCTTAGTCGTCATTGTTATTTAGCTTTCGAAAATTAATCACCCCACTCAAAATACTTACAGACTTCAAAATATGCAAACATCTGTCTTGCATTAAAATAACTTTGAGACAAATACGATGCCATAAAAGAAAGATACCATGCAGAGGGACATTCTGGGGGTGATCTTATGTGCTCCGGAAGGGTAAGCAGTTCCTGCTTCACATATGCATACCCGTCGTGTTGCTCGTGCTGTAACATTTTGATTTTATACTTTGTGTTATAACGTCACTTTTAAGCACCGCTCTTGGGCTATTTCGTGGCAGAACATTTTGATTGTTGGAGGAAGCCGGAGTGCCCAGAGAAAATCACGACCTTCGATAGGAAAAATTACAATCCGAGTCAATTATGATTGGAGTCGATTGCACCCGCACGAGCGGGGTTCTAACTCAAAAACTCGGTGTTGACTGGCATTGAGCACAGTTAGAAACTACTAAGACCAATGATTTCTTGTAAATATTCTAATTCGGTAGTTCACATTCGTGAAAAGGGAACGGGATAGTAGTTACGACATTAGGAGCACATCCGATATCATCGGTGAAACGGATATTCAGTAACGGTCAACCATCTCATGATGACCTTCGTGAAATATACGAAGGGATGATTTCAACTTCACCATTTGGAATTCTTGTTTTAATAGCTTCCTTGTGAGCAGCAACCCTCTATCAAGGAAATCATGATAGGAAATACAAGCCCGGGAATAACGTATAATTTGGGAGTTATATACTCCGTATGCAGGCGCTGCTGGAATGTTGTGAGTCGTGTAAAACATAAATTATCGTAAATTGGTCTCTCTATGTTTTAGATTGTCTTTTTGAAAATTGAAATTTTAAGGAAGTGATAATTAGGAGAAAGAAATCCATACAAAAAAAAACCGTTTAACCTGAATGACTAACTTTTACTATAAATCACCGTCGCGTATACATTTATACTTTCCGACTCCAGATTTTGAGTTGTATTTTCGTCCACTTCCCGTCTTCTGCCATCCCATATAGTATTTAACTGACACTGGTACATTATCCCCACTATTTGAAGCAATAATCGAAAATTCTTCATTCAATCTCAAATCTTCAAAAATGTACTTACATAGAGATACCGTCTTCTCGTACTCTAATTCGGCGACATCTTTTCCTAATGAACGGTACAGTTAACAAACGTTGAAAAAAGATACTATCAATCTATTATTAAATTTAAGTATACCAAATTATTTAACAACTTGTATGACAAAGCTAAATAAACCAATCTGAACTCCTGAGCAATATAAAAAAAACAACAAATAAAATCGCTTGATCATCTCACTTATTTTTCACGTGCTCCGTGATTCTGTGACTTTACCAAAGTCAAAATTAATAAATTTCCACTAAAATAAAAAGATATGAAATATGAAGTCATTGTTTTCGATCAACAACCAATAAAAAAAATATTTAGTCGTTTATAGATAATACGTTACGAATTTGTAATAGTTAACAAAAACGTACTTAACATTCGTTCAGTGTAGGTTCACTTGTGTTAATATGTCTTTTGATTGAGTTAAGCCATTTCAATTGATATTTTTATAGTGTGTATTTCTATGTTGTGATGTTACACTATTGTTTCAGATAAGGTTGAAGGTTTGGAACCATTAAAAAGTTTAAACCCGCTGCAATTGTTTGCACATGTCCTAAGTAAGGAATCTAATGTTCAGTAGTTGTCGTTTGTTGGTGTATCATATGGTTCATAAGTGTTTCTCGTTTCTCGTTCTTTATATAGATTAGACCGTTAGTTTTCCCCGTTTGAATGGTTTAACACTAATTTTTTTTTTTTTTTTTGGGGGGGGGGGAGGGGCTTTATAGCTTGTTGTTCGGTGTGAGCTAAGGCTGCGTGTTGAAGACCGTACTTTGACCTATAATAATATGGTTTATTTTTATTAATTGTGATTTGGATGGAGAGTTGTCTCATTTGCACTCATGTGACAATATGATGGGCTTAAAATATATATATAAATATATATAATATATATTTATGTTTATATTTATGAAATGTTTATTAAATTGAATAAAATAAATACAGGGGAATATCTATTAAGAAAATCATGACCTTGAAATGGTTGTTCAATCGACCGCTACGTTGCATATAACATATTTACATCAGACCACAGGGGCGGATACAGAACCTCGATTTAGGGGGGGGGGGCACCATGAAACCAAAATTTATATATTTTTTTAGAGATGTATACATGTATATATGCGAGTGTGGGTGGGTTTGTTTAGTTGTTTTTTTTTTGTTTTTTTTTTTGGAAGGGGGGGGGGGGGGTCACATCATCGTTTTCTATTTTTTTATAACTATTTCACTTTATACTTTATTATTTATCTTTTTTATATTCGTCCTAAACATGCATCAAATATTTGCCACTGGACTTTAATTAAACAACCAACAATCAATCAATATTTTCATTATATTTCATCGCCTCTACCTTCTTTTATCTATACTGTTTGGCCTCCCTTCCAGGCTTACTTTTTTGCACAGAATTCTTATCTCTGTAAAACACCTTCATATCCTTATATATGGTGACCTATTCATTTCCTTGTACATGTACGTACATATGGTACCGTAATTGAAACAAGAAAAATAAACAAATATAACTGTATGCTTGGGCTGTATAAGTCCCAGATTCTGTTTTCAAGTAGATCTTATGGAAATAAAATAGCATTTATAAATGATAATTTATTAGAAATTTAAATATCAATTCATTTTTCCTGGACCTGGTGAAAAGGGGGAGGGGTAAAACAAATTGTTAATTTTCCATGAAAATAAGAGGGGAAAGAAATATGACATGCCGTTTAAAAAAAATCAAATCTTATATGGTATTAAAAAAATAGTTTAATTTGTTTGCTGAATAAATTCTCAAAACGAGTTTTGAAATTGAAGAAGAAGAAATTTTATTTGTGAGTACTGTATTTTGGAATGAAGAGATACCCAAATATGTACCGATTATCAGGTTATCTGCATGTTGATATCGTAAAATATCAGCTGCGAGACATAATATGAAGCTTTTTGTCGAGTGAGCGTAGCGAACGAGATCAAAAAGCCTTCATATTATGTCAAGCAGCTGATATTTTACAATATCAATATGCAGATAATCTGATAATCGATTTATCGGGCTATATTTGCGTGTTTTCTTTGTTTCACCAGCACACAAAAGATGACTTGATAAGTTCGGGTCAAAGTTATTAACGTCGGTTCAAACATTATGACGTCGCTGATATGTCCGGGTCAAAGTTATTAAGGCCGGGTCAACGTATTTGACGTCACAAAGACATGATACGGAATAATATTAAGAGCTGAACAGAGTGATATAGACAGTGGGACGACCGATAAAAATGCATATGCCATCCTTATATCGACTTAATTTCAAACATAATTTATATTTGTACCTATTTAAAAAAAAAACATCGTAAGTTTCACCTGGTAATCGTAATTATACATAAACCAATTAAAAATCGTACTATTCGAATCAACATGTGGTAAATGTATTTTACATAAAAGCCTTTGAAAACAGACATTACACACAGGTGTCAATATTTACACACCCACCGATAATTTGTCATAAATCACACATGTGGACGCTGGTATTAATTACATAACGGCCAGTTTAAGAAGTCAAATCAAGCTGGGATTAATTTCCGCTCTGGATAAGAAGATTCAATAGCAATAAAATTATGTTAGATTTTTTTTTTGGTGACCTGAACTGGGGGGGGGGGGGCACATGCCCGCTGTGCCCCCCCCCCCCCCCGGTAAATCCGCCACTGGACCATGTGGTGACATGTAGCAATTAGTTAAAACACTAGATATACGTGTATTCTTCAAACATCAATTTCCAGGTTGGTCAAAACATGTCAATTAGAGTCAACTTAATAGATATTCATCCCTGTATCTTTTGCCGATTTAAGACTATAATGGTCAAATTAATAGAAACCTTGACACTGTTTAAATTCTGTATATATACTTATGTATTTGATTGTATAGAGGAGACCGTCCGTTATGGACACTGGTCCAGACCGGCTTTAATAAAATGCTATTCCAAATAACCATGTGTTGTGTTACACTCATACCACATCTTCTTATATCTAATCAGTCTAGCATTTTGCATGCATTGGTTGGATCCTTTCCTTAACACTGAACAAAGGAAACTCGTTCCGTGTGTCGTATTTGTCAATTTGCATCGTACTAATATGTGTTCTTAGAATTAAAGTCGAAGGAAAATAGGGACAGACAACAATAATTGACGAATAATGCTTGTAATGCATATACCAAAATAATGCTGTTGGTGTCATCGTTATCATGTCGTATGTTTATTTGTGTTCTATTTGAATTGACACTCAACTATGCATAAATTCACAACAGACAATGATAAAACAATACACAACATAACTAAAATCAGATGAATATTGTTATTGTTATGCAACTTGTCCATGGCCACGGACTATTGAATTAGTTCTCTAGTATGTTATTTTGCGAAATTGAATATAATCGTTGCTTGTTCAACTCACAAATGACATCATTTTGGATGTAAACCATCCTTCGGCTAGGAATAAAGATATTACAAACGAGTTCAAAAGTCCTCGGTTATGTTTAAAGCGCAATATTTATCTTAGTTGTTTGGTTCAACTTGTAAGACACTAGTACTTCATGTTGCTAAACCGTTCTTTTTCAAGAAACCAGATAATTAATAAGATATAGGAAATCACAGATTAAACGCCCCTCTTCGTTTTGTAAATATCACTTTCTTCAGAGCAACTTTGAATTTTGAATTACAAAAGGAATAGATGAACGGATTAATAATGCAGTAAATAAAATATAAATGAAATACAAAATCATTAAAAGGTATAAATCTGTACTTCATTAACCAGGCTGGCAAGAAGGACGCTGTAAACACAAAAGCAACTGATGCAAGCATAATTGCCGTTCTGATATTTTGTCTTCTCATTTTCTCTCTCTTTGAAACAAAAGTCATCCGTATAACATTTTCTGAGCCTGCACTTCCCTGATAGGATTTCATTTCGATGTCTTCACGACTCGGACCTTTTGATACACTTGATAGCTGAGATCTAAGGAGGACATTCGGATGGTATCGGTTAACACTTTGCCTTCGGTGACTGGCAACGAAATAATAGATTTTGCCATAGATGCATATTGTAAACAGACAGCAAAATGCATACACTGAGGAGTATATTTTACCATATGCGTCAATAAAGTCTGCACTGAAGTAATCAGAACTTTTTTGGCAAATTGCCACATCGAAATCATTTAAAAAGTCTTCCATGCTTGATAACACGTAGGAACTTACTTCTTTGGCATCTTCTATGCTTATGCTAAGATTGAATTTCTGAATTCCTGTTTCAAATGATTCATATTCGCTACTGAATGGAAAATTATTGCAAGCATTGAAAAACTGGTTCGTTACTGAAAAGTTGCCATCAACTTTTGGAAATGTTGGATGTATTTTTTCGACACCATATCCAAAAGCACACAAACAACCTAGTACAAGAGCAAAAAGTACAATGACACAAACTGTTACTATGATTACACATGTTGAAACAAATAAGGAATTGTTATAACAAATATGGACATAGCGATCAATTGCTATGACAACCATTAAAATGGCTGAAAGCGGAACAGTCGTTGTAACTAGCAAATGGTAGCTTCTGCATAGTATATTGCTGTCGGTTTCAAACTCTAAGATCTCCATGACAATACATAGCGGTATTGTAACAGCACAAGTGCAAATATCGACGGAGGACAAAATTAGTATGTATGTCGTTGAGGAATGATTATTTCTAAATCTGGAGAAAACAGCAAGGACAAAACCATTGAACAGCGTTCCCAGGCAACTAAAGACGATTAAAATACAAACTGTAGCGGTAACAGTTGGTTCCATGACTTCTGAAGAAAAAAAGTAAAATACATTATATATTTCTGGAGTTTTATTACAAATCACATTACTATAGTATCAAAGTTATAATTCGTTCATGTATTATATGGATGTCTTTCCATATTTCGGATTGCAAAAAAAACGCTCCCCACTTTAGTAAGCATTTTTTTGTACAAATATGCAGTTTATACCTAAATGAAGAAATTTTACAATTGTTTTAAACAATATAAAAAAATATTTAGTTTTATCAAATTTCTATACATTTTTATGTTTAAGTGTAATCTCATTTTTGCTCAAACTATAATATTACCAGACAATTTTTCTTGTTGTGTATTGTTGACAGTTGTTTGTGTTTTCGTCGCTGATCGCTTTTTTTGCTATGGTGTTGGCAGTTCGTATTTGGCTTATGAATATGCATATCCCTATGGTATCTGCCGCCTTTCTTTATAAACCTAAGTGGACTACATCAGTTCGTCTTGTTGTCCTTAACTTTGATATTTATTAACTTATTTTAACATTTTTACCACATCTGCAGCACTAGTTATAAAATCGTGATTAGAAAATAAACAATTGATTTACATGTTTAGTTTTTAACGTGATTAGGGTTTTGTTGTATCTAAACACATTTTTAATTTAACACATTCGATGTTCATATGTCTTGAATATAAAAAAAAATAATATGTGTACGAATTTATTTTAAATGATCAAAACACTGTTTCTAAGTTAAACACGATCTGAAACACATAATCAAACTAAACATTTTATAACTGAGACATGTTTTATGTACAAAAAAAGTGTACAAAAACTGTATTTATGATTTAGACACCATTTTAACAGCGTGAGAATAATATTATGTCAAGTATGGATGTCTTATGTTTTA
The DNA here is from genome assembly GCF_965363235.1 of Mytilus galloprovincialis. NCBI lineage: Eukaryota > Metazoa > Mollusca > Bivalvia > Mytilida > Mytilidae > Mytilus > Mytilus galloprovincialis. Next base: position 43,714,213 of record NC_134850.1, on the reverse strand, counting down.
AAGTGTCTGTTTTCTGTAAGTCTACCTTAAGGTACTACATGTATCATTATTTATAACATCATTTTTAATTTGTTAAATAGTCATTGCAGTTTTCTAGCAGTTATTTGTGATCATTGATTCCAACTCGCTCTGGAAACTATTCAAAGTAGCTTAGCATTTACAATGACTTTCCATTTGTCAAGTTTAAATCGAAGGTCAAATATGTCACGGCAACTGTCACATTTTCGTCGAACTGACGTCATGTGCCGTAACATAAATTTCATAATATAAACATGTCAAGATGTCAAATGCAGGAAAATGTTATTCTAAATTGTTTTACTTAATTGTACTGAAGTTTAATGCATTTAGGTTAATGATAGAGTTTATTTAGAGTGAATAACAATCTGATTAAAGTACAGATCCTGAACCTGACCACGGCCGTGCTTATCATACTACGTTTTACTTTTTGTTTTGGTGATTGCACAAACCAATGAAAATACAGCCTTAAAATTTTGCAGGTGTGTTTTAATCCGACAAAACCAGAGGATCCCGAAAGGTCTAAAAACAGAAAGCAATGTATCCTTGTTGAGGGTGGTAATGGAGGTACCTCCATGACGAATAACGATAATAGTTGTTGCAATTTTTGTTGCATGTGACGATAAAATGTACGTTTTCTTTTAGACGATAAAAAAAATTGACTGATTTTGACGGGTCACGTTAACTTTTTTCCAAAAATGACGGTAACGATAATTATTTGAGACCTCTGACGAATCACGAAATGGATGTTTTGACGAATCACGTTAAAATTTTAACCAATTTGACGCTAACGGTAGCTGAAAATGACCGTTTGACGACTGACGGTAAAGGACATTTAATTTACCAACCTCCTTGCTCACTGCTCACAAACTTGATTACGTCTTATTGACAGGATTCCAGGCTTAAAAAATAAACAGAAAGTAGAATTAAACGCTTTATATCATTGTAAGCAAGGCTAGAACACAGAATCTGTATTCATTATCAGACTGGTTTCAAAAGGTGACCAGTTTCGATGTTTGAATCGTGTGCTCAATCTATTAAAGTTTTCCAAAAAATACATTTAGGCAGAGACGTTATATAGTTATTTAAAAACAAACTATTGTGTTATTGCAATTAACTTAACGAGGAGTAGTTTGATATTTCAAGTTAAATACAAGGAGAAAAAAACGAAAATTGTTTAACAGCTTCTGTTCGTCTACAAGGGCAACAAAGAAGTCATCTGAGGGACTGTGAAATATTTATCTGAGGGTGGGACCGGTGCAAACATGGACGGGGCACATACTTTTTTCATGCAATTAATGAGCGGGGCGCAAAGTTTTTTGTAACAAACCTTTGGCGGGGCGCACACTTTTTTAAAAACCCTTCGTGTGTGCATAAAAAAATTAAATCAGAGTATAACAGATTAAAACTATTTGTGATTTCTGTGGAAAAAAGTATTAAAACTTTATAGAAAAAGAACAATTGAATCTAAAACAAAATAACCTAATACAGTGCTTCAATATATTTTTGTGTGTTTATGCTTTTAATAATCATTTATAAAAAAAAAATGAAATTCTGATCAAAATTCTGGAAAACTATAAACAATGTTTTGAAAATTAAACATATGACATAACATATGGTAATAAATGCTTAAACATAAAACAACTTCAATTGTATTTTAAATAAATCTTTAACATGACAAAATTAAATTCTTAAACATTAAAAGAATTACAACTTAATCTATGAAAAAGCTGAATTATGTCCCTTGGGAGTATTAATTTCCAACAAAGTCCTTGCAAACAGTAGAAAATGAAAAATTATGTATGCCTGATATAATTAAAGATATAAACTACAAAATCAAGCACTATTGAAATATTTTCTGCATGAATTGCCAAGAATGTGAACAAATTCTTTACACAGGAGAATATAAATTCTATCTAAATTTGGCCTCAAGTGGGCCTCTTTTTTTCTTAGATGGACAATTTTAACGCTGAAAATGCTTCTAGTATGATTAAATATTGCCTTACTCCATAAACAGTACAAACTTAACCAGAACATTTCCAATTTTAATAGCTAAAGAAATACCCAAGTGATACATTAGGGAATTACTCAGCAAAGAAGGCAAATATCTCAGTTAAAAACATTTGTCGCGTCTTGAATTCTGGTGTTTCCAATTGAACTATTTATTGCGAAAGGTGAAAAGAAATACAAAAGAACTATAGTTTGGTGCATTTTATACAATATAGTTAATATTGAACTCCCAGAATAAAGTTTTATATCAGTACCCATCAATTTGACTTATTATGATGAATCAGCACTTTTCTCAACACAGTATTGTTCTCAGTGAATAATTTTTATTCTTTGTGATAAAAATCAAATGTACTTATAAAAAGCTTCAAAATAGTATAAAATAACTGAAGTCTGATGCCCACTATCATTTTACACCAAATTTATGAAATTTTGGAAGTCTTTTCAAATAATTGTCTAGAAAATATTTCAATAGGTTATCAAATTTATTTTGTAAATATACACACTGCAATTATTCATAGATAAATACAAAAAAATATATTGTACCCTTACATTCAATCACAGCGCTCCTAAGTTGACTTCCTTCAAAAATAAAATCTTTATAATATTGAATTAAATGCATTTGAGTTGAAATATCAACTCTGATATACATATGTATTATTGAATGTTGTGCATTTTAGTTAAAAAATATCATGTTTCCATATATGTGTTTCATTTTTTTCCAGCGGGGCAAGGACTTTTTTTTTCATTAATTGAAGCGGGGCAAGAACTTTTTTTATAATAAATATTGGCGGGGCATACAGTTTTTTTTTTTTTAATATTTGCTGTACACCGGCCCCACCCTCAGATAAATATTGCACAGTCCCTGATAAATAATGTAGTTAAAATAAAAGGTATTAACCAAAGTCAAGTGCACTGTGTTGCATTAAAGAAATGCATGACAGTTTTGGGATATTTGCTTATGTTGCGACCGCATTTTAATTTATATATAATTATAATTATGGTCATGAATTAAATGATGGTCGATAACAGGACACTGCCAAAAAATCTATTAATATCAACTAGGAAAAATTTCATATATGTACATTCTCATTTTGTTTCAGGCAACAATATCGTAATTTTTATTCGGTTATTGCATTGTTAGACAGACTAGAATTACGTAATTTTAATTCGGTCAATGCATTGTTAGACAGACTGGAATTATTATAACTTATTATCAATAAGTTTTATTCAATTATTTCATTGCTAAACTTGCTTTTATAAAAGTTGCAGTATACGAATGCAATGCGGTATGGTTTTTTTCGCCATTTCTAAGCAATATTCCACCCCATAACTATCCACTGACGGTGTTTGCTACAGCTCCCACTGTGACCAACTTAAAAATATTCTGCTCTTAAAACTTATCAATAATGACCACGATAATTATATAATAGTTAAGCTGGAATCACACATTCACGATTTTTACTTCTGTCCTTGACAGGACCATTTACGATTAAAATTTGTCAAAAGTCTGATCAAGATCCTGTGAATCGTGGATGGAAATTCAAACTTAAATTAAAATTTGTAAAACAAATAATTTAATCACGACAACAATCAGATATTGTTCAGGAAGCGTCAGTATTCAACCGTTTCCAAGCAAATTTATCCCGATAATCCCGTTCTCAATCCGCTTCTAATCCAATTTGTATCTTTCGCCTGGTAAAATTCGACCGAGTCTGTCACGACTGCGTCCCGATTCTAACAAATGTAATCCGACAGAGATCAGACAGTGACCAGACAGTGAACCGATGCTGACGGAAGTTATCCGTTCGAAAACGTCCGAAAACTGTCGGCATACTCGGGATGGTCAGGTACTGTCGGAACGTAATCCTATCACGGTCCGCTCTATCGCATTGCAAACGGCTTTGTCTGGTCTCAGTCGTATTGTATTCTGTAATTGTCGGGACTCTGACGTGGGTATCATTGACGAATTTCGTATTAATATTTTAAACGTCAGATATTGCTACCATTTAGTGTAACATAAAAATGACGTTAAATTGGAAACGAGCACTATCTAATTCTTCCTGCTTTCCTTTTTGGGTAAATGCAAAGTATAACACACAAGTATAAATGCCGTGAGAATCCAATCCAATATGATTTTATAATTAACACAGGATATTCAATTTAACTGCTACTTGTATAGTAATTATGTGTTTTTGGAGGAATATTGCTGCATTATATATTCAACCTGAGTATGATTTTATTCAACCAGTGACATACAATAGCTTATAGTTATGATACTGAGGTTTTCTTACTTTTTGATCATGTTATAGACGTGTATTTTTGTAAATTAATGTGTGCATCATTTCGTTTTGTTGAAAGCAGGACATTTATATTTAGTTGAGGAAGAAACACGCGAATGCGCTTGTGACGACGTCAAATTATGATAACGGACAAACTTTTAAGACATTTTCATTAATCCGTATTTTTTATAGATAACCCAGTAATCTTAATGCTATTTGGTGTACCAACTTCAACTTTAAAAGTACTTTTTATTGGTATAGTTATCAAAGCCGAAAAATAATCTTCACGAAATCAAATCTCTGTTTTTTTGGCCGTAAAAGTTTTGTGAAAGCATGAAAGTTTAACTCGGACATCTCCGCAAGAAATTGCAAATCTATTGTTTTGAATTGAATATGTAGCTCAATTTATTTTTCAATTCGAATTTTGGGAGCTTACACTTAGTACAAAACGGTCGTGCTTGCAATTTAATGAATTATCTGTCAAAATTTTATTTTTGAACTGAAATGTTTCAAGTTTCCAATTTAAATTTCCGACGGGACATTTCCGTACATCATATTCTTTTGAAAATATGTATGCTAATTTTAAATGGAGATAGCCATGTTAACCAATACTGAAATATATCGCGTCATAGAATGTTCATGCAAAATTTCGAAGAGTTGCATGACCATTTCGCGAATTGTTCGAGTTTCATCTTTCGAGTTTGTTACATGGGACAACGCTAAGTAAACGTTTTTTCTGATAATCTGTGTCTTCCTAAGCCTATTAATTAATAATAATATTATACCTTTATTCTTTCTCTATCATAATGTGAAAATTTAAGAATCAATCTTTATTTTCATGTATAATTAGGGCCCCGGACGGACGGACGGACGGACGGACGGACAGACTGATCACTATAGGGCGCCCTATAGTGATCAGTCTGTCCGTCCGTCCATCCACCCATCCATCCGTCCGTCCGTAACACTTTAACTTTGTGTCCGCTCCATATCTAGAGAACCATTATGATTTCATACTTTATACTTTACATGTTTATTAACCACCACCACCAGAGGGCGTGTCATGATGTATGTACAACTTCCTAGGTCAAAGGTCAAGGTAAAAAAACTTTGGTTTCAGTTGACAACCCTGTGTCCTGTGGTGAAGATCGTCTCCGCTCTATATCTTGAGAACCGTTATGATTTCAAAGTTTATACTTGACATGTATATGAACCGTCCGTCCGTCCGTCCGTAACACTTTAACTTTGTGTCCGCTCCATATCTAGAGAACCATTATGATTTCATACTTTATACTTTACATGTTTATTAACCACCACCAGAGGGCGTGTCATGATGTATGTACAACTTCCTAGGTCAAAGGTCAAGGTAAAAAAAACTTTGGTTTCAGTTGACAACCATGTGTCCTGTGGTGAAGATCGTGTCCACTCTATATCTTGAGAACCGTTATGATTTCAAAGTTTATACTTGACATGTATATGAACCAACACCAGAGGGTGTGTCATAATTTATGAACACTGCCTAGGGCAAAGTTCAAGATCAAAAACTTTGGTTTCAGTTGACAACCCCATGTCCTATGGTAAAGATTGTGTCCGCTCTATATCTTGAGAACCGTTATCATTTTAAAGTTTATACCTGAAATGTATATAAACCAACACCAAAGGGTGTGTCATAATTTATGTGTAACTTCCTAGGTCAAAGGTCAAGGTCAAAAACTTTGGTTTCAGTTGACAACCCCATGTCCTATGGTAAAGATCGTGTCCGCTCTATATCTTGAGAACCGTTATCATTTCAAAGTTTATACTTGACATGTTTATAAACCAACACCAAAGGGTGTGTCATAATTTATTTACAACTTCCTAGGTCAAAGGTCAAGGTCAAAAACTTTGATTTCAGTTAACAAACCCATGTCCTATGGTAAAGATACAATTTTTTAATGCACATTATTCACAGCGGGGCCCACAGAGATGGCTCCCATCTCAATGATATCTAGTTTGAAATATTTATTTCAGCATTTCTATAAAAATTTTCCGTCAAATATTTACTTAATGCTATTTTTTGTGGTAGTAGCACTTAACACTACAGGGAGATAACTCTGTAAAGTCAGCTTAACGTTTTTTACGTTGTGTTGTAAAGGGAATATTAAGCTTCTCAATGATCAAAATTGGTGTTTGTCAAACTGCTATATAACCAGTGTAATTTTTCTGACAAAACGGTTGGTTCAAAATTTTTGAAATTTTTATAGTTTTGTTAAAGGGTCAAAGTAAATACTTTGACAAAATTTTATGAAAATTAAACGAGCCAAATTAATTTTAGTGAAAGTGTTGGGTACCACCTTAATTAATATCGGGACTGTTCCGGAACGGTTTCGGCAAAAAAATCGTAATCGACAAGATCTGGATGCAATCTGGACTAAATCGGCAGAAAAGCAGCAATGAAAAATTTCTCCAGATCATTCCCGTTCCACAGGTAATCGTTCAGAATACACAGAATATTGTTAGGATTTTGATCCGATACAGCAGAATCTGTCACGACATAGGCACGATTGTAATCCGACTAAATAAAATCGGCTGAGTTTCCACGAATGTTACGGGACGCACCTAACTGTTGGGATGCTTCGCCGATCTATTCCGACCCTTAGTAATCTGTTACGAACTTAAACGACTGCGTTAAGACAATGATAGGACATTCCAGATAATTGAGGATGGTAATCCGACTTTTTCACTTTTCGTGTCATATCGCTGTCTGATCTCAACAGGAGCAATAATCGGCAATGTGTGAACCCCGCATTACTAGATTAATTATGTGAAATTGCACCTTGATAAACTATTTATATGTTTTAAAGTCAAAATCATGGATTTTTTAAAATCATTAATCAGTTCAATGATTATACCAAAAACTATATGAAATTTAATAAAAACCCTGATTTCGCAAATTCCCTGTAACATATATACCTTCATCTGATTCGAGACAAGTGCTTAGCGGTGTCTTTGGTGTAGCCTTCGGTTAATGTTTCTACAATGCATATTACACTTTGAATTCATATTTTTATTAATATTGAATTAAATTGAAATATTTTCCAATGAAATTTAGATAATCGAAACAAAAAAATAAACCAAAAAAAGCCCACAAATATTTCAAGATATATTATACCAATATGAGAATATATAATTCAAAACTTACCAAATGGCATGAAGCTAACTTCCTTAAAGTATCCGGTAGATGATGATATATATTACAAATCTGGGATGACAGTAGATCATCGACTCTATCTATTTAATTATACCTATTATTCTATAGTATACTTTATTGCGAATTTAGATTACATTGATTAGAAGTCATAGGAAATGTACATATCAGATCGTCCTCTGATATTAATGAAACCTTACATATAGCATTGGTATAGAATGGACAAGAAAAACATATTAATCATTCATTTCTGTCAGTATCAATATTTGTCTTCTGATAAATTAACGTCTTCTCGTTTGATACATGGTGGTCATAAGGTTTTATTTTTTCCTACTGCAATGTTGATATGTGTCCAGAAATTAGAATAGCCAACTTGAAGTTATTCGACCAAAAGAAATAAAGCAAGGATCGTATTTGGAGTTTTTCTATGTGCATTAACGTCCTTTTGTTTGATACAAAGTGATCATATGTTTTAATTTTCAGAGTTGTATTGTTATGTCCAGAAATGAGATCAACTTAGTTATTCGATCGAAAGAGGTGGATCATACTAGGAAACTTTTAAACAGAGTTGTCTCAGTGGCACTCATACCACATCTTCTTACCGTGACTCTTGTTTCAGATAAGGCTGAAGGTTTGGTACCATTAAAACGCTAAAACCCGCTGCAATTATTTGCACCTGTCCTTAAACAGGAATCTGATGTTTAGTAGTTGTCGTTTGTTGATGAGTTTCATGGTCGCGGGAAGTATTTTTCGTTTTTTTTTTTATATATAGATTACACTGTCTAGTAATTTTCCAGGCCCTTTATAGCTTGCTGTTCGGTGAAAGCCTTGGCTCCGTGTTGAAGACCTACTTTGGCCTATAATGGTTTACTTTTATAAATTGTGACTTGGATGGAGAGTTGTCTCATTGGCACTCATATCACATCTTCTTATATCTATTTCCTTATTTCTATTATTTTGTGAAAATTTTGGAACTTCTCAATTTTGTCTAATGAAAAGAAAAAACAATCTTTCACCGTCATAATCAGGAAATCGACTTTTCGTATTATAATTTTTTCCGTCTTTTTAACGAGGCAACGTTGTTCTTGACATTTCAGTATCATTTTAATATATGGATTTGACTATTCCCATAATAGACTAGAGTTTACAGTCCCTCTCTCATTTTTTTTTCAGAATTGCTTATGTAAAATATCTGGATGGCTACCCTTGCACACGCCCCCCCCCCCAAAAAAAAAATCAACATTAGAAAATTCATAGGAGGTGCGGCAGATATGCGCATATCTTAAAATTGAAAAAAAAATATATGAGTATTTTCCATATATTTTTTTTTTAGTACAGACATTAATTAAAACGATTCAAGACTATGCTTTGCCCATATACAATGAAATTAGATACACGTATGTAGCTAAAAAATGGCAAATTGGTAAATATTAACCGAGTGTTCTTTTACTACCGAAGCAACTGACAAACGCAGTTACAGTGTACTCGGCTCTAGCGCAGGAGGTCGTGTGTTCGATTGTCGGCAAATCAAAGACACAAGAACTATTAATATTCGGAGCTTTTCTGCCTTTTCTGATCGTAATGATGCATTTAAGAGTAAGCTTGGAGTCATAATAACTCGGAGTGTGAAATATGTTGTCCTGTGGAATGTTCTGTTTTTGAAACGAAATTGAAATCCAACCCAGCATCTCGCTTTATTGCAAAGATGTAATTATTCATGTCTCATTAACTTTTTATTTCCCTGTGTTCGTGTTATACTTCCCATTTGAGGTTAAGACCTGTATTTAAGTAGTATATATCAATAACAATAAACAGATGAAAGGTGATTTTCAAATACAAATATATAGAAAACAAGAGTGGACACGCTAAAATGTCTCGCCTGTTTGCTGACCATTGATTTTATGTTGAAAGTTAAAGGTTTTACTATAAGCATAAGCAACATTTCTACAGACCCAGAACACTATATGGTAAAGGTAAAATAAATCCTTTATGACAGACATGTTGATCTTATAATATGTCAAAGAAAATTGACCTAAGTGAAAAAAAGTCCATATAACACAATACGTTATGCTGATTGGCTACACTGTAATCTCGCGTTATTCATTGATTAATTTCATTACACAAAAAAAAAATATCATCCATGATGACACGAGGTCCCACAATAAAGTGCACAGGTAAATTAAATGAAAACTGGAAAAAAATCGTGTTTTCATGATCTTAGCTAAGAAATGTAATTATAAGTATTGAATGCTTCTTTTTGTAACTTCATATGGTTGTAAAAGCGTTGAATGTGCGCACATTTTTAGAATGCAAAGTTAAATGTACTTCGGTCAGCGCTTTTACACCCCATTGATGTTACAAAAAGAAGCATTCAATTCTTAAATGGAATGTACCAGATAGACCTTATAATCATGCCCTACAGCGAATATAGTTGATCCACTTAAAGTACTAGTATTTGAAAAAAAAATGACCATAACACAAACACTTTGCATTGACTAATCAACCATGAAAATGAGGTCAAAGTCAGATGAAACCGCCTAGACTGGTATGTACCCCTTACAATCATTCCATACGCCACACTTATAGTATCTGAGAAAGGAATTTAACCTTGATCACTGATCCAAATAATGCGGTCAAGGTCAGGTGAACTCTTTCTGTCAAACTGGTAGATGTTAAAAGGAACCAGATGCCAAATATAGTTATCCTATTCATCATAATAAGTGAAATATTCACATGACAAAAAACTTAAGTTTAGTATTTATTTTCCTTTTATGTTAAAAGATGGTTTATTGGATCGCAACGTATGAAATACTTCCATGATTGATCATATCAAATACAAATCCTACTTTTGTTCTTCATCTTGCCGTACGGTGTATTCGTCGTATTACAGTCGATTTCACTGAATGTGTAGGCAAAGGTAATTTCGTTGGTTAGCTTGAGTGTTAGCTGAACCGTGAAGTCATTATTCTGTCAGGTAAACTTATCTCCTTTAAGAGTAGACTAGTCCGACAGATAACCAATCTATCTGTCTGTAAGACTCTAGGCTACTTCGAAAGGCGGGTAGTATACCTTACATAATGACTTCACGGTTCAGCTAGCAAGCAAGCTAACCATAGAAATTACCTTTGCCTACACACTCAATGAAATCGGCTGTAAACATATTTTAACATCAACATGATCAAGGCCAATGATGTATTATTGTATATACACTAGGTCGTGGGACAAACATTTGCTTTCTTTTACATTCATTCGTACGTGAATGACATTACTGTTTGAAGAATAACAAATATAAGCTGAAGGACATTGATAATATCATTTATACGAAGCGCTAACAATTTTAATCATTTATGAACTAGATAACATTATTATACAGTATGGTTTTGGTAAATATTGAAGGCCGTGCGGCGACACATATATTGGCTTATTGACGTAAATTTGTCTCTGGTGGATAGTTGTATAATGTTAGCAATCAGTCCACATCTCCCTATTTTATAGTAAAACAAAGACATATAATTCAATATTTGTATCATATATATCTATGATTAAAGTGATGTTTTCAAGTAACTTATAAATTTTAAATATTAATACAATTTTATCGACCTTAAGGTGAGTAATATTGTCAAGCATATAAACACAACCTACATATGAACTAGAAAAGTAATCGTAAAAATCTGACTATAAATCTTGATTTATCCAACAAAACAGAGAACAGGGGGGAATACCTTCTTTGGACCCCTATTGACGGAATAAGCAAAAGGCAACATTTATTTTCCAGTACGGCAGATGCAATAGGTCACGCAGATCAAAACATGTTATACACTAATGTAAATTGCACTGTCTTGCAATGTCATAAGGAAAAACAGACAAAATTTGTTATACACGACCGTCAGACCGTCAAACTGTTGACTTAATGGTAATCGGTAATACAGATCTATAGGGATTTTTAGTCTGCTTCCAGCAACTATTTAGAATTAAATTTTTCTGTTCTCTTCAAAATTGCACTTCAGACATATAGTGGGATCAATGCCTCCGTTCTCTAGAAGACGTAAGTCAAGACAGTTCAGTTTCAAAATTTGTGTTTAATATGTTCTTGTTAGTGAAGAGAATTCGTTATGAAAATTTAAATACGTTGTTGTTTCACATTTGGCTTCTTGAAGTCATCGATACTATTTGTTGAAATTGTTCTAGAATTTCTTTTTTGCTTTTTAGTTTTATTGATAACTGCAAATTAATATAAGCTTAAACTCAAACAATATCTAAATGTGAATGTCGAAATGTCAATTATAGAAAACTACAGAAGCATAAAAACAAATGCATGAAGACTGCGAAGAACATGTCAAAAATTTAGTTTTTGTACAAAAGTTCAAGCATCACTGAACCATGCAAATGAGGTCAAGGACAATGGACAGACGGTAGATTCGTAACATATGGTATCAGCACATATTTCTTTAGCATCCAATTCTTCAACCTTCTACCAAAGGCAAAACAAAAATAAACAACAATCGCCCAGGATTTCCAAGTTTTTTTTTTATTTAATACTACAGGAGCAATGATAAAAGCGAACATCAAATAAAAAAAAAAAAAAAACAACCAAAAAACACGAGCATGCCAACATCTATCTAGACTACACTGAAATTAACAATCTGTTGAAGATCTTCACGAGAAAGCAATGCAAAGTAGAACATTTAGTTATATATTCACAATGTAGTTTCAAAAGTGTCCAAGAGGGGTGTAACATTTAAACATCTTAGGGGTGAATATTTTGGTTTTTTCATCTGACACGTACACTTATACGCAAAAAACTTCTGAGGGTCTTGCAGCAGAAAATAATTTAAAATAATTACATTTTAGGGGTAACAAAAATGCCTATCTCAGATCTTAGGGGTGTTTTTGAATGTAGACAGTTACGTATCATGCATTATGTGGTATTGTATTTAAAATTCTGATGGGTACAATCCCTGCAGTAAAAAAATCTGATAGGTCATTTTTTTTCCATGAAAGCCCATCCACCCAACATGAACAGGAACTCTTCATCTGATAGGTCTTTATTTTTTATATCTTATAGGTAGTTTTTCGTGATGTTTTTTTCTGATACGTATAAACAAATTTCTCCCCATCCATCCCCACCTGTCAGAATTTAACTGGAATGGCCCAATACCTTTAAAACATGTAAGTTAGACAGACTGATATTCAAAGTAAATGAACCATGACAGAAGGTACAGGGCGAAACAATCTCATCGGAAAAGAGATGTGCCAATATGTAATTATTCAACTGCATACCAAATAGCATTGACCTACCACTAGTAGTTCGTAATAAACTGAACTAAAAAAAAATTATAAACTAACTCATTGTAGATGCCGCCGGTCAGTTAAATATATAGGTCAGTATTTCGGTGTGAGGAAGACCACAATTACCAAAGGGTAATTTATATCTTGAAAATGATAAAAGAGTCATCTTGGCTGCCTGCACTGACTGTTGAATTGTCAGCTATAATAAATTACACACTTATAATAATTGTCATAAGTATTCAGTTAACAGGAAGTTGTAAAATAAATCACAAAGTCATACATACTCACATGAATCTTTCACTAAATTTGTGGAAGATCTGATTCATATATAGTTACAGGGGAAAGAATGCTTTGTCTTGTCCTTTGATCTCTGTTTAATAGATGTCTAATTGATATTATACCATATCTCCTCATTTCTTTATGAAGAAAGTTTCCAGCATGACCATTATGAGTAAAATAAATTAGTATTGGTGTGAAATTGCATCTCAGTAAAGCATTCTCAAAATGCTCAGTCAAATGAAGTTTAATGCAAAACATCACACAGTATAGCATGCTTACAGGAAGATTTCTCCCAAAGAGTAAGCTTCAATGTTTGCAAGATTTGGCCTTGAATTTCAATTTTATCATGCAATATTATAAAGGCCAAACTTTGGTTTTCATACAGATCTATTTCAAAAACCTTAAGCTAAGTTAAACAAATCTCTTCATACGAGTTTATCATATACACAAAGTCATGCTGGTTATATTGTCAGAGCTTGATGATTTGGGCATTTTTCTACATAAAAGCTTCAAGAATGCCTTGTCCTGTATCGACTAACAAAACAGTTCTGGTGTAAACAAGAATGTGTCTACAGTACATGGATGGCCCACTCGTACTATCATTTTCCATGTTCAATGGACCGTAAAATTGGGTAAAAAAATCTAATTTGGCATTAAAATTAGAAAGATCTTACCATAGGGAACATGTGTACTAAGTTTCTAGTTGACTTGACTTCACAACTTCATCAAACACTTCCTTGACCAAAAACTTTAACCTGACAATCGCACTTTCATTTTCTATGTTCAGTGGACCATAAAATTGGGGTCCAACAGTCTAACTTGGCTTTTAAATTAGAAAGATCATATCATAGGGAATATGTGTACTTAGTTTCAAGTTGATTGGCTTCATCAAAAATTACCTTAATCAAAAACCTTTACCTGAAGCGGGACAGACGGACTGACGAACAAACGAATGAACAGACGGATGCACAGATCAGAAAACATAATGACCCTTTACTATCGTAGGTAGGGCATTAAAAGTTCAAGGTTCATATTGAAACCCTATAAACAAAAATATTCTTGATGAGTGGTTAGGGCTAAAATTATCTATGCAAAATGGTAATAAATTCAGAAAATTTGGATCAAATTGAATGTTTTAACATGATTAAAGCTTAGTAAAGGGGTCATTAATTCACAGTTTCTAATGTCTTTTTTTTTAACTTACTAGTGTTATCAAATTATATCTATGTAAAATTTTAGCAATTTGACTAGATAGAAAGAATCTCAAATTTTAGAAACAATTTTAACATCTCAGATTTTGCAGTGACTTAAAAATGTGACAAAACATCGTTGAAAAGACAGAGGGACTATAAAAATAAGAAAATGTTGTATGATTGCCAATTCAATAAAATAACTCTCCACTATAGACCAAATAACATTTTTTTTTAAATTATAAGTTACTGTAAAGCCTTCAACAATGAGCAAAACTCATACTGCATAGTTAGTTATAAATGGTATCAAACTGACAAATGTAAAACAATTCAAACAAGAAAACTCACAGCCTGATTTATGTACAAAATAATGAACAAGAAACAAATATGATATACAGAAACAAAAAACAACCAATTTAATACAGGCTCCTGGGTTGATTTGCATAAACCCAAGTCAAAGTGAACTGCAGTTCTTTAGCAGTTAATTAGCATTCACAGTTCCCATTTGACAGCAGTTATTTGGCAGTTTATTAGCATTCAGTTACCAAATATAAGGCAATGATTAATTTGCATAAAGGCATTCCAATAACATTCCATAGCTGTTTCTTAGCAGTTTATTTAGCCTTCACAGTTCTTTGGCAGTTATTTTTAACGAAAAATTTAAATGAGATCTGAATATTCATGAGAACTGCTATAATAACAGCTATCAAATAATGAATATTCATGAGAACTGCTATAATAACAGCTGTCAATAATGAATATTCATGCCAACTACTAAGTTTTACATCCTAATATGGTTTTATAAACTGCTAATAACTGCTGTGGAATGCTATCAGATCTGCCAAAAGTTGCAATATTATACAAAGGCGACACATGAATACTGGTAATCAATATACAGTGTACAAGATATGAAAGCAAAAATTATTAAAATTCTAATATTTTACTGTAAGTCTTATGTGAAATTTCAAAAAGTTGTACTTAAACTTATATTTGTAATTAGAGCAGTAACTATACAATCTAATAACAGACTTAATTTTAAGGGAATGTAAAAAAAAAAAAGAGTAGCACTTACTTTAGCTGGTCTTAGACCCTTTATTAATTATATAAGTGGCCGTAATGATATAGGAACAATTAAAAATGCACTTTAATTATCAAAACTTTTAAAAAAGCAACTTATTTAAGAGCTATTACTGCTAAGAGGCTTATCACTACCTTGACTAAGTGATTTTCAAATAAGAAGTTATTTCATTGTTATCATTATTTTATTACCAAACATGCCAAATGTACTGTTTTTATTCTATTAAATGTGGACCAAAAGACAACAGTTATCTCCTCTTTCTCTTGGAATTTTAAACAAATAAATTCTTGATACATGTAATATATACTATGCTTCTTTTTTCTGAAACAAACTAAAGTAAAATTATATATTATAAATTAATTTCATTAAATTGATTGTTTGGACAATTTTAACCAATCAGCTATTTGCAGTCTTAGGGTTTACCTATGAATTCCCTCCCCCTTTTTTTAACTCTCGAATATGATTAGATTTGTTTTTTTAACAAAATAATCGATTAAAATAATCATATCTATTTTTTTCAAATAACATCTTGAACTGTAAGTATATATATGCTAGTATTCTAATACAATCCTGTCAACATCAGATATTCTATTTAAGTAAACAACTATCCCCCCTTTTTATGGGCTTTCTGTATGATTTCTGTTTCCCCAAACAAAGTTATGTCAGAATATACACAAGCATTAACTGTAACTTTCAACTTACTGTACTGCAGGTGTGTAAATGTATTCAATTCATCCAAAATTAAGCTTATAAATGACAAAAATACAGTTTTTCACTAGCAAGTATTTCCACACAACATGGAGCCAAAATGCACATTTGAAAATGATCAAATTATCTTCAAATAAATGTTTAACTTCAAGCTGAAAACATAGCCAGATCCAAGCATTTTTATAACAAAGATTAATAGGTCAACTGCTATCGAACTGCTGTCATAACTGTTGTCCTGACTGCTAAGAGGAATGTTAAGATGAATGCTAAGACGAATGCTAAGTCGAATGCTAAGATGAATGCTAAGCCGAATGCTAAGGCGAATGCTAAGAAATGGTGAAATGTGGCAGTTTTTCAAACTGCTATTAGATTGAATGCTTAGAACAGCTAAAGGACTGCTAAAAATATGAAGAACTGGCAAATAACAGCTAAAAAACAGCTAATAATAGCAGTTCAGTTTGACTTGGGAAACCACCTATTTTTTTTTGTGGAGAGTTGTCAACTTGTCTCACTGGCAATCATACCACATCTTCTTTTTTATAAGTTAAGATATCCAATTGTTGTACTAATTTAATTTTAATCTGCTTAGAAAAATCTTAACTCAAGTAGTTATATGAATATCAGCCCTCACTTGGGACAGGAACACACAGAATGTGGCTGGGTTAAACTAGTTTGAAGGCACCTAACCCTCCCCTAATCTGGGACAGTGAAGTAACAGTTCAACTTAAAAGTCTTTTTTGCTACAGGTACGTATTGAAAATACAAATTGAT
This sequence comes from Mytilus galloprovincialis, assembly GCF_965363235.1. Taxonomy (NCBI): domain Eukaryota; kingdom Metazoa; phylum Mollusca; class Bivalvia; order Mytilida; family Mytilidae; genus Mytilus; species Mytilus galloprovincialis. The sequence goes on along the minus strand of NC_134850.1, from coordinate 43,697,410 downwards.
AAAGGCATACTGACACTCAGAGACACAAATTAATAAATGCACAAAATGACCACTATAAATATTTAGCACCCCAACATGAGAACAAATGACCACAATGATCATTATCTATGGTCCGTCAACATGGCTTAAAAAAAATTTATAAAGAAAAAACACTAGGCTTCTTAATAATTTAAAGTATAATTATTTCATATTATTTAAACATATGTAAATATCAAAATCATCAACAATAAAAAAATAACAAAAATAATTAATATACCAGTAATGATATAAATTCTTTAAAAAAGTATATTTCTTGCCATTGAATACTTCTTTCTGTATGTAAAAATTGTAAAATGTGTACAGAAATATTCAATAAACATTATGAAAATTAAAGAATCAGATTATGCCATTATCTTTGGACCCATACACTTACAGAGTAAAATGTTGAGTCATAAAGTTACAATATTGGGACCACTCAGATAGAAAGAACTTAAAAATACATCTATAATATAAGAATAAGCTTTTTCTTTTCTTTAGGACTTTAATGCTTTATATTGTCAGTAGGAATAAATAAAAAGAACCCCACTCTGGATCCGTTAATGTGCAATTGTTTCATGTCTTAACTAGGAAAAACAAGGGAATATCATTTCTTATTAATTACAATATATACTATTGATATAATATTATTTATATATTTATACCATGGTCCCATTTTTATTGTAATTTGTAAACTAACAAAGCATAAATCTCATTAAAGGTGCATAAAATCAGTTTTTACTTCATGAAAAATATAATCAAAACAATTTTATATAAAATATTTCAAGAATAAATATATTACACATATATTATTTTATACTGAGTGCCAATAGACAAAACAATCAGTACTTTTATTTTCAATTCGATGAAAATATAAATCGATAGATTTCTTTGAAATCCATCAATACTTTTTTTTTAGTTTGAAAACTTCTTATAATGTGGTCAAAGAACATTTCCAGTGTTTTTAAAAATTCAATATTTAAAAACAAGAGGCTCTAAAGAGCCTGTGTCGCTCACCTTGGTCTATGTGAATATTAAACAATGGACACAGATGGATTCATGACAAAATTGTGTTTTGGTGATGGTGATGTGTTTGTAGATCTTACTTTACTAAACATTCTTGGTGCTTACAATTATCTCTATCTATAACAGTACTTTCTGTGGAATATGTTATTGAAAATCTTCAAATATTAAGAAAATTGTTAAAAATTGACTATGAAGGGCAATTACTCCTTAGGGGGTCAATTGACTATTTTGGTAATAGTGACTTATTTTTAGTTCTTACTTTGCTGTACATTATTGCTGTTTACAGTTTATCTCTATCTATAATAATATTCAAGATAACAAAAAAACAGCAAAATTTCCTCAAAATTACCAATTCAGGGGCAGCAACTTACAACCGATTATCCGATTCATCTGAAAATTCCAGGGCAGATAGATCGTGACCTGATCAACAATTTTACTGCCTGTCAGATTTGCTCTTAATGCTTTGGTTTTTGAGTTATAAGCCAAAAACTGCATTTTACCCCCATGTTCTATTTTTAGCCATGGCAGCCATCTTGGTTTGTTGGCCGAGTTACCGGACACATTTTTTTAACTAGATACCCCAATTATGGCTAAGTTTGGTTAAATTTGGCCCAGTAGTTTCAGAGGAGAAGATTTTTCTAAAAGATTACTAAGATTTACGAAAAATGGTTAAAAATTGATTATAAAGGGCAATAACTCCTAAATTGGTCAACTGACCATTTTGGTCAAGCTGACTTATTTGTAGATCTTACTTTGCTGAACATTATTGCTGTTTACAGTTTATCTCTATCTATAATAATATTCAAGATAACAACCAAAAACAGCAAAATTTCCTTAAAATTACCAATTCAGGGGCAGTAACCCAACAACGGAATGTCCGATTCATCTGAAAATTTCAGGGCAGATAGATCTTGACCTGATAAAGAATTTTACTTCCTCACAGATTTGCTCTAAATGGTTTGGTTTTTGAGTTATAAGCCAAAAACTGCATTTTACCCCTATGTTCTATTTTTAGCCATGGCGGCCATCTTGGTTGGTTGGCCGGGTCACGCCACACATTTTTTAAACTAAATACCCCAAAAATGATTGTGGCCAAGTTTGGATTAATTTGTCCCAGTAGTTTCAGAGGAGAAGATTTTTGTAAAAGATAACTAAGATTTACGAAAAATGGTTAAAAATGGACTAAAAAGGGCCATTACTCCTAAAGGGGTCAACTGACCATTTAGGTCACGTTGACTTATTTGTAAATCTTACTTTGCTGAACATTATTGCTGTTTACAGTTTATCTCTATCTATAATAATATTCAAGATAATAACCAAAAATAGCAAAATTTCCTTAAAATTATCAATTCAGGGGCAGTAACCCAACAACGGGTTGTCCGATTCATCTGAAAATTTCAGGGCAGATAGATTGTGACCTGATAAACAATTTTACGTCATGCCAGATTTGCTCTAAATGCTTTGGTTTTTGAGTTATAAGCCAAAAACTGCATTTTACCCCTATGTTCTATTTTTAGCCATGGCGGCCATCTTGGATGGTTGGCCGGGTCAAGCCACACATTTTTTAAACTAGATACCCCAATGATGATTGTGGCCAAGTATGGATTAATTTGGCCCAGTACTTTCAGAGGAGAAGATTTTTGTAAAAGATAACTAAGATTTACGAAAAATGGTTAAAAATGGACTAAAAAGGGCAATAACTCCTAAAGGGGTCAACTGACCATTTCGGTCACTTTGACTTATTTGTAAATCTTACTTTGCTGAACATTATTGCTGTTTACAGTTTATCTCTATCTATAATAATATTCAAGATAATAACCAAAAACAGCAAAATTTCCTTAAAATTATCAGTTCAGGGGCAGCAACCCAACAACGGGTTGTCCGATTCATCTGAAAATTTCAGGGCACATAGATCTTGACCTGATAAACAATTCTACCCCATGTCAGATTTGCTCTAAATGCTTTGGTTTTTGAGTTATAAGCCAAAAACTGCATTTTACCCCTATGTTCTATTTTTAGCCATGGCGGCCATCTTGGTTGGTTGGCCGGGTCACGCCACACATTTTTAAACTAGATACCCCAATGATGATTGTGGCCAAGTTTGGTTTAATTTGGCCCAGTAGTTTCAGAGGAGAAGATTTTTGTAAAAGTTAACGACGACGGACGACGACGACGGACGACGGACGACGACGGACGACGGACGACGGACGCCGGACGCAAAGTGATGGGAAAAGCTCACTTGGCCCTTCGGGCCAGGTGAGCTAAAAAATGAATTTCACACTATTGGGACAAATTTCCTCAAAATAATCCCTGTAGCAAAAGTTATAAACTAGAGGCTCTAAAGAGCCTGTGTCGCTCACCTTGGTCTATGTGAATATCAAACAAAGGAAGCAGATGGATTCATGACAAAATTATGTTTTGGTGATGGTGATATGTTTGTACATCTTACTTTACTGAACATTTTGCTGCTTACAATTATCACTATCTATAATGAACTTGGCCCAGTAGTTTCTGTGGAAAATGTTACCGGTAGTAAAAATTTACAAATTTTATGAAAATTGTTTAAAATTGACTATAAAGGACAATAACTCCTTGGGGGTCAATTGACCATTTTGGTCATGTTGACTTATTTGTAAATCTTACTTTGCTGAACCTTATTGCTGTTTATTGTTTATCTCTATCTATAATAATATTCAAGATAATAACCAAAAACAGCAAAATTTCCTTAAAATACCAATTCAGGGACAGCAACCCAACAATGGGTTCTCTGATTCATCTGAAAATTTCTGGGCAGATAGATCTTAACCTGATATACAATTTTACCTCGTGTCAGATTTGCTCTAAATGCTTTGGTTTTTGAGTTATAAGCCAAAAGCTGCATTTCACCCCTATGTTCTATTTTTAGCCATAGCGGCCATCTTGGTTGGTTTGGCATGTCACGCCACACATTTTTTGAACTAGATACCCCAGAGATGATTGTGGCCAAGTTTGGATTAATTTGGCCCAGCACTTTCAGAGAAGAAGATTTGTGTAAAAGATATATAAAATTTATGAAAAATGGTTAAAAATTGACTTTAAAGGGCAATAACTCCTAAAGGGGTCAACTGACCATTTTGGTCATGTTGACTTATTTGTAAATCTTACTTTGCTGAACCTTATTGCTGTTTACAGTTTATCTCTATCCATAATAATATTCAAGATAATAACCAAAAACAGCAAAATTTCCTTAAAATTACCAATTCAGGGACAGCAACCCAACAACGGGTTCTCTGATTCATCTGAAAATTTCACGGCAGATAGATCTTGACCCGATAAACAATTTTACACGGTCAGATTTGCTCTAAATGGTTTGGTTTTTGAGTTATAAGCCAAAAACTGCGTTTTAGCCCTATGTTCTATTTTTAGCCATAGCGGCCATCTTGGTTGGTTTGGCATGTCACGCCACACATTTTTTGAACTAGATACCCCAGAGATGATTGTGGCCAAGTTTGGATTAATTTGGCCCTGTGGTTTCAGAGAAGAAGATTTTTGTAAAAGATTACTAAGATATACGAAAAATGGTTAAAAATTTACTTTAAAGGGCAATAACTCCTAAAGGGGTCAACTGACCATTTTGGTCATGTTGACTTATTTGTAAATCTTACTTTGCTGAAACATTATTGCTGTTTACAGTTTATCTCTATCTATAATAATATTTAAGATAATAACCAAAAACAGCAAAATTTCCCTAAAATTACCAATTCAGGGGCAGCAACCCAACAACTGATTGTCCGATTCATCTGAAAATTTCAGGGCAGATAGATCTTGACCTAATAAACAATTTTACCCCATGTCAGATTTGCTCTAAATGCTTTGGTTTTTGAGTTATAAGCCAAAAACTGCATTTTACCCCTGTGTTCTATTTTTAGCCATGGCGGCCATCTTGGTTGGTTTGGCGGGTCACGCCACACATTTTTTAAACTAGATACTCCAATGATGATTGTAGCCAAGTTTGGTTTAATTTGGCCCAGTAGTTTCAGAGGAGAAGATTTTTGTAAAAGTTAACGACGACGACGACGACGGACGCCGGACGCCGGACGCCGGACGCCAAGTGATGAGAAAAGCTCACTTGGCCCTTCGGGCCAGGTGAGCTAAAAATGCAAATTAGTAATTTTCCTTTACATTTGTCAACTCTCATTGCCTTTAGATGAAAATTTGTGAGTTTTGATTTGGTCCCTTAAAGGACAAAGCACCAGAAAAAGTTGAAGCAAGACAAAACTATCAAAAGTAACTAATGTACCAAAATATTTAAGGAATGCATTGAACGATCCTGTTTTCATGTACATTCAAAAGGGACTAATTAGAGCTTGGAATTTATTGTGTTGAGTTTTTATAGGCACTCAGTATAGATACAGAAAATAAAAATACTTGCAATAAAATAAGTATCACAGGTGTAATTCAATAACATTTTTATTTAATCATATTATTTTAAGCAATAAATAGATAAGTAGACAGTTTTCAAAAGTAATAAGTATACATTAAAAGTAATAAATACAAAGATTTAATAATAAGCAAAGTTTTGTATATCTGATATTGATAGAAATGCATTACCTATACTAAAATCATCACAATTAAAAGGTCTCTATGGCACTACTATTATCACACACATTAATTTGTGTCAACTCTCTATAGATAAAAGTGAGAACCTCAAAATGTTTTTACTTTTTTAAAATTTGATATTATTTCATTGAAGACCATGCAGTTCCTTGACAAGGAAGGTTATATCTCACACTTAGGTTAAAACTCAAAATTTCTTTTTATTTTAATTAATCATAACTAATACATATCTGTCATATAAAAGTTTAAATCTATACAACAAATGAATGTTCAATTACTTTTTATAGGGTACATGAATATCTTGCTTTCATCATTTGCTAAAAAAATAGTTGCAATCTGTACTAAGTAGAACATTTATTTTCTTATTCAACTGAAAATTACTATCCCAAAAATTGCAATGAACCAATAGTTTTTTTAAGAATATGATTTATATCACATCCCATATTCATAAAGTGTTGTCTAGTGTATACTGATATTTGCAACAGTAAATCAAGTTTGTAGGCCAAGCTTAAAATAGAATTTGGTCATCTCTATTTCAATTATTAAAGAATATAAAATACATTGAATTTCAGTAATCACCATGCATAACAAAACATTGAATTGAATTGCATACAAAATCTCATATTTAGTTCCAAAAACATTGTTCATAATTCAAAATGTCCACATCCATAGCTTTGGATAGGTAGATAAAAATTATTCACTAATGTTTATCAAATCTGATCTCTCCATACAAAAAATATTAAATTACAATCAAGGAAGATTATAGTTTTACTAAATTTGAACAATATATGCCTTGAATTTTTCTTTAAATCCACCAGTACACTTTTAGTTATGATGTATTAAACCTTGTCCATCAGATTTCTAAAATAACAAATTACTGGCCATGTTTTTATTTCAATCTGAAATAAAACTTGTACTTTAATCTCTTGATTGTTATGTTCTATTTGTAACTCTCATTATAGTTTAGCACTGATGTTCCTAGATTTTGACCTTTTCTGCATCATAGGTCTGATGTAGTTGTAGTAGGAACTATGGATCTACAAAAACAAAGAATTTGAATATATAAGTGACTGTCAAAAATAGCCAGTCAAGGTCATTAAAAACTCCAATTATCAGCTGTATATATAAATAATAGCCTACTGATTACAATTATTTACTGTTTTTAAAACTTTGAATTTTTTGAAATACTAAAGATTTTTAACCAGGAAATAAAACCATAGCTGCTGTGTTCAACAAAAACTTCGAAATTTTAGGTCCTCAATGCTCTTTCCAATTTATTTGGCTTTTTCTGTTTTTGATTCAAGCACCACTGATGAGTCTTTCTGTAGTAAACATGTGATGCATACACAATTTTAAGCATGGTTTGTATGATGAATTTATTTACACACTTCAATGGAAGCACTGATAATCATGATAATGTATACACAAAATTTTAAAGCGTAAAAATTTTAAAGTGTGAAGCTTGTTACCATTATTTGAGATTTTTACAGGATAAATTACGGTATATTCAATTGTGAATAGATGTGCATTCTATGATTTGAGTTTTGTTAAGATGCTTATTATTGTGCTGTGATTTTTGCTACTGTAATATTTTATTTGTACATTTTTATAATTGTCACATGTTATGATGCTTCAATTTTGTTGTGTGTTATGGCTGTGTGTTTATTAATTATTCATAATAATACAAACTGAAATTAATACAAAGTATCAATTACGAGTTAGTAAGATACATTTTTGGCAAATTCTTTACTTACTTATGACTTTTCATTAAGCTTAGCAGAAGTTCTGAATATTTGTAAGGATATTCATTCCTTTAGTATTTGAAGTTTTGCTAGACATTTGAAATCCTCTGGTTTTATCCATGTTGTGCCATTAAAAAATTTGCCCACTGAACCCTAATTTTCTATCCGTAATTTGAATACATATTGTTTAAAATGTCATCTTAGAAAATCTTATAAAATACTTGTTTTTTTATTATCATTTTTGAAAGAAAGAAAGTGCCAATGTTAAATTTATGAAAAGTAATATTCCGCCAAATTTTCAATGGCTTATATCTCAAAAACAAGCATGCACACCTCTTATATTTTCTTGCTATTTCAGTTTCTTTATCTATGTACTATATATTTATAAAAGTATTTTATAAAGATTGTTATTTTGAAACAGAGAATCAAACATCCTTAAAATTTTTTTCAATAAAATCTTACATCAGTATTGTTCTGAGGAGATGATTTGGAATACTCATACAGAGCCTCATACACCTGCCCGTCATATCTACCCAAGCAGCTTTGTAACAAATGGTCTGGATAATCAAATGCATCTACCAGGGCTACAGCATTTGGTCTAATATCCTCTAACAGGCCCAACACCTTCCTGTCTAAGATGCTAACTTGATCTTGATTAAAGTAACCATCCTGAAAAGGAAAAAGTGAATTGTTTTTGCAGATTTTATGTTTATTCTTTGAAGCGAAACATTTTAACTCGATCATTGATAACAACAACAGTAGATGTATTTGGTTTTTTTTGGGTATTGTCATGTTAGGTAAATGCTAATCAATTATTTACAATAAAATACATGACATTTTATTCATATTTTAAATTGGAAAGAGAAATATCTAGAAGTAATTATTTTTCTTAAGTAGATTAAATTTTTTCGCAAAGGACAGTGGTAAGACAAGGCAAACATTGATTGACAACTGATTATCAAGCTGCTCATATATATAAATAATGCAATTTTGAAATAAATCTTACATATAACAGACCTATTCCACTCATTTCTCCCAGTGTCAGCTTACACACAAGAGTGCACACGCTGAAATGTCTCGCCTTCTATACTTATCATTGATATTATGTTGATAGTCCTAAGTATAAAGCTAAGCTTTATTACAAGTGTCACATAAACTTAACATTAACCAAGATAACTAAACAAAGACCAATGAACCTTGCAAATGAGGTCAAGGTAAGATGAACCATGCCAGACAGACATGTACAGCTAACAATGCTTCTATACAACATATATAGTTAACCTATTACTTATAGTTTAAGTAAAATAGACCAAAACACAAAAACTTAACAATGTGCAATGAACCGTAAAAATGAGATCACGGTCAAATAAAACCTGCATGACTGACATAAAGATCATAAAATATTTCCATACACCAAATATAGTTGACCTACGGCATAAAGTATTAATTAAAAAGACCAAAACTCAAAAACTTATCTTTGACCACTGAACCATGAAAATGAGGTCAAGGTCACATGACATCTGCCCGCTAGACATGTACACCTTACATTCATTCCATACAACAATTATAGTAGACCTATTGCATATAGTATGAGAAAAACAGACCAAAACACAAAAATTTAACTATAACCACTGAACCATGAAAATGAGGTCAAGGTCAGATGACACCTGCCAGTTGGACATGTACAGCTTACAGTCCTTCCATACACTGAATATACTAGCCCTATTGCTTATAGTATCTGAGATATGGACTTGACCACCAAAACTTAACCTTGTTCGCTGATCCATGAAATGAGGTCTAGGTCAAGTGAAAACTGTCCGACAGACATGAGGACCTTGCAAGGTACGCATATATCAAATATAGTTATCCTATTACTTATAATAAGAGAGAATTCAACATTACAAAAAATCTGAATTTTTTTTCAAGTGTTCACTAAACCATGAAAATGAGGTCAAGGACATTGGACATGTGACCAAGGGTCCAGAAACGGTCATATATGCCAGACATGACCGATTTGGAAACTCCAAAGTCCTAAATCATTTATTGGGATTTAGGTCAAATTTTATTTTTCAACAGAAATAATTTCGGTCATTTCGTTGAGATTGAGTTTCAAATCGCCATTTTAAACATATTTTTGTTTTGTTATCGATTTTATGTAATTAAACTGCCACTCCAGTAAAGTGTTATAATCCTGAGGGCCCTCCTAATAGCTATATTAATGCCTCGGGGAGCTATTGGCTAATGATCGCTAATCTCTTTACCTGTGTTTTAATTCACACCTGGCTATAAATCACAAGCTCCGAACTAATATTATAAAGAAATTAAAATTCAATACCAACTGTCTTCATTATTTAATTACTTTTCAGCTAAGACAATTGTCAATTATGATTTAAAATTAAATTAAAACTTGATTCAATTTACATAGAAAAAAGATTGTTTTCACTACTAACACACGTGCTTTGTTTACTATGATACACATGCCTAAAATTCTCTTCTGCAGATTTGACACTAAATCGTAAATTTAAAATGATTTCTTGCTAAATAAAGCAAGTGCAACTATTTTCATTAATATTCTTACACTATTAAAGGTAAAATATTAAAAAAACGATGTTTTCCTGTGAATTTGATAAACAAAACTAATCCCGGGAATAAGTCCGGAATTGTTCGTTTTAGTATTCTCGCATTACATTCAGTTTGAATTTCGACTTCAGAATCGAAAGAAACGTTAGCGATGACTGAGAAAATTACGATTTTGAGTCATTAAAATCATTTTATTCTTAAACTGTTGCCTTCCCTTAATTGCTCTCAATCGATTTTAGGAAAATGGTAGGATAAATCATGAAGTAAACGCGATGCAACAGTTAAACAAGTTCGTTGATGCTACGAGTAGGAGCATACTCATGCAGTAATGAGATTTTGACAATCTGTTTTTGAAAAGGGGCACCAACTTTTAAGTTATATGAAAATGACCGAAATTAGGTGAAAAAATTTCCGGATCCTTGCATGTGACTGACGGAAACTTCGTAACATGAGGCATCTATATACAAAGTATGAAGCATCCAGGTCTTCCAACTTCTAAAATATAAAGCTTTTAAGAACTTGGCTAACGACGCCGCCGCCAGATCACTATCACTATGTCGAGCTTTCTGCAACAAAAGTTGCAGGTCGACAAAAAATTCCCAAAAAAAGCATAGAAAATATGCATAGTTGTAAAAATTTGGTGGTTTGCATTACATCACTTACCTGCATAAATTCTCCCATATTTTCCACAATACCATATACAGCATACAATCTACATAGTTGTGACAATACATTGTGTGTGGCAGGATCTATCTTCCTCTGAGATAAAATGTTCACAAAATTCCTAACTATAAACAAGTGGCAGTGAGCCTGAAAATTAAAACAAATATGTATTATATTGTTTCAAAATGATTCAAACGTTGGTGATATACTGAATTAAATGGCTTTTATTTTTTCAGGTTCTTGCTAGTTTTACTAAAAGTATCCTGCATCCAGGTGCTGATTTTCTTGGTGATTTGAAGACCCATTGGTTGCTTTTGGCTGTTTCTGCCTTTTGGTCAGGTTGTTGTCTCTTTGACACATTTCCCATTTCCATTCTTAATTTTATCTTACAGAAACAAATGTCAATGCATAGAGTCGCTATCTTAATTCATCTATGAAGACTATACATGTATAGTATTTTTTTCACTATCTGAACTTATATTGTGCTAATGGTCATTGATGATTAAGGAAGGTATTTTGAATGCAAAGCATTCACTTTTTGTCTGTGACAACAAATATTTTATGCTGTGACCAAAATTAAAACATGAAATAAAATTGAGAATGGAAATGGGGAATGTGTCAAAGCGTCAACAACCTGACCATAGAGCACACAACAGTTGAAGGCCACCAATGGGTCTACAATGTAGCAAGAATCGAAAACATTTATTTTATATTTAGAACAAAATTTTAGTTGATGTTATATTTCTAAAAAAGAAAGCATGTAAAAATAAATTTTAAAAACATTACTTTCATCTACAGTAGATTTTTTTAGTCTGGAATTATGAGTCTTTTTACTGAGATGAGAATCCAATAACATATACAGGTACTTTCATTTTCCTTTATATTTTTCATTCTATTTGTGAAATATAGCATCAATCTTACTGTTCCAGCATAAAATTTACATAAATAAATCCAATACTGGATATTTACCTTGGTAGCAGCAATAAATGGCACTGTAGATCTATTCCAAGCATCATGACTTGGCATCCCTTTCTGTTTGTTTGTATTTTGCAATTTACAGGCTGATGTTACCATCCTGAAATGTTTAGATTTCATCAATCAGAAAAAAAAAAAAAAAAAATCATTATATAAGGAGCATTATTTCAGATGTTTGAAGCTGCCAGTCACAATAATGTATCTTAAATTTGATTGACATATATTTTGTTATACACTTTCCCTCTTTTGGAATAAATTAGCAGAATTAGTAGATTCATACACCTCATCCAGTAGCTTTTCAAACATCTTTTTCTGTGCTGGCTAAAAACAAAAAGAATCTATCAACTAAAGGAAAAGACTCGAATCAAATTTCATTTACCAGTATATTTTAATGTAAACTACGAAGTGAAAAGATTTCAGAAGGGGTTGGCAAAACTCTTATTTATTTGATGCATATCACTTATAACATCAGATACACTTTCCCATTAGCACTAAAAAACAATTTAAGGGGGCTCGCAGGTCTAAATCATTTTTTTCTAATACAGGATTTCGATATATTTTTCTATAAATGAACATTATCTTATACTTAAAAGAAAAAGAAAATAAAAAAATGGGGTCATTGTTCATTTTCGCTCACAATCTGCCTTCGAAAGAAACATACATTTTTGTAAAGGTACTTTTTTTCTGTTGAACTAGTAGGAGAAATAGACATAATAGAGGTAAAATCGACATAAAAAAATAACCTAATTACAGAAATCACTTAAATTTTACAATTATTTAGTTTATGTTCAGCTTATTTGAAAACAATAATAAAAAAAATATATTTCACCGATGTGTTAAAAAACAGTCAGGGGCATTACTTAAATAATTAACTTTTAAAATTACCTATATAAGTAATGTTGAAAACAAGGCTATTTTAAAAATTACTTATATAAGTAACTTTTCTAAATATTATTTTTATAGGTGACCAATTATACAAATTTTACTAGTTTTAACAAATTTTTACAGTCATCTGGTTATTTTTCCCATGAAATATAAAATCCAATCCTTCTGAAACACTAATTGCTTTTCTGACACACTTATCTTTGATATCCATGCTTCTTGGTCAAAGATTGGTCTCTTGGGACTATTAAAATATCGTTTTCCTTCAAAATCTTGAAGGTAGAAAGATATAAATAGATAGAAACTTATGAATTAATGAAGACTTAAAGTTATTTATAATTTGTAACCCAAAACAATTACATATGTTCCTTAAATAAGTGTTATTACTAATTCTTTCAAAGATGTACAAAATAACTTATTCAAGTAACATTTTTGTCATTATTTTTAAAGTAACCCTTTATGTCTATTCTACTCTCAAATCTTACAAATTCTTAAATTTATGATATAAAATAATGTAAAAATTCATGAAAACTACATTTAGTCCCTGCTTCTATTGAAATTTAAAATAACTCTATTGAGTAATTTTATATTTTTTAAAAACAAAAATTACCTATAACAGTAACTAAAAAAAGTTACCTGTTTAAGTAACGCCTCTGACTGAAAAAAGATATTTCCATTTTAATGCCAAAAATGTCATTTTTGGACCAGAGGGAGATAATTTGAAGCTTTTTCAATGATATAAACATTTTAAAAGTCATTTGTGGGCAAACAGAATCGATTTTATTGGTTGATTTTTGTACCATATAATATAGAGATTAATACATGGCCTTTTCCATATCAGCCTGGGTATCATCCCGAGACCCCCATATCAGCTCGAGACGGAGTCGAGGTGCTGATATGGGTCGAGGGATGATACCCAGGCTGATATGGAAAAGGCCATGTATTAATCACTTTATCATATACTTCCGACAATAGTTTTATGTAAGGCAAATAAACAAATGCAATAACTAAAACAGTCAAAAACTTTATAAAGAAAATAAATTATGAATCAAATATACTATAATTGTCCAACAACAGCATCACTACCTCCTTATATATGTATGGTAACATTTCCTATAGAGGCATTTTGAAACATTGAAAATTTGGAAAAGTTTTATGATCATTACTACTCCATGTTTGTTGTACTATAAAATGATTCATAATTGTCAATGGCATTTGTTAGCAAGTACTAAACTATCCCCATAAAAGTTCCTGTAAATTTTGACGTCGTCATAAAAAACATCTGACGTCACAATGGAAAAGTAAACAACCGATACCGGAAACACCTGAAGTAACTTGCACGAGAGGCACTATTATGGGTTTTGTGCACGAGATGCACATGATATGGGTTATCAGCCCGGGTGGGAAATTATGGCTTGTGTACTTCCGCTCATTACACATATGCAAAAGCTATCATATCAATGCTAAGTATATGATAAAAAGTAATAACTAATAATGTAATAAATAAAATTTGTAATGAAAAAATAAAAGTTTAATTTTTTGCTGAAAATTTTGTACCCGCGAGCCTCCTTAAGGGGTGAGGGTTGTTCTATTGAAACATTTATGGGATCAAGGAAATATACTGTAGATGATTAAAAGGTATGCAGGGACCCATAATTGCTTTTATATCTAAGTACTTTACTTTCGAAGTGCCTTCCCTGGATATTGTGCATGTTTGAATTCTATAGGCCTGAAAGATATTGAACTTTTACCGGTATATACTCTTTCGAAAAGAGGCCTTTGCAGCTAAGATAAGATAGGGAATACATTCTTGTTATATTTGAAGTAGACCAGAACAAGGAAGAAGACAAATTCCAAATAAAGGTGGTACATAACACTAAAGGGAGATAACTCTGTAAAATTCAGCTGAACCTATTAATCATGTCATTTGAATGGCTATCTATCCAATGAAACTTTTTGATAAAGTGTGTGGTTCAAGTTTTTTTATTTCATTTTTATATTATTTAATGAATGGCTGTAATATTTTTTATGTCTATGAAGAAATAACATAAAAACTGTGGTGCACACTAAATAACATGCATAGCAGGTTATGTTAAATTGTGCACCACATTTTTTATGTTATTTCGAATAGACAAATATTACAGTTATTTCTTATAATTTAATTCTAAATCTTATTTTAAACCGGAGTAATTCATGAACAAACTTTATTGAAGTCATGGTCACATGACTAAATTATGTCTATGAGCTGATAAACAAAACAACTTGAGTCAATCAGAAGACGCTTTACATCCAAAAATAAATTATTGTCAAAGGGTCAAAGAAATTATTTTGTAAAAATTTTATGAAAATAAAATGGGCCAAATTTATTAGAGTCTAGGTTGTTGGTACCACCTTAAAATCTCAAAAGAGGTATTACCTTGCTGCTCTGTGGGAATAAGCTGCTACTAAACTTTCAAATGAACAGTCTTCACCTAGTGTTGATTTGACATTTAGATCTATAGTCAGATATTGTATAAGTTCTGGTAAAGATTCCCCTCTCTGGCCTCTGAAGTAGCTCTTTGATAGATATCTATTCAAAATATTATTAACACATAATTATTTATACATTATTTGTTTTTTAATATTCCATATAAAATTCAAATTAGACAGCAAGGATAAATAAAAAAAGCCTTTCCCGAATGATTTTTATACTCATTAAAACATTAGTTTTCTCATTTGAATTGTTTTACATTGTCATTTCGGGCCTTTTATAGCTGACTATGCGGAATGGGATTTGCTTATTGTTGAAGGCCGTACGGTGACCTATAGTTATTAATTTCTGTGTCATTTTGGTCTCTTGTGGAGAGTTGTCTCATTGGCAATCATACCACATCTTCTGTTTTAAACATACATAAATATTTTAATTGTTAACTAGTATTCATGTTTCAGCCGAACCGTATCTCTTAGGTCCTTATCTTTAATTTTACTATTTGTAGATGGTCATACAGTTCCGCAACTTCATGATTAATAACATGATTCTAACTTGGTAAGTCATTGAAAATTGACAAGTGTCAATCAGAAGTACTGACTTTGGTTTAAATGCTAACCTACCTGGCAGTCTGAAGCATCATCACTGTATTTTCTCCTTCATACGTACAAGCTCCAACAATATTAGCATAAATCTTAGGAATACCACTAGCATGTGAGTAACCATGACCACCACAACTCATTCGGCACACCTCTATTCCTTCACAGCCAACCCAGGTACAGAATGCTTTCAGTCCACATGCAAGAGCATGAAGCTGAGAAATTGAAAGGTGATTATCAATTTATGTCTGGTAATCCACGTTGTTTAGTTCAATACATGTAATCTTCACAATGGTCAATATTAGACCAACAGTATGGGCTTTGTTCATTGTGAAATGATAAGGTGACCTATATTTGTTAATTTCTGTGTCATTGGGTTTCTTGTGGAGAGTTGTCTCAATTGCAATCATACCACATCTTTTACTTTTACATATACATTGACTTTTATCTATCAACAGTAAACATGTAGAAAAAGAAAATAGTCCATGTTTAAAATTAAAGAAAACAGGTCAAAGGGAGATAATTCTAAAGGAGTATATAGAAATTAGACTTCTACAGGTTCTGATAAATTGTCAAAAGTTCTTGTGTAAATCAAAGATTTACTGTAAACATATTTTATTAAAGAAATCATTATATATATAGCTACAAGGGTAAAGACATAAATACGAAATATACAAAAGATTCAATAACAGGGATTAGGAAACAAGAGCAGTGCTCTTATATAAATCCGTCTCCCTAAATTCGAAAATAAAATTACAAGCTATGAACGCATGCTGAATAGCAAACAAATAAATATGTAACAAAATACAGTCAATGATTACAATAACAAAAGGAAAATTATAAGAAAAATTATATAGCAAAGGAAGGGGGTGAAAGATGTTTTTAGAAAAATGAGAGTGTTATTAAAGAATGAAACAAAATTTTTTATATAGGGGAGGAGTGAGTACTTAGAATTATTTGATTGTGGATGTGAATCGATTGCTACTTATAATAAAGTTTTGCACAGCTTTAAATATCAGTATGTTTTGTTCTACTGTGAGTCTATCGGAGCCAAAAAGTAAGACATTAGTAGAAATTTTGATTGGAATCTGTAGGTTGTGAATGTGTCTTTGGCGAGGTACATTGAATATTTTGCATTTCAATAAGTAGTGATCCGTTGTTTCAGGGTCTCTGCAAACACACTATGACAGAAACTTGATACAAAGATTTATATGCATGAAACTGAAATTTTCTCATTGATATTTACTTTATTCATTTCAATTGAGGGCAAAGGTTAAAAATGTTACCAAAATAGGTCATATTCATACATACCTGTGGCATATCCTCAAGATTTCCTCTTTCAATGTCACTACTAATTTTAGCATAAATTTGACTCATCCCTTCAGCAGCCAATAAGAAAGCATAGGAAGTAGCTAACAAGGGGAATAACTTATACTGCTGTGTTTGGTAATCCATCACTTGGGCTTCCTCTCCTCTTGAAAACAAAATTAGGAAATAACATATAGCGGTACTGTAAGCATAGGATAGCAATTTGCAGGATTTCAAGGATTTTTGGAGATCCACAGTTTAATGTTTAACGTATTCCAATATATATTTTCTATAGGCTTGTATGCAAATTTGGAATTTCAATTAAGTCAAATATCCATGAAATTATAATTTTTCTTTGATTCACAAAGAATATATTTGTTCTCAACTAAATGAACGAATCTGTATATGATTAACATTTATTAATATTCTAATATCACTTAAGTAGACAATAGGGTATAGGCTTTGTTCATTGGTTACGGCCCACAGTGACCTATAGTTGTTAAATTCTGTGTAATTTGGTCTTTTGTGAAGAGTTGTCTCATTAACAACCATACCACATATCCGTTTTTTATAAATAGATGTTGCATTTATTGAGTCATTAGTAAAGTCAGGATATTGAAATATTCTTTTGACTTTAAATAATTAATGGTATTGAATATATCAAGAATTACTATTCCAAGTATGTAAATTTGTCTAAGAATTTTTTAAATAATAAATCAATTACAACTTTATCAGATCTAGTACTGTGGATACATAATCATTGTTGGATACCTATTTTTGTGGTGATTATCTGAAACAACAAATTGTAATGGACATGGAACTACAAATTTTTAATAAGAATGGATGCAGACTTTGGCAAAAGTACGAAATCAATTATCCACGAAAATGCAAGTTTTCTTCAATTCACGAAAATTGGAACCCACAAAATTAATGAACCCCCAGTATTGAATATTTAAATACCCAGGTCTGAGTTCACTCTGCCGTCTGACTGCACTGTATCTAACAGCAATAACCGTGGCCCTCGACAAAGCTCTAAAGGCATCCATTACTATCCATACTCTAACCATTACCATAGCACCATAGGTCAGCTTAGCATTCTTTGGTTTTATGTAGTCACCATTTTCTAGCACCTTTAATAAAATAAAATATATAAGCAACATATTAGATAAAAGCTATAAACTGTTTTAACTTTTAATATTTTGTAATATATTAATTTGGATATTTGATAATTAACCCTCATCTATCATGGGGGAGGCAGTACATTTAAAAAAAGGATAAAAAAAAAAATGGAATGGATATTTTGTGAATGATTACAAAGTAATACATGTAATAATTAATTGTTATGTCAATTTATTAAACAATACAATTTGGATTATTTAAATATAGTAAAAGTGGACATATATATATATATATATATATATATATACATAAGAAAATTTACTGTTTTTTCCTAACTTAAAGTAAATTGGTCAAGATGTGCAGTTCATTTCCTCTGTCCATATTTTAAACTTTGATGTGTATGAGTGAAAGTTTCGAAGCTGAGACATATTCATACATGTGGTTAAATTTTTGGAATGCGAAGTGCATTTAAATTTTTCACAAATTGGGCAACCCCTTGAAGTTGGTTTAGCTAGGAAACCTAGGGTACCTGGTAGTCAGTGCACCCCCCTCCCTTGTAAAAATTTTGGGACCTGCCACCAGGGGTCAAATTTAAGCTTTTTTGTGTACTGGCCAGCCAGACCAGTGGACTGAAAATGTACTGGTTCGGCTCCAAATCTACTTGTCCTGAAAACTGACATTCATTTGACAAACACTAAAATGACTAATATAAATGATAGATGATTACATTTATTTTCCTCGGGTGCTTTCCTCTCCAGTAGATTTTTTGTTGTTCTGATTGTTCTTGAGCAAGTACAGACACTAACTTAAAATTTGAAGATCTCATTACGAAAAAAACATTTCTTAAATAGGTCAGACAATGCAAATGTTTAACATGTTATTATACAATTAATTACATTTCGATTGACTATATAATTTAACCATTCATGATCTTTTTCCAAGAAATTTTTAAATTTCTTTTTGTCAGTTTTATAAACTTTATTCCGAGTCTTCTTTTTGAATGTCACTTATTTTATTTTATTGTCCGGCAGTTTAACTTGTTCCAAAAATTTCTTCATTTTGAGTTGTTGTGAATTTCGGGACCTCCCACTAACCCCAAAAGCCCCATGTGATACTGCTTTAGCATTTGAAAAGTCCTTATTTTCCCACAGTTAAATATTTTGGAAATTATGTACATTGTACAAACATTTAATAGCTCCCAAGTTTTTACATCTTTATTGTACAGTCTTCTGGTTTTCATAAAAGTACAAATAGTAAAGTTCATACAATTACTCAGGCATATTAATTAGGGTTATTGACCCGAATGTTTGTGTTTCCTTTCTCAGCTTTTCAATCAAATTGTAATTTCTCAAAATGAAGTGCCATATAAGCCAAATAGTGGTAGCAAATCACAAATAGGACATTTTAAAAATATCTTTGCTTCAATGAAAAACTCTATTATTTTGAAATGTATACTAGTACATTTTTGTAAGAGTTTATGGAAGAAAAACTCAATAATTTTTTCACTCACATAACATTAATTTTTTCCAATCTAATTCAGTTTGTGAGTGAGAAAATGTCAGAAATACTCAATTACTAGTCTTTAACCATAAGTTCAAACATATATATGCTTGTTTACTTCTTGATTACCTTAGCATATCTCATTAACATATTCATTCTGGGAATTCTGTATTTATTGAACTTCATAAAACCATTGTCTACACCATCAAAACCAAGCTTTGGTCCAATATCCCCTATTTCTAGACCTATTAAAAAAAAATGAAATCAATAAAATTATCTAAAAAACAGGTGTTGATTTAAAATAAATTTATAAAGAACTACTGTATATTCAGATATTATTTAGAGCATTTATTATTGCAACTTTGGAAAACGACAAAAACGCGCAATAAATTATTGCAATTGCTTGAAAAAAATCTGCATACAGGAGTTCTAATTAATGCGCCATTCACTTATTCGCATATAAAAACCTCAAAATAATTTCTGAATTTACAGTATATCATGTAAATGTTTATATGACTTAAGGGCATACGATACAGTAGAGATTCCTCGTTGATTTTTTTCCTAAAATTTTGATTATAGGTCAATTTTAATGTGTACTTTCCAAATATGAAAAGAAAAAAGTACCTTCATGACTTACTTTTTGAGATAATTTGGTTCGAAATTTGCATATTTGGAAGAAAATTCCAGAAAATTCATAAATAATGACTTTTAAAGAAAGTAACAATACTTTTGAACAAAAAGTCATAACTTAACCGGGTTTTTTGTAAAACGTTCCCTTGATCCATGGCATCTATATGCTGAAACAAGTTTAAGGTTAAACCAAATTATCATTTTCCGGATTTAGATTGATATATGCGAAATAAAGAAATTGACCACATTTTTGCGTCTTTTCGGAAGCGCAGAAAAAAATTGATCGTTGATTTTTTCTTGAAGTTTTGGCGGAGTGTTCTTGAAACAGTACTTGATTGATTGCAAAAGAAAAAAATATGGGTCCATGTGCTTGTTTTTTCAATAAAAGCCATATACCTTAATTTTTTACGACGTCTGTCAGTATGCCGCTAAATTACGCTATATAAAGTTTTAATCGCACCAACGTCGTGTAATCATTCCCACCGCACACGACTATGCTGCAAAGTATATGAAGGTGTTTTCCAAAGCGTTGATACTTATTATAAAAATTCATAAGATGGTTATTCGTAAAATCGCTAAACATTTGTGCTAAACATGAGGCTAAACATTTACGAAACGGAATTTGGACAGGAACCTTTTCATAATAAAAAAAACAAGATAATAAAAATGATCCCAGCAGATTACTTTGTCAAATGTATGGCAAAACAGAACAAGAGGCTCTCAAGAGCCTGAATCGCTCACCTTAATTTTTTTGGTTAAATCTCTCATCAATGATTATTTTGGCTTTTCAATTTATTTAAATGTTCTTTGAATCGTCCTATTTTCTTCAAAAGCAAAAAAAAAATCATTTTCTCCTATGTTCTATTTTAGCCATAGGAGCTATGTTTCTGACATACAAGGAAATGAAATATAAAATTTATACTAGATACTCTGAAACTCATTTAGCCTAAGTTTGGCTGAAATTGATACAGCAGTTTCAAAGGAGAAGATTTTTTAAAGTAAGTCAACATGATGAACAAATTGTGAAAAAAGTCTTTAAAGGGCAATAACTCCTTAAGGGGTCAATTGACAATTTTGGTCAAATTGACTTATTTGTAGATCTTACTTTGCTTAACATTTTTGCTATTAACAGTTTATCTGTATCTATAATAATATTCAAGATAATAACCAAAAACTGCAAAATTTCTTTAAAATCATCAATTCAGGGGCATTATACCTGAAAAACCAGTTACCCAATTCGGCTGAAAATTTCAGGACAGGTAGACCTTGACCTAATAAATACTTTAACTTCTTGTCTTATTTGCTCTAAATGCTGGAGTTTTTGAGATATAAGCCAAAAACTGCATTTTACCCTGTGTTCTATTTTTAGCCATGACGGCAATGTTTTTTGACGAAATAAAAAATAAAGCACAAACTTTATTTTATACACCCTACTGATCATTCAGTTGAAGTTTGGTTGAATTTGGTTTAGTAGTTTTAGAGGAGAAGATTTTTTAAAGTTAGCAAATATGATGAACAAATTGTGAAAAATTGTCATTAAAGGACAATAACCCCTTAAGGGGTCAATTAACAATTTTGGTCATATTAACTTATTTGTAGATCTTACTTTGCTGATCATTTTTGCTGTTTACAGTTTATCTTTATCTATAATAATATTCAAGATAATGACCAAAAACTGCAAAATTTCCTTAAAATTACCAATTAAGTGGCAGCAACCCAACAATGGTTTGTTTGATTCATCTGAAAATTTCAGGGCTGATAGATCTTGACCTAATGAACATTTTTACCCCTGTCATATTTGCTCTAAATGCTTTCGTTTTTGAGATATAAGCCAAAAACTGCATTTGACCCCTATGTTCTATTTTAAGTAACAGCGGCCATGTTTTTTGACGGATCAAAAATCGAAGCACACACTTTGTGCAGGATAATCTAAGGAACAATCATGCTAAGTTTCATCCAAATCCATTCAGTAGTTTCAGAGGAGAAGATTTTTTAAAGTTAGCAAATGTGATGAACAAATTGTGAAAAATTGTCATTAAAGGACAAAAACCCCTTAAGGGGTCAATTGACAATTTTGGTCATATTAACTTATTTGTAGATCTTACTTTGCTGATCATTTTTGCTGTTTACAGTTTATCTTTATCTATAATAATATTCAAGATAATGACCAAAAACTGCAAAATTTCCTTAAAATTACCAATTAAGTGGCAGCAACCCAACAATGGTTTGTTTGATTCATCTGAAAATTTCAGGGCTGATAGATCTTGACCTAATGAACATTTTTACCCCTGTCAGATTTGCTCTAAATGCTTTAGTTTTTGAGATATAAGCCAAAAACTGCATTTGACCCCTATGTTCTATTTTAAGTAACGGCGGCCATGTTTTTTGACGGATCAAAAATCAAAGCACACACTTTGAGCAGGATAATCTAAGGAACAATCATGCTAAGTTTCATTCAAATCCATTCAGTAGTTTCAGAGGAGAAGATGTTTGAAAAATTGTTAACGACGACAGACGACGACGACGACGACGACGACGGACGCCAAGTGATGAGAAAAGCTCACATGGCCTTTCAGGCCAGGTGAGCTAAAAATCTTATAGAAGTATACAGGTGCAGCTCCGTCCGACATTAGTTTTAAATTGCTTCATGTACCGAAAGAGGATAGCCGACATTATTGCAAAGGCCCTAACATGGCAAAATGTGAACCAACTATAAATTAAGTGAGGTGATACCATTAATTAACAACCGTATAACCTTCAACAATGACAAAACCTGTCAGCTTTAAATGGCCCCGACGTACTTTGATTTTTTTCTTTTTACATTCAAAAGATAATCATCTTTCAAATTTAGATTATAAGGAGTACTTCTTGTTCTATAGTTTGAGCTGTTTTGTGCAATTTCATGTCATAATTGCCTCAGTCGACTGAAAATGAAGTTGAAGTATAACATTTCATAGGAAGTACAGCAGCTAGTATTAGAGAATGATATTCAAGGATGTCTTTATCAATAGATAAGTTGCATTACCTTTCATACAGCGTAACTGTATGATTATTGTCGTACTTGTTTGTCTAGAGGTAAAGCTATATTGAAAACACTTTATTTGTTCTTCTGTCCGATCGCCTAACTATAATTGTGTTACTTTTCTCAGAAACAACGCTTCTGCATGACTTCATATTTGCTCATCAGCTTGACAGCGACGAGTTTTAACGTGTGTACACTTTCTGATCAGTCTGTCTGTCTGCAATTAGTGTACATTTGTCGATACTTTAATTTATATCTCTCAATACATTGAAGTACAAAAGGGAGATGACTATACAAAAAGAAGACGTGGTATGATTACCAATGAGGCAAATGATCTTAACCAGAGACCAAATGACAAAGACGTAACGTCAACAATGATTAAGACCTATACCGCATAGTCAGCTATGAAAAGACCCTACATGACAAATGCAAAACAACTCAAACGGGAAACTTACAGCCTGAGTTAAGTACAAAATAATGAACGAAATACAAATATGATATATAATAACAAATGACACCATTGAATTGCAAGCCCATTTAACAGCATGTGAACGGATGTTTTCTTGTTTGGTCTATAACATCCAGATTGATATACATAAAAAAATAAACCAATTAAACAAACTAACGTGTGACAATTCTGCATCTATTGACAATAGATGCAAAACAAAAACGACAACAATGTAATTTTTTTAAATCTTTTTAACGGACTTTTATTGACACCTTTTCTACATACACATATAATATCATATATTTTTAAAAAATCAATTAAACTCTGCATTTTTTTTATGCACCAAGGCAAGTCCAGAACAGGATGAGAGACTTCTTTATTTATAATTTTATTTACGAATAGGGGTGTTGTATGACCTTGTCCAGCCATGAGGCATATGCAGTCGGTTTTGTTATTTTATTGATTGTCTGTTAAATTCGGCCGTACAATAACAATTCACAATTCAATTTGCAGTCTGTCCAATGCTATACAAGAAGAAAAAAATAAAGATACAAACTATTTTGATTCTGATTATCTTTCAATTGAAGATAGTATTATTGACTTCATTATCAATGCATGAAAATAAATGTTCTCGTCATGAAAAATATTGCACAGCTGTACACCACGCCATAGTAATGACTTTTGTGTATGGATTTCAAATCTTCCAACACTAGACCCGATTCGGCCACCCTACGCGCCATATATTTTCTTAAAATTTTCTAATTAATCACGGGTTCGTACGTTTTCTCTTTCTTTTAGTTTCATTTAAATAACATGTTGATATCATAAATGTTCAATTAAATATTTGCCGCTGGACGTTAAGCAGCTATTAATAGATATAGGAAGATGTGGTATGAGTGGCAATTAGACAAATCCAGGTAACAATTTATAAAAGTAAACCATTATGGGTAAAGGTACGGCCTTCAACACGGTCGGATCCTTGGCTCACACCAAACAGCAAGCTATAAATGGCCCTAAAAATTACTAGTGTAAAGCCATTCAAACGGGAAAACCAACGGTCCATTCTATATAAAATCTATACTCATAATTAGCTATTGCAGCTTTTATCATGTTTGTTCTGATGTCAAAATTAGCAGGTCCTTTTGTTCCGTAATGTGTCTTATTTGTTTAAAAAATGTTATTCAGCATGTTACAGTTCAAGCAACGAATAGTAGGATAACTCTGAAATCCTTACAATTTTTCTTTCTCTTAGTACGTTGAGCAGATTCCATTTGGCCGTACAGTTTTAGCAGTTATTAAGTGCTTTTACCAGACTAAAAAAGCTCCACAATTCTTCTTCCGTCTTTCCATGTTGTCAGAACTCTCTTCTGTGTCTTTTACCTTTTCTTCAATTCGTCATGCAAAGTTGTATTTGATTTATTTTTGTTTACCTCCAGTATTTTCTTTGATCTCACTGCTCTTGGGCGGATTTCGCCGTCTTTTAGAAACGAGATAGCCGCTTTTTTAGCAGGTACTTTTTTTTAAATTCGCGCAACCTGATTACGATGTCAGTGAATATTCCGCGAAAAGATGACTTCATTTAAAGTGACGTCGCGAAATGTTAACGTTCGTATTAGAAACATCGCGAAATTACAACGTTCTGGGTACCAACGTCGCGAAAACAACACGAAAAGTTTTGAAAACATTATTATCTGCCCCTGCTACTGTACCGTATTCCCTTAATATACCAATTTGACCATCTTAATGATCCTAATCAACTGGTTTGTTCCTTATTATACACTATGTAAGATGCCACTTCTGGAGCACCTGAGATATGTGAGGTTCCTGTGCTCAGTCTTTACTTTTGTGTACTGTTAGTCTTTTCCACATTTTAGCCAAGGCATTATCAGATTGTTTACAATTTATGAGATGAGGATAAAAGTTTTGTTTTCTGAGAGATAAATATATGAATCAGAATGGTTCAGATCTTGAGTAAAATGTTAGTGTTGAATGCTGCTGGTGAATATTGAAATATTCAGTTGGTTACGTAGGTAGCTATTTTACTTTTTCTTCTGGTGTAACAGTCTTTAGTTTTTTATGTTGTTTTTTGTGTAACACTTGACCATCAATTTTTCCCAATTAGCTTCGTGCAGAATTTATCCTTGTTTCAAATAAAGATATACTTGACATGAGCAAAGTTTTATCCTAGACAAAATTTCAGGGTTGTTCTTGGCCAAGTTGGCTGTTCATCAAATGATTTGGTTTGATCTATAATGAAGTATTTATTTTGTGTCTTAATACCTATGAAGTAACTTTGAAACAAACCTGGCATTATTGTATGGTCCTCCATACTTCTAACTTGCACTAGAAACAAATGAGTTCCA
This sequence comes from Mytilus galloprovincialis, assembly GCF_965363235.1. NCBI lineage: Eukaryota > Metazoa > Mollusca > Bivalvia > Mytilida > Mytilidae > Mytilus > Mytilus galloprovincialis. Next base: position 43,671,475 of record NC_134850.1, on the reverse strand, counting down.
TGACATTTCCCCTGTGTATATAGCTGTGCCATTACCAAACAATGGTTAACTGTTTTTGCCACTAAAACATAAAGAAATGCATTAAATATATGTTAATAGTTCACCCATTCTAAGTTTATTCAAAGAAAATCTCAGATTTCTCCAGTCTCTGTTAAATAATAAACAGATCCAGGTAACATCATTCTTTTACAAGCAGCCTTTATGTCACCCTTCAAATTTTTACCATTATGGTATATGTTTTTCTATAGGTTGATTCATACATTCTTGATAAAGTGGGAAATGAAGGTACCATAAAATTGAGAATAAAAATGTGGAATGTGTTAAAGAGACAACTACATGTACCCAACCATAAAGCAGACAACAGCAAAAGGCCACCAATGGGTCTTCAATGCAGCGGGAAACTCCTGTGTTTGGCAGTTAATTTCTCAAGTTTTTTCAGTGGTATGGTCTATGCAGTATTTGTTTTGCACATTGTTGAAGGCTGTTCGGTGAACTATATTTGTTTATTTCTGTGTGATTTGGTATCTTGTAAAGAGTCGTCTCATTGGCAATCATCCTCTTTTTCTCGCTTTTCTTCCTTTTGATATTGGCTATTTCTTTCCTACCTCAAAATATGAATGAGAATTAATTCTCCTTTGCAATCTTCTTATTTTATCATTATATACAGACTATTTGTTTTAATTGTCTGTGTTTAATCTCCTTTTTGTATTTGAAATAGATTAAAAAGAGTCCAAAATCTTAGGATAAAGTATATCAAACATGTTTTCAATAAGCATGATCAGTTATTTGGTGAACTATTGCAAATGTGCAATACTTAAATTCTCAGTTTTAAATGCTGTTTGTAATGAGTAGATCAGTCTTAAGTTTTTTTTATTGGCTATTTGTCTGTTGATTGTTTTTCTTTTCCATCCATGGCATTGTCTAAGTTTAATTTTGCCTCTCTGTAACATTGTACTATCAACAGGATGAGAAGACATATACTCTACCATAGCAAATTAAATAACTAAAATTTAAATGTTAAGAGTGGAGAAATATTGTATTAGACATAAGTCATAGTTATAGAATCTGTTTCTCTTATGATATTTATCCTTCCTTTTCACAGATTTGCCATTTGTGTTCAGCATTTATGTGACATCATCAGGCATGATTGCTTTTTTTTCATGAATTCACAAATGGAAATTCAGAAAAAATTGTGAATATTAAACATCATGATTAAATTTTGACCAATCATATTGCAGAGAACAGATATTTTACTATTGAGGAATAAGATTTTTTCACACGGCTCAAGAAATGTGCAAATAGCACAAAAATTAGAGAAGATATATTTTATCCATTTGTTTACATAATTACCATTTCCTGGCCAATACTTGATAGAGCTAAGTGTAGGGCTGTCTAGTATGAACTCTTGTGTTTTAGGGTCAAATGTTGCTGTCGTCTCTAAACCTCTGATGAATGTTCCTGAAAAAGCAAAAACATTTTTTCAATAAACTCATTTGTTTAAAAGTGTAACAAGAAATTTGCATTTTTGATAATTAAATTCATTATTGCACATAGAATTTAAAATTTGTGTCTTCCTTGTGAAAACTGTAAATTTAAATTCAATGTGAAGTCTAGCTACATTTTTTACATGTACATTTAGTATCACATATTAACATCAAATTCCTCTTACTACAATGTTTTATAATAATTAATTTATTTACATCAAACCCCACATGATCAAAATTTATGTTTATTTGAGTGTGCTATACAATAAAACTATGTTTTAATGTATCTATTTAATTACCATGTCCTAGTTCTGTCTGGGCGTAAGTACCAATCATCTTGAAGCTTTTCCCTAATGGAACCCATTTCCTGCTCTGTTCTGGGGTTCCCTGTCTTTCCAGCGTAGGAACAAACATACCAGAATGTAAACCAAATGGACTCAATTCAATTGGGGCTGCAGCCCTGTAACAAAAAAAACATATGAGCTGCGTGGGATAGTAATCGACCTTATGCAAGTATATGTATTCATGTACATGTACGAATCTTTGGTTGATTTTGGAACATTCAAATATTAAAATTAAAAGTTCAATTAGGGTTTGTTTTGTAGGTTTCTAAGATCAATTAATTTTCAAACAGTTACATACATGTACTTTGTATATAGATATTTTCAACACGAAATAAATTAACAGATGTATTGATAATTGCATAAGGTCCATTTCTATCCGACGGGGGTCATATAAAACATGAGTTTGAGACTTTGCAACAACTGCAAGTTAATTTATCAAATTAAATATATGTGAAAATTTCATTGATGTCATGAAAGATAATAAATTTGAGACAACTTGGATGGATATCTGATGAAACGTGATAATAATTGGTGTGTCCCATATCTTAAATTTAGTGTCAGACATATGATACAGATAGATTGTGTATTATGAAGGTATTATGTTAATTTTTTTTCACTTTTCTTAAGTTAATTACCATAAATTTTAAAATATATTATAAAGCCTACACATGCTACATATACATGTATATACACAATGAACAAGACTATAGCAAATTTGTTTTTGCAACATTTAAATTCATGGAATATCCCTATGAACCTATACATGTAGGTAAATTAATTTCTTAGATTTTTAGCATCTTATCAAACAGATGAAATTTTGGTCGATTTTATGTTTTGAGCCATTATATATATTTCCAAATGGATTAGCATAGAACATGTATTTGTACATTTAGTCATTTATTCATTTGTGTTGTTCGGTATTAGTTTACTGTGTGGCGTTTTGTGTACTAATGTTTTTCTGTAGGTCTTTTTCCTTTAACGATGGTGTTGTCAGTTTATTTTCGAGTTATGAGTGTAAATGCCCCTTTGGCACCTTCTCCTCTCTTTTATAGTGAAACATAAAAGTGTGACAGAACTCCAAACCTTGTCCCTGTATCCCTTACTGATGTGCAGGGGATAAGAAGATGATTTACATTTTGTATACATTCTTACTCTCTAAAGTTAAGTCTGTCAGTTTCTGATTTAATTCCCAGTTCTTCCAATCTATCCATAATATAGATCTGGCGTCGCACAGCATTGTTATATTGACCATCTCTATCATAAAACTCTGTTGGCCTAAAACTTTGTAAAAACTTGTCTTGGAGGACTATGTTTTCTGAAATAAAAGAACAAATAAGTATTCATAAACATGATAAACAATCTACCTTAATGCTTATTGGTGCTTATCATATTGACAATGTATATACAGGTGTGGTACAATATGTATGACACACTTTACTTTCTTTAGAATAAATAATGGGAGGTTGAAATACTTTGCTGTGGGGAAAACTTGGCCGATGGACAATTCTTAATGAGCAAGTTGCCTCTTTATTGGTTTATATCTTAAGGAAAGCAGCTTAAATGACTAATGAGCATGTAATCGTGGTATAATTGCACCTTATCAACAATAAATTTGATGAGAACTTACAAATGCCACGCAAACATATTTCAAATCAGTTCAGACTTTATTTGCTGAATTTTGTAAATAGGGGGAAAATGTATGAACTTTGGTATAATCCACCAAAAAATGGTCATGACATTTGTGTACCTCAGTTTAAAATGTAAATGTATATTACAAAAAACAAATATATAACATCTGAGATCGAAGTGCAAGCTGCAAGTGTCCTATATTTTGACCTCTAACGCATTACGACATTTTAACTGTATTTACGTACGTATTTGACGTTTTCGCTTTACTTTTTCTGGTCCTTTATAAATGAATTCTGTTAACCTTTCAGCATCAAACGTAGCTGTAGATCTCTCTTTCAACAAATCGGTGTTAACTGCATTTGACATTTTGATTGTCCTAGTTAAATGATAAACATCGGAAACTTATCCGGAAAATACTGTTTCCGGAATCTTACAACTACAAATATATCATCGTGTCATGTGTTTTCGTACTAATAACAAGTTTCACTTCTTCCGGTTTTCACTGTTGAGTTTTTATTTACCTGTGTACTGGAATTTTAAAAGCATATTCTGTCGAATGTTTGTATGTGTCTAGATTTATTTGTCAAGGCTTACTACGTTTTTTAACTGTTTCTGATTATTTTGTGATTTTCGTTTGTCTAAAAATGACGTCATATGTTTTCGTATGAAGTAAAAACTGGATCAGTACACGTATAGGAAACGACTAAAAAACCCGGAAATTAGAGTTTTTTAAAGTCGAAGTTCTGGTGATTGCTTGAGTCACTAAAAAATGTAATATTTAATACTTTTCAGTAATATAAATAACTAAATAGCTTTCGGTTGATGTTTCATGTGCTGAAATTGTAAAATTGTTTTCATATTAGAGATAAAGACAAATGATTTTGCCATTGAAATTATTTTATTCTGGATTAATGGCACTGAACATAAAGGAATCACACAAAAGTGTTACTAATTTTCTGAGATTTCACAATTAATAATAGCTTTATACATGAATTACTTTTATATTAACCAAACATATTTAACGTAGTGAACTACATGCATAATTTCATAAACTACTAGTAACAGACACATATAGACATATATATATAAATAGAAGTTGGCCTAGCTATTCTTCCTGCAAACATGGTAAGCCATGACAAGGACAGTTAAAAATACTGTGTGTCCTTACTGCTCTAACATTACAACAAAAACGTAAGTGCACCCAGTGAGAGCAGCCATCAAACATACACTGGCCCCATTTTGCTATAGTCAAATCGCCACATTCTTTAAGTTTTTGTGGATAAAATTTGTGACATACACAGCACAGGTCACTTTCAGACATTTGACTCTCATGCTCATACAGGCTTTCTTGACTGTCTGATAAATAAATAACCTGCAACCCACTTGTACCTGGTGTAGGTGATGAATTACCTTTCGATTGTACACCCCTTTCTTTCATTTTTTTAGTACTAGATTTCTTTTTACTACTACTTTTTGTTTTTGAAGAATTAATTTTACTACTTTTGGTTACAGACTTTTTAGACTGACAGTGTTCTTTAATACATTCTATAACATTTTCTTCTGTAATTGATTTACCAGACACAATTTTTGACAAACATTTTCTGTTATTCTTTTTAATATTTTTATTTGGCATACCTTTTTCACGACTATGAAAAAATGTAGATAATGTTGGTGATTCTGTCAGAGTTCTGTCCCTGGGTATGTCAGTCAGTGTCATGTGTATGTCTTGTGTCTCTTCATTGTCATGTAAAGTGTCTGTCTTGTCTGCAATGTCAATGTCCATAAAGTCAGGGTCATCAAAGAAACGAAAAATGTCAGGAGACAAGTCCATGGGTGGGGAATTAACAGGTACTTGTGTCATAATTTCAGGGGATAAAGTCTTGGTAGGGCTTCCAACAAGTACCTGATTCACACCAGGAGACAAGTCCATTGGAGGGGAGTTGTCTATACTGTCAGTCTGGTCAGAGGTCAAGGGTACATTTATGTCATTTAGATGGTCTATGATGTCATCTGTTTCTTGGTTCTGTCCGTCAGTCTCCGTCTGAGTGTATACAGTAGCTGGTAGGTACATCTGTGGGGGATACGGAGATTTGTCTAGAGGATATATTCCTGAACGTTTGAATGATGACTTCAAATTGTCTGGCGACAGTCCTTTAACATAGGCATTTGTGCATAGCTCCCCAACATTATATCTACTAATTTTGCAGTGATTCTCTCTCATAAATTTATGACAAGAATGGTTGTATATTTTAGAGAGAGGACCAAAACAACCAACATCAAGAGGTTGAAGTAAGTGACTTGTATGGGCTGGAAGAACCAAAAGTATAATGTTGTTTGTCTTGGCCCAGTCAATAACACTTAGAGAAACATGCGACAAATGGCCATCATATATTACAAGAATTGGCTGTTTGTCAGATAAACCTTGAACATAGTTAATAAAATGTGTTTCAAGATAACTTTGAAATATATCAGTGTTTGACCATCCGGTAGGGCTAACATCACCAGTGGTTCCAGGTGTACAGCCCTGAATTAGTTCCTGCCTCATGCGCTGGCCAGCAAAGACAAGAAAAGGTGGTATTTGGGTACCAATAGCATTGCCAGCAGCTATGATGGTTGTAGTTTTGTCTCTCTCTGAGGTGACAGCTGATGCATTTATCTCAACATCAGCAACTACCTTTGGAGGAGTATGTTCCGGTGTAATACCCTTTTCATCAATGTTATATATACAATGTGGCTTGTTCTTTAGGTCATATTTATTTAATATATTCTCTAACTCATCAAAATATGAATCAATCACTTCCTTAGAAGCCCCTTTGGCCCTAGATATTGACAAAGCACGTGGCTTCTGTAACTTCAAATCAGGCCACCTATCCATAAATGATCTAAACCACTGAAGTGAAAGTTGTTTGTCAGTTTTGTCCTTTAATTTAATGCTAACAGCATAATCAGAAGCTAGAGCTGTTACTTCCACACGTGTATAGCCGTATCCCAGGTGGCTCATTTTTTTAATGTGGTTTACCAAATGAGCCTCTTGTTCAAGGGAAAAGAGTGGTGGTGGGCCAGATTTCATGGTTTCAGGGTCCACCTGTCAATATAAATATTGATTGTTGAATATCCAGCTGCAAATATTTCATGCATATTCAGGACAACAATATAAATATTAACTCAATGGTGTTGATATGTATATATATTATTTTAATACTGACAAGTTTTTGTTAACCACTGAGCATTTTGATAAAAATTTACCATTCCTGTCACAAAGATAGATTATAATTATCAATATATTTTTTTAAAACTGTTTTATTATTTTTTTACCCTTTAATTAAAATATATCATGTATATGAATGTGAAATTTATCACAAATTTTACGCACCCTGCCTTTAACTCTGTCTATCAAGGTAGTAATTGGCACTCCATAAATAACTGAAGCCTTATAAGCAGAAATCTCATTTGCAATAACCTTTTGCAAGGCATTGCTCAATGTTGTTGGTGAATATTGCCTGTATCTTTGCCTTCTGGCACTAGGTTTCTACAAAAGATATTATTGATCATTATTAAGGTCATATATAAAAAAAATGTCAAAAATATTTTTTTTTTTTTTTTTTTTTTTAGAAAAATTGATTTTGGACAACCATTTTATATAAGAACTATGTTCATTTTAACTTGCTGGTGTGTAATAAGTACGATTAAAAACCACATGACAGTCATGTGACTTGAAGATCCGGTGTCTGACTTACAGACGACACAGCTGTATTTCATATAACCCTTCCTAATTTTTTCCAAACAACTTTTCTAGTGGAGCATAATTTTGGCCTTAAATAAAAATGGCTGAACAGGTAACTATTATTAAATTTGTACTTACGTCTTTAAAAGAGACTTTTAAGATATTTGACATATCTCACGTTGTGTACTTGTTATTGTTACAAATATAGAAACAGGAAACGACGTCACAATATACGCGTGCGCAGTAAAAACCGAGGAAATATGAATGATACGAAAACATATGACGTACGAAAACATATGACACGACGATAATATACATTTTATAATTTGATGAAAAAACAATCTCCTAATTTTGACGTTACATATAAAACAAGTATCATCTCTTATACATACCGAATTGGAGTATACTGTTTGATTGGTTAAAATATCAAACGCAAAAGCTTTATAGACCTATGATCTCTCTTTTACGCAGGATGTTTTTTTTTTAACTTAGTAGTATAGGGTTATTGCATGAATATTGGGGAATATTGTCCCGAGTAGAATTTTATATTGCACGAGCTTGCGAGTGCAATCAGAGGCGGATTTAGAGGGGGGGCCCAGGGGGCCCGGGCCCCCCCTTTTTGGGAAAAAATTTGGTTGCTTATATAGGGAATCATTGAAGCGTGACTGGAGCGGGCCCCCTCTTAGGTCAGTCAGTGGGCCCCCACTTATGAAAATTTCTGGATCCGCCACTGGCAATATATGTTCTACGAGGGACAATATTCCCCAATATTCATGCAATAACCCTTTTATTGTATAGCAATATAATATTTGAAAGTAAAAATTGGTTTAAACTAATATTTTGTCATTGATGACGTCATGAATTTTGAAGATTTATTGCACTAGTGCAATACTAGAATTTATTGCACGCTAACTTTTGGTTACTTTCTGTTGGAAATATTATATTACTATACAATAATATTGTATTACTATACAATAATATTGTATATTGCATTTCTCATGATATTGCATTTGTTGTTTACTAGATGTATTTTATATTGTTTTGTATTTTTATATGACTTTGTTAGAAATGTCGCTATTATAAATTTCTCATTTTTTATCTCGGTCAAGTTAAATTATTTATTTTAAATAGGTATTTTTCAATCTCTTCATCTTGTTTCTGGTTCAATCTTTCGACCGACTCTAGTGCTGTTCGAAGTTTAGAACACAACGACAACGCCAGCAGTATTTACTGCCTAATTTCCCAAAGATCACTAACAAATTCATACTAGTCATTACATGTATCAATTCAAAGATTATAATTCATTTCCTTTTAATTATCACTACTTTCTTCAAAAAAATTCTCAGGTGACTTCTTTTTATGATTGATATCTGACCAAAGTTTCAAATATTGAGTCAGGATGCTCTTATTACTGATTTCATTCTTGAACAGTCTAAGCCGTTTTTACATATATATTTTGAAAAATACGATCACCAGTCTTTATATGGATATGTTTATTAATTGTTATTGTTAACAATTACAAATTGCAAACAGCATGAGTTGATTTAAAGTTTTCCAACATCAATGTTATTAAAACTTTACGGAATTAAATCAAACAATTTTGCTCCGGAATTCTCAGAATTCATTCTACAAATTGATGTGCTTTCTTTGTTGAAACTAAAAGCGATATACAATGTACATGTAGCTATAAGATTTTGACGAGTCTGCAAGAATACATTTATGTTTTGTAACACTTAGTCTCAAAAGACAATCTAGGGATTTAATAGTCGTAAATATGAGTAATTTTGGAACAGTATTCGACATTTCACAAAACAGCCACTGAATTCGTGCAGTGGTTTTTCAGTTCCAAAGAACATATCAACTGATGGAACTCATTTCAATTGGATGTGTATGATTCCAAAAATACTCATCGATCATATTAGCTTTTAATGAAAATGAAACAGAGTACCTACAGCTTTAAGAACATAATACGAAATGCACTCCTTGCCAATATTTTGTGTCTCCAGAACGGTTTGTTCTGGACATGTTTCATTTTAATGATGAGGAAATACAGAAATATTTTTATAATTATGATACTGTATTTGCCAATGACATTTTACCAGAGAGGAATTCTACACGTTTATGTTTACCCTTATGGTCATAGACCTCTTAACATTGGAAAGCAAATGAATTTATTTTGAGGTATTTTTAAAATATGTAATGACAAAAATGTAGGTAGAAGAATATGTTATGATACTGAATTGATAGACTATCTTGTCTTCATCTTCATTGCCCCTAATCAAATTGTTTTGAAAGATGTATCATGGATCTACCCCAATTCTCTTGATTTACACAGTAAAATAAGTTTCAATATATACAAAGTACAAATCATAAACGAAAAATATATATAGTTAGCCGCCTCAACAGCAAACTGTCGACGAAGATATCGATTATGTCAGTAAATCAATCTGAACTTAAAAGAAAAAGAACTAGAGGCTCAAAAGAGCCTGTGTCGCTCACCTTGGTCTATATTAAACAAAGGAAGCAGATGGATTCATGACGAAATTGTGTTTTGGTGATGGTGATGTGTTTGTGCATCTTACTTTACTGATCATTCTTGCTGCTTACAATTATCTCTATCTATAATGAACTTGGCCCAGTAGTTTCAGTGGAAAATGTTAGTTAAAATTTACAAATTTTATGAAAATTGTTAAATATTGACTAGAAAGGACAATAACTCCTTAGGGGGTCAATTGACCATTTCCGTCATGTTGACTTATTTGTAAATCTTACTTTGCTGAACATTATTGCTGTTTACAGTTTATCTCTATCTATAATAATATTCAAGATAATAACCAAAAACAGCAAAATTTCCTTAAAATTACCAATTCAGGGACAGCAACCCAACAACGGGTTGTCCGATTCATCTGAAAATTTTAGTGCAGATATATTTTGACCTGACAAATAATTTTACCCCCATGTCAGATTTGCTCTAAATGCTTTGGTTTTTGAGTTATAAGCCAAAAACTGCATTTTACCCCTATTTTCTATTTTTAGCCATGGCGGCCATCTTGATTCGATGGCTGGGTCACTGGACACATTTTTTAAACTAGATACCCGCAAGATGATTGTGGCCAAGTTTGGATTAATTTAGCCCAGTAGTTTTAGAGAAGAAGATTTTTGTAAAAGATTACTAAGATTTACGAAAAATGGTTAAAAATTGACTATAAAGGGCAATAACGCCTAAAGGGGTCAACTGACCATTTCGGTCATGTTGACTTATTTGTAGATCTTGCTTTGCTGAACATTATTGCTGTTTACAGTTTATCTCTATCTATAATAATATTCAAGATAATAACCAAAAACAGCAAAATTTCCTTAAAATTACCAATTCAGGGGCAGCAGCAGGTCGTCCGATTCATCTGAAATATTCAGGGCAGATAGATGTTGACCTGATAAACAATTTAACCCCCCATATCAGATTTGCTATAAATGCTTTGGTTTTTGAGTTATAAGCCAAAAACTGCATTTTACCCCTATGTTCTATTTTTAGCCGTGGCGGCCGTCTTGGTTCGATGGCCGGGTCACTGGACACATTTTTAGCTCACCTGGCCCGAAGGGCCAAGTGAGCTTTTCCCATCACTTTGCGTCCGTCGTCCGTCGTCCGGCGTCCGTCGGCGTCCGTCGTCGTTAACTTTTACAAAAATCTTCTCCTTTGAAACTACTGGGCCAAATTAAACCAAACTTGGCCACAATCATCATTGGGGTATCTAGTTTAAAAAATGTGTCCGGTGACCCGGCCAACCAACCAAGATGGCCGCCACGGCTAAAAAAAAACATAGGGATAAAATGCAGTTTTTGGCTTATAACTCAAAAACCAAAGCATTTCGAGCAAATCTGACAAGAGGTAAAATTGTGTATCAGGTCAAAATCTATCTGCCCTGAAATTATCAGATGAATCGGACAACTTGTTGTTGGGTTGCTGCCCCTGAATTGGTAATTTTAAGGAAATTGTGCTGTTTTTGGTTATTATCTTGAATATTATAATAGATAGAGATAAACTGTAAACAGCAATAATGTTCAGCTAAGTAAGATTTACAAATAAGTCAACATAACCGAAATGGTCAAAGGACCCTTTTAGGAGTTATTGCCCTTTATAGTCAATTTTTAACCATTTTTCGTAAATCTTAGTAATCATTTACAAAAATCTTCTCCTCTGAAACTACTGGGCCAAATTAATCAACACTTGGCCACAATCATCTTGGGGGTATCTAGTTTTAAAAATGTGTCCGGTGACCAGGCCATTCAACTAAGATGGCCTCCACGGCACAAAATAGAACATAGGGGTAAAATGCAGTTTTTGGCTTATAAACTCTGAAACCAAAACATTTAGAGCAAATCTGACATGAGGTAAAATTGTGTATCAGGTCAAAATCTATCTGCCCTGAAATTATCAAATGAATCGGACAACCCGTTGTTGGGTTGCTGCCCCTGAATTGGTAATTTTAAGGAAATTTTGCTGTTTTTGGTTATTATCTTGAATATTATTATAGATAGAGATAAACTGTAAACAGCAATAATGTTCAGCAAAGTAAGATAAACAAATAAGTCAACATGACCGAAATGGTTAGTTGACCCCTTTAGGAGTCATTGCCCTTCATAGTAAATTTTTAACCATTTTTCGTAAATCTTAGTAATTTTTTACAAAAATCTTCTCCTCTGAAACTACTTGGCCAAATTAATCCAAACTTGGCCACAATCATCTTTGGTATATTTAGTTTAAAAAATGGGTCCAGTGACCCGGCCATTTAACCAAGATGGCCGCCATGGCTAAAAATAGAACATAGGGGTAAAATGCAGTTTTTGGCTTATAACTCAAAAACCAAAGCATTTAGAGCAAATCTGACATGGGGGTGAAATTGTGTATCAGGTCAAAATCTATCTGCCCTGAAATTTTCAGATGAATCGGACAAACTTGTTGTTGGGTTGCTGCCCCTGAATTGGTAATTTTAGGGTAATTTTGCTGTTTTTGGTTATTATCTTGAATATTATTATTAGGCGAGTGACTTTAACCATAAAAATAAATTTTTAATGCACCTACCTAACACACGGCTAAATTATATATCATTTGAAAGCTACACATCTGTACTATCTGTTTTGCCCGGTCGTAAAAAAATCGTACGGTGCAATTTCCGTCAAATCAAGATCAAAGGCCAAGGACGACTAAGTGCATATTTTCTAAGATTTCAGCCTGATTGCATACTATGACTTTTATATACTAAATGCACATATGCAAACAATTTAAACTTCTAGCAGAGAGATTAACAGTCATTATTCAAATGTTTCCTGAAAGTAAAGTTAAAAGTTAACAAAATGTGTGAAAACCCAAAATTTTCTTTCTGGTGCAAATGCTAATCAATTAAAACTAAGTAAAACCCTGTAATGACTATCAAAGAAGTTTTTGACATAGTAAAATTTCCTAAAATTATGCTTACTTCTAATCAAACAGCAAATCATAACAACTCATACAGTTGCCCAAAATACCGCCATCTGCGAAAAAACAGCTTTTAAGCATTTCTTCCTATTTAAACATTGTATGTGGTCAATATAAGATTTAATAAACAAATTCTTAAGAATCTAAAAAATTTAGAGTAGAAAAAATATGTGCGCGAATCATCTTATTGCTTGAAATAAAGGGGGTGAAACTAAGAGATTGCAATCTGCATTGTAACTACCAGACTGAAATAAACATATTTCGACTTTTCTAATTGTTTGATTTGTAGCTTCATTATAAATATTGATGTAGTGAAAAGACCTTTTATTTATTTAATGTGAATAGAAAGTTTAGACCAAAATATATAAATAGAAAATAAATTGATGAAAATTGAAATTTCAAAGAATTTCAAAAACTAGTAAACACATTATAAAACTTGACTACTTGATTGCTTAAATTGCGTTGCTCATTGTTTACATGCATTAATTCGTCAAATAAGAATAATTTTGAAGAAAAAATATCCATTAATACGCAACGATTCTAGTTACAACTAGACTTCCTGAATAGCTTGAATGACTAGTTCATTTTTCATACGAGGATGACTTCATGCAAGAGTTTCTGATGACGACTGAAAAGAAGCTATCATTATCTTGAAACTTCACGTTCCATTATATAGATGATGTCATCTCACTGAATATCGCAAAATTTGTGACAATGTTGGACTCGTATTTTCAATAAAAATAAAAGACTCAAAAGATACAGTTTACTCTATCACGTATCTTGAAATCGATGATGAGGGTTGGTTGAGAACAAGTTTTACGACAAAAGAGATGAGCATAAAACAACCCATAAAAACACCCCTTACTACCAAATTATAAACTTTTCATTTCTATGTAACAACATTATAGCAACGCCTGCATATCTTTACTACTAAAGGAGAGACCGATATGAGCCTCAACTCCTCTGAAAAAAAGGCAACTATAGTATACCGCTATTAAATAGTCATCAATTGATTTACTAGTAACTGAAATAAATCCGGGTCACAAAGCAAAAACTAGGAAAACGCATCAACTATAAGAGGAACACAACGATATAACAGAAACACAGAACTGCTACAAAAACAAACGCCAACATACAAAGAAACAGATTATTCGATACCAACTGCCACATGCCTGACTTGGTACAGGACATTTGAAGAAAAATGGTGGTTTAAACATGTTTTAAACCAGAGTTCAAATGCAAAGTTGAAATCATTCCTTTGAAAATTTCATGGACGCCACTACGAGTTGGTTGCAATTATGAGATATCTGTTTCGCCAGATGACGACTGATAAGTTCCATCGATGTAACTAAATTGCCGTCATTTCTGCCGTGAATGTCACCAACCGAATAAGGCTTGGCGACGAGTTAGGAAATACATGAGCCACAAGACGGGTAAAAGAGAGTCGTGGTGTAGTGGTTAGTGCATAGGACTACTAACACAAAGGTTCCTGGTTCGTTTCCGTTCCATGATGAAAATTTCAGGGACTGAATTTTCGGCTCTTCCTTGACACCATTTGTGAGTATGGTCTTGAGGAAACGATGAAAGTCCGTCGGAAGGGGACGATAAATGGCTGACCCGTGTTAAGAGAGAGCCATATCTCTTGCACGTTAAACACACCTTTGTAGATTTCGAAAAAGAGCAGGCTAATGCCGCTACAAGGCAGCACTCGCACCCGCAAAGTGGAAAGCGATTAATTTAAGTTGCAAATTTGATTCCCAATCCACTATAAATAAATATGTTTAAACTAAGACGGGTGTCACTTGTGGAACATGATCTGCCTACCCTTCGGGAGCCCCTGAGTTCACTCAAAAAATGTTTTGGGGGTTTGTGTTACTCTATCTGTAGTTTTATATGTTGTGTTTTGTATACTGTTGCTTGTCTTGTTCGTTTTTTGCCTGGCTTTGTCAGTTCGTTTTTAATTATGAGTTTGATGTCCCTTTGATATATTTCGTCACTATTCAAGTAGTAAAAGGTTTAAAAATTGTAGATCAGTGTAGCTAAATGTATCATGATAACGATTTGGTTCTATATATATATATCATCGTGAGCAAATTAAGTTATTTTCGCGGATATTTGTCTTATTGTGTTAATCTTCTTCACTTTTCTTTGAGGTGATTTTTTGGCTGATTTTCATTACTGCAAGTTAATGTGTTTAAAGTAAAATAATACCAAAGGGACAATCAACATCTCAAACCATGAATCAAATAAAGTTAATTAAAACCATGAACAAAATAAGATTAAAGTCCAAGAGATGAACATCAGTCCAAAAAAACACAGCATACCATGAAAACGAACACTCCTAAAACAGCGAATGATCTTATGAGGTCAGGAAGGGTATTTAACTTTTTCATTTTGTTATTTCACAACTGCTTATAGTGTTTTACATACACAATGACATGCATTTGTATTTTTAAAGCTTATGTAGAAAATACTCAAAGCATATTTTATTCAAATAATTAAAGCGATTAAACTTCTAAACACATTTAATATGACTTACTATAACACGATTTAAAACTAAATAAGAAGCAGCCGCATTTTATTTAGTTCGTTTACATCCCGCTTTAGACAACCAAGTGTTTCTAAACAAGGTTACTTATTTCAATGTTGCCTACGATTTAGTCGCAAAGTAATGTTTGCATTTAAACAAGATTACAAAAAGTAAAACAGTTTGACTTCGTAAAAAACATATTTTAACCTCAATTACCTCGCATATATTCTTTTCTTACTTTAAATACCCCTTCTTTTATTATGGAAAATCATTCTCCTCCCTGATATTCACAATTAGCGATGTGCTATTTTAACATAGATTAACAAAATGATCGCTATTTGCAGATGGCAGATTTTTGGGCAAATGCAAACACTTCAATAGAAGGCTGTTCCATGAACAATAATTAATAATTGCATCTTAAAATAACAAATATTCCTTGACCTAAAACATATACATTTATCTATTTTTTTAGCATTCAAATATCGATTCCCCAAGATATATTTTGCTTTTTGAATAATTTTTCATTTTTTTTTAGGATTTGTGATAAATTTCAATTTTCGGGAAATTTTGCGCATCGAATTTTTTATTTTCTGTTTGATTTGGAAATTATGTATCATGTTCCATAAAGTTCATATGATCTTCTGGAAAATTTGATGGTACAAGAATTAGAAAATGGCGTTTTATTTAGTAATCGCAAAAATTGGAATTTTTTTTCATGACCTTTGACCTTGATTTAACAAAAATTGCACCGTACGATTTTTTTACGACCGGGCAAAACAGAAAGTACAGATTAACAGCTTTCGAATGATATATGATACAGCCGTGTGTTAGGTGGGTGCATTAAAGTCGTTAACTAAGCGTCTTTTTGAAATAAGTCACTCGCCTATATAGATAGAGATAAACTGTAGACAGCAATAATGTTCAGCAAAGTAAGATTTACAAATAAGTCAACATGACTGAAATGATCAGTTGACCCCTTTAGGAGTTATTGCCCTTTATAGTCAATTTTTAACCATTTTTCGTAAATCTTAGTAATCTTTTACAAAAATCTTCTTCTCTGAAAGTTTCAAACTACTGGGCCAAGTTAATCCAAACGTGGTCAAAATCATCATTGGGGTATTTAGTTTGAAAAATGTGTGGCGTGACTCTGCCAACCAACCAAGAGGGCCACCATGGCTAAAAATAGCACATAGGGGTAAAATGTAGATTTTGGCTTATAACTCAAAAACCAAAGCATTTAGAGCAAATCTGATTGGGTAAATAAATCTATTCGGTCCAGATCTATCTGCCCTAAAATTTTCAGACAAATCGGACAACTTGTTGTTGGGTTGCTGCCCCTGAATTAGTAATTTTAAGGAAATTTTGCAGTTTTTGCTTATTATCTTGAATATTATAATAGATAGAGATAAACTGTAAACAGCAATAATGTTCAGCAAAGTATGATCTACAAATAAGTCAACATGACCAAAATTGTCAGTTTACCCCTTAAGGATTTATTGCCCTTTATAGTCATTTTTAACTATTTTCATAAATGTTTGTAAATTTTTGTAAATTTTTAGAATATATTTTTCACTGTAATTACTGGTCCAAGTTCATTATAGATAGAGATAATTGTAGCAAGAAGAATATCTAGTAAAGTAAGATCCACAAACACATCATGATCACCAAAACACAATTTTGTCAAGAATTTATCTGTGTCCAATGTTTAATATGCACATAGACGAAGGTGAGCGACACAGGCTCTTGAGAGCCTCTAGTTTTCTAAGGAGAGGTGTAAAAATATGGTGATTGTTGGTTCTGTGGTATATGTTTTCGATGAGGCAAATAAACTCATCATACATACCAGGATTTAAATTTTGTATTCATACAGTTAATTTAATACAGTTAATTTATAATAATGACATTATCAGTGATAATGTCAACACAGAAGTGCTGACTACTGGACTGGTGATACCCTCGGGGAATAAAAGCTCCACCAGCAGTGGCATCGACCCAGTGGTTGCAAATAAACTCATCATAGATACCGGGCAAACTCGCATATAAATGATATAAGTATCAGACTGATTAAAATGTCGATAAACAATGTCATCTGTTTTATTGTTTATGTTTGATTGATGGCTTTACATATGTTTGTTTAGATTACCGTTCGTTCTATAATTTGAAATCCATGTTGTTATTGCACATGTTTTACTAATAATTTATAATTGCTATTGATAAACAATTTATCATTAAAGCTTCGCTGAAATTGTTAACAACTACTGCACAAGATGTTGTCAATCGTATTGATCGATAAAAGAGAGGCGAAATTTAAAGATACCAAATAGACATTTAAACTATATAGTCGAAAACAAACTGACAACACCATGGCTAAAAAAGACAGGTTGACAAACAACAGTACACAAAACACAACATAAAAAAAGTAAAGACTGAACAACACGAACCCCATCAAACACTGGAGAGTGATCGCAGGTGCTTCGGAAGGGTAAGAAGATCTTGCTACACATGTATCACATGTCATCTTGCTCATGTTAGTACACATTCGGGGAAAAGGGGAACGGGATTGTAGTTACAACATTTGGAACATATCGGCTTCCATTTGTGAAACGGATATTTCATAACGGATAACCAACTCGTGATGGCGTCTGTAAAAATCACGAAGGAATGATTTCAACGTCACCATTTGGAACTCTTGGTTTAATTGCTTCTTTGTGAAATTTAACACATTTAACACTCCATTTCTGTGTATGCTATAATTTTCTTTTTAATCAATTCATTAAGAGAAACATGAGGAAACAAATTCATGCCAGTTATAAATGTTGATCTGAATGACTGCTCATGTAATTGTAGTTATGACTACAAGTTAGACTCATTTTTAGGAAGGAACGCATGCTTATTAGTAAGGACGTAGAATTTGAAACCATTTATTGGGGTTCTTTGTTTAATTTATGATCAAACAGATTTTATGTGCTGCCCTAGATTGTTTTACGTGTTTGTTTTTATTCTGAGGTTAGTCAGCACTTCGGTATTGACATGCATATCAATTATATGGTCATTTTTTATAAATTTACTGTTTGCATAAGTATGAACTATTATAAATACTAAAGAATAAGCAACACGAAATCCCACCAAAAACTGGAGGTGATCTCAGGTGCTCCGGAAGGGTAAGCAGATCCTGCTCCACATGTGGCACCCGTCGTGCTGCTGAAGTTATAACAAATGCGGTAAATAGTCTAATTCGGTAGGTCACATTCATTAAAGGGAAGGGAATTGTAGGTACGACGTAAGGAACATATACGATATCGTCTGTGAAACGGTTATTCCAAAACGGCCAACCAACTCGTGATGGCGTCCCTAAAATTAACGAAGGGATTATTTAAACTTCACCATTTGGAACTCTTGGTTTAATAGCTTCCTTGTGAGCAGCAAGCCTCTATCAAGAAAATCATGATAGGAAATACAAGCCCGGGAATATCGTATCAATTGGGAGATATATACCCCGTATGCAGGTGCTGCTGGAATGTTGCTACTTAGAAATGGAAAGTTCACAATTGGAAAGTTCACAATTGGAAAGCTGAAATCATCTCTTTTGTCGTAAAGGTTTGTTCTCAACCGACCCTAATTGTCAATTTCTAGGTGTAAGTCACGATATGAGGCCGACTTAACTGTATCTGTTGAATCCTTTATCTGTAGTTCGATGGGATAGATGCGTTCAACATAGTCACGAAATTTTGAATTATTTAGTGAGAGAACATCATCTATATAGCGGAAAGTAAAGTTAAAGGATATTGCTAACTTCTTATCTTTCTTCCTAAGAAGTTCCTGTATGAAATCAGTCTCATAATGAAAAAAAAAAAAACAAGTCGGCAAGAAGAGAGGCACAATTGGTTCCCATTGGAATGCCAACAGTTTGTTAAAAAAACTAGACCTCCGAACGTAACAAATATGTTGTCAATCAAGACATCAAGCATCTTGATAATGTCAGTTTCAGAGAATTTTTTGTTTGAATCAGAGTGATCCTTTACACAGAAGGATTCATCCCTCCCTAAGACAAGATACTTGTATCTACGTCGGCCGTTGTATTTCATGAAACACAGCAATACTAACTCTTTCAATTTGTCTTTTAGTTTGGAATGTGGAATACTTGTGGAAAGTATAGAATAGTCAAATGTTTTAATACTTTTGCAAGATGAAAGAGAGTTAGATTGTACTGTAGTCTTGTCAGGTAATGTTGTTTTAGCGTTATATTTAAGATTGCCATAAAAGTGCGAGGTTTCAAATTGGCTAGGCACAAAACCACGTTCAACCCACCATTTTTTCTTAAAATGTCCTGTACCAAGTCAGGAAAAATGGCAGTTGTTATCTTATAGTTCGTTTCTGTATGTGTTACATTGTCGTTTGTTTTTTTGTTGCACTTAAGTGTTTCTGTTGTATCGTTGTTTTCCTCTTATAGGTGATGTGTTTCCCTCGGTTTTAGTTTGTAACCCGGATTTATTTTCTCTCAATCGATTGCTGGCTTTCGAACAGTGGTATGCTACTGTTGCCTTTGTTTATTGACATTAATACCATTACAGCTAGTCATGAAAGAAAGCATCTGACTATAAATGAATAACTAAGAAACAGTTAGACGAACAATCTGATCAAGAATAGGTGGTACAATGTTAAATCGAAATTTTACTTTGTGAAGTTTACTTTCCATATCTTGTAGTAGTTCTTCGTCATTATTTTGCTCCGTTTCCAAAGCACATAACTTGCCAAATACCTGATAAGAATCGCCATACTTGATGAATTTTTGAAGCTCTTCTTTTCTTTGGGATATTTTGGCTACTAATGCTTCGCAATATTGGATTTTCGGTTTCAATTTCGAAGTTTCATCTGCAAGTTGTTTGTCTATTTGGGAGCGAAATTTGTGCAAAAACGATTGTGCATTACTTATAATGGACTGAAAATCAGTCATAGCGGATTGCGTTGCTGTTCTTAGATCTTTTATATTAGACTTGTATAAATTGTTAAGTCTCTCTGCCTTTTTCCTGTTTAATTCGAGCTTGCTAAAGAACGATTCAACGTTTTCCTCTGCATTTAGTGATTTTACTTTATGTACGTCTTTACAAAGTTTGTGTTTATCTTTCAAGCATAGAAAACATACACAACAATTGTGATCACAACAAAGAAACTCAAATGTTTCATCTTCATGATCAGTATATGTTGTTTTAAAACTGCTAATTTCAGGTAGGAACTTTGAATATTCTTCTACTGAAAGCACTTTATGATCGTTCAACAAACGAAACTTCCCATGTTGTTCATGACATCCTTCACACAGTGGCTGTTTACAATCTAAACAGTATTTTATTGATGTTTTCAATTCTCCACCAAGGAAGCAAATTTCACACTGGTTGACAAGTTCTCCCATTCTGTAAAAAATATATTGGTTATCCAAGCATGCGGTGAGATTTACAGCAAAATGCATTGAGTGTGGAGCTAAAGGTAATACATTTGGTTAGCTTGCTGGTAGCTGAACCGTTAAGTCATTATTAAGTTAGGTATACTACCCTCCTTTAAGGGTAGACTAGTCCGGCAGATAAACAATCTATCTGTATGTAGAACTATACTACTTCAAAATGAGGGTAGTATACCTTACCTAATAATGATTTTACGGTTCAGCTAGCAAGCAATGCTTACCAAAGATATTACCTTTATCTACACACTCAAGGCATTCTGCTATAATGCACATTATATAACCTATTTTGTATACACATTGGCGTGACCACATACTTCGTACAATTGTTTTTTTTTATTTTTCTTACCAGATGAAATTGAGAATAGAAATGGTGAATATGTCAAAGAGACAACAACCCAACTAAAGAACAGAAAACAGCGGAAGGCCACTAACGGGTCTTCAACACAGCGAGAAAATCCCGCACCTGGAAGTGGGCTTCAGCTAGCCCCTAAATAAAAATATGTACTAGTTCAGTGAAAATGTATGTCATACTAAACTCCAAAACATATAAATGGACTAAAATTAAAAACATACAAGACTAACAAAGGAAGGCAAGAGGAAAAGCGCAAAGATGATGCGGGGTTATATATGTTAAACATGTTTTGTGAGATCTAAACCATCCTCCTATACCTTTATAGCCAATGTAGAATAAACAAACACTCATCAATACGCACACATTATATGTACATGCTTCAAACTTATTCTATTATACATTATTTTTTACAAAACTCACACAAAGGGCTAACATATGTTAGCATTTATATTTTTATTTTGAATTTTTACAAATAAATAAAAATGTTTAATTAACAAATATTACAGGAGTATATCATGTATATGGCAAGCCGTTTTTATATCTATACAATTTTAAGAAATCTTATAAATTGAATAAGTTATCTTATAAAGCATTTGTCATGTCTTGTATTCTTTATGGGATATCTAATTGGACTTGAAGTAAATAAGATATATCGTATATACTTTATTTGATATCTAATTTACTTTATAGGGTATCTTTTACACTATATAAACTTTTTGTAACGATAAATACGACATCTTACATGGTTTATGAGATATGCTAATATGATATAAACTATTCTTTATCTTTTAAAGATATTATATATTTTTATAAAACAAATACTTGAAATTATATAACATATCTTAAATAGTTTATAAGATATCTTGAATTTTATTTACACTTTGTAAGATATCCTATAAACGCTACCAGAAATTTATAATCCTGGTACTTTTGATAATTATTATTGTGTGATTCAATTATCAAAATCGTTTTGAGTTTGAAAAAATATCTTTACTAATTTACACGTTACATCTACTAGTTTGGAAGATATTCAGTATAAGAATATCTTTAAAAAGAAGAAAATAACTTATAAGATATTTCAAAATTAAACGAGATACCTTTTTTTATATACAATAATGATATCTTTCAAATTAAAAAAAAATTGGTAATCCCAATAAGATATTTATATAAACTGTTTAAAAGAATAGCGTATTAAATAAATTCATAAAGCCAACAATAAGTATCTTTTTCTTGATTTGAAAATATAAAATTCACACGGGATAATAGTAATAATGAGAACTCGTGATCCTTCATCCTGTCGATACTGTTTACTTGTATTTTGAAATTGTACAAAGTCATGCGTTTATACTAAATCAGTTTGATGTGTACTGATTGATACTGAAGTGTGGGAGAACATGATTTTTTAATAAGATTTTTTGGCTTTGAATTAGCTTACAGCCACTACGAGTACTCTTATTTTTGTGCTTTGTGTCAATTAATCTTATGTTTGTTGTGTTTGTGCCTCGTACCGATCTTTTTGAGCTACGCCCTATTGCAACTGATTTTTACAGTTATGTTCTCATATTGTGTTTTTTCACCACTGCCCCAAGTTAGGAGAGGGTTTTAGTGCTCACAAACATGTTTAATCCTGCCATATTCTATATTTACCAGGACCAAATCAGACGCATATAGTTCCGTGTTTGTCGATGGTCCTTGATAGGCATAATTTGTTTTCGTAAATTGTTTGGTTATAAATTCGACCGCTAGTTTTCTGAATTGAATTACTCGTTAAAAAGGTTTCTGATTTTTCATGTCTGGGCATTTTATAGTCGCCTTTACGGTATTGGTTTTTCTCATCGTTGAGGGCCTATATTTGCGTAAATCCGAGTCATTTGAACCCTGGTGAATAGTTGTTACAATTTATATTTTATTATTTAATTTTTTTAGAGATCAATAAAAAATCAATTTAAGTTTGCCTACTTGATAGCGTTGGATAAAAAAACCGCAATTTTTATACGTGTGCATGTAAAACAAATTTCGTTGTAGAAGGGTCTAAATACAGCACAAACAACATTTTCCAAAAGACCAAAAAAATGAAAAAGTATATTTAAACAAAGCGCATTTGACTAACAGGTCGAACAACTGATGTTCTTAAACCCTGCTGACTGTCATTGGCGATTGCCAAATAAAATTGATCACGAGATGTAACAAAATGGATCTTAATATAAATTTAATACTAAACAGAAAACGATAAACTTGTGACCAAGATGTCATGCCACAAACACAAGGTGTCAATATTTTTTTGTACACCAGATCTAGATTTCGACAATATATGTCTCTTCAGTGATGCTAGGGATCGAAACGGTATTTGGAAGGCCATATAATTTACCCTCAATTTCAGATATATGTATATATATATATAAACAAGTCTAAATTGAAAACAACGTTCAAACGTACGATTGCGTAGGATAAAACCGCATTTTTATACGTGTGCATGTAAAGCAAATGTCGTTGTAGAGGGGTCTAAATACAGCACTAACAACATTTTCCAAAAGACAAAAAAAAAAGTGAAAAAGTATATTTTAACAAAACGCATTTGACTTACAGGTCAAACAACTGATGTTCTTTAATCAGCTGACTGCAATGGATATATATAATTCGTCTAAACATCAGGCCAACAATTTTAGATCTGCAAGTTTGCGTAAGCAAATTTTTTGTTCTTTCCTCGTCGGGATTTGAACTCATGCTACTGAGATATCGTGGCACCAAATCGCATTTGCAATGTGACCGAGTTTATTATGTCGTCCATTTTCACTGAACAAGAACGCATTTGTATTGGCCTTCGGATGTTATCTGCTCTTTGACCGGGTTGTTGACTCTTTGACAGATTCCCCATTTCCATGTTCAATTTTATTGTAGAAAATGGCTGATCGAAATTTAACAAGATAACAACAACAACAACAAAATTGAAGTCTACAAAATACAAAAGGAAAGATCTTTGATAGCTTTATAGTGTAATGAATCCAACACGAGGCTATGGGAACGTGGTTGACTACACATTTTATTTGTCATTAATTTGACGTTTTATTATGTTAATGATCGACAAACTAAATAAAACCTTAATAAAGAAAAAATAATCTTACACTAGAAGTTATTAATCAAAATTGTGAAATATCTCCACATTTTTTTTTACACCTTATGTGTACATTTTGTCTTACCTTATGTTTGTGTTCTAGTTACTATCATTAAACCAATCAGACATATTGATTACAACTTTATCGCAAAGGTGAATTATTAAATCTTTGATATTATTGGTACACAATTATACACATTCCTCAGTGCAAAATTAAAGGTAGGCTGTTTTCTTTCAATTTTATAAACTACAAATTGTAATATAAAAGAAACGCATTATAATTTCAGCTCTTTCGTCGAAACTAATTTTCTGCACAAAATTGAACAAATCTCATTCAGGTGTTAAACAGTTGTTTAGGCTTTTCAACCGGACATGGCGGTAGATTTTCCTGGAGTTTATGAGGGAAACTGTCCAATTCCCGATGTTTGGGTCATTTTTATTAATTTCCTGTTACAAAACTTTGAATTGTTAAAAAAACTAAGGATTTTCTTATCCCAGGAATAGATTACCTTAGCCGTATTTGGCACAACATTTTGGAATTTTAGGTCCTCAATGCTTGTCAACTTTGTACTGTTTTGGCTTTATAACTGTTTTGATCTGAAAGTCACTGATGAGTTTCTATGTAGACGAAACGCGCGTCTGGCGTACAAGATTATAATCCTGGTACCTTTGATAACTATTTTTGGATATATTAACATAAGTTTCGTGCTGCTTTCTCAATTTTTGTGACGTCTGTATTATGTTTATCTAACCTTTATCGCTCTTTTCGAACACCAAAATATCATCGAAAGTAGAAATATTCAAATTTTATGTATATTATAAGGTATAATACCTACACATTAGTGCATGATATGCTCAATTTGTATAATATGTGATTTGACTAAAATTAGCATTCAAATCAAAACATAAGACGGTCTGATTAATACTAACAGAATGAAAGAGCAACACATATTGTAGACAGCAATCAACGACAACAACTAGACAAACTCAAAAAGTCAGATGGAAATTGTTTGACACATCAGCCTTACACTCAGCGCCAAAACAAATACAAATAACAAAAAAGACAAAAAAATCTTAAAGTACTCTCTATTTATGAAATCTAGTCCATGTTATTGATAAAACATGAACTACTAGAATAAATAGTTCTTTTAGTTTTACATTCAGACTGTTATATTAACATCCTGGTATGTTTCCAATACTTAGAAATATGAGGAAAATTGGTTCAATCTATTTCTGACAACTATGAAAAACCAAAAGCCATCCGGTTTAAATTGCATGCTTCCGAAGCGTTTTTCTCGATTTACCTCCATCAGGAACACTCAAAGTTGAGTATTTGAATTAAGTATAAAACATTCACACTTCTACTCATTAAAATAAGCTGTATCGAAATATAATGTTTATGTGAGCATTTAAAGTTATGGTTAAGATCACAATATGCATCATGTTCATTACAAGAGGGACGAAAGATACCAGAGGGACAGTCAAACTCATAAATCGAAAATAAACTGACAACGCCATTGCTAAAAATAAAAAAGACAAACAGACAAACAATAATACACATGACACAACCTAGAAAACATTAAAAGATACAACAAATTAAACTCCTTTCAGCACAGTTTTCTCTTGTTTTTTATATCATTTTTGATGATGGTTATCCGGAAGAGCCCTGCAGTTGCTGCATTAAAAAAAAGTGTTATTTTCATTTTTTGAAATGATATCAACTCGATAAATCCTAATGAAAATATGTATGAACAAATTAAAACAATTTTATACTGCTGATTCACATGTGTCTAATGATTTTATGACTGGGGAACATCTGAATGATACAATATGACAGATTCATATTATTGTTTTATTTTCGAACCCTTATCATACGTCAACTTTTAGTGCACAAACAAGTTGTTTTTGTCAGTTTTAGATCTTTATACGATCATTCAATGAAGCCAATTTGAAAAGATACTTATATTATTTTTATTTTCAGCATGGCGTTAATGATGAGTTACTCTTGTTTAATTTGCTCCAATTCCTTTGAAGATATAGATTCACCAAGTACGAACTACTTTTGCTTGGATTGTGATTCAAACATTTGTAATTCTTGTAAAAAAGTACATGACAAATTTCCTATCCTTAAGGAACACAGTCTTATCAAATATGAAGAAGGGAATTCGTTCCCCACTACATCACTAACGCAGGCAATAAAATGTCACCATCACAACGGGGAAAATAGAGAATTTTATTGTGCGGACCACTGTACATCTTTTTGTTTTACATGTTTTCTACAAGACCACAGACAATGTGAGCATTCAGAAAGGATTGCAAAATTAGCCAATGCACCAAATCAGTCAGTTAGACTTGACGAAATGATAAATAGAATTGAAAAACAACAGAAAACATTAGAAATCGTGCATGATCACAAAAAGGCTAACCTTCAAGCTTTAAACGAAGAAAGACCCATACTAGAAGCGGAAATGGCATCTATCATCGAAAAAATTTCCACCCATGTACGATCAGTTATAGACGAGACGGGCAACTTATTAAATACAGAAATACAAGCGCTTGAAGAAGACATGCAAGAAATCAAAAGAAACTTAAAAAATCTTGACAGACAAAAGATTGAAATTACTCAAGTTTCAAATGTATGCACATATTCAAACACTTTTCTCTTTTTGAATGACATAGAAAACATATTGAGCAAAAACGATGATAAATTCGAAAAGATGAAATCCGATTGTAGTAATGTAAAACTTATTCTGTATATGTCTGATAATATAGGAACGTTACTTAAAAACATTACAAACGTCTCAATAGACCGTACTTCTGCTAGAATACCAAGTTCTTCAACTGCAATGATCCCATCTGAGGCTAAACAGAACTAACCTTAAATATTTCAATGTAGAAAATTGCTAAATTTAGAAAAAAAATTATGCATTGTACAATTTTTTATGATTTATATACGTGAAAAGAAGCGGAACATAACAAAAGGACATTCAAATTTAAAAGTGGAAGAGAAAATTGCAACGCCAAGCCAAATATATAAAAATCATTCGCAAGAAGTGAATAAGGATGTAACATAGAAGCAACTGAATGAGACTAGCCCGTCTACCGCATATAAAATAAAGTAGATGTGAATCATCATGTTTATCAGATATCATGAATCCTCTATTGCGAAATACAGATATGAATTAACATATCTTTATTTGTACATTATCTTTAAAGAATTCGATAGCCCACGAACATATTCAATAGAATATTTACAGACGCTACTGAAAAGCTACTAGAAAGCAACGGAAAATGTTCGTATATCATATAAAAAAGCAATTTATTACTTATATCACAATTTGTTTTATAATATTTGGAATATATGGAACAGTTTCTTAAATGTTTTGAAAATATAATCAGTCTAGTGAGGAGGGAGACAATCAAGATATTGATTTTGATCAAGTCACACCATCGAAATCTGAATTCTTTCATTACAGAAAAACAGAGGTTTTAAAAGTGATTAACAATCTTATAGATAAGATTCCGCAATGTAACCTATTTATCAAATATTTGACATTGCACAAAACGACTGGAAAGATTCCTTCAGTTTGTTCATATACTTTTTTTTATTATCGAAAAACAGGTGTTTGCAATTAAATGTGTTAGTCGCAACTGGTTTGGTATAGGTTTAGAGATGATAGGTACAGACTTTGTTTCGATTTTTTTTCGATTGAACAAAGTTGATAACGTCAATACCTTTATTTTCAAAGGCATGTTTGAAAAAGTATCCTTTTTCCAATTCGTATTTTTCAATGTGAACCGATGTGAAAAGTCTGTGATGGAAATATTCGAAATTATAGCAGAATGTGTTTGTTTGAATGAGGATTTGTGGAACGTTGTTTCTCCACATACGTCGATTAATATAACTTTAAAATTGAGAATGGAAATGGGGAATGTGTCAAAGAGACAACAACCCGACCAAATAAAAAACAACAGCAGAGGGTCACCAACAGGTCTTCAATGTAGCGAGAAATTCCCGCACCCAAAGGCGTCCTTCAGCTGGCCCCTAAACAAATATATACTAGTCCAGTGATAATGAACGCCATACTAATTTCCAAATTGTACACAAGAAACTAAAATTAAAATAATACAAGACTAACAAAGGCCAGAGGCTCCTGACTTGGGACAGGCGCAAAAATTCGGCGGGGTTAAACATGTTTGTGAGATCTCAACTCTCCCCCTATACCTCTAACCAATGTAGAAAAGTAAACGCAGAACAATACGCACATTAAAATTTGTACGAATGTAATGAATTTCTAGCAGCTTATGTTTAAATATAAGAGATATAAGAAGGTCATGAATATATATATTATTGAGCTAAGGTGGCGCACAATGACGAAGACCATTTTACGTCGAAGACCAGAGTTGAACATCAGCATCATATTTATTGAGCTTTAGTCATTGTAACCATTTGTTGTCGCAGTTTCTAATTCTAAAATCCAGTTTTCTTCCTTATTTCTATGGAAATATTTTGCAAGATGTTTTAGTTGATACGAATCGCATAGAAATCAATGAAATGAACAGACCGATTAAATTGTCGATAAACAATGACTACTTTGAATTTTTCGATAAACAATGACTACTTTGAATTTTTCGATAAACAAAAGATTTTCGTATCCCAGAGTGGATTACCTTAGCCGTATTTGGCACAACTTTTTGGAATTTTGGATCCTCAATGCTCTACAACTTCGTAATTGTTTGGCCTTATAAATATTTTGATATGAGCGTCATTGATGAGTCTTTTGTAGACGAAACGCACGTCTGGCGTACTAAATTATAATCCTGGTACCTTTGATAACTATTTACACCTATAGCAATGTATGGGTCGATGCCACTCACTACAAAAGTCAAAAAGTCTGAAAAGACCAGTTTTTGTCTGAATTTGCATGAATTTTTACTCGACATTTTTAATTTGTCTGAATAATTTTTAAAAATTCTTGACATAGTATGAATTTGTCTTATAAGGTTCTTGATTTTTCTTGACAAGTGTCTTGACAGTATGAACATTGTCTTAAAATTTCTCGACACTTCCTGTATCATATGATAAGAGTCTGGATTAGTCTCGACCAATTCTTGACTGTCTTAAATTTGTCTCGATCTGTCTTGACATATTCTTGACATTCTTAATAATGTCTGAATGTGTCTTGACATATTCTTGACATTCTAAACAATGTCTGAATATGTCTCGACACATTCTTGACAGTCTTAAATATGTCTTGACACTATCTCAACAGTATAAATTTAGCCTGAAATGTGAACAGACTTATTCTGCTCTGTTTATGACATTCTACTGCTGTTATATACTCCTTTTTATCATGGCTAAACTAAACTTTGAAGAATCCAGGATTAATTTGGTACATGAAACCCTTTTTGTTCAACTAAGTTTGATAACCCCAAGGATTTGTATAACCCTGAATAATCCTCCGTGTAGTTAAATTTTGATTTATTTTTATTAAACATTTAATAAATTGTTTCACTTTGGAATATAAGTCGAAGTTACTGACAAACAGCATTGAGATTTTTGCCGTTCGCAAATCGCAAAACTGCTAGTCAAATTTGCTTTACTATAAAATAGGTGACTTGAGGCAGTTTTAAAAACTGACCATGTGTCTCTTTTGGACCCCCCAATTCATCTTTTAGGTTTGTGTGGCTAAAAAAAAAGAGGGAGGGTGGGGTTTCGTATAGTTCAAAAATTTGTTTTAATCTTCATTCTAAAACCTTATTCATTTTTTAGGACAACCCAAAAACATTTTTTATTCAACAACTTTGAGTGTTGAATTTTATAATTTTTTTATCAAAAATAAATGTTTGTGAAAAGAAAAAAATCTTTATATCTATATTATGCATGTCTGTTTGAGATCCATTTCATAAGACCAATGATTTCTAAGAAATCATTGATGGGACCCATTATGAATACATTTTTTTTTTTATTATTCCTGGAGTAGATAATAATTTTCTTTTATTCTTTGGGAATTATTCAATTTTTATGTTAAAGTAATTAACTTCATAATTTTGATGAAGAAAATCCATTTTAATTCATTTCTTTTCATCAAAGCGATGATTTTCATGATTTTCATCTATCAACAAACTTTTTAAATTGTAGTGACATGGTCGGTCAACTGATAAGTTTTATGGCTGATTTCAGGTAAAGCAGTAATTTTTATTCGACAGTTGCGTGTACTCTGGGGTGTGGAATACCTTTATTTTATGGGAACATCCTGTCCGTGTGTAATACTTAATATATATTCTAACTATACAAATCCTTGTATAAACCACAATTTGGTACAATACTTATTTACCAGATTAACATTGAATATCATGAACATAGAATGAAATATGTCTACTAGACAGTATGCTTGGTTTTAATCATTTCATTTATAAGATTTAGGAATTAAAATTTGTAATTTAAAAACCCACATTTGTTTAAATTGTTTTATATCAACACACCCACATTTAAATTATTTTATACATTAGATTCCATAGCCATATTTGCATTTGTAAAAATATTTATATACCAAAATTTTCAATTATTTTACTTGCCCAACTTTTATTTTTGTTGTAAGAAGTGTTATATAAAGAGAAATAAAGATTAAAGTTATATCATATTGGTCATGATTTGTAAAACTGTCAAGTAAATTTAAGACACAATTCAAAATGTTCAGAATATGTCAGGCCATACTGAGAAAAAATAAGAATGTCGAGAATATGTCGAGAAATTTCAAGACAGTATTCAAATGTCAAGAATTTGTCAAGAACTTTTAAGACCATATTAAGAATGTCAAGAATATGTCGAGTAAATTTCATACAAATTTGATATTAATGAGAATTTGTCAAGAAAAATTAAGACACAAGTCATACTTTTGGAGAATGTCGAGTAAAAGTTCATGCAAATGAAGACAAAAACTGGTCTTTTCAGACTTTTTGACTTTTGTAGTGACTGCTGGTGGACGTTTCGTCCCCGAGGGTATCACTAGCCCAGTAGTCAGCATTTCGGTATTGACATGAATATCAATTATTTGGTCATTTTTATAAATTTCCTGTTTACAAAACTTTGATTTTTTCGAAAAACTAAGGATTTTCTTATCCAAGAAATGGATTACCTTAGCCGTATTTGAATTTTTCGATAAACAAAGGATTTTCGTATCCCAGAGTGGATTACCTTAGCCGTAATTGGCACAACGTTTTGGAATTTTGGATCCTGAATGCTCTTCAACTTCGTACTTATTCACTTGCTTATGTAGTCGAAACGCGCATCTGGCGTACTAAATTATAATCCTGGTACATTTGATAACTATTCTGTATTGTATGTGTTTTTTTATCGATGGCTGCATATATTTTTGTTAAGACTTCCTTTCGTTTTATAAACTGATATAAAAGTTGTTATTGTACATGTTTTACTAATAATTTATGATAATATTGATAAACAATTTATGTTTCAAGCTTCGTCGAATTTCTAAACAACTACTGTACAAGTCGAAAAAAACCCAACTGAAAACGCCATGGTAAAACAAAAGACAAATAGACAAACAACAGTACACAAAACACAACAAAAATAAACTAAAGACTGAGCAAAACGAGCTCAACCAAACACTGGCGAGTGATCGCAGGTGCATTGGAAGGGTAAGTAGATCCTGCTACACATGTAACAACAGTCGTCTTGCTCATGTTAGTACACATTCGGTGAAAAAGGGAACAGGACTATATTTACGACATCTGGAACATATCTGCTAACATATGTGAAATGGATATATCATAACCAACTCGTGATGGCTTCTGTTTAACAAACGAAATAATGATCTGAAAGAATTAATTGGGTTTAACCTTTAATAATAAAGTGTTATTGACATTTATACCATAACAGCTAGTCATGACGTAAATCATTTGTCTCGAATTAAATAACTAAGAAACAGTAAGACGAACAATTTGCTCAAGAATAGGTGGTACTATGTTAAATCGAAATTTTACTTTGTGGAATTTGCTTTCCATATCTTGTATCTGTCTTTTGTCTATTTTCTGTTCAGTTTCCAAAGCACATAGTTTTCCAAATACCTGGTAAGAATCGCCATACTTCATGAATTTTTGAAGCACTTCTTTTCTTTTTGGTATTTTGGCTACTACTTCTTCACAATATTTAATTTTCTGTTTCAATTTAAGAGTTTCATCTGCAAGTTGTCTTTCTATTGTTGAACGGAATCTGCACAAATAAGATTGTACATTGTTTATAATGGACTGAATATGAGATTTAGCTGATTGTGTTTCTTTTCTTAGGTCTGATATATTCGACTGATATGAATTCATAAGCCTCTCTGCCTCTTTCTTGTTTGAATTCAACTTCGAAAAGAACAATTCCATTTGTTCCTCTGCATTTAACGACTTTACTTTATGAACGTCTTTGCAAAGTTTGTGCTTATCTTTCAAGCATAGAAAACAGATACAACAGTTGTGATCAACACATAGAAACTCGAATGTTTCGTCTTCATGATCAGAGCATGTCTTCCTAAAACTGCGAATTTCTGGCAGGAACTTTGAATATTCTTCAATTGTAAGAACTTTATGTTCGTTCAATAAGCGAAACTTCCCATGCTGTTGATAACATCCTTCACATAGTGGCTGTCTGCAATCTAGACAGTACTTTATTGATGTTTTCAATTCTCCACCAAGAAAGCAAATTTCACACTGGTTGATTATCTCGCTCATTCTGTAAAAATATATTGATAATTCAAGTACTTTAATATTACTTACACCTGGGAACCGCATATCATAGATCATGTCGAATTCGAGGTATAACTTAATTAATATAAATTTAAAACGAGACGAAGGAAGCCGTGTCTGTTGTTTCTTTAATTTCTGGTACTGGAGGATATATAAGTGGAACCAAATCAGAAAATTTGGATTTTTAATGGAAAGAATATTATCAAAATATATTAATGAGAAGTTAAATGATCTGGCTTCTTTTATCACCTTGTATGTTTTTGACAAGTGTCTGAAAGAACTCGTTTGGAGACATTACATACTATTTACACAGAAGTACAATAATTAATCAGCAAAAAGTAAAGATTTTGGCTAAAAAACAAGAAAAAGACAAGATAAACAGCAATTGATAGTAGCATACAAAAGCAGTGATAAGCTATCAATGTGATGACAGAAAAGTAGAAGCCAACAACGATAAAACAAATTCTGAACGTATCACGACATCTATTAAATGAGACATTGTGACTTTTTTCCTATTTCATAGAAATACAATGGTCTTATTTTGGATGACAGAAAAGATGAAATAATTATCGATTTCTTCTATATAAATTAAATATTGTAACCCTGTATCCTCGTGTCTGACGCTACTCAGATATGAGAAAACTAAATGTAATACACGTGCTTAATTCGATAGAATATTTGAATTTGAATTTTATAATTCCTACCGTACTATAAAGCACCGTTCATTGAACCATTCATTTAAACATTGATATTTGAAATTATATGAAACGGCTAATCAAAATTCGCTTTAAATCTGATTCATATCTAAAGCGCTAGCTAGCGAAGATGGACCGTCTATGTTTTTTTTTATGATTTGTAGAAATATGAATATGAATCCTGCTGTAATATAGTCAATTGAAAACCAACGATTTATAATAATGAGCCCTTGTGACATTTTCTAGTGACGTAAAACACTCTTCCAAAAAAATGCAGGAAATTAAAACTTTGAGCAAGAAATGAATTTTGTATAAATACAGAATATGACACGTTACTTCCTTATACCAACAACCTTAGTCCCATGCAACCATCCAGGCGAACTTATCTTATAAACTCTTTTACTTGATGATTAAGATTTAAAAAAATCAATTGATATTAGCTTATGCTACTGATCTCACATGTTTGAAAAAAACCTTTAGTATAATAATTCTGTAATACAATGATCTCGATATTTCTTACACCACGTGTCTTACCTTTGTGTTATGGTTTATATAATTAAACTTTCCAAACATTATGATTTAAATAGCAGCTATTGTGTAGTGTATCACAAAGGTCATTTACTTTAATACACACCTGCTGTATTCTTTGCACACACTTATACACATTTTAAATTGCAAAATCGAAGGTAAGCAGGTGTTTCAGCTTCAGGTTGTAATTTACTGTAATAAAGCATTCTAGCTATATGTTTTATACTCAATTATACACATCTTCAATTGTAAAATCGAAGGTAAGCTGTTGTTTTAATTTTATTATTTTACTACATGTTGTTAAATAGCAATGCTGGTAATACAAATTTGATCTTTTTGCAGAAAAAAGACATATTCAAAGGGATAAAAGTTGACACTGTGGTAATAAAAGTTTTTGTCTAAAATCATTTTTTAAGTCCCTGTGTACTTATATTATATTACATATTTGTAACAGACATTTACAGGAAAAAAATATTGATTATTAATCATATACATAGTATTACATATGTGCTTTTCTCAACATTACATATTGTCAATTAATTATAATAAGTAATCACTTCCTCTTGTACTGTGACGTGATAACTCAAGCTTTATAAAATTGAAAATATTCAGGAAAACGAACGAATGTGAAAGTTATTTCAGATTCAGTATAAAATGTAATTTATTATGTAAATATCAATAGTGTGTTCAATCACATATTCAATTAAATATATATTCTGACTTGCCATGGACCTACAGAAATGTGGTACCATTCAACGACGTTCAGCAACTTTCTGATTAGTACCCTGTGTCAAGACATATCTTGAGAAATTGACTCGACAATATTATAAAATTTCGATTTCTGGTATTATTTTGAGAATATTATAGAATTTGTTCAGTATTCAAATTTTTTAAGTTGAAAATTAATTGGAAAAATAATACTGAAACCTTACATAATTATAAAAATCTGAATGATGTATACAGTTTGAAAAAAAATGTATAATATTGAACTCCCTGTCTATTTTCAGAAGTAGTTTTCTGTGATTTTTTGTTTGTTTCCTAAGCGTGGTGTCTTTGTTATAATATGTTTTACCTACTTATATTAGCTTTTGTTATATATGAAGTAAATACGAATCGGTATAATGATATGTGACTACCTTTTATAATTAATAAAATGTTATAATGATGTCATGTGCTTACGTTATTTAACTATGATATTTCATCTTTGTTTGCAAACATATTTTACTATTTATATTTCAAACAAACAACATTGTATGCAGTAGATGCTTTGTTATATTCCATTTTTTCTTCTTATTATATTACAAACTTTATAAGATAATAAACTGTTACTTTTTCCTCTAAATTTTACCGTATGTCGGGCCCTCTAACTGGAGATGTACATGATCCTTATACACATTTTCTTTCAATTAATATTTTTGTTAGTTTAAAATGTTATATCAAAGAAAAGCATTATTAAAGAAATTTATGGCGTTCCATGTATTAAACAATGGTTTTGATTTTCTAACCGACAAGTATTGCTATAAATAACATGTATTCTGTATTTACTCAAATATTTAGTAATTTTTGTGTTTTTCAGTATGGCGTTATTGAAGAGTTGTTCCTGTTTTTGCACCAATTTCCTTGGAGATATCAAACAAGGCCTACTTTTGCCTAGATTGTGATTCAACAATGTGTAACTCTTGTAAGACAGTTCATGAAAGAATAACAACACTTACAACACATAGTCTTATTAGCTACGAAGAAGTAAATTCATTTCCAACTACATTACTGATGCAGGCCATTAAATGCCATCAGCACCATGGAGAAAATAGAGAGCTTTATTGTTCTGATCATTGTACCTCTTTTTGTTTTACATGTTTTCTACAAGACCATAGAAAATGTGAGCATTCAGAAAAGATAGACAAAATAGCTATGACCTAAACACGTCAGTGAGACTTGAGGAAATAAATAATAAAATAGAAAAACAACAGATAACATTAAAAACCATGCATGATCATAAACATTCTAATCTCCAAGCATTAAAAGAAGAAAGGCCCAAACTAGAAGCAGAAATGTCAGCTCTGATTGAAAAAATTAACAGCCATGTATTATTAGTTATTGATGAGACGGGCAAATTGCTTAATACAGAAATAAACGCCCTTGAAGAAGACATACAAGAAATTAAAACAAATATAGATCATCTCGAAAGACAAAAGATAGACTTAAATAAAGTTTTTAATGCATGCTCGCATTCCAAAACATTCCTTTTTTTGCATGAAACAAAAAACATGTTGAGCCAAAGTGAAGAAAAGTTCAACAAAATGAAGTCGGATTGTAATCTAGTGAAACTTATTGTGTCTGTGTCTGATAATATAGAAACGTTACTTAAAAAGATCACAAACGTCTCTATAAACCGCACTTCTATGAAAATTCCAAGTTCTTCAAATGCAATGATTCAATCTGCAGCTAAATAAAATTGAATTGAACTTTCTTTTTTATTTAGCATAAAGATGGCATTATAATTGTTCTTTTAAAACATACAAATGATAACAATAAGCACAAAAAAATCAAAACTGAACAGTATAATAGACCACATCAACCAGCAAGACCGATTCCTAAAAAAAGTTATACAAATAAGGTAAAAACAACGACAAATATTCAGTCATGATAGTCTCAATGAAGATAAAGGTATTTCTATTTTGTGGTTATTTTCCGGCAGATATTTTGTTGAATTTCTCATTGTCGTGCAGAAACAAGGTAGGTCAATCATCTTTCCCCTTTTATTTTGTTGGTTTTGGTTATGTGGGTGTGTGAAATGTTTGTTGGTTGTTTTTTGTTTAATTTAGTAGCATCATCTAGTGTTTTAACCGACAACTTACATACCATGTGAGTTTCATTCAATGGATATTTACTTTCAATTGTTCGAATGTGAGTTTTACGTTTTGATAATGTTTGATGTTAACAGAAAACGATAATTACAATTTTATATCAAAAAAGGGAATGTTATCAAATGTACATTATCACTCATAAGTTGAAGACGAGCTTGCAACACCATGACAAAAACAAAGAACAAATATTACAAAAGGACATCAGTTTGAAAAACACTGTAACAGAAACTAAGTACTGAGCATCATATACAACCACCAATACTGAGAGTGAGGAGATGTTCCGAAATGTTAAACAGATCTTGATCAATATGTGTAAGAAGAAGGGAGGGTAGCGAGTACTCGAGTACTCTACCTTCCGAGCAAGTACTGGAGTTTAATTTTAGTATCCGGATACTCATTTGTTTTCTATTAATCTTGAGACATGTCTTCTTACCATTTCCCCTCACTTTAGTTCTCCCTTGTAATATCTTTCGTAATACTAATAACAAAAATATTTATTCACAACACAAATAAGTGTATCCTGAGACTTGTATGTATTATAACTTACTATAGTCTCAGGGTTTATTTATAACCGCAAAACGTGTTTTTATAGTACCAACATAGTTTGTTTTTTCCGAGAGCAAGTTGTGGGTAGGATCATGTTTCTGAACAAGAACAAAATGAATTTGCCCTACGGCAAACGATAAGAGACATTTGTAACAGTGTTTGTACACGGATTAACACTTCTAGAATCCATGGAATTAATAACTCACAAGCCGTAAAATTACTTTTGTTTGCTTATCGTGTAAACGTGAATCGCATGAAATCCAAATTTAATGTAAAAAAAAAAATGTGAAACTTTATCATTTGTTTAATTTATAATTAGATATAGTTTCGTATAAGTAATTTGAAGTCCAATCTTTTGTTGGCAAATTATGAGACAAGTCGTTTTATTAAAAATACTTCACAGGAACAGATTCTTATAATTTTAATATTTTGTGTTTTTAACGCCACTTTTCAGCACCAATTTTGATCTATTTGATTTGGCCAGTTTTTATTGGTGAAAGAAGCAGGAGTGCCCTGTGAAAATCTGTTCATGCTATATTGATAGCTTTTAAAAAAACCCAAAGTAAGATGGTCCGTTATTCATTGTTCTATTGACACAAAAAAGACCATCGATATAAATAACGAAGGATCAAATTATATTCTGTAGTCATACAGTTTGAGTTCAGCAACAATACGTATGTCTTTCGTTAAGACAGTAATTAAGCGATTGCACCATACTGAACTAATTAAGGTTCATGAAAGGTAATAACCACAAATACAACATCCCAACAAAAGCAAAATTTTGTACTAGGCAAAAAGATCCATTTAAGTACATGAGTACTCACGAGTATCATGACTGAGTACTCGAGTTTCAAATTTTAGTTCTTTTGACATCCATATTTAGAAATGAATTATGCTATAGATAACGTAAACATAAAGAATAAGGAGTTGACTCTCTTCCTTCCGAAATCATACAGTAAAGTCATGAATTAAACGTGTAATATATATACATTAATTTTGTCAGATATCTAAAATACTTTTCTATCGTGCATTTAAGTGTAGATTATTTTTTAGTTTTCTATGCTGTGTCATGTGGACTATTGTATGTCTATTTGTCTTTTTCATTTTTAGCCATGGCGTTGTCAGTTTATTTTCGATTTATGAGCTTGACTGTTCCTTTGGTATATTTTGTTCCTCTTTATGTTTTATGTACATATATGAATAGTTTGTCAAGTCTTTAACACAAAAAATAATGGCAGTGTGTGAGTAAGAAAAAAATACTACTCAATACAGGAATATCGCCCGAATATCACAAACAAGAATTTAAAAGAAATAGAGAAAATCCTGAGAAGCTAAAGAGTAGTCTCTCTTTCCATGGAAAAATGATAGTAAATACATGAATTAAACTTCTTATATATTAGTGCAGCGGCGAAATCTGAAAAGACGCTTAGTTAAGGAGTTTAATGCACCAAAAGAACACACACCTGAATTTTTTTTTAAATGAAAGAATACATGTTAAACTTATATTTTAAACATGCCGTAAGAAAATCGTATGGTCGAATTTCCGTAAAAATGGCTTTTTAGAGCGTTATGTAGTGTATAAAAAAAATTCACTGATACACTAAAATGTTAATTATTATTACGAATCACAATATTACGGCTATTTTTTAAATTGATAATGTAAGAATATATCACTGACGATAAAAATAGTCAATAATTTTTTTAAAAACATTTACCATTAACATTTTAAAACCCGTTTTACTTCAGTAGTTGTGATTAACACGATTTTCACCGGTTTCCGTTAATAACAGGATAATTATAAAACACTTCATTTGTGTTTATTTGGCATAAATATACACTTCGATATTTACTTTATACAAAGCAACTTTCGTTTGTAACATTTCTTATTCGATTAACAAGAAATTTTTAATTTGAATAGAACACCTCAATCTGTTACACATTTATTTAATTCCGGAATTACGGTCCGGGACGTTTATTTTTGTTTAATCCTCACTCCGTTCAGTTCTATATCACTGTACAAGCCAAATGTAGATTAGCATTTCACATTGAAATTGTTTGATTAATATCAGTTTTAGGGTTTATATTTGTCTTTACACTAGTTTTATATTTGCTTTGTTGTTGATTTCATTGTTTTTTGTTATTTTTAATACACAGAGTGGTAATATATTGTTTTTTTTTATCAGGGTTTACATTGTGTTAAGTAATCGCTTAAAAATTATTCCGGATCTGTTGTGAAAATTTTCCGGATAATGTCACAGTTCGGTAGTCCTTTAAAACTTACCCCAACAAGTGCAAAGAGAGGGACGTCTTCCTTAGATTGGCAGGAATGCATAATTTGTCAGATTAAAAGCCCGGAAAAATTATATATTTTCACTGACAAGGGCAAAGTTAGTTTTATTGAAGCTACTAAACTACGGAAAGGTGAGATCTATTTGAAGATTGTAGAAGAGTTGTCTTCTATTAATCAATTTTTTTCGGAAAATATTGATGTTAAATACCATAGATATTGTTGTAAATCTTACACCAGTAAGCAGAATCTATCTTGTTATAAACAAGATTTTATGGAAACGGAGGAGAATATAGGTGGTGCTTGCATTTTTTCACCTGCTGCAAGCACATCTAGAATCACAACTCGATCAGAGTGGTATTCCTGTATTTTTTGTAAGAACAAAACTTACAAAAAAGATGCTAAATTGCACAAAGTGGAATCAGAAGACAGAATAAAGAATATACTTGAGGCAGCTAGAATTAATTCGGATCATGAAATTGAGTCAACGGTTTTACATGAAAATTTTACTGAAAATGCCCTTTATCATTCGGCCTGTATAACTAAATATCTACTGAAAACACCCCAAAAAGTAAAAGCAGAATCTTCTGACCACGATACTGCATTTGTGAAGTTGGTATCAGAAATTAATTCAGACCTGATGGTAAAGCATAAGGCTTTTATGATGTCCAACTTGCTTGAGAAATTTCGTTTCTTGCTTCCACAGGACTATGCCGACAAATACACAACATATAAATTGCAAAATAGGTTAATGAATTATTACGGCGATTCAATTGTCATACAACCACAACAAGGCCAGGGTAAATCAAATATCATGTTCAGCAGCTCTATATCTATCGGTGACGCAATCAAAGCTGCAAGTCAGCTAAAATCTGAACTCAAAATAGCACAGTTAGATTTGGAAATTGGAAGTTCCAAAAATACAACAAGTGAAGAACAGATTTTACACACCGCTGCCAATATTTTAAGGCGTGATATACATAGCCTTGATCTAAACAATAATTATTACCCAACACCTTCCGAATGTTCTCTGCCGTTGTCAATTCAACCAATGCCCCCAAACCTGACCAAATTTATTTGTTGGTTAATAGATGAAAAGTCTTTTCTGGCCGTTTCAAACCAAAACCATACTACCGTAGAAAAAATGGGAAAATGTATGTCGCTTACAGAAAGCATAGTTTCAATGAGTACTAATGTTATCACTCCATTTCAAATTGGTCTTGCATTACAATTGTATCACGAATTTGGATCAAAACAATTAGTTGAAACATTAAAGGCTCATGGGTTTTGCAGTTTGTATGATGAGGTTAGGCGTTACCTAACAAGCTTATCAAGTCATGAAATTGATAGGATCAAAAATGGCGTGTATGTTCCAAACGGTATTGTACCGCTGTCTTCCAATGGATGTCTTATCCAGGAAGGATCAGATAACATTGACATAAACACGGAAACGGTGGATGGCAAGGACACTTTCCATTCTATGGCTAGAGCTGTTTTCCAACTGCAGACTGAAATGACAGATTCAAGCGCTGTACATGCTGAATAGGTTAAAGTTAAACGAGGACAGGAAAAATCTTTACCAGTCGACGAGCAGACACTGTCTTTGATAAACTGTGTACCATTCAACAAGCCAAAAGAGCGTCCTGAGCCTCCCCGTCGTGAGAATGCATATAGTGATATACAATATTGTTCAGAAAGATGTGAGGCTTCTTTAGACTCCGTTTGGGTTTTGCTGGGACTTCTGTTCAGAGAAGTAATTAAATTTCCAATGGAACTTCCAGAACAAATTAAACAAGCAATCCCCTTCTGGACTGGGTTTAATGGCCTAGTCTCAGAATCACTTCCTTGTCGGACACTTGTTACATATGCACCAGTTGTTGACTCGAAGCAAAGCGATATGTCAACCGTTTATACAACAATGAAGAAATGTATGGACATGTCAAAAGAAGTAGGACAGGACTTTGCAATACAGACGTTTGATCTTTACGCAGTATCACAGCAAGTGAAATGGTCAATGCCGGAAGTTTTTCAATCCCATATTTTGAGGCTTGGTGAATTTCACACACTGTCTTGTTTTATAGCTTGTATTGGCAAATTGTGGGCAGATGGAGGTCTTCGGGATCTAATGGTTGATTCTGGTGTTTATGCCGGATGCACTGTTGACCAGATGCTCTTAGGGAAACAGTTTAACCGATCAGTTCGAGGTTTAACACTCGTATATGAAGCATTACGATCGTTATGGTTTGCTTCGTTTTTCAAATGGTGTGAGGAAAATGATGGTATTGATGCAATACCAAAGGATGTATGGGTGATGCTGTCCAAATGTCAAGCAAAGTTTTCAGATGAATCGGAATCTTACAAAGATGTACTTAACGAGTTAACGATTCTGTATACCACTCATGTATTACCATTAACAGTAAGATTCAGGAACTGGGGATATCTCGAGTCCCCGACATTTAAGTACTGGGATATGTTCCTGAACGCGGTTGAAGTAATGCTCCAAAACATTCGTGCAGAACGGGAGGGTTTGTGGTCATTGCATTTACATACTACTACTGATATGCTGCCATACTTCTTCATAACCAACAGAACAAACTACTCCAGATGGACCCCGGTTTATATTCTTGATATGCTTGATATCCCTCATAAAGTTCAATCAGCATTTGATTCTGGTGAATTTGCAATTCACCAAAAAAAAGGTAACTTTTAACGGCATTTGGAGTGACATGGCCACCGAAAAAACCATTATAAAAGACTCTAAAGGGCATGGGGGAATTGTTGGATTAACCCGCAAAAAATCTGCTTTGATTAGATGGACATTAACGAGACATGTTCTCGGTCATTTCGGTTCAGAAATGCGTGATAGAGCTGGTTTGTCCATAGAGAGTGATTTATCTCACGAAGAAATGAAACCAGCAGCAATGACACGAGATAACCAACAGGTTAGTGATTTGATAGATCATATTATCAACAAAATGACAGATCCTTTTGATGTTACCTTACATCCAGTTCCTCTCATAAACATTTCAACTGGGATGCACGCATCTAAAGAAGTTCAAGATTTTTTATTGAATTCTATTAATGAGGGCACACAAAGGGTTAAATCCTTTGTTGATGGTTCTTTGTCGAATGGGCAGTCTCGAAGTTTCTATAACCCGATATCAAGATCTAAACTAAAGTCTTTCGAGGATATGACGAAAAAAACTAAACTACAGTGTCGTTCTGGTGACACAGTTAATGTGCATATCAACTCAGAGTTAGTTTTTAGGCGTGCCTTGGTTTTGGCAAATTGTCGAGAGGATGTAACAGTTGAAAAAGTTCTGTCCTATCCAATTGGCCCTATCCCAACATCCATGTTCCATGACGATGGTACAATGCGCAAGACTTGCAAGGCAGATTTAGCTGACATACTGGAACAGGATGTAGTAGTCTGTCAAATCCTTCCAATATTCGATATATCCCGAACCACCCATATAAGAGATGGCATGGCATTATTGCAATCTATCAATGCAAAAAGGTTTAAAACATTTGGTGAATTGGCTTTAGATTTTGTCCGCAATCAGGTTGCTTGCTTTCAATATGCTTCAGTGGTTGCTGACATTTTTGATATATATGACATTCAAAATTCCATTAAAAGCTCTGAACGGGAACGTCGATCAAAGTCATTTTTCAATCCAAAAGTGTTTCAAGTAATCGAAGGAAGAATCATTCCAGACTGGAAAAAATTTCTTAGTTCAGGTGAAAACAAGCAGTCACTTATAAAGTTTCTTGGTGAATTCACTTTGCAATATATGAATGAAAATAGTTGTCTAATGGATGGACAAAAACTGTACCTTGCTGGATCATTTCCCAATCCAGAAATAGTGAAAATAATAAGTCCCAAAGGTATATCAGATTGCAGTGAATTGTCAAGTACACAAGAAGAGGCAGATACACGTATTGTTCTGCATGCATTGAATGCTGACAAACTTTACAGGGAAAACGATGTAAACGGTCGCATTATTGTAAAGTCTCCGGATACGGACGTGCTAGTACTTTTAATACATTATTTCCCACAGATGACTCATATATCTGAATTGTGGTTTC
Organism: Mytilus galloprovincialis; assembly: GCF_965363235.1. Taxonomy (NCBI): domain Eukaryota; kingdom Metazoa; phylum Mollusca; class Bivalvia; order Mytilida; family Mytilidae; genus Mytilus; species Mytilus galloprovincialis. The sequence continues at coordinate 43,627,612 of NC_134850.1, read as the reverse complement.
AAACAGGAATGATCACTAGCATTAAGGATTGTCGGCGTTACATTCCTGTTCATGAGCTGTGTGGGTCGTTAAATTCAGTTTTGCGTAAAATCCTACCAGCTGCACACGCTATTACAGGATGTGATACTACATCGTCTTTATTTGGCATAGGCAAGAAATCCATGCTAAAGGCACTAAAAGAAACGCCTGTTCATTTCAATGACTTGTCCCAGATATCTTTATTAGATATAGAAGATTCGGTAGCCGTCAGTCGAAAACTCGTAACTAGGCTTTATGATCCTAAAGGAAAGTCCAAAGGCTGCCATACTAATCTGAACAGTTTCCAGGTGAAATTAGCCACATGTAAAGATTCTAGCTTGGTCCGACTCCCTCCTTGTGAAGCATCTTTCAAACAGCACGTCCTTAGGTCTTCTTTCCAAACCAAAATCTGGATGACTGCACATATCGCCAAGTCTGCTATTGGATCGCCTTTACAGTTTGGTTGGAAAGAAGGAAAGTGTGGTCTTGAACCTGTCTAGTTTGAAGGTCAAATGTCATCTGACTTCCTTCAAGATTTGGTGTGCACATGCAAAGAAAAATCAGTTTGCAGTAAAAGTTGTGTGTGTTTTGAACAGAATTTGTCCTGTACTGAACTGTGTCAATGTCAAGCATCATTCCTTTGTAAAAACATCAATACACACCTGGCAGATATAGATGATGATGATGATGATGCTTGATTACCTGACCTATCTACGTCTTAATAATGCTAATTCATATATAAACTTGTTTTGCTTTTAGTTTTTGCCCACTTTTTCTGTTGATTTAATATACGTTTAGTTTACTTTGACACTGAAGCTATTTCCGTTTATTATGATAGGACGATCGGGCATTCCTAATGTTAAAAAACGTCAAAAAAACGTTGATATGATGCTAACATATTTTATAAACCTTATATGAATACATTTTAATTGAACAACAAAAATATTAATGACAGCTTTTGTCTGCAAAAAAAATGTAAAAAATTTACTGAAATAACCATCATGACCATTGAAACTGAAATCAATGAAATTAACTTTTATCACCCTTTACCTGACTTTAAACTTTTGTATAGTAGCAAGTAGTCTTAAGACTTCATTTTTATGGGAAAAAAATATTACCAAAGTTCAAGGTCATCCTTGTATGGAAACTAAATGAAGTCATAAATAAACAAAATGTATCATATAACGAAAAACGTCAATTTTAACGTTAAAAATGACGTATTTAGAAGAAAAAAAAATGGTATGCCCAACAGGCTCCATATATGTTGAATGAAATATTGTCCCCTGATTGTTTAATATGTTTTATGTTCCTAAGTTTAGCCCAACATAGACAGTAAAGTCAAAATTTTGTAATATTCAATTGTTGACCTTTGACCTCAATTATGCAAAATTCCGACCACTTCTCATGCTTACGGCATCATTAATATTAAAGTTAACAATTTTATCTTTTCAATGATATATAATTTAGCCGTGTGTTCGGTGGGTGCATTAAAAAAAATTATTTTTGATTCCACCGCTGGTCTATATACCTTAGTTTTGACAAATATATCAATGTCTCTATCATGAATATAAAAAAAAAATGTATATAATGTTATTTGTACTTATGTAAATATTTTTGTCCAATTTAAAACAAAAATAGTAGTGTGTACGTTACAAATAAAATCATACAACCAAATGACTTTTATTTTAATTTATTTTGAGCCTTTCCTATTTTGACGCTTTAATACTTTTTTTTTATTAGATGTTATTAGATTTGAAAAAAAGAAAATCACAAGGAAAAATGAACACGGAAAGTCCCTTATCAAATGGCAAAATCAAAAACCCAAACACGTTAAACGCATGGATTATATCTGTCATATTTTGGACTTGGAACAAGCAAATAGTAATTACGAGTACTCGCAAATGAGTATCATGTGTGTAGCGTGGTTTTGTTAATATTTGTTTGTTTGTTCCTTAATTGTATCTAATGTTGTGTACTTTATATATAAAGGCAACAGTAGTATACCGCTGTTCGAAATTTATATCCGGGCTACAAACCAAAGCGGAGGGAAACGCATGAAATATAAGAGGAGAACTACGACACAACAGAAACACAGAAAAATGTAACACATAACATAACAATGACCATTTTCCTGATTTGGTACAGGACATTTTAAGAAAAAATGGTGGGTTGAAACTGGTTTTGTGGCATGCCGAACCTCCCGCTTGTATGGCAATATATATCATTTATATAGGTTATTCTTATTTGTCCTGATACACCACTGACCCTGGTTATTTGAGGGTTTGACACATGCAAACATGTTTAACTCTGCAAAATTCTGAATGTGCCTGTCCCAAGTCAGAAGCCTGTACAGGGGTTATCGATAGTTGCTGTTTATCGTATTTGTTTTTCCGTTTATTGTCTTTACCAGCTTTCTATGTGGTATGGGTTCTGCTCATTTTGGCTGACATCAGTTTTCAAGATATAGAACATATGTTTAAAATAATCCATAGACTCCTGTGTCACAACTTCATTTGTTTCTAAAAGTTTATACCAAACAACTGCTATTATTCCGTATTCTGTTCAATTAGAAGGACTTTCATATTAGAAAAAAGTGATATGATCGTCAATGAGACAACTCTCCAGAAGAGACCAAAATAACACAGAAATTAACAACTATAGGTCACAGTACGGCCTTTAACAATTTATCTAGGTCTATTTAACCCAAAAGATTAACATTTGAACAGTTTCATGAGTTTAAAAATAAGAAATGTCGTCAAAGCTCAGCTTTAACATATATTACGAATCACTGATAATCGATAATCGAAAATGACTAATGTTATCGATTCTTTTAACTATTTAATTTGTCGTTTTGACTTATCATACTTTTTCCCTATATTTATGTGAACAGCTTTGGTCTATAAAAAGAATAAAAAAGAACTGAAAAAATTCGGTCAAAATTGCAAGAAAACTAATGTCATGGACAATATGATAATGAAGCGAATATAAATGTGATATAAACACCCATGATGACACTGATGATGATAAAACTGCTTGAAAGCTGTCAATGAAAGCTTTATTCTATATATCATTCTCTATGATTTACTAAGACACAACAAATCAATATTAATGTTCATTATAAAAATAATTTTTCATAGTTCTTTTGTCATAATTGGTTAGAAAAAATATTTGTTTTAACTTTTTACTGATTTTTGGGGTCGAATTTTGTTATCTTTCTGCTTTTAGAAATGCCGTCTGTAATTTGTGGGCACTAACACAATTTTTTTGGAAAAATCTTTGGGGCAATTCGTGCTATGCGGTTAGCTTTAGTGTTGTTTTTTTTTAAAGTTCTGTCACATATTTCAATCCTTGAACCTCTATGGAAAATGCTCTCTGTCTTATTATCGAAAGTTTTCCTGTCTATATTGTGAAAATGCAGTTTATGCACAAGGAAATAATTGTAATTCACCACTTTATTTGGCTTCATTATAAATTACCTATTTGAAGACAAGTTAGTGCTTCGGTACTGGTATCTTTCTTTTAACTGAGAATTCTACTCCAGTATTCAAAGTTTACCGAAAGAGGCTAGTCTTTTTAGTCCCCTTTGGTTATATAAATCCTAAAGTTATTATACACCCTTTGCTTTTCATTTTTTTTAGATCTCCAGATGAAGGTACATCCAGATTCATATATATCAATGTTTTAAATTCATTTTTTTTCATATAAAATGTTTTGAATGAAGAATTACCTCCTTTCCTTGCGGACGTTTGATTGTATTGATACTTTAAACGATAAACAAGCAAGACGTTTGTGACTTGTCTACCTTTTCATTAAGACAAATAGTCCGTTATATATCTAATCATGAAAGTATTGTATTGATATAATACTTCAATCATCTAACATATATAGAAGAGATTATGTTCATTCATGCAATGCAGATAGAGTATTAATCGTGTTTACGGAGAGTATTGGCAGACTTAACATTCAAGGTGAATTATTGTGATTAAGAGGGAAATAGTTATCAAAGGTACCAGGATTATAATTTAGTATGCCAGACGCGTGTTTAGGCTACATAAGACTCATCAGTGTCGCCCATATTTACAAAAGTGATATTAAAAGCAAACCAAGTACAGAGTTGAAGAGCATTGAGGGTCCAAAATTCAAACAAACTATTTGGCAGTACTGTTTAACGGATCATAATATATATATTTATTTGAATTAAGTTTTATCTGTTCATATTTTTAAAGAAAAATATTCCTTGAACTTTCATTTTCGACGTTTGTTTTGAATAATAATATGAATGTGTCTAGTTCTTTAATCCAGGAACTATATTTAATAGTTTACATTGAAAATGCAAATTCTTTAACAAAATGCTGTCATATCAGCTTTATATAAAGAAATGTTACGCAGCCTTGTTATAGAAAATTGATTTGAAAGTAATATTTTAAAAGTGCGTTCGTCTAAATCCTGTTAATTCCCAAGCATTGCATAAATGAATTTCTCTATATGTCTTAATCATGTCATGTATTCCCAATTATAGTTTCTAGAGACACCTAAAATGCACATAAATGACTAAACCTAATAGCTCATTGGAAAAAAACGTACGTTCAACGTCTAACATTACCATAGATGTGCTGATTTAGATGCCTGATGAGAAATAAAGCTCCGCTAATGTTTGATTTTATGTCTTAAGCTATGAGATTTATATAAGAAAACACCAAATAAAGAAATTGGAATACAATTAGAATGACATGACTGTTTGATTAAAATAAATTATATGGTATTGTATTGCTAATGTTTGTACATGTTAAAAAATATAAATGGTCTGCTGGGGAATTTGGTCAGAACAATGTTTACTGTTGTAGTTTCTTAATGTGGAGTAAATAAAAAAGAAAGTATTCTCACTTTCAAGTAGGTTAAACATTGTAAAAAGAGACAAAGTAACTGTTACAGTCAGTTCGAAAATCATTTTTTATGTCAAAATGAAAAGGTATATATTGCTGAGACGCTGTAAAAAGAGTGTCTGTGGTTTAAATGAGTACTTTTTGTAGACGAAACGCGTTTCTGGGGTAAATACAAAATTTTATCTAGGTATCCATGATGAGTTTATTTTATGAGGTCAATGTTTTGAACATAAATCAGGCCGAACGTTTTCGCATTAAAAGGGTTTTACATTTACCATTTCGGAGCCTTTAACAGCTGTCTATTTGGGATAACCTTTGATTATTTGGGAATCTATATTTGTTAATATCAGTGTTAGCTGGTCTCTGATTGGGAGTTCATAAATTGCCAATCATACCACATCCATTAATTTTTATGTAAGCTTTTCCATGATTAACACCCGAAAGGGATTGATATGCTGATTATTGTTTTTTAGAGGATAATATTTGCAAATATTTCATACATATTCATTAAAATAGAAACAAAATGTCTTGATTGAATAATTAGTTAATTGCTGGTGTTTAACGGCCCAAGCAAAATCATAGTATGTTAAACACCAAATCAAATCTAGAAACAGGAGATTGGAAACATTCACGAATGCCTTTACGAGTTGGTTGATCACTATTGATTACATGTGTACCATAATGGAACATCGATATTTTCAATTTGTCGTGATCACAATGACGTCCTCTTTTCCTATATTGAGAGATTTGTCACAAGCTTTCTACTTGATAAACAGAAAGAGTGCCTCATGTGAAGCTCGAAGTATTTACCTGACGGAATACATGGGTTAACCCTTGGTTTGTTGTGTGGATCGGGCTATTCAGATTTTAGTTTTCAATGGAATATTTTAAAGATTTAATTGTCTTTCGTTGTTTGGCGCTGTTAAATTATCTTCGACTTTTGAGTTTTGAATGTTCTCTTGGAATATTCTGCCTCTGATTTATTAACCCAACATGTATAACTAATTGTAGTTATATTTGTTTTGTTTGAGATATATGTGCTTAGTATGTTCATATTTTTTCCTGGGTGCCTCTTCATTTTTAGTGAATACAGTGTCCCGTTTGATTTTGATAGTACTTTCAGGAATCATATTAAGTCTCATTATATTTGTATTGCATTAAGCAGAAATTTTTTTTTTGAGTTTTGATAATAGTTGTTACCTTGATAATTTACAACATTCAATGTAAACAGACACAAACGGCATATCTCAGAAAATGAGGAAATATTTCGTTTATTTTGTTCTCTATTGCATGGATAAACAAATATGAATTTGTAAAATATATCATTGACTCAATGAGATGCACTACAGAAAATCAGAGGCCAAAGCACTCCGTATATTTATCTGGTTTACCACACATTAGTAATTCCTCAATACAAAGTTATCAATCATTTAGACTCTGTCTGTATATGTCGAGGTTTTAATGTTAGTTAGACACAAGGCAAGTATTTCAAATTAGAGTCTTGTCAACTGGAAAAAAAGATTTTGCTGTTCCGTGCGTATTTCAATTGTACTGTTTGATTAAGTGGAAATGTAAAACAGGAAAATCATGGACAGGGGTCATCATGCCTCTGAAACCGGTTAATCAATTACATACTTAACTTATATATGATCTACTTAAAAAGTGAAATGATATCAAAAGTAAGGTCACAACGTTCATATAAAGAACATCATGTTTGGTTGAAGGCCGTACAGTAACCTATAAATACTTTTATCATCCTTATTTGGTGGATAGTTGTCTGATTGACAATCTTAGGACTATTCTTGATTTTCATATTATTCTAAAGCTGGACTTTAAGAGGCCATAAAATTGTGACATACGACCAGGAAATACATGGATAACAGTAGGTGTTGGGCATTCGTCTGAACGAAAGAAAAACACCCATCAAAACAACCAAAGACCTATAAAGGTCAACTTATTGCTTTTCATAATTTGATAAGTTAAATAAATAGTTATGAAAGGTAACAGGCTTGTTATTAAATACACCAGACGCGCGTTTTGTTTACAAACGACTCATCAGTGACGCTCAGATCAAAATAGTTATAAAACCGAACAAGTACACAGTTGAAGAGCATAGAGAACCCATAATTTCCAAAAGATATGCCAAACACAGTTTAGGTAACGCAGCTGATGGAGTTCTAGTCCCGAGGTATCCTCAGATCATTAGTCAATTAATGTTTGATAGTACTCATGTTTGTTTGTTTTGTTCGCACATTGTTGTCAATATAATTGGTTTTTTTCGACTGTCATACAAGTGAGAGGTTTAGCTAGCTACTTGTTTGTTGTGTTTTAGCTTTTGATTACGGATTTTCCGTTTTGAATTTGCCTCAGTATTTTTGATGTTTTACCTTTTCCCTAAGAACATGATATATACCACACCTTTCTTAAATTTGTAGTTTTTGAAAATAATCAATTTACAATTACTCATGCTATACTTTAGTTTTACTGATCTACATTTTTGATACCCGACATTGATTTGTATATATGCATCCTTTATTTAGTAAAACATTGGAAAACTTGCAAGTAAAGATGCTAAACAAGAAAACTTGCAGAGTATTTGACAAAACATACTTTTTATAGCAGGTGCGTATTTTCAAATAATAAGCGTTATTAATGTTTTACTTCCGTGGATGGTTTTTTAATTTACCAAAAGCAACCCACTGCTATATAACCTATTCAATTTTTGGTATATATAAGTGAAGTTACATTTTTTTTATAGAACTTAGACGGAAATGGTTTAAATGATATTTGCAGCTGTGTTTCAAAAATGAAAACAAATGATTACTTTAGAGAAATTTCACATTGAAAAAAAAAGACAGAAATTGCATTTGAGAAACATCGTAGATGGAAACAATTGTTGTATATTACATCACTATACGAAGTTAATGACAGTTAATAGATTTTCATTACCTGTGAGTCTGTGACCTATGTTTATTTACGAGATTCTGCAATTTTCAGTTAATTTGTCATTAGACACAATTTCAGGACATGTAGCCTTTGAAACATATTCTCCTTATGATATACCATATTCCTTAATAAAACGAACAAGATTCAGTCTATATCTTATTAATGTTTTAATAAAAATCTCACATCATCTCGGCAAGGTATCTTTAACATTGTGTAACCTTTATTCAACGTGACCAATAGTTGACCGACTTAGAATATATTAAAGTATCCTGAGAAAGACACAACTGTTTTCTCTTGTCCTGTTAAACAACGTTAATAGACCACTAATAACCATGAGACAAAACCATATGCTACAGTTTTGACTTCCATAATGTCAAATACAAATGGTAAATGTAATTTGTCTAATAGAAAAAGAAAACGTGGTATAGATTTGTTAATTAATGTCATTATGTATTTTCCTCAGGTTTAAAATTATGGTTCATAACATAATGAATATATTTAATAGAATGTAGATATTGCACAAATCAAAGTCATATATAAAAGAGGGACGGAAGATACCAGAGGGACAGTCAAACTTATAAATCGAAAATAAACTGACAACGCCTGGCTAAAAATGAAAAACAAAAAACAGACAAACAAAAGAATACATGGCACAACATAGAAAACTAAAGAACAAGCAACACGAACCCCTACAAAAACTAGGGTTGATCTCATGTGCTCCGGAAGGGTAAGCAGATTCTGCTCCACATATAATGTGTCTGTTTAACATACACAAATAAGTTCAATGTTATCATTATATCATTCAGAGGTATTGGTACAATAGCTTTTTTGTGAAAAGCTATTTTAATAAAAGAAAAAATGTCCCACATATGACATGCATACAATATATGCAGGTGCTGGCTGCTACATGTAAATGGTCAGTTTTCAGTTTGAATTTGCTCCTTTTGTCGTAAATTTCTGAGCTAATGACCATCGCTGTTAATTTTGTATTGTAAGGAAATCTTTGGAGTCGAATGTATACTATCTTAGTTGTATCTTTTACTGTTATTTCAAGGGGATCGATAAAGTAAACAAAGTCAGCAAACCTTGAATATTTTTTTAATTTTCAAGTGAGTGGACATTTTTTATAAAGCAGTCTGTGGTTCTATTGCATCTTTTTCAATGCTCCCGTAAAAAGTCTGCTTTATCAGAATAAAAGAGCCACACGGTTCTAGAGCAATGCCAGCAGCCTGTTGAAAAACACGTCGATATGAAAAACTAATCTTGGTGATGCTATTTAAAAATTTAAAAGTATTTAATACTTTTTTTTACCTCAGAATAACACAAAGTAAAGACTAGTTGTGAAAAATATTTAACAAAGTCTTTCATCGATCGATAAAATGAACACCAATATTTACACTAATTAAATTAATATAGATATAGACACTTTGCTCAATATAAATTGTTGTTTTCAATTGTGTTTCGAATAAGAATGTTTTTAAGTGTAAGTAATGGCCTTAAATGAGTCTTCACTGTTGAGTTGTGAGTACATTGGAGTAATTTATGGCTTGCATCTATAAGATACCATAGCAAAAAGCCACTGAGGAGTTACAAATATGACAATATTTTTCGAGTTAGAAATTTGCACGGCAGTCATATACAGTCTTCATTTGTTGTTTACAATAATTATGTTGTTTAAGGGTAAGCTTTCAGTTTTATGAGGATTCACATTAGTACAATATATGAAATAAATTCACTTTTAAATTTAATAATGCCTCTATTCGCAATAATTTTAAGATTTTCTAAATATAGTCATGTCAGGTTTACTGAACATATGCATTGCCATATATAGAAACATATTTGTTGTCAAATGCCCATCTGGTTCAGAATATTTGGTACTGTTCATGTGACAAAAACAACCGCGTTATCAAAAAGAAATGAATTTTCTGATAACTTTCTATTGATTGAAAATTACTATATCCAATTATTATTTTTATGCAATAATGCACAATTAATGATTGTGATAACGAATGTCATAAAATATCTAATAATAGAGTCAAATTGCAATAAAAACAAAATTTCCATGGCCTTTTTTCTGTTTCAGAGAAAAATGATATGAGTTATGCAATGTCATTATCAAATTGGTATTGTTTAATCAAATCTTATCGATCTCAATCTTGTTTTATCTCCTCCCACTTAAAGGAGGGAGATAATAACTTTTGTTCCAATTCTGACGCCTTAAGAAAAAAATTTAAAATAATACTTCCTTAGAGAATTAAAAAATTTTTACTTGTAAATTATTATTAATAATGATTTAAAAAGTACACAAAACGTACCATCACAAAAGGCATAAAGTACAAAAAAAAAAAAGAAAGGGTAAGAAAAGTATAAATGCAAAATACCTTTAAAAATATCTGCAAGGAATGTACATATCAAAAAGGTAAACTTAGAAATATGATTGCTCTTTTAATAATGTAGTCTACAATCAGTAATGATAACATGCAGGTAACCCCTTTTCCTATTGACTTTCCTTTTAGAATCTAACTGAGAGTTCAATATGTTCATCAATAATATTTGTAAAGGCATTTCTCAATTATATGAAAATTTTTCAAATATTAGCCGAATGATTAATTTTAGCATGTTTAGTAAGATAAATATATAAATTTGAAACGAATAAACTCGAACTGTGTTATGAATGTAATTTGCAAACGTGTTTAATTTCAACATATGAAAAGTCCATTAAAATAATATCCTTTTGTTTTGTACATGTAGTGTCGTTGATTTTAAGGCTGGACTATATGTCATGAAAGTAATTTAAGGCAGTTGAAGTCTACCGAAGTTCGAATGTCGTAAATTAACCAAGCAGGCTCAAATCAAGGTTGAAAATCTAAAAATAAAGGCATCGCATGAATCCCGAAAGACACAAAACCCAGTTGTCGACAGTTTTTGTTTACATATGCATAGCTTTGAACTGAAAATTTAAAGACTAGCTTTTCAGACTAAGCCATCAAGAATATGCATTACCCTTCTTGATCTAGATGTTTTAAAATTCAATTTTCTTCTTCGCAGAGGTCTCATACCACAAATGAAAGGCTAATGCAATAGGTTATAACTCCAAAATGCAATGTCCTTTAATATATCTCAACTTAACCAAAATGACGACGAAGGAAAGAAAACCAAATTAGGATGTACATACGAAGCACCTTAACCAAACGCACTCCCAGCACTAAACGTGAATAACTCCATATCAACATCTGATATCCAATCGGAATCGGGAAAATAACATTTGCCATTAAAACAATCTAAAAATAAAGACCACAGCTTTATGTCTTCCTAAATTGACGTAGTGGGCCGAACATGGTGCCGCAGATTTGATATTTCTGAAATTGCATCATCAAAAGGAGCCAGCAATTCTACCTTAATTAATTGTTTAAAATAATTTGTTTGCAACTTCAAATTCATTGCCCAAAACAGAATCTAGATTTCTACAATCAGAAGTCATCCTAGTTCCAGTATAATTTAGACAAAAATCTCCCAAAAATCCAATGTATAATTCTGAAGCTACTATTTTACTACTATAATTATCAAAATACTTGCAAAGAACATACAGATCGAATGAACTGTGGGAAGCTGGTCGCTGGAATATGCCATTAGATAAGCACTCGAGCCTCGTTGTGAACTCTTATTTGGTCGTCCAGAAGCAATCTAGGACTACGCCTGAAATTGAAATTTGTCTGAGCACCAAAATAGCATGTACAATTTGCCTTTGGGGGAATACCTGTACAAAGTAAACAACTTTGTGAATAATGACAGATAGGCTAATTACAGGAGCCATTGTTATAATCATAACATTAATAGACATAAGTTACAGGGTTAAGGGTTATTTTGTGTGTTATCAATATATATACACAAAGAGTAATCAAAGTTCTAAATCAACTGTTGGCCAGTAACAAGAAGTCATTCCAACTTAAACGGAATAACTCGTCATACCACTTCCAGTATAAATCGAGAACCCAACTAGATTCCTGTCGTATGTTACTCATGTATTTCAGAACCCATTTTGTCTCTCTTTAAAATGACATACCACTGACTTATATTATTAATCGTTACTGTTGATGCTTTTGGTTAAGATTGTAGAACACCATATTTTATTATTAAAGTATTAAAATTGTCATCAATAGGTACTGGGTTCGACAATAAACAACCAAAATCAATATATTCACTATTTAAGGTTGAATCATTTTTGATGTTGATAATGTTATGTACAAAATTGACATAAGATTGGACATTTAGAAATGTACCTTGTTCATTGAGATTTTGTGAATACACAGGCATTACGGACTCTTCATTATTTGGCAAGTGCACTGAAATGGTAGACATGGTAGATGGCCATGGTGCATTAAATCTTAAAATTTGCATCCGGGGCGGAACTACATCAAGTTCTGTTTTAGACAGTGCAGCTGTTCTGTAAATCTCAGTATTACGTGCTGTTTTCTTTCTTTTAAATCCTTTTCCCCTCGTTTCCCCTAGGCATCACTAAACTTGCAATAAATGATCGTTAACACAGTATAAATACAAATAATAATAGTTGTCATTCTTAAAATATATGCATAACTAAATATGAAAGTAAACATGAAATGAACAGCGCAACATCTATGCTGGACAAGACTTGATAATACATCAATTAATCAAATGTCAATTTAAAACATTTACCAAATATTTCTCCAACTGAAGCTTAGTTAAATATAATTCACTGAAATAATTCACAACATCACATAACAATTACACTGTGTCTAGACCACACCGGCAAAATTTGCTCGGACTCGATGGTATCTAACATCCGGCACAATGACGGAACACCAATAGACAAAAGAAAGGTAGGTTTCTCCTTATTTTTTATTTTTTTTATGATATCGAAAAATATATATACATATACAACTATTTTCTATTGTAAGATGCAATATTTTCTACAACCGTTCTATATTAACGGAGAAATAAGTCAAAATGCATGTCAAAATGACGAATTGAGTGAACCTTGCCTCGAAATTGTTAAATTTCTCGTTAAATTGTTCACATTGTACGGAAAGAAATGTACGGGAAGATAGATATTGACACGGAGATTGCAAATTTAGTTATTATGAGCATCTCCATAATTGTATCTCTGTGTATGGAACGAAAGAAATGGGTCATGTCAAAATGGAACTGGCCGGTTTCGTCAATGTATACAACCCGGTTTCGTCATAGATTTCAAAATGCATAACCCGGTTTGGTCAAATAAAAAAAATCATAATCGCATTACATTATAATTGATTATTTAACTTCAGCGTTCAAAATGAGGTTTGTGGGTCGTTGGAAAACAAATTCGTTCACCGGACAACGGCTTATTATTTATATGAGTCTCAGATTCAAATAAATAATAAGCAAAAACTTGAATTCCTACTCTTATAGAACACAAATATTTTAATTTACTTTGCATTCCGAAATATTTTAACAATATATTCAGATTAATGCTCTCTAAATATGCGTTTTCTATATGAGTTATGGGAAATATGTTGAACATGTTTAAACTTGAAATTAAAGTTTACGGTCTTAAAAATCGAAACACACAATTGATATGTGATTTTCTCGCACAAAAGGATGGACACCTTTATAAGTAATCTAATCATTCTATGTATGTAATTTTTTCTACAATCGTTAACAATAAATCTTCTTAAGGATAAACGTTGATAATAAGACAACTGTATATGCATGCATAATCGACATAGAAAATGAATGTAGGATTACAACTACCATGCATTAAAATAATTTTTTTTTATCCCTTATTGTAACTATACTGCTATGTACAAATTAGTATAATAGTATAATAGTCTCAGGTCATCGACAAAATTCCATAATAATTATTTTGTTAGCATTACTAAAAAAAACGAGTCTGTACTGTTGCCGTTGTGTTATGATGATCGTACACTGACGTTGGTCAATATATTTTGACAATATATACGGACAGACGGATTCAGTTTATATCAAAGTGGACGTATTATTTAAAAATGTCTATCAACATGAAAAGTTCATACAAATTCCAAGCGACAACAACCCGACCATAGAGCAGAAAACAGTCGAAGGCCACAATGGGTCTTCAATGAAGCGAGAAACTCCCGCATCCGGTGACGTCCTTTAGCTGGCCCCTTAATAAATATGTATACTAGTTCAGTGATAGTGGACTTCATAGTAAACTGCGAATACGTGTATATTTATTATATTTAAGGGATAATTTTAACTATGATACAAGTTTTGGCACACATCGCGCATTTACTATACAGGCTCTGTCATCGAACGAGTTAAGGTTTTTTCATCAATATTCATTTTTTATTATTTGTACTTTTGTTGTCCGGTTTGTGTGAGCGACAACACTTTGACTCAGTCCATTCCCGAATCACACGCTTGTTATTCCATGGCTGTCTTCGGTTGCTTTATACCATATGCGTTTTGAACATAAAATAGGCAGGTAGTTTTCTTGTTTGAATTGTTTTACATTTATAATTTAGGGCCCTGTTATAGCTTGCTTTCATGCAGTTTGTGTGTTTTTCTCATTGTTTCAGGCATACGCTGACCTAAACTTGATTAATTCAACATAATGTTTGTGTCTAAAAGAAAGTTGTCTCATTGTCAATGTTTATGGGATAAGTGGTTACCGTCACTTCTTCTTAATAAAACCTAGATATAAATGACAGTCATGTTTTGCAAACCAACTTTTATTCACATTGAAAATACAAAACTGTCAGATATTGTTTTCGAAAGTTATCTTGAAGTTTCAATTGAATTTGAACTGTACAAAAAATGAATTTGAACTTTAAAAATAATGTGAAAAACATGCCTATGAAAATAAATGTGCCTACCAGAAACGGGGAGAAAGTTACAAATCTCACTGCTATGTTATGGATGCTTAAGTGTGAAAACTCGCTTTAGTGCGCAAGTAACACAGTATATATAGTACCAGAAAATCTGGCAGGACTGCATGCATGATTAATTTGTGCAGAACAGTATAGACTATAGTCGGTTTGGGACTGTTCGTCAATGATTGAATGCATAAATGTATTAATAATTGATAGTAAATATTGTAAACTAAGTGTATATAATATAGTATGATAGTAAATTGAAATTATGGCACAATCAAAACACATCCTTTTATTTTTCATCTTTACATACTACAATTATAAACAAAGAAAATATAATAATGTTACAAAATAATTAGATACCAGTGTTTGCTATTCAGTATTTATATTCCATTTAAAATTAGTTTGGGTAAGGGATACGCCTTTCATTAGGAAAATGTGTATTATCATAATTAACTATGTCCAAAAGTGCCCGTTTAAAATAGATTTTAACACGCAAAGTTTACTTTACAATAAAAATATATTTAAATTCTCGAAAGACAATGTTCAGATCCGTGCCAAAGTTTCTTTTCATAAATTGTTTGTTAAAAAAAACCCAAAAAAAACCGGGTGATATATATAGACGAAACCGGGTGATTGTGTAGTAACAACATTGACGAAACCGGTTTATTTTAATTTGACACGACCCTTTTCTTTCGTTCCATACACAGAAATACAATTATTGAGATGCTCATAATAACTAAATTTGCAATCTCCGTGTCAATATCTATCTTCCCGTACATTTCTTTCCGTACAATGTGAACAATTTAACGAGAAATTAAACAATTTCGAGGCAAGGTTCACTCAATTCGTCATTTTGACATGCATTTTGACTTATTTCTCCATTAATATAGAACGGTTGTAGAAAATATTGCATCTCACAATAGAAAATAGTTGTATATGTATATATATTTTTCGATATCATAAAAAAATAAAAAAAATAAGGAGAAACCTACCTTTCTTTTGTCTATTGGTGTTCCGTCATTGTGCCGGATGTTAGATACCATCGAGTCCGAGCAAATTTTACCGGTGTGGTTTAGACACAGTGAATTAGGTGTACCATGAATAATTTTATTGTGATGGCTCTCAGCGTGCATCGAATATTTAGTATAAACTAAAAGAATAGTCTGCATAGCAAAATACATTAGATGCCTCTATAAAAGATAAAGCAAAATACCGGTGAACAAAACTAAAAATTGAAATAAATTAAACAGCATAATTCGTTATATGAGCATATACTAAACATAATCAAATAGAATCGATCGGAAGTATTAAAATTTAAAATCAAGTAATGATGTGTAAAAATAATTCACTCAATCTGTCTTTAAATTAATATAAATTTTTGAAGATAGCATTTGCAAAATTTGTGATAAGGAGTGCAAGAGAGTTAATTTATATGTATAGTAGAGTCCCCGGTGTCCGCGCGGCAGCTGAAATCGTGCATTACCTGATTTCTTCACATCAGCATAATGTAACACAAATATAATCGTTCTTGTTAGTTTTGTACTAATGGACAGAGAAGATTAAAATTGATAAATTCAACAGTAAATTTAAACTGCAATCCAATGATAACCCATATCTAGCTAATTACACTTTAAAGAAATACATTATCTCATAGAATTTGTTTCATTGATGTCAAATTTTATCAGATTGAAATAAAATTTGCTCTGAATCTTTTGCAGTCTTTTTGGTTCAAATTCAACAATATTTCGTCTGCTTTGATCGTTACTGAACTATTGCTGGTCTTCCTCTGATAACGCGTTTTAATGGTCGAGCCCTTTAAATCGAATTATTTCATATTTTCACGAATGAACGATTTTCTTTTTACACAAAAATACCTTTAATTGTGCAGCTTGTTATGACAACACGTCACTTAAATATATTGTTGATTTTTTGTATCGGTAAAGCAGCCATTTTATGATTAAAAGAACAACATGGAACTCATTTAAACAGGTAAATTGCAAATATACTATGGAAACCTTTGTCTCTGAGTTGTTTACATGAACAAATCACATTTTAACAAGACTTTTTCAATCGGATAAAGTCGTCAGTAGACATGAAAATCTATTTTTACAGAGGTTCAGGGTAACATGAATTAAAGTATTGATTTTCTCAACAAGTTCTGAGTCTTTTTCTCGGTATAATCATTTAAGTATAACCGATGAATAATTTAGTAAACATTTCTAATACATTGACAGCCAAATGATTCAGTTAAAATTTTTCAGCAGATCAGAACCAATTTGAAAAAAAACCAAAAGACAAAAGCATATCTTCATTCAAATTCAACTTAAAACGAAAGTTAATGTCGAATGGATTACATTTGTTTTCATCACGAAAATTACGAATGGGTGTCAGTAAGCTGTTGTTTTAATCAGATTTACTTCACATTGTTAAACGTTAACAAATAAATTCTGATCTTCTAAAATAAAAGATTAAATAAAACGGTAAATATAATTTGCTGTTTACCTTGACAGTTTACATTTAACAGGTCAATTGATATGCATAATATTTTGTCATGGTGCAAGATAATTGATAGCAACTAATCCTAAAGTATAATTTCTCTTTTTATTTAAGACTACAGTATGGCTCAAAAGGAGCGGGAAAATTTCTACAGAAATTCAACTGTAATAGTCGACCACGGAAAGGAATCGCTGTCAGCTGTTCTAGAAAATGATTTGGCAAACACAAAATTGACATTTGAAGACTTCATCAACAGACATCAACACGATATATATCATCTTTGTTACAACAAATCCTCATGCTGCCAATGTCCGACTGGACGTTTTGTACCAGCAAATAAAAGTAGGATTTTATATCCCGACCAACTGGATTTATTGCTTGACACAAGCGGCTCGACCCTGAATGGACACAATCCAAATACATCTAGGACACAACATTGTTGTTGTCCTGCAAAAAAAAACATTATCAACTTCAAATCTAGATATCACATTACTACGATGCTTACTATTGAACTTTGCTCAGAACTGCCGAACAAATTTAAACCTTAAGCAAGATGTAGAAGATTTAGTGAAATGTCGAAATACACTGTATGGACATGCTAAAAAAGCAAGACTGGCCGATTCTCAATATTCAAAATATAAAACAGAGGTAGAAGATATTATTCTCCGAATTGCTCGATTTTGTAACATCGAGAATGAGATGAGGCAAAAACTGAATGATGCTTCACAGAGACCATTGGATGAATCTATTCTCCTGCAATACCAAAATAAGTTGATTGAGCAAAGTGAATACGTAAACAACATTGAAGAGGTATTATTAAAAAAAGTTATTATGTATAACATTATACTGCAAAGGGTGTAAACAAATATACCACACGTCTTACCTATTCGTAGAATTTTTTATATTTATATATTCTGAACATGGTGAATCTTTATAAGTACAATAAACACCGGCCCAATATAAAACAACACACTAACAATTATTTAGATTCTTATTATTTGCTCACATGGGGACAGTTTCCTCTTTGGCAACTAAAGCTCTATTCGTATTTTTTTATTCTAATTCTGGCCGGTTAATAGCTCAAGCGATTATA
The DNA here is from genome assembly GCF_965363235.1 of Mytilus galloprovincialis. Taxonomy (NCBI): domain Eukaryota; kingdom Metazoa; phylum Mollusca; class Bivalvia; order Mytilida; family Mytilidae; genus Mytilus; species Mytilus galloprovincialis. The sequence continues at coordinate 43,609,304 of NC_134850.1, read as the reverse complement.
TTATAATTGTTTATTGGAGAAAAACGTTTGTTCATGTATCATGAAGTCTATGGATATAATTGTTGGGTTTCTTCCCATTTTTGATTATCGAATGACTTCTTTTTATTTATGATTTATATACTAGCAATGACTTACCTTTAAAATGAAGTTAGAATTTACATTACACCTTTTGAATTGGCACATACAGGCATAATAGGGAAAAATTACATTTTAGAAATTTGATGAAGTTAAACAACAATTAATTATTCATGATGAAAGATTGCATTGCCGTATGGACACAATGGAAAGAAAAGTCGGTGAAATTGGTAAGTTTATATTGTGGAAAAAGGCCGAAGACGCAAACATGAAAATAATAATTTACAACTCGAGGAAAAACTCACAAAACCATGGAAAAAAACTATGAAAATGCAATCAACAATCTTAAATTCTACATAGGAAACTGAACACTAAGCATAACGAACATCAGCAAAAAAAAAGGATAACATCTGATGCTCCTAAAAGTTTTACAGATTCAAAATATGAGATTCTTTGACTGTCCATGACGTTAAAACACTAAATCCCTGGGGTGTATTATGATCGAATTTATATGTCTCTGAAGCATGATTCTTTTGGCTTTTGATAATTCGCTTTCATCAATAAAGCCGATATAAGTACACCGCTGTTTAATAGTCATAAACCGATTTAGTTGAAACAAATCCGGGTCACAAACTTAAACTGGAAACACATCAACTATGATAGGAGACAAAAATAGAAACAACAGAACATTACTACAAAAGCAAACGTCAAGATAAATAGAAATAAACTTTTTTAAACAACTGCCATATTCTTGACCTCTACAATGACAACGTGACTGGAATGCAGTACAAACCAACTAAAAATCATGCAAATGAACTAGGTCATTAATAAAACTTTTGCATGCATATAGAAAATAAAAACTAGCATAACTTGTACTATTTAATTGTCGAAATCAGCAGCTGGTCAAGTATAATTGGTTAAATTATTGATTTAATTACATAATTTGTTCGATAACTATATTGGCGAAGATTAAATCCCGAGAGTTTCCCTTCTCAATTGTTTGAAATACTAGTAACTAATATTGTTTTATAGACATTAGCTACTATAAATTAGGACATCCGTTTCAATTTAAGTTATGTATCTCTTTATGCATATGCCAAATTGTTTTGGTTAAGTAATACCTGTTTGTCTTTACCAGCTGTATATAGTTTAGGACTTATTTATTCAGTATTGATACAATTTTATAGTACTGCTACATTTAGATATTGCCAGCATTTCGTTTTTGATTTTATTTTTTTGAAACATTCTAAAGTCACGTGTCACTGAATAAGATCAACATATTTTATTGCTTCACAGTATAACTAAGGTTATGATGGATTGTGGTTTTTAATATTTTTTATACTCCTTCTTCTAAGGTTTATTTTTATAACACATAGAAACGTTATAATAATAAACCAATGTACCAAAGAATCAGGCTATTTTGCTACATTTACCATGAATTTTATTATGTAGGAAACTCAAAAATCATAAGGAAAGAATACATAATAATCTAACTGTCTGCAATGTCTTTCTTTGTTACAGGACACAGAAAGAGAAATATAATTGGTTAGTATAAAAACACGCTTCAAATGAGCCATTAATCGGGTTTATACAAGGTCTTATCTTTTGAATATATATCTCTGTAAAAAAACATTGCATCATTTCTCTGTCGATTTACAATTTCGATCTACATCAATAACATTAAATTCAAAGAGAAATCAAATGCGAATCAAATCACCAAAAACATGTATCTTTCTTTGTCTATAAAATCAACATGACTGTTTTGAAATGATTGTTGTGTTTACTAAATCGTAAGAAATTTCAATGAGAAAATACATTAAGGCATGTCCACATTTTGTCCCATCTACTCTGAAATAAAACAATGTATGAAACCTCATGGTATTTGTATATTGAGACCACACCAATTTAATTCCTTGTTCGACGGACCCTCCCGCAGACGATTTATTTTTAAAAACATTTTTTGTTTTAATATTCCCGCTTCCCGCATCTAGAAACGTACCACTGACTATTTCCCTCGCATTTTGTTTTGTAAACATTTAAATAGTGATTTCAGCATAAAATCATTGGTTCCCATCCCCCTTATTTACATTTCCCTGCAATAAAATACTGATTTTCGTTGTTAGAATAAAGTACGCAGAAGGAGAAGTATTGCCTTCAACTTTGATATTAGTTGCCGGCGGAGGAAACCTACCCATACCCGCTGCATGTATATGCACCTGTCCTGAGTCAGCAGCCTGTTGTTCAGTTGTTGTCGTTTGTTGGTGTGGTTCATATGTATTTCTCCGTTTGTTTATCGAGAAGATTGATGGTTTTCTTGTTTGAATTGATTAACTAGTCAATTTGGGGTCCTTTATAGCTTGCTGTTTGGTCTGGGCAAAAGCCCCGTGTTGAAAGTCGTACTATTTATTACCTGTATGAACATTAGAACAACCCTCAAAATGAATATTTTTTTAAATGAAGGACTTTTCCTAGACAAGAGGTAATTTTACTGTTGTATAAAAGAAAAAAAACTTAGGTTTTTTTTAACTGTAAAAGGAGAGGAAATAAAAGAGGGATCTATTAAAGTCAAGGCATATTAAAATAAATCTGAATAATGTGTTGACCATATTATACAAAGACAAATGTATATTTCTTTAAGCCTCGGTCACACCTTACCGGATAGCACGAACGGACGCCTAACGGATGAAAATAAAAGTTGTCCGTTGACAAAATTCTTATCCGTTGAGAGTCCGTTGATGTACTGACTGAATAAAACGGACGTGTAACGGATGCATAACGGACACACAACGGATATGCAACGTACGAAAAACGGACACGTACCGGACAGAACGGATGTCGAACGTACATCCAACGGACGAGTACCGCATAAAACGGACACCTAACGGAAGCGTACCGGATAAAACGGATGAACAAGATATACGGAAAATCAAAGGCGACAATAATAATACATGTAAATCGCATAAATATTCAAAATGTTTCTGTGTAACTGGTTTTGGTTTGTTCTTCAAATTGCCGCCAAAAGGACAGTGTATGGCCTGAATAAGAACTGCTTGATTGTGAAGACGTGCCTATACTCTAAGATCGATTATGAATAATACGAATTCATGAACCTTAAGAAATCTGACATACCAATAATTGGCATTTCTGACGCGAAATTTTCAATTGGTATTTATCCGTTTCAGATCCGTTCATCATCCGTTTTATTCATTATACGTCCGGTAGAAGTCCGTTTCTCATCCGTTCAACATCCGTTTAATCCGTTCAACGTCCGGTAGAAGTCCGTTGGTAAATTTATCTTCCAGACCTCCAACGGATGTATAACGGACACGTAACGGATACAAAACGAAAACGAAACGGACGAGTACCGTACAAAACGGACGCCTAACGGACATTTAACCGTTAGATGTCCGTTCAAAGTTTTGAACATGCTCAAAAGTTTCCATGGACAGAACGGACGTCGACGGATAAAACGTACGCTTAACGGACATGCAACAGATATGAACGGACGTCTAACGGATAAGAACGGACGTCTAACGGACATGAACGGATTGAAAAAAGTTATCCGTTAGGCGTCCGTTCGAGCTCTCCGGTAAGGTGTGACCGAGGCTTTAGGAAAAAAATGTTCTTCAAATAACATAATTATGTGCCCTTTTGTACTAAAAAAAGGTTTTTACCAAAAAAATACTTGTCATTGTGATTTCAACGAGACTGAAACGTCAGAAAAATACATCATCAAACATAGAAATTAACTAAAACCGAAATAATATACAGTATATAAAACACAACATACAAAACATGAGACTGAGCAACATTGACTCTATTTAAACTTTATGTAATCCGATGTGATTCGAAAGGGCAGGCAAGTACGTATACTGTTCAAAATTTGGTACCCTTCGTATTGTTCATGCTAATTAAAAATATACAGTGGTAATTTTCATTTGTCAATTTTGATATATTACATAATGGGTTGATTTTTAGCTCAACTAGAACAAGAGACCAGAATCAACTTTTCTCATCATTTGACGTTCGTGGTCTATTGTCAAATATTAACATATACAGAAGTCATCTGTTCTATGTTCTAAACCTTCTAGGCTTAAACAACAAAGTTTGGCCACAATCATCATTGGAGTCTTTAGTTTTATAATTGAATCCAATGAATTCAGTGGCAAACAAAATGTCCGACATAATAAAAAATATGATAAGAGCTAAACATATAATGATGTAAATCGCTATACAAAAAATACATCTGAAAGTGACAACACTTTAAATGTTGAAGTTTACATACTGTTTATCATATCATAACTGTCTGGCAACTTTTTACAGGAGTTATCGCCCTAAAATAGCAGTATCGACGATTTTATTGCGTTTTTGCTTATTTACTTGAATTATATATAATGAAAAGAGACAAATTTTACAGGTAAAAGACAAGATCTACTTCATCATTAGTGAACTCCTTGTAAGAAGTGTTCTGGAACTCTTTCCCAATTATTTGGAATAGGGTCATGCCTTCTGATTTGTTTTAGCAGTTCATGAAAAATAATGGTGCTAGTTTCGATGTATGTTTCAAGCATTCTATCTGTTATTGCAGTAAAGCCATGTACTTTACCATTCTTCCGTCTGAGTATTGTCTTCCTGATCCCATTCCTTGATACTTCCTCTAAATTTATGTCTAGTTCGACTCCGAACTGTTCTATAATTTAAACATCTTTGATGTGCTGTGTTCAATGCTTCTTTATCGTGTTCATTCCACTTTTCGAGTTGTTGAGTTTCCGAGGTTAATACTTTCCAATCTTTGGATATACATGGTACACTGGAGATTGTGTTTACCATTTAGGCCGTGTTCACACCAAACGCCATGTACAGTAAACATGTTTACAATTAGTTTAATGCAATGTACACTGCTTTCACATTAATAATTTTTCACATATATACACCTGGTTTAATTGCATGTACATAAGATTTCTTCAAATTTGTAATCTATATGTTATTTAAAGGCTCATTACAAAGAATCGAATTTAAATTTCTCGGACAACTTATCTAGCAATCATGAAAGCCATTTTGATGATTTGCAGTACTTTACATACACTAAAGATGTCTCGATTACAAGGGCAGTTCCAGGCATTTGTTAAAAAGGGTTCCAAACCCAGAATAAAGGGGTGGAGGGTCTAACTATATATCCAATTCAATTGCGTGTGTCGTCCCAAAAAGGACTCTCGGATGCCACCACCCCTAAAGTCGCTATTAAATACACAATGAACAAATACTTGTGTTCTATAATCTCTTAACAACAACGAAATAAGCTTAAAAATAATAGTACGCGCCTTACAAATAGATGCTTTTTTTATTTCTTACCGCGTTTACCCGCATCTGAAATAATAGCTAAACAATTCAATGTACCACACAATCTTATATAATCACCACATCGATGAGTGAATTGTTGATTAAAAACCACTGGCAAACATTTCTATGACGTCAAGTCGAATCGGGAAGATATTTTAACATGAATTAGGTTTGCAAATGATGATGATTTGTTTCTTGATACGAGGTTAATAAAGCTACCTTAATGCTTTGTTTGTTATAACAAAGCAATGTATCGAGTTCAGACAAATAATTCGGCAAGGCAAGGAACTACTAATTTTTTTACATAAATAAAGGCCGTTAGATTTTTCGTTTGAATTGTTTTACATTGTCTTATCGGTGCCTTTTATAGCTGACTATGCGGTATGGGCTTTGCTCATTGTTGAAGGCTGTACGGTGACCTATAGTTGTTAATGTCTGTGTCATTTTGGTTTTTTGTTGATAGTTATCTCATTGGCAATCATACCACATCTTCCATTTTATATTAATCAATAATTGTTATTAAAATCAATTTTATTCAAAACTCTTTTTTTTTAAATATACAGTGCAAAATTAATGTTCTGTTTACCTTGTTTTGTTTACACTTAACCCACACAAGGCCTACATTGACTATCGACTGCGTGTAGACAAAACATGATGTAAACTAAATGTAAACAATGAGTTTTTTTTAATGGGAACGTTGTTGTGTTTAGTTTAAGTGTGAATAACACTCCCACAACTACGAGTGCGAACACGGCAAATGAGGTTAGGTATATTGCCTTATTTATGTTTTTTTACGTTTTACTTCTTTGTCTTTGACAGAATATACTTTTTTTTTTTAGAGAAGATTCGATTTCTTTTGATTTTATACTATTAATTAGTTTTGTCGTTGTGTCTTTACTCTGCTGATTGCTTATCCAGGTGTGATCACATTTCCATTTCTTTCTAGTACGTTTTTTTAAGTCCTTGAGTGCTTCTTTGTGTGTCTTTGAACACAGTTTCGATCTACGCGCAAGGGCATGCACACTGCATCTATGGCGCTCTTGTTTCTCCCCTGTCTCCAACAGGTTTGCCTGGCCTCGAATGAGACCAGTATCCGTGCATTGCCAAGACAAGGTAAAAATCGAGTCTTGGTACAGTAGAGGCTAGGTACCGACAGGAGAGACTGACACACCCGGCTATTATTTTATATACATTATTAATCAGCAGCATAAATGCCCTAGCCGTATAAAACTACTATGTGGTATTGACCACCAACAGACACATATAAGTAAAGTTGACCCTTTTTATTTTGGGTAAAAAAAACCATATAAGATAAAGAAAAAATGAATGCAGAGAAAAATAACCAAGATAACAAAATATACAAAATCTAATACATTCTTGACTACATTGTTCGAGAGTAAAAGATGCACATTAACTTTTTTGGATTCGAGCGTCACTGATGAGTCTTTTGTAGACAAAGCGCGCGTCTGGCGTATATACAAAATTTAGTCCTGGTATCTATGATGAGTTTATTTACTACCACTTGGTCGATGTCACTGCTGGTTGAGATTTATTTCCCCGTGGGTATCCCCAGCCTAGTAATCAGCACTTTTGTGCTGACATGAATCATCATTGATATGGTTATATTTATAAAGTAACTGTTTACAAAATTTAGAATTTTTGAAATATTACGGCTTTTCTACCTCAGGCATAGATTACCTCAGCTGTATTTGGCAAAACTTTTAGGAATTAGGGTCCTCAATGCTCTTCAAATTCGTACTTTATTTTGGCCTTCTAAACTTTTTTGGATTCGAGCTTTACTGGTGAGTCTTTTGTAGACAAAACGCGCGTCTGGTGTATATACAAAATTAAGTCCTAGTATCTATGATGAGTTTATTTACTAGGTACGCGACATAAGCTCTTATCTCATTCGTATGTCTTACTTTCAGCACACACTGAAGCACTCTTATTAGAACACACAAAAGATGACACATACATTGTAACGGAAGATGTAAAAACATGTTGCGACATCTTGGAGAAATACAAGGCATTAATAATCATAGCAAAAGCAGGAGGTGGAAAATCCAAAACCAGTCTTCAGATAGTTAAAATGTACCAAGAAAAATTGTACACACCAATGGTATTTGTAAACGATGAAATATTGAGAAATAGGGATCTTATTAATTTTGATGATCAGAATATTGTAATGATTGAAGATTTATTTGGTAGATCGAACATTAAATTCAATGAAGATGTACACACGGGTATACTTGACGTTCTTTATTCTTGTCTAAAAGCCGAATCTTGTAAATCAAAGTTCATAATATCAATACGAGGCAACGACGTTATAATCCGGCAATTAATTGAAAGACACAAGTTATTTGAAAAAGAAATGTTTATCAATTTGGACAAAATTAATAGTTTGCATATAAATAAATTGATTCTGTCAAAACATATGAACAAACATGGTATATCTTTATGCCAATGTAGATTAAATATAAACCCGTTTAATGTTTTTCGTACGAATCAGCTATGCGAGTCAGAACTGTTTGAGACAAACCCGAATTCATTCCAGGTCTGTGTAAAATTATTCAATGAGATATGTTCTGGACAATATGAAATGCACATCGGTTTTCCACAGGCTTGCCATTTATTTTGTAGCAACAGCAATTTCACAAAGCAGGGATTAGAATATTTCACACATGCATCTCAATCATTAGTAAATGAAATGAATAACTTGAAAAACCAAGGTTTCGATAATAAGCAGATTCAATATCAATACTGCACATTAGTATATACAGCAATTAAAAGTTCACTTGATATGGAGGATATTGATGAACGTTGTTTTCAACATATATTGTCATACTTTGAAAGTAAAAAATTCAGAAGGTCGCTACTAAAAGCAGCTGTGTGTAAATTAGATGGGACTTACTTCAACCTACAGTCTTCTTCAGAATCGTCTTGCGATAATTCCAAGCGTCAGAAAGTGTCTGATATTTATGTTCTTCAACATAACACCATTCAGGAAGCTATATTAGTATCATATGGGGATGATGCCGATGTTTTGCCATTTTGTGATTTAACATTTATGTGGGAATACATGAGACCAAAGGGGCATAGGGATCCTCTTGAGGACCAGATGACTTTCCTTTTCTATGATTATAAGCACATTGTTAATAAACTTATCAGCATGCTTTCAATTGATGATGAAACATCTACATTCGTTGGGTTTTATCTGGAACATGTGACTTTGATTCATAGACACGATGATATGTTAAGTTTTTTCTTTCAAAATGTAAAAGATGTTAAATCGTACGAATACGCATCTCTTTTAAATGGTTTAACAAGTGTTGGAACAAACTCAGCTCTGGTTAAGTTTCATCCAGATTTATGTAAAGAAATCATGATACATGCCGGAATGACAGTCTTCCATACCTTCTGTAGACCAATAGGATGGACAGACAATAATAACACCTTCGTAGAAATAGAGACAGATATATTGATGAACAAAATTTATTTTATCATTACTACTAGAAAAGTATACGAAAACTGTCAAAAATGGGATGAAAACAAAAAATGGCTAAACTACATTTTAACTTCTTCTATGAAAGATAGAAGAAGATATAATATTGGTAATTACGTGTTTGAAAATCTCGTAGCAAAAGGTTTTACAAATAACGTCGAATTCCTATTAAAGAATTTAAAAGAAAATGCACAGAACATTAGTTCCAGAAATGTAAAGGAATTTTTAGATGACCTTTTAGACGGAGGAAAGCGATCAAGCCTTGTATCACAATTTACTGACTTTTTTGAAGCAGTACTCTTTAAGTATGGGAGTATTCCAACAATTATGCAATTGTGTTTACCTTTTACTTCCACATTATCAAGTTCGAATAAAATAAAAGTTGACGATAGGTTACTAACAGGTAAGCTATCTGCATACCTTGAATATTCGTATGAACAGCTGTATGTTTCGAACTCGGTGTTTCCAGAAGACAGTAGAGAAGATGGGGCATACTTTATTTACAGGGATGATTACTTTACAGAGAAGACAATGAATCTCATAGCCGAATATATTTTAGAACATGGTTTTAAGTCAAACAATCACGAATTCGTCCGAATGATGTATGAGCAGTTAGCATCAGAACAAATAGAAAAAAGTGAGGATGATGAAAGTGTAAATGAAGATTCTCAAGGATGTTTAGATAACGGTCAGAACGAAGATGAAATTGAAAACGATTGGGCTGCTAAATATACAAAAGTAGTTTTCGATGATTATCCAGACTACGAAATATGGGAGGATGACAACGGGGTGATTGTTCACATAAGAGTGCGACATGGGTTCGTGAAAAAAAAGTACAGAATTAAGAAGCTTTCGTATTATTTAGGAACGTATAATATTCGTCTATTTCTTGTTTTGCATGATTTATTGCAGCATTTGGTCATATGTAAGGAATCAGATTCTAAACGCATTGCCTTACTCAAAAAAAAATTTGAATCTTTGTGGAATTATGCATTATGCATGGGCTAAAAATAGGTAAAGGCTCAATAACTTGGACTTACAGTTGGGTGCAGACCAAGCATTACATGTAAACGGGCCTAAAAAGTTGACGCGGTGTTTACTCGCGTGCACTTCATGTAAACGCAGCGTTAACTCTGCGTTAACTACGAAATTTTAGTAGACATAAATAGTAAACGGGCGTTTACTTTCGCGTTTACCTCCGCGTTAACGCGAAAACCGCGTGTCTTCTAATTTTGTGAAGAGTAAACGGGCGTTTACTTTCTCGTTTCGTCGCGTTAACGCGAAAAAGGCGTATCTTCTATTTTTGTAAAAAAAAAGTAAACGCCCGTTTACTGTTTGTAGTAAACGCGCGTTAACGTAGATTGTACTCGTATCCTTGATACACTGACCTAATATATCACATGATAAGGTACATCAAAATATCCATCCGTCCATTTTCGATCAACATATTGACGATTGCATTTAATGAAATGACACTTCTTTAATCAATTTATTGAATTTTTTTTTTTAAATATGCCAGTTTAATTGTGAGTCGATATTTATACATGTAATTTTTGAACAGAAAAATAGAAAATCCGCTGTTGAAAGTTTTTGGAACTGACTTTTTTTGCAATTAATAAATGTTTATATTTCTAATAAAAAGTATTTTTGATTGTTAAGGTTCACAACACATATACGTAAAATATTAAGTCATTTCAACAACGTAAATAAATGTACAAATGCATCCGACAATTATTTTATAATATACACAATTAGTTAACGCGAAAAGTAAACGCGCGTTTACTCTCAAGTGCATGTAAAAATACAATTAAGAAATCTGTAGTAAACGTCCGTTTACTTTTACGTGCACGTAAAATTAAACTAGTGAAATCTGAAGTAAACGGCCGTTTACTACTGACTAATTAAACGGACACAGAGTAAACGCGCGTTTACTCGAGTAGACATTATAAATTTCCATTTTGACCGCGTTAACGTAAATGAAGTAAACGGGCGTTTACTAGTAAACGCGAATTTTAAAGTCAACTAACGAAATATGTGCACGCCGCGGTAACTTTTAAAACTTTTAAAATATTTGAAACTGCTTCAATGACGTGAAACTTGAACATTTGTATATACGTTATTTAAGTAAATGATATCAATCATAACTGGTACCACTGTCTTTAAGACAACAAGAGGAAAAAGAATGACGTTTCTTGTAAACTGTTCAATACTGCTTTATATTAATTTCTTCTGAACTGAGTAAGAATCTTTTGTCATCGATGTATGTAATGTTTATTTTTTTTCTAATCGTTAAAGGTTGACAATAGCTCATTGGTTGTAACTTGATGAGTATGAGATTTATATGGCTTATCTGCCTTTTAATGATATTAAGAAACATGTAATGCTTGTTAATGTGTAGATGAAAGATTTCATTTAAACATGGATTGTTCTGAAATTTATAAAAAATTGTTAATACGTATCAGTTTAAAAGAAATTACTTTTTAGTACCATATTCGATATGCTGCAATGTAAATTTTATGTTACATGTAAAAAATCTCCAGTGTGTGTACCAAATCTTTTTGTTACATTTTAGTTAACAACAAGATGTGAATTCTGATAAGTTATTTATAGTCAACCGCAAGTCTTAGTATTATCATTTTAGTATGAAATAACCTCTCAATAATATAGTTTTTAACAAGTCAATATAACATGCATACATGTATAGATAACGGATCATAAACTGAAATGGGTGTTCAATGTTTATTTTATGATAATGGTCTTCTTAAATGTGGAAATTTTTACTCCTTATTCATCAATCATGTTTGTGTTTATGACTTTTGTTTTAATTGTATTTTCTGAAAATAAATATTAAAAACTTAATTTTTCCGTTTGTTAATATTAACTGTTTATATCGTATACAATATAGCGTACGTAAACATGACAAAGATTTAATATATGCCAAATTAAAAAACAAAACAACAACGATATTTTGTTCAGTTGATATCATGGCACAAGTTGGACCGTTGATATCGGTAATTAGTTTCAGTCTGTATTGTAGCTATCGAAGAAACGAATGAATTTAGAATTATATAAACAACTTATGTGTCAACCAAAAATATGATGGATGTTATATATATAAAAAAATCCACGAAATAACTTATATTTTTTTAATTTGAAACCAGTGGTTAAAATCGTCTATGAAAGCATCAATCTATCAAGAAAATCATGAAACACAAACCCAAGAATATTGTATCAACTGAGAGAGATACGAAGATGTGGAATGAGTGCCAATGAGACAACTGTCCATCAAAGTAACAATTTATAAAAACCTATAAAAAAAGAGAAAAAAGAGAAACATATATGAACTACATGAACAGACGACAACCACTGTACATCAGATTTCTTACTTAGGATAGGTGCAAACACTTGCAGCGGGATTAAACGATTTAATTCTCCCGTTTATGCAAATTTGACCTTATATGGATTTTGCTATTACAATGGTCCCAGTCGGTAAACAGCTGCTCGTGTATTCAGGTACGATTTTGTTATAATTGTTGAATAACTTGACGAATAAATTCTTTCTATCACAATAAATGAAATGCGTCTGTAGTTCATATTACATATGAACAATAAGAATATTTAGAATGATTGTCAATGAGACAAATCTTTACAAATGAACAAATGATATTGAAATTTACGACTACAGGTTACTATACGGTCTTTAATAATGAATTAAATCCATACCGCACTATCAACTATAAAAGCACAAGAAATGACGAGGAACTATCGGCATGATTTATGCACAACATAATCAACCAAAAAAAACAAATAAGATCTGAAATGCAATTTTTACTTTGACAATGAAACACAAATGACTTTTTCTTTGCAGCCTAAGTAATAGCTGTATGCTTTTTAATTTATTCGAGTTATAAAATGTATACGTCATATGCAGTTGAAGTTGTTATGTCTGCTAAGATTACGAAAATTTTAATTTCAAATTTCAAATTGTCTCTTTTGTGATAGCTTCTGGGACTCGGATGACCACTTTTGCATGATAAATATATACAAAAGCTTTTATAAATGCGAATAGTATTATCATTGTATCTGTAAGTTTCGAGTTTCTTTGATTTTATTTGGTTTATTTGCAAATGTCTGAGTGAACGCAACTATATAGTATAAACGTGCACTGTTAATTCCCATAGAAAAACCGACAACAATGAAACCCAAAAGGACCGAAGGCTGATGCGTTTTATTTCAGTCTTTTACAGGGTAATGGTTTAAAAATAACGTAATACCGTTCGTTCTTCAAATTATATACTGTGGATTCATTAATTTTCGTTGGTAACAATTTTCGTGGATTAAGGAAACCTTACATATTTGTGGATATTTTACTTGACTTACATCTAGAAATTGACAATGAGGGTCGGTTGAAAACAAAACTTTACGACAAAAGAGATGATTTCAGCTTTCTAATTGTGAACTTTGCATTTCTAAGTAGCAACATTCCAGCAGCACCTGCATACGGGGTATATATCTCCCAATTGATACGATTTTCCCGTGCTTGCATTTCCTATCATGATTTTCTTGATAGAGGGTTACTGCTCACAAGGAAGCTATTAAACCAAGAGTTCCAAATGGTGAAGTTGAAATCATCCCTTCGTAAATTTTTCGGACGCCATCACGAGTTGGTTGACCGTTATGGAATAACCGTTTCACAAATGATATCGGATATGTTCCTTACGTCGTAACTACAATCCCCTTCCCTTTCATGAATGTGACCTACCGAATTAGACTATTTACCGGATTTGTAATCACATAAGCAACACGGCGGGTGTCACATGTGGAACAGGATCTGCTTACCCTTCCGGAGCACCTGAGATCACCCCAAGTTTTTGGTGGGGTTCGTGTTGTTTATTCTTTAGTTTTCTATGTTGTGTTGTGTGTACTATTGTTTTTCTGTTTGTCTTTTTCATTTTTAGCCATGGCGTTGTCAGTTTGTTTTAGATTTATGAGTTTGACTGTCCCTTTGGTATCTTTCGTCCCTCTTTTACTTCGTAATTTTGCCGAATACTACAGTGGAGATCACTTCTAACCTCTCATTAGAACTGTCAGAATATTCTGTCATAGAACTGTTCTAACCTGTCCTAGAACAGTTCTAGCTAGAACAGTTCTACCCTAGAACTGTTCTAGGTAGAACTGTCAAGATCAGTTCTATCTAGAACTGACTAAACCAGTTCTAGGTAGAACTGTCAGGATCAGTTCTAGGGTAGAACTGTCTAAAACTGTTCTAGGTAGAACTGACCAAATCAGTTCTAACCGTAGAACTGTCAGCAGAACTGACTAAATCAGTCAGGACTGTAGAACAGTTCTAAATGACGTCACTGCAGAAAGGGCAATTTAGAATTTAGAAGAAAAAATCAGTTCCAAATACTTTACTATTATATAAAAGCAGATGTTTCTATATTTTTTACTGATCAAAAGTTACATGTACAAATATCGAAGTGGATAGGAGGTTATCCAACTCATCGGAGAAATATTTTTATGAGATTGCAAATGAAACATCATTTTTAACGTTTCTTCGTTCCCCGTTTTTAGCAGTCTCTTCGTAAATATAACTCTGCATTTAATTCAAGTAAATTTAATCTTAATTTACCTTGTTTGCCATGGATTTACATTCGTGATTTAAGATTCTGTTTTGACAAATGTTCAAACGAAAATTGTACAGTGGATGAATTATGGGATATCATAGTAATGAACACAGTGTTGTTAAACGCAAGAAAACTGCGTGTACATTTGCACTGAGGTCTCAGATTTGCATTATCTCGTTGCCAAACTTATCCATAACGACAATGAATAATATCTGGGAGTCTGGAACGTCAGAAAAATATACTCGATCTGAACATGAATGAAATATTTGCCACTGGACGTAAGGCTACAAACAAAACCAATCATTTTCCTTCTTCAAATTATATCAACAGTATAGTCAGTATACCTTTCCAAGAAGAGAACTTCTCATACATGTACTTTTCATTTTAAAATAAAGTATATGAATCAGTGGTGTGAGTGTTGGATGATGCCATTAAATAGTTTTGTTTAAAAAAAAACCATCATGAACTACTGACTTAAAAAGTCACTTTTTGTGACGGTTCATTATTTAATAATTTAAGTTTGGATGTAACGGGTCTTCTGTCATTATTGTGTTATCAGCGCCCATAGACATAAGTTAGTCATGTGACCGTAATGTCATCAACGTTTTTTCATGGTTTGGCAAGGTTTAAAATGGAATTTAGAATTAAATTATAAGAAATGACTAATCATTTTTTTCTGTCTATTCGAAATAACATAAAAAATGTGGTGCACACTATTAAAAAACCCGCTTCGCGCATTTTTACATTAAAAAAAGCAAAATGATCAGTTTTGGCTGATGCAGTCATATATGGTCAGATTTGGTTGATGCTGTCAAATATGGTCAGTTTTGATTGATGCAGACACATATTTCTGTTACATGAGTCAGTCTGAGGTATGAAAACTACTGATGTTTGTTCAATTTCCAATATTGCAGTTATTTATATATACTACAGTATTAAAAAAAAATATATAACTGAAGTACTCTGCAACTATATAGACTCACATAAAAAAAAGCAAATATGGTCAGTTTTAGTTGATGCGGTCAAAAGATTTTATTATACAACTCACTCTGAATAAAAAAAACTACTGATATTTGTTTACGATTCAATACTTTGAATAAAAATAGGATATACTGGCACTATAAATTCATGCGAACAAAATTTTGAGGTCATTGTTTTCCAATATTGCTGTAACTTGTATATTACAGTCCCTCTTGACCTAAAATTATAACTGAATTACTGTGCAGCTTTATAGATTTGCAGAAAGAAAGAGCAAATAAGGTCAGTTTAGATAGATGCTGTCAAAAGATTTTATTACACGACTCAGTCTGAAGTATGCAAACTACTGATATTTGTTTACGATTCAATACTTTGAATAAAAAGAGGACATGCTGGCACTATAAATTCATGCGAACAATTTTTTTAGGTCATTGTTTTCCAATGTTGCTGTAACTTGTATATTACAGTCCCTCTTGATCTAAAATTATAACTGAATTACTGTACAGCTATATAGATTTGCAGAACGAAAGAGCAAATAAGGTCAGTTTAGATTGATGCGGTCAAAAGATTTTATTTCACGACTCGGTCGGAAGTATGAAAACTACTGATATTTGTTTACGATTCAATACTTTGAATAAAAAGAGGACATGCTGGCACTATACATTCATGCGAACAAAATTTTGAGGTCATTGTTATCCAATATTGCTCTAACTTGTATATATTACAGTCCCTCTTGGCCTAAAATTATAACTGAATTACTGTACAGCTATATAGATTTGCAGAAAGAAAGAGGAAATAAGGTCAGTTTAGATTGATGCGGTCAAAAGATTTTATTACACGACTCAGTCTGAAGTATGAAAACTACTGATATTTGTTTACGATTCAATACTTTGAATAAAAAGAGGATATGCTGGCACTATAAATTCATGCAAACAAAATTTTGAGGTCATTGTTTTCCAATATTGCTATAACTTGTATATATTACAGTCCCTCTTGACCTAAAATTATAACTGAATTACTGTACAGCTATATAGATTTGCAGAACGAAAGAGCAAATAAGGTCAGTTTAGATTGAGGCGGTCAAAAGATTTTATTACACGACTCAGTCTGAAGTATGAAAACTACTGATATTTGTTTACGATTCAATACTTTGAATAAAAAGAGGACATGCTGGCACTATAAATTCATGCGTACAAAATTTTGAGGTCATTGTTTTCCAATATTGCTATAAGTTGTATGTATTACAGTCCCTCTTGACCTAAAATTATAACTG
This sequence comes from Mytilus galloprovincialis, assembly GCF_965363235.1. Taxonomy (NCBI): domain Eukaryota; kingdom Metazoa; phylum Mollusca; class Bivalvia; order Mytilida; family Mytilidae; genus Mytilus; species Mytilus galloprovincialis. The sequence continues at coordinate 43,592,509 of NC_134850.1, read as the reverse complement.
AATTACTGTACAGCACCCTTTTTATGGACGATCAATGCATTTGAATGAGGACAATAAATTTTAGTTGGACCACCCCCCTCTTTTTTTAAACTGCTGGATCCGTCCCTGGTGGTTTGGGCCGGAATAACGTATTACATTAAGGTCAGATAATTTTGTTATGCAAAACGAGTCATTCTGACTCCCCAAATGACAAATGTAAAATAAATGAAATAATAATCCCCCTCCCCAATATTAACCGCTTAATTTATGTTCAAAAAATGAAAGAAAAACAAATAATGTATGTAACACATCAACAAAAGAAAATCACTGAATAACAGGCTCCTGACTTGGAACAGTCACATACATGCAGAATATGGCGGGGTTAAAACCGGCAAAATAGCAAAACTCTTTATAATATTAATCGCTATTTTGCCGAAGCCTTTATATTTAGACAAAGAGTTCTTAAATTTAAACCAAATCAATTCTAGCCGTAGAATTTATAAATCAATTTTAGCTGTAGGATTTATAAATCAATTCTAGCCGTAGAATTTATAAATCAATTCTAGCCGTAGAATTTATAAATCAATTCTGGCCGTAGAATTTGTAATCAATTCTAACCGCAGAACTGTTCTAGAAGTAGAACTGACAAAAGATTTGGTCAGTTCTAGGTAGAACTGTCTAAAACTGTTCTAGGGTAGAACTGTCAGGATCAGTTCTAGGTAGAACTGTCCAAACCAGTTCTAGGTAGAACTGACCAAATCAGTTCTAGCTAGAACAGTTCTAACCTAGAACTGACTAAAAGGTGTCAGGCTGACAGTTCTACGTACTGTCCTAGAACAGTTCTCCTGACAGATTCTGACAGATTTAATGAGAGGTTAGAAGTGATCTTCACTGTACATACAAGCTTAAACAAAATTCGAATTTCATTGAATATTTGATTTCGTGAATCACCTGTTCCCACGAAAACCAACGAATAATAATGAATTCACAGTATACAAATACACATCTGCAGATGTTTCAAAGCTAATTTTGTAAAACGTTACTACCAGATTTTCATGCATGTTAATTTATATGCACATTTTTAAATTAGAATGTTTGGGTTTGTATCATCATCAAAATACTTTGAAAAGATGATCAGAAGCTTATAAAAATAGATTCACATAACTAAAAGCATAATTTCTCTATTGTTTGTGCTATTTTCACATTTCCTGACCGGTGTGAGAAAAATATTTCTCCTCACTAATGAAAAATCTGTTCTCGGCAAATGATTAGTCGAAATTTAATTGAGACGTCAAAATGTTTTGTCTCTTCTCAATTTTCCTATTGTGACGCCATGGAAAAAGGCGACCTTGCCTGAAAAAGAATGATTAAAGTCATCAGAGAAACAGATTCCGACACTATAACTCGTGTATTACGATATTTCTCCACTCTCGACAGTTAAATTTAATTATTTAAAATGCTCGGCAAGCCTCGCGCTTTAAATAATAAAATTTAACTGTCTCGAGTGGAGAAATATCGTAATACACTTGTTGCAGTGTAGGAATCTATATTTATTTGATCAAGCTTTTGAAAATATTATCAAAGGCTGCTTCAAATAATTGATAACAAAACATTTATTGAAAATAAAGTCTATCTTTCAGATTGCCTTATTAATTATTTCCTAAGAAATGATACACCAATTATAGAATACGATGTGTTAAATGTTCAGCTTTGATAGACCCCGACATGCTAAACGAGAAAAAAAACCAACAGGTAGATTTATGATCGAATCTTTAACAAAGAAGCTTATATAACAAAGAGAAATCAAATACAAACCACAGAATTACAGACTACTGACTTTGGACATACACATACAGAGTAACTGTGTTAGACGTGTTTTTAGACGAAAAAATTTCCCAAAAATTTCACTCAAGCAGACATGTTATCATGAGTGTATGCTGACATTACTTGTTTGTCTTATATCTTACACGGAAACGCAGCAGATTGGCTAAATAAAGGCAACAGTAGTATACCGCTGTTTAAAATTTATAGTTGTTATTACAAACGTGTGTATTAAACTACAGTTTATATAATTGACTACTAGAAAAAGAAGGTCAATGCATACTCTTTCCACAGACTGTTTATGTGCATAATAAGAAGTTGATCTTAACTTGATCTGCTTACCCTTCCGGAGCACATGATCACCCTCAGTTTTTGGTGGGGTTTGTGTTTCTTGGAATTCAGTTTTCTATGTTTTGTCATCTGTACTTTTATTCGCCTGTTTGTCTTTTTTATTATTAGCCATGGCGTTGTCAGTATATTTTCAATCAATGAGTTTGACTATTCCTCTGATATCGTTCTTTCCTCTTTTAAACATGTTAAAAGCAACACACTTGTATTGTTGTAATCCATGCAAGAGAACAGCAGTAAATATCATCATCAGAAATCAAATGACATACTCATATATTGTGATCAATACATCAGAGACGTTCTTCGGCCAGTAGTTGTACCTCATTTTGATAACCACCCATTAGCTGTAAGACCTGTGTTGATGGATGATAACGCTAGGTCGCATCGTTCAAGACCGGTTACCGAATTTTTGCAAGGTGAAGCAGTGACTGCTTTTCCATGGCCTGTCATGAGCCCGGATTTAAATCCGATAGAGTATATTTGGGACACGTTAGGCCGTCGGTACATGCCGAACCACTTGTACAAAATTTACGTCAGTTAGAAGCAGCGTTGCACCGGGAATGGCGGCAATTACTACAGCAGAAAATCCGACGACTTACTCATGTTACTGGAGGGATTATACGCAGGGATGAGGCCCGCATCCAATCACGCGGTGGTTTCACCCGATATTGAATACTGAACTATAGATAACGTTTATGGACTTATAATGGACGTTTTCTAAGTTAAATGACATTAGTATCATGCATAACGAACTCAGAAGGTCCATAGTTAATATGGACACTTTTTAGTGTTTAAACTGGACTTGTGGTTTTGTGACAATCTATTCATTAAATTATCATTTGTGTTTCAATTTGTTGTGTATTTTTTAAAGCTAATAGTATGTCCGTACTGTCTGCATTACTAATTTTGGCACCAATTGTCCCAAGAACCCATGTCCCTTATCGTAATATTTGTGAATTCGAAAAAATGTAGGGGTGCTTAACTTTTTTCTTTTTGTGTATATTTGATGCGCTTCCCTCAGTTTAAGTTTGTAACCCGGATTTTTTTTTTCTCAACTGATTTATGAGTTTTAAACAGCGGTAAACTACTGTTGCCTTTTTTACAAGAGTTATTTGTTAAATATAGCGAAATTCAATTTTTAGAGCCGTTAGGCTAGGGCATTTTGTTATTATCACGAAACCGGTATTTTTGAAAAAAAAACCTTGTAAGCATGACATATTTGTTTAATTTCACCGAACAGGATTTTCCCTGGCGGTCGCCATTTTTGCATTTTCCGAAAAAATAATAATTGTGGCGATAAAAATTTATCATTTGCGTAAGAATTTGGCGAAAGAAATATATACAACGATTTATTTTCCTCCATCTTCTTTATTTACTTTTTTTTTCTAGTTTCTCGGACTTTTACCGATCACACAATACTCGGAATTCACCTTGACCTCATTAAGATTTGGACAGAAAATCAATAATCAGCTGATTGCATTTTATAGCTATCGACAACAAAGGACTTATAAATGAAGGTGTTGATTGAATTGTTTGACAAAATGATATGGTTAAATGACTTCCACTAAATGTCAGATACAGAATGTTTTTATCCCCTTTGCACTTTTGACGTCTCCTCTCCTTTTAAAGAAAGTTTAGAAAAGAAAGCTGTTGTTGTGACGAAAAATGTCCAAACGCAAAAAAACAATCTCCGATTTAAAACTTTATTTATCCTTCGACTTTAATATAGGTAATTGAGTAGGGAGACTACTGTAAAGTCGTTTGCGTGACACACGTGTTTCAAGCATAGTTTTACGTCTCAACCTTTTCATTTACCATGGTCAAGAAAAGAAAACTGTCGTTATGAAGAAATCTATCCAAAAGATTGAAAACAACCCCTCAAATGAGAGTAACCGTTCAATGTAATGACTACACATGAAATGAGGGATCAATTGCATGTGATAAAAGCTTTTGTCTTGTTGTACAAACCACTTCTTAGTACAAAAGGGCACATCAGTAATTTTTTTAAAAGAAACTTTCCCTACGAACTATACTGGTATTATATGATCAAAACATATCCATTAATTTTGTTATATTCCAGGACTTCTGTCTTCTTTATTATTAAAAGTGTAGAGGCCCCTCATTTAGAAAAATATTTAAAATACAATGAGTATTTTTTAAGATAAAAAAATCTGTTGTTTTAAAGTAAATGTTTAGTGTTTATTCATTAAAATGTAGACTCAAAAATAAGTTTGAGAGCATAATCATAGACAGAATGGGGCAAAATCATCTTATTTAAGGGAGAGATGTAGAACAAAAGGTAAATTTTAAACAAAAAATATAGTTTTGTTACTTGGCGAAAAAAATAATAAAGTGGCGAAAAATATATTGTTTTGGCGAAAGAGGTGGCAAAAAAATAATTGACCCAGGGGAAACCCTGCCACCGAATGTTATTAGTATTCATCTTTACCTCAAACGTTTATTGTACTCAGGTATCCATGTCGTTTTCCTCTTGACCGAATAGTTTTTGTTTTATTACAGCTGTGCAGTCATATTGTATTGACGTCATTGAAAGTACAGGTTCTCGGAATTTTTACGTCGTTCGCTCCAAATTAAAAATGATGGTTTTCATCATAAATATGTCATTTGGAACGTTTGTTAAAAATTGCAGTAGATAACAAATAACCATTAATATATCCCATTTGAACAGAAATAATTCATATGATTATTGTTATACATGGTATTTGCGAGCAAGTACCCCCGCATATTGAAGTTCCTAATGACAAATACAACAGCACAGAAGATGAAATCTCAATACATAGAAAAGTTGATAAGAATACATTTTCCCTTATTCAATCTAAAAGCAGCATTATTACATAAGATGATCTTAAATCAGCAAGGGTAGTAGGTTTATTTCATCTTCTCAGAAACGATAAGATACTCAGATGGTTGTACATTTATAGTTTGAAGTCGTACGTGTACAATATGTCGATATTCCATTTCTTAGTTTGAAATCAACACTTAAACATTTTGCTTGAGGCAAATAGTATACACCAATAGTTGGTATCTCAGGGACAACAAACTTGCTATTACCCGCACACCCAGTCATTTGGTGTTTTATTATACTGAACAACACAACTTTCAAAGAAAAATTCAAACACCTTCTGTCACATGTAAATTAGAAGACCTATACCATACTTTTGTACATTGTACAAGTACAACCACAGTAGTATTCCAGGACCATTCATGACAATTTTTACCAATTTAGTTTCCTGATTCATATGGTATCTTAAATAAAATAGTAAACAACATTGTATGGTTTAATAATGATTGTATTTTCAACAAAATATAACAAGAAACATATTGAATAATAACGTTAATTGACTCACTAAAGTTACTGACTAACTGAATTTACTCACTTCTCAAAATGAAAATGTATATTGGAATTGTTAATGTTTTGTATTGAAAATCCAGACAATGGCAAACGAAAGTTATTATTGACACCAACTGTTGAACTACATGAGGGAGGAACAATATTTTGAATGTTTGTCTGATTCGACTCATAGCTTGAAATGTCCTGTAGTATTTGATCAAATTCAATATCATTAGAAAGTAAGTCAACGCTATTATCACATATTGATGAGGCTGTATCCTAAGTTTTAACTCTCTTTTTCTGATAATTCACCATTTAAACTTGTTGCACTCTGAATAGTTTCACTAAGAATGTTTGACATCTCATGTTTTTTAGTACTACTGAGACGCTTGCAGTAGGACTTTACTGCTAATTCAGATTTGTGGCTGCTAAGTCCCATAATGTGTCTAGTTTCAATACCCCCTCGTCCAAGACAGATATGCATGTACTGCGAATGCAATGATTTGTGTACCGACGAGACAAATCACACTCTTCACTTATTTAAGCTATTAGATTTCCAAGAGTGTTTTTCCAACTGGACTATTGTCATACCATACATCTGCGGATTCTGTAGTTTTGGATGCACGCTTTGGACGCTGTCAAAACTCTGTTCTGTCTGGATGCAGCTTACTAAAATATTTGGTGAAAGATATAACAGGGCAATTAGCACTTCCTGAAAAAAAGGATAGACACTTTTAATACATAATTAAAGTTTTACAGAAAATTCTTGGTGTGTTCATACGATTTTTTATACATTGTTCTTGCAATTTTTGAGAGAGTTTTGATTTTTTTTTATTACAAGTTTAAGAAATAAACAATTTACACTTTCCCGTAATTTCCTATCTCACAATGCTGATGTTACAGTATTAATCACAGTAAAAACCAATGTTTGATGGGTCCGTGTATATTTGCGTCCATTCGTTTTTCATTTTGAAATATCAAAAACAAAAAACGAAAAACGAAGGTGTTTTCATTTTTCGTTTTTGATTTCTTAAAAACCAAAATGAAAATCTAAAGTGTTTTCATTTTTCGTTTTTGATTTCTTAAAAACCAAAATGAAAAACAAAAGTGTTTTCGTTTTTCGTTTGTGATTTCACAAAACAAAAAACGAAATACAAAAGTATTTTAATTTTTCATTTTTCATTTTTGATTTCTCAAAAACTAAAATCGAAAAATGAAAGTGTTTTCATTTTTCATTTTTGATTTCACAAAAACAAAAAACGAAAAACGAAAGTGTTTTCGATTTATTTTTTCCATACTGTTTAATTGTCATTCAAATGATGACAATGTTGTCATTTGTCATTCATTTAGGATGCTTCAGAGAATGAAATTATTACAATGTTGTCGATTTTTGTTACGTACTTAAACAAAAAGGATGAACATAGAGTTTTGTATATAATTTAAATTATTTCTCCATTTATACTGTAATTTTTTATCTTTTCTTCATGTACAGTCATTGATAGTAAATGTTGCTAATGTAAACACCCCGGTGTTCTTCAACATAATGTAGACAAATAGACCGCATGACATCTGAATTGAACTACGGTGATAAAGTAATCAAAGACTTTCAAATTACCTTGTTTATATCTTTGATAAAGAATAAATTATTATATTTAAATATTAAACGAATCACAAATTTAAATTGTACAATATAATATTATATAAAGGGGGTACACATAAATATACTGATGACAACACCACACTAACAAGGGAGGTAACTACTTTTAAAACTGACACGAAAACTAGTCCGGTCGACCTTAAAGTATACATGAACAGCGGTTGTCAGATCAATACTATTTTAATTGAAGAAAATGTCGACGGATGCAAAAGTCTTTATCAATCTTAACAATAAGAGTGCGTGATCTTTACTTTTAAGTTTGGAGAGCTGGAGGTTGACAGGGGCGGATCCAGGATTTTGGAAAGGGGGGGGGGGGGGTGGGGGGGGATGGGGGGGGGGGAGGCGAAGGTTTTTAAATTTCGCCGAGCGGAGCGATGCGAAATTTTTGGGACATTTTTTTGGGCTAAAAACATAAATATAAAGTGTAATATGCACTTTTTAAACGGTTCCTGGCACAGGGCATGTATATTTTGTAGTTGCTGTAAAGTGTAAGGGTTGGATATTTTCGATGCTGTATTCTCCCTATTATTGTCCAATCATTAAATGATACTAGTAGTATGGATCCAAAGCTATGTTCTAATAAATTTGATGTGCATGGGACTTATCAGTAAAAAATAGACATGGAAAATTATCGCTGGTTTATTGCAAGAAATAGGTTCATTATAACCTCACAAATTTCGTGTTGTAAACATGATATACGCCGGGCTATTTGATTAAATTTAAAAAACGACAGTAAAAAAAAAACCAAACAAGCAATTTTTATCCAAATGTTTGGTTGATATATTTCACCCAACAAAATTAAAGGATATGAGGGTTTACAAATCAACCAATCGCTTATAATGAGTCTGAAATGACAACGAAGTTATGATTGACGGCCGATAAATTGAGACATAAAGGCCACACCCAGCAGGCAGGTTGCAGTCTGATCTTGGAAAAAGAATTCAATATATCAGTTCGGCGAAACAGATATGCCGGCCAGACATGCAAACTCTTGCCACAAAATAAAATATGTCCGTTTTTATTCATCATGTTCATTGAATGCTAAATAATTCTGTTGGAAAATTTCGTTTCTAATAGCAAAAATGTGGACAAGATTATTATTTTCAATCCAGATACGACCAGAATTTTTATTTAATGCAAAAATCATAGTCAATTTTTTTCTCTCCAATATCTAAGACTGTCTCCTCAAATGAAATTGTTCGTACATTACAGTGGCGGATCCAGGGGTGGGGGGTGGGGGGGGGTCCTGTGGTGGAACCCCCCTTTTTATGGCCGATCAATGCATTTGAATGGGGACATAAAGTTGGAACCCCACCCCTTTGTCCTGGGTTGGGATCCCCCCTTTTAAAATCCGCCACTGCATTAGACTTTAAATGTATATAGAGCTCATACTGACTAGGGATCATTATTCAGCTATGCTATTTTAAAATAGGCTGGGGCGTTTGGGGTCAAACATGTTTTTGTACGTGTTTAATATTGATGCGGAACTTTTTTGTCATGAGAGTGTAATAGTCTATATATAGAGACTCTGAGAGTATTACTTTCTGTTTGGTGGAATAATGAAATAGAAGTCAATACGTTCTTGCTCAATCCTGTGTCGCTTTGAAAGTGTCATGATTGTCATCCTCAGCAAAAGCAATGTGTTACTGTCATTTGAATATTAAAATGACTGAGCGACGTCGATACACTGATCAACTCCACCATAGCGACAGACACATGACTTTGACAATCAGTAGATTCCAGCTAAAAATATCTTTATAATTGAAGAATTTTCGCATAAAAATAAAATAAAGAGTACACAGGAAATGGCAAAGTTCACGAAGTCTAGTCTGATTAATCATTTTACAAAAAATAAAGTCCGAGCAAAAAGGGGGGGGGGCGTACGCCCTCTACGCCTCCTCTGAATCCGCCACTGGTTGATCTAAGATAATAATACAGAGGCGTAACTAGCCTCTATTACAAACAAAAGCAAGCTATATTGTTGGCGAAGGAAGGACTCAAGGACCCCAGAAGAACTGGAAACAATTATACAAAATGATCGAAGCAAAATATATAGATACAGTGTAAGATGTTTAGTATTCACATGTATCAAAAGACACATGTAAGATGAAGAAAAAACAATGTAATCCACATAGTCAAGTGTGTGGCTATTGTTAGTTTAAACATATTTATTAATAGTGGAAAGGAAATGTTTTCCTCGGAACAGGGACTGAACAAGGAACTTTTGCTTGTGTAGTCTGATGCACTAACCTATGTTACTTTTGTATAATGAGTATCAATGGTCCGGTTCCTCGTTGAAGACCCTCCAGTTACTTTCAAGATGAAGAACAGGAATAAAAACAGTGTTCATTAATTATTTGTATTTTTTCTATATATTTTGTGCGATTTTGTCCCGTGGACATTTACTCCACATCTCTTTAATTATTTTCTATTTAGGGCCTGGATACGGCTCAATGCTAGTTCAACCCTCCAATTTTAAAGGTCATACTAGTATGTTTTTTAAATTAATTGATGCCGTGGGATTGGGATTTTTAGTGTTAATGTAACCCATGTTAGCTTTTTAACTTGTATTTACAGCAATGATAGCCAGTTTTGTGTTCTGTAATATACTGTAACAGTTTGATGTTCCATGTCCGGTAGCCTCGTAACTTCTCAAAACATCTGCCGAACAATATCTGGATATCTGTGTCATGGGCATGTACAATTGCCAAACAACACATGCCCGTTCTTTAGTCTTCGTAGATCTATTCCAACTTAAGTCTTATTGAGTGTACGACAAGCAGAACATGATATTTCATACCATGGAATATTGAATCCATAGTCATAAAGATCGATTACTTGATTGGTGTTCCGTTAACGTAGCTGCAGAAAAAAAAACCGCGAGAGCTACTTTCGAATATTTCTACAATTTCAAGCAGTTTTCGACTCACAAACACAATAGTATTTCCAACAATTATTAAAATAATTTTTGTTTACACTTTTTTATTTTTATGTTGTTTTAAAATATCAATTTGACTTGAATTTCGGATCCCGCTAACATGTTTAACCTCGCCACAGTCTAAATGTATGTGCCTGTCCCAAATCAAGAGCCTGTAATTCAGTGGTTGCCGTTTGTTTATATGTTACATTTTTGTTTTTCATTTAATTTTTGTACATAAATTAGGCCGTTAGTTTTCTTGTTTGAATTGTTTTGCATTGTCATTTCGGGGACTTTAATATCTGACTATGCGGTATGGGCTTTGTTCATTGTTGAAGGCCGTACGGTGACCTATAGTTGTTAATTTCTGTGTTATTTTGGTCTCTTGTGGAGAGTTGTCTCATTGACAATAGTACCACATCTTCTTTTTTATATTTATATTAGTATATTAAATATACATGTATATACCAAGCTAAGTCAGTTTATATCTTGTTTCTCGTCTGACTATACAAAAGGCTAGGAGAGCTACGTTGATAGACCACGTTGTCTGATAGGCTGTCTATAAATAGATATAAAGTAATGGGACAATGCATGGCATGAATGTCATACTCAAAAAGACATCCAGAGCTTACCATAGTCATCAACTACCCACCAACATGCCGTGAGCTCTGGTTGGCTCTTAACTCAAATACAAGAGCACAGCAAAATGTCAAAATATTCTATTCAAACTGGGTGACTTGGGAGAAAAACATTGAAACTTTCCAAAGAAACACATCCCACCCCTCAACTTTTTAATAAGGAGACATTGTATTATTGCAAATGAGTCAACTATCCCTGGGTCCCCAAAGTTCAAATTTTGTGGATGTGAGCAATTATATATAGGCAACCATATAACCTTCAACAATGAGAAAAAAACATACGGTATTGTCGGCTGCAATAGTCCATGAAATGAAAAATATGAAACAGTTCAATTGAGAAAAATAACGGCCTATTTTAAAACAACATAAATTACGAAAAACAAATATGAAAGACATCAACAAAAGACAACAACTGAACTACATGCTGCTGGGTTGGAGCAGGCACATGCAATATATGGCGGGGTCTTAACATGTTTGTCAGCGCTCAATCCTCCCCTGAACCTGGGACAGTTTTGTTACAGCACAGCATAAGAACAACTATAGACAAATCAGTGGAAAGGGGCTTAACGCATGAGATCGATACAAAACAGAAGGAAAAAAAAACATGTAACAAAAACACATACCGAATGTGGCAGGGTATTTATGCATCGTTTTCAAACAATCAAAGTACTGAAGTACTGAACATCGAATGACTGCAAGTTCTTTTGAATTGTCACAAGCACTTGTCTCAGAAAAAAAATCACATCTCTGTACCTGAAAGTGAGGTTAATGTACAGATCTAATTATCTTTCTGAGACAAGTTCGTGCAAGTAGGATGAATAAATGACAGGGAATTCAACTTCAACGTAATAACTATTATATTGTAGTGATACACATTAGTACACTCTGGTTTGTTGGTATATATTATATCAATATTTGTATATTACAGTTACATCTTGTATATATGATTTTCATCCATTTGTATATCATTCTATTTTACTATTTTAAAGATAGTACAGTGCAAGTGCATGGGAGATACTGTTCTGTAAAAACTAGATTTTTCTTATAGATTGGATTTGAGTAGGTATTCATATTTCTCGCAAAACTCAGTACACATATTCTATATCATGATCTTTTTAATTTTAATGCCAAATATAGAGTTCTGACCCTCAATTTCACGATCAACTAGACATGGAAAATGATAGTGCGAGTTGGGCATTTATGTACTATGGACACATTCTTATTCAAATCCTTTATTAAAAAAGTAAATTTACTTCAGATAAAAAAAACTACATTTGTAAATTAGACGAACTAATCTAATAAAAAGGTATATTTCTGATTTCGTTATACTTATGTGTATAAGAACATTAATATGAATATGAATTTTAATAAGATTGTTGAAAGAACGCGCTCAATCTTAGGATTTAATTCTTATCAATTTTACCGAGCAGGGGGAGGCAAAAACAAATAGACGTCTTTCAAACCAAAGTTAATACATGTATCATGTATACTATACACACATTATGTTGGTTTTTTTTTTTTTTTTTTTTTTTTTATTTATCAAACTTGGTTATCAATCAAAAATACAGTCCTAGATAATAAAAAATCATGAAATATTAGGTCCAGTAATCAAATAATCACAAAAAGAAACCCAGTAGTTGTTGTTTGTTGATGTGGTTCTCGCTTCTCGTTTTTTACATAGTTAAGACAGTTGGTTTTCCCGTTCGAATGGTTTGTACACTAGTCATTTTGGGGTACCTTTTTGACGTGCTATTCAATGTGAGCCAAGGATTCGTGTTGAAGAGGGTACTTTGACCTATAATAGTTTACTTTTACAAACTGTGACTTTATGGAGAGTTGTCTCATTAGCACTTATTCCACATCTTCTTATATCCATATATTATTTCGATATATTTAATTGGGGTCTGGAACTGGCATGTCAGTTACTGCTAGGAGTTCTTTGTCAATTTATGAATTATATTTATTTTGCGTAGTTTCTTTTGTTTACTATTCTGACATCGAACTCGGATTTCTTTTAAACTTAGTTTTGTTGTGCATATTGTTGTTTGTTTGTTCATTCTACACTAGCTAGCTATAGTTGTATAGTGGGAGAGGTCAGATCTCACAAAGCATGTTTAACCCCGCCGCATTTTTGCGCCTGTCCCAAGTCAGGATAGTTTTGTGAGTTTTTTATGTTTTTTTTGGGGATTTTTTATTTAAGTTAAGTGTGACGTTCATTTTCACCTAACTAGTATATATTTTTTTAGAGACCAGCTGAAGCACGCCTCTGGTTGAGGGATTTTCTCGTTGTGTTGAAGACCCATTGGTGGCCTTCGGCTGTGGTCTTTGGTTATGCTGTTGTTTCTTTTACACGTTTTGTATTTCCATTCTCAATTTTATTGATTGATTAATTGATTAATTGATCATTTTACTTGAAGCAAAAGTCATGATCATTTGAGAATCCTTTATTTGTATTGTAGTGTTAATTTCACCAATGAAACTCTACATTAATTTTTGTCTTGATATTAAATTTCTTTGTAATGATCGTCTAATTATAATAAGACACGCAAGAATATGAAATATGAAAACTTATTTGGCCTTCAACGCCTCAACCTTTTTTAATGTGATTAACTTCATTGTTCAGTTAGATTTCGATTTTGATATTGTTTTTGCAAGCTTCCATTATAGATTTCCGGTAATTGTTCTGCATAAAACCCTATGGGAAAGCGCATTGACTTAATTTTCCAAACGATTATTGGAACCCAATAATTTAGCAAGGTGTTGCAACCTATAATGTAAAGAAGTTACAGCCGATTGCATTGAGTGTGTAAGCAAAGATAGCTTCCTCGGTTATCTTGCTTGTATTTTAAGGTTAGGTAAACTACCCTCCTTTAAGAGAAGACTAGTTCGACAGATAACCAATCAATCTGTCTGTAGGATTAGGCTACTTCTACAGAAGGGTAGTATACCTTACTTAATAATGGCATCACGGTTCAGCTAACAAGCAAGCAAACCAAAAATATAACCCTTGTCTACACACTCAATGTAATCGGCTGTAATGAAAAGGCGGAGTTTGTGAGACCAGTCTCAAGCAGCCAGTCGGTAGCAGCCAATTTTCAAATATTTATATAAACCTAAATGTTGCATAAGACTCAAACGTACTTCAAATGTTTTTATTAATATTTAACCACTATATCATCAGCTTTTAATATATAATTAGGCAGTCAAGACACTATTCAATGAATTTTAATATTTCAATTCTGGTTCATTAGTTATATAAAGGCAAAATCAATCGCTTTCGATATATTACACAGCGTTCTACTAGTGGATTTCGCTTAAATATGATTGGAAAAAGGTTTATTTTTTGTATTCAAAGTATGGTGGTCAAGAAAATTATTTATTAGCTTAAAAAAGATTAATCCGTGCTATAAATTAACTTGTAATTTTGATCAAGTAGGCCCTGGATCTCTAGCTTACGTTCTCACCTAGTGCAATTAAAAGTATTGCCGCAGATTGTTTTTTAATAACTGTCCGGTAAGGGTTGGGTAAGGTATCCGACCTCAACTTTAGACCTACTTTAGAAAGAAAAAAACTTAAGCAGAACAACACCCTGGATTTTTCTTGTAGACCTCAGCTACCCAGCTTCCCTTTGCACCTAGTGGGGACAATATTTATTACATTTTCGGTAAGGGTGGTGATGGGTGTTCGACCCCAACTTTGGACCTATCTTTAAAAAAAAAAAGCCAAACAGCAACCTTGATTTTTTTCTCCAGCAGACATCAGCTACCCAGCTCCCCTTTACACATTGTGCGGACAAAAGTATTGCCGTCGATATTTGTTTATCATCTTTTCTGTAATGATGGGGTAGGGTGGGTAGCTGAGGTCCACTTGAAAAAAAGTACAGGGACTCCAATGTGGTATTATGCAGAACAATAACAATCTCCTAGAGACAAACTACATTACATTTTAGCACCATTATTCTAGCTATTTTATTTATTTCTTGGTCCATTGTCTCTATTATTTACATATATATCTTTGTCCACTTTTCTCAATTCCATAATCCCTCATCAACGGCCTCTAGTTAATGTCCAATATGCACCTTATAGTCTTCACAAATAAGCAAAACTAATACCGAACAGGCTCCGAATGGCAAAATAATTGGATGCTTTAATATCCCGGTTTGAATTGTGAAATTGCAGAAATTTGTTTTTTAATCAATTGATCAAGCAAAATACATTATCGTCCTCGATGTTCGTAAAATACTGCCAGATGGACCATGGTCATAAATTCTAATAATCTTGTATCAACCTTTCTAAACTTAAAAGTAAAATTCAACCACCCATATTCATGACATTGTTCAGATTGTTTAAGACATTTGCATCCGTCGACATTATCTTCGATTAAAGAAGTATTGATCCGACAACCAGGCTAGTTTTCGTGTCAGTTTTAAAAGTAGTTACCTCTCTTGTTAGTGTGATGTTGTCATCAAATCTACTTAATTGTTACATCTTTATATAATATTATATTGTACAATTTAAATTTGTGATTCGTTTAATATTTAAATATAATAATTTATTCTTTATCAAAGATATAAACAAGGTATTTTGAAAGTCTTTGATTACTTTATCACCGTAGTTCAATTCAAATGTCATGCGGTCTGTTTTGTGAACATTATGTTGAATGAACACCGGGTGTTTACATTAGCAACATTTACTATCAATGACTGTACATCGAGACAAGAAAACATTTTACATTATAAATCGAGAAATAATTAAAATTATATACAAAACTCTATGTTCATCCTTTTTGTTTAAGTACGTAACAAAAATCGACACCATTGTAATAATTTCATTTTTGAAGCATCTTTTAATGAATGACAAATGACAACATTGTCATCTATTGAATGACAATTAAACAGTGTGGGAAAAATAAATTGAATACTTTTTCGTTTTTTGTTTTTGTGAAATTAAAAATGAAAAATGAAAACACTTTCATTTTTCGATTTTAGTTTTTGAGAAATCAAAATTGAAAAATGAAAATACTTTTGTTTTTCGTTTTTTGTTTTGTGAAATCAAAAATGAAAAACGAAAACACTTTTGTTTTTCATTTTGGTTTTTAAGAAATCAAAAACGAAAAATGAAAACACTTTCGTTTTTTGATTTTTGTTTATGATATTTCAAAACGAAAAACGAATGGACGCAGATATACACGGACCTTGATGATGTCAGTTAAGTTGATTGACCTATGGTCAACTGGTGTAACTCATTGAAAAAGATACATGTACATGTGCTTGTAAATAAAGTGTCTCGATCATCAGTGAGTCAAGTAAACAATGGTAAAATTAGGGATTACAGGACTGTAGTTGTGTCACCGTCAATTGCCAATTTAACAGTCGCAAATGCAGTTTTACTGGCGACGCGTATGTGAACTTCATATGTGAAAGACTCATTATAGAATGGATTCAACGTAAACTTCTTTATCATGGTTTAAGCAGCATGTACTTTATCTATTTATCTATCATCAATGAATAATTTACCTGGAATTTCATACATCCTGCCGTCTTTATCATCAACATCTGTAAAGTGATCCTCTCTATGATTTTTGGTCTGCCGTACAACTTTAACTCTGACATACCGCAGTGCTTTTGTCTTTCTTTTCAACTCGAAATCATCTCTTTGTACATCCCTTATATTCTCTCTGCCTCTATTACAGAAGTAATACACATACTCAAAAAACACTCTCTTCTGTAATGCCTCAGGTGTGTTAAGGGAAAATTGTTGATGTTTATATAATTTCTGTAATACTTCAGGACAAATAGGCTCTTTGTGATTGACATTGGCCTTCCCTTCTTTTTTAATCGCCAACATCATAGCTTTGAACATATCATTTGCAGCTTTATACTTTTCATTGTTGATAATGTCTTCTTTTCTTGTTTCAACGAAATGTTTTTGTAAGTCAAATCTTTATGTAATCAAAGTTTTTTTAGCAAATAAAGTACCATCTGTTTTTCTGACCTAAACATTACATTGTCGGAGTGTTTTGACGACGTCTTCTGTGGTGGCCTGGTCTAAGTATTGGATAGTTTTATATAAACCGTCTTTTTCTAGCAAATAATCTCCTATTATCCTTTTTGATACTCCTATTACGTTTTTATTATTTTTCGAATCTCTGTCATTCAGTATTTTAGTAAGATCATCAGGTTCTAAAGATGCAAATCTGCTTGTTTTTGCCATATTCATGTACAATGTTTATTTTTTGATCGTCTGATGTTGTCTTCCTGTTTTCGATATTTCAGTGTTTTACATGACCATACGAAAAGTTTAAAAAATATTATACCTTCAAAGTATTTTTGTTGCTTATAATCATTTCGTTTATTATAAGCATACATTAGACAAAGTTAAAACTGACTGAACACTCGGGGTAAAATAGCAAAAGTATTTTGACAAGATTAGATCTTGTTATTCACGACCACAAGTTTAATCATGTTATCTCCAAACTGACTCAGATGGAAACAATGCCTCCGATTCAAAACAGGATCACAGGATTTAGAACTGTGTATAATTCGAAGTTTAGTATGACGTCCATTATCACTGTACTAGTATACATATTTTAAGGGGCCAGCTGAAGGACGCCGACGGGTGCGGGAGTTTCTCGCTATATTGAAGACCCATTGGAGGACTTCGGCTGTTGTATGCTCTATGGTCGGGTTGTTCGTCGCTTTGACAAATTCCTAATTTCCTTTCTCAATTTTATTAAAGGATAAACATACATATTTAACGTTATTTTCTGGCTTGTACGTTTCACAAGAAATACCAATAAAGTATTTATTTGTTTCCTCAAGTCAAAACACTTTGTAATAAGCGAATCATAAAAGTTCACAAAATTCCGTACAATTGACTCTCTAAATTATATTATATTTTTGTATAGAGGACACACATGCACTATCAATAATGATGAATATATATACTCGAATGGAGTAAAAATTAAGATTGATTTCTTGATTCGTTTTTTACGAAAAAGTGTATACATTGCTTCGAATATAGTTTACTATCTCATCTGTGCAAAAAAAGAGAGGCACAATATATTAAAAGGAACATTCAAACTCATACTTTGAAAGTAAACGGACAACACAATGATTACAAAGAAAACTATCAACAGACCAATTGAAAATAATAATAAATACGGGGACCTCTTAATTCCTCCTAAAACACGGGATTATCTCAGTTGCTCCGGAAGCTAAAAAAAACCATGCTTCAATTTTTGACACTCAACGTGTTGTTGATGCTAGTCCAGCCCGGTATAGTGTAGTGACGACATAAAGAATATATTTACTATCATCTGTAAAACAGATATTCTATAACGGTCAAACATCATGATTACGTCCGTAAACTTAGAAAGAGATAACTTCAAATTCACCACCTGCAACTCTTGGTTGTATAGCGTCCTTCTTAGCAGCAACCCCTTTTCAAGGAAATTATGATTGGAAAAACAAACCCTGAAATATCGTACCAAAAGGAAAAACATAATCTGTTGACCGGTGCTGCTGGAATATTGCTTCCTAGAAATCGAGAGTTCACAATTTGGATGACGAAATCATCTCTTTGATCCTAAAGTCTTGTTTTTAACAGACCCTCATTGTCAATTTCTAAATGTAAGTCGATACAAGACTGACTTAAATGTTTATGTTGTGTCATTTGGGAATGCCGATTGTTTAATGAAAAACACGTCCTCTTAGTGTAGCAAAGTTATTGTCAATTAAGATGTCTTATAGTCTTGAATGGAAACGACTAGTTTAAAATGTAAAAAAGTCAAATGTGTTAATACTATTGCAAGATGAGGGTGTCTTGGCTTGTATTTACTCTTAAAGATCCATCTATTTTCATCTGATTCACGCCACCATTATTTAATGTAGTTTAACAGCTACTTTGTAGCCCGGCTTTTTTTTAAAAGCCAAATTAGGAAAAAAATCAATGGTTTGTTTTAAATATAAAAAATGTATATCTTTTATTGGTGACATCTGATCTTAGTTTAAGAATTGGTGGCATACGATTTTATATTAATGACGCAAATGTAAAAAATCAAATGACTCGATTAAAGCTTTCCAATAATCTACAATAATGTCATGACGGTATTTATAGAATTTAAATTTCTTAAACTGTTAACTAGCCTCGAATATAACTAATTTTTCATGCACTTTGCATCTTGTCATAACAGAAAGAGGATATTCGTACAACCATATATACTGATGAACGGGAAAACTACCTAGTATTACAAAAATATTCAAAATATAAAATATGAAAAAGGAGAAAAATACAGGGATTCGAACCTAAACTAACAAGTATCTACCTTTAACTTGAATCTTGATTGATGTTAACCATGTTAAACTCGCGATTATTAACTTATACAATACGATTGCCCATTATGTATATTTAAAACATTGTTGCGATTGTCATTCTATTGTTTTACCCGTTCCTTATTTCATTGATTGGACTGTTATTTACCTGTTAAAAAAAAACATTGTGTTACCTTTAGCTGTCCAATATTTTTAAGAATAGCCCTCCTCTTTATTACAAATATTGGACAGCTAAAGGTAGCATAACTCATTCTGACAGGTAAATGATAGTTCAATCACTGAAATAAAAAAATTATTAGTTATCCCAATTGTTTCCAAAAATACAACCAAGGAAGAAATGACAATTACAAAAATCTTTTATTAAAGCCACCTTCCAATACAATAATTTTGTCACTCATCAAAACGGTTTCTTGAGAAAATAAATCACTTTTAAATTGATTTTGAAACACTGCCAATACATATATTACAACAATGTTTCTCATGTTTTTCGGCTTTCTATTGCCAGTTTCATTCAGCATTATCATTTTATCTTTCTTAAAGTCAAAAGTTGTCCTTATCATTTTTGATATCCTTGTTTTGAACTATCTTTTATGATTCAAATATCAATAGTTGCTGACAGATTTTTAATTCTTTTTCTGCATTGGTTAATCCTCGCTATTTTCTGTCTTATGGATCTGTCATATTGCTCACAATGTAGTCTACATGTAAACCCATTTTTTACCAGTGTAAATCATCGCTTCTACATAAGAAATTGCTTGTACAAAGTCCGGAATATGACAGTTGTTATCCATTCATTTGATGTTTTTGAGCTTTTGATCTTGCTTTTCAATTATCCATTTTCCGTTTTGAAATTTCCTCTGAGTTTTACACAAGCCAGTACTTTGTAATGGTGCGATTCGCTAGATACAGAATAATCGATACATGTACTATTAAAAGTAAAACAAACAAAAATACCGATCATAAGAAAATTCAAAAAGTCCTTTATCAAATTACAAAATTAAAAGCTTCAGTATAAAAAGAAAAATGAAAGATAAGAATACAAAAAAGTACATTAGCACAATAACACAATTACGGAACGTATAAGTATCGAGCCACGACAAAAACAATATTACCAAACATAAACTTAACATTTGAAGTGACCTTCCGAAGCACGTTACTTCAACACCTTTTTTAGTGGGGTTCGTGTTGATCAGTCTTTAGTTTTCTATGTTGTGTTTTATGTACAATTGTTTGTCTGTTTGTCTTTTTCTCTTTTAGCTTCGGCGTTGTCAGTTTATTTTCGTAGTGTGCGTTTGAATCTCCCTCTTTGTTTTTCCCCTTTTTTTAATCATTTTACACAAAAAAAAGTTAATACGGAATATTATTCAACAATGTCTTGTTTTCATCAGATGAATATTTTAAGAAATAAAAGGACTAGACGTTTTTCAAATAACCCTGTTCCATTAACTCTCTGCTCATACACTGGTGACGTTTTTAAAACCGTTGCGACAGCAAGCTATTTAATACCAAAAGAGAATGGATGTCCTCAGTACACGTGAAGTTGGTTTGTTGCTACTAAATTGGTACAAATTGATTATAAAATTGAATAAACACAATCAGATTTCAAGTTTAGTTGCGTCCTGCCATAGGTAGATCGGACATATTTTGACTTAATTTAATGATTTCTTTAGTTTGGTATCAATTGAAATTAGTATGTTCCAATGAGACTGAAAAATGCTTTTTTTTTGTAAGATAATTAATATGTTAACCTGGCGTAGCCCTGTATCAAATGTATTTCGGCATTTCTCTTCGAAAAAACGACTTGTTGATTGAAATAAAACGTCTTATTTGTATTTTTCTCCGCAATAGGCTATTTAAAAATAATCTATCAACTGTGTATTCGAAAAGTTTTGCGCAAATAGGAGAATTGACAATTCTTACCTTTCATACCTATATTTTCATTGATAAAACATAACATGGACTCATCCAGTTTTTTAATTTCATTTATGTATTTTAATGTAATACAAAGTCTGGGCTTCAAAAGTTAACATAATTATTGACTTTATACAGAAAATTTGTACTTTTCAAACATAAAATGTTTCACAAACAATACGTGACTTCAAAGTAAAACCATTTCCCAAAACACTGCAAAAAAAAATTAATTTTGATTGGTACAGTGTTATTGTCATAATCTGCGTTGAAATGAACAGAGGTATAGCAAACATCGAATTGACATCGAACTTGTTAGGCACTATAATTATGAATACCAATTTATTCCTTTTCTGTTTATACTAAAGCAGTTCAAAATGTAGCCTATCATATGTAAACTTGTTTAAATGCGGTATATCTCCAGACAATGTAAAAGCAACGAGCTAAACATATATTTTACAAAATAATCATTAAATATTTTTCTTTCCCCGCAAAACAATCCTGTAAATATGCAGCCAACTAAGAAACTACGTCATTGATATATAATGTGGTGTCACTGTGTATTGAAAGCAGCCATGTTGTTATTGATAACACAACATGGGAAACAGAAAAGAAAGTAATATATAACACTATACAATTCAAAACTTTTTAAATGTATATTTGGGTTTGTTTCATTAAAGAATAACAGTTAGTGAAGAACTTTTCGATCAAAAAGAGTACGACGACATACAGGAAAAGATATTAAAGTTAAGAGGCTATTCATGATATCTGATTCATTCGCCTCTATAAGTGGTGCTTGTGGTATATACATTCACTCGTAGTTTTTTTTCTCCCAGTCATGTTTACAGTCACATTGCTTACATGGCATTCTGCTCAGTGCCGTAGCATGTTAGTGCTGATTTCAAGGTCTGTGGTTACATGATATACGAATTAAGGACTTCAAGCCTACTCGCTAGCTGTTATTCGGCATTCTTACAATTCATTAACTACAACAGAGAGCTATGGCCAGTTACAACCGTTCTGGTATACAGAAAACGCCTAAATTTCTTAACAAAATGAAGAAAGGCGAGTAACTCTTGCCGAGTGACGCAATATTTGCGCTCTTTCTGCGAAAGTGTACGGCTCAGGTAAGCGATAACATTTTCTTTACCCTTCTATTTCTTAAGATAGTACTGTTTCTTTTGCAGACATTTTGCAATGCCTTTAAATTGTCATGTATCTTCTATAATATCCACACTGGCCGGAAAAGAGCGCAATTCACTTGCAACGTTTGGTTCTAACCTTTGATTAATCACTCATCTTTTGTTGATCCGTCAATAACTACATGTTAAAGGAAGGACACTGTTTTGCGAGCAGCGAACATTGATTGGGCTTTAACTTAAAACAGCGTTATTAAATCGATCGCAAATTGGTTAACCTCTTTTAGAAAATGTTTGCATTCTAGCCATAACTCTTTCTATCAACCACTCAAACATTGCAGGAGCAGAGGCAAGCCTAATGGCATCTTAAGAAATTGGAAGAATCCATGTTGTGTCGCGAACGCAGTTTTAGGGCGGTCAATCTCTTCTACCCTACCTGCCAATAACCTGAGCAAACGTCTACAGATTAAAACCAATTGTTTCCGGATAGCTGCTCCAATTAATTGTCTATTCGTGGTAACGGATACGCCTTTTTTACCGTCAGGTCATTGATTCGACGATAATCTACAAAGAAACTAGTCGACCAGTCCGCGACTGTTTATCAAGTACGATTCATGATGATAATGGCCCTTGAAACTGTTCGATCACGCCTCGTTCCAACATATTGTCAATATGTTTGTTAATTTCTTCGCACATAGCTTTCGGTGTCCGCTGAGGTGGTTATTTGACAGGATAGTTCGTTCTGGTATTTATGAGATAGCGTACGATGATCATTGGCCAGCTTCTGCATGCAGTTCATTGTCCAGTTTTTGATTTGTGTGCTCTTTGCTGGTGTTTTCAGTTATGGTGATGGCATCTGCCACTGGACTTATTTCTCCAACAATAGTTCCGGCTGGTATTTTCGTAACATTGATTTAAACACTGAACAATCTTATTGGCATATGTGCTTCAACCAGGGTCTTTGTCAGTTTCTGGTGATATACTGATATCCCTTGTGGTCGAAACATCTCATGATGCCAAAAAACGCCATAACATATGTGTTACTTTTGCATTGAAGTGTTTCCTGTTGCAACGACATTTTGCAATTATTCTTCTTCATAACATCTAACCCAATTATCCCGCCAATAAATAGATCGGTAAACAAGGCTTCCACGATAAACTTTTCTTTTCAATATTTTGTTTCGTAAAGCTCTATACAGAACTTTCCCTTACCAACTATGCTCAGCTCTGTTCCATTTGCCGAAATAATGGCTTGGGTTATTAGTTCAAGGCTTATGCGTTTCTATTCGTGCATTCTGTAAAACAAAGCGCGCGAAACTAAAGTTAGCCTGCCACTAGTGTCGTCAGTCTTTATAGTGGCATAATTACCAATATAAACGCGGCATTTCTGGTATTTGAATATTCCGATCTGTACTGACAATGGCACGCTGCGTATTTTGCATAAAATAGCAGTGCCTCGCCTGTATGATACCACCCTTAGTTAAATCTTACTGGTATTTTTGGGGAAGAATGTAAATTTGCACTTCTCCAAGGCTAATAAAGTCTTCATTTTACCGCTTAATTTTCTTCTAACAAACTTATTTGTTGCCCTGAGTCACTTTTTGTTATTATTAATTATTTTTATTTAAAATATAACCAATGCCTTGCTGTAACCCACCGCTTCAACCAAAAACTATGTCACGTATAGAGGGTACGCAACTGTTCTACTCTAGGTCTCGTACCACAGTCCTTCATCTGAAAACAGCCAAGGCTTAACACATGGTAGCGGTTATTTATTAACTGGTTATTCAGGTACTCTATACCTAAATGATGGGGGTTAAGATTGAGTTGGCTTTGGATATTCGACTAAAATTGCTAAGACTGATAATTATAGTGACTTCCCTGTTTGGTATAAGGCTGAAGTTTATATCGAGGCTATCGGGGCCTTTTATAGCTGACTATGCGGTATGGGCTTTGCTCATTGTTGAAGGCCGTACGGTGTCCTATAGTTGTTAATGTCTGTGCAATTTTGGTCTTTTGTGGATAGTTGTCTCATTGGCAATCATACCACATCTTTTTTTTTTATATTTTATCTACTTTTGCTAAGTCGGTGCTTTAATCCAGTGCTTTACATGTGGCCACTGGTTTATATATATACTTGGTCTGGGCCAGTATTTTACGTGTGATAACTGCTTCATATATACTTGGTCTGGGCCAGTGTTTGGTAAACTTTTTGGTCTGAGTCACTACTTTGCTTGTATCCAATGCCTCACCTTCTAGAAATGTTTCACCTGGTATACAGTCGCTGCTTCTCTCTAAAGCCACTACTTCTTTATCAGCTATAATAGGCCAGTTCCGGGATACTGGTTTCAGACGAATCTTACGAATCTATCATGTGACTTCCATCACCACGTGACAAAAATGTATGCATAGAAATTTCCAACACATGTTGAGCCAACGGTTGAAAACTGTTTATTTTATACTGCACAAAATATTTGGGAATAAAAATCTGAAAAGATGGTGACCCTCCCTCACGATTGTGTACTTACGGAACATTAATAATTTCCATACTACCCTACAGACCCCCCCCCCCCCCCCCGATTATTAAAGTGCTGGAAACTTTTAAATGACGTCATAAAGGCGTGCGAAATTGACCATCTTTTCCGGTGAAAGACATGATTACAGAAATGACCTATTACTTAAAAACTACTTGTAATTCTTATTCAATATTATACTTGATCTCACCTGTTTTCTGTATCTGTAGTCTTTAACTCTTCGTGTTTAATTCTGAACTCAGAACCATGTATTACTAAACTGTAAAAACTTTGGTATGCCCAATTGTAGACTCGTCCATACAACAGCCCAAACACGACTTTATCCATAAAACGGTTCAGCACACCTAAGCAAATATACTCTTACAAAGCATCATTTTGCGGTTATATACTTCGCTACAACTGATCGCAGGAATTCCGGATTTATAGTTCAGATCCTGACAACTTAAACAATTACCAATAACTTAGTAAAAATGTAAACAAAGAAATCGAAAGTGAAAAGTAAAGAATAGATGAATAAATCAAGAGTATAAATAATGTTTCTTTCTGTTGGACTTTACACCTTGATTATAAAATAAGCAAGAAACAGGTAAGTTAACAAATTCCTCACAGTTTGCTATCCAACCTGTGACACGAAAGAGAGGCAAAATATATCAAAGGGACAATCAAACTCATCAGTCAAAAGTAAACTGACAACACCATGACAGGAATTTTGCTACATAGAAATGGCAAATTTAAAATTTGGACGCTGATGGCATCTCTTTTGTCCTAAAGTTTTTTTTCAATCGACGCTCATGATCAATTTCTAGATGCATGTCGACATGAGGCAGACTTGAATGTTTATGGTGTATCTTTTTTGTCAAGTTTATTCACTGGGAATGCCGGCTGTTGGTTGACAATTACGTCATCCAAGCGTAACAATTATATTAACAATTGAAATGTCTTTTCGAGGACACCCATCGTATTGCAATATCATGAATATTCCAGCAGCGTCTGTATACGGATTATGTTACTAATCACCTGGTACAAATGTAAACGAATCGAAAGTGAAAGTAAAAGATTGGGTAAATATATCAAGGTTATGAATGATATTCGTTTCTGTTTGACTTTACAATTTCATTACCGGTTCTGTACTACTATATGTATCAGTAACACGATGGGTATCCTCTTTTTCCCGATTGTTACCTTCATGTACTGAATTAAACATAACCGGTTTTTTTCTTACATCAAGAACACGATGGGTGTCACAAATTGGAGCATGAGTTGCTTACCTGTCAAGGCAACTGAGATGACCCCCAAAAGATAGTTTTCAATGGTGATACACTGCCATTTGATTAAAGACTTACCGTTTTGAATTTTCCTCAGAGTTGTACACAAGTCAGTACTATCTAATAGTGCGATGTGTTTGATACAGACTGATTTACTATCAAAAGTAAAACAAACGAAAATACCATTCCATACAAAAAGAAAAGCCTTTATCAAATGACAACATTAAAAGCTCAAACATAAAAGCTAAAATGGAATACAAGAATACGAAAAATTCAATAAAGCAGAATAACAAAATTACGGGATGTATAAGTACTGAGCCACGCTAAAAATAAATTTACCAAACATAAACTCAACAGTAAATGTCACCCTTCCAGAGCACCTGAGATCACCACCATTTTTGGTGGTGGTTCGGGTTGCTCAGTCTTGAGTTTTCTATGTTGTCTGTTTTGTGTACAATTGTGTGCCTGCTTGTCTTTATTTTCATAGCCACGTCGTTGTCAGTTTAACTTCGGCTTGTGCGTTTGAATTTCCCTACTTTATACTTGGGCTTTTAAATGTGAACCAGAAATCAAATGTGGTTCCTAAACTGTCAATCGCAATCACTACTATTTTCATTTTTTTAAGACTTCTGTCTTGTTGTATTGCTGCAGATGGACAACTATGATCAGAGGCCGGTCTTGAAGATTGCTTGTTTATCTTAGAGCAAATGCTTGGTGACAGTGGGGTTAACAGAACCCTTTTCTATAGAGCATTGATGCACGTTTTCTTTTCACATTTTTTTTAAATGATTTTTTTAAGAGGAACGTGATCGTCTGGCTGTATACCAAACAAGGTGTTTCATGTCAAATCATGCAAAACGGACGCGAAATTTAATTTTTAAGTGTAGTACTTTATCAAAAATGTATAAAGGATACTCTTTAACACTCATTATTGTTAAATGAAAGTATACTTTGCCCGATATACTATTTATCAAGATCAAAGATCTAGGTCATTCTTTAATGGTTCTTGACAAGGCTTTGAAATTAAAAAAAAAACGAGCTGACGGCAACGATTAAATGATAAGTTATTCCTATGTCATCAGCAATGTGAATAATATCGGAGTTGACTTATTGACACTCATACCACATATTCTTGTATCTATTAAGCATTGGGTCATAGTTCTACTTGTATGATTTATTGAATGGATTTTAAAGTTTTAATTAAATTAGTGGTTAGTATATATATATATACAGATGGAAATTGGTAAAAAGACACTTTACCTTGTTTAACGGCCTTGTTGCACCAGCTTTTATATTATCGACACAATTTGTATTACAAATACATAATTTGAGATTTTCTAACGAGCTGTTTTATGTTATTAGTTAATATGTTAATGAGTATTTTTTTTATTTTAAATTGTGCTCTATGCATATGTCTCTCCACATAACTCAATTATAATTTTTCCATCAAATCATTACCGATAGAAGACATTCGTGCATCACATGCACTGATTTCAAGTCCGTATACAAAACCGTTCAGACTACAAATCTATATTTTAAAATCTACTAATTATAAATAACAATTTCTTCCTTTTCTGTTGATACTAAATAAAGCAGTTCAAAGTGCAATCTATCATATGTAAACCTGTTTTAATGCGATATATCTCCAGACAATGTAAAAACATTGAGTTTAAAAAATATCCATAAAATAATCATTTATATTTTAAAATCAGGTCGAATTTCTTTACACACAAAACAGTCTTGTAAATATGCAGCCAACTATGAAACTACGTCATTGATATATAATGTGGTGTCATTGTGTATTGAAAGCAGCCATATTAATATGGATTACACAACATGGAAAACAGTTAAAAAGGTAATATATAAGGCTATACTGTTAAAAACTCTATAAATGTATCTGTGGGATTATTTCATTAAAGAATAACAGTTAGATCAGAACTTTCCGATCCGAAATATTTGTACAACATACTTGAAACGATATAAGAATAAAGATCTGTATGCATTTTTAAATTATCAATAGAAAATAAAAAAGGAAGGAGGCTATTTACGATAAATATTTTATTATAAGTGATTAAGGAAGTATTTGTCATACATCAACAGTAAACAATATGTTTTAGAATGATTCAGTCGACCTCAATTGAATTAAAAATTAAAAATTGAAAAACCATTCTTTCAAGATCGAGTTAAAAACGAAATTAAAAGTCTTTACATGTTATGTAGCAAGTCAGGCTCCAGTAAGCTTTACGTTTTACCTGACTTATGTCATATGACCATCCTCTATAAAATTACATTTATTATCTAAGATTAATTTACAATTACTATCAATGAATAATTTAATTTTGGATGTAACGCGTCTTCTGATTGGCTGACATCATTTTGTTATCAGCCAATAGACATAATTTAGTCATGTGACCGTGACGTCATAAACGTTTTGTCATGGTTTTCTACGGTTGAAAATGGATTTTAGAATTAAATTATAAGAAATTACTGTAATATTTTTTCTGTCTATTCGAAATAACATACAAAATGTGGTGCACACTGTTAAATAAACCGCTACGCGCGTTATTCAATGTGCACCAAATTTTTTATGTTATTTTTTCATAGACAGAAAAAATATTACAGTCATTCCTTAATTAGTTCACAATTATTTTCTATGATAAAATACAATTATTAAATGTTGATGGGGTTGATACATTGTTTTTTTTTTATAGTCACTCGGCCAACAGTCGAGAGTCAATTTCTAAACTATAGGGTTGATAAATTATTGTATCAACTGAAATCAAAAGTCAACAACATTTTTGGTCCTTTTTGCATATTTTTGTTGGTTTTTCGGTTGCTTATTTTCACTTTTGTTAAGTTGATTAATTGGCTAAGTTGAAATATTCAATAGAGTTTCTTTTAAAAAACGATATACCGAAAACTGTTAGAAAAAGAAAAAAAAAATAATTTGGATGACGTCTTAAACATAAGTCATTGACGTTGACTTTGAATATCTATATTGAGGTACTTGGACGTTAGAATTTTTCTAATTAAATATTTCGTGAAATTGCAAACTGGAAATGATCACAGAATGAAGACTTAATTACTAACCTAGATAACATACACAAAAAATTTGTTTGTAGTTATGTATATTTGAGATCCAGTTCTAAAGTCTTTCGTCATACACTTTTAGTAAAAATGTAGAATCCGAATACACCTACTCTGCTGTTATGACTCATTAAAAAGGTATTCCACTTTATCTATATATTTTGTTCTTTAATAATTTGAATGTTTGATGTTATTAAATCAACATGTAGCCTAAATATATAAAGATAATAGAATTTGAAGCGTGATTTTGTATCAAATATATTTGCTTTATACGTTTTCAAGACAGAATAACGAACTCAAACACGCCCGAACATAAAAATGTTCACTCGAATCTATCTTTTGATGCAATTATTGCCCACATTTTAGATTTGGTTTTTTTTAAATTTTGTTCATAATTCAAATGTTTACAAATATTTCGAAACTCCATAATATAATTAAAGTAAAAACACGTACATGTATTTAAATGCATAAAATGCTTAATCATGAACCTTTATTAACTTTTTTAAAAACCATAGAAACAAATGTAAACAATTCAAATGTATCAATTGTGCCTTTTGACCTATTCTAACAGAGGGCTCTATTTCTTTTGTAAAATTTAAACTTGGTTTCCGCCCGTTCAGCTTACACCAGTCTGATTTTTCTGTACATTGTTTTTTCATGCGAAGTAATTACACGAGTACACTAACTTTTATATTTTGGGGCTGAACGTTTGTCAGTAGTATTTTATGTATCAAGATAACTAGTCGTTACATATACTTTTTGTACTAGTTTCAGACTTAACTATGGCTAAAAAAGAACGAGAAAACTTCTACAGAAATTCAACTGTAATAGTCGATTATGGAACGGAATCACTGTCAGCAGTTCTAGACAATGATCTATCAAACACAAATTTGACATTTGAAGATTTTATCAACAAGCATCGACATGATATCTATCACCTTTGTTACAATAAAATCCCCTGTTGTCAGTGTACGGGTGGACGATTTGTTTCATTAAGCCAAAGTAGGATTCTGCATCCAGACCAATTACAGATATTGGTGGACACAAGCGGGTCGACTCTGACTGGACACAATCCAAATACATCTAAGACGTCGAAACATTGTTGTCGTCCTGCAAAAAAATCTTTGTCAACTTCAAATCTAGATATCACCTTACTACGATGCTTACTAATGAACTTTGCCATAAACTGCCGAGCAAATTCTACCCTTAGGCAAGATATAGAAGATTTAGTTAAATGTAGAAACACACTGTATGGCCATGCAAAAGAAGCAAAACTTACCAATTCTGACTATACAAAATACAAAACTGATGTAGAAGGTATCATTCTCCGCATTGCCCGATTCTGTAATATTGAGAATGAGATGAGGCAAAAACTGATTGATGCTTCTACGAGACCACTTGATGAAACTATCCTTAAGCAGTACCAGATATCACTACTTCAGCAAAGCCTTTTTGAAAAGAACATTGATGAGGTAGCATTTTAAAAGTCATTTTTCACATTTTATTTATATCACAAATTATGATAAAGTTGTAGCTGAACTCATTTAAAGAGTTAATTTAAATTTGAAAATAAATTAATAACATTGAATCAAGTAGTAAAAGAAACTTCAATGTATTTAGACATAGAACAGTAATATAATTTTTGGCATAAAACGGCATTACTTTTTTCTGTTTTTAACCTTTTCACAGATGAAACACATTATAACTGCAAACTGACATCGGTATGAAAATACCATCGTATACATGTCAGAAAATAATTTTTATATGTCTTCTTTAAAAATAATAAACTGCATTTTTTTTCTCAATATTTTGTTTGTATATAAATATATTTGACAAAATTCAGGTGAAATAAAACAAATGTATATTTTAGAGAGTAAATGAATTGCAACAACATCTTACTGCCCAAGATGAAAGACTGGACTGTTGTATGAGAATGATAGACGACAAATTCAACGAATTTGGTAAGTACAACAGAAACCATTTAATTAAGTCTAATCTTAAGTGATAGGGAGGTGTTAATCATTAATATGTTACTCAGATTTTTTCATGCATTCTTGAATTTTGCAATTTAAGCTGAAAACTGAGAAAGTATTATGTTGAAGCTTTTAGATTTTAAATAATCTTCAAAAATTTATAAAGTTCCATGTTGTTGCTATGTTGATAAATATACATAGAGTAATCACTTTAAATGTTGTCATAAAAGACAACTGTACAATAGTATCGGATTATTTACATATGGAATAATCATTATCGTTTTTTTAAAACCCATTAATCATTAACAGACTGTTTTTACAGTGTGTTCTTATATTGCACTGTTATATCACAGTCCAATATAAAAAGGGGGAGGTTGGGGCCGAAAAACTAGTTTAACCTCATCACATTATGTAGTTTGGTTAATTGAATTGTATTACATTGATTATGTTGGGCCCTTTAATTGTCAACTATACGAATATATAGGTTTTTACAGTGTTGAACGCTGTACGGTTGTCAATAATGCTTACTTTTACATCTTTAGAACTTTTGTCGATAGTTCTCTCATTGACAATCTTACCATATCTCTTTAATTCCTTTTTGTTATGTATGCTATTTTATATCATTTCATTTTTACAGCCAACCGAAGACAAAACATCATTGGTAAGTTTAAAATATAGATAAAGACAAAGGCAGGAATTAAAAAGATGCATTTATAACTTCACGATTTTTTTACCTTATGGAAGTACACCACTAATTCATGGTCCCATTGCTTTCTATGTTTAAAGTCCTCCATTTCAAACAGGAACACCTCTTTCATTTTAAGTTCTAATAAAGTGGCAATCATTGC
This sequence comes from Mytilus galloprovincialis, assembly GCF_965363235.1. NCBI lineage: Eukaryota > Metazoa > Mollusca > Bivalvia > Mytilida > Mytilidae > Mytilus > Mytilus galloprovincialis. The sequence goes on along the minus strand of NC_134850.1, from coordinate 43,560,711 downwards.
ATGTCAAAGCAACACTTTATGGTGTCTTGTACTGAAAAAAATCAACATACCTTTAATGGCATATAAGAACGAACTGGTTCTCGGAACTTCGGAGGTACCAAAAAAGGTACTTCAGATCTGACAAACAGACAAAATGCACCCTCTTTTTAAAATTTAGTGCATTTTTTTTAATATTTAAAATTAAAAGTCCAAAAGTGTTCTACAACGATCACCAGTCCTTCAGCTTTCATTTGATGACAAAAATACCTAAGTATCCTTCACATTTTGGAAGTTACACTCATGCGTAGGAACTATTTTGTGTGAAATATGTACTACTTTCTGGTATGTGCTTTCTGGCCGGGCCCGAATTAATGGTTTTACACCTATAACAGAACCAAACTTGCTATATTGACTTGAGCATTACTTTATTTCATTCTATGACCTATTTCAAGCAATAGAAAACATATAAAGCTTTAGTCCAAATACTATTTTACTCATTTTAAGCTCAAATTGGACTGGTAGTAATATATTGGTTATTCGAAGAAAACTGCATATGGATATTATATTTCTGCCAATATACTTTTTTATTCTCAATATTATTGTTTTATTTATCAATAATCTTTCAGGAAAGCTATGTGCTTACCAATACTCATACTTTTATCAGAGGTTCTTCATTAAATAAAAATTTATTAGTCCAAACTTAAGACATAATTGAGAATACTGTCCCCCCTTTTTCTTCAAATTGGAAAAAGGTCTTTTTTTTTATTAAACCATACTTCTGTGGTAAAACATGGATTATTAAGAGTAATTTATATATCCCTCAGCTAGATAACTTGCTAAACTGATGATTCTCTGTAATAGGAAGTACACAACTAATTCATGGTCCCATTGCTTTCTATGTTAAATTCCTCCATTTCAAACAGGAACACCTCTTTCATTTTAAAATCAAATAAAGAGGCAATCATTGTATGTCTCGGAACTTCGGAGGTACCAAATCAGGTACTTCAGATCTGACAAACAGACAAAATGTACCCTCTTTTAAAAATTTAGTGCAGTGTTTTTTTAATATTTAAAATTAAAAGTCCAAAAGTGTTCTGCAATGATCACCAGTCCTTCAACTTTCATTTGATGCCAAATATACCTAAGTATCCTACATATTTTGAAAGTTACACTCATGCGTAGGAACTATTTTGTGTGAGATATGTACTTCTATCTGGTATGTGCTTTCTGGCCGGGCCCGAATTAGTGGTGTTACACCTTATATATTTATTCCTTATTATTTGATTGTACTGCTTAAAAAGATTAACATACACATACTTCAATGCCTGGCATTCCAACCATAATATATAGCCATCGTATTTATTTAATGTACCATGTTTTTAGTAATAGTTATGTTTTTTTTCTTCATTATCTCACATATCTGTATTGATATATCTACGTTTAAATACATTTTTCAGTTTTCTTGATTTTTTTTTTGTCTGATAAACATTAATTTGTAATCGTGTATAAATTCATGTTCAGTAAATATTTGCTGTTGTCTGGATTTTCATTGTAAGACATCATAGTTATTTTGCTGATCAGTAGGGGCTCAGGAATTTTGTGTTGCTACCTCATTAGCGTAAACCCAATATTTCCCTTTATGATGTTTTAGTATATCTAAAATATTCTAAAAACAAGCACAGATTAATTCTGTTTTCTTAGATATTAATAAATACATAATTTGGTTGACTTAAATACGAATTATTCGTAACAAATTACTTGTACGTCATTCTTTGTACGTATACAATAAGAAATAACAATTACGAGAAAAATAATATTTTTTTTTTCATATGTTTCATCATCATTAGCCTTACTAATATCATTATTATGATTTGTATTATTATTAGGTCTTTCCACTTTTCCGTGGAAAGACCTATTGGTTTTCTTCTGATTATTAGGTCTTTCAACCTTTCAGGTGAAAGACCTATTGTTTTTGTTCTGATTATTATTATTAGGTCTTTCAACCTTTCAGGTGAAAAACCTATAGGGTTTGTTCTGATTATTAGGTCTTTCCACTTTTCCGTGGAAAGACCTATTGGTTTTCTTCTGATTATTATTTTTTTTTCTTCCGCCTAATTTTCTTTCCTTCGCAGTTTTTTTGTTTCGCAAGATGTCGCTTAGATATATGGTATATGATATCAAACAATCAATACGATTTTGAAACTGACAGCTCGTAACCAAAATCTTATCCATGTAAGAGTTATCTCCCCGAACACTGTTTTTCTTGTTATCGCTTAATCTTCGCAACCGTATAAGAAACCGACAAATTTATTTTACCAAATTGCTCGTTATATCCTCAGGATGACTTGATTCATTTTGACCGAAGCTATCTGGAGACTCCATATGAGAGTTATTTCCCCTTTTATATTTGATATAAGTGATAAGCATTTTTAACTGGAAAACCATAAGTGGTAGAGGCCTAGGGTCTTTTGATTTGAGGTACTTGGTCCAAAAAAATTAAAATGAGGTCAAGGTCAAAGGTTAAGGTCATGATTAAAATTTTGATTTTGGCTTGTTATCTCTTATTTTCAGTAATCATACAAGATATCGACAAAATATTTTCACACAATTGTAAGTTACGACATGTTGTAACACATAAATTTTAGTCGAAAGGGTACGTAGACATTTGACTCGAGTTTTCCCCATTTTTATATCTAATATCATACGTATGGTAATATAACTCATTAACAATATAAAGTAGAGGACTAGAGTCTTTTGATTTGAGGTCCTTGGTTTATAACCTTGAAATTGAGCTCAAGGTCATATGCTAATCAAACGTTCTAGATTTTGACCTTTGCTTTTACCTCATATGTACACATGATAAAGCCATGGAACTTTTTGCATTAAGTTGTTAGCAATGTGACTTAAAAAACACAACCGGAAGTGACCTTTTGTAAACCGGAAGTAACTATTTTTTTGTACTAAATCAATGTAAAAGTATATAGAACCATATATTTTTGGAATCAGTGTCAAGTAAACTATCAAACAATACCGGAAGTAAACTTTTTAAACCGGAAGTAAAAGATTATCTCCCTTTTCTATATATTTTTCTATAGAAACCATATATTTTTGTAATAAGCGTTGAATAAGCTGTCATTTGGCGCTAAAATTGACATTTAAAACCAAATTTTAATATTTTTATATAAAAAAAGGTCTTAACTGGTGGAAAGACCATCAATGGTTCTCTGAACAATTGGTTTTTAATTATTATTATTATTATTATTATTATTATTATTATTATTATTATTATTATTATTATTATTATTATATTATTATTATTATTATTATTATTATTATTATTATTATTATTATTATTATTATTAAATTTTATTATTATTATTATTATAATTATTTTTTGTATTATTATTATTATTGTTATTGTTAATTTTTTTTTTAAAGTTATCGTTATCATTATTATTATCAATGTCGTTATGATAATAATAGATGCATATCAATTTTTTATTGTTCCCCTGATATGCTAGCCGTTACGTGCCTTTTAAGCGTAATAGTAAAAAAAATGATTGCAGAAAAATGGCAAATCATTGCAACAAATAAATATAACATGGCTGCCCTTACTAAAAATTCAACAAATTTAAGTCCCGTAAAGACGTCACTAGAAGCATAACTTTGTGAACGCCACATTAAGCACATTTTTTCACCCGGATAGTTTATTATAAGTGTTCATAAGCGCAAAGCAATGATATTTTAAAGTTTGATTATACTTCATGTCACAAAGCCAATTTTTTTTAAACTAATACGAGAATTAAACTTTACTTTTTTAACCTTCACAGAGACGCTTGCTAATTTGGCGCTTTGAAATATACTTATGATGTTTAATTTACAAGACGTCATACAATTGAGACTAGAAAGGGGAAAGATATATCAATCCGAACAAAGAAGAGAAAAAAGCCCATAGCCCTAGTCATAGTTTATTACTTTGAATTCGCAATTTGATAGACAAATAACAAAACATTCAGTATAACAAATTGAATTACACATAGCTGATTGGTTAATAGAGCAGTTTATAACCAAGCGAAAAATCTTTAACAAATTGCCGTATCATCCTCTGTGCTAATGTTTAAATTCATTAAAAAAAATTTATCATAACTAAATTCAATATTCAACGAGCTCGCTATAGTGTTAAAGGGAAAACCCTTTAATAATAAAATTGAGAATGGAAATCAAGAATTTGTCAAAGAGACCCCCTTTATTCAATAATGGTTATTGTCGTTTCAGTTAAAAAGAAATATAATTTAACAATTGTAAGTAACAGGGAGAGGTTATTTGGTCTATAATGGTTCAGACGGGTTGAGTATTATTCACCTATATCTAAATTTGTTAAAATAAAACTAATGTTAAGACCATTAAACTTACAATTGGAACAGAGATTGTCGTCACTTTTGATTTTGTTTTTGTTTTTAATGTGACAGTGAAAATATCAAAATCAAGTAAAGGATAATTACGACTTTTGTTTTAAATGCATTTAAAATTCTTCTCCGTTTTTTACGCAGTTAAGTCGGACAATAAAACAAAATAATATTACAAAAAAATCAGATATATTTAAATAGGACATTTAATCTAGTCTTGTTGGAAATTTAATTTACTCTCTCGTGATTACAGTACTTGCTCCGTCATATTGTTTAATGGATACATCGAGGGTACAACTTAAGTTGTAATATATTAATGCAGGTGGAAAAGCAATAAATACATGTTTTACTTGTTCCTCTTAGAATACTAGTATTTTTAACCCTTGACATACAAATATTTTCGTTCAATAAATGTCGAGCACCTAGAACAACATGTGTAAGTGCTAACTTTTCACATGTTTTATTTATCATTTCATTTTGTACTTTCAGCACAAACTGAGGCTCGCTTATTGGAACACTCCAAAGATGACACTTATGTTATAACAGAGGATGTTGAATTGTGTTGTGATATCCTCGACAAATATAAGACATTGGTCATCATCGCCAAGGCAGGAGGTGGAAAGACAACAACAAGTCTACAGATAGCTACGATGTATCTAGAAAAAATGTGCAAACCAATGTTATTTGTCAACGATGAAGTAGTGAGAAAACGAGACCTGATTAACTTCAATGAAAATAATATTATAATTGTAGAAGATTTATTTGGTAGATCGAACATCGAATTCAACGAAGATCTACACAGGGGTATACTTGATGTTCTTCACTCTTCTCTCAAAAGCGAATCTTGTAAATCAAAACTGATATTTACAATACGAGGTAACGCAGAAATGAATCTGAAATTAAATGAATGGCACAGAATTTTTGAAAAAGATTTTTTGATCAATTTGGACGAAAACCGGAGTGTTTATAGTAATGAGTTAATTTTTACGAAACATATGAATAAACATGGAATAACGTTGTGTGCAAATAAGCACTTGACAAATTTCCGTTCATTATTTTCCGATATCGATATGAAGCAACAATGCCAGTCAGATGTTGTTAAAACTAACACTGGTTCATTGCAGATTTGTGTTTCAACATTTAATAAGATATGTTCTGGACAATATGCAATGCACATAGGTTTTCCACAAGCTTGTCATTTATTTTGTAGCAACATCAATTTCACAAAACAGGGAATAGAATATTTCACACATGCATCTCAATCCTTAGTAGACGAAATAGTAAAGTTTAAAACAAAAGGATTTGGTGATAGGCAGATGCAATATCAATACTGCACTTTAGTATATACAGCAATAAAAGGTTCAATTATTGTAGACGATATTGATGAAAATTGTTTCCAAAATATATTATCATACTTTGAAAGTAAAACAATCAGAATATCGCTCCTTAAAGAAGCTATTCGTAAATTAAAAGGAACATACATCAACAAAACGTCTTCAGAATCAGCTTGCCATAATGCCAAGCGTCAGAAAGTTTCTGATATTTATGTTCTTCAACATAACACCATTCAGGAGGCTATATTGTTATCATATGGAGAAGACGCTGATGTTTTGTCACTTTGTGATTCTAAGTTTTTGTTTAAATACATTCGACCAAAGGACTATGAATTGTCACCAAGTGACAATATGGTATACCTTTTCACTGATTCTAAATTAATCGCAAAAAAACTTATAAGCCTCCTTTCAACAGGTGAATATACATGTATATCCGTAGGAGTTTATCTAAATACGGTTGCTTTGATGCAAAGGCACGACGAAATCATTCAGTGTTTCTTTGATCTTGTAGAAGATTTTAAACCCGAACAATTCGTATGTCTTTTGAATGGTTTAACCTGTATTGGAAAAAACGAAGAGTTAGTTAAGTTTCACCCACAACTATGCAAGAGCCTAATAAACAATGGTGGATGGGTAGTTTTTTTAGCCTCCAGCAGACCAACAGGATGGGCAGATACAACTTTCTTTGAAATAGAGACTGATGTATTGATTGAAAAACTTATGTTTATGATGGCATTAAACAGATTCAATGAAAATGACTCAAAATCCGATTATAACGAAAGACAATGTCGTCCCTTTCCTGCGAAAATGGTGAATTATCAATTTGCAATTGGAAATTACGTGTTTGAAAATCTCATCGCGAAAGATTTTCTTGATATTGCAGAAACATTGTTTACAAATATAAAACAAAAAGAACAAGACATCAGTCCAATTCATATAAAAGAATTTTTAGATGGACTTTTAGATGAAGGAAACCGTTCAAGTGTTGTATCACAATTCAAAGAATTTTTTGAAGCAGTGTTATTTAAATACGGCAGTATTTCAATAATTTTGCAGTTGTGCAGACCGTTAACTGGCAATATATCAAATCCAAATATAATACAAGTTGATGATATCTTACTCACCGGCAAACTTTCAGCCTACCTTGAATCGTCATTTGAAGAGGAGTCATATATGGAAAAAACTGAAATCCGAGGAAATGGGGCATATTTTGTCCACTGGGATTACAATTACTTAGTAATGAAGAATATTAATGACATTACAAAGTTTATCGCAGAACACGGTGTTAAAGTAAACAATGACAAATTTGTAAGAACAATGTTCGATACGTTAGTAACAGACACGGCGAGAATAGAAGATATTATTGCACTTAGAATGTTGGACATAGAAAATAGTTTGTATGATGAACAATATGAAGTCGAGATTGACGAAGATGGATCTATTGCTACAAAAATAGTTTTAGATGATTACCCAGATGAAGAACTAGGAGTAGATGAAAACGGTTGTGTTGTTTATCAGAAGATTAAGAAAGTCTATGTTAGACGGGCATACCATGACTTTCGTATATTTTGCGGTCCAACTTATCCTCGCCTGTTGGAGTTTTTATGGAAGTTAAATGTATATTGGATCCTTCATGGTGATGAAGATTATAAATATAAAAGCATGATAATTCTAAAATATAAATTCAAGAATCTGTTAAATATCGCACGTCGTGTAGATGAACGTAGAATATTTGATTCCGATGAATCGTATTCGAGTGATTCAAGTGAATAAACTCTGTATATGAGTCACTCAGTTATAAACTAAATTCTTATTATATTTGATTGCTCAAAAGTAAGTTTTAATTGTCTTATATATATAGTGTGGAAGTAAAACATGTAAATATTACGGGAAAGATACCCAGGAATCGAGGTCAAATTAAAATCTGTTGTTGACCAAAACTGGAGGGAGGGGTAGTACATAATTTTAGTATAAGCTTTAACTTTTAAGTGTGCGGGACATATTCATGTTGAAAACATGACGCACAGCCCGATAGTGTGACCTTTGAAACAAAAAAGTAATGTATATAAAATTTCATTTTAGAAAATATTTTTTTACAAAACTTCATGGTACAGATTTAGTTGTAGCAGGAATTCCTATGAGAAATTGCAGTGTTTATCTATATTTACAAAACTGCAAACTATAGATATGTGTCTTTGCTTATGTATGTGTGGTTAACGGTCGATTTGTTATTCGTTATTTGATATGCAATATCCAACAGGCCGAAAGAAGCCGGTTTCAAATACAGAAAACGCAAATATATTTGTATCCCTTCGATCATTTTACGGACATAATAACCAGTTGGTTGATCGGTATGGAATATCTGTTTCAACGATGACGACAGATATGTTCCAATCGTCCTAACCACAGTCCATCCCTCTCCCCCTCCAATATGACCTTATAATTTATCTTTGGGTTTGTACTTTTAAACCTGACGGTGCTAAATGTGGAGCAGGATAACTTGATATCACTCCCAAGGTTTTTTATGATGTTCGAATTGCTCAGTTTCTACGTTGTGTTATGTACACTGGTGTTTGCCTATTTGCAATTTTCGTTTAACGACATGTTGTAGGTTATTAGTTTGAATATCCATTTGGTTTCTTTCAACTCTCTTTAATAATTTAGTGATAAAATTTATTCCAAAAAATGTTTTATTTATATGACCAACCCTAAAAATCTATAGATGAAAACACGATTATTAGTTCAACATGCTAAACAAAATATCAAACTATGGAAAACCAAAGTGCACATTTTCACAACGCTTTTATATTCTTAAAATATTAAAGAATACTATTGAGGGCCGATTAAATGACAATGATTTACCTGGTAATCTTTGAATGACTGTACAATTTAGCCGACAGTTTTGCTAGGCAAAAATATCAATACGGTTTAATAATTTTTCTGAACACTTTCATTTTCGATTTATACAGTGGATTTAAAATATCACTTTACAGTTAATAAGAAGAAATAAACGAAAATTAATCGAAAATGCCGGGAAGACCTCCTTTGCTCGTCCGAATTTAAGGTATTTCTATTCTAAATTTAATTGATTGTATAAAAAAGACAAACACGGAAATATGATTAGTTTTTCGCAGTAACATATTATTTCCTTTTGCGATACAATATTTTATTTTACTTTTTTATGCAAACAATATAAACATACATGTAATAAAGTAATAGCAACTGCTTATCTACTAATGTGACTAACTTTGAATCGACACAACTGCGAGCACCTTCGATACTTATACATTTAAATGCCAAAATGTTATATGGTACCATTAAACCCCATCCAGATAAACCGCCAAAACTTTTTTCGTGCCGTATGCATCAAACTTTTGGAATCGTAAGTACTGTTGCAGTACTAGTTTTACTATTTCCCATCTGTATATAAGACTTACGAATAGAGGGCGACCAATTACACACGTAATCATTTGTATATATAAGGTGAGTTGACGTATAGGTATCTGGGGACATAGCACTTCAAACCAGTAAAATGGCCTATATCTGTACATGTACTATATGCATTTGTACTTGACAATTGTCAATTAATCTGAAATTTATTTAGTATAACTTGACAGAAGTCTGTCCTATACTTAACTAGTCTATACCATACTCGACCTAGTCTGATCCATACTCGACCAATTCTTAACCAACCTAGACCTGTTTTGGATCCATCAATTGAATTTCACCAACTAATATATATTAGGAACTTTTATATATGAAAATATATATACGGTACATCGACAAAGTGTTATAGGACAAAAAGTCAGAATTAATTTGTTGACAATTGCTTGAATTAAGGAGATGAATTGACGTTAAAAAATATCACATGTTTTTGTGATGACGGTCAAGGTAAAATGATCGATTGTAAATGTCAATCCCTTGATTAAATGAAAACAAATATACAGATGCCATGAATGTATCTTTTACCACGGATTTGGCTATACTTTTTGGACCTTTTTGATTATTGCTCTTCATTTGTTATATAAGCTTTGGATTTCAAACATTTTGGCCACGAGCATCACTGAAGAGACATGTATTGTCGAAATGTGCATCTGGTGCAGGAAAATTGGTACCGTTAATGTTATTATTTTACAGCGCTAATTTATCTTTTTTTTTGCGGACGGTTATCTCTCTTACAGTCCGTCTAATAAATGTATGATAAAATTAGAGATATTTTTTAGAACGCATTATTTAAAATAGGATTTGCTATTATAACTTAAAGCAATATGCCTTTTCAATTGCCTTCATCATCTGAGAGGAGAGAGGCAGTTAACCCTTATTCCTTTGACCAAGGATAATTTTCTTGGGTTGCAAATCGAAATTAATTAATTTTAAAGTTTGGAATATGTAACAAAAAAATAGATAATTTAAAGCCTTGTCCAGAGAGTAAATGAATCTTATTTTGTATCTGTTCAGAGTTATCAATCATAGTTAAAATAGACGAGAAAGTTTAAATTTACATAAAAAGTACATTAAAAAAGAAATACAATTGCACGTTATCTTTCGAATCGTATGTGTACAAATATATTTGACCTTTTTACGACTATTGGTAGACATTCATTTTATCGGAAATATATTTGAAACTTATGCAAAGCAATAGGCAAGATAATAAATGGAGGGCAATTATAAATCCCACAACGAAGAACAGACAGCATGCTTAAGAAACTGTAACCTTTACAGCCCAAACAAACGGTTAAAAATATAATATTGTAAAGGTTTAAAAAGATTAAGCAACACAAACTTTGTTAATCTGTAATGAATTGATTGATTTGTGTTTACTGTCAGTTTTAGCACTATTGGCTATTTTGATGGTCAGTTTTTTGTTTACCATAAAATGCCCAACCAACTACCCAAAGTCAGTAAGAAAACTGAAAATTTTAGTCAATAAGTTGTGCCCCTTTCCATATTTGGGATTCGAACTCACACCCTAAGTGTTGACTTACCAAGGGTACAGTTATTGGACTTATTAGTCCACGCAGCTACTAAGGCCCTATATATACCAGAATCTATGACAAACGAGACGATTTTAATTTTGAAATTATCAATTTCCCCCACCTTAGTAGTAATATACCAACTTCACCTGCATATGGAATATACATTTCCCAACTTATTAGGTATTCAAGAGCTTGCAGCTCCTATTCAGACTTTGTAAAACGTCACCAGTGTCTGAGCAGAAAATTGATGAACCAGGGATATGTCAAAGAACGTCTCGTCCTTTTTCTAAAAAAGTTCATCGGAAGATACCCAGAACTTGTTGATAAATATTCCGTATCAACTTCACAAATAATACAAGATGGTCTTGAAGTATAGATTTTGCGTACTGACGTTTGTTATCATCTTAATTACGTATTATAGTATTCTTTTATATGTCTTTTTAATTATTCATTTGAAGTGACTCTGTGGTTATGTAAAACCACATACTTTGAACGGCAAAATTATTTCATTTATTGATATTACTTTTACTTAAGGATCTTGACATACTATGAATGACAAAACTATTTTATTCAATAGGACTACTTTTTCTGTTTAGTCTGTTTTTAATGATATACATTTGACGTGAAACTGTACTTATGTATCCCGTCATACTTTGAACCACACCATTGTTTTATTTATTATTATTACTTTTACTGTTAAATCTGGGTTTTGTTATATCTACTTTACGTGAGTCTGCATTTATGTATGCCGTCATACGACAAAATTATTTTTATGTCTACCTGTGCGAATTTCAAACGCGCAATTTTACACCAGTAATGAAAACCTTCTATCATTTATGGGTAGACTTTACATAGATAAATTCAGCCGTATTTGACGTGAAACTGTACTTATGTATCCCGTCATACTTTGAACCACACCATTATAAAATTATTTATTATTTTTACTGTAAGTCTGTTTTTTTGTTATATCTACTTTACGTGAGTCTGCATTTATGTATGCCGTCATACGACAAAATTATTTTTATGTCTACCTGTGCGAATTTCAAACGCGCAATTTTACACCAGTAATGAAAACCTTCTTTCATTTATGGGTAGACTTTACATAGATAAATTCAGCCGTATAGGAAAAGCAAAATGAGAATGTTGAATTTGATGTATGCCTTTTTGTGCTACTTTGTTACATTTGTTGTTTATGTAGTGATATTAAGATGATAACACAATATTGACTGTTGTACCCCTATTTTTGACATTTTTACTCTTTGAGTATGTTTGTTTTGTTCATGCATCGTTGACAATGTAATGGAATTTGATGCGACTGTCATACAAGTGAGAGGTTTAGCTAGCTATAAAACCAGGTTCAATCCACCATTTTCTACATTAGAAAATGCCTGTACCAAGTCAGGAATATGACAGTTGTTATCCATTCGTTTGATGTGCTTGGACTTTTGATTTTGCCTTTTGATTTTTGATTTTCCTTTTTGAATTTTCCTCGGAGTTCAGTATTTTTGTGTTTTTACTTTTTTTTATATAACTCCGAAAAAGTAGGCAGTTCCTCTTCAGTACAGGTCGTCGCATTAAGTAAGATGTCATTATTGATTGGAGTTGTAACTACGGAATATGGAATTTACCTTTGAGACACATATGTTTTCATACTGGGTCCATTAATTCAGTTTGGTTATCGTTAAAGTTCTGACGAGGGATATCTACTTTACGTATTAGGAAAATGTTTCAAGTATTTTAATTGATGAGATATAGCTTGCTGCAATAAGTTTTTTTATTGTAAAGTTCATTTTCTTTTGTTATCTTAAGACGTGTTTTGCATTGAATTAATGATATCGGGTAGGTTACATTTCAGGACTATTCGTAAGACACAACTACTAACAATTAGTGTTTAAAAATGTTAAAGGAAATGTTATTGTTCATTATTGGTACCTTTTGAATATGCAAATGTTTTGAAGAAAAAAAAATCTTATCGAAAAGTCTTATCTTCAATTAACTATCATCTGCCTATTTACCTACCGGACTCTTTAACTGAGAAGAAGAAAAAATCGACCAAAGAAATATTGTTTACTTCTGACATCAGACTCGGACTTCTCTTGAACTGAATTTTAATGTGCGTATTGTTTTGCGTTTACTTTTCTACATTGGCTAGAGGTATAGGGGGAGGGTTGAGATCTCACAAACATGTTTAACCCCGCCGCATTTTTGTGCCTGTCCCAAGTCAGGAGCCTCTGGCCTTTGTTAGTCTTGTATTATTTTAATTTTAGTTTCTTGTGTACAATTTGAAAATTAGTATGGCGTTCATTATCACTGAACTAGAATATATTTGTTTAGGGTGCGGGAATTTCTCGCTATATTGAAGACCTGTTGGCGACCTTCTGCTGTTGTTTTTTTCTATGGTCGGGTTGTTGTCTTTTTGGCACATTTCTCATTTCCATTCTCAATTTTATTGATCATTATTTACTTCGTTGACTGAATAACTGATTACAATAAATTAACTTAGCCTTGTATTAATCAGTCTGACCTCGGGATAATAACACGTTTAGTTGAATTGGCCAATTTTAACTGTCGATGGTGATGAATGCCGCGATGATGGATATGTCTGAAAAAAAGTACATCAATGATAATTAAATTGACCTTCCTTTGCCATTTATTATTTCGTAGCAGTACAAGAAGCTGTTTGGTGTTTTGTTATGAAACCCCAGTATAAGTGCATACTTAATCAATTACACTTTTTTAGGACTTTGTTATGTTATTTGAGAACTACGAGTTTTTAAATCTAATAATCTAAATACGAAAAAAATTTAAAACCGTGGTGATATATATTAAAACAAATTCTTATCACTCAATTCGTAAAATAGAAATCTGATAGAAGTTCTTACAATGTGCATTTGTAGAAACTTTCGTTAACTACCAAACGTTCATGATTTATTTTGGCGATCGTTTACTGATTAGGGTATTACGATACCTACAAGACTGCATATACACGTATTATTAGAAGAAGCGAGGTTACTTTTAAAAAATATACCTTGTGCTTTTGTCTTTCCTTCTTTAAAACACCTATTCGGATGCGGGATAGACTTTTCGAATATTTTCTTAACATTTGTCTTTTGATATTTAGATTAACTGCAATCATATTGTTAAGATTCGTGCCTTTTTTCAATATTCAAAATCCTGTTTTACTAATTTATAGAATATAATACAAGTCATACATTTAAGAAACCACATATACTTCCTATGCAATAATCCAGGATTCAGAAAAAATGAACAATATTGTGAACCAAATCCCCAAAATCAATTATTGCCTGCAAATCGTCGAAAAACGTAGACAATATCCGTCTAACGAACGCCTGCTACCATAAAAAAAAAACTGCAAATATTTCTTATAGTAGGTGTTTCTATTCCTATATTTCAAGTAATGCTATAACAAATCCAACTTTTTCATATAAAATGGCTTTCAGCTTTAGTAGAAATACGTTTTCCAAGACGTAATATGCATTGAACTATTTTTGCCTATATCTCACCGAGGATATATCATTCTGGGCATAGAGCAATAAATATATCACAAAAGCAAAGTTATGCGAAGAGACCGCATTAACTTAACGTCGTACCACGGTGACTGGGATAGACAAATAGGTAACCTTTGTTGCACACATTTCCTTGTTTCAATAGGGCGTTTGGATGTGTGATCTAGTGCGAATAAGGCTGTACATTCATATGCTTTGTTTATAGAGAGTTAGATGCACAAATTAAAGTTGAACCGGTGCAATAACTTTTGAACGGTCTTGATGTGTTTACTTACAGAGATTTAATGTATCGTCCTTCGTCCCTACTGTCCAACTAAGCAACTTTGCTACAAATTCAATACATTTTGAAAAGTTTCCTGTCTTGGATTTTCATGTATAAGTTTTACTGGATGTTTAGCAAAGCAAATTCTTTTCTTCTTTTTATTCAAATAAAAAAAGATGTGGTATAATTGCCAATTAGACAGTTCTCCTCAAGAGAACAAATAATACTAATACTGAAATTAACAACAATATGAAACTGTACCGCCTACAACAATGAGCAGCCCATACCGAATAGTCAGCTATAAAACGCTCCGAAAGGACACATGTATTTGACATAGGTGCAATAGGACATCATAAGAAGAAACTATGAAAATTCGTATGAAAAGGCCTAACTCATGAGATGGATACAGATATAATCAAATAAGCGAAGAAAATGTTAATAAATAATTTATAAAACTCAGAGATAAATAAAATAAATGTTATATTATCGAAGATACTTTCATATCATAAACTTAAGGTGTTTGTATTCACATTTTACACGTGAAAAATATTTTAGCACAATTTCGATTTCAACATTAACACATCGTCACGTTTTATAACTTTTAAAATAAGTTATGAATTAATAAATCTTTAAAATATGATAACATTCATCAACAATTTGTCACAAAAGATGTGAGAAATCATTTTTCAGAAATTAGTAATTTACAGCGTGCGGATTGCAATTGATAATTGCAAGTATAATTAGTGGAACTTCGTTTATATGTTGCATAAAATGAAAAGCTTGCATCTGTTTGATAAAGTTGAACGTAGAAACTTGAGAAAAAGGGAAAATTGCCTTACTTTCATTCAACCATCAGTATTAGACCTGTCGACAAGCACTATATTTAAAACATTGGTGGAATATATTTATATTCAAAAATGCATCTGCATGCCTAGTAACTAGAACATGTATAAACATACGACACAATGAAAAACAGCAGAGAAAAACATGTTTAATGCAATTTTATTTAATTCATAATATGACATCTTATTTCCATATAAAAAATAAAGAGATGTGATATGATTGCCAATGAGACAACTATCCTTCAAAATTCAAAAGAAGTGGATGTTACTTTCAAGATATGCAATTATAAATATAAAGTTAAAAGATTGAGAGTTTTATTCACAGCTTTAAACAAAATTTTCGGTTTCTTTATAAGATTTGGTTGCAAATTGTAGTATTTTGGTTACGCAAAACATTATGAATAAGAAGATCTAGTAGCATGGGTTACGCTTTAACTCTAAACTCCTAATTGCAATGGTTCATTGAAATTAGCTGTTGCAACTATTGTTTTCATGTATTTAGATTATAGAATAAAATTAAGAATGGAAATGAGGAATGTGTCAGAGAGACAAAGACACTAAAGTTAAAGTCACACAAGACAAACAAAGGCCAAAGGCTCCTGACTTGGGATTCAATCATGCACAGTTTTGATTGTCTTGCTCATCTGTTTGATCTTTTTGGGGTTTTTATCCGCTTCTTAGTTTAAATTAGGGTTTGAATTTCATAAAATGGTTTAAGCTTTGGGTTATTTTATCCGAATTTGAACAACTATATTGATCGCATTTATCGAAATAAGCGTGTATTACATATCGTAGATAATGTAAGATCTGCCTCATACTACAAGTTTGAAATGAAAATCAACTTGTTAAATTTGTATATTTATAAAGCAACGTCCTATAAAGTATATAAAATTGAGAATGGATATATCTATTGATACAAATTAAATGTTTGTGTTTGCTCTTTGGTCGGTTTGTTGTCTTCTTAACATAATCCCAATTTCTGTTCTCAATTTTATTTCTGCTAGTACAAATAGCATTTAAAACTTTAAGTCATTGGTTGAACATTTCTACAGTTTCATTTTATGTTTGTATGATATATGCAAGATTACTGAAATTATATGGAGTTTTTAATTGCCTTTAATTTTTTTTTTACTAAAGAAATTGATACTATAAAGTCAGCTCTGAGAAAAAAACGTGTATTATATTCCTATGAAATAATCTTTTTAATTACGTCAACTGTGTCATTTAAAAAGAACAAATAGTCTAAACGGTGTTTTTCTTTTGTTAAGTGCATTATGTGTCAGGTTTTATAGTTTCCACGGAACAGCATCACACATTACACAATTCAGCACGGTAAACATCACAAGCACCAAGACGTAGATCAAGCGATTTAATGTCAAATGTGATTCATATTCCCTGTGCCGTGGTAGGTACACTTTTTAAATAAACACAAAGGCAAACAGCAGAAACAATTGTTGATTTAAGAGGGAAATGATGGTTCTGCATATCGTCCAATGCATCAAGTCACACAGAATAACAATATATGTTCCTTTGGTACAGCTAAGAATATTTGTTTTTGGATATGTTTAAGCAGGTGTGATAACTTCTTGGTTTAAAGAAACATATACACCAGTGATATAATATAGAGCAAGTGAGAGGTGCAGATACTATCAGATTATTACATGGCATTTTTCATATCGCATGTATTATCAGCCTTTTGTTCAATATCAGCCAAAGAGCAGCCGGATGGGTTGAGGGCTGATATTGACTGAGGGCTGATAATGCATGCGTTATGAAAAATGACATGCTGTGATCTTTTATCATATGCCTCAATAAGGGAGAAAAATAACAGATTAATATATTAATTCTTTGAAGTGGTTCTCAAATAGATGTTCAAAGAGTGAAAAGACCGCGAAGGTAGTAAATCCAGAATGAAAGATTTCTATCAAATGCATAAACAGAGATTAAAAACAACAGTTTAATCTATTCCTATATGGTCCGATACCACAATTGTCGTCCCTTGATTTTCGTTGTCCACGAATGTAGTCCCTAGTGTGGACAGTGTGTTACTTTTTTTCATATACCCCTTCCAAGTGTATTTTTCCATGTTTTATGCCTGAAATAATAAGTCAATGGATGAAATGATATGTCAAAACAATTTGGGTAATGAATTGTAAAGGAAAGAAGTGATTTGGTCCAGTTAAAAAAGGTTAAAAATTAGCACTTAGAAAGCTGTCAAAAGACCCCCTTAACATAAAATTGTCCATATTTTAAGTTAATCGGATGAAGTTTTCTATAGTTTTGATATCAGTTGTCCCAAAAGTAGTACAACACACTGTAAAAAAATTATTGAGAAAGCGCAGGTGGGATTTTTTTAACTTGCATTTATTGTCTAAAAGAAATGCACTACGAAATAATTGTGGTCTCGGACCATATGGACGATAAAAAAAATGTCAAAAACAAAATATAATGAACACTGTTCACTTTCTAAAATAGTCTTTTCAAAATGCTTTTATTTAATCATTTGTTAGTTCGTTTGTTTCAATTGGGTTTTTTAATTATTTATTTGTTTGTTTGTTTGTTTGTTTTTTATTGAATTTTACATAATATACTTTCCTGTATCCAAATAATTGTGTTTTTTTTTTAATTCTTAAAGAACCTCTCCGGGTACCCCACATTCACGAATAAAATCGTGGTATGCACAGCAAGCCATGATTAAACCTTACATACGGCGAACCTTTCAACATCACATTAGTTTTTCTACGAACCTCTGTTGACAAATTGAAAGAATACATCGAAGATTATTTTTTTTATCAAAAAGATGATAATGTAATATTGCGAAAAATAAAAGATGATTATTAATAATTGAGCATAAACAATATGTCTCGAAACTAGATCTGTTAAACTTAACTACAATATGTAGACCTAGAGAACGATTTAGATTACTAGTACTATTAATGAACTGTGGTTTTAAATAAACTCATCATAGATGCCAGGACTAAATTTTGGACATACGCCAGACGCGCGTTTCGTCTACATAAGACTCATCAGTGACGCTCGAATCCGAAAAAGTTAAAAATGCCAAATAAAGTACGAAGTTAAAGAGCATTGAAGACGAAAATTCCTAAAAGTTTTGCCAAATCCAGCTCAGGTAGTATATTCCTGAGGTAGAAAAGCCTTGGTATTTCAAACATTTTAAATTCTGTAAACAGTTAATTTATAAATATAACCATATCAATGATAATTCATGTCAACACAAAAATGTTGACTACTAGGCTGGTGATACCCTCGGGGAAATAAATCAATAAATCTCCACCAGCAGTGGCATCGACCCAGTGGTTGTAAATAAACTCATCATAGATACCAGGACTAAAGTAAACGTCTATTTGTTAAAAGTAATATTGTGTATGAACATTAAAGAATGTATAACATCTTTATTTGTAATTATCAATTGAAACTGATGACCATTTCACCTATAGAAAGTAGGGATGGCAACGAGTACTCGAGTACTCTGGTACTCGCTCGGAAAGCCTAGTACTCGAGTACAATTACAGTACTCGGATACTCGTTTGCTTTTTATTAAGAATAATTATCTTCTAACATTTCCCGAGACTACCCTGTCTTATAGAAGTACCAACAACGTCCGTTCCTTCCTAGGGAATGTTTTCATGCGCAGGACTTGTTGTAGCAAAACTTGTAAATTCATACAGCCATTAATCTGATCCAAGAGGTTATACTAGTGACCTCCTTCATCTGATGTTGTTGACTAGATCACATATCTAAACAAGAACAATATTAAAGTCCCATATGGTTACTCCTATGCAACAGATGTAATTATAGATGTTGGTACACGGATTAACCCATTCATGGATTAATCACGCATCACAGCCCGTGAACTAATCTTGTTGATCAAAACTTATTTGTAAACATGATTGGTATGGGATTTACTCTTTATTTGAAAAATAAGTATTGTGTTACTTACAATTTAAAGAGAGGCGAAATATACGAGAGGGACATTCAAATCATTAGTCGAAAATAAACTAAAAGCACCATGGCTAGAAAAAAAAGACAAACAAAAAACGTACAGAACAACTAAATAAAATGAAGAATTTATTTCAGAATTACCAAAAAGTTTAATTTATTTAGATCTTATTATAAATTCATTTGTAAGATTTAAATGAATTTTGAAAAAATGAATTAAAATAAATTCTGCATATATATATATCAAGGGAAATTGCTCTGTATTTTGTCTGCACTGTGGTAGGCTTTTTTTTTGCATCGGTTCAATTACAAGTATTACTTATTTTGTTAAAGGGAATGACATGTCTTGACAACTGGATACGACGTAGAAGGATAGAATTGCTTGTGAAATATTTCAGGATGGTCTACGTTGGCGCTGATATTAACAAGAATGTGTCCATAGTACACGAATGCCCCACTCGCACTATCATTTTCTATGTTCAGTGGACCGTGAAATTGGGGTCAAAACTTTAATTTGGAATTAAAATTAGAAAGATCATATCATAGGGAACATGTGTACTAAGTTTCAAGTTGATGTAACTTTAACTTCACCAAAAACTACCTTGACCAAAAACTTTAACCTGAACTTCGCACTATCATTTTCTATGTTCAGTGGACCATGAAATTGGGGTCAAAACTATAATTTGGCATTAAAATTAGAAAGATCATATCATGGGGAACAAATGTGCTAAGTTTCAAGTTGATTGGACTTCTTCAAAAACTACCTTGACCAAAAACTTTAACCTGAAGCGGACGGACGAACGGAGGCACAGACGGACGGACGGACGGACGGATGGTACGACGGACGGACGGACGAACGGAGGCACAGACCAGAAAACATAATGCCCCTCTACTATCGTAGGTGGGGCATAAAAATCGTCTCCAAACATGACTAAATTGTAGATTTTTTACACTTCTTCGATCATAACGTTTTTAAGGTATAAATTTGCACAGATTTGAGCACATAACACATTAAAATAAGGATCTGGGGCGGAAAGTAGATACTGCAGTTCATATAGAGCATTCAAAGTTTCAAAACGACCAGAAACGACAAGTTTCATACCCTGTCGTTTGATTATTGAGCAAATCTTTGCGGAAATTATGAAATTTCGTCTCAAAGTTTTACTCCTCCTGAATGTATCTATCTTTTATGAGACAACTAATATCAGTTATTCATGTTTTGTTATGCATCATCAATGTGTATAGCTAATATACATCACTAATGTGTATAGAACAAAAACGAGATGGTTGCTGTGCGATGTGATCTTCTTTCCTAATTTATCAACAAGATGTTTGACAAACTAAACTAGACTCAACTAAAAGCAATATTTTAGTCCAAGAAGGTATTCATATGACGAAGACATACTCTTTCAATCAGTTTTATTGAAGTCTGCAGCTGGCATGTCAGTAACTGTTAGTAGTCCTTTGATTTCCTTGTTCACCTGTTAAATCTTTTCTGTGTTTTATGTGCTCCAAATTTAAATAAGGTTATGGATTTTTTAAATTTTAAAATCATAACCGAAGACACATTGTCAAAATGGGCATCTTGTGTAGTTAATTTGGAACCATTAACGATATATTGTACTGGTATGTCCCAAATTGAGCTATGGAGTGTGATCTTAATAAATTTCCTTTCATTTGAACCAATTTTGAAACTCTGTTCTCCGACTCTCTTGCTTATCATGCTTATATGAAATTTCTTCGAGAAAAAGGAAAAGAACAACTGATGTTCTATCACGGAACGGTTTTAAGTTTGACAACTATGTTAATCGTATTTATCGAAAAACACTTGAAATAAATATCGTAGATGCTGTTAACTCTTATACTTTCTCGTTTGACTGGAACAATGAAAATTGACAATTAAGGTACAGAAAAACAGAATTATACGAAACAACAATCGACCTGTGAAATTTGTTAATTTATAAAGCAACATTTTAAAAATTATATACTTATGTGTTCAATATTAAAAGCTTGTGTTTCCTCGAATAAATAGATGGTCTATATCTTTCGATTCCTTAACATTTCCTCCAATGTAAGACAAAAAGTCAATAGTAATAATCATCGAAATATTCCGAAAAGCTGCACATGCACACTCGTGACTTGAAGACCGGTACGGAAAGCTCGTGTTGCTGTTTACTGCATATGCGTTACTTTTCACGACACCACAACCTCGTCCTTCTGCCCTTGTTAATGACCGAATGTAACTTGCCATCGACGTTTTAATTGCAATAAGAAATGGAACGTCAACCAGCAGTAGAGCATGAACTGAATATCTCTTCTACCGTTTGTCTCTTGTTTATTTTTTACTCAATCTTCAGTTGTTCATGAAGTTTTTTGTGTAATTTATATATCATGACCGACATTAGAAACGAAACAATAGAATAATATTTCTTAATTTTTGAAGGAATGTATAACCGTCAAAAGTAATGCCTGCCTGTAACAAACGCCAACATTATAGTCAGAAGGGTCAACCAATTCTGTTCGACATGTTTTGGGTTCTGTTTTACACCTTCTGATTTTGCCTTTGTTCCACACATTACAATGGTTTTTGGCAATTATGTGGTCGGAACTTCAGGGATCTAAATGTTTTTATTCAGGCGATTCTTTGGCATTTCAGTTTATGGGAAAAAATCATGGCATGACTCTTTGCGCATTGGCATTCGCAATTCGATAATCAGTTGACGTTGCGGCCGTACACATGTGTCGCAAATGACGTTGCGTATTCAAATTCTATTGACGATGCATTGTCATTACATGTTGATCAGGTCAGTGATGGTCAGCAACAAATCCCGTCGACCTGTACCGTTGTCGAAAAGACAGAAACACGAGTTTTTGAAGTCAAACTGTGTGGTTGCAGCACGTTTACGTTGTTTTGTTTGCAGTATTCTCATGGGCTGATTACGTTTTTTTATTCCTCAGTCTTAGCAATATGAAGATGGAACATTTTTTAACTGATTAACGTGTGGCAAAGGATTGAAAGAACTGTTTTACGAAGCAAAAAAACGGATTTTTTTTTATGGGTTTCACATTTTGTTTTTAAAAATTTGTTCGACTTCAAAAAACCGGTATGTTCAATAACCACAATCAAGTTAGATGTTGTTTTTCTTAAAGAGAAAGAAGTATGATAAGCATAAACAGTAGTTGTACTATTATGTATTATTGACATGATTTATTAAGAAAAATCAACTAAATGAGTGTTGCGTTTTTTAAGCCGGTCAGTATATATTTTCTGCTAATACAAATACAATTTTAAGACTACGTAATTGGTTGAACATTTCAGCAGGTTTCTTTTGACGTTTTGATGTTCTATGCAAGGTTACTGTAGTTTTATTGAGTTTTAAAAAATGGCATTTTATTTTCTTTTATTGTCGAAATTGATACTATCAACGCAACTCTAACTTATAATATTCCCTTGACATTAGTCTGTTAAATTACGTCAATGGTGTCATGCAAGGTGAACAGATAGTCTAAACAGTGTTTTTCTTTTGTGTAGTGCATTGCTGAATATGTAAGCCATTGTCATTATAGTGACAGGTTTTGTAGTTTCCACGGGACAGCATTGCACATTACATAATTCAGCACGGTACGCACCATATGTACCAAAACGTAGATCAAACGATTTAATGTCAGATGTGATTTATATTCCCTGTGCCGTGGTAGGTACACTTTTTAAATTAACACAAAGGCAAACAGCAGAAACAAATTGTTGATTTAAGAGGTTAGTAATGGTTCTGCATATCGTCCAATACATCAAGTCATACAAAATAAAAATCTATTTGGCGTTGGTACAGGTGAGAATTTTAGTTTTTGAATATGTTCGAGGAGATGTGATGACATCTTGGGTTAAGAAAATATATTCAGGTGTGGTTTGATTTGATAAAGAGGAAGCGAAAGGTGCAGATACTTATTTGTATTTTCACAAGTAGAATTCCAGCCTTCAATCTCATAAATATAAAAAAGACTATTCCATATCAATTGTGATAACAGCCTTTAATCTCATCAATAGAAAACTAGGTTATCTTTCTGTAATACTCTTAAATATAATGCAAAGAAATTCATTTATTTATTTATTTAAAAAATAAAATATCGGCCAATCATTTTGAAAAAAAGCGACAGAAAGTGTAGAAATTTGCGCGAAGAAACTTTCTATAAATACATGTAAAGCAAAAATAAACAACAATAACTGTCCTTTCTTTGAATCAAAACTATCAGATTACCATGAGAAATTTTACACACAAATTTACGACAAAAAGCATGAATATCCTTTCACTATAATTGTTATTTTTCTTTTTTTTTTTTTTGAACGGTGATGGTCCCTCGGCATCGTCTTACTAATATTCAAACTCATTTGCTATGTTGGTGTCTATAATGTAATTTTTTTGTTTGCCATAAATTATCTCCTAATTGATACGATATTCCCGTGCTTGCATTTCCTATCATGATTTTCTTGATAGAGGGTTACTGCTCACAAGGAAGCTATTAAACCAAGAGTTCCAAATGGTGAAGTTGAAATCATCCCTTCGTAAATTTTACGGACGCCATCACGAGTTGGTTGACCGTTATGGAATAACCGTTTCACAAATGATATCGGATATGTTCCTTACGTCGTAACTACAATCCCCTTCCCTTTCATGAATGTGACCTACCGAATTAGACTATTTACCGGATTTGTAATCACATAAGCAACACGATGGGTGCCAAATGTGGAGCAGGATCTGCTTACCCTTCCGGAGCACCTGAGATCACCCCTAGTTTTTGGTGGGGTTCGTGTTGTTTATTCTTTAGTTTTCTACGTTGTGTCATGTGTACTATTGTTTTTCTGTTTGTCTTGTTCATTTTTAGCCATGGCGTTGTCAGTTTGTTTTAGATTTATGAGTTTGACTGTCCCTTTGGTATCTTTTTTCCCTCTTTTACTGCCTAGTTCATCTGTTTTTTTGTTATATGTTTTCTGCCTCGTATTGATCTGACGAGTTGACCCCTCTTCAATAGTTTGTTCTAATCTTGAAATGTTACACCACTAGGAGGGTACGCGATTTCAAACATGGTTAATCCTGCATCAATTTTAATCTCTTCAAATTCAGAAACCTGTAGTTCAGTAGTTGTTGTTCGCTCATATTTGATTTTTCGTAAATTGTTTAATTGTGAATTAGGCCGTTGGTTTTCTCAATTGAATTATTTTATGTTTGTCATGTCGGTGTCTTATTTGGCCGCCTATGCAGTATACGGATTCTCATTGATGAAGGTCATATCATGATTGACTATAGCTATTTACATCCATGTCTTTTTAACTTTGGTTGATATTTAATTGTCTCATTGGCAATCATACCCTTTTTAATTTCGACACATTCTTTTCAAAGATGTGTTTGTTTAATCAAATATGTAGTTTTTCGATGGATGGGATGTTACAAATGAATTTTATATTTTTCATTTCTCTAACGGTGGTGTCTAACACTACAGGGAGATAAAATCAGCTAAACGTTTTAAAATAATGTTGTATTGTTACGGCAATATTTATATGTAGATTCTCAATGATCAAAATTAGTGACTGTCAAACTGCTATATAACCAATGTATTTTTTCTGATAAAATGGTTGGTTCAATTTTTTAGAAATTTTTATTTTATATATTTTTGTCAAAGGGTCAAAGTAAATACTTTGTCAAAACTTTATGAAAATTAAACGAGCCAAAATAATTTTAGTGAAAGTGTTGGGTACCACCTTAAAAAACAATTTTACTACACAAGGCTCTTAAGATAAATTTACATTTCTTTGGATTCCTTGAAGTACCTTTCCAGGTACATCAAATGCACGAACATAATCATTGTATGCACAGCAAGCGATTAATTCTTACATATGGGCAACTTTCAACACCACACTATATTATTCTATGAAATACTGTTGACAAATTCAAAGAACACATTGAAAAAGATTGATTGATTTATTGGTGATAGTGTAATGTTGCGAAAAATGAAAGATAACAATGATTAATTAAGCCTAAACAAAAATCTAGGTCGGTTACAGTACACTGCAATCTGTAAAACTAGAGTAAGATTAAAATCAGTCATACAATGTTTAGCGCTATTAATGCACTGTAAGAAAAATGACATGATTTTAACGTCTATTTGTTAAAAGTCGTTTTGTGTTTGAACATTGTAAAATGTGTGCCATCACTTCATCCATATGATAAGCTATTCAAACTAACAAGTTATATACTTTCTGATTCATCATCCTTCTCAAAGTGTCGTTTCCATGAATATGTCTTATTTATTATGAGGCAAAAAATACCAGTCACTCATATTTCAATAGCACAAGAAAAAAATGGTTGCTGTGTGAGATAATCTTTCTTTCCCAATCTACCAACAAGAAATCTAAAAACGTTATAAAAACAGGAATAACTAACAGCAATATTTTAATTCAGGAAGGCATTCATAATTTGATTATATCGACCAATTACAGTCTTCTGATAGTTCTTTGCATGGAAGGTTTTAATAGTTTTGACAAAAATATTATTCAACCATACATGCATTCGTACATCTATTTTATGTCATATGGCGTCTCGCTAATCTATTAATAGTTTTTTACATGTAGCTTGAAATGCAGAATGTCTGTTGGATTACACCATAGATGTAAGAATAGGTAAGTAGTTTTTCTCCACTATGTACGCAACATTATGGAGTATGTGTAAGTGTAAAATTCCGTCTGATTGGTTGGAAGAACATTGTAATGGGATGATGTAGCATACTTTTATATGGTTAGTTCCCATTTTAGTTTTCGAAAATTCATTTAGATAACTATCTATCTCCGTCTTTTGGTCTAGTGCAAAGGGAGTACTTTCATAGAGGTTTACAAATTTTCGTATCCAGTCCCCAAGATTGCTGAACGTGAAATATCCATTCATTTCACCAATCGAAAACGAAAAGAGAAATGGGCTGCATACTGAAAAAGCATTTATTTAACAACCACCATCTATGTTAGCTGAATTAAATGTTTATTTGTTTCTGTGAACTGAATTAGCCTTTAAAAATAATTATAGATAGTTCATCTTATTTCAAATGTTATAACTAATCGATCCATTCTCATTCATTTCAGTATTGAAGAAATTTCTAAAAGAAGAAAGACAACTCCTGTCATACTTTTTCGTTGTTCGATCTTTGACTTAAAAGTTTTGATGTCTATTGATTTATTAAAATATTTTTTTTATTCTAATTGGATATATCAGTGACTCTTGGACATGAACAGCAATAAAAGGTAGCAGTCGAAATTCAAAAGACGAAATTCAAAATCAAGACAGATACAAAAATAAATACAGGCGGTGCACTGACGAACTAGAAAACACGCAGCAAAATTATTTAATAAAAAAACTCATCTTTTTTGGGGGGAAAAACAAACTGCCTACATCAAATTCAACTAAAGAACTGTTAAAATATAGGACTGGCAGACTGAATTTATTTGTCATGATTTCGTCGGTTCTTCGATTGATGAATTTTGATTTGCACTTTGGTATCATCCGCCTCTTTACATTTAATAACATTGTGTGCATTTTTTATTGTTATTTTAAAATATCAGTGATGCATCTTTCAAGTCTAAGATTGTACCAGGTGACTGATCTGACAGAATTTCTTAATCACAATTAATAATATGTTTTGATTAATTAACTTGTTAAATATGTTGTACTATTTGTGCTTCTTTTGCATGTTTTAAACGATAAAGCAGACAGTCTGATATGTTTCTAAATACTAAGTATCTTTACAATGTCGGTGCAACATAGATTCTGCTCCAAAATGATGGATTACATAAACAAAATGAGAACAAAATAAGTATAAATATAATTGATCAAAGACATGTTTAATTATTCACGTTTGAAAAAAGTCATGTGCTGTGTACTTTAACTTATGAGCCGCTTCTGATTACCTCTATGTACTTGTACTCTCTTGCCGTGTTAATGAAATTGTCACGGATTTTCAAAGCATTCTCAGAAAACACATAATTAATTCATGAATATTTAAAACAGAAAAGAGACGTTTATATCTTATTTATGTTGGCATACACTTACTTAAATGTTAGACGAAAATTGAATAAGTAGAAAAAATACATCTGACTCATTTATTTGTTCAGATCACAAGTCTTTTTTATTTTTATTTTATATATCTTCGTTTTTATACAGGAACATGGAATACTATAAATTCTGTTGCACCTACATTGTAACCACATAGTATTTCTCCTGTATCCGTTTTTTTTCAATGAGATGATATACAATGTAGTGTTCTTTAAAACTAGGAGTTTATAGTAAAAATCCTTAATCACACTGGTAGTTGCATCTTGGATCTTTTAATTCTGAATACAAAATTGCAATTGAAAATATGTTCAGTTTTGTGTACACAGGCAAAATTTGCTCACATGAATTTCACATCAATCTCACGTGAAATTCACATGAAAAATTTCACGTGAGATTCACCTCAATCGAGCTTATACATGAATCTGATGTGAAATTTTTCACATGAATTTCACGTGAAATTTACAACAAAAAAACTGATATTTTTCATGATATTTGAATTACTCTTTTTTAAAAATTCATGTGAATTTCACGTGAAAAAATTTCACGTGATTTTCATGTGAAATTCACATGAGTTTCACATGAGAATCACGTGAAACTCTCAAAAATTGTTTTCACGTGAGTTTCACGTGAAAGCTCGTTTGAGGTGAAATTGATGTGAATTTCACGTGAGATTCACATGAATTTAAATTCACGTGAAATTGATGTGAGCGAAATTTGACTGTGTACCTTTAATTTGCAAAATTATACGTAAATTTGTCGTGGTTTTTCATGTTGTTGTTTTGCATAACATGTCAAAAAGTCTACTTCAGGTAAAATAAGTCGACGATTTCAATACTTTTTTTTCATAAAAAATTACACCACAAACATCATTTCTGTTCTTAAATATCTGGATTGACATAATGCTATTCATTTGTTGTAACAAATTTTGTGAACTAATTATATTATTATTTGCGAAATTTCAGGGGTCATTTAAAGGATTTATCATACCTCTTCGGCCCTTCTTTTGAAATAGAACACTGAATAACATTTACGTAGATATAGGAAGATGTGGTGTGAGTGCCAATGAGACAACTCTCCATCCAAATAACAATTTAAAAAAGTACACCATTATAGGTCAATGTACGGCCTTCAATACAGAGCCTTGGCTCACACCGAACAACAAGCTATAAAGGGCCCCAAAATTACTAGTGTAAAACCATTCAAACGAAAAACCAACTGTCTAATCTATATAAAAAAACGAGAAACAAGAAACACTTATAAATTACATAAATAAACGACAACTACTGTACATCAGATATACATGTAGATGAAACGAAAATCTATCTAAGACAGGTGCACTATGATTAAAAGAACTACATATCGCATTTCTGCCTTCGACAATATGTCAAGACCATGTCATAGAGTAAGCTATAATACTAGGCTCCGTTTTTTTTCTCTCTATTACTGAAAGTCAAATGAATGATAAAATTCAGAATGGAAATGGGGAATGTGTCAAAGAGACAACAAGTCCCGACCACAGAGCAGACAACAGCAGAAAGTCCCCAATAGGTCTTCAATGCGGCGAGAAATTCCCACACCCGGGGCGTCCTTCAGCTGGCCCCTTAACAAATATATATACTAGTTCAGTGATAATGAACGTCATACTGAACTCCAAATTATACACAAGAAGCTAAAGTTAAAAATAATACACGACTAATAAAGGCCAGAGGCTCCTGACTTGTGGTCTGTATTTATGTCTATTATATTTTGCAATGAATTATAAATGTAGTTATAGTTTAATCCGTTTAGTTTGTAACCTTTTTTTATATTTTTATATTTTCCCTCAAGTTTTCAATTCGTTAACTTAGTAACCACATGTATCTATATATATATCTAAACTTTTGACATAAAGACCTGCTTTGTGTGACGAACCGACCAAATCAGAACCTGTAACTCAGTGGTTGTCGTTTTTTAATGTGTTACATATTTGTTTTTTGTTCATTTTTTTATAATAAA
Source organism: Mytilus galloprovincialis (assembly GCF_965363235.1). Taxonomy (NCBI): domain Eukaryota; kingdom Metazoa; phylum Mollusca; class Bivalvia; order Mytilida; family Mytilidae; genus Mytilus; species Mytilus galloprovincialis. The sequence goes on along the minus strand of NC_134850.1, from coordinate 43,531,337 downwards.
TAAGGCCGTTAGTTTTCTCGTTTGAATTGTTTTACATAGTTATTTCGGAGCCTTTTATAGCCGACTATGCGGTATGGGCTTTGCTCATTGTTGAAGGCCGTACGGTTTTCTACAGTTGTTTATTTTTGTGTCATTTTGGTCTCTTGTGGAGCATTGTCTCATTGGCAATCATACTACATCTTTTTTTTTAATATTTTAGATGTTAATGTTTGGTTAACGAGTCTGGGTGTACTACCATCTATCTATTTTTAATCATAGATTAGATATTAATCATAGTTTTGCTCAGCAGCAGATGTCAACTTTGTCTCTTTACATTATGTTATAATTTGATGGGAACTAGAAAATCAGTCATTAGGACTGCCCCCTGTTTAGACTCCCTGCTTTCTTATCTTTTGTTTCGTATTATGAGTATGCGTATTAAAGTACATACGTCTTTCAAACGGTAATCTATAATTTACCAGCAAGTTGATATGACATTTGAAAACTGAATGGTTAATGTAGTAGAACAATTGCAAAACAAAACAATTCTATAATATCAAAACCAATTATCCCCCATACCGGTGATTTTAATGGTTATAATGGAAAAACGTTGAAAACTAAGTCGCCTTGATCAGCAATTACAGGATGCAATCACAAAAATTACCGGAATTCTTGGAAACTGTTGCTGTGTATATGAAAGATAGCATTAATTTGTAATACATTTGTCTTAGCTTCATCGTTCATTATCCATTCATTTTGGCTTAGGACGCATTTTTGTAAATTGTTTGAAAGGTTTCTTCAATACGACTAATAGATTGATTTATGGACTAAATCAATGCTAAATTATCACCAATTTAGATATTGTTTGCAATTTCCCGCAATATTTGATACTAGAACCTAAGAGGTCTGTGTTATTAACATTGATTCCAAATATCTCTATTTGATGAAGATAAATAGAATGAGTGTGGTCAATGCTTGTTTCTGATAAGAAGACAAATAGGAAAAAGTTCAATAAGTCATCTCTATTTGAAGTAATGGGATAATTGGCAAACATATTTCATTTCAAATATTTAAACATTTCAATTAGAATATGACGTCCGTAATTGATTATTGTATTTTCTATAATAGGGCATTGAATAGTTGTCCTTGAAAATATTGATTGCGGGGGACACGTTTATATTAAGTCTTTTTAAGTGTTAATTTTGAATAATTAACAGTTAATTTTGCGTGTTGTTCATGTTGTTTAAATGAAGCAAAAAAAAAAAATGATATGAAAAGAGAACTAAATTATATTATAATATCCATATTAATAATGTATAGAAAATCAATGTAAAATTACAAATTATTTACTCGTATTTCAAACAGAATACATAAATGTCTGACAATTCATATGGCATTTTTTATATGTTCAAATATTACCCTTTTTATAGTATTAGTTTGCACTACATGTTACTAATTTTTTACCATTGACGACTGTATCATAAGTTATTCATCAGTCGTATGCTCGATTACGCTATGTATATTCCAAAAAGTTTATAAAGAAATTACCAATATTCATCTATTCATAAACCAGTCATGAAGAATGAACTATAAGCTATATGTAACAGATTTTAAGTAAGATCCTCCATCTCTTCTCTAACTTAAAGTCTTTGCGATAAGCCGATAAATTAGTTTCGTGTTCACACGACGATGTTAAACATAAACAAATCAATCAATCAATCATCCTCTTTAGAGTGCATTCTGCTTTCTTTTTTTGGCTATATAAATTTCCGTATCCTAATTCTACGGTAGTACAATGTATATATATCGTTTGTTTCATGTTCATCTGATTAAATCATATTTTTTTAAATTTAGAATAATGAATGTTAATTGTTTATATATTTAATTGAGATGTGGGCAAAAGCACTGCCTCAAACACAAAATAATGTCATAATATCAATACCTGTTGGAATACATAGTTTCTACCCTTTATTCCGTTTAAAACAAATACTGTATATCATTTTTAACTTGTATCATGAAGGAACTTCACTTAATACCAATGTACACAGTTAGGGAAACTGTTGGAATGGCTCCTGTTTGTAAATAGAGTGTGGCATCATTGCACATTGTCAGTACTTAATTATTTCACAAGAACAGACTGTATCTATACATCCTGCATATAAAATTATCTACTTCTGTACTTTCATCATCTTTATTACTTTAATTAGAGAAAGCATAATTTTCTTTTTTTAAGTATCACTCAAAAATGCATTGTAGTCATTTTTAATTAAATTTTCCTGTAACATAATTACTGTAATTAGAAATTAAATTAGGGACAAATGATCAGACCATCTCGACAACAACGTCCACATGCTTGTCGTTATTAGATTAAGAATATAAGGATTCATTTGGTAAGGATGTTTTACTTATGTCTTCTCTTTAATCAAATCTTAACGACCAATCAAATTGACGTAAAGCTGTATTAACGACGTGTAACTGTTATTCTACGAACTATGTAATTGGTCATAAATATTTCAGAAAAGACAAGGAGAAAGTTGAATAGTTTTTTTCAGAGTTCAAAGTCGTTCAAAGTACATTTTTTTTGTAATTTATATTAACTGGACTACGGAATTTTGAACAGCAGTAATCTAACTAAATTATAATTAATATGGATACAAATTCACGTAAGTCTCATTAATGCAGGTAAAAGTGCACTTGATATGCTGAAGACTTGGTACTTGTATTTTACAGAGCTGATAAATCAGCAATTAAAATCAAACAATTCTACAATACATGAACATGTCTACAATGTGTGAGGTGTCATACCTTAAAAATTCGTTTGTACATGTATGCCGTATTACCATTGTTCTTCAAAGAAGAATCTACATACATTGTAGCTGCAGCATTTTATCCACAATTTAAAATGTTCTTTTATATAAAACGCTAAAAGATAAGAATGAATATTTTCAGTTAGTTGAAGTTACTATAAGAGGATTGAACACATTTTCTAGACGGTCATGTGTTAAACTGGGCCGATATACTCACGAACTAACGAAAATCTATGTAAAGTAACTAAATTAGCGACCCATGTAAAAAAATTTAAAATGTGTTTATCGTTTTAACAATTCTCCGATCATTATTTACTATCCTTTTTTTCAATTTTAATAGATTTCACTTTTAAAAACCAACGATGTAGAAGTAAAAAAAAAAATAATGAGTTATATGACTTAAATTGAGTAAAAAAACCAAATCCCTGCAAATAAGATGCATAAGACCAAAAACTATCAGGAAATCTCCAGACGTTAATGTTTCTATTTTCTTCCATCTCCTTTTTCAACTTCAAATTAAATTTGCATGCACTTTATCTTCTCTTTGACGTGAAATCAACGAAAACAGATTTTTCATTGAGCAAGATTGATAACGTTGGCAGTTACAGACTTATAGGATCTTACCAACATCACAAAAGACCACAAGATAGATTACAAAATTATATATTAAATGTCCTGGTACGTTTTCAGTTGACAAATTGAAACGTTAAGCTGATTAGTATAAATGGGAGAATTATTCTAAGCTTAAAGTAAGTAATGAATTTGTCGGAATTGGTTTTTATATCAGATATAACTGTCAATGCTGACTGGATCTGATTAAGACTGAAATCTATGAAAATCTCACTGAAAATCTAATATAATCGTATTGTGTTTGGCTAATTTTGTAATGTATCTGACATTCTAGTTCAATAAAGTGCATGCTAGTTGATTTGTTATTTGTTCGTGTTATTAAACGGGTTTACTTATATTAAAGAGGGTCTTTACAATGCATTAAATACGCTGGGAGGTCTTTGAGCTTTTCTGATTAAGAAGACGTCAATTAGCCTTATGTTTTTATGATTTTTGTAATAATTTCTGCAGATGTTTCCGGTTGTCTATCATATTAAACATCTAAAAAAAAAAATTATTTAAGATAAATTTGTTAACTCAGGTGATATTGTATTGCGTAAAATGTTCCTGTTGGTAATTTTGAAATTTGGTTTTGTATGTTCGCTCACTCGGTTTGTTGGAGAGTGTTTCAATCATATTTTTGAAAGTATTGATCTCGTATTTGTCATTTTATGTTTACTGTTTATCTATTTTAATCAGAAAAGTTATTTACTTGAATAAAATCGTTTTATTTTTCTTGAAATTCATTAGCATATGCTGCAAATTGCTAATGTTTATACAATCTAGGAAACATATTTGCGTCTCTATGAAAAGTTTTATTTAAGTGTATTTGTCATATTGAATGGAAATGGGGAACTTTCAAAGCGACACCAATCCAACCAAAGAGCATAGAAAAATATAAACAAAAATACAAGATCAACAAAAGCCATAGGCTCCTGACAGTGGCAAACATGCGGCTCCAATTCTGGTTGACCCTTTGCAAGGTCATCTGTCTACCAAACTTATGCAAATGATATAATGGTTTAATAATACAACAGTATGAATTTTTTTTCTCACAAAGGTCAAAACCAAGAACGGCCAATTGACCTTGATCTTGAGATCGATTTAAAGGTCATAGGTGAGTGAATTCCTATTGAAATACCCTAGGTCATCCACTTGTAAGTTTGATGAGTTTTCACTAAATCAAATATTTAAGGGGGAAAACTCATATGATTGGTCTCACTAATTCTACGACCCACATGCGTTGATAATCCTCCATGCCGATAACAATTATATTACATCATCGATGTTATTATCAACTCTAAAGACTTACGGTTATTTTGGAATATTTATGTATAAATGTATATATAGATAACAAGCAGTTTTAAAATTACGAACATGCCTTGACTTTTTACCTTGACCTTCATTTCCTCCAAAAGATTCAATGACCTTATATCAAAAGACTTGGTGTATGCATTCATTTAATATATCGGCTATGTTGAATTCAAATAGGGAAATAACTCTAATAAGATGTTATTGGATCACCTCGGTAAAACACCATTAAGAGTAAACAAACAATTTGGAGAAATACGTTTGTCGATATCATTTATGGTTTCAGAGAAATAAAGGTAGCAGGAAAAAAATTATTTACAAAACAGAAGCAAAAGATTTTTCCACGAAAATTGGAAAAAGTACATTAACTTTCGAGCTAATCGTTTTTTAAATTGGGGTATTTAATGCTTCAACACGAACAAATCTTTAAAATGTCAATCAATTATAAAAGTCGAACTGAGATCAAATTCCGACAATTTATAACGTTCCATTCGCAAGTTCTGCCTTCGTTTTTATTGGTTAGAAGTAATTAAACAATCGCAATTTATTTCTCTTTAAGTAAACAAATTAAATGTAACAAAATACTTCTATAGAATTGAGTGTAAGTAAGTGCACCAGTAGGTTGACGATTTTCAAATTAAGGAAGACGATAGAAATTCAGGGGGTAAAAACAACAAGAAGAGAGAAAATTGTTTGTTCAATGTATTTTTATTTAGATGTTCTATTTTCTATAACTTTATTGAACCTTTTTATGGTATTTGTGCATTGCATATTGCATTTCTTGGTTTCGAATTTTGCTGCCTTTGATTTCACTATATCCAGCGCCGGTTATTTAAAGAGTTGCTTCTGTGCATATTTAAATGATTAGTTTTAAACTATTGCTCATTGTCTTTAATGCTTCCTTTAATTTTTATAAAGTGCATTTGTCTATTAGCTGCACTTTTTTTTTAATTGTTATTTTGTTTCATACTTGTAAATCAAAATTGTTGGAGAAATGAGGTTTTTAACTGAATTTAACTTTATCAATTTTGTGGTGTTCTTATTTTGTCAGATAATATTTTCGCTGATTTTGTAAACAGTTGCATTTTCAATATACAAGGAAGTTCAGAATTCCTTTTTACTTGATAATAAAGGTTATGGAAAGAACATTATACATAATTATATATTTAAAAAAGAACAGAAAATGTAATATTTTGCCAATGAGACGGGCATCTACCAAATACACAGATATATATATTTACAGGACACATATATATATATTTACAGGACACAGTTACTATGTCATTGTATTCAAATTCCTTGTTGTTGGAATTCTAAATACATGTATGTGTGTCTGACAACGTCTATTGGAATTGTGGGAAATGAAATTCTTTTGTTGATTCATTGTTTCCATAAATGACCCTCTCATAATTTGATTATCCCTTTTCATGATTCGTCTTAAAAAGAAAACTAAAATAGATTTAATGATATTCATTATATATCCTTTTATTTTTAAGAGGTATTAATTTTCAAATTGTTGATCTATTCGTAATACAGAATTTTATACTATAGAAATTCAAATATTAAACAATTTTATAACCTTTTTATCATGGCCTTCTGTAACAATTTTTTCGATGTCATTGCATCTACTATATACTTCTTTTTATAAATATCTAATATCTAATCAAGATAAATACATCTTCAGCTAGGATATTCACCAGCAAATACTTCAAACCAATTCTGTGATATTTCTATTCTTTGAAATTATTATAACTTCTAATGATCATCATTTATTATGCCAATTCAATTAAGATCCCATGCGGTTATTTTTTATCTTTTACCAGGCTTGATGTAAGTATCCAAAATATATATGCAGGTGCAAAATCAAATACTTAAGCACCCGTAGTTTCAAAATATACAAAATGTAGTGTTTTGTCCTGGTAGTAAATGTATGACATTGTAATCATTAAGACTAGGGATTTTTTTTAGTAGAAGTTGCCGGAATTAAATCGTTTTAAACGTTTTCTACGTCATAAACTGACCCTGTCAATATTCTTACGCAAGTATTTTTAACTCGTTTTTAAACGATAAAAATGTAAAAACATTGATAAGTTATCATACCTATAATGGAATGATATAAACGTAATTATCATCTATAACGTTCTTATCACACGGCAACTGATAACCCAAATAATTACATCAGCATGAATGTTGATGACACGTAACCCTGCCCTCGTTTTCACAGTACGTCTATTAGTACTGTATAGCTAATATTAACAACATCAGAATTATTCATAACAAGTTAAATTGTACTTATCGTAAAGTACAAGAAATATTTCAGAAATCCAGCGATGAAGTCGTATAACTTATTAATGCTTTTGTTTTTTTCTAGTTTCATTTATAAGGTAATTAAATTCTAGTAAGAACATCAACATTAAAACCGATATTATCTTTGTTTACCAGATACTGTTCGTTTTAATGAGACAAAATAAAAAAAATGGGTCACCGACTTAGTTTTTGGTGTACGAATGAATTAAGCTTGTAATCCATCAGTGCTATGTATATAAGTATTTTATATAACTATAATGAATCATTTTACCGCTTCTATCAAAAAGTTGATACATCAAACTACATGTACACTAGGATATGTTGTTCAATATGTTAGTTGTGTATGGTGTTTGTTAAATCCGAATGTAATTTGTCTTTTCAGAATTTAATTCATTCTGCGTTATTGCATTGCTGGTACGCAGACACGAAAATGACGTCACGTTATTGGTTGATTTCTAAATGTTTGCGACGTTTTTCGCCAATCACAACGTCTTGGTGTCTACAAAGTAAAGGGATGATAAAACAATGAGAGGTCCATTTTCGCAAACATTAAAACGACCAAAGGATTTTTTTTTCACAATTTCAATAGATAATCTCTTTCACACATAAATGTACTAGGATTTCAACAACATGAACTTAGATAAAATGCCATTGTTACGATTGATTGTTGTTGTATACATCTATGTTCATGAGTTTTAGATATCTTCCCCATTGATAAAATATCCCATTTCCTGATTCTTATCAAATGTTTAATTGTCTTTCCTCTGCAATATTTACAAAGTAAATTCAGATTCTTAACTTCCTTGCAGATACGTAATAAAAAATACAAAATATGGGGTAAAGTTATCTGTCAGAAAGATAGTGTTAAAATAAGTTAAAAATTTCATTTTAATTGTCATATCTATCCTGTTTGATAACAACTCACGAAATTCATTGTTTCACAGTTCATTTGATATTTTTTCAGTTTAAAACTCTGTTATTTTATTAGGATGTGTTCTAGTTTGGCTCTGTCTATCTTGACTTCTTATTTTGTTACTTTTGACAAGTGATGAAGATGAAATCACCCATTTGGAAACTTTACGGACGCCATTACGTGTTGGTTTACCGTTAGTGATATCAGATTTAGATAAGACGACGGATACTAGTATGTTTAATTGTCGTTACCACAAACCTGTCATCTTTTCCTCGAATAATTTGATGTATTTGTTTACTGTCGAATATGGGAACAGAATCCTAAGCCGGAGTGTGGAAATTCCATGAACTTGTATGTTATGTACATATAAACTTAATTAGAATTAATATAATTATAAAGACTAAACACCTGGTCTGGACGCACATTAGCGAGACTACTTGAATTTTACCCGTAACATCGATCTTCTAGCCATGATTAAAGCTTAAAGTTTCAAATGTTAACAATATTTTTACATATTAAAAACTGCAATCTTTAAAAAAGCTGCTGAAAAATAATACTCATGGCAAAATTCGAACATACTAAGTTTCTATCAAATGAAACTATACTTAGAATAAAGTATGTAAACATGTAATGACTGCTAATCATGTTAAAATGTTGGCAGACTTTTTCAGCTCTCGCTATTGTGTTACTGACTTCACCAGTGTCTTGTTTTAATAGACGTATATTGAATATTTTTGTTATCAATTTTTCGGGCTAATTCAATAAAACATGTAAAATAAAGTCGATTCCGTTACATTGACGGCAACCTTTCCGTGTATATTGAATGAAGAAACTGATATATGTTATCTGCGATCCAATTCATCAGTGACGCCTGTTTACTTCTCAGCAACACCCAGATAATAGATCGATACAACTATCATTAAGTAGGTAGGTTATCACGTTGTTTTGCATGTTGCTTGCATTTCATTTTCATACCTACAATTAAACACGATACTTGTAAATATCATATATAAGTGCTAAGATAAGAAGTATTTTCACATAAAATCTTTAAGTAGAACATATGATATGCAATGATTCTCTATAAAGCGAATCCTCAAGGACATGGACACTTTTCACAAAATAAGCCAGAATGCTAGCATGGTAAACATGGAATATATCAAATGAGGTATCCATGTCCCACACAAACAAATCATTGATAAAAATGTTATTTTCCTTTTGTAGATCTTTTCTTGGCTGTGACGAGGCACATTGCAAATTTAGTAGTGAATCATTAATTTAAACACCAATAAAATGATGTTCAAAACAGTATGTTTTAATAATCATATATCAGTAAATCTAATTTGTCTGAGCATGTTTATTACATTTTTATCATCATAGACATAGCCATGCATTAAAAATAGTATCTGTAAAACGTATCCGATCATAAAGTTTGTGGTTGTTCGATATACATACAAAAACAACAATCTAAACTTTTTTTTCACCCTTATTACTTTATTTTTGGGTTTAGATATTGGTTTAAAATTTCAATTTTTGCTATTTGACATGTGAGGGTTTTCACTACATTAACCATATGAAACATTCGGCCTCCAGAATCACGCATAAAAATAATAAAGTAAGACATCTATTAAATAATGGACTGACAAATAATAACAAGAGGGAATGTGCAAAATGATCTTAACAATCATTGAATATATGGAATGGAACTCGATTACTTTTACCGCACTTTACTAAATGAAAACATGCCCTGTATGATCCTATGCCATCCACACATTTGAAAGCAGACTTTTTAGATAAGACAAGAAATATGTAAAAGAGGGACGAAAGATACCAAAGGGACAGTCAAACTCATAAATCTAAAACAAACTGACAACGCCATGGCTAAAAATGAAAAAGACAAACAAACAACAGCACACACGACACAACATAGAAAACTAAAGAATAAACAACACGAACCACACCCAAAAACTAGGGGTGATCTAAGGTGCTCCGGAAGGGTAAGCAGATCCTGGTCCACATGCGGCACCCGTCGTGTTGCTTATGTGATAACAAATCCGGTAAATAGTCTAATTCGGTAGGTCACATTAATGAAAGGGAAGGGGATTGTAGTTACAACGTAAGGAACATATCCGATATCATTTGTGAAACGGTTATTCCATAACGGTCAACCAACTCGATGATTTCAACTTCACCATTTGGAACTCTTTGTTTAATAACTTCCTTGTGAGCAGCAACCCTCTATCAAGAAAATCATGATAGGAAATGCAAGCACGGGAATATCGTATCAATTGGGAGATATATATCCCGTATGCAGGTGCTGCTGGAATGTTGCTACTTAGAAATGGAAAGTTCACAATTGGAAAGCTGAAATCATCTCTTTTGTCGTAAAGTTTTGTTTACAACCGACCCTCATTGTCAATTTCTAGATGTAAGTCAAGATATGAGGCCGACTTAACTGTATCTGTAGTATCCTTTATCTCTAGCTCGATTGGATAGATGCGTTCCACATAGTCACCAAATTTTGAATTTTTTAGTGAAAGAACATCATCTATATAGCGAAAAGTAAAGTTAAAGGATATTGCTAACTTCTTATCCTTCTTCCTAAAAAGTTCCTGCATGAAGTCAGCCTCATAATAATAAAGAAACAAGTCGGCAAGTAGATGGGCACAGTTTGTTCCCAATGGAATGCCGACAGTCTGTTGAAAAACACGTCCTCCGAATGTAACAAATATGTTGTCAATCAAGAAATCAAACATCTTGATAATATCAGTTTCAGAGAATTTTTTGTTCGAATCAGAGTGATCCTTTACAAAGTAGTATTTATCCCTCCCTAGGACAAGATATTTGTATCTACGTTGTCCATTATTTTTTACGAAGCAAAGCAATACCAACTCTTTCAATTTGTCTTTTAGTTTGTAATGTGGAATACTAGTGTACAGAGTAGAAAAGTCAAATGTTTAAATACTGTTACAAGATGAAAGAGAGTAGATTGTATGTACTATAAAAGATCTTTGGAATTTTTAAGTATCCACATCTGATTCACGTCCCCTCTAGAATAGGCAGTTTCATAATAACTTAGAAGCCTGTCTTTGATTGCTGATAAAATAGATGTTAATAACTTAGAAAGAGGTTTCGTGGAGCACTTTGAAGACCCAGCAATATACTGTTGTTTGTAAGGACACTTATGTGGTTTATGTATCCAATACAGTGATGGCAGATCCAGTTCTTTATCTTTGGTTGAAATTCCAAAGGAACACAGAACAGACCTATGATTATCCAGGATTTCCTCTTTGGTAAGTGTCGTGAGGGTATATGTTGAGTTTCCAAGTGAATTGTCAATACCTAATTCGTTTATCAAGCAGTTAATGTAATGAGTTTTACATACAAAAACGATGTTGTTTGGGCTTTATCTGCGGGGACAACAACATATTTGTCATGGAGGTAGGATAGGTGTTTTGCAACATTTGGGTCTTTAAAGATTGACGTAACATGGGAATTGATAGACCCATTCAGTTTCTTAATTCTGATTTGTATCAACGACCTCACTGCCTTAATCCATTCAGAAAGAGTGTCTACGTCTTCCTTCTCGCGCTTAGCCCATTGCCTGGCATAATCCTCAACTGAGTCCATAAAAATTTTAATGTTGTATTTCCAATTGATGGATTTAGGCTCACGATATTTCGGACCTTTCGATAACACATTTCGTAGAGAAGTGTTATTAACAATGTTGAGGTCACCGGTAATAACCTGGCCAGCAGGATTATATGTGAATTGGGAACTAGCACAAGTGCAATCAGGAGGTTTAGACTTGAAGTCGTCAATATCGAAATCCTGCAAAACGTGTTTGTAATTGAAAATTTTAGTTGCAATAGGTTTGGTATAGGTATAAGAAATGATTGGTACAGACTGGTCTTTGAAATAAGGAGGTATTTTCGATTTAACTAATTCATGATGAAGGATATTGCCTAAGTTGACGCCATCGATACTTTTGTTGGCAAAGGAAAGATTAAGGAAAGATCTTTTCTCTTTTTCATCTTTGCCAATGCGGACTGGCTTGAAAAGTCTGTGACTAGCAATATCCGAAATTATAGCTGTAATTTTGTATTGGTTTGAATGAGGGTTTGTAACAGTGGATTGTATTCCTCAAACAATTACAACAAATCGGTAAGTATACATTGATCAGATATGTATATACTCAACATGTTTTAGTGTGACCGAAGACGCGTACACAATGTATATAGCAAATGACATCGAAATACTAAGTAATATAATCACCAATATAATCCGTCGTAACAGATAAAAAGAATGATATATATTGAATGTGTTCCTTACCGAGAAGTAATAATAAAATTGAGAATGGAAATGTGGAATGTGTCAAAGAGACAGCAACACGACCAAAGAGCAGAACAGAGCCGAATGCCACCAATGGATCTTCAATATAGCGAGAAAATAAGAATGTACGGGGTTCTTTTTCAATGACGTATTCATAATATGTGTTCCTAGCAAGAAAGATAAATGTATTATGTGATTGCCATCAACCATGGAAAACACATTCGTTGTTATTTACCAACAACGCACTGTATATTAATGTTCCTTTATATATATATAAACGAGTCTAAATTGAAAACTACGTTCAAACCTATGATTGCGTTGGATAAAAACCGCAATTTTTATACGTGTGCATGTAAAACAAATTTCGTTGTAGAAGGGTCTAAAAACAGCACAAACAACATTTTCCAAAAGACCAAAAAAGTGAAAAAGTATATTTAAACAAAACGCATTTGACTAACAGGTCGAACAACTGATGTTCTTTAACCCTGCTGACTGCCATTGGCGATTGTCAAATAAAAGATGTAACAAAATGAATCTAAATATAATTTTAATACTTAACAGAAAACAAATTTAACTTGAGGCCACGATGTTATAAGGAAAGTAAATATTTACTATGTTTCTTGTCCATTAAATTAAGCATACACTGTTGTTGTACGTTCTTTAACAAGAAAAGTAATTATGATATGTGTTTCAAACCTAGAAAGTGTTATTCACCATTAAAATTTAGCATTCTAAAATGTTCGTAACAAAGTTTAGTAAATATGTACTAGCAAAAAAGTTAATACTAAATGTTTTCCTTTCCAAGATAAGTAGGTAAATATACACTGTTTTTTTTTTAAATAAGAACAACATATAGTACCAAATGTTTCTAACCAAGAAAAGTAAGTATGATATATTGTGTTCGAATCAAGCTAAGTCATCATTTTATAGTGTGTTCATATTTAAGAATAGAAAGTATAAACTGTAGAAATAGGAAGATTTGGTATGAGTGCCAATGAGGCAACTCTCTATCAAAGTCACAATTTATAAATAGCCATTATATGTCAAGTTACAGTCTGCAACAGGAAGCATTGGCTCACACCGAACAGTAGGCTATAAATCGCCCAAATAAATTACCAGTATAAAACCATTCAAACAGGACAACCAACAGTCTAATATATGTAAAAACATGAAAAACGAGAATTTTGAATTGGGTTCTTTTAATATATAAAAAAGTAAACACCGTGTTCCTTGTGTGCTTATATTGCTGACCTAGAAAGATAGAAATATAAGGTTCACCCAACTGTGAAAAGTAATTATATTTTGTGTGTATTACCAAGATGAGTAAGTATTTATCCTATATTCCTAACCGAGAAAGTATTTGCTGTGTTTCTATCGAAGAAAATTAAATATTTACTGTGTTTCTTTTCACGAACATTAATTGAATCACTTTTTTGTCATTAAAAATGAAAATGTTCTGATGTTACCTACTCCAATAGTACAGTATATCATGTGTATCTGATCATAATATCGTGCGATTGCAAGCAGCTATGAAGTATATTTGCAATTAATGGTTCAATTGTGCATATTTAAGGCTCCTTCGTATAAACTTAAACATTTATAAAGTAATCTTATTCTCAAGAAGTGGTTTTTAAATGTGTAGTGCTCCCTTTCAAACAATATACATACGGAATGATAGAAATTTTCGTGCGTCCGAAAATAAGCTTTTCTAGATTGAACAACATCAGTATTGCTCAAACCCCAAAAATGTAAATCATATACTCATCAAAGATACCATGAATATTTACCTATAATCTTTGACGAAAGACACTGTTTCATCTTCAAAATACTCATCAGGAGCTTGAATACTTGAAGAGCTATTTTACAAAATAAAATATATCTCAATATTTGATAGGCACCGATTGTTAAGTATATAAGATAGCTTAAGAACAATTGAACATAAATGTTTGGTATTTTCAATCAACATTTTTGAATTTAAAATATCAGTATATCGTGATTGATCACGTTTTGAAGACCCTTAATCTGCAGGAATTGACGCTTTTTTATTTGTTATATTTTTGTTCATTTTTAAACTAATCAATTATTCAATGCACATCATTTGTGAATAATTTAACCATAGATTAAAACCCTAATCTTTCGGTTTTAACTATTATAGGACATTAATTTCGAAAAATAGATTATCATTTATATTCTTTTGATTTTGATTATTGTTTTTTGGAAATGTGCAATACTCTTCAGGTTTTCTTTAATTAGAAGACCGAGAAACCTTAACACAAATAGCGATTAAATCAAGACAAACAACCTGTTTAGTAATGATGTTCTGGGAAATAATACCATAGTAATCATAATATTTTGGAAAGTGATTTGGACTATTTTTATAAGAAATAAGTTTAGTCTACCCCAAGTATACATTTTTAAGGCCGTGTTTTATACAACTTTTGGATAATATTGCTATTATAAATGCTCTTCAACTTCGTATTTGATTTTGCCTTTCAAATGTTTTGATACCAATGTCATTGATGAATCTATTGAAGAAGAAACGTGCGTCTGTCATGTCAATTAGACACCTGTATTTTTTAAGAGTTTTTATTTAACCGTATTTTCATAGACATATAGCGTTTTAATGTAAGCTGTCAATTCTGTTTCTTAGCTAGTATCGTGATAAAATAATATGATGTGTAGTAAAATTTTATAATGTTATATAATTTGAGATATAAGTCTGCAGCCCTTAAATGTTTTATTAAGTATATAATATTTAAATGTTACAACAAATTGATTAAGCACAGAATCTCTACCCTAATTCTGATAATAAATAGTTTCCTTGTCACCATTTCTAATGAGTAGTTATGTCATCACCGTACTATTAGTCAATAAAGTTTATCTGACGCCGACAGCATCTAAAACATGATATTAACACCTATACAATGTATACCAAAGCACTTGATATTTCCTTTTTTCATCGGCACATAGAATTAATGATTGATATTGCAGGTTATCGAATTTGTAACATGTTGAAAGGATATACATATTTTCCTTCGTAATTTCAAATACACAAGAATTTGTTTAATATATGTTTGAACTAGAGAATAACTATATTATTGTGTTCGTAGCTAAAATGTATATCTTTAAACAAATCCCATTTAAGAAAGCAGCGGTACCACTTGTGTTGAATTATTTACGTTTAAACCTCTATTTTTGATTTTCTTGCCTCGTGTTTTGATTTTGAACTTGACCCACTTGCCTTTAAAATTTTAAACTTAGAAATGCTACAATGCATACAATTTCATAGACAGATTGCGTTTTAATGCTAGCAATCTATTCTGTTATTTATTTTCGTGCTGAAATCTATTCCATGTGCAATAAACTTTTATACTATAATAGAAATAGAGATAACAGTCTGTATCCCTTAATGTTTTGATTACGTATATAATATTTAAATATTAACACAAAGTGATTAATCACGGAATCTGGGCCCTTATGTCAGTCATTAATAGTGTTCTATTCGTCCTTTGTAATGAGGTCATCAATGAGTTGTTGTGTCCTTACTCAACTATTAGCTTATGTGCAAACTCAACAAGCTTATCTAACGCGGGCAGCACATAAAGCATGCTTTTATAACCTAACGTAGTCTATTATTTGTATATCAAAGCACTTTCTTTTTCCCTTTTTCATCAGAAGATAGAAATTTATGATAAATATATTTCAGGTTATCGAATTTGTTGAATGTTGAAAGGATACATATATTTTTGTTTGGTAGTGCAAAAAAAACAAACTAGAAACTGGTAAATAGATATTTGAACTAGAGAATAAGACACGCGTCGGTTAAATTCTGTATAGAAATATACAACTGACTTTGACATATACCTTAAAACCAGGAAATGCAACAGTGTATTGTGTTTAGCGTAATCTGTCTAATCTGCTTCTTACTTTCGTGGTGAAGCACATTGCTTGTGCAATAAACTTTAATAATATTATATAAAATAAGATATACGTCTGCAGCCCATAAAAGTTTGATTAAGTTTGTACTATAGAAATATTACCACAAATTGATTAATCACACAACCTTATGTTTGTCATAAATAGTGTCCTTGTCACTATTTCTAATGATGTCATCATTAGGAAGTTATGTCCTTGCTGTACTATTAGTCAAAAAGCTTATCTGACGACGACAGCACCTAAAACATGTTAATACCACTTAACCTATTATATATATATCTATCAAAGCACTTGCTATTTCCTTTTTGCATTAGCATATAGATATTAATTATTGATATAATGCAGGTTATCGATTTTGTTGCATGTTGAAAGGACTTGCTAATGCCTTTGTTCATCAGCACATATATATTAATTGTTGGTTATCGAATTTGTTTCATGTTGAAAGGATATATATATATATATATATATATATCTTTCCTTCGGAATTGTAAATATACAAGAATTTGTTTAGCATACATTTGAACTAGAGAATAAAACACACTGTCGGTTTATTTGAATATATCATTACTATGTATTATGTATATTTGAAAAGAAACTAATTCAAATTATATTTGTACATGTTCAATGTATAAAAAGATCACATTTAAAACAGCAGCTGTGCCACTTGCGTTGAATCATCAACGTTTCAACCCCTATTTTGAATTTTCTTGCCTCGTGTTTTCATAACAAATTTGACCCAATTGCCTTCAATATTTTAAACTTAGAAATGCTACAGTGTATAAAATTGTATAGACAAATTGCGTTTTAATGTTAGCCACCTATTTTATTATTCAGTTTCGTACTGAAATCCATCGCATGCATGTGCAATAAACTTTAATATTATAATATAAAGGGAGATAACTCAGGAGATAAAAGTATGTATTCCTTAATATTTTGATTACGTATATGCTATTGGAAAATTAAAACAAATTGATCAATCACCGAGTCTGTAACCTAATGTTGGTAATAAATAAATGCCTTCTCACTAAAATATATGCCTTGTCACCTTTTCTATAAGGTCATCAATGAGTTGTTATGTCCCAATTGTACTAATGGTAAATAAAGTTTATCTGACGCCTACAGCACCTAAAACATGCTATTACCAACTTATCTATTACATGTATATTGAAGAATTTGCTATTCCCCTTTTTCATCAGCAGATAGAACTAATTAATGATTGATACATTGAAGTTGATCTAATTTGTTGCATGTTCAATGGATATATATCTTTTCAGTTGGAAGTGCAAATAAACAAGTGGTGTTTAAGAAGCATTTAAACTAGAGAATAATCCACTCTGTCGATTTTATTCAAATATCTAATTTTGTTCGTAGCTAATATATATGTCTCACACAAGCTGATTCAAATGTTCCTTGTACAAATAAAATGTAAAAACAAATCCCATTTAAAAAAGCTGAGGTAGCACTTGTTTCTACTCTTCAACATTTAAACCTCTATTTTTAATTCAAATGTGACCCACTTGCCTTCAAATATTAAACCTTTTAACTAGTGTTGTCAAATCGTACACTTTTGCATAACCGGTTACTCGGATAATCGTTCGACCGATTAACCGGTTAACCGATAGTTTACGTTGATGTTTGCAAGTCTTTTCTAAAGTACCCTACAAATCGATATAAGAAGATGTGGTATGAGTGTCAATGTGAATACCTTCCATTCAAGTCATACATTTACGTTTTTATAATACCATACATTGAAGTTTGTCCTTTGGTATCATAAGGCTTGTCTGCGAAGATTCCTGTCGAAGTTTGATTTTTAATCAAAATAAACGGTATCAGCTATGGCGTTTGTACTAACTTCAGATTGTAAAAAAAATTAAAATATTCTTGATCTCGTAGATCTGAATATGTCTGAAACCGATGATTTTTTCATTTTCACTTGTTGTTTCCGAAAATAATGTGAATTATATTGAAGTATTTTAATTTTAATTGATTTATCCATTTATCAAGTATATATTGATTACATTCACGTTGGTTGGTTTGTTTTTTTTGTTTTGTTTTTTTTATAGTTTTTGAGTTAGCTTTTCGTTTAAAATATGACAAAGACTTGCACGACGGAGATTGCACATGATTCAGATGTCGGTTTACACAATATTAGATCAAAAATGAAATAATGAAGTAAATCGTAAAATTTAATCGTATTACTGCTTCAAAGTTACTGTTAAAAAAACATGTAACTAATTATATTTCCTTAATATCTTGCCCCGGGCTGAGAGACAAGTTCTAATTAATTTTATATTTTTGGATTATCAATAGCAATCAATATACTGGACAATTGATCTGTCAAATTAATTACTACGACGACAATTTTTAAAGACAACATAAATATTTAATGATTTAAATACAAATTTATATCAAATCTATTAAAATTGAAAAAAAAACGGTTAACCGGTTAGCGGTTTTGGTATTCGGTATTCGGTCGTTTGAACACTACTTTTAACTTTTAATGCTCCAGTGTACAAAATTTCATAGACATATTGCGTTTTAATGTTAGCCATCTATTCTATTATTCACTTTCGTGCTGAAATTCGTTGCATGTGCTATAAACTTTAATACTATAATATAAATAGAGATAATAGTCTGTAGCCCTTAAATTTTTGATTAAGTATATACTATAGAAATACTAAGACAAATTGATTAATCACGGAATCTGGGACAATATGTTGGTCATAAATAGTGTCCTTTTCGTCGGTTCTAAATGAGGTCATCAATAAGTAGTTATGTTCTTACTTTAGTATTAGTCAACAAGCTTATCTGACGCGGACAGCACCTAAAACATGTAATTACCACCTAATATATATTATATGTTTATCAAAGAACTTTCTATTTCCGTTTTTCATCTGCAGATAGATAAAAATTTGTGATGAGTGAATTGCAGGTTATCGAATTTGTTGCATGTTAAAAGGATATATATCTTTTCGTTCGGAAGTGCAGATAAACTAGATACTGGTAAATAGATGTTTTAACTAGAGAACAAAACAGACTGTTAGTTAAATTCTGTAATGAAATAACTGACTTAAAAATATGCTTTTTAACTTTTTAACTAAGAAATGCTACAAGGTATAGAATTTCTAGGACATACTGAATTTTAACGTAGGCCACCAATTCTGTTTCTTAGTTTCGTGTTGAAAAAACATCACATGTGCAATAAACTTAATTATTGTATAGCAATATAATATTTCCAACAGAAAGTAACCAAAAGTTAGCGTGCAATAAATTCTATTATTGCACTAGTGCAATAAATCTTCCAAATTCATGACGTCATCAATGACAAAATATTAGTTTAAACCAATTTTTACTTTCAAATATTATCTTGCTATACAATAAAAGGGTTATTGCATGAATATTGGGGAATATTGTCCCTCGTAGAACATATATTGCACTCGCAAGCTCGTGCAATATAAAATGCTACTCGGGACAATATTCCCCAATATTCATGCAATAACCCTATAATACTGTTGCATAAAGGGAGATATTAGTCTGCTCCCTTAAAAGAGAGACGAAAGATACCAAAGGTACAGTCAAACTCATAAATCGAAAATAAAGTGACAACGCCATGGCTAAAAATGAAAAAAGACAAACAGACAAACAATAGTACACATGACACAACATAGAAAACTAAAGAATAAGCAACACGAACCCCACCAAAAACAAGGGGTGATCTCAGGTGCTCCGGAAGGGTAAGCAGATCCTGCTCCACATGTGGCACCCGTCGTGTTGCTTATGTGATAACAAATCCGGTAAATAGTATAATTCGGTAGGTCCTATTCATGAAAGGGAAGGGGATTGTAGTTACGACGTTAGGAACATATCCGATATCATTTGTGAAACGGTTATTCCATAACAGTCAACCCACTTGTGATGGCGTCCGTAAAATTTACGAAGGGATGATTTCAACTTCACCATTTGGAACTCTTGCTTTTATATGTTTAAATGGTTGTATATGTACGGTATATACTATAGGAACATTACTGCATATTAATTAATCACGGAATATTTAACCTTATTCTGGTATTTATTAGTTTCTTTGTCACTATTTCTAATGTTATAAATGTCCTTATTGCACTATAAGTAAATAAAGCTTATCTGACACCGACAGCACATAAAACATGCTATTAACACTTATCTGTTATATGTATATTGAAGCACTTGCTATTTCCTTTTTTCATCAGCAGATATATATTAACGAATGGTACATTGACGTTTATCGAATTTGTTGCATGCTGAATGGATATATATCTTTTCATTCGGAAGTGCAAATAAACAAGTGACGTTTAACAGACATTTGAACTGAAGAATAAAACACGCTTATGGTTATATTCTGTAATGAATTATACAATTTAATGCTGATATGTGTACTTGATGTAGTCTAATTGAATTTGGTCATTGTAAAAATAACCAAATCATATTTAAGAAAGCAGCAGTATCACTATGATCGACTCATCATCTTTTAAATGCTATTTTAAATTGCATGGTCCAGTGCATTTGACATGTTTGCCTTCAAAATATGTATTTTTATGTTAGACATGCTAAGTGTGTTTGAAATTTAGATGAAAGCCTTAAAATTAAACCATCAAAAGTAAAATTGAGATTTTGAAACCGAAATAATCAACTATTACGGTGTGCAACAATCCAGAAATGTAAGATCAAGGGAAGCATGCCTATAATCATTGATAATGTATAGTACTTCAATAGTCAAAATATCTAACGCTCAAATGGATGTTGTTTCTGGTCACTGATGAGTCTTTTGTAGACAAAACTCGCTTCTGACGTAAACATAAAATTGCACTCCGGTTATCGATGATGAGTTTTATTATTGAATAGATGCTATTAAATTTTAAAAAAAAAATCTGTATTTGGTATTTTTTTTTATTTCAAAGATGTTCATTATATACTGATCGTGATTTCTTTTTTGGATTAGTGATAGGGTATGTGATTTACCGTAATTTGATTATACTTTATATAAGTATCTCAAGATCATTTTTTTTAAGATAAATGCTGAGACTTTTAATAATCCATTTTATAGAAATTGCCTGTTTATATTAAGTAAGTGGCCTAAAATTGTTGTCCATCGCGCTTAATGTGCCCTCTGAGCTAACAATTACCCTGCCCTTTTTAAAAGCTGCAGGAAACACTACTTTTATCAAACATTATCTTGTCATCATCAACAAAAAATATAAATCATCGATTGCTTGTTGTAACTTCATCAGTGTCCTTCATTAAATAAACGTAGCCTATATAACGATATTTTAACACTGTCTATTCACGTAATATTATAATATAATTATCAATAAAAATTAAAATTTCAAAAATACTGAACTCAAAAAAATCCTAATGTGATGAGATGTGAAAATAAATATTAACAACAGAAAATCAGACGAAATTGAGAGATTTAAATACGGCCTACAACAAATGACAGTCGTCTATAACAGCCGTTAAGCTTTTAGTCGCTTAAAGTCTACATGTACAATACCGTCATAACACGTAACATCCGCTTCAAGGTTAAAAAAAAGTCGAAAACAATAATCCCTAAAGTATGACAGTTGAAGGAAATAAGCATTAATTTTCAATGCAGATTTTTATTTCTGGGTCATAAGCACATATCTGTTTTGTTTCAAATCATATTTTGTTTTTTTAACTTGGGCTCCTTTTTATTATTCTGGAAATTTAAAGTCAGGTTTCTAAGGCTTATAGACAGAAAGAAAGATGATTAGTTGTTTTTTATACTCCCGATAATGGTTATTTTCTAATGCATTGAAATATTTTGAAATTTACATAGAAGAACTGAATAGGATAAACATTTACTTATGCCAAGCAATTATATGTGTTTTTGTTTATTGAGTGCTTTACCACGGTTCCCTTTGATCATATTTTAAAGTAACTGGTTTGGACGTTTACTCCAAATCCAATGACCGTCATTAGATTCAAAATAAAAACAATGAAAAGATTAAACATAAAAAATAAACCATTTTGAATGTAAAGAATATTGTTATTGATGAGTTTTCAATGAGAGGGATGGTATGTCATTCTCTATAACTCTTTAAACTTCCTGTGGTTTCACCCCGTTAATTCATTACCATGCAGCATGTTCTTTGGCCTGGACCCGCTTTGGCCCGCTTCAGGCCTTTCGCCGAGGTTCGGGCGTACACGTAAAAATGACATAGCTACGCCACTGCATAATGTCTTGAAACGATCAATTTAACCCAATTAGATAGGGGGAAATCAATGTGTTGTTATACTTTAAATTGTTATTAACAAATTAAACAATGAAACCTATACATCTGCCATCAAGGTAGACCATGATACAAACTGAGGTCTATTCATTTTGATGAAAAAAACTATAAACGTAACAGTTCAAACGTTTCTTCTTTTAAACAGTGTCAAGTTGTCTCCAATGTCACGCCTTTCGGTCCAAATTTTACATCCTCCTGATAACGTGAGGTGAACTTCATTTTTTAATTAACAAGTTCAATTATCTTTAACAAAACTTTGCATATAGGATAGTAATATAAGCGTCAGCTCAGCTTAATCAATTCGTTGGCATATTTGCCTGTTCGCCTTGGTCGTAATAATGCATTTAAAACAGCAATAAAATATTATTTTAACCGACATTTTCAGTTTATGTATCATATGAACACAATTAAAAATCAGTAGGAAATATGTATCATTGAATAGTATTGGTTTTCTGATAAATGTCAAATGCACAGCTTTTAATGTACAAAGATATAATTGTTTCGGTCACAACTTAATGAAATAAGTTAATTTGAAACCCCCTTTTATGTCGTATAAGGTTATTACTATCCACCTACTCCTGATTACAGAACTAGTGTCAGATGTACATCGCGAATGGTCTAGAAAACATCTGTCATCTTTATATTTCTATTTTGGCTTCATTAATAATTAAATACTCACATTTTAAGTTCGTGACAATAACATTAATTCTGCTTCTGAAAAGCGAATTACGATATGATATATAGTACGTTAAACATACATGTAGACCACTTTATGTCATAGATCGGAAATGGTTTCAATTACAGAGTCATGAACTACATGTTTGGAATTGGGTTCTAAACATGCGTCGGGAGCCACAAGCATCCAACGATTTTTATGGTGTATGCAAATGATATAAACAAATCAAGATAGACAATGAGTTCAAGTCCGGTCACGTTGAAACCCCCATACATGTTACGTTGTAAATGCACTTCAAATCAACCCTACCATATATCTTACATATATATAAATACCAAAAATCATACTCAAACAGTCAAATATATCCTACCATGGAGTACTAAATACAAAATCACGTCAATAAGTAGAAGCAACACTATACTTTTTCCAATCGATTTTAATTATGTAACCCAAGTCACGCTTGGTCGACACAAACTTCTGGTATCGTTATATCAAATTAAGAATGCGAGGAACTCAATTCAGTGCCTGGAATTCCTTAATTAATGAATACCCGGATGATTAGCATTTTGTCATGTGGAGCAGGATCTGCTTACCCTTCCGGAGCACCTGTGATCACCCCTAGTTGTTTAGTGGGGTTCGTGTTGTCTATTCTTTAGCTTTCTATGTTGTGTCATGTGTGCTGTTTCATTTTTAGCCATGGCGTTGTCAGTTTGTTTTAGATTTATGAGTTTGACTGTATCTTTGGTATCTTTCGTCCCTCTTTTGTCTCTCATGTACTACTACTATATCACAAGAACTACCCCATGACAGTACTGAAGCATGCTATATATTTTATTATCCATGTATACGAGGTCAATTTTATGTGATAAAAACTAAAAACTATCAAATTTATTTTATATGTAGACTTTGTAAGGCACTTATACCATATTTTGTTAGATTTTGTTGATAACATTTATCGTTTTTCACAATTTCTTGGATATAACTGGCAAACGTTCATTTTTTAACAGAAGACATGTTTTCTCTTTTCCTTCCTTAAAAAATGCCAGATTAAGCCAAGTTCACTTTTGTGTATCAATGATATCCTGTCGGGGTTTTAAAAATGTATGCATAAGAAAGTAAATGAAAATATTGATAAATTATCGTAGTAAGATTTACTGCGCAAATTGTTGGATAATAAAAAAAGTGAAATAATAGTTAGAAAATTTATGATAAAGATAAGTCCGGTCACATACGCTGTTTTCTAGTGAAAATATAGTAAGGATAAAAATTGAACCTTGCAAAAAAATATAAACGGACAAATCTGAAGAGTTATCGGAATAAACTTGTGCCTCAGATTATGACACACTTTATTGTGCATTTATACAGATCGCGTTATCGTACATGAACATTGTACGCACCTTTGTTTTTGCACAGTTTTGTCGGTCCGGGGAGAAGTATGTATAAGCCTAATCAGTAAGGGGAAAATTGTAGGAGGGGATAATATGTGCAGGTCTTTTGTAGTCTGATAAAAAAGTTCGTGTATCCGTACTTATAAATAGCTGAGCAGAAAAGGGTAAAATATGGCAGTGTGAAAAGGTAGTTTCGACGGAGAAAATATCAATAAGAAAAACCATCGATTTCAAAATACGGAGCTTTACAATTGACAATATGTATGTAATTGGCGGAAACATTGCAGATTTTACTGTGCATTTCTCTGTTTAATCATAAACATGCATATACGACATATATCTTATTAGCAGGATCTTCAATTAGCGTGTTTACGGCATGTTTATACGAGATTCTCATTTAGAAAATGTAATATGCACATGTGATCGATCCATTTATCAGTTCTTAAATCATAAAATATATGACATTAATCGAAATAAGGGAAACCATTATTCTGACGCGATGTTAATTAGGACATCAAAGGGAAGAACAATTCCAGTAATGTTTGAAAGTCATCAAATGATGTATTCTTTATATCTTTATTTTGATAAACATTGTAGATACATAGGTACAGATGGGTGCGGTCCTAACCTTGACAAAAGTTAACTTAGAGTTAACTTGTTGACTGCTTTCTAAGTTAACTTGAGAATTTTTAAGCAGTCAAGCAAGTTAACTTCGTCGTTGGTGGACCAGACCTACGGTCTGCTTTTTTAGGACTGCTGCAGACCTATCGACAAGTCTGCTCCAGACCAGACCTGTGGACAAGTCTGCTTTTGACCAGTCCTGAGGACAGGTCTGCCCCAGACCAGACCTGTGGACAAGTCTGCTTTTGACCAGTCCTAAGGACAGGTCTGCCTCAGACCAGACCTGTGCACAGGTCTGCTCCTGACCAGACCTGAGGACAGGTCTGCTTTTGACCAGACCTGTGGACAAGTCTGCTATTGACCAGACCTGAGGACAGGTCTGCTTATGACAGATTATCGTTATAAGAGTTTTCATATCAGACTTGAGCTTTCATTAAAATATGTAAACAACATTCGCATTGTTTTTCCACAGATATCATTTATTATTTACTCGCTAGACTCTACTAGATATTATACCAATGCTCTCTTTTATTTGATATACATGTATTTTTATATAAATAAAAAATGGCTATACGATCACACAGAGTTTTTTTTTATTAGAAGGCGGATAGAAAGGTTATCCAACGCATCGGAACAATATTCTTATATCACGGGATATCGGCAACATTGTCTACGTTACTTCGTTCCCCGTTGTTTACCTGTCCCTTCCTAAATTTTACTTTATGCATAAATTTATACTTGCATGGATATTTCATTGATATTCAACTTGTTTGCATTGGATTTACTATTCTATTTCCCGCAGAATATTCTAACAGAAATTGTACAGTGTCCGTAAGCATACGATGTGGTAAAACTATCAACAATCTCGTCAAATTCGTCAGATTTATCGAGAGATTTGTCATTGCCGATATTTATATTACCGTGTCTAAACCACACCGGCAGAATTTGATCGGACTCGATGGTATCTAACATCCGACACAATGACGGAACATCAATAGACAGAAGAAAGATAGGTTTCTCCTGATTTTCTTATTTTTGTAATGATATCGAAGAATATATATACATAAACAACTATTTTCTAATGTAATATGCAATATTTTCTACAACCGTTCTATATTAACGGAGAAATAAGTCAAAATGCATGTCAAAATGACGAATTGAGTGAACCTTGCCTCGAAATTGTTTAATTTCTCTTTAAATTGTTCACATTGTACGGAAAGAAAGGTACGGGAAGATAGATACTGACACAGAGATTGCAAAACTAGTCATTATGAGCATCTCAATACTTGTATTTATGTGTATGGAACGAAAGAAATAGGTCATGTCAAATAAAAATACACCGGTTTCGTCATTGTTGTTTACTACACAACACCCGGTTTCGTCTATATATTTCACCCGGTTTTTTATATTTTTTTAAAACCAACAATTAATGAAAAGCAACGTTAACACGGATCTGAACATTGTCTTTCGAAAGAAATTAGATATATATGTATTATAAAGTAAACTTGGCGTGTTTACATTTATTTACATAGGTAATTATAGTACTACACATTTTCCTAATGAAAGTCGTATCCGTTATTTCACTGATCTTCAAACTAATTTTAAATGGAATATAAATACTCAATAGCAAACACTGATATCTAATTATTTTTTTAACATTAACATTATGATATTTTTTTTATATAGGTTTTGAGATACATCGCAGTATGTGACCCCCCCCCTTTTTTTTACAAAGAAAACCTAATTAACGCTTAAAAAACAAAATTTAAAACATCACCATAAAGTATGCAGAAGTTAAGATTTATATTACTAAGAAGTGTGTAAAGTTTGATGCAATAATGATAAATCATTTTGAGATATGGCGCGACATGTTAACAAAAAACACACTCCTGTTTTACTTACAAAGTTCTGTAACTCAAAAAGATTTAATTTGATTTTCACTAAAAGGTTTACAAATCGTTTGACCATTTCAAGAAATAACTTTGTTAAGTTTCATGAAAACTAGATAAGCTCAAGTTACGGTGCGACATGTTTACGCTGGACATAAAGATAGACGGATAGCTAGACGGACGGACCGAATGACTGATAGATGGAGGAACGGACGAATGGAAGGACGGACGGACAGACGGGTGTATACAATAATACGTCCTGTCAAAATTGGGACGGGCGTGTAAAAACGCAAAGAAATGAAAAAAAAAATCGTAATTAAAGGTCAATAAGTTTTATTAGGATATCGGCCAAGTCGATTTATTTGTATATTTGTCTGCCTTATCATTTTCCTATATAACTTTTATATATATTTGAGAAAAATGTATAGAAATCGATAAAAAGAACTTGATATTCGGCATTTATTATAATAAACATAATCCAACTCACATAATCCGATTTCCCGGGTGTCCCTGTTTTCTCATTTCTTACAATATTTTAATTCGGTATACACTTTATAAGATAAGTGGCGAATCTAGATGACGTATAGGTTGCACGCCCCGACCCCACCTTCGGTTGCCAAAACTATATTGATTCCTGTATTTAACGATTTTGTAAAGCAAAAAACAATCAAAATATTGTTCGACTCGCTACGCTCGGCGGTATGTAAAGGTTGTTCGAAATACGCCCACTTTGAAATAAACTGAATCCGTCTGTCCGTATATATTGTCAAAATATATTGACCAACGTCAGTGTACGATCATCATAACACAATGGCGACAGTACAGACTCGGTTTTTTTAATAATGTTAACAAAATAATTATTATTGAATTTTATCGATGACCTGAGACTATTATACTAATTTGTACATAGCAGTATAGTTCCAATTAGTGATAAATAAATTTTATTTTAATGCATGGTAGTTGTAATCCTACATTCATTTTCTATGTCGATTATGCATGCATATACATTTGTCTTATTATCAACGTTTTTTCCTTAAGAAGATTTATTTTTAACGATGGTAGAAAAGATTACATACATGGAATGATTAGATTACTTATAAAGGTGTCCATTCTTTTGTGCGAGAAAATCACATATCAATTGTGTGTTTCGATTTTTAAGACCGTAAACTTTAATTTCAAGTTTAAACATGTTCAACATATTTTCCCATAACTCATATAGAAAACGCATATTTAGAGAGCTTTAATCTCAATATGCTGTTAAAAAAGTTCGGAATGCAAAGTAAAATTAAAATATTTGTGTTCTATAAGAGTAGGAATTTGCTTATTATTTATTTGAATCTGAGACTCATATAAATAATAAGCCGCTGTCCGGTGAACGAACTTGTTTTCGAACGACCCACAAAACTCATTTTGAACGCTGAAGTTAAATAATCAATTATAATGTAATGCGATTATGATTTTTTTTATTTGACCAAACCGGGTTATGCATTTTGAAATCTACGACGAAACCGGGTTGTATACATTGACGAAACCGGCCAGTTCCATTTTGACATGACCCATTTCTTTCGTTCCATACACAGAGTTACAATTATTGAGATGCTCATAATAACTAAATTTGCAATCTCCGTGTCAATATCTATCTTCCCGTACCTTTCTTTCCGTACAATGTGAACAATTTAAAGAGAAATTAAACAATTTCGAGGCAAGGTTCACTCAATTCGTCATTTTGACGTGCATTTTTACTTATTTTTCCATTAATATAGAACGGTTGTAGAAAATATTGCATATCACAATAGAAAATAGTTGTATGTGTATTTATATTCTTCGATATCATAAAAAAAATAAGAAAATAAGGAGAAACCTAGCTTTCTTCTGTCTATTAATGTTCCGTCATTGTGCCGGATGTTAGATACCATCGAGTCCGAACAAATTTTGCCGGTGTGGTTTAGACACAGTGTATATGGGACGTCCTAAAATTATACTCAATGCGCACTTTAATGAAATAGTTGCCACTTGACGTTTAACTATAAACAAAATCAATCAACCGACATAATAGATTCCAAGAAGAGAACCTCGTATACTTTTTTTTATTAAATCATTGTAAATAGTACAAATGAATTCAGACATGTCAGTGTTGGTACTTTGATGATGTGGCATAATAGTTTTGTTTTACACGTACACCATCATGAACTCCTATACATGATGTGACTGTTATTATAAATAAAGAGATGAAATTCTGACATTCTCAATTTATTCAGAATATTTTTTGCATTAATGGTTTTCCAATATTATTGATTACGTGTACATTTACGGTCCTACTAAAATGTGAACAGGAGCGCCAGGAGAAGACATTAAGGCGCTCGGTACAATGGTATGCGGGTATATAGATTTGCAAATAAAAGTGCACATATGATCAGTTTTGGTCAAATAGTTTTGTTTTCCAAGTCAGCATGAGGTATTAAAACTACTGAAATTTTGTTACGTATCAATATTTTGAATAAAAGGAGGACACGCTGGTATCCTAAATTTATGTGAACAAAAATTTGTTGTTATTAAATTGCAATATTGCTGTCCATTGTCATGATTATATTATACAATGATTCCTGACATAAAAAATATGGCTGATTAATACTATGCGGGTACGTCATGGTGTATATAGATTTACAAATTAAAGTGCACATATGGTCAGTTTTGGTAATGCGGTCAAATAATTTTGTTGTACAAGTCAGCTGGAGGTATCAAAACTACTGAAATTTTGTTACGTATCAATATTTTGAATAAAATGAGGACATGCTGGTATCCTAAATTTATGTGAACAAAAATTTGTTGTTATTATATTGCAATATTGCTGTCCATTGTCATGATTGTATTATACATTGATTCTGGCATAAAAAATATGGCTGATTAACTATGCGGGTATATAGATTTACAAATTAAAGTGCACAAATGGTCAGTTTTGGTGGATGCGGTCAAATAATTTTGTTGTACAAGTCAACTGGAGGTATCAAAACTACTGAAATTTTGTTATGATCAATATTTTGAATAAAATGAGGACATGCTGGTATCCTAAATTTATGCGAACCAAAATTTGTTGTTATTATATTGCAATATTGCTGTCCATTGTCATGATTGTATTATACATTGAATCCTGACATAAAAAATATGGCTGATTTACTATGCGGGTATATAGATTTACAAATTAAAGTGCATATATGGTAAGTTTTGGTGGATGCGGTCAAATAATTTTGTTGTAAAAGTCAACTGGAGGCATTAAAACTACTGAAATTTTGTTACGTATCAGTATTTTAAGTAAAAAGAGGACATGCTGGCACCCTTAATTTAGGTGAAGAAAAATTTGTTGTTATTATATTGCAATATTGCTGTCCATTGTCATGATTGTATTATACATTGAATCCTGACATTAAAAATAAGGCTGATTTACTATGCTGGTATATAGATTTACAATTTAAAGTTCACATATGGTCAGTTTTGGTAATGTGGTCAAATAATTTTGTTGTACAAGTCAGCTGGAGGTATCAAAACTACTGAAATTTTGTTACGTATCAATATTTTGAATAAAATGAGGACATGCTGGTATCCTAAATTTATGCGAACCAAAATTTTTTGTTATTATATTGCAATTTTGCTGTCCATTGTCATGATTGTATTATACATTGAATCCTGACATCAAAAATGTGGCTGATTTACTATGCGGGTATATAGATTTACAAATTAAAGTGCACATATGGTCAGTTTTGGTGGATGCGGTCAAATAATTTTGTTGTACAAGTCAACTGGAGGTATCAAAACTACTGAAATTTTGTTACGTATCAGTATTTTAAGTAAAAAGAGGACATGCTGGTACCCTTAATTTAGGCGAACAAAAATTTGTTGTTATTATATTGCAATATTGCTGTACATTGTCATGATTGTATTATACATTGAATCCTGACATTAAAAATAAGGCTGATTTTCTATGCTGGTATATAGATTTACAATTTAAAGTTCACATATGGTCAGTTTTGGTAATGTGGTCAAATAATTTTGTTGTACAAGTCAGCTGGAGGTATCAAAACTACTGAAATTTTGTTACGTATCAATATTTTGAATAAAATGAGGACATGCTGGTATCCTAAATTTATGCGAACCAAAATTTTTTGTTATTATATTGCAATTTTGCTGTCCATTGTCATGATTGTATTATACATTGAATCCTGACATAAAAAATATGGCTGATTAACTATGCGGGTATATAGATTTACAAATTAAAGTGCACAAATGGTCAGTTTTGGTGGATGCGGTCAAATAATTTTGTTGTACAAGTCAACTGGAGGTATCAAAACTACTGAAATTTTGTTACGTATCAATATTTTGAATAAAATGAGGACATGCTGGTATCCTAAATTTATGCGAACAAAAATTTGTTGTTATTATATTGCAATATTGCTGTCCATTGTCATGATTGTATTATACATTGAATCCTGACATAAAAAATATGGCTGATTTACTATGCAGGTATATAGATTTACAAATTAAAGTGCATATATGGTCAGTTTTGGTGGATGCGGTCAAATAATTTTGTTGTACAAGTCACCTGGAGGCATCAAAACTACTGAAATTTTGTTACGTATCAGTATTTTAAGTAAAAAGAGGACATGCTGGCAACCTTAATTTAGGCGAACAAAAATTTGTTGTTATTATATTGCAATATTGCTGTACATTGTCATGATTGTATTATACATTGAATCCTGACATTAAAAATAAGGCTGATTTACTATGCTGGTATATAGATTTACAATTTAAAGTTCACATATGGTCAGTTTTGGTAATGCAGTCAAATAATTTTGTTGTACAAGTCAGCTGGAGGTATCAAAACTACTGAAATTTTGTTACGTATCAATATTTTGAATAAAATGAGGACATGCTGGTATCCTAAATTTATGCGAACCAAAATTTTTTGTTATTATATTGCAATTTTGCTGTCCATTGTCAGGATTGTATTATACATTGAATCCTGACATAAAAAATATGGCTGATTTACTATGCGGGTATATAGATTTACAAATTAAAGTGCATATATGGTCAGTTTTGGTGGATGCGGTCAAATAATTTTGTTGTAAAAGTCAACTAGAGGCATTAAAACTACTGAAATTTTGTTACGTATCAGTATTTTAAGTAAAAAGAAGACATGCTGGCACCCTTAATTTAGGTGAACAAAAAATTGTTGTTATTATATTGCAATATTGCTGTCCATTGTCATGATTGTATTATACATTGAATCCTGACATTAAAAATAAGGCTGATTTACTATGCTGGTATATAGATTTACAATTTAAAGTTCACATATGGTCAGTTTTGGTAATGTGGTCAAATAATTTTGTTGTACAAGTCAGCTGGAGGTATCAAAACTACTGAAATTTTGTTACGTATCAATATTTTGAATAAAATGAGGACATGCTGGTATCCTAAATTTATGCGAACCAAAATTTTTTGTTATTATATTGCAATTTTGCTGTCCATTGTCATGATTGTATTATACATTGAATCCTGACATCAAAAATGTGGCTGATTTACTATGCGGGTATATAGATTTACAAATAAAAGTGCACATATGGTCAGTTTTGGTGGATGCGGTCAAATAATTTTGTTGTACAAGTCAACTGGAGGTATCAAAACTACTGAAATTTTGTTACGTATCAGTATTTTGAATAAAATGAGGACATGCTGGTATCCTAAATTTATGCGAACAAAAATTTGTTGTTATTATATTGCAATATTGCTGTCCATTGTCATGATTGTATTATACATTGAATCCTGACATAAAAAATATGGCTGATTAACTATGCGGGTATATAGATTTACAAATTAAAGTGCATATATGGTCAGTTTTGGTGGATGCGGTCAAATAATTTTGTTGTACAAGTCAACTGGAGGCATCAAAACTACTGAAATTTTGTTACGTATCAGTATTTTAAGTAAAAAGAGGACATGCTGGCACCCTTAATTTAGGCGAACAAAAATTTGTTGTTATTATATTGCAATATTGCTGTACATTGTCATGATTGTATTATACATTGAATCCTGACATTAAAAATAAGGCTGATTTACTATGCTGGTATATAGATTTACAATTTAAAGTTCACATATGGTCAGTTTTGGTAATGCGGTCAAATAATTTTGTTGTACAAGTCAGCTGGAGGTATCAAAACTACTGAAATTTTGTTACGTATCAATATTTTGAATAAAATGAGGACATGCTGGTATCCTAAATTTATGCGAACCAAAATTTTTTGTTATTATATTGCAATTTTGCTGTCCATTGTCATGATTGTATTATACATTGAATCCTGACATAAAAAATATGGCTGATTAACTATGCGGGTATATAGATTTACAAATTAAAGTGCACACATGGTCAGTTTTGGTGGATGCGGTCAAATAATTTTGTTGTACAAGTCAACTGGAGGTATCAAAACTACTGAAATTTTGTTACGTATCAATATTTTGAATAAAATGAGGACATGCTGGTATCCTAAATTTATGCGAACAAAAATTTGTTGTTATTATATTGCAATATTGCTGTCCATTGTCATGATTGTATTATACATTGAATCCTGACATAAAAAATATGGCTGATTAACTATGCGGGTATATAGATTTACAAATTAAAGTGCATATATGGTCAGTTTTGGTGGATGCGGTCAAATAATTTTGTTGTACAAGTCAACTGGAGGCATCAAAACTACTGAAATTTTGTTACGTATCAGTATTTTAAGTAAAAAGAGGACATGCTGGCACCCTTAATTTAGGCGAACAAAAATTTGTTGTTATTATATTGCAATATTGCTGTACATTGTCATGATTGTATTATACATTGAATCCTGACATTAAAAATAAGGCTGATTTACTATGCTGGTATATAGATTTACAATTTAAAGTTCACATATGGTCAGTTTTGGTAATGCGGTCAAATAATTTTGTTGTACAAGTCAGCTGGAGGTATCAAAACTACTGAAATTTTGTTACGTATCAATATTTTGAATAAAATGAGGACATGCTGGTATCCTAAATTTATGCGAACCAAAATTTTTTGTTATTATATTGCAATTTTGCTGTCCATTGTCAGGATTGTATTATACATTGAATCCTGTCATAAAAAATATTGCTGATTTACTATGCGGGTATATAGATTTACAAATTAAAGTGCATATATGGTCAGTTTTGGTGGATGCGGTCAAATAATTTTGTTGTACAAGTCAACTGGAGGCATCAAAACTACTGAAATTTTGTTACGTATCAGTATTTTGAGTAAAAAAAAGACATGCTGGCACCCTTAATTTAGGCGAACAAAAATTTGTAGTCATTATTTAAATGAATTAAACTATTGCTGATTGTGGCTGCATAGTTCAAGGATGTATAACTAACAAGGACGTATACACCTAACATCAAATATACTTCTTTTCAAAAATATACATAATATGATTGAATTTGATCTCGGAATATATATATATATTCAGTGCCTGTTATCATTGTAACCGAGATCGTTTTTATAATAGATAGATTGTCAGATCACAGATAAATTTGTGTTACGTTCTGTGCGTACTTATTTTCAATTATTTGTGTTTAATCCTGTTCATAAAACGGAAGTATTAATTTTCAAATTACTTTATTTTCGATGTTTATACTACGAAACAAAGATATTAAAAATATTTTTTTAAATCAACGAAGAGCGGTCCTGGTTACAAGTTAACTTAGTGTTGACCAGACCAGTCAAAAGTTAACTTGGGAACAGGTCTGGTTTTGATCGGATTTGTTCAAGCAGAAGTTAACTTTGTGGCAGGACCGGTTTCCAAGTTAACTTTATGACAGGACTGGTTCCGAAGTTAACTTATGTTAACTTATGACAGGACTGGTTCGAAGTTAACTTATATCAATAGCGGACCTGTTTCTAAGTTAACTTTTTGGCAGACATAAAAACAGTCCTAGGTCCAAGTCCGCTTTTCAAGTTAACTAGATTTTGGTCCTAGGACTGGTCAGAGCAGTCCTATATTCGGTCACAGGTTAACTTTGACCAGTCCAAATGACTGGTTATCAAGTTAACTTGCTGTACAGGTTAGGAGTGCACCCATCTGTACTGAGAGAGAGAGAGAGAGAGAGAGAGAGATGAATATGCATCTATATACAAAATAATATATACAATATAGTGGTTTCAAAATAGTTTACATTTTAGCTGAATTTTTTATTAGGATGTTATTATTAAAATAAAGTTTCAGCACTGCTTTGAAGCTGTGTGGGTATCTACGATATATGTATTACTAAACAAACACTTCATCTTGCAAATATAAATTATCAATATCAAGCACTAGGTCGTTACATATGTCATCGATTTCAACTAACTCCGAACTGATCTGAGCTGATCATGACATCTGATACCTTATTCAAAAGATTTTTATCCCACTCATGCAACTGACTGTTTTTGTTCTTCGTTTTATTAGAAAATAATAATGCTCTGATTGTAAACTCGTTCTTGCCGCTATTGTCATGACAATCAGTATTGGTTGTAGCAATGATACATTACTAGTACATCATAATAGTTCTTGTCGATGTTGTGGAAGTTGAGACTGCCATTATATGAGACACATGGATTGAAAACTTAGCCAAAACGTTTAGACTATTTAAAAACATATATTTCGAATAGATATCGATATGTATAATCTCCGATTGCAAGTTTGTTCAATACAGCTGAATTAGGGACAATAATTGTTTTCAAAGAATTATCTAATATCTATTTTCAAGTAGCAGTATGCTGAGTTCCACCTAATCTACCAATGATCTTGCTAAGAAGAGAGAAAAAGTGCGGGAGGAGAGAAGTCATTTAATCTGTCAACATTGATTGATAACTATCGAAGTTTACACTAGTAATATTTGTGGTGCCAAATTGATATTTGTCGTTTGGATATTCG
The DNA here is from genome assembly GCF_965363235.1 of Mytilus galloprovincialis. Taxonomy (NCBI): domain Eukaryota; kingdom Metazoa; phylum Mollusca; class Bivalvia; order Mytilida; family Mytilidae; genus Mytilus; species Mytilus galloprovincialis. Next base: position 43,495,322 of record NC_134850.1, on the reverse strand, counting down.
AATACTGTACATCACTTTTGCATGTTTATTGTCACAAAGATCTTACTTTGTAGAGTCGTTCAGTTATTCGATGTCAATTATAATTCTCAAATTAGGTAATAAAATTATTTATCTATGGTAATACAACTTTCGCACATACATATATTTTCTGATAATCTTTATACTATAACGGTCAATTAAATGCGAACATTTAGTTATCAGGCATATTTATAATGCAATAGTATAAATGTCAAATAGCATGTAGTACAAATTGTACCATTAACGCCGACATTATCTCTACTCTTTGAAAGTTTACTTTTGTAATTGAATAATTTTCTCTGTATGCGTAAAATTAATGCAATTAAAATGTCTTTCTTTACAGATTTGTTAAAACTTTGGAAAATTGTTGATGGCAAATTACATTAAATAACCTATACAAGACAATAATAAATTTGAGCTTTCTACAATTTGCGAGGCTTGTAACAAAAGAAATTTTATGGTTTGTTACTTGTCATAGTTGTCGACTAACTTGTAGAATTAAATTGCAAAAATATGGAAAATATTTCTGACAATTTTTAATCATTCTTTAGTGGCTACTAAAATGATTATTAGAGTGTTTTCGTTTTATTGTAATTCTTATTTTCACATTGAATTCCTATCTGCATATAACGAAAGGCGTATTATCCAAAGCTACAGTGTGAAGTGAGTTGATTGTATTACCTTCAACACATATGTTACTTCTCTAAAGAAAAAAATAGTTATCACACAATTTGAAATTTAACGTATGAAACCAATTAAAGCTAACTTCTAGATGCTGAGTGCTTAGAAGAGACAGCTTAATTTATTTATATGTTTGAATCGGACGAGATTCGAACCTTCTATAGTTTAGACAAGCCTGATACCACTGAAACATATGACTAGAAATGGAAATTTCGACAGATCATTCGGATCTATTATTCTGATATAACCTTTAAAGTTTTCTACAGAATGCTTTTCTAACATGTTTTTAACACACGGGAAAGGGTGAATGAGATTATTTCTTCGATTTCAAAATAAAGTGGAAACATTTATTGGCAACCATACTGCCCTCAACAATGAACAACAACCATACCGAACTTAATTATTTTCAAGCTTTTTTATACTTATACACAATTTACTACTTTATATCAAAGTTGATCTCAAATCGTTTTAATGCTTACTAACTTTGTTTCGCTTTCTAGTAAACTTTGCAAAGATTTATTTTCACGAATTTCTAATAAATATTTTTGAAAGTTTGTTTGTAACAGTTTAAATTTTGCAAACACCTGTATTTTATTATCCTTTTTTTCTTTAAATATTAATTTTTGTGCTCTTGGTACATCTCGTCCTTTGAACTATATAAATCATTTCACATTCTGATATTTTCTTTTTGTCTAAAATTGACTATCATGCCTTTTTATATAGATTCTGTAAAATTACATTACGTTTTAAATTAACCTTATTTCCATGGTATCATTCAGTTCATGCATTTCTGTTTTCTATTCTATTTAATTTGCATTATATCACTTCTGATAAATATAGTTTATTAACTGTCAGAATTGAGTTTTCTGTTTACAAACAAATGATTGGGGTACTCAGTGTATCTTTTGCATGTAGCATCACGTTTTTCACCCAGGATGTGCAGTTAATGGCTTAACTTTAGATTTATCAACCATATTAATGTGCAATGCATGATGCAATATTGACTTAGAGTCAGACTTCAAAGACACATTCGTTATGTTTAAGTTATAGAGACTATTGATATAATATCATATCATCATATGTTTATTAAGTTTTAAGCAGGACTAAATGGCTTGACGCAGATGATTCGAGTGAGTGCATTTCAAGTACATTCGATACATACATAATTTAATTGAACTTGTCTCTTTGACATATTCCTCATTTCCATTCTCAATTTAATTCCAAGTCTAGAAGTTCTGAAATTTAAAATAGATTTTGAAAAAGATTTTAAACAAAAATCATTGACACATCTACATGTGGAGCAGGATCTGCTTACCCTTCCGGAGCACCGGAGATCACCCCTACTTTTTTGGGGGGTGGGGGGTGGTCGTGTTGTTTATTCTTTAGTTTTCTATGGTGTATCATGTGTGCTGTTTTTTGTTGTTTTTTTTTTTTCATTTTTAGCCATGGCGTTGTCAGTTTGTTTTAGATTTATGAGTTTGACTGTCCCTCTTCTACAGCTACCTATTATCCCAGTTAAATATAGAAATTAAGACTTGTTTTCATTTTGGTGTTCTTTTATCTGTTAAGAATGTTCAAACATGTAATAAAAGTCAAAAAATCAGATGTCATGTGCTTGGATGACATCATATAATCTACACGTACAATGATGTAAATTCACATTGCGATAAGACGTGTCACGGTACTTGTCCATCCCAAATTCATGTATTTGGTTTTGATGTTATATATATATGTTATATTTGTTATTCTCGTGGTATTTTGTCTATGTGTGTTACATTTTAGTGTTATGTCGTTGTTCTCCTCTTATATTTAATGCATTTCCCTCGGTTTTAGTTTGTTACCCCGATTTTGTTTTTTGTCCATGGATTTATGAGTTTTGAACAGCGGTATACTACTGTTGCCTTTATTTTGCAGTTACATGTTTTTGACTAATTTCCGCCTTTCGTAATTTTTTGGCAAAAATAACTAAATTATGATAATAAATTGATTTATTTTTAACCCAGCCGAAAATGACGAAAGCAAGCTCGGTCAATATGCCTGAAAAACCTTCAATGGAACATGTTTGACAAAGTTTTCTTTAATTTCTATGAGGGGTTTTCATATATGTATTTATAATTAATAGTGCTGCGTTTTTGCATCTTCGGTGCTGTCGCATCCTGTTTTTCAATTTTTTAGGTGTGTTTAAGAGAAACTTACATTTGTATTTCATTAATTTATCCTGCCTGAAACTAGCTCTTTGTCTGTTATTGATTTAAAATGTTTTCAAAACTAAGGACCAAAGAAACCTCAGCCTACTATAATGTTTATTTAGAAATCACATCTTTTATCCATAAAAAAATGAAAAGAACACGTTTAATAATTTCTTGCGTCCGAAGCGCCATCATCAGGAACGCCCAAAGCCAAACATTTGAAAAGCGAAGATGTGTAAGTATCGAAACTGTTGAAGAGCTTTATGTCAAAAATACCTAAAATAAATAGCCAAATTCATTTAAAGCCAACTTTACCTGAAGGAGTTGAAAGCTTAGTTTCTTAATAATTTATAAATTTATAAACGGACAATTTTAGTAAAGTTTGTTAAATCATTTCAGTACCAAAAAACTGACTACTGAGCTGATGATACTCTCGGGGACTGAAAGTCCCCTATAGCTAGCAGAGGTATCGACCCAGTGATGTAAAGAATTGAAAGGAAAGCTTGTATGTAATCTTCAACAGAATTTTATCTGCTGTACAAATGATTTTCTGTGTAATTTATTTTTTTTTTTGTTTTCTTCGAAGCTTCGAAAACAAATTATTCATATAATATTTTGAAAAATACCAACCGTTTTTGCAAAAGTACAGATTACAAAGATACAGAGGAATGTCTCCGTTTTGTACAATTAACTCATCATAGATACCAGGATTAAGTTGTGTACTTACCCCAGACCCGCGTTTCATTCTACAAAAGTGGCGCACTAATTCAAAAAAGTTTAAAAGGTCAAATAAAGTTAGAAGTTGAAGAGCATTGAGGACCAAAACTCCTAAACGTTTTGCCAAATACAGCTTAGGTAATCTATTTACAAAAGATTGTTTTTGTACTTGATCACTTTCTTGTTAGTATATACAAGTTACGGAATAATAAAACAGAACATGCAGTAACTGGAAGTGTTAAAAATTTAATTCAGTCTGTTTTCATTACTTTTTTTTCAATTACCTTCTTATCTGCTCTTACCCAAAAGAAAAACATCTTGCTCGAAAGTAAAACGCAATTTTGAGTTCCTAAAAGAAGAACTCCGTATGTTTTCCGATTGCAAAACGTATCAGTTATGTAATAATTGACGACTATTTGTGTTAATCATTTAACGTTATCATGAACTATCTAATCTGAAAGTAAATATTTCCTTATAAATACAATATTAATTGACTATAAAAAGTATTTTTGGCCCTTTAGAATTCCGTAATTAGAAGAAAATAATAAATTATGTATAGCAACATGGATAAATACACAGCTTATTATAAGATACATCATTTGTGAGATTGTTTTATGAAAAATAAAACATACATTGAACATGAATATTTACTGCTTTAACAGAAAATATTATTGGTTTTTGGTATTTATTTAGATAGTATTGGTCTAAATCCTATGTAATTTTTAACGGAATAAATCATATTGCAACAAATGCCAATACCCACTATAATAATTATGATCCTACACTTTTTTATAAGCATCACTTTTGGTCACGAGAATACCATACAGATAAAACATATTTCTTAAATACATGTTGTGTAAACAAAAATCATAAAAAATGTTCAGGTATTCACTAAAAAGAATAACATGATAAAGATAACGTTGAATAGCATTTACAATAAACACGAGTGAAAATAAATGAAATGATGAAGATTTTGTTTAAGGTTGAATTTGCTGCATGAACACAGCCGCTATGAAAAAGTAGCGTTCGGTTCATATGGGCAACTTGGTAAACGGTCAATTTGCATATACAAATATTTTAAATGCTGTAATGATTTAACTTTGAATACAGGATTGTGAGTTCTGATACAATATGAAGGAAGTAAAATTAAGAAAAAAGTGCAACTATCCCATGAACCGGCAAATAATATATTCCACATAAAGAGGCATATACTTGGTGAACACTACATTAATAAAAGTAACAATTTCAATTTGAAAATGTATCTATGAAATTTAAAAACTATAATTTAAACCCAAATCAGTTCAATTATTTGAGAGAACATTGTTGAATTATCAATTTCGTTCCATAGCTGTTGGTTTTGCTATTTTAATTGATCAAACTACTAGAACTTCCTAATTGAAATGAAAATTGCAACACACCATTTTTTACAAATAATTGTTTCAACTCTTTACACCAACTAACACGTGTAAAACCAGTAGAATATGAGACACGACATATCTTAGTCTAAATAGTATAGGAAACCTATATTCATTGAAGTTAAATTTGAGGTTGTGCTGTAATTAAAACAGTAATTTCAGGTTTTATTTGATGGTTTCGAGGTAATATCTTCATCAATAAGGGCAAATACTGAGCTATAATATTTTCACGCCATTAAACCTTTCCGTTTTTTGTATAACGTTATAAAATATTAAAACTATTTGTGTAGGCTTGCTCAACTTATGCTAAAACAATCCCTGTTTTCTTGGAACTAAGTTAAAGCTGCATTTAAATGTCTATTTTTTTACAACATATCAGATTAATCAAATATAATTGATGTCTTCCTTCCCTTTAATATCTCATGTGCTAGAAAATTTTATAATCAGAGTTGTAATATTTTCTTGGAAATTAAATGTCAATTGACAATTACTAGCTGTTTGTTACCACTTGATATTACTTAATTAAGAGAAATAAAATGAATAATGTAAAACAGTATTGATCAGTGCACATCTAATGGTTAATTGTTAAATCAAATGTGACCGAAATTTAAAACAAATACGCACATTGAAACGGAAATCATTATTTCAAAAAGATTTATTCGGGCTTTTTGATATTCCTATTAACCTTATTTTTTTCTTTTTATTCTTTTGTCATCGAGAGTACATGACAAAGGATTTCCAATGCATATGTTGTCAATATTAAGTAAATTCAAAATATGATAAAGCATTGGAGTCAGCATATTATATCATATACATAATAACACAAATGATATACATTTAAATGAAATATAAAAACTTGAATTATGGAAATTATATGGAGTAGAATTTGAATAAAGAAGCTCAATCAAAGGTGAAAACTTTATTTTCCTTGTGAATAGTGTATGTTGTTTTTGTAAAAAAAAAATATGATTAACATGATCAAATCACATGCTGCAAATATTCACAACAACAATAACGACTTCTTTTGACGGTACATATGCGTCTGATGTGACAATGTTTTGCAAGTACTGAGGATAAAAAATGCGAAAAAAAATAATTAATTTAAAAAGACCGGATTCATTTAGGTTTTGACAGAATTAGCCTAAACATCATGGAAATGAAACTTAGATTGTAAAAACTTTGTATGCATCAATACAGTTCTTTAATTGCAGATTTAGTAAACAGTGATGTTGAAGCACAACTTTAAACGGTGGTATTTGATTCCAGGGGATGGCTTCAAAGTCATATGAAACCTCAAATTAAAAAAATGATGCATATGGTGTTTTTTTTTATAAAAAAATTAGATAGTTTTCATTCTTAAACTTTAGTTTATGTACAGTTTTTTTAAAACAGTAATAAACATGTAAATCTTTTATATTCATTTGATAAAATTTACTGTTTGCAATAGCATAAATTGTTCTATATAATAAGGATGTTCTTATCACAAGCAAAAAACCCTAGCCGTATTTGGCACAACCTTTTTCAACTTTTGATCCTCAGAGCTGTACAACTTTATCCCCCTTTTTTTGACTTTCGAACTTTTATTTCTGGGCGTCACTGGTAAGTCTTGTTTGGACGAGGTGCGTTTTTGACGTAATGAATTTAAAACCTGATGCCTTTTGTTATCTATTATTCATGGGTTTCTATGCCTAATACGTTCTGCTAGTTATTTGTATTGTAGTCCTGTATTATTATGTTGTCATTTTAATGTTATATTTAACAATGCCATCAAAGTGCGAGGTTTGGCATGCCACAAAACCAGGTTCAACCCACCATTATTTTCTTTAAAAATGTTCTGTACCAAGTCAGGAAAATGGCCATTGTTTTATCATAGTTCGTTTCTGTGTGTGTAACATTTTCACGTTGTGTTTCCGTTGTGTCGTTTGTTTTCTCCTATTTTTGAGTGTGAATTCACATTACTATAAGACGTGTCACGGTACTTTTCTATCCCAAATTCATGTATTTGGTTTTGATGTTATATTGGTTATTCTCATCGGATGTTGTCTAATGCTTAGTCCGTTGCTGTGTGTGTGTTACATTTTAATGTTGTGTCGTTGTTCTCCTCTAATATTTAATGCGTTTCCCTCAGGTTTAGTTTGTTACCCCGATTTTGTTTTTTGTCCATAGATTTATGAGTTTTGAACAGCGGTATACTACTGTTGCCTTTATAAAAAATATAGGTCAACGATATATTAAAAAAGATATATCAATTCTAATGCCAAAAAATGGCATTTTTGCATCAAAGGGAGATAATTTAGAGCTTTTTCAATGATATGTAAATTTAAAAAGTCATTTTGGTTGATTTATGTACCATATGATAAAGTAATAACTAATAGTGTAATAAAAAAAAATTGTAAAAAAACAAATATTTTGTCCCTTTGAAACAATGATTTAATGAAAAAATTACATTCTCATGGTTTCACTTCCTTTCAAATTTCTAGGAAAATTATATCATTTGTATATATCAGCCATGTCTATGACTAGTTTGAAAATCTGTAATGATCAATTATTTTTTAAAAGAGTAATGTCCCTTGGAAATAAAAATGTATAAAGAGTTTCATCGTAAGTGGTTTTTAGGCATATCTGACCGGGAAAAATATCTTGAATTATTAGTGTCAATTTGAAGAAGGTTAAAAAAAAATTTATCTCGGTGATATTATTTTTTACTTTTTGATGAATTTTTAGAATTGGTTCTACAGAAAACTTTTTCATTTATTTTGGGAGAAAGAGAAAGAAGACGCTGCTATGAAAGAGGTAATTATTATACAGTTAATTTTTTTTATCTGTCTTAGAGCGTTAATTAAAAAAAAACAAAGAAAAGCTCATTGTTGCATTCAAGGTGGAAAAAAAATACAAAATCAGAACTAAAAAATGTAAAAGGTGAGAGCAATAAAACGAGCAGGCGTAGCTCAAAGACGGTATTTTCATATTCCATTATTAAGTTATCCTTATAAGAATATGATTAGAGCTCGATTAACTAGGTCATAAAAGCAAGCAAATATAGCTTTCAAGATTAAAGTTTTTATTTAGAAATATTTCAGCTATTTATGGATAAGAATAATTAAACATATGTTAGAAATGCATCAGCCAGGAAAGACAGTTTGGAAATTAGATTGTTGATGGTCATTTGTATTTTTTCTTTGTAGATAGAGTTGGTCAGACTCTGAAGAAAAGTTCATAGACTTCAAGCAGAAAACCGTCGACTGACAACAATTCTGATGTAAAACAGTCAGGAATAGGAGACAAAGGTAATGATATTTCTAAATAATGTCACAGATTAATCAGATGATTGAATGAATAGGAATTGTTATGTCTTCTAATTGACATTTTTGTTTAATGTTTCATATCAATCAAAACTTTTGATCATGTTTAAGAAGTATGATAGTATTCATGTCACCTTTTAAAGGATAAAGATTTATTTTTTTTTATAATAAATTCGTTTTTATACAGTTATTCCCCTGTTCATGTTTTAAAATAATGCAGAAAACTGGGTAATTGCAAGTTTCTTGTAAGCTTTCCAAATGACACAAAATACTTTTTGAAGAAATTTCACTTCATATTCTGTTAATCTTTTAATATCAGACTCAGATCAAATAGAGCTTATGTTTATCATATACTCCATATATCTTCTAACTGCTTCTTTGCATTAAAGTGTAATGATCCTTGTTGAAGACTAAAATTACACTCAACCAAGTTTCTTTTTTTTAATTCAAGGCACCACATTCATGGCCAAGCCATTCACTCTGAACTTAACTTTTTTTATATGCACTTTATACATAACCATGATAATATACTATTATCAAGATTGCTAAGTAAAAAAAACTCAACGCAAACAATCATTGCTTTGCGTTAATATATGTAAAATATGAAAATAAAAAGGTATTTTTCAATATTTTTCAATTAAAATCGGTTTTTACATGTTGGATATTCAATATCCTCTAGTTGTTATCTCATGTATCTATGTATACTAATTAAAGATTTATCTATAAAAACAGAAATGACACAGAAATCAACAATAATCATACAGCCTTCAACAATGGGCAATTCGCAGGGGCAATAGAAAAACGTCGCTCGTACATCAATGTTCTGGTAGCAACGAGGACAATAAGATAGATATATCGTTAGACTATATGTAACAATACATTTTTCATAGTTAAGTAAGGTATATTTGGTTTCATTACATGAATAGTATTGGTTGGAAGGTTTTGTATTTAAAGTAAAATGAAGGAACACCTTTTAAAAGAGTCCAATAAGTAATCTTCGTGGTTTTGTCTAGGTCGTTTGGTGCTTTAATGCTTTCAATTATAACATAAATAATATTCCTCAATCAGAACAGTTTTTCAAGAAACAAGTGTACATTGATATCGGTAGCATAGCCTGGACATTAAATAAATTGCAAAACTAACACTGGAAAACGGCAGCTTAAAGACACTGTAGTTTATTCAATAAATCTTTAATTGTAGTTATCTTTTCAAGCATCAACAGTGACGTTTTGGCTGTGTTGAATACAAATGCTCAACATAGGCTTCACTTTCGTTGTTCCTTTTGGATGTGGAGTGCTGATGGGATGATTCTCAAACACACAGAACAAACAAAGATAGTGGTAGATTGCTATAGTTTCGCGTATTAAGACTGAGTTGACTCCATTTTCATGTTTTTATTTAAAAATGCCAAACAACTAGATACGATCGATAGTATACAAGAAGACAAATTACTTCAATCTTCATATTGTTATTAGACAAACAGACATACTTGAATGAGTATCGTCACTATTATCCTATTATCCATTTACATCAGTTTAATGCACGTGTTGAAGTACAGTAGTTAAATAAATAAGAATTTCTATAGCTCATCTGCGATAAAAGAGGGGCGAAAGATACCAGAGGGAGAGTCAAATTCATAGATAAAAAATAAACAGACAACGCTATGGCTAAAAAATAAAAAAAAAAGACAAACTGCAGACAAATAGTTAAAGTACACAAGACATAACATAGAAATATAAAGACTTATCAACACGAACCCAACAAAAAGTAGGTGATCGCAGGTGCTCCGGAAGGGTAAGCATATCCTGCTTCATATGTGGCACCCGTCGTGTAACTCATGCAATTACAAACCCGGTAAATGGCCTAATTCGGTAGGGTAGGTCACATTTCTTGGTGAAAAGGGAAGTGGATTGTAGTTACGAAATAAGGAACATATGAGATATAATCTGTGATCAACCACCTCGTGTAAAATTTTCGAAGGGATGATTTTAGTTTCACCATTTGGAACTTTTGATTTAATAGCTTCCTTATGAGCAGCAACCCTATATCAAGGAAATCATGATAGGAAACACAAGCGCGGGAATATCGTTACGATTGAGAGATATATACTCCGTATACAGGCGCTGCTGGAATCATTTATTGATAGAATATCATCTATATAGTGGAAAGAAAGTTAAAGAATATTGCTAACTTCTAATATTTATTCCAAAGAAGTTCCTGTATAAAGTCAGCCTCTTAATGATAAAGAGGCACAATGGGAATGTCTTCAAACGTAACAGTTATGTTGCAACGGAACTAAACACATTTATTAAAAAAAAAAAACAGTTGTTGGCATGACACGTGTTATGTTTATCTCATATATTTTATGATAGTATTATACTAAACCCCTAACGGGAGGGATTGTGCCTGATATTCATATGACGAGGACATAATCTTTCAATCAGTTTAATTGAGGTCTGGAGCTGGCATGTCAGTTAACTGCTAGTAGTCTGTTGTTATTTATTTATAATTGTCATTTTATTTGTTTTCCTTTGTTACATCTTCTGACATCGGACTTGGACTTCTCTTGAACTGAATTTTAATGTGCGTATTGTTATGCGTTTACTTTTCTACATTGGCTAGAGGTATAGGGGGAGGGTTGAGATCTCATAAGCATGTTTAACCCCGCCGCAATTTTGCACCTGTTCCAAGTCAGGGGCCTCTGGCCTTTGTTAGTCTTGTTTGATTTTTAATTTTAGTTTCTTGTGTGTATGACGTCCATCATCACTGTACTAATATACATAATTTTAAGGGGCCAGCCTCCTGGTGTGGGAGTTTCTCGCTATATTGAAGACCCATTGGTGGCCTTCGACTGTTGTCTACTCTATGGTCGGGTTGTTGTCGCTTTGACACATTCCCCATTTCCTTCCTCAATTTTATTACAAAAAATTAAAAATGAAAAAGACAAACAGTCAAAACAAAAGGTCAAACATGACACAACATAGAAAACTAAAGAATTAACAACACGTACCCCACCAAAAACTAGAGGTGATCTCAGGTGCTCCGGAAGGGTAAGCAGATCCTGCTCCACATGTGGCACCCGTCGTGTTGTTGCTTATGTGATAACAAATCCGGTAAATAGTCTAATTCGGTAGGTCACATTCATGAAAGGGAAGGGGATTGTAGTTACAACGTAAGGAACATATCCGATATCATTTGTGAAACGGTTATTCCATAACGGTCAACCAACTCGTGGTAAAGGCGTCCGTAAAATTTACGAAGGGATGATTTCAACTTCACCATTTCGAACTTTTGGTTTTATAGGTTCCTTGTTAGCAGCAACCCTCTATCAAGAAAATCATGATAGGAAATGCAAGCACGGGAATATCGTAACACTTGTGAGATATATACACCGTATGCAGGTGCGGCTGGAATGTTGCTACTTAGAAATGGAAAGGTCACAATTGGAAAGCTGAAATCATCTCTTTTGTCGTAAAGTTTTGTTTTCAACCGACCCTCATTGTCAATTTCTAGAAGTAAGTCAAGATATGAAGCCGACTTAACTGTAACTGTTTTATCAATTATTTCTAGTTCGATGGGATAGATGCGTTCCACATAGTCACCAAATTTTGAATTATTTAGTGTAAGAACACCATCTATATAGCGGAAAGTAGAGTTAAAGGATATTGCTAACTTCTTATCTTTCTTCATAAGAAGTTCCTGCATGAAGTCAGCCTCATAATAATAAAGAAACAAGTCGGCAAGTAGAGGGGCACAGTTTGTTCCCATTGGATTGCCGACAGTCTGTTAAAAAACACGTCCTGCATAAAGTCAGCCTCATAATAATAAAGAAACAAGTCGGCAAGTAGAGGGCCACAGTTTGTTCCCATTGGAATGCCGACAGTCTGTGTTGGCCATTTTTTTATGAATCAAAGCAATACGAACTCTTTCAATTTGTCTTTTAGTTTGGAATGTGGAATACTTGTGTAAAGAGTAGAAAAGTCAAATGTTTTAATACTGTTACAAGATGAAAGAGTGTTAGATTGTATGTACTCTAAAAGATCTTTGGAATTTTTAAGTATCCACATCTGATTAACGCCACCTCTAGAATAGGCAGTTTCACAATAACTTTGAAGCCCGTCTTTGATTGCTGATAAAATATATGTCAATAATTTAGAAAGAGGTTTCATGGAGCACTTGTAAGACCCAGCAATATACCGTTGTTTGTAAGGACCCTTATGTAGTTTAGGTATCCAATACAGTGATGGAGGATACAGTTCTTCATTTTTGGTTGAAATTCCAAAGGAACATAGAACAGATCTATGATTATCCAGGATTTGCTCTTTGGTAAGTTTCATGAGGGTTGAGTTTCCAAGTGAATTGTCAATACCTAATTCGTTTATCAAGCAGTAAATGTAATGAGTTTTTACACACAAAAACGATGTTGTTTGGGACTTTATCTGCGGGGACAACAACATATCTGTCATGGAGGTAGGATAGGTGTTTTGCAACATTTGCAAAAAGACAAGATGCTGTTATTTTTATATGTGGATTAATGGAAGTAAGGTAATTGGATTTTCTGACCAATTTTTTTTTTTTATTATTTTAGCTAAAATGTTTATATTTTATTGCTTGCGTTAATACATACTATGGGTGGGGAAATGTTTAGAATAAAGATTTTATTCAATTTTGTTAACAGATGACAAGATGTTTAACTTAGGACTTTCTGCTTTGTTCCTGTGAAAAAATTTATTACACATATTAAAGTCATATGAAACGAGTGACTGGTGAATAATAATGTTTATACAATTCTTGAACCAATGCATGTATATATAATCAAATTACTCTTCTGTGCACGATTTTATCATTTATTAAGCAAATGTATCGTATAATCGTAATTATTTTTTTCTTTCTTTTTATTATAATGTGAAAATATGGCTGCTCATTACTTGTCGAGTCTGAAGCTGAAGTTTACCGATTGTTACCTTATAGTAAATAATCAACAAAGAGGAATGGATATTGAGCACGTGTTTAACATGTACAATCAGATAATAGTTTATATCAGTGACATATCCTTGCGTATTGCGATCTCCGGATTTTAACGAGTAGGGTCACGCTAAGGTCCCTTTGCATGCGGAAAATATGTCGGTGAATTACTTCCTTGAAGCAAGCAATAAAAAAAAGTAAATGTATTCTTGGCTATCCAAACTTTTAGTCATGAAATGTTTGGATGAATGTTATTTCTCATTACAAACTAAAGACAAATTGAAAGAGTTGGTATTGTTTCATAAAAAAGAACAGCGAACGTAGATACAAGTATCTTTTCTTGGTGAGGGATTCATCCTAATTTGTAAAGAATTTTGTAATAAAATTGAGGAAGGAAATGGGGAATGTGTCAAAGCGACAACAACCCGACCATAGAGTAGACAACCGTCGAAGGCCACCAATGGGTCTTCAATATAGCGAGAAACTCCCGCACCAGGAGGCTGGCCCCTTAAAATTATGTATATTAGTACAGTGATGATGGACGTCATACACACAAGAAACTAAAATTAAAAATCAAACAAGACTAACAAAGGCCAGAGGCCCCTGACTTGGAACAGGTGCAAAATTGCGGCGGGGTCAAACATGCTTATGAGATCTCAACCCTCCCCCTATACCTCTAGCCAATGTAGAAAAGTAAACGCATAACAATACGCACATTAAAATTCAGTTCAAGAGAAGTCCAAGTCCGATGTCAGAAGATGTAACAAAGGAAAACAAATAAAATGACAATTATAAATAAATAACAACAGACTACTAGCAGTTAACTGACATGCCAGCTCCAGACCTCAATTAAACTGATTGAAAGATTATGTCCTCGTCATATGAATATCAGGCACAATCCCTCCCGTTAGGGGTTTAGTATAATACTATCATAAAATATATGAGATAAACATAACCCGTGTCATGCCAACAACTGTTTTTTTTTTTAAATAAATGTGTTTAGTTCCGTTGCAACATAACTGATACGTTTGAAGACATTCCCATTGTGCCTCTTTATCATTAAGAGGCTGACTTTATACAGGAACTTCTTTGGAATAAATATTAGAAGTTAGCAATATTCTTTAACTTTCTTTCCACTATATAGATGATATTCTATCAATAAATGATTCCAGCAGCGCCTGTATACGGAGTATATATCTCTCAATCGTAACGATATTCCCGCGCTTGTGTTTCCTATCATGATTTCCTTGATATAGGGTTGCTGCTCATAAGGAAGCTATTAAATCAAAAGTTCCAAATGGTGAAACTAAAATCATCCCTTCGAAAATTTTACACGAGGTGGTTGATCACAGATTATATCTCATATGTTCCTTATTTCGTAACTACAATCCACGTCCCTTTTCACCAAGAAATGTGACCTACCCTACCGAATTAGGCCATTTACCGGGTTTGTAATTGCATGAGTTACACGACGGGTGCCACATATGAAGCAGGATATGCTTACCCTTTCGGAGCACCTGCGATCACCTACTTTTTGTTGGGTTCGTGTTGATTAGTCTTTATATTTCTATGTTATGTCTTGTGTACTATAACTATTTGTCTGCAGTTTGTCTTTTTTTTTTATTTTTTAGCCATAGCGTTGTCTGTTTATTTTTTATCTATGCATTTGACTCTCCTTCTGGTATCTTTCGCCCCTCTTTTATCGCAGATGAGCTATAGAAATTCTTATTTATTTAACTACTGTACTTCAACACGTGCATTAAACTGATGTAAATGGATAATAGGATAATAGTGACGATACTCATTCAAGTATGTCTGTTTGTCTAATAACAATATGAAGATTGAAGTAATTTGTCTTCTTGTATACTATCGATCGTATCTAGTTGTTTGGCATTTTAAATAAAAACATGAAAATGGAGTCAACTCAGTCTTAATACGCGAAACTATAGCAATCTACCACTATCTTTGTTTGTTCTGTGTGTTTGAGAATCATCCCATCAGCACTCCACATCCAAAAGGAACAACGAAAGTGAAGCCTATGTTGAGCATTTGTATTCAACACAGCCAAAACGTCACTATTGATGCTTGAAAAGATAACTACAATTAAAGATTTATTGAATAAACTACAGTGTCTTTAAGCTGCCGTTTTCCAGTGTTAGTTTTGCAATTTATTTAATGTCCAGGCTATGCTACCGATATCAATGTACACTTGTTTCTTGAAAAACTGTTCTGATTGAGGAATATTATTTATGTTATAATTGAAAGCATTAAAGCACCAAACGACCTAGACAAAACCACGAAGATTACTTATTGGACTCTTTTAAAAGGTGTTCCTTCATTTTACTTTAAATACAAAACCTTCCAACCAATACTATTCATGTAATGAAACCAAATATACCTTACTTAACTATGGAAAATGTATTGATACATATAGTCTAACGATATGTCTATCTTATTGTCCTCGTTGCTAGCAGAACGTTGATGTATGAGCGACGTTTTTCTATTGCATATCAACCTTACAAAAGAGTTTATTCATTTGCATAATAAAATAACAGAGACAGGAAATTTACAGAAATTAACTCATCAAACGATTTTAACTGAATTTCTATGTTCAGAATTTTTATGTTTGATGCCTTCAAAAAGGTTAATACTTCTGTATTAAAAAACTAATTTCATGACGCTTTATACATAAAGTACATAACATTTGAATCTAATAATTGCTTAGTAATTTTCCTAGAATATTTGTATTTAAAATCCGCGTGTTATGCACTAAAACTGTGTTCAATTTTAACATCCATCCAAACCAACCCAAACCATTCAAAAACCATTATTGAGGATAAACACTACAAGTATATTACTAAAAATGCTATCACCAATTAACTATGAGATTATTTTATGTGACATTATCCATAAATATGGCATGACATTAACATTTATATCATTTTTGGTAATTTTTATTTTCTTCCAACTTGCCTTTATTTGCCCCTAAACTTACAAAAAAAATGCAACACATGCTACTCTCAAAAAAGTACAACTATCAAACAGAAAGCATCAACGAAAAAAAAACGTTTTGGATCAGGTAGATATTGGTCTTTGTATAAAGTTAAAACTAAGCAGGCTATTCATTTTTATAATTATTTTGGGTTTTGTATGTTGTAAGTTAAAGGAAAAAGAAAAAAGATTACATACCACAAATAGATTTTTTTCATTTCAAATTTTAGTTATTTCTTTTTCTTACCCTCCAAAGCATATTTTTCTAAATGGAAGTAATTTGAAATATACGTTTTCTAAGTCCACAAAGTGAGAACCTCAACAAGTTTAATAAATATAATGACTTGCTTAACCTTTTCGCAAGTCATATCTGATGAGTAAAAGATTAATTGGCGCCTTAAATTATTTCATTGTTTAAACAAGTTAATAGAGTTAAGAAAATTGGTTATCTGAAAACTACCATTTCCCCCAAACTTAATGTCAATTGACTAAAACTAGCTTTTCATTGCCACTTGATATCTGTATTTAAAAGAATATAATAAATAATGCCAGGACTATTTAGAAATGTATAACTAATGTTCAAATACCAAACGCATAGACGCCTTTTTGAAGATAAGATGAATATTTATCATGAAAATATGTATAATGCCAAAACAATAAGTATATATTACAAAAACGAGAATATGAATTACTAAAATTATTGTTTCTTCTAACATGATTTACATGCCTTCCATATACAAATATTGGTTTATTCAAATATAATTGGAGTTTTTCTTCCCTTTAATATTTGATGTTTTAATGAATTTTCTAATCAGAATGAAATTTTTCCTAAATATTAAATGTCAACTGACTATTATTAGCTGTTATTTGACACTTGATATTTCGTATTTAGTAAGACGATAATAAATAATGTAAAGTAATGTTTAGTGAAAGATCAGCGTAATGTTGAATAGTCAATGTATGTAGTACTTTAAGACCAACTTAAAGGAATCAATAAATAGGTATAAATCAATCAATATTTATTATTTGAGCTATACCGTTAATGTCATTGTGGTTTCAATACTTTGTTTATTTAATATTTTATCTTTCAGTACCTTTTTGTCATGAGAAAACTCGATGATGGTTCTGTTAGATTCGCATGGTGTCAAGAAGAAAATCTACCCTCAGGTTTGTTTAACTTTTGGAAATTTTGATTATTAAAGCTCTGCAAAAATAAAATAACAAAAATACCGAACTCCATGGAAATTCAAAAACAGAAATTCTATGACATGTGGAAAGTATTGGATAAAACCTAGTTTTATAGCTAGCTCAAACGCGCACTTATTTGACAGTCACATATAATTCTACATTGGATTAAACGCAAACTCTTTATTATAGAGAAAATCATGAATTAGACATAAAATTTAGTAAAAAAAAACAATAAGATTATTTACATAGTGTGCTAGTGACGTAATACGGTATATATTGGGTCAGTAAATTCCATATGGGGTGAGAGCGAAACTCGAATCCCCATATAGAATTTACTGACCCCAAATATACCGTATTAGGTCACTAGCACACTATGTAACGAATTTATCTTACCGACTATCTTTATTGTAAGATTTAAACTTGTTACCTATCAAAATGAGCAAGTCTTCAATGCTGTTAGCATTAAAAAACTACTTTCATTGATCCTGCAAAAACATATGCCAGCAATAACAACTTGATAGGTTTAAATGTGTTTTGTGAATTTATTTCAATCTTTATCATCAATTTCTTCGTCAATTGAAACCTTTAAGATTTGTTTTCATTTCGTTTTGTTTTTTAAAGGGACGTAACACCCCTTCTTACCGTGTATGAAATAAGCCCGCCTCCCTACTACCTAATATGGAATATAAAGGGACGTAACTCAACTACTAACCGTGTATGAAATAAGCCTCGCCTCCCTACTAACCTAATATCAAATATACACGGTCTTCACAAGGACGCTTTTAACCAATCATATTCCTAGACATGTATAAGAGGAAAGAAAATGACAATTGTCTTCACAATACACACATGTATAGGTGTCATACCACCAATTACTCCCTCAAATTTAGAACGTATGTGAAAGTAGGCCTACTCGGACAAAAAATAGTGCATTTGATGTCATTGTTCACCTAAACTAACCAACAAATTTGCAGAAATGAAACTTTTGTTGAAAGAGAAATATATTAAGACCATTTTGAGCCAAATTTTACCTGTCTAGGAGTTTGCATTTAAAATTAAGGATTAATTCGCTCCATGGTATACTAATTTAAGATTTCGAGAAAACCAGGGGTTATTTTTAGTGGTACCTCCTTTCGGGAGCTCTCTTCTTTCTTATATGATTTTGAATGTATGTTGAAAATTGGCATGCAGAAAGGTGACACCTGTACAATTCAGGATATACCTAGTTTCTATGAAGTTAAAGTTAAGGTAAAATATTTAGAAAGCTGTGAAAATTGCACAATTTTGTTGAACAGATAGGGATTTTTAATTGGTGGTATGACACTTTTAAACAAAATGCGGTGAAACATCAAATTCAGAAAACAATTGATTTTTTTTGTCTTAACTGATCATTTGAAATAATAGTAGCTACATTTCAATCTTTTTTGGGGGCAAAATGTCACATATTGCAAATTTAGAGCCTAAAACTTGAGTTTGTGCTGTTTTTAGCTTTTCTCACCCTGACAATATGCTTTAATATTTAAAAATGTCCTAAATTGTTATAAATGCACAGAAAGTTGTTTCTGTGGTGTTAAACATTATAACATAGGTTATTTACTACCCCAAAACAAATTTTGTCATGCAGATTTAATGAAATTTTTTGATTTTTACCTCTTATATCATTGCGTCATACTATGTACTTGGCAGATAGCATAGCCTAATGTAAACACTGCAGAAAACTCACAAAAATACCATTTATTATTCCAAATGAAAGTTTTATATCTTAAATTTTATTAACTGATGTAAATAAAAACTGTTAAATGACCATGAGTGCACTTTTGATCAATTTGTAGTACTTTACTGACACCAGATGAAAACAGGGGGGGGGGGTCAATATTCCTTGACACTTCAATACCTTGGCTTTTTTACTAAATGCATTGCAAAAATTGTTGAAAGTCTTTTAAGTAGTAGAACAAACAAGGAAAAATCAGCAAAAACTGATCTTGATATTGAAACTTTATATTCCTGAATTGGATGAACATTATTTTTCACCAGTCACTCGTTTCTTATGACTTGAAACAATATCAATTAATTTTTTATTTATTGTTTTAACAGTTTATCAAAACTAATAATTTGTCTATTATATTTTGTTATACACATTAAAAATATTGTAGTTTTATTCATTTTGTAATTAAATACACTCATAAATACTAGGATGAACATTTGTACCTTTAGATGTATATAAGCATTCGCCCCTTGATGATTATAATTTTGCATAATTCATCATCTCTTCCTAATGAAGTAATATCAAATAGAAATATATGAATAAAAACGAATTGCTTCTCACACCCACATAACTATAATATTTACCGATAGCTTGCCATAAATCAGTATGTTTACTGTTTTCTTCTGTATCTCAGAATATACTTATTTACAACTTACATTTATTGTGACGACAAATTGTTGTATTTTCCTATTATTATCAAATGCATATACAGGTGTCATACCACCAATTAAAAGTCAATATCTGTTCAACCAAATTTTGCAATTTTCACAGCTTTCTAAATATTTTACCTTAACTTTAACTTCATAGAAACTAGGTATATCCTAGTTTGCATTTAAAATTGAGGATTAATACGCTCCATGGTATACTAATTTAAGATTTCGAGAAAACCAGGGGTTATTTTTAGTGGTACCTCCTTTCGGGAGCTCTCTTCTTTCTTATATGATTTTGAATGTAAGTTGAAAATTGGCATGCAGAAAGGTAACACCTGTACAATTCAGGATATACCTAGTTTCTATGAAGTTAAAGTTAAGGTAAAATATTTAGAAAGCTGTGAAAATTGCAAAATTTGGTTGAACAGATAGGGACTTTTAATTGATGGTATGACACCTGTATATGCATTTGATAATAATATGAAAATACAACAATTTGTCGTCACAATAAATGTAAGTTGTAAATAAGTATATCCTGAGATACAGAAGAAAACAGTAAACATACTGATTTATGGCAAGCTATCGGTAAATATTATAGTTATGTGGGTGTGAGAATCAATTCGTTTTCATTCATATATTTCTATTTGATATTACTTCATTAGGAAGAGATGATAAATTATGCAAAATTATAATCATCAAGGGGCGAATTCTTATATACATCTAAAGGTATAAATGTTCTTCCTAGTATTTGTGAGTGTATTTAATTACAAAATGAATAAAACTACAATATTGTTAATGTGTATAACAAAATATAATAGACAAATTATTAGTTTTGATAAACTGTTAAAACAATAAATAAAAAATTAATTGATATTGTTTAAAGTCATAAGAAACGAGTGACTGGTGAAAAATAATGTTCATCCAATTCTTGAACCAATGCATGTATATATCATAAACTTAGTCCTCTGTGCACGATTTTATAATTTTTTACGCAAATATATCGTATAATCGTCAATTTTTTTTCTATCTAAATAACATTGAGAATGGAAATGGGGACTGTGTCAAAGAGACAACAACCCGACCATAGAAAAAACAACAGCAAAAGGTCACCAACAGGTCTTCACTGTAGCGAGAAATTCCCGCACCCGGAAGCGTCCCTCAGCTGGCCCCTAAACAAATATATACTAGTTCAGTGATATCTGTCTGTTATGATTTAACAAATATGGCTACTCATTAAAGGCCGTGTTTTGAAGCCGAAGTTTACCGATTGTCACCTTATAGTAAATAATTAACAAAAATCATGGGTATTCAGCACGTGTTTAACATATACAATCAGGTAATAGTTTATTTTAAAGACAGATTCATGCGTATTGCTATCACCGGATTTTTATGAGGAGGGTCACGCTTAGGTCACTATGCAAACGGAAAATATGTCGGCGAATTACTTCCTGGCAGCAAGCAATTAAAAATAAGTAAACTTCTTGTAAATGTGGACAAATTAAAGAATTTTCCTCAGAAAAATGTATATGTACATAAGTTGTATAATGAAAACTATCCATTTAGTTTTAAAAAACATATGCATATTTTTTTTTTAAATTGAGGTTTCATATGACTTTAACACTACCTTATATGATAAATCAAGGCAAATAAAAATGTAAGAACAAAATCATACGACTCCAATTGCAAGCTAAACTTAAAAGTTAAAACGGGTAATACAATAATAGTTCTGGTTATCATAGTATCACTGACATGCATAAAGTAACAAAAAATGAAATCCGAGGAAAATTCTAAACGGAAAGTCCCTAAGCAACTGCAAAAAAAAAAGCTCAAACACATTAAACATAATCGCTTTCTGTTCAAGCTGTGTAGAATTTTTAGACTATTTATATGTAGGTTTATAAATATGTATCCTAATATCTGTCAATGAGTTTTTTAAATTCCTTTATGTAGTCTTGACATAATTCAATTGAAATATTCCATAAGTTCTCTCATCATAAATGAAATTTAGTATGTATACTTTTCAGACATATACGCGTTTTGTCAACACAAAATATATCAGTGGCGCTCGAACTAATACAATTGGAAAATCTAATTCAAGTGCAATGTTGAAGATCACTCAGTCTTAAAACCCCCAAAAAATATGTCTTCATAAACAAGGGTACAAATCGATTTAATCTATATCAACAGTCAGATTCCATTTTAAAAATGAAATACAGCTACACATATTTTTTTTAAACAAACACATTTTTCAGTACTGTTCCATTATTGGCATTTATGTTGAAATATACACGATAGACACTATTTAGCCCTTTATATGTCTCATGGTATATAGACTCAAAAAAGATACCAGGATTGAACTTTTGTATTTGCACCCGAAGCGCTTTTGTCTACAAAGACTCATTAGTGACGCTCGAATAAAAAAACATTCAAAGGCCAATTAAAGTACTCAGTTGAAGAGCATTACCACAAAACATTTCCTAAAGGTTTTGCCAAATAGAACTGAGGTAAAATATTCCTGAGGTAGAAAAGCCTTAATATTGTAAAAAAGTATACGAGATTTTATTAGGTGGCTGGTTATAAGCGTTATGTCAGAGTTTTTTCAAACCAACATGCATAAAATCTTAGGTTTAATGAGGTAGAATTTCTAACTTTGCGGAAAAATATATTAGGGTAATTTCCTTTTCACGAGAAGTGTTTATATAATATGTCTGATATGTTCATAAAAATATGAAAATATCTGTTGTCAATTCTTTGATCTTCGTACGTTTATAATTATCTACCTGTCTCAATATTTAAAAAACAATTCAACTCAAACTTAGACTAATTGTTGATGTATTTCAAACACCTAAGGTAAGGGCATGCCAAATTTTCTTTCGTTTGCTTTGATCATAACAAAAGCAAAACAAAATTTTGTAACAGTTTTTTGGTATAAATATTATCGGATTTGATGAAAGGAATGAGCGGTTCAAAAAACTTGTATACCATCATAATTAATAAATACAAACATTGGGTAATTAAGTACTTAAAACACTATACAGATATTATCTTTTGTTTTCTTTCTTTTATCTTCTTGAATTTTTTGACAGTTTATGCAAACTTGCAAATAAAAGGCTAATGTAAAATACATGTTTTTCTCGACTGTAAACTACATTTAGGATGCAAAATATATTTAAATAATAAACAGACCAGACAACCGTAGTATTTAAGTGATTTTATTTTACAACAAGTAATATCAATTAAGTGTACTGCTGTGGTTGGTTAGTAACCGGTTATGTATTAAAATTAGAACAAAAGTAACCAAACAACAGGCTGGAATTAACCGTTGTGGTTATGTTTTTCTGTAGCGATGTCAATGTCCGAGGCGAAAGCAGAGTACTTTGACTTTAATACGAGTGCAGGAAATTTATACGACTGGTTGTTACCAGCTCGTTGGATTTTCACTTTTGTTTTTGTATCTGATTTGTACGATATTTTTAATTAGAAAGTAATTGATTTTGCATTCTTAAAACGATAAAATATTCAAAAAATAAACGCAAAAATTGTTCATACAGGTGTATGTACGTTGATGTTTTGAGATTGTTACCTATTGTGTCATTTGACATTTTTACCTATTGTGTCTGTTTGTTTTGTTCACGCATCGGTTACAATATAATGGAATTTGATGCGACTGTCATACAAGTGAGAGGTTTAGCTAGCTATAAAACCAGGTTCAATCCACCATTTTCTACATTTGAAAATGCCTGTACCAAGTCAGGAATATGACAGTTCTTGTCCATTCATTTTTGATGCGTTTTGTTATTTGATTTTGCCATGTGATTATGGACTTTCCGAATTGATTTTCCTCTGAGTTCAGTATTTTTGTGATTTTACTTTTTGTTATTTTTTTTTTTTTTTTTGTAAATTAGGGATTTTAAGTCTAGAGTTTATTTTCAGTCAAAAATATTAACCGAATGAAATATTTTTGTCGATTATACGTTATGGGTTTGCAGTTAATGATTTAAAAGAAATATGCACATAAAGACTTAGCTAACTATGTTATCACATTTTGCTTCAACAGTTTTTATAACATTATATTTACAAACACTACTGTCATACAATTGAAAGGTTTGGCTAGCTTAAAAAAAAAAGGTTTGATCTACCATTTTCTACATAAGAAAATTCCTGTACAAAGTCAGGAATATGACAGTCGTTAACTATTCATTTGATGTGTTATAGCTTTTGATTTGTCATTTGATACGGGATTTTTCTTTTTGGAATTTTTTGTTATTTTACTTCTTGAAATTTTTTTGGAGTTTGTTATTTGCCATATTAGTAGTAAACACTTTCAAGCACAACATTCGTATTATAGATTTTGAGTTTAAGCGCAGAAAGACATTTATGAGCGAAAGATTTGAAATTATACAAATCTAAAAGAAAACTTTCATTTCTAATGATAATGTCAATAGCTACATGTAAGATGTTGCTACTAAGACTTTTATCTGTGCCCTATGCAATTAAATATCATTGCAAAGAGTCCATACAGTTTGTTTTGACTTTCATAAAGTACTTTGGTTTTACCTTGTCCAATGTTATTTATGGCATATCCTCCCTTCCCGTTTATTATTGCTTGAAATGATAAATTGGTAAAAGACAAGTACACAAGGCAGACAGTTTTAGAATAATAAACCAGAATATTAGGCATAAGAAAGAAAACCTAATGTAAAATAAATGTAATTCTCTTTCACGTAAATTGACAGAAAAGGCATTTCCATAATATACCATCGAATAGAGCAAACACCAACATAATCACTAAAGGATATTCAAAGTCAAGTAGACTAGAGTTCGTCTAATTGATTGTATATTTTAAAAATTCAAAATTATATATTGTCTACTGTCAAAATTTACTAGGGAAAACTATGTTTTAAACATGTTTCACAGATGGTATTATAGACTTGATACCAAAGGAAACATGAATTATTTATAAGCATCAGCGTTGATAAAAGCTTTGATTGTGAAATAAGTTTTGATAAACATTGTACCAGGAAGTAGTTCAAAGGGAAGAATATAAAGACATCTTTGAGATCGAAATAAGGTAAAATTGTCACTTATAAAGATCGGACCTTGACACTGGCAGTTCAATAGAGAGTTAAAACAATTTAAATATTTGCATCGATGTTTGCAGATAATTTAACGATAATATGGATAACAAACAAATGTAAGATGAACTCAAGAAAACATATTAAAATTCATTATCTTTCTTTCAGACATTGTTGAAGGAAATGCATGATGATTATGTTTATTTAACAGTAGTATTTATGTAGTTTTAGTAAATATAGGAAGATGTGGTTTGTGTGCCAATGAGACAACTCTCCATTCAAATAACAATTTATAAAAGTAAACCATTATAGGTCAATTTACGGCCTTCAACACGGAGCCTTGGCTCACACCGAACAACAAGCTACAAGGGGCCCCAAAATTACTAGAAGTCTAAAACCATTCAAATCGAGAAAAAAACAACGGTTTAATCTATATAAAAAAAACGAAAAACGAGAAACATATATAAATTACATAAACAAACGATAACTACTGTACATCAGATTCCTGACTTAGGACAGGTGCAAACATTTGCAGCGGGATTTAACGTTTTAATGGTACCAAACCTTCTCCCTTTTTCTGAAACAATAGCATAACATCACAACATAGAAAAACACACGATAAAATATCAATTGGCAGGCTTACTCAATCAAAAAACGTAAATTAACACACTATGAACGAATATATTTGATCTGCGATATCTGAATGCAAATACACAGCTAATTAAATATTAGGGACACACATTCAAGGCCAAAAAGCAAACAAACATGTCCAAACAAAGCCATGGCAAGACACCACAGCGAAATATGTTACCCTTCGAAAATAATCACTTTTGAAAAAAACAGGTTTTAATAATACCGGTTAATCTTGAAGTTTATACAAATGCAGTACGAATAAAAGTTAATCAGAAGATATTCCAAATAATCAAAGCTTGTATATATTAGACAAGATCCATATTAATATAAAATAACAAAAAAGCATTATAAACAGTATCAACAGGTCGAATTAACACGAAAATATGATTTGAGAGTACTCGCAGTTACTGACAGCTAGTTAAAAGCCAAAATCAATTAATAATAAAAAAAAAATCATGCATCAGAGACTTTTAGTGCTTGAATACGTGCAAGATCTGTCGAATCTAAGCTATACAATTGATTCCTCTAAAAGAATTTTATTGTCCACTACTTACAGAAACGAAACAAGAAAAAAAAATTATATTAAGTTGAATTGACAGTTTTCAAACGTGCCCCTCTTGTTTTGTTGTGTTCCTTTATTTGTGCTGTTATGTTGTTCGTAAACTAAAGAAACCATATTAAGGAAGAATGAAACGAATTTAGCTTATCCTTTATAGTCACGTTTGGTCTTAAATATTATGTCCTCTCACTAAATAGTTTAAAAGTCTGATGAATATGTTGAACGCATCAAATTTAAATCATAAAGGAAACACAAGACACTGTTATTTCAGCTTCATATCTTGATTAAAATCTAGCAATCGCCGTTGAAATTGTATATTTGTATCTTCTTTTTTGTAAATTACATTGAATCAGATTGATCCCATTGATTTGTTATTTGTGCATCTTTTACAGGTGAACAACGACATGTTCTTTGTGTCGTAACTACAATCCCGTCCTTTTTTTTACGAATGTGATCTTCGATAAGACTTGTTACGGGGGTCTGTACTAACATGACCAACATGACGGGTGCCACATGTGTATCAGGATCTGCATACCCTTCCGGAGCACCTGAGATCACCACAGTTTTTCGTGGGGTTTGTGTTGCTTTGATTTAATGTCCTGTGTTGTGTTCTGTGTATTAGTGTTTGTCTGTTAGTCTTTTTCATTTTTAGCCATGGCGTTGCAGTTTTTTTTTTCGACTTAATACGAGTTTGAATGTCTCTCTGGTATATTTCGCCTCTCTTCTGGAATATCGTTATTTAGCATATATGAAGATATTTACATCATGGTTATGTATATTTTATACTGATGTCTTACATAAACACAAGCATACCAAAAAATCAATCGTTATTGTTTTATTTATGCTAAAAGATATGGAAAAACAGCGACCTAGGAAAGAGTTAATAAAACACAGTAAAACAAACAATTACATTGTATATCAATGCGACGAAATGAATTCTACAAATGTAACCTTTGGGCTAATGAAAAACTGTAAAATGACACTTGTGTTACTATGAATACATTTGTATGTGACATCGTTTTCCTTGTGGTTAACCTCATCATTGTATTCATCAAGCTTCCGTAAACAACTAAAATTAATATAAAACTCTCAGCCTGTATTTGACGCATCCGATTGTTATTCAGCGTATTGATACAAAATTAGAAACACAAAAAAGTAGAATTGACATGTTTTGTTAGCCCCAAGTTTAAAAATAAATGAATTTCCAAATATATCATCGTTTGATGTATGTAATGATTCATTTCCCATTGTTTCTAACTAGTGGATAATTGAATATAAGGTTTACTAGTGCAATAAAAAATATACTTATCTAAAACATGCTAAACTATATAGATATCAAAATGACGTGCATCAAATGTATATAAACAGAAAAATTAAAGAAAAACAAACATCACACTCATTGACAATTCAATTAAACATAGGACACAAAAATCAAAGACGTCATAAAATTAAGATTAATTTCGAAGCTTTTCCGCTTATAGTGATGATCCATTCATCAGAACCTTATCTAAATTTTGAATTTTGCCACCTTGTTTCAACTCAAATATCTGGAAAATGCAATAAAAACATAAATCAATTTCCCTCATTAAACAAGTGACAAGAGAGCAAAAAATTATGATGTAAAGAATCTAGATTGCGGTTTTTTTTTTACCTATTTGCTCTGAGCTTTGTTTGGTCTTCTAATTATTATATATTTTATTTGCATTGTTATACAGAAACTGACATGTGTTTTTTATGCCAATGTGAATGTATGATCGGTTTTTTTTCAATCATTCATAAATCAAGTACATCTGCAACCCTAACAACGTCATAATATATAAAAAAAGATTTTCTACAATATCTTATCATGAGAAATAAACAGCAACAATTGCGCTAACAAAACAAATAAAACTGATTGATATGAACTTTCTTTTTTGCTCAGCGATTGATGAAATCACGTATTTTTTTCTTAAAATAGTTTTGCAAAACACTTGAGCTGACAAAGACAGACTGGGAGAAAACCTCAATGAATGAAAATTGAACGCTGTTTGGTTTATCACTTTACCATCTGATTTATCAATGATTAAAGAAAAAAAAGTATTTTAGGAACAACCTTTTAACATCGACTTTTACATTCGTACTTTTTCAATCTATAGAAAATATAAAATCATGATAAAGTTATCCTATCTTATCTACCCTTCGGCATATGTAATGTAATAGATATTTTTACTTATAAATTTGTATTTTTTACAAGTTTGACAGATTTCACAATTACACAAATTCTTTACCTATATTACTATTTGATATGTTAAAAAATAGTGACTCCCTACAGCATGAGAGAAAATAATATGGCAAGAACATAAAAAAGATGTGGAATGATTTTTTTTATCCAAAAAAAATACATTATCGATAAACAGCAATATGTCGAAGTACAGTGCGTGTTTAAGGTAATGGCAGAGTCTTCATTTAGTTGGCAATTATATATTTTTAAAAGAGTCGTACCCTTCCGAAAAAAACCAAATCCTCCCCCCCCCCCCCCCCCCCCCCCCATTATTACTGGGAGCCATATTTCTCAGTCTTTGGTTTTTAATGCTATGTTTTGTGAACTGTTCTTCGCTTGTTTGTTTGGTTTTTTTTAGACATGGCCATATTTTTGACTATTGAGTTTAAATATTTCTTCGCTATCATTCGCCTCTTTTTTTCAAAATTGTTAATGGTCACCTTTGTAATTGAAACTTTACTGTCTGTTTTTCTGCATTTAAAAACATATGATTAACCATATCAGATTATTCGTAGGAAAACTTTACACTATTGATTACCTTTGTCTGTCTTCATTACTATTATCTTGATTTCTTCTTTGCAGGGTTGATGATCTGATATTCAAAGTTTTTCCATAATCATAAATTAAGGAGATACTTCTTTCTAACCGGTTGATCAATTTTCATCTTACAACGCCACATCAGATATAATATCACAAAATAGTATATAAATGAACACTTTTTTGTTATCATGTTTTGTCAGCCGTTTTGAATAAAACGGTTGAGTAGTGATAAGAGCTAAATTATCTGGCTTATGAAATTGCAAACATTTAAGAAATGCTCAAGCTTTTTTAAATCATATTAATTACACCTCTCTTTGAAAAGGGATGACATATGATGGACACTTTAATGCAAAAATGTCGATTGTGATCTCCTGAAACAGTTGATATGTAATCTTTTATTGACATTTTACATATATTTGATTTGGTCAAATAATATATAAGTCAGAAGATCTTTCACCTACATTATCATGTTTTTATAAACAACATGTATTACAATGATTTGGTAAAGCCTTGACTCATATTTAAATCGGTTAATGTAAGGTTTCGGAATTGGCATATTTTGACATTTTTTCAACACTATCTATAGGTAAAAGAAGGACATGTTTTCCAATATTATAAATAGGTCGGTAGTATGTCAAGTTATGAATATGTAATTAACATACGGTTTTCACAAAATATAGATGACAACTGTTTAAGAAATATTTGATGCAAGCTATACTTTATTGTAGTTTTAAAATGAGTAGGCTTTACATTAGTGATTTGTTTTGCCCGAGCGATAGTGAAGGGTAAAATAACACGAATATAATACCAGATAGGCCAGAAATCCCAAACAAGACTTAACAAACACTCATCAATGACGCCTGAATCTATAAACTAAAATGGTCAATTCGAGTACGATGGTGAAGAGCATCTAGGAACAAATTTCAGATTTTTTTTACCAAATACACCTTATGGTAACTTATTCCTTTTCATATCCATTTATGACAAAAATCTATATTATGATATGTCAAATATTGACAATTACAGATAAAGAGGCAAAAGATACCAAAAGGACATCAAAACTCATAAGTGGAAAATGAATTGACATTCCGACAAACAATAGTACACAAAACACAACAGAGAAAGTTGAAGACTGAGCAACTAAAACCCAACCAAATATTTGGGGTTATCTCTGGTGCACCGGAAGCGTAAGAAGATCCTGCTCCATATGTGACAACCGTCATGTTTTTCATGTTGACACAAACCTTAGTCTTATTCGGTCGGTCATATTCTGGAGAGGTAGACGGGATTGTAGTTACGACATTTGGAACATATCCACTATAATCCGTGAAATGGATACTCCATGACGGTCAACCATCTTGTGATGACGTCCGTAAAATTAACCAAGGAATGATTTGAACTCCACCACTTGGACCTCATGGGTTCTAAGCTTCCTTGTGAGGAGCAACTCTCTATCAAGTAAATCATGATAGAAAATACAACATCTATAAAGTATCGTATCAACTAGGAGATATATACTCCGTATACAGGTGCTGCTGGAATGTTGCGTCATAGAAATTGAAAGTTCACAATGGGGAAGCTGAAATCATCAATCTTTTGTCATAAAGTTTTGATTTCAATTGATTTTAATTGATGATTATCCATTGTAGTTTAAGTAAAATAACATAACCTATTAACATATTGATTGAAGTTGTATTATAGCTTGCTTGGCAATATCGTAGCGACCAGTTGTTTTGGTAGAGAAAGCCTGAGTACCAAGATAAACCCATCGACAATAGACAGAAAACTATCATTCCAATTCAATTGAGATCGAAGCTTCAGCATTAAGGAAAAGTCGAACTCACATCGGTGTCGGCAAGGTAGTTGGTAGTCGATATAACTAACTAACTTACTTTATTGGCAGTGGCTATTCGTCCGGCTAGCCGGACAAATAGTCAAAAATGTCTATGCATCCGGCAAGCCGGACAAATAGCATTTTTTACGGTTTTTCGCTATTTGTCCGGCCAAAAATATAATGATGAAGATATAACATCGTGTTTTGAAGGTTTTTAATAAAGCACGAGTTGTTTTAATTTATATTGTCTAACATCTTTTTATAAAAAAAGAAGTCGTTCTAAAAAAAAAAGAAATAAACTATACATTTGATTCAGACTTTTTTATTCTAATATTCTATGTGCGCATTTATTTTCTGAGGAATAGGGCTTTAAAAATAGTGGTTTAATGTGCATGGTCTTTTGTATTCCAATATTTGTATTGATTCCAGTCATAGTTTTGTGTATCAATATGCAATGGCTTTATTTAATATACATCATACAATCAAATTTATGATAAAATTTGGACTCTTTTCACATTTTTTTTAACGGTAATAATTCTTATTTGTCTGTCTTGAAAAAGATGGCCATCCATCCCTCCATTTTTTTGGGTACTGAGGGAGGGGGAATGATTCTCTCTTTTGTTGTTCTGCATATGAATTTCCTGTAAAGTAAATAGTCGGGCCAATCATTATTGGCTTCATCTATGATTCTAAAAGATCCTGAATTTATTGTTTCTGTGAAGTTTGGTTAAAGTAAGGTCCTCATATGATTATCAGTGCACAATTCTTCACTTAAATTGTTCGGCGATTTTTAATTCATAGGAAATTAGAGAAAATGGTAGGCACGTGTAACCTGTCCCCAAAAGTAGCATTGTGTTTTCGATAAGATTTGTTTTAGAAAAAAATGTATATAATAAATATTTAGATACAACCGAAAAAAAGGGGGGATCCCCCAACCCTGGTGTCTTATTCCCAGTCTCGGCATATCAGTATGTTCATAGATCTCCGTTGTAGTATAACTTGAAAATAATGCATCCAAGCAAGTTTAATTGATATAATATTTTTTCCGAATGCGTTTTGCCTCCATAAGGTAAATTGGGTAAATCATCAATTTCACTTTAATTTCAGGCTTATTCCTCACAGTTAACATGCATACGCTATTGTTCTGGAATCACTCATATAGACATTTGTTTAAAGCAATCACATTCTCTCTGGTTTTCTCTATGACATCTTTAAATATAAATCACGATCTCCAATTCTCAAAACGTCCATTGCATACGCGCATGTGTTATCCGACACCTCGTGTGTTATCCGACACCTCATCCGGGACACTTTCCGCGTCACATGATACTTTATTGATATTGAAGATTTGCGCATCCGCAGACGGATGGCCGGACGAACTCGCGGACGAATAGAGATTTTTAACTATTCGTCCGGCTAGCCGGACGAATAGACACTCCGTACTTTATTTGTTGTGTTTGATATGTTAGTAACTCCTGATTTCTGTTTATATTTCTATTGTTATCGTATGATTTTTTTTGTTTTTTTCATCTGGTATAGTTTACCAGAGACATATTGGAATGCAGTATAGAAAATTGTCTCTTTGATTATTTTTTTTATAAGTTATGTTCATTTAACTTCAAATTTTGTGATTTTCAATATTCTGATATTCTGGATATTTGATATATCGAGTGGTGTGCAGATATGTGTTAACAGCACTGATATTCTGAACCCAGCTCTCTAACCTATGCACCATGGTTCAATATACTACTTAATATGTATTAAATGAACGAACCCTTTATCCGTGTTTGCTATGTTTGTACCAGAAATACCCGTTACAAATGCAAGCATTTTTCAACAAGATTAAGATAACGTATATATGTATTACTGATGCATTGCAACTATATTTCAAAAGAATAGCTTAATGTATACGTATGCCCTCGAATGTGAGTGTCAATGACACATAACTCATTAAAACTCAGAGCTAATAACCGCCAGTATAAATACCGATCATTAATTAGTATACAAATAGGCTCATATCATTGCTAAAGAAATTAATAATGCATATATATAAGATTACCTTCGCAATATAAAATGCATATACGATTGTACAAAAATTAATATTGATGTCACACTTTCCATTATTAGTGAACAACAATATAAGAAATGCTTTTCCGTCATTAGCAGCGTGAAAATTGATATTTTTATTTAATTCAGACGTTTACTTTATGTAATTTTTCAATATTTTATTTTCAAATTCAATTTAGTTTTTGTTATTTGTTTAAATTAGTTTGACTTTCCTAACGTGAATGACAATTAATGTTTTCATTGTCATTGGAAATATTGAAATATTGAATCTTACCGGTCTGACGGTGAACAAATTATACGTAATCAATAGATTTTATGCAACATATCGTTTTGGTTCTATCACAGAAGAAATATAACACAGCGCCGGTAACAGTGATTGATAGAATTAACAAAGCGTTAGCAGTGAACAGTGATAAATAGTAATTAACAGTAATT
Source organism: Mytilus galloprovincialis (assembly GCF_965363235.1). NCBI lineage: Eukaryota > Metazoa > Mollusca > Bivalvia > Mytilida > Mytilidae > Mytilus > Mytilus galloprovincialis. The sequence goes on along the minus strand of NC_134850.1, from coordinate 43,462,038 downwards.
AGCAGTAATTAAATTACAGAATAATTGTGCACACTGGACTTTACTTACAGTGCAGGTAAAAAAAATTATTTTTAATTTTATTATCATTTATTGGGAAGATAATGTTGCCTGTTTTTCTTTAAATTTTACGTTACATTGCTTAAGATTATTTTGGTACTTAGAATAAAAAAAATTGGAACAACAAAGTCTTTCATTGTACAGACAAATGGAAATGAAACTGAAACCATTTAAAATTTAACATACAATTTTTAGATTCTTGAAATAAATGCATCTTTTCAACTATTTGCTGTGGCGTTTAAAATAAACTCAAGTTAGAACTTTAGGATATAATTGATGATTTACGTCAAGTTTAGTAAATTTTGACAATCATTTGGTTCTTTTCCCTACAACAAGACATGTGTCATAGGTTAAAAATGCTCCATGGCACCCGTATTTATCTGTAACAAAATGACGCATGTACTGTTTCTCTAAGAATAACAAAAAACGTAGCATACCTTCGTTTTTTTTAACAAAAAAATGAAGTGGGACACCAGACAATAGTATTTAAAAATTTCCAGTATGCAGTCCCTTAACACAGTTGGCAAGCTACACAGAAATAAGTACTTAATGTCGTATTCGTTACTTCCCAAAAATGTAATTTATAAAATTATAAAATTGAGAATGGAAATGGAAAATGTGTCAAAGAGATAAAAATCCGACCCAAGAGAGGATAGCCCAGGGGTATCAATGAGTCTCCATCACTGAGAAAATCCCGCACCCGGAGGCAGGCTAATCATACTTTGACCACATCACGAACTCACGTATTCACGAACTTGCATCGTTTTCCATAATCCACGAAATTAGATAACACAAAAAAAATCAATTCCATAGTAATAGACACTTATCGTTTCTCAATAATCTTAATATCAGCAAAACATGCATTTCTATGTACTAAACTGAAAATAAATGGTAAATAGATTTTTGTTTTATTTCGATTTATACATGGTAGCAAAGACCTCCTTAGCACTTTAGCACCAATTGAAATCCAATAAATAAGACGTAGTGAAAATTTTAGATTATTATATACTCGAGGCTTGTTCCCTCAAATCTCGCTTAAGAGTATCATTATAAAACCAGATCGCTTATGTAGCTAGATAGGAAAATGTTGATTAAGCTACAAGCTATAATAAATGAACGACCAAATGTGAATTCCCATCTTTAAAAGAAATCTTGAAAATGTTTTATATGTCATAGCCTATTAGCTTTGTGAATTAGGATTCTGTTTGGTGAGAGTATATTCTTTTCATTCGCTAATCCGCGAATGTTCTTAAGTTCATTATTTATTAGAACACATAGGCTGCATTCCCTCAGCTAAACAATAAACCCTACTTTGATTGATTATTAAGCAGAAAGTAGATTATATAGTCTATAATAGTAAATTATTGTTCTGTTATCACCAATATACAATGATCCGGGTTATTAGCGGTAGATGTCATTAACAGTTACAAAACCTTACATTCTCTAGCTCAAACGAGATATATTTCAGATTGTATATATATACTAATGATAACAGCTACTGGCAAGTTATAAATAATTATTGCGTTTTATTACATGCCGTAATTTTCAAATTAAATAAAAGCGCAGGAAGTAAAGGAAGTAAACATGGCGAGGTTTTTGTGACCTTTTCCATTTATATATGTAATATTTATAAATCTAAAATATAGATATACATGTAACATGTTTGCATAAATAAAAGGATGGCTTGTATAAAAGGTTATTGATCCACTGCATGAACACAATGTGAGATAAGCTTTACAATTTTACAAATCCCGTTACAATCTCGATCGATGTATGAGGATTGCGAGTAGAGGTAAGAAATAAATGTTCTTTGTTTTCAGTATATCGCTGAGAATTAAAACTAGTTAACATCGCCGTTTAACATATAACAATATCTTCAAGCTTTAGGTTTTCTAATCATAAATGGCTTTTTATGAGAAAATAAAATTAAACAATTTTATCTTAAAAATGAACATGCAACTGCCCTATGTCAGGAATCTGATATTCAGTGGTTGTCGTCTGTTTATGTGGTTCAAAAGTGTTTCTCGTTTCTCGTTTTTTATATAAATTAGACCGTTGGTTTTCACGTTAAATGGTTTTGCACTAGTATTTTTTGGGGCCCTTTGTAGCTTGTTGTTCGGTGTGAGACTAGGCTCCGTGTAACTGTTGAAGACCTTAAATTGACCTATAATAATGGTTTACTTTTAAAAATTGTGACTTGGACGGAGAGTTGTCTCATTGGCACTCATACACTTGGACGGAGAGTTGTCTCATTGGCACTCATACAACATCTTCCTATATCTATTGGAAAGGAATGCATTTAGACAACATATCCATCTAATTATATAATGATTTATATCCCCGTTTACGGTCTTAAGGTGTTTCTATCACAGACATGAATTACTTTGGCCGTATTTAGTAGAACTTTTCAGGACTTTATGGTTTCAATGCTTTTTCACCTCTTATTTTATATTGCCTTCCGTCTGTTTTAATCAGAATATCACCTAAGAGTCTCGTGTAGACGAAACGCACGTATGGCGTTATAAATTATAACCTTAATATCCATGATGCGTTTTCACACACCCTGGGTTCGTGTTACTACTGATTGTAGTTTTGTTCCCGAGTTAATCACCTTCCCTTTCCTTGCAATGTAAGAGTAATATCCATATTTTTACAAGTAACATTGTTTGTGGAAACTCTAAAAAGACTGGTAACAAACCTAAGAATGATACTAAGTAGCTTATCTTGTATTGACCTTGACATAGGTAATGTCAAACCGTCTTCGCGGCGGGAAATTTTCTGTTAGTCTTTCTGCCCCTTGGACAGTCGAAATATAATGACGATTTCGTTTTTATAATTATCTGTTATGTAAGTAACCTATGAACATGAAAATTGTAGAAATTCAAATATTTTTGAAATATTCGCATCACACTCATTTTATTTTTTCCGTGCATGATTAAGGAAATATCCAAAAATACATATGTTTGAAACATATATAATAAAGAAAGACAATGGTAAAAAAATACACTGTTGGGGGTACGAAAAATATTGCCTAGTTTTTCCCTATTTGATTCAAGATTTAAACGATAATTTAATATCTCCGATTGTTTTTCCTTTATATACATGTACTGGAGATTATTCATGTTTTGAAAACAGTACTGCGTACTAGGAAAGCGAGGTTATTGCACGGACGTTCCTTGTATAACTAACCGCCTCTGAGAAAAATAAAAGATAATTAGCCGAACCTTTATCTTCATGATATATCTAGCATTGACCATTAAATGAATTTCCTGTGTTAAAACACTGTTTTTGTATCATGTAATAAGATTGGACATTGTCAATGGCCAAGTAATACTCGGAATTGGAGATAAAACTGTGAATCAACGGAAATTAACGTTAAATAACGTCGGAGAATGAGACAACAAGATTTCTACGATATATTATATATTTATGTCATTGCAATAACAAGGTTATTTTTAAAGTCACAAAATCAAAATCAACCCACGGCTTACAATTTTGTTGAAGCAGATTCAGAGTTTTTGAAAGGGGACATAAATCCAGTGGGGTGGAAATGGACCGTCAAATGGAGCTAAGCAAAATAAATTTTAAGTTTATTTTATGATAAAATTTCAATTAAATCGTTAGAAATTAGGTGATTCAAAAACAATGACGATCATTTGGGATGCGTATCCCTTGTGCGTCCTACATTGGCTTCGCCACTCAGTTTGCTAGTTGTCACGTGGTATTATATGTTGTTATCCTAAACACTAGTTCAAAATTTATTTTAAAGGTCGAATGATTGTAGGTTGATGAACAAATATGTCCTATTAAATAAAGGACGAGTACAAATAAACTATAATTTCAATAGGTAGGTTCTAAAATTGATTCGCCCAGTATGAAGGGTGAGAAATTTAGACCCAACGGGAAAAAGATGGTAAAAAGTATTATGACAGAAATACTGAACTACAGGAAAAATGTTAATCGAAAAGTCTCTTATCGAATGTCTTAATACTATGTTAGATAGGGGCTACATTTTGCTTTGCAACAGGCAACGGATTAATTGTTGCAAGTGTTCCTTCATGGACAGAGATAGTTGTAATTTACCTGCACGAGTTTGCATGAAATTTATTCTAAACGGACACGACTACGCATACTTTCGTTTTTTGGTTTTTTTTTTTTGTTTTTTTTTTTTTCTCAACAGACGCCGCTTTTATTCAAGCCGTTCATTCAAAGTAGAATGACAGAAGTTTTGGTGATCATATTGCTGTACCCCAAGTTGATCTTGTGTTCTTATTTATTGTTGTATCAATATCCTACGTGACATTGTATATTTTCAATGACTTTATTATGATTTATTTGTGTTCTCTTAAATCCACAATATTATCATTGTGGGTGATTGACATGTGCACTGAATGATTATATTGGAATTTGACCAGTGATTTGTATAAACAGATAAACATGTTCCAATTATCTTTTTAGCATTTTTTGTGAAGCATATGGCTTACTTATTTAAAAAATGAATAACAGCAAGAATTTTCAATCAAATAAACCTCCTTGCTGGTAGTAAGCAACCTATTTTCCGTAAATTGATACAATTTACTCTAAATCCATGTAATTATTTACCCTGCGTAAATTTAAAAGCTTCCTTGTATTAACTAACATCCTCATTATAAAATCTAATAAAGAATATTAATGGGCCATAAAACTTTAATTTTTATCAATTATTAACCTAATTCTTACCATCTTTTTCTTTTTAATTCAATTTTAATGGAAATCTTATTAGTATTACATAAATAGATGTGGTATCGTTGCAAATGAGACATGTTTCCAACAGAGTCCAAATTATGTGGATTGAAGCAATTGAAGTTAGGTTCTTATCTATGCATGTTATGCTAGACATAAAAAAGAAGATGTGGTATGATTGCCAATGAGACAACTCTCTACAAGAGACCAAATGATACAGAAATTAACCATTATAGGTCACCGTATGGCCTTCAATAATGAGCATAGTCAGATATAAAAGGCACCGAAATGACAAAATGTAAAACAAATTTAAACGAAAAAACTAACAGTCGAATTTCAGCCCTGATTTAGATACTTTTTTCGCGATGATTGGATAAAAAATTGTCGTACATATCCCATAAATAAATTTGTTCCATCAACACCACGCACACATTTATATATTTCAAGGGTGGCATTCAACGAATTTCGATAGAAAGATGATACAAAGTATAAGACGGACGATTTGAAGAACCAACAGACTGTTTACATTATTTGCAGCTTTCAACGTTAAATTCAAATGATATTTGTCCCATGACCACTTCATAATACAAAGCTTTTATGCAAAAGGGATCAGCTCTTTATTCATACTATTAAATGTTAAAAAAAAAACGGCAAAAAAATTATTTCTGTGTTATATAAGGCTCAATTATAGTAAGGAAATCCTTTGCAGTAATTTTTTTTTATGGATTATTCTTTGCAAAAAATATTTTTCTAAAATTCTTTGCAAATATTTGTTTTAATTATTATTAATATTTTTCAACTCATTCTATAAGTATCATAGAAACCGATTCAGCACCATGCCTTCGACCGTTTCGTTTTATATGTATGCATCTTGCCACGGTTCAATTATAATTTCTTTCACATTAACACCAATAAATCTTTTTCATTTTAAGATAATGCATGTCGTCCTTCTGTCTTAAGTAAAAAAAATGTGGCGTTTTGAAATGTGTAAATCATGGCACAGTATGATAGAATTTACTCGTGATACTTTGAAGCGTTTTAATAATTTCACTTACGAAATGACTTGAGTTTTTTTTTTTTTTTCTCGCCATGATAAAGTGTGGTACTGCATTTAAGCTGTCGTCAACGTTTATGTTGTGCTATTCAAGAAAAAGAAAACATTTCATCTCTAATCAATCTTACTAACAAATATTAGTTTTCATAATGTAGAGTGCGGCTGAATGATAACTGACTGTAGAGAAGATGATATGCGAATTGATGATTGTTAGTACAAAAAGGTGTTTGGATATATACCGAGCAACGCATATTGAACTTATATACGCTTTCGATAAAAATAAATAATTAAAAACGAAAATTTTGTTATGTAATTTGGTAAATAAATATTATCTTTAATCAACATGAGTTTTAATAATGCAGTTTATCGTAGTTTAACAGGCACGAATAAACAATAATCATGGCAGATATCTTAAAAACTGCAAACTGCGGTCGATTAAAACGTATTTAAAAATATTTAATTAGGTTCTATTTCTAATACAAATAATCGAAACTTTTCAATTCATTTCTAAGACTAACGACAAAGAAATATGAGGTATAATCGCTTGTTTTCATTGGTTCTCAATAAAATGAAAAGTACTCTTTGCGTTACAGTAACATGTGTTGCTCTGCTCTTAAATGATCATCATTGATCACGTGGTTCGTATTGCTCAGTGCGCAAGTTTCTGTGAAGAGTTTTGCAAACAGTTGGTTGTCTTTCCAAAGTTTCTTTTTGATGACATATTTTTGTATGTTTATTATCTTTCACTTATAGCCTAATATTGCTCAATTGTTATCTTCTCTTTTTTTACCTTCCATATAATAAGACCATGTTGCAAGGTATTCATGTGTGTAACGGACCATGCAGTTTCTTGGTGCTTATTTCAATTAAAATTGAGACACATGTTTGTAGTATAAGTAAGAATAATACTTTACTATGCAATTATTCTTCATATTCAGAATTAACCGTGGGAATGCATGGTGCATAAGTGTCTTTATGAAAGGAGTATGTTCGATAAGGTCCTAAAATGGCCCCCTTTTTTAACGTAAATTTCAAATTCGGATTTAATGACCAATATCACGATAAATTATAGCTAATACATTGACTAGATAGGATATAAGCCATTTTGTTGAAAATTTTACGTTTCTGCGTTTCATTATGACGTCACAAGTTGTACTCATATTGGTTTTTCACAAAAAATCAATGAAAATGGATAAATTTCCATAGATTATTGAACAGGAAACATAGAGCGCATACGTCGACAACAAAGATCTTTTAGAATAATGTTTGTGAAGACATTTCACATGTCTCATTTGAATATTAAGCTTGTCGACGCCTGCGCTCTATGTTTCCTGGTCCTTTATTTGGTTGAAATCCAGCTGATTTTGTCAAATTTCACCAAAATCCCTTATGTTGACCTTTTTGGGATGTAAAAATTAACGTGTTAGAATAAAACTTTGACAAAAACAGTTCTGTTCAACTTTCTCTCATGTCTTTACGGCAACTTAAAACATTTATTGTCTTGTTAATATGGACTTTATAATTGGGGCCAAATATGGCCCTTACCGAACTTACTCCTTTCACTTACTACACTCATAGTTTAAACTTTGGAGCTCTTAAATTCACAAAGAACATGTAGACCTGCATCACAAATATAGTACCATAGTAAGCTGACCTTGATTTGTCTCTCTATGCATAATCGGAACTTGTTCTCTTCTGTCTTTTTGAAAATGTTTGTGTTATTTTGATGTTGGTGGCACAATTTTTATATTTCTGTTTAATTTATTGAAAACAATCAGTTTTTAGACGCTGGTCAATTTTTGGCCTGCCAAGTTGTATATAGAACCATGTGTATTATTGAATATACTGTATGCTGACCTGTTATTGATATACATTGTACTGTTTGATTATTTTTGTTGTTGGGTTGTGTCTCATTGAAAAATACGATATTTTCCAATTTGTTATATATTATTAATAAAGTTTTAACATGGTTTTATTTACTGTTTCAAACATTTCCTGTATTTCTGTTTCTATGGTGCACTTGATGTTGGTTGAGATTGAGGTTTTTTCTTTTCTCGAAAAAGAGAGGATACAATTTCATATTTGTCCGAAAAAAAAACAAATCTTGCTGTATATTCTACATGTATTATACACTACTGCGAATGAAATAATTATTGTTCCATGTACATGATGTAGAAACAATTGTTTACCTTAGTTTGCTACATAGCATGTACATATGTCCTAGATTATCCTGGACTTACATTTATATATAACTATCATGTTTCCCTTTTTAATCTTGTTTCTTTTTAGTTTTTAATTTGCATTCATTATCTTAACCATTTTATTAACATTATAAAGCAAATGTTACCATTAGAATTCTCCTAAATGAGTTTCTGTAGACGTGCACTATTAACCATATAGAGAACTGCGATATTAGTAGTACGAACTATTTGTAATTTAGATACATAATTAGATAAAATTTACAAATGATGCCCTCATTACAGTATAAAATATATAGTGCATAAAATTTCAAAAAGCAAATTGAATTTTGCAAAGTTCATGCTTTCATCTTAATAAAAAGTTTTCACGTTTTCATATTAACATCAATCAAAAGCATGCATAATCGGCTGTATCACATACTGCGAAAAACAAGATAGTAAATAAAATGAAAACAGATAAAAACATGCATATCAAGGTTTATTAATGATTGTGTTTTTTTTGTAGTTAATTTGATGATTAAGAATTTGAAGGGTAACCTAATTAAAATACTGACCATTAGTGAAATATTTGCAACTGGACATTAGGAAAAAATGACAGCGTCGATAACCAAAACAAAAGAAGATTTAGATTTGAAGATCTCAAAATAAATCTTCTAAAATTATCCTTGATAGTGTTGCTGGAATGCCTGTAATACTTAATATGTAACTTGTCTTTGTTTTACATATAAATTGTGTGTAGTTAGTAATGTTGTTTAAGACATAACAACTGAATATAAAAAAGAAGATTTGGTATGATTGCCAATGAGACAACTGTCCACAAGAGACCAAAGTGACACAGACATTAACAACTATAGGTCACCGTACGGCCCTCAACAATGAGCAAAGCCCATACCGCAAAGTCAGCTATAAATGACCCCGATATGACAATGTAAAACAATTCAAACGAGAAAACTAACAACCTTATTTATATAAATAAAATATAAAACAAATATGTAACACTTAAACAAACGATAATCACTGAATTACAGGCGCCTGTGACTTGGGACAGGCACATACGTAAATAATGTGGCGGGGTTAAATATGTTAGCGGGATCCCAACCCTCCCCCTATCCTGGGACAGTGGTATAACAGTACAACATAAGAACGAACTATAAAAATCAGTTTAAAAAGGCTTAACTCATCATATGGACAAAAATACAACTGGACGTGGCCGGGTACTTGTACATCCCAACAACAAAAATACACTCAGAACAGATCTGAGAGTACTCGCAGTTATCTGACAGCTAGGTCAAAGCCACTAAAAACTAATAAAAAATCATGCATCTAAGACTAAACTGAGTCTATTGGAAGATCACTTTCAGTATAATTGGCTATTTTGTGTCGGACATTATTATTGGTGTGGAGGAAACCAGAGTACCTGAACAGAACAACCGACCTTCGGCATGAAAATTAACAATCCTAGTCGATTACAATTGGAGTCGACTTAATAATACATTTAGATAGGTTGTAAATATTTTTCTGTTTGTTCCTATCTCAATGTGCAGTCTACCAATTAATGAAATATTAGCCATTAGAAACAAATCAAGGCATCATTGTAGGATGTTAAGAATAATTGCAAGTTTCATAGCGTAATAAAAATTTGTGAAACAATTTGTTTGGCATCTTATCTATATAGAACGGTTAGACTTCAGCAGACAATTAAATGTGTTATTGTTCTTGTCACGATTTTATAATTACTCTTTATTAAATAGTAAAATAATGTTTTATTGCTAAACAGATACAACGGAAGATGGCCAATGATTTACTATAGGAAAAATAACTTGATAAGGTCTTTGATTGTATTCCTTTTCTTAGCATCAACACTAAACATGCTTAAAAGCAACTAAAAATCCGCAACAATTTGTGTGGTAAGATTGATAGTTAGTTGTGAAAAGTCCATTGAACAATAGTTCATGCATTTTCAGGACGATGCCTTGTGAGACAAGCAGAGTTCAGACTCGTGGTTTAAAGCTGTGGTCATAGGCAGGACCAAGGCTATATGATACATGTGTTAACATTAAATAAACTACATACAGTCAGAGTATTGAGCTTGCTAGATAAGTGACTAAGAGCATAATAAGTTTTCATGTTTGTGTTGATTATACTAGTGTAGTGTTTATAGTTTTGTCTATTGTACTGAGTGAATAGTTTAAAATTTCTGAAATTGGTCTTACTGTCTACATTCTTCTATGTAGCTTTTATTTTTCCATTGGTTAATATATTTATCTCTCGCTACATATATGTTGGTCCCAAGTCACTGGAACTACGTTGGTAATGTCACGATGTAATTAATGTTTGTTAAAAGTCATTTACATTTTACGCCATCTATATTGAAATTACTAAAGGAATTCCCCCAAAGGACGACTTTGGCTTTGGTTTATTTGCGGGTTGGTGCTGGGTATGATAAAAATGCAACATGGATGGCCAAGGTAGTATAAACACATCATATTTATATAATGTTACTACAAACAAAACTTAATAACTATCATTTTTGAATGTCGTTAACGTTTATACGCCATATGTATTGAAATTACTTATAGAACTATCTCACAGTCAACTGTGGTAATTTTTTAGAGGGGAAGGGGTTAATGCTGTGTACGATCCAAAAAGTTAAATGTCAGAAGAAACGTATATGTTAGGTATACTGTTCCCTGGAGTATGATACTTCAAACAAAACTTAATAATTACAATGCTTTAATTTTGAGCAAAGTTGTATATGATATTTTATTAAACTTTTATATTTAATTTTCGTGACTAATTTTGCCGAGACATAATTAATCAACGCTCTAGATCTTATAACAGACAACGCATGCAATCGACAGCCAGTAAAGGGAAATAAAATAAAGGCGGAAAACATTTACGACTAAAATAAAGAAGCCGGCTTCTTATTTATATCTTAAACATTGAACATCCATTTCACGCAAACATAAAGATAATGGTATCCTTAATATGTATAGTGATGGTGCCATCTTGTTACAATCTTTATTCCCAATCTTTATGAATTCGATATTTCTAAAAGATAATTTTAACCATATTAGTTAGACATTTTGTTTTAGATAGTTATGATGTTAAACAGAAACAAGATGTAAACACGATGACATTAATGGGTCTTTATTCAAATCCACAGCTGTCTCCTCAATACTTAATTATAGTTTACCTACATTTCAATTCCACGAAACGAGTAAACATATAGTTTTTACGTAAGTTTTTATATCCTCCCAGAAACGTAAATAACACGTAAAATTATTGTGTTTACTTGAAGAATGATTTTTTTCCCCTGTCAACAAGGACTATTATAATATCTACGCGTTTTATCACTTGATGAAACCACGCAGTGTCTTGAAATAGTTTAATTCCAAATTTAACACACAATTTCGTTTTCATAAAATAAATCAAAATGCCTTTTTAATTTCCCTAGACATGCAAGTGACATTTAATGTCTAGTTAACGGCTCAAAACCGGATGTAATTCTATCCATAGGGACAATTATAATATAACAATGTGTTTCTTTTCTTAAAACGCACATGCTTTGTTACTTATCTCGGGTAAATGATGCACTTTTATATTCCATCTAGACACAAATCTATACCTCAGTCTCTTGAAATACGTGTCTCAATTTGAAGCTATATGAAAAACAATGATCTTTATGATTTACCCTACGATTAAATAGTTCAATATGCGTTATGCCGTTGTATAAGATTCGAAATTATGTTGTTGTGACGTTTTAGGAAAATGACCTCAGAAACAACGATTTACGCTTATGAAGATATTCTACGTATTCTTGCATAATTTTGAAGATTTACAGAAGCTAGAACACATTGTTTATTACAAACCATCACCCCAATTTAAAGTGTTAATATAATGTGTTTGATATTCCTCAAACTTATTCAAGCATTGTTTCATAATTGCAGTTCTTTTCATGATATTATACATTAAGGAGATGTGATAGGATTGTTAATGTGACCACTATCCATCGCAAGACCAATGGTCTAAGATGTAAACAACTTTAGGTCATCTTACTGTCTTCGACAATGAGCAAATTATATACCTTAAATTGAGTTATTGAGGTTAATGTCATCGTGTCGTTAAGCAGACGTAATTCTTTCTTAAAGGTAGACGACATGAATAATGTATCGATATGTGAACTTCAGGCGGAATCTGATCCATTAATTGATTGGTTGATGAATATTTAAATTCTAGTGGCATACATTTCATGCATTTCCGGTCGAAAACAAGTAAACAAATTAGAACATTTATAGATCGATTCAGCAAAAATATAAATGGGTCGAATGAGGTAAAGGACTGGAGATTAAGACATCAACTCTTGGAGTATTCTTATTTTGCATATGCCAAGAATTTCTACATATAATAGGATTTTGACAATTCGTGTTTTTAAAAGAAGAACACGTGATTGAACATTGCACAATGAGACAGCAACTTAGTGCTAAAATATAACCAGAAAACCTTTTTAAGGTTCCAATGTCTAAACTAAAAACATATCTGTAAATTATCCAAAGTCTACATAATTTCTCTTCCATAATAAACACATTCTAAGTGTCAACATACGACCAAGTTTAAGGCTAACTATTAACTTCTCTTTTTAAACGTACGTCTATGGGACGTAGTTGTGGTAAACCGTTTCATTCCGTCCGTCCGTCTGTCATCAACATGTCGGATAATAATTAAAAAATGCTTTGATTAATTGTTCTTATCTATTAAAATAAGCTCCCTTTAGCTTTTTTTTTTTTAAATTAATTTTTGATATGACATGGATACTTTATTCTTTGTGAAAGAGATGGGTATATCATGCACTTTATTAAATGTAATCAATATTTTAAATATTTCTATAAGAATCTGACAATACAATTTCATTTCTTGTTGTTATTTCTTTTTCATGATTTACAAACTGCCTCGTAAAATGGTGTGAAATGGGGAAAAAATACTGTTCATAATTTGCACATTAGCAGAAATTTTTAAGTGCATGATACTTCTGAATAATTCATCTGATACCCCTGAGATTTTGAACAATATATTAAAACACGGAAATAGATGTTTAATTTATATAAAACGATAATGATAGTTATATAGTGTAGGCCGTTCAGATTAGATTGAACAGTTCAACTTTCTGTCCTTAGGTCAAATAAACGATATTTTTTTTATTCATACCGAAATTATCATTTTAAAAATGATTAATATTGTAGGCTTGATAGCATCATCATATGACATAACTTGATTGTTTTTCGTGCAAATATATAAAATGAATATAAAACTTCACAACGATTCTTCACGTATGTCATTAGATTTTATAAGCCTGGGGATTCTTATTTTTTAATCATCAAAATTAGTTTTTATATTAATTTTAAGAACAAGGTAGTCTTTTGTTGGTTTGTAACGTATAACATATATTATGTTAATATATGTACTTATGCTTTTTATTTGTTTGTTTTTTTTTTTTTATGTGTCTATTTGTTTTGTTTTTATTTGTTTATGTTGGTTTTTTATATTTTTTTTTTTGAGGGAGATATGCTTGTTTTTATAGAAATTTTACCATACATCTTTTTATAAGCACCTGTATGCATATACATATATAAATATAGGTGCTGTTTGTTTAAATTGTTACATTATTTTTATCCTTTAAGCTTAGTTTGGAAATAAACTCAGCAAATATACTAGGCTTAGAAATGTGTATGTCAGGTGCGTGTTTAGTCTCACAAACTAAGACTCATAAATGACGCTCAAATCAAATTAAGGAGTTAAAAGAACAAATAAAGAACGAAATTGAACTTAAACGGTTTTGGCTGTTTTTGTTATGCACATTTTGTTTTAAACCATCAGACATATTTATTGGCTCTAAACTATTGGATCTCTAGTCAACCTAATATGGATTATGACGTAATTACGTGTCTTGTGCACGGATACAGTATCGGATGAATTTTAACTATTTATATGCATGTCACAATCAAAACCAGGATGTTGAATAGAGTTTTCTAAATTATTCATTACATTTTGAGACAGCTACCATGTTTCAAGGTTTAATTACCGTAACGGTTTAAATCTAACATTAATACAAAAAAGAAGATGTGGTATGATTGCCAATGAGACAACTATCCACAAAAGACTAAAATGACACAGACATTAACAACTAAAGGTCACCGTACGGCTTTCAAAAATGAGCAAAGCCCATACCTCATAGTGGGCTATAAAAGGCCCCGATAAGACAATGTAATACAATTCAAACGAGAAAACTAACGGTCTTATTTATGTAAAAAATGAACGAAAAACAAATATGTAACACATAAACAAACGACAACCACAGAATTACTGGCTCCTGACTTGGGACAGGCATATACATAAATAATGTGGCGGGGTTAAACATGTTAGCGGGATCCCAACCCTCCCCTAACCTGGGACAGTGGTATAATAGTACAACATAAGAACGAACTATAAAAATCAGTTGAAATTAAGCATACATTTGATGAACTTTTCCCCTTGAAACGGGTTATATTTATGTCATGTTAATCTCACATGTAAAACTAGTTTTCATCAACAAAAACCTTGAACAAAATTAATTAGCAATGGTATGTTAAATTGATTCATAAACCACCAGCATGTAATCTCCGCTGTTTGGTTATGGGAGCATATTAGATTATCTGATAATCTCTATTGCTGTGATTAAATGTTACAAATTATTAGTGTCGCATTTGTACTAAAATGGGTACCGATCGATTTCTATGCTATATTCATTAATACCTGTCCATAGCAATTTAAATATTGTTAAGTTCTTCGGGTTTTTTTTTATCTAGACAAAATTATATTTACTTTCGTCCTGTTGTTTAGATACGGGGTTACGTTATCAAATTCACGGTGGGTATGGTTGTCCTGCGAGAGAACGTTCTGTGCTAGTGATTCGGTCCTGACGGGTGCTGGTGATCGATGAAAAAATGTAAACAAAGACGAAAATGATGATTTTTGACGTTTTCACTCATAAAAAATGGAAGAAAACAGTTGAGATTTTTCAATTTTGTTTCTTATGGGTTCATATGTAAACCATTAAAAAGTTGACTCTCTAAACTGTTTCAGTAAGCGTAACACAAAAATGCTCATTTTCAGAAAATCTAGCACTGAAAAAATAAAACAAAAATGCTCATAGAGTCCGCTTTCTACACCGCAATCCACACGACAAAACTATTTTGTGAAAAAACATTGCAATTTATTAAAATTTAGCATTTTCTCAATTTATTCGTGTCCTGATACTGTGCTGGTGGGTCCTGTCATTGTGTTGGTGGGTCCTGATACGGTGCTGGTGATTTCGGATAAGCAGTTGGTCATATTTGAAACAAATGTTACAAAATCAATAAAATTGGGCAGATAATTGTTGTCAATAGGATCTATGACTCCTATTTTAGCTCTTGTGCATCCATTTGGCTGTTTAATGTGTGTTTTCAAATGATCGTAACTTGTATTACATAATTACGTAAAAGGGCAACATCTGTCGTCCAATATCAGATAACAATATATAGTATCTACAATAAGAATAGTTTTATTAAGATATTAAATGCCCCTTACATTGATGCTTCAACAATGATCAAAGCCCATGCCGCATAGACATGTTTGTTAGCGCTCCGCATACCCCTCCCCACTTCCACCCAACCAACCCTCTTCATTTCCTCCTTCATTGTTACAGTGGTGTACCAACACAACAATTTATCACATAAAATAATAACACAAAGACACACATTATTGAACAACGAATACTCGCAGATACTGAAAGCTAGTTCAAAGCCGCATTTTCAACTAATAGATACAGGTGAGCTTAGATATGATCTTATAGCGATTCGGGTTGATAACCTACGGAAGCGTATTAGCGCCACACATTTTATTTTTTTTATTTTTCTTCCTATGTTTGCGTTATAACGCAAACCTTTGCGTTATAACGCAAACATTTGCGTTATAACGCAAACCTTTGCGATATAACGCAAACCTTTATTTATTATAATGATTTGGCCTTGTATGTATGTTTCTTTTTTTATCTACTAGTAAATCTCATCCGAAATGAATGACAGACGGACATATATACAAAACTTAATGAATAATTGAAATAAAGATGTTTGCGTTTTGATATAACGCAAAGGTTTGCGTTGTAACGCAAACATTTGCGTTATAACGCAAACCTTTGCGATATAACGCAAACATTTTGCAAACCTTTGCGATATAACGCAAAGGTTTGCGTTATAACGCAAATGTTTGCGTTACAACGCAAAGGTTTGCGTTATATCGCAAAGGTTTGCGTTATAACGCAAAAGGTTTGCGTTATAACGCAAAGGTTTGCGTTATATCGCAAAGGTTTGCGTTAAACGCAAAGGTTTGCGTTATAACGCAAAAGGTTTGCGTTATAACGCAAAGGTTTGCGTTATATCGCAAAGGTTTGCGTTTAACGCAAATGTTTGCGTTATAACGCAAAGGTTTGCGTTATAACGCAAACATAGGAAGAAAAATAAAAAAAAAAATGTGTGGCGCTAATACGCTTCCGTAATAACCAGTTGAAACTAGGCCAGTTTTTTGTGTGTGTAGATTTGTATTGTTTTAAACTGTTATGACCTTTTAAAGTTAAATGTAGGTGTTTAATCTAAGAATTTATTTTTTAAACTTATATACTTGTTTTATACTCAATTGGTAGTATGAAGCTACGAGATATTTTAATTTTTGAAATTGACATATTCTAGTCTGCCCTTTCATAAAATAGTGAATTTTTTTTTAGTGTTCTATCGAACTTTCGAAAAAAATACCTGATAACCGTTCAGACAAAAAAAATTATGTTGCAAAAATCTTACAGATACAGCAAGTGATTCTTAATAGCTATAAGATACATTTTTCTTTTAAAATACAACTTTTAAATCTTACGGGAAACTATTCCAAGCTTAAAACTTTCACTGTAACCTCGCTCTAACTTATCCCCCATCCCCCCCCCCCAAAAAAAAAAAAAACAAACCCCAAACAAACATACCCGCAATACTATTGTCATTCTTATAGTCAGCACTTAATTGTTCACAAACAAATGTGTTTTAAGCTGCTAAAGACATATGATTCAAACGCTCAGAAAGTCCTTTGTTCTATATTTTTGCTCTCCATTTTTATGCAAAACCTTGTACATTTTTATTTTATGGGTTATTGTTGAAGGTCGCACGATGACGTATGGTTGTTAACACATACTTCCTTTGGTTTCTTATGGAAATTTGTCCATTGACAACAAACATACCACATCATCTACTTAATATAAGTATTGTATAAATTACAACGTATTTTGGTGATCTTGCAAAATGATCGTAATTCCGAAAATTGTAAACATATTTTCTTATCTTAAAAGGGGGTAAGAAGGGTTCCATTAACAGGCCAATAAATAAGATTACAGTTAATTTAAAAAAAATAAAAAATAGGGGTATTTTTTTCTCTCATAATAACAGTAAACAGATTATTATGCTCATTATTAGTCATTGATATGATCTAATTATTCAAGCAGTTTACTTTGCAATTACTACAAAGGTGATAAATTTTATTATATCCAGCCTCCTCCATTAATAACTACTGTTTCCTTTGAATCTTAAATAAGAAATAAGATAAAACAAATGTTTGCGTTATATCGCAAAGGTTTGCGTTATAACGCAAATGTTTGCGTTACAACGCAAAGGTTTGCGTTATAACGCAAATGTTTGCGTCAATCGGAACAACTCGGCCTTTCTGGTTGCACGAAGAAATAACCTCGTATGCATTAGGCGGAGGAATCATTGTCCGGAAAATTTTCCGATTCGATTCAAAATTATATTTTTTCGACTGGACTGGTACAATTTTTTTTACCACTACTGATTTAACTTGCTCCTGTCCGGAAAATTTTCCGATCCGATTGAATTTTATATTTTTTCGACTGGAATGGTACAAATTTTTTACCATTACTTATTTACTTTGCTCCTTCTTTCGCGCCAAAATATTTGGCAGAGTTAAAGTTCTTGATTACTGTGATATGTAACCAAATTATAGCGCCACCTGGAGGATAGAACTTCTTTGTGTCGCGGATCACTACAATTCCGGCCAACAATTTAAGAAGAATTTCTCCGTAGTGCATACGAGGTTATTGTACTGCGTAGCGAGAATGGCCGAGTAGTTACGATTGATGTTTGCGTTACAACGCAAAGGTTTGCGTTATATAATAATAATAATAATAATAATATCTTTATTTAAAGAGAGTGACTCATTTGGATTAAACCAATTTTCAATAAGGCTCTCTACATGCATACAATGTTAACAATATGAATAAAAAATAATTAATCTACTGTTACACACATGTAAACAATAGACGTATATAAAGTAATATAACAACAACAACAAAAACAACTATGGTATACATTGTGGCTTAACTTTTAAATTCAACACTTTTAAAAATAAAATGACTTGTAAGAGTTTTTGAATGCAGATATACTTTTTGATTTTTTAATTTCACTGGACAGTGAATTCCACACTTTTGGACCACTAAAAGAAAAACTTGATTTGTATAATTCTGTATTTGATTTAGGGACAATAAAATTATCCGATGATGAAAGTCGAGTATTGTACGATTTTTTACTACTTGTAGGCACAATAAGATTGGATAAATATTTTGGTGCCAGTTGGTGTTTTGATTTATACATTAATAATGATTTGTGGTAAAATATTCTCTTAGTAACAGGAATGATTCCAGATTTCTTAAATAGTTCAATAGATGGTTTTCGAATATCGTGTTCGTTTAAAATAATTCTAGCTGCCCTTTTTTGCAATTTTAGTAGACTGTCAACTAAAAACTTGTTACAGTTTCCCCATACTGAACAACAGTAATCCAAATGTGGAAGAATATACGCATTGTAAAATAGAATTCGTGCATTGTGATTCAAGTATTTCTTGATTCTTTTTAATAAAGCTAATGAAGAATTAACTTTTTTGATTATATGATTAATTTGATCATACCAAGAAAGAGTTTTGTCAACAAAAATACCCAGGACTTTTTCACAGTGACTTTCATTAATCTTTTGGCCATTAATGGATACATTTAATGTGTCATTACACATTACAGACAGTTTTTGTTTTGAACCTATACACATTGTCTTAGTTTTTGACACATTAACTAACATTTTGTTTTCATCAACCCATTGACAAATATTTTCTAATACAACATTGAGTGTCTGACTTATATACCTTTTGTCTTTTCCAATTACAGAAATAGTGCTATCATCAGCAAAAAGATCAAGATTATGATTAGGATTACACAAAGGCAAATCATTAATAAATATTAAAAATAATATAGGACCTAAAACGGACCCTTGAGGTACACCTGCTTTTAATGTAGATACATCTGAAAAAGTATTTGAAATTGATACGACTTGATGTCTATCAGCTAAATACGAAGTAAACCAATGAATTGAATTATAAGAACATTTATATTTTTGTAATTTTTGAAGGAGCAGTTTGTGATTTAGAAGATCAAAAGCTTTACATAGATCTAAAAATACTGCCCCTACTAAATTTCCTTCATCAACGGCTTTTAACCATTTATCTAACAAAGAAGTCATAGCAGTTTGACAGGAATGGTTTGCACGAAAGCCTGATTGCATGACATACAATAGATTATATTTGTTTAGAAAATTCATGAAATGAGTTTTTACGTGTCGCTCAAGGATCTTAGATAGTAATGGTAAAATTGCAATAGGTCTGTAATTAAAAACATCATTTTTTGAACCTTTATTTTTAAAAACTGGTAGAACTTTAGCCAGTTTGAATAACGATGGGTACACTGATTTTCTTATGCTTAAATTAAAAATGTGGCATAATGGAACTGAAATTAGGTGTGATGACATTTTTAAAAACTTTGCACTGATATTATCAAGACCTGTTGCTTTTTTCTCATCAAGTGTGATTAATTGATGGAGAACAAATTCATTAGTTATTTGTGGTATGGTAAAAAAGACATTTTCTGGTACACGACATGAAATATAATTATCAAGTTTTCCAGAACAACTGGTGCTTGAGTTTGAATTAAGATTAACATTTTCAGTAATATTTGTAAAATAATTATTGAAAGTATCAGCAATGCTTTTAGGGTCTGTAATTGGTTTATTACTACAGTCATTTAAGATTGCATGGTTATGATGATTTTCACTACCATTTACATTATGCAAGTGTTTCCAAAATTTGCTACTATTTCCTTTTTCTTGTTCTAATACTTCAGTATAAAAATTTTGTTTTGAATTTTCTATGAGGTATTTAACCTTATTTCTCCAAAATTTATAGTTATATGTGTCTTTTTTCTTATGATAATAATCACGTTTTTTCATGCCCTCCTTAATTTCATCATTTATCCACTGATTTTGATAAACATGTTTAACTCGCTTTTTAATGAGAGGAGCATGATGATTTAACACTTCAGTAAAAATATTTATAAAACTTAGTAGCGCTTCATCAGGATCATCAATTTCTAGTATACTGTCAAAGGGACACTGAGATAAATGGTGAATAAAATCAGTCTCGTTAAAATATTTTGTAGATCTATAAGTTATATAATCATGAATTTGCTTTTTCGTTTTGAACCCTCTTTTATGAGAAATACATACTGGATAGTGATCACTAATTGAATATTTTGGAACTGTAATATAATTAATATTTTCTGGCAGATTACAATACACATGGTCAATTAAAGTAGATGAAGTTTTAGTTACTCTGGTAGGTTCTGTAACCATTTGACTCATGTTGAAAATATTTTTGATGTGTGACCACTTAGCATGTTTTTTACTTGACATTATATCAATATTAAAATCTCCCATAATAATAGTTTCCTTTTCTTCAGTGTCAACTTTTAACATCATGGTTTCAAACTTAGTAACCCAGTCAGCATTACTGTTAGGTGGTCTATATACATAACCTAGTAAAATAGGCTTTTGATGAATATTAATAACTTCTATCCACATTGACTCAATTTCTTGCATTTCCAAATCGATCCTTCTAAGCGTATTTATTTGTTTTGAAGTATAAAGTAAAAGCCCACCCCCAGATTTATCAATTCTGTCTTTTCTATGTAAATTGTACCCTAGAATATTGATCTCTTTATTTTTGACACTACTTGACAAAAATGTTTCACTCAAACATAAAATATGCGTGTAAAAGTAGTATAACGCAAACCTTTGCGATATAACGCAAACCTTTGCGTTATAACGCAAACATAGGAAGAAAAATAAAAAAAAAATGTGTGGCGCTTATCACCAGCACAGCGTCAGGACAATTCCGTTGAAAATATTTTTGATGTGTGACCACTTAGCATGTTTTTTACTTGACATTATATCAATATTAAAAGGTTTGCGTTATACTACTTTTACACTACTTGACGCAAATGTGGATAGAAGTTATTAATATTCATCAAAAGCCTATTTTACTAGGTTATGTATATAGACCACCTAACAGTAATGCTGACTGGGTTACTAAGTTTGAAACCATGATGTTAAAAGTTGACACTGAAGAAAAGGAAACTATTATTATGGGAGATTTTAATATTGATATAATGTCAAGTAAAAAACATGCTAAGTGGTCACACATCAAAAATATTTTCAACGGAATTGTCCTGACGCTGTGCTGGTGATAAGCGCCACACATTTTTTTTTTATTTTTCTTCCTATGTTTGCGTTATAACGCAAAGGTTTGCGTTATATCGCAAAGGTTTGCGTTATAACGCAAGGTTTGCGTTATAACGCAAAAGGTTTGCGTTATAACGCAAAGGTTTGCGTTATATCGCAAATGTTTGCGTTTAACGCAAATGTTTGCGTTTAACGCAAATGTTTGCGTTATAACGCAAAGGTTTGCGTTATAACGCAAACATAGGAAGAAAAATAAAAAAAAAATGTGTGGCGCTTATCACCAGCACAGCGTCAGGACAATTCCGTTTAACGAACTTGCACGACTTTTGCAATATAATATTGTTGTAACATACTTTGCATGGTACTTATGACGCATCAGAGAAAAATTAAGCAACAAAACAGTCGTTTTATTGCCGTTCTGATACAATGTAAACAAACCCACCAGCACAGAATCAGGACCAACCAGCACCTGACAGGACCAAATCACCAGCACAGAACGTTCTCTCGCAGGACAACCATACCCGACGTGAAATTGAAATTATAGGCTTAATTTTGAATGAATCAATGTTATTAAACGACTATTTAAATGTATTGTTATTTAAGAAAGACGGAAGATAACAATACATTTGAAACTTATTAGTCGAGATCAACTGATTAAGCCATAGCAAAAATAGAAAGACGACGGAATGTAGTCCACACAACGCTACAAAGAAAACTAAAATCTGACCCTCCCCAAAATACTAAGGGTGATTTCAGGTGCTTTGGAAGGGTATGCACATCATTCTCCAATTTTGACACCAGACATGTTGCCCATTTTAAGTTAAAATCAGTGATAAGTTTCAAAAATATTGACGAGGGACGTTTTAAACCTGCTCAATGGAAACCCGGAAACCCGAAAATCAAATCGGACAATAAAATGATAAAGTAAAACAAAAATACCGAACTCGTAGATAAATTTAAAAATGGGAAATCCACAAAAGCTGACAAATCAAAATTTATCAGCCAATTTAACGTGGATAAAATAACTGTAATATCCCTGATCTGGTTCAGACATTTTCCGAAGATATGGTAGGTTAAACCAACTTTATGACAGTTTCATTACATTTACAAAAAAATAGGTGAGCAATCCAAATCATTGCGGCTTTCAATAATGAGCAAACGCATACCGTATGGCATGTCAAAAACTATACATCCAATCAGCAATAGGTATGATTACGAAAAATTTCATATTTCATTTTAAAGAATAAACAAACTTCTATTATGTATCAAGAAGTTAGATTTTTAAAACATAAATAGATCTGACAATCCTATTATAGGATCGATGTTTTATTCCAAGCCAAGGCCGTAGATGCATGCAATGTCTAGATCCAGCTGAGAGCAACACAATAGCGTTTTTTGTTCTCCGACGAAGACAATGTCCTCAAAGGACAGTTCATTTCAGACTATTTGTCCTTCTATTTTGCAGCTAAAATTAGCTTTTGAAGCCTTGAAATTATTTTCCCGGCTGAATGAAGCGATATATATCCGGAAACTTAAAGAGAATTTTGAAATCAAGTTTTACATCTAAGGATATTAGATTTCAAGGAAGCCGAAACCATGTAAGACGCTCTTCAATTTGACAATTATTCTATAAATATCATGCCAAGCTGTTCTACACTAATTGCTCCGAAGACTAACATTACATAACTGTTTGTACTTTGTAATGATATTAGTAGAAACTTCCAAGAAAGTGATTTATATGGTCTGGTATAAGCAATATCATGCATCGATATTAATTTTGTAGTCTCGTCTGTCAGTAGTTACATGCATTTCATATAATTTCGCTGTTTGATTCTAATACTGAAGATTAGAATAGACATAATAAATTAGTTAAAAGTCCCATGTATAGGAAAACAATCAATTTAAAGCATGTTATCTTCAAAAAGATACAAATGCATGTTAAGAGGTCAATGAACTGTCTTTGACAAAACAGCAACGTTCGTTGATCTCTATATAGTTTTTTTTTGCCTGCTGTCGATGGTTTGCCTTCTCGTATACCACATTTTATTTACTCTTGTTTTTGTATAAACAGGGATAATACCAATAGCATATATACCCCAAATGCAAGTACTGCATAGATAAAGTGAAATGTTCGTGCTTTATGTTAAATGCAATTATAACCTGTCGACCCATTGTATTTCGTCCCCTTGTAAAATTAGTTGGACTTTTATGTTTACTTTATTATGACGCCCTTTGCAGCTAATTGCAATTGCAAATCCCTATGCCCTATGAATCATTATTCTAAAACTATCATTGTATTATTTAATATTATAGTAACTAAAGTCATGTGCATGTTCACATACAACGTACATGTATATCCGAAGTTTGCGAAAATTTTCGAAACTCACCGATGCACTTATATCTTGGTCTTTATTGTGATAATATGGAAAGAAATTCATAAAAGCTCATACCTTGTAAACATAATTTGTTAAAAGTTTTACACATGCACTTCGATGTTGTTATTTTAAAGTCTTAAATATACTCTGCCGATAGGTGTGCTTAATTATTATATTAATGTATTGTATAGCCAAACTTTTAGAAAACGGGGGATATGGCCAATGCAATGGCATATACATAAAAAAGGGCCACTCAAAAACTTTCTTTACAGTAAGTTATTTAACATTTCTATTAAACGCAGTGTTTTCTTATCATTAACTGTTGTGCAAAGTATTTAACCCTATGACAATGTTCATATTATGTCTTTATGTTCTTAAAGTCACAAGCAAAGTGTTATTTTTTTTTCTCGAAAACTTCGATACAGATTTATGTAAACGAATGTTTGCGGTACTTAGTATAAAATATTACAAATACAAAATCGGGAATTCAATCCTGATGTAAGAGGTAATGTTGTACGATTGAAAAATGTTGAATTATAAATAAGATGAAAACTCTGGAATAAAACATTTTTTATCACTCATTTGAAGGGAAAGTATCATTTAATAGTTTTTATATACACAAACAGAACAAAAGGTTAAATACTCGTACACGAATTGTCACATATGTAACACACTTTTTGAATTTATTGTATTCAATAGGCTTCAATTTTGTCACTGATTGTGCCTATAGCTTGAACCTACTGGGTAAAATTTTCAGTCCTGATATTATTACCAGTTCAGTTCTTTACTCTTTTTGTTGACGCAAAATATCATTGATACGATCATTTGCTGTACATTTATCGTTCAAAACATATCTGCATGCTAAGATTCTCCTTATCCCTGGTATATATAAATGTTAGTGGCCATAGCTAGACTCCCAAAACTTTTTGAAATTTATTGACGCAATGTTCGTCATCTTTTTAATTGATTTGAGTCCCTCTGTTTTCATTCGAGTGAGATGGATAAGTTTTCATATGTATAGACGAAACGAGCCTATAATTATATTCGATGACTTTTATTTACTTGTGTATTACGAAATGTAATCATAGACGGACAAACATTTCATATAGATAACTGCCGTGCACGTTTCATTTGCACTGAAACTCTTCCTTGTAATTATAGCTATATTAAAATGAAGTGAGGTCTGCTAAACAGAGTTTGTGGTTAAAGGCTTAGTAATCCGAGATCTTTACGACAGCACGTAAAAACACATTCTAAGACTGACACTTAAAGTTGTGATAATTGCGGGTTGCCGTCTTTTACAGTGCTTATTTTATGTGATACGATTTAAAGCACAAGACATATGCATAATTAAGGACTACAATGTAACGTTTCCCAGACAGATTTAACCAGGACATTTGGTTACTGACATCTGTTCTGCCTACCACATGTATAGTGTTTATATAGCGGTTCATATTTGTTTGGAATTTAAAAATCTTGTGACAAATGTCTAATCTGTATCTTTTATCGGTGGTGTGTTTTAGAAATGGGAACCAAATGATCCCCTGTTCTTGTCGACTTGTTCCTTTATTATTGAGGTTGACTTCATACAGGAACTTCTTAGGAAGAAAGATAAGAAGTTAGCAATATCCTTTAAATCTACTTTCCGCTATATAGATGACGTTCTTTCACTAAATAATTCAAAACTTGGTGACTATGTTGAACGCATCTATCCCACCGAACTAGAGATAAAGGATACAACAGATACAGTTAAGTCGGCCTCATATCTTGACTTACATCTAGAAATTGACAATGAGGGTCGGTTGAAAACAAAACTTTACGACAAAAGAGATGATTTCAGCTTTCCAATTGTGAACTTTCCATTTCTAAGAAGAAACATTCTAGCAGCACTTGCATACGGGGTATATATCTTCTTATTGATACGATATTCTTGTGCTTGCATTTCCTATCATGATGTTCTTGATAGATGGTTGCTGCTCACAAGGAAGTTATTAAACCACGAGTTCCAAATGGTGAAGTTGAAATCATCCCTTCGTAAATTTTACGGACGCCATCATGAGTTGGTTGACCGTCATGGAATAACCGTTTCACAAATGATATCGGATATGTTCCTTACGTCGTAACTTCAATCCCCTTCTCTTTAATAAATGTGACCTACCGAATATTTACCGGATTTGTTATAAGATAAGCAACACGACGGGTGCCACATGTGGAGCAGGATCTACTTACCCTTCCGGAGCACATGATCGATGAGTTCGACCCTAGTTTTTGGTGGGGTTCGTGTTGCCAATTCTTTAGTTTTTTATGTTGTGTCATGTGTTCTATTGTTTGTCTTTTTCATTTTTAGACAGGCGTTGTCAGTTTATTTTCGATTTATGAGTTTGACTGTCCCTCTGGTATCTTTCGTCCCTCTTTTAGCAAATATCCCTGGATTAAACTTAATTTTTACATTTGTTCCACTTCCATCGTCGAACTGTGCAATTTTCCATTTAACGTGTCTGATAAATAGTCGTTTCAACACCTTTTGTTTCGTACTTTTCAAAATAACAGTCTTGATATTTAATTGCCTTGCAATTATATCTCATGCAGGCGTTGCTTAAGACAGATATTCCCCGTGTATTGCAGCTGTAAGTGTCTGTTGTTGTATGTTTACATCGTGTTGTGCTTAAATTACGGTACATTCGTTTATTTTAATTTGTATTAATCTTTGTGGATTGAGGAAAACTTACACTTTCGTGGACATTTTATTTCGTGGTTTTACCATATTCTGCATACAAGCAAATAGAAAATTTTATATTAGTTAAAATTTTAAATTTGTGGTTAACCTGTAGCCACGAAATCCACGAAAATTAGTGTCCAACAAAAATAAATGAATCCACAGTATTTTATGCTAAGAAAACATTGTGTTCAAAAATGAAAATTAGTAAACCGATGCTCAAATCTCATAAATGCAATACAGTTATACAAAGTGATGGGGAATCACATACCGTGCGAATTACATGAACTTTAAAAGAGTAGAGACATTCTGCGACGACATGGTACGCATCTGAGGTTATACACTCACCTTACAAATAATCTATAATACTAAAATTACGAGGTCCAATTTTTCAGCCGTCATCACGTAACAACGACGAATCAAAGAATTCAGCTTTATATATAACTAATCTAGTACAAAGGTGTAGATTAAAAATTACACCACTCCAGGCCCTTTTGTTTTCCACGTAATTAATATTGCCAATAATTAAGAAGTTCCGGGTGGAGTCCGATACCGATACCAATAGTATATTCACCTGTTACGTATTACCTAATCTGTACGTTCCGCATCTAACAGGTGCACCACCAAACGGTGTATTTAGGATTATGCTATATACACGGATCATAATCACAGGGTTGACACTACTAAATTCAATCATTGTCAAATTGTTACCTATTGTAGTATTTTAATCAGTAAGACTTTCTAAGATAACAATACGAATACTAAAAATCTGGACTACTGCGAAAATAAGGTGTATATAGGAACCGTTTTCAATTTGTTAGCGGGCATGACATAAAACAGTGAATCAAATAATTCAACTTTATTTATAACTAACATAGGACAATGCTGTTGATTAAAAATTACTCCATTCCAGGACCTTTTGTTATCCAAATAATTAATATTACCAATAATTGATAAGTTCCAGTTCGACGGGTTCAAACAGAAAGATTTGAAAGCAGAGAAAACTGTGTATCTTATTATCGGCATGACTTTATCAGATAAAAAATAATACTAAAATAAGGCTTGCGCATAGTTATATACTTTAATTCAGTCACGGACCCGCGATATCACGGGTGTGTTCTAGTATTTATATATAATTATCAACACAGTCGACTAGTATTTCATTACGTAGGAGGTTGTCAAATCTATAAATAATTCTTCATTTCGCTCCATTTCAATCGAAAAATATGGTTGTACAGATCATTTTCGTTGTTTTGATTTCGATAATATGCAGAAGCCATCAATAGATGAATTGATATTAGGCCAAGGGTGGTTTTACACAAAAATCAATCAAGTGAACGTTTATAATCTTTTTTCAATAATGATTACTACGACTAAACTGCACGAACTGCACATTCAAATATTAGTTTGATCTTTTTGAGCATATCATAATTAATTATCAATAATCAATTATACAAGTTTGTAAAAACTGTGCCATATAATACAAATATTGTTTATCTATTTACTAATAAATGACAAAACTTTTTAGATATATATCCGTACTCGCCTGCATTTTATTACTTATTTCAACTATTCCGTATAATGTGTGCTGCTAGTAGTTATCAAAGGTACCAGGATTATAATTTAGTACGCCGACGCGCGTTTCGTTTACATAAGACTTATCAGTGACGCTCATATCAAAATATTTTAAAAAGCCAAACAAGTACAAAGTTGAAGAGCATTGAGGATCTAAAATTCCAAAAAGTTGTGCCAAATACGGCAAAGGTAATCTATGCCTGGGATAAGAAAATCCTTAGTTTTTCGAAAAATTCAAAGTTTTGTAAACAGTAAATTTATAAAAATGACCGCATTATTGATATTCATGTCAACACCGAAGTGTTGACTACTGGGCTGGTGATACCCTCGGGGACGAAACGTCCACCAGCAGTGGCATCGACTGATGTTCATCTTTTAACTCATAAATAATAACTAAACTTTTTCTGTTATCCCATCTTGCCCTAACATTATAGAATATTTATTTTAGTTACGAATGGTCAACATTGTTTGTCCCAGCCGATGCAGTATGTACCAAAGTCAATCGTCACTATAGAAAGCAGTGTTGAGTTTTAAACCTGTTCAAAATGAATACTCACAAAATTCAAATTATGAAATAGTAACATTAACGCACTGGCATTTTAAAACTAGAGGCTCTTAAGTCTTAAGCCTGTGTCGCTCACCTTGGTATATATACATATCAAACAAAGAAAACAGATCGTCAGATGTATTCATGAAAAAAATGTGTTTTGGTGATGGTGATGTGTTTCGAGATCTTGCTTTACTGAACATTCTTGCTACTTACAATTTTGTCTATCTATAATGAACTTGGTTCTTTAGTTCCAGAGGAAAATATTTTGTAAAAACTAATGAAAATTGTTAAAAATTGACTATAAAGGGCAATAACTCCTTAAGAGGTCAACTAACCATTTTGGTCATGTTCACTTAATTGTAGATCTTACTTTGCTGAACATTATTGCAGTTTACAGTTTATCTCTATCTATAATAGTATTCAAGATAATAACCAAAAAAATTTCCTTAAAAATTACCAATTGGGGGGCAGCAACACAACAACCAGTGGTCAAATTCATCTGAGAATGTCAGGGCAGATAGATATTGACTTAAATAAACAATGTATACCGTTTTGCTCTAAATGCTTTGGTTTCAAAGTTATAAGCTAAAATCTACATTTTACCCCGATGTTCTATTTATAGCCATGGTGGCCATCTTGGTTTGTTGGCCTGGTCACCGGACACATTTGTTAAACTAGATACCCTAATAATGATTGTGGCTAAGTTTGGTTAAGTTTGGCCCAGTAGTTTCAGAGGAGAAGATTTTTGTAAAAGATTACAAAAATTTAGAAAAAATTGGTAAAAAATGACTATAAAGGGCAATAACTCCTTCAGGGGCAACTGACCATTTTGGTCATGTTGACTTTGTACATCTTACTTTGCTGAACATTATTGCTGTTTACAGTTTATCTCTATCTATAATAATATTCAATGTAATAACCAAAAACAGCAAATTTTCCTTAAAATTACCAATTCAGGGTCAGCAACCCAACAACCGGTTGTTCGATTCATTTGAAAATTTCAGGGCAGATAGATTTTTACTTGATAAATAATTTTACCCCTTGTCATATTTGCTCTAAATGCTTTGGTTTCAGAGTTATAAGCCAAAATCTACGTTTTACCCCTATGTTCTATTTTTAGCCATAGCGGCCATCTTGGTTGGTTGGCCGGGTCACGCCACACATTTTTTAAACTAGATACCCCAATGATGATTGTGGCCAAGTTTGGTTTCAGAGGAGAAGATTTTTGTAAAAGTTAACGACGACGGACGGCGGACGCAAAGTGATGAGAAAAGCTCACTTGGCCCTTCGTGCCAGGTGAGTTAAAAGTGGCGGGTTAATTGTTTCCTGGTTTGTTATATGAATCGTGTTCATCATTATAATTATATGTCAATTAAATCGTCAATATATGCATGATGTTAATGGCATATAATAAAGTATATTTGTTAATATTTTAAAATGATGATACTAAAGATAAAATTTCTAATATGAGTTTATTATGAAGATTAAAAGGTTTATATTTTTCTAATGATCCTGATCGAGAATCTACTGAACCGACACCTGATTCATCAAATGAAAATCTATACGCAATTTAATTGTTTATATGTAGAATATATTAGTACACATTACTTATTTCCTTAAAAAATCGTTTAAGTAAGGTTGTTCTGAAATATATAACATGTAAAGAAATTCCAACGTAGTTTTTGTCATTACTGAGGAATATTTGTTTACATTTTGTACATGATATATAATTAATATGAATAATTTCACATGACGGTAATTAGTGCATATCAATAAACATAAGTTTTTATCAAAGAAAAGACAAATCCAGATCCAAAATATTTTATTGATGATTATATAATACATGTATAATATAATAGCATGACAGATAGTTACTGGTATAAGTATGTTTGACTAAGCGTATAATAGTTTGATAATTCCGAAATTTATCTTGTAACTTTACATTTAGCACGCCCCATGTTGGGTGCGTTATGCAGTAAATTGTTACATTTTGATAAGTCTTCATATGACGTAGATAGAAACAACAAAGATATAATCATTAAATAAAAATTAAAAAAGATAGTGGTTGTGCGTGGTTATACCTATACAAATTTTACATTCGAGCATACCAACGTTGTCCCTATATACTTCTCAAAGACATTTATTTTCTTTTTTATTTCATACCACTACATTGGATTGGAACCGTTGTTGGTGGGCTAGTAGAATGCGAGAGACCATTGAGCTAAGTGACTAGTGTTTCTGTTCTGGCATAACTTAAGTGATACATGTACATGGTTACTTGTTTAATAATTTCCACTCACTTTGTTTACATTAGACACATTTTGAAGTTCTGTTGAGTCCGATTGGTTTCGGTAGTTACACGTTTTAAATCTGTTTTGTTAAATATCTATGTACACGCAAAGATGTATGTGAGTAACTCCTAGTGTGCGGGGTTTTTTTATGTAACTCGTAACTTTTAATGGTCTGTTTTTCTCTTTTTGTCATGGATTAGATTATGTCTAATCTTCGGCTGATTGATTCAATTGGGTCGAATAATTTGAATCTTCTTATCTTTCTACAAATACTGGAACTTATACTTAAATAACTTTACAACTCACAATAAATAGAGTAATTTGCATCTGATAAAACTTTCAATTTCATTGTAGCAAATATTAAATACCGTTTGATTTGCCCTAAGACAGGATAAGGAGTTGGTGATCTTTTTATTGCGAGGTCTATTTGTCATAAATAACACGATTGAAAATGTATATCTTGTTGTTTATGAAAATTTACACTGCCGAAACACCTGCTTTGATTCTAGGTTTTTAGTTGCTTGACTTTAGTAGTGCAGTCATTTGTAGATGCTGTGTTTGTACTTCTGTATTTTTTCAGGTGAGTGAAGGTGGTTTTGGTGGATTTCCTTTTCTTAATTTTAACTTCGACTTAGAGCTTTTCGTTCCAAGATTTAAAAGTATTTTAAACGATCAGTGATTATTGTTATTAATTTGGGTTGACATTTTACCATTATTCTATGAAGTTCCAACATGTTTAGGGATACATTTAAATTGTTATCAAATTTGATGTTTCCAATACATGTTAGCGTTTCTGTAGCACACAAAATATATTTGTCAAATATACCAATATCAATGCAGGAAGTAAAACAACAAAAATACCGAACTCCAAGTAAAATTAAACCGATCAAACTTTTCCTTACTTTCCTTGTAATTGTATTCCATACTCCTTATTTTGTACAGCAATTGGAATTGGAAACAAGAAGAAATGAAACGGTCTCGCATAATATTGTAAAATCCTACATTGTTTGTTAATATTGTCTGGTTATAACTCTGATTCATCTTGTGAACATTGTTTGTTTAAATTGTACATTCAAATTAAATCCATTTGCAGTACAAGTTTAAGATCTAGGTGACAAGGATCAGTTTTCAATTGACATTACAAATACAATTTCCTTGCATACATTGCGTCGATTTATATGACAATAATGCTAAACCCTATATCTCAGACAGTATAAATCAGATGATAAAACGATTAGAAACATCAATAAACCGTATGTCGTAGACTGATATTTCGTTTAGAGACAACGTTGAGAATCATCTGATTATACTTATGATGAATCTTCATTGCAATATGACTTTTTTGTCTCATTTCCATAAAATGATTGCTAGATTTTAGACTAATTGTTGTACTAATCTATATTGCAGATCAGTCATTTCATGTCTTTCATTTAGAAAACTTTAGAGGTGGTCCATTTTAATATATAAAAACTCGGTTTATATGATGGTTTGTTTAGACCGTAAAAGACGGTCCTTAGTAAGCCGCAATGTAATCAACTATTTACTACATAAATAAAGTCAACAGTAGTTTACCACTTTTTAAAAGTGATAAATCGATTGAGAGAAAACAAATCCGAGTCAGAATAATTTTAAGTATTATCCGTTATTTACTGCATACGGGACAGGGTATGTATGTCGAAATATAATCCATTGGTTGTCGCATAAATTGAAAATCGTGCAGTGTATGTAACTTTTGTCTGGTTATGACATTGATTCATCTTGGGAACATTGCTTGTTTAAATTGTAAATTCAAATTAAATCCATTTGCAGTTCACGTGTAAGATCTAGGTGACAAGGATCAGTTTTCAATTGACATTTCAAATACGATTTACTTGCATACATTGCGTCGATTTATATGACAATATGATAAACTTTATATCTCAGACAGTATTAATCAGATGATAAAACGATTAGAAACATCAATAAACCGTATGTCGTAGACCGATATTTCGTTTAGAGACAACGTTGAGAATCATCTGATTATACTTATGATGACTCTTCATTGCAATATGACTTTTTTGTCTTATTTCCATATAATCATTGTTAGATTTCAGACTAATTGTTGTACTACTCTATATTGCAAATCAGTTATCTCATGTCTTGCATGTAGAAAACTTAAGAGATAACCATTTAAATGTATAAAAACTCGGTTTATATGATGGTTTGTTTAGACCGTAAAAGAAGCCCTTAGTAAGCCGCAATGTAATCAACTATTTACTACATAAATAAAGTCAACAGTAGTTTACCACTGTTCAAAAGTGATAAATCGATTGAGAGAAAACAAATTCGAGTCAGAATAATTTTAAGTATTATCCGTTATTTACTGCATACGGGACAGGGTATGTATGTCGAAATATAATCCATTGGTTGTCGCATAAATTGAAAATCGTGCAGTGTATGTAACTTTTGTCTGGTTATGACTTTGATTCATCTTGTGAACATTGTTTGTTTGAATTGTAAATTCAAATTAAATCCATTTGCAGTTCACGTTTAAGATCTAGGTGACAAGGATCAGTTTTCAATTGACATTTCAAATACGATTTACTTGCATACATTGCGTCGATTTATATGACAATATGATAAACTTTATATCTCAGACAGTATAAATCAGATGATAAAACGCTTAGAAACATCAATAAACCGTATGTCGTAGACTGATATTTCGTTTAGAGACAACGTTGAGAATCATCTGATTATACTTATGATGAATCTTCATTGCAATATGACTTTTTTGTCTCATTTCCATAAAATGATTGCTAGATTTTAGACTAATTGTTGTACTAATCTATATTGCAGATCAGTCATTTCATGTCTTTCATTTAGAAAACTTTAGAGGTGGTCCATTTTAATATATAAAAACTCGGTTTATATGATGGTTTGTTTAGACCGTAAAAGACGGTCCTTAGTAAGCCGCAATGTAATCAACTATTTACTACATAAATAAAGTCAACAGTAGTTTACCACTTTTTAAAAGTGATAAATCGATTGAGAGAAAACAAATCCGAGTCAGAATAATTTTAAGTATTATCCGTTATTTACTGCATACGGGACAGGGTATGTATGTCGAAATATAATCCATTGGTTGTCGCATAAATTGAAAATCGTGCAGTGTATGTAACTTTTGTCTGGTTATGACATTGATTCATCTTGGGAACATTGCTTGTTTGAATTGTAAATTCAAATTAAATCCATTTGCAGTACAAGTTTAAGATCTAGGTGACAAGGATAAGTTTTCAATTGACATTTCAAATACGATTTACTTGCATACATTGCGTCGATTTATATGACAATATGATAAACTTTATATCTCAGACAGTATAAATCAGATGATAAAACGCTTAGAAACATCAATAAACCGTATGTCGTAGACTGATATTTCGTTTAGAGACAACGTTGAGAATCATCTGATTATACTTATGATGAATCTTCATTGCAATATGGCTTTTTTTTCTCATTTCTATATAAAATGTGTTCTCAACTAAAATTTGTAATTCTCATATGCTTAAAGAGAATTTTTTGACAATTTTTGAATTTTTAAGGTAAAATTATGTTGTATTCTACTAAAATTTTCAACGTCCGGAGAAAATGTTACGGCCATGTTCCATATTCGGAATATTTCTACTATATTGCATTTGTTTAAGTATCAATATATGCTCATTTTACCAAAAATCATACTGATTCATTTATTTCTATGAATACTAGATGCTACATAATGAATTTTATTGGGTCTGAAAGATTATGGATGCTCTCTCGATTATATTAATAACTTTTGTAGTTGTGAAATTGTTTTGTATAAAAAGCACATCTTATTTCTGTACATAGCATATTTCAAAAAAGTGTCTGCGGATAATGACGAAAAAGATTAAAATTGCATCTTCACCTTTGATAGATGCTGATGTAATTCTTTTAATTTCATATTGAATACCTCAACGTTTGGATGCTGGCTTCCAATTATTTATAGATTCTGGCATCCCAACATATCCGGAAACTGACATCCCAACATATCTGGATGCTGGCATCCCAAAATATCCGGATGCTGGCATCCCAATATATCCGGATGCTGGCAACCCAATATATCTGGATGCTGGCATCCCAAAAATATCCAGATGCTGGCATCCCAAAATATCCGGATGCTGGCATCCCAAAATATCCGGATGCTGGCATCCCAATATATCTGGATGCTGGCATCCCAATATATCTGGATGCTGGCATCCTAAAATATCCGGATGCTGGCATCCCAAAATATCTGGATGCTGGCATCCCAATATATCTGGATGCTGGCATCCCAATATATCTGGATGCTGGCATCCTAAAATATCCGGATGCTGGCATCCCAAAATATCCGGATGCTGGCATCCCAATATATCTGGATGCTGGCATCCCAAAATATCCGGATGCTGGCATCCCAATATATCTGGATGCTGGCATCCCAAAATATCCGGATGCTGGCATCCCAAAATATCCGGATGCTGGCATCCCAAAATATCGGGATGCTAGCATCTCAATATATCTGGATGCTGACATACCAAAATATAGGGATTCTGGCATCACAACCTTGCAGATATGTACCATTTTTCATTATGACATACGAATTTAAATGCTGCTTCCTAATCAATTGGATTTTAGTATTAATCCACCAATATAACACCTAGTACATTTCCAGTTTAATGCATATTGAGAATGTGACATCATAGGTAACAGTGTGAAATGTATACTTGACCAACAAACTGAGTCTGAATTGTAAAGTGCTAGTTGACCATGTGAATGCTGATGTCAACAATTTGATATTTATAAAACTATGTCAATGTACTACCGGTAAGTTTCCAATAATTAGCCAACTGTAATGTTATTTTTCTGAATTTGATTACCATTATATAAGACATGATGTATACATGTTATTGACTATTGTGGTCTCGAGACAATACATTTATATATGATGACATCAGGACTATAATTTTCAAATCTGATATGCTCATGTTTCGAATGTTCATAGAATTTTTTTTTAAATAAGCTTAATGCAATTGCCAGCTGAAATCATATCAAGTTTAGTAGTTCCCAAGGCTTTCGGAAATCAACTGGACAAAATTAAAAAAAAATGCTGCTCATTTTGTATGGCATTTTATCAATCAAATGAATTTGCCCAATGACCATCAACCTTGGGAATGTCTGATTAACTAAGTCATCCAGGACAAACACTCTACAAAACGGAGTGGTGACTGTACCTTTATTAAAATGCTAAATATGAGGTGCGTTATATTTAAACCTGCATAATAATTTTTGTTTTGTGTCTATTGGCATCCAATGTATAAATTAAGGAGATTTGTTTCCCGCAATTGCCTGTATACAATAAAACGTGTACCATAATGCAATATTTAAAAAAAAATTATTATTGATACGTCTAGTGCACAGTGTCGATGATCTGTACATACTGGATATTGTCAGTATCTCTGGACTTGCTGTATACATCTTCCAATGAGTCAGTACATCATGTCAGGATCTTCTAGTACTTGAGCCTTTCATTTTATTAACAAAACTTACATTTTCTTTATTACAATCATTATTAAACTTGTATCTTTTTTCTGTATTTTAATATTTCAATACCGGTATTTGTTAATCATTTAATCAAATCTGAGTGAGTTACACGAACTGGAACTTTCAAACTTTCTATTATCATGTATTGCTAGTAATCTGAAATCAGCTGGAATCACAAATGATCTGGTGCTGTTTGGATGATTCGTCGTCTGAGTTTAACCTGTCCAATAACTATAAAGTGTTGCGATACATTAATACACAACTCATGAATAGTAACCAGAAAGGTGAAGCCACTTCTTTACAAATGCTGAAAAGAGAAATAATAATTATATGAAAGATTTTCAACAATAAATTTTCGTTGTAACATCACAACACTAGGGAACGAGAAAACGCATTATTATTCGAAGAAAACCTTCATTTAAACTTCTTTTAAATTAAGTTTTCCACACCAATATATGCCTGTTGTTAATATTCAAAACACATACATTTGACATATGAACCACTAGTTCAATTGATTTTTTTATGGAACAACATCCAGGTCTATACTGTACATTATGAAAGGGAGAAAAGTGGTTTTTTTTAGAAATACATCCTACATGTATTTAGCGACTTTCGTGAAATTTAATTCCCATCTAAGGGTGTATTTGGTTAACACCTTTTTTAAATTTGTGTGTGTGTTTTTTTTTTTTTAATTTTAGCCTATTCCTGGAACACAAAACTCTTGTAGCGATATTTACATTTTCCTTAATTTTCGTATTTTCTTTTCATTTATTTTGCAAATTTGCTATATATATGCATTGCTTTTATTATCAAGCTTCCACTGAGCTTCGTTTAAAAAAAAAAGAAATAAATCACGAAAATATCAGCTTAAAATCATTTATGAAAAGATGACTCTGAGGCATATTTGTTAGACTACATGCTGTAGCTTGACCCATAAAACTATACATGTAACCTATTATTATTAATTCTTGCCAGTAAGCTAAGTACAAAATGTATATATATTAGAGTAAATTTATTTTGAAATCGGCAAATCTGTTATGTAGGATAAGCGTTTCTTTCTTTTAAAACATAGTATTTCAAATTTTACATTCAATCTAATTCATATATTACTATGCAGTATGAGTTTTGTTCATTGTTGGAGGCCATATGCTGACATTTAATTGTAAACTGCTTAGTCATATTAATGCTATATTATTTGGTCTCAGTCCGGTGGAGAGTTGTATCATTAGCAATCATACCATTACTCAGATATTACTCGGACTTCAAACGGCTGTTTTGCAAGACAAGCTAGGCCCATGAGCGTAGGAAGTCAAGACTCAGAGTAATCTCGGACGGGCACAAGTTAACTGGTTTTAGACCCTTGCAAAAAAAGGCAATCAACACATTCAATTTTCTAGACCGAAAATTAATCTGAAATTAAGTTTTCCATACTTTATTTTTCTTGTACTCAAAGGACTCTTACCAGTGATGCATTTTAATGGTTTTCTTATAGGTTGTCTATAGGGGTAAACAAATTAATTTTGCCGACCCAATATTTTTACTGGCCATGGCCATATTGATGGTGGTTAATCGTCTCGGTGGGGTTTATGTCGATCATATTTTTGTCAAAACTATTCATAACTTCATGAAAAAGTACATATTTCCATAAGGCAAAATAAAAAAAATATATGTGTATTCCATACCTACCCTAATATAGAAATAGTCTTCCTTCAAGTTTTTTGGTAATTTGGCACTAAGCACTGTTACAGTCATAATTTCTCTCTCATAGACTCGATGTAAAAAAAAAGGTAAAAACTCTCATAGTCATATTAAAGTATGTCTGTCTTGGAGGCTCATCGCTACCATAGGCGGATCCAGCCCCCTCCTTTTTCGTGTGAAAAAAATTGGTTTATTATACAGGTAAACACTAAAAGATGACTTTAGCGGGGCCCTTTGTTATGGCAGTCAGTGCCCCCCCCCCCCAAAAAAAAATCCCATTTATAGAAAGTTCTGGAATCACCATTGGCTACCACAAACGGATCGAAGTGCATCCCTCCCCGACGACATGGGAGAATCTGGCGACTGACATTAATCATTGTTGCCAAACCATTTAAGCCTGTAATTTTCCCTCTGGAAGTAATCAGAATTATATTATCCGGCTGGCGTATCAAGTCACTGAAATGCGTCCGATATTGCTCCGACTTCAAACAGCTGTTTTGCAAGACAAGCTACATGTAGGCCCATGACATGAGCGTAGGACGTCAGAGTATAAATCTCGGACGGGCACAAGTCAAATCGTCTCCTATAGAAAAATTCGGCATCTGATAATATGTATATGAAACCATTACATTACAGACATACAGTTGTCGAGTTGAGTAGGATATTCCTTATGAATGGCTATAAAATCTGAGAAATCTCGGACTACGAAGTGCATGTAAAATATAAGAAAATCTACTTTGTCTTACCTGTATGAGTAGCGTTCTATTGCGTATAATTATGTTTCTGTTATATCAAAATGATAATAAATTGCGGCATACTGGCCAAAGAAGTGTTTTTCGTCCTTCCCCTTGCGTCCATTTCGCCGATTTTAAACATTCTTTTTACATGACGTCATGCGGTTGGGATTTGCCGCAATTAGCGTAGAAAAATAGTGCAAGCGCTTTCAGTATTAAACATAAGAAAAACTAATAAATAAGAGAATATTAAAAGGGTTACCTGTTTTAATTACTTTTCAAAAAATATTTACATCGGTATAAGTGATTCTTGAGATTTGATTTCTTATCATGTTTACTGTCTCTGCATGAATCTCTACGCATGATGGTAAAACACCTCTTACGTCATAATATCCCTGACGTCATTAGATAAAATGTTGGGAGAAAAACAACAAACGGATTTTTGTTGTTGTTTTATTTTTTGCATTACACAAAATTATGCATTGGAGTACATCTATAGAAATTCGGCCAACAGTATATCAAACAGAACTTTTAGGATTACTGCATTCGGATATTTTGCGATGTCTGCACTCCTACAGTTTTGGATGCCAGCATCCAGCTTTTTCGGGATGCCAGCATCCCAATATAACGGGATGCCAGCATCCCAATAAAACGGGATGCCAGCATCTCAATAAAACGGGATGCCAGCATCCCAATATGACTGGATGCCAGCATCCCAATAAAACGGGATGCCAGCATCTCAATAAAACGGGATGCCAGCATCTCAATAAAACGGGATGCCAGCATCCCAATATGACTGGATGCCAGCATCCCAATATGACTGGATGCCAGCATCCCAATAAAACGGGATGCCAGCATCTCAGTAAAACGGGATGCCACCATCCCAATATGACTGGATGCCAGCATTTCAATATATAGGAAATCCAGCATCCCCAAAAAATAAAAAAATATTAAAAAAAAAATATATGCAAAACTAGCATCCTAGTAAAAGTAAGATGCTCCAGTACATTATTATTTTAACAACAGCATCTACATCAAATTTAAATTCTGGAAGAATATAAAATCAAACAGACAGCATATGTACTATAAAAAGATGCTACCTTACACAAAATATGAAAGCAATTAAAAAATTGAGAAATACTTAGACAAATTATTCAAAATTAGCATCTTTTCATTGACATATGCTATTTCCTAGTTATTTCACGGAATGTATGACAAAAACTGTACATGAGAATTTGAAATTTTAGTTGAGAACGCATTATAATCATTGTTAGATTTCAGACTAATTGTTGTACTACTCTATATTGTAAATCAGTTATCTCATGTCTTGCATGTAGAAAACTTAAGAGATAACCATTTAAATGTATAAAAACTCGGTTTATATGATTGTTTGTTTAGTACGTTAAAGACAGAATTTAATCAACTATTTACTACATAAAAGCCAGAATAGTTCTAAGTATAATCCGTTATTTACTGCATACGGGATAGAGTATGTATGTCGAAATATCATCCATTGATGATTCCGTTTAAGACAAAGTTTGTCGAAATAAGATCAACTGTTTGCTACAAAAAAATCAATAAGTCGAAATTTTATCGACAGTTTACTATATTAAGTATAGAGTAAATCGAAATATAATCGATTGTTAACGCAGTCAGAGACAGGGTGAGTAAAATTAAATCGACTGTTCATGATGTAAGAAATGGGGAAGGTCGAGTGTGCAATATAGGAGGAGGATTAACTCGAAATGTAATCGACTGTTTACAATACAAAAGACTGACTATCTGAATGTAACCGACCGTTTACACAGTAAGACGCAGATTGAGTGAAATTTAATCTACTTTTTTTGTGTAACTAAACTCAATGGCATCATAGATACCAGAAATGAGATTGTTTGCGCAAAACTCGGTTTTGTCATCAGTGATGCTCGATAACAAGAAATTAAAAAGGCGAAATAAGGTACGAAATTGAAGACCTAAAATTTCTAAAATTAGTACCAAAACACAGCTAAGGTAATCTATTCCTGAGGAAGAAGGGACTTAGTTTTTTCCAAATTCAAAGTTTTGTAAACAGTTGACTTGTAATTATGACCATATCAATGATAATTTATGTCAATACATAAGGGCTTTCTACTAGGCTGGTGATAAACTCACCAGCAGTAGCATAAACACAGTGGTTCTATATAAGGGTCAGAATAATTCGAAATGTTATCTAAGTTTAACAAAAAGTAGGTCGAAATGTGATCGACTGTTTACGTAATTACTCAGAATAAAATCACTTCGAAGTCGAATCACTACATAAAGCCTCGGTCACACCTTACCAGATAGCTCTAACGGACGCCTAACGGATAACTTTTTTTCAATCCGTTCATGTCCGTTCTTATTCGTTAGACGTCCGTCCATATCCGTTGCATGTCCGTTAAGCGTACGTTTTATCCGTCGATGTCCGTTCTGTTCGGTGGAAAATTTTGAGCATGTTCAAAACTTTGAACGGACGTCCAGCGGATAAAATGTCCGTTTTGTACGGTACTCGTCCGTTTCGTTTCCGTTTTGTATCCGTTACGTGTTTGTTATACATCCGTTGGAGGTCTGGAAGATAAATTCCCCAACGGACTTCTACCGGACGTCTAACGGATAAAACGGATGTTGAACGGATGAGAAACGGACTTCATCGGGACGTATAACGGATAAAACGGATGATGAACGGATCTGAAACGGATAAATGCCGATTGAAAATTTCGCATCAGAAATGCCAATTATTGGTATGTCAGATTTCTTAAGGTTCATGAATTCTTATTATTCATAATCGATCTTAGAGTATAGGCACGTCTTCACAATCAAGCAGTTCTTATTCATGCCAGACACTGTCCTTTGGCGGAATTTTGAAGAACAAACCAAAACCAGTTACACAGAAACATTTTGAATATTTATGCGATTTACATGTATTGTTAATGTCGCCTTTGATTTTTCCGTATATCTTGTTCATCCGTTTTATCCGGTACGCTTCCGTTAGGTGTCCGTTTTATGCGTTACTCGTCCGTTGGATGTACGTTTGACATCCGTTCTGTCCGGTACGTGTCCGTTTCTCGTACGTTGCATATCCGGTGTGTGTCCGTTACACGTCCGTTTTATTCGATCAGTACATCAACGGACTCCCAACGGATAACAATTTTGTCAACGGACAACTTTTATTTTTCATCCGTTAGGCGCTGTTCGTGCTATCCGGTAAGGTATGACCAAGGCTTAAGAGACAGCAGAATAATTCGAAATGAAATCGAACTTTGACTAAATAAGAGGAAGAATAAAGTTAAAAACGTGACTTAAAAAAAAAAAAAAACAATGTACGACCTAAGAGCGAAACAAATTATATAAATCTTCGTAATGATTGATATAATGTCCACACCCGACACCGAACAATTTCGAGTCTTTCAAAATATTTTCGGTCAATAATTAGGTACACATTTTTGTTACTAGCTGTATCAATGGCCAGCGATAGTTATAAACAGTTATTTGTTGATACAATTTTGCTACCTTCGGTCCGTGTTCTGTATCCTAAAGCCAGTCCCGGACTGAAGTTTGTTGATTTTCATTGAATCATTTTTGGTAGGGGAGACAGGGTTATTTTGCCTGTCTACAGTGATTATTTTCTTATAACTGATGCATCGAAAATAAAGAACATGAAATGAAAATTGATTCTTTGAAATAAGAAGGACAAAAAATTGATTTTTACTAAGCCTCATTTTCCACTTTTAAACAAACAATTCACTTTTATTTTATCATTTATGTGAGAGGGGTTGCTATATTAGTTCGTCCATAATTTGTCTACCAAATGAAAGTGGTGTGTTTGGTATTTTAATAATAAACTCTCCTTCCGTCACATGATAGTTGTGCTCTTCTCTAAATACTTACATCTAACGTTTTTAACCTACGATTCTTTGTGATACTGTTATAATGTAAAAAGAATGAGAACCTTTGGTTCAATCGATTATACTGCTGTCAGTTGTGTGAAATGACATGTGTCTCTTGTGGGCTGCTAAGCTGTATTCTGAAATTAGCGTTTGAATCCGTAATAAACGAGACTACAAATCTTTTGGAAGGATCGAACAACAAGAAAAATTTCACTACTAGAAGTTTTATGACCAATATGAAAATGAAAAACTTTATATTCCATGCTCCCGAATCTCTTCTTCAAAAAAGTTAAAATCAAAGGGAATCGAAAGTTACCAAAATAATTGTTAGGCAAGATATTCATTAACGTTGTCCATAACAATTTTACTTTGAATTTGCAGAGTTATAAAAAATGAAAACAACTCGTTATATAACGTTCATGCATACGAAGCGTTTTTTCTTCATTTATCAGCACTTCACCTGCAATGCTCAAAGCCAAATGTTTGAAATCCAATGATTTATTTACGACAAAACCACATATTCACAATGACGGTTAAATGCAATTTATTCACAAGGTTATTTCTAGCAGATGCACTTCGCAATGAAATAAAAACTATTTTATTTTTAATTACGTCATATTAATAAAGGTTGATAATTCCATCATATTCTC
Organism: Mytilus galloprovincialis; assembly: GCF_965363235.1. Classification (NCBI taxonomy): domain Eukaryota; kingdom Metazoa; phylum Mollusca; class Bivalvia; order Mytilida; family Mytilidae; genus Mytilus; species Mytilus galloprovincialis. Next base: position 43,418,257 of record NC_134850.1, on the reverse strand, counting down.
ACGGATTGATAGTTGTAACATATTCACATAGGTTGATAAAAGAAAGGCAAAATGATGATTCAAACTCAATAGTTTCAAATATACTGACAACCCTATAGCAAAAAGGAATGACCAATGACAATTCAAGAAATGTATAATTATAAATCACATCAGTGATAAATAATTGACAACTGGGTTTCCTTCAGTGATTGTCGTTTGTTAGTGTGGTTCATAGTTAGTTTTCTCTCCTTGCTTTTTTTTTGTACAAATCAGACTGGTTGTCCTGTTTGAATTGTTTACACTAGACATTTTGGTACCCTTTATAGCTTTATAGCCATGGCTCTGTGTTGAAGGTTGTACTTTGACCTATAACTGTTAACGTTTTATGCATTGTGACTTGCATTTTTTTTATTGGAAATTTTTCTTAATGACACTCAAACAACGTCCTGTTTTATTGCATTTTGAGACCCTTTATGACAACAATCCACCAGCAACAGTGGACTTTATCAAGTTTGAACTACGAATAAACGACCATTGAAAAATAAAATCTGTCATGATTGAAAAATAATCTCAGATTGTTTTTAACTATAAGCATTAACCTTTTAGTTAAAGTATTTTCTATTTTGTTGAGTCAATATCAGATCAGACAGACTAATGCGAACAGTTAATTTAAAAAAGCTATTTTATATGTTTTGTAATTTTATCTCGCTTCAGCCTTTAATTACAGTGATAAACCTCGTCAGTAGGATTACTGCTAATTTTGAATTATTGATTAAATATCTTCAGGTGGCATTAAAAGTACCACCGACGGAATTGACAATTCATTATTTTATATGTCAATGTCGATAATATCATATAACTGTGTTGAATCACGTGATCGTAATATCCAATAAAAAGAGCAGAATTCTACACCATATGTAATATAATCACATAACTGTGTCCTAACATAGCATTGACATCATTATCTCACAGACTCTCAATATACAAAAACCAAATATAGCAACACTTTCATGGATTATTTTAAATTAACTATCTTTCGTGGGTCATTATTAATTTAATGTTGAATTTCTAATTAAGGGCATCCATGATAGTACCATTCTAATTAAGGGCAACCATGATATTACCCTTTTATGTACATTTCGATTAAGACCAGATATACAGAGTATAACGAAAACATATCATTTACTGAATTGAATTACATCAGACATTTTAACGAGTAAAATAAACGGAAGTTCTCTCTCCTATTTCTATGACTTTCACGTTCATTTTTTGCATCCAGACACATATCTCATATTACCATGAAATCATTAAAGCGCCATGGTAACTATTTTACTGTGTAGCTTAATCGGAAAATTTGTATTGCACTTGAAAATTTTGAAAATTGTAATGGGGAAAATCTTTAATGAAAGTGGTTTCTGCACCTCAGATTTATTTTTATTTTATCTTGCTTGCTATGTAGGTGTCTGAGCTTTGCTTATCAGTTTGTATATCAAATGATAGATGATTTTATAGATATGTAATTCAAACCATTGACAGATAAATATAAACAGTTAATAACTTTATACTCTTTATATTATAAAACTTCAAAAATAAACGCACCTGCACCAATTTTCAATAATAAAATGCGGTCGAATTGGATAAAGAACTTGAGAAAAGTTTACAAGCTTGCGAAGATAATGAATCAGTATATGGCTATGGTTTAAACACAAATGGTGAAACAATAATTGTTAAAAGTAATTGCATGATGGCTTAATGTACGGCAGTATAGTATAAAGCTACTTCAAATAAGATGGTGACAAATTTTGTAACTGCATGCTGTCGAAATGGACGTCGTCAGAGCACGTTACCGTATCACGCCCTAATAGTTACTGGAGGTCATGCAGTTACTTTTAAACGCCGTCTAAATCGGTTGTGACAGCATATGAACGAACGCATGCTGCCCAAATGGAATTTGACATAAGAAGTAACTGCATTATATCTAAATATAAAATGACAAAATTAATGAGTGCATGCTCTCATAATGAATGCATAATATATACTGGCATAGACATAATAATTGTTCTGATAAATGACCGTTTAAATGACATTAAATTTATTTTGACTGTTCTTTTTATGCTGTTTATACATCCTTGACTTTTGAATTAATGAGCTAATGAAGGAAAATTTATAAATTCTCTTCGGACGAGCAAAATGTATAAACAGTTATTAAGGTCTTTCCCCTACGTGAGGAAAGACCTTATTGTTTTTCTAATGTTTTTCTTTCTTCCAACATTTTTTTGACATGCCCTCCCCCCGTTTCTATTGAAGTCATCAAGACCAAATATTGACCATCGATAGATCTCATTATGACGTATTACCAGAGGAGGCTGTGTAGGATTTCATCATCCCCTTTGAGAGTTATTTCCCCTTGAAGCATTTTTTTATTTGCATTTTTCTTTAAAAGTATTAGAGATAGAATAGAATTGAAAATGGCAGCATGTACAGGAACAGATGGCAATGATTATAAACATAAAAAAATTACCCTGATAAGTAGTTATTCCCCTTGAAAAAATATATTTCAAGAACCGGAAGTCGTAGAGACTTGAGAACTTCACCAATATTCTTTAATTCATGCGACCTTTAATTTGCACCAAGGTCAAAGGTCACCGAGTGCAAAAAGAAATTACGCTGCATTTTCAAGCTTGCATATTAAGAAAACTATAATATAAGAGTTTGCTGCACTCATACTGTGTATAAAATGTTCCTCTCGACGAGCTCTACATTTTATACATTAAGCTAAAATATGTCCGACTGTCTGTCCAAAAGTTACAACATAATTCTTAAACCTATAGTAACAAGTGTATATCTTTTAAAAGGTAACAGATATCAACCTACTATAAACTGCAAAGATGATCAGTAATTCAAGACCTTCAATTTGAGGTCAATGTCAGGCCATGATGAAATTTAACGTTGACCTTCAAAGTGTAGTATGACCTTGACCTTGTCACATTTGAAAGGTCAAGTGGTCCTGAGTTGAATGGTGGTAGTCCCATGTCTCCACGACTTCCGGTTCTCAAGTTTGGTATTGTATCATATATTTGATGATTCATTGTGACATAGATGAACTTTGGAATTGTCCTAATTTTTTTTCTCCAATGATGTGCTTCAACTGCAGATCATTTATTATTTAACAGATTTGAGATATCTATTGTCGTTTTAGAGATAATGCAGTTTGAAGTTTTGCGAGCGGAGGCATATATTTCTGAATCAACAAGAGCTTACCACTTAAAATGTTTTAGAAATTGAAGAGGTTAACATAGTTATATGTTTGACCAAATACCAAAAACATTCCATGGAAAAAACCACCAAAAATCAATTTGAAATTTTCAAGTTTTGCATTGACTTTGTAAGTTTCATAACTTCTATTTATATGGTTGATATTGCATCATTATTGGCACTTTGTCAAATGGGGTCATCTGATATATCAAATTGAAGGTCTTAATAAACTCTACTTAATTGAAAAGGTTTTACCCCTTTTTCATCCCAGGGGGAAGGGTTGGGTCATTTAGTGCAAAAATTCAAATTTCTCAGATGGTAAGGTTGTTGCATATCAAATGAAAGAACATAAAGCGTACATTTCAAATTTCAAATTGACATCCCCAAAAAATTGGTTGGGCATTGAGTGCAAAGAATAATTTTTTTTTAAGATAGGGTTGTTGTATATCAAATGAAAGGTCATGATGTGTACATTTGAAATATCAAATTCCTGACCTCCAAAAATTAGTTGGATGGGGTTATTAAAATGTAAGTGCAAAATTCAAACTTTCTAGAACATGGCGTTGTTGCATATCAAATGAAAGATCATCAAGTCTATGTTACATATATCATACTTACAATCTCGAAAATGTAAGCGGATGAGGTCATTAAGTGTAAAAAGCGAAAAGTTTCAGAAGGTTTGCTTGTCGTATATCAAACGAAAGGTCGTACAAAGTATATTACAAAAACATCACTTTTACTGGAAAGACCTTTCAATTGTTTTACAAACAATTGAGATACTAGTTTTCATTTGACATTCTTAACAATCACATCTGTCGTAATGAATAGACCGTATATTGGCTAAATGAAAGCTGATACTGTATTCGACCAAATGTTTTCTAAGTGATTTGCAAATATTCTGGCCTGAAGCATCAATGAAGAGACATTAAATGTCGAAATGTTCCACATTGGTACCGTTAATGTTGTAATACTAGTATGAAATATAAGTTGATACAGTATCCATCAATTTTTATCTTTATTAAAGTTGATATAGTAAGTAACAAAATGCTATATAAGGGTTATTACTAAATGTGACTGAACGTCGTTTGAACAAACGGTGATTGATACGTCCTGTACGGGAAATAGTTTGCAATTAAAGTCCGAAGTTTCTGCAGTGGTGTTTAAATAGCTACTACGTACTGTCTAGTTTGACAGTACAATAAACAGCCTAGATCTAAACTAAATTTGGCGAGGAATCGACCGTATGTTGTTTTTATGGATGGTAACTGAGTCATGGCATGGAAGTTTTACTTCAATGGTCAGATATTGCATAAAATATCGCAATGAAGTAAAGAGCTACGCTCTAATGTTCATGGATTTCAAATGTTTTTGAAGAATTTTCACAATATACTTTATTTATCTTTTCAATATATTTTTTTTATAAAAGTAACATGTTGGTGATCATTATTTATATATAAAGTGTTGTTTTTTTTTTAAATGCATTTAAAATGTTCTGACTAGTTGATGAATTATTAATCAAATTTTTACGTTTTATTATGTCATTACCAACCATAAGATTGCAAATCTTTCGTTAATGAAAGACAAAAATATTTACCGGAATTTTGTTGGAAAAATCCAAACACCTTGAAATTATGTAATCTGTTTTCCTCAAATAATATTACAGTTTTAGAAAAATTATGTCGATATATTATGAAAGCTGTTAATGTGTAAGTCTCTCCTCCTGGTTAATGTATATCATTTGCTTCATACATGCACTGTATATAATATTGTTGCAATAACTATTGTCTCTATAACTATGTCATTAGTTGATGAGAATAAAATTCATTCAAAATTCATTCTTTCATTCATACCAAACGTATTTTTAACATTAAATAAAGGCAACAGTAGTATACCGCTGTTCGAAACTCATAAATCATTACATTCATCATTTTCCATAACATCTTTTTGAGCAAAAAGTAAAACAAAAAAATTACCGAACCCCATGGCCAAGGAAAATTCAAAACGGAAAGTATACTTTAGACCACTCAGTTTTATGACAGTTGCATAGAGTTCCTTATGTTGACCAGTTTATCCCGTTGATAGCAATATTCAGCCAGTCTCGTTGGTTCCTTGCATTTTTAAGTTTGACAATTTTACTATCTCGAATGGATATATCTTATTCCACGGAATTGTGTGGTTGGATATACATTTTTATATCTGTAGATTCAACTTCATTTCTAGTTCTCATAGAAGAGGGTGTGAATGGTGTTTATAAAATAGAGAAAAATATGTAAATGTTTATAGAATACGCCTAAAATATTAAAGAATATAGAAATGAGGGTCATCCACAAAAGCCCTCTTAAGAACAATAAAACAAAAAACAAAAACATGCAGTTTAATAAGAATACACTTTTAAAGAAGTGTAGTGTTCAGTAAAATATATCTGGAAAAGTCATAAAACAAAATGTGTCCATAGCACACGGATGCCCCATCCACACTATCATTTTCTATGTTTAATGGACTTTGATAATGGGAAAAAATCTCTTTTTTAGCATCAAAATTGGAAAGATCATATAAGGAACGTGTATACTAAGTTTCAATTTGATTGGACTTCAACTTCAATCTCGACCAAAAATTTTAACCTGAAGCGGGACGGACGGATGAACGGACGCACAGACCAGAAAAACATAATGTCCATAAATGGGGCGTAAAAATGTCACTGTGCAATGTTGAAAGTCAACGACAACACAAAAATTCGATACTTGGTATCGTTTAATATTAATTCCGTTTACATAATTATGTACATAAATGCCAATGTATTCAATACAAAACAAAGTTGTATAAGCCTGTAAGTTGTGAAATAAACTGTTTAGTCAATATCCCCTTATAATCATCAAACGATTGAAGAATGTTATTGTCATTTATGGTACAAAATCATTGTTTACAGGCCAGAGTTCCATAGTACGGTAAACAGTTAGGTAAATAGTCATGGGGTCATTGGAATCTTGGGCATTCGAAGTTGTAAATATGGCATTCAGTCGGGAAAATATGTATATTAATAAAGCAATACAATCTGTCTTTAGTAGGGTCAAAGGAATGTGAGACTATGAAGATAAAAAATATTTCAGACTTCTTAATACTGCATTCAGTCGGGCAAATTTACATGTTAATAATCTAAAAGCAATACACTCTGTCGCTAGTGGCGTTATAGAAATCTTAGACTTTTAAAGATGTAAATGCATCAGACTTTATTCAGTCTGGCAAACATATTAGGAAATTAAGCAATACCATCTGTCCATTATGCAGTGGCGGATCCAGAGGGGGGGTTCCAGGGGTTGAAACCCCCCCTTTTTTTGCCGATCAATGCATTTGAATGAGAACATATAGTTGGAACCCCCCCCCCTTTTACTCAGGGTTGGGACACCCCCCCCCCTCCCTTTTTAAAATGGCTGGATCCGCCACTGTTATGGGTTCACAAGACTTTTTAAAATTTGAAGTAAACTCAATTGAATACATATATACACTTAACTTCGTAGTGCTGCATACGTTCAGGTAAATTTATAAGTAATTGAGCAATTGTGAGGTCATAGGAATCTTAGAATTTTGAAGATGTGAATGAAATGGAACGTTTCGTATATTAGTATTTTTAAATTATGTCACCAATCATAGCTAACCTTTCTCATCTGAATATAAACTACGTGTAATTTTAGGCAACCAAAGTACTAATGATTGTTTATGAATAGTATTGAATGGATGATACCAGACTATGTTGCTTAGAGTTTAAGTAATAAAATACGAAGAGAAAAGTAAAATCGGCAAATAATTAAACAAAATACTCAAGTTAAGTAAGCAATACCATCTGTAATCTTCGAAGGTCATGCGAATATTGGTCTTTGGACGTTACAGCATAGGTTGGCTATACTGTGTTACTGCGTCTGATTGGATTATCACCAAATCGATAGCATGAATATAAACAACTTGGTTTTTTGTGTCGTTTATTTTTAATGAGTGTTATCATAAGGCATATTGTATGTAACTTGAATGTAAAAGATGATCGAAGCGATTTTCAGATGTTGGATTTTGAAACTAATGGGATATGTTATAATTGACTGTTTTTTATTAAATTTTACGGATTACACTGTACATGTAATTAAGGATACATACAATAGGCTGTATTTGGATATATCAAACTAAAGTAAGTCAATATTAATCTAAAAAATTGAAAACGCATGAGAATGTGTTTTTTTTAAATAAATATGTTAATTCTTTGTACACTTTAATAACATAAACGGTACCAATTTTCCTGCACCAGATGCGCATTTCGACAATACATGTTTCTTAAGTGATGCTCGTGGCCAAAATATTTGAAATCCAAAGCTTATATAAAAGATGAAGAGCTAAAATCCAAAAGGTCCAAAAAGTAAAGCCAAATCCTTGAAAGGAATCAGAGCTTTGCATGAGGGAGATACATTCCTTAATTTATAATAATTTCTAACATTTTGTAACAGCAAATGTTAGGTTTGTCAATACTATTACACCCGGTAATGACCATTTTATGTTAAGAACAAGATAACAAAATATTTCAAGAAATTAAAGTAATCGTTAAACGTTCATTAAAAAAATGAAATGTGAAAACTTTTCAGTAATTCTTGAGTTAATTGGGCCTATAAACTCATTACGGGTGCTGTATAAATCATAGGAGATGCCTGTTGTTGTTATTTTTATTCCATTATTTGATCATCCACATTTCTAATTCAAATCCAAGGTACTATTCTATGGTAGCTATTGACCTTGATTGTGGTTCTTTTTGTTTCAATTAAAGGTACATTGTCTTCGACTAGTTAATTGTTGCTTTTATCAATAAATATTTGATTGGTTGTTAATTGGTATCTATAACTTTAAAAGTACTATAATCAACAGCACAGCATCATCATTTCAATATCATTGCTGCTTAAGCATAATTCTGACTATTCCTTTACTTTGAAAATGACATAACTTATAGTTTTATTTCTACGATATGTCGTCATCCGATGACGTTTACATGCATCAATTTAATGACATTATTAATATGCGGATGTTTTGATTTTTCATCCGGAAATTTGAGATACTGTATTATGAATGACAGTTTGATAATTAATTTTATTCAGCTTAGTGTAAATAATATAGAGTGTTGATCACGATGACCGTTAAAATATAATGTGCAATATATATGTAAATCATAGTAAGTATAACAATATTTTGACAAATCTGCTCCTATGGACATGATGGAATACAAATATTTGAATGATAAAATTTTTGCGCAGCAGGACAACTGCACTTAAAAACATAAAACTTTGGAATATTAAAGTGTTTGAATATAAGAAGTGGATGAAAATAAAGGTAAATCATTTTAAAATATTAGTTTATAATTACAACAATTAGCAACATGTCTTCGCAGTCTATGATCTTAATTTGCCAAAGTTGTCGTCTTATCTGTAACATGTACTAAACCGATTGTGTCTTATACCCTTAGTGAGATGTTTCTACAAAGTATGAATACTCATGACGGAAGATATATTCATAGCAGGAGAGGTTTATCCTGTCGACACTCGTTTTCAAGGTTTATACTAAATCCATCAGTTTTTGTACATACCCTTTAATAGCCCTTTTAATCAATTTATGAGATTTAAACATCTGAAAACTACTGTTGTCTATATGTATTAATTTTAAATGTAATATTTCAACATTAAAGAATATCGAATAACTGTTAAAATCTTTTAAAATTTTTTTTTTTAATTTATGATGATAAATGACAGGAAAAACAGTTAGCTGAACGAGAATGTATCAGGATATTAAAAGTTATGCCATATAAGAATAAAACATAAAGTAGGCCATAACTAAGTAGATAACAAAGAATATATAATAGGAAATAACTGTAAAGGAACAGTTAGTATGCATTTTTATGAAGCATTCAAATACAATGTCATTTTTCATTATCAATAGAAGTGATAAAATATTTTATGAAATTAAAATTTCGCTCTGCTTAATGGCGTGTGCGTTTAACAATATTTGATTTGCAATAAACATAAGCATACTTTGTTTCTCTTTTTTTTTCTTTTCAGTTAATGCTGTATATGTTTTCCCATAATGTTTTATGGACTGAAAATCAAGATGCATACTTTGAATGAATTGTCGATATTTTCATTGAAAGAACTTTCACGTAATTTTCCCCGTTTTGTTTTAAGTCTTTAATTTAGTCTCTCTTGGGACAAAACTTAACATTGTCTTCAGTAGGCGTCTAATTTAATTGCAAACCATTAAATTAACAAAAATACTACGTCATTCTGTCACTCCTAAAACACTTAGATGTTTTTTTTTAATATATATAAGCGTTTATTTTAATATAGCCACACATTATTCATTGGGGGTCACAATACATTAATAGTTCTCAAAGATTTTAACCCATTAAATCAACAAAAATACTACGTCATTCTGCAACTCCTTAAACACTTAGAGGTTTTTTTTTTAATATATATCAGCGTTTATTTTAATATAGCCACAAACTAATTCATTTGGGGTCACAATACATTAATAGTTCTCAAAGATTTCAAACAAAGTAATTGATGAATATATTGAATTGCAGTTCTGTTTTATGATAACGTGATCCCCAATGATATTTAACAAATCTCAATACCAATAATAAGCATGAACCTTAACAATTTATTTGTCAACTTTCCAACCTCTTCATAGGAGAGTGATTATTACGGCAGCGATAACGTATTCATTTGTCAATATCAACACCTCAGGGGCATAAATTAATCAGTTAAGAAAGACACATCGTGCCATCATACAGGCAGTCATATTTAACCGAATCTATCATATTGGAACATCTAATCGCGGATCGACATGAGTGGTAGATTATGCAGTCGTGTTAAAAACAAGAAATACAACGAGTTGTGAAGATTTTTGGTATGATTAGCACCGTTCTTGCAAACTTTGCAAACACTTTAGAAAGTGCTATGAATAACATTTTGCTAATAATCGAAACATTTAACCTGTTATCGACAAATTCGCATTAAGCATTCCATACATAAAATGTTTTTTTTATCAAATTGTCATGCAATGGAAAAACCTTTAAAGTAGTAGAGTTTTTTTCCCTAGAAATTTTTCACACAAAGACCATTTTCAAAAAGTTTTTAGACCTTTGAAAAATTTACAGAAAATCAGTTCCATGCGTATCTAACAACGTCGTTGCTTGTTTCTGAGTAAATGGCCGACTCATAACCGCCGGAAAATATCTCAAACTGCAGTGTTAACAGAGTTTTACTCATGTCATTTGTTTTATGATTGTGTTGTACTGTTGCTGTCCCAATGGCGAAAACTCTACTTACAATCTAAAGGTTATATACTACCGTAGTTTAATAATGTCTTTTAACAACATTTTTATGACATCAAATTTTGAAAGATTGAAACAATCAGATTGATACGAGCTCCAAATCGGATGTCATCCTTAATATGCATGAAATATTTCAAACGGAATAACCCTTCCAAAATTTTACGGTGATGCTGGTAATTGAGCCCGTAAATTTAGATACGATTTGGTTAAACTTATCAATTCTTTAAATAAACTCATTCTTAAGATTACATAATCAACCCTGTAATTAAATCTATGACTATTGTTTTAATTGAAGTTGGATATTGATTTTGTTATCATATTAAAACCGTACACATATTTTTTTTATACACATACATATGCATGTATGCACTTTCACAGTAGGTACATGTACCTCAGTCTGTCGATACATAAATTTTGGAATTGGACAATGTCATGTTTTTTCTGTGGCTATTTATGACGTCTGACGTTAATTGAATGTTTGGTGTGTACTGATTGATAGTTTTAGTCTTTGATACATGATTTTTGTTATTATTTGTTATTGGCTTTGAAATAGCCGTCAGTAACTTCGACTACTCGACGATCTTTACTTAGTGTTTTTTTTTTTCTTTGTTGTTGTTGTTAGGGATGAGGGATGTTATAATACTCTGCCATGTCCGGTTTGTGTTTTTATTGGATGTTTTTCTCCTTTGTGTCGATCTGATGAGTTAAGCCTTTTCATCTGAAATTTATAGTTGGTTCTTATGTTGTGTCTTTTCACTACTGTCCAACGTTAGGTGGAGGGTTAAACGCTCACATATTTAACCCTACCACAAGTTTAATAAAATATTTGTATGTGCCTGTCCCATGTAGTGCTATCTATATCCGACTATACGGTATGTGTTATTCTCTTGGTTAAAGGCCGTACAGTTGCCTATGATTGCTTACACCCACTTCATTTGAACTTGCGTGGATGGATGTCTCATTGGAAATCATTCCATATTTTCTTATTCTTATTCTCCAGAAAAACATACAACTCCCGTCAAATTGTTCCCTAGAAGGATGATGAACTTGTTCGAGCCTGAAACATGTGTATTGTTCCATGCTTTGAACAATCGCAGTAATTCTATTCCAAAGAATGTTAGTCTGAATAGAAATTGTCACTCAATACCGTGTAATTGATAATCTTCTGCATTGTAGAATAGGAAAAATATTCAACACAAAAAACTCTGAATCTAATCAATTGCTTATTATCATGATAAAAGATGGATGGGTATAGCAAATAATTTCAGAGCTTAAGGCGCATTGGTTTCATTTAAGGTTTATCAATAGTAACTTCAAAGCATTCAGAATAAAACTTTATACCATGCAGGTCAAGATGCAATTGATTTTGATGCATGTGCACTCTTCAGATACAAATTCTATCTAAAATGACCTACAATATCTTATCGGTTAATTGGAGTCTATTCAATCAATGATGTCAGAACTTTCAGTAATAGTCAGCGTTCTACGTCACAATTTGAGCAGAAGATGCATCATTTTGTCAATTGAAACGATTAAATTTTCCTGCAGCCATTTCTTATTTCTTTCCTATATCATTATGATGACATAATCAAAAGGTCGGATACCTTTTAACTTGATAATGATGAAATTAATATGAAACTTGTCTATATTCTCCAATCCGAAACTAAATATGATTGATCTGCTTAATATTTTTTTGATAAAATTAGCAGAGAAAAGCTATCAGTATACAAGTGTCAGCGATATTCTGTTTTTCTCGTTACTTGAAAAAACTGAAGCGGAAATGAGAAAGGTAGAAATTTTCCTTAATGAAACTTTCTTATAGCAATCAATATTACTGTCTATTTGAACTCAAGATTTATTGGAATTTAAGCATGTTAAAGTAGAGAAGATTCGTCTCTCATAGTGAGGAAATATATATGAAAATGATTGCAGAAACAATTACCTCTATGATTCATTCGCAATCTAAATAATATTCTATACCTTCGGAACTTTGCAATGTCATAGTGAACGAGAAGGTTGACAGTTGTTCGGAAATCTATGACACTCATAGCCAAGTTGTTAAGATTGCCATTGTAACCTAATGATAATTATTATCAACTGCTAATGACTTATTGTGTATCAGTAGATTGTCTAATATCATAAGAGCGATAATTTCCTATGTAATGATTTATTGTATAAAAGACGGATTTACTGCTGACAATAAGTTGGAGGACTTTTCTTGGAACACTTTCTCGTAGTGTAAAGTCAGAAGATTCGTATGTTTTCAATAGCGGTATAAAAGCTATATTATAATTTACAAGTGGGTACATTTGTACTTATTACTATTAACTGAAATGATTATGTAATTAATAATTAATGTACTGTTTTACCTTTGCAGAATATTACATCGATCGCGCTACTATTGTAATAAGATGCTGGTAGATTGAGACAAGTCCAGTCAGTATGAATTCATCAGAAGACATTCCGAGTTCGTACCCGGATAATGCATTGTTCCAGTTCGCCTCGTGGTTTACAGGGGTTCATGGATATGTAAGCTTGATTATTTGCACGTTTGGAGTATGCACGAATATTTTCAATATAACGATATTGTCCCGGTCGGACATGAGAAGTCCGACAAACGTCATGTTGACTTGGCTTGCTGTGTCAGATATTCTTACTATGATACCTTATATACCTTTTGCTATTCATTTCTATTGTGTCTTTGATCCTATGGATGTTTCTCCAGAGAAGTTTACGAAACAATGGACAACGTACATGCAGATACTTGTAAACTTAGCAGCTACAACGCATACTATATCTATATGGCTCGGAGTGGCACTAGCTGTTTTTCGATTCGTCCAAATGAGAACGACGGCCACTGGACCTATAGCCAGAAAACGAAGTATGAAACAAGCCAAAACTGTGATAATAGTTGTTTATATAGTATCAACTCTGATCCTTATTCCGAATTATGTTACAAATGAAATTGAGGAGGTAACAATGAACAATAAAACAATGTATGTACTAAAGGATTTAAAACTTGCGTCCAATCAAACTGATACAATCGTCCTTGTAAATGTTCTTGTGTATTCTATATTGGCCAAACTGATTCCCTGTGCTTTAATGGTCGTATTTGGTGGTTCTCTTCTGTATAGTTTAGCAATCAAAGGGAAAAGTCGTCGGCGAAGATTGTCAACCAATGGAATGGGACAAAAGCGCGAGACGCGACAAACAAAAACAACAAGAATGCTACTCGTTGTTATGATATTATTCTTAGTTACAGAATTTCCACAAGGAGTTCTTATATTTATGAGTGCTGTAATGAAGGATTTTTACCATAATGTCTACGTGCCTCTTGGTGATCTCATGGATTTCATTGCATTAGTGAACAATGCTATAAATTTTGTGCTGTACTGTTCCATGAGTCAGCAGTTTAGATCGAAATTCCTAGAAATGTATCTCAGACGTACGTCAAAATTTAAGAAGATTGAAAAATTGAGTTTTACCCACTCGTTTACGAAAACTTTATTTACTGATGTTCATTCGTGAAATAAAAAGAAATTGTAAAAACCGTCTATAAAACAATAAATTAGATTTTTTACACTGATAGTAAAACAATAATAAAACTTAACCGGTGTTATTTGTGATGGCTGAAAATATTATTGTTTTTTTAGTTGAAATATACCATCGATATATGTAATTAAAACCAACTACTAGGATACCCCATACCATCCTCACCTTATGATCTAAATGGGAAAAGGATGTATACGCAGTCGTCAGACCACATGGACTTTAATACGTCATATCCGGTATGTTTATTTTTTATCTAAATTATGTTATGTCATAAATCTTTAAATCGATTTTAATTTATTTAAACACCAGTAAAACAAACGTGCTTAATTCAATGTCTAAGGGTGTTGTTTTTATCTCATAGAGAACAAAAGGTGTTAGTACTTGAACAATGTATATAACACTTCTATATAACAGAGGGAGATGTGGTATTACATGTTAGAATATGGAACAGTGAAATAACGTTGTTTCAGACCATCAGGGAACGAAAACGTGGTAACATAAAACTTTAATGCAAACACGTGCAAAATTTTTGAACTGACCAATAAGAGAACATGTGGGTTTTAAATCAATGAGACAACCAAGATGATAGAAAAAACGCATGGACTGTCTTTGCCTAAGGAAACTACGCCATGCGGCTAACTCATGTCACAGTCAAATGATATTAAATATACGAAAAATCAGTTATTTATCATGATTTTCTTCGGGAAACAGAACTAAATTTTGAATGAGAAATGTGTACTTTAACTTCAAATTCATATCAATTCTATAAATTCATGACTGTTGTTGAATAATAGAATTAAAATAAATCACAATTATGTCTCAACTGGAAAATTCTATTACACCAGCTTGCGTGTTTAATTTATATTCTACGAGAGATAATATTCAACAATTATCCAAACAATATCTTTTTTTAGTGAATGGCAAAAATTTCAAAAGAATAAAAGTGCAATAATTACCCAGTGATTATATCGTTGTTTTAATGCTATGGTACACGCAAAGTCTGTTGTAATTTAATTTTGATTTAACCTTTTATACTTTTAGTGCTGTATTTGAATTGAAAAGTTTTATATTGTTTTATGTTGTGCTGTCTTGAGTCTCTTAGTGCTGTATTTTAATGAACATATTTAATATTGTTTTATATTGTGCTGTCTTGAATTTATTAAACATTTTTAGTTTATTATACATAAGTTATTTACTAAAAAGGGTTAACGAATATTTTGCTAAAATGGGCTTTGACATTTTTAATTTTCGCTAAAATGGGTTAAAATTCTGGCGCTCAAACGTCCTATTTTTTTCGCTCAAATGTCCTATCAATGGAGTAAATTCTATTTTACATGACGATTGTAGCAAATCCCAGTATTATAAATAAAACATTATTGGTGCATCAAAATGTTTTACAGTTTAACTTTTTTCAGTTGTTATTGATTAAAGCTTTCATGTTATTATTGACTTTAATTTTTTTTAGGAACAAAGAAGAAGAAGAATTAGTGAGAAAGAGACAATTCATATTTTGGTATATTGGACATAAAACACAGATTATTTGAATAATAACCATTCCGATCCTTGTCAGAGACATATACCTAGCCCAAGATGATAATTGTTGCTATTGTGATAAAACATTTAATGTAAGAAAACATGTTCTTGAGTTTACATTTTTAAGATAACTTTTCTGGTATGAATATGAAATTAATGCGATGTGGTCCGAACATTTTCATTATGTCTTTTTACTACGCTTCATTTTTTTCAATTTCTAATTTTCTTATTTTCTGTCTGTTTGATTCATCTTATATTTTAATGATTGTTTTTTGTGTTGAGTTCGAAGACATCTTCAAAAAAAAGCTCCAACAGAAAAATATTCGACTTCAGTATTTATTTATTTTTGAGCAAAGGGGGAGGGGATCTAACAGATGAAAATGTAGTATTAAGGCTTTTATCAATTTTATATATGCGCAATTTTTCCATTGTATAAAAGACTTTTTTTATTTTTATTGTTGCTGTTATGCGTTAATAATTTTTTAAAGATATCTATTTTACCAAGGTTTCTTTAAATATTAAATGTTAATGTTAAAATGATATAAGCAATGATTCATCTATAAAAGAAATATAGAGTCAGTATATGTTTCTTCGTGATATTCTTAATTTCAAGAATAATTCTATATTTTTTCTATTAAAGAATATTTGCTGAAAAAAACGAATCAATAGTTCATGATCAGAAGATTTTTACTGAACTGCATATGCAGGGAATTGTTATTTTTTTGTATAAATAATCACTTTGATTTGTACAGAAATAAATAAATTTATAAGACATTTACAGATAATTCCTAATTATTGAATGTGATTTTATTTTCATTTTCACACTGCTACAATTCCTTGTCAGTTGCAAGTACACGATATATACTAAATTATACCAAAATATAATAAAAACAAAAACACGAGGGAAACTAATCCAGAAAACTGTGGAAAAAAAATACAAG
Organism: Mytilus galloprovincialis; assembly: GCF_965363235.1. NCBI lineage: Eukaryota > Metazoa > Mollusca > Bivalvia > Mytilida > Mytilidae > Mytilus > Mytilus galloprovincialis. The sequence continues at coordinate 43,401,643 of NC_134850.1, read as the reverse complement.
ACATATTAAAAAAAGGTAATAATAATCAAATAAATCTATATCGAACAATTGAATTAAACGTATTCATTAACATCAATATCAATATACGCTAAATTATGAAATAAAATAACTATAGAAAAGATTGAACAATAACTCCCATTGTTCTGATTTGTAATACACACTTGTAGCAGTGATAGAAAACAGTCAATTTGTATTAAAGTCATGTAGAATGAATGAATCTTTCTTGCAGAATAATACAAAACAACAGTATATATAAAGTGACAATAATTACAATGAATAGAGAGCAACATAATACAGCTGTTGAAAAAAACAGACATGCAATAATTGTACCCAACCTACTCAAAAAATGTATGCAATTTTTCGGTTATTAACCTATATCTGAGACAACGAGAAATAAAACAAGTTCTCTTTTATTCGACTGAGTTATGAAAAAAATACAAGTTTGCAATTAATCAACCATTACAACTTATTGATTGTTTGTTACTTAACGTCCAGTTGCAAATATTTCATGCAACAGTAGCATGATTCCACCATGATACGTACTTCATAAAATGGAAAATGCAACGCGTCATTTTCATTCGATTCATATGACCACATTTACAGATACAACAGGCTCTGGGTGATTGTAAAAACGGCCATGTTCTATTATGTATGGTATTGTACCTATACGCAATAAAGTGAGTAAATTTATATTCAAATCATATTGATAATCATAAAAAAATCATTAAAACAAGGTTGCGATTCGAATCGCACACAGCTCCATTCGGCATTTCATTTGGCAATGGTAACCCTGTCGACACACCTTGCTTTAAAATTGAGAATGGAAATGGGGAATGTGTCAGAGAGAGAACAATCCGACCAAAGATCAGAACACAACCGAAGGACACCAATATGTCTTTAACACAGCGAGAAAATCCCCACCCGGAGGTATGCTTTAGATGCCCCATAAACAAAAATGTGCACTAGTTCAGTGAGAAAGGACGTCTAAACTCCGAAATAAAAAAAAGAACTAAAATTAACCCGTTTAGAATTCAAATATGTCGCACCTTGTTTTGAATGCATTGATTTATACACGTGAGAAAATTGAAACAAAACTGTTAGACTACTTTATTACATTTCAAACAGCACTGACATCAAACAATTGAATTGGGTTCCTTGTCCTTGTTCAGCGTATATTTCCTGTACATATGTATATGAAGCTAAATTGTGACGTGTTTTATAAGAACATTTAGAAAAAAAATAGCATTTACTCATGTGCAGTTTCTTTGAACAAACTCAATCTAAAAATTCCAATAGGATTAACTGTAAATAGATTTAACAGCCCATAGATTGCTTCTCATCCCGATTACAGATCAATAGACATGATTATTATATATTGTGACAAAATGTGCGTATCTGAAACGCTACAATGTAGCGGAAGAAAAAATATGAAAATGTAGGAGGTTATCTAGATGTCAAATCTTGGTTAATCTTCTTGATCTAAGATTATTTTCTGTTTGACTTTCTGCTTTATTTGCTTTTATTTCTGATGAAACTAAAAATGTATATGACAGACTTATGGAATTCCATTTTCTGGTTCGGAAAGAGATGTGGTTTATTGTCCTTTTTGATAATTTGTTTTGTTCTTTACACTTAATCCGTTGAATGTGCACTGATTGGTATGTTAGTCTGGAAAAATATGGTTTACTTATTAGTTGAAATTGGTTTTGTACTAGTGTTCAATATAAACTGCGAGTACTCTTATATCGGATCTTTAAGTCTTCTGTCCATTAACTAGTTGGTTTTTTTCTTCTTGTCGATCTAATGAATCAAGCCATTACCAACACATTTTGACAGTTTGTTCTTTTGCTGTGATTAAGGTAAATTCATGGTATACCACAATCTTGGATTGTACTATCGCAGTACAAAATCAGTCTATTTATCTGCCCAAATCTGCAAATTTGTAAACAGATGTGCATTGTTTTTGGTTAGACTGTTTATCTATAGGAAAACAACTTACTAATTTATTGCATAATTCAAAATATTCAAACAACTACCAAACATTTGTGTATTAGAATCATTTTTCCCAACTGAGCCACTTAAGGGGAGATAACTCTTTTATTAAAAAAAAAATATACTGGACTGACAAGGAAATTTTTAATTTTTATGTATAGCAGGAAAACAAGTTCGGTGACACCATTTTTTCTTTTTATTTTCTTAAAACATATTATGAAAATTATCTTCTCACAATTTATTTCAAAATTCTATTTCATAGATTTCTTTTTATGCACAAAAATGTATTTATTCATGATCATGATTTAGTCAATTTTCAACGACTCATAACTTGATGAAAAGCACGGTGACCCATCCTTTTCGTTATATTTTTAAAAAGAGAATAGTAAAATCTTTATTTAAGCAAAGTATAAGAAAATACTATCTCGGAAAACTTATACCTATGATCTACCTTAACCAGTTTGGGGATAGTTTACGCGGCGCTCACAAACATGTTTAACCACACGATATTCTGTATGTAGATATACGAAGATGTGAAATGAGTGTCAATGAAACAAATTTCCACCCAAGTCACAACTTGTAAAAGTAAACAATTATAGGTACCTGTTTAAAATTAAATACTGATTGTCATGCTGGCGCCTTTTGTATCTAGCTTACTTTACGGTATTGTTTGCTCATTTTCAAAGGTCGTACATTGACTTTTAGATGTTTACATCTTCGTTCATTAGTTATTGTGGTTAGTTGTCTGATTGGCAATCAAACCCCATTGCCTTTTTACAGTGCAAGCGATATAAATACCAATATTACTCGGAAGACTGCGACCTTTGATAAAAATAAAGTGTATATATTCACTGAAGTTTTTAATATCTCAGAAGAGATTGATTGACCTTAGAAAATACTACCACGTATGTCAGTTATAAAGCGATGTAATTAGAAAGTCCTTTATTATCGAGCCTAGATTCATTGAGTAATTGTTGTTTGCTTTAAGTGGAAAATATGTCATGCATATTCATGATGAGAAAAAATAACGATGAATCAACTATGTAGGTCGACTGTGATGTAGAGGGCGAATATATACCGTTACGATTATTAATATACAGTAAAAAATAAGATAGTAAGTAAACATTTTGCTTGAATCATGCCTCGTCGTTTTTCAGTTATAAACAACCCGTCGATATATCTTTTAAATGTTTTTTCTATGTGTTGTTGATGACGATAAATACAAAAATACGTATTAAAGACAACTAAAACCGACAAAAAACAAACAACATCATGAAGTAAAAGTAAACAGAAGAAAAGATCCCAAAACACTACACCGAATACCAAATATTGAGCCACACAAACACCATCGAAAACAGGCGATTTATTCATCAGACATGGTTAGAAGTTCTGGCTTCACTAAACACATCGTCGTCATGCTCATGGCATGTTAAAAGTCGGTCATAGGTTTTATTCGGTAATTTGAAGAATTAAAGAAAAAGGGACGGGATTTTTGCTACGATACGGAAATATATCCGTAAAAACATCTGAAGCAGATATTTTATAAATATCCACCAAATCCCGACAGAGATTGTAAATATTTCCAATGAATGACTTCAAATTTACCATTAGAAACCTCAGTTATAATAGCTACGATGTTAAAGACAACATACTATCAATGAAATCTTGATATTAGAAACATACGTTTATTATGCATGTTTTGATTGCAAAGAAATAGTGTTGATTGTTGATCGTTTTGTGTGAAGCACAGAACCCACGCTGATTGATAGTTACAGATATAGTTAATGCATGTTGTGGTTTACACCACTGTCCAGGGTTAACAGGGTTTGGCATTAAACAAACACGTTAACCCAGTTACTTTCTTTATCTGTCTGTCCGAAGCCATGAACCTGTAATGCAATGGTTGTGGTTGGTTGCTGTTTGTCTTATTTCTTATTCGTTTCATGATTGTAGTTCTAATCTGACTGTTGGTTTTCTTTGGAATTTTCCATTTTTTGTCATACTGTAGCCAGTTATGATTAAAAACTTAATTCGTATACGTATATTTTGCTCATTGTTTAATGCCGCATAGTCGATTACGCATCTCAAAATTATTTTTAATTAATTTAAGAAAAATCCAAATTAAAGTTAGAAAAGAATTATCAGGAAACACTCCAATAAAGCGGCCATCAACACGCAGTAACGATGAACATCTGCTTTTAACTGAAGAGTTTTTACTATTACTAGACATCAGCTCAAGATTTTCGATTTTCCATATTATTTTGCTATGTAGTTTAAAAACGTCACACATCTGGTAAAATATTTTCTTCTTTTTTCTTCAATGCATTATTATTATTTTTTGTGCTTGTATTATAAACAATACAGACACGTCTTATTCCCACCAATAAAGAGTGCACTGAAATATTAATCTGGTGTTTTTGTTGCCATGTTACTTTTTTTTTTTTTTTGTGCAGGTTTGCGCATTAGTTTGTGATCAGTCTACTGTCGTAATCGTGATAATGTGTGAATAATCATACCTCGTTCATTACATGTAATTTGTTTTGTTCTTATTTCGTTCGCTGATTTTTCTGTGAAATGTTGTTATTGTATATATGGCAAATTTTCTTAGACGTCCTCTTATTTGAGGAAATTTGAATAACTTATAAATATAGGTTGTTTTCTTTACCTGCGTCTTGTATAGCTTCATTAATCGGCATCTTGACGCTCCATACTTCCTCCTTTACTAAGGCTGTTTTCCTCCGAGCTGATTACAAAACTATCAATAAATATTAAAGATTAAATCTTTATGCGTTTCTAGCAAAACTGTCATTAGACAAATTTGACCAATTTACTTAGTTATTACAATCAACTAAATAAAAAATTGAGTTTTATTTAAATTGAAATCGAGCAGCTATACACGTACACCAAAACTTGAACTTATATTGAACATTATTAAGAACGCAATACAAAATGTTTAGAATAAACAATTTAGAAGACATCGCCTTGGTATTGGTCATGTGTTATTGTTTACTTTTTCATAAGTTCTCAGTCAATGAATTACCTTTTTAGTACCATATCATTCGAACACACTCACGCAATTTGAATTGATTTTCCCCCAAGTTCCAATTTGATTATGTAATTCCTACAAATTTATTTGCATTGTCTTTATAAAATTTAAGAGCTGAATGTTTACAATGATTGGTAGTCCTTTTAATATTTTTACAAGCTGGGAATCCGATATTTTGCTGTTGCTTTAATTTATCTTGTCAATCCTTGTACATATAATGGTACACATGTATTTAATTTGCATTAAAAAGATACAGCTGATGTTGATTAAATTTCCTAATTATTATAATGGATCAGAATCGTTTGATGTGTTATCTTGAGATTTATGCAGTCATAAATAAAGTCCATCTAATCCTCCAACATATATATATATATATAAAGTCCATCCAATCCTCCAACGCAGATGGGAAAATGTTTTTTTTTTTTTAACGAATCGTGATTTTCATATGGAACGATTCCTTCTTTCCTTCTTTGTAAAATAATACCATTCTTTAAACAAAAAGTGCTTTTACATTATAACCTGACGCTTGGCTTTTTATTGACATAAAATTAAGAAAGGAAAAAAAAAGGTTTTTTTGTAAGGTGGACGCATTTTGGCTCCAATTCTTTGTGAATTCATATACGGATTATTGAAAATATTTAGATTGGTTAATTCCTTAAAAAGGGAAAAATATACCGAAGTGCAATAGAAAAATCATAATTATTAAAAAGAAGATGTGGTATGATTGGTAATGAGACAACTCTTCACAAGAGTCCAAATGACACAGAAATTCAAAACTATAGGTCACCGTACGCCCTTCAATACTAAGCAAAACCAATACAGCATAGTCAGCGAAAAAAGGACCCGAAATGAAAATGTAGAATAAATCAAACGAGAAAACTAACAGCCTAGTTTAGATACAAAAAAAAGAATGAAAAATATTTTTTTATGAAACACAACAACAAAAGACAACCACTGAATAACAGGCTCCTCACTTGGGACAGGCACATACAAAATATGGCAGGGTTAACCATGTTAGCGGGCAATGGTTTAACAGTACAACATATTAAGAACTATACAAATGCTTAAAACATATAATTTAATTGATAAACTGCTCGATTTGTTAATATTTTGCTCATCGTTTGGGAGACTTTTGATTAAACAGTTAACACAATTTAAGTATATGACCACGCTAAAAACGTACCATTTCATATTAAAAAAATAATAACCACTACAACTAAAAATTCAAAACATTTTAGTTATTATAAACTTTAGTAAAATAACAAGTCAGGCCTGAATTAGTACTTAATCTTGTCGACTTTACCGTTATCAAATATGGCCGGTTTTCCTGTTTTTCATATTATCATTTACATACTTTAACAACAAATAAGACAAAAATTTGCTACCGGAAGTTAAGCTGTAAACAATCAATTACTAGTAATCAACTGCATTGTTCTAAGATTGGATTCACTTCTGTTTGAACTCTTTTCCTACTTTTACGGTTCTAAGTAGTTCCTGTCTGAAGCTTCGAATTCCTAAATATTATTCGTATTCTTCAAGCTTATCACATTAAAATATGATAACTATGTTTTTTTAGAGATATATAAAAACCATCACAGACGTTGACTCCATTATAAAAGTAATGAAATAAAAGCCATAACGTGTATCTTGTGATTGTTTTCTTCCTGTTGTCTGCAAGTCAATTTAAGGTTGAACATAACACTATAGGGAGATAACTCTGTAAAAGTCAGCTGCACGTTTAATCACATTCTATTGTTTTGGAAATATTAAGCTTCTCAAAGATTAAAACTAGTATTTGCCAAACCACTAATGTAATTGTAATTTTTCTGCACGAGTAGTCAGGTCAAGGTCCGAGGCGATAGCCGAGGACCTTGACCTGACTACAAGTGCAGAAAAACTATTCGGCTGGTTGTTACCGGCCTGTTTCCTTTGTTACTTTTGTTTTTTATCTGACTTGTACGACGTTTCAAGAAAGTTATAATACATTTTGCAAGAATAAACATTTTAGATACTTAGATAGCCATAAAGCAGTAAATGTAAGTTAAAATATAAACATTTTTCATTTCCCTTCAACCGAGATTTTTTTTAAAGGAAAAAAAACTCAGGAATCTAATTATTTGATAAAAAAAAAGAGCCATTTAAAGGAAAAGATGAATGTTGTACACATTTAAGACTTTTAAAAGGCAACTTCGTAAAAAAAGTAATATATTAAAGAAATATTTTAGTGGTAAGTAGGATTACGTTTGATCTTTATGGATGAAACGGAAAGCGGGGAAGAAAGGGGGGAGCTAATTTATTTTAAGATAAACAGGCTGTAATCTTTATTTCTGATGAAAAATGCAGGATATGCCATTCCATCCCCCATCCCCCCTTAAAAAAATACGTTTGTTGCCAAATTCATGAATTTAATATTCAGTGGGGGGGGGGGGGGGTCCCGGGTGTTGGAACAACCTTGTTTTGGATGATCAATGCATTTAAATGGGGACATAAAGTTGGACACCCCCCCCCCCCCCTGTTTTGTCCTGGATTTGGACCTGGATCCGCCACTGATATTAATTCGGTAACAATATAAATGTATCAAAAGAATTAATTTCCTACTTCATTAGTAAATGAAATGTTTATGAAAAAATGAATTTTGTCTTAATATTAAATATATTCAGGCATATACTTTTTTTTTTTTTAAATGCATGCTCGTCTCTAGATCTGCAAGTGTTGATCGGGAATAAACACGTGTTACATTATGATCCAATCGCAGCTTACCGCCCAAAATTGATGACATAAGTTGAATGATTTTCTTCTAGATTTGCTGCTTATTTGTACGTGTATTACATGAACACTTTTTGTTTATAGGATCAATCGTGCATTGGTGAGTTGATAGAGATTTTATCTTTTGATAAGATTTGATTTTTATTTATTTATTTCCTGTCTTAATTTTATTGAAATATACACGTCAGTATCATCATTTCTTTACTTTCAGCATTGTCTAAAATACTATTCATATCCATATATTGAAGAAAACGTTTATTGACCGAATATTTTGCTTCATAAAGGGGGCGGTATGTTCTTTTTTTTTTTTAGTACATTAATTAACTATTTACTTTCAACGCCATCACCCAAATGTTTTTGTTTAAATTAGCACTATTTACGGTATTCGGAAATCAGGGAATCATGCAAAACATTAATTTGTCATCTGCTTGACCATAATGATTTTTTTCTGATAAAATTTGTGATCAAAATACCTTTTTTTAGGAAAAAAAACCATACCCCCCTCCCCCTTTTGAAGTTAAATGTCTAATCCCTTAGTGTACTGATATGAATAGTATTTTAATGGAAATGTTTGAAAATAGATATTGATGCCAACGTTAATATTTTGTTCAATAAAAAGACAGGAAATAAGTCGGTGAACCAAAAAGTTCAAATCTAATTGAAAGTTAAAGTGCCCATGAACTCACTGATCATGCACGAGTGATTCTATTCATAAAAAGTGTCCGTGTATCGTCTAAAAAGAGTCCGTGTAACACCCGTTAATGTACTGTTTTTCTATAGCTCTGCGGGGGGCAAAGTCGTACAAAAGCCGTTAAGTATTCATCAAATTCGCACGAAATTTATTCATTACCCCTTTCAAAACTTCTATATGTCCATTATTGAAAGTAAATACTGAGTACTGCTAATACTATCAGGTTGAGGTATTGTTTATTTGTACGACTTTTTGGTTCATGATCACCGACTTATTTCCTGTCTTTTTATCGAACAAAATATTTACGTTAGCATCAATATCTTTTTTCCAGTAAAATACTATTCATATCAGTACACTAAGGGTTTAGACATTTAACTTCAAAAAGGTGGTGGGGAGGGGGGGGTCTCCTAAATAAGATATTTTGATCCCAAATTTTACGAGAAAAAAATTATTATGGTCAACAATGGTCAAGCAGATGACAAATTAATGTTTTGCATGATTCCTGATTTTCCGAATACCGTAAATACTGTTAATTTAAGCAAAAACATTTGGGTGGTAGCGTTGAAAAGTATTAATATACTCAAAAAAGAACATACCGCCCCCGGCCCTTCATGAAGCAAAATATTCGATCAATAAATATTTTCTTAAATATATGGACATGAATAGTATTTTGGACAACACTGAGAGTAAAGATATGATGATAATGACGTGTATGTTTCAATAAAAATAAGACAGGAAATAAATAAATAAAAATCAAATCTTATCAAAAGATAAAATCCCTATCAACTCACCAATGCACGATTGATCCTATAAACAAAAAGTGTTCATGTAATACACGTCCAAATAAGCAGCAAATCTAGAAGAAAATCATTCAACTTATGTCATCAACTTTTGGGCGGTAATTTAAGCTGCGATTGGATCATAATGTAACACGTGTTTAATCCCGATCAAAACACGCAGATCTAGAGACGAGCATGCATTTAAAAAAAAATAAAGTATATGCCTGAATCTATATAATATTTAGACAAAATCCATTTTTTCATAAATTTATACATTTCATTCACTTATGAAGTAGGAAATTCGTTCGTTTGATACATTTATATTGTTATCGAATTTATATTAGTGGCGGGTCCAGGTCCAAATCCAGGACAAATAAGAGAGGGGGCAACTTTATGTCCCCATTTAAATGCATTAATCATAAAAAGGGTTGTTCAAACCCCCGGGAACCCCCACCACTGAATGTTAAATTCGTGTATTTGGCAACAAAGGAGCGATTTTTTTCGATTTTTTTAAGGGGGATGGGGGGGGGGGAATGTCATGAATGGCACATTCTGCATTTTTTCATCAAAAATAAAGATCACAGCCTGTTTATTTTAAAATGAATTAGCCCGCCCCCCCCCTTTTCCCCGCTTTCCTTTTCATCCATAAAAATTAAACGTTATCCTTCTTACCGCTAAATTATTTCTTTAATAACTTACTTTTTTACGAAGTTGCATTCTAAAAAGTCTTAAATGTGTACAACATTCATCTTTTACTTGAAATGGTTCTTTTTTTTTTATCAAATTATAAGATTCCTGATTTTTTTCTTGAACACGGTTGAAGGTAAATGAAAAAAATAAAGGAGTTTATACTGTAACTTACATTTACTGTTTTATGGCTATCTAAGTTTCTCAAATGTTTAGTCTTGTAAAATGTATTATTACTTTCTTGAAACGACCTTGACCTGACTACTCGTGCAGAAAAACTATCCGGCAACGGTTGTTACCGGCCTGTTTCTTTGTTACCTTTGTATTTTATCTAATACGTATTTTCTTTCTTTTTTTTTTTTGGTTAGTATTGGTCTGTTGAGAAAAGAAAGTACGAAGTTGAAGAGAATTGAGGACCAAAAATTCATAAACGTTTGGCCAAATACAGCTAAGGTAATGTTGTGCTGTTATACCAATTATATACAGAATATAAAGTAGCCTGTCAAATCTGAACAGTTTCTTGTTAGGTTAAAAAGTGTTTTTGTTTGTATGTAACCTATTCACAATCGTACAGTGGAGATCACTTCTAACCTCTCATTAGAACTGTCAGGAGAACTGTCATAGAACTGTTCTAACCTGTCCTAGAACAGTTCTACCTAGAACAGTTCTACCCTAGAACTGTTCTAAGTAGAACTGTCAGAATCAGTTCTAGGTAGAACTGACTAAATCAGTTCTAGGTAGAACTGTCAGGATCAGTTCTAGGGTAGAACTGTCTAAATCAGTTCTAGGTAGAACTGTCCAAATCAGTTCTAACCGTAGAACTGTCAGCAGAACTGACTAAATCAGTCGGGACTGTAGAACAGTTCTAAACTGACGTCACTGCAGTAAGGGCACTTTAGAATTTAGAAGAAATAAATCACTTCCAATTACTTTGCTATATATAATAGCAGATTTTCTATATTTCTTTCTGATCATACGTTACATGTACAAATATCGAAGTGAATAGTTTATACTGTAACTTACATTTACTGTTTTATGGCTATCTAAGTTTCTCAAATGTTTAGTCTTGTAAAATGTATTATTACTTTCTTGAAACGTCGTACAAGTCAGATAAAAAACAAAAGTAACAAAAGAAACAGGCCGGTAACAACCAGCCGAATAGTTTTTCTGCACTTGTAGTCAGGTCAAGGTCCTCGGCTATCGCCTCGGACCTTGACCTGACTACTCGTGCAGAAAAACTATCCGGCAACGGTTGTTACCGGCCTGTTTCTTTGTTACCTTTGTATTTTATCTAATACGTATTTTCTTTCTTTTTTATTTTTGGTTAGTATTGGTCTGTTGAGAAAAGAAAGTACGAAGTTGAAGAGAATTGAGGACCAAAAATTCATAAACGTTTGGCCAAATACAGCTAAGGTAATGTTGTGCTGTTATACCAATTATATACAGAATATAAAGTAGCCTGTCAAATCTGAACAGTTTCTTGTTAGGTTAAAAAGTGTTTTTGTTTGTATGTAACCTATTCACAATCGTACAGTGGAGATCACTTCTAACCTCTCATTAGAACTGTCAGGAGAACTGTCATAGAACTGTTCTAACCTGTCCTAGAACAGTTCTACCTAGAACAGTTCTACCCTAGAACTGTTCTAAGTAGAACTGTCAGAATCAGTTCTAGGTAGAACTGACTAAATCAGTTCTAGGTAGAACTGTCAGGATCAGTTCTAGGGTAGAACTGTCTAAATCAGTTCTAGGTAGAACTGTCCAAATCAGTTCTAACCGTAGAACTGTCAGCAGAACTGACTAAATCAGTCGGGACTGTAGAACAGTTCTAAACTGACGTCACTGCAGTAAGGGCACTTTAGAATTTAGAAGAAATAAATCACTTCCAATTACTTTGCTATATATAATAGCAGATTTTCTATATTTCTTTCTGATCATACGTTACATGTACAAATATCGAAGTGAATAGGAGGTTATTCAACTCATCGGAGAAATATTTTTATAAGATTGCATAGGAAACATCATTGTTTACGTTTCTTCGTTCCCCGTTTTTTAACAGTCTCTTCATACATGTCATAAATATATCTCTGCATTTAATTCATGGAATTTTAATCGTAATTTACCTTGTTTGCCTTGGATTTACATTCATTTAAGATTCTGTTTTGACAAAATGTTCATACGAAAATTGTACAGTGGATGAATTATGGGATATTAACATGATTAATGATAAAAGTGTTGTATTATAACGTAAAAAAAAAAACTATATACATTTGCACCATCTCGTCAATTTAGCCAGACTTATCCATAACGATTATAAATGATATCTGGGAGTCTGAAACTCAGAAAAATATACTCATCTGAACATGAATGAAGCATTTGCCACTGGACGTTCGGCTACAAACAAAATCATGCATTTTTCTTTGCCTTCTTCCATTTGTCTTCAAATTATATTAACAGTATACTATTCCAAGAAGAGAACTTCCCATACATGTACTTTTCATTTTAAAATAAAGTATATGAATCAGTCATGTGAGTGTTGGATGATGCCGTAAAATAGTTTTGTTTAAAAAAAAAAACCCATCACAAACTAACTGACTTAAAAAGTCACTTTAGTGACGGGTCATTATTATGGATACAGAGAGTAAAAATTTGACATCATAAAACAAAATATCTGACGCCACAATGGAAAAGTGATTGTTGTATGCTTCAAAAGTTCAAGAGGCCAGGTCAGCCAGGATTAGCAATATAGGTGTATTGTGTTCCAAAGTTGGTGTCATTTTTATCATACGATCCGTCCTGACATAGAAATATTATTGGTTTACAATGAGGCCATATATATTTACATGATAAGTGTAAATAAGTTCAGTTTTGGTTGATATGGTCAAATAATTTTGTTAAAACAACTCAGTCTGATACATGTATATCGAAACTACTGAAATTTGTTTACAATTCAATATTTTGAATAAAAAGAGGACTTGCAGAAAATTGCTGGTACTCTAAATTGATGTGAAAATTTTTTTTTTAGCCAATGTGTTACAATATTGCTGTCATTTGAATTATACAATCCATCGTGATATGTAACTACATGTATAAGTGATTTACTATGCGGCTATATATATATATATATATATATATATTAAGATTTACATTATAAAGTGTAAATATGGTCAGTTTTGGTTGATGCTGTCACATATGGTCAGTTTTGGTTGATGCGGTCAAATATGGTCAGTTTTCATGGTTTTGGTTGATGCAGACAAATAATTTTGTTATATCCATGAGTCAGTCTGAGATATCAAAACTACTGAAATTAGTTTACGATTCAAAATTTTGATTAAAAAGAGGGCACTTTAAACTGATGCGAGCATAATTTTGTTTTCCAATGTTGCTTTCCTTTATCATGTTTATATTGAACAATCCATCCTGATATAAAAATATAAGCACGCGCAATATAAAATTCTACTCGGAACAATATTCCCCAATATTCATGCAATAACCCTATAATATAGATCATTTGTATTATAATGATTATACACTCCATCCTTACATAAAATATTACAGATTTACTATGCGACTATAAAAGTTGTATAAAAAAGAGCAATATTGCTGTCATTTGAATTATACAATCCATCGTGATATGTAACTACATGTATAAGTGATTTACTATGCGGCTATATATATATATATATATATATATATATATATATATATATATATATATATATATATATATATATATATATATATATATATATTAAGATTTACATTATAAAGTGTAAATATGGTCAGTTTTGGTTGATGTGGTCAAATATGGTCAGTTTTGGTTGATGCTGTCAAATATGGTCAGTTTTGATTGATATAGACAAATAATTTTGTAACATGAGTCAGTCTGAGGTATGAAAACTACTGATATTTGTTTCTGATGCGATATTTTGAATAAAAATAGGAAATGCTGGCACCCTCAATTAATGCGAGAAAAAAAAATTTGTGGTCATTGATTTCCAATATTGCAGTTATTTATATGCTACAGTCCCTCTCGAACTAAAATTATAACTGAATTGCTGTGCAGCTATATAGATTTACATAATAAAAAGCAAATATGGTAAGTTTTGGTTGATGCAGTCAAAAGATTTTATTACACGACTCAGTCTGAAGTATAAAAATTACTGATATTTGTTTATGATTCAATATTTTGAATAAAACAAGGACATGCTCATTGGAGGATCAAGGGGAGGGGGTCAAGGAATTGGAACCCCACTTTTTTTTTTTAACATCAATGCATATGAATGGGAGCATATAGTTGGACCCCCAGCCTGGATCTAGCTGCCCCTGCATACTGGCACTATAAATTGATGTGAACAATTACATTTTTTTTCCAAAATTGCTGTTACTTGTATATTACAGTCCCTCTAGACCTAAAATTAAAACTGAAGTACTGTGCAGCTATATAGATTTGCAGAAAGAAAAAGCAAATAAAGGCAGTTTAGATTGATGCGGTCAAAAGATTTTTGTTAAACAGGTCGTCCGAGGTATGAAAACTACTCGTAAACAGATATTATATTGGTTATTGAGGTTGTTATGTGATAATGAGCCATCCTGACTCGACTCCTGGAATAACAAATGTAAAACAATTCAAATAATAATACCCCCCCCCCTAATACTAACGGCCTAATTTATGTACAAAAATTGAGAGAAAAACAAAAATTTATGTAACACATCAACAAAAGAAAATCACTGAATTACATACTCCTGACTTGGAACAGGCACATACATGCAGAATATGGCGGGGTTAACAGGTTAAACATGTTCTCTAAGGCAGCAACCATTTGATTTTCTGGGAGGGGGGGGGGCGGGGTTATGGGTTTTTTTTCTGTACAAACTTTTTTTTTCGACTTCGGCGAAGAACAATCTATTTTTTTAGCGACAAACCGAAAACAATTTTTTTCTTTCAATTTTAGCATTACATAAAGTGGCAGCTGAGGATGAAACAAACAATTATTTTTTCTCAGGGTCCAAAACAAATTATTTTTTTCACCAAAAACTGGAAACAAACTTTTTTTTCCAAAAACAAACATAGCCCCCCCCCCCCCCCCCCCCCCCCGAAAATCAAATGGTTGATGCCTAAGTCTTGCCGATTATAAATCTGAAATAAAACCGGCAAAATAGCAAAACTCTATATAATTTAAATCGCTTTTTTACCCAACCCGGTATATTAAGGCATGTGTGTTCTTAAAACTTACACATCAACTCTAGCCGTAGAATTTATAAATCAATTTTAGCCGTAGAATTTATAAATCAATTCTGGCCGTAGAATTTATAAAAATCAATTCTAGCCGTAGAATTAGAAATAAATTCTAACCGTAGAACTGTTCTAGAAGTAGAACTGACCAAATATCTGGTCAGTTCTAGCTAGAACTGTCAGGATCAGTTCTAGGGTAGAACTGTCAGGATCAGTTCTAGGTAGAACTGACCAAATCAGTTCTAGCTAGAACAGTTCTAACCTAGAACTGACTAAAAGGTGTCAGGCTGACAGTTCTACGTACTGTTCTAGAACAGTTCTCCTGACAGATTTAATGAGAGGTTAGAAGTGATCTCCACTGTAGTTCTATTTACACACATTGATTCCACATGTGTTGCAGTCATTTTTGTGTCATCAAATTGTATTAAAAAAAAGATATCTTCCCCGGCGCAATTTAAATCATATGATATTGAAGAGAGGCGAAAGATACCAGAGAAACAGTCAAACTCATAAATCGAAAATAAACTGACAACGTCATAGCTAAAAAGGAAAAAGACAAACAGACAAATAATGGTACATAAGAAACAACATAGAAAACTACAAACTGAGCAACACGAACCCGAATGAAAGCTGGGGGTTATCTCAGGTGCTCCGGAATGATAAGTAGATCCTGCTCAACATGTGGCACCCGTCGTGTTGCTTATGTTATTACAAACCCGGTAATAAGTCTAATTCGGTAGGTCATATTCATGAAACGGGAAGAGGATTGTAGTTACGACGTAAGAAATATATCCGATACCATCTGTGAAACGGTTTTTCTATAACGGTCAACCAACTCGTGATTGCGTCCGTAAAATTCACGAATGGATGATTTCAACTTCACCATTTGAAACTCTTGGTTCAATAGTATCCTACATAGAAATGGAAAGTTCACAATTGAAAAGCTGAAATCATCTCTTTTGTCGTAAAGTTTTGTTTTCAACCGACCCTTATTGTCAATTTCTAGATGTAAGTCAAGATATGAGGCCGACTTAACTGTATCTGTAGTATCCTTTATCTCTAGCTCGATGGGATAGATGCGTTCCACATAGTCACCAAATTTCGAATTAATTAGTGAAAGAACATCATCTATATAGCGTAAAGTAGAGTTAAAGGATATTGCTAACTTCTTATCTTTCTTCCTAAGAAGTTCCTGCATGAAGTCAGCCTTGAAGTCGTTCATATTGAGATCCTGTAAAACTTGTTTGTAATAAATTTTAGTTGCAATTGGTTAGGTATAGGTATCAGAAATTATTGGTACAGACTTCTCTTTGAAATAAGGAGGTATTTTTGACTGAACTAATTAATGATGAAGGATAATGCCTCAGTTAACACCATCGAGACCTTTGTTGGCAAAGGAAAGTTTAAGAAAATATCTTTTCTTTTTTCATCTTTTCCAATGCGAACTGGTTATAAAAATCTGTGACTTGCAATATCCGGAATGATAGCTTTACGTTTGTGTTGGTTTGAATGAGGGTTTGTAACAGTGGTTTTCAAACATAAATTGAACAGAGAATGAAGTTTTGAAAGGGGTAATGAATAAAGTTTTGTGGTAATGTGATTAATACCTAACGGCTTTGTATAAATGGCAGCAAGTCATTAATGGAGACAGCATGCATAGTAGGTGATGTATAATGACGATGACCATGACTGCGTCTTAGTCGAGGAGTAAATTAAAAATATTCGTAACATTCACCGAGCTACACGAAGGACTAGATAGAATACCTATACCATCAATTTTGTCATTGCAACCATATGGTGTCGCAGTTCCAAATTGTCGAATCCAGTAGTCCTCGTTTTGTCTACGGAGAGGTGTTGCAAGATGAGGATTGTTAGTCCTGTGGTATATTTTATCGATAATGCGAACTGTCATAGAAACGATGGAATGCTCGGGATTAAAATGCTGGTAAAGAATGTCTGATCCATGGCCGCACGTTTGCTTAGCCTTCCTTCGTTTCACCGACGTATACCAATCTGCATATGATATACATTGTACTCTTATCCGTAGACGACATTTATAGATCTACAATTCAGATCATCGTCACTTCTGGTAAAATAAGACTTCTTAGTTAAATCGCTTGTGAATTGAGCATCTGTTATTAAGGTTTCACAAGTTTTGCAGCATTTGGCTTCACATTTCGAAGTGCGACCATGTTGTTTAGATTCATCAAGATATAAAATTTCTTTAAGGAGAACTAAACATGGCTGTGTGTGTATACTATTGCTATTGTCACTAGTACGATGATCTGAATGAGTCATGTTTTTGGATATTTGTCATGTCTGGTGATGAGGGGACACCTGCCGTATCAGACGACACCAAGTCCATGGTGACGTCTGTTTCGGACCTTTATAAGCTGGGCAACGTCCGAGCCAATATCCTGTTAAATCTTCGTAAATTCATGCAATTTTGATACAGGGCAGAAGATGTCCTCGGGGACAAAATGTCCTACAGTAATATTACCATTTTAAATATAACCATTTACGATGTTAAATTGATTTGTACTGTTCTACAAATATTTGTGATATTCATAATCTACTGAGTTTTCTCAAACAAGACATCTTTGAAATATTATGTTTTTTTAAGTTGTTGTTGTTGTTGTTGTTTCACTTCATTTAATAATCACGGGCATCAGATGCAGATCCAGTATATTTTTAAAAGGGCGGAATTCTTGAAAACGTATTAGATGCTACCGAGCTTCGCAAGGTTTTAAAATGTCATTTAAATCGCTAGAAACATGTAACACAATGAACAAATGTGAAACGTACGATCGCTACTGCCTATCTTGAATTCGTTTTTTTTTAGTAATATTGTACTATTTGATCAAATGAAATCAAAGAGAATTTTCAAGACTAATATTGAATTGCCGACTTTTATTGACAAAAACTTGTTTGTATCTTCTTAAATACAAAATCGCCAATCTTTATAGGAATAATTCCAATATATTTAAATATCAATCGTTTTTATCTCAAGAAAAACGTGTTCTAAAAAAAAATCTGTTTCATCGTTATAAAGGTAAGAGCAGGAACATCAAAGATGATCTTCACATAAAGTCTCTTGCTTCATATTTTGAATCAACAATTGAGAATTGTACAGATCTGTAGAGTGTTAACTTAGTGATGATAAACAAGTTTATTCTGCTTTTCCAACATTTTTTTTTATTTTGTAGGGTAAAAAAAAGATATTTAAGTAGGAATTTCAGGGTAATTATGTAACAATTAGAGGTGTTAACTTTTCACGTTTCTCCAACATGTGATATTTTTGAAAAAAGGTAAATTATTTTTTTATGGAAAAACTTGATTTATATGTATTAAGGATGAATTGAATATGTACGAATTATAATTAAGAGAGAATCCACTATACATTATTTTCTGCATAGACATGACTTGGCAGAAGAAGGAAAAACAGTAAAATTTAGGGAAAATTATATTCATTTCTTCAAAAAGCTATTAGTCTCAGAAAAAAAACTAATATACGTCAATAGTGATTTGACGTACTTGACTTAATCCACTTTGTCTCTTGGTGTTCGTAGGGTGAAAACATTGGCTTTCTATCTTGTCCTGCCCTTGGCTAGTTTCTCTTTCTCTCTCCATGTTTTCCCAATTTTCTATGGATCAGAAGTAAGATCTCTGCGTCGCTGGTTTTTGGTCGCCCTCTGATCTTTTACGATGGCACTGAGGTTTCCAATCTAGAATCTGTCAACATTTGTACATTTGTGTTGGTTTTTACGTTACCAACTTCGTGTTGCAATCATTCTTTCTATTATTTCTTGTCTTGTCCTTTACATTAATTCTTTGTTGCTAATTGTGTTTGGCCACTTAATTCCAATAATGTTTCTAGGACACCTGTTCGTGAAAACTTTAATGGTTTGGTAAACGCAGCTGTTAGTCGCAAAGTTTCTGACCCATAGGGAAATATATATTTGACATTTAAGTTTAAGATCCAGTTTGTTCTTAGTGCTTTGCCCCTCCAGAATGGTTTATGGATAACAAAGGCTCAACAGTGATTCACAATCAAGTAATTGCATAAAACAGGCGATACATAATATCATTTACTAAGTAGTCTTTCAGAATTACATGCGTTTTAACGTTCTTTTCAATAAACTTTAAATTATAAATATCTAACATTGGACAATGATGTAACAGCACAACAAATATAAAAATCAGTTGAAGAAGGTTTGACTTTACTGACCGATATAAAGCATATAAGGTTAGAATATTTATTTCTTCTGATTACTTAATCAATACATTTACGGAAATAAATAATAGTGTATCTTCGAAAAGCCTGAGGCCACCGATGAAAAATTTCGATTTATCAGAAAAACAATGGTGTCTCAGGGCAAATTTTGGCGATGATTCTTTAATTTACAGGGTTAATTTCAAGCCAAAAATAAAAACTATATTATTTTGAAAATTCAGTTTAAAGCCTAACATTTATTTTCTCGCATGAGAATTACATTTTAAAAATTGTTTAAGCTGTTACCTCGTCGTGCAAATGTAAGAGCGATATCATGCATATGGAGTGGCGCTATTTATATGATAGGGGAAAATAAAATAACACAAACACGTGCTCCAGGGAAAATTCAAAACGTAGAGTCCTTTATAAAATAGAAAAATCAAAAGCTTCGACACGAATGGTAAATAATTATCATATTACTGACTTAGTACATGCATTCCCTAGTGCAGGGATTGGTGAATTAAATCTGGTTTTATAGCTAGCCATACCTCTTACATGTATGACAGTAGCACATCATTCCTGAATATTGACAAGAATGAGCAAAACCAACTGACATAATTGTTAAAAGAAACTAAAGTTTTTGGATGAAGCAGTCAACATTGTATAAAAAAGAAGATGTGGTATGATTGCCAATGAGACAACTATCCACAAAAGACCAAAATGACACAGACATTAACAACTGTAGGTCACCGTACGGCCTTCAACAATGAGCAAAGCCCATA
This sequence comes from Mytilus galloprovincialis, assembly GCF_965363235.1. NCBI lineage: Eukaryota > Metazoa > Mollusca > Bivalvia > Mytilida > Mytilidae > Mytilus > Mytilus galloprovincialis. The sequence goes on along the minus strand of NC_134850.1, from coordinate 43,381,454 downwards.
CTGCATAGTCAGCTATAAAAGGCCCCGATAAGACAATGTAAAACAATTCAAACGAGAAAACTAACGGTGTTAATTTTAAATTTTTAAACCAAATAACTATTTCCGCGTAGTTATATAAAAAGGTAAATGATTTATCAGCCTAAACATTGTGTATTTATTTTATGTTGGTTTTAATTCTTATTATTGAATTTGATGGTTTTTCCCCCACTTTTTCACAACATTTTCTCTAGGATCCATGTCGCTGTTCCTCAAGCAGAACAATTCAGTCTAATAGGGCTAAAATCTATAAATGTGTAATCGAATGAATACACGGAATAGTCGGCTAGCCTTTATTACAGACTCAATTTTTTTTTACCTTGGAAATATGAAAAAGAGATAAGGCCAATTTCTCCGGAGTTTATTTTACCACACCAGGGCACTTTCAAATGTCTTTCAATCTTTATGTAAATCTACATTATGAAATCTCAACCTGTGTACTTTAAGGTTCTAACAATTACATGGGTTATCTTTAAGCAGATGATCAAGTAAGAAATATTTGATGATAACAAAGAATCGCAATTTTAACAGATTTACGTATTTTTACCCCATAATAAATGTACAAGAATGACTTTCTTAACGATAAACTAGGTAGTGTTTGAAGTAGATCTATAAACTGCATTCCTAAAACATATTGCATATATAATTATAGCATTTTGATTATCACTGTTATTCGATGCAATATTATGTAAAAGCATGTCAAATTTGTGGTTTTTGATTAAAACGCCTTCAACAGCAACATGCAGTGCTAATTTTTGTGTGTGTATTAAATCAAAATATGTTAAATTGTTAACAAATAATTAAAGTAAATTATTAAGCGACTCCAAACTCTGTAAAGCTTGACAACTTTTAGATCCCGTTCCTGTGAATGAAAAGAAACAAACAAAACAGAGTATTGATTGGCTGACCTACGAAATTAAATCTGGTTGCAATCCCTTTTTAATTTCATGTTATGTACACCCCCAAACAGTACCTTTTTATAAGTCAATGCCATAAGAAAAATAATGATAGATACTCGATATCGTATATGTTTCCTGTCAACAATGTCCATGTCGTCTACCAGGAAGTTTTACATAATCTTATACAACAAAAGAAGTCACGAAATCGGATTATATAATAAAAATGATTGGCATGTACGGAATTGTATAAAACATTCGATGTCAAGTATTATCTTGAGACAGAATTATAGAAAGTGATTGCGATTAATTGCTTGTCATAAAGTTCATTTGTCTGAATATCAATGTCGATCAGTGCTGAACGTAAGGAATCAAAATGAACAAAATAAGGTTTACGGTAAGGATGAAGCAATCCGAGATAACAATAAAAATTAGTTTATGTTCAACAGACCATGTACATTTTAACTTTTAACGTTGAACATTTTTTCCTTTTTTTTTATACTTAGAAGTTCAATGTATATTAGAGTTTTGAAGTCTGTCACAAAGACGGTTTAATGTTATACTAATAACGTATTGTGATGTTTTATTGTTTACGACTCACCTGTTTATGAATATTTATACTAAGATGTTGTATCGTTTTAAAGTTGTATCGTTTTAAAAAAAAAACAAGGAGTTCAAAAATCTGTCAAAAAATTCTAAACCTACATTCTTAAAATGTGTTGTATCTTTATTTGTGTATTCTGTTTGCTTATCTTTTTCTATTTTCTCAAATTGTGATCGTTTAAAGAGCTGCCTCAATTTATACAACATTGTCTTATAACACATCAAACTATTTCTTAATCTGTGTCTGCCGTCCAGTGCTTTAGGTTTTTTTACCTTCATCACTAATGCCAGCTAATGAAGTATATGAAATTTATCTTTCTGTTTATTTCCGACGTCTTGTCGTCTACTTGACCATTTTACATAATATCGTCTGATTGATACACATTTGTAGGTGCAAATAGGGAAACAATCATTATAAAACAAACACCTTAATATGACTAGTATACAAAGGTTTGATTCGACAAATCAGGACACGCAGATACAGTACATTGGAATTATATAAAAGTTTGGTTCTTATTTTTAAGCAATATGAACCAAACTTTATATAATACCAATGTACTGAATCTCAAAATTTGTTTGCAACCACATTATAGGTTCATAATGATTAGAATATACATGAATGCATGCATTTTATTATGTTGTAATATTAATTATAGATCAGAGCGACAGTCTTCAGTTTGTTTCTGGCAATATTTTGATATGATGTTGAAAAGGGCCTTAGATAAAAATGATAGTATAATTTGTTTGGGTGATCTGAACAAATTAAAATTTCATGTCAGATATATCGTCAAATATACGAGATATTATTTTCATTAACGGCCTCATTAACATTATAGATAAGCCGACGCACTTTGATACACGTACAGGTAACACCACGGGTGTCATTCGGTTTATCGAGAGAAATGGTCGTGAAAGAATATCTAACGGCGGTCAAGTATTGAGAGACGATCGTGAAAGCTCTGGTAACGGATCGTGAAAGACATTGAATGAAAATTCTAGGTCAGAATCTTTGAAAAAATCGCTTAATTTTCAAAACGCGGAACAAATCCGAACAAAAAAATATGTCTGTCAAAATGGTTTAACTTCCTCAACATAACTGTGAAATAAGATACAGAAAATATGCAGTACTTTATGAAAAAACACAAAAGGCGCAATGCATGTCTATGAAATTAATTACAAATAACACGCTTTTTGTACCTATAATGGTCATATTTCAGTTTATCGTGATATATTTGAAATTTAATCTTTGGTGTAAAATGAAGGTATGTTCTTCTCTTAAAAGCATTAATTTGTATATGAAAACCTTGAATTGGTTTAATATCCATCAAACTTGATCGTGAAAGATCAGGCAACGCACTATCTTGTTAGTGAAAGATAATGCGTGACCAGACTTATTACTAGTAATCAGAAATCAGTATTTCTTTTACCATTTGATAAACCTGCAACTGGTTGAAGCCTGTAACTATTTTGATAAGGATGAACATTAAAGCTATTTTTTTTTATTCAACACTTTACCTCGAAAGTTAAAAAAACAACAACTAAAAACGTCTCTAAATAAGTTTGAAAGATTCAGCTCTGAGAATCGGTCCAGTGCAATTCAGGCAGACCGACACTATTTAGCCAATAATATGGATATGCAACGTTAAAACCAAAATGATATCCATCAAACAAGACATTGCAACAAAACAGCATCTTTCATGAGTAATTTGAGATTGAACGGTAACCAACATTTTGTGCAACAGTACTTTCTTAAGTTCTGTATATACAACGCAGATGTGGATAGATTTAACTATATACTACAGACTATAGAATACCAGAGCGCAAATGCTGTTATGTCTCGTCTGCTTTACTTATGATAGTTAATTTTTGGAACGTCTATAATATCAAGGGTTTTACTAGAAGTGTCAAATGCGCTTTATGCGCTTAATGTATTTTTGTCCATCTGATGAGTTAAGCCTTTTCAATTGATTTTTATAGTTCGTTCTTATGTTGTACTGTTATACCACTGTCTCAGGATAGGGGGAGGGTTGGGATCCCGCTAACATGTCTAACCCAGCCACATTATTTATGTATGTGCCTGTCCAAAGTCAGGAGCCTGTAATTCAGTGGTTGTCGTTTGTTTATGTGTTACATATTTGTTTTTCGTACATTTTTTTTTATACAAATAAGGCCGTTAGTTTTCTCGTTTGAATTGTTTTACATTGCCATATCGATCGGGGCCTTTTATAGCTGACTATGCGGTATGGGCTTTGTTCATTGTTGAAGGCCGTACGGTGACCTATAGTTGTTAATGTCTGTGTCATTTTGGTCTCTTGTGGATAGTTGTCTCTTTGGCATTTATACCACATCTTCTTTTTTTTTTAAATTATGATTGTCAATGGTTCATAAAAAGAGTGCAAGGTCAGATGAACCATGACATACAGATCTATACAAATATCCCGTCGACCAAATAAATGTGTTCCGATCCTTACAGTGCCTTAGAAACTGACAAATGTAAAAGTTATGCTTGGCCAATTAATTCCATACCAATAACAAATATTAATCCTGATATAATTGAAGAATAATTTGAACGTCTTCGTAGCATCAGATCTTTCAGGATCCTTTTCACGATCTTCAAAAATGCGGTACGTGATCTTTCACGATCCAAAAAATCGATTTTTGTGTAAATAGTTCTTTATTTACCAAGTTTCAGATTATGTTTATACTAAATAACTATGAGAACTATTTGATTAATTCAAATAGAATGCCCTTATTCGTATTAAAGTAGTTTTTCTAGTCGAATTTATGAAAAAATCATGTTTGTTTACATTTTTTATGTCATTGAAATGTCGAGAAGCAATCTGCCTTTTGTTGTTTTGTAATAACTATGTACTTTTAAAACTGGATATTCTCACATACTGATCATAATGTTGAACCATTTCGACAGACAGTTTTATTTTGTCGTAAATTTGTCGGTGTAATTAATTAAATTAGAATATGCATTGACCTTTCATATGTCTTCTCGATTAAATGTCTTTCACGATCCGTTACCAGAACTTTCACGATCGTCTCTCAATACTTGACCGCCGTTAGATATTCTTTCACGACCATTTCTCTCGATAAACCGAATGACACCCGTGAACACTTCGTTGCTTGACCCTATTTTAGTAACAGATTCGATACCTGTTGTCGATAAAGACACGGTACCTATTGATAGAGGGATCAGTGATCACGATGGAACATATGTCACAATTAATTGCGGATTTACAAGTAGTCGTACTTATAAGCGGAAGATTTGGGATTATAAAAATGGGGATTTTGACCTCATGAATCAAAAGGTGTCAAGTACCAATTGGGAGCATTTGATTTCTGACACAAATAACATGAATGTTGCTTGCACTAATTTCACTAATTCACTCCTTGACATAGCATCAGAGTGTATACCAACACGAGACGTTGTAGTGCGATGTGATGACAAAATTTGGTATAATTCTAACTTGCGTCGTGAAATGCGCAAGCGAGACAGATTTCGTAAATTATTTCTACGTTTGAAATCATCTTTCGCTGAACCTAAGTTTAAACAACAGCGAAACAAAGTAAATAACAAGAAAAAGCAGGCTAAAAAACACTTTAACGCCAGTTTAAATGAAAATTTAGATGAAATCAAACAAGCGAATCCGAAACAGTATTGGAAGATTATTAATATGCACATTAAAAGCGACAGGCCTGTTCATGACGTACCACCTTTGAAGGATCCGAATCAAAATTATAATTTGGCATATGAGAGCTCTGAAAAGTCTGAAATTTTGAATAAATATTTCTGTTCTATAGCTAATTTGGAGAATCCAGATAAGGATTTACCAGTCTTTAACGATCGGTGTGCTGATTTCCTGTCATCGATTGTAGTTAGTGAACAAGACGTGCACGATATGATTTCCACACTTGATGTTGATAAAGCGGTGGGGCCTGATATTATAAGCAACAGAATGTTACTTGCTGTCAGCAATCAAATTTCAAAACCGCTATGTTTATTATTCAATAGGTCATTACGGGATAAAATATTCCCAAACCAGTGGAAAATTGCACATGTTATTTCATTATTTAAAAGTGGTGATAAATCTTTGCCCTCAAATTATAGACCTGTCTCTTTATTATCTTGTGTGAGCAAACTTCTGGAAAAAATAGTTTTTAAAAATATTTTTAATCATTTGCACTCACATAAGCTATTATACAAGTTTCAATCAGGATTCATTCCTGGATATTCTACTACCCACCAATTGATCGAGTTGTATAATCATATTATAAAGTCACTAAACGACAAACAACTTACTAGTATAACATTTGTGGACATAAGTAAAGCTTTTGATACAGTTTGGATCAAAGGTCTTTTATATAAGCTCGAAAAATATGGCATTAAAGGGGATTTATTATGTTGGTTAAAAAGTTACTTATCGGGACGGTCACAAAGAGTGGTTATGAAAGATTCACTATCCACATTGGGCTGTTTAAGAGCTGGTGTGCCCCAGGGGTCTGTACTTGGTCCATTATTATTTTTGATATACATAAATGACATTGCAGATGATCTAAGTGGGTTCAGTAGACTTTTTGCTGATAATACATCTATTGGCCATACTGCACCCGATGTTACAAGTCTCAGCACTTTAATAAATATTGATTTAGATAATTTGCAAAATTGGTCTGAAAAGTGGATGCTAAAATTTAATCCTAATAAAACAGATATCATGATTTTTAATACTGAAATATGCAGAACGTCCTTACTTTTGATTTTGGTGGTGTCTCAATAGCTCCTGTAGATACACATAAACATTTAGGTATTATTTTTAGTAGTGACTGTAAATGGAATAAACATGTTGATAAACTGATAGAGAAGACGTCAAAACAAGTAAATGTACTGAGGAAACTAAAATTTAAACTATAAAGGGAATATCTTGAAAAGATTTATATGATTTTTATTCGTCCTATTTTGGAATATTCATCTGAAGTTTGGGACAACTGTGGGCAAATAAATTCCGAACGGTTGGAAAAGATTCAGATTGAAGCTGCACGTATAGTTACCGGTTTACCATGTTATGCTAGTATCAACTCTATCAAGTTATAGAGAGACGGGATGGGAGAAATTAAGTGTCAGATGGGAAGTTAAAAAACTGGCCATGTTTTATAAAATTGTAAATAACCAAATACAGGATTATTTACAAGCATTGCTTCCTCCATATGTAGCAGATACTAATAATTATAATCTGCGAAATAGACATAACATTAATATACCATTGAATCGTCTATCAGTTTATCAACAGTCTTTTTTTCCATCCTCTATTACATTGTGGAATGAATTAGATTTGCATATTCGTCAAATTCCTACTTTTTCTTTTTTCAAGCTATAATTGCAACAACTGTATTTTCATAATGTAAAACCTCCTAGGTACTATTCTTATGGAGATCGACTGCTATCTATATTACATGCAAGGCTACGCAACACGTGCAGTGCACTTAGCGCAGATTTAAACAAGGTCAATTTAGTACATGATGCATATTGTGCATGTGGTTACACTAGTGAAAGTGTTGAACACTATTTATTATATTGTAATTAACTTTGCATCGCAAAGAAATGTTATGCTTACTGAACTGACCCACTTAGACATTCATGTTACAATTGATTTGTTATTGTTTGGTAATGACAACTTAGATACAAAAGACACTTTTGTAATATTTTCTGCAGTACATAAATATATAAAAGAAACTCAACGTTTCTCACATTGATAACAGCCTTGCTGGTTATTGTTTTATTTACTAGTCTAAAAGTACAGACGATGCAATGTTCGAGTGATCGATTTGTTGTTCATAACGGTTAACATAATGTTTCGCCTCAATGGATTTCCAATTATTGAAGTTAATACAAAAACGATATTTACATTAAATCTATGTTCTTGTCATCCCCTTATCCGTATTTTAAAGTCAGAATTTAATGTCCGTTTCACAATAATATATATTCACAATATTGCACGTTACATTTTACAACTTATACAGGTAAATATTATAGAAAGTCATTGAACACACTAGTAACAGTAGGTGTTTTCCCTTTAGACCCGATCTTTTGGGTGTGTTTGATTATTCAAAATAAGAACGTTTGATATAAATGGAGCCGTTTCTATTATTTTTTTTTTGTGTATAAATATTATAATAACAATAGTTGTGATTTATTTAATTATTTTTCATGCCTTCATGCTTATTAGAAAATTACAAATTTATGTAATGTGCTATATAAATATAAATTATATTCATGTATATTATGGAGAAGACGGAACTAAGTTGAAAAACTTGTGTCAAATCCATTTGTTTCGAACAATAAAATATGTTTAAACTATTATGTTGTTTCGGAATTTTTGGTCCTCAATGCTCTTCAACTTCGTCACTTGTGAGGTTTAGCTGTCTATACAACTGGTTTAATCCACCATTTTCTGCATTAGTATTTGTTGTACCAAGCCAGGAATATGTTTGCCATTTGTATGATGTGTTTGAGCTTTTGATTTTGCATTTTCTAAACGACTTTCCATTTTGAATTCACCTTGGAGTATAGTTTTTGTTTATTATTTTACTTTTTCCGTATTTCATTTTGGCCTTTTTAAAGTGTTAAGTTCGGCATCACATATGTGTATTTTGATAGACAACACACGTCTTTCGCGCGCAATTTCAAATCTGATATTTATGATGAATTTATTTACACTATTCTTCTTTCTATGTGTGTTTTTTTTCTAGGAACTCTTATACAATTTGTAGACAATCAGTCTCGTAAACGAAAAAATATCAATAACATTTTTTCGAAAGAGGTATTTAGTCAGGTATATAATTATAGTTGCTGTGAGCATAACTAGTCGTCAAAAGGCGTCTTTGTGTCTGTGTGTGATATTTTACTCTTCCCATACCTTTGCAAGTGTGTCTTTTTATATGAACGCCCTAACAATGATTTTTGACATATGTGGAAGATTAACTCCTCAGATACCTGAAGTACTTATCAAATGATAGGTCGCATGTGATTAACATCATTTTGAATAATTATCGAAACGTTTCATATTAAATTGCTAGGCCTTTCAGAGGACGCAATTATAATTATTCAGGACAAATATTTCTTTATCTAAACACATTTCCTTTCACGACAAAGATATTTCGTTTCAACTCTTCGATATTGAAATAGACTCATCTTCCGATAATCATATACTATTCGGGAAAAATATCCAAACCATTGATATATTTTCTTTGCGTATTTGAAAAATAAAACCAAGACAGTTGTCAGAAGTTTTTGATGAACACGTTTTCAATTCTGCAAAAATACCGCGACCTCAACAAGTTGTCAACCAGGTTTGAATAGAAGTTCAGTATTAGGCAGCAACCATTTGATTTTCTGGGGGGAAGGGGGGGGGGGGGGGGGGGGCTATGGTTTTTTTGGAAAAAAAAAGTTTGTTTCCAGTTTTTGGAGAAAAAAATAATTTGTTTTGAATTAAAAAAATGTTTGTTACACACTCAGCTGCCACTATATGTAATGCTAAAATTGAAAGAAAAAAATTGTTTTCGACTTGACGCGAAAAAAAATAGATTGTACAGAAAAAAAAACATATCGTAGTGCATTTCTTTTAGAACATAAATGAAAATTTTAAAAATCCCACCTGCGCTTTCTCAATGAAATTTTTACAGTGTATTTTACTACTTTTGGGACAAATTATATCAAAATTAAAGAAAACTTCATCGGCTCTAACTCAAAATATGGACAATTTTATGTTCAGGGCGTCTTGAAATCTTTTGACAGCTTCTGAAGTGCTAATTTTTTAACCTTTTTCAGCTGGACCAAATCACTACTTATCTTTAAAATTCTGGACCCAAATATTTCTACAGTGTAATTTCATCCCCCCCCCCCCACCCCTACTTGCAATTTGAGGCATTAAACATGGAGAAATAAATTTGGAAGGGGTATAAAAATAAATAGCAGGTAACCCACTGTCGACACTAAGGACTATATTCGTGAACAACGAAAATCAAGGGACGACAATTGTGGTCTCGGACCGTATGGCTATTCAATAACAAGTTAAATATTTCGAAATGAGCGTCACTGATGGGTCTTATGTAGACGAAACGCGCGTCTGCCGTACTTAATTATAATCCTGGTACCTTTAAATAACAAAAACATAAAACTCAAAGATTTTTTTTTAAAAAGTAAGCCTTTTATCAAATCTTAAATCTTTTCAGACGTTGAGGAATTGCCAAAAAAATAAATGCATACCTACATTTGTAATAACCTACACAACCAGGACATGATCAATAATAATGGCTTCCCTACAAAGCATCCGAGTTCGCCACCAGTTTTTATAATGTTTTTATTTCTGGGTAGTGTCTATATGGACTGTTGTTTGTCTTCTCTTTCCTTTTTTATTCGACTTCCGTTAGTTTGTTTTTGTTAGACTTCCATCAAAATTGACATGTACAAAGTTGTTGTAAGCCGTTTCATGACGTGCTGTTAAGAACCTTGTTTTTGTGCTTTTTAAGGTTTATCATAGTTTTCTCCTATCAGAAAAAAGTAAAATCACAAAAATACCGAACGCCAAGGAAAATTTAAGATGGAAGGTCTCTTATCAAATGGCCAAATCAAAAGCTCAAACACATAAAACGAATCGAATGGATAATAACTGTCATATTCCTGATTAAGTAATGTTATGTAGAAAATGGTGGACTAAACCTGGTTTTATAGCTAGCTAATATATCACTTGTATGACAATCACATACAATTCCATTATATTGACAACGATGTGTGAACAAACAAAAAATATACCAGCAGAGGGGTTAGTATTAGACTTATAATCGAATTTGTTTTGTCAGTCTGATCCCGACTAATAATTAGTACCAGCAGCTTCTTTTTCGTTACAGTCTTTAGGACATTAAAAATGACTAGTGTAAAACTATTCAAACGGAAAACCAACGGTCTAATCTATATAAAAAAAAACCAAGAAACACTTATGAACCACACCAACAAACGACAACTACTGAACATAAGATTCCTGACTATTATGGATACATACATACAAGGAACTTATAAATATTGTAAAGACCTCAAAATGCTTATAGTCGAACTGAACAAATGAAACCCTACAAGTGCTTAGTTTTTGATAGACTATTTCAAATTGAGATTTCTTTCGATTTAATGAAAAGACCCTTTCGCCTCTTTTTTCAGAAGAAACTAAATACTTCACGAACAAGATGTGTCTGCTTAAAAAATACGAGTAAATACGTAGATGTAATTATTATTATTTGTTTATTTAATATAAATATTTTACTATTCATGCAGCTATTATCAAAGTACACAAATAAGGCGATTATGTTAGGAGAAAACTTTCCATCAGAAACAAAATGATGTAAAAGTTAAAACCGATAATTCAGTGCATTGTCTGATACAATAAGTAATTTAAAAGCACTAACTGGTCTATGCAGAAAACAATTAACGAAAACTTATATGGCAGACGGAAACTAACGACAACCAATCAATTTCAAGCCTAGGAATAAGGAATGTCATAAGGTAAGGCATGTTTATTATCGTTAAACCATCAACTTACCTTGACCAGGAATGAAACGGCACATCATCAGAACAACTTGTAACAAATGGTATGAATAGGTTGTGTCTTGTGTATTTTTATTTGTCCGTTTGTCTTTTTCTTTATCGTATCAAAACAAATTAAAAGGGCCAAATGAAGGTATGTTTACATAAATTTTATTTTACGTGAAAACGGTTGATTTTCTATGCCGTTTTTGAATCATCAAATCACAATGGTTAGATTTCGAACGTGTACATGTAATATATGTCCGCTTCGTTATAAAGATGTGTATAAATAGAGCGCCTAAACATGTTTAAATGTGTAAAGGGTATGGCATAGTAATCTTAATTCATCATTCCATACTAAACACAATCTTTAAGTTTTCAGAACACACGACTTTTCTTAGTCTTCGATAACACTTTGAGACAAATCACACTGTACATGTAACAGTCAACAGTTATGTAAAGGCCGCAGTGCCTAATGCAATAATTCATCATAATCCTGCTGGTTGAGTTTTTGTGTGAGGGATAATACTACATGTAATATGACGCGATCGATACATGTAAAAATGAGACGGCTTTTCAAAAATATATAGTATAAGAACACTGAAACATGTCGACGGCGTGCGTCTTCGAATTGAGATATAAAGAGTAATGTTCTTATCCGTCACCTGCGTGGAAAACAATTACAGGGGTAATATACCACATGAAAGTTTACGGTGAAATTCCCAATCGGAAATTTATACTTAAAAGCTTTATTTATAAAAAAACGGAAAATTAATTACTTCCAAAAACAAATAATTGAAGATAGCTTCGTCAGCACAAAATTCTATTCAAATTCGTCTCATATTTAGTATATCATTGTCAAATGCAGGCAATTTATTGAATTTAAAATGGCTTTTAGTTTCGAATTTGTGATTCAACATAATTTGTTATGGTTTTCATTAAACTAATGGTCAACTGCATGAACTACAAACACAACGAAACAATTTCTGCGTGTTTCGGTGTATTACATATAAAGGTCCCGATATACTTTTATTTGTCTTTATCCTTAACTGCAAAAATATAGGCTATGCTCGTTTCGATGGTATATTTGCCAATTTGTTGAAATCTGTTCAATTTGACATATGCAATCACGTGCACACAAATCAATAACACAAGCATGAGAACCATGGGTTTCTAACCTGTCATCATATAGTGTTAAGAGTAGCAATATTGGTTAATTATGACCAGAAGTATTGCGCAACTGACTAGTTTCTGAGCAATTATGTTGTCTAGTCCCTTTGATCAAATTATTGCGAAATTAACTTGGTTTGGCTTTCTTGCCATGTGCGATCGTTCGTGAAATACATAGATCCTAAGTGATTTTTTTTTTGCTGTGCTGTCAACTTGATAACTTGAGTGTTGGTTAAAACTCATAGCGACTTTGACCTTGAACGAGCAATCCAGAATTGAAAGTTTACCTTAATATGTAAAATAATTTAGAAAGTTCAATGTAAATATAAACCTGAATAAGAAATTTGTTGATAAATAAAATTTCAAGATGACCTAAAAAGGAAAATAATAGAAATATCGAACTTTCAGAAAATAAATTTAGAACGGAAATCTTTGATCAAATGCAAAATCAAAAGCTCAAACACATCAAAACGGAAAATGGAAAACAACGTTTATACTCCTGACTTAGTCAAACACATCAAAACGGAAAATGGAAAACAACGTTTATACTCCTGACTAAGTCAAACACATCAAAACGGAAAATGGAAAACAACGTTTATACTCCTGACTTAGTCAAATACATCAAAACGGAAAATGGAAAACAACGTTAATACTCCTGACGTGGTACAAACATAGAAAGAGTGTACATGTGTATAGTTATACCTTATAACTAATAAGATGTGGTACGAGTACCAATAAGACACCTCCATTTCCAAGTCAGAACGTATAAAAACAGACATTGATGGGTCAAAGTATGACCTTGAATAGTTATCAAAAGTACCAGGATTATAATTTAGTACGCCAGACGCGAGTTTCGTGTACATAAGACTCATCAGTGACGCTCACACGGAGCCTTGGTAAGAAAGCTATAAAAAGCTAAAATTGGCTAGTGTAAAATAATTCATTCGATCTAATCTATATAAGAAACAAAAAACACCTATGAACTACAAAAACAGACAACAACCACTGAACAACAGGATCCTTAAACGTTTACCGCAGAATCTGCAGAAATAAAAAAAATGTATTATGAGACCAAAGCTTTAGTAAAGCTTTATTTTAAGCCTAATATGTTTAATTATATGACACTTACATTGAATATCACATCTTTTTTTAATAACATTTTTAAATTTAGTCTGTTTAGTTCTTAAACATGTCTGATACCCGTATTTTAGATTTTAAAATCAATCTTTTTTTTTCTATCAGCAATCAAATTGATTCAAAGGTATAACTTTATTGGTTTGTAAAGGTCATGAAAACACTAATAAACCTAATAACATAGATTAATAACAAATCTGTGCCCCGTAAGCCATCTTGTCTGCCGCAATTTGTATAATCTTGTATAATCTGGCAGACAAATTAAAGCTCGAAAATGTGTTTGATCAGCAAAAATTGATTGACAACACAAACTGACTATAATTTTAATGAAACTGATGTCGAGAGATGCAGTGTCAAGTGAAACTTGAGATTCAATCATAGAACATGATTGACATTATGGCTTGGTGCAATATTATTTACATCTTTTTAACATGGAAGGTTTTAAGATAATTAATTTGAAATTATTTAGATATGTGCATACCTAGAAGTACACTTTACAATGATAACTCTTTATTTTTTTTCATGATGCGTTCTTTCCTAATAATTCTATGTAGATTTCTCAGACAGACGGGTTTTACTATGTAAACAAACAACCCCACAATTTGATTATTTTTTTTCCCAACGAGGTGACTTTTTTAATAATTTCTAGTGTAACAATTGCCAGCCTCAAGTGTCGTCTCCAAGTCTTCTTGATTAATTTCTGGTGTAACAATTGCCAGTCGTCAAATGTCGTCTCCTAGTCTGACTGTTATTTATGAAATGTCTTTCAACATTTAACACCAACCATTTATAGTATCCTTAGCTGATTGGCAAATCAAGTTTCTTGACACATTCGACATATTACTTCTGGTCAGCTAAGGATCGTACTGAATAGTTTTTCAGAGGAATTGTAACAAAGCAAAGCATGTTGCAAGTTTGTTAATTGTTTTAACATTTCATGTTTTAAATGTTGATATTTCTCTTTAGATTATATTAACCTGGAGGTAGCTACTGTACTTGTACTTGTGCAGTTAATAGTAATTAAATTTGAGGCAACATTAGGTTACCATAATTAAAATCTCATAAAACCAATATGAAGAGCAATTAAATCAAGGTAAAAATGCGGGAGTCATATGCACTCCATAAGGATTGAGACTGTGTGTGTCTACAGTGTAAACCTTTTCTGCTAATCATGTGCATTACCTGTCCTTTATATAAATTATTATACTCTGTCAAAATGTCACAACCCGTAAATGTTTAGAATGTATATTACATATATTCGTTCTGGCTTTTCAAAGATATGCCTTGAAGGTCTTTTTAACAATTTTTAAAAAGATTATCATTACTATCACTTTAATATGTTCATAGATATAATTCAATAAAACATTTGACTACTTGAATATATTTTTTCCAAAAAATAAAGCGAATTTTCGCCATAATTGCTGTTCAAATACCATTGAGAATAATCTTATTGACTAAATATAATGATGAACTCAAAATAGTATGTTCGTATTTCTCAAGGTACAGTTAACATATTGGAATTCTTAAGCTCTAATTTAATTGTTGCTCAATTAAATCCTTGGCATTTCAACGTATTATCTAACCAAGTTAACATGCCATTAGAGAATAAGTTATCGTAGGTTAATAGTGAACGTAGTCGCACACACTTTGAACAAACACATTTTTCTATACTGTGAACTATAGATATGTATGATACAAGCCATACTTAATCTTGGTACATCTGTTAAAAGTCTGTAGCCCGTATTTCGATGGTTATTGGGGTAGTTTTTTTTTTGTGGCATTTTGTTTTTTTGTGTATTGTTCTGTTTTAAATTTTGCCGTTGTCTTTTCTTTTGAATTGTTTCACATTATTTTATCAAGTCGGGCCTTTTATAGCGGACTATACGGTATAGGTTTTATTTACTGTCGGAAGGCCGTATTGTGATCTACTGTTGCTTACATTCACGACATTTGGACTCTGGTGGATATCTGTCTCATTGTCAATCATACTACATCTCCTTACATTTCTATTTGTTTCTGCATAATAGTCATATTTACCAATTTCAAGTACATGATGTGTTTTATGTATCTATCAAAAGTCGTAGAGAACTGGTTGTCATCTGAATAGTTGATTTCATCATCAGTCTGTCAAAAATGACAGATAATCGTTATTAAGACATTTTATAATTCATCAGATTCCGTTGTTAACTCATTGGGTAATATTAAATATATCTGATATTTAGTGTTATTCAGTGTTTTTTGTCAATCATTTGTCATAGTAAACCTCTTTGGATTAATTTAATCATCTTCTAGAAATTTTAAATGTGCTTATATGCGGCCCTTTTTATTTATGTTATTTCCTTCAAAGTCTATTTTATTACATCGTAAGAGTCTTCTTGTGTCGTAAGATCTGAAGTCAGAATTCTACTTACATTGCAAAATCCTTTTATTTTTTCCATGTTCATTACTTAGCCTAAGTTGACTATCGCCTTCTTGGATGGATTCATGTTGTTTAAGCTCTAATTTATTTTAGATCTTTTTTTATTTTAAACACTTCGCTCTTATGAAACCCTACTTTTATGAATAAAAGCAACATTAGTATATCGGTGTTTAAAAGTTAAACATCGATTGAGAGAAAACAAATTACAAACCAAAACGGAGTGAAACACATCAGTCATGAGAGTTAAACTAAGGAACATGAAGAATTCCAAAATACAAAAAAAAACCACCAAACGCTAACACACATAGCAACGAACTATTTGTAGCAAACGTGGAGCAAGCAACTATAGAAGGATTTCATGAAGACCTCTTTGATACCAAAACTGCTAAGATTTCTGTCGTTTTCACATAATTGTGGTGAGTAGAATTCAAAAGGACTTGGAACAATCCTGGAACTAAAATATATTGCGGACTTTCGTTTAGTTATTTCCGTTTTGAACATTGCATTATCTGTCGTTTTCTGACATTTTACTGAACTATTGCTACCATTTCACTTTTCATCCTTATTTAAGTAAGAAATTCATGCCAGCGGCAAGTATCAAATTAAAAAAATATAATGTCTATTTAGAGTTTGGTAATTGTCTAATAATAATAAATCCTGTCCACTTAATCGCCGTTTTTATTGTTTGCAACTGTCTGTGTTACAGTTGTATTTCGTTTACAACGGTTGTATTTCCTAAATTAAAGAATATTATGCAAGAAAATTTAGTTTTAACTGATACATTTATTGTGCATGTAAATTGACTGCCTTTGACGTGCTTCAATAGTGGCAGAAATTGTGCTTTAAACATACCCGTATATAACTATTTCAAGAGATAATTGGAAGTTCTTTAAGATGCTTGAATGGTAGCACCATTCGTTATACTGGTTTTCATCTAACAGGAAAGCGTTATCTTTGTAATTCTCAAAGATTTAAACCGACCATTGTTAAAAAATAAATAATTTCCTTTCCCTTCATGATATAAAGATCTAATTAGATTATTCGGATGACATTTTCCGTGTTGTTGTCAGATGAAATGAAGTCAGGGGTAAAGTAGTTTCGGCCTCGCTCTGGAAATGTCAAGATGATTTTCCGCTTGATTGACATGACATGAACGACGAGTTATCAGAATGATAGACAATCATTGTGTTTGTTCAACTACCAATCACTTTCTACTTGTCTTTTCTAAAGTTGATGGCCATGTAATAAATAAATGAAAAATAAAGTTTTGTGACATGTTTCGCGATTCTTTAATAAACTATTACCAAAGAAAGTGCAACTCCGGAAATCGATCTTTATAGCAAGTGAAATATATTTCCTGATCACTTTCAACAACACGGAAAGTGATGTTTTCTTAAAAGATGAAGTGCAAGATAGTGTGATGAACTTGCACTTTGATAATTAAATCGTATTGCAAATCACGCAAAATACAGATTCTGTTGCACAGATTGAAATGATAAAATATTGTGCAATATATTTCATATGACATTTTTGTAGGCGTTGTGTCACGAATCGGAAAATCTGAGATGTGGATAAAAAGTTACTTGGTTACTGACGAGAAATAAATTTTCTGAATGCTCAATCAGTACATCGAATTAAATTCTAATAGCTTATAAATTTGTATTTCTACCATTCTGCTGATAACATTGCTGACGAAATTCAGGTCACTAAGGTTGTCACCATAATATATCAATAGAAAGTCATTTTCTAGTGGTTTGATATTTGATATTTAATCTTTTTCAGCGGATTAAGAGATGTGAAAATAGTATGTATCAATTTCAATGATTTTCTCCTAAAGAAATGATGTTCTTTATGTTAAGCTGAGTTGTGTGATCGTTTGATGTTAATATCACTTAATTTTTTAATACTTTATAATTCGAAATATTTCTTTTTGAGGACTATTAAAAAGAAATAGGAATCATGATGTCAGCATAATCCGTCAAATATAATTCATAGCCTTGTTGTTTTGAATTTGATAAAGTTAGTCGACGTAGTTGTTGATGAACACCTCATCTACCAGAGTATAACTAGTGCTACTGTTCTTTTATATTTGGTATTGAAACTTGAGAACTTTTTCTTATGCGTGCTCATGAACTAGTTCTCGCGGCCTTTACCTATATATGTTTACTTTTATATATTGTTTCTTCTCATTAATTCTTCAAGTTTTTATATTTTCAGATTATATATAGGATACATAAACAAACAGCAAAATGCATATACATATGTATGGTTCATCCAGTTAAAAAATCTAGAAATAAAGTACTATAAGAGAGAACGGGTTTGTTATAACATGAGCAACGCGACGGGTTCCACATGTGGAGCAGAACCTGCTTTACCCTTCCGGAGCACCTGAGATCACCCCCAGTTTTTTGTGGGATTCGTCTTGCTCAGTCTTTAGTTTTCTATGTTCTTTTTTGTGTACTATTATTTGTCTGTTTGTCTTTTTCATTTTTAGCCAAGGCGTTGTTAGTTTATTTTCGATTTATGAGTTTGATTGCTCCTCTTGTATCTTTCGCCTCTCTTGTGTTTTCGTTGAGAATAGTTTTTTTTCCTGTATTATAGTTATACTATTTATATGTTTTAAACTCGTTTAAGTAGATGCGAAACGGTTTCTAGTTTTTGGATATTAATAAATATGGGTAATATATGCATGGGAAAAAGGTATTAAGCTGGTTTATGTTATATTATATGAAGAAAGGTCAGTCAGTCAATCTACATAAGAAAATGCCTGTAGCAAGTCATGACTATGAAAGTTGTAATCCATTCGTTTGGTGTGTTTGAGCTTTTGAATTGTCTATTTGATTAGGGAACTTCCGTTTTGAATTTTCGACGGGGTTCAGTATTTTTGTGATTTACTTTTCAGTTCACCATTTTGTGACATATTTAGTGATTATACCAAGCTTGAATTCAGTTATCCTTGACATTTTTTATATGAAATATAAGAATATTGTCGTTATATATAATATTTGTTTATTATGTTATTTAACATTATTTACAAGAAAAATAATATACTGCAAGCAACTAAGATTTATATGTTATACCATGGCTCTTAGTGAAGATGTTTTGGGACATCTGACATTTTTCGAATTTAATTGTAAAATAAAAAATAAAAAACAACCCATACGCGCATTTGCACACCAACATAAACATCAATTGGAAATAACAACTTGCTAACAGACATTGTTTTTCTTTTTCTGTTTTCCTACAGACAGAAAAAAAAACATTGCACGACGCAATCTTAATTATATACTGAATGAATAGATGATTTCAAAGACGTAATTCGTTATTCAATTTTTCTTAACTTTTGTTATTTTTATTGTTTTTTAATTCGATAATATAACAAAACGTTACGACAATTTCTCATCTCATGAGATCCTAATGCTAAATTCAATTGTCGTGTTTTGGTAAATCAGTTGTCGAAATCCAATTTCATCTTTCTCTTTGTCAATGCTAGACTATCCCAACACAGATTGGAAATTGAGATAATGTGGTAAGATTATATTCAATTATTTCCAAATCAAATAATGCCATGTGTAAATTCGTCTCTTTCTTTTGTGTGATTTCTATGAATTTCCTTAAGAAAATATTGTATTATTCGTTAATACATTCATGTGCGTATGAACAGTTTCCTTTGCACGTAATAAAATCACGTTTAATGAGTTAGACAATTTTCAGATTTTAAAAATATTCATTAATCGGAGGCTTTCATGATGTTTGAATTAAATTTGATATTTTGAAATACGATATAGAAGAGTGTTTCTATAGGCAATTCTAATATCACTAGAGGGATAGTAACGTGAATGGTGGGTGATCTTTAATACGCAGTTTTATGTTTAATCAGGAATATGAAAGAATGTAGTTGATATGTAGACGAGTGTTTGACTTTTAATTGTTTGAATTTACCTTTGAGTTCGATATTTTTTTGTCATACTTTTCAAAATATTAAATGATAAATGGAATTTCACATTCAATTCAAGATTGCATCCACAAAGTCATGCTTATAAGCCGTCATCTATATTGTCTGTTATCAATCTGACTTCCTTGGTGCATGATTCAGTGAAGTTAAGTTATGATATGGATCTCAAACCTGGTATCATTTCCATTGTCTTCATAATTTTCCATTAATTTGAAGATATGGAACAATGTGTCGAATTATCCCACTCACTGGTGTGTATTTCCTCTGCATGCTGATCCGTAAGCAAATGTACCAATAGATCATATAGACACATTAAATAAACAGATCAAGTTTATCAACATTCAGTATAAAATCATAAAACGGTCTCAACTTTCTTACACTTTGCTTGATTTTGATACCTTGCATATACACCGTTCTATGTGTTGTCTGAATTGTATCTTTTGTGTGCTTTTCTTTCTGACTTATCTCTACGTCTCCATATATCGCAGTGATACTTTGGTTCTTATATTGTTCGTTGTCAGCTCAACTTTCTTAAACTCTTCGTGATATCATAACTTGAATATGCAACTTTCTATTTGTTGTCTGCTTTTTAGCGTTGTTGTGCTTTTCTTTTGAGTTGCTAGTATCTCTACGTCTCCATACATCATAGTGTTAAGTTGGTTCTTATATTGTTCATTGTCAGCTCAACTTTCTTACACTCTGCGAGGTATCATAACTTGAATATACACCTTTCTATTTGTTGTCTGCTTTTTAGCGTTGTTGTGCTTTTCTTTTGAGTAACTAGTATATCTACGTCTCCATACATCATAGTGTTAACTTGGTTCTTATATTTTTCGTTATCAGACAGTTTTGGATTAAACAACTTCAGAGACAATAATCAATAATCAGAAGACCTGATTTAATGTGGATAATTACACGTTGCTATAACATCGAAGGTAAAGAAAAATTAAGCTAAATCGATGATGATCATACGTTAATTCATTAAACATTGCAATACAAGCAACAATCTTGTGATACTCATTCTAGAAATAGTGTCTGTTTTTAGTCACATTGGATGTGTTTATTCAGATGGCATTGTTTCGGGGGGGGGGGGGGAGATATTATTTTCCCATTCTTGCATGTGATAACAGATTAAAGAAGTCATCTAGACATAACATGCGAGTTGTCTAAACCGTCAATGTATGATTTTTCTCTTAATTTCAATCTGCTTTCCCAATATTGTAATCAAATACAACTGAACCATGCAATGCAACAGGGTATATGGTAAGTGGATCGTCATGGAAGAGTTGTTTGTGCAAACAACACCTTTTGCCTCTGATTTTCGAAAAAAAAATTATAGTAAAACTTCGGTATTCATTGTTTTATTCCAGTGTTTAAATGCTACAACTTTTTCATCGAAAATCAGAGGCAGCAAGTTTTGTATGTACAAACTTTTCCATGACGATCCACTTACCATTTACCCTGTTGCATTGCATGGTTCAGTTGTATTTGATGAAATATAAATCGGAAACATATGCTCAGAATTATTTTTTTAAATAACATATCATTGCTTTGGCGTTTATTTATGAAAATTGTTTGCGATGTGTAATAGTAAAAAGAATAAAATAAGGACGGCGTCATGGTGCAAAATCGTATTTTTTAGATTTTGTGTTTGTGGTGCAATTCTACTAAGCTATTGTGGTACATGAAAATGCAAACAATTAAACATAACAGCTTCACATATCATTATGAAATAAATCACACACGACATTATACTCACTTTCTTCCGGATATCAGTCCATGCAGCAACTGCTCAAATAATCAGCGTAATGATTTTACCTTTTGTCTAGTCGTTGGATTTAAAATAAATTTCATTTCATCCTTTATAATCAGATCTATAAGTCTTTAAGAACGAATAAAAAACTTGAATCTTTTATCATCCAAAAGTTTAGAAACACTACCACGACATACAATAAACTCATCATAGATGTCAGGATTGTGTAAGTGTGCCAGACGCGACTTTCACAAAAGACTCACCAGAGACGCTCGAATAAAAAAATAAAAGTTTTGCCAAAGGTTAAGTATTTCAAACATTCAAAAAATAAAAGAGTTGGAAATCTTTCGTCTCTGTCATGTCTGTTCTGAATAATATTTGTTATCAAAGAATTAGAATTCTCATCCAAAGGTGAGTCACTTGATATCAAATTATGTACACTATCTACTATTACAGATTTGGTCAAAAGTTGAACTTATATTTAAAAAAGATATGATGTTAGCCAGATGAATCGACCATAAGAGAGAGAAGAAATACAAGAATTATTACCGAAAGGTAAATATTTTCGAGGAATTTGTGAATGTCGAAGAAAGATGAGGGACTTCCGCTTGCTTATTGATTAGTGACAATATAAGTGTGCATCTTCATGACGATTGAGTGCATGAATTATAAGAGTGTTTTGTTCAAGACTACTCATGAATTTAACATAGGTTGAAGGTATATTAAGATAAGAAACACAGAATGTACCCTTTCTATGTCATAGTGAAACCATTTGACATCTTGTGTCATCATGTGCACAGTTTGAGGAAAAATAAGCCTATTTTAAAACTGGTATGTCTAAGGATCTAGGGGAAATTGCACGCCTTACTTAAAGTTATATGAAACGAGTATATGATCATTATGATGTTATAACAATTATTATACCAAAACATACATCTTTATTCTATATTAACTCATATGTGCATGTTTTTCTATATATTACGAATCCATAAAGTAAAATGGAAAAAAATAAATTCGGTCGCTGGTTGTGGATCGAAAACAATAGCTGCTAATTTACTTTCGGGATTTAATTCTGAAGATTACCAGTTCACCAGACAGAGACAAAATATAAAGGTTTCTAATAGTTATAAACATATTATTAATACATTTTAAAGGAATACAATTCCATCAATTGCTACTGATTACATTGTATGATATTTAAGGCTTGCAAGATAATGTAGATAAAAGTAAAAGTCATTGGTCACAGATCATTACCAGTGAATCTTGAAATTAAATTGATACTTTTGATATCATTTTATGTGAAAATAATAAACAACAGGATAAGATTTGAACTTTTAACATCATTAATCAAACCTGTGAGCTCTACTGATTTTTATTCAAAAATCTGTCAACACATTGATAAACAATAAAACAGATCACAGTATTCGAAAACATATTTTTAGCTGTTTGATTCCGCGTCATTCAGATGGTAGATAGTTTAAAAACACAGTAAAAGTAATCAACGATACCAGACTTATAATTTAGTTTCCCAGATGAGAGTTTATTCTATAAAAGATAAATCTGTGGCATGCAAATATAAACAGGTTGATGACCAGACATAATTCCAAGATGGAGAATATTGAAAACAAATAATCCCAAAAATCAAGTCATATTTTGTTCATGCCATCTTTGCTTGAAAGAAGACAAATTTCAGTGGTTTAAATATAAATATACTTTTACTGAACTTTTGTTCTTCCAGAAGCAGTGAATATAACTGTTTTTTATATAGATATAACTGAACTATTTGCAACGATTTTGAAACGATCATGGGTAATTCAACCTTAGCTTTCAAGATTCCTTTGAAAAATTTAAGGTGGTACCTAACATACCTAACACTACAGGGAGATAACTCTGTAAAATCAGCTAAACGTTTCAATCGCGTTGTATTTGTAAGGAAGTATTAAGTTTCTAAATGATCAAAACTAGTGTTTGTCAAACTGCGATATATCCAACCATTTTTTTCTGAGAAAGTGATTGGCTCAAGTTTTTTTAAATTTTGAAAAAAAACTCAAAGGGTCAAAGCATATATTTTGTAAATATTTTATAAAAATTAAACTAGCCAAATTAATTGTAGTCAAGGTGTTGGGTACCACCTTAATCAAACCGACTAAGTTCCAATATCAAACTTGCTACACATATGTAGTAGAATAGATTAAAATCTTCTTTGATTACCAGGATTTTTATGCCTTTATAATTACTTTATTACTGACTGAAATTAATGCAATGGTTGAGTTCAATTGGCCGTTTCAGAATCTAAAGAATCATGGGTCATTTCATTATTCGTACCCCAAAATGAAAATAACGTAACGTCATTGGTTAAATTTCCATTGTTTATGACATTTTAACCAATCATGATGTTTTAGTGTACACTTTTGAAAATATTACCCATGATGCATTAGATTCTGAAACGGCGAATTTAAGCATGTTTCTCCAAGATATAATCA
This sequence comes from Mytilus galloprovincialis, assembly GCF_965363235.1. Classification (NCBI taxonomy): domain Eukaryota; kingdom Metazoa; phylum Mollusca; class Bivalvia; order Mytilida; family Mytilidae; genus Mytilus; species Mytilus galloprovincialis. The sequence goes on along the minus strand of NC_134850.1, from coordinate 43,357,428 downwards.
AACAGTAGTCCATAAATCATGATAAAATCAAACGCTAAACTAAATTCAATCGACTGGAACATTGTCATATTCCTGACTTGGTACATGTATTTTCAACCGACTGGAACATTGTCATATTCCTGGCTTGGTACATGTATTTCACATTGGAATATGTATCTAACCTGGTTTTAAAGTTAATAGCTAACTAAAGACCAACCTGTACAGGATAACAGTTGTTTATAGATCCGTTGTATATTGACGAAGTTGTTTTTCTAGTCTTCTCCGTAAGTTGATTCTTTAATGCGTTTCGGTTTTTTGGCATGTTATTTATCAGTAAATTCCTACTCTAACGTTTAATTCCAAGTTAGATTTTAAAACATATTTGTTCATATAGAATAGTCTATTAAAAGCGGGATAACTCGAAGGTAACCAAACCTACAATTGGAAAAAAAAAAATTCGAAAAATTAAGGATTTTCTTATACCATGAATAGATTACCTTATCCGTATTTTGCACAACTTTTGGAAATTTTGGGTCCAAAATGCTCTTCAACTTTGTACTTGTTTGGCTTTATAACTATTTTGATCCGAACGACATTGATGAGTCTTATGTAGACGAAACGTGCGTCTGTCGTATTAAATTATAAGCATGGTACCTTTGATAACTATTTGGACAATTTCACCTATTATTTTGGGTATTTTGTATACAATAAAGACCAATCAAAGTCTATCTTAGAAACAATCAGAATCATTTGTTCACTGCTTTACCTGTAGGAGCATTGCCTAGATTTGCGTGTTGCTTGTCAAAGACCAGCGGTAGTTTTTCGCTTATATTCATGGCAGAAACAAACTGACAGACTGCAATACGTAGTACATTCATCAAATTAAAAGGTGTAAATATATATATAAGGAATACTTAACAATATAACAGACCAAATCAACCACTAGTATCAGACTGTCTCTAAATTAACTAGACACACAAACAAAGACAAACAAAAAATTAACAAACAACACATGTTTTCAGCTTTACACTAAGATCTAACCGCCTCATTCTATCCTGTTGTGGTTACATATCTATACATTCCACAGTTAAGTTGACAGCCTACTTTATCAACGACTGTACTGCCAGATGGGAGATGACTTAACTGGTCTGCAATTCCATTTATAAGCTCCGCTCCGTTATTGTGGCGATTAGCGAAACAACAAAATGTTCAGTTTAAAGAGAAGTCTAGCGATAACTATTTTTTTGTTTCAAAGAAGATTCGGGTTATATATTATAGATAATTGCCCCAAACAAAATTGGTTGTCGAATTGTGAGTCTTCTTTATTTCAAGGCAAATATTGTCTATAATTACACACATGTAACTCTAATTATTGTTTTTGTATAAATGAACCGACCCGGAACTTTATGAGAAAAAAAAACGTATCTAAAGCTGATGGTAACGAATGTTCTGTTATCTAGGATCTATTCCATTAATTGTTCCAGACGACATAATATGAAAGAATAGTTCTTCCCCTTAGAAATTCTATTAAAAGGTGGCTGAGAGGTTGAAGTAGTCAAACTATTTGTCTTATGCCTGTCAATACTGGTAGTGTGAGTCCGAATCCTCGTGCACGACGACAATTTGAAATATTAATATTGACAGTTCGGATATCTATAGTTCCATTAACAAAACATGTCCACTACTAAAAAAACAATAATGCTGAAAGTGGCGTTAAACATCAATCAGTCAAAGCAAAAACTTCTATTTTATGACGTGTCAAGGGCAGGCTTTTGATGTCAAATCAATGGAGGCTATCGATGTCACAGTGACGAAACGCATAAGAAAGACAACCCGAAAACAGAAAAATATTCTGCCAAAATAACCTGACATTGAGCAATAAATAAATATTGCTGTATAATGTTTTTAAAGGGGCATTAACTGTCGAAATCATAGACTCAAATTCTCATATTTGATTTATAACATACTAAAACATATATCAAACTTAGTCTTATATTAAGTTTTAAATAAACAGTGCACATACTAGATAATAATCATATATCAGAATTTCTTGTGTATTTCGGTCTAGACGCCATTTAATTAGCTTTCGAGATGACCCCAAAACCTACTGACCGTCACATAACACGATATAAATATAAACAAATATATGAATAGACATGGTCCTTGTGCAAATCGATTTTCTATGTCTATTAGATTTCAGGTTTAACGCTAAAAAAAACTTGCTATTTTTCGATTTTACTTGTATAAGAATGATTTTTTTGTGTGGATCGAATAAGTAAATCATGTGATTTTCCTTTGCTTCACTTTTAATGTTAACATTCTTTTCTTTTAATAACCGAACACGCATCAATCATGTGTAATCCAGCCTTAGGTTAAATTAAAGTTCACATGAATACGGATTCGATGAGGTCGAATTATCCACTTGCAAGTGAATAATTCACCATCGGTGTTTCTTAGCTTATTTTGACAAATTGAACTATGCTGGCTGCTAAAAGCCAATTATTATTTCACTATTTCACCTATCAATTCTTGAACAAACAAAAAACAGAATTCATTTTGTTTTAGGGGTCTTGTAGCTAGTGTCCCTTTAATACACAAATTGTTGAGAGATGAAAACTACGATACTTCTATGTCATATTAAAAAGGAAATATTGTTAACGGGTTCATATTAACATATCATTCTTGACTATATTGATAGTTTTCTGAGACCCAAAGACGTAAAATAAACTGAAGATATCTTGAGAATAATCTCTTAATTATGAGTTGTGTCAGTGATTTGGAATGTCCAGTATCAGTATCACAGTTGAATTTTCAGTGCATAATTACTTATTAGAAGGCCAATGAACTCTCTATACTTGATATTTTCTTTTTGTACCACACTAATTCAAAGCTATTTTGTCACATCATAGTAAAGATTAAAAAGAGATATAAACAATACTGCATCTCTTTGTGGGATTAATTTAAATACATATTGGGAATAAAGGTGACAATTAAATATAATTCAAAATTTGGAATAGTTTTATAATTTTTCTGTTGATTTGTACACATTATTGTTTTTTATAGTCCTTGATACATGATTCTATATTTAATAGATATAAGAAGATGTGGTATGAGTGCCAATGGGGCAACTCCTCGTCCAAATCATGATAGTTTGTTAAAGTAAACCATTATAGGTCAAAATACAGTCTTCAACACATTTTTTTAAAGTAACTATAGTTATTTATAAACAAAATAATCTTATTCTTAAAAAAGATCAATATAATATTTTTGTTTGATTATAAACGAGGACGGGAGTGAGGGTTTGGTATGCATAGGTATAGGAAGATGTGGTATGAGTGCCAATGAGAAAACCCTCCATCCAAATAACAATTTATAAAAGTAAACAGTTATAGGTCAAGGTACGGCCTTCAACACGGAGCCTTGGCTCACACCGAGCAACAAGCTATAAAAGACCCCAAAAAATAACTAGTGTAAAACCATTCAAACGGAAAAACCAACGGTATAATCTATATAAAAAACGACAAACATTTATGAATCTCATCAAGAAACGACAACCACTAACATCAGGTTCCTGACTTTGGACAGGTGCAAACATGAAGCGGACTTAAAGGGAAACTTCGCAAAAAAATCAAAAATTGATATTATGTTCATTCTGTATAAAAATGCTCAAATTCATGAATATTAAAGTTTTATTCTGCTTGATAAGAGATCACCATCGATTTTAAATTTAGAGTATCAATTCTCTCCGGTCGGCCATTTTGTTACCTTCTCCGAATTGCTCCCAAGATATGTCTAAGGACCAAAACTACAGTAACCCGATGTAGTCGTAATTGCGTGTTGATATCTTGTCAATCGTACGGTTGTTTTATCCGACTAGTTAACTATAACTAAGTTGATACAGAAAATTTTCTTATCTTTTTTTTTTAATAACCATGATCTGTTATTTTTAACAATAATGATAATATTGGAATTAGTTAAAAAGTAAAAGTTTCAAATCATAAATAAGTGTTCCGTGAAAGTTGAATTGTTTTCGGAAATCTAATTAGTTCATAATTCTTTTATGTAATAAATTTTATTCAAATAAATTAGGATCTTCGCTCCACTGATCACCTGCATGGCTAAAGGTATTACTCCCAAAGGTATTGCAGGGAGTGTGACACGTCCAGGTATTCAAGCGATTTCCTGTCGAGCTTGCAAATTCATGCATCGTTTCACTTCTTAGGGTATTGGTCAGTGTACACGGCCGATAACTTTATAACTTTCCATTTTGAACTATTAGGTGTATAATATGCATCTCTATCTTGCGTGTCCGAAAGTGATATTATATACTAGTCATTACTAAACTCATACCAAGGATTTGTATAGTTAGTCTAACTATACAAATCCTTGCTCATACGCTTGTTTATGAATAAAATTTCTGATGTAAAGAAAATTATTTATAAAAATATAGATAATACCTAAAAAAAAAAAAAAAACAGATTTGATGAAATAAAAATCTATATACATATTTTTTGTCAATGGTGAAGGACAGATCGGACCATACCAGAAATTTTGATTTAAAAAAATGTACGCACTTGTCGACCATCGTATATACGCCAGGATAAAAAGTTACGGAACTATAGCGCAAATTCAAATATATACATGTATACATTGTACATAAGAAAGAAACATACATTTTGTGTAAATTGTGGTAAAAGTTTTGTTAGTGGACTAGTCCACGTATGCCAACAGTATGTAATCATCAAATGTCGAAAGACTATTGTATACCAAAAGAAGAAGAAGAAGAGATTTAAATACAGGTCGATATATAACTTTCTTTATGGACATTTATATATCAATTAGATTGTTCTCGAATAAAAGAAGAAATTCGTCATCATCATAATTGTTCCGACATGCATGTTATATGTACGCAACTGGACGTACACTAATAATCCCTAAGGGAAGCCTTAAATATTTCAAACAGATCATTAACAATTGCAATTATATAATTTAGTCCATCCAAAGTTATCTTTAATTACCTATTTAGGAATTAATGTTTTCATCAAAATATTTCAAATCTCACAAAGCACGAATACTTCAGATATTTGATAATTTTTTTTAAAAATTGACAGAAAATTTAAGAATCTTTTTGGAATGGAATCGAAATTTAAAAGACAAACTGCTTGTCCGCTTTATAGGTATTCTTGCCTTGTCTTTATTGTTAATGATCTGATTGAAATATTTAAGGCTGCCGATCCTAATCTAAAATAGTACAATTTTTGGTTCATACACTCGTAATTAGAAGGCTATTTTTATTATAAATTTATACTTCAATTAAAATAATAAAGTATTTTATCGTTACTGAATTAATCAAAAGTCATAACTCATTTAAAAGTGATCTTATCATGCTTATGCAAAATATAAAAATATACAACAGCTATCCAGTTATTGTGCGACCTTATTATTCCCGTTAATTAATTAACTTTTTTTTTACATTTCTGCAGGGACGTCTATATAAGTCCTTGATTTCTGTGTCTAAAACTTTGACTGACTCCCGTTTTCAATTCATACGAAATGTTGTTCACACCTTCAAGCCAGTAAACCGTGACGCCTAGATTTCACTGAATGAGGATCAAAGGATTAGAATTACATAATGCTAATCCTTTAATTACCTTGAGTTAACCGACGCACTCAACATTCTTTAGGTGTCACAAAACAATACACATTTTATTTCCTCCGTACAAGCAAGTGAAAATGTTTGCTGGAATGAAGCAAAAAGGTCAAAATACAAACGTGTATTTTTATTACACTATTGATCATGTCAATTTCATATGTTTGTTTAAAGTATTTGTAGAAAAAATCATAAAAATGTTCTCTTGTATGAATTAATTTTATTATTAAAATTCGATTTAAAATATCCACACGATCTAATTTTAAAAGTTGCATGGCTATCACTTATTTTTCGTTGGTTAATAGCTACACCAAAAGTCGTCGATGCGCTTTAAATGGCGTTATTAGATGGTTAACGAACAAGACTTAAATGAGATATTTTCACTCCCGGCATGCATCAAAGACTTAAACTACGTCACATAAGTCAGGAAGTTTCAAGAAATAAAATTAATAATTCCCAATTTTCTCCTTTATTAGATTTCATATCAAAATAAAACTTGGTGAATATGTTTTTTATGGTATTATGAACAAAATAAGATGAAAAGTGAAAATTCGCGAATTATCCCTTTAAACGTTTTAAAAGATACCAACCTTCACCCTTACCTGAAACTATAGTGTGAAATGTTTTTGTTTTCCTGAATTCGTTTCTTGTTATTTATATAAGTTGAACCTTGAATTAAATAGTTTTGACTTGCGTAAAACCATTCAAACGGAAAAACAAACGGTCATAGTACAGCCAAACAAACGGCCTACTTGATCAGAGACTGTACTGCGAGATGGGAAAAGACTAAATTGGTCCGCAATCCCATCTCAGAGCTCCGCTCTGTTAGTTTAGGGATGTACGACATAATAGGTGTTCAGTTTAAAGAGAAGTTTATGGTTGACCATTTTTCGTTTTAAAGAATTTAAAAGAACAGTTGTTTAAAGCTCCGTTGTATATTGACAAAACTGTTAGTCCAGTCTTCTCCGTAATTTGATTCTTCAATGCGTTTCGTTTTTTTTTTTTGGCATGTTATTTGTCAATAAATGCCTACTCTAACGTTTAATTCCAAATGAAATTTTAAAACATATTTGTTCATATAGAATAGTCTATTAAAAGCGGGATAACTCGAAGGTAACCAAACCTACAATTGAAACGTGTTTTTTTTATCGGAAATCGTCTTGCCTAAATAAATAAATCGTATATGTATTTGTTTGTCATTCATAATTATTTTATATTCAAATCACTCGAAAATTAGAAGTAGAAGATTATATAAATCTTTACAATATGAGTTCTTTGAACTTAAATTGTAAGTTTTTCAGATAATGCCTTGAACATGAAAATGTATGGTTTCAATAAAATATTCTGTTAGATTACTCAATTCAGTAGATTCATATGAAGTTACCTGAATCTAAAAAGAAAGCGATTATTTTTTCACTCAATACATGAATTTAGTTAGAAATGATTTCCATCGACTGATTCAATGTTACTGAAATCACGATATACCAATGTTTATCTATTTTTTTATTTATTTATTTTTTTTTTTTTGCTGATTTAGCAACAAGGAAAATTAATGTGTCGTATGTGACATCTTTCATCACATAGGCGCCACATATGATATTTATGAAGTAGAAGTTTAACAGAAGTGTATGTGTTAGGCTTTCAATAGGTTTATCTTTGTTGATCTAGTGTAAACTCAGAAATTATAGTGATTATTTTATTGATGCTAATAATGGGACTGGATGAGTACCTCAATAGTAAGAACTTTCATTATATTATCTTATACCTTTATCTGTATGCAGTGTTATCCAAATCGTAATAATCAATCTCGCATTTTGTTTATTCTGCGAAAATAGCTATAATTTCTGAACTAACAGGATTGCGCTATGATTATTTTCGTATTATCGTCTTAATTTTTGCTTATGTGCATTGTCTTTATGCCAAAGGAGTAGGTCCAGTAAGACCCCTTTTTGGCCCCACAATATAGCAGTTTTACAAAGTTGTTAAAATGTAAACTTTTAGTTATTTATTGCACAGTAGAATGCTTCTGCTCTATAAAAATGGGCTGTTTTTGACATAACAATGCACATATATCGGGTACTAGCATCATAAAGTCATGCTAAATTACTGAAATCTTCACAATTCTAGCATTTTAGTTAAATTTTGGACGGTTTTCGTGTAAAACGAAAGTGGCCGCATTCGTGTTTATCCTTAATATTGAAATGTAAGTTGTATTTTATGATGATACATAATATATATAAAAGTTGGGGATGAACACGGATGCGGCCACTTTCATTTTTGACAAAAACTATCTAAAAAGTGACATTTTTCGGCATATTTAGTAGATTTCTCATATTTGAGCTTGAATCGGATCATTTTTAATGACTAAATCAGTTAAAATCTTTCACATAAACTAATTGATTCAAATGAAATAGACACTAAAGTGTTTAAAAAGTGGTCATAATCTTTCGTCAGATGAACCTGAATTTTGAGGCCAAAATCGGTCATTACCGGACCTACTCCTTTTATAACACAATGCAACTGTTGTTCCCCTTTTTTTTATGCATGTCAACACCGAAGTGTAGACATGAATATCATTTATATGGTCATTTTTTTAAATATGAATTTCCTGTTTACAAAAATATGAATTTCTCGAAAAATTAAAGATTTTTCTTATTCCATGAATAGATAACCTTATCCGTATTTTGCACAACTTTTGGAAATTTGGGGTCCAAAATGCTCTTCAACTTTGTACTTGTTTGGCTTTATAACTATTTTGATCCGAGCGACATTGATGAGTCTTATGTAGACGAAATGTGCGTCTGTCGTATTAAATTATAAGCATGGTACCTTTGATAACTATTTGGACAATTTCACCTATTATTTTGGGTATTTTGTATACAATAAAGACCAATCAAAGTCTATCTTAAAAACAATCAGAATCATTTGTTCACTGCTTTACCTGTAGGAGCATTGCCTAGATTTGCGTGTTGCTTGTCAAAGACCAGCGGTAGTTTTCGCTTATATTCATGACAGAAACAAACTAACAGACTGCAATACGTAGTACATTCATCAAATTAAAAGGTGTAAATATATATATATAAGGAATACTTAACAATATAACAGACCAAATCAACCACTAGTATCAGACTGTCTCTAAATTAACTAGACACACAAACAAAGACAAACAAAAAATTAACAAACAACACATGTTTTCAGCTCTACACCAAGATCTAACCGCCTCATCCTATCCTGTTGTGGCTGCATATCTATACATTCCACAGTTAAGTTGATAGCCTACTTTATCAACGACTGTACTGCCAGATGGGAGATGACTTAACTAGTCTGCAATTCCATTTATAAGCTCCGCTCCGTTATTGTGGCGATTAGCGAAACAACAAAATGTTCAGTTTAAAGAGAAGTCTAGTGATAACCATTGTTTTGTTTCAAAGAAGATTCGGGTTATATATTATAGATAATTGCCCCAAACAAAATTAGTTGTCGAGCTGTGAGTCTTCTTTATTTCAAGGCAAATATTGTCTATAATTACACACATGTAACTCTTACTATTGTGTTTGTATAAATGAACCGGGAACTTTACAAAAAAAAAAAACGTATTTAAAGCTGATGGTAACGAATGGTAACATTACTATAAGACGTGTCACGGTACTTTTCTATCCCAAATTCATGCATTTAGTTTTGATGTTATATTGGTTATTCTCACCGGATTTTGTCTAATGCTTAGTCCGTTGCTGTGTGTGTTACATTTTAATGTCGTGTCGTTGTTCTCCTTTTATATTTAATGCGTTTCCCTCAGTTTTAGTTTGTTACCCCGATTTTGTTTTTTGTCCACAGATTTACGATTTTTGAACAGCGGTATACTACTGTTACCTTTACTTTTAGTATCTGTTATCTAGGATCTATTTCATTAATTGTTCCAGACGACATAATATGAAAGAATAGTTCTTCCCCTTAGAAATTCTATTAAAAGGTGGCTGAGAGGTTTAAGTAGTCAAACTATTTGTCTTATGCCTGTCAATACTGGTAATGTGAGTCCGAATCCTCGTGCTCGACGACAATTTGAAATGACTAATATTGACAGTTCGGATATCTATAGTTCCATTAACAAAAAATGTCCACTACTTAAAAAACAATAATGCTGAAAGTGGCGTTAAACATCAATCAGTCAAAGCAAAAACTTCTATTTTATGACGTGTCAAGGGCAGGCTTTTGATGTCAAATCAATGGAGGCTATCGATGTCACAGTGACGAAACACATAAGAAAGACAACCCGAAAACAGAAAAATATTCTGCCAAAATAACCTGACATTGAGCACTAAATAAATATTGCTGTATAATGTTTTTAAAGGGGCATTAACTGTCGAAATCATAGACTCAAATTCTCATATTTGATTTATAACATACTAAAACATATATCAAACTTAGTCTTATAATAAGTTTTAAATAAACAGTTAACAGTGCACATATTAGATAATAATCATATATCAGAATTTCTTGTGTATTTCGGTCTAGACGCCATTTATTAGCTATCGAGCTAACCCCAGAACCTACCGACGGTCACATAACACGCTATAGATATAAACATATATATAAATAAACATGATTTTCGTGCAAATCGATTTTTCTATGTCTATAAGATTTCAGGTTTAACGCTAAAAAAACTTGCTATTTTTCGATTTTACCTGTATAAGGATGATTTTTTGTGGATCGAATAACATGAATAAGTCAATTGTATGATTTACCTTTGCTTCACTTTTAATGCTAATATTCTTTTCTTTTATTAACCGAACTAGCATCAATCATGTGTAATCCAGCCTTTGGTTAAATTGAAGTTCACATAAATACGGATTCAATGAGGTCGAATTATCCACTTGCAAGTGAATAGTTCATCATCGGTGTTTCTTAGCTTATTTTGACAAAATTGAACTATACTGGCTGCTAAAAGTTAATTATTATTTCACTATTTCACCTTTATTAATTCTTGAACAAACAAAAAACAGAATTTATTTTGTTTTAGGTATCTTATAGCTAGTGTCCCTTTAATACACAAATTGTTGAGAGAGAAAAACTACGATACTACTATGTCATATTAAAAAGCAAATATTCTTAACGGGTTCATATTAACATATCATTCTTTACTATATTGATAGTTTTCTGAGACCCAAAGACATGAAATAAACTGAAGAAATCTTGAGAATAATCTCTTAATTATGAGTTATGTCAGTGATTTGGAATGTCCAATATCAGTGTCACAGTTGAATGTTCAATGCATACTTATTTATTAGAAGGCCAAAGAACTCTCTATACTTGATATTTTCTTTTTGTACCACACTTATTCAAAGCTCTTCTGTCACATCATAGTAAAGATTAAAAACAGATATAAACAATACTGCATCTCTTTGTGGGATTAATTTAAATACATATTGGGAATAAAGGTAATGATTTAATATAATTCAAAATTTGGAATACTTTTATAATTTTTCTGTTGATTTGTACACATTATTGTTTTCTATAGTTCTTGCTACATAATTCTATATTTAATAGATATGAGAAGATGTGGTATGAGAGCCGCCTATGAGAAAACTTTTCATCCAAGTCATAATTTGAAAACTAAACCATTATAGGTCAAAGTCTTCAACACGGAGCTTTGGCTCACAACGAACAACAAGCTATAAAGGGCCCAAAAAACGGGAAAACTAACGGTATAATCTATATGAAAAACGAGAGACGAGAAATATTTATGAATGACATCAACAAACGACAACCACTGACATCAGGTTCCTGACTTAGGACAGGTGCAAACAAATGCAGCGGATTTAAACGTTTTAAAAGAAGTCAACCTTCACCCTTATCTGAAACTATAGTGTAAAATGTTTATATTTTCCTAAATACGTTACTTGTTATTAATATAAGTTGAACCAATACTAGTGTAAAACCATTCAAACGGTAAAACAAGCGGTCATAGGACAGCCAAACAAATGGCCTACTTGATCATAGACTGTACTGTTAGATGGGAGAAGACTAAATTGGTCCGCCATCCCATCTAAGAGCTCCACTCTGTACGTTTGGTGATGTACGAAATAATAGGTGTTCTGTTTAAAGAGAAATTTATGGTTGACCATTTTTCGTTTTAAAGAAATTTCTGCTGTATCTTATTGATTATGGATCCAAACTAAGTTAATTACATGTATCGAATTGTGATTCTTCCTAATGCCAAGGCAAATATTGTCCATTACACACATGAAATTCTTTTTGTTGATTTTATATATAATATCCGGGAACTTTTAAAAAAAAATGAATAATGCTGATGGTAACAAAAGTTTGAGTTATCTAGAATCCACAAAGAAATTAAGATGGCGGAATGATAACGAAAAAACCGCAAGGAATGTTTGGCAACTGAGTTTTGTTCCGTCTTATAGAATATCCCTTGGAAACTTTTGTATGAACAATGCCATTTAACTGTTCATGTTGGAACAAATAGTCTATACCATTTATTCCGTAAGGGGAAAGTACTGTAATGTTTGTCAATTACACACATGAAATACTTTTTGATGATTTTATATTAAAGATCCGGGAACTTTATAAAAACAAAAAAAGAATAATGCTGATGGTAACGAAAGTTTGTGTTATCTAGAATCTACAAAGAAATTAAGATGGCGGAATGATAACAAAAACCCCCGTAAGGAATGCCTGTCAACGTATTTTTGTTCCGCCTTATATGATCCCCTTGAAACTTTGCTATAAACAATGCCATATAACTGTTCCTGTCGGCTTCAAATTGCGACAATTAATGAGCTGACATATTTTCACATCATAACAGACGGAGAGAAAAAGAGAAAAAAAATTACGATTATACGATATGTTTGCGTAACAAATGATAAAATCGTGCACAGAAGACTAAGTTTATAATATATATATATACATGCATTGGTTCAAGAATTTGATAAACATTATTTCACACCAGTCACTCGTTTCATATGACTTAAAGAAAAAAGATTCCGGAATATGTCTTTCCCTAGGAACTTCTTTAACTAAAGTTACCGAGTGGTGTAAGTAGTCAAACTACTGTATCACCAGCGTGTCAACAATGACTTTGTGAGTCCAAGTTTCGCATGTTGCAGGTGCGCTCGAATCCAATCATAATCAGTTTTCGAATGCCGTTTGGTTCTCTCTGGACAGTCCGGTTTCCTCCACTAATAAAAAGTTACCTCCATGAAATAGCACAATAGTGCTGAATGTGGCATTTTAACACCAACCAATCATCGAAGGCACATTTATTTCATGACATGGCAGGGGGAGGGGGTATGAAATCAAATCAATGGAGGCTATCAATGTCACTGACATCCAAAGAAAGACAACTCGACAACAGAAAAATCCTATGCCAAAATTGACACGTGCGATTTAAAAAAAAAATCTGTATAATATGTTTAATTCACAAGTAAAAACTACGGTTATTTCTTCTCTTCAGTGGTCAATTTTTTTTAATTACCGATAGGTTGTGTTCGTTGGGGAAACTGCCTCTGATTTCTTAATATTTGTTACTGATCGTTACTGGTCTGGTATTATGAATATGAGGGGATTTGTGGTATAAGATAAGATAACTTAAAGATTAGATATTTTTATTCAAATTAAAGGTTCCATGCAAAGCCATGTAATTTATCACAATAATTTGTATCGTTGACACACTATTTTTGATAACCATATATGATTATGAATGCAATCATCTCAATTATAAGATTGTAAACCACAACAGACCACAGCAATAAGCATATAAGTAAACAAACATAACAATTATATATATAATATTAACAGGCAAATATTTTTAATGGATTACACAAAAACATATGTGTACTATATTGATAGTTTTCTGAGTTCAATACGTTACTGATTCATTGATTTTTGGTGATTTAACGCCACTTTTAATCACTGCATTTAGGCTATTTCGTGTCGGCCAGTTTTTATTGGTGGAGGAAGCCAAAGTGCCCAGAGAAAACCTCCGACCTTCGATAGGAAAACTGACAATCGTAGTCAATTAAGATTGGATTCGAGTGCACCCGCACGAGCTGGGTTCGAACTCACAACCTCAGAATTGACTGGATAGTGATTACGGAATTAACTACTTTTTTCTCTTGACTACTTAGACCGCTCTGCAACCAAGACCCCACTGAGAAAACAACAAAAAGGCGTACAAAATAAAACTAAAGATATCTGGAGAATAATTTCTTGATTATGAGTTATGTCAGTGCTTAGGAATGTCCAGTATCAGTATCATAGTTGAAGGTTCAGTGCAGAATTACTTATTAGAAGGCCAAAGAACTCTCTTTACTCAATATTTTCTTTTTGTACCACACTTATTCAAAGCTCTTTTGTCACATCATAGTAAAGGTTAAAAGAGATATAAACAATCCTGTATCTCTTTGTGGGATTAATTTAAATACATATTGGGAATAAAGGTGATGATTTTATATAATTTGGATTTTAATATAAATATGGAATACTTTTATACTTTTCTTTTGATTTGTACACATTATTGTTTTCTATAGTCCTTGATACATGATTCTATATTTATTAATACATATAGGAAGTTGTGGTATGAGTGCCAATGGAGCAACTCTTCATCCAAGTCATGATAATTTGTAAAAGTAAACCATTATAGGTTAAAATACAGTCTTCAACACAATTTTTTAAAAGTAACTATAGTTATTTATAAACAAAATAATCTTATTCTTAAAAAAGATCAATATAATATTTTTGTTTAATAATAAACGAGGACGGGAGTGAGGGTTTGGTATGCATAGGTATAGGAAGATGTAGTATGAGTGCCAATGAGAAAACCCTCCATCTAAACAATTTATAAAAGTAAACAGTTATAGGTCAAGGTACGGCCTTCAACACGGAGCCTTGGCTCACACCGAACAACAAGCTATAAAGGACCCCAAAAAATGACTAGTGTAAAACCATTCAAACGGAAAAACCAACGGTATAATCTATATAAAAAACGAGAAACATTTATGAATCTCATCAACAAACGACAACCACTAACATCAGGTTCCTGACTTTGGACAGGTGCAAACATGAAGCGGATTTAAACGTTTTAAAAGATACCAACCTTCACCCTTACCTGAAACTATAGTGTGAAATGTTTATATTTTTCTGAATTCGTTTCTTGTTATTAATATAAGTTTTGTACCACACTTATTAAAATCTCCTTTGTTACATACAAATTAAAAAGAGAAATAAACAAACCTCCATCTCTTTGTGGGATTAATCTAAAAACACATTGCTAATAAAGTCGATTTGTTTGTATAACATAAAATTTTGAATACTATTATAATTTTTCTTTTGATTCGTACAAATTATTGTTTTCTAGACCTTAATATTTGATTCAATATTTAATGATATTTTGTCTTAGCATATTATATAAACCTGTCTTCATATACATAACAATGGAAAAATATACTTAGATAAAGAGCTACGGACTTGTTTTTAAGTATTACTATTGAGTTCGTTAAAATTTTCGATTAATTTTTCAATTTGTCAAATCCGATTGAAAGTCATTGAATACTGCCCTATAAGGGACGACATCAAAAGATCGATGTAGGATAAAAAAAACTTAAATCGAATAGTTTGAGGTTTGGGGGGGGGGGGGTCAACATTGCTAATCTTTTGTTAATCTAAAATCGATTTTACATCTATCCATATAGGTAAATCAATAGGGTCAGCGAAAAAACTATGTGAATTAAGTTTTTTATCCTACATTGAACTTTTGATGTCGTCCCTAAGCTAGAACTATTTTTTTTTCTTTTCTTACCAATGAACTGATCGAAATTGATACTCCTTTTCATTACACTTATACATGTCTTTAGAATGTTTAAAAAATATCAGACGTTACGCGCGATGTTCGTACCTCATTGGAAATTCGGTGTAGTTGGCAAGATGCAAGTCCAAAATTTATAATTTTGTGATATCATATTCATTGCTATTGTACGTATTTTAAAAAAAAACGAATTTTAAAGTAAAAACGAAAAAAATAATTGCTGAAACTATGTTTTATGCTGCATGCGACAAGCTTCACTTTATAAAAACGGCGATTTTACGGTTGTCCCGCGTAACATAATTCATTTATTGTAACCACTAAACTATGATTTTCGTCAAAACTATTTAATATTTTGAAAAACGTTTTTTTCCATTATTAAACAGAATGGTTCCTTCAGTCTTTTATGCACTTTTAATGACGTTATGATCACGTCATAGAAAAAAAAACGCGTTCCATACTACAAGGGCAAATCTGTCCCACGGGGAAAAAAATTGGGATTCAAGATTTGAAAATCCAAAAACTTTTATCTAAAATGAAAAAAGTTTAGTATTTGTATTTACTACATCAATGTTAATTTGCTTAATTTTATGAATTTAAAGACCAATTTCCTGAAAAATGATATATGGTAATTTATGAGCGATTTTTCAAAGGCTTACAAGGTTGTCGCACCGCCATTTTTTGACGTAAAAACGAACTCAACTCAAATGTACGTCAATTGTTTGCTTATCAGTGCTCTTAAAATGGTAGAATTTTATGATGTTTTAAAATGTTATTTTTCTCAATTTTTCAAAAAACTTAAAAAAATCAATTTTCGATTAGTAGTTAAAAAGCACCGTCGATTTTGCGGAGTCTTACAAGAATGTCGCACTTGCTTAAAAACAACGTTTCAGTCGAATTTTTGGTTTGAACGTTACGAAATATTTTCGACGTTGTGTTACGCTTACATGTACGAACATCGCGCGTAACGTCTCAAGAATTTAACATTTTTTGTAACGACAGCCTCGAAATATTACAGCAGAAGTATAATAAAAATCCATAAAAAAAATTGAAAAATACAATATTCAATAAATAGGTCGGACCATTACTTATCTGTAGAATTAACTGGCATTAGATATAAATATGGTTGATCGGATTATCCAAGTCCTACAGCAGAACTGTTGCTAAAGAATGCAGCCTTTTGTTTTGATCTGCAGGATGTATAAAACAGAGTTACATCCAATCAGATGTTTACATTGGCGAATGGAGAGTGCAAAAAAGGTTTCGGAACATTTGCAACAATTCCATTGGTGGTCTGTTACAAGACAAAATTGCTTTATATGTCCAATAAGACAATTTTTTTCCAATGGCTATCAATCACTTCAATTTTCCGGGCGTTCAACATTGAACAACCTACCACTTAGTCATATCATTAATTTGTTCTAGTCCTAAATATAAATGAAATGTTTACAACTAAAAGCTATCGACAATCATCCAATATTCACGTCAGAAGCCACGTGTAAAATGGTGGCTTACTTCTCAAGGTCTCACAATTTTTTTAAATGTAGTTTTGATGAGTTTAATATAGAAAATTTGTGAATAAGATTCAATAGATTCGGTTCACCGACCTTCAAGACTATTTCACCACAAACTTGTACCATCGGACACTCGTCATTTCAACGGACGAAGTAGATGTAACATAATTGTCTTCCAGCAATGACTATCTGTTTCATGACCTTGAAGTGAAAAACAGCAATACAAGTGTTGTTATTTGCTATTGATTGTGTCAATTAGATTGAAGTGATTGAAAGTGCAAGAAACAACTCAGTAATTGTAAAAATATATCCAGAGACACTCAGTTCAATAATGATCACGTGTCGTCCGTGTCCACTAGCTATATAGACGTTACTAGGTTTTTTATGTGGATTATAAAACAAGATCCAAAATAGTACTTTTCGAATATACTAATTGCCATGCATTCCTGAGACATACAGTAAACATGATTTATGTAATGTAAATTTTGAGGTTTCAGTGAATGCACAATAGCAGATGCATTGGCATAGATAGCGAGTCTTGTTGATAAGTGACACGCTGCAACATCAAATGTATCCTTTTTATAAATTTTACTAAACATATAGCTGAAACTCTCATTGAAATTTGATCTTACACATTTGTGCCTGATCTGTTTACGCCGGTATGGTTTTGATACTCCTAATATAAACATTTTAAGTATTGGCTTCCTAAACATTACCGCATGAGTGGACCTTGTGAGGACTGTATTAAAAGAGAGGCGAAAGATACCAAAGTGATATCGAAAAAGAAACTGACAATGCCATGGCAAAAAAAACGAAAAATGACGAAAAGACAAACAACAGTACACAAAACACAACATAGAAAACTAAATATTGAGCAACAAGAACCCACTAAAAACCAGGGGTGATCTCAGCTGCTCCGGAAGTGTAAGCAGATAATACTCCACTAATGGTGTGTAATACCGTAAGACTGGTTCCCTGTCCTTTATCTGTTATATTCTGTCTGGGTCTAGACTAAGAAACCCGTATGTTGTAAGGGAGAGAACCAGCCTATTATGTATCATGAATTTGGTTACCTACAATCAGATTCAGGATTGTATTAATTCACGTGAATTTACTTCGATGAAATCAACTTTATATTGCCATTTACATTCCTTCATGGTGGACAATCAAATCTCAACCTAAAAGTTAGTATGAGAAACATTTCGCTGGAACTTCCTTTTGAGCTTTTCTCTCAACAAAGCATGCTTTAAGAGACGGTAGGTTGCTTCTCCACCTAAATATCAGAGGCTTACAATAAATTGATGTAATTACTGTTCTATATGTTAACCTTAGTATTTGTATGATTTGTTCTTGAAAATTTAAAGCACAACAAGAAGTATCAGAAAATATTTTTTTTTACGTTAGCAGATAATTGATGGTTTACGAGGCATATCTTTTAATATGAATTTCTTTACAAATGTCTTGCACAAAATTCATGTGACCCTACAAGAATGCCATAAACTTTCAAAACTTGCAGGTAGAAACTAAACAGGACTATAACATATGTATTTACACTTTTGGTTTTTAGCTGAATATTGTCCCGATGACCTAAGGTCTGTCTCCGAATAATCTTCTGACGTCAAGCAACAATCACTTTTCAATTATGACGTCAATTTTTTTTAAATTGGGATGTCAAATTTTACGGGAACTTAGGTGATTTTAAGTAATGGCGGACAAATTTGCATACAAGTGTAAATACGTTTATGAAGAAAAAACGAGAGCCTTATCTTACAAAAAAATCGACATCGACAGTAATCCTTGATAGGACAGCAAAAGTTCCCGTAGAAATTGGAAATACCGACAATAATACAATATACATAAGCTTAAGGAATGCATCGAAGTCGTGTCTGTATCAGAAGTATCGCTGTACAAATGTCAACTAATATTCATTCTTATCAATACACTCATCAGTAATGGGTTTTTTAATGAACATGACAATCGTCAAAATCTAGAAAATAATCTTTATTGCGTATACAAATAATCCTTACATTTGGTCTAATGTTTTCTTGTATAATCAGTTCAGATCATTTGTGATTTTATCGCCTTTCACAAATAGGGAGACACATATAAGCCGGGTAATAATTCCTTACATCGTGCCACCTACCACCAGCAGACTGCATTATTTCAAGATACCCTTGTCCCCCATCTGGTTCTTGACTGTCCTCATTCCAGTTAAAGTAATTCATCGGGGTTCCATCATCAAACGTCCAAACCCCCGGAAATAAAGCATCTGTGCCCTGGATACATACTCTCTCTGTTGGTTCGTTTGCTGAAATATTAACACAATCTTCCAACCTTACTAAGTTACTTATGGTCCATATAATGTAAAAGATGCTTACAAGGTCAACAAAACCTGGTTTCACCAGTTTAAATGTGATATTATTAAACTTGTTTGATTGTGTTGCTTCTTAAAATTGAGAATGGAAATGGGGAATGTGTAAAAGAGACAACAACTCGACCAAAGAGCAGAAAACAGCCCAAGGCCAGCAATTGGTCTTCAATACAGCGAGAAAATCCCGCACCCGGAGGCAGGCTTCAGCTGACCCCTAAACAAAAATGTGTACTAGTTTGAAGTGAAAATGGACGTAACACTAAACTCCAAAACTTATAAATGAACTAAAATTAAAAAAACATACAAGAATAACGAAGGTCACAGGCTCCTGACTTGGGACAGGCGCAAAAATGCGGTAGGTTTAAACATGTTTTGTGAGATCTCAACCTTCCCCCTATACCTCTAGCCAATGTAGAATAAACGATCACACAGCAATACGCACAGTTAAACTTAGATTAAGAAGTCAGAGTCCGATGTCAGGATAGGTAGCAAAAGAAACTAAGCAAAAAAGACAATGATACATTAATTAACAAAGGACTACTAGCAGTTACTAACATGTCAGCTCCGTACTCAATTAAACTGATTGAAAGAGTATGTCTTCATCAGATGAAAATCAAGCACAGTCCCTCTCGTTAGGGGTTTAGTATCATACCATCATAAGATATATGAGAAGAATATAACCCGTATCCTGCCAACAACTGGTTTTAGAATAAATGTGTGTATTTCCGATGCAAAGACCCTATGAGTGAATCAATATTAATTCCAAAATATGCCATCTTTAATGACCAGACAACAGTATCGTAAGTATATCCCTTCTTAATAAGTCTGTTTGAAGGTTTGGTTAGCTTATGAGGTAAATGACGACATTGTTGTTCTTTGTATAGGATACTACCATAAAAGATTGGATGTGAAATACATGAACGTATAAGATGACTGCAAGTAGATTTATATTTACGAATGATGATCCTTGATCCGATGATAAAATTTACTAAATGTTTTGACTAGTTTGTGATATCGAAAACCCTGTTGTAATAATTTTTCAGTAATACAGAGATTTCTTTCGTTTAAATCAAATACGTTGTTACATACACGACAGGGGCGGATCCAGCCATTTTTAAAAGGAGGAGTTCCCAACCGAGGATAAAAGGGGGTCCAACCCCTTGAACCCCCCCCCCTCCTCTTCCCTTGGACTGGCCACTGCACGAGCGAATCGAACAAGTTGAGATATATAGGTGATAAGGGGACGTCACAATCTAAAAATGGCTAATTAACAATAGGAAATGAAAATTCATTCTTTTATCATTAATTTTGATATTAAGCTTCTCGTTAAAGATCCAGAAAAGGGCAGTGTTCATTGTTAGTATTAGCTTTATTTAAAGTCTGTTCAGCAGGATAAATCTCTTCACTACGTACTGAAGTCGCCATTATTTAGAGCCAATATATCATCCAAATATCTAAAAGTGTTATTAAATTTTTGTATCAGATGTTGTTTTGATGGGTCTTTGCTGATTTTAGTCATAAATTGTAACTCATAACAATACAGAAACAGGTCCGCAATAAGTGGTACACAGTTAGTCCCCATTGAAATTCCGATAACTTGACGATATGCGGGATCTCCATAGCGAACAAAAACGTTATCTAGTAAAAATTCAAGGGCAGTTGTCGTATCAAAGCAGATCCAATTGACATAGATCTTTTGTTTGTTGTTACTAAAAAATTACATAAATTATAAAAAAGAGTTTGAACATATATATTAACATTCTGACTTTTAAATGGCCATTTAATTACAATGTAGGTGCGTGAGTTTTTTCTTAATGAGATTATGAGGCAAAGTCGTATATCGGGTAGAAAAATCAAAACTTTGAACAGATTCGAAATCACCAATATAAGCATGCAATTTATCAAGTACTTCCAACGAATTTTGAAACTTCAAAAGTAATTAATTCCACTATTTTCCAAGGCCTTATTTTAACAATTTATTACCAGGTTTTTGATCGTACCAAGTGTACATAATAGACAGTTTAATAGTGGCACAATGGTTTGAAGACGAAGACTTAGTACTGTTCAAGCAAATAATTGATAAAAGGGAAACATCCTTTGTCATGTTGATGTGGATACTAGATAGGATAACTAAAACAACTCCCTTCTGATACAAACACATTTTGCAAACCATAATTTTTTTTTTCAATGTCATACAATCCACAAAACACTATACAGGAAACTAAAGATTGAATAAGTAAAGATTAAAATTCGGGAGGGGGGAGGGGGGGTAATTCAAGTGCTATGTAGGGTATGCAGCTGCATCATTACCACTGTTTTGCTCGTATGATTTCGTAAAATCAGATAATAAGTTGCAAAATGTGATTTATGTATCTATACTATTAAACGAGAAGACCTCATTTTGTGTGTCGCTTCTCCTCCTTCCACAATAAACTAATCATCATGCCTCTGTGTCCTATAGGTAACATGTATAGTCGCATTTGTCATCCATTCTTATGATCATTCAGTTTGGGTTATTTGGGGGAAAAAACGAAAAAAGAAATGTCCGGATATTTTCCCGTCATTGGACAAAACTTTAAGTCAGATTAGACTTCCGGTTTGTGTTTTTCTGTACTTTGAACATACAAAGACTATGAATAAATTATATAAATTTGCTTTCTGCTATAATTTTGAGTTCTAGAATGTATCATCCTTGCTTAACGTGTTTCAGTTTGGGTTATATTGGGAGGAAAACGAAAATGAATAATATTTGCTATTTACTATCAATTAGTGTACAGTGGCGGATCCAGAACTGACTGACCTAAAAATGGGGGGGGGGGGGCGTTCCTCTCATGCTTCAGTGATTCCCCATATAATCAACATTTTTTTCAACGAAATGCCCCCCTCCCCCCCCCCCCGGGATCTGCCTATGGTTTACTATCAACGGCGGTCACTGCGGATATATTTCTGTATACTTGCATACATTTACTATGAATAACTGTATTTGTTATAATTTACTAAAAATTCCAATGGTTATCTTTGGGGGGAGGGGGGGGGGCTCTTTTCTATTCATGAAGTTCACTGATGTATATATAAAATATAAGCACCTTTGACTTTTGATACCTCTCCTGAAATTCTCTGTATAGTAATTAAAGTATATATGCATGTTCATAGAGTACAGAAAGTAGGTATACAAATCGGTATTTGGGAAATAGGGGGAGGGCAAAAAAAAAGTGCCCAGTCCTTAAGTACCTTTGACTTTTGTACCTCTCCTGAAATTTTCCAGTCAGTATATTTTTTTTACAGTATAAATACGCTCTATTTCCCCGCGATTTCGCGGGTGTGTTCTAGTGAAAAATAATAATATGGTTCTTCCGTTCTGACTTGTTTTATAACTACTACTAGTAGTACTTTTTTACACACCCAAGACGGAAGAAATTTATAATGTGTTTTTTATTATTATTAAAATATAATTTTTCTATTATATTGGTTATTTTATTTCGAATAATATGTTGTTTACTTTAAAAAAAAAAAAAAAAAACTACACAAGATCTTGTCACATCCTGTAAAGTATCGTCAACAATGGCCAAATAAGTAAAAAAAAACTACCAAAAAAACAATGAGTTGACACTGCGACCCATACGGCAATGTATGGACCGATTGGTCAGCTACTTAACAGTGTGTGGATCGAAGCGAAGCTGAGGTCAATATACTTTTGGAAGATGACATTCAATTGAAGGTGAATTGATATGGATTATATGTTATGGTTACCTATAAATGTTCACATATTTGTCCTATGGTCTTTAAGGATAGCTGTCTAGCTTACCAAACTTCATTATCTTTCTTTCATGTTAAGATTAAGCATAAGGTAAGTTAATAAACTTTGTCATATCAACTTGAAACTTTAAGTTAGTACATACATTATATGTTCATTATGAGGTAAACTTTTGAAAACTTTTACAAAATAAGATTGTTGCCCCCGATTTCGCGGTTAACTGGACATACATGTAGGAATGTTCATAATGACCAAAACTTTTGAAAACTTTTACTTAATAAGATTGTTGCCCCTTATGTCGCGGTTCACTGGACATGGGAATGTTCATAATGACCAAAACTTTTGAAAACTTTTACCAAATTAGATTGTTGCCCTCGATTTCGCGGTTCGCTGGACATGGGAATATATGATAGTGCGAGCGGGGCATATAGTGCTACATGTATATGCAAATTATGAATACATATTAGAATATACCTGTGGTGAACTCAATGAATTCTTGTTTGTCGACCGAATCTATTCGTATCAACTCGGCACTCAATGATGCACAATGGAGTTTAACGACCAAGAAGTTGAGGGTGATCGGTACGTTTAAATTAAAGCACAATTCTAGCTTCCTGTAATACCAGAATCCCTCTGCTGGTGGACATCGACCACTTCCTAAAAAAAAAAATTAAATTTCATGAAAGTGTACAAATATAGTTACCATTTACTTAGTATTAGATAACATGTGCCTTTCATTCCTGTATCGTTTCACTGTCATTACACTTTGTATTTGATTCCTTTATCTTTTTTGGTATAACACTATGTGTCTTTGATGCCTGTGCCGTTTACTGTTATGACACGATTTGTCTTTGATTCCTGTACCATTTTAATGTCATAACACTTTGTCTTTGATTCCTTTATCTTTTTTGGTATGACACTATGTGTCTTTGATGCCTGTGTCGTTTACTGTCATGACACTATGCGTCTTTTGTCCTGTACTGTTTTACTACCCTGACACTATGTACCTTTCAGTCCTGTAGCGTTTTACTATCCTGACACTCTGTGTCTTTCAGTCGTGATACTATGTGCTTTCAGTCTTGTACTGTTTTACTGTTGTGATACTTTGTGCCTTTAGGTCCTATACCGTTTTACTGTTGTGACACTATGTGACTTTTAAGTCCTTAACCGTTCTACTGTAAGTTGTGACACTGTGTGCCTTTTAAGTCCTTTACCGTTTTACTGTTGTTGAACTATTTGCCTTTAGGTACTGCACCATTATACTGACATGACACTATGGGCCTTTATATCATGTAAATTGTACACTTTTAACGTTATAACACTTCGCGCATTTAAGTCTTGAACTGGTTTACTGTCAATACACTATGAGCCTTTTATTTCTGTACCGTTTTACTGTCATGAGACACTTTATATCTTTTAATTCTGTACCTTTTTTATTGTAAAAAAAACTACATGTATGTGTCTTTTATTCCAAAACAATTTTACAGTCAGTCTTGCACTGTTTCGTGTGTTGTCACTATGTTGCCTTTATGTTATATACACTTTTATTGACATGACACGCACGATATTCCTGTACCTTTTAACTGGCATGACATTATGGGTCTATAATTATTTTGAAAATTGTGGTATGATTGCCAATGAGAGGAATCTTCACAAGAGACCAAATGACACAGATATTTAACAACTATTGGTAACCGTACGGCATTCAACATTGAGCAAAACCCATACCGCATAGTCAGCTATAAAAGGCCCCGAAACGACAAATGTAAAAACGAGAAAACGAGAAAACAAACGACCTAATTTATGAACACAATAATGAACGAAGAACATATATATGTAAAACAGCAACAAACGAGAACCACTGGTATTTTTTAATTTTATTTTAAATTAACGCAAATAAAAACTGCTTCGTTTTTAAATATATGCGTCCATGTTGCCCTCCTAGGCCTGATTTGATGATTACTACCATATAACGTACATAAGGATCTGAATGGGGGTTTACGGAGCAGAGCATACTAGGGAGAGAAAAAAATAAAAAATAGAAAAAAACGGATTAGTAAAAATAAACAAATAGTGGGGTGCTAAAATACAAAGAAAAGAGAACAATGGGCTAAAGAGAAATTAAAACCTATTAATTAAAGAATGCAGAAATGAAGGACCCCTAATCTAGACCATCGTACAAGTAAAACTTACCATCTTTTGTGTAGTAATGTCTCCATCCTCCTTCCGTCACTTCCGGTTTTGTGTACATGAATGTATCACGGTGTAAAATGCATTTTTGTTTTTTAAAATGAAAGAAATAAGTTAAACATTCTGGATTTGAATAACATTTCACATGGCATTCTAATAAAGACCTTGTATGTAATTCCTCAAGCGAATAATTCAGTCCATATTTTCCATCTAAATTTGGGTTGCTTCGAGCATGAAGTATGTTTAATGAAGAAAACCATGGAATGAACGAAAAGAGTACGAATATTGAGGGAAACTTTTTCAAAAGAAACAAATACATTTTTTTGATATATTTTCAAATGTTGCAAACCCCTAATGGATCTTTACTCAACAATGCAGCGGTCAATTTACTCAGCACTGCAGCGAACAGAATGATATTTGTAGAATAATACTCAACACGGTAAAATGCAATGGGAAGCTAAGTCCTTTTCTGATTGCTTGAAAATCATAATCGATCTTATGTTATACAATCGACTTTGGTCTTTGAACCTTGGGAAGAATTAATTCTATTTCTGGGTTGTGTTTGTTTAATTAGAAGGCAGTGATTTACCGATATTCAAATCTAGTTGATCCATCGTAATGATGCAAATCAAGGTAGAAAATTAAAAAGAGGGAACAGTATAAACTCAAAAAGGAAAAAAAGACTGAGTGAGTTGACAGGGTTGGAATCTCCGGATATGCATGCACAACCCACAATGCAATTGACAGTCAATCACAAATACGATACAACCAAAATATTCACACATCAGACTACTATTCTGGTATCTAAAACAAATCCTTTAATACAATGTATATACGTACTACTGTTCAAAGACACGTGTCGGATTTTTTTTTCTCTGACTTTGTTATATATTATTTTTTAGATAAATAGCATTACAGAAAGCAATTAAAGGGCCAAAAACTTGGAAATACTAGGATAATGATATTAAGATTGTCATGAATGGCATCAAAGAGCAATCAGATTTTTTTTATGAAAGTCTTATTGATGAAATAGTCTTCTGGATTAAAGACAAAATGAACAGATTATCATGGACTGAAACAATGAACTGACAGGGGATATTCTTGAAATGAAGTACACTTCATGAACTATAAGTAAAATTGCACCGTGTGTATGAGAATATAGAGATGTGACCAAAACTTCATTACAACACGCCTGGTATACCATCTAATTTCAACCAAATGGTTGAGACGGAAAAAAGTGTTCTGGCACTTCCTGTTGAGCTTTTCTGGTTCAAATTATCCAAAATAAACATACATGTAGGGTAGGTCGACTTTTACGTCAATTTACTGAAAATCGATGCGTTTTTTGTAAAATAGGAGAATGTCATGCCATAGATATTGGAATAAAGGTTTGTCTCGTGTATAATACGGACCAATATGATTTAAAATGACATCGGCATCACTTTTCTCCTGCAGTTAAATGTGGCCAGTGCAGTCAGCTATTGACAAAATGACAGTGATATCATTGATAAACTAACGTATATATCAGTAAATTAGTATTTTTCTAAAACCTTACAGTTTGTTCTTTGTCTTTACTAATATAATTTCATTAAGCTAAATATGTTATAAAGTATGTCATGTTGAGATTTTCTGGTATCGGTTGTGATATTCTGGAACAATGTTGAGATCTTCTGGTAAATGAAATTTTCAACAAGCTTAGTATCAATTACATGTATATACAACCGTCTAAATTCATAAACTTGTCGTATATTATTTGACATTTCAACTGTCATTTTAATCTTGTCTGTAGTTATGACAGCAGCTTCTAAAGAGACCTTTGGTTGTAATAGAGTCTAAATAGTAAACAGCTGTGTTTTTTTTAAGTATTAAAGTTCCAGCGCAGGAGATTATAGTCTACCGTTTGAGATGCAGTTTTGCACAAAAGCTATTAGGTCGATAATGTTGTAATTGACATCTCTATGGCTAGCTTTTCGATATCCACCACGCTATAATTTACATTTGCAGTGCTGGTGTTCCCACATCGCTTAACTTGACATCTCAATAGCTAGCTTTTCGATATCTACCGCGCTATAATTTACATTTGCAGTGCTGGTGTTAACATCATCACTACACTTTATCTACAGAACTGGGTTTTAAAAATGGTAGTGGCTATTCATCCGGCTAGCCGGACAAATAGTCAAAAATGTCTATTCATCCGGCAAGTCGGACAAATAGCATTTTTACGGTTTTTTGCTATTTGCCCGGCCAACTTGAAATATAATAATGAAGATATAACATCGTATTTTGAAGAAGATAAACAAAGCATGAATAGTTTTAAAATATATTGTCTAACATCGTTTTATGTCAAAGAACTCATTCTAATAATAAAAAAACTATACATTTGATTCAGATTTTATTTATTCTGAAGGAATTTGGGGATTGGGGGGTGTGGCGGAAAATGATTCCTCTTTTGTCGTTCTGCCTATGAATTTCCTGTAAGGTAAAAAGTCGGGCCAAGGATTATGGGCTTCATGAGACATCTATGATTCCAAAAGATCCTGATTTTTTTGTTTCTGTGAAGTTTGGTTAAAGTAAGGTCCTTAAATGATTATGCACGATTCTCGATTTAAGAGAAAAGGATAGGCACGTGTAACCTATCCCCAAAAGTATGATTGTGTTTTCGATAGATTTTTTTTTTTTAAAAATGTATATTTATACAACAGAAAAAAAGGGGGTGTCATATTCCCAGTCCAGGCATATTAGTGCATGTTCATAGATCTCTGTTGTAGTATAACTTAAAAAAAATAATGCATCCAAGCAAGTTTGATATAGTGTTTTTTCCGAATGCGTTTTGCCTCCATAAGGTAAATGGGGATAAATCATCAATTTCACTTTAATTTCAGGCTTATTCCTCACAGTTATCATGTAAACGCTATTGTTCTGGGATCACTCCTCAAGCAATTTGTTTAAAGCAATCACATTCTCTCTTGTTTTCTTTATGACATCTTTAGATATAAATCACGATCTCCGATTCTCAAAACGTTCATTGCGGCATACGCGCGTTTATTATCCGACAACTCATTCGGGACACTTTCCGCGTCACATGACACTTTTATTCATATTGAAGATTTGCGCATCCGCAGATGGATGGCCGGACGAATAGAGGTTTTTAACTATTCGTCCGGCTAGCCGGACGAATAGACACTCCGTTTAAAAATCGTTAGCACGGGACAATTTGCATACCCTGTGCTATATTTACATAATCAGTACTTAACGTTGAATCTTCTACACCAGACCTTTTTTCTGACAGCATCATACCGTGGTAGGGGGTGTCTTTTTTATAAAGAATACATAGACGTGCCGCAGGAATTGGTCTCTTTTTCATAGTCAAATTATATATCAAAGGGTAGCAATTTCACCAAAGTAAATGTCAGTGGGTCAGTTATTTTTCTATTACGTTTTTTTCTATGTTTATAATCAATATAAACAGGAGTAAAACTGCACAGATTGTAGTATTAATGTTTGAATGAGTCATTAACGCCCATTGTGTAACTACATTTTTTTGTAAATGCATAGTCAGGACGAGTACATGAAAATAATACATGAATATAAACCCTCCTTTGTACTAGATTGACACGTCGTGTGTGCTTTGAAATGAAATTGATATATACGTCCACTTGTAGTTTTGTCCATCTGATGAGTTAAGCCCTTTTCAACAGATTTTATAGCTCGTTCTTATGTTGTACTGTTATATTCCACTGTCCAAGGTTAGGGGAGGGTTCGAATCCCGCTTACATGTTTAACCCTGCAACATTATGTATGTATGTGCCTGTCCCAAGTTAGGACCCTTAAATTCAGTGGTTGTCGTTTGTTTATGTAATAAATATTTATTTTTCGTTCATTTTTTTTTATATATATAACAGGCCTTTAGTTTTCTCGTTTGTATTGTTTTACATTGTCATTTCGGGTCCTTTTATAGCTGACTATGCAGTATGCGCTTTTCTTATTGTTGAAGGCCGTACGGTGACCTATAGTTGTTAATTTCTGTGTCATTTTGGTCTCTTGTTGAGAGTTGTCTCATTGGCAATCATACCACATCTTCTTTTATATATATATTTAAAGTATACACAATGTATTAATCCGCAGTTAAGATTTGTCACTTTTTTTTTAGATAACATTATTCTAAATCTAAGCCTAGAAGTATTTACTCCTCACTTAAGCTGTGATCACACCTTATCGGATAGCACGAACGGACGGATTACGGATAAAAGAAACGGGTTTCCGTTGACAAAAAAATGTTATCCGTTGGGAGTCCGTTGATGTACTGACCAAAAAAACGGACCTCTAACGGATGAATAACGGACAAGATACGAATTAAAAACGGAAACGGAACGGACAAGTACCGTACTGTGATCTACACGATCGCACTACGATCGTTAAAAGCATTATTTTTGTTTAGAGATCGTAGTACGAGCATGGCCTAGTGTGACGGGGCCCGGGGTATAATATAAATGTTGCTGAATATTACCAAATATTAAGGATGCGCCCTGAATGCAGTTGACTTGTGAACAAATAATCTAAGTTATAATTATGTCAATACAACACGTGTGATTACACTAAGTTGGGCGTCACTTATAGTACTTGCAAAGCAGTTTTAAAATCGAATCATATTTTTATTTGTGTATTATAATGACACAAATGACATCTATTACTCACAAATAAATGATCACCACCTTTTAGAACTCATCCTGAAATAATGTGTACGAACAAAATAAACCTAGAACAGGGGGTCCTGTTCGATTGTTTAGTTTTTAACAATTTTATACAGAGTCTGAATTTTATATTTCTTTATAAATAATTAATGTACACATTTTCGGCATCAATTAATGTCTGTTGGGAATCGAATCATCCAAATCATATTAATAAATAAACATTATAAAATTATCTTATTTATATACTTGTAAGGCATGCATTTTTCTATCAACAATTCTTAAAGTTGTATCTTTATTTAGATTTTAACTTACCACAGAGAGAAAACATAAATGAGGTTAACCGTAAAAAGGGTAAACTCGAATAGTACCGCTATATAGTACTGATATAGTTTCTTTGTTCATTTTTGGAAATATATTTATTTTACAATATATAATTTACATTTTAATTAGTTGAAATAAACTCTAGCATAGCTATTTTAACAGTTTTTGTCTTTTATTATATAGTAATAATGCACGCGTGTTGGATTGCTAGTCGTAGTAAATTTGAACTTTGAAACCTCAGCGCCCATGTTTTTAACAATTATATATTTAATGACACAAAGTAACCAGAAAGTCTCAACATTGTGAAAGAAAGACTCAACCAATACCTTTATATCTCAACCATTTAGATTTTTTCATTTTTCTGCTAAGAGTAGGTTTGACAAACAAATATTTTTGCAATTTACAGACGTGGTTATCGTAAAGCATAAAAAAAACCCACAAATAATTGACATATTTTCTTGCTAAGTCATTAATATCGTAGCAGTTCAATCGGATTCAAAGAAAGTAAACATGATAATCCGTAGGAGAAAAGTGAATGTGACTTCAATTTCAGATATTGTGCATCAAGCATGTCAAGAAGAGACATATTAGTTACAATTATCATTTATCTATGGCATGACATTCTCCTATTTTACAAAAAAAAATCATTGATTTTAAGTAAATTGACGAAAAGTCGACCTACCCTATGTTTATTTTGAATATTTTGAACCAGAAAAGCTCAACAGGAAGTGCCAGAATACTTTTTTCCGTCTCAACATTTGGTTGAGATTAGATAGTTTACCAGGCGTGTTACAAGAAAGCTAGATTTCAATGTCAAAACAGTTTCGTTCCAAAATTCGTATTGTTTGCATCAGAGACCGGATGGTTATATAAGTTACACAGTGTGCTATCGACCCAATACGATGTATAACACATGGACGGTGTCAGTAAATTCCATATGGGGAAATAGAGAGTACAATTCGAGCCGCATATGAAATTTCAAGTTACTGGCCCCGTCATAGGCAGTTGTCTCTGAAACAAGTTGCTTTCTTTAAAAAAGAAAAAAAAAAAAAGAAAAGCAATACATGAACCTAAGACCGCTGACTGCCGGGTCACCAATTTGTTTAATTTGTGTTTGCTTTTGAATTGAAATAATTGACTGTGAATAGAAGAAGCCAGTTGAAAGTTTATATTTACAGTTTCTATTTGAAAAGTTATTTTAAAGCTCGACTATTTTATTTATTACTTGGGAATGTACATAATTCTTCCGATTATAACCCTTTGGCAAATCAATTTCTACTAACCGGATGACTTATGGAAATTGCACAAACCTATCGCAATATACATTTATGCACCTAGTTTGCTTTATAATCTGGAATTCTGGATGCATTTATTTTATCTATCATATCTTTATATTTTGTTTCCTACATGAATGCCTTTATATTCTCAACTCGTATTTGAAGCTGTCTTTACTCATGGTAGATGTTGTATGCCCTGAAACCTGTGGCATGCAATTGATTAGGACCTCTTATGAAAAGACTTATTTTGGTCTCATAAAACATCTCAAATTTTAAGGATTTCCTGATTTTACTTGAATCAATTCAAACATTCTACAAGGAAACTTAGTTTTGCCGAAGAATTTCTGAATTTAGAAGTTTATGAATACCTGTACACACTATCAAAATAACCAATTTATATAAAAAGGTATGTATATATAAAAAGATCGAGTTAAGTCTACAAAAAAGCATCAGTGACGCTTGAATGAAAAAAGTTAAAAAGGCTAAATACAATTACAAAGTTAAGGAATCTATTCCTTGGGTAGACAATCCTTAGCTTTTCGAAAAGGTCAAATAAAATTGAGAATGGAAATGGGGAATGTGTCAAAGAGACAACAACCCGACCAAATAAAAAACAACAGCAGAGGGTCACCAACAGGTCTTCAATGTAGCGAGAAATTCCCGCACCCGGAGGCGTCCTTCAGCTGGCCCCTAAACAAATATATACTAGTCCAGTGATAATGAACGCCATACTAATTTCCAAATTGTACACAAGAAACTAAAATTAAAATAATACAAGACTAACAAAGGCTAGAGGCTCCTGACTTGGGACAGGCGCAAAAATGCGGCGAGGTTAAACATGTTTGTGAGATCTCAACCCTCCCCCTATACCTCTAACCAATGTAGAAAAGTAAACGCATAACAATACGCACATTAAAATTCAGTTCAAGAGAAGTCCGAGTCTGATGTCAGAAGATGTAACCAAAGAAAATAAACAAAATGACAATAATACATAAATAACAACAGACTACTAGCAGTTAACTGACATGCCAGCTCCAGACTTCAATTAAACTGACTGAAAGATTATGATTTCATCATATGAACATCAGGCACAATCCTTCCCGTTAGGGGTTTAGTATCATACCATCATAACATATATGAGAAGAACATAACCCGTGTCAAGCCAACAACTGTTTTTAGAATAAATGTGTTTAGTTCCGATGCAAAGACTTTATCAGTGATTCAATATTAACGCCAAAATATGCAATCTTTAATGACTTGACAACAGTATCGTAATTATATCCCTTCTTAATAAGTCTATTCAAAGGTTTTGTAAGTTTCTGAGGTGAATACTGACACCTTTGTGCTTTATAAAGAATATTTCCATAAAAAATTGGATGTGAAATACCTGAACGTATTACAAGTCTGCATGTAGAGCTATATTTACGAATGATGTCTTTATACCGATGATAAAATTTAGTAAATGTTTTGACTAGTTTGTGATATCGAAAACCCTGGTGTAATAATTTTTCAGTAATACATAAATTTCTCTCGTTAAAATCTAAACCATTGTTACAAAGTTTATAATAGGACAGTTTCTCAAAAAAGAAACAAAAGAGAAACAACTCGGGGTCAGAATACCGTTAGTAATGATGACCGTGCTTGAAAGTCACATGTAAAGCTCTTTCTGTCGTGTCCTGAATTTAGATAACAAAATCGAAAATAAGCTTTCACGAGTGAATTTAATAGTATTGCATGCAAGTAGTATTTTAGCGCACGAAATAGTAAATAGAAAGCATCTCACTGATACTCAGGAAAAGAATACGCATTTGCGTCATCACATATCTTAATCTAATAATTGAATTCGAATGTCAAACGGCCTACATTAAATGTTTTGACTCCGGATTCATTTACATTTTATCCGGAATTTTTGAGAACGCAAACCGATAGTGTGCTTTTGAAATGTGATCTATAATGTGAATGAATCAAGACGTAAAGGATACTAGTAGTTGGTCAACACAATGAATACAATTTTCAAAACCGTACCATAGTACAACTATGTAGATGCTATAAGGTTAAACTATTAAAACAAACAAAACTTTTATAATAAAGTAACGTTCCTGTTAGTATTTTTTTTTCAAATTCTATTGAATATATATATAATATCAATAAACACGAACGTCAAGTATTTACGGATGGACAGTTTATTTATCGAATGAATCTATTTTTAAATTCTAACATTCCACTATGTGAATATATTACTATACAAAATATAAGCAAAGACTTCTAAATCCATACTAAAACAGTTATTTTTACGGTTGTTGTGAGCTGGAAGGATTTAAAATCATGCTTTAAAAATTGAAAACACACAAGTATTTTTATTCACGACCGTTTAAAATTTAAATATTTAATAAATTTATCTTACTTTCCGTTTTATGGATATATATTCAAATACAAAAAAAAAAAATAATTACTCATAAAACCTAAATACTAAATCGTATGAAATAATTAACGTAAAAATATAATGATTATTGTTTATAAACAAATTTTTGTAGGATGCAAGAATTTATTTATATTTAATTTTTATGCTTCCTTTACAAATGAATATTTAAAAATACCAAAACAGTCAGAGTATCTTGTCATATAAAAAACTTATTTCTTAATTGCAACTCTGAAAATATTCTGATTTCAATCATTGTTAGTTTCTTCAGAAACACAAATAGAGTTATATTTTGTATATATTTCTTTGATTCCGATTGAATTAAATACTTTTGATAAGAATATTATCTTTCTGTTTTCCGATCTAATATTAATATTTTAACCGGAATGTTCTCTCCCGTAAGTCTGTGATGAAATACACAGTATCCCGTGGTTAAATCTTCTAACATAATTAGTTTACATGTTATCGAGACAACAGACAATACCACGTTATAATTGACCCAGATACACACAGTGTATGTAGTGGTCGTTTTAAAACAAATATAATTGCGTCGTCAAGGGCCACCAAGGGACCATATCAAAGACGTAGATAACATCCTGTTAAGACCTGTATAAATGACCGAAAACTTTCGAGAAGTTCCGAGAATTTAATTTTGACTTCCGGCCGTGAGATATCGAGTGGCCCATAGACACATCCAAAACTCGCCAATATATAAGCATATAGGTTTCATGCAAAAAAAATCCTATATACCTCCTATACATTTTTAGGAATATGATTGGTTGAAAGCGTCCGCGTGGAGACCATGTATATTACATATTTTTTATTTAGGTTAATAGGGAGGCGGAGCTTATTTCAATACACGGTTAGTAGTGGAGTTACGAATTTGATTATTTAAATGAATCGAAAGTTCTGTTTAATATTGTTATATCAAGGTTGTTGATCTTAAATTGTTATTGTTGACATATTTTTTTTTTGTGCAGACCAATGGAAGTAGCTTCTTAAAATTGAATACTTGAACACTTGAATATAAGAACAAGAAGATGTGGTATGATTACAAAAACTCTAGTATAAATTCAACAAATAAAGGTAGTCGGTAAGATACATAGTGTGCTAGTGACCTAATACGATATATACGGGTTCAGTAAATTCCATATGAGGTTCGAGCTTCGAGTATTTTCTGTGTCCTTTTCAACGAGTTCGATGGGATAGATGTGTTCAACATAGTTTAATGTTTGGATTATTTAGTGAGAGAAAATAACTATATATACGGAGCCCTGTTGGTCTCACACAGATTTTAAAGTGTCTTTTAAAGTCCTGCGCTGAAGATGTGTAAAGTCTAGCGCTGGAGATGTAAAGTCTAGCGCTAGAGATGTAAAGTCTAGCGCTGGAGATGTAAAGTCCAGCGCTGAAGATGTAAAGTCTAGCGCTGGAGATGTAAAGTCCAGCGCTGGAGATCTAAAGTCTAGCGCTGGAGATGTAAAGTCAAGCGCTGAAGATGTAAAGTCTAGCGCTGGGGATGTAAAGTCTAGCGCTGGAGATGTGTAAAATCTAGCGCCGGAGATATGCAAAGTCTAGCGCTGGAGATGTAAAGTCAAGCGCTGGAGATGTAAAATCAAGCGCTGGAGATGTAAAGTCTAGCGCTGAAGATGTAAAATCAAGCGCTGGAGATGTAAAGTCTGGCGCTGAGGATTTAAAGTCAAGCGCTGGAGATGATAAGTAAAGCGCTGGAGATGTAAAATCAAGCGCTGGAGATGTAAAGTCCAGCGCTGAAGATGTAAAGTCAAGCGTTGGAGATATAAAGTTTAGCGCTGGAGACGAAAGTCAAGCGCTGGAAATGTAAAGTCCAGCGCTGGAGATGTAAAGTCAAGCGCTGGAGATGTAAAGTCTAGCGCTGGAGATGTAAAGTCAAGCGATGAAGATGTAAAGTCAAGCACTGGAGATATAAAGTCTAGCGCTGGAGATGTAAAGTCAAGCACTGGAAATGTAAAGTCCGGCGCTGGAGATGTAAAGTCCAGCGCTGAAGATGTAAAGTCTATAGCTAGCGCTGAAGATATAAAGTGTAGCACTGGAGATATTAAGTCTATCGCTAGAAATGGAAAATCGTGTTTTATAGCGTGTTGCAAATAAGGATGCAAGAATGGGATCAACTTATTTTTGTGTATTTTCACCTTGGACTTAATAACAAGGAAATATTACAAATCCCTGATGAAAAACACAGGATTGGCATTTCTTTGTGTCACCTAAAAAGGCTGTTGGCTAGCTTTGGATTATACAGAAGGAACAATTACTCTGATCTACTAGACGTAGCCATGTTTATTCATGAACAGGTACAAGAGTCCGGACAGCTGAATGGATACCGCTGGATGCACCTAAAATGTTTGCACAGTGGACTGACCGTAAGAAAAGAAACAGTGCGACTTTTAATGCGTGCTTTAAATCCTGGTGGTGTTAATAACAGATTGAAGCAAAAACTGAAGAGACGGGGAATTTTATTGCAGTTTTTCAAGAAGCACTGTTGAAAGGAATAGCTTTCTTAATTCATGTATAAATAAGTTAAATGTTTCTGAAAAATAAAATAGTTTGACTACCTGCCTACCTACACTATTTTTCCTGAGTGTGCCACAGCAGGACATGGTTTAATATAGAACCCTATGGAGAAAAATGCAAACAACTTTTACGGAGAAACCGTTTGTCATATTGATTCAAGTTTATGCATAAATGATCAGATATAAGTCCTTGATAAATTTTATGATTTTGGTGCCGATCAGAAATCCAAGATGGCTGCCACAGATGGACATTTAATATTGAACCATATGGTAGTACATGTAAACGTACTGCTCTTTTAGTTCACCTGGTCCGAAGGACCATGTAAACTTTCGTCATCTCTTTGCGTTCGTCGTCTGTCGTCGTCGTACGTAAACCTCTTCTCTGAAACCACTGGGCCAATTCAAACCAAACTTGGCAGGTATGTTCCTTGAGTAGACCTCATCAAAGATTGTTCATTTGGTGCCGATCCGTAATCCAAGATGGCCGCCACCGCAGGAATAAGTTTAACATAGAACCCTATGGGAAAACATAAAAACTGCTATTTTTCAGATACCTTTTGACATATTGAATCTAATATATGTCAGGACTGATCGAATAATTGTCCTTCGTAAATTGTATTATTTTGGTGCCGATCGGAAATCCAAGATGGGCGCCACAGTCAAACATAGACTTTAACATAGAACCCTATGGGAAAAGCATGCAAACAACGTCTACGGAGACATTGTGTGACATTTTGATTCCAGTTTATGCATGAATGATCAGATAATGGTCCTTCATAAATTTTTGATGATTTTAGTGCCGATCGAAAGTCCAAGATGGCCGCCACTGTCGAACATAGTTTAACATTAAACCCTATGGGAAAAAATGCAAACTATTTCTATTGAGAAACCGTTTTCTTTTAAACCAAATGAATGATTACATGCTCTCTAGAGCCTCTGGTTTAGTAACCATATTACAAAATGAATCCAATATACGCATGAATGATCAAATGAAGGTTCTTGATAAATTTTATGATTTTGGTGTCGACTGTAAATCCAAGAGGGCTTCCATGGTCAAATACAATTTAACATAGAACCATATAGGGAAATTAATGAACAAACAACTTTTACAAAGAAACTTTGACATATCGATTCCAGTTTATGGATAAATGATCAGATAATAGTCCTTACTAATTTTAATGAATTCGGTGCTAATTGGAGAACCAAGATGGTCGCCACAGGCCGAGACAGTTTAACAAAGAACCATAAGGGAAAACATGTGAACTGCTCTCTTTGAGCAACCGTATGGTACAATGAATCTACTTTATGCAGGAATGATTAAATGATGGTCCTGAATTTGACAATTTTATGATTTTTATGGCAACTGCAAATCCAACATGGATTCCATGGCCAAATATAGTTTAACATTGAACCCCATAAGAAAAACATACTAACTACTTCTTTAACCAGGCTCGCTAGAGTCTCTGGTTTAAATGCATATATCTCACGAAATTTTTGACCTGGGACCACCACATTTGGTGCCAATGTAAATTGAGGCATAAGCTTGTCAGTCGGTCACATATCGGCTGACCTTGACCTCATTGTCATGGTCCAGTGACCAGGGTCAAGTTATCATGATTAGGTCAGTTTCTCAGTAACAAGGTATGGTAGGCCAATAATATTTGGAGTGTGAAATTCATTGTTAGGTGTACATGTCAGTCTTACATATGTCAACTGACCTTGACCTCACAATCAAGTTTTTGTGATTATGTCAGTTTCATCGGCAGTAACTAGGTATGGTAGGTCAATATTTGCTGTATGAATTTGTCATAAGGTGTACATGTCTGTCTAACATGTGTCGACTAGGTCAGTTTGACCTCATTGTCGGTGATCAGGGTCAAGTTTTCGTGGTAAGGTTATACACTTAGTAACTAGATATGATAGGTCCATAATATGTGGTTTGCGAATGTGTTGTAAGGTACTGACCTTAAGGTCATTGTCATCGTCCAGTGACCAGGATCAAGTGTCCGTGAATAAGTCAGTTTCTCAGTAATTAGGTATGGTAGGTCAATAATATTTGGTGTGTTAATTCCTTGTAAGGTGTACATGTCGCAGTTTGACAGGTGTCAACTGATAATGACCTCATTCTCACAATCCATTTACTTTGGTCAAGTTTTCTTATTTTGATGCATTTAAGGATCCAGTTTTGGATTTCTGATAAGCTTACGTACATCTGTGTCCACGTCCATATTAAGGCGAGACATCTTCGTGAGTCTGTAAAAGTCAAATCCCCAATTCTTTGTGTAAAATTGAGGATTAAATTCCTGTTTTATGATTTTGTCTCGCCTGGATCAAAGTCACTTAAGGCGACACAAAGGGATTGTTTTTTTTATTGTCCCAGTATTTTATTGATCTAATAGGCAATAACACGCGTCTGTCCGCCATCCCTTTCTGTGTTTCTCCTCTGAAGTCCTTTGGCGATTGGTAATTTGGTATGGAAGATTTCTCAATGAACAGAAGAATATATTGCATTTGCGTCGTGATTCTTGTTTTTTCTTGCCAAATATCAAACTTTGTCTTTTTTTTGCCAAACAAACCGTTTCCGTGCATGATTCTTCTTTGTAGTCCTTTGATGGATTGGTCTGATATTTGGTATGCAAGTTTGCCCTGATGAACAGAAAAGAAACTGCTGCAATTTTTTTTGTGATCATCGGACTTCATTCAGACTTATCAGACATTGTCCATTTCAAAAACCTTTTCCGTATCTTTTGACCAATAGGTCTGATATTTGGTATGCAAGTTTGTGCTCATGAATAGAACATTTTCAGAGTAATTGTATAATTGATGCATTTATGTAGGTTATATCAATTTTACTACTGTTGTTGGATTAATTAAACCAACATTTTTAACCCCCTAATGATATTTATCACCCTTCCCTACGGCTAGTATATCTACTTGCTGAGAGCAACCGTAAAAGTTGTCTCAAAATGGCACGTGCAGAGAGCAGAACTTATCAAGCGATTCTCAAAACGTTTAAACAGTAATTACTACGTCAAAATTTTGATAACAGTCATATATATGTAATTTAAAAAATGGTCATTTACATATTTTGATTTTAATTAAAACGAAACTATTTAGAATTCCCGAATGAAACGTTCTAAAAACTAGCTGGACGTCGTTCTGATCAGTTCTGCTCAACGTTGCAAAAACGAACGCTACCGTTTCCATATACAAGTATGTAAAATACCAGTGGAAAATAAAAAAAGAAAGATCATTGGTCAATTTTATAAAAATGTAAAGTCATAATATGGATGATGATACAGTTGGTGAAACCAGTATTGATATGCAAAATAACATCGTGCCGCTTCCCGCGCAAAAACGTTGGGAGAATTTGATCGTTGTTAGATTTTACCCAGAAATATCGCCTATGAAGGGTGATAAACATATTATCTGAATTTTTAACACTGAGATAATGATAAAATATCAACCCGCTCGACAGAATATAAAGCTTTGTGGCTCGTTTGCTACGCTCAATAGCCTCCAAACTTCACATTCTGGCTCACGGGATGATATTTTACTATATCTACTGTCAAAATCCTGATAATATATACATATGGGCGTTTTTCAATAAAAGCGTACATTTCAGACCTAAAAAAAATGGAAAATAAACTTATCTAAAATTTAATTTCAAGAGTTATTTTGAATACCTCTATAATAGACCTGTTTGTAAACAAAAAGTGCAATCTTAAATATTCTTTAAAATGATATTATTTTCATAATTTGTGTACTGTTTCGTAGGGGACTTTTGTCCCCTACGAAACTTCTTCTAAACACACATATTTTTTGCAATTTTAAATGTTTCCTATAGACATTCCAGTTTGTTTACTTTAAATACTAGAAAAATATCATTTTTTTTTCTGAAGTAGAAAATCATTTTTATCGATAAAGATTAGACAGTACTTCACATATGAAGGTTCAACTCATGTTACGTAGTGGACATTTAGATGCGTTTCGTAGTGGACAATACCGTTTCGTAGTGGACAAAAAGTTTCGTAGTTGACATCAACCCTATTATATGTTAATAAAAACATAATAAAAATTACATGAAACTAACCCTTGTTATTTGTTTTGCACGAATATAATTAAATTCAATGTACTGACTGCACAAAAAATTACTTGCAAAGATCAAACACTTTTTTTTTAAAGTGGCTAGGACAAGAAAATACGTTTTTATTGAAAAACGCCCATATACCCACTGGCGGGGGACACATTTAGCTACCAAGTGTTAAGGCGGTGGTTACAATGTAAACGTTTTATTAACTTGATTATCTCAGACACCTGGGACAACCATATTGGGTATGAAATGGCTTGTCAGCAAGTTGCTTTTCCCATAGCCTTGACCTCATTTTCATGGTCAAATTGTCATGTTAAGTTTTTGGATAAGTGTTTGTAAAAAAATATGTGGTATGTATATGCATGTCATTCTAACAATATGAGGATAAACCCAAGGGGAAAATACAAACCCACGTACAGGGTAAATGTGTCAGTGGCAGGCCGGACATCCATCAGGACAGAAAACGGGGGAAACAGACTGGGACAACGATATATATATTAAGTCGAGTCGACCCAGATACAACGGTTGCTTACCTGGTGGGGAAAGGCAAAAAATCCACATTATGGAATCTCGGAATGAAACCACCCTGCAATTACAGGAACAACCAGTCCACAGATTTCGCAATGATAAGCCTGTAAACATTCCTTGCGGAAAGAATTCCGACGAATCAGAAACAAGTATTAGTCATGGAGTCATGTTTGAAAAATGAGGGAACTTTGTAGAGATTAATGGTGAGTAGTTTCAGAGGAGAAATTAAAATTTAAAAAGTTTAACGGACGGACACAAAGTGATGGCATAAGCTTAGAAATTCTTTTGGGTCAGAATAGCTAGAACGGGTTCCGGCTCTAACTGTCACGTCTAAGTAGAAAGAGTGTATATGAGCACTAACCTATCATTTCTAGGTGTTCCAGTCGGAGTTTTGGCAGGCTCAAAAAGGTAGATTAGGTTTTCATGTGGTTATGTGATGATTTATGTCAGTTGCTAACCGCAGGTCGGCGGTTTCCTCCGGGTACTTGGGGTTTCTGATCAGTAAAACTAACCGTCATGAAATAACCAAAATAATTATGGAAAGTTGTGTTGAATCCCATCAAAGTAAAAAATTGATAATGGAACACTAGTATGACACTCTAAAATTGTGTATCAAATTCCTTCAATTAGTTTAAATATCACTACCATAAAAAAAAATCAGAATTTAGCTTTCAACGATGGGACACCATTAATCATGGGATAACGGCGATAACAAATTGTTATGCCCCGGGCGCGGTAAGTATGTGTTATCCAGATCACAAGGAGCAGTCTACGTCATAAACTGGTGTTGGCTTGTATTCTATGACGATGGAAGTGTGGTTGTCAGCCGAGAACCAGCTTATCTACGTCATATACCTTTTCAATTTGAAGGGCAAGAAATAGGAAACTCGTTGTTTTATGATACTTATCCTTATAATAACAAATAAACCCGCCTAATTCATCTCGAAATAGTTTAGAGAAAACAAATTGAAAGTTTTTAATTATTGTTCAGTGTATTGAAGTAATCATGGCTCCATTATGATGCGGAATATGTTTCGCAGCTCCATATATAAGTTGGTAGCAGCATATGGATCTTCTGGTTTATCCAAATGATTTTCTCTCATAACAATACAAGCGAGATCAAAAACATTTTTGTTACAAATATTTTCAGGAAATAAACATTCCTCCAGACAAGCCTCAACATCCTCTGGTCAAACAGGACATAGGAAATTAAGGGTGTTTTCATTTCTCGGACAGTTGTAGAGTATTACTGGACGGCCATGTACATTCCCTTCGTACTTACACGGTCGTATTTTGTGATGGTTCCAAGTATCTACGACATTCTGGAATTCCCTCTATAAAATAAAAAAATTGTACAATCTAATTATAACATTTTTAAATTTTAGAGACAATCAATTTTGGTTATGTAAACGGATTGAAAAATTACATTCATAGATACATTTTCCATTTTGTGTAATAATACATGTACTCAGTAGGATATGTAATGGTTTGTTGTCCATTGAACAGCAAATAGAACATTAAAGATAGTAATGGTACATAGTATATGTTTATCATACCTTCAAAAGTTTCATGAAACAAAACTGGAGAAGATTTTTGTCGATGAATCCCCGGTATAAAATCTATCCTTCTTGAAAGTTTGAAACAGTGAGATCCAGAAATCTGTATTTTCTCTTCTAAGTACACTCCACCAACTTTCTATACGCTGGTTGTGTTGGCTAGTACCATATATGAATGTATTCCTATGATCATTTCGAAGGAAAAACGTTTGCATCTGAGCTGTGTGTGTGTTTTCTGTCCCTAGGTCACCGCGCATTCTCAACGGTAAACCATTATTTCTTATAACAGCTTTTATATAATATCCAGCAATTACCCGAGGGTCGCTGCTTGTTCTGTTAACATGTAGCCATACAATAAATCTGGAGTAACCGTCAATGCATTCTTTAATGCAAAATCCGACAGGCTTCAGTTTATCGTAAGAATCTAGATGCCATATAAAGTTTGGCCCTTGACCATTATATTCCCGTCTCTTAAGTTTTCGCTTCAATCTGTTATTAACACCACCAGGATTTAAAGCACGCATTAAAAGTCGCACTGTTTCTTTTCTTACGGTCAGTCAACTGTGCAAACATTTTAGGTGCATCCAGCGGTATCCATTCAGCTGTCCGGACTCTTGTACTTGTTCATGAATAAACATGGCTACGTCTAGTAGATCAGAGTAATTTTTCCTTCTGTATAATCCAAAGCTAGCCAACGGGCTTTTCAGGTGACACAAAGAAATGCCAATCCTGTATTTTTCATAAAGGATTTGTAATATTTCCTTGTAATTAAGTCCAAGGTGAAAATACACAAAAATAAGTTGATCCCTTTCTTGCATCCTTATTTACAACACGCTATAAAACACGATTTTACATTTCTAGCGAGAGACTTTACATCTCCAGCGCTTGACTTTACATCTTCAGTGCTACACTTTATATCTTCAGCGCTAGACTTTACATCTTTAGCGCTGGACTTTACATCTCCAGCGCTGGACTTTACATTTCCAGCGCTTGACTTTACATCTTCAGTGCTACACTTTATATCTTCAGCGCTAGACTTTACATCTTTAGCGCTAGACTTTACATCTCCAGCGCTGGACTTTACATTTCCAGCGCTTGACTTTACATCTCCAGCGCTAGACTTTATATCTCCAGCGCTTGACTCTACATCTTCAGCGCTGGACTTTACATCTCCAGCGCTTGATTTTACATCTCCAGCGCTTGACTTTACATCTCCAGCGCTTGATTTTACATCTCCAGCGCTAGACTTTACATCTCCAGCGCTTGACTTTACATCTCCAGCGCTGGACTTTACATTTCCAGCGCTTGACTTTACATCTCCAGCGCTAGACTTTATATCTCCAGCGCTTGACTTTACATCTTCGGCGCTGGACTTTACATCTCCAGCGCTTGATTTTACATCTCCAGCGCTTGACTTTACATCTCCAGCGCTTGATTTTACATCTTCAGCGCTAGACTTTACATCTCCAGCGCTTGATTTTACATCTCCAGCGCTTGACTTTACATCTCCAGCGCTAGACTTTGCATATCTCCAGCGCTAGATTTTACACATCTCCAGCGCTAGACTTTACATCTCCAGTGCTAGACTTTACATCTTCAGCGCTTGACTTTACATCTCCAGCGCTAGACTTTAGATCTCCAGCGCTGGACTTTACATCTCTAGCGCTAGACTTTACATCTTCAGCGCTTGACTTTACATCTTCAGCGCTAGACTTTACATCTCTAGCG
Source organism: Mytilus galloprovincialis (assembly GCF_965363235.1). Taxonomy (NCBI): domain Eukaryota; kingdom Metazoa; phylum Mollusca; class Bivalvia; order Mytilida; family Mytilidae; genus Mytilus; species Mytilus galloprovincialis. The sequence continues at coordinate 43,312,997 of NC_134850.1, read as the reverse complement.
CTATACTTTACACATCTTCAGCGCAGGACTTTAAAAGACACTTTATAATCTGTGTGAGACCAACAGGGCTCCGTAGTAATGCATGTTAGGCTTTTAAAGTTTAAACATATTACTGCAATTTCAATGGGTATTTTTTTCTCAATTTTGATGGGTCAGTTAAAATAGCTGGAAGTTTCTAACTTTATTTTCACAAATAGTCACTGTGCAACTTAATTATATGATACCTGAATGTAAGCAAATCATATGATATATAGGTGGAGTCCTTTGGGCCAATCTACCCACTCCTGTTTGATAACTTTGAAATGGATGTCATGAGATCCCTACCCCTCCTGTTTGGGAACTTTGAAACAGTTGAGATCCCCACCCCTAAACCATATATATTCATATATGGGACAATGGTATAAACTTAAATGAAATATAGAGTCCCTGGGGGTCACCCCACCCCTCCTGTTTGAGAACTTGGAAACGGTCGAGATCCCCACCCCTAAACCATACATGTATATATTAATGTATGGGACAATATATCAAATCATCTGAAATATAAGTGTAGTTCGTGGGGCCACTCTACCCCTTCCTGTTTGAAAATTTGAAAATGGTAGAGATCCCCACCCTTAAACCATATATATTCATGTATGGAACAATATAGCAAATCAAATGAATTATAGGGGGAGTCCCTAGGGTCACTGTACACATTACTGTTTGAGAACAGTCGAGATCCTCACCCCTTAACCATATAATCTCTATGTATGGGACTATATTATAACAAATCAAATGAAATATACGGGAAGTCACTGGGGTTACCCCACCCCCTCCTGTTTGAAAACTTGATAACGGTCAAGATCCCCACCCTAAACCATATATATTCATGTATGGGACAGTTTTAAAAAATCAAATGAAATTTAGGGCACCCCTACCCCCTCTTGTGTGTGTTTTGTAAACTTGTAAAAAATTGAGATGCCTACTTCTAAACCATATTCATTCCTGTTTGTCATTTCAAAAAAATCGAATGACAGACAAGGTCAATCTCATAGGTGTCACATATACATATCACTTTGCTAGACCTAACCAATGTGTACTAGACTTTGCCCAATGTCAGGTGACCATGAGAATGAATAATTATGGGAGACTTCGTAACAGCATAATGTTACAATTATTTCTTGTTTATTATAAAATTTTATTGATGGAAAAAAAATGAGTAGGTTAAACGAATTTACCTTAATTATAATTTCCTGTCATTTTATTCCAAACTTAGACATCATGGACTATGGGTGAAGGTGGGGATCATTTACATTTACTATGGGCAGGTCAGTTAGACCTCACCTTTGATCCCTGTAGTAGGAAACATTTGTCTGATTTGTGTCTCATAACTTTTGTAGTGTAGAACACAAACTCAGTTTTCTTTCCAGGGAAGCAAAATCCATTCATACTTTTAGAAGCTCGTACTAAAGTCAACTTGAACTACTAACAGTCAACTAATACCAACGTTAACTATCAACTAGAACAACTGCAATCATTGTGAACTTGTACCACTGCAGACTCATGACCATGGAAAAAAAATATACTTGATATATGAGTTGCTTTTGAAAACCTTGATAAAATATGAATCATTTGGCAAATTGCTTTAATGATTAATTCATCAAATGAACATAAATGTACAATATATGAATGTTTTATGTTTGTTCTTTTAAATCTTTAAAAAAAAATTTAAGCAACATTGCCACAATTTTCATAATAGACCACTTTCGAGTTTGTCACCAAAAAAACTCGTCATTTACCAGATAGAGGGAATCGCCTGTATCCCTGCACTTTAAACATTCATCAAGCGTCTTAGTGATCGTCATTGTGCAGGTTAAACTAAATAATATTTGTTCTGTAGGTACTTAATCACAATTCCCTAATGACATCAGTGCTGACAGACAGATATGAGAATTCAATTTGCCGAAAAATTCATGCAATATAGCTTTATAGTTTTCCAACCACTCGCTCAACATTGGAACTGAAGCAACAACGCCCCTAAACGCACGAATGATGTTCACTAAAACCAAAGTTTTTGACGGAAATGCATCGAGCTCGAAAGTTGTCTATTATCTTTGCCTTGGTTTTTGGTTAGCTGCCTACCTTACTTTTTAATTTTATATTTGTACTGAGATATGAAAACAATTCACTTTTACCTGTTTATCACTTACCTTATCTTATATGTATTAAACTAATAATGATATTATTTCACAATTAATTTATGATCTGTGAAATTACTGCTGGTTTTCTTTTATATGTTTCATGATAATTGTGTTTTTAGAGGAATGATATTTACTTGAATATTTCAGAATCCTATTGTTTTCAATGATAATTTGTCAAATTATTTCCCATTATAATACATTTTTTTAACAATTTAGCTTTTATTCAAATACACTATTATTATTTCATAGTATTTGTAAACATTATTCAATAGTTTGACTACCCAGATAAAATTTCACGGCAAAGGAAAAAATATTACAGGGAAATATTTTCCTCCGGATAAAAAAATAACAACAACTACTGTGACATTTTTTCCACCGGATCAAATTTCACCCGGATATAATTTTGCTTTACACCTACAGCGCTTACAGTGCTTTGATTCAATATTTCAATCAGACCAGAAATTTTTCAACTGGATGTTTTTCACTTGTCACCCTTAAAAAGTAAAAACACAAAAATACTGAACTCCGAGGAAAATTCAAAAAGGAAAATCAAAAATCAAAAGTCCAAGCACATCAAACGAATGGATAACAACTGTCATATTCCTGACTTGGTACAGGCATTTTCTAATGTAGAAAATGGTGGATTGAACCTGGTTTTATAGCTAGCTAAACCTCTCACTTGTATGACAGTCGCATCAAATTCCATTACATTGTCAACGATGCATGAACAAAACAAACATACTCAAAGAGTAATAATGTCAAAAATAGGGGTACAACAGTCAATATTGTGTTATCATCTTAATATCACTACATAAACAACAAATGTAACAAAGCAGCACAAAAAGGCATACATCAAATTCAACATTCTCATTTTGCTTTTCCTATAACATGCTTATGAAATGAATTGTTAAACATCTTGAAAATATTTGTTGATATACTATAATATACTATATTTTATGATATACAAATACAATCAACTATCTTATGGTTTGGTGTAGTTTTGGTTAGTATTTTTATCTGTGTAGGTAAATATGTTTTTGAACAGTTGTTCACAAAACATCATCTAGATTATTTAACATAATATATGTACCAAGTTGTACTTTAAATTAAATATATATCTATCTATCTGTAGTTATCTCATATCTTGTTCACAGCTTTGCAGCGAACCGCCCTTTTTATGGCGGTTGACAGAGTCTCTGTTTTCCTCCGTCAATGTGGCAGAATTCGCTGCATAGAATCTTAATGTTAATAATTATACTTCACGTTAAAATGCCTTGTTTTGATTGGCTAACACAAGGGTGTTAATTTACTCTATCACATGGCTGAGCGGATGACAATTTTTTTGAATGTTACCCTCTCGTCTAAACCAATCAGAAATCGACAATTTAAAGGACAATGAATTGAATTTACATCAAGTAATTAAAAACAATGATTAAGTTTTACGTTTTGACTTAGATTTTATTATTTGACTGTTAGAATAAAAAAAAACATCTTGCTTAACTTTCGTTATTGTTTCTAATTCCCGTAACGTTGTTTTGCAAGTGACGTCATACAAAATGCCTTTTCTTTTTAAAAACAAAAGTAATCTGTAATAGACAATACTGATAGGACATCCAGTATAATAAATTAAATAACACATAGCTGAGAGGGTGATAGAGCAGATTGGTACCCCTCGAAAAAGCATTGTCAACCTTGGCTTCGCCGCGGTTGACAATGTTTTCTCGGGGTAACAATCTGCCCTATCACCCTCTCAGCTATGTGTTATTTATATACTATGAAATTTTAGGTTTTTGGATAATACAGACTACACTTGTATCCCACGGTGCATCTTTACATTTTCATATATATCTATCTACATATACATCTATGGTCTATCTATCTATCTATATATATATTATATATCATATGAATCTATCATATGAATAAAAGCTGTGGCCAGATATCGCCAAACCATATATGTATTTTGTTTTAATGGCACCATCTGAGATAATGGAATTTAAGTAAATAGACTTAAATTCAGTTATCGCTGGGGCCACTGACGGATTGTGTTTCATGTTTTAGATTTACCTAACATGAGTGACGTTATATTCTGTGACGTAATTTAGTCCTTTTTAGAATTTCATCGCAGCAAGCAAGCTGTTTAAATTTCGTAAGCGGAAAAATTGAAAACCCGCCCTCCCACTCCTTTATTTTTGTACGAGATACTGCTCTTTTGTATTTATTTTTCAGGTTTGAGTCGGTGATAGTGGTGATACAGATTTGACCGATGATGTTAACTTGTTTGCGGTTGAAAAAAGTGACTTTTATTTGAACTTTGAGCATCATAAATAAATTCCCAGTATATGGCAGAATTCGCTGCATAGAATCTTAATGTTTACTATGAAATTTTAGGTTTTTGGATAATACAGACTACACTTGTGTATCCCACGGTGTTTTCTAAATTTAAAGCACTAGTGTATCCCACGGTGCATCTTTACATTTTCATATATATCTATCTGTGACGAAAAAGTGTTTGGTTGGTTAGTTTGCCGTGATGCAACTTGAACTCAAGTGTGTATTCTTGTGTTTGTGCTTTGTTGTTTGGTGTCTACGTTTCACACGTCCACGGACGACAAATGCCAAGTATACTCTTTAACAGGGTAACCCTAAAAATCTCTGGTAGCGTGATTAAGGGAATCCTGGTCACATAAATAAATAAATGGATCCTGGTGTAGTCTGAACGAAGTCTTGTAAGTTAACATAAACACAAAGTCGATTAAAAGTTCAATACTGTATTATTAAAAATCCAAAGTACATGTAACAGTAATACAAGTTTACAACATCTTAACTGCAGGCTCAACAATACGGTGACATAATCCTAAATCTCCTACATATGCACCTCTCGTACACAAAATCGTCTCTCCTCGTATATCGTATATCGTATCTACAACTATTTCTCTCTTTTATACTACTCTAATAACCTGATTACAATATGGTTAAATGACTCTGAACAAATAAATATTCTACAGGAGCTAAATTACAGGAGCCCGGAGCCCGGAGCCCGGACCTAAGGTCAATCGAAACTGAGGTCAACTGAGACACCTGAATCAACATCGTAACGGGGCACCAGCTGATTAACATGATTGATTTGACATTTAACAAGTACAATCTGATTGAAAGCGATAAAAATAGATTGTAAGGAATTACTTGATAACGTTTAATGAGAATAATTAATCTGATTACACCATGATGATTATGATGATTAAACCCAATGATGCATGTAATAAACGAAAAACGTTACACAGCCCCCCTCTTAGCCCTGAACTTCCACTGTTCAGTTTTTGCACCATAACAAAATTAATAAAACTATAAAAATTACTCATCCTATAGTGATATCCTAACTATTCCTGGAACACAAAAAAAAAACTTGAGATCCAAGAGTAACTTAAAAGACAAAATAAAATTTGATCCGATTGACACCAAGCAAATAGTAGGGTCACAGGTGCCAAATTTTCATTACGACTTTAAAATAATTTTTGCGAATAAAATCAAAGTCTATATAAATAAAAACATAAGCACCTATCAAAACACGAAATATAAAAAAATATATATTTGCGAACAAGTGCTGACAATGATTTATTTAAGTCTACAATTTCTTTTTTTTTTAGATTTAAAACCTTTATAACAACAGAATTTACTGTTGTTTATATAAAAAAAAAATGTAGTTAATCATTTTTTAAAGGGCTCCGTGACACCATAACAATATGTTTAGGGTCTCGTGCACCAATTTGTACCTTTAAAGGGCTCCGTGACACCATAACATTATGTTTAGGGTTTCGTGCACCAAATAAGGTTTAAATTTCGACTATAAACAGTCACGTGCACAGAAAAACTTCTGCATAAAACAACATAGTTTTCACAATAAATAAACAATTGTTCATAAAGTCACTTGGTTTATTCACTATCGTCTTCCGTCGTTTCATTGTGTTTTCTTTTCTTTTCATTAGGCCGTCCATGCCCGGTGACCGACATCTGGCGTCAATCTCCGCTGCGTAAATCTGTCTCTCGAGAATCTCTACGGTCCCCTTCTCGGTTCCGGAAATTCTGGTGGACGATTTTTAAACATCGGGGATCTGCCTCTTCCACGCCATTTATCACGGTTATAAAATCGCACTCGGGACTCTATACCATTATTCCGTGGGTAATTATCAGGAACATTATTTCTGTCGACATTTTCTCTTCGTGTTCCTTCTGCTTCTGTAGTTACATCTTCATCACTATCCCAGTCTTCAACTTCAAATATCGGCCGCTGAACTGGTTTGAATTGCTTGGTGATACCCTTCTCTCCAACTCTAAAGCATTCTTCCTGCATCGCATTAATTACTGCATCATGCAGGGTATTATATCTGGTTCGCTTGACAGCAAGGCGAAAATCTCCTGATTGTCCGCACTTGTCAAGTAACGTTTTAATAAAGTTCTCATCTTCGATCTCAGGACTGTCCGGATACGCTCTACAGTACAAATCCTCTATGGCTTGACCGAAATCTCTACAATATTCTTCCGGATTTCTCTTTCTCAGTTTTGCCTCTGTCACAAACCTTTGTTTCATCGCCGTATGTCCTTTTAGTGTACTGTTGTATTGAATAAACTCATTCCAAACATCATTCCCTGCTCCGGAAAAGGTCCTCCGAATTGGATACTCATTATATTGAGGAATTTTTCTTCCACGGATACACCAAGTATTCGGGTATTCCGTAGTAGTTTCGTTTATATCAGTAGATTCATTTCTCCGAGTATCAGTCTCCTGCATTTGAACATGTCCCGGTGATAAGCCCATGTTTTCCGATGTTTGACCGGGTAACTCAATCTCCATGTGCATTTGATTAGGCCTAGGGCTCGAGTACGAGGGCATTTCATCTGAGTCATAGGGCATTCCAGGTTCAGTCATAACATATTCCCAAGACTTCTGTACAACCCGATCGTTATGAAAATAAATCCATGCTGATGCGACGAGGCCGCTACTGAGTGTAAGCAAAATAACCCATATTTGACAAAATTTCTTCCAACCATTTCCTCCGTCTTTTTCCGTATTGCTCCTCTCCTGGATAACTCTATAATGACTTTTTCTTGGGTAACAGTGCCCGATGTTCCGGCGATACCGGACCTCTGGCATAGTCTCCGTATGAATATCATTAAGAGTGCGTCCAGTGGCAGGCGAACTACCTAACCCAGAATCCGCTGGGGAAACTTGATTTCTAAAGCAATTCTGCGTTACCTGAGAGAGCGTTGGAGCCTGAGTTGATGTCCTTGTTGATCTTCTTGGTGTTTCCATTATTTTATTACAAGTTCGTTGAAGTCACACACAGTAAATCCCACCGCTGCCACCAATGTGACGAAAAAAGTGTTTAAGTATGAGGACTTAAACTAGAGTGTGTATTCTTGTGTTTGTGCTTTGTTGTTTGGTGTCTACGTTTCACACGTCCACGGACGACAAATGTCAAGTATACTCTTTAACAGGGTAACCCTAAAAATCTCTGGTAGCGTGATTAAGGGAATCCTGGTCACATAAATAAATAAATGGATCCTGGTGTAGTCTGAACGAAGTCTTGTAAGTTAACATAAACACAAAGTCGATTAAAAGTTCAATACTGTATTATTAAAAATCCAAAGTACATGTAACAGTAATACAAGTTTACAACATCTTAACTGCAGGCTCAACAATACGGTGACATAATCCTAAATCTCCTACATATGCACCTCTCGTACACAAAATCGTCTCTCCTCGTATATCGTATATCGTATATACAACTATTTCTCTCTTTTATACTACTCTAATAACCTGATTACAATATGGTTAAATGACTCTGAACAAATAAATATTCTACAGGAGCTAAATTACAGGAGCCCGGAGCCCGGAGCCCGGAGCTAAGGTCAATCGAAACTGAGGTCAACTGAGACACCTGCATCAACATCGTAACGGGGCACCAGCTGATTAACATGATTGATTTGACATTTAACAAGTACAATCTGATTGAAAGGGATAAAAATAGATTGTAAGGAATTACTTGATAACGTTTAATGAGAATAATTAATCTGATTACACCATGATGATTATGATGATTAAACCCAATGATGCATGTAATAAACGAAAAACGTTACACATCTATCTATCTATCTGGTTGCCATATTATCTTCGGGTAACCGACCATATATCTATCTACATATACTAGCATATTAATCTATTGCAATAAAAAATCATAATATCTAATAAAATTTGTAGATTTAACTAACAAAGTCCTTATATTTGTATAAAGTAACATTCGTTTATAGTGGAAAATTGTTTTAACGTTGAATAAGCTACAATTAAAAATTGCTTGCTGGTCCTTCTCTGTGATTACTATTATATTACGCTGGTTCATTTCCCAATCAATCTGTCATCAAGGGAAGATAAATAATTCGATTTTCGTTCATAGTCTTTTTCAAAAATGATGAACGGTTCTTTATATTGGTATGTAATCATTTTAAACGTTTCAAATTTATGAAATTATATTCGTACATCAATGTTTTTGATACACCAATAACAAAAACTGAAATATATTGAATTGATACATTTTGTAATTATTCAAAATTATATCAGAAACCTAAACTTAATTATAAAATAATGAACCTGTTAAGGGGAGAGAATACTCGCATAACTTTTTCGAATTGGCACATAATACAACGAAATGTCACTCTTGCATACAAATGGCACATCAATATAATTAATTATCTGCGAAATCGTCCCCCACCTTCAATGATGATTCTAAATTATAAATATAACCAAAAGTTGTTAATCTATAGATAGTTAAGACTAATGAAAGCTAACCCAATGTAAAAATATTTCTTTGCAATTTTTTAAAACTTCCTCAGAAAAATACTCGAGCCACTTGACTTTCATAGCTCAAAATAAACGTTTTTACACAATATTTGAATAAAGTAGTTGAAGATTATTCGCTTCTCAAAGGGTAAGACGCAATAAAAATCGTATGCTTGCACCATCCTACCGAAATACGGATTTAATTAAGTCCTGAACATTTCGACATTTCTTCGTATATTTTGAACAAAACCGGTTTAACCAAATCACAAGTACGTGTTAAGATCCGACTAAATACCTATTTTCCTATATGGTCAGGTTAAGTTGCTACATATACATCTATGGTCTATCTATCTATATATATTTATCTTACCTACTATACATTTCTAGAAATATGATTGGTTAAAAGCGACCTCGTGGAGACCGTGTATATTCAATATTAGGTTAGTAGGGAGGCGGGGCTTAATTCAATACACGGTTAGTAGTGGATTTACTACTTTGGCACTGTTTGATTATTTAAAAGTATTGAAAGTTCTGTTTAATATTATTATATCAAGGTTGTTGATAATAAATAGTTATTGTTTGCATTATTTTTTTTTAGTGCAGACCAATTGAAGAAGGGTCTTAAAATTGAACACTTGAACACTTTAATATAGAAATAAGAAGATGTGTTATGATAGCAAATGAAACAACTCTAGTCTTAATTCAACAAATAAAGATAGTCGGTAAGATAAATTCGTTACATAGTGTGTTAGTGACCTAATATGATATATACGGATGAGACGTACCATGATTTGGTGGCATTACACCTGTAACCTATGACTGCTTACTTTACTTTACTTTATTGTGTCTTCGATGGGGAGATCGCTCATTTTGGTACACTTACCTCATCTTCTTAATTCTATACTAGAACACACCCGTATATCGCGGGTCCGTGACTGAATTAAAGTATATAACTATGCGCAAACCTTATTTTAGTATTAGTATTGTCATCTGATAAAGTCATGCTGATTATAAGGTACACAGTTTTCTCTGCTTTCAAATCTTTCTGTCTGAACCCGTCGAACTGGAACTTATCAATTATTGATAATATTAATTATTTGGAAAACAAAAGGTCCTGGAATGGAGTATTTTTTAATCAACAGCATTGTCCTATATTAGTTATAAATATTGAATTCTTTGATTCGCTGTTTTACGTCATGCCCGCTAACAAATTGAAAACTGTACCTATACGCCTTATTTTAGTCCAGATTTTTAGTATTTGTATTGTTATCTTAGAAAGTCTAACTGATTAAAATACTACAATAGGCAACAATTTGACAATTAAGTAGTGTCAATCCTGTGATTATGACCCGTGTAATACTATATAGCATAGTAATCCTGAATACACCGTTTGGTGGTGCGCCTGTCAGATGCGGAACGTACAGATAAGGTAATCGGTAACAGGTGAATATACTATTGGTATCGGTATCGGACTCGACCCGGAACTTCTTAATTATTGGCAATATTAATTACGTGGAAAACAAAAGGGCCTGGAGTGGTGTAAATTTTAATCTACACCTTTGTACTATATCAGTTATATATAAAGTTGAATTCTTTGATTCGTCGTTTTTACGTGATGACGGCTGACAAATTGGACCTCGTAATTTTAGTATTATAGATACAAAGCACGTTTTAGAAAACCAAAATGGCACCCACTATAATCCGGAGTATTTAAATGATGGAAGACATTGCACATAAGCAGCCGAACAATAAAAATACATCTTACATTTAGGTATATTTTCGGATTAAATTAGTCACAGACGGACTTCATCGATGGAGAAAAGTATACCGATAAGTTGTCATTACCGTCCCCGCTTTTTATAACAACTTTTTCAAGAATACTGAATATGATGTACTTTTTTTTTAGATCAGGACCTGATAAAAAGTCCACATCCAGTGCATATATGTATGCGTCTGTCGTTACATCCATACTGCCGGGACTGTAACGCCACTGTATGTATGTATACTATGGACAGTGGTCACTTCTTTGCAAATTTTAATGTTTCGCCTGAAATAAAGGCACAGGTACAATTTATATCAATGGACAAAACCTGTTCAACTTCTTTTACAAGGCGAAAAAGAAAGTCGAATCGTGAACCCAGTAAACAATATTTCTTTTAATCTGAGCATGCAAATTGAAGATTATGTTACACAGCTACTTTTGCATAGGTACTATTTTTGTACTAAAAAGCTGTAGTACTGGAAATTTACTTTTAATATTTAGTACTATTTTGTTACTTTAAAATTATTAGGTAAATTATTAGGTAATATTTAGGTACCTGTATTTTACAGTACTTAAATTGTACTTGAAATTTAGGTACTACAGGTTTTTGGTTACTACCATTACAATTTCAGCATTTTGAAAGTTTTTCTATTTTAAATCTTTTAAAATTATGATTTTCAAACATTGAATATTGTATTATTTCTGTACCAAAATATTTAGTACAAATCAAGTACTGTAAAATACAAGTACCTAAATATTACAATAATTTTAAAGTAAAGAAATAGTACTTAATATTAAAAGTAAATTTCCAGTACTACATATTTTTAGTACAGAAATAGTACCTATGCAAAAGTAGCTGTGTATATATTTTCCATTAAACACATTCGTTGAACAAAAAACATTTATTCTGAGATTCCCAGACACTTGATTAGTTGACAGTTTTCTCATTAATTCCACGTGTTTTAAGAGGAAGTAAACTGTTAGTAGCCCACAATACATTGTAGTTCATTGAGTCGATTGGTTAGTTGTTCAAGGCCATGTTTACCCTCTATTTGTAAAATTACTATACAAATATACTAGGCTGACGTCAAGAAACCTAGAGTTCCTGACCTGTGTAAGTGTACACTACACTTCGAAACTAATACAGGTTTTCACTACACACAGTTGATAGTCAATGAAGGCCTTGTGTGGCTTTTAGTGTGCATTTAACTAGTAAGATATTAAGAACGTGGATTTTATTGTGAATATTTCAGGAAGTTACATTATTGAATAAAAATAATATGAATTAAGTTTACTTATTTATCTATTAATATGACAAAAACTCAAAAAACTTTTTCGTTAAAATAAGTATTAAATTCAATTGGACCATTTGATTTTCAGTGGGAGGGGGGGGGCGGGGGATTTTTACTCAAAGAATATTCATTTTACACACCAGTTGATAGTACGGCTTATTTATTTAGCTCAACAATTATTTTCACTTTTTGTGCAAAAGTCCAAAATACTAATTTTCATCAAGTCTTGGACAAGGTTATTTTTACAGTTAGTACCAGTCCAGACTATTCATTTCCAAAATAACCCCATGTATGACTGGGAAATAGAAATATGGTCACTTGTATCTTCTTCCGACCGGTCGTAAAATCCTTGCCAAAGTGGTGCGAACGTTTGGCTGGTTTGCACAGGGATAAACCTATATATAATAGTTGAACTATATAGGGTAATTGTTAACAACTAGACAAGTGCAAAAAATAATTTGTAAATGTTGAAAAAAAATCAAAAAAACCGCTTGACTGTGCGGGATGTACAAGTAATCAACCACATCCTATCAGAATGGGAACATTAAATTCGATGCCTCGTGTAAAGTGTCAAGATCTCCGCACGTTAAGAAACTTTGCCTAACCTCTTTGATGGGTCGTAGTTAGCTTGTTTCAAGGCTACATTCTTTAACCTATATCCAACATACTCTCATTTTTCAACAACAGTCCAAATTTCCCTGATCCTCCTCGGGCGGTCTCAATTACAGGACCTACTTACTGTATTAAAATTGTGAATTTGTCCTTGTCCGGAACATGCATGAAATATTTGACACTGGACGTTTAGCGACCAGCAATCAATCAATCAATCATTTTTAAAATCTTTTTTTTTTTTGCCTATGTGATTTAGCCCGCGTAATCATGACATCTTTAGAACTCTCAAAGTACTCCAAAATAATAGAACGCTTCATTAGTTACCGACCATTCATCTCCGTTGTTTTTCCCGTTTGATTGGTTTTACATTTATCATTTTGGGGGCTCCTTCTGTTCGGTGTGAGACAATGTTCCGTGTTGAGAACCGTACTTTGACCTACTATGGTTTACTTTTAAAAAACTGTGACTTGAATGGAGAGTTGTCTCATACAACGTTTTCTAATATATCTATGTTAATCAAACAATGTATTATAATACACAAAAAAGCCCACAAATATTTAACTTTCTACTTTCTACTTTCGATTTTTTTCCCCTTATTACAAATAAAGAAAAAGTTGTTCGTAACACATAACGAAATAGGAACATATTTAGGATAATTAGGTCGATGACACTATTTTTTTGACAATGTTTGCTATGTTGTTTATTTCGTATATTTGAAAGCTGGTAATGCATTGCTACATGTACATGTGTATATACTATATGACCACTTGTTGATATCTACATGTATATAGCAATTAATATCACCCTTTCATAACATTATTTTTGACAGCCAAAGTTCTTCAAGATTATGTTCAACAAACATATAATGAGGCACTTTAAATATAATTTGAAGTCTATCAACAGAACGGACCAATTTTGCTCGTCGTGTCATTGTATTTTGATAATAATAATTAATTGACGGAAATCTTCTTCTACTTTAGTTTGTATTATCCACTACTATATTGGTGCACCCCAAAGTGGGTAAATGTTCATTAGTAAAATGTCTAGTCACGTTTGGGGATAATCTTATCAATAAGTATTTTCACAGAAAAATTTAATGATAATATTTGAAATCTGGGCCTTCGAACTTATGAACTACTGTATACCTTTGATGTCTCTGGGTCTATAATCAATGTTCTTCCACAATGGAGATTTTAGTGAGAATCTTTTCACTGCACGAAGATATATTTTATTTTAGCAAAATACGAGAGTTCAATTATTGATTTTAATTCCCCTTTATATGACTTTTTGTATTTAAAATAGAGCGTTGCATTTCAAAATGATATGTACCATATCTTCATCGTAATATTGACAAAGTGGACAGACAGCGCTGACTTCATGTTGATTAAATTTCTTCTGTTGGACTGGAGTACATATGTTCCTGTGATTACTAGAGCTTTTATACCACCACGGCGGACATCTTTAATCTCACTTTCAATTGAGGACCAAAGTTTGTGAACAATTAACAATTCCAATTTTTAAACTTGACAGATAGTATGACAGGTAGATTTTTTGACAGTCAAGTAATTCTTTTTGAGTCCAAAATTTATCACCTTCAATTGCTACCTTCAAATTTTTTTTTCAAGGACATCTTACAAGGCAGATTTTTTATTTTTTTTTATCATTTTTGCAATTCAAGGAAGCCCATATTGTACTAGAAGTTTATCTATGTATAACCAAATGAATACAATTGTCTGAAATTTCTGATTTTGTTGATACATGTATCTGTCTATAAAGAATATGATTTAAAATTAAGTTTTCACTTCTAATAATACTGCCTAAAAGGTTCAATTGTCTAATATGGAGCTCGGTCGTGGCAGTTATGACACCAAGAAGCAGATAAGTAATGCATGTAACTGCTGATCTATTAGGTAGACACTAGATGGATTTTTCGAAGAAAATCAATATAAAACATATCTTTCACGGTGTGTATGTGAACTAGTAGTAGTTATACATTCATTATCAATTAAAGATCAGATGCAGAGTTGGCTACAAGAGCAATATCATCAGCAACGGTCGGACATCCAATATAGGTTGTTCCAATACTTGTTCCTTATACGTTCTAATGTTTTAGAAGGTCATTTATGTATGTTTTGTATAATTCTGTAGACAGATTGCCACCTTGACGGACTAAGACAACCACACCACGTAGTCTTTACCTTTGACGTTAAGGTTGTATACCAAGAGTCTAAAACTTTCCATATTTTTCGACAGATTCAATTAAAAAAAAAACAGTTTACATTTTAAAGTCTGGTGATCGACGAGTCGAACGCTTTTTGCGAGTCTAGAAAAGCTATAAATAATGAAAGATTTATTTTAGTTTCTTCACTCCTACGATAGATTCGTTGGTAAGTAGAGCTGACAGTAGTATTGAGGTATAATTTTTGGTGCAGCCAAATTGTAATGATTACTGATCTAAAGGTAACAGATGTTTTATCCTGTTAAATAAGACATGTTCAAATACTTTTTCTATGGTGCATGAATCAGTAATGCATCTGTAATTTCCAAAAATAAGCAGTATCTTTCCCTTTTTTTTGTGAACAGGTGTTATGATTCCAGATAAAAATTGTAATGGTATGTGACAATGTTCAATTATGGCATTAAAAAGGACAGACAGTACACTGAAAATAGTAGGACTTGTAAAGTTAATATGCTCAGAACAAATTCTATATTTATCACTTGATTTACTGTTATTGATTTCTAAATAGCAGATTCAATATCAACAGGCATTACAGGTGAAAGGAATCCCCACTTTCTTGAATTATTTTACGAATAAGCTCTATATGAAATCGAGTGTTTTCCTGATAATCGGAGTCAAATTGTTCAAGTTGTTTTTGAACAGCAAGGTCTTCATAGAACCTTACATACTCTTCACTTTGATTGTCAAGACCAATACTAAGTTAGAGTTAATTCACGAAGCCTTGTGGTTTTGAAATAGTATCTTCTAATCAGTTTTTAAACGATTGCAGACTTTCCAGATTCATGTAATTGATGATAAATTTGTTTCCGTTTCTCATGGCATGCCCTGTCGCTGCTGTGGACGGATGCGTCTTTTGATTGATCTGCGTTCATTGATTATTGAATGATTCTCTATTGGTCTGCCATATTGAATCCAATTTTGTGGATTAGATTGCCTTAAGAAATTAATTGTCTTAGTGCTGGACTAGCCTTCAATTTTATTCCCTTTAATCGAATTTTCCTAGATAGTATAGCTTTGTGAGCTGCAACCAGAATGTCTTTATTTGATAAGGTCGTTAAATGATGGGTTTCAGGGAATTAGATAGAGTGCTCTGATATAACTCTTTATCCCAATCTTTCCAAGATTTTGCTTTCTTTCAGGAGGTTTATCAGCTTTTGCAAGAGTGAAGCTTAACATTGCCATTATTTTACCTACGACTGATACATGACTAGAAGTATTTAGATGTTGTGACATATCTCAAGTTTTAGAACATTCTAATTTACACTAAAATCATTTTTTGGACCCTTTATATAGCTTAATGTTCGGTGTGAGCCAAGGCTCATTGTTGAAGACCGTTCTTTGACCTCTAATGGTTTACTTTTCCAAATTGTGACTTGGATTGAAAGTTCTCTCATTGGCACTCGTACCACATCTTCCTATATCTATGATATCAATATCATCTGAATGTTGCTGAAAATATTCAGGGTTGTCTAAAAAATATCATACTGAGTCTCCATTGCCATTGTCCGCAATAGATGATGTAGAGTTATGGGCGTTTTTCAATAAAAACGTACTTTCTTGTCCCAGCCACTTAAAAAAAAATGTGTTTGATCTTTGCAAGTAATTTTTTGTGCAGTCAGTACATTGAATTAGATATTACAATTTTAAGCAAAGAAACAGTTTATTTTTTAGAGGGATTGATAAGATATTGATTCCTGAATGGTCCAAAACAACCAAAATGGCATGTCCCTAGACCGCCTGTTCAACATTCATACTCTCAAATATCGTAAACAAATGTAGAAATAAATATTAATTTTACTTAATATAAGTTCTTTAATAATTCAAAAGTATGTTTAGAGCTAACATATTTTAATAAACAGCTTTTAACATAGGATTTTTTATTTTAGAAGGTGTGTCCCTAACACAATGTCCACTACGAAACGAAGTCATTAAAACTTGCTTATAAACAGTTTTATAAAATCAATGTAATTTTTTGTTTGCAAGAGATATAAACATTAGGGTCTTACAAAAGAAGTGATGCTTTTATAACGGCAATTAAACTGTTGGTAAGAAAAATTGAGCACATCAAATGGACCAGAGTGATGCCGTATTTTTGTAAATGTCCACTACGAAACGGGTCAAATCTCCTTCAGTAACTGGTTTTAAAATTATGAAAAAAATATCAGTGTACAGCTTAATAACGCTTTGATGAATACAGTCAGTCTTGTAACTATTACAATATTGGGGTTGTGAGAAAAAAATAAAACATGTGAATACGTCCCCTACGAAACGGTCCCCTACGAAACAAGTTTGGGAGAAAAACGTTTCGTAGTGGACACTACCACTACCATGCAGTCTTTTTTACTCTTTTTTTCAATTATATTCGTGCAAAGCAAATAACAAAGATTAGTGTAAGTTTTATTATGTTTTTATTAACATAGAATAGGGTTGATGTCAACTACGAAACTTTTTGTCCACTACGAAACGGTTTTGTCAACTACGAAACGCATCAAAATGTCCACTACGTAACATGAGTTGTACCTTCATATGTGAAGTACTGTCTAATCTTTATCGATAAAAAATGGTTCTCCAATTCAGAAAAAAATGAGATTTTTCTAGTATATAAAGTAAACAAACTGGAATGTCTATAGGAAACATTTAAAATTGCAAAAATATGTGTGTTTAGAAGCAGTTTCGTAGGGGACAAAAGTCCCCTACGAAACAGGACACAAATTATGAAAATAATATCATTTTAAAGAGTATTTAAGATTGCACTTTTTGTTTACAAACAGGTCTATAATAGAGGTATTCAAAATAACTCTTGAAAATAAATTTTAGACTAGTTGATTTTCCATTTTTTTTAGGTCTGAAAGGAACGCTTTTATTGAAAAATGCCCATATAAGGATTGACAGTGAATTTTAAAGTTGTACTATACTTCTACAATTGTTATGGTAACTTTGATGGTTTCGTGTTCACTCGATCGATATTGTTTTTAAGGTGACCGTTTTTAACGATGGAGAGTCCATACATGACATTGTATTTGACTTTAGTTTATTAAGTAGTTGAACTTTCAATATTTCATATTCTGTTTCAATATTTCATAATCTGTTTCAATATTTCATATTCTGTTTCAATATTTCATATGCTGCAGTACTAAGTTCAGCTCTAATTTAAGTAATTGTTGGACTTCATGGCTAAAGTCACCATATTTCTATCACAAGAATATTTTTTCTTATTCATTGCTTTTTTTTGGGCCATAACATACACAGTGATAATTAACATATGGTTTAATTTTAATGTTGATATCAAAAAGTTGATCAAATTCCTTATTTTTTAAATTTTTTATCAACATCACAAACACACTTTGAAATGAAAATTGTTCGGTGCTTTAAAAATAAACCTGTTATAATCGTTAAAAACAAATATCACGTGAACAATGTCTTTGTAGGTCAGGTATTTTATCCACTTGCAGGTCAGGTCAATAACACACAGAGCGGAAACTCGCTGATTTTTAGAAAATAACCTAAAACAAACTTACCTGTCTTATGACCCTAGAAAATCTTCACATTTGTTCTAATAATTGCAAAGGATTACAGTAAAAAATTATAACAGAAAAAGATTTTTTTATCATCGATGATAGAAAGGTCAAAACACCAAAACTATTATATCATCTTGAGGCAAGAAAATCACTTCGTAGAAAATATGTCAATCCGATTAAATTTATCATTTTGAGAGTCAAATTAAATTATGTATTGGGACAATGCGCGAGGTGTTGCAATTTGGCCAAAAAAACATCAAATTTAAAATTTATTGACAGTTATATATAAGACGGAGAAAGAAGATTTTTACTAACATTGAAGGATATGACAGCACATTTTGTATTTCACTGTCCATAATATCCATGTTACAATAATGGAACAACATGTTATTAAGGTTGTATTATTTCCCCTTTTTATTGGCTCTGTGTCCATGATTCTGTAGCGAACTAAGTGTGCACATAGGATTTTTATATCAATTTTATAGATTTTTTTTATTAAAAATATACACAAATTTTGATTTCAGGACTTGTAAACAGAGGACACACATTATTTGATTAAATAAATTGTTGTGTAAAATTGTTTATCTTCAATTTTTACCTAGAAAAGCAAATTATTTTTAACACATAGACCGTAAATGTATAATGGGAAGTATAATTTATATTTTTCGAACCAAAATATTTTAAGCTGAGAATTACTATTTATAGCGGTACATTTAACTTCTTGTTACACTTCCTTCATATTTCAGCGGAACTAATTATCATTTTGTACATGTACCATTGTGTACGCCACGCCGGACATGAGAATGGGGGAAAGTCATGAAAGCATTGTATCTTATCACGTAACACATATATGATGACGGAATAGATTCTGCTATAAAGCGATTTGCTCGTACATTATTGAACTACGTTACAGTTTTTCTCTATTTATTCTTTAATTCAACATAAACCTACTGAGGATGATGACAATTATACTTGGACTGCATTTTCTCTGTTTTCTTGAAATATTTTTGCGATGTGAAGTTTGGGGTTTAAGAAGAGGAGGGTAAGTTGTAAAAACAAATTCAATTACAGATAGTTAACTATGATAGTTTATATGGTGTCTGTGAGATATTCTTGGAGGGTCATTTAATAGAACATGGTTAAAATCGAAAATGAAATTTTTGATAATTTCCCTATACATTTCAGAATCACGCTAAATTTTAATGAAAGTGTAAGTAGACGTGTTAGAAAAGTCGATACTACTGTTTGCGCTTGTGTTGAATGGGAGATGAATACAATATTATGTGGGTCCATCTCCAAAAGTATAAATACTCTGTCGTTTTTTATAACCTATATGGCCACTGAAATACGTTATTTATACAATGTTATAGTATTCAAGACCTATTCAATCCAACATTTTTAAGACCGAACATTAATTTCTAAATGAGAATTTTAACTACGTGGTATATTGAAGATAATTATAACCATACATGTTATTTTCATCATTTGATTACAGAATGCAAAAAGTTATAAAACAATAAGGCAAATCTTTATCTTTTGTGGTAAAAGGGGGGGGGGACATGTTTTTATTTTATTTTCAGAATCAACAAATTCTTGCACAAAATAAATCTCCCAATGGAAACAAACTATCCTTTTACTCTCATAGAATGAATGATTTTTGAAAAAATAAAATAAGATTTTGATAATTTATTTTGGAAAACACAAGTCCTCCTGTTACACGATATAATTAGTCATTGATTTATTTAAAGATGCAAAATAGGGTTTTTGTGTTTACTTGTCTTGATTGATTGGATAGAATTTGTTTAATACGAAAATAAGCCCAGCACTCAATTCACCTATTTGATTTAGTTCGTTCCATTGATGTCTCCATAAAGTTCCAAACAACCATGAATGTCTTTAAACGTCTTATTGCGTGTTCAACAAGCAGACGACACTCCGACATTCTTTACGTTTTCTGTCTAAATGATATTTCTTATAAGGTGTAACAATTGGTGGTCAATTGACCTTTGACCTATGAACTTGAAAATGAATTGGATCCTAGATATTCATACGGATTAAGTATATGCCAAGTTAAGTCAATATTTGTCGAACTATAACGAGTCTAGAGTGTTTATAATGATATAAAATAAATTGCATGTCTAACTGTGACCTTGACCGTTGAACTTGAAAATTAACAGGATTCTATATGTTCATATGGACTAATTAAAGTATGTACCAATTTTGGTCAAAATCCTTGAACGATGTTGAGTCGATATCTATAGTCTTTATCAAGAGTGTTACGGGCGGAAAGGGAAAGACAGACAGACGGTAACGTTACAAGACCCCCCCCCCCCCCCCCCGACACTTTGATGGCGAGATGATAGAAAATATTTGATTCGGACAACAATGTCAGCTGAGGCTAACTTCTTTTTTCTTTCTTTTTTTTAATGTCTTGCAAACTTTGTATTTCTAAAATCAAAATCATTAGAAAAGTTATCATCTTATCAAAGACGCTTCATTTTCTAGTCTATAATAGGAGACCTGGGAAAAATTTTGTTACTATTTGTTTTCTGACATCTTTCGTTTACCTATATTTTATTTGTTTGCTTTTATTTGCTGTGTTTACTATCAGTGTACGCATAAAAAAAACGACAATCACTGAATAAAAACTGAGGCTCATGGAATGTGACAGGTTCATACAGAATATTACGGGGTTAACCATGTTTTCGAGCGCTATACCCTCCTCTTGGCCTTGGAAAGTGGTTTAAGTTGTAACAGTACAACATAAGTACTTACTATAAAAATGAGTTGGACATTTTTTCGTTTGGGCTTGTATCATATTTTCCCTCCGGTTTATATGATCCGTTCATCCCATATTGACTCTTAAAATTCAAGTGTCTATCTAAAAATGAGGGTACATATGACCTTCCAATTACCGTTTCGATCCCTAACATCACTGAAGAGACATTTATTGTCGAAATACGGATCTGGTGTACTAAAAGGATATTGACACCGTATGTTTGTGGCAAAACATCGTGGCCACAAGTTAAATTTTTTTTCTGTTTAGTATTAAATTTATATTAAGATCCATTTTGTTACATCTTGTGATCAATTTTATTTGAATATCGCCAATGGCAGTCAGTAGGGTTAAAGAACATCAGTTGTTCGACCTGTTAGTCAAATTCGTTTTGTTTAAATATACTTTTTCACTTTTTTGGTCTTTTGGAAAATGTTGTTTGTGCTGTTTTTAGACCCTTTTACAACGAAATTTGTTTTACGTGCACACGTATAAAAGTTGCGGTTTTTATCCAACGCAATCATAGGGTTGAACGTAGTTTTCAATTTAGACTCGTATATATTAAAAACCGCATTTTTTTGTTGTAGAAAGGTCTAAATACAGCACAAACAACATTTTCCAAAAGACCAAAAAAGTGAATAGAAGAAGTATATTTAAACAAAACGCTTTCTCCACCAATAAAAACTGGCCGCGACGAAATAGTCCAAAAGTGGTGCTAAAACACCAACAATCAATCAATCAATCAATCAAATAGGATCTCTGTTTTTAAAATGAATGAATTATTTTAGAGGCCATTTTTGAAAAACATTTTGACAACACAATCAGTGACATGTTCAAAAATGTTAATTACCTGTTACCTGTCTGGTATTTTCACCCTTTCTAAGGGTCACTCCCTTATGGGATAGAATAAAAAACGGTCTATTTATATAAATAATATTATAACTACCTGCGCAGTAACACCATTATTAAGCCCAATCAAGAATCTCCATTTAATATATCGTTATTGTCTATGATTGTCACTTAAATGTTCACTTCTTTCGTAATAGCAACGCTGGCCGTTAGGTGTGTAGACCAAGAAGTGTGTAAGAAAAAGTTCTTGTAAGGTATTCGACGTCCCTTATGTTGTCACACTTTAACATTACTATATGCTGTAGCGAGTAAGTCCTCTTTTTCAAGTCTATCAACTACATGTATATTCTCACTGTAGTTTCTTATGTCCTGCTTTGTTTTGAGCAGATGTTTTTTTTTCTCTAATTAGATATAATAAGATATGGTATGAGTGCCAATGAGACAACTTTCCAACCTAGTCACAAGTTGTAAAAGGAAAACCATTATAGGTCACAGTACGGTCTTATGCACGGGGCCTTGGCTCACACCAAACAGCCGAAGCTATAAAGATCCCCAAAATTACTAGTGTAAAACCATTCAAATTGGAAAACCAACGGTCTAACCTATATAAAAAACGAGAAACACTTATGAACCACATCAACAAACGACAACTACTGAACATCAGATTCCTGACTTAGGACAGATGCAAATAAATGCAGCGGATTAAAACGTTTTGATAGGTACCAACCTTCACCCTTATCTAAAACAAATAGTGTAACATCACAACATAGAAAGACACACTATAAAATATTAGTTGAAATGGCTTAACTCAATCAAAAGATATTAACACTAGTGAACATACACTGAACGAATAAATTTGATCTATGATACAATGTAAATACAAAATCAATAAAATAGGGTGAATAAATAAAGGCAACAGTAATATACCGCTATGAGATGTTAAACAATTTAAAAGAAAAACAACAATAATCTTTAACAAAAGCCGCCGTTTACAATAATATACACAGGTAAATGAAAATAATTTGGTTATAAGGTATAGTTTAAATGGAGAATGGAAATACTTTTTTTACAAAAAGAAATGATTTTGTTGTTCATAGTACGAAGAAGTGAAAAATTATAGGAATACAAAACACTTATCAGCTGGTATGTCTTTATGGGCAGTACATTCTAATAGGAACTGCCTTGTGTCTTCTTCCCATAGAGTACATAGATCGGATTATTGGTGACCGAAGAATTTTGACTTGTCATGTTGTTACGTATATTTTCTTGTCACTAATTTCGCTTTTACTTCAGCCTTTTTTACATCTAAAACTGTATTTGACACCATTTTCCAGATTTGATGAGGTTTTCCAAATGCATTATGCTTTATGTCCAAAATTGTTTTTTTTTTTTTGTTTTTTTTTTCTGAATTCCATTTTGTTTCCCCAAATTTTTAAATTGCATGTTTAACTGTGTTTTTCTTTTCATTTCATGTAGGAACTATTTCAATCAATAATTTCTCGGCTTAAGGTAGTTCATATTTTGCCAAAACAGTTCGTTATTTATTAATAAATGAGCTTGATTGTTTCTTTAACATAACCAATTGGCTTTCGATAATTTTGAATTCGATGCTACATTTATCTTAAAGTATACCTCCGAAAAAAGTAATCAAAATTCTGTCTATAACAGCCTGTATGCCCCCATTCCAAGCATGGCACATGTTGCGGTATTAGCTGTTCATGTTGGTAAACCTTGTATTTGTCGACAAATTTGCAGCTGAAGTCGTTCCAATTTCAAAATATCGGAAGATGTATAATTTAGTACTTCGATACCAAAGAGAATTCTAGGTAATACATAATTATGTCTGCCAAAGCATAGCGGCTACAAGTGGTGAAATGCCCTTTCGAGTATGCAGTCCTGGTCCAAGAACTGCATATATAGTTCTTCTTGCTGTCATTAGCCTGCCAGTGTCCTCAATATTTAGTTTGTTTCTTACAGTACGAATTAAACTAAGATGTTGTGTTACTGTTTTTTTAATCTATTTTGGCATCTCCAAAGTAAATGTTAATTCCCTGATGAGTAAGTGGTACAATGTCAGGCTTAGTCTAGAAATTAAAGAAACAACAGACACGGCTTCCGCCACCTCATTTTTAGACTTATACCTCGAATTTGACATACACAGTCATCTCTGTACCAGAATATATGACAAACAAGACGATTTTAATTTTGAAATATCAATTTCCCCCACCTAAGTAGCAATATACCAACTTCATCTGCATATGGGATATACATTTCACAACTCATTCGGTATTGGAGATCTTGCAGCTCCTACTAAGACTTTGTAAAACGTCACCAGTGTCTGAGCTGATGAACCAGGGGTATACCAAAGAATGTCTTGTCCTTTTTCTAAAAAAAGTTCATCGGAAGGTACCAATACCTTATTATTAAATGTTCCGTATCAACTTCACAAATAATACACGATGGCCTTGAAGTATATATGTATTTTCCCGCGTTTCGGAGTATAGCGGGAAAATGTTGTCTAAAAGGAACGTTTTATAAGAACGGTATATATTTTTGGCGGGTTTTTGTTATGTGTAGTTGTACACGTGGTTACGTGGACCAATCATTTGGATTGTAGTGAAAGCGGGTTTTTAATTTTCATGTGTTTGAAAATCATTCTAGCCGCAGACGTTCAATACTAAACATGTCGGAGCCGGCAGAAATAAACATGCTCATCGACCGAAAAATTAAAGACGCTATGAGCCAGAACCAAAACGAGATACTGCAGAGCATCGACAGATTAATGTCTAGTCGTTTAGACACGTTTCAGAGATCCGTTCACGAAACGCAGAGGCAGCTATCAGAAACTCAAATGTCTAAAATCCAGCAGATGAACACCGAAAATTACGTTTTCAAGCGAAAGGAAAACGAAGAGCAGTTCAAGGTTAACACAAAAATCGCCAACAAGATGAAAGAGGCCAGAAGTATTCTAACAGAATCGCAGGACAACAACGAAAGTACAGAGGGCGCGATGAGGAACATTTGTGAAGGTTTGGACATTCTCAATCATCGACAAAAATTGATTAAGCTCGCGGATCAGTCCGAGAACGGATGGAGAACAGTTACCGAGTATGAAACGCACAACCTAGCAGATGATTCAGAAGACGAAAAACGCATAATACGAGCAGAAAACAAAGCGTCGAGGAAAATGAAGAGCGACAAAAAGTTTAAGACACGCACAACTCCTTACAGTGCCCCACAGTCTACTCGATTCAGCTCAGTTAATCAACAGAGTACAGTTAACATTCCTGTGGTTCATCGACCCGGAAAATGTTATGAGTGTGGTTTGTCAGGACATTGGAGGTCAGACCATTATAAACAGGGTTGGCAAACTCAGATAGAAAAGTCTGATAAGATAAGTACTAGATTATTTAGTAATGAAAAAAAAATCAGAGGTTATGCATTTTTGTCATCCAACTTGAAAGATACCCATGTCGTCGACTTGATATCTAATTGTTCTGCTTAACTATGAACTAGATAAATTGAAAACTTATGCAAATGGTGTTTAAAATAAAACACCTCGTAATTGAGAAGAAAATTGCAATTTTGTTTGTTTCTATTAACTTTTAAAAATTTTGTCACTCTAGTAAACAATACAGTAAACATTTATCGCCTTCTCTAACAAAGAGCTTCGATTCTTTTGTTCTATTTCAACCTGGTTTCCGACTGTATTGATATCATAGAACATGGATATAAAATACCTTTTCACACAGAGCCAAGTGAGGTATTTTTAAATAACAACAAGTCGTCTTTAGAGAATTCAGATTTCGTAGATAATGAGATTTTAAAGTTGATAGAATTAGGATGCATAAAAGAATTTTCATGTAAACCTAAAGTAGTCAATCCGTTGACGGTAGCTAACAATAAAAACAAATTAAGATTAGTTTTAGATTGTAGACACATTAACCCACATCTTCATAAATTCAGATTTAAATATGAAGATGCTAGCGTAGCCAGTCAAATGTTTAAGAAGGGAGATTACTGCTTTACTTACGATTTGAGATCGGCATACCATCATGTAGAGATATTTGAATCACACAAGACATACTTAGGTTTTGCTTGGGTCAAAAATCGTGAAACAAAATATTACGTCTTTAATGTTTTACCACTTGGTATATCTACTGCTGGGTATATATTCACCAAAGTTGTAAGGTGTATTGTTAAACATTTACGAAATTCAGGTTTGAAAATTATCATGTATTTAGACGATGGTTTAGGCGGGGCTGACGAGATAAGTCAGGCCCAGGAAACTAGCATAGTTGTTCAGAAAGTACTGAAAGCTTCTGGGTTTTTGATAGCAGAAGATAAATGCAATTGGACACCTAGCCAAAATGTGGTATGGTTGGGTTTGGTATGGCAATTTGACAAAGGCATGGTTTCAGTCACGGAAAGGCGACTTTCCAAATTGTTAGATACTTTAAATAAAATTATACACAAAATAGGGAAAGGAGAAATACACGTTTCGGCAAGGTTTCTTGCTTCTATAATTGGTCAGATCATATCTATGCAAGGGGCAGTTGGTCCTGTAGTTAGACTACGTACAAGAAGTATGTACGAATGCATTTTGTATAAAGCAAGCTGGCTAATGTTCTGTTGAACAGTAGATCTCTTGATGAGATAATTTTCTGGAAGGAAAATATAGAGAAAATGAATGGCAGAGAATTGCATATTGTTGAGCAATACTCGAGTGTAGTATACACAGATGCCTCGGGCATAGTTTATGGTGGTTATTTGGTAAAAGCCATAGACGAAGAGATTATGGGTAGTTGGAACGATGGAGAAAAATTGAAAAGTTCTACTTGGAGAGAGCTTGAGGCAGTTTATAGAGTACTGCAGTCTATATCTATGTCATTAAAAGGTCAAACAGTTAAGTGGCACACAGATAATCAGAACGTAGTAAACATAATAAAAAAGGGCAGTAAGAAATCTGATTTACAAAATATTACAATTAAAATAGCAAACGTATGTGAATCAAATAGCATTAAGATCGTACCAGAGTGGGTACCTAGACAAGAGAACGTTAAAGCAGATAAAATTAGCAAAACTATTGATTGCGATGATTGGGAGATAGACGGTATTACATTTGAATATCTTAATCAGAATTGGGGTCCACATACCGTAGATAGGTTTGCCACTGATTACAATGCAAAATGTAGCATATTCAACACAAAACACTGGTGTCCAGGTACACTGGGTATCGATGCTTTCAATAGACAGTGGGGTAAAGAAAATAACTGGATTGTGCCACCACCTTCAGACATATCCCGATGTATACACAAAATTATACAAGATAAAGCAGATAGCACTTTATTTGTTCCTTTATGGGTTTCAGCACCATATTGGCCACTTTTACACAAAGTCTATGGTAATGTTGTAGAATTCGAATCGTTCATTAAAGATAGTAAAATATTACCATCAACAGTTATCAAAAAAGGCCGAGGTAGAAATGGTATGTTCGGAAAATCAACAGATTTCAGGATGTTGGCTATATGAAAATAAGGTTTTAATTTATTTCATTCTTTCCTACAGGTATCGGTCTGAAAAGCAGGGTGTTGGAGCAAATACAAGATGGAGGGATTTTGTCGGCTGATTTTGACGAATTGGGACGTAAGATGTCATCGTATTTACTGCAGTCCAGGAGTGACAATACTAACAATAAATATTTTTATGCTTATAAACGGTGGGAGAGATTTATATTGAAACAAGGGGGACTATCTTTGCCAGCAAAGCCTATACATGTAGCCTTATATTTAACCAAACTGATAGACACAGGTTCATCTTATAATGTAGTTCAGTCAGCGTTTTACGGTATAAAATGGGCACATACAGTTCAAGGTTTTTCAGATCCCACAGAAAATGCTTTTGTGACCAATTTACTGGAGTCATCTAAACGTCAACCACATAAACCGAAAGTTAAAAAGGAACATATTGATTCTGAATCTATTATTGAACTTTGTACAAAATATAAAGGCAGTGATGATATAGCTATTTTAAGGGATTTATGTATGATTGTTCTTAGTTTCTCTGGATTTCTTACATTCAATGAGCTTAGTTCTCTTCGATGTAAAGACGTTCATTTCAAAACTAATTATTTAGAGATTGATATTGACAAAAGCAAAACTGATCAGTATAGATTAGGGGAAAAATTAGTTATTTCAAATGGTGAGTCTGCTGCTTGTCCTTATAATTTATTGTCCAAGTATTTCAGTATTTGTAAAATTGAGTCCAGTTCTGAGCAGTATTTATTTAAACCTATTTTTAGATCAGGCAAACGGTGTTCGCTAATTAACAAGAACAAAAAACTGAGTTATACCAGAGCTAGAGAGTGTATAGTAGCTAGACTCAAAGAAGTTTGTGGTGATATAAACATAGGTTTACATTCTTTAAGGGCGGGTGGAGCCACTGTCGCAGCTAACGCTGATGTTAACGAACGCTGCTGGAAACGGCACGGTCGATGGAAATCTGATACTGCCAAAGATGGGTACGTGGCAGACTCACTTGCACATCGTTTAGAAGTTACTAAGAAGCTAGGTCTTTAGCATTTTCATTTTATTGTATATCATTTACACTTTTCCGCCCTTTCTTTGTGTTTCTAGTCTGCACGGCTAAATGCATTGCTTTGTGTTTGTTAATATGAGGAAGGCGCTACCTTAAATGCCAGCTTTATACATGTACCTATTTATGATATACCTATAAGCTGTATTGCTAACTATTAAATAAATACTAAGACAATGTCCTATATATATTGATTGGTTGTTGGTTGTTGAACGTCCAGTGGCAAATATTTCATGCATGTTCAGAACGAATGTCCTAGGCTACATTAACATATTGTTTATGTCTTACTCTAAAATAAAATTATAACTTCAGATGGAAAATGTTTAGGGAAGGATCATTGAACTTGAAAAGCCAGGAGGGGTTATGGTATTTTTCCTAAAAAAATATCCTGATTCCCAAATTGATGAATAAAAAATCTGTTCAAGCAGAGGACAAAAAAAATATTTTGAATCCAGACCTTCACCAAAAATGATTTTATCTTTCAGATATGCAAAATAAATTTAACTTTTATATATCTAAAAACTTTTAAAACTTCCCAAAGCGCACAGATAAGTCTGTACACAGTAGTTTTTTAGGTGATAATGACTATATTTGCCAATTTGTTATGATAAACTTTAATACTAGTGTTAAATTTTGACTAAATAATTTTAATTTTTAATTGATAGTGCTGAAAGGCTTCGGTGAAAAAAATCCGACTCGAATAAAAAAACATTTGTATTCCTGATCATCTTCAGTTTGTGAGTCTCATGTATTCAGAGTCAGTTTTATGTCATTTCTTGTATATATTTTTTTTTGGTTACATGTACATGATGTAGTTTACTTTTCAAGTTTTTATATGACAGCAGAATAAAATTGAGAATGGAAATGGGAAATACAAGCATGTCAAAAATTTGCTTTCGAGTAATGCTTAATCATGTCATAGATGTTTTCGAGAAGACACATTTAGTTTCCACAGAATATAAACTTGAGTATAAGTGAATGGATCTCTATGACATTTTACTAGAAGGATCAATACATAAAAGGAAGATTAGAATTGATTTTTGCACCTTGATTTTTTGGTTATGGAACAACATTTTTGGGTTGGGTTTTTTTTCAAAATTTTGGGTTTTTCTTCCAAAATTTAACTTAATTACATTTATTTAACTGGTCTAGTATATATAGATGCAACAAATGCTGATTTGGCAGGAAGATGCACACAAAATAGGGTGTTTTAAATATTTTATCTGTAATTGATGCATTTTTCCTATGATGTGTACTTCTTGATAATGTCGACGTGAGTATCATGATAAAGAAAATATATTTGGTAACTAAGTATATATATATATTCACAATTGATATGCGCCAGTGCGCTGCAAAAGGATCTTCTTTCCCTTTAATTACCAAAATTGCACATGTTTTTTTCTCTCACAGAAACACACGAGTTATTTGGTAAATAAAACACTTGTCATTGTTTGAAACTTTCAGTAATACAAATTTAGTTTAGCCTGTTTGAATGTTTCACTTATTGTGTGAAAATTTCAACAGAAAATGTACAAAACACTTGGTAAAATTGCATTATCTGCAGAATTATTGATAACTTTCCTCACTATATATTCACAAGGACATATACCTAACATATTGTCCATGCTATTCTGTCAGATCTGAGTTTTTATTCATACATACATGTATACTGGCATGACTTGTGCTGTTCCAAGTTGTCTTCTTTTTCTGTTTCTTGAGAAGTATTTGTTTAAACTGTTCAGTCACTACAAAGTGTTACAATTCTTATTTAGACGCAACACATAAATAGTGACCAAAAAGGTACCGCTTTCACATGATAGAAGCTAGAAAAAAAATTAAATGTACACATTTTCAATATTTTTGTAGGACATACTTACTATCATATGAAATTAAGGAGTTAAAGACTTCTGCTGAATAGAAATGTTTGAGTTCACCTGATAACTGTTTTCAAATTAGAATATGTTTGATTTCAACTGAAAATAAAAAAAATTGGTGTTTTTAAAATGCTAAATATACATCTGTGGTTGTATCAGGCTGTGCATGGCGAAGCATTTTATTGCCTTAATTAGGTTTGAACCTTTTTTTTGTTTTGGTCATGAAAATAAATTTGTAGTTCTGTTGTGAAGTTGATAACATGAGAATACTCAAATTGCACCTACATGTATATTGTCAGTTTTTTTTCACCAACTTTTTTTTTATGTACCAGGCAAAAGTTTATTCTGTGCTTATTTTGTAGACTATCCTTCTTTAAAATATAGTTACACCAATTTAATTTTGAGTCCATGTAGAGTCATAGAAAAATGGGTTTGAAATGACCTCTAAACAATCCATGATACTGTAATGAGGTCAGTACCCAAATTCCATACATCATTACATGTATGGTTAATTTCAAATCCTTAAAACTGGAATATAAACAGATGTTTTGTTTTATTTCTTCAAATATTTCAAACAATTTGACATTATTCCATGCTTCAACTATTATTTTTTGAAGAAAAGGATGCTGTTAACAAATTTAATTTGCTCATTTTAAAAAGATGACAATTATATAACTTTACATGGTTATGGTGAAAGAAAACTTGTAAGATTTCTGCAGGTTTTTTTTTTTGCTGAATAGCAATTTGGTAACTGAGTGCAATTTTGGTACTGTGATGTTATATACATGTAACCGTAAGTGTGTATTGCTAAATAGGTTGAAATGTGAACCTGAGTGACAGTTCTATAGTGATAAAGTACTTAGTATAGAGTGAAAATATATACAAGGGACTGCTGCAGCTTGAATTTTAAAGGATGTAGCCCACATTCTTCAAAGTAACATGCCCTGTATATATACCTACATGTATCAAAGTCATGGTATTCTCATGGGTTATCATAATCTTCCCATAAAATATAATTTTGGACAATATGGGAGCATCAATGTATACAGTACTAAATGTACTACTCAGACTCAAGTCTCCTTTTATGATTAACCTTAGAGAGAAAGAAAACAAAACAGTTTCCTTCTCCTGGGACTTATAAGGTAGATATCTGATATGTAACATAATCAATAAAAAGATGTGTTGAGAGTTTGCCAAAGGAAGTACAGAATTAAAAGATTGTGAATTATTTGAATATTTTTTTTTGTTTTAAACTTTTGTTATTAAAGTTGTGATTTAGTCTGTGGGCTACCATAGGCGGATCCAGGGGGGGGGGGGGGGGGCAGGGCTTTTTCGTGGGGAAAATTTTGTTGATTATATAGGGAATCACTGAAGCATGACTGGAGCGCCCGTCAGCGTGCCCCCCTTATGAAAAGTTCTTGATTCGCCATTGGCTACATGAATAACCGTGATCACATTCAACAGTATAACCATCGTCATTATCATTGTTCCTTGATGTGTGGAATTATGTGGCAGATGAACATAAGTAGTCATGCATGGTCAATCAGTGCACCGGAGTTTACCCCGCATGGTCATTATAAAAAAAAATCCGAAATGTATTGCTTGCAGAGTTTTTTTCTGTGTTCCCATGGTTGGACGGAATGTTTACGCTAAATATGTTATCGTTAATTATGATTTTGTGACTTTTAAATGAAGCACCTGTGATTATTCAAGTAATTTGTTTTGACCTCACTGATAATGGAAAGTTGTAGCAGACGAAACATGGCGTCAGATGTTGTCCTAACTTCGGTAATTTCCGTGGTACAATAAAATTTAAATAAACTTCACAAGTTAACAAAATTTCTAAATTCGTGTTTCTGTAAAACAAATAAAAATTCATGTCGTATTTCATATTGAAAAAAATATCTATCTGTCCCTTTTTTTCAAGTTCGCGTTGAAACGTTAAATTGGGCCGCCATTAAAAAAAATAATCGTACGAGATTTAACGAGAGTGACGAAACTTTTCAGATGGGTCGTGTAGAGAGAGTTATCGTTCTTTATTCCAAAACGATGCTTCTACCATAAGTGCCAGCTAAAGCTGGCATATTATTGTAGTGTAGTTAAGACATGTATTTTCCCGCGTTTCGGAGTATAGTGGGAAAATGAACATTGTCTAAAAGGAACGTTTTATAAGAACGGTATATATTTTTGGCGGGTTGTACACGTGGTTACGTGGACCAATCATTTGGATTGTAGTGAAAGCGGGTTTTTAATTTTCATGTGTTTGAAAATCATTCTAGCCGCAGACGTTCAACACTAAACTTCAATGTTTCATAATATTTGATATTGTATATTATTTTGCTGTTTTTTCTTGTGATGGAGTTTGGCATCAATGTCCCGAGGCGTGCCTTGCACTTGCTCCGAACACAGGTTTCCATATCAATTTTCTTTAGTAAAGTTTTTTGATGGTTTTTCCTGGGCGGCGAGGTTACGTTAAAGATGGATATATATACATACATACATACATACATACATACATACATACATACATACACATCCCGCTATTGTGTTATTGATCTATTATAATTTTTGTATTGTGGTCTTTCATATTTGCTAATCCTTTGTCTATATGCCATTTTGTGTTTCTTTTATACATAATGACGTGGCTCTTTTTTTTAAGAAGAAATACACAATAAGCATATTGACAAGCGGCAAGAAGGAAAGGCAAACTTATAATTGCATTCTGCAGAGGATATGCCTATTAGAACTATAGACTATATTCTTTTCATACTTTGAACGACAAAATTATTTTATATCTCTACCAGTGTGACGTTTACATTCTGACGTCAAATGCGCGATTTTCGTCTGAGTCAATGTTAATCTAACCATTCGGTCCCAGTACTTACAATCTTTCAATCGTTTACGGCTAGATTTAACATACATAAATGAAATTCAAAAATAAGAAAGCAATGAATGAGGTTTATTTAATTTGATATATGCCTTTTTGTGCTTCTTTGTTAATTTTTTTTTTATTGTGATTAAGATACTTGAGGTACTTTTACATCCTGTCATTATGTTATTGTTTATGATATTCTCGTATTCTTGTCTTTCATTTTTGCTAATGTGCTTTGTCTATATGCGTTTTGGTGTTACTTCGATACATATAGCGTGGCTCTGTACTTATGCATCTCGTTATTGTGCTATTGTAAAACATGTTTGTATGCTTTTTTCATTTTTGCTATGTGCTTTGTCTAGTATATGCTTTTTTTTTATGTTTCTTTGATACATATATGACGTGGCTCTGTACTTATACGTCCAGTTATTGTGGTATTGACGTGGCTCTGTACTTATACGTCCAGTTATTGTGTTATTGTACTATGGTAAATTTGAGTATTCTTGTCTTCTTTTTTTTTGCTAATATGATTGGTCTATATGCCATTTTGTGCTTCTTTGATACATATGTGTTAGTTTTTTTTTCAGTGATTAAGAATATAACACAATGTTGACTGCTGTATCCCTATTTTTGACATTTTTACCTATTATGTATGTTTGTTTTGGTTACGCATCGTTGTCAATATAACGGAACTTGATGCGATTGTCATACAAGTGAGAGGTTTAGCTAACTATAAAACCAGGTTCAATCCACCATTTTCTACAGAAAAACATGCCTTTACCAAGTAAGGAATATGACAGTTGCTATCCATCCGTTTGATGTGTTTAAGCTTTTGATTTTGCCATTTGATTAGGGACTTTTTTCGCTTTGAATTTCCCTCGGAGTTTAGTATTTTTGTGATTTTATTTTTTAGTAGGATTGATAGTAACTAAATATTGTGCAGTTAGACTATGGATAATATTCAGTAGTGCATCAGCTTTGTGTTCTGTGCCTGCAAGGATGGCTAATCATCAGCACATGTAGGGGATGCAACGTTGATATTTCCTATTCATGCGCCTCATTTTGATCTCTCTAAGGCTTGAAGAATTGTATTATTGTATCTTTTATAAACTTTTAAGTACAGTAGACAACTCTGATCCTTACAGATTGTATTGATAGTCAGATTTGCGGTAGTTAGGTATAGACTCCTTACACGCTTTGTGTAATATATAGGAGAGTTTTTTTCCAATTGTGCGTCATATCTTTCACTGATTCTGTTATAGAGTTCTTAAAGGTATCTTTATCACATCTGGACCAATTTGGTCTTGGTATTACTTTACAACAATGTTCTTGTTTCCTTGTTGTCCTAACATCAATTTTGCACAAACAAGAGTATGATCAGAAACATTGAGTGCATGAAAGTCCTCTATCGAAACAGTATATTTCAACTGAAAGTCTCGTGTACACAATAGTCAATTTGCGAAAAGGATAGCCCATTATGATGCTGAAAAGTAGGCTTTTTCCATAGTCATCTGACAGAAGAAAGGTTTGACTTTCCATGAACTGTTTAAGTTTCTTAAGCCTCGGTCACACCTTACCGGATAGCTCGAACGGACGCCTAACGGATAACTTTTTTTCAATCCGTTGATGTCCGTTAGACGTCCGTTCTTATCCGTTAGGCGTCCGTCCATATCCGTTGTGTGTCCGTTAAGCGTCCGTTTTATCCGTTGACGTCCGTTCTGTCCGGTGGAAAATTTTGAGCATGTTCAAAACTTTGAACGGACGGCCAACGGATAAAATGTCCGTTGAACGTCCGTTAGGCGTCCGTTAGGCGTCCGTTTTGTACGGTACTCGTCCGTTTTGTATCCGTTACGTGTCCGTTATGCATCCGTTGGAGATCCGGTAGACCAATTCACTAACGAACGTCTACCGGACGCCTAACGGACGCCTAACGGACGCCTAACGGATAAAACGGATGTGAAACGGACATTAACGGAAGTATAACGGATAAAACGGATGCCTACTGATAGTTTATTCTCATAAAACCATGCAAGTACAAAGGTTACAGAGAAGTTGAAAAATAATATACATAAAAAACAAAATATGCATTAGAAATGCATAAAATTCAAAAATACTAGATGTAAAACGGACAAATGCCAATTGAAATTTCGCGTCAGAAATGCCAATATATGGTATGTTAGATTTTCTTGAGTGTCATGACTATTTATTATTCGTGATGGATTTTGGAGTAAGAGCATGTCTTCGCTACCAAGCAGCTCTTATTCAGCCCAGACTCAACTTAAATGTAGCAAATATAAACCTTATAGCTGTCGAAAGGAGAAGACAAAGGAGATGGTGGACACGACCATGGCTTAGTCCTGAAAGACGACGCAGTTTTGGTCTATATGACCAACTCATGAAGAAACGAAAAAAAAATTCGGATAAATTGTTCAATTTGTTTAGTACGTGTGACCTTGATAACTTGTCCTACTGACCAGACTTTCCCAGAAGCAAATATTATAACATATATACTAGATACCATGTCCATCTGACGCGCCTTTAATTTTCAGATGGTTTATTTCTTTTAATTTTTAGATGGTTTATTGCCTTTAATTTTTAGATGGTTTATTGCCTTTAATTTTCAGATTATTTTGTTCATCCGTTATATCCGTTACGCTTCCGTTAGGTGTCCGTTGGATGTACGTTCGACGTCCGTTCTGTCCGGTATGTATCCGTTTCACGTACGTTCAATGTCCGTTGTGTGTCCGTTAGGCATTCGTTACATGTGCGTTAGTACACCAACGGACTCCCAACGGATAAAAATTTTGTCAACGGATAACTTTTTTTTTATCCGTTAGGCGTCCGTTCGAGCTATCCGGTAAGGTGTGACCGAGGCTTTATCTCTAGATTTATTTTCCCTAAAACCACTTGATATCCATCGGCATGATTTTTGTCGATTTCTTCTACCAGTTGCACAGGCGTATTTGTGTATTTTTCATCCCATTTTTTACAGATGGCATATATGTGTATATATGCCATCTGTAAAAAATGGGATGAAAATACACATACATTAAACAGAACGGAGTTCCAATTACATTAAAAGATAAAACTTTCATTTCCATCTTGTATATTT
This sequence comes from Mytilus galloprovincialis, assembly GCF_965363235.1. Lineage (NCBI taxonomy): Eukaryota > Metazoa > Mollusca > Bivalvia > Mytilida > Mytilidae > Mytilus > Mytilus galloprovincialis. Next base: position 43,276,485 of record NC_134850.1, on the reverse strand, counting down.
CTGATAGAGTTTTCAAGTTCTTTTCTCCAGTATGCAGCTACGCCTTTATCTACCTTTAACATGTTTAACAAAGGTTTCAGTATCAATGTTATCGTCAACAGATTTTGCAGAGCATATAAGTGTGGAATTAATGTCTTGTGGCTTATGTATGTCAAAAGAGAAAAGCAAGTGTTTTATGTATGAATAAAATATCATAGTTACTTAGCACAACATCCTTGCTTAACACATGTATTAAGTAAATTTGATTTGACAGTTCATTATGAATATTTAAGGTGCCTATACTAACAGTTATAATATGTCCCTCTTGGTTGAGGCGCAGCCCTGCTCTAAACAATGGTCCTTGTTTGTTTTGCTATTCTCGTGTTTGCATATGCGTATTGGGGCTTGTACATGTTGTATCACAATTACATGTAGCAGGATCAACTATTGATTGATGTCAAAACCGAAACTCGGAAATCTGTGCTTTTAGTTTGTAGTACTTGTATTTATTTGTAATCGAATATCTGTCAGTCAAATATTTCATGTTGTTTACATATTTTACAATCACAGTGAAATGTTTTTGTGTGTATTTTTCAATTTAGTGAAAATTTAACCTTGCCATCTTTTCATCAAATCGCAGAATAAAACCCCGACATACTGTAGTAAATTTTGGACTATTTTACATACTGAATATCCCTCCCCACCCTCGCAATAGTAAAATTACACTATGTGACAAACTGGATACCAAGCCCTCACTCCCGTCCTCGTTTATTATTAAACAAAAATATTTAATTGATCTATTACTTTGCTTATAAAATAATAAAGTTACCATGGTTACCGAACACAATTACAAAAAGAATTGCCAAATTAAATGCTTTAAAAAAAATTGTAAAGGAACGCATGCATTTTAAAAATTACATTTCATTTGAAAACCTCCCGAAAGAGGCTTATACCAAAAACTTGAGCCCTTAGGTTCCTACTATAGATTCATTAATAAATGTCGGATTTGGTAAATCAATTTTGATTTAAACACCACAAATATATATTCCAAGAACAAATTAAGATTCTATTGTTCATTTTGTTATTAGATAATTATTTATGTTTTACCTAAATTAAATGTTGCACAATTATTCATTATATTATATTCAATTTCGGTTTTTATTTGAAACTTCATTGCTGTGAATATGCCATTCTGAAGTGTATTCCTTTGTTCACACATGATGTGCTAGTCTATTTGTTACAATAAGCAAAGCGAATTCATATGAATGTGAAGTTATCGGCCTGTTCGTTATCAATATTCAATATCTAACCGGTCAATAGCAGTCTGTTTCGATATTCCTGATTTTTTAATAGTTGAAAATAATAAAATTTAAATATTCGATAAAAGCATGATAGTCATATTTAAAAGGACTAAAAAGATATGTAGGAAAGCGTATTAACAGCCCTTTAAACTGTCGTAAATTCTCGTTGTTCTCAAATATAAACCCTCGTGTAAATCTAATTAAAACATTAGTCTCATAAAATAAAGATTTTTATCATTAAAATTCAATCAAAGATTTACTTTTATACATGATATTTCAAGAAATAAAAGCACACGATCGCTCTAGTGACATATAAAAATAGCAATAGAAATTATTATGGAAAGCTAAACAAGAGGCTCTCAAGAGCCTGAATCGCTCACCTTCAATTTTTTTGTTTAAATCATTCATCAATGATTATTTTTGCTTTTCAGTGTGTGCTAAAACATGCCATTCAAACATTCTTTGTATCTGTCATATTTTCTTCACAGGCAAAAATAATGCATTTTACCCCTAGCAACATTGGCTATTTTTCTTGAAGTAAAACAGTCCGATATGCGGTTTAAATAGAACAAAAGAATTCGACATCTTGTGTTTAGAAGGTAGAAAAGTGTAATGAACTTTGTATACGGTTGTCAAGATGTCACAAAAGTTACTTTCCGTAAAGTCATTATAAATATTTGCATTCACGTTGTTTAATTTTCATATTGTACAATTGTTCACAATGCAACTTGCAAACAATCGTTTTTAAAACGACCATAAGTCAAGCTGTTACGTCATTTAGGGGGTCTCCTTATAAACTGCTACTTTTTTTGCCCGACATAGAAAAAATCTGGGAAAAATTACAAAAATTAAGAAATGAATTGTCAATCGTTTAAGACCATTCCCAAATTGGCACACCTAAATTTGACATTTGGACGCAACTTCAAAGTTGGATGTTATATGACGGGGTTTTGTAAATTAATTTGCGCATCGAACACACCCGTCCTATATATGTAACATCACATGACTTTTAAGTGATTAAAACTATTTTTTTTTAAATAATATTTGCATGCTTGACATGTTTTTTTTCTAAACAATTACAATTACACCGACAGTCATAATTTCTGTATTATTAAAAAAAGGTTTGTTAAACATTTTGTTACACCTTAGTTATACAGTAACCCGGATTGGTTGACCATTGTAAAGTTGAGTTTTTGGAGTAGCATAGATTTATATCGTTGTATTCTTTTTTTTTTTTGTGTTAACCAATTGTCGTTCGGAATTATTTTTTCTACATAATTTATTGATCTTGCAATTCTTGTAATTTAGTTTGCGTCTTATTTCTTGAGTGTCATATTTTGGCTATGTTTGTGTTCGATCATACAGTATAATAAGTCGGTAGTTTCCCGCGAATGGATGTTTTTTTTTTATTTCTTTGCATCTTAAATTGGGATTGCACTGAGTTATTTCATGATTTCTTTTGTGCTATATTTTCGATACATTTTTAGTCTATCTTATAGCATCTTACAATTGTCTGACGACATAATGTGATACTTATTTTGTTCGTCAATATTATTCATACGATTCATACGATTTGAATTTACTATTAAATATCTTATTTTTTCTTAATAGTTAACTTTACCTACAGTCGAAAATTTGCAAGACGTAAAGTCTTTACTTATTTTACAGTTTTACATTAAACTCAATTTTAGTATTATAGTTTATCACATAAAGACTCGATTGTATTATAGTAATTTTCTTGAATAACTGTGTTAGTTGTATGTTAGTTCTTCACAACTCAGAAATAGATTCAAGGATATCAAAGTTCCATTATATCAAGGAGGTTATATGATTATTCTAAAAAACAACGAAAATTAAGCATATACTAGTATATGATCTTTTAATTGTTCTTGAACAGGGCTCCAGTTTTAAAAAAACAAGAGTTCAGATGATCAAGTTCTTTGAAGAAGGAGAAAGGGGAAACCAATGGCACTGCTATATCATCTCAGAAATTATATACATTATTACCATCATTATTGCAAGTTTATAAAGGATGCATTGACATCTCTTCTGTTATGGATACGTTTGACATATTCTGTATATGAAAAAAAAAACAAGTTCCTTTTGTGGCATAACTTTATTCATATAGATTATTTCTCCTACATATCTTTATATATTTCTTTCTTTAGTTCAAATTGGAATCTCAGATAAGCATCTGGTACTTTAAAACCTCTCCTCTCTGTTCCATGCCTCTGGTCGACATGTGTACTTCAGAATAATTCCTGACTGTCAGATGTATAGCAGAACTTTCACATAACTTCTTGATAAAACTGCTGTCTTACTTTTCGACACTGCAAACAAAAAATCGAACAGGCTATTAAAGATGGGGTTGCAACCACATGTTCCCCGTACAAACGGATCGGAACTAAAAGCTCTTTCCCGAATCTGGCACTGGATTTATACAGCAGATGCGTCACAAAATATAAACATGCTATCAAATATACTAGAATATGAAATAAAGAAAAATATAAATCGAAAATGTTGAATTATCATTTATGTCTACGAAACCACAAGATCCTACTTAATTGGTCATGTTTTCAAATCATATCAAATGTTTTCATTGGTCTTCACTTGTTAGAAAAATGTACTTCACTTCTTAGAAAAATGTACTGAAGTTATTGTTAGCTAAATTATCAATGTTAGGTTATTGTATATTCTTCAGAGCTGTATCTTGAACTAATGAATTGAAAAAGAGGGGATGGGTATACGTACTAAACATGTGTCTGTATTTTCAACATATCTAACAAACATGTGAGAAAAATGAGTTTTAGAATACGAAATATCTCTCTCATTCTGTAAACAGATATTAGTTTTCTCATTTTAATTGTTTTACATTGTCTTATCGGGGCTTTTTATAGATGACTATGCGGTATTGGCTTTGCTCATTGTTGAAATCCGTACGGTGACCTATAGTTGTTAATGTATGTGTCATTTTGGTCTCTTGTGGACAGTTGTCAAATTGGCAATCATACCACAACTTCTTTTTATACTGTAGGATTGTTAAGGTATTTTTGGTGTTTTTAAAAGCCCCCCTTTTTTTTGTAATATACACCACAAAAAAAAAACAGCATTTAGTTAGGATAAAGAACTAATAAACGTTAGTCCAATAATTTAAGGCTTCAGAGTTTCATATCATTTACATTCAAAATTTTTATCGGATTTATTTTTACTATCAATGTTGAACCATTAATTTTTATTGGATTTTTTTTCACTACCAATGTTGAACCGTTCAACATTGAAAGTAAACAAAAATTCGATAAAAAATGATGAATGTAAATGATATGAACCTCCGGTCTTATATTAAAGGACAATATATAAGACTTCTGAGGTTCATATCATTTACATTCAACGGTTTTATCGGATTTTTTTTCTACTATGAACCGTTCAACATCAAAAGTAAAAAAAAATCCGATATAAAAACGTTGAATATAAGTGATATGAACCTCCGAAGTCTTATGTAATAGCACTACGGTAAATACAATAATTGAAATTCAGTTAATTGAGTGTGGGAGGCTATTTTAATCCACTTTATGAGTGTGTATTATATAATTTTACAATGTAACAAACCTATCAAACACACCGTGAAAAATAACATTATCTCCCCTGGATATGCTTAACAACAAGACACAAAAAACTGTTACCTTTTTTTGCCCTATATAACATAATTATGAAAACCATTACATAGATAGAGAATACTGTCCTTGTGTACACGTTTGAATGTGTAGGTGTCACACTCAGAACGATCGTCTCTAGATTTTTTTTCCGGGTTCACGTAGCAACACGTTTCTTTTCTTCCCAGCTTTTCCTGATTATGAATCAATCCAATACATGCATTTATCCCAATGCAACAACTATTAAACAACTCACCTATACCAATGGTGATCGTCTAATTCCTAGCTGATTCCTTTAATCGTACCTTTCTTGACAACACCCATCGTTGTAGCGTCTACCATTGGAGGTAGCGAAATTACATGATTTAACAGGAGAGCGAAATAAACAAGGGGAGCAATTTTATCTAACCGCATTCCGGACTGAAAAGGAAATGAAAGAACATTTAAAATTAATAATAATTAGAGTTATCTCTCTTTGCATATTTTAAGTCAGTGTGTAGAAACCAAAAAAATAACTAAATCTATATAAATTAAGTTAATTATCTCCCTTCAAATATTTCAGACCAAGAATATCTTCCTTTATGCACATTCTCTGGTCATGTACTGGATCTGTGAAAAGTTTAATTAATATTGGTACAGTCATTTAGGAGGAGTTGTGCTTATCTCCCTTGAAAAAAATCTTACCAGAAATATCTTCCTTCATGCACATCTACAGGTTGTGTACAAAAACTGTGTAAAGTTTCATCAATATTGATTAATCTGTTTAGGAGTAGTTGCGCTTACAGACTTGTTGCCATTTATAGCTATATTTAACTAAGTAAAATCAATTATCTCCCTTAAAATAATTCCGACCAGAAATATTTTCCTTCGTGAAGTTTCATTAATATTGGTCCATCCATTAAGGAGGAATTGCGTTTACGAGACATATGGACAGACAGACGGATAGACGGACGGACAGGGTGATTCCTATATACTTCCCCAAAACTTTGTTTTTTGGGGGTATAAAAAACACAAATTAATACAAGTTACCCTAAGGATTGTTAAGTTTTAAGTTAAAGTGAAATTAGTTCAGTAGAGAAAAAGATTTTTTTAAGTTAGCAAACAATGAAAAATTGTGTAAAATTATCATTAAAGGGCAATAACTCCTTAAGGCGTCAACTGGTATTTTTAGTCATTAAACTTATTTGTAGATCTTACTTTGATAAACATTTTTATTGTTTACAGTTTATCTCTATCTATAATAATATTCAAGATAATAACCAAAAACTGCAAAATTTGCTTAAAATTACCAATTAAGTGGCAACAACCCCACAATGAGTATCGATTTGTCTGAAAATTTCAGGGATGATAGATCTTGACCTAATAAACACTTAAACTCCTCAACATATTTGCTCTAAATGCTTTAGTTTTTGAAAAACAAGCCAAAAACTGCATTTTAACCTATGTTCTATTTTTAGCCATGGCGGCCATGTTTTTTACAAAACACAAACTTTATACAAGATACCCTTAGAATCAATTAGCATAAGTTTACCTTCAATTGGTTCAGTACTTTCAGAGAAGAAGATTTTTGAAAGTTAACAAATATGATGAACAAATTGTGTAAAATTGTCTTTAAAGGCCAATAACTCCTTAAGGGGTCAATTTACAATTTTGGTCATGATATCTTATTTGTAGATCTTACTTTGCTGAACATTTTTGCTGATAACAGTTTTATCTTTATCTATAATAATATTCAAGAAAATAACCAAAAACTGCAAAATTTCCTTAAAATTACCAATTAAGTGGCAGCAACCCAACAATGGCTTTTTTTATTCCTCTGAAAATTTCAGGGCTGATAGATCTTGACCTAATGAACATTTTTACCCTGTCAGATTTGCTCTAAATGCTTTCGTTTTTTAGATATAAGCCAAAAACTGCATTTGACCCCTATGTTCTATTTTTAGCAATGGCGACCATGTTTGTTGATAGATCAAAACTTCGGATACAATTTATAAACTAGATACCCTAAGGAACATTCAGTTAAAGTTTGGAAGTATTTGGCGTAGTAGTTTCAGAGGAGAAGATTCTTGAAAAACTGCATTTTACCCTGTGTTCTATTTTAAGCCATGACGGCCATGTTTTTTGACGAAATAGAAAATAAAACACAAACTTTATTTTATACACCCTACTGATCATTCAGTTGAAGTTTGGTTGAATTTGGTTGAGTAGTTTTAGAGGAGAAGATTTTTAAAAGTTAGCAGATATGATGAACAAATTGTGAAAAATTGTCATTTATAAAGGGGTCAATTGACAATTTTGGTCATATTAAGTTATTTGTAGATCTTACTTTGCTGATCATTTTTGCTGTTTACAGTTTATCTTTATCTATAATAATATTCAAGATAATGACCAAAAACTGCAAAATTTCCTTAAAATTACCAATTAAGTGACAGCAACCCAACAATGGGTTGTTTTTTTTCAGGGCTGATAGATCTTGACCTAATGAACATTCTTACCCCATGTCAGATTTGCTCTAAATGCTTTCGTTTTTGAGATATAAGCCAAAAACTGCATTTGACCCCTATGTTCTATTTTTAGCAATGGCGACCATGTTTGTTGATAGATCAAAACTTCGGATACAATTTATAAACTAGATACCCTAAGGAACATTCAGTTAAAGTTTGGAAGTATTTGGCGTAGTAGTTTCAGAGGAGAAGATTCTTGAAAAACTGCATTTTACCCTGTGTTCTATTTTAAGCCATGACGGCCATGTTTTTTGACGAAATAGAAAATAAAACACAAACTTTATTTTATACACCCTACTGATCATTCAGTTGAAGTTTGGTTGAATTTGGTTGAGTAGTTTTAGAGGAGAAGATTTTTAAAAGTTAGCAGATATGATGAACAAATTGTGAAAAATTGTCATTTATAAAGGGGTCAATTAACAATTTTGGTCATATTAAGGTGGCTCACCCCAATAGTGACCCCCGGTAGAATTTTTTTATTTTCACATATTCTGTAGATTTTTTTATGCTGAATCCAAAAATGCAAAGAAAAAAGGGGGTCACCAGGCTCGTTTTCTCCTCAAATTGAAGCGAAATGTGCGATTTTGACCCTATTTCCAAACATGCCCACCCTTCCAACAATAACCGTTACATCAAATTCAAAGACTTTTAAAACCAAGTCAGTATGATTTTTATGTGAAAAAACATTAGAATTTGAAATGTAAACCTTTCCCTTGGTTGTTTTTGACTTAAAAATCCTTTTATTTTCAGATTAATGTCTAAATTTTGCATTTTCTAATTTTAGTTTAAGGCAAAAAATATTGGTTTAATCGATTTTTCGTAAAATTTCCCCGGTAGATTTTTTTTAAAAACAGATATGTCAAAGCTATGAACTTTTCGAACATTTTAAGGTAAAATAAAATGGGGGTCACCAGGCTTTTAAAAAAGTTACGAGCTTTTGTTTAACCCCTCTACCCCATAAGGTCTGATTTCATTGCACTCCATTAATTACTTAATTGTGAATTCTTTATTGATGGCTTTAATAAAATAATGTTTGTAATTATATCAATAAACGATTGCTGAATATAAACGTGGTTATCGTATTACTGTTTGTTATCAAAAAGTGAAATTTTGATTATTTTGGTGAAATACGGTAATTTTGTCTGGCGCGAGTTGCTTCCCTCTAATTTGGCGCCATTATCGGACCAGAGGAATTTCAAGGTCGCCATTGCCGAGCAGCATACTATATTGATGAATACGACCATGTACATGCATAACAGACATTGTGGCGAATATACAACGATGAAGGTAGAGTTATTACATAAGAAAACATAGATTTCGATATATTAGGCAGCCAAATGTTATCAGTATAACGAAAAATACAAACTTGGGGGTTGTCTCAAAATACTCGCTACTGTTGAAAATCACTGCGGCTGAAACCTTGCACGGGCTCAATTTCTGTTCCATGTTAAATATTATAGATCGTTATAGCTGGTATCTTATTTATGTGTTTATTTTACCTTTTACAGACAAGTTGTAAACATGTCTGGCCAGTTTTGCAAAATATCCGTGTGCAAACGGCCGAAGAGGAAGGGATGACATCTACTGTCATTTTTACGCTACCGTTAGCAATCATGGTTAGTGTCAAAGAATTAGTCTTTTTTAATCATCATTTTTAATAACTTATTTCGTAGCCAAGTTAGGTTCATATTAGTCCGAGATTAGCCCCAGCTTGTCTGGCAAAACAGCCGTTGGACGTCAGAGAAATCTTGGACTAGGGTCATATATGTATGTGGGGTACCCCATAACTTCCATCGGGACAGTTTCTACTCCTTGACCCCAACTATATTTCCCTTCCCATTTTACTCTAACCCCCCCCTCCTTTTTACTTCAATTCTTCCATCTCCTTGCCCCAAGACAAAATATATTTCAAAGATACCCCCTTTTCCCTGATCCCTCATTCCCCTGTCTCCTTACCCCTGTCCACCCGTCTATTAAGGTCTGGGGTTTGATTGACTTCTTTATTTTCTTGAGAATATGATATAATTGGCCTAATTTGTAAATGATAAATCCTACAGTAGGAGGCAAACGAAGTATTCATCTTTATCAATCACAATTTGTTTACCGTTAACCCCCCCTAATTCTGTTAGGTATACAAAAATGTCTTAAGGTCTAGTAATAGAAGTATCAAGGTTAAACATGTACAGAATGCGGCCATAAGTATTTGTCACTTGAGATTTTTAGCTGTTCATATATATTGTATATAATATAAAAAAAGAAGATGTGGTACGATTGCCAATAAGACAACTATCCACAAAAGACCAAAATGACACAGACATTAAAACAACTATAGGTGTATAGGTCTACCAACGTTATGAAACTAATACACAATTAATGCATATATATATGCTTACTACATTGTACCAACAAACACACATGAAGTTTGAATTTTTGGTGGGGTCGCTTTTACTTTTCTAGAGTTATATGCCCTTTACAAATTAAAAAAATGCTGAAATTTTGTTCCTTTCTTTAACACAAGTTTGCTTCATCCAAATGTTCTGAAACTTATATGCAATGCTTACTACAACAACACTCAGATCAAGTACAAATTTGGGTGGTGTCACCCTTTTCATCCTTTATATGCAAGCGGCTGCTCATCTGTGTCCCATGGACACATTACCATTATGAACTAGTCTACATCTATATGCTTTTGAATGTCAATAATTGTTGATTTTCTGACAGAATTACTCTGATATTTAATTTCAGGCTGCAAGTACATTTGTACATGTACATTGCAAATGGAAGGAGTGAGCTTGGAATGTTCAACTTTACTTGGAAACTATTGGCAAAGTACTGACAGAATTTCATGAGAAGCCAGTATCATATTCTAGTCTTGCAACCGGAAACTATGCGTAAAGTGCTGAAACTTAAGAACAACATTCTACATGTATATATGCAATATATGTTGCCACAATCCACTTAAGGAGCTAAGATCAACTATAAATTGGAACTACATGTATATGCTTTAGTGCTGTCAAAATCCTTTAAAAAAATCAAATCAAAAGGACCTACTTCACCTATATATATAGCTACCTGTCCCAATGATGAATACAGATCATATATATGAGTCTACTCTTATAAATAAAACAGTGAAGGAGAATAAAAATAAAGAAAATATAGAGCTGATCAGCTAATGATTGTACATGTACATGATGTATAAATGGCAACAATTCTTACATGTATACTAGTACATTGAAATTAATTATATTAATAGATGTTTTATAAATTTGATCTCATAGAAATTAGAGGAATAAAATCAATCACGTTTCAAAAATTTGATTTAGTTGAGCCTTTTTTTTAACACCAGTTTTCAGGACATATTATGGTATACCATTGACTGTCCGTCGTCAGCATGTCGGACATATACTCAAAAATAATAAATACTAATAGGTACATGTAGTAGTCAATATTGTGTAATCAATAGGTCATCTTCATGTATATTTGGTGTATGAAATGATTATTAAATGTCTTATCACAAATTAAAATATCAAATGAGAGGATGTGATATGATTGTAAATGAGACACAACAGACCAAATAACACAGAAATAACTATACCTGTAGGTCACCATATGGACTTCAATAATGAGTAAAACATATTCTGCATAGTTGGTTTTAAAGGTCTCAAAATGACAAATGAACAATTTAAAACATTTAAAATGAGAAAACTAATGGGTGATTTATGTACAAAATAATAAATGAATAACAAATATGTCTGTCTTGCAGGGTTTATCTGAACTTAACCTCATTTTCATGGACTTGTCTGTTTCTTGAATTCTAAATATGTTTCAAAATATTTGGTTGATGGGATGATTGTTACAGAGTCCGACATAGGGTGGGGGCTCATTGGTGGATTATATTGCAAATAACTGAAGCCAGCCCCGCTTTGGCAATCAGTCCCCACATTGCCACTAGAGAAATAAAATAACTAAGAAAAAAAAATTAAATCACGATAATTTCCTGTCGATATGCACATCTACATAGTATGTCCTTATTATCTACAAAGTTTCATGAAATTCTGTTGTGTGGTTTCAGAGGAGTTTCGATGACAAGCTGTTTGCAGTTGTATACTGCAACAAATAAGTTCAAAGGGGCATAACTCCTAGAAAAATAATTCGTAATTTCCTGTCGATATGCACATCTACATGGTATGTCCTTATTATCTAAAAAGGTTTTATGAAATTCTGTTGTGCGGTTTGAGAGGAGATGCAGTGACAAACTGTTGCAGTAGTATATTGAAGCAAATAGGTTCAAAGGGGGCCTTACTCCTAGAAAAAAAATATGTATATCTAAATAGTATGTCCTTATCTAAAAAGGTTTCATAAAATTCTATTGTGCGGTTTGAGAGGAGATGCGATGACAAACTTGCAGTAGTATAATGAAGCAAATAAGTTCAAAGGGGCATAACTCCTAGAAAAAGTTTGAATCATAATTTCCTGTCGATATGCACATCTGCAAAGTATGTCCTTATTATCTAAAAAGGTTTCCTGAAATTTTGTTGGGCGGTTTGAGAGGAGTTGTGATGACAAGAAACAGGACTGATAAACTGGCTGATGGACGGACGGACGGGTCAAAAATGTTATTACCCTGCGCCACTTCCTTGTGTAGGGTATAAAAATAGGAAGATGGGGTGTCATTGTTTATGAGGCAACTCTTCACCAGAGACCAATTTACATAGAAGATAACAATTATGTCCCCGTACGGACTTCAACAATTACTATAAACTGATATACCACATAGTCAAACAAATAAAAGTCCCAGAAATTACGTTTTTTTTTATATGACTGCACATAATGAAAATTAAAGTTGTGCATACTGAATGATCACTGGCAAGTATTTCAAGCATAATACGGATGAGAACATACAGATAAGTATCAATTATGAAAGTTATGCAAAGTAAGACGGGAGCTAGATATATGGACTGCCATCCCTTACTGAAAAATCAGCCTTCTGGCGAACTGTTGCGGCAGATCTGCCGCAAACACTGCGGTTAGGTTGCTGCAAATAGTTTGCGGCAACTTCACCGCGACTTTTTACCATGCAAATGAAGGTTGCGGCAGACTTGCCGCAAAGTTTGATAGCCTTATATAGTTTGTGGTGAACTTCTGGCGAATATTTGTGGTGAACCTCTGGCGACATCTGATAGCCTTACATAGTTTGTGGCGAACTTCTGGTAATTTTTGCGGTGAACTTCCGGCAAACTTTGAAAGCCTTATTTAGTTTGCGGTGATCTTCTGGCAAATCAAGTGATAATGATGCCCTATGACTACCTTTACATTTAATTTTTTTTCAAAACTGTACGTCTTATTCAAAATGATGCACATGTCATGCATGTGGATCAAAATTAATTATTATGACCAATAACTGATATTTATCTGCTCACCTTCTGATCAAATAACATTTTTGAAGAAATGTGAAAGAGAGAAATAAAAGTTGTGACCACAATAAAAACAATGTAGGTACATGTATATTTATTAATTTACTCCGTGCATAATTCAGAATGAGCTGATTAATTTCTTAACAGATTCATATGTATGAAAAAATCAAGAACAGATCTGTCTTTATAAGGCCAATTATAAAGAAACTGGGATTAACATGATTAAGGCATTACAACATTAAGCATAAAATATCATATCTAAAATATAAATCTGACAAATGTGATTAAACAATATAGAATTACAAATTGTTTTGAAGACCTTTCCTGCAAAACATCATTAATATCCACAAAGTTTAAGATTACAACTGTAATGATATTTCTCTAAGAGCAATAAGAGTGTAACACAATCGTTATTTCAAAATGGGGGTTCTTTGACATAATTTTTGTACCAATAAAAGCAAATTAACATGCAAAAACTGTCTAAATTAACTTACAAAGAGATGATCAATGATGCATGGCCTGTTCCAGGAACTAATTGAATCATATATAACTCAGACATCTATCATATAAAACATTCATTTACTTTTAACATGAAAACACCAACATTAAAAACTCCGTCCTATTTCAAATTCAAAGAAGCAGGAAGTCTGATTTTAGTGCAGGGAACATGCTCAGTATGCTATAAAGTTTGCGGTGAAGTTCCAGCAAACTTTAGGACTCCTTTAAAGTTTGTTTACAAAGTTCTTTCAAATTTAAGAAAGTTAAGAGTTTGCGGCAACCTTGCGGCAAACTTTTACATATGTTTGCCAAAAGGTCGCTGCTAGCGGCGAACACTGGTGAACAACTTTCAGGTCTTCTGGCGAACTAAAAAGATTGCCGCAAGGTTGCAGCAATGTTTCTCTTTTCATAAGGGATAAAAAAAAAAACGAATGGACAATTACGCTTGGTGCACGTGTAGGCAAAATTCCCCCTTTTTACCCTACGAGGCTTCGTATGTATACATCCAGCTGTTTGAACACCCTGTATAATCAAGGGGTCATCTGTCAGATTAGTCATATTTCTATGTTAACCATACGATATGAAAATAAGCAGATGTGGTATGATTGCCAATGAAACAACTATCCACCAAAGTTCTCAACTATATTTGTGATCATTTGTTTTAATCAAGAACTTTCCTTATTAGCTTACCTTTTAAAAAAGCATTTCAAAAATTAAGATTAAAGTTAAAGTTTGCCAACATCACCGGCTAATATAGCGTTCTTCAGGGAGTAGCTTTTAAATTACAATCCAAACTTTTCCTGAACCTAGTAGTAGTATAGATTTTTTTTTATATATATAAAGTCTTTAGTAGTGTTTGAGACTGCCCGGCACGATGCGGGTGTATGTCCTAGCAAAATCCCGACATGGTGAAACCAAAAATTTTGCGGTTCTCCGCAAAGCATGCAGTATTTAGGAATTATATCATAGACCGATATATAAGGTCGGAATACTAGGCCAGTCCCGGTTACTTTTGACAGTGATGGATCCAGGGGGAGGGTTCCGGGTTCCCCCTTTTTTGGACGATCAATGCCTTTGAATGGGGAAATATAGTTGGAACACCCCCTTTTTGTCCTGAGTTGGGAACCCCCTTTTAAAATGGCTGGATCCGCCCGATTGATCGTTGCTGGATCCATTAGTCTATTTTAATAACATTCAGTGCTCTGATTCAATTATTTTAGTTTTAATGCTGATATTTCTTTTTTTTTTTTAATATGAACTCGGTTGACATATTGATAGATACAACAGAAAATTTGCAAATCAACAAAATAACAATTCACAAAATAAGTAATAGAAAAGTATCATAAAAATAGAAAACATTGGTCCCGATGTCTTAGATTATAGGACTAAGTCTAGTGTTCCGGAAATCATGGAATTGTGATACGAGAAAAATTATCAGATGATTTTCGTGCAGGTAAACATATCTTTAAATGAAAATGTTAAGTATTAAGTCTGTTAGAAAATTGACATGTTCAAATTTGTTTTGGTATAACTATAATTATCAAAATTTTGCAGTGGAAAAATATATCGCATACTCGGGAATAAACTCCTAAAAATACTTGGAAATAAAGATATTTCAAGTTTTAAATATATTTATGACAGAAACAAACTGTTATAAAACGCCAAACGGATTATATATATCATGATAACAAACCCGCCCCGATGTTTTAAACCATACTATACGGGCAGAGACATATATACACATATATGTCTCTGATACGGGTCACAAGTTTACCTGTTTTTGAAAGCTGTACGATGACATGAAGTTGTTTACATCGCTATCATTTGTTTACAGTTAATCATTGCGTCATTGGCAAAACATTTTCAAAAATAAATATCCACGACATCATTTAATTCAACTGGTATTTAAGTGAATTCAAAATATGGTACGAACGGACCCAAGAGGCGACCGTGTAAGATGAGAATGCGTTTTGGGAGCGAAGAGGCACCAAATACCGTCGACGTCATACATGTGACTTTGTCAGTATTTATATATTCTTTTTTTTTTTTAATGTTATGCTTAAATCATGTATATTTTTCTCCTTATAAACTTTTATGCGAAAAATGAATTTCTGACCGTTCGTATTTCCTGTTTTGAAGAACGTTTAGCGTCACTTGTTTACATCGTCAAGGGTGCTTTCATACACGCCCGCGTTCCAAGGTCGTCAAAGCTATTTTTGAGAAGACCCCTTAAAGCGACCGTTTCCAAGGCACTCGTCGTAAGAAACATGCGTTAAAATATGCGCATTGGTAAAGGGCCGAGCCACCTTAAGTTATTTGTAGATCTTACTTTGCTGATCATTTTTGCTGTTTACAGTTTATCTTTATCTATAATAATATTCAAGATAATGACCAAAAACTGCAAAATTTCCTTAAAATTACCAATTAAGTGACAGCAACCCAACAATGGGTTGTTTTTTTTTCAGGGCTGATAGATCTTGACCTAATGAACATTTTTACCCCATGTCAGATTTGCTCTAAATGCTTTCGTTTTTGAGATATAAGCCAAAAACTGCATTTGACCCCTATGTTCTATTTTTAGCAATGGCGACCATGTTTGTTGATAGATCAAAACTTCGGATACAATTTATAAACTAGATACCCTAAGGAACATTCAGTTAAAGTTTGGAAGTATTTGGCGTAGTAGTTTCAGAGGAGAAGATTCTTGAAAAACTGCATTTTACCCTGTGTTCTATTTTAAACCATGACGGCCATGTTTTTTGACGAAATAGAAAATAAAACACAAACTTTATTTTATACACCCTACTGATCATTCAGTTGAAGTTTGGTTGAATTTGGTTGAGTAGTTTTAGAGGAGAAGATTTTTAAAAGTTAGCAGATATGATGAACAAATTGTGAAAAATTGTCATTTATAAAGGGGTCAATTGACAATTTTGGTCATATTAAGTTATTTGTAGATCTTACTTTGCTGATCATTTTTGCTGTTTACAGTTTATCTTTATCTATAATAATATTCAAGATAATGACCAAAAACTGCAAAATTTCCTTAAAATTACCAATTAAGTGACAGCAACCCAACAATGGGTTTTTTTTTCAGGGCTGATAGATCTTGACCTAATGAACATTTTTACCCCATGTCAGATTTGCTCTAAATGCTTTCGTTTTTGAGATATAAGCCAAAAACTGCATTTGACCCTTATGTTCTATTTTTAGCAATGGCGACCATGTTTGTTGATAGATCAAAACTTCGGATACAATTTATAAGCTAGATACCCTAAGGAACATTCAGTTAAAGTTTGGAAGTATTTTGCCTAGTAGTTTCAGAGGAGAAGATTCTTAAAATAGTTTACGACGACAGACGACGGACGACGACGGACGCCAAGTGATGGCATAAGCTCACTTGGCCCTTCGGGCCAGGTGAGCTAAAAATATTCTTTAGCTATAAATTGTCAAAAATGGTACAAGGGCGAAGGTCTTCATATAAGATACAAAGTCTACAATAGTATTCACTTTTGTGGATATTTAAAGACCGGGGGGGGGGGGGGGGGGGGTCTCACTGTTTTTAAGCAGTCTCACTATAAAATTTGAATATCAAACTGGCACTTTTGAGGAATAAACTCAGAAGACGAAAATTTTACCCAAATTCGTTTCTGTATATCAACTAACTATTAAATATATGCATAATATTATGAAGATCGCGAGATCAGGAAGATCTAGCTCACGTCCTGTGCCGTTTCACCGGAATTTTTAACAACTTTTATTTAAAAAAGAATATGCTCATGGTACACGGATGCCCTATCCGCACTACTATTTTCTATGTTCATTGGACCGTGAATCTCTGATTTGGCATTAAAATTAGAAAGATCATATCATAAGGAACATGTGTACTAAGTTACAAGTTGATTGAAGTTCAACTTCATCAAAAACTACCTCGACCAAAAACTTTAACCTTGAAGCGGGACGAACGGAAGGACGGACGGACGGACGGACGGTACAACGAACGAACGGACGAACGGACCCACAGACCAGAAAACATAATGCCTATATTGGGGCATAAAAAAACCACTTTAAACCCTCCGTTCATATCGAAGATGACTTTTTCTGAGAAATCCTTATAAAACTATCTGTATATATATATATACAAAGTCTACAAATTAAAGTATTAATTGTTTTGGATATTGAAAGACATAGTTTTTTTTCCCGCGTTTTCTGGTAGGTTTTAACTATACATTTTGAATATGAAAATGGTACTTTGTAATGAGCTCTCCATAAACTTAGAAGACGTAAAGTTTACCCAAATTTCTTTTGACGTCATTTATATCTATATATCAACTAAGGGACGACATCAAAAGTTCAATGAAGGATAAAAAACTTACACATAGTTTTTTCACTGACCCCTCTACTCCCCTGTTTTAAACTTAATTTGGGAAAAAATTGATTGATTCATATGGATATATGTAAAAAGTTAATGTCAGATAACCAAATCTTGCAGCAGTTCAACCCCCACCCCCAAACTATTTGAATTAAGTTTTTTAATCTGTTGATATCGTCCCTAACTAAATGCGTTATATTATGAAGATTGAGAGATCAGGAAGATCTGGCTAACCCCTTTGCCCTAGTTCCTGGATATATCTGAATATTTAGTCATCGAAAATAATTATATTTTTATTGATTTTCATATTTCTCTCTAATTATTTTTTTAAATCTGAATAGAGGGGTCGTTTCTTTTTGCTTCTTGACATATCATCTTTTTAATGTTCCAAGATTAAAGTTGGAAATTCCATGATTAATGTTGATAATTCCTTGATTAAAGTTGATAATTCCGAGATTAAAGTTGATAATTCCGAGATTAAAGTTAGAAATTTCAAGATTGAAGTCGACAATTTGAAAAAAAAAAAAAAAAAAAAAAAAAACACGATGGCACTTATACGCTCCTGTAGGGTACAGACTTTAGGTTGACGTTAAAAAAATCCCGTTCATATATCAACTCATGTGACAATCCCTACCAATTCTTATATTAAAGAGTAAATTAACAACCATCTATATATTTCCCAGCTATCATGACATCTTATTTAGAGGTTAACCACATGGAAATTAACATTCATATTATTAGAATAAACAAAAAATATGATTATTTATCAATTAACTTTATTTACATCCTGATTAAAATCGAAAATGAAACCGCACACTCATCCACCATACAATATACATTTCAGAATTACCCTAAATTTTAAACTTGATTTTTGGAGTGCCTTCCGATTGCTGTAAGTCTAAAATTGATTATCATACGTTAAAAGTCAATTTCCTGCCTGTCCAACAATGTTCAATTACTGCATACATCATGCTGTACATTAAAAATTACTTTCACTTAGAATCTGAAATGTAATTAATATGACTAAGCCTCAGTTAAGAGGCAATTAAAATATTTCGCACATACATAATGACGGATAAAACCTTCATATAATGAAAACAGAGTATGTCTCTTCGCAAATAACATGAAGTGTAAAATCAGTTCGGCATAAGACGAGATACATATATTGTTTAGTTCAAACTATGGTTTCTTATAAAACTGTATCATGGTGATAAAGATGGGTAAACTGGATCCATGATGTGAAAGGTTAAACAGATCACAGCGCAAATACAAAATTTCAATTCTGGTATCACTGATGAGTTTATTTACTGATAAATAAACTCATCATAGATACAAGGATTGAAATTTTGTATTTGCGCAAGACGCGCGATTCGTCTACAACAGACTCATCAGTGACGCTCGAATAAAAAAAAGTTAAAAAGGCCAAATAAAGTATCTATTTCTGAGGTAGAAAAACGTAATTACTTAAAAAAATCAAAATTTTGTAAACAGTTAATTTACGACCATATCAATGATAATTCATGTCAACACAAAAGTGCTGATTACTGGGCTGGTGGTACCCTCATGGAATAGAAACGACACCAGCAGTGGCATCGACCAAGTGGTTGTTAATAAACTCGTCATAGATACCAGGATTGACATTTTGTATTTGCGCCAGACGCGCGTTTCGTCTACAAAAGAGTCATGAGTGACACTCAAGAGAACATTCCATACAAAGTAGGGGTAACTTAAAATTAAGTAACGGGTTGAGCTAACTTACTGAGGTGTTAATATATGCAGACTAATTAAAACCGGCTTGTACCTATAGGTACCGATTATCAGGTTATGACTTATTATCTAGAAAAAAAATAAAAAAATATTATATCTATTTGTGTCTGAAAATGCTCCCTCTGGTTTTATTAGCTGTCCCTCCAACCCTAACCACAACTGCAATGGTTGTTATTGTAACTCCTATACATTTCTAGGAATATAATTGGTTAAAAGCGTCCGCGTGGAGACCGTGTATATTCCATATTAGGTCAGTAGGGAGGCGGGGCTAATTTCAATACACGGTTCGTAGTGGAGTTACGAATTTGGCACTATTTGATTAGTTAAATGAATTGAAAGTTCTATTTAAAATTGTTATATCAAGGTTGTTGATATTAATTGTTATTGTTGACATTAGTTGTTTTGTGTGCAGACCAATGGAATTAGGTTCTCAAAATTAAACACGTGAACACTTTAATATAGGAATAAGAAGATGTGGTATGGTTGCAAATCAGACAACTCTAGTCTACATTATAAATAATAAATACTAAATAAGCTTTATTTAGAGTCGGCAAGGTATACAAACAGAGACAACATAAGCTCTAACGAGCTTTTTTTTTAACCGACATATAAGACATTTATAACAATACAACACATAATACACATACAATAAATTTCGCAGCACAACATGAAGCACTAAAAGTATGATGGTAATAAGCATAAGCTAGGTATTAAAGCTAAAAACATATGAGTGTAAACTAGGCATAAAAGCTGTCAAAATCCATATCATAAATTCTTTTTAAAAAAAGAAGTAAAAGTTTGATCTAAATGGTTAATAATTTAGCATAATATATTAACTAAAAATCTGCACAGGCTGTGCACTTACAGTCAATTCAAACCCATGACGTTAAAATATTTTTGAACTGAATAAAATTAGCAATTTTTCTAAAATCATCAGGTAGATCATTTCATAAAACAGCAGCTGTGTATTTAAAAGAGTTCTTACCGTAGGTTGATGTTCGCACCCTAGGTAAACTGCAATATTAGAATATCTAAAATTATATTTACAATCTTTCAAAATATCTAAATCATGTAAGCATGGTGGTGACAATTTATATAAAATTTTAAAACATTCAATTGCCATGTTACGCGTACGTCTTATTTTCAGTGATGGAATCTTTGCTCGTAAAAGCAGTTCATTATATGAACTAGCATAGTCTTCATATATAAATCGTAAAGCACTTTCCTGATTTTTTTCTAATTTAGTGTTTTATTTCAACAAATAAAGATAGTCGGTAAGATAAATTCGTTACATAGTGTGCTAGTGACCTAATACGATATATACTGAATAAGTATATATCGTATTAGGTCACTAACACACTATGAATGCAAGCTGAAATTGGCCTGAAATTATATCTGAAATGAGAACAATCGTGCGTACATGTACGTCTGTATTCGTATTGAGTTTTTATAATTTCCATAAGCGTTTCTTTTCACTGGTTGATTCTTCTTGTCTTATTTCATAATTTTAAAGGAAGATATGTTCGCAACAGTTTGCAATCTGGTTTCTCATATATGACCTGGCTTCACATTGCATTAACATTTGTTCCAGAGTCTCATTATTACGCCATAACGCTACAAGACCACACACTGATCTACATTGCCTTCCTTAAATATTTTATATCTCAGGGGTTGAAAGCTATAAGTTCCTGTTAGAATTTTGAGCTTTGTTATAAGTACGAATTTTGAATCGTGAAAATTGTTGTTTTACGCAAGATTGAATTATTTTACCTGGCATAAAAATATCACTGTTGAGGTATATCAGGCCATCATAGAGATTAGCTAACGATGTTATGCGTTCGCTCCAGTAAGTGGTGATTCCTTTTTTTATCTTCCATGTACGTTCTTCTTTTTTTGTATGCATGTCTTACCACTCAATTGCACCTCCTTACTCGTATAATAACATTATTTTCTGTACTTCTTTGGTTGCATCCTCTGACATCCGAATCGGACTTCTCTTGAACTGAATTTTAATGTGCGTATTGTTGTTATATGTTTACTTTTCTGCATTGGCTAGAGGTATAGGGGAGGGTTGAGATCTCACAAACATGTTTAACCCCACCGCATTTTTGCACCTGTCCCAAGTCAGGAGCCTCTGGCCTTTGTTAGTCTTGTATTGTTTTAACTTTTAGTTTCTTGGGTAAAATTTGGAGTTTAGTATCGTGTTCATTATCACTGAACCAGTATAAATTTGGTTAGGGGCCAGCTGAAGGACGCCTCCGAGTGCGAGAATTTCTCGTTGCATTGAAGACCTGTTGGTGACCTTCTGCTGTTGTCTGCTCTATGGTTGGGTTGTTGTCTTTTAGGCACATTCCCCATTTCCATTCTCAATTTTATTCAATGAACAAGCTGCTCCTATTCCTTGACTTCTTGCTGAGTTGTCCCTTTGCTACTTGTTTTTTATTCTGTTTTCGGACTAGCTGCATACGTTTATGACTAGAATTATCACCTTATAATGTGTATTTATACCTCGACAGGCAGAATTCCAGTAAAGACATATATTACTGGACCAGGTGTTTTAATCGGAACCAACATTAACTGATTTAACATCAGCTTTTTAAATGTTTCCGGTTTTTGAAGATTAAGTGATTTCGGTGTTAGTAATTCCATGTCGTATAGTAATATTGGTAAAGTGTAGTTTATAAAGGTGTATTGTTGTTTACATTTCAAGTCCGTTTTCACCATGAAAGCCACTGTCAAGCAAGGCATACACACTTCGTCTTGATTCTCTTATATTGTCTGCTATTTTTGCAATTTTATTTTGTTCATGAAGTTGGTTTTACATGTTCCGAGATGAGTAGCTGATTCTAACCTTATTTGTGTTACCCAATATATATTCCTCTTTCCCTTTATTGGTGGATTTGGTTTGATGCTGATAGACAATTTTAGGTTGTCACTTTAAACTTTCTATTCCTACACATTTGTTTGTCATGTTAGTTATACACTTGTGTCGCTCGGGGTGTCAGGTTCTAAAGAGATAGAGACATTTATTAAAAAAAAAATAGATTTGCATATAATTCGGCCTATATTGGATACTTTGTAATTCAAACACACATACTCTGTTATGATGACAAATTACAAACTTAAGGTATATTGCATTTGGCCCGTATTTTAGTCATTTAGGTAGTGTGCATTTTTATGTAAAAAATATGTACAAAGCCAAAAAGTAAACAAATAACGAAACATGAAGAGAGATGATAATTATGTTATTTGTTTTTGTTTTATACGGTTAAAGCATTAGACTGTTCAATAACACACGTATGCATGCAAAAGGGCGTAATCGATTCATTATGAGATCATTAATTATAGAATCCAATTTAGGGCAAAGCAAAATAAACAAACAATTTATGTGGAAATAACGGCCACAGTTCTCTTTGAATGACGAGGTCTGACATGATAACAGAATGCCGACATGATTGATTTAACTGCCAAATCTGAGCACCATTTGTAGCAATTGATGCTCAAGTTCCTCCAGGTTAAATCCTAAAGAGAACGAGGGCCATGATCCTCAAATACGTCGGGTCTTATTCGCATCACCCCCTGGTTTCAGGGGAGTAAAGACTAACAATTTAATAATTTCTAGATCATAAAATCAGAACCGGGCACTCAGGGTAGACATGAGAAGGTCTCAACAGAACTTCCTGCGGTAACGCAGGAAAGTAAAAACACTAGTATGATCCGACGTACAATACGGGAACGGATCATGACCCCTTAATCTTTCCAAGCGAGTGAGTCTATACACACTCATTAAATACCCCCATTTTTTTCTTTTAACCCCTTAAAAAACCATAAGAAATTCTTTTCCAAATTAGACTTCTGGGAAACGGCGAATTTTGTGAGATGATAGGAAAGTTTCAATACCTCCTTGTATGTTGTTCAAGTATATATCAGGCAATATCGGATACGTGAGTTCCGTCAAATCTATACAAGTTCATCTCTCTCGCTCGGATATTGGGAAGCTGAATAACACAGTGCCCATCATTCAAGACATAATTGTTAATAGCAAAGTTTACTCGTTTTGGAAAAGTTCGGTTTGAGATCGAAAAACAAACCTGACAAAAAACATTCGCAGGGTATAATGTATGTGATAACGACAACCAGTTACCCAAAGGCTTCTTCCTGGCTTTGAAAAATTTCGGTATAATTTTGTAGGCGCTGATCCCCTCTTCTAACCTACAACTTTCGTGTACCATTATAACATTACAACAATTGACAAAAACATTTGAAAAGTGTTTGACTTGTCAGAATGGGACCAAGCACAAAAACAACAACAAAGGACTAAGTGAAAATCCAAAACATACGCATTAAGTTATAGGTAATTAAAAACACGATCTTAACGAAAAATTATTACATGTTTTCATACATTGAATTGACAACAAAATGTGACGCATGAACAATTTTAAAGGCGCAGTATAAAAAATGTATGCCATGATCAAGTATTAGAATACATAAAAATTTAGGATTCAATTTTGCTTTTCGCAGAATTTATTTTAGAAGACATTGTCGAAATTATGAATAACTTTAATATTTAGGTATTAATAAATCTTATGAAGTCAACATATGTTTTAACCAACAGCACATGAGTAAATTTATCAAGGAATATTTTGGCTATAAAAGTGCAATCAAAAAGAGATATTCCCGAATTTGACCGACTTTATCTGCCGAGCTATAGCTAGCCTTCTACACTTGATCAACCAGATTCTTGCATACATTAACCATATAGACAGAGGGATTCCTTCGACACAGCCCCTGTGTCCCTCCGGCAGCAAGAGGGTTAAATAGGGAATCAGGGCGATCAGTTTATAAATGTGTAGAACACTTAATATATTTGCTAATTTTTATTGGTTTTTTTCTTCCAGAAATCATGTTAAAGAAACTGGATGGTTTGCTAAAGAAAAAAGATATAAGAAATGTGGATGGTGGAAACCGAAGTGGCCATGGTCTCAGTGTTCTGAATATGCGTAAGTTCTTACTTTGGGGACAACTATTTGCTATTCTGGGTTGTGGACTGGATGATTTCTAGAATGATCATTCATTATTAAATGCAGCGGCTTTGCCGCTCAAAAACTTTTTCAGACCAGCAAACACATTTGTATCCTCAAATATCCAACAGTCTACACGAATGTCGCAGAATATGCATTTGATTTTATTTAGGGACGTCATACCACTACTAATTAGGTTATCTCCTTTTTATATTGTAAAATATCATTGCCAGACACAAAACGAAGCTTTTTGCCGAGTGAACGAGTTCAAACAGGCTTATATTTATCGAGCAGCTTTTTTTTTACAATATAAATATGATGAGAATCTGATAATCGATATATCGGATTGCATTTGTGTATTTTGCATGAAAGAAACAAGTATTTTTAATTCTTGATTTTTACCAGCAACCCAGAAGATGACTTGATTAGGGCGGGTCAAACTTATCAACGTCGGTCCATTCGATCATAATGACCTCTTTGATACAGTGGAGATTAGATAATTCCCGCGGCACGCAGAAAAACGAATTTATTGTTTTCTCGGTAAGGTATTTCCGAAGCGTATGAATTTTTGGCGCCAAAAATTGTAGTGGTAAATAGTTAGTTATATGAGTATCACTTCTAGCCTTGCGTTCGTACTGTGTACACCAATTTTCTGAGTGCCAGTTCGTCATGATGGATCCCATGGACATTGAAACTAACGTTAAACGGATAGTTGGGGGAAAATTGAAAGGTCTCAAAATGATTTTTTTAAGCAAGTTAGATGGAATATTCACATCAAGATTACAGGCATTCGGCAACCAACAAAAAGAGCGTTCCGAGGCGCAGATGTGTAAACTTCAAAGTGATATTTTATCAGCAGATACCTACAAATTCTAGAAAAAGAGCTGTGAAGACCAGTTCAAGGTCAACAAGAAGATGAACGCGACACTCAAGCAAGCAGAATCCTGTTTGGATTCTTCAGATGACAAGTCCGTTCACGCTAAACAGAGAATTAGTGAAGGTATAGAACTTTTACCTTATCGTCAAAAACTAGTTAAAATGGCTGATTCGTCTGAGCATGGTTGGAGAGTAGTCCAAGAATACACTTCAAACCCACTGGCCGATGATTTGGAAGACGACAGGAAGATCATGAGGGCAACATCGCGTGCAGAGATAAAGGCGAAGGTAGAAAAATCCAGAAAGAAGCGTTCAACTCCATATTCTAGACCTTCAACTTCAGCAGATAATGGTAACAACAGTGGTGGCGCTAAGTCAGCTTGGAGGCCAGGAGTGTGTTATTACTGTTATAAACCAGGCCATTAGCAGTTCGAATGCCCAGAAAAGAATAAGAAGTTAAGTGAATATTATAATTTATTGTCATATAAAGATGCTTATAGAAATAGTAATTCTTTACGTTGTACGACTTTGCCCCCCCCCCCCCCAACTCGCAGAGCTATAGAAATAATAACAGTACATTAACGGGTGTTACACTGACCCCTTTTTAGACAATACACAGACTGTTTTGTTACACGGACAAATTTATGAATAGAATCACTCCTGCATGATTAGTGAGTTCATGGGCACTTTAACTTTCAATTAGATTTGATTTTTTTTGTTCACCGACTTTTTTCCTGTCTTTTTATTGAACAAAATATTTACGTTCGCATCAATATCTGTTTTCAAACATTTCCAGTTAAATACTATTCATATCAGTACACTAAGGGATGAGACATTTAACTTCAAAAAGGGGAGGGGGTATGGTATTCTCCTAAAATTTTATGAGAAAACATTTATTATGTTCAAGCAGATGACAAATTAATGTTTTGCATGATTCCTGATTTTCCGAATACCGTTAAAAGTGCTAATTTAAACAAAAACATTTAGGTGATGGCGTTGAAAGGTAAATACAGTGGGGATCACTTCTCACCTCTCATTAAATCTGTCAGAATCTGTCAGGAGAACTGTTCTAGGACAGGACGTAGAACTGTCAGCCTAACACCTTTTAGTCAGTCCTAGCTAGAACAGTTCTAACCAAGAACTGATTTGGACAGTTCTACCTAGAACTGATCCTGACAGTTCTACCCTAGAACAGTTTTAGACAGTTCTAGCTAGAACTGACCAACTACAGTGGAGATCACTTCTAACCTCTCATTAGAACTGTCAGAATATTCTGTCATAGAACTGTTCTAACCTGTCCTAGAACAGTTCTACCTAGAACTGTTCTAAGTAGAACTGTCAGAATCAGTTCTAGGTCGAACTGACTAAATCAGTTCTAGGTAGAACTGTCAGGATCAGTCCTAGGGTAGAACTGTCTAAATCAGTCCTAGGTAGAACTGTCCAAATCACTTCTTACCGTAGAACTGTCAGCAGAACTGACTAAATCAGTCAGGACTGTAGAACAGTTCTAAATGACGTCACAGCAGTAAGGGCACTTTAGAATTTAGAAGAAATAAATCACTTCCAATTACTTTGCTATATAATAGCAGATTTTCTATATTTTTTACTGATTAAACGTTACATTTACAAATTTCGAAGTGAATAGACGTTCTCTAACTCATCGGAGAAATATTTTGATAAGATTGCATACGGAAACATCATTGTTTACGTTTCTTCGTTCCCCGTTTTTAACAGTCTCTTCCTAAATATAACTCTGCATTTAATTCATGGAATTTTATTCGTAATTTACCTTGTTTGCCTTGGATTTACATTCATTTAAGATTCTGTTTTGACAAATGTTCAAACGAAAATTGTACAGTGGATGAATTATGGGATATTAATGAAAAAAGTGTTGTATAACGCAAAAAAACTATATATACATTTGCACCATCTCGTCAATTTAGTCAGACTTATCCATAACGATTATAAATGATATCTTGGAGTCTGGAACTCAGAAAAATATAGTAGATCTGAACATGAATGAAACATTTGCCCCTGGACGTTCGGCTACAAACAAAATCATGCATTTTTCTTTGCCTTCTTCAAATTATATTAACAGTATTCCAAGAAGACAACTTCCAATACATGTACTTTTTATTTTATTTTTAAAATAAAGTATATGAATCTGTCATGTGAGTGTTGGATGATGCCGTTTAATAGTTTTGTTTAAAAAAAAAAACCCATCACAAACTACTGACTTAAACATGTTAAAAAGTCACTTTAGTGACGGTCCATTATTATGGATACAGAGAGGAAATAAGGGTGCGCTAAATTCTTAGATATGGTATAAATACACCTTGTCGCTATTTGTCTGCCATTAATGGATATCACACAGGTTACCGTCAATTTTTGACGTCATAAAACAAAATATCTGACGCCACAATGGAAAAGTGATGGTGTATGCTTCAAAAGTTCAAGAGGCCGGGTCAGCCAGGATTAGCGATAAGGTGTATTGTGTTTCAAAGTTGGTGTCATTTTTATCATACGATCCGTCCTCACATAGAAATATTTATTGGTTTACAATGAGGCCATATATATTTACATGATAAAGTGTAAATAAGTTCAAATTTGGTTGATGTGTCAAATAATTTTGTTAAAACGACTCTGTCACTCAGTCTGACATATCGAAACTACTGAAATTTGTTTACAATTCAATATTTTGAATAAAAAGAGGACTTGCTGATACTCTAAATTGATGTGAATTTTTTTTACAATCCATCGTAATATGTATTACTATAAGTGATTTAGTATGCGGCTATATATATATTAAGATTTACAAAAAATGTACATAACAAAGTGTAAATATGGTCAGTTTTGGTTGATGCTGTCACATATGGTCAGTTTTGGTTGATGCTGTCAAATATGGTCAGTTTTTGGTTGATGCGGACAAATAATTTTGTTTTATTCATTTGTCAGTCTGAGATATCAAAACTACTGAAATTAGTTTACGATTCAAAATTTTGATTAACAAGAGGACATGCTGGCACTTTAAATAATAAACTGATGCAGCATAATTTTGTTTTCCAATATTGGTTTCATTTATATTAAACAATCCATCCTGATATAAAAATATAAGTAATTTACTTTGTGGTTATTAAGATCTGCATCATGTACATAATAAAGTGCAAATACGGTCAGTTTTGGTTGATGCGGACAAGTAATTTTGTTATACCAGTCAGTCTGAGGTATGAAAACTAATGATATTTGTTTATGATGCAATATTTTGAATAAAAAGAGGACATGCTGGCTAAATTGATGCAAATGAAATTAGGTAGCATTGTGTTCCAATATTTCTATAATTTGTATTTTCATGAATCTACAATCCATCCTTACATAAAAATATTACAGATTTACTATGCGACTATAAGATTTACATAAAAAAGAGCAAATTAATTCAGTTTTGGTTGATTTGGTCAATTATGGTCAGTTTTGGTTGATGCTGTCAAATATGGTCAGTTTTGATTGATGCAGACAAATAATTTTGTTACATGAGTCAGTCTGAGGTATGAAAACTACAGATATATGTTTCTAATGCGATATTTTGAATAAAAATAGGAAATGCTGGCACTCTCAAGTGATGCGAAAAAAAAATTTGTGGTCATTGATTTCCAATATTGCAGTTATTTATATACTACAGTCGCTCTTGACCTAAGATTATTACTGAATTACTGTGCAGCTATATAGAAATCGTGTAAAAATCGTGCTTAGAATTTAAACCTTGTGATACATGTTTAGATCTACACGTGTTTAGGATTGTGTTTAATTTCTAAACACATTTTTCAGTAAGCACATAATATTTAAATATGACGTGAATTTAAACACGTTTAAAAATGAAAGTGTATAGAAATTTAACACATTTTGTAAAGCTAAACACGATTCTAAACACAACCCTAAATACATTGTACTGATACACGTTTAGATATAAACATGTAAAAAAAGTGCACAAACGCTGTGCTAAGAATTGTGTTTAGGATATAAACACCGTTTTTACAGTGCATGCTAACGTTAGATTTTGAAATACAGTTAACACATATATATTTGCCAAAACAAGATTGCAATGAAATTGTTTAGGAGTTGAATAGATTTTACAATTGAATGTACCAAACATTAATTGTATCCTCTTATTTTGTTTTTTTCAGAATGGATAGCATAAGAAAGGGACGAAAAGATTCTAAATGTATATTGTGTGAAAAAAAAACCGGGAAAAGAAGACCATTGTGTGGAGAAATAAATAAAAATGCCCTTATTTGTCTGTTCTTTATATGGTTTTAACATTACGTAATGATGTTTCAAAATTTGACGATTTAACACTACTTGATGTGTTTGTTACAGTATTAGATGTGGTCCTGTCATTCTATGATGTGGTAATCCCATTACTTGATGAGGTAAAACCATGCGACCAATTCGGAAAAACCTGTTCTATTTTTCGATAGATTTCCATGTTGTATGTGCCTTGAATGGTCTATTGAATTAGTGTTCAAATTAAAGTTCGTGTTACTGTTTGAGTTAAACTTTGAGTTAGTTTCGAATTCAAGTCATGGTTAGAATTAAAGTTATAGTTTCGAGTTGGACTTCGAGTTTGAGTCACATTTAAAGGCAGAGTTCTAGTTACAACTTTGAATTTGAGTCACTTCTTGAGGTAGAGTTTGAGTAAGATTCGAAATTATGTCTCATTTAGATTGATTAAGATTTCGAGTTGAACTTCGAGCTACTTTATATGTCCTTTTGAGTTCGTAATTAAATTTTCTATTGCGGAACAAGGGCTTTTGCTCGGGCTTTCGTAAAGAGGGCTCCGGGATATGCGTACTAAATAAACAGTGTTGCAGTATACAAAACGCAACATAGGATTTGAAATAAAGTTAGATGTGGTGTGATTGCCCAAAAGACAACTATCCACCAGAGTTTAAATGCAGTGGGTGTAAGAAATCATATATAGGCAACCGTACAGTCTTCAACATTCTATATAGTCAGCTACAAAAGGCCACCATGCACTATGTGAAAAGAATCTAATTTTTAATGTCGTT
Source organism: Mytilus galloprovincialis (assembly GCF_965363235.1). Classification (NCBI taxonomy): domain Eukaryota; kingdom Metazoa; phylum Mollusca; class Bivalvia; order Mytilida; family Mytilidae; genus Mytilus; species Mytilus galloprovincialis. Next base: position 43,246,040 of record NC_134850.1, on the reverse strand, counting down.
TGTATAATGTGCTTTGGATGGGTATGGCCAAAGTTAAAATTCAAATTAAAAGTTCGAGTGGTTGTTCAGAATTGTTTGGTATGAAAAAGAGGAACGGCAGACAATAATAAAAAAATAAAATCCTAAAAATTTTACAGTATTTCGGACATAATTGGGATATCCCCAAACCCCTGGGTCCTGTTATTTGATCCGAAGTTCTCAAATAGAAGCAGTATTTTAATCAATTTGTAAAATAGTCCACGGAACGCTGTGTCTCGCCTGATATTGCTGCTTTCAGTGCAAAAGCGTAATATTGATCGGCTGTACATTCATCGGTAAAAAAAAATTAATTAAAAAAGTTCAATTGTTGTCGTTGTATACATATGTGTCATATTTGTTTTTTGTAAAATAGACCGTTAGTTTTTTCGTTTGATTTTTCACAGAGTGCATGGTGGCCTTTTGTAGCTGACTATACGGAGTGTTGAAGGCTGTACAGCTGCCTATATATGATTTCTTTCATGTTCCGCGATAGAAAATTTAATTACGAACTCAAAAACACATACAACATAGCTCGAATTTCAACTCGAAATCTTAATAATCTAAATGAGACTTAAATTCTAATCTTACTCAAAGTCTACCTCAAGAAGTGATTCAACTTTTTTAAGTCTACCCCAAGAAGTGATTCAACTCTTTTTGAGGGGCATACGATACAGTTACAGTAAAGGGGAGGTAATGACGTTGCTAACGTAAATTGTTATTTTCGCGACGTCAAACTATAACTTATCGGGTAGAGATTCAGTGTTCGACTGATTTTTATCATTCAAACGTATTTAATTTAAAGTTTATGGACCCCTTTTTTTTAAAATGCCATTTGGTTTGTTTATTAGAAAAGATTATGTGTGCCAATTTTCATGAAAACGTTAATAGTGCATTTTTTTTGAAAAAAAATGATAAATATACAGCAAAAAAATATTTTTTCTACATTCATGAACATTTGATAAGGCAGCAACCATTTGATTTTCGGGGGGGGGGGGGGGCTATGTTTTTTTTTCTGTACAATCTATTTTTTTCGCGACAAGTCGAAAACATTTTTTTTCTTTCAATTTTAGCATTACATATAGTGGCAGCTGAGGGTGAAACAAACAATTTTTTTTTCTCAGAATCAAAAACAAATTAATTTTTTCTCCAAAAACTGGAAACAAACTTTTTTTCCAAAAAAAACCATAGCCCCCCCCCCCCCCCCCCCCAGAAAATCAAATGGTTGCTGCCTAAATACGAAACAAAAAAAATGTGATTATTTTTTCAAACACAAACGTTGTCTTTCTTCCGAAAGGGAAAATACGGCCACAAATCTGAATTTTGAGTAAATATACAAAATTTCGACCTCATTTTACAAAAAAAGTAGCACATGAAGGTATATTTCTTATTACATATTTGAGTCTATATGGAAATGTTTATCAAAATGTAAATACGGCATCCAAACTGTATCGTATGCCCTTAGATGCGAGTCCAATTTGAAGTCCAACTCGAAACTCAATGCTAACTAGAACTTTAATTTTACCCTACCGGAGCACCTGAGATCACCCCTAGTTTTTTGGTGGGGTTCGTGTTGTTTTTTCTTTAGTTTTCTATGCTGTGTCATGTGTGCTGTTGTTTGTTTGTCTTTTTCATTTTTAGCCATGGCGTTGTCAGTTTATGAGTTTGACTGTCCCTCTGGTATCTTTCGTCCCTCTTTTTTAATTCTAAGCATGACTTGAATTCGAAAACTAACTCAAAGTTTAACTCAAACAGTGATCTGAACTTTAATTTGAAGACTAATTAAATCATTCAAGCTAGGCACATACAACATGGAAATTTATCTAAAAATAGAACGATTTAGACAAAATACCATTAAGTTATAATAAAACAACATAAAGTAATATTAGATTTACACATACGCATGATAAGGCAGCTGTCGCGTTTTAATATACCACTTTTTGATTTCATCAATATGTTTATTGAGTCATCGGGTCAGAAAAAAGATGATTCATTTTAACTGTATCGCACGTCAATGAAAAATTAGATACGTATCCGTATCGGCCAATTACTTTAGTTCTGCAACATCTCTACAGAGAAGGCTGACTTCATACAGGAACTTCTTAGGATGAAAAGTAGGAAGTTAGCAATATCCTTTAACTTTTTCTTCCCGCTATATAGATGATGTTTTCTCACTAAATAATTCAAAATCTGGTGACTATATTCAACGCATCTATCCCATCGAACTAAAAATAAATGATACAACAGATACAGTTAAGTATGCCTCATATCTTGACTTACATCTAGAAATTGACATTGTGGGTCGGTTAAAAACGAAACTTTACGAAAAACGAGATAATTTCAGATTGCCAATTGTGAACTTTCCATTTCTCTGTAGCAACATTCCAGCAGCGCCTGCAGACAGAGTATTTTTCTCCCAATTGATACGATATTCCCGCGCTTGTATTTCCTATCATGATTTCCTCGATAGAGGGTTGCTGCTCACAAGGAAGCTATTAAACCAACAATTCCAAATTGTGAAGTTGAAATCATCCCTTCGTAAATTTTACGGACGCCATCACGAGTTGGTTGGCCGTTATGGAATAACCGTGTTACAGATGATAACGGATATGTTTCTAACGTCGTAACTACAATCCCCTTTCCTTTTCATGAATGTGACCTACCGAATTAGACTATTTACCGGGTTTGTAATAACATGAGCAACACGACGGATGCCACATGTGGAGCAGGATCTGCTTACCCTTTTGGAGCACATGAGATGACCCCTAGATTTAAGTAGGGTTCGTGTTGCTCAGTCTTTAGTTTTCTATGTTGTTTCTTGTGTACTATTATTTGTCTGTTTTATTTTTAGCCATGGCGTTGTCAGTTTATTTTCGATTTAAGAGTTTGACTGTTCCTCTGGTATCTTTCGCCCCTCTAACAATAAGACACTACGCAAGGTTTAATTCGTTAAATTCTTTTACATGTGGATGAAACTTTAAGAATAAAAGTCACAAAAACATTAATAAGATAGCTATAGTTTTAACAGCCTTCACGGCTTTGATTTTTCAGAAGTTGTAAGTTTATAAGTGTTTACTAGGTCTAGCTATAAAACCAGGTTTAATCCACAATTTTCTACATAAGGACATGCCTGTACCAAGTCAGGAATATGACAGTTGTTATCCATTCGTGCGATGAGTTTTGATTTTGCAATTTGAATAGGGACTTAAAAGTTTCCGTTTAGAATTTTCTTCGGCGTTCGGTATTTTTGTGCTTTTATCTTTAATTGGCGGATACAAACTTGAGTTATACCTGTAATAGAGGTCATGTGTTGATTATAATGGAGAACAGCTATACACATAATACACATGTTGTCTTTTATTTCTTTTTTTCCCCTTTTATGCAGGAGTGTGTATCGTTTTGATTTAAAATGTAAAGAAGGTTGGGCACAAGAAAATCCGTATTCTGACAGTTGTGACAATGGTAAGTCAAAATGAATGAGTAAGTTGAAATATATGTTATTTGTGCAAAGGAACATTGATCAGACACAAATAAAACATACTTATAAAGTCTCATCCACAAAACAATATACATAACAAATCAAATTGAAAATGATCCTGCATTATATAATTTAAATAACATACATATTACTAAACTAGGAAAGGTGATGGAGAAAGAACGACAGAGATTAAGATGATGGTGGTAATGATGATGATGTTCGTTTTACCTATGTTGATGTTGACCACGAGGAATACTTTTCATCTCTTTATAAAATATTTTGTTTATGTATTTGCATAAACAAACACCAATAATCCAAATTGCAGACTTCGATCGGGAAGCCAGTATGACTTTTAAAAAGAATAGCCCTTTTATTAAAATAAAAATGAGAAGCAAAGAAAAAATCGCGCATGTCCTCAATATCCAATCCCCATTTGCATCTTGGATCAAATATACTATTGCCTCTGAATAAGTAACAATTCAAGAAAGATGCCGAACATCATAAATTAGGATTAGATTACATTCAGTTTTTTTGGGGGGTCATTGTCGTAGCTGTTTTATAAGAAGGGTCAGAAAGGGACCAAAAACAATTATGTCTGGTTTGAAGGCAATTACTTGAATGTAAGTGTATACATCTATAAAATTTTAGCACACCACAATAGGAATGTTTGTATTATTTTTTGCACAGTTGTTGTGCATAATATGTAAATAAAATTGAGATTGGAAATGAATTATATCAAAGAGACAACAACCCGACTAAAGAACAGACAACAACCGATGGCCACCAATAGGTCTTCAACGCAGCGAGAAAATCCCACAACCGGAGGTGGTCCTCAGCTGACCCCAAAAAAAATTATGTACTAGTTCAGTTAAAATGGACGCCACACCAAACTCCAAAACATATAAATGAATTAAAATTTAAAAACAGACAAGACTAACAAAGGCACACAAGACTAACAAAAGATATCTATATTGTATTTTGGGGAAATTCGGCTCAATGATTTTAGAAAACAAAAATTTGTTTTTGTTGGAAAATAATAAAATTTTATAAATGGCTTAAATTCATGTAATAGGATGGTATAAAACTGATATAGAGATGTAATAAGTTATTTCAAACTGATTGATCAATTTAAAAATAGGTAGTACATGTAAAAAGTAAATTATTGTTAGAAATCACAAATTTTGAGAAGCATCTTCTTGTAGTTGGATGTCATCAAAAATTGATGCATAATAAAGGCATAATATGCATTCTAAATTGTTTCCTCAAATTTAAATTGAATGTGTTAAAAACTTAGTTTTCTCAAATAAGGATTAATTCTGAGAATAGTATTTTTTTCTATGATTTAAATGAAAAAAGTAGCATTTGCTTTTATGAAATGTCTGGTTGCCTATACTATTTACCAACATGGCCACCGAAATACATAAGGCTTGGATTTTTCACAAAACATGTATTCATTGAGAACACACACTTAATAAATTGTTGGTGTCAAATTTATGAATATTGAGAACTTTTGCGTTGTATACATTAGTCCTTTTGACTCCCATAAAAATGTGAAAGCGGGACACAAGGCTTACTGACATGTCAGTTTATTAGTTTTTTGTTGGAAACTATTTTGCCACTTCCTCACTGAAATAAATCATTCATGTACAAACAGATAAAACAATTTATTTATTTAAAATAAACATCTCCAAGTTAAAAGATGAATTTCCTGTGCCTTATGTTACATCTTTTTTTTTGTGTTTGTTGGAAAAAATCTGAGAATTAAGTGAGAAATTATGGAACGCCATTATATGATGTGCAAACATACTTATATGATGTGCAAATATCCTTATATGATGTGCAAATGTACTGATATGATGTACAAATATACTTATATGATGTGTAAAGATCCTTATATCATATATGGTATGCAAATATACTTATATGATGTGCAAATATACTTATATCATGCGCAAATAACCTTATATGATGTGCCTTTTCCCTTTTATTATGTACAAACATCTTTATATGATGTGGTTGTGTCATTATATTATGTGCATATAACCTTACGTTATGTGGTTCGGTTTACTCCATTATATGATGTGCGTTCATCGTCGTTATGGTCAATGAACATGATTACGATTATAATGATTACTGTTTACGTCATTACTGATTCCGATCTGCTTCTGCCTAATATATTTAAACCCGGCTAAAATCTGTAGCTATCGTTTGGAAAATTGTTGAGATTTGAAAAGGAAAAAAACCTTGGCATGTTGGTACCTCGTTTTAAGATGAAAAAAAATCCACATCAGCTATTGTTGGAAATTGTATAAATATAAAATGCAAAGTTTAGTTTTAATCAATGTGTCTACAATAATGAACATATGGTTAAAGTTATTGAATTAAAGATGCTCCATGCTCATTTTAACAAGGGTAGGCATTATATTTGTCAATATATTTATACCTAGCGCTAGTGTTTTTTTCTATAAGAAGTTAATATGTGAATTTCCAGAATGTTCATTTTTTGTTAATTTTGCCTTGCTCATCATTTTAGCTGTTCAAGTTTCTCTTTATATATTACTTTTCTTAAGATAGACACAAAAATGGGCAAAAATCGGACATTGATAATGTCATGAATAACTCATATAATGGACCGGTCTTTTGCAATCCCAAAAAGAGGGGATACAATAGGAAGAATTTAAGGGAGCCATTATTTATTTATTTTTGAATAGAAAGGTGTTTATAGTTAAAGATTTGCCGCCGTATAATGTTATGGCGATATGTTCTTCGTCCGTAAATATGTTGTTGCCAGACAATAACTGTTTATGAATTAGGGACCAAACGGGACCAAAACAAGCAAGTCTTATGGTTCTTCGATATGCTGAATCTAACAATATATATAGATTGTGGATATTGGACAATGTAATAGGTAAATGTCCAATTTCAACTTCTTAAAACCTTAGAACACGTTCATTATGTGTCACAAACCTATGATGTGTCAGATACTGAATCATATACAAGTTCAGAGCTGTAGCAAGCTTGACTGGTGTGTCAATACTTGCCCTAACTGTTCAGGATTCGACCCTCATCGTACACTCCTGCTACAGTAAATAATTATAGTGTTGACTCGAAAGACATCAATTGTTATGCATCGCTCCGCTCGCCTCAACTGTTAAAACCTAAACCCTTATTTTCAACAATTTCCTCTAGCAGAGTATTCTTCATCTGAAGCTAATATTGAATGAAGGTGTGGTAAATATCAATGAGACCATATCCAAATTGAGTTCCCTGAAGTCGCAAACAACGTCCACACTTCAAGTTCTAGATCAACCATTGACGCAATATTTCAAACTTACAATGCAATAGAAATTTAATGCGTTTTATTGTTTTGTTATTACGAACAAACGTATTGAGAAATTTGTGTGTTATTGTTCGCTGGTGTTGGTTTTTTTTAGGGGGAGGGTGTGAAATATAAATTATGTCTTTGGGAAGGGGGTCTCGATTGTTTTTCCTATTTCAAGGTGTTGACTTGAAAAATAAGAGAAATTCCCATGATTCCTCCCACGTCCCAACCCCCAGTGAAAGAAAATGACTGTAATTATAATTTATTTATTTTTAAATCTGTTCTTGTCTACACCATTTTGTAAAGAAAAGGTTTCTCTATAGATAAGTTATCAAGATACTAGGCAATAAAACAACAACAAAAATTAAGAGAATAAATGGCCCAAAGGGATCTTTACTACAGAATATATTCAGACACATTGCACGATTTGTCTATTTTAAATCTATTATAGTTTTCCAGATAAACGCAAAATATAAAAAGCCACCGCCGTAAATCTTCACTTAAAAAAATTAAAACACAACTCTCTATCTGTAATGACCAACAGGACTCAGTAAACAATAAAAATAAATGCAGTTCTTTTATGTTAATTTAGACACCAATCTTATTCTATTACAGATGTTGTGTGTCCAAGCTATGCTTACGCGGATCTTAAATCGCTCCATTCTACTTTCTGTTTAAAGACAATTGGGATTCTCTTGTTTTGTCTGATTGATATACAATGTACACCATTAAAATGTGAAGGCTGACATTTCATTGGCTGATGTAATATTTACAAGAACAGATAGTAAAATGAAGTGTTGTCAGATCATTTTAACCAAAGCTTAGACATATTATTATCTGCACATTATATCTTAATCAGATTGGTTATGCACTGACTCTTCATCTAGTGTGGGCAGGAGCACGTGTATTTCCTTGTGCTCAGGACAAACATATTTTTCGACTTTAATAAAAATAAACTTTTTTTCAATAACAATGTTTATTTTGGGTTTTTTTAAATTTCATTATTGTTTTATTTTTCCCTCATTTTCAATGGAAACAGATTATTTTACTTCCCTTCTGAAATAGATAAAAATCTCTTTCATGAAATTTGGAATCAAACATTTACAAAAAAAGATGCCCCCCCGCCCCCCCCCCCCCCCCCCCCCGCCAATACGGATCCCTAATTACTTGAGTCTGGAGGTGTATATATAAGCGGCTTTCCACGAAACCTTTTATTATTACGGGTAACTGTCAAGTGGCGGTGCATTCATGGTAGCATGTTTGCCTCGAGTGCGGGAGATCGTGGGTTCGAACCCCGGCCGGTTCAAAACCAAAGACTTTTATATTGTTATTTGCTGCTTCCCTGCTAAGCACGCGAAATTAAGGAGTAAAAGTAAAGACTGGTCGACTCGGAATGAGAATAATGTGTCCGGATAAGGTGACATGTCTTCCTGTGAAATAGCATGTTAAAAATCCAGCTCAGGGTGTCGGTCTAGTACAAAGCAGGTTTAATATTCATATCACATTAACATGTTCTCGTACGAATATGCATATCAATTTGCCGCTGGATGTCAAGCTTCCATCCATAATCATCTAACTGAAGCTGTGAAATAAATGCATGAAAGCATAATAAAAAGCTGCACGCAAATGTAATGCACCAAGTTGAAGTGCATCCCATATCTCCTTTTATCCATTTTTTAAGGGGGAGGGGAGGGGGCTATCTTTAGCCGAGTGGTCTAAGAAGTAGAATTATTAGTTTTTCTACCAAGAGTCGGTGGCTCTCTCCGAGCACTTCGGCTTCCTCCACCAAATAGCATGATTGTGTTGAAAGTGGCATTTAACACCAATCAATTAACAAATCAATCAATCAATCATTCATTCATACCGGTATAATTATGCAAGAGTAGATAATTTTGTAGCTTTCGTTATGAAATATTTTTTAAACAGACTTTAAGTTCATTGATGTCTTTTGCAATGAAAAGAAATAAGAAGATGTGGTATGAATGCCAATGAGATAACTCTACATCCAAGTCACAATGTGTAAAACGTAAACAATTATAGATCAAAGTACGGTCTCCAAAACGGAGTCTTTGCTGAAACCAAACAGCATGCTATAAAGGGCCCCAAAAGGAGTAGCTCAGGTAAGGCCCGATTTTGGCCTCAAATTTCAGGTTCATCTGACGAAAGATTGTGGACACCTTTTAAACACTTAAGTGTCTATTTCAGTTGATTCAATTAGTTTATGTAAAAGATTTTAACTGATTTAGTCATTAAAAACGCTCCGATTCAAGCTTAAATATGAAAATCTATCAAATATGCCAAAACATGTCACCTTTCAGATGGTTTTTGTCAAAAATGAAAGCGGCCGCATCCGTGTTCATACTCAACCTTTATATATGTTATGTTATTATCAAATTCAACTTACATTTCAGTATTAAGAATGAACACAAATGCGGCCACTTTCATTTAAGACGGAAACCCTCTAAAATTTAACTAAAATGCTAAATTGTGAAGATTTCAGTAATTTAGCATGACTTAATGATGCTAGTACCCGATATATGTGCATTGTATTGTCAAAAACAGCCCATATTTATGTAGCAGAAGTATTCTACTTTTCAATAAATAACTTAAAATTAACATTTTAACAATTTTGTAAAACTGCTATATTTTGGGGCCAAAAAGGGGTCCTACTGGACCTACTCCTTTGTTTTATCATATTTTCGCCGCAACCGGAAAATTCTTCAATTAGCTCCTGTAATAATTGTCTTAATCTTCCTCCGAAACGTTTGAAACGTTAATTTTTATTAAAATGCACTGTCTCACTTTTTCTTTAAAAAAGCACTTTCGCTAGCGATAGCTACAGATTTGAGCCGGAATTATAGTAACTCCGCAGAAGCAGATCGGATTCAGTTATGACGCAGACATTAATCATTCTTATCGTAATCATGTTCATTGACCATAACGACCCTGAAAGCACATCATATAATGACGTTTCGACATCATATAATGAAGTAAACCGAACCACATGATATAAGATTACAAGCACATAATATAATGACACAACCACATCATATAAAGATGTTTCACATAATATTAGGGAAAATGAACATCATATAAGGATATTTGCACATCATATAAGTATATTTGCACATCATATAAGGATCTTTGCACATCATATAAGTACATTTGCACATCATATAATGATATTTGCACATCATATAAGTATAGTTGCACATCATATAAGAATGTTTGCACATCAAATAAGTACTTTGCACATCATATAAGAATAGTTGCACATCATATAAGTATATATGCACATCATATAAGTATGTTTGCACATCATATAATGATGTTTGCACATCATATAATGATGTTTGCACATCATATAAGTATGTTTGCACATCATATAAGTATGTTTGCACATCATATAATGACAAGTGCACATCATATAAAGGTAAATGCACATCATATAATGAAAATGGGCATAACAAGACAGTTTTGGCGTTCCATAAGAAATGATTTAATACTGTTTTTAATGTATCAAATTAGTGTCAATTTTATCTCTTTTACTGTTTATGAAGTGTAACATATCTATGAATAATGAGATAATTAGTTGAAATAATACATGTCCGATACTACTTTTTGTAGCAATATGTAACGGAAAATCTGGACCAAATGCTTGTAATATACGATATACGATCCCTTACTGTCAGAAAACAAGAACAGGAACAATCTGCAACAGTGGAGGGAGTTGTTCTTATCCAGATATTTGCTCAGACTGTAACGATGGATTCTATAATGATGGACCATTCTGTCGAGGTAAGTATCTCTTGGTCATTGTATCAACTGAAACAATGAACCTTATTCAATAGACCCTACTTTCGCAATACAGCTATTAGGCCATTGTTCAATCTGTTACTATGAATTATACTCAGATATCCCATACTGTCAGTGTAGATATCTCTGTGTCTTTATTTTAGGGTAACTTTATTACTATCAGAGTATATACCTAATGGCTTTGTTCCAGGGTAACCTTATTAGTGTCGGAGTATAAAGCTCAAGGCTTTGTTCCAGAGCAATTTTATTTCTATTTAGCTGGATCATAATGTCAGTGTAAATATATCTAAGCCTTTGTTCCAGGGTAACTTTATTTCTTTTCAGCTGGATTATAATGTCAGTGTTAATATCTTAAGGTATATTTAGATGGACCAAAGATAAAATCCTCAATATAAATTCCCTTTCTATAAAAATGGTAAAGAAGCCAAAAAAATTATCACCACATAGTTGTCAAAGGTGTCAGTGACTCTCAGATCACAATAGTTAGAAAGCCAAACAAATATAAAGTTGAAGAGCATTGAGGACCCAAAATTCCTCAAAAATGTGCCAAATATGGCTCAGGTAATCTATGCCTGGGATAAAAAAAAAATCCTTAGTATTTCGAATAATTCATACATTTGTACTTTTGCAACTGTTAATTTATAAAAATGACCATAAAATTGCAACAAGATCTCTATTATATAGAGAATAATACATGGCAAAATCCGTATCACATTTCGTATCATCCCGAGACACCAATATCAGCCCAAGGGCCTTTAGGCCCGAGGGATGATATTGGTCGAGGGTGATACGGCATGTGATACGGATTTTATCATGTTTTATACGCTTTATCATATATTTCAACAGGAGAGTTTTATATTATATGAACTGTTTTCTGATCCATAGCACTGGGTTACCTTCAGTTCTACTTTTGTCTTGCTTCAAAAGCTTAAAAAGAACTTCTCAATTACTTATCCGAAGCACATGGGTTACCTTACAATTTGCGTGCTGTTGTTTTAAAAATATTTTGTTTATTATTGTATTTTTTATAGTTGCATTTAGTGTGCCAAAAAAATATGAAACCTTGACGTTCGTGACGTCACATACCAAACAATGACGTCATTTAGTAAATTACAACTGACTTCATGTTAAAAAAAAAAAAAAAAAAAAAGTAGGGGTGTGATAAAGGGAAGAGGTGTGATAAAGGGTATGCGATAAAGGGTAGGGGTGTGATAAAGGGTATGCGATAAAGGGTGGGCATCAAAGTTGCGCGATATGGATTAAACAACAGGCTATTTATCACATATGCAAAACTACTGTATCTATAATACTAAAATTACGAGGTCCAATTTGTCAGCCGTCATCACGTAAAAACGACGAATCAAAGAATTCAACTTTATATATAATTAATATAGCACAAAGGTGTAGATTAAAAATAACACCACTCCATGCCCTTTTGTTTTCCACGTAATTAATATTGCCAATAATTAAGAAGTTCCGGGTCGAGTTCGATACCGATACCAATAGTATATTCACCTGTAAGCTATTACCTTATCTGTACGTTCCGCATCTGACAGGCGCACCACCAAACGGTGTATTCAGGAATATGCTATATATATACACGGGTCATAATCACCGGGTTGACACCAGACTTGGGGTAATTGTAATTGTAATCGTTAATCAGCTGTAATTGATTACAATTTTTCAAGTAATCAGTGTAATCATTAATCAGCCAAAAATCTGATTACATGTAATTTAATTTAATCAATTACTTTTCAAAATACCCTGTAATTATGATTACTTTTTGATTACATTCTGATTACAATGAAAAAAAACTAAAATTGTGTTTTTGGTCATTAGATGAACCTCTTGGTTATTCATTTTTGATAAATTTTTAACATACTAAAATGGTATGGTTACTTTAAGCATGTCTACTTCAGTAAAAAATAAACTGTTACAGTACTGAAAAGTCATCATTAGCCTAAGCAGAGACATATAATACAATTATATACCTTTAATCTTGGTAAAAGATATTGTACATGCATGTATATTCATCATTTTATAATGATCTTCATATTAATATCTGATAATAACTGTTATATATTCAAGTAATACTTTTCTTTAACCCTGAATTATAATCTTTTGTTAATTTTTGTGATTTTTGTCAACTTTGAATTGACAGGAAGGAGACTAATTAAGGTTTGTTTTTATTGCAATTACCAATTGAGTATAGCTGTAGGGAAATATATATGATAAAAGATAAATCAGACATGAACATTTATCTAATTAGCACAAACTAAATTAAAAGTTGGACAAATATGTTGTTTAGAATTTTGAAAAATTGAACTGGACATGTAAAATGCAATGATTTTGAGTACTTGCATATTGTTTACAATTTGGTTAAACATTTCTATTAAAACATAGTTTTAACCGGTAACTTTATTTCATCCATATTTAAACTTCCATAAACTGCAACTTGGAATACATATAAATTATGAAAGAGGTCAGAAGACAAACAAAAAACTCTGATGATATATCTTTATTAAATTTAATTCAAAATGATTAAGAGATCATTGGTGATAAAGTGTTTAAATGTATATATATATATATATATGTAGTTAAATTTGGTGTTTATTTAAATAGATGAAGTTTAATTTGAAGTTATCATTTTATAATTGAACCAAATAAAATACTTTCTCAAAAATGCTATAGTTATATTGAACGTTTATCATTCACATCATTCAAAATGTTTTGTTTTTAAATTCATTGTAATCAGATGTAATCATGATTACTTTGCCAATGTAATCATTAATTTAATCAGATACTTTCAGAAATGATGTAATCATTAATTTAATTTAATCGTACAAATGACAAAGTAATTGTAATTTAATCAATTACATTGAAAGTAATCGGACCCATCTCTGGTTGACACTACTAAATTGTTACCTATAATTGTAGTATTTTAATCAGTAAGACTTTCTAAGATAACAATACCACTGTGTCTAAACCACACCGGCAAAATTTGCTCGGACTCGATGGTATCTAACATCCGGCACAATGACGGAACACCAATAGACAAAATAAAGGTAGGTTTCTCCTTATTTTTTTTATTTTTTTTATGATATCGAAGAATATATATACATATACAACTATTTTCTATTGTGAGATGCAATATTTTCTACAACCGTTCTATATTAACGGAGAAATAAGTCAAAATGCATGTCAAAATGACGAATTGAGTGAACTTTGCCTCGAAATTGTTTAATTTCTCGTTAAATTGTTCACATTGTACGGAAAGAAAGGTACGGGAAGATAGATATTGACACGGAGATTGCAAATTTAGTTATTATGAGCATCTCCATAATTGTATCTCTGTGTATGGAACGAAAGAAATGGGTCATGTCAAAATGGAACTGGCCGGTTTCGTCAATGTATACAACCCGGTTTCGTCATAGATTTCAAAATGCATAACCCGGTTTGGTCAAATAAAAAAAATCATAATCGCATTACATTATAATTGATAATTTAACTTCAGCGTTCAAAAGGAGTTTTGTGGGTCGTTGGAAAACAAGTTCGTTCACCGGACAACGGCTTATTATTTATATGAGTCTCAGATTCAAATAAATAATAAGCAAAAACTTGAATTCCTACTCTTATAGAACACAAATATTTTAATTTACTCAGTGTCAGAGTGACCTATTTCATGACGTCTGTGGCCACTTTTTGTTTTTAATTTTTTCCCACAAAAACAGCAAACAAACACATTTTGATCATCGGTCCTGTGACTGCAGTTGAAACAGCTGATGAGTTTTCATTGATAAGTTCATGAAATGACTCATCTAATGCCTCAATTGTAACGTTTTCTGTCATCTGAAATAATAAAAAACAACAGATTATTTTAAAATGTCTATCAACATGAAAAGTTCATACAAATTCCAAGCGACAACAACCCGACCATAGAGCAGAAAACAGCCGAGGGCCACAATGGAGCGAGAAACTCCCGCATCCGGTGGCGTACTTTAGCTGGCCCCTTAATAAATATTTATACTAGTTCAGTGATAGTGGACTTCATAGTAAACTGCGAATACATGTATATTTATTATATTTAAGGGATAATTTTAACTACGATACAAGTTTTGGCACACATCGCGCATTTACTATACAGGCTCTGTCATCGGACGAGTTAAGGTTTTTTCATCATTTTTTATTATTTGTACTTTTTTTGTACTGTTTGTGTCAGCGACCACACTTTGACTCAGTCCATTCCCGAATCACACGCTTGTAATTCCATGGGTGTCTTTGGTTGCTTTATACCATATGCGTTTTGAACATAAAATAGGCAGGTAGTTTTCTTGTTTGAATTGTTTTACATTTATAATATAGGGCCCTGTTGTAGCTTGCTTTCATGCAGTTTGTGTGTTTTTCTCATTGTTTAAGGCATACGCTGACCTAAACTTGATTAATTCAACATAATTTTTGTGTCTAAAAGAAAGTTGTCTCATTGTCAATGTTTATGGGATAAGTGGTTACCGTCACTTCTTCTTAATAAGACCTAGATATAAATGACGGTCATGTTTTGCAAACCAACTTTTATTCACATTGAAAATACAAAACTGTCAGATATTGTATTCGAAAGTTATCTTAAAGTTTCAATTGAATTTGAACTGTACAAAAAATGAATTTGAACTGTACAAAAAATGAATTTGAACTGTAAAAATAATGTGAAAAACATGCCTATGAAAATAAATGTGCCTACCAGAAACGGGTAGAAAGTAACAAATCTCACTGCTATGTTACGGATGCTTGAGTGTGAAAACTCGCTTTAGTGCGCAAGTAACACAGTATATATAGTACCAGAAAATCTGGCAGGACTGCATGCATGATTAATGTGTGCAGAACAGTATAGACTATAGTCGGTTTGGGACTATTCGTCAATGATTGAATGCATAAATGTATAAATAATTGATAGTAAATAGTGTAAACTAAGTGTATATAATATAGTACTAGTATAGTAAATTAAAATTATGGCACAATCAAAACACATCCTTTTATTTTTCATCTTTACATACTACTATTATAAACAAAGAAAATATAATAATGTTACAAAATAATTAGATACCAGTGTTTGCTATTCAGTATTTATATTCCATTTAAAATTAGTTTGAAGTTAAGTGAAATAAGGGATACATACGCCTTTCATTAGGAAAATGTGTATTATCATAATTAACTATGTCCAAAAGTTCCCGTTTAAAATAGATTTTAACACGCCAAGTTTACTTTACAATAAATATATATTTAAATTCTCGAAAGACAATGTTCAGATCCGTGCCAAAGTCTCTTTTCATAAATTGTTTGTTAAAAAAAAACCCAAAAAAAACGGGTGATATATATAGACGAAACAGGGTGATTGTGAAGTAACAACATTGACGAAACCGGTTTATTTTAATTTGACATGACCCTTTTCTTTCGTTCCATACACAGAAATACAATTATTGAGATGCTCATAATAACTAAATTTGCAATCTCCGTGTCAATATCTATCTTCCCGTACCTTTCTTTCCGTTTAATGTGAACAATTTAACGAGAAATTAAACAATTTCGAGGCAAGGTTCACTCAATTTGTCATTTCGACATGCATTTTGACTTATTTCTCCGTTAATATAGAACGGTTGTAGAAAATATTGTATCTCACAATAGAAAATAGTTGTATATGTATATATATTCTTCGATATCATAAAAAAATAAAAAGATAAGGAGAAACCTACCTTTATTTTGTCTATTGGTGTTCCGTCATTGTGCCGGATGTTAGATACCATCGAGTCCGAGCAAATTTTGCCGATGTGGTTTAGACACAGTGAATACGAATACTAAAAATCTGTGACTAAAAATAAGGCGTATTGATACAGTTTTCAATTTGTTAGCGGGCATGACGTAAAACAGCGAATCAAAGAATTCAACTTTATTTATAACTAATATAGGACAATGCTGTTGATTAAAAAAATACTCCATTCCAGGACCTTTTGTTTTCCAAATAATTAATATTACCAATAATTGATAAGTTCCAGTTCGACGGGTTCAAACAGAAAGATTTGAAAGCAGAGAAAACTGTGTATCTTATAATCGGCATGACTTTAGATGACAATACTAATTACTAAAATAAGGCTTGCGCATAGTTATATACTTCAATTCAGTCACGGACCCGCGATATCACGGGTGTGTTCTAGTTTACTACTAAACATATGATAAATATATATATGCAACATGATAAATCTTTCACCCCATATATGATTTTAATGGCCATTGTTATGCCCCACCTAGGGATATTATGTTTTTAATATGTGCGTCCATTCGTCCGTTTGTCCATCTCTCCCGCTTCAGGTTAACAGGTTAAAGTTTTTGGTCAAGTCGGGTTAAAGTTTTTGGTCAAATGTAGTTTTAACTGAAGTAGAAGTCCTATCAACTTGAATCTTAGTACATGTACGCATGTTCCCTATGATATGATCTATCTTATTTTGATGCAAAATTAGAGTTTTGGTCCCAATTTCATGGTCCACTGAACATAGAAAATAAAAGTGCGAGTGGTTCATCCGTGTACTATGGACACATTCTTGTTTTTCATTTATTTTGTTTTTGGCCTCTATGTTTATGAATAAAACAGAAAAAAAAATACACAATGTATATTCATAAGTTCTTGCTCTTGAATAAAGAGTTTTACTTATTTTTAGTGTTTTAGGCAAAACATATAGTATATATATAGAGAGAAATAGTTAACAAAAATGCAAAATCGATCATTCCGATCAGCAAAACAATATCAACAAAATAAACGAGATTTGAGTCATGAATTATATTCTAGTCTACAAATGTTGGAGTTTAAAACAATTTTCGTAATTATGTTGATATTGATTTGCTGATTGCAATTGCCAAAGGTGCACATAGATTCGGGTGAGCGACACAGACATGCACTTAAGAGCCCTTAGTTTAAGTATATGTTTCCAAAGGTGATATTGGATTAATAATTTTAAATCATCATGTATTCGTCATATTGATAATTGTTAATATTTTTTCAGTATGTGGGACCATTGCTCACTGTAATCACAGAAGGTGCGAAACCTCTAACGATCATCACTGTGTATGGTGTGAAGGAGAAATTATTGATAAACAGTATTGGAGAGCCTACATTAAATCTCCTAATAAGAGAAAGTGTCAGCGTAAGTAGAGTTATGTCCTTGTATAAGCTGGTGGTTTTCTAAGGTAGAAATTTTTTGAATTAGTATAATACCCTCTGCGACAAAGTTCCGGAATATTGTGGATTGACTCTGCCTGTATGTCTGTCTGTATGGGAAATTTTGAATCCCAGTTTGTGAAATCCAGGTTCATAATTAGTTATGCCTGTAAGGATATTTACGATTCCTGATATTTTGAGAACTTGGCATGATTAGGGCTCGTCTGTCTGTCTCTAAGGGCAAGGTTACGAACTTAACATCCCCATATTAAAATATGCATAGTTGTGGCCAACTCATGACTCTTTGAAGGCTCTCACAGATTTTGATATCATTGTGAATCTCAAGCTAGTTTCTTTCGAATTAGGTTGGAATGTCTGTCGATAAGGTCAAAGTCAATACTTTGTATATTGAAAGTAAGTCGGGTGGTGTCTATGAAACTTTTATACATGTATCTACAGGATCGCAAGCCCAAAACATTTCCTTTAGTTATTTTAAGCTACGGTTCTGCTTATGCTTTCGCTCTATGACTTTCAAACAACAGATATATCTATGTGTCGAATAATTTAAACTGCTTTTAGGTATGTTTTTTACTGTTTTATACCACAATTTGTAAGTGTTTAAATCCTGTCTATTTACAATATAAAATATTTGCTGAATCCAATACCCAAGTATCCACTTCATACTATGCAGCCTCTATGACACTAATCAAACAGTTGTGATAAAGAGTGACTTGTCTGCTCTTATAACTCAATGCTAACCTTTGACATTATCTGTAGTCCGACTTTTAAAGTACCAAAATATCTATTACAATATATGATAAAGACTTTGTTTACAGCAATTAGGGGACAAGACCTTGCTGTGTAACAAAAGACGTTATCGATAGAACAGATGTAGTACATGTACATGAAAAACGAGTGATGACAACTTTAAGTGTTTTGATGACAGTAAATTATCTATCTCGTCAGTTTCATGCTACATTTATCAAAGCAAAAGCTAAGTTATATTTATAGCACGCCTTTTACGAATTAACTTATTTAATTCACGAAAAGCGTAGCTTTGAGTGAATTAAATATGTTAATGAGTAAGGCGTGTCTATATATGATTTGTAACATTAATTGGCTATGACACATGTCAAAGGTTAAACCCTGACCAATAACGCTTTACTGCACTTTTCAATATGTCAATCAAATAGTGGCGTGATACTATATCTGATTTCCAGAAAATTAACACATGCAGCAAATGTCAGTCGGATTTGTTTGTCCGATAAAGGTACGTTTAAAATTAAAAGAATTGTTGCCGTGGGATTCATACTCGATAGTCATTTATGTGTTATTGACTATTTTTTCTTCCTAAAAATTCTTGAAAAAGGGGGTGTGGTTGGGAGAGAGAAAAAAAGGGGGGTGGCTTAGTAATGCAAAATTTTATTCTATGTTTATTTGCCCTCAAATCCGAAAAAAAGACGTGTAGTTTCTAAGGACGTTGTGATAAAACATATCCCTAATACCAATTATAAAGGTAAATCAAAATCTTCTTTCATTCCAAAAAACTGGGGAAAGATCGTTTAATTGCAATGGTTGCGTGTTGAATGCGTGCAAGGTCCAGGGACAAATGGTTGAAGCATTTTCAATACACGGAAATAGACCTTTATGAAATTAAGAAAATTACTTAACATCAAGTGCCATATATTTTTTTAGACTATTATTAATTTCGACATGATAAAACATGTATCCAAGCAAAACAACTGTAGGAAAATGTATAGTCATTTCTATTTCATTTTGTTTAAATCTTTCATTGAGGGAATGACATTTTAACTGTAAGAAAGAGGGAGGGGTATGGTTTGTTTTTCTAAAAAGATATTCTCATCCCCAATTTGATGAGCGAGAAAAAATATTCTGGTCAAGCAGATTGCAAAAAAAAATTCTGAATCCAGATTTCCCCCCTATCTTATAGTTTTAAATATTGAAAAAAAATAATTTGATTTTTAGCGTTGAAAAACTAAATAAGATTGATCGCGCTTTGCGCGTAAAACAAATTTCCGATTCAAACATTAAACCATAGCCCCCTTGAAGTTAAATGGCTGCTCCCTAATTACTATCCCAAGGAGGTGGAGCTAGTCTGTGCATTACCAACTTTTGAGATGGAAGTTAATGCACTGGTTTAAGCTCCTCCCATTCTTTGCTATTCAAACGAGAATCATCAACGGCGGGATTGTAGAGTGAAATAACTAAAAAATCATTCAGTTAACGCACTCCTCTAAAAATAACCGAATTAACTCACTAGAAGATCAAAGGAAAATTTACCATTCATGTTACAAGATATGATATTTCTTAGTATGTTGAATTCTTATATGAAGAACCAAATTAATCCTTTACAGTTAGTTTCAAAACAAAATCTACCACACGTAAACTAACCTAGTGTTGTAGTTTTAACATTTATAACAGTGTAACAGACAGACGAACAAAATGAAACTAGTCCGACTCACTGGTAGTGTTCGTTTCGAGGGGAAAAACAAAATGATAGGCCGACTTTTCAAATCATAGATATTTACACAAAATAACTGTTATGGTTTCGGTTGGATATAGATGTGTTATGTATTATCGTTTATAGTCCAAATAATTATAAAATTTATAAAAATTGTTTGGACTGGTATTGTGAAATAATTGTATAAAGCTCGAGACTGCATGTTCGTTACGTAATTGCGTCCCTGTTTGTGATATCCTGTGGTGTCTGTCGTTGATGGAAAATGTTCGTTGTTCTGCTGTTTGTATGTTGTGTCGACTATTATATTATTTGTTTGTGCGTTTCTCTATGATGAGTGTTCTTTCGTGTGCATGTTCTGTATTTCTGTCACGTAGTGTTGTCCTTTTAGCAAAAAATGTTTAGCATTATCATATAAGCGGAAGGTTTGGCTAGCCATAACATCAGGTTCAACCCACCATTTTTTCTTAAAATGTCCTGTACCAAAGTCAGGAATATGGCAGTTGACATCAAATAGTTCGTTTCTATGTATGTTGGTGTTTTTTTGGTTTTTTTTGCACTTCAGTGTTCCTGTTTTCCTTTGTTTTTCTGTTATACTTGATGTGATTCTCTCGGTTTTAGTTTCGTAACCCGGATTTGTTTTTTCTCAATCGATTTATGGCTTTTGAACTACGGTATACTACTGTTATTTTGCCTTTATTTGCCAACTTAAGTGTAAGGATTTTACCCTTGTAGTAAAACTACATTTTATATTTGGTGACAAATAAAAGATATGTCTTTATAAAACCTTTCATATTTGATACACTGTTACCAGCTTTTATGTTAAAAAAATGTGATGATCCTACATAAGGATCAATATAATATGATGTAATTCTAAATTTACAGAGGCTTGTTCCTGGAGAACAGATAGTACTCGCTGTTTCCCTGGAACGTGTACTAATGAACTTGCCAGTAAATGTATATGCAATGCTTACTTTAGTGGACGACATTGTGAAAACAGTGAGTATAGAACTGATTTGCATTGGACAGTAACTCAGGCTACTTTAACTCATAAGCACCAGTTCAATTGTTAGTTCAAAACAATGTAATTTCAATAATTAATAAATTCAGGATATGCAATTTTGATATTGTAAAAAGTAATCGGCAGAGGGGTGAAGTTGTAGATAAGAATTTTGCATAATTATAAGTCAGTTGGATTTATTTTTGAAAACGGCAAGGTTAAGCATGTTTCTTTTAAACAGAACCAACACATTAAAGAAAGACTTGACATTGAATTGCGTTGTAGTACAACAGTTCCTCTTTTGGTAGCGCTTAGAGTATTGTAGTCGCTATTCTTCAGACTAGTCGGAAATTTAGAAAAAAATGTATATTATTCCGGTAATCCTGTCTGCTATAATGCTATTTTCCTGGCCATACACATAACAATGATTAATTAATATGTTTTGTCAAGTGGTTATTGTAGCATCCAGTGGAGAATGTAGTGGCAAAAAAATACCTCTTGTGCAAACACTGGCAATGTTTTCGTTTCATGAAATATTATCTTTTAAATGAACATATTTGATTGCATTTTATTTAGAAATATTTATAATATTTTTTACAGAGAAATTTCGACTTATAACATAGGGTTTATATTTAAGGACAACGAGAAGTGACAATAACGTGAATTGGTCACAAAAAGATTTCCTACATCTCTTTTTACTCCTTTAAAATATTACTTTCATGCTTTTATTGTTATCGAATGTTTAAATCTTTATTACTTTCAACTAGGAAAATTTAAACATCATACTGTTGATATTGAATAATAGATAAGAACTGAATTTTTCTTATAGCTTACCACTAAAAGAAAGTCATTAATGCATACATATTCTCTTTTTTTTTTGTAGTTGACAACACACCAACGATACTATACAATTATTGTAAATTTTATGATAAAGATGGACATAATATATTAGAAAATGATGGTAACTGGAACACCACTGGCCATCCAACTAAATGGACAAATTATGATGGATATACAAAGGTTTCAGTTGATTTAACAGCAAAATATTTTCAGCCAAAAGTTGATATTACTGATCATTATGTGAAAAACTACAGAATTGGCTTAATTGAGGGAAAAGTAACTCTTTATTTTTGTAAAGGTATTTATATATCATTGTGTTACAATCTACCTTTTTAAAGTAAAATTAACCTAATATCAACTATTTTCAGCATCAACATTATATCAGTATAAGACAATCTATTCAATGAAAAAAGTAAATTATTAAGTCATGGATTTCGTTACCGCAACTCAAACAAAAATGAAATTGAGGAACAAATCATGTCAACAATTGATAACCAAATTGTATGACTTCTTTGTTATGTGAAAGTGATAAAGTTTCACATGCAAATGAGCAAACAAATCACAACAACAAATTACAAACAAATTGCTATTGACTTATAAGCAAATCATAAACAAATTGTCAAGAAATTGTTATCAAATCTTTAGCATATCAGAACGAATTCATATTACTACCTCAAGCAAATCGCAAACAAATTATTTCAAATTATGAAGAAATTATAAACAAAAGGGTATTAAATCTTTTACATATCAGAAGTAAGTCATGTTCCTTCTTCAAGCTAATTACAAGCAAATCGTCAATAAATTAACTTTAACATCGACTCACAGATAAAATAATCTGTTCTGCCCCTGAAACCCCCAAACTTTGAAATACACTTGTCTTTTTTTTACCTTAGCTACTCCTCTGATTTTTAAGGGATCACTTTATCTGGTTGCCCAAAGGAAATAGATGTTCCCTATGTGAAAGGTTTGTCTCACTTCTCCAAAATTTGACTCTAACGAGATTTGACACCCACATGGGCAACCACGTTTACAAGAAGGATGTCGAATAGGCAATGGGTCTTAGTCTGAGTCCAAATCTAATAATGTAGCTTTGCAACTACAGCCCTTGACCTGGCCAGTAAACATCATGAACAATTAAAACATAAAACTTGCCAGTGTATTTTGTACACATATTTTTTTTTTAATTTATCTGTTGACTTTAGGAAGTCTTTTTGAATTTTCCTCGGAGTTCAGTATTTTTGTGTTTTTACTTTTTAACATGGAAAATATTCATAGTTGGAGTTGGCTATCTACACAGCTATTTAAAATTCTTTTTGAGATAGAGAAGGAAAGATTTTTTTAATTTGAATTTTTTGTCCGAAAGACAACAGTTCTCGGGCCAGCTACCTACAGTTTTCATAAAAATTATCTGACTGCGCTACCTATTGTCTACCTAATTTATCCTTAATTACAATTCCCATTTTAAGCTTTGACTTTCGGCTAACTTAAAATATATATTTGTATGCAATTAAAGAACCCTTTTGAGCACGCTCACACACCCCACGCCCTTTCATTGCCACTAGACAAACACAATCTCAAGTCTTAATCTTTTAAGTTCAAAGACTCTACAAAAGTCAACTGACTAAAACTTTCTTGTCGAAAGGCACATAAAGATTTAACGTCCTCATTAACTACAAAGTTTCATGAAATTATGTTGTGTGGTTTCATAGGAGTTTCGATTACAAGCAGTAGTATATTTACGCCGAAATTCTAAATTCAAAAGGGCATACATGTAACTCCTAGAAAAGAAATTGGATTATATTTTTCTGTTGATATGTTCATCTACATAGTATGTCCTTATTATTTACAAAGTTTCGTGGAATTCTGTTGTGTGGTTTCAGAGCAGTTGCGATGACACAAACTGTTGCATTTGTATATTAAGGCTAATAAGTTCAAAGGGGCGTAACTGTCTGAAAAAAATGAATCATTATTTCCTTTTGATATTCATATCTACATAGTATGTCCTGGTTATCTACAAAGTTTCATGAAATTCTGCTGTGTGGTTTCAAAGGGCATCTACCTAAAGATAATTATTACTCTACAATATATAAAAACTTTAGGATATTTTTTTTTCTTATATAGTTTCTTCAAATGTACCAGAGATTGAACAAATAGAAAGATAAACAATTGGTTCAACTATTAGCACACACTTTTTGTTTTTCTTTTATTTGCTTAGGTTCAACATGTAAAAAGATGATAAAAACTTGTCCCCGTATGAATAGAGATGCACCAATATCATCTACAGAGTGCAAATTTACCTTTGACATCAATGCATGGTCATTTAAACATAATGATAGGTATGTAGATATATTATTGTAGTTACTTTAAACATTATTATTTTTTGCTCAACTTAATATGAGCTTTAGCTATTGCTTGATATCTTTCTATGGTCAACATTTTAAAATTCTTCTATCAAATCCCTTAACAATTGATAATATTTGACTTAGTAACCTATAGAAGGCAGTTTATAATGTCTAATTTCATTTTAGTCCATCAATTAATTTGATTGCAATTGCTGTCATTATTTAACACATTGTATCTTAAAAACCATAATAGACACATAAGATCTATACGTGCAAATGTTTTAGAATGTCAAGATATATATACCGTCTTTTCTAACAAAATTATCGGAAGCTCTTTAAGGAGTTTTTGCCGTGAAATGATAGTTTTGGACAACCCAAAGAGTTTGTTGCAATGAAGTGATTCAAAAATTATCTTTCCAGTAGCGAGTATTTTGAGTATATCCTGCACTTTGTATTTTTTTTAATTGATAAAAATAAATATAAAAATCTATGTTTTTGTAGGCAATTATACTACCTTCTGTGTTTTTTACCACATTGTCTGATATTCAGGTCCATGGTCGCACTCTTTAGGTGTAATACAACCAATTATTCATAGTACGTCACATTCGGTTTCATACGAAAAAGTGTCAAGAAAATATACCCTTGATTTTTACAGTTGTAGGTAATTAACCCTGCATTTTATTGCACAACAAATGTTTGAATCAATAACATATTTCTTGTGTGTTTTAAAGCATTATTTTTTTCTTTTTTGGAAACTTCAAGGAACATTGTTACCAGGAAAACAATTGGGCGAAAATTTGATTGATTTACTTTCGGGGATTGTTATTATCTTATTTGCAATAACTTGTTATTTGAAATGTTCACTGTAGTACTGGAAAGGATAAAAACAAATTCTCATGTCAAGTATTTCTTTATTTGAAACAAAGAACTATTCTGAGTGGATTGAGTCTCAAAACACATTTTTTTGGGAAAATGCCTTGATCTACGGATATACCATGAATATGAGTAGGCAGATCCAAACATACTTAGTGTCCTTTTTTCCTATATTGGACTATACAAGAAAAACTGTTTCCCAAGTAGTTCTCTAATTGATTGATAGATTGTTAGTTGCTTAACGTCTAGTTGCAAATATTTCATGCATATTCGGGACGATATAATTCTTTAAGAAATATACAGAAATAAGAAAATGAAATGTTTTTTGAAGGAGTAACAACAAATAATATACTGAAAGGGAACCATTTTATGTCCTTCGCCGAAACGCGGCATAAAAAGTAGTTTTACGTAAGGATTTATTGAAACCTCCATGGAGTCAGTAAACTTTTATATGGATAGTTTATTCAGCTTGAACACTTCAAATACGCATTTATTATCCCATTTCTTACAATTTTATGTAAAGTTTGCCCAAAATTTATAAGCCTTAAAAGTTAAAATTTACAGGGAATGAGAGGTATAAATGGACCAATCGCTGTAGATGTCGTCTTACGTTATATAAGATTTCTCTCAAACTATTGAACTGATTGTTACAAAACTTGACAGTAATGGCAGATTAACCAGTATTTCGCAGAAAGTTAGTCACATTAAGTGTATTCAACTAAAATGTCTTCTTAATAAATTGGAAGCTACATATGCATAATTTTCAAAAGAAAGTATGATTTCTTAAAAATTTGCAGCTTTTAAAATAACTTATAATTGTCTTAGTAAATCATGTAAAATAAAGCATGAAATTTATCAATATTTGGATTTGTAGTGAATTCTTTTGACAATAACATTTTCCTCTTGTTTTTGAAATAGGACGATTCGAATAAATAATGAAAATTGCCACCTAATAAGTAACAGGCACAAATATCACAAATTCGATCATCTCTTGCTATTCCCCACAACCTACCCTTTTCAACGATCACTTTATAATTATTAACACATTTAAAATTACATAAAGATTTGCCTAAATCTGTTGGACGATCTATTAAACATTTTCAAAACAATGGTTTCTTTAAAAAATTATATAATTGAGACATTTAGGTTATTCATACACAGAAGCATATCATTTTTGCTTAAATTGGTCACATAACCTCAGCCTTACAATTAGCTTGGTTTGCAGATTAAGACACAATTTGAGTTAACCAATATTCGGAACAATCACATTTATTTAGAGTATGTTCAACACCACGTATCCTTTCTGAATTGTACATATTTCTGTTATGCATGGTGTATTACAATTTCAACAAATTAAAGGAAATCTTATCTTGCTTATTGCATAAGAAATTTTCCATACACCAATTGTCCTACTTTTGCTAAATACATCAAAAGGATATCTACCTAGTTCTCCATATATAATACAATTAGGAGTTGACCTTTCTAAACACTTAAAAAAATCTTTTTAAACTGCATAATAAAATTGAGAATGGAAATGGGGAATGTGTCAAAGAGACAACAACCCGACCAACTAAAAAACAACAGCAGAGGGTCACCAACAGGTCTTATTGTAACTATAACCCACACTTCACACCCATATAACAAAATAGGTGCTCCCATTGTGTCATACATTTGTAATTGAAAATCAATATGTTATCCTAGACTTCTACATTTTCGTAACATACTATACATGGCTTTTCTTCCTTGTTCTAACTGTTTGTTCTGGTTATTATAAAAGATCCGTTATACGTAAATATAACGTCTAAATAAGCACTTCAAAAAATTTGATTTGGTGGACTAAATTTACAATTCTATATAAGCCCAACTCCCACCTTTTGCAGTGGAAAATGTCTATTTTCAGGCAAAGACCATATAAATTTGACTTTTGAAGAACTGTTATAAATCTGATATATCAAACGAGTCTTCAGCTGTTTTATAGATTTTACATTATATATCAAGGTATTTAAAAAGCATTTGTTTGCAATATTTATATTTGTAGGTCCAAATCTTGACATGGGGACGAAGTCCCCAATAACAGTCATGACAGTAGAAAATTAAATAAAAAAAAAAAAATCGGGAAAATTTTCCCGAAATTTTTATTGTACTAATAAACTCAAAATCGTTCAATTTTTTCGATGTCATGTTTTGAATTCCCGCATCTGCGCAGAAATCTACAATGTACTTCCTTTACCTGTCTCGTTTGTATGAAACTTTGAGTAAAATATATATTTATCAGTCTAGTATAAAATAGTAGGAACGCACTACCAATTTCATTCTTAATAATTCCTTGATATGAAAAAACGTTTCCTGATGATAGCTTTTCTTTGTTTACATTGCATATGACGTCATCACTTAAATAACGTCGCAACTAAAATCCATAACAACAGAACCAAAATTGGAAACGTTACGGTATTTCCGTTTCTTTTTTTTTAACAAATATTTAAGTTACAAAAAAAAATATTCATACAGTACAGACTTCGTCCCCATTTACAGGTGATGCCTGCCTCATATTAGTTGAAACTGTTCGATTTAGATGGTATAATAACACCCAAAGTTTAAATAGAAGAATAACCATATGGTCTTTAATATTCTATTGTTATGAAACTTGATATACCGTCTCATAGTTCGCTTATCTTAGATCATGTAAAGTTTTATTAAAATTTGTCAAGTCTTTCTATCCTAAGAGATGAACTCAGAAATTGATTCTGTACTTTTGCAAATTCTCTAAATACTGTGAGGGTATCAACTTGTCAAGCTGAATGAAAGCAAAGGATGTTCATATTCTTTACACTTTTCTGTGGAAAGAACTTTTGATTTTGTTCTTATTATTTTTATTTATTCTGCCAAACCATTGTCTTGCCATAGAAAGTCGTTTCGCAAGAGGTTGCTTAGACATTTTGGATATTATATCGAACAGTAGTTGTGCTTTTAAATCTTGCCCTTTTAAGCGGGAGACTGTTTGATTGTAACAATTATCTCCCAAAATACAGTTTTTATGTTATTGACTCTCCTTCATAACAAAAAATAATAACTACAAAATTTTGGATGATTGGATCGAAACGATCCAGTTAAATCTTAAATGAGTTATCTACCTTTAACAAATAAATTTATCCTTCTGTTTTTGTATCTCATAAACCGTGAGTCGTATCAACCTAGAGTAATTTCATTTTAGGTCTTTGGGTCCTAATTTAGAAAATGAGGTCAAGCTTTTCAATTTTGACATTTGCTTGCTTTTGCATTTTTTTCTGACATTTTTAAAGTTATATGTAAAAGAACAAGTTTTAAATTTTGCCTTATTGTGATATATTTGGTATAAAAAATCCAAATTAATAACATGTTATTAGAGTTATTGCCTCTGAAATGTTTTTATCTTAGGTTAAATTGATTATTTCTTCAGATTGGTACATGATAAAGACATAAGGTTTTTTGCAAAATGTTTGTTAACAGATAACCTTGGAAATTGTCAACCGGAAATGTTCTTGAGTAAATCGCACTTATTTCATGGAATAATACCTTGAAACCATATGTATTTAAATGAACATACATAAACCTATCATTTAAGAGTGAAAGTGACATTCTGTTACCCGGAAGTAGCCAATTATCTCCCTCATTGTAGGCAAAAGTATAATCTTGTATGAATATTGTTAGTGCTTCATAAGCCTTTAAAGGCTGGCTGATATGGTATACTATTGCTTATGTATTGGAATGTAGTTGTAATTTCATGTATATTGTATCAGGTTGCACTTTAAATAAAATAAAATCTAAATCTATACAAACTATATATATTTGGAATCAGTGTGAATAAAGCTATTATATGAGACCAAAAGTGGGATTCTCAAAACCGGGAGAAGCTAATTATCTCCAATTTTATAGGCAAAAGTATATAGAAACCATATATTTTTTAATCAAAATCAGTGTCAATACAGCTATCATATGACCAATAGGTACATATTCTAAACCGGAAGTTTGGCAATTATCTCCCTTATGTCAGGCAAAAGTCAATCGGAACTACTCGGCTTTTCTGGTTGCACTGCATAGCGAGAATGGCCGAGTAGTTACGATTGAGGCAAAAGTATATAGAAACCATTTATCTATTGATTCAGTTTGAAGAAAACTATGATTTGACGTCATAAGTTACTTTAGTTAACTGGAAGTAGGTTCTTATCAATTATTTAGAAAATTGATTTGGAAATACCTTCAATTGTTCTCTGAGCAATTGTTATTTTAATTTGATAGAAATTCTGTAAAAATGTCCGATATTAAAGCTGATTTTCTATTTGATTGGTTTTCATGTCTGTTTTTCTAGTCATATCGGCTTAATTCAAGTTTCCATAACCATTGTGAACCCTGAATCTTTAGAAAAATAAGATTAACACAGAAAAAATGTGCAAATTGAGTTGTTTTTATGGTCGTGCAACGATAGTTGTACCTGTTTCCTTTTATATGACATCTTTTTTACGTAGGATAGTAATTGGTTCAAATATATGCCTGTTAAGACTCAAATTATATGCTATATTCCACTGAAAAGTAAAAAAAAAACTTTGCATCAAACTATACTGTTTCCAAAGAAAAATTGTATGCACAAGTTCTATTGCACCCAGAATTATTAGATCATGTCACCTCAGAATAGAAATGATCATGAGAAAACAAATTTCCATTTATAGCTTATGTACGCATTTTTATATGTAAATATGTTTTACGGCCTAAATTGACCCCACATTGATTTTTAAAGTCTTTCATGGCCACGAACCACTTCATACGCATGTCATAAACTTAGTCTTGTGTGCACGATTTTATAATTTTTTTACGCAGCCATTTCGTATAATAATCTAAACAATATTTCAATCTGTAAGTGTTGTGTGAAAATATGGCAGCTAATTAATGGTCTCGTTGTGAAGCCAAAATTAACTGCATACGTGAAACACTGGTTCTCCGTTAAAACGCCCATTTTATAACGTTATTTTGTCACTCCGTAAGAAAGCAAACCCAACGACTTCCAGTTATATACCCGTAGCTTGTTATGCTTAACGTAATGGTACCCTAATTGCACCGAGTACCCACATTGCACCTATTTAGCAAAACTAGCAGCGAAAATCTTACAAGATTTCATAGAGACTAAACAATTTGTATTTTTATGATTTGATACTTAGCAGTTGGAAAGCAGGTCACGGTTTGACCCCAAGTTTATCAGCAACAATAGAGTCACGTGACCGTGAAAATTCAGTAAAAAAACGGATGAGACAAACCTCATTTTAACTCACTGAATACTATTGTCGTAATAAAAACTTATTGACCTAACTAATCTTGAGTATCCATAGTTTATTCTCGTCAAAGCTCACACATCAAATCAAAGTCCTTTATTCTTTATTTTATCTGCAAACTTGGAGTTTGGGTGAAAATTGTCAAGTCTCCTGAACGAAAAATCTAAATATTTACGAGGAAACTAAAAATGATGGGCTGAATTTAAATTTAATAAAGCATCTCATTAAGACAAACACTCGATATGAATATCTCGGCAATAGAATGTTGGATACGCAAACGTCAAATTGATTTCAAACCGAAGCGGTGGTTTTTATGCCGATTTGTGCAAGTGGTTATCTCCCCTTAATATCACTCGTCAAAAATAAAAACCCAGCAAAATGCATAAAAATTAAAAAAGGAGTTTACTTTACAAAAATTAGAAAGAAAATAAACGAAACTCGATTTATAACTATGTTATGATAATATAAAGAAGAGATACTTCCCCCCTATTTTTCAGAGAAGGACTAATTAAATGTAAATATTAAAAGACAAAATATTACTGCAGTAAAAAAAAAAAACAATTCAGAAATGTGGATAATGACACCTACATGTAAAATTAAAAACCTAGCTATATTGAAAGAAATTAGATCTGGCGGATGAAATATACTACATGCAGAATTTTTTTAAACACTTCTGATAATATTTAATGCAATAAAACATAGTTTATACAATTTCAATAATCTTTCTGAAAATTGATATAATTATTAAATAAATATAGTACTGATCATATATATTTTATATTCTATAAAGTGTGACCAAGAGTCTCAACAAATTTCTTCAAATGAAGAGAGCCTTTAAACTCAAGCCTAATGTTTCTTAGTTGATTGCAGAACAGTAAAATACAAAAAAGGGATTTATAAGTTTTATACCAAAAATATTGACAGAAATTCTGTAAAAAAAATATATGCTTTAAATTATAAGTGAAAATGACACAATTTTGAATTTCAGAATCATTATTATTGTAAAATTAAACTATTAGATTAGCTTGCACAGTAGCCCTTTGTCTTATTTCTCAGAGTATTTTATAGATTATGAAAGTAATCTTTTTGGAAAAAATGGGGCTTCTTCTCTTGAACTAGTCCAAATAATTATGACGTCTGGCAAGGCTATTTTAATTTTTTTCTGGGACGCCTTCCTGCGACAATGTGGGATCAAAAAAAGTCAAAATCGAAAAATACCCACAGCAGACTGCATGATTATCTGGACTACTCTTGAACAGGTTGCTGTATCAGCTTCTTTAAATAATTACATATTTATAAACAAAGTATTGTATATATACTTTACCTGAATACTAGTTAACCCTTTACTCCATGGAAATAATTTTTTTACATACTTGATTCGCATAGGATTTTTTCAATAAAAAAAAATCATCATGTTTAAAGTATTAAAATGCATTGTTAAAACGAATATTTCATCAATGAAATTCCAGCCAGATATTCTCATGAACAACCTGTTTATATTAGATACAACTTTTATTAAGTCTGATTCTCATTTGTCTTAGGCAAGACGTTTTAACTGAGGCACTACACAGGCGTCAAAAGGCGTCATTATGGAGTAAAGGGGGTGGCGTCAAAAAGCGTCATTATGAAATGAAACTGGTGGGACAAATTTTGTGCATTTTACTTCAATAATGATCAAAGATGCTTAAATTTGACAAGAATTTGCCATTTGAATAAATTCAATTTTGTAAGAACACATCTCTATGAATAAACTTCTTGTTTGGCTGACTTGGCTTGATAAGCTAGTTTTTGCTCTTATTACTATAAAATTGAGAATGGAAATATAGCTTACTAAGTAAAGAGATAATAATATAAGCAAGATTTTATTAACAGACCTTCATTTTCTTTTTTCATATGTTTTTTTCCTGCAGAATTTTCTTTGCAATGCATTTTCTATTGCTATTTTTGTGCTTTTGTCCATCCATACAGTAGGCTATCAATAGTTTGTCAGATCTTTGTTTGTTGTTTCACTTTTCCAATGTGTAAATTTTTACTATGCACATGACCCTGACACATATTTTGTTATAAACGTTACATGACGTATGTTGAAAAAAGAAAACAATGTCACCGTCAATTTGTGTAGGGGATCAAAAGGGGTTTTAGTTACTTTAAAATACAAGTATCGTATGGAATTGTGAAAATCTACAACTTTTAATCAAAATTTCATTTATGTCTTTAATAAAATCAGTATTTTAGAGCACTTTGAAACAGGTACTACAATGAAAAGAAGCTAAACTTTACTGTTTTGAAGTAGAAACGTAGAACCAGATAAAAATTGACATGGCTGGTGGTCACTAAAATTGATGTATAAAAGTCAAAAATGATGGCTTCAAAACAGTGTATAAATTTGAAATAGGTATCCCGGTTTCATTTAAGATTATAACCGTTCTTTTCTGTATTTGGATACGCAAACGTCAAATTAGGAAAAATCGATTTTTTTGGCGAACAAAAAAGATGGCTAATTTTTTTTAGAACTGACAGGATAAAGGAATAGCAATAACAAGGTATTTTTTGTAATGTTTGTATGTCGTAAAGAAATTATATTGGTCACAAAACCTACAAATTTTAAAATTTAACTGTAATAAAAGCATGACAAGTTGCAAAAAATACTTTAAACGTCAATCTTTTAGCCGATTGATTTGGCGGACTTTTTGACGTTACGGACGACTGTAGCGCCACCTAATTAATTCCCCCTGCTATTGTTGCTGATAGAGCTTGACGACAACGGCCGTATCGAAGGACTTGCTTTCCAACTGTTAGCACATCTTTCAACATAGGTAAACCCATTTAGATATGCACAAAACGTTCACAGTATTTATCAACAGATGAAGTATTTACTGAAAAAGCAAAATGTACTGAAACGTCGCCATGCGACGTCATCAAAACGTCATCTTTTTAAAACGAGCAAATACAATATTTTACAAGTATCCATTTAAAAAATAATGAAGAGTAAGCATGGACTAATATCCAATTGTTCAAAATATTAAAAATTAAACAAATTAAAGCTCTGTTATTAGACTTTTGACGATGTGAATTCAGGCATGGATGCAATTTGGGTACTCCTCATTTCAGAATCATTAATGGTTTGGAGGTCAGTTTAGACCAATTTTTCTATGATTCTATATGGAATAAAAATCAAATTGGTGTACCTTTATAATAAAGAAGGATACGGCTACAAAATAAACACAGAATGGACATTTTTGTTTTTATCATAAAAAAATGTAGATGAAAAAACTATCAAAATAGGTGCAATTTGGGTACCGTCACGTTATATCTTAGAATTTTAGAATTCTTTATTATCTATATTTTTAATTTTTATAAAGTTTAGTACATATTGCACAACGATCGTGATCGTACCGGCCGTCCATAATGTTTTCTTCGAAAAGCTGAAATTTCCATTGATGGATAAAAGACCAAGCAGGACAAAATATTTAGTACAGTATAGAGTGTAATATGAGTTAAATTTGATCATAAGGTTACCATAAATAATGTTGTTTATAACAATGGTCATTTATTCCAAGTTGCATCAGTCTGAAAAACGAAGCAAAGTTGAAAACTGAAGAGATTTGTTAAGCGTGTAATCTCCGTGGAATGGCCAATTCTTAAAAAAACATCAATTATGAAAACAAATTTCACATTCAACAGATCGATATGGATGTCAACATTAAATTTTAGTTTAACTCCGATCTTTAGATATACATATTATGGTTCATAAATGACGAAATCGTCGAAATGATTATGTAACCTCCGTGGAATGTAATCTCCGTTGACATTTTGGTAAAGAGTGCTTTATATCACGTCCGCACTTTTATCGAGTATGGCGTGCCAAATAAACATATTAGATATTTAAAATGGATGGCGGATATATCACTTACAGATCAATAATATATTGTAATTCAGACGACATAAGAAGACAACATGTAACATTTTTTATAAATCAATTGTTTGGTCCATAATTGTTTGAGTGTAACAAAGTTGCTTCTTTCTCAAATCTAGATGAAGAAAAAAACAAAACAAACCGGATATTTTTATATCAATCGTAATGCATGTAAATAATTTATACCTGTTTTCAATATTCAAGATATGAAGCTTTATGATTAATATAAATTTGATACCGAATTCAATACGATTTAACAAGTATGCAATTGCAAGAAGCCATAAAAATTGCTCTTTCTTTTTTCGTGTTGCACAAGCAGAGCTTTAGCATCGAAATTATGACGTCGATTGAAAGGGCCCGATATAAATTCCGTTACAACACCTTGTACAACATTCTTTTCGGAATTAAAAGGAGTAAGATATAGATTAAACAAAACTATCAGTCACAATGCTATATATATATTACGGTCTGTATTAGGGGAGGAGAGCTACATTTCTGCATTCTGTAATTCTTTTGGCCATTTTTCTCTATTCAGTTAGAAATATATGCCCTTTTCTGTAAAATTCTTGGGTTCAGTTCCTGCATTTCAAAAAATCCGTATATAAAATTTTGACAATATATATTGTCTTGTCTGTATCAACAACATAAGTATGACGACACTTCTCCGTATAGCCCCTCTTCTTTATTCTGTCACTGTACTGCATAAATGATACCACGTTTGAAATAAGTATAAAACTTGGAGAAAAAAAAGTATTTCAAATTCTTCGAAATAAGTTGGATAGCTGGGATCATAAACAAAAGTAAAGATGATATGAGGTATATTTTATCATATTTTCCTTGTGATTCGAGGTACTGGTAATGAGGAGCTGAACGTTCAGTTTGATAACAGTGACAGTACCGGTAGCTAACCGACATTAAGAGAAATCTGAAATCGGATAAAATAAAAATTTGATCACCAAAACGATTTTATCATTGATTACTCATCTGTCCAACAAATTAAATATAGAATTTCCAAAGAAACATTGCTTATCAATCATTTTTTTGGTGAATAATGAAATATATTTAATATGTGTTGGTACTAAAAAATGTTATACCCTAAAATATTGAAGACAATGTCTTCCGTCCTCGAGCATCAGTATGAAAATTTAAGAAGTACGAATTATGACAATGTTTTGGTTCTGTAAATCCTTACAATTCCAATCAATGGTCAATTTATATATTTTGGAATTAGAAAGATACCTATGGTTTTATACTCTATCAATCAATGTTACATTCTACTGATTTGAATATTTTTTGTGTGTCATTTTCGTCATATAGCTCATCAACTCTATCTATTCTTTCATATCTTTGGATTTCAAATACTTGTCGCTGGGCGTAAATGATGAAGACAAATCAAAAATAGTGCTCGCTTCGGACGCATGGAATTTATAACTTGTTTTTTTTTTTCGGCCACTATTGCAGATCTTTTTATTGCTTATCGGATTATCGTGGTCTGACATCTGTCACGAACTATTTTTTTTTTTCAGGTGAATAAAATTAAATAATTGCTGACGCAATGCACGTGAAGGATGTAAGGTTAAATTTGCCTACAATAGGAAACGAAATGAAAGTTTACTCATGCAAGATCGTGATTTTGGCAAAAAACAATGATGCTTATATGAATGTATAAAATTTGCATCGCTTATTTCATTTGACCAGTAGCGTTTACAACCAATTTGAAAGATCAACGTTTCTTTCGAAATGATCTACTAGAATATTGTCAATAATGAATTTAATATGCAGAAAACGTAAAGTTTCATTAATCTTTAAATCATTTATTTCTGTTATTTTCAATTCACCATATTCTTAAGTTTCAAAATTATTTTTTAATCTATAAACCACCTCCTATATCTTGAATTATTTCAAATAACTGAGAAAAAAAAGTATATGATATTCAAACAGAATACGATGCACACTTCTATTAGTATAAGAGGATCTACAAAAAGAAACTGTGGTCGTTACTGGTTGTCTACAAATCAAAGTTGCGAGATTAATAGGCTACAACTAACCACCAAAGAGGATGAATAAAATATATATGAATAATGATTTTATATTTTGCTGGATAATTTTTTTGTCGTGTCTCTCTCATCATTGTTTTTTTTTATATATATTTTTATTGAACCTTTTTAGATTCTTTATCAACGACAACGCATGTAACATCTTATTTATTTTTTGAATATTCTTCTTCCGGTCATAAATCTGCATGAAATATTTGTCACTGTACGTTCAGAAAACATCAATCAAAAAATCATATCTCCTCTAAAATTGTATTAATATACAAAGTGTAAACCTTTTCAAATAAGTGATTCGTTTAAATTCTAGTCAGATATTATCAGTTACACAGTGTGTTAGTGACCTAATACAATAAATACGGGGTCAGTAAATTCCATAAGGGATTTAAGCGAAAATAGAACCTCATATGGAATTTACTGACCCTGTATATATCGTATTAGGTCACTAAACACTGTGTCACGAATTTATCTTGCCGACTATCTTTATTAGTAGAATTAATAGACACTTCTCGTCTCTCCTATTTTTTTCAAATTTGCAGTACATAGAACAAAAAGGCATTAAGGAATATCAAAGATACAAGATCATACAAGGGTTGTGCTTCGGCTTCGAAGAAATTTTTCAAAACAGTTCAAAGCAAGAAATTCATGCGTTATACGCCATACTTGTGCATTTTGAAATTAAAACAGTTGATTTATACAGTCGGAAACCCGGTTGAAATAGAACAAAAGAATCGAAGCTCTTTATTAGAGAAGGCGATAAATGTGTACTGTAATGTTTACTATAGTGACAAAAAATTTAAAAGTTAATAGAAACAAACAAAATTACAATTTTCTTCTCAATAACGAAGTGTTATATTTTAAAAATACCATTTGCATAAGCTTTCAATTTATCGAGTACATAGTTAAGCAGAACAATTAGATATCAGGTCGACGACATGGGTATCTTTCAAGTTGGATGTAGAAAATGCATATCCTCCGATTTCTTTTAAAAAATTACCACGGACGGAAAACATATCAATCTATTAGTTCAGTAATTTTCCAAAAAATGGGTAACAATAGTATCGAAAAGAGAAAATCAAGTGCACCTTTTTATGTCAGGGCGTGTTTGAGTTGAATATTTTGTCTTGATATCGTACAAAGCAAGAATATTTCATACACCGTCTCGCTTCAGATTCAATCATTTTTATATATCAAAGCTACAGGTTGACTTTATAACTTAAAAAAAATCACAGTACTAAAAGATGAAATATATGGGTCAAGTGAAATACCTATCTAATGAATCACAAAAACATAGTAGGTGTGTTCGAATAGCTATTATTTTACTAAAAGTACTTGACGACAGTCTTTCAAGTTGGATGATGAAAATGCATATCTTCGAAAGATTATAATTTTTTGTGTGATAACTAGGGTGTATAGTCTTCAACCACTAAAAAAATCTAGTCTGCCCTTCCACGAAATATTTAATTAGAATTTTTTTTAAATGTTTATGAATTTTCGAAAATTCCACCTGACAACCGATCAGACAATAGTTTTAAGTTGAATCAATGCAGACAAGATCATTAACAGGTGCTCATTAGCGAGTTAATACATTTCTCTTATAAAATGCAACTGACATATAAGGATCGTACTGGTGCAATGTGGATAAATTTATCTGTTTCCAAGAGCAAAATTGGTAGCGCGTCATCCCTACAATGGCTTCCATTTCTACGATTGTGAAAATGAACTGGCGTAATGGGGAGATAATTTTGACGAAGTAGGATCCTGACTGTATATACATGTTTTCGATATCAATATGACCACATCAATTAAAATTCATGGTAACACAGATTGGTAAATAGGATGATGACGAAAAGGAGGAGGAGGATTCAGTGGCAAATTATATGCGTATCCGTGTTTAAAGCTTGTTTATACGATTTTATTATTTATCTTGCTTTGTACAAGACTGATATGCTGAGTCGATTGTTTATCGTACAAGTTCGCACAGAAAAAACTTTTTGAAGATTTATCACCTTAATTTGTGTTAAGGAGATAAAAAAAACCCTTATATATATAATAATAATGCAGACATGACTGAATATCATACTTAACTTTCAGCTAACAAGAAAAAAGAAATAAAAGTTTACGTGAATCAATAATTTTTTTTTAGCATTTTGGCATTGAAAATCATGACGTCAAAGGAAATAAAATGACGTTAAATGTTTTTTTTTTATTGTTTTTTCATCTAAACTGTCTCGATCATTACAAATTAACGGTAGCACATTACATGCTAAAATTTATAGGGTGGATAGAATACACTATGAAGATGTTCTATGTTCTTTTTAAACAAGTTTTGCTGCAATTTATATTTTATCATTTTTTACTCTGACGTTGGGCGCTTTAACGGAGAACTAGTGGAAAACGTGTCGGCGAATTGTTAACTGGAAGCAAGCAATTAAAAAAACAATTCTTTCAAATTTGGACAAATTAAGCAATTTTCTACAGAAAAACGTATATGTACACAAGTTTTATAATAAAAACTAACCATTTAGTTATAAAAAATTAATGCATATTTTTTTTTAATTTGAAGTTTCATACGACTTTAAATATACATGTATATGAATGAATTATCTATAGCAAAATAGTTCATTAATATTAATATTTACAATTTCATAAGAGCCCCAAAGCCAGCCCGACCCCTACCCCATTTATTGGTAAATCTCTATTTTCAGGCACAGGCTCATATAAATTTGACTTTTGAAGAATTGCAATAAATCTGAGACATCAATTGAGTCTTCACCTCCTTTAATTTATTATTTTACATTATATATTAAGAAATTTAAAAAAGCATTTTTTGTTCAATATTTCAGCTTTGTTGGCCCAAATCTTGATAGTTTAAATTGTTCGATTTAAACGTAAAAAAAACCCACCCAGAGTTCAAACATAAAAATGACAATTTGGTCTTTATTCCATTGCCATGTAACTTGGTAAACTGTCCTACCTCATCATACCAAGTTTTATTAATATTGGTCTAGTCTTTTTATCCAAATTTAGTTCCTATTGTGGACAGTGTTCACTTGCAAATGGTTTTTATTAATCATGTAAATCATAGAAATATATTTCTTTATAATTTATGGATAAAACAGATGAATTAACATGTATAAAAAAAATTGGGGCGTGCATTTTTAGGTGAAGTTTGAAAATATAAAAAAAAAGGAAGAAATATATAATACTGATAAAAATAAATAGTAAAATAAGATCTGCATGGTCTGACATGACCAAAATCAACAACTGTCACCTTATAGAAGAGGGACGAAAGATATAAAAGGGACAGTCAAACTCATAAATCTAAAACAAACAGACAACGCCATGGGTAAAAATGAAAAAGACAAATAAACAACAGCACACATGACACAACATAGAAAACTAAAGAATAAACAACACGAACCCCACCAAAAAACTAGGGGTGATCTCAGGTGCTCCGGATCCGGAAGGGTAAGCAGATCCTGCTCCACATGTGGCACCCGTCGTGTTGCTTATGTGATAACAAATCCGGTAAATAGTCTAATTCGGGAGGTCACATTCATGAAAGGGAAGGGGATTGTAGTTACGACGTAAGGAACATATTCGATATCATTTGTGAAACGGTTATCCATAACGGTCAACCAACTCCTGATGGCGTTCGTAAAATTTCAACTTCATCATTTTGAAACTCTTGGTTTAATAGCTTCCTTGTGAGCAGCAACCCTCTATCAAGAAAATCATGATAGGAAATGCAAACACGGGAATATCGTATCAATTGGGAGATATATACCCCGTATGCAGGTGCTGCTGGATTATTGCTACTTCGAAATGGAAAGTTCACAATTGGAAAGCTGAAATAATCTCTTTTGTCGTAAAGTTTTGTTTTCAACCGACCCTCAATGTCAATTTCTAGATGTAAGTCAAGATAGGAGGCCGACTTAACTGTATCTGTAGTATCCTTTATCTTTAGCTCGATGGGATAGATGCGTTTCACATAGTCACTAAATTTTGAATTATTTAGTGAAAGAACATCATCTATATAGCGGAAAGTAGAGTTAAAGGATATTGCTAACTTCTTATCTTTCTTCCTAAGAAGTTCCTGCATGAAGTCAGCTTCATAATAATAAAGAAACAAGTCGACAAGTACAGGGGCACAGTTTGTTTCCATTGGAATGCCGACAGTCTGTTATTATTATATATCAGCCTTTGTAATATTTTTTTAATTTCATCTTGAATATATAATTAAATAGATAAGTTTGTAGTCTTTATATCCATATAAGTCCAAGATAATCAAAAAGAGCTTTTCGTTTTCTTGGTCTTTTTGCATAGCTCGTTTAAGTTTTCTGTACTTTTTGTATTGAAGCCGTCAGAGAGCTAGAAATAGAAAAACAAATTCAATACTAAATTATGTTTGCATATAGATGTTTCTCTTCATTTGCAATTAAATCAATTCTTCAGCGTAGTTGCTGAATTTTCATCTACAAATGGAGGATTTGTGACTGTGGCTAACCGAGATAAAATCCAATACAATGTGAGAGATGCTACTTATTATTATTCTGGAAAAAACCTCACAAGGCAGTTTGAGTATCGCTGGGATACAGAGCCACCGTACCACTGTTCTGAAACGCCAGGATTGCCGTGTACACCATTTCTAGATCTTTCAGATGATATTACTGAAACTGTAAGTGATAATTATAGAGCAAGTATTTATGGTGTAACATAATATGAGAATGATATTTCTTTCTAAATATTTGAA
This sequence comes from Mytilus galloprovincialis, assembly GCF_965363235.1. Lineage (NCBI taxonomy): Eukaryota > Metazoa > Mollusca > Bivalvia > Mytilida > Mytilidae > Mytilus > Mytilus galloprovincialis. The sequence goes on along the minus strand of NC_134850.1, from coordinate 43,204,651 downwards.
TTTAAGAAATAGAAAACCATTTGTTTAATACAATCATTTTACCTATTCATGAAGTGATTTTTAGAAGTGTATAACCATGGATGTATTATTATATATTGACTTTCATTTTACTGCGATGGTAAAACTAACTTACACCCTATGCTTCACCCTGTATTTGTGTACATTGAATATTAAAAGAATGGATAGCATTTTTATTGACAATATCAAACCATGATTAATACGAAAAAAAAGGTTTTGTTTAAATTAAACCCCACTAGTAAACTTTCTTAGACAAGTGAGTTAATTTTACTTGTGTCAAAATTGCTGTTTTGCATTTTCCCGTTGAATCCATGTGCTACTATGGACCAGTAGGTCAAGGTTGGCCGTTACAGGCATTTTTATTTCAAAAAAAAACATTGTCCACCTTCTATGCAACCAATATGGACAGGTACGAGACGGACGACATTTTGAGTCCGGCGTTAAATTCGGTAGAAGAGACTGAAGATAACGCAATATTTATAACCCAAAATACTTACATGTATCAGTTTGATGAAGGCAATCATAAATGTTTTTAACAACCCCCACCCCCTTTCTTAACTTTAAACAACCATTCATTTTGCATTTAAATGGGGACATATGGTTAGAACCGCCATCCCCTTTATCCTTAGTTGGGATTCACTTTTAGAAATTGCTGGATCCACCCCCGATTGCTATCATTGGTGTTCAACTATCTAAACATTAACATTTACTAGAAACACACCCGAGAAATCGCGGGCCTTACGAGCGTGGTTGAAAGTAGAAAGTATGTTAACTGTTGTATAAGGAATTTTTGTAAAAGATCTTATGTTTTAGGAAAGGTATCAAAAGTCATAACTAGGTACTTAGGGGACAGGAATTTTTTTTTCAGCTGTCCATCTTTATTTCAAAGTCCGTATTTTTTCACTTTCTGCTGATTTTAATTTTTTTCGCGTTTTTTCGTATACTTTAAACATATATATACTACTAATGAAGTGTATTTGCTATTTGCTATTAATTCCAAGTGTACTATCCGCGGCGGCACTGATATATATATTATATCAGTGATCACCGTGGATAGCACATTTGGAATTGATATTACAAAGGAAATACACCTTATTTATAGTATATTTTGATTATAGTATACAGAAAAACACAACAAAAATTGTCCTGTTCCAAAGTACTTATCAAAATTAAGTGTCATTTTAAACCATCCTAAATGGAAGTCTTGTCTTTGACTTAAAAGTTCGTTCGATGATGGAAACAATTTATTTTCGTTTTCCTCCTAAAATAACCAAACTGAATAATCATAAGCGAGGATGCCAAATGCGACTTTGCATGGTACATATAGGACACAAAGGCATGATGATTAATATATTGTGAGAAGCGACACGAAAAATGAGGTCTTCTCATTTAATAGTATATATTATGTGATTTAGACTAGTTTAAATGAACAGTATATGTTTAATATGTAATACAAATAAAAGTTCTTTACGTGTATGTTCTTTAAGATATTGCCATATGGGATTAAGATTTTAGCTTCAAGCAAATGAGTATTTAATTTTTTTTGGGATTCAAGATATATGCTATATATTGTTTTCGCTGCTGGAATTTCATGTATTATGGGTTTTTATGCCCCATCTACGATAGTGGAGGGGCATTATGTTTTCTGGTCTGTGTCTCCGTCTGTTCGTTCGTCCGTCCGTCCGTCTGTTTCGCTTCAGGTTAAAGTTTTTGGTCAAGGTAGTTTTTGATGAAGCTGAAGTCCAATCAACTTCAAACTTGGTACGCATGTTCCTTATGATATGATCTTTCTAATTCGAAAGCTAAATTAGACTTTTGACCCTTATTTCACAGTCCACTGAACATAGAAAATGAAAGTGCGAGTTTCAGGTTCAAGTTTTTGGTCAAGGTAGTTTTTGATGAAGTTGAAGTCCAATCGACTAGAAACTTAAACACATGTTCCCTATGGTATGATCTGTCTAATGTAATGCCAATTTAGGATTTTTACCCAATTTCACGGTCCTTTGAACATGAAAACTGATAGTGCAAGTGGGGCATCCGTATACTTTGGACACATTCTTGTTTTAATATGTCTTGAAACAGCTAGTAGTAAACACTAGATGAAATTTCTTCAGTTCATGCTATTACAAAAAAAAAATTATCAGGAATAAAAATGGACTGTTTTTTCGGGTATTATATCCCAGCTCCTTTGTTCTACCAGAGGTTATCTGAGACGGATCACCCCTACCAGATCACCCTAGCTTGATTTTGTTTTGCATACTTTAGTAACTGTTCTTCTACTAATCTATCAGTGCTTTTAACTACCTTCCTTACTACTATCAAAAAACTTGTTATTAACTTTTGTAATAAAGCTTATAAAAATGATGGTCTTAATAATTTTTGAAGTGTTAAAAAAAATCTATAGAGGTTTTAGATAAAAAAAAAAATGCTTTTGAAGGTCCTTTTAATTCAGTTGATAATTATGATTTTTCTACTCTCTACACTACACTTTCACACAATCTTATCAAGAAAAAGTGTTCATATTTAATCAAATGGTCTTTTGAAAAAAATGATTGCAAATTTATTTGCTGTAACTCGTTTAAAGCCTTTTCTGTAACTAAAAAGGAAAGTATGCTAGATACACTTGCTGAAAATGTGAAGATAAGATTGACGCTTTAAGTTTTCTCCTAGACAACATATATGTACGTTTCGGCGATAAAGTATATCCAAGAAGTAGGTATTTCTCTGGGCACTAACTGTGCCTCTTTAATAGCAGATTTATTCATGTATTGCTATGAATCTCAGTTTATGACCAAACTCAATAAAGACACGTCATTGTTACATTTCGTTGGTACATTCAACAATACCTACCATTATCTGGATGATATTTTTCATTAAATAATCCAGAGTTCTATAAATATGCTACCGAATTTACACAAAAGAACTTACATTGTGTGTACTTTAACGAAATACAACATAAATAACAGTATTTGTCCTTTTCTAGATTTAGATATTTCAATTTATAAAGGGAAACTCCACACTAAAATTTACGACAAAAGAGACAATTTTTCATTCCCTATTGTTAATTTTCCTTTTTTAGACGACAATTTTCCTTTGGCTGCATCATACGATGTTTATATATTCCAACTCGCTCGTTATGCCCGTGTGTGTAGTGATGCCATATAGTTAAACAAACGTAATCACCGCATCACTGGTAAATTATTAAGTCAGGGGATTTCGCTACCATAAATTACTTAAAACTTTTACTAATTTTTTTCATAGATACAAAGCTTTGATTAGTAAAATTGGCTGTACCTTATTAAAAACGGTATTTCACATCCTAAATTTTACGGTAATATTGTACTGTATGCGCGGAAATCACTATGTGATCCGTGTAAACTCATTGAACATGTTAACAAACTTATAAGCAAAGGTTATCTTACCAATGCTGTAATTAGATCTTTAAATATAGTTTACATTGGCACTTATATCGATTTTGTCATCAGCAAATGAAAACATAACTTATTTTTTATTCTTTTAAAACGGGTTGTATAAAGACACACCACGTTCACTTTTATCTATTAAGAGGTCTAACTATCCTACTGCCTGTCGATACAATTATTTTTGGCATTGCACAAGTCATGCCTTCTCTGACTGTCCATGACGTTAAAATACTTAATTCCTGGGATGTGTTTTAGTTGATTTTAGTCTCTGATGCATGATTTTTTATTGATATTTTTTTTTTATGGCTTTTAACTTGCTGTCGGTAACTGCGAGTACTCTCAAATCGTACTCTCTTGTTAATTTGGATTGTTGATACTATCTGTAATGTTGTTTTGTTTTATTTAATGTTTTCTTTATTCTGGGTTATATCTGGTCTATGTACCAGCTTTGGGTGTTTGGTATTACTATAAATTTTCACTTCTTTGTAATTTGAACGTCAAAATTATTTAATTTGTAAAAATTATTTTCATATTTTAAATAGTGTTGCAAATAGCGGAATTTGTTTTTGAAGGGTACTGTTGGTTTTCTAAAATTGTTTAACATTTCACAGTGTATAATACGATTACTTTCATCCGTTATTTTATTTATTTTGTATTTACATTGTATAGTTCAGTGTATGTTAACTCATTTCAATATGTCTTTTGATTGAGTTAAGCTATTTTAGTTGATATTTTATAGTGTGGTTTCTATATTGTGTTACACTATTGTTTCAGATAAGGGTAAGGGTTTGGAACCATTAAAACGTTTAAACCCGCTGCAATTGTTTGCACCTGTCCAAAGTCAAAAATCTGATGTTTTGTAGTTGTCGTTTGTCGATGTGGTTCATAAGTGTTTCCCGTTTCCCGTTTTAAATATAGATTATTAGACCGTTTGTTTTCGCGTTTGAATGGTTTAACACTAGTAATTTTTGGGGCCCTTTATAACTTACTATTCGGTGTGAGCCAAGGCTCTGTGTTGAAGTTATCAAAGGTACCAGGATTATAATTTAGTACGCCAGACGCGCGTTTCGTCTACATAAGACTCATCAGTGACGCTCAAATCAAAATATTTATAAAGTCAAACAAGTACGGGGTTGAAGAGCATTGAGAGTCCAAAATTCCAAAAAGTTGTGCCAAATACGGCTAAGGTAATCTATTCCTGGAATAAGAAATCCTTAGTTTTTCGAAAATTCAAAGTTTTATATTCAGGAAATTTATAAAAATGACCACATAATTGATATTCATGTCAACACCGAAGTGCTGACTACTGGGCTGGTGATACCCTCGGGGACGAAACGTCCACCAGCAGTGGCATCGACCCAGTGGTGTAAATAGTTATCAAAGGTACCAGGATTATAATTTGACCGTACTTTTACCTATAATTGTTAACTTTTATAAATTGGACTTAGATGGAGAGTTGTCTCATTGGCACTCATGCAACATCTTCTTATATCTATTTCCTTTGTTTTGTACCATATTGGCGGGAATGCCTAATCCACAATAAAACTTAAATTCTTGATACGGTAAAGACCAACTATTAAAATTGAAGTAGAAAAATCTAATGTCTGTGCTGGAATTCGAACTCAAGCATATCAACCCACGAATCAAACCCCTACACCTGGACGACTAGATACGAACTCGCTGTTAATTTAACACATTTAAAAACTGATATATAAAGTATATAATATGGATTGTGTGGCGTTCTAAACTAGATTTTATGAAGTGCAAATGTTTTTTCTTAACTTATCTAGAACAGCTGGGATGCAAAATAGTTATCCTGGTTTAAACGACTTAGATAACTTGTTATAACAACTAAGCTAATCTTACTCGTTATAACAACTTAACGAACTTGTCATAACGACTTAGCTTATCTAACTCGTTTAAACTTAGTTAATTCGTTTAAACGACTAGGTAACTTGTTAAACGACTTTTTCTAACTCGTTTAAACGACTTAGCTAACTTGTTATAACGACTTATAAGCTAATCCTAACTCATTTATTTAAAACGAGTTAGCTAAGTTGTTTAAACGAGTAGGCTAAGTTGTTTAAACGACTTATAAATAAAACAGCACCCTGACACTAACCGGCGTCCGTACAGTTCACTACGGTACACAAGAATGGATTAAATCCTTAGCTTAATTCTCCATTAAGTTGTCAACATACTTTTATTTTATTCGTATACAATTAAAACGCTAAAACATCACACGATTATATCTTTAATAGTAGTTTATATGAGTGATATATACATGATATAATACTACAGATTGGCAACTCCTTTTGCAATGGGGTCTCGATGGCCGAGTGGTCTAAGTACATTTTTGAAAACTCTCTACACAGACACTTACACCCACATCGATATATTTACTGACTACCAAAATATAAGGACAGTGTAAAAATGTCGAAACAAACTGAATTAATAACATCGTAAAACATGGTTGCGGATATTAAAAAGAAACATTATATAATTTTTATTCAGAATCGGAGTTTACAGATACACCGAATGCTCTCATTAGTTTTGAATTACATTTAGTAATGAATTAGTAATATTCCATCTGATTTTTTAAATGTCTCTGTTTGCAACCCTTGACATGGAATACAGTGTTGCGGTAGAATTTATATAGTTGGTGAATTGAATTTCTATGAAGAACGCTTATATAAAATCAATATAAAACAACATGTCATACATGTCCAAGGATTTATCATGGGCGTTTCTGTGAATCAAGTATATGTATAAAACGGTTGTAGTGTAAAATTCTACCACAAATAACCCGCCCCCGTTATACAAAGAGCAGCAACACTGGTTTTGAATTGCGAAAAAAAGGTATACAAATTAGAAAAGGAACGTTTTATAAAAAAAATTCCTTTTCTTGCTGTTATAAAGGGTGTACGGAATTATATAATGCAATTGTCATCACCGGTGTCATCAACTCCATACACCCCTGATTTCACCCAGATAACACATAATATCATCTATCATATATTTATACATTCTGTTTTACGCTTTAAAAGACTTTACACGTTCTTGTTTCTAATTAAAGGTCAGATCTGTTAATTTAAACAAAGCCCCTCCCCCTATTTTTTTTTTACAAAGTACAATATTTAGATCCAATAATTGTCAACTACTAAACATAGCTAACTAAGTAGAAAACCATTCAATATAAAAGTATTATACTGTATTTGAAATATAAAGTAGAAAACAAAAACATAAATGCCTGTGTTCGTTGTACATATTTAGATGACCCTTCTCAAAAAGGTTACCTGTAGGCAAAGGCATAAGTGTAAGGGTCGGTATCGAATAGTTTTCAAATATGTCTAGTAGTCGAACTACTGTATAACTAGGCTGTCAAAACTGAGGTTGTGAGTTCGAATCCGCACGTGTCGGATGTACTCTACAATCTAAACTGACTAGAATGGAAAATGGATCCTATTGAATGTCTGTTGCTCTTTCTTGGCACTCCAGCAACCTCCATCAATAAAAACTGACCGCCACAAAAAATCGCATTGTTCTGAAAGAGGCATAAAACACCAACCAATTTATCAATCAAATGACAATAATATCTCTTCAAAACTATATAACAGCTTTGTATCCTGCCTAGCTCAATCACTAAAGCTGAAGAGCATCATTTTTATGTCTGTACGTCACTTCTTCAATCCGATTGTCATTTATATATGGAAAAATCAAGTAATAGACCTAGATGTGAACGGTAAACTTTGCTGAACATATTAATGTAACTGGTCATTTTTTAAGTTTTGAATAGGTTAAAGTTTTGTTTTTATTTTCTGGCTGTTTCAACTTGAAACCTTGTGCATATGTTCATTATGAAGTGAACTGTTTTATATATATTTTATTGAAAATAATGCACTACTATCCAAATGGGGTTCATGGCATACATAATTCTTGGTATTCCTAAACGGAAGATTATATAGACAGAAGAAGAAGTATACTTCACAACAAAATTATTTTCATTTACCTGTGTATAATATGACGTAATTTTTTTCATAGTTGCTGTTTTTCTAAAATTGTTTAACATCTCACAGCGGTTTTATACTTTTACTTTGATCATCCCTTATTTTTATTAACTATGTATTTACATTGTATCACACATCAAATTTATTCGTTCAGTGTGTGTAAATTTGTGTTACTACGTTTTTTTATTGAGTTTAGTCATTCCAATTGATATTTTATAATGTGTCTTTCTATGTTGTGATGTTATACTATTGTTTGGTACCATTAAAACGTTTAATCCCACTGCAATTGTTTTCACCTGTCTTAAGTCAGGAATCTGATGTTCAGTGGTTGTCGTCTGTTTATGTGGTTCATAAGTGTTTCTCGTTTTCCGTTTTTATATAGATTAGACCGTTGGTTTCTCGTTTGAATGGTTTTACACTAGTAATGTTTGGGGCCCTTTATAGCTTGCTGTTCGGTGTGAGCCAAAGCTCCGTGTAGAAGGCCGTACCTTGACCTAGTGAATTCAAAAGGCCTTGTGATTTAAGTTGTACAGGATGTTGTAATTTTCAATGGATGTTATTTAAAATGTATTACTCTCTGACCAATTGTGATCAATTTAATGAGCGTGCACTAAGCAAAAGGTATTTCATAATAGTTTACCCCTTATCAGAATTATAATGTTACGACTGTTTCAGACTGGGCGAGTAATAGTCCAGACTATTTCCAATGGCAAAGATAGGGGTCAAGTACCAATCAGTAGATATGGGTCGAGTAGTATCGAGTAGAATCCAGACCATTTCAGACTACATTTTGTAGTTTAGTAAAATTAGTACAGTCAATTACAGATATAGGCCATTTCAGACTTTTACTGGTTTGTAGTGATATATATGTAGAACTATGAACCATGATGGTACGCCGAACCGCGATGGTCAAGCTGATGTGTTATGTTTTGACGCTGAAGATCGTTTTTGATCATGCAGAAGTGCGATGGTGACATTGTGACGCTTTCTTCTTGATAGCTACGCCACAGTTTGATGGTGGTGACGCTCAATTTCGATGAACTACATAAGCTGTATTTGCAATGCTTTTCATATCAATGTAGAAGTCAAATTATTGTTAGAAGCAGTTTGTCGTCTAAATAAGGGGCTTTTAAACTTTTAAACTATATGGGAAACGGGGAGTGATCGGTGGAGATGGGAAACTTAAAGCGGATTTTCCCTTTCAAAATCGACATTGACGTGACATTCTCTAAATACAAACAGGTTCTATACAGACTCTCCGTGTTAAAATATAACGTTAAACAAGGAACTCATGAAAGAAACCAAGGAAAGATAACATTTTAACGCAGAATTATGATCACATGGAGAAAATCAAAGAGAACTATCTCTCATTTAGTATTTAACTGTAACTAAGGACATCTACAGACACTAATGAATGCAAAGAAATCTTAAGATTGTTTACAAAATAATCATACCGACTGTACCTTCGAATTTTCTGTAGCCTCATACATGTAGTTGCTTGACTGAAAATATTTAAAATAGGGTCAAGATCTAACATTAAGCTTGTTAGTCTGATGGCTTTCATGCGTAATATAGACCATCGCATATCAGCGAAAGGACCATCGCATTTCAGCGTGATCATCGCACTGCAACGTTACCATCGCATTTCAGCTTCCCCATCGAACCTCAAAGTCCTACGTATATATGCAACATATCTGTTTTAAAACAGATTTCATGGTTCACTGAACATGGGAAAAGTAAAAATGTGAGCGTTCATATCATCATCACTTGGCGTCCTTCATCTTTCGTAATTTTTTAACGTTTACAAAAATCTTCTCCTCAGAACACAATCATCATTGTGGATTCAAATTTAAAAAAATATGTCCGATGATCCTTTCTCCCAACCAATATGGCCGTCGTGGCTAGAGGTAAAATGCAAGTTTTGACTATTATTATGAAAATCGCTATATGTTGCACCTCTTTAAATACAGGCAATGCAATTTCCTATTATAAGACTCCCTTTCCGGCTAAAACTGTGCCACTTTTACTATGAAGTTTCGAAAACATTATATGCTAGAATGGAAAGTTGGTATACATTACTATTTTATACAAAGATCAAAACATAGGGTGTGCGAAATCTTTCAAAATTTATATGTCCCGAACTTTTAAGAGTTTAAACTTATACTAAAATACTGTACTACCCCTACTTTCACTTTTGGCTTTCCTCATCATTCAGTTTCGCTGCTATCCATGTGTATTTATGCTGGTAGTATTCTCCTCTTTGAGCTGAAACATAGAGATCAACAAGTACGTTAACAAAACAAAATATATATGAAAACTAAAAATCTCCCCTAAAGAGCGTGGTTTGTGAAACTGCTGTGTTGATAAATTGCAACCTATAGATACATGATATCTGACTTGGGCAGAAAAGTTCTGATTAATGAGATCAACTGACTGTCCACACTGATAATATCAGTCGATTCCCTACATGATTTACATTGTTGGCCTTTAGTATTCTGATTAAATAGATGTATTGACTGTCCACACTGATAATATCAGTCGATTCCCTACATGATTTACATTGTTGGCCTTTAGTATTCTGATTAAATAGATGTATTGACTGTCCACACTGATAATATCAGTCGACTCCCTACATGATTTACATTGTTGGCCTTACGAATTCTGATTAAATAGATGTATTGACTGTCCACACTGATAATATCAGTCGATTCCCTACATGATTTACATTGTTGGCCTTTAGTATTCTGATTAAATAGATGTATTGACTGTCCACACTGATAATATCAGTCGACTCCCTACATGATTTACATTGTTGGCCTTACGAATTCTGATTAAATAGATCTATTGACTGTCCGCACTGATAATATCAGTCGATTCCCTACATGATTTACATTGTTGGCCTTTAGTATTCTGATTAAATAGATGTATTGACTGTCCACACTGATAATATCAGTCGACTCCCTACATGATTTACATTGTTGGCCTTACGAATTCTGATTAAATAGATCTATTGACTGTCCGCACTGATAATATCAGTCGATTCCCTACATGATTTACATTGTTGGCCTTTAGTATTCTGATTAAATAGATGTATTGACTGTCCACACTGATAATATCAGTCGACTCCCTACATGATTTACATTGTTGGCCTTACGAATTCTGATTAAATAGATCAATTGACTGTCCGCACTGATAATATCAGTCGATTCCCTACATGATTTACATTATTGACCTTTAGTATTCTGATTAATTAGATCTATTGACTGTCAACACTGAAATTGTCAGTTTAATCCTTATAGGAGTAATTTCCCTTTAAAGAATATTTCTACACATTATTGTAAAAAGCTTAAAAGAGAAGCAAGACAATGCCAAAAGAAAAGAGACCGTAGTCATGAATAGTATTGTAGTTTCTATGTCAAAATGCACATAGGTCCATGTGAGTGACATAGGGTCTTTAGAAGATAAACAGAAACTGTAGGACGCAAATATTAACAGACAATATTTACAAATAGGACAACAAAGCCGAAATTGTGGGTCCATATCTTATCTTGATAAAATAGTATCCTTGCGACAGCGAAACACAGCGACACTAGATTGCATCGTCGTCGGCGGCGTCAACGTGTAGGTTCAGTCTATAGTTAAAGTTGTCAAACTTTTATGGAATGATACGAAATTTATATACTGTATAAGCTTTTTTATGACCAAAAGACATTATTAAGAGCAAAATAATGAACATATTTTTTTCTCCATTTTTCTCCATTTTACTGATTAAAGGATTTTGTGTTTTCAGGTTAACAAGAAGACACATTCTAAAGTTAAAGTTTGTTATACAACAATTATCAAATCAAACATGCATATAGTGTAATGGAACTTTGGCCGAAGCTTCTTTTATACGCCCGTCAAAATTTTGACGGGACGTATTATGGTATACAAATGTCTGTTTGGCCGGCGTCCACATGTCGGACCGTAACTTGAGAACCGCTTATCCAAATTTCATGAAACTTAACATAGTTGTTTCTTATGATGATCAAACGATCTGTATACTTTTTGGTGAAAATAGGATTAAAACTTTTTGAGTTACGGCACTTTGTAACTAAAACAGGGGTGTGCATTTTTCACATGTCGCACTGTATCTCAAAAATGATTTCTGATTATTGCTTTAAACTTCACACACTTCTTAATTCTATTAGTTCAAAGATCTGTATACATTTTGGTGATGATTCAAAGTTTTATTTTAGAGTTATTGAGTTTTTTGTAAAAAAGGAAGATAGGTTTTCACATGTCACGCTATATCTCATAAACGATTTGTAAGTATTGCTTTTAAACTTTACACACTTCTAATTTATATTAATCTAAAGATCTGTATACTTTTTGGTGATGATTCAAAATTTTATTTTGGAGTTATTGAGTTTTTTTTGTAAGAAAAAGTGGGGTTTTCACATATTGCATCGTATCTTAAAAAAAACATTAATGACTATTGCTATAAACTTTACACACTCCTTAGTTATATAAATCATTAGATCTGTATATTATTTGGGGATGATTCGAAATTTTATGTTAGAGTTATTGAGTTTTTTGTAAAAAAAGTTTTTTTTCACATGTCGCGCTGTATCTCAGAAACTATTTATGATTATTGCATGAAACTTCTCACATAAGACGAATGGCGTATCATGCGCTCATGGCGCAGCTGTTTATTACTACTAGTAATCAAAGATCGAAAATGTATGTAGCAAAAGTTTGAAAATATTTTTTTTTTCATTTTTCAATATTTTTCTTATAGATGGGCTTAGTTGGTTTTGACATGATAGATTTGTAAACCTTAATGGATATTTGTTAAACTTGGACAGATGTTAATCGTCAAGATAAAAACAATAGCATCTAAAGAAAAGGAGTGATTTTAATATTTAACTCTGTTTTTAACTGATAAATGTTCTCACTTTTTACAATCATCATAACGCTTTTTGTCTGACAGCAGCAATCTGAGATGAGACATACTAGGTTCCGCTGAAATTGTCAGTGGACTCCTTTTAGGAGTTTCTGTTCTTTCGTGATGTATTTTATCGTTTTTTATTGTTTTTGCCTATTTACTTGAACACTATAAACGATAGACAGACATTTAAATAACCAGAATGATCAGCAATACAAGATCTACAAATAAGTCAAATGTTATAAAAATCGTAGACTCTTCATGGCAGTAATTGTCCTTTTGAAAATTAAAAAAGGGAGAGAGAAACAGAAAACAGAAAAAACATCGACAATGCAAAATCAGAAAAAAAAGGTTCATGAGTTCTATTCTTGTTTAAATTGCTGGAGAGTGTAAATTGTTGAAGATGCACATAGACCTAGGTGGCGACAAATGCTCCTTGGGGCCTCTTGTTTCGTTTCTCGTCTATCATCTTAAAAAATTAAAAGATGGACATCATTTTTAAATAGCTAAGAATGATCTGGAAAACAAGATCAACAAATAAGTCAGGTGGCCAAAATTGTCAGTCTGTTCCTTATAGGAACTTTCCTTGAAAGACGATTTTTACAATTTTCTTGCGTCTTTGTCTGATATTTTCAAAACCTATAATAGATTTATAGAACTTATAAAATATGGATCAGCAGGACAAGATCTACTAATATTGACTCCGTATAGGAGTAATTGCCCTTGAATATGACGTTATGATATTTATTTGCGTTTTTAATGCCCACCTACGATAGAAGAGGGGCATTTTGTTTTCTGGTCTGTGTGTCCATTCGTCCGTCCGTTCGTTCGTTCGTCGGTCTGTACCACTTCAGGTTAAAGTTTTTGGTCAAGATATAAAGTTTTTAAGAAGTTGAAGTCTAATCAACTTGAAACTTAGTACACATGTTCCCTATGATATGATCTTTTTTATTTCAATGCCAAATTACAGTTTTGATCCCAATTTCACGGTCCACTAAACATAGAAAATGATGGTGCGAGTGGTTCATCCGTGTACTATGGACACATGCTTGTTAACACCCATTCTCTGTAACCGTCAACCAAAGTTGGGCACGGGTGGTCACCGATTTTGTTGAAACTTTCTGACAACAAACATTTATATAAAATATGAAAAAAAGTCTGTACATGCCACCCTGAATTATGTATGGTTACCATGGCAACAGGCTTTAAAATGTTGAAAATAGCTGATTTTTGCTTTTCTCGACTTACAGTGACTTATATACAGCATGATATGTTTGGTGCAGTTTATATCATATCAGTTTCTTTTAAATACTTGTTCAGGGACATTTTTTCACTTTTTCTGATATTAAACTCAAATTGACATTTTTAATCTAGGTTATTAGTATGAATTTTGGCTATTTCTAATGCAATTATGAACCAATTTTCCTACTAATTTATGAAAAAACGCATCCATTCCTGAATAAACTAAAAAATAGCTTTTATTCCAAAAGATGTATATTTCTCATTTCTGCAAAAACATTTTTGGGGCTCATTAGATTTTTTTGGTAAAAATTGGATAAAAATGCCAAAAATTGCCTGAAATATACAAGAGTTATTTCCCTTTTTAGAACTCACCAAAGTTTAAAAATAGAAAAAGTCATTTGTTTATCTACACAAAATGAAGACAGACGTCTGCAACATGTTTTGCTTGTTTAAATCAACATATTTTACACTTTAAATCTAATATAAATATATCTGTATACATTCCTCATAATAGCTGGTCAGTTTTATAACAATGATAAGCATTTACTATGACAATGTTTGTTCAGAGGACATAAAAGTCATAACAAACTTGAGAGAACATGTGAAAATCGTGATGAAGACCATGATGAACAAGATGCTGTTTGTACAGAATGTGATTTATTCCCGCCACCTTCATGAAATTTACAAATATGTTCAAGCCGATTGTTCAATGTACTTGGACACAATGAAAAAAGAAAAAAGGGGGAAACTTATGTGAAGTTCCGTTTTGATCAACACCTGTGACATGAACAGTCTGCTGCTAAAAAAATGACTGTCACTGTCTAATGTGGAAACTATAAAGCACCAACTATAAATACACTTCATGGATTATTCCTTCAATTTGAAACAGGTAAGCATATTTTTAACTGAATTATAAATTTCTATTTTTTGCAAAGACATGTGTTCCTTTAATAGGCATAAAGGGGCTGTCCCATTTCTTTGCATGTTATGGAAATATGAAGATAGATAGATGGATTTCTTTCTTCAAATTATATAGGCCTTGCTCATGATCTAGGAAAGTTGCAAAAAGCTTGTTTTCCAGGTGGAAATGATGACCAACTTTTTTAGTGACTTTCAATCTATTTCCATCACCAAAATTATTTTATTTAAAGTGTATGTTTGCTTTGTATACAGTTCCTTGCCAGGGAAGAACATTTTATCTAATATCTAACAGCCACAAGTTTAAAATTCTATAAGGATCTTTATGAGTGGGGTTTAAGTCATTTTCTTTAAGAATGCAAATGTAAAAAAATGTCTACATACATGTATGAAGCACATTTATACATGTACATGTTTGTATAAAAAAAGAAGATGTGGATTATTGCCAATGAGACAACTGTCCACAAGAGACCAAAATGACACAAATAGGTTATGCTTCATTTTTGACATTTGAATTAAGATGCTGTGCTGACCTGGTCAAGTTGTAATTAACCACATACATTTTAGTGACATGCTAAATTAAGTATATACTTTTGGAATAAATCATAATTAAACAATAATTATAAAACATATATGACCATAAAAATGTTTATGTAAAACAGTTTTCAAAATGATACTTTTATAATTCCAGGTACATGTATTTGCAGAGACTGTAGTCTAGACATGGTAGACAAATGTTACTAGATTGCCAAAGCAAAGCAGTGTAACATTAAAAATATGAATGTAAATAAGGTTTGTATTAAATACAGTGATATAGAGTAATGATTTTACATTTGATGCATGTATGTTTTTTTCCTTTAAAAAAAATTCTAAATAAGACTTACAAATGAATTAATTTTTTTGAAATCTATGCAACTGAACAACAGTGTATCTCCTTAGTTGCATACATGTACATGCATGTTGTCTTTTAAATATTTAAAGTTCGAAAAAAGTTCTGATATAAATGTGGCTTGTGCATGCTTATTTTAGGCACATATATACTAGTATTAGTTTGGTTTTTTTTTTTGCATTTTAATAAGAAATACAGGCTTTTTAATAATTATGATCTTCACTGTCCAAATATGCATTTTCTGTTTTTCTATTTTGAAATAGATCAAGTCACAGCTTTAGATGATTCAGGTCCAATCAAAAGAGTAAGAAAGGTAAATAGCAGAACACTGTTACAGCTATTCTATAAAAGCATGCAAACAAAACTTTCATAGACTTGCTTACTATATTTGCTTGGATGTTTGCAAACAATATATAGGCAGAGTCCAGTCTGTTTTATATATACTGCGACTTCATTGGACAATAGAAATTAACATAAAATGAAGTTAATGTTTATTGTCCAATCAAATTCCAGTATATAGTAAACAGACTGAAACAGACTACATACCTGTTGTTTACAAACAAACATAATTGCAAACATACAAAATTGTACACACATAAGTACAAACAAACATTGCAAGTTGATCAAATGTTTGCTTTGCATGCTTTCATAAAAGAGCTGTAATTAAGATTCAGTAGTAGATCTAGTACACTATGAAATAATAGTTCCAGTACTTCCCAATTGAAGAAACAAGGGGTAACCCCCAAAATTCTAGCACTGCTTCACTGAAATAAATCTGACCTCTCTAAGATCTGATACCAGAATTGATGTCAATTAAGCAGGCTTAGAAATACTGACTCAAACAAGCTTTGTCATTTATAACCAAAATTGTGAATAAATATTCTAATATTGTACAGGCCTAAACTTAAGTTATAGGAATATATATCCTTAACATGAAATTTGGGACTTATTATTATTAACATAAAACTTGGGAATATATATCCTTAACATGAAACATAGGAATATAAATCCTTTACATAAAGCAAGGAAATAATTATCCTTAAGCTTTATATGAGACAAAGGAATAAATATTCTTAACATAAAATATGGGAATAAATATTCCTAGCATGAAACATGAAAATAAATATCCCTGACATCAAACATAGGAATAAATATCTTGAATATAGATCATAGAAAAAAATATGCTTTCCATGAAAGATTGCAATAAAATTCTTTAGCAAGAAATATTGAAATAAATATTCTTCACATTAAAACTGGAAATAGATATCCTTAACATGATTCAAAGAATAAATGTCCTTAACATGAAACCTAGGAATAAATATCAGTAACATGAAAATTGAAAAAGATATATTATAGCTTGATTAATACAATTATTCATTGTTATTACACACATTAAAACTAATATTTGTAGTAAAAAATTTTATTTTTATTGTTATTCTCTCCTTATATTTTGAATTTATTTCAGACAATACCAGTTAAAGGTGTCCATTGTTTATCCTAGATGACACAAGTAAAAGTGAGCAAGCTGATTTGAGTCAAAGTTCAGATTCTTCTATTTGTAATTCCACAAAGCTGGAAGCCTTGGACTGATTGCTCAGGTTTTTAGGTATGAAAATATTTTTTTGGTAATTTGTATTCCAAGTACATATTTAGCTCACCTGGCCCAAAGGGCCAAGTGAGCTTTTCCCATCACTTTGCGAAGTTTGCGTCCAGCGTTGTTAACTTTTACAAAAATCTTCTCCTCTGAAACTACTGGGCCAAATTAATCCAAACTTGACCACAATCGTCATTGGGATATCTAGCTTAAAAAATGTGTCCGATGACCTGGTCAACCAACCAAGATGGCCACTATGGCTAAAAATAGAACATAGGGGTAAAATGCAGTTTTTGGCTTATTACTCAAAACCAAAGCATTTAGAGCAAATCTGACAGGGTACAAATTTTAATCAGGTCAAGATCTATCTGCCCTGTAATTTTCAGATGAATCAGACAACCCGTTGTTGGGTTGCTGCCATTGATATAGTAACTTTAAGGAAATTTTGCTGTTTTTGGTTATTTATCTTGACTATTATTTTAGATGGAGATAAACTGTAAACAGCAATGATGTTCAGCAAAGTAAAATTGACAAATAAGTCAACATGACCGAAATGGTCAGTTGATCCCTTTAGGAGTTATTGCCCTTCATAGTCAATTTTTAACCATTTTTCGTAAATCTTAGTTATCTTTTACAAAAATCTTCTCCTCTGAAACTACTGGGGTAAATTAATATAACTTGGCCACAATCATCTTTGGGGTATGTAGTTTAAAAAATGTGTCTGTTGACCTGGCCATCCAACCAAGATGGCCGCCACGGCTAAAAATAGAAAATAGGGGTAAAATGCAGTTTTTGGCTTATAACTCACAAACCAAAGCATTTAAAGCAAATCTGACGGGTTTAATTGTTTATCAGATCAACCTTTATCTGCCCTGAAATTTTCAGATGGATCAAAAACAACCCTTTGTTGGGTTGCTGCCCCTGAATTGTAATTTTAAGGAAATTTTGCTGTTTTTGGTTATTATCTTGAATATTATTATAGATAGAGATAAACTGTAAACAGCAATAATGTTCAGCAAAGTAAGATCTACAACTAGGTCAAGATGACCAAAGTGGTCAGTTGACCCCTTAATATGTTATTGCCCTTTATAGTTAATTTTTAAAAAAATTCATTAATTTGGTAATTTTTTGTACATTTTTATGAAATATTTACACTTTTAGTTTTAAGGTGTTACAAGAGGCCTCATCAAATTGATTTTTTTCAATGTACAAAAAAAAATGGTGAGTTTTTATGTGACAGCTTTAATGTTTAAATATTTTTTTCATTTCAGAGAATGGAAATCAAGAAAACTGTACTACATGTACTAAGGAAGAGAGCTGCACATAAGATGATTCTCAACAAAAGCAGCAGTGAAGAGCATGTCATCATACAACATAGACTAGTCTTTTCTTTGTTGAATGATGTAAAAATGAAAATATAAGTAACAGTAAAAAGATTGTATGCAGTTAAGATAAATTCCAATCAGCCTAAAAAGTCTATATCTTTAGAATCAACAAATAATTCATTGGCACTTAATTCAGATAAACTAAGCAAGATATTGTATATGACTGAAAAATCTAATATTGAAAGGCGAGTGGTAACAAGGTAGATCCTTAAATGGCTGCTGATGAGATGAGATCTTTATACAACATGCACAAAAAGGAGCATTCTGATCAGACCAACAAATTGCTTCATTTTTGTCCTGCCTTTGTCAGATAGAGAAAAACGACTTAGTTGTTCTGAAGATTATGTAGCAGCAGAGAAAAAAGACAGAACAGATATATAAAGTACTTTTGGAATCAAATAACAGTTAAAATGTTTTTAGTTTTAATTCTTTTCATGATAACCACTTTCTTGGCCAATAAAAACTAGATATTAGTGTCTTTCAGTTTGTAAATACATGTATTGACTGCATTATTTATGAATAAAAAACTTTATTTTGTCTGTGTCACTATGTTATTCCTCAAAATTACAGTTAACATTTCTGATCAATTCACCTTTATTGCCATGTGTAGTGTCTCTTATATTTGTAAGACGACTTTTTATGCCATCATGTTTTTTGGTCTGTGCCTCGGTTCGTACGTCCGTTCATACGTTTGTCTTGTCAAGTTAGTGTTTGATGAAGTTGAAGTCCAGTTAACTTGAAACTTAGTACACACATTCCCTATGATATGATCGTTCTAATTTTAATGCCAAATTAAAGTATTTTCCCCAATTTCATGGTCCACTCAACAAAGAAAAAGATAGTGTGAAGCTCAGGTTAGAGTTTTTGGTCAAGTTAGTTTTTGATGAAGTTGAAGTCCAATCAACTTGAAACTTAATACACATGTTCCCGATTGTTCAGTATGGTATGATCTTTCTAATTTTAATGCCATATTAAAGTATTGACCCCAATTTCACGGTCCACTGAACATGTAAAATGATACTGTGAGTGGGGCATCTGTGTACTATGGAAACATTCTTGTTTTTTATATCTTAAATCTATTTTGATGACATGCTCATCATTTCATTTTTTTTAGCAAGACAAAACTGTTGCTTCAACTTAAGTCTGTGAAATAGTAGTCTTCTTGAGTATATCAAAGCTATAACAAACATCTTGACAACATTGAAACCATTTCTTATTTTTACACGAGATATGTTTTAGCATTTTAAATATTTACACTTCAAATTTATTGCAACAAATAAATAGTGTTGATGTTGATTTGCGTCCAAAAAATGACATGTTAGACCTTATTTCAAATCTCCAGATATAATCCATATATTTCCATGGTAACCATTTTCATTGTCAGATTTAATCTGAAGTTAAACTTTAGTCTGTATATTGCCATTTTGATTCTCAAATTGTTTTAATTTTTTTTTTTCTATATTTGCAGATTTTACAAATTTTTACAATTTTTGGCTAAAAATTTCAATTTTGAAAGCCCCGTTTCCATAGCAACAGACCTTTTACTTGTCATTAAGTTGAATTTCTCCTGTAAGTAATAAATAATAGGTAATGTAAGATTAAATAAGTTATTGGTAAACTTTTTACAGCCCTTGGATGGTGTAAACTTCCCAAAATAACGTGTATGGTGTAATGGTGTATGGCATATGGTGCAATGCTGTAAGGTGTATGGTGCTATGGGGTATGGTGTAAGGGGAATGGTGTAATGGTGTATGAGGAATGGTGTGATTGTGTAACGTGCGATCGGAAATGGTGTGAATGATAGTGTACGAAATTTCATTGGTTGCAAACGAAGTTTTATTTATTTCATTTTTTCGGATTGTAAGCATAAATATAATAAAAATCTTAATATTTAAAATTTAATTGCATTATGGGTAATTTCGGATCGTGTAGATAGAATGGGGAATGGTGTATTGTGTAAAGTGTAAGGTGTATGGTGCAAAGGTGTAACGTGCATGGTGTAATGGTACAAGGTGTATGGTGTAATGGTGTATGGTGTATGGTGTAATGGTGTATGGTGTTAGTGGGAAGTTTACACAATCCAAGGACTGTAATTGCACTTTTTAATGAAAAAACTGATAAAAATTTGAAAATTTAACTTTTTTGTTTCCATGGTTACCGCTCTTGGAAACAAGATCCCCAAGAATTTTATTCCATATATAGAAACTATAATATGCTGCCTCAAAGGAAAGTATAATGTCATATTCCAACATGGATGCGTAAGTTTGCTACACGTCCTCAAAAACTGTCTAAATTGGGTATTTTATATACCTGTTGAACTCTTCCATGTATCCACGGATCAAATCAGGGCAACATAAAATATTTTATATTTTTAAATTCAATCATCATTTCAATTTTTAATGATATTCATATAAATCATAGGTATTTTTACCAATATATTGCTATTTAAGTGGATATTAATGCCCAAAATAGACCTATTTCATAGTTGAAAAAGAGCAATTTTGAAGGTAAAATTAGAATATCCCGTTACCATGGCAACCATGGTCCATAGCAACAATATCAATATTTTTTTTTTCATTTATACATCAAAGTGTATTAACTGACAAAGTGTGAAGCTTTTCTGAGACTATGCGTGCCACGACCTATATGTGGCATGGTTGATATTTACAGAGAATCCATGTTAATTACTTTAATTTAGAAACAACAAGAGATAGAAATAATTTTTGAGAGCAAAAAAAAAATACCACAATCTATAAATAAGTTGGTTAAACTGAAATCGTTAACCAATTCTTTATTTAAGTTAGTATCTTTGTATGACATTTTTTTTACCAATTGTTTGGGTCTGAGCCTATCGTCGTGAAAACCATTACAGATTGATTCAATCCATAACAAGCAAACATGAAAAACAAAACCAGGATCTGCAAATAGGTAACATAGATGTAGATTAATATTTTAGTTGTCTTCTTATAAGAGCTGTTGCCCTTAAACAAAGATTTTTGCTCTTTTTGTGTTTTGGCAAAACTTGTTCATAGAAAAAATGACAAGCAATATACACGTAAGTTAAAAAAAAAATGTGAGATTTTAGTTATGAATAATATTCTAGCCTACGATGTTAGAAAGTGTCCATTGATGAAGCTGTTCATAGACCGAGTAGAGCGACACCGGCGCTTTAGCTCTTATTGTTTCTTTTTTTGACAACTATTTTGAAACTATTATCCATTGAAGTTTGGTTACTTGTATAGCTGATTTTCATAAAAGATTTAGCTTTTTATTAGACTATACTTTTATCCAAAAGAATGATTTCCTGAGTAAAATGTATCAGAAATAATGGGAATCCACCACTCCACCCCCCCCAAAAAAAGTAGAAAGATTCTGTGATCGACATATATGAATTATTGAATTCTAATTAAACATATTTCATGTCAAAACTATTGTGTTTATTTGACTTTTTTAAATTATTATACCACCAAATATTGTTTCGTACAGACACTTCTTAAACACTACGAAATACATCATTTTTTTTTATCTGTTGTAGCCTAATATGACCTTTTGGTGGGGAGGATGGTCAGATGATTTATCAGGAATAGATTATTATAAATATGACCTGTATTATCTTGGAGTGAATAGAATGAATAATGATGCATTCTTGGTTGATGGTGCTGGTGCTGGTGGATATTTGGTGTACCAAAGTGTACCAATAACTGAATCCTCTGTAAGTAAAAAAAGGATATACAAGTTTAGCAATTGATGTATTATTTACTTTGGATTCATTATTATTCGTAGTGTAAGAATTTTCATAAACCATGTGGGTTAAGGAAGCTGGCTTGTCATGTTTTAGATTTTTTGTCAGATTTTCGGAATCCTCTGGCTTTATTCATTTGAATCCCTTGAAAAAATTTGCCCGGTGACCCCCATTTTTCATTTTGTAAATCTTTTACATGTATAATGATAAGCCATCTGTAAAAATTCACTTTTTAACAGTTTTTGAGAACGTCAACTTGTCAATGATAAAGCTATGAAAAGTCAAGAGAGAATATTTCCCCCCCCCAAAAATTTCAATGGCTAATATCTCGAAAACAAGCACGGTGACCTATATATTTTTTTTTGCTCTTTGGATTCCTTTATTAATCCCCTATCTATATAAACTATTGTTTTAAAAACTTAATTACTTTGAAACTGAGAAGCGAACTCCCTTAATGTAAACCATGAATTTAAATATCCAATGAGGCATACATTTTCTAAAGGTTTTGAATCTTAAACAAAAAATTAAATATCCCAAGAAAATTTGTCATCTATCCATAAAAATTGATACCCATGAAAATAAATAAATCTACAGTATATTTCTAATATAAGCACTCCAATTACTGAGTTGTCTCCAAGTTACAAGGTATCAGTAAGTGGTTTGTATGTTAGTTGCAATGCATTAACAGTAATTATACTGTAAGTATGCTGACTACTGGGCTGGCTTAGATTTCTTTTGCACTGTCTGAAATTGTGACTTTTTTCATTATAATGTCAGTGTGTCCTCTTTGTAAGTTCTCCCACCCTCGCAATTCTGATATATTTTGATATATTTTGATTTTATGAATGAGGACTGTGTCAACAATTTTATGTTAGTTATCAAAAAAACAAATCTATACCTTAATGGTAATTTGTATTGCTTCCAATATACTTAGATTTAATACCAAACTTATACAGACCAATTGCACCCCGTTATCATAATAAGATTTAGGCAACACGTGATAGTCATGTCCTTCTTAAATCAAACTATTGTCCACACGTTTTTATTTTTTGTTAACCCTCAATTGATATGATGTTTGGTACAAAAGTGTATAATAGTGACCTGCAAATCAATTAGACAATTCTTTCTCGATGACTTAGTTTTTTCAGAATTAATGCAGTTAGGAAATGTCTCAGAATAGTATACTTGTTATTTATCTATTCAACAAATAGATAATGAATTCTCACGGTTTCACCATATAAGCCGCACGATGAACCCAGTAAGGGTGTGTTTCTAGTGTATGTCTATGGTACACAAAACCTTTCATTGAAATCACAGAACGTACAATTACGCTGCAGCTCGGAGCATTTATGTCATACAAGAAGGAATTGACAAATATCGCCGTGTTAAAATATCGTGAGTAGAGACACATGTGGGTCTAGAAAAGTTTGAATACATGTCAGTAACTACAAAAATAAATCATAAATGTAGTTTAAGTTTCTGAAAATTAATGACTTACATGAATTTTTAGATTTCTTATTTTTGAAAATGCGGAACATGATAAAATAGCCAAACATCATAATTTCATTTGATATTACCCGTTCACTACAGCTTACACAGCTTACATCACCTATTGTTGTACAAATATCTATCATAAAACATTTTCAAGGTGCAAAGATTAATCTGAACTCGGAGAAAATTTTGAGGACCAAAGGCAGCCATATTTATTTATTCCTTCTGATGAACCTTAAGTATTCATTGTGGTTGAATTGGAATTGAGTTTTGACTCAACATGGCATGTAATCATAACGTTAATTTGTTGTATTTAATTGTTTCATATCTTCTAGGGATCTTTGCATTTGAACGAATCCGGGATGTATTCTTTACATTTACTTGCTTTTGATAAAGCCGGTAATTATAAATTAGGAAGAAATATTTTCCTTTATGATAACCAGTCGAAGGTGGAAAAACAAAAAAAGAAGACAACATACAGCTCCACTGCTTCCAAAAATACATCGTATACTTGGGTTACTTCAAACACAAACCATGTCCAGGTGGATTGGAAAGATCGATTCATCAATTTCAGACATAAATATAAAAAATGGTTAAACCCTGTGCAGACATATACTGCAAATGAAATTTATGAGGATTTGTATGGAGAGAGGACAAATGTCAGAATAAATAATGTAAATGGTTAGTTGATATTTTAAATGCTTCAACAATAAAATGAAAAATATATGTAGCAATTGCATGATTCGAAAAAAATGCAAAATAAATCAAAAATATGTAGACCAGGTTAAGTAGTATTAGAGTATACAATATTATTGGTTTTTAACTGATTGATTAATTTTCGTTGGTTTAATGTTCTATGACCAATAATTGATTCATCAGTATGTGACTGGAATGTTAGAACAAAGAAATATAAACAATCACTAACGAAAAAGGTTAAATTTTAGTAATTTAGCTTTTACATAAAATTCTAGTAAACAATTTTACGTTCATTTACTTCAAACGAGCTTATACCTGAAACTCACGTGTAAATTTTATCTGAGTTTTACATAAAATTTAAGTGTAACTCACGTGAGTTAAATCTTCACATGTAGCAGGTTATTCTAAATTGTAACTCAAAAAAAAAAAAAAAAAACACCCATCATGCATTTCCTTTATTGCTTGGCACATTTGTGTTCAGTTCCAAATATGACTCAGCATTTTTAAGTAAAATAAAACATTAACTGTTATGTGTAAGTTGCAAACCTAGCCTTTAATTTAGCGGTTGTCCGTGTTAGCTGTTTGTCATACAGTTTTCTCTTCTTTACAACTTTTTCATAAATTAAGTGGAAATACAAATGTACTTACATACTTTGCAGCCTTTTATAGCTGACTATACGATATCGATTTTACCCATTGTTAAAGGCTCTACGATGACCTTCATTATCTAATATGCATTTCATTTGTGCTCAAGACAACAGTTCACATTGTAAAAATCACTGTACAATATCTGCACCTAAAATGAGTATATTTTCCTTACAACATCGTTTTCCTCCGACCCTTATAGTTGTCACCAATGCAAGTATTGATATGTATCTCCTTCAATATATATATATGTTGTGTACAAGTTATCATAATTTTATGGTGGCATATATCTGCCCCTTCTTGTCACTTAGTTTAGTCGTCTTAATTAGCTGAATAAGTCGACTTTTCAGTTAAATGAATGTACTTGTCACTTAGCTGAGTATACTTATACTTGTCAGATAAAATAAATCTGTCTTGTAGAAAATAAATTAAGGTGGTATGGGTGTCTTTTGCCATCTTGGATTGTAAAAAACAGAGAACCGAAGGTCAACATTTTCTATCAAGCAAAATTTGATGCAGGAATGCAGATATATAATATAAATATTAATTCAAAAGAACCAGCTAATAAGAATATAACTAATACATATCAATATTTTTACATGTGTAGATTATTTTTGGTTGTTTTCAAATGTTTTTAAATTGGCATTTTAAGCAGAGGTAACTCTAAAACAGTGCATTTTCTGAAGGAATCTACATGAAATTTTCATACTTTGTATTTTAGCCGCAAAAAACGTACGGTGACCCTATCTTTTCTAATGATAATTCTCAAAGCATTGTCTGAAAGCTATCTTTGCGTAATTTATTACACAATTCTATCATTTAGTTTAGTTTCTAATCACAAATTGGTATTTTCCCCTGTATAATCAATACAAAACATGTCATTTTGTCACAACCTGTAGTTTGAGAAAATGCGCGGTGACCTCTCATTTTTATTAAATTTTTGAACATATATCAATAGGTACTGCGTTTTGTTCAAAGTATGAACAAATTCTATCATTTTTATTTTAGACTCCCATACCACCTTAATAGTGTCTACTTGGCACTTAGTTACGTGCACTTGTATATAAACTAAATCAAAAGTCAAATCAGGTGGTATTTCATTTGGATATAAAAATGATTGAGAAAATTATGTGCAAATAATATAATCAGAGAGTAATTTTAAATTAGTATTTTGTGTTAAAATCTCAGCCTATTATTTAAAATCAGAACAAGATGTTATAATTGGTAGAGTGTACATACCACCCGACAATTCTATACTAATAAGGTACCAGATTCAATAGATATACTTGATCAAGAATTTCTATCAAATATATGGAACACTAAATATTTTATAAATAAAAAATAGTTTTTTTTATTCTGTTAAATTAAGGTTAACTGACCAGTTCAAAAAAACATGGTATCCTAATCTACAGAATTCTTCAAAAGCTCTAAATTATAAATTATTCAAACAGAGTACAAATTTCGAAACTACTTTCAAATTTGATAGTTAAAATGACAAAAACATTGCTTCTTTTTGTAAATTTAAAACTTTGAACCCAAAAATTCCTATCGAAATTAGTAGATGGCAAAATATTCAGAGAGGAAATCGTATTTGTACTTTTGTGCAATTCCGGTGATATTGGCGACGAGTTCCATTATATTTTAGAATGCTCGGCAATAGACGAAAGTAGACAACTGCTACTAAAACATAATTTTGTAAACAGATTAAATATCTTAAAATTTCAAGGTCTAATAAATAGTAACAACCCGTCTGAACTAAACAATCTGTGCATGTTTATAAGAATTATTATTACTTTATTAGCCTTGAATCTCCTGGGTAACCACTTAATGTCTCAGCTTTACATTTGTATTTAAAATTTATACTATTTTTGTTAATTTATTTGTATATGTCTCTTTACCATTGTACTTTGGTTTACGAGAATAAAGATATATATAGTAGAAGCAGATATATGCCACCATAAAATTTGTACAAAAAAATGTACAATTTATAATTTGTACTTTAAATTTGTACAAATTGTAATTTGAAAAATACAATTTGTACAAAGTTTGACAAGAGTTCACTTATAACAATTTATATTATGGATTTGGTAAAAAGGCAATGATACACACTATAGCATTTCTGTTTAATAACCACACAGTAAGCCTTCTTTACAAAATACAAATATAGTTATGTATCATTTATTTAAGCATGTCATAGAATAGGCCGGGATCGATCAGGAATTGCACAACATCTTTTTGCTTTTTACATTTAAACAACATGAAGAAGAAATTATATAAATCTGGAATAATTTTAAATTCTGAAAATTTGGTGAGAAATGTATGATGAAAACTAAACCAACTTAAGCGTATGTCTAATGTTCAAGTTACTTTCACAGATATTTCAGTATGAACATACTAACCCCAGTAGCCTTGTATGCATAGACTAACCTAAAAGTATTAATGATAAACTGAGAGGTTATATGTGCTTACAAGTTTTATATTTGTTTTAGGTATTGTCAATTTTCAAGTATCATATGAAGTTGAAAGCACTGACTTAAAACACACAAGCTTTAAGGATTCACGACCTTTCACCTCCGTTTCCGATATAGAAAATCAGTTTGATGTCCTGACATTAAACTGGACAGATGGTGACCGCTTGACAGCTACAGTTAAAGCTATTGATATACTGGACAAGACTGACCAAGAAACTATTATAGTGTACAGAGATACCACACCTCCCATTATTGAAAATTTATGGATGACAAAAGGTGACAGACTAAATATTAGCGTACATAGTTTAGAAGATTTTACAAAGATGACGTGAGTAAAAAACGTTTAGGCTTTATTTTCTTACTTTCTGATTTATGTAGCGATTTTTTAAGTCATTATACAGTTTTCGGATTAAAGATTTCACTTTGGTTGGACAAAAGTCCAAACAGAAATTAGTGTTGAGATTAGTTATGTTAATGACAACTTAACATTTCCATTTTCAATTTTATTATAAATTTGGATCAATTATTTTTTGGCTATTTTCTATGCATATTTTATTTTGTCATATAGCTCTTCGACTGTTTCGGTTTTTATACATTCTCGGCCATGAAAATTCAACTTTAAGTGTTCCTAATGAAGATAAACCCAGAAAAGCGCTTCGGACGCATGAAATTATTTAACGTGTTGTTTTCATTTTTACAACACTGGGTCGAAAAGAAAATACCACAATTCACTCAGGGCGCCATGTAGTCCGAGAATACTCTGACGTCCAACGGCTGTTTTGCCAGACTATCTGGGGCAGTGGGACGTCAGAGCTCGTTCCATATCAAAAAGTGGATATTTGCCCACCCAAAATAGATGCGCTGCTTCGTCGCTTCTGGTGCCGATTGAGGGCCTTGGAATTATATAAATCGGGCACCAATCTCTTCATTTTTCATTTATCTCTTCATTTATGTAAGTTTCACCTACCTGCCAACCTTTTTTCCCCGTATTTTAACAGTTTTCACAGAGACCCATCGATTTCTGCATTTTGACTTTCATTTTCAAAGATTATCACGTGACCACGAGAAAACAGTGACAATGACATGTTACACCTCGTTCATTTACGATGCAAGTTATTTAAATGTCCGAGAGCTTCCGATTGTTATCGTGGTCGGAACTAAATGCTTAATACCGATCTCCTGTAAAGGAGGTGAAAAATCGTGGTTGGCTTCTAAATGTTAAACATCGATCTCCTATAAAGGAGGTGAAAAAATATAAATATTTGCATATTTGAGTCTCGAGGCCACGAACTCTCTCGTAACTTGACGTCAATTTGAAAGTGAAAGTCAAAATGCAGAAATCGATGGGTCTCTGTGAAAACTGTTAAAATATGGAAAAATAAAGGTTGGCAGGTATACAGGTGAAACTTACATAAATGAAGAGATAAATGAAAAATGAAGAGATTGATGCCCGATTTATATAATTCCAAGGCCCTCAATCGGCACCAGAAGCGACGAAGCAGCGCATCTATTTTGGGTGGGCAAATATTCACTATTTGATATGGGACGAGCTCTGACGTCCCACGGCCCCAGCTTGTCTAGCAAAACAGCCGTTGGACGTCAGAGTAATCTCGGACTAGGCGCCACGTAGATTTGCTATTCTTAATCAAAACTTTAATTTACCAATGTTCAACTTAGTTTTTTGTTTTTTTTATTTTTCTGTTAGTTACTTTTTTGCACTTCCGTTTTTAATATATATGTATGATATATGATTTAAGTTCCCTTCCTACAAATGTCCGCATTTTCTTATATATTTTATTTCACTTCAGGATAGAATGGGTAGCATATGATATTCACAGTGGATTAGACTCTGTGTTTTGGAGGTTATATGACAGCATGACTGCTGATCATGATGATCCCCATGGGCATGAAGATGTCATAGCCCAGGGACATGCTAAAGTAAGTTATAAACATTTTTGAAATTAAGATAGTTCATTGTGGCTTGAATTTATATTGATTTGAAATCGGTTAATACAATGTAGCATTTAATGCTAAATGTTTCACCACTATGGATAGCGAGGAGTAAACTTTAACACAAGTTTTTCAGGGCAAACCTTTGGTAAAATCAATTTTAACAAATATTCAACAAACACGTATAATCGTTTGTTAATGATTCAATGTTTGACAACTTTTTCATTCGTGCATTTTCTAGTTAAATGCTAATGTTATTACTTTGCAGATAAGAGTCGTCATTCATTCAATGACATGATTTACCGCATTTGACCTCCTGTAACTCATGTATTAATTATACGACGTGGTGTCACGGAATAGAAGTTCCTTCACAATATAAGTTCCAATTGCAAAAAAATAGCCTGGAATATCATTTCCACAGGAATAAATATTACAGTATATGTTCCTAACGGAATAAATGGTATAGAATATTTGTTTCAACAGGAATAGATATTATGACCATGTTTATATTAAACAAAGTTTCTAGTGGAACTTCTGTTAGGCGGAACACATATATGTTGACAGTTGGAGTAACTATGCTTGAAACAGCCCAAACAAATCATGACGTTTCCGAACAGCTGAAATTCAATGTATTTGTATTCTGCCACTGGTGTGTACTCAAAAAAGCATTCAAAGAACATCATATTAGAATTTATCGTCACGTGGAGACCCCCTTATGAAACTGTAGGGGGTTAGTAAATTTCAAAGAGTGTTCATGACGCGTTAATGGTGACGTCATCTATTAATGTTGTTGCGTTTCATTGCTTATTTTTCAACGAAACACAGCAGAAAAAAGTCTAGCGTGTGATAAATTCGTTATACAGTTAACTTCTGACCCCCATACGGATCCATAGAGGGTGAGTAAACGTATTTACACTTTTGGTATTTAGCTGTATTTTGCCTCCGAATGACCATATATCACATCGAATAACCTTTTGACGTCAAGCAACAATCGCTTATAGTTGTGACGTCAAATATTTTGAATTATGAAGTCAAAGTTTACGGAAACCTGTGTGATGTTATGTAATGGCGGACGCATACAAGTGTTAATACGTCTCCGGCCTCCGGCCGCACCCCCTATGGATTTTACTAACCCTCTATGGATTTGTATGCGGTCAGTAGCGAATCATATAACTTATAATGTACATTTAATAACAGTTGCATTTTTTTGTTAAATATTTCAGAATCTGACACATTGTGAAGATAAATACAGTCAATATCCTAGGGGAGCTAACTGCTACTGTACACCATTTCATGGATGTTTCCATCGTCATTTCCAAATTAAACCTGAAATAAAAAAGCATGGAGGACTGAGAGAGCATAAATCTTACGGAACACATGAATACGATTATTTTATAATGATATCTGTTACAAGTATTGCTAATCTTACCACTGTATTGACCAGAAAGGTTGGTTTCTTAGCAATGATATAGGGATAATCTCTGAGTAATTTGAAATACAAGCAATTAAATTACATATGAAACGAGTTTTTTAATTATTACGATGTTCAGGAAATCGTTGGACAATGTATGCATATATATTCAAGTAAGTTTTCTATAGACGTTTTATTTTTTTAACATTTACCATAAAACTAATAATTTTTATTGAAAAGGATATTTCATTAAGGGATCGTTGATCGCATGTTTTAGATTGATGAGTTTGACTGTCCCGTTGGTATCTTTTGTCCCTCTTTTAATACACTTCGAATTTGTTATCGATGTTTACAGGAAAGTGGCATTGATAAACAATCGACACAGGACCATTGAACACATGCAAAATGCATTAAATGATAGAGTGATGTTTATCATTTTTCTATTTTCCGTATGCCCCATATGTGTAATTAACTTTCCCATAACAGTTAACTTTCTTTACCGCGATTTTCCCTCTCATTTGTGTTGTCTCTTCGTTAATGTCAGTGCATACAGAAAAATATCGGCAAATTAGAGCACGGGGAGAAAATAATTCAATAGCAGTACATTTGTGAAGATTTTGATCAGATAAAGGATGTTCACTTGCTAGAAAATCCACGTACTCTTGTTTTGTAGTAACATTTAGTCACTGAAGTATATAAAAGATATCCAACTTTGTTATTAAGTTGAAGTATCATCTATCCTTTGCAAAATATTTGATAAATAACGAATTATAATTAGGCGTCCCTGATGATGATCAATCCAGAAACGCGTTTCGGACGCATACAATTAATAGTTTTATCTTCTTTTTCTATCTCCCGGTCGAAACATCTGCTTATGAAATAATAGACCCCAAAGTTGACGTTCATTATCACTGAAATAGTAAATATTTGTTGAGGGGCCAACTGACGAATGCCTCCGAGTGTGGTAATTTCTCGTTGCATTGAAGACCTGTTGGTGACCTTCTGCTGTTGTCTGATCTATGGTCGGGTTGTTGTCTCTTTGGCACAATCTCAATTTCCATTCTCAATTTTACTCGTATTAATTCATTATATTATGTTTGAAAATGTCGATACTTTAAAGTCCTGTTTGGCTTATAATTAGGTTTAATGATTCCTTTTAACGTTATCTTTAACAATTTTGTAATACAATTCTTTTCCCTCTATGCAAACTAGTTTCTATATCTATCGCAGTGTATATTTGATAAACTGTGTTATCAGATGACTTCTTATTAATATTTAAGCCGCCTTTAGATTTTGTTTAGAAAAATACTATTTATGATATATATTTCCCTGATATATAACATAACTACGTACATTTTAAAAATCCAACATTTGTTTTTGTTAGATTTCCATTGATATTAGTCCACCACATTCCGGGGTTGTTCATGATGGACTTCAAGGAAACCCAGAAATAGACTACCAACAAGGAATGGACCTAAATGCTTACTGGGACCAGTTCTTTGACAGAGAGAGTGGGGTATTTTTCTACCAGTATATAGTTAATACAAGTTGTGCTGATCAGACTGATTTTGTTCCTGGTGGTTCAAACGTAAGTCAAGTTTAATAATTGTTGCATTTCAAAGGCTAAGATCATCTCCAAAAACTACAAACTGTCTCTTATTGTTTAATTAAAGCACAACTATTTTTAGGACATAATTTGGAAGAAACAAAAAGTTCTTAATGTGTCTTGATACTTGAACACAATACTGTTACCAGAATGGAATTTTGCATAACATATGCTCTCATTATTGGTAGAATAGCATTGTTATTGACTGACATTTTAATGCATTAGAAATAAGAATCATGAGTTTGAATTATTGTCAGATATGTTATCAGTCAACTTACGTGTGGTCTGAAAACATAGGTTGTATTGTGTCAAGTTAATTCTATTTGTTGGGGAATGTTGTCATTCCTTCGTAAATTTTATGGACGCCATCATGAGTTGGTAGACCGTTATGGAATATCCATTTAACAGATGTTGTCTCTTTTGGAATAATAAAACACTTAATGACTAGATATTCGTGGAATAGTAAGTGTACTGTCCCCTCGGATACACATATTGACCTCGGCTTCGTCTCATGGCAATAGTTGCACCTCAGGCACAATAAACTTACTAGTCAACTCATACCTAGTCAATAAGTATAAAATTTAAGAGTGACTCGCCAACTAGTAACAGTGTTCATTGTTAAAAGTCACAAAGAGTGATCTTTAACTGAATAACCCTGTGTAAAGTTAACTGTAGTGATGGTCATTCTTTGTTTCAGATTATAGAGACATATAATACTTTTGGTAGTCACACAGTAAATGGTGATGGTACTTACTACTTCACAGTGGTGGCCTATAACAGAGCCCTTGACCCTTCAGAACCAGTTTGTTCTGATGGTGTTACGATCGACAGTTCTGTACCAGGGGTTAAGGAAGTAGTTGTTACAGATTCTATTATCACTGGTGGTCTTGTCAAAGATCAATATACTTTAAAGTATTATATTATTGGACCAGAGCGAATTAGGAGACTGATTCCTAATCCAACAGCTGACTGTATGTAAGTATGCACTTTGTACACCACGGGTCTAAATAATATCAGAGATTGATTTATTTCATCATTTTTGTATTGTTATGTAAGAATACACAATGTGAGGGAACACGCACCTTTGATACTGCTGTTGTTTACAATGATAAACATTGTAGATTAAGGAACCAGACATTTGAAAGAAGAAACAAAAATTATTTTAGTTTTTTCTTGCTGTTGTGTAGTATCAATAGTTTAGTGCTTTTAAATAATTTATAGTTTATGTTTGTCTTATCATCTGTGTATACATCCATTTTCATGCGCTATATAATAGAATAAAATACTTTTTTTCATAAGAGATACCTGCAAGGGGCAAAGTGTATATACATTTATGAAAATAAAATCACAATAAAAAGTACTATTAAAAAAAACACAACATATAATTGATAAGAATCTACCTGCGGTTTAGTCAAAGTTACTATTGGTGTCCAATCATAAGTTTCTTCAAACTGATTTCAATATATATTTCAAATATATGGTTTCTATATACATTTGTCTGAAATAAGGAGAATAGTTTGCTAATTCCGATTTATAAATGTGATAGCTTTAGTCACATTGGTTCCAAAAATATATGATTAATATTTCCTGTTGTACATCTTCCGGTTTAGTAAAAGATTATTTCTAGTACAATCTGATAGGTAACTTCAAACTAAATCAAAACATGTATCGCTCTAGGTGATTTTAAATGAAATCGGCATATCAGTGCATGACTTTGTAACTGCCGGTTTACATAAGGTCTCATATCTTCCAACATAAAGAAGAAAATTTTCTTCCTTAACTTTATCAAATATAAATATGAATTGATAGCAAAGGTCAAAATCTTGAACGTCAAGTTTACCTTTGATCTTGACCTAAATATCGTGATCTTAAAAGGGAGGACCTCAAATAAAAGACCTTTGGTATCTACTTTATATGCTTAATGAGTGATATCACCATACAGGTAATTTTTGGATAAGGGAACACATATTGCCAATCAAAGTTCTACTACTGAGGATCGCCATGATTCTACAGAATTCACTCACCAGCTAAATACACAATGTATTGATTCGTAGTATAGATATTTGACTTCAGGACCTGATTGCATTTAAAAGGACTAACACATCGAACACAATATTTCCTATAAAGCTGTAGAACACAATTCAGAGTGATGATTTTGGAATTAGGTGTCAATAGATATTAATTGTAAGATTTCCGTGTAAATAAATATTTCGCTACGTTACCATGGAAACAGAGTCATTTTCGTTATTTTGATACACCCATGCAACCATGCATGCATCCCATATAGTCTTGAAATGGATAATTAACAGTAGGGAATGTGTGTCTGTAAAAGGTATAGCACATTCTTATTTGGTGACTTTTACATACATGTATATATTTATATGAGCAAATTTTGGTGACCACGATGTTAAATGATTATGATCTTGTTAAAAGGAACACTATGATAATTAAAAAAACAATTGTTCTGCAAACAATTAAAAGTATTTCGGCATCAATTTTGTAAATGATTTGTAAGAAGATACTACAAGTTTACTCAAAGTTAATATTGCTTTATTCACACTGAAACAAAAATCTCTTCGCAAGAAATAAAAGTGGCGGAAAAAACAAATAATAAAGATAATACTAATATTGATCTAAAACTAGTTGTTTAGAGAACAGTTAATGGTCTTTTCACGCCAAAATATCTTAAAATGAAGATATTGAATACGGTATAAAATGTCATTTCTGGTAGTTTACTTATGGCTGATTCCAAAGATATATTGTTTCTATACACTTTTGCTTTTAATTATATGATAGGTTTCTTGACACTGATCAAAAAAATATATTGTTCTACATACTTTAACTTTAAATCAATGCAAACAATGGTTATTTCCAGCTATTGAATGTCACTTCTGATTGATATTTTTAAGTCCATGCGTTTTTCTATCAAATGCAAATTACTCTATGGTTCTGTTATGTATCTATATGAAGTTATATTATAGTTCAAAATCGAGAAACGTCTAATTTACCTTTGACCCTGAATGCAATTTCAAGGTCAACAAGCACGGTCTTCAAATAAAAATATCATTAGTGTTTACAATATACGTTTGATTTATATAACAATACAGCTCCAAAACTTCTATTAAATATAAAAGTAGCTTTTCAAACATAATATACATGTTATGAAATGTTGCAAATGACAGCTTAGGGCAATGACCTTAAATATAACATCACTCTATTACTTATGGTTTACCAGTTACAATTACATTTCACTTTTTCTAAATACAGTAGGGACAAAAACGCTCAAATTGAGTCGCTGGAAAGCTTCGGTTTAAAATTAAACGTAACATTATGAGGATAAAAGGAGCAATTTGGAAAAACAAATTTGTCGGTTTCTTTTACAGTTGCGAAGGAGAAGAGTCATAACAAGAAAACAAGCGCAAAAAAAAAATAGGCAGAAGAAACAAAAATTAAAATAATCAGAAAAAAAAGCAAAAGATCTTTCCACGGAAAATGTTAAGACCTTATAAACAGATCAAATTTAATAGGTCTTACCCCGGAAAGTGGAAAGACCTCATTATTGGAACAAAATCAATAGGTCTTTCCGAGGAAAGATAGAAAGACCTAATAATAATAATCATAACAAAATCAATATGTATGTCTATGGAAAAATAAAAAGACGTAATATAAAACAGAAAAAAATCAATTGTGTTTTCCACGGAAAGATTGAAAGATCTAATTAATTCGATGATATTGAATTGTCGTTCTTTTCTTTTCTATTGACAAGATAGCATACAGTATCATTCAAAAGGTGTTAAGGTAGCACAATACAAAGATTTTTCATCCCCAATCAGACATCTTTAAACTGCTGTAATTCCACAAATTTTATAAATGAGGTACCAAAAGAAAGAAGAAGGATTAATCTTTCACATTGTGATAATTTCATTATGACATAATTATTACATAATTAATTGTTATGTAATTAGTTGCCATATTGTGATGTTCATACTTGAATGAATTTAGCTTCTTTGTTATTCATAGCATCCCAAAATATTTTATAGATTCTTGCACAACACAGTTTGACCTCCAAAAATGTGTCTTTTGTTGGAAATGATTGTAATAACTTGTTACTTCAAGTTTGAACAAATGTCATTTCCTGTTTAATATGATAGTTAATTTGTCACTGATTCACAAAATATGTCTTTCTTTATAGTTTACCATGCTTACAAACAAATTTTGACGGTTGTCATTTTCAAGGTCATATGACGTATTACAAAAAGACCTATGACTATATCATGTACAAATATGAATTTAAAGCAAAGGTCAAAACCTAAAATATATATATAAAACTTATGACTTCAGATCTCTACGATGTATTGTAAATATGTTATACATGTATTACCATACATCTTATTTCTAATAAGAGGGCAAACTCCTAGTAAATGTTATCGCACCGCTCCAGAGAGAAATTTCCAAATACGGCATATTGCAATTAACATCTAAGTGACAAACTTGCATGATATATATACAGTTTTTAGGAGTAGGATTCAGAAGCAAAAGCAAAAAAATAAAACATGACCTTGACCTTTGACATTGATAATTTTCTTTCTGGTGGATCAGGACCTCAAATCAAAAGACCATGGGTCTTTCTCACTTAAAGTTTATGAATAACTATTAATTTTCAATAAGGTCGAATACATAAACGGAAATAACTCTCATATGGAATCTTTAGATCTTTTCGAACAAAATTGTGCTCGACAACCTATAAAATGAGCGAATACACGCATAGAAAACAGTGTTCGGGGAAGTAACTCTTACAAGAGAAAGTGTTCGGTTACGCAGTGACAGTTTAAAAAAACGCTTAAACTGTTCGATATCATATACTAAATATTTAAGCGAAATCGTTTATAATAACAATACTGCACATGGAAACTGTTCGGTGGGAAAAAATCAGAACAAAACCAAAAGGTCTTTTCACGGACTGGCTGCTCTTTCTATAACACCCGAACAACATTTTGTTATCTTCATGTGTAATTAATCTGGTTTGAGATAAAATATTTTATCTAGGTGTATACCTTTTATAAATATACTAATCTTCCGGTTAAACGTACCCCAAAATGCAAAGGGATATAAAGAAATGGGTCAGATCATATGATCAAAATGATGTGGAAGGGTAGCAGTTTTTGAAGTATATCTTTGCATATATTATTATAGCCTTTTAGACTCTTTTTGTACAATTCAGAACAAAATCGATAATTTTTTATTTAGATTGTAGACCATCTAAGATGACAGAGAGCTAACCAATGTCATCAACATACATTAGATAGTCCACATTTGTATCACCCAAGGTCCGATCATCAGCCTCATTATCAATATATGATGAAAAGTCGTTTATATAGAAAATAAAAAATGTTAAGGCTTTGGGTATCACCTTGCTGACCTAAAATTAAACTCCAAATGAGTCGGTTAAAATCCTATGAAATGGATTTCAGACTTGATTTTATCATCTTTCACAATTCACCTAATGTAGCTATCATCGTGTTTTCTAATGGTTTAATCTCATAGATGATGGCTGTCCATTTTGTTTAGGTTTTGCTTCGTCTACTCACAATATCTTATACAATTTAAAAACCAATTGTCCAGAGAACAATTGAAGGTCACTTCTTAGGATTCATTCTGATATCAAAGTATTAGAATACGGTTTACAATCTCATACACAGTGTCAAATGATACCGTAATATACACTGATTCCAAAAAATATATGGTTTCTATACATTTTTATTGGAAATAAATGAGATAATTTGATACTTCCGGTCTAAAACATGTCCTTTCCGGTATCAATTTGATAGATTACTTGACACTGATTCCAAAAATATATGGTTTTATATACTTTTACATCAAATAAGTACGAAACAAAGCTACTTCCGGTTTACATAATGTCATTCCTGGTTAGATTTCAAGGTCATGTACATTGTAACCTAATGAAAAAAGGTCCCATGGCTTTATCGTCTTTAGATATGAAGTTAAAGCAAGGGTCAGAATCTAGAACGTCAAATTCAACTTTGACCTTGAGCTCATTTTCAAGGTCATAAACCAAAGACCTTAAATCAAATTACCGTAGGTCTTTATTATACTTGGTAAATGAGTAATACCACTATACATGTAATTCTAAATATAAAAAGGGAGAAAACTCCCCTTTACGGTCAACCTACCCTTATAATCAAAATTTATGTGTCACGACATGTCGCAACTAACAATTTAGTAACAAAACATTGTCGATATCTTATACAGTTTTTTTTTAAATAAGTGAAATTAAGCCAAAATCAAAATTTAGAATATGACCTTGACCTTACACCTTGACACAATTTTTCATTTTTTCGGACCAAGGATCTCAAATCAAAAGACCCTAGGTTTCTATCGCTTATGGTTTACCAGTTAGAAATGCAAATTACTTATATCAAATACATTAGGGGGAATAATTCTCATATGGAGTCTCCTAATCCTTAAGATATAGCAAGCAATTTGGTAAAATAAATTTGTCGTAATCTTTTACAGTTAAGAAGGAGTACTGGTCACAAGAAAAACATTGTTTGGTGAGATAACTCTAATGTAAAGTGTTCGGTCAAGCAGTGTTAATTTCAAAAACGTATAAAGTGTACGATATCATATTCCAAATATATAAGCGACATCTTATTAAACAATAACTCAGTACAAGAAAAACATTAGACAGAAGAAAAAAGAAATATGGTCTTTCCACCCAGAAAGATCAATTTTGATAAAGAACTATGAAAATTCTGTTTAAAATATCATATCCAGCGTCAAATGATAGCTTACTGTACACTGATTCCATTTTTTTCTAAATAAGGGAGATAAATTGTTACTTCCGGTTTGAAATACGTCTTTTCCGGTTTTATTTGATAGTTTACTTGATACTGATTCCAAAAATATATTGTTTAGACAAGGTCACTTCCGGCTTTTTTTCATGGTCAAATGTCTTGTAACGTAATGCAAAAGGTCCCATGGCTGTACCATGTATACATATGCGGTAAAAGCAAAGGTCAAAATATAGAACGTCAATTTAACCTATGGCCTTGAGTTGAATTTCAAGGTCATGAACCAAGGGCTTCAAATCATTATATATGGTTAATGAGTTATATCACTATAAGCCTAATTTTTTATATAAAAGGGGAGAAAACTCCAATTTAATGTTAGAGTACACTTTTAACAAAAGTTCATGTGTTATGACATGTCGCAACTTACAATTTATGAAAAAATATGTTGTGAACATCTTACACGGTTCTTGAAAGAATTGAAAATAAGTCAAAATAAAAATTATATATGACATTGACCTAATTTTCTTATTTATGGTAAGAACCTCAAATCAAAAGATCCTAGGTCTTTATCACTTACGTTTTACAAGATAGAAATGCATGTCACTTATATCACATGCATAAGGGGAAATAACTATCATAAGGAGTGTTCATATCGCTTCAGTAAAAATAAAACAAATCATGCAGGGATATAACCAGCAATTTTATCATATAAATTTGTCGCTTTCTTTTACGGTAACGGAGGAAATGTAGTCACAAGGAAAACAGTATTTTGGGAGATAACTCTTACAAATAAAATTGTTGGCTTAGTATGGGTGAAAATAAAAAGCGCATAAACTGTACTATATTATATAAGAAATATCTTAGTGACAAATTGCCAAACAAAAAGTTTACGCGAGAAGAAAATAATAATAATCAGAACAAATACAATAGGTCTTTCCACAGAAAAGTGGAAAGACCTAATTACGTTATATATATTGTTTTGCTGTAAGATTATAATAGAAGATTTTATTTATATTAATTCATTTTAGAACTAAAGCTACAGCTTTGAATTGTACAGATATTTTTCCTCTGATGAGAACTAACAATGGAAGCATTGTTGAAGTAGACAGCAATGTTTTCTGTTCTAATTCCAGTTCATCACCAAGTGTCATAGGATTAACCTTGTTTAAATCATCATTGGTAAGTTATACACAGAACCAGTAGATTTGATATTGTGCCATTGTCAAGCTCAATATATTTTTTTTTACAAGTAACTAATATTCTATACTTAAAGGCTCTTTAAACAATCTGTGATAATCGAAAATATATCTTACGCGACATAAGAAACCATTAAAAACTTGTCAGAGCTTGTCTTTATTTCTCATTATGGAAATTTTTTCCTTTTGTTTATTTTGTAGATATTAGTCCCGTCCAAATTTCCTTTTTTAGGCCCTTCGTATACATTTATTTTCTGAAAGCTTGGCATTCTTTAATATGTAAGGATGTTTCTTGTTTTTGTTGCTGTTAGGTTTTTGTCTTATTGACGTTTTTCAATGTCTTATTTTAATGTACCAACGCATCAAGTTGTTTAGAAAAGCCAGTTTAGTCTTGTTAACACATATGTATACCATTGTCTTTATTTGTATTATGTATGTTATGTTGATTCATCAAATTCTTACATTATAGCTAGAGATGTCTTGGGTACCTCTTGACATACCGGCCAAAGTATTTGATTATGAAGTAGGATTCTCTTCAACACCAGGAAGTGCAGCTCCTGACATCATGGCATTTAAGTCGACAAAACAACATGCCCATGTTAGAGTAATGCATACCAATATACCTGATGGGTCACAGTTTTTTATCATCATCAAAACAATCAGTAAATCTAATGTGGAAGGGATTACAGTACGTACATTTTCAAGCAATTAGTAAATTTTATATACTGGGGCTAATAGGATGTGCACAAGCCAGTAGTTATATCAGATATACTAGGGACTACAAAAAGTGCAAGGGATGGTAAACCAAGAGTAAAGCGATAAGGCTAATAAAAATAATGGTCTATTCTTTAGTATTTGAAAAGAAACAAACATTCAGATTTTCTACTCTCATCCATCTATAGTTGCCTACCGCTAGTAATGAAAAATCATGTCCAGACATGACGTTTAATACTAAAAAATGTGTTGAAACATGTGCCATTTCTTGCTTTGATAATTATGCATAGGACTATGTGATATATTGCCATCAGTTGGCGGCCGTCATCGTCATCGTCCTTTGTCGTTTCCTAAAGTTTGTAAGATGTCTTCTCTGAATTTTCAGAACCACTTTTTGTCAACAAAACTAAAGGTCACTAATTCTTTAGTTATTTTGTAGCTTGTGTTTCTATTCCGATCATACAACAAAGAAGGCCGCCATTGCTGAAAAAGAACGGATGTAAAATGCAGTTTTTTTCTAATATGTAGTTCGAAACTCACTTCGGCTTATAAAGATCAATAGGTCAAGAACTTATGGTTTTGGATAATTGTATACGAATCGAACAACCTAATTACATGTAGATGTTAAAACTCCTGATAAAATAATTGTTATAAAATGTCTTGTAGCTATAATTTTGAAAACTGTTATAGATGAAGGGAAATGTACAACAGCAAAATTTTCCTACAAAAAAAGATCTTCCAATAAATTTAAAACTAAATTCTTCTATCGATCCGTTAGATGAGTTATTGCTCTTTTAAGACAATTAAGGACCTATGTTAGAAAGAGACAAACTTTTAAAACAGGAAACATGTTTAACAAAGAAAAACTTTTAAAATACGTCAACTTGATAGATATCGAGAATTGATTCCATATAAGAGTTATTGTCCTTAAAAGATGAGTTTTAGCACTATATGTTTTTGGCAGAATTTAGGATATAAAGAGCGGTCGGGCGACTAACAAAAAGTAAAATCACAAAAATACTGAACTTAGAGGAAGATCAATTGGGAAAGTCCATAATCACATGGCAAAATCAAATAACAAAACGCATCAAAAACGAATGGACAAGAACTGTCATATTTCTGACTTGGTACAGGCATTTTCAAATGTAGAAAATGGTGGATTAAACCTGGTTCTATAGCGCTAACCCTCTCACTTTAATGACAGTCTCATCAATTTCCGATATTTTTACATTGATGCGTTAAATAAACAGACACAATAAATATAATAGTCAAAATATGGGTACATCAGTCATCATCGTTTAACAATTTTAAAAGGAACAATTTAACAGAACACAAAAACATCTACTATCTACGAACACATTTATTGATTTTAGTGTCTGACGTCAGAAAATTTTATACGTCACATAAATTTGTCGTTCAATGTGCGTACAAACAATTTTAAAATTTTCCTGGGAATGTTAGCATACAGGGTTAAAAAATCAAAAGTATGTAAGAATAAATTTAAGAAATAGACCGAGATTTAAACTAGTCCAAAAGTTATATATAGAATTTATAAGAATCCAAAAATAGTTAATTTCACTACGCGATTGAATGATTTTGACGTTTGTGGTTCAACGTATATTGTAATTCATAATAGAAATATATCATAATGACATATAATAGAACAATATCATACTGACGGGATCTTTTAAAGTACAGAGTCACGTTATAAGAACAAAAGAAATACAAAAAGTCGCAAATACAAAACAAACCACAATTAAATAATGAAAGCCAATACAAACACATTGACGAGATGTATAAGTACCGGGCCACGTGAAACGGATATCACATGAAACCATTCAACAGAAAAAGTAATATTAATAATAGAACAAAGACAAATGAAAGAACTATAAAACACGTTGTTAAGATGATAAACAACATCAGTACGAAGAATCTATACATCAAGACCATCGTGTATTATTTGAGAAGTTGATACGGAATATTTATCAACAAGGTCTTGGTACCTTCCGATGAACTTTTTTAGAAAAAGAACGAGACGTTCTTTGACATACCCCTATTTCAACAACTTTCTACTCAGACACTGATGACGTTTTACAAAGTCTGAGTAGGAGCTGCAAGCTCTTGAATATCTAATAAGTTGGGAAATATATATCCAATATGCAGGTGAAGTTGGTAACAGTTTTCGATCAATAACTTATCAACCGTTCTGACTATGCTTTTCAATTTTTTTTTATATAGATATTAATGACAAAAATTGAGGTCATATTCGATAATGATGGTTTTAACTCTAACAGTTTTAAGAGTAATGGTCCTTAATCTATTGAAAAAAAAAGCAATTATGTCTTTTCCGTGAAATAACGTATGGACCGTTTAATCCATGCTTTTGAAATTTTAAAATGTTGTAATTGATGAATATAACGATGGTCAAGTTCGATAAGGTTGATTTATAACTTTGTCGTTCAAGAGTTGTGTTTCTTAATAGATTGAAATATAGCACATTGTGTCATTTTTGTATACCTCTTCATGAACCGTTCGACCAATGCTCTTCAAATTTTATTATTCAGTTACTAAAGTCAAAATGATGGTCAAGTTTGATATAGTCGATTTTCGTGTTTGCCAATGAAGAGTTATGGTCCTTGACATTTATGAAAACCCAGTTTGCTTTCAATATGACAGCTCATTCTTTGGTTTTATTTTGAAACATAAACTATGATAGGTGATCGATTCAGGATCTTGGAAGTCTTCTGTAATTCCCTTCACCACTCTTATATGTTACTCTATTCCAGTTGCCTGTTTAGCTTGATAAATTTTCATAATCATTACAGTATTGGTTAAAGTTGCATTATAGCAAACGCTAAGTGAACATTTTATTTTTACACAGTTTTTAAAGAGTGTCCATTGATGATAGTCTTCCCATTGATGTTATTGTTTGCATCTCGAAGATGGAATTGGCTTGAGTGATACTCATTGTGAACAGCAGGCATTATAAAACAATTTTAAGATTTGAAATCTTCAATTCATATCACTTTAAGTGGAAGATCAAACTTAATGTCAACACATGATTTATATCCGCGAAAATATGAGCCATTTTTACTTTCATTAAGTTTTAAAAAAGATAGCTTCAACTACAAAGATAGAGATGGGACAGTGCACCAAATTGCATTTAAATTATATCTAACCTGTGTACCTTCAGTATAAACAAAGCTATTAAATGTATATGAATATTTCAGACTTTAGGTCCATGTTTCATGGATACTACACCACCACAGATCGTTGGAGGTAGTGGTATTTTTACAGTACAACTTTTGGGGGATTATCTAGTAACAACATGGCCTGGTGCAGCTGTGTCAGATAGTGAAGAATTATTCACACTGGACTATCAATTTGCTATCGGTAAGTCCTCATTCTCTTTGAACATATTTGACAGAGAAATTTGTTCTTTGTGTTATTGTCCTTGTCCATTTTTGTGGCTATTCAGTTTTTAACTGCTTTTTCGTTGTTTACTAAAATTTGATTTTTGTCAAGACTATAAACTGGCCGTCATTAAGCTTCATTAAAGCCTCAATGTGACTTTTAGAAGGGAAACAACCAGACAAGGGCTGTTCCTTACTTCAGATTGTTATCAAGTGCATGAGAGCTGACATTATATTTTATATTGATACGCAATTTCGTCTGTCTTCTTAGAGATTTGCAATAGTGTTATTATTCATCATTCATTGCATGCCAATGGTTTTAGAATAA
Organism: Mytilus galloprovincialis; assembly: GCF_965363235.1. Classification (NCBI taxonomy): domain Eukaryota; kingdom Metazoa; phylum Mollusca; class Bivalvia; order Mytilida; family Mytilidae; genus Mytilus; species Mytilus galloprovincialis. The sequence continues at coordinate 43,159,774 of NC_134850.1, read as the reverse complement.
CCTCCTTATCTCAGACATTTTATGATTGCATAAATCTTGTCAGCAAAGTAAGACATTTTGTATTCAACCTTCAAAAAACTTGATCACGGAAAGATTATGTATTCTAATAGGTTAGTAAATATGTAGAAGTGTATGTTTAAAGTCTTGTTTGTTGAAAAAATGTTTGAGTGGAATGTTATGTTAGGATTGTCGTAGTTTCTATTTAATATAATGTCATGTTGTTATTCTATTTTAAATATTTCTATAATATATTCATTAAAAAGTATTGATTACATGACATTCATCTCGATATTTACTTTTTATTAAACAAAAGTTCATAGAAAAGTTGAATAGGATTAATGGCAAAAATTAAAATTATATGAGATTTGTTTATGCATATGTTTTTTTGTTTTTTTGTTTATATTTTTCCAGCCATAGAGAACATTAAGTCAAGCTACAATTTCAAAGTAGAGAGATATTGTGTTGTATTTGGTTTAAAAACACGTTGCTCTGCTTTTATTTGTCTTTGTTAAATGCATTTAAGATATCTTGGAACAATTTCCTTTATAGTATCACTTTCGTGAAAGGAGTTTTTGCTTTGCATTTTTGGAGAATAGCTGTACATTGATATAGCCTCCATATTGTACCCACAATTTAAAAACTGTATATTAAGCGAGATTTAGAAAAAAACAGTTCCTGAAACAATAAATATTCAACGAACTTTTCTAAAATTTGTATAGGCCACAATTCTTACGGAACTGATGTACAAGGCTATCAACCATTAAAATCAGGGAGCAGTTGTGTATTGAGTCAACCACCATCTTGTACAGCTGTCAATGTATCTGATCTAGACTGGTATCTTCATGGAAATCATACATACTATGTATCAGTTAAGGTTACCAACACAGCAGGACAAACAGCCATCCAGTCATCTGGTCCTTATATACATGATGTGCAATTACCAGCTGAGGGAGTTGTTTTAGATATTGAAACTCAGGTACACTTATGATTTTTAACTGTTAAACGCCTGACGTCCTTGTATGACATTGAACTTTGTGGAATGGGTACATAATAAGTCTTGTATGGCTCCACATACATTCAACAATTGCGCCAAAAATAAATAGTTCATTCACCCATTGTAAATTTCAAGGAATTTGCAGGTAACTTATGATAACCTTTTTCTTAGATATTTAACCATGCAATAAGGCAATTAACAGTAAGTTGTTATCAATGAGTTTATGTTTGTGTTACATGTATTAATACATGATAAAGCTAATTTCGATTTTTTGTATACCAAAGCTAATCGAGGAAATAAGTCAAACCAAGAAATTTTCTATTTTTTCTACCCCATTCAAGCCTTGGAGTCGGTAATTGACCGAAACAAAAGACAAGAGATTATGTACTCACAAATAGAGGATAAATAATACTTTTCCAACTACAAATGTTCGACGGAATTGTCGTAAGAGTAGATGCATGATGTGAAAAGTAGAGGTTCCAACCCTGGTCGGGGAAAAAGTATATTCCTTGATCATAAGAAATTCGTTGGACAAGGTTTAATCTACAGTTGTTATTACACATACGCAGACATACATATATATATATATGGTCTGTATCTCGTCCATCTGTTTGTACGTTTGTCTTATTGTCGTTCATTCTGTCGGTGTACCTTCCGTCAGTTCAATATTAAATTGTTGCTTTCTGTTGAGGTAATTAAACAAGGTGTAGTCACATTAATTTGAAACATATCACACATGTTTACTATGACGTGAACCTTTTAAATTACAGTTTTTACTTGGATTACACCGGTCACGAATCGCAGAATAGAAATCTGTTAGTGGGAAATAAGTAGATTCTCATGATAAGGTGTAGTTAACTAAGTTTACCATCAGGGTGGGAGAGAGTATCTTAACAAACAAACTTTAGAACAGACGTCTATATGGAGTTTGAAAAACATCCCTATCAATATATTTATTTTGCGAAAATCCTTACACATGAATCGATTACATTGAAAAATTGTAAATCTATAAGGTATTTCTTATCAAACATACACTATGTGATATCTTAATATCTTAAAAAGATGTGAAGAACATGGAATCATTCATATTATTAGATGAAAACATCAGGACAAAGTTTTTACAAACATCTGAACAGAAATTGTCAACCATGACCCATTGGCAAATAATGGTTCATTTAAATCCAGTGATACAATTCCCACGGGAAACTGCACCCCATTGATATATTTGATGTTCCATACGAGGACACGTCTGTGTATACTTTCATCTAAGAAGGCAACACGACCGTGAGTTTACCAGGGAGGTTTAGTCACATCAGCTTGAAACTTGTTCATATATTTTTTAGGTTAACTTTTAAAACGACCAAAACGTACCACGACAGAACGGTTAAATTGATTTTTGATGTTATTGCCGTGCCTGATTATAAATTTGGTGGTAAAAGGTGACCTAAAGCAAGCACTTATCTTATATCAATACAATAATAGTTTGTGTAAAAGTTGGTATATAAAAATTGTATCCCCTGGTTCAAGACCTCAAAACGGAATGTCGGGATGGATTTTGGACACAAAACCGTTTAGGAATTAAGCGCCAAAAACAAGACTTTGTATACCATGCTTAGTTTTTTATTATTTTCAATCGGGTTTAATGGGAAACATTGGCGAAGATTATTTTCACTTATTTACAGTGGGCTTTGTGATTAATTATGTAAAAAAACCACATCTGTTTGTATTGCCACAATGCATTCATTGATACATTTTATACAAACATTTTGTATACTGATAATTGAGGTTTTATAAATTCATTCTTTTTTTCTTATTTTATGCGCTATAACTAACAAGTGTTATATAGTCACTTCCAATACTAATATGTCAAATTGTGGAAACTGGACACGGTTTGCCCTAAACAAAAGAATTAGAAACAAGAGGTCAAAGTGTATCAAGAAGATACAGCAAGTTGATTTGAATAATATAAAGTTTACACATATTTGTTGTTCTTCGTGCATAAACTGGAATATGAGAGTCATGTTAGATATGACTAAATGTTTGGCATATTTACCAGCGGATCACAGGCTCAAAGACAAAAACGTATTTCTTTTTTTCGGATGAAGACATAACTACAATACAGAAATTTTACTGTAGATCAATCAGAAAGCAAGCATTGTCTTTCTCAGCGATGTAAGCAAAATATGTTTAAAAATTGTTTGTGAATTAAATTTTGTAAAATACAAGTTCAATTTCACCATCCTTATCATTATTTAGTTTACACGTTTCTTGTTTCGATTTATGGCATAAATCACAAATCATATTGTCACTCAAATAGTTTCTTTTTGTTCTATTCATTGCAATGGTATAGGATTCCAAATGTCGCTACTAATCTTATTGTTCATTGTGAACACGCTTACTGGATATTTTGTGCATAGTTTTGGTTCTTGGTCATGGTTGAAGATATCGATTTGATGTTTTGTGATATGTTTTATCTTGACAATTTACAGATCAAGTTTGAATTTGTTCATGTTAGATGATTTTGTGCAGAGTTATGGTCCTCGTACTTAAAAAAATCACTCAAATAGATAGTTTTTCTTTCTTTTTTCGTCTTGATTGAATGTATCGATTATATTTGATAATTGGTACTGAAGTATATAGTTTTGTCCTGACAAGTTACAGATCAAGATCGACTTTTGTTGAGGTCTGAGGATTTTGTGCAGGGTTATGGTCCTCTTCCTTAGAAAAAAATCATTTAATAATCAATTTTCGACATTTTTTTCGTCATGCTTGAAGATATTGGATGGATATTTGTTATATAGTAAACACCATGACAAGTTACAGACCAAGTTCGCATTTTGTTCAAGTATAATTAACAATTAACAGACTTAACAAACAAATTATAAAATCATCACAGCAGGATTACATGTGAAAGTACGTACTAGTAATTTGTATGAATATTGATAATTAGCATATCATTAGAATTGTAGGGATGCCACATTGCAAATAAATCTTTGTTTTAATTAACACAATTTCTATTGCAACAAATGCTCTTATATTATTCTTCTTTTATAAGATTACATTTGAATTATAAATAATCTTGGATATTTTATTTCAATATTCATTAACCCAAACTTGTACTTCATGTATAATCACTTCGTAAAAAAATATCATAGGAAACAACACTGCCTTTGCTTTGTGTTCTTTCTTTATGTTGGTTTTAATTAGATTCTTTTGATTGCCATTAACCATTATTTTTTTTATTTTTTAAGTCAAACAAATGCCAGCCTATGATACATCATTCTGACACACACCAACATGTAAATGGTATTTCAACAAACAAAAACTTGTTATTATTATATTATTATTATAAGTAACAAAATAACAACACACTGTAACTTAATATAAATTAAAAATAAGTGATGCTGTAGGTGTTGGACCTTAACGTATGCACTGACATCTGTATTATCATTAGAGGGGAATAATTGACATAATATTTCTCATTCAAGTCTTGTATTTTTTCTGGTTCTTTAATATACTGAATCTTACCGTGTATTTATATTTATGGACCCCGTTTCTAAATTGGTTCACGTTGAGGTCAAAAGCTTCCATAATTAAATTTCGTTTGATTCCATCATAAATCGAATTCTTAGGGTTCTTTGATATGCTGAATATTAGTATGTATCGCACCGCGGGTAAATTAGCACGTTGTGATTGGTTTAACGCCGTCACGTGGTGACCCCCTATGAGACCGTAGGGGTTAGTAAATTTCATAAGGGGTTCATGACGCGTTAATGATGACGGCATCTATTAATGTAATAAAGAGAAATTTTGATTAGAATCAATATCAAAAATAGATACAACATCAAGTTCTAATTTTAGAGTAGAAACTATGTATAAATATAGTTTAAATGTACTGTTCATTATAACATATTTGGGAAATAAATTAAAGATAAGTTTTATAGATTTTTAAAGACATTTTACTAATGATAATTGATATTTTTGAAATTGTTTTTTTTTTTTTTTTTTTTTATTTTGATTTTAAGAGCTTTGTGGTAGGGTTGATTGTTATACTGCTGAAAAAAAAATTGAATGATACTATATATATAGAGAGAGCCCAGGTGGTCGTGTGGTCTAGCGGGACGGCTGCAGTGCAGGCGATTTGGTGTCACGATATCACAGTAGCATGGGTTCGAATCCCGGCGAGGGAAGAACCAAAAATTTGCGAAACCAAATTTACAGATCTAACATTGTTGGGTTGATGTTTAGACGAGTTATATATATATATATATATAAGTTTTGACCAATTTACTTGTCTATCGTATACTAATTGTCTTATATCTCAAAAACTGTAATCTATAGGAAAATCTACGTGATCAAAAGATGCTACCAACTGTATTAGATAGCTCACAATATAAGAAATTGTCTTTAGGATTTTTTTAAAAGTAATTTCAAGTTTATTTTTTTCTATAATCTTGAAGTTGAAGATAAAAAAATGAGAATCGCAAAATTGAAAGGCAAAACATGCTCTCTAGAAATGCCTGCATAGGTGAACCCATTGGATGACTCTATATAGGTGTTGCTGCCTTTAAAGGGGCACTAGCTGTCCAATTTATGTTCACCAGTTTGACTCAAATTCGCGTAATTGATTTATAACAATGTAAAACATTTTTTCAATTGATGAAAAGTCTAAAATAAACAGTTTGCTTGGCATGAGTTTGGTAAAATGTAGCTTCGTTTTGTGGGTATTATAGTCGCCATCTAATTAACTATCGAGTTAACCTCAGAAGTCACACGTTGACCATATAAGCGATGTAAACATAAATATAGATATAAATAAATTAAGCGAATTCGTGCTATTGGTTTTTTTCTAGGGTTGTTTAATTTAATATTATACATTACAAATTTAGGTTTATAATCGTTTTTACCTATATAAGAATATTTTTTGGACGAATCAGTCAATCAAATGATTGACATTTGTTTCACTTTCAATGTTGACATTGTTTTCCTTTAAATAATTTACACGCACAATGCATGCGTTATCTATCTCTAGCTAAGGAACTAAATTGAAATTCATATGAATACGGATTCAATGAGGTCATGATATCCACTTGCAAGTTAATAATTCATCATCAATGTTTCTTAGCTTATTTTGACAAAATTGGACCATACTTACTGCTATTTCACTATTTCAATTTCATTAATGATTAAACCAAAAAAAAAATTCATATTTTAGTTGTTTTTATATCTCGTAGCTAGTGCCTCTTAATAGATTGGTGAGTTTTCAACTAAAATCTTAAAAACTAAAATAGATAAGTTAAGACTATAAACAGGAACAATAATCAGCAATATAAGTTCTATAAAACTTTGCGTATACCAAAACATTCAATGACTCCTTTCAAGACTTATTGCTATTAAAATAACCTTTTTTAAATTAATTTTGTCTATTATTTTGCAAACGTTTTTTTAAATGTGAATATTTAGGTTAATAGGAGCTTGTTTTTATAAAGACCGGTGTATCCAAATTATTAATGTTATTTAATTCTAATGTTTGCTCCAATTATTCTTATTTTTAATTATATTTTTTAGGATATCCCAACACACATCCAATTCAAGGTATGTAAACACTTAAATCCTAAAAATAGCTTAAAAGTTTGAATCGTACTTAATACAAGTATTACGTTTTTAAAAGTTTTGCCTATAACAAATTGGAGAGGAGCTGCATAAGTTCAAAACACTAGATAGTCCAATATATAAGCAATTTTGTCGAGCCTTCGACTTTTTTCGAAAAAGCGAGACATAACGATCCTACATTCTGTCGTCGGTGTCGTCGTCGTGGTTGTTGTCGGCGGCGTGCACAAATATTCACTCTGTTAAAGTTTTTTTTAAATTTTAATAACTTTCTTTAAAAATCCTGTTTATCCATATTTTACTTATAAATGGACTTTGTTTTTCTGCCAGTTAATTACATAACATTCACTCTGTGGTTAAAGTTTTTTAAATTTTAATAACTTTCTTAAACTATCCTGGATTTCTACCAAACTTGGACAGAAGCTTGGTTATGATCAAAAGCTAGTATCTAGAAGGAAATTTTGTAAAAATATATTTCCTGTTTTTCCGTATATTTTTTTAATTATGTACGTAGTTTTCTTCCAGTTACGTTACATACAATCTGCAGTTAAAGTTCCTGAAACATTTATTAACTTCATAAAGTAGGCAAGACACTGGGTTCCGCGGAACCGTTACAATTTATTTAAGGAAAGATACAATGAAAGCCACTGCCAAGATTCTTAACTCAACAACAAGCAGTTGCCATGTTAAACATTGATGTCTCTCGGAAATATGAAAGATAAAAACCTTCCCAATCAGGACTCTGTACTATTTGATGCAAGACATTGTTTGTAGCTAGGCTCTCTTCAAAATCATTAAGTCCCGGTATAAAGTGAAACTCATGTTTTTTTCCTTTGTTTACATACTTTTTGTTATAGTGATTAAGATTTTAACACAATGTTAACTGCTGTACAGTTGTGTTTGACATTTTTACCTATTTTGTCTGTTTGTTTTGTTTACACGTCGTTGTCAATACAATGGAAATGTGTCCGACTGTAATATAAGTGAGAGGTTTAGCTAGCTATAAAACAAACTTTAACTCATCCTTTTCTACATAAGGATATGTCTGTAACAAGTCAGAAATATGAGAGTTATTATCAAATATTTCGTTTGTATGTGTGTTAGCGTTTGTTTTTGTTGGACTTCGGTGTTCCTGTTGTTCCATTGTTTTTCTCTTATAATTGACATTTTCCCTTGGGTTTGGTTTGTAACCCAGATTTGTGTTCTCTCAATCGATTTAAGACTTTTGAACACCTGTATACTACTGTTGCCTTTAGTTATCCATTCGTTTGATTTGTTAGAGCTTTTGATTTTGTCATTTGCTTAGGAACTTTCCGTTTACAATTTTCTTAGAGATCAGTGTTTTTACTATTTTGCTTTATGGTAGATACAGTCTCATCTAAATGAATAAACTTAAACCTGTTAAGAATTAAAACTTATTCAGGTGTTGTTCTTATAGGATATACAAGACTTAGACTTTCAGACAGCTACCAACATAATTGCTGCACGTTGGTCCGGATTTGCACATCCACATTTAAATGTTACCTACAGAGTTAGTATTGGTACTACCATTGGAGGAAATGATGTTGTATCTGCGAAGGATGTGGGTATCAGTCTACTTCACAAGGAAACTGGGCTGTCTCTAACACCTTATCAGGTAATGTTTATTTCTGAAGACAACATTGGTGTCTGTACTATTTGTGTATATTTAAAGGATGTGAGTACCGTATTGCCTCCTGAGAAATCAGGACTGACATCTTTCTTCTAGGTAGTAATCTTCTTCAGTCGTCACGTGTGAAATGGCGTCGTGAAGAAAAACCCGTGCAAATGGATTTGCTAATGCATTATCTGTAAACTTATAGCTTTCATGATCCTTGGGATAATTTTGCAGACTCAAAGACTGATAAGAACTTCGGTTTTGCAGCTACTAATGCATATCCCTAATATCAGTTTATTATATTAATTTATGAATTACAAAAACTTTATATTCCAGAGGGTTGAAGTTCTTGTATACTGATGATTTCCGTATTTTATGTCTGTTATATGCCGTTGTCCTTGACCTGATTTTCAGGTTTAGCAAATACTTGAATGTTTGTTGTTTGTTTCATATGAATTTCTCACTTACTCTGATTAATAAGATAACAACGTTTGATAAATGAGTTCCTTTAAAGGTTTAAATGCAACTCAGTTAGGCTCCTCTTGACCCTGACCTTATATTCTGGATCAATGATCAGCAATAAAATGCGTGATTTTCTCCGTTTCTCAGGTACTATAAGCAGAATGTCAACTACATGTTCTCTATAGAATAATTTATGAGGGGCACATGTATGTCTGGAAGTTTTCTCCTGACCTTAAACACTTTGTCATGTTTAAATGGTTAATGAGAAGATTTTTTTCAAATACCAAGGATGTTCGCTTGTCATGTTTCGGAATCCTGTGGTTATATCCAACTGTGTTGTGTGTATAGAACGGTTGTAAGGCTATATTGACGTCTAGCAGGTATCACCTAACTTTAACTTTATTTTTATACGTCATTGGTTAATAAACTATATTTGGGTATGTGGAATGAGGGAAACGACAGGGTTAACCTAACATTTATTTCATCGTTCATTGTTCAATGTTAGTTGTTTCTGGTTTGGTACTCTTATCATTTGCCATCTGTAATATATCAACTGTATTTCGTACATTGAATTGTGTACATTTCTGCTTTATAGGGTTCATCTGATCATGAGCTCATTTTCATTTTTCTTTTATCAATGTTTGATCTCCCTGGTTAATAGAAATAAGAAGATGCGGTATTAGTGACAATGAGACAACTTTGCATGTAAGTCACAATTTGTAAAAAATAAATAACTATAGATCAAAGTACGACCTTCAACACCGAGCCTTGTCTCACATCGAACAGAATGTTATAAAAGGTCAAAAAATGACTAATGGAAATACATTCAAATAAGAAAACCAACGGTATAATCTATTGAACGTTTGAACGTTTTAACAGGCGACAAACTTCACCCTAACATAAAAAAACTAGTGTAACATGACAAAATAGAAAGACACACTATACAATATCAATTGAAAATCCTTAACTCGATCAAACAGACATATTAACAAAAATAAGTACATGTAACATACATTGAACCAATAAATTTGATATATGACACAATGTAATTACAATATCCAAAAACGGGGAGATAAAACAATTTTCAAAAGACAACTTAAACATGAGACAAAACGACATTAAATAAAATAACGTACACAGGTTAATTTAAATACAATAATTTTGTTGTAAGAGGTACGGTATTATTTTTTTTCAAAATTAACAGATTTGTTGTTTATTTTACCAAAACAGAAGTAAAAATTATCGTCATACTCAATACTTAAAAAAGGTGGTTTATATTGACAAAAGTGAAATCGAAACAACACAAAATAAGTAAAAAATAACATTGACTTTAATTTGTTTGATTTTTTATGTTTTAACAACACTTTTACTCACCAGTTTTTATTTAATGGAGGAAGCTGGACTTCCAGGAGAAAACCACCGACCTTCGATAGTAAAACTGACTATCCTAGTCAATTAAGGTTGGAGTTCAGGGAATCCGCACAAGGAAGGTTCGAACTCACAGCCTCATTGTTGACTGGCTAGTAATTACAATAGTAACTACTTAGACCACTCGGCCACCGGTGCCCTTTGTATACATTGAATAACTACAATGCATTACAAATTGTGTCAAAAGGTCAAATTAACACGAACATATAGTTTGAGAGAGAGTACTCGCAGTTACGAAAAGCCAGATAAAGGCTGAACACAATTAATAATAAAAAAAAACCTTGAGCAGAGAATAAATTCAATTAAAACAGATCCAAGGGATTTAGTGTTTTAAAATCATGGACAGTTAAAAAAGACATGACTTGTGCAATGCCAAAATATAAGTTTCGATAGATCTTAGATAGTAAGGATTTATACAGTACCTTATAATTAATATATATCATGTTATATATAGATAAAGCAATAAAAACAAATAAACATGAATGTGTAATTATGCATCCAAGAAACTATTTGAAAAAAATAAAAATTTAGCTATGTTTTAATTTTTTATTGACAAAACCGATATTTGTGCCATTGGACATTAATAAGATAATCTTTACTTATAGGTTTGTTTAAAGGTTCGATGAGTTTATATCACAGAGGGATTTTCGCGCTTTAAGTACAATATAACCGTAAAATTTAGGATGTCAAATACCGTTTTTAAAGGGACATTAGCTGTCAAATGCATGTTCACCGATTCGACTCAAATTCTCATATTAGATTTACATGTATAACAATGTAAAATATGAATCTATATTAAACAAAGTCTAAAAGTAATCAATTTACAGAGTATGGGCATGATAATATGTAGCTGCGTTTTGTGTGTATTTTAGTTTAAACGCCATCTAATTAACTATCGACGTTACCCCGAAAACAACCAATGGTCACATTACACGATATAAATATAAACATACATACATATAAATAGATATAGATATAGTGCAAATAGATTTTTCTATGTCTGTTTGATTTAATTTTTAAGGTTAAAAAAATAAATTAATGTTCGATATGGGAGAACTTCACACACTTGCATAACGAACGTTGGGATATATAAATGAACAACGTAGGATGGAGCCAAAGGAACATCGTCGTATATAAAAGGAATTTTGCAATAGAGATTGAAACATCGTCTCTTTCGTCTTAAGTTTAAGTATGATGTTTCCATTTAGTAATTGAAATTTGTAAGTCTAGAAAAGGATAACTACTGCTGTATATGTTATATATGTTTCATGTATTTAATGTATTTTTCTTGATAAAAGTCGATAGTATATATTTAGAGAACTCTGCATTATATAAGTCTAATGTCGACATAAATAAGAGGTCAATCAAAATCACGTATTAAATCTAAAATCTCTAAAGCATTTTTAACACTTCGAAAATAAAAAAAATACCATTATTGTTATAAACTTTATTACAAAAGTTGATAACAAGTTCTTTTAAAGTAGTAAGGGAGGTAGTTAGAAGCACTGACATATGAGTGGTAGGGCACTTACTAGATGCGGAGACGAGACGAAATTTAAATAGTTGTATCGGTTATTTAAGTAACCAGTACATGTACAAAGTCGATACTTTGAAATGTTCGGAAGGCGTTTTATGCTGGGAAGTGGCTGTGATATGATGGTTTACAATTATACTCTCTATGGAGCGCTAGGAACTGAATGTAGTAGAATTGACAATTTCGTTTTAAAAACTTCTGTGTAGTATATGCGACATACCTGAGGGACCGTTCAATATTTACCAGATGGATGGGCCGGTGCATTCTTAATATTGTTTCATTAAAAAAGCTAACGCCCATCCTTTTAAATTCTGAAAAAAAGTCCTTGCCCATCTAAAAAAAATCTATAAAAAAAGTCCTTGCCCCTCTAAAACTATAAGACAATCAAAAATGATTTAGGTTCTTTTTCTATTTTAAAGTTTTTAAAATTTTATGTCTTGAAATCAAACTTTGGTGTTAATACAAACTTTAAAATGTGCTAGTTAATTCCATATATATATGTATACATTTAGTTCAAATATGAATATTCCTTTATCTGTTCTACTTTTGGAAAAAGAAATTATGGTCCTTTTAAGCAAATATAGGCAGGCATGTTTTTGAATTTGATGCAGCCTTTTTCGCCTATTAATTAATTCCCTAAATTTGACAACTAAACACCAAACTATCAAAAAACCTAGCATTCTGTAAGATTGATATATAAATGAGAAAGCTGTACAGTTATATAAAAATCTAAGTTATTTTAAAAAGTTAAAAAAAAATTTAAAGGTGACCAGTCACCATCCAAATTTGGTCCAAACTTAAAATTGCAGCTTTTTTTTTTAAAGCTATTAACTAAATCCATAAAAATGACAGCAAAAAAACAAAGTACTAAACAGCCTGGCATTCAGTAAGATCAATATAAAAATGATTTAGCAGTAGAGATTTATGAAAATGCAAGCTGATTTGAAAAAGTTATGAACATATTTAAAGATGACTATCTTGAAATAACCTAAAACAGAAAATTTAGCTTTTTCTTAAACCTTTTTATTAAATCCATAAGAATGACAGCAGCACAACAAACTACCAAACAACTTGGCATTCGTTTAGATCAATATATAAATGAAATAGCTGTAAAGTTTTATGGAAATCCATGTTGATTTGAAAAAGTTATAAAAAAAATTAAAGATGACTATCTGGATTTAGCATAAACTGAAAATTTTAGCTTTTTCTTAAACCTTGTTATTAAATCCGTAAGAATGACAGACATACACCAAACTACCAATCAACGTGGCATTCTGTAAGTTCAATATATAAATGAAAAGGCTGTATAGTTTGATGAAAATCCAGGTTGATTAAAAAAAGTTATAAAAAACATTAAAGATGACTATCTAGATTCAGCCTAAACTTAAAATTCTAGATTTTTTTACCTATTTATAAAATCCATAAAAATGACAGCAATACACCAAAGTACCAAACAAACTGGCTTTCTGTAAGATCAATATATAATTCAGATAGCTCTTGAGTTTTATGAAAATCCTAGTTGATTTGAAAAAGTTATAAAAAAAATTAAAGTTGACTATCTGAATTTAGCCTAAAATGAAAATTTGAGCTTTTTTTCTTACCTATAAATAAAATCCATAAATTTAACAGCAATAGACCTAACTACCAAACAACCTGGTTTCCTATAAGATCAATATATCAATGAATAAGCTGTATAGGTTTTTGAAAATCCAAATTGATTTGAAAAATTTACAAAAAAATTAAAGTTGACTATCTGAATTTATCCCTAACTAAAAATTTGAGCTTTTTTTCTTACCTATTAATTAAATCCATAAATTTAACAGCAATACACCAAACTATTAAACAACTTGGTATTCCATAAGGTCAAAATAATTTATAAGATAGTCCGAACAGAAAATTTTAGCTTTTTTAATCCTTAATTAAATCCTTAAAGTTGAACGAAAAGAACCAAGCTACCAGTTTTTGAGTGCCCGCAAAAGAAATTTCTTACACACCGATGAAATGGATAAAAAATTTTCCTATAAAATATGTTCTGGCCCATCCACTAAATATTTTAAAAAAAGTTCTCGCCCATCCAAATATTTCCACAAAAAAAGTGCTTGCCCCGCCCCATTTTGCACCGGCCCATCCATCTGATAAATATTGAACGGTCCCTTATTGGCTGCTCTCTCTGCCCGTATGAACACAAACCGCTTTTGGAGTATTTGGAATATGTTATTGTTTATGCTTGAAATGGGTTTAATATGAACCCTATTATTATTTCATAATGATTTCATCATGAAATATACGATTATCAACTGTATTCATCATTGTATTCCAATAAAATTTTGTCAGATTTTGCACGTTTGCAACAATTTTTACAGAATGCCGAGAGAGCGTCTTGAATGACATGACGACGATGTTTCTAATCTATAACGGCTGGACATGTCTGTTTTTGAGACACTATAAGAACAACGTCAACTTTATTATGCGCATGGAATGAATGATCGTAAGGTTTGCATGTCTGTCAGTCATATAGCATCTGACCTGGACTAAATTTTCGCTGTTCATTAATTAATGTTAAGTTTTCATACTTTGAAATGTTTCTTGAACACTATAAAGAATAGGTTAACAATAGTTGATATATATATAACGATTTTAAGGTATACAAGTCTGTCTGATATGGTTTATCTGACTTTGAAAACATTGTCACGGATCCTTAAATATGCTAATTTGATGTAAACAATTGTAATAAACCTTTATCTTTAAGACTTGGAAAAGTAATCATGGTCATTGATAGAGCAGGTGAGACATTAAAGCCTCTGTATTTTTGTTAAATTTATTTGGATTTCAGACACTACAGAATTTGTTTTAGATCAAAACATCACAAAATTATCAAAAATAATCAGAATAAAGATGAAAACTGGGTAGAAAACTTTCCAAAATATGAAGAAACAACTCAGGGAATAAAAAATTACTTAAAACATCTACACATTTTTCGTTTGGGTATTTAAACTTTGATCATCATCTTAGTTATGTTAATGGCTAAACCTTTCATTTTCAGAAATACTATTTCACTGTAACAGCTAAGACTTCAGCAGGGAATGTATCGAAATCGTCTGACGGTGTTACAATAGTTATAGAAAATGATGTTCTATCAGGAGTTTCAATTTTTGATGGAGAACCTTGTAATATGACTAGTAAGTTAATTTCAGCAGATCAATAGTATGCCTAACAGACCATGTTCCCTTTGCTAACTTTTTCGTTTCCTTCTATTCATAACAATACAGCTATAAAATATTTTGATTAAATCTGTTCGATTTTTTTCAGCTTTCCAAATTTGTACATTTATCAGAGATTTATTTAACGTCAACTCTAGTTAAGGGATAGGTGCTGTCCTGATGAAATTACAAACACATATACATTGTATATATTGAAAACTTATAAAACTTTTTCAAATCGATATAGGGAGAAATCTTGATAACATTCCTAAATAATCAGATATGACATTTATGACAACAATATAAAACTTTTTAGTTCTATTATATATGTTTTCCTTAAAAAATCATTTGTAAGAAAGGTTTGACAATAGAATAACTAAAATATACTGTTTGACATTTTTCATTTCAGATAAAATGTTAGAACATCATATGGAGGTCAGTATAATATATTATCTTACCTCCTATACATTTCTAGGAATATGATTCGTTAAAAGCGTCCTCGTGGAAACTGTGTATATTTAATATTAGGTCAGTTGGGAAAAAGTAAAATCACAAAAATACTGAACTAGAGGAAAATCAACTCGGAAAGTCCATAATCACATGGCAAAATCAAATAACAAAACGTATCAAAAACGAATGGACAAGAACTGTCATATTCCTGACTTGGTACAGGCATTTTCAAATGTAGAAAATGGTGGATTAAACCTGGTTCTATAGCGCTAACCCTCTCACTTTAATGACAGTCTCATCGAATTCCGTTATATTTACATTGATGCGTTAAATAAACAGACACAATAAATAAAAGTCAAAATATGGGTACATCAGTCATCATCGTATAACAATTCTAAAAGGAACAATTTAACAGAACACAAAAACATCTACTATCTACGAACACATTAATTGGGAGGCGGGGATTATTTCATACACGGTTAGTAGTGGAGTTACGTCCCTTTAGAAAAACATAACAGTACTGAGAAAATATCTTTAAGGTTTCAACCGACGAAGAAAGTGAGGATAAAGTGAAATAAATTCATAAAACACATTTAAATCTAACAAGTTGTCATTGTTGGCATCTGTTTTTGCAGGATCAAAGGAAGTAGTTTCTTAATCATGTTAAGCATTGCTAACTGTATTGAAGACTTGCTCATTTTAATAGGTCATTTGTCTAAATGTTACACGTTAAAATAGTCAGTACGATAAATTCGTTACATAGTGTGCTAGTGACGTAATACGGTATATATGGGGTCAGTAACTTCCATATTGGGATTCGAGCTTCGCTCTCACCCCATATGGAATTTACTGACCCTATATGTACCGTATTAGGTCACTAGCACACTATGTAACTAATAAACTCTCCTGTTCCCAATGCAAATTATGTGTTCTGCATCCTTTGCAATGTATATTATCAATCTAGTGTGTTATTATAGTTATGTGTTGTTATGTCTTTAAACAGCAATGCAATTGATATTATACTAACAAAGGCCAGAGGCTCTTGACTTGGGACAGGCGCAAAAATGCGGCGGGGTTAAACATGTTTGTGAGATCTCAACCCTCCCCCGATACCTCTAGCCAATGTAGAAAAGTAAACGCATAACAATACGCACATTAAAATTAAGTTCAAGAGAAGTCCGAGTCTGATGTCAGAAGATGTCACCAAAGAAAATAAACAAAATGACAATAATACATAAATAACAACAGACTACTAGCAGTTAACTGACATGCCAGCTCCAGACTTCAATTAAACTGACTGAAAGATTATGATTTCATCATATCAACATCAGGCACAATCCTTCCCGTTAGGGGTTTAGTATTATACCATCATAACATATATGAAAAGAACATAACCCGTGTCATGCCAACAAAACTATTTTATGAATTAATGGTTAAAACAATCATTGATTTACTTCAAATGTGAATTTTGAAATGCTTGTTAGCTGAGTAAAGACGGTTGTGGGACAATTTCTAAAAATCTGACTCAAACTTAAAAAAACGCGTATTCAGTTTGATGTTTTACTTGTTACTAACAAAATCTAAGGCAATGTCAACATTTAATTCAAGGTTATCAATGCATCTATATAACGTGACCTGCTGTCTTCTCAAACCACATATATTTATGGAAAACGATTACACCATGTAATCATAGACCAATAGTAAATTCTGAAATTTTAAAGTGTACAACTAATAGTGAATTTCAATGACTGCATTACAGAGTAAACGTTTTGAAATTTGAAAAACAAACCCTGTACGTCAGATTTTGTTTTTGTGTTTTGATAGTAACTGGTTTTATTCTTACTCAAAAATGTCATTTACGTGATGGGACATATTTTTGCCATTTGTCTTCATTGCAAAATAAACGAAACAAATCACTGTTTACCATTTTTCAATTTTAGATTACATTTCCTTACCTTGACTTCAGTAGATTGATAATTATACGTGCGATAACAATTTTCATGGAGTTCATTACATTGGAATAGATGAACTACAAATTTAAATAGCATATGAGATACAATTTGTTCTATAGGCTTATATGCAGACCTTTTGAAATCCACGAAAAAAATATTATGGAACACACTATTTGGTTCCCTTAAATCACGAAAATATGTGGATCCGCAATAACTACAATTACCAATACAACTTAACATTAAAAGTATTTGTATCCCTCTAGGACCACAGATTATATTGTTCAGATGGCATCCAGATGTCCACAAATTCATTGAAAGCTTACTGGACTATACCAGATATTATGAAGTCTTACACCACTGATGCATACGTTGCTATAGAGAAGGGTGTTGGAAGTAAGTTTTTTTTCCAGAGAATTGAGTTTGTATATTTCAATATAAGGTTTTATAGCATAATAGTTCTACTGTCCTTTTTATTTCAGTGTAGCATTTACAATGCACATTACAATGTCGCAGTTTCGCCCCCATAATTTTAATCATTAGTATGATGCCGTTATATTTTTCATATCTTTATTTTTTTCATTCTTAAGAATTTATTTTTTCAATCTTATATTGACCAAATACAATGTTTAAAATGGAAGAAGTGCGTAAAAGCTGTGTTTCCGCAGATGACAATATTGTGGGCAACTGTAGAAGTTGTTATGATTTACTGTAGGCGTTATTATAGGAAATTGATGATGTAAAATACTTTTTTAACATTTATTACAGGGTTTTTCTTTGTTTTAAGTGATCAGCACTTGCATCAGAAACATATATTTTGGTTTTTACTCATTTTGTTAACTTTTACTCGATTTTCAGGAAACATGTGCTGTTTATCAGAAACACGCTTTTTAAAAATGCTTTTTACAAATGACTATCACTCTGCTTAAAGTTTGAATTGTTTGCATATATGAATTCATTATATAGAAGACAGAATATGCTATCAAGCTGACTTTTTGAAAATATTAAATTTTTTGTCCTTGACCTTTGATGTTGATTTGACGGAGATTGCACCGTACGACTATTTTACGTCCGAAAAAACAGATAGTACAAATTTTTAGCTTTCGATTTTAGATTTCGAACGATATAAATTCGAGCCGTGTGTTAGGTTGGTGCATTGAGAATTTAATCTTATGATTAAAGTCTCTCCACTGTTATTTTGTTTTCTTTTCTCCATAAAATTTAGTTTGTTGCATTTAGCAAGACGATGGAGTTTGTTACACATCAAATACTTTGTCAAATCGTTATAAATTTTTTTTGCAGTTAACATTTACAGTATGTTTGGGCTAAATTTGTTTCACATAATAGATATGTAAAACTTCATGGAATGTTATCAAACGTGGACAAAAATCATAGGTGAGACGCAGGGTTTCACAGAACCCTTTAAAAATGTTTTAATTTTAAAGTTGTCAACCCGTAACAACCACTTTCTGCAGCTCCATCTAATATATTAAGTTCATTTGGATAAAAAAAAAATAGTATGAAAAGAGTTAAGAGCCCTTCTTCTTGCTATAATTAAATAATATTGCTTTAAATGAATTAACAAATATTTTTAGTTCTAATTTTAGATAATAAGAATGTGTTTCTTGCAGACTATTGGAGTATTTTTCGTGATTTTCTCAAAGTATCATCAGTATTGAAGATGAGCATTGATGACTTAACATTGAACCCTGGTGTAAAGTATCGTGTTGTATTAAAGCTGTGTGCTGAAACCATCTGTTTCTCAAATATCAGTACCGATGGTGTCACGGTGATTGCCAATCCTCCCGTTACAGGGGACGTAACTGTTGAACATTTTAATTCCAAACAAACTAATGGGGATGAGAAGGTAAATATAAAAATTCCTACTTTTGTAAACAGGAAATTTATAACAATGATATCCATGTCAACACTGAAATGCTGACTAGTTGGATGGTGAAGTCATATGTCCATATTGCTTGATCTCACTTTAATTGTTCAGCAATAGCTTGAAAAACTAAAATGTTTTATTTATCATGTAAAATATGCACTTGTTGTTAGAAATAGGATAATCATAATTAGGACTGGTTCATCGCAAGGTCTACATCTCCGTCAGACATGGTTTACCTGATCTCATGCCTCATGTCATTGGTCACTGATTATGGTTAAGTTTTCGTATTCATGTTCATATTTTAGATACTGTAAGCAATATGTCAACTGTATTTTGTGTATGGAATGATTGTAAATTGTACAGAACTGACCGTCCGATTTGGTATGGTCTCGACCTTTTTTTACGGTTAATTGGTCAATGCTATTTTTTTTATTTGGTCTATTAGTCAGATACTATAAACAATCGAACCACTATATTTATACCCCACGCAACGGGTTGCGGAGGGAATAATGTTTTTGACCCATCCGCCTGTCCGTCCGTCAGCCCGTCCGTTAGTTCTGTTTCTTGTCATCGCAACTCCTCTCAAACCACACAACAGAATTTCACGAAACCTTTTTAGATAATAAGGACATACTATGTAGTTCTCCAATGACTATGTGGGGACGTGGGGTATGTGAGCACTATGGTTCTTTAATTGGTGTATAAAATAATAGTAAGATGTAAATATTTTTCTGGCAGGTTTAATCTGACCATGACCGCATGTTCATAGTTCGTTGGTCAAAATTTCATGGTTTTGTCGGTTAATCATATACTATATATAAGTAATAGGTCCACTAAATTTGAGCTAAGATATGATTGCATGATGGACATGTTGTCTGGCAGAGTCCATTTTACCTTGACTTCATTTGTATGATTCATTTATCCGTTTTTAATTTTCCCTCACATTTACTTACTCAAATACTTTAATCTATAACCTAATTAAATTCAATGCATGGTACAATTGTAGGGTGTTCATAAGTGTGAGCAGGGTTCATCTGACCTCTATCTTATTTACTTTGCTTATTGATAATGTTATGTTTTTATGATACTTGTAGTAAAACCTTCATGTCATACACTTCCAGCATAAATTTAAACGTTATAAATATAGCTGGTGGGTCATTTCAGCTGTTTTGTTTTATTCGTGTTTACTTTATTTTGTTAAAGATGAAACAAAAGTAACAACATACAATTTGTTACAAACATGAGATAGAGATAACACTATACACTACATGTGACTTTGGTGTTCTTGTCACAATTACTTTACATATTATTTTCAGCTAATGGTGTCTTTTGCCCAGTTTTATGACCCAGATATTGAGGACATGACTGAAAAATATACTTTTGTTGATAAATATGAGTTTGCTATCACAGACAACTCCGTGCAGGGACAGATATACATGGTTTGGACCAAATTAAACTATACAGCAATTGGACATCAGGTAAAAATTAATGTCAATACCATTGTACCAGGTGAACACAAAGGAGTCATTGTGTTCCTAGTTCATCATTTGTAGTGCTATTGTCCTCTCGAATTTTAAGGAAATAAGGCTTTTGAGTATTGTCAATTAGACCAAAAACTCACCAACACAAATATACCAAATATATGCATGTAGAGATTACTATACAGCCTTCATTGATTGACATGGTTGCTACCAAAACAACAATCTAAAATCAAAATCCCCTAGAATTAGATATTATTCAATTAATTTTCATAGTTATTCAATATACAAATGTATTTATCAACTATTCAAGGTATCCTTAATTCTAGAACAAACATGTGTCCTATTTTGAATTATAAAAACAAATAGAACATGGATCCATTACGGTACAGTCCAGTGGGTCCGCGCACCTAAGACTTCTGACTACGCCTGGGCTTACTCATAACAAATATTCAGACATTTTTGTTGTGAACAAATTCATGTTATACAGAGACGTGCAAAATGTATGCGGTCACAATGGCGGCGTCTTAACGTTTGAAAACCAAAGTTTCAAAGTTCAAGCTTGCGCTGTAAATAAATCAACCAATGAAATACAACAAAAATAAAAACTTACCTTTCATACTTTGTTAGGTTTTCATTGAGCTTGATAACATTTAATATCCTTTTCGAAATCGACTTGTGTAAGCACTGAATATAGTCAGGCGTAATAGTCCGAAATTATATCAAATGTTAATTTCATTTTTCATTTTCAATTTCAGATTTCGTTTCAGTATGTTTTGAATGGTACAATGGATTTTTCTCGGTGCAAAAGATTTTCTATTAGAGGATACAACAAAGCCAAGCTGTACTCTACAGTGTCGACTGAAATAAAAGATTGTAATGCATTTAACCCAATATTAATACAACCAAACATAGTAATAGATGCTGTAGGGGAACCGGATGCGACTGGTAAGCAGTTTTCTGTATGTCTGTACAGCGCATTATCTTGCATTTATCATGTTTATACCTAAACTAAAACCAATGAAAACTAGGTTATGTCTATCTTATTCACTTCTGATACACAACAACAAAACACTGCCAATTTTTGCCATGTTTATACATTCATAATGCTTCTGCATATGGCATGAATTTGCTCTTAGAACATAAATGGAGACAGAAGGGAAGTCTTCTTTTATTCTAACTAGAACACACATGAACCTATTAAAGAAGATTGATAACTTAAATAAAGGTATACCACTTCACGTTTGTTTCAAATTTTTTTTTATAGACTCTCCTTACTGTTTAACACATTGTTAAATGTAAAGTTTTACATTGCGTATCAATGTTACATTGATAATGATTATTCAGGGATAATTCAGGAAACCCTATGCTATTTTATACTTTGTGTATCATTTAAAAAAACAATTCGTTTAATCCAGCTTTGCATGCTTTTAAAAAGAAAAATCTAATTTTGGAACGTTTAATTCATGAAAGATATTCTTTATAATCAATTTTTAAGAGCAAGTTATTATCAAGGTGTGTTGGGTAACCAGTCATGCCTGTTCATGAAACTGAAACCACAGATACTATTTCAGCTGGAATTGGAAGACCTGTCTTTCTTGAGCAAAATGCATTGTGGACAGAAGCAGATAGAGATTACACCCCGTATAAAAATGTAATATCAGCTGTGTGGCCAACCTTACGGCATAAAAATTATGACTATGCCATTATAGAAGTCAGGGAAGTTGATGTGACTACATATTATCGTCAAGTAAATCAGTTACAATTGAAGATACCATGTGATCATCCAGATAGAATAATATGTGGACATACAGGCAGGACATTATCTGTTCAATAATAAAACACGGTTTTAATTTTCCATATAGTTTAAACTGGCTGTTTTAAATCTTGCATTATAATAATAGATACAAGAAGATGTGGTATGAGTGCCAATGAGACCACTCTCCGTCCAAATCACAATTTATAAAGTAAACCATAACTTCATTAATAAAAGGTTTTTCATAGTTTTGAGGGAGCAATCAAACATTTAGGTGGACCGATTTGCCATTGAAAGTAGTGCTATAATTATTCATACCTGCTATTTATTTTTATGAAAACACGTTATCAACAATTTTATATCCATACACTTCTGTATTCAAAAAGAAAGACCAAAGACAAGTTAGCGACTGCTTAAAGAACGCAGAAATCGTTTGTTTCAAAGTGGAACTCATTAAATTAGGATGCAGCAAATCGTAGCTTTGCTTGATTTAAAATTGTCACGTTATGATGATAATTGTTTTCTTCATTTGGTAATGAATCGATTTAGAATAAAGTTTATTTTTATTAAAAAGTACAAATGTTAATATGATGACCATTGTGACTATACGGGTTAAAATTGTTAGGTTTTTTGTTTAGAAAGTTTTCAAGATTTGCCTATTGTATATATAACAAAACCTAGATGCATATTTAGTTCTATGCATCCTTATCAATATAGCGTAAATTATCTGGATTTATTACTCTTGAATGGCATCGGTTAGTAAAAATCTCCTGAAAAAATTAAAATTATAAATATTTCAAATATACAACGATGTCAACACTATGCTAAAATATTTATGAACTACCTTAAAAATTTAACTGACTACAAAAATTGTGACCATATGTATTTAAGTATTTTGATTTGAAACAACAAGGGAAACTCTTAAAGTACACAGATAAATTCTGAATATCTTCCTTTAGCAAATGGGTTCATGAATGTAGAGTTCACAAAAAATGAGTTATTGCACGGAACTCGTTATACTGTATGTGTTCATGCTGATGCTACAAAGATCCAACATGAAACCTGGATAGAGGACTTGTCAGAGATAAACGAATGTAGTGATGGTATAATTGTGGACCTGACACCACCTGAAGCAGGCAGATTGTGGATTGGTACGAATCTAGGTCAAATTTATCAGGTACAAGATAAGTCTTTTTTTTGCCTCAGTCGTTACCGAGGGGAACATTAGGTTTTACTCTTGTCCTTCTGTACGTCCGTCCTACCGTTCTTTCGTCCGTACTTTCCGAAATTGGTTTTCCTACTCTAACTTAAGATTGCCTCAACCAAATGTAATGAAATTTATACACAATACTTATTACAACAAAACACAAAAACCAAACTGAATTTTGATAGCGTCACTTTTACCATTCTAAAAGTTCTAAAATTCCTTTACAAAAGTAAAAATTGCTGAAGTTTTCGTTTCCGTTCTCTAACTTTTGTTTGCGTCAACTTATACACGATGCTAATTACCACAAAACACAGGTCAAGTTTGAATTTTGGTGCCGTCACTTCTAGAATTATTACCCTTTTCAAATTCTCCAGCTTTATTTTTTTTCTAAACCAAACGTTATGAACCTTTATATACATAATGCTTTTAACCACACTGCACAGATCAAGTTTAAATTTGATGGCGTCACTTTTAACGTTCTAGAATAAAAGCTAAACAGATGGAAAAATTACTAAATTTTTCGTTTCCGTTCTGTAACTTAAGTTTTCATCAACCAAATGTTATTAAACTTATACAAAATACATATTATCACAAATATTAGATCAAGTACGAACTTGAGTAGCACCAATTTTACCGTTCTTGAGTTATATACATCTATGAAGTTGTATGCAAGCGGGAGTATCGTCTGTGTCACATTGAAAAAATCCCCATTTTCTTTTAAATTGCTAGGACTTGAACATGATTGTTCTAAATGTGTGACCTCTTCCAGAATCTATAAAAATAGGTTTAATTAGAATATTTATAATTGTAATATTCCTTAGAGGCAATTACGTTTAACTGTATATAGCAATACTATTAGTCAACAAATATTCTCAGGGATGTGGCAAACTGTTTCTGAATGTCATTGTTAATGGCTTAAAATAGCAATTAATGTGTGCAATTATTAGTAATCTGTTGATGATTATTATATTTTAGTAGAATCTTTATCTTTGTTTGTTAACAGAACTACTAATTAATTCTAATAAAAAAAATCAGTTTCTGTTAGTTGTATTTTCTACTGAGTACAATAATATAGCGTGTAAATGTAGCACAAACTGTCAATTACTAATCACGTGTAACCAAATGTGTCACATAATGCATTTTAGAGAATTGTTGTGCGTATAAGAATCTCATTCACCATGATAAGCAGATATTTTTTAAGACACCAAAGACGTATTAACTAAAGACAGTTGTTTACTTTTTCCAGTGATATTTTGACTATTTGCACTTTTTCATCCGTTTCTGTTTTTCTATTGCTCTTCATGCACGTACAGGTCAACCAGAAAAATGTAAATATTCCGCACTTTCTGACCAACAATGATGTTTTTTTTTTAAACCTCGTTTTAGGTTGATTTTTTGTCTGTTTATTTGTTTATAGAAAATAATAAAGCTTGTAACTATTTCTTACAATTTCAACCAAAACTGCTGACATTGTTTTCCTTTTTTAAGTTCAGCTTACTCATACTCAATTTTATCATGTTTATTTGGTACATCTTTGTAAAAGTGAGTCTGAAAAGCCATAACAACGTACGGTAATCAGGTGTTGCTTGACACAATTTTTTAGGCTTTTGTTCAGAAGCAAGCTTATAAGCTGCAGGGTTTCGATTATGCAAAAATCAGATGTCAAAAGTAAGGTAAAATGGTTATGTGTTTTTATTACAACAAATTAACAAGTTTTTATACTAGCCTGCTAAAATCTCATTTATGGTTTAAATCAAATTATTCAATGGTAGAAAAGATTACTTTATAATAAATAAAAAGAGACAAAGTTATCGACTGAAATATAAGCGGACGGAAGGATGTTACAAAGTGATATCATTCTTATATCAAATTAGCAAATTTAAATTAAAAAAATACCTGCAAGCATACATGGTAAAGTAATTCACGTTGAATCATATGTTGGTTTTTATACTAGCGATAACTCTGTTGCAAAAGCGAGATATAGTTATCAAAGATTAATTTGTCGGTGGACAACAAAGATTGTGATGAAGGCCATACGATACAGGTGGTTGACGCAACATTTGAATCATTTATTCAAAACAACTTTTTATTTGTTTATTAGTTTTCTTGTAAAAAGTAAATATTAAGAATGTCAATTGACTTTTGTTATACTCTCAACATGTGATTCGTCAGCCATTATGCTGGTGTCACATTCATTTTTGTTCATTCTGGAAAACATCATCAGAATCACCAGCACAGTTTTGAAGGTTAAGGTTTTCATGCTTTTTGTAATTACATTTAAATTACAGACTACCACTACCAACTTGTATGTAAACTGGGATGGATTCCGTGATGTAGAAGAATATGGAGTAGGTCCTCATTCTACTGGTATTAAAGAATATATATTGGGTATTGGTAAGTAAAAGATGTAAAAACGGTGCAAAGTCTCAGATATTTATAACTATCTATTAGTTAGAATAAGATTTAAATCTGTGGTTGGATCACAATTATCCGTTATTTGTTTGAAAAGTTCATATTTTAGTGCCGGTTTGAGTGCTCCATTGTGGTTTGGATTCTATTTTTATTTCTATATGTATGTTATAATACTGTGCGTATTGCTATGTGTTTCTTTCTTCTACATTGGTTAGAGGAATAGGGGAGGGTTGAGATCTCACAAAACAAGTTTAACCCCGCCGCATTTTTGCGCCTGTCCGAAATCAGGAGACTATGGCTTTTGTTAGTTGTGTATGTTTAATTAAATGCGTTCATTTATATGTTTGGAGTTAAGTGTGACGTCCATTTTCACTGAACTAGTACACAATTTTTTTTAGGGGTCAAATGCAAACCACCTCCGGGTGCGGGATTTTCTCGCTGAGTTGAAGACCCATTGGTGGCTTTCAGCTTGTGTCTGCTCTTTGGTCGGTTTGTTGTCTCTGTCATATTCCTGAGTTTCATTCTCAATTTTAATAGTTAAAATAATTAATCATTTAGTACATTTATATAAGTTTAAGTTTAAAGCAACTATATAAAAAGGGTTTATTTATGTTAACACAGCTTTTATCTAGAAGAAAATCCTACATGGTTAGAAAATACAAATAGTCTCATCATTAAATACACTTTTCTACATTTATAGTCTTGTAATCGGCCTAGCCAAGATCAGATGTGCATTTCATATTGGGTCTATGTTATAGGCTTGTAAAGACAAGAAGATAAACTTTACATAAGAAATACATCTTTGATCTGAAGGAGAGAATGTAGGGCTTCACAATGAATATCAAATATCATGTATAGGTGTTACTGTTTTGAAAAAAAACCACTAAAATACACGCTGAAAATAGGCAAAATTACACGTTATAATGTTTCATTTAAAATTTACCTGTTTTTATCAATTGATAGTTAATAAAGTGAATTTAATTTGAACTACATTATTGGTTCACTGTTATAGACAATTTATTCTTCTTTCTTTTACTGGTTGTTGCAACAAAAAATCTTTAGTGGTTACAAAGTTATGATAAAAAGTTGAATACTATGCGCTTGTTATGAAATTTTGTACTTTTGTTTTTAGCTTGCTCAGTGTAGTGATAAAAGAGAAAAATAAATCAAATTTATGCTATGATGTGTTTTGTTTTCTCTTCTAGTATATACATTATCAAAAACTACCTCATTTATCAAAATTGCAGTACCCTAGCTGGAGATATATTCCATCAAAGTTGGATATACAAATAAAGTGAAAAAATGTCTTGTCCGTAGACATGCATTCCCTAGTAAACTAGAAGCATAATTACATTAATGTTGCATTGCTAAGTTCCTGTTCTTTTGTAGATATGAAAACACTACTAACATTTTTTTCTACCATCTATTAATAGAGGAAAAAATTCAAAAATATGTCAGAATGTCTTGTCCATAGACATGTCTTTTTATCAATATTGCTTGACTTTATGGGTCTTAATTAGTCCTATGTGTTGTTTAAACTTAGAAATATCTTATTTTTAATAAATAAATGGTAATTTAAGTGTTCTCAATTTTTGTAAAATTACTTTACAGGAGTGGATTTTAAAAAGTGTCAGATTATCAGTCATAAAAAGCATACCTTATTTTACTTCAATATTGTTTATTCCAGTTGATGCATACCTTAAAAGATTAACTAAATCAAATGAAGAAATAGTATTTCTCTCTCTCTAACTTTATCTTTTGCATTTCAGTATTAACAGCAGATGAGGAAGTGTCTACGGACAAGACACTTGTACATAACAAGTATTAAATTTAATTATTTGTCTGCTATGGAACTTAAATCTTATTTATAGGTGATGAAAGTTATCTATTCAAATTAAAACTCAGTATTTTCAACATGAATATAGTCATCTATATCACTAATGGAAAGCTGAATACTAAAATTTATGATAAAAGGGATGATTTTTCATTTCCTATCGTTAATTATCCGTTTTTAGGAACGTCACCATCTTACGGTGTTTATATATCTCAACTTGTACGATTCGCTCGTGTATGTAACAATGTTTTAGATTTTAACGAGAGAAATTTATGTATTACTGAAAAATTATTACACCAGGGTTTTCGATATCACAAACTAGTCAAAACATTTACTAAATTTTATCATCGGTATAAAGACATCATTCGTAAATATAGCTCAACATGCAGACTTCTAATACGTTCAGGTATTTCACATCCAATTTTTTATGGTAATATTCTTTATAAAGCACAAAGGTGTCAGTATTCACCTCAGAAACTTACAAAACCTTTGAATAGACTTATTAATAAGGGATATAATTACGATACTGTTGTCAAGTCATTAAAGATTGCATATTTTGGCGTTAATATTGAGTCACTGATAAGGTCTTTGCATCGGAACTAAACACATTTATTCTTAAAACAGTTGTTGGCATGACACGGGTTATGTTCTTCTCATATATGTTATGATGGTATGATACTAAACCCCTAACGGGAAGGATTGTGCCTGATGTTCATATGATTAAATCATAATCTTTCAGTCAGTTTAATTGAAGTCTGGAGCTGGCATGTCAGTTAACTGCTAGTAGTCTGTTGTTATTTGTGTATTATTGTCATTTTGTTTTTTTTCTTTGGTTACATCTTCTGACATCAGACTCGGATTTCTCTTGAACTGAATTTTAGTGTGCGTATTGTTGTGCGTTTACTTTACTACATTGGTTAGAGGTATAGGAGGAGTGTTGAGATCTCACAAACATGTTTAACCCCGCCGCATTTTTGCGCCTGTCCCAAGTCAGGAGCCTCTGGCCTTTGTTAGTCTTGTATTATTTTAATTTTAGTTTCTTGTGTACAATTTGGAAATTAGTATGGCGTTCATTATCACTGGACTAGTATATATTTGTTTAGGGGCCAGCTGAAGGACGCCTCCGGATGCTGGAATTTCTCGCTACATTGAAGACCTGTTGGTGACCCTCTGCTGTTGTTTTTTATTGGTCGGGTTGTTGTCTCTTTGACACATTCCCCATTTCCATTCTCAATTTTATTACCACAATATATTTGTATCCAATTTCCTTGATTTCAGCCTAATTTGATAGGTAAAATGTATGTTATTTTTAAAGAAAACACATTCAACTATGTCAAAATTGAGTTTTAATAATAGTTTGATTGTTTTAAGCAGTCCGATATATGGATTTCAGTTAAAAGAATGTGTCTTCAGTTTGGCTTAATCAATAAATTATTGAGATATGTAAAGAATTATGGGTACATTTTTATATTTTCCAATATTTAAAAAACACAGCTTAAAATTTAATTATTTACTTTTAATCTTAACTTTAACAATCATCTTTGAAAGCATTTAATTGAATATCAATAAAATGTCTTGTCCGTAGACATTATCAAATTGTATTTGTTTCCATTTTCCTCGAAGTTAAGCATCATTTGATAGATAAACCTGATAATATGTATGTTTTTTTTTCAAGAGAACACTTTCAGCTATATCAAAATTAGGGTTTTAATAATGCATTTCATTAAATATGAATACAATGTCTTGTCCGTAGACAAAACATAAATTGTATTGCTAAGTTTGATTGTTTATTATAAGAATATGCATCAAGTTATTTTAATGTTCAATACACCAAAAGAAAGGGTTTTTTTGGAAGTTTTGTTATTTATAGATAATATGAGATACAGTTTTATCAGATAAGATTAATGATCAAAGAAAGCTACTGTTGTTTGAAATAACTGTGAGTTAAACATGTTCTTGTCATTTTTTTTCAATAAAAATGTTTGATATTCAATAATTCTAAACATATTTTGTTGTCCTTGTCATTGACCAAAAATCTGAAACTGGTGATCATGTCTTGAAGCCAATCATTAAAGAAAATTATACAGTTTTTAAACACCATTTATTTAATAAAAATATTAAATATTTCTTCCAAAAACTGCATGTAATTATATAAATGCTTCCAGTGTTAGCCTAACGATAGCAATTTTTTAAAATTTAAACCATTTTTGAACCAAAATATCAAAAGAGTTTTTCCCTGAGGTGATACTCATTTTTGACTTCACGTGAAACACAAAATGCACATCTGATCTTGGCTAGGCCGAATGGTTAGAAAGTATATTATAATTTCACCGTTACAAACTCAATCTTAATTTCATATTCTATTTTTCGAAACTAATCTGTAATAAAATAAACGTAAAAAATATGTAACTTCTTGTGGCGTTGATACATTCGTGTGACGTAGAGTGCATAATTCTATTGTGGTGTACTGGTTAACTGTCGTAAATTCATGGAAGGTGTTCGTTGTTATTCTGTGGTTTACATTTTGTAAATAAACTCATCATAGATACCAGGACTAAATTTAGTATATACGCCGGACGCGCGTTTCGCCTACAAAAGACTCGTCAGTGACGCTCGAATCCAAAAAAGTTAAAAAGGCCAAATAATGTACTGTATATTTTCATTATGTATTTCTCTTTCCTATTCTTCCATTTATTTGTACTGTATTCTTGTTACGTAATATTTTCATTTCAGAAGTATGTGTAACATTGCCATATTAGCGGGAGGTCTGGTTAGTCATAAAACCTCATTCGACCCACCATTTTTTCTTAAAATGTCCTGTACAAAGTCAGGAATATTGCAGTTGTAATCAAATAGTCTGTTTATATGTGTGCTGGTGGTTTTTTTTAGAGTTCGGTGTTTCTGTAACTCTTATAATTGATGTGTTTTTCGTGGTTTTTTTTTTGTGACCCGGATTTGTTTTCGGATTTAACAGCGGTATACTGGTGTTGCCTTTATTTACCTCCAATACATTTCTCTGCATATCTGTGGTTTAAAGAAAAAACAAGGATACCCTGTATATTTGATATGGGGTTAATTTAATTTAATGTTTTGGTCAGTAGCAGTGTTATGCCACTTTTTAAAAACTACAAGACATTAAAGAAAAATTAGAAAAGTTTCACCTAACAGAAGTAGAAATTGAAAATGAACGCGGTCGAAAATAAATGCAGAAAACACATTAAAGCCAACAAGTTGTTACTGTTGCCATTTTTTGTATAGACCAATAGAGGTAGGTTCTTATTTTGAAAACTTAAACCAATTGGTGTGCCACTAGTCTAAATTCCACAAGTGCAGACCATATTATACGACATCCATCGTATATATATCTGGGTAGGTTACTTCCATATGGGGTTCAAACTTCCATGTACATATACATCTATATATTTCATATCATATTAGGTCACTATCACACAAGTTTTACTATTGATAGATTTTATGCATATAAAGACGTATAAATAAGTGACAACTCTACGACAAATCAATCAATTGGAACACGTGTGAAGGTGATACACGACTGAAACTAAATATCAACACAGCAATGTTAATTCTGCAAATTTACGGAAATAATTTATTTTTCTTCTCTCGCCGGGATTCGAACTCATAATATAGAGATATCGATATCGCCAGCACTGTGTCTATGCTCTAGACCACTCGGTTCCCTAGACTGAACAGTCTCGAGAGCTGGACACATTGGAGGAAATGTTGTCTCGATATCTCAATAGCATGAGTTCGAATTCACGCAAGGTAAGAACAAATATTTATAGATTTAAATAAGTACGTTTAAACAATTGACAACATGGTTAACAATTCGTACCTCAATTTGTTTATGTTACACATACTATTAACATTATTGTCGAGCCTTTGACTTTTGTCGAAAAAGCGAGACATAGCGATCCTACTTTCCGTCGTTGGCGTCGTCGTCGTCGTTGTTGTTGTCGTCGTCGTCGGCGGCGGCGTCCACAAATATTCACTCTGTGGTTAAAGTTCTTGAAATTTTAATAACTTTCTTAAACTATCCTTGATTTCTACCAAACTTAGGCAGAAGCTTGTTTTTGATCATAAGATAGTATCTAGAAATAAATTTTGTAAAAAGATAAAATCCTGTTTTTCAGTATTTTATTTATAAATGGACTAAGTTTTTCTGCCAGTTAAAATTACATTCACTCTGTGGTTAAAGTTTTTTAAATTTTAATAACTTTCTTAAACTATCCTGGATTTATACCAAACTTGGACAGAAGCTTGTTTATGATCATTAGATAGTATCCAGAAATAAATTTTGTAAAAAAATTCCCATTTTTCAGTATTGTATTTATAAATGAACTTAGTTTTTATGCCAGTTAACATTACATTCATTCTGTGGTTAAAGTTTTTGAAATTTTAATAACTTTCTTAAACTATCCTGGATTTCTACCAAACTTGGACAAAAGCTTGTTTATGATCATAAGATAGTATCCAGAAATAATTTTGTAAACAAAATAATCATGTTTATCCGTATTTTATTTATAAATGAACTTAGTTTTTTCTGCCAGTTAGGGTAGCACACTACAAAGATTTTATAACTCCAACTCCCAAGTTTTAAAATGCTGTAACTTTCTTAATAATGCTTGAAAATGAATAAAAGTGATAGTTTTGGACAGCTAACAGATTACTCTTTCAAATTAATACAATGTTAATATTATGCAACAATTATGTAACCAATTTTAATGTTAACTGTGTCTAAAATATTTTTCACCAAATTTCCACTTTCAAATGAAATTAGCTTCTGCATAGGAATCCTTAGAGGGTTGATTTTAT
The DNA here is from genome assembly GCF_965363235.1 of Mytilus galloprovincialis. NCBI lineage: Eukaryota > Metazoa > Mollusca > Bivalvia > Mytilida > Mytilidae > Mytilus > Mytilus galloprovincialis. Next base: position 43,127,103 of record NC_134850.1, on the reverse strand, counting down.
TATATGTTGTTCCTATGGCCATTATCTACAAAACGGGGTCTCCGATTTCAGATAGAATGTATAGAACACCTAATTAAACATTATCTTCTTTTATGCGGTTAGGATGTTTACACTAATCAGAGATTTATGAGACAATGGAATACCATAGAGACAATCTGAGACACCCTTTTGAAGCTCATGATGTGCTGATTAAGATTTCGTTAATATTTTCTGTATAGTTAATGAGATGATAGAGCTAAATTCATTCAAGTGAACTTACCAAGATTTTGCAACTAATAACATAATAATTGATCACATGATGATTGCATGATAAAAATATTGCATTCATTTAAAAGATTAATCTTTTATCTATTATATATACCTCTTTTATTATTTTCTATGCATTCATATGAAAGTTACAGCATTTCAAAGATTAGTGATTGGAAGTCAAAAAATCTTTGTATTGTGCTACCTTAACATAACATTAACTCTGTGGTTAAAGTTTAAGATTTTAATAACTTTCTTAAACTATCCTGGATTTCTACCAAACTTTGACAGAAGCTTGTTTATGATCATAAGATAGTATCCAGAGATAAGTTTGTAAAAACAAAATCCTGTTTATAAGATTCAGAAGGTAGGCGAGACATTGGGTTCTGTGGAAATCTTACAATTTTTGTTTTGTATTAACATGCTATGTTTGTATAATTTATAAGATTACTAAATGCTTTAAAGACTTACGTTTTTGCCAAACAATATTCAGTTCGTATAATATATAACTTTCAGGCACAACTCCAGGTGGAAATGATATCTATGCCTTTGAGAATATTGGAATAGTACAACATAAAGCTTTATCAAATCTTAACCTGCAGAATGGATACAAGTATTATGCAACATTGAAAGGTATAAAGAAAGATGTTTAAATATTATTTTCAATTTTTCACCGGTTAAGTTGTTACAACGTAGTAGAGGTCTATGAATTATTATTGACCTAAGAAACCAGTATTGCGTGAGGAAATGTGTCAGGATACCTTAATTCATTATAGGGCATAATATAAAGTAATATAAAAATACCACAACAAACAGACATCTCGTTTCTCGTTTTTATATAGATTAGACCGTTTGTTTTCCCGTTTGAATGGTTTTACACTAGTTATGTTTGGGGCCTTTTATAGCTTGCTGTTCGGTGTGAGCTTAAGCTCCTTGTTGAGGGCCGTACCTTGACTTTAAGGATTTACTTTCATAAATTGTTATTTGGATGGAGAGTTGTCTCATTGGCATTCAAACCACATATTCCTATATCTATATGACGCCCGACAAGCAAAAACGACCCTTATGGCAAAAATTATGAATAATCAGATTTTTTATGAATTAAACAGAAAATACTTATGCCAACTCAATGTAAAAAAATTGAAAACGATCGGTGAAAAATTAGTTAAGAAATTTCAATTTCATGAAATGTGTTCTAACGTAAAATTCAACGTAACGTTGGACTCATTAACTTTGACGTCGATATAAGTTTGCAGCAATTTACTACTTTACTCTTCTCCTGGTACTTGACAAAATGTAGCCTGATATTCCTTCCTAGTATATGGACGGTTTTTTTAATATAGATGTTCCTACCTAACACGTGCAATTCTGGCTACAGGAATAACTACAGGACGAGCCAACTTATCGAACTATTATAAAGGACAATGAAGAGTATCTATTTCTTTTTATTTGTTCATTTTTAGCTCACCTGGCCGGAAGGCCAAGTGAGCTTTTCTCATCACTTGACGTCCGGCGTCCGTCGTCGTCCGTCGTCGTCCTCGTCCTGTGTTAACTTTTACAAAAATCTTCTCCTCTGAAACTACTGGCCACAATCATCATTGGGGTATCTATTTTAAAAAATGTGTCCGGTGCCCCGCCAAACCAACAAAGATGGCCGCCATGGCTAAAAATAGAACATAGGGGTAAAATGCAGTTTTTGGCTTATAACTCAAAAACCAAAGCATTTAGAGCAAATCTGACATGGGGTAATATTGTTCATCAGGTCTAAATCTATCTGCCCTGAAATTTTCAGATGAATCGGACATTTCGTTGTTGGGTTGCTGCCCCTGAAATGGTAATTTTAAGGAAATTTTGCTGTTTTTGGTAATTATCTTGAATATTATTATAGCTAGAGATAAACTGTAAACAGCAATAATGTTCAGCAAAGTAAGATCTACAAATAAGTCAACATGACCAAAATTTTTAACCATTTTTCGTAAATCTTAGTTATCTTTTAGATAAATCTTCTTCTCTGAAACTAGTGGGCCAAATTTAACCAAACTTGGTCAAAATCATCATTGGGGTATTTAGTTTAAAAAATGTGTCCAGGGACCCGGCCAACCAACCAAGATGGCCGCCATGGCTAAAAATAGAACATAGGGGTAAAATGCAGTTTTTGGCTTACAACTCAAAAACCAAAGCATTTAGAGCAAATCTGACAGGAAGTAAAATTTTTGATCAGGTCACGATCTATCTGCCCTGGAATTTTCAGATGAATCAGATAATGGGTTGTTGGGTTGCTGCCCCTGAAATGGTAAGTTTAAGGAAATTTTGCTGTTTTTGGTTATTATCTTGAATATTATTATAGATAGAGATAAACTGTAAACAGCAATAATGTACAGCAAAGTAAGAACTAAAAATAAGTCAGTATGACCAAAATAGTCAATTGACCCCCTAAGGAGTTATTGCCCTTCATAGTCAATTTTTAACAATTTTCTTAAAATTAGAAGATTTTCAATAACATTTTCTACAGAAAGTACTGTTATAGATAGAGATAATTGTAAGCAGCAAAAATGTTTAGTAAAGTAAGATCTACAAACACATCACCATCACCAAAACACAATTTTGTCATGAATCCATCTGTGTCCATCGTTTAATATTCACATAGACCAAGGTGAGCGATACAGGCTCTTTAGAGCCTCTAGTTTTTTTTGTAAAATTAATTTCTGATTTATCATGAGCAACGATGAAATAATGGTACTTTCTGATACCATAGAATAGGTTTAATCAAAACAGATAAAATTGGTTTCTAATCTCTCCATTTTCTAAGTAGTTTCATCGTTCTCTTGCTTACAATGTTAACCGACTTATCTTATTGATGATGATTTTTGGAAAATTCTTCCACATGCGATACAGTATCACAATTTGATCGTCAATATTTTTTTTAGCTTGACAAAATCTACCAAACGTTTAGTATGACCAAAGGCTTATTTTTCTAATATTGTCCAGTTACATGTAGCACACACAAAGCAAGATAGTCAGTCATATACCGATTTTTTTTCTCCTACAATAACAGAACAATAAAGACTTTCATTTGTTGGATTTCAAATATAAAAGAATTCTTTTTATTTTGGGAGCGATTTCAGTGTTATCTTAAATATAATAATAAAAAAAACACACTGAAGTGTGAACTCCTGAATCTTCCAGGGCACTATCTGTTTTTCATGGGGTTCGTGTTGCTCAATTTTTAAATTTCTGTGTTATTTTTTGTTTCACACGTTTAATTTTTACTCTTATTCGATCTTTCTAAGGTTCAGATTGAATCAATTCATATTGCCAGTTAAAACAGTTTGGCCATTCAAAATCAAATTGACAATAAAATTAGAAATGAAATATAGATTAAAGGAGCCCAATGTGGGAATTTGTCGTGGAAGGTCAGTGTTTTGAACATTTAATCTAAAGGAATGGAATATATTTTGCCAATAGGGCGTTTAATACTGGTATTAATTTACAGCCGAATCTATTGAGTGTGAAGGCAAAGGTAATATCTTTGGTTAGCTTGATTCGCGGCTAGCTTAACCGTGAAGTCATTTTTAGTTCAGGTAAACTACACTCCTTTAAAAGTAGACTCATCCGACAGATAACCAATCTATCTGTCTGTAGGACCAGGCTACTCCGAAAGGATGGTCGTATACCTTGGCTAACCAAAGATATTACCTTTACCTACACACTAAATGGAATCGGCTGTAATTAATTTAATTGTTTCATATTTTTCATATCGGGGTCTTTTATAGCCGACGATACGGTATGTTTTATCTCAATGTTGAAGGCCTATAACTACGATCTGGGACTATTGTACTAGTATAAGAGTCCCATCTACGACACACATCAGAATATATAGATGCAAATATTATGTGCGGACAGCAAGGTGACCAGACATTTGTCCATTCTGTTCAGTGGACATATCTAGTCTATAGATGCTCCGTGTTGAAGACCGTACCTTTAAGGGTTTACTTTTTTAAATTATGACATGGATGATGAGTCTTTTCATTGGCACTCATACTCATCTTCTTATATCTACATTCAGTTCCATTTGTCTGAAATGCTGATACATATGTGTCAAAACCCGACTATTTTTATTCACAAGAAAATAACACAATCTGAGGTTCAGAGTCATGTCTGCTATGAGGTACTGTTTGTGGTAAACCATGCAGACTAGCATAATTTTTCAAATATTGTACCAATGAAAATGTATTTTTTGAACGTCTATTACAATTTTGATATCTTTACTGTTGATGTGTTTAATCAAAGATTTTAAACGGGACTCTCAAATACTATAGGTAACAGAAATGTATCTCGACAAACTTACCTGTCGTCAAAAGTTTATGTAAAATTTTGTTCGCTTTCGCTCTCCGTATCTAGAACGGGATTTATCTACGCCGTTTTATTTCAATTTACCCAATAAATACATATCTTTGCCTTCTTTGAATAGTTCATTTCTACATGTATTATCTTCAATGTTATCGTTAAATGAGAACTGCAGCTGCGAGTGCAATTTCATCCGTTTCAGATATTTCTTGCAATAAATATATACGCATGTTAATGTTTACAAAACAAACTAAAATGCACGTTAAACTAAAAGTGATTTAAACGAAAAATAACATTTGAAAACTTTATTAAATAACATAAAAAATATATCTCAAGTGCGAAATTTCAATCTGTCCGTGTTCGTAATGAATATCAACTATTTTTATGTATTACTATAATTATAATAAGGTTCGCCTGGATATCCCTTATCAGAGAAATTTGATTAGAAGTGAACTTGAAAATTTCAATATTATGCAAAAATAAAATAGATTGTTTTTTAACATCTAAAGTATGACATTTCAAGATTGAAAAAAATATGAAGAACAACAAGTTTATTTGATGTGATCTATTATATGTTTTTTTCAGCTTGTACTGCCTCCATTAGTCCTTGCCTCATGTTTACAGATCATTGTAATATATCCAGCATCATCTTTTTTGAAAATTAACGCAACATTGCAAAATTGCATTTGTCTCTGTTTCTGATTTTACATGGCGTTTAGAAATACCATTGAAAGTTTATTATCGGATTGTTAACCTTATCTATCCGTGAATTTAGAGGTTTACACGACGGGTGATACAGTCAGTGACTCCTGATCATTAAGTCAAAATCATCAATTTAAAAAATGTCTTCTCGTCGTTGTATAACCTTTCGTACTAGAGTTGCATATTTATTTCAACAAAGTTAACAACTCAATTTAAGTTAAACAATATCCCGCATCTCATTTTATTCACAATCAAAGAAAATTAATACAACGAAATTGAACTGTGACCATTAAATAGTATACATATATTTGACAACATTGTATGATTAACCAGCTTAAACAATCTCGTGTATGCATCCAAAATTGTTAATCATTTTTCGAATTAGCTCAAGCCTCTAGCGATTTTTATTTTATAATGATCACTCGTCTGATGATTTTGTTTCTCTTCTTTGTTGTTTTGTTTCTTCATGGCCTACCACACAGACCATTTAAGAAAAAAAGATTAAAAGATTTGTTTTCGAATGGATGCAGAACACCTATAATTTGTTTACTTTTAGAAAATGTAAAACAAGAATTAAGATAAAACTTGTCCTGAATAAAATTGAGAAAGGTAATGCAGAATCTGTCAAAAAGACAACATCCTGGCCAAAGAACCGAATTTTAGGTTTATTATAGTTTTTGTGCCGTATGAGCCGAGTTGATTCCATCCCCTTTCCACTTAGAAGATGAGTGCCCGGGATCTCTAAAGCCGATTTTGGCGATTTTTGTAGGAGATTTAAGTAAACTTCTAAAGCATTTATAAAACAAGTGAAACATTGATTTACTGCTTACTGATGATACCCCCGCCGAAATATTTCGGTAAACAGGAAGTTGTTGAGTGATGAATCTGAAAACGCATCGCACGATATAACTGAATTATATAAACCCTGAAACCAAATTTCAGAAATCCTTGTAATGTAGTTCCTAAGAGATATGCGACTAATATATTCATGGGACGAACGGACGGACTGACAGAACTAAAAGTCAGAAACTTAATTAGATTGAACAAACTGCATGTAACAATATTTTAAACCAAAACAATTTGTACAAATCAGCATGACTTTAATAGTCAGATGATTTTTTTTTTTTTTGATTTTTCTATTTCCCTTGAATGATAATTTTCGACCATTTCGTGTTTTGCACATTAACTAAAGTAGAAAAACTGTAAAAACTAAAATTATTCTTCGCTTCCTATTTGCTGCTAGTTTGATGTGTTACGACACTCGTAAAGAAAGAGGAAAAATTTTGTAAAATTATCTCTGCTGCTATGGGAATGATTTTTTACATATCAAGTCTACAGTTTGATAATGTTGATTTGTTGGAAGTAAGCAATTTTTACTTTTGCCGTGTATCCATTTGCTATTTGCTGATAGTTTGAAATATAACGACACTTATTGAACAATGTACTGTTGTGATCACGAGTATATCTTAATACCGATATATACCTTGGATGGTCGTTCCTGCAGTCAGGAACGGCCGATTGCTCTTCTAGTGAATATAGACGTCTGTATTAGTCATTAGTTCAACCGGAAGAGGATGGTTTCTGGGTAGTGCTTCGGACATCTCTAGATGGTCTGTCTGATGACCTAAAACTAACCCTCCGGATACTACAGTACAAAAACAATTTTCGTCAAAGTTCCTCGGCTCCTATTGATGGGAATAGTTTAATATTTAGTCTGCAGATTGATAGTGTTAGGTTGAAGCCTGTAAGCGTGAACCTGATTATGAATTGTACCCACTTTATGTTTTAAAAGCTCTTACAACATTCATTGAACAAGACAAATGTGTGTGAAAGTTTTCCAAGGTTCAGTAAAAGGGAGTGTCTTGATTTGTTTGATATTTCTCTAAATTTTTCAAAACAAAATGAGTTATACTTTAGATACAACTGCCTGTAAACAGACCAAAAGCATAACGCTTCCTGCAAAGGTTTTTATTGATCATATGCTAAGAACCGATGTGTAAATTGTTCACTCTAGTAGTGGAATGAAGTAAACCTATTCAGACGAAGAATTTCTTTATTTGAATAAATGTCAAATCTGCATATTTGTTTTGTTTTAGGCTGTTTATTTAACACTGAGTAATAGGGAAACATCTTTAATGATATTACCTCCCCTCTTTTTAAAAGACCCTGAGTGTAAGCACTAAGTTTGATATGAATGTCTAGGATTGATTAATCACATATTATTGGGTCACGGCTGGTAATCTACACACGCAGAACATTTGGTTCTGCAATGAAAACCGTGAGAGGATTTTCCGGTTGTGCTTGAGTGGAGTAATTGTCACCGCTTCAAAAGGTATGTACATTTCTAAATCTCAATTTTCTTATTCAACTGATCAAAATATTGAAAATCGGAGAATGCTATGCTGTGGTGAATACTTTAACGAAGAGATACATGTATCATTTACTGTTGTACGTAGAGTTGAACTCCTACAAAATCAGTTGTCCCACGGGAAATTGCCTAAAAAAGTGACATTTCAATTTTGAAATGGTTCTATTTACAGACCTACAAGTTCAAATTTGGTTTTTTTTTCGGGCAATGGGTATGAATGTTGTTTTTGGCGGCGTATGCGCTGTCCTGTGTCGATAGACGTCTTAGTAATTCCAAAAACTACATTTTTTTCATTAAGTCATGCGTGAGGGGATCGGTTCGGATTGAGGACATCGTGAATGCGTGAGGGGAGGTAAAAGTCATATCTTCATATTCAAGCTATGAGTCGTTGAAACTTACCTAAATTTGGCTATATTGTTCATGAAAAAACACATATGGGAGTGTGCTTAAAAAAGTTTATGAGATTGGATTTTGAAATAATTGTAGGAACCTAGGTGTAATAATATGTTTCACGAAGAATAAAGTTAAAAAATGTTGTCAACGATTTTGTTTTCTTGCTACAAGTAAAAACTAGATCGATTATTTGCCCACATCTGCAAATATGGAGACAGATTTGCAATTCAATAGTTAGACTTTATTCATATAAAGAATATTTGGTGATTTATTGTATAAATCAAAATAAACAATATCAAATTTTGTGTTTTTAGAATCATCTGTATATCTGCCTGTGTTGTTTCGAACATTTCGTGATTTTGGGCGAACAGATTTCGTCTAATAGGTGTCGAAGTTTTCATCGGCGATATAATTTTCTTAGATATATGTGGTGATCTCTGTGACGTATATTTGACGACAGGACTACTCACAGGGGGTTTAGTTCGCTTCGAGGGCGGGGATAACTTGTATCTCCATGGTTTTTTGTAGAGAGTCAATTTCAGTCCTCTTTTCCTTTTTCCTTTGAATAATGGCATTTTCTGAAATTGAACAAACAATTAATAGTTTGATTTCATTTCAGTGATCAGTTAACATCTATTAAAGTATAAGGATAAATCTGTGCTTTTTAATCAGCATTGATTTGATAACATTTATTGAGTCAACAAAAGTCACAAAGCCAAATATTAAAAAAAATGTTTGTACTTCCCCTCTCGCATTCACGATGTCCTCAATCAGAACCGATCCCCTCACGCATGACTTCATGGAAAAATGTTGTTTTTGGAATTATAAAGACGTCTATGAACACCGGACAGCGCACACGCCGCCAAAAGCAACATTCATACCCATTGCCCGAAAAAAATACAAAATTTGAACTTTTAGGTCTGTAAATAGAACCATTCAAAATTGAAATGTCACTTTTTTAGGCAATTTCTCGTGGGACAACTGATTTTGTAGGAGTTCAACTCTACGTACAACAGTAAATGATACATGTATCTCTTCGTTAAAGTATTCATCACAGCATAGCATTCTCCGATTTTCAATATTTTGATCAGTTGAATAAGAAAATTGAGATTTAGAAATGTACATACCTTTTGAAGCGGTGACAATTACTCCACTCAAGCACAACCGGAAAATCCTCTCACGGTTTTCATTGCAGAACCAAATGTTCTGCGTGTGTAGATTACCAGCCGTGTGGGTTTGATATTGAAAACCACATATGATTTGCTATGTTTTCCCAAATATCCTTTTCACCATTTTAGCTGTTGATTTTGCTAACAGAGAAAACCTCAAAGTTTCAGACCCAATAACCATTGAATATACTCCACCTGAGAGATCGGATAAACCAATCACTTTATCAAGTCGTCTTATCACAACAATTACAGAAATAAACCCATGGTAAGTAGCAATAATATGATAATCAGCCTACTACCTTTAATTTCTTTGAAGTCATGGTGTAAAAATGAAGTAAAAATAGGCGATTGCAGTGTTGTATGTCTTTAAGATTGAAGAAGTAAATTGAAATCTGACCAACTCAAATGAGTTTTGTCTATAGATATAGGAAGATGTGGTGTGTGAGATCCAATATGCTTTTTTAATGACTTTTGTTATAATTTTGTTAGAATAAGTTCTGGCCATATACTTCCATGTCTGGTTTTTGTATTTTCGTAAAATATTTATTCAATCACTTTTACGTCACATGTGACAAAGCACTTAAAAATATGATCATCCTATTTATGAAGAGTTCTTTATATCAATGAGAGATCAATTTCAATTCCAAGAAATGGTTTTACATAAGTCATATTTTAAAATGGAAAGAAGTTTCACAATCTTGGAGTATGATATAGAGTATCACATGTGGTCAGATAGATCATATCCAGGATATTGGTATAATTTTATTTTACAGTTGGAAAGGAGTTTTTATTGACCTTGAATCGGGTATAGATTATTACCTGTGGTCAGTTGGATCAGAGCCTGGCTATACAGATATGATGTCATACATCAAGGTTGTTGATAGAGAATGTGCAATTACAGACAAAAATAATCCCTTAACACTTCAGGATGGTCATTATTATTATATAAATGTCCTGGTGAGTAATGAGTTCTAGAACTGATTATAATAATTTATAAACAATATCTTGAATTAGGGGAGAATGCTTCAAACTGTTAATAGAAGAATAGGACCAATAAAAATAAGAGGAACAGATGAGAAAGAAAACAAATAACACACATATTGAACATATTAACATGTGATAACTGCCATATTTCTGACTTGTGACATGCATTTTCCCACGAATTTGTGGGTTAAACCTGGTTTTACCAATATCGAAAACCTTCTACTTGCATGACAGTAATTTATAGTTCAACTTCCGTTATCTTGACACAATTTTGTCAAAAAAAAAGAAGAAATGGCTAATAAGACATCAGAAGAACGGGAAGATAGAAATTAGAGGCTAAAAATGTTTACATTCATCTTTTGTTTTATCATTTTTGTATGCACATTATGAATTTGTTACCTTTGTTTCCAAAAAAAAACATGCTTGATTTGTCTTATAATTTATTTCTTTTTAAGAGTAAAACTGTTGATTGCAATGAATTACATTTCACATGATGAATCCTTGATACTAAGTATACAATTCAAGTTTTTAATGCATATTAAATTTTTAAATTTATACTTAGGGAAAATAGTATTGAGCTGCTTGAATTATATTAACAGTTTTGCTTATTGTTTATTTAGGCATTCAACAAGGCAGGATTATCATCATTGGCTACATCTTGGGCGTTCCAAGTAGACACAACGCCACCTACACCAGGTCAGGTATACGATGGAAATAAGCGTCAGCTGACAGGAAGTATAAAAGACATTGACTACCAGACAGAGACCAAAGTTCTATATGCTTACTGGGAAGGTTTCCATGAATCCCACTCCACAATTAAAGATTACTTTGTCTCTGTAGGAACGTGTCCAAGCTGTGAAGATGTTTTACAGCAACAGGCGATTGGAATTACATATGGTTTGTACTCAGTAAATCCCACTTTCTCATTTAAGATTATTATTTCTTAAATCCTAGACGATTTATTTTTTTCATAAGCAGTTGATAGGTGATTTTATCATCAACATGTGTTTCAGTTAATATCAGTTGTTTATTGGTCAACATTCGTTTAGGTACTTAAATTTTCTTACCTTTCTATGAATATGATAAAATTGAGAATGGAAATGGGGAATGTGCCAAAGAGACAACAACCCGACCATAGAAAAAAACCACAGCAGAAGGTCACCAACAGGTCTTCAATGTAGCGAGAAATTCCCGCACCCGGAGGCGTCCTTCAACTGGCTCTTTTTAAGTCCCGACAAAGGACACATGCATGATGACGCCACATGAAAAGAATACACCTTTTTTGTATATTAAAAATTTATTAAAAAAGGAATTATGGGTTTGCTTAGATATCTTTTAAAACTCATCACTAATCTTGTGTTAGCCTCGTGTTTTTAATTTAAAATTTAGATGTCTCATTTTAGTGGACAAATGCTGTTAGCGTTAGTATCTACATATGTTCTTAGGAATTTGTCAACAGTGGGGATACGTTTTTAAGAAAAAAAGGTTTGCAAAACAAATGTTATGTTTTGATCTCCATCAGTATAATATGTCTGGAGAACTTCAGTTTCCACATAAATCTTATATATTTATATCGTGTTATTTCCAAAAGTATATTAGAAAACATTTGTTTTGGTGTTTGACTGAGAAAGTATGTCACAGTAGTGACATCTTACACAGCTGAGATGTATAACCAATGTACCTGAACCAAGTCAAAAGTCCGACAGTTGTTATCCATTCGTTTGTTATGTTTGGGCTTTTGAGTTTACCATTTTATTACGGAATTTCCGTTTTGAATTTTTCTCGGAGTTCATATTTTTTGTGATTATAATTTTTTCAAGTGTAACTTGCATATCTATTTATTATTTCAGATTTTACATTAGAAAACATCCACCTCGGCACAGGACTGAGATATTACACTACAGTGACTGGATGTAACACAGCAGACATGTGTACAACAGTGACATCAGATGGTGTGATTATAGACAATAGTCCGCCAACAGCTGGGGTAGTCCAAGATGGAACTGGCTTCTATGATATATCATATCAATCTATGGTGTAAGTCTTATATAATTCTTTTATAATGACACATTTGTTATTCCCAAGCTAGGCACATCTAAATAGTCCTAATCTGGTCATATATTTCTTATTGTCATCATTCAAACAAAGTTGTCATCATATTATTGTTCATGCCTTCAGATGTTAACTTGTTTTTTGGTATATGGTAAATTGGAGAGTTACAGTATACATTTCATTTAATAAGGGCCTAATAGGTGGTACGTACAATTTTGTAATAAAGCTTTTAATTTTTATTGCATTCACTTAACTTGTACTTTTTCTTTCCTGCCATGCCCTGCTTTAGTGAAGGTGGCATTCAATTTTAGCCTGGCGTATCTGTTAATACAAAATGTAGGTCACGAATTTGCTAATTATACTAAATACAGATCAAGTGCAAGGTTTAGTTGCGTTACATTATTCTTGAGAAATGTCCCTGAATTAATGGACACATTTTCTTTCCCGCTACCGAATGTTATGAAACTTACATATAATGTTTTTACCACCAAAAACAATATGTTCAAACTAGTACATTTACTCTTGAATATTTACAATCGGTACATATGTGTCACATGGACACATACCGAGTCTTATTTTATATTTCAATGTCTTATTACAAATGTAATATACCACATGTCTTACTTCAATTGTTTAGAGTTTCTCTGGTTTTTCTTACTTTTTCAGTAAGTACATAGTATCATTAAAACTGCATTTTAGTTCACATGGCGCACAGGGCAATGCAACTATTGTAATCACTTGATGTCCATTACGTTGTTCTTTTTTTCTTTGTTACTTGTTGTCTTCGTAAACTTTTGCTACACAATTGACTCGTATAGGCGTTTTCTAACTCTATATTTTAATATATGTAAACTCAAAAGAACTTCTGGTAAATTTTGATTTTTAAATTTTCTGAAATAAATTCTGTGAAAACAATCGATTTGTCCATTCTTAACACCACTATATCACAAGAGAATTAAAACTCTGTCTTAAAGAGATATTTCACAATGTTCCATACAATTAATACGAACTAATTGTTTTAGGATATAGTTCTATATATTGTGTTAAAAATGGGCAAAAAATAAAACTTGTCACACAGAAGAAGTGATCAGAAAGCTGAAGATTCTCATTGGCAACATATATTTGGAAATAGATTTTTTTTCAACTGATTGTCGGCATTCTTATTGGAACCAACTGGTCAAATTTCCTGGCCAACCTTTTCTTATTTTCATATGAGTCGAATTTTCCTCAGATACAGGAAGATTAAAAAATTTAGGTATTTTATTTTACATGCAATTATATCGAAGATGTTCTTTTCATTTTCATTAAGTATCCAATTTTTACTGATTGTGTCCGATTGATATATCCTCCTGAAATAGAGATAAAAAAAACACAGATTAACATTTATTCCGAATTTGACAATATACCAACTTCATCAGCGTATTGAGTATACATTTCACAACTCAAACGATATCCAAGAGCTTGCAGTGTTAGATTATAGCTGTGTCTCAGTAATAGCCACATGTAGTCTTGTTTTCATCAATATGTTGTATTATCAGCGTCATATAAACCGTTACATGTAAAGTAATCCTACATATTTCGTTACCCATCAATGTATGTTTGACATACTCAGACAAAGTAATGTTGATAGATAAGTTGTTTGAAATGGTAGTTGAGATGTTCTTTAAGTAAGGAATAAAAATTGTTAAGATTTTCAAGCATGACTTTTGTCCTCTTTCTTTATTATGTGGAAAATTTACCTATATATCAACTAATTGGTATTGGTATGATTTACTTCAGCTTGGTTTAACAGAGGGATTTATGGTGAATAGGAATTTATATCTGAGAAACAGGCTATACATGTCCTCGGTTTTAAAATTCCTCAAATCATGTTTGTATTATTCAAAATTACCAGTACATTGTGTTTTCACAAGGATCATCAGTCCTTCACCTTGCATTTGATACCTTAATTACTAAAATATATCCTACATAGTTAAAGATATACCTTCATGCATAGGACCTATTTTGTTTTAAATACGTACTATTTTCCGGTATGTTCTTTTCTGACTGTGCCCGATTGGGTTGTGTAACAAAGTCTATCCCAATTACTTTGGCAAAGAATGCCGCTCACGCCAGTGCTAGGGGCCGTCTGACGCTTGCAGTGAGGTGAGAGTTTTTTTTTTTTGCTCCATGTTAAAGTCCTCACTGTGACTTTGAGCTGAACATCAATAAAAGTGCTGTTCCTTTGCTTTTTGTGTGTTTTTTTTTTTTTTGCTGTGCATGGATTGAAACCCCATATCCTTTGTTTTCTATTATAGGAACATAACTAGGTTATACCGACATACTATCCCTTATTGAATTAAATGTCAATATACAGAATCTACTGGTCAACCAAATGGGACGGGGTTTATTACCCTCAATCTGTTCTGCAGATGTATTACGGGAACATGAACTAAGATAGGCTAAAGTGACATGCTATCCCTTATTGAACTTAATCTACTTTACAGAATCTACTTGTCAGCCAAATGGTACGGGTTTGATGACCCCCAATCTGGTCTACAGAAGTATGTATGGAGGGCAGGACTAAAACCCGGTTATGGTGACATAGTATCACCTATAGAGCTCCATCTGACAGAAACTGCGACTTTACTGAACTCTACCAGTTATAACCTTGACCTTCCTGTCAACAAGAGGATCTTTGTAACTGTCAGAGCATATAATAAAGCTGGTATGTACACAATATTGTAATATACAGACATTCTAAAATTCAAACTAACTACACGAATCATACACGTACGGACGATACACTTATTGAGAAAGGACGCAGAATGCAAGATGAGTGCACTTTAAATGATGCACTCACGATGAGCTTTGTGCTTTACATAGAGGATTAACGCATAATGAGTTGTGATCATTACACGGACGATGAATGCACGATGAGTGATCAGCGTTAAGAGGAAAGTGAACGTCAGATATATGCATGGTCACAGTGATTAATAAGCATATAAAAACTAGAATGATAACGATATAACGAAACCTTGAATTATTTGTCCAGTTAAAGAGCCGATAACTCTGCATTTAAATCGGCGATTCGAATTTTATCACAAGATAGCAACACGCAAGCATTCTTGTGATATTTTATTTTATTTTGATGTTATATATTGGTAGAGTTTTCTATTATGAATGAGATTTTGAATAAACTGTGACAACATAGATATTTTCCGCGCTATTCGTCACATGCACATGTGATTTTGGTACATGTTTGCCATAAAATACATTTTTTCTCTCTGAATATACAACAATTACTGTCTTTTAGTGAGGTAAGTATGTGGTTTTATTGTCTTTTGTAAAACAAATACAAAAATACAACAATTCGATAATTTTCATCGGATTTTCGAAGCAAAAATTGCTTATTGATTTGGGGATGTAAGGCGGGCTGGCGGCGGGTGGTTGTTCGGCTGCCAAACAGTATTTTGAAAAACTTTTTAAAAATTTAGACATGTTGTTGCCTGTGCCTAATGTAGGTCAAGTACAATTTTGAAGATTTTAGCTTTTCTCGTTGTTCAGGTATAGCCCTTTCCAAGAATCTAATTTTTGATGAATTAATCTATTTCTGTACGAAGGGAATAACTCATTTTTTAAAGAGATTTTTAAAAGACACTGTATAATGGAAAAATGACATTTTGGATTTTTTTTTCTTTTTTTTGGTGATTTTTTTAAGAATTTTGTGGTAGGTTTGTTTGTTATTCTGTATAAACTAATTTTCTGAATGCTATTTATATATATAAAAAAAATAGGAAGTGAACTCCTTTAATTAGATAATAATCTTTTTTTATCACAGGATATATTCATCTATACTATTAAATGAAGAGACCTCATTTTGTCTGTCGCTTCTCTTCCTTCCACAATAAATTAATCCTCATGCCTCTGTGTCCTATATGTACCATGCATAGTCGCATTTATCATCCTCACATATTATTATTCAATTTGGGTTATTTGGGGAGAAAAACAAAAATAAGTGCGTCCGGATATGGTTTCCGTCATCGGACGGACTTTTAAGTCATAGACAAGACTTCCGTTTAGGACAGTTTAAAAATTATACATAATTTTCACAAGTACTTGGGGTCCTTTTGGACAGGATCATTATTTTCGCGTGTTTTTTTTTGTGTTAACTATGATCATCCATAGACATAACATAAAGTGTATTTGCTATTTACTATCAATTCAAAGATTATCCACGGCGGTCACTGATATATTATGTAGAGACTATCAATTCCAAGTTTACTATCCACGGCGGTCACTGATATATATATATTAAAAAAAGACTCTTTATACAGTATATATGAATATATCAGTGACGTCCGAAGTGGTTAGTAAACTGGGAATTGATAGTTAATACTAATCACACTTTATAGCATATGTATGTTCATGGTTTACAAAAAAAATCAAAAATAATTGAAAATAAACAGTTAATATGAAAATAAAGGTCTTTGGAAAAAAGGGGGAGGGCTAAAATTATTTGTCCTGTCCGTAAGTACCTATGACTTTTGATAAAATAGTTTGCAAAAATTTATCCTACAAGAGTTTACATACTTTCAACCACGGTCTAAATGCCAGAGATTTCGCGGGTGTGTTCTCGTTACATTTAAAGTTGTTGACATTGACAGATAAGTTGCAAATCTATATGAGTTTGTGTCAAATGAAATTATTATACCCCCGCTTTCAAAAAAGGGGGGTATACTGTTTTACCTCTGTCTGTCCGTCCGTCCGTCCGTCCGTCAGTCCGTCCGTCCGTCAGTCAGTCCGTCCCATGAAACTTTCGTCACATTTTTCTCAGGAACTACACATCCACCCTTTCTGTAATTTAATATCAACATTTATATATGTCAGCTATACCGTGTGATGCGTTTTCAGATTGATCACTTGACAACTTCCTGTTTACCGAACACTTGTATGATTTTACACATGATAGCCAAGTTGAAAATTTTCGTCACATTTTTTCAGGAACTACAATACAAGGATTTCTGAAATTTGGTTTCAGGATTTATATAAGTCAGCTTTACCGTGTGATGCGTTTTCAGATTCATCACTCGACAACTTCCTGTTAACCGAACACTTGCATATTTTTACACTATTAATATTATTCACTTGCGGCGGGGGTATCATCAGTGAGCAGTAGCTCGCAGTTTCACTTGTTCTTTTTAATTTTCCACTCTATTTGATCCTGCATTTTTTATTATTAGTTAATCCTGACTTTTTTTTTTTACAAATATTGACATCCTGCCATTTTTTTTTTTGGCGAAGTGTCTCATCTTGACTTCTTTACTAAAAACTCCTGTCCTTCCCTTCCTTTTTTCAAATTTCATCCTAGCCAACCAACAACCCCCCTCCCCCTTCTTCCATAACAATCAAATGGTAGCCCCCTTATTATTATGATCATGTCCAATAAAACTATAGGTTAGTAAGTTCCCTTTCGATTATTGATGTAATAAAGTTAATAACACAAAATCTAGGATAATAACACAAAATCAAAGACAGGAGACCTAATATGTGCTGTTTCAAATATATTGATAACTAATCGTAAAAGTTACAAAATGAATTTCAAGTTGAAAGGAAATAAACCGTTTTAGATAACACGTTGAGCGTACTTTACACGATTAAAAATGAATGCACGTTGAGCGCACTTTACACGATTTAAAATGAATAAACGTTTAGTGCACGTTGAATTGAAAACACATGGAATGGTGATTGATTAACGCACGCACGCAGAATAAACAATGCATGGTAAATGCACGGAAAATATGTCAGTTTGAAATTTGGACGTTCTATATATAAATCAAAACTATAGATTGTCTCAAAGTACAAA
Organism: Mytilus galloprovincialis; assembly: GCF_965363235.1. Lineage (NCBI taxonomy): Eukaryota > Metazoa > Mollusca > Bivalvia > Mytilida > Mytilidae > Mytilus > Mytilus galloprovincialis. The sequence continues at coordinate 43,108,997 of NC_134850.1, read as the reverse complement.
ACTGAGAAACTGGCATGCTGTGATATTATACAATGCATAATTATCCTGTTTTGAGCCCAATAGAAAAACAGTTTATGTTTTGAGACAGTGTCTCGTTTCACTGCAACATTTATACCGTATCAAATGCAAATTATGGGAAAAGAACATCAATTACGAATCTGAAGTGGATACTGTAAAAATTCCTCAAATCTAGTATTCTTTCAAGACGTCCTAGATGAAACTCTATGTAGAAACATTATGGACGTCACAAAATGGGCATTATATAGTCAGTGGATGTACATGTACTACACAAATGAATATAAAGTTCATGCAAATAACACCAGTATAAACCAATATACATATACAGAGGTGGAGTAGCTAATGAGTGACCTATCAAAGACTTCTCAAAAAGAAGGTAGATCTCTAAACGTCTGTCTAAGGCACAATGATGCATTGCCTACGCAAAAGAAGATTTTGTGTCATGGCATAAGATAAAGAGTGATAATTTGCAGAATGAAACGTTAGAGCGAGGATCGGGTATATATCAAACAAATAGTCAAAAAATATTCAAATTTTAAGGTCTTCTGGTATATATAGGTATACTTTTCAATAAAGTAAGTACGAAACAATGAACATCTTATTTTGTCGTGTAAAGTACGCAGTTGTTTATTATATGCATCTTCTGTCACCCCTCCACAATCGTGAAAAAATTGTCTGAAAAAAAAGGTAAAAAGGTAGAAAATAAAATTTTATATATCATGAATATCACACTTCAAAAATAATTTAGAAGTAAACAAAAGAGAACATAATACGCCATTTTCTAGAATAAGAACAAATTTCAAAGTACTCAGAAAACGGTTTTTTGTTTGTACTGGAAGACAAAGCAGAAAAAATGCGGTTGTGGCATGCCGTAAATACTACACGGACGTTCTAAGGAATGATTTTTTTAAGTGTACTTCATTAAAGTATGTGCGCTCTACAATGAGTCATACAGTTAACAATCATATCATAACCACATCACAGATTGAGAGCCTTCTTCAGATTTGAAGGTCCTACAATGTATTAGTTACCTAATCTACACAAAAACTAGCAAATTATCGTTTAATCTCGGCCTGTAGTAAATTTTCTACAACTAATTATGCCCCATTTATGGTCATTATGTTTGCTGGTCTGTGTGTCCGTTCGTCTCTTCGTTCGTCCGTTCGTTCGTCTGTCCCGCTTCAGGTTAAAGTTTTTGGTCGAGGTAGATTTTCATGAAGTTGAAGTCCAATCAACTTGAAACTTAGTATACATATTCCTTATGATATGATCTTTCTTTTTTTATGCCAAAAACGGTCCATTGAACATAGAAAATGATAATGCGGATGGGGCTTCAGTGTACTTGGGTCACATTTTTGTTTTTCAATGTTATTTTCTAGTTCCTTTACAACTATCAAATAACTTATCATTAACTTTTGAAAAAAACATGAAAATAGTGGAATCTACTATTTTTGGAGTGTGAAAAATTCTGTGGATGTTTTAGTTAAATTACGTGCTTTTGCTGGTTCTCTTAATTCAGTTGACGGATTTGACTTTTTAAATCTTTACATTACACTTCCACACAATCTTATCAAATAAAAGTTTCCCTATGTAGTTAAATAGTCTTTTGGTGAATCGGAATGAAAACATATTTGCTACAACTCATGATAAGCTTTCTTCTCTATTGACAAAAGTAGGTATGCTAGTTATACTTAAATGTACTACATGTGTGATGGGAGGATTGCAGCTGTTAATGTTTTCCATGGTTATATTTGTGTACGTTTCGGTAATAAAGTTTAACGACATGATGTAGGAATCATAAAGGCGTTAATTGCGCCTCTTTAATATCAGACTTGTTCTAATATATTAATGAATCAGATTCACAGTATATTACCAAACTTTGTATAGACCGTGTAAAATGCATTCAATTGATACATAATGATTTATTAACACTTATCGTTATGTAGATGATATTTTTGTGTTAAATAAACAAGAATTTTCTAGATATACGGCCGGAATTTATCGAAAAGAACTTGCTTTCAATAATTCACATATAAACGGTAACAACTGTCCTGTCCTAAAATTAGATATTTCAGTTTGATACCGGAATTTCGACACTAAAATTTTACGACAAAAGGGACAGTTTTTCGTTGAATATTGTAATTTTCCTTTTTGGACGAAGATGTTACTTTTACAACATCTTACGGTGTTCACATATCACAAATAGTTCGCTATGCCCATGTCTGTAGTGACGTTTTGGATTTCAATGAACTTATCTATGTATTACTGGTAACTTATTTACTCAGGGAATTCGTTTCTACAAATTATTAAAACCTTTAATACATTTTTTCATAGATATAAAGATTTGGTTTGGGTGTTTTGTTGTACCAGTAGAAAACTTTTATCAAACGGGATAGCACAAAGCACATCCTAATTTTTACGGAGATGTAGTTTGACGGTCCAGGAAATTTAGATACAATCCGAGTAAACTTATCGATCCTTTAAATAAACTTATTTTAAAAGGTTACTTATTAAACACTTTGATTAGATCTTTTAATATTGTTTTTATTGGTAATAATATTAATTTTGTTATCAATAAATTAAATTCAAACTAAATATTATATTTTATATATGTATATTCATATTCGTGGAATTTTTAAATATGCTGTGCCTGTTGCTTAATCCTTTTCATATCTTTTATGTTACAAAATCAAAAATCATATTCGTGGATCTACAAACTGTCGATACATGTATCTTAGCATTGAATAATGTTGTTTTTCTTCTTCTCTGTTTATGACCCATTTATACTAAATTCATTGGATGATGAATGTGTTTTGGTTGATATTTTAGTCTTAAATGCATGATTTCTTTTATTAGTTGTTATTGGCTTTGGACTAGTCGTCATTAACTGTGGAAACTCTCAGATCTGTACTTAGTGTATTTTTGTTGTGGGGATGTATAAGTACCCTGCAACGTTCACTTTTTTTCTTTTTTAATTGTTTTTTCTGCTTTGTATCCATCTAGTGAGAAAAGCCCTTATCTCGTGATTTTCATAGCTTCTTATTGTGTTATACTAATACACAACTGTCCCAGGTTAGAGGGGGAGGTTGGCTATTCAAAACTTGTTTAACCCTGCCATAATATGTATATGCCTGTCCTAATTTAGAAGCCTGTAATTCAGTGATTGTCGTTTGTTGATGTATATAATATTTATTTTTCGTTCATTATTTTGTACATCAGACCGTTAGTTTTCTCGTTTGATTTTTTTTTTTTACATTTTTCATTTCAGTACTTTTTATATCTGACTTTGCGGTATGGGTTTTACTAATTTTTTTAAGTCCCTGCGATTAACAACAGTGAGGTCTATAGTTGTTATTAGGTCTCTTGTTGATAGTTGTCTCACCACATCTACTTTTTTCCATATAAAGTAGTTTGTTGGGGTGTATGTTTGACAGGAGTGTTCCAATTAAAAAATAATTCTTTCATGCCATGCTCTATGCTCATTTTGACCTGAGTAGACATTATATTTGTCAATATCTTAATACCAAGTGTTATCAAGGTGATAACTGTTGACAAATATAATGCCTTCCCATGTTAAAATGAGCATAGCATGTCATGTTAGAAATATTTCGAATCTAATAGGAAAGTTGTGAACGTTTGTACGTTGAAGTGGATTTCTAATACACACTCCGCCATTTTGATTTGATGAACAAAAAAACGTAAAAGAAAATCATCATTTAACAATAAAAATTAACAGATGCATGTCAAATGTAATATCCCAAAAATACGGAACTCCGAGGAAAATTACTTTTAGAATGATCTTATTTAATTTCCTAGCTAGCAATACCAACACACACAAATGTCCCTTCTGATCTCCGGTGTTGTTCAAAATTCAACTGACGTTGCACTTTCATTATGACGTCAATCATTGCAGCCAATGTGTTATTGAAATTAGAACATGGCTGGGTATTCAAAGTCAAAGTACAACGTCATATTAGAATCATAAAATAAAGGATGTTAATGTGAATAGACTATAAATCCTGTTTCAGCAAAACACATCCGGAAGTTTAAGATTCCAGTCTACCCAGACATAGTATGATAGTACCTGCATGTGCTCTCACATCTACATGCATGTTTTGAGACTTTGGTTTTATTGACCAGTGAATCAAATCAATCAGATTACATGATTAAGACAAGCAAACCTATGTACCACCAGACATGCCAGATGGTATTTGTTTCAAAACAAATTAAACTGGAAACATGGAAACTTCTAGTTATTTAATCAGTGTTTATCTGTCAATACAGGTTTATGGTGTGAGTCATCATCCAATGGTTTCATAGTGGACAACACACCACCAGTTATTTCGAAGCCACCGACATTTGCGGCTGACTTTGGAATAAAGGGATTGACACAGATCTATAGAACATCTATGAAGGTTGAATGGGCTGTTGATGATGAGGAGTCACATATAAAAAGACAGTACCTGTCTATCAAATCTCATATTGGAGGAGAATTCATGTTGTCCTCACAGTCAGTAAGTTTACAAAACAGGGGGTGGTAATTCATGTGTCATTCTAATCATTCTTTTTGGGCGTTCCTGTTGAAGGTAAATTTAGAAACCTTTTCGACGCATGAAATTTATAATGTGTCGTTTTTTGGGTTTTTTTTTTCGCTACGTAAAAAACAGCGTGATAAAATTCTCGATATATCTTTACTTAGTGCAGAGATGTACATACTAATAGATGTTACTGTTAACCTCCTATGTATATCCATATGTTTCGTAAGATATTTGTGCAAACACTGTGGATTTTGTTGTGTTCAAGTTAAAAATCTCAGCTGTGGATTTGGCTGTAAATAGTAGCCAACGACATAATAAATGTTTGATGAAACGTAAGATTGATCTCATTTTTTCTAGTATTTATTCTATAAATAATTCATGCAAACCTTACATCTATTTAATCTTTTATCTTACAGAGGGTAAAATAGAACATCCATAGTGACAACAATCTTAGTTTCGATACAGTTGTTCAGATTACCGTATTTGTCCTATGAGAATCCAAATGATTTATAGAAGCCATAGATTTGTTATCATTCTCACATTATTAAATTTTTACAAGGCCCCGGCGCCTTGTTAAAAGTTACAAAAAATCTGTGGTTTGCATGAATTATATCTAAATTATATCAGTGAGTTTGACTCACATCTACCCCCTGTCAGGAGATGGAATGCATGTTGTCATCAAAATCAACAGTTAAATTTTAAATATTTCAAGCTCGGCAATCCTCGAATTTTTAATTGAAATAAATTTAACTGCATTGACTTGAGTGGAGAAATATCGTAATACAGTTGATTCAGTGATTAAATCTATATATATTTATCTGTCTATTTGGTAAATTTATGCAGAAATTTTTCTGATGAATTTTTAACGGGTTTTCTAAGTGTTAAAGTGTTAAATCACAAGATCTGTAGGACAGTATAAATAAAGTTTGAAATTTACTGTTCATTATAACACATTTTGAAGATAATTACAGATAAGTGTTATAGATTTTTGATATATATTGTAGTAATGATAGATGACTTTTTTGATTTTTTCTTCTTTTTCTTTTGTAAATTGTTTGAAGAATTTTATGGTTGGTGGGTTTGGTTAGTAACACTACTTTGCTATATAATTTCTAGGTGAATGGTATAGCTAGGTCCTATGTATTTACTGGTTTAGATTTACACGATGGGGTGACCTATTATGTTAATTTGATATCATGTAACAGTGCTGAGATATGCATAATGTCTACATCACAAGGAATGTATGTAGACAGTACACCACCATCTAGAGGTTTGTATCATTAGACATAGGGGTGGATACACGGTAGCCGTCCATATATATATAGAATATCTACAACACAAGGAATTTATGTACACAACCATTTGGGTATTTGTATACATAGACATATGTCAGTTGTAACATTTCTTACATATTTATGATGTCTTTTGGAAATGTTTGTAGACATCATATCTCCTTTTGAATTTGGTATATGTTCAGCAAAGGGACTTTCGTGACGATCCTATTGAAATCACCTTGATTTGTTTTTGTTAATACTAACTTTAAAAAAAAACGAGTTTGTATCTAGACATTTTTAAAGATACAGTGTAACAATGCAAAGGTATGTACACTGCCTAATTATAAGTATGTACTGAACATAAGTGGAAATATACAATATAAGCCGATCGAAACTTTCACTCTTCGTCGGTCAAAATTAAATTTTGACTTCAATTGTCTTGCTCTGCTCTTATTTCATTAATTTGAAGTCAATGAAAAAGTCGACCATACCTGTTGACATAACATATACATAGAGATTTCAACTTCCACTAGGGGAAAATAAAGGGAGTTAATTAACCTGCACAAATTCCTGACCTAAATTATTTTGCATTAGGTCATTAAACATGACGATGAAGAAGTGTATTTTTAAAAAACAAAAAGTGTAGAGAACAATTCAAGGTTAAGAAGATGCATATAATATGGATATTTTTTATTCAAAATGTTGCAGACAATCATGGTCGTAGTGTGTCATTAGTTTACATTGATAAGAAAATGAAGTAAGAACACGGTATTTTGCAAATATTAATTAACACAGACTGAATCTTTGTGAACCATTCAACTCATTATCAAAGTTTTTGTATTTAATCAAATCATATAATTTTTGTTCGCATAAAAAAGCCTGGACCGACTGCACTGAGTATTCTTTTTGAAAACGGAAATTCTTTCATATAGGGTTATAGTTTGTGCTGTACACATTTTGTATTTGATAAGTGTCACCAAAACTAGAAAAATGCAATAACTAATTTTAATAGTTTACAATATTGAAGGGCAAGTAAAATATAATTTATCATACAATATAGTTTGCAACTCAAATATGAGTTTTTTTTCAAAACGATAAAAAATGCTTGATAGCCAATTTAGAGCAATAAGAATTACTTCCCTTTGCAAATGTTTGTTTGTTAAGAAGATTCACCCTTTTTATTTCCATAAAAAGCATAGGCAACTTATAACAATACAAACTTAACAGCTACCCTATATAAAAATAATGTTCTTAAACAAATACTCAATTTATCTGTAAATACCTGTAAATATTTGAGGATCCAGTAAACCCAACCTTAAATAACCCAAACAATGGGAACACAGGCACAACACTGATTTTTCACAGTTATTTAAGATCTAATTGTCAAATTTGTTTGAAATCAAAAATATCTATAAACAGTAGCAAATATAACCTTTTTTCCAGGAACTTTTGCAGTGGCCACTGATCACGCAGTCAACCATGACCTTGCCAGAAAAGAAGATGGGTGGATGGCGTGGGAGACTTATGCTGTGTATCTGGCATGGTTAGGATTTAGTGATATCCATTCACAGATAGATCATTATATGGTCACTGTAGGATCATCATACATGGCTAAAGATTTAACTAAGGTAAGAGGAAGGAAACGATAGGAGGAGATATCTAGCATGGATTGGATTCAACAACTTAACTTCCTTTTACAGGTAGATGCATTGTAAATAAATACTTGTAGTCACCAAAGAGATATCATACATGTCTATGGATTAAGCAACAGACAGTTAACAGTGGATTGTTACTTTTTAGTAAATTATTAGTATCGAAAGAACAGATTTATAATATTATTATGTATATAAAGTATCAGTTTTATCTGACGATAAACAAACCGACCCGCACTCTAAGGTTATTGTAACATTATTCCTTAAAATTTCAAAATTAAAACAAGTCAATAAATGATATGGCAAATTTTAATCAGCAATATAATCAAGACATCATTATTGATATTAATTGTTTTTAATTAGAATCACAAAGCAAAGTACATCCATACAGATGGAAATAGAGATCATGGTGATGAGGGTAAAGTTCAACTGTACAAAGTAGAGACAGAAAAACTAACCGATTATGATGAACTCTTTATTACTGTATGGGCAGTAAATAAGGTTTGTAAAAATGCATTCAATGTAATTATGCAATTAAGACACAACAAGGAATACTTCCTAAAGAAAGCAAAATAGCAGAGATTACAAAAAAAGACTTTAAATAATTTCTTGTGGATTCATCTAGGCTTTTTCATATTTTATCTTATCTTTGTAAATTCTTATAAAATAAAATTAAAATTGGAAATGGAGAATGTGTCAAAGCGACAACAACCCGATCAAAGAGTAGAAAACAGCCGAAAGACACCAATGGGTCTTCAACACAGCCTAAAAATCCCGCACCCGGAGGCGTGCTTTAGCTGTTTATGTTAAGTGTCTTAAGTCGTGCTCCGCATTTTCTTTTGTATTTTTGTTACAAACGACTTTTTTAAAATGAATTCCACATCAAGTGAGCACAAATTGTAGCTGGTTCTTTTTAAGTTTTTAATTATACTATTATGTTTCTGTACGTTCATTCGGATCATATACTTATTTTTAGACAAATAAGCGGGAAGGTGTTTATTCGAATAATCAATATAGGTTTTTTGAATGTAAAATAACCTTTCAACCTTATGAAAATTGCATCTTTAAGAAGTATGAGTAGCATCAAAAGATAAAATTTATCTAGACTACTAAAATTAGTTGCTAAATTTATTGCATGATTTTACTTAAGGTTGGTTTGCGAAGTCATCTGGTCCATTCAGCCTTCAAAAAAACTCCACCAAAGTCTTTGGATTTAATCAGAAGATGCGATGCTTTATCCTGTGAAGGTCATTGTATATGTGCTCCGCAGGACCAGAGGTGTCCAGATTCTCTAACAATTGGTGTTTGTAATGATGTGTCGGACAGTAAGTATGCAAATATGCAGTTAAAGATGATCAAGAGACAGAGTTTTAAGAATGCATGTTTTAAAGATGGTTCTTTGTCCCCTACCAGCAAAGCACTCTGCACATGATTAAACTCTGTCATTTAGCCCGTCATTATGCCCATACGATTTCTTGCTGTCCTTTTTCTGAAATGCCCGAATCAAATTCTATTTTTTTTGTATAGTCGTATCATAAAAAATTGCAGATTCAATTAGTGTTTCATTCTCCTTAAACCATTTTTGTAAATGTTGTGGACTTGGGTCATAGAAAATGTTTTTCAGTTAAATTGTATCCTAATTTTTTTTCTGTAATGCTTGGATTAGATTAGGGGTATGAGATTAAATCATAAGGAGGTTACTGATTGGTTTTAAGTTTGTGGTTGTTACCTGACTGTTACAATAGTCGTGTACCATGGTTCAAAATATAAGCTTTTTTCAAAAACAAAAACTTTAATGCTTTGAGGGATAGACTAGGCTTGCAGTTAAAGACACATCTTATTAGATCAATAACGTTTCTGGCTCAATTATTAATAAGATTGAAACTTTCAACTACTGGTACATTGGTAACAACATCATGTTTTGTCACATACAAGTAAATCGTGTCCAATTTAAACATTACAGCTGGTAGGGGACATTATATTGCAGATGCTTACCCTGAGAACGATGGTTATATTTGAGTTTTAAATTACATTTATAACATAAACACAATCTTTTATCATTTTGTCTGGGAATTTTATGTATTGGTTACATCCATTAAAATATAATGGAATGGCAAGTCTGTAATAGTCTCCCTTCTTCGTGCTTCGTCCAAAAGATATCTGTCTCAGTGAAATTTCTTCGTAGCTATTTTAAAATACATTTAAAAATCTCTTTCTTGAAAACGTATTGTTCAGTTAAATATGGAATACCGCTTTTAAAAGACTGATATATAGTTATAGAAATAACAGGGTTTTTTTTCTAAATCGTAAGTACTTTATAACGGCTAAAAATTTAATAGGTTTATTTTTTGTTATTGTAAAAATTAGAATAACACAAATAAATTCAAGAAAAATTCAAAACGAAAAAAATCAAAATCAAAAGCTTAAACATATTAAACAAAAACTGTCTTGGTACATCTTCTCCCCATCTATGTCGAAAATGGTGGATAAAACATAGTTTTGTATGAAATTCGCATCAAATTCCATCATATTGACAACAATGTGTATGGAAAACAAACAGATATAATAGGTAAAAATTTCGAACTTGGCAGTCAACATTATGTTATCATTCTAATGACTATAAAACGAACAACTTCGTTATCAAAGAAAAAAAGTTATATAGAGACCTCATAGAGAAAGAATAAAAAGGAAAAACAATGACGATCGCACAATAAAACAATGGAGGAATGTATAAATAACGAGCTACGTTAAAGGATATTCCAAAAGTTGACTACTTTTATAAATTGTTACTTGGATGGAGAGTTGTCTCATTGACACTCATACCACATCATCCTATATCTATAACCAGAAAAGAAAAAAAATATAGAAAGACAAGTGGAAAAAACCAACATAACACGTTATTAAGATGAAAAACAACGTCAGTACCGATAATGTATACTTCAAAACCATCAGATACAATTTTTGAAGTTAATACGGAATATTTATCATTATGGTCTCGGTTTTTAGAAGAAGAAAAAAGGGCAAATCTTTCATCAACTTATTGCTCACACACTGGTGACGTTTTATAAAATATTAGTAGCAGCTACAATCTCTTGAATACCGAATAAATTGGGAAATGTATTTCCCATATACAGGTGAAGTATACAGTGATGCTAATGTGGGGGACATTTATTATTTTGAAAACAAAATTCTCGTTTGTCATAGATTCTTCTACTGAGGTGACCGGTTATCTCAAATTCGAGTTATAAGATATAAATGAGGCAGGGGGAGCTGTGTTCAATGTTTCTTTATTTCTAGTTTTATATATATAAATGGAACCCGATCAGAAAGGTTTGGATTCTTAATGGAAAGTACAGCATCAATATATCTGAATGTGAAATAAAATTATCATGCTCCTTTGATCTTCTTGTTCTTATCTGAAGGAACTCCCACTCGTTTGAAAACAAGATGTCGGAAGGGAGAGGAGCACAGATCGTTCCCATAAAAATGCCGACAATGTGTTGAAAAAGACAATTTCCAAATTAGAAACAATAAGAAACTTCATCCTTGTAGTGACGCATTGTGAGAACATACACTAGAAAAGTCTAAAAGTCTGAAAAGACCAATTTTTGTCTTAATTTGCATGAACTTTTACTCGACATTCTCCAAAAGTATGACTCATGTCTTAATTTTTCTTGACTAATTCTCATTTATATTAAATTTGTATTAACTTTACTTGACATATTCTCGACATTCTGAATATTGTCTTGAAATTTCTTGACAAATTATTGACATTTGAATACTGTCTTGAAATTTCTCGACATATTCTTGACATTTTTATTTTTTATCAGTATGGCTTGACATATTCTGAACATTTTGAATTGTGTTTAAAATTTACTTGACAGTTCTGAGCTCTACAAATCATGACCAATATACATGACATAACTTTATCTTTATTTCTCTTTATATGATATACTGTTGTTTCAAGTTACACTTCTTACAACAAAAATAAAAGTTGGGCATGTAAAATAATTGAAAATTTGGATATATAAATATTTTTACAAATGCAAATATGGCTATGAAATCTAAAGTATGAAATAATTTAAATGTGGGTTATAATTACAAATTTTGATTCCTAAATCTTATAAATTAAATGATTAAACCAATCATACTGTAGACATATTTCATTAAACATTCATAATACTCAATGTTTATATGATGAATAATTATTGTACTAAAATGTGGTTTATATAAATAGCAAATCATGATGATATACAAATCATTCATTTAATAAAAGAACAATTTGTGTAATGTCACCTGTTGGAACACACATGGACAGGATGTTCCCCATAAAATTAAGGTATTCGTAATTCCACACACCCAGAGTACACGCAACTGCCAAATAGAAATTACTGATTTGACCATGCCAGTACATTTTAAAACGTTTGTTGATAGATGAAAATGAAAATCATCATTTTGATGATGAAAAATTGAATTAAAATGAATTTTCTTCATCAAAATTATGAAGTTAATTATTTTAACATAAAAACAAATTGACTAATTCCCAAAGATTAAAAATAAATTATTATCTACTCCAGGAATAATAAGTCTGTTCACATTTCAGGCGAAATTTATACTGTTGAGATAGTGTCAAGACATATTTAAGACTGTCAAGAATGTGTCGAGACATATTCAGACATTATTTAGAATGTCAAGAATATGTCAAGACATATCGAGACAAATTTAAGACAGTCAAGAATTGTTCGAGACTAATCCAGACTCTTATCAGATGATCCAGGAAGTGTCGAGAAATTTTAAGACAATGTTCATACTGTCAAGACACTTTTCAAGAAAAATTAAGAAACTTATTAGACAAAATCATACTATGTCAAGAAATTTTTTAAATTATTCTGGCAAATTAAGAATGTCGAGTAAAAATTCATGCTAATTCAGACAAAAACTGGTCTTTTCAGACTTTTTGACTTTTGTAGTGATAGCGATCATACAAACCAACGTCAATGCCTGCAGCCTCGACATCTAGTTTCAATATGTGGTTGAAGTGTTTTTAATACATAAAACCTTTGTCAAACCTTCGTTTGATTTTACAATATCTGTATGGACCCTTTTTTATTATCAAGAAATAGTACTCAGAGCAAACGTTTAAAAATATTTACCCTATGTTTGTTGATAAATGGACTAGGCTGCTTGTAGGTAACATGAAAATACAATATGGGGTTGTTGGTTTTTAAACATGAACATATTTGTCAAACGTTATTTGAGTTTTACACAACTTGGACACCAGTCTTTTTATGATGAAAAGCCAGTATGTGATGCAAAATATTTTTAAACATTGCTTCTCCATTTCATCATATTTTACAGATGAATAGACTACAGTTTTTTATGTTGACATGGCAATACAGTTTCGGTTTGAAGTTTTTAAACATCAAATATTTTGTCAACCATTCTTGGATTTTTATGAAACTTTGGTAATGGTTGAAGCAAAATTTGAAAAAAAACTTGTTTTCAATTTTCAGTATATCATTTTTCGCAGTTACAATTTACATACTGTATTGATAGACATAAATAACTTCGTCAATATTCATGGATTGGTATGAAACGGGGACAGAAGCTAATTGAAGGTTAAGAAAAAGCGTCTGAAGAAAACCCTTCTTTTCTTTTACACGTATTTTACTAATAAATGGTTTTAGTTTTTAGATTTTTAGCAATTAACATCCCACGTTACTCTGACAGCAGCAAAAGTAGGCAAAAACAAGTTTCATCGGAACCTTTTACATATTTTTGTATCAAAACATTTCCAACGCATGTATACTAGGTGTTTTCAATGGTACAAAGTAGATAACATACTTTGACGGTGTATTTTTTTGTAACAAGTAAATATTTAATTTTGAAGGTGTATTTACTGGTACCCAGTATTCATTATTGCTTGTGGAAGATACAAATGGCTACTCAACTGATGACCAGCGGGTGACAGCATCTAACACTGTACTTAGAGCTGCATGGCAGATATCGCAGCAATATCCATCTAAACCTAACTGGTACGACTTACCATTAAATCTCTTTGACAGTCATAATTTTAAATAAGACAGACAACACCATAGCCAAAAAGTCAAGCGGCAATAAAAACACATAGAAATAATAGATCATACAGATAAAATGCATGAATGGTCTTATGTCTTGACGATCTTAAAAGACAGAGAAAACCTGACGATTCAAAAATGCTTACATGTAAAACGTCAGCATCTATCTTCTTCCTATTTTCATCCAAATTATCACATGACTCAAGAAGTTAGTTATTGCCCGTGAATGGCGATGTTTGGCTTATCTTTATGTTTTTGTCTTGTATCTCAAAACACGTATTAGATAAGCAGAAAAAATTAAAAGTGGCAAATCTGATCGGTGGGAGGGGCTTAGAAGTACAACTTACAGATTCTTAATTTTCCTGAATGATTTTTTTCTTTAATTTTATTTAAAAAAAAAGATTGAAATTCGTAAAACAGTCACTTTCTATTGGATATAATCATCTTTGGGGTTATTGTCTTCAATTGATTTTAGAATTTGTTGGCAGTAAGCTGCCGTATGTAAGCACAGCGGAATTACTTTTTGTTTCGGGAATAATAAAATATGTGTCATTGTCCTTATCTAGTATAGCAGATTTGTAGGATATTTATAACTCATTAGACATTTTTTCCATTCTTTTAATTCTGGAGAAGAAACAAAATGTGTATAGAATAACCTTAAACGATGTGCAATAGTGCTCAGTGGAAGGTCTGGCATTGTTTTGTTATTTTCTGTGTTTTTGAAAAAGATGTAAAACAGCAAATGTATGAAATATTTCATCGCCAAATGTTCTTTATTCAATTCGTTCACATTATCCAATTTGCAAAATGCCGATAAATCGGTGGTCATTAGAGCCTATATATATATCTAGAAGACAAAATTTAATTTCAAGGATTTATAATTCGCGATCATTTGGAGGATTTTAATAATATAAAAGTAAATATTTGTATGCCCCTTTTATGGACATTATGTTTTCTGGTCTGTTCGTCCGTCAGTTCGTTCGTTCGTTCGTTTTTTCGACCGTCTGTCCCGCTTCAGGTTAAAGTTTTACGTTAAAGTTTTTGGTCGAGGTAGTTTTTGATGACGTTGAAGTCCACTTACATTTGTAGTACACATGTTCCTTATGATATGATCTTTCTAATTTTAATGCCAAATTAGACTTTTTACCTCAATTTCATGGTCCACTGAACATAGAAAATGATAGTGCGGATGGGGCATACGTGTACTATGGACACATTCTTGTTAATCATTAGCTTCATCTCATTTGTTTTTGTTAGATATTTAATTCATCCTGACTTTGGACATGAACATACAAAATGTGGCAGGCTCCCATTATGCCCAACCGTCCCCTAATCTAAGACAGTGGTCTAACAACGTAACATATGAATAAACTATACGAATCAGTTGAAAGGGCTTCACTGATCACATTAATACAAAAACAAGTTACAAGAAAAAGAAAAACAGATCTGAGAATACCAGCAGTTACTGACAGCTAGTTCAAACCCAATATATACTAATAAAACAAATCATGTATCTTAGACTAAAATATCAATCAGTACCCATTCAACAACTTTTATGCAAAAAATGTATTTTATTACAGTTTATTGTACCACACCTCCAAAAAAGGTTAAGTATAGAACCATACGGCTTTTTTTAATTTTATTTTCAATTGATTATAATCGGAGAACAGTTAGTGATATACACATGGAGTCCTCAGTAATGAGCATGGGAACGTATGACATAATGCATAGTTATAAGGTCAATGTTCACTTTAAACCTTCACCTTTGCCCTTGAAAACTATTTTTCAATCTGCACACAAATTTAAAAACAATTGAAGAATCTTATGTCATGCCAAAATTATTTAAATGATATGCAGGGTTCGGGGTCATCTCCATCCCTTTCATTTGGATATGTTCAATCGTCTTATTAATGTTCGACACCCCACCCCTTGACTATATATTTTATGGTTTGACATGAAAAGATAAAGATAGATATATAACAGTAGTCTTCGTTTTCATCCCCTCCACCATTCAAAAAAGAAAGTTTTAATATCTTTTAAAAGATAAAGATATTATCCCCTTTTCAAACCATATAATTGTTGCAAGATGAATTGAACGAACAATAGGGAAAGTTTTTTTTTGGTTTAAACATGTAGGAATTTTGTTTAGGAGATTTCATAACAGCATCCTGATATAATTTTTATTTTCAACGTTTGCATATTTTCGGAGATGTTTTGCACCAATAGAAAATGTAAGAGTTTGTAATTATGCACATGTAGCACGAGTGGTTTGTTCGTTTTGTATTTGTTATGTTATTTGCATCATTGGCGTTGGTGTGTCATATATACTTACCAAAGGCAGGTCAATCTGACCTTGGCATTAACCCGTGTGATAATAAACCCTTTTCTGGTTTGTGTATTGCGCATAAGTTTTTTTTTTACCGTAGATACGTTTAGCAAACTTATTGTTCTCTCAATGTCATAAAAGCACTTACGGTCCTTTCAGTCTTTTTTCAGTCCTAAAGTTCTGGTCTGTGGTGCTATAATTTTCGGTCAAAATATCGTATAATGATAAAATTTGAAATGACTTGTTTTTTTTTTCTCATTGTGTCATATACAATTGCACGTAAAATTTAATCAGCACATTGATTGTTTGAAGTTTCTAATATAAAGTGGTTGTAGTGTTCTGTTTTTGTGTTTGTGTGTATGTCTACCGTGTGTGTGTTTGTGTTAGGGGTGTCACAACATATCTATAGGAAATCAAGTAATGCAGCTATTTTAACAAGTTGTTTACTTCATTGGAATTCCGATATAATTATATACATATTGAAACAATAAAAGAATTTTCAGGTATTATGATCAGTGTTGTTGTAGGTTTGATTATGCTGACAAAAACTGAAACTGTATTCTTGACAGCAGAAGAACTAAACATGCTAAAGGTGTCAAATGAAACGTGTATCATTCACTTGAATATTTTACCTCAAATTAAACATAAACAGGAAACTATTTAAATATACTATTACCATAATGCAGCTTTAAAAGGTAGAGGCGATTGCACTATCTGCATTCTCTCAGTAAAATGACCTACCCGCCTACTCGGGTGACCACAGTCAGTGAAATTAACAACATAAGTTGTAACCAAATAGTTTTAATAAATTTATGAAAGTTGTTTTTTATATCAGGATATAATACTTTAATCGTTTCAAAACAAATAAACATAATTATAAATATACATAAATGTCTTTAATTAAACACATCGAATAATATAAGTTTTGTATATATAATATGTTATATATATATGTTATATTTGTTTTTCTCGTGGGATTTTGTCTATATGTGTTACATTTTAGTGTTATGTCGTTGTTCTCCTCTTATATTTAATGCGTTTCCCTCGGTTTTAGTTTGTTATCCCGATTTTGTTTTTTGTCCATGGATTTATGAGTTTTGAACAGCGGTATACTACTATTGCCTTTATTGTAATGATTTAAATTGATATCAAATAACTATACATAAAGAAAAAAAGTATGCACCTATCCAAGGGGGACAACAAACACATCGATTCAATATAGACATTTTGGAATTTTGACATATACTAGAAGAATTTCTAAGCAAAAATCCTTTGATTATGGATCTTGATATTTTTATTTACTAAAGTCATTGTTTTTGTTTGTCACTTGTTAGGTTATCTAAGAAATGAAGAATGTTAAAATATTAAAAACGTCAGACAAGAATATTTATTAATATTTGTTGTAAATTTCAAAGATGTACAGTTTGAAGTCTAAGAATAGTGAAAAGATATGACTGCATCATTTCTAAGCCAACAACATCAGTTTTGGTAATAACAATAAAAATATCCAATGTCATTGATTCAAAAATGATAAAATCAGCTTGTGTGCAGAGGGACACATACTAATACAACAAAAAACCCTGTTAACATGTTTTACCGAATCTAGCATAAATGTCTTTTATTAGGTGTTGATATCACGGGTGTCATCATTATTATATGTGAAAGCATAGATTAATTGTAACAACATAAAACAGTACATAAGAGAAAACAAAAACTAACCTAAAAGATCGTCACTGATAACCAGATGACAGTGTTTTATCCTGGCGTGCAATGCTATTTAAGCATGCTTAGTCATGCCAGTATATCAAACACCCTTAAAACATTATGTGATCAAAACGCAGATCCTGTGTGTCTGAGTTTTGCTAACAAAGATCAGAAAATATTCTATTCTACTTTCGGGATCCTCTGTTTTTTTGGCAATTCAATACACAAAATATTGGAAGGCCGAATTTCATAGGACATTAAAAAATATGTAATGTGATAGTTACGAATAAAGCAAGGTTCATATATACTGAGCCAAAAAAGTTTAGCAACAAAAATGTGAAATTTCATTCTATTACAAAATCATAACAACATGTAATTTTGATAATAACAAAATGTAATTATGACATGTCAGAATTAACATGAATGTTTATCACTCACATTCTTTTGGAATTTCTTTGTATGGAGCGCGGGAGGGTCAAAATGCGGAAATGAGTACAGTGTTATTCAAAATCAATTTCTCAGCCATGCCCTTAGTGCACCAATGACGAATTGGCAGGCACACCATAAGCTGCCCTTAGTCATTGCACTACTCTTGTGTCCTGAAAAAATTGGTCACGTGTTGAAAAAAGCGAAATAGCGATCCTCCTTTGACGATAGTTTTTTTTTTTTTGTTGGTCAAAGAGATATCGACCTATCCTTTGCAGTTGCAATTTGTCGATATCTGTTTGTTAGTCTCTAAACTGTTGCCTTATGCACATTAAATCGAGCCACGATGTCTGCAACACTCATTCCGGCATCAACCATTCCAAGAGCTTTCTGACGGTCATTTTCGGGGAGGCCTGGTTGACGCCCATGCATTTTTTTCAAATGTGTATGTGTTTTTCTTACCAATGGTGTGTTTCTGAACGTTAGTGAAAAAGAAATTTTAATGTCGTTTTAAAAGTACAGGTTCAGAAGGTAAAACATCAATTACACGTGCAAGGCTAAAATGTCTCAAAATCAATCACCAGGAAAAAAAGTACTACAGTTTGAAATTACAGGTAAAACTAAGGATTATATCAATGATTTAATTAATTTTTTTCCAGAAACAACTAAAAAAAGTTTGGTTTTTTTTAAGTGTTGCTAAACTTTTTTGGCTCAGTATATAATAAGAAACATAAAACAGTACGTTTCCATATAAGCATTATAAGTAAGATTTGTTTTAAAAGAATGTTAGATTGAAGCTTCCAAAAAAATCACTAAATCACCTTTTCATATATTCTCATGACATGCATTTGTCATTTCAATTAATTCAATGAAGCCATGCATATATTTTCTCAATTATTGATTTTTTGAGTCTTTAAAAATGGATACATATTTTAACGTAATATATAATTTGGTAATGGACTATGGTAAACAGTACTGTCATAAAATGTTGATATTTGATAAATAACCAGCTGAAACATTATTAAACTAACTCTTACACAATTTCCACCATTACTTTTTTTAACTGCAAACAGGGCCCACAGTGCTTTGATTATAGAAAATATAATCCCATTGTGTCTGGATCAAACCTTGTCACAATCTCACTTAGTGTTCTAAAATTGGCCTTTTATGTTAGAAATGATTTTAACGTTGCTTATTTTTACAAGTGAGCGATTAATGTTCTTGAAAGCCTCCAGTTTATAATTAATTTGCAGATCTGTAAACTGTTTCATTGTAAATTTACTACAGTAAGATGCCTGAATGCTCACTTTTATTGAATAGCACAAAGCTGTTAAAAGTTCTATTGATCTCCCAGGTGACTCAGAAATTTCAGGCATTAAATGCTTAAATACTACAAGTTGGAAAAGCATACCCGTCCTATTGAATTTGTCAGATTTCGTTATTTTAATCCACTTCTTTGAACGACCGCAAAATGTGTGTGTTCGTATAATGTTATGACGTTGTCAGAGTCGTACAATTTGACATGCTGAATCTAACCATGTATTCAAATTTCGAATTGTGTGTTCCTTTTTTCTCTTATTGGTCCAATTAATGTCCAAATGGTTCAAAATATAACATTTTTTTTATTTCTGAAAAAAATGAATTCGTGGTGTTCTTTGAAATGCTGAAACTGACTCTGCATATTTTAGATTTTAGGACCGTATTCTAATTCGTCGACATTAAAGTCCAAAGGGTAAAAAAAATCAGTTTGATTTTAACAAAAAAGGAATTCAATGAGGGTTCTTTCATACATTTATGCTATATCTAAACATGTATTTATATTTTTGATTTTTGGTCTCAGTTTTCAAGTTGCTCGCAATCGGGGTCCGAAATTAAATTATATTTGATTTCTTCAAAAAATTATTTATAACCATGTCTTTTTTCTAGAGAATGCATGTACCAAGTTAGAAATTTTGACAGTTGTTTTCCATTCGTTTGATGGGTTTGAGCTTTTTAATTTTGTCATTTGATATTTTTTAAGCGACTTTCAGATTTTAATTTTCATTGGAGGTAAGTATTTTTTTTTTTTTTTTTGTCCTTCACTTTTTAGATTTGGATATCGAACCATAGTAATTAAATATCCAAGTAAAGTTAAACTATAATACCAAAGTTGTAACATGGTGTATTCTTTATGATTAGGTAACTAATGTACCTTCTTCAACTATAAGGTTCTATTGCATATCAAGAACACCTTAAGATTTACATCATTGATATTAAAGGTATGAATGGAGTGTTGGATATGCAGACGAGTCAACACCTTTAGGTATCTTTGACACAGGACATGATACAGTGTGGCAGGATGCTGGTCAGTTGATGGATGCTGTGTTTACTATTGGGCAAGGTAAAAACGGTGTATATTATAGTTATGACCTGTCTCTATTTTAGGGCTACCTAATGATACCAAAGTTATACAATATTTATTGGTTAGGATTAGGTGAACTTATTCGAGTAAGTTGAGAGTTCATTTAAAGAATTATTACTAGCAATATTTTCATCCAAATGGTAATGAATAGAAGTATTTTACTCCCTCTAGTATCGGTCTACTTCTTATTGATAAATCGTTAAAATTTCCAATCACTATAAGCGTTTGGAACAAACCTTTTATGACACGCGTTCGACGCATCAAAGTCATAAAGTGCTAATTTATTTTTCTGACTGTGTTGTGTTTTATGTACACTGGTTTTTGTCTTTTTTCTTTATTTTGCTATGACGTCAGATTATTTGATACTTATTAGTTTGTATGTCACTTTGCGTATTTTACGCATCTCTTATATCAACCTGTGTGAATATTTTGCATCCATCAATCGCTGGGATTATGTTGTGATTATCAACATCTATTAATATGACATAGCTAGTAATCGTCTTTGGTTACCATGTGACAGGCAGCAGCTATGAATATATTGTGAATCACAACAATGTTGATAAATTGTCTTTAACCGTTGTTGTGAATAGGTTATCAATAACAACCACTGCAACCATGCGCGTAGCTACGTTTACGTCAAAACGCCTGGGCGTACACTTGAATTTGGGAAAAAAATCATTTAAATAAAATTTAAAGAATTGGTTACCAGTAAATTAACCGGCTTCTTAGTCTTTCTTTAATGGCATGTAATTTCGAATGAAACTGGCGAAAATTAGTATCATATTTTAAATTTATTCATTTTCTGTCAAAGTCTAAATCTACCGTGAATTCTAGACTCACTCTCCTTTTTATTTTTAAAGCAATCAATAAAGTACTAAGTTTTGATATGTTGTTTGCATTTTTTGTCGCGCCATTGACATTTATGTCGGGAAACGAGACATTTCGATTCTTAATTTCGGCGGCGGTGCCAATATTATAACTATGTACATGTAGGTTCAGTATGTGGATAACGTTTTAAGATATCATTAACTTTGTCAAAACTTCGAAAAATTCTACGGTAGCTGGACAAAAACTGTGTTTATGGTCAAAAGTGAATCCAGAGCATAATGACGAAATTATATATGATGAGTTTTCCCGTATTTTATGGATAAAAGGAATTTCTTTTTGCATTTACAGTCTGAGGTTAAAATTTGTTACATATCATTTACTTTGTTAAACCTTCGTCGAATTTAATTAAACTTTCTTGGAGTTTTTATTTGCATGGTTAAATTCTGAAGCAAATTTTTTTTCGTTCATTTTTCAGCTTTATATTGAGATACTGCAATTTAAGTCCGACGATCTGAAATGTTAGTAACGTTTGTTTCGAGCGACATTGATGTGTCTTTTGTAGACAAAACTCGCGTCTGGCGCAAGTACAAAATTTCAATCCTGGTATCTATGATGAGTTAATTTACATTGATAAATTTATAACCTCAATATTTTGTTATGAAACTTTTAAAAAATTAATATTCCAGACCAAGAAAAAATATCTAAAGAAAAAATTTGATTTTTATGCCCCAACACGAAAGTAGAGGGGCATTATGTTTTCTGGTCTGTGGCTCTATTCGTCCGTCCGTCCGTCCGTCTGTGCGTCCGTTCAGGTTAAAGTTTTTGGTCAAGGTAGTTTTCGATGAAGCTGAAGTACAATCAACTTGAAACTTAGTACCCTTGTTGCTTATGATGTGATCTTTTTAATTTTAAAGCCAAATTAGACTTTTGACCCCAATTTCACGGTCCACTGAACATAGAAAATGAAAGTGGGAGTTTCAGGTTAAAGTTTTTGGTCAAGGTAGTTTTTGATGAAGCTGAAGTCCAATCAACTTGAAACTTAGTACACTTGTTGCTTATGATATGATCTTTCTAATTTTACAGCCAAATTAGACTTTTGACCCCAATTTCACGGTCCACTGAACATAGAAAATGAAAGTGGGAGTTTCAGGTTAAAGTTTTTGGTCAAGGTAGTTTTTGATGAAGCTGAAGTCCAATCAACTTGAATCTTAGTAAATTTGTTGCTTATGATATGATCGTTTTAATTTGAAAGCCAAATTAGACTTTTGACCCCAATTTCACGGTCCATGGAACATGGGAAAGGATAGTGCGAGTGGGGCATCCGTGTTCTTTGTTATGTTCATCTACGAAACTTGCACATTCAAATGTGTTTTTGTATATTGAGTGCTTTACCGTGGTTCCCTTTAATCATATTTTAAAGTAACTAGTTTGGACGTTTACTCCAAATCCAACGACCGTCATTAGATTCAAAATAAACACAATGAAAAGATTAAACATAAAAAATAAACCATTTTGAATGTAAAGAATATTGTTATTGATGAGTTTTCAATGACAGTAATGGTATGTCATTCTCGATAACTCTTTAAACTTCCTGTGGTTTCACCCCGTTAATCCACTACCATGCAGCAGGTTCTTTGGTCTGGACCCGCTTTGACCCGCTTCAGGCCTTTCACTGAGGTTCGGGCGTACACGTAAAAATGATCTAGCTACGCCACTGGCAACTCAATAGTGAAGTTTTGAATAACAACGTTTACGAATATCTTGACTAAGAATCCCCTTGCAAATGATGTGACTTACAGGTGTAATACCACCATTGACTTCCCCTTTTAGTCTTTGTTAAATTTGTTAAATTGTGCAGAATTTATCTTTGTTTCAAATAAAGAAATACTTGGCATGAGTAAAGTTGTATCCCGTCCAGAACTTTAGGCAAAATTTCACATAAAATTTCATAGCATATAAGAAAATAACCATCACTGAAAGTTAACCAATCAAATTTTCAACTCTTTTTCACCTGTGAACAAACTTTGATAAACATGAAACATCGAATTTCCAAAATATTCTATAGAACCACCAAATAAAAAAATGATGGTGCTTTGAACTCCCAAGATAAATGTTTATGACCAAGCAAGTTTTGTTACTGCAATAAAACGAAGGATTATTTACCTACAACTGTCAAATTCAAGGGTATATTTTTTTCAAACCTGTTTCGTATGCAATCGGATGTGACCTACTATGATTTGGTGGTATTACACCACAACATTTTGTAGATGTGTTTTGATAAACAACTCTAGTTATAATGTTGACTAACAGTGCCTTGTAAAATGTTGTGACTAACATACCCCTGTAATTATATATTGATTAACAACTCTTATCAATACGTTGATACAGTCGAACCTCGATAGGTCGAACTTAAAGGTATACCTAATCGCCTCGTGTCGGGTTCGAGTCATCTGTGTTACGAGTTAAGCATGATCTACAATTTTCAAACACACAAACAACAGTACAGACAACTAAAGACTGAGCCACGCGAACCCAACCTAAATAATGGTGTGATCTCAGGTGCTCCGGAAGGGTAAACAGATTCTGCTCCGAATGTGTTGCTCTTGTAAGCACAAACCAAGTGGTAGGTATACCTAGATAGGTCATATTTGGGGAAAAGGGAAGGGATTAAAGTTACGACAATTGAAACATATCCGTTGTCAGGGATGGGAATTTTATTACGTCCGTCGTCATTTGTGAAACAAATATTCCATAACGGCCAACCAACTCTTGATGGCGTTTGTAAAATTTACGAAGGGATGATTTCAACTATATCTCTTGACACTCTTGCTCACGTATCTTCCTTGTGAGTTTTTTTCAAGAATTATCCGGTGTGTCAATTAACAATTCTAATAGAACAACGTTTGTAACGTTCATTTTGATTGGATAACGTCACTTTTTTACATGGCATCAATTGACAATTGCTATGGGACGTACGCGTTAATTGCAGATTTTAATTACATCTTTAACGTTGTTTTCTGTCTGTTTCATTAGAATGGAGATAACAATATTGTATTTTAAGCTCGGACGGCATCGAATGGTCTCCGCTAACGCGTCGCCAGTAAACTTAATTTGCGACCATCAAATTCCCAGTTGATGCCGTCCGAGCTTAAAATACAATACAGTTATCTCCTAAGTTCTGTATACGTAAATATCTCAGGTAAAATGGGTTCTCAAACATGATGTTCTGCATAGTCAAAAATGAAAGTTGGCAACGAACAGTAAGTGTATAAAATAGCAATCTTACATTCGATTTAAATATTGGATTAAATATTTCGAACTTGTTCCATCTTTTTCTTTGAACCTCGATACATCAAAGCAAATGGTTTTATTCAGTTGTCTACGAAGGGACATTGCAGTATACACGAGATAACCTCGATTTCGACACATCAGCGATACAGATGCTTTGAAATTACCGGAACTTACAAAATAGCACGACTTATCCGAGTTGATATGTTTACAGTATAAAACCTTGCTTCTCTCACACAGGTAAAGACGTACTAGAGAACGCAATGCTATATTCTGTATTTGTTAAAGTTTGGTATTCCACTAATGTTTATGCTGTGTTTAAGACAAATGGTATATATGTGATGACAAAAGCACCTGTGTTAGCAACAGTTAGAGGCACTATGGTAAGAAGGAAAGTTAATAATGAAGGAAACTATTCCAAAATCGTTCTTCATATATATCAAACATTATTTTACTACTCAAGCAATCAAATTCTTCATGGCAAAGTGTATTCTTGATTGGCCAGTTTGTGAAAAAAAATATACTGAAATCTCATCAATGAACTATGAAATGAATAAATTTATAAATTATAAAATTATTTCCTATGTATATTGTTAAGTTAGTATCAGGTATTTTTGGTACTTCAGGTATTTAGGTATTCAGGTATTTTTGTGCGTAATTTCAATGAGTTCTATGATTTTGAATGTCCCTCTGGTATCTTTCGCCCCTCTTCAATAGTCATTAAAATGTCAAGGACAGCTACATAAAAAATATCAAATTTCCAACCACAATTGAATAGTCATCCCTTCTGCAGTGCAGCTAAAAGACTATATTTTCAGTGATGAACAGATGACCTTTTTATTGGTATATTTTTGTTTTATTATTTGCATATAGGTAACAGAAAAAGTACAAGGTACAAAAGTTAAGGATGACGATTATATAAGGATTGGACGACCTATAACCTTCTCATGGAAAGAAAAATTCATGAATGCTGAGGCTACGATAGAAAATTATAGACTATATCTAAGTTCATTTCCAGGAGGTCAGTGTATGGTTAATCAGCTTGCCTCTGATCAGTAACGCTTTTTTTCAACTGAGTAATGTTGTATAATTACACACTATATCATGTTTAAGTTCAATCTGGCCTTTGTCAAGCAAGCAACTTGTATACTAGGGGTTGAATTAAGTAACTGTTTGAAATCCAATTCGTTCGTTCAATGTTTATATTTTAAAAGACACACACATGTATATCACAACACATTATTGTTAAGTTGAAAGTTGGTGGATTTATTTTCCCTTATATCATAATTGAAATGAAATACAAAAAATGTAGTGAATATATTCCCTTGCGTCTATTTGATCCTTAAGAAAGGTGAATTGTGAAGAGGATAAACGGTTTTGATCATTGAAACTGTTAAATATAATCTCTGCCAAAACATACCACTTTAAAACATTTCTGTAATATTTAAAAACAAAATGTAACTAAAAAAGACTCTTTTATGACTATTTGATGATTATTTTTAGGTTATGACATCCGGACGATACACAAAAATCTACCAGGGACGGCAACAGGATACAACATGTCCAGAATTACCCTTGTACCTGGTATTAAATATTACTCTAATGTCATAGCTTATAACTATGCTGGAGCCCACACTACATCGACATCTGATGGATTCATTGTAGATCATGTGATTCCTTCAGCAGGTATCGTTTATGATGGATTAGGTAAGGTTAAACTTTATTAACATATGATAAAACATGTACATAGTGGATCATGTGTATCAATAAACAGGCTATATTATGGTGGTACATCCTAGATTGTTCTGTTTAAGCAATAAAATTGAAAAATGGAAATGGGGAATGTGTCAAAGAGACAACAACCCGACCATAGAGCAGACAACAGCCGACGTCCACCAATGTGTCTTCAATGCAGCGAGAATCTCCCGCACCTGCAGGCGTCTTTCAGCTGGCCCGTAAACAAATATGTATACTAGTTCAGTGATAATTGACGTCATACTAAATTCCGAATTATACACAAGAAACTAAATTTAAAAATCATACAAGACTAACAAAGGCCAAAGACTCCTGACTTGGACAGGCGCAAAAATGTGGCGGGGTTAAACATGTTTTTTAAGATCTCAACCCTCCCCCTATACCTCTAGCCAATGTAAAAAAACAAACGGACAACAATACGCACAGTAAAACTCAGTTTAAGAGAAGTCCGAGTCCGATGTCAGAATAGGTAGCAAAAGAAAATAAACAAAATGGCAATAACACATAAATAACAACAGACTACTAGCAGTTAATGACATGCCAGCTCCAGACCTCAATTAAACTGATTGAAAGATTATGTCTTCATCATATGAATATCAAGCACAACCCCTTAAACTCAGTTTAAGAGAAGTCCGAGTCCGATGTCAGAATAGGTAGCAAAAGAAAATAAACAAAATGGCAATAACACATAAATAACAACA
Organism: Mytilus galloprovincialis; assembly: GCF_965363235.1. Lineage (NCBI taxonomy): Eukaryota > Metazoa > Mollusca > Bivalvia > Mytilida > Mytilidae > Mytilus > Mytilus galloprovincialis. The sequence goes on along the minus strand of NC_134850.1, from coordinate 43,082,009 downwards.
GACTACTAGCAGTTAATGACATGCCAGCTCCGGACCTCAATTAAACTGATTGAAAGATTATGTCTTCATCATATGAATACCAAGCACAACCCCTCCCGTTAGAGGTTTAATATTACACCATCATAAAATATATGAGACGAACATAACCTGTGTCATGCCAACAACTGGTTAATGACCTGACAACAGTATCGTACCTATATCCCTTCTTAAGAAGTCTGTTTAAAGGTTTTGTTAGCATTTGAGGTGTATACTGACATTTTTGTGCTTTGTAAAGAATATTACCATAAAAGATTGGATGTGAAATACCTGAGCGTATAAGATGTTTGCATGTTGAGTTATATTTACAAATGATGTCCTTGTACCGATGATAAAATTTTGTGAATGTTTTGTCTAGTTTGTGATATCAAAAACCCTGTTGTAATAATTATTCAGTAATACATAAATTTCTATCGCTAAAATCTAATACGTTGTTACATACACGAGCGAATCGTGCAAGTTGAGATATATAAACACCATAAGAAGATAAGCAACTGTACTTCTTAAGATCTTTGCATCTTTTTGATAGCACCTCGATCAGAAGAAAGTAATAATTAGTTATCAAAGGTGCCAGGATTATAATTTAGTACGCCAGACGCGCGTTTCGTCTACATAAGACTCATCAGTGACGCTCATATCAAAATATTTATAAAGCCAAACAAGTACAAAGTTGAAGAGCATTGAGGATCCAAAATTCCAAAAAGTGGTACAAAATACGGCTAAGGTTATCTATATATATATATATATAAAAAAAATAACATGATTAAAACCCACCCTTTAGGCAAAGCGTTCGGGTAATTAGGAGAATCGCTAATATGACATGATTGTAGTATAGGTGTATTTATCTAAATGGTATCAATTCCGTTCGTAGGAGTTTTACTGTGCATTTATATTGACTGTAAATTCGAAAGTATAATTACGATGAAAAACGACCAAGAAATGACAAAGTTAATCATGTTAAGTTTATAAAGAAGTTAATAACACAACGTCTATCCAATACCTCCTTGATTTAAACCTCCTCTTTGATATAGTTGGTTCTTTGAATGATATGACAAACTAGTGAATATCATTCGAAAAATAAGCCTGCCTGGATTGGGAGGATATTTCTATTACTTTACATTGTACTTGTGTGATTATTCTATTAGTTGGAGTCAAGGGTTCAACTGGAATACGCTCTTTGCAATGCTTTATTTCTCTACGCTACAATATTTACTTGTCCGCTTTGAATGTATGTTCTGTATATATAATATATAGTTAACGGTATTAAGACTTTTGATGCTGTTTTTGTCTGATATTCCAAAATATGTGTTCTTTTTCGTTTCTTCTTAGTCCATACAAACAAATTGTAGAGAACCTTATTTGCCCCTAATTTTGTGAGTGATCTTGTGATTGAGCTCCCGTATTTTTTAATTTTTAATTATGTAAAATTGTATTCTATTTTTCTAATTCAAATTGATTTCAATCCTTTAATAAATCATTTTACATTTAATCATCTAATTCCAACTAATTCATATATTTTAGAAATTGTTTCTCTTTTTATTTTGCCATGTTTACCATGTTCAGGTAGTTCAGGGGTATACCGCCATCTTGAATTGTACAATCACAGTAAATAATCGGTCTAGTTCTTTGCCCTAATCTACAAATTTGGAGAAAGATTTGAAATTTATTGGTTACACTGTTTATTTATATAAAGAAAACTTAGTTATTCATTGCATTATCGAAAATGTTTTAACACATACCACATATTTGTGCTTATAGAATAAATTTTTAAAATAAGCCATTTAAGGGGAGATAACTCTTTGAGTAAAAATTTATACTGGACATAGGGAAATTTTCATTTTTTACTTGTAGCAAGAAAACAAGTTCGGTGACACCATTTTTATTTTTTTTATTTTCTTAAAAAATATTATTTTATTTCAAAATTCTGTCTCATAGATTTCTTTGTATGCACAAAAATGTGTTTTTTCATGAACAATCTAAGCAAATTTTGGCAATTTTGAACGACTCGTACCTTGAAAAATAGCACGGTGACCCATACTTTTAATCATTTTTTTTTAAAGCATAGTAAAATCTTCATTTTGGCAAAGTTTAAGAAAATTCTGTAATTTTTTTTTCTTTACCCCTGAACTACCTTAAACAAAAACAAAATTACAAATTGGTAAAGTAACCCATTGTATGGATTTGATAATGTTAAAAATACATGATTAAGCTTTGATATCATAAGAATTAGTAGAGATATGTTTTGTTCGTTTGACCATGCAACTCTTTATCGTTCTTTCAATCTCTTGAAGTTTGGTTTGATAATTAAGTTGTTTCCATATTTTGTAAATCAGCAAAACATTTGATACCCAATCTGCTGGAACCAACCTCCATTCCCAACTTTACCCATTTTGGATATATTTCTTTTTCTCAGTCTATACTACCGTTGTTTATTAGTCCCCTACAGACGAAGCTGAAGGGGATTTTAGGTTTTCACTCCGTCCGTCTATCTGTCCATTCGTCAGTCCGGCAATTCAGTTTACCATACTTTTTTCTTCATGCTTGAAGATATTGATTTGATTTTTGGTGTATTGTTTTATCATGCCAAGTTACAAATTAAGTTTGAACTTTGTTCAAGTCTGATGATTTTGTGCAGAGTTATGTTCCTTGGACTTAGAAAATTCACTTAAATAATCAGTTTTCAACACTTTTTTCCGTCATGCTGGCAGATATTGACTTGATATTTATTATATATTTTACACCATGACAAGTTATACATGTAGATCAAGTTCCAATACAATAAATTTTTAACCGGCAGGGGACTATGTGTCGCCATGCAATACTGACAGAATGCTTGTTTTACATTCATCTTAAAACCAGACCATTCAGAATATAATTCTTAAACACTAAGATATGCATCTAATAATTCGGGTTAACCATCTAAATATATGTGGTGTTATCAGAATGTTGATCTATAACAAATTATGAATCTTCAATGGAAATACCTTAAATAACTTTTTTTTCTTAGTAGTATTTCTAAAATTATAGCACATAACAAAGACATGTATCAACCAATCTTATATTTTCTTGTTTAAAAATTGTATCTGCAAATTTGATCCATCTACAAACGTGACCACAGTTGCTCAAAGCAGAACAAAGATTTTAAGTGAAATGAAGCAGTTAAAAAGCATATATTATATGGGTTAAAATGATCAAAGTAAATCAGGGTTTATTTCCGGTGGAAATTTCAGAAAAATCGGACGACCTAATTCAGTAAAAGTAAAATACCAAACAATCTGACTCGAAGGAAAGTATCTTAACAAATGACAAAATACAAAGCACAAACACATCAAACGAATGGAAAACAACTGGCGTATTCCTAACTTGGTACAGGCATTTCCTTTTGTAGAAAATAGTGAATTAATCCTGGTTTTAAAACTAGCTAAACCTAAAATGATCCCTTATATCAGTAATTGCCTTTTAAATGATCGTTTTTACCCTTTTTTTTTAATTTTGTGAAAAATCTATAATAGATTGTTTTGTAAGAAAAAATATGTTTTGAAGAAACCATTATAGACATCATCCATTGTACGATCTACAAATAAGTCAAACATGACTGAAATTATCAAAGGACACTTTTTAAGACTTGAATGACTATTATTACACATTTTAAGATTATTTGACCTGAAACAAAGGAAGAAAGAAAGCTTTAATATATAGAAAACATATTCAGCAAAGTTATTTAACAAATCGTCAATGTAGTTTTTTTTTACTCCGTCATTGCAATTTTGCACATAGTGTAAAAGAGGGACGAAAGATACCAAAGGGACAGTCAAACTCACAAATCCAAAACAATATACGGGGAATAAAACAGTAAAAAAGTAATAATTAATCATCAATACAAGACCTATAAGAAAACACTTAATGAAAGTACATAGATATCAAAAGTGCAGATTTCTACATATTTATTGATTCAGGCTCTGTGGAGCGTTTTGTTTAAAATGGTACTAGAAAAGACATATATATGTTGAATAAATTTGAAAAGAAAACATTTTTTGTAAGTAAAAATCCTAAGAAGATTTATATACAATGATCCTCTAATGTAACATATTGAGAAGATATCAGTGTGATATTCTTCTAAAACTAATATTGTATATGAAAACAGGAATATTGGACAAAGAGTACCAAAACTCAACAGACAATGTGGCAGCTCACTGGCATGGATTTATTGATACAGAGTCTGGTATTCAGTCATACTTCTGGTGTGTAGGTAATACAACTCATGTACACAGAATTTACTCAAATTCAGAATGTAGTGTTCATCCGTGGACCAACGTTGGACTTCGAGTTTCTGCATCAAAGAATCTATCTACAGAGATATTACAGGGTAGGCTACAATGTAATACACGGTCCATTGTTAATGCTGATTCAAGACATCTAGAAATATTGTTTTTCATTTTTATACGACCGCAAAAATTGAAATTTTTTTGGTCGTATATTGGTATCACGTTGGCGTCAGCGTCGTCGTCGTCGTCGTCCGACAACTTTTGGTTTTCGCACTATAACTTTAGTTTAAGTGAATAGAAATGTATGAAATTTAAACACAAGGTTTATGACCATAAAAAGGAGGTTGAGATTGATTTTGGAAGTTTTGGTCCCAACAGTTTAGGAATTAGGGGCCAAAAAGGGCCCAAATAAGCATTTTCTTGGTTTTTGCACTATAACTTTAGTTTAAGTAAATAGAAATCAATGATATTTTGACAAAAAGTGTATGACCACACAAGGAAGGTTGGGATTGATTTTGGGTGTCTTGGTTCTATCTGTTTAGGAATTAGGGGCCAAAAAAGGGCCCAAATAAGCATTATTCTTGGTTTTTGCACAATAACTATAGTAAAAGTAAATAGAAATCATTGAAATTTGAACACAAGGTTTCTGACCACAAAAGAAAGGTTGGGATTGATTTTGGTAGTTGAGATCCCAACAGTTTAGGAATTAGGGGCCAAAAAGGGGCCCAAATAAGCATTTTTTCTTGTTTTTCGCACCGTAACTTTAGTATAAGTAAATAGAAATTTATGAAATTCAAACACAAGGTTTATGACCATAAAAGGAAGGTTGGGATTGATTTTGGGAGTTTTGGTCACAACAGTTTAGGAATAAGGGTTTCATCAAAAATTGAATAATTGGGGTTCTTTGATATGCCGAATCTAACTGGGTATGTAGATTCTTAATTTTTGGTCCGGTGTTCAAATTGGTCTACATTAAGGTCCAAAGGGTCCAAAATTAAACTTAGTTTGATTTTAACAAAAAATGAATCCTTGGGGTTCTTTGATATGCTGAATCTATAAATGTACTTAGATTTTTGTTTATTGGCCCAGTTTTCAAGTTGGTCCAAATCAGGATCCAAAATTATCATATTAAGTATTGTGCAATATCAAGAATTTTCAATTGCACAGTATTCAGCAATAGCAAGAAATCTTCAATTGCACAGTATTGTGCAATAGTAAGAAATTTTCAATTGCACAGTATTGCGCAATAGCAAGAAATCTTCAACTGCACAGTATTGTGCAATAGCAAGTATTTTCAATTGCACAGTATTGCGCAATAGCAAGAAATATCTAATTGCACAATATTGTGCAATAGCAAGAGTTATCTTTCTTTCTCCAGAATAGTAGTTGATTCAACTTAAATCATTGTTTTACACAATATACAATGTATATTCACTTTTACTACCAACTGATAAATTAAAACAATCTTTACCATTCAGTGATAACAAGCACTTTTTTTACATTTTAATATTTTATGATGTATTTAAATGAGTAGTTATTGTTGCAAACTCCATTAGAAATTTGAATTGAGATCAGCTTTGGAATAAGGGAAAGGGGGATGTGAAAAAAAAATTGGGGGGGGTTCAATTTTTCTCATTTCAGATTTCATAAATAAAAAGAAAATTTCTTCAAACATTTTTTTGAGAGGATTAATATTCAACAGCATAGTGAATTGCTCAAAGGCAAAACAAATTTGAAGTTCTTTAGACCACATTCATTCTGTGTCGGAAACCTATGCTGTTTCAATTATTTAATCACAGTCAAAATGTAGAGCTGAATCCAGCTTGAAAGTTGTGTCCATACTTGCCCCAACCGTTCAGGGTTCAACCTCTGCGGTGGTATAAAGCTGCGCCCTGCGGAGCATCTGGTCTAAACATCAAAACGTTTTAAAAAGTTACATAAAATTAAAAAATAAGATATATAAAATATTTACCACACATAGTTTCTCATGAAGCGACTGATTTTGTTCTTAAATTTAATCTTTTCAGGGAAAACAATATACAATAAAGTGTATGCTATTGATGGTGTTGGTAGAAGATCATCTATTGTTGTCTCTGATGGAGTCATAATTGACATTACTCCTCCAATACCAGAAAAATTCATAATTGCTACAGAATTGTTCGGAAATAACACATCATTTGAAAACACAGGTGGAGAAGAGGTTAAATTTGAAAATGTCAGTTCTACAGATATTTGTATGATTTCCAAGAATTTTCATCCATCGTCATGGACACCTTCACCATTAACTTGCATGGCAGTTGTGTCATCTGAATTTAATTTAGCAAAAGATGGGCGATCGTTTTTGTTTATAAGAGGAAGTGCTAACCAGTGTATTGAAACGTTCAGGGCAGGATATTTATATAAAATCTCATTTTTCTCCAGCCATTTGCCAATAACAGATTCTGTTGGAGCAAACAAAGAAGGATTTATACAACTTGATCGTGTAAAACACATCTTTTTGATTTACACAAAGCCATATCGTCATGATGGACATGGACTAGGAGACAGTCGACAGAACATTTCATGGCATGCTCACACATTCTTTTTTAAAGCCACCAATACTCATGCTAATATCACAATAGGGAGTACAGACAAGACTACAGGAATATTTTTAGATAATATTTCTGTACAGGAAGTTAATTTAACAACTAGTGCCACAAGTGGTAATGTGCTTGGACATGTTATTTATTTACATGCGTGGAGTTCTATTCATGGTACATGGAGTTTCGCAGATCCAGAATCGCCAATTATAGACTACACATGGGCTATAGGTAATTCTTTTATGTTAAAAAGTAAAATCACAAAAATACTGAACCCTTGAGGAAAGGTAAAAACGGAAAGTCCCTAATCAAATGGCAAAATCAAAATCTCTAACACATCAAACGAATGGAACACAACTGTCATATTCCTGACTTGGTAAAGGCATTTGCTTACGTACAAAAAGGTGGCTTAAACCTGGTTTTAAAGCCTTCTATAGCTAAACCTCCTTTTTAAAATATATATTCTGATTTGTATTTAAATGTTTAAAAGTAAACAGTCATTTATTAGTGGTAACAGCTCATCTCTCAACAAAAGCATTACTATTAAAATAAATTATTTAAAAATCAAAAACAATAGTTTGTTGTTAGGAATATTAGACCACACCAATTTGATTCCTTGTTCGACGGACCCGCCCGCAACTAATATTTTCAAAACAGAATTTTTTTATTTTTTTTTTATTCCCGCTTCCCGCATCCGGAAATGTAATCATGTCCATTTTCCGCACCGTTTTTTTTTTGGTAAATATTATAAAAAGATATCAACATTTGTTTTTAAAATCACAGTCTAACCTGTATATCGATTTTAAACATAAAAGCACCACACCACACTGTGTAAATATCTGTGAGAATATTTGTTTCAGCATGAAACCTATTTATCCAAAGTGGGAGTGCTCCGAAATAAATTTATAACAGCGGAAATACATGTAAAGAAAAAAAATGGGTTTCTTTCCCCCTTACTTATATTCCCTATCAACTGAAATGTTCGTTGTTAGAATAAAGTACAAAGTACTTCTGAAGGATTTGCCTTCAACTGCAATTATATTGTATGCTGGCGAAACAAAACTATCCATGTTTATGCACCTATCCTGATTGATTCAGGGGTCTGCCGTTCAGCAGTTATCTTTTGTTGATGTTGTTCATTGGTATTTTCCCGTTTGGATATATAAATTAGATCGTTGGTTTTCCTGCTCGAATTGTGTACACTTATAATTTTGGGGTCCTTTATAGCTTGCTGTTTGGTCTGTATCAAAGCTCTGTGTTAAAGGCCGTACTTTGACCTGTGTTTGTTATTATCAGGTTGAGAACAACCCTCCCTCAGACAAGGGGTCATTTTACTTATGTAGAAAAGAAAATAGAAATACCAAGGATTTGTATAGTTCTTCTATACCAAACCTTAGTAGTTTGTACTCAAAAACAGGAGAGTTGCATCATATTTTAAACAACTTTTTTCTAAAAGAGGGGTCCACTTATTTCGAATGATATTAAACTGTTAAAGTAAATGTGTTAATTTAACATGGTTAAAGTCCAGAAATATTACAAAATTCTTGGACATGTTTTGACCATTTAATACCAGATAGATATATAGTTCTTTGAGAAAATATGAGCCCTTTTGTACAAACAAATATATTATAACTTTTATTGATCCCTCATAAAACATGTAAAAGGGATATTATACTGCAATCAGCTATTTTACTATACAGATAAAGCTATACGTATAAACGTTAGCTTATACGTCAATGACCTCAACTCACCTATAAGCCCCGCCTACTTACAACGTCACGTCACAACCATGACAACGTGTAGTAACAATGGTCAAACTTTTATGAATTTTAACCTGCTATGTCTTCAAATTGGTAATTTATATACCATGTTTATCAAATGTTATTAATTAAATTCATTTTCCCTTTCTAATTCCTTAAATTGTCAATGCTTACCGCCTAGACTACGCTCATAGGGAAATACCTAAAATGGTACCCCAAGGGGGGAATTCCAAACACTTTTTTTTAATAATATTTGTTTCTTATTTTTATTATTTTTTAATTTTTTTTTTATCTATTTCAGTATAAAAACAATATACGTATAGTGTCTTGAAATATGAAATTTATTTGTATTCGGCACGAAACGGGAAAATGCTCGGTAGAACCTCGCATTTTCCCGTTTCTAAGCCTCATACAAATAAATTTCATATTTCAAGACACTATACGTATATTGTCTAATTTATAACATTAAGGGTTGCCCCCAAACTGATTATGACTTGGATGGAGAATTATCTCATTGTCAGTCACACATACATAGACCAGATTTAAATATTTCTTGGTGAACAGGGAAAAAATACTTCAGAAATTAAAGAAGTGTCAAAGTACAAGTGATAAATCAAGTTTTAATATTGTCAAAACCTACTATTTTATGTTTACAAACAAAAATTATAATCGCTCGCCTGAACTTCAGTCTCCTACAGTTTGATTCAAATGACCTTTTGTAATCCTGATAGAGTAACATTTAAGTTACAATTCAATAGTGTTGGATTAATAAACTATATTTACATTGTAGGTTATTCGGAGGGAGGGACACAGATCCAACCATTCAGAAGTGTGGGACTTATGAATTTTGCAGTTAACAATAATGTAACACTGGTCCATAACACCTATATTTATGTGACAACTATAGCCACAAATGCTGCAGGATTGAGGGGCGTGTCATTTTCTGATCCCATTTTGGTTGACCTGACACCTCCTGAGTTTGAATTTGTAAATGACGGAGCAGGTAAACTATTAATAAGATGCAATATTTTAGTTAGTAACAATTATTTCAAGTCCCGTGTTGGACTATTGGTGGTCAGCTATAGTTTGATGGTGTTGGGTGAAGGATGAAATGGATGAGTAAAGTGCTCCTCCAACAGTCGTAAACCTAGATCCCGGAATATTTACTGGAAGCTAGTTCAATTTTGAATTCCTTCACCTTTTATTATGGAATTGTTTGATGACTTACAGTTTCCAACCACGACCCCTAAAATTCAACCTTTAAGATTGTACACATGTTAAATTTGTGTACCTGCTAATACCGAATTGTACGAAGAAATTTTCTTATTTTTCAGAACTAAGTTATTTTCCAGTAAAATTCACAAATATTACAATCCAGCCATACTATGCAGTGAGTGTTTTGCTACAGATTGAAGACAGTACGATGACCTATAGCTGATAACTTCTATCTCTTTTTTGTCTCATTTGCAATCATACCACATCTTTTTATTTTTATATTCATACATGTATGATTAATTTTAATGATACCATGGATAGGTCAATTGCCATTCATAATTAAATTCTTTCTATTTTCATTAAACTGTCCCACATCACTTACAGTGCTTTTATATTTTGGTGGAACATGTGGAAGAAGCCGGGTCAACCGCAGAAAACTACTACATGCCCTCAATATTACTTATCAATTATGATCAGAGTCTATTGCAACTTCCCGAAGTGGCGTTCGAACTTACAGCCTCATTGTTAACAAGCTAGTGATCACTTAAGATAAATTATAAAGATCTGTCAGGTGCTTAGACCTCTCTTAAGCAAAATGAAGATGAAAATACGTAGGATGCAGACAAAAAGCATAAGTTAAAGGCAAACAAAGAAACAATATAATGCATTGGTTCACTGGCCAACTTGGTCCTTTAATATTCTGTCCTACACTTACGGATTACCTATCTTTCCAATTTGATTTTCTTGGTATGGTAACACATGTACTTTCATATTTCAAGGTACAGATGAAGATGCCTGGGAGTTAAATGAAGTGCGTGCTAACTGGGCTGTTGCAGATCCTGAATCTGGCATTCTGTTATGTAAATGGGCTATAGGTAATATATACCCTGAAGATTGTTTAATATGCAAAACTATTCATATATTTTCTTTAATTTTAAGCTTCTGTATTCCAATGTCTCATGGAAATCATTCAGTTATTTTCTCAAAGAAGAAACATTAGATAAACAAATGTTTTGTCTTTTAACAACTACTAACACGACTACGAAATTCTCATATATTTATATCCCCTTTGTTGTATGTTAATATGAGTTATATCATGTATGTGTCGTAATAAGCTTAATAATTAAAAAAACAACATTTCCTCTGAAACAACCATGCCGATTTATAACAAAGTCGGTCAAAATCATTCTAAGGGTGTCTGTAATACAAAGTAGTAATTTGTATTGCTTCAAACAAATCAGCATGGCCACCGTGGCTAAAAAAGAACATAACGGGAAAATACATGATATTGTCTGATATCTTGAAGAATACATTACATGAAAGACTGCTGTGACAAATACACACTTTCCATGGTTACCAAAATGATTAGATAGCTAAAAATAGGAGTAAATAATATTTTTTTCTAACAAATTATAGAATTTACCTTATTATCTTGAAAGATAAATTAGATGGACATACATGTAAACTGTAAACAGCAAAATTTATCAGCAAGACTTACAAAAATGTTTATATAATTAAAACAGTCATCTTACACAAGTTAAGATTTAATAACCTTAAATGACTTCCATAACCCCTCCCCCCAATCAAAATTACAACTTATGTTTCGGATTCTTAACTTAAAAAAAATCCTATTTGTACATTAAACATCTTTTTGTTAATTTTGTCCTTCGAAAACTTTTGATTATTCTAGAGTTTTCTATGGTCCTCTGCTCTTAAACTAAGAACACTTGATTAGGCCTAGTCACAAGTCTACTATCACAGATATTTAGTGTTAACTAAGTATAGATATAAAGTTGCAGTCTTGTAATTGACTGCTCCAAAGGCTTACATGCAAAACAGCTGATCTTTGAAAAAAAAAATAAAAAAATAAAGAAGCTACAAAGAAAAAAAGATCATGTTCATATCATATATGTACTAATGTGAAATTGTGATTTAACCGATAAAAAAGCGGGTCATGCCACGAAGAATAAAAAGTGATGTAACCCTGAAGTCAAATATATTTGTTTTCCTACTTTCTGTTTGCTGTTTTTACTTTGCCGCACCACTTCCAGTAAACATAATATCCTTCTACTTTCCTGAATTGATATCCCAAAAAAGATGAGAGATCTTTTTTAGATATATATATTATATATATATATATATATATACAACTCGTCTAAACATCAACCCAACAATGTTAGATCCGTAAATTTGCTTTCGCAAATTTTTGGTTCTTCCCACGCCGGGATTCGAACCCATGCTACTGTGATATCGTGACACCAAATCGCCTGCACTGCAGCCGTCCCGCTAGACCACACGACCACCTGGGCTCTCAAAAAAAGAGCTTTCGCTGGCCGTGTGTTACCTTTCCTCGTCAGTTTTAATCTAGCGGCGTACTACAGTACATGATATATAAGGCATGAAGATGTTATTGTTACAAATCAGCTAAATTATCTATATATATATATATATATATATATATATATATATATATGTTTCAATTCAGCATAAACTTTCAATCAAATAGAAAAAAATAATTTCAGAAAAAATTCAGAAAAAAATGAACTTTTTTATTTCCCTCCATGTTTTGACATGCACCGGAAACTGGAGTTGTAATACAAGATTGGTACCAATTGAGCACCTCCATTTGAGGCACATTAGGGATAATGACCAAACTTGCTTTTTGTTGGAGTTATGACCTGTAATGACTATTTATGATAAATTCCGGTCATTTTCTTTTTTTTTTAGAGGTAAAAGAGTATGAAAAGTATAATTATAGATATAAACATGTAAAAGTAAAAAAAAAAGATCACAAAAATACTGAACTTAGAGGAAAACCAATTCGGAAAGTCCATAATCACATGGCAAATCAAATAACAAAACGCATCAAAAACGAATGGACAAGAACAGTCATATTCATGACTTGGTACAGGCATTTTCAAATGTAGAAAATGGTGGATTAAACCTGGTTTTATAACGCTAACCCTCTCACTTTGATGACAGTCTCGTCAAATTCCGCTGTATTTACATTGATGCGTAAACTAAATAGACACAATAAATAAAATAGTCAAAATATGGGTACATTTATCATCATCGTATAACAATTTTAAAAGGGACAATTTAACAGAACACAAAAACATCTATCTACAAACACTTTCATTGATTTGTGTGTATGACGTCAGAATTTTTTTTTATACGTCACGTAAGAGTGTCGTTCAATGTGCATGCAAACAATTTTAAAATTTACATAGGCAATGTTAGCATGTAGGGTTAATAAATCAAAAGTATGTAAGAATGAATATCAGAAATAGACCGAGATTGAAAGTAGTCCAAAAATTGTATATAGAATTTATAAGATTCCACAAATAGTTAATTCCACTATCAGTCATCATCGTAGAACAATTTTAAAAGGAACAATTTAACAGAAAACAAAAACATCTATCTACAAACACATTCATTGAATTGAGTGTCAGACGTCAGAAGAAAATTGTATACGTCACATAAATTCGTCGTTCAATGTGCATACAATCAATTTTAAAATTTACATAGGCAATGTTAGCATATAGGGTTAAAAAATCAAAAATATGTAAGAATGAATATCAGAAATAGACCGAGATTGAAAGTAGTCCAAAAATTGTATATAGAATTTATAAGATTCCACAAATAGTTAATTCCACTATCAGTCATCATCGTATAACAATTTTAAAAGGAACAATTTAACAGAAAACAAAAACATCTATCTACAAACACATTCACTGAATTGAGTGTCAGACGTCAGAAAATTGTATACGTCACATAAATTCGTCGTTCAATGTGCATACAATCAATTTTAAAATTTACATAGGCAATGTTAGCATATAGGGTTAAAAAATATATAGAAATATATCATAATGACATAAACTAGAACAATATCATACTGACGGGATCTTTTAAAGTACAGAGTCACGTTATAAGAACCAAAGAAATACAAAAAGTCGCATATACAAAGTACGATACCAAAAATTGAAAGACAATACAAACACATTGACGAGATGTACAGGTACCGAGCCACGTCAAACGGATATCACATAAAACCATTCAACAGTAAAAGTAATATTAATAATAGAACAAAGACAAATGAAAGAACTATAAAACACGTTGTTGAGATGATAAACAACATCAGTACGCAGAATCTATACATCAAGACTATCGTGTATTATTTGTGAAGTTGATACGGAATATAATTATCAAGGTCTTGGTACCTTCCGATGAACTTTTTTAGAAAAAGGACGAGACGTTCTTTGACATACCCCTGGTAAATTGAGTATTAACTTTCTACTCAGTCACTGATGACGTTTTACAAAGTCTGAGTAGGAGCTGCAAGCTCTTGAATATCGAATAAGTTGGGAAACTTATATATCCCATATGCAGGTGAAGTTGGTATATTGCTACTAAGTTGAGGGAAATTTATAATTTCAAAATTAAAATCGTCTCGTTTGTCATAGATTCTGGTACTGAGATGACTGTGTATGTCAAATTCGAGATATAAGTCTAAAAATAAGGCGGAGGAGGCCGTGTCTGTTGTTTCTTTAATCTCTAGTTCTGGGGGATATATTAATGAAACCCAATCAGAAAAGTTCGGATTGTTTATGGAAAGAACATCATCAATATATCTGAAAGTGAAATTAAATAATCTGGCTTCTTTGATCCTCTTTGTTTTTGACAAGTGTCTGGAGGAACTCCGATTCATAAGAAAATAAGAAGAGGTCGGCAAGAAGAGGCGCACAGTTTGTTCCCATAGGAATGCCGACAATTTGTTGGAAAAGTCTACCTCCAAACTCAACAAATATGTTGTCGATAAGAAACTCCAGCATACTGACCACTTGTTCTTCTGTGTAGCATGTTTTACCTTTTTGTTTGTCACTATCAACGAAATATGCCTTAGTTCTTTAGAATTTTTAAGAATCCACAGATGGTTAATACCACTACCCGAGTAAACAGTTTCACAGTATTTCTGAAGACCCTCTTTAACTGCGGACAGAATTTGTCAATCTAATGGACAATTCTTTAGTGAATGAAGATGAGCCAGTTATATACCGTTGTTTGTACGGAATTTTATGAAGCTTTGGTATCCAATAAAAACAAGGTAAGTCCTCCGATTTGGTGTTCAATGTAATGTTTATTGAAGCCATGAAGGACTTATGATTTGCTAAAATATCATCCTTGTCAAATGATATGTCTTTGTATGTGGGATTACCTGATTGCTCCTTTATACCCAATTCTTTCACAATACATTCGTAGTAATACGATTTACATACAAAGACAATATTATTTGAAGCTTTGTCCGCAGGAACAACAACATACTTTTCATGAAGAGATGATTGACATTTCATGGCCTCTTTGCCTCTGAAAACAGACTTTGGTCGATCGTTCACACAGTTTTTCAACTTGTGAATGCGACGTTTTATTAGAGACCTGATAGTTTTAACCCATTCTGACAAAGTGTCCAGTTCAACTTCTTCTCGCTTAGCCCATGCTCTGGCGTAGTCCTCAATGGAATCCATAATTATTTTGAAGTTATGGTTCCAATTGATGTGTTGGGGTTCTCTAAACTTAGGACCATGAGAAATCACCTTTCGGAGATTTTCATGTTGAATTATGTTTATATCCCAAGTTATAACATGACCAGAGGGGCTGTAATTATAAGGCGAGTGGGAACAGTCACATGTCGTAGGGTTTTTTATGTATTGTTCTAAGTCAAGGTCCTGCAATGCTTGTTTAAAGTTAAATATTTTAGGTGCAATGTTTATGGCGTAACTGTAGGATACAATAGGAACAGACTGATTTTGAAAATAAATACGAATGTTAGATGTTACCTCCTTGTGATGTAGAACGTTGCAGATATTGATTGCATAATTCCTCTATTGGCAAAATCAACAGGAAGAAATTTCCTCTTTTCCTCATGTAAAGGTTCCGATCTTACTGGTTTGAAAAGACGGAAAAGAGCTACATCACAAATAATACTGACTAGTCTGTATATTGCAGAAAATGTATTGGTGCCTCCTTTGTCAAGTGCATAGTCTCTCAAACGTTTAACTTAAGAAAATTAACTGGCAGTGAAAAGAGAATAGTTCTTATGTAATGTAACCCTATATATAGCTAGTGAATGATGAAGATGTGAAAGAAGGTCATCAAAGCTCCCAGAGGGTGATCTAGATTTGGAAGACTTTTTTTACATTAGGCCGATGGTAATGTTTTTGCCCATGACTACGTTGTTGTCGTAAGGTGGTATTAAATAAACTCATTACATTAACATCACTGCAGGCAGGACTTGACAAATTTCCTACTCCTTTAATATTATCATTGCAACCATATGGCATTGCAGTCCCTAACTCCCTTGTCCAGAAATTTTCTCTATCTTTGCGGAAAGGAGTACTTAGTACAGGGCTATTTGTGTGGTGATAAATTTTCTCAATGATGCGTACTTTCATAGATAAAGAAGGATCATGGTCCGGTTGATTAAAATGGTTTTAAAGAACCCTAAATTGAGGATCTTTATTATCAGACCGGTGTTGATTCATTCTTTTACGCAAAGTTTGACGAGTTTCACCAACATACAGTAGTCCACACAAAGTACATTCGATTCCGTACACGACATTGTCCGTGGAACAGTTCAGAGGCTCGAAAGATTTAGAATAATATGATTTAGATGTTAAATTACTAGTAAAATTAGGAGTCGTGATTAAAATATCACATATCTTACACGTGCTCCTTTTTCCTTTTTTATGTTTACAAGAAGAAATGATAGGTTTTTATTCACTTGTAGCAGGTGTCTTTAAACAGTCGAAAATATTAACGCAACAAGGCTTTAATTTATGAAAGGTATCTGAATGTTGAAATAATAATTACCTTCTGGCTGAACATAAGTCAAATCAGGAGGTATGTTTTGTCGCATGATTTTGTAGAACTGAGCATGCCCAGTTGTACAATTTTCTGTTGAACTGGGCGTGCATTGTTTTACTATTTGTACATTATGCACAATTCCCCAGGAAATTGTACAAACGAGCAATTAATATATGCATGTAAAACAATGAAGCCTAGATCATCAAACAATTGTAAAACTGTGCATGCTGATGCACGTAAAGGAATACAACCAGGTTCATCATACAATTGTTAAACTGTGCCTTCGTTTATAATTATGGAATGCACAGTTTTACCAAAGTTTGTTGAACTGGGTGTGCATTGTTTTACAATTTTCATACGATCTGTACATCATGCACAATTTCCCATGATATTGTACAAATGAGCAGTTCATACAACAATGAAGCCTAAATCATCAAACAGTTGTAAAACTGTGCATTCGTTTATATATATGGAATGCGCAGCTACACCAAAGTTTGTTGAACTGGGCGTGCATTGTTTTACAATTTTCATACGATCTATTTATCATGCACAATTCCCCATGAAATTGTACAAATGTGCAGTTCATATGTACATGTATATATGCATGTAAAACAAGGAAGCCTAGATTGTAAAACTGTGCATTCGTTATATAAATATGAAATGCGCAGTTTGACAAAAGTTTGTTGAACTGTGCACTTGCATTAAAGCCCTTCATTATCATGCAAGAAGTTGTAAAATTGTGCACATGAACTAAAGCCATGCATAATCATGCAAGAAGTTGTAAAACGGTACGCTTGAATCAAAGCCATGCATAATCATGCAAGAAGTTGTAAAATTATGCAATTGAATATCAATGATTTTACTAAATTTAATCATGTAATACGATGTATGCAGCATTTTGCTAATAGTGCTCAGAACTTATAAAACTTGATGACTTGTGCTTGCCCGATTAGTCTGATATTTGTCTTTTTGGGCATGCCAAGTTCTACAATTATCTGTACCCATTCATACCTGAAATCAGGGGTATCCCGGAGGATATTCCGTGGAACACACAAATCAAATGCTACAGTGTTCCGTGCAACAAAAGAAGACCTTAGTAACCCGGGCGACATCCCAGCCGGTTTGTTTTTCGTATTTTTTGTATTCATCATGCATAAAGCTACCAAGTTAATGATGCCCTCGGGCTAAACTATTCATTGTCTTTAAACGTGTCCAATCCCCAAAACATGTCCATATGTTTGCACTATATGCCCAAACATGTATATTTAGTATATGACGCTGTTGGTGATTTTCATATTTAAAGAACGCCCATACGTGTCCACCTTCATAAAACAATTTCGTAATCACATATGTCAGAGCTGTAACAATGACCTTATCTAAAGATCTAAAAACATTGGTGTACTTTCGTAGCGTTTGTATTTCCTATCATGATTTCCTAAATTGATTGAGGATTGCTGCTCACAAGGAAGCTATTAAACCAAGAGTTCCAAATGGTGAAGTTGAAATCATCCCTACGTAAATTTTACGGACGCCATCACGAGTTAGTTGACCGTTATTGAATAACCGTTTCACTGATGATATCGGATATGTTCTTTATGTCGTAACTAAAATACCCTTCCCTTTTCACGAATGTGACCTGCCGAATTAAAATTGAGAATGGAAATGGGGAATGTGTCAAAGAGACAACAACCCGACCATAGAAAAAACAACAACATAAGGTCACCAACAGGTTTTCAATGTAGCGAGAATTAGACTATTTACTGGATTTATAATAATATAAGCAACACGACGGGTGCCACCTGTGGAGCAGGATCTGCTTACATTTCCGGAGCACCTGAGATCATCCCAGTTTTTGGTGGGGTTCGTGTTGCTTAGTCTTTAGTTTTCTGTGTTGTGTCTTCTGTACTATTATTTGTCTGTTTGTCTTTTTTTTTTAGCATGGCGTTGTCAGTTTATTTTCAATCTATGAGTTTGACTGTCCCTCTGGTATCTTTCGTTCCTCTTCTATATTTTTAGCTTATTCACAGATTTTAAGGTCAGTTAGTGTACATTTTAACAGAGGAGCAGTTTATATACAGCTTTAAAAATGTACAGTTTTTTTACAAGTTTTACAGATGTACAGTTTATATACAGCTTTAAAGCTGTACAGTTTATAAACAGCTTTACAGATGTACATTTGATATGCATCTTTAGAAATGTACATCCAGATTACGTGTACTAAAGTAGCTGTGTAGACAGTACTTACGTAACAAAAGGCATGTCAGCGCTATAAGTGTTGTGACCTTTTCGTGTCTTAAAGGGAACAAGTTTTGGCAAATAGAAATAGTCACAAACATTAGGTCAAGGTATAAATCGGACACGTTTGAGCGAAGAAAATAACAAATCATTTGAGGGAAGTTAAGTTGGGCATGTGTGATTTTAAGGACACATTTGGTCGATATAGACACGTTTTGGGATGAACACTTCTGAAAGTTTTGAAGACTAGTCCAGTCAAACTAATTGCAACAGAAATTTTTTTAGTTCTTATCTATAGCATTATGCCCTTATTATACACAGAAAAAAGTCCCATAAAATCTAACTTGAGGAAAACTCAAAATCAGCATTTTTAATTTCCTATGGAAATTAACATTGGAAGGGGAGATTACTCCGCAAAAATGAGTCTTTTTTGGGTTAGTTTTTGGTTGTTTTCTTGAAACTTTTGTAAAGTATGATACTTTGATGGGGTTAAAAGTTAATATTTGAATAAATTATATAATCTTCTGCTTGTGAAATGTACAACACCGAAGTGTTATTGTTAGTTTTATTTTTTTGTGCATTTTTCATTAAAGAAATTGCAAAATTGAAGCTTGGTGACTATTTTCAAAAAATAATGTGAAAATTTGGTATTGTTTGTATCTGTATAGTATATTTTTTCAGCATCTTACTTGTCTAGAGAAACTTTAAACCACAAAAAGAAGAATACATGCTTAATTATTTTTATTAAATTTGAGCCTTCTTTACCTTGACATGTTGAAAAAATCAATAAATGGTCAACTAATGAATTACGAAATCTAGATTTCAGCTTGATAAAAGATATGAAAACACCTTTAGAGTTGTTTGTTATACCCTAAAGACCACTAAACAAATCAAGAATCAATACATTCTGATGAAAAGTTATAATTTTGTATCCATTTGTATTGATATTTCTGCCTTTTTTGCAAGAGTTATCTCCCTTTTCAGTGCAAATCTCCATAGGAATTTTAAATCACGATTTTTTTAGTCTTCCCCAAGTAAGATTGTATGGGACTTTTTTTCTGTGTATACTTGGGGTATAATGCTAAAGTTTAAAACTTAAAAATCTTCTGTTGCAATTACTTTCTGGTTGGGGTCAAATTTATGCTAGATTGACTGGACTAGATATACTGTTATTGTATACAGCAAAATTGATCACCTATACAATATTTTCATTGACAGTCATTGCCTTTAAATGACAAAGTCATCTGTTATTTACATCCTTCATTACTGAAACAATTGAAGCAAATAAAGCTGGAAATGAAATGAATGGTCCTTAATATATTTAGATTTCTGATCTTTTAACCAAAATATTTAGTATTACTAAATATAAAATTTTGGTTTCAAAGTTATTTATGAGTTAGAGGTTGGCTAAATCAAGAAAATGAAGATGATTTTTTTTTTAATTTGCTAAATATATGTCGAGTTTACTTAATATGTTATTTGTGTAATGGGATATTGGAGGATTGTAACTTATTTTAGTACATCAAACACATACCTTGCATTATATTTAAAAAATATTTGTATCCAAAATATATTAGTTATTGGCAGAAATAAATGGTTTTTTTAGGCTACCAGCCTGGAGGGAATGATCTTTTACCATATACAGTAGTGACGACTACAACAGCTTACAAAGAGTTTCCTTACAGTTTATTAACTGGTCATACCATTTATACAACACTGACATGTGAGAACCATGCAGGATTGTCCTCTGTCATGTCATCTGATGGAGTGAAGATTTCAGACCAGCCTCCATCAGTGGCAGCAGCAGTTGTTGAGAATTTGCCTTTGTCTATGACAGAGTACAACCCAAGAGACTCATATCAAGGGGTTATAGATAATTTCAGACTGAAGTGGACAGGATTTGATGACAATATAGGAGTAGAACGATACGAGGTAAATTGTTTAATAAAATTTATTTGTATTTTTATCTCAGCGGTGAAACCCAATTATAGAACAGGTACACTCGGGGTTTTTTTCAGGTGAAAACCACTCTTGTTGTTGTTGCGAGAAATACAGGGTACCAACGAGAATTTTTGGGGGTCGATGGTGTTAACACTGATTCAAGACATTTTGATATATTGCGTATTTGATATACAGAGCGACAACTCTTGGCTTTGTCTTGTAAAAATTATACTTCTACTTCTAGCCTTGGCAAATGTTTTTCTGCATTTTATTCATCAGGAATGACCAAAGTTTGATGTGTAAATACATACGATACGTGAGCCTCCTGATCTTAGAATTATACCCTCCATTGCTGTCATATAAAAATAAGAAGATGTTGTATGATTGCCAATGAAACAATTATCCACTAGAGACCAAACGGCTTTCAACAATGAGCAAATCCCCTACCACAAAATAGGCTATAAAAAACCCGAATGACAACTGCTTAACAGTTCCAATGAGAAAAGTAAAAGCCTGAATGATGTATAAAACAACAAACGGAAAAAACAAATATGATATATAGCAACAAACGACAACAATTAAATTGCAGGCTCCTAACTTGGGACAGGCATATTCAAAATGTGACGAGTTTAAACATGCTATTTACATTATATTTGTGGTGTTTAAATACAGAAAAAAATTGTTGCCTCTACTGCAAATCTATTTAGAATGCAATTATGTTCATACTCATGCTGCTGAAGTAATTTTGTATAAAACATATTTTCAGGTCATTTATAACAATGGTGGCACATCAGAGTTGATGTTCTTTGCAGATGTACAAGATGTACTTTATGCCCATTTTACAAAGATGTCTATCAAAGAGGGATCAAACAATATATCTGTTCAAGCTATTAACAAATTATTTAAACCAAGCAGTAAAGTGACATCTTATTCAACTATCGATATATCTTCGCCAAAAGTAGAAAGTATGTTATCTTTTATAACTGAGTCAATTTATTTACTGGTTCGTTTTATTGCTGAGGAATTAAAACCTTTCCTTGGAATCAGTTGGTGTTTTACTAGCCATTTGATTTCGTCCAATTAAAGTGTGCTGAATTATTGATTAAAACTATAGCTTTCATTCTATGTGGAGTTCATTCAATGGGAACTTTAAATTTCTCTTTCAAAAAATCTATCATTGATTAATTTAACTATACAAAAATATAAACTAGTTACAAAAATACATGTACCAATACTTGTTAATGACATATATTGTCAGGGCAAGAGATAATGAAAACAAACTTTTGTCGATAATAGACTACTAAAGTGCAAATCTTAATGCTAACTGGTCAGTACCGAAAATTAAAGCTTGCAAAAAAAATGAGAACAGCGAAAGACATTTACTGCAATAGACGAATAAACAATATTAGATTATTTTGGTTTTATTGTTATAAAAGTTGAGGAAAGCTAGTAAAGTAATACAGTCAATATTTCCCTCATACAATTTAATTATCTTCTAAAATACTTAAAAGAGACTATACTTCAAGATGAAATGTATAAGTTGATATTGAATAAATACAACATAACATCATTTGTCAATATTTCGTACTGAACATGTATTTTCATCAATAGGAGTTTATTTACTGTGACTTGACTTTAAATGTTGCTTTTAATCAATTGCAGTATCTTCGAAATTCCACCCAATTGAAACTTTATCAAATCAAACTGTTCAACTTGTTAAAGTTTAACAAACTGCTGAAAATAAAACACATTCAAGTCAATAAAATGCAAGAAGGTAAAATAGAGCATACTTACAATCCCTCAAAATTTGAATTCCACTAAGGTTATTATGACAGTGATGCATAAAATTTCTATACATATGGTTATTGTAAGGTGATTGGTAGTAATAATTTAACAGCTATTAACAAATTTGAAAGAACTGCCATAGGCGTGGAGCAACACTTAAAATAGTATAACACAATTAATTCCAGCTTCTACTCCGTTTTGTTTTTCTGTATTGTCCAAGTGAAATTAAAAATTGTTCGTCAATAGTCTATATTTTCATAGTTTCGTAATTGTTATCTCTGCTATAACAGTATGAGACATTTTGCGATATTGGTATTTTAATCAATAGAACTTTATATTTTGTATAGCTAAATTAATCAATAAATGATTGGTATTTCAAGGAGAAATTCAAAGGTGCCATTGCATGAACTCCACAGAGAAATATATAGATATTGGGACAGTACACTTTGCAAAAATATAAATAGCCAGATAAACTTCAACTGATTCTTTGGAAAGGTTTTATTTCCGTAGCAATAATACTGTCATTCAAATTTCTTCATCCTAGTGGTCTTCTTTTATATCATATTTTTTTTGCTTAGGATTTCAATGAATTTTTAACAAGATAAGTTTAATCTTACAGTTCAAAACAAATATATTTTATGAATGACTTAATATTTTTAATTAGAAAAACACATCTCAAAACAGAAAAATGAAAAAATGTGATAAAAAGGTAATAGTTATCTGTCTAGTGTTCAATATTTTTGCTGCATTACCAAAATAATATAAACTGTTTTTGGTAAAGTATTCATTGTACTATACTTCTTCGGTCTTGTTTTTATAATAGAATACTGTAAGTGAAAATTAATTGCAATTTTAAGTTTTCTCATTTAAACCATTTTTACAGCAACAGAGACCCTGTCCATTAACTGGATAAATAAAAAAGTAGTTGTTTCATGGGAAAATATTTTCACATCAGACAATGATCTATTCTATGAAGTGTCATCTGGATCTACACAAGGAGGAGTTAATATAATGCAATGGCAGGAAACCAGACAAACCAGTATTACATTTGGTATTCCATCATCAGTTTCAGTTACCACCGGGTTACCAGTTCACATAACTGTCACAGCTATCTCTGTTAGTGGATTTTCGGCAGTAAAAAAGGGCAGTTTTAAACTTCCATAATCCCTTTATACCTCTGAACAAAGACATATTTGTTGAGCAATTTGTTGTCTATTTTATACCTTGTAGAAACATTTTGAATTATTACATTTGGTTGCTTATTTATAGGTAGTAAAACAATATAACATGTATTTTTTCGTGTTATTTGCTTACATTCGCAAAAAAATCACAGTTAACATGGTTTAACAAAAGTAGGTTCCACATTAATAAATCATATGTTTTCTGTCTTTTCGAAATAACATCAAAAATGTGGTGCACATTTTAAAATAACCCGCTACGCGAGTTGTTCAGTGTGCACCACATTTTTTATGTTATTTCTTCATAGACAGAAAAAATATTACAGTCATTCCTTAAATGAATGTGCACCTAGTCTTAAAAGCCAAGTGAGCCTATGTCATTATGTTATATGTCGTCCGTCCGTTCGTTGGTCATTCTACCCATTTAACGTCGTTAACCTTTAAATCAAACTCCTCTTAAAATGCGATGCAAAATATTACGAAAGTTTTCCTGAATGTTTCTGAGAGAATCTATAATTAAGATGTATAAGGAGATTTTATTCATCTGTCGTGTTTTAAAAATGCGTGATATTGTGAATTTTGTCATTTTCATCTTTTAATGTCATGTTTGGTATCAAAAATCATTGTTTCACCAGAGTAATCAAATTTCTATATTTTTATTACTCAAGGAGGGCATTTTGTTCGGAAAACAAGATTTTAAACTATTTTCAAACAATTTTATAAGAGGTATTTATTAGTCGTGTTATATTTACTTTGAAACATCTATGGATTAAGATTATGTCGTGAGAATACTTTTTGTCAACAATGTTCATCAATTTGATTTACTTGTCACTTGTTATTTTTGCAAATGAACTGAATAATATATCTAAGAATCAGACTGGATTCCGTAAGGGATATTCTACACAAGATAATATGTTTGTATTAAATGCACTTATTGAACTGTATTTTTATTTTTGGAAGAAACTCTTTTGTACATTTGTGGATTTTAGAAAGGCAATCGATACTGTTTGCGTACAGGGCTGTGGAAAAAGTTACAAAAAAGTGAAATTAAAGGATGTTTTTTTAAAGTTGTGTATAATATATATGTACAGTGGAATTAAGTCTTGTGTTCAATTTAATGACTCTCAGTCAGAATTCTTTCCATGTCTAACAGGTGTTAGGCATGGGGAGAATTTATCGCCATTTCTCTTCTCGATCTTTTTACATGATCTTGAAGACCATTTTTGTCAGCTAGATGGACAGCCCTTAGAAAGGATTAAAGAGAAACTTGAAAGTGAATTACATATTTTTTTTATAAAAGTTTTACTGTATAATATGTGGATGACACAGTCATCTTAGCAGAGAGTAAAGATAGTTTACAAAAAGGTCTTGATATATTTCAGTCTTATTGTTCATTGTGGAAACTACAAGAAAATGTAAATAAAACCAAGGTTGTCAACTTTTCTTAAAGGAAAGTAAACCACAATTTCAGTTTTACATTACAAGGTCAAATTCTTGATATTGTAGATACATATCCTTCCCTAGAAGTTTTTTTTTTTTTAAATATAATGGTACATTTATTGAGACTAAAAAAAACTTGTAAAACAAGCAGAAAAGGCAATGTTTTGTGTTTATGAACTTATCAGAAATGAGTCTATAACTGTTGATATCCAATTAAAGCTATTTGACTCGATGATAGAACCAATTTTATTGTATGGTTCCGAAATCTGGGGATATGAAAACCTAAAAACTATTGAGCAAATCCATTTGAAGTTATGTAAAAGAGTACTCAAAGTAAGGAACACTACGCAAAATTTTATGATTTAGGTAAGCTTGTGAGATTTCCACTCAAAATTAAAGTTAAACTTTGAATGGTATCATTCTGGACAAGACTTGAACACAATGAGTCCAAACTAAGTAGTATTTTAAATCAACTGATGTTATCCTTACAAAGTAAAACAAAATATATCTTCAAATGGTTTAAATATGTAGAAACTATTTTTGATGAAGTTGAAATGAGTTGCATTTTAAAAAACCAGTATGCATATTGTGATAAAATTATTGTGAAGCAAATTTTATGTGACCAGTTTATACAAAAGTGGTATAGTGATATACAAAACTCCTCTCGTGGCCTTTTTTATTCGATATTCAAAAAACAGGCTTGTTTGGAAAATCACTTATTGAGACTTAGTGAGTTTAATCGCACTTGGTTAACCAAACTGCTTACATCTAATTTACATTTACCTATAGAAACTGGTCGTTGGTTCAAAATTCCAAGGGAGGAAAGAACATGTAACTTATGTACAAATGCAATTTGAGATGATATTTTGTTTATATGTAAAAATGAAAATATTGTGTTATTAAGAAACAAATACATACCTATGTACTACATAGCTCACCCGAGCATTATCAAGTTTGAAGGTTTATTGTCTTATTGTAATACTGAACTATACAAAAGCTATCCTTGTTCATTAGAAAAGTTAACGTATTTCTTTGATTTATGTCATATCGACCCATGTATACCTTTTTTATAATCATTCACACTTAATGTTTATAATGAGCTGTATGTATTGATTTAAATATGTTTAATCGTTCTTCTGTCATGTTAATAACATATATTGTATTATATATTTGACCTCATGTTACACGTTTATATGTGTCTGAGTATTTTCTAATAAATCGTAAATCGTCAATATTTTAGAAAGGCAATCGATACTGTTTGCGTACAGGGCTGTGGAAAAAGTTACAAAAAAGTGAAATTAAAGGATGTTTTTTTAAAGTTGTGTATAATATGTACAGTGGAATTAAGTCTTGTGTTCAATTTAATGACTCTCAGTCAGAATTCTTTCCATGTCTAACAGGTGTTAGGCATGGGGAGAATTTATCGCCATTTCTCTTCTCGATCTTTTTACATGATCTTGAAGACCTTTTTTGTCAGCTAGATGGACAGCCCTTAGAAAGGATTAAAGAGAAACTTGAAAGTGAATTACATATTTTTTTTATAAAAGTTTTACTGTATAATATGTGGATGACACAGTCATCTTAGCAGAGAGTAAAGATAGTTTACAAAAAGGTCTTGATATATTTCAGTCTTATTGTTCATTGTGGAAACTACAAGAAAATGTAAATAAAACCAAGGTTGTCAACTTTTCTTAAAGAAAAGTAAACCACAATTTCAGTTTTACATTACAAGGTCAAATTCTTGATATTGTAGATACATATCCTTCCCTAGAAGTTTTTTTTTTTTTAAATATAATGGTACATTTATTGAGACTAAAAAAAACTTGTAGAACAAGCAGAAAAGGCAATGTTTTGTGTTTATGAACTTATCAGAAATGAGTCTATAACTGTTGATATCCAATTAAAGCTATTTGACTCGATGATAGAACCAATTTTATTGTATGGTTCCGAAATCTGGGGATATGAAAACCTAAAAACTATTGAGCAAATCCATTTGAAGTTATGTAAAAGAGTACTCAAAGTAAGGAACACTACGCAAAATTTTATGATTTAGGTAAGCTTGTGAGATTTCCACTCAAAATTAAAGTTAAACTTTGAATGGTATCATTCTGGACAAGACTTGTACACAATGAGTCCAAACTAAGTAGTATTTTAAATCAACTGATGTTATCCTTACAAAGTAAAACAAAATATATCTTCAAATGGTTTAAATATGTAGAAACTATTTTTGATGAAGTTGAAATGAGTTGCATTTTAAAAAACCAGTATGCATATTGTGATTGTGAAGCAAATTTTATGTGACCAGTTTATACAAAAGTGGTATAGTGATATACAAAACTCCTCTCGTGGCCTTTTTTATTCGATATTCAAAAAACAGGCTTGTTTGGAAAATCACTTATTGAGACTTAGTGAGTTTAATCGAACTTGGTTAACCAAACTGCTTACATCTAATTTACATTTACCTATAGAAACTGGTCGTTGGTTCAAAATTCCAAGGGAGGAAAGAACATGTAACTTATGTACAAATGGTATTTGAGATGATATTTTGTTTATATGTAAAAATGAAAATATTGTGTTATTAAGAAACAAATACATACCTATGTACTACATAGCTCACCCGAGCATTATCAAGTTTGAAGGTTTATTGTCTTATTGTAATACTGAACTATACAAAAGCTATCCTTGTTCATTAGAAAAGTTAACGTATTTCTTTGATTTATGTCATATCGACCCATGTATACCTTTTTTATAATCATTCACACTTAATGTTTATAATGAGCTGTATGTATTGATTTAAATATGTTTAATCGTTCTTCTGTCATGTTAATAACATATATTGTATTATATATTTGACCTCATGTTACACGTTTATATGTGTCTGAGTATTTTCTAATAAATCGTAAATCGTCAATATACAAAATATATATAGTGTAGCTACTGTCAATTAACACTTAGAATATAACAAAGTGCTCTCGACTAATGAAATTGTAGGATTTGATGTATCTTACTTGTGAAGAATGAATGTACATCATACTTTATACATTTGTAAGTTAGTAAAGGATTATCGTTTTATTTGGATCTACTAACAGATCAAAGCTAAGAGTTTCTATAACTGAGTTACAACTGCACCGAAGCACATTTATAAAACAGTCTGAAAGGATGTATTACAATGATTGAAACTCACTAAATATAAAAAAGAAGATGTGGTATGATTGCCAATGAGACAACTATCCACAAAAGACCAAAATGACACAGACATTAACAACTATAGGTGACCGTACGGCCTTCAATAATGAGCAAAGCCCATACCGCATAGTCAGCTATAATAGGCCCCGATAAGACAATGTAAAACCATTCAAACGAGAAAACTAACGGCCTTATTTATGTAAAAAAATGAACGAAAAACAAATATGTAAATGTTTTATTGTGAAACAGACAAAAACAATATGTTATTATAAAAATATTAATAACTTCAAATTACTACAAATTGACCAATATCAAAGCAATGCAAAAAAAAAATAGAAAAGTTTTAATATAAAAAATAATCTAAATATTTAGCTTTTCAAAACTCTGGTTACTGAACTAGCGGTTGGGAAATATAGTTGTTTCCAATGTTCCAATATACTGAAAAAAACAGGAATTTTATTTAATGCTTAAATATATTTAAAATTTTTAATGGTATTTTGTTTGAACATTTCCCTGACAAAGTTAATAGTATTTGATTTAAAAAGTCGGAACACGATATTGGCTCTGAAATACAATTAGTTGTAATTTATTAACTTAAACTGTAAACAAAAAAAGGGTTACTTCTCACTCAAATATTGCATGATTTTCATTCATACTCACAATGAGAAGTAATAGGTATACAATTTCTATCTTTTCTTTGTACTGTTGTGTTACATAATGTCCATAATGCTTTTTTTTTTATATTTCCCAGATTATAAGAAAGTCCTTACTTCGAAAAAACTAATAAAGGAATGAAATGGCGAAAATAAAAGCATCGAATATAAACATTACAATATCAATAAAACTAATTCTGTTATACAATTTATCAAGAGATCATTTAAGCCTTGAGTACTTTACAATATTCTAAGTTGTAAGATAATGATAATCCTTCACTTGATGATAAGTACTGCCTAACACTCGTACTTAATCATGAAGAAACGGATTATCATTCTCTTACATATATTTGATTTAATCTTTAATAGTTATCCCATAAGGACGTGGTGTGTCAGTGTAAGATAATCCCGATGGCCGGAGGCCAGAGGGTGATCTTACACTGACACACCAAGTCCGAATGGGATAACTATTTTACATCCCAGCTGTTTTAGATTAGACGAAAAACCATTTACAATTCATAAAATCTAGTTTAGAACGACACACCACCATTAAAATATACTTTATATATTACTATATGATGTATACCCTTGATGACCCCCTAACACGATGAGTTGATATCAAACAATGTCAACTCGCCCCACTGGCCAATCGGCCCACACTATATCGCCACTTTATGAAAAAATCGCCCCACTCTTGTAACCGACTCGCCCAACTTTAAAAAAGTGTAAAATCAAATTAAACAATCAGTCTGACAACTCATTTATTTAACGAAAAGGGTTTAAACCCCCTGAGTAAAGGTCTGCCAACTCGTCCCAGTTATAAAAATATCTTGCTTCCTTTAAGTATGTTAAATTTCTGATAGTTCGTATCCAGTCGTCCTGGTTTAGTGGTATGTGTCGTGGCTTGATATGCTAAAGGTCTTGAGTTCGAATCCCAGCATATACACTGGATTTTTTCTACGTGAATTTTGATACTGGATTTGACATTCCTGCCAAAATGTTACAGAACAAAGGAAAGCATGCATAACAAAGAAACTTAAACTGGGGTGATCTGGTTGGGGTGATCCGGCTCAGATCACCCCTGTTAGAACATAGGAGCTTGGATGTAATTTTTGGTATATTTTATCGTTTGGAAACTATTTGTTTATAAGTACCTTTTTAGCTCACTTTTCCGAAACAAAATGTGAGCTTTTGCAATTACTTGGCGTCCGTCGTCGTCGTTCGTCCGGTATTAACTACTTAGTATTTCAAACATCTTCTCCTCTGAAACTGCTGAACCAATTTCAATCAAACTAAAGCTGAATGATCTGTAGGGTATCTGGAATGAAATTTGTATTTCACATATTTTCTGTTTCTTTAGAAAACATGGCCGCCATAGCTAAATATAAAATAAAGGGTAAAATGCATTTAAAGTAAATCACATGAAGTTAGATATTCATTAGGTCAAGGTATACCTGCCCTGAAGTTATCAGTTATATCGGGTATCTGATTTAGGTTATGGCCCCTGAGTTGATGATTTTAAGGAAATTTTGCAGTTTTCAGTTATTATCTTGAATATTATTATAGCTAAAGTTAAACTGTAAACAGCAATGTAAGATCTAAACATAATTTTCTATGACCAAAATTGCCTATTGACACCTAAAGAGTTATTGTCCTTTAAAGACAATTTTTCACAATTTGTTTATCTATCTTGCTAACTTTTAAAAAATCTTCATCTTTGAAACTGCTGAATCAATTTCAGCCAAACTTTGGCTGAATGCGTTTTAGAGTATCTAGTATAAATTCTGTATGTTATTACCTTGTACGTCAAGAAGAATAGCCACTATAGCTAAAATTAAACATAGGAGTAAAATACATTATTTTTTTATTTTTTTTTTATTTTTAGGAAGGGGGGGGGCTCTTGAAGAAAATATGTCAGATACAAAGAACAATTAAATGGCATTTTAAGCCACTCATTTATATATGTATTGAAAAGCAAAATAATCATTGATGAAAGAATCAAGCCAAAATTACAGGTGAGCGATTTAGGCTATTGTGAGCTTCATGTTCATTTTTAACAAAGGTTAATTGTGAAAAGAGGGGGAGTAGAGAAAGAGCTATGTGACGCGCCGGTTCGCCCCGCTCTCGATCTGCGATGATTACTGTTTTGCAATTATGTTTTATGAACTGACTGTATATATGTTTGATGGAAAAATAAAGTATATGAACGTTCATGTATTCAGTCTTTTGTATTGATTTACAACAACTTCTATGTATATGGAACCTTTGTCATCAGAATTTTGACTATCAGAATTTGGACTAAGTTTGTTGGATTGCAAAACACTATTTCAAAATATTTCAAAAATATTGTGATGGGATATATTCAACCATTGGTGTCAATCAGATGTGGATTCTCAAAAATTCTAAAGAACTACTGCTGAATCTCAGATCAGAATCTCTGCAATTTCGCAGCAACATTAAAACCTCTGATTTTTCTACGCTTTACACTACTATTTCCCATGCTCAATCGAAAGATCGACTTCACTATCTCATTTAACAGAGCGCATTTGATAAAAATGAGAATCATAGATATAAATTGCTTGTTTTGGGTTATAATACATGTAATTCTTATTTTGTGACGAACTACACTGGTTCTTTCGGAAAATACAGTAAAGATGATATTATCAAAATGCTGGAATTCTTAATTGACAATATATTTGTTGAGTTTGGAGGATTGATATTTCAACAGACAGTCGGTACTCCAATGGGTACTTATTGTGACCGACTTGTTTTTGTACTCGTATGAAGCAGAATTCCTTCAGAATCTCCTAAGAGACAAAAAAAAAAGCACCTTGCAGTTAACAAAAAATAGAAAAAAATATTTAGCTTTCTTAAACTATGGTTACTGGACCAGCGGTTTGGGAAAATAGTTATTCCCTATGTTCCGATCAATTGAAAAAAAAACAGGAATTTTACTTAATGCTTAAATATACTTCAAACTTTGAAAGGTATTTTGTTTGAACATTTCCCTGATAAATTTAAATAGTACTTGATTTCAAAAGTCGGAACACAATATTGGCTAAAAAATAAAATAAGTTCTAACACAAAATGTAACTAATTTATTAATTTAAACAGTGAATAAACTAGAGGCTCCAAGGAGACTGTGTCGCTGACCTGGTATTTTTATTTACAATTGATGCATGAAATAATGCAACCTTTATACGTTTGCCCTAATTTCAGAGATACAAGTCAAAAACTGCATTTCCCCCCTATGTTCAAAAAAGCTATTTATTATGTTAGCGTCTATAATCCATAGCCATAAAAAAAAACCTTGACAATGGGTCGGAAAGTTTTTTTTTCCGTGTTACAGACGACATTTTCAGCCTTAAACTATAAAGAACTATCGTGACAATGGGTCGGAAAGTAGGTGTCCCTAATGCGTATTTAATCAAATTTGACTTTTTTACGTGTTACGGACGAAGTTTTTGGTCTTTTAGAATGCTTAGCCCAAATTCTTTACCCTCAAGTTGTAGTACTATCCAATAGCTATTCCTTATGATAGCGTCTTTAATCACTAGCCATAAAGAACAACCCAGACGCTTGGTCGAAAAGTTGGTGTCCCCCATGCGTATTTTATCAAATTTAAATTTTGTGTTTTTTACGTGTTACGGACGAACTTTTCTGCCATAAAAAAATGTTTACTTCAGAAATTCTTTTCCCTGCCGTTGTAGCACTTTCAAACTGCTAATAATTTGTGCAGCGTCTTTAATCCGTAGCCATGAAGAAGAACCACGACAATGGGTTGGAAAGTGGGTGTCCCAAATGCGTAGTTTATCGAATTTGGATTACTAGTAATTTCTATGGTTCAGACGAACTATCTAAAAGCTTTTTATTAGGTTACCATCTAGAATCCATAGCCATTAAGAACAACAATGACAAAGGGTCGGGAAGTTGTGTCCCCAATGCGTATTTTATCAAATTTAACTTGTTTTCTGCGCTTAAGACGAAATTTTCGGCCTTTAAGATTGCCTACCCCAGAAATTCTTTACCCTCACGTTGTAGTACTATCCAATTACTAGTAATTAGGACAGTTTCAATAATCCCTAGCTATAAAGAACAACCGTGACAATGTGTTGGAAAGTTCAAGTCTCCAATGCGTATTTTATCAAATTTGACTTTTTTACGTGTAACGGACGAAATGTTTGGCCTTTAAGAATGCTTACGTCAGAATTGTTTGGATTTTAAAATGCTTACGTCAGAAATTATTTACCCTCATGTTGTAGTACTTTCCAATACCTATATATTTGGACAGGATCTAAAATCCCTAGCATTAAAGAACAACCGTGACTTTTTTTCCGTGTTATGGACGAAATTTTCTGCCGTTTAGAATGATTACCCCAAAAATTATTCCCTAGGACAGCGTCTATAATCCCTAGCCTTAAAGAACAACCGTGACAATGGGTTGGAAAATGGGTGTACCCAATGCGTATTTTATCAAATTTGACATTTTTTCCGTGTTACGGACGAAATTTTCGGCCTTTTGAAAATGTTTACCCCATAAATTGTTCACGCTCACGTTGTTTTACTATTTAATAGCTTTTCATTACGGTAGCGTCTATAATCCCTAGCCATCAAGAACAACCGAGACGATGGGTCGGAAATTGGCTGTCCCAAATGCGTATTTTGCCAAATTTATTTTTTTTCCTTGTTAGGGACGTAATATTCTGCCTTTAAAAAAGCTTACGCCAGAAATTATTTACTCTCACCTGGTAGTGCTGCCTATTATCTATTTATTAGGGCAGAGTCTATAATCCCTAGCCATACAGAACTGCCTAGGCAATGTGTCAGAAAGTGCCCAATGCCTTTACAAATGCTTACCCCAGAAATTCTTTACCCTCACGTTGTAGTGCTATCCAATAGCTATTCATTAGGACTGCGTCTATAATCCATAGCCATAAAGAACAACCTTGGCCATGGGTCGGAAATGGGTGTCCCTGATGTGTATTATATCGAAATTGGCTTTATTTCGATGGTTCGGACAACATTTTCGGCCTTAAGAATGCATACCCCAGAAAATATTTACCCTTCCGTTGTAGTAATATCCGATAGCTATTTATAAGAGCAAAGTCTATGATCCCTAACCATACAGAACTGCTAAGGCAAAGGGTCGAAAAGTGTCCAATGTGCGTTTTATCAAATTTGACTTTTTTTTCCGTGTTACGGACGACATTTCAGTCTTTAGGAATGCTAGTCCCAGAAATTCTTTACCCTGCCGTTGTAATACTATCCCAAAACTATTCATTGGGGCAGCGTTTATATTACCTAGCCATAAAGAACAACCGTGACAATGTGTCGGAAGGGTGGTGTCCCCAATGCGATTTTAACGAATTTGGCATTGTTTCTATGGTTCTGACGAAATTTTCGGCCTTTAAGAATGCTTACCCCATAAATTCTTTAATCCTCCCGGTGTGGTACTATCCAATAGCTATTCATAAGGGCAGCGTCTGTAATGCCTAGCCATGAGGAACAATCGTAACTATTGGTCGGAAAGTGGGTGCAACTATCTTGTGATTGAGAATTAAAGAATCTTGAAATCTTGAGCGAGAAATGTTTGCTAGATTAAAATAAAAGGTGAAAATACAAACATGCATTTTTATTACATCATCAGTTATGAATGCTTGTTCAACATATCCGTTGGGAAAAAATCATAAAAATATTCTATTGTATGATTTACTTTTATTACTATAATCATATCAGAAATTCCTAAAATATAAATCGTATATTTTAATTTAAAATTTACACGGCCGATCACGTTACTTTCTTAATTATTAGTTGGTTAATAGCTACACAAAACAGTCGTCCATCCGCTTTAAATCACATTATTAGATGATTAACCAACAATTAAGACTTAAAACGAGATTAATTCCACTCCCGGCATGCAATTAGACTAAAACTACATCGGCAAATTGTGTTCACGTGAGATTCACCTCAAGCGAGCTTATACATGAAACTCACGTGAAATTTTTCATGTGAAATTCACGTGAATTAACAATGTTTTAGATTTTAACGAGAGAAATTTATGTATTACTGAAAAATTATTACACCAGGGTTTTCGATATCACAAACTAGTCAAAACATTTACTAAATGTTATGATCGGTATAAGGACATCATTCTTAAATAAAGCTCAACATGCAGACTTCTTATACGTTCAGGTATTTCACATCCAATATTTAAAGGAAATATTCTTTATAAAGCACAAAAATGTCAGTATTCACCTCAGAAACTAACAAAACCTTTAAATAGACTTATTAAGAAGGGATATAGTTACGATACTGTTGTCAAGTCATTAAAGATTGCATATTTTGGCGTTAATATTGATTCACTTATAGGGTCTTTACATCGTAACTAAACACACTTATTATTAATAAACCAGTTGTTGGCATGAGACGGGTTTTGTTCTTCTCATATATGTTATGATGGTATGATACTAAAGCCCTCACGGGGAGCATTTTGCCTGATATTCATATGATGAAGACATAATTTTTCAATCAGTTTAATTGAAGTCTGGAGCTGGCATGTCAGTTAACTGCTACTAGTCTGATATTATTTATGTATTATTGTCATTTTGTTTATTTTCTTTGGTTACATCTTCTGAAATCAGACTCGGACTTCTCTTGAACTGAATTTTAATGTGCGTATTGTTATGCGTTTACTTTTCTGCATTGGCTAGAGGTATAGGGGGAGGGTTGAGATCTCACAAACATGTTTAACCCCGCCGCTTTTTTGCGCCTGTCCCAAGTCAGGAGCCTATGGCCTTTGTTAGTCTTGTATTATTTTAACTTTTAGTTTCTTGTGTACAATTTGGAGTTTAGTATGGTGTTCATTATCACTGTACTAGTATATATTTGTTTAGGGGCCAGCTGAAGGACGCCTCCGGGTGCGAGAATTTCTCGTTGCCTTGAAGACCTGTTAGTGACCTTCTGCTGTTGTCTGCTTTATGGTCGGGTTGTTGTCTCTTTGACACAATCCCCATTTCCATTTTCAATTTTATTCACGTGAACTTTTTAGTGAAATTAACGTGAATCGAGCTTCCTCTTTTAAAAATGAAATTAAAGTGAATTCAACCTCAATCACAGAAATTTCACAAGATTTGACCTTATTTAACATTCTTCTTGGTCTTGGCCATGTGCGTTCATACTTCCATGCTATATGCAACACAAAATTCAAATTCAAATTAAAAAAACACTCTTTATTTTTTTTGTGATATAATTTGTTGAAATAGAACTAATAGTAGTTAAACATTATTTAAATATCACCTGAGTTTTATCAATAAATATCGACTCGATAAATTCTTATCTGCACATGCAGCTACTGTACTCGTAAACCATAAAAAAAGATGTTTTTATCCTAATTGTTTTCAACACTTTAAATAACCAAGTTTATAACGTTATGTGATTGACACCTTGCAATTTGTCATCCACAACTCATAACTGCAGCAAGATGGCAGATAATCCGCATGAGAAAAGCAAGTATGTCGCTTTGACAATTGCACGTATTGTTGGTTATCACCATTTCACTATAAGTCGTTTGAGAATAAAAATCCGGCAACAAACGATGTTAAAGACCTTCCGAGATCAACAAAATCCCCTATAACATCTGCTAGGGAAAATCAAGTATAATGAAGATTAGTCAGAAGGAAACCCATTGCAAACAATACAATCAAAAAAAGAGAGTGATGACCATACAGGGGCCTTTAAACAAGAACTGTTCAAGATCGGCTCATCACTACTGGTTATCATGCGATAAGACCATTTCGGGGACCTTTACCTACGAACAGACACGCAATTACCCGTATCCAATATAGTGCAGAGCTCGCCAAAGTTGGAAATAAGCATCATGAAGGAAGATCCATTGTTCCAATGGAATTCGGTTTGTCGTCCTTGGACTGATCGTAGCCCGAATTTGAACCATATCGAACATATATGGGACACTATTGGACGTAAAGTGCACGAAAAGAAACCCCAGTTCAAATACATCATGAAATAAACAATACCCTTCGTGAGGAATGGTTGCTGCTACCTTAGGAACAAATTAGTCGACTTATGGCAGGAATCAGATGACGTTAAGATGCGGTTATCCCTTTGAATGGAGGCTGCGCACAAAGTACTAATTCTTTGGCGTCTAACGATCAACCATGATGTGAACAATCTTTTTGAAATATTTGACATTGTAAAGTTCGACTACAGTAAAAGTTTTAAAGTGCATTTTTTTGTACAAAAAACACTTAATTTTGTTATAAAAATTTTGGTTAGATAAAACATTTTTTCATACATTTTTGTTCGTTTTAATGTCAATGTTATCATTAACTACGTTTCAAAATTATTTTACAAATATTTTATCATATTCCATTCAAAATAAAAGATTGAATTTTCAAGTTTTAAAAAATCAAGGTGTTGCAATACTTTGTGTATATTTCTACTTTCTTTGTATCCAAATGTTTTTGATCTTAAACGAAGAAAGCAAGAAAATCATCACAGGTAATAAATAATATCCAGGGAACCTTAGTTCATTCCTAGAACTATTTTGGTTGTGTTCGATTCTCAATCCTAATTTGTAAATGATTTATGGACTGTGGTCATTTATAGATGTTTGCACTGATGTATATTTCATTTTAGTTGATTTTTATTATGTATGTATGTATATTAAGTCATATTGTGTGGTCATCAGTTTTGACACAAACCAATCACATTATGGAAAAGTACCTGCACAAGATGCCAATTCTTTTTAAGAAGGTTTTGAAGAAGAAAAAAGCAGTTCATCTCGCAAAATATCCATGTAGCCGTTTAAAGCCAGAAACCGTTTCAGTGGTTGTCTTAAATGTCATCTTAACTAAAAAAAGAAAAAATATTCAAATAATTTGATGTTGATGGCTATTCTCGATTCATATTGTTATTGTTTATAGCCTCTGGTCAATTAAATAGATCATGGCATATCTTTAAGACAACTGTCTTTTGTTGAGGACTGCATGCATGTTAGCACATAAATGCCTTCAGATGTTTTTGTTGTAGTATTGCTGTCTGATTGATGTATACAGTGGAGATCACTTCTAACCTCTCATTAGAACTGTCAGAATAATCTGTCATAGAACTGTTCTAACCTGTCCTAGAACAGTTCTACCTAGAACTGTCAGATTCAGTTCTAGGTAGAACTGACTAAATCAGTTCAAGGTAGAACTGTCAGGATCAGTTCTGGGGTAGAACTGTCCAAATCAAATCTAACCGTAAAACTGTCAGCAGAACTGACTAAATCAGTCAGGACTATAGAACAGTTCTAAATGACTTCACTGCAGTAAGGGCACTTTAGAATTTAGAAGAAAAAAATCTGTTCCACTTACTTTACTATATAATAGCAGATTTTCTATATTGTTTACTGATCAAACTTTAATATACATGTACAAATATCGAAGTAGATAGAAGGTTATCCAACTCATCGGAGAAATATTTTTATAAGATTGCAAATGAAACATCATTGTTTACGTTTCTTCGTTCCCCGTTTTTAACAGTCTCTTCCTAAATATAACTCTGCATTAATTCATGGAATTTTAATCGTTATTTAAATTCTTTGCCTTGGATTTACATTCATGATTTAAGATTCTGTTTTGACACTTTATTTACTTTACTTTTACTTTAGTCTGTACTGTTCCGCCTATATCAGGCGACCCACTTTTCAGTGTGAATATCATTGAATTGTTCAATGCACTAATATTGTTTGTTTATATACATTAACCACCACCTCTTTTACACTCATAATAACACAGAATAAATACATCCCAATAATATATACGTGTCCGAAACTGGAGCGAATGCATTAGACTTAAAGTGTTCATTGCCCCATTTCAAATGAACAATTGTTACATTTGAGCACTTATTCATTAAGCTGATTAATATCGATTCGTTAGAACTACCTCAATAAATTCGATCGCACATGATGTAACTTAAAGCATAGTCCTCTAGTGATGCACTCTACTGTAAACACATCGCCTCTAGTCAGAAAATGAAATACACTGCAGTCGATAATTAACTGTAAAGTGTTAATTTCGGAACAAAATATTTCATCGTAAAGTTTAGTAGATACAACATCTTTTATAAAAGTTTTTAGACTCTGTATAAAGCTGTTTCTCACATTATTTAATTTACTGCATCTCAAAATAAAATGTAACCGGTTCTCTTCCTCAGTTCCACATAGCGGACAGATTGCACTGATTTGTCGTTTACTAAATTTAGACTTATCACATTGAAGAGCATATGTATTGCATGCGAATTTGGATTTGATGCAGGCACGTAGGGTAGAGTAAGGTTCAGATCCACAAGTATTCCAAATAGGATGAATGCCTCGAAATTCAGCATCAGCATAGTCTAAAAGATTTAAAGACGATTTTTCTGACGCTTCAGATTTTAGTTTGGATATCCAGTAGTAAGTTTTCCGTGGAGTTAACCAGTTTTTTTCCATTTTAACTTTGAAGGAGGGCTGACAAGTAGATCATGAGGTGACGGTAGATCATATAATTCTGTGATAATAACTACTTTACGAAACCAACTGTTTGATGACTCGGATTTCATTGCAAGTTGACGGAATGCTAAGTCATTTTCGACAGAGTTATCGTTATCAATAATGTTTCTAAAAATACCAAGAATTCTTTTGTGGATTTCCGCTTAAATAGGAATTTGTCCAATTAGTAAAAGAACTGCAGCATTTGCTGTACGGTCCGGTAAATGTTGAATACGTTTTAATAGCTTCACAAAATATGTTGTACGATTACTAATATATAAAAGCAGTATGACCTCAAGTCCGTATAAAAGCCTGGGAATCACATAGCAGCGGATAAGATGAAGTGAAACCTTAGGGTTGACTCCATTTAGACCATAAAGTCCAGCACCCATCAGTGAGTAAACATTCTGTCTTGCTAGTTGAATGCGACCAGGGACAACTTCTTTAGTGCCTTGACGGGAAAGCTTATCACGTTGAATACCAAGTTTTCCGGAGTTTCCAAAAGCTCACCAGTATAAATAGACCAGTCATAAGAGTCAGCGCATCTGTAATTAATTACGCACGATTTTTGACTTCTAATGAGATAACGGAATTTATTAGCATGAAAAGTTTGCAAGTCCAACATAGTCTGTATTTCGTATGGACAGTTTGAAACTTAGGTGACATCATCTGCGACTGTCGGCACTCCTACGTAGATTGAGCCAATATGATAACCTATACGATAGGTTTCGAGTGTAGTTAGAAGAGAGTTTATGAAAATCTTATAAGCGGTTGGGGACCAAACACCACCCTGTCTGACACCTTGAGATTCCAGGAAAGTTTTGGACGTTTGTCCTTGCCATTTGATATTAGAGTTCAGCCCTTTATACCAGTCTTTAAAAAGAAGCCAGTTGTCACCACATAGACCAGCTTTATTCATTTCACGAAGAAGACCATCATGCCAGACCACATCGAAAGCACTTTTAGCATCTGTTAGTGCAATAATAAGTGGATTCCCATTCTCTTTAGCCTCAGTATGTAATTCAGTAAAAATAAAAGCAGCAACAAGTGGTATTTCACCTTGAGTAAAGCCTTTCTGTAACGGACTTTGTATGTTGGAAATATTGTCCATATTCCTGACAAGATGTAATTTTTCACTTAATTTCCCAACGGGATTATTAATAGTAATTTTCCTGTAGGAACCAGGATCCTCTTTCGGTTTCCCCTTTTTCTTGAAAACAGGACAAGCAAGTCCATTTTTGAATATAGTTGGAATAATATGGTTTGAAAATGAGAATGTTATGATAGACCAAGTTTCGCTGGTTGTTAATTAAAGTATAGAAATTTTCATCATTTCTGTCAGATAACGACATAATATCAGTAAATTTAGACTGTCTCTTAGCAGATTCTACTTTCCTTTGTTCTGATCTAAGTTTCTTTTTAAATACTCTCATTTGTTGATAATGAATGCTTAGTTTATCTGATGTTCCCTCTTGTTTCCACATTCAATAATGATATTTACTACGATTTAAAATATCTGTCATATTCGGAGTCCAGTATCTACTATTTTGCTCACGTTTTCTACTATTAGGAGGTTGAAGCGAATCAGCAGTTTGGGTAATTATCTCACAGGCAGAGATGACAAATTCATCAAAGTTTTCAATTGATAGATTATCTATTTCAGTTATTTTTGACTGTAAATTTAATTCCAATAATCTCTGATATTCACATTTATCAATCTTATTCCAGTTAATACGCTGCAAATGTTTGCTTTTTGGAATAGCATTTGGTTTATCTGAAGTTTTTATTAAAACTGATACCATTATCGGATCATGAGTCGAAGTGTTAGCTGATTCACGGCTATAAGTACAGTATGTATTAATAATATCAAAATTCTGAATAAAATAGTCAATTTGTGACTCATCACGATTGTTAAAATGATAAAATGTACTACACTCGACACAGTTGTCAGGAAAACGTAGATTATTATTACGTAGAAAGTTTTTAAAATCATTATCTCTAGGATGGTTCCTGAATATTGAGGCATTCATATCACCAACAATTAAAATATTAGCAGAGTCTCTATACTTTGTGACAATTTCGATAAGTTCGTCTAATACGGAAAGATAGTCATCACGGCTATAATTATTACTACGAGAAGGTAAATATACAGAAATTATCACCAGAGGTACATCAAAGTTCAAACGTATTGCAGCAATTCTATTACTTCCATCAAGCAGTTTTTCCAAATATGGACTATATTTATTATTTACGCAAATTGCAACCCCAGCATGCCCGCGTTTTCTGTCAACTACATCATCGATAATGCCATCGTCAAAACATTTTATATGACAGTTAAAATCGGTAAAATTAGTATACAAATTATCCTTCTCATGGCTATAGAGCCAGTGTTCTTGAAGTAAGATGTTATCAGATCTTTTAATAAGTTTATAAAGATACACCAAATTAGAGGTCAGGCCTTCAAAGTTAAAAGAAAAAATATTTAACAAATGTGTAGTTAAATTCTTGACTGATTCGATGGGAGAAATTGTGGACTCTGGATCTGAAATCTCGGGATCACTTGATATTGTCGATGGACATTTGGTTGACGGACATGATTCGGATGTCTTGTCGGAGGAGGGTGGTACATAGGTCTCTTTGGTGGAGAATAATTCATATGGGCAGGTGTCTTTTCGGCGCACGAGTATAGCCTAAAAAGGTGACTGTTCAGTATACGATATACTATGACCGGGCGATTGTTCATCTCCTGCCTCGTCATCACGCATTTCAAGCTCAGAATCAAATAAAATGTTCCTACAAGAGTCATTTGAAGGTTTCTCATACTTAAACTGGTCAGCAGTTTGATTATTTATCACTTTTTGTTTCTTCTTTCTTGTTCTCGGTTGTTTACGTCCATTATCTATTTTAAAGTCAATGAATTTATCAGCTAAATTTGAAATTTTATTGTCTTGTTTAAGTAGTTCAAATTCTAATGAACGTACACGTTGTTCCATGGCATATGATCTAGAGTTGTCTTCTCGATTAAACGCAGATGGTTCATGTGCCGTATTGCTAGGTTTTTGTTGTTGTATCAGTAAGGAATGTTCAAGATCCTTTTTATCTTGCTCTAATGTAATAGTGAGGGCTCTGTTAGAAGTCAATTCCTTTTTCATTAATTTTATTTCAGAATCTTGCTTACAAATGAGTGATTCTTTGGTTTTAAGTTGCCTATCTTTTAGTCCAAGTTGAGATTTTAAATGTTTTATTTCCTCTTCTAAAATGTTAGTGTTATTACATATTGTTGCTGGGGTGGCACTAATGGTCACAGGAATAGGATATACGTTACAGTTATGTAAACCAGGCGGAGTGGAGTCCAGAACGGTGGGATGACTCAAGTTTGTAGAAGTATCGCTATTTTCTGAACGTGACCTAATACTTGTGGTTGGTTGTATACCAGTGTTTTCCGGAGCATGTTTATATTGAGAAACAAGTAGATCTGACTGCAGTGATTTTAAAGTTTTGCAGCTGTTACAATTATATTGAAGTGATAAATTGTTCTCTATCTCATCAGCCTCCTTAACAGTAAGATTTTCACATTGATAATGAAGCCATTTATTACAGATCTCACATTCAACTGCCTTATCGTCAGAACTACAAAGATTTTCACATGTAGGACAGTAGTCATTTTGTCAGAAGCATTTATTAGTGACTCTAAAGATGTGGAAGCACTATTTTGTTTAGAATGTTGATACTGATCTTGTTGAATACTAGTATTAATGTCTGTTGTTCGAGTACAACTAGCCTAATTGGAGTTAAGATATACTGTGCAACATTGTCTGATTTTACTGTTAATTGTTATGAAATCCTTGTTGTGGTCTAATACATTCAAGATATCAGGTAGGGTTGACGAAATAAAAACTGACATATGTAGCTGATTACCATTCAAAACTACTTTAGACGAGGTATTGTAAAAGTTTAATACATAGAGTTTGTTCTGTGCATCATTGACAACGACAGATTCAGAGACTACTGCTTTGTTTATGTCGGTGGTATTATTCCTTCTTAACGAGAGCCCCTGACCCTGAAGCACACTCAAGGACACGATTTTAAATTCCTCATAGGCACCGGCAGTGAATGTAAGCACTAAGTTACCAGGACTAAATTCAAGTACTACTGCGAATAATCGATTTGAGGCATCAAGTTTTTGACGAATTGCTTTGTTTTTATTTAGAGCATATTCAGCTGAGTGATCAGTTGTATTGACCTTAGATGACTTGTCACTTGTTGAGGCAACAGTTACAGCTTTACGTGCTGTCTTGGCAGGGGTATAGGCAGAACGTTTTGTTTTGACTCTGTCACTCCTTCTTCTTACTATCTCCATTGTTGTTTATTAACTTATCGATAGAAATTGGTGATATATATCATGAGGTAGTACTATGAATGTCAATGTAAGGTAATTTACTACACACAGTTAAACCGGTTAAAAATTATGAGCAGTAAAACGCAACCGTTAAAATCGTTAAAAATATCCAAAACTAAAAGGACAGGTTCAATTAAAAATGCTATAAAATCTGTTAAAAGGTAAAAAATGTTCTCTGTAAGGGTTGCTTATAAGGTCCGGTAAGACGAAGACAATAAATGTGGAGTATATATGAGTAAATATCAATTTACCAAAAAACTCAAGATGGCGTCGTCAGCAGATGCCGGTTTAACACATGATTCGTAGCTTTCCAAGTGAAATATGATGGTTTAAATGTTCAGGTAACATTAACGATTGTTTTGGAGTAGAGGTGGTGTTAATAAAACAATGTGTATATAAAATAATATGACTAAAACAGTAAAATAACACAATTTTCCTCTGCAGCTAGATAAGTGGGTCCGCCATGTTCGTCATCCAGTTCTCAGGGTTATACGATAGACCTATGTTCAAACAAAATGTGTACAGTGGATGAATTATGGGATATTAATGAAAAAAGTTTTGTATAGCGTAAAAAACCATGTACACTACATTTGTACCATCTCGTCAATTTAGCCAGACGTAGTATCCATAACGACTATAAATGATATCTGCGAGTCTGGAACGTCAGAAAAATATAGATCTGAACATGGATGAAACATTCGCCCCTGGACGTTAGGCTACAAACAAAATTCTTTGATTTCTT
Source organism: Mytilus galloprovincialis (assembly GCF_965363235.1). Taxonomy (NCBI): domain Eukaryota; kingdom Metazoa; phylum Mollusca; class Bivalvia; order Mytilida; family Mytilidae; genus Mytilus; species Mytilus galloprovincialis. Next base: position 43,037,206 of record NC_134850.1, on the reverse strand, counting down.
CAAATTATATTTACATGATTAACAGTATACTATTCCAAGAAGAGAACTTCTCATACATGTACTTTTCATTTTTTTAAAAATAAAGTATAAGAATCAGTCATGTGAGTTTTGGATGATGCCGTTAAATATTTTTGTTTAAAAAAACAAACCATCACTAACTACTGACTTAAAAAGTCACTTTAGTGACGGTTCATTATTATGGATACAGAGAGGAAATAATGGTGCGCTAAATTGATTTTGTATACATTGTGTTCCAAAGTTCAGGTGTCATCTTTATCATACGATCCATCCTGACATAGAAATATTATTAGTTTACAATGAAGCCATATATATTTACAAGATAATAAAAGTGTAAATATTTCAGTTTTGGTTGATGCTGTCAAATATGGTCAGTTTTGGTTGATGCAGACAAATAAGTTTGTTATATGAGTCAGTCTGAGATATCAAAACTACTGAAATTAGTTCACGATTCAAAATTTTGAATAAAAAGAGGACATGCTGGCACTATAAACTGATGCGAGCATAATTTCGTAGTCATTGTTTTCCAATATTGCTTTAATTTACATTAAACAATCCATCCTGATATAAAAATATAAGTGATTTACTTTGCGGCTATTAAGATTTACAGTATGTACATATAAATAAAGTGCAAATATGGTCAGTTTTGGTTGATACAGACAAATAACTTTGTTATATAATGTATCAGTCGGTCTGAGGTATGAAAACTACTGATATTTTTTTAATGATGCAATATTTTTAATAAAAAGAGGACATGCTGGCACTCTAAATTGATGCAAACGAAATAAGGTAGCATTGTGTTCCAATATTTCTATCATTTGTCTTATACAATCCATCCTTACATAAAAATATTACAGATTTACTATGCGACTATAAGAGTTACATAAAAAAGAGTAAATATGGTCAGTTTTGGTTGATGCGGTCAAATATGGTCAGTTTTGGTTGATGCTGTCAAATATGGTCAGTTTTGATTGATGCAGACAAATAATTCATTGATTTCCAATATTGCAGCTATCTATATTCTACAGTCCCTCTTGAACTAATATTATAACTTAATTATTGTGCAGCTATATAGGTTTACATAAAAAAAAAGCAAATTTGGTCAGTTTTGGTTGATGCGGTCAAAAGACTTTATTACACGACTCAGTCTGAAGTATGAAAACTACTTATATTTGTTTACGATTCAATATTTTGAATAAAAGGAGTACATGCTGGCACTATAAGTTGATGCGAACAAAGTTTTGTGGTCATTATTTTCCAATATTGCTGTAACTTTAAAAAAGAAGAATTGGTATGATTGCCAATGAGACAACTGTCAACAAGAGACCAAAATGACACAGACATTAACAACTATAGGTCACCGTATGGCCTTCAACACTGAGCAATGCCCATACCGCAGTCCCTCTTGACCTAAAATTATAACTAAATTACTGTGCAGCTATATAGATTTGCAGAAAGAAAGAGCAAATAATGTCAGTTTATATTGATGCAGTCAAAAGATTTTCGTTAAACCATGTAAACAGGTCCGTTCGAGGTATGAAAACTACTTGTAAACAAATATCACATTTGTATACGCTTCACTATTTTGAATAAAAAGAGGACATGTTAGTTCTATAAATTGAGTGCAAACAAAATTTTGAAGTCATTGTTTTCCAATATATCTGCTGTCATTTTTACAATACAAAAATGTACATCCTTGCCTAAAAATATAACAGGATTACTGCAGTGTGCGGCTAAATGTATATAAATTTACATGATGAAGAGCAAATATGGTTAGTTTAAGTTTAATTTAAAAACATATTTATTTATAATAGTGGATTGGGAAACAAGTTATTACATTTGGTTAATGAGGTCAGATAATTTTGTTATCTGAAACGAGCCATCCTGACTCCCGAATGACACATGTAAAACATTTCATTCAAATAATAATCCCCGCCCCCACCCCCCCACCCCTATTAATACTAACGGCCTACATTGTAATTTATGTACAAAAAATGAAAGAAAAACAAATAATTTATGTAACACATCATCAACAAAAGAAAAACACTTAATTACAGGCTCCTGACTTGGAACAGGCACATACATGCAGACTATGGAGGGGTTAAACATGTTTTCTTGCCGATTAAAAATCTGAAAAAAACGGCAAAATAGCAAAACTTTATATAATATTAATCGCCATTTTGCCGAAGCCTTACAAAGAGTTCTTAAAACTTATAAATCAATTCTAGCCGTAGAATTTATAAATCAATTCTAGCCGTAGAATTTATAAATCAATTCTAGCCGTAGAATTTATAAATCAATTTTAGCCGTAGAATTTGTAATCAATTCTAATCGTAGAACTGTTCTAGAAGTAGAACTGTCAGGATCAGTTCTAGGTAGAACTGTCCAAATCAGTTCTAGGTAGAACTGTCCAAATCAGTTCTAGGTAGAACTGACCAAATAAAATCTTTCAAATAAACTAATTGATTCAAATGAAATAGACACTTAAGTGTTTAAAAAGTGGTCAAAATCTTTCGTCAGAAGAACCTGAAATTTGAGGCCAAAATCGGTTCTTACCGGACCTACTCCAAATTTGTTATTTCATTTTTTTATATAAAATTCATTTAAAAACATTTTCATTCTTTTACTGTAACATGTATGTTGACACAATAATTTGAATTTGAATTGTCTTATAATTCTGAAAGTACTTGAGGTTGAAAAAATACACACAATAGTTTAATTCCAGTTGGTTTACACTTCTTGAATACACCACTACTTTGACTCTGTTAATAATGTTTAAGACTCCTCTTCTGTATATACATTTAATTGCTTTTCGTTCCCAAGGATTCCTTCATACATTTGCACTTATCCTCCCAAGATGTTGCTCCAATAATAACATCCTGTAATGCATACTTAGAAATCAGACTCTTGGAATACTTCCTACAGTTCCTGTAATATAACAAAATCAGCATGTTTGTTTCTGAAGTCAAACAAAAAAGATTACATCAATTTAACATGTTTAATCTCCAATGATTTACCAAACTTATAAAAGGAAATAACTGTATTTGTATTTTAAGCTTCGACATGATCAATTGGTGAATTGATGGTGATTTACCCAGTTAACATAACCAATGACCAATAAAAAAAATACTGTCAAGTAAATTATACCAAGTCCAAGGTCAGAAAAACCAAGCCAGACAGACATGTGCACTTTACACTATTAGTCCCCGAGGGTATCACCAGCCCAGTAGCCAGTACTTCGGTACTGGCATGAAAATACGGATTTTTTGTGTTATTAAAATTTGCTGTTACAAAATATTAGAAATTATTTTAAATTAAGGAATGTATCTCCCTCATGCAAAGCTCTGACTCCTTTCACGGATTTGGCTATACTTTTTGGACCTTTTGGATTATAGCTCTTCATCTTTTATATAAGCTTTGGATTTCAAATATTTTGGCCACGAGCATCACTGAAGAGACATGTATTGTCGAAATGCGCATCTGGTGCAAGAAAATTGGTACCGTTAATTTTATTACAATCATTACCTACATCAAATATAGCTGATCTCTTGATTAATTATAGCTTGTATATAGACCAGACCAAAATATGAAACTTATTATTGACCAATGAACCATGAATATCAGGTCATAGTAAGATGAACCCTGCCCAGACAGACATGTACACTATACAATCAGTTGCAGACAAGACAAAAATGGCCTGATTCATGATACCAGTAATTGTTTAATCTTGGTCAAGCTCTTTTGATAATTTTCCTCAAACCACAAGCATAACACATGAAATAAGAATTGCAATCTTAGGAAAAACAGATAATAAAATTCTATTCTCATAAATTTACATGGACTGAAAAGGGTAACTAAATGCCTATTCCATACATGTATATAGCAGATTAACTTTACCGTTGATCTGTTGATGTGATTGATAGTATTTTTTTTATTTTGTCAGTTTGTGTGGACTCCTTTTTAAATTTGCACAGGCATGACAGGATTCGGCATTTTTGTTATACCATACATACCATGTATCATACAAATACTGTAACAAAAACATACCAGTTACATGTACTGTTGCTATAGGGCCTCCTCTTCATGTATATCTAATCAATTCATTCATTTCATTGTATAACTTCACCTCCACTTACATCTTGGAAACTACAAAAGTGTAATTCTGAAACTTTAAATTCCATTAATTATTACAAATGTATAAGCCCTGAACCTGATTAATGTTTTCCAAATAAAAAAATAGCCATACAACTGAAAATGCATTTAGATATATGTCAAATTCACACAGGCAACTGTTGTAAAAAATATTTGCCAAGAGCAGTTAATCGGATAATTAGGTCAGACAGACATTTTTAGATTTTTTGATTGAAATAATAGTTGACTGCTTGGTTTCATTTTTAAGTTTTTAATGTTCCTTAGGTATCGAAATACGCGTGAACATTGAGAAACAGCCAATTTTGAATAATGAAATGGACATTTTGGATAATGGAATGGACTGGCAGGACCCTTCAGCCCCTAATTACAGATATATATTATACCTCGATCGAAAGCTTATTAACACAGGAACAAAATGTATATAGTCAATACGTTCCGCAACGCATATTAGAGGAGTTACGAAGGATTTAAATATCGAAATACGCGTGAACATTGAGAAATAGCCAATTTTGAATAATGAAATGGAAATTTTAAATAATTGAATGGACTGGCAGGACCCTTCAGCCCCTAATTACAGATATATATTATACATCGGTCGAAAGCTTATTAATAGAGGAACAAAATGTATATAGGCAATATGTTCCGCAACGCATATTAGAGGAGTAACGAAGGACTTAAATATCGAAATACGCGTGAAGACTGAGAAATAGCCAATTTTGAATAATGAAATGGAAATTTTGAATAATGGAATGAAATGGCAGGACCCTTCAACCCCTAATTACAGATATATATTATACCTCAAACGAAAGCTTATTAATAGAGGAACAAAATGTATATAGTCAATATGTTCCGCAACGCATATTAGAGGAGTAACGAAGGACTTAAATATCGAAATACGCGTGAACATTGAGAAATAGCCAATTTTGAATAATGAAATAGACATTTTGAATAATGGAATGGACTGGCAGGACCCTTCAGCTCTTAATTACAGATATATATTATACCTCGCTCGAAAGCTTATTAATACAGGAACAAAATGTATATAGCCAATAGGTTCCGCAACGCATATTAGAGGAGTAACAAAGGACTTAAATATCGAAATACGCTTGAACATTGAGAAATAGCCAATTTTGAATAATGAAATGGAAATTTTGAATAATGGAATGGAATAGCAGGACCCTTCAGCCCCTAATTACAGATATATATTATACCTCGATCGAAAGCTCATTAATACAGGAACAAAATGTAAATAGTCAATATGTTCCGCAACGCATATTAGAGGAGTAATAAAGGACTTAAATATCAAAATACGCGTGAACATTGAGAAATAGCCAATTCTGAATAATGAAATGGAAATTTTGAATAATGGAATGGACTGACAGGACCCTTCAGCCCCTAATTACAGATATTTATTATACTTCGATCGAAAGTTTATTAATACAGGAACAAAATGTATATAGTCAATATGTTCTGCAACGCATATTAGAGGAGTAACGAAGGACTTAAATATCGAAATACGCGTGAACATTGAAAAATAGGCCATTTTGAATAATGAAATGGAAATTTTGAATAATAAAATGGACTGGCAGGACCTTTCAGCCCCTAATTACAGATATATAATATACCTCAATCGAAAGCTTATCAAGAGAGGAACAAAATGTATCAAGTCAATATGTTCTGCAACGTATATTAGAGGAGTAACGAAGGACTTAAATATCGAAATACGCGTGAACATTGAGAAATAGCCCATTTTGAATAATGAAATTGACATTCTGAATAATGGAATGGACTGGCAGGACCCTTCAGCCCCTAATTACAGATATATATTATACCTCGATCGAAAGCTTATTAATACAGGAACAAAATGTATATAGTCAATATGTTCCGCAACGCATATTAGAGGAGTTACGAAGGACTTAAATATCGAAATACACGTGAACATTGAGAATAGCCAATTTTGAATAATGAAATGGAAATTTTGAATAATGGAATGGACTGGCAGGACCCTTCAGCCCCTAATTACAGATATATCTTATACCTCGATCGAAAGCTTATAAATAGCGGTACAAAATGTAAATAGTCAATATGTTCCGCAACGCATATTAGAAGAGTAACAAAGGACTTAAATATTGAAATACGCGTGAACATTCAGAAATAGCCAGTTTTGAATAATGATATGGAAATTTTAAATAATGGAATGCACTGGCAGGACCTTTCAGCCCCTTATTACAGATATATATTATACCTCGATCGAAAGCTTATTAATAGAGGAACAAAATGCATATAGGCAATATGTTCCGCAACGCATATTAGAGGAGTAACGAAGGACTTAAATATCGAAACACGCTTGAAGACTGATCAATAGCCAATTTTGAATAATGAAATGGAAATTTTGAATAATGGAATGGAATGGCAGGACCCTTCAGCCCCTAATTACAGATATATATTTGACCTCAATCAAAAGCTTATCAAGACAGGAACATAGGGTTTATAGTCAATATGTTCCGCAACACATATTAGAGGATTAATGAAGGACTTAAATATCGAAATACGCGTGAACACTGAGAAATAGCCAATTTTGAATAATGAAATGGAAATTTTGAATAATGGAATGGACTGGCAGGACCCTTCAAGCAGTAATTACAGATATATATTATACCTCCATCGAAAGCGTATCAAGAGATCTAAGGAACAAAAGGTATCAAGTCAATATGTTTCGCAACGCATATTAGAGGAGTAACGAAGGACTTCAGCTCCTAATTACAGATATATATTATACCTCAATCGAAAGCTTATCAAGAGAGGAACAAATTGATCAAGTCAATATGTTCTGCAACGCATATTAGAGGAGTAACGAAGGACTTAAATATCGAAATACGCGTGAACATTGAGAAATAGCCAATTTTGAATAATGAAATGGACATTTTGAATAATGGCATGGACTGGCAGGACCCTTCAGCCCCTAATTACAGATATATATTAAACGTCGATTGAAAGCTTATTAATAGAGGAACAAAATGTATTTAGTCAATATGTTCCGCAACGCATATTAGAGGATTAATGAAGGACTTAAATATCGAAATACGCGTGAACATTGAGAAATAGCCAATTTTGAATAATGAAATGAAAATTTTGAATAATGGAAAGGACTGCTATGACCCTTCAGCCCCTAATACATATCGGAATACGCCTGAATATTGAGAAATAGTCAATTTTGAATAAAGAAATGGATATTTTGAATAATGGAATGGACTGCTATGACCCTTCAACCCCTAATTACAGATATAAATTATACCTCGATCGAAAGCTTATTAATAGAGGAACAAAATGTATATAGTCAATATGTTCCGCAATGCATATTAGAATAATGAAATGGATATTTTGAATAATGGAAGGGACTAGAAGACCCTTCAGCTCCTAATTACAGATATATATTATATCTCGATCGAAAGCTTATTAAGAGAGGAACAAAAGGTTTATAGTCAATATGTTCCGAAACGCATATTAGAGGAGTAACGAAGGACTTAAATATCGAAATACGAGTGAACATTGAGAAATAGCCAATTTTGAATAATGAAATGGACATTTTGAATAATGGCATGGACTGGCAGGACCCTTCAGCCCCTAATTACAGATATATATTAAACGTCGATTGAAAGCTTATTAATTGAGGAACAAAATGTATTTAGTCAATATGTTCCGCAACGCATATTAGAGGATTAATGAAGGACTTAAATATCGAAATACGCGTGAACATTGAGAAATGGCCAATTTTGAATAATGAAATGGAAATTTTGAATAATGGAATGGACTGCTATGACCCTTCAGCCCCTAAGAAATATTGGAATACGCCTGAATATTGAGAAATAGTCAATTTTGAATAATGAAATGGATATTTTGAATAATGGAATGGACTGCTATAACCCTTCAACCCCTAACTACAGATATATATTATATCTCGATCAAAAGCTTATTAAGAGAGGAACAAAAGGTTTATAGTCAATATGTTCCGCAACGCATATTAGAGGAGTAACGAAGGACTTAAATATCGAAATACGTCTGAACATTGAGAAATAGCCAATTTTGAATAATGAAATGGACTGATGTAATCCGTCAGCTCCTAATTAAGGAAAAAAAATATACACCAAATTGAAGCTTATTGATGGAGGAATAAACTGAGTATAATTGATATGTGCCGCAATGACCATTACAGAGATTACAGAGGACATAAATGCCAAAATACGCCTGAAAATTTAGAAATAGCCAATTTTGAATAATGAAATGGATATTTTGAATAATTGAATGGACTGGCAGGACCTTTCAGCCCCTAATTACAGATATATATTATACCTCGACCGAAAGCTTATCAAGAGAAGAACAAAAGGTTTATAGTAAATATGTTCCGCAACGGATATTACAGGAGTAACGAAGGACTTGAATATCGAAATACGCGTGAACATTGAGAAATAGCCAATTTTGAATAATGAAATGGATATTTTGAATAATGGAAGGGACTAGAAGGACCCTTCAGCTCCTTATTACACATATATAGTATAACTCAATCGAAAGCTTATTAAGAGAGGAACAAAAGGTTTATAGTCAATATGTTCCGCAACGCATATTAGAGAAGTAACGAAGGACTGAAATATCGAAATACGCCTGAACATTGAGAAATAGCCAATTTTCAATAATAAAATGGACTGATTGCAACCCGTCAGCTGCTAATTAAGGGAAAAAAATATACACCAAATTGAAGCTTATTGATGGAGGAATAAACTGAGTATAATTGATATGTGCCACAATGACCATTACAGAGTTTACAGAGGACAGAAAATGCCAAAATACGCTTGAAAATTAAGAAATAGCCAATTTTGAAAAATGAAATGGACATTTTGAATAATGGAATGGACTGGCAGGACCCTTCAGCCCCTAATTACAGATATATATTATACCTCAATCGAAAGCTTATCAAAAGAGGAACAAAAGGTATAGAGTCAATATGGTGCGCAACGCATATTAGAGGAGTAACGAAGGACTTAAATATCGAAATACGCGTGAAGATTGGGAAATAGCCAATTTTGAATACTGAAATGGAAATTTTGAATAATGGAATGGACTGCTATGACCCATCAGTCCCTAATAAATATCGGAATACGCCTGAATATTGAGAAATAGTCAATTTTGAATAATGAAATGAATATTTTGAATAATGGAATGGACTGCTATGACCCTTCAACCCCTAATTACAGATATATATTATATCTCGATCGAAAGCTTATTAATAGAGGAACAAAATGTATATAGTCAATATGTTCCGCAACGCATATTAGAGGAATAACAAGGGACTTAAATATCGAAATACGCGTGAACATTGAGAAATAGCCAATTTTGAATAATGAAATGGACATTTTGAAAAATGGAATGGACTGGCAGGACCCTTCAGCCCCTAATTACAGATATATATTATACCTCAATCGAAAGCTTATCAAAAGAGGAACAAAATGTATATAGTCAATATGTTCCACAACGCATATTAGAGGAGAAACGAAGGACTTAAATATCGAAATACGCGTGAACATTGAGAAATAGCCAATTTTGAATAATGAAATGGACATTTTGAATAATGGAATGGACTAGCAGGACCCTTCAGTCCCTAATTACAGATATTATACCTCAATCGAAAGCTTATCAAGAGAGGAACAAAAGGTATATAGTCAATATGTTCCACAACGCATATTAGAGGAGTAACAAAGGACTTAAATATCGAAATACGCGTGAACATTGAGAAATAGCCAATTTTGAATAATGAAATGGAAATTTTGAATATTGGAATGGACTGTTATGACCCTTCAGCCCTTATAAATATCGGAATACGCCTGAATATTGAGAAATAGTCAATTTTGAATAAAGAAATGGATATTTTGAATAATGGAATGGACTGCTATGACCCTTCAACCCCTAATTACAGATAAATATTATACCTCGATCGAAAGCTTATTAATAGAGGAACAAAATGTATATAGTCAATATGTTCCGCAACGCATATTAGAGGAATAACGAGGGACTTAAATATCGAAATACGCGTGAACATTGAGAAATAGCCAATTTTGAATAATGAAATGGACATTTTGAATAATGGAATGGACCAGCAGGACCCTTCAGCCCCTAATTATAGATATATATTATACCTCAATCGAAAGCTTATCAAGAGAGGAACAAAAGGTATATAGTCAATATGTTCCACAACGCATATTAGAGGAGTAACGAAGGACTTAAATATCAAAATACGCGTGAACATTGAGAAATAGCCAATTTTGAATAATGAAATGGAAATTGTGAATATTGGAATGGACTGCTATAACCCTTCAGCCCCTAATAAATACCGGAATACGCCTGAATATTGAAAAATAGTCAATTTTGAATAATGAAATGGATATTTTGAATAATGGAATGGACTGCTATAACCCTTCAACCCCTAACTACAGATATATATTATACCTCAATCGAAAGCTTATCAAGAGAGGAACACAAGGTATATAGTCAATATGTTTCGCAACGCATATTAGAGGAGTAAATAAGGACTTAAATATCGTAATAAGCGTCAACATTGAGAAATAGCCAATTTTGAATAATGAAATGGATATTTTGAATGATGGAATGGACTGGCAGGACCCTTCAGCCCCTAACTACAGATATATATTATATCTCGATCGAAAGCTTATTAAAAGAGGAACAAAGGGTATATAGTCAATATGTTCGGCAACGCATATTAGAAGAGTAACGAAAAACTCAATCATCGAAATACGCGTGAACATTGAGAAATAGCCAATTTTGAATAATGAAATGGATATTTTGAATAATGGAATGGACTAGAAGACCCTTCAGCTCCTAATTACAGATATATATTATATCTCGATCGAAAGCTTATTAATAGAGGAACAAAATGTTTGTAGTCAATATGTTCCGCAACGCATATTAGAGGAATAACGAGGGACTTAAATATCGAAATACGCGTGAACATTGAGAAATAGCCATTTTGGAATAATGAAATGGACATTTTGAATAATGGAATGGACTAGCAGGACCCTTCGGCCCCTAATTACAGATATATATTATTCCTCAATCGAAAGCTTATCAAGAGAGGAACAAAAGGTATATAGTCAATATGTTCCACAACGCATATTAGAGGAGTAACGAAGGACTTAAATATCGAAATACGCGTGAACATTGAGAAATAGCCAATTTTGAATAATGAAATGGAAATTGTGAATATTGGAATGGACTGCTATGACCCTTCAGCCCCTAATAAATACCGGAATACGCCTGAATATTGAGAAATAGTCAATTTTGAATAATGAAATGGATATTTTGAATAATGGAATGGACTGCTATAACCCTTCAACCCCTAACTACAGATATATATTGTACCTCAATCGAAAGCTTATCAAGAGAGGAACACAAGGTATATAGTCAATATGTTTCGCAACGCATATTAGAGGAGTAAATTATGACTTAAATATCGTAATAAGCGTCAACATTGAGAAATAGCCAATTTTGAATAATGAAATGGACATTTTGAATGATGGAATGGACTGGCAGGACCCTTCAGCCCCTAACTACAGATATATATTATATCTCGATCGAAAGCTTATTAAAAGAGGAACAAAGGGTATATAGTCAATATGTTCCGCAACGCATATTAGAGGAGAAACGAAAAACTCAAACATCGAAATACGCGTGAACATTGAGAAATAGCCAATTTTGAATAATGAAATGGATATTTTGAATAATGGAAGGGACTAGAGGGACCCTTCAGCTCCTTATTAGAGATATATATTATAACTCGATCGAAAGCTTATTAAGAGAGGAACAAAAGGTTTATAGTCAATATGTTCGGCAACGCATATTAGAGGAGTAACGAAGGACTTAAATATCGAAATGCGCCTGAACATTGAGGAATAGCCAATGTTCAATAATGAAATGGACTGATTGCAACCCGTCAGCTCCTAATTAAGGGAAAAAATATACACCAAATTGAAGCTTATTGATGGAGGAATAAACTGAGTATAATTGATATGTGCCACAATGACCATTACAGAGGTTACAGAGGACATAAATGCCAAAATACGCTTGAAAATTAAGAAATAGCCAATTTTGAAAAATGAAATGGACATTTTGAATAATGGAATGGACAGGCAGGACCCTTCAGCCCCTAATTACAGATATATATTATACCTCAATCGAAAGCTTGTCAAAAGAGGAACAAAAGGTATAGAGTCAATATGTTCCGCAACGCATATTAGAGGAGTAAATAAGGACTTAAATATCGTAATAAGCGTCAACATTGAGAAATAGCCAATTTTGAATAATGAAAAGGATACATGTATTTTGAATAATGGAATGGACTGGCAGGACCCTTCAGCCCCTAATAACAGATATATATTATATCTCGATCGAAAGCTTATTAAAAGAGGAACAAAGGGTATATAGTCAATATGTTCCGCAACGCATATTAGAGGAGTAACGAAAAACTTAAATATCGAAATACGCGTGAACATTGAGAAATAGCCAATTTTGAATAATGAAATGGATATTTTGAATAATGGAAGGGACTAGAAGGACCCTTCAGCTCCTAATTACAGATATATATTATATCTCGATCGATAGCCTATTAAGAGAGGAACAAAAGGTTTATAGTCAATATGTTCCGCAACGCATATTAGAGGCGTAACGAAGGACTTAAATATCGAAATACGCGTGAACATTGAGAAATAGCCAATTTTGAATAATGAAATGGACTGATGCAACCCGTCAGCTCCTAATTAAGGAAAACAAATATACACCAAATTGAAGCTTATTGATTGAGGAATAAACTGAGTATAATTGATATGTGCAGCAATGACCATTACAGAGGTTACAGAGAACATAAATGCCAAAATACGCTTGAAAATTAAGAAATAGCCAATTTTGAATAATGAAATGGATATTTTGAATAATTGAATGGACTGACAGGACCTTTCAGCCCCTAATTACAGATATATATTATGCTTCGAGCGAAAGTTTATCAAGAGAGGAACAAAAGGTTTATAGTAAGTATGTTCCGCAACGGATATTACAGGAGTAACGAAGGACTTGAATATCTAAATACTCGTGAAAATTGAGAAATAGTCAATTTTGAATAATGAAATGGATAATTTGAATAATGGAATGGACTGCTATGACCCTTCAGCCCCTAATTACAAATATATATTATACTCCAGTCGAAAGCTTATCAAGAGAGGAACAAAAGGTATGTAGTCAATATGTTCAGCAACGCATATTAGAGGAGTAACGAAGGACCTTAATATCGAAATACGCGTGAACATTGAGAAATAGCCAATTTTGAATAATGAAATGGACATTTTGGATAATGGAATGGACTGGCAGGACCCTTCAGCCCCTAATTACAGATATATATTGTACCTCGATCGAAAGCTTATTGAAAGAGGAACAAAAAGTATATAGCTAATATGTTCCGCAACGGATATTACAGGAGTAACGAATGACTTAAATATCGAAATACGCGTGAACATTGAGAAATAACTTATTTTGAATAATGGAATGAACTGCTGCAACCCGTCAGCTCCTAATTAAGGGAAACAAATATACGTAAAATTAAAGCTGATAGATGGAGGAATAAACTGAGTATAATCGATATGTGGCGCAATGACCATTATGGAGGTTACTGAGGACATAAATGCCAAAATACGCTTGAAAAAAATGAAATAGCCAATTTTGAATAATGGATATTTGGATAATGGAATGGAATGCTTTGACCTTTTACCCCTAATTAAAGATAAACCGTATACCTCATTCGAAAGCTTATTACGAGAGGAACAAAAGGTATATGGTCAACATGTTCCGCAACGTAAATTAGAGGAGAAACGAAGGACCTAATTATCGAAATACGCTTGAACATGAAGAAATAGCTTCTTTTGAATAATGGAATAGACTGCAGCAACCTTTCAGTCCCTAATCAAGGCAAAATTTATACACCAAATTAAAGCTTATTGATAAAGGAATAGACTGAGTATAAACGATATGTGCCGCAATGACCATAAGTGAGATGAAGGAGGACCTAAATGCCAAATTACGCGTGAAAATTAAGAAAGAGCCAATTTTGAATAATGATTACATATTTTGGATAATAGAATGGAATGCTGCAACCCTTTAGCACAAATTATAGATATACCTTATACCTCATTCGAAAGCTTATTACGACAGGAACAAAAGGTATATAGTCAATATGTTTGGCAACGTATATTAGAGGAGTAACGACGGACTTAATTATCGAAATACGCGTGAACATTGGAAATAGCTTATTTTGAATAATATAATGGACTGACCCAACCCGTCAGCTCTTAATTAAGGAACAATTTATTCACCACAACAAAGCTTATTGATAGAGGAATAAACTGAGAATAAACAATATGTGCCGTAATGACCATTAGAGGGGTTACGGGGGACCTAAATGCCAAAATACGCGTGAAAAATAAGAAACAGTCAATTTTGAATAATGAAATGGATATTTTGAATAATGGAATGGACTGCTAGGACCCTTCAGCCCTTAATTACAGATCTACCTTATACTTCATTCCGAAGCGTATAAAGAGAGAAACAAATGGTATATTATTCCGTGGAGTAACGAAGTACTTACGTATCGAAATACGCGTGAACATTTTGAGGGGAATTTTCTGCTGGGACCGGACCTAAAACTCCGAAAATCTTGCACGCTCGTTGACGAGGTTAAGAGGGCAAAACGTGGGTGGTTGGGGTTGAAGGGAAACAGGTGTGTGTGTGTTGGGGGGGGGGGGGGGGTCGTGGAAAAGTGTATCTGTGTGGAAGAAAGAGAACACACCATAAAAAAAATCCACAGATAGAATAAACACAATGGATTGTATGATTACAAATATGTCTGATCAGAGATATGAGAATATGGCGCAAGAGGTAGAAATTTTGGAAAATACTGATGAGGAAACTTTCAAATGGCGAGAAGTAGGTCAGGACTCGCCCTGGATTGTCAAAGACATTAAAGATGTTGACACGAAGTATGGGTTCGCAAAAAATATAAACTTGCGCTGGAAAGAGAAAAATATCCGCCCTTGGGGATGTGAAAGACTAAACAAACAGCTGACCACCGTCCTGGCAAAGAGAGAGACCGATGGAGCTGTGCAAATCGTGAGCTATGGGATGAAGAAAAAAACAGGCGCACCGGGTATGATTACCACGACTTTTATATTTTTGATAAGGACGGTATGATTGGAAGTGTTAGGATATGTTGTTTAGGCTTGGAAATCGGGTCTTAAACCATTGAATTGGGGATGGTGGGAAAAATCTAAAAGGAACATTTTGATAGATCCTCGATGAAATTGGACTTGCTGCAGCTGATCTTTATGGTCGTAGTAGTTTTTGAGGCAGGTGACGACTTTCCCAAACTCGGCATTATCAATCTGTTCATCATCAGCTAAAGCAGAGCTTACACATTGCTCAACCAAGGACTTTTTTGACTGGACCAATCGCAAGGTATCGTGGTGTTTCCTTTTCTTTTTGGTTACATCCTTAGAAATTAGTGTGAGATCCATTACGGTGGAAGCATTCAAGCAAGCTAGAAACCCCAGAGGAAGGGTGGCTATAACACCTGTACCGGTCATAGCTGAACCAAGGGTACTACTGGTTAACACCAAACTACCCACAGAACAAGCACCCAGTGCTACAGATACAGCTTTGTCCAGACGTTTATAGGCGTTCAAGGTAGTTTGATACCTTCAAATTTCTGCATCGAGGTGATTCTACACACATTCGACTACTGAAATTCAAAAATTATTGCGTGCATTTATTATTGCGATTTTGTCATTTTAGACTTAAATGCTATTTTGATTTTTACGAAGAAAATCCTGTTTAATTCATATAATTTTTTTCGAAACGCGAGTTTAAACTGTCGCATTTTTCGCATTAAAAAAAACCTCGCATTAATTTCTGAATTTACAGTATAGTCTTCCGGTACCCATAATCTAAATCGTTCATTTAATTCATACCGAGGAGGGAAATGTTTTTGAAGGGGCTATTAGCATTTTAAATATAAGATCAGCCCGGCTCCGTCGTGGAATTGCTGACCACGCTTCAAGTAGAGTCCATACCCATAGGTAATCTGGGCGTTTGGGGATTTGAGGTAGCGACCGTTGCCACTGGAATTCCCTGTGCAAACGCATCCATCACGTTTCAGCTACAATCCAGACCTTAAGGCCTTTTTGACAGCTACACCACCCAAACCGCTCAAGGCTTCAACACCTAAGGCTGGTAGAACAGTCTTTTACTATCATGAGGAGTGCCCTCATTGCCAGCACTGCCAACATAGGTAGGAATTCACATACTTTTGGCATGTTTACCTTCATTTGGGTGGTACTCAGCTCCCGATTCATAGCACCAGTACCTTTTTTGGAGAAGCTTGGTAATCTTTTGAACCTGCCGAGAGGTGAGCCAGGTTTGCATGGGACAAATGAAGAGACTGGAAACCTTTCTTGGCAGCCCGTGGTAGTTTATTATGGTGACCTTTTGTCAATTTCAAACCATGTTCGTCATAAGTCATTTATTCATACCTCTCGAAGATGAAAACGGATGGTGAGGTGTTCAACTCTAAGATCGATGTGCCTACCGTCTTGATCGTTGAGATATGTTTGCATGCGATTGCTTGTTCGCAAGATCACTGGCAAGTATACTAGGTTCCTTGGGGTTAGAATGATTTTCATACCAGGACCGTCTGCGGGAAAAAAAGCTGTAGATGGAAGACTGCTGTGCACCATTTACATAACTTCCATGGTTGATATCACTATTCACCAGAATGCTGTTGATTCTGATTATCTTTACAATGTGCTCCCCTTCTGTATAGCCGTTTGCGATCATACCGAACGTGTAAATCTGCCACTTAAATCCCAAGACGGTGTTGATGCTATAATTGACAAGTTGAAGTCTACTTGATAGAGTCTGGCGAGGGTCAGCGTTGCTCTTAGGGTCGCCCGGTTGGCATCGATGATGATCTTCGTTTTGTGTTTGTTGAGCCGTAGCTGCCGCTGGATTTCATTGTTGATGTCTTCGATGTCATAGGAACCTGTGCTCAGTGCGATGGAAAACCAGTTGGCACCATCGTCGGGAGAGTAGCGGAAGAAATTGTTACCTGTATGCATATGATTGTTAGGGATGGAGTTGTTGGCTTCTTATACACGACGTTCATCTTCTGACCATCTGATTCAAACTGCAAGATTCTGTCGGAAATCACAAGTGCAAATACCTCGGTGTTTGCAGGTACTTTGCGCCCGAACTCGATCAGGATCTGAATGTCAACGGTCGACTCTTTCAACCGCTCGGACTGGTGACCCACACCAATGACAAACAGTGGGTACAGATCGACGAAATCAGAGGGGCTAATGTTGCAGTTGCTGATAAACTGGTCCATGTTGAAGTAGTTTTTTCAGAACTCTGCGACATTCTTGTACACTCTGGCGATCTTGGTTTGTGTGAAACTGGCATTAAAGTCTACCGGCGGGTAGCGTTCTGCGTTGAAAGTGACGTAGATAGTGCGCAACCGGCAGTGGTCGAACACGGCTGCATTTTGAGTCCGATTGTACTTTTACCGGTCTGAAAGGCTACGATGATGTACCTCGGTTTCTCTCAACCGCTCTTGGCAGACAAACGCCAGTGGAACTGTAAGGTTTGGGTAAAATTTGTAGAATAACACTGTCGTATTCGGAAACCACAGTCGATCTGACTCTGGCTCTGGATGGTCTTGTTCAACCGCAGTTTTTTTTTCATCGGAAGGAAGGAAGGACGTGAGAAACAAACCAAGATATCTTACTCAGGTTGATTTTTGCCACGTCCTTAGGCTGATTTTCGCCACGTCGTTGACGGCAACAGCAGTATGTGACAATTCGTCCTTGAATTCATACATCATCTTGTTTTAATCGTCTGCAAAGCCGAAAAAGTGTCTCAGGGGTATGGTGAATGAAAACGGTCCTTTGTTGGCGGGCTTGGTGATAATATACCCATGACGTGCTGCAAACCCTGTTTTTTCGGCCTCGGCGTCGGTAGATGAATCTTTGTACCACAGCTAGTTGAGACCTTGGGAATTGGAGAAATTGTTGGGATAAATCAACATTCCCAGCATGTGCTGGCAACGACTGGGTCGTTGATATGTTCGATCAGCTGGCCTGAGAGCTTGAATTAATAGTAACTGATGGTCTTGAAGATATACATGATTCCATTGGGAATGAGAGACATTAGCATATGCACTACCGTGGTTCTTTTACAGTCGCCCCTCTACCAAGAGATAACTTTCAGTGGGATGGAGAAACAAGTCTTAGGTTTCGATGTTGATTCGGATCTCACCTGGATTATTCAGGTTGGCACCAGCTTGAGGTTCGTATTCGTGAACCTGATATTCTTGGAGACTTTTGTCGAAGGTGAACCCTTCGGTGATTATAAGGATGTTCGACATTATGTATTTATTGATAACGCTGCACGAAGTCGTGGATACTGTGGACTCATTTATTTTCGTGGGTACCAATTTTCGTGGTTTGAGGAAAACTTGCATATTCGTTGGTATTTAATTTCGTGGTTTTGACAAAGTATGCATATATTCCTTTAGAAAATTTGCAATTCGTTGACTATTTAAATTCGTGGTTTCTTGGTACCCACGAAATCCACGAAAATTGATATCCAACGAATAATAATGAATCCACAGTAGTAGGAATGCCAGAACCGGAGATCAGGTTGTTCAACCGGGTTTGCTGCGTTGAACATTGGACTGTTCAGAAGACATTCTGCGTTCTCGGAGAGGATCACATTATCAACCACATGGTCGACGGCTTTTGGGGTCCCTTTTCAACACCTTTCAAGGCTGTATTGGTGTTTGCACTCACGACCATACTTCCTATGGTTTTTATTTCCTGCTCGGTATGCTGCAGCACACAGTACAAAGCTATCGAAAAGCTGCTTGAAGTTGGAAAAAACACGGTTTGCAGCTCACTGTCAAACTTATACTTCTGGTAGATGTGGGACACGATTCCCTTCCACTTTTAATTCTTATTCGACTTCGGGCCCGGTTTCTTAAAAGGATGGAATTGCCTTTATACATAGCACTGGAACTTTTCAGGATCTCTGCATAGTCGTCAAGGTCGTCGAGCTCGAACGATTCTGGTTTCTTTTTCACAATGACTTCCCAGAGGCCAAGGGTTCCTTTGTACTTCACACTATCCATGAAAAAATTATCGCCGTCAAAAGTAACTGGTGAGCTTCCAAAGATGATACCATCGTTTTCAGATCGCAATCCAAAGGTGTGGTCGGCGGAAGTAGTCATAATGAGCTGCAAATGCTGCTGTGCTAGAGGTCCTCCGAGGACGGTGTCTGTAGGTGGTGCAATGAGTAGTGGGTCGGCAAACGCGGGCCTACAAAACATATCCTAACACTTCCGATCCTACAATCCTATGAAAAAAATTGTCGTAAAAAGGTAGCTCACAATTTGCACAGCTCCATCGGTCTCGCTCTTTGCCAAGACGGTAGTCAGCTGCTTGTTTAATCTCTCACATCCCCATGTGCGGAAAGTTTCCACTTTCCAGCACAAGCTTAAGGTAATAATGTTGCAGACCTTTACTTCGTGTCAACATCTTTAATGTCTTTGACAATCCAGGGCGAGTCCTGCCCTACTTCTCGCCATTTGAGAATTTCCTCATCATTGCAGCGTTGTTCTCGGTTGGCCTTTACAGCGGCAAGTTTTTTTTCCAGAATTTCTACCTCTTGCGCCGTATTCTATCTGTGATCAGACATTATTATTTGTAATCTTAAAATTCGTTGTGTTTTTTCTATCTGTGAATTTTTATTTTTTGTGTGTGTGTTTCTTTCTTCCACAAAAGCTCATTTTCCTTCGACCACAACCTCACTGTACACGCGTATTTCGATATTTAAGTCCTTCGTTTCTCCTGTAATATCGGTTGCGGAACATATTAACTATATACATTTTGTTCCTCTCTCAATAAGCTTTCGACCAAGGTTTAATATATATCTGTAATTAAGGGCTGAAGGGTCCTGCCAATCCATTCCATTATTCAAAATTTCCATTTCATTATTCAAAATTGGCTATTTCTCAATGTTCACGCGTATTTCGATATTTAAGTCCTTTGTTACTCCTTTAATATGCGTTGGGGAACATATTGACTTATACCCTTTGTTCCTCTCTTGATAAGCTTTCGATTGAGGTATAATATTTATCTGTAATTAGGGACTGAAGGGTCCTAGCAGTCCATTCCATTATTCAAAATCTCCATTTCATTAATTCAAAATCGGCTATTTCTCAATATTCACGCGTATTTCGATATTTAAGTCCCATCGTTACTCCTCTAATATGCGTTGCGGAACATATTGACTATATACATTTTGTTCCTCTATTAATAAGCTGTCGATCGAGGTATAAAATATATCTGTAATTAGGGGCTGAAGGGTCCTGCAAGTCCATTCCATTATTCAAAATTTCCATTTCATTATTCAAAATTGGCTATTTCTCAATGTTCACGCGTATTTCGATATTTAAGTCCTTTGTTACTCCTTTAATATGCGTTGGGGAACATATTGACTTTATACCCTTTGTTCCTCTCTTGATAAGCTTTCGATTGAGGTATAATATTTATCTGTAATTAGATACTGAAGGGTCCTAGCAGTCCATTCCATTATTCAAAATCTCCATTTCATTATTCAAAATTGGCTATTTCTCAATGTTCACGCGAATTTCGATATTTAAGTCCTTTGTTACTCCTCTAATATGCGTTGCGGAACATATTAACTATATACCTTGTGTTCCTCTCTTGATAAGCTTTCGATTGAGGTATATTATATATCTGTAATTAGGGGCTGAAGGGTCCTCCTGCCAGTCCATTCCATTATTCAAAATGTCCATTTCATTATTCAAAATTGGCTATTTCTCAATGTTCACGCGTATTTCCAAATTTAAGTCCTTCATTACTCCTCTAATATGCGTTGTGGAAGATATTGACTATATACATTTTGTTCCTCTATTAATAAGCTGTCGATCGAGGTATAAAATATATCTGTAATTAGGGGCTGAAGGGTCCTGCAAGTCCATTCCATTATTCAAAATTTCCATTTCATTATTCAAAATTGGCTATTTCTCAATGTTCACGCGTATTTCGATATTTAAGTCCTTTGTTACTCCTCTAATATGCGTTGCGGAACATATTAACTATATACCCTTTGTTCCTCTCTTGATAAGCTTTCGATTGAGGTATAATATATATCTGTAATTAGGGGCTGAAGGGTGCTGCCAGTCCATTCCACTATTCAAAATTGGCTATTTCTCAATTTTCACGCGTATTTCGATATTTAAGTCCTTCGTTACTTCTCTAATATGCATTGCGGAAAATATTGACTGTAAACATTTTGTTCCTCTCTTGATAAGCTTTCGATTAAGGTATAATATATATCTGTAATTAGGGACTGAAGGGTCATAGCAGTCCATTCCATTATTTAAAATCTTCATTTCATTAATTCAAAATCGGCTATTTCTCAATATTCACGCGAATTTCGATATTTAAGTCCCATCGTTACTCCTCTAATATGCGTTGCGGAACATATTGACTATATACATTTTGTTCCTCTATTAGTAAGCTGTCGTTCGAGGTATAAAATATATCTGTAATTAGGGGCTGAAGGGTCCTGCCAGTCCATTCCATTATTCAAAATTTCCATTTCATTATTCAAAATTGGCCATTTCTCAATGTTCACGCGTATTTCGATATTTAAGTCCTTTGTTACTCCTCTAATATTCGTTGCGGAACATATTAACTATATACCTTTTGTTCCTCTCTTGATAAGCTTTCGATTGAGGTATAATATATATCTGTAATTAGGGGCTGAAGGGTCCTGCCAGTCCATTCCATTATTCAAAATGTCCATTTCATTATTCAAAATAGGCTATTTCTCAATGTTCACGCGTATTTCCAAATTTAAGTCCTTCATTACTCCTCTAATATGCGTTGTGGAACATATTGACTATATACATTTTGTTTCTTTTAATAAGCTTTCGATCGAGGTATAATATATATCTGTACTTAGGGGCTGAAGGGTCCTGCCAGTCCATTCCATTATTCAAAATGTCCATTTCTTTATTCAAAATTGGCTATTTCTCAATGTTCACGCGTATTTCGATATTTAAGTCCTTCGTTACTCCTCTAATATGCGTTGCGGAACATATTGACTATATACATTTTGTTCCTCTATTAATAAGCTGTCGATCGAGGTATAAAATATATCTGTAATTAGGGGCTGAAGGGTCCTGCCAGTCCATTCCATTATTCAAAATTTCCATTTCATTATTCAAAATTGGCTATTTCTCAATGTTCACGCGTATTTCGATATTTAAGTCCTTTGTTACTCCTTTAATATGCGTTGGGGAACATATTGACTTATACCCTTTGTTCCTCTCTTGATAAGCTTTCGATTGAGGTATAATATTTATCTGTAATTAGGGACTGAAGGGTCCTAGCAGTCCATTCCATTATTCAAAATCTCCATTTCATTAATTCAAAATCGGCTATTTCTCAATATTCACGCGTATTTCGATATTTAAGTCCCATCGTTACTCCTCTAATATGCGTTGCGGAACATATTGACTATATACATTTTGTTCCTCTATTAATAAGCTGTCGATCGAGGTATAAAATATATCTGTAATTAGGGGCTGAAGGGTCCTGCAAGTCCATTCCATTATTCAAAATTTCCATTTCATTATTCAAAATTGGCTATTTCTCAATGTTCACGCGTATTTCGATATTTAAGTCCTTTGTTACTCCTTTAATATGCGTTGGGGAACATATTGACTTTATACCCTTTGTTCCTCTCTTGATAAGCTTTCGATTGAGGTATAATATTTATCTGTAATTAGGGACTGAAGGGTCCTAGCAGTCCATTCCATTATTCAAAATCTCCATTTCATTATTCAAAATTGGCTATTTCTCAATGTTCACGCGTATTTCGATATTTAAGTCCTTTGTTACTCCTCTAATATGCGTTGCGGAACATATTAACTATATACCTTGTGTTCCTCTCTTGATAAGCTTTCGATTGAGGTATATTATATATCTGTAATTAGGGGCTGAAGGGTCCTCCTGCCAGTCCATTCCATTATTCAAAATGTCCATTTCATTATTCAAAATTGGCTATTTCTCAATGTTCACGCGTATTTCCAAATTTAAGTCCTTCATTACTCCTCTAATATGCGTTGTGGAAGATATTGACTATATACATTTTGTTCCTCTATTAATAAGCTGTCGATCGAGGTATAAAATATATCTGTAATTAGGGGCTGAAGGGTCCTGCAAGTCCATTCCATTATTCAAAATTTCCATTTCATTATTCAAAATTGGCTATTTCTCAATGTTCACGCGTATTTCGATATTTAAGTCCTTTGTTACTCCTCTAATATGCGTTGCGGAACATATTAACTATATACCCTTTGTTCCTCTCTTGATAAGCTTTCGATTGAGGTATAATATATATCTGTAATTAGGGGCTGAAGGGTGCTGCCAGTCCATTCCACTATTCAAAATTGGCTATTTCTCAATTTTCACGCGTATTTCGATATTTAAGTCCTTCGTTACTTCTCTAATATGCATTGCGGAAAATATTGACTGTAAACATTTTGTTCCTCTCTTGATAAGCTTTCGATTAAGGTATAATATATATCTGTAATTAGGGACTGAAGGGTCATAGCAGTCCATTCCATTATTTAAAATCTTCATTTCATTAATTCAAAATCGGCTATTTCTCAATATTCACGCGAATTTCGATATTTAAGTCCCATCGTTACTCCTCTAATATGCGTTGCGGAACATATTGACTATATACATTTTGTTCCTCTATTAGTAAGCTGTCGTTCGAGGTATAAAATATATCTGTAATTAGGGGCTGAAGGGTCCTGCCAGTCCATTCCATTATTCAAAATTTCCATTTCATTATTCAAAATTGGCCATTTCTCAATGTTCACGCGTATTTCGATATTTAAGTCCTTTGTTACTCCTCTAATATTCGTTGCGGAACATATTAACTATATACCTTTTGTTCCTCTCTTGATAAGCTTTCGATTGAGGTATAATATATATCTGTAATTAGGGGCTGAAGGGTCCTGCCAGTCCATTCCATTATTCAAAATGTCCATTTCATTATTCAAAATAGGCTATTTCTCAATGTTCACGCGTATTTCCAAATTTAAGTCCTTCATTACTCCTCTAATATGCGTTGTGGAACATATTGACTATATACATTTTGTTTCTTTTAATAAGCTTTCGATCGAGGTATAATATATATCTGTACTTAGGGGCTGAAGGGTCCTGCCAGTCCATTCCATTATTCAAAATGTCCATTTCTTTATTCAAAATTGGCTATTTCTCAATGTTCACGCGTATTTCGATATTTAAGTCCTTCGTTACTCCTCTAATATGCGTTGCGGAACATATTGACTATATACATTTTGTTCCTCTATTAATAAGCTGTCGATCGAGGTATAAAATATATCTGTAATTAGGGGCTGAAGGGTCCTGCCAGTCCATTCCATTATTCAAAATGCCCATTTCATTATTCAAAATTGGCTATTTCTCAATGTTCACGCGTATTTCGATATTTAAGTCCTTCATTACTCCTCTAATATGCGTTGCGGAACATATTGACTATATACATTTTGTTCCTCTATTAATAAGCTGTCGATCGAGGTAGAAAATATATCTGTAATTATGGGCTGAAGGGTCCTGCCAGTCCATTCCATTATTCAAAACTTCCATTTCATTATTCAAAATTGGCTATTTCTCAATGTTCACGCGTATTTCGATATTTAAGTCCTTTGTTACTCCTCTAATATGCGTTGCGGAACATATTAACTCTATACCCTTTGTTCATCTCTTGATAAGCTTTCGATTGAGGTATAATATATATCTGTAACTAGGGGCTGAACGGTGCTGCCAGTCCATTCCACTATTCAAAATGTCCATTTCATTTTTCAAAATTGGCTATTTCTCAATGTTCACGCGTATTTCGATATTTAAGTCCTTCCTGACTCCTCTAATATGCGTTGCGGAACATATTGACTATATACCCTTTGTTCCTCTCTTGATAAGCTTTCAATTGAGGTATAATATATATCTGTAAATAGGGGCTGAAGGCTGCTGCCAGTCCATTCCACTATTCAAAATGTCCATTTCATTATTCAAAATTGGCTATTTCTCAATGTTCACGCGTATTTCGATATTTAAGTCCTTCCTTACTCCTCTAATATGCGTTGCGGAACATATTGACTATATACATTTTGTTCCTCTATTAATAAGCTGTCGATCGAGGTAGAAAATATATCTGTAATTAGGGGCTGAAGGGTCCTCCTGTCAGTCCATTCCATTATTCAAAATGTCCATTTCATTATTCAAAATTGGCTATTTCTCAATGTTCACGCGTATTTCCAAATTTAAGTCCTTCATTACTCCTCTAATATGCGTTGTGGAAGATATTGACTATATACATTTTGTTCCTCTATTAATAAGCTGTCGATCGAGGTATAAAATATATCTGTTATTAGGGGCTGAAGGGTCCTGCCAGTCCATTCCATTATTCAAAATTTCCATTTCATTATTCAAAATTGGCTATTTCTCAATGTTCACGCGTATTTCGATATTTAAGTCCTTCATTACTCCTCTAATATGCGTTGCGGAACATATTGACTATATACATTTTGTTCCTCTATTAATAAGCTGTCGATCGAGGTATAAAATATATCTGTAATTAGGGGCTGAAGGGTCCTGCCAGTCCATTCCATTATTCAAAATTTCCATTTCATTATTCAAAATTGGCTATTTCTCAATGTTCACGCGTATTTCGATATTTAAGTCCTTTGTTACTCCTCTAATATGCGTTGCGGAACATATTAACTATATACCCTTTGTTCATCTCTTGATAAGCTTTCGATTGAGGTATAATATATATCTGTAACTAGGGGCTGAAGGGTGCTGCCAGTCCATTCCACTATTCAAAATGTCCATTTCATTATTCAAAATTGGCTATTTCTCAATGTTCACGCGTATTTCGATATTTAAGTCCTTCCTGACTCCTCTAATATGCGTTGTGGAACATATTGACTATATACATTTTGTTTCTTTTAATAAGCTTTCGATCGAGGTATAATATATATCTGTACTTAGGGGCTGAAGGGTCCTGCCAGTCCATTCCACTATTCAAAATGTCCATTTCATTATTCAAAATTGGCTATTTCTCAATGTTCACGCGTATTTCGATATTTAAGTCCTTCCTTACTCCTCTAATATGCGTTGCGGAACATATTGACTATATACATTTTGTTCCTCTATTAATAAGCTGTCGATCGAGGTATAAAATATATCTGTTATTAGGGGCTGAAGGGTCCTGCCAGTCCATTCCATTATTCAAAATTTCCATTTCATTATTCAAAATTGGCTATTTCTCAATGTTCACGCGTATTTCGATATTTAAGTCCTTCATTACTCCTCTAATATGCGTTGCGGAACATATTGACTATATACATTTTGTTCCTCTATTAATAAGCTGTCGATCGAGGTAGAAAATATATCTGTAATTAGGGGCTGAAGGGTCCTGCCGGTCCATTCCATTATTCAAAATTTCCATTTCATTATTCAAAATTGGCTATTTCTCAATGTTCACGCGTATTTCGATATTTAAGTCCTTCCTTACTCCTCTAATATGCGTTGCGGAACATATTGACTATATACATTTTGTTCCTCTATTAATAAGCTGTCGATCGAGGTATAAAATATATCTGTTATTAGGGGCTGAAGGGTCCTGCCAGTCCATTCCATTATTCAAAATTTCCATTTCATTATTCAAAATTGGCTATTTCTCAATGTTCACGCGTATTTCGATATTTAAGTCCTTCATTACTCCTCTAATATGCGTTGCGGAACATATTGACTATATACATTTTGTTCCTCTATTAATAAGCTGTCGATCGAGGTAGAAAATATATCTGTAATTAGGGGCTGAAGGGTCCTGCCAGTCCATTCCATTATTCAAAATTTCCATTTCATTATTCAAAATTGGCTATTTCTCAATGTTCACGCGTATTTCGATATTTAAGTCCTTTGTTACTCCTCTAATATGCGTTGCGGAACATATTAACTATATACCCTTTGTTCATCTCTTGATAGGCTTTGGATTGAGGTATAATATATATCTGTAACTAGGGGCTGAAGGGTGCTGCCAGTCCATTCCACTATTCAAAATGTCCATTTCATTATTCAAAATTGGCTATTTCTCAATGTTCACGCGTATTTCGATATTTAAGTCCTTCCTGACTCCTCTAATATGCGTTGTGGAACATATTGACTATATACATTTTGTTTCTTTTAATAAGCTTTCGATCGAGGTATAATATATATCTGTACTTAGGGGCTGAAGGGTCCTGCCAGTCCATTCCACTATTCAAAATGTCCATTTCATTATTCAAAATTGGCTATTTCTCAATGTTCACGGTGATTTCGATATTTAAGTCCTTCCTTACTCCTCTAATATGCGTTGCGGAACATATTGACTATATACATTTTGTTCCTCTATTAATAAGCTGTCGATCGAGGTAGAAAATATATCTGTAATTAGGGGCTGAAGGGTCTTCCTGCCAGTCCATTCCATTATTCAAAATGTCCATTTCATTATTCAAAATTGGCTATTTCTCAATGTTCACGCGTATTTCCAAATTTAAGTCCTTCATTACTCCTCTAATATGCGTTGTGGAAGATATTGACTATATACATTTTGTTCCTCTATTAATAAGCTGTCGATCGAGGTATAAAATATATCTGTTATTAGGGGCTGAAGGGTCCTGCAAGTCCATTCCATTATTCAAAATTTCCATTTCATTATTCAAAATTGGCTATTTCTCAATGTTCACGCGTATTTCGATATTTAAGTCCTTTGTTACTCCTCTAATATGCGTTGCGGAACATATTAACTATATACCCTTTGTTCCTCTCTTGATAAGCTTTCGATTGAGGTATAATATATATCTGTAATTAGGGGCTGAAGGGTGCTGCCGGTCCATTCCACTATTCAAAATGTCCATTTCATTATTCAAAATTGGCTATTTCTCAATTTTCACGCGTATTTCGATATTTAAGTCCTTCGTTACTCCTCTAATATGCGTTGCGGAACATAATAACTATATATCTTTTGTTCCTCTCTTGATAAGCTTTTGATTAAGGTATAATATATATCTGTAATTAGGGGCTGAAGGGTCCTGCCAGTCCATTCCATTATTCAAAGTTTCCATTTCATTATTCAAAATGGGCTATTTCTCAATGTTCACGCGTATTTCGATATTTAAGTCCTTCGTTACTCCTGTAATATGAGTTGCGGAACATATTGACTATATACATTTTGTTCCTCTATTAATAAGCTGTCGATCGAGGTATAAAATATATCTGTAATTAGGGGCTGAAGGGTCCTGCAAGTCCATTCCATTATTCAAAATTTCCATTTCATTATTCAAAATTGGCTATTTCTCAATGTTCACGCGTATTTCGATATTTAAGTCCTTTGTTACTCCTTTAATATGCGTTGGGGAACATATTGACTTTATACCCTTTGTTCCTCTCTTGATAAGCTTTCGATTGAGGTATAATATTTATCTGTAATTAGGGACTGAAGGGTCCTAGCAGTCCATTCCATTATTCAAAATCTCCATTTCATTATTCAAAATTGGCTATTTCTCAATGTTCACGCGTATTTCGATATTTAAGTCCTTTGTTACTCCTCTAATATGCGTTGCGGAACATATTAACTATATACCTTGTGTTCCTCTCTTGATAAGCTTTCGATTGAGGTATATTATATATCTGTAATTAGGGACTGAAGGGTCCTCTGGCCAGTCCATTCCATTATTCAAAATGTCCATTTCATTATTCAAAATTGGCTATTTCTCAATGTTCACGCGTATTTCCAAATTTAAGTCCTTCATTACTCCTCTAATATGCGTTGTGGAAGATATTGACTATATACATTTTGTTTCTCTATTAATAAGCTGTCGATCGAGGTATAAAATATATCTGTAATTAGGGGCTGAAGGGTCCTGCAAGTCCATTCCATTATTCAAAATTTCCATTTCATTATTCAAAATTGGCTATTTCTCAATGTTCACGCGTATTTCGATATTTAAGTCCTTTGTTACTCCTCTAATATGCGTTGCGGAACATATTAACTATATACCCTTTGTTCCTCTCTTGATAAGCTTTCGATTGAGGTATAATATATATCTGTAATTAGGGGCTGAAGGGTGCTGCCAGTCCATTCCACTATTCAAAATTGGCTATTTCTCAATTTTCACGCGTATTTCGATATTTAAGTCCTTCGTTACTTCTCTAATATGCATTGCGGAAAATATTGACTGTAAACATTTTGTTCCTCTCTTGATAAGCTTTCGATTAAGGTATAATATATATCTGTAATTAGGGACTGAAGGGTCATAGCAGTCCATTCCATTATTTAAAATCTTCATTTCATTAATTCAAAATCGGCTATTTCTCAATATTCACGCGAATTTCGATATTTAAGTCCCATCGTTACTCCTCTAATATGCGTTGCGGAACATATTGACTATATACATTTTGTTCCTCTATTAGTAAGCTGTCGTTCGAGGTATAAAATATATCTGTAATTAGGGGCTGAAGGGTCCTGCCAGTCCATTCCATTATTCAAAATTTCCATTTCATTATTCAAAATTGGCTATTTCTCAATGTTCACGCGTATTTCGATATTTAAGTCCTTTGTTACTCCTCTAATATTCGTTGCGGAACATATTAACTATATACCTTTTGTTCCTCTCTTGATAAGCTTTCGATTGAGGTATAATATATATCTGTAATTAGGGGCTGAAGGGTCCTGCCAGTCCATTCCATTATTCAAAATGTCCATTTCATTATTCAAAATAGGCTATTTCTCAATGTTCACGCGTATTTCCAAATTTAAGTCCTTCATTACTCCTCTAATATGCGTTGTGGAACATATTGACTATATACATTTTGTTTCTTTTAATAAGCTTTCGATCGAGGTATAATATATATCTGTACTTAGGGGCTGAAGGGTCCTGCCAGTCCATTCCATTATTCAAAATGTCCATTTCTTTATTCAAAATTGGCTATTTCTCAATGTTCACGCGTATTTCGATATTTAAGTCCTTCGTTACTCCTCTAATATGCGTTGCGGAACATATTGACTATATACATTTTGTTCCTCTATTAATAAGCTGTCGATCGAGGTATAAAATATATCTGTAATTAGGGGCTGAAGGGTCCTGCCAGTCCATTCCATTATTCAAAATGCCCATTTCATTATTCAAAATTGGCTATTTCTCAATGTTCACGCGTATTTCGATATTTAAGTCCTTCATTACTCCTCTAATATGCGTTGCGGAACATATTGACTATATACATTTTGTTCCTCTATTAATAAGCTGTCGATCGAGGTAGAAAATATATCTGTAATTATGGGCTGAAGGGTCCTGCCAGTCCATTCCATTATTCAAAATTTCCATTTCATTATTCAAAATTGGCTATTTCTCAATGTTCACGCGTATTTCGATATTTAAGTCCTTTGTTACTCCTCTAATATGCGTTGCGGAACATATTAACTCTATACCCTTTGTTCATCTCTTGATAAGCTTTCGATTGAGGTATAATATATATCTGTAACTAGGGGCTGAAGGGTGCTGCCAGTCCATTCCACTATTCAAAATGTCCATTTCATTTTTCAAAATTGGCTATTTCTCAATGTTCACGCGTATTTCGATATTTAAGTCCTTCCTGACTCCTCTAATATGCGTTGCGGAACATATTGACTATATACCCTTTGTTCCTCTCTTGATAAGCTTTCGATTGAGGTATAATATATATCTGTAACTAGGGGCTGAAGGCTGCTGCCAGTCCATTTCACTATTCAAAATGTCCATTTCATTATTCAAAATTGGCTATTTCTCAATGTTCACGCGTATTTCGATATTTAAGTCCTTCCTTACTCCTCTAATATGCGTTGCGGAACATATTGACTATATACATTTTGTTCCTCTATTAATAAGCTGTCGATCGAGGTAGAAAATATATCTGTAATTAGGGGCTGAAGGGTCCTCCTGTCAGTCCATTCCATTATTCAAAATGTCCATTTCATTATTCAAAATTGGCTATTTCTCAATGTTCACGCGTATTTCCAAATTTAAGTCCTTCATTACTCCTCTAATATGCGTTGTGGAAGATATTGACTATATACATTTTGTTCCTCTATTAATAAGCTGTCGATCGAGGTATAAAATATATCTGTTATTAGGGGCTGAAGGGTCCTGCCAGTCCATTCCATTATTCAAAATTTCCATTTCATTATTCAAAATTGGCTATTTCTCAATGTTCACGCGTATTTCGATATTTAAGTCCTTCATTACTCCTCTAATATGCGTTGCGGAACATATTGACTATATACATTTTGTTCCTCTATTAATAAGCTGTCGATCGAGGTAGAAAATATATCTGTAATTAGGGGCTGAAGGGTCCTGCCAGTCCATTCCATTATTCAAAATTTCCATTTCATTATTCAAAATTGGCTATTTCTCAATGTTCACGCGTATTTCGATATTTAAGTCCTTTGTTACTCCTCTAATATGCGTTGCGGAACATATTAACTATATACCCTTTGTTCATCTCTTGATAAGCTTTCGATTGAGGTATAATATATATCTGTAACTAGGGGCTGAAGGGTGCTGCCAGTCCATTCCACTATTCAAAATGTCCATTTCATTATTCAAAATTGGCTATTTCTCAATGTTCACGCATATTTCGATATTTAAGTCCTTCCTGACTCCTCTAATATGCGTTGTGGAACATATTGACTATATACATTTTGTTTCTTTTAATAAGCTTTCGATCGAGGTATAATATATATCTGTACTTAGGGGCTGAAGGGTCCTGCCAGTCCATTCCACTATTCAAAATGTCCATTTCATTATTCAAAATTGGCTATTTCTCAATGTTCACGCGTATTTCGATATTTAAGTCCTTCCTTACTCCTCTAATATGCGTTGCGGAACATATTGACTATATACATTTTGTTCCTCTATTAATAAGCTGTCGATCGAGGTAGAAAATATATCTGTAATTAGGGGCTGAAGGGTCTTCCTGCCAGTCCATTCCATTATTCAAAATGTCCATTTCATTATTCAAAATTGGCTATTTCTCAATGTTCACGCGTATTTCCAAATTTAAGTCCTTCATTACTCCTCTAATATGCGTTGTGGAAGATATTGACTATATACATTTTGTTCCTCTATTAATAAGCTGTCGATCGAGGTATAAAATATATCTGTTATTAGGGGCTGAAGGGTCCTGCAAGTCCATTCCATTATTCAAAATTTCCATTTCATTATTCAAAATTGGCTATTTCTCAATGTTCACGCGTATTTCGATATTTAAGTCCTTTGTTACTCCTCTAATATGCGTTGCGGAACATATTAACTATATACCCTTTGTTCCTCTCTTGATAAGCTTTCGATTGAGGTATAATATATATCTGTAATTAGGGGCTGAAGGGTGCTGCCAGTCCATTCCACTATTCAAAATGTCCATTTCATTATTCAAAATTGGCTATTTCTCAATTTTCACGCGTATTTCGATATTTAAGTCCTTCGTTACTCCTCTAATATGCGTTGCGGAACATAATAACTATATATCTTTTGTTCCTCTCTTGATAAGCTTTTGATTAAGGTATAATATATATCTGTAATTAGGGGCTGAAGGGTCCTGCCAGTCCATTCCATTATTCAAAGTTTCCATTTCATTATTCAAAATGGGCTATTTCTCAATGTTCACGCGTATTTCGATATTTAAGTCCTTCGTTACTCCTGTAATATGAGTTGCGGAACATATTGACTATATACATTTTGTTCCTCTATTAATAAGCTTTCGATTGAGGTATAATATATATCTGTAATTAGGGGCTGAAGGGTCCTGCCAGTTCATTCCATTATTCAAAATATCCATTTCATTTCTCAAAATTGGCTATTTCTCAATGTTCACGCGTATTTCGATATTTAAGTCCTTTGTAACTCTTCTAATATGCGTTGCGGAACATATTGACTATATACCTTTTGTTCCTCTCTTCATAAGCTTTCGATTGAGGTATATTATATATCTGTTTTTAGGGGCTGAAGGGTCATGCCAGTCCATTCCATTATTCAAAATTTCCATTTCATTATTCAAAATTGGCTATTTCTCAATGTTCACGCGTATTTCGATATTTAAGTCCTTCCTTACTCCTCTAATATGCGTTGCGGAACATATTAACTATATATCTTTTGTTCCTCTCTTGATAAGCTTTCGATTAAGGTATAATATATATCTGTAATTAGGGGCTGAAGGGTCCTGCCAGTTCATTCCATTATTCAAAATATCCATTTCATTCTCAAAATTGGCTATTTCTCAATGTTCACGCGTATTTCGATATTTAAGTCCTTTGTAACTCTTCTAATATGCGTTGCGGAACATATTGACTATATACCTTTTGTTCCTCTCTTCATAAGCTTTCGATTGAGGTATATTATATATCTGTTTTTAGGGGCTGAAGGGTCA
This sequence comes from Mytilus galloprovincialis, assembly GCF_965363235.1. Lineage (NCBI taxonomy): Eukaryota > Metazoa > Mollusca > Bivalvia > Mytilida > Mytilidae > Mytilus > Mytilus galloprovincialis. The sequence goes on along the minus strand of NC_134850.1, from coordinate 43,003,307 downwards.
TGCCAGTCCATTCCATTATTCAAAATTTCCATTTCATTATTCAAAATGGGCTATTTCTCAATGTTCACGCGTATTTCGATATTTAATTCTCCGTTACTCCTCTAATATGCGTTGCGGAACATATTGACTTGATACATTTTGTTCCTCTCTTGATAAGCTTTCGATTGAGGTATACTATATATCTGTAATTAGGGGCTGAAGGGTCCTGCCAGTCCATTCCATTATTCAAAATTTTCATTTCATTATTCAAAATGGGCTATTTCTCAATGTTCACGCGTATTTCGATACTTAGGTCCTTCGTTACTCCTCTAATATGCGTTGCGGAACATATTGACTATATACATTTTGTTCCTGTATTAATAAGCTTTCGATCGAGGTATAATATACATCTGTAATTAGGGACTGAAGGGTCATAGCAGTCCATTCCATTATTCAAAATATCCTTTTCATTATTCAAAATTAGCTACTTGTATTTCCTTATTTTTACGCATATTGTGGCATTTAGATCCTCCGTAAACCCTCTAATGGTGATTGCGAATCAGGATATAGCTATAGTGTCACATTCAATTTTTTTTATGATTATTTCACTATTCACCGCTTCAATTTGAATAATGAAACATAAACTATTTCATTATTCATTTTTTAATATTGAATAGTGAACTATTTCATTATTCATTATTGAATAATGAATAATGAACTATGAATAATGGACGTACTTCAGCGCGGTGCATGTGGGAGTATCTTCTGTTAGGAGTTTTAGGCATTTGATCCAATTTTAATTTGATGTGAAATTGATCATAAAACTCAAAAATCATTGGGGACAGTCTATTTTCAAGAAGGGGATGGTCTTGATCTTTTATGAACATGTCTTTTAATGCACAATTTTAATGTTCTAACTATTTTCAGTTTATTTCCTTTTAAAATACATGTACAAATGACAATAATTCTGTATAGTGAGAATAATGATGTTAAATATTGATTATATGCAGCTGGTCAATCCTGTTATTCTCTTATCTTAGACTGTTTGGACAAAGGCGGAGCTTTGTCTATATTTAATTACTACATCACAAATGTTGGTCAAATCTGATTCGTCAAACTCCCGCCAAATGCTAAGTTAGTGTTGGGCAGTGCACATACAATGCAACATTTACAGCGTTAGAGCATCAAAGACAAAAATTGTGTGGTTCTTTAGATAAAGTAATGGTGTCAGAACACTCCTTGGGTGTTCCCAGTGGAATTTTTGTATTTATGTTGCAATTATAGGGGTTCTAAGGGGGGAAATTCAGTTTTTAGGTCATTTCTCAGAACAATTTTTCATGAGAATTGTTAAGAATAAATGAAAAAAGAAACTTTATGGGTACCCCTTTGGCTTGACTTTGACAAAAATGTTTGATAAATGTGATTTAAGGGAGTATTTTCTACAAGACTGTGTTCCAGTTTTGGGATAATTTGTATTTAAATGAATTTATAGGTCTCCAAAGATGAAAGGTGAAATGAGGTTTGGCACCCAGCAGTTTAATAAATATATCCTCTGATTGGAGACATATATCAAAATTCTGAGACATGGTTTTGTAGCTTATGTATGGTTGATTAAAGGGACGAAAACAAATTTTTACAACCATTTGACCTGAATGTGCCTATTTCAACCAAGTTGGAAGACCACTTTATAGCAATTAATGAGCTATATTTTGAGATTAATCATACCAAAAATTAATTTATCTATATATTAAGAAAGAGTAATATTGCAGCTTTAAAATGAGTGAAAGATTTTAAATATTCATTGAGTAGTTTTGGAGAAATTAATCTTTAAAGACTGTTTGGAGTCAGAAAATTCTGACTGTAGTGCTACCTTAACTGTGGATTTGTAGCTGCTCATCTGTGATTTACAAAAAAAAAAAAAAATAATAATAATAACGGAGAGACGTCACATTCTGACATTGACATCAGCAAGAGTTACAGGTATACAGAAATATGTTCACCCGACCGGTTCTTCTTAAGTCTTAGAAAAAGATCCGTACGGGTGGGGTCTGTTTGGATACAGTTACTAGTACAGCCATGACAACCAGACTTATTATATACATTAGATTCTATCTTTGGTGCTCAGATAGTGCCATACATTTTACATCTTTTATTTGTGAAAGAACCCTTACAAAAACTTCTTTGGTTCTCAAATGTCCCCTTTCTAGGCAGCTTCTGTCTGTACCAAGCATCCTTTTTTTGCGGACATTCCAATTTGATTCGATTCCTTACGGAGTATCCATGACATATTGGACGTTGGGTATATTTAAACAGTTGTAAGTTACTTTAAGCAGTTCTATGGCGAGATGGAAATCTCGATTATTAATTTTCAGATTTAGATCTTGTGATCATCTAAGTAAATAGTACTCCAGTACTTTAATTATAACGTCAATAAATAATAATGTTCTAGAAGAGAATAGTGATGAATTCTAACTTTATTTTGAAAAAGAGAAAATATCTCTCTCCTTTTGGCAACATTATAAAAATGAACGTGAACCTATTTTTATAAATTTATTAGAATAGTGTGAAATTTTTTCTGTACAATCTGTCATGAAATGAAATAGTTTCCAAAGTTAATTATCAAACAAAGCTTTCACAGTGCTGATTCCTCTAAGTCTGTTTCATCATTCATTGATACTGTATCAGGATCTGCAGTTGACATCTGTCTGTCAAAGACATCATCTGGAGATTTACTACCAGATGGTGCTGGTAGTCCACTTAGTTGATCAGCTGGAGCCCATCGAGCATCATCACTTGACAATGCCTGTGACATGGAAGCAGCATATCCAGAGGATTCTTGTTTAGGTGGTGTATCAATTCTCGAAGATTTCCAGCCATGTTTTGACATGCCTTTTATTTCTTCAGACAGATCGGACATTTTAGATGAACGTGGGGCAATTTTGGAACCAGAAGATGTGATCAGAGGTTCAAATGAAGACATCAAATGACATTCCTCAATTTTCGAATCATCTTTTGGAGAAAATTCCTACAATAATAATTAACATTTCTTTTTTGTAAGACTATTAATGTATATCTATAAGAACTATGCTGGAAATTTGTTATCTCCTAAAATAATCGTTGACGAAAATAAATTAGATCTGTGCACTCATGTTAATCAGTTTGAATCTGCATGAAGAATGCAAAAACAAGAGAGCATACGCTGGAATGTCTCGCTAGCTTTACTGACCATTGATTTTATGTGAACAGTCCTAACTAAATATAAAGTTTTACTAAAAGTAAAATTTGCATTTTACAAAAATTTTTGCAGAATTTATCTTTGTTTCAATAATGAAGTACCTGCATGGCATGAGTAAAGTTGTATTCTGTCCAGTACTACAGACAAAATTTCACATGACATTTCTTTTCATGTAAGAAAAAAACCATCACTGGAGGTAAACCAATTAACTTTTCACCTCTATTTCATTTATGTGTACAAGCTTTAATAACCATGTAAACTCAAGTTTCCAAAATATGCTATAGCAACACCAAAAAAGAAAAATAGTGGTGCTTTGAAACAACCAAGATAAAACTGAGAATGGAAATGGGGAATGTTCAAAGAGACAACAACCCGACCATAGAACAGACAACAGCAGAAGGTCACCAACATGGTCTTCAATGCAGCGAGAAATTCCCGCACACGGAAGCTTCCTTCAGCTGGGCCCTAAACAAATATATGTGCTAGCTCAGTGATAATGAACGCCATACTAAACTTCAAATTGTACGCAAGAAACTAAAATAAAAATAATACAAGACTAACAAAGGCCAGAGGCTCCTGACTTGGAACAGGCGCAAAAATGCGGCGGTGTTAAACATGTTTATGAGATCTCAACCCTCCCCCTATACCTCTAGCCAATGTAGAAAAGTAAACGCATAACAATACGCACTTTAAAATTCAGTTCAAGAGAAGTCCGAGTCTGATGTCAGAAGATGTAACCAAAGAAAATAAACAAAATGACAATAATACATAAAAAAACGACAGACTACTAGCAGTTAACTGAAATGCTGAGCTCCAGACTTCAATTAAACTGATTGAAAGATTATGTCTTCATCATAGGAATATCAGGCACAATCCTTCCCGTTAGGGGTTTAGTATCATACCATCATAACATATATGAGAAGAACATTACCTGTGTCATGCCAACAACTGGTTTTTAAATAAATATGTTAAGTTCCGATGCAAAGACCCTATAAGTGAAACAATACTAACGCCAAAATATCCAATCTTTAATGACCTGACACCAGTATCGTAACTATATCCCTTCGTAATAAGTCTATTTAAAGGTTTTGTTAGCTTCTAATATTGACATTTTTGTGCTTAATAAAGAATATTTCCATAAAACATTGGATGTGAAATACCTGAACGTATAAGAAGTCTGCATGTTGAGCTATATTTCCGAATGATTTCCTTATACCGATGATGAAATTTAGTAAATGTTTGACTAGTTTGTGATATCGAAAACCCTGGTGTAATAAATTTTCAGTAATACATAAATTTCTCTCGTTAAAATCTAAAACATTGGTACATACACGAGCGAATCGTATAAGTTGAGATACATAAACACCGTAAGATGGTGACAAGGGAACGTCACCATCTAAAAATGGATAATAAACGATAGGAAATGAAAAATCCTCTCTTTTATCATAAATTTTAGTATTAAGCTTTCCGTTAATGATATAGATATCAAGATCGAGGAAAGGGTAGTGGTCATTGTTTGTATTAGCTTTTTTTAAAGTAAGTTCAACAGGATAAATTTCTTTAGTGTACATACTGAAGTCGTCATTATTGAGAGCCAAATATCATCCAAATATCTAAAAGTATTATTAAATTTGTGTATTAGATGTTGTTTCGATGGGTCTTTGCTGATTTTATTCATAAATTGTAACTCATAGCAATACAAAAACAGGTCCGCAATAAGTGTTGCACAGTTAGTCCTCATTGGAATTACGATAACCTGACGATATACGGAATCTCAAAAGCGAACAAAAATGTTAACTAGTAAAAATTCAAGGGAAGATATAGTATCAAAACATGTTCAATTGACATAGGTTTTTGGTTTATTGCTACTAAAAATGACCTAAAAGAGTTTGAACATATATATTCACATTCTGACTTTTTAAATGCCCATTTAATTAGGTGTGTGAATTTTTCTTAATTAGAATGTGAGGCAATGTGGTATATAGGGTAGAAAAATCAAAACTTTGAATAGATTCAAAATAACCAAGCATGCAGTTTATCAAGTACTTCCAACAAGTTCTGACACTCCAAAAGAAATTGATTCCACTATTTTCGAAGGCCTTATTTGAACAATTTATTATCAGGTTTTTTATTGTACCAAGTGTACTGGTAAGAAGAATAGACAATTTAGTAGTGGAACAATGGCTTGAAGACGAAATAAATGTATATTTGTAAGGTGTTTTGTGTAGCTTTGGAAGCCAATACATAGTTGGGTCTTTCATTGTATTTGGTTCTGCTTGTAAAGTGATAGCTTAAAGTTTATGTTTGTTACAGATGCAGTTTTCTGAAAATGGAGTCAGTTGGAATGTTGGTGAATTGGTGATTTCTTTTTGCAGAACCTCAATGTAAAATTTATGTCAAACAATAATAATATTATTAGCAGCTTTATCGCCCAGGATAAAAACAAATTCCTTGGCTAGTTCTTTTAGTTTATGTTTGATTCGAGAAATAGGTTTTTGTGGTTATTGTTAAGAAATAAATGTTCTTTAAATTGTTGAATACGTATATCAACTTTGTTCAGTACTGAATTAAAAAAAAAAAGAGTCCAAAGAGTTTTTGTCAGCTTTTTCCCGTTTTATCCATTTCAAACAGTTAGTACGGAGTGAGTCGTGGATGATATTACAACACTCATTCCAATTAATAATTGACAGGGGACCATATTTAGGTCCTTTACTGAGGAATGAATTTAACTCTCGATCTTGAACGATGTTAAGATCTCCTATAAGATATATATTTTGATCCAGAAATTTTTTACTGCAATGAAATGTAGGATTATTTTCCTACAGCTGCCAACTTCAGGGGAATACTTTTTTTTACCTTTTTTTGTATGCAACCGGATGTGACATAGTATAAATTGGTGGTATTACACCTTTACTAAAATATAGAAAAGGGTCTCATTGCCTTATACCACATATCATTTTATTCATACTTATAACACCGTATCTTTTAATCATTTGAGAAAGTGTTGATGATAAAACTATAAAAATAATCTCTTCAGTCATTTAAATAAAAAGTTCAAAAAGTTGCCAAACTTAAACTTACGATGTTATCTGAAATTTGATCTGGACCTACAAAATATGTCAATAATAATGAAACATAAGAATTCATAGTACTACAGAAAACATTTCACATTTCTAGTAATGATACTACTATATGGGTATATTTTTACCAAAGTACAGCATAAAAACAGGAACTTGAATATTTACGGACTTTGAATCAAATTTGTGATTATCCACTATCAAAGTATACCATTAAAACATGTATAATGCAAAACATGGTTACTGTTAATAACACATGAAAGTAATTAATCAATTGCAATACAAAACAAAACAAAACAAAATTTGAATTCAATCAACAAAAAACAAAGTACATGATTAAACATGTTCAATATAAAATATAAGCCTAGCTCAGTGTAGAACATGCATATTATGCTTTTGAAAATCTAGTAACGTAATATTTCGAGATTTAAAAATATTTGTATATAACATCAAACTAAGGTTGTTTTTCTTTTGCAAATTCTACATTTTTTTTACATTTAATTTAACTAATACAGATGTGTGTATGTTACATACCTAAAATATCTGTTAGTAACAATCTGTCAGATTCATCCATGGAATCTTCGTGAGAATCAGTAGATCCAAATGAGTATTTTCTGAAACTAAATAATTTAAATCATTTATCTGACACATTTTTTAACTGAATACCCTTGTGATGATTGTGGCCAAGTTTGGCTGAATTTGTCTATGTAGTTTTAGAGGAGAAGATCTTTGTAAAAGGTTACAAAAATTTACGAAAATTGTTAAAAATTAACTCCTTAAGGGGACCATTTTGGTCACAATGACTCACTTGTAGATCATACTTTGTTGCACATTATTGCTGCCAACATTTGATCTATATCTATAAAAATATTGAAGATCATAACCAGAAACTGCAAAATTTTCTGTAAATTTCCGATTCAGTGGCAGCAACCCAAAAACGGGTTTTGATTTGTCTGAAAATATCAGGGCAGATAGATTTCAACATGATGAACATTTTTACCCGATGTCAGAATAGCTCTAAATGCTTTAGATTCTTGTTGTAATATTTTATAGAGATCCCTAATTCCTTAACAGTTAGAACATCATTTTGAACATTTTGACTGGTAAGAATTCTTTTTTAAGTGGATATCGAGATAAAAGACCCAACTTGCATTTTATCACTATGTTTATTAAAAGCCATGTTGGCCATGTTGGTAGGCAGGGTCATTGGACACACTCTTAACTAAATATGGAAATAATCATGGAGGCCAAATTTGGTTAAATTTTGCCTAGAAATTTCATGGAAGCTAATCTTTGATAAAGTTAACTGACGACGAATAATTGAAGATGACGGATGCCAGGTGATGGCAATAGCTCACACATAGTATCAATATTGATTACAAAATAAAGCCCTCACAGTGCTGATGTCTCTAAAACTGTTCCATCATTCATTGATACTGTAGCAGGATTTGGTGTGGACAGCTGTCTGTCAACGATATAATTTGACGATTTACTACCAGATGGTGAAGGTAGTCGACTTGGTTGATCAGCTGGCTTAGGTGTTGAATCAGAATCAGACACGACCTTGATATCATTAGCTTCCGATGGATGTGGACCAATTTTAGGATCAGAAGTTGTATTCAGAGGTTCAAATGATGACAACATTGGAATTTTCTCAATAGTACAATCCTATAATAATAGAACAAATATTTTGTTCGTGTTAGAGATCATATAAGTATAATATAAGAAATTACTTCAGAAATCTGAGTGATGTCCTCATGTTAATCATAATCATTTTAATCAGCTGGAATCTAAAGAATGGGGAAAAAAACAACCATCCAAAAACTGACAAAGTGATGCCCATGCGCTCCCCACTGACGTAGCTGTATTATATCAAAATCAATGTAGGACTTTCTTTGAGATATTATTGTGTCTGAGAGACTCAAGACACAAATGGTGCTCCCTCAGATGCAAAGTGTTATTTTAAAACATACAAAATTGAGCATCGATCATTTTCACTATAGGGGTAGTTATCCGGAAACGCTATGCACCTGTTATGCAGTTATATATTCTAAAAATGACAAAAGAGCAAATAAAATTCAAAACCCTGACCACATGCACACCTTCAATTTATGTACAAACAGCCAGCAAAGTGAACACTTCCTAGCATCCAAACTGTACGGGGATTTTTTAGAAACGATATTCAACTCTTAGGCAAGTGCATACTACAAAAAAATGACAAAAGTTCAACTATCCCCCGAATTAGCAAATTTCAATAAAAATCAAAACACTGCCTAGCCAGCAAAATGAAAACTTCCTAGCGTTGGGCAATTTTAAGAGGAATCATCCGGAAAGAGTATGCACTTGTGCAAGTATATGCTACAAGAGTGACAAAGTTCAACTATCTCCCAAATCAGCAAATATCAACACAAGTCAAAACCCTGACCACATGCACATCTTTAATATATGTACAAACAGCCAGCAAAGTGAAAACTCCCTAGCATTCAAACTGAAGGAGAAGTTATCCGGGATAACTATATACCCATAATAGGATGCACGGACGTGCAGACAGGGGTAAAGACTGATATGTACATCATAAAATATGTCCATACACCAAATATATTGTGATATATACATAGATATTGTAACAGAAAAAAAATGTGTTCATAAAATACAAATGGACACAGAAACTCCCTGCTTGTAAATATGCATGATTCATTAAAGGGACGTAACTAGAGAACAGTGAAAGTGAAAAAAATCAATTAAAAATAGAATAGTGGTAATGAGTATAATGTAAAGTTTCATAACAATTAACTGAGGCAATGTTAAGTTAGTGTGTGGAAACAGCAAATTTAGCATTTTTCTATTTATAAGGGACATAACTTAAGAGAAAAAACACTCAGCATAGGCAACGATCGTTTTCTGTTTATTAATATTTTGGGTAAACTGTGTTTTAGTATGACGATATATCTAGGAAAATAAACAAGATGAACAATGAGCCAGTTATCACTAATTGACAATATCCTCAATTGAATAATTTAATATACAGACAGCTTTAATGGATGTTAAAACATATAACGATTAGGGCTTCGAAAATATAAGTATTTGATTAATATGAAGTTTGAAAAGAATGGATGTGAAAACGCACCAAACAAATGCGCTCATAAATCTGGAGACCAAATTTGCAGTGGTAAGTAATTGTTAATACTTTATATTATGTATATCAATGAATGAAGTAATCCCAATGTAGATTTCATTCCTTCAAATAACATTTATTTAAGTCAAAATTGGCCTCATGGTAAATTTACATAAGATCCAAAATAAAATATCACAAAAAAATGACATGATTTTGAATGGTTTTACATTTGTCATTTCAGGGCCTTTTGTAGCTGACTATGCGGTATGGCCTTTGCTCATTGTTGAAGGCCGTACAGTGACCTATAGTTGTTAATTTCTGTGTCATTTTGGTCTCTTATTGAGAGTTGTCTCATTGAAAATCATACCACATCTTCTTTTTTTATATATTTATTAGTACAAGGAGATATTCAAACAACTCTCTAGTTTTTCCTTACTAAAATTTAAAAAAAGGGCTTCTTTCATATTCTTTTATTTAAGAATTGAATGCTTCTTTTTGTAACTTTATTGGGGTGTAAAAGCGTTGACCGAAGTACATTTTGTATGAAGCGCGGAAGAGCTTCATTCTAAAAATGTGCACACGGTCAATGCTTTTACAACCCTATGAAGTTACAAAAAGAAGCATTCAATCATTCAATACTTATAATTACATTTTTTAGCTAAGATCATGAAAACACGATTTTTATCAATTTTTTATTTAATTTACTTGTGCACTATATTGTGGGACCTCATGTCAATATGAATGATAAATTTTATTGTGTAATGAAATTGACTAAGGAATAACGCCAGATTGCAGTGTAGCCACTCAGCGTAACGTTTTATAATGAAATATACATCTAATGTAACTATTCATACTTATTACCCTGTATTTTTGTTAATCATTTGAAAAGAATTGATATTAAAACTATGAAAAAAAAATTTCTTCAGTATTTAAAAAAATTGTTATGAAACTTACCATGTTATCCAAAATTTGATCTGGATCTACAAAATATGCAAAATAATAAAGAACATAAATTTTTTGTTTAATTGACCTGCAGAAAACATTTAACGGTTCTAGTTACGATAATATCATATTGGTATATATTTGGTTAACATTTTTTTACCAAAGTACTGCATAAAAAGGGAACTTGAATATATTCTTACGAATCATATTTGTGACTATCCACTATCAAAGTATGCAATTAAAACATGTAAAACAAGACAGACATGTCCACTTTAAAATATTTCCATACACCAAATATAGCTGACCTATAATGCTTATAGACCAAAATACAAAAACTTAACATTGACCAATGAACCATGAGAGTGAGTTAAATAAAGGTCAGATGTCACACTGACATGTACTCTGTACAATGATCTGCTTATAAAATCTGAGAAAAGGACTTTATCACTTTACTTAAACCGTGATCACTAACTGCTTCATGAAATGAGATTGAACCCTAAATGAAGGACATGTAGACGTTGCAAAGAACCCATATACCAACTGCCATCGTATTACTCATAATAAGTAAGAAATTAACTATATTTGTTTGTTTTTTTCAAGCAATATCTGAACCATTGAAAGGGGTCGAGAACAATGGACATATAACAGACAGAAACCTTGTAACATAAGGATTCTGCATACAAATTATGAATCATCCAGGTCTTCTACCTTCTTGAAAATAAAGCTTTGTATGAATGGTTGATATGCCACCGCCAGATATAAGTTCCTATATTGCGACTATCAACACAGGCAAGATAAAAACAAATTTCATGATTCCACATAGTCAGTATCAGACATGTAACAACATCAAAGATTCTAAGTGTGCAAATACAATATTTGTTTCCAATTTAATATAACTAATACAGACATCTACAAATTACACATATAAGTATAATATCATACCAAATATATCATTTCTAACTAATATTCCATCAGATTCGTCGCTGGAATCTTCAAGAGAACCAGTAGATTGTATCGAGTATCTTCTGAAAGAAAAATAATTATATTTTTTCAAACAATTATATCTCCCTTCACAATTTAAGTCACAGAAAATTTTCAGAACTTTTTTTGAAATTTTCTTAACATCATTATATTTCTATTATGTTTTGTTGCAACATTTAGTGTAAACAGTGTCTCTCACCTCGTTCTCTGTGCATATTCAACAAAAAACACTCTCCAACATTGTAGACGAGAATATAATTCATGACATAATTTATATTTTGTTGATCTTGTATTGCTGATCATTTAGTTTGTTTAGTTACTCTCTATCTTCTTAAATTTAGGGTAAACAAAAACAAGAACGTGACATAATACAAGGATACCCCACTAGCACGATAATTTTTTATGTTCAGTGGATCGTGAAATTGGGGTAATAACTCAAATTTGGCATTAAAACTTGTAAGATCATATCATAAAGAACATGTGAACTTCAACTTCATTAAAAACTACCTAGACCAAAAACTTTAACCTGAAGCCGCACAGACGAACGAATGGATGAACAAATGGATGCACATACCGAAAAACATTAGGTCCCTCTACTATGGATGGGACATAAAAAAAAGTCATCATTAAAGGGCAATCACTATTATAAAGAGTGACAGTCTACTTATTTTATCGGTTAAATTTGACTTGTTAATAGACGTTGCCTTGCTCATCATTTTTGTGATTCTAAGTCTATTTGGCTATCATAAATTTTTATCAGAAAAGGCAAAACGTCAAAAAATGATAAAAATATCCATCAATAGGCAATAACTCAAATAAGGAGCCGTCAGGTGATTTTCTCCGTATTGTTTAAATTGGAGACCTTGTCTCGCTTATATAAGTGTCTATCGATCTATTACAATTTGTAAGATATAAGGCAAAAACGCAAACTATTGTAAAATCGTCTTCAAAGGGCAAAAACTCGAATAAGGAGTCGACTGATGAATTCAACCATTTGACATTTTTGTAAAACTTCTCTTGCCGATACCTTTTTGTAATCAAATTATCTCTCTATTGATTATAGTTTTCAAGATAAAAGGCAACAATGAAAAATTGGCAACATTTGTCATTTATGGGCGATTACAGCTCTGTCAGATTTTCTCTATTCATAACGTTTTTTTTCAAAATAATAGAAAAAACTTCCATTTTACCCCTATGTTCTATTGTAAAATTTTGCCCAGTAATTTCTGAGGAAATTTTTTTTGTAAAGGAAGAACATCCATGACAAAGAGAAAACAAAATAATCTAGGACACAAGTATAACAAAAGAACATAACTACAAACTGTAAAAAATGTTGCAAGGGGGAGGAATTAGGTCAGTTTAAATGACAGGTAAAACTATAAAACGTTAATACAGATATATGCCTCTCCTTTATTTATTTTTTTTTATAGTAGAAAGCAAATGTTGAAATTAAAATAGCAAAACATTTACATGTTAGTTATGCAAAATATTCAGTTCAGGGCCAAACAATCTTCATGGAAATCAGATGTACCAATGCTAATACAAATGTTTATCAAATTAAATTGGTTCCTCTATACCTGACTACATTTTGTTATACAGTTGACTAAGAATAACTTTCAAAGGCCAAACAATCTTCATGGAAATGAAATGTGCCAATGCTAACTCAGTTGCTTTTAATTATTGTCATGAAACCAAATTTCTGAGGACTGTACTGACCACGTAACAATATATTTAAACTAACTACATTTTTTATATACAAAACAATAAATGAAAAAGCAAATATGATAAACAGCAACAAACAGCAACCACATGCACTGAATAACAGGCTCCTGACTTGGGATTAGGCACTAAAAAAATATGTGCATCATTGTACGTCTTTCTTCCTAATGTTCACAACACACCTTTTGATATTTGTGAAAAGGTTGATATATACATTTTCAATATTACTTTCAGTGTACAGTTTTCTTCTGGTGTTTACAAATAATCTAGCCTAGTTTCATCACTGAACATAAAGGGATTTTAAAGTTTCATCACTGAACATACGGAATTTTAAGTTTCATCACTGAACATAAAGGGATTTTTAAGTTTCATCACTGAACATAAAGGGATTTTTAAGTTTCATCACTGAACATTAAAAGGGATTTTAAAGTTAGAAAAAGGAAACCATTTTGTAACTGACGGACAAACAAGTTGATTACTATAGGTTTTCCATCAATTGATAGGCAAGTCTTATTTAAATGAAACTACTCATGCAAAAGGAGAAGGTTACTTCTAGGAATTACAAATAATATCTACCCTCTTTTCTTCTTCAATCTGTATACTATGCAGGATACCACAATCACACTGATCAATAACATGCAGATGCTTAGAACAATCATCCATGGCTGTACCCAACAATATTGATTATCCTCAGGGCATTCACACTCATAATGATTGACGTAGTCATAACACACAAACGGGTTGTGACAAGGGAAGCTCATACATTCGTTGATATTCTCTTCACAATGGATACCAGTCCAACCAGAGGCACATATACAGTTGTAGTTGATATCAAAACTTTCAACAGCCCTTCGGTAGTGTTTACATGGATATGAACTGATATCCTTGGCTGAATTATAAAAATTGCATTTAAGAACATGCATACATATGTTATAAGTTATGTCAATCAGAAATTATAGAAACTGCACTAAAAATAAATCAACACTCTCCAATGTTTAAGACTAGAAAACTAGTCATGACTATGAAAATTTCTTTTTTGTTGAACCTGTATTACTGAAAAAAAATTCTGTATACAGTTTCTTTCTATCATCTATAGTTTTTGCCCAAAACACAAAGAGCGTTAAAACATCATTTAAGGGTAACAATAACTGTAGGAAGAAAACTGACAAATTTTACTATATGTAGTTGAAGTTCTATTTGCATATCTTGCCTGCTGATTATTTTAGCTTTTTATCAAATTCAATTTATCTATTATGGTTCAAGATAATAGTAAAAAAAAGAAGAAAAAAAGGTCATGTATCTAAAGATTCCTATAAGGAGTAAACTGACGATTACCACAATTTGGTTTAATAGTAGATCTTGTCTTACTGATTATCTTTTGCTTTTTAAATTTTCTATCTATCTATTATAGTTCTCATGACAGTATTAAATCAAAGAGCTGGAAGCTCTGAGGAAAAATGACGTCACTGTCTCTAATATTGGGATATTTTTTATGCAAGTCTTGATTTTCACATACAGTAATTAGTTTAACAATGCAACATTCCTCGTAAGCATATAATTGATATTCGTATATGTGTGTGTCTGAAGTGAAGATGACAACTGGCTGTTTTTTTTAAAGACAAATGAATAGGTCAAGACTACCTGAATTGTACAAATAAATACCGTAGAAAGGCTGGTATATTTCTCACTGGTACATAGTCCGAACCCCCTTCTCCCCTCAAAAATTTAGGTAAAAAATCTTTTTGTTACTGTTATCAAAGGTATAATGAAACTCAGGTAATTTCAAAGAATTTAAGTCAAATGGGCACCTGGTTAAATTGGCACCCGGTATGGTCAAATCGGCACCTTGTTAAATCGACACCTGATATAGTCAATTCGTCACCCATCATGCCCATGTTAGATATATATTTTTAACAGTATTTTAAGCAAAAAGAGTAAAAATAAGTAAGGGGTTGCCAGAATTTGTTCAGTATTTAAGCTAAAAGAGTTAAAATACCTAAGGAAGGGATTGTCCAAAAATATTAACTTTAACATTTTTGGGGGTTCATGTACATTTTGTATATATTTATTTTTCTCAACTAAATGTGTATTTTTAATCAAATATATAAGGTATTGGATATTCTGTATGCATTTTTTAACCAGTTGAGCATTTTACAGGATTGTTGGTTTAATGCTGTATTAACTTTCCTAAAAAAAAACCATCTTAAATTTGCTGATTATTTGGCATGAAAGGTTGATTTATTGAAAGGAACTCATAGTTTTCAATTTTATTTTTCTTATTGTCACATTGTTAAAACAACAGCTTGGGTAATGGCTTCGTTGTTAAACTTTATACACAACAGCATATTAACTATGTACTTGGTAAAAGTTATTAATCAATTGAATAGAAAATATTATAACAAATATTATTGGATGCCGAATTGACTTCAAATAGGTGCGGATTTGACTAGATGCCAATTTAACTAGGTGCTGATTTGACTTCTACATTTCAAATCCTCTTCAATCGTTTGCGGTATTTTCTTGAGAAAATCTGTTTTCCATCATCAAACAGAAGTAGAAACTACTTTAAAATGATTCTAGAACGCTTCATGATTGTTAAAATAAGTTTAATGCACTTTAAAAACAATTTGGAACTTGCGATGTTTAAACAGGAAGTTTAAAAAGCATGTGTAAAAGAAGAAATTAACCGGTGAGAGTCGAAATCCGTACATGACAGATATCACTATAATACGACTTTGAAAGTAAAACAGTTCCATTCTTTTGTAAAACAGTCTTTATTATACCTATCACATTAATGTTTGAAGGGTCTTAAGCTTATTCAAACCATATAAGTCGGTATGAAGTTATACATCAAAACGGAATGAATAATAACCGATTACGTTTTGTAGTTTACAAATTCTAAGCTGGTTTATGGTTGTCTTTTTTACTATGTTTGGATCGTTTCAATCTAGCAGATACCAGTTTATTTCAAATGCATTGAAAAGAAACGAAACATTTTGTAATAAAAGGTTTAGTTTTTATATCAATCAGTTTTAATTTGATATTAAATAGAAATAACTTATTAATATGGATGAGTTAAAATTATTAGTTTGAAAAATGATGAGAGCGCCCTCTACAATATCAATGATTGCGGAACGTAAACAACATCCTCGCCGCGAAATTGAACTTGTTCTCTTATTTCTTGCTTATTGTATTCTATAGCCCGCACCCCCTCTGGAAGGTCCAATTTTGGAGAATAAAACCGCGGACTGTACAAGCCTTTCTATGGACAGGTCAACATTTTTGTTGTAAATAAAATAAAGTATGTAAACGGGTTTCCTTCCGACTACAACACTTTGTTCGAGTGTAGCGGAATACAAGCAGATACCAGTTAGTTTGTAAAATAGTAAATATGAAACCAAGTGCGGTAGGCGGAGGCAATAATCGACTTCCTGTTGTTCTGGTCAATGGTATCGGAACAATGCCACTGAAGCGTCATTTTCCAAAAACGAAATATAAAATGGTTTAAATAATCATTTAAAGGCAATAACTCTTATAGGTTGCACTTGTAAATACATTTGTTTCACAAACCACTTCTCTTTTGGGGAGAAATTAAATATTAATAAATATTTTGTTTTGATTACCTTCTTGTTCCCTAATTAATCTTTCTGCTTCATCTCGTAGACATATCTTGAGAATGTACCCAGTTAAAAATACACATAGATAGCGGCGAAATTGAATTCTGAAGAATACCCTAAGCAGGGAGAAGGTTAGTTCAGAATTTTAGTATAAGTTTAAAACTCTTTAAAGTTTGATGCGTATACATGTTGAAAATATGCCATAAAGCCTTATGTTGTTTAGTTTGAAAACAATAGTAGTGCATATAATTGCTATCAAATGTACCAGGCTTAGAATTTAATAGGACAGACGTGCGTTTCGTCCATTATGGGATATAAAATTGTACAAAATCTCATAGCAACAGTGGCACAGTTTTAGCGTAAAAGGAGTTCCTATGGGAAATTGCTTTGTCTATATTTACAACAGTGCAACCTTGGTTATATTTGGTCAACAAATTTCAGAGATGATCTTTGTAACAGTAAACAAACAACTGACGCCAAGTGATGACAAAACCTCTTACTGGTCCTTTAGCTAGAAAATCAGTTCCATTAAAATCAGGGCTCAATTACGATAATTGCAAAGAAGCAAAATGATATTTCCAAGAACTAAAATTTTCCAAAAAAACCTAAAAATTAAAACTGAAACCTTATCTTTAACTTCTTATGATATATCTACAAACCAATTAACTAATCAATTTATACATAAAACAAGTGCCAGTACCAGTAGTTTCAAAACATTTTTTTTTATGCCAAATCAAATTATTTAAAAAAGAAAATAATTATAGCAGCAAACAATTTATTTGAATTTCAATTTTTTTTCCAATCTTCACACATAAATGTTTAGGTAAACCTACGTTCACATTCTCCTCCATTGCGACATGGTGACTCCAACACCGTGAATTGTATGGTGACTAGATGTGACAAGCCACCATTAGCATCTGAGAAGTAGATTTTTGCCACATCATAGCCAGAGAAGGAATAATTCTGTATGTATGTCAACTTCATATAGTTCCATTCATGTTCATGCACAGGCTTCAATAATGATAGGTCACATGGAAACATCATATTATCCTAAAAAATGTAGAAACATGCAGAAATTTGTAAATTTTGAATTTAATATTTATTATATTTCAAATTTCGACAGCTGAACATAATGCTTTAGCAATTCATAGTTGTCAGCTTATATTCAAGTGCAATATTTCTAGTAAAACTTCTTTTTATTAATCTTGTTAAATTGCGTCATATTTTCCCCATTCAGGATGCATTAAATCAATTTCTACATACAACACTAACTATATATATATATATATCGACAAATATATATTTCTATATTCAGTTCCTTAAAATCCGATCTGTAGGATTTTTTTCCTCGTGGATAATAACTGAATACTTAATTTAAATGTCCTGCTTTACAACTACCAAATGTGTCAATATAATAGTTATTTCAGGTCAAGGAACAGTAAATGGCTGTCATAGATTTTTGGAAATTTTGTGTACAACTTTGGCTTGTTGAACTAACACTGAAAATAAAATAAAAACTACATATGCTTCGCCTGCTTTACTGACCATTGATGTTTTGATGACTATAAGCCAGACATACATGTACACCTAACAATCATTCCATACACCAAATATAGTTAATCTACTGTAGATTCATTTGGTTTCGTTGGATACAAATTTTCGTTGATTTCATGGGTATAAATGTACCACAAAATTAAATGTTCAACGAATGACAAATTTACTATAGGCTTGTATGTAAACTTCGGCATAACCACGAAATTAAATGTCAACAAACATGAAAGTTTTCCTTTATCCGTGAAAATTGGTACCTATGAAAATAAGTGAATCCACAGTATTGCTTATATAGTTTCTAGGAAACAAACTAAACAATATAAACTTATCATTAACCAATGAACCATGAAAATAAGGTCAAAGGCAAATGAACCCTGCCAGACAGACAAGTACCACTTACAATCATTCAATGCATCAGAAGTGTACTATTGCTTATAGTATCCAAGAAACAAAATGAACCATGAAAATCAGATCAAGGTCAAATTTACCTGCCAAAAAAAAAATTTACAATCATTCTATCCCCAAATATATTTGACCTAATGCTTATAGTGTAATTAAAAACAGACCAAAACACAAAAAATAAACATTGTGCAATGAACTGTGAAAATGAGGTCAAGGTCAAATAAAACTTGCCAGACTAACACACACCATTTACGTTGACTTGCATATAGATATGGAAAACAGATAAAAAAAAAATCTGGAGTCGATTTCACAAAAAATCTTAGGATTGAGATTGATCCTACACTGAATTGTTCATGACTTACCATCAATCTTAGTCTTAATTATTTTTATGAAACCGACTCCTGAGTTTTAACAACTGAAAATGAGGTTAATTTGGTAATTCACATTTGTGAAAAGGGGCTGGGATTTTAGTTACAACATTAAACACATTTCCGCTATCATCTGTGAAATGGATATTCCATAGCTGTCAACCAACTCATAATGGCGTCCGTAAAATTTATGAAGGGACAATTTTAACTTCACCATTTGGCACTGTTGGTTTGATAGCAAGCCTCTATCAAGGATATCATTATAGCAAATAAAAAAAACCTAGTAATATTGTATCAACAAGTCTCTGCATACAGACGCTGCTGGAATGTTGCTACATGGAAATGGAAAGTTCACAATTGGGAAGTTGAAATCATCTCTTTTGTAACTTGATCTTAAAGGAAACATGTACAAAAGAGAGGCAAAAAGGATACTCAAACTCATTAGAGATATTATTATTTAAAAATACACAAAATTGAGCATTGGAGCACATGGGAACTATAACATTTAACCACTTATACCCCAAAAATAACAAAGTTCAGCTATCACCCAAAAGAGCATATATTAATAAAAATCAAACCCTGACCACATGCACACCATCGATATATGTACAAATAAACAGAAAAGTGAAAACTTCCTAGCATTCAAATTGTAGGAGGAGTTATGCGGAATAACTATCTACCCATAATTGGACGGACCGTCCAAGAGGGACGGACAGATGGACGGACAAAACAATATGCCCCCAAACTTTGAGTTGCAGGGGCATAATAAAAATAAACTACAAACGCCATGGCTAAAAAAGAAAAATACAAATAACAATACACATAAGACAAAATAAACTAGAGGCTCTCAAGAGCCTGTGTCGCTCACCTTGGTCTATGTGCATATTAAACAATGGACACAGATAAATTCATGACAAAATTGTGTTTTGGTGATTATGATGTGTTTGTCGATCTAACTTTACTGGACATTCTTCTTGCTACAGTTATCTCTATCTATAATGAACTTGGCCCAGTAATTACAGTGGAAAAATTATTCTACAAATTTACAAAAATTTACAAAAATGGCTAAAAATTGACTATAAAGGGCAATAACTCCTAAAGGGGTCAACTGACCATTTCGGTCATGTTAACTTTTTTGTAAATCTTACTTTGCTGAACATTATTGCTGTTTACAGTTTATCTCTATCTATAATAATATTCAAGATAATGACCAAAAACAGTAAAATTTCCTTAAAATTGTCAATTTAGGGGCAGCAACCCAACAACGGGGTGTCCGATTCATCTGAAAATTTCAGGGCAGATCGATGTTGACCTGATAAACAACTTTCCCCCCATGTCAGATTTGCTCTAAATGCTTTGGTTTTAGAGTTATAAGCCAAAAACTGCATTTTACCCCTATGTTCTATTTTTAGCCATGGCAGCCATCTTGGTTGGTTGGCCCGGTCACCGGACACATTTTTTAAACAAGATACCCCAATGATGATTGTGACCAAGTTTGGTTTGATTTTGCCCAGTAGTTTCAGAGGAGAAGATTTTTGTAAAAGTTAACGACGACAGACGACGACGCCGGACGCCAAGTGATGAGAAAAGCTCACTTGGCCTTTTAGGCCAGGTGAGCTAAAAAACTAAAGACCTAGCAACACAAACCCAAAAATAAATTAAGAGTGCTAACAGGTGCTCCAGAAGGATAGGCATATCCTGCTCCACATGTGGCACCCGTTGTGTTGGTCATGTTAGTGCGAACCAAGTGATAAGTCTAATTAGTTAGGTCATATTCTGAGAAGCAGAAGGGATTGTAGGTACGACAATTAGTACATATCCGTTGTTATCTGTGAAATAGATATTCGACAATGGTCAAACAAGTTTTGATGGGGTCCGTAAAACTTACGAAGGATGATTTCAACTTCACTACTTTGAACCCTTGTTAAATAGCTTCCTTGTGAGCAAAAACCCTCTATCATGGAAATCATTTTATGAAATAATAGCCCTGAAATATCATATCAAATGCAAGATATATACTTTGTATGCAGGCACTGATATAATGTTGCTACATAGAAATGGAAAGTTCACAATTTGGAAGCTTAAATCATCACTTTTGTTCGTAAAGTTTTCAACTGACCCTAATTGTCAATTTCCAAATGCAAGTCATGATTATGAGGCAAACTTGACTGTATCTGTTGTATCCTTTATCTCAAGTTGGATGGGCTAGATGCATTCAATGTTAGTCACCAAGTTTTTAGTTAAAGAACATCATCTTTAAGAGGGAAATAAAGCTAAAAGTTACTGTTCCCTCCTTTTCTCTCTTCCTACAAAGTTCCTGTATTAAATCAAATTAATTTAAGAAACAAGTTCGCAAAAAAGATTCAGGAGCATAAATGGGCATACCGAATGTGTTTTCACAATAACTTTTAAGCCACCTTTGACTGCTGATAAATTTTATGTTAATACTTTAGAAAGATGTTTTGTGGAGCAATTAAAAGACCCAGCAATATAACTTGTTTGTAAGGACACTAATGTTTATTCAAGTATCCAATACAGTGAAGGAAGATCCAGTTCTTCATCTTTGGTTGAAAGGACAGGTGTTTTGCAATATAGCATTTAACACATTTTATAAAATTTCTAAGCTTAGAACACAATTTTATGTAATGTATATTTTTCAAGTATATTTTTAACACAAAACAAGCTTCAAATATCATCTTTTCATTAGTAATGAACCGTTCAGTGCAGCTTACAAAAACCAAATCAGGTATTACTGATTTGATTACTGTTTATTTTTTAAACCCTACTGAAACGAACTTACAGTTCTTCTAGTTACATTTGGACATGGATTTAAAATGGTTGGTATATCTGTTGTATTGTCTATGATATTCAAAGTCCCGAAATCTGGTTCCTGAACATTAAGCTGTGGTTTATCTTCTGATTCAATATCATAAGCTCCTAGTAAGGCATTCCAGGATGGTGACCAGATAGGCTCATTCCAATCATTTTTCTGTTCGAGATAAACCTAAAATTGATAAATCCAAACTTTCATACTCAATTTAAATAAGAACTTAGTGAACTCAGAAAAAGATTCTACCCATTGCTGCAAAATTGATAACACCACATATAATATTGCAATATTGATGTAAATAAATTTAATTATGTTCCAATTAACTTTACAGACAGGGATTTCATTTCTTTAAACATATCCTCATATTGTCTACCATTTAAATTTTTAATGATATTTGTCTAGCCAATTATAATGAAATTCACAAAAAGAGACTATACAGTTCCCCATTTTGAAATACATTTTATGCCTTTATGCTTTTAATCAAATAGACTTCTGACACAAATATATGACATGGGCGTATTTTTTAGACAGAAAAATCTAATTCTAAAAATTTGAATCAGGAATAGCAAGACTTTCACATATAATCATGCACCATATTCGAAGTCAATGAACCATACCTAAAGGTACAGGGCCAAATAGTTTCAAAGGAAATAAGATATGCTAATCTGATGTTCAGTAGTTGTCGTTTGTTGGTGTGGTTCATAAGTGTTTCTCGTTTTTTTATATGGATTAGACCGTTACTTTTCCTGTTTGAATGGTTTTACATTAGTAATTTTTTTTGGGCCCTTTATAGCTCGTCATACGGTGTAAGCCAAGCCTACGTGTTGAAGACCGTCCCTTGACCTATAATGGTTTACTTTTATAAATTGTGACTTGGATGGAGAGTTGTCTCACTAGCACTCATAACACATCTTCCTATATCTACTAACAACTAAGAAAAAACTAAAACAAATTGTTGAAGTTGTCGACACAGGAAATAGCTTAAATACGTCTCACTTTTAAACTCTGTTAAGGGGGACAATACTATTAAATAGGGTATCAATCTTTGAGCATAATATTGATACTTATTCAATATTATTTTGAATGTTTGCTCATTTGTTATAATAATCTAGGGTTATATGAATATGGAGCTGGTTTTCAAACAATTTTTTTTTTCAACTGATAACTTCAACTTCTTCTTCCAGAAAGCGATACTCATCTAGGTTATTATGAATCTTGAACAATGGACACTCTCCAATATTGAAGACTATAATAGAAATCATGCTTAAAATATCTTGTATTGCTGATTTCTTTTCTTTAACAGTATCTTTTTTTTCTTCCCAAAATACTAAAAATAAACCAAATAAATTGTCATTGGAGGATATTAACTGATACAAGAGTCAAATGTTAAGATATCAGCAAAATTTTATGTTTTTGTTATTTCAATTGTTTATGTAACTTTTAAAGTTTTCAAGGAAATAGGCACAAATGCAAACATTTTGTTAACTTTGTCTTTAAAAAGCAAGACCCTAGTTAAGGAATTGATTGACTATTTTGGACAAGTGGACTTATTTAAAGACCATCTTGCTGATCATATTTGCTATCTTAAGTGTCTTTCTATCTATTTATTATATTATTTCAAGATAATAAACAAAAACACTAAAAATAAGTAAAAATATTCATTGAAGACCAACAATTCCATGAATGAGTCTAGTGATGAATTTTGCCATAAAAATTATTTCAAAACTCTGTTTTGATGATCATGTTTACTTTTTCTATTTATCTAATAGAGTTTATTGATATAACACCAAAAAAATCAAATTATTATTTAAAGGCAATAAATCAAATAAGGGGTCTTTGATAATTGCGGCCATGACTAATTTCTAGATCTCGTCTTGTCGATTTTTATTGTTACTTTAAGTAAAATGAAAAAAAAGATAAAATTCATCATTTAAGGGCAGTAACTCCTAAAAAGAGTCGTCTCAAGGTCAAGTAACAGTAAATGGGCTATGTCACGGATTTAGTTAAATTTGCAAACAATTTTGGCTCGATAAACTACAACTGAAAATCGAAATAATAATGAATTTATCTCATTTTTCATTTGAATATTAATGATCCAGTTCTTTCAAAATGGGTGAACATTTGTATACAAAGCTCATTAAAACTTTATAAAAAAAAGTCCAACAAAACGTCTTAATATTCATAACGTCTACCTGTTGCAAGACGTAAATCGTTGTTTCTTGACGTTTTTCACTACCAGGTAGCAAAATTGAAGATAAACTAGAGGCTCTCAAGAGCCTGAATCGCTCACCTGTAATTTTCTTGCTTAAATCTTGCATCAATGATTGTTCTTGCTTTTCAATATAAATAAATGAGTGGCTCAACAATTTCATTTAAATGTTCTTTGATCTGTTATATTTTCTTCAAAAGCAAAAAAAATGCATTTTACCCCTATGTTCCCTTTTAGCTATAGTGGCTATGTTTCTTGATGTACAAGGAAATAAATTACAAAATTTATACAAGATACTCTAAAAAACTCTATCCCAAGTTTGGTCGAAATTGATTCAGCAGTTTCAAAGGAGAAGATTTTTTTAAAGTAAGCAAACTAGATGAATAAATTGTGAAAAAGGACAATAACTCATTAAGGGGTCAGTTGACAGTTTTGGTCATATAAACTTATTTGTAGATCTTACTTTGCCGAACATTTTTGCTGTTACAGTTTATCTTTATTATTAATAATATTCAAGATAAAAACCAAATATTGCAAAATTTCCTTCAAATTACCAATTTAGTGGCTGCACCCCAACAATGGGTCTATTAAATTTATCTGAAAATTTCAGGGCTGATAGAACTTGACCTAATAAACACTTTTATCTACATCAGTTTTGCTCTAAATGCTATAGTGTGTGATATATAAGCCAAAAACTGCATGTTAACCCATGTTCTATGTTTAACCATGGCGGCCATGTTCTTTTACGTAACAGAAAATTAAACACAAACTTTATTCTAAATACCCTAAGGATCATTCACCTTAAGTTTGGTTGGAATTGGTTCAATAGTTTCAAAGGAGAAGATTTTTTAAAGTTAGAAAACATGATTTAACAAATAATGTAAAATTGTCCTTAAAGGGCAACAATTCCTAAGAGGGTCATTTGCAATTTTTGTCATATATCTTATTTGTAGATCTTAATTTGCTGAACATTTTTGCTGTTTACAGTTTCTCTTTATCATTAATAACATTAAAGATAATATCCAAAAACTGGGTTATTAGATTCATCTGAAAATTTCAGGGCTGAAAGAACTTCAAATAATGAACACTTGTCTCCACTATCAGATTTGCTCTAATTGTTTTGGTTTTTGAGATATAAGAGAAAAACTGCATTTTACCCCTATGTTCTATTTTTAGCCATGGCGGCCATGTTTTCACGAAACAGAAAATAAAACAAAAAGTTTATTCTAGATACCCTAAGGATCATTCAGCTTAAGTTTTGTTGGAATTGGTTCAGTAGTGTCAGAGGAGAAGATGCTTGAAATGTTTACACCAACTACGGACGACGACAGAGGCAAAGCCTTCGGAACGATGAGCTAAAAACAAAGTCTGTGACCATATGATAATTAAACATCATTAACACAGAAATTTTTCTGTCAACAACATATATTTTTTAAAGAAAAACCTATGGAATTTAAATTAGAGATTTGATGCTATGGAGCCAAATTTTAGAAGATTTTTCGCTGATTTTATGTGCCATCTATACAAATATTCACCCATATTGAAAGAAATCAATCTGTAATATTTCAGATAATGAAAGAGATAAATGAATTATTTTTTTGATTTTCATTTGTAGTTCAAAGAGCCAAGGTTGTAAGCAAAATTTTATCAAATCAGCAACATAGCCTATTTACTGTTCCTTGACCTTAAAGTTTTGGCATCAGTGGACAGCAGGTAGAATTCAATTGTTCAACTTAGTTAACTGAGAAAATATATTGATATATTAAAATCTTCAAGGAGTGTCACAGAATGCGTGACATAGGGATGAACATGTGGCAGTGCTGTAAACAAATGATATAAAACTAAGATAATTACAAAAAACTGCAAAATTTCCGAAAAATTACTAACTCAGGGGCAGCAACAAAGGGTTGTCGAATTCATCTAAAAATTTCAGGGCAGATAACTTTAAATCTGATAAACATTTTTGCCACACAACAGATTTGCTCTAAATGCTTTAGTTTCAGAGATATTTTCCAAAAACTGCATTTTACCCTTATGTTCCATTTTTAGCTATGTCGGCCATGTTGTTTGGAAGGCAGGGTCATTGGACACAATTTTTAAACTAAAAACCCTAATGATGATTATGGCCAAGATTGATTAAATTTGTCTAGGTAGTTTCAGAGAAGAAGAATTTTGTAAAAGGTTACAAAAATTTACAAAAAATTATTAACAAGAATGTGTCCACAGTACACGGATGCCCCACTCACACTATCATTTTCTATGTTTAAAGGACTGTGAAATTGGAATAAATTCTCTAATTTGGCATTAAAATTAGAATGATCTTATCAAAGGAAACATGTATACTAAGTTTCAAGTTGATTGGACTTCTACTTTATCAAAAACTACCTTGACCAAAAACTTTAACCTGAAATTTGCACTAT
Source organism: Mytilus galloprovincialis (assembly GCF_965363235.1). Lineage (NCBI taxonomy): Eukaryota > Metazoa > Mollusca > Bivalvia > Mytilida > Mytilidae > Mytilus > Mytilus galloprovincialis. Next base: position 42,976,862 of record NC_134850.1, on the reverse strand, counting down.
CATTTTCTATGTTCAGTGAACCGTAAAATTGGGGTCAAAACTCTAATTTGGCATTTAAATTAGAAAGATCATATCATAGGGCACATGTATACTAAGTTTCAAGTTGATTGGACTTCAACTTCATCAAAAACTACCTTGACCAAAAACTTTAACCTGAAATTTGCACTATCATTTTCTATGTTCAGTGAACCGTAAAATTGGGGGTCAAAACTCTAATTTGGCATTTAAATTAGAAAGATCATATCATAGGGCACATGTATACTAAGTTTCAAGTTGATTGGACTTCAACTTCATCAAAAACTACCTTGACCAAAAACTTTAACCTGAAATTTGCACTATCATTTTCTATGTTCAGTGAACCGTAAAATTGGGGTCAAAACTCTAATTTGGCATTTAAATTAGAAAGATCATATCATAGGGCACATGTATACTAAGTTTCAAGTTGATTGGACTTCAACTTCATCAAAAACTACCTTGACCAAAAACTTTAACCTGAAGCCAAAAACTTTAACCTGAAATTTGCACTATCATTTTCTATGTTCAGTGAACCGTAAAATTGGGGTCAAAACTCTAATTTGGCATTTAAATTAGAAAGATCATATCATAGGGCACATGTATACTAAGTTTCAAGTTGATTGGACTTCAACTTCATCAAAAACTACCTTGACCAAAAACTTTAACCTGAAGCCAAAAACTTTAACCTGAAATTTGCACTATCATTTTCTATCAGTGAACCGTAAAATTGGGGTCAAAACTCTAATTTGGCATTTAAATTAGAAAGATCATATCATAAGGAACATGTGTACTAAGTTTCAAGTTGATTGGACTTCAACTTCATCAAAAACTACCTCGACCAAAAACTTTAACCTGAAGCGGGACAGACGGACGAACGGACGAACGGACGAACGAACAGACGGACGAACGAACAGACGGACGAACGGACGCACAGACCAGAAAACATAATGCCCCTAAATGGGGCATAAAAATTGACTATAAGTATAAAGGACAATAACTCCTTAAGGGCTAGACTGACAATGTTGGTCATGGTTGCTCTAAATGCTTTAGTTTCAGAGATATAAGCCAAAAACTGCATTTTACTCCTATGTTTTATTTTTAGCCATGTTGGCCATGTCGGCCATGTTGGTTGGCAGGCGGGGTCAAAGAACATATTTTTAAAACTAGATACCCTTGTGATGATTGTGGCCAAGTCTGGCTAAATTTGGTCCAGTAGTTTCAGAGGAGAAGATTTTTGTAAAAGTTAACAGACGACGACGACGGACGCCAAGTTAAAAGAAAAGCTCACTTGACCTTTCAGGTCAGTTGATCTGAAAAGTGGTAATTTAGTCTGCTAACTCCACTGGTTTGCTGAGGGGACACAACTTACAATAACTGGTTCTGTAGGATCCGCTGGTAGTTGTGATTCTCCAATCAAAGTTAGGAAAATGACTGGTGGGTTTGCTATATCTGTTACATTGACAGTCAGCCATACTGTTACATTATTTGGTGGAATTTCTAAGTCATTTTGAACTTCCTGTAAGATGACTGGGAATGTCTGAATACCCTGACAGTTCTCACATGGTGTGAACAGCAGTCTGGAGATAAAACAGAATTAAATCAATATATATATATAGTTCTCACATTTAGTGAAAACCCAAAACAGTAAAATTTCCTTAAAATTACCAATTTAGGGGCAGCAACCAAGCAACGGGTTATCCGATTCATCTGAAAATTTCAGGACAGATACATTTTGCCCTGATAAACAATTTTACCCATTGTCAGATTTGCTCTAAATGCTTTGGTTTTTGAGTTATAAGCCAAAAACTGCATTTTACCCCTATGTTCTATTTTTAGCCATGGCGGCCATCTTGGTTGGATGGCCGGGTCACCGGACACATTTTTTAAACTAAATACCCCAAAGAAAATTGTGGTTAAGTTTTTATTTATTTGGCACAGTAGTTTCAGAGTAGAAGATTTTTGTAAAAGAATACTAAGATTTACGAAAAATGGTTATAAATTGACTATTAAGGACAATAACTCCTAAAAGGGTCAACTGACCATTTCGGTCATGTTGACTTATTTGTAAATCTTACCTTGCTGAACATTATTGCTGTTTACAGTTTATCTCTATCTATAACAATATTCAAGATAATAACCAAAAACAGTAAAATTTCCTTAAAATTACCAATTCAGGGGCAGCAACCTATCAACGGGTTGTCCGATTCAACTGAAATTTTCAGGACATATAGATTTTGACCTGATAACCAATTTAACCATTGTCAAATTTGCTCTAACTGCTTTGGTTTTTGAGTTATAAGCCAAAAACTGCATTTTACCCCTATGTTCTATTTTTAGCCATGGCGGCCATCTTGGTTGGACGGCCGGGTCACCGGACACATTTTTTAAACAAAATACCCCAAAGATGATTGTGGCCAAGTTTGTAATAATTTGGCCCAGTAGTTTCAGAGGAGAAGATTTTTGTAAAAGAATACTAAGATTTACGAACTAGAGGCTCTTAAGAGCCTGTGTCGCTCACCTTGTTCTATGTAAATATTAAACAAAGGACACAAATGGATTTATGACAAAATTGTATTTTGGTGATGGTGATGTGTTTGAAGTTCTTACTTTACTGAACGTTCTTGCTTCTTACAATTATATCTATAATGAACTTTGCCAATAAGTAACAGAGAAAAATATTTGGTAAAAATTTACATAAATTTACCAATTAATGAAAATTGTTAAAAATTGACTATAAAGGGCAATAACTCCTTAAGGGGTCAATTGACCATTTAGGTCATGTTGACTTATTTGTAGATCTTACTTTGATGAACATTATCGCTGTTTACAGTTTATCGCTATCTATAATAGTATTCAAGATAATAACCAAAAACAGCAAAATTTCTTTAAAAATTACCAATTGGAGGGCAGCAAACCAACAACCGGTTGTCCAATTTATTTGAATATGTCAGGGCAGATATATTTTGACTTGATTAACAATTTAACTCCTTGTCAGATTTCCTCTAAATGATTTGGTTTCAGAGTTATAAGCAAAAAACTACATTTTACCCGTTCTATTTTTAGCCGTGGTGGCCATCTTGGTTGGATTGCAAGGTCATCGGACACATTTTTCAAACAAAGTACCTCAAAGATGATTATGGCCAAGTTTGAAATAATTTGGCCCAGTAGTTTCAAAGGAGAAGATTTTTGTAAAAGATTACTTAGATTTACGAAAAATGGTTAAAAATTGACTATAAAGGGCAATAACTCCTAAAGGGGTCAACTGACCATTTCGGTCATGTTGACTTATTTGTAAATCTTACTTTGATGAACATTATTGCTGTTAACAGTTTATCTCTATCTATAATAATATTCAAGATAATAACCAAAAACAGCAAAATTTCCTCAAAATTACCAATTCAGGGGCAGCAACCCAACAACGGGTTGACCGATTCATCTGAAAATTTCAGAGCAGATAGATCTTGACCTGATAAACATTTTTACCCCCACATCAGATTTCCTCTAAATGTTTTGGTTTTTGAGTTATACGCCAAAACCTGCATTTTACCCCTATGTTCTATTTTCTATTTTTAGCCGTGGCGGCCATCTTGGTTGGATGACCCACGCCACACATTTTTTAAACTAGATACCCCAAAGATGATTGTGGCCAACCTAGGATTAATTTAGCTCATTAGTTTCAGAGGAGAAGATTTTTGTAAAAGATTACTTAGATTTATGAACTAGAGGCTCTAAAGAGCCTGTGTCGCTCACCTTGGTATAAGTGAATATTAAACAAAGGAAGCAGATGGATTCATGACAAAATTGTGTTTAGGTGATGGTGATGTGTTTGTACATCTTACTTTACTGAACATTCTTGCTCCTTACAATTATCTCTATCTATAATGATCTTGACCCAGTAGTTTCAGTGGAAAATGTTGGTAAAAATTTACAAATTTTATGAAAATTGTTAAAAATTGACTATAAAGGACAATAACTCCTTAGGGGGTCAACTGACCATTTTTGTCATGTTTGACTTATCTTTAGGTCTTACTTTGCTGTACATTATTGCTGTTTACAGTTTATCTCTATCTATAATAATATTCAAGATAATAACAAAAAACGTCAAAATTTTCTTAAAATTACCAATTATGGGGCAGCAACCCAACAACCGGTTGTCGGATCCATCTAAAAATTTCAGGACAGATAGATCTTGACATAATCAACAATTTCACTCCGTCAGATTTGTTCTAAATTCTTTGATTTTTGAGTTATAAGCCAAAAACTGCATTTTACCGTTATGTCCTATATTTAGCCGTGGCAGCCATCTTGGTTGGATGGCCGGGTCACCGGACACATTTTTTAAACTACATACCCCAAAGATGATTGTGGCCAAGTTTGGATTAATTTAGCCCAGTACAGCCCGTGTAACGTAAAAGTTAACAATACGAACGATGCCCGAACCATGAACGGACGATGCCCGAACGATGTACGTACGCTTCCCGAACGGTGTACGAATGCAAACGTAACGCTGACCGAACGTTGTACGGACGCTGAACGAATGATGTACGAACGAAACCATGTACCATAAACCATACCATAAACGATAAAATAAGCGCCCTTTAATCGTATATCCTATGGTTTGGCGTAAATCGTTTCATTTAGCGTATACCGTATCGTTTAGCGTACATCGTTTCGTTTAGCGTATATCGTATCGTTTAGCGTACATCGTTTCTTGGCGTGCATAGTTTCGTTTAGCGTATATGTTGTTTTTTTTAAATATCAAACATGAAATGTTTTCTGTTAAATCTTTTTATATAATATGCGTAAAATTCGGATCAATCAACATTTTTTTGAAAATAGCCTAAGGTATCACCCTTTTTTTTCAAATGAACAACAATTCAAGTTATTTTAGATGGAAGTCGGAATTAATGTAATGTTCTTAACGAAATATATTACGGGTCTTAAGGTTGACTTTTTGTTTAAAAAGATTATTAAATATTTTTTATGTATTCTCTTTTATAGCATGTATTTTAAAATCGACTGAATAGCAGTTTTATCTATATGTCGTAATTAAACCATTTAGTTTTGTATTATAGATGTTTTTATTAATTTCAAAATCAGACGAAAATAAACAAAATATTCGAGAAATTTCAAACAAAAACAATTACTTATTATGTGCCTCATCAACTCCAAACATAAATCCCTACCAATGTACAAACGATTGTGTATTATTTTACCAGTCCTATAAATGCACTTTACTTTAAAAAAAAAAAAAAAAATCATCAACAATTGTCCGGCAAAAAACTAGACCATTTCCCTCTATTCCTGATTTTTCTTATACCATTTTCCTTAATTTTCTTTTACGATTTTCCACTGTTCTTTATTTTGCCCGTTATACTCTTAGACTATTCTAATTTTGTATTTTTTTTTTTTTTTGCTTTATTTTCCTGTATTTATACCTCCTTAATTCGGAGCAACCCACCCTATGTATACATATGATACACACGGTCTATATGTCATCGCTTGTGCCGAAATACACATGTTTGCATAACACAGGATGTCCTTGTTCATATTTATTTTAAGTATTGAATGCTTTTTTTGTAACTTCATTGGGGTGTAAAAGCGTCGACCGAAGTACATTTTGTAAGGAGCGCTTCATTCTAAAAATGTGCGCACGGTTAACGCTTTTAAAACCGTATGAAGTTACAAAAAGAAGCATTCAATACTTATAAATACATTTTTTAGCTAGGATTATGAAAACACGATTTTTATCAAGTTTTTATTTAGTTTTCCTGTCAACTCTATTGTGGGACCTCGTGTTATCTTGAATGATACATTTTATTGTGTAATGAAATTGATTAAGAAATAACGCAAGATTGCAGTGTAGCCAATCAGAATAACGTATTATAATTCAATTCAAATCTTTATTGCCATAAAACTACATATTTATATGTATGTGACACAACATATAATGAAACATACATCTAATGTTATCATAACATTGTAAATGTCCTCCTAATGATACATCTAATAGTTGCCACTGGACATAAAACAGCTAACTATAAATTCATCCGTCATATTTTTGTTATTATGTGAAAATCAAACAACATGATGATACAATAATTATTGCAGATTTTCAATAATGGGAAATAATTGTAAACAAAACCACTCAATCACATCCCTACGACACAAATTAAAGTCTACCCTTTTCACATTAAAATACGTTATTTTTATCTATTTCAATCTATTCTGAATAATTTTAAACAATTTCAAATCAAACGGTCATTTTTCTTCTTTGCCATAAAAAAAAACAATTATTTTCATTTCTAATTTTAAACAAATCGATTGTTTTTCAATGGTCAGTGCCTGTCAGCATTTATAAAACCGTGTTTGCCAGAAAAAAAAAGCTACATAGAACAGGAAAATATCAATGTCTTAGAAATACTTCGAGTCCCTACCTGTATTTTCTAATTTCTGTTGTAATGTGTAATGCAAAGTGGTAATTCCTGAATACTATTTTGAACCAATCAAGTATCTAGGGTTAATAACAAATCTATGGACAGTAGTCTCTTTTTCTTTACTCGCAAAGTATTCACCTAAATCATGTTTTATTTATGAAAATTGTTCATTGCTGGCGAATGTTAAACATTGATCTCTAGGTTTTCAATTGTTTAGTTGTTAAGTTACTTTCTTATATCGCAAATCTGACATTTTATGGTAATTGTTGTTTGCATCCAATTGCATCAATGCATCTAAAAGATATAACGCGACACCGTACAAGAGTCGTTATTTTACATAAACTATTAGTATTTTTTTCTTTAACGAAAACGAAATACGAAACCACTTCTCGCAATTCGCTTTGGGGTTATTGTGCTTGTCTTTTGACAAAATATAGCATTGTTTCAAAAACAAAACATATAAGAGTAATATATAAAACTGAACTAGAGTGAAGAGTTGAGAAGTAGAAATTCCGAATTTTAATTGAATGTTTTAAATCTTAGTGTATTTCTGATATATTTCACCGTCACCAGCTAATAAAAGCAACATATAATTATATAATATTTTTGAGATGAACAATTTAAATTTTTTATACCAAACATTTAAAATTTTACTCGGCGTTTATAAATAGCAATGAAAGTAAAACATCTTATAAACGATAATCATTGATAGCAGGGGCGTAGCTAGAATGAAAAGGTGTGCAAGCAACAACCTTTACGGGACCCTTTTATCCAAATTTTTTTTTATTCAATTTTCGGTCATAGGACGGTAAAAAGAGAAGCTATATGTAGATAGGACTTATAAAAACATATGAATGTAAAACTATAAATAAATCTTCCGAATAGAGTAATATACATAAACAGCACATATTTGTGATACAGAATTTACTCAAAATTGTCAAAAATCTGCTCTTTGAGTCTAGGCAGAAACAAACTGCTCTATTACTTTGTCAATATTCACACTGAAATCCCGATGAATATGCAGTAATGCTAGTAACCAGTGGCGGATCCAGAAATTTTCATAAGTGGGGGGGCCGTTGATTACCTAAGAGGAGGCCCGTACCGGTCATGCTTCAGTTTTTCCAAGAAAAGGGGGCGCGGCCCCCCTGGGCCCCCTAAATCCGCCTCTGGTAATTGTCGTTGTTCATTGTTGATAGACATTTGTTTTCAACATATGTAGTACACTGATAGATCTCCATGGTAGCACTCTCGAGAAGTTATAAACCAGCGTACGTGTTCGGCATCGAGCGACCTCCCAATTGAATTGGTCAAAATCACATGCCAGGTAAGTTTCGTATGTCTCAGACAATGTTGCTATTTGTTAGTTTGTTATATTTCCTACAACACGATGAAGTAGATACAGCGCAAAGAAGCGATTTTTTGATAATACTAGACGCGACTCCATTCTCCAGATCCCTAATCATATGGTCTATGAACGCAACAATAATGAGACTTTCCAATACTGTTTTGGCGTGTTTGCAGGGTGAATGGCTCCGGTAGTCTGTCGACCACATCGCCTCGGCATATTTTCAACGATATCGACGGGTTCTGATTATTCTAATGCCGATTAGTACATCTCATTCCAAACTGATGAACCGTACACTGTAAAATGTGCTCCAAAACTACATGTCTTCGACTGAGTTTTACAAATTCAAATCTTGTAAAAGATACAAGTTACTGTCCGATTTTGTCATAATCTCCAATAAAACTTTTATTTTGAAACCAAATGCCGTTATCTAATGCTATTTCATCAATTAAAAAAGTGACAACATAGGCGTTACCTTTAACATTTATTTGATAAATTTTTATTTTGGCTTTTTTTTTTTGCATGCCGAATCGATGTGCACGCAACTGCGTGTTAGCGTATAGGGAGCTAGGCGCCTGGATAAAATTACTGTAAATGAGCCACTCTTTCTCAGGTTGAGATGGAATATGTTCGTTATTTGTTTTAACAAATTTAACAATCGAAACCTCTAAAAAATCGTCTTATGACAAGCACGAAAAATGGCAAAACTAAACTTCCAACAGCAGACAATGATTTCTAATTATACGATATTCTTTCAATGGATGTTTTAAATGCAATGCAGAACTTATCAAGTAAGACATTTCTTATCCCTTTTCAAATATGGAGTCACATGCACGAAAAAGTTTGTCTGACAGCATATTTCATCCTGGCCACAACTCCCCCACATCTACCTTGTAAAAATTTAATGGTATCTCCCTAGTGTCGATTTCGACCTCGAGCTTTAATGGTAACCGCAGAGAAATAGTCAATTGTAAGTCGATTTGCCACTATTCACCACCAACAAATAACCACAAGCTGAGTGAGGAGACTTTCCTGCTATAAGACGTCTAGAACTATTTTCAACCTTGTCGTCTTATTTTTTAAATTATATCATTGATGATCACTACAACGCTTTTACAAAATATTCGTTCTCGTGAAAACTAAGATTTGTTTAGCTTTCAAATTTTATCGTGGTCTCTTCTCATGATATAGCGGCTATTTGTATGTTGGCTTTACAGCTAATTTCCGTATGCATGTACAGCGAGACTTTGATTAGCTTGCTTGCTTAGTTTGTATATTTTACAATTGTAATTGGGATAATGTCCAATCAAATATAATATATACAGATTAAAATAGAGGAAAACACTAAATTCTTGAACAAATATATTGTAAAATGAACACCAAACAAATTTTGATAGAATAGTGTATTTTCTATGTTCTGGAAACTTCAAAATCCCATCAAGAATACTTAAATTAAAGTCCTAAGTTTAATAAAGTAAATATATATTTTTTAAAATATCATTTGCAAGGCTGCATGCCCATTGTATCTATCGTTTTCATATATTTCTTTTCCGCCATGCATAAGTTTAATCTTTACTTTTACTTTATTCTATATATATATAATTTGTTTCAGAGATCGATTTATGAACTTTATGCTTAAAATAATTAACCCACAATATATGTATATGGTATACGGCATTTATATACATGTACATGCATAATAATAATCCCTTAAATATATTTTAGTTGATTGATTGAAGTTGTTTTATGTCCAGGGTAAACTATGTCAAACATTTTTATGAAGAAAAATAGTTTCTAATTCGAAGGAAGGTTTTACGACATATTTTGCACAATGTAATTTAAAGTATTATTTCCTTGTTTCAAAGTAAAAAAAAAAAATATTATTTTTTTTTCATATTTAAAAAAAAAAACGTGGATTTGTTTTGTGATCAATAGAACTTACTGCGACCGGATTTATAATAATGTTTATATTTAGGTGTGTGCCAAATAGGGAAACAATAAACTGGTAATTGGTGACCATTTAGACTTCGTTTAGATAACACACGTCTTCAAAATTAATAGTTTAAAATAAAATTTTGGGAAGTTAAAATTTGAAAAGTGAAACGCTAAAATATATATACAAACCTATTCTATCACTTTGTTCTGAGCAGTCTTAAGGGAAATATATATTGAAACTGTAGGAGATCATAGTGGGGTTAACGACAACGAGCCAGCAATCAAACAACAAAAACACATAAGGACAGCTAGTGGGTAACATATATAGTGTTCACTAATAGATAGGTGTATATGTTTCAGACCATATGAGTATTTGGACCAAACGGTCCGGACCGTATACGTATACTCGTACGGTCCGACCATACGCGTACGGTCGGACCGTATGAGTATACGCATATGGTCTAGTACGAGCTAACCAGCTAACTATATATGTTATTAAATCATATGTGTTAAATTTAAACAAATTAACATTAATCACAATCTTTATATTTAGGTTTACTAGTTAATATTATTACAATTACACGGTTAAAATGAACAAATGAACAATTGAAATTAAATATCTGTTTAATTGTATATATCTTGTTCCTTATTTTGGTACTCTCAACCAATGTTACACTTGCTACCACAAGTAACGTATTAATATTTTTTACATTTACATGTTTGCAGTTTGTGTATGTTCCTTAGCATTTGCATTTTTCGTAAAGTTGCTAAATATTCTAAAACAATTGTCCTCCCACATTATATTTACTTCCAATATTTTCAATTTTAGTGTTCATAATTTAATTATTTTACTGAGTGATCGACATGCTAAATACAAGAGATTAACAGATTCAATTAGCGTGAATTTTTTAAATCAATAAAATATAAAAGTTTTTTTTTCAATCACAGTTAAACATTTTTTGAGAATTAAGTTATATTGATCTGTTATATGCATCTAATTAACTTTGCCAACTTCTTAATATAAGTCAGACCGTACGCGTACGGTCCGACCGTATGAGTATTTTGAAAAAAGTACGCATACGGTCCAGACAAATTGTCAAAAATGTCTATTCATCTGGCAAGCCGGACAAATAGCATTTTTACGGGTTTTCGCTATTAGTCCGACCAAAAATCATAATGATGAAGATATAGCATCGTGTTTTGAAGGTTTTAAATAAAGCACGAGTTGTTTTAAAATAATTATATTGTCTAACATCGTTTTATGAAGAAAAAAAACTCATTCTAATAAAAAAAAAAAAAAACTGTACATTTGATTCAGATTTTTTGTATTCTAATATTCTAAAGGAATTTGGGTAGGAGGGGGGATGATTCTGTCTTTTGTAGTTCTGCCTATGCATTTCATGTAAGGTAAATAGTCGGGCCAATCATTATTGACCTTATCTGTGATTCCAAAAGATCCTGAATTTATTGTTTCTGTGAAGTTTGGTTAAAGTAATGTCCCCATGTGATTATGCACGATTCTTAATCAGCGTAAACGTCAAGTAATGGACAAACAACCCAACGAGAAAAATATAATTTAAGAAGCATCTACATGTACATGTATAACTAGTTTTGAGTTAGAGAAATCATTCAATGCCATATGATTCTATTCAGATTTGTGCGTTTTTCGATTTACGAATAAGTCAATAGGATAAAAAAAGTAATTGAAGCAAAAAAAAAAAAGATACATGAAATAACGAATTAACATAAGTTTGAAATACCTAGGTGCATTTAATAAAACAACATTTGAACTTATTAATACATTTTTTTCATATTATTGTAATTTATGTTTATGTTCCCGATATGGAGTTCTTCTAAAATTAAATATAACTTGAATGAGTATTTATGGTGTATATACATGTATCACACGTGCTATCTACATGTACAATATACGAAAATGACACGGCTGGGTATTGTAAAGTTACTGAATGAAGATTACTGTCAAGTGTATATCCCCGGGCGAAGAATTTACTGGTTTGTTAAAACGGTTAGGTGTAATTTGTCACATTGTAAAGGTTTGAATCGCGCTCATCTCTTTTTTTTTTTTAATATGAAATGCGCCAATAAATGAAACTTGACATATTCCCCATTTCCATTCTCAATTTGATTAATTGTGTCATATAATTAACTTCGAAACGATTAACCTATTTTACACGTACATGTAACATTAAAATACTGACTTCAACTGTTGAATAACTTTATAATAACTAAAATTACTAAAATTTGAAATTATGTACTTCTCCTTCCGTATGCCATGTTTTTTGTGTCAATTCTATCTTTCCATCAGGTCCCTAGTGCACTATTTTTTTCTAAGTGCAATAAGGAGGCCCTTTCAGTTTGCGGTATCTGTACATGTAAATACCGGAAAGGACCTCATCAGTGCACTAAGAAGAAACATTTGAAAACAAGTCTATAATATTTGCGCAATTAAATGATTGTTTTATTGGCGCAAATGAAAGTTGCAGTTTTTACAATAGGTGATGCAAAATAAGAATTGGCGTAATTAACTTGTGGTGCAAATTAATTCTTTTCTAGCGAAACTGGATATCGGCCTTCAAAACATTGTGTGTACATAAACAAAACAGTATTCATCTTTTACGCAGTCTAGCCGGAGAATAAAAGTTTTTGCAATTTGTGGGGGAGTTTAATTTTAGAATTTAATTAACAAGAAGATCGTTACAGACCTTAAGTGAATCGGAAAATGAGCTATGCGCGATGAAAGGGAAAAGTTTGGTGCGTCGATAACAAATTTCATGGATGCATGTGATAACTGTAAAATGTCAAGTCTTTAAATAACACCCATTTGTAGAACTGATTATTTCGATCTTTCAAATATGTGTAGAATAATAATTAAAAAATATATTATTTAGTCTCTTTCATATAAATACTGTATTTGTATTTGATCATCGATTGCAAACATAACTTCCAGTGAGAAATATTTCATGTATTCGTACAAAGAACAAATCAACTTCTTTTAGAATACAATTGAATGGTTATTTAGGTAAATGATTTACGACAGAATAAGTGAAACTTGTCCAGAAGCTCACCTCTGAAATAAAGAAATATAAAAAAGGTAGAGTTATTTTTTAATTCTGTATTTTACTCATAATGTACTTAAGCACTTTTTACAGTAAAAAACAGTTTTAACACTGACAGCAGGAATCACAAGCGACGCTCGTTCCATAGATATCTTCAAAGAATTTTTATATACCCCTGGCAGTTTTCGGTTTATATCAGACTCTCACATTGAGGAGAACAAATACCATGCATGGATGTGTTGGCTTTTTTTTTTTAATACATTTAGATATGAAACATGTACTTCATATAGAGCCTCATGTATAGAACATTCTTTATAATTTATTGTGTCAAGGAAATATTTGGATCAGAGAAATGTTTGGCGGAGGAGAGAGAGAGAGACATAGAGAGCCTGACTTATATCGCGGTATTTGGTCTAATGTTATTCATGTCAAAATGTGATTGGAGGAAACGTTTCCCATTCGTTTTATATATATTCCATATTGATTGAATCCAATCCAAACTAATATTTTGTTTTATCCCGAATCTTTTTATATTAAATCACTTTATCTTATAACTATAATAATTGAAATAACTTTCTGAAATAAAACCCTAACATACGTGTATATCAGACGTTTAACAAAACGATATACCATACGATTGATGAAACGCTAAACGATATCACATACCATACGATAAACGAAACGCTAAACGCTAAACGCTAAACCATACCATAAACCATACGACAAATAAAACGATTAACGATACCATGAACCATACGTTATACAAAACCATTAACGATAACATTTACCATACGATGAACGAACGATGAACGAACGCTGACCGAACGTTGTACGGACGCTATACGAATGATATACGAACGATGACCGAACTCTATACGAACGATTACCGAACGCTGTACGTACGCTAACCGAACGAAATAAGTGTTAACTTTTACGTTACAGGGACTGTAGTTTCAGAGGGGAAGATTTTTCTAAAAGATTACTAAGATTTACGAAAAATGGTTAAAAATTGACTATAAAGGGCAATAACTCCTTAAGGGGTCAACTGACCATTTCGGTCATGTTGACTTATTTGTAAATCTTACTTTGCTGAACATTATTGCTGTTTACAGTTTATCTCTATCTATAATAATATTCAAGATAATAACCAAAAACAACAAAATTTCCATAAAATTACCAATTCAGGGGCAGCAACCCATCAACGGGTTGTCCGATTCATCTGAAAATTTCAGGGCAGATAGATCTTGACCTGATAAACAATTTTACTTCATGTCCGATTACTTTAAATGCTTTGGTTTTTGAGTTATATGCCAAAAACTGAATTTTATTCCTATGTTCTATTTTTAGCTGTGGCGGCCATCTTGGTTGGTTGGCCGGGTCACCGGACACATTTTGTAAACTAGATACCCCAATGATGATTGTGGCCAAGTTTGATTAAATTTGGCTTAGTAGTTTCAGAGGAGAAGATTTTTGTAAAAGTTAACGACGACGGACGCAGGACGACGACGGACGACGGACGCCGGACGCAAAGTGATGGGAAAAGCTCACTTGGCCCTTCGGGCCAGGTGAGCTAAAAATGGTTAAAAATTGACTGTAAAGGGCAATAACTCCTTAAGGGGTCAACTGACCATTTCGGTCATGTTGACTTATTTGTAAATCTTACTTTGATGAACATTATTGCTGTTATAGTTTATCTCTATCTATAACTAGAGGCTCTAAAGAGCCTGTGTCGCTCACCTTGGTCTTGTGCATAATAGACATTTACGGAAAGTCTCGGTAACAACTGTTGATACCGACTCTGACAGGTAAAATGAAGGGGTCGTCTCAAAATACTAAATAGTACAAAATAATTAGCTTTTCAAGGTAAAATTTGGAAACATTTACACAAGATTTTACACCATAATTTATTTAATCAAATAAATTTGTCTTCTGTTAACAAATCATGCACAAGTCTCCACAAACTGTCTGAGTTTTTGTCTTGTGTGTCATAAGTTAACAAATTACCCATCACTTTACAATTTATTTAGGCCAACCTCAACCATGGCATGTTTGACAATAATTCTCTATTCTGCCGGATTCCGATTTGGATAAATTTTATCCATTAAAGGGCCCTAGGAAGGTCAAATAATTAAAAGAATGAAATGAATCAATTTTTGAAGAAAACTTCGTGAATAAGGAGGGTGAAGATATAAAAGTGGAAAAATCTGTAGAAAAAATTCTTTTCTAACATAATCCATTATTATTTACAACACAAATATTGAAATTAACTTTTGAATAGGTAAGCATACATGTCGTTTGAAAAAAATATTCTGGAAAACTCACTCAACCCCCTCCCCTTCTGTACAAATCCAGATTTTCGAGAAAAAAGGGGCCAGGAATATTTGTTTGTTCCAAAAGGGGGCCAGAATTATTTTTAGAATGTCTGATAACGGGGGCCGGCACAGTGATCCGCTTCTTAATCCGCCTCTGCCTCTTTTTCCGTAAATTTATATTTTGAAATCGAATTAAGCTAATTGAAATATCAAAATGCAATTTTGCTTTGTACTTTTGGAGTTTGATTTACAAAAAATGTCTAGCTATAAAATATAGTATTATATTATGCGAGATAATTTTTTTTTTCGTTTTCAGAGATCGAGCGCACCCTTTTGGTTAAACTAACAATTTACGTGTTATCGGCATAATTCTAGGGAAACATATTGAATATAGCTTTGCCATAATTATTTTATCTTTGCATTGTTGGAAAATATTGATATATTAAATGTGTTAAGCTTTTTGATGGAAAGATTGAGATGACAGAATGCACATTATATTAAAATAAGGTTTATACATATCTATGGCATTATAGATGAAAGATATAAACCATTCAATATAACATATCTGGCTTTATATACGACATGTACATGTGTATGAGCTTGACAAAATATCTGATTGAAATGTGCTATTACGAAAACTCGGATTTTAAATTTTGATTTTTAATGTCGATGGAGCGATAGTATGCTCCGTTTATGGGCTCCTCGTGAATCACATTAAATTAGCTTTTGAGACGACCCCAGTCATTTTTGCTGTCAGAGTCGGAGTCAACAGTCGGATCCGAGACTTTCCGTAAATCTCTATTAAACAATGGACACGGATAAATTCATGACATAATTGTGTTTTGGTGATAGTGATGTGTTTGTATATCTTACTTAACATTCTTGTTGCTACAATTATCTCTATCTATAATGAACTTGGCCCAGTAATTACAGTGGAAAATATTTTCTAAAAGATTACTAAGATTTACGAAAAAATGGTTAAAAATTGACTATAAAGGGCAATAACTCCTTCAGGGGTCAACTGAACATTTTGGTCATGCTGACTTATTTGTAAATCTTACTTTGCTGAACATTATTGCTGTTAACAGTTTATCTTTATCTATAATAATATTCAAGATAATAACCAACCAGATGCTCCGCAGGGCGTAGCTTTATACGACCGCAGAGGTTGAACCCTGAACAGTTGGGGCAAGTATGGACACAACATTCAAGCTGGATTCAGCTCTAAATTTGGATTGTGATTAAATAGTTGACACAGCATAGGTTTCTGACACAGAATGAATGTGTTCTAATGAACTTATAATTTTTGTTTTCTCTTAGAGCAATTCACTATGTTGTTGAATATTAATCCTCTCAAAAAAATGTTTGAAGAAATTTTCTTTTTTATTTATGAAATTTCAAATGAGAAAAATTGAACCCAATTTTTTTAATCACATTCCCCTTTCCCTTATTCCAAAACTAATCTCAATTAAAATTTCTAATGGAGTTTGCAACAATAACTACTCATTTAAATACATCATAAAATATTAAGATGTAAAAAAACTGCTTGTTATCACTGAATGGTAAAGATTATTTTAATTTATCAGTTGGTAGTAAAAAGTGAATATACATTGTATATTGTATATAACAAAGATTTAAGTTGATTCTAGACAAAGAAAGATAACTCCAATTAAAAAAAATCTTGCTATTGCACAATATTTTGCAATTAGATATTTCTTGCTTACTATTCTGGACAAAGAAAGATAACTCTAATTAAAAAAAAATTTGCTATTTCACAATATTGTGCAATTAGATATTTCTTGCCATTGCGCAATACTGTGCAATTGAAAAGACTTGCTATTGCACAATACTTAATATAATAATTATGGATCCTGATTTGGACCAACTTGAAAACTGGGCCCATAATAAAAAATCTAAGTACATTTTTGGATTCAGCATATCAAAGAACCCCAAGATTTCAATTTTTGTTAAAATCAGACTAAGTTTAATTTTGGACCCTTTGGACTTTAGTGTAGACCAATTTGAAAACAGGACCAAAAATGAAGAATCTACATACACAGTTAGATTTGGTATATCAAAGAACCCCATTTATTCAATTTTTGATGAAATCAAACAAAGTTTAATTTTGGACCCCGATTTGGACCAACTTGAAAACTGGGCCAATAATCAAGAATCTAAGTACATTTTTAGATTCAGCATATCAAAGAACCTAACTGATTCATTTTTTGTCAAAATCAAACTAAGTTTAATTTTGGACCCTTTGGACCTTAATGTAGACCAATTTGAAAAGGGGACCAAAAGTTAAGAATCTACATACACAGTCATGACAGTTAGATTCGGCATATCAAAGAACCCCAATTATTCAATTTTGATGAAATCAAACAAAGTTTAATTTTGGACCCTTTGGGCCCCTTATTCTGTTGGGACCAAAACTCCCAAAATCAATACCAACCTTCCTTTTATGGTCATAAACCTTGTGTTTAAATTTCATAGATTTCTATTTACTTATACTAACGTTATGGTGCGAAAACCAAGAAAAATGCTTATTTGGGTCCCTTTTTGGCCCCTAATTCCTAAACTGTTGGGACCTAAACTCCCAAAATCAATACCAACCTTCCTTTTGTAGTCATTAACATTGTGTTTAAATTTCATTGATTTCTATTTACTTAAACTAAAGTTATTGTGCGAAAACCAAGAATAATGCTTATTTGGGCCCTTTTTTGGCCCCTAATTCCTAAACTGTTGAAACCAAAACTCCCAAAATCAATCCCAACCGTTCTTTTGTGGTCATAAACCTTGTGTCAAAATTTCATAGATTTCTATTAACTTAAACTAAAGTTATAGTGCGAAAACCAAGAAAATGCTTATTTGGGCCCTTTTTGGCCCCTAATTCCTAAAATGTTGGGACCAAAACTCCCAAAATCAATACCAACCTTCCTTTTGTGGTCATAAACCTTGTGTTAAAATTTCATAGATTTCCATTCACTTTTACTAAAGTTAGAGTGCGAAAACTAAAAGTATTCGGACGCAGGACGACGACGACGACGACGACGACGACGACGACGACGCCGACGCCAACGTGATAGCAATATACGACGAAAAATTTTTCAAATTTTGCGGTCGTATAAAAACAGTAAAATTTCCTTGAAATTACCAATTCAGGGGCAGCAACCCAACAACAGGTTGTCTGATTCATCTGAAAATTTCAGGACAGATAGATCTTGACCTGATAAACACTTTTACCGCCATTTTGGTCATGTTTGACTTATTTGTAAATCTTACTTTGCTGAACATTATTGCTGTTTACAGTTTATCTCTATCTATAATAATATTCAAGATAATAGCCAAAAACAGCAAAAATTCCCTAAAATTACCAGTTCAGGGGCAGCAACCCAATAACGGGTTGTCGGATTCATCTGAAAATTTGAGGGCAGATAGATCTTGACCTGATAAACAATTTTACGCCATGTCAGATTTGCTCTAAATGCTTTGGTTTTTGAGTTATAAGCCAAAAACTGCATTTTACCCCTATGTTCTATTTTTAGCCATGGCGGCCATCTTGGTTGGTTGGCCGGGTCACGCCACACATTTTTTAAACAAGATACCCCAATGATGATTGTGGCCAAGTTTGGTTTAATTTGGCCAAGTAGTTTCAGAGGAGAAAATTTTTGTAAAAGTTAACGACGACGGACGACGGACGACGACGGACGACGGACGACGACGGACGCCGGACGCCAAGTGATGGGAAAAGCTCACTTGGCCCTTCGGGCCAGGTGAGCTAATAATATTCAAGATAATAACCAAAAACAGCAAAATTTCCTCAAAATTACCAATTCAGGGGCAGCAACCCAACAACGGGTTGACCGATTCATCTGAAAATTTCAGGGCAGATAGATCTTGACCTGATTTTTTGGCCCCTAATTCCTAAACTGTTGGGACCTAAACTCCCAAAATCAATACCAACCTTCCTTTTGTAGTCATTAACATTGTGTTTAAATTTCATTGATTTCTATTTACTTAAACTAAAGTTATTGTGCGAAAACCAAGAATAATGCTTATTTGGGCCCTTTTTTGGCCCCTAATTCCTAAACTGTTGAAACCAAAACTCCCAAAATCAATCCCAACCGTTCTTTTGTGGTCATAAACCTTGTGTCAAAATTTCATAGATTTCTATTAACTTAAACTAAAGTTATAGTGCGAAAACCAAGAAAATGCTTATTTGGGCCCTTTTTGGCCCCTAATTCCTAAAATGTTGGGACCAAAACTCCCAAAATCAATACCAACCTTCCTTTTGTGGTCATAAACCTTGTGTTAAAATTTCATAGATTTCCATTCACTTTTACTAAAGTTAGAGTGCGAAAACTAAAAGTATTCGGACGCAGGACGACGACGACGACGACGACGACGACGACGACGACGACGACGCCGACGCCAACGTGATAGCAATATACGACGAAAAATTTTTCAAATTTTGCGGTCGTATAAAAACAGTAAAATTTCCTTGAAATTACCAATTCAGGGGCAGCAACCCAACAACAGGTTGTCTGATTCATCTGAAAATTTCAGGACAGATAGATCTTGACCTGATAAACACTTTTACCGCTGTCAGATTTGCTCTAAATGCTTTGGTTTTTTAGTTATAAGCCAAAAACTGCATTTTACCCCTATGTTCTATTTTTAGCCATGGCGGCCATCTTGGTTGGTTGGCCGGGTCACGCCACACATTTTTTAAACAAGATATCCCAAAGATGATTGTGGCCAAGTTTGGATTAATTTGGCCCAGTAGTTTCAGAGGAGAAGATTTTTCTAAAAGATTACTTAGATTTACGAAAAATGGTTAAAAATTGACTATAAAGGTCAAAAACTCCTAAAGGGGTCAACTGACCATTTTGGTCATGTTTGACTTATTTGTAAATCTTACTTTGCTGAACATTATTGCTGTTTACAGTTTATCTCTATCTATAATAATATTCAAGATAATAGCCAAAAACAGCAAAAATTCCCTAAAATTACCAGTTCAGGGGCAGCAACCCAATAACGGGTTGTCGGATTCATCTGAAAATTTGAGGGCAGATAGATCTTGACCTGATAAACAATTTTACGCCATGTCAGATTTGCTCTAAATGCTTTGGTTTTTGAGTTATAAGCCAAAAACTGCATTTTACCCCTATGTTCTATTTTTAGCCATGGCGGCCATCTTGGTTGGTTGGCCGGGTCACGCCACACATTTTTTAAACAAGATACCCCAATGATGATTGTGGCCAAGTTTGGTTTAATTTGGCCAAGTAGTTTCAGAGGAGAAAATTTTTGTAAAAGTTAACGACGACGGACGACGGACGACGACGGACGACGACGGACGCCGGACGCCAAGTGATGGGAAAAGCTCACTTGGCCCTTCGGGCCAGGTGAGCTAATAATATTCAAGATAATAACCAAAAACAGCAAAATTTCCTCAAAATTACCAATTCAGGGGCAGCAACCCAACAACGGGTTGACCGATTCATCTGAAAATTTCAGGGCAGATAGATCTTGACCTGATTAACATTTTTACCCCACATCAGATTTCCTCTAAATGCTTTGGTTTTTGAGTTATAAGCCAAAAACTGTTTTACCCCTATGTTCTATTTTTAGCCGTGGCGGCCATCTTGGTTGGTTGACCGGGTCACGCCACACATTTTTTAAACTAGATACCCCAAAGATGACTGTGGCAAAGTTTGGATTAATTTGGTCCAGTAGTTTCAGAGGAGAAGATTTTTGTAAAAGATTACTTAGATTTATGAAAAATGGTTAAACATTGACTATAAAGGGCAATAACTCCTAAAGGGGTCAACTGACCATTTCGGTCATGTTGACTTATTTGTAAATCTTACTTTGATGAACAGTATTGCTGTTTACAGTTTATCTCTATCTATAACTAGAGGCTCTAAAGAGCCTGTGTTGCTCACCTTGGTCTATGTGAATATTAAACAAAGGACGCAGATGGATTCATGACAAAATTGTGTTTTGGTGATGGTGATGTGTTTGTACATCTTACTTTACTGAAGATATTTGTAAAAGATTACTAAGATTTACGAAAAATGGTTAAAAATTGACTATAAAGGGCAATAACTCCCAAAAGGGCCAACTGACCATATCAGTCATGTTGACTTATTTGTAAATATTACTTTGCTGAACATTATTGCTGTTTATAGTTTATCTCTTTCTATAATAATATTCAAGATAATAACCAAAAACAGCAAAATTCCTTAAAATTACCAATTCAGGGGCAGCAACCAAACAACAGGTTGTCCGATTCATCTGAAAATTTCAGGGCAGATAGATCTTGTCCTGATAAACAATTTTACTTCATGTTCGATTTACTTTAAATGCTTTGGTTTTTGAGTTATATGCCAAAAACTGAATTTTACCCCTATGTTCTATTTTTAGCTGTGGCGGCCATCTTGGTTGGTTGGCCGGGTCACGCCACACATTTTTTAAACAAGATACCCCAAAGATGATTGTGGCCAAGTTTGGTTTAATTTGGCCCAGTAGTTTCAGAGGAGAAGATTTTTGTAAAAGAATACTAAGATTTACGAAAAATGGTTATAAATTGACTATTAAGGACAATAACTCCTAAAAGGGTCAACTGACCATTTCGGTCATGCTGACTTATTTGTAAATCTTACTTTGCTGAACATCATTGCTGATTACAGTTTATCTCTATCTATAATAATATTCAAGATAATAACCAAAAACAGTAAAATTTCCTTAAAATTACCAATTCAGGGGCAGCAACCTATCAACGGCTTGTCCGATTCAACTGAAAATTTCAGGACAGATAGATTTTGACCTGATAACCAATTAACCAGATGTCAAATTGTCTCTAAATGCTTTGGTTTTTGAGTTATAAGCCAAAACTGTTTTTTACCCCTATGTTCTATTTTTAGCCATGGTGGCCATATTGGTTGGATGGCCGGGTCACCAGACACATTTTTTAAACTACATACCCCAAAGATGATTGTGGCCAAGTTTGGAATAATTTGGCCCAGTAGTTTCAGAGGAGAAGATTTTTGTAAAAGAATACTAAGATTTACGAAAAATGGTTAAAAATTGACTATAAAGGACAATAACTCCTAAACGGGTCAACTGACCATTTCGGTCATGTTGACTTATTTGTAAATCTTACTTTGCTGAATATCATTGCTGTTTACAGTTTATCTCTATCTATAATAATATTCAAGATAATAACCCAAAACAGTAAAATTTCCTTAAAATTACCATTTCAGGGGCAGCAACCTATCAACGGGTTGTAATATTCATCTGAAAATTTCAGGACAGATAGATTTTGACCTGATAAACAATAAAACTCCTGTCAGATTTGCTCTAAATGCTTTGGTTTTTGAGTTATAAGCCAAAAACTGCATTTTACCCCTATGTTCTATTTTTAGCCATGGCGGCCATCTTGTTAGAATGGCCGGGTCACCGTACACATTTTTTAAACTAAATACCCCAAAGATGATTGTGGCCAAGTTTGGATTAATTTGGCCAAGTAGTTTCAGAGGAGAAGATTTTTGTAAAAGAATACTAAGATTTACGAAAAATTGTTAAAAATTGACTATAAAGGGCAGTAACTCCTAAAGGGGTCAACTGACCATTTCGGTCATGTTGACTTATTTGTAAATCTGACTTTGCTGAACATTATTGATGTTTACAGTTTATCTCTATCTATAATAATATTCAAGATAATAACCAAAAACAGTAAAATTTCCTTAAAATTACCAATTTAGGGGCAGCAACCCAACAACAGGTTGTCCAATTCATCTGAAAATTTCAGGGCAGATAGATCTTGACCTTATAAACAATTTTACCTTGTCAGATTTGCTCTAAATGCTTTGGTTTTTGAGGTATAAGCCAAAAACTGCATTTTACCCCTATGTTCTATTTTTAGCCATGGCGGCCAACTTGGTAGGATTGCCGGGTTACCGGACACATTTTTTTTAACTAGATACCCCAAAGATGATTTTGGCCAAGTTTGGATTAATTTGGCCCAGTAGTTTCAGAGAAGAAGATTTTTGTAAAAGAATACTAAGATTTACGAAAAAATGGTTAAAAATTGACTATAAAGGTCAATAACTCCTAAAAGGATCAACTGACCATTTCGGTTATGTTGACTTATTTGTAAATCTTACTTTGCTGAACATTATTGCTGTTACAGTTTATCTCTATCTATAATAATATTAAAGATAATAACCAAAAACAGTAAAAATTCCTTAAAATTACCAATTCAGGGGCAGCAACCTATCAACGGGTTGTCTGATCATCTAAAAATTCAGGGCAGATAGATCTTGACCTGATAAACAATTTTAGATTTGCTATAAATGCTTTGGTTTTTGAGTTATAAGCCAAAAACTGCATTTTACCCCTATGTTCTATTTTTAGACGTGGCGGCCATCTTGGTTGGTTTGCCGGGTCACCGGACACATTTTTTAAACTAGATACCCCAATAATGACTGTGGCCAACTTTGGTTTAATTTGGCCCAGTAGTTTCAGAGGAGAAGATTTTTGTAAAAGTTAACGACGCAGGACGACGACGGACGCCAAGTGATGGGAAAAGCTCACTTGGCCCTGTGGGCCAG
Source organism: Mytilus galloprovincialis (assembly GCF_965363235.1). Classification (NCBI taxonomy): domain Eukaryota; kingdom Metazoa; phylum Mollusca; class Bivalvia; order Mytilida; family Mytilidae; genus Mytilus; species Mytilus galloprovincialis. The sequence goes on along the minus strand of NC_134850.1, from coordinate 42,953,126 downwards.
GTGAGCTAAAAATGATAAGTAGACACAAATGCAGAAAGTAGGTTGTGACTAATCAAAAATTAGAGAGTTGTATAAACAATATTTACTCTATACCATCAGTCTCGTCTTTAAATGAACTTACATTCCATAAACAGACATGATCGGTGTTCCCATTGTAAAATTAGTGTGGAAACCTACATTTCATCAACACACAGGATTGGTGTTCCAATGGTATAATTGTGAATGAACTTACATTCCATCAACAGACAGTATAGGTGTTCCCATGGTATAATTAGAGTAGTTGCAAACCAAATAGAACTCAATGGTATCTCCCTCATCATCTGTGGCTTCCAACTGATACTGTATTGTACCTAAAATATACAAATTACTAAAGTTAAAGTAGCTTAATAAACTGGTTCTGTATTGTACCTTTAATAAACAAAGCACACATGATTATAGTAGCTACCAATTAGTTGTTGTTGTACCTTAAAATATATACAAGAATGTGTCCATAGTACACAGATGCACCACTCACACTATCACTATCTATGTTCAGTGGACCCTAAAATTGGGGTCAAAACTCTAATTTAGAATTAAAATAAAAAGATCATATCATAAGAAACATATGTATTAAATTTCAAGTTGATTGGACTTCAACTTCATCAAAAACTTCCTTGACCAAAAACTTGACCCTGAAGCGGGACAGACGGACGAACGAACGGACGCACAGACAAGAAAACATAATGCCTTCTACTATAGGAGGTGGGCATAATAAACAGCTGCGCCATGAGTGCATGATACGCCCGACGTCTTGTGTTGAAGTTTTATGCAATAATCATAAATAGTTTCTGAGAAAGTTTAAAGCAAAAACCATATATTGTTTTTGAGACAAGGTGGTACATGTGAAATCCCCCACCCTATTTTTTTTTTTTTAAATAAAATTTTAAATCAAACCAAAAAGTATACAGATCTTTAGATTAATATAACAAAGACTTGTGTAAAGTTTTAAGCAATAATCATAAATTGTTTTTGAGATACGGCACGACATGTAAAAAAAACCTCCTCCTTTTTTACAAAATACTCAATAACTCAAAAATGAAATTTTGAATCATCACCAAAAAGTATAAAGATCTTTACATTAATATAACAAAGATATGTGTAAAGTTTTAAGCAATAATCATAAATGGTTTTTGAGATATGGTGCGACATGTAAAAACCCCCTCCCCCTTTTTTACAAAATACTCAAATAACTCAAATATGAAATTTTTAATCATCACCAAAAAGTATACAGATATTAAGATTAATATAAATAAGAAGTGTTTAAAGTTTTAAGCCATAATCAAGAATCGTTTTTGAGATACGGTGTGACATGTGAAAAAAACACACCCCTGTTTTAGTTACAAAGTGCTGTAACTCAAAAAGTTTAAATTCAATTTTCAACAAAAAGTATACAGATCATTTGACTATCATAAGAAACAACTCTATAAAGTTTCATGAAATTTGGATAAGTCATTCTCAAGTTATGTTGCGACATGTTTACGCCGGACAGACAGACAGACAGGCGGATGAACGGACAGACGGACGGACACCGGACATTTGTATACCATAATACGTCCCGTCAAAATTTTAACGGGCGTATAAAAACCACAAAACTATATATAGTTACTGTAGCTACCCACTCGTTTTGTATTGTACCTTTAAGTATACAAATCACACATAGCTATAGTTGCTACCATTTGGTACTGTACAGCACCTTTTAAAATAAACAAATCACACATCACTATAGAAGCTACCTACTGTATTGTACCTTACAATAAAAAAAATCACACATAGCTAAAGCAGCTACCAATTAGTACTGTATTGTACCTACATAAATACAAACCATATATAATTAAAGCAGATACCAATTGGTACTGTATTGTACCTTGGAATATACAAATCACACACAGGTATAGTTTGATACAAGTAATCATAAGATGGATCAAAGACTTTTAATCTAAAGTCTGAGTAGTATAAACTGGTCCCTGTCCTGTCCAAAATCTTTTACCCATTGTTCAACAAACCCATTTATATATACACACTGAAATTCCTGAATTTACAGTATTCAAAGATTTTTATTCCCTTTCCTACCTGCATCTTCTGACATGTAGATCACATCCGGTACTGTAAGATAGGGCTCTGAATTCGTAATGGAGGCCTTGGCATTAGCCAGAGAGAACATGGTTTCATGTTTGAAGTATGGATCATTGACTGCTCCTTCTGTCAAATCTCTCCAAGTGTTGCATACCTGTAAATGTGGCAGAAAATATAAAACATATATCAAGAAAGTCCAGGAACACATTCGTAAATTAACACGCAAAACTGTATAGGCATACGTCATATGAGACCTATATTGAAAGCGGAAAGTATTTCAAAACTTGTCAGTAAAATACAGATATATCACACTTAAAAAATTATTTGCTATAAACAGTGTAAATAATTAGGAAGATGTGGTTTGATTGCAAATTGAACAATGACCTAAAAGACAAAGAAAGTGAATAAAAAATCTTCTGGACAATTTATGCCCTTTAACAGTTAGGTAAAAATAACTAGAGTCTCTTAAGTTAAGAGCCTGTGTCACTCACCTTGGTCTATGTGCATATTAGACAAAAGACACAGATGGATTAATGACAAAAATTGTGTTTTGGTGATGGTGATGTGTTTGTAGATCTTACTTTACTGAACATTCTTGCTACTTACAATTATCTCTATCTAGAATGAACTTGGCCCATTAGTTACAGAGGAAAATATTTTGTCAAAATTTGCAAAATTTATGAAAATTGTAAAAAATTACTGTAAAGGGCAATAACTCTTTAAGGGGTCAACTGACTATTATGGTCATGTTGACTAATTTGTAGATCTTATTTTGCTCAAAGTTATTGCTGTTTACAGTTTATCTCTATCTATTATAATATTCAAGATAATAACCAAAAATGGCAAAATTTCCTTAAAAGTTACCAATTCAGGGGCAGCAACCAAACAACCAGTCGTCAAATTCATCTGAAGATTTCAAGGCAGATATATCTTGACTTGATAAACAATTTAACACCTTGTCAGATATGCTCTAAATGCTTCAGTTTCGAAAGTTATAAGCCAAAATCTACATTTTACCCTAAGTGCTATTTTTAGCCAAGGCCGCCATCTTGGTTGGTTGGCCGGGTCACCGTACACATTTCTTAAACTATATACCCTAATGATGATTGTGGCAAAGTTTGGTTAAATTTGGGCCAGTAGTTTCAGAGAAGAAGATTTTTGTAAAAGTTAACGACGACGGACGACAGACGCCAAGTGATGAGAAAAGCTCAAAATGGGCTACGTTTACAACAATTTACAACAAATTGTCAAGAAATAATTTAGTTATTCTTATACAATCTACTTATCTGTATATCAAATCAAATGAACTGGCTCAGTTTCCATAATCACCAAAAATGAATTATTATAAAAGCAACAATATATAGAAGTATAAACCTCAAGCATGTGTATCCACACATCACTAGAGACATACTCTGTATGCATATGATTAAAAAAATAAAAAAAATACAGTTAAAGAAATAAATACCTTGATAGTGACAGTACCATCATTATTGAAGACCTCAGTATCTGTCTCATTACATGTTCTACTAGACTCCTCCCACAATTGTCTCACTGAAAAATATAACATACTATTTATAAGAAAAGAGAGTACAAATTAGGTTTTAGCCTTTTAAATTTACTTTGGACTGTTGTATTCTAACCTTTTCTCACATTTCAGTTTCTAATCAAATTTCAAGGAAAATTTTCAGTTTTCATGTTAAAAGAATACTTTTTTTCCAATGCAACTTCTGATTGATTGAATGATTAATTTCTGGTGAATGCAGCAACATTACAAACAATTTATGTTAAATAGTGAAATGTTTTCTTTTCATCAGCGAACAAACAAACGCAAGTGATGGTTTGATTAATATGTTTTATGCCATTTCAACATACATATAGGCAAATAGTAAACAACATATTTGATATACCAACTGTACTTCAGAGAGCTTAAACTAATATGCCAACACAATTAGGAGTGGTTGTCAAGTACAGTAAATAGGCAAGTGAAATTCTGAATTGACCTCTATGGGTGGTGATCCAGTTTTGAAAAGACTTTTTCTGGGTACCATGGATGATTAAAAATATAAAACAACATGTATTGATCTTTAACACCACTTTCAGCACTGTTAGCTATATTGTAGCAGTAAGATTTTAATGGTAGAAGAAGGCTGAGGGAATCACACCCTTTGGCAGGAAAACTGACCAACTTATTCTATCAAAATTGAAGTCAAGCACACCTATCATGTGCAGGGTTCGAAATCACAACCTCAGTGTTGACAATACTGGCTAGTGATACAATAGTTGAACTTGTTAGACCAGTTGATAACTGAGACACCTTGGATATTTAAATGGAACAGCCCTTATCTTACCTGGATTCCAATTTGTCAATATCGTTCTATTGCCTGAATGAAGTTCAGGACCGGCAACATCACTGAATGTCATCAAAATCGGTCCAGGCATCATAATATGTCCAACAGACACAAAGGAAAATGCAAATTCACTTTCATAGAGTCTGAAAAAGAAAATATCTACATGAATTAACTTAATAGCAACAAAAATTCTTATTTTTCCAGGATGGAAGTTTGTTTAGACATATTACATAGTTAATTTCATCATTAGTATAACAACAATGTTGCATAATATTGCAGGGTCATAATATATAACCTAGAATTAAGATTAGAATTCCCTAGGCAAAGCTGACATTAGATGATTATGACCATTCTTCTATTGCAATTGTGAACAGCCTTAGTGGTCTTGTGATTTACAGCTCGCCATGAACAGTCTCCTTTAGGTTTTTTTATTTTCGAGTATAAAATAATTACTTTTAGTCCAAAATATATGTGAACGTGAAAGCCAACTAACTATGAATTTCATTGGATAGTTGTCTCAATGGCAATCATACCACATGTCCTTATTTTTATATAAATACTGATCCTTTTAAGAGATGAGTTTATAAATTAAAGGATCAACATTAAAAGAACTTCACAAAGAGTCAAATATTACCCTTAGAAATTGATGTTTTCTATACAAATTTCACATAAAAACAGTAGTGATATTTATAACTATTAAAACAAACAAACATCTTATAGACGCGTCCCATTTAAAACTAGAAGCTCTAAAGAGCCTGTGTCGCTCACCTTTGTCTATGTGAATATTAAACAATGGACACAGATGGATTCATGACAAAACTGTGTTTTGGTGATGGTGATGTGTTTGTAGATCTTACTTTACTAAACAATTTTGCTGCTTACAATTATCTCTATCTATAACAGTACTTTCTGTGGAAAATGTTATTGAAAATCTTCAAATTTTAAGAAAATTGTTAAAAATTGACTATGAAGGGCAATAACTCCTTAGGGGGTCAATTGACTATTTTGGTCATACTGACTTATTTTTAGTTCTTACTTTGCTGTACATTGTTGCTGTTTACAGTTTATCTCTATCTATAATAATATTCAAGATAATAACAAAAAAACAGCAAAATTTCCTCAAAATTACCAATTCAGGGGCAGCAACCTAACAACCGATTATCCGATTCATCTGAAAATTCCAGGGCAGATAACCTGATGAACAATTTTACTTCCTGTCAGATTGCTCTTCATGCTTTGGTTTTTGAGTTATAAGCCAAAAACTGCATTTTACCCCCATGTTCTATTTTTAGCCATGGCGGCCATCTTGGTTGGTTGGGCGGGTCACCGGACATATTTTTTGAACTAGATACCCCAATGATGATTATGGCCAAGTTTGGTTAAATTTGGCCCAGTAGTTTTAGAGAAGATTTTTCTAAATGATTACTAAGATTTACGAAAAATGGTTAAAAATTGACTATAAAGGGCAATAACTCCTAAAGTGGTCAACTGACCATTTTGGTCATGTTGACTTATTTGTAGATCTTACTTTGCTGAACATTATTGCTGTTTTCAGTTTATCTTTATCTATAATAATATTCAAGATAATAACCAAAAACAGCAAAATTTCCTTAAAATGACTATTTCAGGGGCAGCAACCCAACAACGAAATGTCCAATTCATCTGAAAATTTCAGGGCAGATAGATCTTGACCTGATGAACAATTTACCCCCCATGTCAGTTTTGCTCTTAATGCTTTGGTTTTTGAGTTATAAGCCAAAAACTGCATTTTACCCCTATGTTCTATTTTTAGCTGTGGCGGCCATCTTGGTTGGTTGACCGGGTCATCGGAGACATTTTTAAAACTAGATACCCCAATGATGATTGTGGCCAAGTTTGGTTGAATTTGGCCCAGTAGTTTCAGAGGAGAAGATTTTTGTAAAAGTTAACGACGCCGGACGACGGACGACAGACGACGGACGACGGACGCCAATTGCAAGTGATGAGAAAAGCTCACTTGGCCCTTCGGGCCAGGTGAGCTAAAAATGATGCAGAACTGACCCCTAAAGTACATGTATGAATTATTTGTGTAGTAACAAAAGTCTTAGTCAAATTTTCAGTTTTCGCTTTGGCCGCCACCCCTGATCCAGAAAGTTTTTGGCTACAGAATATTTTGTATCCTAGGTTGCGGTCAAGGGTTTCCTCAAGCTTGAAGGTTCAAAAAAATACATTTTTTTTTTTTTTTACAATATATCCAAAATGTGCTGACTTTCATGCCTTGAATGTAATCTAATGAAGAGATTTGTTAAACTTCGAAATAGATACATTGAAATCCCTTAAAGTTAACACTTAGAAAGTTGTCCTTTACTAGATATGGAGATTTTGTTCATTGTTCCATTGACCACAGCTTTTAATCTCGCTACCATACCTTCTTAGCAGGATTCTATCCACTAAATCAGTTGTTGTAGATGGATCAATAATATAAGGTACAAAATCTGTTGATGCTGCAGAATCATAGGTTGCTGTTATCTCAGTATAAGTAAGGATTGTAAATGTTGTACTGTGTCCAGAAGTCAAATCTAAAATAAAACAATAAACTATATAATAGTTATAGTTGATATTGAAGATTGGAATATTGTGGATGTGCAATATCTTTTTTCCCATGGAGAGTGCAACTTAACATTGGCTGAGATCTACAATTTCTTACCAAAATAACTATATCTAATCTTTTGTATTAGAGGACGCAGAATTTGTTTTATATTTTTTCTTTGCAAACTTCATTTAACTTCCAAATTGGCATGAATCATGGGATTCAATTGTGACATCAAATCTTCAATATTTTGGTTGCTGCATGAAAATATCTTTGATATTGCTATTAGATTTTGCGTTCTTGTATAAATGCGCATTTACAGTTCAAGCCAAACTATTTGGGTTTCTGTGTGACATTGATTCCAACAGCCATAAACTAAGATTGTTGCCTGATAACATTCTTTTTATTGCTAACTTGTATTTCTAGCAAAATGATAAATTTCACAGCTGTGAATTGTAAAGCTGTTGTTCAATTATACATTTGTCTCTATTCCACTGCTTCAATTCACTAAAAAGTACTGAAAACGATCTTACAATTAGAATTAACTCTTTTATTTACTGATATTTTGCTACAGCCATCAAAGACTTGAACTGAATGTTAAGTGAAAAAAAAACCAATTGTCAATTTAAAAAAACAATTATCAGACTCATGCATGCAATGGAATAACCTTATCCTGAATCTCAGATGGTAATTGCAAAATTAGTTAATGAAAAACAGGAGATTGTAGCCTAACATGATCCAACCTTTATGCAGTTACAGTCGAACCTCGCTGTGTCGAAGTCGAAGGGACCAGACGAAAGTATTCGACTCATCCGAGGATTGACTCATCCGAGGTTCGACTCATCCGAGGTCGAGTGTGACGTCATATATTTGAAATGTATGAAATACCAATATGTGATTTTTGTAAACTAGATGTATGTTTATTGATCATTGTGCTTTTTTCGATATGATAATATTATTGTGTATTTATGTTCCGTATTTTTAAAGATTCAACACATTACATTCACAAATAAAATCAATACACAAATATTTACAAAGGTCAGTCACTATAAATTATGAAATCACTCGCGAAAATATTTTCATCACTTATCTCTAAAGAATATGATAGAACAGTGTTCATAGATAAAAAAGACCGACTCATAATAATTAATTAATTTTGTAATCCTTTTAATAATTGTTCTTATGGTTAATTTAATCTCAGCTTAGTCATTAAAATTCGTTTCGTTTTTATACCAAGTGAACTAGGTTCAGCACATTCAAGTTCCGCTTGGACGATCAACACAGGTGTTGATTAGTGGTCATTATAAACATGTCATTTTAACTGTTGTACAAACAAGTATTACACAGCTTTAATCACTTATGGAAATGAATAGGTTAAACAAGAAAAACATCCGTTAATAATTTTATCTTTAAAGTTTTTATTTCTTTCGATTTTTTTTTGAATTTTAAACTTCGAGACATCGGGGTCAATTTACATCAATTTTACTTCGACGGGACTTAAGAATTACCTGGACTTAACCGAGAATTCGAATCATCCTTGTTCGACTCATCAGAGGTTAAAATGCATTGATCAAACGGGGATTATGCCGGGACCGAGAAATTACTTCGACACAACCGAGTTCAACACAACGAGGTTCGACTGTATATTAATATAGGAAATTAAGTTTGACTAGATGATTTGAACAGGTCTGTCCTTTGCTCTTCTGGATTTTCATTTTTTATTCATAGCAATTACTTGAAATTCAAGAAAAAAAATTAAAAACTGCAAAATATGCCTTTTTACAGGAATGACCGCTTAATTTGTCATTCATATGAGAGGGTTCGTTTGTAACATCAAATAATAATTATTTTCTTTTTTATCTTTATTACACTTACTACTAGGGGTTACAATGACTAAATCATCTCTGACAGCTCTCTTCTTCCTTCTACCAGAACTTGAGGAGACTGATATCGTAATGGCCAGTCCATTGAGTGATGTTTCTAGATCAGTATTGGCATTGGTTATTATCACACTACCCATTGTCTTGTTAAAACATCTCATGGCAGCATTACATAACCTCATCATCAGAAACACAGTACGTCCTGGCTCCATTTTGAATACATTATTGGCACTGGAGAGACGGTCTGCACCAGACAAACTTGTATTTTGCACACGGTTTAGTTCAGATAATGGTCTTATGTTTACACCATTGATTTTCACGTATCCATCATCAATCATGACTGTCCCAGAAACATTGTACCCTACCCAAGTACATGGGAAAATGTCCTCTTTTCCTTCATCTGTCCCACAGCATAAGTCTGAAAATGTTTATCAAAATTATAGTAAAAAATATTAACTGTAAACCAGGATTAAAGATTTTGAAACCAGAGTACAAATACAAAGTATCAGCAAACATAATGACTGTAGGTAGCTGACAGATCTGAAAAATAGCACACACTTTACAACCTATCATTGTCAATCTGCTGAAATAAAATGAAAACATTCTGGTGAGTTGTTTCTTAGAAAAGTGTGACGAAAATATTTATCAAACAACAAGAGATACGAACTTACAGACAGACAGATGAACCGGAAGGGGGACAAACTGATTGCATTACATCCACCACACATAGAGAGGGAGTATATAATAAGGGGTTTACATAAAACAAAATTTTAAGAATAGGAATATGGTTTATATCATTGTCTTTATTTATCAGCAATTTAACCTACTCTTGAAATGAATTCAAATTTTGTTTATATTGTTTAACAAATGACTCTTTATTTGCTTTAAAAAGAAGTTGAATAAAACAAATGTTTTGGGTCCAATGGCAGCATATTATTAGAATTTGTTGCTATATAATGAAATCAATAAAACAGATTTCCAATTAATGCCCCCCTCATTATACATATTTTATCTACCAAGGTACAAGGGCACTGACTAAAAAAGCCCTTTTTTTTTGTTCTTTAAATTTGTTATTTATATCTTAGAGAAATGAAAGCTTTATAGCTAATGTTATGCATAACTCATAAAAATCATTTGATCAGAACATATTTTCAAAAGGATCAAAGACATTGCTAATATAAACCTATGATATAAGTTTCATAATTCTGGCAAAAATTGTATTCATGAGGGCGCTAACAATGCAATTTGTTATGTAAGTAATATTTCCAAGTTATTGCCTGAAAACTACAAATATGCTTATTTGGGCCCTTTTTTTGGCCCCACACTTATTGAAACCCCCATAGGAGAAAGAACCCCTAAAACTCAATTCCACCCTTTTCTTTGTATAGTAAGAAACCTTGTAGCATAATTTCAGAAAGATCTATACACTTAAACACAAGTTATTGTCTGTAAACTAGAAAAATGTTTCTTGTTTGCCATTTTTCGGCCCCTTATTCCTAAATGTTTAGGGATATTAACCCCAAACTGACACCAAGCCTTCCCTTCATTATATGGAACCTTGTAATGTAAGAGAGATCCATACAGTTAAACATAAGTAATTGTCCCGAAATTTCTAAAATGATTGTTTTTGGCCCTTAATTCCTAGACTGTTTGCCCCATAACCCTGAAAATAAATCCCAACCTTCTACTAAATGGTATGAACATTGTGGTACAATTTCAGAGTATTTGTAATACTTATACACAACTTATTGTCCTGAAACTAGACAAATGTATGTTTTGGGCAATTTTGGGCCCTAATTCTTAAACCGATGGGACCATAACCCCCAAAATCAATCCCAACCTTCCTTTTGAGGTTATAAACATTGTGTTAAAATTTTATTGATTTCTTTTTACTGTTATACTAATTTTATTGATTTCTTTTTACTGTTATACTAAAGTTATTATCTGGAAACCATCCATCTTCGGACGACGACGTGATACCAATATACGACCGCAAAAAAATTGCGTTCATATAAAAATAATCTGTCAGCATTGATTTTCTGACTCATTAATTAAAGACACTGCTGATATTAACCTATAATATAAGTTTCACAAAAAACTGGCAAGTGTTATACACATCAGAGGGCTAACAATACAATTTTCCATACAATTAATGTTTCCAAGGGTCATAACTCTTTTAAAAATAAGTGATCGGCACTGATTTTCGAACTTGTTCAAGACATTGCTGATATAAACCATTGATACAAGTTTCATAAAAAAACTGTTATGAATTATACACATTAAAGTGCTAACAAAACCATACAGACGGACGGACGACCGGTAATCATATGTCTACCGTAAAGAGTTGTGCAGGGGATAAAATTACTTATACAAATATTTATCATGTCAAATAGTAATTAGAATCAAACAATTAACATACCATATCTATTAACTGAGTCATCATGACTTAGTGTAAATGTAACTCCAAGTTTGGTTGAATCAGTACTCTGTAGAGCATCTTTTGGAACAACATCAACTGATAGCTGGGTAGCACCAGGTATAGTGGTATTTACATCATCTATTGGAGGTTCCAGGAGTACGATAACACCTGTCAATAAAATAGAAATAGTTTGATATTTATCCTAAAAGACTGAGCTTGACTTCCTTAGACAGCCACGAGTACAAGTTTGCATTTTTGTAGCTGACCTAGCTAGCCTAGCCAGTCTTCTTTTGATCAATAAAAAATATTCTAAATTTCAATTTTTTTCTTTAACTTTCTGATTCAATTAAAAAAAGTCTTCTGACCTACTTCATTTTACCATAACATTTTCTGTAGAATTGTGACTTTAATTTTATTCAGATAAATCAGCAATTTTTGAACGATTGACTGCACATAAAATGTACTACATGTATAAGTTCTTAAACAGTAAAGCAATTTTATATACCTTTAGTATCATTGAAGCTCACAACATGACCAGCCCCATTCGCACAGATCAGAGATACATAGTATGTGGTATTTTGTTCCAAGATGCCTTCAAATGTACTGTTCATGGCAACTTGATTGGTACCTACGGACTCAAATTCCTGTAAATCTTGCCCACCAACTGTTGTACCTATGGCCCACAAATTTTCCTACAAAATAAGGGTAAACAAGATGAACTGTTAGCTGATGATACCCCAGCTGTAAGTATTTTGTAACAGGAATTTAGTTATAAAGAGATGTGATAATGCACCCAACGGTAATGATAAGGCATGCTAACTTAAAACTTTGTATTAATTCTCAGGAATCTCTAATGTGTATTTTATTAGAAAAATTATGCAAATGTTTCATGCTATAGACAAAGTAAAGAAGAAGTTTACCTCTTTTGGGATACAATTAAAACATACAAACAAAGGATAACTAGTTTGAATATCTATTACCACGGAATAATTAACTTATCATTTCCATGTCATAAATTAAAGACAATCTTCTTTGTATCAGGCATTAGTATTACTAACCACTACATCACTTTCATCATCATAACATCTCCAGAATGCCTTTATAGTGCTGTTGCATCCCTGATATCTGACAGGGGTAAACTCCCCTTGATCTACATCAATATAAATATCGCTGCCCATCACATCAGGATCAAATATTGGAGGTGTATCGTCAATGTAAAATCCATCTGAAGACACAACTGTTGTAATTCCAGAACTAAGCACAGCTTTTACTATATTAATAGAGATAATTTATAAAAGTCAAGCGTTTGTTCAGCAAATCAAGGTTACGTAGTATCTTACTCTTATAAATGGATAAATTGACTTATTCTGTCTTTCAAAATATCTGGAAAAAACCACACAATAAAGAAAAACACACTCTTAAATTAAAAAAATAACACATATTTGTTATGACTCTTTAAGTTGTTTTAATAAAACTTCTGTCTTTGGGTTCAAGGATGCACAATGTTTAATCTATAAGTTTTTGTTTTCACTGGAATTAGATTCTTTGTGCACAGGATGAACATTACATCTCATAGGCTGAACATGATATATAATAGGATAAACATGATATTCAATACTATGAACATGATAACTTGTAGGCTGAACATGATATTGACTAGGCTGAACATGATATAGAATAGGACGAATAAAATTTATGTAACATGACATTATTTACACACAGTAAACATAATATATATACATACAATACGTGTACTGAATGAGGTATTTACCTGTAATGTAATAATCTATTGTTTTAGTCTCATTGTCTTCAACTCGTGTAGCTGGCAGAGTAAAGTTGTCTAGCATAAATGGGTATAACACATATTTGTCAGCATCACATGTTGAATTACAGTTGTAACGTGAGCAGAAGTTAGGACAAGGAAGACATGGTACACTAATATCTCTATAAGGGACTACTTCTGTGCCTAATTTTGTAGTTCCGATACCAATTTCGTACTTGATTATTGGATTTTCGCCTCCACGGAATGGAGCACCATATCTGCAAAGTGCACCTAGTTCAGGAGGTAAAACTACTCTTCTGAAGAATGCCTTGGTGGAGTAGGGATCAAAAGTGTCAACGACCGGCGGTAAATAATTATTTTTAGGGAACACATGGAAGATTAGGTCTGTGTCTGTACTCAGATCACGTATTCCACATACTTTACTCCACAATACACCATCCACATACAAATAGAAGCACAATGATGGCTGTAAAATAAATAAAAATTGATTAAAACTCTTCAACAAATATATAAGCCAATAACTATCAGGGAAAAGACCACAATCTTAAAGCTGTAGAAACTAAGTTATAATATATATTTTTAAGAATAAACTTGAAAAGTAATTTGAGGCCAAGTAAATTCCTTTGTCAATACAAATATGAATAGTGGGATAGCTATCACATACATTGTACTGAATGTACATCAAATAAAACTTCTTTGAATTTTGAAACAACAAGGATTTTTTTAAGACATGGTCTTAATAATTAACATTAGATTATAACAAAACACGACTGCATCCATAGGACACCACTATTGAAATCATAGTGGCTCCCACAATCATATTTCCATTTTCAGTTAACTGTGAAATTTAGATAAAAACTCTAATTTGGTATCATACTTTTAAAAGTTCACATCAAAATGAAAATGCTTATAAAGTTTCAAGTTGATCGCAAGACCGCAGCATCATGGAAAAGAATCAAACCATTTGTAAACCAAAAACTTTTATATGATAAGCACTTAAATATTTCCATTTTTAGTGAACCAGAAAATGTTAGACAAATCTTTAATTTGACAATTATTCTAAAAACAATTCCCACCATAATGAACATGTGTACAACATATGTGTATTTAAGTGCATGTGACCCCAACATCATCGTATAAAAGAGGCAGCAGCAGTTAATCTTTGTTTGAATGTCATAAATATATTCAGAACCTGCAAATCAAGGTAACACAAAAACTGAGGCAGTGGTATGTCTTTTGAATAGAGAGACGTGGGTTCAACAACAGGGTAAGCATCACATGCTATGCATGCACCATCCCTCATGCAAATTCAACTTTGGCACAATTTACAAAACAACCAAGCATTATGTGAGTATTGCATGGAAATACATTGATAAACAAGAATGTGTTCTAAGTACACGGATGCCCCACTCGCACTATCATTTTCCATGTTCAATGGACCGTGAAATTGGGTAAAAAATCTAATTTGGCATTAAAATTAGAAAGATCATACCATATGGAACATGTGTACAAAGTTTCAATTTGTTTGGTCTTCAACTTCATCAAAAACTACCTTGACCAAAAACTTTAACCTGAAACTCCCACTTTCATTTTCTATGTTCAGTGGACCGTGAAATTGGGGTCAACAGTCTAAATTGGCTTTAAAATGAGAAAGATCATATCATAAGTAACAAGTGTACTAAGTTTCAAGTTCATTCGACTTCAGCTTCAAACATTACCTTGACCAAAACTTTAACCTGAAACTCCAACTTTCATTTTCTATGTTCAGTGGACCGTGAAATTGGGGTCAAAAGTCTAATTTGGCTTTAAAATTAGAAAGATCATATCATAAGCAACAAGTGTACTCAGTTTCAAGTTGATTGGACTCACGCTTCATCAAAAACTATATTGACCAAAAACTTTAACCTGAAACTCGCTCTTTCATTTCCTATGTTCAGTGGACCGTGAAATTGGGGTCAACAATATAATTTGGCTTTAAAATTAGAAAGATCATATCATAAGCAACAAGAGTACTCAGTTTCAAGTTGATTGGACTTCAGCTTCATCAAAAACTACCTTGACCAAAAACTTTAACCTGAAGCGGGACGAACGAACGGACGAACATACAAACGAACGAACGAACGGAGGCACAGACCAGAAAACGTAATGCCCCTCTACTATCGTAGGTGGGGCATAAAAATAATTGTATAGGAACAAAATGTTAACTTGATCAATAACTTGTAATGGTGTAAACTATACACTTGGAAAAAGTATTGCAACACCAAATTGAAATTCAAATTAAAAAAACACTTTTAATTTTTTTGTTAAATAATTTGTTGAAATAGAACTAATTAAACATTATTCATATATCACCTGAGTTTAATCAATAAATATCGACTCTATCAGTTCGTATATGCACATGCAGGTACTGTACTCGTAAACACTGAAACAGCTGTTTTTATCCTCATTGTTTTCAACACTTAAAATAACCAAGTTTATAAATTTATGTGATTGAGACCTTGTAATTGGTCATCCACAACTCATAACTGCAGCAAGATGGCAGATAATCAGCATGAGGGAAGCAGGTATGTCGCTGTGACAATTGCACGTATTGTTGGTCATCACCGTTCCACTATAAGTCGTTTTGAGAATAAAAATCAGTCAAGAAACGATGTTAAAGACCTTTCGAGGTTAAGAAGACCCCCTATATTATCTGCTAGTGAAAATCAAGCATAAGGTTAGTCAGAAGGAAACCCATTGCAAACAATACAATCCTAAAAAGAGAGTGATGACCATACAGGAGCCTTTAAACAAGAACTGTTCGAGATTGGCTCATCGCTACTGGTTATCGTGCGATAATACCATTTCGGGGACCTTTGGCTACGAACAGACACACAGATTCGCGTATCCAATATAGTACAGAGTTCGCCAAAGTTGGAAATTGGCGTTGTGGAGGAAGATCCATTGTTCCAATGGAATTCGGTTTATATTCCTTGGCCCAATCGTAGTCCGAATTTGAACCATATCGAGCATATATGGTACACTATTGGGCGTAAAGTACACGAAAGGACATCCCAGTTCAAACACGTCATGAAATAAACAATACCCTTCGTCAAGAATGGTTGCTGCTACCTTAGCAACAAATTAGTCGACTTATGGCAGGAATCAGAAGACGTTAAGATGCGGTTATCCGTTTGAATGGAGGCTGCGCATAAAGTACTTATTCTTTGGCGTATAACGATCAACCATGATGTGAACAATCATCTAAAGATTAATTTTGAAATGTCTGACATTGTAAAGTTCGACTACAGCAAAAGTTGTAAAATGCATTTTTTTTGTACCAAAAACACTTCATTTTGTTATAAAAATTTTGGTTAGATAAAACTTTTTTTTCCAGTAATTTTTTGTTCGTATTAATGCCAATGTCATCATTAACTACGCTTCAATATTATTTTACAAATATTTTATCATATTCCATCCAAAATAAGAGACTGATTTTTCAAGTTTTAAAAAATCAAGGTGTTGCAATACTTTTTTCCATGTGTATATATAACAAATATCAAGTCGATATCTTCAAGCATGAAGAAAAACTAGAGGCTCTAAAGAGCCTGTGTCGCTCACCTTGGTCTATGTGACTATTAAACAAAGGAAGCAGGTGGATTCATGACAAAATTGTGTGTTGGTGATGATGATGTGTTTGTACTTGCTGCTTACAATTATCTGTATCTATAATGATCTTGGCCCAGTAGTTTCAGTGGAAAATGTTAATAAAAATTTACAAATTTTATAAAAATTGTTGAAAATTGACTATAAAGGACAATTACTCCTTAGAGGGTCAATTGACCAATTCGGTCACGTTGACTTATTTGTAAATCTTACTTTGTTGAACATTATTGCTGTTTACAGTTTAACTCTACCTATAATAATATTCAAAATAATAACCAAAAACAGCAAAATTTCCTTAAAATAACCAATTCAGGGGCAGCAACCCAACAACGAGTTGCCCGATTCATCTGAAAATTTCAGGGCAGATAGACCTGATTTGACCTGATTAACAATTTAACCAAAAGTCAGATTTGCTCTATATCCTTTGGTTTTTGAGTTATAAGCCAAAAACTGTATTTTACCCCTATGTTCTATTTTAAGTCATGGTGGCCATCTTGGTTGGTTGGCCGGGTCACCGGATACATTTTTTAAACTAGATACCCCATTGGTAATTGCGGCCAAGTTTAGTTTAATTTGGCCCAGTAGTTTCAAAGGAGAAGATTTTTGTAAAAGTTAACGACGCTGGACGACGCTGGACGCCAAACGCAAAGTGATGGGAAAAGCTCACTTGGCCCTTCGGTACAGGTGAGCTAAAAAAGTCAGGATAACTGATTTGTCGGACTAACAGAGTGCAAACCTTAAGTCCCCTTCGACTTGTTTGGTAGGGGACTAGTTATCAGAACCACCCATCATAAAGATTAAAATCATTTCATATAAAATTGAGAATGGAAATGGGGAATGTGCCAAAGAGACAACAACCCGACCATAGAACAGACAACAGCAGAAAATCACAAAAAGGTATACATTATTTCCATAAAAATAGTGTTAAATTAGAGGCTCTCAAGAGCCTGTGTCGCTCACCTTGGTCTATGTGAATATTAACAATGGACACAGATAAATGCATGACAAAATGGTGTTTTGGTGATGGTAATGTGTTTGCAGATCTTTCTTTACTGAACATTCTTGTTGCTACAATTATCTTTATCTATAATGAACTTGGCCCAGTTATTACAGTGGAAAATATTTCCTAAAAATTTACAAAAATTAACAAAAATTTATGAAAATTGTTAACAATTGACTATAAAGGGCAATAACTCTTTAAGGGGTCAATTGACAATTTTTGTCATGTTGACTTATTTGTAGATCTTATTTTGCTGAACATTATTGCTGTTTACAGTTTATCTCTATCTATAATAATATTCAAGATAATAACCAAAATCTGCAAAATTTCCTTCAAATTACTAATTCGGGGTTCGCAACAATTTTTGTCATGTTGACTTATTTTTAGATTTTATTTTGCTGAACATTATTGCTGATTACATTTTATCTCTTTCTATAATAATATTCAAGATAATATCCAAAATCCGCAAAATTTCCTTCAGATTACTTATTTCGGGGGAGCAACCCAACAACCCGTTGTCCGATTCATTTGAAAGTTTCAGGGCAGATAGATTTTCACTTGATGAACGATTTTACTCGATGTCAGATTTGCTCTAAATGCTTTGGTTTCAGAGATATAAGTCAAAATCTACATTTCATCCCAAAGTTTTATTTTTAGCCATGGCAGCCATCTTGGTTCGTTGGCCAGGTCACGCCACACATTTTTTAAACTAGATACCCCAAAGATGATTGTGGCCAAGTTTGGATTAACTTGGCCCAGTAGTTTCAGAGGAGAAGATTTTTGTAATAGATTACTAAGATTTACACAAAATGGTTAAAAATTGACTATAAAGGGCAAAAACTCCTAAAGGGGTCAACTGACCATTTCGGTCATGTTGACAGATTTGTAAATCTGACTTTTTTGAACATTATTGCTGTTTACAGTTAATCTCTATCTGTAATAATATTAAAGATAATAACCAAAAACAGCAAAATTTCCTTAAAACTACCAATTCAGGGGCAGCAACCCAACAACCGCTTGTCTGATTCATCTGAAAATTTCAGGGCAGACAGATCTTGACCTGATAAACAATTTTACTCCATGTCAGATTTGCTCTAAATGCTTTGTTTTGAGTTATAAGCCAAAAACTGCATTTTATCCCTATGTTTTATTTTTAGCCATTGCAGCCATCTTGGTTGGTTGGCGGGGTCATCGGACACATTTTTTAAACTAGATATCCCAATGATAATTGTGGCCAAGTTTGGTTAAATTGGGCCCAGTAGTTTCAGAGGAGAAGATTTTTGTAAAAGTTAACGACGACGGACGACGACGACGACGGCACCGGACGACGGACGTCAAGTGTTGGGAAAAGCTCACTTGGCCCTTTGGTCCAGGTGAGCTAAAAATGGTCAAAATTGACTTTCAAGGGCAATAACCTCCTTAGGGGTCAACTGATAATTTTGGTCATGTTGACTTATTTGTAGATCATACTTTGCTGAACATTTTTGCTGTTTACACTTTATCTTTTTCCATAATAATATTCAAGATAAGAACCAAATCTGCAAAATTTCCTTCAAATTACTTATTTCGGGGCAGCAACCCAACAACCAGTTGTCCGATTCGTTTGAAAATTTCAGGACAGATAGATTTTCACTTTATGAACAATTTTACTTCAGTCAGTTTAGCTCTAAATGCTTAATTTGGTTTCAGACATATAAGTCAAAATCTACATTTCACCCCTATGTTCTATTTTTAGCCATAGCAACCATCTTGGTTTAATGGCCGGGTCACGCCACACATTTTTTAAACTAGATACACCAAAGATGATTGTGGCCAAGTTTGGATTAATTTGGCCCAGTTGTTTCAGAGGAGAAGATTTTTGTAATAGATTACTAAGATTTACAAAAAATGGTTAAAAATTGACTATAAAGGGCAATAACTCCTAAAGGGGTTAACTGACCATTTCGGTCATGTTGACTTATTTGTAAATCTTACTTTGCTGTTTACAGTTTATCTCTATCTATAATAATATTCAAGATAATAGCCCAAAAACGGTATAATTTCCTTAAAATTGCCAATTCCTGGGCAGCAACCCAACAACGGGTTGTCCGATTTATCTGAAAATTTCAGGGCAGATAGATCTTGACTTGATAAACAATTTAACTACATGTCAGATTTGCTCTAAATGCTTCGGTTCTAGAGTTATAATCCAAAATCTACATTTCATCCCTATGTTCTATTTTTGGCCATGGCGGCCATCTTAGTTAGTTGGCCGGGTCACCAGACAAATTTTTTAAGCTAGATACCCCAATGAAGTTTGTTTGGCCCAGTAGTTTCAGAGGAAAAGATTTTTGTAAAAGTTAACGACGACGACGGACGACGGACGTCAAGTGATGAGAAAAGCTCACTTGGCCTTTTCGGCCAGGTGAGCTAAAAACATAGATAACTTCTTACTTACAGTATTTTCTTTAATAATTTTTACAAACTTACATTAACAGCTTCATCAGCTTCAAAGTCAACAACAATCCTGTAAGTATGAAAATCAGCTGATGGGTCAAAAGTGAGGACATCTTCTACCACTTGTGGGGGTAATGTATCATTGAAGATTCTACACCACGTAACAACATGTGGGTCATCACCTGTAAACAGAATTTTGAAATATTTGGCTAATTCTTTTAATTTAATAAAAATCATGCAGTCATGAAATGATACAAGTGTTGTTGCTACTTTGCAACACTAATTGCTAAATTGGAAAAAAATAAAATATCTACATGTTATGCAAATTTTCACATACAAATATGACCATCCTTTTAAGATTATTGTATTATTGGGGCAAGTATGGACACAACATTTAAGCTTGATACAGCTCTGAATTTGGATTGTAATTAAATAGTTGACCTAACATAGGTTTCTGACACAGAATGAATGTGGTCTAAAAACTTAAACTTAACCAGATGCTCCGCAGTGCGCAGCTTTATACGACCGCAGAGGTTGAACCCTGAACGGTTGGGGCAAGTATGGACACAACATTCAAGCAGGATTCAGCTCTAAATTTGGATTGTGATTGAATAGTTGACACTGCATAGGTTTCTGACACAGAATGAATGTGGTCTAATGAACTTAAAATATTTTTTTTTGCCTGAGCAATTCACTATGCTGTTGAATATTAATCCTCTTAAAAAAATGTTTGAAGAAATTTTCTTTTTATTGATGAAATCTAAAATGAGAAAAATTTACCCCCCCCCCCCACCCCCCCCTACCGTCCCATTTTTATTTCACTTCCCCCTTTCCCTTTTCTCAAAACTGATCTCAATTCAAATTTCTAATGGAGTTTGCAACAATATCTTCTCATTTAGATACATCATAAAATGTTAAAATGTAAAATAAAGTGCTTGTTATAAAGATTGTTTTAATTTATCAGTTCGTAGTAAAAGTGAAGATATACATTGTATATTGTCCAAACAATGATTTAAGTTGATTCAACTACTATTCTGGACAAAGATACATAACTCCAATTGAAAATTTCTTGCTATAGCACAATATTGTGGAATTAGATATTTCTTGCTATTACGCAACACTGTGCAATTGATAATATTTGCTATTGCACAATACTGTGCAATTGAAGATTTCTTGCTATTGCGCAATACTGTGCAATTGAAAATTTCTTGCTACATGTATTGCACAATACTGTGCAATTGAAGATTTCTTGCTATTGCTGAATACTGTGCAATTGAAAATTTCTTGCTATTGCACAATACTTAATATAATAATTTTAAATCCTGATTTGAACCAACTTAAAAACTGGGCCCATAATCAAAAATCTAAGTATATGTTTAGATTCAGCATATCAAAGAAGCCCTAAGAACTAAATTTTTGTTAAAATCAAACTTAGTTTTATTTTGGACCCTTTGGACTTTAATGTAGACCAATTTGAAAACGGAACCAAAAATTAGGAATCTACATACACAATTAGATTTGGCATATCAAAGAACCCCAATTATTCAATTTTTGATGAAATCAAACAAAGTTTAATTTTTGACCCTGATTTGGACCAACTTGAAAACTGGGCCAATAATAAAAAATCTAAGTACATTTTTAGATTCAGCATATCAAAGAACCCCAAGGATTCAATTTTTGTTAAAATCAAACTAAGTTTAATTTTGGACCCTTTGGACCTTAATGTAGACCAATTTGAAAACGGGACCAAAAATTAAGAATCTACATACACAGTTAGATTCGGCATATCAAAGAACCCCAATTATTCATTTTTTGATGAAATCAAACAAAGTTCAATTCTGGACCCTTTAGGCCCCTTTTTCCTAATCTGTTGGGACCACAAATCAAACCCAACCTTCCTTTTATGGTCATAAACCTTGTGTCAAAATTTCATAGATTTCTATTCACTTAAACTAAAGTTATAATGAGACAAGAGTGCACACACTGAAATGTCTCGCCTTCTTTACTAATCATTGATATTATGTTGATAGTCCTAAGTATAAAGCGTTATTACAACTGTCACATAAACTTAACATTAAACAAGATAGTTAAACAAAGACCAATGAACCATGAAAATGAGGTCAAGGTCAGATGAACCATGCCAGGCAGACATGTAAAGCTAACAATGCTTCCATACAACAAATATAGTTGACCTATTACTTATAGTTTAAGAAAAATAGACCAAAACACAAAAACTTAACACTGTCCAATGAACCGTGCAATTGAGGTCATGGTCAAATAAAACCTGTGGGACTGACATATAGATCATAATATATTTCCATACACCAAATATAGTTGACCTTTGGCATATAATATTAAATAAAAAGATCAAAACTTAAAAACTTAACTTTGACCACTGAACCATGAAAATGAGGTCAAGGTCAGATGACATCTGCCCGCTAGACATGTACACCTTACAATCATTCCATACAACAAATATAGTAGACCTATTGCATAAAGTATGAGAAAAACAGACCAAAACACAAAAACTTAACTATAACCACTGAACCATGAAAATGAGGTCAAGGTCAGATGACACCTGCCAGTTGGACATGTACACCTTCCAGTCCTTCCATACACCAAATATACTAGCCCTATTGCTTATAGTATCTGAGATATGGACTTGACCACCAAAACTTAACCTTGTTCACTGATCCATGAAATGAGGTCGAGGTCAAGTGAAAACTGTCTGACGGGCATGAGGACCTTGCAAGGTACGCACATACCAAATATAGTTATCCTATTACTTATAATAAGAGAGAATTCAACGTTACAAAAATTCTGAACTTTTTTTTCAAGTGGTCACTGAACCATGAAAATGAGGTCAAGGACATTGGACATGTGACTGACGGAAACATGAGGCATCTATATACAAAATATGAAGCATCCAGGTCTTCCACCTTCTAAAATATATAGCTTTTAAGAAGTGAGCTAACACCGCCGCCGCCGCCGCCGCCGCCGCCGCCGTAGCCGCCGCCGTCGGATCACTATCCCTATGTCGAGCTTTCTGCAACAAAAGTTGCAGGCTCGACAAAAACCAAGAAAATGCTTATTTGGGCCCTTTTTGGCCCTTAATTCCTAAAATATTGGGACCAAAACTCCCAAAATCATTCCCAACCTTTCTGTTGTGGTCATAAACCTTGTGTAGATTTCTATTCACTTTTACTAAAGTTAGAGTGCGAAAACTAAAAGTATTCGGACGACGACGACGACGCAAACGTGATACCAATATACGACCAAAAAAAATTTGCGGTCGTATTAAAACTTAAAAATTTTAAATTGGACATTTACCTTTTATTGTAAAATATCCAAAATCTAAATACATGGTTACATTCAGCATATCATAGAACCCCAAGAATTCAATTTTTGATGAAATCAAATAATGTTCAATTTTAGACCCTTAAGACCTCAATAGGAACCAATTTGATAACCGGACCACAATATGAAAAATCTAAAAACATGGTTAGATTCAGCATATTGAAGAACCCCATATACAATTTTAATTGAAATCAAACAAAGTTTAATTTTTTACCCTTTGAACCCTAATGTAGACCAATTTGAAAACGGGTCAATACTGTGCAATTGAACATTTTTTGCTATTGAGCAAAACTATGCAATTGAAAATTTCTTGCTATTGCGCAATACTGTGCAATTGAAGATTTCTTCCTATTGCACAATACTGTGCAATTGAAGATTTCATGCTATTGTGCAATACTGTGCAATTGAAAATTTCTTGCTATTGCACAATACTGGATTACTTGCTATTGCAGAATACTGTGTAATTGAAAATTTCTTGTTATTGCACAATACTTAATATAATAATTCTGGACCCTGATTTGGACCAACTTGAAAACTTGGCCCATAATCAAAAATCTAAGAACCCCAAGAATTCAATTTTTGTTAAAAAAAAACAAGCTAAGTTTAATTTTGGACCCTTTGGACCTTAATGTAGACCAATTTGAAAACAAGACCAACTACAGGCTCTAAAGAGCCTGTGTCGCTCACCTTGATCCTTGTGAATATTAAACAATGGACACAGATGGATTCATGACAAAATTGTGTTTTGGTGATGGTGATGTGTTTGTAGATCTTACTTTACTAAACATTCTTGCTGCTTACAATTATCTCTATCTATAACAGAACTTTCTGTGGAAAATGCTATTAAAAATCTTCAAATTTAAAGAAAATTGTTAAAAATTGACTATGAAGGGCAATAACTCCTTAGGAGGTCAATTGACTATTTTGGTCATACTGACTTATTTTTAGTTCTTACTTTGCTGTACATTATTGCTGTTTACAGTTTATCTCTATCTATAATAATATTCAAGATAATAACAAAAAACAGCAAAATTTCCTCAAAATTACATATTCAGGGGCAGCAACCTAACAACCGATTATCCGATTCATCTGAAAATTCCAGGGCAGATAGATCGCGACCTGGTCAACAATTTTACTTCCTGTCAGATTTGCTCTAAATGCTTTGGTTTTTGAGTTAAAAGCCAAAAACTGCATTTTACCCCATGTTCTATTTTTAGCCATGGCGGCCATCTTGTTTGGTTGGCCGGGTCACCGGACACATTTTTTAAACAAGATACCCCAATGATGATTATGGCCAAGTTTGGTTAAATTTGGCTCAGTGGTTTCAAAGGAGAAGATTTGTCTAAAAGATTACTAAGATTTACGAAAAATGGTTAAAAATTGACTATAAAGGGCAATAACTCCTAAAGTCGTCAATTGACCATTTTGGTCATGTTGACTTATTTGTAGATCTTACTTTGCTGAACATTATTGCTGTTTACAGTTTATCTCTATCTATAATAATATTCAAGATAATAACAAAAAACAGCAAAATTTCCTTAAAATTACCAATTCAGGGGCAGCAACTCAACAACGGAATGTCTGATTCATCTGAAAATTTCAGGGCAGATAGATCTTGACCTGATGAACAATTTTACTCCATGTCAGATTTGCTCTTAATGCTTTGGTTTTTGAGTTATAAGCTTAAAACTGCATTTTAACCCTATGTTCTATTTTTAGCCATGGCGGCCATCTTGGTTACATTTTTTGTAGTTGGCCGGGTCACCGGACACATTTTTTGAACAAAATACCCCAATGATGATTATTGCCAAATTTGGTTAAATTTGGCCCTGTAGTTTCAGAGGAGAAGATTTTTCTAAAAGATTACTAAGATTTACGAAAAATAGTTAAAAATTGACTATAAAGGGCAATAACTCCTAAAGTGGTCAACTGACCATTTTGGTCATGTTGACTTATTTGTAGATCTTACTTTGCTGAACATTATTGCTGTTTACAGTTTATCTCTATCTATAATAATATTCAAGATAATAACCAAAAACAGCAAAATTTCCTTAAAATTACCATTTCAGGGGCAGCAACCCAACAACG
This sequence comes from Mytilus galloprovincialis, assembly GCF_965363235.1. NCBI lineage: Eukaryota > Metazoa > Mollusca > Bivalvia > Mytilida > Mytilidae > Mytilus > Mytilus galloprovincialis. The sequence continues at coordinate 42,927,489 of NC_134850.1, read as the reverse complement.
GAATGTCTGATTCATCTGAAAATTTCAGGGTAAATAGATGTTGACCTGATGAACAATATTATTCATTCAGATTTGCTCTAAATACTTTGGGTTTTGAGTTATAAGCCAAAAACTGCAATTTACCCCTATGTTTTATTTTTAGCCATGGCGGCCATCTTGGTAAGTTGGCCGGGTCACCGGACACATTTTTTGAACAAAATATCCCAATGATGATTGTGGCCAAGTTTGTTTAAAATTGGCCCAGTAGTTTCAGAGGAGAAGATTTTTGTAAAAGTTAACGCAGGACGACGACGACGGACGCCAAGTGATGAGAAAAGCTCACTTGGCCTTTCGGCCAGGTGAGCTGAATACTAGAGGCTTTCAAGAGCCTGTGTCGCTCATCTTGGTCTATATGCATATCAAACAATGGACACAGATAAATTCATGACATAATTGTGTTTTGGTAATGGTGACGTTTTTGTAGATCTTACTTTACTGAACATTCTTGTTGCTACAATTATCTCTATCTATAATGAACTTGGCCCAGTAATTACAGTTGAAAATATTTTTTAAAAATTGACAAAAATTTATGAAAAATGCTAAACATTAACTAAAAAGGGCAGCAACTCCTTACGGGGTCAATTGACTATTTTGGTCATGAAAACTTATTTGTAGATCTTGTTTTGCTAAACATTTTTTGCTGTTTACAGTTTATCTCTATCTATAATAATATTCAAGATAATAACCAAAAATGGCAAAATTTCCTTAAAATTACCAATTCAGGGCAGTAACATAAGAACGGGTTGTTCGATCCATGTGAAAATTTCAGTGCAGATAGATCTTGACTTGATAAACAATTTAATTACATGTCAGATTTTCTCAAAATGCTTCGGTTTTTGAGTTATAAGCCAAAAACTGCATTTTACCCCTATGTTCTATTTTTAGCCGTGGCAGCCATTTTGGTTGGATGGCCAGGTCACCGGACACGTTTTTTTTAATTAGATACCCCAAAGATGATTGTGGCCAAGTTTGTATTAATTTGGCCCAGTAGTTTCAGAGGAGAAGATTTTTGTAAAAGATTTCTAAGATTTACAAAAAATGGTTAAAAATTTACTATAAAGGGCAATAACTCCTAAAGAGGTCAACTGACCATTTTGGTCATGTTGACTTATTTGTAAATCTTACTTTGCTGAACATTATTGCTGTTTTACAGTTTATCTCTATCTATAATAATATTCAAGATAATAACCAAAAACAGTAAAATTTCCTTAAAATTATCAATTCAGGGGCAGCAACCCAACAACCGGTTGTCTGATTCATCTGAAAATTTCAGGGCAGATAGATCTTGACCTGATAATAAATTTTACTTCATGTCAGATTTGCTCTGACCATTTTGGTCATGTTGACTTATTTGTAAATCTTACTTTGCTGAACATTATTGCTGTTTACAGTTTATCTCTATCTATAATAATATTCAAGATAATAACCAAAAACAGCAAAATTTCCTTAAAATTACCAATTCAGGGGCAGCAACCCAACAACCGGTTGTCTGATTCATCTGAAAATTTCAGGGCAGATAGATCTTTACCTGATAAACAATTTTACTTTTGCTTTTAATGCTTTGGTTTTTGAGTTATAAGCTAAAAACTGCATTTTACCCCTATGTTCTATTTTTAGCTGTGGCGTCCATCTTGGTTGGTTGGCCGGGTCATCGGACACATTTTTTAAACTAGATACCCCAATGATGATTGTGGCCAAGTTTGGTAAAATTTGGCCCAGTGGTTTCAGAGGAGAAGATGTTTGTAAAAGTTAACGACGCAGGACGACGACGGACGCAGGACGCCGGATGCAAAGTGATGGGAAAAGCTCACTTGGGCCTTTGGGCCAGGTGAGCTAAAAATATCATAAGAATATCTTACCTGCAAAAATTTCAATACCACACGACGCTCGGGCAGGCTGCATTAATAAACCAATAGGTACGATAACAGCACCACCTTTAGGGTTATTTAACACTTTGTAGGGAGATGACGTGCTATACTTAACAACAGGAACAGCTTCCGTTGTTGGTGCAACTATTGAACCGTTACCAAACTTTGCAGTTAAATAAGATGTACAGTTACAAGCAGTACATGTCTAAAAATGGAAAAAATGTCAAAAATAAACTATTTGGCTGTCTAAAAATGGCTAAAAATGTCAAACATATAAAAACTATTTGGCTAAGGATATTAAATTGTCATAAATATGGAAAGGTATGTTAAATTTTCAATTATTTGGTAAGATATTATTTCAGCTCAAAATTTGGAAATAAATTAATTGTTAAAAAATTGTGTGCAACTAGATAGAACGGTATTAGAAAACGAATAATGTCACTACCTCATATCGTAGAAACAGGAAATATATAAGCCCTGAAATTTAGATTTCATTTATACATTTTTGTATCATTCAAATTATCAGTCAAAACAAGCATACAATGATCACCTGTCCTTCACCTCTCATTTGATACCTAAATTACCAAAATATATTCTGCATAGTTTTGTATTTACACCTATGCGTAGGAATTATTTTGTTTCAAATATGTACTACTTTTTAGTATGTTAACAAAATAACGTCACCCAATCAGAAGAAACGTTACATCCAAAATTAAATTATCAATGTATATCTTTCATTTAAAAAAAAACAGTGATAATGACCTGGGCACAACAGATTCCAGTTCTGGTTATGCAAAGGTAATTAAGACTTTAATATAGGGCGGGAATCTTAACTGTTTTCAATTATTCAAAAATATGTGATGTAAGGGCAAGGGGAATAACAAAATATATGGTGCACTGGAAAGGTTTTATCAGTACAGTTCATAACAAAAGACCATAAATATTAAGCAAGAATATATATTCATTTTTTTTACTTTACAATATGATTGTTTTTGGTTAAGATTTTAGACAGTAGTAAATGTATAGTGGTACAAAAATCTTTTTTTTCTTTTCTATGACCATGACATTAAAAAGTGACATAAAAATCAGTGGGGACATTGTGCCCTTATATCCAAGTAGGTTGCAATTCCATATTCAGCATTTATAAAACCTCTTTTCTACAGAAGTTTTTAGTAAATTTGACCTTCACCTTGAATGCAGTGACATCAAAATCATAGAAATTTGAAAGATGCATAACAATGCATGTAAAAAGGGTAGGGTATGTTCCAGTGACAAAAAGCAGTGGTGCACTAAAAAGGTCTTATCAAGGCTATTTTGGAATTTAAAAAAACTAATTATTTGAAATAAGGTCAAAGGTAAGTGGTTATATTCCTTGGTACACAGCACATTCCCTTGAAATATTATTCATGTTAAGGATTTCACTATAGTAAGTACTAAAGTATAACAGGTTTAACTAGAGGCTCTAAAGAGCCTGTGTCGCTCACCTTGGTCTATGTGCATATTAAACAAAGGACACAAATGGATTCATGACAAAATTGTATTTTGGTGATGGTGATGTGTTTGAAGTTCTTAATTTACTGAACATTCTTGCTTCTTACAATTATATCTATAATGAACTTTGCCCATTAGTAACAGAGAAAAATATTTGGTAAAAATTTACATAAATTTACCAAATTAATGAAAATTGTTAAAAATTGACTATAAAGGGCAATAACTCCTTAAGGGGTCAATTGACCATTTAGGTCATGTGGACTTATTTGTAGATCTTACTTTGATGAACATTATCGCTGTTTACAGTTTTATCGCTTTCTATAATAGTATCCAAGATAATAACCAAAAACAGCAAAATTTCTTTAAAAATTACCAATTGGAGGGCAGCAACCCAACAACCGGTTGTCCAATTCATTTGAATATTTCAGGGCAGATATATATTGACTTGATTAACAATTTAACTCCTTGTCAGATTTCCTCTAAATGATTTGGGTTTCAGAGTTATAAGCAAAAAACTACATGCTACCCCTGTTCTATTTTTAGCCGTGGTGGCCATCTTGGTTGGATGGCCAGGTCATCGGACACATTTTTCAAACAAGGTACCTCAAAGATGATTGTGGCCAAGTTTGAATTAATTTGGCCCAGTAGTTTCAGAGGAGAAGATTTTTGTAAAAGATAACTAAGATTTACGAAAAATGGTTAAAAATTGACTATAAAGGGCAATAACTCCTAAAGGGGTCAACTGACCATTTCGGTAAGTTGACTTATTTGTAAATCATACTTTGATGAACATTATTGCTGTTTACAGTTTATCTCTATCTATGATAATATTCAAGATAATAACCAAAAACAGCAAAATTTCCTCAAAATTACCAATTCAGGGGCAGCAACCCAACAACAGGTTGACCGATTCATCTGAAAATTTCAGGGCAGATAGATCTTGACCTGATAAACATTTTTACTCCATGTCAGATTTCCTCTAAATGTTTTGGTTTTTGAGTTATAAGCCAAAAACTGCATTTTACCCCTATGTTCTATTTTTAGCCGTGGCGGCCATCTTGGTTGGTTGACCGGGTCACGCCACACATTTTTAAAACTAGATACCCCAAAGATAATTGTGGCCAAGTTTGGATTAATTTGGCCCAGTAGTTTCAGAGGAGAAGATTTTTGTAAAAGATTACTTATATTTATGAAAAATGGTTAAAAATTGACTATAAAGGGCAATAACTCCTAAAGGGGTCAACTGACCATTTCGGTCATGTTGACTTATTTGTAAATCTAACTTTGCCGAACATTATTGCTGTTTACAATTTATCTCTATCTATAATAATATTCAAGATAATAACCAAAAACAGCAAAATTTCCTCAAAATGACCAATTCAGGGGCAGCAACCCAACAACGGGTTGACCGATTCATCTGAAAATTTCAGGGCAGATAGATCTTGACCTGATAAACATATTTACCCCATGTCAGATTTCCTCTAAATGCTTTGGTTTTTGAGTTATAAGCCAAAAACTGCATTTTACCCCTATGTTCTATTTTTAGCCGTGGCGGCCATCTTGGTTGGTTGACCGGGTCACGCCACACATTTTTTAAACTAGATACCCCAATGATGATTGTGGCCAAGTTTGGTTCAATTTGGCCCAGTAGTTTCAGAGGAGAAGATTTTTGTAAAAGTTAACGACGCCGGACGACGGACGACGGACGACGGACGCAAAGTGATGGGAAAAGCTCACTTGGCCCTTCAGGCCAGGTGAGCTAAAAATGGACATAAAATGACTATAATGCTGTTTATATGTAATGAATAGTCAAAAGGAGTTCAAAACAATTCCTAACATGACAAAGGCAAAATTGAGATCTACATTTATCTTGTTAAGATAAAGTATTTTAATACTCGCATCTAAATAAAAAACAGGGAAAATATGTAGCTTTATAATCAAAATGAACACTTAAAACCTTGATAAAAATTTTGACAATGATGAGGCTCAAACTCTTGAAAACTTTGTCACATGTATGCTCTAGAGATGTATGCATCAATGAGACAGCAGCTCAAAAATGCAAAGGAATTATTTCTAAAGGTATACTTACTATTGTCTATAATAACATCAATATCAATAAATCGCCACCTTGAAATATTACTTTCTGCTTGTAAAATGTCTTTTATTCTCTGATCATTTGTTTTTGAGGTTACTTACAAAGGAAACCCCTTCAACCTTACATATTTGAGGTAATGTTTAAAGGCTTTATACTTACTGTTGGAATCGGATTTTCAAAACAGCAATAACAGACAGTGACAGACCAGTCAGCCTCTGGAACATGATTGTATGGCATTATTTCACCCTCTGGTCCATCCCATAACATCACAGAGGTTGCTGCCATGCCTTCACCACTGGCAGCCTTTATTTCAAACTGCAATTTAAAATAGTTTCATTATTTGTTGTTTAAGTCAAAATAGTTTAAAAAACAACTAAATTTATTTCATTTGCTTTTTCTGAAGTTTCCCGGAAATAAAAATGAATCCGCAGTAGTAATTACCCAGTCACAGACTCTTAATTCTGAAAACCTATATGAGGCTTTTTACTTTTCAACTGTTATACCATACTGAACTAACCTCCCATTCTCCTCCTCTTTCATAGTCAGCTTTTCGAAAGTATCCTCCAGAATACATAGTGTTCAAATTTGTATCTCTTGCCAACTTGATCCATAGTTCATCATCAAAAATTTCATGTCCAATATTTTCTGTACGCATCTTAATGGGCCAGTTCTGTCCTGTAGGATCTCTGAAGCCTATTTGCTGAAGGATTTTCCAGTTGGTATCATTTAAAATAGGCACTGGACGTGTAGGACATGCCATTCCAAATGGACTTGCCATATGAAGGATAGATCCTGAAAAAAATATTTTATCAGGCAATTGCAATACTCTACCTTTAAGAATGAAGCAATGAATTATAGCTCCTACAACATCATACTTTTTGGGTTATCTATACAATATTTGCACAGTGTAAAAATACAAAGACGACCTTTAGAAACAGAGAGAAAAGCGAGGCTTGCCGAGATTTCTGGTTTGTAGCAAGTACAAATACATTTGATATTTTCCTACGCTATTAATATTATCTTCATATATTAATAAATATACGTTTATTTCTTCATGTTATATGTAATATATATTTGTATAGTCAAAAGGTCGATAAATAGTCAGGTTTGTTAATCCCAGCTAGATGGGTCTGTTTGCTGTGAAGGATGTATAAATGTGTAGGCTTGTCTAGTTGGAATAAGGATATTAATTCTTATGCATAAAGTAACAAAAGTGCTTAGCTCTCAGCATTATGAAAATCTCTTGCAACAACTCATAGATAATGGTAGGTAAGTGGCATGTTACAAAGCAATTTTATCAGCACTTCTATCAAATAAACTAATGTTCCAAGTGACTGCCGAGTCCAACTATTATATTTATTTAATATTTGTACCTGTCCTGAATATCCATGAAATATTGGAGTCTTCACTAGCAAGTGGTACATGGGCTCAACTCCCTATCTTAATTGGCTAGGATTGTCAGGTTGCCTACCAAATGTCTTTGGTTCTCTCTAGCTTTCTCAACCATGCAATAGACGAATTTACACTCGTATGCAAATTTGTCCACCATTTCGTAAGATCATACAAGTACCCGTGCACTTTGACATGTCAATTAAAACATTTGACTTCGCAATTAAAAAGGGATTCTTGCTTGACATCAGATGGTTACAGAACAGATCTACGGTCATTTGAGACAAAATTCTGCTAAATACCAAAATTGTTAATACGTTTATATTTGCCAGCAAAAGTAAAGCAGACAATCAGTTAAGTATGTGTTACAGAATCAATGATCTAGAATTTGAGTAACTTGTGTACCTTGTAAAATGGAATCAAATATTTCCAATGGTTAGAAAAATATACCATTATTTGTTGAACAATCAATAATTTAGTAATATAGCTATCTTTGACGCATTCCTCATTTCCATTGTCAATTTTGTTTATTTTATTTTTCAATACTAACCTTTAGCACTGTTGGGAGAATTAAACCAAACACGATCTTTCTTGAAATCCCAGCCATCCACAACTTTACCAGGAGTTGGTTTGGTCATGTCTACTAGTATTGGTACTGATTCATCTGTTATGGACAGACCTGCTCCATTTGTGATAATAAACTTCACACTCAAAGGTTCTGATTTCTATAAATAATATCAACTTTTTACTTTTAGTCTATATTAAAGTAACACACTACATACCCTCTAAATTAAAAGCAAGCATTCAAATAATTCATTTTGTTTTGTAATATCTAACCAACTGATTATGACATTAAAGAAAAAAGTGCAAACACACAGAAATTTCAGGATCTTTTCTATGTCCACAACTTCTGCAAAAGGTATTCCCAAGGTATTTTGACTCCATGGTCATTTTTTACATATGGGTCAAAATACATGGCTAAGTAAAATTTTCAAAACATATTTTCCGGCATGTTAACTACTTATTGGAGTAGTATTACTATATATCAAAGAGTTCTTACAAATGTTTTATACACTTACATTTAGAGTAAGATCTATGAAACTATAATCTGTATAGTTATTTGTCAAGGTAATCCAGCTAACAATCATCTCTGACTCAGAAACTTCTGAACATGATTTATTTCTCCACAGTGAAACTTCATATGTGGCAATATCAGAAACGTTGTCAAAATATCCCTCCCAATACACGTATACAGAGGTATTGGATGGATTGTAAGTCACAGGCTGAAATGTACAGAATTTTATTTCAAATTCAGAGACAGATGAATACATATCTATCAAAATACGTTTTCACTGAGCAAATTGGAAGATCATATTTTGAGGGGAATCAACATTTAAAAAAAATCCATTTTCCAAAGAACTGATATTCTACATGTATATAGAAAATCAAGTCACTGAACACAGAAATCTTAAAGAAATTTTTGCAAAATGCAGTGTGGTTTAAAACATATCCATGGATCTAAAATTTATCGATACCTGTATCTTGGCATTGCACAAGGTCATGTTTTTCTCTGACTGTTTATGACACCTTTATACTAAATCCATTGGATGTTGGATGAGTACTGATTGATAATTTAGTTTTAGATGCATAATTTTTTTTATTAGTTGTTAGTGGCTTTTAATTAGGTTACAGTAGCTGCAAGTACTCTCAGATCTGTATTAAGTGTCTTTTTGTTGTTGGGATGTAAAAGTACCGGCCACATCCACTTATAATTGTGGTATTTGTATTTTTGTCCATCTGATAAGTTAAGCCTTTTTCAGATGATTTTTATAGTTTGTTCTTATATTGTACAGTTACACCACTGTCCCAGGTAAGGGGGAGGGTTAGGATCCCGCAAACATGTTTAACCCTGCCACATTAAGTATGTATGTGCCTGTCCCAAGTCAGGATCCTGCAATTCAGTGGTTGTTGTTTGTTTATGTGTTACATATTCATTTTTCGTTCATTTCTTGTACATAAATTAGGCCGTTAGTTTTCTCGTTTGAATTGTTTTACATTGCCACTTAGGGGCCTTTTATAGCTGACTATGCAGTATGGGCTTTGCTCATTGTTGAAGGCCGTATGGCTACTTATAGTTGTTAATGTCTGTGTCATTTGGTCTCTTGTAGAGAGTTGTCTCATTGGCAATCATACCACATCTTCTTTTTAATATATGTTATTTTAATGTGTACATCAAGTGTTATTTCAAAATCAACTAAGGTCTTATTACAATTCATAGTTAATTTAATTTGGAAATTACAAATAAACTAGACAAAGTGATGCCCCTGCACTTCACTCTGAAGCAACTGTAATATAACAAAGGTAATGTAGGACTTTCTATGCGACATTATTGTGTCTTGGAGACACAAATGATGCCCCAGCAGATGAAATTGTATTTAAAAGTTTTTAAATACAGAAAGTTCAGCATAGCACATAGGTCTATGGTTCACTGTGAGAGGAGAAAACTCAGTGTAGCATTCAAACTGTAGAAGAAGTTAATAGGAAACGCTACGCAACTCTTATGCAAGTAAATACTAAAAAAAATATTTTTTTTTAACTATCTCTAAAAGGAGTAAATATAAGAAAAATCAAAACTCTGACCACATGCACAATTTCAATATATGTACAAACAGCCAATAAAGTAAACATTTCCTAGCTTTCAAACTGTAAGAGGCAGGGCAGACAAGTGTCACACATTTAGCGTGAGACGCATGTATGTTCATGCTTATTTGGTGGCATTTTCCTTTGATCTATTGTTTTTCTCTTTGATCTTTCCAATGTTGGCCAAATCTCACGCATTTGCTTCATGTAAGTTGGCAGTACTGAGAAAAAGTTATCTGGAATAACTATATGATGGGACGAAGGAGGTAAAATAATACGCATGGGCATAAAAATGAATAGTGTCGAGTTAAATATAAAAGTGCAACCATAAATATACAAACCATATCAAAATAGGGTCCAGTTTTTATCCTGCCTTTGTCTGGTTGTGTGAAGTCCACAATGAATTCATGCATGACCATACCACAAGCTCCAGATTTATCAGTACCTATTGAAGATAAATTCATAGAGTGGAGTTTGAAATTAACTCTTGTCACATAATACATGTATATCTTTCTTGCATGAGTCTATACTTCGCCATAAAGGGGCCCTGTGATTACAATGTTCCATCGTCCAGGATTAATTGTGGACTCTATTATAACAAAAAAACTATTCTCTGTTTAGCACATTAGTTACATTCTTATTCATTACAAAGACAACAAGAGGCTGTCAGATAGACAGCAAACCTGATTTCCCTGCTGACGTTACACCCTGAACAGTTGAGCAAGTACAGACACAACATTTAATAAATGTGGTGAAAGATCTGAAAATTTTTAAATTGAACATTTACCTATTATGGTCCAATATCGGAAATCGAATTACATTATTACCATCAGCATATCAAAGAACCCCAAGAATTCATTTTTGTTGAAATACTTCTTAGCTAAACCATTTCTGTTCAAAGGGAAATACCCAAACTTTTTTTCCAAAAAACAATAATGTAAATCTAAATTAGATATGAATTGACCATAGTTCTTTAAAATTATAACCAAATATAATTATTAGTTTTCAAATAAATATTTCACTTCAATTATTGGGTGATTGACAATTGCCAGAATGAGATAGTATATATATATATATAGTCAATAGTTTCCAATATGTTATATAGTCAATAGTTTCCAATATGTTTTCTTTCATTTGTATCAAACTAATAAATCTGCATTTTATCTATGAATGTCAACAACTTTATCTACACAACGTTATGAAATGAAAAAAAATATCCTTTTATAAAAATAGATTATTATCTTATGAATTTGCACATCTGGAACCCCAAACAGGATGAAGTAAAATTAAAATAAACACACACAACAAAAATAAAATACCACATTACAACTGTGACATCTACCTTCAAAACACACTTGACATAAAAACATTTTTTTTTTTAAAGAAACTCCTGATTAATCAATTGAACAGAACTAATCATTGATAGACTATCTAAACGTATTAGTTTCTGTACAAAAGGGAAATTACTCAATAACATAATAAGCTACTTAAAAGGGTCCAGAAATCAAAACCGAGAAATGTTTAATTCGTGAAAATTCCACTTGACCTTCATTTTGTCACAGAAAACAACATATCTAAATTTGAAAAAAAAAATGTCAAAGCATTTTCCTGAAAAATAACGAACACTGGTCCATTTGATCATCATTTTGTTTTTTATATTTTGGTGTTTTAGAAAAAAAATTCCAATGTCCCAAATATACCCCTAAAGTCTTCTCATAATTTTTCCTAGCTCTTGATGCCCGCTAGTATATTTCTTAAGCTGTAAATGTTCCCTTTAATAATTCCTCTGTTCTATCAAAAATTTGTGTATCGTTTGCAAACATGTTTATTTTAACCTCTGTGTTTTCATTTTCTGTGTTGGATTGAGTTAAATCATTTCCTTGAATTTTAGGATTATTCTTTATTTGGGGGCAAATGATTCTCTCTTGAATTTAATACATTTAATATTGCCACCTTTCCCTTCTAAAATTATTAAAAAAACAATGATTTATAAGATTTTCAAAAAAGGCTTTTAAATTATATTTTAAAAAATTATGAAAAGAAAAGTAAGTGTTGGGATCGATTTCTTTTAATTGGCATTTTAGCAAAACATTAAAATCAGAGCATTCAGAGAATTTGAGAAAAAATATTAAAAACTAGAATATTGAACATCCGTACTTATTCAGAATCAAACAAGAAATTGATAGATCACTTTCAACAGAGAGTCCCATGAAACCTAAAAAAAATCAATAATCTGAATAACTCAACAGTTATTGTTATACAACTATAACACAATTGTGTCACAATGTTCCGTAACAAGCCAAGTAGACTGTTAATTGCACAACTGTAATTTTGGTCCAAAATTCATAACAATTACATAAAATCGTAGCGGTTGGTATGTATGAACTCCTTTGGTTAGACTAGACTTACCCATAACATACACATAATATGAAGCTCCCTGTATCAGATCGAGATTTTTCATTGTGGTGAACGTGTACTTGTTTATATTTGTGGCATCATAATCTGTAAATAATTGCTTCTTCTCTTCAACTGAAGCTGAACCACCATCAATCTGTGCAAAAAGGAGGATAAGCGAAATGCATGCCTTTAAAATGATGAGGTTATGATGAAGACATAATAAAAGTGGATGAGATGGAGATATTATGCTTAAAGTTTGAAGGAAGGACTAAGAAATGACCATTGAGACATACAGTCAGCATAGTTACATAACAAATTTTCAATACCTAGTGGTTAATGTCAATGCTGCTGATACTTTCATTTAGCAATTATTCTGGATTACTGAGATTTGATAAAATATGATATTTCCGTCAGCCAAATTCAAAGGCACAAATGCTCTCTCAATCTATTTTACTTCATTATATGCAAACATTTAAACCTTAAAAAAAAGTTTAGTAAAAGCCCTTTTGAAGCTTTAGGGTTTGACATATTCTATACTAAAGTTACTTTTCTTAAAAACAGGTATGTTGATATATGTAACATTTGTTTGGTGTCCTATTATTGAATAACCCATATTTCAAAAAGTACTTGCATCTCACATATCCCAGTGAACTTTTCCTTGATATTAACACAGATGGACAACTTCACACAAGACAATCTATGACAAACAGGATGTTTTCATTTTGCCAATTTCTCAGCAGTAACAAACCCTCTGCTCCCCTCGAATTGTGTTTACATATCTCAGTTGATACGTTATGCTTGTGAATGTTCATACTTTACAAACTTCTCATACAAGAGTGTGCTCCTATGGCAGAAACTGCCCAAAAAGTGTCACGAGGAGAAAAGATTAACTAGAGGCTCTAAAGAGCCTGTATCGCTAACCTTGGTCTAAGTGCATTTCAAACAAAGGGCCATCCCCAACATTGGAGACGAGAAAAGACTTCGTGACAAAAATCTCAATTTTATTGATCTTGTATTACTGATCTTTTAGTCTGTTTAGTTTCTCTCTATCATCTTTAGTTTTTGATCAAAACACCAAAAAAAAAACTTCTTTAAGGGCAATCACTCCTACGAGGAGTGACAGTCTACCAACTGTATTGGCAAAATTTGCTGATAATTTTTGTGATTTAAAGTATTTATCTATCTATTATAATTTAAATAATATAAGGCATAACGGAAAAGAAAAATGTTTATCTCTATTCTCTAAATATAACAGTTTTCATGGAACTAGGCAAAATTGAAAAAAAATGGTAAAACATGTCATTTCAAAATGACTCCTTTACAATTTGTCTAACTGTTGTGACGTATATGGGGAATTGGTAGAGCTCAATATTCTGAATAGTTTTGCTCTATTAGGTTTTCTCTATTCACAACGATTCAAAAAATAATAAACAAAACATGTATTTTACCCCTATGTTCTATTTTTGGCCATGTTGGTTGGTAAGCATGGTCATCCGACACATTTTCAAAGTTAGATAGCCTTATGATAAATTTGGCCAAGTTTGGTTAAATTTGTGTCTGTAGTTTCAGGAGAAGATTTTTTTTAAAGATTACAAAAATTTATAAAAAATTGTTAAAAATTCACTATAAAGGGCAATAACTCTTTATGGGGTCAATATAATATTTTTGTCATGTTGCCTTATTAGTAGATTTTTCTTAACTGTTTACACTTTATCTCTAACATAAGGGTACCCAAATTGCACCGAGTACCCAAATTGCACCTATTTAAGTACTCCTCATTACAGAATCATGGATAGTTTGGTGGTTGATTCAAACCCATTTTTTTATGACTCAATATGGATTAAAAATCAAATTGGTGTACCTATACAGTAAAGAAGGAAAGGGCTACAAAAAAAAAACCAGTATGGTAATTTCCCTAATATTACCAATGCAGGGACACCAACCCTACAAAGGAATGTCTGATGCGTCTAAAAATGTCAGGGCAGATTTATCTTGACCCGATGAACATTTTTACCTCTTATCAGATTTGCTCTAAATCTTTTGTAAGTTTGGTTGAATATTGTGTTGTGTCTTAACGTTTGTGTTTTGAGATCTGTGTTTCTGGTGCAGTATACGTTTGTCTTATACAAGTTAATTTCCATTTTCCATGGATAAAGTAGTGTGTTGGTCGAAATAATTATGACATCGTCACAGCATTAATTTAAAATAGCCTTTCAAGACAGTCATTTTCGAGATAATTATTTGGGACTAGTTTTGTAAAAATAATTGTGAATTTATGAACGCGTTCCATATAATTGTATGAACTTTAAGATTATATAAAAGCCAAAAAAATACATATCTGTTTGTGGTGTCCTGTGCTGTCATTAATGGGAGATGTCTGTTGTTATTCTACTGCTAACTTGTTGTAGGTATTATTATATTATCTATTTATGCACCTTTCTGTGCTGAGTGTACTTATTTTCATTTGTATTGTATTCCTGTCCGTATTGTTGTCATTTTAGCGATATATATTTTTAATAAATTGCCAAAAATTGGAAGGTTTCGGCAAGCCTAAAACCAGGTTCAATCCACCAATTATTCTTTAAATGTGCTGTACTAAATCAGGAATATGGCAGTTGTTATTAAATGGACCGTTTCTGTGCATGTTGGCGCTTTGTTGCATTTCAGTGTTTTGTATGTTCCGTTGTTTTCTTCTTAAAGTTCCTTGGTTTTATAACGTTGTCTATATTTATGGAGGTCTCCAATACCCTTTTAAGATATTCTAACGAATAACTTACATATGCTTTACAATTAGTATTATTGGCATCAGAGTTGTTTGACAAAGCTACGTGGTACATCAAGATATCTAACTTAGAAGTAAATCCTTCAAACTGAATATCTAAATAGGTGTCTGTAGCAATGTATTTCTGCATCAAAATAACTCCAGCTGGAATGCAAACAATTAAGAATACATGAATAATAAAAAAAACATTCATAATAGTTTTAATCAAAATTCTTATGTTTATACTGTATTTGACAACAATACAAACATGTTGAAATCATTATGGTCACATTGTATTAATTTCATAACTATTTTTTACTTTTGTGTTATCATAGAATTTTGTAATCAAGATCAAGATCATCCAAACATTACCCTTACCTGTGACTCCTTCATTAAATCCGACCTTGAAACCATTTGAGGTGACTGTTGCTATAGAGTATGAAGCACTGTATGCCTTCACTGTAAAGTAGTAGTTACCAGTTAATGGGGTTAACTCAAGGTCATAGAAAATGACTGTTTTGTTTAGTCCTACATTTGTAAAAGGAACAACATCATCTCTGGTCTTAGGGAATCTTCTGTCTGTTCCCACGGCAACCTCATAGAATACTACTTCCTGGTTTGGATCTTGTGCCTCCAACTGTGATTGGTCAACTTGCAATCCCGGGTTTCCTACAAAATATTCAGTAAACTAAAATCTTCTATCAAAATCATTCCATAGAAGTAATGGGCAGATTATTTGTCTTTTTTTTTTATCAATATGACCAATGAAGACTCAAGTTTTCCAATATATAAAGTTTAATGCATTCTGTTTCTTTTTTATTGAATATTTCATCACTTAACTCCATCATCATTACAACAAACATGTTTGATTATACTATCATAAAAAAAAAGGGGAATGTGTCCTAAAGATACAGATGATGCCCCCGTGGTTCGTGTAACACTTATCAATTTAAAATTTCTAAAAGTTTTCATTTTTTTTTTATCTGTTTAAAAATATCAAAATTCCTTTTTTTTTATTTTTACTGAAATTATAAAAGATTACACCAAAAAATTAAAATTATAATCATTTTAACTTCGTTTAAAAATTAATATCTAAGATATATTAGCAAACTGTAATAATACTTAACTGAACGTACAGTTTTCCTCATATTGATTTTTAAAACATGTGAAAGTTTGATTGTTTTGATTTTTTTATAAAATATAGGAAAGGAGAGAAGACTAAAAAGATGATACCTGTTACAAGTGTGAAACGAAATAAGAATGGAACGAAACAAAATGATATTTACAAAAGCAAAATCAAAACGAAAACAATATTTTCTGAAAAATATAAAACAAGAGGCTAACTTGTTTGATCTGTAGGATGAAAATGAGAAATATAATTCTTCAAGTCCACAAAACTAATAAGTTAGACCTGATTTTGACACACTTGATTCTCTAACTAAATGAACAGCAAGCAGATATTATTTGTCAATTTAGTGGTTACTGCTTTAAATGTGGTTATTAATGGTATGTCTGTACATTTGACCTGAACACCTCCGAGAGGGGCTTCAATAATGGTACATTTTTGAAAAAGGGAGCACACATTAATAGATATAAACAATTCACCAAAGTTTCATGCAATTTGGTTAAAGCGTTTTTGAGTTATAATACGACATGTGGACAACGAACAGACGGACAATGGTATACCATAAACGTCCAGTCAAGGACATTAATGTTTAATATGGACCAATTAAAAAATAGGGCCCAAAATCCAACTTCTTAATTCAGGGTTAGATTCAGCTAATTAAAGCCCCCCACCAATTCAAGACAACCCTAGTAAAATATGTCAAGAAATAAGCAATTTATACAAAGTATAACAAAAGTATTGTTGTGGTTCCTTTATCTTAAACCTTCCTTTCATGGCTTAAACATTGTGGAACAATTAACAAGTAATCCACGGAGATTAATACTCAAGTTATTGTCTATAAACCAAATCATTCCAGTTTTTAGTCCCCTTTTTGGCTCCTAATTCCTAAACGTTAAAGACCATTACCCAAAATATCAATCCCTACCTTTTTACCCCTTTTTTACTAAACAGCTAAGACAATGACCTCAAAATTCAATCCCAAGCTTCCTAATGTGTTATCAAACCTTGTGTTGCAAAAAACTTAAAGATAGAAATACTTTTACTCAAATATTGTCTGTCAACCAAAATGTCTTCCGACGACGATGCAGAGATCGCCATAGCATAATAGAAACGCAAAAATTGTATGGTCGAATAAAATGATTAAAGTCCAATAAATCCGAATAAATTGTCAAATCAGACTGATGATATATGGTCCGAGACCACAATTATTTCGTAGTGCATTTCTTTTAGAACATAAATGAAAATTAAAAAAATCCCACCTGCGCTTTCTCAAAGAAACTTTTACAGTGTGTTGTACTACTTTTGGGACAAATTATATCAAAATTACAGAACACTTCATCGTCTCTAACTCAAAATATGGACAATTTTATGTTTAGGGCGTCTTGAAATCTTTTGACAGCTTCCGAAGTGCTAAATTTAAACCTTTTCAGCTGGACCAAATCACTACTTTCTGGACCCAATTTTTTTTACAGTGTAATTTCACCCCCCTACTTGCAATTTGAGGCATTAAACATGGAGAAATAAATTTGGAAGGGGTATAAAAATTAATGGCAAGTAACCCACTGTCAACACTAGAGACTATATTTGTGAACAACGAAAATCAAGGGACGGCAATGGTGGTCTCGGAACTATATAGTCAGGAAAAAAAATAATGTTTGAACAATTCCAGGTAATATACAGCCTTCAACAATGAGCAAAACCCATACTGTATAGAAAGCTGAAACTTGAATATTTATTATTTAAGATAGTTTTCTTGTAAAATCAAACATACCTGCAGCAAAAGATTTGGATTGAACCAGTGTCCTCGCCATAAACAACTTTTGTAAGAAAGAAATTCAAGTTTTTCTTATCTTTAATGTTAGTGGTTTTGTTACACAGTATTAGGGTTCATGTGACCCTATGGCTAAAATGGCTGTATTTTCACCTCAAAATTTACTCTGAGTATTGACAAACCTGTGCATCTGGAAAAGTTTTAAGGCAAAGCATGCCCTAGATAAATAGAATTTAAATGCATTGTATGATTTAGAAAATTCATAACTTAACTGGATTTTGCCGTGCCCTTTTTTCGTCCCTGCAGAAGATGATAAAATTAACAAACATTTGAGTTTCCCTTGATATGGTCCACTCAGGTACACGGTTAAATCACCAATTATTGTCAGGTATCTATTGTCCATATTATTGTCCATGTCAATCAATACCTCTCACTTAAATTATTTGATGGTTTGGTTTAGTCTTTGTTAAAATGAAAGAAGACTGTGTTTGAAGACAGAAATGCCCCTGTTCAAGTTTTAAAGCATGAAAAAAAAATCAGTTTTCCAAGCTTTGTGTATTAGTTTCATAAAATATGAATGACTAAACTTTGATTGTAGACAAAAAATTGAATTGACTGAAGGAAAGATTGACGGAAGGATGATCAAGGATAAAAATTAGTGTCCCTATTATCAAAGGCTGGGCATAATAAACAATATTTATCGTTCCACAAAATACATCAATTATACTTATACCTGACAGCACATTCACTTGTTTCATGGCATTAGAAGGTAAACCAAATCCATCCCAGTTTGCATAGATTATAGTATTTGATGGTAAGAATTTAATGTCATAGCCTCTAATATCGCCATCAAACACCTTTCCAGGTAAAAGTGGATTTTTCTCAATAGTGACACCATCTGATCTTAAAATGTAGGTGTAGTTCAAAGCATTGGTCACCTTCACTAAAGAGTAGTACATTTTTCCATTTTCTAATCTTAATCCATCAGTCATGCCATCAGTTTTCACTAAAAATTTACAAGTTTAATTACTAAAATATGTATTATAACTTCAATTCACATCCATTGGAATTAATATAAAACAGTTTAAAAGTTAATAATCATTACATACAAGATATGCCCTACTTAATATCAATTACAGTCTGAGAGAAAAAACAAGAACTTTCGCACAATGTCGTTGGAAGTACATGTTTACCACACTCTTTTTTTTAAATACAAAATATATATAAAAAAGAAGATGCGGTATGATTGGAATGAGACAACTGTCCACAAGAGACCAAAATGACACAGACATTAACAACTATAGGTCACCGTACGGCCTTCAACAATAAGCAAAGCCCATACTGCATAGTCAGCTATAAAAGGCCCCGATATGACAATGTAAAACAATTCAAACGAGAAAACTAGCGGCCTTATTTATATAAAAAAAATGAACGAAAAACAAATATGTAACACATAAACAAATGACAACCATTTATTACAGGCTCCTGATTACCCCATTCCTTATTATACATTTACAAAAAAATGTGATTCTAAATTAAATATTAAATTATTCAATAATATAGAATCTGAGAAGTATATAACATAAATGTCCATACTCTGAGTGGGTATAATATATATATATGTTGTGTACAAGTTATCATTTTGTACAAATTATAATTTGTACAAAACAATTGTACAAATTATAATTTGTATTTTGACTTTGTACAAATTGTTATTTGTACAAAAAGTGCCTGTACAAATTACAATTTGTACAATATTTGATGAAAATTCACTCATAACTTGTACAGTATTTTATAATATATATTTTAGTGAAAAAGGCATTGATACACACAACAGAATTGCTAATTAATGACCACACCGTTCACCATATTTATCAAATACTAAATTAATTCTGTATCTTTCGTTTGAGATGGCATCGGGAATGCAGCACGATATCTTCTGACTTTCACATTTTTACATTTAAAAGTACTGTACCCGCCTTTGCATTTACATTAAAGAAACCCCTGACAACCTGATTTTTAAAGGCTGTTTAACTGCGATTCATAGCGAAAGTTGAAGCCCAAGAACAGTTACTGTGAATAAAATGTGTCT
The DNA here is from genome assembly GCF_965363235.1 of Mytilus galloprovincialis. Lineage (NCBI taxonomy): Eukaryota > Metazoa > Mollusca > Bivalvia > Mytilida > Mytilidae > Mytilus > Mytilus galloprovincialis. Next base: position 42,907,820 of record NC_134850.1, on the reverse strand, counting down.
TTCATAGCTTCAATTTAACGACATAAATATCCTGTTCAAATTTATACAGGTTTTCTGATTTGGTAATCAAAATCTCCAGATTCAACAATTACGCCTTAAATACATGTATATTGAGGACAGGTTTGGACACGATCATATATTATACTGAGGAATATGTATAATGACATTAACCCCAAACAACAAGTTATGATAGTTACTTGTTGTTTTTTTTCGGTGAAATATTAGTCTTGGATCTATTGTCCACACAGTGCACACTTCCTTGCAAAAATGATCGGTGTTATAATATCAGTATCGTTCCCAATTTAACTATGAGCTGATTATGCTTGTCCTTGGGAGTACACAGACTTGTTCTTTTGTCTATCATTCTATGTTAGATTTAGAACGTTTTGCAGAAATTTCTCCTTGTGATCAACAATGCAATCCATGTTTACACTATTACATCAATTGAGTAAATGACTGAACAAAGAATGTAAATAATTAATTCTAGGATATAGAGCTTTAGCAACTTATTCAAACAAATGACCCCAAAGTAGTTAGCTGTGGCAAAGTGTTTAGGAAGAGATAAATGTGAAAGTCATATGATGCAATTTCTCATTCCAGAATTCAATCAACTGTCCAAACGAATCATAAAGAACAATTTTATATTTTGTAGATAAGATGTACTGTATGGTCATTTAATACCAATTGTGTGTGTCAATGCTTTTTTCATCAAAATTCATATTATGCATTATTGTACAAGTTATAAGTGAATTTTCGTCAAAAATTGTACAAATTGTAATTTGTACAGGCACTTTTTGTACAAATTACAATTTGTACAAAGTCAAAATACAAATTATAATTTGTACAGTTTTTTTGTACAAATTTTAATTTGTACAAAATGGTAACTTGTACACAACATATAGATTCCATAACTACAACAAGTGTTTTACGATATCTCTCCACTCGAGACAGTAAAATTTAAATATTTGAAGCAAGAGGCTTGCTGAGTGTTTTAAATAATTAAAATTTAACTGTTGCGAGTGGAGAAATGTCGTAATACATGAGTTGTAGTGGTAGTATCTACTTCTCCCAAGATTTTTATCCTTCCTTTTCAAACATTGGCAGAAAGTTGTGTTCTTGAAATGTGACGTCATGGTCGCCTTATTTTATGACGTCACACTAGGAAATTCAAAAGAAATCAAGATAATTAAATTTCGACCAATCATTTGCTGAGAACAGATATTTCATTAGTGATAAGAAATATATTAGTGATGAGAAATATTGTTTCCACACCGCTCAGGAAATGTATGGTGTTTTGAGGTGACAAGGGTACTAAGGCTTGTTAACAGGGAAATAGGGACGAACAATTGATTAGTTTACTTCCAGTGATGGTATATATAATCTAGCTTGTATGCAATAAAGTAATTTGAATTCTTCACTGTAGTACTAGTCAGGATAAAACTTTAGTCATGTCAAGTTTCTATTTATTTAAAACAAAAATAAATTTTGAACAGTTTTTGAAAAATTCCAATTTAGCCAAGACTCATTTGGAAAATCAATAGTGGTTTTACTTCTATTTAGGATTTATGAACAAGCCAAACTCAATGTTTTGGGGAGCTTTTTATGAATTTATTCTCATTATTTCTTTTATTGGTTTATAAAAGAATCTTTTTCTAAGTGTCTTTTTAAGAAATATACAGTTATAAATAAATGAAATGATTTTTGAACAAACTTCATATAAAATAGGTTATTCATTAGATTTATAAGGCACTATTTTTATGACGCATCAACTGTGTATACTATCAAGAGATGAATTCTAACAGTAACTTGAAAAATATGTTCGCTAATACGTACTTAAAAGAGGAATAAAGCCCCAAAGTTTAGCACAGAAAAGTATCGCATATATACTGACTCAGGGTGCTATAATGCCCTAGCTAGTTAGAATACAGCTCATAGGTATTCTGACCGTACATATCATAAAATTCTTTTTTAAAACCATTTAAAAACAACTTACAGTTCATTTTCAGCCAGTCTTGAATAACAAGACCATCAAGCCTTTGGATCTTCCATTCGTAGCTTGTAACTGGACATGGGTCACCTGACATATCCCAAGATGCTCTGTAAGTATCGTCAACAGACTGGAACTGACTGTAAATATATATATATCACAGATTATTATACTTTTACCTTGTAACTGGACATGGGTCACCTGACATATCCCGTGATGCTCTGTAAGTGTTGTCAACTGTAATAAGACTGGAACTGACTATAAAAATATATATGATATTACATATTATTATTCATATAACTTGTAACTGGACATATAGGTCACCTGACATATCCCATAATGCTCTGTAAGTATCGTCAATAGACTGGAACTGACTATAAGAAAATAAAGTTTTTTGTTTCAGAATATAGTCAAATATTTTAGACTTTAAAACTAAAATATTATCATGAAAATATAAATAGGCACTTTAATATACATGTTATATAAATTATGTGAATATAGTTTTGTTTCTTATGGCACTCAAAAGTCATTATTTTAGAATATTCCAATGATGTTTTGTTGTCTTTACTATTGAGAAGCAACATATTTATTATCATTTCTTAATCAGCTGCATATCGAGTTTATCATGTGGTTTTAATTACATCAGTTCCATTGCAAACATACGTGCCCACTTTTGGCATTTAGCTTTCGGACCTTCGTCCATTGTTTGAACAAAAACTTGGGTATAATTTATCTCCTCCTATCAATTGATTAAATGATTGATTGGTGTTCGTTTTAACGCCACTCTCAACATTATTGTGCTATTTCGTGGAAGTCAGTTAATTTTTGATAGAGGCAGCCAGAGTGCCAGAAGAGAACCACCGATATCGGTAAAAAAAAATGACAATTCTAGACAATTAAGATTGGAGTTGAGTGCACCTGCCAGGTACGGGATTCGCACTCACAACCTCAGTGTCATTGGCTAGTGATACAGTAGTTTGACTACTTTGCGATCGATTCCAAAACAACATCCCATAAAGAAGTTGTATATTGAAAACTAGTACATGCTGCCTTTAATGTTCACCTTGTATTATTTGTGTATTTATGCACTGGTATTCACATAAGCTACACTTGATTATTTAGAATTAACATGCAACAGCATAAACAGTTGTGTGCAGACCAAGCATTATATGTAGACGGGCGGAAAAAGTTAAAGCAGCGTTTACTCGCGTGCACTTTATGTAAATCCAGTGTTAACTCCAAAATTTCAGTAGACATAAAAATATAAAAGGGCATTTATTTTCGTGTTTACTTCTGCGTTAACGCGGAACATCTTCTAGTTTTGTGTGTTTACTCAGGTAGACATTAGAAATTATCATTTTGACCAAGTTAACGTAATTATAGTAAACTTGAAAATTAAAGTTTACTAATGCTGCATTCAGGCGTAATTCGAATTTAATTCGAATTAGTTTAATTCACATTCAAAACGTTTTATGTCCTAACGTAAATTCTAATACGAATAACAATGCCCATCAAATTCGCTTCACTGTCCTAACGACATTAACTTTATATTTGTATAATCAATTAGTAATTTATAATTTAATTCGAATCACAATTTAGAAAGTGTCCATAAATAAAGGCAACAGTAGTATACCGCTGTTCAAAACTCATTAATCCATGGACAAAAACAAAATCGGGGTAACAAACTAAAACCGAGGGAAACGCATTAAATATAAGAGGAGAACAACGACACAACACTAAAATGTAACACACACAGAAACGGACCAAGCACTGTTTAATTGAATAATATTTACGAAAAAGCATTTCTAATGCGAATTGGATAATGCGAATAAGCGAATTCGAATTAAAATTTAAAAAAAAAGAGGAGTGTGTTAACCCGCTTAGCGAATTTGATTCATACTCGATTCGAATCCAATTCGAATAATATTTACATGTGAACGAGGCATAATGAATTATGTGCATTTAAAGTGCGTTTAATTTATATAATGCTTTGTCTAAACCCAACTGTATATGTTAAATATTGTGTTCATTTCTTCATCTTCATGGGATAATTTTTTATCTAATTCTGTAGGTAAATGTCTCTTTATATTTTTTTTGGCAATAAATGTGTCATTCGATTATTCATCATCATAATATATACTCCACTTACTGCAGATACTAATAATTAGTTTGATGATCTATTTACCATATATTTTCTTGCATTATGTACAAAGAGAAAGAAAGAATTATGTTGTTACAGAAATATGGCATCTCCGTAACTGAAGTCAATCAAAACACAATTGGGAAATGGATAGACAGGTACTTAATTACATAACAAGTATTTTTATTCTTTAAAACAGCACTTATATTGCTATATTTGACACCTTTCTTCATGTTTTGTTTGTTTGCATAGTTAATAATGAGGTGAACAAAGACATTGTTCTTTATGGTGTAGTGATTAGCGCATTGGACAGGTGTTTGTCTGTTTCTTGGAAGAAAATTTCAGGGGCTAAATGACACCAAAATAAACCCTTGACACCATTTGCAAGGATGGTCTTGATAAAAGATGATAGTCAGTCGGAAGGGGACAATAAATAGCTGACCCGTGTGACTGTCTAGAGATAGCAATATCTCTTGCACGTAGAAGAAACCCTTGTAGGTTTTGGAAAGGAGCAGGCTAAATGCTGCTAAAAGGCAGCACTCACACTAGCAAAGTGAAAAGGGATTAATATAAGTTGTAATAACTTGTTTCCCAATCCACAATTAATAAATTAGAATTTAAATTAGAAAAGGGATTAATATAAGTTGTAATAACTTGTTTCCCAATCCACAATTAATAAATTTGTTTAAAACCAAGTATATGGGATGGACGGACGGACCTTTGACCTTGTAAGTTGTACATACATTATGACACACCTTTTAGTGTTGCTTGATATACATGTCAAGTATGGACTTTGAAATCATAACAGTTCTCAAGATATAGACCGGACACAATCTTTACCATGTGTAGTACATGGGGATGTCAACATAAAACCAGTTTTTGACCTTGATCTTTAACCTAGAAAGTTGTACAAACATTATGACACATTCTTTGGGGTGGTTAATATACATTTCAAGTGTAAAGTATGAAATTATAATGGTTCTCTAGATATAGAGCAGACACAACTCATTACAGACTGACAGACATACGGATCACTATAGGGCGACCTCGCGGTACTAATTATTGAAATAACATACATTATACATTGCAGACACATAACACAGTGGTTTGGTTTAAACTATTTAATGATGACACTTAAACACTGTTTTGAAAGTACAATCATTCATCCAGAAAGGTATCAACGAAAAAGAGTGATTAAACTTTTGAAATATTTTTGACACCAATTCATTAAAACATGGTTCAAATCAAAAGTTTACAAATATAATTAGGCAGAACTTTTTTGTCTCTTTTACAAAATTTTGCAAAACATTCAAACTACGAAGTACAAATGTTCCCAAATCCGTATGATTTGTCAATGAGACAAATATCAAGCAGTCCCGATGAAGCCGATTTAAGCAACCACAGATTATTGTACGGCCTTTATCAATGAGCAAAACCCATAACATTTAGTTAGCTTTAAAAGACCTGATATGCTATATGTTCCATGTAATAAGTGATATTCTCAGTAATACTCTACAAGAAGGACTGTATCTGCTGACACATCTACAGGTGAAATTCCAATACACCAGCAAACCCTACACGAAAGGTGTCATTCTCTGACTTATGTTTAATTACTTGTACAGTACAAACAGTATCAAGAAAGACTGTACATACTTTCACATCACCTACAGAATTTCCAAAACATCAGCAATCCATACATGACAGGAGATGCCATTATCTGTCTAAGGTATTACTTGTACAGAAATCAAAGTGCTTGTAAGCACTGAAAGGTAAAGATTGCTTTAATTTATCAGTGGGAAGTAAAATTAAATATTGCATTTTCAAAAAAGCATTGGTTTAGTTGATTCAACTACAATTCTGGACAATAGGAGATAACTTCAATTTTTAAAGATGACTTTAATAATGACATCATTTATATTTTTAGAAGATATTAGATTCCTGCACCTTGCAAAAGTTAGGTAATTTTCCCAACAGTTGTAACATCGTTTTGTGACTGGAGAATCTGAGCATATATTTACATTGATAAATTACTGTAAATATTCACGGATAGGATGTACAGAATGTAATGATCAATGCACTATATTTTGTGTATCAAAAAGGTTGTGATAAGCCTTGGAAGATTTAGATATCAAGTCAGTAACATAGGGTTTTGATTGCATTTCATGCAATCTTTACCCAAAAACTCTAAAAAGCATACTATATACTTACACATCTCCCACAGAATTCTCTAGTATATCAGCGACTCCTACATGACTGAGAGGGTCCATACCCTGACTGAGATAAGACATATAGAGTCCATTGGATGTCACAACACTTGTCAGACTAGCTCCATTGATTCCTCTCACGGAAACATAAACCTAAAATGCAACATTTACAAAAATAATGGAAAAATTAAGATAAATATGAAGCATATAAAAAGCAATAACATAAACAATATCTTAAATGATACAAAAAAGCTTTTTCTTTTAATTTGCATTTACAACCTTTTTAAAAACTTGAATTCCTGAAAAAGTGGTTGGCTTGCAAGTCACAGGAGTGCAAAAATTTAAAATCAAATATCCTCCTTTTCTCAAATATGAAGAAGATTCCTCCATTCCTACTCCAATATATATATATAATTTATTTGAATGTAACGCCTCTTCTGATTGGCTGACGTTATTTTGTTATGAGCCCATAGACATAATTTAGTCATGTGACCGTGACGTCATTTTTCATGGTTTTCTACGGTTTAAAATGGAATTTAGAATTAAATTATAAGAAATGACTGTAATATATTTTCTGTCTATTCGAAATAACATAAAAAAATGTGGTGCACACTGTTAAATAACCTGCTACGCGCGATATTCAGTGTGCACCAAATTTTTTATGTTATTTCTTCATAGACAGAAAAAATACTACAGTCATTCCTTAAATGTATTAATTCCGCCTTATGTAATAATACTGTATTTTGATTGGAAGAGAGATATTTTAATTTTTTATCAATTTCTATGCATTGAGATTTTTTTTCTCTGCCGGTATATTCCATGTGCCGGAGAATTTGTTAGCAAATAACTTGGCAATTGGGGAATACCATGTCAAAAAACAACCCAATGAATTATTTTTATTCTAATAGGACAAAATTATGGTTTTCTTTATGCATGCAACTATTACAACTAGCTGTTCCAAATGAAATATAAAGAATAAAAACATTATTATTGAATTTTTACCAAATGACGTAAAAATTCTGTAAACCTGTACTTTTAATAGTGGAGTGACCAATCGAGAAAAAGGTGCTTATTTTACGACTTTAATGGACCGGCATAACTGCAGGCTAAAAACGATTTTTTTGCAAAGCCAATACCTAAAGCTAATTTTTTGACTGGTCTTAAGACATTTTCTGCATTGCAGTTTTTAATAAAATGGAAAGAAAAAAGACATTTGATTTTTTTTTTAAATATTCATATTGTAAAACTAGAATTTTTTAAAAATTTCCTAAATTTTGTCCATTTTCACTCAGTTTAACGAAAGCATACTCTGTATTATTTTAACGAAGTGGTTACAACAAAAAGATTGTAGTAATACTTTTGAACTTTCTGCTGCCATACTCCGAAAGGTCCTGGCAATAGCAGAATGCATACTTGCTTTAAACAAAAACTTTAACCCATTTCTTCTTGATTTGGCATTACAATTACACCATGAGTTTGGCTCTAAAAATCTATTCTGATTCTTAACAAGACTATTTTGTTCCATGAAAAACCAAGATATATCTGACAAGTCTTGGGTATTTCTGCAACTTCTTTCTGGACAGAACTTAGATTCGATTACCTTTTCTGCAGAAAGCACTGAACAAATTTTCCATTTGGACCCGCTTTTATAAAAAAAAAAAAAAAATAGGCTACTAGTATCAGAGGTTTGATCTGAATCGTTTGTAACCTATGCTCCGGTTATAGATGTCAAGCCCAGCGACATGGCAACAGTATTTATAACTATGAAACAATGTTTAGATATGTCAAAACGTATCGGTCAACAATATGCTGTGCAAACATTTGACAATTAATTGTATGTTGATGTCCAACAAGTGAAATTGTCTATGCCAGAGTTTTTCAATCACACATTATAAGTCTAGGTGGAAGTCGTGGACTTCTTTCCTGTTTTATAGAAACAGTTTGCAAGTTATGGGCATCAGCTGGGCTTTATGACCTTCTTGTTGACTCTGGAATGTATGCTCCTAATAAGGTAGATTAGATGGGCGTTGGCAAACAGTTTAATCGTGGTGTTGGAGAATTAACTTTGGCCTATGAAGCTGGCATCGCTCTTTTGTTTAATTTAAAAGCATTCTTCAATTGGAGCAAAGATGCAAACCATTTAAATAATATTGAACTGAATGTATGGAAGGCGTTCTTTGACAGTCACAGTTCATTTGCTGAAACATCAAAAAGCACCGAAGGTATTGAACAGTTCTTTTCTGTTTTTAAAAAACATATATTGCAATTGTTTGAAGAATATACAATAAACTCTTGTAAACTATAACCAACCTTTGCATTTTGGTATATGTTTCTTCGTGCAGTTGAGGTACCAATATTTGTTCATGTGACTGTTGTAGAAATTATTTAACTCACCGAGCAATGTTGGAAGAAGACGGCGATGAAAACGATGACTAATGTCAGTTTTTCGAAACTTGACATGCCTTTTCTTTGTTAAAATACCCCTACAACCACTCTTTCTAAGGGGTTCATTTGTGCTTTTATAAGGCCCAATCCATTAAACCTCAGTTCATAGAGCTAAAGTATACGCTGAACCTTCAGTCCTTCATTTAACTCATTTGAGTTAATTACCTTGTGAAATATTTGTGACTGGCAATAAATATACATCAAAGCAAAAACCAATTAACTTAGATTCTCATTAAAAAGCCTTAAATTTAAAAAAATATATCTTTAGAAGTACACGAGAGAAATTGAGAGTAGGTTGTTCTATTTTCTCATTGTTGCTAGTCTGAATTCCCTTGAAAATGAGCATTAGGTGGTTTATTATTTTCAAATTTAGTTGAAAATGAAGTGTCACAGTTTATTTCATTATTAATTTCTTGTTAAGGTAGATAGGGTGTCTTCCTCCATCTTGGATTTTGAAATACCAGAAAACAAGGTCTATATCTTTGATAAAATGTGCAAATTTTGAGATAAGTAGGTAATTCATGTGTAAGATTTTTCATTATAATGTAGAAAATGCAATGTCTTATCATATTTATGGTTGCATTTTACCATTAACTGAATACTTTTGTTTGATTCAAATTTTCCAAACTTTGCCAAATAAGGGGAGATAACTCAAATGCAAGGGCAGATAATTCAGATTGTGTTATTTTTACAATAAAATGTGTTAGGAATTTACCCATTTTATTATGTAGCAAGAAAACGAGTTCGGTGACCCCCATTTTTCTTTTTCTTATCTGAAAGAATAATATTGTAGCCATCTTCTCATATTTTATCTAAAAATTCTATGGTGTAGTTTTCGTTTTAATGAGGAAAATTGGGGTTTCCATGCTAATCACTAACCTTTGACCTTATTTTAAAAAAAAATGCACCATATTTCAATTCTACGACCCAGCAAAAATTTAAGAGTAAACATTTCTCTTTCCGAAAAGTCATGATTTAGCCTGCAGGTAGGGTGGTCCATTAAAGTTGAAAATTTGTTGGCTTGATCACTCCACTATAATGACATCATAAATAAAACTCAATGACGTTACGCACGATACTGGTGATACCTGACGTTACATTAAAATAACGTCGAAATACACAAGTCGCTTGTTGTTAAACGAACGTATGAATTTATGTTTGTCACGATTGTCCCCCCATTCGTTTTTACCTCTTTAAAGCATTCCCTACATGTACATGTATATATTTTCATATATTATTGGTTTCTATAACTACTGTTTCTTTATAGGGATAAATACTGATTAATAAATTTCTAGCATTTTATTTCATCAATACATTTAATAAATTTCTAGCATTTTATTTCATTAATACATTCTAAAACATTTAAATGTGTTTCTTCTGTGATTCGAATGACATTGTTTGCAGTTACTTCCGAACAAATATAGACCACTGACGAAGCAGGTACAACCGCTTTCCTGTTCACAAGACGATATTGAAAGGCGAGTTCGTTTTGTTGTAATATAGACCACGAAACACAGGTGTTCTTGCAGGGAGTAAAGATCCCCAAGAATCCGTTGTGTCAATGCGTAACGTTTCCATGCTTTTCTCTACTTTCAGCATGCAGTACTCTTCCTCATCGTCGTCAGTATATAACGCAACTAATTGACCAACCGAAACTAATTCTTGCAAAGACACTTGTTCATTTTCTTCATTTTCTTGTGCATCCGCTCTGTATTCTCGCATCATTTCCCATTCAGTATAACCACCAGTTTTTATCGAATTAGAACACTGGTCATACATGTGATGACAACAGTTTACACAGAAACAAGACAATTCACTGATATTTATCAATCCTTTAGCAGAATCACGACTAGCTCTTACTTGGTGAAGAGATGGAATGCTAGGCACCGGCTTAAAAGACAGTCTGTTGTCACGGTGAATCGTTTCCGCATATCGGAATATTCTTCTCTTACAATGTGACCTCAGTTATGCTAGAAATGAATTCGCGTATTCATAGAGATCTTTTGCTGTACTTATCTGAGTATGTCTGCGTGAAATGGCACAGTCGGCTTGTCTCTCAATAATTCCTCCAGCAGCGTCTTGTGGTCCTGAAATGCACAGATAAGTTTTTTATGTCAACTGCATGACATTGGACCTTACCATTTTACCGCGTTCAAGGTTTATGATTTTTGTTATAGTAACAATACCGAAAGTCACGAGAAATATAAGAGATACATTCAATACCCTACAGCGACTGCCAAGATGAAGAACAGAAATAAAAGCCCTGTTCCTTGATACAACGTATTTATTTTTGTGTCAGGTGTAATTTAGTCCGATGCACATGTGTTATCAAAATACATTTATTTCAAATTCGATATAATAAAAAAAAACATGTAAAAAAACAAACTTTCTAGAATAATGTTTTCAAACATTAACCCATAATGTGACGGATTGAAAGAAAACAGTTTACCGATAATGTGAATACCCGACCGCTTTTAAAATATTTACATTTTAAACAAATAACTCATAAATATTCAATCAAAAGCTAAATAATATGTATTTCATTTGTACTCGAAAATGTGAGAAAAATCATTAAATCTGTGTCCAAGATATCTAGCGTAGAGACTGACAGACGGACTGACATTCAACTGTATTTAAAAGCAATCATAGTAGTAAGTTCGAGGATAATAAAATAAATTATTATAAATACCTTTTGCAGGGGAAGTTTCGAAGAAATTTCTTGTGAAATGTTGATATCCAAAGTCGTCGCTTGTTTGACTAATATCTCCGAAACAGTGTCTGCTCTTATACTGGGCTGCACACCCGTCAGTAAACTCGTGCATTGTTTCGACTGAATATGAAATCGACTGTAAATATTTCGCTATATAATTTCGGACTTGGTGAACAAAGTATTGATCATGAACTAAGTCTGGGCTTATAACGAAAAATTGTTCAGTGATAATTTCAGGAAAGTCTTCTGAACTATCAACACCATCGTATTCTAGCAATGCATGTTTATGTAGAATAATGACATGGACCAACACTTCGGGTTTTTTAAAGTAAGCACTTTGAATCTCAGTAAGCTCGGAACACCTGTAATTTTCACTAAAGACATGCACACAAACACATTGCTTTTCTGGGAGATTTCTAACAAGATTTTGAAATTGTTCATTTTGCCATGTAGCTCTGTGCTAATGCACAGGAAAAGTTTTAATTAGTTTTCTGAAATATGACAACAATTCACCAACTTGACTTTCTTTTTTCACGAGCATTAGTTTCTTTATGGTTTTGTTCCCTTTAACATTAACGCTTACATTTTCAAACTTTTCCCACTTCACAAATTCCGTAGTGTCAGATACATCAAGTTCACAAGGCAGAAAATTCAAGATTTCAACTCCACAATCGGAACAGTTTCTTTTAAGGCACTGTAAATTGTGTGAACCATCAACTTTTTCGCATAATGTTGCATTAACGACATCAGATATTGAATCGTACACAGGAGTAGAATAGCATTCATTCGGTTCATTTTCTATCAAAAGTTTCTTTCGGAATTCCATACACGATTTAAAGACAGTTTTAAATTCTACATGGTACTTGCAGCAACATGTTTGTATATCCGTAAGTCGGACGGGTCGCACAAAGTAGGGTTTGCACCTTTCGAACATTCTTTGAGCTATTTTGATAGAGGGGTTTTCTCCGATAAAGTCCAAATACACATCGGTCTGTGTTTTTTCTAGTATGTGTGTCATGTGGCTTGAATAAGTTTTCGGACCAATGCGGACCCTTTTGATATCTGCCTTGTTACCAGTCGGACGAGAAATACCAGGCTTACACCAGAACTCATAAATACGTTTCTTTGTGTCAGGTGTTATTGCATCTAATCTAGTTTTTCTATTTGTGTAAGTCCAGCTTGATTTTTCAGATTTAAGTATTCTTGTTCTAATTGCATGACCACGGCTAACTCTTCTTACCGGCCGTAATCCCAATTTCCTAGCCAGTTTCGTTCTGCATTTATTATCACTGATTTTTTCACCACTTACTGATGAAATAATAACATTCATCGTTTTCAAAGAGTCATCCGATCTTTTCCTCTTACAGTTGTCAATAACTGTTTTTAAATCTTCCGTCAAGGCTTTTGATGTTTTGTGTTCTTCTATTTCCTCCGGCGAAGAAATCACTTCAGAAGATTGCAGTTTTCTCACAGTCAACGAGTTCGAATTTTGCAAGTATGCGACCATGGTTGTCACCCGCCTGTCTGGGCTCTTTGGTAGGGCCAGTTTCAGTTTCTTCAATGCCCGATGTTTTTCTGTTCTATTCTCGAAAGTATTTCGCATATTTAAATCCTCGTTTTGCCTTTGATCATTGATATTTTCTTCACGTTTTCTCTTTCTATATTTCCGTTTTCTCTCCGTTTCTTTGACCCGTCTCATTTGTTCTTTCTCTTGTTTCTCTCTATGTTGTCTTTGACGTACTGCCTCATCTGATAAAGCATACTCGTTTTCCTTTAGATTTCTATTTCTGTAATAAGATTTAAGCCCTTGTTCTCGTCGCTTTTGAAGCTTTTCTTGTTTGTACCGTTCAAGTCCTTCCTTAGATGACTTCCTTTTTTTTCACTGAAATAATTATGAAAGTTTCATTATATAATGTATTTTAGAAACGATTAGGACAGATTTACGATGACAAAAAATAAATACAAATATAAACACTTGCAGATAATCTTGAATAGTTTAATAATATCCGATTGATTTTCACAGATAATGTAATCTTCAAATTATTAGGAGCGAATTTGTTTCTCGCTTCTGAATAGACCAATTTATTTACTCAGATCAGGGGCCCTCGAAAGGCCATTCAATGCATACATTAATCATTTTGACAATTATCAACAACAAAAAACGTTTGTAACGTTACGTGTAACTTTCAAAAACGGAGTTTCATGTATGTGACATTTTATTGGACATGCGGTTTTGTTTGTAATTTGTGCAAACCTGGGCGCATTGTCATGTTTCAAGGCTCAAAATGCGAAGAAAGGTTTGTACTTTTTAAAGCGGTAAATAGAATTAAGGAAATATTCAATAAAACAAATTAATTTATTCTCATTCGACGGATAAGTGCCGGAAAATGTGTGAAAACTGTATTTGTGACAAATTCTTGGACATGAGATAAATTCCGACCTGTGTAAACCGACGTAACAACAAAGAAAAAAAATAGATGATTTAAAAGGCGAGACTTTGTACAAAATAATGATACCAATATTGATTAACTTACCAGTATTCTGTTCATAAAAATCAAGTCCGTAAGTTCGGCTAAAATATTTCCCTGCCTGTGGGACACTTTTTAATATCTCATTCAGGGGCCCATTGCTTCGCTTCAAGTACTGGTTGTGTTCATATTTTTTGACGTCACAATGCTATGACGTTGAACGTTGCGCTGCCCGAAAATGGTAACTTTTGGTGAAAAAATCACCAATCTTCAGCACATTTTGCCCAAATAACGGCATCTATTTGTAACGCAGGACACGAGAAAATGACGTTATTTATAAAATCGTGTTCGGTTTATTCACATACACTTGTACTAAAATGTCACAATGCTATGACGTTGAACGTTGCGCTGCCCGAAAATGGTAACTTTTGGTGAAAAAATCACCAATCTTCAGCACATTTTGCCCAAATACCGGCATCTATTTGTAACGCAGGACACGAGAAAAATTACGTTATTTATAAAATCGTGTTCGGTTTATTCACATACACTCGTACTAAAATGTCATTCAAATTTCATATAAATTTCCGAGACATTCAGCTTTATTTTGATGTAAAAGGAGTAGGTCCGGTAAGGCCCCTTTTTGGCCAAAAAATATAACAGTTTTACAAAATTGTTAAAATGAAAATTTTTAGTTATTTATTGGACAGTTGAATGTTTCTGCTACATAATTATGGGCTGTTTTTGACAATACAATGCACATATATCGGGTTGTAGCACCTTTCAGTCATGCTAAATTACTGAAATCTTCAAAATTCTATCATTTTAGTTAAATTTTAGACGGTTTCCGTGTTAAACGAAAGTGGCCGCATTCGTGTTCATCCGTAATATTGCAATGTAAGTTGTATTTTATGATAATACATAACATATATAAAGGTTGTGGATGAACACGGATGCGGCCACTTTCATTTTTGACAAATACAATCTGAAAAGTGACGTTTTTTTGGCATATTTGAGAGATTTTTCATATTTGAGCTTCAATCGGATCTTAATCAGTTAAAATCTTTCACATAAACTAATTGAATCAAGTGAAATAGACACTTAAGTGATTAAAAAGTGGTCAAAATCTTTCGTCAGATGAAACTGAAATTTGAGGCCAAAATGAGTCCTTACCGGACCTACTCCTTTATATGTTTTCTAGTAGCAACGACAATATAGTGACCAATTGTTGCTTATGACACGGTATTTTTTCTTGAGTGTCACCAGTTCCGTGCGTAACGTCAATGGAAAAGCATTGTCAATATCATAAATAAGGAGATATATATGCAGTCCCTGACTATGCATAACAATTTTTCAGAAATGATTATACGGCCAATGCAATTTGACTGGGCAAATAACACAGCTGCAGAATATACAACAATTATACAGTAAAGTAGAAATTCAATATGATACTTATACCTGATTGCAATAAAATGTCTGAGTTTAAGATGGATCCAAAGAACATTCGGTGGAATTAAACAATTTTAACCAGGTTCAACCCACCATTTTTTCCTTTAAAAATGCCCTGTACCAAGTCAGGAATATGGTCACTGTTATATTATAGTTCGTTTCTGTGTGTATTACATTATAACGTTGTGTCGTTTGTTTTCTCTTATTTTTGAGTGTAAATTCACATTGAGATAAGACGTGTCACGGTACTTGTCTATCCCAAATTCATGTATTTGGTTTTGATGTTATATATATTATTCTCGTGGGATTTTGTCTATGTGTGTTACATTTTAGTGTTATGTCGTTGTTCTCCTCTTATATTTAATGCGTTTCCCTCGGTTTTAGTTTGTTATCCCGATTTTGTTTTTTGTCCATGGATTTATGAGTTTTGAACAGCGGTATACTACTGTTGCCTTTATTTATCATGCTTTCAAGGGGTATTTGTCAAAAATACTGGTTTCAAAGTAAACAAATTTCCCTTGCCTAACTAATCTTGAAATTTGTACCTCTCAACCAGTGTTTTTGGCAAATACCCCTTATAAGCATGTTGTATTTGTTCAAAATAACACTAAGACCATGTCAAAAGTTTGAATTCATAATTAAAGACTTTAAAATAATACCAAACTAACCATTCTATATCCTAGAAGATTGAGACTA
The DNA here is from genome assembly GCF_965363235.1 of Mytilus galloprovincialis. Taxonomy (NCBI): domain Eukaryota; kingdom Metazoa; phylum Mollusca; class Bivalvia; order Mytilida; family Mytilidae; genus Mytilus; species Mytilus galloprovincialis. The sequence goes on along the minus strand of NC_134850.1, from coordinate 42,891,724 downwards.
TCTATTGTATAGTATCTAACTCCATCTTCTAAAACTATGTTAAACTTACCACTCTATAACCAACAAGATTGAGACCACCTATTGTTAAGTATCTGACTCCATCTTCTAAGTCTATGTTACCAACTTGCCACTCTATAACCAACAAGATTAAGACCACCTATTGTATAGCATCTGACTCCATCTTCTAAATCTATGTCAAACTTGCCACTCTATAACCAAAAAGATTGAGACTACCTATTGTATAGTATCTGACTCCATCTTCTAAATCTATGTCAAACTTACCACTCTATAACCAACAAGATTGAGACCACCTATTGTATAGCATCTGACTCCATCTTCTAAATCTATGTCAAACTTGCCACTCTATAACCAACAAGATTGAGACCACCTATTGTATAGTATCTGACTCCATCTTCTAAATCTATGTTACAAACTTGCCACTCTATAACCAACAAGATTGAGACCACCTATTGTATAGTATCTGACTCCATCTTCTAAATCTATGTTACAAACTTACCATTCTATAACCAACAAGATTGAGACCACCTATTGTATAGTATCTGACTCCATCTTCTAAATCTATGTTACAAACTTACCACGCTATAACCAACAAGATTGAGACCACCTATTGTATAGTATCTGACTCCATCTTCTGAATCTATGTCAAACTTACCACTCTATAACCAACAAGATTGAGACCACCTATTGTATAGTATCTGACTCCATCTTCTAAATCTATGTCAAACTTACCACTCTATAACCAACAAGATTGAGACCACCTATTGTATAGTATCTGACTCTATCTTCTAAATCTATGTCAAACTTACCACTCTATAACCAACAAGATTGAGACTACCTAATGTATAGCATCTGACTCAATCTTCTAAATCTATGTCAAACTTACCACTCTATAACCAACAAGATTGAGACCACCTATTGTATAGTATCTGACTCCATCTTCTAAATCTATGTCAAACTTACCACTCTATAACCAACAAGATTGAGACTACTTATTGTATAGTATCTGACTCCATCTTCTAAATTTATGTCAAAGAAAGGTTTGATTTGTCCACCACCAGGTGTCGTTCCAAGAGCTATCTGGTACCTTCATATGAAATACAATGAAGATATATTATGATGTTTATTTTAGTGTCACATAACTAAGGCATATTTGGGAAATATTTTGAAAAGTCACTTTACATGAAAACATTGCGATTAACAACCTAAGCATAGGATATATGACCAATGATAAGATGTTATTTCATCTTGGTGTACAGATAATGATATTGTTTAATCACTGCATCCTGTGTCTTTTTGATAGAAAATTTCCTAATTCATGGTTCGAAGCAAAATTATTTTTTTGTTTGTTTTCATTTAACCATGGGTTGGGCATTTATATTTATATTTTACCGCTCGCTAACGCTCAGGTTAAAATAATCGAATATAAATGCCCAACCCGAGGTTAAATGAAATCAAATCTACGGCTGCCATGCATTATTTTGATTTTAAAATGACAATTACTGTAAGTTTGTCAACTGTAATGCCCTATACACCCGATACTGTTAAGCTGGTCCGTTTTACCCCATGTTTAAAAACAGAGTTTTCATTATTTTTTCTTGAATATTGTAAGAATGTGCACATTCCTCTGATTTTTATTGTTATTCATATTGTTGTCTTGTTTCATAATGTTTATTATTTGAACAGAGTATGACAAACTTTGTCAAAAAATTCGACGAATGTTTGTTTTGCTGCAACCAAATAATTATTTTCCTTTGATTTGCATAGTAAAATATTGGACTGATATAATGAATTTATCTTTAATAATATTTGTTAACAATTCATAAAATCTAGTCAGTCAAATTATACAGTATAATAATATATGAAGTTATAAATCCTTTTCATGTTTTACAATTCATACATATACAATATTAGGTCAATGTCAGAAAAAAATAATTTTTTTTTAGTATGAGGCTGAGAAATATAGATTCCAAATCTGCAACAAGTGTGTTACGATATTTCTCCACTCGAGACAGTTAAATTTTATAATTTAAACCGCGAGGCTTTGCCGAGCATTTTAAATAGTTAAAATTTAACTGTGGAGAGTGGAAAAATATCATAATACAAGAGTTATAGTGGTGGAATCTGTTTCTCTAATGATTTTTATTCTTTCTTTTTAAAGATTTGAAGAAAGTTGTGTACTTTTTATGTGTAGTCATTAGGCATGGTCACCTTTTTTCATGATGTCACAATAAAAAAATTCAGAAGAAACAAAGGAAATTTAACGTCACAATAAAATTTCGACCAATCATTTGCCGAGAACAAATTTTTCACTAGAGATAAGAAATATTTTTGTCACACCGGTCAGGAATGTGAAAATAGCATGAAAATTAGAGAAACTGGGTTTTAACGAGCCCTTCCCTAGTTTTGAGCCAAATACAAAATTTTAATACTTTCATGGCATTGACCTAAAATTGTTTTTATACCTCAAATTCAATTAAAGCATTGATAGCTATTGAAATTGTAATTCAAATGTCAAAACTTATTTCCATCCCTTAATGAACCCTTGATTGTGGAAAAAGGTTTTCCATGATGAAATTGACATTGCACAAAATATGGGTGTTACTATATTTAGGAAACAAACAAAACTAGTTGCAGTATAAATCATTGTTTTTACTCATTCCAAGCTGACTTTGTTTTCCTTTCACAGACGATTTGTACATACATACCAAAATTAATAACGAAGTTTCCATCAATTTATTATTTTATCATATTTTTTTTGAAAATTAATTTTATATTTTTTCTTTGTAATAAAAATGAAAATAAACCGTTTAACAGGGGGTAACGCGGAACAGCCAATTTTGTGTATTAATGCGTTAGTGCTAAAAGTAGATATATTGTGATTATACTGGTTGAGGATAATAGGTCGTCATATTGGAATTTGTTTTCAGTAAAGTCTGTTCTAAGTATTGGAAAAAATAATGTCTTACTATGTTCCTATACTGTTTGGGATGTTAATGTATGCTATCTTCAATAAATTCAGAAACTTATAAAGTAGAGTGTAATGCAGCATTAACAGCAGGTTATGCACTTTGAGCTTACTTTCAGTTACTGCATTAGCACTATTTGTTAAGCAATCAATCAATCACTCAATCAGTAGATGTGTGCATTCTTTTATACATTATAATATTGTTTATCATTTTGGGCTTTTGAAATGTATTAAACAGTTTTCAGTATATTTCATGAAATAATTTGTATATACATTTTGACAGTTAACTGAGGAAGATTAACAGGAGGAGAGTTGAGATATAACAAACTAGAGGCTCAAAAGAGCCTGTGTCGCTCACCTTGGTCTATGTGAATATTAAAGGAAGCAGATGGATTCATGACAAAATTGTGTTTTGGTGATGGTTTTGTACATCTTACTTTACTGAACATTCTTGCTGCTTAAAATTATCTCTATCTATAATGAACTTGGCCCATTAGTTTCAGTGGAAAATGTTAGTAAAAATTTACATATTTTATGAAAATTGTTAAAAATTGACTATAAAGAACAATTTCTCCTAAGGGGGTCAATTGACCATTTCGGTCATGTTGACTTATTTGTAAATCTTACTTTGCTGAACATTATTGTTGTTTACAGTTTATCTCTATCAATAATAATATTCAAGATAATGACCAAAAACAGCAAGATTTCCTTAAAACTAACAATTCAGGGTCAGCAACCCAACAACGGGTTGTCCGATTCATCTAAAAATTTTAGAGCAGATAAATAATGACCTGATAAACAATTTTACCCCATGTCAGATTTGCTCTAATGCTTTGGGTTTTGAGTTATTAGCCAAAAACTGCATTTTACCCCATGTTCTATTTTTAGCCATGGCGGCCATCTTGGTTTGTTGGCTAAGTTACCGGACACATTTTTTTAACTAGATACCCCAATGATGATTATGGCTAAGTTTGGTTAAATTTGGCCCAGTAGTTTCAGAGGAGAAGATTTTTCTAAAAGATTACTAAGATTTACGAAAAATGGTTAAAAATTGACTATAAAGGGCAATAACTCCTAAAGTGGTCAAATGACCATTTCAGTCATGTTGACTTATTTGTAAATCTTACTTTGCTGAACATTATTGCTGTTTATAGTTTATCTCTATCTATAATAATATTCGAGATAATAACCAAAAACAGCAAAATTTCCTTAAAATTACTAATTCAGGGCCAGCAACCCAACAACAGGTTGTCCGATTCATCTGAAAATTTCAGGGCAGATAGATCTTAAACTGATAAACAATTTGACCCGACGTCAGATTTGCTCTAAATGCTTTGGGTTTTGAGTTATAAGCCAAAAACTGCATTTTACCCCATGTTCTATTTTTAGCCATGGCGGCCATCTTGGTTTGATGGCCGGGTCACAGGACACATTTTTAAACTACTAACTCAAAAGATGATTGTGGCCAAGTTTGGATTAATTTGGCCAAGTAGTTTCAGAGGAGAAGATTTTTGTAAAATATTACTAAGATTTACGAAAAATGGTTAAAAATTGACTATAAAGGGCAATAACTCCTAAAGGGGTCAACTGACCATTTCAGTCATTTTGACTTATTTGTAAATCTTACTTTGCTGAACATTATTGCTGTTCACTATTTATCTCTATCTATAATAATATTTAAGATAAAAACCAAAAACAGCAAAATTTTCTTAAAATTACTAAATCAGGGGCAGCAACCCAACAACGGGTTATCCGATTCATCTGAAAATTTCAGGGCAGATAGATCTTCACCTATTTAAAAATTCTACACCATGTCAGATTTGCTCTAAATGCTTTGATTTTTGAGTTATAAGCCAAAAACTGCATTTTACCCCTATGTTCTATTTTTAGCCATGGCGGCCATCTTGGATGGTTGGCCGGGTCACCGGACACATTTTTTAAACTAGATACCCCAATGATGATTGTGGCCAAGTTTGATTTAATTTGGCCCAGTAGTTTCAGAGGAGAAGATTTTTGTAAAAGTTAACGACGACGACGGACGACGGACGACGCCGGACGCCGGACGCCAAGTGATAAGAAAAGCTCACTTGGCCTTTAGGCCAGGTGAGCTAATAATATGTAAGATAATAACCAAAACTAGAGGCTCTAAAGAGCCTGTGTCGCTCACCTTGGTCTATGTGAATATTAAACAATGGACACAGATGGATTCATGACAAAATTGTGTTTTGGTGATGGTGATGTGTTTGTAGATCTTACTTTACTAAACATTCTTGCTGCTTACAATTATCTCTATCTATAACAGTACTTTCTGTGGAAAATGTTATTGAAAATCTTCAAATTTTAAGAAAATTGTTAAAAATTGACTATGAATGGCAATAACTCCTTAGGGGGTCAATTGACTATTTTGGTCATACTGACTTATTTTTAGTTCTTACTTTGCTGTACATTATAATTATTGCTGTTTACAGTTTATCTCTATCTATAATAATATTCAAGATAATAACAAAAAAACAGCAAAATTTCCTCAAAATTACCAATTCTTGGGCAGCAACCTAACAACCGATTATCCGATTCATCTGAAAATTCCAGGGCAGATAGATCGTGACCTGATCAACAATTTTACTTCCTGTCAGATTTGCTCTAAATGCTTTGGCTTTTGAGTTATAAGCCAAAAACTGCATTTTACCCCCATGTTCTATTTTTAGCCATGGCGGCTATCTTGGTTTGTTGGCCGAGTTACCGGACACATTTTTTTAACTAGATACCCCAATGATGATTATGGCTAAGTGTGGTTAAATTTGGCCCAGTAGTTTCAGAGGAGAAGATTTTTCTAAAAGATTACTAAGATTTACGAAAAATGGTTAAAAATTGACTATAAAGGGCAATAACTCCTAAACTGGTCAACTGACCATTTTGGTCATGTTGACTTATTTGTAGATCTTACTTTGCTGAACATTATTGCTGTTTACAGTTTATCTCTATCTATAATAATATTCAAGATAATAACCAAAAACAGCAAAATTTCCTTAAAATTATCATTTCAGGGGCAGCAACCCAACAACAGATTATAATCCGATTCATCTGAAAATTCCAGGGCAGATACATCGTGACCTGATCAACAATTTTACTTCCTGTCAGATTTGCTCTAAATGCTTTGGTTTTTGAGTTATAAGCCAAAAACTGCATTTTACCCCTATGTTCTATTTTTAGCCATGGCGGCCATCTTGGTTGGTTGGCCGGGTCACCGGACACATTTTTTAAACTAGATACCCCAATGATCATTATGGCCAAGTTTGGTTAAATTTGGCCCAGTAGTTTCAGAGGAGAAGATTTTTCTAAAAGATTACTAAGATTTACGAAAAATGGTTAAAAATTGACTATAAAGGGCAATAACTCCTAAAGTGGTCAACTGACCATTTTGGTCATGTTGACTTATTTGTAGATCTTACTTTGCTGTACATTATAATTATTGCTGTTTACAGTTTATCTCTATCTATAATAATATTCAAGATAATAACAAAAAAACAGCAAAATTTCCTCAAAATTACCAATTCTTGGGCAGCAACCTAACAACCGATTATCCGATTCATCTGAAAATTCCAGGGCAGATAGATCGTGACCTGATCAACAATTTTACTTCCTGTCAGATTTGCTCTAAATGCTTTGGCTTTTGAGTTATAAGCCAAAAACTGCATTTTACCCCCATGTTCTATTTTTAGCCATGGCGGCTATCTTGGTTTGTTGGCCGAGTTACCGGACACATTTTTTTAACTAGATACCCCAATGATGATTATGGCTAAGTGTGGTTAAATTTGGCCCAGTAGTTTCAGAGGAGAAGATTTTTCTAAAAGATTACTAAGATTTACGAAAAATGGTTAAAAATTGACTATAAAGGGCAATAACTCCTAAACTGGTCAACTGACCATTTTGGTCATGTTGACTTATTTGTAGATCTTACTTTGCTGAACATTATTGCTGTTTACAGTTTATCTCTATCTATAATAATATTCAAGATAATAACCAAAAACAGCAAAATTTCCTTAAAATTATCATTTCAGGGGCAGCAACCCAACAACAGATTATAATCCGATTCATCTGAAAATTCCAGGGCAGATAGATCGTGACCTGATCAACAATTTTACTTCCTGTCAGATTTGCTCTAAATGCTTTGGTTTTTGAGTTATAAGCCAAAAACTGCATTTTACCCCAATGTTCTATTTTTAGCCATGGCGGCCATCTTGGTTGGTTGGCCGGGTCACCGGACACATCTTTTAAACTAGATACCCCAATGATCATTATGGCCAAGTTTGGTTAAATTTGGCACAGTAGTTTCAGAGGAGAAGATTTTTCTAAAAGATTACTAAGATTTACGAACTAGAGGCTCTAAAGAGCCTGTGTCGCTCACCTTGGTCTATGTGCATATTAAACAAAGGACACAAATGGATTCATGACAAAATTGTATTTTGGTGATGGTGATGTGTTTGAAGTTCTTACTTTACTGAACGATTTTGCTTCTTACAATTATATCTATAATGAACTTTGCCCATTAGTAACAGAGAACTATATTTGGTAAAAATTTACATATATTTACCAAATTAATGAAAATTGTTAAAAATTGACTATAAAGGGCAATAACTCCTTAAGGGGTCAATTGACCATTTAGGTCATGTTGACTTATTTGTAGATCTTACTTTGCTGAACATTATTGCTGTTTACAGTTTATCGCTATCTATAATAGTATTCAAGATAACCAAAAACGGCTAAATTTCTTTAAAAATTACCAATTGGAGGGCAGCAACCCAACAACCAGTTGTCCAATTCATCTGAAAAATTCAGGGCAGATAGATATTGACTTGATTAACAATTTAACTTCTTGTCAGATTTGCTCTAGATGCTTTGAATTCATAGTTATAAGCCAAAAACTGCATTTTACCCCTATGTTCTATTTTTAGCCGTGGCGGCCATCTTGGTTTGATGGCCAGGTCATCGGACACATTTTTCAAACTAGATACCCCAAAGATGATTGTGGCCTAGTAGTTTCAGTGGAGATTTTGTAAAAGATTACTTAGATTTATGAAAAATGGTTAAATAATAAAATCAACGGTACCAATTTTGTTGCACCAGATGCGCATTTCGACAATTCATGTCTCTTCAGTGATGCTCGTGGCCAAAATATTTGAAATCCAAAGCATATATAAAAGTTGAAGAGCTATAATCCAAAAGGTCCAAAAAGTATAACCAAATTCCTGAAAGGAATCAGCTTTGCATGAGGGAGATACATTCCTTAATTTATAATAATTTCTAATATTTTGTAACAGCAAATTTTAATAACACAAAAAATCCGTATTTTCATGCCAGTACCGAGGTATTGGCTACTGGGCTGGTGATACCCTCGGGGACTAATAGTCCACCAGCAGAGGCATCGACCCAGTGGTAGTAATAAAATCAACGGTACCAATTTTGTTGCACCAGATGCGCTTTTCGACAATTCATGTCTCTTCAGTGATGCTCGTGGCCAAAATATTTGAAAATTGACTATAAAGGGCAATAACTCCTAAAGGGGTCAACTGACCATTTTGGTCATGTTGACTTATTTGTAGATCTTACTTTGCTGAACATTATTGCTGTTTACAATTTATCTCTATCTATAATAATATTCAAGATAACCAAAAACAGCAAAATTTCCTCAAAATTACCAATTCAGGGGCAGCAACCCAACAACCGATTGACCGATTCATCTGAAAATTTCAGGGCAGATAGATCTTGACCTGATAAACATTTTTATCCCATGTCAGATTTCCTCAAAATGCTTTGGTTTTTGAGTTATAAGCCAAAAACTGCATTTTACCCCTTTGTTCTATTTTTAGCCGTGGCGGCCATCTTGGTTGGTTGACCAGGTCACACCACACATTTTTTAAACTAGATACCCCAAAGATGATTGTGGCCAAGTTTGGATTAATTTGGCCCATTAGTTTCAGAGGAGAAGATTTTTGTAAAAGATTAATTTAATTTATGAAAAATGGTTAAAATTGACTATAAAGGGCAATAACTCCTAAACTGGTCAACTGACCATTTTGGTCATGTTGACTTATTTGTAGATCTTACTTTGCTGAACATTATTGCTGTTTACAGTTTATCTCTATCTATAATAATATTCAAGATAATAACCAAAAACAGCAAAATTTCCTCAAAATTACCAATTCAGGGGCAGCAACCCAACAACCGATTGACTGATTCATCTGAAAATTTCAGGGCAGATACATCTTGACCTGATAAACATTTTATCCCGTCAGATTTCCTCAAAATGCTTTGGTTTTTGAGTTATAAGCCAAAAACTGCATTTTACCCCTTTGTTCTATTTTTAGCCGTGGCGGCCATCTTGGTTGGTTGACCAGGTCACACCACACATTTTTTAAACTAGATACCCCAAAGATGATTGTGGCCAAGTTTGGATTAATTTGGCCCATTAGTTTCAGAGGAGAAGATTTTTGTAAAAGATTAATTTAATTTATGAAAAATGGTTAAAATTGACTATAAAGGGCAATAACTCCTAAACGGGTCAACTGACCATTTTGGTCATGTTGACTTATTTGTAGATCTTACTTTGCTGAACATTATTGCTGTTTACAGTTTATCTCTATCTATAATAATATTCAAGATAATAACCAAAAACAGCAAAATTTCCTCAAAATTACCAATTCAGGGGCAGCAACCCAACAACCGATTGACTGATTCATCTGAAAATTTCAGGGCAGATAGATCTTAACCTGATAAACATTTTATCCCGTCAGATTTCCTCAAAATGCTTTGGTTTTTGAGTTATAAGCCAAAAACTGCATTTTACCCCTTTGTTCTATTTTTAGCCGTGGCGGCCATCTTGGTTGGTTGGCCAGGTCACGCCACACATTTTTTAAACTAGATACCCCAAAGATGATTGTGGCCAAGTTTGGATTAATTTGGTCCAGTAGTTTCAGAGGAGAAGATTTTTGTAAAAGATTACTTTAATTAACGAAAAATGGTTAAAAATTGACTATAAAGGGCAATAACTCCTAAACGGGTCAACTGACCATTTTGGTCATGTTGACTTATTTGTAGATCTTACTTTGCTGAACATTATTGCTGTTTACAGTTTATCTCTATCTATAATAATATTCAAGATAATAACCAAAAACAGCAAAATTTCCTCAAAATTACCAATTCAGGGGCAGCAACCCAACAACCGATTGACCGATTCATCTGAAAATTTCAGGGCAGATAGATCTTGACCTGATAAACATTTTTACCCCATGTCAGATTTGCTCTAAATGCTTTGGTTTTTGAGTTATAAGCCAAAAACTGCATTTTACCCCTATGTTCTATTTTTAGCCGTGGCGGCCATCTTGGTTGGTTGACCGGGTCACGCCACACATTTTTTAAACTAGATACCCCAATGATGATTGTGGCCAAGTTTGGTTTGATTTGGCCCAGTAGTTTCAGAGGAGAAGATTTTTGTAAAAGTTAACGACGACGGACGACGACGACGACGGACGACGGACGACGGACGACGGACGACGGACGACGACGGACGCCGGACGCCAAGTGATGAGAAAAGCTCACTTGGCCCTTCGGGCCAGGTGAGCTAAAAAGCAAAATTTCCTTAAAATTACCATTTCAGGGGCAGCAACCCAACAAAAGAATGTCCGATTTATCTGAAAATTTCAGAGCAGATAGATCTTGACCTGATGAACAATTTTACCCTGTCAGATTTGCTCTAAATGCTTTGGTTTTTGAGTTATTAGCCAAAAACTCCATTTTACCCCTATGTTCTATTTTTAGCCATGGCGGCCATCTTGGTTGGTTTGGCAGGGCACCGGACACATTTTTCAAACTAGATACCACAATGATAATTATGGCCAAGTTTGGTTAAATTTGGCCCATTATTTTTAGAGGAGAAGATTTTTCTAAAAGATTACTAAGATTTACGAAAAATGGTTAAAAATTGACTATAAAGGGCAATAACTCCTAAAGTGGTCAACTGACCAATTTGGTCATGTTGACTTATTTGTAGATCTAACTTTGCTGAACATTATTGCTGTTTACAGTTTATCTCTATCTATAATAATATTCAAGATAATAACCAAAAACAGCAAAATGTCCTTAAAATTACCATTTCAGGGGCAGCAACCCAACAACGAAATGTCCGATTCATCTGAAAATTTAAGGGCAGATAGATCTTGACCTGATGAACAATATTACCCCCTGTCAAATTTGCTCTAAATGCTTTGGTTTTTGAGTTATAAGCCAAAGACTGCATTTTACCCCTATGTTCTATTTTTAGCCATGGCGGCCATCTTGGTTGGTTGGCCGGGTCACCGGACACATTTTTTAAACTAGATACCCCAATGATGATTGTGGCCAAGTTTGGTTAAATTTGGCCCAGTAGTTTCAGAGGAGAAGATTTTTGTAAAAGTTAACGCAGGACGACGACGACGACGGACGACGACGACGGACGACGGACGACGACGACGGACGACGGACGACGGACGCCAAGTGGTGAGAAAAGCTCACTTGGCCCTGTGGGCCAGGTGAGCTAAAAATATGATCAACCCTTCCAATTTTCCTGTTCCTGTCTCAAGCCAGTAACCTTGTTAGTGGTTGGCTTATATTTTTTATCATGCTTTTGTTATCTAACAAATCCATAGGGTTAATGGCAGATTTTTATTGCTTTTGTTGCCTTTTTTTTTAGAATTTTATAGATTAAGTATAAATCAGAGCTTCACATTGTAAAGACATCTGTATGATTCTGAATAAGTAAATTGGGATTTTTTTATTTTTATTTTTAAATTCTACTGCTTGGAAGTTTTGTATGGCAGAATGGTATGTATATAACTGATTTAGAAGTTTTTAGCTAAATAAGTCGTTTTTTGTAAGAACTTATGACAACAGTTGTCACCTGGTTACATCTGCAATTTGTGCAATCATTTTTTTGTATCGTCAACTGACCTTTGTACACCAGATTCGGGGTCCTGGAATAATTGCCACGTTGCTGATACTGAAGTCATAGATTCCGAACAAGTGGCATCCAGCAAATCACATTCTGTAAAACATATCACAATACATAATATGTGTACTATGAATGATATATTATACTGGTAGTAAAGTTGAACTTTTTTGATGATAAGTTTAATACTGTATTGACAAATCAGAAGTATATTTTAGATTGACCTTATCAAGAAAATAAATATTTGCAACTTCAAAATCAAAGATCCATATAAGTAGGTTCTCAAATACAATATAATAACTGTAAAATACTGCAGTATGCATCATCTTTGTCAGTAATTTTTTTTTTAAATAAAAGTATACACCACAAGAAAGTTCATAATTGAAGATTGAGCCAACTACCTCCATAAGTTTGACATTGCTTTTGGCAAACAGGTTCACAGTATATTATACCAAAATCTATTACCATCTTTTACCACATTTATTTCAATGCAATATGAAGATAAACTGATACAAATCTATTATACTTGAAAATTTGAAACATTAAATGTTAGATCAAAACAAGATAAACTCTGATTTGTATCAGGAGGTTAATAAACATTTTGTGTTAAAATACATTCAAATGTTTCACCTAAAATGCAACTTGTCTTCAGCCTTAACGGGTTCACTTAATGCATTACTGGCAAAATATGTCCTTACCTTCATCTGTATCACATTTCTTGGCATTCATGGCTAACGTCATCTCAGTGTCTGTGACATCTACCCTGTATGTAGTGTGAAGGTCAATTACTTTACCGTATGTTGGTGGTGTTGAGTCTATACCAATCTCAGAAGAGAATGCGTAAGCTTCCATGTCAACATAGTTTACTGCCGTCACTGTCACATAGTATTTATCACCGTGCTGTAACTGGTCACCAAGACCTAATCAAATAAATAAGATTTTTTATTTATACTACAGTAAAGTTAATTAAGCTAAGACTATTACTTAGTTAATTTAGTGCGTCTGAAGCAGTTTTCTGGATTACTCTCACCAGAAACGCTCAAACCCTAAAGGAAGGCTGGTTAGATTTATTTTTGCCTAAAATTTGAAGTACATCTGATGTAAGATTTTGGACATAATTTAAACACTAAAGTGTCTATTTAAGTTGATTCAATTAGTAAATTTAAAAGATTTAAATTGATTTGGTCATTGTATAACATGGTCAACATGTTAAAGATGCCTTAATTCATGCTTGGCAATTCTATGTCATTTCCCAATAATAATATAAAAAATTAGAAGCAACCAATGTTTCTATGTCCTGGCTGTCAGAGTATCTAAATTAATCTGCATAGCAATATCACAGAATTGATAATTAACTTTAGGTGCAACATTTCAGTCTTCAGATAATAAAGATACTTTAATATGCTAAAATCAAATGAAAGTAGCAATTTTATAAAGCGTTATTTTTTTGATTTAATGATTCACTTCAACAATCTCTGTACCAATTTTAGTATGCCACAGAAATTAAAATATGACACAGAACTTACCTTGAACCGAATTAGTATAAAATGAAATATCCTTGAAAAATTGTTAGTGTGACACTTCAGTTTTAGTATGAAATCAAACTTATTTTGGACTGTGAATTGACTCCTTTATCCTTAGACTGGTTACAATTTAACAGTTAAAAAATTTATGTATAAAAACTCACCTTGGATTGAATATTGACTCATGTATCCTGGGACTTCAGTTCCATTGAAGATATTATTTGATCCTTGTTGGCTTCCCATTGTTATGATGTATTTCTGTATAGGACTCTGTTTGTCAAGGAAGCCATGCCATGTACACAGTATAGGAGCATGCAACTGTAAACAATAAAGATAAACACATATATCACTTTATTTTTAATATAGAACCCTTTAACAACATGAATGAATCTCGACGACATAAATCATACTACATGTATCTGGAATAAGTTCATTTTTTCACCTAAATGTGTTTATTTAACGAAATTTCAGTCATCTTTGTGGCATGATTTTACTTTAAAAAGTCATCATAATGAAAACAAAATGCAACGGATGACACCACCTATGTCCGAGATAATTGCCAACAGACAACATTTTAAAATCACCCGTATATTCGAAAACCATGAGCAGGGATCGCGTTACCCATGCAGTTAATAAGATATCTTTTTTTTTCTGACTCTACACAACAACTACTGCCTGGGCATGAGATTGACAATATAACCACTCCTTACACATGTACCTAATGTAAATGGGGTGTAAAAGCTTTGGTTTTAGCAGATTCACATTACACCTACATCCAGTATGTTGATTTTTATAAGAAGGTCATGTACAGGAGACAATTTCAAAGCCTTCCCATGGAACAGGAGGCAAAGCCTTCTCCTGTTGGAGATTTGTCAATGATATACTCACCCCAACATAATCAGGACAGGAGACAAAGCCTTCTCCTGGTGGAGATTTGTTTATAATATATATTCACCTCAACATAATCAGGACAGGAGACAAAGCCTTCCCCTGTTAGAGTATTGTCAATGATATACTCACCCCAATATAATCAGGACAGGAGAAAAAACCCTCCCCTGGTGATACTCTTCCCAACATAATCAGGACAAGAGACAAAGCTATCTACCGGTGGAGTTTGGTCAATGATATAATCACCCCAACATAATCAGGACAATGCAAGAGACAAAGCCTTCCCCTGGTGATGTTTTGTCAATGATATACTCACCCCCACATAATCAGGACAGGAGACGAAGCCTTCCCCTGGTGGAGATTTGTCAATGATAACTGATCCGGTTGCTACTTCAGATACAAGTCCAGCTTTGTTCTCTGCCCAGATACTGATAATGTTTGGCTTTCCTAAAACATATACAGTATATTTTATACTCTGATTCTTGGGGGCTGCTGGTTCTATTTCGTTTCTATATAAACATCTTTTTTCGGCTATGTACAATTATGATTATCTCCCTTGTTAGAACAATCTATGCAAAACTATTGGTTTTTGTCTAATATTGATAATTTCATGCACATATTATACATCCATTAGGGTATGGATGCCCTTTATCGTCAGGCTTCAAACGATCATTATCATTAGCGTCAAATTGATTAAAATTTTACTGTGATCTGTCAAATAATTACTACCGTGATTTGTCGGAGGGCTCAATAATAAATGTTACCGTCAATTTTGGAAAAAAACTAACGTGATTCGTCGTAATCAGTAATTTTTTTTTTTTGATTGTCTAAAATAAAGTGTACATTTTATCGTTCTGCACAAAAAAATACCGTTTATGTCATTTGGCAAGAATTTTTACCGTTATTCGTCATGTAGGTACCCCCATTAAGACCCTCATCCATTACGTTGAAATAAAGTTTTGCTTTCAACTAGTATTCTTTGTGTTATAATAATAAGATGATGTGGTATATCAAACAATTTTGTGACTTGATTGTAAGTCTTTTTCTCTTATTATGGTATCTCATTCAAAATATTGACCAAACTGCAAATTGTTAAATCAAATCAACTTCTTCAACTTGTCAGGAGTCAAGTTATCAATTTTCTTTAATCAAAGGCAATGATTAAGAATAATTGCAGTCCTATTTGATTTGAATTCCACTTGATACTAACAGTGGTGGTACTTAAAAGATTTTTGTACATATTTATTGTAATAAGTCATATGAAAGGTAAGGGAGTAATTTTTTTAACTGTAAGACTGAAACTGAATGAATTGAATCTTAAAACAACTTTTATTATCAACATTTACTACGATTCTTTCACAAATTGTTCAAATAGATAATAACCTGTATCAATAGCAGTAACATAAGCCAATGGTAAAGAACTGAAATCCATGGATGAAATCTCTACCTCTACCATTGAGGCTATGTCCTCAGCAAATGGATAGGTTCCTACTGAATACCACCCACGTACTATACCACTCTCTGTGTCGTTGTATGTCCACTGGGCGGTCAGTGAGTCAGTTGTTGTCTGATACAGAGAATTACCACTAGTGATGTCTTGATATGCTGGAATCTTATTTGTTAACCTATCAAAATACAATTATAAGTTGTTCAACTAGAAGCTCTAAAGAGCTGGTTTCAACACCTTGGCCTATTTACATTTTCAATAATGGACGCTCACGGACATTGTGAACTCCAATGGAATTTATAACCATAATCTCTTTGATCTTGACTTGTTGATCATTTTTTCTTTTGAAAGTTTCTATCCATCTATCATGATCTATAATAGTTTTTAAAGACCAAAAAGCCTATATATTTCTTTCAAAGATTTGTTTCTTTCAATTTTGTGTGAAAGTATTTCATGATTTGGTTAATAAAAAAAGCTGATAAAAAAAACCTATTTCAACATCAGTTTCGTGTTTTCATCCAATATGAACATTATTTGGTTGTTATTTAAATTTTTAAAATGAAATAAGACACTGACTATCTTCATGTGTTTTTCACTATTAGACTATAGATGAAGTGTTGATCTTTGCTTGTCACTTTTAGAAGTTTGCACCATACTTCTTTATACAACTACAGTCTACTAATTCAACAATGTAGTAAAATGGAGAATGGAAATGGGGAATGTGTCAAAGAGACAACAACCCGACCAAATAAAAATTAACAGCAGAGGGTCACCAACAGGTCTTCAATGTAGCGAGAAATTCCCGCACCCGGAGGCGTCCCTCAGCTGGCCCCTAAACAAATATATACTAGTCCAGTGATAATGAACGCCATACTAATTTCCAAATTGTACACAAGAAACTAAAATTAAAATAATACAAGACTAATAAAGGCCAGAGGCTCCTGACTTGGGACAGGCGCAAAAATGCGGCGGGGTTAAACATGTTTGTGAGATCTCAACCCTCCCCCTATACCTCTAACCAATGTAGAAAAGTAAACGCATAACAATACGCACATTAAAATTCAGTTCAAGAGAAGTCCGAGTCTGATGTCAGAAGATGTAACCAAAGAAAATAAACAAAATGACAATAATACATAAATAACAACAGACTACTAGCAGTTAACTGACATGCCAGCTCCAGACATCAATTAAACTGACTGAAAGATTATGATTTCATTATATGAACATCAGGCACAATCCTTCCCGTTAGGGGTTTAGTATCATACCATCATAACATATATGAGAAGAACATAACCCGTGTCATGCCAATAACTGTTTTTAGAATAAATGTGTTTAGTTCCGATGCAAAGACCTTATCAGTGACTCAATATTAACGCCAAAATATGCAATCTTTAACAGACAACCAGTAGCGTGGATTGATTTTGGTATACCGTAAAAACATTACTACTAAGTAGGGCGTATAAAAACTATTTCATCTAACTTTTGGATTCATTACTCCTGAATATTAAAACCCAAGGAACTTGAAATGATAGTAGAATGATTCAAGAATTTATTTTCAAATGTTACATGTATTTGAACTATCAAAAATACCATTCGTTTTTTTACTCAATAATAAACGTAACTACAAAGAACAAAAAAAGCAGGAAACGTGGTCTAGTTTAACATTTTCTTGTGGGCAAGGTGAGCTCATAATGCCTTTAACTTTCAAGACAGGAACACACATAATAACATAATTATTTTGTTAAACAATAAATAGGTTCAACTTTATGTAATTGTAAGCTGTAAGATGTCTATGTTTTTAGTAAATTGGTTATTAAAACTTTCGTGTAATAACCTTAAAATATTGTACATTAACTTGTTTGACTAACCTGTCAATAGTGATCAACGGTGGTGAAATATCACCAATAAAACCATCAGATGATGATTGCAAAACATTTCCAACATTTGTGATTCCCCTTACAGAGGCATAATACATGGTCTCCGGCTTCAACGGTAATGTGGCATGAGCATGTCCAGAACTTGTTACTCCTGCAAGTCAGAAAAATATTGAATATAACGCTCTCTCAATGATACACATGATCTTTTCGAACATTAGCAGAAAAATAATGCATATTGGCACATTTTTTTGTAAGTTCTAATATTGAGTAAAAATCCTGCATTTGATTCTTCGATTTTGCCAAGGAATATGACCCCTTATACTCTGTGAAGGAAAACAAAGACCAGAGAGGTAGTTAGTGTTGAAATCAGGATATTTAAGGAATGACTGTAATATTTTTTCTGTCTATGAAGAAATAACATAAAAAATTTGGTGCACACTGAATAACGCGTGTAGCATGTTATTTCGAATAGACTAAAAATACTACAGTCATTTCTTATAATTTAATTCTAAATTCCATTTTAAACTGTAGAAAACCTTGAAAAAATGTTGATGACGTCACGGTCACATGACTAAATTATGTCTATGGGCTCATAACAAAATAACGTCAGCCAATCAGAAGACGTGTTACATCCAAAATTAAATTATTCCAGTATAATATAATTGTTATGGGTTCATATTCCCTGTGAAATTACCAAATATACTGTCAAGAAAAAATGGCTCTTTGATCATCTTTTTAGGAGGAGTTCAAAATGAAATTTGTCAAAAGTAATCTTAATCTGGGTTTAGTTGCCACTAATAAAATTATTTACCATTTTTAATGAGTTGACGAAACTCTACAAGTTATAGTTGATAAACCTAACGTTTTGCTTCTTTCAACTCTTAACTGTTTATAACATTTATTAATGATTGTTTCCATATATTACTAAATCTTTATGGTGCTACATGTACTAACAACAAAAACTAAATATCATTGAAATGGTAGCCATTTCTGTTGGCAAACACTTTACATAACATGTGGAAAAAAATTGTATCTTTACCACAAGCCATGGGGCTGTCAACTGAGTTTTTGACCTTGACCTTTCACCTAAGAAGTTGTACATACATTATGACAGAACATCTGGTGTTAATTAATACTATGTCAAGTATAAAATTTGAAATCATAATGGTTCTCAAGATATAGAGAGGACACAATCTTTACAATAGGACATGCCGGGATTGTCAACTGAAATCAAAGTGTTTGACCTTGACTTTTTTTCACCTTGGAAGTTGTACATACATTATGACACCGTCTTTGGTGATGGTTAATATACATGACAAGCATTAACTTTAAAATCTTAACGGTTCTCTAGATATTGATTGGACACAGTCTTCACCATAGGACAGGCCCGGGTTGTCAATTGAACCAAAGTTTTTGACCAGTACCTTCGACCTGGAAAGTTGTACTCCCATCATGACACCTCCTCTGGTGTTGGTTAATATATGTGTCTAGTATAAACTTTGAAATCATAACGGTTCTCAAGATATAGAACGGACACTATCTTTACCATTGCACAAGAGGTTGTCAACTGAAACCAGTTTTTTCCTTGACCTTTGACCTAGGAAGTTGTACATACCTTATGACACACCATCGGTGTTGGTTAATATACATGTCAAGTATAAACTTTGAAATCAAAACGGTTCTCAAGATATAGAGCGGACACGATCTTTACCATAGGAAACATTATGACACACCCTCTGGTGTTGGTTAATATACATGTCGAGTATGAAGTATGCAGTTATAATGGTACTCTAGATATAGAGCGGACACAATTTGTTACGGATGGATGGACAGATGGAAGGAGGGACTATAGAGCGACCTGCCATTTGGCAAGACCCTAATAATTATGATTTAAACTGAGCCAGACATATTCATACTTACCGTCTCCAGCTACATTTTCTTCCTCTAAATGTATGATACCCTCACTCATGAATGGCTGTACATCTTCTCCACCTGGTGAGGTACCTACAGCCCACTCATACATCATCACACCATGGAGGTGACTTTCAAATCCATTAAACTGTATAGTAACAGTGGTGGTATCAACGGTGTAGTCTACATCCACGCCCAGTTCTGAGGTGTTTTCATCTGTTCTATCAGCTCCATCAACAACAAGACCTATATACAACAATGTACAATGAAATTCAATCAAGAAAATGTAAGACCTGATTTAAATGATATATAATATACAGCAACACATGACATAATACACAGACTCATAGAGCAATTACCTTTTTTGTCCTCTTCAACAACAACAATAGGAGTAGATGTGATCACCGAGCTGAGTAATTGAGCTCCATTCTGGGCCTTCAGATTGACGTAATAAACAGGTTCCTTGGTAGTCAAGTTGGTAATATTTAGACTGAGACTTTGTATATATACATCATTCTCTGCACCATATAAGGTCCATCCTAATTTGTCTGTCCCACCTATTATAATAATAAACAAGTTAAACTGTGAGCTATTACTCAACAATAATAACCCCCCTATTAAAGTATTCCATAAACAAGAAATGAGTTAGTGATGAATGTAAAAACATATTACATGGCATTACATGAAGGTTGTTTTCAAAGGAGTTGTCCTGGTGAGAACCCTTTTTAAACAAAAATATAGCATTTTTTTTTCAAGGAGCAGGTTCGATCAGGCCCAATTAACATTTGCGACATGACCGCATGATACGACGACGCCTTGTGTGGCAGCTTTATGCAATAATCATAAATAGTTTCTGAGAAAGTTTTAAGCAATAACCATATATTGTGTTTGAGATAGGCGGGCATGTGACCCCCCCCCCTCTTTTATTTTTTTCAAAAAACTAAATATCACTAAAATAATTTTTTTAATCACAACCAAAAAATATACAGATCTTTAGATTAATATAACAAAGGAGTGTGTAAAGTTTTAAGCAATAATCATAAATTGTTTTTGAGATGTGGTGTGACTTGTAAAAAAATCTCCCCGTTTTTTACAAAATACTCAATAACTCAAAAATAAAATTTTGAATTATCACCAAAAAATTTACAGATCTTCAAATTAATATAACAAAGTAGTATGTAAAGTTTTAAGCAATAATCATAAATCATTTTTGAGATATGGTGCGACATGTAAAAAAACCCTACTCTTTTTTACAAAATACTCAATAACTCAAAAATGAAATTTTGAATCATCACCAAAAAGTATACAGATATTAAGATAAATATAACTAAGAAGTCTTTAAAGTTTTAAGCCATTATCAAGAATCGTTTTTGAGATACTGTGCGACATGTGAAAAAGAAACCACACCCCTGTTTTAGTTACAAATTGTGGTAACTCAAAAAGTTTAAATCTTATTTTCACCAAAAAGTATACAGGTCATTTGACCATCATAAGAAACAACCATATTAAGTTTCATGAAATTTGGATAAGTCGTTCTCAAGTTATGGTGCGACATGTTTACGCTGGACGGACAGACGGTACGACGGACAGACCGACAGACGGACGGACGGACACCGGACATTTGTATAACATATTACGTACCATCAAAATTTTGACGGGCGTATTTTAGAAGAAAAGAGAACAATAAACAGCTGCGCCATGAGCGCATGATATGCCCGACGTCTTGTGTGGAAGTTTTATGCAATAATCATAAATAGTTTCTGAGGAAGTTTTAAGCAATAACCATTTATTGTTTTTGAGACATGGCGGGACATGTGAACCCCCCCACACACCCTTTTTTTTGCAAATATCACTAAAATAAAATTTTGAATCAAACCAAAAAAGTATACAGATCTTTAAATTAGTATAACGAAGAAGTGTGTACAGTTTCAAGCAATAATCATAAATTGTTTTTGAGATACGGCGCGACATGTAAAAAAAACCTTCCCCTCTTTTACAAAATACTCAATAACTCAAAAATAAAATTTTGAGTCATCACCAAAAAGTATACAGATCTTTAGATTAATATAACAAAGTAGTGTGTAAAGTTTTAAGCAATAATCATAAATCGTTTTTGAGATACGGCGCGACATGTAAAAAAAACCTCAACCTTTTTTTACAAAATACTCAAAAACTCAAAAATGAAATTTTGAATCATCACCAAAAAGTATACAGATATTAAGATTAATATAACTAAGAAGTAAGTAAAGTTTTAAGCAATAATCAAGAAACGTTTTTGAGATACGGTGCGACATGTGAAAAAAACACACCCCTGTTTTAGTTACAAAGTGCCGTAACTCAAAAAGTTTAAATCTTATTTTCACCAAAAAGTATACAGATCATTTGACTATCATAAGAAAC
Organism: Mytilus galloprovincialis; assembly: GCF_965363235.1. Taxonomy (NCBI): domain Eukaryota; kingdom Metazoa; phylum Mollusca; class Bivalvia; order Mytilida; family Mytilidae; genus Mytilus; species Mytilus galloprovincialis. Next base: position 42,869,712 of record NC_134850.1, on the reverse strand, counting down.
AACTATATAAAGTTTCATGAAATTTGGATAAGTCGTTCTCAAGTTACAGTGCGACATGTATACGCCGGACAGACGGACAGACAGACAGACGGACGGACAGACAGACGGACGGACACCGGACATTTGTATACCATAATACGTCCCGTCAAAATTTTGACGGACGTATAAAAAGGGAATTTACATGACATCCTGGACCTCCATCATTGACATTGCCTTGGAATATCTTTATTTAGGTACACAGACCCTGTACCAACTCTTACACTAACCTCTTGGAATTTTGACGCAGTGAATATCACGTTTTATCAATGAGGATTCCCTATGCTTTAAACCATTAAGAACACAGAAAATATTTTGTAATATTATAATTCAGAATATTAAAATGCAGACAACCTGCTAATTAGTACGTATCATTTCCTAGAAAATAACTAATATGAGAATATTTACCAGGAGTAGTTCCGACAGCGACCTCATACCCAATTACACCAGATTCGGGGTCAACAGCTAACCAGGCTGCCTTGATCCCTTTTGTATTGGCTTGCCACACGTATCCATGAACTTTCTCCTCCTCACCTGAGACTAATGTACCTACTTTCAACCACTTAACCTATTAAAATAATCAATATAAAAAGCAGAATAATAAGTTGTAAAGTGGTTTATTTTTATTAAGTATGGATTTTGCAATTTCAACTGAAAACTGGTTTGTGAATAAAGTTTTACGATGTGTTTTTCTTGTCCTTTGCATTTTCCAAAAAGATTAAAATTACTTATCCTTTGCATTTTCCAGAAAGATTAAATTTACGCATCGAGAAATTTTATGTTGGTTTTTCTTTGCAATCTCGAAATTAGCAAAAATATGAACCCCCTTGATGATTTTTTCTTACCAGTACTACTAATTATTGCAAAGATGTTAGCATTTCTAATTTAGAGTAAATATCAAAGAGCTGAAAGCTCTGAGGAAAAATTATGGCACTGCCTCTAATATTGGGATATTTTTTATGCAAGTCATGATTTTCACATACCTTAATAAGTTGAACATTGCAAAATGTCTCGTAAGCATATAATTGATACTTGTACATGAGTGTGTGAAGTGAAGACTACCTAAATGATCTACAGTATCCAATGACTACTGGCTGTTTTTTTTTGTACAAATAAATAGGCCAAGACTACCTGGATGATCTACAGTATCCAATGACTACTGTCTGGTTTTTTTTTGTACAGATAAATAGGTCAAGAATACTGGAATGATATACAATATCCAATGATTACTAGCTGTTATTTTGTACTAATAAATAGGTCAAGACTATTTATATGATCAACAATATTCAATGACTACTGGCTGTTCTTTTGTATGTACTATATAAAGACTACCTGACTGATCTAAAGTATTCTAAGTAATGTGTATTTTTTTTCATGCAATTATATTTTTCTAAATCAAGAATACAGACTACTAGTATCCTTTCAAACCAAATGATTATGAAGAGCCTGTTGTAATAAGCTCTTATACCCTAATAGTCCTATAACATATGACTTCACATTCTTATTCAATTGTTAACGTTTTTATACTGATATTTTCATTTGTTTTAAATTTTTGAATGCGAAGTGAGACACATTGATAGTAAAAATAAATTATCAGAACAGTAAATAGAAATAGTAAATAATGCTCCTAAGGTCATATGTTATAGGACTAATTACCCACATACTCATTAAATAAGTTACTAGTGACATACACAAATGTAGGTATTTCTGTTACTTGAAGCAAATTCTATTTCTGTAGATTTACACAATACTAGAACACACCCGTAATATCGCGGGTCCGTGATTGAAATAAAGTATATAACTATGTGTAGGCCTTAATTTAGTATTGGTATTGTCATGCAGATTATAAGATGCACAGTTTTCTCTGCTTTCAAATCTTTCTGTTTGAACCAGTTTGACCTGGAACTTATCAATTATTGGTAATCTTAATTATTTGGAAAGCAAAAGTTCCTGGAATGGAGTATTTTTTAATCAACAGAATTGTCCTATAAAGTTGTCAATGATTGAATTTAGTAGTGTCAACCCTGTGATTATGACCTGTGTATATAGCAAAATCAAATACACTGTTTGGTGGTGCGCCTGTTAGATGCGGAACGTACAGAAAAGGTAATAGGTAACAGGTGAATATACTATTGGTATCGGTATCGGATTCGAACCGGAACTTGTTAATTATTGGCAATATCAATTATGTGGAAAACAAAAGGGTCTGGAGTAGTGTAATTTTTAATCTACACCATTGTCCTATATTAGCTATATACAAAGTTGAATTCTTTGATTTGTCGTTTTTACCCGATGACGGCTGACAAATTGGACCTTGTTATTTTAGTATTATAGATTGTTATACTTGTTTTATTTCACATTGAAGATTAGACAAATAGGGATACTCCTTTGAATTTTTTATTTCATGTCAGTCAGGTCCCTTTATATGAAACTTGAAACCACTTCTCTGCCATATTGATATTTTATAACAACTCTACCCATGACCCATATAATTTGATATTCATTCTTTAACCATATATCATAGTAAGCTAGTTTTTTTTTTTACACTAATCCACAATCGTTCATGTTAAATTCTGTTTCCATTTAAGTTTATGCCATTGAACTATCATGGTATTAAACACAATTCCAAGTAATTACGCTGTTATAGAGGGTCACCATATATTCAACTTGGGTGGCATTCCAGTTTTTGAAATTTGAGTCAGATTGGATAATGAACTAGACCTTTAGGAATTGATCTCATAATTTAATATGGAACCATCACATGCAACCCCTACCTGGTAACAAAAATAAACATGTCAAGCAGCTAAATTTATCAACAGAGATTACAAGTCAAAAGAGGATGGATAAGTCTCCAAAATGCTTGCCAAACTGGAACTACAACAAGATCTCCAGACAAGGACGAATAAGGTGTTGAAGCCAAAGTTAGTATTTATGTATAAAGAAGTTGATGGGCTGATTCACGCTATTGAACCAGATGAATTACTCTTAAAAGCATGTCCGAAGAAAACCATAACTGCCGAGAAATTCAAAGAATACCAATAAACAATTATTGTGGAAAAGCAAGTAAAGAATAACTCTTATTGTGAGTGTATTGACATTCCGCCAAGTAAAACACCGTACAATATTCAAACTCACTTTAGGGCCTTAATAATAGGGTACAAGTCAAATCGGCACCCATAGAAAAAGTCAAACCGGCACCTGGTTAAATCGACATCTAGTCAAATCAGCACCTATTTAAAGTCAATTAGGCATCCAATAATATATATAAATAATTCAACCCTTATTAAAAAATGTGAATAAACATGATAAAATTAGGTTAATATTTCTGACCAACCCCTTCCTTATCTACCTCTTCTAGGGCAAATACTGTAAAATTTCTGGACAACCCTAGTCCATATAATTATGCCAGACGTCACAATTATTTGGGCTAGGACAACCCATTCCTTATTTTTTCTGTTTTTGCTTAAAATACTGTTAAAAATATATATTAAACAAATCTAACATTGGTGCCAAATTGACTATATCAATTAAGTGCCGCTTTATCCAGGTGTCAATTTGACTAGATGCTGATTTGACTATACCGGATGCCGAATTGACCAGGTGCCGATTTGACTAGACTTCCGTAAGACAGTGATCGCGCCGAATCAACTAGATGACACTGTTGTGCACACATCAAACGTAGAGAGCTTCAAATCTGTTCTCCCGCCCCGACAATAAATCCGTTGTTTAAAGCCAGCATCGATATCGACAATTTATTCACATGTCATACAGATACAATCAAGCGCGGTAGTCACAGAAATATAATGGAAGTTCAGTTCACCAGTATCGGAAACATGCCGCTGAAAGCGTCATTTTCCAATAAAACTAATAAAGGGCTGCGCTTAAGCGCATGATACGCCCGTTGCTCTTTTAACTTGTCTTTTATGCTTTAAATGAATTTATATGATCAACTAGAAATATATATACAAATCAAAAGGGATGTTACATTAATATATTCACCAAAGTTTCATAAAATCCCACTTTTTTAAGTATAAAAATTCATTACTTGAGAAAACGTAAAATCTAAAATTTATAAAAATGGAAAGGGAGCTTATGTCAATAGATATAAACAATTTATCAAAGTTGCCTAAAATTTTGTGAAAGTGTTAGTTATTGTCCCAAAATTGGAAAATCCCCCCTTTTTTAAGCATAAAAATTCATAACACGGAAATGTAAAATCTGAAATTTATAAAAATTGAAAGGGAGTTTACATACATATAAACAATTCACCAAAGTTTCATGGACATTGGTGAAAGCCTTTTTGAGTTATTGTCCGAAGTGTTGAAAATCCCCCTTTTTTTTATGAATAAAGCCCAATAAATCCAAAACTTAAAATCTGAAATTTATAAAAATTGAAAGGGAGCTTACATCAATAGATATAAACAATTCACCAAAGTTTCATGGACATTGGTGAAAGCCTTTTTGAGTTATTGTCCGAAGTGTTGAAAATCCCCCTTTTTTTTATGAATAAAGCCCCATAAATCCAAAACTTAAAATCTGAAATTTATAAAAATTGAAAGGGAGCTTACATCAATAGATATAAACAATTCACCAAAGTTTCATGGACATTGGTAAAAGCCTTTTTGAGTTATTGTCCAAAGTGTTGAAAATCCCCCTTTTTTTATGAATAAAGCACCATAAATCCAAAACTTAAAATCTGAAATTTATAAAAATTGAAAGGTAGCTTACATCAATAGATATAAACAATTCACCAAAGTTTCATGGACATTGGTGAAAGCCTTTTTGAGTTATTGTCCGAAGTGTTGAAAATCCCCCTTTTTTTATGAATAAAGCCCCATAAATCCAAAACTTAAAATCTGAAATTTATAAAAATTGAAAGGGAGCTTACATCAATAGATATAAACAATTCACTTAAGTTTCATAGAAATTGGTGAAAGTGTTTTTGAGTTATTTTCCGAAGTGTGGACGACGGACGGACGGACGGACGGACGGACAGACAGACGGACAACGGTATACCATAATACGTCCCGTCTAAAAGACGACGGGCGTATAACAATTATAAAGGATTTTCCCCCAATTCTGTCTGCTTATAAGCTTCTACAACATTTGGCAATTTTTTAGAGCATAAAAAGATTTAAATGTGAATAATGGAGACATGTGAAAAATTTGCATATCAACAAGACATGTTGCCAAAAAAATACAGCTTTTGGTTGTCATGCAGTATTAAACAAGAATGTGTCCTCAGTACACGAATGCCCCACTCGCACTATCATTTTCTATGTTCAGTGGACCGTGAAATATGGGTAAAATCTCTAATTTGGCATTACAATTAGAAAGATCATATCATAGGGAACATGTGTACCAAGTTTGAAGTCGATTGGACTTCAACTTCATCAAAAACTACCTCGACCAAAAACTTTAACCTGAAGCGGGACAGACGGACGAACGAACGGACGGACAGACAGACGGACGAACGGACGGACGGACGAACGGACGGACGGACGAACGGACGCACAGACCAGAAAACATAATGCCCCTCTACTATCGTAGGTGGGGCATAAAAATAGACAAATCTCAATTTCATAATTACAACAAGCTGTTAATTTTAGTGACGTCAACATATATTTAACTTACAGAAGGTGATGATGTATCCACTCTAACACTATCTGTTTCATAAACTGCCATATTTCCTGCTTTGTTAAGGGATCCCACTCTGACACTGTAAATAGCCCCAAGTTTTAGCGACATTCCTGTGCGAGTGTAGGATGTTCTTGATTGGTTTTCAAATAAATTCAACCATTCACCTTTAATTTCTGTAATATATAGTTACGCATTAGATATGGAAGAACCTTAAAGAGAAATCTCACACACCCTAACCCTCTAAAACACACACACAAAATGTACGATAAATTCATAAATATTTGGATAGGATTTCATTAATGAAAATGATGCAATAATGAAATCTTGTATTCTGATATCTGATATCTATCTTTGTATGCAGCTTGCAATAATTCACATTTCTTTGGAGAAATTATCAGACCTGCCTGTTCAATTTTTGATACCACTAATCTAACGGTTCAATGTTCTACTCAAGAGCATCAAAGGTTATTAAGACATCGAAGTACAGAAAATATATATGTTAAATCAAACCTGCTAGGACAAATTCAGTAAGAGTGTTCAAACAAGCACCTGCATTATAAAGACCTAGCAGCATATTCCAAAACTGAAAGACAAACAAGGTCTTTTCTCAATCAGCTGGGTTGACTGGAACCTGCAAGTAACAACTTTCAAGGAAGATATTGAAGTACACAGCCATTAAGGGCTTCCAGACAGTCATGTGTGCCTGGGAGTGGGTAAAAATCTCACCTACTTAGGCTGTTATGTAAAGGGGAGGGGGCGTTTATTGCATAAACATTAATAAAATCAGAATAAGCTTGAGGCTCAAAGAAGCCTGAAAGCCATACTTTGAATACTTTGGTTGAAAAGAAACGCAACAACAGAAAAGGATTCCTTATTTTATATGAGATATTAAAAGTATAGGATGTAAATGGAACATTAATTTGGCAGTAACATTTTAAACTCATTTGAACCACAAAGAGGTCCTTAGTAAACCACCTGTGCATATCATTTCTAGTAGGTTAAACCCATGTAGAGTTGAATGATCTAGTTTTAATAGGAACGTATACCACCAATACTGGTATGTTTGCTACTAAGTAAGGGACGAGCAATGCAATCCTGTTCAGTTAAAAACATCTTGCCTGGATTTTTTTAATGAAATAATTTGGGATAATCTGCATACTGGTAGCCAAAAACATGATTAATGATGACTTGAAGCAGATATTTATCGTCTTGGGACCATTTCTTCTTGTGCCCTGGCATATGATTATGGTACATTTGATAAATATAACTTACTTGGGACAAGTTGTATCTTTGTACCAAGGGACTTCTCATAAATCTGTATTCTATAGTAATCAATTCCAGATTCATGGTCTTCAAATTTGAAGTTTGTACTCAAGGAAGTGGCATCAGACTACAAAAGTTATATTTATATATTCATGAAATGAAAAAATTTCAATACATAATACCGCAGTCACACTAGGCCACAATCGCTCTACGATCTGTGAAAAAAGTGCAAATTTTGACGATCGTAGTGCGATTGTGCAGATTGCAGTAAGGTCGTAGTACGGTCTTGGTGAGGTTTTCATGATTGTGATTAGCATGTCCAACTTTGAACATGTTCAAAATAATAGTAGTGCGGTCATGCTAAAATCAGGTTGTAGTAGAAGCGTTGTGAGAGCGCAATAATTAAGGTCGTGGTAATATCGCAAAGGTCGCTGTACCGTTGTAGCGAAAGCTTGATTCTAGTCTAGGCGACTGCGCATTGTCATATAAAATATATAAAAGCTATCCAAGTTTTGTTTGTCTGTATGTAATTTGGACCTCTTGTCCTTTTCTGCAACGACTCAACCATGCTTGACATATGCTGCATCATCCCTACATTACTTGCAACCTTAGGCGTTACTGTTTGACGTGAACTTGACTGATCGGTGACTGATCGGTGACGGATGTTTGACTGATCGATGATCGGTGACCCATAGAATCCGTCGGATAAGTCAAATAACCTATGTGAGAGTTACCGTGACAACTGTCATCGATCGATCAGTAAATCAAATTTATGCACGGATCGAACGGATACGTATATATTTCAAATTCTTATGTAAACCGAACTCAACAGTGTTTACAATCTATGAACGCTGACCTCGACGAAGACACCATTAACAGTTTAAGATGCTTAATTAAAGCGTTAAATTGTTTGTGTTGATTAATAGTTTTGTATTAAATATTGTAAACATCAGAGACATATATAATACATAATTGTATTATATGTCTTAGTTAACATGATCTTCTTCCTACGAAAATGCCGGTAATTTTCCGCCATTGGAATTTTTAACTTTTTATAGTTTCAAATTCAAAGAATGTCAGAGAAATCATATTAAAATTTTGTTCGCATTGTTAAAAACTACCAAAAATTAATCTCCTTTTTATTTAAAATATGACACTATTTTATTTGAAATCAGTTATTTCAAACAACTCGAGATAAGTCTTTTAATTAGAATTGAGATATAATAAGAATTAAAAAACTTCAACTTTTATTTTTGTGGAATAAGAATGTCGTTATTGCTTTATCTTGATACAAATTATTAACCGCCATATGATTTCAGTACTTTTTGTTCATCAGGATTTGCTGTTCTTCATAAATTATGTTTACTTAAAGGATAAAAGGTATTAAACTATTGTACGAGTTGCCTAAAATGCAAATATTTCTTCTCATATTTGAAAATATTGTAAATTCAATTGCAAACAGTTGTTATAAATTCCTTTTTATGACTAATTTTGTATAAAATTTGAATATTTGAAGAATAAGTGTCTGTTTACTTTTGATTTGTTGAACCAGAATGCAATAATTTCTTCATTTGAATGGAAATTATTGACCACTATTTGATTTTTTTACTGTATATAGTTTAAAATTGGTAGCTTTTTCATAAAATTAAAAGAATGTCAAAGAAATCATACTAAAATTTTATTCGCATTATATAAAATACCCAAAATCATTCTTCTTTTTATCAAAAATGATACCATTTTATTTGGAATCAGTTATTTTTAACATCTCAAGACAAGTCTTTTAATTAGAATAGGATATAAGAAGATTTAAAATACTTTAAAATAACTTTTATTTTTGTGAAATAGGAATGCAGATATTGCTTTATTTTGATAAAAATTATTAACCGCCATATGATTTCAGTACTTTTTGTTCATCAGGATTTGCTGTTCTTCATAAATTATGTTTACTTAAAGGAAAAAGGTATTAAACTTTTGTACGAGTTGCCTAAAATGCAAATATTTCTTCTCATATTTGAAAATATTGTAACTTCAATTGCAATCAGTTGTTACAAAATGTATAAATTCCTTTTTATGACTAATTTTGTATTAAATTTGAATATTTGAAGGATAAGTATCTGTTTACCTTTGATTTTGTTGAACCAGAATGCAATCATTTCTTCATTTGAATGGAAATTATTGACCACTATTTGATTTTTTTACTGTATATAGTTTAAAATTGGTAGTTTTTTCATAAAATTAAAAGAATGTCAAAGAAATCATACTAAAATTTTATTCGCATTATTCAAAATATCCCAAATCATTCTTTTTTTTATTAAAAATGATACCATTTTATTTGAAATCAGTTATTTTTTACATCTCAAGACAAGTCTTTTAATTGGAATAGGATATAATAAGGATCAATATACTTTAACTTTCATTTTTGTGAAATAGGAATTCAGATATTACTTTATTTTGGTACAAATTATTAACCGCCAAATGATTTCAGTACTTTTTGTACATCAGGATTAACTGTTCTTCATAATATATGCTTTCTTTAAGAAAAAAGATACTAAATTTTCGTACACGTTGCCTAAAATACAAATATTTCTTCATTTTACTGTAATTATTGACGGCAATTGGATTTTTGTACTTTTTATTGTTTAGAGTAGGTTGTTTTTCATAGATTTACAGGAATGTCAGAAAAAACATACTAAAATTGTGTTCGCAATTGTTCAAAATTACCAAAACTATTCTTGATTTTATTAAAAAAAAGTTATTTTTAACATCTTGAGACAAGTCTTTTAAAGGGGCACTATAGCTACGAGATATATAAAAAATCTAAAGTTTGATTTTTTTCTGTTCAATCAATAATGAAAGTGAAATAGTGAAATAACAATTCGCTTTTGAAGCCAAAAAGGTTCCATTTTGTCAAATTACGCTAAGAAACATTGACAATTAGTTATTCACTTGCAAGTGAATGAGTCAACCTCTTTAAATCCGTACTCATGTGAACTTCAATTTAACCCCTAGCTAGAAATTGACAACACATGCATTGTACGTGTACTGGTTATTTAAAGAAAAAGAATGTCAAAAATGAAAGTGAAACTACGGTAAATCATTTGTTTACTAATTCGATGTACATAAAATCATTCTTATACGGTTAAAAACAATGAGAAACATCTATTTTTAATCCATAAAATAAAATGAAACAGACCTATAAAAATTCAAGTGCACGTGCTGGTTTAATCTATTCATATCTTTATTTATGTTTACATCGCTTATATGGTCGTCTGAGGTCAAATCAAGTTAATTAAATGGCGTCTGGACTAAAATACACACGAAACAAACCTATATATTATCTACCCCATGCTCTGTAAACTGTTTATTTTAGACTTTTGATAGTTTGGATAAATGTTTTACATTGCTATAATTCAAATATGAGAATTTGAGTCAAATCGGTGACCATGAATTTGACAGCTAGTGCCCCTTTAATAAGAAATAGATACAATAAGATTTAAAATACTTTAACTTTTATTTTTGTGAAATAGGAATGCAGATATTACTTTATTTTGATACAAATTATTAACCGCCATATTTTTTCAGTACTTTTTGTACATCAGGATTGTCTGTTCTTCGTAAAATATGCTTTCTTTAAGGAAAAAGATACTAAATTTTCGTACGCGTCTTAAAATGCAAATATTTCTTCATTTTACTGAAATTATTGACCGCCATTGAATTTTTGCACTTTTTATAATTTAAAGTAGGTTGTTTTTCATAGAAATAAAGGAAGGTAAAAAAAATCATACTAAAATTTGTTTTTAATTGTTCAAAATTACCAAAACTATTCTTGATTTTATTAAAAATGATACAATTTTATTTGAAATCAGTTATTTTTAACATCTTGAGACAAGTCTTTTAATTAGAATTGAGATATAATGAGAATTAAAATACTTAAACTTCTATTTTTGTGGAATAAGAATGCAGATATTACTTTATTTTGATACAAATTATTAACCGCCCTATGATTTCAGAACTTTTTGTACATCAGGATTGTCTGTTGTTCATAATATTTGCTTTCTTCAAGGAAAAAGATATTAAATTTTTGTACGCGTTGCCTAAAATGCTAAAATTTCTTCTTATATTTGAAAATATTGTAACTTCAACTGCAATGAGTTGGTTTAAATACATTTCATATGTAGGTACTTTGTACAAAATGGAAATATTCAAGAATAAATCTGCTTAAAGTTTAGTTTTTGTTGAACAAACACGAAATTATTCTTCATTTTCATGGAATATATTGAGCGCCTTTGGATTTTTGTACTTTTTATTGTTTAAGAATGGTTATTTTTTAATAAGGCAAAACAGACTATCAGTAAAATATAATGTTGTTTGCATTGTTCAAAATATTTCATATTTCTTGTTTAAAAAAACAGCATTTTTGGTAATTTGTTGTTTCGATTATGACAAGAATATATAAAGTCCGTGATTGTGATAAAATACATTTACAGAATTTTATGATGATAAGGATACAAAAATTTAAAATATTGAAAATAATAGACTAAAACTTTCAATAACTGATCCTTTCATTTCGTTTTCCCAAGTATTTTTCGAAAATATTTAAATTTAGATTTTATCTGTACATTTATTTTCATTCAATTCATAAAACTTTGTTAAATAATTAATAAAGAATGTATCAGTTGTACTTGAACGTTCGCATTTCACGGGTCGCCATTTTAATTAAATTAAACGAAACTAAGATTCCGTAATTTGTATTAGTTTGTCATGTGACGTATTAAAGTTCAATCCATCAGCAAGGTCGATCTGTACTATCCGTCCGATCAGTCCGATCAGTCAATTACTTTTACTATAAGTCTAACTGATTGCTGACGCGAGTTTGATGCGAACTTGACTGATCGGTGACTGATCGATGACCACTGATTGATCGCTAAAACAGTAACGTCTATGGTTGCAAGTACTGTACTATCGTTCACTAAACCATCGTCATTTGGTCTTGACGGACCAGCAATAGGTTGTTATTTAGGTTGGATTGGTCAGTCCGACATATCTCTACTGGATAATGATTCTCAACTATCAGATCTCCTACTGCCTCTACCTCTATCCCTACCACCACGCCCACAAGTTTTGGCAGATTTTGGTTGCATGACTGTGTTATTTTCGAGAAACTCTAAGTATCAGTCAGAAATAGGAGGAATGGAACAGTTTTAATATGGAACACAAAATTGACGTTATTGCTGAGAGGGTAGTAAGATCGCGGTATGAACGTGGTATGGTCATGGTAAGAGCATGCAATAGACATTACAACTATAAAAAAAAAGCAGGAGACAATTTTTCATCCTACCCCCCCCCCCCCCCTAAAAATCAAATCGTAGCTCCCTAGTTCAGGGCTGGAGGAGTGAAGTCTATCAGTTTTATTTACAATGAAATTCCTCTTTTTAAAATTAACCACTCACCTGAAAGTCTATATCATCACCCTGTGCCAAACCATCTCCAAGGTAACTCAGGGCGGGAGGAGTTAAGTCCACAACATATGTATCAGTCTCATTAACAATGGAATTTAAAGCTCCGTTTGTTGTTTTCAGTTCTATCTTAATTCTATCTCTGTGTGCCAAGTGGAAATTAAGCCATCTAGCACTGTTGGAATCTTTACTGAACATCACCCATTCTCTAATCACCAAGAAGTCGTTAGACATGTTTCTGAAAGAAAGTTTTTACTTGAACATCACTTTTCTTTAGTAATCTTTTACATTATAAAATCAACAAATAACAGAACATTCATGCAGTTCAAATATATAAAATGGCCAGAGTTCATAAGCGAAAATATGACATTCTCAAATACTAAGTAAAATGAAGATTCCAGCAAAACATTGTGGTAAAGAATGTTCAATGAAATTGGAAGATTAGACAAACTTGACAACACATATATACTTACTGAGCACTGGACACTTGTACATCATACTGTTTAATGCTTGACTCTGGGTCATAATAATCCTTCCATTGGGCCTCCACCTTAGCCTGACTTGATGTGAAGTCTAAATCACCAAAATTATCCTGCAATCCATCAACCACTTTCCCAGATACTGGTGCCGATAAATCAACCAGAACTAGTAATATCAATATTGAACATGAATTAAAAGCACTTTTTGTGCTCCTCTTTTTTGTTTGTCTGAAATTGTTACATAGAATTTTCAATACACTGAATGATATTCATGATCATGGCATTCTGAAATGTAGAAAGCTGGTTTTTTTCATTTTTTTTTATTTAGCTATGTTTCATTCAATTGTGGGTGGGTAACACAAATTCTTACAAGCAATGCAAATGTCCATTACAGCAGTATGATGAAGAGAAAATTGCAGTTTGTTGGGTTTGGTTTTTTTTTCCAAAAAGGGGGGTTAACAAAATAACAGTATCCTTGCACAATTGAATCGTAGCAAGTCCATTTTTACCACTTTTGAAAAGAATACTATGAGATAACTCTTACAATAAAATGTCATCGACTAAAAATGGTAAGTTTCAAAAAGGCAATAAATGTGTGTTATTGACAGACATTAAATAACTGGACTTATATGGTGAGCATCATTATTATTTCACTACTCTCATTTCAGAACTTACATTGTCATATTGTTAATTACACTGAAGCAATTGGCTAAACTGTTTTACTAGTTGATCATTTTGTAGGGGTGAATACATTTTACAACTTTTTAAAAAATTTCAGCATTTGATAGACTAATAGGTCAAAGACTTCTGAATATGCACTTTAAGTACCAGTACATTAGTAATTCAAATTACCTCCGTTTGAAATTGATGAACTATTTAATTGTCTGGCTCCTCCATTATACGCCCAGACTGTTGTATAGTAAGTATTGCCATGTTCAAGATAAGAACCTTGTTCGAGAAACACACAGGTCTTGTGATGCTTCCTGTCTATTTGTGTCAAGTTAGAAATGTCAGTGACATTTTCTAATGGTTCAGAACCCACACTGACCATGAAGAATGAAATTCCAGATTCAGGGTCAAAGAAACCTTGCCAGTTGGCACATATCTGTCAAAGAAAAAATGTAGGTAAAAGGAGTTTTATTCAAAAACAGTCAAACCTCCCTTAACGGTCACCTCGTTTCGGTGAAATACTGCCGTTTACAGTCACAGTAGACTTCTCTTGAGAGGTCACTTTTGATACTACCTGAGAGTGACTTCAAAATACAGGGTTGACTTAATGTAGAAAAAGCATTGAATTGACTTTTTTTTTAAACATAAATATGAACTTATTTCCTTTTTACTTGTCAGTTAAATTTAAATGTACCATGATCTTTTCGAACACTTGTTTGGGCGTAAAATCAATGTAAATATAGTGACTGTCTCTGTATTTTTCATCTTAGTTAACTGAGTTTGAACACATGATTGCTGCAGCAAGGATGGATCTTATCTTTACTTTATTTTTCTGGACACAATTTTTTTTTTTTACATTCAACAAGCACTATGTTGGTTTAGTTTTATGTTTAATACATACTTCATTGTTGAAAATTACTAGAGGCTCCCAAGAGCATGTGCCGCTAACCTGTTTCTATCGTGATTTTGGAAATCATGTTAAATATGGTTTAAATCTTAATAAATAATATTAGATACCCCAATAATGATTGAGACCAAATTTAGTTTAATTTGGCCCAGTAGTGAAATTAAAAGCAGGTCATTCCATTGTATTCTTACCAAACATGCTGAAGACCCATTACCATTATTTAATTTGGTTTTCAAGTTGTGATCATTTGAAATTAGTTTTGTTGACAATTTTCCAATCAAAATTTATAGTAAACCCATATATTCTATTTTTAGACATGGTGGCCATTTTGGTTCATGGACAGAGTCATTGGATACATTTTTCAAAACTAAAACTCTGAAGATGATTCAGACTTTGTTTGGGCTAATTTGGCTGAGTAGTTACAGAGAAGATTTCTGTAAATAAGTAAAAAATTTTCCAAAAAAATTGTGAAAAATTGACTTTAAAGGGGAATAACTCCTTATGGGGTCAATTGACAGTTTTGATCATGTTGCCTTATTTGTAGATTCTACTTTGCTGAACAATTTTGCTGTACAGTTTATATCTATATTCAAGATAATAACCACCAAGAATGTGTACATAGAACATGGATGCCCAACTAGCACTATCATTTTCTATGTTCAGTGGACCGTGAATTTGTGGTCAAAACTCCAATTTTGCATTAAAATTAGAACGATCATATCATAGGGAACATGTGTACTAAGTTTAAAATTGATTGGATAAAAACGAACGAATGGACGCGCAGACCAAAAAACATAATGCCCATAAATGATGCATAAAAACTGCAAAATTTTCTTAAAATTGCAAATTCAGGGGCAACAGCCCAACACCAGGTTGTCTGGTGCGTTTGTTATTATCAGGACAGATATGTGTTGACCAGCTGACCTTTTTATCTTTGTAAGATTTTCTATAAATGCTTTAGTATTAGAGATAATAGCCAAAAAATGCATTTCACCCCGAAGTTTTTTATCAGCCATGGCGGCCACCTTAGTTGATGTACAGGTCATAGGATAGTTTTTACACTAGATACATTTAGAATGATTTAGGCCAAGTTTGGTCTAATTTGGCCAAGTGCTTTCAGAGATGAAGATAGATTTGTGTATACTAATAGATTTCAAAATTTTACATTTTCTTTTGGCCATGTTGATTCAGAGAAGATTTTTGTACAAATTAAAAAGGGCCATATGAGCTAAAAACAACATACCTACCAAACTATTACAATTTGTATACTTCAATAAAGGCAACACACACATGACATACATTCTAGGTAATGCATTGAAATTAATATCAAAATAAAAAAAGAAGATGTGGTATGGTTTCATTGCCAAAGAGACAATTTTCCACCAGACAATACATACAATTCAATTAAAAGTAGGCAACTGCTGTGTTATTGTATGGACGTCATAGAAAAGCAAAAGCCACATTTTTTGTCTGAGGAATTAGTTTTCTGTGAAATTTTTTGCAAACAAATAATTCGTCTCAACTGTGATAAAACCATGTTGTATCTACTTTGAATTTGTAATTTATTTATTTTTTTATCGCCCATTGGTGATTTCTCCTTTAACATAGATATGTTAAAAAAATAGTGGTCAATATTTAAAAAAAATAGATGCAAAAATTAAATACCCTGCCTCCCTCATCAATTTTTTTTAGATGTCATTGTCTGAAACCATCACATTAATTTGACATGCCTCTTCGATTTTGAGAATCAATCTTTAAATAGGGTTTAAATATTATAGGTTAGTTTGTTTATAGAAGCAAACAATTATAGATAATTTACCTTGTCTGGAAACTTAGCGAAAGCAAGATCAACTCCATAAGTTTGTCCATCATAAACGTTGCCTGCAATTGGAGGGGTTGGGTCCACAATGATTGGCCGATCTGCTGCTCTAATTGTTCTAAGGTCCACTGTTATTAAAATTCAACTTCATAAAACTGAGTCATATTACAGGAAAAATTGCATTTTGGATTTGATACATGCATGAAATTTCTCACAATAATATTAAAATTTAATTTTTTTTTAACACTGTTTAGAGGATTGTTCATTTAAAAAATATATCGAAAAAAATGGGCATCCTCTTTTCAGAACAAGGTTTGTTTAAAAATTTTCATAACATGAGTATCTAGTCTCAAAATGGATTCAAACTGCTGTGTACATCCTTAATTAAAATAAGTAATGATGAAAACACAAGCCTAAAAATAGAATCTGATTACAGTATCTTTAAAATGAGCATCACTTACCATTATTAATAGCTTTAATTTTTACCCATATTGGTATACCAGCTGTTATGGACACAGTAAGCATAACAAAATGGCTGTAATCTTGACGTGTCCATGGAAGTTCATAACAGTCTCTTTGGGTTAGACCAAGGCAGCAATCATTATATAATATGCCTGATTGTGGATCACTGAAAAAATATAAACATATATAAAGATAACACAGAACAATCTTTTTTGACTAAACAAAGACCACAATCATTTTATAATATACTTGATCCGGGATCACTGCAAGCATAATGTTATATAAAGATTCATAACAGTCTCTTTAGAAAAGACCAAGCCAGCAATCATTATACAATAAACTGGATTCAAGATCAGTGATATATAAAGATTACTACATACTGACTTATATATATGTAAAGATAAAAACACAATAGTTAATTATGAATAGGCATACATGTATATATACTTACTCATATCTTATAGATAAATAAAGGTAACAGTAGTATACCGCTGTTCAAAACTCATAAATCTATGGACAAACAAGAATGTGTCCTCAGTACACGAATGCCCCACTCGCACTATCATTTTCTATGTTCAGTGGACCGTGAAATTGGGGTAAAATCTTTAATTTGGCATTAAAATTAGAAAGATCATATCATAGGGAACATGTGTACCAAGTTTGAACTTCATCAAAAACTACCTCGACCAAAAACTTTAACCTGAAGCGGGACAGACGGACGAACGAACGAACGAACGGACGGACGAACGAACGAACGGACGGACGGACGAACGGACGCACAGACCAGAAAACATAATTCCCCTCTACTATCGTAGGTGGGGCATAAAAACAAAATTGGGTTAACAAACTAAAACTGAGGGAAACGCATTAGATATTAGAGGAAAACATCGACACAACATTAAAATGTAACACACACAGCAACGGACTAAGCATTAGACAAAATCCGATGAGAATAACCAATATAACATCAAAACCAAATACATGAATTTGGGATAGAAAAGTACCGTGACACTTCTTATAGTAATGTGATATCACACTCAAATATAGGAGAAAACAAACGACACAACGGAAACACAACGTAAAAATGTTACACACACAGAAACGAACTACTATAATATAACAATGGCCATTTTCCTGACTTGGAACAGGACATTTTTAAAGATAAGCAATATTATCAAAATATGCATAATTAAAAATATATTATAGATTCTTAATTATGCATGGAGTAGTTTTATGTGGATTTTTTTCGTATAGATGAACCATAAATTCAACTGTCCAAGAAGTTAAATTCCTGATATGCTCGTATGGAGAACTTTTAAAAAGTTATCCACGACAACTGGATCAAGATTAATTCATATTATATACAGAAATTGTTCATATTTTAAGTCCTTATTATGAACTGAATGTATGAAAGAGTGGTTGTACATATGTATATTATGTATATAAAGGTCTGTGCTATTTTCATTTTCAGTAAATGGAAGACATATACATTCTAATGCAATTAGCTTGTAATGATAATTTTCATTGGACGTTGACAAATATTTTGAAGAATTAGATTCCACATTCTACCAGTAGGTAACTAAGAAAGCCATCATTTTGAATTGCGATTTTTTTGGGGTATGTAATTTCTCAAAAAATAAACAAGATAGTCACATTCTGAGCCTCAAAATCTTCTTTTTGTCTATATTGAAACCATTCTGAAGCGTACAAAAAGTAAAAATACGTTTAGTATTCATGTTTGACATCCAATGTATACATATGACGTCACATTGTTAAGATGCTAAAGACAATGCAACAGTTTCGCGGACTTTTTATTTATGGCATTTTTAAGCCAAAATATTAATTAAATGAAATTTATTTTGATATTTGGCATTAGAATGGAGATAACTGTATTGTATATAAAGCTCGGCCTTCGTAAAACTTGATTTTACTGTTGCAAATATCCTTTTACCTATCTCCGCTCCGCGTCGCTAGGTAAACTCAATTTGCGACTGTAAAATCTATGTTTTACTAATGCCGAGCTTAATATACAAAACTAAAACTACAATACAGTTATCTCCTAAGTAGCATATCTTTATCCTGGGATCCCAAGGATGACTGAGGTAAAGAAATATGGTTTTCTTCCGATCCGCAAAAATTCTTAATTGCCAAAGTGGGCATCTGTTTGGCTGTGCAAGATGTATAAGTACACAGCCACAACTGATCAGAATAGGTATGAAATCGCATGCCTCGTGAAGAGAGTTCCATATCCCCTGCACAACAAGAACCCTTGCTACAACTCTTTGAATTGGTAGCCTGTTGCAAGAGAGAACATTCCTATCCCTACCCATTAAACCCACATTTTCAGCTCTAGGCTTTTTAAATTTCTCTCTTTTTCCCCAGTCAATCAAGGTATAGAGCATATACCTATAGGCCAGTTAACGTTCCTGGATACGGTTTTTAGACAAATCTGTCATGTTAATTCCATCACCATGTGACAAAATGTATGCATCGTCATTTCCAACACTTGGTGAGCAAACGGTTGGAAAAAGTTTGATTTTACCCTGCACAAAATATTTGGGAAATTAAAATCTTATAAGATGGTCCCTATCCCTCAGTCATAAGGGAATCAAATTACGTACTGTCCTAATATTCCAGTTACACTTCAGTGATTCCTTATATTATCATATAAGCAACCAAATTTTTCCCCACAAAAAAAGAGGCCTGCCTTTTCATATTTACTTTTAAGTCTAAAAAAGGAAGACACACAACATTGCTTCAAGTTATGATTTTTATGCTTAATTTATTATTACTGCATGAAATCTAGAAATCTGAAATATAGAGGGTTCACATGAAAAGGTGGATTAAAATTGATTTTAGTCGTTTTCATCATAAAACAAAAATGCTTTGCTCAAACATGAAAATGAAAACTCTTGACCTATTATATTTCTACCACATATATATTTCAAATAATAAATGTCCTTATAATTATCTGTATTAATTCATTATTCAATAAACTGTTATCACAGAGATATGTCTCGCTTTTTTGTAATTTCGATAATGCAAATATTGAAATTGAAATACCGGTAGCAACACTTTAACATGTAAGTTTTGCAGAAATTCAAAGTCAATGAACCATGACTGAGGGTACATGGCTAAACAATCTCTTTGGAAATGAGATGAGCCAATGCTAATACCAAATACCATTGACTTATCATAAGTAGTTCCCTTTGAACAAACCTTAACACACACTCATACATGTCAACTAAGCAAAATTTTAAAGTAAAAAAAACATAACTGAGGGGGCTGGGTAAAATAATCTCCATGGTAATGAGATGTGCCAATTCTCATACAACTGCATACCAAATAGCATTGACCTACAACTAGTGGTTTCCCATAAACTGACCTAATCACAAACTAATTCATAAAAACTAAGCAAAAGTTTCAAAGTCGATAGACCATAACTGATGAGACGGGGCCAAATAATCTCCATGGTAATGAGATGTGCCCGTTTTTTTCGATATGCACAAATTTGATCCTTTTCTACAAAGGTCGGTCATAAATTATAAGGTTTATACGCAACTTCTGTTGTAAAATGTCACTTAGGCAAACGTGTAAGTAAAGGAAATTTTGATTCAGATACCTCTATTTCGTATATATGTGCATGTCTTATTTGACCAATAACTTGGTGAATATCCATTCTGAATTATGGAAAAAAAAGTAATCAATGCAAAAAGCGAGTAATTATATATATGAAATTCATGTTTATCAAAATGCCCACCATCAATGTGTCCACCAATACTTCAATATCTGAACCCAGTCTTCAGATGACAGTCTTTGTCATTTGTGATGAATACACCCTGTGTTATCAAACGACTGGACTATAACTTTTGTGTAAACTAGTTAAGTTTCACGTATTATCCTATGCGACACAAAATTTTCATACACAATTATCATACGCTATGAAAATACATTAGTTTTTGCATCTTTTTGTGTATTACCTGTGCTGTAGAAGAAATATTACAAAGTTATTAAGGTGGTACCTAACACTACAGGGAGATAACTCTGTAAAATCAGCTAAACGTTTTAATTACGTTGTGTTGTAAAAGGAATATTAAGCTTCTCAGTGAGAAAAATTGGTGTTTGTCAAACTGCTATATAAACAGTGTAATTTTTCTGATAAAACGGTCAGTTCAAAATTTTTGAAATTTTTATATTTTTGTTAATTACTTTGACAAAATTTTATGGAAATTAAACGAGCCAAATTAATTATAGCAAAAGTGTTGGGTACCACCTTAAGTGTGTTTGATTGGCAAATTGGAATGTTTGCAGAAAAAATGTATAGAGTCATGATTATCATGCAAATGCTTTGGGATCAAAGGTAAAACGTGAAAATTAAAACATCTTGTCCTATCATATTTTCTACCACATATACATTTCAAATAATAAATACTCCTTGTGTGTTTATTTCATAAAAAATAAATGGAGAATTGTCCTTAAGACACAGATGATGACTCGCTTGCATATTATGTAATTATAAAGGGACATACCTCAAGAACGGTTATAAAGTGATGCAACCCAAATTTAAACTTGAGTTCCATGGTAATAAGCATTGTGTATAAGTTTCCGTACATTTGTTTGCATGAGACAAACTTTAGAGAATTGAAACCATTTTCATACAGAAAGTAAAACAATTAATGCCCCCTCCTTTTCAGCGGGGGCATAAACATCCTTCTAGTCAAATGTTCATTAGGTTATTAAGCTCCAGTGTTTTCAGTATCCAGCTCCAGTGTTTTCGAAGTCTACAACTTTGATCCTTTTTTAGAAAGTCTGGTCAAAATTTATATGATATTTATGTTCAAGACGATACAAGTATTTGGACCATATACGTATACTCGTTTGATCCAGTACAAACTGACATACATGTTTTTGGATCATATGGGTTAAATATTAAACAAACATTTATCAAAATCGTTTTTATTAATTTAATAATTTTTATTATTACAATTAGATGAATAAAGTGCATAAGCGAACAATTGAAATTGAGTATTTGTTTAATTGTATGTCTGAATCCTAGTTTGGTACTCTCGACCAAGGTGACACTTGCTACCACAAAGAATGTCATATTTTTTTTTTACATTTACTTATTTTGTTCATGCATGTTCTTTTGCATTTGAATATTTTGTAAAGTTTCTAAATATTTTTAAATAAAATTGTTTTCCCATATTATGCTTACTTCCGATAAATTCAGTGAGCATAGTTCAATTTATGTATTACTGACATGCTGAACACAGGAGATAAACATATTAAATTGGCGCGACTTTTTTAAATAGTTTTAATATTAATGTGTATATAATAACTTCACCAACTTCTTAATATTAGGCAGACTGTAAGCGTACAGTCCGACCGCATGCGTATTTTGAAAAAGTACACATACGGTCCAGACCTTACATGGTCCAAATACTCATATGGTCTGGAACATATACATAGGTTCTGTTGTAAAATATTACTTAGGCAAATGTGTAAGTAAAGGAAATTTTGATTCAGAAACCTTTTAATTCGTAAATATGTGCATGTCTTATTTGACCACTTCCTGTGTCAATATCCAATTTAAATTAGGAAAAAAAGTATCAGTGCAAATAGCAAAAAATGATATATTGGAAATTCATGTTTTTCAAAATGGCCATCAATACTTCAATATCTGAAGTCCTCAGATGATAGTCCTTGTCATTTGTGATGAATATACCATGTGATATCAAATGACTGGACTATAATGGAATTATTTCTCCACAGCAATTGAAAGAATCATGGGCTCAACTAATAAAATGTAAATGTTAAAGGGAACACGGTTACAGAGGACGATGCAAAATGTGTGAAGGAGACAGCTATCGTGAGTTTTGACAAAACATGTAAAACTCATTCATTGTGTGATATTTTAACGTCAACTGAGAACATTTGAGAACATGATTTCCTTATGACCTTATAACAAATAAAAAGAACACTATAACACTTTTTTTAGATGGTAAACATTGTCAGTACCTATAATATACACTACAAGACCATCAATTATTATTTTGGTGAAATTGATACGAAATATATATATCAAACAAGGTCTTGGTATCTTTTGTGATTTTTTTCATAGTAGTGAGATGACCGCTCATGTCAAATTCAAGGTATACATATGTCTAAAAGTGACATGATTTTTCTTTAAATTAAACAATATGTGTATATATTCTAGATGCTTTAAAAAGAATCTATCATTGCAAGCAATTATAATAAAGCTGAAAGATATGTATAAATTATAGAGTATGATAGCTGTAAACAAGAATGTGTCCATAGTACACGGATGCCTCACTCGCACTATCATTTTCTATGTGCAGTGGACCGTGAAATTGGGGTCAAACTTATAATTTGGAAATATAATTACAAAGATCATATCATAGGGAACATGTGTACTAAGTTTCAAGTTGATGTAACTTTAACTTTATCAAAAACTACCTTGACCAAAAACTTTAACCTGAACTTTGCACTATCATTTTCTATGTTCAGTGGACCATGAAATTGGGGTCAAAACTATAATTTGGCATTAAAATTAGAATGATCATATCATGGGGAACATGTGTACTAAGTTTCAAGTTGATTGGACTTCAACTTTTTCAAAAACTACCTTGACCAAAAACTTTAACCTGAAGCGAACGGACGCACAGACGGACGGACGAACGAACGGAGGCACAGACCAGAAAACATAATGCCCCTCTACTATCGTAGGTGGGGCATAAAAATCAAAAGATAACCGAATTTGACAACGTATGGAATGTTTTTGAAAAACTTTTATTGAATACCAGTTAATGTCTTTTTTTGTTTGTTACAATTACTTATGACTGCTTTACATGTTATGTACTTGATCTGTGTTGATGGCTGTTAAGAAATAAATCTGTTTTTCTTTCATTGTTTTTTTAAATAGATAAGGCCGTAAGTTTTCTCATTGGAATTGTTTTAAATTTGTCATTTCGTGACCTTTTATAGCTGATTATGTGGTATGCGCTTTAGTCATTATTTAAGGTCTGAAGGCGTATCCGTGTCTCTGTCATTTGGTCTCTTGTGGAGAGTTGTCTTATTGGCATTTATACCATATCATTTTTTTTATATTTGGTCGATCATTCACACAGTTTATCAACTGATGAACTCGACGTTTTATCAGATACCGATTGTTTTTTCGACAATGTATTCGGATCAACTTCTTCTTGATGACGCATGCTGTTTGTAGACTTAATCAGAAAATATCTGAATGGGGTTAAGGTGTTACATTTACTTTTTGATTTACTAATTCCTTATTTTGAGTCATTTTATTTTAGATTATTTATGAAGGAATTAAAACGATGAAATCCCCATACAGTTCGGGCAGCTCTTCCAATCACACCTAGTAATTTATAGAGGAAACAAGGGAAGAATTAGATTTTGATGATGTCTATAATTTCACATATTGTTGTATTTTTATTTTTGCTTTCTTTTTGATATGTAGAAAATCCAATTTAGTTGAGACAGTAGATGATAGCTCTAGATGTTTGCATAGAGAAAATATTTGAGTTTTTAAAGATTATTTATTGGTTCAGTTTTATTGGTCTAAGACTATACAATTAGGGGAGATAGTTTTAGAAATACTAATTATTAACTAGAGGCTCTAAAAGAGCCTGTGTCGCCCAACTTGGTCAATGTGAATATTAGACAGAAGCAGATGGATTCATGACAAAATTGTTTTTTGGTGATAGTGATGTGTTTGTACATCTTACTTTACTGAACATTCTTGCTGCTTACAATTATCTCTATCTATAATGAACTTGGCCAAAAATTGACTATAAAGGACAATAACTCCATTTTGGTCATGTTGACTTATTTTTAGGTCTTACTTTGCTGTACAGTATTGCTGTTTACAGTTTATCTTTATCTTTAATAATATTCAAGATAATAACAAAAAAACAGAAAAAAATCGTTAAAATTACCAATTCAAGGGCAGCAACCCAACAACCGGTTGTCTGATCCATCTGAAAATTTTTTGGTTTTTGAGTTATAACCCCTATGTTCTATTTTTTGCTGTGGTGGCACATTATTTAAACTACATACCCCAAAGATGAGTGTGGCCAAGTTTGGATTAATTTGACCCAGTAGTTTCAGGAGAAGATTTTTGTGAAAGTTTACTAAGATTTACGAAAAATGGTTAAAAATTGACTATAAAGGGCAATAACTCCTAAAGGGATCAACTGACCATTTCGGTCATGTTGACTTATTTGTAAATCTTACTTTGCTGAACATTATTGTTGTTTACAGTTTATCTATATCTATTATAATATTCAATATGAAACCTGCATGACTGACATATAGATCATAAAATATTTCCCTACACCAAATTTAGTTGACCTATGACATATAGTATTAGATAAAAAGACCAACACTCAAAAACTTAACTTTGACCACTGAACCATGAAAATGAGGTCAAGGTCAGATGACATCTGCCCGCTAGACATGTACACCTTACAATCATTCCATACAACAAATATAGTAAACCTATTGCATAAAGTATGAGAAAAACAGACCAAAACACAAAACTATAACCACTGAACCATGAACATGAGGTCAAGGTCAGATGACACCTGCCAGTTGGACATGTACACCTTACAGTCCTTTTATACACCGAATATACTAGACCTATTGCTTATAGTATCTGAGATATGGACTTGACCACCAAAACTTAACCTTGTTCACTGATCCATGAAATGAGGTTGAGTTCAAGTGAAAACTGTCTGACGGGCATGAGGACCTTGCAAGGTACGCACATACCAAATATAGTTATCCTACTACTTATAATATGAGAGAACTTAACATTACAAAAAAATTTTACTTTTTTTTCAAGTAGTCACTGAACCATGAAAATGATGTCAAGGACATTGGACATGTGACTGACGGAAACTTCGTAACATGAAGCCTCCATATACAAAGTATGAAGCATCCAGGTCTTCTACCTTCTAAAATATAAAGCTAACACCGCCGCCGCCACCGCCCCCAGATCACTATCCCTACGTCGAGCTTTCTGCAACTAAAGTCGCAGGCTTGACAAAAAACCAGGGTATTTACCTGGTACCATTTTAATATATAATATAATTGTACATGTGGGTACAAATGATCTATTTAATATTAATACTAATTTATTTGAAAAATACATTTGTGATATTATACATGAATTGAGGATTTGTAATCCAGATTGTGTTATCATTTTATCTTCAATATTACCCAGGCCATGTGATTTTAATCACTCTGAATTGTTCATCATCAATTTTAACAATGTACTAAAACAGTTGGCTTCCTCTCCTACTTATATCAGACACAAATTCAAATTTACCAGTAAATTGCACAGTTCTTCATGGACACGTTAAATGAAACACGGATGTGCTGAGACCAATTAAAAGAATCTAAATATATAGAACGCATATCAGATTTCAAGAATATCCTTTTGATTGCATCTGATTGTGACATGTAGCGTGTTGAAATTCATATTTTTTTCTAATGTTTTGATAATATTGTGTGCATACATTTTTCTGATTCCGATATTCTTATATTTTGACGAATTTATAAGTTTTATTATAGATTTTTTTCTCGTCTGGTCTATTTAATCAAAGATAATGAATGACGCAGAAACAACAAAACTCAACAGTTATGGATACCATTTTCTCAAAGTGTAATACAGTTACGGATATCAGTCTTCACAGCTATCCGTATCTCCGCATTTTTATAATTTATAGAGGTTGCACTGTGAAAAACACCTTAGTACTTCAGATTCAAACTTAGTAATACGATACACGAAAATCTGAAGAATAATACAGGATTATTACAAAATTGACAAAAGAATATATTGACCAGAAACATCCTCCACTATCTTTGAATGTACATATCTGCAGTTACGGATATATCATGTACCCCATACTTAGTGTATATTTTATATTCCTGCTAGAAAATATTTTGATGAAAAATTCTCTGGTCAGAATCTTAATTTCCTGCTCATTTAAATATTCCTGGTAGAAAGCATAATATTCCTTCCTACCAAAAATTCCTGCTAATTTATATTTTTCGATTATTTTCTGGGCAGATTTTTTTTACATTCTGGCTAAACTGTGCACTCTTTCCTAGTAAGAACTCTAACATAGTTCCTGCTAGATTCTTTGCTAATTCTAGAGGAAATATTTCGTAGAGGTAATACTGGAAACAAGGTTTTAATACTTACGATGAGTTGTGTCTGTAGGTCAGGTTATATTGGAATTCATCATACTGAATGTTATACAGCTCATATATAATTGGAGGTGAATTGTCAACGATGTAAGGAGTTGTGTGGCAAACAGTTGTTGCTAAGGGACCTCCATATTTAACCCCATTTATAGCTCTGACTGTGATGAAATACTGGTCATCTGAAAATATAACAGTGCTTAATTAAACATGATACTATCATTCATTAATCTATTTTGTCTTGACCTACTCATATTTCTTAAATAAACAAACTTAAATCTAATGAAGAAATATTCACCTATATCTAATGAAGCAGTCAGTGAACCAAGTTCAACAAAAACATTTACACGACATATAAAGACCAATATTTATTTAATATTTTATTATTTATTATTTAGAAGGGGCAAACTATACAGACATGAATTAGTAAAAAACTATCCCAAACATTTTTTCACAGAAGTGAGCACATTTGGCGGATAGATGTCTTTTTGATAATCATTCCACATCTCATTTTTTTTACCATCTGTATGATGAAGATGTCAACATTTCACATGGCTTTAAGGTAGTAAGAAAAATGCGGTTTAACCATACAAACACATAACAAAATCATTATAATCCTGCTTATGGTATTGGTAGCAATTAACAAGAGGAGTACCAAACAAGCACCATAACCACTCCAGTGTTAGCATGATGCTCCAACACCTAAAATAAACATCCCTGGAACAACGAAGAAAAGAGGCAAGACTTAAACTCTATAAAATAGAAAAAATACAAAGTGGCAAAATATCAAAGGAAGAATGTCTAATACCACCAAAAAGACTAGAAACATACATGACAAATGCTTCCAACTACCATCGGCCTCCAGTGATTATCGCAAAAACTCATTCTTTCCAAGAACGATCCGGAATTGGAATGGTCTCCCTTCTGGGGTTGTATCAGCACCGTCAGTCAAGGCTTTTAAAGCCTCAATTACAAAGCTGCATTACTGTCATTATCTAATCACCTTTGAGGTATTTAAATATCATTTCCCGACCAGTATACAAAATTGTCAACACAATTTGTCCATTTAAATTGTACCATAGGTGTTGTTAGAGCTCGTCAACAGTGGTCATTTAAATACCCAGTAAAAAATCTTCACTATTCCTAAAAGGTAAAATTTAAATGACCGATAGCTAGCTTGCTTTCCTCATGTATCATGACCAATGTCCTGAATAGACTATTCTATTTAGATACAGGGCATTTTAAGCCATTTCTTTTTTGTCTCTAAATAGTCGAGATGGAAATTTCAATCAGTGAATTTAGTTTATAAAAAAAAGTAGATATATGTTTGCTTCATGTTGTTTTTAATGTGGGATGTATTTTAAGTTTCTGATTCCTGCCTGGTATGGAGTTAAAGTGTTTGTGAAATGGATTTTTTTGGATAGCCAATCTAATTGTGAATAATTCTACAAGATAGATTATGTGTGGCTTGGTGTTTTCTAATGGGATATAATTTCATGTTATATTACGATTCCTGAAATGGAATAGAAGTGATGCTAAGTTTCATTTAATATTCAGGATCTACTTCAATTGGAATTACTGTTAAAAGTTTATTTTCAATATATCAAAAAAGTACAAATGGCTTAGTGAATAGAAATTTCAGTGCTTTATTCTTCATTATGAAAGTGGGATTTACCAGCAATGATCTATTTGTGATTGTAAGCAAAATAAATAAATTTACAATAAATATCTTTATTAGAAAGAACAAATAGTGTATTAAATGTAAAATGTCCCATACCTAAATAGAATAGTCCATTCAGGACATTGAACACGAGGAAAGCAAGCTAGCTACATGTATCATTCATTTAAATTAGCTCTGTCAAAAACCAGGTAAATCTACAGGTAGTTAAATGACCACCTGTTGATAATAGCTCTCACAATACCTATTGTACAATTTAAATGGACAAATTGCATTGACAATTTTTAAACTGGTCATGCAATAGGTTATTCACTACCGCAAAGGTTATTGGATAGGCACAGCTAATTAAAATAATTTGGGGGAAGGGGGTGGTTCTGTATGCTTCAAACCCATGGTAGTATAATCCGCTTGTTGATTGTGGCCATTATCTGGCAGAAGCAGAAGAAGCAATCAATTTGATATAATCAATAATTAAAAGTGTAAAATCCTGAAAACCTGTAAAATATGGTGCTTCTATTGAAAATTGTCAAACCCTGTGCAAATCTGGAAACTGTACATAAGTTGCCGGGACTGGACTTGTCAAAGTACTGTGAGTGAACTGAGATTTTCAAATCCTGAACAAACCTCGGAACTGCTCATAAAGTGCTGGGAGTGAACATATCATGTCAATATGTGTCCAGTGAGATATATCAAACCTTTGCAGACCTTGTAGCTGCTCATATTTGCTGGGATAGGACTTATCATGGCACTATTCGTCTACTGAGATCTTTCAAAATCTATACATACCTGGGAGCTGCTCATAAGGTGCTGGTAATGGACTTATCATAGCACTATGTGTCCACTGTGAACTGTCATACAAATGAGAATGTGGATCATGATGTTCGTGGATTTTTTCTTCACAAATTTCAGTTCCAACAGCTATAGTGATAAATAAAATTCCAGTTTCCTTGTCATTAAATCCATCCCAGTTTGCTAAAATATCAAAACATAACCATTGATGCAAAAACAGTTGAATAATGAGCTTATGGTCATTGATGATACAGATGCTATAAATAATTTAAAAAAAACAGGATACTGATTAGCAATGAATCTAAAAATGCATTACACAGTAGTACATGCTCTACATGAAGCTTGATACCAAGTTTCAGAAAGTTCTGATTTATAGTTCATGATAAACAGACCATGACAATTTCATACATGGCTAATTATAATATATGTTGTGAAAGAATATATAAAAGTATTCTGTAAACCTGAATTTGATGACACATCACACAGTATAGTGGTATACAAATTTTTTTTGGAAAAATATGAATTGTATTTCCTAAGAAAAATGCAAAAGAAATTTCAATGGTAAAACAGAACAGCCTCTTCTTTTGAGCTTGTCATTAAACTCTTCAAAATAAAATTGTAAAAGTATAGAGCCCCGAGTCTCTACCCTGCTTCCTTCTGCCAGTGTAAAAGTGTAATGTTGACTGTAAAAAGTGAGTATTTTTTAAAGATGCTATTTCTTGATCTTGAAGTTTAGCTTCTGTCCAAGTTTCATCACATTCCATGAAAATATACAAATTTAAAGTGTAAAAAAATATCCCATCCCAGACTGTCTGTAAAAAGCAAGTCCATCAATCAGAAAGATACTGAAAAGTTTCATACAATTCCATAAACATGATAAAGGTTTGACAAATTAAGTGATGTTTAACAATCTTTAACCCCAATTTATACCTGCTTGTAAACTGTTTTATCAGTAAAATATCAAAAAATGAAAAAGAATATTTCAAAATTTGGTTCTGGATACTGTCTTTTGGTGATAAAAAAAGCTTCTGTATAAACTTCATAAAATTAAATGAAGGTTTGACAAAGTTATTGATGACCAAAAAAAATAACATTTGATCGAGACGGAATGTTAATTGTGAAATGTCCATTTATCAGTAAAATACAGAAAATGACAATAAAAATGTTCAATAGTTATCAAAGGTACCAGGATTATAATTTAGTACGCCAGATGCGCGTTTCGTCTACATAAGACTCATCAGTGACGCTCATATCAAAATATTTATAAAACCAAACAAGTACAAAGTTGAAGAGCATTGAGGATCTAAAATTCCAAAAAGTTGTGCCAAATACGGCTAAGGTAATCTATGCCTGGGATAAGAAAATCCTTAGGTTTTCGTAAAATTCAAAGTTTTGAAAACAGGAAATTTATAAAAATGAACATATTATTGATATTCATGTCAACACCTAAATGTTGACTACTGGGCTGGTGATACCCTCGGGGACGAAACGTCCACCAGCAGTGGCATCGACCAAAATTTTCTTTGGATACCAATCTATTAGTCATAAAAAAAGATGAAGGTTTTGACGAAATCATTGTCGAGTTTACTGAACCTTAAGTTGGACGATGCTGATGACGACCAGCCTGAGACAGAATCTATGTTCGCTTCTGCTTCATAAATGATACATAAATAAGTATTCTTAACTTTCATATAACCTCCTACCCTCATAAAATATGTGGAAAGATATTCCTTTAATATAATAATTCATCAACTGATTGTGACTAGCACTGACCCAGGTCAACTTGGAAATATTAAAATATAGAGTCAATTAATTAAGGACAATGACCCTAATGAGGAGTCAATTGCATACTTCCGTCACTTCATTTTTTGTCTAACTTATCAATTTTTTTGTTAATAGTATTACACTTCATATATATCGTAGATTCAAGTATATTGCAAAAACAAAATTGGTAAAAAAAATTATCATTTAGAGACAGTAACTCCTATAAGAAGTTGACCAACATAACAATCTGAGGATTTCGTGCTGACTTACTTGAAAGTCTTGTTCACCTTATCTTCATAGTATAGTTTTTAAGGAAGTTTGCTTCTCAGTTTCAAAGTAATTAACTTTTCAAAACACAAGTTTATATAGATAGGGGAGTAATAAAGGAATCCAAAAATCCAAAAAAAATATATAGGTCACCGTGCTTGTTTTCGAGATATAAGCCATTGAAATTTTGGCGGGAAAATATTCTCTCTTGACTTTTCATAGCTTTATCATTGACAGGTTTAAGTTCTCAAAAACTGTTAAAAAGTAATTAAAATTTTATAAGACTTTTACAGATGGCTTATCATTACAAATGTATACATGTAAAAGATTTATAAAAAGAAAAATTGGGGTCACCGGGCAAATTTTTTCAAGGCATTCAAATTGATAAAACCAGAGGATTCCGAAAATCTGACAAAAAATCTAAAACATGACAAGCCAACTTCTTTAAATACTTGGCAAACACTGCAAAATTTGGTAAATACATTTTTCTAATTCTTACACGATTTAGCCTTTTCTTGACTGGTTGATTAGTTTTATTTAATCAATGTGTGATTCTTTTAATCTCCAAATCTCATTTAATTTGATGTTTAACCACTTTCGATAGTTAAATTTGAAAGGTTATCTGTCTCGAGTGGATAAACACCGTGTCACACTTGATGCAGTAGTAGAATCTAAATATATATATAAAGACCTTTTAGTAAAACAACTTCAAAATGGGTTGTTCTATTTTTCAAAACTTTCAAAGACTGACAGTAGATCATTTTTATCCTGTGTGTGTTTCCAATTACTTGAGCTATTGACATATAGGGCAAATACTGATTTGTTTTATCCCATTGTTGAATTCTTATTTGTTTCGAAGTTGTACTATTAAAGAATTAAAGGTCCACCTTGTCCCTGAATGGTTGATGATAATGACAGTTGTCAATCATCTAGTATTGTATTATATAATTACCTAATCAAAACGTTTTAAAAAAAAGCCTTTCCATCAACACACCTTAATGACATACATTCTTGAATGAACTGCTCCAAAATATACCCATTTGTTTACAGTTTAAAAGTATATTATGTGCACATACATGAGAACTATAGGAAACTATATTTCAGTGTGAATACATTTAGGAATTAAGTAGCTAACCTGTCATGTTGTAAGGGAGGCCAACAAGTTCCAATCTTTCCAAAAAGTGGAACATAAAAACACTATGTCTGTTT
This sequence comes from Mytilus galloprovincialis, assembly GCF_965363235.1. Taxonomy (NCBI): domain Eukaryota; kingdom Metazoa; phylum Mollusca; class Bivalvia; order Mytilida; family Mytilidae; genus Mytilus; species Mytilus galloprovincialis. The sequence continues at coordinate 42,837,023 of NC_134850.1, read as the reverse complement.
GTTGTCACATTGTTCATTATATATTTGATATTTTTGTGGTCATATTGTTAAATATATAATTAATGTTTTTTGATGTCACATTGTTTATTATTTGACTGATACTAGTTTTTACCTGAAATATAATTATTTGCTCTTGTATACTTCATATCTTTCATAAATATTGGTCCATTGAAAACTGATAATGATTCTGGTCCATCCTGTATTACCCTGCAAAATAAGGAAAACAAAGACATTTTTCAAACTGTATACATGGCAAAGAAATTATCTGTTTACTGCATCCTGACCGAACCTAAAAGATTTAATTGCCTTTCCACAACGAGTTTTTGGTCGGTTAACCAGAATATAAATCGAATGAAATTGCCTTCCAGAAGATGTTGGATGTAATCCATAAAAAAATCACTGAAAACTTATTTAACTTCACGCTGGATTCTTGTTGAATGCAGCAGTGACTTAAATGATCACCTTTTTCAGAAAAAGTGTTGTTCAATCCGGCCTATATTTTGACAAGTTGAAAGCAGTGAACCCTACCTGCTAAAATGTCATAATCATAGTCTCATAAGGGCACACACCTTTTATTCACTGCCAACAAATGTTATAAACAAGCATTATTATCAGGTACCAAACTCCTTAGTGATGAGGAACCAGAAAATATTTTTAAGTTATACAACATTGTATTTTGGAAACGGGGAAACTTGGTGTATACATCTCATGCTTTTCATGTTGATTATTCATATTTTAAAACTTTCATGTCTTATTCACAGCTAAGACCACAATATAGAAATGAGTTGAACACATCTTTCGATCAAACTGGTTTTGCATGAGTAACTAGCCAAACCACAGAATAAACATGTAATGTAAATTACAAACTGTATCAGAGTGTGTGTTTTATGCTATGTTCATAATGTTGTCATGTAGTCAAAGTACATGTAAGCGCATTTATATGCTATTTTGTTTATATGTTATTCTGTTTCTGAATCCCGGTATTTCGATTGTATACCTTGTGATTTGAGCACTTTTTAAAATCAAAGCGCTGTAAGCACTGTAGGCAGTTAACCAAAAACCAAGACGAACATAATTATGAAAACTGTGGCAATGTTGCTTCAACTTTTTTTTAAAGATTTAAAAGAACAAACATTAAACATTCATATATAATTGTGCATTCATGTTCATTTAATGAATTGGCAAATAATTCATATTTTATCAAGGTTTTCAATAGCAACGCACATGACCACGAATGGTCATGAGTCTTTCATGAGTCAGCAGTGGTACAAATTTGCAATGATTGCAGTTCTTCTAGTTGAGCGTAATTGTTCGTATTAGTTGACTGTTAGTAGTTCAAGTTGACTTTAGTACGAGCTTGTAAAAGTATGAATAGACTTGCTTCCCTGGAAAGAAAACTGAGTTTGTGTTTTACAGTACAAAAGTTATGAGACACAAATCAGACAAATGTTTACTACTACAGGGATCAATGGTGAGGTCTGACTGACCTGTCCATAGTAAATGTAAATGACTCACACCTTCACCCCAAGTCCATGATGTCTAAGTTTGGTATAAAATGACAGGTGTTAGGGTCTAGCAAAGTGATATGCATATGTGTTGCCTATGAGATTGACCATGTATGTCATGCAATCTTTTTGAAATGAAAAACAGGAATGAATATGGTTTAGGCGTTGGTATCTAAATCTTTTACAAGTTCTCAAAATACACACAAGAGGGTGTGGGGTGACCCTAGGGACTACCCCTACTTTTCATTTGATTTTTTATATTGTCCCATACATGAATATATATGGTTTATGGGTGGGGATCTGGACCGTTATCAAGTTTTCAAACAGGAGGGGTGGGGGACCCCAGTGACTTCCCCTATATTTCATTTGATTTGTTATATTGTCCAATACATGAATATATATGGATGAGGGGTGGGGATCTCATCTGTTTCTAAGTATCAAACAGGAGTGGGTAGGGTGACCCTAAGGACTCTCCCTATATTTATTTGATTAGTTCTTATACATGAATATATATGGTTTAATTTAAAGGTGGGGATCTCGACTGTTTCCAATTTCACAATCAGATGACTGCAGGGACTCCCCCTAAATTCTATTTAATTTAGAGTTGGGGATCCCAACTGTTTCAAAGTTCTTAAACATGAGGGGTAGGGTGACCACAGGGACTTCCCCTATATTTCATTTGATTTGTTATATAGTCTTATACATGAGAATATATGGTTAAGGGGTGATGATCTCAAATTTTTCCAAGTTCTCAAATATGAAGGTGTAAAGTGACCATAGGGACCCCCTTATAATTTATTTGATTTGTAATATTGTCCCATACATAAATATATATTGTTTGAGATTGTGAATCTCGACCGTTATAAATTCTCAAACAGAAAGGGGTAAAGTGGCCCCACGAACTCCACCTATATTTCATATGATTTGTTATATTGTACCGTACATGAATATATATTGTTTAGGGGTGGGGGATCTTGACCGTAACCAAATTTTGGTCATTTTGGTTTCTTGTGGATAGTTGTCTCATTGGCAATCATACCACATCTTTTCAGTTTTTATATAAGAAACTTCCATCTATTTTAACGGACCTATCAAAATTGAGAAGAAAAAAATACCCCTTGAAAATTGCAGTAATATGTTTAACTTGAAAAGCATTTAACATGCATTACCAACATTTATCACTGATAAAAAAAATTATACTGTTACCAGGAACATATATATTGGATTTTGACATTAAAATTGGTGTACAAAATATTTTCTGCTTTTTCTTTCTTTAAAACAATTTTGGTTTTCAATTCTAGTGTTTATATTTATTTACCATGCATAGCTGTAATTTGTCACCTGTCTGGATTTTTTTTAGTTGAAAGCCCCAAAACCCGGGATTACCCTTATCCGCTTCCGGAATCGGATCCGATATTGTAATCTCGCGGCAGCCATTTTATTTACAATGTTGTTTTTGACAGAAAGTGAGATACGATTTTACTCGGATTTACCCATTATTTATCGGCGATTTTCTGTATGAAGCTAGCGGTTGATCTAATTGAACATCGCTGTCATGAATAGTAATGATGAAAATAAGTTTGAGATCGTTTATTAGGAAACTTTGGTAAAAATGTTTGCAAAGTTATTTTTTTATTTTCTTTCAAGGTCCGTCGGGCGTAGCTAGTAATTAAGTAGAAAGTCCGACTGCTAAGTGGAAGGTCACAGACCCCGGACCAGAGCTAATTTGAATCCGGGCCTGCGTCCATATTAAAAAGATACGAAAATTTCGTCTTCTAATTCAAAATTGCCGCCAACAGCGTGATCAGTTGAACTTATATACGTAGTTGACTACGTATTGACGACAAACAATATTCCTACGAGTTTTGCAATTTTAGGAAATCTTAAATACTTGTCTTTAGAGATTTTCGGCGATTAAATATTTCATACATTTGTTCTTTGACATCTTAGCCAAAAGCTCAGGGGATAATAAACTACATAAGGATTCCTAATGTGCTCTACTTCCTATGTGCAACTTCAAAACTTTTGGGAAAATCGACGATCATTTAAGTTTTTTCTGGTCATATTTTTTTGTAATCCAGAATGAAAAGTAAGAAAAAATTGTCCAATAAGTTATAAATAATATAGTAGCCAGCTAGATGATCACAATGGCACGTATTTCAGCATTTATTGAGTAGCACACAAATCCAGGGTGCTCGCATAAGGCAGCTTAACTGCCTAAAAACAAATAGCTTAGTAATAAGGAGATGTGGTGTGAGTGCCAATGAGACAGCTCTCCATCCAAGTCACAATTTGTAAAAGTAAACCTCAACACGAAGCCTTGGCTTACTTCAAACAGCAAGTGATAAAGCTTGGTTATTAACTTTTTGTGGTTTTCTTATTTGAAGAATTCATTGTGATCTTTACCAAGAAACAACCGTACACAGTTTTATTTATTTTTCAAATACATGTATCACTAAATGCATCAGACAGAACAATAATATATACCTATGATTTTTTACTACAGAATGTTCACCTCTACACCACATAAGGAAGTCTGGTCTATCAGTTGGTATTATTTTAGTTCTGCAATCTACCAGTTCCAAATAATCAATGGTGCTGTTGTTTATAGGACCTAAAATTGTATATGTTGTAGGATTATTTGTTACGGAATCTGTTGGTAAAAATCAGTTTAAAACTTAAAGTCAATTATTGGACATGTTTTCTGTCAATTGTTTAAACTTAAAGTCAATTAGCAATGATATATGTCATATGTCAAAATCAAAGCATCATCAGTGCTGTAATCCAGCCATTTCTTAGCTTCTGGTAGGTGGACAATTTTTTTTTATTTCATTTTCATTTTTCTTTCTTTCTATGAGACATTTACATAGTGAAACCATCACAACTGGATAAGTTATTTTATCCAAAATATTTCAAACACTTTTAACAGAGATAAAACTAAGGGACTGAAAAAACAGACCATACAATAAGAATTGAAATGTAGAGAGTCATCATTTTCATTCATATTTCAATAAAAAAAAATACCAGAGGCAGATTTTAAAAACAACCCCTTGTAGCTTATACAATTCTCAGATAAAAAATGTAAACAGAATTACTTAAATCTGGAATAATTTGAATTCTGGGAAATTGAAAAAAAAACATATATGATGAAAACTAACTAAAATTTAGTTGGTTAGCCATGCGTACATGGCTAGGGTTCAAGTTAATTTCACTGATATTTCAGTATAAACTACCTCAACACCATTCAATTACCCTCTTTCATTCAGAAAGTTTTTCATCAAACATATCTGATCATTTCCCCAGATTTCAATTTTTTCAAGATTCAAATAATTCCTTTGTATTTCTGACAAACGAAGTAATTTAATACACTGATGTCTTGACTGGAATTGATTGAAGTCTTGCGCATTATTTCAAATCATATTCTCAGGTATTGTGGAAAACAAAACTAGAGGCTCCCAAGAGCCTGTGTCGGTCACATGAATCAACTGTGGTTTTGGAAATCAGATAAATAAGGTTAAAATCATAATATAGAGTATTAGTTACCCTAATAATGATTAAGGACAATTTTGGTTTAATTTGGCACAGTAGTTGAATTAAAAGCAGGACATCCCATAGTTACTGCAGACTACTATGTTCTATTTTTAGCCATGGTGGGGTCAAAGGATCCTTTTTTTAATCATGATAGGCTATCAAAAATTGTGGTTAAGTATATTTCTATTTGGCTCAGTAGACTAGGTCGAGGAGAGATTAAAAAAATTTAAGAAAAACAACCGCAGGAATTCTTATTTAAAACACCTGTCTGGGATCTACCACAGGTTTTAACATATGTTTGTTTTTAATGATCACCTGTCTAGGTTTTACCAGAGGTTAGTGAATTTTTCACCTCTCTGGGTTCTGTCACAGTTTTCAAGGAATAATTTCTTGTCCGGGTTCTACCACAGGATTTTGCCTGTTTAAACTTTCTAGGTTCTACCATAGGTTTTAAGCATTATACCTGTCTAATTTCTACCACAGGGTATAATAAATGTTTTCACATGTCCGGGCTCTAACACTGGTTCTTATAATTGTTGCATTAGTCTTGGTTCTACCACAGGTTTTGGTGAACAAAAAGCATAACCTGTCTAAGGTCTACCACAGGTGCATAGTTTAGGCAATTAGCCTTTAAAAATGTAGTGTTTTCGAGTTGTTTAATTTTAATTATCAATTATTATTATTGTACTAAGCTATAATGAGTAGCCCCTTAGAGCGAAAATGATAAAATTATTAGAATACTGTTAATGCAATTATGTCTTAGAATTAGTATTTAGATAAAATAAGAAATAGTTATTAACTATAGGCTCCAAGGAACCTGTGTCGCTCACACAATATTTTTATTTACAATTGATGCATGAAATAATGCAACTGTTATTTGGGGGTTATTATGGGGTTCCTGTTGTTTATTCTTTAGTTTTCTATGTTGTGTCATGTGTACTATTGTTTTTCTGTTTGTCTTTTTAATTTTTAGCCATGGCGTTGTCAGTTTGTTTTAGATTTATGAGTTTGACTGTCCCTTTGGTATCTTTCGTCCCTCTTTTTTTAATACTAATTTTGCTCTAGTTTCAGTGATACAAGTCAAACACTGCATTTTCCCTATATATGTTCTATTTTTTGCCATGTTTGCCATGTTGGTGGGCAGACAGGGTCATTGGACACATTTCTAAAAACTAAATACCCTAATGCTTATTTGTGGCCAAGTTTGGTTAAATTTGTCTCAGTTGTTTCAGGAGAAGACTTTTGTAAAATATTACAAAAATTTTACAAAAAATTGTTAAATTTGACTTTATAAATGGCAATAACTCCTTATAGGGTCAATTGACCATTTTGGTCATGTTGACTTGTTTGTAGATCTGACTTTTCTGAACATCATTGCTGTTTACAAATTATCTCTATCTATAATAATATTCAAAATCATAACCCAAAACAACAAAATTTCCTTAAAATTACCAACTCAGTGACAGCAACCTAACAACATTGTCTGAATCGTCTGAAAATTTCAGGACAAATATATCTTAACCTGATGAAATTTTTTATCTATGTCAAATTTGCTCTAAATGCTTTAGTTTTAGAGATAAGCCAAAATCTGCATTTTACCACTATATTCTATTTTTAGCTATGTCAGCCATGTTGGTTGGCAGGTGGGTTCATCGGACACATTTTTTAAACTAGATACCCTAATAATGATTGTGACTTAGTTTGGGTAATTTTTTTTCAGGACAGACAGATCTTGATCTGATAATCAATTTTACCCCATGTCAGATTTGCTCTTAATGTTTTGGTTTCAGAGATATAAACCAAAATCTACATTTTACCCCTATGTTCTATTTTTAGCCATGATGGCCATCTTGGTTCATTGGCCTTGTCATCGGACATATTTTTTTAAACCAAAGACCCCAATGATGATCGTGGCCAAGTTTGCTTAAATTTGGCCCAGTAGTTTCAGAGGAGAAGATTTTTGTAAAAGTAAACGATGACAACAACGGCGGACGACGGACGCCAAGTGATGAGAAAAAGCTCATGTGAGCTTAATAGTAGAATATATAAAGGTAACAGTAATATACCGCTGTATCATAGTATCCATAATGGCATGCATATATGGGTTCCTCCCAAATAGAACAATTTCATTTCTATTCGGATAATCATAAAAAATATAGATAAATGTGGTATGGTACATGAGACTATGGTTTATGTAACTATATATATATGTAAACATCAACTTGCAGACAATCAATTATTAGTAAAATATATAAATTGATTGTATGTTGAAAGTATAAAGGATAATAGTTTTACTACAAGTATCACATAAACTTAACATATTTAAAGATCCATGACAATAAGGGTCAAGGACAGATAAATCAAGTCAGACAGACATGTACACCTTACAATAATTCAATACTACAAATATAGTTGACCTATTATGTATGGTAATTGAAAATCAGACCAAAACAAATAATTCTAATATTGACCAATGAACCATATGAAAATGAGATCAAGGTCAGATGATTCCTGCCAGACAGAAAAAAACATGTAAACCTTAAAATTATCCCAGACATCAGATGTAGCTGACCTATTAATTGCTATCAATATTTGAAAAACAGACCAAACCACAAAAAATAACATTGACCAATGAACTACGAAAATGAAGTCAAGGTTAAATGATACTGGGTAGACAGGTATGTACATCTTAAAATCATTCTATACACCAAATATAGTTGACATATTACTCATAGTACTTGATAAACAGACCAATGAGCCATGAACACAAGGTCAAGGTCAGATGAAACATGCCAGACTGACAATAACTCTTACAATCATTCCATACACAATATATGGTTGATCTACTGCTTATAGTACCTGAGGAACAGACTTACAAGTGTAACTTAAACCTTGATCACTGATTCATGAAATGAGGTTGAGGTCAGGTGAACTTTGTCTGACTGACAAGTAGATGTTGAAATGAACCAATATCCCAATAATATTGTTATTATTCTATTACTCTTGATAAGTGAAATAATCATATGACAAAGATACTGATCTTTTTTCAAGCTGTTGCACAGCAATGAAAATGAGGTCAAGGACAATGGTCATATCATAGACAGACATTTAATAATATAAACAATCTGCATTACAAGGAATGAAGCATCAAGGTCTTCTGCCTACTGAAATTTCAAGCTTTATTTAAATAGTTAATTTACCACCATAGAATAGCAACAGTAATCCCTATATCTCGTGTACTGTGACTTCTGTCGTAGGCGAGACAGTAAGTACTATAATAAAAGTTGGTGAATCAACTGAACTGCCTGCTATTACCAAGTATAACTTTTGGATTCAAGCAAACAAATAAAAGTTGCTTTTAGTAATATGCCTCTTTTACTATTATTGGTACATGTATAATGTAATTTGCGAATGTTGTATCATAAACATACACACCATATTAACTCTTTCTACTTTTGTTATTTGAACTTCTCTTCAAATATAACTCACTCGTTTCTGGAGGCGTAGTATCCACCATTATTCCAGGGGTAGAAATGATACTCTCAAATCCTAAATTGTTTATGATACGAAAGTTGAAGTAAAGTGATTTATTATGGGTTAGCCATAAAGTATTGTAATCAAAACTCAAGATATGTCCAATACCAAGTCTTTCATAGTGCTGGAACAATCTTGACACTGCAAGCTTGTAGTGATGACCTTGTATTCCTTCTAGCAGCTCACAAGTAGCTTCCATAAAGTCGTAATTGAAGCTCATACATTTGGTTTTTGGCAAATCTGCGCATCGTTTAGCACAATCACCAGGTGTTGCTTCCTTGGTAACCACCCCTCCAAATGGCGCAATCAGTCGACCTACTCTGAAGGCTGTGAACATTTCCATAACTTTATGGTTATGTGGATCATTACCTGAATAAAGATTATTCAAAAAGTAAGTTAATCATAAAAAAAAAACAAGAGGTTGCACACATTGTCCTTATAAGAATACCTAAATTTGATTCAAAGTATTGGAAAATAGGATGTCCGTGTCTGATAGATCTGAAAAATGCTCACACTTGAGAACTAATAACTGCCAAGTAGCTGAACAAATATGAAGTCATTATTTTCAGAAGTACTCAAGTAAAGTGTGACTTATAACTGTAAATTCATTCAACATATTGAAATGAAAAACTCCCAAGTTAAAGTAAACAAGAAGAAGATGTCTGATAGGTCTGAAAGATGATCAAACATTACAACTCATCACTGTAAATTTTTTGTTTGACAAACAAATGGACAGACAGATAAAAAAGATGAATGCACTATAGCCCAAACTCCTCTGATCTTTACTGATTTTCATATACAAGAACAAACAAGAATGTGTCTATAGTACATGGATGCCTCTCTCGCACTTTCATTTTCTATGTTCAGTGGACCATGAAATGGGATAAAAAATCTAATATGGCATAAAAATTAGAAAGATATTATAGGGAACATGTGTACTAAGTTTCAAGTTGATTTGACTTCAACTTCATCAAAAACTACCTTGACCCAAAACTTTAGCCTGATACTTGCATGATCATTTTCTTTGTTCAGTGGACCGTGAAATTGGGGTAAAAAAATCTAATTTTGCATTAAAATTAGAAAAATCATATCATAGGGAACATGTAAACTGAGTTTCAAGTTGATTGGACTTCAATTTCATCAAAAACTATCTTGACAAAAAACTTAAACCTGAAGCGGGATAGATTGACGAACAGACCAGAAAACATAATTGCAGTTACTAAAAATAGTAAATTACAGTGGTTGCAATATAGGATTAACCATTGCATTATTGCAAACAAGAGTGCACACGCTGAAATGTCTCGCCTTCTAAACTAATCATTGATATTATGTTGATAGTCCTAAGTATAAAGCTAAGCTGTCACATAACTAACATTAACCAAGATAACTAATCAAAAACCGATGAACCTTGAAAATGAGGTCAAGGTCAGATGAACCATGCCAGGCAGACATGTACAGCTAAGAATGCTTCTATACAACATATTATATAGTTGACCCATTACTTATAGTTTTAAGAAAAATAGACCAAAACGCAAAAACTTAACACTGTGCAATGAACCTTGAAAATGAGAAATGAGGTCACAGTCAAATAAAACCAGCGGGACTGACATGAAGATCATAAAATATTTCCATACACCAAATATAGTTGACCTATGGCATATAGTATTAGATAAAAAGACCAAAACTCAAAAACTTAACTTTGACCACTGAACAATGAAAATGAGGTCAAGGTCATATGACATCAGCCCGCTAGACATGTACACCTTACAATCATTCCATACAATAAATATAGTAGACCTATTGCATATAGTATGGCTTGTACAATTGCTGTCCAGCTTGTAAAATTCTTCTCTACAAGTCAACAAAATCCAACTAAAAATATGGTAAAATTTAGCTTCAGGCTTGTGGATTCAAATGTTTAGCGTGAAGACTGCAATACTGTACAACATTTTCTACAGCATATTGGTAACTGGTTCCTTTCTGAGGGAGTAAGTCTCCCAATGAATAAATTAAACTTTTTTTTTAGGAGACTTATCCAAGATATTCCCCAACAACCCATACAACATGATTTTTCTTTATATTAAACAATGTGTGTACAATTCTAGATGCTTTAAAAAGAATCTCTCATTGCAAGCAATTATAATAAAGCTGAAAGATATGTTTACATTAGAGAGTATGACGGCGGTAAAAAATAAAAAAAAAGATAACTGAATTTGACAATGTATGGAATGTTTTTGAAAAACTTTTATTGAATAACAGCTAATGTATATTTTTGTTACAATTACTTATTTTGCAAAACCCAACAACGGGTTGTTCGATTCATCTGAAAATTTAAGGGCAGATAGATCTTGACCTGATAAACAATTTTACCCCAGTCAGATTTGCTCTAAATGCTTTGGGTTTTGAGTTATAAGCCAAAAACTGCATTTTACCCCTATGTTCTATTTTAAGCCATGGCGGACATCTTGGTTGGTTGATGATTGTGGCCAAGTATGGATTTATTTGGCCCAGTAGTTTCAGGAGAAAATTTTTGTAAAAGAATACTAAAATTTTAGAAAAATGGTTAAAAATTGACTATAAAGGGCAATAACTCCTTAATGGGTCAACTGACAATTTTGGTCAAGTTGACTTATTTGTAGATCTTACTTTGCTGAGCATCAATGCTGTTTAAAGTTTATCTCTATCTGTAATAATATTCAAGATAATAAGCAAAAACTGCAAAATTTCCTTAAAATTACTAATTTAGGGGCAGCCACCCAACAACAGGTTGTTCGATTTGTCTGAAAATTTCAGGGCAGATAGATCTTGACCTTATAGATTATTTAACCCCCATGTCCGATTTGCTCTAAATGCTTTGGTTTCTAGAGTTATAAGCCAAAATCTGCATTTTACCCCTATGTTCTATTTTTAGCCATGGTGGCCATCTTGGTTGGTTGGCCGGGTCACCGGACAAAATTTTCAAACTAGATACCCCAATGATGATTGTGGCCAAGTTTGGTTTAATTTGGCCCATGTGAGTAGTTTCAGGGGAGAAGATTTTTGTAAAAGTTAACGACGAAGGATGACGCCGGACACAAAGTGATTGGAAAAGCTCAATTACTTACTTAGATCTGGTGGTACAAAGGCATAATCATTTACATTGACAGTGATCCATGGAATTACTTGATCCCCTACAGAGACACTCAATTACTTACTTAGATCTGGTGGTACAAGGACATCAACATTTTCATTGACAGTGATCCATTGAATCACTTGATTACCTACAGAGGCACTCAATTACTTACTTAGATCTGGTGGTACAAAGGCATCAGCATTAACATTGACAGTGTTCCATGGAATCACTTGATCGCCCCACACATCTTTTCCATATCCCAATCCGACTTGTGTCAACACTATATCAGAATCTTCATATACAACAACAGATGCTCTCATCACTGCTGGATTACTGGTTGATAAAAAGTCTTCAGTGAATCGGCCACCAGGAAGAGTTACATCATATGTATTTAAAGAACATGTTGCCATGGAGCGCGCACCAGCATCGTTTTGTGCATACATTGTAAAATACAGAGGAACTCCAGTGGTACTTAGTCTCTGTTAAAAAAAATACTTAATATTAATGAGGGTCTTCAGTTCGTATTATTTTTGTATGCCATTTTTCCGTATTTTTGTTTGTTAATGTTTTCCTAATTCACTATTTATCATATTTTTAAAAACTCTACCTTTCTCTATTTTTTATTTTTTGCCCAGTTTCCTTATTGTTTTTTGTATTACCAAATATTTGTTTTTTCAACATTTAACATTTAATGAAAATTGAACACGAATGTTGAATGTTAAAAAATTTAAAAAAAAAAAAATTCAAAAAAAAATAATTTTATAGTGGAAAGTTGAAATAGAATGTAGAATGTTGCAAGTGAATGCTGAATAAAAAATAAATAAAATGCTCCTAGCAGGGCGCAGCTTGATACGACCGCAGAGGTTGAACACTGAACAGTTGGGGTAAGTATGGACACAACATTCAAGCTTGATACAGATCTGAATTTGGATTGTGATGAAATATTTGACACAGCATAGGTTTCTGACACAGTATGAATGTGGTCTAAGAATTTTTAAATTTTAAATTGGACATTTATCTTTTATGGTCCAATATCAAAGATCTAAATACATGTTTAGATTCAGCATATCAAAGAACCCCAAGAATTACATTTTTGATGAAATCAAACAAAGTTTAATTTTGTACCCTTTTGACCTCAATGTGGACAAATTTGATAACGGGGCCCAAAAACAAAAATTCTAAATACATGGTTAGATTCAGCATATCAAAGAACCCCATATATTAATTTTTTGTTGAAATCAAACAAAGGTAAATTTTGGACCCTGATTTGGACAAACTTGAAAACTGGTGCCATAATCAAGAATCTAAATACATGTTTAGATTCAGCATATCAAAGAAACCCTAGAATTTTATTTTTGTTAAAATCAAACTAGGTTTATAGACCAATTTGAAAACGGGACAATACTGTGCAATTGAATATTTCTTGCTTTTGAAAATACTGAGCAATTAAAATTTTTTTCCTATTATGCAATAATGTGCAATTAGATATTTCTTGCTATTGCGCAAAACTGTGCAATTGAAGATTTCTTGCTATTGCGCAATACTGTGCAATTGAAGATTTCTTGCTATTGCGCAAAACTCTGCAATTGAAAATTTCTTGCTCAGGGGTGTGGAAATGATATGCCCGACTCGTACATTTGAACAACCGGACAAGTAATTATTTTTGTCTTGGTTGCCCGTGGACAAGTAAAAAAATATACAAGACAAAGTTCAAATCCAACAAAAACATAAAATTTATTTCAAAACGTATAAAGATGTTTAATTTATCTAAAAGAAACCAATGTTGTTCAGCAAGTAAAAACATCAATGTTCATGACGATAAAAACATGATACCGGAAATAGATCGATTACCAGAATTAATAAAAATAAGTATGCTAACCCAAGTCGCGTAACATTGCATTGGCTTTGTCCATTGACCCGGGATCGTCGATTAGGTTTTATCCATCATTTACTGGAAGTGTCATTTCTTTAAATTTTGTATCGCGATTCAGATTGATAAATACTTAATTAAAAGGTGGACAAGCAAGACAAAAAGAGTGATGAGTCGAGTAGAAAACCTTAAATGCAAATGGAGGACACAGAGTATTTAAAAAAAAAAAAACGGAAGCGAGAATTTCAGACATCGTGGATATCAGATTACCCCTGGCTATCTATGGAAATTCGGAAAATAAATTAAGTTTTTGTCTTTATTTATAGATGACGTCTTATTTATAGATAAAAGGTCAACATTATTTGTTGTCAAAGTGGAAAATAAAAGGGACGCTTTAATTGCCCATCAAGACAAAAATAAATAATCAAGAAAAAACAAAGTGTGTCAGTTGAGGGAAACACCACAAAATCAATAAAATTGAGAATGGAAATGGGGAATGTGTCAAAGAGACAACAACCGACCAAATAAAAAACAACAGCAGAGGGTCACCAACAGGTTTTCAATGTAGCGAGAAATTCCCGAACCCGGAGGCGTCCTTCAGCTGGCCCCTAAACAAATATATACTAGTCCAGTGATAATGAACGCCATACTAGTTTCCAAATTGTACACAAGAAACTAAAATTAAAATAATACAAGACTAACAAAGGCCAGAGGCTCCTGACTTGGGACAGGCGCAAAAATGCGGCGGGGTTAAACATGTTTGTGAGATCTCAACCTCCCCCTATACCTCTAACAATGTAGAAAAGTAAACGCATAACAATACGCACATTAAAATTCAGTTCATGAGAAGTCCGAGTCTGATTGTAGAAGATGCAACCAATAGTTTATCTATTATTTAAATTTAAGTTTACATTTCTTCAATCACTGTCCTCAACTTTAGTATATGTACCTTCTGGCTACAATTTTTATTCAAAAACTGCTGCAAAATTGTCCTCAACCATGTTTACATGTCATTTCATTGGTTGGTTAGGTTTCTGTCCCATTGATGTCAACCCATTTACTACTTTCCTAATTTTTTACACATATAAACAAATAGATTTCATTTTTTTTGTGATGCACAACAGTGCCAAGTAAGAATCATATATTAGCTAACAAGAAATACTTCAATATTTATTGGGATCATCAGGGCAAGTACATTTTTTTCCGGACAAGTAAAATTTTAGGTTTCACTTGCCCAAATAATTCCACACCCCTGATTGCTATTGCACAATACTTGATATAATAATTTCCACATCCTGTTTGGTGTGCATTTCCTGCCATATCATTATTATTTGCTTTTAAATATCAGAAATAACAAACTTAAAATGGAAAATGTTAAAGAATAAAAAAAAGGGGGGGGGAGGGGAAAAAAAGGAAAAAATAAAAATCCCCTCCCCCAAATTGATATGATTCATCACTCCCAAACTCAATCCCAGCCTTCCCTTTGTGGTATGGTCCCTTGCAGTACAATTTCAGAGAGATCCATCCACTTGAACACAAGTTATTGTCTGGAAGTTACAAAAATGCTTGTTTTTTGCCCCTTTTTGGCCTTATTTCTTAACTATTGGTACCATAACTCCAAAAATCAATCCCAACCTTCCTTTTATGGTATTGACCTAATTTCATAGAGATCCCTTGACTTAAACTAAAGTTAAAGTTCAACCAGGTGCTCCGCAGGGCGCAGCTTTATACGACCGCAGAGGTCGAACCCTGAACAGTTGGAGCAAGTATGGACAAAACATTCAAGCGTGATACAGCTCTGAATTTGGATTGTGATAAAATTTTTGACATTACATGGTTTTTTTTTACACAAAACAAATGTCAAGATTTTACAAATCAATTAAAGATTTCTTCAAACTTTTTAAATCTAAAATTAAATAGTTGACACAGCATAGGTTTCTGACACAGAATGAATGTGGTCTAATGAACTTAAAAAGTTTTTTTTTGCCTTTGAGCAATTCACTATGCTGTTGAATATTAATCCTCTCAAAAAAATGTTTGAAGAAATTTTCTTTTTATTTATGAAATCTGAAATGAGAAAAATTTAAACCCCCCCCCCTTTTTTTCACATCCCCGTTTCCCTTTTTCCAAAACTGATATCAATTCAAATTTCTAATGGAGTTTGCAACAATAACTACTCTTTTAAATACATCATAAAATATTAAAATGTAAAATAAAGTGCTTGTTATCACTGAATGGTAAAGATTGGTTGGTAGTAAAAGTGAATATACATTGTTTATTGTATAAAACAATAAAACAAACTTCATCAGCAACATTTTATATTGGCAAATTTCCAATGAAGTTATTTACATAAAGTTATTGGCAAATAAAAATAGAAAATGACATCATAGTCATGTCTGGCAAATGTCCAACATACATTATCTAAAAACATTTTAGATAAGATAAGGAAAAAAAGCTTCATCAGCAACATTTTATATTGGCAAATTTCCAATGAAGTTATTTACATAAAGTTATTGGCAAATAAAAATAGAAAATGACATCATAGTCATGTCTGGCAAATTTCCCATATATATTATCAACTACTATTCTATACAAAGAAAGATAACTCCAATTGAAAATTAATTGCTATTGCACAATATTGTGCAATTAGATATTTCTTGCTATTGTGCAATACTGTGCAATTGAAAATTTCTTGCTATTGCACAATACTTGATATGGAATCCTGATTTGGACCAACTTGAAAACTGGGCCCATAATCAAAAATCAAAGTACATATTTAGATAAAGCATATCAAATAAGCCCAAGAATTTAATTTTTGTTAAAATCAAACTTAGTTTAATTTTGGACCCTTTGGACCTTAATGTAGACCAATTTGAAAACTGGACCAAAAATTAAGAATCTACATACACAGTTAGATTTGGCATATCAAAGAACCCATTTATTCAATTTTTGATGAAATCAAACAAAGTTTAATTTTGGACCCCCATTTGGACCAACTTGAAAACTAGGCCAATAATTAAAAATCTAAGTACATTTTTAAATTCAGCATATCAAAGAACCCCAAGGATTCAATTTTTGTTAAAATCAAACTAAGTTTAATTTTGGACCCTATGGACCTTAATGTAGACCAATTTGAAAACGGGACCAAAAATTAAGAATCTATATACATAGTTAGATTCGGCATATCAAAGAACCCCAATTATTCAATTTTTGATGAAATCACACAAAGTTCAATTTTGGACCCTTTGGGCCCCTTATTCCTAAACTGTTAGGACCAAAACTCCCAAAATCAAACCCAACTTTCCTTTTATGGTCATAAACCTTGTGTTTAAATTTCATAGATTTCTATTTACTTATACTAAAGTTATGGTGCAAAAACCAAAAATAATGCTTATTTGGGCCCCTTTTTGGCCCCTAATTCATAAACTGTTGTGACCTCAACTCCAAAAATCAATCCCAACCTTCCTTTTGTGGTCATAAACCTTGTGTTAAAATTTCATCAATTTCTATTTACTTATACTAAAGTTATTGTGCGAAAACCAAGAATAATGCTTATTTGGGCCCTTTTTTGGCCCTTAATTCCTAAACTGTTGGAACCAAAACTCCCAAAATCAATCCCAACCTTCCTTTTGTGGTCATAAACCTTGTGTCAAAATTTCATAGATTTCTATTCACTTAAACTAAAGTTATAGTGCGAAAACCAAGAAAATGCTTATTTGGGCCCTTTTTGGCCCCTAATTCCTAAAATGTTGGGACCAAAACTCCCAAAATCAATCCCAACCTTCCTTTTGTGGTCATAAACCTTGTGTTAAAATTTCATTGATTTCTATTCACTTTTATTAAAGTTAGAGTGCGAAAACTAAAAGTATTCGGACGACGACGACGACGACGACGACGACGACGACGACGACGACGACGACACAGACGCCAACGTGATAGCAATATACGACGAAAAATTTTTCAAATTTTGCGGTCGTATAAAAACCAATGTGTCTTCGGATGAAGACGACGACAACCATATACCAATATACGATCGCGCGGTTGTATAAAAACATTGACTGTTGAATGTTGAATATTGAACCAACTTGACATCCGCAGAAAAAGGAGTTAAAGGACGATTTATTTTTAATGCAGAGCGTATGAAAATTCCAGCTTTGTTCCAAGATATATATATATATATATATATATATGTACAACTTGATAAGCAAACATCCTAAACAAGGGAAAGGTGTAAAACTTTAAAGTAAGTATAATATTATGAAACCCTTTGAAAACAAGTTCTTATCGTTATAAGGACTAACCTCATCTATTGATGTTTTTGGTCCACCAAGAGTATGCTGGTCCATTACATCTTTTCCTCCCTGTACTGTTCCCACATCAAGGAAGTAAGTCACATCACTTCTGTCATCCTCAGCACGAACAGCGATTTCAAACATTGGCTCTACATAGTCTCTACCTGCTATCTGTTCTACGTCACAACTTGCTGTGGCCTAGATAGTTGGAAAGTAAAATCTTACTAATGAGTTCAGAAGTGTTCTTATCATTGAAGATTTTATTGTGAAGTTCAAAATGTATAACAGAATGTTTTACTCATTTAAATTTCATGTTTTCTTTTGGGTCATGTCGTCTTTATCTCACATTTTCAATTCTTGCCTAAATGGTTGTGAGAAAAAAATAATAGTTTTTTCCTACAGGAACTGTTTGCTTGAAATGGCACCCTGCAGTGTTTTCTTGATGCACTGGCCTCTTATAGGAAAATATTTTTTATCAAAAGTAAAAGGGTAGTTTGACCAATGCTTTCTTAATTTAAGTACAAATAACATGCCAAAAATTGGCAGTTGATGATAAAATTTCCAAAAACACATAATTAGTTTCATGATATTTCTTCAACTTAGAATTTTGCACCATCTTAAAATCCAGAGTGCTCACATAGATTCAGCATGGCTGAATCAAAAACAAGTTGAACCTTAAGCTATTGTTACTGATTATACCACCTTTAGTTATTAGGTGTTATACCACCTTTTACTGCAATGAGATGTAGGATTAATTACCTACAACTATCAAATTCAAAGGAATATTTTTTTACCTATTTTTAATGTGTTTTCTGCATTTATTTCAATTGTTCATCATCAATTTCTCCATATGTTGTCTGGGGAAAACTTTTTCTTCAATGCCATACTGTTTTTATAAAGGGATGTGAAACCATAACTAAATGTGTATCTAAATTAACCTTGCCTACGAACCCCATATGAAATATATACATTCTCAACACGGATGTTTTTAACCAACAATATATACTCAGAAATGTATAGGAGGTAAAAAAATAAGTATATTGTAAACTGGAACTGAATGAGTGTTTGCCTTAAATATGCATCACGCAGTACTACATGCACATATTGGGTCCGTACCAAATTTAAGTTTCTGAAAAAAAATGTGAATAAACATAGGGATGGAAACATAAAGAAATTTAGCAGTATAAGCAAAAAGGGAATGTAAAGCTCATTAATGATCTGTTTCAATATTTAGAACATGTCCCACCAGTTAGGGGACTTATGACTGTAAAACAACCATACAAATGATCATTACCCTTTTCTTTCTTCTTATATTAGGTTCATCAGAAAAAGGTGAAATATCTGGAGGAGTTTTGTCTTCTTCATCTTTTCTGTTGTCAATCAATTTCTTAGTAATCGTTGGAGTCTTGTATGACCATAGTTTTGCTTTAAACAAAATTTTCTTAAAACTAATACTACCAAGTCTGACCTCTAAGGTCACCAGAGCATATAAGTTAAGCTCAATTGGAGTCAGTTTCAAGTACATAACCAGACTGTAAAACAAAATTAAAAAAGATTAAATTTTGACAATAGATCAAAACAATTATTAATTTATGAGGCACCAGCAACATCTATTAAATAAAGGCAACAGTAGTATACCGCTGTTCAAAACTCATAAATTTATGAACACAAAACAAAGTCGGGGTAACAAACTAAAACTGAAACGCATTAAATATAAGATGAGAACAACGACACAACATAAAATATAACACACACAGCAACGGACTAAGCATTCGACAAAATCCAATGAGAATAACCAATATAACATCAAAACCAAATACATGAACTTGGGATAGAAAAGTACCGTGACACGTCTTACACTTTGCATGTTTAACATTATTCATGAACATCAAAAATCCTTTATAACTAAAAGAATCTTAAAAAAAACATAATTTTTTATTTGCTCCAGACTCATGCTTCGTTTACAAAAGACTCATCAGTGACGCTTGAATCAAAACAAATTCAAAAGGCCAAATAAAGTACAAAGTTAAAGAGCATTGAGGACTAAAAATTCCTAAAAGTTTACCCAACATCTAGAGAAAACAATTAGAATGTGTTCTGCTCCTTACCCAACATCTAGAACGAACAATTCAAATGTATTCTGCTATTTACACAATAGTTATCAAAGGTACCAGGCTTATAATTTAATACGCCAGATGCGCATTTCGTCTACCTAAGACTCATCAGTGATGCTCAGATCAAAATAGTTAGAAAGCCAAAACAAGTACAAAGTTGAGAGCATTGAGGACCCAAAATTCCAAAAAGTTGTGCCAAATACGGCTAAGGTAAGTTATGCCTGGGATAAGAAAATCCTTAGTTTTTCGAATAATTCATACTTTTGCAAACAGTCAATTTATAAAAATGACCATATAATTGATATTCATGTCAACACTGAAGTGCTGACTACTGGGCTGGTGATACCCTCGGGGACGAAATGTCCACCAGCAGTGGAATCGACCCAGTGGTGTAAATAGTTATTAAAGGTACCAGGCTTATAATTTAATACGCCAGACGCTCATTTCTTCTACATAAGACTCATCAGTGACACTCAGATCAAAATAGTTAGAAAGCCAAAACAAGTACAAAGTTCAAGAGCATTGAGGAACCCAAATTCCAAAAAGTTGTGCCAAATACGGCTAAGGTAATCTATGCCTGGGATAAGAAATTCCTTAGTATTTCTAATAATTCATACTTTTACAACAGTAAATTTATAAAAATTACCATATAATTGATATTCATGTCAACGCTAAAGTGCTGACTACTGGGCTGATGATAGCCTCTGGGACGAAACGTCCACCAGCAGTGGCATTGATCCAGTGGTGTTTATAGTTATCAAAGGTACCAGGCTTATAATTTGATACGCCGGACGCGTGTTTCATCTACATAAGACTTTAAGGACCCAAAATTCCAAAAAGTTGTGCCAAATACATATTTGGTAATCTATGCCTGGGATAACATCTAGAAAGCACTTTGGAAGCACTAGAGAAAACGTATTAAATGTACTCTGCCACTTACCCAACATCTAGAGGGAACGTATTGAATGTAATCTCAACAATTATCAAACATCTAGACGGAACTTATTGAATGGAATCTGCCACTTACCCAACATCTAGAGGAAACTTATTGAATGTAATCTGCCAATTATCAAACAAGTAGACGGAACTTATTGAGAGTAATCTGCCACTTACTCAACATCTAGACGGAACTTACGGAATGTAATCTGCCAATTATCAAACAAGTAGACGGAACTTATTGAAAGTAATCTGCCACTTACTCAACATCTAGAGAAAACATATTAAATGTACTCTGCCACTTACCCAACATCTAGAGGGAGCGTATTGAATGGAATCTTAACAATTATCAAACATCTAAGGGTTGCATTTTTGTAAATATAGACAATGCAATTTCCCGTAGGAACTCCCTTTGCGGCTAAAACTGCATTGTTTAGTATGAAGTTTCGTAAAAAAATTCTATCCTAGAATAGAGAGTTGATATGCACTACTATTTTATTCAAATGTCAAAACATAGAACTGTGCACCATATTTTCAACTTTTATCTGCCCCGAACTTGTTAGTTTAAACTTATACTAATATTCTGTACTACCCCTTCCTACACTTTTTGCCTACTTGAGAATTCAAAGGTGTAGGTCTGGTAAGGACCGATTTTGGCCTCAAATTTCAGGTTCATCTTACGAAAGATTTTGACCACTTTTTAAACACTTAAGTGTCTATTTCATTTGAAACAATTAATTTATGTGAAAGATATTAACTGATTAAGTCATTAAAAATAACCCGATTCAAGCTCAAATATGAAAAATCTACCAAATATGCCAAAAAATGTCAGTTTTCAGATGATTTTTGTCAAAAATGAAAGTGACCGCATCCGTGTTCATCGTCAACCGTTATATATGTTATGTATTATCATAAAATACAACTTACATTTAAATATTAAGGATGAACACGAATGCGGCCACTTTCGTTTCGCACGAAAACTGTCTAAAATTTAACTAAAATGCTAGAATTGTGAAGATATCAGTAATTTAGCACGACTTAATGGTGCTAGTACCCAATATATGTGCATTGTATCGTCAATAAAGGGCTGCGCTTTAGCGCATGATACGCCCGTTGCTCTTTTAACTTGTCTTTTATGCTTTAAATGAATTTATATGATCAACTAGAAATATATATACAAATCAAAAGGGATGTTACATTAATATATTCACCAAAGTTTCATAAAATCCCCCTTTTTAAAGTATAAAAATTCATTACCTGAAAGTGTTAGTTATTGTCCCAAAATTGGAAAATCCCCCCTTTTTTAAGCATAAAAATTCATAACACGGAAATGTAAAATCTGAAATTTATAAAAATTGAAAGGGAGCTTACATCAATAGATATAAACAATTCACCAAAGTTTCATGGACATTGGTGAAAGCCTTTTTGAGTTATTGTCCGAAGTGTTGAAAATCCCTCTTTTTTTTATGAATAAAGCCCCATAAATCCAAAACTTAAAATCTGAAATTTATAAAAATTATAAGGGAGCTTACATCAATGGATATAAACAATTCACCAAAGTTTAATGGACATTGGTGAAAGCCTTTTTGAGTTATTGTTCGAAGTGTTGAAAATCCCCCTTTTTTTTATGAATAAAGCCCCATAAATCCAAAACTTAAAATCTGAAATTTATAAAAATTGAAAGGGAGCTTACATCAATGGATATAAACAATTCACCAAAGTTTCATGGACATTGGTGAAAGCCTTTTTGAGTTATTGTCCGAAGTGTTGAAAATCCCTCTTTTTTTTATGAATAAAGCCCCATAAATCCAAAACTTAAAATCTGAAATTTATAAAAATTGTAAGGGAGCTTACATCAATGGATATAAACAATTCACCAAAGTTTAATGGACATTGGTGAAAGCCTTTTTGAGTTATTGTTCGAAGTGTTGAAAATTCCCCTTTTTTTATGAATAAAGCCCCATAAATCCAAAACTTAAAATCTGAAATTTATAAAAATTGAAAGGGAGCTTACATCAATAGATATAAACAATTCACCAACGTTTTATGGACATTGGTGAAAGCCTATTTGAGTTATTGTCCGAAGTGTTGAAAGTCCCCCCTTTTTTATGAATAAAGCCCCATAAATCCAAAACTTAAAATCTGAAATTAAAAAAAAACGAAAGGGAGCTTACGTCAATAGATATAAACAATTCACTAAAGTTTCATGGAAATTGGTGAAACCGTTTTTAAGTTATTGTCCGAAGTGTGGACGACGGACGGACGGACGGACGGACAGACGGACGGACGGACAGACGGACGGACGGACGGACAACGGTATACCATAATACGTCCCGTCTAAAAGACGACGGGCGTATAAAAACAGCCCATATTTATGTAGCAGAAGCATTCTCCTGTCCAATAAATAACTAAAAGTTTACATTTTAACTATTTTGTAAAACTGCTATATTTTGGGGCCAAAAAGGGGTCTTACTGGACCTACTCCTTTCACCGCAACAACATTATTTTATACTAGTAAAAGTCCCAAGTTATGTCTCAACGAGATAAAACATAGAGATCATATCTCGGAACCTGTACCTATACAAATCAAATTATCTATGAATATTATATATCTCCCCAAAAGAGGTGTGGTTTGAGAAACAACAATATTTACAAAGTGCAACCTTGAAAGAACTTATTGAATGGAATCTGCCAATTATCAAACATCTAGAGGTTCCTTATTGAATGTAATCTGCCACTTACCCAACATCTAGAGGGAACCTGTTGAATGTAATCTGCCACTTACCCAACATCTAGAGAGAATATATTGAATGTAATATGATACTTACTCAACATCTAGAGAGAACTCGTTAAATGTAATCTGCCACTTACCAAACATCTAGAGAGAATTTGTAAGTGATGGTTTTAATAGCCAGAGATAAAGATAGTGAGTCGACCCTAAATAGAAAAATTTAATTTAACTGAATAATAAATGTCAAATCATAAAAAGAATGAATAATAACATAATAATAGTGTCTGAACTCTGAAGTATTAATATTTCGAGGTTCTGAGTTAAATTAAGGGTGTTCTGTGGTATTCTGTGGTAAAAATATGCTCTCCCTATAGGGAACTTGTTGAATGTAATCTTCTACTTACCCAACATCTAGAGGAAACTTATTGAATGAAATCTCAGCTGTTGTTGGGAAACGCAAGTCCATTATTTTTCCTTCTAAACGGAGTTTTCCATACAGTAAAAAACCAATACCCAGTTCACCATAGACCATCACCCCACCATAAGGTTCTACCCCACATATAGCCTTCATTTCTAACACCTTGGCTGCAATTTCAAACTTCATTCCATAGTATGCTCCAGCACCAAATGCTGAAATTCATAAAATATATATCATAGTTAATTCTTAAAATTGAAATAACACCCCATTATATTGGGCATGACATGTCTTTCAACAAATGCACATCTGATTCAAATAATACACGGAACTGCAGTAAAGAAATAAAAATTGAAATAAAAAATCAAATGTGGTTGGTTGTTTCTTAATTACAAATGGTTTTAAAACTAGATGCAGTTTCTGGTAAAGTAAAAGTTGGCCTAGTTGTTCTTCAATAATATGTTTAGAAAACTATACCTGGCCATATAGTCCCTGTATAACATATATAATTAGAGTGGACAAACTGAAGTCAAGAACAAATAATTAAATGTAACTTTGTAATTCCGCCCTTTTAAGCAACATTATTTCCAAAATTAATCAACACAGGTCAAATATGTTACAGTCAAACTTGTATTAAGCAGTCACTTGTGGGAAGTATCAAATTAAATGTGACTGCTTAAGAGAGGTGACATTTGAAATTTGAAAACAATTGTGATTCCTTCATCGTAAAATTTGATTTAAAACTAGAGGCTCTAAATAGCCTGTGTCGCTCACCTTGGTCTATGTGAATATTAAACAAAGGACGCAGATGGATTCATGACAAAATTGTGTTTTGGAGATGATGTGTTTGTACTGAACATTCTTGCTGCTTACAATTATCTATAATGAACTTGGCCCAGTAGTTTCAGTGGAAAATGTTAGTAAAAAATTACAAATTTTATGAAAATTGTTAAAAATTGACTATAAAGAACAATAAATACTTAAGGGATTAATTGACTATTTTGGTCATGTTTGACTTTTTTTTAGATCTTACTTTGCTGTACATTATAACTGTTTACAGTTTATCTTTATCTATAATAATATTCAAGATAATAATAAACAAGAGTGCACACGCTGAAATGTCTCGCCTTCTAAACTAATCATTGATATTATGTTGATAGTCCTAAGTATAAAGCTAAGCTTTATTACAACTGTCACATATACTTAACATTAACCAAGATAACTAAACAGAGACCAATGAACCTTGAAAAAGAGGTCCAGGTCAGATGAACCATGCCAGGCAGACAGGTACAGCTAACAATGCTTCTATACAACATATATAGTTGACACATTACTCATAGTTTAAGAAAAATAGACCAAAACACAAAAACTTAACACTGTGCAATGAACCGTGAAAATGAGGTCACGGTTAAATAAAACCTGCTCGACTGACATAAAGATCATAAAATATTTCCATACACCAAATATAGTTGACCTATGGCATATAGCATTAGATAAAAAGACCAAAACTCAAAAACTTAACTTTGACCACTGAACCATGAAAATGAGGTCAAGGTCACATGACATCTGCCCGCTAGACATGTACACTTAACAATCATTCCATACAACAAATATAGTAGAAGTATTGCATATGGTATGAGAAAAACAGACCAAAACACATTTTAACTGTAACCACTGAACCATGAAAATGAGGTCAAGGTCAGATGACACCTGCCAGTTGGACATGTACACCTTACAGTCCTTCCATACACCGAATATACTAGCCCTATTGCTTATAGTATCTGAGATATGGACTTGACCGCCAAAACTTAACCTTGTTCACTGATACATAAAATGAGGTCGAGGTCAAGTGAAAACTGTCTGACAGACACAAGGACCTTGCAAGGTACGCACATATCAAATATAGTTATCCTATTACTTATAATAAGAGAGAATTCAACATTACAAAAAATTTGAACTTTTTTTTTCAAGTGGTCACTGAACCATGAAAATGAGGTCAAGGACATTGGACATGTGACTGACGGAAACTTTGTATCATGAAGCATCTTTATACAAAGTATGAAGCATCCAGGTCTTCCACCTTCTAAAATATAAAGCTTTTAAGAAGTGCGATAACGCCGCCGCCGCCACCGGATCACTATCCCTATGTCGAGCTTTCTGCAACAAAAATTGCAGGCTCGACAAAAACGGCAAAATTTCCTTAAAATTACCAATTCAGGGACAGCAACCTAGCAACGGGTTGTCCGATTCATCTGAAAATTTCAGGGCAAATAGATCTTGACCTGATAAACAATTTAACCCCATTAAATTTGCTCTAAATGCTTTGGTTTTAGAGTTATCAGCCAAAAACTGTATTTTATCCATATGTTCTCTTTTTAGCCGTGGCGGCCATCTTGGTTGGATGTCCGGGTCACCGGATACATTTTTTAAACTAGATACCCCAAGATGATTATGGCCAAGTCTAGTTAAATTTGACCAGTAGTTTCAGAGGAGAAGATTTTTTGTAAAAGATTACTAAGATTTAAGAAAAATGGTTAAAAATTGACTATAAAGGGCAATAACTCCTAAAGGGGTCAACTGACCATTTTGGTCATGTAAACTTATTTGTAAATCTTACTTTGCTGAACATTATTGCTCTTTACATTTTATCTCTATCTATAATAATATTCAAGATTATACCCCAAAACAGCAAAATTTCCTTAAAATTATCAATTCAGGGGAAGCAACCCAACAACAGGTTGTCCAATTCATCTAAAAATTTCAGGGCAGATAGATTTGATAAATTACAGGGTCTGTTAAACAATTTAACCCCATGTCAGATTTGCTCTAAATGCTTTGGTTTCAGAGATATAAGCCAAACTCTACATTTTACCCCTATGTTCTATTGTAAGCCATGGCGGCCATCTTGGTTGGTTGGCCGGGTCACCGGACCCAGTAGTTTCACAGGAGAAGATTTTTGTAAAAGTTAACAGACGACGCCGGACAACGACAACGACGGACGCAAATTGATGAGAATAGCTCACTAAAAATGAAATATGATTATATTTCTTCAAGAAATAAGTTTTTGATACTAATTTCAGTAAAACAAGGCAATTAAAAATTCACCTTCTATTGTGCAATCGCGGTTGCAAACAGCTTTTAGTTCTCATTTTGACTCTTTGATATTTACAGCATATTTTGTTTGGTTACGAAGATTTTTGGTATTTAAAACCTGAAATATGGGTTTCATTGTTTTAAGTTGAAATTTAAATTTTGTTCGAAAATAAGATGACCTGAGGCTGACTGTGTTATACAGGGACCACTGAAAAGAATTAAATCATAGAGAAGGGAGGGTTGTGAAAGTGCAAGGTGATTAAATAAAACATACTTACAATCCTATCAGACATTAGTAAAAACAAGGTCAAACAGAAAATGAGTCACATGAGAACTATAAATTCCCTTTATTCTTAATAATCCTTGTAAAGTGTTATCTTTTTCAATAAATAGTTAAATCATTATCACATCAATTACTTTCAATTTAATTAATTAGTATCAAGGATATTTAGTAAGAAATAGGCTTATCAGTTTGGTTATAAACAACAAAATGGTAAAGTTGGACTGTTATACATATTGTACATAACGACTGTAACATACTAAAATGACATGTGACTTATAACTTACAGAACTGCATTGGTATTATTCCACCAACCAGCATGTTAATACTGTAGCTAAACAGTTCTACATCCTGTTGAGGGAAACTAAAGTCTCCCTTTAGTGTGAAGTCAAAAGATTTAAACACGTCGTCTCCATTGTTAAGAAGCTTGGTTAGGAACTCAGATAACTGAAATTATGAAATTGATTACAATGACTTGACTGTTAGTGTTGCTATTTAGCAACTGCAACTCATTCAAAATTTTGACCAAATTGCAATTTGTTTTATTAAAGCAAATTGTTCAACTGGTCAAAATATTGAACAAATTGTTCAGCCAAAATGTGAAAGTGCAAGGTGATAAAATAAAACATACTTACAATCCTATCAGACTTTAACTCCACTTTAATAATAATGTGACAAAATTAGTCTATCTATAGGTATATTATAGTCATTTCCATGGTGAAGGAACTGCCATTATTTTTAATTGCTATAAAACTAAGCTTTCATATAGTTTTTTCTTTCTAAAAGTATTCTATATTCATTAGAATCAGATGTCATTTTAAATAAAACATCATATATTCAGTAAAATAACTGTGAAATAACTATATGCTCTTGATAAGTTTCCACGGGGAGATAACCTAAAATATAATTCTTTTGAATAAAGACTTCTTGAAAGAAAAAATGATTATCTCCCCATGGACACTTCCTACAAACATATTGCAATTTTACACATATTTTACTGAATATGAAATGTTTTAATTCAAATAATGTCTGATTCTTATGAATATAGAATACTTTTAGAAAGAAAAACTATATGAAAGCTTAGTTTGGACATTTTTATAGCAATTCAAAATAATAACAGTTCCTTCAGCATGGAAATGACTATAATATACCTATACAAACTGATACCCTGATTTTATCACAGCATCATTTAAGTGGAGTTAAAATCTTATACGATTAAAGTATGTTTTATTTTATCACATTGCACTTTCACTACTTGACTGTGGTTTTCTACAGTAGATAGTTCAAATTTCTGACCAGTTAAGCAATTTGATTTTATAAAACAAATTGCAATTTGGTCAGAATTTTGAACAAGTTGCAGGAACACTTACAGTCAAGTCACTGTAAAACGAAAATGAATATCAAAGATTATTTTACTTATATATAATATTAGTATTGTTTATACAAACATAAAAGCCATTTCAGTTTACAAGTAATTAATGTTATGATAAAGATGCTGACATCATGGATACAATTTATTAACATACACAGACCACTTGTTATATCTTGAGGTTAATTTGTCTAACATTTGACACTTTGAAGTTACAACTGAAATCTCACTAATCTTTTCTTAATCAGATACATGTCACAAACAATCAATGTAGGAGAGAAAAAGCAGGATATGATTGGTCCTCAATGCTCTTCAACTTCGTACTTTATTTGGCCTTTTTAACTTTTTTGGATTCGAGCGTCACTGATGAGTTTTTTGTAGACGAAACGCGCGTCTGGCGTATATACTAAATTTAGTCCTGCTATCTATGATGAGTTTATTTATACCAGATCTCTTTAATACTGATTACACAATAATTAGTATATTATTTGAGGGTCAGTAAGGCCATTCTCTCACTGGATGCACTCAAAAATTGCAAGAAAATGTCGCCTAGTACGTTTGCTTCTCGAATCTAGTGAATTAAACCATGTTAATGCAGGCCCTGTTAAATTAAGGTGAAAAGCGGCAATCATTCTCTGATCATCGACATGGTCAATTTTGTGAAGAGTTGCAAATGAAGTAAATTCTTTCATAAACACCGACATTTTCGTGGGGATACCCCCCCCCCCCCAAATTTGCAACAAGCAGCCAATTTTTCCATTATTGCATCTGAATCTCGAATGAAACTACCTGGTTGATTTGCCAATGACACAGAAGTATTGGGGGAGTGTTAATTTTAGGAATTAAAGAAAGTATTTCGTTGAATTCGGCATCCTCAGGTTCGTAATTTCGTGGCATATAAGTGTCATGAAAAAGAGCTAGATCGTCTTCACTATCATATCGGTTCATGAGTAACGCTTCTTGTTATAGAAAATTCAAATGTAATGAGATAAATCTCACATACATAAATAAACAGTTATATTCAAATATACAGCCATTTTCTGTAGCAATTTTAGGTTTGGGGGACTAAAGACAAGTATATATATTATATTGTAAATAAATTGAAGAGCTTTCAATTTATGATCCTTTTACTTTGGATTCAAACACCAAAAGAGGCTGATACATGTAATCATCAAAACAATCATGGTTAAGACATCACAACAGTTCCGGAAAGTACAGATTCAACATTCAGATATATAACAAAGGCCACTGTGAAAAATATGATTTTTTTTAACAGAGAAAACTAATTTATAACAAAGTTATTTAAAAAAAACAAATATGAAAAACAGGATTCATATGTCTTTTTTGATCAAATTTGTGTCTGACTTGTTTAAACATTCCTGTCAGTTTTGAATTTGAAATGCAACCAGATGCTCCGCAGGGCGCAGCTTTATACGACCGCAGAGGTTGAACCCTGAACGGTTGGGGCAAGTATGGACACAACATTCAAGCTGGATTCAGCTCTAAATTTGGATTGTGATTAAATAGTTGACACAGCATAGGTTTCTAACACAGAATAAATGTGGTCTAATGAACTTAAAATACTTTTTTTCCTTTGAGCAATTCACTATGCTGTTGAATATTAATCCTCTCAAAAAAATGTTTGAAGAAATTTTCTTTTTATTTATGAAATCTGAAATGAGAAAAATTTAACCTCCCCCCTCCCCATTTTTTTTTCACATCCCCCTTTCCCTTTTTCCAAAACTGATCTCAATTCAAATTTCTAATGGAGTTTGCAACAATAACTACTCATTTAAATACATCATAAAATATTAAAATGTAACAAAAGGTGCTTGTTATCACTGAATGGTAAAGATTGTTTTAATTTATCAGTTGGTAGTAAAAGTCAATATACATTGTATATTGTATAAAACAATGATTTAAGTTGATTCAACTACTATTCTGGACAAAGAAAGATAACTCCAATCAATTGAAAATTTCTTGCTATTGCACAATATTGTGCAATTAGATATTTCTTGCTATTGCGCAATACTGTGAAATTGAAAATATTTGCTATTGCACAATACTGTTCAATTGAAGATTTCTTGCTATTGTGCAATACTGTGCAATTGAAAATTTCTTGCTATTGCACAATACTGTGCAATTGAAGATTTCTTGCTATTGCTGAATACTGTGCAATTGAAAATTTCTTGCTATTGCACAATACTTAATATAATAATTTTGGATCCTGATTTGAACCAACTTGAAAACTGGGCCCCTAATCAAAAATCTAAGTACATGTTTAGATTCAGCATATCAAAAAAGTTCAACAATTCAATTTTTGTTAAAATCAAACTTAGTTTAATTTTGGACCCTTTGGACTTTAATGTAGAACAATTTGAAAACGGGACTAAAAATTAAGAATCTTCATACACAGTAAGATTTGGCATATCAAAGAACCCCAATTATTAAATTTTTGATGAAATCCAACAAAGTTTAATTTGGACCCGATTTGGACCAGCTTGAAAACTCGGCCAATAATAAAAAAATCTAAGTACATTTTTAGATTCAGCATATCAAAGAACCCCAAGGATTCAATGTTTGTCAAAACCAAACTAAGGTTAATTTTGGACCCTTTGGACCCTAGTGTCGACCAATTTGAAAACAGGACCAAAAATTAAGAATCTACATACACAGTTAGATTCGGCATATCAAAGAGCCCCAATTGTTCAATTTTTGATGAAATCAAACTAAGTTCAATTTTGGACCCTATGGGCCCCTTATTCCTAAACTGTTGGGACCAAAACTCCCAAAATCAAACCCAACCTTCCTTTAGTGGTCATAAACCTTGAGTTTAAATTCCATAGATTTCTATTTACTTTAACTAAAGTTATGGTGCGAAAACCAAGAATAATGCTTACTTGGGCCCCTTTTTGGCCCCTAATTCCTAAACTGTTTAGACCTCAACTCCCAAAATCAATACCAACATTCCTTTTGTGGTCATAAACCTTGTTTGTAAATTTCATTGATTTCTATTTACTTAAACTAAAGTTATTGTGCGAAAACCAAGAATAATGCTTATTTGGGCCCTTTTTTGGCCCCTAATTCCTAAACTGTTAGAACCGAAACTCCCAAAATCATTCCCAACCTTCCTTTTGTGGTCATAAACCTTGTGTTAAAATTTCATAGATTTCTATTCATTTTTACTAAAGTTAGAGTGCGAAAACTAAAAGTATTCGGACGACAACGACGACGACGTAGACGACGACGCCAACGTGATAGCAATATACGACGAAAAATTCAAATGTTTGCGGTCGTATAAAAACTGGCATTAAAGCAACTAGAAACTCTCAAGAGCCTGAGTCGCTCACCTTGGTATATGTGCTGCTAGGGTAATCATACCCTAAGGATGATTTATCCCAAGTATGGTTTAATTTGTCTCAATAGTTTCAGAGAAGATTTTTATTAAAGATAACAAAAATTTAAGAAAAATTGTGAAAAATTGACCTTATAGGGCAATAACTCCTTACTGGGTCAAATGATAAACAGGTCATTCTTACTTTTTTATAGAGCTTACTTTGCTGAACAATTTTGCTGTTTACAGTTTATCTTTATCTATTATAATATTCAAGATAATAACCAAAAACTGAAAATTTCCTTAAAATTACAAATTCAGAGGCAGAACGGGTTGTCAGATGCGTCTATAAATTTCAGGGCAGATAGATCTTGACCTGTTGAACATGTTTACCCCATGTCAGATTTGCTGTAAATGCTTTAGTTTCAGAGATTATCCCAAAAACTGTATTTTACCCCCATCTTCTTTTTTAAGCCATCGCGGCTATCTTGGATGATTGACGGATACTTTTTTTAAACAAGTTACCGTAAGGATGATTTAGTCCAAGGTTGGTTTAATTTGGCCCAGTAGTTTCAGAGTAGAAGATCTTTGTAAAAGTTAATGGACGACGACAACAGACGCCAAGTGATGAGAAAAGCTCAATTTGGCCCTGTTGGCAATAACATAGAGTAAATGCAATTTAACACCGCATGCACATTTGGTAATTAACTCTAATGTTTCGAATTTACAACAATTACTTTAAGGCGGTCAAAATGGAAATTTCTAAAGTCTACTCCAGTAAACGTGTGTTTACTCTATGTCCGTTTAGTCTGTACTAAATGGGCATTTACTCAAGATAATACATTTTTATCTGTATGTGCACATATAAAACATGCCTTTACTGTTCCTGCTAGCTATTTGTGGAAATTATATTATCAAGACACAAGGAATTAATTTTTTATTAAAAAAAATGTGTTGACATAATTCCTTCTCTTTAAGGTCAAACAATCAATCAAACTGTACGTTGCTCAGGTCAGGTTTCAGCAAGTTTGAAAATATTTTTTAGTTTTTCTTTTCTTATATCTAAATATTAAATTATGTAATCTTATATATTTCAAATTTGAGAAAAGTCCTCTATATGGTAAATAAAAAAATTATTAGCATTTTCATTTTGGTCCACTCATTGGTCCAGTCATTAGTGTAACCCATCATGCAGTAGTAAATGTGTGTTAACCTTTTACAAAAAATAAATTGGGAATATGTCCCTAGAGACACAGATGATGCCCCCATTAGCATATATAATGTTATAAAGGGACATAACTCAAAGCCTACCAATGCCTTTGCTAAGTCTCTCAAATCTTTCATAAGCTGGGCCACTAATATTGGATCAACGTTCTTGAAGTCCATTAAAGTTTCTATGTCACCAACTGTCATATTGGCTAACTTCTCTCCTAAAAGTTTGGCTCCAACTTCTGACAATCCTTGACCAATAGCATATGCATCCTTTATACCAGTAACAGCTACTTTAAGTTCTTTAAAGATTTCTTCAGCTATAAAAACAAGTCATATTAGACAAAACATTAAAAATATTATTTCATGGAAAACACTATTAAAGCTACTGAACAAAAATGATTGGTTTTTAGTTTGTGTTTGCTGGTGTTTAAATCACCATTCAGCGCCCTTAGTTACACCATTGCGATAAATTATTACAGATGGAGGCACTAAGGAGTGACCAAATAATCTCAAAAAGGAAAACTAAAAAAAAATGCCAATCCTTGTCAATTACATCCGTAGTTATTTCATTATTAGTTTGTAGATATTTTGTGTTTCCAATCTTGTTTTCCATTTTTGAATATAAAGGTCTCCATTAATTTCCAAATTAATAATTCTTTACACCGTTCAATCCAAGCTACTATCAAAACAATAATCAAAGCACCAAAGGATGCTATAGGCAGTTAATCAAAAACCCAAAGGCAAACTTGGCCAAGTTCAGATGAATAGTGTAAAGAAATTTTTTAAAATATTATCTCAGGCATTGTTCTCGAGCTATTTCTAAAGTATCAAATAATGCTTGTACAGTAATGTGTATTTTATGCAATCCTACGGTATCCTATAGCTACCACTTTCAAAAGTTATTTTTAATTTATATTTATAAAAATTCAATGTCTGAGATTATGCACATACACTGTCCTATGTTAGGGGAGAGTTTTGTGCCAGTTGAGATGTTAAAATCGCCACATTCTGTATGTACCTGTCCACAGTGAGGAGCCACTAATGTGGTGATTGTTGCTGTATATCATATATATTTTTCATAATTGTTTTGTACATTTTTTTAATCTTAATTTCTTGTTAGTTTTAAGTTTAATTTTAGTATGATGTCCAAGTTATTCACTGTGTCTAAACCACACCGGCAAAATTTGCTCGGACTCGATGGTATCTAACATCCGGCACAATGACGGAACACCAATAGACAAAAGAAAGGTAGGTTTCTCCTTATTTTTTTTATTTTTTTTATGATATCGAAGAATATATATACATATACAACTATTTTCTATTGTGAGATGCAATATTTTCTACAACCGTTCTATATTAACGGAGAAATAAGTCAAAATGCATGTCAAAATGACGAATTGAGTGAACCTTGCCTCGAAATTGTTTAATTTCTCGTTAAATTGTTCACATTGAACGGAAAGAAAGGTACGGGAAGATAGATATTGACACGAAGATTGCAAATTTAGTTATTATGAGCATCTCCATTTTTGTATCTCTGTGTATGGAACGAAAGAAATGGGTCATGTCAAAATGGAACTGGCCGGTTTCTTCAATGTATACAACCCGGTTTCGTCATAGATTTCAAAATGCATAACCCGGTTTGGTCAAATAAAAAAAATCATAATCGCATTACATTATAATTGATTATTTAACTTCAGCGTTCAAAAGGAGTTTTGTGGGTCGTTGGAAAACAAGTTCGTTCACCGGACAACGGCTTATTATTTATATGAGTCTCAGATTCAAATAAATACTAAGCAAACACTTGAATTCCTACTCTTATAGAACACAAATATTTTAATTTACTTTGATATTAAAGCTCTCTAAATATGCGTTTTCTATATGAGTTATGGGAAAATATGTTGAACATGTTTAAACTTGAAATTAAAGTTTACGGTCTTAAAAATCGAAACACACAATTGATATGTCATTTTCTCGCACAAAAGGATGGACACCTTTATAAGTAATCTAATCCTTCTATGTATGTAATCTTTTCTACAATCGTTAAGGGATCATTTAAACTATGATACAAGTTTTGGCACACATCGCGCATTTACTATACAGGCTCTGTCATCGAACGAGTTAGGGTTTTTACATCAGTTTTTATTATTTGTACTTTTGTTGTACTGTTTGTGTCAGCGACAACACTTTGACTCAGTCCATTCCCGAATCACACGCTTGTAATTCCATGGTTGTCTTTGGTTGCTTTATACCATATGCGTTTTGAACATAAAATAGGCAGGTAGTTTTCTTGTTTGAATTGTTTTACATTTATAATTAAGGGCCCTGTTATAGCTTGCTTTCATGTAGTTTGTGTGTTTTTCTCCTTGTTTATGGCATACGCTGACCTAAACTTGATTAAATCAACATAAGTTTTGTGTCTAAAAGAAAGTTGTCTCATTGTCAATGTTTATGGGATAAGTGGTTACCGTCACTTTTTCTTAATAAGACCTAGATATAAAAGATAATCAATTTGTTTCAGTCTAGAATTTTAGTATATTGAAGGACTTTTTGTCTTATTTTAAAAATATGCTTTAAATTGAAAAATATTCGAATTAGCTCTCGCCGCGATATATCCTTTTTATGCTAATGCGGCGTAAAGTAACAAAAAATAAATCAATCAATCTCAATTAGACCTAGATATAAATGACGGTCATGTTTTGCAAACCAACTTTTATTCACATTGAAAATACAAAACTGTCAGATATTGCTTTCGAAAGTTATCTTGAAGTTTCAATTGAATTTGAACTGTACAAAAAAATGAATTTGAACTGTAAAAATAATGTGAAAAACATGCCTATGAAAATAAATGTGCCTACCAGAAACGGGGAGAAAGTTACAAATCTCACTGCTATGTTATGGATGCTTAAGTGTGAAAACTCGCTTTAGTGCGCAAGTAACAGTATTGTGCAGAACAGTATCGACTATAGTCGGTTTGGGACTGTTTGTCAATGATTGAATGCATAAATGTATTAATAATTGATAGTAAATATTGTAAACTAAGTGTATATAATATAGTTTAGTAAATTAAAATTACGGCACAATCAAAACACATCCTTTTATTTTTCATCTTTACATACTACTATTATAAACAAAGAAAATATAATAATGTTACAAAATAATTAGATACCAGTGTTTGCTATTCAGTATTTATATTCCATTTAAAATTAGTTTGAAGTTAAGTGAAATAAGGGATACGCCTTTCATTAGGAAAATGTGTATTATCATAATTAACTATGTCCAAAAGTGCCCGTTTAAAATAGATTTTAACACGCCAAGTTTACTTTACATAAATATATATTTAAATTCTCGAAAGACAATGTTCAGATCCGTGCCAAAGTTTCTTTTCATAAATTGTTTGTTAGAAAAAAAAACCAAAAAAAACGGGTGATATATATAGACGAAACCGGGTGATTGTGTAGTAACAACATTGACGAAACCGGTTTATTTTAATTTGACATGACCCTTTTCTTTCGTTCCATACACAGAAATACAATTATTGAGATGCTCATATAAATAACTAAATTTGCAATCTCCGTGTCAATATCTATCTTCCCGTACCTTTCTTTCCGTACAATGTGAACAATTTAACGAGAAATTAAACAATTTCGAGGCAAGGTTCACTCAATTCGTCATTTTGACATGCATTTTGACTTATGTCTCCGTTAATATAGAACGGTTGTAGAAAATATCGCCTCTCACAATAGAAAATAGTTGTATATGTATATATATTCTTCGAGATCATAAAAAAAAAATAAATAAGGAGAAACCTACCTTTCTTTTGTCTATTGGGGTTCCGTCATTGTGCCGGATGTTAGATACCATCGAGTCCGAGCAAATTTTGCCGGTGTGGTTTAGACACAGTGTTATTGTAAATGCTTTTTGTTCCAACGTTGGAAAGTTCCGGGCTTAAAGAACTAACTAGCCTCTGGAAAGTGGTTTAAAAGTTCCACCCGAACAAAGTGACTAGTTGAAATAGTAAACATTTTTGTTATTGTGTTAAGGGGCCAGCAAAAGCAATCCTTTGGGTGTAGGAGTTTCCCCCTGCATTAAAGATCCGCTAACCTTCGACTGTTGTCTGCTCTTAGATCAGGTTATTGTCTATATGACACCTTCTCCATTATCATTCTCAATTTTATTAACATCTCAAATTATAACTGAATTAAAATATCTTGATTACGGTTTAACTGTCTTCCATTACTCATATCATAATAAGAAAAAAACATTTATTTAAACTTTAAATCACTGTATTAGTAGGAGTTAAAAAAACTTGTTTGTAACTTCAACTTGTGCGATTTCTTTTCACATTATTTTCATCCCTTTTCATTTTCATTTTTACCCTTTCGGAGCACCTGCGATCACCCCTAGTTTTTGGTGGGGTTCATGTTGTTTATTCTTTAGTTTTCTATGTTGTGTCGTGTGTGCTGTTGTGTGTTTGTCCTTTTCATTTTTAGCGATGGCGTTGTCAGTTTGTTTTAGATTTATGAGTTTGACTGTCCTTTTGGTATCTTTCGTCCCTCTTTTTTAACGAGTGTTTAAATGTGAAAAATTATAAAAAGAAACATATAAACAAGAGGCTCTCAAGAGCCTGAATCGCTCACCTTAATTTTTTTGGTTAAATCTCTCATCAATGATTATTTTGGCTTTTCAATTTATTTAAATGTTCTTTGAATCGTCCTATTTTCTTCAAAAGCAAAAAAAAAATCATTTTCTCCTATGTTCTATTTTAGCCATAGGAGCTATGTTTCTGACATACAAGGAAATGAAATATACAATTTATACTAGATACTCTGAAACTCTTTCAGCCTAAGTTTGGCTGAAATTGATACAGCAGTTTCAAAGGAAAAGATTTTTTAAAGTAAGTCAACATGATGAACAAATTGTGAAAAAAGTCTTTAAAGGGCAATAACTCCTTAAGGGGTCAATTGACAATTTTGGTCAAATTGACTTATTTGTTGATCTTACTTTGCTTAACATTTTTGCTATTAACAGTTTATCTGTATCTATAATAATATTCAAGATAATAACCAAAAACTGCAAAATTTCTTTAAAATCATCAATTCAGGGGCATTATACCTGAAAAACCAGTTACCCAATTCGGCTGAAAATTTCAGGACAGGTAGACCTTGACCTAATAAATACTTTAACTTCTTGTCTTATTTGCTCTAAATGCTGGAGTTTTTGAGATATAAGCCAAAAACTGCATTTTACCCTGTGTTCTATTTATAGCCATGACGGCCATGTTTTTTGACGAAATAAAAAATAAAGCACAAACTTTATTTTATACATCCTACTGATCATTCAGTTGAAGTTTGGTTGAATTTGGTTTAGTAGTTTCAGAGGAGAAGATTTTTTAAAGTTAGCAAATATGATGAACAAATTGTGAAAAATTGTCATTAAAGGACAATAACCCCTTAAGGGGTCAATTGACAATTTTGGTCATATTAACTTATTTGTAGATCGTACGTTGCTGATCATTTTTGCTGTTTACAGTTTATCTTTATCTATAATAATATTCAAGATAATGACAAAAAACAGCAAAATTTCCTTAAAATTACCAATTAAGTGGCAGCAACCCAACAATGGTTTGTTTAATTCATCTGAAAATTTCAGGGCTGATATATCTTGACCTAATGAACATTTCTACACCATGTCAGATTTGCTCTAAATGCTTTCGTTTTTGAGATATAAGCCAAAAAACTGCATTTGACCCCTATGTTCTATTTTAAGTAACGGCGGCCATATTTTTTGACGGATCAAAAATCGAAGCACACACTTTGTGCATGATAATCTAAGGAACAATCATGATAAGTTTCATCCAAATCCATTCAGTAGTTTCAGAGGAGAAGATTTTTTAAAGTTAGCAAATATGATGAACAAATTGTGAAAAATTGTCATTAAAGGACAATAACCCCTTAAGGGGTCAATTGACAATTTTGGTCATTTAACTTATTTGTAGATCTTACTTTGCTGATCATTTTTGCTGTTAACAGTTTATCTTTATCTATAATAATATTCAAGATAATGACCAAAAACTGCAAAATTTCCTTAAAATTACCAATTAAGTGGCAGGAACCCAACAATGGTTTGTTTGATTCATCTGAAAATTTCAGGGCTGATAGATCTTGACCTAATGAACATTTCTACCCATGTCAGATTTGCTCTAAATGCTTTCGTTTTTGAGATATAAGCCAATAACTGCATTTGACCCCTATGTTCTATTTTAAGTAACGGCGGCCATGTTTTTTGACGGATCAAAAATCGAAGCACACACTTTGTGCAGGATAATCTGAGGAACAATCATGCTAAGTTTCATTTAAATCCATTCAGTAGTTTCAGAGGAGAAGATTTTTTAAAGTTAGCAAATATGATGAACAAATTGTGAAAAATTGTCATTAAAGGACAATAACCCCTTAAGGACTCAATAGACAATTTTGGTCATATTAACTTATTTGTAGATCTTACTTTGCTGATCATTTTTGCTGTTTACAGTTTATCTTTATCTATAATAATATTCAAGATAATGACCAAAAACTGCAAAATTTCCTTAAAATTACCAATTAAGTGGCAGGAACCCAACAATGGTTTGTTTGATTCATCTGAAAATTTCAGGGCTGATAGATCTTGACCTAATGAACATTTCTGCCCATGTCAGATTTGCTCTAAATGCTTTCGTTTTTGAGATATAAGCCAAAAACTGCATTTGACCCCTATGTTCTATTTTAAGAAACGGCGGCCATGTATTTTGACGGATCATAAATCAAATCACACACTTTGTGCAGGATAATCTGAGGAACAATCATGCTAAGTTTCATTTAAATCCATTCAGTAGTTTCAGAGGAGAAGATTTTTTAAAGTTAGCAAATATGATGAACAAATTGTGAAAAATTGTCATTAAAGGACAATAACCCCTTAAGGACTCAATTGACAATTTTGGTCATATTAACTTATTTGTAGATCTTACTTTGCTGATCATTTTTGCTGTTTACAGTTTATCTTTATCTATAATAATATTCAAGATAATGACCAAAAACTGCAAAATTTCCTTAAAATTACCAATTAAGTGGCAGGAACCCAACAATGGTTTGTTTGATTCATCTGAAAATTTCAGGGCTGATAGATCTTGACCTAATGAACATTTCTGCCCATGTCAGATTTGCTCTAAATGCTTTCGTTTTTGAGATATAAGCCAAAAACTGCATTTGACCCCTATGTTCTATTTTAAGAAACGGCGGCCATGTATTTTGACGGATCATAATTCAAATCACACACTTTGTGCAGGATAATCTAAGGAACAATCATGCTAAGTTTCATTCAAATCCATTCAGTAGTTTCAGAGGAGAAGATGTTTGAAAAATTGTTAACGACGACAGACGACGACGACGACGACGACGGACGCCAAGTGAGCTAAAAAAAGTCGTATTTTTCTGTTCCGGAAATCGGTAAGTTCTTGTAAATCATAAACAATTACGGTGTTATACGCGTCACAGATTCGGATTTTGATATCTTACAAAATATGCGACTTTGGAAGTTCAATAATGTCATCCTTTACTAAAGAGTTGTTAAAAGTTTTTATCTCAATATCTATTGAAGCACATTGAGTGTAATCAATGCACGTGTAGCATTATGTTACATTGTAACACCAAAGCGAAACAATCTTAAAATGACCTTGACATCAACCAATCAGAAAACTACAATAACAACAATTTATTTGACAAGCATGAAGGATCATGGAGGTGATTTGCAAAATAACGGAATAATATTAACAAGAATACAAATAAGCATACATTTAAGATTACTGAATTAAGATGATTTAAATAATCTCAATAATTTCAGACAAAAAACGAATAAAATGATTAATAATAAAGTACCTATGTATCACCAGAATCCTCCCAATTTAAAAGGTACGTAAATTTCGTATTCTATGTAATTTGAAATTGCCGCCAACTTATATCAGCTGATTAATATACTGACGTATGTAATACGTATCAATGACAAACAATATTCCTACGACTTTTGCCATTTAGGAAATGTAAACGACTCATCTTTATAGATTTTCGCCAATCAAATATTTCAAACTATTGTTCTTTGACATCTTAGCCAATAGCACAGGGGATAACAAACTATAGGAGAATTTCTATCAAGCACTTCTTCCAATGTGCAACTTCAAAACTTTTGGGAAATTCGACGACCATTTAAGGTTTTTATTGTAATATTTTTTTATATTCCAGAATAAAAAGCATAAAAAAAGTGTTCAATTAGTTATAAATAACATGATAGCCAGCCAAATAATAAAAGTGGCACATATTTCAGCATTTATTGGGTAGAGCATAAATCTAGAGTGCTCGCATTAAGCAGATTAACTGCTTAAAAAGATATATATCTTCCTGTACCGCAAATATTCCACTGAATGATTATCTAATAACACCGAAGTGGTCGGATTTCCATTACCAAAAGCTATAATCATGTTAATATCTACCTTCCTTTATTGTAATATTTTTTTTTCAAAAAATTTTCCCTGTACTGGAAAGAATCCAATGAATGATTTTTTTTGTTTACACCAACAGTGTACCAATAGCTTTAACAGATATTTCCCTGTACACCTAGCTATAGCCTATAAATGTTTCTCTACTCACACAAACACAGATGGGACTTCAGCTACCAATAGCTTTTATATTTACCTCCCTGTACTGTAAAGGTTCCACTGAATGTTTCTCCACTGACACCAAAAGTTGTAGGATTTCCACTACCGAGAGCTTTAATATTTACCTCCCTGTACTGTAAAGGTCCCACTGAATGTTTCTCCATTGACAGCAAAAGTTGTAGGATTTCCACTACCGAGGGCTTTAATATTTACCTCCCTGAACTGTAAAGGTCCCACTGAACGTTTCTCCACTAACACCAACAGTTGTAGAATTTCCACTACCGAGAGCTTTAATATTTACCTCCCTGAACTGTAAAGGTCCCACTGAATGTTTCTCCACTAACACCAACAGTTGTAGAATTTTAACTACCGAGAGCTTTAATATTTACCTCCCTGAACTGTAAAGGTCCCACTGAATGTTTCTCCACTAACACCAACAGTTGTAGGATTTTAACTACCGAGAGCTTTAATATTTACCTTTCTGAACTGTAAAGGTCCCACTGAATGTTTCTCCACTAACACCAACAGTTGTAGAATTTCCACTACCGAGAGCTTTAATATTTACCTCCCTGAACTGTAAAGGTCCCACTGAATGTTTCTCCACTAACACCAACAGTTGTAGGATTTTAACTACCGAGAGCTTTAATATTTACCTTTCTGAACTGTAAAGGTCCCACTGAATGTTTCTCCACTAACACCAACAGTTGTAGGATTTTAACTACCGAGAGCTTTAATATTTACCTCCCTGAACTGTAAAGGTCCCACTGAATGTTTCTCCACTAACACCAACAGTTGTAGGATTTTAACTACCGAGAGCTTTAATATTTACCTTTCTGAACTGTAAAGGTCCCACTGAATGTTTCTCCACTAACACCAACAGTTGTAGGATTTTAACTACCGAGAGCTTTAATATTTACCTTTCTGAACTGTAAAGGTCCCACTGAATGTTTCTCCACTAACACCAACAGTTGTAGGATTTTAACTACCGAGAGCTTTAATATTTACCTTTCTGAACTGTAAAGGTCCCACTGAATGTTTCTCCACTAACACCAACAGTTGTAGGATTTTAACTACCGAGAGCTTAAATATTTACCTCCTTGTACTGTAAAGGTCCCACTGAATGTTTCTCTACTAACACCAACAGTTGTAGGATTTTAACTACCGAGAGCTTTAATATTTACCTTTCTGAACTGTAAAGGTCCCACTGAATGTTTCTCCACTAACACCAACAGTTGTAGGATTTTAACTACCGAGAGCTTTAATATTTACCTTTCTG
Organism: Mytilus galloprovincialis; assembly: GCF_965363235.1. Taxonomy (NCBI): domain Eukaryota; kingdom Metazoa; phylum Mollusca; class Bivalvia; order Mytilida; family Mytilidae; genus Mytilus; species Mytilus galloprovincialis. Next base: position 42,793,739 of record NC_134850.1, on the reverse strand, counting down.
AACTGTAAAGGTCCCACTGAATGTTTCTCCACTAACACCAACAGTTGTAGGATTTTAACTACCGAGAGCTTTAATATTTACCTTTCTGAACTGTAAAGGTCCCACTGAATGTTTCTCCACTAACACCAACAGTTGTAGGATTTTAACTACCGAGAGCTTAAATATTTACCTCCTTGTACTGTAAAGGTCCCACTGAATGTTTCTCCACTCACACCAACAGTTGTAGGATTTCCACTACCAAGAGCTTTCAGAACAGACTTTCCACCAGTTTTTTCATCATCATCACCGACATATGTTATGGAATAATCCTTACTATTTTTCTAAAATAACATTAGAGAAAATGTGTTCATTCTTCTAAACTTTATTTTAAGGGTTTCATTTAACATTTATTCTGGTAAATTATATAATGACTTCTTTCCATGTTATCTCCAATAATAAAGGACAAGTAAATGACAAATTTGAAGATAATATTCAAAAAGTTATCGAGGCAACAATATACTACCTGGAATTGAGGCTCCTTTCAACAAATACTGACCGTTTCACTTATAATACTTGAATGGAGGTGTCTTTGTAGTAAAACTTCACTATATATGTAGAACAGACTAAAGTGCGATGGGGATGCTAAAACGCGATGGTCACGCTAAAGTGCGATCACCTAGGCTAAAGTGCGATGGTCTGTGTTATTTATTTAAACATGCTAAAGTGCGATTTTCCGCAGAAGTATCAACATTTGCAACGTTAAACAGCATTATGACGAGAATATTTGTCTAGATAAAAGGTTTTTATTACACAAGAAAAGAAAGGAGACAGAAACAAATGATCACAATCTTAGACATTTTTGGTTGTTGCTGGAAGAGGTTAACCTAATTTGTAAAATTGCAAAACAAAATTTAATCAAAACAGCTGGGGTGCCGAAAAAGTCTTCTTTGTTACTCTCTAATTGAACAGTTCTATCAAAAAAAATATGGTTTGTTATTTCTGTTAAATAAGGAATATAGGTCAACTAGACATCAACCTATATAGCTAACGAACAGATGTGTAGTAGCATCATATGATTGCCAATAAGACAATGCCATTAATGTATGCAACTTTAGGTTATAGTATCTTTAGCGCAGACCATTGGCTTACACCGCATAGTATTCTACTTTTAAGACCAAAGGGTCTCAAAACAACTAGTGTAAAACAATTCAAAAGAAAAAAATAACAACCTGATTTAAATACAAAACAATAAATGAACAGCAAATATGAAATATACCAACAAACGACTACTACTAAATTACGGATGTACTAACTACTGCAATTTAACCATTATACTTTTTGTACAACTATCGTACTTTAAATAAAAATCAAAGCGCTGTAAGCGTTGAAGGCAGTTAACCAAAAACCAATCCAAACAAAATTATTGAATTTATATTGAAAATATATTGTACATTTATGTTTATCTAATGAATTAATTATTAAGGCAAATAATTTATATGTTATCAAGGTTTCAAAAGCAAATAAAATTTAGAATGGAAATGGGGAATGTGCCAAAGAGACAACAACCGACCATAGAGCAGACAACAGCAGAAGGTCACCAACAGGTCTTCAATGCAACGAGAAATTCTCGCACCCAGAGGCGTCCTTCAGCTGGCCCCTAAACAAATATATACTGGTTCAGTGATAATGAACACCATACTAAACTCCAAATTGTACACAAGAAACTAAAAGTTAAAATGATACAAGACTAACAAAGGCCAGAGGCTCCTGACTTGGGACAGGCGCAAAAAAGCATATATCAATGTATATTTTTATGGTGAGTCTGCAGTGGTACAAGTTCGTTATGATTCTAGCTGTTCTAGTTGGTAGTTAACGTTGGTTTTAGTTGACTGTTAGTAGTACAAGTTGACTTAGTACGAACATGTTATAGTATAAATGGACTGGTTTCCCTGCAAAGAAAACTGAGTTTGTGTTCTTTAGTACAAAAGTTACGAGACACATATCAGACAAATGTTCACTACTACAGGGATCAAAGGTGAGGTCTGACTAACCTGCCCATAGTAAATGTAAATGATTTGTTATAGTGTCCCATACATTAATATATATGGTTTAGGGGTTGGAATCTTGACGGTTTTCAAGTTCTAAAACAGGAAGGGGTAGGGTGACCCAAGGGACTTCCCCTATATTTCATTTGATTTGCTATATTGTCCCATACATGAATATATATGGTTTTGGGGTGAGGATCTCATCGGTTTCCAAGTTCTCAAACAAGAGGGGTAGGGTGACCCCAGGAACTCCCCTATATTTCATTTAATTAGTTATATTGACCTATACTTGAATATATATTGTTTAGGGGTGGGGTGACCACAGGGAATCACTTTATTTCATTTGATTTGTTATATAGTCCCATACATGAGTATGTATAGTTTAGGAGTAGGGATCTCATCCGTTTCTAAGTTATCAAATAGGAGGGGATAGGGTGACCACAGGGACTACCCCTATATTTCATTTGATTTGTTATATAGTACAAAACATGAGTAAATATGATTTAGGGGTGGAGATCTCGACCATTTCCAAGTTCTCAAACACGAGGGTGAACACTGACCACAGGGACTCTTCCTATATATCTTCTTTTACATATATCTTTTGGTTTTCAATTCTAGTGTTTTTATTTATTTATCATGCATCGATGTTTTTTGTCACCTGCCTGGATATTTTTTTGTAGCTGATCACCAAAACCCGGAATTACCCTTATCCGCTTCCGGTATCAGATCAGATATTGTAATTGTCTTCATGGCATCCATGGTCATTGTGTTTTCAATGTTGTTTTTGTCAGTCAGATACGATTTTACTCGAATATACACATTATTTGTCGGCGATGTTATGTATAAAGCTAGCGGTTGAACAAAATGATTAACACTGTCATGAATAATAAGGATGAAAATAAGATTTGAGATCGTTTATTTGGAGACTTTGGTGAAAAAGTTATAGCTAGTAACCAAGTCGAAAGTCCGATTTCAAAAGTGCAAGGTCCCAGACCTCGGACCACAACTAATTCGAACCCCTGCGTTCAAATTGAAAAGATACGCAAATTTCGTCTTTTAAATTGAAATTGCCGCCAACTGCATGAATAGTTGAACTTATATAATAGACTACTGACATAGTTGTACTACGTATTGATGACAAATAATATTCCTAAGATTTTTGCCATTTGGGAAATCTAAACTACTTGTCTTGGTGATTAAATATTTCATACAATTGTTCTTTGACATCTTAGCCAAAAGCACAGGCGATAATAAACTACATAAGGATTCCGGATTCCTAATGAGCACTACTTCCTATGTGCAACTTCAAAACTTTTGGGTGATTCGACAATCATTTAAGTTTTTTCTGGTCATATTTTTTGTACTCCAAAATTAAAAGTATTAAAAAAGTGTTCAATCAGTTATATATAACATAGTAGCCAGCTAGATAAAAACAATATCACGTATTTCAGCATTTATTGGGTAGAACACAAATCTAGGGTGCTCCCATAATGCAGCTTAACTGCATAATCATAAGATGTAGTATGAACTTTCCATCCAGCCCAAAATGTCGTTCATGTATGCACCTAATTATCATACAGCATTCAACGTAAAGCCTGGGCCCATAATGCATAATAACCTATATAGGGGTATACAATGACCAGTGTAAAACAATTCAAAAGAGAAAGACTACAGCTTGATATTTAAATAAAAACAAGAATGTGTCCATAGTACACGGATGCCCCACTCGCACTATCATTTTCTATGTTAAGTGGACCCTGAAATAGGGGTAAAAACTATAATTTGGCATTTAAATTAGAAAGATCATATCATAGGAACCATGCATGTATACTAAGTTTCAAGTTGATTGGACTTCAACTTCATCAAAAACTACCTTGACCAAAAACTTTAACCTGAAATTTGCACTATCATTTTCTATGTTCAGTGAACCGTGAAATTGGGGTTAAAACTCTAATTTGGCATGAAAAGTAGAAAGATCATATCATAGGACACATGTGTACTAAGTTTAAAGCTGATTGGACTTCAACTTCATCAAAAACTACCTTCACCAAAAACTTTAACCTGAAATTTGCACGATGTACTAAGTTTAAAGCTGATTGGACTTCAACTTCATCAATCAAAGCCTTAAAGGCTGTAAAAGCAATTGCTGCCATGTTAATGTTTGGGGACTTTTATTTTTCATCCACATATATACAAGAATTAAACCTGACATGAGTGTTGTCTAGTTAAAAGTAAGAAGGTTTTAACTTTATATAAATAAAAGACTTTAGCAGAAAGTCATTTTTAATATGTTTTATATTTCACAAGGAGACAACACGTTTACCAGGCTAAAGTTGGGGTCAAATATACATGTGCTGAAACATATAACTCAAAAAGAAATCATCATGGATTATCCCCTGGTAGTGTTTGTAACTTCCTTGGCAATAATTTCCTTTATTGATTTAATTTTAACAATTTTCATTATTAATTTATATTTAACCATTAACACAAATGATTAAGTTAAAACATTTCAACTTTCCAGACGCACATGTTAAAAAACGGGAAAGAAATAAAATATCTTACAAGACATAAACATGTAAAGAATAAATTAAATGTATATTTCAGCTTAATAAAAATATTTTCATAATGTTACTTTGTCATCATTTTTAAAACTAAGTTCCAAACATTATTGCTCAGTTGATATGTGTCCTTCTGATGCGGTACGAGCACAGGCACTTGTTTCTATCCATAGGAAGGTCGAGCACTTGTTTCTATCCATAGGAAGGTCGATTATCCATATAAATAGTTTTATATGGATAGTCGACCTTCCTATGGATAGAAACAAGTGCATGTGGGTACGAGATAACTACAATTCTCATGCAATCCCGAAAAGGGGGGTCATCACAGACAAACATGACATTAAATCGTTATCACTGAACTAGTATATATATTGTATAGGGGCCAGCTGAAGGACGCCTCCGGGTGCGGGAATTTTTCGCTGCATTGAAGACCTGTTGGTGACCTTAATTCTGCTGTTGTATGTTTTTCTATGGTCGGGTTGTTGTCTCTTTGACAAATTCCCCATTTCCATTCTCAATTTTATTATACGAACAAGAACAAACAGCTCTACGTTGCTTTGATATTTATCAATTTTCAGGAAACATTGCGAAAAATGATCTTCAATATTTCGAAAACATGTGAAATGAAATTGCTAACACGGTGGACCGTCGAGTGTCAACAAACGTAGTAGACTTGTTCACTGAAAAGACGAGGATAATGGTTTCATCTGACATTTGTTATGCAAACCCAGTTTTGATCATGATATTTAAAAAGACGTACTTTTTTCAATCTATGTATCAATAAACTAGAAAATTCCAAATTGTAAATATCTCTTCATCTGGACCGACTTGGCATCTACTACGTTTGGACGGGTCCATTTCATTAGTAAGGTGATCGATAAATATTACGGAGTTTTGACAGAAAAGGAAAACGAACTTATTGTTATGTGTTTTCAACAAGGGTTTCGTTCCGCTAAATTATTTGCGCAAATAAAGTTTGTCTATTTTTAGATTACAGGTAATAATTTGACACTACGCATTAACCTGTGTAGTGATTTTGATTTTACGATAAATGTATGAATGAACGATAATTTTATGAATGAACAAGAGCACCTGACCTCTTAAAGAAACACAAATTAAACATAAAAAACCGTATTTATTAGGAGATAATTCAGTTAAATTTTCAATACTAAATCAACAACTGAAATGAATCCATATTTTGTTGAAACATCGTACGAACGGCGGAAAACGGAATCGCATTTATAGAAATGTACTTTTTTTCACTCGGACTTCTATGTTATTTGATAGTCAAACGGTTGACCCTTTAAATACAAAAATACATCTACAAGAACATATTCTGAAACTTCTTAAATCCACTAACTTTTTTTTAAAGTTTCAAGCTATGTATTGCATTAGAAAACATACATAGGTGTTAAAGAATGACTGACCAGGAGCCTGTTAAACAAAATACTATGGCTTGATCTGGGCGGAGTCTCTGATCTGGGTCACAAAGATGGCCATACGCGACGGCATAAAAGCAATTGCTTTAAAAACTACCTTCACCAAAAACTTTAACCTGAAATTTGCACGATCATTTTCTATGTTCAGTGAACCGTGAAATTGGGGTTAAAACTCTAATTTGGCATTAAAAGTAGAAAGACCATATCATAGGACACATGTGTACTAAGTTTCAAGCTGATTGGACTTCAACTTCATCAAAAACTACCTTGACCAAAAACTTTAACCTGAACGAACGAACGAACGGACGGAAGGACGGAAGGACGGACGGACGCACAGACCAGAAAACATAATGCCCCTCTACTATCGTAGGTGGGGCATAACAATAAACGAATATAATTAGGAACTCCACAACAAACGAAAACCATTGTCTGAACCACATTTCCGTTACACCATCAGACTTTAGCGGTTATCTGATCGCACTTAAAAACAAACAACCATCGCACTTTAGCGAAGACATTCACACTTTAGCGTGAACATCGCACTTTAGAGTACCATCGCACTATAGATTCCTACATATATATGGTGTACTAATTTTTGCACCTCATGTTTGTGGTATAACATCTTTGCCCCAAGTTTATAGTTTTCTATTTGGTATTAAATTAATATAAAGATCCACTTTGTTACATCTTGTGATCAATTTTTTTGGCAATCGTCATGGCAGTCAGCAGGGTTTTAAAACATCAGTTGTTCGACCTGTTAATCAAATGTGTTTTGTTAAAATATACTTTTTCACTTTTTTGGTCTTTTGGAAAATGTTGTTTGTGCTGTATTAAGACCCCTCTATAACGAAATTTATTTAACGCAATCATAGGTTTGAACCTTGTTTTCAATTTAGACTTGTTTATATATATACATATAGCTACATAAAAAGGAATATGTTGAAAGCTGAAAAGAGTCTAAAACAAGAGGATGTACATTCAGTGGCATGTATTTCTTACAAATTGAGGTTGAGAAAAAAATTCTATAATGTTAGGGTCTGCACTATACTTACGCTGTACTCAATACAAGCAGCAATATAAATGTTCTTCTCTGCGTCAGTTGCATTTCTATCTGTCAATGTTCTTAGACCCGTTTTCATATCTTTGATGTCGACTCTGAAAAAGTCAACGAAGCAGCATTAGAAATAAGATATAAAAATGATCAAAATATATATATTTAAATTTCTTAACGTCTTACAAAGAAGTACATTATGCCTAAATATACAATAAGTACATGACTAGTATTTTGAATATCACAGGTAAATCCAGGGGGGATTTGAGGATATATGCCCTCCCTTTACTAGAAAATAAAATCATCCTAAATATAATTAAACATTATGTGCATGTATGCCCCCTTTCCATGAAATCTGGACTGCCCCTGCATATTAAAATCAAACATTAATATTCATTTCTTTTGCAGTGTTAGAAAAAAGGAAGAATTTTTATTTTTCGAATATTAATGTACTTATATGATAGCCCTTGCAACAATATCATTATATAAAGGGCAATAAATTTAAATATTTTGGATTATCTACATACATGGGAATACCAATATACCCCTCCCCAAACAAAATCTTTGTTCAATTTAGGGTCATAAAAACACAAACTCTGATATTGCACTCCTACGTCTCCTACGTCCTGGACATGTTTTTATTTTTAGGTCAGATGCTGTCAGTAAATGGTAATCTTCACATGTTCCAGGAGAAATGTAGCATGCAGTCAATCCTATGGTAGTCTTGTAAGCTGTAGCTGATGTTGTTGTGTCCAGGGTGAAGTTTAACATGAATGAGCTAGACAATGATTCAACCTGCTTAATTCCTGTAAAAATTAAATTTAAAAACTCGTACAATTTGACAACATTCTTGTAACATTTATTTGTCATCATGGTTTTCTGTTTTATTGAACATTTCTTTATATATTTTTTTGTCATGGGAATGGTTCTTTAAATAACCTTGAAAAACTAATTATTGAAGGAAAAACCAAAAACCTTACTTTTTCCTTAATATATGACACACACAAAAAAGAATTCAACAAGGTATCATTATCTTTTGAACCCTTTAAATATTCAAAATGGTCTCATTACAAAGGAAATACCATTAATTGAAGCCAGTCCAGTTCTTGTCCATGTGTGTCTCTCTAGAGTGTAGTCAATTTGATCAGCACATGTATCCAAGGCAAATGTCAGTTCAGTATTACGTTTACCAGGTAGGAAGTTCAAATCTAAACAACATTTGACACTGAAACAGTCAGCAGCCATCTGACATCTCGTCAGAGCATAGGTGGTAAAGTTAACACCAGGACAGGCTATAAAAAGTACAATAAACAACAATGTCTGATTGATTTTCATTTGGTTAACATCCTATTGAAAATATTGTACAATTTCTGTATGCTTAACATCTTGTGGCAAATATTCCTGCATATTCAATAAAACAATAATGTTATACAATATGTAGGTTCTGCAATGCAGATTAATCGAGTTGCAATTAGGAAACTTGGTATGCCACTGAGGGTATATTAGTTAGAGGAACTATTTTGTATAAAAAGATCATGACAAAATACTTTGTTTTTATGAATTGTCTGTATTATTTGATGATGTTAACTACTTCATGTTTTTTTTAATTTAATTCTTGTTTTTCTTTGAACAACACAGATCATCACTGTTAATCAGTATGGTATGCATAAATTCACAATTTACATGTCATTATAGAGTTGGCAAAAAATGATTGATGAAAAATGTCAGAAATATCAGTCACATATTTGTGAGTTTAAAAATAACAGCAGTCATTAACAAAATATCAAATTATATTTAATAAATAATAATAAAAATAATTCATATAACTATACCTCGATTGTATGTTTCTATAGAAAACTGGGAACAAGGTTTTGGCTTCCAGTAGTCAAAGGTTATTCCTGTCAAATTGTAAAATAAAGTTATTGTTGTATAAACTTTTTAATAAGTTCCACATTTTCTATTGACATTGAAGGGTTATCATTCATAAGTAAAAAGATCAAACTTTTAAAAATTAAACAGGAAATAATACAAGATAGTATAGCGATGTATATTACAATACTAAAACAGTAATATGGTATCGATTTGATGACAGAAAAATATATACAATTGAGATTTCATTATGAATCCTTAAAACATCTTCTGAAAGTATTATTACCGCCGAATAATTTGTTATAATGACACTTTTCCTGCTTTATCAATACTAATTGCTCTATTATGAACAAGAGAAAAGTTAAAAAAATTCAGCTATTACTTTTATGTAAATCAAATGTAGTTGTCTCATATCTGAGGAACATCACTCAAATGTACTATGGAACAAAATACTTTAAAAAATTCACAAAAATCAACAAGTTTCATTCAGATTAATTGAGCAGCCAGAAGGAAAAATTATCTTTAATTTTGATAAGTAAGTTTTTCATACATACCATAGAAAAGTATTTTAGGCTCTGTACACTCAGGATAGTAAAGTTTATTACTGGTAAATATGGTATATTCTTGTAAACATGACCCTGATGCAGAATCATAACACAATTTGATAGTTAAATCAACATTAAAGTGTTTCATTGATGCCACATGGTTAACACTATACACAACTCTCAAAACTCCATAGAGGTTCATGTTTTCTGTTGTTCCTGTAAAAGAAAATGAAATGTTTTTTGTTTCAATAAAAGTTATGAAAGAGGGTATATTAACATCCTGACAGGTTAAAACAAAATGAAAAACTATCTCATTAGTTTAAGAAAATATTCTTGGATTCAATAAACCACTCTCAAAATGTGAAATTTTTACAATTATCTGTCTGAAATAGTATCTTTTAATCATATGACGTAATAAATTATTTTTGCCTTACATTGTGAGACAAATTTAATGAATTTTCATGCAAAGAGCAAATTTATTGAAGAATGAACCAAAATATTACAATGTTTAAGTCCATAGTGAAGAAAATAAATACAAAGAAATCTTGATTAAAGGTTTAAATGTAAAATTCTCAAGTGAAAAGATCAGTTTTAAGTCATATGAAACTACAAATTAAAAAAAAAATGATCATATGTTTTTTTTATAACTGAATGGCTATTTTTTATTATAAAACTTATGTACATATACTTTTTTCTTAAGAAAGGTCTATTATTTGTCCAAATTTAGAAGAAATTTTCTTTTTTTTTTATTGTTAGCTAAAATTCAGCTATATTTTTCTCAGGAACCACAATACAATTATTGTTTTAGATTTATGAGTTTGACTGTCTCTTTGGTATCTTTCGTCCCTCTTTTATTATTTGCGTCCAGTTACCAATTTTTTTCGTATACAGTGAACTCAGCGTGACCTTTCTCGTAAAAATCTGGTCATCGCAATCACATGGATCTGTCATTGACATAAACTATTATCTTATTGTATATGTTATTCACATGCTCAATGCCAATGCTTCTTTGTTGATTATTTACAAAGGTGACAATCGGTAAACTACCGCTTCAAAACATGACAATTAATTAGCTGCCATATTTTCACATCATTACAGACCGAGAGATATTTTTTTTACATTTATACAATATTGATGCTTAAATAATGATAAAATCATGCATAGAAGACTAAGTTTATGATATATACATGCATTCGTTCAAGAATTGAATGAACATTATTTTTTACCAGTCACTCGTTTCATATAACTTTATACAGAGGAAAATGATTGCCTACAATACTTTTCACAAATAATCTCGATTTGAATTAATAATAATTTATATTGAAACATTATTACTTATGAATATTTTAACTCATAAGTATTTTCACTGGTGCTTAGAAGCATACCCCAAGCATAGTTCAGTAAAACCTTGTCAATAATCAGATTTTCCAACTGTATAATCAGTGTGTATCTACAAGTGTTCATGGTCACGGCAACATAAAAGTCTCTTTTCAGAACCTCAGACTTGGCACAACAGGAAACAGTATTACAATCAGTAGCGATATGACATAGTAATTCTGTTTCAGGTAAAAGGGTTAAGTCACCTGATGCTGTATTGTTACATTCTGTAATGAAACAATTATAATGTGTTATGTACTACAACATGTACAAAAAAAAGAGTAATCGTTATCATACATGAGTAAAAGTAAAACCCATTCTAAAAATTAAGACTCCTTCAAGCTAAAATTAAAATTTTATCAACAAAAATCATGACTGATTATTTAAATGACAATATTTTCATATCAATGAAAATAAAAAAGTTTAGCTGAATTTTTCCAAGATTAACATTTTGTCAGTAAATAATGTAATTTCATAACTGGTTAAACAAGAAAAAAGTTTCTTTTAGGCAAAAAAAATGCATATTTTCTCTTAAAAGCTGAAACAATCATATTATTTTATGAAACAATAAATTGGAAGAGATAGGAAATCGGTAGTTGAAAAAGAAAAAAACAATCTCTCACGAATCACTTGATCAGTCAACCATAGTAATAGACCGTACATTGAATTTGAAAAACTTGACTGTTGATGTATATGCGGGATTTACAAGAGATTTCCACAGGCCATATGGGATGGAAATATCACAGATCTGTTGGATCAGTTCTTATAGTACCAGCTGTCTTCTGATGAACTACTAAGTTTGACTAGATGACATTTTAGATGGCAAAAAAAACCGTTACGTCACTATTTCAAAGCTTGATAAAACTATTCTAATTCAGCCACATATCAATTCTAACTGAAAGAGCATTTAAAACTATAAAGAAATTTACACTGACTTCTGATCAGAACTAGACAATGATATATTGTGGGTCTTGTTATCAAGTCAATGTAACCAAACTGTCAGTTGTTTTAAATATGTGCATAGTAGTATTACTTTAAAAGCAGCAAAACAGACCACTGTTAAATACAATAAAAGTTTACAGTAGAAAATTGTTTTTTATGTATAATGTGAAATTATGAACATTGTTCATATTAAATAGTCCACATCTACGTCACGCGTTTTCACACGCTTTTTGACATGTCATGTCATGTCATGACATGATTTTTCATTGTCAGAGGTTGGCAAGTATGATCTACATTTTTGACGAACGTTGTGAATATAATAAATTGAAGCCAAAACCTTCACCCTTTCACTCTGCCTATCTAGTTTATGAAACAAACCATTATTCCATCCATCTACAGCCCCAACATAGGGTGCTCCAGTAAAGTTACAGATGTTGGAATACTCCATAAAATCATCTATCTGTAGTAGCTGTAATAAATCATCAGCATCCACTATTGACATGTTTGTTAGTCCTAGACTTCTGTCTGCTAACCATGCAGATAAAGAGAATCCTGTAATAAATCATCAGCATCTTTGGATTGGATTTGTAAACATATTCAATTAAGAAGTATACAGGTTTAAGATTGGCTTTGTAAACTGATTCAGGTAAGAAGTAGACTGGTTTAAGATTGGTTTTGTAATACCAAGTCAGGTAAAAAGTGAATAGGTTTTAGATTGGCTTTGTAAATATATTCAGGTAGGGATAGATAAGTTTTAGATTAGCTTTGTGAACAGATTCAGGTAAGAAGTAGACAAGTTTAAGATTGGTTTTGTAAAGTGATTCTGGTAAAAAAAATAGACTGATTTAAGATTGGTTTTGAAAATCGATTCAGGTAAAATAAGACAAGTGTAAGATGATTGACATATTTGTAACGCCTTTACTTCTTACCTGAATGGGTATAAAAAAAAAACAATCTTACCCTTGTCTTATTTTACCTGAATCGATTTTCAAAACCAATCTTTAATCAGTCTATTTTTTTTACCAGAATCACTTTACAAAACCAATCTTAAACTTGTCTACTTCTTACCTGAATCTGTTCACAAAGCTAATCTAAAACTTATCTATCCCTACCTGAATATATTTACAAAGCCAATCTAAAACCTATTCACTTTTTACCTGACTTGGTATTACAAAACCAATCTTAAACTAGTCTACTTCTTACCTGAATCAGTTTACAAAGCCAATCTTAGACCTGTATACTTCTTACTTGAATATGTTTACAAATCCAATCTTATACCTGTATACTTCTGACCTGAAAGCGGGTTTAAAACCAATCTTATACCTGTATATTTCTTACCTGAATATGTTCACAAATCCAATCTTATTCATGTATACTTTTGACCTGAAAGGAGGTTAGCAAAAACAATTTCATACTTGTATACTTCTGACCTAAAAGGGGGTTTAAAACTAATCTTATACCTGTATAATTCTTGCCTGAATGGGTTAACAAAACCAATCTTAAACATGTATGCTTCTTCCTGAATTGATTTACAAAAATATTTAGCCAGCCTATTTCTTACCTGAATCAGTTTACAAAATGAATCTTAAACCTGTTTTCTTCTTACCTGAATCTTTGAAGCCTGTATTGTAATCACAGCTTTCTTTATTAAAGACCGTTTTATTAAAGATGGTGTATTCCTGGTCACATGCTAACAAACTATCACCATTCAGGCAGAATTGTATAGACATTGTAACTTCATACTGAGTAAACAGGTTGCTTACTAGGTAACTATAATAAAGAAATATGACATCTGTATAACTATAGAAAGTAAAATACATATTCAAGAGTGATTTCATTAATACAGGTGTCTCTCTATCTGATGATAGTTATTAAAGGTACCAGGATTATAATTTAGTACGCAAGACGCGCGTTTCGTCTACATAAGACTCATCATTGACGCTTATATCAAAATAGTTATAAAGCCAAAGAAGTACAAAGTTGAAGAGCACTGAAAAAATTGTTGTAAATTATAACTTTAAATTATTCACATAATGTCTAATGGTAAGTTACACTTAATTATTCACCTTATACAAGAAAAAAAATTACTACCTTTTCTGTGTTATTTAAAATTTAAACTTGTGCATTTTCCAATAATTCAGGATAGACCTTTGAATATAAATTTTAAAATAAATGACACAAATGCCTTTTTTTTTAACAAACTTGAGTGAAGTAACAAACAAATGCAATTTTCCAAGATATAAAGAAGCATAACTCTAGAATGGATGATAACAATACTGCCAACATTTAATCACTGTCTGCTTGCTATGGTTCTTGGAAATATGTATGTGTTTCATAAAATCTGGACGACAAAAACATATAGTTAGATTGTGGAAACAAAACAAAATTCAATTTTCCAAGTGATAAAAAGGCCAAATTGTAGAGCTGTAAGTGACTCACTACATAAATTTGAATTCTGTCTAGGAGTTTCTGTTTTAGGCATTTTTGGATGAGGAAAACTTAAGTCAGTGTGGAAACAAAAAATCAGACAGATGGGAAGACAGTCACGGGTAACACTTTGCAGGGACAGAAAAAGACATCTATGACAGGGGTTTACTAATGGCTGTGTTATATGCAGCACCATTCATTTCACTTGCAGATTTAGGATGATAATGCGGCTGATATGGTAACATCCAACTTTGTACTAGACCATTGTTAAATTTGATCATGCTAGCTATTAAGTCTAAGGAAGAAAAAAATATCTAGATTGTGACTTCCTGAAGAAAAGAAATTGTGCTTCAAAAAGACATTTCAAGCAGTTCTGTGTATTTGAGTTTATTGTAATAATATAAAACAATTAATTTTCAAGAAGAAATATATGAATTTAATAAACAGCTGCGACATGAGCGCATGATACGCCCGTCGTCTTTTGTGAAAGTTTTATGCAATAATCATCAATAGTTTCCGAGAAAGTTTTAAGCAATAACCATATATTGTTTTTGAGATACGGAGGGATATATGAAACACCCCCCCCCCCCCCCCCCTTCTTTTTTTTTCTTCAAAAAACTAAATATCACTAAAATAAAATTTTGAATCAAAAGCAAAAAGTATACAGATCTGTAGATTAATATAACAAAGAAGTGTGAAGTTTTAAGCAATAATCATAAATCGTTTTTGAGATACAAAGGGACATGTAAAAACTCCCTTCCTCTTTTTTACAAAATACTAAAATAACTGAAAAATAAAATTTTGAATCATCACCAAAAAGTATACAGATGTTTAGATTAATAACAAAGAAGTGTGTAAAGTTTTAAGCAATAATCATAAATCGTTTTTGAGATACGAAGGGACATGTAAAAAAACCCTCCCCCTTTTTTACAAAATACTCAATAACTCAAAAATGGAATTTTGAATCATCACCAAAAAGTATACAGATCTTAAGATTAATATAACTAAGAATTAAGTAAAGTTTTAAGCAATAATCAAAAATCGTTTTTGATATACGGTTCGACATGTGAAAAAAAAACACCCCCCTGTTTTAGTTACAAAGTGCCGTAACTCAAAAAGTTTTAATCTTATTTTCACCAAAAGGTATATAGATCATTTGACCATCATAAGAAACAACTATAAGATGTTTCATAAAATTTGGATAAGTCGTTCTCAAAATACGGTGCGACATGTTTACACTGGACAGACGTATAGACGGACAGACGGACGGACACCGGACATTTGTATAACATAATACATCCTGTCAAAATTTTGACAGGCGTATAAAAAGCAGGAGAAAAGTCTGAAATTGTAATAGAAAACAACTAGAGGCTCTCAAGAGCCTGTGTCGCTCACCTGTTAATGTGTTTACTGATGTCGGCCATCTTCGTTGGTAGGCGGGGTCATTAGACACTTTTTTTAAAATAGATACCCTAGTATTATGATTGTAGCCAAGTTTGGTTAAATTTGGCCAAGTCGTTTTAGAAAAGATTTTTATACAAGTTACAAAAATGACGAAAAGTTGTTCAATATTGACTATAAAGGGCAATAACTCCTTAAGGGGTCCTCTAACAATTTTGATCATGACTTATTTGTAGATCTTACTTTGCTGAACATTATTGCTGTTTACAGTTTATCTCTATCTATAATAGTATTCAAGATAATAACCAAAAACTGCAAAATTTCCTTAAAATCACCAATTTTAGGGCAGCAACCCAACAACAGGTTGTCCTATTCAACTCAAAATTTGTGAGGGGATATATCTTATTCTGATGGACATTTAAATTTTGAAAGATTTGCCCTAAATGTCTTAGTTTCAAAGATATAAAGCAAAAACTGCATTTTACCACTATGTTCTAATTTTAGCCATGTCGGCCATTTTGTTTGGTAGGCTGGGTCATCGGACACATTTTTTAAACTATAAACCACAATGATAATTGTGGGCAAGTTTGGTTAAATTTGGCAAAGTAGTTTTGGAGAAGAAGATTTTTAGAAAACTTACAAAAAATGACGAAAAGTTGTTAAAAATTGACTATAAAGGGCAATAACTCCTTAAGGAGTCAACTGACAATTTTGGTCATGTTGACTTATTTGTAGGTCTTACTTTGCTGAACATTATTGCTGATACAGTTTATCTCTATCTATAATAGTATTCAAGATAATAACCAAAAACTGCAAAATTTCCTTAAAATAACCATTTCACAGGCAGCAACCCAACAACAGGTTGTCCTATTCGTCTGAAAATGTCAGGGCAGATAGATCTTCACCTGATCAATCATTTTACCCCATGTCAGATTTGCTCTAAATGCTTTGGTTTTTGAGTTATAAGCCAAAAACTGCATTTTACCACTATGTTCTATTTTTAGACATGGCGGCCATCTTGGTTGGTTTGACGGGTCACGCCACACATTTTTTAAACTAGATACCCCAAGGATGATTGTGGCCAAGTTTGGTAGAATTTGGCCCAGTAGTTTCAGAGGAGAAGATTTTTGTAAAAGTTTACAGACGACGGACGACGGACGACGGACGCCAAGTGATGAGAAAAGCTCACTTGACCTTTCAGGTCAGGTCAGCTAATAATGTGTCACTTAGTAAACGGATGTCCCACTCGCATTATCATTTTCTATGTTCAGTGGACCATGAAATTGGGGTCAAAATTTTACTTTGGCATTAAAATTGAAAGATCGTATAGGGATATGTGTACAAAGTTTCAAGTTGATAGGCTTTCAACATCATCAAAAACTATATTGACCAAAAACTTGAACATGAAGCATGACATACGATCAAACGGACAGACGCACGAACGGACAACAGAGGAATGAACAGACGCAAGAACGAACAAATAAACGGAAACACAGACTGAAAAAACATAATGCCCTTAAAAAGGGCATAAAAACTTACTTTATTTCAGCTAAGCCATATAAGGAAAATTTGCCACTAGATCCAAAGACATAAGCATGTAATGATATGTCAGTTTCCAGTTTGTCCACTTTAAGACGTAGTCTGTTGCCACATGTGTCCACAATCAATTTATATTCCAGTGATGTAGCTAGCTGAGGCACATCAACACAGCATCGTACACCATTACATTCTGTAGGGATACTACACAATATGGTATCAGCTGGTGTAAATGTATTGTGTGAAATTGATGATCCACAATCTAAATATATAACAAGACACATTTTCTTTTAGTTGACATTTATAATAAGGGAGAAACAAAAAATTGTGTTAACACAAAAACACTATCTAATGTTTTTATATTATTCCACACAACACCCAATACAAATTCTTAACATGTTAAAGTTTAGTGACAGAATGACGTTTACTTATCTTCCTTGTTACAGCTTAAAAAAAATCTTGAAACATATATACTCCATACCATTATTGAAGCCATGTGTTGCATTTGCTGTCATAAATGGTTTCATTACATTGTAGCATTTCTTCTCAAGACTGAAGTAATTATTGACATCAAGGTCCTCAATTAGCTGTAGTCTGGCCCATTCTGGTAATGGTGAAGTATTGACTGGTAGACCAACTGATGACAGCCATGAACTATAGGAAACTATAATAAGATATTTTTGCTGTTATTATATTATAAGGTATAGGAAAATGCCTAGTTGTGGAAAACTTAAAATTTCAGAAAATATATTTAAATTTTTTTATATGAAAATTAGGTTAAAATCTCTATGATAACAAATAATGATTGTAGCAGGATGCTGTGACGAAGTTTCCCAAATAAAGTTCCTATAATTGCAGTCATTCCCATGGTCACTGGACATTGGCAGTATAGTACAGTGATATATGCAATAGTGATCCCAGGGTTCTTGCTGTTTCCATTGCAGCAGTGGCCATTTTGGAAATTCCAGTCAAAAGTATCATCTGTATTTGCCAATAAACATTTATACTAAGTATCATTAAATTTTGAGCTTTTTGGAATTTGTACACATTTTTTTAATTTGTGCGGTTTCCCTACAACAGTGATCGTTTCCAAAATTGCAAAGACAGATGCCATATTAGCACATGACAGGGAACATTTCATGAAAGAATCACTGTTTTTACATACTTTAATGCAACTTAAATTTTTCCCATAAGGTTTAATATTAAAACTTCCGGTTTCAATGGCAAAGACGGCTATTTAGGAAATTCTAAAATCATATGTCAGATGTGCATATTATAATTAACATTTCTGTAAAGTTCATTAAGTTTGGAACACTTTCCTATCTTTCATTTGTGCAGAACTTTAGATTAATATAACAAAGAAGTGTGTAAAGTTTTAAGCAATAATCATAAATTATTTTTGAGATACGGCGTGACATGTAAAAAAAAACCTCCCCTGTTATAAAAAATACTCAATAACTCAAAACAAAATATTTTTTGAATCATCACCAAAAAGTATACAGATCTTAAGATTACTATAACAAAGACTTGTGTAAAGTTTTAAGCAATAATCATAAATTGATTTTGAGATACGGCACAGCATGTAAAAAAAAAACCCTCCCCCTTTTTTATAAAATACTCAACAACTCAAAAATGAAATTTTGAATCACCACCAAAAAGTATACAGATCTTAAGATTAATATAACAAAGACATGTGTAAAGTATTAAGCAGTAATCATAAATGGTTTTTGAGATATGGTGCGACATATAAAAACCCTCCCTCCCTTTTTTACAAAATACTCAATAACTCAAAAATGAAATTTTGAATCATCACCAAAAAGTATACAGATCTTTAGATTAATATAACAAAGACATGTGTAAAGTTTTAAGCAATAATCATAAATGGTTTTTGAGATATGGCGTGACATGTAAAAACCCCCTCCCCCTTTTTTACAAAATACTCAATAACTCAAAAATGAAATTTTGAATCATCACCAAAAAGTATACAGATATTAAGATTAATATAAGTAAGAAGTTTTTAAAGTTTAAAGCCATAATCAAGAATCGTTTTTGAGATACGGTGCGACATGTGAAAACTAAAAACTCTTAAAGAGCCTGTATCGCTGACCTTGGTCTATGTGAATATTAAACAAAGGACACAGATACATTCATGACATAGTTGTGTTTTGGTGATGGTGATGTGTTTGTAAATCTTACTTTACTGAACATTCTTGATGCTTACAACTATCTCTATCAATAATGAACAGGTCCAGTAGTTTCAGTGAAAAATGTTAGTAAAAATTTACAAATTTTATGAAAATTCTTAAAAATTGACTATAAAGGAAAAAAAAATAACTCCTTAGGGGGTCAATTAAAATGTTCATGTTGACCTTTTTTCAGGTCTTACTTTGCTGTACATTATTGCTGTTTACAGTTTATCTCTATCTATAATAATATTCAAGATAATAACAAAAAACTGCAAATTTCCTTAAAATTACCAATTCAGGGGCAGTAACCTAGCAACGTGTCGTCCGATCCATCTGAATATTTCAGGGCAGATAGATTTTGAGCTGATAAACATTCAACCACAGTCAGATTTGATGTTAATGCTTTGGTTTTTGAGTAATAAGCCAAAAAATGCATTTTACCCCTATGTTCCATCTTGGTTGGTTGGCCAGGTCACCGACACAATTTTTAAATTAGATACCCCAATGATGGTTGTGGCCATCTTTAGTTCAAATTGGTCCAGTAGTTTCAGAGGAGAAGATGTGTGTAAGAGATAACTAAGATTTATGAAAAATGGTTAAAAATTGACTATAAAGGGATATAACTCCTTAAGGGGTCAACTGACCATTTCGGTCATGTTGACTTATTTTTAGGTCTTACTTTGCTGAACATTTTTGCTGTTTACAGTTTATCGCTACCTATAATAATATTCATGATAATAACCAAAAACAGCAAAATTTCCTTAAAATTACCAATTCAGGGGCAGCAACCTAACAGGTTGTCCGATTCATCTGAAAATTTCAGGGCAGATAAATCTTGACCTGATAAAACACTTTACAACTTGTCAGATTTGCTCTAAATGCTTTGGCTTTTGAGTTATAAGCCAAAAGCTGCATTTTACACATATGTTTTATTTTTAGCCATGGCGGCCATCTTGGTTGGTTGGCCGGGTCACCGGACACAATTTTTTAACAAGATACTGTAATAATGATTTTGGCCATGTTTAGTTAAATTTGGCCAAGTAGTTTCAGAGGAGAAGATTTTTGTAAAAGTTTACAGACGACAGACAACGGTCGATGATCGCCGGACGATGGATGCTGGACGACGGACGCCAAGCTAAAAACACACCCCTGTTTTAGTTACAAAGTGCCGTAACTCAAAAAGTTTTAATCTTATTTTCACCAAAAAGTATACAGATCATTTGACCATCAAAAGAAACAACTATATTAAGTTTCATGAGATTTGGATAAGTCATTCTCAAGTTACGGTGCGACATGTTTACGCCGGACAGACAGACGGACAGACAGACAGATGGACAGACACTTGACTTTTGTATACCATAATACGTCCCATCAAAATTTTGAGGGGCGTATAAAAATTGATTCATACAAGAAATGATGCCAAAAAAAAGAAAACAACAAGACAAAAGTCGAGATGCAGAAAAGTACAGACACATTTTGCACACTCACACTGAGAATCAATAAATCCTGCTGATCTATCACAAACTGCCTTCACTAGTTCAAAGTTTAAGAGGATGGTTTCTTGTAATGCACATGCACCGCTGGCTTCATAACATGCCATCAGGTCCATATTCACTAAATACTTATTACTTGTTATAAGATTATTCACTGTAAATCTACAATAGCAAGTCATGTTTTATAAAAAAAAATCTTTTACAAGTAGGGAAACCCCTTTAAGACAAAAATAGCATATACCATTAATATTGAGATCCAAAAATCTGCAAGAGGAGAAAACTACTTTTATCTGTTATGTTTGCTAACATTATAAATATTTCATTTACAGATATTTATTAAATATTAAGAGTAGACTTTAAAACAATAAAGTTCCAAATGCACATGATGAAACACAATGTCAATTCTGTTGTGTTCAATTTTTGTTAAAATGTTTCATATTCATTAAATTTCATTATAATTCTTTAGTAGCAGGTGTGTATACACTACATTTTACAAAGAACTAAATCATCTTAAATAACCATCTTAGTCATAATATTACAAACACTTTTTTGTTTCCTCTTCCTTTCCTACATCCCTGCTTTAGTTGAAATGTCAAAGGAGGATCAATTTTCCAATGTAAATGTTGTGATGTAAAACCATGCTGAGTTTTTGTTTTGTTGTTTTATTATACAATGTATTTATTTTTTCTCTTACCTAAGCCCATATACTCCATTCAACTTGTAAACTTCCTCAGTTCCTAAATTATTAATTATGACTGTTTGTTAATCTTATTTACATTTTAAAAAACTAGTAATAGTATGCATAAAATACGAATAAAAAGTTATATTTCCTTACAATGCCCAATGTTGTGAACTTGTAGAACCAAAATCAAAAATCTATATATTTATACTAAATTTAAACAAAAAATCAGTAATTTTTATATATTTCGATAAGGTAAAAATGTTTCTCTTATTTTCTATACAAAGTCTTATATATAGTTTTCAGAATTTTGTATAAGTTCACTTTATAGTATGCTCACTAATTTTACCACTGTTCAATACTGTTAAGTGAACTTTATAGTGAATGCATGAATTTGCTGAAAAAAATGGGAAAAAAATGTTATGTGCTTGACTTTAAATATATAAGCTTTCAGCAAACAGAGAGTTGATCATTGAAGAAATCAAAAACGTGTCGTACAGTGTAGTCATATATCAAAAAGGTATTATTGTACTTGCAGAATAGAATTCAATTTAAATGTGTTATTGTGAAAGAAATGAACCAGTATACCTTCTAAAGAGGTGGGAGAAAAATCTAAGAATAATTACCCCAAACATATCCAGTCAATGATATAGTTCTGGTCATCCTTTCAAGCGTGACAATCAGCTCTCCTTTACATGAATCAATTTGAACACTGGCCTCAATACTTCTACCGACTTCTGTTTCCTCAAAACAACATGTAAACTTTTCACAAGTGTTGTCAACGTTACATGAAACTGTATTGGCGAGCGCTAGCAAGCTACTTGTAGGAACATCAGAACAAGCTTAAAAAAATAAAATTATAATGTATACATTAAGTACTATGTGAATTTATGTAAATTCAAGAAACTACAATTAAAGGAATATCACAATCACTTTTATGCAAATGTTTTACTACCATATAGATTGTATTGAGTATGAGATGTGACATTACTAAATTATAATCCTGGTACTTTTGATAACTATTTACTGTGGATTCATTTAATTTTTCATTAATTGCTGAAAACTTGCATTTTTGTGGATATTTAATTTCGTGGTTGTGCCAATATCTGCATGTTAAACCAATTGAAAACTAGTAATTCCTTGAACATTTGAATTCATGGTTCACCTATACCAACGAAACCCACGAAAATTGGTATCCAGCAAATAATAATTAATCCACAGTAAATCAAGTTAAAGATTATTAGCTACATAGTGTGCTAGTGATCTAATACGATATATATGGGGTCTAGCACACTATGTAATGAATTTATCTTACAGACTATCTTAACATGTAGTATTTAGACGAGTTGCCTATAAAAGTGATCAACTCTTCAATACCGTTAGTATTACAGCAAGAACCTACTTCCATTGGTCTATTCAAAAACAAATGCCAACAATAACAACTTGTTAGCTTTAAATGTGTTTTATGAATTTATTTTAATCGTTCATCATCATGATTGCATTGTCTGTTGAAACCTTTAAGATTTTTCCTCAACACCGTGTTGTTTTATAAAGGGATGTTACACCACTACTAACCGTGTATTGAAATAAGCCCCGCCTCCCAACTAACATAATATGGAATATACACAGTCTCCACGCGGTTGCTTTTAACCAATCATATTCCTAGAAATGTATAGGAAGTAAGATAATAACAATTAGCTTCTTGAAGGTTTGCTTGAATAAATAAGTGCTTTCATCCATATTCTTTGATCTTTGATGGATGGTAGTCTTAATGACAGAAATCGCCTTGTTGCTGTTAAAGCAGTGTGATTTTGATATTTAAATCACATCACCAAACAATCTATGAACAGTACATATCTTTATCATTTGAACTTTGGTGGATAGTTGTTTCAGTGGCAATCATACAACACCTCCTTATTCTGTGTCGAATTCCTTAAATCCAATTTTGCAACTGTCATATATTCTAGGACCCCCTATTTCTCCGTTCACTAACCTGTAATCCATCCATTGGTGCTAGAAGAATACAAGTCACCCTTACGATCACATGGTGTGGCTAATAGGCTAAATGAAACAAATGCTTCATCCAAAAATCGAGAGGCATCATAGCTTTCCAAGTTTCCTGAGATCTGATTATCCGCCTTAAACTGGGTTAAAGAAAGGTCTGAAAAAAGAAGATATACCATAATGACATTTTTCAATTGCATCACTACATTTTGTGTATGTATGTGTATATGTGCATTTCTTGGATGAACATGCACTTACTTAAAAGGTTTCTGAAAGGTTTTATCCATTTTTACAGTAAAAATAAAGAGCAAGAATCAAAGATCAAGTCTCTTGAAATAAGTTTAAATCAACGTGTTTTATGTGGTATTTGATTGTGTTCTATTGTAAGATGAATTAGAACTATATGTAACTAGAGGCTCTAAAGAGCCTGTGTCGCTCACCTTGGTCTATGTGAATATTCAACAAAGAACACAGATGGATTCATGACAAAATTGTGTTTTGGTGATGGCGATGTGTTTGTAGATCTTACTTTACTGAACATTCTTGCTGCTTACAATTATCTCTATCTATAATGATTGGCCCAGTAGTTTCAGTGGAAAATGTTAGTAAAATTTACAAAGTTTATGAAAATTGTTAAAAATTGACTATAAAGGACAATAACTCCTTAGGCGGTCAATTGACCATTTCAATCATGTTGACTTATTTGTAAATCTTACTTTGCTGAACATTATTGCTGTTTACAGTTTATCTCTATCTATAATAATATTCAAGATAATAACCAAAAACAGCAAAATTTCCTTAAACTTACAAATTCAGGGGCAGCAACCCACAATGAGTTGTCCAATTCATCTGAAAATTTCAGGGCAGATAGATCTTGACCTGATTAACAATTTTACACCATGTCAGATTTGCCCTAAATGCTTTGGTTTTTGAGTTATAAGCCAAAAACTGCATTTTACCCCTATGTTCTATTTTTAGCCATGGTGGCCATCTTGATTTGATGGCCAGGTCACCAGACGACACATTTTTTAAACTAAATACCCCACAAATGATTGTGGCCAAGTTTGGATTAATTTGGCCCAGTAGTTTCAGAGGAGAAGATTTTTGTAAAAGATAACTAAGATTAACGAAAAATGGTTAAAAATTGACTATAAAGGGAAATAACTCTTAAAGGGGTCAACTGACCATTTTGGTTATGTTGGCTTATTTGTAAATCTTACTTTGCTGAACATTATTGCTGTTAACAGTTTATCTCTATCTATAATAATATTCAAGTTAATAACCAAAAACTGTAAAATTTCCTTAAAATTACCAATTTAGGGGCAGCAACCCAACAACGGGTTGTCCAATTCATCAGAAAATTTAAGGGCAGATAAATCTTGACCTGATAAACAATTTTACCCACGTTAGATTTGCTCTAAATGCTTTGGTTTTTGAGTTATAAGCCAAAAACCACATTTTACCCCTATGTTCTATTTTTAGCCATAGTGGCCATCTCGGTTGTTTGACCGGGTCACCAGACACATTCTTTAAACTAGATACCCCAATGATGATTGTGGCCAAGTTTGGTTTAATTTTGCCCAGTAGTTTCAGAGGAGAAGATTTTTGTAAAAGATTACTAAGATTTACGAAAAATGGTTAAAAATTGACTATAAAGGGCAATAACTCCTAATGGGGTCAACTGACCATTTCAGTCAAGTTGACTTATTTGTAAATCTTACTTTGCTGAACATTATTGCTGTTTACAGTTTATCTCTATCTATAATAATATTCAAGATAATAAACAAAAACAGTAAAATGTCCATAAAATTACCAATTCAGGGGGCAGCAACCCAACAAAGGGTTGTTCGATTCATATGAAAATTTCAGGGCAGGTAGATCTTGACCTGATAAACAATGTTATCCCATGTCAGATTTGCTCTAAATGCTTTGGTTTTTGAGTTATAAGCCAAAAACCACATTTTACCCCTGTGTTCTATTTTTAGCCATGCCGGCCATCTTGGTTGGTTGACCGGGTCACCGGACACATTTTTAAAACTAGATACCCCAATGATTGTGGCCAAGTTTGGTTAAATTTGGCCCCATAGTTTCAGAGGAGAAGATTTTTGTAAAAGTTAACGCTGGACGACGGACGCCAGACGCCGGACGCCGGACGACAAGTGATGGGAAAAGATCACTTGGCCCTTCGGGCCAGGTGAGCTAAAAATATAATAATTAACTTACTCTGATGAACAAATCCTGCATCCCATGTACATTGTTTTTTGGGTAGAAGGACATTTTGTGCTATCAAATAATCTTGCTCACATGCCTTGGCACTCTCTGTACAGACAGAAACGTTCATATCTAGTAGGTAGGCATATTCTGACTCAATATCATACACAGTAAACCTATAACACATAATTTAATTTTAATAGAATAAAATAAAGAGCAAAAGATATATACATGTAACTACTAAATGTACAGAAAGACAAATACATTTTATAGACACAATCCTTATTTCCATCTTTCTGTTTAAACATATTAATTTATAGTAGATTGGGAAACAAGTTATTACAGCTTATACTAATCCCTTTACATTTTGCTGGTGCAAGTGCTGCCTTGTAGTGGCATAAGCCTGCTTTTTTTCTAAATCTACAAGGATGCCTTTTACGTGCAAGAGATATTGCACTGTTTTAACACGGGTCAGCCATTCATCATCCCTTTCCTACGACTATCATCTTTTTTCAAGACCATACTCCAACTGACGTCAAGGGAAAGCCAAAAATTCAGTCCCTGAAATTTTCTCCCCTAAAAAACGGGGATCGAACCAGTAACCTTTGTGTTTGAAGTCTGATGCGCTATCCACTACACCATGGCTCTCCTTCCTCTAAAATTAGGTCTTTTGTCTTTCGAAAATTCCAAATGTAATGCATGTCATGTATGTGGATGAGTTTAGTACTGTTCTAACTTTATTATTTTTTTCATAAGATATCACAACATTTGTAGTTACAAACATTAGAACTACATTTTGAAAGCAAAACCATGTAATTTCCTTGCAGCCATGAAACATGAAACAACATTTCAGAACCAAAACCAGTGTAGATTTCAAATGCAAGTTCTTAAAAAAAAGGGGGGCCTAGGTTACCAAGTGGTCTAAGTAGTTCTACTATTGTAATCACTAGCCAATCAACATTGAGGTTGTGAGTTCGAACCCCGCTTGTGTGAGTGCACTCGACTCAAATATAATTGACTAGGATTGTCTGCTTTCCTATCAAATATCAGTGGTTTTCTGCGGTCAATCCGGCTTCCTTCACCAATAAAAACTGGCCGCCACAAAATAGCCCATAGGTGGCACTTAAAAGTGGCGTTAAAACACCAACAATCAATCTTAAAAACAAAGAAGACTGAAACATCATAAAAGATGACAGTTTGTAATAGTATAAACACAACAGGAAGAATCTTGAGTTTCATTTTCAACACAGCATTTTCTTTTCCTATGACTTACTGTGTTTTCACTATTCCTCCCAAAGAGAAGTTTCTCTGTTCACCTAAAATAGACATTAAAAATAAATATGACACTGGAAACTCAATTGCCAACAGCAAGTAACGCATTCATTATTTTTCTACTCATGAAAGTCACAAAAAATAAGTTGCTATACTGAACTAGACAAAGCAAAAAAATCATTGTTGATGACTATTAATATTCATCTAATCTGCATAGCATATAACAAACAATATATCAGTAATTTTTAGGAAAGATTAATTAATGCTTGCTGTAATTACAGTGGCAATATTTCATGGATATATTATACAGGACAATATTTTAAAATAACTTACCAAATGTATAGTCTGCCATGGCCATAAAGGAAATTAGCAACAACAACTTGCCAAATGTATAGTCTGCCATAGCCATAAAGGAAATTAGCAACAACAACTAACCAAATGTATAGTCTGTCATGGCCATAAAGAAAATAAGCAACAACAACTTACCAAATGTATAGTCTGCCATGGCCAGATAGGAAATTAGCAACAACAACTTACCAAATGTATAGTATACCATGGCCAGATAGGAAATTGGCAACAACAACTTACCAAATAGATATAGGAAGTTGTGGTGCGAGTACCAATGAGACAACTCTCAATCCAAATAAAAAGTAAACCATTATAGGTCAATGTACGGCCTTCAACACGGAGCCTTGGTTCACACCGAACAACAAGCTTTAAAGGGCCCCAAAATTACTAGTGTAAAACCAATCAGGGGAAACAAACGGTCTAATCTATATAAAATAAAAAAACGAGAAACGAGAAACACGTATAAATTAAATAAACAAACGACAACTACTGTACATCAGATTCCTGACTTAGGACAGGTGCAAACATTTGCAGCGGGATTAAACGTTTTAATGGATCCAACAAGAACTTACCAAATATATAGTCTACCATGGCCAGCTTAAAATGGAAGTTTTCTATTCCCACCTTGATGACAAAATCACATGGATCTAGTTTGACAACTACATGGAAAGGTCTATGAAGCTTCACAGAGCCAACACAACACTCGATTTCCGTACAACTTGATGTCACATGACATGTAATATCAGTGTAACTGCTAGATAGATCTTGTATGGTGGTAGTAAGGCTACATTCTAAATGACAAAAACACAATCGTTGTAATCTTGAACATCATGTTTGAGCTAAAAATGTCTAATTTTAATTCAAAAAAATAAAAGTATAAATTAGTACAGTTTTTTACGTTTCTATTTTCCTTTTTATGGATTGTTAAATCAGAAATTAATGTCATCTATTTATTAAAGATATCATGAGCATTGCATTAATTCAAACTTATACTTTTATGTTCGCTACTGATGTCATTAAGATGGATTTTAAGTTGACTTTGAAAAGTTCACACGAATGTTTTAATTTTAAGATTATAGTGACAATATTACAGTACTTGCAACCTTATGTGCTACTGTTTGACCTGCACTTGACTGATCGGTGAATAATCGGTAACGGATGTTTGACTGGTGGATGACCCATGAAATCCGTCAGATACATCAATTAACCTATGTGAGAGTTACTGTGAAAATGGTCAGTGATCGATCAGTAAATAAATTTTAAGCACGGATCCGACTGATACGTATATAATTAAATTTTTAAGTAAAACGAACCTCACAGTAAAAACATTTGATAAACACAGACCTCTACGAAGACACCTTTACTACTTAAATTGTAATCAGCTTGGTGACAATAACACATAAAAAATATTTACATGACTGTTCATACATCATAATAATCATAGTGTTTTACTTCATATTCCCTTATTTCAATTTCTGCCAAATATACATAATAATGTCATGCTCAAAATATTTATGTACCACTTAAAAGCAATAAAAAGTTATAATTTAAAATAAGTACTCGATTTAGAAATTTTGCATTTTAATGCCACTAGATGGTGAAAATAAAAAAAGTATAATTGTAGAGATACTCAAGCTTTGTTTGAGTTGATTAAGAATGTTGTTTTAACTATTTTAAATTACCAATTTTTTTTATTTTTATTTAAATATTATGCAATGTAATTTGTAAAAAGTTATTTGAAGGGCCTCAAGATAAGTTTTTTTTTTTTTTTTTAGAATTTTCATGGATTAAGAAATAGAATACTTATACTTTTGTTTGTGTTGAATAAGAATGCAATAATTTCTTAATTTTAATTGAAACTATGAACCGCTATATATGATTTCTGTACATTAGAGTTGGTTATTTTTCATAAAATATGCTGAATGTTTAAGAAAAGATACTAAATTTTTGTTCCTGTTCCTAAAAAATGCAAATATTTCTTCTTTTATATCAGAAATATTGCAACCTCAATTTCTATCAGTCATTATAAATGCATTTAGATAAGTACTTTTGTATGAGATGTTATTGATTAAAGGATAAATATGTTTAAACTTTTGTTTATGTTGAATACGAATGCAATCATTTCTCTATTTTAATAGAAAGTATTAGCTGCCATTGGATTTTTGTACTTTAAAAGGTTCAGGATTGAATGTTTTTCATAAATTAAAAGAATATCATAGAAAATATACTAAAATGTTGTTCTCATTGTTTAAAATTATCAATTTTCTATTTACGGCTATTCCAGAAAAAAATGTATGGGGAGGATTGGAAGGCACATTGTATTAATAATACATAGGTGATGGGTATCAGAGCAACTTTTCACACTATAATGCACTATAATTCTCAATTACAATTGTCTGGGTGGCGGGTGCTGACAAAAACTGCCTTCCAACCCCCCAATACATTTTTTTCTGGAATAGCCTTTAAAACAATGGAATGTTTTTGTTGCTAGTTTTTTCAAAAATCTCAAGATTAAGAGAATTTTGATAATGTAAGGAAAAAAAATACTAACACTTTTGTTTGTGTTCAATACCAATGCAATAATTTATAAATTTTGATAGAAATTATGAACGGCTATTTGATTTCAGTTTTTTTTGTACATCAGGATTGGTTGTTTTTTTATAAAATATGCTGAATTTCAGGGAAAAGATACTAAATTTTTGTATGTGTTGCTTAAAAATGCAAATATTTCTTCTTTACATCAGAAATATTGCCAATTCATTTGCATTCAGTCATTATAAATGCCTTTGAATTAGTATTTTTTTATAAAATTTGAATAATTAAAGAACAAATATGCATAAACTTGTGTTTTTGTCGAATAAGAATGCAATTATTTCTTAATTTTAATGGAAATTAATGACTGCCATTGAATTTTTGTACTTTTTATAGTTTTATATTGGTTGTTTTTACAAAATTAAAAGGATTTTAGAGAAAACATACTAAAATATTGTTCCTATTGGGGTTTTTTTGGAATATTTTTTTGTACCTAGTTTTTGGAAAGGCCTCTAGATTAGTTTTTTTATATAATTTAAATATAATGAGAATTAAAATAATTAAACTCTTGTTTGTGTTGAACAAGAATACAACAATTTCATTATTTTGATAGCAATTAAGAACCGCCATTTGATTTCAGTACTATTTGTACATCAGGATTGGTTGGTTTTTTTTATAAAATATGCTGAATTGCATGGAAAAGATACTAAATTTTTTACCTTTGCTTGAAAATGCAAATATTTTTATCATATATCGAAGATAACGCAACATCAATTGCAATCAGTCATTATAAATGCCTTTAGATAAGTAATTTTGTATAAAATGTGTATAATTGAAGAATAAAAAAGCATTAACTTTTGTTTTTGTTGAAGAAGAATGCAATCATTTCTTCATTTTAACGGAAACCATTGACTGCCATTGGATTTTTTTAAAATAACTTATGATGTACTTTTTGTAGTTTAGGATTGTTTATTTTTCATAAAATTAAATGCATATTGGAGAAAATATACTCAAATGTTGTTCACATGGTATTAAATTACAAGTTTTTTCTTCTTTTAAAATTGATGCAATTATTTTGGTAACTAGTATTTTCAAAGGCATTAAGATAAGATTTTTTATAGGCCTTGCTTTAATATGCAAATATTTTAACTGAAATTATGAAATGTCAATTGCAATCAATCATTATAAATGCCAATAGATAAGTCATTTTGTATAAAATGTGAATAATTGAAGGACAAATATGCAAAGACTTGTGTTTTGGTTGAATAAGAATGCAATCATTTGTTTATTTTAATGGAAATTATTGACCACCATTGGATTTTTGTACTTTTTATAGTAAAAGATTGGTTGTTTTTCATAAAATTTAAAAGATTATCAGAGAAAATATACTAAAATGTTGTTTGTATTGTTTGATCTTACCAATTTATTTTCTTGTGATAAAAATAATGTAATATTTTTTGTAACTAGTTTTTTTTTAAATAAAATAAAAATTAAATTAATTAAACTTTTGTTTCTGTTGAATAAGAATGCAATCATTTCTTCATTTCATTGAATATTATTGACCATCATTGGATGTTTGTACTTTTTTCAATGAAAATGGGTTGTTTTTATTAAAATTAAATGAATATCAAAGGAAATATTTTAAAAGTCATTTGCATTGTTCAAACCAAACTACCAAAATTTTTCTTGTTATAAAAAATCCAGCAATGTTATTTATCATAAGTTATTTTTTTTAATAAGAATTTTAAGACAATAAGAACAAAAAATACTTACAAGAATTGAAAATTATACACAGAAATTTGCAATAAATGATTATTGCATTTCATTTTCCAAGGCATTAACAGAAAGTGATAAACACCGTTTTAGCACCCTTCGGGTTTGAAAATATATAACCTAAATAAAAATTAGTTTTTCTAATAACATGTCTTCTGATTGAACTAAAAATACATTTTTCTAATAACATGTCTTCTGATTGAACTTACAATTAGTTTTTTTCTAATAACATGTCTTCTGATTGAACTTAAAATTAGTTTTTCTTATAACATGTCTTCTGCTTGGACTAAACATTTGTTTCACTAACAACACCTACCATTAATCCATCCACCAGCAATAGATGAGTTAAACTTGGCACTGTTTCTACTACACTGTGACGGACTATATTGTAAATAAGGAGATAGACCAGTTTGTTCGTATAATAAAAGTTCTGCCCACATCGGTAAAGGGTCACCTATGGTCAATCCGTGATCTCCTTTCCATGTCTCAAACGAAAAATCTGTAAGATATGAAATGGTACATGGTAAAAACATACTTTCTAGTAGATTTCATTGGGGTCTAATCGTGATGCTCAAAAGGCCTTTTTTTGAAAGCATGACAAATGAAAAGCCGAAATTATTTTGCATGAAAACAGGAATAAAAGTCAGGTGAGACACATGAAATTAGAAGCTCTATTATTACACTGATTAGAGGGATACAAGGTTCTGATAAAGCAACAAGTGGGATCAGGGATCATTCCCCGTTTAACTATCAGAACTTCATATCAGCTAGTCAAAGTTTTAGTTTAACAATACTAATTTGAATAACTCAGTATATTTCATGATAATGTTTTACCAAAAATTTCTTAGATCATTAGAAACTTTAATTTGATTGACATTTTATAAAGTTTTTCACTTTTAATACTTCGACACTAGTATAAAATCTTGACTAACTTGGAATATGATAGTCAGTTTTCCATTCACACAGATCTTTAGGTAATCTGGTATTGTCAAACACTGTAGTGACCATATAACACGGATGTCCATCCTCGTAACAGTATGATATATTCATACTGACCAAGTACATACTCTCTCCTGGTATATCTTCTATGATATAGCTAGAAAATATCAAATGAGATGTCAATTATGCATGCTTGTGAATTGGTATTTTTAGGCAAAGGTTGCATTACATGATATCTGATGGTCACTTTCAATTATATTAATTGAAGATTCACAAAAAAAAAGACTTGTACAAGACAAAGAAGAAAAGTAATTTTTTAAACACAAGATATTCTTTAACTAAAATAGTGAAATTTAAAAAAAAAATAATTAAAAGTAGTGAAAACTAAAGATGGTTATAATTTAACGCAACACTCACTCAATCATAACTGATCCAACAAGTGCAAACTGTTTCTTTGTTCCTAAAAAAACAAATGTCAATATTTACTTATAATTTACTACAATTACAAGACTCATTGCATTAAATCTATGTTTAAAGTTAAAGCTGAAATGTTTTATTCAAAGCTTGGTATCATTTAGCAGTGAAATTACATGTGAGAACTTTAAAAACAAACATGACAGTGAGGAACTCTTCTCTTTTTCATAATTGACCACTATCAATTCTATTGAAAATAAAATTATATGATTTAAACAATTTCAAATTCAAATTGACAAAAAATAATTAAAAAAAGATGCATTTAGTAAATCTGGAGACAACTTCACTCGTTTATTCAGCAGACGACATAGATGTAAAATCTGCCCTTATATATTTCTATTTAATAAAAATCTTGTACCTACCTTCCATATAATCAATCAAAGATACTTTTCTATTGAAACTTTCAATTCCAAGATACAATATTTGTTTACAGGGGTCAATATGTAGATACGTCCTGAATGACCTTGAGAGGAAGTCGATTTTTGTACAACATTCTACTGCAGTACAAGCTGAGGTCAGGTGACATTTTGTGGAATCAGTGATGTTTGGTAAACTGACAGTCTTTGTACAACCTGTAAAAAAGTATGAATGTTAAATATATTTTGTTTCTTTTGTTAGTCTAAATAGTTTAGGGAGCTACAAGATAAGGAGTTTAGGCATCCTGAATGTAAGAATCATGTACACAGTTGTATTTTATAATTCAGGGGAAACCAAATTAAGAGTTTAAATTATTATGCCTAACAGGCTACTTGATAATTCAAAGATTTTACTATTCTTTATGTTTGATGTGATATAACCATTTACTCATAAATTAAGTAGTTAGATATGTCAATGAATTTTAATAAAATATAAAAAAAAAAAAAAAAACAAGAATGTGTCCAAAGTACACGGATGCCCCACTCGCACTATCATTTTTCATGTTCAATGGACCGTGAAATTGGGTAAAAAACCTAATTTGGCATTAACAGATCATATCATATGGAACATGTGTACTAAGTTTCAAGTTGATTGGACTTCAACTTCATCAAAAACTACCTTGACCAAAAACTTTAACCTGAAACTCCCACTTTCATTTATTATGTTCAGTGGACCGTGAAATTGGGGTCAAAAGACTAATTTGGCTTTAAAATTAAAAAGATCATATCATAAGCAACAAGTGTACTAAGTTTCAAGTTGATTGGACTTCAGCTTCATCAAAAACTACCTCGACCAAAAACTTTACCCTGAAACTCCCACTTTCATTTTCTATGTTCAGTGGACCGTGAAATTGGGGTCAAAAGTCTAATTTGGCTTTAAAATTAGAAAGATCATATCATAAGCAACAAGTGTACTAAGTTTCAAGTTGATTGGACTTCAGCTTCATCAAAAACTACCTTGACCAAAAACTTTAACCTGAACGGAAGGACGGACGGACGCACAGACGAACGGAGGCACAGACCAGAAAACATAATGCCCCTCTACTATCGTAGGTGGGGCATAAAAAAAAAATCCACTACTTTAACCCTCAATATTTTTTACCTGATCTTTTTGTTTTTTGTTTTATTTTATTTTCATGGTCCCAATTCATAACTTTTTTCTGTATTTTACAATTTTTAACGTAAATAAAAGTTTAAAATAAACTCTCACCAAGATTCCATCCATCTGTAAATTGTTGACCAGTCTGTCCACATTGATATGTCTGTAGATAAGCAGCAATGTGAAGGTCATTCAGGAATGATGAGGCTGCCCAGTCAGGCAGAACTTGTCGGTCTGCCATTCCATTGTCAGCATACCACTGGGTCTTGGAGAAACCTGAAAATATTGGACAAAAAATTAACATACCATACAACCTGATCACTTGAGTTAAAATATTGACAATTTTGAATAAAATAAAAGGTAGAAGAATGAAGATCTTGTGACCCTCATTTTTCTAACTTAAAGTTTACTTAAATAAATAATTTTGGTTAATTTCTTAGTGCTCTTTTAACTTGAACATAAATACATTTTTCAAGAACTATTAATTACAACATTATAACTTCAAAAGCCCTATTCATAAAAACTACTAAAAATGAGGAGCAATAACCAATAAACCTTTACTTTTTTGTGTTTTTTTTTGCTGTGCACATACCAATTATATGTGGTGAATTGTTTTCCCAAATCCTTTCTATGAGCCAAAAGATAATCAGAACAGTTGAGAATTGTTGATTCCATACCTGAGGTTTTGAATCCTTGATCGTAGCTACATACTCTCTTAGGTAACTTGGTGTTCTCAAAGATAGTAAAGGTGTTTTCCAGTGTACAGATAATACCTGATGTCTCATAGCAGAAATAGACAACCACATTTAACAGATAATAACGTTCAGTGTAAAGATCTTCTATGTTATATCTGAAATACAAGTTAAAAGCATGCTACAGATAAATTAAAAACAAGTTCAACATGTATAGTTATCTCTGATTCATCAAAAGTAAGTAACATACATTATTCAGAACATTTCTCTGTTGTTGATAAATCAATTATATTGCAAGTTTTGTAGTTTTTTTAGAAGGTCTGTAACATAAAATACAAAAAATAAAATGTAGGACAAAATTCATAAAAAATATTGTCCAGGGTCACTATTTAATAATGAAATACTGTCCAGGACATTATTTCATTATGAAATAATGTTCTTGTCCATGAAATTATGTCACCTCCTTCCAAACAATATTTCATTATGAAATCTGTCAATAACAATATTACACTATGAAAAAATGTCTGCAACCAATATTCAAACCTGTCAATCTATTAAAATGAAAATGCAGGCCATGACCTGCATTTAAGAAGATCATAAATTGTACAAACTTTTTTTGAGCTGAAATTTACGAATTTAGGAGATATTTCTTGATGTTTTAAATCAAATAGCTTCCGAAATATGTTCACATGGTGATGTACAAACTGAAAATAGTTTAAAGCTTTAATGTCATTTTTTTTATTTCAGAAAAGGGAGAAGGTTTGGTACAATTAAAACGTTTAATCCCCCTGCAATTGTTCGCACCTGTCTTAAGTCAGTAATCTGATGTTCAGTGGTTGCCATCTGTTTATGTGGTTCATAAGTGTTTATCGTTTCTCTTTTTTATATAGATTAGACCGTTGGTTTTCCCGTTTGTATTATTTTACACTAGTAATTTTTGGGGCCCTATGACGCTTGATGTTCGGTGTGAGCCAAGGTTCCCTATTGAAGGCCATACCTTGACCTATAATGGTTTACTTTTATAAATTGTTACATGGATGGAGAGTTGTCTCATTGGCACTCATACAACATCTTCCTATATCTATAGTAAGCTATTATAGAAATACTGTATCATTTCAAGGCAAAGCCTACTCCTCTCCTTCTTTCATTCACAGTAATTTATCAAGTTTAAGCTACTGGGCCTGTTATGTTTATCTTCTAAGCGTGTATCATTCTGTTCATCAGCTCAAGAGTTGTATAAATTGTAATGTAATAAAATAATGAAGCATTTAACGGAAGTATATATATAAAAACAAGAGTGCACACACTGAAATGTCTCGCCTTCTTTACTAATCATTGATATTATGTTGATACTCCTAAATATAAAGCTTTATTACGACTGTCACATAAACTTAACATGAACCATGAAAATGAGGTCAAGGTCAGTTGAACCATATGCCAGGCAGACATGTACAGCTAACAATGTTTCCATACAACAAATATAGTTGACCTATTGCTTATAGTTTAAGAAAATAGACCAAAACACAAAAACTTAACACTGAGTAATGAACCGTAAAAACCAGGTCAAGGTCAAATAAAACCTGCACGACTGACATATAGATCATAAAACCTTTCCATAAACCAAATATAGTTGACCTATATATGACATATAGTATTAGATAAAAAGACCAAAACTCAAAAACTTAACTTTGACCACTGAACCATGAAAATGGGGTCAAGGTCAGATGACATCTACCCGCTAGACATGTACACCTTATAATCATTCCATACAACAAATATAGTAAACCTTTTGCATAAAGTATGAGAAAAACAGACCAAAACACAAAACTTAACTATAACCACTGAACCATGAAAATGAGGTCAAGGTCAGATGACATCTGCCCGCTAGACATGTACACCTTACAATCATTCCATACAACAAATATAGTAAACCTATTGCATAAAGTATGAGAAAAACAGACCAAAACACAAAAACTTAACTATAACCACTGAACAATGAAAATGAGGTCAAGGTCAGATGACACCTGCCAGTTGGACATGTACACCTTACAGTCCTTCCATACACCTAATATACTAGACCTATTGCTTATAGTATCTGAGATATGGACTTGACCACCAAAACTTAACCTTGTTCACTGATCCATGAAATGAGGTCGAGGTCAAGTGAAAACTGTCTGACGGGCATGAGAACCTTGCAAGGTACGCACATACTAAATATAGTTATCCTATTACTTACAGTAAGAGAGAATTTAACATTACAAGAAATCTGAACTTTTTTTCAAGTGGTCACTGAACCATGAAAATGAGGTCAATGACAATGGACATGTGACTGACGGAAATTTCGTAACATGAGACATCAATATACAAAATATGAAGCATCCAGGTCTTCCACCTTCTAAAATATATAGCTTTTAAGAAGTGAGCTAACACCGCCGCCGCCGCCGTAGCCGCCATAGCCGCCGCCGGATCACTATCCCTATGTCGAGCTTTCTGCAACAAAAGTTGCAGGCTCGACAAAAATCATTTTCAAAATCATTTTTTTATTATGTTTTTTATTGTTTTAAGGTAGAAAAAATAAAAGAAAGAAATATTCTGATATGTATTTGAATTCAATTTAATTGAAATTTGAACTTTTTACCAAAACACATCCATAAAATTAAGGAGTATATTGTG
Organism: Mytilus galloprovincialis; assembly: GCF_965363235.1. Classification (NCBI taxonomy): domain Eukaryota; kingdom Metazoa; phylum Mollusca; class Bivalvia; order Mytilida; family Mytilidae; genus Mytilus; species Mytilus galloprovincialis. Next base: position 42,755,779 of record NC_134850.1, on the reverse strand, counting down.
AAAGGTGACACAAAAGGAGAAGTACATCCAATATTATTGTCAAACAAACTTGAAAAAGACAAATTATTTATGACCTTAATCTAAAGTAATTGGTGTTAATTAACAGTGTGTTTGACACCCAGGCTGTCTAATGAAGCCATGCACTTAATGGGTCACTTATTTTGACAGTTAGCACAGCTATTTAAACTTCCTGTCTAGGAAGAATATCTACTTTGCCAATATTTCAAAGGAAAATCACTTATGAAATCAGTCTAAAGGCTCAAGTATCCGGGTAAAAAAGGGTCATGTACTGATTTCACGGTTTATTTAACACACTGGCATATGGAATATGTTCATTGTTAAACATTAAACTGTAGAGATATAAGTAATATACTGACAATCTAAAATCAAATGTACAAAGAGTATTTTGCGGATCTGTCATGACGGCATTTGGGAAGTACATTTTTTTGTACCGGATTAATTGGAATGTCCTTATCCAAAACTAGAATATATTTCCAGTGATAACCTCTCCTTCATGATACAAAATTTCATGACAATCTGTCTATGAAATATTGTCTTAGTGCACACAAAAAATAACCTCTCTATACCAGGACAAAATTTCATAATTTCTATTGATAAAATATTTCACAATGAAGATATGTCCTTCTCTGGACATAATTTAATAGAGGAGGACAATATTTCATCATAAATAGTCATGAAATATTTCACTGGACAATATTTTGCTTTACAAATGTATCTAATTTATTTTAATATAATTTATTTTTTGTTTCACCCTCACTCAATTTGCCTTTATTTTTCAGACTAACATTATTTAATGTGATCATATTCATATTGTGTGCAATGCTTTTTTTACCTGGTTTTTATAGTAACTTTTATGTATTTTTGTTAATCAGTAGAGCATTGATAAACTGTTTTTTTCTTTCTAAATTTCACTAGAAATATGACACACTTACTTAGTAAGTTATATGTAGTTTTGGTAATCAGCAGAGCATTGCTGAACTATTTTTTTCTAAATTTCATGACACACTTACTTGAGACGGATAATTCCTTGTAAATTGTAATAATGATCGTCTCCTGCAAATAGAAAAATAAGTTAAGAGATTTTCAAAAAATCTATGGGATATTTATATTGGTAAAATTGACAATTTTGTTATTTTATACCTATTTCTAATGATCTAATATTTCAAATGTAACTTACCATATTGCAATGTAACCTACCATACTGAAATGTAACTTACCCCATTCAAAAATAACTTACCATATTCATATGTAACTTAACCAATTAAAATATAAATTACTATATTCAAATGTTACTTCCCATATTCAATTGTAACTTACCCTATTCACAAGTAACTTACCCTATGCACACGCGACCTTCCGTATTCAAATGTAAGTTACCTTATTCAAAAATAACTTACCATATTGAAATGTAAATTAACATATTTAAATGTAACCTACCATATTCAAATATAACTAACCATATTTAAATGTAACTTACCATATTCAAAATCACTTAGTGTTCTGTTGTATCTTGCTCTCTCTATACTGATACTGAGTCTGTTTGAACAGGGATCCAGTAGAAGGGAGAATTCGAGTGACCTCTGAATCAAATCATTCTCTATACAACCTTGCACACCGGTACACATAGTAGTTATGTGGCCATTCACTTTGTCTGATAAAGTTGGCAATGTTAGGTTAGCAGCACAATCTGAAAAATATTACTAAATAGTTAATTATAGGTTTCATTATGAGTGAGAATTGTAAAGTGCCTGATCAAGCTCTCTTTTTTCAATATTATAGTCAAAGAGCATTTGACTGGGCATAAATGTATGGATGCAGAATATAATAATGCATATTTTGCTATTGTTGTTAATCTTATAGATTTTTTTTAAAATATGATTGAAACTAAAAGGTCATATTTTATAAGTAAAAACATCATTTAGATCAGTGGGTCCCAACACACTTTATGACTCACCAAAGGTCACTTAATAAGATTCCTCAAGAATGCACATGTTTACATTTTGCAAGTTCCTATATATTTGTCCAAACTTGGTATATTGAAGACAAAAATTGTATGAAGTTGACAGAGTTCTCAAAATTCAAATGTTACGAAAGCATGCAGCTATGATTGATTGATTGTTGGTTGCTTAACGTCCAGTGGCAAATATTTCATGCATATTTAGGACGAGAACAAGTTAACAATAAATACAATAGGTAGGTTGTTGTAATAAAGGCCATCTAGGATGATGGTCGGGGAAATTTGGACTGCCACTGAAAAATGAGGGTATATTGGATAGGGACAGAAATTTGCCTTGCAACAGGCCACCTATGGACCTCTCAAAGAGTTGTTGCAAGGGTTCTTAACGTGCAAAGAGCGTGGTACTCTCTTTACACGAGGCATCAGATGTAACGTCCCCCTTCTGACCGGACGTGACTGCGAACTTGGTACATCGCGCACAGCCAAATAGACGCCCCACTTCAGCAAGCGTTTTACTGCCGGTCAGGAGAGGACCAAGTGACCATATTTTTATACCCCAGTCACCCTTGGGGTGCATGCAGCTATGAAATAAGATTAACATTTTTTTTTTATTTACCTTGTGTCCATGATTGATTGTTATACAGGGCACCAGTTCTGTTACACATTTCATCCTGCATGAATGGTGCCAGATTGGTATCTTCCATAAACTGTAGTAACATGCTTGGTGTCAAAGGACCAGTTGGTTTCTGGTTTCTGTTTATTAAATATGTGTACAGTGAAAAATCTGAAACATTAAGAAAAAAACTTTTTTTAAATTTTAAAGTATATTGCATGTTTTAATTTCAAAACGTTATGAGAATTCGCAGTCTTATATATGCTAGTATCATATAGTTTTAAAAACTGTAAATTAAGAAATGAATTCTTGCATTTATTTTCAACAAATCCATAAAAGCTTCCCAAAATAAGAGTTTTAAATGAAGTAATTATAGTATTTACAGTGACTTGACTGTTAGTGTTGCTCTCCACCAATTGCAACTCATTCAAAATTCTGACCAAATTGCAATTTGTTTAATAAAATTAAATTGTTCAACTGGTCAGAAATTTGAAAAAACTGCTGTAGAAAACCACAGTCAAGTTGTGAAAGTGCAAGGTGATAAAATAAAACATACTTTCAATCCTATAAGACTTTATCTCCGCTTTAATGATGTTGTGACAAAATTAGTTTATCAGTTTGTATAGGTATATTATAGTCATTACCATGCTTATGGTGAACTTGTTATTTTGAATTGCTATAAAAATGTCCAAACTAAGCTTTCATATAGTTTTTTTTTCGAAAAGTCTTCTATATTCATAAGAATTATGTGAATTAAAACATTTCATATTCAGTAAAATATGTGTAAAATTGCAATATGTTTGAAGGAAGTTTCCATGGGGAGATAATAATTTTTTCTTTCAAATAGTCTTTGTTCAAAAGAATAATATTTTAGGTTATCTCCCCATTGAAACTTATCAATAGCATATTCTTATTTCACACATATTTTACTGAATATGTGATGTTTTATTTTAAATGATATCTTGTTCTTGTGAATATATAATACTTTTAGAAAGAAAAACTATAGGAAAGCTTAGTTTGGACATTTTTATAGCAATTCAAAATAACAAGTTCACCTTAAGCATGGTAATGACTATAATATACCTATACAAACTGATAAACTAATTTTGTCACAAACATCATTAAAGTGGAGTTAAAGTCTTGTCGGATTGTAAGTATGTTTTAATTTATCACCTTGCACTTTCACATTTTGACTGAACAATTTGTTCAATATTCTGACCAGTTGAACAATTTGGTTTCATAAAACAAATTGCAATTTGGTCAAAATTTTGAATGAGTTGCAATTGATGCAGAGCAACACTAACAGTCAAGTCAATGTAAAAGAGAACATATATTTTTTTTATTCCAAACAAAGTGGTCAAAGTGAAAGTCACAGTGACCCGATTTAAAAATATAAAAAAAAACATCGCCTTCCTATCATCATCTGTATATCAATTGTGATCAAGCTTAGTTCTACATTACAACAGATATGCCAAGAATAAGATTCTGGTATCAAACAGATCAAAGTACTGAAGGTCAAGGTGACAGATTTTGGCATGTTTCACACCCTTTATTATGGCATGGGTCCCTTTCTACTTTTTTTGCTGATTCTAATTTTTTTCCGATATATATCTTACTTGTGATTTTTAAAATTATTTTTTAATTTGGTTTGCTTTGAAACACAAAAATGAAAAATCTGTTTGTACCAATATGTAAAAACCATATTGCCACAAAAAAGATAACTTGTCAGTTCATAAATATTTGATGTAGGTAAAACAATCTTGTGTTTTAAATGCATTAGATATTTGTGAAATTATTTTTTTCTTAATTATATCTACCTGTGTGGTATTTCAACTGAGTTGACCACTAAATGCTGATGCTATAAATCCCAATATTTTGATATACATATTTAATTTATACTCAAAATTTTGTATACTTCAAATTGAAACTAATTTCCTAGTATAAGGTACCTTTCAAATAATTGATATGACATTGTATATGGATACAAATGAACCATTATATATGCATAGGTTTTTTCATTGTCCACAAATATATGACAAGTTATATATAGATGTTATACATACTGATTGATAAATAATATGAGTAGTATGTAATTTGATAGCTGTTCACCCGTACAAAAAAAAAGCCCCAACCTCCCACCAACAGAAAACTGTTTTTAATCAAACTTGAATTATCTGTAAAACTTTAGATCTGGACTCACAAAGGCATAAAAATGTCCAAATAGCTAAAAAAAAATATATGAAAAAAACAGGATTTGATTAAATACGACTTTGATCTTGTAGTCATTGACCTCAAAATAAATAAATATCTGTGTCTCATCTTCAAGAAGAAGGCATCAAAATCAATATATGTTACCATGTATCACAGCAAGATTGCTATCCAATATAAGTTATTAGTTAATATCTATAAACCTTGAAATTGCATTTCAAAACAGAAATGTCTAACACAACAGAAACTTATATTTCTGTATTTTTTGCTTATTGAGATATCTTCACAACAATTAATTATAGCTAAAAAGGACATGTTGAACAATTTTTTTTTTGGCATTACCCAAAATGCAAAAAAAAAAACTAGAGGGTCCAAGGACCCTGTGTCGCTCACCTGATATTTTTATTTACAATTGATGCATAATAAATGCAACTGTTGTACTGTCGTTTAGTTTCAGAGATATAATACTAAAAAGTGCATTTGAAACTTGTTTTATTTCAGCCATGTGGGCAGGCAGGGTCATCATACACAGTGGTCCCTGGATATCCTAGTGGTGATTTAAACCAAGTTTGTTTAAATCTGACAGTTGTTTCAAGGGAGAATTTTGTAAAATTTATCTAACGAGAAATGCAAAGTAATGAGAAAGTTGTGAAGTTGTTTTGTTGTTGCGCAACCCCCTGCTCCCCCTTTGCCAAAAAAAAACAAATATAATAAAAAATTATCATATAAGGGCAATCTTTCCTATTAATGATTTCTGCAAAATTCAGTTGATTGTGCAAGGGTTGTATAGCCAGCTGAGGTCGTTAAAAACTCTCTTTTGTTGTTGCAGATAGATCTTGACCTGATAAACAATTTTACCACATGTCAGATTTGCTCTAAATGCTTTGGTTTTTGAGTGATAAGCCAAAAACTGCACTTTACCCCTATGTTCTATTTTTAGCCATGGCGGCCAACTTGGTTGGTTGGGCGGGTCATCGGACACAATTTTTAAACTAGATACCCGAATGATGATTGTGGCCAAGATTGGTTTAATTTGGCCCATTAGTTTCAGAGGAGAAGATTTTTGTAAAAGATAACTAAGATTTACGAAAAATGGTTAAAAATTGACTATAAAGGGCAATAACTCCTAAAGGGGTCAACAAACCATTTTGGTCATGTTGACTTATTTGTAGATCTTACTTTGCTGAACATTTTTGCTGTTTACAATTTATCTCTATCTATAATAATATTCAAGATAATAACCAAAAACAGCAAAATTTCCTTAAAATTACCAATTCAGGGGCAGCAACCTATCAACGGGTTGTCCGATTCATCTCAAAAATTCAGGGCAGATAGATCTTGACCTGATAAACATTTTTACCCCCATGTCAGATTTGCTCTAAATGCTTTGGTTTTTGAGTGATAAGCCAAAAACTGCATTTTACCCCTATGTTCTATTTTTAGCCATGGCAGCCATCTTGGTTAGTTGGCCAGGTCACCGGACACAATTTTTAAACTAGATACCCGAATGATGATTGTGGCCAAGTTTGGTTTAATTTGGTCCAGTGGTTTCAGAGGAGAAGATTTTTGTAAAAGATAACTAAGATTTACGAAAAATGTTTAAAAATTGACTATAAAGGGCAATAACTCCTAAAGGGGTCAACAGACCATTTTGGTCATGTTGACTTATTTGTAGATCTTACTTTGCTGAACATTTTTGCTGTTACAGTTTATCTCTATCTATAATAATATTCAAGATAATAACCAAAAACAGCAAAATTTACTTAAAATTACCAATTCAGGCGCAGCAACCTATCAACGGGTTGTCTGATTCATCTCAAAATTTCAGGGCAGATAGATCTTGACCTGATTAACAATTTTACCCCATGTCAGATTTGCTCTAAATGATTTGGTTTTTTGAGTTATAAGTCAAAAACTGCATTTTACCCCTATGTTCTATTTTTAGCCATGGCGGCCATCTTGGTTGGTTGGCCGGGTCACCAGACACAATTTTTAAACTAGATACCCCAATGATGATTGTGGCCAAGTTTAGTAAAAATTGGCCCAGCAGTTTCAGAGGAGAAGATTTTTGTAAAAGCTAAAGACGGACGACGACGACGACAGACGACGGACGACGGACGACGGACGCCAAGTGATGAGAAAAGCTCACTTGGCCCTTCAGGCCAGGTGAGCTAAAAATGATATAAAAACAGATGTCCTTTCTTCCCCTGCTTCCACATATTTTATCTATCAAAGGTACAATTCCCGTTATACATGTAATTAATTTTCAAAGGGGCAATACTCCTTAAAAATATTTTCGCAGCACTGACTTTCGTAAGTGTAAAAGACATTGCTGATATATACATATGATACAAGTTTCATAATATTTGGCAAGAATTGTACAAATGAATGGAATAACTCTTTTAAAAATAATTGATCTGCACTGATTTCCAAAACTGTCAAAGGCAATGCTGATAAAAACCTATGAAACAAGTTTCATAAAAATCTGTTAAGACTTGTACACATGAGATTGCTAAGGAAACAATTTACCATATAATTAATGTTTCTAAGGGGCAAAACTCTTTTAAAAATAATTGATCGGCACTATTTTTGGAACTTGCCTAAGAAATTGCTAAAATTAACCTATGATGTAAGTTTCATTTAAATCTGACACCAATTGTACACATGAGAGCTCTAAAGATGCAATTTTCCATTTATTTATGTTTCCAAGGGGCATAACTCTTTAGAAATAATTTATCGGCAATGATTTCGAATTTGTCCAAGACAATACTGAAATAAACATATGATATTAGTCAAGCAGGGGCCGAATTACATTGCATTGTAATGCTTTATATTACAATTACTTTGACAAAAACCATGCATTAAATTACAATTACATGTATTTATCAAAGTAATTCATTACATTACAATTACTTTTGCAAAGTTATGCATTGCATTACATTTTACATTTGTAAATGTCAATATTAAGAGAGAAAAAAATCAAACATTTTGAAAAACAACATGAAGTCACAAAAGATTCTAGCATATTCAATAATTGTTCCTTATACATATTAGATTTAAGTATATATGCGAATTTTTTTGTACTTATTTCTTACTTTGGACAAATCCGAGAGTCTTATAGATGTGTTCAATCACAAATTAATAATACTTTAAATATGTTTCTTTATTTTATCCACTCTTTATAACCAAATTAAATTGAAAGTAGATATTTGTTTAATTTAGGTATGAAGTTCTCAATTTCAAGATCTGAACAAACTATTATTACAAATATATTTCAAAACCATTTGTTTATTTATATTAAGAAAAATATATTTCTAATATCAACTTTTAAATTTGTATTCAGGGATTTTACAAAATCTCTAGCAATATTTTCAGTGATTTTATAAAATCCCTGACAATTTCAGGGATTTTCAAAGATCATTGAAACTGTTGGTGATTTTACAAAATCACTAATTATGCCAGGGATTTTACAAACAAATCCCCTGATTTTACAAATTCATGGTAACATAATGTTTACTTTACTTTTATAAATATACATTTGTTTTATCAATTACAATCAAAAATATTTACTGACAATTGCTTTCCTAATTAAATAATAGAGAGATTAATTTATGACCAAGTGTCAAAGTGGTGAAAAGATTGATTGTAAAACAAACTAATTAGTGTTTTATGACAATGGTAATTTTTCCATAAATTTAATCGGGTAATAATCCTGACAAGGTATTCATTGATATTTTGACAAAAAGAAAACACTTTTACAGTTATGCTTTTCAAATAAAAAAAAATCAATATCCAAATGATTATGTTTTCAATTAGTCCACAAATCTTAAATTCTGCTTTAGCTAAATCTCAAACAATCTGTTAAAGATTGCATACTATCGATATATAGTATGTGAAAAAGTAGTGCCATGTATTATAAATGCTATGTAATGCATTAAATTACAATTACATGTAATGCAAAAATTGCTGCTTTACACATTACATGCAATTACATGGAAAAATGGAATGCATTACCATGCATTACAATCACAAATTAGCATTACCCCATGCCTGATATTAGTTTTATTAAAGTCTATGAAGAACTGTACACGTGAGAGCACTAACAAAACTGGACAGACGGAGACTAGGTAAATCTATGTTCTCCGATCAACCAAATATAAACAAGAGATCTCACTACTACAGTACTTGCAACCTTAGGCATTACTGTTTGACGTGAACTTGACTGATCTGTGAATGATCGGTGACAGATGTTTGACTGATCAATAAATGATCAGTGATTGGTGACCCATAGAATCCGTCAGATAAGTCAAATAAGATATGTGAGTGTTACCATGACAACGGTCAGCAATCGGTCAATTGATTAATTTTATGCACAGATCGGACGGATACGTATATATTTTAAATTCTTATGTAAACAGAACTCCACATTGTTTACATTCAATGAACGCAGACCTCTACAAAGACACCTTTATTTGTTAATTTGTAATAAACTTGGTTGCAATAACAAATAAAAAAAATATAAATTACTTTTCACTCATCATATGTATTACTTCATATTCTTTTATTTCAATTTGAGCTAAATAAATAACATAAGTGCAGAATAATGATATGCTCAGAATGTTTATGTACCATTTAAGAGCGATAAAATGTTATCATTTAAAATAAGTACTCTATTTAGCAATTTCATGTCACCAGCTGATAATAATAACAAGAATGTGTCCAAAGTACACGGATTCCCCACTCGCACTATCATTTTCCATGTTCAATGGACAAAATAATTGGGTAAAAAGTATAATTAGGCATTAAAATTAGAAAGATAATATCATAAGGAACATGTGTACTAAGTTTCAAGTTGATTGGGCTTCAACTTCATCAAAAACTACCTTGACCAAAAACTTTAACCTGAAACTCGCACTTTCATTTTCTATGTTCAGTGGACCGTGAAATTGCGGTTAAAAGTTTAATTTGACTTTAAAATTAGAAAGATCATATCATAAGGAACATGTGTACTAAGTTTCAAGTTGATTGGACCTCAACTTCATCAAAAACTACCTTGACCAAAAACTTTAACCTGAAGCGGGACAGACGGACGAACGAACGGACGGACGAACGAACAGACGGACGGACGAACGGACGCACAGACCAGAAAACATAATGCCCCTCTACTATCGTAGATGGGGCATAAAAATAGTATATTACAGTAAAGATGCTTAGTCCTTTGTTTGTGTTAATTAAGACTGTTGTTTTAACTATTGTTTTAAATTGCATTGTAACATAATACAGCATTTTTTCTTTATGTTATTCCATGTAAAAGAATCATGACGTACTTTGTTCATACAACTTCATGTAGATAGGCGGAGCTTTGACTGTGGTTTAATCTGATATTTTTCATGTTAAACCATGATTGAAACTCAGCCTCTTTGTTACGCTTGATTGACAGTTTAGTGAATGCACAAGGACAAGGATTTCGATTGTTTAACAATAGGATTTCTACTTACTGGTAATTCCGTCACTGACTTCATAAATTTCATTGGGGAAAATATTTTTTCTAAAGATTTTTTTATGACAAAAAAGAGCTAGAATATTTTGTTTTAAAAATTCTCAGACCCTGAAAAAAATCAAATGGTATGTGCCTTAGAGGAGCCCCACAGGCACTTGTCTCAGAATTTATTTTCCTATATACCTTATTATAACATAATGTGATATAAAGGTATATAGGTAATTTTCTGAGACAAGTGCCTGTGAGGAACCTGAGTCGTTTAATTCAGAAAAATAACTTTTTGTCTGATGTGCCTTATTCCCAAATGATTCCATTTTCTTGTGGGTGAGCTAAGCAGTGGGATAAAACGACACTTCTTCTGGTTTTTTAAAAGTTAAAAAAAACATCAGGCCATTTTTGAACAAAACATATACATTACGCCTTACTCATTAAAATATTTAAACAAACTCATTCTGCGGATTCGTCGTTTAAATATGTTAACTTGTAAAAAGCAAGGTATATATTATACTTAATTTCTTCTTTTAATAAATTTTATTTGTAATTGTTTATTTTAAAGGCCTCAAAATAAGTCTTTTTATTTATATCAGATAAAATCAGAATTAAAAATCTTGAAACTTTTGTTTTTGTGGAATAAGAATGCAGTTATTGCTTTATTTTAATACAAATTATAAACTGCCATAAGATTTCAGTACTTTTTGTATATCAGGATTGGTTGTTTTTCATAAAATATGCTAAATTTTAGGTAAAAAATACTAAATTTTTGTACGCGTTGCTTAAAATGAAAATATTTCTTCTAATATTTGGAATAATGCAATGTCAATTACAATTTGATTTTATAAATGACTTTAGATATGTAATTTTGTATAAAATGTGAATATTTAAGGGATAAATATGCATTAACTTTTGTTTTTGTTTTTGTTGAACAAGAATGCAATTATTTCTTAATTTTCATGGAAAATATTGACCATCATGGGATTTTTGTACTTTTTATAGTTTAGGATTGGTTGTTTTTCATAAAATTAAAAGATTATCAGAGAAAATATACTGAAATGTTGTTATCGCATTGTTCGAAACTACCAAAATTATTCTTCTTTTGATAAAAAATGATGCTATTTAATTTGTAATTAGTTATTTTAAAGGCCTAAATATAAGTCTTGTTTTAGAATTTAGATATAATCAGAATTGAAATACTTAAACTTTTGTTTTATTGAAATAAGAATGCAGATATTGCTTTATTTCAATACAAATTATAAACCACCATAAGATTTCAGTACTTTTTGTACATCAGGATTGTTTGTTTTTCACAAGATATGCTGAATTTTAGGGGAAAGATACAAAAAAATTTACTCATTGCCTTAAATGCAAATATTTCTTCTCATATTTGAAATAATGCATTGTCAATTGCAATCAGTTGTTATAAATGCCTTTTGATAACTAATTTTGTAGAAAATGTGAATAATTTAGGGATAAATATGCATTAACTTTTGTTTTTGATGAACAAGAATGCAATTATTTCTTCATTTTAATGGAAATTATTGACTGCCATTGGATCTTTGTACTTTTTACAGTTTAAGATTGGTTGTTTTCATAAAATTAAAAGAATATTAGAGAAAACATACTAAAATTGTGTTTGCATTGTTTAAAATTACCAAAATTAATCTTCTTTTGATAAAAAATGATGCTATTTAATTTGAAATTAGTTATTCTAAAGGCCTCAAGATAAGCCTTGTTTTAGAATTTAGATATAATCAGAATTGAAATACTTAAACTTTTGCTTTTGTGGAATAAGAATTTAATTCAAATTATAAACTGCCATAAGATTTCAGTACTTTTTGTACATCAGGATTGGTTGTTTTTCATAAAATATGCTAAATATTAGGTAAAAGATACTTAATTTGTGTACACGTTGCCTAAAATACAAATATTTCTTCTCATATTTGAAACAATACAATGTCGTTATAAATGCCTTTTGATATGTAATTTTGAATAAAAATGTGAATAAATAAAGGATAAATATGCATATAATTTGTTTTTGTTGAATAAAAGTGCAATAATTTCTTTATTTCAATGGAAATTATTGACCGCCATTGGATTTTTAAAATTTTTATAGTTTTATTTTGGTAAAAGAATATCAGAAAAAATATACTATAATGGCACTGATTAAAATTACAGATATTTCTTATTTTTAAAAGAAAATGCTGCAGTTTTATTTGTACTTTGTTATATTGGCCTTGATTGAGATAAGTTTGTTTTTTTAAAGAATTTTAAGATTATAAGGATACAAAAATTTAAAATATTGGGAATAAAAGTGTGCATTGCATTTGCGCCAATTTTTAAAAAATCCAATCTTTCATTTGCGCCACAAGGTTATATTTCATTTGCGCCAAAAAATAAAAACTTCATTTGCACCATTTTACAGGTGATGCAGGTAATATATAATGGAAAAGTTAGATATCCATATTATATGGAAACAAACAAATTTGAGATTTTTTTATTGATAGACAATGTTCAAAGTTTAATTATCATTTTTTACAGTATAGCTAATTTTGAATGTCTTTCTTATAATACTCAAGATGTATGTGTGGATATAATTGAAACTATGCGCCACGATTATATGAACTGCTTCAAGAAAAAAAGGAAAATTTGCTACACTTTATCTTAAAGCTTTATGACTAGAGAGCGTCACAATCTATTCATATATATACTTTGAATAAGCTATGCATAATGTGTTTTTGCAAATGTTGCTGGGATCGAAGATCGATTTTTGTAGACTTCGTTTTGGGACAAAATTGACAGATGCATAAAGTATGCCGACTATGTTTTTGAAACATGTAAACCCGTGAAATAAGATATCAACCAGATTTTAACGTTTATTTAAAATTATAACAGAATTGTCAAGTTTTTACATTACTTGTCTTTTATAATGATGACTGGTTTCTGAGGAAGATGTTTCATAATGCAAACAAAAACTGTATAATTATCAAAAGTCTTTTACCTGTATTTACCTGCAAATTGGCGCAAATGAAAGGTTTAATGTTTGGCGCAAATGAAATATTGTTTGTGGCGCAAATGAAAGATTTTTTTGGCGCAAATGAAATGCCAATTGGCGCAAAAGCAAAGCACCGGAATAATACTCTAAAATTTTCAATATCTGATTATTTCATTTTATTTTCCAGAGTATTTTTGGAAAATAATAAAATTAAAATCGCGATATCAACACAGTTTTAGAACTCTCCGGTTATAAAAATATATAACCTAAATAAAAATGACAATGACCGTTCTTAATATTATTATATTCAAATTTAGGTTTTATCTGTATATTTCTTTTCATTTAAATTCATTAAACTTAATAATTAACAAGAAGTAATTGTAACAGGATGCTGTTACGAAGTCTCCCAAACAAAGCTCTCATAACTCGCCATTCATATGGTCCCATATTCATTTGATTTGATTTTTTGTCCCATACAAGAATATATATGGCTTAGGGGTGGGGATCTCCACCATTTATAAGTATTTAAACAGGAAGGGGTGGTGGTGACCCCCAGGTACTTTACGTACATTTCATTTGATTTGCTTTATTGTCCCATACAAGAATATATATGGTTTAGGGTTGATGATGTTAACCGTTTACAAGTTTTCAAACAAGAGGGGGTGGGGTGACCCCCTCAGGACTTCCCTTTTATTTCATTTCATTTGTTTTATTGTCCCCTACCAACAAATATATGGTTTAGGGGTGGGGATATTGACCGTTTACAAGTTTTCAAACAAGAGGGGGTGGGGTGACCCCCTCGAGACTTCCGTTTTATTTTATTTTATTTGTTTTATTGTCCCCTACAAGAATATATATGGTTTAGGGGTGGGGATCTGGACTGTTTACAAGATAATAGCACATTCTCAAATTGAACGGGGTAAGGGTGACCCCCAGGAACTCCCTTTTAATTTCATTTGATTAGTTTTATTGTTCCATACAAGAATATATATGGTTTAGGGGTGGGGATGTTGACCGTTTACAAGTTTTCAAACAAGAGGGGGTGGGCTGACCCCCTAAGAACTTTCCTTTTATATCATTTCATTTGTTTTTTTGTCCCCTACAAGAATATATATGGTTTAGGGGTGGGGATCTGGACCTTTTACAAGATAATAGCACATTCTCAAATTGAACGGGTTGGGAATGACCCCTGGGGACTTCCCTTTAATTTCATTTGATTTGTTTTATCGTCCCTTTCAAGAATATATATGGTTATGGGGTGAGGATGTTGACCGTTTACAAGTTTTCAAACAAGAGGGGGTGGGGTGACCCCCTCGGAATTTCCTTTTTATATCATTTCATTTGTTTTATTGTCCCCTACAAAAATATATATGGTTTAGGGGTGGGGATCTGGACCGTTTACAAGATAATAGCACATTCTCAAATTGAACGGGGTGGGAATGACCCCCGGGGACTTTCCTTTAATTTCATTTGATTTGTTTTATCGTCCCATTCAAGAATATATATGGTTTAGGGGTGGGGATCTGGACCGTTTACCACATAAAAGCATATTCTCAAATTGAAGGGGGTGGGGATGACCCCCTATGGACTCCCCCTATATTTCATGTGATTTGTTTTATTGTCCTATAATCATTTCTGAAGACTGCATGTGTCTATCACATACAGTTTTCAAGTTATATTCATTTGAAAATTTTAGAAAATAAAATCCCATAGAGTTCTATAGTAAACCCCTCCTTCCTTTCTACCTCCCAAAATACCCCTTAATAGACCCCAATGCACAAACGAAAGATTGATGGCTCACCTAGACATATAAGTCTTTGTTTGGGAGACTTAATAAAAAACAAGAATGTGTCCACAGTACACGGATGCCCCACTCACACTATCATTTTCTATGTTTAAAGGACTGTGAAATTGGAATAAATTCTCTAATTTGGCATTAAAATTAGAATGATCTTATCAAAGGGAACATGTATACTAAGTTTCAAGTTGATTGGACTTCTACTTTATCAAAAACTACCTTGACCAAAAACTTTAACCTGAAATTTGCACTATCATTTTCTATGTTCAGTGAACCGTAAAATTGGGGTAAAAACTCTAATTTGGCATTTAAATTAGAAAGATCATATCATAGGGCACATGTATACTAAGTTTCAAGTTGATTGGACTTCAACTTCATCAAAAACTACCTTGACCAAAAACTTTAACCTGAAGCCAAAAACTTTAACCTGAAATTTGCACTATCATTTTCTATGTTCAGTGAACCGTGAAATTGGGGTCAAAACTCTAATTTGGCATTTAAATTAGAAAGATCATATCATAGGGCACATGTATACTAAGTTTCAAGTTGATTGGACTTCAACTTCATCAAAAACTACCTTGACCAAAAACTTTAACCTGAAGCCAAAAACTTTAACCTGAAATTTGCACTATCATTTTCTATGTTCAGTGAACCGTAAAATTGTGGTCAAAACTCTAATTTGGCATTTAAATTAGAAAGATCATATCATAGGGCACATGTATACTAAGTTTCAAGTTGATTGGACTTCAACTTCATCAAAAACTACCTTGACCAAAAACTTTAACCTGAAATTTGCACTATCATTTTCTATGTTCAGTGAACCGTAAAATTGGGGTCAAAACTCTAATTTGGCATTTAAATTAGAAAGATCATACCATAGGGCACATGTATACTAAGTTTCAAGTTGATTGGACTTCAACTTCATCGAAAACTACCTTGACCAAAAACTTTAACCTGAAGCCAAAAACTTCAACTTCATCAAAAACTACCTTGACCAAAAACTTTAACCTGAAGCGGGACAGACGGACGAACGAACAGACGAACGAACGAACGAACGAACAGACGGACGAACGGACGCACAGACCAGAAAACATAATGCCCCTCTACTATCGTAGGTGGGGCATAAAAATGTTGATCATTGTACTTGAAGGTTTCGTATTTTACGTCGCCATTTTAATTACATTAAACGAAAATAAGATTCCGTTATTTGTATTAGTTTATCATGTGACTGAGCAGATTTCAATCCGTCAGAAAGGTTGATCGGTCCTATCGGTCCGATCCCTTCGTTCAGTCAATTACTTTTACTGTTAGTCTGACGGATTGGTGATGTGAGTTTGATGCTAACTTGACTGATCGATGACCGCTCATTGACCGCTTAAACAGTATAACGCCTAAGGTTGGAAGTACTGTATATCAAATATTTAACAAAATGAGTAATTCTAAGTTATTCTAAGTTAGCTGTTAAATGTTGATGTTAAACATATAAATACTGACCATAAATATGGAAATCAGAGCTCCATTCACATTGTCTCTTAGATAAAAGGGCCTTGTCCATTAGTATATTGCTTTCTTTAATGGGTCCAGCTGATTCATAGGATAATGTCAAATTCATGGAAATTAAGAACTGTTGTGCCTCATATAGATTCTCTATGACAAAGCTGTAGGAAAAAGAATATATTATTAAATGTATCCTGCTTTTTCTGTACTGATGCTTGTTTTTCCTTTTTCTTTATAGCATTTTTATTCCAATAGTAAAGATTATCTGCTAAAAAACAATTCCAACTTTGCCACATGTTCATGTATCAGTTCTAAGTTAGGAACTTTATAAATTAATGTCTGTTCTTAGTGTGTAGAGAATTCAATGAGAATATGACAGATCTTTTAGAATAAGCTTACTTTATTTACAATTTTTTAAGACTCCAAACAATTTGAATATTGGTATACTATATAGAAAAGTCTTTAAATGGAGATAGCAAACTTGTTCGCATGGTGTCTTCTTTTTTTTTGTTATATGTTTAAATGCTGTTTCATAAATATATTCCTCACATTTCTTTCATTCTTAGAGTACAGAGATTTGTTATTATATCATAATAAAGCATTATATTGCATACGGTGTAGCAAATTGATAGATAACCAGTCATTCATTTCCTATGAATAAATTCTGATTATTTAAATTTTTTGTTCACATGTACTATAAATATGATCATCTAAGTGTGGTTTTTTTTTTCCCCATACTTAAATTCCTACCACTACTTCTCAGGTTTGAACAATTCAATTTTTGGAGAACCATTGTTTGGCTTATCTTTTATTCAACTCTAGA
This sequence comes from Mytilus galloprovincialis, assembly GCF_965363235.1. NCBI lineage: Eukaryota > Metazoa > Mollusca > Bivalvia > Mytilida > Mytilidae > Mytilus > Mytilus galloprovincialis. The sequence continues at coordinate 42,738,373 of NC_134850.1, read as the reverse complement.
TTATCACTAGTCATGATTATTATTGCCTTGTATGCATTTGTATTTTGCATTAAAAAAAAACTGTGGTTAGTTTGCCCAAACCTGACTATTTTTATACATCATCATGTTTACTTTCTACACTGCTTTATTATATTCCACTCGGCCACTATATCCTACAGGGAGACAGAGAAGAAGCAGTGGTGTGTCCATGTGCCAATTGTGGAGGGTATTACAGGGTGGGTTTACTGGTTCCTCATATATTAAGAGAATAATACCAAGACTAATAAAAAGAATTATAAAAACATTCAAAATAACTCATAATTTTTGCATTTATAAAAGAGTATGGTCTTATGAAAGAAATATTGCATGGAACTTATTTCTATACCCTTAACCCTAGGGGTGTTTAATGATTGTATGATGGTCAAATGATTATACTCACTCTTATTTTTTTTAATTATGCTCTTCTGCATTTATTAGACTAAAATAAGTTGATACTTACTCCATTGTCAACAAACCAAACAGGTCCATACTTTGTACAACTCCTGTAAATTGGTAAAAAATATTGTCACTTTGACCTATATGGCAAATGAATAATCTTCACAATGTCAACTTCCAAAAAATTATGATAATTTAAAGATGATAGTACCAGTTTACTGCAAAGTAAACTAGAGGCTCTCAAGAGACTGTGTCTCTCAAGAGCCTGTGTCGCTCACCTTGGTCTATGGCCAAATCATACAGGGGTCACCCTCCAACATTGTAGACGATAATAGACCATGAAAAAATCTCTATTTTATTGATCTTGTATTACTGATCTTTTAGTCTTTTTAGTTTCTTTGACTTATTAATAGGGCTTGCCTTGCTGATCGTTTTTGAGATTTAGAGTGTTTATTTTTCTATTTTTATGAGGCTTAACAGAAAAAGGGTTCTAAAGGCAAAAATGTAGAAAAAAAATAGTAAAATTTGTCATTTATGAGCAATAACTGCTATAAAAATTTGTCTAACAGTTTTGACGTATGTATGGACAATTAGTAGAGCTCATCATTCTTAACATATTTTTTCCTTTCAGATTTTCTCCATTTTGGTCATGATGACTTATTTGTAGATCTTACATGGCTGAAAAAATTTGCCGTTTACAGTTTATCTCTATCTGTTATAATATTCAAGATAATAACCAACTGTAAAATTTCCATAAAATTACCAATTCAGAAGCAGTAACCCATCAACAGGTTTTCTGATGCGTCTGAAATTTTTTCCCTCTGTCAGATTTGCTCTAAATGTTTTAGTTTCAAAGCTATAAGCCAAAAACTGTATTTTACCCCCATGTTCTATTTTTTGCCATCACAGCCATCTTGAAGGATGGATAGAGTCATCGGATACATTTTTCAAACTAGATACCCTAAGGATGGTTTAGGCCAAGTGGAGTTTGGTTTCATTTGGCCTAGTACATGTAGTAGTTACAGAGAAGATTTTTGTAAAAGATAACGGACGACGACGACGACGATGACGATGGACGCAAAATGATAAAAAGCTCACTTAAAGGGCCAGGTCAGCTAAAAATTAGAAAATCAGCCATTTATTCGGAAAACAATTGGGCCATAAAAAAAAATCTTATATTCCTCTTTTTAATGATTTATGTAAATAATGTTACAGGGATTTTCTAAATTTAAGCATTTTGTAAAATGCCTGAATTTTCTATCTATTTATAAAAAACCTAACCTTGACAGGTTTTGTAATTAAGATACAAAATTCAACATATTGCCTGTATGATTTTAGGTAATTTGTAAAAATAGGAAATGATTGATCTAAATATGACCAAAGCAAATTCTAGCAAACAAAGCAACAAATGGTTCAGGTAAAATAAAGTTAAATATCTTTATATATACTTGAATGGCTAAATAGTACTAACAAAAACTTGCACATGGACTTAATATATATATATATTTTTTTAAATCATTAATAAAAATGAAAAAGTGGAATAATAATTAGCGTTTAGCAGCTAGATTGGTTTAATTGTTCCAAACATTGACCTCATTAAATCAGTACTCATTTGATCTTCATTTCAACCCCTTAGCTAGAGATAGCATAGGCGTGTTCAGCTATTAAAAGAAAAATAATGTTAACACTGAAAGTGAAACAAGGGTCAAGGATTTGGTGTTTGATTTGGTCCACAAAAAATCATTCTTATATCGGTAAAAACGATAAATAACATATTCTTTTTAACCTATAATATGAAATCTAAAAGACCAAGAAAAATCTAATTGAACCTATTCACTATCTATTTATATCTATATTGGTGTGTGTATCAGGTTATATGACTGTCTGCAGTCTTCGGAGGTCAACTATATGGTTAATAAGATGGCACCTAGGCTAAAATACATATGAAATGCTGATACATATTATCAAGTCTATGCATTGTAAATTTTTTATTTCCAATATGTTATGACATGGATATTCTTTTTATTATGTTATAAATCAAATATGAGAATTTGAGTAAATAGATAAACATGAATTTGACAGCTAATGCTTTAAAAGAAAATCTTTTATTTTTTTCAAATTCTTCAGAAATATAGTGCTATTGAATTATATTTTACAAGAGGCTGTCACAACGACAGCAAACCGGATTTATTAGCATTTATTTGTGTCCTGGCAATATCACAAGAACCATTATTGATGAATGGTGAAAGTGAAAATCGTCAATATCAAATTTGACCTCCATTTTGTCATCAGTATCAACATATTAGAATTTGAAAAGCTTAGATTGAATGGTTCATGAGTAAATGCAATAAAGTGAATGGAAACGCCATTTTACGATCTTTCAAGAACCATAACTCCTGAACGGTAAAAGTCAAAATCGTCATTATTGAACTTGACCTCTATTTTGTCATCAGTAACAACATATAAAAATTTCAAAAGCTTTGGTTGAATGGTTCATGAGAAAATGCACGGACACGACTGGAAACACCATTTTTCAATCTTTCAAGAACCATAACTCCTGAACGGTAAAAGTCAAAATCGTCATTATTGAACTTGACCTCCATTTTGTCATCAGTAACAACATATTAAAATTTGGGAAGCCTTGGTAGAACAGTTCATGCATAAATGCACGGACACGACTGGAAACTCCATTTTTCAATCTTTCAAGAACCATAACTCCTGAACCGTATAAGTCAAAATCGTCATTATTGAACTTGACCTTCATTTTGTCATCAGTAACAACATATTAAAATTTGGGAAGCTTTGGTAGAACAGTTCATGGGTAAATGCACAAACACGACTGGAAAAACCATTTTTTCAATCTTTCAAGAGCCATAACTCCTGAACGGTAAAAGTCAAATTGCCATTGTTGAACTTGACCTTCATTTAGTTGTCAGTAACAACATATAAAAATTTTAAAAGCTTTGGTTGAACGGTTCATGAGTTAATGCACGGACAACATTTGATTGCCGCCCGGCCGCCCGCCCTCCCGACTGCCCGGCCGCCCGCCGTACATCCCCAAATCAATAACCGACATTTTTGTCACAAAAATCCGGTTAAAAATACTCTAATTTATTGACAGCTTTTCCAAATTAAGAAAGAATGTGAATTTATACATTCTACATATCCAAACAGATTCCTCTTTATAGCATTAGTTTCAACATATCAGCCTGTGTTTGGTTGTGATGGATATATACTAGTATCTTTTTTAACTGCCTCATAGGAATTTTTAAGTCTTTACAAGCTGATGAATAAAGGCAACAGTAGATAAACGATGTTATAACCTTGAAAAGAGACCAAGAGACAAATCAAAGAAACCACAAAACAAAACCTGAGGGAATTGCATGAACTCCATAAGAAGCCAGACCAGTTACACTGACAGATAGATCTCGAGTTAGTGTTAAATGATATGCATGAATCATCAACCATAATATCCCTTTCAGCCTGTTGTATGCTTTGAAAAGCCAAAGATGTATATTAACAAGATAATGCTAATGTAACTTTAAATATTGAGTGAACACATAATTTTCATGGGTGTGCTATTTCCAAAACCTCATGTTTTTTAAACATAGAGCTGATTACATGTGCAAGATCAAGGTAACAACAAATAATTTGCAGCTGCAGTGCTAAGACAGCAGATTAAAAGCAAACAATGTTATTTAAAAAAAAACAGGGCATAATGAGTACATCAAAACCTGGCTCAGTTTTTGTGAACATTTCATTCTGTATTCAAGCTTGATACAGGTCTGAATTTGAATTGTAATTAAATATTTGACATACAATGTATTATAGGTTTCTGAATAAATGTAGTCAAAGAACTTTAAATTGGTTATTTGAATTGAATTTATATTCAATTAAAGATTTCTTGCTGTTGTGCAATACACTGTGCTGTTGCGCAATACTTAGTAAATCTGTTGTCAGACTATAAACAAATAAAGTTCAATTTCTTCTCAATGTCATATTTGAAATATATGAAAATCAATAGGGAGATAACATCACTAGCTAAAAATAATTCACCAAAGTTTCATGAGAACTGCTGAAAGCATTTTTGAGTTATTGTCCAAAAACTGGAAAATCTCCCTTTTTTAATGAAAAAAAACCATAACTCAGAAATGTAAAATCTAAAATTTAGAAAATTCTAACGGGAGCTTACATCAACATATATACACCATTCGCCAAAGTTTCATGAGAACTGCTGAAAGCATTTTTAGGTATTGTCTGAAAACTGGAAAATCCCCCCTTTTTATGAATAAAACCCTGCAACTCAGTAACATAAAATCTAAAATTTATAAAAATCGATAGGTAGCTCATGTCAATAGATATAAACAATTCATCAAAATTTCTTGCAAGTTGGTGTCAGCATTCTTGAGTTATTGTCGTAAAACTGGAAAATCCCCCCTTTTTTAATGAATAAAAAACCAAAACTTGGAAACGGTAAATCTGAAATTTATAAAAAAACGAAAGGGAGCTCACGTAAATAGATATAAACAATTCACTAAAGCTTCATGCTTATTGGTTAAAGCATTTTCAAGTTATTGTCAACATGTTGACAACGGACGGACAGACAGGGGGGCAATGGTATACCATAATACGTCCCGTAAACGGGCGTATAATAACATGAATTTCCTCATTTATATTTTCGAATATCAACATGTAATATAGCAAAATAAGTAGCACCTTATTTTTCTTTTGAAATAAGTAAATATTACATTTGGAAAAAAATTATTGAAATCTTAATGTCAAATAAACTGACCCGTAACTAGAACTTACCCCATTGGTAGTCATGGAAGGGAATTTTGAACTTCAGTTTTTCAATCCTGACAGACAGTTCAAAGTTACACGAGTCAATTTCAAGCTCTGTTTCCATTGGTGTACCAAGTAGGCCAACTTCATGACAACACCTGATAAAGCTACAGTTGGCAGGTATGTAACACTTCATCAAAGCTGATGGTAAGTTCTCCAAGTCAGAAGCAGAGCATTCTGTAATGTAAATAGTATGTATATCATTCAATTTCTACATAACAACCTTTAAAAATTCAGAAGTGACTGTTAAGTTGATGAATTGGAGCTCAAATTGACAACAATACAATCTTGAAGTTGACATTCTAAGAGTTGACATGGTAATGCAACATGGAAAACTATAAAGCAATTTTAAGTACATTACAGCGAGTTGACTGTTAGTGTTGCTCTCCACCAATTGCAACTCATTAAAAATTTTGACTATATTGCAATTTGTTTTATTAAACCAAATTGTTCAACTGGTCAGAATATTGAACAAATTGTTCAGTCAAAATGTGAAAGTGCAAGGTGATAAAATAAAATATACTTACAATCCTATAAGACTTTAGCTCCACTTTAATGATGTTGTGACAAAATTAGTTTATCAGTTTGTATAGTTATATTATATTCATTTCCATGCTGAAGAGGAACTGTTCATTTTGAATTGCTATAAAATTGTCCAAACTAAGCTTTCATATAGTTTTTCTTTCTAAAAGTATTCTATATTTATAAGAATCAGATATCATTTTAAATAAAACATCATATATTCAGTAAAACATGTGTGAAATAACAATATGCTATTGATAAGTTTTCAGGGGAGATAACCTAAAGTATTATTCTTTTGAATAAAGACTTTTTGAAAGAAAAGTTATTATCTCCCCCATGGAAACTTCCTACAAACATATATTGCAATTTTACACATATTTTACTGAATATGATATGTTTTAATTCACATAATGTCTGATTCTTATAAATATAGAATACTTTTAGAAAGAAAAACTATATGAAAGCTTAGTTTGGACAATTTAATAGCAATTCAAAATAAACAGTTCCCCTTCAGCATGGAAATGAATATAATATAACTATACAAACTGATAAACTAATTTTGTCACAACATCATTAAAGTGGAGTTAAAGCCTTATAGGATTGTAAGTATGTTTTATTTTATCACCTTGCACTTTCATGACTTGGCTGTGGTTTTCTACAGCAGTTGGTTCAAATTTCTGACCAGTTGAACAATTTGATTTTATAAAACAAATTGCAATTTGGTCAAAATTTTGAATGAGTTGCAATTGGTGGAGAGCAACACTAACAGTCAACTCACTGTAATTTTGTAATATCATTTGCTAACTTTAACAAATGTTAACCTTGATGCCTAAAGTCTCACTTCTGTCACTTTTTGCAGTTGACAAGAAACCTACCGTCTTTCCATCCATTAATAGATCCTGTGTATGGTGAATTGTAACCCTGACACGGTGTATCTGCCTGGTAAGGTCCCACGTATAGAGCCTCTGTCAGTCTGGCTATGTCTACAGGGAACAGCTGAGCATCAGATGTAATGTTCATCTCATTTCTCCAGCCAGACTCAGAAAAATCTATAAGATAGTCATTTAAGTTAATATTTTGATTCCAAATAAATGGGTCATATCTATATCAGAAATATTCTTGATGTCTTTACACCTACTGAATATTTATTTCTTTTCCCTTTTGGTTAATATAAAATTGTGAAGCTACATGGATAACTCCATAGTAACATTTTTCATGACAATATAAATTCAAAAGTTTGAACCCATTTAAGCTCTATAACAGTACGATTTTTACAGCATATAGTCTAAGGAGGGAAATATATAAGACCTATCTAATGTTGAAAACTGTCTACACAGAGATGTGCACAAAGTCTTCAATCACAATGGAGTCTTTTTTTCTTACTTGCTGAATCACTTTTAAATAGCTTTGCCTAACATAATACATGTCACTGATGATTAAAGTATTTATAACTAGTGTTTTGATTATCGCATTGTCTACCATCATAATAAATCATGCGATGTTTTGTTGTTGTATGCCATTTTAGTATAGTTGGAAAGATTTAAACTAAAGCCTCTCAAGAGCCTGTGTCGCTCATCTTGGTCTATGTGCATATTAAACAATGGACACAGAAAAATTCATGACAAAATTGTGTTTTGGTGATCATGATGTGTTTGTAGATCTTACTTTACTAAACATTCTTCTTGCTACAATTATCTCTATCTATAATGAACTTGGCCCAGTAATTACAGGGAAAAATATATTCTAAAAATTTACAAAAATTTATGAAAATTGTTAAAAAATGACTATTAAGGGCAATAACTCCTTAAGGGGTAAACTGACAATTTTGGTCATGTTCACTTATTTGTAGATCTTGCTTTGCTGAACATTATTGATGTTAACAGTATATCTCTATCTGTTATAATATTCAAGATAATAACCAAAAATTGCAAAATTTCCTTAAAATTACTAATTCTGGGGCAGCAACCCAACAACAGGTTGTCTGTTTTGTCTGAAAATTTCAGGGCAGATAGATCTTAACCTGATAAACAATTTATCCCCGACAGATTTGCTCTAAATGCTTTGGTTTTAGAGTTATAAGCCAAGATCTACATTTAACCCCTATGTTCTATTTTTAGCCATGGTGGCCATCTTGGTTGGTTGGCAGGGTCACGCCACACATTTTTAAAACTAGTTACCCCAATGATGATTGTGACCAAGTTTGGATTAATTTGGCCCAGTAGTTTCAGAGGAGAAGATTTTTGTAAATGGTTACTAAGATTTACGAAAAATGGTTAAAAATTGACTATTAAGGGCAATAACTCCTAAAGAGGTCAACTGACCATTTCGGTCGTGTTGACTTATTTGTAAATCTTACTTTGCTGAACATTATTGCTGTTTACTTTTTATCTCTATCTATAATAATATTCAAGATAATAACCAATAAAGGGCTGCGCTTTAGCGCATGATACGCCCGTTGCTCTTTTAACTTGTCCTTTATGCTTTAAATGAATTTATATGATCAACTAGAAATATATATACAAATCAAAAGGGATGTTACATTAATATATTCACCAAAGTTTCATAAAATCCCCCTTTTTTAAGTATAAAAATTTATTAAAAAAACATAAAATTTATAAAAATGGAAAGGGAGCTTATGTCAATAGATATAAACAATTTATCAAAGTTGCATAAAATTTTGTGAAAGTGTAAGTTATTGTCCCAAAATTGGAAAATCCCCCCTTTTTTAAGCATAAAAATTCATAACACGGAAATATTAAATCTGAAATTATAAAAATTGAAAGGGAGCTTACATCAATAGATATAAACAATTCACCAAAGTTTCATGGACATTGGTGAAAGCCTTTTTGAGTTATTGTCCGAAGTGTTGAAAATCCCACTTTTTTTGTGAATAAAGACCCATAAATCCAAAACTTAAAATCTGAAATTTATAAAACTTGAAAGGGAGCTTACATCAATAGATATAAACAATTCACTAAAGTTTCATGGACATTGGTGAAAGCCTTTTTGAGTTATTGTCCAAAGTGTTGAAAATCCCCCCTTTTTTTTATGAATAAAGCCCCATAATTCCGAAACTTAAAATCTGAAATTAAAAAAAAAACGAAAGGGAGCTTACGTCAATAGATATGAACAATTCACTTAAGTTTCATGGAAATTGGTGAAAGTGTTTTTGAGTTATTGTCCGAAGTGTGGACGACGGACGGACGGACGGACGGACAACGGTATACCATAATACGTCCCGTCTAAAAGACGACAGGCGTATAAAAACAGTAAAATTTCCTTAAAATTACCAATTTAGCGGCAGCAACCCAACAATGGGTTGTCCGATTCATCTGAAAATTTCAGGGCTTATAGATCTTGACCTGGTAAACAATTTTACCCCCATGTCAGATTTGCTTTAAATGCTTTGGTTTTTGAGTTATAAGCCAAAAACTGAATTTTAATCCTATGTTCTATTTTTAGCCATGGCGGCCATCTTGGTTGGTAAGCGGGGTCACCGGACACATTTTTTAAACTAGATACCCAAATGATGATTGTAGCCGAGTTTGGTTAAATTTGGCCCAGTAGTTTCAGAGAACATTTTTGTAAAAGTTAACGACGGACAACGACGACGACGATGATGACGGACGACGGACGCCAAGTGACGAGAAAAGCTCACTTGGCCCTATGGGCCAGGTGAGCTAAAAAGGGAATGGTAAAATTTATAAGGGCAAATTTTAATATTTTTTCCTAACTGTTTATTGCTACCTTAAGATCTAAACACAGAGGGAACATCTAAATCCGTGTATTTGTTCAAGCCTCATCGATTTCAAGTTTTACTCTCCACATAGCTACCTGACTTTAACACAAGATGGATTGTATGAATAACTAACAATTAAATTTACCATGTGTGCACATGCTCAGATACGTAACCAAGTTGGTTAAGATTAACCCGAATAATGCAGTTGTTTTATTCCGATTATTCCAATTATTAAGCTATGAAAGACAGTTATTATAACAATCAGTGAGAAATATTGTTATGACCTATTAATGTTCCAAAACAAGCCATCAAATTTTGATTATTTCTATGTGTTTTAGGGACGACATCAAAAGTTCAATGTAGGATAAAAAACTTAATTCACATAGTTTTTTCACATAAATAAAAGGGAAGATATTAAAATATTAAAACATGAGAAATTATATCACTAACAATAGTGATTGTCTTTTCAAGCCTAACTAATAAAATTATGCAGATGCTTAGATCATGTGTAAACATCGGTGTCAAGATATGGCACGGAAGTTATTATGAAATTGTAAAGCACAGAAAGGGATACGGTAACACTCCTGGTAACAGTTCAATGATTTTACAGCCAGCAGTATAGGACTACAGAAGACTTGACGTCTTCTTCCACCAATAAAAAAATGTCGATCTTTTGTACTTTAATGTTTGTTATTTTCCATGTTGCAATTTTAATTAAATGAAACGAAACGAAGATTCTGTAATTTGTATTAGTTTATCATGTGGTGTATATATACGTAGTAGAGTTCAATCCGTCAGAAAAGTCAATCCGTTTGATCTGTCTGATCAGTCAAATATTTGTACTACAAGTCCGACAGATTAGTGACATGAGTTTGATGCAAACTTGACTGATCAGTGACTGATCAATGACCGCTGATTTATCGCTCAAATAGTAACAACTAAGATTGCAAGTACTGTATATTCAGTGTGTGTACAGCTAAAAAGATTCCAATGATCAAATGTAATCATGCTCCCAGGACAGGTAAATTTTTATTTTTGTTGTATTTTGTTATTTAATTTATTTATAGTACATGTATAAGTTTGAACTTTGTGAAAGTGTAAGTTATTGTCCCAAAATTGGAAAATCCCCCCTTTTTTAAGCATAAAAATTCATAACACGGAAACTTTGCTACTTTCATTTTCAAATGTTGAAATGCCACCATTGTGACTGAATACTTTTTGTACTCTCAATATCCTTAAGTCTTTAAATGTCATTATGTTATATACTCATTAACATATTCCCTAAATTCATATCAATAAGCTAAAGACAAAACTTGACAGATCATAGAAGTCAAAAGTATCATTAACTTACTAAATTGATCTATGAAGGCTAGCTGTTCTCTATTGAAAAAGCTTTTATTTAGACCCGAGAAGTCAGAGTATTATAATCTTACTTGGGTCTCTGAAGCCTGTCCTCCACTGACAAGGTTTTTTATGCAGCACAGAATCATGGAAAATCATTGATTCTAATTCACATGGCCCTGATGACTCGTAGCAAACACTGATATTCATGTCAACAAGGTATTGGAAGTTGTTGGTCAGATCGTATATCACATAGCTTGAATAAACATTAGAAATGTAGAACATTGAAATTTACAATAATAAAATATTATTTAATGAAAAACCCATTTTAACATCTTCACAAAAAAATAATACAATGGTCAACAATGAATAATTCTACTATTTTCATATCACAGACTACAGACTCCTTATTGAATGTAGCAAAATCTAGCTTACAAATTGGGCAATTTGATGGGAAATTAACTGAAAAAAAAGTTTTCTATTCAGAATAACATCATCAATATACAGTTTTTTCTCAGAATGCACTGATTGTAAGTTTAATTTTCCTTTTTTAGTTGCTCTCACTTAATGGCTGAATACGAATATGTCTTACCACAGAATAGTATACCTGCCAACGTTTCAATTTTCCCACAGGGTTTTTACATGCAAGATGGCTCTTATAGTCCTACAAAACTTTCAAGGGGCCTTCAAATATATTTTAATGTTTTTAATGGCTTCTCCATACTTTTACAAACCTATAGCCATTGTAAAATTGATTTTGTTTTAAATTGTAAGACAAAAATTGCTCATTCAAAATTTTCATTTGAGAGCCCCATGGGGGGAATCCCACACAAATAATGACAGTTGGTAGGTATGGAATAGATAACCTGTCAAATGTCTGTATTATGCAAAAAAAGTCTATAAATTAATAGTTGCAGTAATTTTTTTTTAATATGTTAATATATTAGAATCATCTAGATTTAGAAATCCATAAATCGCTTTGGTTATAAGAAAATGTTTCTTTTAGAATGTTATTTATTTTATGTCTATGATACTCACTCTATTCGTACAACATTTTCCATGTAGAACTTCTGTAAACTTCCTGTAATGTATACATTGTTCAAACATGTCAAATGAAATAAATTCAAACATTCATATTTACAGAAAACACTTCAATTTGCTACATGCATTAAAGTACAGAGTTTTTAGAAATTAATTAATATTTTAAATCAACTATTCATCTTAGTAATCTATTGTTAAACATATTGTCTTATTATTTGTTCCTAAAATTGCAGTCATTAAAAATGGGGACGTAAGGAACATATCCACTTTCATTTGTGAACAGTCAACCAACTAGTTATGGCGTCCGTAAAACTTACGAAGGAATAATTTCAACCTTACCATATAGAACTCTTGGTTTAATAGCTTCCTTGCAAGCAACTTATTTTAAGCTACAAGTTCAACTAAAGTCAAATATTAGCCTAGGTTAGAATCATTGATATATGTCATTCAGTTGGAAGATTGAAGAAAAATATACTGAAAAAGGAATTTTTGTTTTACATCAGATGGTTACATTTACAACCAAAAATGTTTAAAAAAAAACCCTCCTGATCTTAAATCAAAACATCTTACAAAAGTTACCTATCTTCTGATCTGAATTTCACATACTATCACACAAACAATTTTTGTTTACAAAAAAATCAATATTTTCATTTTTTGAAAGATCAGATGTATATTCGTCCGATACTTAATAAACAATTCATTTTCTTTAATTTATGTGCTGACTTCAATTAACTTTTTTGATTCTATCTTGATACAAATGATTATAACTAACCAAAACTGAAGTCAAACAAACTTCTGTTGTACTTTAGATAATCAATCGTCAGAGACAAACTTTGGTCACATGGGTTCAGTAGAAGGTGCACATCTATGTTACGGTTCAGTTCCTCTGTGTACACACAACACTTGACACCAGTACAACTACTGGTCACTTGGCAGGTTACATTGTCATGGAGCATTGGCTTGTCAACATTCAATGGACAACCTGCAATAAGATTCATGTTCACTGATTTGACTCAAATTCTAATATTTGATCCATAACAATGTAAAACATTCATTCAAATTATAACCAGATACTCCGCAGGGCGCAGCTTTATAGGACCGTAGAGGTTGAACCCTGAACGGTTGGGGCAAGTAGGGACACAACATTCAAGCTGGATACAGCTCTAAATTTGGATTGTGATTAAATAGTTGACACAGCATAGGTTTCTGATACAGAATGAATGTGATCTAATGAACTTAAAATCTTTTTTTTGCCTTTGAGCAATCCACTATGCTGTTGAATATTAATCCTCTCAAAAAAATGTTTGAAGAAATTTTCTTTTTATTTATGAAATCTGAAATGAGAAAAATTTAACCCCCCCCCCCCCCCCCCCCCATTTTTTTCACATCCCCCTTTCCCTTTTTCCAAAACTGATCTCAATTCAAATTTCTAATGGAGTTTGCAACAATAACTACTCATTTAAATACATCATAAAATATTAAAATGTAACAAAAGGTGCTTGTTATCACTGAATGGTAAAGATTGTTTTAATTTATCAGTTGGTAGTAAAAGTGAATATACATTGTATATTGTATAAAACAATGATTTAAGTTGACTCAACTACTATTCTGGACAAAGAAAGACTCCAATCAATTGAAAATTTCTTGCTATTGCACAATTTTGTGCAAATTAGATATTTCTGGCTATTGCGCAATACTGTGCAATTAAAAATATTTGCTACTGCACAATACTGTGCAATTGAAGATTTCTTGCTATTGCCCAATACTGAGCAATTGAAAATTTCTTGCTATTGCACAATACTGTGCGATTGAAGATTTCTTGCTATTGCTGAATACTGTGCAATTGAAAATTTCTTGCTATTGCACAATACTTAATATAATAATTTTGGATCCTGATTTGAACCAACTTGAAAACTGGGCCCATAAACAAAAATCTAAGTACATGTTTAGATTCAGCATATCAAAAAAGCCCAAGAATTCAATTTTTGTTAAAATCAAATTTAGTTTAATTTTGGACCCTTTGGACTTCAATGTAGACTAATTTGAAAACGGGACCAAAAATTAAGAATCTACATACACAGTTAGATTTGGCATATCAAAGAACCTCAATTATTCAATTTTTATGAAATCAAACAAAGTTTAATTTTGGACCCCGATTTGGACCAACTAGAAAACTGGGCCAATAATCAAAAATCTAAGTACATTTTTAGATTCAACATATTCAAGAACCCCAAGGATTCAATTTTTGTTAAAATCAAACTAAGTTTAATTTTGGACCCTTTGGACCTTAATGTAGACTAATTTGAAAACGGGACCAAAAATTAAGAATCTACATACACAGTTAGATTTAGCATATCAAAGAACCCCAATTATTCAATTTTTGATGAAATCAAACAAAGTTCAATTTTGGACCATTTGGGCCCCTTATTCCTAAACTGTTAGGACCAAAACTCCCAAAATCAAACCCAACCTTCCTTTTATGGTCATAAACCTTGTGTTCAAATTTCATAGATTTCTATTTACTTATACTTAATTTATGGTGCGAAAACCAAGAATAATGCTTATTTGGGCCCCTTTTTGGCCCCTAATTCCTAAACTATTGAGACCTCAACTCCCAAAATCAATTCCAACCTTCCTTTTGTGGTCATAAACCTTGTGTTTAAATTTCACTGATTTCTATTTACTTATACTAAAGTTATTGTGCGAAAACCAAGAATAATGCTTATTTGGGCCCTTTTTTGGCCCGTAATTCCTAAACTGTTGGAACCAAAACTCCCAAAATCAATCCCAACCTTCCTTTTGTAGTCATAAACCTTGTGTCAAATCGATTTCTATTTACTTTTACTAAAGTTAGAGTGCGAAAACTAAAAGTATTCGGACGACGACGACGACGACGACGCAAGACGACGACGACGATGACGCCAACGTGATAGCAATATACGACGAAAAATTAAAATTTTTGCGGTCGTATAAAAAGTCTAAAATAAACAATTAACAGGGCATGGGCTCGATAATATGTAGCTTCCTATCATGTGTATTTTAGTCTGGGTGCCATCTAATTGACTATCAAGTTGACCTACGAAGACCTCTGATGTTCATATAAGTGATATAAACATAAATATAGATATAAATAAAATAAATAAAATTATGAACTCTTGCAATTGGATTTTTCTAAGTTAGTTTAATTTCCTATTAAGATAAAAAAAATATATATATATATTTATCATCATTTTTTCTGTATAAGAATGATTTTTTTTGTTGTATTGAATCAGTCAATCACATGATTTACCTTTTTTTTTACTTTCAATGTTGACATTCTTTTACTTTAAATAACTGCACATGCACAATTCATGCCTTATCCATCTCTAACTAAGGAGTTAAATTGAAGTTCACATATGAATTAAGATTCAATGAGGTTGAATTATTCACTTGCAAGTGAATAATTAATCATTGTTTCTGAGCTTATTTTGACAAAATTGAATCATACTGGCTGCTTAAAGGCACTTATTATTTCACTATTTCACTTTCATTAATGATTGACCCCCCAAAAAATCATATTTTAGATTTTTATATATCTTGTAGCTGGTGCCCCTTTAAATGAATATCATACATCTTTCAAATTTCAATCAGCATGAACAATGGGTAGATTTTATTCTTAGCAAAGAAATCAAATAAGAGCCCTTTCCAAAATAAGTACCTTATTATTATTTGAGATATGTTAAATAAAAGGCTAACATATTACAAGATGCATCTGAAAGAAACTTGTTTTCTACAGGTATAAAGTTCTCTTTTATTATTTTTAAGGTGATTTATCAATAAAGAATTATATTTTAAAATATTAATTACTACCACCTTTTCAGATTAATTATTTAACAAATTGCAACCAAATATTCATGACAAGGGACAAGATTTACCAATTCTGGTTTTAAAATTGAGAATGGAAATGGGGAATACGTCGAAGAGACAACAATCGGACCAAAGAGCAGAAAACATTCATTTTAGTACATTTTCCCTCCAAACTTGTCTCCCTTCATGCAACTTCCTATTTTGACAATGGCTGAATGTTTCTAAGAATCGTTAAATGTCATTTTAAATCCTCAATCTTACACCTAAAAAATCTCAATACCAACAACTTAAAATAAAGGGCTGCGCTTTAGCGCATGATACGCCCGTTGCTCTTTTAACTTGTCTTTTATGCTTTAAATGAATTTATATGATCAACTAGAAATATATATACAAATCAAAAGGGATGTTACATTAATATATTCACCAAAGTTTCATAAAATCCCCCTTTTTTAAGTATAAAAATTCATTACTTAAGAAAACGTAAAATCTAAAATTTATAAAAATGGAAAGGGAGCTTATGTCAATAGATATAAACAATTTATCAAAGTTGCATAAACTTTTGTGAAAGTGTTAGTTATTGTCCCAAAATTGGAAATTCCCCCCTTTTTTAAGCATAAAAATTCATAACACGGAAATTTAAAATCTGAAATTTATAAAAATTGAAAGGGAGCTTACATCAATAGATATAAACAATTCACCAAAGTTTCATGGACATTGGTGAAAGCCTTTTTGAGTTATTGTCCGAAGTGTTGAAAATCCCCCTTTTTTTATGAATAAAGCCCCATAAATCCAAAACTTAAAATCTGAAATTTATAAAAATTGAAAGGGGGCTTACATCAATAGATATAAACAATTCACCAAAGTTTCATGGACATTGGTGAAAGCATTTTTGAATTATTGTCCGAAGTGTTGAAAATCCCTCCTTTTTTATAAATAAAGCCCCATAAATCAAAAACTTAAAATCTGAAATTAAAAAAAAACGAAAGGGAGCTTACGTCAATAGATATAAACAATTTACTTAAGTTTCATTGAAATTGGTGAAAGTGTTTTTCAGTTATTGTTCGAAGTGTGGACGACGGACGGACAGACGGACGGACGGACAACGGTATACCATAATACGTCCCGTCTAAAAGACGGGTGTATAAAAACCATGTCGGCCCGAGAACAGTTATTTCGTAGTGCATTTCTTTAAGACAAAAAGTTCAAATTAAAAAAATCGCACCTGCTCTTTCTCAAATTTTTTTTTACAGTGTAGTGAACTACCAGTGAGACAAATAATATCAAAATTATAGAAACTTCTACCAGCTCTAACTCAAAATATTAACAATTCTGTGTTAAGGGGTGTAAAATTCAGTTTGACAGCTTCAGACGTGATAAAATTTGAACTTTTTGAACTGGACCAAATCACTACTTAACATAAAGATTCAGCACCTAATTTTTTTTAACATGTAATTACATCCCCCTACTTGATATTTCATCCATTTAATATCAAGAAATAAATTGGGGAAAGTGTATCAATTAAAACATGCAAGTTATAAACTGTTTACACTAGGGACTATATTCGTAGACAAGGAAAACCAAAGGACGATAACTGTGTCCTTGGACCATTAGGTTCTTTTTACATGTAACAAATTCTGCATAAACATAAATAAATTAGGAGTTAAAATTGCAGTTCTTCATCCTAAGATTATTACCTCCTGATTGCCAGCCTGGTGATGCTATGGTACACTTTGGTTCCTTCTTGTACTTGGCTATTTTTAGATCACTCATGAGGAGAAAAGCAGCATATTCTGGTAGAGAGTTTGATGAACTTAACCCTTTGCTATCCTTCCATTCTAACAGTGAAAATCCTGGAAATTTAATTTTAATATGGATAAAAAGAGAGGATAACATAAGAGATACCAGTAAAACAATACTTTACTTTTATACTACCAAATTATATATCTTAAGGTTATCAAAAATGGGCTGCTGTATAGCAAGTATCCAACTCATTAATATTAAAGTACAGTGTTAATTGCATACTAACTGTTGTACTTTGCATATTGAAAACCTACAGGTTTAATCTTTCCTTGTCAATTACATGGCAATATATTTTCATCAATTTTGTTTAACTGCATCTGTGTTTTTGTATAACAGAAGATACAACTTTGACAAATTAAGTGACCATTTATAATTAATTTTTTTCCACTCTTGAAAATAAATAGCTCACAAAAAATAGTGTATATCTAGTGATTATGAATAGCTCTTGAAAATTTGTTGGTTTAAAAAACAATCAAACCCAAAAACTACTGAAGATTTAGACAATTTGCAACATATTAAAATTCACTGTTAAGTAAGTCATTAGGTGAAACCAATCTTACATTTGTTAAATATTTCACTGTAGCAATCTAAAAGAAAAAATAATTCAACCAAAAATTTCAACTTAAATCACTTTCTGATATTTAAAATGACCTAAATGTATTACAGTGACTTGACTGTTAGTGTTGCTATCCGACTATTGCAACTCATTCAAAATTCTGACCAAATTGCAATTTGTTTTATCAAATCAAACTGTTCAACTGGTCAAAAATTTTGAACTAACTGTTCAGTCAAAATGTGAAAGTGCAATGTGATAAAATGATAAAAAATATACTTACTATCCTATGTGACTTCATCTCTACTTTAATGTTGTTGTGACAAAATCAGTCTAACAGTTTGTATAGATATATTATAGTCATTACCATGCAGAAGGTGAAATGTAATTTTGAACTGCTATAAAAATGTCCAAACTATACTTTCACATAATTTTTCTTTTGAAAGGTCTGCTATATTTATTAGAATCGGACATCATTTGAATTAAAGCATCATATATTCATTAAAATATCTGTGGAATAACAATATTTTATTGATACGTTTCCATGGGGAGATAACCTAAAACATTATTCTTTTGAATAAAGTCTTTTTGAAAGTAAAAATGATTATCTCCCTATGGAAACTTCCTACAAACATATTGTAATTTCCCACATATTTTACTAAATATGAAATGTTTTTATTCACATAATGTATGATTCTTGGGAATATAGAAGACTTTTCGAAAGAAAACTATATGAAAACTTAGTTTGGACATTTTTATAGCAATTCAAAATTACATTTCACCTTTAGCATGAAAATGACTACAAAATATCTAAACACACTGATAGACCAAATTTTCACATCAAAAGTAAAGTGGAGTTAAAGTCTTATAAGATTGTAAGTATATTTTTATTTCATCGCCTTGCACTTTCAAGACTTGACTGTAATTTTCTACAGCAGTTTGTTCAAATTTCTGACCAGTTGAACAGTTTGGTTTTATAAAACAAATTGCAATTTGGTCAGAATTTTGAATAAGTTGCAATAGGTGGAGAGCAACACTAACAGTCAAGTCACAGTAACCCTCTCTAAGTTATTACATTACCTGGAATGGCAAACTGGTCATTAGTTATACATGTAGGTTTGACTAACTTCAGATTATTAGCAACTAATCTCTGTACAGCACAATCAGCATTGGCTTCTAAACATACACTCAGTGTTACTGTCAAAAAGTATAAACCATCTATTGGCAATTCCTCAATCCGGTAGCTGAAATTTACACAAATCCATAATGTATCAATGTTCCGGACCATATGAGTATTTGGACCATACGCGTATGATCATGACCATATGCGTATACTCATATGGTCCGACCATACGCGTATGGTCCAACCGTACGCGTATGGTTGAACCATATGAGTATATATACTGGTTTGGTTATTAACTGGCCGGTATTTGGACCATATAGGTATTTTTTCAAATGTTAATAATATTAATTTCTAAAAATGTAATATTAATTTCTAAAAAAATCAATGATATTTACAGGGAAATGTATTGTAAACTTGTTAATTACACCGACCATACGTGTACGGTCGGACCATACGCGTATGGTCGGACCATATGAGTATATACCCATATGGTCATGACCATACGCATATGGTCCAAATACTCATATGGTCCGGAACATAAACACTAGACTTTCAACTTTATGTATCCAGATTCCACTTTTTTTTTTACAAACTATCAAGATAACTCTTTAAAGTATGAAGATTATATTTCATGAATGATTGTATAGAATCAAATAAACTCATCACAGATACCAGGATTAAATTTGGTATTTACGACAGACACACGTTTCCTCTACAAAAGACTCATTAGTGACGCTCAAATTCAAAAAATTTAAAAAGGCCAAAATAAAGTATGATCTTGAAGAGCATTGAAGACCAAAATTAGGGTAAGTTTTGCCATATAAAGCTTAGGTAATATACTCCTGATGTAGAAAAGCCTTAGTATTTCATAAATTCAAAAGTTCTGTAAACAGTTAATTTATAAATATGACCTTATCAATGATAATTCATGTCAATAAAGAAGTGCGACTACAAGGCTGGTGATACCCTCGGGGAATTAAAACTCCACCAGCAGTGGCATCAACCTAGTATTCACTCTTCCCTCCACAGGAGAGTCACAGCTTCTAAAATATCTCTTCAATGTGGTAATTTCACATTGTTTTAGATGTTTTTTAAACTCCATCAAAGTGTTTGGAAGGATCTTCATACTCCTTTCCTCTGTTAGGGACATCGATAAATTATAAATTATAGAATTATAATCCAAAGACTGCATTTTATGATCAAGCTTATTGTTTTTCCTGCTGTTCAAAAGTTTACTGCAGTAACATTTCTTTTTTGAAAAAAATTGACATATTTCTATTATTAATTGTACTTACTCCATTTTGAAGACACCATTTATGTAGAATTTATCTTGTGTACCTTAAATAAATAAAAAAATAAATGGGGAATGTGTCCATTAGACACACATGATGCCCCAGCTTGCATATAGCGTTATAACAGAACATCACTCTAGAACGGTATAATTGATGCTACCCAAATTGATACTTGATTTAGTAATGTGGTAACAAGTATTGTGTATAAGTTTAATTACATTTAGTAGAGGCAAACATAAGTTAGAGAATTGAAATGACAAATTCAGAAACATGTTCATTTGTAAAACTGTATATAATTGTATAAGTGACGCCATAAAAAATCAAACTCGATCTGTGTTTTGTGGTATTAAGCATTGTGTATAAGATTCCTATTTTGTGGATGTAACCTTAAGTTAGAAAACGGAAACAAAAAATTCAGCAATTTTTCTATCTAGGGCATAACCATTTAAAAGGTAAAAGTGATGCCACCAAAATTCAAACTTGATCTGTCTGTTTTGGTAATAAGCAAAAAATTGTGTATTAGTTTCAAAACATTTGGTTGAGGCAAACTACAGTTAGAGAATAGAAACCAATTTTGAGATGTACATATGCACGAAGTACGGACGGACCTGTAGATGGAAAAGAGTTAAATGTCATACACTACGCTACTGTAAGGCAAAACAATAATTTAATATATACTTTGATTGATTGCTGCTTATGTACATCAGCAAATGTAAAGTAACCCTTCCCGAAAAAGAATCTCAACTATTTAAGATGTAAAAGTAAAGTAATTAAAACATCTGCTCTTGAGTTTTAGCTTAAGTTGTGTATGTATGGATGAAAAGTATTTTAACAAACTCATAACTTCTTAATTGTTAATCAACTGAAAATAAAATGATTTTCCTTTTATAGTTTTGGTTGATTAATTCGTGTATGTTGTTTTATCAATTAATTATCCATCAAAACTATTTTTATCATTTCATTTTTTTTTATAATATTTTATTTATTTCTCATAATTATGTTTTTTATACACATCTGAATTTACCAAACTTGTAAGTCAAGAGATCCTGTTCATATTCCAGACCTTCAATGGCGACAGTCAATTTGTATTTACAAGCATCAACAGATATTTTGTACAAGAAAGACCTTCCAATGACAGAAGCATCTACACAACACTGGAACCCTGTACAATCTGGTAATGTATAACAGGTTGTCTCTGTTGGTTTGATATATTCCAGTGTCAGGGACTGAGTAGTACAACCTATTAACAATAGAAAGCAGAATTTCAATCAACAGTCTCACTATATTCATTTTCTACTTCAAAATATAGAGAATTATAGCGTAATTTCCATGATAATACATGTACACCTGACTAATAAATGAATACCATACATTATCAAGTTTTATATGAAGCCTTGGACAATTGGAATCATCTCATATAAGTCAGGGGTGCTACTTAAACAAGTGATTTCATTATCACTTATTTCAGTGATTTTTTATATTCAGTTATCACCTATTTAAGTGATTTTGGTGTTTTCTTTGATCTTCAAATGCTAATTTCATTGATTTTTCATATTTTCTACAAACTTTTCTATAATTTTCCTACATAAATCAATTATCCCTTTATCTTTGGATATCAATATCCCTAGTGCGCTTGGGCGGTAAGTTAGTTAGTGCGATAAAGCTTTTAAAAGTACCCTTGGGAATTGTTCTGTAATCAAATATTCATTAACTACTCTTACTATCAGACAAAGGTCAACAATATTAGGTGACCTGATTTGTTTTCTTTAGAATTTGAATGATTTATTGTAAAGTTATGTCCTGATCTACAAATGATTCCAGTTTTTGCATATTCAAATAAACTGTAAAAACTAGCAGGCTTATCAAGCAAATGACAATTTCTGCATGTAAATAGTTGTTTTTTTCAATGGAATTCTGGTCTTTTTACCAATAAAAAAATCAAGCTTGTGGAAAAAATATCCAAAAAATGTTATAAACACTTGTTGAAGTGATTAAATTTTTACTTCTCAAATTATTTGTTTCAGTGATTTTGAAAAGTCAGAGCAAAAATTTTAAATATTTCACAGCCAAAATCACACAAAGAAGTAATTTTGAAATCACTTGTTTAAGTACCACCCCTGACTGATGCAATGCAAATTCAATCATTCAGTTCTAAACAGTATTAAATGTTCGTAGATGCTGGGGATGTCTATAAAGAATAGACAAGCCTGTATCCACAAATTTAATTTAAGAATTCCTCAACATAGCCAACAAACTGAATAAATGTCACATCTCCGAGTTAATACAGACTTATTTCTTAAAACTTGATGGTTAACAATAAAAATTTGTAATGTACTTGTTTTGCCTTTTCTCACCTTAAATTGATTGATCGATTGTTGGTTGCTTAACGCCCAGTGGCAAATATTTCATGCATATTCAGGACGAGAACAAGTTCACAAATACAATAGGTAGGTTGATACAATAGAGGCCATCTGGGATGATGGTCGTAGAAATTTGGACTGCCACCGGAAAAGGAGGGTATATTGGATAGGGACAGAAATTTTCACCTTAAATAATTTCTCATACTTAAACAGGAACTTTTATAAATACACATGCAAATCCCAAACATTAGAAATGTATCAATTTAATAAACCATAAAAATAAACCAACAGCAACTTCAAAGCGTTTTACAGTTTTTGTTCATGCTATAAGATTAACATTATTTAGTAAAAATAGGACAGATAAATTTTTGCCATTAATATCTCACTTTCAGAGAATGAATTCTGAATATTCAGGTGTTCAATTTAAAACAATGTCATCAGGCAATAATTACAAGCAGGGCATAGCTGTTTAAAGATAAGAATGAAGTAGAAAAAAGGGGTGGATGGTTCTTTTGTCAACCCCCCACCAATTTAGCAAATTTTCAGGAAAATTTCAATCCCTCAAATGCTTGGTTTTAAATCTATAAAGCATCAGCCTAAAACAGTTATTCAAAGTCAAGTATACATATATGACATAAATGAATCTGATGTTCAGTAGTTGTCGTTTGTTGATGTGGTTCATAAGTGTTTCTCGTTTCTCGTTTTTTTTATATATAGATTTAGGCCGTTGGTTTTCCAGTTTGAATGGTTTTATACTAGTAACTTTTGGGCTCTTCAAAGCTGTTCGATGCGAGCCTAGGCTACGTGTTGAAGACGACAGACAGCGGTTTTTAATTAGTGATGAGGCGTATCAAATTATAAACACTTGTCACACATTTGGACAGATACCTTATAAGAAAAAGATCAAATCCTATGTGATGCTTTTGTATCATTATTGTTTCCGCGTTTATAGTTGAATTTCATTGTAATATCATGTGTTGAAGATTTAAGAAAACAAGAATGTGTCCAAAGTACATGGATGCCCTACTTGCATAATCATTTTCCATGTTCAATGGACTGTGAAATAGGGTAAAAATCTAATTTGGCATTAAAAGTAGAAAGATCATACAATAGGGAACATGTGTACTAAGTTTAAAGTTGATTGAACTTTAACTTCATCAAAACCTACCTTGACCAAAAACTTTAACCTGAAAATCGCACTTTCATTTTCTATGTTCAATGGACCGTGGAATTGGGGTTAAGAGTCTAATTTGGCTTTATAATTTGAAGGATCATATCATAAGAAACATGTGTACTAAGTTTTAAGTTGATTGGACTTCAGCTTCATCAAAAACTACCTTGACCAAAAACTTTAGCCTGAAACTTGCACTTTCATTTTCTATGTTCAGTGGACCATGAAATTGGGGTCAAAAGTCTAATTTGGCTTTAAAATTAGAAAGATCATATCAGAGTAACATGTGTACCAAGTTTCAAGTTGATTGGAACCAAAAACTTTAACCTGAAGCGGGACGAATGGACTGACGAACTGACAGACGTAAGAACGAACAGACCGACGGACACACAGACCAGAAAACATAATAACCCTCTACTATCGTAGGTGGGGCATTAAAATATAAGACTGTAGGTTATCAATACTAGTGTGACTACAGACAACATGAGTGGAACTGTTTGTTTCTGCTTGTCTAGGTCTGCTTATGGAGTTAATGGGGGACCAGTCCAAATGAATTTGTTGACACTGAAATTGGACTTTTAAAAGAACTTTCATCTGACCTAAAAGATCAAAGTTGTTTACCGGACAAAGGGTCGAACATGATAGCTATGCTTATGGGACTCTGCAATGTCATTTTTTTTAATTGTGTCCAACAATTTTCAACAAATCCGCTTTCATCATGTGACCAATGTCTTGACCTGAAAATTTAGTTGTCTAACTGGAACTAGATTTGCCAAGGTTATTTATCAAATAAAATAGAAAAGAACAGTGTAGGATAAAAGTAGGATGAAAAGAACATTACAGTTCATGTGTTAAGTGATCAGTGCATAGGTGCTAAAGACGTTACATCTGAGGCTGCAACAACGCAGATATTTTTTTGAATACTTTAAAATTATTCTCCATTAAGCAATATCTCCTATAAACTAGATTTAAAAGTATGAAAAAAATGTCCAATTAGTTATGAATAAAAAACAGGCACTCTTTATAAAGACACTTATTTCAGTATTCCAGCAGCAAATAAACAGCTGCACCACGAGTGCATGATACGCCCTTCGTCTTGTGTGTGAAGTTTTATGCAATAATCATAAATAGTTTCTGAGATACGGCGCGACATGTGAAAAAAACCCTTTTTTTACAAAAAACTCAATAACTCTAAAATAAAATTTTGAATCATCACCAAAATGTATACAATTCTTTAGATTAATATAACTAAGGCGTGTGTAAAATTTTAAGCAATAATCATAAATCCTTTTTGAGATATGGCGCGACATATTAATCCCCCCCCTTTTTTTTTACAAAAAACTCAATAACTCTAAAATAAATTTTGAATCATCGCTAAAAAGTATACAGATCTTAAGAATAATATAACAAAGAAGAGTGTTAAGTTTTAAGCAATAATTATAAACCTTTTTTGAGATATGGCGCAACATGTGACCCCCCTCCCCCCTTTTTTTACCAAAAAAAATCAACAACTCTAAAATATAATTTTGATTCATCACCAAAAAGTATACAGATCTTTAAATTAGTACAACTAAGAAGTGTGTAAAGTTTTAAGCAATAATCATAAATCGTTTTTAAGATACAGGACGACATGTGTAGTAAACAGCTGCGCCATGAGCGCATGATACGCGCGACATCTTGTGTGGAAGTTTTATGCAATAATCATAAATAGTTTCTGAGAAAGTTTAAAGCAATAACCATATATTGTTTTTTAGACATGGTGGGACATGTGAAACCCCACAATTTTTGAGATACGGCGCAACATGTAAAAAAAAACCTCCCCTGTATAACAAAATACTCAATAACTCAAAAATAAAATTTTGAGTCATCACCAAAAAGTATACAGATCTTTAGATTAACATAACAAAGAATTGTGTAAAGTTTTAAGCAATAATCATAAATTGTTTTTGAGATACGGCACAACATGTAAAAAAAAACCCTCCACCTTGTTTACAAAATACTCAATAACTCAAAAATTATACAGATCTTAAGATTAATATAAACTAGAAGCTCTCAAGAGCCTGTGTCGCTCACCTTGGTCTATGTGCATATTAAACAATGGACACAGATAAATTCATGACATAATTGTGTTTTGGTGATGGTGATGTGTTTGTAGATCTTATTTTACTGAACATTCTTGTTGCTACAATTATCTCCATCTACAGTTGGGTGCAGACTAAACATTACATTAAGTAAACGCAAGTTAACGCGGCGTGCACATATTTCGTTAGTTAACTTTAAATTTCGCATTTACTAGTAAACGCTCATTTACGTTAACGCGGTAAAAATGGAAATTTCCAATGTCTACTCGAGTGAACGCGTGTTTACTCTGTGTCCGTTTAGTCAATAGATTTCACAAGTTTAATTTAACGTGCACGTAAACGTAAACGGGCGTTTACTACAGATTTCTCAATTGTATTTTTACGTGCGCTTAAAAGGAAACGCGCGTTTACTAATTCATTTGTAATTGTGTATATTATAAAATAATCGTCGTGTGCATTTGTTCATTTATTTATGTTGTTAAAATGACTTAATATTTTACGTATATGTGTTTTAAACCTTAACATTCAAAAACACTTTTTATTAGAAATATAAACATTTATCAATTGCCAAAAAAAAAAAAAATCAGTTCCAAAATTTTCTATTTTTTTTTTAAAATATCGACTTACATAAACCGGCATATTTGAAAAAAAATATGCCAAAACTGAATATTTCAAAACTTTGTGTACATGTAAAACATATAAAATTATGTTGTTAAAGTAATTTGTCAACATTCTTTACGGCAGATTCAACTAGGTTATGCTTCAAGAATAAAATAAATGACATATCGTACAAAACTTTGGTTCTATGCCGTAGCACATTATCTTTAAATCTAAAATTTAATTATTATATTAGTTTATATACAGATACAGTAACACGTATGCCTATGTAGTTCATAATAAGTTTTACAGTTACAGGACGAATTTCCATTTTGTTCTTATATGCAATGATTAATTTTCAATAAATTAATTAAAGAGGTGTCATTTCATTAAATGCAATCGTCAATATGTTGATCGAAAATGGACAGATGGATATTTTGATGTACCTTATCATGTGATACATTAGGTCAGTGTATCCAGGATACTAGAACAATCTGCGTTAACGCGCGTTTACTAAAAAAAGTAAACCGGCGTTTACTTTTTTTTTTTTACAAAAATAGAAGACACGCCTTTTTCGCGTTAACGCGAAGTAAACGCGAAGGTAAACGCCCGTTTGCTCTTTACAAAATTAGAAGACGCGCGGTTTTCGAGTTAACGTGGAGGTAAACGCGAAAGTAAACGCGAAAGTAAACGCCCGTTTACTATTTATGTCTACTAAAATTTCGGAGTTAACGCAGAGTTAACGCGGCGTTTACATACGGTGCACGCGAGTAAACGCCGTGTTAACTTTTTAGACTCTTTTTATTGCTGTTTACAGTTTATCTCTATCTATAATAATATTCAAGATAATAACCAAAAACAGCAAAAATGCCCTAAAATTACCAATTCAGGGGCAGCAACCCAACAACGGGTTGTCGGATTCATCAGAAAATTTGAGGGCAGATAGATCTTGACCTCATAAACATGTTTACTCCTGTCAGATTTGCTCTAAATACTTTGGTTTTTGAGTTATAAGCCAAAAACTGCATTTTACCCCTATGTTCTATGTTTAGCCATGGCGGCCATCTTTGTTGGTTGGCCGGGTCACGCCACACATTTTTTAAACTAGATACCCTAATGATGATTGTGGCCAAGTTTGGTTTAATTTGGCCCAGTTTCAGAGGAGAAGATTTTTGTAAAAGATTACTAAGATTTACGAAAAATGGTTAAAAATTGACTATAAAGATCAATAACTCCTAAAAGGGTCAACTGACCATATTGGTCAATTGACTTATTTGTAAATCTTACTTTGCTGAACATTATTGCTGTTTACAGTTTATCTCTATCTATAATAATATTCAAGATAATAACCAAAAACAGCAAAAATGCCCTAAAATTACCAATTCAGGTCAGCAACCCAACAACGGGTTATCGGATTCATCTGAAAATTTAAGGGCAAATAGATCTAGACCTGATAAACAATTTTACCCCCGTCAGATTTGCTCTAAATACTTTGGTTTTTGAGTTACAAGCCAAAAACTGCATTTTACCCCTATGTTCTATTTTTAGCCATGGCGGCCATCTTGGTTGGTTGGCCGGGTCACGCCACACATTTTTTAAACTAGATACCCTAATGATGATTGTGGCCAAGTTTGGTTTAATTTGGCCCAGTAGTTTCAGAGGAGAAGATTTTTGTAAAAGTTAACGACGACGGACGACGACGACAACGACGACGGACGCCAAGTGATGGGAAAAGCTCACTTGGCCCTTCGGGCCAGGTGAGCTTAAAAGACATGTGTACAGTTTTAGGCAATAATCTTAAATAGTTTTTGAGATATGGCCCGACATGTAAAAAAATCCCTCCCCCTTTTTTACAAAATACTCAATAACTCAAAAAGAAATTTTGAATCATCACCAAAAAGTTTACAGATATTAAGGTTAATATAACTAAAAAGTATATAAAGTTTTAAGCCATAATCAAGAATCATTTTTGAGATAAGGTGCGACATGTGAAAAAAACAGACCCCAGTTACAAAGTGCCATAATTCAAAAAGTTTAAATCTTATTTTCACCAAAAGGTATACAGATCATTTGACAATCATGATAAACAACTATGTTAAGTTTCATTAAATTTGGATAAGTGGTTCTCAAGTTACTGTGCACCATGTGGACAGACAGACAGACAGACAGACAGACAGACAGACAGACAGACAGACAGACAGACAGACAGACAGACAGACAGACAGACAGACAGACGGACGGACGGACGGACGGCGGACATAAAATTTTGAAGGGCGTATAAAAAGTAAATCTGGTGTGCTAGCATAGGGTTTAGTTTAAACATATTTATTTATAGTTGATTGGAAAACAAGTTTTGAAACTTATAGTAATCCCTTTCCATTTTGCGGGTGCGAGTTCTGCCTTGTAGCAGCATTAGCCCACTTTTTTTTTTAATCTACAAAGGTGTCTTTAACATGCATCCCCCTCTTCAAAACATGGATCAGCCATTTATCGTCCCCTTCCGACGGACTATCATCGTTTCCTCAAGACCATACTCGCAAATGATGTCAAGTGAGAGCCGAAAAATGAGTTTCTGAAATTTTCATTCTAAACGGGAATCGAACCAGGAACCTTTGTGTTAGTAGTCCGATGCACTAACCACTCGGCTCTCATAGGGTATCTTAACTGCTAAAGAAATAGAAAAGTACAAGCTAAAAAAATGTTTCAGACGCCTGCCTTTGATATTAAACAGCCAGATTTTATGCTATTTTACCTTTATATTCCATCCATTATATTGCCCTTAACTTTCATCCATCCATCGTAAGTCGTACCAAATGGTGAAGTCAGTCTGTTACATGACTGCTCCAGTAGATATTGTGACACACTGGCTGTATATTCAACACCTGCTGTACAAAGTAGCTTGGTAGTGTGGTCACTCCCACTAAATTATATTGCCCTTACCTTTCATCCATCCATCGTAAGTGGTTCCAAATGGTGAAGTTCGTCTGTTACACGACTGTTCCAGTAGATATTGTGAGACACTGGCTGTATTCAAAACCTGCTGTACAAAGTACCTAGGAAGTGTGGTCACTCCGACTAAATGGTAAGTCTGTCTCATTGCTTCCAAGGAGAACCCTAAAAAAAGATAATAATGGAATTAATTGAACACATTAACCTTGCAATCAGGTTGGTTACTTTCTACATGGACTTCATTTCCTCTAACAATAAAAAATTTGAAATTGATATCATTGCAGTATCGTTAACAGGACACTTAAACAATTGAAAAAAACAACAACTATGGACACAGAATTGTGCTCAACCCAAGTACAGTTAAGTAATTGTGCTTAAAAATGGACAATAATGCTTCGGCTCAAATTAGTGGCAACATCAAAACGACTTCCAAATAAAGCGGGAAAATATGGCTTGAAATAAAAACAAATAACAAAAAAAATCAAATAGCTGTGGTGGAAGAAAGTGAATAAAAGGTTATTTGAATTACCATGAAAGCAGCCCCACTAACTCAGGCTGCTTTGTTCCATTTATTGTTTTTGAGATACGCAGGGACATATGAGCCCCCTCTTTTTTTTTCTTAAAAAAAAACTAAATATCACTAAAATAAAATTTCGAATCAAAACTAAAAAGTATACAGATCTTAAGATTAATATAACAAAGAAGTGTGTAAAGTTTTAAGCAATAATCATAAATTGTTTTTGAGATACGGCGCGACATGTAAAAAACCCTGCCCCTTTTATACAAAATACTAAATAACTGAAAAATTAAATTTTTAATCATCACCAAAAAGTATACAGATGTTTAGATTAATATAACAAAGTGTGTAAAGTTTTAAGCAAAGAAGAAGACGAAGAAGAAAGAAGAAGAAGAAAGAAGAAGAAGAAAGAAGAAGAAGACATTAAATTTGTTTGCACTTGCATTTTTTAAATCGTATATTTATTAAAAAATCAAATGTCCTGAAATATTTATGTGAATTTTTATCTTCCATCCATAGTTTGTCCTTACTTGTTTAGTAAAATAACTAGATATCATTGAGATGGGAGCCATCTATGTGGGCCCCGCTGTGAATAATGTGCATTAAAAAATTGTATCTTTACCATAGGACATGGGTGTGTCAACTGAAATCAAAGTTTTTGACCTTGACCTTTGACCTATGAAATTGTAAATAAATTATGACACACCCTTTGGTGTTGGTTTATAAACATGTCAAGTATAAACTTTGAAATGATAAAGGTTCTCAAGATATAGAGCGGACACGATCTTTACCATAGGACATGGGGTTGTCAACTGAAACCAAAGTTTTTGACCTTGACCTTTGATCTAAGAAGTTGCATATAAATTATGACACACCCTTTGGTGCTGGTTTATATACATGTCAAGTATAAACTTTGAAATGATAACGGTTCTCAAGATATAGAGCGGACACAATCTTTACCATAGGACATGGGGTTGTCAACTGAAACCAAAGTTTTTGACCTTGAACTTTGCCCTAGGCAGTCGTTCATAAATTATGACACACCCTCTGGTGTTGGTTCATATACATGTCAAGTATAAACTTTGAAATCATAACGGTTCTCAAGATATAGAGCGGACACGATCTTCACCACAGGACACAGGGTTGTCAACTGAAACCAAAGTTTTTTGACCTTGACCTTTAACCTAGGAAGTTGTTCATACATCATGACACGCCCTCTTGTGGTGGTTAATAAACATGTAAAGTATAAAGTATGAAATCATAATGGTTCTCTAGATATGGAGCGGACACAAAGTGTTACGGACGGACGGATGGACGGACGGACGGACAGACTGATCACTATAGGGGACCGCCTTTGGCGGGACCCTTATTAACATCCATTTAGACCATTATCTACATTTTCACACAGGTAAACTAATTTGGCTACAAATAGATGTCTGTGTAGAATCTCTAATCTAAAATCGTAATTGTTATAATTTTATTTCTTTAAATAATCAAATTTAAATTTATGAAAATAATCATGATTGATAATATAGTATTGCATTAAGTTTACGTTTTCGAGGCTTCTTCACATATTTGTAAACAAACCAATATTGCCGTCACACGTGATTACCTTTGCACATGTGAAACAAATATTTCTGACAAAAGTCAGATTTCTCTTGTCAAAAGGGATTTATATTTATATTGCAATAAATTATTCAGAAGGAGGTACATTCAGTTTAGATTATATTTCTTATGAGCATTTAGAGTTTAATCAAAATTCTCCCAACAGCAACGTACTGCCCTTGTCAACTGAGTCTTGAATAATTTTATAAATAGGTTCAAACCATTTGAAGTAGAAAGGCATCTAATTCACATGACAAAGGAAAACAATGAATAAAGAAAACAATTTAATAAAATGAAGATCCTTTCTATTTATTAAAAACAAAATCTTCTTGTCTGCAAATTCGTAACTTCAAGGGCGAACATGTAAACAGGGCGAGTTGTCCCGATACCAAATTCACGCATGCGTACTTCAAATATCTACAGTAAAAACATCTGGTTACAAGTAAACAAATAACGTTCATGTAGATGAGATGAAATTTAATAATTTACATAAATAAAAGGGCACATATTTACGATAGTGATTGTTTTTCAATCCTAATTTACAAATTAAATGATTCAGATGCTTACTCATGTGGAAAAATCGGTGTCAGGAATCAGAAGTTGTTATGAAATTGTAATACACAGAAACAAATGCGGCATACGGAAAATTCAATGATTTTAAAGTCGGTTGAAGACTTGAAGTCTTCTTCCACCAAAAACCAAGTTATTTCCTTTCAAAATAGAACATTTTTCATATATTTCCCTAAAAATATATCATTTCAAACCAATATCCAGTTTTTGAATCATTTTATAATTTTATCCAAACAATTTCCTGTTTGATGAAAAATTCTAATATTTATTTCCACTATTAATCCAGATGCACTTGTTGTGGCCCCACCCACATCCTCATGGGTTTCTGAGAGAATTACATGTAAGTATGTGTGTATGTGATATGCATCCAGCAGACAAAGGCTATATTCTAGTCCATGCCCATAACACAATTGGATGCAAGACCAGACCCTGAAGAGCTCATGTTTCTGAAGCCGAACAGAATCTCGTAGTTTAACCGTTATGCACAGGCTGGACCAGATAATTATAACACATATTAGTTGAAATGAGACAAAATACTGGTTTGGGCAAACTAACCACAGTTTTATTAATTTCTTTCATTATATAATAAACATGACAATGAACAATGAAAGAATCATAAAAATCTATTGTTTCGCAAATATCAATTCACTGGTAAGTCTGTGGTACTCCACACAAGAAGCTGAAAGCCAAACAACTGTGGTTATCAACATGAAAATGGAAACTAACCTACTGATACACATGAAATTAAAATTAAAAGATTTCACTAAAATACAATATCATCAAACAAACAAAACAAAATCTACAAATAGGTGACCCATACAATGATAACAAATAGTCATAAAAAATAAAATCAACATACATACAAGTATTGCGAATGATGTGGTGGGTGGGAATAAAATTGAATTGTAACTGGAATATGAAAAGCACCCTGCACACGCTTTGTGCAAATTCAAAAGTGATCAAGCGCGCTTGTTATAAAACAAAGACTGTAATTAACAATCTGATTGGATAATTTAAATAAATTAAGAACAATGATTGGCTAGCATCCTAGATACCAACCATAGCAATTAGTAAAAGATTAGGGCTGCAGAAATTATGATTTCCAATCATGATTGGATAAAAGGAACTTCCTGGAGACAGTAATCAATTAAGTAAGCAAATGCTATATTCAAGTTCCCTCTGTATTAATACTTTATTTAATTAAAATAAGCACAATGTATATAAAAACAAACAATCTTGATGACATTGCAAATGGAAAATATTCTCTTTTCCATAATAAATCTTTTCTCAAACTATAAATCATGTATCTCTTATCCTATTCATTTGATTCTAAATCAAACCAATGAGCTACTTCTAAAGTATCATTGAAATTTGTCAGATGAAACCAACAGCTCATTTCCAGAGATCTTTCCTGAAAAGTCTTTTTCCATCTCTCAGCTTCATTTTCAATGATACATTTTTTTTCAATACAGATCAAAATCAGGATAGACCACCTGCAAGAAACCTACTTGAAACTTGAATGGCTTATGCTGTAAAGCAGTGTATATACATACCTGTTACAACAAAGTCACTGGAAAAGTCACAAGTTTTCTTGGGAAGTAAAGTGTTGACAAATATGTTCACAGGTCCAACTTCACATGCTCCTGATGACTCATAACAAACACTCAAGTTCATGTTTACTAAGTACAGGTTCTCACTCAGTAAATCATGAATGGTGAAGCTAAGAAGTAAACAAAATAAAAATAAAGATAAATTTCAGATTTATTCACTCAAAGTCAATAAAATCTTATGGATGAATGAGTGTTTATAAATAGTATATTGATGACAATGCATTATGAAAATGATGATCTCATTTTTAAATACTCATATAATCACAGACTGGCTTGATTTTGTTGAAACATTTTTTTTTCTCAATTAGATTCAATGTACATACACAGAAAATAAAAATAAAGTTTCAAATCATTAATAAGAGGGGTAAAAATTTTGCTTGTTTTTATATACATAAATTATCAAGAAAGCGTATTCAAATTCAAAGAATTATATGTTGAAAAATCAGATGTTACATATTGCAAAATAATAACAAAACAGTAAATAAAAGAACAATTTACTTACTCAATTCTAACAATTCCTCTCAGCCAAACTTGCCATAAATCTCCTAAAATATAATTAAACGCCGAAAGCTTAATGAACCATGTCATAACAAAAATTTATATCCTTTTTATATAATTTTTAGCCCCTGTTTAATTTTTAATGTTTCGATAAGTAGTATATATTCTAATACTATTCCTTTATAATGATAATTTACATTGGACGTTGACAAATATTTTGAAGGGTAACATTGGACATTCTACCAGTCCATAACGAAGAAAGCCACCATTTTGAATTCTGTTTTTTATTTTGGTATGTAATTTCTAACAAAATAAACGAAAAAGTCACATTTTGAGCCTCAAATTCCTCTTTTTGGGATACAATACAGTTATCTCCTAAATTTACATTTATTGTAGCCTGTATTTTCTAGATATAAAAGCAGTTTATGGGCCAAACTGCACATTTAATTTTGCTTAACTTGTTGCAAGCATAGATACAAGATTTTGTAAATCTGATTTTCCAAAACTTCATAAAATTTCAGAAATTACAATTGTGAGACCAACACTACAATGATATGGCAATTATTACAAACTAGAGGCTCCAAGGAGCCGTTGTTGCTCACCTGATATTTTTTTATAATTGATGTATGAAACAATGCAAAAATAATGCTTTTTTTTAAAGGAATCTGTGTGGATCAAAATCTAATTTTTTTTTATTCTAATTGCTTTCAACCGAATTATTATTTCAAAAATTTGATTTGTCTATGTAGTTTCAGAGAAGATTTTAGTAAAAGATTACAAAAACTTACGAAAAATTGTTAAAAATTGATTATAAATTAAACAAAATGCTGTCCTGAAAAAATCTTTTCTATCAGGGCCTGGGATATCCTTCAAAATCCCAATACTGGTCATTTAATTTTTGTAAATCCTGGTATTTGAGTCAGTGAATGAAATGTATAAATGTACCATCTGCTTTCCATTAATGTTTGTGTAGACACTGGACAGGAAGTATTATGAACATAAAGTGTGAGGCCAAATGAAGGAGAGCACAAAGCTTTTACATTTTCTGCATATGTTATATAAGTAATGTTTATACATAGTTTGATTTTCTTTACACTCAGTAGTCGTTATTTTAGGATTTTCCCAGGATGTGTGTTTTCTTTACTGTTGAAATGAAACAGATTTATTATCATATCTCAATCAGTTAGATGTGAAGTTTATCACATGTTCTTACAGTGACTTGACTGTTAGTGTTGCTCTCCACCAATTGCAACTCATTCAAAATTTTGACCAAATTGCAATTTGTT
Organism: Mytilus galloprovincialis; assembly: GCF_965363235.1. NCBI lineage: Eukaryota > Metazoa > Mollusca > Bivalvia > Mytilida > Mytilidae > Mytilus > Mytilus galloprovincialis. Next base: position 42,702,616 of record NC_134850.1, on the reverse strand, counting down.
TTATAAAATCAAATTGTTCAACTGGTCAGAAATTTGAACCAACTGCTGTAGAAAACCACAGCCAAGTCATGAAAGTGCAAGGTGATAAAATAAAACATACTTACAATCCTATAAGACTTTATCTCCACTTTAATGATGTTGAGACAAAACTAGTTTATCAGTTTGTATTGGTATATTATAATCATTTCCATGCTGAAGGGGAAATGTTTATTTTGAATTGCTATAAAATTGTCCAAACTAAGCTTTCATATAGTTTTTCTTTCTAAAAGTAGTCTATATTTATAAGAATCAGACATTATGTGAATTAAAACATTTCATATTCAGTAAAATATGTGTAAAATTGCAATATATGTTTGTAGGAAGTTTCCATGGGGGAGATAATCATTTTTTTTGCAAAAAGTCTTTATTCAAAAGAATATTTTTTTAGGTTATCTCCCCATGGAAACTTATCAATAGCATATTGTTATTTCACACATATTTTAATGAATATATGATGTTTTATTTAAAATGATATCTGATTCTTATAAATATACAATACTTTTAGAAAGAAAAACTATATGAAAGCTTAGTTTGGACAATTTTATAGCAATTCAAAATAAACAGTTCCCCTTCAGCATGGAAATGACTATAATATAGCTATACAAACTGATAAACTAATTTTGTCACAACATCATAAAAGTGGAGATAAAGTCTTATAGGATTGTAAGTATATTTTATTTTATCACCTTGCACTTTCACATTTTGACTGAACAGTTTGTTCAATATTCTGACCAGTTGAACAATTTGGTTTAATAAAACAAATTGCAATTTGGTCAAAATTTTGAATGAGTTGCAATTGGTGGATAGCAACACTAACAGTCAAGTCACTGTAACAGGAGGTTTAATTACATCAGTTCCAATACATATATACATGTTTTGTTAATTAGTAACCACTTGTGACAATTGACTTCCTTTGTCCTTAAATGTTTCTTGATACATTAACCTGGGTGCAGTTTTAACTCCTCCCACTTAGGAGTATCCAGTATTAAGAAGTTGTGTATTAAAACCTGTGTATGCTGCGTTGAATATCAATTTATTTAAATACAGATTAAGCAGTTATAAGACTAATCTTGGCTCTAATAGCGTTTTAGCTAAAAACTTGAACTTTCAGTGTTTGGATTATTTTACTAAAGCTATATTACAGTTTAAACAACTAAATATAATTCAGACTAATTTAACTGGAGAAATAAACATTATTTTGGAATAACTGACAACAAAATGTCTGGTAGAGGAAAAGGTGTGCGAAGGAAGACTAGGAGTTCTCTGTATGAGACCCAATAGGATTCTAATAACCCATCTAACTTGACTATAAACAAACTGAAAGAAGAACTTAACATAAAGGGAATAAAAACACCTACTGGAATGTCAAAACAAGTGTTAAAACAACTTTACATTGAGAATAGTATTGAAGGAGTAACACCTATAGAGACACAGCAGACAGAGAACGTTAGTGATGAGATTAACACAGATTCCTCACCAGAAAGCACTGTTCCGATTACCTTGGCAGAATCAGTGCATCAACACAGAAGCAGTGTATCAAATGGCCAAAATGAGAATGGTGGAACAGACAGGAACAAGACTGCAGAATCACAAAACATAGCTCAGTGTTTTGCAGGACCTCAGGAGACCTTCAAACAGTTAATTAACAGAGACAATACTCATCACACGAGTAGAAATCGTGAATTCAACCTTCAACAGTGGTATAACCATTCAGGGATTGGAAATAGGAGTGAAACTTCTAACAAGGGAAATAACAAAATTTTACAAGGAAATACAGAGAATGCATCTTTCATCTCAGGAACACAAATTAGAAATTTTTCATGTGGAGTGCATTCTGATGAATACTCTTATGTGGACATAATATCTGAATTAATGAGGAAACTTACATGGTTTGCTTGTAAATACAACTTTCATTTTAGTGCGAAACATGTTCTCATACATGTGACAGAGTTGTCAAGCCACAACTGGAGATTTGGAAATTTTCAGCTGGAGTTTTGGTCTCATAACTGGAGATTTTTTATCGACGTACGCAATGTTTTTTTTTGTGTGTTATACTGCATATCTTCCTTTTTTTTGGTTAAAAGAACAATAGTTATATACCTTTAAACTCCTGCATATCCATTTTTACTTGATAAAAGAAAAGATTAAAAGGTTTTCAAATATTTATTCATTATGTATAATTCAAGATAAAGTGATCAGCCATCATACATAGTTGGCAAAAAGAATCTCTACCACTTCTGAACATGCTTGTAACAGAAGGTGTTAAATTGATAGAGTTGTAGGCTTGCTGTTGGTAGCTGTCTCCATAAGTTTGGTCCAGTCATTAGGGCAACCATAGTCAGCTTTGCATGAAGTGTAGTAAGCATGGTCTTGACCCTTGGTACTGGATCTGCACCAATTAAAATCAGATCTCCAGACAGACTTGAATTTGGCTAGATACTTGGTCTTCTTTTTTTTTGCTGGGGTGTATTTGGTGATAAAATACGGTTTGCATTTTGTCAAATTCTAAAATTTTAGAATAGTCCAAGACAACTATACTTATATGGGTATTCCATTGGCTTAGATAGAAAACAAGCCATCAATATCATATTTGAGTTGATTTCATTTGTCTTTGAGGTTCAGTAAATGTTCCATGTTTTCAACAGCATCAAATAAATCGTTGTTTATTTATACATTGTTATACAACTTGTACAATTAGTCAATTTAATCCTTTGTCAGTATTTCACTTTTAATCAACCAGGCTTGTTTCTTAAAATAGCTAGTTGATCACAGGTAATTGCCTATTATCTTTGATTTATAGTTGTATATACAGTTTAATCCTAAACACCTCAGGCTAGTTTTAACCTTTTTTACGACATTATTTTACAATAGGAAACTTCTGTTTTTCTTGGATTTTTCCCATATCAATTTCGAGTTTCTCTGACTTTTTCTCTGTCCCTATCGATTTTGTAAAAATTTTTAGGAGGTTGACATTTCCAAAAAGCGGAAGAGTTCAAATTTTAACGGGAGGGACGGAAGAGGGTCTGAAAATCGGGATGTATGTGTTCCAGGATATCAGAATGACATAAGTGATGCTCTACCTCCTTTTCAGATAGACAGATTCCCCAAACTAGATCCCAGTGCAGCACAACATCCAATGAAGTGCCCAAGCAGCTCGGATGTAATGTGGTCTTAAATCAAGCAGTGAATGAACTTAGGAACAGTCATATTGCTAATACTACTAGAACTGTTTATGATACTGGTTTCAGAAAATTTGAGACTTTTATGCTATTGAATGGTTTTCAATTTTCTAGTTTACCTCCTATTTCTAAGGATATTTGAATTTATTTCAAAGCCCACTGCTTTAAAATTCTGAGTTTACAATACTATACCATTAAACTATATTTATGTGGAATTAGGTATAAGTATGTACAGGGTATTCAAAATGATCCCTTGCAATCTGCTCATAATACACCTTTAATTAGGCTTCACTATTTTTTAAATTCTGTAAAAAGACTGAAAAAAAACAAAAATCACATAAGATTACCAATAACTTTTGGAATTTTGGAAAAAATTGTAAATTGTTTGAGAAAAGGTTTTTGTTCCAAGTTTACTGATTTAATGTTAAGAACTGCATGCATTGTCGCATTTTATGGATTTTTGAGATGTGGCAAGTTTACAGTGTCAAAGGCCTCACAATTTGATCCAGATATAAATTTATGTATTGAAGATGTTGTATTTCACACAGACTTAGTAGTTTTGAAATTAAAACAATCAAAAACTGATCCTTTTAGAAAAGGCATAAATATACAGCTACATAAATTAGGTCAGCTTATCTGCCCTTACACAACTTTGTTAGAATATATACAAATAAGGAAGGATTTTTCTCCTACTAATCAAACCGATCCACTTTTTATAACCATTGATAAGAAACCTCTGGAGAGACAATATTTCCTCACCTGTATTAAAAAAGTACTGGATATATGTGGCTTCAACTCAAGTCATTATAATGGTCATAGTTTTAGAATTGGGGCAGCTTCTAGTGCTGGTAAGGCAAAAACAGAAGATCACTTGATAAAAACATTAGGGCGCTGGTCTTCAGATAGTTACATCAGATACATTAGGGTAATGCCAGCATCTATTAAAACAGCTCAAAGTAGGTTAGGTAGAATTTAAGGGAATGCTCATTTTCAAATGTGCCATATGCATGTTTTCACAAAGTTTCTCTATGATATTGTTTTTGTTTGACAATTGATTTTGATAATGTGTTATTTTTATGTGATTACTTTTAGTTTTTTTTTCTCATGGTTTTATTGAAGGTACCCCTCCCTTACCACACAAATCCTTGGGGACACTCACCTGTTACCATCTGTGTTATGGACATTTATGAAATTTTATCACTGGTTGTTTAAAAAAATTAACTCATCCCCAAAGAATTTCTAGGGATAAACTGTCAAATTTCATACAAACTCATTCAAACACCAATTCAACATCAACACTACTAGGCTTCCTCATAGCCTCTTTATAGGCTTCCTCATTGTCTAATTATAGGCTTCCTCATAGCCTCACACATTTATTTTGAACCATCGTTCCAATTGGATTGGTGTGATGTCAAGCCAAAGGTCTATACTTTGCTACTTTTCAGTATGCACATATATGGCTAGGCTCTTGGTTTACGCATGGAGCAAAACATTAAAATTTATAGCTGAGTAGATTCCCCAAGGGCCAAATTATAAGTGATGTATATATAGAAAATAAAAGTTTAATTCTATTATGATTTATGTTTAATTCAAACATGGATACCAATGGCATTGCTACACAATATTTCCCAGGAGTTTATTTACAAGATAGGTTATAACAGGAAAAATTAGGTTGATAATAATGTTGATGTGAGCTCAAAATCCTTAATTTTACATATCACGAGTTCAAATGGTGAGTTCTGAAAGAAATCAGGGGTAATTAAATTATTTAAATTACTATGAACTCATTATTTGTGACTTTGAGGATTTTGTTCACTGACACATTTATTAGGCATAGATTACCTTAGCCGTATTTGGCACAACTTTTTGGAATTTTGGATCCTTAATGCTTTTCAACTTTGTACTTGTTTGGCTTTATAAATATTTTGATATGAGCGTCACTGATGAGTCTTATGTAGACGAAACGCGCGTCTGGCGTACTAAATTATAATCCTGGTACTGTTGATAACTATTATTAGCAAAAGTTGAAATATAGGGCAGAAGTTTACATCAGGATGGTTTTAATTGTCATGTCAAAGAAATTTGCAAGAACAGTATCAGGTTGGATATTTACTCAGGTGTTAACACACATTTTCCTATTACATAACAGATTACCAAAGAAAAGATACAGTATAAACAACAGACAATGAAATTAAGATTAGTACAAGTACAACCTCACATCAAACATAAACATTTACCCTAAAAATATTTAAAAAGAATCAGAACACAATGCATATTTGGGACCACTTCTTAGAAATTTGTATAAACTATAACTTTAAACATTTTAAAGATGGTCAATCAACAATAAATGGCTAATTTTTTTTTATTATAATATATATCTCATATTCAAGCTAAAGGTCCTTTATTCAACCGGGACACATTTGAAATAAAAAAGAATTAAAACGTCCTCAAACAACCCTCAACACATTTAGAATTTGAACTAAGACTACAAGCAAAGAAGTCTTCTATCCTGAACAAAATGGGTGCAGATGAAATAATTCCAAAAAGTTTTATATTTCAGCATTAGATTAATAGTGCAGATATATTCTTCTGGTGACATGACTGTTTGATTTGTAAGGTGCATATAACAATAAGAGTAAAGAAATGACTCATAGAATGTTTACCTAAAATTTACTGTGATCACCATAATAGTTAGAAATACATGGTTATAAATAACGATTTTTTTTTAAATAATATGTATGCTTTTAATAACTATAATATATAAATCATTATTCTTTAAAAAAAAATCAAGCAAACAAATACCATGGTCATATTCCTTACTTGGTACAGGTATTTCCTTTTGTAATTTCCTTATTCTGAATTGACTCAGTATTCTAAATTGATGTTTCATAATCATTAAATGACTGTACCAAGTCAGGAATATGACAGTTGTTATCCATTTGTTTCATGTGTTTGAGCTTTTGATTTTGCCATTTGATTAGGGACTTCATGTTTTGAATTTTCCCCCGGAGTTCAATATTTTTGTAAAATTTCCTTTTTTTTTTTAACATTATTTACCTTCCATTGCACTTTTGTTTTACCTTTTTTTATAATCACTGTTTTTCCCACGCACTTGAACTGTGCAGTTGTATAAAATCTAATGAGAGGTCTTGTGGTTAAAGTCACTGCATATGGAAAAGGTGTTGGCAAATTACAGTAAGGAATGAAAAGAATTCAATAGCTTAGATTTTGATAAGATAACAGATTTTTACTTACAAAAATGTGCATGTACACTTGTTTTTAGTTAAACTTAGCATTTCAAGTACACAAAACATATTCAACAGTTTGTTTTTTATAATAATACCAGTTATAATACCAATTTTGGCTCTATTCTGGGAACTAGTAATTTACACTACATTTCATACCATATTGTTTTTCCAGTAGTCGGACATTGAAGTTCATTTTTTCTATCTGTACCATCATATGAGCATAACAGGGGTCAATATCTACTGAGGCATGAAAACTCCTGCCAAGTCTCGGTGAGAACATACTACAGTCTACTGCAGTACAATGTGGCTGAAGAGTACAATTTGCTGCAGGAGAAATGTCTGGTAACTCTATCATACCCAATTCACATTCTGAAATTGTGAAAAACATTTCAACATATTTGTATTCCACTATTTAAATATAAGTAAGAAGACTTTTTAGGTTCAAATGTAAAGAGAAAGCATTTTGATTTACTAGCAAATATGTGCAACAACCCAAGAAGAGTAGATTAGTTTCAGTATTATTCTTTATAACCATGATTGGATAATTTTTTATAGAAAAGAATTTTTGTTTTTCTATGAAAAAGAAATTTCAACCTAATTTCAATTCTCTTATGATTGTGGCCTGTTATCTAATTCTTACATAAATAGATAATTCTCGTATCACACTGCACAGAGTGTGATACGAAAAAGTGATACAAAAATCTGCTTTAATTACATTCTGAAGCGTACAAAAAGTCTTTAAATGTCTGATATTAAAGTTTGACACAGGAAAAGGACATATACATGTTACCTCATACAGGAATGTGCAATAGCCTAGATCAACATTTTTTAGAATTTTTAATTTACACATTTAAAGGGTTGACCATAAGAGAAATAGGTTAAACAACTTGTGAAAATTGGAGATTGCTTGATATGTGAATGCACTAACCATTATTCCAACCATTACTACTGACATTAACTACAGCATAACCAGTTGGTTCATAAAACTTGACAATTCCAAGGACTTCTTCAAGGTCATCTAGGGCATAACCTATCAGGGGTGTGGCATCTGTATATCCAGTTGTATTGAGCCAGTTGATATAACTAAATCCTATATAATACAGATAAAACTAATGAGTGTCTTGTTCATATCTGCAGAAAACAAATCACTGTATGCTATTCAATGAACATATATGTCAATTTTAAACTGATAAATAGTTTCAAAAAGGCTCCCTATTTTCTTTTTGTTAACTTCATAATTAGATTATTTAGTTTTAAAAATAAGTTATTACACAGTTGGTTTTAACATGAAACACTAAGATTCTTTAAATTAAACAAAAATGCATGTGTTGTTCTTAGTGGTGTTCCTATTATTGGAAGTATAAAATCAGTTGGTTCATCTCAATGATGTTGATAATCATTTGGGATTTTGTTAAATCAATTGTTGTAATCATTTCCGTTTTTATTAACATATCTACTTCTAGTCAATTTATAATTTTCATTTAACATGCACAGTCAGACAAATAGTAACAAAAATATCAGCTGATGACAATTAAACAATGTCCAACATTCAAAAATATTGGTGAAGATGAATAAAGGCAACAGTAGTATACCGCTGTTCAAAACTCATAAATCTATGGACAAAAAACAAAATTGGGGTAACAAACTAAAACTGAGGGAAACGCATTAAATATTAGAGGGGAACAACGACACAACATTAAAATGTAAACTTTCTATGAACTTTCTATGAACTTTCTATGAAGTTTTTTCTTTCACTTCCGGTACTTCTAACTCAACTTTCTATGAACTTTTATGAAGTTTTTTCTTTCACTTCCGGTACTTCTAACTCAAGAGCATACATTAAAGCATTCTGATTTTTGACAAAAATAAATTTGAAACTTACATTTAATAAGTACGTTCTAGAAATTTCTTTTAGTTAATTTTTCTAGGTACTGACATTTTTTATCTTCTTAATATTGTGTTATATAATTCTTTAATTTGTCTTTGTTTATTAATACTTTTACTGTTTAGGCTATTGTTGGTAAGATTCATTTGACACGGCTCAGTACTTATAAAACCCGTCATTGTATTATTGTGCTATGGTAAATTTTTGTATTCTTGTCTTTTGTTTTTGCTAATGTGTTAGTCTATATGCCTTTTTGTTTTTCTTTGCTGACATATTTGTTTGTTTTTTATGGTAATTAAGATTATAACAGAATATTTAACCTATTATGTCTGTTTGATTGTTCTCACATCGTCATCAATATAATGGAAATTCATTTTACTGTCATACAAGTGAGAGGTTTAGCTAGCTATAAAACCAGGTTTAATCAACCATTTTCTACACAAGAACATGCCTGTACCAAGTCAGGAATATGACAATTGTTATCCATTCATATGATGTGTATGAGCTTTTGATTTTGCCATTTAATAAGGGACTTTCTGTTTTGAATTTTCCTTCCAGTTCTGTATTTTTGTTTTGTTTTTATTTTTGAATAGATCCCCTTAGTTATATGTATATATTTCTATAAACATATTTTCTATAACAGAATAGTTTACCTCATATAAAATTAATTGATAAATGATATTTTCTTTTCTTTTTTTTTTCATTTAAAGAGAAATCTTTCATAAGCGCTAAATACAATTATTTAGTTGGTAAGTATCTAACAAGGAAATATATACAATTGTGTAATTATAAATGACATTTGAAGACATAAAACAAGACAAATTAACTTTAATTGTGTTCTGAGGTAAAGATTGATATTAAAAAAATCAGTCAGACACAAGATACTGGCAGATAACACTTTTTTATTCATATTTTGATACAGCTATATGTTTAGAAATTATTACTTTCATTGTCTTGAATAAATTTTGTTATATGTTTAATTTTAATCTGGTTTCCAATTGATTTACTCTTTTAATTATCTATTAAACTATGAAAACTACACAAAAGATCAAACATTAACAAATAAAGCTGCAATGATTTGGAATATATGCATAAGACATATTCAATATGGCTGATTGCTTGAGATTTTATAATTTTAAAAAAGGGGCAAATTAAAACAATGCCATTATAACAGATAGTCTGTTGGTTGATGTCAACCGATAGTAATTGATAATCAGTTGGTTATTTCAACTGATTATCCAACACTAGTTGTTATGTCTTTCACATGACAGTTAAATTTGATCATAAGTTGTGCTGAACGTTCATGACTTATTAGTATTTTTTTTAAAGTATTTTATGTGAGAATAGTAGCTGTCCTTTTAATTACCTGACTGAGCAAAGTTCGTCTGTGTATCACACGTATGTTTAGGTAACAATGTATTCTGGAAAACTTGTGACACAAACTGACAATCTTTTCCACTACTCCAACAGATGCTGACCGTCATGTTGACCACATACATTCCACTGTACATCAGATCATTCACAGAGAAACTATAAATACAAATCAATAAAATAAGTTATAGTTCATCAAAGTTTCATGAAAACAGATTAGGGCATTTTTGAGTTATTGTCTGAAAAATGGAAAAATCCCCCCTTTTTTAATGAATTAAACCACATAACTTGGAAAAGTAAAATCTAAAATTTAAAAAATATAAAGGCATCTCACTTCAACAGATATAAACAATTGACCAAAGTTTCATGAAAACTGATTAAAGGATTTTTGAGTTCTTGTCCAAAAACTGGAAAGTCACCCTTTATTAATAAATAACACCCAATAACTCAGAAACGTAAAATCAAAATTTATAAAAAAAACAAAAGGGAGCTCCTTCATACATTAATTTAATGAATATTGTTTTTCTCGCTTGAGCTGGTACTGCGAAAGTGAGAAAAGCAATTGAATCGAGATGACCAATGATAATCTATTTATCTCTGTTTTACCTATTAAGAGGTTGTTAACTTCCTTGACAACGGCATGTGTTTCCTTAGTTTCTAGCAATAATTTTCATATCACTCGACTCCGCTGAGAAGGGAAATTATCAGTCAGCAAGATCAAAGGAAAAATTCGTAAAATAGCGATAATATTGGATATTTTCCATATATATGTCTGTTTTTCCAGAAATCATTGAATAGTCCATGTGTAAGCCCTTTTGTAATAAATAAGAAGAATTCCAAGAAATATGTAACAGATTCATCGGAAAATGTAGTGTTATTTTATTCATAGATATATGAAAATATGGCAAGGCATTAGAGGTTCTATCCTGACATGCTTTCAACTATATCATACAAAAGGTTTCCTAATTTGTAAAATTTTAATGTATTACCTCACTTTGTATATACCACCAAGGTCCAATTCATAACTCTTCTCTGAAATTATCAAAAACACAAATATTATAATCTCAATAAATAATGGTCATAAAAAGACATCTTTTCTTTTATTTATTGCTTTTGATTTAGAAGTCTTACACAAGAATATCACTTTACCATATGACTTCTCATTTTTAAGAGTTCTCTGTTACGGAAATAAAAAATTAAATTTACCCAATTCAAGTCTTTCAAAATGTTGAACTGCAATATACAATAAATGTACATTGTCGGAAAATATAAAATTTATTTGTACTTAAGCTTTGGAAATAGGATTAAAAGCATGACTTGATGAGCTTTTCTGCTGTTTTGTGGCGAGAAAAATACATTTTATATTTCTGACAATGTAAATATATAGTGTTTATCCTGCATTTGAAACTTTAGTTGTTCTAAAAAATACAAATCATTGTCACTATTTTTTTCCAAGAAGTCGACATAGTTTAAACAGGGACCATAAAGAGGTCCCAGAATGTACTATTTTGCAATAAAATATCAGTACATTACCACTTGCTCATCATGGAAGCAGGGTATAATTTATTTGTATACCTGTCAGAAGTTGTATAGTCAAACTTTTTTGGTAAACTTTCGAATTTCCTTGTCCTGATTTGGACAACAGTTGGTATATTTTACAATTAATTTTGTGGATAAAAGCCATCCATAAAAGTTGAAAATTGGAACACTACTGATAAAAGTACTTTCACAGTAAATTAATGGAAGGGTGAATATCAGACAAGAAGGAGTAAGTTTATATTTATTATCTACTTTGAATGATAAGGCTGTAGAAATTCTTCAATTGCAAACCCAACAGATTTTAATGCATTATTCATGAGGAAATATAATGATTAATCAAATATAGAACGTTCACTCATACTCACCAAAGTCAAAATCAATTAGAGATACTTCAAAACTATATTTCTCTACTCCAACCAGTAAGATGAACTCACAGGGGTCCAGATTAAGGTAGGCATTAAAGTCACTCATGGTCTCAGGGTCATTGACACAACAAGACACCTCAGAACATTTACTACCAATTAAACAAACAATATCGCCATCAAGGACACCAGGGGACACTCCTAGTGTACAGTCTGTAAATAGAGAATAATACATGACAAAATGTGTATCATATGTCGTATCATCCCGAGACACCAATATCAGCCCAAGGGCCTTTAGGCCTGAGGGATGATATTGGTCAAGGGTGATACAGATTTTGCCATGTTTTATACGCTTTATCATATATTTCAACAGGAGAGTATTATATTGTATGAACTGTTTTCTGATCCATAGCACTCGGTTACCTTCAGTTCTACTTTTTCTTCTTTCAAAGGCCTTAAAAGAACTGCTCAATTACTTATCAGAAGCATCCAGATTACCTTACAATTTGCGTGCTGTTGTTTTTTATTGATTATTGTATTTTTTTGTGTGTTTTGTATTTTTTATAGTTCCATTTAGTGTGCCAAAAATATATAAATTTGACGTTCGTGACGTCACATACCAAACAATGACGTCATTCAATAAATTGCGTCACGCCCGAATGACCGTTCTATTGGACCTACTTTCATGCTTTGAGGAAAATTTTTCTGAAGCAAAAAAAAACAAAACTGACTGTATAAAATAATAAAAAAAAAAAAAAATAGGGGTGTGATAAGGGATATGCGATAAAGGGTGCGCATCAAAGTTGCGCAATATGGATTAAACAGCAGGCTATTTATCAAATGTGCAAACCTACTGTATTTACTACTAAACATATGATAAAAACAATTATTATAATTATATCGACTTGCACAAAATAATTCAAAAATTCATTTAATATTGATTTTAAATTTCCAAATTAATTGGAATCAAACTGATTTTCTGATGAATAATGAATTAAACTTCAACCTTTTTTGTTGTTGTATATATATGGGTTTTGCTTTATTCTGCATCATTCTTCTAAAAATGAAGCAATACTAAAAAGGACAGAAATCTGTATTTCTTTTGTTTAAAAATTTTCTGGTTCTTAATATGGTTACTAAAGTGTTTAAAGCTTGTCATGATTTATTTTTGATGATTTGCCAAAAAAACAGATTATTTTCATCTAAAATTAGGTAAAATTTATTTTCATTAAAGGACTGATTTAAATGATTTTCTTATTCTTAAACTAGAGCCTGTGTCGCTCACCTTGGTATATGTGAATATTAAACAAAAGAAACAGATGGATTCATGACAAAATTGTGTTTTGGTGATGGTGAGATGTGTTTGTACATCTTACTTACTTTACTGAACATTCTTGCTGCTTACAATTATCTCTATCTATAATGAACTTGGCCCAATGGAAATTGTTAAAAATTGAATATAAAGGACATTAACTCCTTAGGGGGTCAATTGACCATTTCAGTCATGTTGACTTATTTGTAAATCTTACTTTGCTGAACATTATTGCTTTTTACAGGTTATCCCTATCTATAATAGTATTCAAGATAATAACCGAAAACAGCAAAATTTCCTTAAAATTACCAATTTAGGGGCAGCAACCGAACAACGGGCTGACCGATTCATCTGAAAATTTACAGCCAGATAGATTTTGACCTAATAAACAATTTTACCCTTCTTCAGATTTGTTCTAAATGCTTTGGTTTTTTAGTTATAAGCCAAAAACTGCATTTTACCCCTATGTTCTATTTTTAGCTGTGGCGGCCATCTTGGTTAAATGGCCGGGTCATTGGACACATTTTTCCAACAAGATACCCCAATGATGATTGTGGCCAAGTTTGGATTAATTTGGTCCAGTAGTTTTAGAGGAGAAGATTTTTGTAAAAGATTACTAAGATTTACTAAAAATGGTTAAAAATTGACTATAAAGGGCAATAACTCCTAAAGGGGTCAACTGACCATTTCGGTCATGTTGACCTTTTTGTAAATCTTACTTTGCTGAACATTTTTGTTGTTTACAGTTTATCTCTATCTATAATAATATTCAAGATAATAACCAAAAACAGTAAAATTTCCTTAAAATTACCAATTCAGGGGCAGCAACCCAACAACAGGTTGTCTGATTCATCTGAAAATTTCAGGGCAGATAGATCTTGACCTGATGAACGCTTTAACCCGCATGTCAGATTTGCTGTAAATGCTTTGGTTTTTGAGTTAAAAGCCAAAAACCGCATTTTACCCCTATGTTCTATTTTTAGCCCTGGTGGCCATCTTGGTTGGTTGACCGGGTCACAAGACACATTTTTTGAACTAAATACCCTAATGATGATTGTGGCCAAGTTTGGTTAAATTTGGCCCAGTAGTTTCAGAGGAGAAGATTTTTGTAAAAGCTAACGACGGACGACGACGATGACAACGGACGACAGAAGACGGACGCCAAGTGATGAGAAAAGCTCACTTGGCCCTATGGGCCAGGTGAGCTAAAAACCAATACCCAACACTTATTAGAACGAAAGCATATTTTTATAAGCTTTCATTCAGCATGCTGTCTGAATTAAGACAAGGTTTAAAGAAAATGATTTTATTCTCCACTATTTGAAAGAATTTTTTATTTACATGCTTTTAAAAAGTAAAATCACAAAAATACTGAACTCCGAGGAAAATTCAAAACGTAGAGTCCCTAATCAAATGGCAAAATCAAATGATAAAACACATCACACAAATGGACAACAAATGTCATTTGCATGTTTGATTTAATAAACAGAACATTTTAGACTTACTAATAACCCAGCCATCTACAGATCCTTGGTAGTCTCCCATGGTATGATTACAGCGAGGTTTATTTTGGTAGAAAGCTATTTCTGTGTCTTCCAATATTTTGGCAATCTGCCAGTAGTTCAGTATAGCATCATCTCCAAGGCCTCGTCTTGTCTTCCATTGTTCCTTTGTAAAACCTGAAAAATATTATAGTAAAAGAATTTTAAAAACTTTAAGGTTAGTTACATAAACAGAAGGGAAATAATTGCATCTATATTACCTTCCAGTTTCATCATAAAACAAAACTAGATGTGTCAAAGCGACACGAATGGCCCCGTCCCAAAAAGTTGAAAAATCTGCAATTTCAATATAAACACGTGGACACAAACATGATGGTAGTCTCACATATCAAACATCAGCTCAAAATCTGGAGGCGTATAGAAAAAAAATCTGTATAACTGTGATTTTCAATAATATATCAAAGTCCAAATCCTGTAATTTCAGCAAAAATAGCTTGACCTGTAACTCATCATGGTTAACTCACATACCAAAAATCAGCGCAATATCTGAAGGCGTTTAAAAAAAAAAGACCGTATAACTGTGATTTTCAACAAATTCTCACAGTCCAAAGCCAGTAATTTTGGCATAAATTAGTTGAGTGGAACTAAACTTAAACTTGATCTGTAACTCATCCTGTTTAACTCACATACCAAAAATCAGCCTAATATCTGAAGGCGTTTAGAAAAAAGTCTATAACTGTGATTTTCAAAAATTTCTCAAAGTCCAAAGACTGTAATTTCCGCAAAAATTAGTGGAGCAAAACAAAACTAAAACTTGATCTGTAACTTATCATGCTTAACTCACATGTCAAAAATCAGCCCAATGTCTGAAGGCGTTTAGAAAAAAAATCCGTATAACTGTGATTTTCAACGAATTTCAACGAATTCTCAAAGTCCAAAGCAAGTAATTTTTGCAAAAATGAGTGGAGCAAAACGAAACTTAAACTTGATCTGTAACTTATCATGGTTAACTCACATACCAAAAATTAGTCCAATATCTGAAGGCTTTTAGAAAAAAAACTCTGTATAATGGTTTGTTGCGGAATGACGGAATGACAGAATTATGGAATTTCGGAATTACAGATTTACAGAATTTCGGAATTACGGAATTTCAGAAATACGGAATTACAGGATTATAGGATATCGGAATATCGGAATTTCGGACAAGGGTAAACTATATGGCACCGACAACTTGGTTGGGGGGCCATAAAAAGTTCTTATATATCGTAATATTGAGGCCACAGGGTCTTTACTAAAATTAATTCTAAACACTAACCATAACATATCATAGAAATATTGTGAACCATCATTTTTTGGCATTATCATGCTCCAAAAACTGATGTCACTTAAATTACAAAAGCTGTGAAAAATCCATTGTCAATCACCCAAAAACTAAACATAGGCACGTACTGCATATCAAATGAAAATGATGTAAGTAAACCTACCAACTTCAGCATATCCATAACCCCACTCTGGTAGACATGATGATCTTGGTAGTTCAACACTGTCCATTACTGTAAGGCTGTACTCACATGGTGCACCATTTGTGGTACACACCTCAAACATAACAGATACTCTGTACAGATTCTGGTCTGGCAAATCATCTATTGTGTACCTGGATAGAAAAATATATGTAATTAAAACAGGTAAGGCTGTATTCACATGGTGAACCATTCGTGGTACACACCTCAAACATAACAGATACTCTGTACAGATTCTGGTCTGGCAAATCGTCTATTGTGTACCTGGATAGAAAAATATATGTAATTAAAACAGGTAAGGCTGTATTCACATGGTGAACCATTGGTAGTACACACCTCAAACATAACAGATACTCTGTACAGATTCTGGTCTGGCAAATCGTCTATTGTGTACCTGGATAGAAAAATATATGTAATTAAAACAGGTAAGGCTGTATTCACATGGCGAACCATTTGTGGTACACACCTCAAACATAACAGATACTCTGTAAAGATTCTGGTCTGGCAAATCGTCTATTGTGTACCTGGATAGAAAAATATATGTAATTAAAACAGGTAAGGCTGTATTCACATGGTGCACCATTTGTGGTACACACCTCAAACATAACAGATACTCTGTACAGAATCTGGTCTGGCAAATCGTCTATTGTGTACCTGAATACAAAAAAAAATTCATGTGTTAAAGTATCTTACATAATCCTGTTTAAATTTATCCTGTATATACTTTCTTCCTATCTTATTCTAATTTTTGAGTTAAAAAAGATAACAAAAAGTTGTCAAGTGAAAGCAAACTGGATTTTCCTGCAGATGTTGAACCTTGAACAGATGAGCAAGTATGGACACAACATTTAAGCTTAAAACAGCTCTGTATTTGGATTGTGATTGAATATCTAAAACAGATTATTATCTAATTAACGAACCTTAGTGAGTGTGCTCACATACCCCCGTCCCCACATTGTCACTGGACAAATAGAATAACTCTAAGAAAATAAAATAAAAATTATAATTTCCTGTCGATATGCACATCTACATAGTATGTCCTTATTATCTAAAAGGTTTCATGAAATTCTGTAGTGAGGTTTCAGAGGAATTGCGATGACAAACTGTTGCAGTAGAATATTGGTGCAAATAAGTTCTAGGGGCTTAACTCCTAGAAAAAACCTTGCAAGAAACCCATATACCAAATATGCAGTCACTGAACCATGAAAGTGAGGTCAAGGAAAATGGAGATATGACAGACAAAAATTTGGTAACATAAGGTATCTGCATAACAGATGTGAAGCACCAAGGTCTTTTACCTTTTGAAATATAAAGATTTATACAAATTGTTTACACTGCCCCCACTGGATAGTAATACTCAAGTCTCGCAGGTGAGACAAAAACTTACGGAGATTTATTATATCAGCACTTATCTTTTGGGAAATATTGGCTAAGATCACAGTGATCACATGCTCAGAGCTAATATCATAAAAAAATTCTAAATTTCATGACAACTTTCTTCATTATTTATTTTCTTTTCAGCAAAGACTATTGACAATCAACAATTCTATTTAAAAATTAAAATTAAAAAAATTCTATGCTAAATAAAACATGGGCGACTTTTAGGTGTCAGACCACCAATTAAAAATCCCTATCTGTTCAACCAAATTTTGCAATTTTCACAGCTTTCTAAATATTTTACCTTAAGTTTAACTTCATAGAAACCAGGTATATCCTTAATTGTACATGTATCAGCTTTCTACATGCCAATTTTCACCGTGCATATCTTTAAAGCCTTCTAACAAAATAACTGACCTTCAAACAGATGTACTCCAAAAAAACCTGGTTTTCTGGAAATCTAAAATTAGTATACTATGGAGCGCATTAATCCTCAATTTTTAATGCAAACTACTAGACAAGTAAATTTTGGCTCAAAATGATCTAGATATATTTCTCTTTCACCAAAAGTTTCATTTCGGCAAATTTGTTGGTGAGTTTAAGTAAACAAGGACATCAAAAGCACTATTTTGTGTCAGAGAAGGGTTACTTTTACATACGTTCTAAATTGGAGGGAGTAATTGGTGGTCTGACACCTAAAATCTGTTATATTCAAACACTTTTTAAAGATAATACAATTATCATTTCAGTGATTTCAGTGAAATATCCAGGAATCATTTGTACTTTAGTATGAGCATTAAAGTTTCATTTTTGATTTCATCTTCAAAATCAATGAAAATCGAAAGAAGCGTTGGCAATTTCTGAGGAATTTGCTGTTTACTGTTTAAAATTGATCCTATTTTAAACTGTAGCATTCCAAAAATTGTTCTTGAACTTTTAAGATAAACAGTAAGCAAAGTTCATGAACTAAATGCGCTGAAAAGATCAACTCAAGCTTGTTTATGCCATGAATCCAGTGTGAAAAATTTCGTCAGTTTAAAAAAAAAAAGCCCCAACTTTTAAATCATCTCAAAATGACCAAAATTGTGTGAAAAATTTCACAATCCTTGCACGACATAAAATAAACCACATACTTTAGTCTGAATACTCCTTTAATCCACAAATAATCCTCCTGTCCGAAGTTGAAGTCACTTAACATGAATTGTTCCTTGTAATTCTCCAAACTCATCACCATGTACTGTGTACATCCATCCAAATTAAGTGAAAAATCAAATGTATGGTTTCCGAAAAATGGTACAGACACACAGCATCTTACATCTGTACATACATCCGATATATAACAGGAAGTACCACTGGATAACATGGGCAAGTTGTTAATGGTTGAACCACAAGCTGTAAGAAAAATAGCCATTAGTTATGATTTATTCATATACAAAAGGCCCACCAAAATAGAATCAAAGAGCAAAATGCTCTGAGGGATACGACTGCCATAGTTTTCATTGACACATGTATAGCAGTTCTGCCAACTTTTCATTAAGCAAATGCGTGAGATTTGGCCGAAATTGAAAAGATCAAAGAGGGAAAAAAATAGATCCAAGGATACTGCCGCAAAAAAGCATGAACATGCGTAAGTCTCACGCATTTTTGGCAGCCCTGGTACAGCTGGATAGTATTATTTTCAAAACTAATTCAACTGCACATGCAAAATGTAATAATCTGAATAGTCACTCAACTTTAAAAACAGCCAATCCCAGATACAAGTGTATGAGCAATGTACTTATTGTGTTTATTTTTGTACTATCAATTCCAAGTTTACTTTCCACAGCAGTCACTGAGAGTGAGAGAAGGTATTTCACTTCATATCTTATCACCGTTAATTCTAGCAGGAACCCCATTTCTAACTCTTTAAATATTAATTTCCTTTGGGTCAGTGGGCATGACTCCTTTCCGTACACACTTCTCTGTTTAAATTGAGATCGTTCTGAATATAATACGACATTTATCGACATCTAACGAGTTAATTTTTCTTGACGAGTCATATTGTATTTCGATTTGACGGAAAATACTTCCGGAAGGAAGACAACTCGAAATGATAATATGAAAAACTCCATTTCGGCTGAACTGGGTATACTGGGACTACATTTATTTTAATTTAAATAATGCATATGATTTAAAATTATGCAACAACAATAACCCTCAATAGCAGACAGACATAGAAAGAATTCCATGAGTTTCAAATTAATCAATGAAGCGGGGAATCCAGAGCAACCACTCAATCTGATACCCCTTAAAATCAAGAAAACTATACGCATGCGCATTAATACATAAACAAACCCGCGACTTGTGATTTGGAAGAAGAACGGTTATTTTAAAAATGATATGATGAATGGTTCTCCATTTCTTTATCGGAGAGTACAGTATCAAATATCAGTTTCATAACGGTAAAATCTGGAAAAACTTCAGTTCTTATATGACAGAAATAGAATTATCGGAATTCAGAAAACTCTCGCATTTATCAAAACTGGGGAATTCCCTCTGACATGTTTCTAAATTTATAAAAACACTAAATATAAATACCGCTTAATTCTGATTTTCCGTGTTGTTAAAAACACGCATATAGGTCAAGGGATATATCAAACATGAAGATTATGAGAAGAACATTACAGGAAAGTTGTTTATGTTCAATCCTTTTGCCTGTTTTTACCTTTTAAAGCAAGACAATCATAAGAATCTGAGATGTTGCTGAATGTTTAGAATAAAACGGTTGACGTGAGGGAAAGCAGCCATGACTCAGCGGTAAAAGTCTACAGATTGCTTGAAAGCAATCGTATCCCAAAAACAGTTCAAGATTTTCATATACACGTGGCCAAACAATCTCAATGAAAATGAGATGTGCCAATGCAAATACATATGCATACCAAATATCATTGACATACCACTAGTGAATCCCCCTAGTAGTTCCCCATGAACAGACCTAATCACAAACCTACACATTGTGTTGGGTGAAGGTTGGCACCTGTTAAATAATTTAAATGGCTGTCTTTACTCACAACTGATGAATTGCTTGACACTTATAATAAACAGCTGCACCAGCGCATGATATGTCTGTCGTCTTGTGTGTAAGTTTTATGCAATAATCATAAATAGTTTCTGATATACAGTGCCACATGTGAAAACCCCCTTTTCTAACAAAAAAAAATCAATAACTCTAAAATAAAATATTGAATCATCACCAAAAAATATACAGATCATTAGATTAATATAACTAAGAAGTGTGTTAAGTTTTAAGCAATAATTATAAATTGTTTTTGAGATATGGCACAAGTGAATCCCTCCCCCCTTTTTTTTTTACAAAAAACTCAATATCTCTAAAATAAAATTTTGAATCAAAACCAAAAAATATACAGACCTTAAGATTAGTATAACAAAGAAGTTTTTTAAGTTTTAAGCAATAATCATAAATTGTTTTTGAGATACGGCGTGACATGTAAAAACCCCCTCCCCCTGTTTTACAAAATATTCAATAACTCAAAAAATAAAATTTTGAATCATCACCAAAAAGTATACAGATCTTTAGATTAATATATATAACTAAGAAGTGTGTAAAGTTTTAAGCAATAATCATAAATCGTTTTTGACATACCGGGCGACATGTGAAAAAAACACACCCCTGTTTTAATTACAAAGTCCAGAAACTAAAAAAGTTTTAATCTTATTTTCACCAAACAGTATACAGATCGTTTGACCATCATCTAATGTATCATGGGAAGATACTGTGTAGTGACTTGATATCCCTGGTTTAGAAAATCTTAAATTTTCAAACAAACCCATATCAGAGCTTGCATACTAAAATAATTTTTTAAGAATAATTAGGAATAACAGTATCAAAACTATTTGTTATGCTCTTCTACAGTAAAGCTCTTACTGCTGATTTTAACTGACATAATTTATGGAAATTATATTCAGAAAGAGGAATACACAGCAGCTTCTGAAATTAAAAATAGGACAGAGGTCCAATGTCCCCTGCATTGCACATATTTTATCTATCCAAGGTACAAGGGCAATATTTAAAAAAACACTTTTTTTTGTTCTTTAAAACTTTTTGTTAGTATCTTAGAGAAAAGAAAGCTCTAGAACCAATGCAATGTGATTTCCTCTAACATTAACATTTCGCAGGTGCATAACTGTTAAAAATATTTAATCAGCACTTATTTTCAAAAGTGTCAAAGACTTTGCTGATATAAACCTTTGATATAAGTTTCATTACATTCTCGCAATAATTGTATACATTAGAGCGCTGACAATTAAATTGTTCATATAATAAGTATTTCCAAGGGGCAAACTCTTTTAAAAATAATTGATCAGCACTGATTTTCGAACTTGTCCAAAACATTGATGTGATAAACCTATGATATAAGTTTGATAAAAATCTTGCAAGAACAGTATAAGTGAGAGCACTAACAAGACGGGACAGACTGACAGCCATTTTTTTAAAATAATTAATCAGCACTGATTTTTGAACTCGTCAAAAGAGATTGATGTTATAAACATACAGTATAAATTTCATAAAAATCTTGCAAGAGTTGTACATTACAGCTCTCATAATGCAACTTTCCATATTATTCATAATTCCAAGGGGCATAACTCTATAAAAAAAATGTGATCAGCACTGATTTTTAAATTCATCAAAGACAATACTGACATAAACCTATGATTTAGGTTTCATAAAATTCTGACAAGAATTGTACACATGAGAGTGCAAAAAATGCAATTTTACATAAAATGTATATATTCAAGGGACATAACTCTTAAAAATATTAATTATCACAGATTTTCGATCTCATCAAAGACATTGCTGATTTTCGATCTCGTCCAAGACTTTGATGTTATAAACCTATGATATAAGTTTTATAAAAAATTGGCAAGAACTGTACAAGTAACAGTGCTAACAAGACAGGACAGACTGATGGACAGACGGACGGAAAGACACCGGGTATTTCTATGTCCCTGCAACATATTGCACAGGGGACAAAACAGAGAATGACTATTATTAACTTACATCGCCTTCCTTCATTTTGTTGAGCTGTTTTTTTTTCTTTCTTTCTTCTCATTTGAGTCATTGTTATTGATAATATCTATCACATAATTTATGAAAATTCCCTAAACTTTTAAATCACATGCATTCACAATTTATCAGGGCAATATTTTCATATCCCTATTTCCTCTCGTCAAAAGTGTTCTCAACCATAATCTATTATCAAATCATATAATTGTACTGTAAAACTTACTGTTATTCCATCCATCAGCTATAAAAGGCGACATTGCAAAGTCACATGTGTTCATTAGATACCAAGCAACGTCCAGTTCATCGTAGAGTCGTATGAGGTCTGTTTTAGTCATGGCATCCTTGTCTATGTTGTTAGAAGTGGCCCAAGTTGACAGAGAGAAGGCTAAAATAAAATGGTATTTATCTTTATCTGGTGCCGAAGTTGTAGTAAAGAGAGAAGCCTTAAAGAAACATGACATTTATCTATAACTAGCCCAAGTTGTCAGGGAGAAACCTGAAATAAAATGACATTTATCTATAATTAGTAGCCCAAGTTGTCAGGGGGAAACCTAAAATAAATTGGTAATGATCTAAACAAGCAGCCGAAGTGGTCAAGGAGAAGCCTGAGATAAAACAACATTTATCTATAACTAGTAGCCCATGTTGTCAGAGAGAAGTTTGAATTAAAACCACATTTATCTATACTGAGGATTCGTTTATTTTCGTGGGTAACAATTTTTCGTGGATTGAGGAAAACTTGCATGTTCGTGTATATTTAATTTCGTGGTTTTACCGAAGTATGCTTATAAGCCTATAGACATTTTGTGATCTAATGAACATATAATTTCGTGGTTCACCTGTACGCATGAAATCCAAGAAAATTGCTATTTCAAAGAATAATAATGAATTCACAGTAACTAGAAGTCCAAGTTGTCAGGAAGTACCCTGAAATAAAATGACAATTATCTATAATTATAAGGCCAAGTCGTCAGAGAGAACTCTTAAGTAAAATGACATTTACCTATAACTAGTAGTCCAAGTTGTCAGGGAGAATAAAAAAAAAACGACAATTATCTATAATATAACAAATCTCCATCCGAGTCACAATTTGTGAAAGTAAACCATTATAGGTCAAAGTACGGTCTTCAATATGGAACCTTGGCTGACATCGAACATCTAAGTCCTTTAAAAAGCTTCTAATATTTGAAAGTTATATGAAGTTATAAGAGTTGTAAGTTATGAAACTATAGGTCATTCAAATACCTGAAATAATCTACAAATAAAAAAAAATCTTTATAACATACAAAGATTTTTATTGGGGAGTTTACATATATAATGTATAAATATTGTATTCCAAAATTTTATCTTATACAAATTCTGTGACAATTTCTTTTGAAATAAATACTAAAATAAGTATCATATCATTATACTATTGTTGAATTACTTTTTAAGACATAAATACCTGCATTCTGGTATGCCATCTGTGGAGCACATGCCTGCTTTTTAAACCTTGCATAGTCCAGTACAGACTGAGTCCAGTCACATCTACTATACATCTCCCAACATGACGATATCTCCAAGGATACCAAATATACTCCTTCACTCCATAGATCATATAGATTGTACCTAAAGAAGGGTAACTTCATTTTATGAATATAATTCTTATTTGCACTTTTTTCAGTCTAATGTGAAAACTATATATAAGTTCTGATTTACAAAGGAAATGGTCAATATATATTAATTTCAATTTAACTTAAGAACTTTATTAGTATATAGATATCTCATTAGCACTCATATCATAAGCTCCTTATTTATCTATTTTGCTTTTATTATTTATAGATCTACAAAAAACATTTATTCTGAAACTATTTATTCATAATGAGAATTTACATATCAAATCTTGCTATCTTTCAATACTAGTTGCTCTTTTTACTCACAGTTTTATATTACATGACAGTGAGTATCAATAAAAAAAAGATTTAATGCTTACTGGGGTACGGTATATTGATAAGAAAACAACCTAACATTATTAGTAAATTATCTATATCTCATCTTCCCTAGCCAAGGGTTAAGATCCAGTTCCTTTCTCTCCACCCTTGGCAGATTAAATAAAAATGCATTTTGAATGGATGAAGCCAGTTTCAACTATAGCTATGACCTGTGAATATCATTACCTCATGGATCCAAAAATATATCTTAATTGGACAAGGGTGGAGAGGAGGAGACTGGATCGTAACCTTTGGCCTAAGCAAAGATGCCCATATCTCACCTTATGCGAATTGTCTTAACTAAACTGAATTCATGCCATTTATCTGAAAGAAAAAAATAATTATGCATGTTTGAAATCCTGTATGCTTTGGAGATTATAGACAATGCTAAAATGCAATTATTTCTGAAAATTTGTTAATATTAATGATTAATCAAAATCATCTTATAAAAGTGGAATGACTTTCAAATTTGATTGTTTTAATTAAATCTTGAAAATTATAGGATCAAAGTTTTCTTCAATTTTTGCAATTAATTCATTAAACATCTTAAAAAGACAACAAAAAAAACCAACTAGAAAGTGTGTTTTTTTTTTTATATAAAACAAAATACAAAAATTTCAAATGTCTATCTTTTTTCAATTCAAACAAATCTTACCAAATTCAAAGTCATGTAGAGGAATATAGAACTTCAGTTTTTCTATTCCAATGTAGATCTTTCTTTCACAGTGGTTTATCTCAAAGAACACTTCAAATGTCTTGTTGATAAACACTTCATCTAAACAACAGTTTATGGCAGCACAGTCTGACTTTAGCTTACATGTTATTGGATTGGTAGAAATAGCTATGACTTCTGTGTCAGAACAATCTGAAATAAAATCCTTTATGTATATGCATATAAATTGACGTGAGAGTTTTTGGCTCCAGATTAAAGATCTGACTGTAACTTTGAGATGAAGAACAGCAATAAAAGCACTGTTCCTTTGCTTTTTTGCTTTTTTTTTGCAGTGCATGTACATATTTTGTCTCATGGATAGATACCCCATATCCTTTGTTTTTCTATTTTATATATAAATGAAGCTACTGTCCAAAGCCACAAATCTACAAATTTTAAGTTATCAATTTCCAATTTTTTTACCTGCAATCTGTTTTAAAAAATATGAAGAAAACAAACTGAAAACAGAATGCACCTGTTGTAGTGCTGAGCATACACAAGCTCATGATTCTAACTGTTCAAAAACAGAAAGAAGGTTTCTAATGACCAAAGTGAAAAGCACTTATGTTATAACTCTTCAAAGCTGAATTACTGACCGTTAAATATGTGTCCTAAATGATTCAAATTCATTAAACATATTGCAAATTCAAAGTATCAGCTATTAGGAAGTTGGTGTTTCAGCGAATGAGAGATGCTTACACATTACAACTCATCACTGTCAAACTGAAGGCAATACATGAAGCCATTTTGTTCATATATACCTAGGGAGAATGTAATGGATTATTTTTTGGACATACGTATGAACTAATATCAACATACAGATTGACTACAACAAATTTATCTATATATAATTATATACCTTGTAAAGTTGAAAAATAATATGTTCATGACTAAAGTTGTGAAAAATCAGCTTACCTTTTTTCCAGCCATTGGTTGGTGAATCATAGGGTGACACTGATCGGCTACACTGTGATGATTGAAAATATCTGGTTAGGTCCAAATTCTGGAGAAGTTCTGAGATGTAATAAGCTGGGTACACTTGTGTTGTGTCAATAGATCTCTCTCTACTCCACTGATCCAGTGAAAAATCTGAAATCAATTTTTAGATTTTCAATAATTAAACAAAAAAATTAAGTTAAAATAATTTTCCATAATTGTTGAATTCTAAGTCCACTGATTTTCTTACAAGTAACATTTTTTCAATGTTTCAGTCCATCAGAAAACAAGCACCTACTAAATTGTATTCTTTTTATTTATTTTATCAAGTAAACAGCTGGAAAATATTTGCAACAACACATTTGTTCCACCAAAACTTTTTTTCTAAAAAAATATATTCTACAGAATTTGATACCCTGGATGAAAGTCTCTATAAACTATCTTTACCTTTCATCCTATGTTTCATCCCATGTAAATTTCTCTTTAAGAAACTTTTTATCAGAATGTCAAGTACAATCAGATAAGTAGTTCAGTATAAATGTGAATGATTGAAGGATAAATATGCATAAACTATTGTTTTTGTTAAATAAGAGTGCAATCATTTCTTAATTTTAATGGAAATTATTGACTGCCATTGGATTTTTATTCCTTTTTAAAGGTACAGATTGGTTGTTTTTCATAAAATTAAAAGAATATCAGAGAAAACATACTTAAATGTTGTTCGCATTTTTTAAAGTTACAATTTTCTCTTAATTTTTTTATCAATATTTCAGCAATATTATTAGTAGTTAATTATTGCAAAGGCCTCAAGATAAGTTTTTTATAAGAATTTTAAGATAATAAGTATAAAATTACTTTTTGATATTGAAAATAATACACTGAAACTTGCAATAAATGATCACTTAATTTTACAGCATTTTTGAAAAAAAAAATCCTAATCGCAATAAACATCATTTTATCACTCTCCATGTTTGAAAATATACAACCTAAATAAAAACCAAAATCTCTATTCTTTTATAACAATATTTAAATTTAGTTTCATGTTCATATTCTTTTCTTTTAAAATTCTTAAAACTTTGCTGAATAATAATAAATAGAATGTTAACCTTTTGTACTTGAACGTTAAGTATTTTCCATGACGCCATTTTTAATTGAATGAAATGACACTATGATTCCATAATTCTATTTGTTCATCATGTGATGTACCAGAGGTCAATAGGTCCAACAGATTGGTGAAATGAGTTTGACTCGAACTTGACCGATTGGTGACTGATTGGTTACTGATGAATGACTGCTGATTGATTGCTTAAATAGTGACTCCTAAGGTTGCAAGTACTGTACATTTCTTTTAAGGGAACTTGACACCCTGGATAAAAGTCCTTATAAATTATATTTACCTTTCACTCTATATGTATCATCCCATGTACATTTCTTTTTAGGGAACTTGACACCCTGGATGATAGTCTCTGTAAATTCACAACTTCCTGTCTCTAAACAGAAGGAAAAACTTATATCCATCAAGTAAGCTCTCTTTCCAATGAAGTCCTCTATTTTGTATCTGAAAATAAATTACTAATTCTTTAAAGCTGAATAACTGTTCTCTTTCAACATTTTCTTAATATTTTGTAACTTCTCAGGTCTTTTCCTAGTCAATGCATTAAAATATATATCCCATTAACCTCTATATTTCAAAAAAGTTAAACATTCGTTGCAAGTGTTTGATTAGTTCATTACTTACATTTAACAGAAATTAGGACACTTCTACAGAAATGTCTGTTATTGATATTATGTATCACATTTTACACCCTATTCTAGATATTGTCTTTTTAAGATAGTTTTCAAAATGGTAAGGACATATTATTTCAGGATAAAGAATTCCTACAAGTCTGAATAAAAACTCACTCCATTCTACACACTCCTCTGAGATTGAAGTGTTCCATGGTACCAAAATTGTAATCCAGTAATTTGTATTCTCTGTACATTGATTCCAATCCAACAGTAATGTCCTGGTAACAATGGTTTATGTTAATACGGAAGTTCATTGTCTTGTTTGTTAGTGGAATGGTGATACAGCAGTCCAAACCAGTACATGTATCCGTGGAAACAGTACAGACAACTCCTGAGGGTAGCACAGGGACAGAAACAGGCTTTCCACAATCTGAAAATAGTTGAAAATATTTTTAGGGGAAATGCAAAAAAAAATATCTCATATACAAGTTTTTTATATATACATAAAAATTTCTTCAAAACATTTTAATTTTAATGAACAGACACTGTTTGGGAGCCACCGCCAACCCATCCTCCTGCCCGATGAAAATGAAATGTACAAAGACTAAAATAACTGCATACCAAATATCATTGACTTACTGTTAGCGGTCATCAATTTTTATACATTGTTGACACTGCAGGTTGAAATTGAGCATGCCAAAGTCTCACTTTATTTTATTTTGCCAAATAGGCAAAAAAGTACTGCAGAATCAATAAACATTACAAAAAACATGTTACTTCATAAAATGTATTAAAATTGTATGTGATCAGGATCCACATTATTTCAATATAAATACACATATATATGAACAATGTCTCCTTTGGTTCAATCAAACCTGAGTAAAGTGGACAGTGAATAAACTACTTTTATGTTAATTCAATCAAAAAATAAAGTATTATTTTTCCTTTTTTCAAGTCTGTAACAATACCCTCTGGAAACTGAACCCTTAGTATTCCGAATTCTGTTCTAATCATGCAGTCACAATACTCTTAATTACATTATTTATTACCTGTCACAACCAGTTTGTTCAATTAATTTAATATGATAATAGTATTGATCTATATGCATTCAATACAAAAATATTTACATACAAGTCTTTTTTGTGCCGTTTGATTGTTTTCTCATCGTTACATACACTACATATCTGTTCTCCTGTGTGTTTTGTGTGACAGCAATATAAATTTCCAAGAAAATTCATCACTAACATATCAATAATGAAATAATTTTTGAATGCTATAAATGTCTTCATTCACTGTCTAATTAAAGATAAATAATTCAAAAACTGTACCATTCTTGACACCTCCAACATTTCCATAATAGGTACTTCCCAGCTGATCACATGGAGGCTCATACAGATAAGCTGCTATGCCAGAGTCAGACATTAACTTGAATGTTTCTGGTCCCCTCAGAGGTTCTGTCTTCGTTACACTGTTGTCTGTCAGCCATGTTGCCAATCCTTGAAATCCTGGGAAATAAAAATTTATATGTTATTATGACTTTCTCCGCCTCTTGCTGATTTATATATAACGTAGTATTATTATTTTTACTAATCCTTTCCTTGCATCCATCCTTTTTTTTAATATATCAACTCTTGGTTTAAACTCAGCATTTCTGGCTTCAATGGGTATCATAATTTAAGAAGTAGGTTAATTAATGATGACTTCAAAATTTCCAAAAATAGACTTATTTCAACATATAACAATGAAGGTCTTAGATCTGTCTTTTTGGGGGGGAAATGAGACTGAATTTGCAAAGTCAATGAAGAATAGCATTCTTTGAGGAGTTGTCAGTCCTTTTTTGTAAGACAAACTCTAGACAGATGTTTGAGATGCCAAAAAATTAATCTTACTTGCAGAAATAAATCTACATGGTGTTTCATAGTTTACAGGCATCATTACAACCAATGCAAGTATCTGGGGGAAATTTGGGGAAAAATGGGAACATAATCAGCCAAAACAATTCAATACTGTATTCATTCAAAAACTGCACTAGGGTGGTAAATGTTCTCTCTCACTGAGAGCCAAAGTCTACATATGATGATTATAGCAAAGACCCTGTGATTGAATCAATATCAATACAAAAATATGCCATCTTTAATGACTTAACAATAGTCTCGTACCTATATCCCTTCTGAATAAGTCTGTTTAAAGGTTTTGTTAGCTTTTTAGGTGAATGCTGACATTTTTGTGATTTGTATATTATAAAAGCCATTCTTATTGCTGTCTGTACTCCTCAACAAAACACAGTCAGCATATATGCACAAAGTTTCGTTATGCTGGGTATTAAAGAAAAGGAATTAGAATTTTGATGTTTTGTTTTTCAATTTCC
Source organism: Mytilus galloprovincialis (assembly GCF_965363235.1). NCBI lineage: Eukaryota > Metazoa > Mollusca > Bivalvia > Mytilida > Mytilidae > Mytilus > Mytilus galloprovincialis. The sequence continues at coordinate 42,672,503 of NC_134850.1, read as the reverse complement.
ATGGTAACGGTAGCCATCTTGCACATTCCCAAGTCAGAGGAACAATTTGTACATGGTGGTCAACATTATAGCTTAGTTCCATCAACATTGGTCCATCCAATTCTGAGAACTAGTTTGTCCAATAATAGTGAAAGAAAAATATTAATAAGAAACAAAATGTAGAATAACAATATTGTCACACCAATTCCATTGAAAGTGCCATAATAATAATAATAACTCAGGAAAAAAACAAGGTTCTCAAAATTTTGTTTGGGACACTTAGAAATTTTGTTTGGCAGACTTTAAATTGCTAATATTTATGTTGCTTTAAGCAATGTGTTGAGGTCTTTTGGTCCATTTTCTTTAGTTTTCCCTTCTTTTTCTTCAAAAAATTACTATTATATTTATAGATTCTATATAAAAGAGAAGAGGCAAAGAATCTTCATAGAAATGAAATGTTGATTGCTAACCCAGCTGAATACTAAAATATCATTGACATTGATATTTTGTAACATTTGCCGTATTGTATTGAACTGTCTTCCAATTTATATAATTTTTTTAACAAAACACTAATATATACCTGTATATAATCCTGAATTCCAGTCACATGACAATTTTGGAAGTCTGTATTTGTCAAAAATTACAACGTCAACTCCACATGGTGTTGTGTCTGTATCTGACTCACGACAAATTTGAAGTTTCATGTCAATCAAGTAATCTCCTTCCATCTCCAAGTCTCTTACTGTAAACCTGTTTTAAAATAGGTTTTAATTTAATCAGGTCTTTGTTTATAATCATGTTAAAACACTCAATATGTTTTGGAATAGCAACATCCCTCCTAGTTTACAGAAAATAAATATTTGTTTGTTGAAGTGGCATTATAGCTACACTTTCTTAAGTATATGTAGAAAAAAAAAACTTTTTTTTTTCAAAAATTGACAAGAATTAAAATTGTTATTAATCAAATTTAGTTAGTAGCATTCACTTTAAATATGCAACCTTTTCCATCACTTACTTGCAAGACAATAATTTGACCTTATTTGAATCCATATACTTAGAACTACACGCATGATGTATGCTCTGTAAAAGAGATTGTACATGGATTCAGCATATTCACTTATTGAAAAGCACAAAATCAGAGCAGGAACACAATGCTAAATGGTTTTACTGTACAAGGTTTTATACATGTAAGTGAAAACATACTTACTCCATTCTAACATATCCAAACAACCAAACTTCAGTCAACTGACCCCATTCATAATCAAATAAGAGTGTACTGAATGTTAATTTTTCTATTCCAACACGAAGTCTGAACAAACATGGGTCAAATTTTACAAATGTCTCAAAGCGTTTGCCGATTCTGGTGTCTGACAAACAACAGTAAACAGATGTACAATCACTGCCAACATTACATACAACACCTGATATAGTGGGAAGAGTTGCCATTGGCTGTCCACATGCTGTCAATATATAAGAAAAAAATAAGTTGTATGATCACATTTCAATGTAACCATAGTCAGTGCATATTAACAATTGTATATATTTTATATTTGCCGGGTTGGAGTAAAGCAAAAGAATGTTTACCATTCATTATTAAATAAGGTTGTTCAATAAAATATACACCTGGAAAAAAGTATTGTAACACTTCCATTGAAAACAATGTAAAATGACATGATTGTAGATTGTGTATAATTTGGGTTTTATCAAATACTTTTCATCCGTTTACGTTTAATAATTGAATTCAAGGTTTTAATTTAATTTTTATCCAATAGTAATGCTATAACAGCTGCACAGAAATAGTTTTTTGCCCTTTTCATAAATTTGAGGCTCTAAAGAGCCTGTGTCGCTTACCTTGGTCTATGTGCATATTAAACAAAGGACAAAGATGGATTCATGACAAAATTGTGTTTTGGTAATGGTGATGTGTTTGTACATCTTACTTTGCTGAACATTCTTGCTGCTTACAATTATCTCTATCTATAATGAACTTGGTCCAGTAGTTACAGTGAAAATATGTTGTAAAAATTTACAAAAATTTACAAAATTTATGAAAATTGTAAAAAATTTACTATAAGGGCAATTACTCCTTAAGGGGAAATCGACAATTTTGATAATGTTGACTTATTTGTAGGTATTACATTGTACTTTGCTGTACATTATTGCTGTTTACAGTTTATCTCTATCCATAATAATATTCAAGATAATAACCAAAAGCTGCAAAACATTTTCTTAAAATTACCAATTTAAGGGCAGCAACCCAACAACAGGTTACCTGATCAGTCTGAAAATTTCAGGGCAGATAGATCTTGAGCTAATGAACAATTCTATCCCAATCAGATTTGCTTAAAATGCTTTGGTTCTAGAGATATAAGCCCAAATCTACATTTTACCCTATGTACTATTTTTAGCCATTTAGGCCATCTTGCTTTGTCGCCAGGTGTGGTAAAAAAAATGCAAATTTTGCAGGACTCAATTTTCCAAAACATTAGTTCTGCAATAAATACAGATTTTTTTATTCATTAAACCCATTTAGAACTGTATGAAATGCCTAGTTTAACACACATTTTCTGTATCAGATGTTTCGTTTTGCTGAAAAAAATACTTTTATAAAATGTTGGCATAGAAGAAAAGACAAAAGTTGAATAACTTTTTCTGTACAGCTCTAATGATGCATCTCTCTAGTCTTAATTTTGCATGAATTGTAAGTTAATAACACAAATTTAAGTTTAAACCATAATTGAATTAAAAGTGTTTGGTAAAACCCAAATTATACACATTCTACAATTATGTCAGAATACACTGTTATCAATGGAAGTGTTGCAATACTTTTTTCCAGGTGCAGGCCCGTAGCCAGGAATTTCCAAAAAGGGGTTATTTGGCCTCAAAAACTCGACTTTAACAGTCACAATTCAAACAGAACGTTGACTCTGAAAGTCATTATTTGTTCTATGTCTAATCCATCAACCAATCTATCATTAGATATTACGATGATTTCGATCAAAAATCTGCCATTCAACATATCCTCCCATACAATATATGATTCAAAAAGTTATGGTTCAAAATACAAGTGCTTATCTTATTTAAAAAGAAATATAAAGGCATAGACAACACTTTATACATGTATTAAAAATTTTAATCATTTACAAGACAACTTACAATTAGTCCAACCATGTGTGTGTCCACTGTAAGGAGCAAGAGAAGTAGAACATTGCGTGTCCTTCAATAAATTTCCAATGGCTAACCTCTCTATCAAGGCAGACGCTTGATTGGCATCCAGATTATCATTTACATCAATACCTTTCTCTTTCAAAAAACCAAGGAAAGAAAAATCTGGAACAAAACGTTTCATCCAATGAAATATTTGGAACTTTTATTCTTCCATTCCCATGGAAACTTCAGTAAGGCTGCACTCGCTTAGATATTCTATACACACAAAAGATCAAGCATCTTTACGTTCTAATATTGACATTTTTTTACAAAAAAACAAATACCAGATGCAGTAAAAATTACTTATTACAAATAACAGTGCAGTAATTTGTTTTTAAAAGAAGAAATATTGGCATTTTTAAACATTTCAAACAAAATATAGTATTCTTCAAAAAGTACAATATCCTATTGCGGCTCATGATTAAATGCATTAAAATAAATAAATGATTGCACTCTTTTTCGAAACGCACATAAGTTTATGCGTCATTATTATCCTTGGATAATTAAAATTTTGTAATGACTGATTGAAAATAAAAGTGAATTGATTTTTTATGGGCTTTACTTATCAAGGTAGGGACAGTTATTTACCTGCTTGAACATTATAATCCTTCCATTAATAAAGTGCATTTGGACAATGGAAGGCTTGAATTAACCAAGACAGGGATTTTACCAGAATAAACATAATCATTCTTCCATTCACAAGGTGCCATTTGTAGTCCTACAATTATCAATGACAGGGACTTTACAAGCATGGACATAATCATTCTCCCACTGTGCCTTTGGTAGGCCTTTTGTCCCACATGATGCCTTTGGTAAGGCTGTACTTATCAAGATAGGGATACCGTAGTTATTTACCTGCTTGAACATAATCATTCTTCCATTCACATGGTGCCTTTGGTAAGGCTGTACTTTCAAGATAGGGATACCGTAGTTATTTACCTGCTTGAACATAATCATTCTTCCATTCACATGGTGCCTTAGGTAGGGCTGTACTTATCAAGATAGGAATAGTTATTTACCTGCTTGGACATAATCATTCTTCCATTCACATGGTGCCTTAGGTAGGGCTGTACTTATCAAGATAGGGATAGTTATTTACCTGCTTGGACATAATCATTCTTCCATTCACATGGTGCCTTTGGTAGGGCTGTACTTATTAAGACAGGAATAGTTATTTACCTGCTTCAACATAATCATTCTTCTATTCACATGGTGCCTTTGGTAGGGCTGTACTTATCAAGATAGGGATAGTTATTTACCTGCTTGTACATAATCATTCTTCCATTCACATGGTGCCTTAGGTAAGGCTGTACTTATCAAGATAGGGATAGTTATTTACCTGCTTGGACATAATCATTCTTCCATTCACATGGTGCCTTTGGTAGGGCTGTACTTATTAAGACAGGAATAGTTATTTACCTGCTTGGACATAATCATTCTTCCATTCACATGGTGCCTTTGGTAAGGCTGTACTTATCAAGATAGGGATACCATAGTTATTTACCTGCTTGAACATAATCATTCTTCCATTCACATGGTGCCTTAGGTAGGGCTGTACTTATCAGGACAGGGACAGTTATTTACCTCCTTGAACATAATCATTCTTCCATTCACATGGTGCCTTTGGTAGGGCTGTACTTATTAAGACAGGAATAGTTATTGACCTGCTTGAACATAATCATTCTTTCATTCACATGGTGCCTTAGGTAGGGCTGTACTTATCAAGATAGGGATAGTTATTTACCTGCTTGGACATAATCATTCTTCCATTCACATGGTGCCTTTGGTAGGGCTGTACTTATAATTATCAAGATAGGGATACCATAGTTATTTACCTGCTTGAACATAATCATTCTTCCATTCACATGGTGCCTTAGGTAGGGCTGTACTTATCAAGATAGGAATAGTTATTTACCTGCTTGAACATAATCATTCTTCCATTCACATGGTGCCTTTGGTAAGGCTGTACTTATCAAGATAGGGATTGTTATTTACTTGCTTGGACATAATCATTCTTCCATTCACATGGTGCCTTTGATAGGGATGTACTTATCAAGATAGGGATAGTTATTTACCTGCTTCAACATAATCATTCTTCCATTCACATGGTGCCTTAGGTAGGGCTGTACTTATCAAGATAGGAATAGTTATTACCTGCTTGGACATAATCATTCTTCCATTCACATGGTGCCTTAGGTAGGGCTGTACTTATCAAGATAGGGAAAGTTATTTACCTGCTTCAACATAATCATTCTTCTATTCACATGGTGCCTTAGGTAGGGCTGTACTTATCAAGATAGGAATAGTTATTTACCTGCTTGAACATAATCATTCTTCCATTCATATGGTGCCTTTGGTAGGGCTGTACTTATCAAGATAGGAATAGTTATTTACCTAGTTGGACATAATCATTTTTCCATTCACATGGTGCCTTTGGTAGGGCTGTACTTATTAAGACAGGAATAGTTATTTACCTGCTTGGACATAATCATTCTTCTATTCACATGGTGCCTTAGGTAGGGCTGTACTTATCAAGATAGGGATAGTTATTTACCTGCTTGGACATAATCATTCTTCCATTCACATTGTGCCTTTGGTAGGGCTGTACTTATCAGGACAGGGACAGTAATTTACCTGCTTGAACATAATCATTCTTCCATTCACATGGTGCCTTTGGTAGGGCTGTACTTATTAAGACAGGAATAGTTATTTACCTGCTTGAACATAATCATTCTTTCATTCACATGGTGCCTTAGGTAGGGCTGTACTTATCAAGATAGGGATAGTTATTTACCTGCTTGGACATAATCATTCTTCCATTCACATGGTGCCTTAGGTAGGGCTGTACTTATCAAGATAGGGATAGTTATTTACCTGCTTGGACATAATCATTCTTCCATTCACATGGTGCCTTTGGTAGGGCCGTACTTATAATTATCAAGATAGGGATACCATAGTTATTTACCTGCTTGAACATAATCATTCTTCCATTCACATGGTGCCTTAGGTAGGGCTGTACTTATCAAGATAGGAATAGTTATTTACCTGCTTGAACATAATCATTCTTCCATTCACATGGTGCCTTTGATTGGGCTGTACTTATCAAGATAGGAATAGTTGTTTACCTGCTTGAACATAATCATTCTTTCATTCAAATGGTGCCTTTGGTAGGGCTGTACTTATAATTATCAAGATAGGGATACCATAGTTATTTACCTGCTTGAACATAATCATTCTTCCATTCACATGGTGCCTTAGGTAGGGCTGTACTTATCAAGATAGGAATAGTTATTTACCTGCTTGAACATAATCATTCTTCCATTCACATGGTTCCTTTGGTAAGGCTGTACTTATCAAGATAGGGATTGTTATTTACCTGCTTGGACATAATCATTCTTCCATTCACATGGTGCCTTTGATAGGGCTGTACTTATCAAGATAGGGATAGTTATTTACCTGCTTCAACATAATCATTCTTCCATTCACATGGTGCCTTAGGTAGGGCTGTACTTATCAAGATAGGAATAGTTATTACCTGCTTGGACATAATCATTCTTCCATTCACATGGTGCCTTAGGTAGGGCTGTACTTATCAAGATAGGGATAGTTATTTACCTGCTTCAACATAATCATTCTTCTATTCACATGGTGCCTTAGGTAGGGCTGTACTTATCAAGATAGGAATAGTTGTTTACCTGCTTGAACATAATCATTCTTTCATTCACATTGTGCCTTTGGTAGGGCTGTACTTATCAAGATAGGGATACTTATTTACCTGCTTGAACATAATCATTCTTCCATTCACATGGTGCCTTTGGTAGGGCTGTACTTATCAAGATAGGAATAGTTATTTACCTAGTTGGACATAATCATTCTTCCATTCACATGGTGCCTTTGGTAGGGCTGTACTTATTAAGACAGGAATAGTTATTTACCTGCTTGGACATAATCATTCTTCTATTCACATGGTGCCTTAGGTAGGGCTGTACTTATCAAGATAGGGATAGTTATTTACCTGCTTGGACATAATCATTCTTCCATTCACATTGTGCCTTTGGTAGGGCTGTACTTATCAGGACAGGGACAGTAATTTACCTGCTTGAACATAATCATTCTTCCATTCACATGGTGCCTTTGGTAGGGCTGTACTTATTAAGATAGGGATAGTTATTTACCTGCTTGGACATAATCATTCTTCCATTCACATGGTGCCTTAGGTAGGGCTGTACTTATCAAGATAGGGATAGTTATTTACCTGCTTGGACATAATCATTCTTCCATTCACATGGTGCCTTTGGTAGGGCCGTACTTATAATTATCAAGATAGGGATACCGTAGTTATTTACCTGCTTGAACATAATCATTCTTCTATTCACATGGTGCCTTAGGTAGGGCTGTACTTATCAAGATAGGAATAGTTATTTACCTGCTTGAACATAATCATTCTTCCATTCACATGGTGCCTTTGGTAGGGCTGTACTTATCAAGATAGGAATAGTTATTTACCTGGGACAACATCCCTAATGCGCCTTGAAATGAGGAACTCAAAAGTCACGTGTAAAGAAAAAATCTCTGTGTAGTGATATTGGACATGTTTCTATTTTTAACAAATGACTGAACTTAATTATTTGTGGTGATTAGGAAAGTAGAGGAACATAGAATAAATGTGTAAAAACTATGGAGCTATTGAATGTGTTCAAAATATTAAATTTTCAAAGAACTTATTGTGTTAAAAAGGGGATATTTTACGACAAGGAGCCGCATCACAACAGGATGTTCGGGGTTTGCTAATTTACGGAAAAAGTAATCTCACTTCGTACCCCGAAAATTTAACCACATATGTGAAAATGTCACAGCTTCGAAACGAGCTATCATACATATCCAAGTTTACGATATGGACTAAGCTACAGGAAAAAACGTTACCATTACCGCCTATGTAAAAACAATTAAAGATATTGAGCCACCTGCTTGGACATAATCATTCTTCCATTCACATGGTGCCTTTGGTCGGGCTGTACTTATTAAGACAGGAATAGTTATTTACCTGCTTGGACATAATCATTCTTCTATTCACATGGTGCCTTAGGTAGGGCTGTACTTATCAAGATAGGGATAGTTATTTACCTGCTTGGACATAATCATTCTTCCATTCACATTGTGCCTTTGGTAGGGCTGTACTTATCAGGACAGGGACAGTAATTTACCTGCTTGAACATAATCATTCTTCCATTCACATGGTGCCTTTGGTAAGGCTGTACTTATCAAGATAGGGACAGTTATTTACCTGCTTGAACATAATCATTCTTCCATTCACATGGTGTCTTTGGTAGGGCTGTACTTATCAGGACAGGGACAGTTATTTACCTGCTTGAACATAATCATTCTTCCATTCACATGGTGCCTTTGGTAGGGCTGTACTTATCAAGATAGGAATAGTTATTTACCTAGTTGGACATAATCATTCTTCCATTCACATGGTGCCTTAGGTAGGGCTGTACTTATCAAGATAGGGATAGTTATTTACCTGCTTCAACATAATCATTCTTCTATTCACATGGTGCCTTAGGTAGGGCTGTACTTATCAAGATAGGAATAGTTGTTTACCTGCTTGAACATAATCATTCTTTCATTCACATTGTGCCTTTGGTAGGGCTGTACTTATCAAGATAGGGATACTTATTTACCTGCTTGAACATAATCATTCTTCCATTCACATGGTGCCTTTGGTAGGGCTGTACTTATCAAGATAGGAATAGTTATTTACCTAGTTGGACATAATCATTCTTCCATTCACATGGTGCCTTTGGTAGGGCTGTACTTATTAAGACAGGAATAGTTATTTACCTGCTTGGACATAATCATTCTTCTATTCACATGGTGCCTTAGGTAGGGCTGTACTTATCAAGATAGGGATAGTTATTTACCTGCTTGGACATAATCATTCTTCCATTCACATTGTGCCTTTGGTAGGGCTGTACTTATCAGGACAGGGACAGTAATTTACCTGCTTGAACATAATCATTCTTCCATTCACATGGTGCCTTTGGTAGGGCTGTACTTATTAAGATAGGGATAGTTATTTACCTGCTTGGACATAATCATTCTTCCATTCACATGGTGCCTTAGGTAGGGCTGTACTTATCAAGATAGGGATAGTTATTTACCTGCTTGGACATAATCATTCTTCCATTCACATGGTGCCTTTGGTAGGGCCGTACTTATAATTATCAAGATAGGGATACCGTAGTTATTTACCTGCTTGAACATAATCATTCTTCTATTCACATGGTGCCTTAGGTAGGGCTGTACTTATCAAGATAGGAATAGTTATTTACCTGCTTGAACATAATCATTCTTCCATTCACATGGTGCCTTTGGTAGGGCTGTACTTATCAAGATAGGAATAGTTATTTACCTGGGACAACATCCCTAATGCGCCTTGAAATGAGGAACTCAAAAGTCACGTGTAAAGAAAAAATCTCTGTGTAGTGATATTGGACATGTTTCTATTTTTAACAAATGACTGAACTTAATTATTTGTGGTGATTAGGAAAGTAGAGGAACATAGAATAAATGTGTAAAAACTATGGAGCTATTGAATGTGTTCAAAATATTAAATTTTCAAAGAACTTATTGTGTTAAAAAGGGGATATTTTACGACAAGGAGCCGCATCACAACAGGATGTTCGGGGTTTGCTAATTTACGGAAAAAGTAATCTCACTTCGTACCCCGAAAATTTAACCACATATGTGAAAATGTCACAGCTTCGAAACGAGCTATCATACATATCCAAGTTTACGATATGGACTAAGCTACAGGAAAAAACGTTACCATTACCGCCTATGTAAAAACAATTAAAGATATTGAGCCACCTGCTTGGACATAATCATTCTTCCATTCACATGGTGCCTTTGGTCGGGCTGTACTTATTAAGACAGGAATAGTTATTTACCTGCTTGGACATAATCATTCTTCTATTCACATGGTGCCTTAGGTAGGGCTGTACTTATCAAGATAGGGATAGTTATTTACCTGCTTGGACATAATCATTCTTCCATTCACATTGTGCCTTTGGTAGGGCTGTACTTATCAGGACAGGGACAGTAATTTACCTGCTTGAACATAATCATTCTTCCATTCACATGGTGCCTTTGGTAAGGCTGTACTTATCAAGATAGGGACAGTTATTTACCTGCTTGAACATAATCATTCTTCCATTCACATGGTGTCTTTGGTAGGGCTGTACTTATCAGGACAGGGACAGTTATTTACCTGCTTGAACATAATCATTCTTCCATTCACATGGTGCCTTTGGTAGGGCTGTACTTATCAAGATAGGAATAGTTATTTACCTAGTTGGACATAATCATTCTTCCATTCACATGGTGCCTTTGGTAGGGCTGTACTTATTAAGACAGGAATAGTTATTTACCTGCTTGGACATAATCATTCTTCTATTCACATGGTGCCTTAGGTAGGGCTGTACTTATCAAGATAGGGATAGTTATTTACCTGCTTGGACATAATCATTCTTCCATTCACATTGTGCCTTTGGTAGGGCTGTACTTATCAGGACAGGGACAGTAATTTACCTGCTTGAACATAATCATTCTTCCATTCACATGGTGCCTTTGGTAGGGCTGTACTTATTAAGATAGGGATAGTTATTTACCTGCTTGGACATAATCATTCTTCCATTCACATGGTGCCTTAGGTAGGGCTGTACTTATCAAGATAGGGATAGTTATTTACCTGCTTGGACATAATCATTCTTCCATTCACATGGTGCCTTTGGTAGGGCCGTACTTATAATTATCAAGATAGGGATACCGTAGTTATTTACCTGCTTGAACATAATCATTCTTCTATTCACATGGTGCCTTAGGTAGGGCTGTACTTATCAAGATAGGAATAGTTATTTACCTGCTTGAACATAATCATTCTTCCATTCACATGGTGCCTTTGGTAGGGCTGTACTTATCAAGATAGGAATAGTTATTTACCTGGGACAACATCCCTAATGCGCCTTGAAATGAGGAACTCAAAAGTCACGTGTAAAGAAAAAATCTCTGTGTAGTGATATTGGACATGTTTCTATTTTTAACAAATGACTGAACTTAATTATTTGTGGTGATTAGGAAAGTAGAGGAACATAGAATAAATGTGTAAAAACTATGGAGCTATTGAATGTGTTCAAAATATTAAATTTTCAAAGAACTTATTGTGTTAAAAAGGGGATATTTTACGACAAGGAGCCGCATCACAACAGGATGTTCGGGGTTTGCTAATTTACGGAAAAAGTAATCTCACTTCGTACCCCGAAAATTTAACCACATATGTGAAAATGTCACAGCTTCGAAACGAGCTATCATACATATCCAAGTTTACGATATGGACTAAGCTACAGGAAAAAACGTTACCATTACCGCCTATGTAAAAACAATTAAAGATATTGAGCCACCTGCTTGGACATAATCATTCTTCCATTCACATGGTGCCTTTGGTCGGGCTGTACTTATTAAGACAGGAATAGTTATTTACCTGCTTGGACATAATCATTCTTCTATTCACATGGTGCCTTAGGTAGGGCTGTACTTATCAAGATAGGGATAGTTATTTACCTGCTTGGACATAATCATTCTTCCATTCACATTGTGCCTTTGGTAGGGCTGTACTTATCAGGACAGGGACAGTAATTTACCTGCTTGAACATAATCATTCTTCCATTCACATGGTGCCTTTGGTAAGGCTGTACTTATCAAGATAGGGACAGTTATTTACCTGCTTGAACATAATCATTCTTCCATTCACATGGTGTCTTTGGTAGGGCTGTACTTATCAGGACAGGGACAGTTATTTACCTGCTTGAACATAATCATTCTTCCATTCACATGGTGCCTTTGGTAAGGCTGTACTTATCAAGATAGGGATAGTTATTTACCTGCTTGAACATAATCATTCTTCCATTTACATGGTGCCTTTGGTAAGGCTGTACTTTCAAGATAGGGATACCGTAGTAATTTACCTGCTTGAACATAATCATTCTTCTATTCACATGGTGCCTTTGGTAAGGCTGTACTTTTCAAGATAGGGATACCGTTGTTATTTACCTGCTTGAACATAATCATTCTTCCATTCAGATGGTGCCTTAGGTAAGGCTGTACTTATTAAGATAGGAATAGTTATTTACCTGCTTGAACATAATCATTCTTCCATTCACATGGTGCCTTTGGTAGGGCTGTACTTATCAAGATAGGAATAGTTATTTACCTGCTTGAACATAATCATTCGTCCATTCACAGGGTGCCTTTGGTAAGGCTGTACTTATCAAGATAGTGATACCGTAGTTATTTACCTGCTTGAACATAATCATTCTTCCATTCACATGGTGCCTTTGGTAAGGCTGTACTTATCAAGATAGAAATAGTTGTTTACCTGCTTGGACATAATCATTCTTCCATTCACATGGTGCCTTTGGTAGGGCTGTACTTATCAAGATAGGAATAGTTGTTTACCTGCTTGGACATAATCATTCTTCCATTCACATATTGCCTTTGGTAGAGCTGTACTTATTAAGACAGGAACAGTTATTTCACATGTTCCATTTGTTTCCATACATACAGTTATCTCTAGGTTCACCATAAACTTTCTTTCTATCTCAAAGTTTTCAATCTTGAATCTGCAATCAATAACAAAATTTTGAAACCTGTAGATACAGGAAATATTACTTGTACTTTTCATTGGTGACAAAAACGGATATTTTCTACATTTTGGTCTGTGCTCTTCGTCATCATTTGTATTAGACAATAACTAAGAAGAACATGCTTAATCTGGAAACACTTCTGGTAAGATTAGCAGAAATTCCTAGCAGGTTGCCTTTGCTTTTTACATCTTTATTACTACTTTTGCCATGTTGTGGGTGTGACAAAGCTTTACTGAACTTTATTTTTTCAAATTTAATAAAAACTTTAGCTGTAAAGTAAAATTATTAGCTAGCCTGAATGTATAAGTATCATGAGGGCTATTCCATCAAAAGAAGTTTTCAATGAATTTTAAGGCCATTCGTTAGGTGACACACTAGACTTTACCCCTTCTATGCTATTGACAAGTTCCGCCTAAATTATTGAAAAGTACCAAGTACCAGTCAACATGAAACATAATGATCGAAACCCCTGATTTTTCAATACAAAATTATTAGAACCAGAGCTATCTATTGTACGTGAGCAGAGTTGTTTTTTAACCTAAAATGTATTTTGGATATGATTTTGACCATTGATGGAATTTTTGTGGTCTTTCTCCGATCAACAATAAAAAAGATGCTACTTATCTACTTATAGCACATTGGCCATTAATGCACATCAGAATACACAACCTAATACAACAAAAAGTCTCCCTAAAGACTCAAAATTCAATAAAAGAACAGAGTTCCTATGCCTCCCTCATGCACATATTGTATTAATCCATTGGCAAAAACTACAAAAAATCCTTATTTTCTTTATAAATATCTTAAGAAAAATTGGCTTGAGAGCAAATGCAATTTCAGATATAATTAATCCTTTTAAGAGACATAACTCTTTTATAATATTTCATTGACATTGATCTTTGGAAATCATCCAAGACATTGCTGATATAACTTTAGAGACAAATTTGAAAAATAAACAAACGAAAAACATTGCTGATATAAATATGATACAAAACTTATAAAATTGGAGTAAAAATTGTACATGTGAGAGTGCTCAACTATGAACTTTTCTATATATAATCAATGTGTTCAATGAGCATTACTCTTATAAAAATTGTTTACATGCCCTAAAATGTCATAGACAAAGCTAATAGAAAGGATTGTATATGTGAGAGTGCTAACAAGACCAGACAGACAAACAGGTGGATGCCAGGTATTTCTTTGTCCCCCCAACAATGTGTTGCATAAGGGATATTTAACACACAAGTTGTCAACAATCAAGGCTAACCAGACATTTGTGCTTGGTTTTGTCTAACATGTGTAAAACAGAAAAACATCTCTCAAATATAGTAAGACTGTAATGTTGTTGAGATGCCTTGAAGTTTCAAACAGAGCTCAAAATAATTTGCCAGCCTAACATTGGCAAATACAATGAAACTTAAAAGAAAAGTGAGGAAGAAATTAGCTTATTGGCCTTTTTAACTAATGCCCACAACATCAGTCAATTTTTGTAACCACATCAAAAACCTAAAAGTTATCCAATCCAAACTTCTATAAAATCTTGTACTATAAGTACTTACTCAAGACCAATCACTCCATGTAATTTTACTTTTACAACTTCCCCATATGTATATCCAAACAAACTGATGCTAATTTCCAACTTCTCTATGCCAATGGTCATTTCACGTTTACAGGGATCCAGTCTCAACTGTGTGTTAACATTCCTATTGATCCTTGGGAAGCTGCTACAACAGGTGACACCGGTACAAGAGCTGTACAGATGACAGATGGTACCAAATTGCAACACTGGTAATTCTACATATTCTTCACAAGCTGAAGATAGAAAATACAGAAATTAATTTCAAAATATTTAAAACGATTAAAACTAATTACAGAATATAGGTGAAGAATCTTGCTTATTTTGTTTGAAAACTTTGAAAAAAATCTAAAAAAAGTACTGTAAATAAAAAGTTGCCAACTTCAATTGGCAATTTGATGTTCAGAAAAAATACAGTTTTAGAGGCTATGCGTTGTATAGGCAGTAAAACAGATATTTGCAACCATCAAATCAAATTTGACAGGGGCAACTCTTTAACTACAATACTGCTATTCTTTTTTCAAATGCATTACAAAAAGAAGTAAAAGGTTGGAGCTTGAAAAATGTATAAGTTTGAAACAAAAACAATTCTTCGAAACTTCACAAATCATGTTGGTGCATTGATGTCGAGGCTTAATTTTATGTCATACAAATGAAAACTTACAAACTGAAGGTAATTACCGGTATGTTACTTTTATGATTCAAAATTGGATAAAATCACTAAAACATGGTTTTTGAGGTAGGTATGGTTTTATTTTGATAATATTGTAGTGATCAAACATTTGTTGATCAATAACAGGTGAACAACTTGAATATGCAATCTTTCTGTGAAGTTTGAAGGATCTAGGTTGAAAACTGTAGACAAACTCAAAGCTAAGATCAGTTTTCAGTGTACCTACATCATGTGATAACCAATGAGAGTTTTCTTACCTCTGTTCCATCCTTTATCATTGAAATAGTACGATATATTTGGTCACATGACAATCATATGATTTAACACAAGAGTATTCTTACCTCTGTTCCATCCTTTATCATTGGGATAATATGGTATAACAGTCTGATCACAAACATTGTCCATCATGTAAGGTGCGAGAGCTGTATCATGCAGTAATTGGGCAATAGTGTTAACATCTAGGGGTACTGTGCTGTTAGGTATGCTCTTCTCATCTAAGTATTCACTCAGACTAAACTCTGAAAAATATCTAAATATTTCTAGCAAAATTTTTCTCACAACATTTGAATAGTGTTCGAACTGAAATGTTTTCTGCGTAGCAATAAAAGACATGTTTATGCTAACTGCAAATCAAAATTAGGTAAAGATATATATAATATGTGTACATTGTAGGAAAATATAAAATCTATTTGACAAACTTAAGAAACAGGGAAAAACGAGGCTCACCAAATTTTTCTCCTGTTTCTTAGCAAGTTCAAATGAATTTTATACTTTCCTAAACACAGTACAAATATTGTTTTTATCCTGCAAATCAATATTGAACTCATTCTTTTTTATTAACTTCATAATCCTCGAAAAAATCAACAAGACTTTAAAACAAGCCGCAATGAGAACCCCATATTATGGCATTTTAAACAGTGAAGAAAACAGAAAATTCAATATAACCAGTCCCTTGCAACAGAATTTTTATTGCTTCATAATATCTGTAAACATGTATTTGAATAGTATAAAGATCGATTATAGGATAATAAAGGACAGGGCCATGAGCACATGATATGCCTGTCACTTATGTAAAAAGTTTCATAACTCCTCAATGTAAAATCAGAAATTTATTAAAAAAAAAAAACTTAAGGAAGGTTACTTTAACAGATTTAAACAGTATGGACAAATAGAAGGACAATCAACAGTATCGCATAATACGTCCCGTAAAAAGTGTATTAAAATGCATATTATTTTCCATGGACAGTATGTATGACAGTTGATCAGATTTACTTACCAGGTATGACAAACTGTGAATCATAGTCACATTCAGCTTTGGGTAACCTGTGATCCTGGAATACATTGGTAAACACTTCACACACCCCTCCTGATTCTAAACATACTGATATATTCATAGAAACAGCATATACTTTATCTGCTGTTAGATCATCTATCACAAAACTGAAATTAGAAAAAATCAAAGCTCTTGTGAGCACTGAAGGTAAAGATTACTTTCATTGGTAAACACTTCACACGCCCTTTCAGATTCTAGACATACTGATATTTTCATAGTACCAACATTAACTCTATCTGCTGTTAGATCATCTACCACAAAATTGATATTAGAAAAAATCAAAGATCTTGTGAGCACTGTGGGTAGAGAATAAACATTTGAGCCAGCCGGACATTTAATATCTGATTCCGATTTTAATCCCTTAAGACTAAGTCACAAAAGGCAATTATGGTAATCAGATGGCCATTCCAATGATAATGACATTAGATTAAAAAACTATTTTAAACTTTACTTTGATATGAATTTGATGTTTGGATGTAAACTGTTAAATTGGCAGTACATCATTCAAAGTGTGCACACCAGCATGCTCATATCTGCCATAGACTCTTTATTTGTGTAAAATGACATGTCAAAAACTTTATTTTCGTTTTTAAAATCACGTTTTTCTAAAACCGGATGTTGACTTGACAATAGTAAAACATGGACCATAAACGGATACGTAAAATCCGTGTACTTTACAAAGCATGATTGAGTGAAGAAGCTCTTTCCACGTTATTTCCTCAACAAAATACTTGAAATGAACGTTTAGATACAGGTATCAATGATAATTTTAGCATTTTAAAGAAATAAAGGATGCATAATTAAATTTCCCACCTTTGCACATGCACACACATGTTCTAGTTCATTCAACGTAGTTCTGATGATTTTTCGTTTAAACCTTTTAAAATTTTTCATCAAATCATGTAGATAAACTAATTTCTTATAATTTTAATCTTTTGGACTAAATCAATAAGCTACAAACTGCTGAAATGTAAGAAAATAAGTGTGAATAGACCGATCAATTTATACGATGTCCGGTACTGAACATAGTTTACCTGTCACCTGAACAGGAAGATATCACCTGTCCAACAACGTTAACTAATTAGCCTTGATTAAAATTAGAAAGTATTGAAGTAGGGGTTGTTTTGATAGTAATTAATCATCATGTCACTTTTATGACCTGAAATGTGTGGATGTTAAAGGCAAAAGGTTGGGTCAAAAAGATCGTGAATTATGTTAAAATGACAGAAAAAGCCTTGAAAACTAAAATGTATATGACCGTTTCATGCTTTGCCCAGCTGGACTTTTACCGGACATTATACAAATGTCCGGAATATATGACCGTTTTGGAAGCCCTACAGAGATTGCTTTCTTTGGTTAACACTTCATACACCCCTCCTAATTCTAGACATGCTGTTATATTCATAAAAATAGCATATACTATATCTGCTGTTAGATCATCTCACACAAATAAAAAATTAAAAAAGATCAAAGCTCTTGTGAGCACTGCGGGTAAATATTTCTTTCATTGGTAAACATTTCACCATCCCCTCCTGATTCTAGACATTTTAATATATTTATAGAAACTACATATACTTTATTTGCTGTCAGATCATCTGCCACAAAACTGAAATAAAAAATAAATATGATATGGATTGGATTGAATATACTCTTGACAAATATATGATAAAACTTTGACATCAAACAAGAATGTGCCCAAAGTACACGGATGCCCCACTTGCACTATCCTTTTCCATGTTCCATGGACCGTGAAATTGGGTAATTATCTAATTTGGCATTAAAATTAGAGAGATTATACTATAGGGAACATATTGTACTAAGTTTCAAGTTGATTGGACTTCAATTTCATCAAAAACTACCTAGACCAAAAATTTTAACTTGAAACTCCCACTTTCATTTTCTATGTTCAGTGAACCGTGAAATTAGGGTCAAAAGTCTACTTTGGCTTTAAAATTAGAAAGATCATATCATAAACAACAAGTGTACTCAGTTTCAAGTTGATTGAACTTCAGCTTCATCAAAAACTACCTTGATCAAAAACTTTAACCTGAAACTCCCACTTTCATTTTCTATGTTCAGTGGACCGTGAAATTTGGGTCAAAAGTCTAATTTGGCTTTAAAATTAGAAAGATCATATCATATGCAACAAGTGTACTAAGTTTCAAGTTGATTGGACCTCATCAAAAACTACCTTGACCAAAAACTTTAACCTGAACCGACGCACGGAAGAACGGATGGACGCACGAACGGAGCCACAGACCAGAAAACATAATGTCCCTCTACTATCATAGGCATAAAAAGGTCTTAATTTCAGATACAATTTTTTTCTTTTTTTATATAAAATACATACATGTACCCAAAAAGTTTAAAATGATTCAGGTATAGCAATGTTGATCAAGACTAAATTATTAATTACACAAATTTACTCATTGTGTCTGGTACAGTAAAAAAAAAGCTAGTGACCAACTTCTATTTTCAATACTTACTCCAAATTAAAAACTTCATTCATGGCATAATGTTGCACTGTACCAAAGCTAAAGTCTATGAGTGTATAGTCTAAATCAATACCCTCCAGTCCTATGAATATTTTGTAGTTACATGGATCCAGTCTAACATATCCATTAAAGGTCAGGTCGAGGCTTGTAGAATCCACACAACAATCCACAGCTGTACACGATGAGTCGAGGTGACATGTGGTATAACTACCCAAAGGTAATAGAGAACCAACAGGATTGGCACAATCTAAAAATAAACAACAATCAACAGCTGTACATGATGAGTCAAGGTGACATGTGGTATTACTACCCAAAGGTAATAGAGAACTGATAGGCTCCCTACAGTCTAAAATAAACATTTCACACCTCAACAACTTGGGGTAGATTCTATCATTACCATGAATATTGATTCAAAAGCAGGAAATATATCTTCTTAATTTATATATGCTATCATTACTAATAGATCCAAGAGCAGAAAAGGAAAAAAAATCAAGGTTTATTACAGAAAAGTTTCCTTTTTTCTGCTAAATCATTTTTTTTGGTTGTGTTATTCTGTTGTATAAAAAAAAATTCCTGAGGTTTTTCAATTTTGTATGTGACATTACTTAAAAGAATTCAACAAGACTCGTACAATTTACAGTTCAAGGATCCGGAAATTTTTTAACACAATTTCTGTCGTTTTAAGATGTCTTAAATATGGTGCCCTTTTTCAAATTGTCCTCATCACATGATCACTAGATTCATAGTATCAACAAACTTGTATTGGCTGTTTCATCACATTTACTTCATGAACTTTCTTACCACTTTACTTAAGCATTCAAGAAGAGTTTAGAGAAGGCAACAATTTAGAATTTATATTATTTAATATTTAATGACTCAAAATGGTAAATTTCTCATCCATCCCTTACGTTTCTTTCAATTTTAGACAAGATTTTAGACAAGATTTTAGACAAAATTAAAACCCGAAAGTTTGCTACAATTCTGAAATACAAGTAATTCCCATTTCATTTCCGGGATTTGTTTTGTTTATCAAAATGACAGGAAATAGCTGGGTTTTAAATTTTATCACCTTTGAAAGTGTTTGAATGTAATAGATATTAGTTGCACTCGTTTAATTAAGAATGAAATCATTTTACAATTAAGTGCCCTATCTGCTGAAGACAATTTCATGTCAGAGTATTATAAAGTAGATAAAGCACATGTGTTACAGCAGAAAAAAAAATCTACGTAAATCCAATTAAGTTTTAATTTTCAAATCGTAGTTATTGATTGTCTTTGCTGGAAAGAAATTGAATAATGAATACTGTTGTCATGGAATTTTAATTTCTTTACGATTTTAGTTCGGAGCTTGTGATCATTGTCTTGTGTGAATTAAAAACACAGGTAAAAGTGATTAGTGAACATTAGCTATATAGACAATATATCCCAGAGGCATGATATATTTATTAGGATTATCAAACTATACTTGAGTGGCAGTTTTATTACTGGAAAGCAATTTTATAATGAAAACAAGTGCAAAATTGTAAGTTAGAAACCTAATCTCAATGAAAAGACTGAAATTATTTCTGTAAAAAAATAAAATTTGTCCTAAATCCCAAATTTTCATTGAGGACAAATAGCTTTCAGCTTAGGACATGACTGGCAAATATGACCATTTCCAGACCCTGGAATGTACTATCTCTCACCATTTTTCCAGTTGTTTCCATCAGCCCCAGTGTAAGGAGTTGCAGTCCTACTACATGGGGTCCTCTTCATGTACTGTGAGATACCAGTCAAGCGTAGAATATCTGACACATGATGTTCATCCAATGTAGAAATACCTTTGTCAGTCATATATTTATTTAGTGAAAAGTCTGCAAGAAAATGATATTCTAATTAAAAGTCAATAAAAGAAACTATCATTTAATTTAGCTTAAAATAAAATATTCTTGTGTCTAGTTATCCAACTTCTATATATATATTCCTTATCCTTTAATTTAATATCCTTTTTTTTCTAAACCAAACATGTTTTCCTTGTTTAATAATAAGGTAATTGTTCAAAGTCATATGAATCCAGCTTCTTGAAATTTTCATGTTATCGAAGTTATTGAACCAAGTGATGAGAAAAGCTCACTTGGACCTTCAAGCCAGGAGAGCTAAAAATGATCTCAGGAAATGTCTTTTGTCTCTCAAATACCAATCAATCCATTTTAGGACAGACAACAAAGTCTAACAGAATGCTGCCCCTGCACTTCAATGGGGCCTTAGTAGCCCCAATACATCTGGCCTCCAAATGTCCCATCTCATTTTAAAGTTCATGTGAGATCCCTGAATACACTTGAAGTGAAGTAATTATATATGTTTCATTCCATTATTATGTAAACTTTCTGAGACCCTGTGTTGACAAACTTCCCAATATGAGCAGAAGAAAGAGTATGACAGATAAGCATTGTATTGGACATCCAAAAACACAATCTAAGCTAGTTGCTGATGTTTATCATAATTAGTTGCACAACAACTTAATGCTCTAAGTCTGACAGCATAAACACAATCTGAACAGAATATATGAATATACAGGCATACAACTGCAAACGATGTGAAGTAATTCTGTTACATTCATATTACTGTCAATTCAAAAATTATTGTGTTCATTTAATTTTGCGATTTTGTCATTTTAGGCTAAAATTTAGCAATATTGAGAAAAATCCTGTTTAATTAAAAAAAAACTAGAGGCTCTTAAGAGCCTGTGTCGCTCACCTTGGTCTATGTGCATATTCAACAAAAGACACAGATGAATTAATGACAAAATTGTGTTTTGGTGATGGTGATGTGTTTGTAGATCTTACTTTACTGAACATTCTTGCTACTTACAATTATCTTCATCTTTGATGAACTTGGCCCATTAGTTACAGAGGAAAATATTTTGTTAAAAATTTACAAAAATTTACAAAATTTATTAAAATTGATAAAAATTGACTGTAAAGGGCTGTAACTCCTTAAGGGGTCAAATGACCATTTTCACCATGTTGATTTATTTGTAGATCTTACTTTGCTGAACATTAACGCTGTTTAGAGTTTATCTCTTTCTACAATAATATTCAAGATATTAACCAAAAACTGCAAAATTTCCTTAAAATTGCCAATTCAGGGACAGCAATCCAACAACCGATTGTCCAATTTGTCTGAAAATTTCAGGGCAGCTAGATCTTGACTTGATTAACAATTTAACCCCTTCACAGATTTGCTCTAAATGCTTCGGTTTCAGAGTTATAAGTCAAAATCTACATTTTACCTCCTATGTTTTATTTTTAGCCATGGTGGCCATCTTGGTTGGTTGGCCGGGTCATGCCACACATTTTTTAAACTAGATACCCCAATGATGATTGTGGCCAAGTTTGGTTAAATTTGGTCCAGTAGTTTCAGAGGAGAAGATTTTTGTAAAAGATTACAAAAATTTACAAAAAATTGGTAAAAAATTGACTATTAAGGGCAATGACTCCTTAAGGGGTCAACTGACCATTTTGGTCATGTTGACTTATTTGTAGATCTTACTTTGCTGATCATTATTGCTGTTTACAGTTTATCTCTATCTATAATAATATTCAAGATATTAACCAACTAGAGGCTCTAAAGAGCCTGTGTCACTCACCTTGGTCTATGTGAATATGAAACAAAGGAACCAGATGGATTCATGACAAAATTGTGTTTTGGTGATGGTGATGTGTTTGTACATCTTACTTTATTGAACATTCTTGCTGCTTACAATTATTCCTATCTATAATGAACTTGGCCCAGTAGTTTCAGTGGAAAATGTTAGTAAAAATTAACAAATTTTATGAAAATTGTTAAAAATTGACTATAAAAGACAATAACTCCTTAGGCGGTCAATAATAATATTCAAGATAATAACAAAAAACAGCAAAATTTCCCTAAAATTACCAATTCAGAGGCAGCAACCCAACAACGGGTTGTCCGATCCATTTTAAAATTCCAGAGCAGATAGATCTTGACCTGATAAACAATTTTACATCATGTCAGATTTGCTCTAAATGCTTTCGTTTTTGAGTTATAAGCCAAAAACTACATTTTACCCCCATGTTCTATTTTTAGCCATATCAGCCATCTTGTGTTGGATGGCCAGGTCATCAGACCCTTTTTTAAACTAGATACCCCAAACATGATTGTGGCCAAGTTTGGATGAATTTGGCCCAGTTGTTTCAGAGGAGAAGATTTTTGTAAAAGATAACTAAGATTTACGAAAAATGGTTAAAAATTGACTATAAAGAGCAATAACTCCTAAAGGGGTCAACTGACCATTTTGGTCATGCTAATTTATTTGTAAATCTTACTTTGCTGAACATTATTGCTGTTTACAGTTTATCTCTATCTATAATAATCTTCAAGATAATAACCAAAAACAGCAAAATTTCCCTAAAATTACCAATTCAGGGGCAGCAACCCAACAACGGGTTGTCCAATTCATCTGAAAATATCAGGGCAGATAGATCTTGACCTGATAAACAATTTTACCCCATGTCAGATTTGCTCTAAATGCTTTGGCTTTTGAGTAATAAGCCAAAAACTGCATTTTACCCCCATGTTCTATTTTTAGCCATGGCGGCCATCTTGGTTGGTAAGCGGGGTCATCGGACACATTTTTTAAACTAGATACCCCAATGATGATTGTGGCCAAATTTGGTTAAATTTGGCCCAGTAGTTTCAGAGAAGATTTTTGTAAAAGTAAACGATGGACGACGACAGACGACGACGACAGACGCCAGGTGAGCTAACAAGAATGTGTCCATAGTACACGGATGCCCACTCCGACTATCATTTTCTATGTTCAGTGGACCGTGAAATTAGGGTCAAAACTTTAATTTGGAATTAAAATTAGAAAGATCATATCATAGGGAACATGTGTACTAAGTTTCAAGTTGATGTAATTTAACTTCATCAAAAACTACCTTGACCAAAAACTTTAACCTGAACTTTGCACTATCATTTTCTATGTTCAGTGGACCATAAAATTGGGGTCAAAACTATAATTTGGCATTAAAATTAGAAAGATCATATCATGGGGAACATGTGTATTAAATTTCAAGTTGATTGGACTTCAGTTTTATCAAAAACTACCTCGACCAAAAACTTTAACCGGACAGACAAACGGAGGCACAGACGGACGGACGGATGAACGGAGGCACAGACCAGAAAACATAATGCCCCTCTACTATTGTAGGTGGGGCATAAAAACTGCAAAATTTCCTTAAAATTGCCAATTCAGGGACAGCAACCCAACAACTGATTGTCCAATTTGTCTGATAATTTTAGGGCAGCTAGATCTTAACTTGTTAACAATATAACCCCTTGTCAGATTTGCTCTAAATGCTTCGGTTTCAGAGTTATAAGTCAAAATCTACATTTTACCCCTATGTTCTATTTTTAGCCATGGCAGCCATCTTGGTTGGTTGGCTGGGTCACGCCACACATTTTTTAAACTAGATAACTCAATGATGATTGTGGCCAAGTTTGGTTAAATTTGGCCCAGTAGTTTCAGAGGAGAAAATTTTTGTAAAAGTTAACAACGATGACGGACGAGGCCAGGTGAGCTAAAAATTACGAAATGTGAGTTTAAATTAATGTGATTATAACCCTGTCGCATTTTTTGGAATAATTTCTGAATTTACAGTATGTAAACTGAAGAATATTTAGCATTGACAAAATTCCCTGAAATACATAAATTGAATATGTTTTTTAATTTTATTTTGGGAAAGACAAAAAGCAAGTTTGATAATCAAATCAAATATTGAGATGCACAATTACACATGATTATAAGTAATTCTCCCAAATTTTGTCTCATTCCTATGTAAAGTGAATTTTATTTTGACAAATTTTAGTAATGAAGAGACATATAAACATGTCTAACATACATGGGAAGACATCAATAACTTATTCCCATCAATGTCAGTGACTTTAAAATCATTTCAGTTTAAAGAATAAATATGTGAGACTTTTTGTTCTTTTTTCTTTCCTTTTCCAAATTACTGACATATCATTCCCTTTTCTATTTTCTTTCCTGTCCACTTTCCTGAACACTTACCATTTTGTAGGAACTTCTTGTCCCAGTTACAAACTTTCTTTGGTAGTCTGACTTTATCAAAGATATTGTAAACAGTTCCACATGGCTGGTTAGCTTCCCAACATAAACTCAGCTTCATAGATATCAGGAATGCAGGCTCAGCATACAAGTCATGGAGAACAAAACTGACAAAATATAATTAACCTGATTCATAAAAAATAAAATGCTCTGCAGGGCGCGGCTTCATACGACCTCAGAAGTCGAACCATGAACAGTTGGGGAGAGTATGGACACAATATTCAAGCTTGATACAGCTCTGAATTTGGATTGTGAATTAAAAATATTTGACACAGCATAGGTTTCTGACACAGTATGAATGTGGTACAAGAACTTAAAAATTTTAAATTGGACATTTACCTGTTATGGTCAAATATCCAAAAATTTAATACATGGTTAGATTCAGCTTATCAATGAACTCAAAGAATTCAATTTTTGATGATATCAACCCCCAAATTCAATTTTGGACCCTTTTGACCTCAATGTGGGCCAATTTAAAAACTGGTCCAATAATCCAAAAACTTTATACAAGGTTAGATTCATCATATTAAAGTACCCCATACATTCAATTTTTGTTGAAATCAAACAAAGTTAATAATTTTGGACCCCGATTAGGACCAATTTGAAAACTGGGCCCATCATCAAAAATCTAAGTACATGTTAAGATTCAGCATATCAAAACAACCAAAGTTGGTACCACTCTCAGGACTCTGAATTTTACTCCCAAACTTCAGACTTATAAGCGAGTTCTTATGGTATCCAATTAATTTTGCATACAAATTACAATGACATGAAAGGTATATTTATATTAGATTTTATCATGCCTAATCAAATTGTTTCTTGCAATTTTTCTTATTATATCTTTCAGAATTTACACAATTAGTGGATTTATTTGTCAGGTGCTTATTTTGATGGTCAATATTAACAATCAATTTGGTCAATGAAATGCACATCCTTTATGGATATAATAACTTAATTCTGCAAGTTTAAACTAATTTTAATAAGCCGAAGCTTAAAAAACCCTAAAATAAATGGTTTAAAAGTTTTAATATATATCACCTCATTTTCAAAACTCCATTCAGGTCAACGTGTGTCCATTCTCCCCATTGATATCCTTTAAGTGTTCTTTCGTATTGTTGACGTTCAATTCCAACTTTCAACATGTAGTCGCACTGCTCTAGTCTCATATAGAATTCAAATGTTTTACTGATGAATGGTATGTCTAATGCACAACTCAATCCTCGACAGGTGCTCTCTAGATTACAGGATATCACAGACTGGTCCATTGGAAGGAGAGTTACAGGGGCCTCTGCACAGTCTGGAAGAATAATGTATGTTGTTCTTGAACATTGATGCTTTAATGTGAGAATGTTACATGTATTAATTATTTCTAAAAATCATCAGCCAAACAAGTTCCAAATATAAGAAAAGACATTAACTGTCAAAATCCAGATATGGTGTACCAATTTTGCACCTCATGTTTGCAGTATACCATCTTCTGCGCAAGTTTATTGTTTTCTGTCTGGTATTAAATTAATAATTAAGATCCATGTTACATCTGGTGATCATTTTTTTTTTTGGCAATCAGCAATGGCAGTCAGCAGGGTTTTAGAACATCCGTTGTTCGACCTGTCAGTCAATTGAGTTTTGTTAAAATATACTTTTCACATTTTTGGTCTTTAGGAAAATGATGTTTGTGTCGTATTTAGACCCCAGGTCTACAACGAAGTTTGTTTAACATGCAAACATATAAGAATTGCAGTTTTTATCCAACGCTATCATAGGTTTGAATGTTGTTTTCAATTTTGTTCATATATATATAAGAACCTGTAATGGAAAAGTTAAACCCTATTGTCAGAGAAGTGTCTGACATCCTGATATCCTGGTATTTGTCTATTTCTATAAATTCTTTAGCTATGCCATATTTGTGAAATACAGAGACAAAAATAACATTGATAATTTTGTCTGGCTTGATCTGATTGACCAAAACACATAAATTTGAGGTCTGGAAAAGTTTTTTTTTCTCACTCAAACATGCATGCAAAAAGATCTGGAGGAGACTTGAAATTTTACTGGCATATCTTTCACACACAGGAGATGGCATTTTACTAGATTTTGTCCAATATATTTTTCAACACACAGTCACACACTGATACTCTCTAATCTGATATGCAACCCACAAGCAAATGGTAACTACAATGTGATTTTTTTTAATTAAACCTGATTTTTGTTGCAGAACTAGAAGTTTGTACAAGTGAAACACCATAATATCAATAAATAAGCAAATTCAGATTGAATTGGTTCCAAATTTTGGCCACCGAGAGCTGTTTTTTTTTTAAAGTTTAGTCTAAGTGGCTGAGTGGTCTAGAGTGCTGGACACAGTGCAGATTGTGTTGTCTATGATATACCAATGACATGAGTACAAATCCCAGCGAGGGATTAACAAAAGTTGGTTTCTGCAAATTTGCATATTTAACATTGCTGTGCTGATATGCTAAAAAGATGCATTTTATATATATATATTTATAAATATTGTATGTTGATGTATGATTGTTAACTGTATACATGTATTTGATTGTAGGGCCTAAATGAAAATTATACTATTTATAACTGAGTTTATACCCTCTTTAAACAAAGAATTTAAAAAAAAATTTATATTATCCAGTTGAATAATAAAATTTGCAGTTATGGCACACTGATTTTGCTTTTCACTTCTGGTGCAAAAATTGGATGATATGGGCTCCAATTCAAAGGATGTAATATGTAAAATTTCCTCCATCACAATAAACGTCTTGAATGGGTTTTTTTATATCTCCTTCCTTCTAGATTGTGCAATATTTGCAAACAACACCAATTTATAGAATTCTATTTCAACTACAAACTACAATCAATAGAATTTGATCTCAAATGTATTTTTGCAAACAACACCAATTTATAGAATTCTATTTCAACTACAAACTACAATCAATAGAATTTGATATCAAATGTAAGGAACAGCTCATAGAAAAAAATAACACCGACTGTCAAACATCCACTGGTACTTTTTTTTCTAAAACAGCCCTTAACACAAAATAGTCCATATGTTGAGTTATTAGAGCTGGTGGATTTTTCTGTTATTTTTACCTAATTTGTCCCAAAAATTTGCATTTATTGTTCTAAAAAGATGCATTTTATATTAACTGTAGTTCCTGACCACTTTTGAACTTTGACATGAAATACAAAAACACTGAAGCCCTATATATAAGAAGGATAACACAATTCAAAAGTAAAATATCAAGATCTGAAATACTATGTGTTGCGAATAAAAAAAGTAAAACAACAAAAAACTGAACCCAGAAAATTCAAATCAGAAAGTTTGCAATCAAATGGTAAAATTCAAAAGCTTAAACATATCAAAAGAATGGATTATAACTGCCATATTCCTGACTTAGTACATGAATTTTCTTAATTAAGAAAATAGTGGATTTTTACTAGGTTTTATAAAGAACTAAACCTCTTGCTTGTACGACAGTCACATTTAATTCCATTATATGGACAACAATGTGTGAACAAAATAAACAGACATAAAAGGTGGTCGAAACTTATGATACAGCAGTCAATAACTTATTATAATCTTAATCAGTATAAAAACAAACAAATATATTACAAAGAAACGCAAAAAGACATATAGACAAAGTACATTAGCAAAATGAGAAAGGTGCAATACCACCACATCATGGTATGTCACATCCGGTTGTATACGAAAGTAGGTCCAAAAAAATATTCCCTTGAATTTGACAGTTGTAGGTAATTAATCCTACATTTTATTGGAGTAAAACCATTTCTGTGTCATAAACAAATATCTTCAAAAAGTATTTCAAAACATCATTATTTTTTATTTGGGTTTTCTATAGAAAATTTTGTAATCTTGAGGTTACATGGTGACTAAACCTTGTACACAGATAAAATAAGGGGAGAAATTTGATTGGTTAACTTTCAATGATAGTTATTTTCTTATATGCAATGAAATGTTATGTGAATTTTTTTCTATAGAACTGGACAGGATAAAACTTTACTCATGCCAAGTATTTCTTTATTTGAAACGATGATAAATTCTGCACATTTCAGGGGTGTGGAAATATTTGTTGTGAGCACTTGTCCCTGGGCAAGTAATACTAAAAATTTTACTTGTCCGGAAAAAAATTTACTTGCCCTGATGATCCCAATAAATATTGAAGTATTTCTTGTTAGCTAATATATGATTCTTACTTAGCACTGTTGTGCATCACAAAAAAATGAAATCCATTTGTTTACATAGTATATGTGTAAAAAATTAGGAAAGTAGGAAATTGGTTAAAATCAATGGGACAGAAACCCAACAGCAAACCAACCAATGAAATGACATGTTAAGGACAATTTTGCAGCAGTTTTTGAATAAAATTGTAGCCAGTAGGTACATTTACTAAATTTGCGGACAGTGATTGAAGAAATGTAAACTAAATAATTAATAGATAAACTATTGATTTTGTGGTGTTTTTCTCAACTGACACACTTGTTTTTTTCTTATTTATTATTGTCTTGATGGGCAATTAAAGCGTCCCTTCTATTTACCACTTTGATAACAAATAATGTTGACCTTTCATCTATAAATAAAACAAAAACTTAATTTATTTTCCGAATTTCCATAGATAGCCAGGGGCAATCTGATATCCACGATGTCTGAATTCTCGCTTCCGTTTTTTTTTAAATACTCTGTGTCCTCCATTTGCATTTAAGGTTTTCTACTCGACTCATAACTCTTTTTGTCTTGCTTGCCCAGCTTTTTATTAAGTATTTATCTGAATCTCGATACAAAGAAAATTAAAGAAATGACACTTCCACTTCCAGTAAATGATGGATAAAACCTAATCGACGATCCCGGGTCAATGGACAAAGCCAATGCAATGTTACGCGACTCGGGTTTGCATACTTATTTTTATTTATTTTGGTAATCGGTCTATTTCCGGTATCATGTAATATTTATCGTCATGAACATTGATGTTTTTACTTGCTGAACATTAGTTTCTTTTACATAAATTAAACATCTTTATACGTTTTGAAATTCATTTTATGTTTTTGTTGGATTTGAACTTTGTCTTGTATATATTTTTTACTTGTCCACGGGCAACCAAGACAAAAATAATTACTTGTCCGGTTGTTCAAATGTACGAGTCGGGCGAGTCGGGCATAGCATTTCCACACCCCTGCATTTTTATGAAAAGTGCAAATTTAACAAAGAACTAATAGGGGAAAATCAATGGTGGTATTACACCAAAACAAGAATACAAAGATTTACCATAACGAAATAACACAAAATTTGGATGTATAGGTACATCTGAAGGATATTATTCAATTAGTTTGTAATATTTTTTTATTTTAAATTAAGGGAGAAAAAAACAAGAATGTGTCCCCAGTACACGGATGCCCCATCATTTTCTATGTTCAGTGGACCGTGAAAATGGGATAAAATCTCTAATTTGGCATTAAAATTAGAAAGATCATATCATAAGGAACATGTTTACTAAGTTTCAAGTTGATTGGACTTCAACTTCATCAAAAACTACCTCGACCAAAAACTTTAACCTGAAGCGGGACTAACGGACGGACGAAGGGATGAACGAACGGACGGACAAACGAAAGGATGCAGACAAGAAAACATAATGCCCATAAATGGGGTATAAAAAATGGATTACAATATCTTTTCCTTTTTGAAATTATGTTTTTTAAACACCTACCTGAACTCCAACCAAGATAGGCTGCAGCATATGTTCCAATAGGGTCATCTCTCAATACCATAGGACTGAGTAGATATTCTCCTATTTCTGTTGCCTCCATCAGGGAAGAAACTGCAGAGGAGTCTAAGTTAGATCCTGGTGTAAAAGAATTGTGTAAATACCACTCTTTAAGTGACCAATCTGGAAGAGAGAGGTACATTTGTACTACTTTAACCTGAAAGTGTCTAATCTGATATCATAAATACTACCAATCTATTATTCATGAATTTATATAGTCATTTTCTAAAATGAATAGAATAGGTTCAGATCATGTATGGATTCAGAAATCTTAAACAGTGTCAATTTTTCAAACATATTCAGTATGCAATAGAAACAGTTGTGGCATACTTGGATTTGGATATCCACTAAACCATGGACACACCATCTTTGGTAATTTGGTATTCAGTACTATGATATCTTGGAGGTCACATGGTGTTGGATCATTGAAGCAAATCTTGACTTTCATATCCACAAGGTAGACCATTTCACCAACCAAATCTGTTATTTTGTACCTATTCAGAAAATAAAGGAGAATACAGTGTTTTTTCAAGTCTTTTTTTTTTATTCATATTTAAAAGAGAACAAATGCCAAAAATTATAATAACTTATTTATATTGTTTATGAAAAATATGAGAAAAAGTCTAAAACATATATCTACCTGTGCATTATATTATATATATATACAAACCATTAAAAGTCTGAAATGGCCTATATCTGTACTCGACTGTACTGATTTTTACTCGACCAGTCTGAATTCGTCTGAGATTTACTTGATAATACTCGACTGTAGTCTGAACCATACTTAACAGTCTGAATGTGTACTTGACCAGTACTTAACCGTTTTACAGGAGTCTGAACTGTACTCGACCTAGTCTGAACCGTACTCGACCTAGTCTGAACCATACTCGACCTAGTCTGAACTATACTCGACCTAGTCTGAACCATACTCGACCAAGTCTTAACCAAACTAGACCTATTCTTTGTATCTATCAACAGAATTTTATCAATTTAGGATTTTTTTTAATAAAAATGAAATTTGAACAACAACTTGAAATTAAAAATGTATCCAATACAGTATTGAAATTAAAATTTCACAATAATCAATCATAATATAACTTCAACACAATATTAATCAACACTTACATAATAATATATATCAACCTTAAAATACAAATAAAACAAGCTGATCAAATAATCTAAAAAAGTGTTTGTGACTAATATTTTCAATATTATTCAAAGTTTTATGAATATTTCGTAAGTATTTTATGGTAACTGGACTATTTTCACCATTAACAATGATTAACTTAAGCCTAGTATAGATTTATGGTGTCAGTTGAGTTCAGGTAATAATGTAGTGAATGTTGTTTTTTTTTATTAAGATATATATAAAATAGTATATAAAACAACTTAATAATTTAAAAAAAAAATGAGAGCTTAATTGTTTTGTTTTATTAAACCAAGCATTTAATATAATCATTATAATAGAATTTCCATAGCAATCCTTGATAACCTTTTTAAAAAAGGAAATGTATTCCAAAGTAACAGTAAAAAAAATTTTCAATTAATTTAACTATTTTTTTGTCAAATTAACATGGATACATAAAGCACTTTAATATGTTCTAATTACCTCAGTACATGTGTGTTTTACAGGTAAAAAGAAAACCCTATTTTCTTAAATTCGTGTATTACTTATCTAGAACATACATGTATATTCGAAAGGCCTTGTTATTTGATTTAAACAGGATGTTGCAATTTTGAATCAATGTTATTTAGAATTTAATACCTCTGACCAGGTGTGATCTTATTTATGAGTTTGCCCCCAAGCAGAGGTTATACTTTATATTTTACCACTAATCAGAAAAAACAATTTTATTTATTTAATTTTATCCCTTTTTGATATAAGTTATATATAATATATTTTTTTTTTATCCTAAATATAATCAGAGGTATATTTCTTTTATAAGGTTAAAATCTTTTATAAATTTTGTTGGCTGTTGTTATATATGTCAGTTAAAAAGAAATTTATTTTAACAGTTAAAAAAGTAGAGGTTTTTTGGTCTAGTATGGTTCAGACTGGTCGAGTATTGTTCAGACCTTTGGTTAAGTATGGTTTAGACTGGAAAAATAGGTCGAGTACATGTCGAGAATGGGTCAAGACTGTTTCAGACTGGTCGAGTAATAGTTCAGGCTATTTTCAACAGCAAAGATAAGGGTCAAGTACGATTCAGTACAGTCAAGTATGGTTCAGACTGGGGTCGAGTAATATCAAGTAAAAGTCAGACCAATTCAGACTGGTCGAGTAAAAATCAGTACAGTCGAGTACAGATATAGGCCATTTCAGACTTTAATGGTTTGTAGTTTTAATAAATAAGAAAACAGCAAGATTGCAAAAAACAATAACAAATAAATTAAAAAAAATAAAGTGGCCCTATTGCTGAAAGTGTCTGAAAAAATATAACAAACCACAATACCTTTCCTTTATCCAATTAACCACGAAAAAGGTCCCACTCAAATGAATGTTCACCTCAATATCATTTCAAAGAACAAATAAAATTCACCTATTGCTTATGGACTTTATCAAGAAGGCTTAAACTTAATCCTTCATCCATGAAATAAGCTGAAGCCTGTCAGATGAAGATGAACATGTAGACTTGGCAAGGATCCTATATAGCATATATAGTTATTCTATTACTTTAATAGGTGAGTATTTTAGATTGAAAAAAAATAAACATTTTTTTCTAGCAGTTTCTAAACATGAACATGAGGTCAAGGACAACGAATATATCACAGATGAAAACTTCATAACATAAGGCACCTTCATACAAAGTATGAAGCAGACAGGTTTTCCACTTTTTGAAATATAAAGCTTATTACCAATAGTTTATAAATAAATTTGGTGAATTTACTGTCTTCTGATTGGTTAAAATACTTAGCTTTATTTTCAATGTTATCAATTTTTATGGCGACACACCCACTCTAACGTTGTGTATTCATACGCAAACATCTGTGTACGTTGTTATTCGTATTAATATATATCTTTGAGCCTTATTTTTGATAGAAATTTATTTATAATGAATGGCAATAATTTATTTTGAATTTATTGAACCATAAAATTAATTTTTGACTCTTCACATTTAACATAATCCGCTTCGCGGATTATTCAATGTGAAGAGTCAAAAATTAATTTTATGGTTCAATAAATTCAAAATAAATAACAGCCATTCATTAAATGTAATCCAAACAGCTGCTGCTTATAGTCATCCCTAAGTCTTGCATTTTGATTCTGTCTCGGACGAGCAGAAAATGGCGGCACAATATTGTAATGATCTACAAACTGACCCCCCCCCCTTTTTTATTACAAGAGGTTGTGCAAGTTATTAACTTTGCACATTACTTATACCTAACGTAACGTATGTTACAGTTAATGGTATATTTCATTTACATAAATATTTGGTATATGAGATTGGTAAATGTAAGCACATGTGGAGGAGTCAACCTACATGATACAGTTTGTGTACGAAGTGGGACATCTGGTTTTCTGGTTTTAAAGGATTTCTTTCGTTTAAGCACATGGCAGCTGTTTCAGAGGTTATACGTCGGTTGGACTTCTTCTTGTCTTACTTTTAAGCATGCCAACATTTCATTTTTGTTTCAAATTGTTGTCTTATCGGTCAATGTTTACAAACTCCTGATGTACAAAATTCCATAGAGGATGTGTATTCGAAAGTTAACTTTGCGCATGGGCGTACTTGGATGAAAATAGAAGGAAACTTTCAGAGGCTCCATATGGGTAAATTCATCCCGATTCTATATTTGGTAATAGTTTTCAATGAAATAAAGTTTATTTGAGATTTATTTAACGAAAGCTGTATTATATTGGTAGTTAAAAGAAGTAACACGGTGTTGGGATGAAAATACGAGATTCTAGTCGTTACCTAAGAGATGGCGAATTTCGCGCCACTCTTAGCTGTAACTATGGGGACACCATAGGAACAGCTAAATTTTAGCAATTGCTATAGCTACATAGCATCGTCATATAAAAACAAGAGCGTTTGGCTTATTCGGGGTTCTGGGATTCGACAATCAAAGAGGATAGGACATACGGGAAAAATTACAGAATTCACAAAAAGAAAAGGTACAGAGAAAATTTATTTTATTTAATGATTTTAATATAAAAACATATATATTTTATAGCTTATTTAAGCTTTAAAATTACTTTACTGAGGTGATTCTCACAATTTATTACAAATTTCAAGAAGAAACAAGCTATTCAGGACGAAAATATAATTTTATACTTCAACATTAAAGTGACTGAAGCGAGTTCTAGTCGGACATAATTCCGAAAAGAGAACATTTGCGTACATATATTTATTCATATACGGGGTTAATCTCGATATATTGATTTGATATAAGGCTCGAATATTTGGTACAAGGCTCGAATATTTGGTACAAGGCAGACTAACCCGTTTAAAACGATTAGCTCATGAAGTCAAAGTAAAGAAAAAGACAACTAAAGAACAAATTAACTTTATTGTAACGTTTGAAATCCTGTCATAAAAATAGCATTAGAAGTCAAATAAATCATATATTGTATACATGTATTACATTATTTCTCGATTTGATTAACGTAATTTTCCCAATCCCATGAACCACATCCTTATTTTATTAGTAGAGTTAAATGTGTCACGTACACGCTACCCAAACCCGTGACATATAAAGTGGTGGCTGGCGGTGCGATATAGCTTCGTTTATTTAACTTGCGAGTTATTTCGTGAGATCGAACTATACAGCCTGCATGAATAATAAAATTTAGTGAACTTTACTGTAATAAATTTTCAAGCGATTTTGAAATTTTTAACGTTTTTGATTCAAAAACTTTTGGGAGTAAAATCGTTAGTTTACGTGTACGTGATTTTTTCAAGTTAATTTGAAAAAAACCGACTCGGTTTTGAAAAAAAGATATAAAGACATTCTATTAAAAAACGTGCATAAATTACGAAAACATGGGAAGACGAAAGGCAGCAAGGTCACAAAAAGACAAAGATAAAGATTACATTTCAGAAATGGAGATGTGTGAACCACAAGACGAGGATTATGATGATGAAGAAATCAATCAACATACGGCAAACATCATGAAAAGAAGTAATGAGGGTCATGAAGAAAATGCCGATAGAATGAAAACCGGCAACTTAAAGATATTCACAGCAAGTTCGGACAACGCTATTTTTAGACGTGAAATATCAACACCTATAAACGGAACTGTCATGACAGCACTAGAGGAATTAGACAACAGTTCAAGAGCGTCAGGAGGTCTCCAAACTATCGAAGAAGAATCTGGATGTATGGACCAACACAGTACTGAGAGGCTCAAGACAAGAACACCTTTAGAAGCAGAGGGTCAACAATTATTACATGAGAGATTTGTAAGTAGATGTAATGAAGATATCTGGGCTAGACCATTAATGAATGCACACAGTCACATGGAAGGAAATGACAGACAAAGAACAAGAGAACACAACGGACCCGATAAGGACATTTTTAGGAGACCAGAAAGATATATAGAAAACATGCATTACCAGAACACAAGATTTCAAGATTTTCAAGATTGCTCAGGCCAAGGAGATCGTGTTTCCAACAGGGAAACAAACAGACAAAGAAGTCCAGAATTCAGGACAGCAAACCAACACAGACAAGCATATCCAACTAAGTCAGACATCACGTGACTTTTGTGACGTATACAAGCCGCCATTTTGAATTATTTTGCCCCATATTAAATGCACAGGTGCTTCAATAAAGATTAATTTTCTCATTAACCTGACCCGTATTCTTACTTTTGCAAATCAATCCTTGATATTCAATCATATTTCTATCAAATAATGTTGGTCTTAACAGTTTAATTTTTGATTTAGTTCGGTCATTTTAGCCTCGTAAAAACATGTACTTTTTCTCATTTTTCTCCGTTGACTCAATGCTCAATGTACCGATACCCATGACACTTGATCAACAAATACAGTAATTCCGTAAATAAAATTAAAACTTTGCAAATCGATTAAGTATATTTAAATATATATCTGGCGAAAAATACTAGTTAAAACAGTTTAATTTCAGGTTAATTTCGGTCAAATAGCGACTTAAAAAAGTGTTTTTTTCGGGATTTTCAAAATGGCGGACGGCATCTACACTCAATGGGCCGAGTTGGTCTTTTCATATAAGATAAAGATATATAAGATATATTTCATGCATAACTTGGTCGGTTTCTGCTGTCTTACATATATAAATTTGCATGTGTTATTGTTTTATGCTGATGTTCTATTTAAATTGCTTGGTGGCACTGTCCATCCGTCCCATTTGTGTTTTAAAAGGGGGGGGGGAGTTTGGTTCTTGATTGTTGTATCAGTTTTTTTCATTAATTACATAGTTTGCTTGTTTGAATGTTATTGTAAAGATGTGATTAAAATTCTAAAGAAAATCTCGCACTTGGAGGTGGTTTTCATGTGTCCCTTAAATTTTCTAAAAATATAATAGCTTAGAGAAATGGAAGTCAAGTTATGTACATGATAAGTAGACATTGGCTTTGATCATGTTTAATCTTGTCATTTTTTTCTTTTCGTGACGGGTCCAGGTATTTATTGGTAGTTCAATATAGTCGGTTAGCTGTAAGTCTTATGTTTGCTTTTTGGTGACTTGTTTTCATCTTAATCAAAAAATTGATTGTTCTTGTTCTCTGTTGATATATTTCTCTTAAACATCATATCTGTGGACAAAGTTAAGTGCTCTTTGAGAAAGGCCATATCAAGTTAACAACACTAAAATTAAATTGAACGGTTATTTTTCTTTTAGTAGATGATATTTCCACAAACAAATAATGTCTCATTTTTAGCACGAGCCACTTGTATTTTTTGTCTATCTGATGAGGCAGTACGGTGACCTATAAAAATGTTTGTCTTTTTGTGGGTAGTTGTCTCATTGGCAATCATACCACATCTTCTTTTTTATACTATGTATGGCCTTCAGCTTTGACTGAGTGACTTGCATATTAATGCTTGAGGGAAAGCATAAAACTGTGTATGAACCTGACCATAATGATGGAATTTCCCCACAATAATCTCAACAGAAACCAGTTATCATTATATCAAGAAAAAAAGCACCAACAAGTCTTTCTAATGTGAAAAAGAATCAAAAGTTGAGACCTTCATCCAATTAATCAAAAGATTCATACGAAAATTACATATCAGCTGTTTAACTGTTTCTATTTTAAGTTATAGACCTCAATTGATCCAGCAATATGTATTTTAAACCCGCTGCATATATTTGCATCTGTCCTTAGTCAGGAATCTTATATTAAGAAATGTTGACTTAGCCAGGACTCAGTGTTGAAGACTGTACCTTCACCAATAATGGTTTACTCGTATAAATTGTTACTTAGATGGAAAGTTCTCATTGGCACTCATACCACATCATCCTATATCTATTGTATGGAGAGTTGTCTCATTTAAACTCATACCACATCTTCTTATTTTTGTTACAACCTTGAGTGCACATTTAAGTTTGCCTAATTCTACCTTCATGACCTTGATTGATCTTGATGTTTTTTGAAAATGTAAAACACCTGCTCATTGGAGTTCATAGACCAAAGCAATAGTTGAATAATACCTATTACATAGTGTAAATGATTAAATTTGGTGTTGGTGTAGTTTCTCATTGGCGATCTACCCATATCTTACTATAATATTAAAAATGTATCAAGGTTGAAGTTCAAAATAGAAGATAACAAAAGAACAACTTAAGTCACTAGTGAGAAGGAAATCATCACAAAAGCCGAAAAAACAACAAGACACTGTAGTCATCATGGTCATTTGCCGCAAAACACAACAAAGATAATTGTTTACCAAATTGTATCATTTATTATATCATACATGTATACATGTTCAGTACATGAAATTCATGACATAAGTATTGCTTTCATTCATATAAATAATATTAATAAAAAAAACCTGAGCATAAAAAAAAGCAATGAATGTAAAATATATATATATAAAAAAGTCAAAAATAAAATATCAGAAAACTATCTTAAAGCACCATTATAACACTATCTTTTATAAGTCATCACAAGTTTGTTCTTTCAACAGATAACACTATACAATATTACATAAAATAAATTTTATTGTTTCAACTTTATATCAGGCTTTCAGTCACATAACTGAACAAAAAGTAAACAAGCTAAATCATGAAAATTGACACTTTTGAAAAATGTCTCACCAAAATCTTCTTTAATATAGTTATGTTAGTTGACTCAGAACAACAACATAAAGATTTCTTTGAGGATCTGTCTATCAGTTTTAACTCATCATTTAAGCAAATAAAATGTTTGCCTTTCTGATTGCTATTATCCTCTTATTTATAGTTATATCATTATTTGAATTTTCACCAATTTGACTCAAATGAAGATTCAATTTTCCATTGATTATCTAGAAAAGACTGAAAGCCTGTTATTTTTTTCAACCACAGTATGCATATTCATACATGACTAGTTTAAAAATAACACAAATATTATAAATAATAACAAAATCATGTCAACAAATATCTACACAACCACTAAATACACAAATGTAACAAATTTAACACATGTCTTTTATTGCACTAATAAGTTTTTGGCGGTTTCGAATGCGAGTTTTTTTCTTCATCATTGTTGAAAGCATGTCTTGAAGTTCAATATCGGTCAAATCATCTAAATTTAAATTGTTAACTTGATATGCGTTGTTGTGAGCCTCTACGATTTCTTCTTGAATTTTTTTCTTTTTCTCATTTCTTGTTTGAAAAATGTCTTTTTCCCACCAATCTGCTGATTTTTTAGAATAAGGTCGCTTTGGTCTAGCA
Organism: Mytilus galloprovincialis; assembly: GCF_965363235.1. Lineage (NCBI taxonomy): Eukaryota > Metazoa > Mollusca > Bivalvia > Mytilida > Mytilidae > Mytilus > Mytilus galloprovincialis. The sequence continues at coordinate 42,632,755 of NC_134850.1, read as the reverse complement.
ATGTTTTCAGTGTTGGCATATTCAAGTCTTTTTCTCACTTTAAGAGCATCACATGGACCGTCCCATTTACAAGATTTGCGTTGGTGTATAGTTTTTATAATGTCATTATTTTTTTCCACACCTTGTCCTGAAAACTTTTTCAAGCAACCATAGTTGGAGATAAAAAACGGAACATGAAACACTAAACAATGCATGTATGGCGTTATGTTGGATTTAAAAAACCCTTTTCGAAACTCTCCTAACTCTAAAAAATTTGATATCCAACCTTTGACCCTCAAAAATATCTGGTCAACTGTGCAATTAGCACTTTCTACACTTGTAATAAAAAGATACAGTTGATAAAAATCTGTCCAGAGCTTGACAACCTTATCTACTGTATTTACATTCAAAACACAACTGTCTTTTAACTTTTCAGGCAGATTTTTTAATACTTTTAACTTTTCTGCACCTGCCAGACTTGTCCAATCAAGTTCTGAACTACCTTTTGGTACCCAAATATAAAATGAAACACCACAACTCTGAATCACTTCTACTAATTTTTCCAGATTTTTGCCATTACTTTTAGTTTCTTTTTTATATTTATCATCTTTATCTTTACTATCAAAAATTAAATTTCTCAAAAGGATGTCACTTATTCTTAGCAGGAGATGAAGTTCATCGGGGACATAATGATTTACGCTTAATTCAAGCAGAGGTTTGTGTTTAACACCAAAATTGTTTTTAGACAGACATGACAACTGACAAATTTCCTCATATGATCTAAAAAGTTCTGGGGTATGGTAATGATTCCAACACTTACTAATGTCATGTCTGTCATTTTTATGAACTTTACACCAGGGACATGCAAAATCACCTACTGAACTGCCTAAGCCTAAAAGAATCTGTAAAAACTTCATGTCCCCTCCTACAAAAATTTCAATTTCATAAGACTTATCATTTATTTTTACAAATTTATTTTTTACTAAGTTATTTAATTGATCAAAAAGTGGTTTACAAGTTTCCTTTAAATTTTCATAATTTTCATCACACTTTACTATGGCAACTGTACTTAGCTGATTATAGGAGAGATTTATATCATCATTTAAAATGGCTAGTGAAAAAATTACATAATTAGAAATTTTAGAGACTCTAGCACCATCACCGGAAAATTTAATTTGAAATTTATCTGAATTTTGGCCCTTATTGATTTTATCTTTTATAAGTCTTTCAATATCCCTATTTAAGTTTATCATTACACCTGGTTTGTTTCCTGGAAGTCTTTCTATATGATAAATTTTATTGATGTCTTCCCTACACTGAACTACCAAATATTTTCTGGGAAGATCATCACATATCATGGAAAACTCATGATATGCTGCATCACTTATGCAAAAGTTATCAAGTAAAAACACAACCTGCTTTAATAAGTCTTTATCCTCATCGTTTAGATTTGCATAAGAAGTTTTATTTTCTTTCTCTGCTGTATCTTCACCTAATACAACAGAGACCAATTTACCCTTATCAGATTTTAAGTCTATTTTAAGTGGTTTAAGTCCAAAAGATTCAGCAAATGCCAAAGCTTGCTCAGAAAAAGTAGTGAATGTTTTTAATTTCCTAAATTGCTGCCTTTGATGAATTTCATCAAACTTTTTTCCTTCATTTTCAAACTTTTTAATTATTACATTGTCAATATATTCTAAAAGTGATTTATTCCTAGTTTTTAAGTATGTGTTTTCTTCTTTTAATGTGGTGACCTCATCTTCCAGACTATTGTTTACACATTTAACCTCGATCAAATGATCAAATAATTCTTGACATTTCTTTTCTAAAACAACCTGTTTGTCATTAAAAGACGTAACTTGAAATTCTAATTCTTGAACATCATACAACTCATTTTTATAAACAACAAAATTTATTTTCTTTTTTAACATACATTGTCTCTGTCTACCACCTATACACTTCTTTTGAATACTGATTACTCTTGAGCACTCAGATTTAAATCTGGCCTCTAACCTACTACATGTTTTAAGTTTTAAAAATGAAAACTGTGTATTAAACACTTCAACAAATGAAAGGTCATATGTATATGTACATTTTTGAACATTGATTAAAAAATCACAAGATATATGTAGTGTCAATGCTATAGCAGTTGTATCTATATGTTTCCTGTTACTAAAACAAGGACTAAGATCAGTTGAAAGTCTAACATTGTCTTGAAATTTAAAATTATCAATTGGTGACAATATGGAAGACATTGTATAAACCCATATACATGTAAAAATCTTATACAGCATTAACATGTTTAAAATACATACTGATATGTTTTTTTTAATTATAAACGAACAGTCAAACACTATATATATATATATATACAACAGTAGAATCTATCAATTTCTAGTCTTTAAACATACATTTATATACAACAGTAGAATCTATTATTTTTTTCTTTAAACACTATATACAACTGTATCTGATGTTATCTGAAGTTTTTCAGACGGTACCTTCTTTTTCACAACCTTGTTGTCTGATAAGGTGAAGATGGGTTTTTCTCGGACAATGCTATGCACACGTACTGGAAAGTTAAGTTTGGTACCTTGACCGTGACAGTTAAGTTTTAAATACCAGTTACTACTTAAAGGTAGTTTGCTAAAATCTTCTAGGCAAAGAAGGGTGTTGTTGGCATCAGCACCGAAGACATACCTATATACGTCTGTAGGGAATGAAATACTAATCCTTGAGTTTGTCGATGAAAGGCGATGTTGTACAGCCTCCTCTAGAATACTAGCATATGCAGATAATTGGCCAGCACAGACTTCTGGTTTAATAAATAAATCCAAATCTGGTTTGGGAATGTGAGTGATTGGCTCCCAGGTACAATCAGTAAGTTGATAGCCTTTCCATTTTACCAGGAATAGGGTTCCCTGCAAAAAAATAAATAAATTTACTTACAAGTATCAGGACAAGTCTCGCTTAATAAGGTGGTGCAATGAGAATAGGTTGCTAAATATTTATATAGATACATGCAACAATTGTTCCTAAGTTATATGTGCTAAGATTGGACATGAAGAATGCATATATACAAGTGCTCATGTAATTATATCATCATTACATACAGGAGCGGATCCAGCCATTTTAAAAAGGGGGGTCCCAACCCAGGACAAAGGAGGGTTCCAACTATATGTTCCCAATCAAATGCATTGATTGTCCAAAAAAAGGGGGGGTACCCCCCCCACCCCCCCTAGATCTGCCACTGACATATGGTTTCATATGTGCAACCTTATTGTTTATTTTAGAGGAGGAAGCAAAAAAATATATAATATATATAGTAACTTAGATATGTTTTCACTAACACATCACAATTTTTGGAATTGTAATAAGAAATAATATTAAAGTAATATAAAATTGTAACTTACTGCAAGTGTTTTTTGTATAAAAATAACCAGCTCTAAATTTATCAAAGGAAATGAATTTTTCATACTATATAAATAATATAAATAATTCCCATTTATAATTGTGACTTTTTGTTTGTTTACCTAGTTTATTGATGCATATTTATTTTTGTGGTTAATTCAATCATAATTTCAAAATGTTATATTTCCTAGCCATTATACCAAAAAATTATTATTACTTGTCCCTATAACATAAGAACACAGGTTAAAACTCAGGTAAGGTATAAAGCATGTAAAATTAAAAACCCTCAGGTGTAATTCACATCCTGTGTACCCTCATAATACACGGGACACAGCAATTATCAAATTGGGACTCAGACATTATTTAACAACACCATAAATAAAATGAACAAAACCTCATGAAAGAAAAGTTCATATTTATTTGTATACTGCTCCATTTCATTTCCTAATGGAAATAAAGTGTGTTATTGACTGTTTTGATAAATATTATAATTTTCATTTTTCAATTTATAAAAATCTATAATTCTATATTCAGTGTTAAATGTGATAATTCATAGTTATCCAATACAACCCCCTTTATTTAATGATCAATGCTTGCAATAATTTCAATGTTTTTAATGCTAAGTACTGGAAAATTACCAAAATTATATGGTTTAGTCCATCTTTTAAAATACCTAAGTTCATTGTTATACTAATATTTGAGATAAATGACTGAGCTTGCTGTTCACTGCATTTTTAACTATCAAATGTGAGTGGAGGCATAACATTAGTTTATTACTTGCATTTTATGATTAAGTTTAAGTTCACGTTATTTGATCAGAAATTTTACTAATTCAGTTAATATATTCGAGACAATTTACTTTAAGTAACATTAAATCAGAGACAGCATTAAGTGTGGTTTATAGTAATACATGTACATAGATCAAGGAAGATGTGGTGTGAGTGCCAATGAGATAACTCTCCATCCAAATAACAATTTAAAAAGTAAACCATTATAGGTTAAAGTAAGGCCTTCAACACGGATAAATGACTATGAGCAATTTGACTTAAACACTGGCTGTCAATACACTGTAAACTATATTAAATAAGGAATGTGTATCTTCATACTAATATATAAAATTCAAAGTGTAAGGGATGTTTCAAAATTCATCCACAAGAGACAGTGATGATAATGCAGACCACTGGCCCGGCACCTCTTAGCTGACACTCATGCTTTAAAAATGTCTGACTTTCTAAAAATTGTGACACTATTCTTATAAGAAATCAATAAGGCTAATTTATGACGCATATTAAGCAGATATAAATTTTACAGGGTTACATCTATAAGGGACTACATAAAGAGTTTGATGAAGGATAGAAAACTTAATTGGCACTTTTTTTACGGACCCGCATCCCCCCTTAACTTAATTTGGGAAATTTATTGCCATATATGGATATATGTAAAAATTAAGGTCAGATAACCAAAACTTGCAGCAGTTCAACCCTCTTCCCAAACTTTTTGATTTGATTTCTGTTTTTTTATCCTACATTCAAGCAGGCAAACAACTTAACCTAACATGTTACAATTACAGCTATAAAGACAATAATGTATCTTATCAGCTTATTGCTATCAATTAACTTATAATAACTTGATACAACAAAATAAATCATTATAAGCCTATTTATATTAATCCTCATTGACATTGAATCAGCTGCATTGAATAAAAGAAAAAAGAAAAGAAATCAACACATGACCCTTTTTTTACCAGAGTCAGGATAGAGATTGCTTAACAAATTGTGTTTCATAAATCTTACTTCAAATATACTCACTTAATAAAAGTTACTTTATCATAGGTTTAATTGGATCAATGGATGGGTTTACAATAATTCCAGAATTTATATATATTAAACAGTTACAGTTTAGTGACCCAAGAAAATAGCACAATTCTTTTTATCAAATCAATAGGAATGACCATACAATATATCATCCTTTAAATATAGATGTTGATTGTTGGAGTTTAAACAATTTCAGCTATGAAGATTTTTATTAAATAATTACATTTATTACAATTATTCAAAAGTCAAAATTACATGACCCAGTGTGCCTGAAATGAGATATTTATACATTTAAGGGAGTACCTTACATACAGCCAATTTTAAGTTTTTAGATATTTGAAGCATTTATTATTCAATATAATAAAAAAAAAAGTAACAAAGGATTTCATATGAGTATATAACTGTCCATGTAAGACTAAAAATCATTTAGGCTGTAGTGTGAGCAAGTATCTATACATAGAAAAATCACAATAAAATTAATGTCATGAATGTAGGAAAAGAAAGTCACTGACAAAAAGTCACAATTCATTTTTCCTGATAAGTTATGTTTAATAGAAAATGCTTGTTTCTATTGTATTTAAACCAACTATGTAAACAAAATTTATCATAAAAATATCGAAGTTGATCAAATAATTGTTAAAATACAGAATGTCACAGTTGCTTGGCACTTAAATGGCTTCATGGATACAAAAAATATATCTTTTGCATGATTAAAATTAAATACATCTTCATTTTTCAAACATAAAAAGTTATTTCTCTTAAATATTCAAACGTTTGTCAACAAATTATTTGTGACTTTTTGTCCTACAAAATTTGTGACTTTCTGTCCATTTACCAATATCATATTTGTTATTTTTGCTCTTTTGGATGCAAACATGTTAATTTGTTATGATACTTGTAAGAAGTTTGATTACAAAGGATACAATTTTAGCATTCATTTTTTTGGGAAGCTGCTGACAGCAGGGTCTGATGCAAAGTTTTTCTCTCTTTAATGTAGTAAAACTTGCATGTAGTTATAAAAGTCTCAACTGACATATATTTGAACCATGCACTTGCTATATCTCATATATATTAATATATACTATCCCATAATGCCATATAAGAAACTTTATTAAATGCTTTTTTTACCAATGCAATATTAATGATGCACTTTTAAGTACTAATAGGCTCAGCACATTTAACATACAGGATACTCATGATAAACAGGCTGTTTGAACAGGGCCATTATCACAAAACATTTTGTCTTTTTTTCTGTGACAATCAACTTTCCCTAGATTCTAAGTTCTCAAATGGTGAATTCAATTTCAATCAAGCCTATTATTGTTTCTCATTTCTCTTATTTATATATATAATTCTTATATACATAGTTTATTTTTATAAAACAATGCAAGTACAAAGGTTACAGAAGTTAGAAATTAATATACTTTAAATAAAATATCTATTAAACACAAATATCAAAAGTTTTTTGATTAAAATCATATCAGGCAGAAAGAAAGTCAGCTTGCCTATTAAGGCTTAATAATTGTCATTTAAGCAGTATGATGCCAAACATGGACTTACAAACACAGTTTCCATCATATAAAAATTTTCTGAACTTTAAATGAGTGACCAAATGAAACAAGCAATATTCAGTTAAGTAATAGGGTTGAACATCCATGCTTATGATAAACCTTTGAAGGGGGTGGTTAACATGTCCATAGTACTTAAATATTTATGACTTACATTGCACTTGTCTTTGAAGAATCTTCAGATGGATGAAACAGATTTCAGTAAAGCTTTGTTGCACTACACAAGTTTTTACACTTTAAAGGCATTTATATTATGAACTAAATATATTACTAAAAAAATCTAATTACAACACTCTTTTCAAATTGAGTGGCTAATTCAGAATGATAGTCATTTTAAATTTCAAAGTCTTTATATCCTACTTGGGGTATTGTGAAGGATCTCCTGACAAGGGACCTGTCAGCTATGGCTTTTCTTAAGTAGGGTCTTCACAATACACTTTTTATGCATGTCAACCATATATGTACTTCTTGAAAATACAGGTGTACAAACACCTAGATAAATACCTACATCTGACATTCAACAAACATTCCAATATATAAAAAAGAACTAATTATGAATGGCTTCAAAGGATACCCCTCTAAATAAACATTACCTACATGTATATTACAACATATTTTATGTTAAAATTAAAAAAATGAATGTGTCAGATACAAATTATGATTTCAAAAATAACTTAACATATTCCATAACTAGTTAAAAGTCTTTTATGAACTTTCCTATTATAACATTTATTATTATAAGTATCTTTATTCTTCATTTTTGTTGATTTAGTAAAAGTCGTCTTAGTTTACTTGATTCTAAATTAGGATTTAAATTCCATTTAATTGATTTTATTATATAAATTATTTGGGTCACATGATTCAACTGTTCAGTGATGCTTTAACTGTTTATTATTATAAAATGTTAGAATTATACATGGATGCCTTATATTTGTAAATGTAAATTTTTAAGTAATGTACATGTTTCTGTAACTCTTATACCACAGAATAATAAAAAGATTCAATTTCTTTATTAACATGCGCAGATAAATTTGTTATCACAATTTATATAAAAAGACATAATTGCAGTATCATACTTAGTTTATTTCAGCTTAGTTGCATGGACATTTTTTCTATAAATATTGCACACATGGCAAAGGTTTCACTCAACTGCTCATACATGTATGAACAATTATCAAATAGAAAATTTGCAAGATACATGTTTAGCACAAGAAAGTTACATATAAATAAAACAATAACTTTATTAAAAAGTTAATTAATCAGTTTTTGGCTGTGTGGAATAAATCACCTTATTTTGGTGCTTTGGTATATTGATTGCTACAATTTTATTTCATTATTTCAAAATAATGTGAGATCAAAGGGGCCAAGCTGTTGAAACAATTATCTTTCATGTTTTTTGTTTGAAATCCCAATGTTTTACTCATACCAAGCTATATATACATGAAGTAATTACATCAAAGCAAGTTAAAACAACAAAGATGATTTTAAAACAAACAACAATAGAATGAAAAAAGCTTTGTGTAGATTACAATTAGCAGTAATCATAAATAATTAACTTTTAAAAATCATCAAATTTAAAAAAAAAAAAATTCATAACCCCATGCAGTTTTTATTTGCAGAAAAAAATTCTAATAATTCAACTGGAAAGACTGTGTGCAAACATAATCAATTGAAACTATCTGGGCCATGTTTAAATAATATATCCTGCATGCAAGTTTTCAAAGCATCATGTTTAGAAAGAGGACTATATAAATCTAAAATGTTTATCTTGACCCTTTGTCATTACTGATGCCCTATGTTTTTTACCCTTTAAGTAATGTTTTTTTAATTTCAATTATGTTAAATATATGACCATAGGCACTAGACATTCTGTCAATTGTTATAAAATATGGACCATGGTTAGACCTTTATCCATGAATATGACTGTAACCGTAACATTAAGTGTCTTAAGAGTTTGTCATTGGGCCTGATAAACCAGAAATAATGTTTGTTCTGTAGATGGTCAATTTCATTAAAATGTAATTTACTGATTATTCGTGCAATATTTCTCATATGGCATCAACCCTGACAATATTGAAACAGAAGTTATCACACACTATAATACATGAGTGTTGATTACTAAAACCAAACTTTTTGACAGAAATGCATCGAACACGAATTTTGTCTATTAAAAATAATCTTTTGTGCTTTCATGCCCAACATTTAAGGGGTCAAATATTATAAATAAGAGCCTTTTAAGAGTTTAAGACCGTATAATTATTAGTTCAAATTGTTTACTGTTTTAATTTTATATATAAATGTAGTAACCAAAACAGAGACATGTAAAAAAAGAAGATGTGGTATGATTGCCAATGAGACAACTATCCACAAAGACCAAAATAACACAAACATTAACAACTATATATAGGTCACCGTACGGCCTTCAACTATGAGCAAATCCCATATCGCATTGTCAGCTTTAAAAGGCCCCGATAAGACAATGTAATGCAATTCAAACAAGAAAACTAACGGCCTTATTTATGTAAAAAAATAAACAAAAACAAATATAAAACCCGACAACCACTGATTTACAGGCTCCTGACTTGGGACATTAGACATTATTTTATTAAACCTTTCATGGGCCCTTGTCGGGCAAGATACAAAAACATCATAATACAATGATAATATAAACATTAGTGAACAGACACATACATAAATAATGTGGCAGGGTTCAACATGTTAGCTGGATCCCTACCCTCCCCCTAACCTGGGACAGTGGTATAACAGATCAACATAAGAACGAACTATAAAAATCATTTGAAAAAGGCTTATCCATCAGATGGACAAAAGTACAAGTGGATGTGGCAAGGTAATTAATGTCAGTACTGACAGTAGACAGTAAACAAGAATTTGTTAAATTATCTAAGACTGCTGACTTGAATTATCTAACATTATTATATAACATATATGCCTGTTAAATTGTTGATATTTGCCGTCAACTTTGATGTGATTTTAAGTTATAAGACTATATATAGTTATATTAAAGATATATATTTATATATATAATTACCTCATCTGGACACTGCTTTTGGGATATGATTCTGTCAATCTGGTATTCTTCTTCCAAGACCTGTCTCATGACGACTTGCGTGCGCTTTTCTTTTGGAAGTGGTTCACCACTATTTAACAATTGCCAGTTACGATAACGAGAGGGACGGAGATTTGTTGCATACATCTTAATACTTTGATTATTTTTTTTGCAATAACATGTGTGCGTCTAATCAACGGAAGTTTGTAAATACACCGCGCCACCTAGTGACAATTATCTCCCTTTTCCCCGCGAACTGGTATTTACAGAGTTACTGTTCTTAGTCGAAATATCTATACAGAGTTATCGTTCATAACCATGACCGATATAGTTGGGTATGAGAACGTGTTTGCTGCACCAAGGCAAGAAGTAAGACATAATGGAATTACAGGTTTTCAAGACTACTACATACCAAGACCTACTGATTACAGACCTACTGAGTACAGACCTTTATCACAACAGCCATCTTTGGTGACAGATAGACAGACACACACAAGAAGTGACAGGACAGTAAATAATTCAAATCCGAAGTTACCTGCATTTAATGGAAAGGACGACTGGAAAGTTTGGATAAACAGATTTGAGGCAATAGCAAGAAGGAGGAGCTGGACAGATGAAGAGAAGCTTGATGAGCTACTGCCTAGAATTCAAGGAGAAGCAGGAGATTTTGTATTCACACAACTACCAACAGGAGTGTTAGAAAGATACACTGAACTAGTAAGAGAACTAAGCTACAGATATAGAGTAATTGAAAATGAAAAATCATTTAAAGCTAGATTTGCTAGCAGAAATCAGAAACCCGGAGAAAAGGCAGAGGAATATGCTGCTGAGTTAAAAAGATTGCACCACAAAGCTTATCCAAATAGAGATAGACAACAAAGAAAAGAAGACCTGCTTGAGAGGTTCATGAGGGGTATATTAGATGAAGAGGTTAGATTTTTTGTGAATTATGTGAAGAAACCAGACGATATAGACGAAGCTGTATATTTAGTTGTTGAGTGCTTGTGTGAGAGAAGATCAAGTAAATTTAAAGAGCCATATGAGAGAAGAATGCAGAAAAATATAAGGAGAGCTAGTCCACTTTATGAGTGTAGTGATAGTGAAACAGAGATTGAAGAAGAGGAAGAAGAAACATGTGATACAGCATATAGGCTAAAGCGAGCACAAAATCAGAAACAAAATGGACCTAATTCTACAAGTACAGAAGAGATTGACCATAAGAATAAAGAAATTAAAAATTCAGAGACTAGTAACCAAAACGACAATCAGAATAAAGAAGTGATTCAACAGTTGCTGGATAGGATAAAAGTACTGGAAACACAAATACAGGGAGTGGACAGTAAATCAGAGCCAAGAAAGCCAATTGTCTGTTATAATTGTAATCAGCCCGGCCATATTAGTAGGAATTGCCTAGCTCCAAGATCCAATTTTAACAGAAATGCAAATAATTACAGCAGGCAAAGCCAAGGACAAAACAGAAATTCTTTAAACTACATGGGGCAACCTCAGATGGCCAACAGGGAGCCCTTTTCAAGCAAGGCCAGCGACAACCAGTAGACACAAAACAATATGAAGGGAACTTATTAAAGAAAATTCCAGAATATCATGGTGCATATATTAAAGGAAAAATACAAAATAAGCCAATAGTATATACTGTTGATACTGGAGCATCAAGAACAGTTTTATCAACTAAAATATTCAACCAGTTGAATACAGGCAATAAGTTCACTCTTTCTAAATCTTCAAGTTTAGCAGGTGCAGGGGGGACACCAATAAAAGAATTGGGAAAAGCTACTTTTTCTTTAAAACTAGGAGCACTAGAGCTTGAGAAAGAGCTAGTTATAGCAGAAATTGAAGACGAGTGTTTACTTGGGATGGATATTTTACAGAATGATCCTAGTGGACCAGCCGACGTTATACTGAGTAGGGGTATCATTATACTTAGAGGTGTAGAAATACCTGTAATACAGGTAGGAGTAGACAGAGCTAGGAGGGTAATTTCAGCTGACCACTATGAAATTCCAGGTTATACAGAGGCTGTTATTGATATTTACATTGAAAGAAGAGAAGAAGATGATAATAATGTGAATACAGAATTTTTTATTGAACCTGCTTCAAATTTTGAGGAAAGGTACTCACTGCAAATGGCAGCTACATTAGTTGACATAAAAGATATGGTAACCAATCAAATCCGTGTAATGAATCCTTATCCAACATCTGCCTCCATCAATCAGGATGCAATACTGGCATATGCAGAAAGACAAGAAGGAGAAACAAGATTTTTTGCAATTGAAGATTTTCAGTCCAACATGCATGAAGCAGATAACAATGCTATTAGAAGAATACAGTTTCTGGTACCCAAAGTGGAGAAAGATTTTGAATCAACTGTCAAAGTTATTAATAAAGATGAAGAAATAGAAAGAAAAATACCATTTCACTTACAAGAATTGTATAGAAAATCAACAAAAGAAAAACCTTTTCAAGAAAAGATACAAGTTGGGGAAGTTTTGATCAAGTTTCAAGAATGTTTTTCAAAGAATGATAGTGATATTGGACTTACTAGTTTAACAGAACATACAATTGACACAGGCGATGCAGTTCCTATTAAACAGCATCCAAGAAGAGTCCCACTAGCATATGCAGAGGCAGAAAAAGAAGCTATTATTGAACTACAGAAAAAGGGAATAATAAGAGAGTCTTCATCACCATGGGCTAGTCCTATTGTACTTGTAAAGAAGAAAAATGGAAAGATGAGACCATGCATTGATTTTCGCAGGGTAAATTTAGTGACACGAAATGTTTCAGCGTTTCCGTTACCGAGAATAACTGACTGTATAAATGCAGTAGCTGGATCAACCTTTTTCAGTTCTTTAGACTTGACAAGTTCGTATTATCAAATACCAGTTAAAAAACAAGATATACAAAAGACAGCATTTTGCACTAAATATGGACATTTTGAATTTTTAACCATGCCAATGGGACTAAATGGGAGTGCAGCAACATTTCAAAGAACTATGGAACTGATACTACAAGGATTACAGTGGACAACAGCAATAATCTATATAGATGATATTGTGGTCTTTGGCACCACACTAGAAGAACATTTAAACAGACTGACAGAAGTTTTAAAAAGAATAATGGATGCAAATCTTAAACTACAACCAGAGAAATGTGAACTGTTACAAAAAACTATAACGTTCCTTGGACACCAAGTATCAGCAGAAGGGGTGAAACCATGCCATCAGAATATTGCTAAGATCCTGCAATGGCCAACACCGTTCAATATCAAACCGGTGAAGCACATATTAGGTATGGGATCTTTCTACAGAAGATTTGTAAAGAACTATGCGGATATAGTCAGACCTATGACTGATCTTACAAAAAAGGGGAAGAAATTTGTGTGGACAGATCAGTGCGAGACAGCATTTCATAGAATAAAACAGGAGTTAACAGGAGCAAATATAATGGGTCATCCTAACAATGCAGATGAATTCATACTTGATGTTGATGCATCTGGAACAGGAATAGGAGCAGTTTTACCGCAGATACAAGAAGGAAGAGAAAGAGTAATAGCATACGCTAGTCGTTTTTTAAACCGAGCTGAAAGAAATTACTGTATAACACAACAAGAATTATTGGCTGTGAGATATTTTGTTGATTACTTCAGACAGTATCTTTTAGGGAGAAAGTTTAAGATAAGAAGCGACCATCAGGCCTTAATCTGGTTATTCAGACTTAAGGAACCAAGAGGAAGAGTAGCACGTTGGATTGAGGTACTATCAGCATACAATTTTTCAATTGAGTATCGAGCTGGTAAGAAAATGGGTCATGCAGATGCACTTAGCCGCTGTGATAATCCACATGACTGTGAGTGTCCAAATATAGATACACAAGAACCATTGAAATGTGGTCCATGCAAAAAGTGCCAAAAAAGAGCAGAAGAAATGATTTTAGAAACACCTGACAAAAGACAAGAAACACCAAACCTAATAGTGGAAGGGGAGATAAGCCAGGATAAAGATATTAGTAAAAAGGCAGAATCAAGGGAAGTAATCAATGGTGATGGACAAGAATTAATAGCAGAGGGTACACATATGATGCAGAACAGTGCAAGAGGCGTGCAAACTCGAAATCAGGCACAAAAGAATATAAGAGATACAACTGACTCAAAAACAGCTAAGACCAACATAGAAAATTGGCCAACAGTTTGTAATACAACATTAGCAAAGGCTCAACAGGAGGACCAGTACTTCAAACCTATCTACGAAGGTCTGAAAGCTGACAAAAGACCGACAAAAGAAGAAATGGTGATATCAAGCCCTGAAACTAGACATTATTGGATAATATGGGATACCCTTTGTCTCATAAATGATGTGATTATCAGAAAATTTTCAAAAATGGATGGAACAGGGGACTATTATCAGTGTTTGGTACCAAAGCAGTTAAGAAAGAATATTATATTCCAGGCTCATGATTGCATCCTCTCAGGTCATCTTGGAAGTAAGAGAACAGCCCAAAAACTACTACAGAAGTACTATTGGTATAATTTAAAAGAAGAAGTAAACAATTATATTATGCGATGTGACATATGTGAAGCAAATAAATTTCCACAAAAGAAACCAAAGGCACCATTAGGGTCGCTGTTGACTGGAGCACCACTTGACTGCCTAGCAACTGACATATTAGGGCCATTACCAACAACTCCAAGAAACAACAAGTATGTACTTGTTGTAACCGATCATTTTACAAAATGGGTGGAGATCTTTCCTGTTCCTAATCAGAATGCGGAGACATGTGCATCAGTTATATTAAATGAGGTAATTGCACGTTTTGGATCACCTCTTTCAATTCACAGTGATCAAGGAAGGAATTATGAAAGTAACATTTTCAAGGAACTCTGCAGAATGCTTGAAGTCAGGAAAACTAGGACAAGTTCGAAAAACCCAAAAGGCAATGCAGTAGCAGAAAGGTTCAACAAAACACTAGTGAGGATGATAAAAGCATATCTAAGGGGACAACAAGAGAACTGGGATCTCAACTTAGGTTGCCTCGCGTCTGCTTATAGATCAACAGTCCACGCTTCTACTGGAATGACTCCGAATTTGCTTATGCTAGGACGAGAAGTCAGGATCCCAGCAGAATTAGCATATGGAAGTACGACCAAATATATTCCACAGGACATCACCTCATATGGGGAATATGTAGATTACCTTAAGGAACATATGCAAATTGCACATGATGTGGCTAGAAAACATCTAGGGTCTGAAGCAAGAAGACATAAAGAAATTTATGACTCCAAAATATCTGTGTACAAGTATGAACAAGGTGATTTAGTATGGTACCTGAATGAAAATAGGATCAAAGGTGTAGCTCCTAAGTTAGAAAAGACATATAGTGGCCCATATATCATCAAAAGAAAGATGAGTGAGTTAAACTTTGTTCTACAGTTGACAAGAGATGGAACAGAAAAGTTAATTCACCACAACAAGTTAAAACCTTACAAGGGAGATAATCCACCAAAATGGCTACTAACAGTGAAGAGAAAACTAAAGAATCAATAAACATATTTAATAAAATTTTAAATATTTGTGTGGAATAGAAAATGTATATATATGTATATCTGAATTATACTGGTTGGCAGTTTATATTTGGATTTAATGTGTTTGAAATAGTTGTGCATGTTATTATGTAATAATTATTGTTCTATTTATTAAAATTGTAAAAGGTTTTACTTTTGCAAAAGTTATATGTTTGTTTTATTGAAAGTTGAGGAAATAAAGGTTCAACATATGTTGTTTTTACTGATGTTAAAAATAAAAGACATGGATTTTCAAGAAGACAGTAAAATAACTGGTCCCTTTTAACTGTTGACCTAAAAGTTATGCTACCGTTAATAGTTTTGAGTATAAATAATAGGAAAATTATTCAAGATAAATTGAATGCTGATTTCTGAATGACTAAAGTGAAATTTAGTTACCGGTTATTGATGAGTGAAAATAGTTCAGAGGGGCTATTAATTATTTTTGTTTTTGGTTGCTGTGAGGGACCTGGATGTTAATTCCCACTTGCCCAAACAAAACCATGTGTTGAAGATGCTTTTATGAGTTAAAGACGGAGTTATAGGATTTTGATTTGTGATTATGTTTTATGGTTGCTGTGAGGGACCTGGATGTTAATTCCCACTTGCCCAAACAAAACCATGCGTTGAAGATGTTTTATATGAGTTATAGACGGAGTTTTATAGACGCTCAAGTTATTTTATTTTTGGTTACTGTGAGGGACCTGGATGTTAATTCCCACTTGCCCAAACAAAACCATGTGTTGAGATGTTTAGTGATAATAATGTTTTATATGAGTGTTAAAAAGTAAGAAGAGATATTCTTACAGTGAATATTTTGCGAATTTAGTTAACGGTAATAATGATTTGAATATTGCAAAGGACTTGGATGTTAATTCCCATTTGCCTGAGCTTTAAGAGTACCCAAATGATAGGGGTGAATGAAAATGAGGAACTTTTGTCATTCAGAGATCAGACCCAATTTCAGAGATCCGACCCAAATTTAGAGATTAGTCCTAGTTTCAAAAGTTTTTATCCTTTTCCCAGTTGTATGTAGCAGTATAAGGTATAAATCACACCAAAGTCTTATGTGGCACTTTGTATATATATTTTAAAAGTTGTTAGTGTATTAGAAAAAGGGAATTTTACTTAATGTAAACTTCTTATGTTTTTCAGATGGCTTCAAATATCTTAAATGCAAAGGCACCTGTTTCAAAGAGGGGGAATGCGTATGAGTGCGTAAGGTGCCAAACTACCAAGCCAGTGATCAACTCTTACAAATACGTCGTCAATCATATCAGAAAACAACACTTGCTGGCCACACAGTGTCCATATTGGTGCACCCTGTGTGATTACAGGTGTGACACACAGGAGGAACTAGCGAAGCATGTGGACACATATCCTGTACACAAGAAGATAGTGGGTATCCAAAAAACATCAGGAGTTACCATCAACCCTGACAGTTTCTTTGGACACAATGACATGCCTTATTTTATATCCAGTGATGACATTGTGGCCTTCAGCAAAGACAAAAGCCAGGAGCATTACAGCCAAAAAAGAAAGGAAAATGGAAGGACAGCGGCGCGTACTGTGGAGGAGTGCCTTAAAGTGCCAGAAGCAAATACTCTGAGTCAGCAGATACTGGCAGTTCTGCCATCTTCTGAGGAAAGGGATGAGATGGGAGAATATGATGCTGTTACAGTTGCTTCAGGTGATTTGGACAATACTGAGGTGGTGCATGTGACTACAGTTGTTGAAACACCAAGAGTAGATTCCGACAATTCTTCAACAACATCATCTTCAACCTCATCCAAATCTACGTCCAAAGAGGAAATGGACAAGCAGATGCAAAACTTCACTTCCCAACTGAATAAGAACTTGAAAGAAGCGTCAAAATTTATTAACAAGAGTTTCAAACTAGGGGAAGAAAATGTGAAGCAATTAACCTCAATGGTCGGGGAACAAACCAAGGCTTTTAATAAAATGGCTAATGAACTAAAAGGGTTAAACCAATGGTTAAGAGATAACAATGAACAAAAAACTACAGATAAAGACAACAGAGAAATTAGAGAAAATAGGGAAAGTAGGGAAAATCATAGAGATAGTAGAGAGTACAGGGACTATAGAGATAGAAGATATCATCCTTATAGATAGATAGATGCTGAAACAGTATTACTTAGTGATTTGACTACAATGTGTGACAAGTTGTTTTATGAACAGTGACATTATCCGCATCATATATATATACATAAATGAAGTCAACAGTTTTAATGTTTTATGCCTTTATTTAAATTTGAAGTTCGGAGGACCTCACTTAAAACAGAGGGTATTGTAATGATCTACAAACTGACCCCCCCCCCCCTTTTTTATTACAAGAGGTTGTGCAAGTTATTAACTTTGCACATTACTTATACCTAACGTAACGTATGTTACAGTTAATGGTATATTTCATTTACATAAATATTTGGTATATGAGATTGGTAAATGTAAGCACATGTGGAGGAGTCAACCTACATGATACAGTTTGTGTACGAAGTGGGACATCTGGTTTTCTGGTTTTAAAGGATTTCTTTCGTTTAAGCACATGGCAGCTGTTTCAGAGGTTATACGTCGGTTGGACTTCTTCTTGTCTTACTTTTAAGCATGCCAACATTTCATTTTTGTTTCAAATTGTTGTCTTATCGGTCAATGTTTACAAACTCCTGATGTACAAAATTCCATAGAGGATGTGTATTCGAAAGTTAACTTTGCGCATGGGCGTACTTGGATGAAAATAGAAGGAAACTTTCAGAGGCTCCATATGGGTAAATTCATCCCGATTCTATATTTGGTAATAGTTTTCAATGAAATAAAGTTTA
The DNA here is from genome assembly GCF_965363235.1 of Mytilus galloprovincialis. Classification (NCBI taxonomy): domain Eukaryota; kingdom Metazoa; phylum Mollusca; class Bivalvia; order Mytilida; family Mytilidae; genus Mytilus; species Mytilus galloprovincialis. The sequence continues at coordinate 42,614,501 of NC_134850.1, read as the reverse complement.
TTTGAGGTTTATTTAACGAAAGCTGTATTATATTGGTAGTTAAAAGAAGTAACACGGTGTTGGGATGAAAATACGAGATTCTAGTCGTTACCTAAGAGATGGCGAATTTCGCGCCACTCTTAGCTGTAACTATGGGGACACCATAGGAACAGCTAAATTTTAGCAATTGCTATAGCTACATAGCATCGTCATATAAAAACAAGAGCGTTTGGCTTATTCGGGGTTCTGGGATTCGACAATCAAAGAGGATAGGACATACGGGAAAAATTACAGAATTCACAAAAAGAAAAGGTACAGAGAAAATTTATTTTATTTAATGATTTTAATATAAAAACATATATATTTTATAGCTTATTTAAGCTTTAAAATTACTTTACTGAGGTGATTCTCACAATTTATTACAAATTTCAAGAAGAAACCAGCTATTCAGGACGAAAATATAATTTTATACTTCAACATTAAAGTGACTGAAGCGAGTTCTAGTCGGACATAATTCCGAAAAGAGAACATTTGCGTACATATATTTATTCATATACGGGGTTAATCTCGATATATTGATTTGATATAAGGCTCGAATATTTGGTACAAGGCTCGAATATTTGGTACAAGGCAGACTAACCCGTTTAAAACGATTAGCTCATGAAGTCAAAGTAAAGAAAAAGACAACTAAAGAACAAATTAACTTTATTGTAACGTTTGAAATCCTGTCATAAAAATAGCATTAGAAGTCAAATAAATCATATATTGTATACATGTATTACATTATTTCTCGATTTGATTAACGTAATTTTCCCAATCCCATGAACCACATCCTTATTTTATTAGTAGAGTTAAATGTGTCACGTACACGCTACCCAAACCCGTGACAATATGGTCAACAAATCATAATGGCAGACAATCCTACCAAGTATGAGAGCTAACTCGTATAATAGACTTATTGGAGTTACATTGACAAGCTAGTCTACAGAAGCGGTCATATTTGCCAGTCATAATTGAAACTGAAAGGAATTTGCCCTAAACAGAAGATTGGGATTTAAGCCAAATTTTATTTTTTTGAAGAAATAATTTCAATCATTTCATTGAAACAGGCTTCTTAATCTTTATTTTTCACTCAATTTTGTTTTTAATGGCTTTCCAGTAATAAATTGCCACTTCAGTATAGTAATATAATCAAGAGGGCCCTCCATATAACCATATTAATGCCTCAGGGAGATACTGGCCAATGATTGATAACTGTATACCTGTGTTCTACTGTGACTTGACTTGATTTAAAAGTTTAAAAATATATTAAATTTACTTTGAAAACAAAAATTGTTTACCTGTCAAACATATACCATGTAATATGCAGGCGTAAAATTGTCTTTTACTAGATTATACACTTTATTGCGAAATGAAAAATAATGTCATGCTCAATCAAATGAATGAGCTACTGTCAGGTATATTCAATTACTTCAACCATTAATAAAATGATTTCCCGTCATTTGATAAACAGAAAGAATCCCAATTTAGTATTAACTTCAGGTTTTTATTTAGTCTTCAAAATTGAAACAAGTAATAGCGATTCCTGAGATTAGTTTACCATTTTTTAGACATAACAATCATTTGAGTTTTAAACTGTTGCATTCCATAAAACGGCAAGAAATTTCAGGAAGTAAATGCAAAGAAACCAGTCAATACAAGTATTTTGCTGGTCAAATTAGAAAACAAAGAATGTTTCCAAAATACTTGAATTCAGATGAAAAAAAATTGTACACGTTATGACCTGAGATTTTCATCTTCAATGCAGGTCATGACCTATATTTTCATCTTCCAAGGTTGACAGGTATGTAGACATGGCAACCCTAACACCTGTTACAATTGTCAAACCAAACTGGCGATATAGTCCAGTTAAGAGAAAATGAAGCTGAAAATTGACTTATCCATAACTTAAAATAAGAATGAATGTACTCACTCAATTCCAATTACTCTGTCAATATGAAAGTACTGTGTTGTCCCAAATGTAAAAGAGTAAAGAGAAAAGTCAAACTGGTACTTTTCTATACCAATATCAAGTTTCTGTGTACAGGGATCCAGTTTGAGGAAGACATTGAAGTTTCTACCAACAGTAGTAGAGTGTAGGCAACATGAAATACCAGTACAGGTATCATATAAGTGACAAACACTGTTACTTCCTAAAGTTGGTAGATCTACTGCTGATGTACAACCTGAAATGTATAAAACAAGAATGTGTCCATAGAACACTACATTTAGTATTATGAAGTACAAAAGCTATGAAAGAAAACATAAATCATGGAAAAAAGAAACATTTGCTATTGGCAAAAATCCAGAAGTATGAAAAACAGAACCATGTATGTGTGTTAACCCTGATATGAAGATAAAAACTAGAGGCTCTAAAGAGCCTGTGTCGCTCACTTTGGTCTATGTAAATATTAAACAAAGGAAGCAGATGGATTCATGACAAAATTGTGTTTTGGTGATGGTGATGTGTTTGTACATCTTACTTTACTGAACATTCTTGCTGCTTACAATTATAATGAACTTGGCTCAGTAATTTCAGTGAAAAATATTAATAAAAATTTAAAAACTTTTTGAAAATTCTTAAAAATTGATTATAAAGGACAATAACTCCTTATATTTGTTTAGGGGGTCAATTGACCATTTTGACCATGTTGACATAATTTTAGGTCTTATTTTGCTGTACATTATTGCTGTTTACAGTTTATCTCTATCTCTAATAATTCAAGATAATAACCAAAAACAGCAAAATTTCCTTAAAATTACCAATTCAGGGGCAGCAACCCAACGACGGGTTGTCCAATTCATCTGAAAATTTTAGGGCAGATAGATCTTGACCTGATAAACAATGTTACCTCATGTCAAATTAGCTCTTAATGCTTTAGTTTTTGAGTTATAAGCCAAAAACTGCATTTTACCCCTATGTTCTATTTTTAGCTGTGGCGGCCATATTGATTTGATGGCCAAGTCACCAGACACATTTTTTAAACTAGATACCCCAGTGATGATTTTGGCCAAGTTTGGATTAATTTGACCCAGTAGTTTTAGAGGAGAAGATTTTTGTAAAAGATAACTAAGATTTACGAAAAATGGTTAAAAATTGACTATAAAGGGCAATAACTCCTAATGGGGTCAACTGACATTTTCAGTCAAGTTGACTTATTTGTAAATCTTACTTTGCTGAACATTATTGCTGTTTTCAGTTTATCTCTATCTATAATAATATTCAAGATAATAACCAAAAACAGCAAAATTTCCTTAAAATTACCAATTCAGGGGCAGCAACCCAACAACGGGTTGTACAATTCATCTCAAAATTTCAGGGCAGATAGATCTTGACCTGATAAACAATTTTACCACACGTCAGATTTGCTCTAAATGATTTGGTTTTTTAGTTATTAGCCAAAAACTGCATTTTACCCCTATGTTCTATGTTTGGCCATGGTGGCCATCTTGGTTGGTTGGCCAGGTCACCAGACACATTTTTCAAACTAGATACCCCAATGATGATTGTGGCCAAGTTTGGTTTAATTTGGCCCAGTAGTTTCAGAGAAGATTTTTGTAAAAGTTAATGACGAAGGACGATGGAAGCCGGACGCCAGACGCCGGAAGCCAAGTGATGGGAAAAGCTCACTTGGCCCTGTGGGCCAGGTGAGCTAAAACAGCAAAATTTCCTTAAAATTACCAATTCAGGGGCAGCAACACAACAATGGGTTGTCCGATTCATCTGAAAATTTCAGTTCAGATAGATCTCGACTTGATAAACAATTTTTTCCCAAGTTAGATTTGCTCTAAATGCATTGGTTTTTGAGTTTTAAACCAAAAACTGCCTTTTACCTCTATGTTCTATTTTTAGCCATGGCAGCCATCTTGGTTGGTTGGCCGGGTCACCGGACACATTTTTTAAACTAGATACCCCAATAATGATTGTGGCTTTGGTTTAATTTTGCCAAGTAGTTTCAGAGGAGAAGATCCTTGTAAAAGTTAACAGACGATGCCAGACAACGACGACGGACACAAAGTGATGAAAAAAAACCATAAGAAAGTGAAATAAAACTATTTTTTAACAGATTTTCTAATAAATTGTTTAAATTTACAACATAAAGAGTAAGCCCTTCGGATCAGGTAAGCTAAAAAAAAAAACCATAAGAAAGTGAAATAAAACTATTTTTGAACAGATTTTCTAATAAATTGTTTAAATTTACAACATAAAGAGTAAGCTTTGACAAACTAACTTCTAGTAGAAATTGTAAAATTTTATAACATTATGTTACTTTTTTGTTGATGCTTGGGTTCTAAGCAAGGGTCCAGAAACGGGCATAACCTAAATGAGTAATTGGGATTTAGGACAAATTTTATTTTTTATCAGAAATAATTTCGGTCATTTCGTTGAAATCGAGTTTCTAAATCGCCACTTTGAACTTGATTTTGTTTTGTTATCCCTTTCCTGTAATAAAACTGCCACTCCAGTATAGTGTAATAATCCTGAGGGCCCTTAAATAACTATATTAATGTCTGAGGGAAATATTTGCTAATAATCGTTAATCTCTTTACCTGTTTTTTCACACCTGGCTATTGATCACAAGCTCAGAACTAATATTATAAAGAAATTAAAATTTGATAACAACTGTCTTAATTATTTAATTACTTTTCAGCTAAGACTATTGTTAATTCTGATTTAAAATTAAATTAAAACTTGATTCAATTTACGTAGAAAAAATATGTGTTCACATGGTTTTCACTACTAACACAAGTGCTATGTTTGCTGTGAAATATGCTTGCTTGAAATTCTCCTCTGCAGATAAGACTTTAAAAAACGTAGATTGAAAATGAATGCATGCTAAATTAAAGAACCTTAGTGAGCACGCTCACATACCCCATGTCCCCACATTGTCATGGAGAAATTAAATAAGTGTAAGAAAAAAAAATTGTATAAGAAAAAATATTGAATAATAATTTCCTGTCAATATGGACATCAACATAGTATGTCCTTATTATCTACAAAAATTTCATGAAATTCTGTAGTGTGGTTTCAGAGGAGTTGAGATGACAAACTGTTGCAGAAGTACATTGAAGCAAATAAGTTCAAAGGGGCGTAACTCCTAGAAAAAAAAATTGAATCGTAATTTCCTGTCGATATGCACATCTACATAGTATGTCCTTATTATCTACAAATGTTCATGAAATTCTGTTTTGTGGTTTCAGAGGAGTTGAGATGACAAACTGTTGAAGTAGTACCTTAAAGCAAATAAGTTCAAAGAGATGTAACTCCTAGAAAAAAAATTGAATCGTAATTTCCTGTCGATATGCACATCTACATAGTATGTCCTTATTATCTTAAAAGGTTTCATGAAATTCTGTTGTGTAGTTTCAGAGGAGTTGCGATGACAAACTGTTGCAGTAGTACAATAAAGCAAATAAGTTCAAAGGGGGGTAACTCCTAGAAAAAAAATTGAATCGTAATTTCCTGTCGATATGCACATCTACATAGTATGTCCTTATTATCTTAAAAGGTTTGGTGAAATTCTGTTGTGTAGTTTCAGAGGAGTTGCGATGACAAACTGTTGCAGTAGTACAATAAAGTAAATAAGTTCAAAGGGGGGTAACTCCTAGAAAAAAAATTGAATCGTAATTTCCTGTCGATATGCACATCTACATAGTATGTCCTTATTATCTAAAAAGGTTTGGTGAAATTCTGTTGTGTAGTTTCAGAGGAGTTGCGATGACAAACTGTTGCAGTAGTACATTAAGCAAATAAGTTCAAAGGGGCGTAACTCTTATAAAAAAAATTGAATCACAATTTCCTGTCGATATGCACAACTACATAGTATGTCCTTTTCATCTGAAAAGGTTTCGTGAAATTCTGTTGTGTGGTTTGAGAGGAGTTGCGATGACAAGAAACAGGACTGACGGACGGACGGACAAAGTCGTTGCGTTGGGTATAATAAAGCAAGTGTAACTGTTATCATTAATATTCAAACACTATCAAAGGTAAAAAAAATTAGAAAGTTGATGATTTCCTGTGAATTTGATAAACAAAACTAATTACGGAAATAAGTCTGGAATTGCACGTTTTAGTATTGTAGCAAAACTTCTAGTTTTAATTTTGTCTTCAAAGTCGAAAGAAAGGTAAGCGATGTCTGAGAAATTTATCATTTGAGCCATTTAAAACATTTCATTTTTAAACTTTTGCCTATCCTTAATTGATATTGAACGATTTTAGGAAAATAGCAAGAAAATTCATGAAGTAAACAGTTAAACAGGTTCGTTGATGCTACATGTACGAGCATACTCAGTAATGTGATTTTGACTATCTTTTTTTGAAAAAGGGTACCACTTATAAGTTAACTCATAATGCGCGAAATAAGGTGAAAAAACTTCCGCATCCTTGGTTCTATGATTCCTGTCCAAAAAATCAACAGGACTAATTGTTCTCATTGAAATTAGATGTGTGGTACTTGTGACGCCAAAAAAATGCTTATTTACAGCTACTTTTGCATAGGTACTATTTCTGTACTAAATTTTGTAGTACTGGAAATCTACTTTTAAAATTCAGTACTATTTTGTTACTCTAAAATTATTGTAAAATTTAGGTACCTGTATTTTATAGTACTTTATTTTTACTTGAAATTTAGGTACTACCGTTACATGTTCAGCATTTTGAAAGTTTTTCTTTTTCAAATCTCTTAAAGTTATGATTTTCAAACATGGAATATTGTATATTATTTCTGTACCAAAATATTTAGTACAAATCAAGTACTGTAAATTACAAGTACCTAAATATTACAATAGTTTTAAATAAAGAAATAGTACTAAATATTAAAAGTGAATTTCCAGTACTGCATTTATTTAGTACAAAAATAGTACCTATGCAAAAGTAGCTGTGTACTTGCATCTTCAACAAATAGACATATTTTCTATCCAGTCATTGCTTTAGCTATGATTCAATGTGATATTGGTCAGTAAATCCTAACAATTCTTCAAGGTTGAGTTAACTTTAATTACCTTTTGTCCAGCCATTCTTTGAGGACCCTTTAAGAGGATCTGACATTTGACACTGGTCAGCTGTTGTTTTCAGTAAACTGGCTACTCCCAGATATTCCAAGAGTTGTGAGGATACTAATGAGTTCAGTGGTGTACTTGTGGAATATCCTTGTTCAGTCAGGTAGGAATTCAAATTAAACCCTTAAAAAGAATTTCAAAACATATGTTTGATCTTAAGTTTTAAGAATTAATGTAAAATTCATTTACTCAATAATTACTGATACATAAATGACTTAAGGTGGTACCTAACACTACATGGAGATAACTCTTTAAAATCAGCTAAACGTTTTAATTACGTTTTGTTGTTAAGGGAATATTAAGCTTCTCATTGATCAAAATTAGTGTTTGTCAAACTGCTATATAACCAGTGTAATTTTTCTGATAAAATGGTTGGTTCAAAATTTTTGAAATTTTTATATTTTTGTTAAAGGGTCAAAGTAAATACTTTGACAAAATTTTATGAAAACTAAACGAGCCAAATTGATTTTAGTTAAAGTATTGGGTACCACCTTAAAACCAAGGAAGTGTTAATTGCACTTTCCCTGCAAGATTGTGAATGATGATTACAATTTTTTGTGTCCAAGTAATACTGCGGATTTATTATTATTCTTTGGAGACCAATTTTCATAAGTTTCATGGGTACAGGCGTGAACAACAAATTCAAATATTCAACAAATTACAAATTTTCTATTGGCTGTGTATGCAAAGATTGGTAAAACCGTGAAATCAACTATCGTCGAAAAGTTTTTGTCAATCCAAGAAAATTGATACCCACGAAAAAAAATTAATCCACAGTAAAGTAACAAAAAAATATATCTGAAATTATCAAAAAGCAAAAAAACATAAATACTGTTCTTCAAGGAAAACTGAAAGTCCAATAACAACCAGTAAACTGAAAAGTTTAAACACATGAAACAAATGGTAAACAACTGTCATATTCCTGACTTCGTACAACATACCTGCCAACATTTCAAAGTTTAAGTGAACATCATTTTTCAAGGTTACATTTTTTACACGTTTAAGTGCAGACAGTTTTGTACTTTAGCAGTAGTGTCATATTTCTCTTATTATGTTATATACTGATGATGTGCTAATAAGCCCTTTTCCTCTTTTTATTTGTATGATTCTTGTACTTATAATATTGTGTAGAAAAATTGCATCAATTTTCATCAAAAAAAGATTCAGCTGCATATTCCAGGTGAAATTTTCTATACATCTCTATATAAACCTGGTATAGCATATCCTCCAGTCCAGTCACATGGTTGTTTAGGGATCTTTACACCATCAAATACAGTGTAAGTATAACGGCAATCTCCAACAGTCTCAAAACATATACTGATCGTCATGTACAACAAGTAAACTTTCTCAGCTGTCAACTCCTCTGCTTTGTATCTATAATATAAAATAGTTGATTTGAAAGTATGTTTACATATAAACCATAAGAATTTCTTTTTATATGTCTGACAAGAATGTTTGGAGGCTAAGAACAGGAGCAATTTAGACAAGAGTGCACACGCTGAAATGTCTCGCCTTCTATACTAATCATTGATATTATGTTGATAGTCCTAAGTATAAAGCTAAGCTTTAATACAACTGTCACATAAACTTAACATTAACCAAGATAACTAAACAAAGACCAATGAACCTTGAAAATGAGGTTAAGGTCAGATGAACCATGCCAGGCAGACATGTACAGCTAACAATGCTTCTATACAACATATATAGTTGACCTATTACTTATAGTTTAAGAAAAATAGACCAAAACACAGAAACTTAACACTGTGCAATGAACTGTGAAAATGAGGTCACGGTCAAATAAAACCTGCGCGACTGACATAAAGATCATAAAATATTTCCATACACCAAATATAGATGACCTACGGCATATAGTATTAGATAAAAAGACCAAAACTCAAAAACTTAACTTTGACCACTGAACCATAAAAATGAGGTCAAGGTCACATGACATCTGCCCGCTAGATAGGTACACCTTACAATCATTCCATACAACAAATATAGTAGACCTATTGTATATAGTATGAGAAAAACAGACAAAAACACAAAAATTTAACTATAACCACTGAACCATGAAAATGAGGTCAAGGTCAGATGACACCTGCCAGTTGGACATGTACACCTTACAGTCCTTCCATACACCGAATATACTAGCCCTATTGCTTGTAGTATCTGAGATATGGACTTGACCACCAAAACTTAACCTTGTTCACTGATCCATGAAATGAGGTCGAGGTCAAGTGAAAACTGTCTGACCGACATGAGGACCTTTCAAGGTACGCACATATCAAATATAGTTATCCTATTACTTATAATAAGAGAGAATTCAACATTACAAAAAATCTTAACTTTTTTTTCAAGTGGTCACTGAACCATGAAAATGAGGTCAAGGACATTGGACATGTGACTGACGGAAACTTCGTAACATGAGGTATTTATATACAAAGTATGAAGCATCCAGGTCTTCCACCTTCTAAAATATAAAGCTTTTAAGAAGTTAGCTAACACCGCCGCCGCCGCCGCCGTAGCCGCCGCCGCCGGCGGATCACCATCCCTATGTCGAGCTTTCTGCAACAAAAGTTGCAGGCTCGACAAAAATGATAAATTTGAATTCAAATTTTAACAACAGCTATAAAAAATGTTCAGTTCAATTCAAATCTTTAAAACAGCTACAGAAAATGTTTAAGTGTTGACATCAAATCACTCTTGTGATACAATTATTTTTATCTTTTTTTAATGCAAAATAAACAAGTGAAACTGCGAGTTACTGCTCACTGATGATACCCCCGCCGCAAGTGGATAATATTAATAGTGTAAAAATATGCAAGTGTTCGGTAAACAGGAAGTTGTCGAGTGATGAATCTGAAAACGCATCACACGGTATAGCTGACTTATAAAAATCCTGAAACCAAATTTGAGAAATCATTGTATTGTAGTTCCTGAGAAAAATGTGACGAAAATTTTTAACTTGGTTATCATGTGTAAAATCATACAAGTGTTCGGTAAACAGGAAGTAGTCGAGTGATGAATCTGAAAACGCATCACACGGTATAGCTGACTTATATAAATCCTGAAACCAAATTTCAGAAATCCTTGTATTGTAGTTCCTGAGAAAAATGTGACGAAAATTTTCAACTTGGCTATCATGTGTAAAATCAGACAAGTGTTCGGTAAACAGGAAGTTGTCGAGTGATGAATCTGAAAACGCATCACACGGTATAGCTGACTTATATAAATCCTGAAACCAAATTTCAGAAATCCTTGTATTGTAGTTCCTGAGAAAAATGTGACGAAAATTTTCAACTTGGCTATCATGTGTAAAATCAGACAAGTGTTCGGTAAACAGGAAGTTGTCGAGTGATGAATCTGAAAACGCATCACACGGTATAGCTGACTTATATAAATCCTGAAACCAAATTTCAGAAATCCTTGTATTGTAGTTCCTGAGAAAAATGTGACGAAAATTTTCAACTTGGCTATCATGTGTAAAATCAGACAAGTGTTTGGTAAACAGGAAGTTGTCAAGTGATGAATCTGAAAACGTATCACACGGTATGGCTGACATATATAAATGTTGATACCAAATTACAGAAAGGGTGGATGTGTAGTTCCTGAGAAAAATGTGACGAAAGTTTCATGGAATGGACGGACTGACGGACGGACTGATGGACGGACTGACTGACAGACAGAGGTAAAACAGTATACCCCCCTTTTTTAAAGCGGGGGTATAATCACAAAGATATTCAAAATCTAATAAGTTATATAATATGACATGTATAGTTTTTTTACTACAAAGTTGTTCATAACAATCAACTAAAGGCTCTTAAGATCCTGTATTGCTGACATCGGTTTATTTGCATGTTTAACATAGGACACTCTCCAACAATGCATGTAGACGAGAATATATTATTCATGACAAAAATCGCTGTTTTGTTGATCTTTTATTGCTAATCTGTTTATTGTCCCTCTATTTTCTATAGTAATATAGGCAATAAATTCAATAAACAATTGTTGGAAAATTTCATCTAGATTGTCTTAATTGTAGATTTTGTCTGGCTGATCATTTTTTCTTGTTTAAGTTAATATCTATCTATTATTATTTTTCAGATATGAAGAAAAAACGCAAAAACAAATGGGTAAAAATCTTGATAGAAGAGATATAACTCTAATAAGAAGTAGATGGACAACTTATTTGAAGAACTTGTCTTCCTGATAATTTTTGCAATTTAAAGTTTATCTCTACCTATTATACTTTTCAAAATAATAGGCAACAATGAAAAATAAGGTAAAATTTGTCATTTAAGGGCAATAACTGCTATAACATGTTATAATGGATTTTCAAAATAATAGACAAAACTTTTAACCCTACGTTGAATATTTTCTATAATCAATGACAAACATTACCGACGTCTAAGCATATTGCCTAAAGTGACCATCTTCAACTGCCTTGTGTACTTACTGTAGTCTGAGTAGATTGTCTAAAGTGACCTTGTGCCAACTGCCTTGTGTACTTACTGTACGTAGTCTAAGCATATTGCCTAAAGTGATCATCTGCCAACTGCCTGGTGTACTTGCTGTAGTCTAAGCATATTGCCTAAAGTGACCATATGCCAACCGCCTTGTGTACTTACTGTAGTCTGAGTAGATTGCCTAAAGTGACCGTCTGCCAACTGCCTTGTGTACTTACTGTAGTCTGAGCAGATTGCCTAAAGTGACCGTCTGCCAACTGCCTTGTGTACTTACTGTAGTCTGAGCAGATTGCCTAAAGTGACCGTCTGCCAACTGCCTTGTGTAAACTCCAGTAATGTTACATTGATATTTCTTTTCTCCAGTCCAATACTGACAGAGTAACTACATGGATCCACCAAGACAAAGGCTTCCAACTTTCTCCCAAGATAACCAATGTTAGAACAGCACTGGGCACCAGTACAGTAACTTGGTAACCTACACCTTGTGTAGGCTGGTAACTGTGGTAGGGTTATAAGTTCTCCACAAGCTGGAAAGTAATAAGTTGAAATGAACTTACATCATTAATAATTGAATCAATCATGTGGCGAGTAGTACATGCAAATTAGATCCATATAAATGTGATATGATTAGGAACCTTTCTTTGAACTAGACTGACATGCTGAGTTAAATAATTTTTGAAAAAGCTAGTTCACAAAGTAGCTGCCCACCAGGAATGCCCCCATCCAACTTGAAAACTTTATTATGACTCCAAGTAGACCAGTCTTTGCTTCAATATATACATGCTATTACATGCATTTGGATATTTCTTTTGAGTTTTACTCCAAACTATATTTTATTTACTCTTGAGTATAGTAAGTACTAGACTTATTAACTTTTTTGATAATATGAAGTCTGTCATTTAACTTATGGTTTTCAAACATGTGGTCTCTTCTTATTACTTCAAATGCTGCTTTTCAAGTCTTCAATGGGGATTTCTAAACTCAATTTTCGGTAGCAAAATACTTTACCTGTTGAATCCCATCCATTTGATAGAGCTCCGGAATAGCTTGACAATTCACACTGTGGATCTTTTTGGAAACCTGCTATTCCTAATTCTTCCATCAGTAAGTCAACAGCCCAACTCGGTAACTGATTGACATTGGTATTTACATCCAACTCGCTCATGTAAGACACCAATGAGAAATCTGCAAAATTTATTAATAAATCAGTATAAGTGAAGCAATTTAGAATTACATAATTTAGGTATATGCATATAAATGCCAGCTGTTATCTTTTACATAAACTATACCAATGTCTCAAACTACTTGACTGAAGTATCCTTGTAAGAGAGGGAAATGAATAACTATTATATTGAGAATAAAATTAAAAGAATCAATGAAGTTCACCCGTTATCAAATATTTATAGGTTATCTTACACTATGAATGTTTAATTTTTCGAACTTTAAATATTATAACAGGTACTAACCAGGAATTGCATATGGCTGGCATATGGCTGGCTGTAGTTACATGAAGATTTGGGTAACTTGACATCAGTCAATACAGTGTGTTGTACTTACCAGGAATGGCATATGGCTGGCTGTAGTTACATGAAGATTTGGGTAACTTGACATCAGTCAGTACTGTGTGTTGTACTTACCAGGAATGGCATATGGCTGGCTGTAGTTACATGAAGATTTGGGTAACTTGACATCAGTCAGTATTGTGTGTTGTACTTACCAGGAATGGCATATGGCTGAGTGTAGTTACATGAAGATTTGAGTAACTTTATATCAGTCAGTACTGTGTGTTGTACTTACCAGGAATGGCATATGGCTGAGTGTAGTTACATGAAGATTTGAGTAACTTTATATCAGTCAGTACTGTGTGTTGTACTTACCAGGAATGGCATATGGCTGGCTGTAGTTACATGAAGATTTGAGTAACTTTATATCAGTCAGTACTGTGTGTTGTACTTACCAGGAATGCAGTTACATGAAGATTTGAGTAACTTTATATCAGTCAGTACTGTGTGTTGTACTTACCAGGAATGGCATATGGCTGGCTGTAGTTACATGAAGATTTGAGTAACTTTATATCAGTCAGTACTGTGTGTTGTACTTACCAGGAATGGCATATGGCTGAGTGTAGTTACATGAAGATTTGAGTAACTTTATATCAGTCAGTACTGTGTGTTGTACTTACCAGGAATGGTATATGGCTGGCTGTAGTTACATGAAGATTTGGGTAACTTGACATCAGTCAATACAGTGTGTTGTACTTACCAGGAATGGCATATGGCTGAGTGTAGTTACATGGAGATTTGGGTAATTTGACATCAGTCAATACAGTGGGTTGTACTTACCAGGAATGGCATATGGCTGAGTGTAGTTACATGAAGATTTGGGTAACTTGACATCAGTCAATACAGTGTGTTGTACTTACCAGGAATGGCATATGGCTGGCTGTAGTTACATGAAGATTTGGGTAACTTGACATCAGTCAAGACAGTGTGTTGTACTTACCAGGAATGGCATATGGCTGGCTGTAGTTACATGAAGATTTAGGTAACTTGACATCAGTCAATACAGTGTGTTGTACTTACCAGGAATGGCATATGGCTGGCTGTAGTTACATGAAGATTTGGGTAACTTGACATCAGTCAATACAGTGTGTTGTACTTACCAGGAATGGCATATGGCTGGCTGTAGTTACATGAAGATTTGGGTAACTGTACATCACTCAATACTGTGTGTTGTACTGCACATGGTCCAGCAGCAGAATAACATAATTCAATGTCCATGTTAACTACAAACACTCTCTCACTCTGGTAGTTCACTACTTTGTATCTGAAAAACAGTGTAAAAAAAAATTAAAACCTGTTGGATTTTGAAAAGAAGAAAGGAAAAATGCATATAAAAAAAAAACACCCTACATTTGAATTTTTTTTTTAAATATTCATATTTTTCAAAATTACAGTTTTACAAATAAACTTCTTTTTTTTTTTAAATATTCTGATTTTTTCAAAATTAGTTTTACAAATAAACTTTTTTTTCTTTTAAATATTCTTATTTTTTTCAAAATTAGTTTTACAAATAAACTTTTTTAAGAAGATGAAATAAAATCTCAAATTCAATGTCAGCCAAGTACTCACTTAATATTAACAAGTCCTCCAAAGGAGAAAGTATCCTCTTGTGCATACTGGAAACTATACAGGGATACAGTCCTGTTAAAGTTCTCTACACCAACTGTAAACTCCTTACTACACACATCAAGGTCAGCATAAACTTTGAAGGTCGTATCTAACTTGGCAATGTCAACGCAGCAGTCAATTTTAGTACATCTGTCACCAAGGTTACATACAATACCAGAACCAGGCAATGTGGTGAGTGTTGGTGCATTCTGACATCCTGTTGGAAAAATACATGTATACTATTTTGACAGCACAAATGAAACTCTCTTAAACACTTATAGTTTTCAGTTGTTTTCCAGTCGATTTGCAAAATGAACAAATCATTATACAAAAGTAAAACATAACTTGCATTTTTATATGTTCAAAGTTTACAGGTGTATAAGGTGCAGAGAATACCACAAACTCTCTAGACTATATATAATCTCACCTGAACTAATAGCCCAGCCTTCTGAGTTGACGGGTGTATAAGGTACAAAAGATGCCACACAGTGGTTAGGCTGTATATAATATTACCTGAACTAATAGCCCAGCCTTCAGAGTTGACAGGTGTATAAGGTACAAAAGATGCCACACAGTGGTTAGGCTGTATATAATATTACCTGGACTAATAGCCCAGCCTTCAGAGTTGACAGGTGTATAAGGTACAGAAGATGCCACACAGTGGTTAGGCTGTATATAATATTACCTGAACTAATAGCCCAGCCTTCAGAGTTGACAGGTGTATAAGGTACAGAAGATGCCACACAGTGGTTAGGCTGTATATAATATTACCTGAACTAATAGCCCAGCCTTCAGAGTTGACAGGTGTATAAGGTACAAAAGATGCCACACAGTGGTTAGGCTGTATATAATATTACCTGAACTAATAGCCCAGCCTTCAGAGTTGACAGGTGTATAAGGTACAGAAGATGCCACACAGTGGTTAGGCTGTATATAATATTACCTGAACTAATAGCCCAGCCTTCAGAGTTGACAGGTGTATAAGGTACAGAAGATGCCACACAGTGGTTAGGCTGTATATAATATTACCTGAACTAATAGCCCAGCCTTCAGAGTTGACAGGTGTATAAGGTACAGAAGATGCCACACAGTGGTTAGGCTGTATATAATATTACCTGAACTAATAGCCCAGCCTTCAGAGTTGACAGGTGTATAAGGTACAGAAGATGCCACACAGTGGTTAGGCTGTATATAATATTACCTGAACTAATAGCCCAGCCTTCAGAGTTGACAGGTGTATAAGGTACAAAAGATGCCACACAGTGGTTAGGCTGTATATAATATTACCTGAACTAATAGCCCACCCTTCTAAGTTGACGGGTGTATAAGGTACAAAAGATGCCACACAGTGGTTAGGCTGTATATAATATTACCTGAACTAATAGCCCAGCCTTCAGTGTTGACGGGTGTATAAGGTACAAAAGATGTGTGTGGCTAGAGTGTTTATAATCTTACCTAAACTAATAGCCCAGTGGCTTAGACTGTATATAATCTTACCTGAACTAACCGCCTAGCCTTTATGGAAGACAGGTGTATAAGGTACAGAAGATAGGCTGTATATATCTTACCTGAACTAATAGCCAATCCTTCAGAGTACAGAGCTGTATAAGGTACAAAAGATGCAATACAGTGGCTAAGACTGTATAATCTTACCTAAACTAACACCCTTTAACCTTCAGAGTTGACAGGAGTATAAGGTGCAAAAGATGCCACACAGTGGCTAGACTGTATACAATCTTACTTGAACTAATGGCCCAGCCTTCAGAGTTGACGGGTGTATAAGGTGCAGAAGATGCCACACAGTGGATAGGCTGTATAAATTCATCTAACTGTAAAAATCTTTCAAGTTCAATGATGACAAGATCTGACAGGGGATTTGAGTTGGTATAACTGTTAGTAGTTAACCAGGTTGACAAGTCAAAACCTAAAATAATGGATCATGTGGTCTTATTTCTACAATTAGAAGTATGTGTCGAAAAAAATAAAATGTTAAGCTAGAATAATTTTAGAAATATATTCTTTTAAAGTTCTTTCTCTGAAAAAAAAATGCAATACGGAATTTTGTTTTATACTAAAAAGGTATACTTCAGGCCAACCTTAAAAATATGTTTGTTTGCAGTTTTCCGACTGTACCTTCAGACTGAAGGGTCGGTAGGTAGGGAAAATATTTTATTTTATCAGCCAAAATACAGTTTAAACAAGCAGTTACACTAAACCAAGTTTCTTGTGAAGAAAAAAAAACATTTTAAAACAACAAACACTGGCCATGCTGAAAACCAACATGAAATGAACAGGCATTTTCAGATAAAAAACTTTTTAACCAAAACTGAAACTTTAACATAGTGTCATTATCCAATTTATGACATAAAATATGGTATAATTATTAAATACTGGAACACTTATAAACAAGAAATGTCATTATGACTAGAACTGTTTTAAAGAAATATATTCAGACATGTATATGCTTCTTGACTAGAATGTTTTCAGAGTAGAGTATTTTCATCAGAAAAATGTAGATATTAAAGATTTATAAGACAATGTATTAAAGAGTATTTTTAATAAAAAAAAAAATGACCATTGAATCTTCCTCAATTGAAAAAAAGGCAACTTGAAAAAAAAGTATTAAGACATTCGACTGTTTTCATATTTCTAACAATATTTAATTATATGTGATAAGGTTATATTTTTTCCAGGCTTTAATGAAAACCAAAGAAATCTAAAGTTTGGGGTGAAATCCATAGCACCCCATTAAAAGTAAATGGTCTGTACTGAAATGTTTTTAATGCATAAAAAAAATTGGCAGCATAGCTCCTAAGGACATGTTTTAATTGAATTCACACAGGCGACAGTTTGGGTATATTTAATATTGTAAGAAAGAGAATAATTGCAATGAGTGGGGCAGCCCCCCTTATCCTAAAGGAGCATACTCATTGCAATCGAAGATAGATTTAATATAGAGAGAGTATATTTATTTTTCAAGCTAACCATTCATTTTCTCTACATCTTTGTGTAGTTAGGGTTGCTTCTTATTGATTTGGCATGATCTATATCCATTACATTTCAAATGAGCCCTTCCTCCGTATAGGCGTGTTTACAGATATCCATGAAGATTTAAGTCACGGAGGAGTGGTTTCATCTTTGTCGTCTTCACAACGATTTGTAGAAAATATGCCATACTTCAAGCTGCTGTCGAATTATTTAACCACTGAAATTGGTTCCATAAAGTCAGGCTCCACAGATTCTGTACCCGATTTGTTTGAGACAGAATGGTTATCGTGTCAGTTATGAATATCCGCTGCATCATCGTCAATGATATCATCACACATCATTACATGTGCCTGAATCTGTATAAACAGTTTATTAATAAACTTTTTTGTTTGTTATTTGTCTTAAAATTGACACGAGACGACAGCGTAAAGTACTCCTCCGTGACTTCATGGATACCTGTAAACAATTTCCATGTGCTTTATCATTAAATGGTCACATGAACGCTTGACGGGAAACTAAGAAAAACCGAACTTGAAATGCGTAATTGACCCAGACTTTAATCATTTCCAGAAAGGACCCAAAGTTCCGGATCATGTCAATAGAAGTATTAAAAAAAAATTCTTCAAATTTAAAGCAATAAAATTTTCACAGTCGGGAGGATTTTCAAGGGTCGGTCGGTAAACTGCAAACAAACAATATTTTAATTTAAGCCTCAAGTGTTTAATATTGATCAAAGGTCATGTGGTAAGCAATGCTGATACTTCTGATTAATATAAGTAACTTGGTAAATTTTTTTATGTATGAGGATGGACAGGTAAAAATTTTGATTTGAGTACATTTACATTAAGTTTGAAAAAATATACAGTTATCAAAAAGAATAAACTTATAATTTTACATCATGCAGAAGTACTAATTAATAACAAAACATTGACTTTTCTTACTTGGATTTCCAGAAAATGCAAATCTTCTACTCCAATTACAGGACTTCTTTGGTAGTTTGACATTATCTAACACTGTATGTTTAACATCACAACTGTCTCTGTCAGAAGTCTCCATACACAGACCCATGTCAACAGATACCAGGTACATTCCTTCACTGGTTAAATCATGTATCACAAAGCTGGAAAATAGGATGAAATCAGGAATACAAAAGAAGAATCATAACTTCCTGTCGATATGCACATCTACATAGTATCTATAAAGTTTCATGAAATTCTGTTGTGTGGTTTTAGAATAGTTGTGATGACAAAAAAAGCTAGGACTGGCGGACAGATTGACAGGCGGTCGGGTCATTAACATTATATCTGATGCAAAAATTGTGCGGGGTATATATAATAAAACAGATACCACAATTCATCAATAAGCACCAACCAGTACCTTAACTATTGAAATTGTCAAAATAGAAATAGAATCATTAAAATTTGTTTAATTCATCACTATAGATAACAGGGAACAATTTTCAAAACTTCAACTACACAAACTACTTCATTCTTTAAACAGCGTTATTCATTAAAATTACTACTACAGAAAAAGTAAAACTTCATTAATAACTGTCAAATAATTTGTTAAACGTGATATCAAATATAATTAAAAAAAAAATTCTTCCAGCGAATTAAAAATGCACTAAATGATTTCAGCTAATAAATATTCTTATAGCATTTACTATATTGTGTCTGGTAAAGAATTCTCATATGAACAATATTCTTACTCCATTCTTATTCCCCCTTGTAAGGCAAAGGATTGTGGTTTTCCCCAATGGAACTGTAACAAGGACATAGTCGTCTGCATTGTCTCAATGCCAAGAGTGATTTCATATGAACAGGGATTCAGTTTCAATGTAGACTGGATTTTCTTATCAATAAACCCAATGTCAGAACACATAGTAAAGGAGGTACAATCTGATTGGATGTTTAATGATACATCTGCTGGTAGAGTAATGGAATCTTCAAGTTTACCACATTCTGAAAAACAAATTTTCAATTTTACCTTTTCACCTCTTTCTAATATTTTCTATAAAATTTCACAATACAAAACAAAGTTTGCTTTAAAAAAAATTGTTTTGATTTTTTTTGGTAGAAATGTAAAATCTGTAAGTTCAAGTTCCCCTACATCTGCATATGAAACATTTTGCAAAATGTATTTATATCCTATGATTTTGACATTCTAACTAATTTTATCATGAATTTTTATTTTTAAACCCGTCAATAGATGGAAAACCATATCTGTAACTATGTAAGTGTAACTATGTTACACCAAATTTTGCCATGTTTACAATACACTTTTCATATGCTTTTACACAAACTATGTAAATTTAACTCAAACTTGAAAGTGTATGATTCTCAGAGAATTTGAAAATAGTAACACATGTTTTAATCAAAACTTTTTGAACTATAAGTCATGTTATTGCAATCAATCAGTGTGCCCAAAACCTTTGGTGAAAAGCTAGACAGAATAAACTGTTGTAATTACTTACGATCATTCAGTCTGTCAGTAGCTGTTGTGAACGGTAACACAGATTGATCACATGCTGTTACTTGAAGGTATTCACTGATTCCAGTATCTTGTAACAGTTTAGTTATTGTCACTGAAGGAAGTGGGTCCACCTTAGCTTGATTCTCAGCCAATAAAAAGTTGTTCAGAGAAAATGCTGTAGGATAAATATGCAAATTTTTTCATAAAAAAAATGCCAAAAAACTAAAAATCAACACTCTTATTTTCAGAGACTAGAGCACACCTGCCAAATCACAGGCATTTAGAGCTTGGTTGAAAGTATGTAAACTGTTGTAGGATGAATTTTTGTAAAAGATTTTATGTCTGGAGAATTTCAGAAAAGGTATCAAAAGGTACTTGGAGACAGAACAATTATTTTAAGCCCTCTCCCTTTTTTCCAGACTCTGTTTTTTTCTTTTTTTTTCTGTTAAATTCCATGATTTTCGAGTTTCTGTATACTATGAACATACATATATCAAAAATAATGCGTATTTGTTATTCACTATCAATTCCAAGTTTCTTCTTCACGGCAATCACTGCTATATTATATAGAATCTCTATATGTTATATGAATATAAACATAGTATACATGCAGAATAACGTACACGAAAATAAGTCTCCTTTCCCAGAGTAATTATGAAAATTATGTTTAAAAGTTTAAAACCGGAAGTCTTGTCTATGACTTAAAAGTCAGTCTGAAGACGGAAACAATACCAAGACGTCTTTTTTTTCGTTTTCTCCCAAAATAACCCAAACTGAATAATCATAAGAATGGATGACAAATGCAACTATGCATGGTACCTATAGTACACAGAGGCATGATGATTAATTCATTGTGGAAGGAAGAGAAGCGTCACACCAAAATAAGGTCTTCCATTATGAAACTGAATTGTTTGCCGCAATTTGCAGCAGACTTGCTGCAAGCTTACGGCAAAGAAAAAGTTTGCAGGAACACAATAAATAGTGTTTGCAGATGTTTGCCGCTAGCTGCAAACTTCCGGCAAACATTGCTGCAATCTTACGGCAAGTTTGCAGAAACATCAATGTTTGCCATAAGATTGCCAGAAGGTTTAAAATAATAAAGAATGTTTGCCGCAAGATTGTAGAAAACTTTGACCATGTTTGCCGCAAGATTGCAGAAAACTTTGACCATTCTATATGTTTGCCAGAACATTGCAGGAATTACACAATATTGACTGGGCATGCCTAGTTGGCACTTCTTGGATGCTTATAATTTGAAATTGTGGCTAGGTCATGTTGGTTGTGTTTGGAAATGCATTTCACATATAAGAGATCAAGGAGGTATTTTCGTTCAATAATATGTGATAATCAGTATGTAATTTTGTAAGTACACATGATTCATAGAACTTCATGTTTTAATGAAATAATTAATGTTATCATCATACATAATTAAGCAAGCAACTATATATACATGTATGTGTTATTGAAAAACTTTACCCATTATAAGTTTGAATTTGTAACTGATGTTGACAGTACTGCACCATCATGATCATGTTTATTAAGATTAAGTTCAATTCTGTAATGCAATTATTACCTAGCTTTATATTCTCAATACACATTTGAGATTTTACCTTGTTCATTTTTTAATACAGGTATATTATGTTATTTGAGAATGACTCCTGCCCCTTTTTCAAAACTCAAATGCATGTATGTATTTCCTTAAATCTCATGAGTTTGCAAGAATTCTTTCAATGACGTATAGTTGGTATAAAGACAGGAATTGACTTTTTAAAAATGTTGCTGTGTAATTTTTGAAAAAGATAAATTGAATGTGTCTTCACACATGACATTAGTATATGTGTAGTTCCTGCAAGTTTGCCGCAAGTTTGCCGCAAGCTTGCGGCAAATCTAATTTGCATAATTATGATTGCAGCAAGCTTGCCGCAAACTTCATTTGCATGGTAAAATGATTGAGGCAAGTTTGCAGCAAACATTTGCCGCAGGGTTTTTTTTTCGGTAAGGGTTTTCTTTTAATAGTATAGATACCTAAATTGTATATATATATTTTATGATGAAAAAACGTTAATACACATAAAAATACAGGTCCAACGATACACACATCAACTGTGCACCCATTTTCCACAACCAAAGCAGAAGACAGAATCTGTACATTCACAATTCCTACTACAGATACAGCAGGGGTACTGTTTTCAATATCAAGATTGACAATTACTTGCTTTCACTATTTTTGTAATTTTGAAATCAAGCGAGAGAACAAGCATTTTTAATATTACCATACCAAAGGCAACGAGGCAATGTGCTGACATCTTTAAATAAAAGAATGAAAAAAAAATAATTCAAGTTCGGACAAACAAAGAGTACGAAAGTATTTGCTTATTACAGTGAGTTGCTTATAGGTGTTACTGTAAAACTTAACCTATAGCTCAACCTGTTTTTAAAATTGACAACACAATAGGGACATTTAAATTGACCAGTTGGTATTGTTAGATTTAAATCTACCTTGATGCTACCTGTAAAGATTTTTATTCACCTAACCCAAAGTTTCAGCATGCTTTTTTCCTGAACTTTTTCTTACCTAGGATTATTCTATTAAAAAATTGATAGGGAAGAAAATAGTTTTGGTTTTCATTGTTTTAAATCCCTGATATATATAATTTATCTATTTTTTACCTAAAATTCTAAATCAGTAAAAGATTAAATTAAATATGTATTACTATGTTTGAAAATTAAACTGTTTTTACACACTAAATGCTTCTTTAAAATTCTAACCCTTATATATAGTATTGTCCAGCTGCCAGTGAAACAAGAAATAGCTGTTCAGGTGTTTACAGTTTAAATTTTCAGATAGATATGTTGTTCATTTGTTCACATGTCCCTTCAAGATTCTCATTTTGGATTATTATTTGCAATGCTTGAAATCTTTTGGTGTCATTGTGCATACAATATTGGATTTATTTTATTTGAATTCACTTCTAATAGATTTTTTATAGCAATTTTGCTTCTTAAAATGTGATGTGTTTTTTTCAAGATTTTATTGTCATGAAGGACATCAAGGAGGAAATAATTCATTCAAACTGTTTTGTGGGGCTTACATATGATGTTGTACATGTAAAATTCGAAAATAAGTTTGGAGTATACCTTGCTGTGTTTTTTCTTTGAAATCTATTATAATATTAGTGGGACTTTTGTGCATAAAATGCTGTGTTTGCTCAAGGAAATTCAAATTTTCATACGATGGGATTTAGTTATGTTAAAGATTAAAAAATTTCAAAACTGGAATTCAAGTAGGAGATATGGTGTGAGTTCATCCAACATGTTTCTGTGGCTTTAAATGTGATTTTAAAAACATTCATTATTAATTTGGGATCTATTACAAACTTAAGATGATTTACCATTTAAATGGGATCTTGGAAATGAAATAAAATGTTGAATTAATGCAGTGGATATACATGTAGTCTAATCTAGTGATAAAGTGAAAAATGAAAGTAAAATATTCTAAAATATTCCTAACGTGGGGAAATGTTTTAAGTGAATGTGAAATTGGAAATAGTCATTATAAAATTCTGGATCAAATATTGTTTGATTTGGAAATTTATAATAGGAAATGAAACAAGAGGCTGTCACAACGACAGCAAACCGGATTTATTAATATTTATTTGTGTCCTGGCAATATCGCAAGAACCATTACTGATGAATGGTGAAAGTGAAAATGGTCAATATCAAATTTGACCTCCATTTTGTCATCAGTATCAACATATTAAAATTTGAAAAGCTTAGATTGAATGGTTCATGAGAAAATGCAACAATGTGAATGGAAACGCCATTTTACAATCTTTCAAGAACCATAACTCCTGAACGGTAAAAGTCAAAATCGTCATTATTGAACTTGACCTCTATTTTGTTATCAATAACAACATATAAAAATTTCAAAAGCTTTGGTTGAATGGTTCATGAGAAAATGCACGGACACGACTGGAAACTCCATTTTTCAATCTTTCAAGAACCATAACTCCTGAATGGTACAAGTCAAAATCATCATTATTGAACTTGACCTGTATTTTGTCATCAGTAACAACATATCAAAATTTGGGAAGCTTTGGTAGAACAGTTCATGCGTAAATGCACGGACACGACTGGAAACTCCATTTTTCAATCTTTCAAGAACCATAACTCCTGAACGGTAAAAGTCAAAATCGTCATTATTGAACTTGACCTCCATTTTGTCATCAGTAACAACATATTAAAATTTGGGAAGCTTTGGTAGAACAGTTCATGCGTAAATGCACGGACACAACTGGAAACTCCATTTTTCAATCTTTCAAGAACCATAACTCCTGAACGGTAAGAGTAAAAATCGCCGTTATTGAACTTGACCTTCATTTAGTTGTCAGTAACAACATATTAAAATTTTAAAAGCTTTGGTTGAACGGTTCATCAGTTAATGCACGGACAACATTTGATTGCCGCCCGCCCGCCCGACCGACCGACCGCCCGCCCGACCGCCCGCCCGCCGTACATCCCCAAATCAATAACCGACATTTTTGTCACAAAAATCCGGTTAATAAAATGTTTACTGTGGATATAGAAAAATCAAGTGATATATAGTAAAAATATAAATAAAATATTACAAAATATTTGTAAAGTGAGGATAACTATTTGGAATATAGTAATGGAAATGATAAATTTTTTTTACAAGATTCTGAATTATGTATAGATTCTGCACCTGTTAAATTAGGATGTATATCATGGGAAGTTAATCAGAATTTATACTATGGATTTAGAAAAAAAATCTAGTGAAGTAGTGAAAAATTAATAAAATTGGGAATTATTTAAAAACTTTGGAATTCTGGATGAGATGTCAAATATCAGTGTAAAAAAATAAATGAAATTGTTTATTCAAATATGATTTTGATGTTTCATAAAGTGAGTGAAATATTACGATTGGATTATTTAGGGTATTAAACACTGCTAGTAAGTGGCTATGCAAACATTAAGATGAAATGTAGTGCATTTTAGGCCATGCAATTTTAAATAAACTGCAAGAAACAACATATATGATATAGTCATTCTTGTTTGGCTTGATAACTCCTAATATTTTGAATGACAGTAAAATAAAAATCTCTCAATAGAATAATCCTAGGTAAGAAAAAGTTCAGGAAAAAAGCATGCTGAAACTTTGGGTTAGGTGAATAAAATTTTTTACAGGTAGCATCAAGGTAGATTTAAATCTAACAATACCAACTGGTCAATTTAAATGTCCCTATTGTATTGTCAATTTTAAAAACAGGTTGAGCTATAGGTAAAGTTTTACAGTAACACCTATAAGCAACTCACTGTAATTACTTTTACAGCAAAATAAATTATGCATATGAACTTAATGATTCGATTAAAATCATTGATAAAAAAAATAATTATCATCTATCATATAAATTTTTTTTTCTAAAAATCAAGTTATACAGTCTCTTTTATTTTGGTGTCCATATATCCCTATAAAATGTACAAGCAAAGTTTGAGGTATGCTTTCATTTATTACAAGGAGTGTTAGCAATATCACAATTTTTGTATATTGTATATAAAATAAGTATATGTATGCTAATTTAGGCTCCTTTTTAGTTCTTTTCTGTTCTTTTTGGTATGTTCAGTAGGTCAGACCATTTCAAATGAACCTATAGAAATTCCTCTAACATACCTGGATCAAAGAAAGTTGAACCAGTGAAGCAATACTGTTTAGGAAGTTGTGTACCACTGAAGATCGTCATTTCAAAGTCACATGACCCTGATGTTTCAAAACATATCTTCATTGTCATATCCAACTGGTATTTTCCTGCTGACTGTAGATTTGTGATTGTATATCTAAAAATATATACTGTATCAAACTTTGATGTACTACAGAATTCAATAAAAAAATAATTCTTTATACTTTCAACTTTCATGAGACTTTATTTAATGTCTTTACACACATTTCTTAAAATATGCAGTATTTTTTTTTATATATATATATTTCTATAGATTT
Source organism: Mytilus galloprovincialis (assembly GCF_965363235.1). NCBI lineage: Eukaryota > Metazoa > Mollusca > Bivalvia > Mytilida > Mytilidae > Mytilus > Mytilus galloprovincialis. The sequence goes on along the minus strand of NC_134850.1, from coordinate 42,588,315 downwards.
AGAAAAAAATGCAGTTTTGAGGATGGTTGTGACAAAATCTGCATAGAAGCAGATATGAAATTTGTCTTTTGTGGAATGCTTTTAATTTAGGAATACTGTGCTAACAACTGGGTGAACTTATCTCCTTTCGATTTGAAAATTCATAAACAATTGAAAAAATTGAAAAACAAAATTTTAGTGTTTTTTACACTCAACATGCAAATTTCAAACTGAAATACCTAGAAAAGTCATACAGGTATTTTTTTTCTTTGCATATTGCAATAGTGCATAATTAAATTGACTTTGTGTCAAAATTTTTAGGAAAAATCAAGAAGAGATCTTTTCTTTATCTGCTCTTAGTTATATCTTATTCAAAGTTACTGTAGAATTTAAAGAAACTGTTCAGATGAAAACAATTGTATTCTATTAATGATTTGTTTTTTTATAGTATTCCATGTCAGAATTTCTCATAAAAACCATATCTTCTTTTGTCAATATCTTACACGAGTCTAACAACATTCATCAATGTCTTTGTCTCTTCAACTCCTACAAAAAAAAATGTGTTTTTGAAAGATACTGCTTTGATCAGACATCTTCATTGAATGTTGTATGAATTTCTAAATAACTCAAGTGATTAAACCACAACTTACAAAATAAAGGTACACAATGGTATGTGACGCTTTAGTATTCTTTCTGAGGTAGCACATAGTTGGATATCAAATTGCATGGGCAACAAGTGAGAGAAAATCTTTACACTCATACAATTAGCCTTGTTTCCCAATGTAATTTAATACATTTTGTTTTAACAAAACTTCATTTTCCGTTAGAATAACAGTAGATACATGTAAACTGATTTGAAGTAATTAAAGCTCTCTAATATTCTCTAAATAGCAATAAAACTGAAAAATAACATCACAAATAGGCAGCTACGAAAAAAACTTACCAAACGCATATCCATTGAGATCAACTGTTCCTGTTACCCTTTCTATACCAAACTTAAGTTTGTGGTTACAGGGATCCAGTTCAACAAATGAATGGAAGCCTTGTTGAAGGAAGTCAGTGGACATACAACAATCTACAGCAGTACACTTATCATGGAGGTTACAAGCTGCATTGGCAGGAAGTGTTGGCAAGGTCATGTCTGCTGCACAATCTGAAAAGGAAGTAAGTGTACATACAACAATCTAAAGCAGTATACTTATCATGGATGCTACACGCTGCATTGGCAGGTAGTGTTGGCAAGGTAATGTCTGCTGCACAATCTGAAAAGGAAATCAATGTACATACAACAATCTACAGCAGTACACTTATCATGGATGTTACAGGCTGCATTAGCAGGAAGTGTTGGCAAAGTGATGTCTGCTGCACAATCTATTAAAAGTATCAAAGTATTGAGAGTTGAACATATTATAATGTCTGTACCATCTTTCAGCAGCAGATTGTGATTATAAACAATCATCAAGTAGTGTGGATTCATTTATTTTTCTTGGGTACTAATTTTCATGGATTAAAGAGCATTGTATTTGTGTGGATACTGTGAAAGTACTTTAATTCGTGGGTATCAATTTTCGTGGTTTGAGTAATATTTACATGTTCGTGGATTTTTAAATTCGTGGATATTAGTTTTCTAAAAAATAAAAGAAATTGAAAAGTTAAAGCCTTTAGAAACGAAGGTTACAAATAGTCTGGACTGAAGGAAATTACAATGTAAACATTGACCCGTGTAAATAGTAGTGACAACACTAATTAACCCAAAATAAGGTGATCAACAGATTAAGGACCATCAAAGGTGTTAATTAGGCCATAAACATGTCACCTAAAGTAATCAGTATCATAAACAAATCCTACAAACGTATCTTGAATTGCCAAATAATTCTTATCAAAATCAAGGCCAGCATCAAATTATTATATCCCATATGAACGAGAACTATGAGGATATAAAATGAACACTTTATCATACTAGCATATCAATACCGGAAATCTGACCTTCATCGAAAAAAAATGTTTTTATGAGAATTAAAAGATCAAAAGTTGTACAGTTTAGGTTATTAAAGATGAAATTAGTATAATCCTGCATGCAGTAGTAGTTCAATGACTGCTATTAAAGTATTCTCAGATTCGAGTTTATTCAATATATTCATTAGATCATATCAGTAGTCAAACCTTCATGGGTGATCTGTCCATATCTTGATTTGGACAATGGTGGTTTTATTTCGTTGGACACTTAAATTCGTGCAGGAAAACAACGAAAATTGGTACCCCACGAATAAAAGTACTTTCACAGTATATGATTTTGTGGTTTTTAAAAAGTCTGCATACAAATCTATATAAAATTTGTATTTTGTTAGCCATTTAAATTTGTGGGTCACCTGTTCCCATGAAATCCATAAAATTGGTACATGTACTGCATGAATAATAATGAATCCACAGTATACAATGTTCTTAAGATTCAGTTTATTCAACAAAAGTTAAATAATGCTGAACAGTTCAGGATGTACTTGGGTAATTAAAAACAACATAGAATTCAAAATTTATACCTTAAGTCAGAAGAGCTCGAGTTAAGGAACAAAATAACTAAAAAAAATATTGATAGTTTGAGATATTTGATTTTTCAAAATTGGTGAAAAAAGGCTGACTCTGACACTATGAAAATATAAGTGGGTGTTATAGGGCAAAATATTTTATCTTAGGAAAAAACATAAGGAGTCCCATCAAAAATTTCTTAACCTCACCAAAGTACATCCTTAAGTCAGAGAAAAGATTCATAATTGTTTTTTTCTCTTAGAATTGGAGTTAAATCTAATAGAAAATTATACAAATGAAAAATTTAAAGACATTACCTTTTTTCCATCTATCTGCATTGATTGGTGAATAATCCGACAATACACAAGGTGTTCCCAAGACATAGGAGTTTATTCCAAGTAATTTAAACAGATCAGTTCTCTCCTTGGAAGTAAATGTCTTTCCTGATTTTTTATTAATACTTTTCAGATGACTAGACAATGAAAATCCTGAAATCAACAAAAATCCAGTCTTTAATTACAAGATACTATTTCAATTTCTCTTTACTGATGATATTTGAGAATACATTAATAGGGTAACTTTAAAGTTGATGAATAGGAGGACATAGGGTTCATGAAACAAATTGCATTTGTCCCACTGGTGACTTTTTGGTGTCAATTATGTTGTCATTGTTTTCCCAATTTATTCATCTTAAGCTGTGATAAGTTCAGAAATTTTTATGCCCCACCTACGATAGTAGAGGGGCATTATGTTTTCTGGTCTGTGCGTCCATCTGTTTGTTTGTCCGTGCATCCTTCTGTGCATCATACCGTTCGTCTGTCCCGCTTCAGGTTAAAGTTTTTGGTCAAGGTAGTTTTTGATGAATCTGATGTCCAATCAACTTGAAACTTAGTACACTGGTTGCTTATGATATCGTCTTTCTAATTTTAATGCCAAATTAGATTTATTTATTTCACGGTCCATTGAACATGGAAAATGATGTGCGAGTGGGGCATCTGTGTACTTTGGACACTTTCTTGTTTCTTTTGTTTTGAGAACTGAATTTGTATAGCAAAATATTGTTCTATAAAATATTGTCCTGTAAGACAAGACAATATTTCATGACTTTGTATCATTAAGTTTTGTCCCCAACTATGAAATAATGTTCAGAGATGGACAAATTGCCATATGAAATTTTGTACATATACAGAAAATATTCCATTCATAGATAGCATGTAATTTTGTTTTGTTAAAGGGAGGTTATTCAAGGGTATATATTGTGTATATTTCATAGATGGAGTATCATGAAATTTTGTCTCTTGAAAGCAGGTTATAAACATTGAGTAATGTCTTTTATTTTATTGATAATAGCAAACAAACCTGCATTATTAATTTATGCAGCAATTTATGGTTATACACATGCTATTCATGAAAAAAAATAAGATCGAGAAAAGCTCACAAATTAATGGCAGAGTATTTCTCAGGGAAGATATAAAAAGATTAGGGAATATTTTCATGCACTGTTTCAGTGTCATGGACAAAATGGGTGGGGTGGGGAATAATAAAAATGGAGAATGTGTCCATGGGATAACCAGGTGCTCCGCAGGGCGCAGCTTTATACGACCGCAGAGGTCGAACCCTGAACAGTTGGGGCAAGTATGGACAAAACATTCAAGCATGATACAGCTCTGAATTTGGATTGTGATAAAATTTTTGACATTACATGGGGTTTTTTTACACAAAACAAATGTCAAGATTTTACAAATCAATTAAAGATTTCTTCTTCAAACTTATTTAAATCTAAAATTAAATAGTTGACACAGCATAGGTTTCTGACACAGAATGAATGTGGTCTAATGAACTTAAAAGTTTTTTTTTTGCCTTTGAGCAATTCACTATGCTGTTGAATATTAATCCTCTCAAAAAAATGTTTGAAGAAATTTTCTTTTTTATTTATGAAATCTGAAATGAGAAAAATTTAAACCCCCTCCCCCCTTTTTTTCACATCCCTGTTTCCCTTTTTCCAAAACTGATATCAATTCTAATTTCTAATGGAGTTTGCAACAATAACTACTCTTTTAAATACATCATAAAATATTAAATGTAAAATAAAATGCTTGTTATCACTGAATGGTAAAGATTGGTTGGTAGTAAAAGGGAATATACATTGTTTATTGTATAAAACAATAAAAAAAACTACATCAGCAACATTTTATATTGGCAAATTTCCAATGAAGTTATTTACATACAGTTATTGGCAAATAAAAATAAAAAATGACATCATAGTCATGTCTGGCAAATGTCTAAAAACATTTTAGATAAGATAAGGAAAAAAAGTTTCATCAGCAACATTTTATATTGGCAAATTTCCAATGAAGTTATTAACATAAAGTTATTGGCAAATAAAAATAGAAAATGACATCATAGTCATGTCTGGCAAATTTCCAACATATATTATCAACTACTATTCTATACAAAGAAAGATAACTCCAATTGAAAATTAATTGCTATTGCACAATATTGTGCAATTAGATATTTCTTGCTATTGTGCAATACTGTGCAATTGAAAATTTCTTGCTATTGCACAATACTTGATATGGAATCCTGATTTGGACCAACTTGAAAACTGGGCCCATAATCAAAAATCAAAGTACATATTTAGATAAATCATATCAAATAAGCCCAAGAATTTAATTTTTGTTAAAATCAAACTTAGTTTAATTTTGGACCCTTTGGACCTTAATGTAGACCAATTTGAAAACTGGACCAAAAATTAAGAATCTACATACACAGTTAGATTTAGCATATCAAAGAACCCATTTATTCAATTTTTTGATGAAATCAAACAAAGTTTAATTTTGGACCCCCATTTGGACCAACTTGAAAACTAGGCCAATAATTAAAAAATCTAAGTACATTTTTAAATTCAGCATATCAAAGAACCCCAAGGATTCAATTTTTGTTAAAATCAAACTAAGTTTAATTTTGGACCCTTTGGACCTTAATGTAGACCAATTTGAAAACGGGACCAAAAACTAAGAATCTACATCAAAGTTAGATTCGGCATATCAAAGAACCCCAATTATTCAATTTTTGATGAAATCACACAAAGTTCAATTTTGGACCCTTTTGGCCCCTTATTCCTAAACTGTTAGGACCAAAACTCCCAAAATCAAACCCAACCTTCCTTTTATGGTCATAAACCTTGTGTTTAATTTCATAGATTTTTATTTACTTATACTAAAGTTATGGTGCGAAAACCAAGAATAATGCTTATTTGGGCCCTTTTTTGGCCCCTAATTCATAAACTGTTGTGACCTTAACTCCAAAAATCAATCCCAACCTTCCTTTTGTGGTCATAAACCTTGTGTTAAAATTTCATTGATTTCTATTTACTTATACTAAAGTTATTGTGCGAAAACCCAGAATAATGCTTATTTGGGCCCTTTTTTGGCCCTTAATTCCTAAACTGTTGGAACCAAAACTCCCAAAATCAATCCCAACCTTCTTTTTGTGGTCATAAACCTTGTGTCAAAATTTCATAGATTTCTGTTCACTTAAACTAAAGTTATAGTGCGAAACCAAGAAAATGCTTATTTGGGCCCTTTTTGGCCCCTAATTCCTAAAATGTTGGGACCAAAACTCCCAAAATCAATCCCAACCTTCCCTTTGTGGTCATAAACCTTGTGTTAAAATTTCATTGATTTCTATTCACTTTTACTAAAGTTAGAGTGCGAAAACTTAAAGTATTCGGACGACGACGACGACAACGACGCCAACGTGATAGCAATATACGACCAAAAAATTAAAATTTTTGCGGTCGTATAAAAATGATGCCCTGCTTGCTTATAATGTTATAAAGAGACATTATTCAAGAACAGTAACAGTGACACGGAATAAATTCAAATTTAATCTGTGTTTTGGGGTAAAAAGCATTGTGTATAGGTTTCATATAATCCCATATAATAAGGTGGAGGCAAATTAAAGATAGATAAAGGAAACATATTTAGGGACATATGTAAGGACAGATGGATGTACAGACGGACATACAAGGATGACATTAAAATGTCCAATCACTGCTGTGGGGGCATAAAAAAAATATTTATATTTAGCCGAATTTATCAATGTATTAACTCTGCCTTCTACTTTACATATTCAGACTATTTCAGTTTGTTTCCATGTCAGCTGAGTTTACACAAGGTTTAAACACCTTAAAATTAACCTAAAATTGGATTACAACCAAATGATGTAACTTCAAGAGAAACAAAGTTTATGATCAAACACCCCTGTAATCATAGCCTAAGTAAAAGAATCCATTCTATCTCATTCTATCTCACATAGGACAATAAGATAAGTTAACTTACCTGATGTGGAATATGGTAGGTCCCAAGCACATTGTCTCCATGGGATTATAGCTTTAGTAAAGGGAGTTATCATTATCTCACATACTGAGGGACTGTTGAAGCATATCTGGACTTTAAGATTGACTCTGTATTGACGCTGTACTGGGAACTTCTCTATTTTGTATCTAAAAGATAAACAGACTTTTTAATAACCAATGAGATCCTAAGTATGGATATTAATTATATCGACCTCCTTTCTCAAAATGGTGTAAAATACTAAATTTTTTATGGCAAACTATGTTTTTGTTTAAAGTATTGATAACATAAATCAAATTTCTACTTACGTCAACTTTACAACTCCTTTCAAATTAAACTTCTTCTCCACACCTAAAACAATAATTATTATATAGAGAAAATAGACACCAGACATGCTTAAAGCGGAATAATGATTTTCAACAATTCATCAAAATCCCAAGCCTGTAATTTCTACACAATTTAGCAAACGAAACTAAACATAAACTTGATGTGTAACTCATCATGGTTAACTCACATACCAAAAATTAGCCCAATATTGAAAGGCGTTTAGAAAAAAACTGTATAACTGTAAAGACCGTAATTTCGGCAAAAATTAGCAGGCCGAACAAAACTCAAACTTACTGTAACTCATCATGGTTAACTCACATACCAAACATCAGCCCAATATCTGAAGCATTTACAAACAAGAATGTGTCCATAGTACACGAATGCCCCACTTTCACTATCATTTTCTATGTTCAGTGGACCGTGAAATTGGGGTCAAAACTTTAATTTGGAATTAAAATTAGAAAGATCATAGCATAGGGAACATGTGTACTAAGTTTCAAGTTGATGTAACTTTAACTTCATCAAAAACTACCTTGACCAAAAACTTTAACCTGAACTTCGCACTATCATTTTCTATGTTCAGCGGACCGCGAAATTGGGGTCAAAACTATAATTTGGCATTAAAATTAGAAAGATCATATCATGGGGAACAAGTGTACTAAGTTTCAAGTTGATTGGACTTCAACTTCTTCAAAAAATACTTTGACCAAAAACTTTAACCTGAAGCGGACGGACGAACGGAGGCACAGACCAGAAAACATAATGCCCATCTACTATCGTAGGTGGGGCATAAAAAAAGTCCATATAACTGTGATTTTCAACAACTTATCAGTCCAAAGCCCGTTTTTTTTAGCAAAAATTAGCTGAGCGGAACAAAACTCAAACTTGATCTGTAACTCATCATGGTTAACTCATACCAAAAATCAGTGTTTAGAAAAAAAAGCTCATATAATGGTTTGTTGCGGAATGATGGAATGACGGACAAGGGTAAAACTATATGGCCCGGACAACTTTGTTTTTTTTCAAGCATCATTGATTCGAAGTAGTACTCTCCACCTAGATACTTGACTTTAACACAAAATGGATTGTATGAATATATGCAATTCTGTTTATAAATATTGTGAAAATTTCAAATGCACAAATTGTCAATTAAATTTCACATTTGTGCACATGCCCAGATATGTAACCAACATGGTTTAGATTAACCAGAATAATCCAGTTGTTTTATTCTGATAATTCAATCATTAATCTATACTTAAGACAATTATTACAACAATCAGAGAATTATTATCATGACCTATTAATGCTCCAAAACAAGCCATCAACTTTTAAATTTTGTTTTCATGTGTTTTCATGAATTTCAATAATTTATACCGAATAAATATCTGAATAAGTTTATTAAACTTGAATACCCTTAATATCAATGTGTTTTAATAAATACAAGTACGTATAAAACGTCCTTGATCAAAGTAAGGAAAAAGAACTCAGGACGAAAAGACCAAGGGCAAACATGTAAACAGGGCAAACCGACCTGATACCAAATTCAAGTATGTGTACTACGAATGCCTACACTAAAAACATTCAGTTACAAGTAAACAAATAACGTTCATGTAAGATGAGATGAAATCTAATAATTAACATCAATAAAAGGGTATTTATTTTTAAATTACAGTGAGTTGACTGTTGGTGTTTCTCTCCACCAATTGCAACTCATTCAAAATTTTGACCAAATTGCAATTTGTTTTATTAAACCAAATTGTTCAACTGGACAGAATATTGAACAAATTGTTCAGTCAAAATGTGAAAGTGCAAGGTGATAAATTAAAACATACTTACAATCCTATAAGACTTTAACTCCACTTTAATGATGTTGTGACAAAATTAGTTTATCAGTTTGTATAGTTATATACTAGCCATTTCCATGCAAAAGAGGAACTGTTTATTTTGAATTGCTATAAAATTGTCCAAACTAAGCTTTCATATAGTTTTTCTTTCTAAAAGTATTCTATATTTATAAGAATCAGATATCATTTTAAATAAAACATCATATATTCAGTAAAATATGTGTGAAATAACAATATGCTATTGATAAATTTTCAGGGGAGATAACCTAAAATATTATTCTTTTGAATAAAGACTTTTTGAAAGAAAAGTTATTATCTCCCCCATGGAAACTTCCTACAAACATATATTGCAATTTTACTGAATATGAAATGTTTTAATTCACATAATGTCTGATTCTTATAAATATAGAATACTTTTATAAAGAAAAACTATATGAAAGCTTAGTTTGGACAATTTAATATAGTTTTTCTTTCTATAAGTATTCTATATTTATAAGAATCAGACATTTTGTGAATTAAAACATTTCATATTCAGTAAAATTGCAATATATGTTTGTAGGAAGTTTCCTTGGGGGAGATAATAACTTTTCTTTCAAAAAGTCTTTATTCAAAAGAATAATATTTTAGGTTATCTCCCCTGAAAACTTATCAATAGCATATTGTTATTTCACACATATTTTACTAAATATATGATGTTTTATTTGAAATGATATCTGATTCTTATAAATATAGAATACTTTTAGAAAGAAAAACTATATGAAAGCTTAGTTTGGACAATTTAATAGCAATTCAAAATAAACAGTTCCCCTTCAGCATGGAAATGAATATAATATAACTATACAAACTGATAAACTAATTTTGTCACAACATCATTAAAGTGGAGTAAAAGTCTTATAGGATTGTAAGTATGTTTTATTTTATCACCTTGCACTTTATGACTTGGCTGTGGTTTTCTACAGCAGTTGGTTCAAATTTCTGACCAGTTGAACAATTTGAATTTATAAAACAAATTGCAATTTGGACAAAATTTTGAATGAATTGCAATTGGTGGAGAGTAACACTAACAGTCAACTCACTGTAAAACATGAGAAAATTTAACACTAAAAAAGCGATTGTTTTTCAAATCAAATGATGCAGATGCTTAATCATGTGTAAAAATGGGTGTCAATAAGTGGCACGGAAGTTGTTATGAAATTGTAATACACAGAAAGGGATAGGCATACAACCTTGTAACTGTTCAATGATTTTACAGGTATGCAATGATTTTTGCAGTAAAGGCTTTCAGAAGATTTGAAGTCTATTTCCATCAAAAACTACCTTGACCAAAAACTTAAACCTGAAGCAAGACAGACTGACGAACAAAGGGACGGACGAACAGACAAACGGAGGCACAGACCAGAAAACATAATGCCCATAAATGGGGCATAAAATAGAGATTACTTACCAAAAATGGTGGCATCAGTCAAATCTAACTTTAGACTAAATTCTTCAACACCAATTTTGCCGATGTTTGTACATGGATCTAGGTCAATGTATATGTGGAATGGACGTCCCAGGAAATCAACGTCAGAACACAAATCTACGGCTGTACACGCTTCAGCAATGGATCCTACTGATGATTTATGAAGTGTTGCCATGGTAACATCAAGCGGACACGCTGTAAAAAGATTAAAATCATAAATATATGTTTCTTATAACAGTTTTAATGACTATTTGGGTTTTTTCATTTTAGGTCATGAATTGAAATTACTTTACCTTTCTTTTGTTCAAAACTTGAAAGGGACGCAGGTTTTTTGACATGAAGTTTATTGGAGTACAGTAATACATGCTCAAATATATTTTATATTTTATATTTTTACCTTTTATGCATACAGTTGGGTGCAGACCAAGCATTACATAAAGTAAATGCAAGTTAACGCCGTGTAAATTAATCTGTTAAGTTAACTATAAATTTGCATTTACTAATAAACACACGTTTACTATAATTACGTTAACGCACCCAAAATGGAAATTTTCATAAGTGTATTTTTACGTGCACTTGAAAGTAAACCTGGGTTTACTTTTTGCATTACTTAATTGCGTAAATTAAGAAATAAATGTCGTTTTCATTTCTACATTTATTTTATCAAAACAATTTTTATCTTAATATTTTACGTATATGTGTTTCAAACCAGAATAGTTCAAAAACACTTTCAATTCGAAATATTACATTTATTAATTACAAAAACTCAGTTCCAATAACTTTACTGAGTAGCAAATTATCTTTATTTTCCTTTCAAAAGTTACATAGATATAGGAAGATGTGGTGTGAGTGCCAATGAGACAACTCTCCATCCAAATAACAATTTTAAAAAAGTAAACCATTGTACAAATATTGAGGGTGTAGAAAGGTTATCCAACACATCGCAAAAATATTTTTATATGATGAGATATAAATAGAATGGTTTACATTGCTCGTTCCCCATTATGAACAGTCTCTTCATAAATATAAATCCTTGCATTTAATACATTGATTTTTAATCTTAATTTGCCTGTTTGCCTTGGATTTACATGATTAAAGATTCTGTTTTGCCAAATGTTCAAACAAAAAGTGTAGAGTGTACGTATATGTATGGGGATATTAATAAAGTGTTATATAAGTATGTACATTTGTACCATCTCATCAATTTAGACAGACTTATCCATTAAGATTATAAATGATATCTGGGACGTCAGAAAAATATACTTGATCTGAACCTGAATGAAATATTTGCCACTGGACGTTAGGCTACGAAGAAAATCAATCAACCTACATAATTATATACATTGTGTTCTAATATTGAAGTAATTTGTATTATACAGTCCCTCTTGACTTAAAATGGTAACTGAATTAGGGACGACATCAAAAGATCGATGTAGGATAAAAAACTTAAATCAAATAGTTTGGGGGTGGGGGTGGGGGGGGGGCAACATTGCTGCAAGTTTTGTTAATCTAAAATCGATTTTACATATATCCCTATTGGTCAATCAATTTTTCCCAAATTAAGTTAAGAGGGGGGGGTGTGGGGGTCAGTGAAAAAACTATGTGAATTAAGTTTTTTATCCTTCATTGAACTTTTGATGTCGTCCCTTACTGTGCTGCTATATATATATAGAGGTAATTGCCGAAGTGCAAATATGGTCAGGTTTGGTTAATGAGGTCAAATAAATTTGTTATACAAGTCATCCCGAGTCAAGACAGTCTGAGATCTGAAAACTGCTGGATTTTGGTGATGATTTAATTACTTGAATGAAGGAAGGACATGCTTGAAATGTATTTGTGCAGACAAAGAAATTTACTATGATTAATTTTCAATTAATTAAAGAGGTGTAATAACATTACTAATTAGCTGTAATCGTCAATATGTTAAATCCAAAAGGAACAGTTGGTCATTTAATTTTGATGTACTTTATCATTTGATACATAAGGTCAGTGTATCCAGGATACAATGACAATTTGCGTTAATGCGTGTTTAATACAAACAGTAAACGTGCATTTACTTTTGATGAATTTAGAAGACATGCCTTTTTTCACTTTAACGCGGAAGTAAACGCAAAAGTAACACCTGTTTTCATTTATGCCTACTGAAATTTCAGAGTTAACATAGAAAGTTGAAGTGCACACGGGTAAACTTTTTCTGCCCATCTACTTGTAATGTTTGATCTGCACACAACTGTAGTTCATAAGTAATTACTTCAACTAATGGATCAGGAATTGTCTACCACTCCATAACTTCTTAGTTCTTACAGTTTTAATGGGTATATTCTGACTTAAGTTTTCCCTGTAGTACTGTTTTGTATAACCTTGTATATCTTTGTCCACTTTATTTCGGCCTATAGTGTCATCTATACATTTTTCAACTGATGATTTGAATGCCATAATTTGCATTTTTATTCCAGATGTACATATATATATATAAACAAGTTTAAAATAAAAACTACGTTCAAACCTATGATTGCATCAACACGTTGGATAAAAAACACAATTTTTATATGTGTGCATGTAAAACAAATTTCGTTGAAGAAGGGTCTAAATACAGCACAAACAACATTTTCCAAAAGACCAAAAAAGTTAAAAAGTATATTTTAACAAAACGCATTTGATTAACAGGTTGAACAACTGATGTTCTTAAACCCTACTGACTGCTATCGGTGATTGCCAAATAAATTGATCACAAGATGTAACAAAATGGATCTTAATATAAATTTAGTACTAAACAGAAAACAATAAACTTGTGGACAAGATGTTATACCACAAACATGAGGTGTCAATATTTTTTTTGTACACCAGATCTGGATTTCGACAATAAATGTCTCTTCAGTGATGTATATATAGTGTCTAAAAATATCAACAATTAACATTGAAACTATCTAGGTGTGGATCAGTTTGTAAATAAACTGATATATATATATATAAATCAATAAATTGCAGAAAGAAATAATTTTACCATCCTTCCATCCACCAACAGATGGACTGTACTTAGCTCCTGACGGTTGACACTGTGTGGGAGACATCAGTTCACCAATTTTTAGGTATTCTAACAGCTTGGATGCCATGACAGGGTTTAGTAGTGATCCTTTTGGTATGTTATGATAGGCATACCAACTGTTTAAGCTGAATCCTAAAGCAAATCATTTAGTTTTATTTGTTTGAGAATCATTAAGTAATTAAAAGTTTAAAAAATAAGAAAGTAGCATTTTAAACCAAATATTATCTATACTATTATAGGTAGAGACTGATTTCATTGAGCCGAAACTCGTCTGAAACCATAGTTGGAAATATTTGTGATACGACCTAAAAATGTAGTGTTTTGTACTTCCTTAATTTGTCTTTGAGACAATTGTACTTCCTTAATTTGTCTTTGAAACAATCTATAGTCCGCAAAGAAAGCCAGTTTTTGAGAAAATATCCAATTCCGAGGCTTTATCAATCTGTGTCTTAAACACTTTTGCGCATGCTCAGTCACGTACTGCCCGCAGAATTTCACTTTATATATAAATAATATAAGACAGTGATGTAGATTACAAATTACACCATTCCAATCCCTTTTGTTTACCACATAATCAATATTACCCAAAAATAAACAAGGTGCGGGTTGATTCTGAATACTGAGTCACACAAGCAACAAAAGTGTATTCAGTATTTGCTATAAACATGGGTATAAAATTTATCACACCTGAACTTTGTCATCGTACAGGGAATAACTATGCGACTTATAATCATCGTGACTTTACCAAATAACAATATGAATTATAAAAATCCAGGCTAAATATAGAGCGTATGTTCTTCAATTCAGTCAGGAACCTGTGATGTTGCGGGTATGGTCTACTATAGATAATAAGAAATTATAATTATTCTATAAAACATCTTACTCTAACTTCAGAAATTATTGTGTGCTTTTATTATGCGATTTTTCAAGAATGGACAAAATTGTGAGTTTAAATATCTATATTTCAGTAATCAAATACAAGTTCTTATTATTGCAATACTCACCGAGTCGCATTATTCACATTAATAAAAACCTCAATCATTTTCTGAATTAACAGTATTTCTTAGGGAATCAAGAAAAGGTACAGTAGCTTTCTGGATAATCTCTTTTAGAATAAATGAAAACACCTTTTCATTTAAACTGTACATTGAAGTTCTTCATAAAAATGTCTTGAATCCCTCTTAACATTTTGCCATTTTATTTGTCTATAACCCTTATAATATAGACCAGCTGAAATTCAAATATTTCCATTCAGGTCTATTCCATTAAAACAAATGTATGCGAATTGAAAAGACTTTAAAAATCTATTTCCAATATTCTATAGCTGATCACTATATGGTATGGATTTTGCTCATGTTGAAGGTTGTAGCTGCTTAAATCTACTTCATTTGGATTCTGTTTGGAATTTGTCTCTTTAGAAATTATACCACATCTTATTTAATATATTCTCTCTTTGATACATTTGTCATTCATCATGTGATTGTATGGGTTTTTTTATTGTTAAAAGCAATATGTCATGGTGCCCTCTAGTTTTTATCATTCTGGTCCTTTGGTCTCATGGGGAAAGTTGGCTAGTTAGCAATAAAACCACATCTCCATATTTTAGAATACAACCATAAATGACCTGCACCACATGTATAATTATGCAATTCCCTCCATCAATTTTATAGAATAGCCATAACTTTCTAAAAATGTTAAAATTCTGTAAGTACCTGGTACTCCATAACTTGTATCATAGTGACATGCAGAAATTGGTAGAACTTGTCCCTCAAAGACTTCAAATGTCACATACTGTTGACTTCTGTCTAAGTAGATACTTATGTTCAGGTCTACACGGAAATACTTTGCATTTTCATTATAGTCAACAAGAAAACTGTAATAACAATAACTCAAAATTAGGATTTAAAAACCAAGGTTAAAAATTTCCACCCAAAACATCTTCTTGCTTCTCATTCAAATTTTTGCTCTTCTTAGTATTAATCTAAAGAGTTTTGCAACACGGGTACATTACCATCTAGCTGGTATTTATATAAAGTGAACACATTCATTTTTGTTATCAATTTTTGTTGTTGGAAAAATAATATCTGATAATGGAAATGAGGAATAATGTCAAAGAGACAACAAACCAACAAAAGAGCAAACAATAGCCGAAGGCCACCAATGGGTATTCAAACGCAGTGAGAAAATCCCCACCCAGAGGTGGTCCTCAGCTGGCCCCTTAATAAAATTGTGGACTTGTTCAGTGAAAATGGTCGTCATACTAAGCTCTAAAACATATAAATGAACTAAAATTTTAAATATACATGACTAAAAAAGGTCAAGAGGCTCCTGACTTGGGACAAGGACAAACAATGTGGTGTGGTTAAACATATTTTGTGAGATCTCAAACATCCCTATATACCTCTACCCAATGTAGAATAAAGAAACGTAACAGTAAAATTCAGTTTAAAAGAAGTGAGAGTTCGATGTCAGAATAGGTAACAAAAGATTCCAAGAAAAACGACAATTATACATAAATTAACAAGAACCACTAGCAGTTACTGACATGCCAGCTCCAGACCACTTTTAAACTGATGAAAGATTATGTCTTCATTATATGAAAATAAAATACAATTCCTCCTGTAAGGGGTTTATTATCATACCATCATAAAATATATATGAGAAGAACATAACCTGTATCATGCCAACAACTGGTTTTAGAATAAATGTGTTTATATTTTGATGCAAAAATCATATAACTGAATCAATATTAAAACCAAAATATGCAATTCTTTATGACCTCACAACAGTGTTGTAACTATATCCCTTCAGAATTAGTCATTAACTAGAGGCTCTCAAGAGCCTGTATCGCTCACCTGATTCTACTTGGGTTTTTGAAATCATATAAAAAAATATAAAATTTGGCTAAAAGTGACAACACAACCTCATTTATAAGGAAAGGAACATGTTTAATTTCATTCAAAAGTCCCCCACTGGCGGCCATCTTGGATGACGGATCGGCTACAAAGTAACAACACTTGGTCAGCACCTCATAAGGAACATTCATGCCATGTTTGGTTTTATTCCATTCAGTGGTTCTCTAAAAGAAGTCATTTGTATGCATATCCCATAGGGTCCTATGTTAAACTAAGTCCCCTGCTGGCGGCCATCTTGGATGATGGATCGGCTACAAAGTAACAACACTTGGTCAGCACCTCATAAGGAACATTCAAGCAATGTTTGGTTTTATTCCATTCAGTGGTTCTCTAAAAGAAGTCATTTGTATGCATTTCCCATAGGGTCCTATGTTAAACTAAGTCCCCCGCTGGCGGAAATCTTGGATAATGGATCGGCTACAAAGTAACAACACTTGGTCAGCACCACATTAGGAACATTCATGCCATGTTTGATTTCATTCCATTCAGTGGTTCTCTAAAAGAAGTCATTTGTATGCATTTCCCATAGGGACCTATGTTAAACTAAGTCCCACGCTGGCGGCCATCTTGGATGATGGATCGGCTACAAAGTAACAACACTTGGTCAGCACCACACAAGGAACATTCATGCCATGTTTGGTTTCATTCCATTCAGTGGTTCACTAGAAGAAGTGATTTGTATGCATTTCCAATAGGGTCCAATGTTAAACTAAGTCCCCCGCTGGCGGCCATCTTGGATAATGGATCAGCTACAAAGTAACAACACTTGGTCAGCACTCCATAAGGAACATTCATGCTATGTTTGGTTTAATTCCATTTAGTGGTTCTCTAGAAGAAGTCATTTGTATGCATTTCCCATAGGGTCCTATGTTAAACTAAGTCCCCCGCTGGCGGCCATCTTGGATGATGGATCGGCTACAAAGTAACAACACTTGGTCAGCACCCCATAAGGAACATTCATGCTATGTTTGGTTTTATTCCATTCAGTGGTTCTCTAAAAGAAGTCATTTGTATGCATTTCCCATAGGGTCGGTCCTATGTTAAACTAAGTCCCCGGCTGGTGGCCATCTTGGATGATGGATCAGCAACAAAGTAACAACACTTGGTCAGCACCTCATAAGGAACATTCATGCCATGTTTGGTTTCATTCCATTAGGTGGTTCTCTAAAAGAAGTCATTTGTATGCATTTCCCATAGGGTCCTATGTTAAACTAAGTCCCCCGCTGACGGCCATCTTGGATGATTGATCGGCTACAAAGTAACAACACTTGGTCAGCACCCCATAAGGAACATTCATGCTATGTTTGGTTTTATTCCATTCAGTGGTTCTCTAAAAGAAGTCATTTGTATGCATTTCCCATAGGGTCCTATGTTAAACTAAGTCCCCTGCTGGGGGCCATCTTTGATGATGGATCGGCTACAAAGTAACAACACTTGGTCAGCACCACATAAGGAACATTCATGCCATGTTTCGTTTCATTCCATTCAGTGGTTCACTAGAAGAAATCATTTGTATGCATTTCCCATAGGGTCCTATGTTAAACTAAGTCTCCCGCTGGCGGCCATCTTGGATAATGGATCGGCTACAAAGTAACAACAATTGGTCAGCACTCCATAAGGAACATTCATGCAATGTTTGGTTTCATTCCATGTAGTGGTTCTCTAGAAGAAGTCATTTGTATGCATTTCCCATAGGGTCCTATGTTAAACTAAGTCCCCCGCTGGCGGCCATCTTGGATGATGGATCGGCTACAAAGTAACAACACTTGGTCAGCACCCCATAAGGATAATTCATGCTATGTTTGGTTTTATTCCATTCAGTGGTTCTCTAAAAGAAGTCATTTGTATGCATTTCCCATAGGGTCCTATGTTAAACTAAGTCCCCGGCTGGCGGCCATCTTGGATGATGGATCGGCTACAAAGTAACAACACTTGGTCAGCACCTCATAAGGAACATTCATGCTATGTTTGGTTTCATTCCATTCAGTGGTTCTCTAAAAGAAGTCATTTGTATGCATTTCCCATAGCGTCCTATGTTAAACTAAGTCCCCCGCTGGCGGCCATCTTGGATGATGGATCGGCTACAAAGTAACAACACTTGGTCAGCACCTCATGCCATGATTGGTTCCATTCCATTCAGTGGTTCTCTAGAAGAAGTTCAAAATGTAAATTGTTAACGACGACGACGACGGACGACGACGACGGACGACGACGACGGACGACGACGACGGACGACGGACGCCAAGTGGTGAGAAAAGCTCACTTGGCCCTTCGGGCCAGGTGAGCTAAAAAGGTTTGGTTAGCTTTGAGCTAATGCAATCATTTTTGGATGTGAAATACCTGAATGTATAATGATAAAGATAAAACTTTATATTTCAAGGGTACTATATTTCATGGTCTCATAATACTGCCCTACCAAAGTAAATAGTCATAGTGGTTTTGCAAACCCTAACTTCCCATTAATAAAAATATTCAAAATACTACATAAATCTTAAAAATTCCTTGAGCAAAACACAAGAAGCAGTCCATTTATTTTCAATTCAAACAGCTCCCTTTATCCATCACAAACACACACCAGAACATTCATTATTAAAATGTGCAAAACTTACTCAACTATGAAGACATCTATCAAATCTATAGTATCTCTTTGTCCTGTAAAATAAGATGAACAATTTTAAAAATAAAAATAATTATATTACTGGTCTCTGTTTTCTCTAATATTATTTTAGAGGGGGAGAAAACATTAATTTGAAAGTAGTTGTAAAGTTGAAATCAGTAGGAATTTAATTTATGTAAGCAATACTTAAAAACAAAAACACAGTTCAGTTAGTATTTTACACCATTTTGACAAATTACTAACCAATTTTAAGAATGTGTTTTTAATCTTAATGCACTGTGGATTCACTGAAATTCATGGGGTACCAATTTTTGTGGATTTCGTGGGTATAGGGAAACCACAAATTTAATATATTTTCATTGAAGTAAAAATTGACTTTTGGCTTGTAAACCATTTTTTGCAAAACCAGGAAAACAATTATTCAAGAAAATGTCATTTTTCCTCAAGTCACAATAATTGGTAAAATGAAAATAAATGTATCTACAGTACAAGGTGTAATCATAGTACTTGTAACTTCACATCCAGTTGCATACAAAAAAAAAGTATTCCTTTGAATTTGACAGTTATAAGTAATTAATCCTACATTTCATTGCAATAAAACATTTCTAGCTATAGGTCGTAAACATTTATCTTGGGTATTTCAAAGCACCATTATTTTTTTTATTTGGGGTTTCTATAGAATATTTTTGAAAATTGAGGTTACATGGTTACTAAAGCTTGTACACACAGGTTACAAAAAAGAGAATATTTGATTGGTTAACTTCCGGTGATGGCTATTTTCTTGTATGCAATGAAATGTTAAGTGAAATTTTTTTCTATACTATTGGATAGGATAAAACTTTATTCATGCCAAGTATTTCTTTATCCGAAACATAGATAAATTCTGCCAAATTTTTTCAAAGGGCCAATTTAACAAAGACTATATAATAGAGGAAAATCAATGGTGGTATTACACCTTAAATGACATACTCATCACAAGAAAAATATAATAAAATCTGTATTAGCCTTGCCAAATGTAAAGAAACTTCATCTTACCCCAGATGTAGGTTGAGAAATCAGAATCAAGGACAAGCTTTTCTATACCAATCTTGAATGACCTTTCACACATATTGAGGTCAAAGTAAGCATGAAATGACCTTCTCAGTAGTGGAATATATAAACAGAAGTCGATGTAAGTACAGCGTGATGCAATGTGGCCCTTTGATGTGGCTATAGATAGTGGAGACAGTGCTTTTAAGTTTCCTAGTCCTCCAGGACATTCTAAAATAAAGGAGCAGTATTAACAACATATTCCCCCTGAACACTCTGAAATAATGGAGGTAGCGTTAATTAACTTATTCTCTAGAACACACTGAAACACAGGAAGCAGTTTTGATAACCAAATCCTCAGTAACCCCAAAATATAAGAACGACACTCTGAAATATAGTAGGCAGTGTTAATTACCTTATCCTCCTAGAGACTCTGAAATAAAGGAAGCGTCAATAATTACTTAATTCTCTAAAACACACTGAAATATAGAAAGCAGTGTTTATTTCCTTATTCTCCTGGACACTCTGAAATATGGGAAACAGTGTTAATTACCTGATCTCCCGGAGACTCTGAAATATAAGAAGCAGGAGCAGTATTAATAACCTCTACTTCCTTGAGATTCGGAAATATTGGAAGCAGTGTGAACTACCTTTTTCTCATGGACACTCTGAAATATAGGAAGCAGTGTTAACTACCTTATTCTTCTAAACACTCTGAAATAAAGGAAGCAGGGTTAATTACCTTATCCTCCTAGACACTTTAAAATATAGGAAGCAGTGTTAATTACCTTATCCTCCTAGACACTCTGAAATATAGAAAGCAGTGTTACCTACCATATGTTCAGTGTATTGTTAAGTTATAGTCAAAACTCTAATTTGGCATTAAAATTAGACACATCATATCACAAGGAACATGTTTACTAAGTTTCAAGTGGTTTTGTCTTTAACATCAACAAAAACTACCTTAACCAAAAAATTAAACCTAAAGCGATATAGAGGTATGATAAGACAGACAGAAGAACAAACAAACGGACGCACAAACAGGAAAACATAATGCATCTAAGTGGGGCATAAAAAGGAACCAGGGTTAATTACCTAACCCCCATAGGACAAGCTGAAGTATTTCAGAAGTAGTTTTAACTTCCTAATCCTTCTGGACTTCAAGAAAATCCCCCCTTTTTAATGAATAAAACCCCATGACTTGAAATCCTAAAATCTAAAAATTTATAAAAATGGAAAGGGAGTTTACATCAATAGATTTAAATAATCTACTAAAGTTTCATGCAAATTAGTTAAAAAAACATTTTAAGTAATTGTCCAGCATGTAGATGGATTGACAGACGGACTGACAATGGTATACAATAATGTGTCTCAAAAATGAGGGTATTAAAACCTTACCATCTCTCCACCCAACAAGATCTCCTGGCTGTGATTGGTACATTTTATTGCTGATATCACACTGTGGATCTTGCAGGTATTCAGCTATACCAAGTCTCTCTAAAATCTGCTTAACTACAATGTCTGTCAATGGGCTCTGGAGAGAAAGTCCTTGCTTAGCCAAGAAATTTGATACTGAGAAACTGTTAATACTGCTGCTCCAATCACAGGCAATTTTTGGAAGATACATGTCCTTAACAATTTCTAAGGTTATATCGCACACTTTTCCTGCTTCTAAACAGACACTGGCATTCATACTAAAAATGATCTTCTTCTCAGCTTGCAGATCAATCACCAAAAAACTGTATGTGTAAACAAGAGAATAATAACTTAAGCTCCATTGATACTGTATGCCAGCCAATTTTAAAAACAAAAGTAGATCTAGAATAACCATAAGTCAAAATTATCAATTTAAATAATTCTATTGCTTAATATAAGATTATATTGAACCAGTTTTTAAAATACTCATGTAACTTGATTAAAAAAAATCTTACATTTGTTTATCATGATCTAGCAAAATTTTAAAATTCAAAGGAAGTTTACTTTCATCTTTATTTTTTGGTCACTGGTGGATAATTGTCTCTTGGCAATCATGCCACATTTCCTTATTTTTCTACTGATGATGTCCCCGCTTACTTATAACGTTATAAGGAGACATAACTCATGAACTGTAAAAGTAATGCTACCCAAATTCATACTTGATCTGAGTTTTGTGGTAATGAGCATCGTGTATACCCTTCATAACATATAGTGAAGGCAAACTTAAGTTAAAGAATTGCAACAAAAATTCAGCAATATTTTTCATTTGCAAAGGTGCATACATGTATCACTAGAACGGAAAAAATGACACCACCAAAATTCAATTTTGAACTCTGTTTTATTGTTATAAGCATTGTGTATAAAGTTTCATAACATTTGATTGAGGCAGACTAAAGTTAAAGAATGGAAACAAAAAATTCAGCAATTTTTCCATGTTTTAAGGAGACATAATTCTATGAGGTTAAAGTGACACCACTAAATTTCAAACTTGATTTGTGTTTTGTGGTAATGAGCATTGTGTATAAGTTTCATAACATTTGGTTAAGACAAACTAAAGTTAAAGAACGGAGACTAAAAATCCAAGAAATTTTTCTATTAGTCTATATCTACAATACTTACTCTAAAAACATAATGTTGCCTAACTTAGCACTTCTTTTCACACCTGAAAATTAGAAATGACAAGATTAGACCTTCTTTAAAATCAATTTAAAACTCTTCTTTCATGTTCACAAATGAAACCAAAGTAACATGTACCAGTTCTCTGGCAGAAAATAAATAACTATAAATAAGGCAAAATAAAAATTGTAAAAATGAAAAAAGTTTCTTAGCTGTGTGTTCCAATTTCCTGAATTGGATTGCTTTAAATTTTAAAAAACGAGCAATGTCCAGAAACTCTTCATCCCAGTTATGATGCCATGCATATTTTACACATTGTGATTTTAATTAAATAAACAGCTGTGCCATGAGCGCATGATACCATAGTCTTGTGTGTAAGTTTTATGCAATAATCATAAATAGTAGTTTCTGAGAAACATCGTGACATGTGAAAACCCACCTTTTTTTAACAAAAACTCAATAACTCTAAAATAAAATTTTGAATCATCATCAGTGATGCTCGAATCAAAAAAGTTAAAAATGCCAAATAAATTACAAAGTTAAAGAGCATTAAGGACCAAAAATTCCTAAAAGTTTTGCCAAATACAGCTAATTAAGGTACATCTATTCCTGAGGTAGAAAAGCCTTAGTCTTGAAAACCCACCTTATTTAACAAAAAAACTCAAAAACTCTCAAATAACATTTTGAATCATCACCAAAAAGTATACAGATCTTTAGATTAATATAATTAAGAATGTGTAAAGTTTTACTGTGACTTGACTGTTAGTGTTGCTCTCCACCTATTGCAACTTATTCAATATTCTGACCAAGTTGCAATTTGTTTTATAAAACCAAACTGTTCAACTGGTCAGAAATTTGAACAAACTGCTGTAGAAAATCACAGTCAAGACGTGAAAGTGCAAGGTGATAAAATAAAAATATACTTACAATCCTATAAGACTTTAACTCCACATTACTGTTGATGTGAAAATTTAGTCTATCAGTTTGTTTAGATATTTTATAGTCATTTTCATGCTAAAGGTCAAATGTAATTTTGAATTGCTATTAAAATGTCCAAACTTAGTTTTCATATAGTTTTTCTTTCGAAAAGTCTTCTATATTCACAAGAATCACACATTATGTGGATTAAAACATTTCATAATCAGTAAAATATGTGTGAAATTACAATATGTTTGTAGGAAGTTTCCATGGGGAGATAATCATTTTTACTTTCAAAAAGATTTTATTCAAAAGAATAATGTTTTAGGTTATCTCCCCATGGAAACTTATCAATAAAGTATTGTTATTTCACAGATATTTTAATGAATATATGATGTTTTAATTCAAATGATGTCTGATTCTTATGAAAATAGTAGACCTTTCATAAGAAAAATTAAATGAAAGCATAGTTTGGACATTTTTATAGCAATTCAAAATTACATTTCACCTTTTGCATGGGAATGACTACAAAATATCTATACAAACTGTTAGACTAATTTTGTCACAACAACATATAAGTGGAGTTAAAGTCTCATAGGATAGATAGTAAGTATATTTTATTTTATCACCTGGCACTTTCACATTTTGACTGAACAGTTTGTTCAATATTTTGACCAGTTGCACAGTTTGATTTTATAAAACAAATTGCAATTTGGTCAGAATTTTGAATGAGTTGCAATAGTCGGATAGCAACACTTACAGTCAAGTCACTGTAAGAAATAATCATAAAATGTTTTTGAGATAAAGCGCGACATGTGAAAACCCCCGTTTTTTTTTACAAAAAACCTCAATATTTCTAAAATAAAATTTTGAATCAAAACCAAAAAGTATACAGATCTTTGGATTAATATAAATTTAAAGTGTGTAAAGTTTTAAGCAATAATCAAAAATGGTTTTTGAGATACAGTGCGACATGTAAAAAAACCCTCCCCTTTTTTTACAAAATACTCAATACCTCAAAAAAACAAACTTTTAAATCATTCCCAAAAAGTATACAAATCTTAAGATTAACATAACTAAGAAGTGTGAAATTTTAAGCAATAATCAAAAATCGTTTTTGAGATACAGCGCAACATGTGATAAAAACACCCCCCTTATGTTTCAGTTACAAAGTCCAGTAACTCAAAAAAATTTAATCTTATTTTCACCAAAAAGTATAAAGCTCGTTTGACCATCATAAAAAACAACTATATTAAGTTTCATGAAATTTGGATAAGTCGTTCTAAAGTTATGGTGGGACATGTTTACATCGGACAGACAAACGGATAGACGCTGGACATTTGTATACCATAATACGTCCCATCAAATTTTGACGGGCGTATAAAAACCTTCTAGTGAATGGTTCAAAGCACTTATCAATTGATGTTAAATGTGATTAAGCTGTACAAATGTGTCATTCCAGGAAAATTTTGGTGTGAAAATCCTTGAGTTATCAAACTAGAGGCTCTAAAGAGCCTGAGTCGCTCACCTTGGTCTATGTGAATATTTAACAAAGGAAGCAGATGTATTCATGACAAAATTGTGTTTTGGTGATGGTGATGTGTTTGTAAATCTTACTTTACTGAACATTCTTGCTGCTTACAATTATCTCTATCTATAATGAACTTGGCCCAGTAGTTTCAGTGGAAAATGTTAGTTAAAATTTACAATTTTTTTGAAAATTGTTAAAAATTGACTATAAAGGACAATAACTCCTTAGGGGTCAATTGACCATTTCCATCATGTAGACTTATTTGTAGATCTTACTTTGCTGAACATTATTGCTGTTTATAGTTTATCTCTATCTATAATAATATTCAAGATAATAACCAAAAACAGAAAAATTTCCTAAAAATTACCAATTCAGGGGCAGCAACCCAACAAAGGGTTGTCCGATTCATCTGAAAATTTCAGGGCAGATAGATCTTTACCTGATAAACAATTTTACCCCCCCTCAGATTTGCTCTAAATACTTTGGTTATTGAGTTATAAGCCAAAAACTGCATTTTACCTCTATGTTCTATTTTTAGCCATGGCGGCCATCTTGGTTGGTGGCCGGGTCACTGGACATTTTTTAAACAAGATACCCCAATGATGATTGTGGCCAAGTTTGGTTTAATTTGGCCCAGTAGTTTCAGAGGAGAAGATTTTTTGTAAAAGTAAACGACGACGGATGACGGACGCAAGTGATGGGAAAAGCTCACTTGGCCCTTCGGGCCAGGTGAACTAATCAAAAGTGTCTCAGCCTCAACAGAGATTTTTTTAATCGGTTTATAAAGCTATAATTATAAGATTTACCACTATCAGATGAATAGAAGGCTTTATTTATCCCAAAATTATCTATCCCAGCTTTGATTCTGCACTGACATCCATCCATCAGTATGTAGAAGTGGAAGGACTTCTTAATAAACTCAATATCCACACAACATTCTACACCTGTGCAATAATCTGGTATGTGACATGTAACAGGAATGTTGTTAGGTATCTTGGGTAGTTTTAGGTCTAGCGGACATTCTGGAATTATAATAATATTGTATAATACTAATATCTACACAATTATTTAAACAGGAATTAAAATTGTAGTCATTTTATTCCTTGCATCTTTTTTTAAAAAGAACATAATTATATATAAGAAACAGGATATCGTTCCTTTTTGAATATTCACTGCAATATAAAGTGTTAATCCATTCAGCTGAACGTCACAAGATGGAACAACAGCAGAAATTCTCTTGCGCTTTTTTTATTTGTCCTGGCTGTATATGTTGCTTTGTGTTTATCAAGAACCTTTTGGAATTTTGTGTCATGAAATTATATACTTTACCCCTTACTTTTCCAAACAATAGCATGACAAAATATGACCATTACAGCATAGAGGTCATAAGATTAAACTTATTCCCTGTAGAGTAAAATGTTTGTTATTTCAACCTTAATTAAGCCATTAGTTTGTTTTTAGGCTGACCAGTCTTGAACCTCTAATCAATCTTCTGCCTAAAAGTACTAATCTTTATTCCAGTCATCTGTTGAAGGAGAGTAGGGAATTACTCCTGCTACAGGATGGATCTTCTGCCTAAAAGTACTAACCTTTATTCCACCCATCTGTTATAGGAGAGTAAGGGGCACTACTACTGCTACAGGATGGATCTACTGTCAAAAAGTACTAACCTTTATTCCATCCATCTGTTGAAGGAGAGTACGGGGCACTACTACTGCTACAGGATGGATCGACTGTCTAAAAGTACTAACCTTTATTCCAGCCATCTGTTGAAGGAGAGTAGGGAATTACTCCTGTTACAGGATGGATCTTCTCCCTTAGAGTACTAACCTTTATTCCAGCCATCTGTTGAAGGAGAGTACGGGGCACTACTACTGCTACAGGATGGATCTACTGTCAAAAAGTACTAACCTTTATTCCATCCATCTGTTGAAGGAGAGTAAGGGGCACTACTACTGCTACAGGATGGATCTACTGTCAAAAAGTACTAACCTTTATTCCATCCGTCTGTTGAAGGAGAGTAAGGGGCACTACTCCTGCTACAGGATGGATCTTCCATGTATTGTTTTACTCCTGCTGCTTCAATGAACAGATCAGAGACATATTCTGGCATTGCATCAAGAGCCTTGCCTACTTGATTTTTTAGGAAGTCAATTGCTGATATGTCTGTAAAAGATACATTATTGTTTTACTAGTAACGGTTCCAAAATTATGTCTTCTATTGTCAAATGGATGCCCTTCTGGTTAAAGAATTATTTCTGCCATTTGAACAATAAACAAATAAATTATTTATTATTATTATGATGCCTTTAAATAGTGCTAATAAGATTTCCAATTCAATACATGAGTTGTTGTTTTAACTTTTTTTCTTAGGTTGGGGATGGAGAGGTTATAAAAATGACCTTAACAAATGCAAATAATCCTTCTAAATTTAATCATAAACATCAACTTCTTTCAAAAAAAAAATTACATACTTACTTGACAAAGTGATTTTAGTCTCTAGATTACACAAAGGTTTTGGCAGCAGTATATCTTTCATAAGATTCAAAGTAAAAAGACATGACTGCTTATTGTCTACACATAGTGATACTCCAGCATTCAACAGAAACATCTTCTCTGTCTTTAGATCATCAATTTTGAACCTTTGATGAAAGACCATATATATTTATATATACAAGAAATTATTTGAATCTTGAATAATTTTGAAAATGAAAAATTGATAAAAAATTAATGATGAAAACTACTTAGTTCATACTGAAATGATAGTGAAAGTAAAATTCACCTTAGCCATGTGTGCATATCTAACCCTATTTAGTTGGGTTAGTTTTCATCAAACATTTCTAATCAATTTTCCAAAATTCAAAATTATTCCAGATTCAAATAATTCCTTGTTTATAACAGACACAAGGAAATGCAGTCAAATCTGATAATCAAAGTGCTAGGTAAAGATTGCTCTCATTTTGCAATTTTGGGAATTATTAAATTAAATAATACATTGAATTGTATCTCGTAGGCAAATTAAAAATTTAAGTTGGATTATCTACTTTTCTTCATGATTGTACATGTGTTGTTTAACCTATTATTATTACAGGTTCAAGTCAGTACCATAGAGTTTTGATTGAATTTCATGCAATATTTACTCCAAAACTACCATATATAGAATTTCTAAATAAAACTATTCAAAATCTTAAGATATTATAATTGAAAGTCTCACTGTGACTTTAGTATAAACAACAATAATAAAAGCAATGTTCTTTTTTTTGGTTTTGTCAAGCGTCTTTATCAGTTTGTGAAATGAACAAGGATATATGGGTTGTCCAATTCTTAATGCAGAGTAACGGACACAGGAACTATGTGTCTGAAAATCAAAGAGCACACATGCTACAAATCATCCCTTTTCGGCTGCTGAACAAATATAAAGTCCCTATGGTAAGCAGCTTCTGAGAAAACTGGGGCCAATATATTTGTTGGACAACAAGATGAATGGATGAGCAGACAAACAGAATGATAAGGTGAATGCAATATAGCACCCACTTCTAGATTTAATTAATGACAGGTCAAGTTTTTCTTCAGTTTTCAAAGGAATGAATGTTTTCGCAACAGCCCTCAGTCTTAGCATTTTCTAACGCATGTCCTACTTTCTACCTTTACACAGGTTTGGGGTTTTACTTTGGAGTACCACAGATTTTCAACTGGAATTTGCTTTGTTTGTAATAACGCTTACATGTATTGCTTTATTGATATGCAAAGAAAATATTAAACTGTGATTCTTTGTCCCAAACCTGTGTTTGTTCAGTTTATACTTCTAACTAAGAACTGGTTAACATATCTTGGGCCCCTTATTGATCTCTGATTAGTGCAAAACAGATGCTTCATTTGCACTGTATCTTTTCAGCGTTTGGTTCGGGCCCCAAAAAGGGAAAGCATATAAGTATTTGCAACATAGTTCCAGAATAGAATAAGGAGCAATATATAGGGAGGATTGGGACTAGTAATGTGGATTAATGGAACTATTTTGTTTAAATAGATTATTAATACACAATACGTTTTTGTGCATGCCCGTACATATAATTTTAATTGGGAAACCCTGTCTGCTATTTGGTGCAATCAGCTTGGGGGTTTCCCAGTTGCTGCTGCATGTGAAATCTCGTTTACTAATTGCTTTTCGAGATTATCCTAATTAACCAATCAAAATTAACACTGCATTTTAATTAACCAATCAGCGCTTAATTAACAGGGCTTTTGTTTTAGGCACAAGCACATAATTATTCTGAAAGCAATGCTTGCTTTGAGCAGACATTCAAGTTTTCTGGGAAATTATTTATTCCCACCCTCCGCTCCCTAGAGGATAGTGTTTACTTTATTGCTATGTCATTTCAGCCTTTTATTAAAATATATTGTTAATAAGTAGAGTAGTAATGTTTTCAAAAGAAATCACAGTTATTATGTACTTTGTGTTAGGAGTACCACAGATTTTCAACTGGAATTTGCTTTGTTTGTAATTATGTTTACATGTATTGCTTTATTGATATGCAAAGAAAATATTAAACTGTGATTCTTTGTCCCAAACCTGTGTTTGTTCAGTTTATACTTCTAACTAAGAACTGGTTAACATATCTTGGGCCCCTTACTGATCTCTGATTAGTGTAAAACAGATGCTTCATTTGCACTGTATCTTTTCAGCGTTTGGTTTGGGCACCAAAAAGGGAAAGCATATAAGTATTTGCAACATAGTTCCAGAATAGAATAAGGAGCAATATATAGGGAGGATTGGGGGGACTAGTAATGTGGATTAATATCATATCTCTATCTAAATAAATAAATGATTCAGTAGTACAAACAGTGTGATTTAATAGAAATATAAAACTTACGTTAAGCGAATAACATCAGCTAATGTTATAAATTCCTCTGTTCCAAAATCGTAATTCAACAATTTCTTCTTGTAGGGTAAATTTTCTATTCCAACTAAAAATTCATAATTACAAGCATCCAAACTGATGTAAAAATTAACAGAGAGATCAAAGTCAGTTATATCTAAACAGCATGTGAAACCAGTACATGTGTCCATCAGGCTACACGTCAGAGGTATGCTGGAACTTATTGTTGGTAACTGTTTTGGCAAGGTCAAATTGCACTCTGAAAATAAATTAATAAGAATTGATGATTGATAAGTTGATGCAAAATGCATTGAAATGACTATTTCATGTTCAAGTGATTTTGAGATCAACACACTATGAACTAATGTTGTTTTTTTATTTAATAAAATACTTTCTCCAATGTTTGTGCTATTTCACATTTCCTGAGCAGTGTCAGAAAAATATTTGTCATCACTAGTGAAATATCTGTTCTCAGTAAATGATTGGTCGAAATTTAATCATGACGTTTATTTTTCTTGAATTCATCTGAATATCCTAGTGTGACCATGCCTGATGACGTCACATATAAAGAACACAACTTTCTGCAATTGTTTGAAAAGGTAGGATACAAATCATTAGAGAAATAGATTCCATCACTATAACTTGTGTATTACTATATTTCTCCACTCTCAACAGTTAAATTTTAATTATTTAGAATATCTAAATTTAACTGTCTCCAGCGGCGAAATGTTGTAACACACTTGTTGCAGTTATGGAATCAATATTTATCAAGGTCCAAAAAAAAATCAGAAGTTAAGAAAAGGTAAATTTGTGACATAAAACTGTCTACTTGAAATTGAAAGCTAAAATTTACTTTTGAAAATATTAATTGTTAATTCTTGATCTAGATGAACATTTGTGTAAAGTACACAAAATTGTGGAAGAGGGATTTTAAAATTAATTTCTCGAATTTATTAACCCTTACCATGCTGTGATCGTCATATGACAGGCTTACCCAAACCACCGTTATTTGGCTCCAATGGCTCTCCATACTTTTAGAGGTCAACTTCATGATACTAATTTCGAAATGTATGCATGTTCCCTCAACCTTAGTCTATCTATTGTCATGTTTCTCATGTTTAACTTGCATTTAGAGCTCGAATACGAACTTGGAAAATTGAATTGGCATAAAACTTGGTTTTCTGGAGGGGTGGGCCTTACTTCGGTGTCTTACACAGAAAGTTCAGAGGCCTAAAACTTGCAAAAACAGGGCTCAACATTACCTTTTGTCTAAGACAAGTTAACACAGACATCAGGCAAATAAATTCACAATACTACTTGTCCGATGGAACAAGTGAATAAAGGGCTGTGCTTTAACGTATGATACGCCCGTTGCTCTTTTAACTTGTCTTTTATGCTTTAAATAAAATTATATGATCAACTAGAAATATATATACAAATCAAAAGGGAAGTTACATTAATATATTCACCAAAGTTTCATAAAATCCCCCTTTTTTAAGTATAAAAATTCATTACTTAAGAAAACGTAAAATCTAAAATTTATAAAAATGGAAAGGGAGCTGATGTCAATAGATATAAATAATTTATCAAAGTTGCATAAAATTTTGTGAAAGTGTTAGTTATTGTCCCAAAATTGGAAAATCTACCATTTTTTAAGCATAAAAATTCATAACTCGGAAATGTAAAATCTGAAATTTATAAAAATTGAAAGGGAGCTTACATCAATAGATATAAACAATTCACCAAAGTTTCATGGACATTGGTGACAGCCTTTTTGAGTTATTGTCCGAAGTGTTGAAAATCCCCCTTTTTTTATGAATAAAGCTCCATAAATCCAAAACTTAAAATCTGAAATTTATAAAAATTGAAAGGGAGCTTACATCAATAGATATAAACAATTCACCAAAGTTTCATGGACATTGGTGACAGCCTTTTTGAGTTATTGTCTGAAGTGTTGAAAATCACCCTTTTTTTATGAATAAAGCCCCATAAATCCAAAACTTAAAATCTGAAATTAAAAAAAAAACGAAAGGGAGCTTACGTCAATAGATATAAAGTTTCATGGAAATTGGTGAAAGTGTTTTTGAGTAATTGTCCGAAGTGTGGACGGCGGACGGACAGACGGACAACAGTATACCATAATTTTTTAATCGATGTCAGATATTAAATATATCAAATTCAAGACTTATCAATTCCCAAATTTTGGAAAGATTCTTTTATTGATGATAGGAAATGAAATAGATATTCATTGATTGAACATGCTGGCAGCAGCTGACCAGGGGAATATCAGTACGGGGATAGGAACCCAACTTTAACATACTGGAGGATTTCATTCGAACCACTCAGTGAGAAGCGTTCTTATCAAAATGATAAATCCTGAGAGATCCTGGTCACTGGAATCACGATCTCTAACATGTTTTAATCAGTTGAAATTCACAAGGTGGCTGGGTTTTTGAATGGGACAAATAATAAAGCTACGAATTTCACTAATACATTGATGATAGGGATCATTATGTCCATACCTTGTATATAAACCTTTTAAATGTATTGATGGTGGCAAACCAAGTTATAATAATTTTATCTTGATTTTTAAATACATTGATACATGATTATGAAGTACATAAAACATTCCACTGAGAAAATATGCCTTTTTAGATTTTATTAAGCAAAATCAAATGAAACATACTTTAATTATAAATAAAACTGAGGTACTTATATTAGTAAACTTGTATTAAAAGGCACCTGAAAATATGCTATGCATGACACTTTTATTTTTAATTTTTATATGTGCTATACATTTGTTGGAAAACAACGTTTTTATTCTTTAAAATTTTAAAGTTATGGTAAAACTCCATATGGAGGTGGTCCTAATTAAAGGAGGCTTATACTAAGTAAAAAAGAATATTTAGAATGGATAGGTTCACAAGACAACCTAGTGATTTGTGAAGTGATGATGATTTAATGATCGACACATGATAGTGACATTGAGTCAGATAACTCAGTCTTGCAAATAATATTTCAGTCTGAAATGATAAAAGAATTTTGATGTGGTATTCTTTATTTAGTTACAAACAAATTCATATAGCATAGCAAATTGCTCCCTTCATTATGTACGATCAAAGCTCAAGTGTTATTGGTGCATACCATCAATATTTAAGATTTTCAATTTTGAATTCAGACAAGTGAGTTAAGAGTTCGGACAAGTTGGTTTTCTTGCAACTTGTCTGAAGGGACAAGTTAGAAACTAGAGGCTCTAAAGGGCCTGTGTCGCTCACTTTGGTCTATGTGACTATTAAACAAAGGAAGCAGATGGATTCATGGCAAAATTGTATTTTGGTGATGGTGATGTGTTTGTACATCTTACTTTACTGAACATCCTTGCTGCTTACAATTATCTCTATCTATAATGAACTTGGCCCAGTAGTTTCAGTGGAAAATGTTAGTAAAAATTTACAAATTTTATAAAAATTGTTGAAAATTGACTTTAAAGGACAATAACTCCTTAGGGGGTCAACTGACCATTTCGATCATGTTGACTTATTTGTAAATCTTACTTTGCTGAACATTATTGCTGTATACAGTTTATCTTTATCTATAATAATATTCAAGATAATAACAAAAAACAGCAAAATTTCCTTAAAATTACCAATTCAGGACAGTAATCTAACAACGGGTTGTCCGATCCATGTGAAAACATCAGGGCAGATAGATCTTGACCTGATAAACAATTAAACCCTGTCAGATTTTCTCTTAATGCTTCGGTTTTTGAGTTATAAGCCAAAAAGTGCATTTTACCCCTATGTTCTATTATTAGCCGTGGCAGCCATTTTGGTTGATTGGCCAGGTCAAGCCACACATTTTTTAAACAATTTACCCCAATGATGATTGTGGCCAAGTTTAGTTTAATTTGGCCAAGTAATTTCAGAGAAGAAGATTTTTGTAAAAGATTACTAAGATTTACGAAAAAATGGTTAAAAATTGACTATAAAGGGCAATAACTCCTTCAGGGGTCAACTGACCATTTTTGGTCATGCTGACTTATTTCTAAATCTTACTTTGCTGAACATTATTGCTGTTTACAGTTTATCTCTATCTATAATAATATTCGAATTAATAACCAAAAACTGCGGCCAGGTGAGCTAAAAATGATAATGTAAAAGGCCTGAAAAATAGTGCAAACCCGCAGGCATATAGCTACTGATCGTAATTATTATTGAAATACACATAGGAAACCCAACTTCCGATTTCGGGTCCAGTTGAAGTAAAAAATCGGAAAAAATTGTGAAAACTCTGTATTTTTGGTCTAAATGACCTTCTTTAGACTGATGTACCCAGATCATTTTCACTCCAACTTACAACTAGCTGTTGTGGTTAATGTGTTAACTGGGGTCCATTCTTCATGCAGACTACAGCTGGATACAAATATCAGCATCCCTGGGTGTTCAGGGTCAAGAAATAGGATGAAAAATCGTCGAACAATTGTCGAAATTACATAAGTATTTCTGATTAATTTTGTCACTTAAATTTGTAATAGAAAAAACTGTAATTCACTTTTTACTTTTTCAGATCATTATAAATTACTTGTCTCAAGATGCCTTTTTTTCTTCTGGACTAAATCTAATTGGGAAAAGTATACATTACTCCTCATACTGCAATTTTGATTTTTCACAAGGTAGTTCTGACTCAACATGCTCTCCCAATTTCAAATCTATAGCTAATCTACAATTATAAAAACTTGCAAACGATATTTAAAATGTACCTACTGTTAGTCCATCCATTTACAGATCCATTAAATGGTACTTTTGTCCTGCTACAAGATGGAGTCTTCAGATATGGTGTCATTCCCAGAGCTTCCAGCATCTTGTCACGAAGTATTCCCTTAACAGCTCCACTTATACTATTCTGAGCTTTAAATTCACTTAATGAGAAATCTGAAAAATTGTATAGGAATTTAAACAAATGTGTTGCAATAATTAAGGCCTTCTCAAAAGTTTTCCTTATTAAACAAAAACAAAAAAATGCAAATTTATATAGGAACAATGATAAAAAAAAATCAGAAATGTCAGAAATCAACTTTTTATGATTAAATCAGTGGTCATATTGAACAGATTGAAAATATTGAGTAAATATTGAATAAACACAACATCACATGCAGTTTTTGAGTATAAAATATGAATAATTTGTCTATTTATAAGGTGTATAGTTATAAGATATTTTTTTACTCAAGTGTATAGAAACCATAAAATAGGCAAAAAAAACTTAAAGTTGTCTTAAAATCATCAAGTCTCTAATTTCTATTCATCCATTAACTAGGCAATCAGTGAATGGTCAATTCTTTTCTAAAAATGGTGTTTGACTTCTATAACTGGCTTCAAACAGTCTATATTGTTGAAGAGGAAGGGGAAACTTGCATTTTTTAAACTTCTATCTTAATTTAATTTTCATTTCAAAATGGAAAACTGGTCCCATATATACAACAAATAGTTTAATCATAAAGAAGCTGAAAAGAAACTAGTTGGAAAAAAATGTTTCTATGATTGAGATAATTGCCTTATTGGTGATCAGCATCTTTTCAGTAAATAAAAGTACATTTAATAATCACATACAAGTAAACTTTCTTTCTTCATAAGTCATATGAATGAAAGCATCAACTTATATCTTACCAAGGCTTGTTTGTGTCCAATCACATCCAAGTTTAGGAAGTTTGGTATTTTCAAATACGGGTACAGAAACCAGACATGGTCCGCTCTCCTCAAAACAAACACTTAAGTTCATGTTTAACATGTATTTCTTCTCAGCCTGCAGGTCATAAATGATGTACCTGCAAAATATAAAGTTCATAATTAAACTTTCACATTAGCTGCTTTGTCCAGATCTAGATAGAATAAATCTAGTATAAGGTTTTAAATATCCTCTCCGATGTAGTATAACCACCTCTGAATGAATCAATGATTTCATAATCAATCCCTTATTTGAAAATACTTAAGAAAATTTGTTTAACTTTCACTATATTTGCCATTATTGCAGGAAAACTCTTAAAGCCAAATCCTACGATAGTTTCTTGTGAAATGAAAATTTGATAGTCACATACCTGCCAACACACTGTTTCAAGGAGAATGACTTTTTATCCTCAAAGGAGGTCTCATTCTCCCACTTGGACAAACTTTTTTAACCCCCCCCCCTTTTCCCTTTTTTTCATCCTTTGAGCTGTTTTCTGTGATTGGTCTTTTCTGTTGTATTGCAAAAACAATCTTATTTGCATAGAAAAAAAAAAACATCCTAACTAAACAAAAATATTGTATTAACTAACTGAATCTGGGTATAGAATATTAAATTTATCCTTTTGTGCTTGATAATTACAAAACTTTGTAACTCAATACAAAATTTTCAAACTAAAAAGCTAGGTCAACACAATTAGATGAGCTTGAGATCTCCCACTTTGTAGCTCCAAAAGGTTGGCATGTATGAAATAAGGCCATACCTGTCAACTGGCACATACATGTTTTTCTGGGGTGATAACCTGAATTAACTACTTCACCAGGTACTTTTCAATACCAGTATGGGTCATGAATTAATATGAGATTTCATCAAATGACTGGTTTTCACCCATATTCTAGTGCCACAAGACTTCTTTGAAAAACAGCAAATACAATATTCTTTCTGGACAGGAAATTTGATATTTGCTCTTAATTAAAAGATTTACAGCTATCAAAATATAAGTTTGAAACTCTTCTGATTGCAAGGTAATAATTTAATTGTACCCAAGAAAAGTTGAAGCATGTCAAGCTTGACATACAGTTTTATGTCCTGATTTATAAAATTTGCTGTTTGCTAAAATAAAAGTTCTAAAATATTTCAGTTTTTGTTTTTTTCAATATTTGTAAATAAAAGCTGATTAGTAAAAGCTTGTAGAATGAAAATTTGCAACCATCATTAACATTAACAAAGTTATTGCAGGTCAAAAGGTTGTACGGTTGGTAGGTGACCTGTTAACATGCAAATTTTTTGCACCGGTTTAACAACCCCAATTTCCTAGAGGAAGTCCAAATCCCGGCCTTTCATCACAATCGACCACTTTTGAAAAACTTACATAAGGAAATTATCTTTTAATTTGTTCATGTCCTGAATATGCAAGAAATCTTTCCAATTGGATGTTAATTAACAGCAATCAATTAGAATTAAGTTGTATGAAATACATTGATCTGACCAATACATTATACTTACTCCATTTTCAGGACTTTTAATATTGACATGGTTTTTTTCTCACCTGAAAAACATAAGGGCTATTCCAGTAAAAATTATCCAGGGGGGGTGGAACGCCACTTATTTTTTGACCCCCCACCTATGGAAAAGATTAAAAAAATACACCCCCACCTAGAACATGTATTTTCTTCCAAGACCCCCTACCTAGAGAAAAAAAAAAAAAGTTAGCTAGTTTTTTAAAGTATACAAAAATGTTGCATCCTGTCAAATAAATGTAAAATTTGTTGGTTTATCTATTTCAGTGCATCCAAAAAGGGGGGGCCCCCTGGCCCCCCCTAAATCCGCCTCTGGTCTCAATGGCAATCATACCACATCTTCTTTTTTATACTAGCTATGTTGCTATTAAAATATAAAATGAAACATGTAACAATGTTATGGAGCAGCAGACGACAGATGCAACATGACGGCAATAGCTCACAGTGACCGAAAAAGGGGGGTGCGATTTTAATTATGGCCCATTTTATTTTTAAAACTGTCAATAACATTTTCAGGTACGACATATTCTTCAGGTGGGGAAACTGGAAACCATTTGATGTTTCAGAGTTTAGTTTGAGCCATAAAATATTTTTGGTAGGCACAATGTAATTCTTTTTTTATTTTTTGTATTTCTTATATACATTTTTTTTTTCAATAGGCAAATGTTGAGGAAGATGATATTCTCTCCTGTGTAACAAGGCCATATTTTTCCGCAAAAATTAGGCCATTTTTTTCCTTCAATACCACCCACGCAACATGCGCAATAAAAATCTAATTGTCTGTGCCAAATATAAATATTTTTTATGGACCGCATAGTTTGGATGTCACCCACACATATTTTTTTGTGGGGAGACGGTATACAAGAGAGAGGGTACTTGAAGTTGTTATAAACTGTATGCAATAAAATATTATTTGGGACAAAAATTGCAAAGAATTGGCCAGTCCACCTTATTAAGGACATATTCTTTGCAAGGAAAGAGATTTAAGTACAGCAAATTCTGCCATTTCAATTTCAATGAATATACAATAACTTCTTCCAACCGCAACAATATTTAAGTTAACCTTTATTTACAATGTTTAAACTGGTACTGTTGCCTTGTTCATGTTCATGTTGGTTTTTTTTACATTAAATTTGGGTCTTCGTCGATACCATACTTATTCCAGACGTTCCGTATCAGAGGACATTTCAGGCAATTCCTCTGCACTTCTTGTATCATTATATCTTCATCACGGTGACAAGAATAACAGTATAGAGTACCATTAATTCATAGAACAAAACAACAAATCGCTGAAGAAGTCATGTTTACAAAATGTCAAAATGAGCCAAAGACCAAAAAATGACAAGGACAGTTAAGCGTCTTTTATGGAGACAAAAACTATATTACTAAAAAGTCTTTGGGGTTCTTCAATCGAAATAATAGCAAGCTAAACTAAATGAGATTATTATAAGGGCTAAATCTCGTCTGTACTAGCCAAATTTAACAAATTTAAAGTTGTTTATAAAAAAAATATATATCATGAATGATGGTTAATTACGTTTTTCGGGTTATCAGTTAGACCGCATGGTTTTATTATTACAATAGGAAAACACCCGAGACGTGAAATCGCATGGTTCTATTATCATAGGAAAACATCCGAGACGTCCCAAAAATATATAGGTGCTCCTATTATTGGAGGAACATTACACAGTTGTGTACACACACATGGCGGCATGGAACACGATCGGAAATTCATTTGACGATATCTAAACGTTTCGAAACGAAGTGAAAAGTATCGTGCGCCACGTGGGCGCTTACATTTGTCACTGTATGCGCCATTTCTTGTCAATATGCGCTATAGGCGCAGGGGGCACGTCCTTCCCGATCACTGGTTTGACACGAACTCAAACGGACGCTTAGAATTAGTGGTCTGCCAACTTTATTTGCAGTCGGACGACCTTTTCAGGAGAATCTTCCTTCATAACAGGGGGAACAATATGTTTAACCTATCATTCAGAAACCCCCCACCAACAGAAATGAATTTAAATCGGGATCACCACCCTCCAGAATACAATTATGTTGATAACCCCCCACCTATGGAAAAAAATATCGTCGGCGTTCCGCCCCTCCTAGGTAAATTTTACTGGAATAGCCCTAAGCAACATTTCCATTAAAAAACTTTCTTAGTCACTGACCCTGTCTGATGGCATCAAGAGATTGCAAAAAATGGTTAAAGAGGGTTTGAACCCTAACTAGGATATGTATGTTGAATTTTTTTTTTTAAATCAGTGCTCTAGAATATGATTAAGGTATCAGTAAATATCTTTTTTTTTTCTCTAGCCCATTTGTAATTTATTTTATTACATGAATGTATTTCTTGTGTTTCAAGTCCTCTGTTTAACACCACATTTCAAAACATTCTCACCTTTCCAAAATTATTTTTACAATATAATATTTGAAGTTACTAAATGACAGTTCTTCAATAAAATAAATGGATAAGAGCACTTGTAATCACTACTGTACATTCAGAAATAATTCTTTTCAAACTGTGAAACATATTGTTTTTTAAAATTCATTGAACAATTTACAACTCTCTTATGAAACCGAAGAAAAGATTGATTGATTGATTTTGAGTGTTTTAACACCACTTTAAGTGCCACTTTTGGCCCATTTCATGCTGGCCAGTTTTTATTGGTGGAGGAAGCCCGAGTGCCTAGAGAAAACCACAACCTTAGAAAAGGAAACTGGCAACCCTAGTCAATTAAGATTGGAGTCCATTGAACCAACACGAGCAGGTTTCAAACTGACAATCTCTGTGTTGACCGACTAGTGATCAAGTAGTAACTACTCAGCCACTGAGGCCCCCCGAATAAAAGAGAATATGAAGGTACGTAAAAACATTTTAGGGAGGAAATTATTCTTATCAAGTGTAATATGAAACTGTACATCAAGACATTGAGGAAGGTGTAATATTTTTTTCTTTTTAATGTTGGCCTAAATATGAATAAAAGAAATAGCCAGTGGATATAAAGCATGCAAAAATTATGTCAATCAAATAATCTCTTATAAAATCTATCTCCAATGTTACTTAGGTTGTAGCTGCCCAACTCTGTGACTTTGTGATTGTGACGGTATTTATTCCCCACCTTTGTAAATTATTGTCATTTATTCAGTTTTGGTTTATTTGTAACAGTCAGTTGTATAATGTTTTAATGGAATCTGAATAAAATACCATTATCACAAATCTTGTGTAAGTTATTCTGCAAATGAGTAAGTTAATAGGAACAAGAATGTGTACCTAGTACATATATGTTCAGTAGACCGTGAAAATTGGGTTAAAACTCTAATTTGGCATTAAAATTAGAAATATGTGTACTAAGTTTCAAGTTGTTTGGACTAGAAGTTAGAACCCAATATTTACCTATGTTCAATTTTTTTTTTACTTACCCCAATTATAATCCAAAATTGTGAAATTAAATGCTCGTTTCTCAATACCAATACTCAGTTTCCAGTTACAAGCATCCAATAAGGCATAAATACGGAACGATTTGCCGATCTTTCCTACATCCACACAACAATCAATACCCGTACAATAATCTGGTACATAACAACTAACTGTTCCTCTAATCTTCGGTAAAGTCAAATCTGCTGATTTTGGGCAAGCTGTAAATAAAAGATTATCCTGTATCATTTGATTGCTGTTTCAGTGACATTTATATAATATATTATATGATTCATGTTTACCAACAATTTCTTTTTACTTTGATTTTACAAAATATAAAAATTATTTTTTTACTTTAATACTTTAATTGAGACTTTACCTTCAGGGCTTTCCATTGAAATGGAAGTAGAAGGCTGAATTAAAATTATAGGCGGCTATAACATGCGTTCGGCGAAGCCGGACGCCCACCAAGCTGCAAGCTTGGTGCCTTACGGCAGGGGGTCTGGGGGCCGCTCAAGGCCCCCAAAAGCTCTGACATAAATAGAGCAAAATCCTGCATTCTCGCAATCTCCTGGCACCTAATTTAATCTTTCAAATGACCATTTTTTATGTAGGAAATTAAAGAAAGAAAAAAAAAAACTCAAAGAAATTTCATTTTTTTTTATGTCAGTTTTTTATTTTCATTACCTTATGCTTAAAATTCATTTACTTTTAAAGGAGTTTTATTTAAATAATCATCCGGTTTATTAGAAATCTTGATCGATTTATTTTGCATAACTACGTGCATTTGTAAACAAATGACCCCCCTTTTCTCTTTAAAGACTGTTACGCGTATTTAAATCATACAATTATTTCTCAAGCATTGACAGAAAATTGATTTATCCTCTGATTTTCTCTTTTTTTTTGTAAACTGTTCAATAAGTCGGATACATAAATCATTTGGAAATGTTATTTATTTGAGGTCGAGTCGACAATATTCTACTTTCGTTTTTGACCTTGATTCTCTGAACACCACGTGGGCTTTGAAAAAATGAACTTCAAAAGATACTGTTTTCCAGATTCTGAACAATATGATCTACTACACTTTCTTTAATTTGACTAATATTATTCCATAACATAAGATTGTCATCCTATCTGATTGTCTTCACGTTTTAAAAGCCCAAAAAAGCCAACGAGTTAATGACCATCGGAACGTGTCTATTGTTATCCTTCAATGACCACCAGAACGTCTCTCTTGTTATTTT
Source organism: Mytilus galloprovincialis (assembly GCF_965363235.1). NCBI lineage: Eukaryota > Metazoa > Mollusca > Bivalvia > Mytilida > Mytilidae > Mytilus > Mytilus galloprovincialis. Next base: position 42,546,394 of record NC_134850.1, on the reverse strand, counting down.
TGAAAAGAAACGATGCATTCTGACTTTAAATAGACAACCAATCAGTGACCTGAATTCATGTGAAACTATATTTAGCCCAAGGTAAACATTGACTTTTCATCCTTGTTTATCGTGACCGCGACTTTGCGACAATTACATCTCTCGGCTGCCTGTAAACATTTGAAAAAGATATTTTTTTCTTTTTGAATTTATATTTTTGGCAGTGAAGTAGCCGGCACTTGAAACCACCGTAAGCGGCGGATTTCCGCCGGCTACCGGCTTCAATGGAAAGCCCTGTACCTTACCTTTAAAAGTCAAATAATTTGTCAAACAGTTTTAATTTCTGACATCTATTTTCACAAATTAAAACAGGTCTTTGCTTATTGCTAAGTTTTACCGTCTAGGAAAGTTTAATAGGTCAATTTTTTCAATGAAAACTTATAATATCTACTATTTTCAGAAACACATTTTTACTAGTTTCTGCAATATCTTTGACACTTTCATCATTTTCTATACTTAATCTTGTGAGAGCAAGTATTATTTGTATAGAAATCTGGAATGTTTGTATTCAAGTAACAGAATTTTCCTTTTGATTTAATTTGATCATAAGATATCCTTCATGAAAAAAAAAAAAGTTTATATTTTTACCTTCAGCTTTCCAACCATTGACTGCACCAGAGTAAATTCCATCAAACCTATTACAAGAAGGTGAGTACAAGAACTGGGTTAGTCCTAAATCATCAAATAATTTGTTGGCCAGAGCCGTGGACAAGGACTGTCCTGCTTTTAATCCTTTGTTTTTTATCCAGTCAACCAGAGAGTCTAAAATAAAAAAACATGTCAATACAAATATATATTAAGAGATACATCTAATGCATTCAGCTTTGGCTGTTTTCTGCTCTTTGTTCCGGTTGTTGTCTCTTTGAAACATGTCTCTAGTGTTATAAAGTTCACTGCACTTTATTACCGTATTATCTGTTACAGTAATTATAATTGACAGATCAGCAACTCTCACATGTCTGCACATTTTTAAATAAACATAATTAAATAGATCAATTGAAGTTCTTATACATTATTTTATACAGATGTTGTCATAGACTGTACCCTGACCAACAAATGATGTACTTGTTACTAAATTATTCATAGAAACTGGGTTGTATTATTACATAGCAAATGTATTACATCTTTGACAAATGTCTCTTTGACACATGTCTCTTTGACACATTCCCCATTTCCATTCTCAATTTTACTATCAACTTGTACCATTGCTTGTCTCAACCATAAGGGATCTTTAACCTGCACAGGTGGTTTACTCATTCTATTTAGAGACCCTGGTATGATCCCCCGATGTATACTATAAGCAGAGCTCCAGATAAGAATTCACAAATATGGTTTTTTACCCACCATTTTTTTATGTAATTGGGTGATAACATTTTTAATTTTATCAAATCCAATTCACCCCTCAAGCAGATATCAAATTGGGTTTTTCATCACCAAGCTCCTTCATGTATTGGGTTTTTCATCAACACAATATTGAATATTTAGGAACTTTTTTATCAACCTCAGATGTTTTCCATCTTAAATATGTTTCCTTTTTTGTATATGTGCTAGCTGTTGTATGTTTAATTTGTGCCCCGTTTTAAACGTACTGCCAGTTTTGTATTTTCTCACAACTTATATAAACTGAAGCTGGTGTCACTAGTTGGACAGTAACTAATTCCCTTTAGAGATCCCATATGTTCCCCCTACAGTTTAGTTGTGGTAGGTGTGGCTAAGTGTTTATTTTTATGTAATATATACTTTAAAATTATACTTTACAAATGAACAAATTACACCCGTAGGAGGGCCAAAGGCATTATACTTGAATGTTTTTGTTTAATTCAATTTACATAAATCTGGGTTAAGTTGTCCCTTATTAGAACTTTTGGTTTCCGATGCTTTCCAACTACACATGTGAATTGGCCTTTCACTTTTTCCAACTGATATGTTTTTGACAAAACCCTGTGTTTATCCTTCTAGCAATGTCCTCGTTAAGGTACGCAAACACGCCCTTGCGTTCGATTGACGCTTACTAAAAACACTAGCTGAGTCTTGTTATCATCATAACTTTCCCTAAGCTATCAAAAGAAGCTGAAAACATGCTATTATTCAATATTTTTACCGGATATTTACTTTCCTTTTCATTGAATGTTTTTATAAATCCCGAGCAATTCGAAAAAATATGCCAACATGACATACGCTAATTGGATAAATGCTGAGAAGATAGACATGTTTTCATAAACCAGTGTACCTCTTGAGCAACGGAAAATTTCAACAGGACCCATTTCAGCTGCTTTATATAGGGCTCTATTTATAGAACGAAAGGACATTTCCAATTATAAATATTATAAAAATAGATTTACGCGACGTCTGTAATCAGATAAGGGTAAATAACGCAAACGATAGCAAATAAAAGCGTTAAGAACTCATGGATTTGGCATATAATTGGGTTTTTTCTTTGAATTTATTGGGTTATTGAACCCTGCAATGGGCAATTGCATTGGGTTTTTAATTATTTGTAGTGCATGATCACGCAAATACGCAGCTTATCTGGAGCTCCGACTATAAGTTTGAAAGGAAAAACCATGCTCTACTGACTATAATGCCTAAATATTGAAACAAACAAGAATGTGTCCAAAGTACACGGATGCCCCACTCGCATTATCCTTTTCCATGTTCCATGGACCGTGAAATTGGGTAATTATCTAAGTTTACGAGGTCCAATTTGTCAGCCATCATCACGTAAAAAATGATGAATCAAAGAATTCAACTTTATATATAACTAATATAGTACAAAGGTGTAGATTAAAAATTACACCACTCCAGGCCCTTTTGTTTTCCACGTAATTAATATTGCCAATAATTAAGAAGTTCCGGGTCGAGTCCGATCCCGATACCAATAGTATATTCGCCTGTTACCTATTACCTTATCTGTACGTTTCGCATCTTACAGGTGCACCAACAAACGGTGTATTCAGGATTAATATGCTATATACACGGGTCATAATCACAGGGTTGACACTACTAAATTGTCAAATTGTTAGCTATTGTGGTATATCAAAGAATTCAACTTTATATATAACTAATATAGTACAAAGGTGTAGATTAAACATTACACCACTCCAGGCCCTTTTGTTTTCCACGTAATTACAGTGAGTTGCTTGTAGGTGTTATGGTAAAATTTTACCTATAGCTCAACCTGTTTTTAAAATTGTCAACACAATAGGGACATTTAAATTGACCAGTTGGTATTGTTAGATTTAAATCTACCTTGATGCTACCTGTAAAAAAATTTATTCACCTAACCAAAAGTTTCAGCATGCTTTTTTCCTGAACTTTTTTTTACCTAGGATTATTCTATTGACAAATTTTTATTTTACTGTCATTCAAAATCTTATGAGTGATCAAGCCAAACAAGAATGACTATATCATATATTTTATTTTCTTGCAGTTACATGTAATTTAAAATTGCATGACCTAAAATGCACTAAATTTCATCTAAATGTTTGCATAGCCACTACTAGCAGTGTTTAATACCCTAAACAATCCAGTCGTAATATTTCACTCACTTTAATGAAACCTCAAAATCATATTTGAATAAACAATTTCATTAATTTATTTACACTAATATTTGACATCTCATCCAGAATTCCAATGATTTTAAATAATTCCCAACTTTATTCATTTTTCACTACTTCACTAGATTTTTTTCTAAATCCATAGTATAAATTCTGATTAACTTCCAATTATATACATCCTAATTTAACAGGTGCAGAATCTATACATAATTCAGAATCATTTCCATTACTATATTCCAAATAGTTATCCTCACTTATATTTTGTAATATTTTATTTATATTTTTACTATATATCACCTGATTTTAATATATCCACAGTAAACATTTTATTTCATTTCCTATAATAAATTTCCAAATCAAACAATATTTGATTCAGAATTTTATAATGACTATTTCCAATTTCACATTCACTTAAAACATTTCCTCATGTTAGGAATATTTTACTTTCATTTTTCACTTTATCACTAGATTAGACTATATCCACTGCATTACTTCAACATTTTATTTCATTTCCTATAATAATTTCCAAATCAAACAATATTTGATTCAGAATTTTATAATGACTATTTCCAATTTCACATTCACTTTTAAAAAACATTTCCTCACGTTAGGAATATTTTAGAATATTTTACTTTCATTTTTCACTTTATCACTAGATTAGACTATATCCACTGCATTACTTCAACATTTTATTTCATTTCCTATAATAATTTCCAAATCAAACAATATTTGATTCAGAATTTTATAATGACTATTTCCAATTTCACATTCACTTTTAAAAAACATTTCCTCCCGTTAGGAATATTTTAGAATATTTTACTTTTATTTTTCACTTTATCACTAGATTAGACTATATCCACTGCATTACTTTAACATTTTATTTCATTTCCAAGATCCCATTTAAATAGGGAATCATCTTAAATTTGTAATAGATCCCAACATTAATAATGAATATTTCAAAAATCACATTTAAAGCCACAGAAACATGTTGGATGAACTCACACTATATCTCCTACTTGAATTCCAGTTTTGAAATCATTAAATCTTTGACATAACTAAATCCCATCGTATGAAAAATTGAATTTCCTTTAGTGAACACAGTATTTTATGCACAAAAGTCCCACTAATATTATAATAGATTTCAAAGAAAAAACACAGCAAGGTATACTCCAAAATTATTTCGAATTTTATATGTACAACATCATATGTAAGCCCCACAAAACGGTTTGAATGAATTATTTCCTCCTTGATGTCCTTCATGACAATAAAATCTTGAAAGAAACACATCACATTTTAAGAAGCAAAATTGCTATAAAAAGTCTGAGTAGTGAATTCAAATAAAATAAATCCAATATTGTATGCACAATGACACCAAAAGATTTAAAACATTGCAAATAATAATCCAAAATGAGAATCTTGAAGGGTCATGTGAAGAAAAAAAAAACATATCCCTCTGAAATTTTAAACTGTAAGGGAGGGTAAACACCCTGAACAGCTAATTCTTGTTTCACTGGCAGCTGGACAATACTATGTATAAGGGTTCGAATTTTAAAGAAGCATTTTGGTGTAAAAACAGTTTAAATTTTCAAACATAGTAAAACATATTTATTTTAATCTTTTACTGATTTAGAATTTTAGGTAAAAAATAGATTAATCAAATATATCAGGGATTTAAAACAATGAAAACCAAATTATTTTCTTCCCTATCAATTTTTAATAGAATAATCCTAGGTAAGAAAATCTTCAGGAAAAAAGCATGCTGAAACTTTGGGTTAGGTGAATAAAAATCTGTACAGGTAGAATCGAGGTATATTTAAATCTAACAATACCAACTGGTCAATTTAAATGTCCCTATTGTGTTGACAATTTTAAAAACAGGTTGAGCTATAGGTAAAATTTTACCATAACACCTACAAGCAACTCACTATAATATTGCCAATAATTAAGAAGTTCAGGGTTGAGTCCGATACCGATACCAATAGTATATTCACCTGTTACCTATTACCTTATCTGTACATTCTGCATCTGACAGGCGCACCAACAAACAGTGTATTCAGGATTAATATGCTATATACACGGGTCATAATCACAGGGTTGACACTAATAAATTGTCAAATTGTTACCTATTGTAGTATTTTAATCAGTAAGACTTTCTAAGATAACAATACCAATACTAAAAATCTGGACTAAAAATAAGGCGTATAGGTACAGTTTTCAATTTGTTAGCGGGCATGACGTAAAACAGCGAATCAAAGAATTCAACTTTATTTATAACTAATATAGGACAATGCTGTTGATTAAAAAATATTCCATTCCAGGACCTTTTGTTTTCCAAATAATTAATATTACCAATAATTGATAAGTTCCAGTTCAACGGGTTCAAACAGAAAGATTAAACAGAGAAAACTGTGTATCTTATAATCGGCATGACTTTATCAGATGACAATACTAATACTAAAATCAAAGCGCGAAACCGCTGTAAAGGCAGTTAATTACAGGTTGTGTGTATTTCTAGTCCAGTTATATCATTATCTTCCATAGAACAGAGGTGGTTTGTAGTATTTAAGATTTAGAGTTCTCTTGTACCTAGTTCACCTATATCTATAGTCTACTGTTTACAGTATATTTTCTGTACCTCGCCATGAAATGCATTTTTAAGACATATGAACTTTTCCTTTTTAATGTAAATAAAACTATTTTTAATTATTGATTATATATACATATTCAATTACTCCTATCCTATGAAAAATAATTCACAAAGATTGACTAGTCTCCGTTCTGTGTGTATTGCTAGAACATCAAGTAACATAATGGTTAATGTACATAGTAACATGTCAACTCTTTTGAAGACAGAACTTTTTTAAAATTCTCCCTCCAAGCAAAATTATTTTTCAGTATAAACATGATAAAGTTATCTACCTGTATTAATGACCTAGAGACTCTCCAGAGCCTGTGTCGCTCACCTTGGACGGTCTATGTGCATATTAAACAACGGACACATATAAAATGACAAAATTGTGTTTTTGATGATGGGGATGTGTTTGTAGATCTTTCTTTACTGAACATTCTTGGTGCTACAATTATCTCTATCTATAATAAACATGGCCCTGTATTTACAGTTGAAAATATTTTTTAAAAATTAACAAAAAATACAAAAATTTATGAAAATTGTTAAAAATTGACTACAAAGGGCAATAACTCTTTAAGGGGTCAACTTAAAATTTTGGTCATATTGACTTATTTGTAGATCTTACTTTGCAGAACATTATTGCTGTTTACAGTTTATCTCTATCTATAATAATATTTAAGATAATAACCAAACTCTGCAAAATTTCCTTCAAATTACTAATTTGGGGGCAGCAATCCATCAACAGGTTGTCAGATTTGTCTGAACATTCCTGGGCAGATAGATCTTCACTGAAGAGACAATTTCACCCTATGTCAGATTTGCTCTAAATGCTTTGGTTTCAGAGTTATAAGCCAAAATCTACATTTTACCTGTATGTTCTATTTTTGGCCATAGTGGCCATCTCGGTTGGTTGACCGGGTCTAACCACACATTTTTTAAATTAGATACCACAATGATGATTTTGGCTAAGTTTGGTTAAATTTGGCACAGTAGTTTCAGAGAAGATTTTTTGTAAAAGTTTATGGACGACGAAACCAAGTGATGAGTCAGGTCAGGTGAGCTAAAAAGGAGTTTTTAATCAAGGTAACAATGACATCTGGTGGCCATAAAAGCTGTCTCATTAGCATTTTAACCACTTCCCATATTTGCTTTTAAGACAATAGAAGAAAATTATTCAATGCAAAAACAAAACTTACTTGTAAATATGAAATTCTCTTTACAGTATGAGTTTTTCTCATTGTTGGAGATTGTACAGTAGTACAGTCCTGTAACTGCTTATACCCATTTCTTATCCCCTTTAGTTTGATAAACTCACAGAATATCATATATTTACATTGTGCCACATCTCCTTATTTTTATATGCATTACAATAACATGAACAATTGTAATTCAAATCTATATATCAAAGCAAAATGAATTTCACTACTTTCATTCATGCATCCTTTGGAAAAATATAAGTTCTAAAATGACACAATATATGTTTATTTATATAAAAATAATATTTAGTTTTCGACTCTTAACAGGTATAAACAAGAATGTGTCCCCAGTACACGAATGCCCCACTCGCACTATCATTTTCCATGTTCAGTGGACCGTGACATTGGGGTAAAAACTCTAATTTGGCATTAAAATTAAAAAGATCATATCATAGGGAACATGTGTACCAAGTTTGAAGTCGATTGGACTTCAACTTCATCAAAAACTACCTTGACCAAAAACTTTAACCTGAAGAGGGACAGACGGACGGACGAACGGACGAACAGACGAACGGACACACAGACCAGAAAACATAATGACCCCCTACTATCGTAGGTGGGGCATAAAAATGCACAGCTGTGTCATGATTTGTGAAATCTGTGCTGAAAACATAGGCATTTATGGTGTTTGAGTAATTCCATCTGTGAAGCTCAACATTAGCTCGTCAGTTGGTGGTGGACAGTTATAAATCTTTCCTGCAGGATGAATGTACATCTGTTCAGGAAAACCAATTTCACAAATCAAAACTTTCCTCTAGATTTCTCCTACAATATTCATCCAGTTTAGTTCTTTTGGTTTAACGGGACACCGTCCTGATTTTTAATTTTGTAAACCATTCAGTCTCTTGCTTACAAATGGTGCATGAAAATAGGATGGGAATGCATGGCAGTAGACAAGTCTCTATAAAGTGGGTATGTGCCCTGAAAAAAGTTTTATAACATTAGCTTTTTTGAAACTTGTGAAAGACTTGTGCAACACACATACCTAAATAACTATAACATAGGTGGAGAGCATCATTCATGTCAATGTTTTGTTCCTGTTTACATTGTCATTGATATTTTTCAAGAAAGCCCGAGGCATAGCTCATGAATTCTTGTCATTACAACCGAAATTTACATAATTACTGCTAAAATAATTATCAGTATAATATATCTCTTGTAGAAAAACCATACAATTGTAGTATTAACCAAAAAATGTCAAACAGATGATATTGAATCGTAATCCCAAAAGTTATGACGTCTTGAATTCACCCCCCTTTTTATTCTAAAACGATAATTGCGGTTGCAAACAGACTTTGGTTTACTTGCATGGCGATTATATTAATAACAGTATATATTTCTTAAAGAAAATAAAGTTTTACCATGAATAGTTTCCTGAACGTAGTCGTTTTCAGTAAAATGTGCCTTGCAAACAACAGCTGAATTTGATATGGGTTCTACGATTGCATCGCACATGACAATCTACGTTTGAGCCATGGCGTTGATCCAACTTTTCCTTCTTATTAAGTCATTTAGAAATGCAAGTCCTCCTCTTAAATGACACTCAGGTACACACCAACAAGGACTAGGCATCGTTAATTGTGTGATTGTTTTGCAGTGCAAAAACGGAAGTCATGCGCAACACACAGTGGCAGAATAATCAGACAGTTGATTGCGGCCGCTTAACTGGAAGAAGAAGAAGAAGAAGAAGGACGGAACTGACTGGTCTCACTAATAAGAGACAAGAAGAATTTTAGAGACAAACAGCGACAAGAAGTTTAATTTAGTGACGAAGCGACAATAACTAACAAGGGACAAGCGAATCGTAATTCTCTCACGAGGCTATTCTCATTTGATGTGATAGGGTGAAGCTACACCTATCAAATATGTCCCTATGAAAAAGAAGAATTTCACTGTTAGAAAGGAAATGATATTGCATGGTTTTGATTCAATAAATTCTTTAAAAGGAAATTGAAATTTTTTTGTTTTGATGGCCAATTTTTAGCGTGTGCTTAAAATATATATTTTTTTATATCTAATAAAAACTAATCCCTTTCTTCTTAATAAAAACATATTTTTATCTATCAATGTACAGTAATATAAAAAATGTTTTATAACCGCCCCTATAATAAAAAATAATGCATGTTTTTTTAAATATCTATGGGGAATAAGTTGTTGCAATGACATTTTTTTTATTTATGTACAGTCGCTATATAGTCTTCTTGACGCTTCTTCCCGCTAAATTAATTATATTGTCGCTTCTTGTCGCTTTTTTATTTTATTGTCGCTTCTTATCACTTTTTGACGCTTCTTGTTTTTAATTAGTGGAACCCTATTCAGGAACGATAATTTCATATTTTACATGACTGAGACCGAAATAACTATAACGTCATACGGCTTCACGTACAGAAATACTTTAAATTGTATATTATGCAATATAATTCACGGTCAGTCGACTTTTAATTATAATATCATGTTATATCAACGAGTGAAATGATTTTAAAATATCTTTAGATCGCAAATAGTACTCGAAATTGAACGGACCTCTTTCCACACGGAATTCGAATAATGATAGTTTGTAATCAGATTGACTGCTTATAATGCAAAAGACACATTAATAAACAGATTTTTAAAACGAACAATACACACTGATCGTTTCTTTATTTCCCAATGTAAATGAAAGGAACAAAAACCAATACATACCACAAAAAGTAGAGGAGAAATTTAAACATTTCCGGATCTATTTCTTTCAAAATGACCACCAGCAAAGATTTGCGTAAGGAAAGATGAACCTCATGACTTGAAAGTCAGGCCTTAAAGCACTGCCTTTAATAAGGCTTGTGCATAGTTATATACTTTAATTCAGTCACAGACCCGCGATATCACGGGTGTGTTCTAGTATGTACTAAGTTTCAAGTTGATTGGACTTCAATTTTATCAAAAACTACCTTGACCAAAAACTTTAACCTGAAACTCCCACTTTCATTTTTATATGTTCAGTGGACTGTGAAATTGGGGTCAAAGGTCTAATTTGACTTCAAAATTAAAAAGATTATATCATAAGCAACAAGTTCACTAAGTTTCAAGTTCATTGGACTTCAGATTCACCAAAAACTACCTTGACCAAAAACTTTAACCTGAAACTCCCACTTTCATTTTCTATGTTCAGTGGACCGTGCAATTGGGATCAAAAGTCTAATTTGACTTCAAAATTAGAAAGATCATATCATAAGCAACAAGTCTATTAAGTTTCAAGTTGATTGGACTTCAGCTTCATCAAAAACTACCTTGACCAAAAACTTTAACCTGAACGGACGGACGCACAGACAGACGCACAGACGAACGGAGCCACAGACCAGAAAACATAATGCCCCTCTACTATCGTAGGTGGGGCATCAAAAAATGAAGCCTAATAAATAGCAGATATTAGGCTTCATTAGCTGATATTAGCAGACTATTGCACCACACAATTATCCATGGCAACATTTTCATAAATAACAGGTAGGTAGAAAAATATGATTTGTTTGTAATTTAAGCACGCATTAAGAACATGGTTACATGATGAGTTAAGCCTTTTTCAACTGTTTTTTATACTTCGTTGTACTGTTATACCACTGTCCCAGGTTAGGAGAGTTGTGTCAGTGGCAATCATACCACGTTTTTTTTTTTATATTTACAGTTCATTTTAAGGTCATTTACACTGCCTGTTTGTGTCTAAATCAGATACTATTGGGAATCGAAAACACATAAAACGGTAAACATTTAACATCATTGATAACATAGCAGTATAAAACATAATTACATTATTCTTTCATTAATTGGTTAAAAAAAAAACTCAATTTATTAGTACTGGCTACAAAACATGAGAAAACCAAAGAGACTCATTTTTCCTCCTGCGTCTAAAGCTAATTAATACATTTTTTTTTTCTTTCTGATAGTAATTTGCATGTGTGTAAGGGGAAATAAATTAAATTATGGACATACTTGTACTGCCATTCCATCCACCCATGTCCAGATCACAAAGAGGTTGTGGAAATTTCTGTTGTTTTAAGATGTCAAAGTTGAATTGACACTCTGTGTTCACGTCCAAACAAATAGACATGGACATATCCACAATTAGCTTCTTCTCAAACAACAACTGGTCAACTGTAAATCTAAAAATAGATATTTCTATTCATTTTAGGTAGTTCCATACATTTTCATAATATCTAAATGTTTCTAATGTTTTCTAAGGATCCACACTTTTAAGTTTCTCTGTTTTCCTTTCTTCTTCCCTATTTAACTGTACATGTGTACTCAAGTGATTTTAAAAACAAAAGACCTAAAGAGCCTCGATCACCTGATAAAACAAGTGAAACTGTGAGCTACTGCTCACTGATGCTACCCCCGCCGCAAGTGGATAATATTAATAGTGTAAAAATATGCAAGTGTTCGGTAAACAGGAAGTTGTCGAGTGATGAATCTAAAAACGCATCACACGGTATAGCTGACTTATATAAATCCTGAAACCAAATTTCAGAAATCCTTGTATTGTAGTTCCTGAGAAAAATGTGACGAAAATTTTCAACTTGGCTATCATGTGTAAAATCATAAAAGTGTTCGGTAAACAGGAAGTTGTCAAGTGATCAATCTGAAAACGCATCACACGGTATAGCTGACTTAGATAAACCCTGAAACCAAATTTCAGAAATCCTTGTATTGTAGTTCCTGAGAAAAATGCGACGAAAAATATTCATGGGACGGACGGACAGACGGACTGCCGGAAGGACAGACAGGTAAAACAGTATACCCCCCTTTTTTAAAGCGGGGGTATAAATATGCCATTTATTTTACTTTTGTAGAAATCAGTTTATTATAATCTTATTAAGTGGCATTTTTGCAGATCTTGTATAGTGATAATTTTGACTGTTTACAGTTTATAATACTTATCTATTAAAGTTTTTGTTATCAATTGTCATTTATAGGTAAATACTACTCTAAGGGGTTAATTGACTTTTTCAACCAAACTGACTTCTTTATAAATCTTTTTTTAACTGAACGTTTTTTAAATTGTTGATCTTTATCTATTTATCTTTCTGCAAAAATTTCCAAAATGAGCAAACATAGTCATTTGTGTTTCCAAGGTAACTTTGTATAATAATTGTTGTTGCCAAACTCAATTGACCCTTATAAGCCCTAATCAAATCAAAGTGATGGAAATCACTTAAAGAAAGATTGGAAGAGTACTTTGAATAATTACAAATCATATTAAGGTATCATGGGTATGGTGTGGGAAAAAAAGCGCTAATGCTGATAATTGCATAAACTGCAGATCTTTAGGAGGAAAAGCCCTTTTCCAGCAGAAAAAATTAGCTAAATGTGAATCAAATTGAATGATATTGGGTCCCTTAATTTGCACAACAAATTCATTCAAAATGCCGGTTATAACTTTACCAAATAATGCACCCTGTTACATGTTTCAACTTAAACATGTTATCCATGGAAACAAAACAAAATTGGAAATTATAGATTCTTCTATTTAAATAAAGTTTATCAATTTTTCTTAAAGCTTGTAAGACATAAGACCAAACATTTGACATGAAGCTAAGAACTTTAGTGTCAACAAGAATGTGTCCTCAGTACACGAATGCCCCACTCGCACTATCATTTTCTATGTTCAGTGGACCGTGAAATTGGGGTAAAATCTCTAATTTGGCATTAAAATTAGAAAGATCATTTCATAGGGAACATGTGTACCAAGTTTGAAGTCGATTGGACTTCAACTTCATCAAAAACTACCTCGACCAAAAACTTTAACCTGAAGCGGGACAGACGGACGAACGAACGAACGGACGAACGGACGCACAGACCAGAAAACATAATGCCCCTCTACTATCGTAGGTGGGGCATAAAAAAGTATTCTTAAAATGTTCTTTTCGGACGTTTTTTAAGTTGAAACATAGGTTTACTTTTTTCTCCTCTGAGAATTGCTTACTGATTTTAATCAAGATTATATGACATTTAAGATGAAAAGTTGTAGGGTGTATTTCAATCAATTTATAATTTAAATATTTTTTCAGCAAAGGGCAGTGAAAATATACTTTTCAACATAAACAAATTAATAAAACCTTATTTTATTGAAATGAGGATTCCTTTTTGATTGCAAAAATAGATATACACTTCTTATACATGTATTTGAATGACTAGAATTGTTAACAGACATTTGAAGGGACATATAAACAAAATAAATTCTGATAAAAAAATAAGTGAACTAACCTGAATGATTGACTAATTACAGATGATTATTAACGATTTATCAAGTAAATTATTGGCCTTACTTTTATATATTTATATACCGATTTCAGATTTTATTTTAAAATGGATAAAAAGATCTTGTTTATCCTTAATAATTAATCATTTATCTTTCTGACACAATTTACCGTATCACTTTATATAGTGTAGATCAAAAATAGAATGCAATAAATAAATCTTTCATTTCTATAAATCAAACATCTGATATATAAATTTGTATATTCAATTATGAGGTCAAATGTGTGTGTATTGAGATGTATATTGAAGGGTCTGTATAATTATGTAAGACTGTGGTTGATTAGTTATGGGGTCAATATGATTTGCATTTAAGGAGGTGGGGCATTGTTTGTAAGTACACACCTTGTTTCTGATTTTTTGGTGATCATGACAGTTGTAAATCATGCTAGTATTGTATCATTACTCAATCACCTAATCAAAATGTTAATAACAAGAATGTGTCCACAGTACACGGATGCCCCACTCACACTATCATTTTCTATGTTTAAAGGACTGTGAAATTGGAATAAATTCTCTAATTTGGCATTAAAATTAGAATGATCTTATCAAAGGGAACATGTATACTAAGTTTCAAGTTGATTGGACTTCTACTTTATCAAAAACTACCTTGACCAAAAACTTTAACCTGAAATTTGCACTATCATTTTCTATGTTCAGTGAACCGTAAAATTGGGGTCAAAACTCTAATTTGGCATTTAAATTAGAAAGATCATATCATAGGGCACATGTATACTAAGTTTCAAGTTGATTGGACTTCAACTTCATCAAAAACTACCTTGACCAAAAACTTTAACCTGAAGCCAAAAACTTTAACCTGAAATTTGCACTATCATTTTCTATGTTCAGTGAACCGTAAAATTGGGGTCAAAACTCTAATTTGGCATTTAAATTAGAAAGATCATATCATAGGGCACATGTATACTAAGTTTCAAGTTGATTGGACTTCAACTTCATCAAAAACTACCTTGACCAAAAACTTTAACCTGAAGCCAAAAACTTTAACCTGAAATTTGCACTATCATTTTCTATGTTCAGTGAACCGTAAAATTGGGGTCAAAACTCTAATTTGGCATTTAAATTAGAAAGATCATATCATAGGGCACATGTATACTAAGTTTCAAGTTGATTGGACTTCAACTTCATCAAAAACTACCTTGACCAAAAACTTTAACCTGAAGCCAAAAACTTTAACCTGAAATTTGCACTATCATTTTCTATGTTCAGTGAACCGTAAAATAGGGGTCAAAACTCTAATTTGGCATTTAAATTAGAAAGATCATATCATAGGGCACATGTATACTAAGTTTCAAGTTGATTGGACTTCAACTTCATCATAAACTACCTCGACCAAAAACTTTAACCTGGCAAAGAGCTGTTTCACACAATCTCATTTTCATGTTCAATGAACCATGAAATGAGGACCAAAAAACTAAATTTGAGGTACTTTTTAGAAATTCCCTATCATAATGACTATGTATGTAAAGTTACAAATGGATGCAACTATAACTTCATCATAAACTACCTCGACCAAAAACTTTAACCTGGCAAAGAGCTGTTTCACACAATCTCATTTTCATGTTCAATGAACCATGAAATGAGGACCAAAACCTAAATTTGAGGTACTTTTTAGAAATTCCCTATTATAATGACTATGTATGTAAAGTTACAAATGGATGCAACTATAACTTCATCATAAACTACCTCGACCAAAAACTTTAACCTGACATGGGACAGACGGACGAACGGACGAACGAACAGACGAACGAACAGACGGACGAACGGACGCACAGACCAGAAAACATAATGCCCCTACTACTATCGTAGACGGGGCATAAAAAGCCTGCACATCAACACACCTTCAAGATAAACATTCTGGAATGAACTGCTCCAAAAATAATACCAAAATTTTTCACAGTTTATATGTGCACAGACATGATAATTATAGGGAACTATATTTCAGTGTGTATACATTTCATATATTTAGTAGCTTACCTGAGCTTGTTGCTAGGGATGCCTTAGGAAATATTTGGAACAAGTTCCAATCTTTCAAAAAATGCATAAATGGGTATGTTAGATTTCTGCTACAACATGTGATTCTTCCAAAGGAGGTCATCAGTGACGCTCATATCAAAATATTTATAAAGTATGTCAAGTAATTGCAAAAGCGTACATCGCCAGTTGAGCTTAAAATGACAACTTACTTTATTTTGATCACAGACTGAAGACGTACAACTATTTCTTCGCCTGTAAAAAAAAGTGTACACACAACAAAATGCTCTTTTGATTATGATTGATTTATTTGTCAAAAGTCTTAAAATTCAAGATCTTACCGCAAATATCATGAGAAATGATCTATGAAAATATGAAGTTATGAAGTTATATCATTTTAGATCTGCCATTTTATCATAAATTTTTAAAAAGCTGTCAATTTTGAAGAAAGAAAAAAATAATCAAAGTGCTTATAAGCACTGAACGGTAAAGATTGTTTCAATTTTATCGATGGGAAATTAAATCAAATATTGCATTAGTTGAAGTTGATTAAAGGTAGATAGGGTGTCTTCCTCCATCTTGGATTTGGAAATTCAAGAAAACAAAGGGATATAGTTACGATACTGTTGTCAGGTCATTTAAGATTGCATATTTTGGCGTTAATATTGATTCACTTATAGGGTCTTTGCATCGGAACTAATGACATTTATTCAAAAACCAGTTGTTGGCATGACACGGGTTATGTTCTTCCCATATATGTTATGATGGTATGATACTAAACCCCTAACGGGAAGGATTTTGCCTGATGTTCATATGATGAAATCATAATCTTTCAGTCAGTTTAATTGAAGTCTGGAGCTTGCAAGTCAGTTAACTGCTAGTAGTCTGTTGTTATTTATGTATAATGGTCATTTTGTTTATTTTCTTTGGTTACATCTTCTGACATCAGACTCGGACTTCTCTTGAACTGAATTTTAATGTGCGTATTGTTATGCGTTTACTTTTCTACATTGGCTAGAGGTATAGGGGGAGGGTTGAGATCTCACAAACATGTTTAACCCCGCCGCATTTTTGCGCCTGTCCCAAGTCAGGAGCCTCTGGCCTTTGTCAGTCTTGTATTATCTTAATTTTAGTTTCTTGTGTATAATTTGGAAATTAGTATGGCTTTCATTATCACTGAATTAGTATATATTTTTTTAGGGGCCAGCTGAAGGACGCCTCCGGGTTCCGGAATTTCTCGCTACATTGAAGACCTGTTGGTGACCTTCTGCTGTTGTTTTTTTCTATGGTCGGGTTGTTGTCTCTTTGGCACATTCCCCATTTCCATTCTCAATTTTAAGGTCTAGATCTTTAATAAAATGTGCAAATCTTTAGAGTTGTAGATAATTTATTGTATTTCTGGTTGTATTTTACAAAAAATAGAAAACTTTTGTTTGATTAAATTTTTTCCAACTTTGCCACTTAAGGGGAGGCAACTCAAATGCAAAGGGCAGATAATTCAGATTAAGGTAATTTTACAATAGAATGTGTTAGGAATTATTTACCGATTTTATAATGTAGCAAGAGAACAGGTACGGTGACCCCATTTTTTTCTTTTTCTTGATTGAAAGCATACTATTAAAGCTATCTTCTCATATGTTATCTTAAAATTCTATGTTGTAGTTTACGCTTTATTGCAGAAAATTGGGTTTTCCATGCATAATCTAAACAAAATCTGTCAATTTTTAACAGTGTGTTGTGTGAAAGTAAGCCCTGTGACCCATTCTTTTTATTATTTAAAAAAAAAAGCATTATATAAACTACATTTTGGCAAATTATTAAAAAATTCTATGGATTATAATTTAGACACCCCATTTACCTTAACAGCGATTCTAGACAAGGAAAGAAAACTCCAATTTTTAAATTGAGATGACTTAACCATGACATCTCATATATAATTTTAGAGCAGATATTAGATTCCTGCACCTTGCAAAAGTTGTTATTTTCTTGACAAGTGTAACATCAGTTTGTGCCTTGAATATCTGGGCATATATTACATTGATAAATTTCTGGATAGGATGTATAGATTGTTACAGTCAATGCACTATATTTTGTGTATAAAAAGGTAGTGATAAGTCTTGGAAGATTTAGATATCAAGTCAGTCCCTTAAGGTTTAGATGACATTTCATGCAATCTTTACCTTATAAAAACTTAAGTTCTAAAACTTTAAACATAATTCACTGCAGTAACTTACCCCATAAATCACCGAAATCTAAGATTTTATATTCAAAGGTAAGTTTCTCTATTCCTCCTCTGATGATGTAACTACAGGTATCAACATACAGGTAAGCATGTAACGAGATATCCAGGTACTTGTAATGGAAACAACAGTCCAGGCCAGTACAATAGTCCGGGATAAAACAGTTCATTGGTACTGTTATATTAGGTGGACTGATTATGTCCAATGCACAGGCTAAAAAAAAATACATATTTTATCTTCGTCATCTGAAAGTCACTTTTATTTTAAATGGATTCATCAAGTTAAAGTTCTTGAAAAATTACACAGAAAATGTATTTCATTATAAACTTTATCACTTTGTAACATCCAATGAATCACCACCATAAGGTTAAAGTCTATCTTCTTAAATGTAAACTGTACTTACTATTTTTCCATCCACCTCTTGCAGGTTGGTATTTTTCATTATTACGGGAACATCCTGGTTCATCCATGAACTCATCCAGTCCAAGCTGTTTTAACAATAGTTTTGCTACATTCTTAGTTAAAGTTCCAGTGAAGTCTTTAAGATTAATACCTAACTGCTTTCCCCAGTCAGTGGCTGAGAAATCTACATAAAAATATATCAATTTTATTCAAATTTAATATTTTCCTTTAAACTATTGACCAAAGGGCCAAGAAAATGAGGTCAAGGTCAGATGATGAAAGCAAAACAAACATGTACACAAAAAATTTACAATCATTCCATGCACCCAATATAGTTGCTTACATTGCTATAGTAACCAGCTGAAACAGACTTAAGGATGTTCGCTACTCTGTTATTTAAGCTTTTTAAAAAATTATAAATAAAACATAGGAATTAAAAAAGCAAAACATTCCATAAACCAAAGTTGACCTATTGATATTGTAGTTGATAAACAGACCAAAACATAAAATACAGTTGTTTATCAGTTGTTTGCATAAGAATCCTTGTTCTTTCGGCCTGATTCATGTTGACACTAGTAACAGTTCACCCTGGGTCGATTCTCCCTGATACCAGTGTTCCACCTTAGTCTGTTTGCCCTGTTTTTTTATTTTATTTTGTTTTCGTGTTGTTTAATGTTTCCTTTAATTTAATGTTAATTATTTGAAAAGTATGTTGTTTGTTTAAGTTTTTCTTCAAATATTTATGTTGTTATGCTGCTAACATTTGATATTTACTGAAGTGTTTATGAGGAATAAAAGACATCTTATATTTTTTAAACAACTGAAAATCAAGTAATCAGTAAAAGTATTTTTTTTAAACATTCTAAAAATTTCAAAACAAAAATAAACAGCAATCACACATCCAACTTGAACTCAGAAATTACCATCACACATCACGACCTATTCTCTTTAAGAGCACTGAATTGAAATACTCTATATAAAAGCAAGAATGTGTCCATAGTACAAGGATGCCACAGCCGCATTATCATTTTCTATGTTCAGTGGACCATGAAATTTGGGTCAAAACTCTAGTTAGGTATTAAATTAGAAAGATCATACCATAGGGAACATGTGCACTACGTTCAAGTTGATAGGACTTCAACTTCATCTAAAACTTTAAGGGAACACTTTTTTAACCTGAAGTGCGACAGATGGATCAAACCAACAGACAAACCAACAGATGGAAAAAAGTGAAAGGACGAAGGAACGAAGGCACAAAACAAAAACATAAAGCCACTGATTGAGGCAACAAAATGATTAAAGGACACAATCACACAGCTTCAATCTATATTTTTACATTAAGAATTTATATTTCACAATATAATATAGAAATTCATGTAACGGATGTAGAAAATACATGTTAAAAATTGAGAAATAAAATTGTACCAATTAAGAAATTTAATTTAACGAATTAAGAAATGTATAATTATGGCAGATATTCCCTTCCATATTATTATAGCTAATGACTTACTTGATAAACTCATTGTAGCAGTCATGTCACAAAATAATTGTGGAATTTCACTTCCACTCATCATTTTGAAGGTAAAGCATTGGTCTTCATAGTCTTCATCAAAACATACACTGGCCGTTAAATCCACAATAAATTTCTTCTCATAAGGTGGTTTCTTTATTATAAGTCTGTAAAATAGTCATTGAATTCATGGTATACTTCTACATGAAAAACATGTAAAAACTGTGTTTTTGCAATTGCTTTTAAAGAGAAATAAGTAATACTGTTCAAATCTTATTGTGCTTATTATTACAAACCAAACAAGAGGCTCTCAAAAGCCTGAATCGCTCACCTGTAATATTTTGTTTAAATCTTTCATCAACACAATGATTGTTTTTGCTTTTCAATATATTCTAATGAGAAGCTTAAAATGCCATTTAAATGTTCTTTGAATCTGTCATATTTTCTTCAAAGTTAAAAAATGCATTTTACCGCTATGTTCCATTTAAGCCATAGTAGCTACATTTCTTGACCTACAATTGCAAGGAATTAAGATACAGAAATTTAAACTAAATACTCAAATATCATTCAACAGTTTCAAAGGAGAAGATTTCTTATAAATAACAAATAAAAAATGTCTTTAAAGGGAAATAACTCCTTAAGGGGTCAATTGACAATTTTGGTCATAATGAACTTTTTTGTTGTTCCTACTTTGTTGAAAATCATTGCTGTTTACAGTTTATCTCCATCTATAATAATATTCAAGATAATAACCAAAAACAGCAAAATTTCCTTAAAATTACCAATTTAGTGGCAGCAACCCAACATTGTAAATTCAGGGCTAATACATCTGGACCTTTGAACAGTTGTACTCTAAATAAATGCTTAGTTTTTTAGATATATTTCTAACCATGACATATAACTTCATATACCATTTATAAACTAGATACATTCAGTTAAAGCACGAAGGTATTTGGCCTAGTAGTTTCAGAGGATAATATTCTTGAAATAAGTAATGACGACGGTCACCAAGTGATGACATAAGCTTTCAGGATTAATTGAAGTCAATCAAATGTTCACTTCTTTTTTTTCCTGTTTATGAGCTTTAGTAACTATGTTAGTAACTATAACGCATTTTTGCGCCTGTCCCAAGTCAGGAGCCTCTGGCCTTTGTTAGTCTTGTATTATTTTAATTTTAGTTATTTGTGTACAATTTGGAAATTAGTATGGCGTTCATTATCACTGGACTAGTATATATTTGTTTAGGGGCCAGCTGAGGGACGCCTCCGGGTGCGGGAATTTCTCGCTAAATTGAAGACCTGTTGGTGACCCTCTGCTGTTGTTTTTAACTTGGTCGGGTTGTTGTCTCTTTGACACATTCCCCATTTCCATTCTCAATTTTACCTTAAGTTTCTGAAATATTCTATAGAATCGCCAAATAAAACTAGAGGCTCTAAAGAGCCTGTGTAACTCACCTTGGTCTATGTGCATATTAAACAAAGGACGCAGATGAATTCATGAAAAAATTGTGTTTTGGTGATGGTGATGTGTTTGTAGATCTTACTTTACTGAACATTCTTGCTACTTACAATTTTCTATAATAAACTTGGCCCTTTAGATACAGAGGAAAATATATTGTAAAAATTTACCAAACTTATGAAAATTGTTAAAAATTGACTATAAAGGGCAATAACTCCTTATGGGGTCAACTGACCATGTGGTCATGTTGACTACTAAAGGAGTTTGTTTGATAAGATCCTAAAATGGCCCCTTTTTTTAGCGTAAATTTTAAATTTGGATTTAACCACCAATATCACGATAAATTATAGCTAATACATTGACTAGCTAGGATATAAACCATTTTGTTGAAAATTTTACGTTTCTGCGTTTCATTATGACGTCACAAGTTGTACTCATATTGATTTTTCACGAAAAAATCAATGAAAATGGGTAAATTTCCATAGATTATTGGACAGGAAACATACAGCGCATACGTCGACAACAAAGATCTTTTAAAATAATGTTTGTGAAGACATTTCACATGTCTTATTTGAATCTTAAGCTTGTCGACGCCTGCGCTCTATGTTTCCTGGTCCTTTATTTGGTTGAAATCTAGCTGATTTTGTCAAATTTCACCAAAATCCCTTATCTTGGACTTTAAAAAATCAACGGGTTAGAATTAAACTTTGCCAAAAATAGTTCTGTTTAACTTTCTAACATGTCTTTAAGGCAATTTAAAACATTTATTGTCTTGTAACTATGAACTTTATAATTGGGGCCAAATGAATGGTCCTTACCGAACTTACTCCTTTTAGATCTTACTTTGCTGAACATTATTGCTAATTACAGTTTATCTCTATCTATAATAGAATTCAAGATAATAACCAAAAACAGTATAATTTCTATAAAAATTACCAATTGGGGGCAGCAACCCAACAACCAGTTGTGCAATTCAACTGTGGTCAGTTTTGCTCTAACTGCTTTTGTTTCAGAGTTAAAAGCCAAAATCTACATTTTACCCCTTTGTTCTATTTTTAGCCATGGCGGCCATCTTGGTTGGTTGACCAGGTCACCGGACACATTTTTTAAACTAGATACCCTAAAAATGATTGTGGCTAAGTTTGACCTTGTAGTTTCAGAGGAGAAGATTTTTGTAAAAGATTACAAAAATTCATGAAAAATTGGTAAAAAATGACTATAAAGGGCAATAACTCCTTAAGGGGTCAACTGACCATTTGTGTCATGTTGACTTATTGTAGATCTGACTTTGCTGAACATTATTGCGGTTTACAAATAATCTCTATCTATAATAATATTCAAGATAATAACCTTAAACTGCAAAATTTCCTTAAAATTACCAATTCAGAGGCAGCAACACAAAAACCAGTTGTCTGATTCATCTGAAAATTTCAGAGCAGATAGATCATACATTGATGAACAATTTTACCCCTGTCAGATTTGGTCTAAATGCTTTGGTTTCAGAGTTATAAGCCAAAATCTACATTTGACCCCTATGTTCTATTTTTCTGTACATGTATGTTTTGTTTTGTACTTTATCTCGTCTATGTTTGAGTGTCCTGTTAATCAATGTATATGTCAGCTTTCGGTTTCAAAGATCTGTCCAAAGTGTACATCATGTGCTTATGTTTCACTATATATTCATTATAAGTTTTGATAGTTTTGACTGATCAATGTTTTTAACATTAATCTGTAAATTTGTAAACTATACTAACATTCATAACATAATCCTCCCTATAATCATAAAAAATGATTTTATCCTCAGTAGTATAATACAGTTTTTATTACTGGTTGCTGGAATTGAGCAAAATCCAGGTCCAGATCAGAGTAACAAAAAGAATTTGAAAATAGTACACAATAATGTGTGTAGTTTACTTCCTAAGTTAGATCTCATTAACAATGAACTTCATGAGTATGACAGAATCTCATCTTGACAAGTCAATTACTGATGACCAAATTAAATTAAATGGGTTTCATAAACCTATTAGGTTAGATAGAAATAGACATGGTGGAGGTGTGACCATTTATATAAAAAATAGCTTACATTTTATTATACGAAATGACATATCTGTAAGCAATCTTGAATTACTTTGGGTTGCAGTGAGGAATTGCAGTAATGAAACATTTTTAGTTGGTGTTTTATACCGTCCTCCAAACTCAAATTCTAATATATGGGACTTATTTAGTGAGTCAGTAGATAAAGCACTTGATTGTAATTTGCCAATTTTCCTTTGTGGTGATTTCAATTGTGATATGATGTCGAACTCAAGTAACTCTTTTAAAAAGTTACTTAACCGGTTAAACTTGGAAAATGTTGATTGGGAGTCTACCAACTTTACAACCCAAACTGGAACTTGTATTGATTTATGTGTGACTAATCGCAAAAACTTAATTAAATCAGTAACTGTACTTACATCGATATGCAGTTCTCATTCTCCTGTTTCAGTCGAAATTTCATTTAAAACTTTTAAACAACACTCGTTTAAAAGACAAATTCGAGATTTTAAGCGTGCAGATTATGAAGGTCTTAAAAACCAGTTGAATGATACTGACTGGGATGATGTTGTTTTTAATTCAAATAATATAAATGATGTTTATATGAACTTTGTCAAAACATTCGAAAGTACTGTCAATAGATACATACCTACCAAAACTATTACAGTTAGACCAAATGATAAACCATTTATGAACAACTTGATAAGAAACAAGATAAGACATCGTAATAGAATTCACCACAAAGTGAAAACTTCAAATAATCCAGATCACTGGAAAAAATTTAGAGAAATTTGTAATGAAATTATCAGTTTAGTTAGAAAGGCAAAAGATGATTATAAGTGCAAACTGACATCACAACTTCAGAGTTATAAGCCAAAATCTACATTTGACCCCTATGTTCTATTTTTCTGTACATGTATGTTTTGTTTTGTACTTTATCTCGTCTATGTTTGAGTGTCCTGTTAATCAATGTATATGTCAGCTTTCGGTTTCAAAGATCTGTCCAAAGTGTACATCATGTGCTTATGTTTCACTATATATTCATTATAAGTTTTGATAGTTTTGACTGATCAATGTTTTTAACATTAATCTGTAAATTTGTAAACTATACTAACATTCATAACATAATCCTCCCTATAATCATAAAAAATGATTTTATCCTCAGTAGTATAATACAGTTTTTATTACTGGTTGCTGGAATTGAGCAAAATCCAGGTCCAGATCAGAGTAACAAAAAGAATTTGAAAATAGTACACAATAATGTGTGTAGTTTACTTCCTAAGTTAGATCTCATTAACAATGAACTTCATGAGTATGACAGAATCTCATCTTGACAAGTCAATTACTGATGACCAAATTAAATTAAATGGGTTTCATAAACCTATTAGGTTAGATAGAAATAGACATGGTGGAGGTGTGACCATTTATATAAAAAATAGCTTACATTTTATTATACGAAATGACATATCTGTAAGCAATCTTGAATTACTTTGGGTTGCAGTGAGGAATTGCAGTAATGAAACATTTTTAGTTGGTGTTTTATACCGTCCTCCAAACTCAAATTCTAATATATGGGACTTATTTAGTGAGTCAGTAGATAAAGCACTTGATTGTAATTTGCCAATTTTCCTTTGTGGTGATTTCAATTGTGATATGATGTCGAACTCAAGTAACTCTTTTAAAAAGTTACTTAACCGGTTAAACTTGGAAAATGTTGATTGGGAGTCTACCAACTTTACAACCCAAACTGGAACTTGTATTGATTTATGTGTGACTAATCGCAAAAACTTAATTAAATCAGTAACTGTACTTACATCGATATGCAGTTCTCATTCTCCTGTTTCAGTCGAAATTTCATTTAAAACTTTTAAACAACACTCGTTTAAAAGACAAATTCGAGATTTTAAGCGTGCAGATTATGAAGGTCTTAAAAACCAGTTGAATGATACTGACTGGGATGATGTTGTTTTTAATTCAAATAATATAAATGATGTTTATATGAACTTTGTCAAAACATTCGAAAGTACTGTCAATAGATACATACCTACCAAAACTATTACAGTTAGACCAAATGATAAACCATTTATGAACAACTTGATAAGAAACAAGATAAGACATCGTAATAGAATTCACCACAAAGTGAAAACTTCAAATAATCCAGATCACTGGAAAAAATTTAGAGAAATTTGTAATGAAATTATCAGTTTAGTTAGAAAGGCAAAAGATGATTATAAGTGCAAACTGACATCACAACTTATTGACAAATATATTCCTCCTGGTAAGTGGTGGCGCATTGCCAAGTCAGTCTGTATCAAATTTTACTAAAAACAGAGATTCCCCCCCCCCCCCTTTTTTGGAACATGATGGCCAAATTTTTATTCATCCATTGGACAAATCAGAGATCCTGAACAATCATCTTGCTGATATAGCTAATATTGATATAGAACCAGAAATTCCTGATAATAATGAGCCTCCTCCATGTCATTTAAACAAATTTGTCATCACTGAGAAAGAAATTTTAGACCAGTTAAAAATTTTGAATGTTAATAAACCAGCTGGACCTGATGGTATCAGTCCTAGAATTTTAAAAGAGGTTGCTAGCTTTATTTCTAAACCATTAACTAAGTTATTTAATATGTCTCTATCAGTTAAACAGGTTCCACTGTTATGGAAAATTGCACATGTTAATCCTATTTTTAAAGGGAAAGGTAGTCCACATTCAGCTCTAAACTATTGTCCAATATCTGTTATTAGTATTGTTTGTAAGATTATGGAAAAAGTTTTATTTAAACATTTGTATAATTATATGAGGAGTAATAACCTTTTGTCAAAGTTTCAATTTGGATTCCAACCAGGTGATTCTACTGTTAATCAGTTAATCGAAATATATCATAAAATTATTAGTAATATGGATAGTGGGAGGGATGTAAGGTTTGTATTTTGTGATGTATCTAGAGCTTTCAATAAAGTTTGGCATAAAGGACTTTTATTTAAACTTAAACAATCTGGCTTAAATGACCAGCTCTTATCTTGGATAGAAAGTTATCTTTCGGATCGTCAACAAAAGTAGTTTCAGAAGGCTTTTCGTCAACTCTAAGAAGTATACATGCAGGTGTCCCCCAGGGATCAGTTTTGGGACCCTTTCTGTTTCTTATTTATATAAATGATATAGTAAATGACAGTGCTAATGATATTAGACTTTTTGCAGATGACACCTCTTTATTTGTCATAGTAGATGATGATCAGGCTGTAGCGGCTGCTTCTTTGACTGATGACTTGGATGTTATCTCAAATTGGGCAAAATCATGGGCTGTTTAATTTAATTCTAAGAAAACTAAAAATATTGTATTTACTAGAAGGGAAAGGGAGCATCCACCTGTATTTTTTGGGATAAATGGCAAATGTTGAGAAAATAAATATTCACTGTCATCTTGGGATATCATTTCAGTCGTCAGCTTCATGGCACACGCATATTGATATTATTTATAAAAAAGCATGCTCTCGTCTTTCTGTGCTCCGTCAAGTTAAACACTTATTAGATAGTTCACTTATACGTATTTATTATGCTTTTATTAGACCTATATTAGAATATGGTGATGTTATTTGGGGCAATTGCTCCCAGCATGAGTCTGAGCTTCTTGAAAATATTCAGATAGAAGCTGCTAGAATTATTACAGGATTATGACGTAATTCCTCCAGACAAAAACTTTATATTGAATTAGGTTTAGAAACTCTAGAGAATAGACGTAATAAACATAAGCTTATACTATTCTACAAAATATTAAATGGGATGACACCTGCATACTTATATGAGTTAGTCCAGCCATATCTTCCCAGACAAACCCCTTATACTTTGAGGAATGAAAATAACACTTTTCACTCGCCTCTTGCTAGAACTAGCTCTTATTTTAATAGTTTCATTCCTTCCACTATAAGACTTTGGAATAGTCTTCCTTTGAGTTTACAAAAATCACCAAGTTTGGGTATATTTAGAAGTGGACTGGATAAGTTTCATAGGACTGATGATATATTTAAACCTTTCAACTATGGGATAAGGAAACTTAATATAAGTCATTGTCAACTCAGAAATAATGCTAGCAACCTTAAATCTCATTTGTTTAATCAGTTCTTATCCGAGAACACTTTTTGCACAAACTGTAACCATCCTGTTGAGGATAACCAACATTTCTTTTTTATTTGCCCTAAGTATAATGATGTAAGACAGATCCTTCTTGATTCCATTTACTCCATTGTTGATAATGTTGACATAAAATTAATTTTATTGTAAGTAAAAGGATTTTTGGCAGTACATTTGAGTTCTCTTGTTAATCTTATCATCACAGTGGGTAACCCCTTATCAATATCGTAATATGAAACTGGGAACTTTCCATAGCCACTGTCTATGTATTATGCAATTCTTAATCAAATGCAGTCAAGGTCAACATGGTCATCTCATGATCATGGTATATATAAGTTGCAATTGGTCAATTATAGTTAGAGTGACCAATCAGGAAACCGCACATGATAGCACCATTGCATGTGAGGGGACGCTTGGTCTTTTACGATTTCGTTTTGAAAGCTGCTAGACGCCATTTTGTGATTTCAAGAAAAAAAGCCAATTCTGTTAACCCACCCTCCCACACCTTTAAAATACTAAAATATTAAAAAGCATATTTTTTGTTTTGGGTTTATTTGTTGTTGGTTTTTTTTGGGTTTTTTTTCTTATTGTGTAACATATTGTATTCTTTATACTGGTGGTTTTTATTCGCCACCTTTGCTAATTTGTTGTCATTTATTCAGATTTGGATTTATTGCATAAATTCCATATTTGATTATATTATATACAGAATATTATGATTTTATGGTATGTTTGAACAAATGACCTTTATCGCAAATAGTTATTTAATTCACTGCAAATGAACTCAAACTCCTTGGAAATTAAGGTATGGTTTTTAATAAGACTGGAACTTGGTATTATGCCTGTCTGTTATTTTCGGAGGTTGGATTTGCCCTCTTTTAGTTTACTTGACTCTACTTCCTTTCCCTATGTTTGGTATGAACATTTAGGTGTCAAAAATATTGAATTACTACTTTTTGGAAACAGATTATTTTCATATGATATGAATATTGCTATTTTTAAATCTGTTCAGAAATATATCAGTGACACTCAACGTTTTGTTTGAAACTTACTTAATTTTTGTTTCATCTAGTTTTATTTTTTATTTTTTTCTACACTCCAACATTAATTCATTTATTCCACTAAGCAAGCTTAGTGTCTCTTTCAAGCCATAAATATATTTCTAATGACTTATAAAGGATATTTGCATGTTTCAAGGTACTCTAAATAACTGATGATTAATTGCATATATATTTAAATATACTTTGCATTTAGTAAGTAACACTGTTAACATATATTTGCTCGTGTGTGCTCACAAGTAGCATGCATGTTCCACTATATTGCATTATTTTAAAAACAGTTTTTGTAATTGAATTATACCTTGTACATGTAATATGGAGAGAGCTTTTATAGGCTGTGCCTGTTGCTCAATCCTTTTCATATCTATGTTTAAAATCAAATAAATCTATTTTTAGCCACGGCCGCCATCTTGGTTGTTTCGCCAGGTCACCGGACACATTTTTTAAACTATAAACTCCAATAATGATGGTGGCCAAGTTTGGTTTAATTTGGCCCAGTAGTTTCAGAGGATAAGATTTTGGTAAAATTTAACAATGACGCCGGACGCCAAGTGATGAGAAAAGCTCACTTGGCCCTTTGGGCCAGGTGAGCTAAACTTTAATGATGTTTTGAAACACCTAAGATATATGTTTATGACTCAGAAATATTTCACTTCTATGAAACGTAGGATTATTTTTCTACAAATGTCAAATTCTAAGGAATATTTTTCTGCCTTTCTTTCCTATACAGCTGGGTTTGAAGTACTGTGACTTGGTGGTATTACACCAAAAGATAGAGTCACAGATTTTACATTGTAATACTTACTCTAACTTAACAATATCTGTAACTTTAAGGACCTCTGGTTTACCTGAAAGTAGATAACAGTAATTTAAAATGTAAGATAAATCATATAAATATGCAAGAAAATAGAAGAAAACTTGCAAAATTTATAATAGGTCTACTGGTCATGATTTTTACTAATTAATATACCCTCTTTCATAGATCAAACATAAATAAAATTTCATTTGAAGTAAACTAGACAAAAATGATGCCTAAAGATATGCATGAATAGAAAGCATTACATTTAATATCCTCTGACACACTGTAATTATGAGATAACAAAATGTGAATGTTATTGGTGTCATATCTAAGGGGTAAAACAAAAAGCCCAGTCATTTAACATTTGTTTTTTTTTCGAAAAAATTCTGATTGTTGATACCAAATGCATACCTGTCAACCTCTAAAAATGAACATGCAGATAGTGACCTAGCTGCTTTAAGGAAAAAAAACTTGTCAGGTACAAACTTTTTTTGTTGAACAGCAGTACATATTTAGAGGTGTTCTTTTAGTAATACAGACTATAAAATATATCAATTGCCTACAAATATTTACTACTGCATACCTGTCAACTGTCACTATTTGCATGGAGGCTTCCAAATGGAAATTTTGAAAGCGTGATTTTGTCCACAATTTGAAGCAAAAGAATTAGTTTTACAATGGCTATAGGCTTGTAAAAGTAAGAAGAAGCAAAAAAACAAGCATTAAACTCATATTATGTATATTATTATTGTTTATAGCTGTTATTACCCCTGATGCTCTTTTCAAAGAATTTCATCCGGGTGGTCATTCCAGCCTCACTTTGGTTCAATGTACAAGACGTCTCAGATTTCATAACCTCTTTGTTCCTTTCATGTGCAGAGCATAGTTCTCGTTTGAGTTTATAACTAGAATTCCCCCCATGGAGGCTCCCAAATGGAAATTTTGAAAGAGTGATTTTGTCCACAATTTGAAGCAAAAGAATTAGTGATACAATGGCTATAGGCTTGTAAAAGTAAGAAGAAGCAAAAAAACAAGCATTAAAATATATTTGAAGCCCCCTTGGAGTTTTTTTAGGACTATATGAGCCATCTTGCACATAAAACCCCCATAGACAATTTGAAAAGTTGGCAGGTATGCTACTGTATTTGTTAATAAACAGTTATTAATATTGATCATTAATTAAATATCTTTCTAGAGCAATGTTCTTTAAACTCTTTTATTCACACTACATTTTATAAATAAATTTCATAGACCTTAGCTATAATTAGATATCAGATTTGGCTAATGTGCTCTTTTACACAAGACAAAGATGTTTTGACTTTTCAATTGTTTTCTTTTCAAAGAAAAAAAGCCAATAATTCACCTCTAAATATCAGAATTAATACTGATCAGAAATGTGGGTGAAAAGGGTCATATTCTAAAGTCACGGGTTATTCGATCATCTGTGGTGTATTTACAAAATCCCAGATGAAAGGGGATATTCATTGGGCATAACAGCAAAATAGGAGTCAGTTGACAAGTATACAAATTCTATACCATCTTCATGTCCAGATAATTAACCTATTGAGGCTATTCATAACTGTCAATTCCACTTTCAAAAAAAGACAGATACTTACCCCATTCATAACTGTCTATTCCACCTTCAAACAATGATAGATTCACATTCATATTGTTGATACCAAATGATATGCTATATTCACAGGTGTTTACCAGGAAATAGGCATGAATGGTCAGCCCAATGAAGGGAATCTCAGCACAACAATCTATACCACTGCAGGTTTCAGTTATCATACATGTCATTGGACCTCTAATATCAGGTAGCTTGGAAATGCTAAATGGACACACTGTAATGAACAGTTAATCATAAATTAATAAATATCATACATCAAAAAGTTCAATGAAGAATCTCCATTTGAGAATATGATACATTCTGGGTAATTTCGGCCTAATCATTTATGGGAAAAATTACTTTGAAAATTAATTCTAGAACTCAAATCCAAACAAAAAAGTCAAACAAAATTTGATCTTTTAATTTTGCATATTCATGTAACCAGTATTAAATGTTAAATTAAGTCATGAGATGCTTCTACTGTGGATTCATAATAATTCATTGCATACCAATTTTTGTGAGTTTTGTGGGTGCAGGTGAACCACGAATTTAAATGTTCAACCAATTACAAATTTATCGAGGCTTTGTATGCAAAGATTGGCAAAACCACAAAATCAAATATCCACAAACATGCAAGCTTTCCTCAATCCTTGAAAATTGATACCAACGAAAATAAATGAATCCACAGTATATTTAAATATACTAAACTTACTATTATTCCATCCAAGCACACTAGGATCATAAATTCCACGTTTACGATCACATTTTGGTACACCAAAGAAATCTGTCAGTCCAACCTGTTCTAGTAAATACTGAACAGCTCCCTGGGCCAACTGTTGTCCTGCTTCATACCCAAGATCCTTTGCCATTTTAGAGAAAGAAACGTCTAAAAGAAAAATGAGTGTGAAAATGATGGAATTAAAACATATCTTAAAATGCTTAAACTCAGAAAGATCATTTCTTCTCAAGTATATAACTTATTATTTTCTTAATTGATTCACCCTTACCATGCCGACTTGTTTTCTATACATGTGGGAATGTGTCAAAGAGACAACTACCAGACCAAAGAGCAGAAAACAGCTGAAGCACTATTTTTAAATTTGTCACAATGGTTGCTATGGGTACATTTAAGCCCTTTTTTAATATTTTATCAATTTAAATGTATTTTAGCGGCTAGCCGGCCTATATATAATCATTTTCTATCCATCTAAAAACAACTTTAGAGGGGCATTGGCTGTCAAATTCATGTTCTCAAATTTGACTCGAATTTCAGAAAACTTATTGTCCCGCGGGTAAATTATCACGTTGTGATTGGTTTAACGCCGTCACGTGGTGACCCCCTATGAGACAGTAGAGGGTTAGTAAATTTCATAGGGGTTCATGACGCGTTAATGGTGACGTCATCTATTAATGTTGTTGTGTTTCATTGTTTATTTTTCAACAAAACGCAGCAGAAAAAGTGTAGTGTGCGATAAATTCGTTATACAGTTAACTACTGACCCCCTACAGATCCATAGAGGGTGAATAAAATCCATAGGGGACTCGGCCTCTGGCCTCACCCCCTATTGATTTTAAACCCTCTATGGATCCGTAGGGGGTCAGTAGCGAACCATATAACTTATAGTATGTCAACGTATGTCCAAATCATAAAAAGTCATTACAAGCTTTAAGGGTTTGAATTGATAATATGTGTCATTGTTTCATGTGTATTCAGGTCTAGACGCCATCTTATTAACTATCCAGTTGACCTCCGAAGACTGACAACAGCATATAAGCAATATAATCATAAATATTGATATAAATAAATAGCCAACTTGTGCAAATGAATATTTTCTAGGTCTGTTAAATTTCATATTATAGGTTAAAAATATATGTTAATCATTGTTTTTACATGTATAAGAATGAGTTTTATGGATGGAATCAGTTTTACCAAATCTTTTTTTTTTTAATATCAACAATCAACAACAATGTCAATGAAATTGAATACTTACTTTTTAGGATATTTGTTAAATTCTTGGAACAAAGCGGAACTTGTTGGCTCTTTAGTAAGTGAAATCCATCAGGTGTGGGTGCACAGAATGGCTTGTTGTCATCAAATGGAATACAGATGGTCACTATAGCATCAATGATAAATCCTTCTCCTCCTCCCATTTTACTTATGGTGTACCTGACAATAGATATACATATACTGGTAAAAAACTAGACCCTATCAAATGGAATACAAATCGTCACTATAGCATCAATGATAAATCCTTCTCCTCCTCCCATTTTACTTATGGTGTACCTGACAATAGAAATACATATACTGGTATAAAACTAGACCCTATGTCAGACAATAGATATACATATACTGGTATTAAACTAGACCCTGTGTCAGACAATAGATATACATATACATGTACTGGTATAAATTTAGACCCTATGTCTGACAATAGATATACATAATTTTATACTGGTATAAAACTGGACTCTATATCAGACATTAGATATACATATACTGGTAAAAAATTAGATCCTATAACAGACAACCGATATACTGGTTAAAATTTACCCCAGAATACTTCAGAGTAGCTATTGCCCTGGCCCCTGCAAACATTCTGGAAGTAGTTGAGAATAGACTTCATGACAAAAATCTGTATTTTGTTAATCTTGAACTAATGATCTTAAGTCTGTTTAGTTTCTCTATAACTTCTTTAGTTTTTGCTCTAAACACAAAAGAGAGTTAAAAAAATCCTCAATTAAGGGCAATCACTCCTATGAAGAGTGAAAGTCTACTAACAATATTGGCTAAATTTGACTTTTTAGTAGATCTTGCCTTGCTGATCATGTAAAGTGTTAATTTATCTTTATAATTTAAATTGTATAAGGCATAAAAGAAAAAAATGTTTCTCTATAAATATCAGTTTTCATGACAATAGGCAAAAATGAAACTAGAGGCTCTCAAGAGCCTGTGTTGCTCACCTTGGCTAAGTGCATATTAAACAATGGACACAGATAAATTCATGACAAAATTGTGTTTTGGTGATCATGATGTGTTTGTAGATCTTACTTTACTTCTTGCTACAATTATCTCTATCTATAATGAACTTGGCCCAGTAATTACAGTGGAAAATATATTCTAAAAATTTACAAAAATTTACAAAAAATTTTGAAAATTGTTAAAAAATGACTATAAAGGGCAATAACTCCTTAAGGGGTAAACTGACAATTTTGGTCATGTTGACTAATTAGTAGATCTTACTTTGCTGAACATTATTGCTGTTTACAGTTTATCTCTCTCTATAATTATATTCAAGATAATAACCAACCAGATGCTCCGCAGGGTGTAGCTTTATACGACCGCAGAGGTTGAACCCTGAACGGTTGGGGCAAGTATGGACACAACATTCAAGCTGGATTCAGCTCTAAATTTGGATTGTGATTAAATAGTTGACACAGCATAGGTTTCTGACACAGAATGAATGTGTTCTAATGAACTTAAAATTTTTGTTTTCTCTTAGAGCAATTCACTATGCTGTTGAATATTAATCCTCTCAAAAAAATGTTTGAAGAAATTTTCTTATAATTTATGAAATTTCAAATGAGAAAAATTGACCCCAATTTTTTAATCACATCCCCCTTTCCCTTATTCCAAAACTAATCTCAATTAAAAATATTCTAATGGAGTTTGCAACAATAACTACTCATTTAAATACATCATAAAATATTAAGATGTAAAAAAACTGCTTGTTATCACTGAATGGTAAAGATTATTTAAATTTATCAGTTGTTAGTAAAAAGTGAATATACATTGTATATTGTATATAACAAAGATTTAAGTTGATTCTGGACAAAGAAAGATAACTCCAATTAAAAAAAAATCTTGCTATTGCACAATATTGTGCAATAAGATATTTCTTGCTTACTATTCTGGACAAAGAAAGATAACTCTAATTAAAAAAAAATTTGCTATTTCACAATATTGTGCAATTAGATATTTCTTGCCATTGCACAATACTGTGCAATTGAAAAGACTTGCTATTGCACAATACTTAATATAATAATTTTAGATCCTGATTTGGACCAACTTGAAAACTGGGCCCATAATCAAAAATCAAAGTACATGTTTAGATTCAGCATATCAAAGAGGCCCAAGAATTCAATTTTTGTTAAAATCAAACTTAGTTTAATTTTGGACCCTTTGGACTTTAATGTAGACCAATTTGAAAACAGGACCAAAAATGAAGAATCTACATACACAGTTAGATTTGGCATATCAAAGAACCCCAAGGATTCAATTTTTGATGAAATCAAACAAAGTTTAATTTTGGACCCCGATTTGGACCAACTTGAAAACTGGGCCAATAATCAAGAATCTAAGTACATTTTTAGATTCAGCATATCAAAGAACCCCAAGGATTCATTTTTTGTCAAAATCAAACTAAGTTTAATTTTGGACCCTTTGGACCTTAATGTAGACCAATTTGAAAACGGGACCAAAAGTTGAGAATCTACATATACAGTTAGATTCGGCATATCAAAGAACCCCAATTATTCAATTTTGATGAAATCAAACAAAGTTTAATTTTGGACCCTTTGGGCCCCTTTTTCCTAAACTGTTGGGACCAAAACTCCCAAAATCAATACCAACCTTCCTTTTATGGTCATAAACCTTGTGTTTAAATTTCATAGATTTCTATTTACTTATACTAACGTTATGGTGCAAAAACCAAGAAAAATGCTTATTTGGGTCCCTTTTTGGCCCCTAATTCCTAAACTGTTGAAACCAAAACTCCCAAAATCAATCCTAACCTTTCTTTTGTGGTCATAAACCTTGTGTCAAAATTTCATAGATTTCTATTAACTTAAACTAAAGTTATGGTGCGAAAACCAAGAAAATGCTTATTTGGGCCCTTTTTGGCCCCTAATTCCTAAAATGTTGGGACCAAAACTCCCAAAATCAATACCAACCTTCCTTTTATGGTCATAAACCTTGCGTTAAAATTTCATAGATTTCTATTCACTTTTACTAAAGTTAGAGTGCGAAAACTAAAAGTATTCGGACGACGACGACGACGCCGACGCCAACGTGATAGCAATATACGACGAAAATTTTTTCAAAATTTGCGGTCGTATAAAAATTGCAAAATTTCCTTAAAATTGATCAATTCAGGGGCAGCAACCCAACAACAGGTTGTCTGCTTTGTCTGAACATTTCAGGGCAGATAGATCTTGACCTAATAAACATTCAGATATGCTCTAAATACTTAAGTTTCAGAGATACAATCCAAAATCTACATTTTACCCCTATGTTCTATTTTTAGCCATTGGTTGCCCATCTTTTTTTAAACAAGATACACCAATAATGATTGTGGCCAAGTTTGGTTTAATTTGACTCAATCGTTTCATAGAAGAATATTTTTGTAAAACTTAACAAATGACGAAGGACGGACACCAAGTGATGAGAAAAGCTCTTTTGGCCAATTGGGCCAGGTGAGCTAAAAAAGGAGAATGATCTGTAATGATCACTAAAATAAAAGATTTTTAATTCAGACAGATTTTAATTTATAAAGTACTTACAAAATTTTAACAGGTGCTGGATCATTATCACCAATGGTCAGTTCTTTCTGTGTACCTATGAAATATAACGAAATATCAATACAAATGCATGAGCAATAGAGACAAAGGCTATAAATCATCTCCAGGCGCTAGCAATTATGTGTTTCGGGATTACCTACTTTTTATTTGTTATGATCAATATATATTTAGACATTATATTTGTCATATAAGTTTTTGACATTTGAAATAAATAAGGCCTGTCATACATGTTTCATAGCTGTGAAAACACACAGATAATATATGATTGCATTACAAATGAATTACATATGTATTAAAGATGTATCAAATACAGTCGAACCTCATTGTGTCGAAGTCGAAGGGATCAGACGAAAGTATTTGTTTTCATTCGAGGTTCGACACATCCGAGGTCGAGTGTGACTTCATATATTTGAAATGTATGAAATACCAATATGTGATTTCTGTAAACTAGATGCATGTTTATTGATCATTGTGCTTTTTTCGATATGATAATATATGATTGTGTATTTATGTTCCGTATTTTTAAAGATTCAACACACAACATTCACAAATAAAATCAATACACAAATATTTACAAAGGTCAGTCACTATAAATTATGGAATCACTCGCGAAAATATTTTCATAACTAATCTTTATAGAATGTGAACAGTGTTCATAGATTCAAAAGACCGACTCATAATAATTAATAAAATATTTTAATCCTTTTAATTATAGTTCTTATTCTAATGGTTAATTTAATCTCAGCTTGGGTCATTAAAATTAGTTTCGTTTTTATACCAAGTGAAATAGGTTCAGCACATTAAGTTACGCTTGGACGATCAACAAAGGTGTTGATTAGCGGTCATCATAAACATGTCATTTTAACTGTTTTACAAACAAGTATGTTTACACAGTTTTAATCACTTATGGAATTAACACAGCTTTAGGTTAAACAAGAAAAACATCCGTTATGAATTTTATTTTTAAAGTTTTTATTTTCCTTTGATTTTTTTTTTAATTTTGAACTTCGAGACATCGGGGTCAATTTACATCAATTTTACATCCACGGGACTTAAGAATTACCTCGACTT
The DNA here is from genome assembly GCF_965363235.1 of Mytilus galloprovincialis. Taxonomy (NCBI): domain Eukaryota; kingdom Metazoa; phylum Mollusca; class Bivalvia; order Mytilida; family Mytilidae; genus Mytilus; species Mytilus galloprovincialis. Next base: position 42,508,740 of record NC_134850.1, on the reverse strand, counting down.
AACCGAGAATTTGAATCATCCGAGTTCGACTCATCAGAGGTTAAAATGCATTGATCAAATGGAAATTGTGCTGGGACCGAGAAATTACTTCAACTCATCAGAGTTTTCAACACAACCGAGTTTGACATTGAGGTTCGACTGTATAGAGAGTGAGCTACACTAATGCATACCCTGCTATTGTTCCAAATGAACAGAATAAAGTTTAACAAAATAGGTGTAAGAAGATATGCTCATTTTATTTTACAAATATCAAACTTGGTATTGTTGTTGCTGAGAAAAGTGCAACAAAACATTCCGATACAATTGATATCAATGTTGACAAGAAGCAGATAGAGAGGGACCTGAAATGTGTCACAGTATAGTTTGAAAAATGAAGCTTGGTAACAAACATCAAGAAAGTCTAATTTGTAGTTTTGAAAAAAAAATTCTTAACATGCATAAATGTGAAAAACATACATGTATGCAGCAAACAGATGGTTCATTATTGATAGGTGAGAAAATGTGATACATGGTAGAGCTTAGCAATTTGAATCTTTGTAGCAAATATGAAAAAGTTCTGATTCTTAGCTGCTTTAAAAAATGTGATTCAAGATTTCTTACATGTGCATCTGTAGGATTAAATAGTGTCCCCCATAAAAGTATGTCCCATGAACAAAATTTCACAGACATGATCTATGAAATTTGGTCCAGGACATAATTTTATTATAAAATATTGTCCACCTCTATGTAAAAGTGTCCCTTGGCAAGAGATTCTATTGTGACCTTCGTTGGACATTTTTTCATAGTAAAATCATGTCCATATTGCATAAAAGTCTTGTCTTATACCAAAAAATTTATTTAACAAAAAATAATAAGACTAAATTGACATTTGTATTTAAATAAGCAATAGGAATCTATGAATTGTTTTTAACATCTTTGAATTATCCTTTTTAACAAAATCAAAAATGTCAGGAATAATATTCATAAATGCTTGATTGCAATTATGATTGAATATCAAGTTTTAAGGTTTGCTCTTGTGTTGTTGTTTTTTGTCAACATTGATATAATACATTTCATTGTTTTTAATGTGAAACTGCTTTGCAAATATGATATTTTGTCCCTTGAACAAAATTTCACGGCTGAACTGTGAAATAATGTTCTAGAGGACACAATTTCATGGGACACTTTTTTGGCTTACACATCAATGAGGATAATATACATACAAATGGAAAACAGAAAGAATAAAAGTTACAGATCTAAATATGTTTCACCGGTTGCAACTTAAGCAATATATGAATATAAAGATTAGGATAAAATATCAATAATATAAAAGCATAAGCTACTGAGTTGAATTCAACAGAAATGTGTTACAGATGGATGACGGTTTGGGTGAACAGACAAAGGTAGACAAGTATTCTCCCTCCCTTTAAGTGGAGATATAATTACATGAACAATTAAAGAACCTTAGTGAGCACGCTCACATACCCCACGTCCCCACATTGTCATTGGAGAAATTAAATAAGTATAAGAAAAAAAAATTGTATAAGAAAAAATACTGAATAATAATTTCCTGTCAATATACACATCTACATAGTATGTCCTTATTATCTACAAAATTTCATGAAATTCTGTTGTGTGTTTTCAGAGGAGTTGAGATGACAAACTGTTGCAGAAGTACATTGAAGCAAATAAGTTCAAAGGGGCATAACTCCTACAAACAAAATTGAATCGTAATTTCCTGTTGATATGCACATCTACATAGTATGTCCTTATTATCTGAAAAGGTTTCGTGAAATTCTGTTGTGTGGTTTGAGAGGAGTTGCGATGACAAACTGTTGCAGTAGTACATTAAAGTAAATAAGTTCAAAGGAGTGTAACTCCTAGAAAAAAAATTGAATCGCAATTTCCCTTTGATATGCACAACTACATAGTATGTCCTTATTATCTGAAAAGGTTTCGTGAAATTCTGTTGTGTGGTTTGAGAGGAGTTGCGATGACAAACTGTTGCAGTAGTACATTAAAGTAAATAAGTTGAAAGGGGCGTAACTCCTAGAAAAAAATTGAATCGCAATTTCCCGTCGATATGCACAACTACATAGTATGTCCTTATTATCTGAAAAGGTTTCGTGAAATTCTGTTGTGTGGTTTGAGAGGAGTTGCGATGACAAGAAACAGGACTGACGGACTGACGGACGGACTGACGGACGGACGGGTCGAAAACATTATACCCTCCGCAACCCGTTGCGTGGGGTATAATAAAATAAAGAATCTAATGTGTGTTATTTACTGACAAGTTTTACCTTTTATGCGACATTAAAAATAGCACATTTTCTTATATCTATATTTAGCTAAAATGGAATCAAATAAATGGAGAATGTGTCTAATATAGGCCACAGATGCCCCTGCTTGTAAATATGCATGAAAACTTCCACATACAGATGCAGGATTCACATAGTTAAGACCATTTTGTGATTATAAGCATTGTGCATTATTAGCTTCATAACGTTTGGCAATGGCAAACTAAAGTAAGAGAACGGAAACAAAAAATTCAGCACTTTATATGTTCATAATAGGTATTAACTCATAAATGGTGCCACCCAATTTCGAACTTGATCTGTGTTTTGCCGTAATTTGCATTGTGTTTAAGTTCTATAACATTTGGTTGAGGGAAACTTAAGTAAACTAACGAAAAATTCAGTAATTTCTATGTTTATAAAGGTGCATAACTCATAAACGGTGAAAATGATTCTGCCCAAGTTAGAACTTGATCTGTATTCTGTGGTAAGAAGCATTGTTTACAAGTTTTATATCATTTGATTGAGGCAGACTAAAGTTAGAGAATGAAAACCAATTTTGGGAATGTACGCAAAGGATGGACAGGACGGACAAGTGTAACACTTAATGCCCACAACGCCTAGAGTCAGTGGCATACAAAAGGTTTTAGCTGACAAACCTACCCCATGTGTACTCAAAGAGAGTCTTCTTATAAGTCCAGGTTCCAATTCCGACATCTATGGTAAAGTCACAAGGACTCATTTTGAACCAGAAACGAACAGAATATGCTAATACTTTGCCTCCCAAAGCCGCTGGTAATTGGAATTTAACATCTATACAACAGTCTAATCCAAAACAGTTCTCAGGCATTTCACAGGTTACAAGATGTTTTACAGAGGTTGGTAGGTAGGATGTTACATCAATATTCCATGGACAATCTAGATCAATGGATATATGAAATTAAAAAAAACTCACAAATGTTGAACAATAAATTTTATCTTTAATTACCCTATAGAAACCAAACAAGAAAACAATGAAAAAAAATCATAATGAAAAAAAATATCAACATTTCTGATATTTCTATGAGTTAACTGCCAGATATTTACTATGAAGATATACCTGACTCAGCCAACATCCTTGGTGAGATACCATAAACAGCTTTTTTCCCATCAATTTTGATTATCTATCAGACCATTGCAAGGGTGGTGAAAAAGAATCAAACGCCAGGGGTAATGCAAGGTCCAAGTCAGAAGCCTGTAGTTCAAGGAATGTCATTTTTTGTTCACTTTATGGTTCATAGATTAAGCCGTTAGTTGTCTTGTTTAATTTTTTTACATTTGTCATTTCGGGGCCGTTTATAGCTGACTATGGGATATGGGATATTGGCTTTGCTCATTGTTGAAGGCCGTACAGTGACCTATAATTTTTTAATTTCTGTGTCATTTGGTCTCTTGTGAAAAGATGTCTCATTGGCAATCATACCACATCTTTTTTTTATATGTATTTCAAATCAAAATGAACATATTTAGGGAATAATTCATAAATCACAAGTTTTCCCTTTAACATAAAATAGAAATACACAAAATAGTAACAATGTCTACCTGTTGGTCCAGGAGGTACTAAACAGCTTCCTTTCTGGAATATAGTCTAAAACAGAAATTTATAAAAAGCTGTAAAGAAGTAGGTTTGATGAAAAAACATGTAAAAGAAGTTAAATAAAACTATTTTTGTATAGCATTTCTTATAAAGCGTTAACATTTGGTTGGCTTGTCTTTACAATCTACACCAAACCGTAACTTACATCTTATTCTAACATTCTGAATCCTACTTACATCTAATTTTAACTTCCTTAGAATGAGGTTAAAAGCTTCAGCTGTAATTGTTCCTCCCAAAGTTTTAGCAAAGTCTGTCAGTGATCCACCACCTATGAAATATACAAGTAATTATTAGGATGGATGAACAAACAGATGAAAAACATAATAATTATTTTAAATCATAATTTCTCAAATTGAAACACTACGAATGAAGGTGGAGGGATGAATTCTTGATAGATTAAAAGATCAATTTTAGTCATCAAAAACTTAACATAGAATTACAGAAATTTCTCCTTAATCAGTGATACTTTTTTTTTTTTTACTTTATGTACCTTGTCCTTTTTTCCTTCAAATTACTATAAATTTCATATAAATAATATCTACTCCAATGTCTAATCAATCATTAATGATTTATGATCATTTACTCCCATGTCTAATCAATCATTGTGATCATTTACTTCCATGTCCAATCTGTCAGTGATCATGTGACTAACCTGGTAAAGTTACATTTACATTGTGATCAGGTGACTAACCTAGCTAGTAATGTGAAATTTTCATTGTGATCATGTGACTTACCTGGTAATGTGAAATTTTAATTGTGATCATGTGACTAACCTGGTAAAGGGACATTTACATTGTGATCATGTGACTAACCTACCCGTACGAAATTATAAGGCGTATTACGCCTGGAAATAAGGCGTAAACCAGGCGTAAGTGGTAGTTACGTGTCTAGATCCAAGCGTAAGGGAGCAGGAAACGTAAATTTGTAGTCCTTACGGGCGTAGAAAAAAGCAGGAAACCTGGCGTAAATTAAAATAAGCAAGGCGTAAATTGAAATAAGCAAGGCGTAAATTTTCTTACGGGCGTAAAACTGTTGGTATGGCGTAAATAGAAATACCCATAATGCTTTGTTTAAAGGATCATGGGATTTTTTTTTCAAAATTTGGCTCTTTGGTTTTAGTTTGCAAGAGTTGGACACATGGCAGCTTCATATATTCAGAGATAATTTGCTTGTTTTGTGCTTTTTGGAAGAATCTGAAATTGGAAATACTGAATAACATAAATTAATGAAAATTGTGAAATAAAAGGAAAGAAGTAATACATGGTAAATAATAATAATGTGAGTATAAGTAAGTATTATGTTCGATCAGAATTTTTGAAATCCCAAAACCTTTATCCTTGCATAATTAAAATTTAAATCTTTTACTTTAAGTTCAACTGCAGTATTATCATATTTTAGTTCAAAAGACAATAATTTTCAAAAACAACTTAGTTAAAATGCTACTTTTATTTCAAGAAAAAATAATGGTCATAATTCTTATTTAAACTTAAACTTATTTGAGCCATTGTCTGCATAAAATGTATTTATTTCTATATTAGCTTCTTCAATGGTTAATATTACAAGTTTTTTGTCAAACATAAGAAATAAAAACAATAGTACAGAAGTTTGTATCAAATACACAAAAGTACACAGCTTAGGTTAATACACTGAACTAAAATAAGTGTAGTATTATGTAAGGATATTACGCCTGGTTTATTTATTGACCAGGCGTACTCATTTGCATATTACGCCTATTTTTTTGTGAACCAGGCGTACTCATTTAAATATTATGCCTTATTTACGCCAAGTTTACGCCTGGTTGACGCCTGGACATGCATTTTGTAAACACTGCAATGCCGCCAGGATAAAGTATGATTTTTACGCCTGGTTTCCGTGTCATATACGGGCGTCACAGTTCATACAGGTAGTAAAGGGACATTTACATTGTGATCATGTGACTAACCTGGTAAAGGGACATTTACATTGTGATCATGTGACTAACCTGGTAATGTGAAATTCTCATTACAAAGAGGAATGGGCACTTCATAATCTGTTATGAAATACTCGTCAATGACACAGTCCCCAGCAATACATATCCTAAGTCCAAAGTTCACGATGAATACTTTCTTTACGTCAGCATCACGATCTATCTTTATCCTGCAACAGAAAGGTCATTTTTTAAATCATTTTTTGAAATATATAGCATAAAGTCATTTTCAAATTACTGTCAAAACATATTTAATCAAAGCATCTGGGTTCAGTGACCCAGTCAAATTTTTGGCTTCTTAAAACATTTTTACTGATCTTATCATGTTCCATAATTTTTTCCTTAATTACTGTAAAGCATTTCAAGACAGCCATCAAAACTTGGTATAAGTGATTTTGTGTTGGAGCACAATTTCTATTTAAAACTAGAGGCTCTGAAGAGCCTGTGTCGCTCACCTTGGTTTATGTGAATATTAAACAATGGACAAAGATGGATTCATGACAAAATTGTGTTTTGGTGATGGTGATGTGTTTGTAGATCTTACTTCACTAAACATTCTTGCTGCTTACAATTATCTCTATCTATAACAGTACTTTCTGTGGAAAATGTTATTGAAAATCTTAAATTGTTAAAAATTGACTATGAAGGGCAATAACTCCTTAGGGGGTCAATTGACTATTTTGGTCATACTGACTTATTTTTAGTTCTTACTTTGCTGTACATTATTGCTGTTTACAGTTTATCTCTATCTATAATAATATTCAAGATAATAACAAAAAAACAGCAAAATTTCCTCAAAATAACCAATTCAGGGGCAGCAACCTAACAACCGATTATCAAATTCATCTGAAAATTCATGGGCAGATAGATCGTGACCTGATCAACAATTTTACTTCCTGTCAGATTTGCTCTTAATGCTTTGGTTTTTGAGTTATAAGCCAAAAACTGCATTTTACCCCCATGTTCTATTTTTAGCCATGGTGGCCATCTTGGTTTGTTGGCCGAGTCACTGGACACATTTTGTTAACTAGATACCCCAATGATGATTATGGCTAAGTTTGGTTAAATTTGGCCCTGTAGTTTCAGAGGAGAAGATTTTTCTAAAAGATTACTAAGATTTATGAAAAATGGTTAAAAATTGACTATAAAGGGCAATAACTCCTAAAGTGGTCAATTGACCATTTTGGTCATGTTGACTTATTTGTAGATCTTACTTTGCTGAACATTATTGCTGTTTACAGTTTATCTCTATCTATAATAATATTCAAGATAATAACCAAAAACAGCAAAATTTTCTTAAAATTACCATTTCAGGGGCAGCAACCCAACAACGGGTTGTCCGATTCATCTGAAAATTGCAGGGCAGATAGATCTTGACCTGATGAACAATTTTACCCCTAGCAGATTTGCTCTAAATGCTTTGGTTTTTGAGTTATAAGCCAAAAACTGCATTTTACCCCCATGTTCTATTTTTAGCCATGGCGGCCATCTTGGTTGGTTGGCCGGGTCATCGGACACATTTTTTAAACTAGATATCCCAATGATGATTGTGGCCAAGTTTGGTTTAATTTGGCCCAGTAGTTTCAGAGGAGAAGATTTTTCTAAAAGATAACTAAGATTTACGAAAAATGGTTAAAAATTGACTATAAAGGGCAATAACTCCTAAAGGGGTCAACTGACCATTTGGGTCAGGTTGACTTATTTGTAAATCTTACTTTGCTGAACATTATTGCTGTTTACAGTTTATCTCTATCTATAATAATATTCAAGATAATAACTAAAAACAGTAAAATTTCCTTAAAATTACCAATTCAGGGGCAGCAACCCAACAACGGGTTGTCCGATTCATCTGAAAATTTCAGGGCAGATAGATCTTGACCTGATGAACAATTTTACCCCCATGTCAGATTTGCTCTAAATGCTTTGGTTTTTGAGTTATAAGCCAAAAACTGCATTTTACCCCTATGTTCTATTTTTAGCCATGGCGGCCATCTTGGTTGGTTGACCGGGTCACCAGACACATTTTTTAAACTAGATACCCCAATGATGATTGTGGCCAAGTTTGGTTAAATTTGGCCCAGTAGTTTCAGAGGAGAAGATTTTTGTAAAAGTTAACGACGCCGGACGACGACGGACGACAGACGACGGACGACAGACGACGGACGACGGACGCCAAGTGCTGAGAAAAGCTCACTTGGCCCTTTGGGCCAGGTGAGCTAAAAATAATATCAAGAGACCATCTACAATTACAAATAAAAACAAGACAACATGCAACAGCAAGAATTTACGTGTAGAACATGGCTTCATTATTAATTCTCTAAAAAAAAGTTATTCTACTTATCACAACCATCATAATGTTTACTTTCTATGTACACTGCTTTATATTCCACTTGGAGGCAGAGAAGAAGCAGTGTTTTGTCCATGTGCCAATTGTAGAGGGTATTACAGGGTTGGTTTACTGCAATCTAATTAAAAACCAATCTCTCATTGCTCCCGTTTTCTGATATGTCCCACGCGATGAGAGATCGTTTTTTAATTGGATTTGGGTTTACTGGATTCTCATATATTAAAAGATTAATCAGAAAGATAATAATATTTTTTAGTTGATAAAAAGCTTCCTGCTCTAAATGGTTGTTTTAGTTAAGTATTTCAAACGGGTCCTACTAAAATGCGCCTGGGAGCGCCCGGGTGAAGAAAAAACGCCCAGGGAAAAGAAAAAGCACCCGGAGAAGAAAATATAGCGCCCGGGGAACAGAAAAAGCGCCCGGGGAAAATATATAGATATCTTATTGGCATGAGACAACATTGTTAAGTTATGGACATTGATTTTTGTTTTGTTTTAGACAAGTAATTTGCAAATTTAGATAATAGACATTTGTAATAAAGCACAAAACAAGTATGAATATTTCAATTTAACAATAATATATGAATACTATTTCGAAAGACTGATAATAATGGATCACAGTTTATCCGGAAGATTTATAACATGTAAGACATCAAAAGACATGTTTTTCAAAAACAAAATCAAAATGAAAAATGTATAAGACAATTTTAGTAACAAAATATACATTTTGATTGAGGACAATGTCTTTCACGATTCTTCTATATACTCTTATTTATATTTATTTACTTACTTATACAATTTTGAAATCTAAAATGTTAAAGTACAACAACACTTAAGATGTAGCATCGTACATATCCCCATTTATATATTAAGGACAAAACAAGCAATGATTAGTTATTTCTTAAGGAAAAAAAAATATTGTTATAAAATATAATTATTTTCTTCTCCGGGCGCTTATTTTCCTTCTCCGGGCGCTTTTTCTTTTCCCGGGCGCTCCCAGGCGCTCCCGGGCACTTTTTAGTAGGACCGTTTCAAACATAGGTATACTATTTTTCTATTTCATCTTTTATTATATTATATTATAAACATACAAAATATGTTATAACTAATTTTTATTCAAATTGGTGTTTGTTATTCATTGAGAAAAAAGAAAAGAAAAAAAAAACATTACTTTTTATTCATATTTATTCAAATATACAGATTATACTGAATATATTGAATATATTCCTTACACTGTTACATAGCAATATAATGAGAAATAAAGTATTAAACAAATACAATTTATTGCAGAAATTATTCAGGTTAGAATTTTACAATTTTCTTTATTGTTTCAAGAAATTTACTAATTTACAATTGACCTTAACTAGTGGCTAATATCAGACGATTCGGACACTGATTTAAAAGTAACAGATTATAAGTTCAATACACTGGCATCACTATAAAAATAGTTTGAATGACATTAAATTGATATGGTCAGAAATTATTAGTATAACAGCAAGTACGTTTTTAACACATGTTCATTTCCGTATCATGTATTTATTAACTATGAGCCAAAGATGAAATCGGCTACAATTATGTAGTGTCAAGTCCTGTCAATAAATATGTTCCTGAGCTGTGTAATAAAGTGTCTATTCAATTGTGTAATACATTTGTACAAGATATATTAGATGTGGAATGGCATTAAGGTGGAGGTGATTCCAATTAATACTCACACCTCTGAATGTAATTGTTACTATATCATGACAGTTGTCAACCATTCTGGTATTGTATCAATACCCTTGCTTTAAGAAAAATAGGAATACATATTTTCGAACATCCTGGCACTTTAGGTGAGATTCTCGGGGTTTTACCTCAATCTCTATGGGAAAATACAATTTTTAATTCCAATTTAAAACCAAACGGTAAAAGATATCACAAAGATTTTTAAAACACATGTCTAATATGATAAGGAGATTTGAAAAAACGATCTCAAATTAAATTGTAAAGCTTCAACAAAACATAAATTGTGTTTTAAGTTTGTGTACCTATATATGGTAAAACCCGAGGATTTGCCACCGCTTCAACTCCAATATTCAAATAGATAAACACAATCTAATTATTTGATTGGACAATCTGCAGCTGTGATGCAAGCATGAAATTATGTATAACAGAACTTAAAACTAGATGCTCCAAGGAGCTGGTGTCGCTCACCTGATATTTTTATTAACAATTGATGAATAATTCAATGCAACCATCATACTTTTGCTTTAGTTTCAGAGATATAAGCCAAAAACTGCATTTAGCCCCTATGTTCATAATTCTTAAATCAACTGCTTAATTTTGACATCTTTACCTTGGCCTTTAATATATTAATTCATAAACCGTAAAATTTAGATTTGTAAACTAAGGCCAGATTTTTTTTATTATCTGTTTAACGAGATCCGCCGACTCCACACTTTCCGATTTCAGAATAAAAATAAAAGTAGTGCTTCCTACAAGTACGAGTACGGGTCTGCGATTTTTAATTTATCTCTTGTCGCATGGTCAAACAAAATGGCGACTTCCGGGAAGGGACCGTTTTTTTACATTAAACTTGAAGTGCGATCACTAGAGAGAAGTTCGTGTTCACTCGGAGTAGGTCCGGTAAGGACCGATTTTGGCCTCAAATTTCAGTTTCATCTAACGAAAGATTTTGACCACTTTTTAAACGCTTAAGTGTCTATTTCATATGATGCAATTAATTTATGTGAAAGATTTCAACTTATTTAGTCATTAAAAACGATCCGATTCAGGCTCAAATATGAGAAATCTACCAAATATGCGAAAAAATGTCACTTTTCAGATGGTTTTTGTCAAAAACGAAAGTGGCCGCATCCGTGTTCATCCTAAATCTTTATATATGTTATGTACTATCATCAAATACAACTTCCATTTCAATATTTTGGATGAACACAAATGCGGCCACTTTCGTTTTACACGGAAACCGTCTAAAATTTAACTAAAATGCTGGAATTGTGAAGATTTCAGTAATTTAGCATGAATTAAAGGTGCTAGTTCTCAATATATGTGCATTGTATTGTCAAAAAGAGCCCATATTTATGTAACAGAACCTTTCTACTATCCAATAAATGACTAAAAGTTTACATTTTAACAATTTTGTAAAACTGCTATATTTTGGGGCCAAAAAGGGGTCTTACTGGACCTACTCCTTTGTTAAGTGTAATAGAGATGAGACAACCGGGGTCATGTTGTCCAAGGAGTTACTGGAATATGTTGGCATCAGCCGCATTATAACCAACGAGGCACATGTGGAACCTGACATGCCGGTCAACGTTTTGGAAGAGTTTGGGTTTGTATTTTTCCTTTGAAGTAGTATCGTAGTATGCATATTAAATAGTATCAAGGATATCAATTAAAATCAATAATGCTTTTTGAATTTTTTGTATGGATGGGACCAAATCATTTGAAAAACCACTTTTTTGATTCACGTTCACCCCTTTCACTTTCGCACCCTACAGTACACATTTGCACCCTACACAGGGATAAAACTTGGAAAACTCAAGCTGGTAGCCCAGACCAAATTATTCCTATTATGAATAATAAAATCCATCTCTTGATATTTTGTTAATTTTACATTTATAATAAGAAAAAATAATGTTGTATGATTGCCAATGTCACAACTCTCCATCCAAGACTGTTTTGTTGTCTTAAGCAATTATTGTTATCGTATGGACTTCAACATAGAACTTTGGCTCTCACCATATTAAAAGTAGGCTATAAAGGGAACCAAAGTTGACCAGTGTAAAACAATTCAGACTTTATTCATACAAACAGCCTGATTAATACATATAAAACAAATATCATATACAGTATAAACATTTATTAAACATACACTAAGAGGTTCCTGACTGGGTGACAGGTATATACATATATATAGTGTATACGCAGCCAAGTTGATATATTTGCCTGGTGCCATGGATCTATATTAAGAGTAAATACATAAAAAAAACATAGTTTTTTATGTTCAAATTAATAGAATGGTTAATATACTTGTCTGTTTTCATTCCATTGTACTTGTATTTTGATAAATTCTTAAAAAAACAAAAAAAACAAAAATGTGTCCAAAGTACACGGATGCCCCACTTGCACTATCCTTTTCCATGTTCCATGGACCGTGAAATTGGATAAAAAATATAATTAGGCATTAAAATTAGAAAGATAATATCATAGGGAACATGTGTACTAAGTTTCAAGTTGATTGGACTTCAACTTCATCAAAAACTACCTTGACCAAAAACTTTAACCTGAAACATGCACTTTCATTTTCTATGTTCAGTGGACCGTGAAATTGGGGTCAAAAGTTTAATTTGGCTTTAAAATTAGAAAGATCATATCATAAGGAACATGTGTACTAAGTTTCAAGTTGATTGGACTTCAACTTCATCAAAAACTACCTTGACCAAAAACTTTAACCTGAAGCGGGACAGACGGACGAGCGAACGGACGGACAGATGGACGAACAGACAGACGAACGGACGCACAGACCAGAAAACATAATGCCCCTCTACTATCGTAGGTAGGGCATAAAAACAGCAAAATTTCCTTAAAATTGCCAACTCGGGGACAGCAACCCAGCAACCGATTGTCAAATTTGTCTGAAAATTTCAGGGCAGCTAGATCTTGACTTGATAATCAATTTAACCCATGTTAGATTTACTCTAAATGCTTCGGTTTCAGAGTTATAAGCCAAAATCTACATTTTACCCCTATGTTCTTTTTTTAGCCATGGCGGCTATCTTGGTTGGTTGGACGGGTCATCGGACACATTTCTTAACTAGATACCCAAAGGATGATTGTGGCCAAGTTTGGTAAAATTTGGCCAAGTAGTTTCAGAGGAGAAGATATTTGTAAAAATTAAAGATGACGACGAAGACGGACGCCGGACGTCAAGTGATGAGAAAAGCTCACTTGGCCTTTTAGGCCAGGTGAGCTAAAAACTGCAAAATTTCCGTAAAATTACTAACTCAGGGGCAGCAACCCAACAACGGTTTGTCGATTTCGTCTGAAAATTTCAGGGCAAATAAATTTTAATCTGATGAACATTTTTGTCACCTGTCAGATTTGCTCTAAATGCTTTAGTTTCAGAAATTCAGAGACATAAACCAAAAACTGCATTTTAACCCTATGTTCTATTTTAAACCATGTCGGCCATGATGGTTGGAAGGCGGGGTCATTGGACACATTTTTTAAACTAGATACCCTAATAATGATTATGGCCAAGTAGTGTTATATTTGACTCAGTAGTTTCAGAGAAGAAGATTTATGTAACAGATAACAAAAATTAAAAAAAATTGTTAAAAATTGACTATAGAGGGCAATAACTCCTAAAGGGGTCAACTGACAATTTTGGTCATCTTGACTTATTTGTAGATCTTACTTTGCTGAACAATATTGCTGTTTACAGTTTATCTCTATCTATAATAATATTCAAGATAATAACCAAAAACTGCAAAATTTCCTTAAGATTACAAATTTAGGGGCAGCAACCCAACAATGGGTTGTCGGATAGATCTTAACCCGATTAACATTTTTACCCCATGTCAGATTTGCTCTAAATGCTTTAGTTTTAGAGATGTAAGCCAAAACCTGCATTTAACCCTTATGTTCTATATTTAGCCATGTCAACCATGTTGGTTGGCAGGCGGGGTCATCGGACACATTTTTTATTTAAACTAGATACCCTAGTGATGATTGTGGCCAAGTTTGGTTAAATTTGAGCCATTAGTTTTAGAGAAGAAGATTTTTGTAAAAGTTAACAGACGACGACAACGGAGGACGACTGACAAAGGACAACGGATTCAAAGTGATGAGAAAAGCTCACTTGTCCTTTCAGGTCAGGTGAGCTAAAAACGAAAACAAATTTTGACAATGGCAGGTATCATTTGACCATGGCGGAAGATAATTTAATGATGGCGCGGATCTTTTGACGGTAGCCGCTGATATTTTACAATGAAGGGCTGCCATGATACAACAGGTCATGGACATCCCTGGTTAACTGGAAGAAAACTACGTACATAATTAAGTAACATACGGAAAAACAGAAACATATTTTTACAAAATTTCCTTCTGGATACTAGCTTTTGATAATAAGCAAGCTTCTGTCCAAGTTTGGTAGAAATCCAGGATAGTTTAAGAAAGTTATTAAAATTTTAAAAACTTTTAACCACAAAGGGAATGTTTTGTTAACTGGCAGAAAAACTAAGTCCATCTATAAGTAAAATAGGAAAAAAAGATAGTTTTTTTACAAAATTTCTTGATACTATCTTATGATCATAAACAAGCTTCTGTCCAAGTTTGGTAGTTTAAGAAAGTTATTAAAATTTCAAAACTTCAACCACAGAGTGAATATTTGTGGCCGCCGCCAACTAAATGTAGGATCGCTATATCTCACTCTTTCGACAAAAGTCTAAGGCTCGACAAAAATCCATGTGCTCTAAAAAAAAATTCTCTTTTATTTTCCTCCTATGTAAAGGAACATATTACCTTAATCTGATTTTTTATTATAGTTAAGGTTTGTATAATTCATAAATAAATAAATGGAGAATGTGTCTATGGACCACAGATGCCCCCGCTTGTAAATAAGCATGAGTCAACTTCCACATACAGATGCAGAATTCAAGTAGTCAAGATCGTTTTGTGATTATATGCATTGTGTATAAAATTCATAGCATTTGGTTTGGACAAACTAAAGTAAGAGAACAATACTGTCAGATTTAGAATTTTCTCCATTTAAAAAGGGGTATAATTCAAGAATGGTAAAATTGACGCCACCTTATTTCAAACTTTATCTTTGTTTTGTTTTAATAAGCATTGTGAATAAGTTTTATAACATTTGGTTGAGGCAAACTAATTTAAGTTAGAGAACAGAATTCTAAACTTGATCTGTTTTGTGGTAATAAGCATTGTGAATAAGTTTTATAACATTTGGTTGAGGCAAACTAAAGTTAGAGAACAGAATTCTAAACTTGATCTGTGTTTTGTGGTAACAAGCATTGTGTAAAAGATTTATTACATTTAGTTGAGGCAAACTAAAGTTAGAAAAAGGAAATGAAAATTCAGCAATTGTTTTAGTTTATAAAGGGGCATACTTCATGAATGATAAAAGTGATGCCACTCATTTTTGAACTTGATCTGTGTTTTGTGGTAATAAGCATTGTGTAGAGGTTTTATAACATTTGGTTTAGGCAAACTAAAGTTAGAGCAGGGAAACGAAAAATTCATCAACTTTTATGTTCAGGAAGGCATATAACTCATTAACAATAAAAGTGATCCCACCCAATCTCGAACTTGATCTGTGTTTTGTGGTTATAAAGGGACGACATCAAAAGTTCAATGAAGGATAAAAAACTTAATTCACATAGTTTTTTCACTGACCCCCATCCCTCAACCCCCTTCTTAACTTAATTTGGGAAAAATTGATTGACCCATATGGATATATGTAAAAATCAATGTCGGATAACCAAATCTTGCAGCCATTCAACCCCCCATCCTCAAACTATTTGAATTAAGTTTTTTATCTTACATTGATCTTTTGAAGTCGTCCCTAAGCATTGCATATAAGTTTTATGACATTTTGTTTAGGCAAACCAAAGTTACAGAACAGAAACCAATTTTTTCAGGGATGTAAGGGACAGATGGTATGGACAGACTGACATGGATAACACTTAATGCTCCATCCCATAGGGGCATAAAAATATATGTACTGTAGATGAAACAAGTACAGGTCATTGGTTTATATTGATATTGATTAATGATAAATATTTAACAAATACAATGAAGTTAAAATGAAAACATAAATTGATCTTTTTTAGCAAATGCATGTTCTTCACAACTGTGAATAATTGTAGAAAATTAATATATGTAATAATATAAACTTGATAAAGTGATGCCCCCGCACTCAACTCTGAAGTAACTGTATCATAACAAAGTCAATGTAGGATGGACAGACGGTACCACAGATGGACAGACGGAAGGATAGAAGTATGGAAGTATGGACAGACAGACGGACAGGGGTAAAACAATATGCCCCACAACTTTCAGTTGCGAGGGCATAAAAAGAAATCCTCTAAATACTAAAATTCAACTGAAAAAAAATTGTACACATTATAAGCTGACATTTCTTTCTCAATGCGGGTCATGAAACTTTTTAACTTGTACATGTATTAGGTATCAGTTAAAGGTTGTTACAGTGGTTCTAAAATCCTGAAAAATTCTTAGAACTATTAAGAAATTTCAATATTATGACACTGTTTACCAACAGTCATACTGTGGATTCATTTATTTTCGTGGGTATCAATTTTCGTGGTTTGACGGAAAACTTGCAAAAATTATTTGTGGATATCTAATTTCATGGTTTTGGCAAAGTCTGCATACGTCATTCCTTAAGAAAATTTGTAATTTGTTGAACATTTAAATTTGTGGTTCTACTGTACCAACTAAATCAACGAAAATTAGTATCCAACGAATATTAATGAATCCACAGTATGTAAAACAAAACTGCAAAATTTGGATGCTGGAAAAAAATATTTGCAATTATCACTTTTACTTTCAGGCAGGTCATTCTAAATGGAGACTTACTGTAGTTTTCCAATAAAAAATCTTGACAAATACTTACATCACCTTTATCTCAGGTGTAATTTCTAGTACTTCTTCTTTTCCTGAAAAAATAGATTATAACATTGAGGATTATATACCCTTTTGTTAAACATATATATGGGAATTTTATCAAAAAAAGTACACAGGCTTTTCCCTTGTGCTCTTATATTGACAATTATGAACTTAATAAACAGTGGATTATTGCATGCAGTGTTAGCAATGATTACCTTAAAACTAGATTTAAGTAAAGATATTAGTAATAACAACTAAAAATGTGTGCTTGACTTTTGTGACTCAGCACAAGTTTTTTTTTTATTGTTTAAAAGGTTGTTTAAGGCTTTTTGTAAACAATAAAAGCTAACACAACATAAACTAAAAAGTGAGTAACCTATGTTTAAAATATTATAACGAGAATCTATGTAATAAAGTCTGGTGAATTTCTGTAAGAATCATGGCTTGAGGAGCCACAAAATCCACATTTTCTATTAAATGAAATGAACCAATAAATATTATTGCTGTGAACAGTGTTTCCCTTTGATGTTTTTTTTTCAAGTGGATTAAACTGAATGAGTGCATGAATAGACAAAAAAAAAATTGGTAAAGGTATATAAAATTCTAAATTAAGCAGTACTGTTTGTATTTCATTGTTGGTCAAGTTTATGCTTCTTTTGATTTTTTTGCTTAGGCAGCCCTTAATTTAGTCTACTGAAATGGTCGACTGGGCGAATTTAAAAGCTGATTGGCAACCAAAACTTCATAACTGGTCGCCATTTAGGTTATTAGAATATTGAAAATCTGGCGACCGTAAATTGTTTCGAAATTTTGCCCTGATCAGAGCCAGGTTTAATCAAAGCGCAAAAGCGCTGTAAAGGCAGTTAATTACAGGTTGTGTGTATTTCTAGTCCAGTTAAATCATTATCTTCCATAGTACAGAGGTGGTTTGTAGTATTTAAGATTTAGAGTTCTCTTGTACCTAGTTCACCTATATTTATAGTCTACTGTTTACAGTATATTTTCTGTACCTCGCCATGAAATGCATTTTTAAGACAAAAGAACTTTTCTTCTTTAATATAAAAAGCTATATATAGACTATTTTTAATTATTGATTATATACACATATTAAATGACTATGAAAAAAAGTTCACAAAGATTGAATAGTCACCGTACTGTGTGTATTGCAAGAACATTAAGTAACATAATGGTAAATGGAAATAGTACATTTGCCATTATGTTACTTGATGTTCTTGTTTTCCCGTTTGAATGGTTTTACACTAGTAATTTTGGAGCCCTTTATAGCTTGTTGTTCAGTGTGAGTAAAGGCTCCGTGATGAAGGCCGTACATTGACCTTTAATGGTTTACTTTTTTTTTTTTAATTGTTATTTGGATGGAGAGTTGTCTCATTAGCACTCACACCACATCTTCCTATATCTATAGTAACATGTCAACTCTTTGAATGACCATACTTTTTCTACAGTACGAGTTTTTCTCATTGTTGGAGATTGTACAGTAGTACCTGCAGCTGCGTATACCCATTTCTTATGCACTTTAGTTTGATAAACTCACTAAATATCATGTATATACATTGTACCACATCTCCTTATTTTTATATGTATTACAATAACATGAACAATTGTAATTCAAATCTATATAACAAAGCAAAATGAATTGCACCACTTTCATTTATGCATCTTTTGGCAAAATACAAGTTCTAAAATGATACAATAAAAATTTATTTATATAAAAATAAAATTTAGTATACAACTCTTAACAGGTATAAAAAAATGCACTGCTGTGTCATGATTTGGGAAATCTGTGCTGAAAACATAGGCATTGATGGTGTTTGAGTAATTCCATCTGTGAAGCTCAACATTAGCTAGTCAGTTGGTGGTGGACAGTTATCAATCCTTTCTGCAGAATGAATGACTTTTCATGAAAACCAATTTCACAAATCAAAACTTTCCTCTAGATTTCTCCTACAATATTCACCCAGTTTAGTTCTTTTGGTTTAATGGGACACCGTCCTAATTTTTATTTTTGCAAACCATTCAGCCTCTTGCTTGCAAATGGTGCATGAAAATAGGCTTGGAATGGCAGTAGACAAGACTCTTTAAGGTGGGTTTGTGCCCTGAAAAAAGTTTTATAACATTAGCTTTTTTGAAACTTGTGAAAGACTTATGCAACACAAATACCTAAATAACTATAATATAGAAGAGAGCATCATTCATGTCATTGTTTTGTTCCTGTTTACATATTGTCATTGATATTCAAGAAAGCCTATGAGGCATAGATTATGCGTTTCTGTCATTACATCATAAATTAACATAATTACTGCTAAAATAATTCTCAGTATGATATACCTCTTGTAGGAAAACCTTATTATTGTAGCATTCACCAAAAAATCTCAAACAGATGACATTGAATCGTAATCCCAAAAATTATGACGTCTTGAATTAACCCCCCTATGTATGAGCAATGGCGTTGATCCAACTTTTCCTTCTTATTAAGTCAATTGGAAATGCATGTCCTCCTCTTAAATGACACTCAGGTACACAACAAGGACTAGGCATCGTTAATTGTCTTGATTGAAAATTAGGTTGTTTTGCAGTGCAAAAACGGAAGTTAAGGAGGGAACCGGACGGTCTCACTAATAAGAGACCAGAAGAATTTTAGCGACAACGTCACAAGAAGAATAATTTAGTGACGAAGCGACAATAACAAACAAGAGACACACGAATCGCTATTCTCTCACGAGGCTATTCTCATTTGGTGTGATAGTGTGAAGCCACACCTATTAATGATGTCCTAATCAAGAACGACGAATTTCACTGTTAATAAGGAAATAATATTGCATGGTTTTGATTCAATAAATTCTTTAAAATTAAGTTGGAAAATCTTTGTTTTGATTTCAAATTTTTAGTGTGTGCATAAAACATATTCTTTATATTAAATAAAACTAGACAATGATTCCCTTTCTTCTTTAAAAAATTATTTTTTTTCTATCAATAAAAAATGTTTTATAACCGCCCCTTTAATAAAAATAATGCATATTTTTTTCCAATATCTATTGGGAATATATATTTTTTTATTCATGTATTGTCGCTAAATAGTCTTTGTGCGCTTCTTATCGCTTAATTAATTTTATTGTCGCTTCTTATCACTTTTTGACGCTTCTCATCTCTAATTAGTGAGACAAAGATCGGCTACAAAAGCGCAGACTGTTCAGGAACGATAATTTCATACTTTATATAACTGAGACCGAAATAACTATAACGTCATACAGCTTCACGTACAGAAATGCTTTAAATTGTATAATATGCAATATGATTCATGTTCAGTAGACTTTTAATTGTAATATTAACGACTGAAATGATTTAAAAATATCTTTAGATTGCAAATATTCCTCGAAATTGACCTGACCTCTTTCCACACAGAATTCAAATAATGACAGTTTGTAATCTGATTGACTGCTTATAATGCAAAATACACATTAATAACAAGTTTTTAAAACGAACAATACACACTGATCGTTTCTTTATTTCCCAATGTAAATGAAAGAAACAAAACCCATTTCATACCACAAAAAGAAGGAGAAAATTAAACATTTCCGGATCTATTTCTGGCCAAATGACCTCCAGCATAGATTTGTTGGATGTCGCACAAGGAAAGATGAACACGATGACTTGAAAGTCAGGCTTTAAAGCACTGCCTTTAAAAATACTTATTGAATCTTGTGTACTTATAATATAGTATATATCTTCTCCCGAGATTCTTTTCTACAGGAAGATGTAATGATAGAAAGACATAATATTTATGTGACGTTACAATACGTTACGTTAACAACAAGCATTGGTCTCTGTATTGCGGTTAATTTGTAACAAGTATACAAGAACTTGAACACATTACATGTGCATCCAAAAGTGGCAAACTCATCAGTTAATTGATGCCAATGATGGTGGCAGCAAAATGGTAAAGGTAGAAGTTCTCTTTTCTAGTTTACACTATTATTGTACAGCCCTAGTCTTCAGTATAAAATTGTTGCATTCATTCAGTCGTTCAGAAATATTTAAACATCAACAAATGTTAAGGACAAGAAAACACTAGGTCTACATCAAGAGAAAAGATATGTACATACAACCCGTGTTAATGTGTAAGAGAAATATATCTCGTTAAACTATGTATAAAGGAGGAGACAATGGTAGATATATTGCATTACATTACTTTCTACCTAAAATCACGTGGATATGTTTACATATTTAGACTTGACCCAGTTTGACCCGTACCAGTGGTTGTAGGTCACCACCGTCGTTTAAAAACTAGACTAAGAGTCGTGTATAAGACAATAAAATGCTTAAGCTTCTACTAATTGTGTGAAGTGAATCTTTTTGTTCTGTACATTTAAATTTTTTTACCTGATATATATCTGTTTCCTTCTCATTTCACTTTGACTGTCAATTTCTTCTAGCTTCTTCAAAACATACATATTACTGCGCCCGGAGGTGAAAAAATTATGAGCATTTCATAAAATAATGCCATTTTCTATTTTGTGGAAACCATTTTGTTATAATTATTATATAAAGATAAACTACAGGCTCTAAAGAGCCTGTGTCGCTCACCTTGGTCTATGTGAATATTAAACAAAGGAAGCAGATGGATTCATGACAAAGTTGTGTTTTGGTGATGGTGATGTGTTTGTACATCTTACTTTACTGAACATTCTTGCTGCTTACAATTATCTCTTTCTATAATAAACTTGGCCCAGTAGTTTCTGTGGAAAATGTTATTAAAAATTTACAAATTTTATGAAAATTGTTAAAAATTGACTATAAAGGGCAATAACTCCTAAAGAGGTCAACTGACCATTTTGGTCATGTTTGACTTATTAGTAGATCTTACTTTGTAGAACATTATTGCTGTTTACAGTTTATCTCCATCTATAATAATATTCAAGATAATAACCAAAAACAGCAAAATTTCCTTAAAATTACCAATTCAGGGGCAGCAACCTAACAACCGGTTATCCGATTCATCTGCAAATTTCAGGGCAGATAGATCTTGACCTGATAAACAACTTTACCCCCATGTCAGATTTGCTCTAAATACTTTGGTTTTTGAGTTATATGCCAAAAACTGCATTTTACCCCTATGTTCTATTTTTAGCCATGGCAGCCATCTTGGTTGGTTGGCCAGGTCACCTGACACATTTTTTAAACTAGATACCCCAATAATGATTTTGGCCAAGTTTGGTTAAATTTGGCCCAGTAGTTTCAGAGGAGAAGATTTTTGTAAAAGTTAACACAGGACGACGCCGGACGACGGACGCAAAGTGATGAGAAAAGCTCACTTGGCCCTTCGGGCCAGGTGAGCTAAAAAAAGTTACGATCAATTATGAATTTGCATATCATTATACTGAACGTTTATGAACTATTTTTCCATAGCTGTAAGTTGGTCATTTTGGCGGGAACCCATATACATATACACATACACGCGTACATTGACTGGTACCCGATCGTAATGTTACACATATATCAAATAGCTAATGCCCGGAACGTAGTAGCGGGAACCAGGATAATACGTAGACAACATACATAACTAATACCGAAATTGAAAACGCTTACGGTTTCTCGTTCATAAACCGAATTCCGCTTTGAATGATAGAAAATGCAATATTAATCATGTTCAGTCTACCTTTCATTGTTATATCAACGTCTGAACTGATTAAAAAATCTTTAGATGTCAGATAACACTCGAAATTGACCCAACCTCTTTCCACACGGAATACAAATAATGATAGTTTGTAATCAGGTTGACTGCTTATAATGCAAAATACACATTAATAACAATCTTTTTTAAATGAACAATACACACTGACCGTTTCTTTATTTCCCAATGTAAATGATAGAAACAAAAACCATATCATACCATAAATAGGAGAGGAGAAAATTGAACATTTCCAGATCTATTTCTGGCCAAATGACCCCCTACATAGATGCGTATGAAAAGATGTACCTCATGACTTGAAAGTCAGGCCTTTAAGCACTGCCTTTAAAAAATTGTCTGAGCGCTTGATAGTAACACAAATGAATACTGCATTTCAAGTTCCTTTTAGATTTAAGATTGATCTTGTCAGCGCTTTATTGCATCAGGTTATTTATTGGCATTTATTGAGTGTGTTTATTGAAAGCACATGGTCGAGCCTCGTTTTCGATTTCATCAGTAAACGGATTGAAATAATGTCGGCAACAATTTTGTAATTTGTTTTTATAAATTCAAAAAAATACTGGCTACAATTTCGCAAACGATTTCAGATGTTCACTTGACCGATGGGGCAATCACCAGTGCTTCTGCACAAGTCCAATGAGATAATTACTAGACTGGTGCTTCAGACTACCGGTTAACGTTACAGACTGTTTTAAAACATGTACAACTAATATGAAATTAAATAAATCATGTGGTTATTTAACAATTGATTTATACAAACTATTTTCTACACTCGACAGCAAAAAAACACAGGATAAAAACGTAATACTTTTATTTCACAAGGGTTGTTTAGATAGAAAAAAATGGAGGCAACCTGAAATTATTTCCTGGTCACTGAAATTTTGAGTTGGCCACTAAATTTTCATGTCTGGTGGCCAGTTGGCAACTTCATTTCAGAGGCTACTTTGAGGGCTGTTAGGTGTATTCTATGTAAAGTTGTTGACATTCTGACTGGTATCCATCTAGCTTGTGTATTGCTGCAGTATTAGTCCATTCTGACTGTATTGGCCTTGTTTTTTGACAGCAGAAGTAAGACCTTTTCAGATTCATTTTACCTTGGATGGTGGGAACATGCAATAATTTTTTTTCTTTCAGGTGGGTGTCACATATTTGAAATATAAGGATTTTTCTGTTAATTGGGTGACATAAGTTAAATAATTATCCTTCAATCTGGGAAAGTCCAATGTAACTGTCATAACCAACATGCCACATGATGTATATCTTTTATCTTCTTGTACACAGCTACTTTTGCATAGGTACTATTTATGTACTAAAAAAATGCAGTACTGGAAATTTACTTTTAATATTTAGTACTATTTCTTTACTTTAAAACTATTGTAATATTTAGGTACTTGTAATTTACAGTACTTGATTTGTACTAAATATTTTGGTACAGAAATAATACAATATTCCATGTTTGAAAATCATAACTTTAAGAGATTTGAAATTGAAAAACTTTCAAAATGCTGAAAATGTAACGGTAGTAACCAAAATTCTGTAGTACCTAAATTTCAAGTACAAATAAAGTACTGTAAAATACAGGTACCAAAATATTACAATAATTTTAGAGTAGCAGAATAGTACTGAATTTTAAAAGTAGATTTCCAGTACTACAAATTTTTAGTACAGAAATAGTACCTATGCAAAAGTAGCTGTGTAGGCTATATATGTTTAGTTACTTTATATGATGTTTATTTCAAAAGAGAATAGAAACTGCCACATTCATTTTGTTATTATTTTTACAAGAGAATATTTTTTTTGGTATTCTTTCAAGTATCATATAACAGCATGTAACATTGCAACATTGATAACACATACCCCATTCATACGAAATCAGAATAAATTGTCGTTCCCATTTCTCAAAACCAGCATAAAGGATAAAGTGACAGGGATCCAGTTCTACGTAGGCTTTCAATGCTTTGGTGTAATTTAAGGCCTTGATGGTTACATCAGCACAGGCATCAAATCTCATACAGTTTGGAGATATTTGGTAGTAAAGATGTTTCTTCAGTGTGGGGTTGGTTATGGCTGGTAGATTGATGGTTTTGTTGATCAGAGATGAATAACAACCTGAAAAAAAACATTTCTTTCATATGTATATTTAATAGTGGCCATCTTTTACTTCGGGGTCCCAATCCATTAAAAGCTATACAAAACTAACCATTTACCTAAACCTAAACCATGCCAAATTCAAACACTAGCCTTATCATAAAAACCTAAACAATAAAAAAAGAAAGTGTATTATCTGAATTTAGTCCGAACTTCAAATTCTAGCTTTTATTACGTAGATTAATTAGATCCTTAAATTTGACAGCAACATACCAAACTACATAAAGACCTGGGATTCAGTAAGATCATTATATAACTGAGATTATTATTTAAGCTGTATAGTTTGATGAAAATCAAAGATGACTATCTGAATTAAGTTTAACTGAAAATTCTAGCTTTTTTAACCTTTTAATTAAACCCTTAAAGGGAAATTTCGCGATTTTTTACTTATCATCTAATTATAATCATCTTAACATAAAAAACACATTTGCAAAGTTTTAAATTTATATTCCTTCTAATAACGGAGAAAATCAAGTATTTGTAACTTTTTTGGTTGAATTCTCGAGTGGGTCGTGACGTATTAGCCCGATTTATTGAATACTGGGAAAAAATAAAATCTGTTTAACTCTTATAGCTTATCGACAATATACGTAATTAAAAGCGCACAGCTGACGAATGGTCGAAGTTATTAACCACAATATAAGAATGAACGAAAATGAATATGCATATACCGTTTTGTATTGATTGAATTAAACTCCTATAAAATTATCTCTAGTAAATGTTTTTGAATAAATTTAATTAATTATTGTTGAGATTTTTTTCATAAAATATTTATTGAACATTTTAACTGATATTTCAGTTCTATTTACCGTTATTGTTTTGATAATCATTTCAATGCAACTAATGTGTGAGCAGAGTGTGTATATTATTTTGTAAAGGTCACTGTATATTTCTCGGCTTGAGGTCAATTCGTTTACCTTGTAGCTATTTAGCCGCAGGTGTGAGTTTAAGCGTACACAGGTATAAATGTTGTTATTTGGAAAGGATAAACAGAAAGGATTAGAAAGAGTATGCTGTCACGATGTTAATACACTAAGATTTAATACACGATGAGAATAAAGATACAATAATTAAATTGTGTAAATTAATTGAAAATAAAATTCAGATTCGTAATTCCGAAAGTGTATAAAAATAAAAGGAAACAATTTTTGATTACTTTCTTAGCGGCAATTGGCGTAAAGATTCAAATATGAAGCAAAAAATAGTAGTTTTAATCTTTTATAAAAACTAAATGCAATATTACCCAATTTGATATACCATTGTACATCTGTTTGATATCATTGACTTAACTGGAATTTCTTAACTTGTATTCAAATCTGGCTGTGTTTAAATGCTAATAAAACTATTGCAATTTTAAAGTTTTTAATTGACAAAAAAATACAACATACAACATGCATGATTTTTTTTAGTTTCTTTTTAACATTTTATTCTTACATAATTAAATTCATTTGACAATCATTTACACGAACTTTTTGTGAAAAGAATATCAATTATCTAAGCTAAGGCATTATTTCTTTTGAGGATTTTTGAGGATTTTTTTTTTAATTCTATGATAATATTTGTGCAATGCTGAACATGATAGCCATCATTAATCCAAATAAGTAATACAGTAGTTGTAATAAAAGTTATATTTTAGTCATGCATAACTGATATTGACGAATTTATAATAGTTCGTCCATACATCGTTGTTCTTGAAACAATTATTATTAGTATACATGTAAGTTTCCTGACGTATAAGAGCCATTGAGGATGAGCTCCAGAGAAATCAGACTAGTGGCGTTTCGTTCGTTTGTTTGTTGGGAAAGGAGAGGAAATGCAACCGCTTGTACAGATAAACGACAGAATTACCATACAAGCATTTATAGTCAACACAATCAGAAAGAGTTCCCATCGTTAGACGGGGAATATGAAGGCTTCCAAGAATGAACAAGTGACATGTCTAGCTCTGAACAGTTAGAAAACAGACTATCGACATCGACCGCTTGTTCTTAATATTTGAAACTGTATGCATATATATACGTATACGTTTATGATATATATAGTGATGAGTTCTTGCGTCTGACAAAAACTAAATTCCTTCATGGTTATATCTTGCCATACGTTTATATTGGTTTGTAAGGTGATTACTCACAATCGTTATTTGAAAATCCTGTTTGTGAGATGTAGATTCATTTCAATACAGAAATTTCGTCTATATATTTCACAAGTGTATAACACGGAGAAGCTCTGAAGGTCCATTACTCCCATTTTGTTTGGGTGTGAACCATCGATGTTTTCAGCAATATCACAGAATAAGATGATGATGGTAGAAAGAACTATGGGCGTCATGTAGCAAATATTACATGCATATCGGACAATGAGTTGTCAATCTGTATGAAAAGATTTCCAATACAACCATATTATTGAGAAGGAATGTTTACATGCTATACTCTCGTACTAGTATTACAGGGTTCTTGTGGCGTTCACCTTAGACACACATCTTTTTAACGATGTTTAAAAAAAAGACAGAACCAATCTAATGTCATATTTCCCTATTTTTTTAAATATAACTAAATAAAGGCAACAGTAGTATACCGCTGTTCAAAACTCATAAATCCATGGACAAAAAACAAAATCGGGATAACAAACTAAAACCGAGGGAAACGCATTAATATAAGAGGAGAACAACGACATAACACTAAAATGTAACACACAGACAAAATCCCACGAGAATAACAAATATAACATATATATATAACATCAAAACCAAATACATGAATTTGGGATAGACAAGTACCGTGACACGTCTTATCGCAATGTGAATTTACACTCAAAAATAAGAGAAAACAAACGACACAACGTTATAATGTAATACACACAGAAACGAACTATAATATAACAATGACCATATTCCTGACTTGGTACAGGGCATTTTTAAAGGAAAAAATGGTGGGTTGAACCTGGTTTTGTGGCATGCCAAACCTCGCACTTTTATGGCCATATGAAATATAACATCAAAATGACAACACAGGACTACAATATAAATAAATTGGAGAACACAATTGACAAAGAATCACACGAACAACAGCCAACAAAAGGCAACAAGTTCAAAATTTTTATACGCCAGAAGTGTATTTTGTCCACACAAGACCTATGTGTGACGCACAGATACAAAAGTTTGAAAGCCGAAACGAGTACAAAGTTGAACAGCATCGAGGACCAAAAGATCAAAAAGGTTGTGCCAAAAACGGCAAGGGTTTTCTGTTAAGTTACCAGAAAATCCCTATAATTTAGAGTAATTTATACTTTTGCAAACAGTAAATTTAATAAAATGAATATACAAAAGATGTAAATGATAAAGCTGAAGTATTAACTAATTACAGGAAACAACTGAAATACATTTATCTGACAAGAATACCCCTATTTAGCGAACAAGTAATTTATTCTTTTTTCTGTTATTGAATACCAAGAAAGAAAATAAATCCCGAAATTAATTTGAAACTTTGATACTCAAAAGTTTCCCAGCAAAATATTCACATTCCCTGGGGATAATTAGTGTTCGTCCAGTGGCATATATAACAATTGTGATGACGAATTACTTCCTTTGTTCGAGAACAATCTTATTGAAATATAAATCTGTGATTTTACTAGGTCCACAGCTTCAATGAACCAAAGCAAAAGTTATACATCGACCTGTATTTAAATCAAATTGGTTCTCTTCTTCTTCTGGTATACAATAGTCTATCGACATTCGATGATTACATACTGTTGGCATACGTGGACTAGTCTATTTACAACACTTTTACCCCTATTTATTCAAAATATATGTTTTTTTCTTATGTTCAATGTATACATGTATATATTTTAAATTGCGCTATAGTTCCGTAACTTTCTATCCAGTCGTATAAACGAGCGTACATTTTTTTAAATCAATATTTCTGGTCTGTTCCAATCTGTCCTTCACTATTGACAATGACTATATATTACATTTTCCCAAATTCACCCTTGGAAAAAATATTTAAATAGATTTTAATTTCATCAAATCTTATTTTTTGGGTATTATTTATATGTTTATGAATTATATTCTTTACACCAGAAATGTTATTTATAAACAACCGTATGAGTTTAGTAATGACAAGTAAGACAGAGTTGTATATTATTCATCTGATAGTTCAAAATGGAAAGTTATAAATTATAAGTTATCAGCCGTGTACACTGATCAATACCGGGAAGTGAAACGATGCATGAACTTGCAAGCCCGACTGGAAATCGCTTGAATACCTGGACGTGCCACCTCATACCCCTCACAATACCTTTGGAAGTAATACCTTTAGCCATGCTGGTGATCAGATGAGGGAAGATCAAAATATATTTGTTTATTACTTTAAAGAATTATGAACAAATTAGATTTTCAAAAACAATTTTCACAGAACACTTATTTATGATTTCAACTTTGACTTTTCACCTAATTCCAATATCAACAGTTTAAAAACAACAGACCATGGTAATTTAAAAAAAGTAAGAATATTTTTCGTATCAAGTTAGTTAGTCGGATAAAACAACCGTACGATTGACAAGATATCGACACGCAATTACGACTACATCGGTTACTGTAGTTTTGTTTCTTTGTGGTTTATAGACATATCGTTTTTATTAATCGGGAAAGAAGACAAAATGGCGGATCGCAGAGAATTGATACTCTAAATTTAAAATCGATGGTAATCGCTTATCTAGCGGAATAAAACTTTAATATCTATGAATTTGAGCATTTTTATACAGAATGAACATAATATCAATTTTTGATTTTTTTGCGAAGTTTCCCTTTAAATTTCAAAGTAATTAATCACAAACTACCAACAACCTGGCATTCTGTAAGATCAAAGTATAAATAAGATAGCTGTAAAGATTTCTAAAAATCAAAAAAAAAGAAATTGAAAAAGTTATAGAAAGAATTAAAGATGACTATCTGAATTTAATCAAATTTTTTTTTACCTATTAAACTACCAAATAAACTGGAATTTTGTTAGATCTATATTTACTTTAGTTAGATGGGCTCATTTAAACCAGTCAAGATTAAATTTGAAGATCCAGACTAGTAGAGACAGGTCGAGACAGGTCGAGACTGGTCGTGCCTTGGTCGAGACCATTTCAGACTACACCAAGATCATCAAGTAATGAATCAGATTTATTATGTAAAGTCAAGACCTAGTCTAGTACAGTTAAGTCCTGTCTACATAACTCAAGAACAAAGTGACTCTACCAATATTTGTACTTGATCTGAGTATTGTGGAAATCAGAATTATGTATAGGATTCATGTTTGGTTGGTGCAAACTTGTTACAGAATGGAAACTAAACATTTTGCAATTTTTCAATTTATAACGGGGCATAACTCGATAATGTTTAAAAAGAAGCCACTAAAATTCAACTAGATTCGTGTTTTGTGGTAATAAGCATTGTGCATGAGTTTCATAACATTAGGTTGAGGCAACTTAAGTTATAAAACAAAAACTAAAAATTTTGCATTTTTTCCCATTTGTAAGCGTTTTAACTCGAGAATGGTTGTGGTCAGGGTTTTCCCTGGGTCAATTATTTTTTTCGCCACCTCTTTCGCCAAAACAATATATTTTTCGCCAATTTATTATTTTTTTCGCCAAGGAACATAAATATATTTTTCGTTTAAAATTGATCTTTTTTTCTAACCCCCTCCCCCCTTTCCCTTAAATAAGTTGATTTTGCCCCATTGTGTCTATGATTATTCTCCCAAACTTATTTAAGAGTCTTCATTTTAATGAATAAACACTAAACATTTACTTTAAAACAATAGATTTTTTTTTTTAACTTAAAAGGGAAAAATATTCATTGTATTTTAAACAACTTTTCTAAATGAAGGGGCCACTATACTTTTAATAATAAAGAAGATATAGTGATAAGTCCTGGAATATAACAAAATTAATGGACATGTTTTGATCATATAATACCAGTAAAGTTCGTAGGGAAAGTTTCTTTAAAAGAAAAATACTGATGTGCCCTTATGTACTAAGAAGTGGTTTTTACAACAAAACAAAAGCTTTTATCACATGAAATTGATCCCTCACTACATGTGTAGTCATTACATTGAAAGGTTACTCTCATTTGAGGGGTTGTTCCCAACCTTTTGGATAGATTTCTTCATAAAGACAGTTTTCTATTCTTGACAATGGTAAATGAAAAAGTTGAGACGTAAAACTAAGCTTGAAACACGTGTTTCACTCAACCAACTTTAATGAAGTCTCCCTAATTAATTACCTATATTAAAGACAAAGGATAATTAAAGTTTAAAATCAGAGATTTTTCTTGCTGTTGAACATTGAGAGATCAACATTTTTCATCACAACAACAGCTTTCTTTTCTAACATATCTTTAAAAGGAGAGGAGACGTCAAAAATTTGCTTCAAACATGTGCGTCGCAAAGTGATAAATAAATTCTGTATGTGACTTTTAGCGGAAGCCATTTAACAATATCATTTTGTCAAACAATTCCATCAACACCTTCATTAATTGGTCCTTTGTTGTCAGATAGCTATAAAGTGCAATCAGCTGATTATTGATTTTCTGTCCAAAGCTTAATGAGGTCAAGGTGAATTCCAAGTATTGTCTGATCGGGTTAAGTCCGAAAAACTTGAAAAAAGTAAATATACAAGATGGAGGAAAATAAATCGTTATATATATTTCTTTCGCCAAATTCTTTCACAAATGACGAATTTCTATCGCCAAAATTATTATTTTTTCGCAAATTGCGAAAATGGCGACCGCCAGCTGAAACCCTGGTTGTGGTGATCCCACCAAAATTCAAACTTGATCTGTGTTTTGTGGTATTAAGCATTGTGTATAAGTTTCATAACATTTGGTTGAGGTAAACTCAAGTTAGAGAATGGAAACCAATTTTAGGGCATAAGGAAAGACTGACAAGGGTAAAACTGATTGTCCCCTCTGCTAGGGCAGGGGCATAAAAATTACTTTCTTGCTAAGAATTGAGTCTTACTTCTATCATACAGTGCATATCTGGAATTAAGAACAAGTCTTGTACCATCAGTGCTTAGATCTGCTTCAATCATCTTGCCTTTCAATAAGGCCAAGGTCATATTTTCTGGTCTGGGGCATGGTCCAGTAGCACCCAGTAAACTCTATAAAGATATATAGGTATGTTAATCATATTATTAGACATCATAGCAATATAAATAATTTTACATTCACAAACAAGTTTCAGCCTCTTGGTTAACTGTATATTAAGACAATTTTGTGATGTGCTAATGTTGCTAAATTGCAATAGAATAGGTTTTCAGAAATAAAATCTTGCCTTTTAAATTTTGGAGGCATTATTGTAGCAAAAATAACAAGTGAAACTGCGAGCTACTGCTCACTGATGATACCCCCGCCGCAAGTGGATAATATTAATAGTGTAAAAATATGCAAGTGTTCGGTAAACAGGAAGTTGTCGAGTGATGAATCTGAAAACGCATCACACGGTATAGCTGACTTATAAAAATCCTGAAACCAAATTTCAGAAATCCTTGTATTGTAGTTCCTGAGAAAAATGTGACGAAAATTTTTAACTTGGTTATCATGTGTAAAATCATACAAGTGTTCGGTAAACAGGAAGTTGTCAAGTGATGAATCTGAAAACGCATCACACAGTATAGCTGACTTATATAAATCCTGAAACCAAATTTCAGAAATCCTTGTATTGTAGTTCCTGAGAAAAATGTGACGAAAATTTTTAACTTGGTTATCAAGTGTAAAATCATACAAGTGTTCGGTAAACAGGAAGTTGTCGAGTGATGAATCTGAAAACGCATCACACGGTATAGCTGACTTATAAAAATCCTGAAACCAAATTTGAGAAATCCTTGTATTGTAGTTCCTGAGAAAAATGTGACGAAAATTTTTAACTTGGTTATCATGTGTAAAATCATACAAGTGTTCGGTAAACAGGAAGTTGTCGAGTGATGAATCTGAAAACGCATCACACGGTATAGCTGACTTATATAAATCCTGAAACCAAATTTCAGAAATCCTTGTATTGTAGATCCTGAGAAAAATGTGACGAAAATTTTTAACTTGGTTATCATGTGTAAAAGCATACAAGTGTTCGGTAAACAGGAAGTTGTCGAGTGATGAATCTGAAAACGCATCACACGGTATAGCTGACTTATATAAATCCTGAAACCAAATTTCAGAAATCCTTGTATTGTAGTTCCTGAGAAAAATGTGATGAAAATTTTCAACTTGGTTATCATGTGTAAAATCATACAAGTGTTCGGTAAACAGGAAGTTGTCGAGTGATGAATCTGAAAACGCATCACACGGTATGGCTGACATATATAAATGTTGATACCAAATTACAGAAAGGGTGGATGTGTAGTTCCTGAGAAAAATGTGACGAAAGTTTCATGGGACGGACTGACTGACAGACGGACTGATGGACGGACGGACTGATGGACTGATGGATGGACGGACTGACAGACAGAGGTAAAACAGTATACCCCCCCTTTTTTAAAGCGGGGGTATTTTTAAAGCGGGGGTATAAATACAAGTAAAAAATTTGAGTTTACAGTAATTCATTTACAAAATATTTTAGCCCAATTATGAAATTATACTGCAATTGTTCCAAGACTTCCTTTTTTTAAAACAATCAATATTAACAACAATACAAAAAATGTTAAAATGTCGATTTAAAAAAGTACAATTGCTTTGTCTTAAAAACTTACTGCGGGTAAACCAAGAGCAGCCAACACTTCTTTAGCTAGATTGCCTGCCAACTGCTTAGCTGCTTTTCTGCCTGCCTGTTTTAGTCTTTCCATGACAGCTTCCTTACTAAAGTATGTTGCCCAGTTTACTGTAATTATAAATAATGAAATTTTAGATTTGATAAATGACTGATACTGAACAAAACTAGAGGTTCTAAAGAGTCTGTGTCGCTTTCTGTGCAGATAGATGATAAATTTTCATCCCATGTCAGATTTTCTCTTAATGCTTTAGTTCCTGAGAAATAAGCCAAAAACTACATTTTTGCGCCCATGTTATATTTTAAGCCATGGCGGCCATCTTGGTTGATGGGCTGGGTCATTGATTACATTTTTTAAAATATATACCCTAAGGATAATTTAGACCAAGTTTGATTTAATTTTGCCCAGTAGTTTCAGAGAGAATACTTTTTGTGCAAGATAACAGACAACCATGACGATGACAATAAGAGACGATGTACGGCGACAGACACCAAGTGATAACAAAATTTCACTAGTTCCTTCTGGGGGAGTTAAGCTAAAAAGTTGTGGATCAATGCTGTTGATGCAGAATTTTCAAACATAAATTTTATACATTATTATTCACAAGAAAAAAGGATATAATATCTGTATGATTTGGGTAATAATGGACAAAAAAAATAAGTTCTTTTATACTAAATTAATCAAAGGTAACTTGTAAAGGTATTAAAAGAACATTTGTGAATGAGTGTTGAAAATATCAGGAGAGAAATCAAACAGGCCAATTATGATGGGTCTGGCAATTGGGCTGATTTAAATTCACTTTGAAGCATGTGCTATCATCAATAATTGGGACTAATAGAAGCAGGGGCATATATAGACGTAGTTATAGGAAATTTAAAGTCAAGTTTTCTCGTAGACACCGCAGCCACTGTCACTCTTGTATCAAAAAACCATTCAATAGTTTGAGAAAGGAAGAGATGCCGAACCTCAATCAAGTGGTTATAACAGAACTGAACTAAATGTTGCAGGAAAAGCAGAATTTCCCGTTTGGATTGATCAAAACATATCAGAGGAAATAGTAGCGGACCTTGCTATAGAGGGTATAATTGATTTTCTCAAGAAAAATAGATGTCTGATAAATTTACAAGAAGAACATAATATGGTTTGCCATAACCAGGTGATACCACTGAGCTTCACTGGACAGCTTGGTTGCTAAAGAGAGTCAGTAGTTGAAGATACATACATACAGAAGCTTTGGTCACATTAACGAATATCTATCAACGAAGAATGAATCAAGCTTAGAAATCATTGAACCCTGTGACAAATTCATAGCAAAGGACAGCGTATTAATGGCAAGAACTTTAGTGAAAGCCTCAGAAACCATACCACTGCACTTAAGGAAAGTATCAAATGTAGTGAAGATAGTTAGAGCTGGGATAATTGACCGTAAGTGACGGCAAAAATATTACTGTTATACAAAAGGATCCAGGAGCTAAGAATTGAGTTACAAAAATTACTGAGTAACTGCAGTGGAAATCATAGCCAGAAGCAAACATGAGGAGTTGAAAATATTCTTAATGAATACAAAGATCTGTTTGCAGCATCTTACAGGGACTTAAGAAGAACTAACTTGGTGCGCCACACCATAAATATAGGAAACAATGCACAAGTGAAACAACCGCCTACGTGCACACCTATTAATATGCCAGAGGAAGTTGAAAAGGCATTTCAATGACATGATGGAACGCAGAGTAATTGAGCCAGCCCACGGTCCATAGTTGTCTGGGATAGTACTGGTAAAGAATAAGGATGGTACTACACGCTTTTGCATTGATTATGGCAAGGTTAACGATTTAACAGTAAAAGACACATACCCATTACCCTGCATCAATGACTCATTGAAGCAATTGTCTGGAAATAAATGGTTCTCTACTTTAGACCTGTGTTCGGGGTACTGGCAGGGAAAGATGTAGGGGTAATGGAAGAGAAAGATTGCCCGAAAACTGCATTAGCTTCCTGACAAGGACTGTTTCAATTTCGACAGAAGCGCAAGGGCCAGGTGAGCTAAAAATTAGTAGGAAAAGTGGAAATAAATGTGCACACGCTGGTTTTGCTGGAAAAAAACAACTAGAAAACGAATCATCCTCCAAGCATGGTTAAAGCTTCCTTATACAAATAAATCTATTATTCCTTTCCCCAATGAGGATGATATAACTTACTGTTAGGCCAGGAGTAGCTTCCATCCGGATTACATATTGGTAATGGTAAAACAGCTTGATCCAGAAGGTTAATTGTAACCAAACAATTTTCTTCGTCAGGGTAAGATCCCGGTTCACAGAGACCACCTCCAAATGTTGCAACAGTTTCCAAGTCTGTCTTTTCTATCTTTAAGCTACATATATCATGTATATAGGATTAATGTGTTATTAATATACTTTTCTATATCTAATTCATTACAAAATTCCATAATTCTTCATCATATCAAAATAAGCCATCAGTAACCAGACTGTAATAAATTGTCAGATCATATGTCTTACGTCATATGAATTGGTATAATAAATGTTTTTTCAATGGAAATTGTGACATCACAATGAATTCTAAATTGCGTGAAAACCCGTATAATGATGATTCTCTGGTCAGTCATAAGGAAGAAACCCATTTTTTGCTGTTGAAAATTATTTAGAAAATTTAAGAATAGAAATGCAGGATAATTTATTCCATTTCAGCAGTTTTGAAAGATTTTGTTTTTGTTAAGTCTTTGGTTTTTAATGCTCTTCAACTTTATCATGAACATTCAACTGTTTAGATAAGATAAATGCAGACATGTGTTTTTAGAATAATTAATTATAGTACTGACAATGATTTGATGTTTCAATATGAGTAAGAATGCATGCAATGATGCACTAAGCATATCCCTACTCTTACTATATTTGTACTTTTTTTCTTAACTGCCAAGCTTCTGACCAAGCATAAAGTTATTCTGTTCAGTTAGACAAGTGTGACCAAAAAATTAAAGGTAGTTTATAACATATTTAAACTTTTTAAAAGTAATCGAACTATACATTTGTGTCTGGCAGATTTAACAAATGCTCACAAATATCAACTCATCACTGTCATTCTGTCAAGGAGTAATCCAGAAAAGTGAGAAATATATTTAAAAATTCAAATAATCAGCAATCAGGAAGTTTAATATCTTAAAAAAGCTCATCCATACAACTTATCACTTCCTAGTTTCTGGCCAAACATATAAGTCATATTGTTCAGTACTACCTAAGCGTGATTGAATTCTTTTTTTAGATAAATTGACGACCAAACAGACTGACAAAGGAACAAGGTGAATGCAATATGGCCCAAACTTTTATAAAAGGGGTATAATATGAATAAATGTATACTTACAAGACGACAATTTCCAGATCTCCTATTACTGGAATGGATAGGACAATACCAGTATTCATTATTTTATCAATGCCTGTTAATTAAAAGAACATTTATATGAGGAAAAAACCTGCCGAAAAATTATATCATACCAATATTTATCATCATATATATTCCTGTTGATTCAAATAACATATATCAGAACAAAACTGTAATTAAATTATGTACAGTGCTAATTAAATCATTTCAACTACAGATATTTCTATATTTTTCTTCTACCTATACTTGCATCAGCTGGAAACTGTCAGCATTGTTCTATACAAATCATTATTATTGTTTTACTATTGTTGTTAGGGAGGCTAGTGCCTTAGGAAAGATTTAGAACAAGTTCCAATTTTACCAAACTAGAGGCTCTCAAGAGCCTGTGTCGCTCATCTTGGTCTATGTGCATATTAAACAAAGGACACACATTACAGACAAGAATGGAATTCATGACAAAATTCTAATTTTTTTTGTGGTGATGACTTGTTTGTAGATCTTAATTAACTGAACATTCTTGCTATTTACAATTATATCCATCTATAATGACTTTGGCCTAGTAGTTTTAGAAGAAACGAAAAACAATTTACTAAAAATCATGAAAAATTGTAAAAAATTGACTTTAAAGGGCAATAACTCTTTAAGGGATCATTTGACAATTTTGGTAATGTTTGACTCATTTGTAGATCTTACTTTACTGAACAATTTTACTGTTTACAGTTTATCGCTACTTATATATTCATGATCAGTGGGTCTGAAAATTTCATGACAGATAGATCTTGACATGAAAATTTTCACCCCATGTAAGATTTGCTCTAATGCTTTAGTTTCAGAGATTTAAGCCAAAACCTGCAATTTACCCCATGTTCTATTTTTAGCCATGGCAGCCATCTTGGTTGATGGGTAGGGTCATCAGATACATCTATGAAACTAGATACCCTAAGGATGATTTAGGCCATGCATGATTAAATTTATCCCGATAGTTTCAGGAGAAGATTTTTGTAAAGATTATTAAAAGAAATGAAAATTTTAAAAAAATTTACATTAAAGAGAAATAACTCTTTATAGGGTCAATAGACAATTTTAGTCCGTTTTAACTTTTTGTAGACCTTACTTTGCTGAACTATTTTGCTGTTCACAGTTTATCTCTATCTAATATAATATTCAAAATAAATAACAAAAAACTTCCAAAATTTCCCTAAAACAACCAATTCATGGGCAGCAACCCAACAAGGGGGCTGTCTGATGTGTCTGAAAATTTCAGGGAAAATAGATCTTCATCTAATGAACATTCTTCCATGTCAAATTTGCTCTAAATGCTTTAGTTTCAGAGATATAATCTAAAAACTTCATTTTACCCCATGTTTTTCTTATAGCTATGGCGGCAATCTTGGTTGCTGGGCGAGGTCATCAGATACATTTTTAAAACTACATAGAGTAGAAAATACAAGGAACTTAAGTCTTTTTCAACATATTCCCATTTTGTTTTGATGCAACGTCATCATCAATGTCTCTACAACACACCCATTTTGTATGATGTCACAGAAGTAAAATTATGGAAGTTATTACACATGTGAAATTATCTGTTTTTATTACCCTGGGAAATAACAGATCATTCATTGTAGACAATGCAGTAATGCATTTCTGGTTTTATGGTGTTGTTACATTGCTGTATCATTGACATATTCCCAACTTCTCTTATAATTCATATTGTTAAAAGCTATGTAAATGATTAAATGCACTTTGTGGCTATAGCAGTATAACTTACCATCAAAACCAAGTTTAGGAAGTTGTATTTCTCCCTTAAACACATCAAAACCATAGCTGAACTTGAAAGTACATGGGTTAAAATTAACATAAGCTTTAATCACTCTGAGAAACATTGATATTTTTACATTCATGCAGCATTCTACAGCCATACAGTCACTGGAAAAGATGCAGTATGCTTTCTTTGGCAATGTAAAAGACATCAATGGACATTCTGCAAAAAATAGATATTCATATTAAGATACATATTGCACAAGTTTATAGAAAACAGTTTCAATAAATTTCAAATATAAAATAACTGAAAGATAATTTGTTTGTCAAATCAACATATACATTTTCTTTTACTTAAGTTAATAACAAAAATTAATTTCTTACAAATTCAGTTCTTAAATAGATAATATAAAATAGTTTAAATTGGTGATTCTGTTTTGTTTTTATGGTAATTATATAAGTGACTAAAGAAATTACCTGCAGATAAGAGGTAGAAGTGAAATAAGAATAAAAATATTTTCATAATATTTTGCGGGTTGCATTTGTAATTTAAACTGTTTTTTGCTGTCAACAACTTGTTAAAACATCTATTATGGAATTATAATATGAATACTAATAACAGACTGTCATACTGTTTGCCCTGGAATATTGCTATCATTTGAGCTCTGCAGTAATTAATATCAAGGCAATCACTTTAATTGTAGCATGTTTATAATAGGAGTTCAGGAAGGAAAACATTAGCAATGGATATATGTAGCAAGTCTTTATACAACAGTTACATACGGTTATCTTGGTCAAATATTCTTTTAATCATTTGTTCTCTAGTTCCATTGATTGGTTCCCCTCTTTCCTGTAAGGTCTGTTTGATTTGTTCATCTGTCAGTTCATGTGGGTTAAAACATGGCTTGTTGTTAATTATCGCCTGAAAAAAATGTTCACAATTTTTTAAAAGGAATTTATTTATATCTTTTTATTATGGTTGGAAAATCACCTGTCAAAGCTCTCAGATAAGGTAGACCTTATAAAATTTACAATTGCTTGAACATGATAGAAGTTTAATCCTTATTTCATTTCATGCACATATATCGGGTACTAGCACCATTTAGTCATGCTAAATTACTGCATTCTTCACAATTCTAGCATTTTAGTTAAATTTTAGACTGTTGTCGTGTAAAACGAAAGTGGTGGCATTCATGTTCATCCATATATTGAAATGTAAGTTGAATTTGATGATAATCTTTAACATGTATACAGGTTGAGGATGATTACCGATGCGGCCACTTTCATTTTTTACAAAAACCATCTGAAAAGTGACATTTTTCTGCATATTTGGAAGATTTTTCATATTTGAGCTTGAATCGGAGCTTTTTCAATGACTAAATCAGTTAAAATCTTGCACATAAACTCATTGATTCAAATGTGTCACGGAATAGAATTTCCTTCATAATACTAGTTCCAAAAGGAAAATATATTCTAGAATATTATTTCCACAGGAATAAATATTACAGTATAAGTTCCTAATGGAATAGATGGTAAAGAATATTTGTACCAACAGCAATAGATATTATGACAATGTTTATAACAAAGTTTCCATTGGAACTTCTGTTAGGTGGAACAAATATACGTTGACAACCGGACCTACTCCTTTCACCAATTTATGCACAAAAACTAGGCTTTCACAAATTGACCTACATTTATAATGTCCGATATACATCACTAATAATGTTTTGGTCAAAAATCTTTTGAAAACAAGAGTGCACATACTGAAATGTCTCACCTTCTTTACTAATCAGTGATTTTATGTTGAGAATCCGTAATTTAAGCTTTACTACAAGTATCACATAAACTTAACATGATCCAAGAAAATTAGGTCAAGATCAGATAAACCAAACGAGAAAAACATGTGCACCTTACAATCATTCAATACACCAAATATGGTTTACCTATTGCTTATAGTTTCTAAGAAACAGTAATAACAAAATAAAAAAAAACATTGACAACAGACATGTATACCGCACAATCAATCTATACTTTAAATATAGTTAACCTATTGCTTATAGTATCTAAGAAACATACTTAACCATGAAAACTTAACATTGACCAATGAACCATAAAATGAGGTCAAGGTCAAACGATACCTGCCAGATAGACAAATACACCTTACAATCCTTCCATACAACAAATATAGTTGATCTATTGATTATAGTTGAGTAAAAACAGACTAAAACACAAAACTCAACACTGATTGATTGATTGATTGAACATTGAGCAATGCCAATGAACCATGAAAATGAGGCCAAGGTCAAATAAAACCGGCAAGACTGAGATATACATCATAAAATATTTCCATACACCAAATATAGTAGAATTATTCTATATAGTATCTGATTTATGGATTTAACCACAAAAACCTAACCTTGTTCATTGATACATGAAATGAGGTTGAAGTCAAATGAAAACTGCCTGATGGGCATCTGTAAATTCAGAAATTATTGCGAGGTTTTTATTATTGCGAAAATATAGTTTTCCTATTACTCATAATAAGAAAGAAATTAACACTACAAAAAACCTTAACTTTTTTAAGCAGTATCTAATCCATGAAAATGAATTCAAGGACAATGGACATATTACAGACGGAAACATCGTAACATAAGGCATCTAAATAGAAAGTATGAAGCATCCAGGTCTGCCATCTTCTAAAAATATAAACCTTTTAAGAAGTGATTTAGCACTGTCGCCACTGCCGCATCATTATACCTATGTCGATCTTTCTGCGACAAAAGTCAAAGGCTTGACAATAAAATTAAAAAACAGTTTTCATATTCTACTATCATTTCTTAAATTTCATACACAAAAGGTACAAGATTTTCTTTATTTTCAAATATTCATATTGGTAACCATATCATGAGACAAATACGAGAATATGATGACTTATATATTTTTTTTTCATTTCAATTGTTTGGTTACTGTATTTTTATAATTACCCAAAATCGCCTTTAATATTATAACTCCCAACTTTGTTATTTACAATATTTTTAGACATTTAACTGGGATATTTTCAATAATCACTTACCTCCAAAGTTTTGAGAGCTAGAACAAACTTTGCCCTGCTGTCCGTCATACCCAATTTTGTTAAAAAATTCATAATTGTCCCCATTTTCAGTCTACGTAGAGAAAACTTCTTCATAAAGCTGTCTGCTTTTCGCATCAAGGTTGTAAATCGATCTAAACATTATATAAAATGAAATAATTATATCATATGATGAAGTAAATGAAAAATAAAATATTTCAAAAAATTTGAAAAATACTTCAATGTCTTTAATAGTCCTCTAATTAAAAAAACTTCTTACAAATCATTACAACAAAACAGGTGTCTGGCAACATAATATTCTTTTTAACTTTGTAAAAAAAGGGTTTTTTTTAAATACCTATTGGCTTCTAAAACCAAAATTACTCAAGTGGAACACTTGTAACAGTTTAAGAGCAGTTCTGACATTCAGAAGCTTAAACTCAGCAAACAATTTTTAATTAGAGTAGAGTAAATATAATTCAGAACAAAATATTATCTTGAATATTTAATGATATCATTTTACTTCATGCAAATAACATTGCATATTCAATTGTTTGGTGACCAAACCTACCTTTAATCCTGTTT
Source organism: Mytilus galloprovincialis (assembly GCF_965363235.1). NCBI lineage: Eukaryota > Metazoa > Mollusca > Bivalvia > Mytilida > Mytilidae > Mytilus > Mytilus galloprovincialis. Next base: position 42,466,469 of record NC_134850.1, on the reverse strand, counting down.
TTGGAGTCATCAGTTAGGTAGTTTGGATTAGACTTAGTTTTTGAATACATTCCATTTGTGTCACCTATAATAACATAAATATACTAGATATCTAGATATGCATAAATTCATTATTTATACATGTGTATTCATTATTTATGCATGTGTATTCAAAACACCATAAACTTTCAAATTTGCATATACATGTAATGTAAACGTTTAAATAGTATAGACATTGGGAAAAAAATTTAAACCTGGAAATATATATCTATTTCTATATGTTTTACTAAACAAACAACAATAATGTTAACAAAAGAAGGTATTGAATCAATGGTTGCTTTCAGTAAATTAGAAGTCATCTCTTCAAAATTTTTACACATGCCATAATATGATTTGGTCAATAATGGAATGTTCATGTCACATGTCCTCTTTTATCCAATTATGACAAATCACCAAAGTTTTACTTCCAAAGATCAGCATGAGGAGTGCTCCCAGTAAAGTAAGATCTGCTTACCCTTCCTGAACACCTAAAATCACCCCTGGTTATTGTAAGGGTTCAATGTAGCCCAGTCTTTAGTTTTCTGTGTACTATTTTGTAGAATATTGTTTGTCTTTTCAATTTTTTTTCTTTTTGGCCACGGTAGTGTCTGCTTTCCCAAAGCTTATACTTTTTTATTGTCCCCTTGGTATCCTGTGTCTTATTTTCAACATCTTGTAAATGTTATCTCCTGCTTAACACTTTACAAATCTTCTCCACCATTATTTTTTGTATCTTCAGTTTGTTTTGGTGTTTGTAACAAAAGATACAGTTAGTATGGAGCAAAGAGTACATTATCAAATAAACCATATAACTAATAAAAGCATATAAGATGTAAAAAATATAAGATGTAAAAAATATGAGATGTAAAAACAAGTTGTTTAAAAAAGAAAAAAAAGAAGCAATACATGAACCCATGACTGCTTATTTACTGGTAATTAATTATTGTTTGTTGATTTTTTTTCCTTTTGATTGAAATTATTAAAGAACCTTTGAGAGCATGATCACATACCCCACACCCCTTCTTTTTCACATGGCATACACAATCTCAGCAGATTCCTAAGTGCAAAAACTGATAAAACATTTCTACAACTGCATTATAATTATGTCCTATTATCAACCAATTTCATAAAATATTATTTTGTGGTTTCAAAGAGTTATAATGTTTGGTTTTTATCACTTTTTTTTCACTTTTTTTTCATGATTTTATTGAAATCAATAAATCATAATTCATGAAAAAAAAAATTATTGAAGCAGTGGAAACATACTTTTAATGGTGTCTACTCCTTGCCCTGGGTCTTCACTAGTAGCTGGTGGATCAGGTTGTAAAATCTTACTAAGGTCTAAGTCTGGACTTGTGTTATTTTCAGCCTGTCCACCAAGTCCCACAATTACTCCAGCTGCTATTGTCTCAAACTGAAAAGAAGCATCAACTTAATGTAACTACCAACTTAGGGCTTATGTTGTTCTAATTACATCAACCTTAGTCCTAACAACTTATAATACTTTTATTCGAAATCTAAATCTTTAAAGGAAAATCTTCGACTCATCCAAAATTGGCAGTCAACCATGATGGAGACAACAAGAGTTTATTGAATCTATTTTTATAGGAACTTGAGCAATTAAATTCAAGGCAAAAAAATATCATAAAAAGTAAAAAAAAAAAATAGAATGGTTTTGAAAAATTCTTCCATCTGTATGCGTCAGATACAATTTTTAAAAGATTTATTGTTTGGCCTCTATACAAAGATTTATGAAATAAAACAGATTTTGAATGCTTTGATCAGTATTTTATATTTACCTTATAAACTAATTTGTAGTCATCACATGTCTGTATCCACTTTGGAGTTTCAAAGAATCTTGGAGACAGAAACTTAGTAGGGTCAACAGTTCCATTGCCTTTCTTCATGGCAAAGTGGATATGGTTGAATGGATAACAAGGTGACTCTTTCGCAGTGCCGATGGGATGTCCTGCACCAATCTATAACAGCAAATTCATATTATCATTTGGGTTCAGCAGATAAAGCAAGTGAAACTGAGCTACTGCTCACTGATGATAACCCTGCCGCAAGTGGATAATTTAAAAGTGTATTAATATACAAGTGTTCGGTAACCAGGAACTTGTTGAGGGATGAATCTGAAAACACATCACACGGCAAAACTGAATTGTATAAAACCTGAAACCAAATTTCAGAAATCCTTGTATTGTAGTTCCTGAGAAAAGTGTGACGAAATTTTCAACTTTGCTATCATGTGTAAAATTATACAAGTGTTCGGTAAACAGGAAGTTGTTGAGCGATGAATCTGAAAACGCATCATACAGTAAAGCTGACCCATATAAACCCTGAAACCAAATTTCAGAAATCCTTGTATTGTAGTTCCTATGAAAAATGCAAAGAAAATATTCATGGAACGGATGGACTGATGGACTGACAGACGGACTTGACGGACTGACGGACTGATGGATGGACAAACAGAGGTAAAACACATTATACACTCCCCCCTTTTTTAAAGCCGGGGTATTTTCTTTTTTAAATCGGTGGTAGAATATATGTTCATTAATTGCTGAGTGGATAGAATTGACATTCTTCTGTACTTCAAAATTGATCACTAGCTACATAAATACTGTTGAGGAATCCATACTATAAATGGGTTTGTATTTTCTACAGGTAGTAGAAACAAAATATGATATTTTTTTTCATTCTTTGTCAAACTGTGGTTTCGGACATACTATTTAAAAAAAATACTATACAAAGTATATTGTAACGTTTATGGGTCAACGTAAATTCCCCTTTTTCTATTTTTAGATATTATATATAACTATAGTTGTCCGGTCACTTTTTCGCGGGGATCATTTTTCTCGTGCTTGGAACTCAATGTCCAGACTTGGATATTTAAACCTCGTCAGGGCAGTATTTCATTAGATTGGGGAAAACTTTCGTACTGGTAAGTTGTACTTTAAATTTCATTTTGTTTTGTTTTTTGATGTTTGACTTAAATATTTATTTCCTCACATTTGATATATTTCTTTTCGGTCTTGTAGTCAAACAGTTCAAAAATATTAATTTACGTTTCCCTTCCAGAATAAATAGAGGAAATTGTACACTAGCTAGATATTTTATGATTTCGGGTTTATGAAGAGATGGAGTTCATTTTGATAGCGATATTTAGACAGATGGTTAATCCGAGGGATATTTTGGAGTAACGGTCGTCAATCTACGGAATTGTTTGTGCCTTACTCTGGAATAGAATTTTGTATTATCGCATGTTTAAGTTTTGGGTCTTGAACTGGTCAATGATATTGAAAAACGTTTTCAGACATTGATCTGGTTGGACTGAAAATTAAACGGGTATAGATAAATGCGATGTTTTTTTTACTGGATCGATTTTTGTTCCCTAGTCATAGAATGATGAGGTTCATGATCTAGTCTAACAAAGTCGGTGGGAACCAGTGGGTATATTTATTTTGTCTTGGAAGGTTGACGTCATAACTTGATTGATTGGATAATATTTTAATTAAAGATGACTAGTGTACAGCTCTCAATATTTTAAGTAAATGGACACCTCAAAATTCTAATATCATATTATTTTTTTCAATAAGATAGCACTTAGGCCAAACACTGTTTTCAATTGGTTAACTTGTACTGGGTATTTTTTTCACCGCATCGTTTGTCCAAAAAGGGGAAGTTCTAAAATGTAATTAAATTCTGAATTGATAATTTCACATGGAGATACCACGATATTTATGTATTTATGTGTTGTCTTTGTCTATTAAATATGAAACTGTTTTATGAATTTTGGTCATTTGTTATATGAGCAAATACTTTGTTTGGCAAATCGTCATCACTGGTCATATTTAGGTTTCTGATACCTGTCATTTATTGAATTTACTGTTTCGTTGTATTGTCAGTATGCTGTCAGAAGTCCTGGAGCGAAAGCTCATGCAATCTTTAACTAAAAAGGTAAGGTATTTTGAATATTTGAAATAGAAATTAAGAGGATATTTCAGGAAAGTACAAAGTAAGTTAACAATGAAGTTTGTGTACTTTTTAATTTAAAAATTATTAAAGGATAAAAATAGATTTACATTAAATAGGCTGTTGGTTTTCTTGTATGAATTGTTTTACATTTGTGATTTCAGCGCCTTGATTATGTGGTATGGGCTTTGCTCATTATTGAAAGTCATACAATGACATTTAGCTGTTAATTTCTGTGTCATTTGGTCTCTCATGGAGAGTTGTCTCATTGGCAATCATACCACATCTTCTTTTTTATATATTATGTGTGAGTTTATACATATTGGTCTCCTATATATTTATATTCATACTTGTCTCCTTGCATTTAGAGAGAAATTACTCAATTGTCCTAATTCTATCTTTTGAAATCTTTATAAAAAAAAAGTAAAAATTAGTTACACTAAAGTGCAATGTGGCAGTAAAGGTTGATCCGCTGAAATTACTCAACCTATATTTGTTTACAATCTATGCTAGATTTATTTGTTTGATTCAAAATTCAAAATTAATACTGCTCACAAGTATTGTGTCTGCCTCTAGGTGACTAAAACTTAAACCACAGAGTGAGTTTATTATCAACTGGCAAAAAACCTATTAAAGTCCATTTATAAGTAAAATATAGATATACAGAAGGGTTTTTTTTACTTCTGGATACTATCTTATGATCATAAACAATATTCTTTCCAAGTTTGGTAGAAATCCAGGTTATTTGAAGAAAGTTATTAAAAATTTTAAAATTTAACCACAGTAAAATATGGATAAACAGGATTACTTTTTTTTCAAGAAATTTATTTCTGGATTCTTATGATCATAAACAAGCTTCTGTGCTTCTTAGGACAGTGGACTCTTGACCTATTTACTTTCATTATGTATATTAATGATCTTGTTTATATTGTTTGTCTTTGTTTTGTTATGTTGTGTCACATACTATAGATGTAAGGTGTAATAAAATTTAACAAGAATGTGTCCCAAGTACACGTATGCCCCACTATAATTTTCTACGTTCAGTGGACCGTGAAATTGTGGTGAAAACTCTAATTTGGCATTAAAATTAGAAAGATCATATCATACAGAACATGTGTACTAAGTTTAAAGTTTATTGGACGGACGGGCTAACAGGCGAATGAACATACAAACGAACGAACAGAGGAACGAACGGACAGACGAACGGACCCACAGACCAGAAAACATAATGCCCCTCTACTATCGTAGGTGGGGCATTAAAAGGAAATGGGGAATGTGTCAAAGAGACAGCAACCTTACGGCAGAGCAGAAAACAGCTGCAGGCCACCAATGGGTCTTCAACACAGTGAGAAAATTGTAATGACAATAAAGATTTGAATTGATTTGAATTCTTGTTTTCAAATTTCCAATAGGGAACATACTTTATATAATTGTATCAATAAACCAATTTTTTGAGACGTTTCGGCCATTGGCCTTCTTCAGTTCGTTATTTTTCCTCACAACTACATGGCTGACATTACATTTGTATTTCCTTTTTCAATCATTGAAAAGATGTTAAAGATAAATTTCCTTGGAAACGTAATGACTTCACAATACTTTAACGTCACAATAACATGACTTCATAATACTTTTGTATGAATGAAAGTTAAATTATATAAGCTTTGATCAATTAAAGTCATTCATTTTTAACACTAATTCCTAAAGGTCTAATTGTATTTAGTTTTTTCATCCATTGTGCCTCAATATATCTCCTGTAATTTGCTGATTTATCGTAAATTTGTTGCAGAACCTGAACTGTGATGTCCTCCTTACAATGATCCTCTTGGTTAAAATGTTCTGTCACAGCTGTATCTCTATCATGTCTGATATCTGCAAGATGCTGTTTTATTCTTTCGTTGAGTGATCTTTCTGTTTCTCCAACATAGACGTAGTGGTTACATTTTTCACAGTGAATTATTATTTGTGGGATACCAAATAATTATGGATTTTGTGGGTAATGCTTACCAATTGCAAGTTTCAACAATTTGGAACTGTTTAATAAAAAAAAAATCTTTTTGCTTTAAAACAAATTCTGTTTCTTTCTCTTAATCTTTAAAAATTCAAATGACCCAGAAATTAAAATGGTCCAATCATATAAGCTTTACTAATAGATCTTACCCTGTTTTCAATGTAAAGTTCATCTGATGGATGCAGAATACTTGTATTGACTTTAACACCATTTACATAGATCTTGATGTCATTTAAGGCAGCAGTGTTTGCCTCAATGATGACCTCATCAGGGTTGTCTCCCTTATATACAATTCCAGGAAAAGGAGCAACCACCTGTAAAGGCAATATTATAGTAGTTTTGTTTGTTTATATCAATTTTTCACTTGAAGATGATTAAATGAAATTAACTGATCATAAAAGTTTAAAGTGACAAAGAGTGATATTAACAGGTTAATTCAACATCCAACAACAAAGCATCTAGAAATTTTTTCACACTATTTGGACATTTTGAAATGACTTGAAAATTTAGGTCTTTTTATTTCAAATTTGAAATTATTCACTCTGAATTCAAGGCATCAACAAACTTGTATTGACTGGTTTCATCAAGAAGTTTCTTACCATTTTTCTAAAAACGGTTTATACAATTTATGGAATGCAACAGTTAAAAAATCAAATGATTTTAATTAATAAAAATGGTAAATTTCTCAGGAATCACTAATGCTTTTTCGATTTAAAGGATGAATTAAAAACCACAAGTAGCAAATGAATACTAAATTTTGAGTGATTCCTGATTAATTTTCAGGATTTGTTCTGTTTTTCAAAGACAGGAAATCATCATATTTTAATTTTCATTACCTGTAAAAATGTTTGAATATAACTGACAATAGTTTCACTCATTTAATTCAGCATGAAATCTTTTTTGCATTTTACAAATAAGTTTTATCTGGTGAAAACAAATCCACACCTGCATATTACATGTACATATATTAGAGAACTTCACTGCACAAGGTCAATTTCTATCCTACACAGCTCATATGATACATCTCAAATGACAGCTGTTCCCTAAATGAATGTAGGAGGGTTAGATGGAACTATTTTTGTTTTAGATATGTAGTACTTTCCAGTATGTTCTTTCTTGACATTTTGGTGTTGTACATCTTAAAAAAGATCTGAATCAATTTAAAAAGAATTTATCTCAAACCAGTGCTAGGGGCCATCTTAAACTTGCAATGAGGTGACAGTCATGACAGTTGGGTTGTTTTTTTTATTGCTCCATGTTGTAGATCTCATTGTAAATTTGAGATGAATAGAACACGTTTTCTTTGCATTTTGCTGTGCATGTACATAATTTGTGTCGAGGATGGATATTTTTTCTATTATATCAAAATCTCCCCAAAATAAAATGTTTTTCCTATTCTTAAAGACAAGCCCTATAGCTACTTACCGTTTTTCCAACATCAATTTCAAGGTCAACACCTGCTACAGCATATTCTGATTGGCCAGATTTTTCCATCTTTGAAGGATAAAATCCTTCTCCTTTACAAGGCCCTGCATCTAATCTGTACAGTCTTGGAAAGTCTATGTGGCATTTGGGTCCAAAAAGTGAGTTTATAATGGACTGTCCAAATTCATATCTAAAACATTATTTTAAAAATAGTTTCTTTTAAAATATATCTATGATATCCTTAAGAAACCTACCCGTAATGTTCTTGGTCAGAGTTAAACATAGGTGAGATATTTATGTCAAGAATAAACATATGTAAGCTTTCAAGTCAGTAAGAAATTAAGATTGTTTTGTTGTAGTCATTGGAGTAACATCTGGGTAAACTAGAGCTGCCAAATAGCCGGACTAATACTTTCCATACTTGCAACTAGCTGCTGCGGTGAAATTTCATATCAAAACAAAGACATTTTAAGATCATCATTCTGGCTGTCTCATCCTTTTGATTTATATTGTATGTTAAGAGTCATTCTCTGTAAGCATCAAAGGATTTCAAAGAAATTGAGAAATGCATACTCATGGATATCCTTTATTTTCATATCATGGGTTAGTAATGGTGCACTGACAACAAAAATAATAATCATTTAAAAATTTGAAGTGTTGGTTGCCATGGAAACAAGTTGCTCTGATTTTAGTTGAAAAACGTCAAAAATGCTCGATGAAAACTCCATTTTTACCCTTTTTTATCGCTTTTTTTCCAATAGACTGGACACATCTATCCCCAGTTTTCTTTTGCTCTACAACTATTATCTATTAGTGTTTCAAAATACATTTGAAAGTTTCGAAAGTTTTTTCATCTAAAGTAAAAAATTTGAAATTTAAAATTTGATGTTTTTCAAAAAATCAAGATTTGCAAAAAATCACAAAATAACCCAATTTTATGGCTTCAAAATTTTTTTTTCCAGATTTTTTGGCATAAACGAAGATCATCATTATAAAATATTGCATCTGATGCATTCTTGACAAAAATATCTCAGAGGGTATATTTTTTATTTTTTTTTTAATTTTGTTTGAAAAAAGATCACTTCTGAATTTTTGGATTTTTTTTTTTAATTTTAGGGAAAAAAAATCCAGGCATAAATTTCATTATTGCAATCCTTATATCAGATGATCAAATAAGAACATGAAAATAAACTACACACATTGTGATACCTTACATACTAGTACATGTAGTCAATGAAAAAAAAATGAGATATAAATATCATGTTTTTTATACGAAAAATGACCAAAAAAAATCCTTCGAATGATCTTGTCTGTTAACTTTTTCCATACATTCCCTGATTAGACAACTGAAATCTACATTTTGCATGCAAGTTGTTGGAAACTGGTAACTGTATAATGAACGACTGAATTGCAAGCTTTCAATTATCTGCCTTTTCTTTTTACATTAGTATGTGTCGCAATTGTTTTCATAACCATACTTAACTATTGCTATCAAAACTTATGTTTCGATAACTTGACGTGATGGAATTAACTTGCATTATTTATTGTGCTATTGACAACTGATCTCTGTCAAATAATGCATACATTTCTTGATCCATATACTATAATAGGTTTTAATCCAACATAGTAAGATTAAGATATTGTAGTTTTTATTCAGAGAAATATTTTTAATTTCTACAAAGTACAAAAATACAGCAATGATTATAGTAAGATAAAAAGTAAATGAAGCAAAGAATGAATAACGAGTAAGCTAAGTTGTTATAACGAGTGAAATTAGCTAAGTCGTTAAACAAGTTAGCTAAGTTGTTTAAACAAATAAGCTAAGTCGTTAAAACAATTTAGCTAAGTTGTTATAACAAGATAAATATGCTAACTCGTTATAACAACTTAGCTAAGTTGTTTAAACAAGTAAGCCAAGTCGTTAAAACAAGTTAGCTAAGTTGTTATAACAAGTAAGCTAAGTTGTTTAAACAAGTTAGCTAAGTTGTTATAACAAGATAAATATGCTAAGTCGTTATAACAACTTAGCTAAGTAGTTTAAACAAGTTAGCTTAGTCGTTATAACGACTTAAAAATAAAAATCTACCCTGACACTTACCGGTTTCCGTAGATTGGTTTACCCTAAAACAGACACATTTCCCTCGGACACTGACTTCAGGGGAAACATGGTGAACAAATTAACATATCTCCCTTGGGCAAGGTAACCAATTGTAATTTGTATAATATTCAATGTTGATTCTGGTTGTTTGAGAACTGATATTCATGACATCTAATTGCATCCAAAACGTCTCGAAATATCACAATATTGCTGAAAGCGGCATACAAACCATCAATCATTGTTAACCTAGTTAATTTTATAATGCTTTAAATGATAAATTGATCTTTCAACCTTTTCAAAAAATAACAGTGGGCAAATTATACATTTAATCTTCAGTGAAATTATAAATTAAATCTACAGATATGAATATAGAATACAAATTCATCACCGGTCTTCGTCCACATATGGCGATTTTTAGGAAATGTTTACCGCAAAGTGTAACATGAAAGCAATGGTTTTTTTCCCGTTATTTAAATAAATTCCATTGGACACATATACTGACCTCGCTTGCATAAAGTTATAAACAGACATAATTGAGGGATGTTGAAAGTGATGTAATATGTACTTGGTCCGATTATGTGGCAATAAGTTTTGAGTATACAATTCATAACATTTTTGTCGAGCCTGCAACTTTTGTTGCAGAAAGCTCGACATAGGGATAGTGATCCGGCGGCGGCGTTAGCTCACTTTTTAAAAGCTTTATATTTAGAAGGTAGAAGACCTGGATGCTTCATACTTTGTATATAGATGCCTCATGTTACGAACTTTCCGTCAGTCACATGTCCAATGTCCTTGACCTCATTTTCATGGTTCACATGGTTCAGTGACTACTTGAAAAAAGAGTTAAGATTTTTTGTAATGTTAAATTCTCTCTTATTATAAGTAATTGGATAACTATATCTGGTATGTGCGTACCTTGCAAGGTCCTCATGCCCGTCAGACAGTTTTCACTTGACCTCGACCTCAATTCACGGATCAGTGAACAAGGTTAAGTTTTGGTGTTCAAGTCCATATCTCAGATACTATAAGCTATAGGTCTAGTATATTTGGTGTGTGGAAGGACTGTAAGGTGTACATGTCCAACTGGCAGGTGTCATCTGACCTTGACCTCATTTTCATGGTTCAGTGGTTGTAGTTAAGTTTTTGTGTTTAAGTCTGTTTTTCTTATACTTAATGCAATAGGTGTACTATATTTGGTGTATGGAATGATTGTAAGGTGTACATGTATAGCTGACAGGTGTCATCTGACCTTGACCTTATTTTCATGGTTCAGTGGTTTAATAGCTAAGTTGTTGTGTTTTGGTCTGTTTTTCTTATACTAGATGCAATAGGTCTTCTATATTTGGTGTATGGAATGATTGTAAGGTGTACCTGTCTAGCTGACAGGTGTCATCTGATCTTAACCTCATTTTCATGGTTCAGTGGTCAAAGTTAAGTTTTTGAATTTTGGTCTATTAGTCATTTTTTCTAATACTTTATGTATAAGGTCAACTATATTTGGTTTTTGGAAATATTTTATGATATATATGTCTGTTACGCAGGTTTTACTTGACCTTGAACTCATTTTCACGGCTTATTGCTCAGTGTTAAGTTTTTGTGTTTTGGTCTGTTTTTCTGAATTTATAAGCAATAAGTCAACTATATTTGTTGTATTGAAGAATTGTTAGCTGTACATGTCAGCCTGGCATGGTTCATCGATCAATGTTTTCTTGGTTAATGTTGAGTTTATGTGACAGTTGTAATAAAGCTTTACATTTGTTCTATCAACATAATATCTATGATTAGTAAAGAAGGCGAGACATTTCAGCGTGTGCACTCTTGTGTTTAAGTAAACTTACATATAAGGTGGAGAACTGAATTGAAAAATTTAGAAATTCTTCTATATGTTAAAGGACATATAACTCGCAGTCTCTGCACTAAACTGCAAGTAAAATTCTTCTATTCCAACTAAACTTTTAAAATAATTAATCTTCCGGCTTGTGTTCTCAAAAGTTTAGCATACAGGCAAAACTCTTGAATAGTTAAAGTGACATCACAAAAATTTAAAATTGATCTGTATTTTGTAGTAATTATCATTGTGTATAAGTTTTATCACATTTGGTTGAGGCTAACTTTAGAGAATGGAAATACATGTCCTGACCACATGATACGCTCGTCACGTTTTCAAAGCATAAAGATCAATAACAGCTGTTTAGTCAACAACATAATTGTGCTACTTTTTATACGCCTGTTTACAGGATGTATTTTGGTATACTGCATTGTAATTTGGTTTATGAGAATAAAGATATATATATATATACGACTCATTGCTGACCATCAGCTTTTGTCTACTCTATGGTTGGGTTGTTGTCTCTTTGACACATTTTCAGTCCCAATTTCATTGTCCGTCCGTCATCAACATTTGGGACATTTAACTCAAAAACGCTTTTATCAATTTGCATAAAACTTTGGTGAATTGTTTTTATTTATTGACCTGAATTCCCTTTCGTTTTTAAAATTTTTAGATTTTACCTTTCTAAGTTTATCGGGTTTTATTCATTAAAAAAGGAGAATTTTCCAGTTTTCAGACAAAAATCAAAAATGCTTTTACCAACTTGCAAATAATTTTAGTGAATTGTTTATATCTTTTCACATGGACTCCTTTTTGTTTTGTAATTCTAGATATTACATTTCCAGTATCATACCTGCCAACTTTTCAAAATGCCCATGTCAGTTTAGCGTGCAATATTGCTTTAACAATATTTTAATGTTGTTTTTGAGCTTCTTCATTCTGTTACAAGCCTATAGCCCTTGTAAAATCAAATGTTTTGTTTAAAATTGTTAACAAAATTGCTCTTTCAAAATTTCCATTTAGGAGCTTTCATGGGGGAAAGCCCCGCAAATAGTGACAGTTGGCAGGTATGCAGTATACAGGATTTTATTCATAAAACCAGAGGCTCTAAAGAGCATGTGTCGATTACCTTGGTATATGTGCATGTTAAACAAAGGACACAGATGAATTCATGACAAAATAGTGTTTTGGTGATGGTAACGTGTTTGTAGATCTTACGTTAATGAACATTATTGCTGCTTACAATTATCTCTATCTATAATGAACTTGGCCCAGTAGTTACAGTGGGAAATATTTTGTAAATATTTTTAAAAATGTATACAATTCATGAAAATTGTTTAAAAGTGAATATAAAGGGCAATAAATCCTTAAGGGGTCAATTGACCATCTTGGGTATGTTGACTTATTTTTAGGTCTTACTTTGCTGTTTATTATTGATGATTACAGTTTATCTCTTTCTATAATAATATTCAAGATAATAACAAAAAGCTGCAAAATTTTCTTAAAATTACCAATTAAGGGGCTGCAACCAAACAACAGGTTGTCCAATTCATCTGAAAATTTCAGTGAAGATAGAACTTGACCTGATTAACAATTTTTCCCGAAGGTCGATTTGCTCTAAATGCTTTGGTTTCAGAGATATAAGCAAAAATCTACATTTTACCCCTATGTTGTATTTTTAGTCATGGAGGCCATCATGGTTGGTGGGCCGGGTCACCGGACACATTTTTTAAACGAATACCCCAATGATGATTGTGGACAAATTTGGTAAAATTTTGTTCAGAGGAGAAGATTTTTTTAAAGTTAACGACGGCAGGTGACGGACGCCGGACGCAAAGTGAAGAGAAATGCTCACTTGGCCCTTCGGGTCAGGTGAGTTAAAAAGGGGGATTTTTCACTTTTCAGACAATATCTCAAAAATGCTTTCAGCCATTCTTATGAAACTTTGATGAATTATTTATATCTATTGATGTAAGCTTCCTTTATAATTTTACAAATTTTACAATTTACATTTCCAAGTCATAAGGTTTTATTCATAAGAAAGGGGGGTTTATAAGTTGTTTTTTTTTTATAATAACTCAAAAATGCTTTCGGCAATATCATGAAACTTTATTGAATTGTTTATATCTATTGATGCAAGCTAACTTTTGATTTCATACATTAGCTAATATAACATTGAGAAGTAATTGAGCTTTATTCTTTGAAAATATGACAGACGTATCATGCACTCATGGCGCAGCTGTTTAATAGACAGGTAAATACTGCTATAAATGGTGATCTTGGCTTGAAGTCCTGTTCCTTGTCCCAACCATCACATCAATAATTTCATACAGTTAAAGATTTGATATTGTTTTCGTGTCACAAGTATGTCTCTTTCTGGCAGAACTTTTCCTCTTGTCATCAGGTTCACAGCAAGTACTGCTCGACCCAATCTCTTCTTTTAATTGTCTACATGTTTGGTGTGTTCCAATTTCACTCAACACCAGGCAAAGATTTTTCCTTTTCCTTTCTCCATTAAATGGCATTTTGCATGAGCAATTGTTGGGAATGTGTTAAACATTACAAAAAAATCATTTGTAAAATTTCAACTTAAATAATTTAGCACAAAACCAATTGATGGAATGATTTCATTTTCACAAGTTCAGTAGAGCACCGGGAATGTTTTCAACAGTCTTATTTGTGATTAAACCGCGAGCGGTAAACAAAACACATTCTATTGTGTTTATAGTACTTTAAATACATTTGTCACGGTCCTACAATTGGAATTGTTTTCTGTAGACAAACAAAAACATTTGTGTCTTCTTGTCTGAAGAGTAATTCAGGGGAAGCTACTCCTGCTACACAGGGGTAATTAAAAGGGGCTTTAAATTGAGATTTTAGTGTTCAGCAGTTGTTATATTTAATTTTGATTACATGTATTTTTTTCTGAGATCAAGATTAAGTATTTGCAGACATTTAAAGCATTTTTGTCAATTTCAATATTATTTTTGTAACAATATAAAAAACGGTAATTTCGAAAACCATGTTTTCAAAAAATTGAATTTACCAAAATTTTCAAATATACCCCTCCCAATTTTTTGTATTTTGATTAAGCAATGGTTAAACTATTTAAAAATAATTTTAACCATATTGGGAAAATCTGGGTTGAAAATTTTCGAAGCTTTCAAAACAGGGTAAAATTGGATTTTCAATACACATGGAATTTGACCCTTTTTGGAGCTAGGTTCTTGACATACATGCTATTAAATATATTTTTTTAAATGCAATTTTTAAATATGTCGTTACCATACTTATTCATAATAGCAAATACAATTTTCTTTTTTATTCTCTTGAAGGCCGTATTTATCTGACTAAAATTGCACATTTTTAGCCTTTTTTCCTTGCCAAAATTGACCAAAAAGTGTTCAAGCCGTTACCATAGCAACCAAAATTTTTTACACGAAACTGGTTGTATTTTTCAGTATATCTCAACTGTTAGATCATTTTTACAAATTTTTAACTAATTCTGTGACATGTCATTTCCACATGATTTTGATGCTTACAGAGAATGACTCTTAATATCAAAGATGTTTAGTTTTGTCCATCATCATCCCACTTAGCTGATAAGTCAAAACCCTACATAAAAACAAGTCTTTTAAAAATCATTAAAAAAATCAAAGTGATGGAAGTCACTCATGGAAAGATTAGAAGAGTAGTTTGAATAATTTCATATAAAGGTATGGTGGGGGAAAATGAACATTAATAAAGCACTATTACTGAAAATTGCATTAACAGCAGGTCTTTAGAAGGAAACGTGTTTTTCCAGTATGATGATAAAATGAGCCCAAATTAAATAATATGGGTCTCTTAATTTGCACAACTGTATTTAAACTGCATGCAGTTTATATCTCATCCAAATAATGTTGTCTGTTTTGAACATGTTTAAAAAAAAAAAAAAAAAAATTGCAAATCAAAAATTCAAAATTGATTGATGGGGAATTAACTAATAAACAATGGTTTGTTATAATTTAAAGTTTTAAAATTTTTTTAAGCCAGTTCCTGTTAAAAAAAAAAGTGAACTAATCTAAACAGTTGATTAATTACAGATGGGTCAAGATGAGTATAAGTTTCTCCATAGGCAGTAATGGCAACGTTTTCTTCTGTTGCTCAGTCCATATCGTTAACTTGGATATGTGTGATGGCTCATTTCGAAGCTGAGACATTTTCACATATGTGGTTAAATTTTTGGGGTACGAAGTGTGATTACTTTTTAATAAATTAGCAAACCCCAAGTATCCTTTTGTGATGCGTCTCCTCATGGTAAAAAATCCAATTTTTAACACAATACGTTCTTTGAAAATTTAATACTTTGAACACATTTAATAGCTCCTTAGATTCTACACATTTAATAGCTCCATAGATTTTACACATTTATTCTGTGTTCCCCTACTTTCTAAATTAACACAGATGGTTAAGCTCAGTCACTTGTTTATCATAGAAAAATGTCAAATATCACTATTCCGATCAGAGATTTTTTGTTTACACTTGACTTTTAGAGTTCCTCATTTCAAGGCCCATTAGGGATATTGTCCCAGATGATTAATGGAAATTTATCAAGTAAATTATAGGCTTTACTTGAATATCTTTTATATATTCATATTTATATGGGGACGAAGTCCCCTATTACAGTAGAAAATTTTTTTTTAAAAAAATCGATTTTTTTTATTGTACTAATGAACTCAAAATCATTTCAAAAAATGTTGGAAATGGAATGTCGCGTTTTTGAATTTTGGGATCTGCGCAGAAATCTATTTCCGTTTGCGGTCTTGTTTCATGAGACTTTGAATAAAATGTATATTTATCAGTCTAAGAAAGGAATTCAATAAAAATTCATTTTTAAAAATTGTTTGTTATAAAAAAGACGTTACCTAATGACAGCGTTTCTTTGTTTACATTGAATATGACGTCATCACTAAATCCCTTACAACAGAACCAAAATCGGAAACGCTACGGTATTTCCATTTCTTTTTTTAACATGTTTGATTTTTTTTTTAAACATACAGACTGCGTCCCCATTTCACAGGTAATGCCTGCCTCATATTAGTCATATTTCATTTTTTTTTAATATTCTTGTTAATTCTATTTGTCTTTCAGATATAATTTACAGAATCACTTTATGTAATGTAGATGAAAAGTAATAGGCAATAAATAAATCTATCATCCTTATATATATCAAACATCTAATAAATACATTTGTGTATTCAATTATGAGGTCTAATATTTGTGTATTGGGATGTTTATTGAGGGATATGAATAATTATGTAAGACTGAGGTTGATAAGTATTGGTCAATTTGATTGACAGTTTAGAAGGTTGTCAATCATACTAGTATTGTATTAATACCCAATTACCTAATCCAAATGTTTTTGAAAAAGCCTGCACATCAACACACCTTAATGACATACATTCTTGAATGAAATGCTCCAATAATATATCATTTTTTTCTGTTTATATGTGTATTATGTGCACAGACACGAGAACCATAGGGAACTATATTTCAGTGTGAATGCATTTAGCAACCGTAGCTAACCTGTCGTGTTGTTAGGGAGGCCGGTGCCTTAGTAAAGATTTAGAACAAGTTCTAATCTTTCCAAAAATTAAACATACCCTTCCTTCAGTATTGCATATGCCTCTTTCACTGATTTCACTAGCCCAAAGAACTTCATATATTTATTTATAAATTCATCTGCTATTCCTCTCAGTCCGTCAAAAGGTTCCAGAAGCTCATCGATAATATTAGTTAAATTATCTATTATCTGTTCCTTTATTTGTTGCTGAAAATGTAAAATCAAAAATATTCAATAAGCCATATATAATAATAAGAGTGTTAGGTACAGTTGGCAATAGATCTATACAGCACCTTAAGGGATTCAATCAATCAATTGTATTGTTTGTTGTCATGTTGGCTTGTTATTTGGAAATGATATATCATTAGATTTCCTTCATTTTGATTGGCAGACAACAATCATCTATACGGTACTGTAGATTCATTAATATTTGTTACATAATTTTCCTAAAACCATGAAAATTGGTAGTTAAGAAAATAAATGAATTCATAGTATAATTATAAGAAAGTGTTATTTATTTCCCCAATACAATAAAACATTTATTGACTACACATTGTCTGCATAACAATGTTTAACTAATGTGCAGCAATATTTAAAACACAAAGCTTGATTTATCTTATAATTTCCTTGTTGTAAAAATTAAACTGTACTTTTACCGAATTTAATTGCTCCTTTTTGAAGCTCTAAAAAAACCACTTGAAAAGTATATTAAAAAAATTGACAGTCCATGCTTTAGTTGATACTTTAAGATGTGAAATTTTTTTTCATCATTGAAGACCTAATACAGTAATTCACCGTTTCAGAATCCAATGAATTCTGGGTAGTATTTTCAAAGCTTACATCATAACATTGTGATTGGCTTACAAGTCCTAAAATATGGGTATTCAACCAATGATATGATGTTATTTTCATATTGGGGTACAAACAATGAACTTACCCACAATCCTTTTAGAATGAAATGTTTAATTGCCTAGATGCAAAACAGCACCACCTGTACAGGTTCTTTGATACCAGCTTCATTCTAATAAAATTGAGAATGTAAATGGGAAATAAGTCAAAGCGACAACAACCCAACCAAAGAGCACACAACATATACTATCTTTGAAAAAAAAACCAAGAAAATCACATAAAAGGAATATTTGGTCTAACCAACCTGGGAAACTTTGCCTTTAGTGAATTTTGCCACAGGATCATCTCCTTCAATAACAGAAGTTGATATCCAGGTGGGTCCACCTGTTGCCAATGCTTTAACAGCTTGTTGTGAAAGAGCCGAAATTTCTTCAAAAACTGTTGAAATATCCCACCAGTAGGGTTTCTCATCTGCAAAAATAATAACATGATTATTTCGCACTTTAAAATTGATAAAACACAGGTTTTTTTTCATTTTAGTATATCTTTAACTCACCTGATATGATTAAACATGTTTTACATAAACTGAACTCTGTAAGTTGTCAAAAGTAATTAATACACTGATTTAAAAAACTCATTAACACATTTTTAATATACAAATCACTATAAAGAATAATCCTATGAACTACAAACAGAGCAAAGACATGTTGTGTTGACAAGAGTCATTGTCTCCCAAACCATGAATTTAAAAATCCATGAATATGGAAGTTTGCCTCAATCCACAAAAATTGGTACATACGAAAAATAAATGAATCCATAGTAAAATGTCACAATAAAGAAGACAAGCGGTAAATGTGCATGGAAAATATTACACTACAGACCTGTTAACTATTCTAATTTATGGAGATATCCCCCTTGAGAGGTGTTAATTTAACCTGAATTTGTTACAAGGGTTATCTCAGGAATTCATACTGCCTACACAAATAAATTAAGGTCTTTGTTTTATGGTATTTCATACATAAAAGCCACAATTTTGTAACTTTAACAGTGTTATAAATCTTGACCTTTTTTGACAATGGAAAAGTGAGGATAGACTTAGTTAATTCTTTATGCTTTGTCTGCATTTGGAAGACAATAGTGTTGCTTGTATATTTACTAATTACCTTTCAAGAAGAAGCAAGCTTCTTGTGTTTTATTCTTTACATCTAGTAAAGCCTTTATAGAAGTATAAATCCTGCAACAATAATATTGTTATATTAGAAGCAAATTAAGAGCCATAACGTTATTATGTTCTTTAATCATGTTAATCAAAAACAACATAAGATAAACAAAAGAGTCTAGCCTGATTTCAGAAATATTTGAATACTTATACTGCAATTGTTTAATTGAAGGTCAACTAAAAACTTAACTAAGATCAAATTCATTTGACACCAAACTTTCTACATATACTCTTTATAATTTTTTTTTATATAAACACAGAAACAGTGAACAATTACAATGCTAAACAAAGAAAATAATGCACAAATTGAGATTAAAAATAGGGGAAATACACTAGACATAGTATCATTGGAATCATCTCTTATATATCAGTATTAGACCCGTTAACAAACATTCTACTCATTGTACAACAAAACAAACATTTCTACTCACTGTCCAACACCTTTACCAATCTTAGTTAGTGCAGTTTTAGGATCTTTCATTATAACCTTAAAGGCATTAATGATATCAACAATACTTTCATAGATTAATTTAGCATTCTGTGGAATAATAACAGTGATGATCTGAACCAATGTCTGAAAGAGAAAAATAAATCATAAATAAACATTTGTCTTGAAGTATATATCCACCTTGGTAAATCAGATATTGAACCTTTTTATATTAAAAATGATCGAGCAATAATATGAGGCCATAGGACACAATGCCCCACTCACACATTTTCCATATTAAACCCTTAATATGCTGAATTGTTTTCTGAAAATATAATTTATAGGGGTAAGGGAGTGAGGAGGTATGGGTTGGGTGGGTGAAAACTAAATGCCCCACAATTGGTCATGAGGTGCAAAATGCGTCCATTTAGATGATTAATCATCCTATTTCTGGACCTGAAAGACAGAAGGATGCTGACAGATGTATGCAACTGTAGTCTTCATGTAGTGTGAAACCCAGTGAACACAATGAAGCTGAAAACTTTCAAAAATAGTGTAAACCCTCAGGCTCATACTACTGATCATCTTTATTATTGATATAAATCTAGGAAACAACTTCTTCCAGTTGCGGGACCAGTTGTTATAAAAAATTAAAAACAAAACACCTAGCAGTGAATTAAAAATTAAAATTAACAAGAGTATGTCCATAGTACACAGATGTCCCACTCGCACTATCATTTCCTGTGTTTAGTGGGCCGTGAAATTGGGGTAAAACCTCTAATTTGATATTTAAACTAGAAAGATCATATCACAGGGAACATGTATACTAAGTTTCAAGATGATTGGACTTCAACTTCAAAAACTACCTTGACCAAAAACTTTAACCTGAAATTTGCACTTTCATTTTCTATGTTCAGCGAAACGTGAAATTGGGGTTAGAAGTAACTTAAAACACTAATTTGGCATTAAAATTAGAAACATCATATCTGAGGCACATGTGTACTGAGCTTCAAGTTGATTGGACTTCAACTTTATCAAAAACTACCTTGACCAAAAACTTTAACCTGAAGCGGGACAAACGGACAGACGGACAGACGAACGAACGAACGAACGGACAGACGAACGAACGAACGGACAGACGAACGAACGAACGCACAGACCAGAAAACATAATGCCCCTCTACTATCGTAGGTGGGGCATAAAAAAAATCACCTCAACCCCTAACGGGACGGATTGTGCCTGATATTCATATGATGAAGACATAATCTTTCAATCAGCTTAATTGAGGTCTGGAGCTGGCTTGTCAGTTAACTGCTAGTAGTCTGTTGTTATTTATGTAATATTGTCATTTTACTTATTTTCTTTTGTTGCATCTTCTGACATCGGACTCGGACTTCTCTTCAACTGAATTTTAATGTGCGTATTATTATGCGTTTACTTTTCTACATTGACTAGAGGTATAGGGGGAGGGTTGATATCTCATAAACATATTTAACCCAACCGCAGGAGCCTCTGGCCTTTGTTACTCTTGTATGATTTTTAATTTTAGTTTCTTGTGTAAAATTAGATTAGTATGAGGTCCATTATCACTGTATTAGTATACATATTTTTAAGGGGCCAGCTGAAGGACGCCTCCAGGTGCAGGAGTTTCTCGCTACATTGAAGACCCATTGGTTGCCTTTGGCTGTTGTCTGCTCTATGGTGGGGTTGTTGTCGCTTTGACACATTCCCCATTTCCTTTCTCAATTTTAGATCAGTTTCACACCCAACTTAAAGCTGTGGTGTATGTCAGACATCGAATGGAAGCCCCCCCCCCCCCTCTAAGAGATCAAGTTATATCAAAGTTTGCAATCAGGATCAAGATGAACCTCTACAAGTATGGTGAGCCATTGGAGCCAAATAACAGTATTATGGGTATGCCCATAATATTACAGCCCCTGCATGACAAGGGTTTAAATAAAAGTTCACTTGATAAAGAAATTTGTACTACGTTATAAGTTGAAGTGACGACAACTTTATGCCTCTTTCTTTTATAGGTGTGGATTAAAAAAAAAAATTTCATCTTGATATTACTTCTGCTTTCTAGTATGATCATGTTGCTCAGTTTTGTTTTTTGTTTTGTGCTGTTTATTTTGATCAGGGCATATACTCTCTTTCTTAATTTTACTCAGTTTCTGATTGGTATCTTCTTTAGATATGGAAATCATATCAGGTCAAGTGTCCTGCTAACTAAAAGATTTTTATTCTTAGATAAATGCTTAAATAAGTAAATTTATGCTTGTGAATGTAAAGTATTCATTAATTTTCTTTAAAACCAACTTACATTATAAAAGTTCATTATGTCTGTTTTAACATCATTAAAGACTGTTGTTACTTTCACAATCAGATTTCTGAGTGGTCTTAAAAAGGGTGGTAATTCTTCTTCATCAAGCTGTCCTAACATTTTCATCACATTGGCTGCTTTGTTTCTAAGATCCTTAACCTGATTTGATAATGAAGAAAATCATTAGACCACATTAGGAATCAACAATCCATTTCTAATTATTGCCAGCCAAATAAAACTTTTCCTCAGTCATCTCCTATTGGTCAATCTATTTAAACTTTTATCGACCGTGCAAGGGTTGTATAGCCAGTCAAGGTCGTTAAAAACTTCCATTTGTTGTAAACTTTTATCAGTTCTACATTGTTCCATTGAAGAGAAACAATAGCTATTGTTCTCTGTGTAATTTATTCACTGGAACCTTTAAGTTTCTTCTATAAACAAAAATCCATCACTTATTAATTAATTCATTTGAGTAAAAAAAGTTGATTATATTATTATTTATATTATTTTTAAATATTATTGGACTTTATCCTGAAAGTTCTGATCCAACATAAAAAGTTGATATCTGACAATTTTTTAGCATTGTTCCCTTCAAATTTTGTTATTTTTTTGGTTTAATTATAGAATACATTTAAGATAAAGAAGACTTTAATTTAAAAATCATTATTTTCCAGTTCTTATTTGTCAAACAAGTAAAAATGAAATTCCATAGGAACAATGTTTGTCAGAAATATGTTTACCTTGACTGGTAACTGATGTAAGGCATCTATGAATTCATTAACAATGTTTTTGATGCTTATTCGACCCCCGATCAGGTCTTTAAACATC
Source organism: Mytilus galloprovincialis (assembly GCF_965363235.1). Lineage (NCBI taxonomy): Eukaryota > Metazoa > Mollusca > Bivalvia > Mytilida > Mytilidae > Mytilus > Mytilus galloprovincialis. The sequence continues at coordinate 42,443,863 of NC_134850.1, read as the reverse complement.
TGTACTCCTGTTGCAATGCCCTCCACAATCTCCTTCACTTTATTGTCAAACTGTGTGGTCAAATTAGCTATTTTCTTCATCTCGTTTTCCTGAAAACAAACAACAACTACAATTTCTGAGACAATCCAACACAATATATAATAAATCATTTGATACCATTCATGTTCTGAACATTTTAATTTGGACTAAACAATAACAAGGATGCACAAAATAATGAACAGTAGAAATTGCATATCTGAATAAGTCCATAAGTTTCATAATGTGTTTTTATTTAAGGATGTATTCTTCTGATGTTTCGGCCTCCTTAAAATCTTGTTTGGGAATTATTTCCAAAGCATGTCATATAAGTGGAAAATATTAATGAATTAAAACAATATCATAATCAAACTAAACTTTGTGAAAAAATTGTGTACCTATAATAAGTTGTTTTTAGTAAAAAAAAGTTTATAAAGAAACAAAAACAAGTGACTGTCAATAATTATATCGACTCATGATTCATTGATGTATGTTGGTGTAAAACCCCACTCTCAACACACTATCTTAAATCATGGTGTCCAGTTTTTATAACGAAGATAGCCAGAATACATAAAGAGAATCACCACCTCGACAGAAAAACTTTCAAGTGAATCCTAATCAATCCTTACCACCAAGATTTCAGATAGTGTGCTGAGAGTGGGGTTTAACATAGACCAAAGCAAATCCTTCGTACACATTAGTCATTACAAAGTATAGTCTTCGAAATGTCTTTTATTATTCTCATCTAAATTTTAATTAATATACTTGTAGAATATTCAAATTGTACTGGGTGCCTCCTTTAAAACAAAGTCTGGCTACAAAAAAGTCCAAGGTAGTATCCAAAATACCAAGAAGCACTCTAGCATAGGCCTCATCATGAACATTTATTCTCAAATGACCGCTTAGAGGTTCTACAATAAAATATCACATTGAATTTTACAAAATATTACACAGATGTTTAATAAATACACATATTACAACTGAACTACCACCTTACTTTCATAGATGACAACCACATATTCATGTGCTTTGAAACATTGAAAATATATTAAGTTCACTCATAGTTGTTGTTTTAGGTTAAATGTTAAATCTAGGTCACATTAAATTAATTTGTTGTTCGTAAATTCTAACATGCCCTCCAAAAATCATATAAGTAGTCACTTGCTTCCTTGATTTGAACAGTATATATTTTTCTTGACAGATTGTGCTCTTAATGTCAAGTACTTAAGCGTATGTGATCCCTGCAATATCAGAGGTCTTAAAACCTTGAAGTTTAAGGTAGATTCATTGTATACCGCCATCTTGGATTGTACAATCACAGTACAAAATCAGTCTAGTTATTTGCCCAAGACAGATTTGCAATTTAATGGTTAGACGGTTATATAAAGAAAACTTGGTGATTTATTGTATTATTCAAAATATTTAAACAAATGCCATTTTTGTTTGTAGCAAGAAAACAAGTTCGGTGACACAATTTTTTCTTTTTATTTTCTTAAAACATATAATAAAACCTATTTCTCACAATTTATTTCAAAATTCTCATTGAATTTTTTTTATGCACAAAAATGTGTTTTTTCATGAACAATCTAACCAAATTAAGGCAATTCTAAACCACTCATAACTTAAAAAAATAGCACAGTGACCCATACTTTTTATTATATTTTTGAAACTAGAGGCTCTAAAGAGCCGTGTCGCTCACCTTGGTCTATGTGAATATTAAACAAAGGAAGAAGATGGATTCATGACAAAATTGTGTTTTGGTGATGATGATGTGTTTGTACATCTTACTTTACTGAACATTCTTGCTGCTTACAATTATCTCTATCTATAATGAACTTAGCCCAGTAGTTTCAGTGGAAAATGTTAGTAAAAATTTATAAATTTTATGAAAATTGTTAAAAATTGACTATAAAGGACAATAACTCCTTAGGGGGTCAATTGACCATATTGGTCATGTTGACTTATTTTTAGGTCTTATTTTGCTGTAAATTATTGCTGTTTACAGTTTATCTCTATCTAAAATAATATTCAAGATCAGTCTTCACGCTGAGTGGCAGCCCAGGCAGCCCAGGCTTGTAAAATTGCTGTCGGGCCTGTAAAAATCATATCTACAGGCCAACAGAATCTAACTAAAAATTTTCAAAAATTGAGCTCCGGGCCTGTAGTTTTTATAGTTCATCGTGAAGACTGCAAGATAATAACAGAAAACAGCAAAATTTCCGTAAAATTACCGATTCAGGGGAAGCAACCCAACAACAGGTTGTCCGATTCATCTGAAAATTTCAGGGCAGATAGATCTTGACCTGATAAACAATTTTACGCCCATGTCAGATTTGCTCTCAATGCTTTGATTTTTGAGTTATAAGCCAAAAACTGCATTTTACCCCTATGTTCTATTTTTAGCCATGGCAGCCATCTTGGTTGGTTGGTCAGGTAACCAGACACATTTTTTTAACAAGAAATAATTGTAACAGGATGCTTTTATGAGGTCTCCCAAACAAAGCTCCCAGAATTCGTATTTCCCATGGTTGCCTGACATTGATCAAGGTCCAGTACAAATTGGTTTAGTCTAGTAAAGTGATATATATATATATATATATATATATGCACAAGTGACGCCTAGGATTCTTCATGGTTAGACTCAAAACAAACTAAGCACGTTTGTCAACCAAACTAAACATGTTTGTACAAAGCATGTTTGCAAACAAATAAAATAAAATTCCCAATAATATTTTAAAAGAACATTTTCACTTTTAATTTCAATAGATTTGTTTTATTGTCCCATACAAGAATATATATGGTTTAGGGGTGGGGATCTCGACCGTTTACGAGTTTGCAAACAGAAGGGGGTGGGGGTGACCCCCAGGGACTCCTCAAATAGTTCAATAGATTTGTTTTATTGTCCCATACAAGCATATATATGGTTTAGGGGTGGGGATCTCGACCAGTTTTGAGTTTGCAAACAGAAGGGGGTGGGGTAGACCCCAAGGGACTCCCGAAATAGTTCATTAGATTTGTTTTATTGTCCCATGCAAGAATATATATGGTTTAGGGGTAGGGATCTCGACCGTTTACAAGTTTGCAAACAGAAGGGGGTGGGGTAGACCCCCAGGGACTTCCCTTTAATTTCAATAGATTTGTTTTATTGTCCCATTTAAGAATATATATGGTTTAGGGGTGGGGATCTGGACTGTTAACAAGATAATAGCACATTCTGAATTTGAATGGGTGGGGGTGACCCCCAAGGACTTCCCTTTAATTTCATTTGATTTGTTTTATCGTCCCATTCAAGAATATATATGGTTTAGGGGTGGGGATCTGGACCGTTTACAAGATAATAGCATTTTCTGAAATTGAAGGGATCGAGATGACCCCCCCCCCCCCCCCCCCAAGGGACTTATCCTATATTCCATGTCATTTTTTTTATTGTCCTATCATCATTTCTGAAGAATTCATGTGTCTATCACTTACAGTTTTCAAGTTATATTCATTTGAAAATTTTAGAAAATAAAATCCCATAGGGTTCTATAGTAAACCCCTACCTTCTTTCTGCCCCCCAAAATAACCCTTATTAGACCCCAATGCACAAACGAAAGATTGATGGCTCACCTAGACATATTAGTATAACATTCTATGAAACCCTAAGTTAATCTGACCAGCGGTTTTGGAGAAACGTTGCGGAAAAGTTCATTTTTAAAGTGGCGGAAAAAGAAAAAGAAAAAGAAGAAAAAAGAAGAAAAAAAAGAAGAAAAAGAAAAAGAAAAAGAAGAAGAATCATAAAAATAATAAGAACTGAGCAAAAACAATAAGTCTCCAAACTTTGTTTGAGAGACTTAACTAGATACCCCAATGATGATTGTTGCCAAGTTTGGTAAAATTTGGCCCAGGAGAAGATTTTTGTAAAAGTTAACGACGACGGACGACGACGGATGACGAACAACGCTGGACGACGCCGTACGCCAAGTGATGAGAAAAGCTAACTTGGCCCTTTGGGGACAGGTGAGCTAAAAAGCATAGTAAAATCCTCATTTTGACAAATTTTAAGAAAATCCTGTCTCAAAAAGTCTATATTTATGATCTACCTCAACTGTTGTTTCTAGGCAGAATCAACTTACCAATTTTCAGATCCAGCATGTTATACATGATAATACCGAAAGCAGCTCCTACAGACTCAGATCCCAACATTTTTCTCCAATCAACACTTGGAGCCTCAAGTTTAAAGCTCAACTTAGGGAACTTTTTTAGAAAACTTCCAAAGTCTCGTTTTTCTCTGAGATGAGGCGCTATTTCCATGATTCCAGACTCATAGGGATCAACTATACCAGTTCCATTAACACTTTCTTGCCTGGAAACATTACCGGTAAATAGAATAAAAAAGTAAATATAAATATCTATGTTAGAAATTTTTTGACAAGTGGGAGGCAAGTGATTTGATAGTTGAATTTCAATAACAAACTTACTTACTTTCCAAGGCCTTATTTCTAGTTCTAATTACTGTGAATTCATTGATATTGGTTGGATATCAATTTTCTTGGATTTCGTGGAAATGGGAGAACCACGAATTGAAATTTTCAACAAAATACAAATTTTCTTAAGGAACGTATGCACTTTCCCAAAACCACAAATTTAAATATCCACAAATATGCAAGTTTCCAAGAAAATTGTTACCCACGAAAAATAAATGAAAAGTAAAAACACAAAAATACTGAACTCCGAGGAAAATTCAAAAAGGAAAATCAAAAATCAAAAGGCAAAATCAAGAGTCCAAACACATCATACGAATGGATAACAACTGTCATATTCCTGACTTGGTACAGGCATTTTCTAATGTAGAAAATGGTGGATTGAACCTGGTTTTATAGCTAGCTAAACCTCTCACTTGTATGACAGTCGCATCAAATTCCATTACATTGTCAACGATGCATGAACAAAACAAACATACTCAAAGAGTAAATATGTCAAAAATAGGGGTACAACAGTCAATATTGTGTTATCATCTTAATATCACTATATAAACAACAAATGTAACAAAGAAGCACAAAAAGGCAATCCACAGTACTTACCTATTAAGAGGTGAAATAACCCTAGCTTGAGGATGTGCTTGATACTGCAGTAAAGCCTCGTAACGGACATTCTCATCTTCATCATACATAGCAGTTTTATACATCTCATCAGCAGCCTGAAAATATTTTTTTTAATGACACAGATTAATTAATATTATTGCAATATCAATATTATGGGGGTACTTTTGTATTCACCTATTTGACTCAAATTCTCATATTTGATGTTTTACATACTAAATCATCTCCTGTAAACAGTTTAAGCTTATTTTTGCGGATACTTTATTTCACGTTTAGCTCTATATAGTCCACTTCAGGATGATTTAATTTTGTGATTTTCAAATTAACTTGATGTAGTTAAATAGTAAAAGATCCAAGAGTTACCTTTTTGGGGACGATTTATATTGGCAATATTTTTCTAATAGTGTTAGTCACAAAAATAAATCATTTGCAAATAAGTTGATTTACAGTATCCAAATTACAAAAAGTCTAAAATAAACAATTAATTGCATGGACTCATTGATATATATCAGCATTTCATGTTATTTAAATCTGGACATTAACTAATTAACAAACCATTTGAGATGATTCCAGATTGCTGACGGTGATAAAACCCACTATAAACAAAAGTAGAAAAAGAAATAATAAACAACCTCATGCAATTGAATTTTTCTGGGTCTGTTTGATTTCATGTTGTAGGTTAAAAAAATATGATTTTTTTGTGAACTAAATCAGTCAAGGAAATAGTTCATCCTTGTTGCACTTTCAATGTTGACATTCTTTGTCTTTTAATAGCTGAACACCCCAGTACATGCAAAACCCATCTCCAGCTAAGGGGCAAAATTGAAGTTTACATGAATATGGATTCACACGAGGTCAAATTATTCCCTTCCAAGTCAATAATACTTAAGAAATGTTTTTGAATTCAAAAGAGTGTAACCAAATACAGAAGATTAGAATATTACTTAAATTTTAACTGCACTCAACACAAACATGTAGGGGATATTTCAAATTGCTTTTCCTGTGTGTTTTTATGTAACAGCCTGTCAAAAAATATTAAAATACATTATTTTTATTTCAGACAGGCATTCAAATGGAAAAAAAGTCACTTACTTCCACTAATGCAAATTGGTAAACATGCTTTGTTATGTAAATAGGTAAACAGGCTTTTTAAGGTTGCTGTCTCATTTCAAAAACCTTACCATTTCATGATCATATTTCCTTAGAGCATGAACTCCAGCTCTTTTGATCCAAGCTGAGTTAGTTGAGTTGATATGTGATACAATGTATTCAAAAGAGAAGTCCATTCTGGCATTTCCTAGTGTTTCTAACAGAATCACTCTCCAATGGTCATAGTCTATTTGTTCCTGCTCGCTCTGAATTTCTCTTTTCTTTCTGTATTCAAATGGATCTAACAAAATATAAAATATATATGTTAAAGTCTGAATTATAATGTAGCCGAAATCCAGAAACTTGAGTTTCACTTATGTAAATGGGAGAGTATCACAATAATAAGAACTCATTCTGATTATCAGATACATATATCTGTATACTGATTTTCCTGAAATTGCAATAATTTACCACACAATTTCATCAAAGATCGCAATAATAAATACTTTCCTGAATTCGGCTTCAATGTTTTTTTCATTGGAAGGACATTTAGATAAATATTTGTGATCCATTCATTCACCTTTCAGACATTTGGACTGAAATTGTAAATATCATATGCACAAGAAAACAAATTGCAACTGATAGTGCTAGACTGAATTGGGTAATTTACACAAAATTTGTCTACTGCAAGTCTGCCAACCAATCTGTATTCTTACCACTGCATAATAGGGTTTCTAATGGATGTACAATCTCTTTATGTTAGATTTGATTTTATAGCTATTAAAAATAAGACTAATGCTAATAAACCTTATCACTTCATTTTTTTCCTACTGAATAAGGTATGATCTTGACAAAGAGGACTATTAAGTATTAAGAAAACACAAATTTATAAGCAGATTGTCCAAACAAAAATCAAATTCTGAATTCATTACCATGTATTCCTAGCCATTGATGAACTCGTACAGTTATTTTGATAGCCTCCTCTTCCCGTCCAGCTTTCGATAACTTGTGTGACACTGAGCCCAGACAAAGTAAGACCCTCTCATGGAGATCCTCTTTGTACATCTTTTCTGGATGGTTCTCTTTGTTAAATACAAGGTCTTCCATTGCAGCTATCATATTCTGGAATAAAAATAAAACCCCTTTGACTTCAACATAACAAGGTTAGACTTCAAACAAAATTATCTAGAGATCAACAAACAATCTTAAACAGCAGACCTATTTAGATTTGTATAACAATTTGTCCACCATTACTTAAAAACACAAAAGTTAACATAAAATATATCATCACAATTAAAAACATTTGCTGTCATTATTAATAATGATGCCCAATGATATGCTATGTAGTATTGTTTAATTGCTGCATCATTACTAGTTGTATGGGCTGTTGCCAATTATTGTAATTGAGTTTGTGCCAATAAAATATTTGTATTTGTATTTGTATTAAAAAGTGATTGGTGCATGAAGACTATTTGGAGAGAGATCTATGATCATTCTGAGACATATTAATAACTAAATACCTAAAACATGAATATGTTTATAGACAGGAATCTATACAATATTTCAGGCTCTAAATCAATCAAAGTCTAAAAAGTAAAATACATATTTATTATAAAATTGTGTGAGTACAATACATACATCATGTGGTGGGTTGTCTTTTCCTACAATGTGTGTCAGCAGCCTTAAGATAAGTGTAGGCTTAGGATCAGGACTCTTTAGAATATAATCTGTCAGGAGGTTCTCACTGAAGTTAGTATAGATGACTCCAAAGGCATCCAACATGACGTTCATTGCTCCTACATTCCTGCTACGACTAAAAGAAAATAGATTGCATTAAATAAAGCAATTAAGGGCATACGATACAGTTACAGGGGAGGTAATGACATTGCTAACGTAAATTGTTATTTTCGCGACATCAAACGGTGACTTATTGGGAAAAGATGCAGTTTTCGGCTGATTTTTATCATTCAAACTGAAAACGAGTTCATGGACCCCTCTTTTTTAAAATGATATTTGGTTTGATTATGCAAAAAGATCATGTGTACTAATTTTCATGAAAACGTAAATAGTGGAATTTTTTTAAATTTGAATAATATACAGCAAAAAATGACGTTTTTTTATCTACATTTATGAACATTTGATAAATTTGAGTTATTTGTAAAAATAAAATGTACAAATTCATGCAATATTTATATAACACTTAAATTACTTCCTGGCTATTTATTTTTGCGATTTTCTTATCAAATTGATGTAGTTTAATAAGAAAAGATACAAGTCTAAACTATTTGAGACAATATATATATTCGCGTTGATTTTTTAAACTGGAAAATCAGGAACCTAAATCGCTCAGAAAATTAAGTTATCTGCATTTTTGTAGATCATTTGTACAATAAAACTTTGAACAGGAATCTGACTTACACTGGTTTAAGTTCTTTGAAGTAGTAGTTAGCAAGCTTCACAAGTTCATCTTCAGGTATTGATTTAAGTACATCCACTATCTTAAAGAAACAAGTATGTGCTTCCAAGGTACGACCTGTAAATAAATAGAACAATGTTAAGATGGAAACTTTTGTGATAATTTTTATAAATTCACAATAAATTAATAATACAGATTAATAAACATAATGCTACAAATATATGCCAGCATTTTGATATTATTTAATTCTTGTTTCAGTTAATCAATGTTATGATTATACTCAACCTTAAAGCAAAGGCTTCCATGAACGATCAAAAATACCTTAAAATTTGTTAACTCTAATTGTTCATCAGTAAGGTAAAATAGAATCTGTATTGCAAATTAATCATGTATCTAGATCTGTTTCAAGTTTAGACTATGTATTTTTAGAGATCTATAAGTTCAGTAATCTGCATATTTCATTCCCATCACTTAGACCAATGCTTGAATAGGCATATTAATATGAACATTTCATACTGTATTTAGTTCTTGGCACATTTCGCTGTGTTTCCTTTAAATATGCATCATTTTGTGACAATTTTTTATTTAGCAGCTGAAACATTTGACATTTTGGGTCTCTGTATCCCAGGATTCATTTCCGGTAATTGGATGCGTTGTTTAAATATTTAGTTATCTTTTTGTAGTTTGCCAAAATGAAAAGTGACTACGTTTATTTAATTATCTATTCACGTACTATATACGTATATCTTAACTGTTTATCTAGATATATGTGTTTATAATTGTGTAGTTTGTATTAAAGCTGTGACCAAATACGACAATACTCAGTTTCGGATCTTTGGGCATCAATAATAATTGTTTTTAAGAGATTCATTACTATTTCTGTCATTATAATATTTACCATTTTCTGGCTGGGTCCACATACAGGTTATGTTTCCTTTTATGTATTGCCAAGCTTTAGCCCTGTCAAGTATGGGAGTTTGTCTTGTCATCTAAAAATAAATATAATTTTTGCAAATGTCCAGAGGCAAATATTACATTAATATTCACGACAAAACCCAATACAAGTTAACAACTAGGTAGGTTGTAAGAAGATCATGGACCAAAAGATAAGTCCAGTTTGTTATTGCTACTTGTAAAACGGGCATGTTGGGTACAGTTAGAAATGTTGTCTTGCAACCAACAACCTCAATATATCTAGTTGATAAAAGGGTTCTTTAATGTGCAGAGAGTCAGGTACTCTACTCTTACAACACTAGGGATCAAATAAAATGTTTCTATGCTGATCATATATGATGAGCTGTTACAACAACAACAAAATTTGGCCAAATTAGTATGTGATTTTACAAAATGTTTGTGGTTTTTGTCTCTGTTTTCATGACCATTTACAAATTGTTGGTCATCTTTGTTGAATTTGTGGTGGTGAACACCAATGTATACTACTAAACCAGTTCATGTTTTATGCGGACAACATCATAAACAAATGACATTGTTTCATTTCTGTTGATCAATCATTAGAATGCATACCAGGGGTTTATCTTGGTATTTTGGGAAGAAGGACCCTGGTCAGTTTTGGGAATTTTTTTATGATATTTTTAATGAAATTGTGAAATACAACCAATATACCAGATGTTAGTTTTAGTGTGTTTAGTGTGCACTTGTTCTTCCAGATTTTTACTTGCCTTTCAAAATTTAGAAGAAATGTTATTTGTTTACCTTTTAAAAACATCTTATACATGTAGAAACATTTTTTAGTGATAAAGAAAAGTATTGTCACATTTTATTTGATTATGACATGAAAATTTGTAAACTAAAATAATTTTGAGTTTCTGTATAAAATATTTCCGTTTTTTTCTTTTTCGTATATCTTATAGTTTTCAATTTTAATGCTGCTATTTCATCACTGTCACATGCTTGAATTTGTTTATTTTTCAATTTATTGTATTTTGATCGGTAAACCTGGAATTTTAGCCTTATCCGTATCCGGAATCTTATCCAGTTTTGTAATTTTCTTCACTTCCTGTTTATGGCAGCCACTGTTGGGCAATGTTGTTTAATTTAAACATATTTATTTATAGCGGATTGGGAAACAAGTTATTGCAACATATACCTATCCCTTTCCACTTTGCGGGTGCGAGTGCTCCCTGTAAGGGGCATTAGCCTACCCTTTTTTCGAAATCTTCAAGGATGTCTTTAACGAGCAAGAGATATGGCTCTCTCTTAACACGGGTCAGCCATTTATCGTCCCCTTCATTGTTTCCTCAAGACCATACTCGCAAATGGTATCAAGGGAGAGCCGAAAATTCAGTCCCTGAAATTTTCTCCCCAGAATGGGGATCGAACCAGGAACCCTTGTGTCAGTAGTTCGGTTGAGCTAGCGGTTGAACAAAATAAACATCTCTGTCATGAATTATAAAGATGAAAATGAATTTTGTGATCATTTGGGAATTTTGCTCCCCAAATGGGAAAAATGTAAGGTTTTTGCCATTGGGAATGGCTCCGAATATCAGACCCTGTGGAATGCTAGAAAAATCCATGCATACAATCCAAGAGTAAGAACAGTAAAACTGTCTGATTTATTCTTCCAAGCTACTTTAAATTTGGATTTTAATAGCAAAATATTGAGTACTTGGACGAGAAATCAGAAATTGTATCTGACAATGTTGACAAAAAAATCCATTGAGGTGAAAAATGCAAAAAGACAAGTTCTCCCAAGTTTAGATATGAAATTCTCGACTTTTGAGTCTAGGGTCCAATACAGCTAACTGTGAATCTATAACAGGACCAATACAGAAACAGCCGGTTAATAACACTATATTCATACTCCACATATTGTTCTATATTATTATTTCATACTTCCTATATTGCTCATATATTATTATTTAATGCTCCATACATTGTTCATATATTATCATTTCATGCTCCATATATTGTTCATATATTATCATTTAATGCTCCATACATTGTTCATATATTATCCTTTCATGCTCCATATATTGCTCATATATTATCATTTCATGCTCCATATATTGTTCATATATTATCATTTCATGCTCCATATATTGTTCATATATTATCATTTCATGCTCCATATATTGTCATATATTATCATTTCATGCTCCATATATTGTTCATATATTATTATTGTCCCACAACAAATTCATTAACCATTCATTGAATATATTATGGTAAATAAGCCTAATGTACAATGTAAGTTTTCTGACCTTGGTTACATGTATTGTTGATTCTTCTAATCCAAGCATTGGTTTAGTGACAGCATCTCTTTCAAACCTTCTTGTTAAATAGGATAGAGATCCTTTACTAATGGTTTTCATCTCAGGAAACTCTATAATATAAAATTAAGGAATACATGTTACATATTAGTGTATGTTCACTTGTGTTAATATGTCTCTTGAATGAGTTAAGCCATTTCAATTGTTATTTTATAGTGTGTCTTCCAATGTTGTGATGCGACACTATTGGGTCAGAGAAGGGTGAGGGTTGGTACCTATTAAAACGTTTAAACCCGCTGCATTTTTTTGCTTAGACCTCTGGAATCTGATGTTCAGTACTAGTGTTGTTTGGTGATGTGGTTCAAAAGTGTTTCTCGTTTCTCACTATTTATATAGATTAGGCCATTGGTTTTCCTGTTTTAATGGTTTTACACTTGTCATTTTTGGGGACCATTACAGTGTTCCAGCTAGGATTTCAAAAGGGCAGGGTGCCAATCCTGAAAAAGGGCATTTGACGTGTGATATGATAATATGAAAAGGGCATGTTTTAAAAAAGATATTTATTAATCATTGGCTTTATTCGTTGAATCACTGGTTATACAAGAACAACATCATAAGCCCATATAGAACTCTATCTTTCTACTTTTTAGGCTTAAAAACTTGTCAAGCAGCTTGTCACACAAGTTTTTAGATCATTGCTTGGCACAGTTGAGCTGTATATGCAGTATGCTTTGAAAGGTGACCTGCTTCATTCTGTTTCTATGGTCTGACACACTTTACCAGTTTCACCTTTCTACCTCTGCTGTGCTTAATGACAATACAGCACAAAACAGCTGTGCTCAGTAAATGAACAATGTAAGAATATAGCAACAGTGAAAATTTGTATTAAAAATAAAGAATACAGAAAAAGATGACCAAGGCACCCTACCAACACTGCTACTAAGACCCTCTTTAACTTAAATTCCCATAACTCAAAATACCTAAACATATATATATTCTTAAGCAAAAAGTATGTAGACATATTTTAGAATATGTTAAGTTGGTTACTCAATGCTAGGAAAGTTTGAGTTATCTTTCTTTATTCGGGTGTGCTCCTTCTTTGGAGGTTTATAAACAGTACGTAGAAGGTGTAAATTATATGATCAACAATATGGCGGCCGATTTTGTTATTTTCGTATAAAAAATGAGGGCAGTCAATGACAAATACGTGTGAATTTGCTATTTATTTCATGGAAAACAAGTAACATGATGTCTGCAACGAGTTGATTATGATTTTCAACTTTCTGTCATTATGTTTTCTCCATGAAACTACGGTAAACATTGCAAATTGTGCCCAAGTTGTTTTATGTACATTTCTTCAAAGATAATTGCTGACTGCCCGATTCTATTTGAATGAATTAATGTTGATGATCATTAATGACCCATCCGATATACAGATTACCTATAACAACAGATTATAACACCAGTTGTAACCGTTGATTAGCTTGGGGTCCTAAACAAAGTCATAAACTTTTCGCCAGGTATTTAATATATATTAAATTTAGCGGATCATATCAATACGAACAAAATAATATACAATCGATCTTCAAAAAAGGCAGGGCGCCCTGGAAACTGTAAAAAGGACACAGGGCGGCACTCGGGGAAAGGGTGGGCGCTGCGCCCTCTGAAAACAGCCTAGCTGGAACACTGCATTAAAGCTTGTTGTTTTCAGTGAGAGCCAATACTTCGTGTTGAAGACAGAGTTTTGACCTATATTATATAATAGGTTTACTTTTACATGGATGGAGAGTTGTCTCATTGGCACTCATACCACATCTTCTTATATCTATTAAAATAAATTTTAAAATGACTTATTTTCACCCATTTTTCACCCATTTTATTTTGGATGAAACCTTGTCTTCTGATTGGCTAAAAGTGTTTGGTCTTTCAGCCTATAGATATAATTTTGTAATGTGACTGTGAAGTCATCAATTTTTTTCATGAATTTCTCTTTCAAAATAGAAGTAAGAATAAAAGTATCATGAATGAATGTAGTATTTTTTCTGTCTATTCGAAATAACCGAAAAATGTTGTGCACACTTTTAAATAACCAGCAGTTGACAAATATAAATATTACGGTCATTCCTGAAATGTTATATACGTTAAAAATTAATATAACGCAGGGTAAAAAAATTGCATACACTTCATTTTTTTTTTAATTATTTTAAAATACTAAACCCACGTTATATATGTCCAGTTCAGGCTTGGCACAACAGGTCAAAAATATAATTTACCAGGTGAATTCTCAGAATATAAATAAGAAAGATATCATGAAGTCCGGAAAGGACAACAGTTTTGGAGGCCCTGATATAAAGTACTGGTAATATTGTGTAACAACCAAGTCCTTTGACAGCAAAACCTGCAGTCCTCCTCCAATAAAGACTGGAATCGTACACACCTTACCATGAGTAAGATTTAGAAATTCACATCATCAGAGTTGACAGGCTAGTGATCAATCTAGATGAACTACAAGACCAATCAGCAATCAAACCCATAACAAATTTAATACCAAAACTTTATTGGATATACATTGTACTTGTATAAATCTATATTTTGAAAATTTGAAGAAATAAAATAAATTGATGAAAATATATTTCTGTAATCCTATTTAGTTGTAGAAAAATATATATTTCATGCAATTAGGTGTTTAATAATAATCTAAAGAAGGGAGCTTTAATTTCAATACATACCCATGGTACTGAATTCATTGACTGCTTTAATTTTCCTCATTCCATGCAATGCATCAAATCTGAAAGAAAATCATATATATAATGTATTTCTGTCATTCATATATTTTGCAGGTCATATAATTCAAAAGCTAAGATTGTAAATTCCCATCATTATACAGTTCAATTTTCGCGAAAGCCATCCCAAACTCCAAACACCGAGTTTTTTGCTGGTGTGACACCAGGAAACTCCGACATCACTCCCTAAATTGTCGGAGAAATTTGGGAGTATTCCCTCCGACTTCCGCGTAAATCCGTTACCTTTTGTTTATTGTATTAGCGACATCTCTCCCAGTCTGGAGTGACGCGGTGTCACACCAGGTAATTAATTGCCCTAATCCTTCTGATCTATGCCGGCACTCGACAGTCAAGGTATGCGAGATTTCTAATGTAATTAAACAATTGTATTTCCTGTCTATTGATTATCAGGTTATATCTGATTGCTTGAAACAAATGAAAGATTAAAATAAAAGTCAAAACGCTGTTGTTAATTCTTTCAATTACACTGTACATTTAAATCAACTTAAAAAAAAACTATATTTGATTTTGACTTCCGTTTTTTTTATCAGTAAATAAATATTTAATTTACTAAAAGAGATATAATTGTGTAACAATAAACGGAGACTAACGTTGAATAAATTAGGACAGTTTAAAGAAAAATTACACGTCTCAAAGTTTTTTATACAAGTAAAAAAGAAAATATTATTCACTATCTGTTATGCTAATAAGTTTCCATTTCCATTTTACGATTACAAAATAAAAGTTTTAAAAAGCAAAAGATTGTTGTTAATGCTTTCAATTGCAGTAAAGTTTTAAAAAAAAAATTCTATACTTGATTATGATCTCTTGTTCTTTTTATCGGTAATTTATATAACTTGCGAAAATAGACGGAAATTAACGCTGAAGTTATTAAATGTGAGAAAAAAAGAAAATAACGTGTCTTTAAACTTGTATATGCAAGAAAAAAAGAAAATACTATTCACAATTCGCTATGCTTAATAAGTCTACGGCATTTTCTCTTCACGATTTGTTAGCATTACTTTAGGATAAATAATACATTTCGGCTACAACAGGAATACTTCTATAGCTGCATCAAATCGTCGTTGCATAATATTCATTTACGCACAATGAATGTAAACTTTTGTGTTGTATTTAGAACAGTAATCTTTAAATATTTCTAAACCAATAAATTGCCGTGGGAAGACGATACGCAACTCAGTGATCAACAGTGCGTGGTTGAACTTGAACTTGACTTCGCTCACAATATTGAATGCTAAAAATAGTGACATCAATTTTGTCCACGAGATTTTTATTTGGCGGGAAATAGTATCATGCAACAGTTAACTCAGGTGACCTTTCTGGATAACCGTGGGAAAATTCATTAAAGGTTTAAACTTGCTTTGACATAAATTTGTGTGCGTTAAGATTGAGGCTCTAGAAGGTCCTTTTACAATTGATTAACCGGATTCTAAATTATATTCCTTTTCTGAATAAACCAACATCAGCCTTTTATTTTTACGTTTGTCAGTCAACAGAGGACATAAAACCGGACATTATTTATACGTCTATAGTCAACACTATATATTAATGGTATATGAAAACAGGATGCATGTTCATGACGGGCGTTGGTAGAGACCTCTGTGAAAATTTGTCGATCGTTAAAATCCGATCTAATTTTTTTTTTACATATTTCTTTCTTGTAGAACACGATATAATTTCATTTTAATATTCTATTGTATAAATTGTTGAACTACTTCTTTTTATATTTCGCCGAGGAGTTTTAACGAGCAGTAAACTACGGATTGCGCCAATCCAATTTTATTTTAAATAATTGAAGATCAATAACAGATTAAAAACACATGATTTCTTTTCTCCATATAATTAAATAAGGTTGTGATTATTGTTTTGTGTCTTCTCAGTATTTATGAATATAGAGCTGTCACATTGCATACAAAACTATTTGTCACTTTACAGTTTCTTTTTAAAATTCAAATATTTCAAGTCGGAAATTTTATTCTACCGAGGTAGTGAAACATAATATTTTACATTTCAAAATAAATTGAAAGTAACAGAGTTCACTTGTTGATCCGATAAATTAACTCTTGGGTTTAATTTAGATTGGACAAATTACCGTAAAAACATCATTTTGTTTTAAGCCAGTTGATATTAATTTTATAATATTGAACTATTAATGAACCGAATATTGCTCACTGAGTAGGTCATAAAAGGTTCTAATTGTGGTAAAATCGTCTTTGTTGAAAAAAACAAAAATTATGACCTGATCGGACTATAATGAAAATACAAAATAAGTGTTTTATTCGTATTTTTATACGTCTGTACGCTGTATGTCATATGGCAATGACATGGGCATATACATACAAGAATAATAATCTTATTTTAAATAGAAATGTCACACTTTTATCTGACAATGAAAGGACATTTAAATAACGTATTTTAAAGCACACAGGTGCAATCAAGATCCATTAAATGTACAAAGGTAATAAATCTGGCTAATCCGATGATGTTGTCACGCGTCATTAATTTTCAGAACATCCGATGGGCAATAAACCAATTAACAGCCACGCGGTGTTGGGAGAGAATCTTTGGAGGAAATTGGGAGTATAATCCGTGATTCGCGGTGTCACACCGCTACACTCGAAAATCGGTGATTAGAGTTCGCGATTACATACTCTCTGGGCGTACTGTATATACAAGTATAGACAAAACCTAAAAGAAGTCAACCCAGAACTTTCATTTACAGACTAAATTTAAAGGTCTAGTCAATGTCCACAAAAATAGTAAATAATCCAAAATTGTATTTAAGAGGTGAATGTAAGCATTTTTTGGTATCTGTGTCTATCGTAAATGCAAGGACATCTAAAAATACTTTGTTTGATTTATATCACAAGAAACCAACAATCAATCAGCTATATCATAAGTACTTACTTTGCAGACAGTCTAGAAGGTGATGTGGAATCTTCTTCAATTAAGACACTTTGTATAAATTAGTACTTACTTTCCAGACGGTCTAGTAGGTGATATGAAATCTTCTTCTATTAAGACACTGTGTATAACTTCAAGGTCTTTGTGGTAATGCATAACCTGCAATGAGAAAATAAGCATGTGAAACTGTGAGCTACTGCTCACTGATGATACCCCCGCCCAAATACTTGAGGGTAAACAGGAAGTTGTTGAGTGATGAATCTAAAAATCACAGGGTAAAGCTGATTTATATAAACCCTGAAACATTTTGTGAAACAAAACATCAGAAATCCTTGAAATGTAGTTCTTGTAAAAAATGTGACAAAAAGTTTTAACAGGAAGTATTACTAGAAGATGTATTCTATATATGTATTGCTTATCCAAGAAAAACCCTTTTTATGTAATTGCACAAATAACAACATCTTCAGTTATACAGATATCCAACAGTCAATTCAGCAGTCTCGTAAAGAAAAATTGCAAAAAAAAAAAAGCAAATATCTTTCCCTTTTCTTAAAATGTCTCCAAAGATGACATTCCCTCATCAACTAATCTGACTAAATAATAAGAACCTTAAATTAATTTTTGTTATGGACCAAGATTAAAGAATGATTTTCTTAAAGAAATAATGACACTAACCTTTTGGTATTTTCCACCAGCATTTTTAACCAGTGGTTCGTGTCGTACTTTAATGAACTGCAGCCCTGTATTTGTCTGTTTAACAGTGTATGTGGCATTATGAGGTCCTATAAAGAAAAAGAAATCATAACAACAGCATTATTTAGACATCAGAAAAACAAAAATATGTCCGTAGTACACTGATGCCCCAGTCGCGCTATCATTTTCTGTGTTCAGTGGACTGTGAAATTGGGGTCAAAACTCTAATCTGGCATTTAATTTAGAAACATCACATCATAGGGAACATGTGTACTAAGTTTCAAGTAGATTGGACTTCAACTCCATCAAAAATTAACTTGACCAAAAACTTTAACCTGAAGCGGGACAGACAGACAGACCAACAGACGCAGATCATAAAACATAATGCCCATAAATGGGGCATAAAAAGTTATCGCAATATATATACTATTATGTATCAAAGTTTCAAAATAAAAATATTGTCACATGAGAATATATATCATTTTCATTTTCCATTCATTCAATCAAAGATCTGTACTACAGACACCAACATTATAGCTCAAAAAATGATGGAAAATCTTAAAAGAGTACATGTATTGCATATTTACAACTTAATTTTAAAACTAGAGGCTCTAAAGAGCCTGTGTCGCTCACCTTGGTCTATGTGAATATTAAACAAAGGACACAAATGGATTCATGACAAAAAATGTGTTTGTAGATCTTACTTTAATAAACATTCTTGCTGCTTACAATTATCTCTATCTATAATGAACTTGGCCCAGTAGTTTCAGTGGAAAATGTTAGTGAAAATTTACAAATTTTATGAAATTTTATTAAAATTGTTAAAAATTGACTATAAAGGGCAATAACTACTTAGGGGGTCAATTGACCATTTTGGTCATGTTGACTTTAGGTATTACTTTGCTGTACATTACTGCTGTTTACAGTTTATCTCTATCTATAATAATATTCAAGATAACAAAAAACAGCAAAATTTGCTTAAAATTACCAATTCAGGGGCTGCAAACTAACAACCGGTTATCCGATTCATCTGAAAATTCCAGGGTAGATAGAAATTGACCTGATAAACAATTTCACCTCCTGTCAGATTCGCTCTAAATGTTTTGGTTTTTGAGTTATAAGCCAAAAACTGCATTTTACCCCTATGTTCTATTTTTAGCCATGGTGGCCATCTTGGTTGGTTGCCAAGTCACCGGACACATTTTTTAAACTAGATACCCCAATAATGATTGTGGCCAAGTTTGGTTTAATTTGACCCAGTAGTTTCAGAAGAGAAGATTTTTCTAAAAGATTACTAAGATTTACGAAAAATGGTTAAAAATGGACTATAAAGGGCAATAACTCCTAAAGGGTTCAACTTATTTGTAAATCTTACTTTGCTGAACATTATTGATGTTTACAGTTTATCTCTATCTATAATAATATTCAAGATAATAACCAAAAACAGCAAAATTTGCTTAAAATTACCAATTCAGGGGCAGCAACCTAACAACTGGGAAGATTTTTGTAAGTATTAACGTAAAACATTCCGATTTTTATTTCGTCTTTAAAATCAAAAGATGCATTGATAATTCTGGAGAAATTTACCATTTAGAGTCATTAAAATCATTTAAGTTTTAAACTTGCATTCCATATATTGTTTTTAAAAGTTTTTAGAAAAACAATAAAATTCATGAAGTAAATGCAATGAAACAGATAATACAGGCAAGGTGGTTATATGACAAGGAGAGTGAATGTAAGCGTACTTTCATTCTGCTGTGTATTTATTCTGGATAACTGATTTTCACTGGAGAATTTTGGATGTAAATAGAGTAAACCCGTTGATCTTGATATCTTTGTTTTGTTTATATCAGACCAGTTTATTGTTTACATTTTTATAGTTCGTTCTTACATTGTATTTTTACACCACTGTCCCAGATAAGGGGGAGGGTTTGGTGCCAGCAAACATGTTTACCCCACTTCATTTTGTATGTGCCTGTTACAAGTCAAGAGCCTGTTTATCAATGGTTGTTGTTAGTAGTTGTACATCATAATTTTTTTTTTATTATTCTATACATGAATTAGTCGATCATGCATGACAAGTAACAGGGATAAAATGGTGACTGCATCTTAATCAAGGTATTAACAGAATTGTTTGACAGATAAAAACTGGTGAATAAGATAAATGATGAATTAATCTATTTTATTAACTTTTTGGGGAATTGTTCATCATTATTATTTACCTTCATGACCAAGTTCTTGTGTTTGGTAAGTAAAACCTTCATTTGATGGACTTCCAGATATCTAAAAATAAACATGAGTATATTCAAATATTTCAATATTACTGTAGAAGAAAAATAATAAAGTGAGAATTGTTATAACTACACTAAGCATTAATGTTCAAAGATGACAATCCAGTGTGCTGTAGCAGCTGCCTAACAATTAGCAATTACAGAATTAATAGAATGGGTAATTCCATAACTAACATATTACCTTGAATACATTTAATTTCTAAATGACAAAAGAGTTCTATGTATTAAAGTAAAAACTATCAGTGACATGTACTTCTCCTTCTTCATGAAGTCTTGATGCCAGAAGAGCAGCAAATCCTTTCTTCGTTGCCAAGACAAAATCATCAGTCTCTTCTGGATGGTACACACGTAAAATTTGTCCGACAGGTGTAATCTCAAAAGAGAACCTAAAAGTAAAAGCAATAATTAGACAGTTACTGGCTATGTTGGTCAGACCTATATTTCCAGATTTTACAGAAATTTCATGAAAAGTGTTAACCTGACTTCAAAAAATATATAATTATTTAAACTGAATTATGAATATCTCAAAACAGACATTCAAAGGAATTACATGTATAATGGCATTAAAATACAGGTAGTAATATCATCTTATGCTATGATAATAGGGACCCCCCTCCCCTCCTCTTGTCCATGGTGTTTTCACACTGCCTCTGCAAGCCTCCCTGCCAAGGTTTAATGTGTTTGACTTGCTTCTTATGTCATGTTAGGATACACCCTTTGGATATACCGACCAAATAGAACATAAGGCAATGTTAGTCTAATTCCAACAAAGACAGGTTTTGGGCAAACTAAAGTTCTACATTTTCATGAAGTATACACAACAGGCTATTATTTCAACTTGGAATTATTTTTAATTATGGAATATGCATAATTTTTGTGCTTCAAATTTTTAATAAATTCCATATTTATTCTGTATTATAATGTTTTGAGCAGTGCATAACACTTTTGATACAATGTATTTTGTATAGATAGTGTTGTGCGCATCACAGTACATTCTATTGAAAATGTGCTATCTTCATTGTAATAGAAAGTGTTGTGTGCCGCACAGAACATGAAAATACAGAATAAACATGGAATTTATTTTTTAAAATTCCAGCACAAGAAATTATGCAAATTCCATAATTAAAAATAATTCAAAGTTGAAATGATAATAGCCTGTTACGTGTTAACTTTAATAAATATCATTTATACAATAATTGAACATAATGCTATTTAAATGAACTGAAGCAATCAGGGTTCTCTCTAAGGCAAGTCCATGAGTCCTGGACTCATCAAAATCTGTCTGGACTCACCATTTTCAAAACTGGTGAGTCCACAGATGCATCAAGATTGAAATATTTTGTATAAACTGAACACAGTTAAACACAAATATCATCATTTTATAGCAAAAGTTTAAAAGTGATCTGAATTTGATTTCATTTCATTGCTCTGTTAGGAAATGGCAAGGAATTGTATATTTAAAAGGAATGGAAACGCGGCTCGAGATCAATCGGGATACCCACAGAGCACCCGCAGAGCTATAAACCATGTCTGTCTCGACGGAAGTATGATGAATAATATAAAGAAACATGACGGAGGTCCATTTCCTGTCATATAGATAGGTCTTTAAAATTCACGGGGTCATCTTGCTTGGGAAGATATTAAGGAGAGAGAAACTCAAAATAAAGAATAAACTTCTGTTCTGTGAAAAAGTTACAGCCTTAGGTATCATTTTAATGCCTCATGGAACATATGTTTGTAATATTTTATTGTGAAAATTCTTATTGAAATAGACCTCTGTGTGTTTCATCCGGATTACAGAACAAAATATACTGTGTTTTGATTTTTTTTCTAAAAACTCGACAACTACAAAGTGCAAAACAAAACAGTTGATATCATTATGAAGCTGAAATCTTAATCTATCGTTAAGTTCTTTTTAAAGTTTCTTGTTACTTTTCTGAATTTTCTACGATTTTTCGAAATTTCAGTTTTGAGTTTCATTAATCTGTCAAAATATGTCTATCAATCTGGGAGTGCACTACGATTTCTTTATAATATTGAAAAGCAGAAAAAACAAAGGGAGAAAATGAGATATCACTTTAAAGAAGAAATATTTCCCTACAATTTGGTATAAATTACGAATGCTAAATATAATTGGTACTATGTAAATTATTTTATTTCGAAACATGTTGAAAATTTGAAGTTGTGCATCAACAAATACATCGACACTTTGTATTTTGGTATGAGTTATAAAACCAACACTATTTGATAGAGAAAAGATTAAGCTTTTAAATTGTATGTCAATGTTACATATATTTCAAGTAGTTATATAAAAATGGTGATAAAAACGAATTTGCTATGATTTTTCAAAATCCCATGTTTATATTTCACATTGACGCCATTTTGTTCAGTCAAGTTCGTCACCGACGAAGTTGGAAATAACAGACAAGAAATATATATACATGACTTATGATTGGGATTGATTGTGCCTTTTTATATACGACATCTATGATTTTATTAATTTTTTTTTGTCAAATACTTTTTTTAGATACTAAATCGTTGTTTGGTAATGCAGTTTGTCATTATTAAGCGTTGCAGCAAATTACCTTACGCAACAGCAAAACGTTTCTTCCTTTTTTCTCGCAGAGCAGTACCCGAGCAGTAGTCTATAGGTCGCAAAAGTATTCCTTTGGTGTTAAAATAAAGTTTTAACTGTTTCTAATTAGAAAATTTATTGCATCTCTGCATAATTTAGCATTAATTAACAGGTGAGCTCGGCGTTATTGATTTTTAACATCTTAAAGTACATTGTATGTAAGACACAAATTAGCTTATCATTGATACATGATATATTATACCTGCAAATTGGACAATTCTGCATTGTTTATTATAACACCTGTAATCTAAGTTCTTTTATCTACATAATATACTGCATTTGTTTACTTTTTTCTCCCCTTCATAATGATTTATTAACTTCTTTCTTTATCATGCAGTCATATTTCACAATTGAAAAGTCATTTAGTTACATTTTTAAAATTTCCTTTATTTTGCATGAAAACTATTTAATAAAACTCGTAAAATGTCCGATATTATCTGATTGTGACATACACAAATGTACCTTCATGAAATATCAAGATAAAAAAAAATTAGAATAAAAAGTTTTTTATAAGTAACTTTGCATGTGGTTGTATTGTTATATTTTTTTTCTTGGATTAATTTATTTTTGATTTGAAGATTTATCACCTAGCTACTATACCTAAGAAGAAAAAAAATATCATTGTCAAGTGAGATAACTAGTGTCAGATTAAATGACCATGTTCGATAACTTCTACCAGATACAATGTATGTAATGAGCCAGTTAGAGCGATGGGGTGTAATATACACCCGGTCAAAGCAAGAGATGCATCATAATATTTTCTTTGAAGTCGACTGCGTTTCCATTCCTTTTAAATATACAATTCCTTGGGAAATGGAGACTAAAATATTACTTTATATTGCAATTAAATATTTTCTTCTTGCTGTTGCACTCATCATACCTAAAAATGATGAGTCCCTGGACTCTCCTTCAAAAATCCTTAGAAAGAACCCTGAACAATTAAGCCATGCAAGAATACAAAATGAATGACATATAATAACAAGAGTGCAAACGCTAAAAATGTCTCTTGCCTGCTTCACTTTTACACTTAATTGGCCTTAGGGTTTGTGTGGACAAGGATTTGTATTGGTCTTAGGGTTTGTGTGGACAAGGATTTGTATAGTCTAACTCTGAGAGTTATAGTAGTCTCAGGTCTAACTATATAAATCCTTTGTGTGGATAGTAAAAAAGGTATTGTAATCGGCTAGTAATGGAATGTTCAGACTTTATATATGTCTATACATTGTAGAAAATTGTAAATATAGAAAAAAAAATAAAGACTTTTTTTTTATTTTATCCTCGTGTGATGTGTTTTCGTTCTTATAACAATTTTCACTGCTTACGGTTTTCACTGTTGAGTTTTTATTTACGTGTTTACTCAAATTTTAAAAGCATGTTCTGTCGAATGTTTTTAGGTACAAACATTTAACTTCAAGGGGGAGCGAGGGGGAGGGGGGCCTCTCCCCCCTTTTTTTTCTTAACGGTTCCAGTTCAGTAGTTGCATACAAAGTTCCTAAAATTCCGTGAGGAGGTGACAAATTTGCGAACCTATTGTCTTTAACTAAATAGCTGATTTTTACACAGGTTTTTACTAAAATTTCGGCTGCAGTTTGTTTCAACTCCCGCCTCAGCTTCAATACGTTGGTATAATTTACGAATTGTTTTTGCGATACGAAACAAGCTGCTGTTGAGACCATAATATCGGAAACCGAGACTGAAACAGTCTGATTTACCAGAATAATAGTTTAGACTGTCCCTAGCGGAGACAGCCGTTTTAACAGTTTTTAATATAACGAAATAAAATGATACTAGGCAGTGAGAATATGGGATTCCCAAAATATGATAAACTTAAAAGTTTGCACAAATAAGAGGCGTCAAACGAGGGTCAAACGGTAATTTTCAGCTACTGTTGCAAACACGGACTTTCTATACTAATAGTATAGCAAGTCCATGCATCAAATTGGTTAAAATTTTACGTCAAAATATCCTTATCGTGAGTAATTAGAGGTCTCAAAATGTTAAAATCATTAGATTTTTTATCGTGCAGTACCAGAGACATATATATATATATAATACATTAGGGAGCTACCATTTGATTTTTATGGGGGGGCTAGGATGAAATTTGAAAAAAATAGGCAGGACAGGAGTTTTGAGTAAGAAAAAAGGCAGGATGAGCCACTGTTCTGTTCTGTACAGGTATTTGTAATATCCTACTTTATCATTGTAAGAATTGAGTTATCTTTCTTGGGACACAGACCTATGTAGTTGTACTACATATCTGTTCCGTATCTGTTTTGTATAATACTATGATTATGCTACTTCCTTATTAAATCCATGTGCAAGTCCATTGTCTTTGTCTGAACGCCTAAACCTATAAACTACCAGAATATCACAATGGCGACGAGGTAAAACAAAGAACCTAAGCAAAAAAAAAACCATGGCAGGATCACTCCCACCATATCCAACCTTTGATTATGCCAGTGACAAATCAAACGCAGGTCCCAGATGGGAAAGATGGGTATCACGACTGGAAAATTTGTTTGTTGGCCTTAAAATCGAAAATGAAGAACGCAAACGTGCCCTACTCCTTCACTACGCTGGGGAGAGTGTGTATGACATTTATGATGCAGAAAAGGGGGAAACTGAAGCTTCGTATACTGCCACAAAGCAAGTGCTAACTACGTACTTTGAACCGAAGAAAAATACTCAAATGGAGGTATATAAATTCCGTACACATAAACAAAAAGAAGGACAATCACTTGACGAATTCGTAACAGAACTAAGAAAACTAGCAAAAACATGTGAGTTCACAAACGTTGATAAGGAAATCCTTTCACAAGTTATACAAAATTGCAAGTCTAACAGATTACGCAGGAGAGCTCTGCGAGAGCCAGACAAAACTCTGAATGATATATTAACACTTGGAAGAACGCTTGAAATGGCTGACACTCAAGCTACTGAAATGGAGAGAGAAACAACTGTAAATAAAATTACAAACACAAACAAGACATATCCAAAGACAAATTATAAACAACAAAGAGGTCAACAGGCATCATCATCATATCATAATCCAAATTACTCTAATCGCCCAACTAGACAGACACAATGCAGGAATTGTGGTGGCCAATTTCCTCATAAAAATGGACCGTGCCCAGCAAATGGCAAAACATGCAATGCATGTCACAAACAAAATCACTTTGCTAAAGTATGTCGAGGCAAAAGCAAACAAAATAAATACACAAGAGACAGACGGGTACATGAAATACAGACAGAAACGTCCCAAAGAGAATCATATCAAGCAAGTCTGGATAGTTCAGATGAAGAATATTCATATAGTATTAAAGAGGCAGTATGCTCAATAAAGAAATCACCCTTCACTATGATCAAAGTAAATAACACAACATGTTCAATGATGATAGACACTGGTGCGACAGTCAATATCTTGGATGATAAAACACATAAAAACATTGGCTCTCCAAAACTTAACAAAAAATGACATAAAACTTTTGCCTTATGGAGGGGGCAAACCTCTTGAAGTCACAGGAGCATGTGAGCTAGGAGTAGAAGCAAAACACAAATATGGTGTACACAAGTTTTACGTAGTGAGAGGCGGACACGGCGCATTGATTGGCTATCCTACTGCATCACAACTAGGACTTGTTAAAATAATTCAACCGATAAGTATACAAGCTCCCGAGAAGAGGTATCCTGATGTGTTCAGGGATGAAATTGGAAAATACACAGGTGGTTCAGTAAAACTACATATTGACACTGACATCAGACCGGTTGCGCAAAGAAACAGAAAAACAGCATTTCACATTAGACCAAAGGTAGAGAAGGAAATACAAAAATTACTAGATCAAGACATTATAGAGAAAATAGGGAATACCCCAACACCCTGGGTGTCACCGATTGTAACACCACCAAAGAAAAACCCTGAAGAGATACGTCTGTGTGTAGATATGCGTGAGGCCAACAAGGCCATTATAAGAGAAAGACACTTATTACCGACAGTTGAGGAGCTCATTCATGATTTAAATCACGCTTCAGTCTTTAGTAAACTAGATTTGAGAGCAGGGTATCACCAACTAGAACTACAAGAGCCCTCTAGATATATCACAACATTCAGTACACACATGGGATTATTTAGATATAAGAGACTTAATTTTGGCATCTCTTCAGCATCAGAAATTTTTCAAGAGACAATTAGGTGCGTAATACAAAACGTGCAAAATGCAAAGAACATTTCAGACGATATCATTATATATGGAAAATCTCAAGAAGAGCACGACGAAGCTCTTAACGATACACTACAAGCTCTACAAAGAAACGGGTTAACAGTTAACAAAGCCAAATGCGAGTTTAACAAGAGTAAAGTTACATTTTTTGGAGTCGTATTTTCAAAAGAGGGTATTTCACCAGACCCGAGTAAAGTCAAGGCAGTCAAAGATGCCGCACCACCAACGACAGTTCCAGAACTTCGTAGCTTCCTTGGAATGACAAATTATTCATCTAGATTTATAAGAAACTATGCTTCTATTTGTGAACCATTAAGAAGGTTAACACGACACAACATGGACTGGGAATGGACTCCTGAGCAACAAAACGCATTTGACAATCTTAAAACTGAGCTATCTAGTGAGACAGTAATAACTTATTTCAATCCTTCTCTACAAACAGACATATATGTTGACGCTAGTCCAGTTGGACTTGGAGCAATTATCTCTCAAAATCAAAAGACAATAGCATATGCAAGCAGAGCATTAACAGATGTAGAGTCCAGGTACAGTCAAACAGAAAGAGAGGCACTGGCCATAGTATGGGCCTGTGAACATTTTGACATTTTTATCCGTGGAGCTAAAAATGTAAATATCATAACTGATCATAAGCCGCTAGAGAGGATATGGCAAAAGGCCAAAATACCACTGAGAATAGAACGATGGGGTTTACGTCTGCAACCCTATAAGCTTACAATCAAGTATCAGCCAGGGCGGGATAATCCTGCAGATTACATGTCCCGTCATCCTATTGCTATGTGTAGCAAGACGCGATCACACGAGGAGAAGGTTGCTGAACAATATGTGAACTTTATTGCAAATCAGGCAATTCCAAAAGCAATGTCGCTAAGCGAAGTCAAAGGCGCAAGTTTGACCGATAGAACACTTCAAAAAGCTATTGAATTAACAAGAAATGGAAAGTGGTACGAGTTAAAGAAATTAGATGATCCCAATTTAGATATTCAAGAACTTCAAGTATATCGCAGCATTCAAGATGAACTTGTTGTTCATGATGAAAACATTTTACTTAGAGACAATAGAATTGTTATGCCAATGTCACTTCGTGACCGTGCAGTTAGTCTTGCACACGAAGGCCATCAAGGACTAACAAAGACAAAAGCGTTTATCAGATCAAAAATTTGGTTTCCCGGCATCAACGACAGAGTAGATTCACTCATCAAAGATTGCATAGCATGTCAAGCTCTAACACGTTCTAAGCTAATGGAACCACTCAGAATGTCAGAAATGCCAGGAGAACCATGGACTGCACTAAGCGCAGATTTCTGTGGTCCACTACCGTCTGGAGACTACCTATTTGTGATAACAGACGAATATTCTAGATATCCTGTAGTTGAGATAATAAGATCCACATCAGGTCACACTGTCATACCAGTGTTGGACAAAGTGCTGGCGGCATATGGGATTCCAAAAATACTAAAGACCGACAATGGAAGTCCGTTTAATTCATATGAATTTAGAGAATATGCTGCCAGCATAGGATTTTCACACAGGAGAATCACGCCAAGATGGCCACGGGCTAATGCTCAAGCAGAATCGTTTAACAAACCCATGATGAAAAACATAAAAGCAGCAGAGGTAGAGAGGAAAAGTTGGAAACAATCAATGTATAGATTTTTACGGCAATACCGCAATACTCCACATAGTTCAACAGGAGTAAATCCTTTCAAATTGCTGTTCGGAAGGGAAACAAACACAAAATTACCGAGCATACCAAAAGAAAAACGACCAGAACTAGATGAATATGCACGCCAAAACGATGAAAACGCAAAGACACGAATGAAACATTTAGCTGATCTGAAAAATAAAGCTAAGTCAAATGACATTGAAGAAGGAGACACTGTGTTAATTAGAAATGAAGTTAAGAAGAACAAATTAACACCGATATTTGACCCAAGACCTCAAACCGTCATCAAGAAGAAAGGAACCATGATAACTGTTTCGGACAGCGAAAAGCAAACAACACGCAATGCTTCATTCTTCAAAAGTACAAAACACAGTGCCAAATTCTCCGATCAATTGGATGAAGAAGAAGAACTTGATATTGAAATTCATCCAAAGGAGGAAAACAAAATAAAATCTCCAATTCAAAGTCGTCCAACACGTATCCGAAAACCACCGTCATATCTTGAAGATTATGTAAAGTGAGGGGCATAATAATCCCCTAAATATGCATTCAAACAGGATATTGTGATGGGGCATAATAATCCCTTTTTTTTTTAAAAGTGCATAATAGTTATTGTTCATTATAGAAATTTAGTATTAGTTATTCAGAAATAGATTTGCAATGTGTGATGACCAAAACCTGATGAACATTTCAGATGAGATCTACAGAAAAAACTTTCAGACAAACAATACAAACTTGAACATTTGATTGCTTAACTTTTATATTGACATTTAATTATTTCAGTAATTACAAATACAACATTAATAGACAATCAATAATATAAATCCGTCCGATATTTATATTTGTTTATATGATCATAATACTCATTGTTTCATTTGCATAATATAGAAGTTCTCATCCATACATTTATTTAATCATTTTTTTTTGTGAAAAAAGATATATGTCAATCATTTTTCTATTTTTATTTTGTTAAATGATAATCTAGTCATAGAAAAGATTTTCTAGTCATTTTAGAATCTAGTCTTTATTTTTAAATTTTATAATTCTCTTTTGAAATTTATCTTATTATAGATTCATAAATTCAACAAAGGGAGGAATGTAATATCCTACTTTATCATTGTAAGAATTGAGTTATCTTTCTTGGGACACAGACCTATGTAGTTGTACTACATATCTGTTCCGTATCTGTTTTGTATAATACTATGATTATGCTACTTCCTTATTAAATCCATGTGCAAGTCCATTGTCTTTGTCTGAACGCCTAAACCTATAAACTACCAGAATATCACAGTATTCACCTCCGTTTAATCGGAGCACTCCACTTATCGGATGAGCAATTTAATTTACACACCGAGATTGCGGATATCTTTATATTTACATTAAAAATATGTACGACTAAAAGAAATATTTTAAAAGTCTTAAAATATTACGACGATAATAAGTTAAAAATATTATGTACACATCACAATTGCGGTAATAAGAATCAACACGATATCACGGTAAAAATGTATGCAGCTAATGTTCACCACTTGTATCACAATAAAAATGTACACAGCACAAGTTGCAAATACAATATCACGATAAGAAATGTACACAGAACTATTGCGGCAATAGCGTTCACCACTATATTATGATAAAAATGTTATTTACAGCTTATTTAATAAAACTATAAGTGCCCTGCCAAGGCTATCATTAAAAGTATAAATCACGCACTTCTTGATAGACTGATACAAGTTAGCTTGGCATCCCATGCAGACTGTACAGACTATATTGGATATTGCTCTTGATTTGAAGATATTATAGAGTGTACTAGTTAGCTTGGCATCCCATGCAGACAGTACACACCATATATTTACGATTTCGGTGTTATATTACTTGAAAACTTTAACAGTTAAAATCTAGAACATTTTAGTAAGACTTATTTGCTATTGTATTTAAATATATACTTTAGATTTATAAAAGTTAAAATCTAAAATAATTAGAGCCTTCATACATTTCTTTTTACTTGATGTCACATAAAAGTTTTGTTCGCTTTATATGTAACTGGTAGCAAAGATCTTGTGTTTGCCTTTCTATATCCAGTAGCTTGTCCATTGGCTGATTATTCAGTATATTTGTCTTAGAACAATCCAGTATAATTTCCATCAGTATTTCATCATTACTGACGTCGATTGTACCACCCCCTTCTATCTCTCTTAGCTTGTTGACTAGCTTCGCCATGCATTTTTGTCGTACATCACCTAGCCTAGTACATTCCAGGAGAAAATGTTCAAGGGTTTCATCATTGTCCTTACATAGCTTACAGTCAGGCAGTACTATATTTTTACTGAATTTTGCTTTTATACTTTGAAGCATGTAGGTACCAGTTACTAGCTTATATTTCAATTCCGCTTTTTTGATGTCATATTGATTATTTCGAACACATTTCCAAATGTTATGCGGATTATTTACCGGATTATTTTGCAACGATAAATGTTTGAGTGTTGATTTTGTATTACATTCTTCTGTCCAAATTGAAGACCAGTAATCATTTATGGCTTTTTGAAGTTGTTTTTTTCCAAATATATTTTGATGGAGGATTTTTCATAATTTCTTCTGCTGTTGGGAGTTGATATTTTTGTAAAATTTTGCTTATACGACAGATGAAGGAATTGTCAAATTCTGTGCTGATTTCTAGTTCCCATTCTAGGATTTGATGTTCTATTGAGCCATCTAGGCGAGAAATTGAGAGAAATAAGGCTAGCATGTTTTTGTCCAGTACCGATTCAATGGGTTCAGCTCCTATTAGTATATATACTGCTGCAGATGCTGTCCTATCTGATAGACATTGAAATTGTTTGAACATTTTCCTCTGTAACTTTTCTAGTTCAGATACATCCTTTTTCATGCATATTTGTACTTCGAGTCCATAAAGATAGCGGGGGACAACATATGTTTTCCAGATCTTTTTAAGTACCAGCGGTGACATTCCTGTTCTGGCATGTAGGCCAGAACCTAGCAAGGCATATATAGTTTGCCGGCCAGTTTTTAGCCTTTCGTCCAAGTTGACTTTGCCATTTGTTGCCCTGGTGATACCTAGATGCTTCAGCTTTTCTACTCTTTTTATTTCTTTTCCATTGAAGCTGTATGAATGCGTTTGTTGCTTTAATCCTTTAGATACGCACATTATCTCTGATTTGTCTGGATTAATTTTAACCATGTCTCTTTTAGTGTGGAAGTCTATAATATTGAGCATTGCCTGTAAATCTGACCGCTCACCCAGTAAGGCAATATCGTCCGCACATGTAGGAGAGCCTACTTGTATGTTGCCTATTTTTGCGCCTAGATTACTACTGGATATTGCATTGAGAATGGTATTATTGTATCGCTTGTATAGCAGAGATGATAATTTTGCTCCTTGTAAAAAAAAAAGGCAAGACCGAATAGAGTAAAAAATAAAAAGGCAGGACAGGGTTTACAACTAAAAAAAAAAGCAGGACAAAATTTTTCATCCTAGCCCCCCCTAAAAATCAAATGGTAGCTCCCTTATGTATTAGCCTATATGTCTCTGGCAGTACCGAGTAGAAAATAAATAACCGTCACTATTGAACATTTATATTAGGCAGTGGCTATTTGACCGGCACCGGCAAAATTGCTATTTAGCCGTCTCTAATTTAATTACATCTCACTGGAATGAAAACGACATACCTGTACTTCATGTAACCAAAATAGCATATTAGTATAGACTGTCGTTTTTATTACTAACCACTGAGTTAAAATTAGCAGGGTTCTGATATAAAATGGTTGTTCAAACTCCATTGATTCAATATTCTATTGACAATTCTTAAAATTTAAGAATGATAATTAAATATCAAAATTTGTTATTTACGGAGTAACAGATAGAAAACTCAGGGTTAGAATTCATAGAACAGAAAAGGGACAGTGGCAAATATTTCATATATATTTTTGAACACGGAGAGAATTGACCTGCACCTTTTGCCAAGAAAAACCTTTCTTTTTCTTATTTGTGCCTTCCGACTTTATGTTTTGAATTGTAGTTTCTCTTTCCATATTCGGTATTTATTCAAATGTAAGCTCCACATGGTAAAAATCACGTGATGCAGGAATATAATATCTTGGAGTTAGACTATTTCTTTCTTTTCGGGCGGAGACTGCAAGCAAACAACATGCATGTGTATAACGGCACTGTAGATGTTCGTATTGTTATAAAGAAAGTGGCCGGTCCGGTACATGAATAGATTGGTTAGAAAGCAAGGTTTTAATTTTAATTAGATTCGAAAGCTTAATTCGAGGGTTGAAAATAGAGAGCATATATATATAACATAAGGATAACTTCTTTCTCAGTATACCACATAATTTGAAAAAGTCAGTGGACAGTTTTGACGTTAACCATTATTATGTTTTTGTTTGTTAGAAAATGAATCCCAGACTGCACAAATAAAAGGGGGGGTTCCACAGGGAATATTTGTATCTTATGAACTCTATATTTGAAAGGGTTATTTTTTTATGTAATTAAAAAAGAGAAAAACAAATATAGGACAAATTGTGATTGGTCTTTCTTCCTTTCTCCCATGCCAAGAAATTGCCTCCGTTGAAATTCTGCAAACACCCCATAGAGCAAATTACATGGATGATTAATATTGACCATTTTGTATATGGCTGTGTTCTAAGCGACACGTACATGAAGGTCATAAATTAATTCCTTCAATGAAATCAAATCTTTAGCTACTAATGACTGCCGTAGGGGGTCGACCGGAATTTTTAGCGAGGATTTCTTGGCATGAAACTTGTGTTACTGTTGCTCATATGAACACTTAAACCTCTTGTCTAACTACCACGGTTGCGTATATACACATTGGAAATTTGAGAAAACTAAAAATATGGTGAATCTATTAAGAATAGAAGTGAAGTAATGAGATAAATCAAGGATTTGTATAGTAACTATACAAATCCTTGGATAAATTAAAAAGTAAAATACAAATATGATAATAGTCACTGTGTATAGCTAATTACAACATTCCCGGAAACTAGTATATTCTTTTCATTTACGGAACCAGCATTGTGATTGTGATGCCGATGCAATGACAGAATGGTCTTTCAGTACCATGAGAAGACTTGAGAAATACAATTATAATCAAGCGATTATCTATTATTTATGTATTTTCTCATTTAAAAAATATCATGTAAGTTGCAATTGCTGGCTATTTAGAGCGTATATAAAGAGAAGAAAAAGAACCATATCTACATATGTAACATATATATATGCACACATGATATAGATTCAAAGAAGCCAGTGTAATGTGAAGTTCCTGTTTGGAGTGGTAATTAACATTTATCTTGTGCTAGACTAGAACAACTTCCAAAGGCAAAGAATTGGTATTGTAACAATTGTAAATGTTAAATCATGTGTCCATTTGAAATTCATAGCAAATTACTGTTAATATTGTCTGTCATGTCTGTCAGTTTATGATGTAGTTTTGCATAACACTATTTTAATCACTGGCAGGATATTTAAACCATAGATTTTACACCGTAGATTTGAAAATCAACTTTTTTATAAATATTTTAGAAAAAAATATATACTAGTCAACGAAATAAACGATACAAGACTTTTTTCAAATTAAAGATAAATTTTTCCGTTCATTGGACCACTATTGAAGGAAGTAATACTTAATCATTATGGAAATATAAATCCGTTTAAAAACAAATATTTTTTTTGCTTTTGTGACGTTTTTTTGCGATTTTTTTTACTTTTTTTTACAAAATTTACATAAAACGACAATTTTAAAAACAGAAGTTCCAACTAATGATGCCAACCTCTCATTTAAAGGTATAAGTCCGTTTGACTTCTATAAATCTTCAAAAAATAATTCTTAAAATTTCATTTTTAAAGATAAATATTTTTTTTCTTCATGTATGTTAATGTATGATATATACGAACTCTGACTATGAATATCATAATTTTAAACCTATAATCAAGAAAGTTACTCATTAGGTCTCTATGTTACTTCAATTTATTTTAATATAAAATACTCAATGGAGTACGTATGAGTAGTGTAACAGCCTTCCATTCAAAACAAAAACATTAGACATGTGCTCTAAACCTGTTTTATTGTACCATGTGACTTTACTCATTTAAATAACTCTGGTCATGTGATTACTGAGCTTTCTGTATTCAATGAGAAATACAAAAGCATGTACACATGACCAGAGTTATTTAAATGAGTAAAGTCACATGGTACAATAAAACAGGTTTAGAGCACATGTCTCATGTTTTTGTTTTGAATGGAAGGCTGTTACACTACTCATACGTACTCCATTGAGTATTTTATATTAAAATAAATTGAAGTAACATAGAGACCTAATGAGTAACTTTCTTGATTATAGGTTTAAAATTATGATATTCATAGTCAGAGTTCGTATATATCATACATTAACATACATGAAGAAAAAAAATATTTATCTTTAAAAATGAAATTTTAAGAATTATTTTTTGAAGATTTATAGAAGTCAAACGGACTATAAAGACAGTGTTTGCCATCAAATTGTTTTTAAAAATCATACAGTTTCTTCGTTTATTAGTTAAGCAAAGTTCGGCCCCACGAGAAATCGTTAAAATGTATACATTATCAACTGATTTACCATAGACAGTATGTGTAAAGTGATAGTCAACTAGAGGCTCTCAAGAGCCTGTGTCGCTCACCTTGGTCTATGTGCATATTAAACAATGGACACAGATAAATTCATGACCAAATTGTGTTTTGATGATCATGATGTGTTTGTAGATCTTACTTTACTGGACATTCTACTTGCTATAATTATCTCTATCTATAATGAACTTGGCCAAGTAATTACAGTGGAAAATATATTCTAAAAATTTACAAAAATTTACAAAAATTTATGAAAATTGTTAAAAAATGACTATAAAGGGCAATAACTCCTTAATGGGTCAACTGACAATTTTGGTCATGTTGACTTATTTGTAGATCTTACCTTGCTGAACATTATTGCTGTTTACAGTTTATCTCTATCTATTATAATATTCAAGATAATAACCAAAAACTGCAAAATTTCCTTAAAATTACTAGTTCTAGGGCAGTAACCTAACAACAGGTTGTCCGATTCATCTGAAAATTTCAGGGCAGATAGATCTTGACCTGATAAACAATTTTACCCCCATGTCAGATTTGCTCTAAATGCTTTGGTTTCAGAGATATAAGCCAAAATCTACATTTCGCCCCTATGTACTATTTTTAGCCATGGCGGCCATTTTGGTTGGTTGGCAGGGTCACGCCACACATTTTTAAAACTAGATACCCAAATGATGATTGTGGCCAAGTTTGGTTAAATTTGGCCCAGTAGTTTCAGAGGAGAAGATTTTCTAAAAGAATACTAAAATTTTAGAAAAATGGTTTAAAATTGACTGTAAAGGGCAATAACTCCTTAATGGGTCAACTGACAATTTTGGTCATGTTGACTTATGTGTAGATCTTACTTTGCTGAACATTATTACTGTTTACAATTTATCTCTATCTATAATAACATTCAAGATAATAAGCAAAAACTGCAAAATTTCCTTAAAATTACTAATTCAGGGGCAGCAACCCAACAACAGGTTGTCCGATTTGTCTGAAAATTTCAGGGCAGATAGATCCTGACCTAATAGATTATTTTACCCCATATCAAATTTGCTCTAAATGCTTTGGTTTTAGAGTTATAAGCCAAAATCTACATTTTACCCCTATGTTCTATCGTTAGCCATGGCGGCCATCTTGGTTGGTTGGCAGGATCACGCCACACATTTTTTAAACTAGATACCCCAATGATGATTGTGGCCAAGTTTGGATTAACTTGGACCAGTAGTTTCAGAGGAGAAGATTTTTGTAAAATATTACTAAGATTTACGAAAAATGGTTAAAAATTGACTATAAAGGGCAATAACTCCTAAAGGGGTCAACTGACCATTTCGGTTATGTTGACTCATTTGTAAATCTTACTTTGCTTAACATTATTGCTGTTTAAAGTTTATCTCTATCTATAATACTATTCAAGATAATAACCAAAAACAGTAAAATTTCGTTAAAACTACCAATTTAGGGGCAGCAACCCAACAACGGGTTGTCTGATTCATCTGAAAATTTCAGGGCAGATAGATCTTGACCTGATAAACAATTTTACTCCGTCAGATTTGATCTAAATACTTTGGTTTTTGAGTTATAAGCCAAAAACTGCATTTTACCCCATGTTCTATTTTTACACGTGGCGGCCATCTTGGTTTGTTGGCCGGGTCACCGGACACATTTTTTAAACTAGATACCCCAATGATGATTGTGGCCAAGTTTGGTTTAATTTGGCCCTGTAGTTTTAGAGGAGAAGATTTTTGTAAAAGTTAACGACGCAGGACGACGCAGGACGACGACGGACGACGGACGCCGGACGCAAAGTGATTGAAAAAGCTCACTAAGCTCTTTGGACCAGGTGAGCTAAAAAGCGGTAACAATCTTAAAACTAATCTGAAAGGTTCAAAATTTACTGTGTATTGTTTTCATATCAAAAGCATTGATTTGAGACGAAAATGAACAAAAAAAATTTGCAATTTTTGAGATTTCAAAAAACACTTTTTTTCCAAAAAATTAAAAAAAAACAATATTTTAACCCATTAGTTACAACATGAACATAACTTGATTAGCAT
This sequence comes from Mytilus galloprovincialis, assembly GCF_965363235.1. NCBI lineage: Eukaryota > Metazoa > Mollusca > Bivalvia > Mytilida > Mytilidae > Mytilus > Mytilus galloprovincialis. The sequence goes on along the minus strand of NC_134850.1, from coordinate 42,406,112 downwards.
ATTGAATATTTTTAGACAAATTTGAAATTTTATTTAGTACTTAGAAAATTATGTGTCGATTTTTTATTCAACTTTCCGCAAAACTAATTTACACCCTATGATCGTTTACACGGAATTTAGATACTTTCCGAAAAGTTTAAATTTTCATTATCACATGTGCATACATTGAAAATGAAAGCCTTTTTAAAAAAGTGTATATCATTTTGTTTTATATGTAACACTTTTTGATAAATTTTATTTTAAAGTCGTGTATCGTTTCTTTTGTTGACTAGTATACTTAATAATGTCTGGGACTATTATATCAATATAAAAGTCTCAGATAATGTAGTCATACTATTTACAAATGTGTTTTCAAGCTTTTAATCAATCTAATTAGATTGGCTTTTAATTCTCTACTAGTGCCGGCTAAATGCCAAATTTGCTATTTTGCCGGTGCCGGTCAAATAGCCAATATTAAAGTATTGAAAAATATTAAAGTATTGAAAAATAAAAATTCATAATCTAACATGTTTCACGTGTAATCAAATATTTCGGACAATAAACATAAATTGATAGTTTTGCATATAAAATTTAGCTAAAAAATAAAGTGTCCAACCTCTTCCAACCGATAAAAATTATGAAAAAAAATCGGACATATAGTTCGAAACCTGAACCGTTTTCGAAAAACAACAATGACATAACTCTTCGTGAATATTGCTTTCCCCAAATAAATATGAATATGAAATAATGAATTTTTTTTACCGATGGAAGGAAATTTTATCACGCACTCACAGATGAACTTCCTTTATTTTTTACTGAGCCAATAATAACATGAGGTACCTAAATTTATTTAAGTGACCGATGAACAATTTTATAAAGAAAACAACAACCAAAACAAAAATATCGATTAAAAACAAAAACGGAAAAACAAAGCCCTCCCCAACCCCCAAAAAAAATCTTAATCGCCCAATTTTGAAAATAGATTCGCTTGAATAGTTAAAAGTCCGTGGATTTTAGAATCGGCGTAGCCAGTAAAACTGCAAAAAGCGATCGACCATCAAATCCCGAAAACACAAAATCTTCAACTTCCTAAAAAGTATTAATTTTTAGATCCTGGATAAATGAAATATAACAACCCCTTTATGTGTTAATTGCCCAAGAACACAGTTATTTCGTAGTACATTTCTTTTTAAAGACAACTTACATTCAAATTAGAAAAAAAATCAAACCTGCTCTATCTCAAAAAGATTTTTACAGTGTAGTGTACTACTATTTGGACAAATAATATCAAAATTATAGAAAAGTGTACTAGCTTTAACTCAAAATATGGACAATTCTATGTAAAACGGGTCTAAAATTCAGTTTGACAGCTTCAGACATACTAATTTTTGACCTTTTTTAACTGGACCTAATCATTACTTAACCTAAAAGTTCAGCACCCAAATTTTTAAACATGTAATTTCATTCCCTTACTTAATATTTCATGCACAAAATATCAGGAAATAAATTGGGAAAGTGAATGAACAAAAATTACAAGTTATATATATAATGTTCACACTAGGGACTATATATATTCGTTGATAACGAATACAAATTTGATGTATCTTCTTCTTAAGTTACAGAAAACCATCACCGTACTGATGTTTACTTTCCAGACATGACAGAGGTTTAAAAAAAAAACCAGCTACGGCTTCTATAAATGGCAAAGAGATGAAGATAATGGGTTTATTTCTCTCGTAGGGTATTTGTGTATCTATGGTTATAATTTGAGAGCGCTGTAACTCACCATTTACTCAATTCCATATCATGTCCAGGTGTATCTGTAATAGTAATAAAATAATTAATGACCACTGCTTATAGAGTCAGGCATAAAATACATGTTTGATCTAATGAATAAGCGCAATGTAACATAATAAATGACCATGCACATGTTAATGAACGATTCAGCAACTGAGGTGCATGTCCAAGACACGATGTAGTTTCGATATCAACGATATCGACAAATCATGTTTCACATTCTAACCGCTACAGTTATCTATATAAAAAGACAATTTAGGGTCTCCTGGTTCGTCTATTTAAGATGTAGATATCGATAATATCGACGACATCGAGTGCCTTCAAGTTCTGCTTCAGCTATCTACATAGACAATTTCGTTTCTGCTGGTTCGTCTGACTAAGATCTCGATATCGACGACATCGAGTCAATATTGAAAAATTATGTTCCAAATTTGTATCTACGATATCGACAGGTGGATCAGTCTTTGACATGTATGACAACATAAAGTTATTCCGGCATGAAATGTAAGTCACGACTGTCCCGACCCCGTTGAATATGAACTGTTGTACAAACTATTGCGTTCGCAATGGTATGCTAATGATACCATCAGAATTTTGTTAAATGGACAAACACAAACGCAAAACATAACTTCATCATACGTATATTAGCATTATATTATATCTTATTTTATTTTACATATTTGTTTTTAAGCCGAGGTCAATCTAACTATATATATGCCTTACCTGGATCATTTGCATAAAAGGTAAACGAATAAATTCGTAACAGAATCTCCTGGTGGCCATACTTTTCATCTATATTAGTAAAACTGATCTGTAAGAAAACGAGACAAAAATGTAAGTAATAAATCATGCATCACTTGATGTCTAATAGGTTAAACTTGGGATTTGTATAATAAGTACTATACAAATCCTTGCTTCACCATACAACATCTTCTTATTTATATATATTGCATTACCCTGCATGGGAACAGTATACCTATATTTTGAAATAAACAATTATGTATTATTGTGCTTGTGTTAAGTTTGTCACACGTTATCTCTTTTTCGTTGTTCATTGATTATGGAATCACTAAAATTAAAAAAATGTTATTGTTTCTTGCAAACAAGAATTCATTTATATCGAAAATATTTTCGATTATTTCGGTATCGAGAATCACTGAAGAGACATTTATTGTCGAAATCCGAATTTGATGCAATAAAATTGTGAGGGTTGATATCGTTCCAACACTTAATAGTCTCACATTTTTTAAATGAAATCTCGGAACAATAGTCCAAATATTTCCTTCAAAAATTAATTCAAGGAACCCCGAATTCTTTGCCAAAATATATCCAAGAACGATAATTACAAGTATTCCACATCTCAACTACAAGAATAAATAGAATGGGCCAATTTCTAAAATTTATCGAACTGATACTTTTAAATTTAGAGAATATAATCAGAACAAAAAGCGACTAATTACAAAAAGGCAGAAAAAGCAATCGTTATAGAACTAAAAACTAGTAAATGTATGGATACTATTTTCCTCACACCGAAGTAGCATATTATAAGCATGATCATTTAACGTGAGACATCAGGAAGAAGCTTACATAATGCATATTTTACGCAAGGTAATAGTTAAAAGCTACGATTCATGTTAATGAATATTTTGGATCTTAACAACTTGTGTAAATTTATAAGACTAGTCAATATGCATGTATAGGCTCTCTTGGGTAACTCGTGTATTTTATATCTTTTAGTTAAATATGTATATTTGTGGCACACTCTTTACATGAGGTATTCTGACCGGACGTGGATACAAACTTGATACATCCCGCACAGCCAAACAGACGCTCCACTCTTGGAATCGTTTTACTGCCGATCGGAAGAAGACCAAGTGATCATATTTCGATTCCCCAGTCGCCCTTGGGGGGTTGTGTGTATCTCTATACCAATATAATTTGGTTTGTTGAAAAATAAAGATATACTATTAATCATTATAATCAACGGTCATTATAATTATGTAAATCTCTCCAAAAAATGTAAAAACAAAGTTGGTAGCAAACACGTCTTGATTCATGATCCTATACATAAAAAATTTATTGAATATTATTCTTTAGTACAATTTTGTTAGAAAATGATATAAAATACTTAAATGTTCTTTTTCAAACAATAAAAACAGCATAGTTGAGCTAATGAAGCATTGTACAAATAAAATAACGATGCACACGAGACAATTAATATTTTTTTTAAAACAACGAAACTTCACATGTTGTTCATCATATTGGGAAATACTTAGATAAAGGAACACTTTCTTAAATGAGAGATTGTTACATTTCAAACTTCAAATATTCATGTTGTGGATTTTTTTGTGTGTCTTTGTTAAAATATACATGATGTTTTTTGAAAAAGTAAAAGCAAACATAACTGTTTTTAATTCAAATGTCATAAAGCAAAAAACATCTTCAACTCTTGACATATACATAGTCTTTTATCTTAAGGGGTTATCTCTCGATGATAGTTGGGTTTGTTCACATCCTGTTTAACGATGAAATCTCTGCATACTTAAAGCTTATTAAAAAGGTCATTAAAAACTGTTTGTAACCATCTAACTGATGGGTATATTTACTCGTATGAGTTTTTACATCTAAATTATTTGTCACTACATCCATTATTTCTACCGAGTATATCAATTCGGTAAGTCACATTGGAGCATTATAGGAGGGGATTTTAAAATGAAAAAACATTTATAGAAAATGAAATACATCTTTTTAACGAATTCCATTTTTTATGTTCAGTTTTCAGTCATATCGAAATATGTGAGACTATTCCTCTGAAAAAAAATATTGCATTTTCATGAATATGTCCCATTGCAAATAAGATCACTGCAGTTTTTGTGTGAAAATAATTGAAAAGAAGTTGCAAATTTTGAAGTATACAAATTAAAAAATTATGAATATAGCACGTTATTTTAAAAGAAATAACAAGGAAACAAAGCCACAATAACGTCCGACAAAACTTCCTTCATCAATTTATTTGTTAAATTGGTCTTTATCTTATAGTTCATAATAGGCTATTAAATGTCCAAGTCTAAGTAACTTATGAAATATTCCTAATGGGAAATATGCAGAATAATACGTCACTATCACAGCATCAGGTCGACAAAAACAATAATTGCATGCATATATGTCATGCTATGATTATAAATCACAGCAAGTGTAGGAAAAAAATGAACATCCACTTTAATTGAACTTCTTTACAGACAGCTACTGAATATGTCCCTAATTTTGACATTTAGCCGGTGGTTTGAATAGGTTTTTTGTTTAACTAACCTATATTAAAGTACACAAAAATGTGTAAACAAAAAATGTGCTTATCCAATTATATTCGATTATTATCTCTGTTATTACCAAAAGATTTCATCACAATGACGTTGTGCCACTTTTGCGTACCTTTAAATACAGGTAAGATTTGGTTGACCTGCTTGCTTTGTTTGTATCAACGTTAGCACATTAATCGGAAAACAATATAGACAGGCATAGTTAAACCTGTATACAATAGTTAAACCTGTATACAATATACTAATAGTATATTATATCTAAATTTTATTTGATGTTATCCCAATTACAGTTGTACGATATACAGACAAAGCAAACAAGCTAATCAAAGTGAAGAGATCGAGAATTCGTCGAGTAACGGTCAATTGATCGGGAAAGGATCGTGTAGAGATCGAGTTTGGTCGGAATACAAAACTATTACCGATCAGTACTCGATCATTTCGACCTTTGCTCGACTGATACGATGCTTTTTGTCCGCAATTTGCTTTTTGTCCGCTTTTGCTTTTTGTCCGATAATTTTGCTTTTTGTCCGACACTTTTGCTTTTTGTCCGTTGCTTTTTGTCCGTTTTGCTTTTTGTCCGATAATTTTGCTTTTTGTCCGACACTTTTGCTTTTTGTCCGTTGCTTTTGGTCCGTTTTGCTTTTTGCCCGCTGATTTTGCTTTATGTCCGATATAAAAACGTGTCTATTTTTGCAGGTTTTATTTTGAACTTCGAAAAATCATCATTAGGGTATCTTATTTAAAAAGAAATATGCCTGATTTATACCTCGCCTACCAACCAAGATGGCCAACATGACTGAAATAGAACATACGGGGTAAAATTAAAGTTTTGTCTATTATTCTGAAAACCAATTGTCAAAACTGTCAAATGACGTCCAAAATTGGTTTTATTCTTTAACTATAGTTCGCCCCAAACCAATGTTATGGAACTTAAACGCAATGCTTATTACCACACATACCAGATCAAGTTTGAATTTTGATGGCGTCACTTTTACTGCTCTAGAGTTTGGAAATGGAAAAACTGCTGAACTTTTTATACCCGTTCTTTAACTGCAGTTTGCCATAAAAAATGGCATATAACTTATATGCAATGAGTATACCACAAAACACAGGTCAAGTATGAATTTTGATGACCTCACTTTTCCTCTTATGCCCTATATAAATGTGGAAAATACTGACTTTATCGTTTGTGTTTCTTAACTTAATATAAAAAAGAAGTATGGTATGATTGCCAATGAGACAACTCTCCACATGAGACTGAATGACACAGGAATTAACAACAATAGGTCACCGTACGGCCTTCAACAATGAGCAAAGCCCATACCGCATAATCAGCTATAAAAGGCCTCGAAATGACAATGTAAAACAGTTCAAACGAGAAAACTAACGGCCTCAAGCAAATTTTATGAAACTTATACACAATACTTATTACAACAGAAGTTAGATCAAGAACAAATGTGGGTAGTGTCACTTTTGTCGTTATCAAGTTATGTCCCTTTCTAAAGTAATATGCGAGCGGGGGCATTATCTGTGTCCCATGGACTCATTTCCCATTTTAATATAGGATTAATTGCCCTAAAATGACAAATTGTTTTGCCTACTATCTTGAAAATTATAATAGATACAGAAAAATTTTAGCAGAAAAAAAACGCACGGTGACCCTATTGTATCTATTGATATTCTCAAAGCATTTTCTTAAAGCTATCTTCTCGCATTTTGTTTTCAATTCTATAATTTAGATTAGCTTCTGATCACAGTTATATAATGCTGTTTTTCTCCGTATAATCCATACAAATACCGCGCTGAAGAACGTCCACTATTAATTTTCCATTATTCAAAATTCAATAATGAATAATGAAATAGTTCATTATTCACTATTCAACGTTAAGTGTTGAATAATGAAAAATGAAACAGTTTAAATTTCAGTATTCAAATTGAAAAGTGAATAATGAAATAGAATTATATTTTTTGACTGTGACACTATACATATCCCGTATTTCATAATTCGTCATTTTCGTATGATCTAACTAATTTAAACAATTTTGTAAGAAATGAATAAAAAAACTATGTGAAATAATGCCGGATCTTTTTAATTTATTTATTTTGTTTCGAAGGATAAACTAGTGGGTTTTCCTAACTATTTTTAACAGAAATTCCTTGGTTTAATGTATGGACGACCTGAATACCAAAATACAAAATTAAAATACTAAACATTGTCTTTTTTATTTTCACAAGATCTTTGCTTAATCTTAATCCTCTGATTATAGATATATCATGTCGATTGTGCCGCAATGACCATTAGAGGGGTTACGGAGATTTAAATGCCAAAATACGCGTGAAATTAAGAAATAGCCAATTTTGAATAATGAAATAGATATTTTGAATAATGGAATGGACTGTTGCGACCCTTTAGCCCCTAATAACATATATACCTTATGACTCATTCGAAAGCTTAACGTATTGGTACCTTATACGTTATTCAAAAGCGTACCAACAGAGAAACAAGAGGTATATAGACTATAGCTATACAAAGAGGAATAACATGGTATATAAATGTTGACCATTAGAGGGGTTACGGAGGACGTAAATGCCAAAATACGCGTATTTTTTTTTTTGTTGTAAAATACTTCGTGTAGAAAAAAGCGTTTGTTTTACAATTATTTACATTAATTTCCGAACCTATGGCCAGTCTAGCTATGAAAATACGGAGAGTCAAACAGTAAATAGGCCATACAACATGTCAAAAACAGTCTTTATGTTCTTATTAACCGTATTTGAAGGCTAAATTAGTACTCAGTTGTCTAAAAATGAATGTTATTGCACTATAACTTTCATATCCACAGGGGCCAAAATACGAAACCAAACTCCTTACTGTGTACTGCTACCTTATACGTTATTCAAAAGCGTTCCAACAGAGAAACAAGAGGTATATAGCGTATAGCTATACAAAGAGGAATAAAATGATTATGAACAGTATGTCCCGCAATGACCATTGTGCCAAAATACACGTTGTTAAAAACAGTTTTGTTACTCTATCAAGGTTTCAAATAGTGTATTAAGGTTTCTTGAATTAGAGGCTGACTGGTTGCAGCAGTCCATTCCATTATTCAAAATAAGCTATGTCTTTTAATAGTCACATGTATTTCGATATTTAGGTCCTTCGTTTCTCCTCTAATAGGCGACGAGGAACACACTGGCTATATACCTTTTGCTCCTCTGTTAATAAGCTTTCGAATGAGGTATAAGGTATAAGTGTAAATAGGGGTTCACGTCGGTTGAAGGGCCGCAGCAGCCATTCTATTATTCAAATTATCCATTTCATTATTCAAAATTGGCTATTTCTTAATTTTCACGCGTATTTTGGCATTTTGGTCCTCTCCGTAACCCCTCTAATGGTCGTTGCTGTACAATTAGCATGTCATATCTATAATCAAGGGACGAAGAATAGCAAAGGTCCAGTGGTACAATCAAAAACCTGGTAATAAATTGTTCAAATAAGGCCTTTGAAAATAGTGGAATTAATTACTTTTGGAGTGTCAAAAACTCGTTGGAAGTACTTGATAAATTGCATGCATATATTGGTGATTTTGAATCTGTTCAAAGTTATGATTTTTCTACCCTATATACCACTTTGCCTCATATTCTTATTAAGAAAAAAAAATCACATCCCTAATTAATTGGGCATTTAAAAAGTCAGAATGCCAATACATATGTTCAAACTCTTTTCGGTCTTTTTTTAGTAGCAACAAACAAATGAACTATGTCAATTGGACATGCTTTGATACTATATTTGCGCTTGAATTTTTACTTGATAACAATTTTGTTCGCTTTGGAGATTCCGTATATCGTCAAGTTATTGGAATTCCAATGGGGACTAACTGTGCACCATTTATTGCGGACCTGTTTTTGTATTGTTATGAGTTACAAACTATGACTTAAACCAGCAAAGATCCATCGAAACAACATTTGAAACAAAAATTTAACAATACTTTTAAATTTTTGGATGATATATTGGCTCTCAATAATGACGACTTCAGTATGTATACTAAAGAAATTAAAGATTGCATATTTTGGCTTTAATATTGATTCACTTATAGGGTCTTTGCAATTTTGCGCCTGTCCCAAGTCAGGAGCCCCTGGCCTTTGTTAGTCTAGTATCCTTTTTAATTTTAGTTTCTTTGTATAATATTATTCAGAGTTTAGTATGACGTCCATTATCACTGAACTAGTATGCATGTTTGTTTAGGGAGCTGAAGGACGCCTCCGGGTGCGAGAGTTTCTCGCTACATTGAAGACCCATTGGTGGCCTTCGGCTGTTGTCTGCTCTATGGTCGAGTTGTTGTCGCTTTGACTCATTCCCCATTTCCATTCTCAATTTTATTTATTATCTAATAGCAACAAATTTAATCATTATATTATTATCAAACATCACATAAAAATTGTGTATTTACAATAAGTAGTTTTTAAGTAAACAAGTTAGTCAAGTGGTTTAAACGAGTTAGTTAAGTCGTTAAAACAAGTAAGCTGTGTTGTTAGTTAAGTCGTTATAACAAATAAGCTTACTCGTTATAACGACTTTAAAATAAAATTTCAATCAAACTAAAACTAAAAAATGCTAATTTACCTTAAAATTAAAATATCAGGGTCAGCAACCCCAAAACGCGTTGTCTAATGTAACTGAAAAATCTCGGGCTATAGATTATTACTTGATGAATATTTTTATCCCAGAACTAAATGCTTTAGTTTCAGAGATATACATTTTACCACAATGTTCTATTTTTAAACATGGCGGCCATCTTGATTTTTTTTTTTGGCCCCCCCCCCCCCCCCCCCCCAAAGAAAAAATCGGATACCTTTTTGAAACTACATACCATAAGGATGATTGTGGCCATATTTGCTTTAATTTTGCCATTAGTTTCAGATTTTCTGAAAGTTATCGACGACGACGGATGCCAAGTGATGAAAAAAACTCACTTAACCCTCTGGTCCAGGTGAGCTAAAAAGGCAAAACGGACAAAAAGCAACGGACAAAAAGCAAAAGTGTCGGACAAAAAGCAAAATTATCGGACAAAAAGCGAAACGGACAAAAAGCAACGGACAAAAAGCAAAAGTGTCGGACAAAATGCAAAACGGACAAAAAGCAACGGACAAAAAGCAAAAGTGTCGGACAAAAAGCAAAATTATCGGACAAAAAGCAAAAGCGGACAAAAAGCAAATTGCGGACAAAAAGCACCGTATCACTCGACTAATGTCCGATCATTTCCAGATTGACTCGACCAATGGTCGATCGCTTCCAGATCACTGCGACTTTTATATTTATTTTATCCCAGACCAATTCGACCAATACCAGATCCCTTCGCGACCACATTCGACCACTCTTCGATCTTTACTCGGCCATACACGAGAACACATGACTGCTACACGATTCTCTAAAAGTGTGTGCAGATCTGATTAACTCTCATAATTCTGCTTCCGCAAAAATATATTGGCAACATTTTTATTTATTGTACAAACATTCCTCCATGTTCAGTACGTGTCTTAATTTCTGCAAGAAGAGGTAACATTTTAAAAAAGAGGCAAAAGACACCAAAGGACAAATCAAACTCAAAGGTCGACACCGACACAGTCAAAGCGATAAACGAAAACCGGCTTGAAGACAGCAGTCCATATAACATAGAAAACTAAAAATTTAGCAACAAGTAACCCAACAAAACCTGGGAAGATCTCAGGTGTTGTGGAATGGAAGAAAATCCTGCAATTTTGGCACCGAACGGATTTTTCAAATATGAAAGTAATTGTGCAATAACATTCATTATTATTGAAAAATCCACCGGTGCAAAAATTGCAGGATTTTCTTTCCTTTCGGAACACCTGAGATCTTCCCAGGTTTTGTTGGTTTACGTGTTGCTATATGTGCATGCGTTTTTGACAGTTCACACAAGGTCAGCAAACTCTGATTAAAAGATGCATTTGTTTCTGCTTCTGTAACGTTTAACAAACTATAACAAACGGCACACAACGTTTACCAAACTTTGCTGAGAAAAACATGCACTCTTGATCTCTTGATAGACATATTTCATTCAGAAAAGGTATCACTCCAGGAGATTGAAATTCTACCTTAATAGGTAAAATTTTGCTGAAATATGTGACATCTTTGCCCTCGTTTGCAATATTTTTCAGAAAATACATGCAGGTTGTTGCCATACAGCAAAAAGAAAATGAATATATTTAACCCTTCAACTACTGGATATCAAATCTATGAACAATACTTATTACATACTTATGCACAATACCACTGCCTCACCTAGATTTCTCGGCGCCTGTCTTCATCATCTTCTATGCACTCTTCAAGCTCCGTCACAGCTATTATCCTGTCTCTCTGAGCTCTTTACACCTTGCCCACAAATCCAACTGCTTTATTTCTATGTAGATATTTTAAATGACCCCCCTTACCCCCCTTCAATGTATGATTTTACTCGGACCTTCTGCTGAATATTACCGAATAAACGGAGAGTGTGTCCAGCTAGCATATACAACGTTATAAAGGGTCATTACGCAAGAACGGCCACCAAATTCGCATTTGAACTATGTTTTATGTTAATAAGCATTGTGTATACGGCGTTTCATCAAATTCGGTTATGGCAAAATAAAATTAGAGAACGGAAACTAATATTGTTGGGACGTACGTACGGACAAGGGTAACACTTAATACCCACTCCGAAGCGGCGGGGAATAAAAATTTCGGAAAAAATGTGCATACCCAGCCAATTCCAGATTATCTCTACAACCCATATACGATCTGGTCGATCTGGTCTGGTCGAGATCCAGTTGAGATCGTGAATAGTTGATTTGGTCTAGATAGTCGAGTAAAGATCGTGTAAAGATCGTGAATTGATCGGAATTATCGAATAAGTATTCATTTTGTTGTCGGGATGAAGTCGTGATGGAGCCATTAGGAGTCGTGAATGGTCGAGTTTAGGTCGTTTACAGTCGGATGGTGGTCGGGAAGAAGTCGTAAATAGGTCCGTTCAAGAATTTGGTTGAGCTTGGTCGTGGAAATTTGGACAATCGGGACCATCAAGTTGATCTGATCGGCAGTGTGAACCTAGCTTAAATGTTTAATAAAATAATGTCATACAACATTTGAAGTGTCACACTGATAACCTGTTTTTGCTTTAAACGGAAAATAATACTCATATATTAATTCATTTGACCTTTAATTTCCGTCCAGTGATTTTAATTATATTCTTACAAGTGTGCACTTTACATTTTTCTGAGAAACCACACTTACCAGAATTAGAGGAAACATTATTTTCCCTACATACATATTTCGTAAATCTGCTTAGATAAGCATAGATGTATAATTATGCCCATAGCATGATATGGAGGTTTACATCTACGGCATATACGAAACAACAAAAAACAAATCCTGTTATTTGTATTGGTCCTTTTTTATGTACCATTTGTTTTTCGATTTATATAAACAGATACAAAAAGACAACTTAAACCACGCTACACGTGTATTTGTCTGTCCCAACTCTTTATAGTGACCGCCTTCAACAATTAGAAGATTATGTCACAGGAGGAAACTTAAAACAAGACAGAGATTGACATATATACAAATCAAAAATAGAGGAAAAATGAAACTGAAAGCAATATATAATTAGATTGGTGTAATAATTGAGTTAATATTGATGGTTTGAAATTTAGGATGTGAAAGAGTTTACTGATGTGCAATGCATATTGTATCAGGTAGTTTGTTTCAGTCGGTTATAGTTCTTGGGGAAAAGTATTCTTTTCTGTACTGTGCTTTGCAGGATGGAATTTGGAAGCTGTTCGAATTTGAAGGTCTTGTTAGTCTTTTTTTTTGTTGGATTAGATATTGAAACTTTTTTTTCTTCAGTTATATCATAATTGTTTTTAACATTTGAATAGTCTGTTAAATGATGATATTAATTGGAAATTCTACCAAAGGTGACAACAATGCATAGTTTTGATGCATATTTATGAGTGAGAAAATCGAACACACAAATTATCGAACCTGATATTTAGTTATTCCATGTATTGTACGGATCGATTTTCTTTTCTAAAAGTGACAAAATATAAAGGAAATAGTGTTTAGATTAACTTTTCTATGAAACTACATAAATTGTGTCGTCAATTATCATAAATGTATTTAGTTATCTATTTTTTGATAGACATATAGGAAAACTTCTTTTTTAAGTCAAAATTTCAGTGAAAACTTTGGCCAAATGAGATCATTTTCACACACTTTATTTACTTTATAATATGAAATTCATTTTACAGATGCTTATTAGAAAACTTACCTTTGCTTTTATGTTAAAATTTCCGTAATCTGTTAATTCTGAATTTGATTCAAATTTATATTCATATTCATATCCAGGCTTAAATCTGATGAATTTGGCTTCATTTAGAACAAATGTCCACATTATTACACACACTTTTCCATACAAAGACCACAGTTGATCCATTTTTTTTCTGCTTACCTAAGCAAGGACGCATATACACGTCTTTGACCTAAGTTATAGTTTTTGCTTTCTTTTTTTGAAATATGTATATATGTTACGTCTTCATGTTATCAAAAGATGAAATCCCGTTTGAACTATATAAAGAATTCTACTTTCTTTTCTTAATCTTAGTCATGTGCATTTTAAACAAACTTTAAGTTGACATTGTTTACTACAGGAGTGTTTAACTACCTGGAAGACGATATTCTCGGATTACACTTTTCAATGGGCGCTTCCTTTAATAACATCTTAGCCAGTAATAGCTTTTCTAAAAAGCTAGCCGTAACATCGTAGTCTAAAGTGAAAATGTTTGATTTTCGCTTTGTAGTTTAAATCATTCAGAATAGCCTTGTAAATAAAGTGTAGTGGATTACAAAAAATATAAAAGTCTTTCTAGATTAACCAATTTCTTTTTCGGGGAAAAATATTAACATTGGAAAGGGAAAGGTAGGCCGGTACTATCTTAATTATCTGCGTTTTTCCTTTGATTCAGGTTTTAAAATAGATATTTTGTTAGCTTACTTTTTCTTTTGTTATTAAAGTATGGCGGCATCGAAAAGTGTAGAGAGTGAAATGAAGTAAAACTTAAACATATTAGAACAAAAATATAATTCTAATGGTATCTCATTTGTGCTATGTGCTTTGTCTATATGCCTTTATTTTTTTGTTTCTTCATCTCATATATGACGTAGCTCTGTACTTATACATCCCGTCATTGTGTTATTGAACTATGGTAAATTTGTGTATTCTTGTCTTTAATTTTTTACTAATATGCTTGGTCTGTATGAAATATTGTATGCCATATCGTGCTTCTTTGTTACATGTTTGTATGTTTTTTTTAGTGATTAGGATTATAGCACAATGTAACGTTGACTGCTGTATTATTGACATTTTTACCTATGTCTGTTTGTTTTGTTCAAGTGCCGTTGTCAATATAATGGAATTTGACTCGACTGTTTTACAAGTGAGAGGTTTAGCTAGCTATAAACCAGCTTCAATCCACCATTTTCTACATAAGAAAATGCCTGTGCCAAGTCAGGAGTATGATAGTTGTTATCCGTTTGTTTGATGTGTTTGAGCATTTGATTTTGTCATTTGATTAGGGACTTTCCGTTTTGAATTTTCCTCGGAGTTCAGTATTTTTGTGATTTTACTTTTAACATCTTTTCAATTCAATATTATCCTTAAAATGTAAAGCTTTACATATGTATTGTTATTTTTGTTAGGGTACTAATATGTAATATAATTATTGTTTATACAATAATGTTTCCAGACAACTTTGATGATTTATCTTTCCAGTAAACATGCTTACATACACAGACCACTTGCTACATCTTGAGATTAGTTTCTCTGGCATTTGATACTTTAAAGGGCAATGTGTTTTACCTGTACGGGACTGGACTGGATTCTTGGACTGGACTTGCCTGTGGAGGGGACTTGAGTAGAACAGACTGGACTTTCACATGTTATTTTTTTTATTTGTTTATACATTATCGTCTTGGATGTTACAACTGTACTTTATACCTTTTAATTAATAATATCATTTTAACTTATAATTTTTTCTGTCAATAGAAGTTGTACTAATTAATGACATATGACCTTAGAATTTATGTTTTTATATCTACAGATTGGAATGTCAGCATCATTTTTATTGTAAAAAGCAGCTAGAAGGACCGATAGATTATCCTGTATTGTGTATTGTTATATATGTATAATACATTTATTACCTTATTCGATTTCCAAAATTTCAAATTGTGTACTTTGTTTCACACAAATATTAAATAAAAATAGCTTTATTAGAATTAAAGGGCCCATGGTGAGAAAAGTTTTTATATATATTTGCGAAAAGTAACCTGGATTTGTTTTGCTAAATTGATTAATGACTATTGAAAAGCTGTATGTTACTGTTGCCTTTATTTGTAGACATTAACTGCACAGGATAATAAATTTTAAAAATGGTATACATCAGCACTAATTATAATTGGGAAATCAATGTTCTGTTTGGTGTGAATTTTCTGTTTAGAATGCGACCTATCGAATTAGACTAACTGCATGCAGGTTATGTAATAACATAAGCACCACGACGGGTATCAATCGTCTGCTAACCCTTACAGAGTAGCTATGATCACCACCAGTTTTTTGTGGGGTTCGAGATGCTCAGTCAAGTTTTGTATGTTGTGTTTTGTGTAAAATTGTTGGTATATTGGTATTTTTCCTTTTTAGCCATAGTGTTGTCTGTTTGAGCCATATGAGTTTGAATGTCCACCTGGCATCTTTCCCCACTCGTTTGTTGGTTTGTTGCGTAAAAAATTGAAAACAAGACGTTTAATAATTTAAATGCGTCCGAAGCGCTTTTCTGGATTTACCTTCATCAGGAACGCTCAAAGCCAAACATTTGAAATCCGAGGACAGTCATATAAGTACCGAAACCGTTGAAGAGCTATATGACAAACAATCTAATTAAAAACCGATCTCTCATCGCTCCTGTTTCTGATATGTCGCGTGGGAGATCTAACGAAACCGGCTTTGAGGTCACATGTGAGTGAACTAAACGTTATGAATTTATAAAGATATGCAAATGATTTGACGACCTATTAATAAGCCAATCAAAAAAGTTTATGAATTATTTTGACTGACGATTTCGTCGTAAATAAAATGAGTTATATCCCTTTGCCTTACGTTAAACTTCCAAGATCGTGGAAGACTCAATTTCATTGGTCGAAAAAGACACACCTACGAGGTCACTCACATGTGACCTCAAAGCGGGTTTCGTTAGATCTCCCACGCGACATATCAGAAACAGGAGCGATGAGAGATCGGTTTTTAATTAGATTGTATGACAAAAAGACCTAAAATGTAACGTGCGCATTAAGCAAGATTCTTCTCTTAAAGCTTACTTAACAATAGATGGCTTTAAATAGGCAATTATGGTTGCTAAAATATAAGTATATATTTCCAAAATTTTAGGATTGAAAAAAATTTTGTTTGCCTTTTTCTGAAATATATGGCTATTTGTCTGTTTATATATTTTCTGATTGTAGTCGTCTAATAACTTGATTTGGATATTTCTGGCCAAGAGGTGGACTTGTTAAAAGTCTATGCATTAACCATTAATGAAGACCCATTAGCCAACCTTCTTAAACCGTATATAATAATTCATTTATGTATATGCGAAATATTAATGCCATTTTTTCAAAAATATCATATCAAATTTAATAAGGCTTTGTTTGAATTTCGCTTGTACACTTCACAAGCCATAATAAAACAAAAACAGACCGAGTTGTTGTTATTTGTTCGGCAAATGGGTTCATAATCTTATCAATATCAAACTTGCTTATATGGCAAGCACGTGTAGTTCAATTACTTTGGGTAGAGTTCTGAAATAAGAAGAAAACAAAGACCTTTTCCGTCAGCGCTAACCATCTCTTTGATTGTATCAGACGTGAAAATATAAAAATTTAAGAAACCTTCAAGTAATCCCATTATGTTACTTTATTTATGTATGTCATCTAAAAAGATTTTTCTTTTAAAGGTATAGATAAAAACTTCCCTTAATAATCTAAATTACCGGTAATAGATATCGTCACTCTTTTGTATTCCAAATAATGTAATCTGTCAGTTGAAATAACGAAAAAATGTAAAACGCATTAACGCTAGTTTTCTTTGATCTATTTGCACAAAACAATGCACAAGATTGAATTGACCTGAATTGGCAGGCTGTTTGGGGTCTTAATCTCTGCATGACTTAAATACTAACATGCGACCTGTCGATATAACGGTTCTCTTTAACGCTAATATTGAAAAATAGTATTATTATACATCATTAAATAATATTATGTCAGCAAACGGTGTTCTCGGGACAAATCATTTTTCAGCTAATACATGTATATAAAAAAAAATGCAAATAGATTTATTTCTAAGGCAATAACAATCAAAACCAAGGAGTAAACAAAGACTCACAAAACCAAAGGACATTTACATCAACAGTTATAAATAATAATTAAGAAAGAACACGAACTCCACTAAAAACCGGGAGTGAAATCTGGTGCTCCGGAAGGGTAAGCGTTTCCTGTACCGTATACGGCACACGTCGTGTTATTTCGTTGTTCAGTTCGGTGATGATGGAACTTCTTATGACTGAGGAAGAATATCATATATGATTTCTGACACACTTTTGTCATAATGGCCAATCAGCTCATGATAGCGACCGTCAAATTTCTTGACTGATGACCTTAATTTGATTGGTTCATAGCCCTGTCTTAGCAACTTTCGAGAAAGCAGTATTTCTCGTTCAACACAATCTAAGATCAAGATTGATTTCAAATACGATTTATCAATGAAAACATTTTTTTCACGAAAATATACATTTGAACAAACCTCAGCCTCGATCCCTCCTTCTATCTCGAGCCTTCCATACACACAACGAAAAATGTTGTCACTCTAACTTCGTTAGTGCATGTAGGCTTGGATGACATTCACTTCCACACGGTATCATAGCTTTTTTGCATTTGCAAGTTTTGTGCACGATCTTTTTCATTTACACATTTTGTGTGCGAGTGAAAAACAAACCTTTTTTGCAGCTGCGTACAGTGATACCGAGGTCTTTGGCAATTCTGATGTCTACAGTGTTTTTAAGAAGCTCTAGATCTCAAATATCGTAAAATGGTTGACTGCAATACACCATCTTCACAACACAACTTAAATAAACTAATAGTATGCTACTTTCCAGTGACTTCTTATGTAACAGTTCATTAAGAAATTTTTGGAATTTAATTTTTTAGTCGACATATTGCCATTTACTCGTAATAACAAATCGGTTATGACCATCGGTAATGACCATCGGTATAAAATGTGTTTACTTTAAATTTGACAATTAAGTAAAATTAACAATGTGAAACTTCTTATTTTTATTTAGCTTATCTTTTTATTATAATATAACGATAAAATTACCTATATGATAGCGTCTTTTGAATGAACCGTCATACCATATGAAGAGTTTAGAAGTATTAAAAGTAAACTGTAACAGAGTGTTAATTACCCCGACCATACGCGTATGGTCGGACCATATGAGTATATACCCATATGGTCATGACCATACGCGTATGGTCCAAATACTCATATGGTCCGGAACATATACAAATCACCTTAAAAAAACCAACTCAAACACAATAAACTATCGGACCTACAGTATTGAATTAATACGGTTTTTTTTCAGATTCGTTGCTGTTTTGGTGACATCATAGCCAAGTTTTATTTGAATTAGATTTGTGCCGTTAATTGTTTTTATGAATTCGCCATTTCTTATTATACACCTCCAAGAATATGTTAAGCATTAGGTTTTAGTATCGTGTGATTGTTCGTTCGGTATTGTAATTTTTTGCATAGCCTTTGTCAGTTCGTTTAAGTTATGTTCATAGTTTGTGTGTTTGTTCATGTAACAATCTCCTATAAATAATGTATCACCTTTGTAATAATCTGTACAACAGTTCAGAGCCAACATGACTTTCAGTTTTTCAGTCATGATGTAAACTTTGTTAATTTTATCGCTGCGTTGAAGACCCAATGGTGGCATTGGTCTGACATTTTCCCGTTTCTATTCTCAAATCTATAGTCTACATGGGATATATGTGCCTTTTATTTTTCATGTATGTTATTTTTGTGATAGCATTGCACTATAACATATAGCTAATAAAAAAATCTCTAAATAGATGCAGTAATCAGAATCGTTTTATCACAATTGTAGATGCACCTGGGCATAACATGGACTTGAGTAAATGGTGAGTTACATCTCTCAGTAAGCTATAATACCAAATTGTTTCTTTTTTTATCGTTTTCTTTTTTACTATAGATTATATAATATACTAGCCAAACAGAGCACGACATTCTTAGACTTAGTATTTTTAGTAAAACAGTATCTGAGACACAATAATATAAATTAAATTGATTGATTTGTCGGTGTTTTACATGCCGGTTTCCAAAATCGCAACTGCGGCATGGACAGGCTGGTGACATTGTAGTGGAAAATATTTATAAGAGATCACTTTATTATCACATTGAACAAAACTGAATGAAGGAAAAATAAAAATACATCTATCATTTAATTCAACCCTGATATCGATGTCAGTACTAACGAGCTTTCTGAACGTTCAGTACTACTTTATTTAACTTGAAGAAACTGGGTTTGTGTTTGTTAATTCATACCAGGTTCGCATCAGTATCCTTTCTATAATTGGTACATGGACTAAGCTTCTTTTATCTAGGATGATACGGCTTTTAATTTTTTTCGGCGGAATACCTGAAAAACCTCAAAATTAGCAAAGTACAGTTTGCTTAGTTTGAGATTCTGCTTGTCACGTTTTTTTTTACTGGAAATGCAAGGTTGTTGTTACTGTGCGACACAGTTTAACATATAGCTCTATGAAAAGAAATAAAATAAGCCAAGAAAGCATAAAATGGGGGCACCACCCATGCATCAACTCAGTGGCGATAACAACCAGACTCAAGCTAGCGACCAATTCTATCGACCAATCAAGCTAGCGACCAATTCCATCGACCACTTAAGTTAACACTGAGCATAAACACGTAACAGAACCATTTCGAGATATGTCTGAAAATCACAAAATGACATTATACTACAACGTTCTACTAATATTTAATACGTGATGTGTCGCTATTGATATTAATTTTGGATTCCAACAAATAAACATGAGTAGCGTGCTTGCTTGCTGGAGTCTAATAATCTAAATCAGTTATTCAGTTTTTGAAGACTTTATATTACATGGTATTATTATACATTTATTTCAAATCGAGATTTTTGTTTTAACTAGATCTACAGTTTCCAGATTGGATATTTTAAAAAAAACCTTATGGTCCAAATACCTCATATGGTCCGGCCCGTTGATAATAAAACGAGTATAATACTGATATGGTCCAATCATACGCGTACGGTCAGACCATATGAGTATATGCATATGGTCATGACCGCACGCAATATGGTCCAAATATTGATATGGTTCGGAACATATTCGTAAGTATTGTAAAACAGAATATAGAAAATCAGCCGTTCAAATGTCAACTTACAGTGAGATAAATAAAATGTTTAAGTGAACAAGGAACTAGAATATTCATGTAAGGGTTTCTATATCCGCGGCATTGTCAAATATCGAGTATTTCCTCAAAACTGTTTAGGTTTGAGGGGAGTGGTTCTCGAAACAGTATATATAGGGTATAGTCCAAGGCACTTCAGATAATACTAAAAGCAGTAAAACAAATAAAAATATAATAAGAAAGAAAAAACAAAATTTATTCAATGCAACACTCATCAAGTCAAAACATTAAAACTACGTTCAGCCAGATGCATTTTTAAAAAAATCTTTAATTCAACATTTATATACAACAGACATATTACATATTACTTAAAAATATTACAAGAATGTTTTAAGTATAATGACATAAATAATCAACACGAAAATTAAAAAATGAATGTTATGAATCCTTTGGTTTCTAGTACAACAATGTTGTTCTTTAAAAAGTGTTTCTCAAAAATATTTCTTATACATCTTGCATCACACAAGTATTCATACAGAATAGTCATATAATGTTTTATACTGTATAAGGTCAACTTTACTGTTTAAACTCTTAAGTAAATTCCTTCTGTGAAGATACATCTTTCATTTTTTTCTCGTTTCAACCTTTATTCAGACATTATGTAGCATGTTATTAATAAAGTGACCGATAAAGACAAAAGAGTAATACGATGTCTAACAGATAACATTTTATACATTATTCCTTATTCAATACATTCTTTTTAGATAAATTATTCGTATTTTTTTTTATCAATCACACAATGCAATGTCAAGAAAAAATACTGATTTAATGACAAAAACTTATGTTGTGTGAATATTCTCTCTTATCTTCTCAAATGTAATCAGAGTAAGTTTCAAATATATCTCGTTGATTTTGTGCATCAACTTGTTTTTATTTTACCTTTATTCAATCATTCTACATATATAAATTCATAATAAAATTATTATATATTACGCAAAACGATACTGTCACATCAGCATTTTCTTTTATCTGCAATCTTCCAGTATACAAATCAGTATCTGACAGTTATATTGAAATATTATTATTATTTCATCTAAATAAGTATTAAAAAGATTGTAAGCAAAAGTAAATAACATTACAAAATTATAACAAACGTCAAATAAATAAAGGAGCTGGAATGTCAGTCTTGTTCAATTATTAAATATCAATTAGAATAAATAAAATGAAAATATAATATGATAAGCAAATAAAAAAAACAGTCGAAAATAATTGATAACTGTAAAGGGAAACAATCTAGTCCTATTACATTTATAAAAATTACTATATCGGCCCGATCAAGAGAACATACAAAGTAGTACATTATATCAACCAAATAGTTACTATGCATATTTATAAATCTTTGTCAATAAGTATAATATTCAGTTCATTTTGGTATTAAATGAAAGCTTATTCACTTAGGATCACTAAAGACCCGTGTTGAATAATAATCAGAAAAAAATTAATAAAAAACAGGGCAAATTTCCCCCGTTGTATAGTTGGCTTAGTACCGGTTTTTTTATTCTGGAATTTATGGGAACCAAAAGACAGCACTACACAGTTAGGAGTTTGGTTTCGCATTTTGGCCCCTGTGGATTTTTTATATATGAAAGTTGTTGTGCAATAAAATTCATTTTCAGACAGCTGACTACTAAATTAGCCTTCAAAGATGGTTTATAAAAACATCAATGTTATTTTTACATGTTTAATGGGCTATTTTCTGTTTGACTTTCCGTATTTTCATAGCTATACCAGCCATAGTTCCAGAAATTAATGTAATATTTCTGGTGCACTTTCCCACCCGGGCATTTTCATGAATAAAAGGGTCTGGGACAAGCTTTCAATCCCACTAGATGTGGGTAAAAACTTTGCCGTAGGGAACTGTACAGAAAGAGTGAAAAAATGAGCCCATACCCATTACTGTATAGGTACATCAGACTTTGGATGGACAGTGACGTCTTCAGGTGCACTTTCCCACCCTGGAATTGATACGAGTTGAAGATATGGATAAAAGCTATCAATCTAACCACCTGCGGTCAAGAACTTTGCCGTAGGGGGGTGGCAGTAAGGCCACTGCTGCCACCACTCGTAATGGATAAAAATGAAAAATTTGGTATGGGGTTGTCAGCTTCCGGTGCACTTTCCCACCCGGGCATTTTCATGAATAAAAGGGTCTGGGACAAGCTTTCAATCCCACTAGGTGTGGGTAAAAACTTTGCCGTAGGGAACTGTACAGAAAGAGTGAAAAAATGAGCCCATACCCATTACTGTATAGGTACATCAGACTTTGGATGGACAGTGACGTCTTCAGGTGCACTTTCCCACCCTGGAATTGATACGAGTTGAAGATATGGATAAAAGCTATCAATCTAACCACCTGCGGTCAAGAACTTTGCCGTAGGGGGGTGGCAGTAAGGCCACTGCTGCCACCACTCGTAATGGATAAAAATGAAAAATTTGGTATGGGGTTGTCAGCTTCCGGTGCACTTTCCCACCCGGGCATTTTCATGAATAAAAGGGTCTGGGACAAGCTTTCAATCCCACTAGGTGTGGGTAAAAACTTTGCCGTAGGGAACTGTACAGAAAGAGTGAAAAAATGAGCCCATACCCATTACTGTATAGGTACATCAGACTTTGGATGGACAGTGACGTCTTCAGGTGCACTTTCCCACCCTGGAATTGATACGAGTTGAAGATATGGATAAAAGCTATCAATCTAACCACCTGCGGTCAAGAACTTTGCCGTAGGGGGGTGGCAGTAAGGCCACTGCTGCCACCACTCGTAATGGATAAAAATGAAAAATTTGGTATGGGGTTGTCAGCTTCCGGTGCACTTTCCCACCCGGGCATTTTCATGAATAAAAGGGTCTGGGACAAGCTTTCAATCCCACTAGGTGTGGGTAAAAACTTTGCCGTAGGGAACTGTACAGAAAGAGTGAAAAAATGAGCCCATACCCATTACTGTATAGGTACATCAGACTTTGGATGGACAGTGACGTCTTCAGGTGCACTTTCCCACCCTGGAATTGATACGAGTTGAAGATATGGATAAAAGCTATCAATCTAACCACCTGCGGTCAAGAACTTTGCCGTAGGGGGGTGGCAGTAAGGCCACTGCTGCCACCACTCGTAATGGATAAAAATGAAAAATTTGGTATGGGGTTGTCAGCTTCCGGTGCACTTTCCCACCCGGGCATTTTCATGAATAAAAGGGTCTGGGACAAGCTTTCAATCCCACTAGGTGTGGGTAAAAACTTTGCCGTAGGGAACTGTACAGAAAGAGTGAAAAAATGAGCCCATACCCATTACTGTATAGGTACATCAGACTTTGGATGGACAGTGACGTCTTCAGGTGCACTTTCCCACCCTGGAATTGATACGAGTTGAAGATATGGATAAAAGCTATCAATCTAACCACCTGCGGTCAAGAACTTTGCCGTAGGGGGGTGGCAGTAAGGCCACTGCTGCCACCACTCGTAATGGATAAAAATGAAAAATTTGGTATGGGGTTGTCAGCTTCCGGTGCACTTTCCCACCCGGGCATTTTCATGAATAAAAGGGTCTGGGACAAGCTTTCAATCCCACTAGGTGTGGGTAAAAACTTTGCCGTAGGGAACTGTACAGAAAGAGTGAAAAAATGAGCCCATACCCATTACTGTATAGGTACATCAGACTTTGGATGGACAGTGACGTCTTCAGGTGCACTTTCCCACCCTGGAATTGATACGAGTTGAAGATATGGATAAAAGCTATCAATCTAACCACCTGCGGTCAAGAACTTTGCCGTAGGGGGGTGGCAGTAAGGCCACTGCTGCCACCACTCGTAATGGATAAAAATGAAAAATTTGGTATGGGGTTGTCAGCTTCCGGTGCACTTTCCCACCCGGGCATTTTCATGAATAAAAGGGTCTGGGACAAGCTTTCAATCCCACTAGGTGTGGGTAAAAACTTTGCCGTAGGGAACTGTACAGAAAGAGTGAAAAAATGAGCCCATACCCATTACTGTATAGGTACATCAGACTTTGGATGGACAGTGACGTCTTCAGGTGCACTTTCCCACCCTGGAATTGATACGAGTTGAAGATATGGATAAAAGCTATCAATCTAACCACCTGCGGTCAAGAACTTTGCCGTAGGGGGGTGGCAGTAAGGCCACTGCTGCCACCACTCGTAATGGATAAAAATGAAAAATTTGGTATGGGGTTGTCAGCTTCCGGTGCACTTTCCCACCCGGGCATTTTCATGAATAAAAGGGTCTGGGACAAGCTTTCAATCCCACTAGGTGTGGGTAAAAACTTTGCCGTAGGGAACTGTACAGAAAGAGTGAAAAAATGAGCCCATACCCATTACTGTATAGGTACATCAGACTTTGGATGGACAGTGACGTCTTCAGGTGCACTTTCCCACCCTGGAATTGATACGAGTTGAAGATATGGATAAAAGCTATCAATCTAACCACCTGCGGTCAAGAACTTTGCCGTAGGGGGGTGGCAGTAAGGCCACTGCTGCCACCACTCGTAATGGATAAAAATGAAAAATTTGGTATGGGGTTGTCAGCTTCCGGTGCACTTTCCCACCCGGGCATTTTCATGAATAAAAGGGTCTGGGACAAGCTTTCAATCCCACTAGGTGTGGGTAAAAACTTTGCCGTAGGGAACTGTACAGAAAGAGTGAAAAAATGAGCCCATACCCATTACTGTATAGGTACATCAGACTTTGGATGGACAGTGACGTCTTCAGGTGCACTTTCCCACCCTGGAATTGATACGAGTTGAAGATATGGATAAAAGCTATCAATCTAACCACCTGCGGTCAAGAACTTTGCCGTAGGGGGGTGGCAGTAAGGCCACTGCTGCCACCACTCGTAATGGATAAAAATGAAAAATTTGGTATGGGGTTGTCAGCTTCCGGTGCACTTTCCCACCCGGGCATTTTCATGAATAAAAGGGTCTGGGACAAGCTTTCAATCCCACTAGGTGTGGGTAAAAACTTTGCCGTAGGGAACTGTACAGAAAGAGTGAAAAAATGAGCCCATACCCATTACTGTATAGGTACATCAGACTTTGGATGGACAGTGACGTCTTCAGGTGCACTTTCCCACCCTGGAATTGATACGAGTTGAAGATATGGATAAAAGCTATCAATCTAACCACCTGCGGTCAAGAACTTTGCCGTAGGGGGGTGGCAGTAAGGCCACTGCTGCCACCACTCGTAATGGATAAAAATGAAAAATTTGGTATGGGGTTGTCAGCTTCCGGTGCACTTTCCCACCCGGGCATTTTCATGAATAAAAGGGTCTGGGACAAGCTTTCAATCCCACTAGGTGTGGGTAAAAACTTTGCCGTAGGGAACTGTACAGAAAGAGTGAAAAAATGAGCCCATACCCATTACTGTATAGGTACATCAGACTTTGGATGGACAGTGACGTCTTCAGGTGCACTTTCCCACCCTGGAATTGATACGAGTTGAAGATATGGATAAAAGCTATCAATCTAACCACCTGCGGTCAAGAACTTTGCCGTAGGGGGGTGGCAGTAAGGCCACTGCTGCCACCACTCGTAATGGATAAAAATGAAAAATTTGGTATGGGGTTGTCAGCTTCCGGTGCACTTTCCCACCCGGGCATTTTCATGAATAAAAGGGTCTGGGACAAGCTTTCAATCCCACTAGGTGTGGGTAAAAACTTTGCCGTAGGGAACTGTACAGAAAGAGTGAAAAAATGAGCCCATACCCATTACTGTATAGGTACATCAGACTTTGGATGGACAGTGACGTCTTCAGGTGCACTTTCCCACCCTGGAATTGATACGAGTTGAAGATATGGATAAAAGCTATCAATCTAACCACCTGCGGTCAAGAACTTTGCCGTAGGGGGGTGGCAGTAAGGCCACTGCTGCCACCACTCGTAATGGATAAAAATGAAAAATTTGGTATGGGGTTGTCAGCTTCCGGTGCACTTTCCCACCCGGGCATTTTCATGAATAAAAGGGTCTGGGACAAGCTTTCAATCCCACTAGGTGTGGGTAAAAACTTTGCCGTAGGGAACTGTACAGAAAGAGTGAAAAAATGAGCCCATACCCATTACTGTATAGGTACATCAGACTTTGGATGGACAGTGACGTCTTCAGGTGCACTTTCCCACCCTGGAATTGATACGAGTTGAAGATATGGATAAAAGCTATCAATCTAACCACCTGCGGTCAAGAACTTTGCCGTAGGGGGGTGGCAGTAAGGCCACTGCTGCCACCACTCGTAATGGATAAAAATGAAAAATTTGGTATGGGGTTGTCAGCTTCCGGTGCACTTTCCCACCCGGGCATTTTCATGAATAAAAGGGTCTGGGACAAGCTTTCAATCCCACTAGGTGTGGGTAAAAACTTTGCCGTAGGGAACTGTACAGAAAGAGTGAAAAAATGAGCCCATACCCATTACTGTATAGGTACATCAGACTTTGGATGGACAGTGACGTCTTCAGGTGCACTTTCCCACCCTGGAATTGATACGAGTTGAAGATATGGATAAAAGCTATCAATCTAACCACCTGCGGTCAAGAACTTTGCCGTAGGGGGGTGGCAGTAAGGCCACTGCTGCCACCACTCGTAATGGATAAAAATGAAAAATTTGGTATGGGGTTGTCAGCTTCCGGTGCACTTTCCCACCCGGGCATTTTCATGAATAAAAGGGTCTGGGACAAGCTTTCAATCCCACTAGGTGTGGGTAAAAACTTTGCCGTAGGGAACTGTACAGAAAGAGTGAAAAAATGAGCCCATACCCATTACTGTATAGGTACATCAGACTTTGGATGGACAGTGACGTCTTCAGGTGCACTTTCCCACCCTGGAATTGATACGAGTTGAAGATATGGATAAAAGCTATCAATCTAACCACCTGCGGTCAAGAACTTTGCCGTAGGGGGGTGGCAGTAAGGCCACTGCTGCCACCACTCGTAATGGATAAAAATGAAAAATTTGGTATGGGGTTGTCAGCTTCCGGTGCACTTTCCCACCCGGGCATTTTCATGAATAAAAGGGTCTGGGACAAGCTTTCAATCCCACTAGGTGTGGGTAAAAACTTTGCCGTAGGGAACTGTACAGAAAGAGTGAAAAAATGAGCCCATACCCATTACTGTATAGGTACATCAGACTTTGGATGGACAGTGACGTCTTCAGGTGCACTTTCCCACCCTGGAATTGATACGAGTTGAAGATATGGATAAAAGCTATCAATCTAACCACCTGCGGTCAAGAACTTTGCCGTAGGGGGGTGGCAGTAAGGCCACTGCTGCCACCACTCGTAATGGATAAAAATGAAAAATTTGGTATGGGGTTGTCAGCTTCCGGTGCACTTTCCCACCCGGGCATTTTCATGAATAAAAGGGTCTGGGACAAGCTTTCAATCCCACTAGGTGTGGGTAAAAACTTTGCCGTAGGGAACTGTACAGAAAGAGTGAAAAAATGAGCCCATACCCATTACTGTATAGGTACATCAGACTTTGGATGGACAGTGACGTCTTCAGGTGCACTTTCCCACCCTGGAATTGATACGAGTTGAAGATATGGATAAAAGCTATCAATCTAACCACCTGCGGTCAAGAACTTTGCCGTAGGGGGGTGGCAGTAAGGCCACTGCTGCCACCACTCGTAATGGATAAAAATGAAAAATTTGGTATGGGGTTGTCAGCTTCCGGTGCACTTTCCCACCCGGGCATTTTCATGAATAAAAGGGTCTGGGACAAGCTTTCAATCCCACTAGGTGTGGGTAAAAACTTTGCCGTAGGGAACTGTACAGAAAGAGTGAAAAAATGAGCCCATACCCATTACTGTATAGGTACATCAGACTTTGGATGGACAGTGACGTCTTCAGGTGCACTTTCCCACCCTGGAATTGATACGAGTTGAAGATATGGATAAAAGCTATCAATCTAACCACCTGCGGTCAAGAACTTTGCCGTAGGGGGGTGGCAGTAAGGCCACTGCTGCCACCACTCGTAATGGATAAAAATGAAAAATTTGGTATGGGGTTGTCAGCTTCCGGTGCACTTTCCCACCCGGGCATTTTCATGAATAAAAGGGTCTGGGACAAGCTTTCAATCCCACTAGGTGTGGGTAAAAACTTTGCCGTAGGGAACTGTACAGAAAGAGTGAAAAAATGAGCCCATACCCATTACTGTATAGGTACATCAGACTTTGGATGGACAGTGACGTCTTCAGGTGCACTTTCCCACCCTGGAATTGATACGAGTTGAAGATATGGATAAAAGCTATCAATCTAACCACCTGCGGTCAAGAACTTTGCCGTAGGGGGGTGGCAGTAAGGCCACTGCTGCCACCACTCGTAATGGATAAAAATGAAAAATTTGGTATGGGGTTGTCAGCTTCCGGTGCACTTTCCCACCCGGGCATTTTCATGAATAAAAGGGTCTGGGACAAGCTTTCAATCCCACTAGGTGTGGGTAAAAACTTTGCCGTAGGGAACTGTACAGAAAGAGTGAAAAAATGAGCCCATACCCATTACTGTATAGGTACATCAGACTTTGGATGGACAGTGACGTCTTCAGGTGCACTTTCCCACCCTGGAATTGATACGAGTTGAAGATATGGATAAAAGCTATCAATCTAACCACCTGCGGTCAAGAACTTTGCCGTAGGGGGGTGGCAGTAAGGCCACTGCTGCCACCACTCGTAATGGATAAAAATGAAAAATTTGGTATGGGGTTGTCAGCTTCCGGTGCACTTTCCCACCCGGGCATTTTCATGAATAAAAGGGTCTGGGACAAGCTTTCAATCCCACTAGGTGTGGGTAAAAACTTTGCCGTAGGGAACTGTACAGAAAGAGTGAAAAAATGAGCCCATACCCATTACTGTATAGGTACATCAGACTTTGGATGGACAGTGACGTCTTCAGGTGCACTTTCCCACCCTGGAATTGATACGAGTTGAAGATATGGATAAAAGCTATCAATCTAACCACCTGCGGTCAAGAACTTTGCCGTAGGGGGGTGGCAGTAAGGCCACTGCTGCCACCACTCGTAATGGATAAAAATGAAAAATTTGGTATGGGGTTGTCAGCTTCCGGTGCACTTTCCCACCCGGGCATTTTCATGAATAAAAGGGTCTGGGACAAGCTTTCAATCCCACTAGGTGTGGGTAAAAACTTTGCCGTAGGGAACTGTACAGAAAGAGTGAAAAAATGAGCCCATACCCATTACTGTATAGGTACATCAGACTTTGGATGGACAGTGACGTCTTCAGGTGCACTTTCCCACCCTGGAATTGATACGAGTTGAAGATATGGATAAAAGCTATCAATCTAACCACCTGCGGTCAAGAACTTTGCCGTAGGGGGGTGGCAGTAAGGCCACTGCTGCCACCACTCGTAATGGATAAAAATGAAAAATTTGGTATGGGGTTGTCAGCTTCCGGTGCACTTTCCCACCCGGGCATTTTCATGAATAAAAGGGTCTGGGACAAGCTTTCAATCCCACTAGGTGTGGGTAAAAACTTTGCCGTAGGGAACTGTACAGAAAGAGTGAAAAAATGAGCCCATACCCATTACTGTATAGGTACATCAGACTTTGGATGGACAGTGACGTCTTCAGGTGCACTTTCCCACCCTGGAATTGATACGAGTTGAAGATATGGATAAAAGCTATCAATCTAACCACCTGCGGTCAAGAACTTTGCCGTAGGGGGGTGGCAGTAAGGCCACTGCTGCCACCACTCGTAATGGATAAAAATGAAAAATTTGGTATGGGGTTGTCAGCTTCCGGTGCACTTTCCCACCCGGGCATTTTCATGAATAAAAGGGTCTGGGACAAGCTTTCAATCCCACTAGGTGTGGGTAAAAACTTTGCCGTAGGGAACTGTACAGAAAGAGTGAAAAAATGAGCCCATACCCATTACTGTATAGGTACATCAGACTTTGGATGGACAGTGACGTCTTCAGGTGCACTTTCCCACCCTGGAATTGATACGAGTTGAAGATATGGATAAAAGCTATCAATCTAACCACCTGCGGTCAAGAACTTTGCCGTAGGGGGGTGGCAGTAAGGCCACTGCTGCCACCACTCGTAATGGATAAAAATGAAAAATTTGGTATGGGGTTGTCAGCTTCCGGTGCACTTTCCCACCCGGGCATTTTCATGAATAAAAGGGTCTGGGACAAGCTTTCAATCCCACTAGGTGTGGGTAAAAACTTTGCCGTAGGGAACTGTACAGAAAGAGTGAAAAAATGAGCCCATACCCATTACTGTATAGGTACATCAGACTTTGGATGGACAGTGACGTCTTCAGGTGCACTTTCCCACCCTGGAATTGATACGAGTTGAAGATATGGATAAAAGCTATCAATCTAACCACCTGCGGTCAAGAACTTTGCCGTAGGGGGGTGGCAGTAAGGCCACTGCTGCCACCACTCGTAATGGATAAAAATGAAAAATTTGGTATGGGGTTGTCAGCTTCCGGTGCACTTTCCCACCCGGGCATTTTCATGAATAAAAGGGTCTGGGACAAGCTTTCAATCCCACTAGGTGTGGGTAAAAACTTTGCCGTAGGGAACTGTACAGAAAGAGTGAAAAAATGAGCCCATACCCATTACTGTATAGGTACATCAGACTTTGGATGGACAGTGACGTCTTCAGGTGCACTTTCCCACCCTGGAATTGATACGAGTTGAAGATATGGATAAAAGCTATCAATCTAACCACCTGCGGTCAAGAACTTTGCCGTAGGGGGGTGGCAGTAAGGCCACTGCTGCCACCACTCGTAATGGATAAAAATGAAAAATTTGGTATGGGGTTGTCAGCTTCCGGTGCACTTTCCCACCCGGGCATTTTCATGAATAAAAGGGTCTGGGACAAGCTTTCAATCCCACTAGGTGTGGGTAAAAACTTTGCCGTAGGGAACTGTACAGAAAGAGTGAAAAAATGAGCCCATACCCATTACTGTATAGGTACATCAGACTTTGGATGGACAGTGACGTCTTCAGGTGCACTTTCCCACCCTGGAATTGATACGAGTTGAAGATATGGATAAAAGCTATCAATCTAACCACCTGCGGTCAAGAACTTTGCCGTAGGGGGGTGGCAGTAAGGCCACTGCTGCCACCACTCGTAATGGATAAAAATGAAAAATTTGGTATGGGGTTGTCAGCTTCCGGTGCACTTTCCCACCCGGGCATTTTCATGAATAAAAGGGTCTGGGACAAGCTTTCAATCCCACTAGGTGTGGGTAAAAACTTTGCCGTAGGGAACTGTACAGAAAGAGTGAAAAAATGAGCCCATACCCATTACTGTATAGGTACATCAGACTTTGGATGGACAGTGACGTCTTCAGGTGCACTTTCCCACCCTGGAATTGATACGAGTTGAAGATATGGATAAAAGCTATCAATCTAACCACCTGCGGTCAAGAACTTTGCCGTAGGGGGGTGGCAGTAAGGCCACTGCTGCCACCACTCGTAATGGATAAAAATGAAAAATTTGGTATGGGGTTGTCAGCTTCCGGTGCACTTTCCCACCCGGGCATTTTCATGAATAAAAGGGTCTGGGACAAGCTTTCAATCCCACTAGGTGTGGGTAAAAACTTTGCCGTAGGGAACTGTACAGAAAGAGTGAAAAAATGAGCCCATACCCATTACTGTATAGGTACATCAGACTTTGGATGGACAGTGACGTCTTCAGGTGCACTTTCCCACCCTGGAATTGATACGAGTTGAAGATATGGATAAAAGCTATCAATCTAACCACCTGCGGTCAAGAACTTTGCCGTAGGGGGGTGGCAGTAAGGCCACTGCTGCCACCACTCGTAATGGATAAAAATGAAAAATTTGGTATGGGGTTGTCAGCTTCCGGTGCACTTTCCCACCCGGGCATTTTCATGAATAAAAGGGTCTGGGACAAGCTTTCAATCCCACTAGGTGTGGGTAAAAACTTTGCCGTAGGGAACTGTACAGAAAGAGTGAAAAAATGAGCCCATACCCATTACTGTATAGGTACATCAGACTTTGGATGGACAGTGACGTCTTCAGGTGCACTTTCCCACCCTGGAATTGATACGAGTTGAAGATATGGATAAAAGCTATCAATCTAACCACCTGCGGTCAAGAACTTTGCCGTAGGGGGGTGGCAGTAAGGCCACTGCTGCCACCACTCGTAATGGATAAAAATGAAAAATTTGGTATGGGGTTGTCAGCTTCCGGTGCACTTTCCCACCCGGGCATTTTCATGAATAAAAGGGTCTGGGACAAGCTTTCAATCCCACTAGGTGTGGGTAAAAACTTTGCCGTAGGGAACTGTACAGAAAGAGTGAAAAAATGAGCCCATACCCATTACTGTATAGGTACATCAGACTTTGGATGGACAGTGACGTCTTCAGGTGCACTTTCCCACCCTGGAATTGATACGAGTTGAAGATATGGATAAAAGCTATCAATCTAACCACCTGCGGTCAAGAACTTTGCCGTAGGGGGGTGGCAGTAAGGCCACTGCTGCCACCACTCGTAATGGATAAAAATGAAAAATTTGGTATGGGGTTGTCAGCTTCCGGTGCACTTTCCCACCCGGGCATTTTCATGAATAAAAGGGTCTGGGACAAGCTTTCAATCCCACTAGGTGTGGGTAAAAACTTTGCCGTAGGGAACTGTACAGAAAGAGTGAAAAAATGAGCCCATACCCATTACTGTATAGGTACATCAGACTTTGGATGGACAGTGACGTCTTCAGGTGCACTTTCCCACCCTGGAATTGATACGAGTTGAAGATATGGATAAAAGCTATCAATCTAACCACCTGCGGTCAAGAACTTTGCCGTAGGGGGGTGGCAGTAAGGCCACTGCTGCCACCACTCGTAATGGATAAAAATGAAAAATTTGGTATGGGGTTGTCAGCTTCCGGTGCACTTTCCCACCCGGGCATTTTCATGAATAAAAGGGTCTGGGACAAGCTTTCAATCCCACTAGGTGTGGGTAAAAACTTTGCCGTAGGGAACTGTACAGAAAGAGTGAAAAAATGAGCCCATACCCATTACTGTATAGGTACATCAGACTTTGGATGGACAGTGACGTCTTCAGGTGCACTTTCCCACCCTGGAATTGATACGAGTTGAAGATATGGATAAAAGCTATCAATCTAACCACCTGCGGTCAAGAACTTTGCCGTAGGGGGGTGGCAGTAAGGCCACTGCTGCCACCACTCGTAATGGATAAAAATGAAAAATTTGGTATGGGGTTGTCAGCTTCCGGTGCACTTTCCCACCCGGGCATTTTCATGAATAAAAGGGTCTGGGACAAGCTTTCAATCCCACTAGGTGTGGGTAAAAACTTTGCCGTAGGGAACTGTACAGAAAGAGTGAAAAAATGAGCCCATACCCATTACTGTATAGGTACATCAGACTTTGGATGGACAGTGACGTCTTCAGGTGCACTTTCCCACCCTGGAATTGATACGAGTTGAAGATATGGATAAAAGCTATCAATCTAACCACCTGCGGTCAAGAACTTTGCCGTAGGGGGGTGGCAGTAAGGCCACTGCTGCCACCACTCGTAATGGATAAAAATGAAAAATTTGGTATGGGGTTGTCAGCTTCCGGTGCACTTTCCCACCCGGGCATTTTCATGAATAAAAGGGTCTGGGACAAGCTTTCAATCCCACTAGGTGTGGGTAAAAACTTTGCCGTAGGGAACTGTACAGAAAGAGTGAAAAAATGAGCCCATACCCATTACTGTATAGGTACATCAGACTTTGGATGGACAGTGACGTCTTCAGGTGCACTTTCCCACCCTGGAATTGATACGAGTTGAAGATATGGATAAAAGCTATCAATCTAACCACCTGCGGTCAAGAACTTTGCCGTAGGGGGGTGGCAGTAAGGCCACTGCTGCCACCACTCGTAATGGATAAAAATGAAAAATTTGGTATGGGGTTGTCAGCTTCCGGTGCACTTTCCCACCCGGGCATTTTCATGAATAAAAGGGTCTGGGACAAGCTTTCAATCCCACTAGGTGTGGGTAAAAACTTTGCCGTAGGGAACTGTACAGAAAGAGTGAAAAAATGAGCCCATACCCATTACTGTATAGGTACATCAGACTTTGGATGGACAGTGACGTCTTCAGGTGCACTTTCCCACCCTGGAATTGATACGAGTTGAAGATATGGATAAAAGCTATCAATCTAACCACCTGCGGTCAAGAACTTTGCCGTAGGGGGGTGGCAGTAAGGCCACTGCTGCCACCACTCGTAATGGATAAAAATGAAAAATTTGGTATGGGGTTGTCAGCTTCCGGTGCACTTTCCCACCCGGGCATTTTCATGAATAAAAGGGTCTGGGACAAGCTTTCAATCCCACTAGGTGTGGGTAAAAACTTTGCCGTAGGGAACTGTACAGAAAGAGTGAAAAAATGAGCCCATACCCATTACTGTATAGGTACATCAGACTTTGGATGGACAGTGACGTCTTCAGGTGCACTTTCCCACCCTGGAATTGATACGAGTTGAAGATATGGATAAAAGCTATCAATCTAACCACCTGCGGTCAAGAACTTTGCCGTAGGGGGGTGGCAGTAAGGCCACTGCTGCCACCACTCGTAATGGATAAAAATGAAAAATTTGGTATGGGGTTGTCAGCTTCCGGTGCACTTTCCCACCCGGGCATTTTCATGAATAAAAGGGTCTGGGACAAGCTTTCAATCCCACTAGGTGTGGGTAAAAACTTTGCCGTAGGGAACTGTACAGAAAGAGTGAAAAAATGAGCCCATACCCATTACTGTATAGGTACATCAGACTTTGGATGGACAGTGACGTCTTCAGGTGCACTTTCCCACCCTGGAATTGATACGAGTTGAAGATATGGATAAAAGCTATCAATCTAACCACCTGCGGTCAAGAACTTTGCCGTAGGGGGGTGGCAGTAAGGCCACTGCTGCCACCACTCGTAATGGATAAAAATGAAAAATTTGGTATGGGGTTGTCAGCTTCCGGTGCACTTTCCCACCCGGGCATTTTCATGAATAAAAGGGTCTGGGACAAGCTTTCAATCCCACTAGGTGTGGGTAAAAACTTTGCCGTAGGGAACTGTACAGAAAGAGTGAAAAAATGAGCCCATACCCATTACTGTATAGGTACATCAGACTTTGGATGGACAGTGACGTCTTCAGGTGCACTTTCCCACCCTGGAATTGATACGAGTTGAAGATATGGATAAAAGCTATCAATCTAACCACCTGCGGTCAAGAACTTTGCCGTAGGGGGGTGGCAGTAAGGCCACTGCTGCCACCACTCGTAATGGATAAAAATGAAAAATTTGGTATGGGGTTGTCAGCTTCCGGTGCACTTTCCCACCCGGGCATTTTCATGAATAAAAGGGTCTGGGACAAGCTTTCAATCCCACTAGGTGTGGGTAAAAACTTTGCCGTAGGGAACTGTACAGAAAGAGTGAAAAAATGAGCCCATACCCATTACTGTATAGGTACATCAGACTTTGGATGGACAGTGACGTCTTCAGGTGCACTTTCCCACCCTGGAATTGATACGAGTTGAAGATATGGATAAAAGCTATCAATCTAACCACCTGCGGTCAAGAACTTTGCCGTAGGGGGGTGGCAGTAAGGCCACTGCTGCCACCACTCGTAATGGATAAAAATGAAAAATTTGGTATGGGGTTGTCAGCTTCCGGTGCACTTTCCCACCCGGGCATTTTCATGAATAAAAGGGTCTGGGACAAGCTTTCAATCCCACTAGGTGTGGGTAAAAACTTTGCCGTAGGGAACTGTACAGAAAGAGTGAAAAAATGAGCCCATACCCATTACTGTATAGGTACATCAGACTTTGGATGGACAGTGACGTCTTCAGGTGCACTTTCCCACCCTGGAATTGATACGAGTTGAAGATATGGATAAAAGCTATCAATCTAACCACCTGCGGTCAAGAACTTTGCCGTAGGGGGGTGGCAGTAAGGCCACTGCTGCCACCACTCGTAATGGATAAAAATGAAAAATTTGGTATGGGGTTGTCAGCTTCCGGTGCACTTTCCCACCCGGGCATTTTCATGAATAAAAGGGTCTGGGACAAGCTTTCAATCCCACTAGGTGTGGGTAAAAACTTTGCCGTAGGGAACTGTACAGAAAGAGTGAAAAAATGAGCCCATACCCATTACTGTATAGGTACATCAGACTTTGGATGGACAGTGACGTCTTCAGGTGCACTTTCCCACCCTGGAATTGATACGAGTTGAAGATATGGATAAAAGCTATCAATCTAACCACCTGCGGTCAAGAACTTTGCCGTAGGGGGGTGGCAGTAAGGCCACTGCTGCCACCACTCGTAATGGATAAAAATGAAAAATTTGGTATGGGGTTGTCAGCTTCTGGTGCACTTTCCCACCCGGGCATTTTCATGAATAAAAGGGTCTGGGACAAGCTTTCAATCCCACTAGGTGTGGGTAAAAACTTTGCCGTAGGGAACTGTACAGAAAGAGTGAAAAAATGAGCCCATACCCATTACTGTATAGGTACATCAGACTTTGGATGGACAGTGACGTCTTCAGGTGCACTTTCCCACCCTGGAATTGATACGAGTTGAAGATATGGATAAAAGCTATCAATCTAACCACCTGCGGTCAAGAACTTTGCCGTAGGGGGGTGGCAGTAAGGCCACTGCTGCCACCACTCGTAATGGATAAAAATGAAAAATTTGGTATGGGGTTGTCAGCTTCTGGTGCACTTTCCCACCCGGGCATTTTCATGAATAAAAGGGTCTGGGACAAGCTTTCAATCCCACTAGGTGTGGGTAAAAACTTTGCCGTAGGGAACTGTACAGAAAGAGTGAAAAAATGAGCCCATACCCATTACTGTATAGGTACATCAGACTTTGGATGGACAGTGACGTCTTCAGGTGCACTTTCCCACCCTGGAATTGATACGAGTTGAAGATATGGATAAAAGCTATCAATCTAACCACCTGCGGTCAAGAACTTTGCCGTAGGGGGGTGGCAGTAAGGCCACTGCTGCCACCACTCGTAATGGATAAAAATGAAAAATTTGGTATGGGGTTGTCAGCTTCTGGTGCACTTTCCCACCCGGGCATTTTCATGAATAAAAGGGTCTGGGACAAGCTTTCAATCCCACTAGGTGTGGGTAAAAACTTTGCCGTAGGGAACTGTACAGAAAGAGTGAAAAAATGAGCCCATACCCATTACTGTATAGGTACATCAGACTTTGGATGGACAGTGACGTCTTCAGGTGCACTTTCCCACCCTGGAATTGATACGAGTTGAAGATATGGATAAAAGCTATCAATCTAACCACCTGCGGTCAAGAACTTTGCCGTAGGGGGGTGGCAGTAAGGCCACTGCTGCCACCACTCGTAATGGATAAAAATGAAAAATTTGGAATGGGGTTGTCAGCTTCTGGTGCACTTTCCCACCCGGGCATTTTCATGAATAAAAGGGTCTGGGACAAGCTTTCAATCCCACTAGGTGTGGGTAAAAACTTTGCCGTAGGGAACTGTACAGAAAGAGTGAAAAAATGAGCCCATACCCATTACTGTATAGGTACATCAGACTTTGGATGGACAGTGACGTCTTCAGGTGCACTTTCCCACCCTGGAATTGATACGAGTTGAAGATATGGATAAAAGCTATCAATCTAACCACCTGCGGTCAAGAACTTTGCCGTAGGGGGGTGGCAGTAAGGCCACTGCTGCCACCACTCGTAATGGATAAAAATGAAAAATTTGGTATGGGGTTGTCAGCTTCCGGTGCACTTTCCCACCCGGGCATTTTCATGAATAAAAGGGTCTGGGACAAGCTTTCAATCCCACTAGGTGTGGGTAAAAACTTTGCCGTAGGGAACTGTACAGAAAGAGTGAAAAAATGAGCCCATACCCATTACTGTATAGGTACATCAGACTTTGGATGGACAGTGACGTCTTCAGGTGCACTTTCCCACCCTGGAATTGATACGAGTTGAAGATATGGATAAAAGCTATCAATCTAACCACCTGCGGTCAAGAACTTTGCCGTAGGGGGGTGGCAGTAAGGCCACTGCTGCCACCACTCGTAATGGATAAAAATGAAAAATTTGGTATGGGGTTGTCAGCTTCCGGTGCACTTTCCCACCCGGGCATTTTCATGAATAAAAGGGTCTGGGACAAGCTTTCAATCCCACTAGGTGTGGGTAAAAACTTTGCCGTAGGGAACTGTACAGAAAGAGTGAAAAAATGAGCCCATACCCATTACTGTATAGGTACATCAGACTTTGGATGGACAGTGACGTCTTCAGGTGCACTTTCCCACCCTGGAATTGATACGAGTTGAAGATATGGATAAAAGCTATCAATCTAACCACCTGCGGTCAAGAACTTTGCCGTAGGGGGGTGGCAGTAAGGCCACTGCTGCCACCACTCGTAATGGATAAAAATGAAAAATTTGGTATGGGGTTGTCAGCTTCTGGTGCACTTTCCCACCCGGGCATTTTCATGAATAAAAGGGTCTGGGACAAGCTTTCAATCCCACTAGGTGTGGGTAAAAACTTTGCCGTAGGGAACTGTACAGAAAGAGTGAAAAAATGAGCCCATACCCATTACTGTATAGGTACATCAGACTTTGGATGGACAGTGACGTCTTCAGGTGCACTTTCCCACCCTGGAATTGATACGAGTTGAAGATATGGATAAAAGCTATCAATCTAACCACCTGCGGTCAAGAACTTTGCCGTAGGGGGGTGGCAGTAAGGCCACTGCTGCCACCACTCGTAATGGATAAAAATGAAAAATTTGGTATGGGGTTGTCAGCTTCCGGTGCACTTTCCCACCCGGGCATTTTCATGAATAAAAGGGTCTGGGACAAGCTTTCAATCCCACTAGGTGTGGGTAAAAACTTTGCCGTAGGGAACTGTACAGAAAGAGTGAAAAAATGAGCCCATACCCATTACTGTATAGGTACATCAGACTTTGGATGGACAGTGACGTCTTCAGGTGCACTTTCCCACCCTGGAATTGATACGAGTTGAAGATATGGATAAAAGCTATCAATCTAACCACCTGCGGTCAAGAACTTTGCCGTAGGGGGGTGGCAGTAAGGCCACTGCTGCCACCACTCGTAATGGATAAAAATGAAAAATTTGGTATGGGGTTGTCAGCTTCCGGTGCACTTTCCCACCCGGGCATTTTCATGAATAAAAGGGTCTGGGACAAGCTTTCAATCCCACTAGGTGTGGGTAAAAACTTTGCCGTAGGGAACTGTACAGAAAGAGTGAAAAAATGAGCCCATACCCATTACTGTATAGGTACATCAGACTTTGGATGGACAGTGACGTCTTCAGGTGCACTTTCCCACCCTGGAATTGATACGAGTTGAAGATATGGATAAAAGCTATCAATCTAACCACCTGCGGTCAAGAACTTTGCCGTAGGGGGGTGGCAGTAAGGCCACTGCTGCCACCACTCGTAATGGATAAAAATGAAAAATTTGGTATGGGGTTGTCAGCTTCCGGTGCACTTTCCCACCCGGGCATTTTCATGAATAAAAGGGTCTGGGACAAGCTTTCAATCCCACTAGGTGTGGGTAAAAACTTTGCCGTAGGGAACTGTACAGAAAGAGTGAAAAAATGAGCCCATACCCATTACTGTATAGGTACATCAGACTTTGGATGGACAGTGACGTCTTCAGGTGCACTTTCCCACCCTGGAATTGATACGAGTTGAAGATATGGATAAAAGCTATCAATCTAACCACCTGCGGTCAAGAACTTTGCCGTAGGGGGGTGGCAGTAAGGCCACTGCTGCCACCACTCGTAATGGATAAAAATGAAAAATTTGGTATGGGGTTGTCAGCTTCTGGTGCACTTTCCCACCCGGGCATTTTCATGAATAAAAGGGTCTGGGACAAGCTTTCAATCCCACTAGGTGTGGGTAAAAACTTTGCCGTAGGGAACTGTACAGAAAGAGTGAAAAAATGAGCCCATACCCATTACTGTATAGGTACATCAGACTTTGGATGGACAGTGACGTCTTCAGGTGCACTTTCCCACCCTGGAATTGATACGAGTTGAAGATATGGATAAAAGCTATCAATCTAACCACCTGCGGTCAAGAACTTTGCCGTAGGGGGGTGGCAGTAAGGCCACTGCTGCCACCACTCGTAATGGATAAAAATGAAAAATTTGCTTGGTATGGGGTTGTCAGCTTCTGGTGCACTTTCCCACCCGGGCATTTTCATGAATAAAAGGGTCTGGGACAAGCTTTCAATCCCACTAGGTGTGGGTAAAAACTTTGCCGTAGGGAACTGTACAGAAAGAGTGAAAAAATGCGCCCATACCCATTACTGTATAGGTACATCAGACTTTGGATGGACAGTGACGTCTTCAGGTGCACTTTCCCACCCTGGAATTGATACGAGTTGAAGATATGGATAAAAGCTATCAATCTAACCACCTGCGGTCAAGAACTTTGCCGTAGGGGGGTGGCAGTAAGGCCACTGCTGCCACCACTCGAAATGGATAAAAATGAAAAATTTGGTATGGGGTTGTCAGCTTCTGGTGCACTTTCCCACCCGGGCATTTTCATGAATAAAAGGGTCTGGGACAAGCTTTCAATCCCACTAGGTGTGGGTAAAAACTTTGCCGTAGGGAACTGTACAGAAAGAGTGAAAAAATGCGCCCATACCCATTACTGTATAGGTACATCAGACTTTGGATGGACAGTGACGTCTTCAGGTGCACTTTCCCACCCTGGAATTGATACGAGTTGAAGATATGGATAAAAGCTATCAATCTAACCACCTGCGGTCAAGAACTTTGCCGTAGGGGGGTGGCAGTAAGGCCACTGCTGCCACCACTCGTAATGGATAAAAATGAAAAATTTGGTATGGGGTTGTCAGCTTCTGGTGCACTTTCCCACCCGGGCATTTTCATGAATAAA
Source organism: Mytilus galloprovincialis (assembly GCF_965363235.1). NCBI lineage: Eukaryota > Metazoa > Mollusca > Bivalvia > Mytilida > Mytilidae > Mytilus > Mytilus galloprovincialis. The sequence continues at coordinate 42,364,497 of NC_134850.1, read as the reverse complement.
AGGGTCTGGGACAAGCTTTCAATCCCACTAGGTGTGGGTAAAAACTTTGCCGTAGGGAACTGTACAGAAAGAGTGAAAAAATGAGCCCATACCCATTACTGTATAGGTACATCAGACTTTGGATGGACAGTGACGTCTTCAGGTGCACTTTCCCACCCTGGAATTGATACGAGTTGAAGATATGGATAAAAGCTATCAATCTAACCACCTGCGGTCAAGAACTTTGCCGTAGGGGGGTGGCAGTAAGGCCACTGCTGCCACCACTCGTAATGGATAAAAATGAAAAATTTGCTTGGTATGGGGTGGTCAGCTTCTGGTGCACTTTCCCACCCGGGCATTTTCATGAATAAAAGGGTCTGGGACAAGCTTTCAATCCCACTAGGTGTGGGTAAAAACTTTGCCGTAGGGAACTGTACAGAAAGAGTGAAAAAATGCGCCCATACCCATTACTGTATAGGTACATCAGACTTTGGATGGACAGTGACGTCTTCAGGTGCACTTTCCCACCCTGGAATTGATACGAGTTGAAGATATGGATAAAAGCTATCAATCTAACCACCTGCGGTCAAGAACTTTGCCGTAGGGGGGTGGCAGTAAGGCCACTGCTGCCACCACTCGTAATGGATAAAAATGAAAAATTTGGTATGGGGTTGTCAGCTTCTGGTGCACTTTCCCACCCGGGCATTTTCATGAATAAAAGGGTCTGGGACAAGCTTTCAATCCCACTAGGTGTGGGTAAAAACTTTGCCGTAGGGAACTGTACAGAAAGAGTGAAAAAATGCGCCCATACCCATTACTGTATAGGTACATCAGACTTTGGATGGACAGTGACGTCTTCAGGTGCACTTTCCCACCCTGGAATTGATACGAGTTGAAGATATGGATAAAAGCTATCAATCTAACCACCTGCGGTCAAGAACTTTGCCGTAGGGGGGTGGCAGTAAGGCCACTGCTGCCACCACTCGTAATGGATAAAAATGAAAAATTTGGTATGGGGTTGTCAGCTTCTGGTGCACTTTCCCACCCGGGCATTTTCATGAATAAAAGGGTCTGGGACAAGCTTTCAATCCCACTAGGTGTGGGTAAAAACTTTGCCGTAGGGAACTGTACAGAAAGAGTGAAAAAATGAGCCCATACCCATTACTGTATAGGTACATCAGACTTTGGATGGACAGTGACGTCTTCAGGTGCACTTTCCCACCCTGGAATTGATACGAGTTGAAGATATGGATAAAAGCTATCAATCTAACCACCTGCGGTCAAGAACTTTGCCGTAGGGGGGTGGCAGTAAGGCCACTGCTGCCACCACTCGTAATGGATAAAAATGAAAAATTTGGTATGGGGTTGTCAGCTTCTGGTGCACTTTCCCACCCGGGCATTTTCATGAATAAAAGGGTCTGGGACAAGCTTTCAATCCCACTAGGTGTGGGTAAAAACTTTGCCGTAGGGAACTGTACAGAAAGAGTGAAAAAATGAGCCCATACCCATTACTGTATAGGTACATCAGACTTTGGATGGACAGTGACGTCTTCAGGTGCACTTTCCCACCCTGGAATTGATACGAGTTGAAGATATGGATAAAAGCTATCAATCTAACCACCTGCGGTCAAGAACTTTGCCGTAGGGGGGTGGCAGTAAGGCCACTGCTGCCACCACTCGTAATGGATAAAAATGAAAAATTTGGTATGGGGTTGTCAGCTTCTGGTGCACTTTCCCACCCGGGCATTTTCATGAATAAAAGGGTCTGGGACAAGCTTTCAATCCCACTAGGTGTGGGTAAAAACTTTGCCGTAGGGAACTGTACAGAAAGAGTGAAAAAATGAGCCCATACCCATTACTGTATAGGTACATCAGACTTTGGATGGACAGTGACGTCTTCAGGTGCACTTTCCCACCCTGGAATTGATACGAGTTGAAGATATGGATAAAAGCTATCAATCTAACCACCTGCGGTCAAGAACTTTGCCGTAGGGGGGTGGCAGTAAGGCCACTGCTGCCACCACCCGTAATGGACAAAAGTATATTCAAATGCCTTGTTATATCATGTATATCTATATATTTACCAACTCTATGTGTGATATTAGGAAAATTGATAGATTAGGAAGATTTAGTCAACGACTTGTACCCATCTATCTGAATTTTTACGATTTTCATTTGAAAAGTTACACATTAAGCTCTCCGTACATATCGAAGATGGTATTTTCTGGGAAATCCTTTTGATAGCATCAATTTATAGACGAAAAAGGCAACAATGGTTATGTATAGTGAAAGACCAGGAGGTCTCACTCCAGCGGTCTCTGTTAGATTTTCGCTATATACTTTAAATATCAAACTAGCACTTTGAGTCCTCCAGAAATATAGAAGAACAAGTGTATAAAAATTCCTTTTTATATCATTTATATCTATATATCAACTAACTCTACATATAATTTTAGAAAGATTGAGATATCCGGAAGATCAAGAATTATTATTTAGCCAATCAAGAATATATTTTTAGGTTTGGCTTTCAATAACATTTCAAATCATATGTTCTAGTCTTACTAGAGCGACGTTGCTGTTTTTTTACTTTTTGTCAGAAATCATCTTTTAAATGAACATCTCAGATTATTTTTTTGTTAATAAAAATATTCATGTCATACATTGTAAAAACGAGTATCCGATGTATGTAATGATTTATATTTGAGGGCGAAGATATACGATAACGTCAGCTTGTCGGCAAAAAGGAGATCCTACATCTCTTAATTTGAATTCTTTTTAACTATTACTATCATGCCGTTTTAAAATTGACGTTTACTCATTTTCTGTGCTTAATCAACCTTTAATTTATTGATGATTCAGTGTAAATCATTTCACTAATGACATACTATCAATGAATTGTTTTTTCGATCTATGTGAATAGAGGCATCAACCTTTTTATTTACTTTCATTTTAATGGTGTTATAAGACGCAGCCCTTACAGAAAATGTACACGAAGCTCATAACAACATACCCAATTTCTCATTTTGGTCCATTCCGGGTGGTGGCAGCAGTCGCTTTACTTCCATCCCCTACGGCAAAGTTCTTGACCGCAGGTGGTTAGATTGAAAGCTATTATCCATATCTTTAACTCGTATCAATTCCTGGGTGGGAAAGTGCACCTGAAGATTTCACTAGCCATCCAAAGTCTGAGGTACCTATACAGTTATGGGTATGGGCTCATTTTTCAGTCTTTCTGTACAGTTCCCTACGGCAAAGTTTTTTCCCACACCTAGTGGGATTGAAAGCTTGTCCCAGACCCTTTTATTCATGAAAATGCCCAGGTGGGAAAGTGCACCGGAAGCTGACAACAACATACTCAATTTCTCTTTTTGTTCCATTCCAGGTGGTGGCAGCAGTCGCTTTACTCCCATCCCCCTACGGCAAAGTTCTTGACCGCAGGTGGTTAGATTGAAAGCTATTATCCATATCTTCAACTCGTATCAATCCCTGGGTGGGAAAGTGCACCTGAAGATTTCACTGGCCATCCAAAGTCTGAGGTACCTATACAGTTATGGGTATGGGCTCATTTTTCAGTCTTTCTGTACAGTTCCCTACGGCAAAGTTTTTTTCCCACACCTAGTGGGATTGAAAGCTTGTCCCAGACCCTTTTATTCATGAAAATTCCCAGGTGGGAAAGTCACCGGAAGCTGACAACGACATACTCAATTTCTCATTTTGGTCCATTCCGGGTGGTGGCAGCAGGCGCTTTACTCCCATCCCCCTACGGCAAAGTTCTTGACCGCAGGGGGTTAGATTGAAAGCTATTATCCATATCTTCAACTCGTATCAATCCCTGGGTGGGAAAGTGCACCTGAAGATTTAACTGGCCATCCAAAGTCTGAGGTACCTATACAGTTATGGGTATGGGCTCATTTTTCAGTCTTTCTGTACAGTTCCCTACGGCAAAGTTTTTTCCCACACCTAGTGGGATTGAAAGCTTGTCCCAGACCCTTTTATTCATGAAAATGCCCAGGTGGGAAAGTGCACCGGAAGCTGACAACAACATACTCAATTTCTCATTTTGGTCCATTCCGGGTGGTGGCAGCAGTCGCTTTACTCCCATCTTCCTACGGCAAAGTTCTTGACCGCAGGTGGTTAGATTGAAAGCTATTATCCATATCTTCAACTTGTATCAATCCCTGGGTGGGAAAGTGCACCTGAAGATTTCACTGGCCATCCAAAGTCTGAGGTACCTATACAGTTATGGGTATGGGCTCATTTTTCAGTCTTTCTGTACAGTTCCCTACGGCAAAGTTTTTTCCCACACCTAGTGGGATTGAAAGCTTGTCCCAGACCCTTTTATTCATGAAAATGCCCAGGTGGGAAAGTGCACCGGAAGCTGACAACAACATACTCAATTTCTCATTTTGGTCCATTCCGGGTGGTGGCAGCAGTCGCTTTACCCCCCATCCCCCTACGGCAAAGTTCTTGACCGCAGGTGGTTAGATTGAAAGCTATTATCCATATCTTCAACTCGTATCAATCCCTGGGTGGGAAAGTGCACCTGAAGATTTAACTGGCCATCCAAAGTCTGAGGTACCTATACAGTTATGGGTATGGGCTCATTTTTCAGTCTTTCTGTACAGTTCCCTACGGCAAAGTTTTTTCCCACACCTAGTGGGATTGAAAGCTTGTCCCAGACCCTTTTATTCATGAAAATGCCCAGGTGGGAAAGTGCACCGGAAGCTGACAACAACATACTCAATTTCTCATTTTGGTCCATTCCGGGTGGTGGCAGCAGTCGCTTTACTCCCATCTTCCTACGGCAAAGTTCTTGACCGCAGGTGGTTAGATTGAAAGCTATTATCCATATCTTCAACTTGTATCAATCCCTGGGTGGGAAAGTGCACCTGAAGATTTCACTGGCCATCCAAAGTCTGAGGTACCTATACAGTTATGGGTATGGGCTCATTTTTCAGTCTTTCTGTACAGTTCCCTACGGCAAAGTTTTTTCCCACACCTAGTGGGATTGAAAGCTTGTCCCAGACCCTTTTATTCATGAAAATGCCCAGGTGGGAAAGTGCACCGGAAGCTGACAACAACATACTCAATTTCTCATTTTGGTCCATTCCGGGTGGTGGCAGCAGTCGCTTTACCCCCATCCCCCTACGGCAAAGTTCTTGACCGCAGGTGGTTAGATTGAAAGCTATTATCCATATCTTCAACTCGTATCAATCCCTGGGTGGGAAAGTGCACCTGAAGATTTCACTGGCCATCCAAAGTCTGAGGTACCTATACAGTTATGGGTATGGGCTCATTTTTCAGTCTTTCTGTACAGTTCCCTACGGCAAAGTTTTTTCCCACACCTAGTGGGATTGAAAGCTTGTCCCAGACCCTTTTATTCATGAAAATTCCCAGGTGGGAAAGTCACCGGAAGCTGACAACGACATACTCAATTTCTCATTTTGGTCCATTCCGGGTGGTGGCAGCAGGCGCTTTACTCCCATCCCCCTACGGCAAAGTTCTTGACCGCAGGTGGTTAGATTGAAAGCTATTATCCATATCTTCAACTCGTATCAATCCCTGGGTGGGAAAGTGCACCTGAAGATTTAACTGGCCATCCAAAGTCTGAGGTACCTATACAGTTATGGGTATGGGCTCATTTTTCAGTCTTTCTGTACAGTTCCCTACGGCAAAGTTTTTTCCCACACCTAGTGGGATTGAAAGCTTGTCCCAGACCCTTTTATTCATGAAAATGCCCAGGTGGGAAAGTGCACCGGAAGCTGACAACAACATACTCACTTTCTCATTTTGGTCCATTCCGGGTGGTGGCAGCAGTCGCTTTACTCCCATCTTCCTACGGCAAAGTTCTTGACCGCAGGTGGTTAGATTGAAAGCTATTATCCATATCTTCAACTTGTATCAATCCCTGGGTGGGAAAGTGCACCTGAAGATTTCACTGGCCATCCAAAGTCTGAGGTACCTATACAGTTATGGGTATGGGCTCATTTTTCAGTCTTTCTGTACAGTTCCCTACGGCAAAGTTTTTTCCCACACCTAGTGGGATTGAAAGCTTGTCCCAGATCCTTTTATTCATGAAAATGCCCAGGTGGGAAAGTGCACCGGAAGCTGACAACAACATACTCAATTTCTCTTTTTGTTCCATTCCGGGTGGTGGCAGCAGTCGCTTTACTCCCATCCCCCTACGGCAAAGTTCTTGACCGCAGGTGGTTAGATTGAAAGCTATTATCCATATCTTCAACTCGTATCAATCCCTGGGTGGGAAAGTGCACCTGAAGATTTCACTGGCCATCCAAAGTCTGAGGTACCTATACAGTTATGGGTATGGGCTCATTTTTCAGTCTTTCTGTACAGTTCCCTACGGCAAAGTTTTTTCCCACACCTAGTGGGATTGAAAGCTTGTCCCAGACCCTTTTATTCATGAAAATGCCCAGGTGGGAAAGTGCACCGGAAGCTGACAACAACATACTCAATTTCTCATTTTGGTCCATTCCGGGTGGTGGCAGCAGTCGCTTTACCCCCATCCCCCTACGGCAAAGTTCTTGACCGCAGGTGGTTAGATTGAAAGCTATTATCCATATCTTCAACTCGTATCAATCCCTGGGTGGGAAAGTGCACCTGAAGATTTCACTGGCCATCCAAAGTCTGAGGTACCTATACAGTTATGGGTATGGGCTCATTTTTCAGTCTTTCTGTACAGTTCCCTACGGCAAAGTTTTTTCCCACACCTAGTGGGATTGAAAGCTTGTCCCAGACCCTTTTATTCATGAAAATGCCCAGGTGGGAAAGTGCACCGGAAGCTGACAACAACATACTCACTTTCTCATTTTGGTCCATTCTGGGTGGTGGCAGCAGTCGCTTTACTCCCATCTTCCTACGGCAAAGTTCTTGACCGCAGGTGGTTAGATTGAAAGCTATTATCCATATCTTCAACTTGTATCAATCCCTGGGTGGGAAAGTGCACCTGAAGATTTCACTGGCCATCCAAAGTCTGAGGTACCTATACAGTTATGGGTATGGGCTCATTTTTCAGTCTTTCTGTACAGTTCCCTACGGCAAAGTTTTTTCCCACACCTAGTGGGATTGAAAGCTTGTCCCAGACCCTTTTATTCATGAAAATGCCCAGGTGGGAAAGTGCACCGGAAGCTGACAACAACATACTCAATTTCTCATTTTGGTCCATTCCGGGTGGTGGCAGCAGTCGCTTTACCCCCATCCCCCTACGGCAAAGTTCTTGACCGCAGGTGGTTAGATTGAAAGCTATTATCCATATCTTCAACTCGTATCAATCCCTGGGTGGGAAAGTGCACCTGAAGATTTCACTGGCCATCCAAAGTCTGAGGTACCTATACAGTTATGGGTATGGGCTCATTTTTCAGTCTTTCTGTACAGTTCCCTACGGCAAAGTTTTTTCCCACACCTAGTGGGATTGAAAGCTTGTCCCAGACCCTTTTATTCATGAAAATGCCCAGGTGGGAAAGTGCACCGGAAGCTGACAACAACATACTCAATTTCTCATTTTGGTCCATTCCGGGTGGTGGCAGCAGTCGCTTTACCCCCCATCCCCCTACGGCAAAGTTCTTGACCGCAGGTGGTTAGATTGAAAGCTATTATCCATATCTTCAACTCGTATCAATCCCTGGGTGGGAAAGTGCACCTGAAGATTTAACTGGCCATCCAAAGTCTGAGGTACCTATACAGTTATGGGTATGGGCTCATTTTTCAGTCTTTCTGTACAGTTCCCTACGGCAAAGTTTTTTCCCACACCTAGTGGGATTGAAAGCTTGTCCCAGACCCTTTTATTCATGAAAATGCCCAGGTGGGAAAGTGCACCGGAAGCTGACAACAACATACTCAATTTCTCATTTTGGTCCATTCCGGGTGGTGGCAGCAGTCGCTTTACTCCCATCTTCCTACGGCAAAGTTCTTGACCGCAGGTGGTTAGATTGAAAGCTATTATCCATATCTTCAACTTGTATCAATCCCTGGGTGGGAAAGTGCACCTGAAGATTTCACTGGCCATCCAAAGTCTGAGGTACCTATACAGTTATGGGTATGGGCTCATTTTTCAGTCTTTCTGTACAGTTCCCTACGGCAAAGTTTTTTCCCACACCTAGTGGGATTGAAAGCTTGTCCCAGACCCTTTTATTCATGAAAATGCCCAGGTGGGAAAGTGCACCGGAAGCTGACAACAACATACTCAATTTCTCATTTTGGTCCATTCCGGGTGGTGGCAGCAGTCGCTTTACCCCCATCCCCCTACGGCAAAGTTCTTGACCGCAGGTGGTTAGATTGAAAGCTATTATCCATATCTTCAACTCGTATCAATCCCTGGGTGGGAAAGTGCACCTGAAGATTTCACTGGCCATCCAAAGTCTGAGGTACCTATACAGTTATGGGTATGGGCTCATTTTTCAGTCTTTCTGTACAGTTCCCTACGGCAAAGTTTTTTCCCACACCTAGTGGGATTGAAAGCTTGTCCCAGACCCTTTTATTCATGAAAATTCCCAGGTGGGAAAGTCACCGGAAGCTGACAACGACATACTCAATTTCTCATTTTGGTCCATTCCGGGTGGTGGCAGCAGGCGCTTTACTCCCATCCCCCTACGGCAAAGTTCTTGACCGCAGGTGGTTAGATTGAAAGCTATTATCCATATCTTCAACTCGTATCAATCCCTGGGTGGGAAAGTGCACCTGAAGATTTAACTGGCCATCCAAAGTCTGAGGTACCTATACAGTTATGGGTATGGGCTCATTTTTCAGTCTTTCTGTACAGTTCCCTACGGCAAAGTTTTTTCCCACACCTAGTGGGATTGAAAGCTTGTCCCAGACCCTTTTATTCATGAAAATGCCCAGGTGGGAAAGTGCACCGGAAGCTGACAACAACATACTCACTTTCTCATTTTGGTCCATTCCGGGTGGTGGCAGCAGTCGCTTTACTCCCATCTTCCTACGGCAAAGTTCTTGACCGCAGGTGGTTAGATTGAAAGCTATTATCCATATCTTCAACTTGTATCAATCCCTGGGTGGGAAAGTGCACCTGAAGATTTCACTGGCCATCCAAAGTCTGAGGTACCTATACAGTTATGGGTATGGGCTCATTTTTCAGTCTTTCTGTACAGTTCCCTACGGCAAAGTTTTTTCCCACACCTAGTGGGATTGAAAGCTTGTCCCAGATCCTTTTATTCATGAAAATGCCCAGGTGGGAAAGTGCACCGGAAGCTGACAACAACATACTCAATTTCTCTTTTTGTTCCATTCCGGGTGGTGGCAGCAGTCGCTTTACTCCCATCCCCCTACGGCAAAGTTCTTGACCGCAGGTGGTTAGATTGAAAGCTATTATCCATATCTTCAACTCGTATCAATCCCTGGGTGGGAAAGTGCACCTGAAGATTTCACTGGCCATCCAAAGTCTGAGGTACCTATACAGTTATGGGTATGGGCTCATTTTTCAGTCTTTCTGTACAGTTCCCTACGGCAAAGTTTTTTCCCACACCTAGTGGGATTGAAAGCTTGTCCCAGACCCTTTTATTCATGAAAATGCCCAGGTGGGAAAGTGCACCGGAAGCTGACAACAACATACTCAATTTCTCATTTTGGTCCATTCCGGGTGGTGGCAGCAGTCGCTTTACCCCCATCCCCCTACGGCAAAGTTCTTGACCGCAGGTGGTTAGATTGAAAGCTATTATCCATATCTTCAACTCGTATCAATCCTTGGGTGGGAAAGTGCACCTGAAGATTTCACTGGCCATCCAAAGTCTGAGGTACCTATACAGTTATGGGTATGGGCTCATTTTTCAGTCTTTCTGTACAGTTCCCTACGGCAAAGTTTTTTCCCACACCTAGTGGGATTGAAAGCTTGTCCCAGACCCTTTTATTCATGAAAATGCCCAGGTGGGAAAGTGCACCGGAAGCTGACAACAACATACTCACTTTCTCATTTTGGTCCATTCCGGGTGGTGGCAGCAGTCGCTTTACTCCCATCTTCCTACGGCAAAGTTCTTGACCGCAGGTGGTTAGATTGAAAGCTATTATCCATATCTTCAACTTGTATCAATCCCTGGGTGGGAAAGTGCACCTGAAGATTTCACTGGCCATCCAAAGTCTGAGGTACCTATACAGTTATGGGTATGGGCTCATTTTTCAGTCTTTCTGTACAGTTCCCTACGGCAAAGTTTTTTCCCACACCTAGTGGGATTGAAAGCTTGTCCCAGACCCTTTTATTCATGAAAATGCCCAGGTGGGAAAGTGCACCGGAAGCTGACAACAACATACTCAATTTCTCATTTTGGTCCATTCCGGGTGGTGGCAGCAGTCGCTTTACCCCCATCCCCCTACGGCAAAGTTCTTGACCGCAGGTGGTTAGATTGAAAGCTATTATCCATATCTTCAACTCGTATCAATCCCTGGGTGGGAAAGTGCACCTGAAGATTTCACTGGCCATCCAAAGTCTGAGGTACCTATACAGTTATGGGTATGGGCTCATTTTTCAGTCTTTCTGTACAGTTCCCTACGGCAAAGTGTTTTCCCACACGTAGCGATGTTGTTTTTTTTTCGTGTCCAACTTACATTCTTTCGGCAAGCCTCGCAAGCTCCATACGGTAAAGTTTGCCACCGGATAGGGCTCAAATGAAAGGTAATAAATCAGAGCAGGGCCCACTGAAATGAGTTTTTGGGGGTTAAAACCTTTTTTGAATTGAATCCCACCTACACTTTCTCAATAACATCCAAATATTAAAGAAAAATTCCTTGGCTCTAACTCCAAATATGAAAAATTTTATGTTAAAGGGGTCCTGAAATCTTTTGAAAGCTTCCGATGTGCTATTTTTTAACCTTTTCTAATTAATCGGACCAAATCACTACTTTTAGATTAGTAATACTTTAAAATTAATGACCCAATTTTTTTTTACAGTATGCTTTAACCCCCCTTACTTGCTATTTGAGGCATAGAACATGAAGAAATACATTTGGAAGAGGTATAAAAAAATGGCAAGTAACACACTGTCCACACTAAGGACTATATTCGTGGACAACGATAAATCAAAGGACGATAACTGTGTATCGTACTCGGACCATTTGAGGCGGCCGAATGTCAGTATATAGTAATTCTTTCGAACATAAGATATTTCTTATTTCGTTTATTTGAAAGCTTATACATTGTACACAGGAACGAGTCTAAGTCAACTCACATTAAATAGTTATTCTATGCTACGTCTACAACAGTAAAGACCGTAATGTTATCTCATCTGTAGGTTTGTTTGTCCGTTCGTTTTTCCGTGTATCCATCCATTTATACTGTATTAGATTGAATCTAAGACGACATTGTAGTCAGATCAAGTTGAAACTAGGTACACATGTTTATTAAAATATGTTCTTTTTTAAATTATTTACGGTTCTCTGAATATGGAAAATAATTGTGCGAGCAAATTATCATAGACAAACACTGTTGGTTTTTTTTCTAGTTCAATTCGTTTACTTTTTATTCTCATTTCGTATCCGTAAATTACTAAATAACTATTATGTGATGGGGGATATACGATCCGTTTTTAATAGTTAATTTGCAATCCTTGATTTTTGTTTACCATCTAGGTTAATAGTTTGGAAAACCGAGAAAACGTAAAGAAGACCTCAAAATATAGTATATGCCCTTCTCTATAGAGTAAAATACGTAGAAGAGCGCACTTTTCATTCTATAAATACATATATAATAACATAAAGTATGTGTTTGTGTAGGGGAATAAAAATCGTTCGCTAAAAAAGAATGTTTCTTTGCTTTTTGTGTATTTTTCGCTGTGCATTTGCTGATTAAAGATACCCTATCTCCTTTGTTGTTCTATGTATTACGATATTTTGAGGTTTTACGATTTTCTTGGACGTTCTCCCTTTACTAATTTATATTGATGCAGACATTTAGCAAGCAAACTAGTCAGTACATTAGGCTACAGACAACATTGATGTTGTAGTGTCCCTTCTGACTTGATATGGTGGATATCTCTAGTTATTTAAAGGTTAAAAAACAATATAAACCGTATTGGTAGCCATATTTTATTTTTAACGGAACGTTGTTTCATTATGTCGTTTTGTGGTTTTCTCATATACCACTTCATGATTCTTTGACAAGTTGATTCTCATTGTGTTCTTCGGTGGTCGCTAGAATTGGTCGCTAGCTTGATTGGTCGCTAGGATTGTCGCTAGCTTGAGTCTGGTGCGATAAACATGGTCAGACATATCGTAGTAATAAACTAAATGTAATAGGAAGGGGTCGGTGTAGTAGCCAGTACTTTGTCCCTATTCGACCATCTGGATACCTGGTATCAGATTGTGGCTGAACAACAGACAATGAATCAAATGAAACTATAATTATTCACAAATGTACAATAAGGCATGTATTCAACAAAGCAGAGTATGACTGAAACTAATTCTTAAATGCAGTTCAAAATAAAGTAATTGATAAAGTAAAATGTCACAACAAATGGACGTTTTTAACGACCTTAACTGGCTAACTGAATATCTAATAAATTCCTAAACTTCTGTAAAGTTGAATAAATGAATCTTAAATCATTATAAAAACACCAAAGTTTAATAATAAAAACAGTAAAATTAACAATCCTTACTTTTATCGTAGTATATTTAGACCAAATTTAACTTAAAATAAAAATTTAATTAATAAATAGTGGATCTGTGCAAATTAAGGGGAATTAACCTAGCACATCTATTACAAAGTCCTACAAAAACAATACTGAAATGTTTACTATAATTATATATATATATATATAATTTAGAGACACACATTATAAAACACTGCAATCTTACCAGGGGACATACTAATCTATTTTTAATCAGATAGATGTTACTGTTTGTGGTTATTTAGATGTATTTTCTTTGATAAAGCTAATGCATAACATCAGTACAGAGAAAACAACAACAATAACTATAGGTGAAATGCAGAATAATTCCCAAATCTCATAATAAAAATAAATACACATATATGAATGTATATATTAACTGAGGGTCAGTGATTTCAGTCTCCTCACACTATATGATTGTTGTACCCAAATTTGTTTGTTAATCAGTTTCTTGGTTCAAAACATTCAAACTAAGATCAAGTTGACAGTTTAACAGTGCTAAAATTCAATTTACCACCTGTTAACCCCTTCCAAACACCTTTAATAATGTTCATGACATGAAAAACATCTAAGCATTTACCAGTGATATTTTTTATTTCATAACTTGTTTTCCTTGATTGAATTTTATCATCGGTCATTTCTAAAATTTCATTCATCCCCGAGCATTTCGGTGACATTTTTTTTTCAAATTTATCCAGAGCCGGAATGATAGACACTGCATGTCTAATTACTTGTGATAGCACTACATGGGCTACCCCCGGTGCATTACGTTTGCGCGCATAACCATTACATTTGCGCGCAAAAATCATTACGTTTGCGCGCAGCTTTCGATTACATTTGCGCGCATTTTTTTTCAGGTAAACTCAGGTAAAATACAGGTAAAATACTTATTTATTGGGGGAAAAAAGATAAAGCGGCATATTTTTTTTGATTTTCAGATACAATTCAACAGGCAAAGGTGTTTGCAAAATTTAAAGAAAATCTGAGGCATAGCCTATTTATTGTAACTTGACATTTAGCTAAAACGGAGTTTATACTTGTTTTAGAATACAATATGAACAATATTAGACCGTTGGTTTTCCCGTTTGAATGGTTTTACACTAGTAATTTTGGGCCCTATAAAGCTTGTTGTTCGGGTGACCCAAGGTTCCGTGTTGAAGGCCGTACATTGACCTATAATGGTTTAGTTATTTGGATGGAGAGTTGTCTTATTGGCACTCACACCACATCTTCCTATATCTAATATATAATTTGAATGACAAACTATTTCTAAAATTAATGATTAATAGTCATATCCGTTATGAAAATACAAGAAAAATATAGTCATTTATAATTTAATTTAATTTTTATTTATATTTTTACCTAAGATTACCTGTAAAATGAATGCGCGCAAATGTAATCAAAAGCTGCGCGCAAACGTAAAACATTTTAATCCCAAAATGCGCGCAAACGTAGTGCGCCCACGCTACCCCCTTGCAGGCCTTGCACACCCCGTCTGCAGATTAGACGCATAGTCTCATTCCCTTGATAAAGACCCCTGGCTTCACATTCATGGGTGGCGAATTGTCGGGAAGGCAGGTTCTTCATCACACTATATATGTATACAGGTTGCAATTTGACTTGCTCGAACTCTTACCTATGCTGACTGCTTCTCAAGGGCCAAAATATTTTGTAACTGAATTTATTGTATTAATAAATATTATTCATTCGAAGATTCACTTTGCTTTGAGCCAGTGTGATTTATTGAGATTGTGTTTTGGTCTACACACAGATACCCCTGTCACACTTATGCTAACTTTAAATCCTTTAAGTTTATTCAAGGCTTGTCGTTTGTTGCTGTTTTTACATATTTGAGTTTCGTTCATTTTTTTTGCATATTGATTAGGCCGTTTGTTTTCTCGTTTGAATTGTTTGACATTTGTGATTTTGGGGTCTTTGTAGCTGACTATGCGATATGGGCTTTGCTCCTTTTTGAAGGCCACACAGTAACATATAGCTATCAATTTCCGTGTCATTTGGTCTCTTGTGAAGAGTTGTCTCATTAGTAATCATATCTCATCTTCTTTTTTATATTTACATACTGAAATTTGGTCTATGGATTAGTTAGATAAAATATGTCTCAATATAATTAAGAATCGAAATGGGGAATATTTCAAGGAGACAACAAACCTACCAAAGAGCAGATAACAGCCTAAGGCCACCAATGAGTCTTCGCAGCTGGCTCTAATTAAAAATATGTACTAGTGCAGAGAAAATGGAAAATGGACGTCATACTAAACTCCAAAAACACATAAATGAAGTAAAATTAAAAAAAACATATAAGACTTACAAAGGCAAGAAGCGGAGGAAGCTTGTTGTTTCTTTAATTTCTAGTTCTGGGGATATACTAATAGAACCACATCAGAAAAGTTCGGATTGTTAATGAAAAGAACATCATCAATATATCTGAATGTAAAATTAAATGACCTGGCTTCTTCTATCTTCTTGTTTTTGACAAGTGTCTGAAGGAACTCCATTTCATAAGAAATATGAAAAGATCGACAGGGAGAGGCGTACAGTTCGTTCCTATAGGAATGCCGACAATTTGTTGAAAAACTCTACCTCCAATTTCAACAAATATGTTGTCAATACGAAACTCCAGCAGACTGATCACTTGTTCCTCTGTGTAGAATGTTTTACCTTGTTTGTTCACTTTTAACAAAACATGCCGTATGTTATCCCAAAGTAATACATTTATAGCGTATGTTATCCCAAAGTAATACATTTATAGCGTATGTTACCATTTTTATGTTGAAAAGTATTGTGGATTATTTCTTTTAAACGATTTTTCAATTTCACATGGGGAATGATAGTATACAGGGTTTAAAAATCGAAAGTTTTGATAGGTATAAGAAGATGTGGTATGAGTGCCAATGAGACAACTCTCCATCCAACACAGAGCCTTTGATGACACCAAACAGCCAGATATAAAGAGCCCCCCTCCCCCCCCCCCCCCCCAATGTGACTATTTTAAAATCATTCAAACGGGAAAATAGTAGTATAGTCTTATCTATATAAAAAAAAACGAGAAACGAGAAACAATTATGAACAACATCAACAAACGCCAACCACTGAACTGACTTAGGACAGGTGCAAACAAATGCAGCGGGTTCAAATTTATTTCAGAGAAAGATGGAGACTTAAAATTATGCAGAAGTTCTATAGAGTTTTTTTAGAATCCACATATGGTTAATAATACGACTACGCGAATAAACAGTTTCATAGTATTTCTAAAGACCCTCTTTCACTGTTGGCACACTTTTTGTCAATCTAATGGACAATTCTTTAGTCGAACATGCAGATGAGCCAGCAATGCATCGTTGTTTGTATGGAATTTTGTAACGTTCTCTCTGCTTTAATATGATGAAATACAATTTATACTGTACATATGTTAATCAGCAAAAATATAACGGTTGTCGATTATCCGACTTCAAATCCATATTAGATTGATAACGTCCATTTTCCATTGAGATAGCACTTTTCCAAGATTAGAGGACCCACTAACGGTCCATTGCGATAGCACTTTTCCCAGATTAGAAGAACAACTAACGGTCCATTGCGATAACACTTTTCCCAGATGAGAGGACCGACTAACGGTCCATTGAGATAGCACTTTCCCAGATGAGAGGATCCACTAACGGTCCATTGAGATAGCACTTTTCCCAGATGAGAGGACCCACTAACGGTCCATTGAGATAGCACTTTTCCCAGATTAGAGGACCCACTAACGGTCCATTGAGATAGCACTTTTCCCCAATGAGAGGACCCACTAACGGTCCACCGGTCCATTGAGATAGCACTTTTCCCATATGAGAAGACCCACTAACGGTCCATTGAGATAGCACTTTTCCCAGATGAGAGGACCCACTAACGGTCCATTGAGATAGCACTTTTCCCAGATTAGAGGACGCACTAACGATCAGATAAAGTTAGTCTTTAGGTGTCATACCACCAATTACTCCCTCAAATTTAGAACGTATGTGAAAGTAGGCCTACTCGGACAAAAAATAGTGCATTTGATGTCATTGTTTACTTAAACTAACCAACAAATTGGCAGAAACGAAACTGTTGATGAAAGAGAAATATATTAAGACCATTTTGAGCTAAAATTTACTTGTTTATGAGTTTGCATTCAAAATTGAGGATTAATGCACTCCAGAGTATACTAATTTAAGATTTCCAGAAAACCAGGGGTTATTTTTAGTGGTACTTATATTCGGAAGACCTTTTCTTTTTTATATGATTTTAAACATCTGTTGAAAATTGGCATGTAGAAAACTGATACATGTATGATTCAGGATATACCCAGGGTTTCTATGAAGTTAAACTTAAGGTAAAATATTTAGAAAGCTGTGAAAATTGTAAAATTTGGTTGAACAGACAGGGACTTTTAATTGATGGTATGACACCTATAGCTTCATTATTCTTCAATACTTCGACCGGAATGTCATCGATTCCTGTTATCCATTTAACCAAGAATGAGCGATTGAAAATCGTCACATATGCTGTCTGAACAGCATTGAATTTTCGAAATTTTGGATGGATTAGCTCACTTTATATACAATATCCTTATTATTGACAAAATCATATGGGACTTCAGACACTTTATATATTTCGAACAATGGTTGAACTCTTGTTCTCATTCCTTGATATTTTTTTTTATTAGTCAGAGGTAAATGTATTTCATAGTTCAAAAACGAATGAGTTGGTATTTTGTCCGTGCAATGTGTGCATGGGATGCAAGGGATACAAGGAGGTAGCCCATGTGGTGCTAATACAAGTAGATAACCAACTTTAACTATTGAATTCGACATTGACAAAATTTAAAATATAAAATAGAATCCATATCATCGTGATGTACACAAATATAATCCACTACTGATTTTGATTTTAAAACTTATTTTATTCATTAAGATATGAAAGGGATTGAGCAACAGGCACAGCCTATAAAATCTCTCTCTATATTCAGTGACATGTCCACTACCGATCTACCTGATCCAGATATACATGTGACATCACTATCAATAAAACAAATTATCTTCCAGTTCGGGATCTGATTGAATCTACTTTTTTAATATACTCTAAATTGTATCCAACACGGAATTAAAATCTTAATATATCATTATTTACCCATATTTTGGTAAGAATATACATCCATTCACAAGATTTGGAGAGAAAACAAATCTGGTTTCAACGATCTAAATGATTCTAAGGGTGGCAGATAGCCAACGGCTATATACAGCATAAATCTTCCCTTTTGACTTCATCTTCAATATTCCTTCATGTCCTGAATTACATTTCACTATTAATTCTACTAGTACTCCATCGGATCCCCGAATCGCATTTCTATTCGGGTGTTTTTTTTCTGTTATTTACGTAAAATCTAAAACCATTCATTTCCAATTTTTCGTCACGACACAGAAAACTTATCAAGAAGGCAAAAACAAAAAAAGCAACACAATTTGAATACTCCAGTACTACAAGTTAACGAAATTACAAGTTGTCGTTTATCTTTCAGCGACCATCACCATGCGTTCCAAACTCCAAGCCGCAGTAAACCCTATTGGTTCTTGATGACACTGTAACGATCTATCTATTATTCTTTCTCCTTTCCAATGTCATTAAAAACTGTTCTGAAACTGTCTGGTACCGTTTACCGTTTCTTGTCTCATATGATTGGTCGCTGACTATATTATATACCTTCATATCGCTTCATATTGTTCAATTTTGTGTTTTCATCAGAATTATAAGTTTCAGCAATTTCTATACCAAGGTGAAGACCTCTAGCACTGATTTTTATTGTAATGTCAGGGGTGCGACTAACACGTCCTTACAGAGTCCTTGCTTCTTGTTCTTTAGAATATTGTTGTTTTTTTTTCTCTTCTCATATTTGAAATGCCCAGTGATGACAAATTTATTCTTGTTATCACATAAAACATTTTTAATGTTCTTTCCCCTCATAGTATTTTCGAGCGCTTGTATCATATCTTGTGTGGTTGTTATGTTTTCACCTCATCTCGTACAGTGTAAAATTCTTTTTCAATTTTATGGCGATCATTTTTGAAATTTTCGTTGCGTTAAAATCATTCTCTTATTCGTCATGCCGAGGTTCTAGTTTTTGACTGAAATCACATACCTATTATTGTAAAATAAAGGTCTCTTGACTATTTTGGGGCGTCTCGTTAATCATAATTAAGTGCCTTTTAAGTACTTGACTTTTCCATATAATATGCATCCTGATAAATGAATTTCGTTTCGTTATGTATTATACATGTTATATTTAGCTACTCGAGTGCCAATTCTGTGAATACATAAATTTATTGTTTGGCAACTGATTGTTTACATTGTCCTGTATTATATGATACCGGACTCGCACTATTGACTCCACACGTATACTATTATGTTTACTGATCCATTTCTATTCAACTGGAATTTTCTATATAAGTTCTGTCTTTATTGTATATTCAGTGCTTTGATTTTGTGATTCGTTGATTTCATACAAAAACATCACTTTTTAGGCATTAAAATAAAATAGTTTGATTACTTCCATCTTTTTTAAAAGCTTACTTTCAACACATTCACATCAAGTCACGTTGACTACTCAAAATGCTTGATTTGACAAAAAGATAAATTAAATCAACTTCAATGCGTTAATTTGGTTTTTTTCCTTCTCTTTTTAGCACTCAGATTGTTGTTGACTTTGGCAAAAAATGTTATAATATTTTAATACAAAAAAAAGAAAGAAACAATTTAACAAAGAAAATCTAAAATTGAGAAACAAAAGGCCCGATATATATATATATATATATATATATATATATATATATATATATATATATATCTTCCTACAGTATGTTATAAATGTTTTGAGTTGAGTGTAGTTGTCATTACATATGCTAAGAAGGAAGTATAAAGCTAGAACCAAAAATAGATCACACTGAGAGATCACAACATAAATGTAATTAAATGTTTAAGCAAACACATAACCACATTTTTAAATCACTATGATCACCTATATTGGGGTCGATGCTGATGATTTTATATGTCAACTTTTTCATCATTGTTGTATACATAATAAATACTGTACAATATAATTTAAATTTTTGTATAAATGTTCGTCTTTGTAGCACTTTAACATAAGTATTTGTAATAAGTGTTCCCTTGGAATCTATCTACAAATTCAAATACTATATCAGTATATATGTAAATATCAATAAATCTATATCTATATCAAACAATATACTGCTACATGTATTTGTATTAATTCATACTAAAATTTTGACATTTTTTTCTCATTTTGTATAATATTACAAATTAAATTTCTAAAATATGATAAATTTACACATTTTGTAAATAAATGTCTGAAGTCTCTATATGTTTTTTTTTTTTTGCAATAAATACGTTAATATGTTTGTCTATAACAAAAATCTAGAAAACTATGCCCCTGTTGGTAGTATCATATGAAGAACTTTATAAATAAAATATCTTACTATACAAATTGTTCCCTTTGTAAGTTATTACATATCTTTTGGAACTTTACACTTATGTTAAATTTTGAGTTTAAAGTTGAAACTTTAAATGTTGCACGGATTTTAAAAGCGGGAGTATTTTTTCTTTGTTTATCAAACTGTTAAACTACAGTATACAATCATTTGAAACTCAGTTTTCAGTGCAGCTTTGTAGATATTTTAACATGGCCGCGGCCGACACTCGGCTAACCGAGAGATTGGTCGGTTAATCTATATTGAGTATGCGGCTATATCGGCCTGTTAATCGGGTTGGCTAATGTCTGTTAAGAGTAAAACGCACAATTTAATGTTAAACACTACAGATTTTTGGCATATTATAAGAACCAAATCAAAAAAAGAAAAGTGTCTGACAAAATAATATTTATAGTACATTTTCCATCCTTAAAAACATATCATAGTCTGCGCAGTTTTCAGTAAAACTAAAAGGCGTCGCGCAAGTATGTAGTATTAAGCTTATACGCATAGCATTTTTGTTTAATAAAAGGCGAAACAAACATTTTAGATATCATTTAAAGGACACAAAATAGTACTTCGGTTCTAAAAAATAAAATTGACATTAGTAAAAATTTCATAATTGTAATATAACGTGAATAATACCACGTTTTAGTGAAAATTGTGGTAATAAAGTCTGTTAATAGGTTGGACAATTGAAATTGTGTCAGTTAAGAGTTATTTAGCCACGACAATAGTTTTGCTACCTTTATATTTTCCTATTGAAAAGATAAGAATGAGATGTTCTTGATTAAAAAAAGTCACAATGCGAGAGTAGACGTTATCAAGCTTGCTTTCGTCAAGCGTAAAACTGTCTTAGGGAGAGGAAAAAAGACCTTTCAATTTAATAGAACGATAAACAGATGATCGGGTTTTCTACGTATAGATATCGTAAAATATCAGCCGCTCGACACAATGTGAAACTTTTTAGCTCGTTCGCTACGCTCACTCGCCAAAAAGGTTCACATTGTGGCTCGCGGCTGATATTTTACGATATCAATGTGAAGAAAACCCGATAATCTATACACCTCAGACGCGCATTTCGTCTACATAAGACTTATGAAAGAGGTTCAGATCAAAATAGTTATAAATCCAAAAAGGTACAAGGTTAAAGAGCATTGAGGACCCAAAATTCCAAAATGTTATGACAAATACAGCTAAGGTAATATATGCTTGAGATAATAAAAAAAAACAAAACAAAAAAACTTACTGTTGTGAACAGAAAATTTATATTGCCCATGTAATTGATAATCATGTCATAAACCAGATATACAAAGAAACAAGAACTATCTTTAAAAAAGATATCCGACGTATTTAAATTTGAGTATATGTTTAAAACTATCATTTCAATAACCTTCAGAAGCACAAAGATACAATTTAAATAACGTTTTCTCTGTTTGTGTTCAGTATTCTCGGTCCTTGTATCTTTGTGTTTACATTCACCAAAACCCCGCGGAAATCTCACATGCGTAGGTGCGTTCTAAAAGTCATCTACGCTCGTATAACAAAGTTTACATTAAAAATTATATAATTGTCCCGAATAAACAGCTGTCACGGATGCAAAGAGCTATTGGAGAAACAATTATTTTAATAAAAATATAAATCTTTGTAAGATCTAGTTCAAATATTTATAGCTTTTCATTTGCTTTCCATCACCATATAATTAACGAGACGTTTTTTCAAACACAACCAAATCACCCACCTTGACAGCATTTTGTCCAATCACAGAAAGGATTTTCGAGCATGCGTATTGTGTTGCCATAGTTAAGCGTCCTTAGTTCAAAGGGCACAAACCGAAACTATACCGACTACGTCGGAAAAAGAAAACTACGACATAATCATTTTCAATTCTATGCAATATGAAGCAGTTTTTTTTTATACAAAGTAAAGATATACCAGCTTGATAATTACTATATGAAGAAAATCAATAAAGCTATTTATGATCCCATGCATTCGTTCCTCAACCAAACATAAACCCTCTATGGTCGGGTTGTTGTCGCTTTGACACATTCCCCATTTCCTTTCTCAATTTTATTATATAAAGTATTTAATCCTGTAACCAAAACACTTTGACTACTACATAAAACAAAAATAAACAACAATATAAAGAGTCCGTCACATATGATAAATGCACTAGCCGCTGCCATCACGGCCGACACTCAGCTAACCGAGAGATTGGTCGGTTAATCTATATTTAGTATGCGGCTATATCGGCCTTTGGTCTGTTAATCGGGTTGGCTAATGTCTGTTAATCAGGTGTCATCGAGAAAACCATTGAAAGTTCTGCATGTTTCATTGTATAACTTTTTAAATATATTTTTATCATAAAAATTATTCATGTCTAACAAAACTATTTAATGTACTGAATCCAGTGGTGCAATTATTATTTTTCTAGCTTCGATGTACGATCTATAATATGAAAAGACGTGTTACTCATCAATAAATTTATACACATTTTACACACACAAAATGTACACAAGATGACACTTTGGTTGAATTTACTTGCATGCAATATTTTGAACATCGAAAAAATACAGGTTACTATATTGACATCATTGTGCGAAAAATCTACACGAAAATCTGTATTTTGGTGAAATAAATCAATCTTTATTTAAAACCTGGTCTGTTAATGGGTCGGATGTTTAAAACCCGGTCTGTTAATTGGTCTGTTAAGAGTTATGAATGGCAATAAAATAATAATGTTATTGCTATATGGGGTGTTATCGGATCAAATGGGTAGGCTCAAGACGATCGGCTAAAATATACGGAAACAACACATGAGCAATGAAATTGAAATATAAAATAGACGGAAACAACACATGAACAACGAACAATTTAGACAATGGAAATTGAAAATTGATCAAAATAGTTTCAAAAAGGAAGTAATAAAGTAATAATAATTTCATCCAAGAATGGTCGCATATATCATGTGGATTCGGTTTAATTGTCATGAATGACACCAATTTTGTCATCTTCATTGGTAACCAGTATATAAATCAGACATAAACGTCGTAATGTAACTAAACATCAGTAAGTAAAGTATATTGGGATGCTAACATATAAAGAATAGAGAAAAAATAATGAGTAAGATAAATAAAATGTTGAGAAAAGTGACATAACAATTTGAAGAATACAGAAATACACACCACCCCAATCACCCTCATGGTATACAAGAGAATTTGGATGGAGACGCAGAATATAGAATAATTAGATAAGGACAGTAGAGAGTGATGCATTGCAAAATAGAGAAAGAAAACACTTTGGTGTTGAAATAGTAACGGATTGCGATGTACTCATATTGTTGACAAATGCTAGAAGTTTACATGCGGACAACTACAGTTAATCTCTGCGCTTATGTAGAAAGGAACTAAACGGAATTAAATGAATTAAATCTTAAGATAACAAAATGTAGCTGTATTCGCTCCTTTCAATTTACTTCTTTAGAATGATTTGTAAACAACATATGATTAAATAATAGAAGAAAAGAACCAACTGGATGATGCTGACGAATTAGGGTTTAACGTCCAGTGACAAATATAATGTGCATATGAGAACGATAACACGTTCTCTCACATTGTGACGTCGCTGATAATGTCTGGTCTCGTTTTGAAGTCTTGATACGAGAATTACAGAGCGACAGAGCAGGGTGATATAGGCGTAGGGAAGGACGATAAATTATATTATATAAGCCCGGTATCTTTGATAACTATTACCACCACTGTATTGATGCCAATGCTGGTGGACGTTTCGTCCCATAATATATCACCAGCCCAGTAGTCAGCACTTCTGTGTTGACATGAATATCAATTACATGGTCATTTTATTTTACATCTAGAAATTGACAATGAGGGTCGGTTGAAAACAAAACTTTACGACAAAAGAGATGATTTCAGCTTTCCAATTGTGAACTTTCCATTTCTAAGTAGCAACATTCCAGCAGCACCTGCATACGGGGTATATATCTCCCAATTGATACGATATTCCCGTGCTTGCATTTCCTATCATGATTTTCTTGATAGAGGTTTGCTGCTAACAAGGAAGCTATTAAACCAAGAGTTCCAAATGGTGAAGTTGAAATCATCCCTTCGTAAATTTTACGGACGCCATCACGAGTTGGTTGACCGTTATGGAATAACCGTTTCACAAATGATATCGGATATGTTCCTTACGTCGTAACTACAATCCCCTTCCCTTTCATGAATATGACCTACCGAATTAGACAATTTACCGGATTTGTAATCACATAAGCAACACGACGGGTGCCACATGTGGAGCAGGATCTGCTTACCCTTCCGGAGCACCTGAGATCACCCCTAGTTTTTGGTGGGGTTCGTGTTGTTTATTCTTTAGTTTTCTATGTTGTGTCGTGTGTACTATTGTTTTTCTGTTTGTCTTTTTCATTTTTAGCCATGGCGTTGTCAGTTTGTTTTGGATTTATGAGTTTGACTGTCCCTTTGGTATCTTTCGTCCCTCTTTTATAAATTTTCTGTTTACAAAAGTATATTTTTTTTAAATAATAAGTTTTTTTTTATCCCAGGCATAGATTATCTTAGCCGTATTTGCCATAACATTTTGGAATTTTTGGTCCTATATGCTCTTAAACTTTATACTTGTTTGGCTTTATAACCGTATTCTGATCTCTGCGTCACTGATGAGTCTTATGTAGACGAAACGCGCGTCTTTGTTATTAAGGATGTACTTAGGTGAGGTTTTGGAATCTGTGTCAAATGTTCGGACTCCTTGGTGTTTTTCCATACAATATAATGTAAAATATTTTGCCCCATAACACCCATTTATTTTTTCATATAAGACTTAATAGCTCATGAAAGGTCATTTGCCAAAATTTTAGAAGATTCTTAATTTTCCTTCTTTTGTTTTGACACCTAATAATACCAATGCAAATATAAGGTAAAAGTCTGAGTCAGCCTTTTCCCGCCATATTTTTAATCTCAAATATCTCGAAAAGGAGGTCCATGACTTATCAATATTTTTAGCTTATTTTATTTCCTAATTGATGCTCTACCAGCTTATAGTATCAATTTAAACTTCTTAATTTATAAATTTTCACCTAACCTCACCTAAGTACATCCTTAAGTTATAAGCCTGGTATCTTTGATTACTATAAGTATTATGAATTCATTAAATGTGTTCTTGCTTTTCGCCGTCTCTTGTTGAAATTCGTAACCTTTTATTTGCCATTGTGGTATTTTTAAATATCTGTATTCTGTACATTAAATATTGTTATAAATACATATACCATTAGTTAACTCCCTGTTCTTGCTAGAATTGTGCCCCCATTACCAGAATACCCGTGGCACACAAATAGATACTCACACACACACACACACACACACACACACACACACACACACACACATATATATAAGCAATGTAATTGTTGTTTCAATGTTGTAATTTATTCCAATGAAGAAGGCCGTAATGGCCGAAACGTATGGAAATTTGTGTTATAGTTTTTATTATACAATCATTCAGAGACTTTATATATATATATATATATATATATATATGAAAATTTACAGATCTAACATTGTTGGGTTGATGTTTAAACGAGTTGTATATATGACATATATTATATATTATATTCTTTTGGGGAGGTGTAATTTGAATTCAGACATATAAAGTCATACGGTGACCTATAGTTGTTAATGTCTGTGTCATTTTGGTCTTTTGTGGATAGTTGTCTCATTGGCAATCTACCACATCTTCTTTTTTATATAATCACAAATGCACGATTGACAACGAATACCAGATATAGTTCTAAAAAAACCCAATGCCCTTCTTCTTCTTCAAAGAATGAGACTTTTCTCACAACAAAACACATCAGTTTCGACAAGTATTGGGATAAACCCTATTTTTGACACTTTTACCTATATTTTCTGTTTCTTTTGTTCACAAATAGTTGTTAATTGAAATAGAATTCTATGCCACTGTCATACATTTAAGTGAGAAGTTTATTTATCTAATAAACCAGGTATAACTCTGTCTCATCATTTTCTACACAAGAAAATGTCTGTACCAAGTCGGGAATATGACAGTTGTCATCCATTTGTTTGATGTGTTTGAGCTTTTGATTGTGCAATTTGATAATGAACTTTTCGTTTTGAATTTTCCTCGAAGTTCAGGATTTTTTATATTTTACTTTTTACTAAGGAAGATTAATTTGCATAACAAGAAATTAGTTACCTTACCAACACTCAATGTTCCTACCTAAGGTAAACACAAAAGTAAAAGTTCTTTTTATAAATCAAATGAATAAAACTAACTTACAAAGTCATAACCAAAAAATATTTCAATTGCCAAAAAAAATCTTGAGATTGGTCATTATAAACATAAAATCTAAATCAAGTACAACTATGATGCCGATTTCACAGATAGCTGGTCTAAAACTTTTGACAATATCACAAGCAATTCTCAGCAAGATTTGGATAATAGAGTTGTACATACTGCTCTCCTACTTAAGGTTATCTAATTAAGATCAAATTAAAATAACATTTCCCCTAAATACTATTTTTGCAACTCTGAAAATAATACCTTAAAACATTAACGGTTACACTGTAATAAATCAAGAAAATATATGGAACAAAAATACATATTAAAAAAAATCGTTTGTAAATGAAATTAATTACTTGTTATTCAAGCTACCATGGGAACTTTTCTCAACTATTTATGTATATGATTATTATTGTTAATAATAATATCAATACCAGTGGTTTAGTCCATACAAGTATTTGTATAGTTAGACAAAATATACAAATCCCTGCTTTCATCGAAATAGATATTTATATATATGTGATAGTCGTGTTTTACGGGGGTTCCATAAACGACAAGTCTAGGGTTCTTTGACATCACTTTATTAAGTAAACATGGGAAATAAATAACCCTGCAATAACAATAGCATATAGTAATCACAATTATCAATATCACAGTCTTATCTAAATCTTGTATTTGCAACATATAAATATTATACTGGTGTAATTAACAATGTTACAAGATTGTATATAATATTCTATTCCATATACAATAAACTATACTGAGTATCACGAATGTGGTTACATTCACAATATGGAATAAACTTTCTATTATATATTACTAAATACATATACATGCTTTTGATAAGTCGTATCAAATAGTATATCATTTTTATCAATCAAACATATTGTTAACAAGACGAATGTATCGTACTTCATAAACGAGTGTCAATCATAAAACTTAACATCAATGTTATTATCTGTTCACTATAGTATTCTATTAAGTTCGTATGCACTACTGTAATGTGAAATATCTATGTAGGTACAATATAATATAATATGAGCCTTACCAATCTGTGGAACCAGGTTATATATCTAACATCTACAGTACAACCAGTATGTTACAGGGATATCATAATCTATGTGTCCTGAAAATAATACACAATAGTAAATACTAGGATCTAGGGAAATAGTGATCCCTTATATAAAATACAACATATTAAAGTCTGATATAATAAAATCAAGCTATTGCACAGAATAACCATATATGACAATATGAATGCAATTGTCAATGTGACGTCATAGATCCATAACTAAAAGGCCAAGGTCACTTTCAAAATCATTCATAAATCTCCCTTTCTGCATTCAAACTACAGATTCAAAACATATATTCTCAGATTAATACATCAACTATCTTACTCCTATCATATCTAAGGTCTATGGGCATACTTACCTATAAACGGGCAGACTTGATATAGCATACACTGCATATGTAAGACATAATAGTGTCCTGTGAAAATGTGTCCATGGGGACAGTTTTTCATTAAAATTTGGTATTTAATAATGTCCATTGCCATGGAATGATGTCCCTCAAAGGGACAGATTTTTACTGCCAACAATATGAAATAGTGTCCACTCACAGGACAAATTTTCATAGTAGTTGCTATTAAATTGTGTCCGCCAAGGGAAGTAATGCAAAGGTCATTACAAAATTTTATTGTACTTGAATTTAATTAAAATATGAAGGATTGATGAGAAATTGATCAATATAAAAATGTAAACAAATACATGAAGGATGGAAGTGAATATAGAGAAATTTAAGTTCTAAGAACTATATTTATTATGTCAGAGAAGAAGGCAATAGAAAATACACAATGTCCATTGCCATGAAATATTGTCTCCTAAGTGGACAGCATTTTACAGCAACAGTTGTGAAATATGGTCCATCTGCAGAACAAATTTTCGTAGTAAATGTTATTAAATTGTGTCTTCCAAGGAAAGTAATACTGAACAGCATCTGTTAATTATTTGGGTTTGAAAGATACATGTATGTTATTATAATATATTATTAAATATAGATATGAAGATAAGAATGGTACGAGAAATGTGTGTTTTCATAATGATCCATGAGTATGGATCTGTTATGTGTACTCGATCAGAAATAATGGTCTGAGAGGCTGCAATATCCCGTGGTATTGCCTCGTGCAATTACCAGACATCCTCGACCAGACCTTTAACAGGGCCATTATGAAAAAAAGTTACCTTACTAAATACCGAACTCCGAGCAAAATTCAAAACAGAAAGTCCGAAATCAAATAACAAAATCAGAATGTCATACACATCAAATGAATGGATAGCAGCTTTTATATTCTAACTTGGTACAAGCATTTTCTTATGTAGAAATTGATGGATTAAACCTGGTGTTAAAGCTAGGTAGAACACTCACTTGTATGCATTATATTTTATTACATTGACAACAGTGTGTGAACAAAATAACGAAAATGTCAAAAATAGGGTACATCAGTCAACATTGTGTTATAATGATCATCATTATAAAAACAAACAAATATATAACAAAGAAACACACAAAGGCATACAGACAAAGCACATTAGCAAAATAAAGACAAGAATACGAAAATTCACTATAGCCCCAAAACACAATGACGGGATGTTTATAAGTACAGAGCCATGTCATATGTAACAAAGAAATACAAAAAGCAATATAAAAAGCACATTAGCAAAAATTAAAGACAAGAATTAAAAAATATTACCACAGCACCTTACCTTTTACACCTATAACTCAATACTATATCAACATACCAAATACATATGTGTCATCAGGCCACCTTCTTTTACTCATAATAGTTATTTGAAATAACGCGTAATTGTAAAATAATCCAAACATTTCGGTTAAGTTTCCAAATTGTCTGAAAAAAACTGAAGCATCCAAGCATACCATAGCCATGATTGTTTCGAAAAATAATTAGATTGATTAATTTATGATTTTTGTATTGAATGTAGTACATCTGATGTGCTTTGTCTTTAAGACTTCTTTATATCGTATTGAATGCATATGTACATGCTGGATAATAAAGATTAGAAATCAAAGATGCCAGGATTATAATTTAATACGCCAGACGCGCGTTTCGTCTACATAAGACTCATCAGTGTCGCTCAGATCAAAATAGTTATAAAGCCAAACAAGTACAAAGATGAAGAACATGGAGGACCCAAAATTCCAAAAAGTTGTGCCAAATACAGCTAAGGTAATCTATTACTGGGATAAGAACATCTTTAGTTTTTCGAAAAATTAAGTTTTATTAACAGGAAAAATTAATAAAAATCATTTTTATTATTTTTATTTACATTTTTTTTTAGCTCAAATGTTTGGGTAATCACAAAGGATACACTTGCGGCCTACCTAAATCAGATAATGTATGTCCTATATCAATGTAACAGTGTATGGGATTTGTTCACAAAAAGGTAAGATATGGACATCACCTTTCAAACTAGATAATTCTCGCAGACCAACAACGACGTCGGGGAATCACATTTGTAATTTAGGTATGTTGATTGAATACATTTTTTCGTTACTTCGTTACCTAAGAGACAATTTATGAAGTATTATATGTATCTGGTTATACTTTAATTGATAGTTTGTTTAGTATATTTTATCTATATTATCATGATCGTTCTTAAATTCTTCAATGTTAACGGTTTTAGTCAGTAAAACATGTACCACAGAATGACAACACACACAACTGTGGTTCTTATAGTTATTGCTATAAATGTTTTGACCAGTTACTGTACACCGACGAAAGAAGATATTCAAAATGTGTACAAAGATATTTTTAACAACTACGACAGAAGAATAAAACCAAGGAGGAATCTACAAGACATTGTTAACATGAAGTTTACTTTCTCGCTTGTGTCTATAACGGAAATTAAAGAAAAGTCTCAAATGTTTACTGTTTATGGTTTCTTCGAAACTCGTTGGAAAGACGAATACTTACAATGGAACTCTTCTGACTATGGAGGCGTAAAAAATATAACAACATACCAAAATAATGTTTGGAGACCAGAAATATCAGCTTTGAATACCATGATCAGGCTTAATCTAATAGGCGATCCTGCACTTCCGGTTATTATTAACAACGACGGAACCGTTCGATGGTTCGCCGGAGAACATTTTTCCGTTTTGTGTAAGCTACATATAAAATATTATCCGTTTGACAAGCAGGAGTGTAGTCTAATTGTGGGAGTGTGGGGTTATGGTGTGGAAGACATTACATTTGGTACTTTAGATGACAAAGTAATGTTCGAATTCTACGAACCGCATGTCGAATGGGAAGTGATGGACACGCTTTTGACAATAGACAACTGGGGAGATACGCCATTACTCCGTGTGAACTTTTTTCTAAGACGCATGCCGGATTTTACAGTGCTAACATTTCTTGTGCCTATAATTTTATTATCCTTTTTGAATTTAAGTGTCTTCATCACACCAGTTGGTGAAGGGAAAATTGGGTTTTCCATGACAGTATATTTAACATTTGCCGTGTTTCTTGGGAGTCTTAGCTCTCGCCTGCCTCCAAATTCTCACGAGACGTCAATATTGACAGTGTATCTGACGGCCCTAGCGGTATTATGTACATGCATAGTTCTTATTTCTGCTATACAGACGCGTGTTTATATACGATATAAAGACCGACCAATTCCATCTTCTTTACGTTTTCTAGCAAAACGACATTCGTGGTTTTGTTTATCATGTTGTCACAGGAAAGACAAATACTTGCTGAATGAAAATTCAGTCAGCAGTGAGGATAGCAATACAATTAAAGAAGATGGAAAAGATTCAGATTTTGATAACTTGAAGATCACGTGGGATGATGTCATGAATGGACTTGATTCCCGGTTGTTTTGGTTATTTATATCAGTTGTTGTTACCCTAACCTCGTCATGTTTTCTTACCTTGTTTTTGTCATCACAAAATACCTTTAAATATTTCTAATATATACCCTTTCAGTATTCCGTATAAACACAACTGTTGATTTTTATCGGATAAACGATATCTAAAGTTTCTTGTTATTTCTCTAACTGTACAAACAATATTATAATTATTTTCAGATACATGTATGATTTTTTTGTTAATCAATTCACATGCTTTACAATCTTTTTAGTGAAATATTAATTGGTCATTATTGATGTCCTATTTTAGGACCTGTTTTTGTATTATAATAAAGGATTTATTATCTTTAACATTGGTTTTGATATACTCGGCAAAAGTTACAACAAAATGTGTTTACAATATAATGCTCCCATTCTAGTAAATATAAAAGGATACCTGTCCTCGGGTATAAATCAGTGGAACGGCACATACATGTACCTACAAAAAGCGACATTTAGAGGTAAACATTCAATGTAATCTTTAACACGTTTCTATACATGTTCTATACGACAAGCTGTAAATCATAAGGAGTCTTGACGGGTTGTGAATATGATTTATTTAAGACATAACACACTACAATGCTGTAACTTAAGACAGCTGCTGGTGAGGTTCCTGGTTTGGTACATGTACATTTACATTTTTTGCGGTTAATCGTTAACCTTTTTTGAACACGCTTCCGTTTTAAAATAACTTAGTGGAATAACTAAGAGTCGAATTATAAACAAAAATAAGTTCATCCGGCGTAGTAATTTATTATTAATTTCTATATCACAGCTAAAAAAAACCTGCAAAATTGCTAGAAGTAACTTGCAGTTGTTTTCTTACGTCCG
Source organism: Mytilus galloprovincialis (assembly GCF_965363235.1). NCBI lineage: Eukaryota > Metazoa > Mollusca > Bivalvia > Mytilida > Mytilidae > Mytilus > Mytilus galloprovincialis. Next base: position 42,332,286 of record NC_134850.1, on the reverse strand, counting down.
GAATGAAATATTTAGTAATGAGTCGTTCGACTCATCTTCGTTACAGGCTTCTCTGGAGTAGTGGACTGGATTGTAATCCTTGGCTATAGTGCCTAACAAGATTTTGTGAGGTAGACGAAATTGACTTTAAAACGATCGTATTGACTTTTGATGTGCAGAAATAGGCAGATCGGACATATTTTGACTTTAGTTACTTACTTCTTAAGTTTGGGATTAATTGTAATCAACATATTCCAATGAGACTGAAAAATGCTTTTTTTTATTATGATAAATAATAATTTTACCTGCCGTAGTCGTGCGTAAAATATATTTCGGTATTTCTCTTACGAAAATGACTTGTTTAATGGAACAAAACGTATTATTTGTAAACTTTCTCTTTACTCTTCACAATAGGCTTTTAAAAAATAACCTTTCCAACTGTATATTCCGAAAATTTTGTGAAAATCGAATAAGTGGCAATTCTTACCTTTCATACCTTAACTTTCATTCATAAAACATAATATTGACTCGTCCAGTGTCCAGTTTGAAGGTCATTTTAGTTACCGGTCACATTCATGCACGTTCTAATTAATCAATAGTCATGTATGAAAAGCATAAACAAGTTTGAAGGTAAACTAATAACAACTTAATCCAATCAAATTGCCTACGATTCAATAACAATGACCAGTCCACATCATAAAAATGTATAGGGGTAAACTGGGTAGGGAGAAAATGTCAGATATATTAAGTTCATTATTTTGCAATAACGAGTAAAAATTTGTTAACCAATAGATTTGTTATAATTTCATAATCATGTCGTTATGTATTGGTATAGTTTTTGGATCTTTCATTAGCGTATTTAAGGCTGTAGAAAGTTTGGCCTTCAAAAGTCAACATAATCATTGACTTTATAAAGAAAATTCGCCTTTTTAAAACATTGAATGTTAACTTTCACAAATAATACGCGACAACAAAGCAAAATCATTTCTTAAAACACTGCAAAAAAAATAATTCTGATTGATGCAGTGGTATTGTAATAAATTGCACTGGAGTGAACAGTGGTACATCAAACGTCGAATTCCCTCACACAATGTTATCACACACTATAGTGAAGTTGGTAATTAAAAAATTAAACAATTTATCAATTTAGAGAATTATGTCTGATAGAAGCTTGACACGGAACATAATTAACAAAGACGGCGTTCTAGGTATTGCCAAACATTTTGCCTTGCAACAAGACAATAACAATCAAAACCAAGGAGTAAACAAAGACTCACAAAACCAAAAGACATTTACATCAACAGTTATAAATAATAAATAAGAAACAACACGAACTCCATTAAAACCGGGAGTGAAATCAGATGCTCCAATAGTCTTTTGGAGGACCAAACCTCCAAATTCAACAAATATGTTTTCAATTAAACAGTCCAGCATGACAGTGATATCCTCTTTTGTGTATTTTTTGCTTGACTCTGTGTGATTTTTCACAAAGTAGGCTGAATTCCTGCCCAAAACTAGATATTTAAAACGTCTAGTGCCCTTTTTGTTAAAGAAACATAAGCTGACGAGTTCTTTCAGTCGAGCGTTAAGTTAAGTATGTGGAATAGTGGTATAAACAGTTGAAAAATCAAAGGTTTTAATGTTGGTACAATGTTTTAATGATCGATATTGTAAATTCACCAATAACTCTTTTGAATTTTTCAGTATCCACATCTGATTAACACCACTTCTTGAATATGTTCTTTCGAAATATTTCTGAAGTCCTTCTTTAACTGCAGTGAGTATGGCAGTAAGGACTTTAGAAAGGGGTTTAGTGGAACACTTTGAAGAACCTGCAATATACCTTTCCTTATAAGGATTCTTGTGAAGCTTGGGAATCCAATATAAGGAAGGAAGATCCTGGTCTTCATCCTTTGGATTAACACTAAAGGAGATTAGAACCGAAATGTGGTTTTCAAGGATTTCCTGCTTCGTAAGCGTACTTAGTGTATATGTAGGATTTCCAAGTGTGTTATATATCGCGAGTTCTTTAATCAGACAGTCAATGTAGTGTTTCTTGCAATCAAAAACAATATTGTTTGAGGCTTTGTCAGCTGGAACGACAACATATTTGTCATGAAGGCAAGACAACTCCTCTATGACCTGATGGTCTTTAAAGATGGAACTCTTATCTGAATCAATGACCTCACTGATTTTACCCACTCCGAAAGAGTGTCAACTTCAACCTTTTCTCTTTTTGCCCAGTCTTTTGCAGATTCCTCAACAGAATCCATTGATAGTTTGAACTTCTTCCTCCAATTGATTGGCTGTGGCTCTCTGTATTTAGGACCCTAACAGGTGGATGTAAAGAGTCTCCCATATTAAATGTATGTCATCCGATCAGATGTAAGTTACTGTCTATAAAATAAACACCACAGATGTAGTTCGCCCCCGGTTCAGAATTTGAAAAATCCAGAAGGCCTTATTTCAATACTAAAGTCACTCTTGCTGGTGTATACAATACGGAATAGGTCTCCAGATGCCTTAAATTGCCATAATGAGGTCTCTTTTCCCATAGCGTTAGTATTTCAAATATTTCTAAATTTTCTTTGTATGTTTGTTCGCATAGTTTGTAATATCGATATGATCTTAAAGAAAGACACCGCCTTGTTTTCTTTACCTTAAAATTCCACGAAAGTATAGGGATCAGCCAGTCTAGAAGTCAAAGCTTCAGTATTGTCTACAATTTGTCTATACATATTAAAAAGGAGATGTGGTATGATTATCAACTCAAAAAGAGACACAGAAATTAACAGCTATAGGTCATCTTTCTGCTTTTAACAATGAACAAAGCCCATACCGCATAGTTAGCTATGAAATTCCCCGAAATTACAAATGTAATACAATTCAAGAAGAAAACTAAAGGATTGATTTATGTACAAAAAATGAACGAACAACAAATATGTAACACAAACAAACCACAACAACTGAATTACTGGTTCCTGACTTGGGAAAGGCACATACATACATTTTCAGGCTTAAACATGTTATCGGGATCACAACCCTACCCCGTTTGTTGAAAGTCATGAGCTCTGATTCAGTGGTTAACGTTGGTTGTTGTCAGTCATATTAGTTTTCCGTTTACTGTTTAGTATAAAAAAAATCACGCCATTAATTTATTGTTCGTTTGAACTGATTCACATTTTGTCATGACGTAGCCTTTTGAAGCTAACTTTAAAATATTGGTTTATTCATTTTTAGCGGTACGGTATGGTGAAATAAAGCTGCTTAAATCCATCCCATTTGGACTCTTTTGGATATTTGAAGTTATAAACAATCACACCACATCCACCTATTCTAATAATTTATTTATTGACGCAATAAACAACATTTTATGTTCTTAAATGATAGCCTAAAAATATTAAGTGAGCCACTTACATTCTTTTTGTATAGTTATGTTATGATAATGAAAACGTTGACGGAATCTCTTTTTGTATAACGCTTTAATGCTTGATACAAAATGAGACATGAAATATCTGCAAGGTCAACTTTTTTTTCATAGAACTGTATAAATACAAAAGATGTGCAATTCTTATCATGACTTTGACATTTCAATGCTTAAACCAGGAAATTATGAGGTAAATCCATCGGCAATTATTTTATGCGTATTCATTATGACGAGAAAACTTTAACAATTTTAAATGCAAAAGATTGGTCCCGCAAGTGAGGCCGAAAAAATGGATGGGAAAGGCCGATTATAAATGAGGGCTTGTTGGACAAGGGACATAAATAAAGCCTTTCAGCAGGCCACTTACGAATCACCCAATGAGTATTTGCCAGTCTTCTTTGGCGTACATAGAGTGTAGTACTCTGCATACACGAGACATCAGAGTATCATTCCACCCGGAAGCGGCTGCGTATTTTTACATGATACGTGCAGCCAAACGGACGACCCATTTCACAAGGCTTTTTTTTTGTCGGAACGGGTGAAGTCAAGTCGAACGTATTGATATACCCTAGTCAAACTTTGGGGATTCAAAGATGTGAGAAATTGATCTTTAAATTCATAAAATGCTACCATTATATTTATTGTACTTTATAAATATGTTACATGGAATTTTAAATAACTTAAGGTGGTACCTAACACTACAGGGAGATAACTCTGTAAAATCAGCTAAACGTTTTAATTACGTTGTGTTGTTAAGGGAATATTAAGCTTCTCAGTGATCAAAATAAGAGTTTGTCAAACTGTTATATAACCAGTGTAATTTTTCTGATAAATCGGTTGGTTCAATTTTTTTAAAGTTTTTATATTTTTGTCAAAGGGTCAAAGTAAAATCTGTGTCAAAATTTCAAGAAAATTAAACGAGCCAAATTAATTTTAGTTAAAGTGTTGGGTACCACCTTAAATGAAATAATAAGATTCGTTTCAATGATTTGTTTATATTTTATATGTCTTAATCAGGTTGCTTGATTTTAATTCCTTACGTTTTATTTAGTACATTCCAATTAATTGATTATATGTTGCTTAACGTCTAGTGGTAGTACATTCGGTACTAGTGTTGTTGTCGCGTATACTGTTATCCCACATGCGATGTGTTTGTATATTAAAATCATATATCAAAGCCAATCAAATGTGACCGACGTTTGTTTTCAATTTTTCCTTAAACTATAATTTCTTCCTGCATTTGAATTTCAAATGAAATCAAACTGCAAAAATAGATAAATCAAACAATCATGTTTTATTATTTATTACAATTGCTTGACAGATTATGACATGCTAATGTAAATTTTATCATAGTTAGGAATTTAACCTCTTAATATAATCACTACATATTAATTCACGACGACAATTATACAAATATCGTTATAAATTGGCATTTATTAATTACACGACTACATGTCATAGAAAAAATATTGATAAATATAGAACAATATTGAAATTAAGAAATTAGAAACGGATTTAAGTTGTGCCGTTCTCAGGCATTAACATTAAGGGCATACGATACCGTTACAGGGAAGGTAATGACGTTGCTAACGTAAAATGTTATTTTCGTGACGTCAAACTATGACATATCGGGAAAAGATGCATTTTTGACTGATTTTGATCATTCAAACTGGTTTAATTTGAAAACGAGTGCATGAACCCTATTTGTTAAAACGACATTTTGTTTCATTTTGCAGTGAGATTATGTGGACCAAATTTTATAAAACTGTAAATAGCGGAATTTTTTTAATTTTGATAAATATACAGCAAAAAATTACGTTTTTTTCTCAATTCATGACCATTTGATAAATATGAGTTATTTCTGAATAATTTAATTTTGGATGTAACGCGTCTTCTGATTGGCTGACGTTATTTTGTTATCAGCCCATAGACATAATTTAGTCATGTGACCGTGACGTCATCGACGTTTTTTCATGGTTTTCTACGGTTTAAAATGGAATTTAGAATTAAATTATAAGAAATGACTGTAATATTTTTTCTGTCTATCCGAAATAACATAAAAAATGTGGTGCACACTGTTAAATAACCCGGTACGCGCGTTATTCAGTGTGCACCAATCTTTTTATGTTATTTCTTCATAGACAGATAAAAATATTACAGTCATTCCTTAAATAAAAAATGCATACATTTTTAGGATACTTATAAAATACAGAAATTACAAGTTATTTAACAAAAAACAATTTGTGTTTATCTTTTAAAACAAAAAAGTTATGGCTTTCTTTCGAAAGTGAAAATACGGCCACAAATCCGAATTTTAATCTAATATACAAAATTTCGACCTCATTTAACTCAAAAAGTAGCACATGAAGGTATATTTTTTATTACATATTTGATTTAATCAGGCAAAAAATAGCCTATATAGAAATTTTCATCAAACTGTAAATATGGAATCAAAACTGTATTGTATGTCCTTAAGTATTTTGGCTATCTATATTGGTCCGTTTACGTCATTTAGCATTTAACGTTTTCACGTATTTATACATCCCAGGTTTTCAAATGATTATGGGTGCAATCAACAGGTTTTTTTTCTATGACGTCATATTTTGAGGGACCATGCATAAGTGACCTTTAGTGGTGGACAGCTGATTAATAAAGATACTTGCATAAATCTAGATATCACTGGAATCAGAATGTTCTCTAGTTTATAATGAAATAAATATAAAGAGTACTTTTATCAGATTAAAAAAGTTCTATCCAAAGAACATGGGGAACAAAATGCCTAATTTGAACATAAAAAACCTGAAATCAGGTCATGTTCATACCCATAAAGACATGATACGTGCACATTTTTCGTAATCAAAACTGTATGAAATTTATAGGTTTTTACCAGGTCTTTCAAAAAAATCTTGTTTGAGGGTACGGTCTTCTCCTCCGAAAGAGCTACAGTGGCTGCAAATAAGTTTTCATTTTTCACTGCCTAAAAAACAGGATGTTTACAGTGTTGTCTCCCCTCAAAACATGAATATTTAGTATAATTTTTAGAATTACTTTAATCATTCAACCTGTTTTAATTGAAAGCTAATTAACTATTTTTTACAATCAAATACAAAAAACATGATACTTTTTCACCAATTAAGTAAATGAACAGGGGTTTCCCTCCATGGTTATTTTTAGTCGGGGAATAACACCTAGTTTTTTTTATACGAAACTGTTTATAGCACCCTATAGGTTTGATAGTTCCTGATGAAAGTTAATTTCAGAAAAGGTGCTCCGAACGCATGCATTTTATAAAGTATAATAGGTTATTTTGCATATTAAGAAAACGCTACTTTTTGCACTTTTAGACTATGAACGTGGGACGAAAGATACCAGAGGGACAGTCAAACTCATAGATTGAAAATAAACTGACAATGCCATGACATTTATGATTTGATAAAACAATTTCAAGACAATTGAGTGAAAGATTATAACCAAACATCTTTTGATGTTTAACCGTACACTATAAAATCAAAGGGTGTGTGCTAGCTTATCATGAATTGCTAAAGAATATGGTAAACAAAAATCATATGTTAACATTTCTACAGCGTTGGAGATATCCGTGCAACATTGAATTTAAGTATATCGTATAAACGTATGAAACCAATTTCAGTTCACAGGACGAGTATTGTTGGGGTTGAATTTGAATTTAACAAACGTAGTGTGGAAAGTCAAAAGCATTAAACGTCTGTGAGCAACCAAATCATATCAGCCTAAAGCAAACCTGTAAATTGTCCTCATTGTCTGGGTGAGTAACAGATGCATCTAAAACCGTCTTTAGCTATCATTGGTTGAGTGAGGAACATCTCAACCCGTCTATAGTCCTAATGGTTTGAGTGGGTAACATCTAAACCCGTCTATAGATTTTATTGTCTGAGTGAGTAACATCTAAACCCGTCAATGGTCCTTATGGTCTGAGTGAGTAACACCTAAACCCGTCTATGGACTTCATTGTCTGAGTGAGTAACATCTTAACCCGTCTATGATCCTCATTGCCTGAGTGAGTAACACCTTCACCCGTCTATCGACAGCATTGTATGAGTGATTATCATGTGAACCCGTCCTAGAGACAGCATCCCCTAAGTGAGTACTAGTAACACATAAACCCGTCTAACGACAGAATTCCCTGAGTGAGTACTAGTAACACATTAACCCGTCTATCAACAGCATTGTCTGAGTGATTAGCATGTGAACTCGTCTAGAGACAGCATTCCCTGAGTGAGTACTAGTAACACCTAAACCCGTCTAGAGGCAGCATTCCCTAAGTGAGTACTAGTTACACCTGAACCCGTCTAGCGACAGCATTCCTTGAGTGAGTACTAGTAACACCTTAACCCGTCTATCAACAGCATTCCCTGGGTGAGTACTAGTAACACCTAAACCCGTCTATCGACAGCATTTTCTGAGTGATTAGCATGTGAACCCGTCTATCGACAGCATTCCCTGAGTGAGTACTAGTAACACCTAAACCCTTCTATCGACAGCATTCCATGAGTGAGTACTAGTAACACCTAAACCCGTCTATCGACAGCATTGTCTGAGTGATTCGCATGTGAACCCGTCTAGGGACAGCTTTCCCCAAGTGAGTACTAGTAACACCTGAACCCGTCTATCGAAGCATTCCCTGAGTGAGTACTAGTAACACCTAAACCCGTCTATTAACAGCATTCCCTGAGTGAGTACTAGTAACACCTAAACCCGTCTATCGACAGCATTGTCTGAGTGATTAGTATGTGAATCCGACTAGAGACAGCATTCCCTGAGTGAGTACTAGTAACACCTGAACCCGTCTTTCGACAGCATTCCTTGATTGAGTACTAGTAACACCTAAACCCGTCTATCGACAGCATTCCCTGAGTGAGTACTAGTAACACCTTAAACCGTCTATCGACAGCATTGTCTGAGTGATTAGCATGTGAACCCGTCTAGAGACAGCATTCCCTGAGTAAGTACTAGTAACACCTGAACCGGTCTATCGACAGCATTCCCTGAGTGAGTACTAGTAACAACTGAACCCGTCTATCGAGAGCATTCCCAGAGTGAGTATTAGTTACGCCTGAACCCATCTATCGACAGCATTCCCTGAGTGAGTATTAGTTACGCCTGAACCCGTCTAGAGACAGCATTCTCTGAGTGAGTACTAGTAACACCTTAACGCGTCTACTGACAGCATTCCCTGAGTGAATACTAGTAACACCTTAACCCGTCTATCAACAGCATTGTCTGAGCGATTAGCATGTGAACCCGTCTAGAGACATCATTCCCTGAGTGAATACTAGTAACACCTAAACCCGTCTATCGACAGCATTGTCTGAGTGATTAGCATGTGAACCCGTCTAGAGACATCATTCCCTGAGTGAGTACTAGTAACACCTAAACCCAGCTATCGACAGCATTGTCTGAGTGATTAGCGTGTGAACCCGTCTAGAGACAGCATTCCGTGAGTGAGTACTAGTAACACCTGAACCCGTCTAGAGACAGCATTCCCTGAGTGAGTACTAGTAACACATAAACCCGTCTATGGTGTTCATTGTCTGAGTGTGTTACATCTAAATCCGTCAATGGTAAGCATTGTCTGTGCGAGTTACATCTAGACCAACCTATTGTTATTGCCTAGTGATCAAAAAATAATCTCGTATATAGTCATCATTGCTTTAGTGAGTAACAGTTTCACCCGTCTAAAATCTTCAGTTTCTGAGTGAGGAACATCTTACCCAACTATAGGCATAATTGTCTGAATAAGTAAAACCTAACCCTGTTTAAAGTCACCCATGCCTGAGCGAGTATCATCTCAATCCGTATATAAAATTGAGAAAGGAAATGGGGAATGTGTCAAAGCGACAACAACCCGGCCATAGTCAGCATTGGCTAAGTTAAACACGTATAAAGTCATTATTGTCTGAATTAGCAGCGTCAGGCATAAATTACCTTAGCCGTATTTGGAACAATTTTTTTGAATTTTTGATCCTCAATGCTCTTCAACTGTATACTTGTTTGGCTTTATAATTATCTCTGAGCGTCACTAGTGATCCTCATGTAGACGAAACACGCACAAAGTGTATCAAATCATAAGCCTGTTACATTTGATAACCACTTAACCCGCCTATAGTCATCATCGTATAAATTAGCAGCATCTTAAATAATTTATAGTCATCAATATTCAAGTTACCAGCATCTTAACCTGCATATAGTCATCATTACTTTTCCTTAATGAGCACCGCCTTAACAAGTCTATAGTCATCAGTGTCTAAGTGAGCAACATCATAATTCATCCATATTCATCATTGTCTAAGTGAGCAACATCTTTGTTTGAGTGAGTACATGTAACATCTCAAACCGTCAAAAGTTACAATTGTCTGAGTGATTGACCCTTAAACCTATCTATAGTGATCATTTTCTGTATCATTTTAACTAGTATCTTTGACTGAGTGAGTTATATCTGAACCCGTCTATGGTAATCATTTTCTGAGTGAGTAACATATTACCCAACTATAGTCATAATTGTCTGAATGAGTGAAACCTAAACACGTCTAAAGTTATCATTGCCTGAGTGAGTAACAGCTTTACCCGTCTATAGTCATAATTTAAAAGTGAGTAACAGCTAAATTCGTTGTAAGTCACCATTGTCTTAGAAAGTTGTTTGCAATCGTACATAATTCATAAATTAAAAACAAGTAGAACATGATCTGCTCATACTTCCTCAGTGAGAAGAACGCTAATTGACAATCGACGCACTATGTCACCTTAATCTGCAATCAGATTGCCGACTGTCTCTGATTCATCGCTAAAAATTTCACAGTGACAGCCGACCTGAATAAAAGCAATAAAAGTTCAGTTTCTACGATATATGGTGATTTCCCGGCATATTTTGAAAAGTCGTTCCATATACACCCACCAAGTATCCTTTTTCCTCACTGGTCATACAAAAAGTCCAACCCAGTAAAGTACAATGCTAATAATTGATCAACGAAACCACTTTACGTAATGAATTAATGCTGTGCATAAAGAATGAGATACTTGGTTAACTTGAGTGACTTTGTAAATACAAAACATAGAGAGGTGTGGTGACAACTATCCACCAGAGTTCAAACAACGAAGATAGTAGTAATTATTACCTTGTCATAAAAACAATTATCATACTTAGTAGTTATTCCGCAAACTAATTATAGTATTAAGTATTACTAGAGTTTTATCAATCAAATATATTAATTAACATTTGGTTTTGAATAAGTTAATTAAAGGTCATTGAAAGATGCCCATCTGCATTTAGGATTTCATAGTAACTACATGTACATGTAGTTGCGGTTTATGTTCAGATCCATGTTCTGTTTTTAACGCATCTTGATAAAAAAATATAAGGAAACTTGTTTACATATTTCTCTTAAAATATATGTTAAAAAGATTTGTTATAATGAAAGATAAATTCATTATACGTCTTTCTATCAAAATATAAGATATCAGTTAATTAATTCTTTCTATTTTTATAGCAAAAAGTCATTCATACTTGTCAACTTTCAATACAATATTATTCAAAAAAATATTAATATTTTACCACTTTTCGTTACAAATTATGCTTTTTATTGCTAATTAAATTTTACATCTGACAATGTCATTTCTTATTATTCACCTTACAGTTTGAAATTAATCAGAATCGTTTACCACAACCACATTTTTGTGTTATAATAAATTGATACGTATGTTATGAGCATGCAAATAAGACACAAAACCACGCCTCCATTTGGATCTCTTTATATCAGTAAACATAAAATACAGGTTTTATATATTTGGGAATACTTGATCGTCCACTTTAGACCGGTAGAATAACTTGATTATCCGTTAAATTAATATTGAGAAGGATGAAACGCATTTTACTTTGTGTTTTTCTTGTTGTTACCTTGCTGCTAGTGTGCGGTAAGTTATTAGATTTATGCTTATAATATGCTTATAAATGTTAGTTTGACTTGTTTTGTTGTGGGATTTATATTACTATAATTCTGGAATTCAAATCTTTTGAATTCTTTTACCCACATTGCTAGAAATTTATAAAAACATATTTTAAATAATAGGGAAAAAAGGGCGTCTTTGTTGAAGCAATCACACAAACTTTTAGTGTAGCAATCAATGTTTATCGTATGTGTTAATCATAACATAACAACTACAAATAAAATTGTTTAATAGGACCGAAAAAAGGAAAAATATCTTTACCAAATTCCTTTCGAAAATGATGAAATAATTGATGAATGGCGTCACTTATACATTTTTACGGATTTCAGAATTAATGTTTGAACAAATGCGTTATAATAATACAAACTACAAAATGTCGTTTATTTATCAGTGTTAATATTACAATAATTACAAGGCGTTTTGTTTTGGTATTGCACAATTTTGTCAGTTCCCGGGCAGTTACATTGTGGATTGTGTGTTGTTAACAATGTTGCTGTAAATAAACTCATCATAGATACCAGGAATAAATTTTGTATTTACGCCAGACGCGCGTTTTGTCTACCAAAGATTCAGCAGTGACGCTCGAATCCAAGAAAGTTAAAAAGGCCAAATAAAGTACGAAGTTAGAGAGCATTGAGGACCAATGTCTTTCTACTTTTTGAACATTTGTTTTTTTGAACTATGGTTTTCCTCGGTTTAAGTTTGTAACTCGGAAGTGTTTTCTCTCAATCGATTTATGTCTTTTGAACACCGGTATACTACTGATGCCTTCATTTGCGTTGCCTTTTCCACACCGGGTGTCTTAATCCGAATTCTACGGAGTGATCAGAATTCTGAGAATCCATTACACTTTGTTAAGTGACATTTGCAAGTAAAATCTGGATCCCCTTCCAACGGAAGATTATGCTATGTGGGAAGCAGATACCGATTTTTCTTACCAATCGTGTTGCGGTCTCGTGTAATTGTTTCTCGGGCTTCGGATTCCTCATCAGATTTCGGTTTTAAGATACCTGGTGTTTTTTTTTTCTATCTTCTTATTTCTTTTACTCCTGTTTTATGTTTAGACATGTATCATATTTATAACAAAAATGTCCTACTTGCACAAAGTTATCTGATTTATTATCACATATGTAAGAAGAAGTGCCAGTTATCAAAAAAGCTTTTTCAAGATTCTTATCAGAATATTTGTAAGAAAATAAAAGATTCTTTATCATAGGTAGATTATTTGAAAACAATTGTTTACATCAGTGAACTTACAACTCGAACAATAATATCTATGCCACACAGAAGCCACAAAGATTGAAATTCGAACTATAGTTATCAAAGGTAGCAGGAATATAATTTAGTACGCCAGACGCGCTTTTCATCTACATAAGACTCATCAGTGACACTCACATCAAAATATTTATAAAGCCAAACAAGTACAAAGTTGAAGAGTATTGAGGATCCAAAATTCCAAAAAGTTGTGCCAAATACGGCTAAGGTAATCTATGCCTGAACATACACGTAAATGATGTTATAAACCACGGAGACAAATTAATATGACTTAATACACACAATCAAATCGTGCAAACAAACATTTGAATAAATCGTACAAATAACAAAATGGACATGTGTATCGTACAACCAAAATAAATCAATTACTATATCAAGTCATTTGCAACATAAAAAAATCTGTAAACATGACTTTTAAATGTTTTAAACACCTTTTTTCGTTTCCGGAAAAGATAATTTCCCATTAAAAAATCACGTGAAGTATAACTGCTACTGCCACAAACACATTACAAATATGTTTTTCTGGCCATTATCTTTCTGACTTAATGTTACTAATTTAACAGACCACCCATATTTTCAGCACCCTTTTGCCATAAATTTGGACCTTCTTTAATGTAAACATTTGTTCACCTTTTATAATTAAATTAGTGTTATTGGTTTTTTGGGGTTGTTTCAGTCAGCTGATGCCTGTTTATATCTAGTGAATGAATATATCAGAGTCTTGAAATGTTTTTGTATTGATAATCAAATACAAATTCATTCATTTTAGTTACCAATGCACAATTTCACAAAAACATGTGATAATTGCTTTTATTTTATCAATTGAACTACACATATAAATTATAATTTCAGATGGTCAAGTGATACCCGGTACCTGTCGGTGTTTCCCCAATGATTGTCCTGACCCGTTTGAAGAAGTATACTACCCCGGAGACTGTGAGGGATATAACGACTATTATAGAGGTATCATTTACAAGAGATGTTGTTTAATGAAGTTTTGGTTCGTTGATTGACCATAGAAAATCCCAAAATGAATTGGTAAGTATAATTAGTTTCAATGTATTTGATAAACATTCGTCTTTTGCTTTTCAAACTAGATTGTATTATAAAATGTACGTTCAATTTACTACAATAATATTTTAGAAGCTTTAGTTTTAATACCGTTGTTGTCGTATTAATAAGCCATGATCATAACAGGTCACAACGAGACCAATTGAACAGTTGTTAGTTTTTGTCTTACGTGAAATTATCGATTTTCATTTTATCGACTTCCTAATAATCAGATATTACTGGTATATCTTTTTTGTTAGAACCCACACAACCAAACAGGTAGTCCCTCTACGATACACATTTGAAATCCGAACGAAACTCGTACATATGTTGAGCTTTTAATATGCGCTAATACAGAAAACAAATATGCTTCCTGCATGGTTGCTTTACTAAATCGTTTTGTTTGTAGTATTTTGTGGACTTCTCCTTCAGTCGTCTTTCGTTTTGCAATGACGTTGTCAGTTTATCTTCGACTTATGTGTTTTGAGTGTCCCCTTGGTGTATACTGCCTTTAATTTGTTACAAAAGTTTATTCTAATGCAACAAAGTTTGTAACGTTCATTTTGATTGGATAACGTCACTTTCTTACATGGCATCAATTGACAATTGATGCTATGGGACGTACGCGCAAGCGCAGACGGCATATGACAGATTTTAAATACATGTTTTAACGTTGTTTTCTGTCAGTTTCATTAGAATGGAGATAACAATATTGTATTTTAAGCTCCGACGGCATCAATTGGGGATTTGATGGTCGCAAATACCCGTTTACTATCTCCGCTAACGCGTCGCCAGTAAACTTTATTTGCGACCATCAAATCCCCAATTGATGCCGTCGGAGCTTAAAATACAATACAGTTATCTCCTAAATAACAAGTTTTTACTCTTATCACACATGCTTGTAATTAGAGTAGATTACGTACATGTATAACCTTAATTAAATATCTTACTATTTATTTTGCAGAGTATAGATGCAACGGGTAGAAATAGGAAAGCCTCACCATGGGTGGAATTATTTGACACAAAGGGATTTTATAACTTTGTTAAATGTATTTTTGTACGTCTGTTTGTACTGTTGTTCAATAAATACGTTATTACAACACAGTTTTATAATTTCTATATGAATTTTCCAAGGAGGAAACACACATACAATACACAATTATTTAGAGATGAATATTGGGAAGATATTAAAAAGACACACATTCCCTTTACTCTTAAGAGGAGTATCATTTTCAACCTTTCTGTTGTACAGAAACAGAATTTGAAATTCAAAATTACTACATAAGGAAATGTCATTAATAAGTCAGGAATATGACAGTTGTTTAAATTCGTTTGACGTGTTTGAGCTTTTGATAGATATTTCTCCAGCAAGTTTCTTAAGCTATGAAATAGTTAATATTGTTAACATATGACCTGTGATGACGGTTGTGTAATGGTGGATTTGGGATGATTTGCTTTTAGGGAAAAATTATATACCCAAAGAACAGAACACATACAAGAAAAATATCGTCCTTTGTAAAACAAAAAAGAAAAACAAAATTGAAATTAAAAGATTACGCACTAGTCACTAGTAAACTATTTCGAATTGAAATTGTCATTTTACTGTAAACAACTTTTATGTAAAAAGACCGAACAATAAAATTGAAAATGGAAATGGGTAATGTGTCAAAGAGACAATTAACCGACAAAAGAGCAGAAAACATCTCAAGATCATGTATAAATGGGTCGTCAACACAGCAAGAAAATCCCGTACCCGGAGGCTGGCTTCAGTTAAATACTTTATTAGGCCATCTCAACCTTTCAGAATTATACACTGCCACGAATTCAGTACAATTCAATTCAGATGTTAATTAATATATGTTCAGTTTATGTCTAGACTGACTATTAGTTTTAAGTTGTGAATAGTACCCCACAGCAGCATACTCATATATCTGAACGATACTGAATTTGTTTAATTTCTATTGGTCTCTTTTGGAGAGTTGTCTAATTGGCAATCATACCACGTCTTCTTTTTTATATTTACAACAAAATATTTGAAGAACAACTTGACCTCTTTAGAAGACCTGACGTTCTCAGCTTAAGACTGTCTATGATATGTTAACATCAAAATAAATGTTTAAGACTAAATGGCATGCACTAGTTAGTACACAACTGACATGTGCGATCACATCTGTATAAACCAGACAAATGCAGAGACATATAAGAAATAAAAGTTTTAAATCCAACGATTAAAATACAATGGAGATATACGAGTAAATCGAGACCATCGAGACGATTGCAAAGATATCAACATATAAATCCAAAGAAAAGAACACATACAAGAAAATCTAGACCTTCTAGACAGTTGCACAAACAAACAAGAAATCAACATATAAATTCCAAGAAAGAACACATAAGAGAAAATTTAGACCAATGATGCAGTCGTTCAGACAGACAAAAATTTATATATCTAACTCGAAAAATCTGGACAAATACGACACACAACAGAAAATCTAGATCAACTAGACGGAATAAATTCAAAGAAAAATACGAGAACATCTAGACAAAAACGAGACAGTTCACATACAGGCAGAATAAGAATAGTTTTATTTGTCAATCACGTCGCTCATAAAGAGCAGAATAATTAATTTAAATTATGATATTTACATATGATTAACAACCCTGGAGTTTTCATTGTTAGCATAGACTTAATAATTTATTACATATAATAAAAACATGCATTATGATTTGAAGGTATTTGACAACTAATTACAAACACACTGTGATCATATTTGTCCTCACATGACATAAATCAAACACATTTTGATTTCAAATCATGCAATGTTATTAAAGCACGAAACCAAAAACTAAACCCACCGAACAGGAGACAATTGCACAAACGACAAGAAATAATACCTAACCATAAGTGCATGGTAATTAATGCACAAATTTTTAAATGATACTGCTTACATTTAAAATGTCGGGTTCACTTATTGTTTCTCAGATTTTTTTCTTTGCCTTTGTAACACGTTTCATTGGTAAGAGAAATCGAATTTGTTGCTTTCTTTAAAAGGTAATTTGGAATACACAAAATCAGATATCTATTTGCTATGAGTATTGAAATAAACTTTTTTTTTAATAAAATATTTTTTTTTTATAAACTAGATATCGTCATAAATGAAAGAGCATTTCATTTATAAATATTTGAATGTTTTTTACAACAAATAAAAAAGAAAAAAAATAACAACAAAATTTATTTTACATTAAAAAGTATATCGGTAACAGATACAAAGGTCCAGAGTGTCTGAGGAAAAAGTTTACTTAAATAAAAAATTCTACTGTTTTGAAGCTTTCAGAACACAGTGCATATACTTAACTTAGGATTTGAACTGTGTAATGGTTTCCTTCGTCGATATTGCCAACGCTTGGGAAAAGCTTTGACGTCGATACTTTTCCATGGGTTGTCGAATTCTTAATTAAAGGGGCGACATATTTGAAGATTTTACTAGATTTTGATTCCTCAATGCGCAAAAACGGCACATTTTCCAAATTGATATATCATATACTAGCAGTCTATGGGGACAAATTCAAACTGAATTGACAAGTGCATAGTTCTCATACTTCACGTTTGTATGGATGACGAATTAACTAAGATGCGAGCTTTATGAGTTGTCCTTTTATCCCCTTTGCTGTGTAAGTAGAAAGTAAAATCACAAAAATACTGAACTCCAAGGAAAATTCAAAAAGGAAAGTCCCCAATCAAATGGCAACATCAAAAGTTCAGACACATCAAAAGAATGGATAACAACTGTCATATTCCTGACTTGGTACAGGCATTTTCTAATGTAGAAAATGGTGGATTGAACCTGGTTTCATAGCTAGCTAAACCTCTCACTTGTATGACAGTCGCAACAAATTCCATTATATTGTCACCAATGCGTGAACAAAAAAAACCCAGACACAATGGGTAAAAATGTCAAAAATAGGGGTACAGCAGTCAACATTGTATTATCATCTTAATCACTATAAAACAACAAATGTAACGAAGAAGCACAAAAAGGCATACATCAAATTTAACATCCTCATTTACCAAATAGGGAAATTCTATAATGGTAAGTTATAGTCTCATCATTAATGATGTAGTTGACACTTGATAAAAGCTTTACCGTAGTATTTTTTGCATTTGAGGAGGGATTACGGCAAATGTAAAAATTGCTTACCTGCTACAAATCAACATTACAAATTTGTAGACCAAATATATGTTCATTCCTTTTCCCAGAAGCCAAAAGAAAAGTAAATTTACAAACATACCGAACTTCGAAAAAAATTAAAACGGAAAGTCCCAAATCAAATGCAAAATCAAAAGCTCAAACCGACATCACACAATTGGATAACAACTGTCATACGATTGGCTTGGTACAGGTATTTTCTTATATAGAAATTTGTGTATAAAACCTGGTTTTATAGCTAGATAAACTTCTCATTTGTATGACGGTTGCAAAAAATTCAATTATATTGACAACGATTTGTGTGAACAAAACAAACAGACATAATAGGTAAAAATGTCAAAAATAGGGGTACAACAGTCAACACTGTGTTATAATCTTTATCAATATAAAAACAAACAAATATATCAACAAAGAAACACAAAAAGGTGGTATATAGAGAACGCACATTAGCAATAATGAAAGACAAGAATACAAAATTACACAATGACGGGATGTATAAGTAACGAGCCAGGTCAAATTAATAGTGCGAAAAATACAAACCCACTCCAAGCCGCAAGCTCTGAATAGCACTGATGACAAGCATTTCAGGTCTGAGTAACCCCAATGACAAAACATTGTGCACTTTATTTAAGATTCATGAGTGATGAAGGAGATCAAAACATTTTTAAATCTTCCCCAAATAAATGTGAAGTGCAGAGACAACTAAAAGTGTTGGAAATATGCAAGATTATAGTTTTGCTATAGAAACAAATCATATAGATATAAAATTACGCATGGTTACAAAAAAAAGCCTGCCTGCCGGGTCTTAAAATTTTTCCCATGTTAGGGGAAACAGACATTTAATTTTCCATGTACAATAGGAACCGTGAGACTGATCTTTAAATTCAGTGGAATTTTAGACGTGAAGTCCTTGTGAAGAAGAACGTTGCTGATGTTGATTGCATCAATTCCTTTATTGGTAAACTGAACAGGATGGAATTTCCTGTTTTCCTCATGTAATGGTCCCGGTCTTATTGGTTTTAAATGTCAGAAAAGAGCTACATCACAAATTATACTGACATGTCTGTATATTGGAGAAAATATATTTATGCATCCTTAGTCAAGTGCATAATTTCTAACACATTTTAAACAAGTATGTGTCCTTACTACACGGATGCCCCATCCGTACTATCATTTTCTATGTTCAGTGGACCGTTAAAATGGGGTAAAAACTCTAATTTGGCATTTAAAATTAGAAAGATCATGTCATAGGGAACATGTGTACTAAGTTTCAACTTGAGTTGATTGGACATCAACTTCATCAAAAACTACCTGGACCAAAAACTTTAACCTGAAGCAGAACAGACGGACGAACGGACGCAGACCAGAAAACATAATGCACATAAAAATTAACAGGCAGTATAAAAAGAATAGTTCTTATGTGATGTTACCCTAGCGGATGATAAAGATGTGAAATAATGTCCTACAAGCATCAGAAAGCCGCTTATCGATCTAGATTTGGAAGACTTTCAGACAAGTCTGATGGTAATGTTTATGCTCATGACTACGCAGTTGGAAACCAGGTTGAAATAGAACAGAAGAATCGAAGCTCTTTGTTAGAGAAGGCGATAAATGTGTACTGTATTGTTTACTATAGTGACAAAAATTTTAAAAGTTAATAGAAACAAACAAAATTACAATTTTCTTCTCAATTATTAGGTGTCTTATTTTAAAAACACCATTTGCATAAGTTTTCAATTTATCTAGGACATAGTTAAGCAGAACAATTAGATTTCAAGTCGATGACATGGGTATCTTTCAAGTTGGATGAAGAAAATGCATAACCTCCGATTTTTTTGAAAAAATTACCACGGACGGAAAACATATCAATCTATCAGTTCAAAAATTTTCGTGTCTCAAGAAAAAAATCCAAAAAATGGGCAACAATTTTATCGAAAAGAGAAAATCGAGTGCACCTTTTTATGTTAGGGCGTGTTTGAGTTGAATATTTTGTCTTGATATCGTACAAAGTAAGATTATTTCATACATCGTCTCGCTTCAGATTCTATTATTTTTATATATTAAAGCTACAGATTGACTTTATAACACAAAAAAATAACAGTACTTATTAAAAGATGAAATATATGGGTCAAGTGAAATACCTATCTAATGAGTCACAAAAACAGAGAAGGTGTGTTCGAATAGCTATTTTTTTACTGAAAGTACTTGACGACAGTCGTTCAAGTTGGATGATGAAAATGCATATCTTTGAAAAAATATAATTTTGTGTGTGTGAAAACTAGGGTTTATAGTCTTTATACACTAAAAAAATCCAGTCCGCCCTTCCACGAAATTTTTAATAAGAATTTTTTAAAATGTTTATGAATTTTCAAAAATTCCACCTGACAACCGCTAGTTGATACATTTGTCTTTTAAAATACAACTGACATGTAAGGATCGTAATGGCGCAATGTGGATGAATTTATCGGTTTCCATGGGCAAAATTGGTAGTGCGTCATCCCTACAATGGCTTCCATTTCTACGATTGTGAAAATGAACTGGCGCAATGGGGAGATAATTCTGACGAAGTAGAATCCTGACTGTACGATGGTGTCTTAAAGTAGAATCAAATAAGCTCCTTACAATAACATCCCTGCAATCTGGACTTGACAAATTCCCTACTCCTTTGGTTGTAATCGTTGCAACCATATGGCATTGCAGTACCTAGTTCCTTTTCCAGAATTTTTTTTGGGAAAGGAGTACTCAGTATAGGGCTATTGGTGTGGTGATAAATTTTCTCGATGATACATACTTTCATAGATAAAGAATTATATATATATCTTGGTCCGGTTGATTAAAATGGTTATAAAGAACTCTGAATTGCCTATACTTTTATACAAGACAAAACAGATGGTATAGGAAAGGAAATAATTAGTGTTTAGTTCCGTGTCTTTATGGATAGTCTCACATCACCTGAATTCACATCAATTCTTTCATGCAATACATTATATGAATTAGAAAATGATGACTTCTTTCTTCAAAAAAGTGTGTTCATCATGTGAAAAAAAATTTGTAGAGTTTTAAACAATCTATAGAATATGTTTAAGTGTTCTCCATTTTAGACCCTGCTCATGTTTTCTCTTCTATAACTTAAAACTTAAAACTGTAACTTACATTCTTTGTTTCTTTTTTTATTTAATACATTGCATGTACACCAAATCTTTATCATCGAGGAAGTATAGTAATATCGTATATTTTCCATGGCTAAGACACACTTTGTGGATTTTATTCACTAAGAAACACATATCTGTCTCCAACCACCTCATAGAAATAAATGAAAACCAGTTTTTTTTTTTTAAAGTTTATTAGAAAAGGTAAGAAAAATAAGTTTTCACTAAAATTGAATAGTATAAAAGTATAACACCAGATTAAAATATCACATGACCTTTTGAACTGAGATTTTGATTTCTGAACCATATAATGTAACATGTATCCTAAAAAAATTACATAAATACATATATGTGACAACATAATTCATAAACCACCACTGTTTAAATCTTTGTCATTTAACAATCAAATTCCTATAATAATCTATAAAATTAGTGATAACATTGGTCAGAATTTGAAATCAGGACAGTGAAGTTTGAGACCGTTTGTGGAAAAGAATTATGTGTAAGAAAACATAGTATTCAAATTAAAAATGTTATTTTAATTAAATATGTTTTTATTTAAATTTCAGAGAAAGTTGAAGCCTCATGGAAGTCTTTAAAATAATTGAACGATGCAGTAATTGCTTTCTGTTTTTATAGTTGAATTTGAACACAAAGCAAAAAATGTATTATCTCTTGGCTTGGAATTTTGTTTCTATCATTGCTTTTAGATTAGTTAAAATTTAAGGTTTTTGTATAGACTTTAAATTATTTCCAGTAATTTCTTTTTATTTTCCATTTCATACAAAAATAAATGTCAACAACTAAATGACACAAAACTGTGACCATATCAAATGTGGTGCATATCTTTGCTTGCTGAGTATACTAACAACTTTTTTATTTCTACTTTGATAAATTAATATGAGATTGCATACAAAAAAATTAATTATCAAAATGTATAGAGATATATTCATCACAGAAAAATACCTGGACGGATATTAATCACAAAAAAATACCTTGACAGATATTAATCACATAAAAATACCTGGACAGTTATTTATCACATAAAAATACTTGGACAGATATAAATCACATAAAAACCTGGACGGATGGATTTTAAATTTAAAATGACATTTTTAAGAAAAATAGAAAAATTAGAAATGTGATATAATATTCTGTAAAATCTGTCTTGTAAAGTACTGGTAAAAAGCTTCAAATATCAATTTTTAAAAGAATCCCTCTTCACATTTCTAATGTCTCTTGGTCTGCTTCATCATACATTGATACTGTTTCAGGATCTAATGTGGTCGTCTGTCTGTCGTAGAGAAGATATGGAGAATTACTACTAGATTGTGCTGGATGTCCACTGGTTTGATCAGTTATGGCCCATCGTGCCTCATTCTTTGACAAAGCTTTTTGCATGGAGGCACCGTATCCAGAGGATCCTGGTTCAGTTGGTGCATCCATTATTGGAAATGTCCAGCCAGGTTTTGACATGACATCAATATCAGCAGACAGATTGGCCTCAACAATCTCAGATGGATGTGGAGCAATTTTAAAATCAGGAGGAGGAACCACAGGTTCAAATGAAGGCATCATATGGCGTTTCTCATTTTTACATTCATCTTTTGTTGGAGGGAAGTCCTACAATAATGAAACAGCATTTTAAAATTTTTTTTTTAGAAAAATGTAGACAAAGAATAATGCACTCATCTGGAATCTAAAGAATACAACACAAAAAGACATTTTTTTTTTAAAGTTAGTTACTGTGAGACTAGTTCCACACCATAAAGTAAACAAAAATACAAAGAAGGAAAATTCAAAATGGATAGTCCCTTATCAAGTGGCAAAATCAAAAGCTTAAATACAGAAGTTTTATTTTACCGACTGAGTCCTATTACTCTAGAATGATTTAATTGTAATTCATAAAATTTTATACTGATCATCTCTCTACCATTCTCAATAGCTTGTGAAAGTTGAATGAAAAACCATTAAAGCATATCTAAAGTACAAATTTCTAATTTATCTTTGTAAATTATTGTTAATCTGCAAGAAATGTTAAAAAAAAGAAACAAATAGTAATTTTAAGCCCAAAAAATTGACAAACGATTTTTCTATGCTAAAATGAAGAACAGATCTCATCAACCTGTATTTCATATTACTCTTCCTTTATACTTATTATCTTATGTCTTTAGTTAATCCATTGA
This sequence comes from Mytilus galloprovincialis, assembly GCF_965363235.1. Classification (NCBI taxonomy): domain Eukaryota; kingdom Metazoa; phylum Mollusca; class Bivalvia; order Mytilida; family Mytilidae; genus Mytilus; species Mytilus galloprovincialis. The sequence continues at coordinate 42,309,032 of NC_134850.1, read as the reverse complement.
TAGTTGATGTTAAAAACTCAAATTAAAAAAAATGTCTTACCATGTCATCTGAGATTTGATCTGGATCTATAAAATCTGTAAATAAAAAAGAAACAAATCTGATAATTTTTTGTACAACAAAAACATTTTTTGCAGTTGCAGTAAAGTTATGTATATGGATGAGATATAACACAAAAAGGTTCAATGTTTTACAAAGATTTTTAAGAAACAAAAAAACTTAAATTCTGGCAGAGTTTTTTTTTTTTTTTACTTTCCACTGACTAGAGTCTCTCAAGAGCCTGTGTCACTCATCTGTATCTAGTGTGGTTTGGGAAATCAAGTTAAATAAGGTTAACAAGAGGCTGTCAGAGTGACAGCAAACCAGATTTTCCTGCAGAGTTAAATTCCTGAACAGTTGATCAAGAATGGTCACAACATTTAAGCTTAAAACATCTCTGAATTTGAATTGGGATTGAATATTTGTTACAGCATGGGTTTGTGACACGAAATAAATGTGGTCAAAGAACTGAAAAATTTGAAATTGAACATTTACCTAAAATGGTCCAAAATCTAGGTACATTGCTAGAATCAGCATATCAAAGAACCCCAAGAATTTAATTTTTGATGAAAATTTCTTAGTTAAACCACTTCTGTTCAAATGGAAAAAACTCAAACTTTATTCGCATGAACCAATAATGTGGCCAAGATTGGTTTAATTTGTGTCAATAGTTTCAGAGGAGAAATTTTTGTAAAATTACAATAATTTACAACATATTGTTAAACATTTACTATATAGGGCAATAACTCCTTAAGGGGTCAGTTGACAATTTAATGTAAACTCGATAATAAGCTGTTTTATCAAGGAAATGTTTTAAAGAACAGATGAAAACTAGAAATAGGCAGGGAAATTTACACCAGTTAAATTTTCGGGTTTCGATAGGTGCCGTGAACAAAGCGAAAATCAAATGCAGACCCCCCCAAAAAAAAACAATATTCAGTATGTTTAAATATGAAAATTAAATTAAAATCATTGATTTTTTTCAGGGAAATTGATAGTTTAGCAAAATACAAAATAAAATAAACTTTGAACAAAAAAATTAAATTAAAATCATTGATTTTTTTCAGGGAAATTGATAGTTTAGCAAAATACAAAATAAAATAAACTTTGAACAAATAGTGAGGGTTCTGCATAGCTTTAATGGCAAAGGTCTTTATTTTAATTTGATTATTCGGGGGTTAGCGCGAACGCAGTCCCCCACACTAAAAAATTACGTACCCGAGATGCCCACATTTGGGGCATTCGCAAGCTTCAGCCTATCCGAAGTGCAATGGAAAGGCCTCGACCTGGGGAGACCGCCTTTTTGATCACGGTGCTCCCTGTACCAGGTAAGTATGCTAGACAACAGAGATTTTAAACATTTCATTGAGCAAACTATTACAATACATGAGGTGTCAGATACAAATTTAAAGATTGCATCTGTTTTGTAAAGAACAGTAATTACATGAAATCATAGATATTTTTTTAAAGGTTATATGGTAATAATAAAATCGATCAGTGGACTTTTATCAAAAACACTTCTTATAAGCTGTATTATTGATTTTAGTCAGAATTGTGTACACAAATATGTCAGTACAGTAACGACAACTCTGTACAGGTAAACTGTTATATCTACTACGTACAAGCTTATTATAAATGGTATTTAATTCTATTGAGTGTTGTTATCTATAAATAAATACCTCATTCAAAAAAAGGTAAAAAAGTCAATATTTTGCTGAATGATATTCTTAATTTCCCTGTTTATCTAATATTGTGGACATCAGAAGTTTTGTATACATGTAACCCCCCCTGTAAAAAAAACCTAAACAAACAAAACTTGAATATAAAGAATATTTTTCTTTGTTTGTTATTAAATAGGTATTTCTAAGTAACTAACTATTTATGTCATAAGATGGTTCTCAATGATATGATTTTTTTGTCTGCTAAAATTTTCTGAAATATCGTGTGTATTTAAAAACCTTTCAGGACAGTGAGGTAATAACACATTCTATTAAAATCACATAATGTTATAAACAGATATGAAACAAACTTTATAGAGTTTGAGTGAAAGTAATTAGTTAATAGTGATAAAACAATTTGGAATCAACAAAAACGATGTCCATGATTTAAAATCTTCAATATGACATATAAGGCCTAGGCCAACTCGGAGTAGCATATGCATATCATGCTTTTGAAAATCAAATTCATTAGTTTTTTAAAAAGGTTCAAAGAACTTTAATGTATAAATTTTTAACCTACCATCAAATGTTTTTTGCTAATACTATTTGTTTACATTAAATATAACTGATACAGACACCTATAAGTTGCACATATAAGTATAAAAAAAAACTTATCAAAGAACCACCTTTATTATGTCTACAAAAGACTTATCAGTGATGCTAGGAATAAAGTAAAAGGCAAAATACAGAATTCCAACGTTTTGCCAAAGATATCTATTATACATAGGTCATCTTTTCATTGGGTAGAAAATCCATTATAGTATTTAGAAAATTTATAGTTTTGTAAAAAGTTCATATTTTTATATATTGATATAACAATATGAATGATACACCTACCAAATATGGGGTTTCTATTGGGTAATCCACCATCTGAATCATCATCCATATAATCTTCAAACGAGTCTGTGGATCCAAATGAGTTGTTTTTGTCATCACTCTGGCATAAGATGTACTTCTGAACCCAAGGTATGTGGCTACTGAAAGTACAATTTTTTAAAATCATTTTATATGCTAAAAATCTTTCATAGAGATTAATTTTAGTTAGCATAAGTATTTAGGATTTTGTTTTAACATTAAAAATTGATTTTTTGTTGTGTCATTCTTATTTAGCATTAAAACAAGAATGTGTCCATAGTACACGGATGCCCCACTCTCACTATAATTTTCCATGTTCAGTGGACAGTGAAATTGGGGTCAAAACTTTAATTTGGAATTAAAATTAGAAAGATCATATCATAGGGAACATGTGTACTAAGTTTCAAGTAGTTGTGACTTTAACTTCATAAAAAACTACCTTGACCAAAAACTTTAACCTGAACTTCGCACTTTCATTTTCTATGTTCAGTTGACCATGAAATTGGGGTCAAAACTATAATTTGGCATTAAAATTAGAAAGATCATATCATGGGGAACATGTGTACTAAGTTTCAAGTGGATTGGACTTCAACTTCATCAAAAACTACCTTGACCAAAAACTTTAACCTGAAGTCGGACGAACGAACGAACGGACGAACAAACGAACGGAGGCACAGACCAGAAAACATAATGCCCCTCTACTATCGTAGGTGGGGCATAATAAAAAGGAGATGTGGTATGATTGTAATTGGGACAACTATCCATACAGACCAAATAGCGAAGTAGTGAACAAAATATGGCAGACAGCAACTAACAACAACCACTGAATAACCATGATAACAGTCTCCTGAATTGGAACAGGCTCATAATAAAGGTGAAAAAGGGGAGGATGGGTTCTCACAAACAGGTATTACCACTCATTCTTATGTGTGCCTACGTCAAGAGCCAGTCATTCCTGTCTGACATATTTGTTTTTGTTCATAGTTTTAGCATAAATTTGGTTGTTTTCTTCTCTCATTTAAATTGTTTTACAATTTGTCATACAAAAGCCCTTTACAGCTTATACAGTATGAGTTTTGTTCATTGTTGGTCACACTGTAACCTATACCTGGTACTTACACAGTATGAGTTTTGTTTATTGTTGGTCACACTGTAACCTATACCTGGTACTTACATCTATGTCCTTTGGTTCAAGGTGGAAAGTTATCTCATTGGTTATCATATCAAATTTTATTATCTCATTGGTTATCATATCATATCTCATTGGTTATCATATCAAATCTCAATGGTTATCATATCAAATCTCATTGGTTATCATATAAAATCTCATTATCTCATTGGTTATTATATCAAATCTCATTGGTTATCATATCATATCTCATTGGTTATCATATCAAATCTCAATGGTTATCATATCAAATCTCATTGGTTATCATATCAAATCTCATTATCTCATTGGTTATTATATCAAATCTCATTATCTCATTGGTTATCATATCAAATCTCATTGGTTATTATATCAAATCTCATTATCTCATTGGTTATCATATCATATCTCATTGGTTATCATCAAATCTCAATGGTTATCATATCAAATCTCATTGGTTATCATATCAAATCTCATTGGTTATCAAATCTCATTGGTTATCATATCAAATCTCATTGGTTATTATATCAAATCTCATTATCTCATTGGTTATCATATCAAATCTCATTGGTTATTATATCAAATCTCATTATCTCATTGGTTATCATATCATACCTCATTGGTTATCATATCAAATCTCAATGGTTATCATATCAAATCTCATTGGTTATCATATCATATCTCATTTCTAACTTCTGTGGAATCATTTATTTTTTTGTTTTTTTTGTGAGAATTATTTTTTTAGTGAAGAAAAATTGTCTTTTTTCTTGGACATTTCAATTTCTGTCTTTTCCCTAAGTCTGCATTCTGTAACATAGGTGACTTAATTAGGTTTGGGAAACTAAAGACAAGAATAATTAATAAATCAAACAAAGAGCTTTCAATTTACACCCTTTTACTTTGGATTCAAACACAAAAAGAGGCTGACGATCATGGATAAGGCAATACAGCTCCAGAAAATACGGATTCAACACTCAGATATACAACAATTATATCCTAAAATTTGAACTTTATTGAACATTTTTAAATTTGTGGTTAATTTTTTAAATACCCAGGAAATCCATGAAAATGACTATTCAACTAATAATAATAAATCCATACCAACTTGCCAAACGCTCTTACTTTACAGCTGGTATGTGAATCACTACACAAATTTTAAGGAAACTTAAAATGGGAGGTAACTCCTGTAATCAATAAAAAGATATTACTTACTCCCTTCTTTTCCATCTGTAAATGAGGAACAGTACAATCAGGACAATAATCAACAAGCTTATCATGATCAAGGCAATCATCAATGGGAGACAACTCAAATTAACAAAAAGATTTTACTTACTCTCGTCTTTTCCATCTGTATACAAGGAACAATACAATCAGGACAATAATCAACAAGCTTATCATGATCAAGGCAATCATCAATGGGAGACAACTCAAATTAACAAAAAGATTTTACTTACTCTCGTCTTTTCCATCTGTATACAAGGAACAATACAATCACAACAATAATCAACAAGCTTATCATGATCAAGGCAATCATCAATGGGAGACAACTCAGGTTAACAAAAAGATTTTACTTACTCTCGTCTTTTCCATCTGTAGACAAGGAACAGTACAATCAGGACAATAATCAACAAGCTTATCATGATCAAGGCAATCATCAATGGGAGACAACTCAAATTAACAAAAAGATTTTACTTACTCTCGTCTTTTCCATCTGTATACAAGGAACAATACAATCACAACAATAATCAACAAGCTTATCATGATCAAGGCAATCATCAATGGGAGACAACTCAGGTTAACAAAAAGATTTTACTTACTCTCGTCTTTTCCATCTGTAGACAAGGAACAGTACAATCAGGACAATAATCAACAAGCTTATCATGATCAAGGCAATCATCAATGGGAGACAACTCAGGTTAACAAAAAGATTTTACTTACTCTCGTCTTTTCCATCTGTAGACAAGGAACAGTACAATCACGACAATAATCAACAAGCTTATCATGATCAAGGCAATCATCAATGGGAGACAACTCAGGTTAACAAAAAGATTTTACTTACTCTCGTCTTTTCCATCTGTAGACAAGGAACAGTACAATCAGGACAATAATCAACAAGCTTATCATGATCAAGGCAATCATCAATTGGAGACAACTCAAATTAACAAAAAGATTTTACTTACTCTCGTCTTTTCCATCTGTAGACGAGGAACAATACAATCACAACAATAATCAACAAGCTTATCATGATCAAGGCAATCATCAATGGGAGACAACTCAGGTTAACAAAAAGATTTTACTTACTCTCGTCTTTTCCATCTGTAGACAAGGAACAGTACAATCAGGACAATAATCAACAAGCTTATCATGATCAAGGCAATCATCAATTGGAGACAACTCAAATTAACAAAAAGATTTTACTTACTCTCGTCTTTTCCATCTGTAGACGAGGAACAATACAATCACAACAATAATCAACAAGCTTATCACGATCAAGGCAATCATCAATGGGAGACAACTCAAATTAACAAAAAGATTTTACTTACTCTCGTCTTTTCCATCTGTAGACGAGGAACAATACAATCACAACAATAATCAACAAGCTTATCATGATCAAGGCAATCATCAATGGGAGACAACTCAGGTTAACAAAAAGATTTTACTTACTCTCGTCTTTTCCATCTGTAGACAAGGAACAGTACAATCACGACAATAATCAACAAGCTTATCATGATCAAGGAAATCATCAATGGGAGACAACTCATGTTAACAAAAAGATTTTACTTACTCTCGTCTTTTCCATCTGTAGACAAGGAACAGTACAATCATGACAATAATCAACAAGCTTATCATGATCAAGGAAATCATCAATGGGAGACAACTCATGTTAACAAAAAGATTTTACTTACTCCCTTCTTTTCCATCTGTAGACAAGGAACAGTACAATCAGGACAATAATCAACAAGCTTATCATGATCAAGGCAATCATCAATGGGAGACAACTCAGGTTAACAAAAAGATTTTACTTACTCTCGTCTTTTCCATCTGTAGACAAGGAACAGTACAATCAGGACAATAATCAACAAGCTTATCATGATCAAGGCAATCATCAATTGGAGACAACTCAAATTAACAAAAAGATTTTACTTACTCTCGTCTTTTCCATCTGTAGACGAGGAACAATACAATCACAACAATAATCAACAAGCTTATCATGATCAAGGCAATCATCAATGGGAGACAACTCAGGTTAACAAAAAGATTTTACTTACTCTCGTCTTTTCCATCTGTAGACAAGGAACAGTACAATCAGGACAATAATCAACAAGCTTATCATGATCAAGGCAATCATCAATTGGAGACAACTCAAATTAACAAAAAGATTTTACTTACTCTCGTCTTTTCCATCTGTAGACGAGGAACAATACAATCACAACAATAATCAACAAGCTTATCATGATCAAGGCAATCATCAATGGGAGACAACTCAAATTAACAAAAAGATTTTACTTACTCTCGTCTTTTCCATCTGTAGACGAGGAACAATACAATCACAACAATAATCAACAAGCTTATCATGATCAAGGCAATCATCAATGGGAGACAACTCAGGTTAACAAAAAGATTTTACTTACTCTCGTCTTTTCCATCTGTAGACAAGGAACAGTACAATCACGACAATAATCAACAAGCTTATCATGATCAAGGAAATCATCAATGGGAGACAACTCATGTTAACAAAAAGATTTTACTTACTCTCGTCTTTTCCATCTGTAGACAAGGAACAGTACAATCATGACAATAATCAACAAGCTTATCATGATCAAGGCAATCATCAATGGGAGACAACTCAGGTTAACAAAAAGATTTTACTTACTCTGGTCTTTTCCATCTGTAGACAAGGAAGAGTACAATCACGACAATAATCAACAAACTTATCATGATCAAGGCAATCATCAATGGGAGACAACTCAGGTTAACAAAAAGATTTTACTTACTCTTGTCTTTTCCATCTGTAGACAAGGAACAGTACAATCACGACAATAATCAACAAGCTTATCATGATCAAGGCAATCATCAATGGGAGACAACTCATGTTAACAAAAAGATTTTACTTACTCTCGTCTTTTCCATCTGTAGACAAGGAACAATACAATCACGACAATAATCAACAAGCTTATCATGATCAAGGCAATCATCCATGGCCGCAACAAACAGTTTGGATAATCCTCAGGACAAGCACACTTATAATAGTCAATGTAGTCATAACACACAAATGGGTCCTGACAAGGGGAGCTAATACACTCGTTGATATTCTCTTCACAATGAATACCAGTCCAACCAGAGGCACATATACAGTTGTAGTTGATATCAAAACTTTCAATAGCCCTACGGTAATGTTCACATGGATAGGATATAGTCTTGTTCTTTGCTGAAACATAAATCATTTGCATTCATGAATAAATAGGATATAAGAGATGTCAAAGAGAAGTCAGAAATGTGGGGAACAAAAAATCCCTCATACAATCTATATACCAGCTAAGCAACATTTTACAGTTTAACAAGAGGCTGTCAGAGTGACAGCAAACAAGATTTTTTGACATTTATTTGTGCCATAGCATTTTTCAATATCACAAGGACCATAACTCCTGATTGGTAAAATTGACAATCATCAAAATCCAATTTGATCTTCATTTTGTCATCAGTCACAGTGACAACATATTACAATTATAAAAGCTTTGGTTGAAAGGTTCATGAGTTAATGCATGTACATGACTGGATACACCATTTTTCAATCTTTCAAGAACCATAACTCCTGAACAGCTATGAAAGTGAATTTGTCAATATTGAATGTTACCTCCATTTTGACATCAGCAATAACATATTAAAAATTGAAAAGCTTTGGTTGAGCAGTTCATGAATATATGCATAAGAGTCACTGTTTGGCAGCTGCCCAAATCAATTTTCTTTCACAATGATATTTTGGTATACTAACGTTCGCATTCTCCTTCATTGTGACATGGTGACTCCAACACGGTAAACTGTATGGTGACAAGACGTGATAAGGCACCACTAGCATCATGGAAGTAAACTTTAGCCTCATCGTAGCCAGAGAAGGAATAATTCTGTATATATGTCAACTTCATGTAGTTCCATTCATGTTCATTTATTGGCTTCAACAGGCCGAGATCACATGGGAACATCATATTATCCTGTAAAAAGAAAATCACTTTTTTTTTTAATTTGGTGCTGAAACCCTAGCCATGTGGGGCCTGTAATATTACGATCATACCCAAAATATCATTATTTTGCTCCAAAACTTTTAGAAGTCAAATTTATGAAATTAATTTCCATGTGTATGCATGATATTTCAACTGCACTTTATTAATTGTCATGTTTCTCAAGTTTAATTTTCCTTTTGAGCTCAAATAAGAACTTTGAAAAATTGAAATCGGATATAACTGGAAAAAGTGCAAACACCCAGGTATATAACTTCTGATTGTGTTTATTATTGAAATATACCTAGGAAATGACTACCTGCTTCCAGTTGCAGGTCTATAGTTGAAGTAAAAAGTTTTATTGCCAATGACCTTCCTAAGACTGCTGTACTCAGATCAGTTTAACTCTGACCTAAGAAATGGTGTGGTTAATACATGTGTTCAGTGGGGTCCTCTCTACATGCAGACTACAGTTCAAGAAATAGGACAAATTGTCAAAATTGACTTTTTTTGCACCTGATGACCATCTTTGGGGGCAAATATATATTTCAATTTCATTTTTTTTTTCAATCTCTACTGAAATGAACTTACACTTCTTTGTGTAACATTTGGACATGGATCTGCAATGGTTGGCAACATTGTTGTATTGTCTGTGATAATCAAGGTTCCATTAACTGGTTCCTGAACATTAAGCTGCGGTTTATCCCCCGATTCAATATCATAAGCTCCTATCAAAGCATACCAGGATGGGGACCAGATAGGCTCATTCCATTCATTCTTTTGTTCCAGATAAACCTGTAATTGATAAATCCAATTTTTCATACAATAACGTTAAACTAGAACTGTGGTTCAACACACAAAAGGTAACCTCTGCCAGCTCAGTATGTTTAAACTAACCTCTGCCTCACTAGTGAATATTTACCACAAACTGCAATTGTATTTACTTTTCTCCCCTTGAACATGTAGGATAAAATTCAATCATTCTTTAAATTAAGGAATAGGTTAAATGCATATCCTCAGGAAGTGTTCTATACTGTGTACAGTTTCACCAATTACTTTCTTACCTTTCAAATAGGTGACCATTGTAAAAAGAGCACATAAAATCCTTGAGTAATCACCAGGGAATGACTTTTCTCCATTTACTTGGATTTCTATTTAGTAGCTGTCACCTAGGTATTGACTTGAAAATTGTTCAACTTACTTAAACTGAGGATAATATTTAACCTTCAGGGTCAAGTGCACTGCGCATGCATTATTATAAAATTTCACATTTTGTTACAGAGTCCTTGTACATCTGAACTATGCAGTTTTATCAAATGACTGGTTTTCCATAATAGACCCTGTAATTAAAGGGCTCAGCCTTCTTCTTTTCTGTAACTTCCTTCTACTAATGAGTAGCCCACATCCAATAGCCATAAGTTGCCATCTGTTATATCTATACTTGCATGACTGACAATCAAACCATATCTCCTTATTTCAGACTGATAGTAACATAACAAAAAAGCTGTAAAGTAACCTGGTAACCACACTGGGTTACTAAGGGTAGACAACTTACTATAACTGATTCCGTAGGATCTGCATATATAACAAAACAGGGGAAAAGTAACCTGGTAAACACACTGGGTTACTAATGGGAGACAACTTACAATAACTGGTTCTGTAGGATCTGCTGGTAGTTGTGATTCTCCTACCAAAGTTAGGAAGATGACTGGTGGGTCTATTATATCTGTTACATTTACAGTCAGCCAGATTGTAACATTAATTGGTGGAATAATATCTGGATCATCTTGTACTTCCTGTAAGATGACTGGGAATGTCTCAATACCCTGACAGTCCTCACAAGGTGTATACAGCAGGCTGCAGAGAAATTGAAAACATAAAATCAAATACTGAATAACCATGCAGAGATTACAGTTCTTACAAAGTGTACAGCAGATTACAAGGACTTGACAACAGCATTGATTTTTTTTAAAAACAAAATTACTTTCAAGATTTTGTAGTCTATTACATGACCCACATAGATTTGTAATATGTTATATCTTTAATTTCTTAAACTCAAATGTCAGCATTTGGTGATAAGTGTGATACAAGTTGAATGGAGAACCTGATGGGGGTGTAAAAGACGGACGGAAGGACACACAGCCAGAAAACATAATGGCCATAAATGGGGCATAAAAATATAAATAGAAGAAGTTAAGGTATATTTAAGAATTGTATTTTACAATTTTAAGCTGCCAAATCATCATTAAATGAACTTACATTCCATCAACAGACAGGATAGGTGTCCCCATGGTATAATTAGTGTAGTTACCAACTAGATAGAACTCAATCGTATCTCCCTCATCATCTGTCGCTTCCAACTGGTACTGTATTGTACCTAAAATATATAAATTACACATAACTATAGTAGCTACCAGTCAGTACTGTATGGTTCATAAAAATACACATATCATACAGCTGTAAAAGAGAAAACTAGAGGCTCACCTTGGTCTATGTGCATATTAAACAAAGGACACAGACGGATTCATGACAAAATTGTGTTTTGGTAATGGTGATGTGTTTGTAGATCTTACATTATTGAATATTCATGCTGCTTACAATTTTCTCTATCTATAATAAACTTGGCCCTTTAGTTAAGAGGAAAATGTTTTGTAAAAATTTACCAAATAAAAATTGACTATAAAGAGCAATAACTCCTTAAGGGGTCAGCTGACCGTTTTGGTCATGTGAACTTATTTGTAGATCTTACTTTGCTGAACATTATTGCTGTTAACAGTTTATCTCTATCTATAACAGTATTCAAGATAATAACCAATAAAGGCAAAATTTCTTTAAAAATTACCAATTGAGGGGCAGCAACCCAACAACCAGTTGTCCAATTCATCTGAAAATTTCAGGGCAGATAGATATTGACTTAATAAACAATATAAACCCTGTCAGATTTGCTCTAAATGCTTTGGTTTCAAAGTTATAAGCCAAAATCTACATTTTACTCCTATGTTCTATTTTTAGCCATGGTGGCCATCTTGGTTGGTTGGCCAGGTCACCGGACAAATTTTTTAAACTAGATACCCCAATGATGATTGTGGCCAAGTTTGGTTAAATTTGGCCCAGTAGTTTCAGAGGAGAAGATTTTAGTAAAAGTTAATGACGACGGACGATGGAAGCCAAGTGATGAGAAAAGCTCACTTGGCCCTTTGGGCCAGGTGAGCTAATTAAAATAAAAGAAAAGGTTTAGATCTAAAGATCTTTTTGGCACAACAGTATATTCTAGTCAAACGATATCAACAATTTAGATTGGTAAGTAAAATTGAAAATGGAAATGGGGAATATGTAAAATAGACAACAACCCAAACAAAAGGCAGATAACAGTTGAAGGCCACCCATGGGTCTTAAATGCAGTGAGAAAAATCCAGCAACAGAGGTGTGCCTCAGTTTGCTGTTATAAATTTAGAAACTGTTGCAAAGTTTTATTATTGTGAAAACTGTGACAGGAAAGGTTAGTCAAAATTTAAAAAAAAATATTTTAAATTTTGATATTATTTGTATATGAAGTATTAACAAAAACGTAATAAACAATCTGGCACTTTTGCAAAATGTCCAACATGCACAATAACAATAATAAATGCACACAGAAATCTCTGAATTCACAGTTATGGGATCTTTATAGAAGGTGTGACAAAGTTTTATTCTCTTTCCTACCTGCATCCTCTGACATGTAGATATCATCTGGTACTGCAAGTTTGGGTTCTGAATTTGTAATGGATGCTTTGGCATTTGTCAGTGAAAACATTGTTTCATGGCGAAAGTATGGTTCATTGACTGCATCTTCTGTTAAAGCTCTCCAGGTGTTGCATACCTGTAATCATAGCAGAAAGTATACAAAATTAAACCTTCAAATGTTTTAATAGAAAAAAGATACCAAAGTTAAAAGTATGAAAAATCTAGATAAAATTATTTCTCACCTATTTTTCAATTGCTGATATCTCAAAAACAAGAACAAAGAATTTTAATTTTTCCTGCTTTTTAAGGTTCATTATGAGGGTGGTAATGGGGGCATCTTCATGATGAATAAAAGTAAAAGTTCTTGTCAAATAACATTAACAGTATTTTTTTGTGCATGACAATAAAAAAATTGACTGACTTTGATGAATAAAAATAGTGGTAATGTTTCAAATAATTTGAGATCTCTGACAAATGACAACAAGTATATTTTGACAAATCACAGTAAAATTTTAACCAAATTGACCCTAACAGTAGCCAAAAATATAACCGATGGTAAAGAACATTCCTACAGTCCATTATATATATATACTATAAAATTTATAACAGTCTTTTCAAAAGCTTGTTTTTTTTTACACAGAGTAGATAAATCCATAATCTTGCTCAATTTTCATAATATTCCAAAACAGTAATACATTGAGGAAGCCTGTCCTTAGAGATGTTTTAAAAAAAAAAACCTTTTTAATAAAAGTGCAAAAAAATATAGTTTACACCTCAAACATGGGGAACATTCTACTGTACCTCAACAGCACTAGAGGCAAACTATGTAAGCATGATTATAAAAAAAAGCAAAAAGTCAAAAATGATTATTAATAGTGTAAAAATATGCAAGTGTTCGGTAAACAGGAAGTTGTCGAGTGATGAATCTGAAAATGCATCACACGGTATAGCTTACTTATATAAATCCTGAAACCAAATTTCAGAAATCCTTGTATTGTAGTTCCTGAGAAAAATGTGACGAAAATTTTCAACTTGGCTATCATGTGTAAAATCATACAAGTGTTCGGTAAACAGGAAGTTGTCAAGTGATCAATCTGAAAACGCATCACACGGTATAGCTGACTTAGATAAACCCTGAAACCAAATTTCAGAAATCCTTGTATTGTAGTTCCTGAGAAAAATGCGACGAAAAATATTCATGGGACGGACGGACTGACGGAAGAACAGACAGAGGTAAAACAGTATACCCCCCCTTTTTTAAAGCGGGGGTATAATAAAAATACAACAAATACCTTTACAGTGACAGTACTGTCATTATGGAAGACTTCAGTATCTGTTTCATTAATACAAGTTCTGCTAGACTCCTCCCAAACTTGTCTCACTGAAAAATATGATATATAACTATTTGTAACTATTACTAAGAAAGGAGGATAAATAAGGCTTTAAACTTATACAATTTATTTTAGTTTCAAAAACAAACAACTTCTAATCATGATATGTTGATGATAAATGCCATTTCTACAAAGAAGACAAATCATGATAAATTAATTATGCTAAATGCTATTTCAACAAACATAAGCAAACAGTAAAGAACATATCATGTTTGCCTAATGTATTTTAAGAATAGCTCAAACTAGATATCATTGAGATGGGAGCCATCTCTGTGGGCCCCGCTGTGAATAATGTGCATTAAAAAATTGTATCTCTACCATAGGACATGGGTTTGTCAACTGAAATCAAAGTTTTTGACCTTGACCTTGACCTTTGACCTAGGAAGTTGTAAATAAATTATGACACACCCTTTGGTGTTGGTTTATAAACATGTCAAGTATAAACTTTGAAATGATAACGGTTCTCAAGATATAGAGCGGACACGATCTTTCCCATAGGATATGAGATTGTCAACTGAAACCAAAGTTTTTGACCTTGAACTTTGCCCTAGGCAGTCGTTCATAAATTATGACACACCCTCTGGTGTTGGTTCATGTACATGTCAAGTATAAACTTTGAAATCATAACGATTCTCAAGATATAGAGCAGACACGATCTTCACCACAGGACACAGGGTTGTCAACTGAAACCAAAGTTTTTTTACCTTGACCTTTGACCTAGGAAGTTGCACATACATCATGACACGCCCTCTGGTGGTGGTTAATAAACATGTAAAGTATAAAGTATGAAATCATAATGGTTCTCCAGATATGGAGCGGACACAAAAGTGTTACGGACGGACGGGCGGACGGACACAAAAGTGTTACGGACGGACGGACGGACACAAAAGTGTTACGGACGGACGGACAGACTGATCACTATAGGGTACCCGCCTAAAGGCGGGACCCTAATAAATGTCATAAATATGACATCTTTTTCCTAAACCATGAATTCAAAATACAAGAGATACTGTAAATTAAAAAAAAATATTGTGATGTTTTCATTATTGCGAAAAATGCCACAGGGTTATAATTGCAATAATCTAAACTCGCATTTTGAAATTCTTTATATAAATTAAACAGGATTTTTCTCAATTTAACCAAAAAATTAAAATCGCATTTTAGTCTAAAGTGACAAAATCGCAAAAATGAAATTTTTGAATTTACAATAGTAAAAAGGTACAATAAATAATTTTTTGTTTTACCTGGATTCCAGTTTGCCAATAAAGTCCTATTGCCTGACTCATGTGGCCCTGGTCCAGCAACGTCTCTGTAGGTCATCAGAATGGGGCCAGGCATCATAACATGTCCAACAGACACAAAGGCAAAAGCAAATTCACTTCCATAGAGCCTAAAACAAAAAATATCTATATGAATTCTATGGCAACAAACCTTGAAGTTTGTTCAAACTTAATACACTGCTAAGTATATCATTCGTATAACAACAATGCTGCATTTAATTGTGGGGTCACAATGATTAGTCTATATTTAAGGCTGAAATTCCCTAGGCAAAGTTGACATTACATGATTCTGGCTTTTTTTATCTTTACAACTGCCTCAGTGGTCTTATGGTTGCTAGCTCTCCTTGAGGGAAAGAGTTTACAAATTGTGGATTTGATCCCCTGTCCAGTCAAACCAGAAATTATAAAAATTGGCAGAGAAATTTTACATGAATGTGAAAACGCATTAACTATTCTTGATATTGATCCTTTAATTTTTAAAGAAGCAAGGACATAAACTAAGAATTTAAAAAGATGCTTGATGTGGAGAAGTTTTCATTGCCACCTGCTTTTTATCTCACAATTATACCTTCCAAGCAGAGTTCTATCCACCAAATCAGTTGTAGTAGATGGATCCACAATGTAAGGTACAAAATCTGTTGACGCTGCCGATTCATAGGACGCTGTTAACTCAGATTGAGTGAGTTTTGTAAACGTTGTACTGTGTCCAGAAGTCAAATCTAAAATAAAACAATAAATAATATGTGGTGGATATCTAAAAATATCTTCAATAACAAAATGTACATGCAAACTTTCTAACATGTAAATATACATACATGTACTATGAAAGGTTCCAGATATTATGAATTGGAATTTGGTCCTTAAATGTTCAAAATCTTTTTCACCAACAGAATGCAGATTACTTTGGCAAAAGATGTACAATTTCTCACATAATTGAATCTCATAAATTCATAAACTAGTGCAATGCTTATATAATACACAAAATTGCAAGATAATTTTTTACAATTTCAGAAAATGATGCATACAAATCATGCTATTAAAAAATACAATGCAACTTTTATTTTTGCAACACACAATTGTTAAATTTTTTGCGATAATGAAAACATAGCAAATATTTCAAAATTAACATTACATTATATCTTAATTTTGTTGTAGGAGAAAGCAGGGAATTTTCAATCTTCATCTTCTGTAAAATCATTATTTTCCAACTTGCCATGAAAAATGGCATTCCGAGTGACATCAAAATATTATCATTTTAGTTGAACAGAATATCTGTTTAATGTAAAAATCTTCAGATATTATGTTATTCTTATATGAGGGTAGGATTACGCTTTAGCGTCAGGTATCAAACTGTCATTTTCAGCTATTATTGACATCAATTATTTTTTTGGAAAAAAATTAGCATGATTTGTCAAAATCAGTCAGTTTTTTATCGTCATGCACCAAAAATTACCGTTAGCGTCATTTGACAAAATTTTTTAATGTTATTTGTCATGAAGGTACCCTCATTTTAACCCTCTTATGTGGGAATTTAAGATTTGAATAAGACTGTATATTTTAAGAACTAATTATGGGTACTTTCAATGCAGGAATAAATTAAGAGCACAAAAAATCCAAAGGATAGACGTCTAAACTTGTCATGTATTTTAAAGGTTTGAATAGTACCCAAAAGTAACCACAATTGTACTTTTACATCTTACTAATACTTACTGTTTGGAGTAACAATAACTAAATCATCTCCAACAGCTCTCTTTTTCCTTCTACTAGAACTTGGGGTGACTGATATCGTGATGGCCAATCCATTCAGGGATGTTTCTAGATCAGTGTTGGCATTGGTTATTATGACACTACCCATTGTTTTATTTAGACATCTCATGGCTGCATTACATAGCCTCATCATCATAAACACGGTCCGTCCTGGTTCCATGTTGAAGGCATTATTGGCGCTTGAGAGACGGTCTGATTCAGACATGTCTGGATCTTGCACAGGGTTTAATTCAGATAATCGCCTTATTTTCATTCCATTGATTTTTATCCATCCATCTTCAACCATGATTGTCCCGGAAACATTATATGCTACCCAAGTACATGGGAAAATATCATCCTTTTCTTCATCCGTTCCAAAACACAAGTCTAAAAATTTTCAAAATAATTATAGTACAGAAATATTTTTCAGTAAGCCATGGCTATAGAAAAATTAAAATAAGGGGTTTGAAAACAGAATTGTGCTGAAGATCAGTCATACTATTATGTGCTTTTCTGCCTATAATATCTAAATTTCTGTTGGCATCCAGTCATAAAACCAATGGCAGCCTTCAGAGGTCTGCTTAAGGTTAATTAGATGTAGTCTAATCTTAAATGTGCAGGAAATATTGAAACATTATAACTAGTCCATGCATAGTCTATTGTTTCTTTTCACTTTTTTGTAATTTTGAAATATGAGTTAGTATGTTATAAATCAAATACTGTGGATTCATTAATATTCGTTGGATACCAATTTTCGTGGATTTCATGGGTACAGGAGAACCACGAATTCAAATGTTCAACGAATAACAAATTTTCTAAAGGAATGAGTGTAGACTTTGCCAAAACCTCGAAATTAAATATCCACGAATATGTAAATTTTCCTCAAACCACGAAAATTGGTACCCACGAAAATAAATGAATCCACAGTACAAGAATTTGAGTCAAATGGAGGAACATAAATTAGACAGCTTCTATTGTACTTCAACATACATTTGGTGATCCTTCTAAAAGATTCAAATCTTGAATATGTTGGTGAGATACTAAATTGAAATTGTCTTCTATCAGATTATGCATCAAGTTTAATAGTCTACTTACCATATCTATTGACTGAGGGGTCATGACTTAGTGTAAATGCAACTCCTAATTTGGTTGGATCAGTACTCTGAAGAGCATCTTTTGGAACAACATCCTCTGATAGCTGAGTAGCACCAGGAATAGTGGCATTTACATCATCTACTGGAGCCTCCAGAAGTACAATTACACCTGAAAAGTAAATCAAAGAGGTTGGATATTTATTAAATTCAAAACTTGACCTAATTAGACAGACCTGAAAAAAGGCATGCTGAAATAGGCCAACCCCCTAGTTTTTTGTCTGAATTTTTCAAACTTTCTTTCATCTTTTTTTTATTTTCAAAATAGGTTATTTTTGGTATCTGACCTTCTTTCTACAATTAAACATTTTCTAGTTGACCTACTTCATTTTAACATAAATCTTTTTGTAAATTCCCCTCAAGTTATTGCAATGTCTTAATAAGTGACTGAGTGACTAAGACCTCACATTCTGATATCTGATAAATATATCTGTATGCATTCTATTCTGAAAGCACAATAGTAAATCACACATTTTTGCCAATTTTTTAAGAACCACAATTACGAATGCATACAATAATTTTTGACTAAACAGTACGCTGAAAGCTAAAAACTTGTTTGGCAAAATATTGAATTGCCAGACATTTTAAAATTGGATGCAATGTTATATACCTTTAGTATCATTGAAGCCAACAGCCGACCCAGCCCCATTCTCACAGATCAGGGATACATAGTATGTGGTATTGTGTTCCAAGATGTCTTCAAATGTATTGTTCATGCCAAATTGATTGGTACCTATAGACTCAAATTCCTGCAACTCTTGTCCACCAACTGTGGTACCAATGGCCCACCAATTTTCCTACAAAACAAGTGAAAAGAAAACGGTTCAATAATGAAATCCTTGAAACACTCAACAGGTGGAGGATAAACAATTGAGGTGATTGACTTTACAGGATGAATTTTGCTCATTGTTGAAGGGACACTACCTATATAAGGTGATAGGACGTGCAGCTGGAATAGGTCACATATATATACCAGCCTAAAAATATGTGAATAGGTGGGGAAATTGATCAGAAATACAAGATAAGGTCAATAAATTTCTCATTACTTGTTTTAAGATAAGTCCTGTATTTTTTTCACAGCCAAAAGTCTTACTGCAAGTTCACATTACTCAAGAAATCTGAGCTCCACAGAGCAAAGGGGATATTTTCTTATGCAGGAGAAGGTTATATTTTTACCTATGCAATATATATATAAAAAGCTATACAAATTTTAAATTATATTAAAAGGGTAACAGAACTCCAGCTTAAGTTTTGATTGGGAAGCCAGAGCCTAAATCAAGCCATATATCAGCCAAACTAACCACTACATTGCTCTCTTCATCAAAACATCTCCAGAATGCCTTTATAGTGCTGTTGGACCCCTGATATCTGACAGGAGTGAAGTCCCCTTGATCTACATCAATATAAAAATCGCCGCCCATCACATCAGGATCAAATATTGGTGGTGTATCGTCAATGTAAAATCCATCTGAAGACACAACAGTGGTAACACCAGAACTAAGCACAGCTTTCACTAAAAAAAATAAATCATTTATATATATATAAGAAAAAACTCACTTTTTTCAATGGTAAAAAAAAAAATCAAGTTTGCATTGTAATTTTTCTTACTCTTATTGATAGATTGCTTGATTTATTCTATCTGATTTGGGATTATTTAGGGTTTGACATCTTTTGTAAGAAGTTTGTAAAAGCATTTGCCCCAAAGTTGGTCATCAGGTACAAAAAGCATCCATTTGTATGATTTGCCATCCTCATTCTTGACCTGGAAGACAGAGGGATACTGATAGATGTTTCAAACTTAAGTCTGCATGTAGAGTGGACCCCAGTGAACACATTAACCACAACAGTTCTTAGGTTAGAGTGATCAGGGTCCAAAGAAGGTCATTTGCACAAAAAAAATCTGCAATTTCTTGATATTTCTGATCTTGACTTCAGCTGGACCTGCAACCAGAAGTAGTCATTTCATAGACATATTTCAATAATAAATATTATCAGGAGTTAATGCCCGCAAGATTGCACTTTTTAGTGAAGTTTTAGGTCTCTGAACTTTGTGAGTCAGACATCAAAAGGATGCACACTCTTCCAAAAGGAAACCACAGTTTTGTCTGATTTAAATACTGTGGATTCATTTATTTTCGTGGGTATCAATTTTCGTGGATTGCTGAAAACGTGCATATTCGTGGATATTTGATTTCGTGGTTTTACTAATATCTGTATGCACAGCCTATTGAAAATATGTTATTCGTTGAACATTTGAATTCGTGGTTCACCTATACCCACGAAACCCACGAAAATTGGTATCCAACGAATAATAATGAATCCACAGTATACAAAGTTCAAATTTGAGCTCAAAATGAACATTAAACCTGAGATACATTACAATAAATCAAATCAGATTGAGGAAATATAAATAAACTTCAAAATTAATGTCAGAAAGTTGACCTCTAAAAGTATGGAGAACCATTTGAGTCAAATAACTGTATATTTGATAAGACTTTAATATTACAGTCCCCCCATAGTATAAGGGTTAAAGATGTTCATTGAATTTCTGTCATTTGGGCCTTTGCACAATTAAATGGCATTATATTCTACTATAAAAGTATGAACATAACTTATAATGGGATATAAATAAAAAGATGTGGAATGTATGGTTTTTACCTGTGAAATAATAATCTATCGGTTTAGTCTCATTATCTTCAATTTTTGTAGCTGGTAGAGTAAAGTTGTCAAGCATAAACTGGTATAACACATGTTCCTCAGCGTCACATGTTGAATTACAATTGTAACGTGAGCAGAAGTTATAACACGGGAGACATGGTGATATCTTTTCCATGTAAGGAACAGCCTCTGTGCCTAATATCGTAGTTCCAATACCAATTTCGTACTTGATTATTGGATTTTCTCCTCCTCTGAATGGAGCACCATATCTGCAATATGCACTTGGTTCTGGTGGCAAAACTACATTTCGGAAGAATGCCTTGGTGGAGTAAGGATTAAAAGTGTCAACGACTGGCGGTAAATAATTATTTTTAGGGAATACATGGAAGATGAGGTCTGTGTCTGTACTCAGATCACGTATTCCGCAAACTTTACTCCACAATACACCATCCACGTACAAATAGAAGCACAATGCTGGCTGTAAAATAAAAAGGAATCAATGAAAATCTTACACAAAATATCAGAGCCAAAAATGATAATTCCTTAAAAGTAAGTTGAATTAAATTTAATTCATAGCATTAACCATAAGATTAATGTAAACAAGAATGTGTCCATAGTACATGGATGCCCCACTCACACTATCATGTTCTATGTTCAGTGGACTTTGGAGTCAAAAATCTAATTTGGCATTTAAATTGGAAAGATCATATCATAAGAAGCATGTGTACTAAGTTTCAAGTTGATTGGACTTCAACTTCATCAATCAAAGAGCACATGATTGCTCTAAGGGAAGGGATTGCCATTGTTTTCATTGATATAAGTTATATAGTATTATTCTTAAAAACATTTCAACTGCACATGTAAAATGTACCTGTGTTCTCTTTTTAATTTACATAATCTGAATATTTTTTTAACTTTAAACAAGAATGTGTCCAACGTACACGGATGCCACATCTGCACTATCATTTTCTATGTTCAGTGGACCGTGAAAATGGGATAAAATCAGTTGAGCATTAAAATTAGAAAGATCATATAATAGGGAGCATCTTTACCAAGTTTCTAGTTGATTGGACTTCAACTTCAACAAAAGCTACCTTGACCAAAAACTTTAACCTGAAGCGGGACAGACGGACGGATAGAAGGACGGTACAACAAACGAAGGAACGGACCAACAGACCAGAAAACATAATGCCCATAAATGGGGCATTATAAATCCGGCATAAAAATAGCCAATCCTAGATACAAGTGTATGAACAATGTTATTATTGTGTTTTATTTTTGTACTATCAATTCCAAGTTTACTTTCCACAGTAGTCACTGTAAGTGAGAGAAGGTATTTCACTTCGTACCTTATCACCTATTTTCCTACGTGAATTCTAGGTGGAACCCAATTTCTAATTCATTAAATATTTAATTTCCTTAGGTCACATTCCTCTGTTTAAATTGCCATTGCTTTTAATATAATTCCACGTCTATTGACAGAACGGGGTAAATTTTCTTGACGTATCATCCTATTTTGATTCTGACATTGACAGAAGTATAAGGGCAACAACTCGAAGCGATAATATGGAAGACTCCATTTTGGCTGAAGGGGTGTTCTAGTTAAAACTTTACGATGTTGACTACATTTTTTTAAATTCAAATATTGCACATGATTTAAAATTATGCAACAACAATAACCCTCAATAGCAGACAGACATAGAAATGATCTCTTGAGTTTCAAATTATTCAGTGGAGTGGGGAATCCAGAGCAACCATTCAGTCTGATACCCCTGGAGGTCAAGAAAACTATATGCATGCGTATACCTAAACCATAGACTTATAATTTGTAGCAAGGACAGATATTAAATGTTAATCTAACGACCTAGATGGTTCTACATTTCTTTATGGAAGTTCAATATCAAATATCAGTTGCATAACAGTGACATATAAGAAAACTCTACTTCAGTTCTTATCTGACAGAAATAGCTTTATCGGAATTTGGAAAACTCTCGCATTTTATCAAAACTGCAGAATTCCCTCTGTGACCTGTTTCTAAATATATAAAAACACTAAATATAAATACTGGTTAATTCTGATTTTCCGTGTTGAAAAAACTAGCATATAAAAAAAGGGAAATATCGAAACATTAAGATTATGAGAAGAAAATTATAGGAAAGTTGTTTTAATTCAATCCCTTTGTTTGTTTTTACCTTTTAAAGCAAAAAAATCTTCTGAATATGAGATGTTCCTCAATATTTAGAACAAAATGGTCGACGTGAGGGTATGGGCAGAATTGAAAGGAGTCAATGGTAAAAGTCTACAGATTGCTTGACAGCAATCGTATCCCAAAAACTATCTTTACCAAAGACTTAAACCGGAAGCAGGACAGATGGACAAATGGACGAAGGAACGGATGCATAGTTTATTAAAAAACAATGATATTGACTAACTTTAATTTTTTTTAAATCATTTTACAAACTTACATTTACAGCTTCATCAGCTTCAAAGTCAACAACAATCTTGTAAGTGTGGAAATCAGCTGAGGGGTCAAAAGTAAGGACATCTTCTACCACTTGTGGGGGTAATGTATCATTGAAGATTCTACACCA
Source organism: Mytilus galloprovincialis (assembly GCF_965363235.1). Lineage (NCBI taxonomy): Eukaryota > Metazoa > Mollusca > Bivalvia > Mytilida > Mytilidae > Mytilus > Mytilus galloprovincialis. Next base: position 42,285,519 of record NC_134850.1, on the reverse strand, counting down.
CGTAACAACATGTGGGTCATCACCTATAAACAGAATATTGAGATGTTTAATATTTCAATTGGAAAAATTACGAGATTTGGTACATGTTAAATAAAAGTTTGAAAGAAAAGATTTGTTGGTGCAATGTAAAACTATTTGGCACTGGGAGACAATAAAACATCTCTTTATGAATATTTTTCATATAAAAAAATGGCTTTCCTTTTCTGAATAAAACTCTTATGACAAGATTATATCATTGCATCTCAAACCAAAAGGTACTGCAAGCAAAATTACACAAAAATAAGCTAAAAACTATGCAGTATTGGGTAAAAAAGCTGTGTATCATGTTAAAATATTTCTGATTAATTACTAAAAGGAGTTGAATTTGATCAGTTTTATTATAATTGATCTGGATTTTAAAAAGTAGGAGTAGTTGGTTATCCCAACATATCCACCAAATTTTAATTCCCCCCCTCCCCTCCCCCCCCCCCACAAAAAAAACCCAGAAAAACAATCACAGCCTAGCACATTTATTATTCATTTAGTTCAGTAATGGAATACTTATATTTCTATATTTTCAAGTTTAGAAAAATTGATTTGAATTCACTAATTGAAAAGATATCTACAAAAAAATATCTTGGTACAAAAAGATAATAAATAATCATATTTTACCTGCGAAAATTTCAATACCACATGATGCTCTAGCAGGCTGTTTTGATAAATCAATAGGTGTGATGACAGCGCCACCTTTAGGGTTTTCTACCACTTGGTACAGAGATGATGTACCGTTATCAACAACAGGAACTGCTTCAGTTGTTGGTGCTACTATTGTACCATTACCAAACTTTTCAGCTAAATATGTCGTACAATCACAGGCAGTGCATGTCTAAAAATGTAGAATGATGTCAAACATTTAATTATTTGGCTTAGGATATTATCTTGTTTTGAATATGAAGAGTTATATATATGGGATGAGACAAACAGTTATGGTGCACTGAAAAGGTCAATGTAATACTGAATATATATGGTTTGAAGGTGTGGATCTTAATCATTTCCAAAATATTAATTATATTTAAGGGGGTGGCCATAAGAAAATGCAGAAATAATTTAACCATGGGGTAAAGTTCAGGGTCAGGCGTCATATTTCATATTATATTGATTTTTTTGTTGTTTGATAAATGTCTAGCGGCAAATATTTCATGCATGCTTAGAATAAGAACTAATTAACAATATTTACAATAGGCAGGTGAAAAATAAGGATAAATTGAATATAGGGACAAAATTCTGCCATGCAACAAGTCACATGGCATGACAAAGAGTTGTTACAAGGGTTCTCAACATATAATTAAAACATCCTCTTGAAAAGGTGTACAAATAAGTCATATATCAAAAGTCTAAATTAAAATATAAAAAGTTTTGCACTTACTGCTGGTATCGGATTTTCAAAACAGCAATAACAGACAGTGACAGACCAGTCAGCCTCTGGAACATGATCGTATGGCATTATTTCACCCTCTGGTCCGTCCCATAACATCACAGACGTGGCAGCCATACCTTCACCACTAGCAGCCTTGATTTCAAACTGTAATTTAAAAATTGATAAGTTAACTTATTATTTAGGGGCCAGCTGAGGCCCACCTCTGGGTGCAGGATTTTTGACTGCAATGGAGACCCATTGGTGGCCTAAGGCTGTAATCTGCTCTTTTACATATTCCCGATTTCCATTCTCAATATTATGCTATAGAAGTCAAAATCTTAAATCTACAACTATAATGAAAAAAATATATTTATTTTTTGCCAACTAGAATATTTAATAATTATTTGAAGAATCTTGGTTTTACTTTAAATACTTACTATGGAGTCACAGACTGTTTATTCTGAAAAACAAAACGAGGTTAATGACTGTTCTACTGTAAAGTTATACTATACTGAACTAACCTCCCACTCTCCTCCTAATTGATAGTCAGCTTTTCTGTAGTATCCTGAGGAATACATAGTGTTCAAATTTGTATCTCTTCCTAACTTTATCCATAGTTCATCATCATAAATTTCATGTCCAAGATTTTCTGTACGCATCTTTATGGGCCAGTCCTGTCCTTCGGGATCTCTGAAGCCTATTTGCTGTAAGATTTTCCAATTGCTATCATCAACAATTGATACTGGACGAGTTGGACATGCCTGACCAAATGGAGTTGCCAAATGCAGAATAGATCCTGAAAAATATTTTATGCAATTCTCTTACAGTGACTTGACTGATAGTGTTGCTATCCAACAATTGCAATTCATTCAAAATTTTGACCAAATTGCAATTTGTTTTATTAAACCAAATTGTTCAACTGGTCAGAAATTTGAACAAATTGTTCAGTCAAAATGTGAAAGTGCAAGGTGATAAAATAAATCATACTTACAATCCTATAAGACTTTAACTCCACTGTGTTGATGTTATTTTTAAATTAGTTTATCAATCTGTATAGGTATATATAGCTATTACCATACTAAAGGTGAACTGTTTTATTTGTAATTGCTATAAAAATGTCCAAACTAAGCTTTTATATAGTTTTTCTTTCAAAATGTATTCTATATTCATAAGAATCACACAGTATATGAATAAAAACATCATATTCAGTAAAATAATTTGTAAAATTGCAATATATTTGTAGGAAGGGGAGATAATCTTTTTTGGTTTCAAAAAGTCTTTATTCAAAAGAATAGTATTTTAGGTTATTTTCCCAAGGAAACTTATCAATAGCATATTGCTATTTCACATATAGTTTACTGAATATATGATGTATTATTTTAAATGATATATGATTCTTATAAATATAAAATCCTTTTCGAAAGAAAAACTATATAAAAGCTTAGTTTGGACATTTTTATAGCAATTCAAAATAAAATAGTTGACCTTTAGTATGGTAATGGCTATAATATAACATATATGATATAATATATCAATACAGTGGAGTTAAAGGCTTATAGGATTGTAAGTATATTTTATTTTATCACCTTGCACTTTCACATTTTGACTGAACAATTTGTTCAAATTTTTGACCAGCTGAACAATTTGGATTAATAAAACAAATTGCAATTTGGTCAAAATTTTGAATGAGTTGCAATTGGTATAATTATATTATATCATATATGTTATATTATAGCCATTACCATACTAAAGGTCAACTATTTTATTTTGAATTGCTATAAAAATGTCCAAACTAAGCTTTTATATAGTTTTTCTTTCGAAAAGGATTTTATATTTATAAGAATCATATATCATTTAAAATAATACATCATATATTCAGTAAACTATATGTGAAATAACAATATGCTATTGATAAGTTTCCTTTGGGAAATAACCTAAAATACTATTCTTTTGAATAAAGACTTTTTGAAACCAAAAAAGATTATCTCCCCTTCCTACAAATATATTGCAATTTTACAAATTATTTTACTGAATATGATGTTTTTATTCATATACTGTGTGATTCTTATGAATATAGAATACATTTTGAAAGAAAAACTATATAAAAGCTTAGTTTGGACATTTTTATAGCAATTACAAATAAAACAGTTCACCTTTAGTATGGTAATAGCTATATATAACTATACAGATTGATAAACTAATTTAAAAATAACATCAACACAGTGGAGTTAAAGTCTTATAGGATTGTAAGTATGATTTATTTTATCACCTTGCACTTTCACATTTTGACTGAACAATTTGTTCAAATTTCTGACCAGTTGAACAATTTGGTTTAATAAAACAAATTGCAATTTGGTCAAAATTTTGAATGAATTGCAATTGTTGGATAGCAACACTATCAGTCAAGTCACTGTAAGCAATAAAGAAATATTTTGTAGCTCCTACACAATTCAATTTATTGTTATACACTGTGGATTCCTTATTATTCATTTGATACCAGTTTCTGTGGATTTTGTGAGTAAAGGTGAACCACAAATATATAATGTTCAATGACCTTCATATTCCAATAGGCTTGTATGCAGAATTTGGCAAATACACAAAATACATTTTCTTTCATTCCATGAATGACTTTTGACAAATTGGTATGTGCCCTATTTCAAGGCCTAATTTCTGCATTTCTCAATAAAGGGCTGCGCTTTAGCGCATAATACGCCCGTTGCTCTTTTAACTTGTCTTTTATGCTTTAAATGAATTTATATGATCAACTAGAAATATATATACAAATCAAAAGGGATGTTACATTAATATATTCACCAAAGTTTCATAAAATCCCCTTTTTTTAAGTATAAAAATTCATTACTTAAGAAAACGTAAAATCTTAAATTTATAAAAATGGAAAGGGAGCTTATGTCAATAGATATAAACAATTTGTCAAAGTTGCATAACATTTTGTGAAGTGTTAGTTATTGTCCCAAAATAAGAAAATCCCCCCTTTTTTAAGCATAAAAATTCATAACACGGAAATGTAAAATCTGAAATTTATAAAAATTGAAAGGGAGCTTACATCAATAGATATAAACAATTCACTAAAGTTTCATGGACATTGGTGAAAGCCTTTTTGAGTTATTGTCCGAAGTGTTGAAAATCCCCCTTTTTTTTATGAATAAAGCCCCATAAATCCAAAACTTAAAATCTGAAATTTATAAAAATTGAAAGGGAGCTTACATCAATAGATATAAGCAATTCACCAAAGTTTCATGGACATTGGTAAAAGCCTTTTTGAGTTATTGTCCGAAGTGTTGAAAATCCCCCTTTTTTTATGAAAAAAGCCCCATAAATCCAAAACTTAAAATCTGAAATTTATAAAAATTGAAAGGGAGCTTACATCAATATATATAAACAATTCACCAAAGTTTCATGGACATTGGTGAAAGCCTTTTTGAGTTATTGTCCGAAGTGTTGAAAATCCCCCCTTTTTTATGAATAAAGCCCCATAAATCCAAAACTTAAAATCTGAAATTAAAAAAAAACGAAAGGGAGCTTACGTCAATAGATATAAACAATTCACTTAAGTTTCATGGAAATTGATGAAAGCGTTTTTGAGTTATTGTCCGAAGTGTGGACGACGGACGGACAGACGGACGGACGGACGGACAACGGTATACCATAATACGTCCCGTCTAAAAGACGACGGGCGTATAAAAAGCATCCAGCATGTTTTACAAACAAACCTTTAGCACTGCTGGGAGAATTAAACCAAACACGATCTTTCTTGAAATCCCAGCCATCTACAACTTTTCCAGGAGTTGGTTTGGTCATGTCTACTAGTATTGGTACCGATTCATCTGTTATGGAGAGACCTGCTCCGTTTGTGATAATAAACTTGACAACTAGTGGTTCTGATTTCTGTAAATTATATAAATCTCATTAAACCAACCTTTTGCTTTCAGTCTATAAAGCAACATACTACATTAAATTGTTTAAATAAGGAGTTCACACAGATTTTCAGATCCCACCTGTTTTTCATGGAGTTCTTGTTGCTCAGTTCTTTAGATTATTTACGTTGTGCTTTTTGTACCGTTTTTTTGTCCTTTGGTCTTCATGGCATTATCAGCAAATGTTTAGTTACACCATCTCAATTTTTCGGGTTTGAATTGTTTCACATCTCCATGCCAGGATCTTTTTATAGTTGAATGAATGTAAGGATTTTTTTCATTGTTAAAGGCTGTAATAATTCATTATGACCTGTTCATTTGAACTCTGGTAGATAGAATCTCTTTGGCAATCCTATCGCATCTCCTTGTTTTAACAGTGACTACTCTAAATAGTTACTGTAATTTGTGTCTTTTGTCTTTTTTAGTTTTTCCGTATTTGTTGTCTGTCATATTCGATTTTTGATTATTGATATTTTTTTGTTTTTTTTTTTGTTTTTTTTTGTATAAATCAGACTAACAGTTTTCTTGTATGAAATATTTTAAACTTTTTAATGGTTTCAAATATAGTTTACTACTGTGGATTCATGTATTTTCGTGGGTATCAATTTTCGTGATTTGAGGAAAACTTGCATATTCTTGGATATTCAATTTGGTGGTTTTGGCCAAGTCTGCATACATTCCTTTAGACAATTTGTTATTCTTTGAACATTTAAATTTGTGGTTCCCTTGTAATATCACTGAATAAAAGTTCCTTCATACTATAAGTTCCAAATGGAAACAATATTCTGGAATATTATTTCCACTGGAATAAATATTACAGTAATTGGTCCTAACGGAATAAATGGTATAGAATATTTGTTCCATCAGGAACAGATATTATGACATTGTTTATAACAAAGTTTCCATTGGAACTTCTGTTAGGTGGAACAAATATACTTTGACACTACCCATGAAAACCACGAAAATTGGTATCCAACGAATAATAATGAATCCACTGTATACAATATGGATTTTGATAACACTGTGGATTCATTATTATTTGAGGATACTAATTTTTGTGGATTATGTGGTTGCAAGTAAACCACAAATCTAAATAAGCAACAAACAAGTGAAACTGTGAGCTACTGCACACTAATGCGCCCTCCCAAACCTTCTAAAAATAAGGTAAACATAAAGTTGTTGAGTGATGAAGCTGAAAACCCATTTCACAGTTTAGCTGACTCATATGAACCCTGAAATCAAATTTCAGAAATCTTTGTAATGTAGTTCATAAGAAAGATGTGACAAAAAATGTTCATGAGATAAAAAGACTGATGAATGGACTGACAGACACAGGTAAAACAGTATACCCCCAATTTTTAAGCAGGGGTTTAATTTCATATTTTATAAAGGCTTATATGCAGACTTTGGCAAATCATGACATTAAAAATCCATTAAAAAGTTTTACTAGATCCATGAAAATAGGTATCCACGAAGATAAATGTATCCACAGTAGTTTAAGGCCATAAAGTGACCTATAGTTGTTTTCACCAAAATTACAGCATAAAAATAGGGAATAAAAATATCTAATTTAATGTCATATTCCTATGAATCAAACCGTTACAATGTTTCATAGCACATGAAAAACTTACATTAAGAGATAGATCTATGAAACTGTAATCTGTATAATTATTTGATAGGGTTATCCAGCTAACAACCATCTCAGATTCAGCATCTACTGAACAAGATTTATTTCTCCAGATTGATACTTCATATGTGGCTATATCAGAAACATCGTCACCATATCCCTCCCAATACACATATAGTGAGGTATTGGCTTGATTGTAAGTCACAGGCTGGAAAGTAAACAAAAAGTTTTTATTCAGAAACATTTTAACAGTTTTAAAACAATCTGGCAAAAATTGTACATGTGAGAGCTTTAACAAGGCGTTTTTTCATAAATTTTATATTTCCAAGGGTCACAACTCTTTAAAAAAAGTCCATTGTCCATCATTATAGAACTTGTCCAAGATATTGCTGATATTAACCTCAAGTATAAATTTTATAAAAATCTGGGAAGATTCATATTGTACCCGTGAGAGCGCTAACAAGGACATTTTCCATAAATTTAATATTTCCAAGGGGCATAACTCTTGGAAAAAAGTTGATCATCCACCATTAAAGAACATCTCCAAGATATTGCTGATAATGATACCTAAAGTATAATTTAAATTATAAAAATCATGCAAGAATAATGTACCTCTGAGAGGGAAAACCAAGCCAGTTTCCCTTAATTCAATATTTCAAAGGGTAATAACTCTTTCAAAACAATTCATTCATCCACCATTATACAACTTGTGTGAGATATTGCTGATATTAACCCATAGTATAAGTTTTATAAAAATCTGACAAGAATTGTTCCTGTGAGACACTAACAAGACCAGATGGACACATGGACAGATGTCCAGTTATTCCATGTCCACTGCAATTCGTTACACATATGTCGCAGAAAAAAATGAATAAGCATTTACTTCGATATAAAAACATCCATAATTTAAAGAACCTAATTGAGTGCGCTCACATACCCCAAGTCCTCACATGGTCACTGGAGAAAAAAAATAACTGTAAGAACACAAAACTGTACAAGAAAAAACTAGAGGCTCTCAAGAGCCTGTGTCGCTCACCTTGGTCTATGTGCATATTATCAATGGACACAGATAAATTCATGACAAAATGGTGTTTTTGTGATGGTGATGTGTTTGTAGATCTTTCTTTACTGAACATTCTTGTTGCTACAAATATTTCTCTCTATAATGAACTTGGCCCAGTAATTACAGTGGAAAATATTTCCTAAAAACATGACGAAAAAGTTGTTAACAATTGACTATAAAGGGCAATAACTCCTTAAGGGGTCAATTGAAAATTTTGGTCATGTTGACTTATTTGTAGATCTTATTTTGCTGAACATTATTGCTGTTTACAGTTTATCTCTATCTATAATAATATTCAAGATAATAACCAAAATCTGCAAAATTTCCTTAAAATTACTAATTTGGCCCGGGCAGCAACCCAACAACAGGTTGTCTGATTTGTCTGAAAATTTCAGGGCAGATAGATCTTGACCTGATAAACAATTTTACCTAGTCAGATTTGCTCTAAATGCTTTGGTGTCAGAGATATAAGCCAAAATCTACATTTCCCCTCTATGTTCTATTTTTAGCCATGGCAGCCATCTTGGTTGGTTGGACGGGTCACGCCACAAAATTTTTAAACTTAATACCCCAATAATGATTGTGGCTAAGTTTGGTTAAATTTGGCCCAGGAGTTTCAGAGGAGAAGATTTTTGTAAAAGATTACAAAAATTTACGAAAAATTGGTCAAAATGGACTATAAAGGGCAATACCTCCTTAAGGGGTCAACTGATAATTTTGGTCATGTTGACTTATTTGTAGATCTTACTTTGCTGAACATTATTGCTGTTTACAGTTTATCTCTTTCTATAATAATATTCAAGATAATAACCAAAATCTGCAAAATTTCCTTCAAATTACTTATTTCGGGGCAGCAACCCAATAACCGGTTGTCCTATTCATTTGAAAATTTCAGGGCTGATAGATTTTCACTTGATGAACAATTTAACCCCATGTCAGATTTGCTCTAAATGCTTTGGTTTCAGAGTTATAAGCCAAAATCTACATTTCACCCCTATGTTCCAATTTTAGCCATGGCGGCCATCTTGGTTGGTTGGCCGGGTCACGCCACACATTTTTTAAACTAGATACCCCAAAGATGATTGTGGCCAAGTTTGGATTAATTTGGCCATGTAGTTTATGAGGAGAAGATTTTTGTAATAGATTACTAAGATTTACGAAAAATGGTTAAAAATTGACTATAAAGGGCAATAACTCCTAAAGGGGTCAACTGACCATTTCGGTCATGTTGACTTATTTGTAAATCTTACTTTGCTGAACATTATTGCTGTTTACAGTTTATCTTTATCTATAATAATATTCAAGATAATAACCAAAAACAGCAAAATTTCCTTAAAATTACATATTCAGGGGCAGCAACCCAACAACGGGTTGTCTGATTCATCTGAAAATTTCAGGGCAGATAGATCTTGACCTGATAAACAATTTTACCCCCATGTCAGATTTGCTCTAAATGCTTTGGTTTTTGAGTTATAAGCCAAAAACTGCATTTTACCCCTATGTTCTATTTTTAGCCATGGTGGCCATCTTGGTTGGTTTGCGGGGTCACGCCACACATTTTTTAAACTACATACCCCAATGATGATTGTGGCCAAGTTTGGTTTAATTTGGCCCAGCAGTTTCAGAGGAGAAGATTTTTGTAAAAGTTAACGACGACGGACGACGACGACGCCGGATGCCGGACGCAAAGTGATGGGAAAAGCTCACTTGGCCCTTCGGGCCAGGTGAACTAAAAATTGAATCATAATTTCCTGTTGATACGCACATCTACATAGTATGTTCTTATTATCTACAAAGTTTCATGTAATTCTGTTGTGTGGTTTCAGAGGAGTTGCGATGACAAACTGTTGGAGTAGTGAATTGAAGCAAATAAGTTCAAAGGAGCGTTACTCCTAGAAATAAAATTGAATTGTAATTTCCTGTCGATATGCACATCTAAATAGTATGTCCTTATTATCTAAAAAGGTTTCATGAAATTCTGTTGTGCCGTTTGAGAGGAGTTGCCATGACATGAAACAGAACTGAAAGACTGACAGACAGACAGGATGGGTCAAAAACATTATACCCTCCGCAACTTCTTTGCATGGGGTAATAAAAATACAAACCATATCATAATAGGGTCCAGTTTTTATCCTGCCCCTGTCTGGTTGTGTGGTGTCAACAGTGAATTCATGCATGACCATACCGCAAGCTCCAGATTTATCAGTACCTATTTATGAGAAAATAAAAGTGGAGTCAAAGTTGACAAATAAATACATCTTAAATGTAAGACATAATAACAAACTTAAACAATTGACAACACTTCTGCATACATGCCAACTCTCACAATTTAGGGGTGTACTACACGATTTTGACCCTCTGTCCCGATTACACGATCGTGATCGTGAAAATAGCCAAAAAACACGATTTTAGTAAAATTTACACGAAAAATATTTTTGTTCTCGATTTTGAACTTTTGAAAGTTTCCCCGAAGGGAGACAAATCGCGTCTGACAAATTTCATCCAATCAAAATTTAGTGATCATGCATTCACCAGTTGATTAATGTCAGCATAGTAAACAATCAAAGAATCGAAGATTGTTAGGTATTTTTAGTTGTTTATCAAAAGTTATCACTTGCAAAATGGTTCTGTCACCGCCTAAGAAGAAAAAGCATGTTGCTTCGTGCAAATACTTGATTTGGGAGAATGATGTTAAGTACAGGGGCTGGTTGTCTAAATCAACGTTAGGATTGTCACATGCCTTTTGTAAAGTTTGCAACAGAGACTTTACAGTTGACCACGGTGGCCTTAATGATGTCTCCAAACATTCTAGTACTGCTCTTCACCAGAAGTCATTCAACGCACAGAACATCACCAAGACTGTTTGACATTACAACTTGTGATATTGATCTATATAATATATTGTTGTTTTTTTGTTATTAAATTATTAAAATTATTACTTTTTTAATTTCTTGACAATGTATCAGACAAACATAAGGTCATCTTACTGGTGTTTATCTCAACAAAAAAGAATACAACAATCAAACAATTTAAAAAAGATGGGTTTATATAACAGCATCTTCAACTATCACCCCCCAAAAAAGAAGTATGTCAGCCACTTTTAGGAGCCAAATCATCACACGAAAAAAAGGCGCGAAAAATTCTACCCTAAAAAATGGTGCCACGCACAAAAACCCCATGGCCATTTTAAAAAGTTGGCAGGTATGCTTCTGGAAACACCAGTAAAGACTTACCCATAGCATACACATAGTAGGTAGCTCCCTGTGTCAGATTGAGCCCAGTCATTGTTGTAACAGTGTACTTGTTTATATTGGAGACATCATAATCTGTAAACAGTTGTGCCTTCTCTTCATCTGTAGCTGATCCACCATCAATCTGTGCAAAATGAAAGTCAAGTCTTAGAAAATTGATTAGATGGAGTGATTACACATAAGGAATCAACTTTAAGACATACATATACCTAGACAGTATAAATATATTACAAATAGTGCTTTATGTAAATTTTTGCGCTCCTTATACAAAAAATCATTGGTCAGTACTGAGATTTTGTAAAAATTAACTATTTTGGGCTAACCTAATTCACTATGCATTAATTGTTTCTTAAATTCTCTCCATCTGTTTTCATAAGTCAACCATTTTGAACTGATCAAAAGATGATATAAAGGCCTGCTTGACCTTAAGAGCTTGACATATTGTATTAAAACTTGTCTCTTCGGAAGAAGTATCGGGTCGTTCACTGCCTCATTGGGATATCTCAGTATTTCATTTCTTTTCCATTATATAAGAGATATTTTAATAAATAACTTACATATGCTTTACAGTTGGTATTATTGGCATCAGAGTTGTTTGACAAAGCCACGTAGTACATCAAGATATCTAACTTGGAACTAAATCCTTCAAACTGAATATCTAAATAGGTGTATGTTGGTATGTATCTCTCCATCACAATAACACCAGCTGTAATATAAACAAATTCAACATGAGTTATATTTTTTAATTTATTTTTTCTTCATGAAATTACAGGTATCAATCGACATTGAGTTATGATATTTTTCCTAATATTTCACAACTAATTCTCATTTTCTTACTTTAATTGATAACAATATAATAGTGTTATATATTTTCTGGTCTAATGTCATGATGGAATCAGTGGCACATGAAAGTCCTAGGTGTAGAGGCCTTATGCCCTCTCTGATCGAAAAATATGTATTATTTTTTATCATAGGACTTTTTGATTTTTTTTTGCATCACAACACTGTGCAGAATCTATTCGGTCATCATGAATATGAACCCCTCCCCTTTTCAAAAATCTTGCATTCACCCCTGGAAATTCTGTTCTATCAATCAAGGTCTTACCTGTAACTCCCCCATCAAATCCAACCTGGAAACCATTTGACGTGACTGTTGCTATAGAGTATGATGCACTGTATGCCTTAACTGTAAAGTAGTAGATACCAGTTAATGGGGTCAACTCAAGGTCATAGAAAATGACAGTTTTGTTTAGGTATACATTTGTAAATGGAACAACATCATCCCTGGTTTTGGGGAATCTTCTGTCTGTTCCCACGGCAACCTCATAATAAACTACTTCCTGGTTCGGATTTTGTGCCTCTAACTGTGCCTCGTCCACTTGCATTCCAGGGTTTCCTGTAAAATATTCAATAAGTTAAATTCATCCGTCAACACTGTAATAGAAGAAATGTTTTAATTGCTTGTTTTTCTTTCAGTCATAACCTGTAATAAACATTTCCAATTTTCTGTTTCATGCAATTTTTATTAGATATGCATTCACATACCCTACAGTATGCTGTAAAAGGCCCCAGGAATTGACTGTTTTCTTATAAGGTGCTTGTTTTGTAAAATCTAATGTTCTTACATTTTACAACAGTGATGTCAAAATCAATAAAGTAGATTCAATTACTGTCCACTCAGTCACATGAAAACTTAAATAACATTAAAGGAATGTTTGTTTTCTCCTCATTTTTAAGTTATGTGGTTTTGTTACATTCTATGAGTTGTAAAAACAACAAAATTATTGCATTTCTTTGAATACATTCATTCTCTTTTTGCTTCAGTCTTTAAGAAATGAATATCTAATATTTCACAAAATACAACAAATTAAATCATGTAACCTGATAATACATCCACTTGTGCAATGGCATCTGCAGGTAAACCAAATCCATTCCAGTTGGCATAGATAATATTATTGGATGGCAAGTAGTTCATATCGTAGCCTCTAACGTCGCCATCAAACACCTTTCCAGGTAAGAGTGGATTTTTCTCAATAGTGACACCATCTGATCTTAGAATGTAGGTGTAGTTTAACTTATTGGTCACCTTCACTAAGGAGTAGTACATTTTTCCATTTTCCAAACCTAATCCATCTGTCATACCATCAGTGTTCACTTAAAAATAAAATATGTTTAATATCTTAAATTTGTAATGGATCTCAATTAACACAAGTTTGAATGACTATGTCAACAAGAATGTGTCCCCACTTGCACTATCATTTTCTATGTTCGGTGGACCGTGAAATCGGGGTCAAAATTCTTATTTGGCATTAAAATCAGAAAGATCATATCATAAGGATCATGTGTACTAAGTTTCAAGTTGATTGGACTTCAACTTCATAAAAAAATACCTTGACCAAAAACTTTAACCTGAAGTGGGGAGAACGGACATACAGACGAACAGACAGACAGATGAACGGACATACAGACCAGAAAACATAATGCCCCTCTACTATCGTAGGTGGGGCATAAAAATGTCTGATTTGAAGTACTTGAAGCTTACTCACATTTAAAAGTTTCAGACCATATATATTATTAGATAATTGATAATAAACAGCTGCACCATGAGTGCATAAAAGGCTGTTGCTTTTTCAAAGAATGAAGATCAATAACTTCTCAATGTCATGAAAAACTTAATAGATATAAACCAGTCACTCGAAAAATTAAAATGTAAAATTTATAAAAATCGAAATTTTGAAGTATTTTTGAGTTATTCTCCGTAAACTTGAAAATACCATCTTTTTAATTGTGAATAAAACCCCGTAACTAGGAAACATAAATTCGAAAATTTATAAAAATAGAAAGAGAGCATATGTCAATAGATACGGATATAAACAATTCACCAAAGTTTAATGAGAAATGGTTAAAGCATTTTTGAGTTATTGGCCAATATGTTCAATACAGACAAACAACAGTATACCATAATACGTCCTGTAAATGGGTAAAATTCACTGTTGATTGATCACAACATTCTGAACATTTCTTTCTATAGTAGTTTACATGATGCATTTTACCTCTGAACTATTTTTTGCCACTTCATCCATACTTGGCTGGTGGAATCATTGGACAAATTTATTTAAATAGATAGCTCAATGATGAATATGGTCAAGTAAGGTTCCAACTGACCCAGTAGTTTCAGAGGAGATGATTTTTGTAAAAAGTAACTGACAATGGAAGACAATGACAGAAAACAGACACCTAGTGATGGGAAAAAGATCGCACTGGCCCTTTAGGCACCTGTCAGTTCAAAAATCAACTTACAATTCATTTGCAGCCAATCTTGAACAACAAGACCATCAAGCCTTTGTATCTTCCATTCATAATTACTGACTGGACATGGGTCACCTGACATATCCCATGATGCTCTGTAAGTGTGGTCAGATGACTGGAAATTACTGTAAAAAAGATATACTAGCTATTACAAATTATTGGCAAAAATTTAAATCTAAAATTTCATCTTGAAAAACATTGTTTATTGCAATGGTAGCTGTCTGCACACCTTCAAAATTATTGAAATGATATACTGTGTGTTACAATATAAAGCTAGTTTTGACACAGAAAGTGTGCAGATTTGCAAAACAGTTCATGTAGTTACTTGTAATATATTGACTAATAACACTTCTGCTGTTCTGCAAAGTACATGAAAATTTTTCAAAGAAAAAGTAATAGTGATAAATGGTTAGAAATATTTTCAACATCAATTGATGTAAACATATTTAAATTGTCTTTTATATCTTTTCTTTAAAAGGTTGACAATATCATTAGGCAGACTGTAACATTTTTACATCTATTACAGAGTTCTGCAATACATCAGACACCATGAAGTAGCTTTACCAGCATATATTTGTTCCTCTTAACAGAAGTTCCTGTATATACTTACACATCTCCAACAGAATTCTCCAGTACATCAGCAACCCCTACATGACTGAGAGGGTTCATTCCCTGACTGAGATAAGACAGATATAGTCCATTGGATGTAGCAACACTTGTCAGATCAGCCCCATTGATTCCTTTCACAGAAACATAAACCTAAAATGGAACAATTACAAAATAATGAAAAAAACAGACAGCGTTACTGTATATGCAAGCAGACAAATAGATAAATAGTGCTTTCTGGCACTGTAAATTTGAAAACATTCAAAAAAAGTTATTTTTCCTGAAGAAATTAGTGATACAGGTTTCAACTGAAACTGGAAACTGAAAGGAGTGCAACACATAAAAATTATGAAATTAACTCCTATTGCAGACCATTGCACAATCTTTGTTTCAAACAGGTTCTGATTTTCATGCAATTGACCTTGCTGAAAATAGTTCAATTATATAAATAAAACGTTTGGAAGGGTATGATAGTAACCGTTAGAGGCAGGTGACTGCTGAAATGAGGTGACCGTTGTAAAGGCCAATTTTATTGTTTATAAATCTAAAACACCATGCACATGTAATAAGTTTAAACTCATAGTAAAATACTTTAAAATACTACAAACTTACCACTCTATAACCAACAAGATTGAGACCACCTATTGTATAATATCTGACTCCATCTTCTAAATCTATGTCAAAGAAAGGCTTTATTTGTCCACCTCCAGGTGTTGTCCCAAGAGCTATCTGGTACCTATGATGTATAACAAAGACATGATGCATAATGCACTGTTTCAGAAAATAAGGCATATTGAGTAATATTTTCATAAGTGTACACCAAAACATTGTATCTAACAACGTCATAAACAATGGATATTCAACCAATGATAAGATGCAATTATCATTATGGTGTACAAATATTGATGTTATGAAGTGTTATTTCATCACTGCATTTTAGAATTCAAGGGATAAATATTCATTCATTTATTCCTAGTTTGAAGTAATGTCGTTATTTTCTCATCTAGTTTGTTCTAGGCACTGCAAAAGAGGATGACTTGTCTTCAGGCACTATAAAGTACAGGAATTTTAGAGTGCATTATGTCATATATTTTGTTTTGTTTATTAGAGTACAGTGCTTTTTCTGTAGTTATTATTATTGTATAGTCTTTTGTGTATGTTTTGCTGGTTCACTTATCAAGAATAAAAGGGTGAGGGCTGAGAACTTAAAAGACTTTTAAAACTAGTTAAAACTATTTCAAATGTTCCTGTTTCTGTCCCAAGTCAGGACCTTGAAAATTGTTGTGTTATTTCATCTTGAAATGGATTGATAATGATACTTATCTATATGAAACCCTGTTCTTATAGATACTTACAATTTCTGGGTACCTTACAGTTAATGCTGTAGCGGTAAGGTCATTGTTATCAGCTTTAGTGCAATAAATTTATATTCAAGTGTTAAAAAAAAAATGAAAAGAAAAAAGAAATTGATTTATCTATTTGAAGAATTTGGTATTCATGGTAGATCTTTCTTCAGTCACAAATTTTATAGACTATTAGCTATAATTTTTCTGTATCTTCAACTGACCTTAGTACTCCAGATTCTGGATCTTGGAATGCTTGCCAGGTGGCTGACACTGAAGTCATAGACTCTGAACAAGTGGCATCCAGCAAATCACATTCTGCAAATTTTAATTAATTCATCTTTATCATTTGAGATACAAAATGGACAGCTATAATTTCAATTCCCAAATACAGCGTAACTTGACCTTTAATGGTTTACTTTTATAAATTGTTATTTGGATGGAGAGTTGTCTCATTGGCACTAATACCACATCTTCCTGTATATTTTCTACTTATAATTGTAGAAAATTATTTAAGACATAAAACATCAGATGATAAGGGACAACATCAAAAGTTCAATGAAGGATAAAAAACTTAATTCACATAGTTTTTTCACTGACTTTTTTACTATCGTAGGTGGGGCATAAATACACAACAAATATTAAGCCTAAAATGTTTCACATGAGACAGGTTTTACTGTAATATGTTCTTACCATCATCAGTGTCACATTTTTTGGCATTCATGGCTAATGTCATCTCAGTGTCTGTGACATCTACCCTGTATGTAGTGTGAAGGTCAATCACTTTACCATACGTTGGTGGTGTTGAGTCTATACCAATCTCAGAAGAGAAACCATAGGACTCCATGTCAACAAAGTTTACTGCGGTCACTGTCACATAATATTTATCACCATGATGTAACTGGTCACCCAGACCTAAACAATAAATAAGATTTCTCAATTAGAATTCCAGTGAAATACACGGTCTCTAAAAACACCGCAAAGGACCTCCTTTGTGCACAAAGGACCACAAAGGAGCACAAAGGAGCTTCATAAGAGCACAAAGGACCTGAAATTGTTTATTAAATGGGGGGGGGGGGGGAAAGGCATTTCTCACGAAAAAAAATATTGATTTTTATTAAAATACTCGAGTTATATTGATATAAAGTTGAAGATTTATGAAACCTTGTTCCGTAACCGGTACGGATATGTATAAGATTACGGCCATTTTCGATCAGATGTTAGTATACTTATAACTATATATTGAAAAGTATTGAGAAGACATAAACATCATATGTATTAATTTATCATGTTTATTTAATCTTAATAAATCATAATTGAAAATATAAAGTTTTGACTTTTTTGTTATAATGCAAGTATTCTTACTTCACTTAAAAAAATAATACGTATAAAGAAAACAAAGTGATGATATATGAGACCAAAAAACAACCAACAACACATTGCTATCCTATATAATTTTCGAAGTTTTGGTAACGCTTTACCCTTGAAAATTTACAACAATAAGATACCAAGATTAATAATTGACGTTTTTATCAGTTATGTTACATTTTTACTATTTAAAAATTCACATACATGAACTATCACTTAACCCGGATATAAAGTCGGTTCCAAACCGATACCGGTGAAAACTACAAATCGTACATTATTAAAATCGCAATTTTTATCGAAATTGTTTTTTTTTTTTTACATTTTTCTTCATGAATTATAATATTTTTATGTTTTAAAATGAATTTCAGGTCCTTTGTGCTCTTATGAAGCTCCTTTGTGGTCCTTTGTGGTCCTTTGTGCACAAAGGAGGTCCTTTGCGGTGTTTTTAGAGACCCTGAAATACATGGAAATAACTTTGTAAATTTGTGTTAGAGGCACTTTTAAGGGGTAACTTTCATCAGGAAGGCTTAAATCCAAAATTTTGAATGCAATGTATTTATAAAGAACTACATGCCTGACAACCTTAATGACAAAAAGGCACCTAAAGAATAGCAAAATTTATCACAGGTCAACTTGAATGTATTATTTGATTATTGTCCACTTCCCAACAATATTGGATTAGAACTCACCTTGGATTGAATATTCACTTATGAATCCTGGGACCTCTGTTCCATTGTAGATATTATTTGACCCTTGTTGACTTCCCATTGTAATGATGTATTTCTGGATAGGACTCTGCTTGTCCAGGAAACCATGCCATGTACACAGTATAGGAGCATTCACCTGTAAACAACAAAGATAAATTATTTTTAATATTTTGAAGTATTACCCCCTTTAATTTAATATTAAATGTATATGTTTCACCCCATTTAAAATTTTACAATATTTATTTTTTGCTCTTTCTTTTAATTGCGTTGTTTGGTTACTGTCTCATTAAATGTATATTCAACATCACCAAATGGGGTCCTTATGGGATTATATTCATATCGATGCATTTTTTTTACATGTCATTTTCATAGATGTTGAACTCACATGTATAACTCAAGTTATTTTAAGCAATTTACAATATAATCAGGACCTGATGAGACAAAGCATTCTCCAGGTGAAGATTTGTTAATCATAAAACTAGAGGTATACTTACCCCAACATAATCAGGACAAGAGACAAAGCCTTCTTCTGGTGGAGTTTTGTCAATGATAACTGATCCAGTAGCTACTTCAGATACGAGTCCAGCTTTGTTCTCTGCCCAGACGCTGATAATGTTTGGCTTTCCTAAAATGCATAATTTTTGTATTCTGAATTCAAGGGGACAACTGGTTTTGTTTCGTAATAAAAATCTTATGTTATAAAAAAGAAACCGATTGCAATACATGGTTTTCTGCAGTTTTGATTATTTTCATTGTTTGAGCAACATATATAAAATTATTGGTTACTTGTTAAATATTTGTTATATTCATGCATTAGATTGGGCGGTGCAAACTCGCCATGGACACATTTTTGTCTTTTTTTACACATTGTGACTTGGATGGAAAGTTGTCTCATTGGCACTCATACTAAATCTTGATTCTTTTTACAATTTTATTTAATTTGATTTTACTTGCATAGAATCTTTTTTTTTTTACATATTTATCGTAACAAGTCAATAGACCACTTTCGAGTTCATCCGTCACCGGAAAAAACTCGTCAATTATACGCGCCTTTATGACGTCATTTACCAGAAAGAGGGGGTCGCCTGTATCCCTGCACTATTTACGTTCATCAAACGTCTTAGTGATCGTCATTGTGCAGGATTAACTAGAAATAATGGTTGTTCTGTAGGTACTTAATGACAATTCCCTAATGACAGCAATGCTGATTTGTCAATTTTGAGAATTCAATTTGCCGAATAATTCGTACAATATAGAATTATAGTTTTCCAACCACTCGCTCAACATTGGAATGGAAGTGACGACGCCCCTAAACACACAAATGACGTTCACTAAAACCAGAGTTTTTGACGGAAATGCATCGAACTCGAAAGTGGTCTATTGAAAGGTAAGGTAAAAAAAAAAAAAAAAAAAAAAAATTTTCACTCGAAGCAAACTGCAAGAATGGAATATGTAAGTTGTTAGTCTCATAATCAACATTTGCAAACAATCTTATATATATGCTTCATGAGCCAGGCAAATTTGGAGTAGACAAAGGTTCTTGTAGCTTTATAAAAGTTTTGTGTGTCCTACATACCTGTATCAACAGCAGTAACATAAGCCAATGGTAAAGTACTGAAATCCATGGATGAAATCTCTACCTCAACCATAGTGGCTATGTCCTCAGCAAATGGATAGGTTCCTACTGAATACCATCCTCGTTCAATACCACTCTCTGTGTCGTTGTATGTCCATTGGGCTGTCAGTGAGTCAGTTGTTGTCTGGTACAGAGAATTACCACTAGTGATGTCTTGATCTGATGGGATCTTGTCTGTTAACCTATTGAAATACAATTACTTGTTGTCAATATTTCATTTTTACATAACTGTTGTGTTGTTTTAATTTTGGGACATACAGAAGTACAGACAGAAAACAATACCCATCAAATGTGATGGAGGCATACAAATTTAATTCAATCCTGTCAATTTATGTTGACAGTAAGTGTGTCATTCAAAATGATAAGTTGATTAAAAACTTGCATACAAGCTTAAGGTCATTTATAAAATCATGATTTCTAACATTTCTAATGGGATGTGTTCAGATCGATTCCATAATTTGATAATAAATGTTTTTACAGTAAATCATATTTAAAAGTTATCTCACATACCGTTAATGTCTATATATATATTTTTCATATTGTAACTTTTCGAATAGAATTTGCTACAATAACATATATATAAATACTACACAATAACACATATAAATACTACACAATAACTCTTTACTTACCTGTCAATATTGATCATAGGTGGTGAAACATCAACTGTAAAACCATCAGAAGAAGACTGCACAACATTTCCACCATTAGTGATTCCCCTGACAGAGGCATAATACATAGTCTCAGGCTCCATTGGTAATGTGGCATGGGCGTGTCCAGAACTTGTTACTCCTACAAGTACAAAATAGAATGATTATTATGTTTTCTAAAACTTTTTTTCTCATTTGAACAGTTGAATGTATAAAAAAGAAGATGTGGAATGATTGCCAATGAGACAACTGTCCACAAGAGACCAAAATGACACAGACATTAACAACTATAGGTAACCGTACGGCCTTCAACAATGAGCAAAGCCCATACCGCATAGTCAGCTATAAAAGGCCCCGATAAGACAATGTAAAACAATTCAAACGAGAAAACTAACGGCCTTATTTATATAAAAAAATGAACGAAAAACAAATATTTAACACATAAACAAACGACAACCACTGAATTACAGGCTCCTGATTTGGGACAGGCACATACATAAATAATGTGGCAGGGCTAAACATGTTAACTGGCTCCCAACCCTCCCCTAACCTTGGACAGTGGTATAACAGTACAACATAAGAACGAACTATAACTAGAGGCTCTAAAGAGCCTGTGTCGCTCACCTTGGTCTATGTGAATATTAAACAATGGACACAGATGGATTCATGATGGTGATATGTTTGTAGATCTTACTTTACTAAACATTCTTGCTGCTTACAATTATCTCTATCTAGAACAGTACTTTCTGTGGAAAATGTTATTGAAAATCTTCAAATTTTAAGAAAATTGTAAAAAATTGACTATGAAGGGCAATAACTCCTTAGGGTGTCAATTGACTATTTTGGTCATACTGACCTATTTTTAGTTCTTACTTTGCTGTACATTATTGCTGTTTACAGTTTATCTCTATCTATAATAATATTCAAGATAATAACAAAAAAACAGCAAAATTTCCTCAAAATTACCAATTCAGGGGCAGCAACCTAACAACCGATTATCCGATTCATCTGAAAATTCCAGGGCAGATAGATCGAGACCTGATCAACAATTTTACTTCCTGTCAGATTTGCTCTTAATGCTTTGGTTTTTGAGTTATAAGCCAAAAACTGCATTTTACCCCCATGTTCTATTTTTAGCCATGGCTGCCATCTTGGTTTTTGGCCGAGTTACCGGACACATTTTTTTAACTAGATATCCCAATGATGATTATGGCTAAGTTTGGTTAATTTTGGCCCAGTAGTTTCAGAGGAGAAGATTTTTCTAAAAGATTACTAAGATTTACGAAAAATGGTTAAAAATTGACTATAAAGGGCAATAACTCCTAAAGTGGTCAACTGACCATTTTGGTCATGTTTGACTTATTTGTAGATCTTACTTTGCTGAACATTATTGCTGTTGACAGTTTATCTCTATCTATAATAATATTCAAGATAATAACCAAAAACAACAAAATTTCCTTAAAATTACCATTTCAGGGGCAGCAACCCAACAACGGAATGTCCGATTCATCTGAAAATTTCAGGGCAGATAGATCTTGACCTGATGAACAATTTTACTCCGTTAGATTTGTTCTAAATGCTTTGGTTTTTGAGGTATAAGCCAAAAACTGCATTTTACCCCTATGTTCTATTTTTAGCCATGGCGGCCATCTTGGTTGATTGGGCGGGTCACCGGACACATTTTTTAAACTAGATACCCTAATGATGATTATGGCTAAGTTTGGTTAAATTTGGCCCAGTAGTTTCAGAGGAGAAGATTTTTCTAAAAGATTACTAAGATTTACGAAAATTGTTAAAAATTGACTATAAAGGGCAATAACTCCTAAAGTGGTCAACTGACCATTTTGGTCATGTTTGACTTATTTGTAGATCTTACTTTGCTGAACATTATTGCTGTTTACAGTTTATCTCTATCTATAATAATATTCAAGATAATAACCAAAAACAGCAAAATTTCCTTAAAATTACCATTTCAGGGGCAGCAATCCAACAACGGAATGTCCGATTCATCTAAAAATTTCAAGGCAGATAGATCTTGACCTGATGAACAATTTTAACACCTGTCAGATTTGCTCTAAATGCTTTGGTTTTTGAGGTATAAGCCAAAAACTGCATTTTACCCCTATGTATATTTTTAGCCATGGCGGCCATCTTGGTTGGTTGGCCGGTCACCGGACACATTTTTGAAACTAGATACCCCAATGATGATTATGGCCAAGTTTGGTTAAATTTGGCCCAGTAGTTTCAGAGGAGAAGTTTTTTCTAAAAGATTACTAAGATTTATGAAAAATGGTTAAAAATTGACTATAAAGGGCAATAACTCCTAAAGTGGTCAACTGACCATTTTGGTCATGTTGACTTATTTGTAGATCTTACTTTGCTGAACATTATTGCTGTTTACAGTTTATCTCTATCTATAATAATATTCAAGATAATAACCAAAAACAGCAAAATTTCCTTAAAATTACCATTTCAGGGGCAGCAACCCAACAACGAAATGTCCGATTCATCTGAAAATTTCAGGGCAGATAGATCTTGACCTAATGAACAATAATACCCCCCCATGTCAGATTTGCTCTAAATGCTTTGGTTTTTGAGATATAAGCCAAAAACTGCATTTTACCCTATGTTCTATTTTTAGCCATGGCAGCCATCTTGGTTGGTTGGCCGGGTTTACCGGACACATTTTTTAAACTAGATACCCCAATGATGATTGTGGCCAAGTTTGGTTAAATTTGGCCCAGTAGTTTCAGAGGAGAAGATTTTTGTAAAAGTTAACGCAGGACGACGACGACGACGGACGATGACGGACGATGACGGACGCCAAGTGATGAGAAAAGCTCACTTGGCCTTTCGGCCAGTTGAGCTTAAAATCAGTTGAAAAAGGCTTAACTCATCAGATGGACAAAAATACAAGTGGACGTGGCCGGGTACTTATACATCCCGGTAAAGTTCATTTATACTGGAGTGAAATATATCATTTAATTCTGCAATTTGATAGTGAAATTGGTCATAATAATCTTAATCTGAACTTATAGGTCACAAACATAGTAACAACATTTCAACATTGAACTATATGAAGACCTCGTCAATTTTTTTAACAAGAGACCAAAACTATTGCTTTTTCCAGCTATATCTATTACTGGATTATGATGCAGACAAACAATTAATGTTCTTCCATATATTACTAGTTGTACCTGGTACTGACGATGGATGATGAATATATATGATTCAAATTGAAGAGACAACACTTACCGTCTCCCGCTGCATTTTCTTCCTCAGAATGTATAATACCCTCACTCATGAATGATTCAAACCGAGTCAATAGCAGACGACACTTACCGTCTCCCGCTGCATTTTCTTCCTCAGAATGTATAATACCCTCACTCATGAATGATTCAAACCGAGTCAATAGCAGACGACACTTACCGTCTCCAGCTACATTTTCTTCTTCGGAATGTATAATACCCTCACTCATGAATGGTTGTATATCTTCTCCACCTGGTGAGGTACCTACAGCCCACTCATACATCATCACACCATGAAGGTGACTTTCAAATCCATCAAATGTTACAGTTACAGTAGTGGTATCAACTGTGTAGTCTACATCCACGCCCAATTCTGGCATGTTTTTATCTGTTCCATCAGCTCCATCCACAACAAGACCTATAAAAACATTTTAACAATTTTGATATATCACTACCTCAAATCATGTTGTGATTTTTTTATGTGATGATCAAAACTATGCTTTGGTATTAATGTCAACAAAGCATGTTAAAAAACATGTAAATGTTACTATTCACCTCAAAAGCTTACAAAACCTTTAAACAGACTTATTCAGAAGGGATATAGTTACAATACTGTTATCAAGATTACATATTTTGGCTTTAATATTGATTCACTTATAGTGTCTTTGCATCGGAACTAAACACATTTATTTAAAAAATTTGTAAGGGTTCAGCGGAACCCAGTGTCTCGCCTACTTTTGTTGTAAATCGCAGGCTCAACAAAAATGAGGAAAAAAATCAATAAAAATATTCCTCTTGATACGTATACTATCTTATGATTGTAAGAAGCTTCTGTCCAAGTTTGGTAAAAATTTAGGATAGTTAATGAACCTAATAAATGTTTTGAAAACTTTAACTGCAGACTGTATGTAATGTTAACTGGAAGAAAATTTAAGTCCATTTAAAAGTAAAATACAGAAAAATAGAGAAAATTTACTTCTGGATACTGTGTTATGATCATAAATAAGCTTCTGTCCAAGTTTGGTACAAAACCAGGATAGTTTAAGAAAGTTATTAAAATTTTAAAAACTTTAACCACAGAGTGAATGTAATGCTTCCCCGCAGAAAAACTAAGTCCATTTAAAAGTAAAATACGGAAAAAATGGACTTATTTTTTAACAAAATTTACTTCTGGATACTATCTTATGATCATAAACAAGCTTCTGTCCAAGTTTGGTACAAACCAAGGATAGATAAAGAAAGTTATTAAAACTTTAAAAACTTTAACCACAGAGTGAATGTAATGTATCCCCGCAGAAAAAACTAAGTCCATTTATAAGTAAAATACGGAAAAAATGGAATTTTATTTTTACAAAATTTACATCTGGATACTATCTTATGATCATAAACAAGCTTCTGTCCAAGTTTGGTAGAAATCCAGTGTAGTTTGAGAAAGTTATTAAAATTACAAAAACTTTAACCACAGAGTGAATATTTGTGGAAGCCGTCGACGACGACGACGACACCAACGGAATGTAGGATCGCTTAGTCTCGATTTTTCGACTAAAGTTGAAGGCTCCACAAAAACAGTTGTTGGCATGACACGGGTTATGTTCTTCTCATATATTTTATGATAGTATGATACTAAACCCCTAACAGGAGGGATTGTGCCTGATATTCATATGATGAAGACATAATCTTTCAATCAGTTTAGCTGGCATGTCAGTTAACTACTAGTAGTCTGTTGTTATTTATGTATTATTGTCATTTTGTTTATTTTCTTTTGTTACATCTTCTGACATCGGACTCGGACTTCTCTTGAACTGAATTTTAATGTGCGTATTGTTATGCATTTACTTTTCTACATTGGCTAGAGGTATAGGGGGAGGGTTGAGATCTCATAAACATGTTTAACCGCCTCAATTTTGCGCCTGTCCCAAGTCAGGAGCCTTTTGCCTTTGTTAGTCTTGTAGGATTTTTAATCTTAGTTTCTTGTGTATAATTCGGAGTTTAGTATGACGTCCATTATCACTGAACTAGTATACATATATATATACATAGCCTCCAGGTTCGGGAGTTTCTCGCTACATTGAAGACCCATTGGTGGCCTTCGGCTGTTGTCTGCTCTATGGTCGGGTTGTTGTCGCTTTGACACATTCCCCATTTCCTTTCTCAATTTTATATGGTATGGGTTAAAGGTAGTACAGTGATTCCTAATTGCTTACATGTGTGTAACATGGACTCTGGTGGATAGTTGTCTCATTGGCAATAATAATTGACTATTAAGTATGAATGTTGCATATTTTGAAGGCTTCAATGAGGAATCATGACCTTACATTACTTACATGCACATCATTTAGATTCTGGTGGAGAGATGTCACAATGAAATCATACTACCGGTACCAAACCTTATTTTTTTTATAAAAAACAAAAACCGAATATTTTTTTCTCAATAATTTTATATATACAGTCAACCTGCTACAAATTTCACCTGTATTAATTCCTATGAATTTCCTGTATTATTGTTTTCAGCAAATGGAAATTTCAGTAAAGAAATAAAATAGAGAATGGAAATGAGGAATATTTCAAAAAGACAACAACCTGACCAAAGAGCAGAAAGACTACAAAATAGATCAAGTTAGAATATATTTTAAATCATGATTCCCTAATTTCTGTCTTTTTTAAAATATTTTAGTACATAGTTTACCTGCTCTGTCTTCTTCAACAACCACAATAGGAGTAGACGTCAAGGACGAGCTGAGTAATTGAGCTCCATTCTGGGCCTTTAGACTAACATAATACACAGGCTCCTTTGTAGTCAGGTTGGTGACCTCCAGACTAAGACCCTGTATATACAAATCATTCTCTGCACCATATAATGTCCATCCTAGTTTGTCTGTCCCACCTATTAGAAAGAGACAAAAAGGTGTATAGTGTATATGTAGAAACATAATTTGCATCATTTTAGCATTTTTTTGAGAAAAAAAAAATTATACACTTTTAGCAATCTTCAAAACTTTTTTTCAAATTTAGAATGAGAAATATGGTATATTGTTGACTACAAAAAGGCTTTTAAATGTAAATGTACTCAAAAGAAAAAAAAAGGCAACATAAAATTTCTACAATGATTACTATCAATCTACATCTTAATACCTGTATATTCATTTACAGTAAAAATAATATATTTACTCATGGAAAAAATTATAAGGTAAAATTCTTTTAATCCTCAGTGTTAAAATTTCAACAACATAACTGACTTTACATAAAGATAGCTATTTCAACATTCTAAATATATAAATAAATGCAAGAAATGACTTCATACATGCATAAAAGAATATTTACCAGGAGTAGTTCCGACAGCGACCTCATACCCTACGATACCAGACTCAGGGTCAACAGCCAACCAGGCTGCCTTGATCCCTTTTGTATTGGCTTGAAACACATACCCTCCAACCTCCTCTTCTTGACCAGAGATTAATGTTCCTACTCTCAACCACTTTACCTGTTACAATAATCAAATATCAATATCAATTAAAAAAATTCCTGGGTTATGATTTTTCACAATTTCAAATGACAAACTGGTTTAAACACTTATTTTAAACTTTTTTTTCTGGGGATGAAAAAGATATAATGTTTGTACTTCTGATAAATGTATTCCTTTCTAAATTTCAGATCAAATATTAGAAGCTGAGACAAAATTTCATCCATACACGAGAATTCATACACATTTGATTCAAATACAATATAAGACACAACTTTCTAGTAAACTTGTCATTAAATACATGGGAATGTGTCCCCTTTGCATTGCATATAATATAAAGTTATAAAGGTACATAACTCAAGACAGTTAAAGTAACATTACCAAAATTTGTAATTGATCACGATTTTATGGTAATAATTATATATTGTGTTTAAGGTTCATAATAATTGGTTCAGGCAAATCTAAGTTAGAGAACAGAAAGAAAAAATTCAGCAATTTTTCAAATTGTTAAGGGCATAACAAGTTTGAACATACAGAAGGTGGTGATGTATCCACTCTAACACTATCAGTTTCAAACACTGCCATA
Organism: Mytilus galloprovincialis; assembly: GCF_965363235.1. NCBI lineage: Eukaryota > Metazoa > Mollusca > Bivalvia > Mytilida > Mytilidae > Mytilus > Mytilus galloprovincialis. Next base: position 42,257,334 of record NC_134850.1, on the reverse strand, counting down.
TGTCCTGCTTTGTTAAGGGATCCCACTCTGACACTGTAAGCAGCCCCAAGGTTTAAGGACATTCCATTGTGAGTGTAGGATGTCCTTGTTGGGTCATCAGTTAGATCCAACCAGTTACCTTTAACAACTGAAACAAAAACACAACATATATATATATATTTATTCTTTGTAAAATTGAAGAACTATCACACACTAAGTTTTTCCAGAAGTCTCTTTCCAAAACTTTTTCAATAATCATGACAATTTTTAAGTGGCTGTATTTTTCAAAATGAGGTTGAGGATCTAAATTTTTTGAAAGCCTATTCTATTTAGCATCTTTGCAATTTTCTTTTTGTGTTTAAACAAGAATGTGTCCAAAGTACACAGATGTCCCACTCGCTTGATCTTTTCCATGTTCAATGGACCATGAAATTGGGTAAAAAATCTAATTTGGCATTAAAAGTAGAAAGATCAACCAATAGAGAGCGTGTGTACTAAGTTTCAAGTTGATTGGATTTTAACTTCATCAAAAACTACCTTGAACAAAAACTTTAACCTGAAACTCGCACTTTCATTTTCTATGATCAGTGGACAGTGAAAATGCAGTCAAAAGTCTTATTTGGCTTTAAAATAAGAAAGATCATTTCATAAGGAACATGTGTACTAAATTTCAAGATGATTGGACTTCAGCTTCATCAAAGACTACCTTGAATAAAAACTTTTACCAGAAACTCACACTTTTATTTTCTATTTTCAGTGGACCATAAAAATGGGGTCAAAAGTCTAATTTGGTTTTAAAATAAGAAAGATCACATCCTAAGGAACATGTGTACTAAGTTTCAAGTTGATTGGACTTCAGCTTCATCAATCAAAGCCTTAAAGGCTGTAAAAGCAATTGCTGTCATGTTAATGTTTGGGGACTTTTATTTTTCATCCACATATATATAATAATTAAACCTGACATGAGTGTTGTCTAGTTAGAAGTAAGAAGGTTTTAACTTTATATAAATAAAAGACTTTAGCAGAAAGTCATTTTTAATATGTTTTATATTTCACAAGGAGACAACACGTTTACCAGGCTAAAGTTGGGGTCAAATATACATGTGCTGAAACATATAACTCAAAAAGAAATCATCATGGATTATCCCCTGGTAGTGTTTGTAACTAGGCAATAATTTCCTTTATTGATTTAATTTTAACAATTTTCATTATCAATTTATATTTAACCATTAACACAAATGATTAAGTTAAAACATTTCAACTTTCCAGACGCAAATGTTAAAAAACGGGAAAGAAATAAAATATCTTACAAGACATAAACATGTAAAGAATAAATATATATTTCAGCTTAATAAAAATATTTTCATAATGGTACTTTGTCATCATTTTTAAAACTAAGTTCCAAACATTATTGCTCAGTTGATATACATGTATGTCCTTCTGATGCGGTACGAGCACAGGCACTTGTTTCTATCCAAAATAGTTTTATATGGATAGCCGACCTTCCTTTGGATAGAAACAAGTGCATGTGGGTACGAGATAACTATAATTCTCATGCAATCCCGAAAAGGGGGGGGGGGGGTCATCACAGACAAACATGACATTAAATCGTTATCACTGATGTATTGTTTAGGGCACAGTTGAAGGACGCCTCCGGGTGCGGGAATTTTTCGCTGCATTGAAGACCTGTTGGTGACCTTCTGCTGTTGTATGTTTTTCTATGGTCGGGTTGTTGTCTCTTTGACACATTCCCCATTTCCATTCTCAATTTTATTATACGAACAAGAACAAACAGCTCTACGTTGCTTTGACATTTATCAATTTTCAGGAAACATTGCGAAAAATGATCTTCAATATTTCGAAAACATGTGAAATAAAATTGCTAACACGGTGGACCGTCGAGTGTCAACAAACGTAGTAGACTTGTTCACTGAAAAGACGAGGATAATGGTTTCATCTGACATTTGTTGTGCATTCCCAGTTTTGATCATGATATTTAAAAAGACGGTACTTTTTTTCAATCTATGTAACTAGAAAATTCCAAATTGAAATATCTCTTCATCTGGACCGACTTGGCATCTACTACGTTTGGACGGGTCCATTTCATTAGTAAGGTGATCGATAAATATTACGGAGTTTGACAGAAAAGGAAAACGAACTTATTGTTATTTGTTTTCAACAAGGGTTTCGTTCCGCTAAATTATTTGCGCAAACAAAGTTTGTATATTTTTAGATTACAGGTAATCATTTGACGCTACGCATTAACCTGTGTAGTGATTTTGATTTTACGATAAATGTATGAATGAACGATAATTTTATGAATGAACAAGAGCACCTGACCTCTTAAAGAAACACAAATTAAACATATAAAACCGTATTTAATAGGAGATAATTCAGTTAAATTTTCAATACTAAATCAACAACTGAAATGAATCCATATTTTGTTGAAACATCGTACGAACGGCGGAAAACGGCATCGCAGTTATAAAAATGTACTTTTTTTCACTCGGACTTCTATGTTATTTGATAGTCAAACGGTTGACCCTTTAAATACAAAAATACATCTACAAGAACATATTCTGAAACTTCTTAAATCCACTAACGTTTTTTTAAAGTTTCAAGCTATGTATTGCATTAGAAAACATACATAGGTGTTAAAGAATGACAGACCAGGAGCCTGTTTAACAAAATACTATGGCTTGATATGGGCGGAGTCTCTGATCTGGGTCACAAAGATGGCCATACGCGATAGCATAAAAGCAATTGCTTTAAAAACTACCTTGACCAAAAACTTTAACCTGAAACTCACACTTTTATTTTCTATGTTCAGTGGACCATGAAAATGGGGTCAAAAGTCTAATTTGGTTTTAAAATAAGAAAGATCATATCATAAGGAACATGTGTACTACGTTTCAAGTTGATTGGACTTCAGGTTCATCAAAAACTACCTTTGACCAAAAATTTTAACCTGAAGTTGGACGAACGGACAGACAGACGGACAAACAGACAGAGAAACACACAGAGTCCCCCAGACCAGAAAACATAATGCCTCTTTACTATCGTAGATGGGGCATAAAAAAATTCTTAGTGTAAGATTGAAGAGTGATTTTTCTTTAAGGTGGATTTGAATGACAGAACTTCTAAGAATAATCTGTATCCTGCTAGCGTAATAGAATTAATGATAAGTTGAGGCATTTATCAATGGACTAAGAACTAATTCTTTTTGTGCTCTGGCAGATTTGAACCATTTAACTTACTTGGGACAAGTTGTCTCTTGCTACCCTGGTACCTCTCATAAATCTGTATCCTATAGTAATCCAGTCCAGATTCATGATCTTCAAATTTGAAGTTTGTACTTAAGGAAGTGGCATCAGACTACAAAAGATACATGAAGACATACTGTAAGTTTAGAAATTATAGTATGCATTTACCAGTATTATTGCTGTTTTTGAAGACTGAAAAAAAAAAACGCTAGATTAATAATAGCGATTTCAGAAAATGCTTCATACAGATACCTCTATCAGATTGCAAGTTTTTATTATTAAGATACTCAACCAGTAGCATTATTCCCATTCTTAATATTTGTTAAAAAATTTCTTAATTTACAGAACATACAGCATTCAAATTTAAACATAAGACACAAAATAATTTGACTTTTTTTCAATTTCAAGTTGGAAATCCCCCTTCTAAAATTAACTTCATACCTGGAAGTCAATATCACTACCCTGTGTCAATCCGTCTCCAAGGTAACTCAGGGCTGGAGGAGTTAAGTCCACAACATATGTATCAGTCTCATTAACAATGGAATTCAAAGCTCCGTTTGTTGTTTTCAGTTCTATCTTGATTCTATCTCTGTGTGCCAAGTGGAAATTAAGCCATTTAGCACTGGTGGAATCGTTACTAAATGTCACCCATTCTCTAATCACTGTGAAGTCATTGGACATGTTTCTGAAAAAAAGTTTTTACTTTAGAGCCATTCATATAGTATAAAACCTTCTAATAAAAAATTTCATGTAAGTGATCAAAAACTAGATAAAGTCTGACTTCCTAATTAATTGTAAATCAAATTAACTATTAATTTTTCTTTAAACTAAGCAAAATGAAGATTCAGTATTACCATTTAGTATTAAATATACAAAGAAATCGTAAGAATGGACAAAGAATACATATGATGACCTTCTACGTCATTTTGTCTCTGGTGGAGAGTATTCTCAATGGCAATTATACTACATTATACATACTGTGGATCTATTTATTTCTGTGGGTTAAGGAAAAGTAAAATGTTCGGGGATACTTCATTTCAAGTTTTTTTCGAAAGTCTGCATACAAGCCTAAAGAAAATGGGTCATTCATTGAACATTTAATTTTGTGCTTTATCTATACCCCTGAAATCCATCAAAATTGGTATACAGTGAAACCTGACTAAACCGAACCCCTTTCGGGACTTGAGATTTTATTCAGTTTTGGCAGGTATTCGGTTTCATAAGGTTCACAATGCATAAAATGTGATATAATTGGTCTTTAGAACAAGTTTGGATTAGACAGGTTTCCGGTTTATTCAGGGTTCGGTTTAATCAGGTTTCACTGTATAACCAATAGCTATGATTCCACAGTAAATATACTTACTGAGCGCTAGACACTTGTACATCATACTGTTTAATAGTTGATTCTGGGTCATAGTAATCCTTCCATTGGGCTTCTACCTTAGCCTGACTTGATGTGTAGTCTAAGTCAATAAAATTATCCATCAATCCATCAATAACTTGCCCAGGCACTGATGGAGTTAAATCGACCAATACTAGTAATAGAAATATTTTACATGCATAAAAAAGTCATATATGAGGTATAGAAAATTGAAGATTGTTTGTTTCTTTTTTTTTTTTTTTTTTTAGAAAAGATGGGGTTTAACGAAATCTTTACACAAAAACTTACAATCAATTGAAAGCATGTCCATTTTGTCACCTGCTTAAAAGTATAATGATTGTTTTTGTTAAATACCAGTTTCAGAATTATTGGCTTTATCAAGGCGTTCATTTTTAACTATGGTAGATGCTGCAGCACCTAGAAAGACCTATGACAGTAAACCTGGCAATCCTACGTTTTTAAAAACCAATCACAATTCAGACATTTTTCCTAATATGCCTAAACAAAGTTTTGCAAAAATTCACCAGCCTGATTTTAATTCTACTAGTCTAGAGCACCTGACTAGTGGCTAACCATGCAGGCTCCATCTATGACTGATACAACTAATTGACATGGTCTACAGAAGCTTCTGAAGACAAACTGAATTTTCATCAAACACATGTACTGTTATTTAGAACTGGTAAATTTTATATTAGTATATAAATTTAATTTACCTCCATTTGAAATTGCTGAAATATTAAGTTGTCTTGCTGCTCCATTGAATGCCCAGACTGTTGTATAGTAAATTCTGCCATGTTCAAGATAAGCAGCTTCTTGCAGGAGAACGCAGGCATCGTGTAACTGACGGCTTACTTGTGTCAAGTTAGAAACATCTGTAACATTTTCAAATGGCTCAGAGCCAATGCTAACCATGTAGAATGAAATTCCAGATTCAGGATCAAAGAAGCCTTGCCAGTTGGCACATATCTGTCATAGAAAAAATAACCATAAAAGTCTATATTCAAATGTGCCGAAAAAGCATTAATTGACTTGTTTTAAAGATGATTTTAGACTTTTTTTCCATACAGGTGTGAACTTATTTTCTTTCGACTAGTCTGCTAGCTTTACTTAAGCCATAGCTTAGCAAAACAAGTCAACTTCTGTGATATTTACCTTGTTAAAGTTAACTGTATAATTTTGGCTTCAACATTTGATAGTTTTTTTAAGGACCATTTCAAAAAGCTAGACTAGAATTGGACATTTCCAAGAACACAGGTTATTTGGTTGTAAATATACCTATTCCACATGGACTGTATTTTATTAAGTTTTGAAAAAGTTAACTATTACAAAATAATCTTACTTAAAAATTCAAATGATTGCCAATAAGAAAACTCTCAATCAGACTAAATGTTATACTTTGTTCACAACTTTTACAAATATTCCACTGTTCAGCTGATTTTCTTTTAATAAGTGAATTATATTTGCAAAATAAGAAGAATAGATATATATATTTCAATATTTGAAGAACAATTTTGTAAACAATTTCGATTTATTGAGGCCATTCATCTTACTGCATTTTTATTTGATAAACAAAACAATTATGAATAGCTTACCACATCTCGTTCTTTTGTAAACAACAGATCAACATCATATGTCTGTCCATCATAAACTTTGCCAGCAATTGGAGGGGTTGGGTCCACAATGATTGGCTGGTCTGCTGCTTTAATTGTTCTCAGGTCCACTGTAATCGAAATTACTTCATATGAAAAACCTTTTGAGGCTGATTTAAGGAAAAGTTGTATTGAGGTTTGGATTTAAAAAGTGTGGGAAACTGATTTCAATTCACAGCTTTTTGTTTACTTTTTTGATTTGCATGTACTGATTCTAAGTCATGGATGGATACCCAATATCCTATGGTTTTCTATTTTACTAAAATTTATTTTTCTAACTTTCACAAGCAAAAGATACTGAAATATAGTATTGATAATGTCTCATTAACTGTGTAACTATAGGCTCTTAAGTGCATGCATGAACATATTTTGGGCCATTGAGCTAATAATTACATTTATCTAACTCAAATCTTGAAGCAATATTTCATCAATTTCTTTGTTTGCAAGGAACTATATGCAAGAGTATTAAATTAAAATTCAATCTATCAAATTCACCAAAAAAAAATTTTCATTAGGACAAATTACATGTGAAAAGAAGGTGGTAGAAAATAATTACATTTCAGCTTGACTTTGATTAAGGTAAATTATTGTGAGGTTTTTTTTATTAAAAGGAATAATACAAATGCTTGAGTATCGCAATAGATAGAACTTGAATTGTGATACCTGGCTTTCAACTGCTGTATATGCCCATAACATAAGTAATGACCTAAACACTAACCTAAAATAGAATCTGATTATCTAATCTTTTAAATCAGCATCACTTACCATTATTAATAGCTTTGTTCTTTACCCATATTGGGATACCAGCTGTAATGGACACAGTTATCGTAACAAAATCAGTAAAATCTAGTCGTGTCCAGGGAAGTTCATAACAATCTCTTTGAGTAAGTCCAAGGCAGCAATCATTATATAATATACCTGATTCAGGATCACTGAAAACATAAACATTTATATGTAATCATATACTGTGGATTCATTTATTTTTGTGGGTACCAATGTTCGTGGTTTGAGGAAAACTTGCATATTCGTGGATGTTTAATTTCGTGGTTTTGACAAAGTATGCCTTCATCCTTTAGAAAATTTGCAATTTGTTGAATATTTAAATTCGTGGCTTCCCGGTACCCACGAAATCCACGAAAATTAGTATCCAACGAATATTAATGAATCCACAGTAGATTAATACATACTTTCTAGGAAGTGTTATACATATACAAATGTGTAAAGTTTTATCAATATCCATCAAGACGTTTTAGAGAAGCTGCACTAACAAAAAACTATTATCCCCTTTTTGCAATATTAAGTTCTAGTTACCCCCCTTGAAAATGTAGACCTGGAATTTTATTCCTTTATGCACATTTTCATTATTTAATCTACAACTATTCAAAGTTTCAGCAATATCTTTTCAGACATTTAGGCGGATATGCCCCGACAGGGTACCTGAACAGCAGGACAATCATATAAACCCCACCACTACCCCAAGACAAAAAAATAACAGTAAGTATACAAACTTTGTTTATGAAGGGTTCAACATATGAGAGCTTACTGGTTTTGTCCTATAGAAAAATAGAGTAGGTAAGTAGGTATCAATTTTGTTTTTTGTTAATTATTTTTTACCATGAGTAAATGGGGACCACCAACAACCTACAAAAATTAGCCATACAATTTGTAGAGAAGGCATTTTGGAGAGTTAAAAGACTATGGTAGGAAGAAAAACCCTAAACACATTTTTTAATATTCTGGCCTGATTCTACAACATTGTTATCTTAATATTCTGGCCTGAGTCTACAACATTGTTATCTTAATATTTGATCAAAAAACATAAAATGATTAATCATCTGTGTTTAACTACCAATGCATATTCAGGATAATAACATCTCAATGTCAAATGAAATTACCCAACTTGAAGCTTACAGAAACATATCTGCAAGGATACAGTGCCTAAGATGACATGTCACAGTTGTTGCTCATAATTTGACTTCTCTTTGAAGCGGCAATTACAAATATAGACTTCAGTCTCCTCATGCTGCAATTGAACTCCACAGTCCACTTTATACAAGCATGACAGTATGATAACATTATACCAACAAGGCCTTTTTAATACTTACTATGAAGTATGTCTGTAGGTCAGGTTATATTGAAATTCATCATATTGAATGTTGTACAGCTCATATATAATTGGAGGTGAATTGTCAACAATGTAAGGAGTTGTGTAAAGTTTTTAATACTTACGATGAATTGTGTCTGTAGGTCACGTTATATTGAAATTCATCATATTGAATGTTATACAGCTCATATATAATTGGAGGTGAATTGTCAACAATGTAAGGAGTTGTGTAAAGTTTTTAATACTTACGATGAATTGTGTCTGTAGGTCAGGTTATACTGGAATTCATCATACTGAATGTTATACAGCTCATATATAATTGGAGGTGAGTTGTCAACAATGTAAGGAGTTGTGTGGCATACAGTGGTTGCTAAGGGGCCTCCATATTTCACCCCATTTATAGCTCTTACTGTAATAAAATACTGGCCATCTGAAAATATAACAAGTCTTAATTACTAATTTTCAGGTTTATTCACAAATGAGTACCGGTATATGCTGTGGTGGCCTCCTCAAATTCTTTTAATAAACAAAACAATCTAATTGTAGTTACATTATAATAGTGTATTTAGAAATATTGATTCTGAGATAGCATCAATCATTGACAAACTAGAGGCTCCAAAGAGCCTGTGTCGCTTACCTGTGTCTAATGTTGTTTCCGAAATCATATTTAATAAGGTTAACCATTTTGATTGATAGGCAGGGTCTTTGGACACATTATTTTAAACTAAATACCCTAATGATGATTATTGCCAAGTTTGGTTAAATTTTGCTCAGTAGATTCAGAGAAGATTTTTGTAAAAATTGACAGACGCCAAGTGATGAGAAAAGCTCATTTGGCCTATTGGGCCAGGTGATCTAAAAACAGTATATCTTTATTTCCAATTTTATTGTTCATGCAAATTATGTTTAAAATACCTGGGAGCTGCTCATAAGGTGCTGGAAGTGGACTTATCATAGCACTGTGTGTCCACTGAGATACGTCAAACAGATGAGAATGTGGATCATAATGTTCTTGGATTGTTTCAGCACAGATTTCAGTACCAACAGTAACAGAGATAAATAAAAGACCAGTCTGCTTGTCATTAAATCCATCCCAGTTTGCTAAAACATCAAAATATGATTATCATTAGTACAAATTAGATGTGTTGGAACAACATGAATGGCTTGTAGTTATTCGAATGCTAGACATTCAATAAAACAAGAGTGCACACACTGAAATGTCTCGCCTTCTTTACTAATCACTGATATTATATTCACAAACGTCGCAGGCTCGACAAAAACCAAACAAAATACACATAATTTTGTTGTCAAATTGTTTATATCTACTTATATCAATAACCATTTAAAAAAAGAATGTGTCCCACACTGATGCCCCACTTGCATTTTCATTTTGGGGTCAAAACTAATTTTTCGAAGGATCATATCATAGGAAACATGTGTACTAAGTTTCAAATTGATATGACTTCAACTTCATCTACAACTACCCTAGACATGACAAATGATTGGACAAACAAACTAACAGAAAATTGAAAGGAGGAACGGACAGACAAACAGATGCACAGACCAAAAACATGATGCTCCTATGCAGGGCAATACATTTTTTTCTTCTTACCCGAGATATAATTATTTGCTCTTGTATACAGCATATCATTCATAAATGTTGCTCCATTGAAAACAGCTAATGATTCTGGTCCATCTTGTATTACTCTACAAAAGACAGTAAAAATGAAAGGTTTTGCACTGTTTGGCAAAGCAGTTGACCATCAAAATGCTTTAGGTTTTTCAAATTTATTGTAATAATACATATATATATATAATTATATACCAATGAAGCCTTCTAGATGTCACTTGTTCATTGTATAGTTAGGTTGCTGTCTCAATTTTTCATGTCTTTAATAGACTTCATGTAAAGTTTCATTGAAATCTGAGTCTCATGATGTGCCAACCATTGCCTGAGTTTTCCTTGGACAGCCTCTTAAATATTCCTAACATCTAGAAAAACTTATTCTGTCATATGTACTAATAGATCTATAAGAGGTTCTAGGTTTAAAGATGCACACTGAAATCAAACACTATTTTTTTAAACCTGTATATATTAAATTTTGTGACTTTTCTTTCACAGAACTTCTAGCAATCTATGTAAAGATAGAGTACACAGTTTTATCTATATATCATATTATCATATACCCTTGAGAATTGCATGAGACAATCACTCTGAAAAAGAATCTATACCTGTGATTTTTAACTGCTGAATTTTCACCTCTACACCACATAAGGAAATCTGGTCTATCACTTGGTATTATTTTTGTACTGCAATCTACGAATTCCAAATAGTCAATGGTGCTGTTGTTAATAGGACCTAAAATGCAATAATATGCATGATTATGCTTTAAACCTTTCTACTCATTAAAAATTATTCAATACAAAATTAGGAAAAGGTCTATAATCAAAGTTGGCAGGATCAATTAGACTGAATGTTATTTCCTAAAACATAGATTGGCTATGATCTTAACTAATGAATAGTTTGTTCAGTAACATGCATCTTGTTTACTATTGGTATCATAGGTTATATCATATACTTCCATAATATATTAACTCTCTCAGATTTTGTTTATTGAGCCTCTCTTCAAAGATAACTCACCTGTTTTTGAATGTGTAGTATACACCATAACACTTCTGGTGGAAATAATACTCTCAAATCCCAAAGATTTTATTATAATAGACATCTCACCTGTTTCTGGAGGCGTAGTATCCAACATTATTCCAGGGGTAGAAATAATACTTTCAAATCCTAAATCATTGATGATACGAAAGTTGAAGTAATGTGTCTTATTATGGGTCAGCCATAAATTATTATAATCAAAACTCAAGATATGTCCGATACCAAGCCTTTCGTAGTGCAGGAACATTCCATATTGTGCAAGCTTGAAGTGGTGGCCTTCTATTCCTTCCAGCAGTTCACATGTGCCATCATTGAAGTCATAATTGAAGCTCATACATTTGGTGTTCAGTAGGTCTGCACACTGTTTAGCACAATCACCAACTGAATGTTCTTTAGTTATCTCCCCTCCTAATGGAGCTATCAGTCGACCTTCTCTGAAGTCTGTGAACATTTCCATAACTTTATGGTTGTGTGGGTCATTACCTAAAAATGATATAAAAAAGAGATAAGGTAAATTTAATTCTGTTTTAATTTTGTTGCAAAAATTAGACATTATTTGAAATGATTATTTCAATTATAATAAACAGCTGGGCCATAAGCAAATGATACACCTGCCATGTTTTCTAAGAATAAAGTTAAATAACTTCTCAATGTTATATTAGATATTTATGAAAATCAAAAGGAAGCTTACATCATTAGTTATAAACAATTTACCAAAGTTTCATGAGAATTGCTGAAAGCATCTTAAGTTATTGTCCAAAAAATGGAAAATCCCCCCCTTTTTTAATGAATAAAACCCTATAACATGGAAATGTAAAATTCTAAAGAGCTTACATCAATAGATATATACAATTTACCAAATTTTTAGGAGAACTGCTGAATGAATTTTTGAGTTATTGCCAGAAAACTGGAAAATCATCCTTTTTAATGAATAAAACCTTGTAACTCGGAAATGTAAAATGTAAAATTTATAACATCGTGAGGGAGCTTATGTCAATAGATATGAACAATTCACCACAATTTCTTGCAAGTTTGTGAAAGCATTCTTGAGTTATCGTCTGAAAATTGGAAAATCCAGCTTTTTTTTAATAAATAAAACCCAATAACTCAGAAACATAGAATCTGAAATTTATTTAAAAAAAATGAAAAGGCGCTCTCGTCAATAGACAAATGGTAGATATAAACAATTCACCAAAAACTGGTAAAAGTGCTTTTGAGTTAATGTCTGATATGTTGACGATGGATGAACAACATGCAGACAGTTGTATACCATAATATGTCCTGTAAATGGACATATAAAAACAAGAGTTGCACATGCTGTTATACAAAGCATACCCTCACTCTATGTGGGCCATGTGAGCTAAAAATTAAAAAAAATGTTTAGCTCTTAAACTATAAATCTTTATAGCAGCAATGTCAGAATGGTCAGGATTTTTAGGTCAGGTATCAGGTTCTACTTTTTGTGGAAGGAGTCGACTTTCAGGCAGGGAGCCAATAAAAAAAATGGTGATAGTACAAGTCAGGTATTTTCCTATCTAAATATAAAATCTGAGGGGATTTTAGATTGCTTGCCAGCTGAACCGTGAAATCAATATAACTGTATCAGAGGGAGGAGCTAAAGTCAAGTGCAACCCTGACTGACTATTCATAAATCAGGACCATGTCTCATAATTTACATTATGAAACTCAAGAATTAACTTAGATCTTGTGGTACAAAGCCATCAGCATTAACATAAACCGTGTTCCATGGAATTTCTACCACACCCCTCCCCAAAGACACTAAATAACTTACTAAGATCTGGTGGAACATATGTAGTAGCATCTACATTGACAGTGTTCCAAGGAATTACTTGATCACCCCACACCCCTCACCCCACATAAACTCTAAAACTTACTTATATCTTGTGGAACATATGCAGCAGTATCTACATTGACAGTGTTCCATGGAATTACTTGATCCCCCCACACCCCTCCCCCCACAGAAACTCTAAGACTTACTTAGATCTGGTGGAACATATGCAGCAGCATCTACATTGACAGTGTTCCATGGAATTACTTGATCACCCCACACCCCTCCCCCCACATAAACTCTAAGACTTACTTATATCTTGTGGAACATATGTAGTAGCATCTACATTGACAGTGTTCCATGGAATTACTTGATCATCCCACACCCCTCCCCCCACAGAAACTTAAAAACTTCCTTAGATCTGGTGGAACATATGCAGCAGCATCTACATTGACTGTGTTCCATGGAATAAGTTGATACCCCTACACCCCTCCCCCACAGAAACTCTAAGACTTACTTAGATCTGGTGGAACATATGCAGCAGCGTCTACATTGACAGTGTTCCATGGAATTAATTGATCACCCCACACCCCTCCCCCCACAGAAACTCTAAGACTTACTTAGATCTGGTGGAACATATGCAGCAGCATCTACATTGACAGTGTTCCAGGGAATTACTTGATCGCCCCACACATCTTTTCCATATCCCAATCCAACTTGTGTCAGAACTATATCAGAGTCTTCGTATACAACAACAGATGCCTTCATCACGGCTGGATTACTGGTTGATAAAAAGTCTTCTGTAAATCGACCACCAGGAAGAGTTACATCATATGTATTTAAAGAACAAGTTGCCATAGAGCGCACACCAGCATCATTTTGTGCATACATTGTAAAATACAGAGGGACTCCAGTAGCACTTAGTCTCTGAAATTACAACATGTAAAATAACAAGACCCGGATGTTTGCGTTTTAGCAAGTGATCTTGGTTATTTAATGTAAAACAATCTCCGTTACATCTTGGCCTTAATACATATTAAGGAGGCTCGAGGGTATAAAAATTTCAGAAAAAAATTAAACATTTATTTTTCATCACAAATTTTATTCATAACCTTTATTAGTTGTTACTTTATCATATGGTACACAAATCATTAAAAAAAATCAATTCATGTTGGCCACAGATGACTTTTAAAATGTATCTGTCATTGAAAAAGCTCCAAATTATCTCCCTTTGGTGCAAAAATGCTATTTTTTAGCATTAAAATTGAAATATCTTTTTTAACTCATCTGTGACCTATATTTTTTATTATAATTTTCAAATAAGCTGTACTTAAACTAAACCATTGCAAAGTTTGAGCAATTTCTGTAATTTAGTTCTTTCTTTATTTCTATATTACCTCTATTTCTCCTATTTGTTCAACAGAAAAAAAGTACCTTTAAACTAGAGGCTCTAAAGAGCCTGTGTCGCTCACCTTGGTCTATGTGAATATTAAACAAAGGACACAGATGGATTCAAGACAAAATTGTGGTTTGGTGATGGTGATGTGTTTGTAGATCTTACTTTACTGAACATTCTTGCTGCTTACAATTATCTCTATCTATAATGAACTTGGCCCAGTAGTCACAGTGGAAAATATTTACAAATTTTGTGAAAATTGTTAAAAAATGACTATATAAAGGGCAATAACTCCTTAGGGTCAATTGGCCATTTTGGTCATGTTGACTTCTTTTTAGGTCTTACTTTGCTGTACATTATTGCTGTTTACAGTTTATCTCTATCTATAATAATATTCAAGATAATAACCAAAAACAGCAAAATGTCCTTAAAATAACCAATTCAGGGGCAGCAACCCAACAAAGGGTTGTCCGATTGGTCTGTAAATTTCAGGGCAGATAGATCTTCACCTGATTAACAATTTTACACCATGTCAGATTTGCTCTAAATGCTTTGGTTTTTGAGTTTTAACCCAAAAACTGCATTTTACCCCTATGTTCTATTTTTAGCGGTGGCGGCCATCTTGGTTGGTAGGCCGAGTCACCGGACATATTTTTTAAACTAGATACCCCAAAGATGATTGTGGCCAAGTTTGGATTAATTTGGCCCATTTGTTTCAGAGAAGAAGATTTTTGTAAAAGATTACTAAGATTTACGAAACGTTAAAAATTGACTATAAAGGGCAATAACTCCTAAAGGGGTCAACTGACCATTTCGGTCATGTTGACTTATTTGTAAATTTTACTTTGCTGAACATTATTGCTTTTTACAGTTTATCTCTATCTATAATAATGTTCAAGATAATAGCCAAAAACAGCAAAATTTCCTTAAAATTACCAATTCGGGGGCAGCAACCCAACAACAGGTTGTCCGATTCATCTGAAAATTTCAGGGCAGATAGATCTTGACCTGATAAACAATTTTACCCCTGTGTCAGATTTGCTCTAAATGCTTTGGTTTTTGAGTTATAAGCCAAAAACTGCATTTTACCCCTATGTTCTATTTTTAGACGTGGCAGCCATCTTGGTTAGTTGGCCAGGTCACCGGACACATTTTTTAAACTAGATACCCCAATGATGATTGTGGCCAAGTTTGGTTTAATTTGGCCCAGTAGTTTCAGAGGAAAAGATTTTTGTAAAAGTTAACGACGCAGGATGACGACGACGGACGCAGGACGACGACGGACGATGGACGCAAAGTGATAGGAAAAGATCACTTGGCTCTATGGGCCAGGTGAGCTAAAAAATGGATGTTTCTTTCGAAGGTAGATTGTGAGCGTAAATGAACTGTGACCCCATTTTTTATTTCATTCTTCTATCTAAAAGATAATAATGCACATGAATATTTCAGGACATATTTGATTTATTTTAATAAATATAGGATTTAACAAGAGGCTCTCAAGAGCCTGAATCGCTCACCTTAATTCTTTTGGTTAAATCTCTCATCAATGATTATTTTGGCTTTTCAATTTATTTAAATGTTTTTTGGATCGTCCTATTTTCTTCAAAAGCCAAAAAAAATAATCATTTTCTCCTATGTTCTATTTTAGCCATAGGAGCTATGTTTCTTGACATACAAGGAAATAAAATATAAAATTTATACTAGATACTCTGAAACTCATTTAGCCTAAGTTTGGCTGAAATTGATACAGCAGTTTCAAAGGAGAAGATTTTTTAAAGTAAGTCAACATGATGAACAAATTGTGAAAAAAGTCTTTAAAGGGCAATAACTCCTTAAGGGGTCAATTGACAATTTTGGTCAAATTGACTTAATTGAAGATCTTACTTTGCTGAACATTATTGCTGTTTACAGTTTATTTCTATCTATAATTATATTCAAGATAATAAACAAAAACAGCAAAATTTCCTTAAAATTATCAATTCAGGGGCAGCAACCCAACAACAGGTTGTCTGATTCATCTGAAAATTTCAGGGCAGATAGATCTTGACCTGATAAACAATATTACCCAACGTCAGATTTGCTCTAAATGCTTTGGTTTTTGAGTTATAAGCCAAAAACTGCATTTGACCCTTATGTTCTATTTTTAGCAATGGCAACCATGTTTGTTGATAGATCATAACTTCGGATACAATTTACAAACTAGATACCCTAAGGAACATTCAGTTAAAGTTTGGAAGTATTTGGCCCAGTAGTTTCAGAGGAGAAGATTTTTGTAAAAGATTACTAAGATTTACGAAAAATGGTTAAAAATTGACTATAAAGGGCAATAACTCCTAAAGGGGTCAACTGACCATTTCCGTCATGTTGACTTATTTGTAAATCTTACTTTGCTGAACATTATTGCTGTTTACAGTTTATCTCTATCTATAATAATATTCAAGATATTAACCAAAAACAGCAAAATTTCTTTAAAATTACCAATTCAGGGGCAGTAACCCAACAACAGGTTGTCTGATTCATCTGAAAATTTCAGGGCAGATAGATCTTGACCTGATAAACAATATTATCCCATGTCAGATTTGCTCTAAATGCTTTGGTTTTTGAGTTATAAGCCAAAAACTGCATTTGACCCCTATGTTCTATTTTTAGCAATGGCGACCATTTTTGTTGATAGATCACAACTTCGGATACAATTTACAAACTAGATACCCTAAGGAACATTCAGTTAAAGTTTGGAAGTATTTGGCCCAGTAGTTTCAGAGGAGAAGATTTTTGTAAAAGATTACTAAGATTTACGAAAAATGGTTAAAAATTGACTATAAAGGGCAATAACTCCTAAAGGGGTCAACTGACCATTTCCGTCATGTTGACTTATTTGTAAATCTTACTTTGCTGAACATTATTGCTGTTTACAGTTTATTTCTATCTATAATTATATTCAAGATAATAAACAAAAACAGCAAAATTTCCTTAAAATTATCAATTCAGGGGCAGCAACCCAACAACAGGTTGTCTGATTCATCTGAAAATTTCAGGGCAGATAGATCTTGACCTGATAAACAATATTACCCAACGTCAGATTTGCTCTAAATGCTTTGGTTTTTGAGTTATAAGCCAAAAACTGCATTTGACCCTTATGTTCTATTTTTAGCAATGGCAACCATGTTTGTTGATAGATCATAACTTCGGATACAATTTACAAACTAGATACCCTAAGGAACATTCAGTTAAAGTTTGGAAGTATTTGGCCCAGTAGTTTCAGAGGAGAAGATTTTTGTAAAAGATTACTAAGATTTACGAAAAATGGTTAAAAATTGACTATAAAGGGCAATAACTCCTAAAGGGGTCAACTGACCATTTCCGTCATGTTGACTTATTTGTAAATCTTACTTTGCTGAACATTATTGCTGTTTACAGTTTATCTCTATCTATAATAATATTCAAGATATTAACCAAAAACAGCAAAATTTCTTTAAAATTACCAATTCAGGGGCAGTAACCCAACAACAGGTTGTCTGATTCATCTGAAAATTTCAGGGCAGATAGATCTTGACCTGATAAACAATATTATCCCATGTCAGATTTGCTCTAAATGCTTTGGTTTTTGAGTTATAAGCCAAAAACTGCATTTGACCCCTATGTTCTATTTTTAGCAATGGCGACCATTTTTGTTGATAGATCACAACTTCGGATACAATTTACAAACTAGATACCCTAAGGAACATTCAGTTAAAGTTTGGAAGTATTTGGCCCAGTAGTTTCAGAGGAGAAGATTTTTGTAAAAGATTACTAAGATTTACGAAAAATGGTTAAAAATTGACTATAAAGGGCAATAACTCCTAAAGGGGTCAACTGACCATTTCCGTCATGTTGACTTATTTGTAAATCTTACTTTGCTGAACATTATTCCTGTTTACAGTTTATCTCTATCTATAATAATATTCAAGATAATAACCAAAAACAGCAAAATTTCCTTAAAATTACCAATTCAGGGGCAGCAACCCAACAACGGGTTGTCTGATTCATCTGAAAATTTCAGGGCAGATAGATCTTGACCTGATAAACAATATTACCTCATGTCAGATTGCTCTAAATGCTTTGGTTTTTGAGTTATAAGCCAAAAACTGCATTTGACCCCTATGTTCTATTTTTAGCAATGGCGACCATGTTTGTTGATAGATCAAAACTTCGGATACAATTTATAAATTAGATACCCTAAGGAACATTCAGTTAAAGTTTGAAAGTATTTGGCCCAGTAGTTTCAGAGGAGAAGATTCTTGAAATAGTTTACGACGACAGACGACAGACGACAGACGACGGACGCCAAGTGATGGCATAAGCTCACTTGTCCCTTCGGGACAGGTGAGCTAAAAACTGCAAGTGTAAACAAGTTTAATCATTACATCATCAGCTGATATTTTTTTACGCAAACATCATGGTGATGCAACTGATAAAAATCACCTCCAGCTTCCTCTAGCCCTTTCACATATTTAGCAATTGTCAGGGTTAGTAACATCTCAGGATTAGATCTGCTTATATTTGCAGAATATTCAATGAATATACATTCATCGTCTAATTGAATATATCGGATAATCGGATATTTTTAGCTGACATTTTGGGTATCCAATTGGCCGGAGTCTACTGTATAAGATAAAGTTCATTTATAGAAAAATATAGCAAAATCCTATATTAAAATTTTTTTTTTATTTAGACCTGTGAGCCCCCTTAACTGGAAACTTTTTTCTTTAAAATATTTTTTTGTGTTCATTTCAAATTTGTGAATAATTATGTTTTTGCAGATTTCCTATAATAATGTAAGTATTTTATACAATTTCGATGAAATACTAATTGCCTAAAATCTTGAATGCGGAATTTTTACTAAAACAACAAAATCATGTATTGATGAATTTTTTTTTTCTTTTCTGAATCATTGGAAATACATATGTTTGCATACACATCTCAAAGGCAAATAAATAGAAAAGTAATAACATTATGAAAACTTAAAATAAAATTCTATCATTGGAATACTAGATACAAGCATGTTATAAAGACTTGCCTCATCAACTGATGTTTTTGGTCCACCTAGAGTATGCTGGTCCATTACATCTTTTCCTCCCGGTACTGTTCCCACATCAAGGAAGTAAGCCACGTCACTTCTGTCATCCTCAGCACGTACAGCGATTTCAAACATTGGCTCTACATAATCTCTATCTGGTATCTGTTCCACTTCACAACTTGGTGTGGCCTAAATATTTAAATAAAAAATACTTATCTCACTAATGAGTTGTTGGAGATTCCATATCATTGAAGACATTAATTGTGGTTAAGTTTGAAATGTTGAAAAGTATTTTTTGCTCATTTTAAAATCATTTTTTTTGGGGGGGGGGGGGGGGGGGGGAGTTGTCAACATCATTTATCTCTCACAATCTATTCTGTTTTCAATTCTAAATTCAACTTTCATGGGAAAAGACTACTATCTATTAAAATCCTCTAGTTATTCCAATAACAATTAACAGCTACTGAATAATTTGAAGCAATCAACAACTGTTTTAAACAACACAAAAATTAAATGGCATGAAATGTTGGTGATGTAATATGTCGATACACCGTAGTTGCTTTAAAGTTAAAGTTCCCAATGGAAAAAACACCTATTTTAAGAGTTTTTAAGAAACAGACAAGAGTTTTATCTAGTGTTTTGTTTGAAAATATTTTCTTATACCCCTTCTTTTAGACAGGAAGGTGGGTACAATAAATAATTTTACTGTAATAACATAATCTGTTAAAACATTCACAAGTCAAGGGACTTCTGACAGCAAAACAATTATACACTTTATCATTACCCTTTTTTTCCTGTTTGTATCAGCTCCATCAGTAAATGGTGAAATATCTGGAGGAGTTTTGTCTTCTTCATCTTTTCTATTGTCTATCAGTTTCTTAGTAATTGTTGGAGCCTTGTATGACCATAGTGTAGCTTTAAACAAGGTTTTCGTAAACTTAGCAACACCAATATCAACCTCTAAGGTCACCAGCGCATACAAGTTCAGCTCTATTGGGGTCAATTTCAAGTACATAACCAGGCTGTAAAAGAAAATTATATTGATGATGATTTTCTTTGTTAACAGTTTCTCTCCATCTACTATAGATTTATGTAGAGTGACCAATTTTTTAAAAACTTTTTTGTCATTTGGTTCCTGGCAGATAGTTATCTCATTGGCCATCATACCACATCTTCTTATTCCTATAAAATTGTCATTTAGGGTCAATTAGTCATCCAATTTTTCAGTTTAATAAGGCATTTTTGTAGATCTGGTACAGCTGATAATTTTTTCTGTTAACAGTTTTATTTTTAATTTTTGATTTGATAAGTAAAAATATGAAAATTAGCCAAAACAAAATCATTATTCAAGGGAAATAACTCCTTTAATGAGTCATCTGATAATTATGATAAAAAAGGCAGATGTTGCTATTCTAAGCATCTAGAGGGAACTTATTGAATGTAACCTGTCATTTATCCAGCATCTAGAAAAAACTTGTTAAATGAAATCTGCCACTTACCCAACATCTAGAGGGAACTTGTTAAATGAAATTTCAGCTGTTGTTGGGAAACGCAGGTCCATTATTCTGCCTTCTAATCGAAGTTTTCCATACAATGCAAATCCAATACCCAGTTCACCATAGACCGTCACCCCACCATAAGGTTCTACACCACATATAGCCTTCATTTCTAACACCTTGGCACCAATCTCAAACTTCATTCCATAGTATGCTCCGGCACCAAATGCTGAAATAATAAAAAAACTTACATCAAAATTTATTCTTATAATAATATACTTATTCTGACACAATTGATCATAAGATGACACATAACTCCAGTGAAAAAAAAGCAGAAATAGAGAATTATGAAAAACATTCAAATTGGCTGTTGGCTGGCTGGAAACATCAAAGTACACATAATTTCGAAACGTGACACTAATTCTGGCCCAGATTAGGTTGGTCTAGTTGTTCCAAAATGTTAATTAATTTGAAAGGTGGTTATACTGAATGCAAGACTATATCACAAAATCTGAATTTGAAATCCAACCATTAGAGCAAAATTTTTTACAAAACTTCTAAAAGCAGGTCAACTCTATCACTAGTAGCTATATAGTCAATCAGAATATTAAAAAGGTTTTCTTTCCATATCCTTTAATATACAATAAAAAATAAAATATCTTTACTATTTATTTATTAAAAAAAAATCAAAAATCAAAAACCCCTTTAGCTTGGAATTATACACATTCCCTTTATGAACTATATGTCTTTGGTAAAAAAAAGCATGTATGATTCACGACCAAGTATGGTCATTACTAATCTAATGGTTAACAAATTGTAAATTCTACCAAAAGGAAATGTGACTACTCACAGAACTGCATTGGTACTAGTCCTCCGACCAACATGTGAATACTATATTTAAACAGATCTACATCCTGTTTAGGAAAACTAAAGTCTCCCTTCAGTGTAAAGTCAAATGATTTAAACACCTCGTCTCCATTGCTCAGTAGCTTGGTCAGGAACTCAGAATACTAAAATTAGAAAATTGAAAAATAAAAAAGAATAACAAAGATCTTATTTATGATTGCTGAAATTTTCTTTATCAATAAGAAACCTAAATGTTCCATGATTTCAAAATATAAGAACAGAAAAAATATTCACATCATATATTTATTCTGTAACTAAAATTTGCGGGTAAGAGCAAACAAAATTAATGCATCTTATATAGATATAGGTAGATTAAATGAGTTAAACAATCTAATGAAATCAGTTCATTGTTCAGGTATTATCAAATATTAAGAGGTACTGTGGATTCATTATTATATGTGGGTTACACATTTTCATGGATTTTCAGGATATAAGTAAACCATGAATATACCAATTTGTATGCGGACTTCTACAAAACCAGATGAAAATTTTGTCATTAATGGCGTCAAATACCATATTGAAAGAGTATAAATTCTTTGGATAGCACAACTTCAAGACGGGTTTGTTTTAGCTCTGGACTAGATTTTTCAAGTCTTTAGCCAGTACAATTATTCTAAATACTATGTCAGGGTCAATACAGAGACAGTTGATACAACTATCATATAGACCAATTATCAAAAACATACCAATGCCTTTGCTAAGTCTCTCAAATCTTTCATAAGCTGGGCCACTAATATTGGATCAACATTCTTGAAGTCCATTAAAGTTTCTATGTCACCAACTGTCATATTGGCTAACGTCTCTCCTAAAAGTTTAGCTCCAACCTCGGACAATCCTTGACCAATAGCATAGGCATCTTTTATACCAGTTACAGCTACATCCAGTGAATTAAAGATTTCTTCACCTACAAAAAGTTAAATTATGTAGACAATTTTTTTTTAAATGTACATTTGTGGAAAATGATATTGAAGCTACTAGACAATTATAGTTGGATATTAGTTTATTTTGTTTGTTCATTGCCCTTAGCTGTACCATAGTGACCAGTTTTTATTGTAGAGGAAGTAAGGAGACCCTGGATAGAGCAACACACTTCAGCAGCAGGAATTTTGACAATCCTTGTCAGTTAATCTTTATTTTATCATTGGTTTGTTGCTTTTAAGTGTTGCTAATCTTGTTTGGACAGTTTTCCATGTTTGATTATAATGAACTATTTCAATTTCCAAAGTTTTTACCTTTTTTTATAAACTACAACCTCCATCTCCCCTCAATCTAAGCTAACAAATAAAAATAAAAAGAAGATATTTATCTCCCTTTATTGTAATATTGACCTTCCTCTACTATCAAATTTACCTTCCTCTACTATCAAATTTACCTCCCTTTATTGTAATATTAACCTCTTTTTATTGTAATATTCAAAACATTGTTTTTCCCGTCTGTAATTTTTCTCCTTCTACTTCTACTTCTACTGTTATATTTACCTCCCTGTACTGTAAAGGTTCCACTGAAGACTTCTACTTCTACTGTTATATTTACCTCCCTGTACTGTAAAGGTTCCACTGAAGACTTCTACTTCTACTGTTATATTTACCTCCCTGTACTGTAAAGGTTCCACTGAAGACTTCTACTTCTACTGTTATATTTACCTCCCTGTACTGTAAAGGTTCCACTGAAGACTTCTCCACTCACACCAACAGTTGTAGGATTTCCACTGCCAAGAGCTTTAAGAGCAGACTTTCCACCAGATTTTTCATCACCATCACCCACATATGTTATGGAATAATCCTTACTATTTTTCTAAAATAACATCAAAGATAATCAATTAATATTCGCTTTATTTTTCTACTAGCGATATTTTTCCACTTGAAAAAAATCTTTTTAAAAATGGCTGGCATAAAATTATTGGTGTACAGTATAACCTTTTAAAGGATGTCTCTTCTCTCATTCTGACATTATCACTAAATATAAGAGTGTAGTTTAGCTAATCAAAATCTGGCATTTAAACGTGAAGTATAATAATTGCAAATATTCCATGCATAATTAAGGGGAAAAAAATTTATCAATAATTGTTTATGAGGTTGACTCTTCAAAGTTAAGAAACTGGATGAATGAAAAGTCTACTGCATTATACTTACACTGTACTCAATACAGGCAGCTACATAAATATTCTTTTCTTCCTCAGTTGCATTTCTATCCGTCAATATCTGTAGACCTGTTTTCATGTCAGTGACGTCAACCCTTAGAAAGTAAACAAAGCAATAAACGTAAAATAAAATTTAAAAAAAACTGAAATCATATATTTGAGGTTTTATAGGTTGCACTTTGTAAATCATGTGTGATTTGCAAGTCACGCCTCTTTTGGGGAGAAATTGAATGTGCATAAAATACTGCTACTGTTTACATAGTTGTTGCCATGGATGCAAAGTAATTTTTTTTTAATTAAGACTTGATTGGAGAATTAAATGGATATAAATAAAAATGTCTATTTATTTAACTTATTTTTCAGGAGGACTGGAAGACATTTTGGTGTTGAGTCAAATTTAATGGAAAAATTCAGTGCGAACCTGCAATGTTTATAAATGGAGGGCAGTAAAACTTGAAAATATGCCGCACAGCTATATGTTTTTATTAGTGCAAAAAAAAGTAGTGCATGTCTCCTTTCCAGGGAAATATAACATTCTCCTCAAAACTTCCTGAATGAAGAGTGACTGCATATGCAATTTAGGCAGTTCCTATGGAAAACTGCATTGCTGGTTTTACACAAGTGCAACCTATAAGGTAAATAATGGGAATTCACCCCTCAGCCTCCCTGGGATCCCAATTTCGGACCCCTTTTGGGTTTTCATTTTACAGAAACAACATGGAATCATTTTGGAATACATTGGCTTGAGCTTTGTCTAAGAAAAGTGAAAAAAATCATGGAAATTATGACTGTACAGTGTGGGTTGGAGCTTTGGAGCATGGGGTCTATGGGAAAAAAGTTATGAATTGGCCTGATGGCACTAGAACTCTTGAAAGAGCTCACAGATTATCTTATATGCTAGATAAAAGAATATTAAAAGAAAATCTTCCCCGTTTCTCTCCAAACGGTGATCCTTTAGATATTTCACACCTTTACCATAACCCCAAATGTATTAAACCGGAGCACCTGATTTTAGAGTCGCACAGTATAAACATAGAGAGAATTTTCTGTAGACGGACAAAACAGTGTACAAATAATCATTTACCGTGTTGTCTTATCTGATGCAGGTAATTTATTTATTTTTAACATGTCTTGATCGGAGTTTTTTGGCAAACGAATACTCTTGAGGCTGTTTTGCGGCCAGCCGTTTTGTCGGTAAAAGTTTGTTTTTCTCATAGTCTTTTTCCTCTTGATACTCATCATATATTTTATATAGTTCATGCTTTTTTGAGCATCTCTGATCTGTGTACTGCTTTGACTGCTTATATAATTTATGTTTTTCATTGTGTTGTTGAATATTTTTCAGACCTCGGGCAGCACGACTTCCTGGTTCGATGGGAACCCCAGCCGCTTTACAGAGTTTAACGATGGATTCTCCAGGGCCATTATTTACATTGTGTATAGCTGTATGTACCCTTCCTTTATAGTTTCTGGTAAATGTTACATTGCTAGGTACAGTTGCACGTATTGCACGGTTAGTTGCCTCAGCTTTTTGTGTGTTAGTGTTTTTGCATGTACGGTTTAGCATGGTAGGTCCAAGGCGATATTTTACGCATTCACGTAACAATGCTGCTGTGTTCTCTGATTTATTTAATTTAAAGTTATTTTTCAGATAAGCTGATTTTTCAGTCCATGTCTTCAAACTGTTCCTATTTGAACAAACAAGGGAATATTTTGTACACCCGTTATGATCACCCTGATAGCAAGAAACTATAGCATGACATGCATATGATAGGTGAACTTTTACCCGTACAGAGTCCATATTGAATTTATCAAAGGCAGCATTGTATTCTGCCTGACAACGTGCTGCCATATCTAATGCAAACCTTTTTAGCATTTTATCTTTCTCTGAAACTAATCGTGCCGGCATTATTTCCTTCAGACCTGACATTTTTTTAATAAAATTTCTATGATTTGCGGACACATGTCTTGTATCTAGAAAATGAATTGGCTGAGTATTGGTTGTACCAGCTTTAAAAAGAGACTCTGCAGCTCTAAATGCACTGCTGTCAGGGTCAGTGGTAATTTCTTGAACTTCCAGACCATCATTTTTCAGGTCTAACAAGCAGTCTTTAGCCCATCGCTCCTCACTGCCTATGCTGTCATGCATTTCAATGTTTGCGGAACAGTGACCTTTGTGAGATTTAACTTTTGTTTTTGTTTTATGTTCACTCTTATTTGAGCAAAGCTTAGACACTTGTCTTGTGCTTACAATACTGTGCTTATAAGTATTATTTTCTAACATGTTATATGTACATTGGGTAGCTGGTTGAAATGGTGTTTTACCCATTCCGGAATAAATAGGGTTATTATACATTCCGTCGGCCTGAATGTTAATAATATTAGGATTATCACCTCTTAATATGTTTATTTCCTTAATTAATTTTCTTTTCTGAACCAAATCCTTTTGATTGTACTCTTCTATAATTTCAGAAACAACATTAGCACTGTGTTGCATACTTGAAGTGGAAGGAGCTGGTATATTAGAACCAAGAAATAATTTCTGTAGACCAGTTGTGCTGATAGCTATGTGATTAAGTGCGACTTGTATGGATAGATTAATAGCTGCTGTTCGACGACCACGTTTCTTAGCGATCACCTCATTGTAAAGGTTGAACATTTTTGAATGGTAAGAACACTCATTGCAGCTTGCTTTTTCCCTCCAGGCAGCCCCTCTTTGCTGCTCTGCACTTAAATCCCATGATATGAACCCTGTACACATAGGGGATATTTGTCTGTGTTCTATGAAAACCTCATTCCACATCTGTTCAAGTTCATTGATCCGAAGGAGTCGAAAACTATTTTTCTCTGACCTGAAGTTGAAAAATGTTGCCAAAATTGAAGTAAATTAGTTTTTTATTTGTTAAACTAAGTTTGGAAAATGTGAAAATAATTTTATTTTGAATTACCTCCCTTACAATAGTGTTTTCTTTAAATAAGCTTTTTGATCAAATGTACTCTCAAAAGTGCATATTTTTTTCTCTGCCTGTGTTTTTATATATATTATATATAAAAACCATGCACTATTTAGCTCTTGAAAATATATATAGGACTAGAAATTTTAAAATAAGTATAATCCTAGCTTGCATTTTCTTCAGATGTCACATTTAAAGAATTGGCATATAAGACACATGCCTTTTTCTTCATAGTTGTTTATAAATGGCTTTTTTAAGCAAGTTTAATTATTTTTGAAAGCTTAATAACAAAAAAAAGTATTCTTACCCTGTTTTTGTTTCATTTTCAGCACATTTTTCAACTTCTGTTTGTGTCGGAGGCTTCGGCCTTAGAAAGCGAGCTGACTTTGTAGAGGCAGGAATTAGTTGAACATTCTTTTTATGAACAGATTTAGTCACTAAGTCATACAAGTCTTTTGGTAGTCTCACAAATTTGCCTTTTTCAGCAGGTAAAGTCTTATTTCTGTATTTTTTCCCCTTATTATATGGCTCGTTTCCTTTCTGAAATGTATATTTCCTTAGACGCCATGGGATTAGACCCATTGTTATTGAAAGAATTGTTTGAAATGCACTTTATTCCAGTATTTTAATATTTAAACATCAAATATAGGACCTTACAACTAAACAATCATGAATGACTAAGTTTTTTGTTTATATCTGATGGAACTGAAGGTGACCCCAGATGTAAGATTTTTTATATAAATCATATAAAATTCATCATGATGGCTAAGCTCATTATTTTGTAATTTGACAAGTTCATATAATTTGACCTCTCTTCATTTAATTTTTTTATCAGTGCTGACAGGCTTGTGTGCTATAACATAAACAGAAAGTAAAGATAAGGTGTATGTTTTTGTTATAGGGATAGTTTTTTGAAGCTTGTATGACAACTTTTTATGCATTTTATGGTATAGTACATAAAGAAGACAAAAATTCTACAAAATAAACAGATTGTAGTAAAACTAACCATGATTCAAATAGCTATTACACAAAGGCACAAGAAAAACACAAATATATAATGAGTTTATTAAGTAGACAAAAAAAAATAATAATTTGAATAAAAAAAAAAAAAATAGCGAACAGGGAAAAAACACATCTTGCCGCAAACAGGGTATAGTTACTAGAAGTACTATAAAAATACAATAATGAAAAAACTACCATTGTAACTTATTATTTTCTATTACTTGCATAAATAACAACAAGAATATAAGAATATTTTGATACTAAAAGGGGTTTGAAAGTACAGTATAGGTTGCACTTTGTAAATCACGTGTGATTTGCAAGTCACTCCTCTTTTGGGGAGAAATTGAATGTGCATAAAATACTGCTACTGTTTACATAGTTGTTGCCATGGATGCAAAGTAATTTTTTTTTAATTAAGACTTGATTGGAGAATTAAATGGATATAAATAAAAATGTCTATTTATTTAACTTATTTTTCAGGAGGACTGGAAGACATTTGGGTGTTGAGTCAAATTTAATGGAAAAATTCAGTGCGAACCTGCAATGTTTATAAATGGAGGGCAGTAAAACTTGAAAATATGCCGCACAGCTATATGTTTTTATTAGTGCAAAAAAAAGTAGTGCATGTCTCCTTTCCAGGGAAATATAACATTCTCCTCAAAACTTCCTGAATGAAGAGTGACTGCATATGCAATTTAGGCAGTTCCTATGGAAAACTGCATTGCTGGTTTTACACAAGTGCAACCTTATAAGACTTAAGCAAATCCTTTTCTATCATGTAACATTGAACTTTATGATAATGGCAAAATATGTCCCTAACCAAACTCACTCCTTTTATTATATTTTAGTATCATTAAGGACAGGGTGATTCCTTCATATTCTTCAAAAACTTAAGACTAATTTGATTTTGGGTGTTTCAGCACCACTTTTAAGTGCCTGTTTATGCTATTTCTTGGTGGACAGCTTTTATTGGTGGAGGAAGCTGGAGTGCCCAGGGAAAAACACTGACCCTCGATAGGAAAACTGACAATCCTAGTCGATTAAGATTGGAGTTGAATGCAACTGCACAAGTGGAGTTTGAACTCACAACCTCAGTGTTGACTGCTAGTGATTACAATAGTAACTACTTAAACCACTCAGCCACCGAGGCCCCTCAAAAACTTAGATTAAGGGGAAGTATAAGAGCACTTACTCTGTTGTTGCAGCACGTCTTCGTCTCCTACGCCCTGGACATGTCTTTTTCTTCAGGTTAGATGCTGTCAGTAACTGATAATCTTCACATGTTCCAGGAGAAATGTAGCATGCAGTCAATGCTATGGTAGTCTTGTAAGCTAAAGCTGGAGTGGTATCCAGGGTAAAGTTTAACATGAATGAGCTATTCAAATTTTCAACATGTTCAATTCCTGTAAAAAATAAATTTAAATGATAATCATTTCAATAGTTCCTGAAAAAAAACCCACATTCCTCCTTACAGCTGTTTAAAACTGTCATCATGGTTTTGATAGTTCAACTCATTAAGCAATTTAAAAATTATTTTTTTGTTTTTTTGCATTTTCTTTTTAGGCATTGAAACTGCTTTTTAAAACAGATGTTGAGATTTTTAAATAGGACGGAAAGCAATAAATCTATTTTTATAAGATTTTCTAAAATATATGATTCAAATAATAAATCATTATCTTTTCAACCATTACTATCAAAGTGGTCTCAAAACAAAAGTAATACCATTAAGTGAAGTCAGTCCAGTCCTTGTCCATGTGTGTCTCTCTAGAGTGTAGTCAATTTGATCACATGCAGTCACAGCGAATGTCAGCTCGGTGTTATGTTTACCAGCCATGAAGTCCAAATCTAAACAACATTTGACGCTGAAACAGTCAGCAGCCATCTGACATCTCGTCTGAGCATAGGTGGTAAAAGTTACTCCAGTACAGCCTATAAAATTACAATAATAACATTCTTCTTTTTATACTATTCAGATATCATTATAAAAACAAACTGATTGATTGTTGTTTGTTTAAAATCCATTTGCAAATATTTTATGCATATTCAAGACAAGAAAGCAAATTAAAGAACCTTAGTGAGCGCACTCACATACCCCACGCCCCTACATTGTCACTGGACAAATAAAATAACTGTAAGAAAAAAAAATTGAATCATAATTTCCTGTTGATATGCACATCTACATAGTATGTCCTTATAATCTAAAAAGTTTTATGAAATTCTGTTGTGAGGTTTTAGAGGAGTTGCGATGACAAAAGGTTGCAGTAGTATATTGGGGCAAATAAGTTCAAAGGGGCATAACTCCTAGAAAAAAAATTAAATCATAATTTCCTGTGGATATGCACATCTACATAGTATGTCCTTATTATCTAAAAAGGTTTCATGAAACTCTGTCGTGTGGTTTCAGAGGAGTTGCGATGACAGAACCTCACTGATGAACACGTCAAAAACATTATACCCTCCGCAACTTTGTTGCATGGGGTATAATAAACAAACAATCACTAGGTAGGTAATGCTAGGCCAGTTGACAAAGATGAAGGGCGAAATTTGGACTGCAAATGAAAATTAAGGGTATTTTTTGCTTAAGCAAAAATGTTAACAGGAACGTCATCTCAGGGCCATGGAAAAGGTGCAATAAGGGCCATATTCATTGTAATATTTGATTCAAATTTGTTTGACTAAATCAAAAATGTTTACAGCAACATCATCTAAGGCCCAGGACAAGGTGCAATAAGGACCATATTCATCCTAATTTTTTATTGAGATTTGCTCTTTTTATTAATGCATCCTATTTATGTCTACTGTAAAGATAAGGTTACACAATCAAATACAGGCAGTTTACTGTCAATGACATCATACGCCAAAACAAAAAATACTCTTCAACAATTTTTGTATTAAAGCATAGATTCTTGTCAAATTTCAGCTGCTCTGCTGAAACCAATCAAATAAATTACAACTGTGATTGTCTCTATGAAAAACACATCTCATGTAAATTTTTATTTGGAACTAGTATGTGATCATTATTTTTTACTCAAAAGATGCAGCAAAGTACACAATTTCTGTCCTTCTTAGTTGTAAATCTAAATTCATCAACCTTTCACTTCAAAACCACAGCAAAAATCCATAAAATTTAAAATTTCTTAAGATTTAAACTCTGGAGATATATATCCATTTTCTTTAGTAACAAATTACATAGCATGATATTTTTTCCAGTTCACGTTCATAATCATAATCATATGTAATATAATATCTTTAAAAAAATTACTGTATAATTAATATTATATATTTATATATATATGTATATGCTCAGAAATGGACTCTTTGATTGGATTTAATAAAGATTGGATTTAATAAATATTCTTATTCTTATTCTCAATCAGATTTTTTTGGTATTATTTGATGTTGCTAACTGCTTGATAATATTAAGCAACATATATATTTTGATTTACTAATTATTTAAATCAGAATCAAAAATGTTTCATATAATCATACCGTTGGTATGATTCAATCCTCCTGAAAACAGAGTACAAGGTACTGGCTTCCAGAAATCAAATGAAATTCCTGAAAAAAAATTATAAAAGTAATTATTGTATAAACATTCTGAATAAGACTAATGTTATGCATAACATGGGTTATTGTTAAAGCTCATAATAGAAATTTGCCCGTGTAAATTCTCCTTAAAACATACTATCAGAATGAAACAGCATGAATAAGCCATAGAAAAATACAACTGTTTAATATAATAATAACAATAATAATAATGAAATTGGGTAAAAAATCTAATTTGGCATTAAAATAAGAAAGATCATACCATAAGAAACATGTGCACTAAGTTTCAAGTTGATTGGACTTCAACTTCATCAAAAACTACCTTGACCAAACACTTTAACCTGAAACTGCCACTTTCATTTTCTATGTTCAGTGGACCGTGAAATTAAGGTCAAAAGTCTAATTTGGCTTTAAAATTAAAAAGATCATATCATAAGCAACACAGTTAATAAGTTTCAATTTGATTGGACTCCAGCTTCATCAAAAACTACCTTGACCAAAAACTTTCACCTGAAGTGGGACAGACGGACAACGGTTGCATAGACGGACGCACAAACGAACGGAATAGAAAGTTAGTAGGACAAATCAGCAGACAATATAACTAAGGAATCATTATTATTTTGATGAAGTTAATTATTCATACATATGAGTTTTGAATTATAAAATATGATTGGAGAAAATGGTTTTTGAATCAAACAAGAATGTGTCCCTAGTACACGGATGCCCCATCCACACTATCATTTTCTATGTTCAGTTGACCTTGAAAATGGGGTAAAAACTCTAATTTGGCATTAAAATTAGAAAGATCCTATCATAGGAAACATGTGTACTAAGTTTCAAGTTGATTAGACTTCAACTTCATCAAAAACTACCTTGACCAAAAACTTTAACCTGAAGCGGGACAAACGGACGGAGGAACGAATGGACACACAGACCAAAAAA
This sequence comes from Mytilus galloprovincialis, assembly GCF_965363235.1. Classification (NCBI taxonomy): domain Eukaryota; kingdom Metazoa; phylum Mollusca; class Bivalvia; order Mytilida; family Mytilidae; genus Mytilus; species Mytilus galloprovincialis. Next base: position 42,225,069 of record NC_134850.1, on the reverse strand, counting down.
CATAATGCCCATAAATGGGGCATAATAAATGGGGCATAAAAAGATAAAGTCAATAATTGATACTTACCATAGAAAGGTACTGTAGGCTCTGTACACTCAGGATAGTAAAGTCTGCTATTGGTAAATATGGTATGCTCTTGTAAACATGACCCTCCACTAGATTCAAAACATAATTTGATAGTTAAATCAACATTAAAGTGTTTCATTGATGCGACATGGTTAACATCAAACACAACTCTCAAAACTCCATAGAGGTTTATGTATTCCATTGTTCCTGTAAAAAGAAATAAAGTGTTTTATCATTTAAATAGTGATACAATAAAGTATATTTATCTTTCAAAATTGTGTCATTTGTCTAAAAATTTGTACGAGATGATTAATTGTTAATGACATAACTCATGCTGGTTCTAGACGAAGACAAATTTATAATAAAAAATAGAAGAATGTGTCTGAGGACATGTATGCCCTGCTAAAGCTTACTTCTTCTAAATTGAAAAATAATTTTTGAGAGCAATTGATGTCACTGCCAGTTATAAACGAGTTTTATTGTTTTAATCTTAGGTATTTTTGTTATTTTTTAAGTTACAAGAACAAATTGGCATAACTCCAGAAATGTAATAGACTTACTGCCCAAATTCAAACTCTGTCTGTGAGTGTTGATTCTTAGCATTGTGTATGAGTTTTATAAATTTGGATGAGGCAAAGAGTTGAGAGCTCTATTTTCGTATGTAAAAATAAAATTTATTAAAGAAAAGAGCAATTTAAGTGAAGAAAAATACCTCATATATTCTTTTCCCAAAAAATGTTACAATCGATATTTATATAAGATATAATGAAACCTGAAATGAATTCATTGTAACTATTTTGACTCATAAGTGTTATGCTTCTGGTGCTTAGTAACATACCCCATACATAGCTTAATAAATCTTTTTCAATGATAAGATTTTCCAACTGTATCGTAAGTGTGTAGCTACAAGTGTCCATAGTCGCAGCAACATAAAAGTCTCTTTTCAGAACTTCAGACTTGGCACAACAGGAAACTGATATACAATCAGTTGCAATATGACAGAGTAATTTTGATGAAGTTAGAGCAGTTAAGTCCCCTGATGTTACATTGTCACATTCTGTAAAAGAATATTTTTATTGTTTTATAAGTTAAATAAAAACCAAACTAACCATCACTATATATGACAGACTCACTCAGAAGCAAAAGCCAAATCTAGAGTTATCATATATGTTGTAAAGATAAAGCTTTGAAGAATTAAGACTTCAATCAAGCAAAGGCACAATTATATCAGTTTTTAAAATGCAGTTATATAAACCCGAAGCTAAGGAATGATTCTTAAACCAAAGCCATCTTTTTTCTTTATTGAAAATTGGTCTATTTCATTGACCTATTTTCAAACCAGCTTTTTGGAAGAAGCAATGTTAGTTAAGTATTGTTTAAAGAACTTCTTTCTATAGATGAAACAGTATTTTTATTTTTTATTAAACAAATGATTGGAAAAGGTAAGATATTGGGTTGATAATCTCATGAAACTCTAGGGAAGACAACTAAATTAAAAAAAGAATGGAGTTGTCCATCTTTACTGTCATTTTGACAAAAAAATTGGTATACAAAAATGCAAGTCAGATTTTTCTATATGATACAAACCATTATTCCATCCATCTACAGCCCCAACATAGGGTGATCCAGTAAAGTTACAAATGTTGGAATACAATATATACTTGACCACTACACTCTCCCTATCTAATGTATAATACAAACCATTATTCCATCCATCTACAGCCCCAACATAGGGTGCTCCAGTAAAGTTACAGATGTTGGAATACAATATATACTTGACCACATCACTCTCCCTATCTAACTATGATACAAACCATTATTCCATCCATCTACAGCCCCAACATAGGGTGCTCCAGTAAAGTTACAAATGTTGGAATACAATATATACTTGACCATTACACTCTCCCTATCTAATGTATAATACAAACCATTATTCCATCCATCTACAGCCCCAACATAGGGTGCTCCAGTAAAGTTACAGATGTTGGAATACAATATATACTTGACCACTACACTCTCCCTATCTAACTATGATACAAACCATTATTCCATCCATCTACAGCCCCAACATAGGGTGCTCCAGTAAAGTTACAAATATTGGAATACAATATATACTTGACCACTTCACTCTCCCTATCTAACTATGATACAAACCATAATTCCATCCATCTACAGCCCCAACATAGGGTGCTCCAGTAAAGTTACAGATGTTGGAATACAATATATACTTGACCACTACACTCTCCCTATCTAACTATGATACAAACCATTATTCCATCCATCTACAGCCCCAACATAGGGTGCTCCAGTAAAGTTACAAATATTGGAATACAATATATACTTGACCACATCACTCTCCCTATCTAACTATGATACAAACCATAATTCCATCCATCTACAGCCCCAACATAGGGTGCTCCAGTAAAGTTACAGATGTTGGAATACAATATATACTTGACCACTACACTCTCCCTATCTAATGTATAATACAAACCATTATTCCATCCATCTACAGCCCCAACATAGGGTGATTCAGTAAAGTTACAAATGTTGGAATACAATATATACTTGACCACATCACTCTCCCTATCTAATCTATGATACAAACCATTATTCCATCCATCTACAGCCCCAACATAGGGTGATCCAGTAAAGTTACAAATGTTGGAATACAATATATACTTGACCACTTCACTCTCCCTATCTAACTATGATACAAACCATTATTCCATCCATCTACAGCCCCAACATAGGGTGCTCCAGTAAAGTTACAAATGTTGGAATACAATATATACTTGACCACTTCACTCTCCCTATCTAACTATGATACAAACCATTATTCCATCCATCTACAGCCCCAACATAGGGTGCTCCAGTAAAGTTACAGATGTTGGAATACAATATATACTTGACCACTACACTCTCCCTATCTAATGTATAATACAAACCATTATTCCATCCATCTACAGCCCCAACATAGGGTGATCCAGTAAAGTTACAAATGTTGGCATACTCCATAAAATCATCTATTTGTAGTAACTGTAATAAATCATCAGCATCCACTATTGACATATTTGTTAGTCCCAGACTTTTGTCTGCTAACCATGTGGAAAGAGAAAACCCTGCAAAGAAAACAAACTAAATTTGTTGATAAATACACAATCATCCCTTTTCCTGTGTACAGAAACCAGTCTCAGGGTGACAGTAATTTGCACTTCAACCTGTTTAAAAGACTATAAATTCATAATTGGAATTTTGATTTCTTCTTAGTAACCATCTTTGAATATTCTTATTCTATCAATATAAGCCTAATTTTCAACTAGTTTTTAAGACAGTCTTTAACCAGTCTAACTAATTCTGATCGCATAGTGCATTGTTTCTTAGCCTGCGAATAAAATTGTTCAAGGGGATCCAAATTATGCAATGCTATAGGCTCTATGGTCATTTTTTCCAGGTGTTGTTTCATGGTACTGAGCAACTTCTGACCCTCCTCAAACAGTGGAGCAAAAATCTCACCTGTTTTCAATATTATACTGTTTTATTTGTTATATAATTTAAAATACAAATATACAATCTTCTTTTGATCTGAAGTTGGTTTACAAAATCAATCTAAAACTGGTCTATATCTTACCTGAATCTTTGAAGCCTGTATTGTAATCACAGCTTTCTTTATCAAAGATTGTCTGATTAAAAATAGTGTATTCCTGGTCACATGCCAATGAGGTATCAGCATTCAGGCAGAACTTTATTGACATTGTTATTTCATACTGGTTACTTTGCAACAGATTGCTTACTAGGTAACTATAAAAAAGAAATATGAACATATTATAAATAAGGCAAATCACAGATTCTATGTCTATCTATATGTTAGAACTATTGAAACAATTGGATGTAACCTTTAGCTTGTTTCACATGTTATCTTATGGAGAAAAAAAATATTCAGTAAATTGGCTTCTCTTTGTATCAATACAAATTTGTTCTCCTACATTTTAAAATAATAATGTGAAACAATTAACTATCAAATGAAATATTTTGGGTTAAAAAGCAGGAAAATTATAAATATAACAATACTTACTCTATTTCAGCCAAGCCATACAAGGAGAATTTGCCACTAGATTCAAAGTCATAATCATGTAATGGTATGTCTGTTTCCAGTTTGTCTACTTTTAGACGTAATCTGTTGCCACATGTGTCCACAATCATTTTATATTCCAGTGATGTAGATAGCTGAGGCACATCAACACAACATCGTACCCCATTACATTCTGTTGGGATACTACACACGATGGTATCAGTTGATGTAAATGTATTGTGTGCAATTGTTGTAACACATTCTGAATAACAAAAATATGAAATGTTGTTTTGTTTACATTTTTCAATACATGTTAATCTATTTTTTATGTAAAGGAGAAACAAAACATTTCGTCAACCATCTGACAGGTATGCATATTTATTATTCTACACAACACACAATAAATGTGTTTATCAATACAATTTATTTACACTTTCAAGTTTAGTGACAGAATAAAATTGAGAATGGAAATGGGGAATAAGTCAAAGAGACAACAACCCTTCCAAAGAGCAGAAAACAGCCAAAGGCCTACAATAGGTCTTCAACACAGTGAGAAAATCTCACATCTGTAGGTGGGCTTCAGAATTTATTTGCACCCCTCTCCCTTTCATTTCTTTTTTAAACACATTTTCAGTACATGTACATGTTATATTTAGTCTGTGACAGAAGTTTTACAAATAAACTATTAGAAATGAAATCAGAATACTAAGTAATATAAGTTAAGAAACCTAATTCAGGAGACTGATGATTTGCCCAAGTTCCAGCTTAGATGTGATTTTAAGCAAAACATGATCTTATAGTTGAATTATTTACTTTTCTTTTTCAATCTCATATAATCTGTGCACTAAATTTGAAACCATCAAATCTTTTGAAATCCATGCAAAATTTTAAAACACGTCACAGTTTACTCATCTTCTAGGTAAGTTAAAAAATTCAGTTACATTAAAAGTTTTTTAATAAGAAAAGGTGGTATGATTGCTAGAGGTGGAGAAATTTGCAACCACATGTCACTGTCTTGCCTTCAACAATGAGCAAATCCCATATAGCAAAGAAATCAATAAAAGGCTCTGAAATGTCAAAATTTAAAGGAGACCAATAACAGCTTAATTTAGCATACTACATACCATTATTGAAGCCATTTGTTGCAGTTGAATTCATAAATGGAGTCATTACATTGTAACATTTGTCTTCAAGACTGAAGTAATTATTGACATCAAGATCGTCAATCAGCTGTAGTCTGGCCCATTCTGGTAATGGTGAAGTATTGTCTGGTAGACCAACTGATGACAGCCAGGAACTATAGGAAACTGTAATAAAATTGTTTTTGCCAATATTTTGTATTAAGGTTTTCAGCCAATATATAGCTATTGAAAAATTATGTCACTATCAGAAAAATATTATCAGAATGGAAATGGGGAATGTGTCAGACACAAAAAATATATTTGATATTGTATTCTTAGAATAAGAAAAAAAAATCATAAGCCTGATAATTCACATAAAAATAGATTTCTACAAAATTTATGAATAAACAGAAATGTATCCTACAAAAATAATAGAAAAGATAGATACATAAATTTTGATGAAAAAAAGAAAAAGAAAACAACAAGTTGAAAGAGACTCAGAAAAAAACATGCAAAGTTTTGCACACTCACACTGAGAATTAATAAATCCTGTTGACCTATCACAAACTTGTTTTGCAAGTTCAAAGTCAGTGAAGATGGTTTCTTGTAAAGCACAGGCACCGCTGGCTTCATAACATGCCATCAGGTCCATATTCACTAAGTATTTGTTACTGGTCACAAGATTGTTCACTTTAAACCTACAATATTATGTACATAAGTTAGTTAGAATGGTTTCTTGTAAAGCACAGGCACCGCTGGATTCATAAAATGCCATCAGGTCCATATTCACTAAGTATTTGTTACTGGTCACAAGATTGTTCACTCTAAACCTACAATATCATGAAATGTTTTTTGCTGTAAATCTACAATATCATATATATATAATATTATAGAAACAAACCCATACAATTGTTCACAACGTACTAATTTTTATGCGAAATTGAAATTTTTACATTTTTGTTTAACAGGAAGTTGTTGGTTAATGAATCTGAAACCAATTTTCAGAAATCCTTGTTTTGTAGTTCCTGAGAAAAATGTTACAAAAATTTTCAACTTGGATGTCATGCTTAAAATGATGTAAGTGTTCAGTAAACAGGAAGTTTTTGAGTGATGAATCTGAAATCTCATCACACAGTAGTATACCTCCACTTTTTAAAATAATTATTTGAAATGAAAAACTTAATTCATTTCTTTTTTCATGTAATTTATCATTTAAATATATAGTCATAATCAGCTTCAAAGTATAATCAAAGGGACTTGTCGTTTAATATTGTAAAGAGTATGTGCTGTTGAATTATTGTGAAAATAATTTTAAGATGAAGAACAGCAATATAATTTCTAGGATGCTTAAATTTCTTTTAAAACAAAACTCAGAACCAAAGATAATACATTCTAGATAATTTTTCGTATGTCAACTTGTAACACACTGTGTGAGCCAAAATTTGTTCCTGTGAAAAAAGTTCCAGTGGAACATATTTAATATGGAAATATATATTCTGGGAGGACTGTTTTCTACAAATGATTTCTATATAATTCTTAAAAAATTTACAATGCTGGAACACATTTCCTTATAAAATATATAAATTTTCTGTGATATAAATTCCAGTGGGACATATTTCCTATGGAATATGTTCTGGCAGAACAAATGTCACGCCAGAACAATTTTTTTGTACCTTTTTAATCATATAATTTTCAGTGCTTTCATAACTATTTTACTTACCTAAGACCATAAACTCCATTCAACTTGTACACTTCCTCTGTTCCTGAAATAGTAATGTTATTTGTTTTAAAAAAAAAATTGAGGCTTTTTATGCAGTAAACTAATATAGGAAACACAAGTAATTAGTTTTCATTATATGTTGCAATATCTTATAAATGTTGAGAGGAAGCAAGTTCAAATAATGAAAATATGGAATATATATTCCTTTATTAATAAAAACACCTAATTTTACATTATGTCCTTAAAATAAAAATGTTTTAAAATTTTCTGTACTGAAGTTAACTCTCCAATCTTTTAAAAGTTCACAAAAACATAATGAGTTCTATTGCTCAAGAAATATAGATGTTCTGACTTGTAGTTGCTGAAAAAAGTTAGGAAAATTTCAAATATATGTGCATGACATTTTAAAGATATAATTTTTGGCAAATAGGAAGTAGACCAATGTAGAAACTGAAAACATGTTTCACAGTGTTGTTTACCAAGATAAAGCTTGAATAAACATCTAAAGGCTAAATGTAGTTGCAGAGGAAAATTAGACAGAAATATATAACTGTCAAACAAATATATGGACAGAGGTACACCAGTATACCTTCTTAGGAGCTGGTGACATAAAAACATTGAATAATTACCCCAAACATAGCCAGTCAAGGATATAGTTCTGGTCATTCTCTCAAGCGTCACAATCAGCTCTCCTTTACATGCATCTATCTGAACACTGGCCTGAATACTTCTACCTAATTCTGTTTCTTCAAAACAACATGTAACTTTTTCACAGGATATGTCAAAGCTACATGAAACAGTATTCATGAGTGCTGGCAAGCTACTTGTGGGAAGAACAGAACAAGCTAAAAAAAAGACAAAGGCAATAAATTTTTACCATCATCATAGTTATCTTGTTTGAATTGCTTTACAATTTTCATTTTGGGGCCTGTTATAGCTGACTATGTGGTATGACTTTGCTTATTGCTTATTTGCCTTATGGTGACCTGTAGTTGTTAATTTCTGTGTCATTTGATCACTTTAGAAAAGTTGTCTAGAAAAGTTGTCTCATTTGCAATTATGCCACATCTTCTTTTTTATATATCATCATATGTATTACTGTAAAATAAGATTAACTGTCTGTATACTGGCCCCTTAATGTAATTTTCATATTTGTGATGTTGGGTTAATGTCTCAATGATGTATACCCAGCACAGGGGTCGAATTTAAGCTTTTTTGTGTACTGGCCAGCCGGACCAATGGACTGAAAACTCTACTGGTCCGGCTCCAAATCTACTGGTCCTGCAAAAATGACATTAATTTGACAAACACTAATATAAATGACAGATGTTTAATTTTATTTTGATGCTTTCGTTTACATAAGTTAGACAAAGGAATAGTCTTTATTATGATTTTGATAAAGGCTTTGGTAATCTCAATGATTTTCAGGATCAAGGACAGAAAGATTTTTTGTGCTGTTCTGATTGCTCATGAGCAAGTACAGAATCCAATCTGAAATTTGACGATCCAGTTACGAAAATACATTTCCTATCTAGGTCTGTCACTGCAAATTTTTCACATATTGTACAGTTCATTAAATTCCGATCTACTATATAATGCAACCATTCACGATCTTTTTCCCATGATTTTTGGTATTTGCGTTTCCTTTTGTCACTTTCGTATACTTTATTTCGATCTTCCTTTTGATTTTCAGTTATCTTAATTTTTTTGTCCGGCAGTTTAACTCCTTCCAAAAATTTCCACATTTTATATTGTTGTGAAGGACGCTCACCCGAGACATTAATTAACTTGATCAATTGTAATACCCCCCAGTACCGTGTAATTGATTTCACAGGTAAATTGTTTTGTAAACAAACGGAGATTGCGATGCAATCAGTGATTTTTATTGACAAATTTCTACTGGTCCGCCGGACCACCAGCTGACAAAATCTACTGGTCCGACGCAAATTTTACTAGTCCCGGACTACCGGACTAGTGCTAATTTCGACCCCTGACCCAGCATCTCATTTTATACAGTCAACTTTGTATTTAGTGACCCTACTGTAAATTCTGATTCACTAACCTGAAGTCCATCCATTTACTGCAGATGAATATGTGTCACTGTTTCTGTCACATGGTGTGGCTAATAGGTAATAAGATATCAAAGCTTCCTTCAAAAACCGAGAGGCATCATGGCTTTCCAAGTTTCCAGAGATCTGATTATCAACTTTAAACTGTGTTAAAGAGATGTCTGAAAAAATATAAAAATAGGCACTAATAAATTGTGTAATGGCCTGAGAACACAGTTATTTCGTAGTGCATTTCTTTTAGACAAAAAATTCAAATTAAAAAAATCGCACCTGCTCTTTCTTAAAAAGATTTTTACAGTGTAGTGTACTACTAGTGAGACAAATAATATCAAAATTATAGAAACTTCTACCAGCTCTAACTCAAAATATTGACAACTCTATGTTAAGGGGGTGTAAAATTCAGTTTGACAGCTTCAGACGTGATAAAATTTGACCTTTTTGAACTGGACCAAATCACTACTTAACATAAAGATTCAGCACCAAAATTCTATTAACATGTAATTACATCCCCCTACTTAATATTTCATGCATTAAATATCAAGAAATAAATTGGGAAAGTGTATCAAATTAAACATGCAATACACTGGTCATACTAGGGACTATATTCGTAGACAACAAAAACCAAAGGACAATAACTGTGTCCTTGGACCTAATGTACCCTCGTAATGTTTATTTTTGTGTTTGTATTTTTCTTTCCTTGTTTGTGCAAACAAATGTGATTTTATTCATCTATTGCTGGATTATAATTTTTATCATAGATGTTAGAGTATCTTCATTATTATATTGTGTTCTTTTTAAAAATTTAAACTCATCATCACTGGGTGACAATTAAAAACCTGCTTATAAAGAAGATGTATCGAAAAATCGTCCAACCATAGCTGCCAACTGACATGATATTTACCTGTAATGCAAGCTTTTTCAACGGTTTACATGTGAGGATTTTGTCACATTGCGTGAACAGGTTTTTTGCCACTTTCCACGCAATTACACGCTTTTTCTTTGTTTTTCGATTTTTTGGACATTAGTGATATTGCGATTCTCAAGTTTTTTTATTATAAGATGATAAATACTAAACATTTCGACGTAATTGTTTGGTCGCCATTGTTTTTTCTCTCTTTATTTAGGACGAACAGCAAAATCCCTTATGGTAAGTAGTGATTAGTTTTTAAGTTTTTGTGACTTTCTTTCTTTCAAGTTCACTTAGGGGAAATGCCCACAGAAAGAGGTCGCTTTTAGGACCTGTACCGTCATCTAAAGAGTCGATTGCTAAGCAAAAACGATGTGCACGTACCTTGAAGATTCAAGATTTATAATTTATATTTCATTATAATTTTGGAAGTTCCAGTTTGAATGATCGAGGGACGAGTGACAATGTGCAACCTAAGTTGCAATCATAACAATACATGTGAGAGGAGAACTGCAATGTAGCTATTTGGTCAAACATTTATCCTGTTTAATGGTAATCAAATTATAAAATATTTTTCAGTTTCAAATCTAGCCAACAGATTTCTACAGGCCATATGGGATTGAAATATCACAGAACTGTTGGATTAGTTCTCATAGTACCAGCTGTGTTCTGATGAACTACCTAGTTTTGACCAGGCAATAGCAAGATATACAGTTTGTTGGGAGCAATGGCAGAGATAACAGATGAAATTTTAGATAGCATAAAAAACTTTATAACCATGATGACACTCTTTCAAAGCTTGATGAAGCTATTCTGGACAGCCAAATATTAATTATGACTGTGAGAGAGCATTTACAATTCTAAAGAAACAAGTGTAACTGTGAGCTACTGCTCACTGATGATACCCCCGCCGCAAGTGGATAATGTTAATAGTGTAAAAATATGTAAGTGTTCTGTAAACAGGAAGTTGCCGAGTGATGAATCTGAAAACACATCACACAGTATAGCTGACTAATATAAACCCTGAAACCAAATTTCAGAAATCCTGGCATTGTAGTTCCTGAGAAAAATGCGTCGAAAATTTTAAACTTGGCCATCATGTGTAAAATGATAGTAGTGTTCGGTAAACAGGAAGTTGTCGAGTGATGAATCTGAAAATGCATCACACGGTATAGCTGACTTATATAAATCCTGAAACAAAATTTCAGAAATCCTGGAATTATAGTTCCTGAGAAAAATGTGACGAAATAAAATGGTAAGTGTTCGGTAAACAGGAAGTTGTTGAGTGATGAATCTGAAAACGCATCACACAGTATAGCTGACTTATATCAAGCCTGAAACCAAATTTCCGAAATCCTGGTAGTGTAGTTCCTGAGAAAAATGTGACAAAAAATATTCATGGGACGGACGGGCTGACTGACAGACTGACGGACTGACGGACTGATGGACTGACGGACTGACAGAGGTAAAACAGTATACCCCCCTTTTTTTCAAAGCGGGGGTATAATTAAACACTGAATTATGATCAGAACTTGACAATGATATATTGTGTGCCTTGTTATCAAGTCAATGTAACCAAACTGGCAGTTATTTTGAATATGTGTCTAGCTAGTGGTGTTGCTTTAAAAGCAGCAAAACAGACCACTGTTGAATACAATAAAAGTTTACAGTAAAATATTGTTTTTTATATTAAAAAATTTGTATAACGTAAAATTATGAACATTGTTCATATTAAGTAGTCTGCATCTACGTCACGTGTTTTCACACACTTTTTGACATGACATGACATGATTTCTCATTGTCAGAGGTTGGCAAGTATGCTTCCAACTTGTATTTACTTTGCCTTTCAGACATATAAAGAATACTGTAAACCAACTTAATTTCACGAGCGATTAATTTTCGCGACTTTCGCGATTAGAAAAATGACGCGAATTTAAATCATCGTGAATATGTATAACTTGGATCTTACCTTATTTAAACACCTCTAGTAAATAAGAATATCGTGAAATTAAATAGCCACGAAGTTGACTAGATAAGGCTAAACGGGAAATAAAGTATCCACGAAAATAAGTTGGTTTACAGTATTTGGAAATTATTGCTATGTTTGCAATGGGCATTTTACTGCAGAATTACCAGAACATGAACATTTCATAGTTCATTTAATTTAAAAGAACTGCTTCAGAAAGCAGGGGGCATAAAACATCTGACATCAAATAGAATGCTTCTTCCAATAAACAGAAGCTTTTTTCTAGTCTATTATAACTTGTGTTTATAGTATAAAATTGATTTCTCATTAACATGGTAACATCAGAGAAATAAAAACAAGAATGTATCCCCAGTACATGGATGCCCCATCTGCACTATCATTTTCAATGTTCAGTGGACCGTGAAATTGGGGTAAAAACTCTAATTTGGCATTTAAATTAGAAAGATCATATTATAGGGAACATGTGAACTAAGTTTCAAGTTGATTGGACTTCAACTTTATCAAAAACAACCCTGACCTAAAACCTGAAGCGGGAGGAAATAACAGACAGACGAACAGACGGACGAACGGACCCACAAACCAGAAAACTTAATGCCCCTCTACTATCGTAGATGGGGCATAAAAATCATTTCTTTAGCACATGCAAATAACAAACTGATATTTTTTTCTTACTAAACATTTTTCTCACTAAACATTGAGGATTTAATATTTGTAATAACCTTTTCCTGAAAAGATTTACAAGTGACTGTTGATATGGAGTAGTAATGAAAGAGGTTTCCTTGATAATAAATTATATTTTCATGCTTCATGTGATATTTGTTGCACTGTACACACAATTAGTGTATTGTGTACTTGACTTACTTGTATGAACAAATCCTGCGTCCCATGTGCATTGCTTTTTTGGTAGAAGGACATTTTCTGCAATCCCATAATCTTGCTCACAAGCCTGGGCACTCTCCGTACATACAGAAACTTTCATATCTATTAGGTAGGAATTTTCTGACTCAATATCTGACACAATAAACCTAGAAAACAGAAAGTGAATTAACTAGATATCATTGAGATGGGAGCCATCTCTGTGGGCCCCGTTGTGAATAATGTGCATTAAAAAATTGTATCTTTACCATAGGACATGGGTTTGTCAACTGAAATCAAAGTTTTTGACCTTGACCTTTGACTTAGGAAGTTGTAAATAAATTATGACACACCCTTTGGTGTTGGTTTATAAACATGTCAAGTATAAACTTTGAAATGATAACGGTTCTCAAGATATAGAGCGGACACGATCTTTACCATAGGACATGGGGTTGTCAACTGAAACCAAAGTTTTTGACCTTGACCTTTGACCTAGGAAGTTGCACATAAATTATGACACACCCTTTGGTATTGGTTTATATACATGTCAAGTATAAATTTTGAAATGATAACGGTTCTCAAGATATAGAGCGGACACGATCTTTACCATAGGACATGGGGTTGTCAACTGAAACCAAAGTTTTTGACCTTGAACTTTGACCTAGGAAGTTGCACATAAATTATGACACACCCTTTGGTATTGGTTTATATACATGTCAAGTATAAACTTTGAAATGATAACGGTTCTCAAGATATAGAGCGGACACGATCTTTACCATAGACATGGGGTTGTCAACTGAAAACAAAGTTTTTGACCTTGACCTTTGACCTAGGAAGTTGTACATAAATTATTACATACCCTCTGATAATAAACATTTCAGGTATAAGCTTTAAAATGATAACGGTTCTCAAGATATAGAGCGGACACAATCTTTACCATAGGACATGGGGTTGTCAACTGAAACCAAAGTTTTTGACCTTGAACTTTGCCCTAGGCAGTCGTTCATAAATTATAACACACCCTCTGATGTTGGTTCATATACATGTCAAGTATAAACTTTGAAATCATAACGGTTCTCAAGATATAGAGCGGACACGATCTTCACCACAGGACACAGGGTTGTCAACTGAAACCAAAGTTTTTTGACCTTGACCTTTGACCTAGGAAGTTGTACATACATCATGACACGCCCTCTGGTGGTGGTTAATAAACATGTAAAGTATAAAGTATGAAATCATAATGGTTCTCTAGATATGGAGCAGACACAAAGTTAAAGTGTTACGGACGGACGGACGGACGGACAGACTGATCACTATAGGGCGACCCACCTTTGACCTAGGAAGTTGTACATACATCATGACACGCCCTCTGGTGGTGGTTAATAAACATGTAAAGTATAAAGTATGAAATCATAATGGTTCTCTAGATATGGAGCGGACACAAAGTTAAAGTGTTACAGACGGACGGACGGACGGACAGACAGACTGATCACTATAGGGCGACCCACCTTTGACCTAGGAAGTTGTACATACATCATGACACACCCTCTGGTGGTGGTTAATAAACATGTAAAGTATAAAGTATGAAATCATAATGGTTCTCTAGATATGGAGCGGACACAAAGTTAAAGTGTTTCGGACGGACGGAAGGACGGACGGACGGACAGACTGATCACTATAGGGCGACCCGCCTTTGGCGGGGCCCTAATTACTATAAAAGGAGTACAATAGTGAGTAATGGAAATACTTTTTACTTAAACTATTAGTAGTTTATTTTTCTTTTAAATTAAGATCCCTGAAACAATTAGAATGTTAAAAAAGATTAGAATATTGGTACTATGATATCTGTAAACATCAAACTGTGTAGTTTCATACTGCTAAATCTTTATAAAATTAGATGTGTCAAAGCAACGCGAATGGCCCCGTCCCAAAAAGTTGAAAAATCTGCAATTTCACTATAGACACATGTGGACACAAACATGATGGTAGTCTCACATATCAAAAATCAGCTCAAAAAGGCGTATAGAAAAAAAGTCTGTATAACTGTGATTTTCAAAAATTTCTCAAAGTCCAAAGCCTGTAATTTCGTCAAAAATTAGTGGAGCAGAATAAAACTTAAACTTGATCTGTAACTCATCATGGTTAACTGACATACCAAAAATCAGCCCAATATCTGCTGGCATTTAGAAAAAAAGTCTGAATAACTGTGATTTTCAACAATTTCTCAAAGTCCAAAGCCCGTAATTTCGGCAAAAATTAGTGGAGCGGAACAAAACTTAAACTTGATCTGTAACTTATCATGGTTAACTCACATACTAAAAATCATCCCAATATCTGAAGGCGTTTAGAAAAAAACACTGTTTAATTGCGGAAGGACGGAATGACGGAATTACGGACTTACAGAATTTCGGAATATCTGAATATCGGAAAAGGGTAAAACTATATGGCACCGACAACTTTGATGCAGGGCCATAAAAATGAAGATCAAAAAGGCTGGCATATCTTTTAAGATTATTATAGAATAGACACAACTGGAAAAATGTCAATCTTGATTTTTAAGTTTCTATGAGTGATTTTATTCATATTCACTTACTGAGCTTTGATTATTCCTCCTAAGGAGAAGTTCCTCTGTTCACCTAAAATAGAAGATATTATAAAAGCAATGGTACAATGTATTGTGTATGTCAAAAATATATGAATCTGATCTCAGATAAAAAGCATTAATTGCTTACAAAATCCTCTCCTTGATTTGCCTTTATTATGTATGCTAGAAGTTGGACATGATCTTAAAATAGTGTCATTATGTAAGGATAGCATTAACTTATTTGAGAACTTTAGAAGTGGGTTGATATTTTGTAACTTGCCTGAATAGTCAATTAAAAAAAAGAAAAAAGTAAAGGCCTGTCATCATACTTTTTGATTTTTAAATTCAATAAGTTAAATAAGTGCCCTTATCATACCTTTCTGTCTATTGTACAGATTTATCAGTATTTCAATGGTTGGTGTTTGCTTCAAGAACAGTGATAAATATTTCATGCATATCAAAGACGACATTGAGACATGAAAATTGAGAAATAACTTACCAAATGTGTAGTCTGCCATGGCCAATATGAATTGAAAGTTTTCAATTCCTACATTGATGACAAACTTGCATGGATCTAATTTGACAACCACATGGAAAGGTCTTTGAAGCTTGACAGAGTCAACACAGCACTCAATTTCTGTACATCTTGATGTCACATGACATGTTATATCTGTGTAGCTGCTAGGTAGATCTGGTATGGTGGTATTCAGGCTACATTCTAAAAATAAATAAAATAAGATTATTATTGTAAAATTGAACAACATATTCCAAAATGAATTCTATTAGATACTTTTGACACTAATTAATATTGTATATATATACTTAAAAAAAAAAAAAAAAAAACCTTACTTTGTAGTACAACGTATACAAAATCAGAAGCATTTGTGATTTTTTTCTAAATTAGAGCAGAAGCGTACCAAAAATTCATGGAAGCAGTAATTTTTGGTTTTAATTGAAAAGTTAATTTCTCCAAAACAGAGAAGGAAAATCCAAAGAACTAAGAATCAAATTGGTGAGGCCTTCTTTATCTAATATGTTTTGTATAAAAAATGAAAACAATAACTCTAGTCATAGTTTACCGTGATTTCGTTTTTCAAAAGTAATTTAAATAGATTGATGAACTTGCTTTACTTCTTCCTCAGACACTGACACTTACAAAAAATTAAAAAAAAATATACTAACAGGATGTAATAAAACATTCATTTGCACATCAGGTATATAAACATAAAACAATATTTTTTTTCAAATATTACAGGAGCAATCAAATTCCTATAAGGGTTCACTATCGAAAGTTTAACAGGACAGGCCATTTATATCTTAAAATATTAATGACGACACCTACCATTACTCCATCCACTAGCATTAGAAGAGTTAAATTTAGCACTGGTTCTACTGCATTGAAACAGACTGTCTTGTAAATAAGGAGACAGACCAGTTTGTTCAAACAACAAAAATTCTGCCCACATTGGTAATGGGTCACCTATGGTCAATCCTTGATCTCCTTGCCAAGTCTCAAATGAAAAATCTGTAAAAAAAAAATGTAGCGGATAAAAATTTTAATTCTTATATGACGTGCTTCTTTCGCTTTGTTAACAACACTGTGATAAAATTCTAAATATATATCTATACTTAGCGCAGAATCAGAGATATACATAATAATGGCTGTTACAATATACTTCCCACGTAAATCCACATGTATTGGAACCTATTTGCAAACCTTTGCCGATTTTATTGTTTTAAAAATTGCATTTAAAAAAAGAAAATTAAGTTTTCTTCTTGTTCATTCGAATGCAAAATAAAAAGAAGTAATGCACAAAAGCTCGGAGAAAACAACAAAATAAAAATAAAATAAAATTCTGCAAAAATCTATTAATGATTTTTGCCCATTTAAGTAATTTCAAAACATGACATCATATAAATGAAAACACTAGAGTTGAAAGTTTTCTGTTATGTGAGCCATACAAATTTGTATAATATGATATTTAAATTGATTTTTGAGGTAGGTTTTGTTGAATTTTCTATTGTTTTGCATTATTCGCATATTTACTGATTTCAGCAAGTCAACATGGCATGGCGGCTCCTTAGTTACAAAATTTGACGGTAGATTACGAGGAAAAAAAAACATGAAAATTGAAAATGGCAAAAGGGGTCTTTTTCTAATTATTTGTGACACATCTAAGTAAGGTTGCAATCTGATAAAAAGTATTTGTGTTAGCATTTGGAAACAACTTGACTTACTTGGAATATGATAGTCAGTTTTCCATTCACATATATCTTTAGGTAATCTGGTATTGTCAAACACTGTAGTGACCATATAACACGGCTGTCCATCCTCGTAACAGTACGATATATTCATACTGACTAAGTACATACTCTCTCCTGGTATATCTTCAATCATATAGCTAGAAAATATAATGAAATGTTACATTTAAGTATAAATAAGACAAATGTATCATTAAATGATATTCAAATGTCATTTTTTTAAACATAAGCCTCCATCAAAAGAAGTCACAAAACTAAAGAAACTTATTTTTCATGAAAAGAAGAGCAGCATTGTCCTCGAGAGAACAAGTTTTTTATGTAGCTTTTTGTGGCAAGTTGTTTGTCTTATTGCGTTTTTTTCCTCCATGGCTTATAATTTGCCTGTGTTTTTTTTTGTTTTTTTGTTTTTGTTACAGTGACTTGACTGTAAGTGTTGCTATCCACCAATTGCAATTCATTCAATATTTTGACCAAATTGCAATTTGTTTTATTAAACCAAATTGTTCAACTGGTCAGAAATTTGAACCAACTGCTGTAGAAAACCACAGTCAAGTCGTGAAAGTGCAAGGTGATAAAATAAAACATACTTACAATCCTAGAAGACTTTAACTCCACTTTATTGATGGTATTACTGTTTTATTTTTAATTGCTATAAAAATGTCCAAACTAAGCTTTTATATAGTTTTTCTTTCGAAAAGTATTCTATATTCATAAGAATCACACATTATGTGAATAAAAACATTTCATATTCAGTAAAATATTTGTGAAATTGCAATATGTTTGTAGGAAGGGGAGATAATCTTTTTTGGTTTCAAAAATCTTTATTCAAAAGAATAGTATTTTAGGTTATCTCCCCAAGGAAACTTATCAATAGCATATTGTTATTTCACACATATTTTACAGAATATATGATGGTTTATTTTAAATGATATATGATTCTTATAAATATAAAATCCTTTTCGAAAGAAAAACTATATAAAAGCTTAGTTTGGACATTTTTATAGCAATTCAAAATAAAACATTTTACCTTTAGTATGGTAATGGCTATAATATAACTATACAGATTGATAGACAAATTTAGTATTATAGCGAACCCTATGATAGTTTTCCATAGATTCACTTGCAAGTTACCTGTCGATTTAAACTTTTGGCAGTTCTATTGTCCCATCTAACAAATACAACAGGTATTGTTCTCTGTATAGTTTATTCACCAGGACCTTTAAATTTCTTCTAGGAGAAATATATCACTCATTGATTAATATACCTGACCAAAAAATTGAACTGTCAATGATGAAAAAATACTTATACTAATACTAAGAAAGGACTCACAAAACTGCATGTGGTGTTGTATTTATTCAATACCAAAAACTAGTTTTTAATGTGTTCAATATTAATAATGATTTAAAAATTAAAAGTTGATTTCTGATCAAATATTCAATAAATATTTTTGTGTGTTTGATAAATAAAAATTTGAATATTATTATTTTTAAATTAAGGTCTTCATAAACATAGTCTATAAATTAACAACAACAAAAACATGCAAATTCATTGGAAAATACTAAAAAATGTGTCTAAAATAAACTTTTTATTATTAAATCAGATTTTATATTGAACAGATTGAAAATATATTAATAATATATTGAATAAATACAATATTGCATACAGTTTATGTGAGTTTATAGAAGTATTTCAATAAAAAAACAGATAATTTTTTGGTCAGGTAAATTAATCAATGAGTGATATATTTCTCCTAGAAGAAATTTAAAGGTCCTGGTGAATGAACTATACAGAGAACACTACCTGTTGTATTTGTTAGATGGGACAATAGAACTGCCAAAAGTTTAAAATGACAGGTAACTTACAGGTGAATCTATGGAAAACTATCATAGGGTTCGCTATAACATCATTAAAGTGGAGTTAAAGTCTTATAGGATTGTAAGTATAATTTATTTTATCACCTTGCACTTTCACATTTTGACTGAACAATTTGTTCAATATTCTGACCAGTTGGACAACTTGATTTTATAAAACAAATTGCAATTTGGTCAAAATTTTGAATGAGTTGCAATTGGTGGATAGAAACACTAACAGTCAAGTCACTGTAACAGCTTTTTCTTATGGTACGGAAAAAAGCCAATCCCAATAATTTAACACAACACTCACTCAATCATGACTGATCCAACAAGTGCAAACTGTTGCTTGGTTCCTAAAATATATAAAGAAATCAACTGAAATTTATCATACAAGAATCACTGTATTCATCTGAAAATATATGGAAAAAATATACTGAAACTCCTCAAACATTATTCACTATATTCAGCTGATTTGAAAGATTTTCTAGTTTTAAATCATTAGCATTGATTGTCTAAAATTGTGTGCAATAAATGCTATGAAAAAACATGACAAAAAAGAAGTGCTTTTCATTATAATATTTAAAAAAAAAATCACTCAAAATTCCCTTAACAGATTATAATAGTATGTGTAAATAAACTCATCATAGATACCAGGATTATTATAAACTTTTGTACACCAGATGCGTATTTGGTCTACAGAAAACAAATTCCAAAAGGTTTTACAAAAATTAGCTTATATCTATCCCTGTGGGAGAAAATCCGTAGAATTTCAAAAAATTGAAAGTTTTGTTTACAGTTAATTCATATTTAAATTCAATGTTAACAATTTATACCAAATTTCAATAGCCTTTTACAATAAAGGTTAAATTATCAGTTAATCTGGGAACTGTTCATGTAACGGTTTATTTCTTCCTCTGTGATATTTTATCCTGGGGATAATTTGTCACAGTATTTTTTTTCCAGACATGGTATTTCACAGGTAGATTTTATCCAGAGGAGTGAAATTCTATGTCTTATGGGGATAGTATTTACCAGTATATATTTTCCATTCCATATTTCACAGAACCTTGTGAAATAAAGTCCCACTGTCTACTATGTAAGTTACTCGCAATCAATATATACCTGACCATAATTATAAGTGTTTCACAAAGGTAGAACATATTTGCATAATTTATGAACCAAAGGGAGGTAATTATGAGCCATTTATATTTTACAGATATTATATTTCGAAATCTATTTCATAGTGAAAGTTTTCCTTTATTCTTAATTTTCTTATATCAATTTATATAAAAAGATGACTTAAAACATGATTTAAAAAATAACTATATTTCTACCTTTACTTTTTTTTAATTGTACTGAGATCTGAAAACAACTCACTTTTACTTGCATTTCACTACCTTATAAATTGATCATGATATTATTTCACAATTAAGATCTGTGAAATTTATACTTCTGGTTTTGTTTCATAATGTTTTATGATATTTGTCTCTTTAAAGAATGATATTTACTTTAATATTTCAGGATATTATTTTCAATTATAATCTGTGAAATCAATTACAATTATAATACATTTATTTGGTCTTTTTTATTTTCTTATTTGGCTTATATTCATATACACTATTATTAGTACATCATATTTGCAAAGATGAAGTTTTTATATTAACTATTTAATATTTTAACTTCCAAGATAGAATTTCACGGCAATGGATAATATATCACAGTGAAATATTTTCCTCCAGATAACAAGATAACAACAACTTCTGTAACATTTTTTCCCCCAGATAATATTTCTTCCAGATAGAATTTAGCTTTACATTCACTAGCTATATATAGTCAGCTCATACCCCAGCTGTATAATAAGTGACATATTGCCCTAATCAAATAACGTCATTGTACCTACCATCCATGTAACCAATCAAGGATACATTTCTATTGAAATGTTCAATTCCAAGATATAATATTTGTGTACAGGGGTCAATATGTAGGTAGGTCCTAAATGACCTTGAGAGGAAGTCGATTTCAGTACAACATTCTACTGCAGTACAAGCTGAGGTCAGGTGACATTTCGTGGAATCAGTGATGTTTGGTAAACTGACAGTCTTTGTACAACCTGTAAAATGTATGAGTATTAGATATATTTGGTCCTAAATCTTACAGCAAGCATCAATGTGTGGAATTTGGACATGCTAAATAAATATCATGTATATAGCTGTACCATGTGCTACTTAGGTCTGAGGAATCCAAATTTGAAAACATTGGAGACAAAGCATGATCCCTTAAGAATGCTTGTTTCACAGGTGCCTTGATAATTCAATGATTTAAATAATCTAATTTGTTCTTTTTATTTAAGTTGACTATGAAGTTTAGCAATCATCAATCAATCAATCAATCAATCAATCAATCAATCAATCAATCAATCAATCAATCAATCAATTATCAATCAATTATCAATCAAGTTTGCAGTGATATAATCATTTACTGTTGATTTATTTGTTTTTATGGATTGATGAAAAATTGTATTTTTTAGGATATTTGAATATGTGGTTTTACCATGTACAGTCTGCTTGCAATCCTACAAAATGTTATACCTCACAGAACTTTTGCATTCATGGATCACATCTATCCAATAAATCCACAAAAATTGGTGTTCAAAGAATAGTAATGAATCCACAGTTGACCTTATTTCAATTATGAGCAATTTAAATGAAAACCATTATGAAAAATATTTATATAATTTTTACAGTGTCCATATTTCCTTTAGTATTTTGTTTTAAATTACAGTCTCTGTATTTTCCTTAGGTATTCTGTAAAGTATTCAACACTGATATTTTGTGAGAAATTATAATTTTGTATCATTTAAAAAAATTACAAGAGTAAAGAAAAGCTGAAAACTATAAACTGACCAAGATTCCATCCATCTGTATATTGAAGATCACCCTGACCACATTGGTCAGTCTGTAAATAAGCAGCAATATGAAGGTCATTGAGGAATGATGATGCTGCCCAGTCAGGCAAAACTTGTCCGTCTGCTATTCCATTGTCAGCATACCACTGGGTCTTAGAGAAGCCTGGAAATAATGGACAAAAGTTTACTAATCATACAAACTGACCATTGTTTTTTGCCCTCCCCCTTTTTCCAAAATCCATTATTTTTTGTTTTCCATTAATTTCAATTATTTTCATATTTAGTTGAATGACCTTGGATTAACATTTCACAGTTGAAAACCTTCATTTAGTTCTTGTCTGGACCTTCACTACTTATATAAAAAATAAACTTTTATTGTGCTTTCTAAAGGGTTTCTCAACACAAACCATATTTTTACACAGCCTGAAATTTACATCTTTAGCAGCAATTATTATAAGTTCAAAAATCCTTCTTCAAACAATCAGATTTTACAAGAAAAAAAAGTTAATTAAAAAAATTGAAAATAGTTGATTCCATACCTGAGGTTTTGAATCCTTGATCATAGCTACATATTCTTTTAGGTAACTTGGTGTTCTCTAAGATTGTAAAGGTGTTCTCCAGTGTATAGGAACTAGATGTCTCATAGGAAAAATAGACAACCACATTTAACAGATAATAACCTTCTGTATGTAGATCCTCTATATTATATCTGTAATAAAGGTTTTATGTGAACATCAGAGATTTCAAAGTTCTGGTGGACATTGCCAAAAGTTCTATTATTTTTGACTGGTCCAGTAATTTTCTGTTGCATCTTGAACCAAATGTATGCTCTAAATTCATTGAATAAAATACTGTCAAAAGCTCTTTTTCATATTTTTTTTGTCTCATTGCATAGGTTATAAATTGTCTTAGAGATGGCATTAAAAAAATTAAAAAAATGATGTGTCTTGCTTCATTTCTCTCTGAAGTGGTGAAACAATTAAGCGATTAGCCCATCTTATTATCAAGAGCTTCTTTGAGCTTTAAAAGATACATGATTAATTAGGAATCTTGGATGAAAGTGCCTGTTTAACATTGATCATTGTAAACAAAACCATGATGATTCAAACACATAGGTAAACAATACTTGATCTGAAAATCATTGAGTTGGCAGTGAATAAAATGAATTATTTTATTTTAAAAAGATGAATATAGTGAAGAATGGTTGAGAGAAATGTTTGTTCAGTTAAATATCAGCTTGTCCAGTAATATCTAAGACATCCAGTAAATGCCATCAGACCTTAGGAACCACTGGAACATTTGTATTTTGATGTTTTTACAACCATTGGGTCCACACTACTTCTGGTGGATTTTTGTCCCTGAGAGTTACACCAGCCTAGTGATGCAACACTCTTGCATTTACATGAAATATCATAAATAAATTAAGGTAAGGTTTGTGTACACAGGGAGATAACTTGAATTCAAATAATTGAAAAAAGGAGGGATCCGCCATTTTGAATTGCTTTGATTAACCAATGTTCGATAACTACAATATTATCGAAAATAAAACAACACCTACCTCAAAATCGCTGTTTTGATGTAATTTTATCAAAATTTGAATCGTACAAGTAACCTTATGACCTTCAGTTTGTTAGTTTTCATTTATATGACGTCACGTTAAGCCATAACGTCTTTGTGCAAAAACCATTCATAAAGTTTCGCGGAATTTTATTTTATTTCATTTCATAAATGTGCATTTTCATGCCCCCGCCGTAGCAAGGGGGTATTGAGTTTTATCCTTGTCTGTTTGTACGTCCGTTTTTACAAAATTGGTTTCTGTTCTCTAACTTTAGTTTGCCTCAACCAACTGATATATAAAACTTATGCATAATGCTTTTTACCACAAAAACACAGAATAAATTTGAATTTTGATGTCGTCACTTTTACAGTTCTAGATTTATGAGGGGTCGGACAGGGTACACATTTCTCCTTTCTCCCGTCCCTTTTCTCTTGTCACCCGCCGTAAAACCTTTAAAAAAAACTAATGTATGGGAAGCTCATTTCAACAGAAATCGATCTAATATCTTGTGTTTTGATGGCTTGTCCCCGTCCTGTCCTTTCACAAGATAGAAGTGTTGTTTATTCTGCTTCAAGAACCCCGATAATTTTTTCACTGACTGTTAAGCTGTCTCTTTCATTGAATTTGTAAGTCTGATGCATGCCGTTTCCGATTTTTTATAAAGTATAAATACAAATTATAGAAACGCAGGATTGAGTGAAAAACGGCACATTTTTTGTGACACATTTAGTCAATTTTGACTTGGTCTTTCAAATGTACAGTTTGCAAGGTTTATCCGGAAATACGCACACAACCCACACGTTTACATCATTCGAAACATATGTTATTTTATCAATCACTTTTACAACTGACGGAAAGTTTCTAATCGTAATTTTTTTTATGGATGCATTAAAAATGTGTCTTTCAGACACAACTATTGTATTGTGTCGTCCTGAACATACCTGAAGTATTTGCCACCGGACATTTTACAACCCCTAATCAAACAAACTTCTATGCATATCAGTCAACTTTGAATTAATTTATCTAAAAACAAGGATGGTAACATGTGTCTCTACACATGCACGGACTCACTATAAAATCTGGGAAATTGTTAGTTTTTAGTCTTTCTCCGTATATATATATAAGAGATCATAATGAAGTAGTGACGACGCTCAGAGTATTTTTATGAGGTCGTTTTCTGAATTTTTCGTTTCTGTTCTCTACCTTTTGTTTGCTTCAACCAAATGTTATAAAATTTATACGTAATGCTTTATAATGGTTTATATTTATGCAAGAGGGGGCATCCTCAATGTCCCATGGACACATTCCTTCAAACTCACAGTCTTGTACATGTATTAGTACACAAGTATGACCAAATTTAAACACCTCCCCTTCCGACTGATAGTTGTGGGCATAAAAGTTAAGGGACGACATCAAAAGTTCAATGTAGGATAAAAAAAAACCCACTTAATTCACATAGTTAGTTCACTGACCCCCTCCCCCCTCTTCACTTAATTTGGGAAAAATTTGATTGACCAATATGGATATATGTAAAAACGATGTCAAATTAATAAAAACTTGCAGCAACTTTTATCCCCCCCCCCCCACCCAAACTATTTGAATTCATATTTTTTTTATCCTACATTGATCTTTTGATGTCATCCCTAAGTTAATCAATGTTTTCTCTCATTGACTATGGTCAGTCCCAAAGTGTTACAAGACAAAATGATTCTTTGTAAAATGATGCTATTAAAGTTGACTCTCTTCTTTGGAGATCAACAAACAAAATATTTTTGTGTTTTACAGAAATGACAAGATGAACACATACGCCCATTTTCGTAAAAACGAGTTCGGGGACATACCAATTTTATTAGCTCATTATAATGCAAATAGTTAAATCTTAAAGTTCACAGTTTTTTACCCGGAAAAGGATATTTTTGGCTTTTTGTTGCCATGGCAACGGGTTTTTTTAACCCAAAAATTAAAAAATCTTGTTTTTAGGAACTTTTTATGATTTTTTTAATTAAAATTTATTATTAATGAATGGACCACAATTATTTATACATGTTTTGTTCAGTTTTATTTTATTATAGTCACTCGCATACATTATTATTTCAGAAGAATTCAAATACAATTTTCCCTAAAAATCGTCAAAAATCGGAATTTTGAGCTTTTCACATGAAAAAACTGGACGGGCGATGTTTGGTTTTTTTTCATTAAATGATTGGGTACTCCTCCCTAAACAAAATGATGTATCAAATTGGTGTAACATCACTAAGAAAAAAATCCAGGTTTCATGCAAACCTTACCTTAATTACCTGTAAATGATTGGTTTATAAGGTGTAAAACTATTTGACAAACCAAGTGGTTTTTTTCTATATCATCCACAAGGCATAAATAGCCTACCAAATTATAACATGTATCTTTGATGAGTTTTTATATATCATAGATATAGGATTGTGGTATGAGTGCCAATGAGACAACTCACCATCCAAGTAACAATTTATAAAAGTAAACCATTATAGGTCGTCAAAGTATGCCCTTCAACACGGAGCCTTGGCTCAATCGGAACAGCAAGCTATAAAAAACCCTAAAAATTACTAGTGTAAAACCATTTAAACAGGAAAACCAACAGTCTAATCTATATAAAAACAAGAAACACGTATACGTATGAACTACACAAACAGACGACAACTACAGTACAGTAGATTCCTAAATTAGGACAGGTGCAAACATTTGCAGTGGGATTTTAAAACGTTTTAATGGTACCAAACCTTCTCCCTTTTTCTAGCACGTTTCAATCCATTATATTACACACTTACTTGAGACGGACAATTCCTTGTAAATTGTAGTAATGATCCTCTCCTACAAATAGATAAAATTGAACATGATATATGAAACCACCAACCTTTTTTAATTCAAAAATATATAAGCAACCAGAAACAATACCTGGTAGTTATTTGTAAATGTTTTATTAAATTTAATAGCGAAACCTTTTCAAATCAAACTCCTTCATGCAGGACTTCTAAATTCTAATTTTGCAGAAACCTTAGTCACATAGGTTTTAAAAATAATATACTTTTACTGTATGTCTTATTTTTCAGTTCACAATAGCTACAAATATCCATGTTTTTTTTTAAGCCCAGGCAGATCTAATAGATCTCTTATACATGCCATAAGTGTTTTCAATACTATGATTCTGAATGATTAAACTTCTTTTGAGTGCCTATTTTGAAGTCAAAACCTCTAATAAGGGAAATCCTCCATGAATCAGAAAAGTAGATAGGTCTAGTTTACTACACAGAGATTTAAATAAATATACCAATTGGATACCAATTTTTATGGATATCGTGGGTACAGGTGAACCACGAAATTTAATGTTCAACAAATAACAAATTTTCTATAGGCATTATGAAGCCACAGTATCTGTATTCATATGTTTCAATAACTTACCATATTCAAAATCACTGAGTGTTCTGTTGTATCTGGCTCTCTCTATACTGATACTAAGTCTGTTTGAACAGGGATCCAGTAGGAGGGAGAATTCAATTGACCTCTGAATCAAATCATTCTCTATACAACCTTGAACACCTGTACACATAGTAGTTATATGGCCATTGACCTTGTCTGATAAAGTTGGCAATGTTAGGTTAGCAGCACAATCTGAAATAAGAAAGGAATAGTTCAAATCTTGATAACTATTTCGAAATCTGCAGAACTTGAACCAAGTATTAACAACAATTAAATGAATATTGACTTCATTCAGAAGAAATTATTGCTATGTGGTAATAAGTATTTTCTTTTTAGACATGGGAACATCATGGATATTCAGTAATGGCAGATCAACAAGAAGTTGCATGTGTTAGTTATCATTCTATGTATAACCTAAATTACAATTCAAAGTATTGATTGAAAGGGCAAAATTGCCAGAAAAGACATTTGTCATATAGTATGTTGTACTGTATACTCATACTTTTGAAGTATTGCCATAACATAAAAGTAGGTCTTAAAATTGATGATTTGAAAAAAAAAAAAATCACATCTACATACTAAATTATGTGCAACAACTGTGCAAAATTTCATCAAGGTCCTTTCAGACAGACAGACAGACAGACAGACAGACAGACAGACAGACAGACAGACAGACAGACAGACAGACAGACAGACAGACAGACAGACAGACAGACAGACAGACAGACAGACAGACAGACAGACAGACAGACAGACAGACAGACAGACAGACAGACAGACAGACAGACAGACAGACAGACAGACAGACAGACAGACAGACAGACAGACAGACAGACAGACAGACAGACAGACAGACAGACAGACAGACAGACAGACAGACAGACAGACAGACAGACAGACAGACAGACAGACAGACAGACAGACAGACAGACAGACAGACAGACAGACAGACAGACAGACAGACAGACAGACAGACAGACAGACAGACAGACAAACAGACAGACAGACAGACAGACAGACAGACAGACAGACAGACAGATCTCAAAATTCAGATCAACTTTTTTAATGGGGGAAATCCTGTAAAATTTCTGTAAAAAAAAAGCATTTAAACAAAAATCTTAAAACAAATACAAATTTAACTAAATGTAAATGAACAATCTTCCATTTTTCAAAACTTGAAATGAAACTCAATCCTCAATTTTTACTTGTGTAATGAATACCTAACATATGTTCTAATGTTAAACATGCAATATCATCATTATAATATGGTGTTGCAGGAATTCTAAAAGTATAATATAGCTAAAATGCATGGTTCATATCACAGTTCCAAAAGCTCAACATGATGAATTTCCAAATGTTTGTGTTTAGTACCTGTGTGTTGTTGTTTTCAATGCTTGCCAAAGAAGTAGAAGCTGGATCATGCCCAAAACTTGGTAAGTTTCTATATTTACAGTAAAAACCTTATTGTTTTAACTAATTAATTTGTCAGTGTTCAATTCAATTTCAAAAAAAACAAACCAATAGACATCAACAGATGAACATACATTTTTATATGACCGCAAAAATAAACAAGTGAAACTGTGAGCTACTGCTCACTGATGATACCCCCGCCGCAAGTTGATAATTTTAATAGTGTAAAAATATGCAAGTGTTCGGTAAACAGGAAGTTGTTGATTGATAAATCTTCAAATGCATACCACGGTATTGCAGACTTATATAAACCCTGAAACCAAATTTCAGAAATCCTTGTATTGAAGTTCCCGAGAAAAATGCGACGAAAAATATTCATGGGACGGATGAATGGACGAACTGATGGATGGACAGACGGATTGACGGACAGACAAAGGTAAAACAGCATACCCCCCTTTTTTGAAAGCAGAGGTATAAAAAAAAATTTGGTTGTATATTAGTATCACGTCGTCCGAAGACGGATGATTTCCAGATAATACTTTTAGTATGTCAGAGCAAATAGAAATCAATAAAATTTTAACACAAGGTTTATAACCACTAAAGGAAGGTTATGATTGTGGGGGTTTTGGTCACAACAGTTTAGGTATTAGGGGCCAAAAAGGGGCACAAATGAGCATTTTCTTGGCTTCGCACAATAACTTTATATAATTAGTATAAGAAAATAGAAATCTATGAAATTTTAACACAAGGTTTTTGACCACAAAAGGAAGGTTGGGATTGATTTTGGGAGTTTTGGTTCCAACAGTTTAGGAATTAGCCTAAGGGGTCGAAAGGGTACAAAAATTAAACTTTGTTTGATTTCATCAAAAATTGAATTCTTGGGGTTCTTTGTTATGCTGAATCTAACCATGTATTTAGATTTTTAATTTTTGGTCCTGTTTTCAAATTGGTCTACATTAAGGTCCAAAGGGTCGAAAATTAAACTTAGTTTGATTTTAACAAAAAATGAATTCTTAGGGTTCTTTGATATGCTGAATCTAAACATGTATTTAGATTTTTGATAATTGGGCCCCTTAACAAATTGGTCCACATTGAGTTCTAAAGGGTCCATAATTGAACTTATGTATTTAGATTTTGGATATTAGACCATTATAGTAAATGTCCAATTTAATTTTTTTAAGTTCTTAGACCACATTCATTCTGTGTGAGAAACCTATTCTGTGTCAACTATTTAATCACAATCCAAATTACTTTATTGTTAATCCAGAATCAGACACCATGTAACCCCCTCTACTCTTGCCTCTAAATAGTCAAATTTTAATTTGAACT
Source organism: Mytilus galloprovincialis (assembly GCF_965363235.1). Taxonomy (NCBI): domain Eukaryota; kingdom Metazoa; phylum Mollusca; class Bivalvia; order Mytilida; family Mytilidae; genus Mytilus; species Mytilus galloprovincialis. The sequence goes on along the minus strand of NC_134850.1, from coordinate 42,194,920 downwards.
TTTATTTTCAGAAAACAAGATTTTTGACAACTTAGTGGATATGATGGTTGCCATTAAATCTGGATCTCAAACATCAGGTAAATAGCTGATTTCAATATAACTTAATTTTAAGTCAGCATCTCTATGTATTCCTATACAGGTGACCATGGTCTATTATTAATTTAAAAAGGGACTCCAGGTTCATATCAATGATTTGAAATAAATAAATGTAACCATGGGACATAAATGATGCCCTCAATTGCAAAAATGTTATAAAAGGGCTGATACCCAAAATTGCATATACATATAAAGTTATAAAGGAGCATAACTCAAGAATAGTAAAAGTGTCTCCACTCAAATTCAAACTTGATCTGTGTTTTGTGGTACATATGTAATAAACATTGTGTATAAGTTTATTTAAAAATTGGTTGAGACAAACTAAAAAGAGAGAGCAGAAAACAATATTGGGACATACATACCTGCACAGATTGGCAATGGTAACACTAAATACCTCATCCAGTGATGATGGGGGCATGAAAATGTGAGAGTACTCAATGTAAGATTTGTGTTTGCCGGATCTTCAAATAATATAATATTCTTAACCTAAAATCTTATATTTTTAGGGACTGGAAATGAAAAAGACAGACCTGCTTTCACAGCAACACTGACCAGCCACTTAACTCTTTCTAAAGATAATACAATTAAATATGACAGGGTAATTTTGAACCAAGGAAGAGGATATAGTCCAAAGACTGGAATATTTACAGCAACAAAGACAGGACTATATCTTATTTCTGCAACGGTCATGTCTAATGGTGGTGTTGCCTTAGGAGCTTACATCAGTAAAAATGGAGCTAACCTGATGAACCTGTACGGCCCAGGGATCCATGGGGGAACTGAAACTGTCAGTCCTGTGCTAAACCTTGAGAAAGGAGATAAAGTTTCAGTGAGAGGCAGTGGTTCATTTAAAACCTATGGTAACAACTATACCTATTTCTCAGCAGTTTATATTGCTTAGTTAGTAAAATGAGAAATGAAATAAATAAAAGTGATAGTCCTTCTGTATTTTTTATTTTATAAAGTCTTTCCACTTTTCATGGGAAGACCTTTTATATTTGTTCAAACTATTCATTTATCCACTTCTGAGATGTTTTTTTGTTTTATTTCAAGACACATTTTAATAAAAGGATTTTTGGCCCATGACATAGGGATTACAGTATCACCATTAACACTGCCTGGTTGAAAACCTACTTTAGGATTTACCTCCCAACACTTTCTTTTTCTTGTTGTTTTTATTCTTTTGTAACCATACAGGAAATTATTTGTTTTGTTCCAATTTGTTTGTTTTACCTAAAGGATGCTTCAGTCAAATGAGTCAGATGTGATCCAATGACATCTTGTGTAGTTCTTGAACCGTTAGGAGAAAGGTGAGGTCAAGGTCATGTTCTTGATATTGACCTTCACATGTTATTTTAATTCCACAGATACTGCAATGAAAGGTTTTTGTAAAAAGATTGGTTAAAATATGTTGCAACTTTGATGCATTTGAGTCTAAGTATTTCTGTGATCTTTTATGGGAATTTTAAGCTTTGGATGTCAAATATTTTGGCCACGAGCATCAGTGAAGAGACATGTATTGTTGAAATGCCCATCTGGTGAGGGAAAATTGGTATCATTAATGTTATTACTATCACTGGGTCAATGCCTCTGCTGGTGGACTGTTAGTCCCAGAGGGTATCACCAGCCCAGTAGCCAGTTCTTCGGTACTGGCATGAAAATACAGATTTTTTGTGTTATTAAAATTTGCTGTTACAAAATGTTAGAAATTATTATAAATGAAGGAATGTATCTCCCTCATGCAAAGCTTATAGCTCTTCATCTTTTATATAAGCTTTGGATTTCAAATATTTGCCACAAGCATCACGGAAGAGACATGTGCATCTGGTGCAGGAAAATTGGTACCGTTAATGTTATTAACCCATATATATTTGAAATCAGAATAACTTCTCCATCATACATGTAAAAGATCTGGGTTGTTGTGATTTGATGTCCTTGAAATTGAGGTCAAGGTCGCAGGACTATTTTAAAATCAAGATTTTGACAATTTCTATAACTTCTTGCTGGTTCATGATAAATCAATTACATTTCTTGCTGTAGGTTGGAAGTGAGATTATCTAAATCAAAATAACTTATTTTTGCACTCATTCAATTTAAAAGTACTAAGAAACCATATATTTCTTTAAATACTTAGATTGCAAGCTCTCATTTGACACCAGAAGACCATTGCATCGGACTACTAACACAAATGTACCCGGTTTGATCCCTGTATCGGGGGACAAAATTTCAGGGACTGAATTTTGGGATCTCCCTTGACACCATTTGTGAGTATGGTCTTGAGAAACAATGATAGTCCATCGGAAGGGGATGATAAATGGCTGACCTGTGTTAAGAGAGAGCCATATCGCTTGCGGGTAAAAGATACCCTTTTAGATTTCAAAATTTATTTTCATCTTTACTATTCATGGCAGCGATGTTCATTTTGTTCCACCGCTAGCTTTATACTGTGAATCGCTGACAAGTAATGTGTACCGGTATATCTGAGTAAAATTGTAAATGACAAAATAACAACATAGAAAAACATTGGATGCCTAAACCTGAAATGAAGACAATTGCAATACCGGATCAATTTCTGGGGGCAGATTAGGGTAATTCTGGTTTTGCCAATCAAATAAAATAAAAAAACAAATAATTCCAGGCAGGTGACAAAATACATCTTTGATGATGAAATCATGACACTAGAATTGAAAAACAAAAGATATATGGTAAAGGAAGAAAAAGCAAGAAATATTTTACACAGAAACTCAAAATTTAATACAATGGGATTGTAATTTTCTTTATCATTAATAAATGTTGATATTATATGTAGATGTTTTTAAAGTGTAAACATATTACTTAAATTCCAAGGGGTCACTTCTTCCCAATTTTGAAGGGCCAGTAAAAAGCTGGAAGTTTATTGCTTTATTTTCACAAATAGTGCAACTAGATATGATACACTTAAACAGCTTTGAAATGGAACTGCTACTTTAATTGTATACTCAGATTAAACAATATAAAAAATGAGATACATATAGTCCTTTAAATTATAGTAAAAAAAAACCAACATTGTAGCAAGATAATTGTACGATTTCCAATCGTTGAGACAACACACCCACCCACAGTGACACCCTCCCCAATACCAAAAAAAAATAAAAAAATTCGGAATTCATAATATACAAGACAGTTACATCTATTATTGTATAGCAATATAATATTTCCAACAGAAAGTAACCAAAAGTAAGCATGCAATAAATTCTAATATTGCACTAGTGCAAGAAATCTTCAAAATTCATGACGTCATCAATGACAAAATCTTAGTTTATACCAACTTTTACTTTCAAATATTATATTGCTATACAATAAAAGGGTTATTGCATGAATATTGGGGAATATTGTCCCTCGTAGAACATATATTGCACTTGCAAGCTCGTGCCATATAAAATTCTACTCGTGACAATATTCCCCAATATTCATGCAATAACCCTATATTATTAAACATGTGACACTGAAAAGGAAACAAGTTAACATAAAACCAAAAGCACATTAGTTTTGTATCTTACGACAGAGTTATGAAATATTTCAAGTAAAAGTAGGACCTGGAAATTTTTACTATTCATGGCAGCGATGTTCATTGTTTGTTGACCTTTAAGTATGGAGTGTCAGAGGACCTTCCAGTACCAAAAATTAATTTGAACCCCTATTAAGACAAGAGTGCTGAAGTCTCTCGCCTTCTTTAATAATCATTGATATTATGTTGATAGTCCTAAATATAAAGCTTTATTACAACTGTCACATAAACTCAACATTAACCAAGAAAACTAAACATTGATCAATGAACCATAAAAATTATGTCAAGGTCAGGCAGACATGTACATCTAACAATTCTTTCATACAACAAATACAGTTGACATATTGCTTATAAATTAAGAAAAACAGACCAAAACACAAATACTTAACTCTTAGTAATGAACCTCGAAAATGAGGTCAAGGTCAAATAAAACCTGCACGACTGACATAAAGATCATAAAATATTTCTATACACCAAATATAGTTGACCTATTGCATATAGTATTAGAAAAATAGACCAAAACTCAAAAACTTAACTTTGACCACCACTGAACCATGAAAATGAGGTCAAGGTCAGATGACACCTGTCAGCTAGACATGTACACCTTACAATCATTCCATACACCAAATATAGTAGACCTATTGCATATAGTATAAGAAAAACAGACCAAAACACAAAAACTTAACTATAACCACTAAATCATTAAAATGAGGTCAAGGTCAGATGACACCTGCCAGTTGGACATGTACACCTTACAGTCCTTCCATACACCGAATATACTAGACCTATTGCTTATAGTATCTGTGATATGGACTTGAGCACCAAAACTTAACCTTGTACAATGATACATGAAATGAGGTTGAGGTCAAGTGAAAACTGTCTGATTGGCATGAGGACCTTGCAAGGTACGCACATACCAAATATAGTTATCCTATTACTTATAATAAGAGAGACTTTAACATTACAAAAAATCTTCACTTTTTTTTTCAAGTAGTCACTAAACCATGAAAATGAGGTCAAGGACATTGGACATGTGACTGACGGAAAGTTCATAACATGAGGCATCTATATACAAAGTATGAATTATCCAGGTCTTCCACCTTCTAAAATATAAAGCTTTAAGAAATTAGCTAATGCCGTCGCTGCCTTAGCCGCCAGATCACTATCCCTTTGTCCAGCTTTCTGCAACTAAAGTTGCAGGCTCGAAAAAAAACCAGTCTGTGTCATTTTGGTCTCTTGTGGACAGTTGTCTCATTGGCAATCATACCACATCTTCTTTTTTATAAAACACAAAAACTTGAAACTGAGTAATGAACGGTTAAAGCGAGGTCAAATAAAACCTACGAGACTGACATGTACATCATAAAATATTTTCATATACCAAATATATTTGACCTATCACATATAGTATTAGAAAAAAAAAACATAACTCAAAACTGAACTAAACCATGAAAATGAAGTCAATGTCAGATGACACCTGCCAGCTAGATATGTACACCTTTTAATCATTCCATACACCAAATAAAGTAGACCTATTGCATACAGACCAAAAACACAAAAACTTAACTATAACCACTGAACCATGAAAATGAGGTCAAGGTCATATGACACCTGCCAGTTAGACATGTACACCTTACAATACTTTCATACACCAAATATACTAGAAATATTGCTTATAGTATCCAAGATATTGACTTCACTGATCCATGATATGAGAATTGAGGTCAAGTGAAAACTGTCAGACGGGCATGAGGACCTTGCAAGGTACACACATACCAAATATAGTTATCAAATTACTCATAGTAAGAAAGAAATTATAATTACAAAAAATCTTGATTTTTTTTCAATTAGTCACTGAACTATGAAAATGAGGTCAAGGACAATGGACATGTGACAGCAAAATACTTTGTAACATAAGGCATCTATATACAATGTATGACACATCCAGGTCTTCCACCTTCTAAAATCTAAAGCTTTTTAAAAGAAGTTAGTTAACGCCACTGCCACGTCCACCACAGGATCAATATACCTATGTCAAGCTTTCTGCAACAAAAGTGACAGGCTTGACAAAATTGAGAGGGAACTTAGTATGTGAATATATATATACAATTCACAAAAATTTTCATGCAAATTCAATTGATCAAATCATTTTCTTTTGTTCAATTTACGTTGTGATTCAATCAAATGTTCAATTTAAGAACTTTTTGAATATTTCTATTACTGCAAAATACCATAAAATGTCTTAAAAAGGTTCTACAGCACATTTTCCCATTGACTTTATTCCTCAGAGAAAGATCTGAAGCTATATAGGTTTGAAAAGTTGATGCTATGAAATAAGATAATCATTTGTTTTATACCTTGTGTCCATGATTGATTGTTAGACAGGTCACCAGTTCTGTTACACATTTCCTCCTGCATGAATGGTGCTAGGTTTGTATCTTCCATAAACTGTAGTAACAAGTTTGGTGTCAAGGGATCAGTAGGTCTGTGGTTTTTGTTTAACAAATACGCATTCAGTGAAAAACCTGAAATATTTTTCTAAAATTAAACACTTTTTCAAATTATCAAAGCTTTATGAAAATTAACAATCTTATATCAATCAAGGGGCAAGCACACATACCCAAATGCTCCTCAGACCTCAAAATCAATAGGCTTTTTTCTCTCATTATATGTAATCATATTTCCAAGTTAAGTTGCAATTAGATATAAAGTATTTGACTTATCATCTGATTTTGAATCCAAAATAGTATTTGGATAAACTTGAAAAGAACTTATACCCAAGCTACTTATTTTTTTTTCGAAAAATTGGCCCTTTTCTTTTGACATTGAAGGTAAAAACACAAAAATTTTAACTATACAATAAATCACTAAACAGTAGCAGGTATATAGTCTCCGTCACGTAAAATTGGCACCATGTTTTTTGTAAAAAAAAAAAAAAATATCAGCCACGTTTACTCAAGATGATGTTTTTCATTTAGTGGAAGTAAAATCCTGTCCAAATATCCACTACTGTCCTACCTTTTATTGTGTTTGCACTGTATAATCCTGACCTTCACATTTTTCAAGATTATTTACATTGTAAAACCGCCATCTTGGTTTCTATGAGGATCCCTTTTTCCATAACATTCGTTACTCTCCGGTAATATCATTGTCATTGATGATACAATTTCCAGCGCTTTTTACGTAAAGATGACGAAAAGCTCTGAGAGACAAGAAAATGGAGAGCATGTGGAACTCCACGACAACACTTCCGGTAATAACAATGTCGGATTCCACCATACAAACTAATCTTGGATTATGTGAAGATCAGGATTATACAGTGCAAAAACAATAAAAGGTAGGACAGTAGTGGATATTTGGACAGGATTTTAGTTCCGCTAATTGAAAAACATGATCTTTAGTAAACACGGTCGATATTTTAGAAAATTTTGACAAAAACATGGTGCCAATTTTACGTGACGGTGACTATAATATAATCTATTCCATTTGTTTATCAATCAACAAAATGAGCAACTATTTTTTCAAACATTTAAGACTTTCTAAGCAAAACCATGAAAGATATATTACTACATATATAAATACTAACCAGATATATGGAAGTCTGAGCTCCAATCACATTGCTTCTTAGATAGAAGGGCCTTGTCCATTAGTATGTTGGCTACTTCAACAGGTCCAGCTGATTCATAGGATAATGTCAGATTCATAGATACTAAGAACTGTCTGGACTCGTATAGATTCTCTATGACAAAGCTGTAAGAAAAAGATATATATAGGATAATGTCGATTCATAGAAACTAAGAACTGTCTGGACTCATATAGATTCTCTATGACAAAGCTGTAAGAAAAAGATATATATAGGATAATGTCAGATTCATAGAAACCAAGAACTGTCTGGACTCATATAGATACTAAACCCCTAACGGGAAGGATTGTGCCTGATGTTCATATGATGAAATCATAATCTTTCAGTCAGTTTAATTGAAGTCTGGAGCTGGCATGTCAGTTAACTGCTAGTAGTCTGTTGTTATTTATGTATTATTGTCATTTTGTTTATTTTCTTTGGTTACATCTTCTGACATCAGACTCGGACTTCTCTTGAACTGAATTTTAATGTGCGTATTGTTATGCGTTTACTTTTCTACATTGGTTAGAGGTATAGGGGGAGGGTTGAGATCTCACAAACATGTTTAACCCCGCCGCATTTTTGCGCCTGTCCCAAGTCAGGAGCCTCTGGCCTTTGTTAGTCTTGTATTATTTTAATTTTAGTTTCTTGTGTACAATTTGGAAATTAGTATGGCGTTCATTATCACTGGACTAGTATATATTTGTTTAGGGGCCAGCTGAAGGACGCCTCTGGGTGCAGGAATTTCTCGCTACATTGAAGACCTGTTGGTGACCCTCTTCTGTAATTTGCTCTTTAGTCGGGTTGTTGTCTCTTTGACACATTCCCCATTTCCATTCTCAATTTTATCTCTATGATAAAGCTGTAGGAAAAAGATATATAGGATAATGTTGATTCATAGAAACTAAGAACTGTCTGGATTCTCTATGCTAAAGCTGTAAGAAAAGATATATACAAGATAATGTCAGATTCATAGAAATCAAGAACTGTCTGGCGTCATATAGATTCTATATGACAAAGCTGTAGGTAAAAGTATTTATCTTATTGTATAATTTCACTTGTGTTATCACTGTCTATCAAGAAAGTATCATTAATCATTTGATTTTTATTATTTCAGTAGTCAAGATTAATTGGAGGGTTAACTGCATTAACTGCTGAAGCAAAACTAGTCTTAACTCTGCCACATACATCATTGTTTTTATTTATATGTGAGTGTACATGTGTTTGTTTTATAGAGAAATTGATTTAAATGACAGATCCTATATAATATATCAATATCATTTACAATTTTTTAAGACTCAGAACAATTAAGTTCAAAGTATGTTGTTCATTAGATGAGGGTTTGTTGGTCTCTTGATGTCTTTTGATTTTATGTGATTACTTAAATATCACAATTGAACATCTACTGCAGCATATAAAAAGAGAAAAAAATAGCATTTTATATATCAACTCATAATTTTGCAATTATAAAACAAAAGGGTCTTATGAAAGAAATATTGCATGGAACTCTTTGAGCATATTTCTATACCCTACCCTAGGGGCTTTAACGATTGTATGATGGTCAAATGATTATACTCACTCTTACTTTTTTAATTATGCTTTACTGCATTTTGTGAACCAAAATAAGTCAGTACTTACTCCATAGTCAACAAACCAAACAAGTCCATACTTTGTACAACTCCTGTAAATTGAGGAAGACTGTTAGTTTGATTCAGCCAGATATTCATATATCTTCTATATCAAATTTCAAAATCTTACAATTAATATAAAGAAGAAAGAACAAGTTTACTATAAGAGGGAAAAACCCCTGAAATAACAATTTCATTAGAAAGAATAGGGTCCTGAAAAAAATAAGCTTATATTCCATTTCCATTAATGATTAATTTATAAAATGGTATTAAAGACCAAACAGCCTATTGTTTATGCGCATCAACTAACGCAACTTGGTAGTGACATAAAAGCTCTATGACGTTGTTTCTAGCAATGAGAAAACGTCAAAGTATAACGTCCTATTTCGCGTTTTTCACGGATTCCAACATGGTGCACGCTTTTAAAAAAGTAAGTCTCCCAAGAAAAGAGGAATTAAACGTCGAGCTGATAGCTTGTGGAAATTTAACACAAATGGATACAGACACTATATTTAACATTCGTTCTAATAAAAACAATAACATATAAATTTTGATCTCGACTCTTTTGCACCGATCTGCATTTCTTTTTTTTTTTATTCTTTCACATGCGTAGATTTTGTCTTATATTTCCGCCGATCTGCATTTCATTTTTTTTTATTCTTTCAATTGTGTACAGGGTACCGGTTATTAAATAGGTGATAGTTTTTATGTTCAATATATGTTTTCTGGCCCGTCCGTTCGGCCGTCTGTCCCGCTTCAGGTTAAAGTTTTTGGTCAAGGTAGTTTTAGATGAAGTTGAAGTCATATCAACTTAAAACTTAGTACACATGTTCCCTGTGATTTGATCCTTTTAATTTTAATGTCAATTTTTCAAAGTTTTTAAAAATTGAGTATTCAGAAGGTCAGGCCGATAAACAATTATTCCTAGAAGTTTTGACATACTGGCAACGTATGCATGTAACTGATGTCTGGATGATTATCGTTAAATAATGTCAGATCTTGCAATGAATTTAAAATTTATTTATACTGCTTATTTGACAAAATCTTATAATTATGACAAAGGGTCATTGTCGTTTGTCATTTGTTTCATTTTAAATTGTCTTAAGAAGTAATGGTAAACATTTCGCCTGATCCCACTGATCGTACAGCTAATTTCCTAATGTAAGTAGATCAACACTTTAGTTAGTTGCTAGCTTTAATTGTATATTTTGTGATAATGTCCAACTGAATTTAAATATCATATAAGGTTTACATACCTATATATGAAGATAATATTAATTACAAAGCTTGAATAAACATTGATACATACAAAGCAGGGAAGCCAACCAAAGTTTCACCCTACATGCATTAGAAAATTAGCTGTAAGGCAAAACATATAAAACAGTTGTAAATTTAACTTAATATGACAAAAACAATTGCTTCCAAGGATAATATCCAACATAAAATCCCCGTTTCATTTAGCTAAAACTATGACCGGAAAGATTGAAAACAAATTTCGATTTTCAATGCCGGCAACAATTTTGACTTTTTTTTTATTTCCAAAATTAGCAGTTTAGATTTATAATATTTTATCCCATTTGAGAAATCTTACTTTGTAGTTTTCAACAGAAAATTATTTCTAAATTAATTTTTGAATTAAAACTTTTTGTAATTTATATTACTCTCTGGTTTATTCAAAACACGTGAGGTAGCAATAACAGGGATTGTATTTCATGATAGATGTATAACGTTTTAGAATCAAAAACTTTAATTCATATATTATACCTATAAATTTTGATTTCCTTGTATCTTAAATATTCAGAAATAATGAGTTCACAAACTAGATGGAATAATTTCTATACGCTCGTCTTAGTCGGGAAATAAAATGGTATAAAGAAGTCCGTCCATGCTTTTGTATATCCGGTCTGTCAACAGTAGTAAATGAGTTCGTTACGGCAAACTTCTGAAATTGACGTGATAAAAAAACCACACTTATATAGTCTTATATAGTCAAATACTCTGTAGTTAGCCAGTGCCATCTTTCATTTCTTTTTTTTCCAATAATTTTGCTTATGAGGGGCAGAGGACAAAAACAGATTTTCCTAACAAAAGCGGCGAGAAAGGTTATTTCAAACAATTTTCCATTCCGACGGATGGGGTTTCTGAAGGTTATTATTGTGAGGCAACAACATCATAAGATCTGATACTGACACGTGCATTTAATCTCTTGTATTACCGGATAATAAAGTAGGTGAATATAGTTGTTAGTCTTGGAAATTTAAATGCGGGTTTCAAACGTCCAATTTGCGATTGTTTTCAAATAGTGCGCCAGCAAGGAAAGTTTGTACTATGACGTCAGATGCAATGTTCTGAAGAAAGACAACTCTTTTCTTCAAAACGAACGAGAAAAAAACATGAAAATTACTCATAACTTTTTTGAAAAGTCGGTGACATACACTTTTTTTGGCTTTATTTTGTAGAGTGCACATGGCACTTTCCTTCTTGAAATTATTATGTAGAAATCACTGGTAGATATTTTTTAATACTGGAAACGTTTTTCATTTCTACGTTTTATTTTTGGCGGGAATGAAATAAAACATATTTTTAAAGATCAAAACAATATGAGTCTTAAATTCTTGAACCTGTATTTGATAGCTACAAATCTACTGTTTAACGTGAAACAAGAATCATGCTTGTAGGTTTGATATAAAGGATTTTTTGGAGAGTTTAATTAAGAAGCAAATATATGTTAATATTCGGGAAAACACGAAACTGAGGTTGCTATAGCGACAAAACTAAGTCGGTGACCCCCAATTTTTTTCATCATATTTTGTTCCTCAAATCATGAAATACCTTCACACAAAATGTTAAGGAAAAATCACTGGTAGAAATAAATAGGCTGTTTGGTCTTTAAGGGCATAGGATACAGTTTTGATCCTGTATTTACAGTTTGATGAAAATTTCCATATAGGCTAATTTTTGCCTGATTAAATCAAATATGTAATAAAAAATATACCTCCATGTGCTACTTTTTGAGTTAAATGAGGTCGAAATTTTGTATATTTGCTCAAAATTCGGATTTGTGGCCGTATTTTTCCTTTCGAAAGAAAGACATAACTTTTTTGTTTTAAAAGATAAACACAAATTGTTTTTTGTTAAATAATTTGTAATTTCTGTATTTTATAAGTATTCTAAAAATTTATGCATTTTTTATTTAGAAATAACTCATATTTATCAAATGGTCATGAATTGAGAAAAAAACGTCATTTTTTGCCGTACATTTATCAAAATTAAAAAAATTGCACTATTTACGTTTTCGTGAAAATTAGCACGCATAATCTTCTCGCGCAATCAAACCAAATGGCATTTTAAAAAAGAGGGGTCCATGAACTCGTTTTCAAGTTAGATAAGTTTGAATGATAAAAAGCAGTTGAAAACTGAATCTTTTCCCGATAAGTCATAGTTTGACGTCGCGAAAATAACAATTCACGTTAGCAACGTCATTACCTCCCCTGTAACTGTATCATATGCCCATAAGGTGCCACATGTGGAGCAGGATCTGTTTACCCTTCCAGAGCACATGACTTCACCCCCAGTTTTTGGTGGGGTTTGTGTTGCTTAGTATGTGTACTAATTGTTTGTCTGATATTTTTTTTCTTTTTTAGCCATGACATTGTTAAGTTTATTTTCGAGTTCACTTATGATTTTGAATGTCCCTCTGGTATCTTTTGTCTCTCTTTTATATGCATTACCATGCTTTTCATGTAAATATCACTACAGGAAATAGCCTGAATTTCCTAATTCATATTTCTAATTTGTAGTGTACAATAGAAAATATTTTGATTATCTACTTTTCATAACATTCACCTCTCCCAATACAAAAATAAAATAAAAATGAAAAGAATTATTGAAATATCAATGTTAAAAAAACTGATCCCAAACAAGAACTTACCCCACTGGTAGTCATAGAAGGGAACTTTGAACTCCAGTTTTTCAATCCTGACAGACAGTTCAAAGTTACACGAGTCAATTCCAAGCTCTGTTTCCATTGGTGTACCCAGGAGGCCAACTTCATGACAACACTTGACAAAGCTACAAGTGGGCGGTATGTAACATTTCATTGTATCTGATGGTAAGTTCTCCAAGTTAGAGGCTGAACATTCTGTAATGTAGAAAGTATGTTTATCATTGAATTTTATCAAACTTTTAACATTTAAGCCAATCTCACGCAGAATAGGGTTACCATCAGGCAACAAACAATCTTGAAAATGAGCATGTTGAGTTGACATTTCAATGGAACATGCATTTCTGTACTGCTATTATAAGTTTATTTGTTTAACTGCAGTAGGTTGGAGGTTCTCTCTGGCACTCCATTTTCCTCCACCATCTTACTACGGTACCACAAATTGCCAATAGTGCTAAAGCTGGTGTAAAAATATCAATCAATCTAAGTACATTTGCATTACCAAAAATTTAAAAATCAATATTTTCTTGAAAAACTATATGGTAAAACAGGGATATGTCATTCAATCACAAACTTTAACAATTGTTGATGTTCATGCACAAAGTCTTAATTCTGTCATGTATTGCAGTGGAGACAAAAACACATAATTTTATGCATAAAACCTACCATCTTTCCATCCATTAATAGCTCCTGTGTACGGTGAATTGTATCCTTGACACAGTGTATCTGCCTGATAAGGCCCAACATATAGAGCCTCTGTCAGTCTGGCTATGTCTACAGGGAACAGCTGGGCATCAGATGTAATGTTCATCTCATTTCTCCACCCAGACTCAGAGAAATCTAAAAATATTACAGATTTTTTCCAAATATTTGGGTTTTATTTCTTGAAATCAGTCAACTTTGCTTCTCCATCAGAAAACAATCTATATTTCTTTATTTAATATAATTCCTTTTCTCTTTTGACCAACATTAGAACTATAAACAAGTCCAATATGTAAACTACATGGTTACTTCCGTACGTATTAATATTTTTCATGATGATTTGAAATAATATTTTGAAACAATTATATCACAGATATGCAGGCAGAACATTATATTTCTTGACATTTTTAACATTCATAATCATGTAACAAATAAAATATACAAGACTTAAAGACATATTTTGTAGACATCTTTCAAATATTGAAAAAGAAGGCATGTTTACCTCTAGATGTCCTATAGTTAAATAATATCTTTATTAAAGTTTCAAAATTGTTGACCTATTTTCCACATCTTTTTTAATTCATAAAATCAGATAAAGACAAAATTTGACAATTCCTAGATGACAATTGCTGGTTGATTAAGGTCCAGTGGCAAATATTCTATAAATGTTCAGGAAGAGAACCAATCAGATCCTAGAAATCTGAGTATTATTCACTTACTTGGATCTCTGAAGCCTGTTTTCCATTGACAAGGCTTTTTATGCAGCACAGAACTATGGAAAATCATTGACTCTAATTCACATGGTGCTGATGACTCGTAGCAAATACTGATATTCATGTCAACAAGGTACTGGAATTCATTGGTTAGATCATATATCATGTAACTGAAATATGGAAAGTCATAATATTATAATATATTATAATGAAATTATTATCCTCACAAGAAAAGAGAGTAAACAGAATGAGCTCATGATACTTCTCTTTTGTGAGAATAAAATACTCTAAAACAACTTATTTTCGCAGATACTTTATGTCACGTTTTAGCCTTTCTAGACCACTTTTCAGTTATTTAATTTCGCAATTTTCTGATTTACTTGATGAAGTTTAATAAGGAAAGATCCAAGTTTTACATATTCCTGACGATTTATATTCGCTTTTTTTTTCTACTAGTGAAAGTCGCGAAAAATAAATTGCTACCGAAAATAAGTTGGTTTAGAGTACAATATTTAGAATTAAATGTTGTGCTATATTTCTTGAGAATTAGTAAATGCAAATTTGATGGACAGGCAGAATAAGGTACTTCAAAATACATTTATGACGCAAATATAATAATGGTTAACAATAAACAAATTAAAGTAAAACCAAAAATTTATTTTCAAGAAAAGGTTTGATTCAAATATTTCTCCTATTTTAAACAGTTGCAGTATTCTATTTGAAGTCTATTCAGTATATCATGATATATTATTTTACTCATTTTAATATAGAAATCCAAGTTACTTTGGTTTTCAGAAATTATCTCCCTTTAAATATTTTATTTCATATTATCATACTCACTCTACTCTTACAACATTTTCCATGTAAAACTGCTGTAAACTTCCTGTAATAGATTAAAACATTATGTATACCATACAACTTTTTCAATTAAGATTAATTAATAAATATTTGTTTACTGAAAACACTTCAATTTGCTCCTTGCATTAAAGAAAATGACTTACAGCATTAGTTAATCTTTTTTAGTCAACTCTCCATCCTAGAAAAACTATTTTCAAAGTCAAAAATTTTAGTAATTAGAATTTAAACAACTATTCTAATGCAACATCGTTTGTAACGTTCATTTTCATTGGATAATGTCACCAATTTTCATGGCATCAATTCACAATTGATGCTATGTAAAATAGCCGCAAGGGCAAACGTCATATGATATATCTTAAATGTATGATTTAACGATGTCTTCTGTCAGTTTCAATAGAATGGAGATACCAATATTGAATTTTAAGCTCCGAATCAATCAATTAGTGATTTGTTGGTTGCAAATCCGTGTTTACTAGTTCCGCTAACATGTTGCCAGTAAACTTAATTTGCTACCATCAAATCACCAATTGATGCCGTCAGAGCTTAAAATTCAATAGTAACCTCCTAAATCTATCAACCTAAAATTAAATTCTACTCATTACACTCATAAGCTCTTTGAAGATGTAACATATAGTACTTTTTTCCTGTGGTGCAACAAGGCATCTCAATAAAAAGAGGTCAAAATCCTGCTATAAATACTGCAGAAGTGACTTGTGCCAACCATAATTCAAGTTTGATTGTAAAACTGAAACATGGTAAGGGCAAATAGTACCCTCAATACGGGTTGGTAAATAGTTGCATCTTTTCTAGCCTCAGGCTGCATTACTAGAATGATCCTCATCCTTCATATTCAAAGTTCTGCTCCGATGAGAACCCATTACTTCTGCAAAATATCTTTGTTCATAAAATTACAAATTCATATTAGGTTTCCATTCAAGTTCCTTTATATACATCTGGATTCAACTGATTTGACTTACCAAAGTCAAAGTCAAACAAACTTCTGTTGTACTCTAAATAATCAATGGTGAGAGACAAACTTTGGTCACATGGGTTCAGTAGAAGGTGCACATCTATGTTACGGTTCAGTTCCTCTGTGTACACACAACACTTGACACCAGTACAACTACTGGTCACTTGGCAGGTTACATTGTCATGGAGCATTGGCTTGTCTATGGTCAATGGACAACCTGTAACAAAAATTTAAAAACAAGATATAGCTAATACTGTCTAGTTTTAAATATTCAGTAACCTTGATTTGAGATGTGAAATGCCAAAATGGTTTATTTCCTGAGGTGCAATGTAGCATCTCAATGAAAAGACTTGGCATACTTTTAAACTTTAGTTTTACTTTACATATTGCTGTGTGTTTGTTTTTCTACACTAGCTAGAGGTATAGAGGGAGGGTTGAGATCTCACAAAACATTTTTAACCCTGCCACATTTTTTAGCCTGTCCCAAGTCAGGCCTTTGTTAGTCTTGTAAGATTTTTAAATTCTATTTCATAAATATATTTCGGAGTTTAGTATGACGTCCATTATCACTGAACTATTACACATTTTTGTTTAGGGGCCAGATGAACCATGCCTCTATGTGTGGGATTATCTTGCTGTGTTGAAGACCAATTGGTAGTCTTCAATGTTTTTCTGCTCTTTGGTCAGGTTGTTGTCTCTTTGACACATTCCAAATTTCTGTTCTCAATTTAATTATTAATTAGAAAATACATTACATGGAACATATCCAGCATAAAAAAAGTTACAACTGCTGTTCTTCATCCTAATGTTACTACCTACCTCCTGATTGCCAGCCCTGTGAAGCTATGTTACACTGTGGTTCCTTCATATACTTGGCTATTTTCATATCACTCATGAGAAGAGAAGCAGCATATTCTGGTAGTTCATCAAATGTACCCAATCCTTTACTAGCCTTCCAATCTGTCACTGAAAATCCTGCAAATATAATTTTCATAAAGAGATGATGACACAACTTAACCGAAATTCTATATCAAAAGGTCATCATATCACCTTCAATTTGGGGCAAGTATTTAAAGCATTTATGCTTTAGTACAGCGTAACTTGCAGAGGTTTAGCTAGCTAGAAAACCAGGTTTAAGCAACCATTTTCTAGATTAGGAAATCCCTGTACCGAATCAGGAATATTACAGCTGTTTACCATTTGGTAAATTTGCTTTTGCTATTGATATTGACATTTTATAAAGGACTTCCTGTTTTGAATTTCCCTTTAGAGTGTGATATTTTCATTATTTTACTTTTTGCATATTGACTGTGGTACATTGTATATTGTAAACCTACTTATTTTTGCAGAAACAAGTTTTCATGCTTAGTCATTTCTAGTGGCTTTTTGGCAATTTTTTCTAAAAATCTAAGTTTGATAAATTTCTTGACAAAGTGTATTAGCATTAATTTTGCACTTGTGGTTTTCAGTAACTATCAAACTCATAAGCTGGTTAAACTTTAGACTACCTGCAACTATTCATTGAAGTGGAAAATTAAAAGCAATCTACCAGAAAACTTTTTAAAAATTCAACCAAAACTGAAAGTAATGTCTTTTTATCATAAAAATTCCACAATTTGCACTTTCTGATTTTAAAATGAACAGAACCCATTCAAGTTTACATGTTATAAATTATTAAGTTACCTGGAATGGCAAACTGTCCAGTGGATGTACATGTAGGTTTGTCTATCTTGAGACTACTAGCTACTACTCTCTGTACAGTACAATCAGCATTGGCCTCTAAACATACACTCAGTGTTACTGTCAACAAGAAGGAACCATCAATTGGTAATTCCTCTATCTGGTAGCTGAAATGTACACAATCTTATTTTATATCCACACTCTTTAATTCCTTTTTCTAGTATCATATTCTGCTATGTATTTCAAACAGCCCTGGTGATAATTCTCTAGAAGTTTAAACTTGAAAGTAATTTTTCTGGATTACTGTTATATAAAAAAAAATGCTCCCCTCATTAAAATTTCATATCTTTAATCTTTAAACATATATCTTCATCTAGCATGATTTCACATTCTGATTCAACAGCCAATCAGATAGCATCAGAAACACAAACTTTCTTAATGAATTCAAAGATTTCATGTTATGACAAAGCTTTTTCTTTTTGTTCATGTTGTAAATGTTTGTTGCAGTTTCATTTCTTTTGGCAGAATATGATGTTTTTACAAAAAAATTAACACTTACTCCATTTTGAAGACACCATTTATGTAGAACTTATCTTGTGTACCTGAAATATATCAAGAAACATCTTTTATATATACAGGAGATATCATTTGTTTAATTCACGGAAAAAGAAACTGCAATTTTTAATAGAACTATAGCATTATTAATTCAAAAACTAATCTCTATAAATACCTTGTTTTGCAAAGATTGTATGTTCAGACAAAAAGTTTTAGAAAAATTCCTGAGTAGCAGTAACTGAAAGATATTTCGTCTTTTCTCTTTTTGCTAATTCATTTGCATATCATTTTGTTATCTTATTATTCATGCAATGATTCATCAATTGTATTCCTAATTTATCTAACTTACCAAACTTGTAAGTCAAGAGATTCTGTTCATATTCCAGACCTTCAATGGCAACAGTCAATTTGTATTTACAAGCATCAACAGATATTTTGTATAAGAATGACCTTCCAATGACAGAGGCATCTACACAACACTGGAACCCTGTACAATCTGGTAACGTATAACAGGTTGTCTCTGTTGGTTTGATATATTCCAGTGTCAGGGACTGAGTAGTACAACCTGTTAACAATAGAAATCAGAATTTATAATCCAGTCTCGATGTATTTTATTTTCTGTTTAAGAATCTAGGATTATGGGTGATTTCTGTGATCATACATCAAATTGAAAATAAAGTTACCTCATTGACTACATACACATTGTTTTAAAAGCGGTTGACCAATCACAAAATTTTGGTGTACAAGTCAATTTTGAAATATTACAATTCCTTAGATGCTGAAATGACTAATTGAACATTAAACTGATTTTTACTCATTTTTTTATTTGCAGTATCTTTTTAATATGTTTGTCTATTAATGAAAAAAAAAAACCATTATAAATATATTTTTTTTAATTGAAAAGTAATTTGCATCAAGAAGAGGCCCTCTCGCAAGCCAACATTTGAAGTACTAGTGATACATTTGCATTTATCATATATATATATATATAGGTCCATATGGGGGCTCCTATAACCGGTCTTTACAAGCTCTTTTCTTTGACAACTATTAATATACCGTCCATCCATCCATCATATGTTGTACAAAATGGTGAAGTCGGTTTGTTACAAGACTGTTCCAGTAGATACTGTGACAAACTGGCTGTATTCAACACCTGCTGTACAAAATAGCTAGGTAGTGTGGTCACTTCCACTAAATTATATTGCCCTTACCTTTCATCCATCCATCGTAAGTGGTACCAAATGGTGAAGTCAGTCTGTTACATGATTGCTCCAGTAGATATTGTGACACACTGGCTGTATTCAAAACCTGCTGTACAAAGTAGCTTGGAAGTGTGGTCACTTCAGTTAATTGATAAGTCTGTATCATTGCCTCTAAGGAGAATCCTAAAAAATAACAATGGATTTAATAGCACATAATTTACCTAATGATATCACAATGTTAGTGACTTTCTACATGGACTTTATTTCCTCTAACAATAATGAGTGTAAAACATGATACTACCACATTACGTTAACAGGAACAATTTGTAAAACAAACTGTAGACACAGAATTGTGATGAACAGAAAAATATGATTTATAAATTTTGCTTATAAATAGACACTAATGATGCTCTAGACACATTCATTTAGTGGTGGTATGAAAATGACTTCCAAATCAGTGAGAGAAAAAATGTTACACCAATGAGTTATTTCCCTTTTGCAATGGGAAATCTTTTTTATTCTGTCTAAAATATTTCAGCTGAACTTGATGCTATTTTTTTCATCTATCAAATATTTCTTGTTTTCTGAAAATTCTCATACTTGTAGATATAACCACATTCTTAGCATTGTTGTAAATATTAGTCCAAAAATGCATGATTGCATTGCAAACTAAAGCTATTCATTCTAGATCACAGATTTTTTTCTTACCAATTATATATGTAGGACTCTAAAGTGCGGTGGTCACCCTAAAGTGCGATGGTCTACGCTAAAGTATGATGGTGTATCACGCTAAAGTGCGATGGTTGTTTGTTCGCTAAAGTACAATGGTGTATTACGCTAAAGTGGGATGGACCAACAAGTTTAGAAGACCAACCACGTAATTTCTACTAAAAAGTTAAGTAAAGTGTCAAAAAATTCTATATTTCCTCTTAATAATTTTTTAAAATTCGGGCGTAAAAAATATTCGAATAATTGGTGTCGCTTGCCGTCCACACAGTCTATCACTGATGTGAACACCTCCCCTTACAGACGTCATTGTAAATTACAAATACAAAACAAAAGTTCATTGTCGGCATACATAAATTTATTTGCCTCCGAGCTATCTCCATTTTCGTATTGAGTAAAAAATACTTGTTATTTTTCCTGCAATGTACTACAAACAAAATTTTTAGCCGACAATTTACAATTTACCCATGAAAACATGAACCTTTATTTTACCAACGTTAATTTTCAATTAAATTGACAATATTTAAACGTGAACCGCAAAGTAAGCTGCAACATAAATAATGGTTCATATGTATCTGTTCACTTCAAACAGAAGCAAAATACATACGTTTGTGTATACTATTTTGTATTTATAGTAAAATGGTCGACTGCAAGACATAACTCCTTCTTCCAGCACCCGAAAAAAAAAAAACATATTTGCTTCAGCTGACAAAGTCAGATTTGGTTTAAAATAATTAAGTCATGGACATTTGGTCTACAAGATGTTAATCAAACTTAATATTCTTAAAATTGATCTTACAGCATGTACATTTTTGGTTTGTATAAAAGACTGTAAACGTCATAATCCAACTGCGTTTCTTATGTCTATACTTTCGCGGACCATCAGACATTAGCGTATGTAGGCATAACACTTTAGCAAAGGCCATTGCACCTTAGCGGGACCATCATACTTTAGCGTCCCCATCGCACTTTAGAGTCCTACATACCTATATATAAACTTTTTTTAAATAATAAACCATACATATCTTTTAAGTTTATAAACTTCATTTTTTTAAGCTTGGGAATTTTAAATATACTGGCCATGAGCATCACTGAAGACTTATTTATTGTTGAATGGCCATCTGGTGAGGAAAAATAAGTATCATTTTATATTATTATACTTCACGTAAAAATGCCATATTTTGATTGGCTGATACGAGGGTGTTTATTTACTCTATCACATGGAAGAGAGGGTGACAATTTTTTTTAATGTTTGACTGTCAAAATAAAAAAATAAAACTCTTGTTGTTTTTAGCTCACCTGGCCTAAAAGGCCATGTGAGCTTTCTCATCACTTGGCGTCCGTCGTCGTCGTCGTCTGTCGTCGTTAACAATTTTTCAAACATCTTCTCCTCTGAAGCCATCTTGAATATTATTATAGATGAAGATAAACTGTAAATTGTTCATCATATTTGCTAACTTTAAAAAATCTTCTTCTCTGAAACTACTGAATGGATTTGGATGAAACTTAGCATGATAGTTCCTTAGATTATCCTGCACAAAGTGTGTGCTTCGATTTTTGATCCGTCAAAAAACATGGCCGCCCTTACTTTAAATAGAACATAGGGGTCAAATGCAGTTTTTGGCTTATATCTCAAAAACGAAAGCATTTAGAGCAAATCTGACATGGGGTAAAAATGTTCATTAGGTCAACATCTATCAGCCCTGAAATTTTCAGACTAATCAAACAAACCATTGTTGGGTTGCTGCCACTTAATTGGTAATTTTAAGGAAATTTTGCAGTTTTTGGTCATTATCTTGAATATCATTATAGATAAAGATAAACTGTAAACAGCAAAAATGATCATCAAAGTAAGATCTACAAATAGGTTAATATGACCAAAATTGTCAATTGACCCCTTAAGGGGTAAATGTCCTTTAATGACAATTTTTCACAATTTGTTCATCATATTTGCTAACTTTAAAAAATCTTCTCCTCTGAAACTACTGAATGGATTTGGATGAAACTTAGCATGATAGTTCCTTAGATTATCCTGCACAAAGTGTGTGCTTCAATTTTTGATCCGTCAACAAACATGGCCGCCCTTACTTTAAATAGAACATAGGGGTCAAATGCAGTTTTTGGCTTATATCTCAAAAACGAAAGCATTTAGAGCAAATCTGACATGGGGTAAAAATGTTCATTAGGTCAACATCTATCAGCCCTGAAATTTTCAGACTAATCAAACAAACCATTGTTGGGTTGCTGCCACTTAATTGGTGATTTTAAGGAAATTTTGCAGTTTTTGGTCATTATCTTGAATATCATTATAAAGATAAACTGTAAACAGCAAAAATGATCAGCAAAGTAAGATCTACAAATAAGTTAAATATGACCAAAATTGTCAATTGACCCCTTAAGGGGTAAATGTCCTTTAATGACAATTTTTCACAATTTGTTCATCATATTTGCTAACTTTAAAAAATCTTCTCCTCTGAAACTACTGAATGGATTTGGATGAAACTTAGCATGATAGTTCCTTAGATTATCCTGCACAAAGTGTGTGCTTCGATTTTTGATCCGTCAAAAAACATGGCCGCCCTTACTTTAAATAGAACATAGGGGTCAAATGCAGTTTTTGGCTTATATCTCAAAAACGAAAGCATTTAGAGCAAATCTGACATGGGGTAAAAATGTTCATTAGGTCAACATCTATCAGCCCTGAAATTTTCAGACGAATCAAACAAACCATTGTTGGGTTGCTGCCACTTAATTGGTAATTTTAAGGAAATTTTGCAGTTTTTGGTCATTATCTTGAATATCATTATAAAGATAAACTGTAAACAGCAAAAATGATCAGCAAAGTAAGATCTACAAATAAGTTAAATATGACCAAAATTGTCAATTGACCCCTTAAGGAGTTATTGTCCTTTAATGACAATTTTTTCACAATTTGTTCATCATATTTGATAACTTTAAAAAATCTTCTCCTCTAAAACTACTCAACCAAACTTCAACTGAATGATCAGTAGGGTGTATAAAATAAAGTTTGTGTTTTATTTTCTATTTTGTCTAAAAACATGGCCGTCATGGCTAAAAATAGAACACAGGGTAAAATGCAGTTTTTGGCTTATATCTAAAAAAACTCCAGCATTTAGAGCAAATAAGACTAGAAGTTAAAATATTTATTAGGTGTTCATTAGGTGAAGGTCTACCTGTCCTGAAATTTTCAATTTGCAATTTGCAAAAAAAATAATTTGTTGTGCTACTTCCAAAAAATAGAAAATATTCTGACCAGAAAAAAAACCATGTCCCCCTACAAGTTAAATGGTCCATGCCTAACTGTTATTAATGAAATCATTTAACTGTTTTGCTGTTATTGGAGCCCCTTGCCCCTTCTCAGCAGTGGAATAAATCCAAATCATGAATGAAGAAATTCGAAAGAATAACAATTTAATAATGTAACAATAACAATTTTATTGTTAAAATTCTTTTATTGTAACTATAATGTAATAAAAATAACGTCCTGCCGCTCTTCTTGTATGCATTTTATATTAGAAGGAAACGTGTATACATGGTAGAACTTGTATTTCTCTCCGGCGCTCTCGAACGCGTCCAGGTTGTTTTTAGTGTGACCGACCGGAAACAGTCTTTCCGTAACTTGATGGTAAGAAATATTACTGCATTCAGCCTTTTGAAAATATTTTCCTTAATATTAGTAAATCTTAGTGTTGTTGTTCATCCAGCATTGTTGGTATTGTTTCTCCATCGATCTATAAAGACTTTTTGTTTCGATTTTCACCGCTAGTTTTCTTATATTCAGGAAAAATAATTAAAACATTGGAAGCACGCGTGTACGTTATTTTTTGTATATCTCTGTCAGATTCAGTGGTCAAAGTTAACTTTTTTAGTTTTGGTCTATTTTTTTTAATACTTTATGCATTAGGTCAACTATATTTGGTGTATGAAAATATTTTAAGATCTATATGTCGGTAACGCAGGTTTTATTTGAACTTGACCTCATTTTCACAGTCCATTGCTAAGTTTTAAGTGTTTGTGTTTTGGTCTCATTTTCTTTATTTATAAACAGTAAGTCATATATATTTGTAATATTGAAGAATTGTTAGCTGTACATGTTTGCCTGGCATGGTTCAATATGTTCAATAAGGCATTGTTTACCAGGTGAGCGATTCAGGCTCTTGAGAGCCTCTTGTTTCTAATACCCGTAACGTTTTTATGTACGTGATGTCATAGAAAATACTTTTAAAATAGAATTAATCTGTAAAAGACTATTATGATAGGAAATTCAGTATAATAAATTAAATAACACATAGCTGAGAGGGTGATAGAGCAGATTGGTCCCCCTCGAAAAAGCATGGTCAACCTTGGCATCGCCGCGGTTGACAATGTTTTCTTAGGGTAACAATCTGCTCTATCACCCTCTCAGCTATGTGTTATTTATATAATGTTAACCTTTCTTCCGATTCTTAATCTAAACAATGAGTTATTAAAAATTATCATTGAAATATTCAGATAAAACACTGACAATTTAATTTAAGAGAACTTTCTCACAATTCCAAGTTTCATCTGAGGTTCAGTTTCAATTTCTTTTTGTCCTTTAAAAATAATAAATGACCACTTGCAAGAAACCTGGTTAACACATTAAATGTTTATACTGTACTATAAAGTATATTTTCCTGCATACCTGTTACAACAAAATCACTGGAGAAGTCACAAGTTTTCTTGTGTAGTAAAGTGTTGACAAAAATGTTCACAGGTCCAACTTCACATGCTCCTGACGACTCGAAACATACACTCAAGTTCATGTTCACCAAGTACAGATTCTCACTTGGTAAATTATTGATGATGAAACTAAAATTGTTTAAAAAAAATAATAATTATACATTGTAAAATTGAGAATGGAAATGGGGAATGTGTCAAAGAGACAACAACCCGACCAAATAAAAAACAACAGCAGAGGGTCACAAACAGGTCTTCAATGTAGCGAGAAATTCCCGCACCCGGAGGCGTCCTTCAGCTGGCCCCTAAACAAATATATACTAGTCCAGTGATAATGAACGCCATACTTATTTCCAAATTGTACACAAGAAACTAAAATTAAAATAATACAAGACTAACAAAGGCCAGAGGCTCCTGACTTGGGACAGGCGCAAAAATGCGGCGGGGTTAAACATGTTTGTGAGATCTCAACCCTCCCCCTATACCTCTAACCAATGTAGAAAAGTAAACGCATAACAATACGCACATTAAAATTCAGTTCAAGAGAAGTCCGAGTCTGATGTCAGAAGAGGTAACCAAAGAAAATAAACAAAATGACAATAATACATAAATAACAACAGACTACTAGCAGTTAACTGACATGTACGTGTTTTCATCCAAAGCCAAGAATTTTGAATTGATGAAATCATTTGTCAGAGGACTACATGTTGATAGTATGATGATGACATTGCATAATTTGTGTAATTGAGGATTTCAGTTTAAAAACTTATATAGACTAGCTAAAACAATTTTTTTTAGGATTCTTTGTTCATAGTTTTAATTGATTACAGAAGCGCGTAAGTGTACAGAAAAAAATCTAATTTTCACAAAGAGGGTTAAATGTTTGCTTGTATTTATGTCATAAATTGACAAGAATTTAATACAATCTTCAAGATATCTTCATTAAAAAATTAGATGTTACACATTGTAAAATAATTACAAAAATTTAGTAAAAATGATAACTTACTCAATTCTAACAATTCCTATCAGCCAAACTTGCCACAAATCTCCTAAAATATAATTAAACATAAAGTGCTTATCAGATCCATGTCATAACAAAACTCTTTAAACTTTAATACACTTATATAGCTTAAGCATCTATTGCAATCTTTAATGTTTCAGCAAGAGACATATTACATGACAGTAATTCTAGGCTGCATTTTCTTGATAAAAATCAGTAGGACTAACTGCAGGTGTTATTTACTTCAGGTCTAGTTAAACTTGTTGCAGGTAGTCAATCTGATTTTCCAAGACTATACCTCATAAAATTTGAGTTAAACTTACATCCTAATTGATATTATTACACAACTAGAGGCTCTTTAGAGCCTGTGTCGCTCACCTTGGTCTTGTGCATATTAAACAATGGACACGGATAAATTCATGACATAATTGTGTTTTGGTGATAGTGATGTGTTTGTAGATCTTACTTTACTGAGCATTCTTGTTGCTACAATTATCTCTATCTATAATGAACTTGGCCCAGTAATTACAGTGGAAAATATTTTCAAAAAATTTACAAAAATTTATGAAAAATGTTAAAAATTAACTGTAAAGGGCAATAACTCCTTAAGGGGTCAATTGACTATTTTGGTCATGTAAACTTATTTGTAGATCTTATTTTGCTGAACATTATTGCTGTATACAGTTTATCTCTATCTATAATAATATTCAAGATAATAACAAACTAGAGGCTCTAAAGAGCCTGTGTCGCTCACCTTGGTATATGTGAATATTAAACAAAGGAAGCAGATGGATTCATGACAAAATTGTGTTTTGGTGATGGTGATGTGTTTGTACATCTTATTTTACTGAACATTCTTGCTGCTTACAATTATCTCTATCTATAATGATCTTGGCAAAGTAGTTTCAGTGGAAAATGTTAGTAAAAATTTACAAATTTTATGAAAATTGTTAAAAATTGACTATAAGTTTAGTTTACTTTAATTTGGCCCAGTAGTTTCAGAGAAGAAGACTTTTGTAAAAGATTACTAAGATTTACGAAAAAAATGGTTAACAAGAGGCTGTCACAACGACAGCAAACCGGATTTATTAATATTTATTTGTGTCCTGGCAATATCACAAGAACCATTACTGATGAATGGTGAAAGTGAAAATCGTCAATATCAAATTTGACCTCCATTTTGTCATCAGTATCAACATCTTAAAATTTGAAAAGCTTAGATTGAATGGTTCATGAGTAAATGCAACAACGTGAATGGAAACGCCATTTCACAATCTTTCAAGAACCATAACTCCTGAACGGTAAAAGTCAAAATCGTCATTATTGAACTTGACCTCTAATTTGCCATCAGTAACAACATATAAAAATTTCAAAAGCTTTGGTTGAATGGTTCATGAGAAAATGCACGGACACGACTGGAAACACCATTTTTCAATCTTTCAAGAACCATAACTCCTGAACGGTAAAAGTCAAAATCGTCATTATTGAACTTGACCTCTATTTTGTCATCAGTAACAACATATTAAAATTTGGGAAGCTTTGGTAAAACAGTTCATGCGTAAATGCACGAACACGACTGGAAACACCATTTTTCAATCATTCAAGAACCATAACTCCTGAACGGTAAAAGTCAAAATCGTCATTATTAAACTTGACCTCCATTTTGTCATCAGTAACAACATATTAAAATTTGGGAAGCTTAGGTAGAACAGTTCATGCGTAAATGCACGGACACGACTGGAAACTCCATTTTTCAATCTTTCAAGAACCATAACCGCCGCCCGCCGTACATCCCCAAATCAATAACCGACATTTTTGTCACAAAAATCCGGTTAAAAATTGACTATAAAGGGCAATAACTCCTTCAGGGGTAAACTGACCATTTTGGTCATGCTGACTTATTTGTAAATCTTACTTTGCTGAACATAATTGCTGTTTACAGTTTATCTCTATCTATAATAATATTCAAGATAATAACCAAAAACAGCAAAATTTCCTTAAAATTACCAATTCAGGGGCAGCAACCCAACAACAGGTTGTCTGATTCATCTGAAAATTTCAGGACAGATAGATCTTGACCTGATAAACACTTTAACCAGATGTCAGATTTGCTCTAAATGCTTTGATTTTTGAGTTATAAGCCAAAAACTGCATTTTACCCCTATGTTCTATATTTAGCCGTGGCGGCCATCTTGGTTGGATGGCCAGGTCACCGGACACATTTTTTAAACTACATACCCCAAAGATGATTGTGGCTAAGTTTGGATTAATTTAGCCCAGTAGTTTCAGAGGAGAAGATTTTTGTAAAAGATTACTAAGATTTATGTGACCAAGTTTGATTAAATTTGGCCCAGTAGTTTTAGAGGAGAAGATTTTTGTAAAAGTTAACGACGACGACGGACAACGGACCACGCCGGACGCCGGACGCAAAGTGATGGGAAAAGCTCACTTGGCCCTTTGGGCCAGGTGAGCTAATAAAAACGGCAAAATTTCCTTAAAATTACCAATTCAGGACAGTAACCTAACAACTGCTTGTCCGATCCATGTGAAAACATCAGGGCAGATAGATCTTGACCTAATAAACAATTAAACCCTGTCAGATTTTCTCTTAATGCTTCGGTTTTTGAGTTATAAGCCAAAAACTGCATTTTACCCCTATGTTCTATTATTAGCCGTGGCAGCCATTTTGGTTGATTGGCCAGGTCACGCCACACATTTTTTAAACAAGTTACCCCAATGATGATTGTGGCCAAGTTTAGTTTACTTTAATTTGGCCCAGTAGTTTCAGAGAAGAAGACTTTTGTAAAAGATTACTAAGATTTACGAAAAAAATGGTTAACAAGAGGCTGTCACAACGACAGCAAACCGGATTTATTAATATTTATTTGTGTCCTGGCAATATCACAAGAACCATTACTGATGAATGGTGAAAGTGAAAATCGTCAATATCAAATTTGACCTCCATTTTGTCATCAGTATCAACATCTTAAAATTTGAAAAGCTTAGATTGAATGGTTCATGAGTAAATGCAACAACGTGAATGGAAACGCCATTTCACAATCTTTCAAGAACCATAACTCCTGAACGGTAAAAGTCAAAATCGTCATTATTGAACTTGACCTCTAATTTGCCATCAGTAATAACATATAAAAATTTCAAAAGCTTTGGTTGAATGGTTCATGAGAAAATGCACGGACACGACTGGAAACACCATTTTTCAATCTTTCAAGAACCATAACTCCTGAACGGTAAAAGTCAAAATCGTCATTATTGAACTTGACCTCTATTTTGTCATCAGTAACAACATATTAAAATTTGGGAAGCTTTGGTAAAACAGTTCATGCGTAAATGCACGAACACGACTGGAAACACCATTTTTCAATCATTCAAGAACCATAACTCCTGAACGGTAAAAGTCAAAATCGTCATTATTAAACTTGACCTCCATTTTGTCATCAGTAACAACATATTAAAATTTGGGAAGCTTAGGTAGAACAGTTCATGCGTAAATGCACGGACACGACTGGAAACTCCATTTTTCAATCTTTCAAGAACCATAACTCCTGAACGGTAAAAGTCAAAATCCCCATTATTGGACTTGATTTCCATTTTGTCATCAGTAACAACATATTAAAATTTGGAAAGCTTAGGAAGAACAGTTCATGCCTAAATGCAGGGACACGACTGGAAACTCCATTTTTCAATCTTTCAAGAACCATAACTCCTGAACGGTAAAAGTCAAAATCGCCATTATTAAACTTGACCTTCATTTAGTTGTCAGTAACAACATATTAAAATTTTAAAAGCTTTGGTTGAACGGTTCATGAGTTAATGCACGGACAACATTTGATTCCCGCCCGCCCGACCGACCGCCCGCCCGCCGTACATCCCCAAATCAATAACCGACATTTTTGTCACAAAAATCCGGTTAAAAATTGACTATAAAGGGCAATAACTCCTTCAGGGGTAAACTGACCATTTTGGTCATGCTGACTTATTTGTAAATCTTACTTTGCTGAACATAATTGCTGTTTACAGTTTATCTCTATCTATAATAATATTCAAGATAATAACCAAAAACAGCAAAATTTCCTTAAAATTACCAATTCAGGGGCAGCAACCCAACAACAGGTTGTCTGATTCATCTGAAAATTTCAGGACAGATAGATCTTGACCTGATAAACACTTTAACCAGATGTCAGATTTGCTCTAAATGCTTTGGTTTTTGAGTTATAAGCCAAAAACTGCATTTTACCCCTATGTTCTATTTTTAGCCATGGCAGCCATCTTGGTTGGTTGGCCGGGTCACGCCACACATTTTTTAAACTAGATATCCCAAAGATGATTGTGGCCAAGTTTGGATTAATTTGGCCCAGTAATTTCAGAGGAGAAGATTTTTTTAAAAGATAACTAAGATTTACGAAAAATGGTTAAAAATTTACTATAAAGGTCAATAACTCCTAAAGGGGTCAACTGACCATTTTGTTCATGTCGACTTCTTTGTAAATCTTACTTTGCTGAACATTATTACTGTTTACAGTTTATCTCTATCTATAATAATATTCAAGATAATAGCCAAAAACAGCAAAAATTCCCTAAAATTACCAGTTCAGGGGCAGCAACCCAATAACGGGTTGTCGGATTCATCTGAAAATTTGAGGGCAGATAGATCTTGACCTGATAAACAATTTTATCCCATGTCAGATTTGCTCTAAATGCTTTGGTTTTTGAGTAATAAGCCAAAAACTGCATTTTACCCTTATGTTCTATTTTTAGCCATGGCGGCCATCTTGGTTGGTTGGCCGGGTCATGCCACACAATTTTTAAACTAGATACCCCAATGATGATTGTGGCCAAGTTTGGTTTAATTTGGCCCAATAGTTTCAGAGGAGAAGATTTTTGTAAAAGTTAACGACGACGGACGACGGACGACAGACGCCAAGTGATGGGAAAAGCTCACTTGGCCAGGTGAGCTAAAAATTACAAATTTAATGGATTCCTAATGAAAGAGTTTCATTAGTAATCCATTAAATTTGTAATTTTTGTGTAATAGTATCAATTTTAACAAATACATTTAGAAGGTAAAATTCATTAGATGAACAGTAACTGTTCAAGGTTTATCTTTTCCTAAAAGAAGGTCCTTTAAACGTGTAATTGTTTAATAGTCCGATCGATTTGTGAAACAATTGCTCAGAAGGTGGTAAAAGCATTAAACTTTGCAGAGTTTTAGTTTAGGTCATAATAAACATTTATAGCTATGGACCCATTTCTAAAAATCAAAATGGCGGCTTTGGGCGGCCATTTTAAAATGGCTACCTGAAAATTTATGATAAAATAAGAATAAAATTTGTAAAAAACAATTGACTTTACCTTTTGGTATGAAACTTGGTATATTTATCACTTGTGATAAGGACTATAATCTTAGGACATCAGGTATTGAATTAATGGCGGCCATTTTGAATGTTGGCCATTTTGAAAACAAAATTTTTTTTTTTTTTTTTTGCTGTTGTATTTTATTTTATCATTTGCATTTAAACTAATGAACTGATATATATTTAAATTTAGCTTATCAAATCATTCTTATATTGCTATTTGTATTTGGTATTCACCATGTGGTCAAATAAGCACTATTTGACCATAAACGAAATGAAGGTATATAATGCATAATTTCTTGTAATTACAGATTTGCCTAAATAACATTGACAACAGAATATAACATATAGATATATGACCACACTATGTCGAAAAAGATAAAACTTGTAGATATTGAAAACGCTGGAAACACTGTAAAACCTAGTAGTGAACATATAGACTGGAATGAATGTATGATCTGTCAAGAGAGAACACACGAGGACCTACAATGCCCAGCAGATAACAAAAAAATAAACATTGACATCGGAGCTGGTTATCAATCCTTTGATGCTATCATACACAGATGCTGTGCATTGAATTGGTTTCCCTCATCAATCGACTTGGAACAGTTAAATGAAAGCGACGGAATTGCACAAACACTTCAAAATCATAAGGCCAAATGGCACAAATCGTGTCGGAACAAATATTCAGACCTAAAAATATCTCGTAAAGAAAAACGAAAGCAAACGCCTGAAACTGAAGATACATCGAATGATTTTGCCAGTAAAGTCACAAGACAGAGTTGTGGTGATTTAACAAGAGCATCACCTGAAGGGTGTTTTTTCTGTGGAGATATATCCGATGATCTGCACGATGCCTCGACATTCATGATCGACAAAAGAGTACGAGAATGTGCCCTTGAACTACAGGACACTGTTCTTCTAGCCAAATTAAGTATTGGGGACTTGATATCACAGGAGGCCAAGTATCATGCCAAATGTTTGATAAAACTTTACAACAAGGCAAAAAGACAGACTCCAAAGACTAAAAAAGAAAACCAAGAATCTGTAATTCATGGAATTGTGCTTGCCGAATTGATTGAATATATTGACGGTTCACGGTCTGAAACAGATATTTTACCAATCTTCAAACTTGCCGATCTGGCTAAATTGTATAGTAAACGCATTGAGCAACTCGGAATTGTGATTGCAGGAAAGATCAATACGACACATCTGAAAAATCGTATACTAGCTGCCATACCAGATCTGCAGGCGCACAAGCAAGGTAGAGACGTTCTCTTAATTTTCAACGATGACGTAGGTGAAGCTCTGAAACAAGCAACTTCTTATAGTTGCGACGATGAAGGACTCATTATAGCCAAAGCGGCCAAAATAGTTCGAAGAGATATGTTTGATACTCGATATAGCTTTAAAGGGACATTCACTGAGAGCTGTCAACACGAATCAGTTCCTCAGACATTAGTATCTTTAGTGAGAATGATTCTAGGTGGGCCAAATATCGAGACACAGTCTAGTAATGTTGTTGAGTCACAGACAACACTTACCATATCTCAGTTGTTACAGTTTAATTCTGCAGTTCGTCGACGAAAGAGTACAGCTGCAACATATCACACCTCAGACAGAGAGCCTCCGCTACCCATATATTTGGGTATGGTCATTCATGCAGAAACGAGAAAAAGAGACCTTGTAGATAAACTATACAATTTAGGACTCAGTATCTCGTATGACAGAGTGATGAATATATCAACAGCTATGGGGAATTCTATTTGCGAGATGTTCAAAGACGATGATGTAGTCTGTCCTGCTAAACTACGTTGCGATGTATTCACGACAGCAGCAGTTGATAACATTGATCATAATCCTAGTTCCACTTCGGCTAAGGGTTCTTTGCATGGAACTGCCATTTCTCTTTTCCAACACCCGAGTCAGGACAATTATGGTACAGTTAGAGCAATGACATCTATAATTGAAAATGTGAAACGAGACACTATAAAACCATTACCAGAAAGATACTCAGTAGTTCCACCAGTTGTACTGCCTAAAGAGCCAACAGCTATTCCATCTGTAGATAGCCTGCTGTTCAGTGAATGTTGTTTCTTCTCTGGTGCACAGCAATTAGAGTATAGGTATTTCATATACAAAGATCATAATCATAAGTATCATAATTTAATAGTAACTACTTGTATATCAGAATACGGCGAGAGCAATGCTTGTACATATATTCATATAATAATAACTATAAACAACAAGTATGTATATATATGTTATATTTCGATTACAGCTACTACTACGCTTCAACTTCTTGCACAGCATTTACTCATTCACTAACCTTCCATCATAATCATCTCTTATTGATTACAAACATATGTAGTCAAAACCATAATAACCACTTGAAGGGAACAACCATTTGTTTTTTATTGACTAGATGCCAATTTAAATAATTTATACAGGACTAACCCTGTATTTTGATTATTTAAAGTTTACAATTTTTTAGACTGAACATAATAGGATAAGATAATTGGTCATATAGCCCCCACAAAAATACAAATGGTTGCTCCCATCGATCTGCTTATACTTACCGTTCACACCTATGCTATAGACATGCAGAACACATTCTAAATATTTATATTATCATACATGATGGCAACATTTTTGCAGCCTACAAGACACATATTGAAATCTTCGAAGGATTAAAAATATGCATGTATTTAATATTTCTGATTTGCAGATGGCTTAATCATGTACGTCAGGAGATAGAAGATGATGACACAGATAACAAGAATGTGACATGGTCTGCATTTCATGCAAATCTTTCTCAGACTCATGCAGTTGAATTACCACCTTTAGACATTAGTTCAGTTTTGCCATTGTTTCAGGAGGAAGCCAAGTCCACTGCAATGATTCGCCACTCGATGACAATTATTAAAGAGTGTGTGTCTTTCTTGAACCCAGGACAAATACCAGTCATGGCATGTGATCAACCTCTGTATGCCCTTGCTAAAAACATTCAGTGGAATTGGCCTGCAAGATATGGGGAAAATCATATTGTGATAATGTTTGGTGGTCTACATATTGAAATTGCTGCTTTGAGAACAATTGGAGATTGGCTACAAAATAGTGGATGGGTGAATGCTTTGAGCCAGTCAAACGTTGCATCTGCTGGAACAGCAGAATCATTCCTCAAAGCATCCCATGTGACCCGAACTCGACATGCACATCAAGTGACTGCTTGTTCCTTACATATGCTAATGCATAAAGCCTACAGACAATATTTAGACACAGTTGATGATCAAGCGGAAAACACTATCAGCTTCGAAGAGTGGAAAGAAAGGAGAGAAATTGAGAGCCCTTTGTTTCATTTCTGGTCACTTACCTTGAAGCTGGAACTGATCATTCTTATATTTGTTCGATCTCTCCGTGAAGGGAATTTCACCCTGTACAAAGACTCTCTCACTATGTTGATACCTTGGTTTTTCGCGTTAGATCACCCTAATTACGCTCGATGGCTTCCTATTCATGTTCGGGATATGTTTGCATTGGACACAATAGCACCCAGTATTGCTACAGAATTTGAGAGCGGACATTTCGTTGTTCACAAAACGCACAGCACATTCTCTGCCATAGCCATTGATCATGCTCATGAACAGAACAACAAGCTAGTAAAGGGTGAAGGTGGAGTTATTGGACTAACAGAGAATGCATCTCAACTTCTTCGATGGATGGTGTGTGGTCCAGAAATGGCTCGTGCGGTCAATGAATTCGAGTTATCACAAGAACTGATTAAGCATGAACAAAGTAAAGGTCCAAATGTTAGACACCATGAACAGGTTGAAAGTAAGCAGAAGGCTTTTGTGAAACAAGTTATAGCATTGACAGCTACAATAGAGGAAATGGGAAATCCGTTTTTGGAGGAATCAGAAGATCTTTTAGTATTGGACACACGTGACATAGTAGATCCAAAAGTTGCAAATACAGTTAGAAATATTGAACAAATAGGGAATGATAAGTACCATGAGTACGTGAGGGAACGTCTTGACAAGAGGACAACACCACTATCCGATCCAATTAAACAAAATAAATTACACCTCTTCAGTCGCCAGGAATTGAGAAGTGAATCAAAGGAAAAAAGACAAATTAGCTCCTTAAAGCAGAATTGCTCTTTATTTTCCCAGTTGTATGTGTCTTGCCAGGTTCGTGATAGTGATCTGGATGAGTTTTTTCGTCATGAGAACCAAGCTTACCCACCTTCACTGTCCCAGTTTGGTCAGTTGAGACTTGGTTCCAAGTCTGATTTGTTAGTGCCATTAGAGAAAATGTGCGTAATTGTTACTGAGATTCCTGATGTAGATGCCATTATTTTAGACGGAGCTGTTATTGTTAATATACTGAAGCCTAGGTTTTGCAAAACCTTTGAGGATTACTCTAAGCAAGTTTTCCTTCCTCATATTAATAATTATTTGAAGTCATGCAGTCGGATAGATGTTATATGGGATGAATACCGTCAGGACAGCTTGAAGGCATCAACTCGTGGCAAGCGAGGAAAAGGTATCAGAAGACGTGTGCAGGCAGATTCTACTATTCCTGGTAATTGGGAGTCATTTCTAAGAATTGACGACAACAAGACAGAGTTATTTGCCTATCTAGCGGAACAGCTATTGACGCTTACTCCAAGTGTTCAGACGACAGTAGTTTCAACAAAGGGAAGCGAAGTTATTTGCAACAAACCAGATAAGAATAAAGGCAACCTATCACCGTGCAATCATGAAGAGGCGGACACTCGTATATTGTTACATGTTGCAGATGCGGTGAAAAGTGGAATTCAGAAAATTATGATTAGAACCGTTGACACCGACGTTGTTGTAATTGCAGTGTCAGCAGTGCACAAGTTGAACATAACGTCCTTATGGATGGCATTTGGAGTTGGAAAAAACTTCAGGTACATCCCTGTTCATGAAATAGCTCTATTTATGGGGCCTTCTAAGTCCAATGCACTTCTGTTCTTCCACGCATTTAGTGGTTGTGACCAAGTTTCATCATTTTCGAATCGTGGAAAGAAAACTGCATGGGACACATGGTTATCCTTTAATGTAGTGACTGAAGATTTCAAACTATTGAGTGATAAACCAAATGAAGACTGTGTTAACGAAGCTGTTTTAAACATTGAGCGTTTTGTCGTTTTGATGTATGACAGGACTAGCGAGTGCTTGGGTGTAGATGCAGCAAGAAAAGATCTATTCACGAGAAAAGGACGATCTATAGAAAACATTCCTCCAAGCTCTGCCGCATTACACCAACACATAAAGAGAGCTGCTTACCAAGCAGGATTTTGTTGGGGACAAGCTCTTGTTAAACTCCAAGAATCACCATCGCCTTCCATCTGGGGTTGGAAGCGAAACAAAGAAGGGCTATGGGAACCATTCTGGACATCGCTACAACAAGCGTCAGAGTCCTGTGCTGAACTTATAAAATGTGGATGTAAAAGTGAAAACGGTTGCAGAGGTCGATGTAAATGTGTAAAGGCATCATTAAGTTGTACTGCTCTGTGTAAATGTGGCGGACAATGTGATAGGGATTGAAATACAGGGATTGCTATTATATCAATTGACAAAACTTTTTCTTCTCATTTATTTTGTGATTTTTATGATGTCATTGAGAACATATGAGCAATTGAGTTCGTTATGACATTCATTATTGTATGATATGACACAAATTATACTGACATTATGCCAATGGAGGTTTATTAAAGTTTTTTGTCAGATTAACAATACTAAACAAATGTTTATTTTCATCGACTTCGATTTTGAAGGTCAACCTATTTTGGCTTAAAAAAAATCAGATTTTTTTCAAATCGAACACATCTCTTTAGGCGTATAACTAATTTTTATCAACAAAATTGAATGTTGTTCTACTCAAATACGTATTATCACTTTATTTTCCAAGTTTCAAGACAATAACTTGAGTAATAAAATTTTCATGAATTTTTTAAGTATTTTTTTCAAATTCAACGTCCGCCATTTTTAAAATGGCCACCACTCCCGCAAATGTCAATTTCCAGAGTGGGTCCATAGCTGAAAATGTTCTCCATCACCTTTACTACAACTATGCAAAATTTCATGCTTTTACCACATTGTGAGCAATTTTGCTTAAAATCTGCACAAATCGACTGGACTATAAGTCATTCCCTGTCAGCTGAAATAAATGGGACTAATAACACCCATTTTTGGTTCTATTCTGTGATTAAGTTCTTTTTCCCCTAAATTCTTACCATATTGTTTTTCCAGTAGTCCCACATTGAAGTTCATTTTTTCTATCTGTACCATCATACGAGCATGGCAGGGGTCAATATCTACAGCAGCATGGAAACTCCTGCCAAGTCTTGGTGAGAAAATACTACAGTCTACAGCAGTACAATGTGGCTGGAGAGTACAATTAGCTGCAGGAGAAATGTCTGGTAACTCTACCATACCCAATTCACATTCTGAAATTATAAAATAATATCATGGATTTTAACTATTTTTCATTTCACTGTTTGAATATAATCGCTTATGACTAAAATCAGAAGACTTTTTCCTCATTATGCTAAAAGGACAACAGTTACTGAAACAATTTTTATTCTAACAACAACCAGCTTCTCAACAGGAATAATTCAAAAAGAGTTTATCTGTTGCAATACACCTTATAGCTTTTTGGAAATCTGAAAGGCTTATACTTTAACGTCATACAACAATAACTTTCCATTGTGGCGTCAGATATGTTCTATTATGATGTCAAAGTTTTACTGAAACTTTTGTAATGTCCAGTAATGGCAGACAAATATCGATAAGGTGTTTATTTTGCTAGTAGGTGACATCTATCTTTCTTTTTTCTATTCAGAAAAAAAATTCTTTTATTTCTTAATAACAACAAAAATAAATTTGGATGTTAACTTATATTCTAATATTATATCTAAAAATTTCAGAGAAATTGAAGCACTGTAAAATCTATTATGAAAGCTTTTCAATCATACAATCAAATATGTTACTGGGCCTGAACAGTTACCTATTTCTTTCTCTCACTTGTATAAACATCATAAAGACATCTCACAAATGTCTTCCATAGTTTTATTAAGAAATACTCAAGTGGAGTAAAGAGTGTGAAAAAAAAACCTGTTCTCTTGATAAGTTCAAAATCTTTTTACATATTTGTTCAGGGGACATTACTCTGATATATGCCATATTCCAATGAAAACATGTGTATGCACTTACCATTATTCCAACCAATACTACTGACATTAACTACAGTATAACCAGTAGGTTCATAGAACTTGACAATGTCAAGGACTTCTTCAAGGTCGTCTAGGGCATCACCTGTCAGGGGTGTGGCATCTGTATATCCAGTTGTATTAAGCCAGCTGTTATAACTAAATCCTAAAATTTAAAGATTAAACCAATATATTTCATGTTAGCATCAGGAAAACAAGTCATCAATCATTTCTTTATCCTGATTTTTTAGATCCCTTTAAAAGAACTTGATTGTTTAGCCCTCCCCTTTTCTTCATGGAGAAAGCGATAAAAAAATTATATATTTTTGTTATTGATTCTTTACTTCTTTCTAAATCTTTAGAGTAAGTTATGACAAAACTGGTTAGAGTATTTAAAAATCAGTAACTTGGTTTTTTTAAACTTGCACTTTAGAAAAAACTGGACTGTCTTGTATTGCATGCAAATAAATAGAGACAATGGGTAATTGTCAATCAGACAGAAACCATCAAACACTTAAACAGAAATATTTAAGACATTTATAGGTCAGCATATAGCTTTTGATCCATAACACAGTAACTGGCTAGTGTTTTCAAATCAAAAAGTCTTGAAAAACAAAATTTCCTGTTCAACATGCAATATTAATTTCTTTCATTGCAATCCTGCTGCTTGTTAAAAAACCCAACTTAAGATGAAATTCTGTTTTGAGCTAAACAAAAATGTTCATGACTTATGAGTACTTTTACATTCAAGAGTTTCTTATGTACTACTACTAGA
Organism: Mytilus galloprovincialis; assembly: GCF_965363235.1. Taxonomy (NCBI): domain Eukaryota; kingdom Metazoa; phylum Mollusca; class Bivalvia; order Mytilida; family Mytilidae; genus Mytilus; species Mytilus galloprovincialis. The sequence goes on along the minus strand of NC_134850.1, from coordinate 42,155,572 downwards.
AGGTGTTAAACAACCTTGAATACCCATGATGTGAAAAGAATTGCTTTCTCTATAGTTACCTGAATGAGCAAAATCTGTCTGTGTATCACATGTATGTTTAGGTAACAATGTATTCTGGAAAACTTGTGACACAAACTGACAATCTTGTCCGCTGCTCCAACAGATACTGACCGTCATGTTGACCACATACATTCCACTGCTCACCAGATCGTCCACAGAGAAACTATAAATACAAAATGTTTTAATAAGTTACAGCAATATATATTCAACATTGATTTAAGTTTTTTTTGTGGGAAGAATTGTACTAAGAAATATCAGAAAAATAAAGAAAAATGTGTCTGAGGACACTAACGCCCCCGATCAAGCTTTGCAACTTTTCAAGTTAAATAGAGCATTACTCTAGAACAGTAAATGACCCACTGCCAAAATTTGAATTCTGTCTGCAAGTTTTATTTCTTAGCATGGTATTTCAGTTTCATAACATTGAATGAGGCAAACTTGAGTAAGAGTGCGGAAATGAAAAATGAGAAGATCAGATGGAAAGACAGAGGTCATGGAAAACACATAATGTCCCTGTTGCTTAAGATGGAGGCATAATTACAGGTTAAATCAGATAAATATTTAAACTAAAAACAAAAATCAAAGTCTGAAGGACCTTTACATTTGAAAAATGTTTTCTCATTTTTCAGTAAAATGTGCACCTGCATTTCTGATCATGATTAAATTTCATGTTGATAGTTTTTAAGACCAAGCAGATATTTTATAAAGTTAACATTATCAAGATCCATGAAAATAAGGTCAAAGTATTAATTCAAACCCTTTCAATAATAATAAGTGAGAAATTCACTTGATAAAAACTGTACTGCAATCGCTAAACCATGAAAATTGTATTACAGAACAAAACTCACGTGCCAAAACTTCATATCATTTGTAGACAAAATGCGCATCTGGTGTATTAAATTATAAGCCTGGTACCTTTGATAGCTATTTACAAACCATAAAGATTTTCTACGTTCTCTAATATAAAGTTTATACAAAAAGTAAACATTGTTATGTAGGATTCCTATGTCTTGCAGTAGGCAACTTTCATCTCAGTCAAGACAAGAATCGATAGTAAATGTCTATTTTCTTATGTATTCTAATCAAAATATCAAAGAGGCTGTTTGTAAGATTTCTAACCATGTAACAGCTAATCTATAATTCTTTAATAGACTTTTGAGTAATATTCTGAAAAATCAAATGTAATGAAAAGGGTGTTTCATAAACAGACAGATCCAGGAAGTTTTTCTCACGAGAACACTAATTTTAAGAAAACCTTAACTCCTTGAGGCGTTTTCCTGAGTTTGAATAACAAAATACTTCACTTCCATCATCTTATAAAATATGTTTCCTTAAAATCCCCTCCCTTCATAAAAAATAAAAGTTTTAAAAGTACTGGGAGTTTCCAATAAGCAAAATGTGATACTTAAAGAGGAAACACTATTGCAAAATGGTTTAAAATATTACTATCTAACTTACTTAATTCAGTAATTTTCTCATATTTGTTTTAACTAAGCTTGAACAAGGATGGATTTTATTCTTAAGCTATGTCTAATGTTTGTTTTACTGCAAGTTGTACCATCAAAATCTATTCGAAATAACACAGATACTGATAGCAAAATGGACTTGATGGAAAATTCATTGGAAAACATGGAGCAGAGGATTTTAAATCTGACCAATCAAGTTACAAAGTTATCTAAAAGTAAGTTTTTCTTTTTCAATGTATCTTTTGTTTTTATCCCTGTCTCATTGAAATATTATACCAAAAAATTCAGCTTTGTCGTATTTCTTCACAAATACATGCATGAGAATGAAAAAACATGTATAGTGTGTTCTGCAAGTCATCAATTTATTTTCCACAGGTTTTGTCACATATGGCAGAGATATATTTTCCTGTAATGATTGTCTAACCTAAATAAATTTTGTGACATACTCTGAGAAAAGTTGAAAAAACATGCTGTAACTAGAGAAAGCTGGAATTGATTGCTATTTACTAGATTTACCTAAGTTTCCAAGAGTTTATTAAAAAAATAATTTTGTTACAATGCTTGAAAGTTTAATTTTGTTATCTTGTTCTTTAATTTGGATAATTTGTTTTTCCAATTGTAGTTTTATGTTCTTTCTTATTTGCAAACACATTTAATGTTGGAATAATGATGGGTAGTGCTTTAGTTTATGTATTTATTTCCTTATTTTTTAACTCCATAAATTTCACTGTTAATATTACTGTGCTTATCCAATAACCTTTGCGGTAGTATATTACCTATTGCCTGACCAGTTTAAAAAATTGTCAATACAATTTGTCCATTTAAATTGTACAATAGGTATTGTGAGAGCTATTATCAACAGGTGGTCATTCTTATTCATATTTCGCCTTCGGTCTCAAGTAATAAATTAGCTTAACTTCTCTATGAGGCAGTGGGATTTCCAGTGACACTAGAACAATAGAAAAGTCACTCTTCTTATGAAAGAGATAGAAAAGGTCTAAGAACAGGAGAGACAATTTACGCATAAAACCCGATATGCATAGGGATGAATATCTCTTAAAACACAAAACCATTATATAACTTTTATACAACCACTATAAATAAAGTATATGTTAAAGCTAAATGTGTTAATATATGATTTTTTAATTGCCAAACATGCTGTTAATTGAACAACCTATTGTTCAACATAGGGGTGTGTAAAAAACTGCCAGATTTGACTGCATATTTTTCTTTTTTTTTGAAAAAAATATATATCAAACCTTAATAATGTAGCTTTCTGGGTATCCAATTTTTAACGTGTTCCGAAATGTAGTTTCGTCACAAGAATTTTTCAAAGTTGTGTCATTTTGTCTATATGAATGTCGGTACATTCGTATGATCGAGCACACCGACAAGTATATCGTTGGGACAACTCGATATAATGTAATCAATATACGTGAAAGATTACCTAATGTGAAGTTTATCAAAATCATCATAACATAATTGATCAACACATTATGTTTGAACAACATGAGTCCTACAATATAAGATTTAAAGGTGCATATCATTTACATTCAACGTTTTTATTGGATTTTTTTTTACTACAATGTAACCTCGAGGTTCAACGTTGATAGTAAAAAAAAATCCCAGAAATTTTTTGAATGATATTGTAAATGATATGAACCTTCGAATTCTTATAACATCGGAATAGAAAATATGTGATCCGAATTAACCATGAACGTGTGCTACAGAAGATTATGAACTTTTATGAGGTTTTTCTTAAACAATATTATGATCCCAAATTTGATGAATTTTGTTGGCAATACTTTAATATACACACTACATATAGCAAAGTATATATTAAATCTCAATGTATTATAATTAGGAAAAATGTTTGACTCGGTAAAAAAAAATCTTCCCCCTCCCCCCGTATTGCATGTAATGGTTTAAACCTAAAGGATTCGCACTAACTGCCTAAAAGGGGTCCGCTCCAGTCTTGAATCAGTGATTTTGTTTATCATAAACAAAATATTGTCTCACACTGAAAGGGTCAGCCGGGCAACATGCACAGCCCGGATTGTCAAAACAACTAAGATTTACAAAAACGATTACAAACAAAAACCATCAGTTGCCGGGACAATCTTACTGGAATCTGATTATCTCTACTGATAAATAATGCAACACTAATGACACATTTAAGTTTTGGAATGATTTTATTCACAAAGAATGTTTCTCATTGGTATACATTTCTATGCTTTTGTCTTTTCAGAGTTTATATTGGAAATTAAAAATTGCTGCATGAAAGACACTACATGTAGCTCCACATTCCTATGCATATGATTTTATATGTACGAGAATCATTCCATAAAATATCCGTTTGATATCCTTTCAATGCATGACACTGTCTAGTGGTTTTTCTGCCACAATTACAAGGAAAACCTGGCTAAACTTGTGCTAAATCAAACACTTGAATCTTACATCGCTATTGATGTTAAGCAATTATTTAAAGGGCCATCCGGAACTGTTGGGTTTTATGACAGTCTTCCTTCCATACACACCATCGCTGCAAAATAATTTGAACATTCAATTAGATGATTATAATATTATTTGGCAATCCAAATAGAACCTGAAAACATCAGACCACAATAAACAGAGACCCCAAAAAAAGCCAATTTTACTTTACAATGAAATTGAAAAAGTAGTTAGTTACATGTCAAATCATCTTTTGGCTGTCGACAAAAAATAAATAAAATCTAAATTTCGTAGCATTTTACCCCCCCCCCCCTTTTTTTAACTGAATTTGTTCAAGGTATGTTGGTTTTACCCCTTTTCAGATTTCAGTATGTCATGTTGTATATCTTTTATAAATTAGATGAATTTCTAGCAAGTTTCTACGATATTCTTTATCATTTGACAAAATACTATGCATCTGAATTAAATTGTTTACTATTTGAAAAAGCGCGCCTTCTTTTACTTTAATTTACTTCCCTTTATGTCACATAGCAACAAATATTAAAAACTGCCACATTTGACTGCATATCAATTTTTTTTCCCCAAAAAAATATATGTCAAGCAGCATAATTAACTTTACAAATTGGGAGAAAATCAAGATGTTCCGACTATAGGTTAGTATTAAAAAAAAATAATGAAAGGTTGGCATGATTCCATGTTTGAACCCTGACGACACTTAAAATCGAAAATTCACTTATTTACCTATCATATGAAGATACGATGATGTGATAAACTTAACAATTAATAATTTACCTGGTGCATTATCATATTCACATTACGTTGACACGTCTCAGTTCGTCTGTGTTAGCTCATTTCAAGCTCGTAAACAATGTACACCATTTTCCGCTGTTCTTTACCGATTACCTCTAGTCAGAAGAGCCCACTGTTTACAGGGGCGATAATATTTTGTCACCGGTTCACGCACTGGAGGGGTGAAGCTTACATGTAATATCTCTGTTTAAAGAAACAAACTATAACCATCAGACCATAGCTGGCCAGTGACCTTGACCCTAGTATATAAGCACCTGTTCCATAATAACTTGTCATTATTTTTCTAGAGGGTGTGAAGTGAACACTTCACTTGAATTCTTTTTAGTTATTTTATTTTTATCTAAGATTTAGGGGAAAGTTACTAAAGTTACATTTAACTTGTCTACGATGTACGACAAGTTCTAATGTTATTCTGTTAATTAGAAATAATAATTCCTCAATTGTCTACGATGTATGACAAGTGTTGATGGAAATGAATTTAAAAATTTCTTGTCTACGATGTATGACAAGTGTCGATGGAAATTAATTAAAAATTTTATTGTCTACGTTGTATGACAATTTTATATATTCATTAAGTTTTTGCCTTAGTACGATGTACAGCACATTTGTTATTTAATTCATACTCCTGTTTGTTAAACAGGTAGATATTTAAAAGTATTTCTATTCACCTGAAGGTCGTGAGTACTCTTCAGAATTTACACGTGTTTTACCTGCACAGGTACACATTATTTTATTACAATGGCTGAATTTGATTATGCAAATGTATTGCTTTTGCAAGATGTATAGAATTATGTTTACACTTACAAGGGTGATGGCTATGATTTTCATCACCTCTGAGTTGTTTTAGAAATTAAAGATGATAAATTTAATAGGAAAACAAGAGGTATTTTGAATAAATCCTCTTCTTAAACAGATATAAAACCTAGTAGTTTTATAAAAAATAATGGCATTGCAATTGGAAATAATTGACAAAGCAACAGAACGAGTCAAAGGTAAGTTTTTAAAATCTAGTGCTACTTGTATAGCTTCAAAATCTCCTTGATTTGTGAATTTTTCTCAAGATAGTGCTGTTGAGATTTAAGAAAGGCATGTATACATATTGATGCATTGACTCATTATTATTAATGTAGTAAAGAACATGTATGAATCATGAGGTTTGAGATAGTTTCTCTGCCTTCAACTCAAGCAGAGTTTGTAGAGAAACCTGCTGCTTTATTCGAATTTTGCCATTAGAGGCTTACTTTAATGAAGATTTAGTTCTAATTTTAATCTGAACTACTGTAATGATACTGTTCGTGTACCTCCTTTTGGAGTTTGTGCCATGGCTGATGATAGTCCAGCCGGAACTGAATTTTGATACATCTTTTGATCCTGCATTAAGGTTTTCAGAAGCCTTTAAGGCTTCTCTTAGTGAGATTAATGGTCCATTATCTCATCCTGTTTGTTGAACAGTTTAATCATGATTTTGCTTGGAAAATCCCAAAATTGTTTAAAAAGGCAGAAAACTGTGTCTAAGTTTTCTTCTGGACTTTCTGTGACTGTTAATTATACTACCATGTCAGTAAATATCAAATGAGGAAAATATCAAGTTCATAGAGGAGTAATACTATCACCCTGAGAACTGTGAGAATCCTAGTGTGTCTAGGATAAATAACAAGATTGAAATGGCACTGCCTAGACAGGCCCACTTTGTGGTTTCAAAGATGCAGGAAACCCAGAGATACTTTATTAAGGGGTTGATCATCACCCCTATTGTTGAGGATATTATTGTAAAATTCTATTTGTTTGTTTGACCTTGGGTTTCTATTTAAACGCATAGGAGATGCTCAGAAATATCTAGATGTTAAAACTTATTTGTAATTCTGATGTGATAGTTGATTTATCACGTTTTTAGTTATGATTGCATGAAGCAAATTTGGTGATTATACAAAGATTCTAAAGCAAATTCTAGATTCCTTGGAAGAGGTTCCAGGTCTAGCAATTATTTTACTCCCAGCTGTTATGGGAAAGGCAATATCAGTCTTTTAACTGCGGAGGCTCTGTTGGTCAACAGGGCGTATACTAGTAGGCAATTCCCTTCATTGAGAGGGAGAGGTTTCCCAAAAGGGAACAGAGAATCTCAAAGAGGTCACATTTCTCAACCAGTTGCTATATACAGTTGATAACTTAAATATTATGATTTGGAAAATGTTACTAATGATCTATTGATATTAGATTTAATAAGAAATGGTTATAAAATTATTTTTAATGATGTACCACATATTTGAATAAAATACATTTCACCTTTCATAAGGATGAAATAATTTCAGAAGTCCAAAAAATTTATAGCTTAAGGGAGCTATTTAAGAGGTTAATCAATCATTGGAAAATCAGTTTATTTCCTATATTTTCTTAGTTCCTAAGAAAGATGGGTCTTCAAGGCCTGTTACCTATTTGAAAAATTCAAACAAACTTAGCTTGTGGCTAATCAGCATTTGGAGCAGGACCATTTATCTTTTATTTAGATGTAATTCTTAGGGATGATTATCTATATATATATATATAGAGAGAGCTAACATCTATAGATCTCACAGATGTATATTTAAGTATCATTTATGATTATATCACAATTTCCTGATTCATGTGGAAAGGACATTGATATGATATTTATGTTCTTTGTTTTGGATTGGCTTCTGCATCAAGAGTTTTTACTAAGGTTTTAAAACCTGTCTATGTATTTTTATGAAATAATGTCACTTGAAGTATATACATGCTATAGTCATGATAGTTTATACATTGGTGATTCTTTTATTATGGATCAGAATTTAGATGGTTGTATTGTGAATACAGAAGAAGTGGTGCAAATGCTTGATAAGCTGTGCTTCGGAATAAATTTTGAGAAGTTGGTACTCATTCCTTGGAAGCACATTGTTTTCCTTTGTCTCATTATTGATACTGAGCTATTTAAGTTTTTTCTGACAGATGAGAAATGGTAAAATTATCTCCCTTGGGAAATTCTTCTTAAATAGAATTGTGTAACTGTATTATAGATGATTTACATCATATATTAGTCTTGTGGCACATGCTTTTAATGCAGTATCTGTGGGAATGTTGCAGAAACATGGCGAGAAATAATGTTGAAACACTGTATAGTTCTTACAGTGTTTATTATCATCAATCTGTAGGTGAAATTTTTAACAATTTAAATCAGAAATTAAGAATTGATTTTTAGACCCATCCAAATAAGTTTTTGGATTGGACCAGATGCCTCATTAGAAGGATTTGGGATCCAAATTTGAAGAAAATTTTTCTGTTGGTAGATGGAGCTTCTTTAAGAACATGCGCTCATTTCATATAGATTTCTTAGAATTGTTGGCTATATTTTTCTTTTGGAGAGAAATTTTTAGTCACAGAGAGTTATACAATCAGAAAATACAATTTCAGTAGCATTTATTATGCAATAGGAGGTATAACCTCTTTGTCACTTTTAAAACATGCTTACTACAAATATTTCATTATTTGGGCTTGGTGTTCAAGAAAGAACATTTTTATCACAGCTCTTTATATTCCTGGTAAGAAAATTTTGATGCTTATCATATGTCTAAAAAATTTACAGATTCAACAGGATGGCAATTGAAAGAAGATATATTTGTTTTGTTGTTATCACGTTTTCATTTTCAAATCTGTAGATAATTGATTCGTTGTCTTTTGACCAACAAGCTACGTTCAGAGATGTTTGTACTTTTCATGGTCAGATTTAAGACCTTATATTTTCCCATCTTTTTCATTGTTGGGGATAACTATAAAGAAAATTATTAGTGATAAAGTTCAGAAGGCTCTTTTGATTATTCCTTTTGGTCTGCTCAGAGTTGGTTTTCTTTGCTAAGACCAATTTTAATTTATTTGACAGTTAAAAGTTCTGCTAAACATAAAAGTTAGTAACAATGTTACATACTGAAGAATGCCTTTCCGTCAGGAAGAGATTTGATTTAACTGTGTATTGTAAAAATTATAAGTGAACCAACACCTGAAGGGTTGATTGTGCGGTAGGGTAAAAACGTGTGTATTATATTCAGAAATCACTTTTAATAATATAAACAGGAGATTTCAGAATCATTTGTAAAATATATTTACACTTCATCTTGGAGATCATGCATCTATGATCAAGCATTATCAATATTTTTTGAGAAATTTCATTATTTGGTGTGTTCAAAGAGAACCAATTCCTTATCACCATCTAAAAAGGATGTTATTGATTATTGAATTTTTTTGTAAAACACAAGCTTTTCATATTCAGCATGTTTAATGTGAATTTTACTTGTTTTATATTTTGAAACAGACTTGATCCTTTAAGAAGTAGATGTTACTAAATCTGTTTGTTTACTACATGCATATGTGAAAGGTTGCTTAAGCCTGAATCTGCAATTGAAGAGTTAGATACTCTTTCACTGTGGAGATGAATTTAGTGCTATCTTTTTAAGTTCTTTATATTCATTAGAGGATTTAACATTGAAGACTGTCTTTTATACTTGCGTCTTTGTTTGCCTTGACTACAACTGCCAAAGTACAATTTTTATCAGCTGTAGATTTACATTCTATGTCTTTCATTCAGAGACATGGCACTTTATTTTTTCATATACATGAGTTTTTGAAAAATACTAGATCTGTTAGTTAGTCTACCTAATGAGGTGATCAAGGGTTTTGATAAACCAAAACTTTGTGTTGTTAAGACAATGATTTATCATGTTTTGTGTACAAAATATGTGAGAGAATTCATCTAAGTCTTTTCGTAAAGTTTAGATAGTTAGAGAGAGTTCTAATTTTAGCCGAGGTTTTAAGGTTTACTCATTTAGAGGAACCTCTTCATAAGTGCATTTAGCTTCAGGATGTTCTATTAAAGACATTATGGCAACAGCTTAGTCTGGACGTATGGTAAAACTTTTTATAAGTTCTATAAAAGGGAAAGTGAATAATATCAGTACTGAAACACTTTTCTTCAGTTGTAGTTACTGGATGATCTTGTGATTTCTATGCTTTATTAAATGTTGGCATTTATAAAAATTGTTTTTAGTTTGTGTCTACACTTTAAACAAGCTAATTTATTACTTGAGACCGAAGGCGAAATATGAATAAGAATGTTCCTTCATCCAAGCATATCTTGGATGTGCAGGATGAAGGTCATTCTTAGAATATGAGCCTGAGGCTCGAAAGTAATTAATTCCCACCCTAGGGATTATCAGTCAGACCCACCCTTTTTCCAATGGGTTTTATATTTGGTCGACACAAACTTGCTTTAAATTATGACAAGTTATTATGGAACAGGTGCTTATATACTAGGGTCAAGGTCACTGGCCAGCTATGGTCTGATGGTTATAGTTTGTTTCTTTAAACAGAGATATTACATGTAAGCTTCACCCCTCATAGAGAAGTTAAGCTAATTTATTACTTTCGAGCCTCAGGCTCATATTCTAAGAATGACCTTCATCCTGCACATCCAAGATATGCTTGGATGAAGGAACATTTAACTACCTGTAGATTTACCTGACATTTTACATTTAATACACTATTTGTTCTTTCTAATAAAGATATTTATTGTAAATTTATTTATTTTGCTTACAATCACAAATAAATCATTGCTGGTAAATCCCACTTTCATAATGAAGAATAAAGCACTGAAATTTCTATTCACTAAGCCATTTGTACATTTTGATATATTGAAAATAATTTTTTAACAGTAATTCCAATTGAAGTAGATCCTGAATATTAAATGAAACTTAGTATCACTACTATTCCATTTCAGGAATCGTAATATAACATGAAAATATATCCCATTAGAAAACACCAAGTCACACATAATTCATCTTGTAGAATTATTCACAATTAGATGGGCTATCCAAAAAAATTCATTTCACAAACACTTTAATTCCATACCAGGCAGGAATCAGAAACTTAAAATACATCCCACATTAAAAACACCATGAAGCAAACATTCTACTTTTTTTATAAACTAAATTCACTGATTGATATTTCCATCTTGACTTTTTAGAGACACAGAAAGAAATGGCTTAAAAAGTCCCATATCTAAATAGAATAGTCTATTCAGGACATTGGTCATGATACATGAGGAAAGCAAGCTACCTATCAGTCATTTAAATTTTACCTTTAAGGAATAGTGAAGATTTTTTACTGGGTAGTTAAATGACCACCTGTTGATGAGTTCTCGCAATACATTTTGTACCATTTAAATGGACAAATTGTGTTGACAATTTTTTATACTGGTCAGGCAATAGGTATTTAAATACCACAAAGGTGATTGTATAATGACAGTAATAATGTGGTTTGGCTATTTCCAGGAAAGAAGGATGAACATGTAATGTTCTATGCGACTTTGGCATCTGATACTGTGCTGAACATAAATTCAATTGTGAGATTCAATGAGATTCAGTATGATGAAGGAGCAGACTTCAACTCAGGAACTGGTGTGTTTGTATCATCTGTATCTGGTGTCTACATGTTTGCTTGGACCATACGCACATACAATGGGAAAACTATTGATACAGAACTGAAGGTTGATAATGTTGTGAAAGCTAGACAAATCCTACAAGGAATACATTCTACAAGAATTCAAACTTCTCAGTTTGTTATTTGCCAAGTTAATGAAGGTGATCATGTTTGGATTGAAACAGGACAAGGTGTCACCAGTGAAAATTTCTTCAATGAATATCATGGCAGTAAAAGTTCATTTATGGGCATTTTGATTCACAGACTTTAACCTAATGACATAACTTCAAACAATGTTATTGCTATCTTTCAATTGAGGATGGTTTCTAATTGTAAAAATAAAGCATAAAATATATTATATACTAGTTTAATTACAATAAAATTAGTATTACATGTAGTAAAAAGAATATTAACATTGACAATAAGAGACGAAAAAATACTTATCTCATTTAGAACATTCGATTTTGAGCCAAAAAATATTAGTTTTTACATGTAATTAATAACCAGAAAGTAATAAGCCAACTAAATTAAATAAGTAAAATTTCATCCGTTTTTGAAAAAATGGGACAGGTGGGAGTATTTTATTTTTCTATTTTTATTTCATACGAAACCCTGTTTGTGAGGTGTTCTTCATACATGCAGGTGTAATAATAATTAAGCTGATATCACGTATAAAAATGTATAAGGAATCCTACATAATTTTTCAAATTCTTAAATAAATGTTTCTGATTGGCAACCACTGTTCTACATGTATTAGATTTCTGCTTTACAACCTTTTTTCAGTAAATAGCAAAAACGTGGTGAAATGTTCCATTCGGTTAGACAACATACAACACATTTATTTTGATTTCTAATCAATGGTTTTGTAATGCCCATAAAATGAAGAAATTCATAGGTATGCGACACAAGTATAATGAGAACAGAGTAAAACGAAAAACTCAAACAGTAATAATAATAATAGGATTGGTGCTTTTAATATTCTTGTACAAGATACAAATATAATTACAATGAAAAACAAGAACTTAACCATAAAGAAGTTGTTTAATGACTCTATTGAGGGAATAAGGAGAGAGGTTAATTGCTGTTTGTCAACAAAAAACAACAGTCATGGCTAAAACTAAGGGCTTGCTATAAGTTATAACAAAATGTGTATGTTTGCCAACTTTTTGAACTCAATATAGGGTCATGAATCTCGCAAGTTTGTACTTGTGTTAATTTCTTTAATACAGTCATGTTTTTGTTCCAATGTGTCCCACTATTCTTGTGCTTTGGATATCATTCACAGTCCAAATTTCCTGACACAAAGTCATTGTATAAATAAAAGAAATCACGGTTTTGTTATCCCAGAAATTTGTGACATACCAGGATTGTGTTTTTGGACAGAGTATTACTTGTAACCTAATATTTCATGCCCTTCTCGTAATCCATCTTTATTCTCGGTTGGTGGTGTTTTCATTACAGAGCAGCCAAATATGTCGACTTAATCATTTCGGTTGAAATACTGAAACAGGAAGTTTTGAATCAAACTAAATTATCGATGGTTATCGGTAACAGAGATGAACAATAGCCTGAAATCATAAATTTTGGTAAAAGAAAATTGGGGCGGGCGGGGATGAAAATCTATCAATCCTTGTTCTACAAAAAACAACTTAAATCTAAACCTTACTATTTCCTGGCTGTCAGTTTATATAGATGGAGGAAGTAGTACCAGAGAAAACAAAGACCTTCAGCAGGAGCTCAACCATAATACCATCACTATATCCATACTACATTTAAAAATTCTTATTATGAATTTAAGGATAAATGTCAATGAGTCAACAACCCAACAATATCAAAACTGGCTTACAAAATAACTACTGTAGAAACTATAAATATGAAAATTAAAGAACCTTTGTGTGCAGACATACATACCCCACACACCCACATTGTCACTGGACAAACAAAATCTCACCAAATTCCTGAGTTCAAAGTCTCATAACTCTACAAAAGCCAACTGATAAAAAAATTCTTGTGAATATGCACATTAACATATTATGTCCTCATCTACTGCAAAGTTTCTTGAAATTCTGTTGTATGGTTTCAGAGGAGCGCTTACAAACTGTTGCAGTAGTATATTTAGGTCAAAATTTTCAAAAAGTTCAAAGGAGCATAACTCCAAGAAAAAAATTGAATCATAATTTTCCTGTCGATATGCACATCTACATAGTATGTCCTTATTATCTATAAAGTTTCATGAAATTCTGTTGTGTGGTTTCAGAGAGTTGCAATGACAAGAACAGGACTGACAGACTGTAATGTATATTGAGTTCAGTAAGTTCTAGAAAAAATATTGAATCATAATTTCCTGTCAATATGCACATCTACATAGTGAACAGATAAAAAATTTCTCATGTCTATATAAAAAAGAAGATGTGGTATGATTGCCGATGAGACAACTCTCCACAAAAGACCAAAATGACACAGAAATTAACAACCATAGGTCACACTAACATATTATGTCCTTATTATCTACAAAGTTTCATGAAATTCTTTTGTGTGGTTTCAGAGGAATTGCGATGACAAGAACAGGACAGTTGTTGAGTTATGAATCTGAAAACATATCATACAGTTTAGCTGACTTTAAATAAACCCTGAACCCAAAGTTCAGAAATCCTTGTATCAGAGTTCCTGAGGAAGATGCATCAAAAATTTCCAACTTGGCTATCATGTGTAAAATGATACTAGTGTTCGGTAAACTGGAAATTGTAGTGATGAATCTGAAAACGCATCACACAGTATAGCTGAGTTATATAAACCCTGAAACCAAATTTCAGAAATCCTTGTAATATATTCCTGAGAAAGATGTGACAAAAAATATTCATGGGACAGACAAACAAATAGTATACCCCATTTTTTTAAATCAGGGTATAAAAACTGTACATATATTTTTAGCAATAGATAAACCATAAAAATGAGGTCAGGGACATTGATCGTATGACAGACCACAACCCAAAAACAATAGACATCTGTATACAAAGTAACAATCATCAAGGTCTTATACCTTCTCAAATATAAAGTCGTATACAAAAAGTTTACATTGTTTTGTAGGATTCCTAGGTCTCCTTGCAATTATATATATCAAGGAAAATGTGATTTTTAGCCATGCATAAACTGAAAATCCACAATTCTCCAATACAATTTTGATTTTTTTTTTTCGAATTAAATTTGATAAAAAGTGTGTTATATAAACAGATAGATCAAGGAAGTTTTTCTGATGAAATTTCCAAAAACACCTAATTTTAAGAAAACTAAAACCCCTGAGTCATTTTACTGTGTTTGAAAAACAAAATACTTCATCCATCATTTTTGTGGTATCTAATTCAATATGGTTCCCTTGATACCCAACCTCTTTCTAAAAAATTAAGTTAAGTACTGGTTGTTAACATGGAAATACCTAAAGAAAGACTTTGCAAAAGGTTTCAAATATTACTATAAGTTAATTTAATTCAGTCAATTTCTCATAAATTTTTGGACTAAGCTTGAACAAGGATGGATTCTCTTTTTAAGTTATGCCTTAAATTTGTTTTACTGCAAGTTATTCTATCTAAGTCTATTAGAAATAACACAGATACTGATAGCAGAATGGACTTCATGGAAACCTCCATGGAAAAAACAGAGCAGAGGATTTTAAATCTGACCAATCAGGTTACAAAATTATCTAAAAGTGAGTTATTTTTTTGGGGTCTTTGGATACCTGTATCATTGACATTATATACAAAACATTTCAGCTTTATATTTCTTTATAAATGCATTTATAAAAATAAACAAACATAGTGTGTTCTGCAAGTCAATAACTTTTTTTTCTGCAGGTTTTGGCACATGTGGTAGAGAAAAAAAATGGATTATGATTGTCTAGCTTAATTTCTTTTTAATTTGGTGACATGCTCTGAGAAATGTTGATAAAACGTACGTACTATCACTCGAGAAAGCATGCACAAAATGCCAGATTTGATTGCTCTTGATAAAAGTTACCTAAGTTTTCAACAGTAAGAACTTGACCAATTGTTTTCCAAGTGTAATTTTATGTTCTTTCTATACAAACATATTTGGTGTTGAAATCATGTTGAAAAGTCCTGTGGTGTATGCATTCAAAATAATTGATGGCATTTAAAAACTTCATGAATTTTTAATGTTTAAAATATAAATAATCTTTTTATGCTATTTTCAGGAAAGAATGACCAAATGTAATGTTCTATATATGTTTCACTGTCAACTGATATTGTACTGAAATCAAATTCTATAGTGAAATTCAACGAGGTTCAATATGAAAAAGGAGCTGATTTCAACTCTGGGGATGGTGTGTTTGTATCACCTGTATCTGGTGTCTTCATATTTGCTTGGACAACAAGAACCTCTGGTGCAAAAAATATTGATACAGAACTCAGGGTTGATAATGTAGTAAAAGCAAGGCAAATCCTTAGCATACCTTCTGGACACTTTCAAAGTACTCAGTTCGTAATTTGCAGAGTAAATGAAGGTGATCATGTTTGGATTGAAACAGGACAAGGTTTTACTAGTGATAATATTTTTGATTAATTATCGTGACACTTAAAGTTCATTTATGGGCTGATTGGTTCACAGGCTTTAATACATGTATTATATAATTGGCAAAACTTCCAAATACTACAAACAATATTGTGATTATCTTGTAATTTGAGTATAACTTCTAATTATTTAAAACTTTTTTATATATATATATTCTATCAGAATGGAAATGGAGAATGTGTCAAAGAGACAACGACCCGACCATAGAGCAGACAACAGTCGACAGCAACCAGAGTAATAGGTCAATATCTATTAACCAGAAAATTACATCATTCTACAATACAATTCAAATCTCAACCTTTTGACCATCACAATATCCATACATACATTTAAATATTTGAATATGAATTAAAGGATAAATGCCAGTCTACAAAATAACAACTGTACAAAACTATCAAACTAAAAAATAAGGAGATGTGGTATGATTGCCAATGAGACAACTATCCAAGTAAGGGGATGTAAGCAATGATAGGCAACCATACATCCTTCAACAATGAGAAAAACTCATATACTATAGTCAACTATAAAAGACCTAGACAATAAGCCCTTTTATCACTAATTTGAAGAATTCCAAAAGATAGATAATAATTTCATTGAAAAATAGTGGGTAATTGCATTTAAAGTAGTATACGAAAATATTGTATATGATATGCAGATCTTTCCTTGGCATGTATTAAATTTTATCACACATTAAATGGGTTTGCTTGTTTGTTTAATTTTAATATATTACCTCACTCTGTATATACCACCAAGGTCCAGCTCATAACTCTTCTCTGAAAGTATAAAATAAACAAATATTATAATCTCAAGAAAGAAAGAGAAAAAATAGTAACCTTTTTATCTTTATTTCTTTTAAGATCAAATCATTACTTTACAACAAAAATGTGAGACCATACCAAATCTTCATATAATGAAATCAGACAAACATGAGTAAATCTATATTCACTATCTATTTTGAATGGCAAAGGTCATAGAAATTTGCAACGAAGTAACACAAATTCATACTCACCAAAGTCAAAACCAATTAGAGGGTCTGCAAAGCTGCATAAATACAGAACACAAATTTATACATACCAAAGCCAAAAGCAAAATGAGATATTTCAAAGCTTTATAACACATAAAACATAATCCATACTCACCAAAGTCAAAACCAATGAGAGAAACTTCAAAACTGTATTTCTCTACTCCAATCAGTAAGGAGAATTCACAGGGATCCAGACTAAGGTAGGCATTGAAGTCACTCATGGTCTCAGGGTCATTTACACAGCAAGACACTTCAGAACATTTACTTCCAATCAAACAAACAATATCTCCATCCAGGATACCAGGGGACACTCCTAGTGTACAGTCTGTAAACAAATATGTTATAACTATATTTGAAATTTATCTAATTTAACTTTCCGATTATTTGCAAACGATCTGGGTGGCTGATGAATTAAAATTTCAGATTCCTGCTTATTTTCCTCCTTTTTTGCTTGGTTATAGCCTTTTTCTAAATAATTTTTTATATATGCAGCAATTGTAAAAAGGATGAATCCTGAATTTTTATTGTGTTTTAATTCAGGGCATACTTATAGTGGCTGAGGCTAATAATTTGGGTAAGTAAAAATTGTAGATTCATTTTTGATTGTTTGCTAAAAGAATTCTTTTCATCTAAAATTCTGGAAAAGTTCTTTTCATTTTAAAAAAAACCCTAAATACAACAAGAGTGCACACGCTGAAATGTCTCGCCTTCTATACTAATCATTGATATTATGTTGATAGTCCTAAGTATAAAGCTAAACTTTAATACAACTGTCACATCAACTTAACATTAACCAAAATAATTAAACAAAGACCAATGAACCTTGAAAATGAGGTCAAGGTCAGATGAACCATGCCAGACAGACATGTACAGCTAACAATGCTTCTATACAACATATATAGTTGACCTATTACTTATAGTGTAAGAAAAATAGACCAAAACACAAAAACTTAACACTGTGCAATGAACCGTAAAAATGAGGTCACAGTCAAATAAAACCTGCCCGACTGACATAAAGATCATAAAATATTTCCATACACCAAATATAGATGACCTATGGCATATAGTATTAGATAACAAGAATGTGTCCAAAGTACACGAATGCCCCACTCACACTATCATTTTCCATGTTCAATGGACCGTGAAATTGGATACAAAATATAATTAGGCATTAAAATTAGAAAGATAACACCATAGGGAACATGTGTACTAAGTTTCAAGTTGATTGGACATCAACTTCATCAAAAACTACCTTGACCAAAAACTTTAACCTGAAACATGCACTTTCATTTTCTATGTTCAGTGGACCGTGAAATTGGGGTCAAAAGTTTAATTTAGCTTTAAAATTAGAAAGATCATATCATAAGGAACATGTGTACTAAGTTTCAAGTTGATTGGACTTCAACTTCAACAAAAACTACCTTGACCAAAAACTTTAACCTGAAGCGGGACAGACGGACAAACAAACAGACAAACGAACAGACAGACAGACAGACAGACAGACGGACTGACGAACGGACGCACAGACCAGAAAACATAATGCCCCTCTACTATCGTAGGTGGGGCATAAAAAGACCAAAACTCAAAAACTTAACTTTGACATCTGAACCATGAAAATGAGGTCAAGGTCACATGACATCTGCCCGCTAGACAGGTATACCTTACAATCATTCCATACAACAAATATAGTAGACCTATTGCATATAGTATGAGAAAAACAGACCAAAACACAAAAATTTAACTATAACCACTGAACCATGAAAATGAGGTCAAGGTCAGATGACACCTGCCAGTTGGACATGTACACCTTACAGTCCTTCCATACACCGAATATACTAGCCCTATTGCTTATAGTATCTGAGATATGGACTTGACCACCAAAACTTAACCTTGTTCACTGATCCATGAAATGAGGTCGAGGTCAAGTGAAAACTGTCTGACAGACATGAGGACCTTGCAAGGTATGCACATATCAAATATAGTTATCCTATTACTTATAATAACAGAGAATTCAACATTACAAAAAATCTGAACTTTTTTTTCAAGTGGTCACTGAACCATGAAAATGAGGTCAAGGACATTGGACATGTGACTGACGGAAACTTGGTAACATGAGGCATCTATATACAAAGTATAAAGCATCCAGGTCTTCCACCTTCTAAAATATAAAGCTTTAAAGAAGTTAGCTAACGCCGCCGCCGCCGGATCACTATCCCTATGTCGAGCTTTCTGCAACAAAAGTTGCAGGCTCGACAAAAATAAGCTTCCATTCAGCTACACTTTTTGAAAGATTTTTTAATTTACATACATTTGAATTACTGCATGTTTAATTAAATAATAGGAATATTTTTGACTTACTGTTAACCCAGCCATCATGAGATCCTTGGTAGTCTCCCATTGTATGATCACAGCGTGGTTTGTTCTGGTAAAGTGCTATTTCAGTTTCTTCCAATAACTTGGCAATCTGCCAGGAGTTCAGTGTTGCATCATCAGAAAGGCCTCGAGATGTCTTCCATTGTTCCTTTGTAAAACCTGAAAATGATATTAGAAAAACTGATAGGTTAGCAACTAAATTACATTCAAAAGTTTACAAATGATTGCATAAAATAAAATTGAGAATGGAAATGGGGAATATGTCAAAGAGACAACAATCTGACCAAAGAGCAGACAACAGCAGAAGGCCACCAATAGATCTCTGTTTCCATCAAGTCTCAAAAAGGAGAAAATACTCTTCACTAAATGTTGAGGCCTTAAGGTTTTACGGCCAACATAAGATTCCAAACATTTACAATATCATAAAACTATTACGACACATAATTAAAGGCCTTATCATGCTGGCCCTTAAATCTACTGCTATTTTGCAAAGAAAGTAAAACATGTAAAGAATCCATTTTATTGCTTTTTTGTGCATTTTTCCTTTGATTTTTTTTTTTTGTGATAATTTTTCATATCATGCTTCTTGCTTGAGATTGAAAATTATCGCTAAAAACTTAAGAGCCATGTGGCGTTGCTAATGAAATTAACATGAAATTGACAACGTTGTCATAGGTAACATAGCGATAAACAGATTATTATTGGTCATCTCAACTCGATTGCTTTTCTCGCTTTCGCTGTGACCGGCTCAAGCAAGAAAATCAATCTTGTTGAGATAACCAACGATAATCTTTAAATATATACACTTTAACCCAAAAGGAAGCATAAAGATGAGGGGCAGAAGGACCTTTTTCAGGACTTCTGGAATCTGGATTGGGCCTTTATTTTTGCAGAAAATTAGGATTGGGCTTTTAATTTCAACATAATTAAAGATTTACACTTATTGTGATCTAAGGAAAGAATACTTAATTTTTATCTGGAATTTGGCATCACACCCTTATTATTGCCCCTCAAAGATGTGACTGACATCAAATGAATATCAATGTGAAAGTAAACTTACCAACTTCAGCATATCCATAACCCCACTCTGGAAGACATGATGATCTTGGTAGTTCAACACTGTCCATTACTGTAAGACTGTATTCACATGGTGAACCATTCGTGGTACACACCTCAAACATAACAGATACTCTGTACAGATTCTGGGCCGGTAAATCATCTATTGTGTACCTGGATAGAAAAATATATGTAATTAAAACAGGTAAGGCTGTATTCACATGGTGAACCATTCGTGGTACACACCTCAAACATAACAGATACTCTGTACAGATTCTGGGCCGGTAAATCATCTATTGTGTACCTGGAGAGAGAAAAATAATCATAACATTAATCCTATGTAAAAGTATCTTGCAGTCATCCTTTATTCATTAATCCTGTTAGAGTGGCTAAAGCTGCCAAAACATATGCATCTTACAATTTGTTTTGATAAATATTTAAAGGTTAGATTTTCAAGTAGCAATAAATTGTAAAATATTAATAGTATATATTAAGATCACAAATGAGCAAGTTCTGTAGTAGCCTTATTAGTAATTTGCAAGGAAAAGTCTATTGTTTCAAAATAAAAGGTGTTTAAAATTGTGGCATTTAATCTTAGAAATAGAAATAGAACTTGTATTGTCAGCTCATCTTATATATCTTCAACAGTTACTGCCTGTATAGGCCAAAAGAAGGGATTTTGGCAAAGTATAGAAAATCACCCAGATTTCAACAACATTTAGGTCTAGGCAACATAAAAAGCTGGGTTCAACAAACTAATTATAAATAATCACACAGATAAATAATTTGTTATAAAAACATAATGTTTAAAGACCTTTTTTGGCAATGCATACACATTATATTTCTGGTCCTAAAACCAAAAGTTTTTTTATCAATTTTCATAGAATTTTGTGGAAAATCAAATTATTGCTATTGTGCTTGGTTTGAATCTAGTTTAGAAAATAAACCTACTTGAGTCTCAATACTCCTTTAATCCCCAGGTAATTCTCCTGTCCAAAGGTGAAGTCTCTCAACATGAATTGTTCCTTGTAATTCTCCAAAGTTATCTCCATGTATTGTGTACAGCCATCCAAATTAAGTGAGAAATCAAATGTATGGTTTCTCAATATTGGAACAGACACACAGCATCTTACATCTGTACATAGGTCAGATATATAACAGGACGTACCACTGGATAACACGGGCAAATTGTTAATGGTTGAACCACAAGCTGAAACAATAAAACATCAGATATATAACAGGACGTACCACTGGATAACATGGGCAAGTTGTTAATGGTTGAACCACAAGCTGAAACAATTAAACATCAGATATATAACAGGACGTTCCACTGGATAACATGGGCAAATTGTTAATGGTTGAACCACAAGCTGAAACAATTAAACATTAGATATATAACAGGACGTACCACTGGATAACATGGGCAAATTGTTTATGGTTGAACCACAAGCTGAAACAATTAAACATTAGATATATAACAGGACGTACCACTGGATAACATGGGCAAATTGTTTATGGTTGAACCACAAGCTGAAACAATTAAACATTAGATATATAACAGGACGTACCACTGGATAACATGGGCAAATTGTTAATGGTTGAACCACAAGCTGAAACAATTAAACATTAGATATATAACAGGACGTACCACTGGATAACATGGGCAAATTGTTTATGGTTGAACCACAAGCTGAAACAATTAAACATCAGATATATAACAGGGAGTACCACTGGATAACATGGGCAAATTGTTAATGGTTGAACCACAAGCTGAAACAATTAAACATCAGATATATAACAGGACGTACCACTGGATAACATGGGTAAGTTGTTAATGGTTGAACCACATGCTGAAACAATTAAACATTAGATATATAACAGGACGTACCACTGGATAACATGGGCAAGTTGTTAATGGTTGATTTACAAGCTGAAACAATAAAACATCAGATATATAACAGGAAGTACCACTAGATAACATGGGCAAGTTGTTAATGGTTGAACCACAAGCTGAAACAATTAAACATCAGATATATAACAGGACGTTCCACTGGATAACATGGGCAAATTGTTAATGGTTGAACCACAAGCTGAAACAATTAAACATTAGATATATAACAGGACGTACCACTGGATAACATGGGCAATTTGTTTATGGTTGAACCAAAAGCTGAAACAATAAAACATCAGATATATAACAGGAAGTACCACTAGATAACATGGGCAAGTTGTTAATGGTTGAACCACAAGCTGAAACAATTAAACATCAGATATATAACAGGACGTTCCACTGGATAACATGGGCAAATTGTTAATGGTTGAACCACAAGCTGAAACAATTAAACATCAGATATATAACAGGACGTACCACTGGATAACATGGGGAAGTTGTTAATGGTTGAACCACAAGCTGAAACAATAAAACATCAGATATATAACAGGGAGTACCACTGGATCACATGGGGAAGTTGTTAATGGTTGAACCACAAGCTGAAACAATTAAACATTAGATATATAACAGGACGTACCACTGGATAACATGGGCAAGTTGTTAATGGTTGAACCACAAGCTGAAACAATTAAACATCAGATATATAACAGGACGTACCACTGGATAACATGGGCAAGTTGTTAATGGTTGAACCACAAGCTGAAACAATTAAACATTAGATATATAACAGGACGTACCACTGGATAACATGGGCAAGTTGTTAATGGTTGAACCACAAGCTGAAACAATTAAACATCAGATATATAACAGGACGTACCACTGGATAACATGGGCAAATTGTTAATGGTTGAACCACAAGCTGAAACAATTAAACATCAGATATATAACAGGACGTACCACTGGATAACATGGGCAAATTGTTAATGCTTGAACCACAAGCTGAAACAATAAAACATCAGATATATAACAGGACGTACCACTGGATAACATGGGCAAATTGTTAATGCTTGAACCACAAGCTGAAACAATAAAACATTAGATATATAACAGGACGTACCACTGGATAACATGGGCAAATTGTTAATGCTTGAACCACAAGCTGAAACAATAAAACATCAGATATATAACAGGACGTTCCACTGGATAACATGGGGAAGTTGTTAATGGTTGAACCACAAGCTGAAACAATAAAACATCAGATATATAACAGGACGTACCACTGGATAACATGGGCAAGTTGTTAATGGTTGAACCACAAGCTGAAACAATAAAACATCAGATATATAACAGGAAGTATCACTGGGTAACATGGGCAAGTTGTTAATGGTTGAACAACAAGCTGAAACAATAAAACATCAGATATATAACAGGACGTACCACTGGGTAACATAGGCAAGTTGTTAATGGTTGAACAACAAGCTGAAACAATAAAACATCAGATATATAACAGGACATACCACTGGATAACATGGGCAAGTTGTTAACGGTTGAACCACAAGCTGAAACAATAAAACATCAGATATATAACAGGGAGTACCACTGGATAACATGGGCAAGTTGTTAACGGTTGAACCACAAGCTGAAACAATTAAACATCAGATATATAACAGGGAGTACCACTGGATAACATGGGCAAGTTGTTAACGGTTGAACCACAAGCTGAAACAATTAAACATCAGATATATAACAGGAAGTACCACTGGGTAACATGGGCAAGTTGTTAATGCTTGAACCACAAGCTGAAACAATTAAACATCAGATATATAACAGGACGTACCACTGGATAACATGGGCAAGTTGTTAATGGTTGAACCACAAGCTGAAACAATTAAACATTAGATATATAACAGGACGTACCACTGGATAACATGGGCAAGTTGTTAATGGTTGAACCACAAGCTGAAACAATTAAACATCAGATATATAACAGGGAGTACCACTGGATAACATGGGCAAGTTGTTAATGGTTGAACCACAAGCTGAAACAATTAAACATTAGATATATAACAGGACGTACCACTGGATAACATGGGCAAATTGTTAATGGTTGAACCACAAGCTGAAACAATTAAACATTAGATATATAACAGGGAGTACCACTGGATAACATGGGCAAGTTGTTAATGGATGAACCACAAGCTGAAACAATTAAACATCAGATATATAACAGGGAGTACCACTGGATAACATGGGCAATTTGTTAATGGTTGAACCACAAGCTGAAACAATTAAACATCAGATATATAACAGGACGTACCGCTAGATAACATGGGGAAGTTGTTAATGGTTGAACAACAAGCTGAAACAATTAAACATCAGATATATAACAGGACGTACCACTGGGTAACATGGGCAAGTTGTAAATGGATGAACCACAAGCTGAAACAATTAAACATCAGATATATAACATGAAGTACCACTGGGTAACATGGGCAATTTGTTAATGGTTGATTTACAAGCTGAAACAATAAAACATTAGATATATAACAGGACGTACCACTGGATAACATGGGCAATTTGTTAACGGTTGAACCACAAGCTGAAACAATAAAACATCAGATATATAACGTGAAGTACCACTGGATAACATGGGCAATTTGTTAATGGTTGAACCACAAGCTGAAACAATTAAACATCAGATATATAACGTGAAGTACCACTGGATAACATGGGCAAGTTGTTAATGGTTGAACCACAAGCTGAAACAATTAAACATCACATATATAACAGGGAGTATCACTGGATAACTCGGGCAAGTTGTTAATGGTTGAACCACAAGCTGAAACAATTAAACATCAGATATATAACAGGACGTACCACTGGATAACATGGGCAAGTTGTTAATGGTTGAACCTTAAGCTGAAACAATAAAACATCAGATATATAACAGGACGTACCACTGGATAACATGGGCAAGTTGTTAATGGTTGAACCACAAGCTGAAACAATTAAACATCAGATATATAACAGGGAGTACCACTGGATAACATGGGCAATTTGTTAATGGTTGAACCACAAGCTGAAACAATTAAACATCAGATATATAACAGGACGTACCGCTAGATAACATGGGCAAGTTGTTAATGGTTGAACCACAAGCTGAAACAATTAAACATCAGATATATAACAGGGAGTACCACTGGATAACATGGGCAATTTGTTAATGGTTGAACCACAAGCTGAAACAATTAAACATCAGATATATAACAGGACGTACCGCTAGATAACATGGGGAAGTTGTTAATGGTTGAACCACAAGCTGAAACAATTAAACATCAGATATATAACAGGACGTACCACTGGGTAACATGGGCAAGTTGTAAATGGATGAACCACAAGCTGAAACAATTAAACATCAGATATATAACATGAAGTACCACTGGGTAACATGGGCAATTTGTTAATGGTTGATTTACAAGCTGAAACAATAAAACATTAGATATATAACAGGACGTACTACTGGATAACATGGGCAATTTGTTAACGGTTGAACCACAAGCTGAAACAATAAAACATCAGATATATAACGTGAAGTACCACTGGATAACATGGGCAATTTGTTAATGGTTGAACCACAAGCTGAAACAATTAAACATCAGATATATAACGTGAAGTACCACTGGATAACATGGGCAAGTTGTTAATGGTTGAACCACAAGCTGAAACAATTAAACATCACATATATAACAGGGAGTATCACTGGATAACTCGGGCAAGTTGTTAATGGTTGAACCACAAGCTGAAACAATTAAACATCAGATATATAACAGGACGTACCACTGGGTAACATGGGCAAGTTGTAAATGGATGAACCACAAGCTGAAACAATTAAACATCAGATATATAACGTGAAGTACCACTGGATAACATGGGCAATTTGTTAACGGTTGAACCACAAGCTGAAACAATTAAACATCAGATATATAACGTGAAGTACCACTGGGTAACATGGGCAATTTGTTAATGGATGAACCACAAGCTGAAACAATTAAACATCAGATATATAACGTGAAGTACCACTGGGTAACATGGGCAATTTGTTAATGGATGAACCACAAGCTGAAACAATTAAACATCAGATATATAACGTGAAGTACCACTGGATAACATGGGCAATTTGTTAACGGATGAACCACAAGCTGAAACAATTAAACATCAGATATATAACAGGACGTACCACTGGGTAACATGGGCAAGTTGTTAATGGTTGAACCACAAGCTGAAACAATTAAACATCAGATATATAACAGGACGTACCACTGGATAACATGGGCAATTTGTAAATGGATGAACCACAAGCTGAAACAATTAAACATCAGATATATAACATGAAGTACCACTGGATAACATGGGCAATTTGTTAACGGATGAACCACAAGCTGAAACAATTAAACATCAGATATATAACATGAAGTACCACTGGGTAACATGGGCAATTTGTTAATGGTTGAACCACAAGCTGAAACAATTAAACATCAGATATATAACAGGACGTACCGCTAGATAACATGGGGAAGTTGTTAATGGTTGAACCACAAGCTGAAACAATTAAACATCAGATATATAACAGGACGTACCACTGGATAACATGGGCAAGTTGTTAATGGTTGAACCACAAGCTGAAACAATTAAACATCAGATATATAACAGGACGTACCACTGGGTAACATGGGCAAGTTGTAAATGGATGAACCACAAGCTGAAACAATTAAACATCAGATATATAACGTGAAGTACCACTGGGTAACATGGGCAATTTGTTAATGGATGAACCACAAGCTGAAACAATTAAACATCAGATATATAACGTGAAGTACCACTGGGTAACATGGGCAATTTGTTAATGGATGAACCACAAGCTGAAACAATTAAACATCAGATATATAACGTGAAGTACCACTGGATAACAAGGGCAATTTGTTAATGGATGAACCACAAGCTGAAACAATTAAACATCAGATATATAACGTGAAGTACCACTGGGTAACATGGGCAATTTGTTAATGGATGAACCACAAGCTGAAACAATTAAACATCAGATATATAACGTGAAGTACCACTGGGTAACATGGGCAATTTGTTAATGGATGAACCACAAGCTGAAACAATTAAACATCAGATATATAACGTGAAGTACCACTGGGTAACATGGGCAATTTGTTAATGGATGAACCACAAGCTGAAACAATTAAACATCAGATATATAACGTGAAGTACCACTGGGTAACATGGGCAATTTGTTAATGGATGAACCACAAGCTGAAACAATTAAACATCAGATATATAACGTGAAGTACCACTGGGTAACATGGGCAATTTGTTAATGGATGAACCACAAGCTGAAACAATTAAACATCAGATATATAACGTGAAGTACCACTAGGTAACATGGGCAATTTGTTAATGGATGAACCACAAGCTGAAACAATTAAACATCAGATATATAACGTGAAGTACCACTGGGTAACATGGGCAATTTGTTAATGGATGAACCACAAGCTGAAACAATTAAACATCAGATATATAACGTGAAGTACCACTGGGTAACATGGGCAAGTTGTAAATGGATGAACCACAAGCTGAAACAAAATATTTTCTAAGTGACTCATTATAAAAGTAATAAAGGACAAAAATGGGCACATATATGTTATGCAATTCAGCACAAGATAATGTAGATTAACTTAACTGACATATACAAAAGGAAGCTTGAACTTTTTGGTGTTAAACCACAATAATGCTAAATTCTGTCAATAATAATGGAAAAATGCAGATAACTTAAGACAAATTAAGATGTTAATCTTTTTAATATAAATACAGTTTTCTTCAATTCCATATGAATTCAAGTGAAAGTTATTTTCAATAAAGAGATGTGAAATAGTTGCTAATGAGGCAACTATCCATTATGATCAAATAACTCAGATGTGAACAAAAATACAGGTCTATATTTTTTTTTTAATATCTTGGGAAGATACATTTGTACTGTGTAGTGACTTGCTGGTTAACCAAAATTTTGAATTTTAAACAAACCAGTAAAAGAGATTGGTTTTATACAATGCATTCACATTTTGCTGGTAAACATTCTACCTATCTCCCCATCCCCCTTCTCTAATCTTAAAATCAGATGACTTCACTACTTATTATAAGATATTTTCTCCTAAAAGATCTTATCATATTGCCAATCAACAAAAGTGAATTCAACTACTGGTTACAATCAAACAAGATGAAATTGTAAACAAGGGAGTAAAACTTACTATTATTCCATCCATTAGCTATAAAGGGTGACATCTCGTAGTCACATGTGTTTTTCAGATACCAAGCAACGTCCAGTTCATCATAGAGTCGTACAAGGTTGGTTTCAGTCATGGCATCCTTGTCAATGCTGTTACTAGTAGCCCATGTTGTCAGAGAGAAGCCTAAAATAAAATTAAATCATGTCTGCATCCTATAAAAAGCATATTTGAAAATTATCTGATGTGACCGAGTGGGAAGCTTTTATATAAAATAGCCACTAGTCATAGAAATCATTCAAATTACCTTAAACTATTGACAAACCTAAAAAAAATGTGGCATCAGTTTTTTTATTTTTTGAGCTTAGTAATAATCAACTGATAGTTGGTGATTTTTTATTTTTTTTTATTTTCTAAATTACAATCACACAGCTCATTTAAAAATATTAATTCTAATATGACGTGCTTCTTTCGCTTTGTAAACAACACTGTGATAAAATTCTCGATATATCTATACTTAGCGCAGACTCCGTGGTGTACATAAAAATGGCTGTTACAATATACTTCCCACGTAAATCCACATGTATTGAAACCTATTTGTAAACCCTTTGCCGATTTTATTGTTTTAAAAATTGCAATTAAAAAAAGACAAAATCACTTTTATTCTTATTCGGATGCATAATAAAAAGAAGTAACGCACAAGAACTCGGAGAAACCAACAAAATAAAAATAAAATAAAATTCCGCGAAAGTCTATTAAGGTTTTTGGCGCATTTAAGTCATTTCAAAACATGACGTCATACAAATGAAAACGCTACAGTTGAAAGTTTTCTGTTACGTGAACCATTGAAATGTTGTTTACTATTGTATTAAAATTGATTATCAAGGTAGGTTTTGTTTCATTTTCTATTCTATTGCATTATTCGCATATTTAATGATTTCAGCAAGTCAACATGGCGGCTCCTTAGTTACGAAATGTCAACTTTGGATTTGACGGTAGCTTACGAGAAAAACATGTAAATCAAAATGACAATTGTTGGTTTTGAGAATGAAACAGATTTTTATTTTAGCGGTTGTTCGCGAAATAATCCATGCAAGCTACGGATTTATTAGAATGTTTGAGCTTTATCTAACAGGGAGTAAAAAATAACAGCCGCACACACAGCTTTACCCACCCTCGCTTCAGTTTTTTTAATGATCATATTTGTCCTATTAGAATCGAAATAATTCATGGAAGCCATAGATTATTGGAAATTTACACATGGCCTGGGCCGTGATATTCGTTAATTTTATCCCTCGCTAACGCTCAGGATAAAATTCGAATATCACGGCCCAGGCCATGTGTAAATTTCCAATAATCTATGGCTTCCATGAATTATTTCTTAATTAACAAATATAATGTGTACAAAGTCATTCAAAAATTAACTAGGTATTACAAATTCCTTTCAATTTCATTTTACTAATAACTTACTTCTAAATATGTATCATATCATTTCATACCTGCGTTCTGATATGCCATCTGTGAAGCACATATCTGCTTTTTAAACCTTGCATAATCCAGAACAGACTGGGTCCAAGCACAACTACCATACCTCTCCCAGCAGGAAGATATCTCCAAGGATACCAGATATACTCCTTCACTCCATAGATCATATACATTGTACCTGAAGTTACATTCATTCTATTATTCAAATTCTTGTTTCCACTTTTTTCAGTTTAGTGTTAACCTGGTTCTGATTGAGCAGATTCTCAAAGGAAGTTGTAAAATTATTATTTAACATACCATATCTCCTTATTTATATATTCATTCTTTAAAATTAAAACATGAAAACAAATAGTTTAAAAAAAATCCCCCCAATAATCTTCTTAAATCATTTATTTATTATCAGAATTCCTTTAAATTGAATGCTTTCTTTCCTATCCATCAGTGATAGAATATAAGAATATACATCAATAAAAGCAGACTTCCTTTAACCATGAGACAACAACCTATATTCAATAAACCATCTACATCTCACCTTATGCGTATTGTCTTTAATAAACTGAATTCATGCCATGTATCTGGAAGAAAATAAGTAAACAAGTATCAAAATCTATAGACTATGCTTAAGATGCAATAAACCAATTCTGGTTTGTTGCATTTCCGTCAAAACTTTTTGTTTTAGTGAACATCATTTGTGTGATAGGGGCATTGTCACATCCTTCTCATGTTGAGCAATCACTTGAAAAAAATATGATTCTATATTGCACGAATTATTCAGCAAATAAAATTCTTATAATTGATAATGAGCCCTGCTGTCATTAGGGAACTGTGATATTGAATACCTACGAAACAAACATTATTTCTAGTTTATCCTGCATAATGACCATCATGAAGAATTTGATGAACTGTAATAGTGCAGGGATACAGGTGATCCCCACTTTCTGGAAAATGACACCATAAAGGCACACATAATTGACAAACCAGTGAAGGATATAGCTCAAACGAGGTCTATCATTTCTGAAGGCTTGAATTAAACCTAAATCTTTTAAAAAATTAGTCGGATTTTAAAATTGATTATTCCAATAAATCTTAAAAATTTTAGAAACAAAATCTGAATTCATAAAAGGTTTTTTTGAAATTAATTCATTGATTAATTGACACCTTAAACAAGCTAAAAGAAAAGATGGGGAAATATTTATGAATAACAATACTAAACTTAAAATGTGTGTCTTATTCTATTCACAAAAAACTTACCAAATTCAAAGTCATGTAGAGGAATATAGAACTTGAGTTTTTCTATTCCAATATATATCTTTCTCTCGCAGTCGTCTATCTCAAAGAATACTTCAAAAGTCTTGCTTATAAAATCTTCGTCTAAACAACAGCTGACAGCAGCACAGTCTGACTTCAGCCGACATGTCATTGGATTGGTAGATATAGCTACTACATCTGTGTCATTACAATCTGAAATCAAATTGTTTCTATATATGCAAACATGCAAAGCATCAGTCCAAAGATGCTTTTTTTGTTCACTCATTTTTTTAATTTTAGACTGATTCTTTAACTCCAGTCATGAGTATTTCAGAATAAAAAGGGGCATTGCTTCAAAGCAAATTATATTTCAACAATTTACTTATGCCATGCTAAAATGTTTTACATGTCCAAAATCCCTTGAAAGTGTGAAAATGTTCCTTCATCCAAGCATATCTTGGATGTGCAGGATGAAGGTCATTCTTAGAATATGAGCCTGAGGCTCGAAAGTAATGAATTAGCTTAACTTCTCTGTGAGGGATGAAGTTAACATGTAATATCTCTGTTTAAAGAAACGAGCTATAGCCATCGGACTATAGATAGCCAGTGACCTTGACCCTAGTATATAAGCACCTGTTCCATAATAACTCGTCATAATTTAAAGCAAGTTTGTGTCGACCCAAAAAACCCATAAGAAAAGGGTGGGTCTAACTCATAATCCCTAGGGTGGGAATTAATTACTTTCAAGCCTCAGGCTCATATTCTAAGAATGACCTTCATCCTGCACATCCAAGATATGCTTGGATGAAGGAACATTCTTATTCATATTTCGCCTTCGGTCTCAAGTAATGAATTAGCTTGTTTAAAGTGTAGACACAAACTAAAAACAAAAGCATACAAATGCAACATTTAATAAAGCTTAAACAAATACAAGATCAAGCATTAATAACTGCAGAAGCAAAGTCTGTATTGCCAATATCATTAAATTCTCTGTTATAAAACTTATAAAATGTATTAGCACATGTCCAATTAGCTGTTGCCATAATGTCTTTCACAGAACATCCAGAAGCTAACGCAGCTGAAGTAGAGGCACCTCTAAATGAATGTGCCTTAAAAATGTTAATATCTATGCCCGCTAAAAGTAACACGGTTTTTAACCATCTAGATAACGTAGAAGTAGAAACTTTACGAAAAGTTGCATAAGAAATGAATAAACTAGAAGTCTTCCTGACATCTCTTGTACGTAAAACATAATTAATCAATGTCTTCACCACGCAAAGTTCTGGTTTAACAAAACGCTTAAACACCACATTAGGCAGACTAAAACCAGGTCTAGTAGTTTTCAAAAGTTCCTGTATATGAAACACTATAATCCCTTGTCTTTGACTAAAAGACATAAAATTTAAATCTAGTGCTGAAATAGATTGTGCTCTAGCAGCTGTGGTCAAAGCAACTAAAGCTACAAGTTTAAAAGTCAAATTTTTCAATGTTAAATCCTCCAATGGATATAAAGAACTCAAGAACGAAAGTACTAAATTTACATCCCAAGTGAAAGAGTATCTTGCTCTTGGCGGATTCAGGTTAAAGCAACCTTTCAACATACGTTCAACAAAAACAAATTTAGTAACCTCTACTCCAAAAAAGGATAAAGTCTGTGTCAACATTGACCGAGTAGTATTTAACACTGAATATGAAAAGTTACTGTTTTTCAAAAAATTTAAATAATCTATTACATCCTTTTCAGATGGTCGAAAATAATTGGTTTTCCTTCGAACACACCAAATAACGAATTTTCTCCAAGAATATTGGTATTGCTTGATTGTAGAAGGTCTCCAAGATGCAATGATGACATCTGCAGATGATTCTGAAAATCCTCTATCAAGTAACGATTTCCGGATACAATACACACGGTTAAACTTAGTCTCTTCCTTAATGGATGGCATTCTCCTGTATGCGGCATCATTACTAAATCTTTGTGTTGAGGCAGTCTAACTGGCAAAGAAATTAACATTGGTATTAGTAAAGAAAACCAACTTTGTGCAGGCCAAAATGGAATAATCAAAATAGCCTTCTCAACCTTGTCACTTAAAATTTTCATTAAAATTTTCCCCAACAAAGTAAAAGGTGGGAAAATATATGGTCTAAAATTAGACCATGAAATAGTAAAAGCATCAACATAAGTAGCTTGTGGGTCAAATGACCATGATGCAAATCTAGGGACCTGAAAATTCAAACGTGAAGCAAACAAATCAACGTTTGGAACAAAGAAATGTTTACAAATTCTATCAAATATTTCTACTTTCAATTGCCACTCTGTGGAATCTGTAAAATTTCTAGACATATGATCAGCATCAAAATTTTCTATTCCAGGAATATACTGAGCTGTGATAAAAATATCTCTTTCTGAACACCAAGCCCAAATCTCTGCAGCAAGCCTGTCAAGTGACAATGAGGCCATGCCTCCCATTTCATTAATATAAGCTACTGCAGTAGTATTGTCTGATCGTATACCAATATGGCATGACTCTTTGTGACTAAAAAATGCTCTTAAAGAGAAAAATATAGCCAACAATTCTAAGAAGTTTATATGAAAAGAGCGTTCTGACAAGCTCCATCTACCACCAGCAAATTGTCCTTCAAAATTAGTTCCCCAACCTTCTAATGAAGCGTCTGTTTCAATCCAAAAGTTTATTTGTATGGGTCTTATCAGTTTTCCATTCTCAGATCTTAAATTGTTAACCCACCAAAAGATTTCAGTTCTTGACTCTTGTGTGATAAAAATTTTTGAGTTAAAATCACCATGACAACTATTCAGTGCTCCCACTTTATTTCTCTCCATGTTTCTGTAATGAAGTGGTCCCACAGATACTGCATTAAAAGCATGTACCACAAGACCAATAAATGATGCAAAGCATCTTACAGTAACACACTTCTGTTGAAGAATAGTTTTCCCAAGGGAGATAATTTTATTCAATTTCTCATCTGTCAGAAAAATCTTAAATAACTCAGTATCAATAATGAGACCAAAGAAAACAATGCGTTTTGAAGGAATAAGGACAGACTTCTTATAATTAATTCTGAAACCAAGTTCATCAAGCTTCTGCACCATTTTTTCTGTATTTACAATACAACTTTCTAAATTCTGATCCATAACAAGAGAATCATCAATGTAATAAATACATCTAATGCCATTTTTCCGAAAAAATGCATAAACAGGTTTTAAAACCTTAGTAAAAACTCTTGGTGCAGAAGCCAATCCAAAACAAAGAACCTGAAATTCATATAAATGTCCTTTCCACATGAAACGCAAATATCTCTTAAAATCATTATTTATACTTATACTAAAATAAGCATCTGTGAGATCTATGGATGTTAGATAATCATCCTTCTGAATTACATCTAAAACAAATGATAAATGTTCTTGTTTAAAATGATGATAAGCCACAAAATTGTTTAAATATTTTAAATTGATAACAGGCCTTGAAGACCCATCTTTCTTAGGAACTAAGAAAATATTGGAAATAAACTGGTTCTCCAATGATTCAACTTTTTTAATAGCTCCCTTAGCCAATAATTTTTGGACTTCTTCTGAAATAATTTCAATCTTGTGAACAGGGAAATGTATTTCATGCATAAAAGATGAAGCTTGTGGCTCAACATCAAATTCAATTTTATAACCATTTCTAACTGTATCTAATATCCATAGATCACTTGTAATACTTTCCCATACGGGATAATTAAGTTCTCTCACCTTAACTATTGTCGATAATGGTTGTTCTGGTTGAACCCTCTCTGAGAGTTGTGACCTCTTTGGGACCCTCTGTTCCCTGTCTGGAACCCTCTCCCTCTGCCTCTTAGGGAGGGGAATTGTCGTCCGCCCTGTCGACCGACAGGGCCTCTGGAGTTTAAAGACTGATAATGGTCTCTACTAAAGTTGCTTGGAGCACTAAAGTTGTTGGACCTAGATCCTCTACCTAGGAATCTAGGACTAGCTATTGGAATCTTGGTGTAGTCACCAAGTTCCTTCATCTGCTTCATGCAGTCAGCCCCAAAGAGTGATGAATCCACCGGAACATCAGAATTACAAATAGGTTTAAACTTGTCATTAAAATAAGGTCTAAGTGCTGAGCGTCTCCTCTGTGTCAGAGAAAGAAAACCATGGCCTAACAAACAAATAGAGTCAGACAAAAGCTTTCTAGTGTTGTCGACATTTAAAGGCTCATTCCTACAGCACTGATTGGCCAACTGAACAATAGGGGTCAAACCCTTAACAAAATATCTTTGAGTTTCTTGCATTTTGGAATCAACAGTGTGGGCCTGTCTAGGCAGTGCGGTCCAAATCTCCTTATTGACCCTAGGAACACAAAGGTTCTCACAATTTTCTGGCCGTAAATATCTCTCCTCGATCAATTTAATACTCTCGTAATTTGATTTAACCGACATTGCAGCATTTACAGCCTTTGAAAGCCCAGAAGATAATTTTGGCCCAGTCTTCTCTTCAGTATTCAACTGTGGGATTTCCCAATCAAAATCATAATCGTATTGTTCACCCTGTTCAACAACAGGTTGAGAAAGTGGTACATTAACCTCACTAAGAGGAGCCCTAAAGGCATTAGAAAACCCTAGGGCTGGGTCAAAAGAAGTGTCAAAATCAACTGGTGCTGGACTGTCATCAGCCCTAGCAGAGACTCCAGAAGGAGGTAAATATACTGGATCCTCCAAGTAATCCAGATCAAAATCCTGAACAGAATCTGTATTTAAATTAGCATCTAAAGGCAAAATTTGAGTGTTAGAGGATACAGCAGCAGGGTTCACAACCTCTGCTTGAATGGAAGACTGTGAAACTGTCTCACACCTAGGGGCCCTTACAGGCTCTTTCCCACAATTATTAATAAATCCTCTAAAAAGATGAGTCAAAGTGTCAATTGACTTGCCCATTGTAGATATGCCCATTTTATCCCTCAACACTGATAATTCCTCAGGAGATAAATCCTCAACTCTAGGAGATTTAGTGGCTTTACTAGTAGCACTAGTAGCCTTAGCTTTCCTTTTGACTGATTTAGGTGCCTTGTCACTCGAAATGGCAGTGCCTTTTATAATTCTATTAGGCTTTTTAGGAGGTTTATTGACACTACCTCTAGTTTTCCTATTCAAATCATCATTTTTTATTTCATTAGCAACATACAGATGCTGAAAATCATAGCCATCGGCTTCATTATCAATATCATTTTCATCATGCAAAAGCAAAACATCTTCATTTTCAGACTCAGTCATTTTAAAAGATTGAATAATATAACGTGTACCTGTGCAGGTAAAACACGTGCTAAACCTGAAGAGTACAAGCGACCTTCAGTTAAAGAGAAATACACCTGTAATTATCTACCTGTTTAACAAACAGGAGTAAAATAACAAACTAACAACTTGCCGTACTACGTAGGCAAAAACTTTAATGAAAAAACTTGTCATACAACGTAGACAATATTTATTTATTTATTTACAACAACACTTGTCGTACAACGTAGACAAGAAATTCTTTATTTCTAATTAATATCAACACTTGTCGTACCTCGTAGACAAGAAATTCTTTAATTCTCAAGACAATGGGATTTAAGAAACTTGGAAAAAATAACTTACCAACCAAAAAAACTATAAACTATTAAGAAAAATAACTGTGAAGTAAGTGTTACTTCACCCCTCTAGAAAAATAAATGACGAGTTATTATGGAACAGGTGCTTATATACTAGGGTCAAGGTCACTGGCTATCTATAGTCCGATGGCTATAGCTCGTTTCTTTAAACAGAGATATTACATGTTAACTTCATCCCTCACAGAGAAGTTAAGCTAATTCATTACTTGAGACCGAAGGCGAAATATGAATAAGAATTATTTACTGTACTCTGCAATAAAACATTTGAAACAAAATAAACATACTAAAAATAAGAATTTACACATTTTTGTGCTAAGCATACCCCTACTTGTAATACAAAGTATTAGAAAACAGGATGAAGGTGTCTATCTATAGATGTAAAAAGCGCCTACTCATTATAAAACATCGCTGCCAAAATAAGCTTACCTTTTAACCAGCCATTGATTGGTGAATCATACGTAGTAGAAGATCGGCTACATTGTAGTGACTGGAAGTATCTGGTTAGGTCTAAGTTCTGTAGAAGTTCTGAGATGTAATAAGCTGGGTAAACTTGAGTTGTGTCAATAGATCTCTCCCTACTCCACTGATCAAGGGAAAAATCTGAAATCAAATATCACATGTATTTACATTATTATTTAATAGACAAAATTCAAACTTTATCACTTATTATTGAAACATAAATTAACTGAAAAAATTAGAATAACAAAAAGACCAAACTCTGAGGAACATTCAAAACGGAAAGTTCCTAATCAAATGGTGAGATCAAAAGCTCAACCACATTAAACAAAATGGCTAACAACAGTCATATTTCTTACCTGGTACAGGCATGTTCTTATGTTGAAAATGGTGAATTAAATTTGGTTGTATAGCTAGCAAAACCTCTTATTTTTTCTTATACTTTTAAATTACATATTTATAAGAAAAGAATCTATGTCTCTAATTTGCCCAGTTAGTAAATTTTTAGTAAGTTAGTGTGACTTAAAAGTAGATAAAACATGGGAATCAAATCAAATTTGAGTATAAAATAATGCCAAAAAAGATCCTGATCAAACCATGCCTTTATCCAGAAACAAATAGGAAAGAGTCAGAATCCTCATACAAACTAAGTCATTCATCCATTCTTTATCAATAAATACATGGATATGTGATATACATCAATGAGAAATCAACAAAACAACACAAAATAACAGAAAAAAACAAGAATGTGTCCACAGTACACGGATGCCTCACTCGCACTATCATTTTCTATGTTTAGTGGACCGTGAAATTGGAATAAATTCTCTAATTTGGCATTAAAATTAGAATGATCTTATCAAAGGGAACATGTATACTAAGTTTAAAGTTGATTTGACTTCTACTTTATCAAAAACTATCTTGACCAAAAACTTTAACCTGAAATTTGCACTATCATTTTCTATGTTCAGTGAACCATAAAATTGGGGTCAAAACTCTAATTTGGCATTTAAATTAGAAAGATCATATCATAGGGCACATGTATACTAAATTTCAAGTTGATTGGACTTCAACTTCATCAAAAACTACCTTGACCAAAAACTTTAACCTGAAGCGGGACAGACGGACGGACGAACGAACAGACGGACAGACGGACGGACGGTACGACGGACGGATGGACTGATGGACGAACGGACGCACAGACCAGAAAACATAATGCCCATCTACTATCGTAGGTGGGGCATAAAAAAATAACACAATTTCATTGAGCCTCAACATAAATTATTTTTGTGTTACTCAAAACAATTACCTGACATCAGAGTATCAATTGAGAATTTTTTCAATAGTTCTCTGCAAAGGTAGAAGTTTTCGGCAACATTTTATATCCTTAAAATTCTTATATAATTTCATATTGGGAAATACGTTAATATGATTGGTCAAGATGACTTCCGATAGTTATTCTTGATATTGTTTATTTTTCGATAGACGAAGTTGACCTAACTTCTTTTCGTACTTTTTCCAATGAAAACAAGATGGTGGCAATAATAAAACAATTTGGATCAATGTTATTTTCTCCATTTGCCTTAATTGTTAAATTAATTAATAAACATTCATGCACCTAGGTCTATTCATTGAGTACAATTTATGTGATAGAGGTTACGAGTGTGGAGAAATAAATTTTTTATCTCCAATTTTAAAGAATTATAAGGATTAAACACCTTTTTAAAGGAATTTATTGGTGTATAAACTTGCCCAATTCACTCACAAACAAATAAAAGTCAAGTTTATACATCTATAATCCTATAAAATCTATTAAATCCAGATATATAAAATCTAGAAGATGGTCTTTTAAGTCCACCTCTTAAGAATTATCAGTATCTCAAAGGCAGACTGGTATATCATGCAATAAATTGTTTTTACCTTTAACTCTATATGTATCATCCCATGTACATTTCTTTTTAGGGAACTTGACACCCTGGATGATAGTCTCTGTAAATTCACAACTTCCTGTCTCTAAACAGAAGGAAAAGCTTATATCCATCAAGTAAGCTCCCTCGCCAAGGAAGTTCTCTATTTTGTATCTGAAAATGAAACAAGAAACCTGTTTCACTATCCTACAATTTTTTTTCTTAACTAAACATGTTAGTTTATACCAATAATGTTTAGTTTAGAAAACGTCAGGTTTGCACAATTTTAAGATTGCCCTCATGTCTTGTACCGTTTCTGAATTTTCCCTTTTCAATGCA
This sequence comes from Mytilus galloprovincialis, assembly GCF_965363235.1. Lineage (NCBI taxonomy): Eukaryota > Metazoa > Mollusca > Bivalvia > Mytilida > Mytilidae > Mytilus > Mytilus galloprovincialis. Next base: position 42,116,010 of record NC_134850.1, on the reverse strand, counting down.
TTAACAAAATTACCTATTAACCCTTCTGCTTCTTTTTTTAAAACATAAAATTCAAAATTCTGGTTAATTATCTTTACATTTTCCATACAGGTTTACATTAATTTTTCTCTTTAAGTTTTGAATGAAAAGACCAAAAATACTCTTTCAAATCAAAGGGAACTTATAGTTCAATTGCGCTAAAAATGCTTAAGGTAGCACAATACTAAGATTTTATAACTACAACTCCCAAGTTTTAAAATGCTGTAACTTTCTTAATAATGCTTGAAAATTTATAAAAGTGGTAGTTTTGGATAGCTAACAGATTACTCTTTCAAATAAATGCAATGTTAGTATTATGCAACAATTATGTAACCAATTATAATGTTAACTGTGTCTAAAATATTTTTCACCAAATTTCCACTTTCAAATGAAATTAGCTTCTGCATAGGTATCCCTAGAGGGTTGATTTTATTATATGTTGTTCCTATGGCCATTTTCTACAAAAGGGTGTCTCAGATTTCAGATAGAATGTATAGAACAAATTTTACACCTAATTGAACATTATCTTCTTTTATGTGGTTAGGATGTTTACACTAATTAGAGATTTATGAGAGAATGGAACACCATAGAGACAATCTGAGACACCCTTTTGAAGCCCATGATGTGTTGATTAAGATTCCGTTAAAATTTTTAGTATAGTTAAAGAGATGATAGAGCTAAATTCATTCAAGTGAACTTACCTAGATTTTGCCACTAATTACATAATAATTGATTACATAATGATTGCATAATAAAAATATTGCATTCATTTAAAAGATTAATCTTTTATCTATCTATATATACCTCTTTTATTATTTTCTATGCATTTATAAGAAAGTTACAGCATTTCAAAGGTTAGTGATTGGAAGTAAAAAAATCTTTGTATTGTGCTACCTTAAAAGCATGACTAAAAATCTCTTTAATAACTCATTTACTGGGGTTTTTTTTCTTGTAAAAGGGAGATAATTCATGTCCAAACTTAAAATCCAACTTTTAAAGCTACATATCTAAACTTGTCATCAGATAAGTCATATCATTTTGGTCTTCTAGATAATTTAATCTATCTTCAAAATTTTAATATGGAAGGGATATCAAACTTCAGGGCTACAAGAATTCTAGCATTCCTAAGAGTACTTACTCCATTTTTCCAACTCCTATGAGGTTGAAATGTTCAATAGTTCCAAAAGAGTAATCCAGTAATTTGTATTCTCTGTTCATTGATTCCAATCCAACAGTAATGTCCTGGTAACAATGGTTTATGTTAATACGGAAGTTCATTGTCTTGTTTGTTAGTGGAATGGTGATACAGCAGTCCAGACCAGTACATGTATCAGCAGAAACAGTACAAACAACTCCTGATGGTAAAACAGGGACAGAAACAGGCATTCCACAATCTGAAAATAGTTGAAAATGTATTTCTGGGGTAGAAAACAAGTTGAAATTCAAATAAAAGTGCTTTAAAGCTAGATATAAGATAAACAAATTAATATTTTTTCAAAAAAACATTATCAAAAAGTTGTTTTATGCTTTATTTTGGTAAATGTGAAAGAATTGTATATTATAGTGTTATATGTCAGTTTGGTATGGCAAAGACATTTGGTTAAGTTATCATACTTTTAAGAGATTTCTGTCTCCTTAACCAGTTATTGGGTTATGTGTATTGTAGATTGCAGTCCGTATTTGAATTATATATTAGGTTGTCTACTGTTCGTTCTCTTGATTTATTGTGACCATTCTTGTACATGGCCCGAGAACACAGTTATTTCGTAGTGCATTTCTTTTAGACAATAAATTCAAATTAAAAAAATCACACCTGCTCTTTCTCAAAAAGATTTTTACAGTGTAGTGTACTACCAGTGAGACAAATATCAAAATTATAGAAACTTCTACCAGCTCTAACTCAAAATATTGACAATTCTGTGTTAAGGGGGTGTAAAATTCAGTTTGACAGCTTCAGACGTGCTAAAATTTGACCTTTTAGAACTGGACCAATTTACTTCTTAACATAAAGATTCAGCACCCAATTTTTTTTTTACATGTAATTACATCCCCCTACTTGATATTTCATGCATTTAATATCAAGAAATAAATTGGGAAAGTGTATCAAATAAGACATGCAAGTTATACACTGTTTACACTAGGGACTATATTCGTAGACAACGAAAACCAAAGGACGATAACTGTGTCCTTGGACCTAATAGGACAGAAAGACTTGACCAATCTTTATAAAACTTTGCATAACCTAAGCTTAGGCAATTGTGAGATAGGTTGCCAAGTTTCATGGCCATATGACATATATTAGAGACACTAGGGTCATTCTAATATAGACATTTGAATGTTTATTTTTGACGTGTAAATCAAATATCTTCAACTGTCAAGATTTTGGCCTTAAAATTTTAAATTTTGCAAAAATTTGCTTTTTAAATGCTCTTGAATATCAAATATTAAGTATTAAAAGCATCTGAACACTCTTTTATTTATCAGATGTATTGTAATTATTCCAAAGTTAAATTTATATAAGCCTATGCCTGAAAATAGAGATTTTCCAATTTAGGGACGCCTAATATAAATATGCATTTTTCTCAGCCAATTTGAAGATTTTGAAGTTTTTTATGCCTAATTTATTCTTTCATATATATAAAATGTACTTTAAATGTATAGAAAAGTGTCAAAAAGCATACCACATGAGTATAAAATGGTCTTGGGCCATGTAGTACTGAGAATTATTTAGAGTCGATTTAGGCGGTAGCCCATATTGACATATAAAAATGCACACAGAAGCTATTAGAAATGAAAATGTGTAACTTTTTGCTCATTTCTATGCTAAGGCGTTATGATACAAGAAGTCTAATTGCAAAAGGACTCTTGCATTTAATTTTTTTAGAAACAATATGGTCTGATGGCCAGTTTTTTCACTTTTCAATGGAAAACTTGCATTTAGTTTTAGCCTTAATAGGCATAAAGTTGGACCACTTACTATCATACAGAGAAAAAAAATGGTAGCCTATGAAAGGAGTAAGGTGTACTGAGTATAATAAAGTGCTTTTTTTACAGATTTAGTGAAATATTTGTGATGGACTACAGATTTGATGTACAAAGCTCTTCACATTTTACATACATCTATTAGGCCGTTTAACCATGGCCGTGAATACAAATATCTGCACTTTTTTTCTGTGATAATCTACTTTTCTCTATATCCAGAGTTCACAAATGGTTAATTAAATTTGATTTAATCATAGAAACACAAATATCAGGCACAAAAAAGCTGTCAGATAGAAAGTCAGCATGCCTCTTAGCCATAAAATGTAAACTGCTTTAAAATGCTTATTATAGCCGTAGAATGCCAAAATGGCACATTTTAACAGAATTTCTGTAAACCAAAGATGTAAATCCTTTACTTTGATTGAGTTTGACAAACTGAAACCAGCAAATCATTCAGGAAAGTTGCCAAAGTACAGAATCTAGATTTCAGGAATCCATCTCTTAGGCCCGAGAACACAGTTATTTCGTAGTGCATTTCTTTTAGACAATAAATTCAAATTAAAAAAATCACACCTGCTCTTTCTCAAAAAGATTTTTACAGTGTAGTGTACTACCAGTGAGACAAATAATATCAAAATTATAGAAACTTCTACCAGCTCTAACTCAAAATATTGACAATTCTGTGTTAAGGGGGTGTAAAATTCAGTTTGACAGCTTCAGACGTGCTAAAATTTGACCTTTTAGAACTGGACCAATTTACTTCTTAACATAAAGATTCAGCACCCAATTTTTTTTTTACATGTAATTACATCCCCCTACTTGATATTTCATGCATTTAATATCAAGAAATAAATTGGGAAAGTGTATCAAATAAGACATGCAAGTTATACACTGTTTACACTAGGGACTATATTCGTAGACAACGAAAACCAAAGGACGATAACTGTGTCCTTGGACCACATGTGTTTGAAAAATAGAATTTGATTAACTTGGACAGTAGTTGATTATCTATGCTAGAGTAAGCATAAAATAAAAACATGACTCATTTCATTTTCAAATATGTACAATGCCTCCATCGGAAAAACCTGTCAATAAATATGTTATTTAAACACCTAAAACTCAGGAGTTCATTTGACGGATCTCAAACTATACCACAGAACTAATACAAAACCTTACCATTCTTAACACCTCCCACATTTCCAGAGTACATACTACCCTGTTGATCACATGACGGTTCATATAGATAAGATGCGATGCCAGAGTCTGACATTAACTTGGATGTTTCTGATCCCCTCAGAGGTTCTGTCTTAGTCACACTGTTGTCTGTCAGCCATGCTGCCAATCCTTGGAATCCTAAGAAAAGAAATTGAAATATGTCACATTTGGTCTCGATCATATCTTGATGGCTATTTCCAATAGACTACACAACATAATTTCAGAAGTTAGTTGATTAATGATGATTTTAAAATTTCAAACAAAGGTATAATCTATTATAATGAAACAATATAGGTCTCTGATCTGCATTTTTAGGAGGAAATCTGATTTAAATATCAAAGTCAATGAAAAATGGCATTGTCTGAAGAGTTGTCAGTTCTTTTCAGTAGATGATGATGGATGGATGCCTAATTTCTAGAGGCAAATTGATATACATATTCAGGACAATCTTCTCATTAGAAACAGTGTGTCTAGCTTCTGTGAATTTGTCACAATTGCCACATGCCCTTACCATTCTTTTATGAACAGTCATCAAATTTATGTTTCAACAAAATACTCTATAATATTTACCTGTATCTAGTCCTGAGTTCCAGTCACATGACAATTTTGGAAGTCTGTATTTGTCAAAGATAACGATATCAACACCACATGGTGTCGTTTCTGTATCTGACTCACGACAAATCTGAAGTTTCATGTCAATCAAATAATCACCCTCTATCTCTAAGTCCCTCACGGTAAACCTGTTTAAAAATAATTTTTAATTTAATAAGGTGAATGTTTATGATATGAGTTTAAAGATACAGTATGTTTTTAGCAATAACTAGCTCTTCTTATTTATGGAAAATGATTTTTTTTGGTTGAAGCTGTCAACTTAAATATGTTCCAAGTTTCTCTATGCATATTGCAGTGTGTTTGTTAATTTTACATTGAGTAGGGTTGAGATCTAATTAAACATGTTTAACCCAACCCCATTTTTGTGCCTGTCCCCTCTGGCCTTTGTTAGCCTTGTATGATTTATAATTTTGATTTATTTTTAGTGTGACGTCTATATTTACTGGACTAGTACACATCTTTGTTCAGGAGCCAGCTTAAGCACGCCTCTGAGTACAGGATTTTCTTGCTGGTTTTAATACCCATTGGTGTCTTGGGTTGATTTCTGCTCTTCTGTATTAGGTTATTGTCTCTTTGACATATTCTCTGTTTCCATTCTCAAATGTATTCTTCAAACAGATGTTCCTCTAGAAACTTTGTTTTCAACATTGCTATAATATCTGACCCTATTGGAACAAATATTCTTTACCCATTATTCCCTTATGAATATATATTGTAATGCATTTACAAAGGAAATAATATTCCCTAATATTTCTTCCATATGGAACTAATATTATCATTGAACTCATATTGCATGCATGACAAAAAAGTGATAGCTTTAATTTTGTGAGAATAAGTCAAAACTTTTTTTTTTTAATTACAAAAATCAAACATTGAATTGACATTAGTTTATAGCAGTCAGTTTTGATCAGATGTGTCTAAATAAGCCCCAAATTATTGGTGATATATCATTGTCTTGCAAGACAATAATTCAAATTTATTTGCAATCATGTGCCTTCAATTATGATGTAAACACTGTTAGATGTGATTGTGCATGTGTCCAGCAGTTTTATTATAAATGATATACCATACTTACTCCATTCTAACATATCCAAACAACCAAACTTCAGTCAGCTGACCCCATTCATAATCAAATAAGAGTGTACTGAATGTTAGTTTGTCTATTCCAACACTTAGTTTGAACAGACATGGGTCAAACTTCACAAATGTCTCAAAACTTGTGACGATTCTGGTGTCTGGCAAACAACAATAGACAGTTGTACAATTACTGCCAACATTGCATACAGCACCTGATATAGTGGGAAGAGTTGCCATAGACTGCCCACATGCTGTCAATATAAAAAGACAAAATTACCCTCTGAAATGTTTACGGTTATGAATATATCATATATGATAATTTTGTGTTAAACTGTAAAGTGAAATTTTTGTAAGGGGCTATTTTTTCTAAGCACAACACTGGGTTTATTTGGCCTTTTTTATGACAAAACTACTAATCACAATTCTTCAGCATTAGAAGAAAGCATTCAGACAATATATATATTAATTAAATCGTGATGACACAATTTGACAGTGACATCATAAGTGAGATCTTCAGACTTGGTCGCCAGTGAAATAGATAAGCAAATATATTGCTTAAATTAATTTTTTTGGCAAACAGTTGTGCAATATATTATTTCTAAGAATGTACAAGTCAAATAAATAGTCAAGATTTTGCATAATTTTTCTGTTTTACATACTAAAATTATTGTCATTTTTGGATGCACAACCCATAACTAGAGGCTCTCAAGAGCCTGTATCGCTCACCTGATTCTACTTGGGTTTTTGAAATCATATGAAAAAATATAAAATTTGGCTAAAAGTGACAACACAACCTCATTGATAAGGAAAGGAACATGTTTAATTTCATTCAAAAGTCCCCCACTGGCGGCCATCTTGGATGGCGGATCGGCTACAAAGTAACAACACTTGGTCAGCACCTCATAAGGAACATTCATGCCATGTTTGGTTTTATTCCATTCAGTGGTTCTCTAAAAGAAGTCATTTGTATGCATTTCCCATAGGGTCCTATGTTAAACTAAGTCCCCTGCTGGTGGCCATCTTGGATGATGGATCTGCTACAAAGTAACAACACTTGGTCAGCACCTCATAAGGAACATTCATGCAATGTTTAGTTTTATTCCATTCAGTGGTTCTCTAAAAGAAGTCATTTGTATGCATTTCCAATAGGGTCCTATGTTAAACTAAGTCCCTGCTGGCGGCCATCTTGGATAATGGATCGGCTACAAAGTAACAACACTTGGTCAGCACCACATAAGGAACATTCATGCCATGTTTGATTTCATTCCATTCAGTGGTTCTCTAAAAGAAGTCATTTGTATGCATTTCCCATAGGGTCCTATGTTAAACTAAGTCCCATGCTGGCGGCCATCTTGGATGATGGATGGGCTACAAAGTAACAACACATGGTCAGCACGGCATAAGGAACATTCATGCAATGTTTGGTTTCATTCCATTCAGTTGTTCTCTAAAAGAAGTCATTTGTATGCATTTCCCATAGGGTCCTATGTTAAACTAAGTCCCCCGCTGGCGTCCATCTTGGATAATGGATCGGCTACAAAGTAACAACACTTGGTCAGCACCACATTAGGAACATTCATGCCATGTTTGATTTCATTCCATTCAGTGGTTCTCTAAAAGAAGTCATTTGTATGCATTTCCCATAGGGTCCTATGTTAAACTAAGTCCCCCGCTGGCGGCCATCTTGGATGATGGATTGGCTACAAAGTAACAACACTTGGTCAGCACTCCATAAGGAACATTCATGCTATGTTTGGTTTCATTCCATTTAGTGGTTCTCTAGAAGAAGTCATTTGTATGCATTTCCCATAGGGTCCTATGTTAAACTAAGTCCCACGCTGGCGGCCATCTTGGATGATGGATCGGCTACAAAGTAACAACACTTGGTCAGCACTCCATAAGGAACATTCATGCTATGTTTGGTTTCATTCCATTTAGTGGTTCTCTAGAAGAAGTCATTTGTATGCATTTCCCATAGGGTCCTATGTTAAACTAAGTCCCCAGCTTGCGGCCATCTTGGATGATGGATCGGCTACAAAGTAACAACACTTGGTCAGCACCCCATAAGGAACATTCATGCTATGTTTGGTTTTATTCCATTCAGTGGTTCTCTAAAAGAAGTCATTTGTATGCATTTCCCATAGGGTCCTATGTTAAACTAAGTTCCCGGCTGGCGGCCATCTTGGATGATGGATCGGCAACAAAGTAACAACACTTGGTCAGCACCTCATAAGGAACATTCATGCTATGTTTGGTTTCATTCAATTCAGTGGTTCTCTAAAAGAAGTCATTTGTATGCATTTCCCATAGGGTCCTATGTTAAACTAAGTCCCCGGCTAGCAGCCATCTTGGATCATGGATCGGCAACAAAGTAACAACACTTGGTCAGTACCTCATAAGGAACATTCATGCCATGTTTGGTTTCATTCCATTCAGTGGTTCTCTAAAAGAAGTCATTTGTATGCATTTCCCATAGGGTCCTATGTTAAACTAAGTCCCCCGCTGGCGGCCATCTTGGATGATGGATCGGCTACAAAGTAACAACACTTGGTCAGCACCTCATAAGGAACATTCATGCCATGTTTGGTTCCATTCCATTCAGTGGTTCTCTAGAAGAAGTTCAAAATGTAAATTGTTAACGACGACGACGACGGACGACGGACGACGACGACGCACGACGGACGCCAAGTGGTGAGAAAAGCTCACTTTGCCCTTCGGGCCAGGTGAGCTAAAAAAAGGATATATTTCAAACATAAACTGCAATGTTGTATTATCAAAGGTTAAGTTTCAACATTTGATTCTGAAATTCAGAGATAATTTGAAATATATTTCATTAAATTTTGCCCAAATTTGCTCTAACTATTGCTGGTTAAAAGACATTCATTAGCACAGGTTTTGGCAGAATTCTTTGTTAGAATTACAGAAAGCTAAATCAAAATATTGATAATAACAGACACAATTATATATTATCAAAAAATAACATATGGAATATAGCAGGAAAAAAATAATATAAATGCCAATATAACATTCTAGAAACATTTCTTAAATGTAAATATTCACACAACAACTTACAATTAGTCCATCCATTTGAATGTCCACTGTAAGGAGACACAGCACTACTACATTGTGTGTCCATCAAGAAATCTCCAATGGCTAACCTCTCTATGAGGGCAGACAGTTGATTGGCATCAAGATTATCATTGACATCTATACCTTTCTCATTCAGGAAACCAAGGAATGAAAAATCTAAAACAATAATAGATTCATTCATTGACAGGAGATTGCAACTTTCAAACAACAAGTATTGGGTATATACAATTAAGGTTTTCTCTTGGAAATGGCCATACTTTCTCATTTTTTCTTAAATTACTGTATTACAAAGAATCCTTTTTATTATAAGTCAACATTAAAAAAACTTTTGATCTCACTTTTTGGAGATTGTAAATACATGTGAGTGGAACTTCTTAATCATTTTCCTTGGGTTGAGTAGTCAAATAATTAATTTACTGTCTATTATTGTTTATGCCCTTTTGATTTTCAAATGTTCTAAAACATTTTATTATATTCTGTTATCAAATCTTTGACTTTATATGTCTTAATAAGAGTATTCTAAAGGCAAGTATCATGTCCACATTTACTATTTAATGTCTATGCAAAATCATTCTCATTTCCACTAACCTGCTTGAACATAATCATTCTTCCAATCACATGGTGCCTTTGGTAGGGCTGTACTTATCAAGACAGGAATAGTTATTTCACACGTTCCATTTGTCTCCATACAAATACTCATCTCAAGGTCAACTATAAACTTTCTTTCTTCCTCAAGGTTTTCAATCTTGAATCTGAAACCAAAAACAAAGTTTTGAAACCTTTATCCAGTGAACTTTTTCCCTATGATTTGTTTAGGCCAAGCTTTAAGATGCTAAATAATTTCAGGCGCGGATCCAGCCATTTTATAAAGGGGGGGGTTCCCAACCCAGAGTAAAGGGGGGGTTCCAACTATATGCTCCCATTCAAATGCATTGATCGGCCAAAAAAAAGGGGGGTTCCAACCCCCGGAACACCCCCCCCCCCCTGGATCCACCACTGAATTTAATCAATGATATCTATACTATTAAATGAGAAGACCTGATTTTGTGTGTTCCTTCTGTTCCTTCCACAATAAATTAACCATCATGCCTCTGTGTCCTATAGGTATCATGCATAGTCGCATTTGCTATCCTTCTATATGATTATTCCGTTTTGGTAATTTTTGGAGGTAAAGAAAAATAAAGGCATCTGGATATTTTGTCATAGGACAAACTTTTAACTCATTGACAAGACTTCAATTTAAGACTTTTTTTTAAATTACACATAATTTTCATAGGTACCTGGGGGATAGGACAATTATTTTCGCTTGTATTCTTTAATTGGAAGAAACTTAAAATGCTTTTTCCTGATACAAAATCTGAAGAAGAACCTAGTTTCCATTGTATCTGAACAGAGATATATCTTCTACATATTCTCTCATTTTTCCGATACAGGATTCTCGATATGGCTTTTATCTTTAAAAGTTCCATCTATTGACATTTGTGTGATCTGTTCCTATACAACCAAGATGCTACTTATAGCACATTGACTATGAAAGCTTATGAATTACTGGAATATTGAAAAAGCAATCTAGCTAAAAAAAACTACTCTAAACTATATTTCTCATGTATTATATGTACTTACTCAAGACCAATTACTCCATGCAATTTGACTTTTTTGACTTCACCATATGTATATCCAAACAAGCTGATGGTAATTTCAAACTTCTCTATGCCAATGACCATTTTACTGTTACATGGATCCAGTCTCAACTGTGTGTTAACATTCCTATTGATCCTTGGGAAGCTGCTACAACAGGTGACACCAGTACAAGAGCTGTACAAATGACAGATGGTACCAGATTGCAACACTGGTAATTCTACAAATTCTTCACAAGCTGAAGACGGGAAAAAACAGAAATTTATTTCTTTATGGTATCTAATACAATCAATGCTTGAGGTGGAGCTGATCAATCAAAATATATAGGTAACATATCGTTTTTTTTTCTTCATCTTGCATGAGTCTTAAATGCAATTTGCCTTAAAACTAATAATTTCAAGGAGCATTACTTTTTTAAAACCAGTTCATCAGCACTGATTTTCAAAATTGTCTCTGACATTGCTGATATAAACCTATGATACAAGTTTGATAAAAATCTGGCATCATATAGTCTGATCAAACAGCCACATTAATTTTTTTTATGTTACATCGATCATCTTTATGATTTTATAACAATATATATTATATGATTAATTTTATCCTTTATCCTTGGCATAGTACGGTATAACAGTTTGGTCACATGACAATCATGTGATATATAACTATAGATTATACTCTAACCTCTATTCCATCCTTTATCATTGGGAAAATATGGTATGACAGTTTGGTCACAAGCATCATCCATCATGTACGGTGCGAGAGCTGTATCATGCAGTAATTGGGCAATAGTATGGATATCCAGGGGTATAGTATTAGTAGATACACTTTTCTCGTCTAAGTATTCACTCAGACTAAACCCTGAAAAAGCAATTAATTTTTTATTGCATCAGTTGAAAAGTCTGCCAAAATGTGTCAATATTTTTGTGTAATACCTGAAGAAGTCTATGAAAAATATGTATGCAATTTACTTTTTTATGCTAAATGTGAACATGTTTTCAGCATTAAGTTACATGTAATAGTTTTGGGCAAATCTAAAGATAGAGCATATTTTTTGCCATGAAAGTTGATCTGATTTACATACCAGGAATGACAAACTGTGAATCATAATCACATTCTGCTTTTGGTAACCTGTGATCCTGGAATACATTGGCAAACACTTCACACGCCCCTCCTGATTCTAGACATACTGATATATTTATAGAAACAACATATACATTATCTGCTGTTAGATCATCTACCACAAAACTGAAATTAGAAAAAATCAAAGAACTTGTGAGCACTGAAGGTAGTGATTGCTTTCATTAGTAAACACTTCACATGCCCCGCCCCCTCTTGATTCTAGACATACTGATATATTCATAGAAACAATATATACTTTATCTGCTGTAAGATCATCTACCACAAAACTGAAAATAAAAATAATCAAAGCACTTGTGAGCACTGAGGGTAGAGATTGCTATCATTGGTAAACATTTCCCACGCCCCTCCTGATTCAGACATACAGATATATTCATAGAAACAACACATACTTTATCTGCTGTTAGATCATATATCACAAAACTGAAATAAGATAAAAATCAAAGCACTTGTGAGCACTGAGGTAAAGGTTACTTTCATTGGTCAACACTTCATACACCCCTCCTGATTCTAGACATATTGATATATTCAAAGAAACAACATATACTTTATCTGCTGTTAGATCATCTTTCACTTAACTGAAATTAGAAATAATGAAAGCGATTGTGAGAACTGACGGTTGTTTTCATTCTGCAATTTGAACTTAAAATAAAACATTGTATTGTATGTAGCAAATGAAAGGCAATATTGTGAATTTGAGTTTTTTTCCTTTATCAATAATCATTGTTGAACCTAGTTTTAGAAAATAAAGATTCTACTTTGTAGGTGTGAGTGCTGTCTTGTGGCGGCATTAGCCTGCTCTTTTTCAAAATCTACAATCTAACATGCAAGAGATATAGCTCTCTCTTAACACGGGTCAGTCATTTATCCTCCCCTTCTGAAAGACAATCATTGTTTCTCAAGACCATACTCGCAAATGGTATCAAGGGAGAGCTGAATTCAGTCCCTGAAATTTTCTCCCCAGAACAGGGATCAAAACCAGGAACCTTTGTGTCAATAGTCTGATGCACTTACCACTACACCTTGGCAGTTCTTGAATAGGATATGGTCTTGATGTACACAAGACAAATATATACGAGACAAAACCATATGACAAAAGACCAAAGAAATTTTCATTTTTATAAATATCCCCTAAATTCTACTAAGTATTGATTTGAACTTTCCTCAAACAAAACAAAAAAGAAATATAATTCCTCACTTCAAAAATAATTTATATATTGTAAATTCAGAAATTATTGCGTGCATTTATTATTGCGATTTTGTCATTTTAAACTATAATGCGATTTTAATTTTTACGATTTTTAGAAAAATCTTTTTTAATTCATATGAAATATTTCAAAATGCGAGTTTAAATTATTGCGTTTACAACTCTGTCGATTTTTTGCAATAATAAATACCTCCCAATAATTTTTGAATTTACAGTATAAAAACCATGATTCATTAATGTCAAATTTTAATGAAACATATCATTTAATTAATGAGAATGATTTATCAAAAATTGCTCCCATATTTGCAGATTAAAAACAAAAATTTATTTGCTGACTTTTATTTACAATACTTACTCTAGATTAAGAACTTCATTCATAGCATAGTGTTGCACTGTACCAAAATTAAAATCTATTAGAGTATAATCCAAGTCAATACCCTCCAGTCCTATATATATTTTGTAGTTACATGGATCCAGTCTAACATAGCCGTTGAAGGTCAGCCCAAGGCTTGAAGAATCCACACAACAATCCACAGCTGTACACGATGAGTCAAGGTGACATGTGGTATCACTACCCAAATTTAATAAAGAACCGACAGGATCAACACAATCTAAAATATACATATCAAGTCTGAATGATTTTAATCATATGGATTTAATTTGATTTGATTTTGTTGTTTTAATGCCCCTTTTAAGCACCTCTTTTAGACTATTTCATGACAGCCAGTTTATTTTGATGGAGGAAGTCAGAGTGCCCAGAGAAAACCACAGACCTTCAATAGACAAACTGACAATCCTAGTCAACTAAGACTGGAGTCAAGTGCACCTGCACAATCTGGGTTTTGGAACTCACAACCTCAGTGTTGACTGGCAAGTAATAAGCAGTAGTAACTACTAGGACTACTCAGCCACTGAGGCCCTCTTAATCATATGGAAAATTTGGGTTTATGGCAGATTGATTGCATAAAATATAATATTTTCTTTTTGTGATATTATTTTCCCATTTCAACAATGTCTTTTAATTTCATATTTGCAACAACAACAACTTAACATACCGTGCAGTTTACTTCATTTATTCCAGACTAATACTTTCACTCACCATTTTTCCAGTTGTTTGCATCAGTCCCAGTGTAAGGAGCTGCAGTCCTACTACATGGGGTCCTCTTCATGTACTGTGAAATACCAGTCAAGCGTAGAATATCTGACACATGATGCTCATCCAAGGTAGAAATACTATTGTCAGTTTTATACTGATTCAGGGAAAAGTCTGAAAAGGATACATAACAGTTTGTACAATTCTTTTTTAAAGTGACTGTGGATTCATTATTTTTCATTGGATTTCAATTTTTGTAAATTTTTTTGGTTACCTTGGTTCTAAGAATTCTAATGTCTAAGGAATTGAAAATGTTCTAAAAAAATTTACAGACTTGGCAAAAAAACAAAATTAAATATCCATGAAAATGTAAATTTACCTCAACCCATGAAAATTGGTACCAACAAAAATAAATTAATTCACAGTTATTGAAAAAAAATATGTCTATATACTAAAATAAAATGTTCAAGAGTACATTATATAAGTTTTAACAATAGGCCTACTCAAACTTTGTACCAAATTATTTCTTTAAATTTTCTATCAAACTGTTTAAGGAAAAAAAGATTCAATTTTTCAATTGAGTCAAATATTTCACAAAAGCATATAACCTGTAATTACCAAACATTCTTTCCAAACAACATCTAAAGGATATAAGGTTACCAGACATTTTTTTATAGCATTCTTCATTGTTCAATGATTGTGGATGGTTGTCTCATAAGCAATTAGGACACTAATGTTAGCCTGTACCTCTTTATTTATATATACAGCAATCCCTTATAATTTTCTTTTCTAAACATTTTTCTGAATATTTACCATTTTGAAGGAACTTCTTGTCCCAATCGCACACTTTCTTTGGAAGTCTGACTTTATCAAAGATATTGTAAACAGTTCCACATGGCTGGTTAGCTTCCCAACATAAACTCAGTTTCATAGAAATCAGGAATGCAGGCTCAGCATACAAGTCATGGAGAACAAAACTGACAAAATATAAGAAACCTGATTCATTAAAATCGTCTGCTATGGAATTAATTCATATAGTTGGAAAATTTTATTCCAAATGTTGCCTATATCATATTAAAATAACATATAATGCCAGAGGGCACCATGCATTTGTTATACTCATTTACATGCTAACTTTGAATGAAATTGGGACCAAATTTGGCATGTGAAGTTAAATATTCACTACAATACAAACCTGCATACTTCAAGTAAATGTGACCACAACTTTATGGTAAACTAACTTATCAAAAACTTTAAGCAACAATTGAATGAACCGACAAATACAGATTGTGTTCAAAATTGGTTAAAACCACAAAATCAAGCAACCACAAAATTGACATTGACTTCTTTCCAGTAAACCCCAAAATTATAAAGCTTATTCCTTCCCCTTCCCATAATCATCAATCTGTACAAGTCAACATGCCTTTTCGCATTTTCTATATTTTCATCAGTGTAAGTTTAAAACCTATCAAAAGAAATTTATTATCTAGAACCTATTTGTTTTGGACACATGGAAGGAGAAAGTGATAACCATGTGTTTGGAATTAATTCTTTTCAGGGAGCATATTACGGATATATTGTATGATTTAAATTGAGACAAATGTCCACTAGAGATCGATTAAGATGGAAGTAAGCTACTGTCACTGTACAATTCCCAAACTTTTATTTATAATGTTGAGATTACAAAGACATATTCCTAAAATGGAATGTTTGTGTAATTATAAGAAGTTTTAGATATTAAAAGCATTTCAAAATCTCATGTTATGCTACAAAAAATTCTGGTCAAATTTTTAACAGAAATTTATAGGGTTAAATGATAATGGATGAGCATGATTGATTGTTGCTTGCTTACTGCCTATATTTTGCTAGTGTCAATTATTTCATGCATATCAAGAATTAATTTGAGGGAAAATTTACAAACTTTAACATTTTTGATGGTATGATTTTTTTTATAATCTTTTAACTGAATTTTATAAGGTTAATGAGTTGTTTGAACATGAAATGATTGTTGCTTTCTTATTTACTGGTGTAAATTATTTCATGCATATTTTGGATGACTATGACATCATTCTGTTTTTCCGGACCAGATACATAATAAACAGACCTGAGCTGTTTAAATACCACTCTATATTCTATATTTTTCAAGTGTCAAGTATAACATGACATGACATTTGTCAAAAAAACCTAGTATTTTTATACATTTGATGCCAAACAAAGATAATATCAAAACAAAACAATCCAACTTTCAAATAGAATATTCAAAATAAGTGAAATTCCATTTTAAAATCACAAAAAAATTAATAATTCTTTAACCTTCATTCAAAGGCCAGTAACTGATGTTCTTTAAAATTGACAAGGTTAAGATCACATATAATGCTATTTTTAACATAACTACACCTTTAATCTGATACATCATGCATACTGATCTTTCCTGAGATATGGAGTATTTAATTTTCAACTTAAATTCTTAACAGCTCTGTTAAGCAAATAAAATGAATGACAGATCAAATATCTTTTTTTATAAACCACATGCATAATTCGATTTAAAGGGCTCGACCATTAAATTGCAATATCAGACGAAGACCAGCAATAGTTCATTCGTGAGTCAAAGAAGATGTGTCTTCATTAATTACACTACATTTCAATTAACCCATCTCAAAAAATTTTGCAAGGATTTACTTTGATTTAATATTGAATTTATCATACAATACTTGACAGATAGTACATAACTTATTCACAATAGTGTGTCTAAAGTAACTTATATATTTTGAACGATAAAGGATTTCATTGTTTATGGCAAGAAAAAACTGAATTCAACTTTTACTCCTCCTGAATTGGCCCAAAACATTAAAATAATACATAATTTTTTTTTAAACAGTTTTGTCTCATCCTACTATAAAGTAAAATATATTGTAATTTTCCATCAACTTTTGATAAAAAAAAAAACAAGAATGTGTCCCCAGTACACGAATGCCCCACTTGCACTATCATTTTCTATGTTCAGTGGACTGTGAAATTGGATTCAAAAGTCTAATTTGGCATCAAAATTAGAAAGATCATATCATAAGGAACATGTGTACTAAGTTTCAAGTTGATTGGACTTCAACTTCATCAAAAACTACCTTGACTAAAAACTTTAGCCTAAAGCGGGATGAAGGGACAAACAGACGGACAAACGGATGAAAGAATGGACCCACAGACCAGAAAACATAATGCCCCTCTACTACCGTAGGTGGTATCGTAGGATAAAAATGATCTGTTCTGATGTAAGCAGTTTTAAACCTGTCAACAAAAAATATACCACTTTCACCTTTTTTTTTCATTCTTTTAAATCTAAAAGTGAAGATAAACACTTAAATTTCTTAAAAGAAAAAGCTCATAAGAGCCTGAATTGAACATGTCAAAAAATATATGTGGTCTTGCTTATTAATTTTGATGTCTACAAATACCTTCCTGTACTTAAGTTATACCACCCTTATGTCTCAAACTTTATACTAGATACCTAAAGCTCATTTGATTCAAGATTTTTTTGAAATTGGTCAAGGGGTTTCTGAAGATAAGATTTTAAAAAAGTTTTTTGATGAGAAAAGCTCATTTGGCCCTTGGGCAAGATTAGCTAAAAATGAATGTCATAAACTTTACAATAACACACCTCATTTTCAAAACTCCATTTAGGTCAACATGTGTCCATTCTCCCCATTGATATCCTTTTAGTGTTCTTTCATATTGTTGACGTTCAATTCCAACTTTTAACATGTAGTCGCACTGCTCTAGTCTCATGTAGAATTCAAATGTTTTACTGATGAATGGTACGTCTAATGCACAACTCAATCCACGACAGGTGCTCTCTAGATTACAGGATATTACAGACTGGTCCATTTGAAGAAGAGTTACAGGGGCCTCAGTACACTCTGAAAGATAATGGTGTATGATAACATTGATAGATGGTTTGTTTTATGTGGGATATTACAGACTGGACATTAAAGGAGAATTACAGGGGCCTCAGTACACTCTGAAAGGTAATGTTGTATGTTAACATTGATAGATGTGGTTTTATGTGGGACATTACAGACTGGTCCATTTGAAGGAGAGTTACAGGGGCCTCAGTACACTCTGAAAGATAATGGTGTATGTTAACATTGATAGATAGTTTGTTTTATGTGGGATATTACGGACTGGACATTAAAAGGAGAGTTACAGGGGCCTCAGTACACTCTGAAAGGTAATGTGTATGTTAACATTGATAGATGTGGTTTGATGTGAGATATTACAGACTGGACCATTTGAAGGAGAGTTACAGGGGCCTCAGTACACTCTGAAAGGTAATGTGTATGTTAACATTGATAGATGTGGTTTGATGTGAGATATTACAGACTGGACCATTTGAAGGAGAGTTACAGGGGCCTCAGTACACTCTGAAAGGTAATGTTGTATGTTAACAATGATAGATGTGGTTTTATGTGAGATATTACAGACTGGACCATTTAAAGGAGAGTTACAGGGGCCTCAGTACACTCTGAAAGGTAATGTGTATGTTAACATTGATAGATGTGGTTTTATGTGGGATATTACAGACTGGACCATTTGATAGAGAGTTACAGGGGCCTCAGTACACTCTGAAAGGTAATGTTGTATGTTAACATTGATAGATGTGGTTTTATGTGGGATATTACAGACTGGTCCATTTGAAGGAGAGTTACAGGGGCCTCAGTACACTCTGAAAGGTAATGTTGTATGTTAACATTGATAGATGTGGTTTTATGTGGGATATTACAGACTGGACCATTTGAAGGAGAGTTACAGGGGCCTCAGTACACTCTGAAAGGTAATGTTGTATGTTAACATTGATAGATGTGGTTTTATGTGGGATATTACAGACTGGTCCATTTGAAGGAGAGTTACAGGGGCCTCAGTACACTCTGAAAGGTAATGTTGTATGTTAACATTGATAGATGTGGTTTTATGTGAGATATTACAGACTGGTCCATTTGAAGGAGAGTTACAGGGGCCTCAGTACACTCTGAAAGGTAATGTGTATGTTAACATTGATAGATGTGGTTTTATGTGAGACATTACAGACTGGACCATTTGAAGGAGAGTTACAGGGGCCTCAGTACACTCTGAAAGGTAATGTGTATGTTAACATTGATAGATGTGGTTTTATGTGAGACATTACAGACTGGACCATTTGAAGGAGAGTTACAGGGGCCTCAGTACACTCTGAAAGGTAATGTGTATGATAACATTGATAGATGTGGTTTTATGTGAGATATTACAGACTGGACCATTTGAAGGAGAGTTACAGGGGCCTCAGTACACTCTGAAAGGTAATGTTGTATGTTAACATTGATAGATGTGGTTTTATGTGAGACATTACAGACTGGACCATTTGAAGGAGAGTTACAGGGGCCTCAGTACACTCTGAAAGGTAATGTGTATGATAACATTGATAGATGTGGTTTTATGTGAGATATTACAGACTGGTCCATTTGAAGGAGAGTTACAGGGGCCTCAGTACACTCTGTAAGGTAATGTGTATGATAACATTGATAGATGTGGTTTTATGTGAGATATTACAGACTGGACCATTTAAAGGAGAGTTACAGGGGCCTCAGTACACTCTGAAAGGGAATGTTGTATGTTAACATTGATAGATGTGGTTTTATGTGAGACATTACAGACTGGACCATTTGAAGGATAGTTACAGGGGCCTCAGTACACTCTGAAAGGGAATGTTGTATGTTAACATTGATAGATGTGGTTTTATGTGAGATATTACAGACTGGACCATTTAAAGGAGAGTTACAGGGGCCTCAGTACACTCTGAAAGGGAATGTTGTATGTTAACATTGATAGATGTGGTTTTATGTGAGACATTACAGACTGGTCCATTTGAAGGAGAGTTACAGGGGCCTCAGTACACTCTGAAAGGTAATGTTGTATGTTAACATTGATAGATGTGGTTTTATGTGAGACATTACAGACTGGTCCATTTGATAGAGAGTTACAGGGGCCTCAGTACACTCTGAAAGGTAATGTTGTATGTTAACATTGATAGATGTGGTTTTATGTGAGACATTACAGACTGGACCATTTGAAGGAGAGTTACAGGGGCCTCAGTACACTCTGAAAGGTAATGTTGTATGTTAACATTGATAGATGTGGTTTTATGTGAGATATTACAGACTGGTCCATTTGAAGGAGAGTTACAGGGGCCTCAGTACACTCTGAAAGGTAATGTGTATGTTAACATTGATAGATGTGGTTTTATGTGAGATATTACAGACTGGTCCATCTGAAGGAGAGTTACAGGGGCCTCAGTACACTCTGAAAGGTAATGTTGTATGTTAACATTGATAGATGTGGTTTTATGTGAGATATTACAGACTGGTCCATTTGAAGGAGAGTTACAGGGGCCTCAGTACACTCTGAAAGGTAATGTTGTATGTTAACAATGATAGATGTGGTTTTATGTGGGATATTACAGACTGGTCCATTTGAAGGAGAGTTACAGGGACCTCAGTACACTCTGAAAGGTAATGTGTATGTTAACATTGATAGATGTGGTTTTATGTGGGATATTACAGACTGGTCCATTTGAAGGAGAGTTACAGGGACCTCAGTACACTCTGAAAGGTAATGTTGTATGTTAACATTGATAGATGTGGTTTTATGTGAGACATTACAGACTGGACCATTTGAAGGAGAGTTACAGGGGCCTCAGTACACTCTGAAAGGTAATGTGTATGTTAACATTGATAGATGTGGTTTTATGTGGGATATTACAGACTGGTCCATTTGAAGGAGAGTTACAGGGGCCTCAGTACACTCTGAAAGGTAATGTTGTATGTTAACATTGATAGATGTGGTTTTATGTGAGACATTACAGACTGGACCATTTGAAGGAGAGTTACAGGGGCCTCAGTACACTCTGAAAGGTAATGTTGTATGGTATGTTAACATTGATAGATGTGGTTTTATGTGAGACATTACAGACTGGACCATTTGAAGGAGAGTTACAGGGGCCTCAGTACACTCTGAAAGGTAATGTGTATGTTAACATTGATAGATGTGGTTTTATGTGGGATATTACAGACTGGTCCATTTGAAGGAGAGTTACAGGGACCTCAGTACACTCTGAAAGGTAATGTGTATGTTAACAATGATAGATGTGGTTTTATGTGAGATATTACAGACTGGACCATTTAAAGGAGAGTTACAGGGGCCTCAGTACACTCTGAAAGGTAATGTTGTATGTTAACATTGATAGATGTGGTTTTATGTGAGATATTACAGACTGGACCATTTGAAGGAGAGTTACAGGGGCCTCAGTACACTCTGAAAGGTAATGTGTATGTTAACATTGATAGATGTGGTTTTATGTGAGACATTACAGACTGGTCCATTTGAAGGAGAGTTACAGGGGCCTCAGTACACTCTGAAAGGTAATGTTGTATGTTAACATTGATAGATGTGGTTTTATGTGAGACATTACAGACTGGTCCATTTAAAGGAGAGTTACAGGGGCCTCAGTACACTCTGTAAGGTAATGTTGTATGTTAACATTGATAGATGTGGTTTTATGTGAGACATTACAGACTGGACCATTTGAAGGAGAGTTACAGGGGCCTCAGTACACTCTGAAAGGTAATGTTGTATGTTAACATTGATAGATGTGGTTTTATGTGGGATATTACAGACTGGTCCATTTGAAGGAGAGTTACAGGGGCCTCAGTACACTCTGAAAGGTAATGTTGTATGTTAACATTGATAGATGTGGTTTTATGTGAGATATTACAGACTGGTCCATTTGAAGGATAGTTACAGGGGCCTCAGTACACTCTGTAAGGGAATGTTGTATGTTAACATTGATAGATGTGGTTTTATGTGAGATATTACAGACTGGTCCATTTGAAGGAGAGTTACAGGGGCCTCAGTACACTCTGAAAGGTAATGTGTATGTTAACATTGATAGATGTGGTTTTATGTGAGATATTACAGACTGGTCCATCTGAAGGAGAGTTACAGGGGCCTCAGTACACTCTGAAAGGTAATGTTGTATGTTAACATTGATAGATGTGGTTTTATGTGAGATATTACAGACTGGTCCATTTGAAGGAGAGTTACAGGGGCCTCAGTACACTCTGAAAGGTAATGTTGTATGTTAACAATGATAGATGTGGTTTTATGTGGGATATTACAGACTGGTCCATTTGAAGGAGAGTTACAGGGACCTCAGTACACTCTGAAAGGTAATGTGTATGTTAACATTGATAGATGTGGTTTTATGTGGGATATTACAGACTGGTCCATTTGAAGGAGAGTTACAGGGACCTCAGTACACTCTGAAAGGTAATGTTGTATGTTAACATTGATAGATGTGGTTTTATGTGAGACATTACAGACTGGACCATTTGAAGGAGAGTTACAGGGGCCTCAGTACACTCTGAAAGGTAATGTGTATGTTAACATTGATAGATGTGGTTTTATGTGGGATATTACAGACTGGTCCATTTGAAGGAGAGTTACAGGGGCCTCAGTACACTCTGAAAGGTAATGTTGTATGTTAACATTGATAGATGTGGTTTTATGTGAGACATTACAGACTGGACCATTTGAAGGAGAGTTACAGGGGCCTCAGTACACTCTGAAAGGTAATGTTGTATGGTATGTTAACATTGATAGATGTGGTTTTATGTGAGACATTACAGACTGGACCATTTGAAGGAGAGTTACAGGGGCCTCAGTACACTCTGAAAGGTAATGTGTATGTTAACATTGATAGATGTGGTTTTATGTGGGATATTACAGACTGGTCCATTTGAAGGAGAGTTACAGGGACCTCAGTACACTCTGAAAGGTAATGTGTATGTTAACAATGATAGATGTGGTTTTATGTGAGATATTACAGACTGGACCATTTAAAGGAGAGTTACAGGGGCCTCAGTACACTCTGAAAGGTAATGTTGTATGTTAACATTGATAGATGTGGTTTTATGTGAGATATTACAGACTGGACCATTTGAAGGAGAGTTACAGGGGCCTCAGTACACTCTGAAAGGTAATGTGTATGTTAACATTGATAGATGTGGTTTTATGTGAGACATTACAGACTGGTCCATTTGAAGGAGAGTTACAGGGGCCTCAGTACACTCTGAAAGGTAATGTTGTATGTTAACATTGATAGATGTGGTTTTATGTGAGACATTACAGACTGGTCCATTTAAAGGAGAGTTACAGGGGCCTCAGTACACTCTGTAAGGTAATGTTGTATGTTAACATTGATAGATGTGGTTTTATGTGAGACATTACAGACTGGACCATTTGAAGGAGAGTTACAGGGGCCTCAGTACACTCTGAAAGGTAATGTTGTATGTTAACATTGATAGATGTGGTTTCATGTGGGATATTACAGACTGGTCCATTTGAAGGAGAGTTACAGGGGCCTCAGTACACTCTGAAAGGTAATGTGTATGATAACATTGATAGATGTGGTTTTATGTGAGATATTACAGACTGGACCATTTGAAGGAGAGTTACAGGGACCTCAGTACACTCTGAAAGGTAATGTTGTATGTTAACATTGATAGATGTGGTTTTATGTAGGATTTTACAGACTGGTCCATTTGAAGGAGAGTTACAGGGGCCTCAGTACACTCTGAAAGGTAATGTTGTATGTTAACATTGATAGATGTGGTTTTATGTGAGACATTACAGACTGGACCATTTGAAGGAGAGTTACAGGGGCCTCAGTACACTCTGTAAGGTAATGTGTATGTTAACATTGATAGATGTGGTTTTATGTGGGATATTACAGACTGGACCATTTGAATGAGAGTTACAGGGGCCTCAGTACACTCTGAAAGGTAATGTGTATGTTAACATTGATAGATGTGGTTTTATGTGGGATATTACAGACTGGTCCATTTGAAGGAGAGTTACAGGGACCTCAGTACACTCTGAAAGGTAATGTTGTATGTTAACATTGATAGATGTGGTTTTATGTGAGATATTACAGACTGGTCCATTTGAAGGAGAGTTACAGGGGCCTCAGTACACTCTGAAAGGTAATGTGTATGTTAACATTGATAGATGTGG
The DNA here is from genome assembly GCF_965363235.1 of Mytilus galloprovincialis. NCBI lineage: Eukaryota > Metazoa > Mollusca > Bivalvia > Mytilida > Mytilidae > Mytilus > Mytilus galloprovincialis. The sequence continues at coordinate 42,091,843 of NC_134850.1, read as the reverse complement.
TTTTATGTGAGACATTACAGACTGGACCATTTGAAGGAGAGTTACAGGGGCCTCAGTACACTCTGAAAGGTAATGTTGTATGTTAACATTGATAGATGTGGTTTTATGTGGGATATTACAGACTGGTCCATTTGAAGGAGAGTTACAGGGGCCTCAGTACACTCTGAAAGGTAATGTGTATGATAACATTGATAGATGTGGTTTTATGTGAGATATTACAGACTGGACCATTTGAAGGAGAGTTACAGGGGCCTCAGTACACTCTGAAAGGTAATGTGTATGTTAACATTGATAGATGTGGTTTTATGTGGGATATTACAGACTGGACCATTTGAAGGAGAGTTACAGGGGCCTCAGTACACTCTGAAAGGTAATGTGTATGTTAACATTGATAGATGTGGTTTTATGTGGGATATTACAGACTGGTCCATTTGAAGGAGAGTTACAGGGGCCTCAGTACACTCTGAAAGGTAATGTTGTATGTTAACATTGATAGATGTGGTTTTATGTGGGATATTACAGACTGGTCCATTTGAAGGAGAGTTACAGGGGCCTCAGTACACTCTGAAAGGTAATGTGTATGTTAACATTGATAGATGTGGTTTTATGTGAGACATTACAGACTGGACCATTTGAAGGAGAGTTACAGGGGCCTCAGTACACTCTGAAAGGTAATGTGTATGTTAACATTGATAGATGTGGTTTTATGTGGGATATTACAGACTGGACCATTTGAAGGAGAGTTACAGGGGCCTCAGTACACTCTGAAAGGTAATGTTGTATGTTAACAATGATAGATGTGGTTTTATGTGGGATATTACAGACTGGTCCATTTGAAGGAGAGTTACAGGGGCCTCAGTACACTCTGAAATGTAATGTGTATGTTAACATTGATAGATGTGGTTGGTTGTGAGATATTACAGACTGGTCCATTTGAAGGAGAGTTACAGGGGCCTCAGTACACTCTGAAATGTAACGTGTATGTTAACATTGATAGATGTGGTTTGATGTGGAATATTACAGACTAGTCCATTTGAAGGAGAGTAACAGGGGCCTCGAAAGGGAATGTTGTATGTTAACATTCATAGATTGGTTGGTTGTGAGATATTAAATATAAGTTATTTATTTCTAAATGCAACCATCCTAACATGCTCTAAAATTAAATATATAAGAACCTGCAGTTAGATCCCAGTGTCATAGAAATATTTAAATACCACTGATTAAGTGACCACTTATCTACATAACCACCTGATGTCCAAGCATTTGTCTCAATCTCTTTCTTTTTCACCAATTTTCCAAATTCTTTACTTAAGTTTTGTTTCTCCCCCTTCTCCCTGTACGACATAATTCTACCAAAGACACATTTTACAGACTCCAATCAGATTAATTATTAGTCTTAACCACTAGACTACGAACTCACATAAAGATTTACTTTCATGGGCAAAAGAGTGGCCTTATCATATACCCAACTGTCAATATCTTAAAACACTTACCTGAACTCCAACCAAGATAGGCAGCAGCATATCTACCAAAGGGGTCGTCTCTTGATATCATAGGACTGAGTAAATATTCTCCTAACTCTGTGGCTTCCATCAAAGATGATGCTGTAGAGGAATCCAAGTTAGATCCTGGTGTAAAAGAATTGTCTAAATACCACTGATTAAGTGACCAACCTGAAAGATAAAGGTACATTTGTATGAAGACTGCAATGTCCTGAAAATACTTATCTTGTATCATAAATACCATCACTCTATTACGGTAAATTCAGAAATTATTAAGTGCATTTATCATTGTGATTTTGTCATTTTAGACTAAAATGTGATTTTAATATTTGCAATATTGAGAAAATCGTGTTTAGTTTATATAAAAAACTTCAAAATGCGAAATTAAATGATTGCAATTATAACCCTGTCACATTTTTCGAAATAATAAAAACATAGCAATTTCTGAATTTACACTTTACAGTATCATTTTCATGTATTATTTTATTCCCTTTCACAAGTCAACGGATTGATTGGATTTATAAATCCCAATGATCAATCTTTCAAACATATTCAAGATATGATTTAACAATTGTTATTTACTTGGGATTTTGATATCCTCTAAACCATTGGACACTTCTTCTCCTGCAATGTCCTTGAAGATGTCCTTGAAAAGTCATTTTTGATATCATAAAATATAATTAACCTATTTTCATATTAAATTTATCAATTTTTATCTAAAACACTAAAGGATGGATTTTTAATAAAACTTAATAACTCTAAATGGTCGATCTTTAAAAGATGAATTTATAATGCAATATAATAAAAATAAATCATACTTGGATTTGGATATCCTCTAAACCATGGACACACCATCTTTTGTAATTTGGTATTCAGTACTATGGTATCTTGCAGGTCACATGGTGTTGGATCATTGAAGCAAATCTTGACTTTCATATCAACAAGATAGACCATTTCACCAACCAAATCTGTTATTTTATATCTGTTAAATTAATATAGAGAATATATAATGACATTGTTTTGGCATTTCAAATTATTACAAGGTGAGAAATATGATGCAAAAAAGTCTAATTTAATGTTCAAAACATAATTTTCAATTGAAAGACTGTAAAAATCATTGATTATTTATCTTTTTAGTCTTAAATGATGATCTACCTGCTTCTTAAATTCTGAAATAAGATAACTGCAAATTTGCAGAGCAAAAAAATGGAAAAAGTTGGGACCTATAAAACAAAAGATTATAAAAAAGTTCTCCTATCTTAAATAAACACCTACCATTTCAACAAGTCTTGGCAAAATAAACAATTCATATTCAATTATTTTATCTTTGAGGATAGATGAATGTAAAATATAATGTCATCGGAAGAAAAAATATAAATATAAAACAAGAATGTGTCCCATGTACATGGATGCCCCATTGGCACTATCATTTTCTATGTTCAGTGGACTGTGAAAATGGAATAAATCTCTAATTTGGAATTAAAATTAGAAAGATCATATCATAGGAATCATGTTTACTAAGTTTCAAGTTGATTGGACTTCAACTTCATCAAAAACTACCTTGACCAAAAACAGTAACCTGAAGAGGGACAGACAGACAGAGGGATGAACAGACCAGAAAACATAATGCCCATAAATGGGGCATAAAAATTGGGCATAAAGAGAATGTGTCTGAGGACAAGAATGTCCCAGCTCTAGCTTTGCAACAAAAAATGAGACGGATGGACAAACAGAAAGACGTAGGAACAAATAGACAGAAGGAAGAACGTCAAGGGTTACACAAAATGTAAATTTGACCTAGCGATCAATGTCTAAAAATAGTATACTCACTCAATTTCAATTACTCTGTCAATATGGAAATATTGTGTCGTCTCAAATGTGAAGGTGTAGAGTGAAAAGTCAAACTGGTACTTTTCTATACCAATGTCAAGTTTCTGTGTACAGGGATCCAGTTTGAGGAAGACATTGAAGTTTCTATCAACAGTTGTAGAATGTAAACAACATGATATACCAGTACAGGTGTCATACAAGTGACAAACACTATTACTTCCTAGAGTTGGTAGAGCTACTGCTGATGTACAACCTGATATATAAAAAAATTACTTTAGAATGTCTGTTAAAATAAAAATATGTGTAAATTAGAAAAAAAAGATTCATTTTTATTTTTAACGTTCCTGTGTAGAACATTAAACACTTCCATTTTCACCAGTCTTTCTAAACAAGATGCTTTTAACTTCAGTGTTATTCTTATACTTGGACAAGCTAATTCTTTTAAGATTAACTTTAATTACCTGCGTCTTTTGTCCAGCCGTTACTTGAAGATGTATAAAGAGGATCAGACATTTGACACTGCTCAGTTGGTGTATTCAGCAAACTCGCTACTCCTAAGTACTCTAAAAGCTGTGAGGATACTAATGAGTTCAGAGGTGTACTTGTGGAATATCCTAATCCATTCAGGTAGGAATTCAAATTGAAGCCTATAAACAATTCAAATGCATATGTTTGATGAATACAGTTACAAGAAGTAATGTTAGAATATTTTACTTAATTATTCCTCTCAAACATAAGTATTAACTCAAAACTGAGTCTTAGCAGTTAATTGCTCTTTTACTGAGGATTTTATTACCATTTTTCAAATATCAAAATACAAAAAAAAAATTGGTGTTATCAAACGAAACTTCATTTCAAAAGTCTTGCTTTCATTTAATGAATATTCAGATAAAGTTTCCATTACATATTTAAGGAAATGTGTCAAGTGTAATTTTCTACACACATCATTCTACAGACCTGGTATAGCGTATCCTCCAGTCCAGTCACAAGGTTGTTTAGGAATCTTTACTCCATCAAATACAGTATAAGTATAACGGCAATCTCCAACAGTCTCAAAACATATACTGATCGTCATGTACAACAAGTAAACTTTCTCAGCTGTCAACTCCTCTGCTTTGTATCTATATATATATATATAGTAATAAATGAATGATTTATATGTGATAAGAAAATTTCTACTTATAGGACATGGCTGTTTCAACAAGAGAAATAATTCAGAAGTTATCCAATTTTCTTGTGATGGTTAGTTCAATAAAAATATATCAAGAGATACTAGTACTTAGAAATGTGTAGGTGCTAAGAAATAAATCACTCTTGTAAAACAATTGTATGTATATCTTTTGATGCAAAATAGATAACACCCGCTTTCAAAATCTAAACTAGCTTCTTGCACATATAAAGTATCTCTAGTGCTACAAGATGATGCATCAAGTTTTTTAACTGCAAAAGTTTCCATATCCATCAAAATTACTATTTTTTTAATATCTACCTTAAAAAACCTACCTAAGTCTAAGCAGATTGCCTAAAGTGACAGTTTGCCAACTGCCTTGTGTAAATTCCAGTAATGTGACATTGATATTTCTTTTCTCCAGTCCAATACTGACAGAGTAGCTACATGGATCCACCAAGACGAAGGCTTCCAACTTTCTGCCAAGATATCCAATGTTAGAGCAGCACTGGGCACCAGTACAGTAACTTGGTAACCTGCACCGTGTGTAGGCTGGTAACTGTGGTAGTGTTATAAGTTCTCCACAAGCTGGAAGTAATAAGTTAATTATGTACTTACAATACTGATATCCAATAAGAAATCTATTTACAAATTAAAGTCACCCCAGCAACAAGTCTATAAGATTAGGTTTTTATTTTTAAGATTTATAACTCTTATAAATGATAACCCTATCTTGTGATATAGCTTACAGTTAGTACTTTTAATATTAATTTTAAACAAGAATGTGTTCCAAGTACACGGATGCCCCATCCGCACTGTAATTTTTTATGTTCAGTGGACCCTGAAAATAGGATTAACTCTCTAACTTGGCATTAAAATTGGAAAGATCATATCATAGGGAACATGTTTACTAAGTTTCAAGTTGATTGGACTTCAACTTCATCAAAAACTACCTCGACCAAAAACTTTAACCTGACGAACGAAAAAACTACCAGACGAACAAACAGATGGAAGCACAGACCAGAAAACATAATGCCCATAAATGTGGCATAATAAATTCTTGAAATTTACAGGAAATGATTGCAAGTGACAATTCCATTTTTAGAAAGAAGCTTTTGCATGCTTCAGACAAAGTGTTATGGTCACTTGCTTTCATTTCCTTTAAATTATAACCAAAAAAAAGCATTCAATTCTAAATTAAGAAGGCCTACATGAAGCTTGATTCCAAATTTTGAGTTGGGGTATAATTACAAATTTCTAGGTTAAGGTATAATAAGAGTTACTTTCAAAATTAAAAATGTTACCTGTTGAATCCCATCCATTGGATAGAGCTCCAGAATAGCTTGATAAGTCACACTGAGGATCTTTTTGGAAACCTGCTATTCCTAATTCTTCCATCAGTAGGTCAACGGCCCAACTTGGTAACTGATTGACATTTGTGTTAACCTCTAACTCACTCATGTAAGACACCAATGAGAAATCTGTAAAGTTCATTAGTAAATCAGTATAAGTACTACAATTTAGATTTAGTAAAAAGCATATCAATATTCAAATATATCTTACCATCAGAAAAACATTTGAAATTATTTCAAGGTTTCCTTCGTCTTAAATAAGTAGCATCAATAGAGTGGGAAACGGCTTTTTTTGTTAAGATCAAAATTGTACGAGCCAGGAACATTTATAAGATTTTCCTATTTAAAAATATATCTAAACTAGCAAAAACCTTGAATATTTATTTGCATTTCTTTTGACCATTTTATATTTTTTTAAAGCACTAACCAGGAATGGCATATGGCTGGCTGTAGTTACATGAAGATTTGGGTAACTTTACATCAGTCAAGACTGTGTGTTGTACTGCACATGGCCCAGCAGCAGAATAACAAACTTCAATGTCCATATTAACTACAAACACTCTCTCACTCTGGTAGTTCACTACTTTGTATCTGTAAGAAAAATGTATTTATACTCTATAAGCTTAACAAATAGCTAACATACGTGAAATTTAGAAAACTTCTGTCTTCATACTTTGTATCTGAAAAAAAAGATGAATGTATTGTATCCTCTTTAAGCTAAACAAACAATTAACACCCACAAAGATAGTCATATTTCTGTCTTTGGTTTTTCTTCTTTTTGATCTGCAATGAATATTCCATTTAATAAGTAAAATTTTGTTATTTGTTTCTTTTTCAAAAGACTTCAAAATTTTAATTTCAGTTATCAGATAGTTGTATATTATTGCAGCCATAGATTATCAGCCTTTTTTTTATTATAAATTCACTGTATCTGATTGTAGGTTGGGCAGTTCTACTTTATAACACTGGTTGTAATGCAATTCTGTGTTCATAGTAAAACAGAAATGTTATAGAAAGTATAAAATTACCAGGCTTCTCACAAAAGAAATCAAAGTTACTCAATTTTATTACGGCACAATATATACACAAGACAAACAGATATATTTCACAGCACAGGACAAACACTCGACTGTACCACTGACAGTCACATATAACATGTAAAGTTAATGTTCAAGAGCAAATATAGCGTTTAGCCATTAGAAATGATAAATATATTCATCCAAACAGCTCGAATAAACACATGAGCTAGCCACAGTATACACAAGCACATCTTATAAATAAGTACACAAAATACATTAAAATTCATAACTAACACAGTTGTATGCGGCGGGTGGGAGGGTAAATAATTTCAATGAAAAATTTCAAATGTACCGCGAATCCCGAAACAAAGAAATATATAAGAGCGTCCTGTATCCAGGTAACAAATTGACCAATCAAAATAAGGAATCCTCGGAACAATTTCTTCCGAGTAAATGTAAACAGTGATTCACGTGGTAATTATCCATTTTTATAAAATCAAAAATTACACCAAATTCTTAAAAAAGAAGTACCAGATAGATAAAGTTTAAAATTAATGTCATCCTAGAACTCACTTGATATTAACAAGTCCTCCGAAGGAGAAAGTATCCTCTTGTGCATACTGGAAACTATACAAGGATATAGTCCTGTTGAAATTCTCTACACCAACTGTAAACTCCTTACTACACACATCAAGGTCAGCATAAACTCTGAAGGTCGTATCTAACTTGGCAATGTCAACACAGCAGTCAATTTTAGTACAGCTGTCACCAAGGTTACATACAATACCAGATCCAGGCAATGTGGTGAGTGTTGGTGCAGTCTGACATCCTGTTGGGATATTAAAGGCATAAATTCTTATAAAGACACTTCAATGTTATCATGTTTTTCAAACGATTTGTTCTATAAAAATTGTATAGTCATAAGTATAGTTTAACATGCATTATGATTATCTGCTAATACAACACAATCAAGTTTTGCAATTTAAAGAATTCTGAATAAAAGGTATATAATTATATATTCTATATAAAAAGTGAGTGTGTGGTCGATTTATGTGCATACTCTCACCTGTACTAATAGCCCAGCCTTCAGCATTTGCGGGTGTGTAAGGTGCAGAAGATGCCACACATTTGCTAGGCTGTATAAATTCATCTAATTGTAAGTATCTTTCAAGTTCAACAATGACCAGTCCTGACAGGGGATTTGAGTCTGTATAACTGTTACTAGTTAACCAGGTTGATAAGTCAAAACCTAAAATAATGGAAAATATGGTAAGGTTTTATAAATATAAACAATGTGTCTAAACATAGATTGAATGATGTACGAATAAACAGCTGCGCCATAAGCGCATGATACGCCTGTCGTCTTGTGTGTGAATTTTTATGCAATAATCATAAATAGTTTCTGACATAAGGCCTGACATGTGAATCCCCCTTTAATTTCATACAAAAAACTCAATAACTCTAAAATTATTTTTTTAATCATCATCAAAAAGTATACAGATCTTTAGATGAATATAACTAAAAAGTGTGTAAAGTTTAAACAATAATCATAAATTGTTTTTGAGATACGGCACGACATGTGAACCCCTCCCCCCCCCCCCCCCCCCATTTTTTTTTACAAAAAACTCAATATCTCTATAATAAAATTTTGAATCAAAACCAAAAAGTATACAGATCTTTAGATTAATATAACTAAGAAGTGTGTAAAGTTTAAAGCAATCATCTAAATCATTTTTGAGATAAGGTGCGACATGTGAAAACCCCCTCCCCCTTTTTTTTTTTACAAAATACTCAATAACTCAAAAATGAAATTTTGAATCATCACCAAAAAGTATACAGATCTTAAGATTAATATAACTAAGAATGTGTAAAGTTTTAAGTAATAACCGTAAATCGTTTTTGAGATACAGCACGACATGTGAAAAAAACACCCTGTTTTAGTTAAAAAGTCCCGTAACTCAAAAAGTTTTAATCTTATTTTCACCAAAAATTATTCATATCATTGGACCATCATAAGAAACAACCATAATAAGTTTCATTAAATTTGGATAAGTCAGTCTCAAGTAACAGTGTGACATGTTTTAGCCGGACGGACAGACAGACAGACAGACAGACTTAAAATTTCGATTTAACAGAAAGGTGAAGTAAACATTTATAACAGAACTTTAACTTTTCTTACTAGGATTGCCAGAGAATGAAAATCCACTGTTCCAATTACAGGACTGCTTTGGTAGTTTGACATTATCTAACACTGTATGTTTAACATCACAACTGGCTCTGTCAGAAGTCTCCATACACAGACCCATGTCAACAGATACCAGGTACATTCCTTCGCTGGTTAAATCATGGATCACATAGCTGGAAAAATGTTTAACGAAGAAAATAAGTTAGGTCAAAATATAAAAAAAAAAAAAACAGAACAGAACTGTAGCACAAAAGACTATCAAGTTAGTTAATACAGCTTCAAACAACAATATAGTGTACAATTAGTAGCAAGTTTTATATTACTTTTGGTAGACTATAAAATCCTCAGAAACTATATAAACACAGATATATGTATCTCCTTTTTAAAACCTTAATACTAGATACATTTTTAATGCCACAAAATCTGCTGGGGTCGTAAATAACTATTTTCACAGATGACACAAAAAATATTCAATAGCATTTCTTAAAATGTTTACTTCTCTGATCAAACTTACTCCATTCTGAGTCCTCCTTGTAAGGCAAAGGATTGAGGTTTTCCCCACTGGAACTGTAACAGGGATACAGTAGTCTCCATTGTCTCAATGCCAAGAGTGATTTCATATGTACAGGGATCCAGTTTCACTGTAGACTGGATTCTCTTATCAATAAACCCAATGTCAGAACAAATGGTAACTGAGGTACAATCTGATTGGACGTTTAATGATACGTCTGCTGGCAGACTAATGGAGTCTTCAAGTTTTCCACACTCTGAAAAACAAATATATTCTTAGTTATTACATGCATGTAACCCTCCAATTTCATTTCAAAGTTTTATATTTTTTTCTTTTCTACATTTTCTTCATTATAAATCATCATAAATGGCAAAGAATTGCTTATTCTTTCTTTTTTTTAATCAACTAAATCTATATTTACCCTTACCATGCAGGGGTCATAGTATTACAGCCGTACCCAAAACACCGATATTTGGCTCCAATGGCGCTCCATACATTTGGAGGTCAAAGTCATGCCATTTATTTCGAAGTGTATGCATGTTTCCTCAATCTAATACTAATAATTGTTATGTTTTTAAGTTTTAATGTTCATTTTGAGCTCAAATTTAATGAAAATAAAAAATCAGAAAAAAACTTTTTTTTTTTAAGGGGTGGGCTTCCCTTCAAAGTCTGAATCAAAGCCTTAAAGGCTGTAAAAGCAATTGCTGCCATGTTAATGTTTGGGGACTTTTATTTTTCATCCACATATATACAAGAATTAAACCTGACATGAGTGTTGTCTAGTTAAAAGTAAGAAGGTTTTAACTTTATATAAATAATAGACTTTAGCAGAAAGTCATTTTTAATATGTTTTATATTTCACAAGGAGACAACACGTTTACCAGGCTAAAGTTGTGGTCAAATATACATGTGCTGAAACATATAACTCAAAAAGAAATCATCATGGATTATCCCCTGGTAGTGTTTGTAACTTCCTTGGCAATTATAATAAATTTCCTTTATTGATTTAATTTTAACAATTTTCATTATTAATTTATATTTAACCATTAACACAAATGATTAAGTTAAAACATTTCAACTTTCCAGACGCAAATGTTAAAAAACGGGAAAGAAATAAAATATCTTACAAGACATAAACATGTAAAGAATAAATGTATATTTCAGCTTAATAAAAATATTTTCATAATGTTACTTTGTCATCATTTTTAAAACCAAGTTCCAAACATTATTGCTCAGTTGATATGTGTCCTTCTGATGCGGTACGAGCACAGGCACTTGTTTCTATCCATAGGAAGGTCGATTATCCATATAAATAGTTTTATATGGATAGTCGACCTTCCTATGGATAGAAACAAGTGCATGTGGGTACGAGATAACTACAATTCTCATGCAATCCCGAAAAGGGGGGGTCATCACAGACAAATATGACATTAAATCGTTATCACTGAACTAGTATATATATATTGTATAGGGGCCAGCTGAAGGACGCCTCCGGGTGCGGGAATTTTTCGCTGCATTGAAGACCTGTTGGTGACCTTAATTCTGCTGTTGTATGTTTTTCTATGGTCGGGTTGTTGTCTCTTTGACAAATTCCCCATTTCCATTCTCAATTTTATTATACGAACAAGAACAAACAGCTCTACGTTGCTTTGATATTTATCAATTTTCAGGAAACATTGCGAAAAATGATCTTCAATATTTCGAAAACATGTGAAATAAAATTGCTAACACGGTGGACCGTCGAGTGTCAACAAACGTAGTAGACTTGTTCACTGAAAAGACGAGGATAATGGTTTCATCTGACATTTGTTATGCAAATCCAGTTTTGATCATGATATTTAAAAAGACGTACTTTTTTCAATCTATGTATTAATAAACTAGAAAATTCCAAATTGTAAATATCTCTTCATCTGGACCGACTTGGCATCTACTACGTTTGGACGGGTCCATTTCATTAGTAAGGTGATCGATAAATATTACGGAGTTTTGACAGAAAAGGAAAACGAACTTATTGTTATGTGTTTTCAACAAGGGTTTCGTTCCGCTAAATTATTTGCGCAAATAAAGTTTGTCTATTTTTAGATTGCAGGTAATAATTTGACACTACGCATTAACCTTAAATTTTACGATAAATGTATGAATGAACGATAATTTTATGAATGAACAAGAGCACCTGACCTCTTAAAGAAACACAAATTAAACATAAAAAACCGTATTTATTAGGAGATAATTCAGTTAAATATTCAATACTAAATCAACAACTGAAATGAATCCATATTTTGTTGAAACATCGTACGAACGGCGGAAAACGAAATCGCATTTATGAAAATGTACTTTTTTTCACTCGGACTTCTATGTTATTTGATAGTCAAACGGTTGACCCTTTAAATACAAAAATACATCTACAAGAACATATTCTGAAACTTCTTAAATCCACTAACTTTTTTTTAAAGTTTCAAGCTATGTATTGCATTAGAAAACATACATAGGTGTTAAAGAATGACTGACCAGGAGCCTGTTTAACAAAATACTATGGCTTGATCTGGGCGGAGTCTCTGATCTGGGTCACAAAGATGGCCATACGCGACGGCATAAAAGCAATTGCTTTAAAAACAAAGGCCAAAAACTTTTATAAATAGTGCAAACCAGAGGACATTTAACTACCGATCGTTATTATTATTGAAATATGCATAGGCAACCACTAATTCTGGTTGCAGGTCCAGTTAAAGTAAAAATCAGGAAAAAAACCAGAAAATTTCAGATTTTAGGAGCTAATGACCTTTTTTAGACTGGTGTACCCTGATCAGTTTCACTCTGACCCAAGAACTGTTATGTGTTCACTGGGGTCCACTCTACATACAGACTACAGTTGGATACATCTATTATCATCCCTTGTTTTTCCAGGTCAAGAAAAAGAATGAAAAAAACATCAAATTTGACGCTTTTTGCACATGAGGACCATATTTAAGGGCAATAATCTAAAATTAGACAGTTTCGGACAACAAATCAGCATGGTAAGGTTTAAGGTCCTTATCGTCCACATGAGAAAACTTTTCATATTTTTCAAATAATCTCTTAAGGTCAATATTGACATTTTGATTTTTCTATCATGGACATATATCAATTGTTAATCATTTAATTGATGAACACTAAATACCTGAGAAACTGTGCATCTGAATATATTCTGTATAAAATTTTACACTGATAACATTTAATAGATGTCATTTGCTTTCTCATGATGAATTCACACAAATGAAATCCATGTCTTGAAAATGAAAAGATAGGCCAAAGAACAATTGAAAATTGTAACAAATATTCTGATAAAAACGTGAGCTATAAGCCGTGTTCTTACCATCATTTAGTCTGCCATTAGCTGTGGTGAACGGTAAGACAGAGTGATCGCATGCAGTTACTTGGAGGTAGTCACTGATTCCAGTATCTTGTAACAGTTTGGTTGTTGTCGCTGATGGTAATGGATCAACCATAGCTTGATTCTCAGCCAGTAAAAAGCTGTCCAGAGAAAATGCTGTAAAATAAATATGCAAATTAATGAGAATTGGAACAAGATTATTTACTAAAATATCATCTTAAACCTCAATAACTTTTTTTTATGTTCAAAATAGTTACTTAGTAAGAGCAAATGATGAAATCACCAAATAAGTACCCTTCAAAAAGCAGGTTTGTATTAAGAAAGTTAACGTACAAAAATAAATGAATCAACAGTCATGTGTAAATGTTAATACTCATATAAGTGTTCTAATTATGCTACCTCTATTTTGTAACATTCCCAGTTACTGCAGTCTAAAAATTGAAATTTCAAATCTCTATGCAAAAGATCACGGATCTAGTAAAAGTATTAAGATTATAGAATCAATAGAAAACATATAGAAAAATTTGAGTTTCCAATAAAAAAAAATGCAGTAAGTATACGTATTGATCAGTCCATTTCAAAGAAATTATTTCAATTTCATAAACATACCAGGATCAGTGAAAGTTGAACCAGTGAAGCAATACTGTTTAGGAAGCTGTGTACCACTGAACACTGTCATTTCAAAGTCACATGATACTGATGAATTAAAGCAAATCTCCATCTTCATATCTAGCTGGTATTTTCCTGCAGACTGTAGATTTGTGATTGTATATCTGAAAATAACATATAAAAATATCAATTTTTCATCTTTTAATCAAAGTACCTGAAGACTTCAAAAAATAATCTTACTTTTCTTTTTAATTTCGACTGTGCATGTGTGTTATTTCATGTCAGTTATTGTCCATTTCTCCATTTGTCAACTAAAAGATTATTTTTAAGGAAATTGTGGAAAGATTGTAATTTGTGGATACATTTTGTACTACAATTCATGTTATGAAAACTTCTGCACACAAGGAAATTATTATTTAGTCATGGATAACTACTACCCAAAAATTTAGTATTCTATGAATCATAATGAATCTGCAGCATGCAATTTCTTTTTATATTCCAAAACATAACCTTGTCAGATTTTTTCTTCAAATACCAATTCTATACATCACTTTAAAACATTTCTCAAGAATCTTAATATTTTCATAGAACATTTATCAAAACAAAAAGATAAATAGTCCTGTCTGTGAGAATAGGAGGATGAAAACTAAAGATTTAATTTCAAGTGGCCCCATTTTTGAAAATCATCCAAGTATTCATTTGACTTATAGGTCCTGTATGGTGAGACCTGTAAAAGAGGGATGAAAGATACCAGAGGGACAGTCAAACTCATAAATCGAAAAATAAACTGACAACGCCTTGGGCTAAAAAAGAAAAAAGACAAACAGACAAACAATGGAACACATGACACAACATAGAAAACTAAAGAATAAGATTATTCAATATTCGTAGAAAAACTTAAAGAACTGTTCAGATGAAGAACAACAATATTTTTTTGATGATTTGTAATTTGCTAGTATTTCAGGACTGAATTTGTCTCCTAAAAAAAGCACATCCTCTCCCAAATATATCTTACGTGAGTCTGACAACATTCATCAGCGTCCTTGTCTCTTCCACTCCTATAAATAAAAAATAAGGTGTTTTTTTTGAAAATTAGTCATCATTATAGGGTTTCATTCAATGCCATATGCATTTCTAACCACTTCTGATTACGAAAAACAACATAAAGGCATACTATTGAATGGGAGAAATGACATAGCAAGTTATGACCACAGCTATCAAATTGCTTGGGTGGTAAGAAGACCCTTACAATCCATACAATTCCAACATGTAGCTTGTTTTTCCAATGTTATTTAATTCATTTTGTTGTAAAAAAAAAACTGGTTTCAAGCAACTTACTGGTTCTCATATATACTGACCTGAGTCTCTAAAATGAAAATTAATATCACAAAGATTATTCCCACAATACAAAATACTTACCAAACGCATATCCATTGAGATCTACTGTTCCTGTTACCCTTTCTATACCAAACTTTAGTTTGTGGTTACAGGGATCCAGTTCAACAAATGAATGGAAGCCTTGTTGCAGGAAGTCAGTGTACATACAACAATCTACAGCAGTACACTTATCGTGGAGGTTACAGGCTGCATTGGCAGGAAGTGTTGGCAAGGTAACGTCTGCTGCACAATCTGTTAAAAGTATTAAATGAAAAGTCAGTCTACATACAACAATCTACAGCAGTACACTTATTGTGGATGTTACAAGCTGCATTGGCAGGAAGTGTTGGCAAGGTAACGTCTCGTCTACTGCACAATCTAAAAAGGAAGTCAGTGTACATACAACAATCTACAGCAGTACACTTATCGTGGATGTTACAAGCTGCATTGGCAGGAAGTGTTGGCAAGGTGACGTCTGCTGCACAATCTGAAAAGGAAGTCAGAGTACATACAACAATCTACAGCAGTACACTTATCGTGGATGTTACAAACTGCATTGGCAGGAAGTGTTGGCAAGGTGACGTCTGCTGCACAATCTGAAAAGGAAGATCTACAGCAGTACACTTATCATGGATGTTACAAGCTGCATTGGCAGGAAGTGTTGGCAAGATGACGTCTGCTGCACAATCTGTGAAAAGTTACATAAAATGAAAACTGAACAAATCTTAAGGATGTACATAGGTCAGGTTTAGAAATTTTTGTCAGGTGTTCAGTTTTTCTGGGTTTTTTTCCAATAAGTAAAATAATTTGCTCCATAACACTAATTTTTCTTTTCATAAATGAATTCAATAGCTCATAAAAGGTAAAAACTTAAACAGATTCTAGATTTCTTGTCTTTCGATTTGAGATCCAAATAATACCAATGCCAATATAAGGTATAATAGTCTGAGTCTTTTCCTTTCATTTTTTATCTTGAAAAGAAGATTCAAAACCTATCAATACTTTTTTTCTTATTTTATGCATTAGATAATGCTATACTGACTTAAAGTATCAATTTTAAATTTAAGATTTTGCCAGCACAATCTTTCTCAAGAAACATGTGAAGTACAATTATCAACAGCATAAAGTTATGAGCTGATTCAGTGTAGGTTAAACAATGTTAAATAGCTCAGTCACAAAAAAACGTAATTCTTATTTTGATTTAAAATTGGCTTAAATTCAAAAGAAAATCATGATTAGAAACAAGAATGTGTCCATAGTACACGGATGCCCCACTCCCACTATCATTTTCTATGTTCAGTGGACCGTGAAATTGGGGTTAAAACTTTAATTTGGAATTAAAATTAGAAAGATCATATCATAGGGAACATGTGTACTAAGTTTCAAGTTGATGTAACTTTAACTTCATCAAAAACTACCTTGATAAAAAACTTTAACCTGAACTTTGCACTATCATTTTCTATGTTCAGTGGACCATGAAATTGGGGTCAAAACTATAATTTGGCATTAAAATTAGAAAGATCATATCATGGGGAACATGTGTATTAAGTTTCAAGTTGATTGGACTTCAGCTTCATCAAAAACTACCTCGACCAAAAACTTTAACCGGACGGACGAACGGAGGCACAGACCAGAAAACATAATGCCCCTCTACTATTGTAGGTGGGGCATAAAAATGTGAAGACATTACCTTTCTTCCATCTCTCGACACTGATTGGTGAATAATCTGACAATACACATGGTGTTCCCAAAATATAGGAGTTTATTCCCAGTAAGTTGAACAGATCAGTCTTTTCCTCAGTAGTGAATGTCTGTCCTGATGTTTTACCAATACTGGTCAGGTGACTAGCCAATGAAAACCCTGAAATATTTGAAAATAAAGCACAATGTTAATTTTATAGTGACACACAGAACACAGGAAGACATTGGGTCTGTGAAAAATAAATTCATTTGTCCTGATTTAGAGTAATTTCTCGCAATTTGATTGGCTGATATTGTCCTTATAAATTTCAGTACAATTTTTTATTACGTCAATTTGAATTATCTCCCTTATACTATTGTCCTAATAAAAAAAAATTGAGTTGCTTTATAGTCCAAATATTTTTAATTTGTCAGTTTTAGATTAAATATCTAAAATATATTAGGTTGATATTGTCTTAATATTGAATATAATTATATGTAATATAATAAAATCAGGATAAATTCGTTACACAGTGTTTAATTGACATAATACGGAATTTATCAAGCTTCGACTCACCCGATATGAATTTTATTGACCCAATAAATTCTCGTATTAGGACAATTGCACACTGTGTAACTAATATTATCCTTCTTGCATTAATACCCCTACTTCCTTCAAAAAAGTAATATAGTTTCAGTAAAACAAATCATAGGTCAGTAAAATATTTCAACCAACCTGATGTTGAATAAGGCAGATCCCAGGCACATTGTCTCCATGGTATCATTGCATCAGTGAAAGCATCCATTTCTATCTCACATACCGACGTACTGTTGAAACATATCTGGATTTTAAGGTTGACTCTGTATTGACGTTCAACTGGGAATTTCTCTATTTTGTATCTGTAAGACAAATAATCATAATACAGACTTTTACCATTGAGATCACAAAGTCAGCATTTGAATTATACACTTTCTAAAAATGGTGTAAAACTTTAGTACTAATCAGAATAATTCAATTGTTATAATTTGCTGATCTAGAAGTATATTATTGCCTTAAAGCCTTGTCAATGAAAAAAATTGTTTATTAATCATTTGAAATTAGCTTGCAGTATACCTATCTCAATAACATTAAGCTACCAGCTGATTGGCTCTTTCATACAGAGAGCACCAATCAAAATCCTTGATTCATAACATGTTTTTTATCGTATAGAGTGTTCATGCCCTTGTCATTGGCAGTATTCATATTGGGAAGTACCTGAATTATTTGGGTTAGTAAAATTTAAACATTTTTTTTTTTTTTGCAAACACATGAAAAAACTATGCTTATTTTAACACCTTTTCTGTTTTAAAAGTTTTAATGAATGATCAATCAAAATGCTACTTACGTCAACTTTACAACTCCTTTCAAATTAAACTTTTTCTCCACATCTGTAACAAATCAACAATGAATTTTTTTTAAAATCCCATCATAATTTTTTATCAATTTTTGTAAGTTATAGAGTTTCTCTTAATATACACTTTACTGGACAAGTCTATGAAATAGAAAAAGAAGAAAAAAGTTATGACAACTTTATTTTTGAATCCAAGTTTTAAATTCAGTTCAGAAAAAGTGCTTTTGATGAAACTTTGATGAAATACTCACAGCACAAAATAACATAAGATTGAGTTATGATCTACCCCAATAAAAAGGTTGAAAGTCAAATATTCCCCATATTTACATTTCCTTTATCAAAATAAATTATTTTAAAAAACTAAAGTGTTTCTACAGTAATGTAAGCAACATGAACAAGGAACAAGTGTTTATATCTTCATGTTTTTTATTTAATTTTCCATGATGGAGTGAGAGAGTGAATAAAATCTAAAATTGTTTAAATTAAAGAACCTTAGTGAGTACGCTCACATACCCCTTTGTCCCCACATTGTCATTGGAGAAATGAAATAAGTGTAAGAAAAGAAAATTGTATAAGAAAAAAATGTTGAATCATAACTTCCTGTCGATATGCACATCTACATAGTATTTCCTTATTATCTACAAAGTTTCATGAAATTCTGTTGTTTGTTTTCAGAGGAGTTGCGATGACAAACTGTTGCAGTAGTACATTAAAGCAAATAAGTTCAAAGGGGCGTAACTCCTAGAAAAAATATTGAATCATAATTTCCTGTCGATATGCACATCAACATATTATGTCCTTATTATCTAATCAAAGAGCTGATAGCTCTGAAGTGGAAGAAGGTGAATAAAAGGTAACTTGAATTACCATAAAAGCAGCCCCACTTACCCAGGCTGCTTTGTTCCATTATCTTTAAAATGTATTTTTTTTTTCTTCAAACAAGAAAAGGTCATAAGTACATGGATTTCCCATCCGTACAATCATTTTCTATGTTCAGTTGACTATGAAAATTAGGTAAAATCTTTAATTTGGCAGTAATTAAGAAGATCATATCAAGAGGAACACATGTGTACTAAGTTTCAAGTTGATTGGATTTCAACTTCATCAAAAATTACCTCGACCATAAACTTTATAACCAGAAGCAGGACGGACGGACAGACTAGAAAACATAATGCCCATAAATGGTGCATTAAAATAGCAAGACTTGTTACATACCTGCCAACTTTTGAAAGTTCCCATATGGGTTTTTACTGCACAACAACAATTTTAAAGGTTACAATTTTTAGCGACGTATTTTGCAAGATCTGGATTGTCTAGAAAAAGTGTCATATTTGTATGATGAACTTACATGCCTTTTCCTTAAGTCTGGTTGCATGATTCTAGTTATATATTAAATCGGAAGAAAAAATATACATGAAGCTAGCAGACAAGGGTTTATTTTCCAAATTAAGAATATTAGATGCTTGTTGAAATTTCCAATTTTGAATTATGCAGATGGACCTTTAACAGGTTGGGAACAACACTCCAAATGAGGGTAACCTAACTGGAAGATCATCACAACCCACTGTAAAAAATGAGCACAAAAAAAGTCATTTATATTCATATTATTTGATGAAACTTTTCCCCAAGAACTATGCATCTATTAAGTACTGAATGGTCAAAACATCATGTTTTTTTATTGACATAAATTTTGTCGTAAATGTAACCAAATGATGTAGAAATTGTGTTTTTTCTTCAAATTTCCATCAAATTGTAATGTTTATAGTTCCCTTATTGCCTCTCTATAAAATAATAAGAAGAATCTGTTTCTTGTTTTGTTTTGTTTTTGACAAATGATTGTTCACTGCTTGCAAATGAATCATTATATTTATATATCTTATCTGTATATATTTTTGTTCATGTCTCCATCTCCTTATCATTTGTAAATGTATAGACAAATAAGAAAGAAATAAGCTCCACATGTATATTTGCAACATCGTAAATTAATTAAAAAAATAGCATACACTAACACCAGTACTGCATGGATTTTAAGCATTATGAAAGTCATATTTGTAGAAAGCTTATTAAAAAAGACTTAAAAACAGTGTAAAATGTCTTGCTACTTCTTAGCTTACACAATAAAATCTAATATGTACTAACATTTACAAATTTAAATTTCAAGATTTTACTAGGAATTAATCTACCTACTAGACCTTTTATTAGTCTAGTTGCACATATTGTATGTTGACTTTTGATCAGTTGTCAACAAATTTATGATATAAACTTCAATTTAATCCTTGAAAGGAGGTCTAGATTGCTAAAATAATTTATAAATTTTAATTTTTTTATTTGTCCAAAATCATTTAAATTCATTTAATCAACATCCTTTTATGATTATTTGATTAAAATATTAATCATTTATAGTCTTTTTACAATTTACATTTTTAAAAGCAAAATAAGTGAAAACAGGATAAAACAAAGGGAAGTAACAAAAAAGTATTTCAATATTCCCAATACACATCGTTTTGATAACGCAACGGCAGTTAGCCGGAGGTAAACATCGTTGATTACCAGTATGTTTGACACCCAAGCTGTCAAGTGAAGCCATATAATTATACATCTTCTTTGATGTTCAGGTAAAATTTAACACAGGTGTCAATTACACCCGTACAGTAGTAAGAAATGATCAAATATGGCGTCTGAAAAATTTCATACACGGGAGTTTTTTCTCCTTAACGGAAGGTTCACATGTATGTTACGAAGGGCATCTAATTCACATGACAAAGGAAAACCATGAATAAAGACAACATTTTATATATCCTTTTATTTATATAAAAACAAAATCTTCTTGTATGCAGGATTGCAAATTCGTAACTTCAAGGGCGAACTTCTAAACAGGGCGAGTTGTCCCGATACCAAATTCACGCATGCGTAATACAAATATCTACAGTTAAAACATCCTGTTACAAGTAAACAAATAACGTTCACGTGGATGAGATGGAATCTAATAATTTACATAAATAAAAGGGTCATATTTACGATAGTGATTGTTTTACAATCCTAATTTACAAATTAAATGATTCAGATGCCTAATCATGTTTAAAAATCGGTGTCAGGAATCTAAGTTGTTTTGAAATTGTAATACACGAAATGAATGCGGCATACGGAGACTCAATGCAAATGGTCGGCCCCTTAAGTCTTCAGAAGACTTGACGTCTTCTTCCACTAAAAAGGTTTCGTGAAATTCTGTTGTGTGGTTTCAGAGGAGTTGCGATGACAAACTGTTGCAGTAGTACATTAAAGAAAATAAGTTCAAAGGGGCGTAACTCCTAGAAAAAATATTGAATGGTAATTTCCTGTCGATATGCACATCAACATATTATGCCCTTATTATCTAAAAAGGTTTCGTGAAATTCTCTTGTGTGGTTTGACGGACTGACGGACGGACGGGTCAAAAACATTATACTCTTCGCAAATTCGTTGCGTGGAGTATAATAATGGATGAATTGCCATAAAAAAAGGATAATTACCAAACATACTGGCATCAGTCAAATCTAACTTTAGACTAAATCGTTCAATGCCAATTTTGCCAATGTTTGTACAAGGATCTAGGTCAATGTATGTGTGGAATGGACGTCCCAGGAAATCAACATCAGAACAGAAATCAACAGCTGTACACACTTCAGCAATAGATCCTACTGATGATAAATGGAGTGTTGCCATGGGAACATCAAGTGGACACACTGTAAATATATTTGAAAATCATAAATATATGTTTCTTATAACAGTTTCAATGTGTATTTTTTTTCCATTTCAGGTCATATGTTTCACTATATTCTTTTCAAATCTTGAATGAGATACAGATTCATTCCCATGCTATATGTTTGAATAACACATTCTGAGAAATGGGTTTTCATCTTTACAATAGGCTATTTATATTTTTTTACATTTGTTTGCGACTAGTGGAGAAGGAACTTTTTATTTCACTTCCAGACCAGCAAGGGTTCATATCTAGTTTTTGAATTAGGGGGTCATAATGCCCAATCTGTAGTTTTCAGTGTAGTGTTTTGTGGTTTGTTGTATATATTTTGTCCTTTTTTCCTCCATGGTGTAGTAATATTTGTTTTTCTCTTATATAGGATTAGGAATGACTCTTTGTATCTATTTTTTTTTTTTTTTATCTATTTCAAATGTCAATACCAAAACATATATAAACAAAATACAGGGAGAAATAGTTCTTACCATTCTTCCATCCAGCAACTGATGGACTGTACATAGCTCCAGATGGTTGACACTGTGTGGGAGACATCATTTCACCAATTTTTAGGAATTCCAGTAAACTTGATGCCATGGCAGGGTTTAGTAGTGATCCTTGTGGTATGTTATGATAAGTATACCAGCTATTTAAGTTGAATCCTAAAAATAATTATTTAGATTTTCATTTTTAAGGAATCACTGTAATATTTTTTCTGTCTATGAAGAAATAACATAAACTAGAGGGTCCAAGGACCCTGTGTCGCTCACCTGATATTTTTATTTACAATTGATGCATGATAAATGCAACTGTTGTACTGTCGTTTAGTTTCAGAGATATAATACTAAAAAGTGCATTTGAAACCTGTTTTATTTCAGCCATGTGGGCAGGCAGGGTCATCATACACAGTGGTCCCTGGATATCCTATTGGTGATTTAAACCAAGTTTGTTTAAATTTGACAGTTGTTTCAAGGGAGAATTTTGTAAAATTTATCTAACAAGAAATGCAAAGTAATGAGAAAGTTGTGAAGTTGTTTTGTTGTTGCGCAACCCCCTGCTCCCCCTTTGCCAAAAAAAACAAAAAGGTAATAAAAAATTATCATATAAGGGCAATCTATCCTATTAATGATTTCTGCAAAATTCAGTTGATTGTGCAAGGGTTGTATAGCCAGCTGAGGTCGTTAAAAACTCTCTTTTGTTGTTGCAGACAGATCTTGACCTGATAAACAATTTTACCACATGTCAGATTTGCTCTAAATGCTTTGGTTTTTGAGTGATAAGCCAAAAACTGCATTTTACCCCATTGTTCTATTTTTAGCCATGGCGGCCATCTTGGTTGGTTGGGCGGGTCACCGGACACAATTTTTAAACTAGATACCCAAATGATGATTGTGGCCAACTTTGGTTTAATTTGGTCCAGTGGTTTCAGAGGAGAAGATTTTTGTAAAAGATAACTAAGATTTACGAAAATTGGTTAAAAATTGACTATAAAGGGCAATAACTCCTAAAGGGGTCAACAGACCATTTTGGTCCTGTTGACTTATTTGTAGATCTTACTTTACTGAACATTTTTGCTATTTACAGTTTATCTCTATCTATGATAATATTCAAGATAATAACCAAAAACAGAAAAATTTCCTTAAAATTACCAATTCAGGGGCAGCAACCTATCAACGGGTTGTCCGATTCATCTGAAAATTTTAGGGCAGATAGATCTTGACCTGATTAACAATTTTACCCCATGTCAGATTTGCTCTAAATGCTTTGGTTTTTGAGTTATAAGCCAAAAACTGCATTTTACCCCTATGTTCTATTTTTAGCCATGGCGGCCATCTTGGTTGGTTGGCCGGGTCACCGGACACAATTTTTAAATTAGATACCCAAATGATGATTGTGGCCAAGTTTGGTAAAAATTGGCCCAGTAGTTTCAGAGAAGAAGATTTTTGTAAAAGCTAACGACGGACGACGACGACGACGACGACGGACGACGGACGACGGACGACGGACGACGGACGCCAAGTGATGAGAAAAGCTCACTTGGCCCTTTGGGCCAGGTGAGCTAAAAATGTGGTGCACACTGAATAACCCGAATAGCGGGTTATTTAACAGTGTTCACCACATTTTTTATGTTATTTCGAATAGACAGAAAAAAATATTACAGTTATTACTTATAATTTAATTCTAAATTCAATTTTAAACTGGAGTAAACCTTGAAAAAACGTTGATGACGTCACGGTCACATGACTAAATTGATAAACAAAACAACATCAGCCAATCAGAAGATGTGTTGCATCCAAAATTAAATTATTAGAGAATCAACATGACATTAAAAGCTTAAATATTTTGAAAGTTGCAGTCTAATCTCATTTTACAGAGTTAATAAGAAATCACAAAAATCACTATACAATGTCTTATTCCTGAGAGAAATAAGGAAGAGGGTAGTCCGTAGCTTGCTGTATAACTGCTTTATTAATGAAGGAAACATAGTTTCATTCAAAATATACATTGAAGTCATGTGAATATTGTCTTCAACACCTTTAACTTTTGGTATTTAATTTGTCTATACCGCTATCAACATATACCAGTTGAAATGCAAATGTGTTCCTTTTAGGGCTTACCATGGATATGAGGGGTTATGAAGAGACGTCTTCAATCTCCAATAACCAACATACTTTCTTTGTGTAATGTTTCATAACAAATGAATGTATGGTTTTGCTCATAGTTAAAGGCTATACACTGCCCTATAGGTGTTTTCATGCTTGTCATTGGTCTCTGATGGATATTTGTCTCATTGGCTACATATACAACAATAAAAGACCTGTAGAAAAATTCCAACAAAACCCTTCCCTCAATCAATTTCATAGAATATTTCTAACGTTCTATAAATTTTAAAATTCCATCAGATTTACCTGGTACTCCATAATCTGTATCATAATCACAGACAGGAATGGGTAGAACTTGTCTCTTGAAGAGTACAAAGGTTACGTACTGTTCACTTCTGTCTAAGTACATACTCATGTTCAGGTCTACACGGAAATACTCATCATCTTCACTATAGTCAACTAGGAAACTGTAACACAATTTTTTCAATATTAGAATTCTAAGAAAAAGAGGTAAAGACATTCAAGAGATAACTGTATTGTATTAAAAGCTTTAAGAACGTCCATCGGTAGTTTTACTGGCGCAAATACGTGTTTACCTGTCTCTGCCTATTTGTTTTAATACGTCTTTTTTAATTTTAACTGATAATTCATATATCATGGATTTATTTGATTTTGTTGGAGAAAAACTTTCCAAGGTACTTTATTACTAAATTATTTATATACATATAGATTCTACCACTGCATCAAGTGTAATACGATATTTTTCCACTCGAGACAGTTAAATTTTCAAATTTAAAACGCGAGGCTTGCCGGAGCATTTTAAATATTTAAAATTTAACTGTCGAGAGTGGATAAATATCGTATTACACGAGATTTAGTGGTAAAATCTGTTATGCAGGCAAACTTTTCCCTTCTTTTCCAATGATCTGCAAAAAGATGTGCTCTTTCTATGTGACGTCATTAGGCATGGTCGCCTTTTTTCATGCCGTCACAATAGGAATTTCAGAGGAAAGCAAGAAAATTTGACGTCATAATCGGATTTTAACCAATGAACAACTGAGATCAAACGAACCACACATTGATTAAATTTTTTTTATACAATGGGTGCAGAAAGGGATAAATTGACAAAGAATTAGAGAAACTAAATTATGTGCTTTGGCTCTGGCTTTTTTATTAAATAAGTTTGAATTACATAAACATGTAACTGTCTTATGACTTCAAATTAATGTATAGGAAAGAGACAGGGTGGCTTTTTTTAAACACAAACATCCTTTACAAAAAAATCAAAATTCTAAATAAATTTTGAAAATTTCTTTAGCAAAACACAAGACCCTTCCATTGTTTTTTGGTTCATACAGCTTCCCTTATCCCTCACACATGCCAACCAACATTTTCATTTCTGGAACGACTTTAAACATTGCAAAACTTACTCAAATATGTAGGCATCTAACAAATCTCTTTTATCTTTCTGACCTATAAAATAACATAAACATTTTTTAAATGTAAATAATTATAACATTGATTACAAAACAAACTGTGATTTTTCAGTCAAATAAAAACCTATAAATCACATTTGAAATCTATGATGTATTTTTGTATGTTTGTTAACATTATCAAACTGCTGCAAACAAAGTCCCATCAACACAAAAGCGAGAAAGTGAAAAAATAAAGAACCTGGCATTTCTACTTTATTTACATTAACATACTGCCAACCCTCCTGTTTTGAGTGGGAGACGCAAAGGACAAAATTCCAGAAATCTCTCACATCCGGGTCAGCCACCCCACAGGAGTTTAGAATCCCCTGCTTTTGTATATTTTGACCTGGAATAACCAGCGTTCCTAATTCTCTGTCTTTTTCAATACTTTCAATAAATCAAAGTGATGGAAATCACTCATGGAAAGATTAGAAGAGTAGTTTGAAAAATTTCATATTAAGGTATAGTGGGGGAAAATGAACATTAATAAAGCACATTGCTGAAAATTGCATTAACAGCAGGTCTTTAGAAGGTAAAGTGCTTTTCCAGTATGAGAATAAAATGAGCTCATTTAATTAAATAATATGGGTTTCCTAATTTGCACAATTTTATTTAAACTGCAGTTCATATCTTATCCAAATAATGTTGCCTGTTCTGAACATGTTTCAAAAAAACAAACAATTGCAAATCAAAAATTCTTCTAGTAAATGCTTCCAACTATCATTGTAAGCCATAAAATCTAGACCAACAGCTAAGAACTTTAAAGTGTCAACAAAAATAATCTAAATATGTTGTTTTGGGGCTTTTTTTTGAGTTGAAACATAGGTCAATATATGACATTGAAGATTAAAAGTTGTAGAGTGCCTTTTGATAAATTTTTAATGTATTTCTCAAAACATGGCATTGAAAATGTACTTTTTCAATGTAAACAAATTTAAAAAACTTATTTTATTAAAATTTGGATTCTTTCTTGATCGCAAAAATATACATTCACTTCTAATAAAAATTCAAATAACTAAAATAGACATAATGATTGATAGGGAATAAATTAATAAACAATGGTTTGTTTTAATTAAAAGTTTTAAAATTTTAAAACTGTTTCAAGCCAATTCCTAATGATAAAAAATAAGTGAACTAATATAAATTGTTGATTGATTACAGAAGATTATTGGAAATTTATCAAGTAAATTATAGGCCTTACTTGAATCTAGGAACAGTAATCTAGTAAATATATATGTTCCTGCTTGAATAGCTTTTATATATTCATATTTATATTCATATTCATTTTTTTAAAAGATCGTGTTAATCCATTGATCATTTATATTTCAGACATAATTTACAGAATCACTTTATGTATTGTAGATCAAAAGTAATAGGCAATAAATAAATCTATCATCCTTATATATATCAAACATCTAATATATATACATTTGTGTATTCAATTATGAGGTCATATATTTGTATATTGAAGTTGTATATTGAAGGTTCTAATTATGTAAGACAGGTTGATAAGTAATGTGGTGAATTTGATTGACAGTTTAGGAGGTGGGGCATTGTAATTAAAGGTCCATCTTGTCTCTGATTGTTTGGTGATAATGACAGTTGTCAATCATTATAGTATTGTATCAATACCTAATTACTTAATCAAAATGTTATAAAAAAAAGCCTACATATTAACACACCTTAGTAACATACATTCTTGGATGAACTGCTCCAAAAATATACCATTTTTTTCAGTTCATAAGTGTATTATGTGCACATACATGAGAATTATAGGGAACTATATTTCAATGTGGATACATTTAGTAAAAGTAGCTAACCTGTCGTGTTGTTAGGGAGGCCAGTGCCTTAGTAAAGATTTAGAACAAGTTCTAATTTTTCCAAAAATGTATGATGTATGTACAGAAACTTAAACTTACCCCAGGCGTAGGTCAGGAAGTCCAAATCAATGACAAGCTTCTCTATACCAATCTTGAATGACCTTTCACACATATTAAGGTCAAAGTAAGCATGTAATGACTTCCGAAGGAGGGGTATATATAAACAGAAGTCGATGTAAGTACAGCGTGATGCAATGTGTCCCTTTGGTGTGGCTAGAGATAATGGAGTCAGTGCTGTTAGGTTACCTAATCCTCCGATACATTCTGAAATAAAGAGAACATTATGTACATGTTTAACTGTTAAATATGGCTAATTTATCAGACCCCTGCTTTAAGTATTCGGTAAAAAAGTAGTTAGTGAGGAATGGATTCGAGATCTCATCACATGTATAAAAAAGAAGATGTGGTATGATTGCTATGGAGACAACTATCCACAAGAGATCAAAAACAGAAATTAACAACTATAGGTCATCGTACAGCCTTCAACAATGAGCAAAGCCCATACCGCATTGTCAGCTATAAAAGGCCCTGAAATGACAATGGAAAACAGCCTTATTTATATAAAAAAAAAAAATAATTAAAAACAAATATGTAACACATTAAACAAACAACAACCACTGAATTACAGGCTCCTGACTTGGAACAGGCACATACATACATAATGTGGCGGGGATAAACATTTTAGCGGGATCCCAACCCTCCCCCTAAACTGGGACAGTGGTATAACAGTACAACATAAGAACGAACTATAAAAATCAGTTGAAAAAGGCTTAACTCATCAGATGGACAAAAATACAAGTGGACGTGGCCGGGTACTTGTACATGGTTTGTTTGATCATATTGAAGAATGCACTGATTTATAGTTCCTGAGAAAACTGCAACAATATTTCATACATTAATTGCCATTACAAACAAGAATGTGTCCTAAGTACATGGATGCCCATTCCCAGTGGACCATGAAATTGGGGTAAGAACTCTAATTTGGCATTAAAATTAGAAAGATCATATCATAAGGAACTTGTGTACTAAGTTTCAAGTTGATTGGACTACAACCTCATCAAAAAAATATTCCAGTACACCTTGTGTGTAAACAAGAAGCTGATGACTGATGAATTTGAAAATATATAGCATAGTTTTGAAAGCTCAAACGAAACTTTTTACACCAATTTCAGTAAGCTAAGATTTGTAGATGCAGAGAAAAGTTAACCAAAATATTCTGTGATGGACAGAAAGCTATAATAACTACATAATCCTGTATGTAACATAATCATGCCCAATTGACAGATCAAAGGTTCTATAATTATACTACAACATATGTACCTTTACAACCTTCTGTTGTGATCAATACATATAAATAAACTCACCATCTCTCCAACCCTCAGGATCGCCTGACAGTGATTGGTACATTTGACTGGTAATGTCACATTGTGGATCTTGTAGGTATTCAGCTATACCAAGTCTCTCTAAAATCTGCTTAACTACAATGTCTGTCAATTGGTTTTGGAGGGAAAGCCCTTGCCTGGCCAAGAAATCGGAGGCTGAGAAATTGTTTAAACTGATGCTCCAATCACAACCAATTTTTGGAAGATACAGGTCTTCGACAATCATCAAGGTTATGTCGCACGCTTCTCCTTCTTCTAAACAGACACTGGCATTCATACTAACTATGAACTTCTTTTCAGCTTGTAGATCAATCACCAGAAAGCTGCATGAGAATTATTAACCAAAATTATTAAGATCCATGGATTTTTCAAATTATTTTTGCAATTCAAAATATTAGTACAAAAAAACAATATTGTAAAATCTGTAACTGTTGAAAAATAAATGCAACTGTTATTTATTATGAAATTGAATTGTCCTGAGTTTAAGCTATCATTACACTAAAACTAAAGAAACAGAACATTAAAAATAGCAAAACCACAATGGTAAACACATAAAATTCTAATTTGTTTTGTTATAAATTAGATCATTAGTATTCTCAATAAAGTTGCTTCATGTTTTTCATGTCAGGTCTTTTTATAGCTGAAAATACAGTATGTTTTTTTCTCATTATTAAAGGCTGTTTTTATCCTTTTACTGCTTACATCCATTTCATTTGAACTTTGGTGGATTAATAAGTTGTCTCGTTGGTAATCTAACCTTGTTTTTGTAATAATACATTATGATTAATACTATAACATCCATATGTGTCTGTCATTGTATTATTAACAAAGATATATGGTGTTTTTATTCATATCAGTAATTTAAAATACTGTAATCTATAATACTCACTCTAAAAACATCATGTTGCCCAACTTAACATTTTTCCGAAGACCTGAAAATGTAAAATGACATGACAAGGCATGCATTAAAATTTATTTCAAACTCTTCTTTCATATTCATAAATGAAGCCAAAGTTACAAGTGCAAGTTCTTCATCAGATAGTACATCATTAATATTACAAAAAAAGACAAAATAAATATTATAATAAGATACTCATTATTGCTGTTTGATCCAAATGACTGCAATGTGAACATCACTTTTATGTGGCAAAATCTAGAAAACATTCATCCATGTTTAATACCATTACAATTTTAAATATTGTAACCTTGGTCAATAAATCTTTCAGCAGATGGTTTACAGAACTTAAAATTTGATGTCAAATTATATATAGCAGTCAACAAGAACACAATTCTGGTGGGAGAATCATTGTGCCATGGCAAAAAAAAACCCCTCTGTCTCAAAAAAAAAAAAAGAAATTGGATCATAAAGCTGGTATGGTCCAACTCTTTCTTAACTTTCAATTAATTAAACTTACCACTATCAAATGAAAAAAAGGCTTCATCCACTCCAAAATGATCTATTCCCGCCTTGATTCTGTACTGACATCCATCTAACAGTATGTAGAAGTGGAAGGACTTCTTAATATAGTCAATCTGGACGCAGCATTCTACTCCAGTACAATAATCTGGTATGTGACATGTTACAGGGGTGTCGTCAGGTATCTTAGGTAGTGTCAGATTCAAAGGACAATCTGGAATTATAATATTATTGTACAAGTTTGATGTATATCTGTGGTCATTTTCTTCCCTGCTTCTTATTTAGAAGTTATTAGAAACAGGATATCCACATCTTTTTGAAATATTCACTGCCCTATATACTTTGGGTGGATCAATCAAAGGTAAAAAAAAAAAAAGCAGTACAAACTCTCTCTCGCCAAAGTTGAAAATATTGGTAGAGTTTCAGTAGTCCTGTATAGACAGATTGTTTTAGGGTTTTTTTCGAGTCTGTGAAGGAAATTCATATCCATTACTTACAAACTACACAAAAAAGGCTAGAATATGACCATGAGAAAATATAAGAGGTTAAAGCCTAACTTGAAACTTTCCTCTCTTTACCGTTAAAAGTTTGTATTTCAATCTGACACTATTATTCCACCAAAAAAGTTTGTTTTTCGAAATGAGCTCATATTTGAGTCTATTATCATCATTCTTTTGACTAAAAAGTACTGACCTTTACTCCATCCGTCCGTTGATGGAGCATAAGGGGCACTACTTCTGCTACAGGATGGATCTTCCATGTATTGTTTAACTCCTGTTGCTTCTATGAACAGATCAGACACAAACTCTGGCATAGCATCCAAATTTAAAACAGTGTCTACTACTTGATTTTTCAAGAAGTCAGATGCTGATATGTCTGAAAAAGGAAATTAG
This sequence comes from Mytilus galloprovincialis, assembly GCF_965363235.1. Taxonomy (NCBI): domain Eukaryota; kingdom Metazoa; phylum Mollusca; class Bivalvia; order Mytilida; family Mytilidae; genus Mytilus; species Mytilus galloprovincialis. The sequence goes on along the minus strand of NC_134850.1, from coordinate 42,060,466 downwards.
TTATTAATCAAAACAGTGAAATGAACAGACTGAATCCTAGTTTGATTTTAACATGGAAGTAATTTTGCAATAAAATCACAATAAATACGTCTTTGATGCAGAGAGAGAGAGAGAGAGAGAGAAAGAGAGAAAATAATGGCAAAAATTTCTGAATTTAGAATACATTCATCATATATGTTGCACTTATAACTTTTTTCTCTTCTTTTCTTTAGGAGGAGGGTGTTACCTGCAGCAATTACAAAACATCTTATGAATTTAGACATATAAATTCACAAATAAACCATTCAAATACTTACTCGGTAAGGTGAATTTAGTTTCCAGATTACACAAAGGTTTTGGTAGCAGTATATCTGTCAAAAGCTCCACCGTAAGAATGCATTCCGCCTTATTATCTAGACATAACGATACTCCAGCACTTAACAGAAACATCTTTTCTGTCTTCAGATCATCAATTTTGAACCTACAGTGAATACAGATAAAAATATGAAAAGAAACAGATACAAGGAAATACAGTAAAATCAAATAGTTACTAAAATATATAGAATGTTCTATAAAATATCATGATGTATTAATTTACAGATTTTCTGCAATGAGTATGTTGGCAAGTGCAAAATATTAATGACTTATGATTGAACGTCTACCTGTGTTGTTGAGATGAAGAACAGTAATAAAATTACTTTTCTTTTTCTTTTTTTTTGTCAAGTGTGGTGATATGGTGTCATGAACATAATACATGCATAGTTGTTCCCCGAATTGCATTACTAAAATATAAGCAAACAGTATTGATAGGATGTTGCGGAAAAGAAGGGAGAAGGTGTCTTACAGATCAGAAAATCTCACTTTCATTACTGTGAAGCTGCTGACCAAATATGAAGTCCTTCTGTTCAGAAGTTTCTAAGTGAAGTTTGACAAAATATTTGTTCAACAAACAACCAGCCAGATGGAAGGATAAACAGACAGCCAAATGGAAGAACAAACAGACAGTCAGATGGAAGGACAAACAGACAAACAAACAGCTAGATGGAAGGACAAACAGACAGCCAGATGGAAGGACAAACAACCAGCCAGATGGAAGGACAATCAGACAGCCAGATGGAAGGACAAAGACAGCCAGATGGAAGGACAAACAGACAGCTACATGGATGGAACAACAGACAAACAGATGGAAAGACAAACAGACAGCCAGATGGAAGGAAGGACAAACAGACAAACAGACAAACAGACAGCCAGATGGAAGGACAAACAGACAGCCAGATGGAAGGACATACATACAGCCAGATGGAAGGACAAACAGCCAGCCAGATGGAAGGACAAACAGACAGCCAGATGGAAGGACAAACAGACAGCCAGGTCGACGAAAAACAGACAGCCAGATGGAAGGACAAACAGACAAACAGACAGCCAGATGGAGGGATAAACAGACAGATAATGTGATTGCAAAATAGCCTAACTTCTAGAATTAATTCAAAAAAAATGGTATAAGGAAATATCATAAATGATTTAAAAATACATAGTGTGAATTCATACAAATAAAATAAACTCACGTCAAGCGAATAACATCTGACAAACTTATAATTTCCTCTGTTCCAAAATCATAATCCAATAATTTCTTGTTGTATGGTAAATTTTCTATTCCTGCTAAAAACTCGTAATTACAAGCATCCAAACTAATGTAAAAATTAACAGAGATATCTAAGTCAGCTATATATAAACAGCATGTAACACCAGTACAGGTGTCCATTAGGCTACAAGTCAGTGGTTTATCGGAAGGTATTGCTGCTAACTCAAATGGCAAGGTCAAATTGCACTCTGAAAATAAAAATGTAACATGCTTGATGATTGATAAGTTGATGCAAAATGGCTATTTCATGTTCAAGTGCTTTTCAATTTTTTACAATATAAACTCATTGGTTATTTTGGATTAAGGCCCAGTAAAATTTGAGGTTAAGTAACAGTAATTAATGACGTCAAACTTTACACTAAAAGATAAAAAAAAATCTGCTCATTTTTTAATTTTTTTAATAATTGTTTAAATAATTGTTTTGAACTTGATGCACATTCTATAAGATACAGTCATTTAAAAAAAAAAAGGATTTTGATAATAATTTCTTTGAACCAATCCATAGAGGATCATAAACCTCCTTTTAATAACATATGACATTACTGCCATACACACCAATGATGTACAAGAGAAGTAAGTAAAGTAGTAATAACATATATGATGTTCCTAATTCAAACTTCAGTTTGTTTGCATCAAAGGATATTCAAAATATACATACTGTTTGTCCATCCATTGACGGATCCAGCAAATGGCGCTGTAGTCCTACTACAAGATGGAATCTTCAGATATGGTGTCATTCCCAGAGCTTCCAGCATTTTGTCACGAAGTAGTCCCTCTACAGCTCCACTTATATCGTACTGGGCTTTAAAATCACTTAAGGAGAAATCTGAAAAATTTGAAAGTAGTTTCAACATATCCTTTCATTCAATTACAACATGAGTACAGGCTTATCAAAATTGTTATCAAAAAGATGAGGTGTAAATCTCAATGAGGCAGCAACCCCTCCACACAAATAGTGGTTTTTAAAAAACAGACATCAAGCTTCTACACAATATAGGAATCCAGGGGTAGAAATAAGCAATCATATCTTACTGGCCAGAATGACAAGTCAGCTTTACAATTAATTATTCTTTATGATATCTTTCTTGATTTGCCAAAAATTTCCTATTAAATTGTACTACAACAAGTCATTGAAGACTGAACAACCATCTCAAGTTCTTAGTTGCTCATTTCATGCTCTGATTTTATCAAATTCAGAACTTCTATGTATATGGCTGCTTCAATCTATTTTTTCTAAGGAGAAGGGAGGTAAATCTTATGAATGAATGACATCAACTTATATCTCACCAAGGTTTGGTATTGTCCAATCACATCCAAGTTTAGGAAGTTTGGTGTTTTCAAATACTGGTATAGACACCAGACATGCTCCAGTCTCCTCAAAACAAACACTTAAGTTCATGTTTAACATATATTTCTTCTCAGCCTGCAAGTCATATATGACGTACCTGCAAAATAAAAAGTTTAAAATTTAACTTTAATATTGACAAATTAACAACCGCAGATTAATGCTTATTCTCAGGATAGCATTTGAATACAAAGGCTCAGCTAGGCCATGTGAAAATTTCCAAAAAAATCTTTGGTTTGCATGAGTTATTTCTTAAATATTTCTATAAATCAAATACAGGAATCTTTAGCCTAGGAGAAGCTAAAACAGGATAAAGAAAAGTCAATTATTTAAATATTTTTGCCCAATACACAAAGACATTGTATATTCTATATATGTAAATGAAAACTTAAAACAAGCAGTAAAATTATTAAACAAAGTTATTGACAGGCAAAGATTGTATGGCGATAAATTGATTTGTTGCAAAGCAAAATTTCTGCACCTGTTCAGCTACCAATTTGCTGATGGAAGTCCAAACTTGTCACCTTTTGTCCTAATCAACCCATTTTTAAATGTAAAGACCCATCTTTTGCATTTATTGTTAATTTGTTTTCTTTCTTATGAAAGTGGTCTTATGAAGCAAGTCCGATCACAGATACCACTTATCATGATAATAACGCTTGTCATTTCATGTCTCCTACGTCACTTTGTACTCCTGTTTTGAATTGAAGCCTAATAATTTCACTTTCATGGGTCATGCTTAACAAAACTCGTCCAATCTTAGTAGCTCAGGCCTTGCGGTCATAAAACTTTCGAGTCTGTTTTTTGTACTTGTACTCGAAAATCAACCAATCAAAATGCTGGATTTCATGTTTCGAGCATGATTTTTGTGCTCCGAGCACTGAGCAAAGTTTTATGACTTCAACCCCAGATAAGACCCCCCATGAATTATTTGCTACTGTATGATAAGCAAACAGTAATCAATCAACCAGAACTTATTCAGTATAACATTTTTAGGAACAGAGTAAAACGTGTAAAACCTTTACAAGCAAGAGAGTGTGTAACATAAAGTCTACTTACTCCATTTTGAGGACTTGTAATATTGACATGGTCTTTTTCTCACCTGAAAATATAAATAAAATTTCAATAATAACTTTTTCAAAGACTCTACAACCCTATCTTGTGGCATCCAAACCTTGGAAAACATTGTTAGAGAGAATCTGATTCCAGACTATATAACCTGCAGTGTGAATAACATATATATCAGTGCTGTATCTTCAATTAAAATGAAAAATTTGTTTTTCTAAATTACTATAATTTGTGTATTTTAATGGCATTCATTTCTTAAATCTAAAATCAGTTTTAATATAATTTCCATTGATCAATTTTCAAATACCACTGATTATCACATTCATATTTCCCAAATAAAGACTACAAGACTACAAGACTTCAAAGTTACTCAAATGCCAATTCTTTAAAATAATAGATAAGAATCATTGATTCTACAGTAAAATAATGAATCCAAAATACAACTACTGTGTATTCAAAAAGTAATGTGTTCAATTAATGTGATTCACAGTACTCAAGACAAAAATATGAGGTTTACTCTTTTGATCTACCAAGACTTTAAATTAGTTTTAGGTCATTCTGTCTTACTTTTTTTTATATTGGCAATCATCTATACTATTAAACGAGAAGACCTCATTTTGGGTGTCGCTTCTCCTCCTTCCACAACAAATTAATCATCATGCCTCTGTGTCCTATAGGTAACATGTATAGTCGCATTTGTCATCCATTCTTATGATCATTCAGTTTGGGTTATTTTGGGATAAAAACGAAAAAGAATGCGTCCGGATATTTTCCCGTCATTGGACAAAACTTTAAGTCAGATTAGACTTCCGGTTTGTGTTTTTCTGTACTTTGAACATACAAAGACAATGAATAAAGTATATGAATTTGCTTTCTGCTGTCATTTTGAGTTCTAGCATGTATCATCCTTGCTTAACGTGTTTCAGTTTGGGTTATTTTAGGAGGGAAACGAAAATGAATAATATTTGCTATTTATTTTGGGAGGAAAACGAAAATGAATATTTGCTATTTACTATCAATTAGTTTACAGTGGCGGATCCAGAACTTTTCATATAAAGGGAGAGGGCACTGACTGACATAAAAGGGAGGGGGGTTCCTCTCATGCTTCAGTGATTCCCCATATAATCAACAAATTGTTTCAACGAAATGGGGGGCAGGGCCCCCAGCCCCCCCTGGGATCCGCCTATGGTTTTACTGTTTATAATCAACGGCGGTCACTGTGGATATATTTCTGTACATACTTACATACATTTACTATGAATAACTGTATTTGTTATAATTTACTATAAATTTCTTTTCTGTACCTTGATCATACAAAGACTATGAATAAAATTTGCTTTCTGCTATCATTTTGAGTTCTAGCATTTATCATACTTGCTTAATGTGTTTCAGTTTGGGTTATTTTGGGAGGAAAACGAAAATGAATGGGGGCACTGACTGACCTAAAAGGGGAGGGGGGGGGGGGGGGGCGTTCCTCTCATACTTCAGTGATTCCCCATATAATCAACAATTTTTTGTCAACGGGTCCCCCCCCCCCCCCCTGGGATCCGCCTATGGTTTATTATCAACGGCGGTCACTGCGGATATATTTCTGTATACATACATTTACTATGAATAACTGTATTTGTTATAATTTACTATAAATTCCAATGGTTATCTTGGGGGGGGGGGGGGGGGGGGCTCTTTACTATTCATGACGTTCACTGATGTATATATATATATATATGTGTAAGTACCTTTGACTTTTGATACCTCTACTGAAATTCTCTGTATAGTAATTAAAGTATATATGCATGTTCATAGAGTACAGAAAAACAGAAGGTATAAAAATCGGTATTTGGAAAACAGGGGGAGGGCAAAAAAATGTGCCCAGTCCCTAAGTACCTTTGACTTTTGATATCTCTCCTGAAATTCTCCAGTCAGTATATTTTTTTACAGTTTACATACGCTCCATTTCCCCGCGATCTCGCGGGTGTTACGAATAAAGTGTATTTTCAGAATTTTATCTGCTATCATTTTCAAGTTTACTATCCACGGCAGTCACAGAGTTTATCAAATAGAGAGGGTCTGTATACTATATCAATGATCACCATGGATCGATTAGTAAACTTAGACTTGAAAGTAAATACGCTTTATTTATATAGTAATGAATGTTCATAATACAGATAAGCGCTAAAATTATTCATGTGAACTTTTGACATGTTTGATACTTTTTCTGAAATTCTCCAGTCATTAAATCTTTTACAAAATTCATTGATTACAAAAAAAAAAGAAGATGTGGTATGATTGCCATGTTGAGACAACTCTCCACAAGAGACCAAAATGACACAGAAATTAACAATTATAGGTTACCGTACGGCCTTCAACAAAGAGCAAAGCCCATACCGCATACTCAGCTTCAAAAGGCCCCGAAATGACATTGTAAAACAATGCAAACGAGAAAACTAGCGGCCTTATTTATGTACAAAAAATGAACGAAAAACAAATATGTAACACATAAACAAACGACAACCACTGAATTACAGGCTCCTTACTTAAATAAATGTTCATAACATACTTAATGTATGTTCATATTGAAATTGATAGAAAACCATAAATTGTGAACTTTGGAAATAAAGGTGGAGGGTAAAAAAAACCATTTTCCTGTCCCCAATAACCTATGACTTATGATACTTTTGATGAAATTCTCCAGTCATTCTGTATTTAACAAAATTCTTCCAACAACACTTTACATACTGATACTTTAAACTACGCTCTGAATGCCCGCGATTTCGCGGGTGTGTTCTAGTAATATTTTATTTATTGATCAAATGACCTACAATTTCTATTTCTTAGCACCCTTTCAACAGATGGATACTATTGTGTATCATAATATTTTACAAACATACCCCATTCATAATCTATAAGGGTGAAATTAAAGGCTCGTCTCTCAATACCAATACTCAGCTTCCAGTTACAAGCATCCAACAAGGCGTAAATACGGAACGATTTACCGATCTTTCCTACATCCACACAACAATCAATACCCGTACAATAATCTGGTACATAACAACTGACTGTTCCTCGGATCTTTGGTAAAGTCATATCGGAGGATTTTGGGCAAGCTGTAAATAAAAGAATATCATGTTGTTAGGTTGCTGTCTAAGACATTACTGTCTCCATATTCTGTTGTGTACATATCCCCTAAATCAGCTCTAATGATTGTAAATGTTCATTTATTTAACTAAAGCTTAGATAACTGAAGAATTCTTTCACAAATTATCTTAGAATACCATTTTTTCCAAGCTTTACTATCTAGGAAAAATGGTGTTTTTCAATGGTGCCATTGTTTTTTCATGAAGACTACTAATTTCAGAAACACATTACTACTGTTTTCTGCACTGTCTGTTAAGCTGTGATCACTTTCTAAACTTATTATTTTGAAAATCATTTTTATCTATACAGGAAACTGGAAGGTTAGCATAATGACAATAAGTTAAGTTGTAAGTTTTTTCTTAAGAATTGTACCCTTGACCGGAAACATGTACTGTGGATACATTTATTTTAGTGGGTACTAATTTTTGTGGTTTGAGGAAACTTGCATATTCGTGGATATTTAATTTCATGGTTTTGACAAAGTCTGCATACACTCCTTAAGAAAATTTGTAATTCATTGAACATTTCAAGTCATGGTTCCCCTATACCCACGAAATCCACAAAAATTGGTACCCAACAAATATTAATAAATCCACGGTATTTATTCTGTTTAAACTATAATTTTCTCATTGTACCTCCAGCATTCCAACCATCCACAGTATTGGCGTAAACTCCCTCAAACCTGTCACAAGAAGGGTTGTTCAAGAACTGGGTCAGTCCAAAATCATCAAATAATTTATTGGCCAGAGCTGTGGACAAAGACTGTCCTGCTTCTAATCCTTTGTCTCTGACCCAATCAACCAGAGAATCTAAAATAAAAAAACAATTTAAAAAAATATATATATATATTTCAATATATGCATGCAAAAATACTTCTCTATTTTAAAAATATTCCTATCAAAATGCCAGTCATAGCAGTCTTAAACTAGCAGTGAGGTATTTTTTTTGGTTCTGTGTTTAAGGCTTCATTGTAATTCATACCTGCCAAGTTTTCAAAATGACCATGGGGGTTTTGCGTGCAAGATGGCTGCCATACTCCTAAAAAAACCTTCAAGGGGGCCTTCAAATACAGTGTAATGTTGTTTTTTGGCTTCTAATCTTTTATAAGCCTCAATTCATTGTAAACTTAATTGTTTTGTTAAAATTGTGGACATAATTGCTCTTTAAAAATTTCAATTTGGGAGCCTCTATGGGGGAAATCCCCCACAAATAGTGACAGTTGGCAGGTATGGTGATTTAAACATGATGAACAGCAATAACAGTGCTGCTTATTTGTTTTTTTTTATGTTGCAGTGCATGTACTGATTTTGTGTCATGGATGAATACCCCGTTTCATTTCTTTTCTAGTAAACTTTGATAAAGAAAAATATGAAACATATTAGAACTTGCTACATAGCTTTTGTATAGTTTCTTACATTCCTACAAATAAATTTGATATTTTTCTGATAGTTTGCATATTTTTAGGGGAAAATAAATCTAATAATAGACATACTTGTATCGCCATTCCATCCACCCATGTCCAGATCACAAAGTGGTTGTGGAAATTTCTGTTGTACCAAGATGTCAAAACTGAATTGACAGTCAACATTCACATCCAAACAAATAGACATGGACATATCCACAATTAACTTCTTCTCAAACAATAACTGGTCAATTGTAAATCTATAAAACAGGATAGTATTTATATATATTTTTAAATGTCTGATATTTTCTCATTTTTCTTAAGTTACCACTTTTAAAGTCTAACTGTTTTTCTTTCTTTTTTTCATCGTTCTATTTTGTTTTATTGCATTTTATATCAAAATTTATTGAATTATATATCTAAAAACTTCAAACAGGTCACCCTGGTCACGTTTTTTTATTGTCGCATAAATTTTTTAAGCAGGCATTTTTTAAATCATCCTTTCTAGTATCAGTTGTTACTAGTCATGGCATTGTCAGTTTATTTTTGATTTATAAGAATGAATGTCCCTCTGGTATCTTTCGCCCCTCTTTTGTTGAGTTAATGACTTTACAAGTTAAAGAAGACAGACAATGACAAATGCTGCCGACTATTTTTAAAGCTGACAGGGCCAGGTGAGCTAAAAATACAAACTTACTTTATTTTGATCACAGACTGCAGTGGTATAACAATTTCTTTGCCTGTAAATAAAAAATAAGAGTGCAAACAATAAAAAATCTAGTCTGCTTTTTCGTAGAATTTTATGTTAAAAGTTGGTCAGACCACGGTCTGATTTAAGGTATCACATATGAGAGATCCAAGTAGTTCAACAACTGAAATTACTAGGCTGTCAACACACAAGTTGTGAATTTGAACCCTTTTTAAGGTCAAATTAAAGGTGCCTTTTGACCCCTTACTCTATTGACAAGAATAAACAGTTTATACTTCTCTTGAATTGAATTTTAATGTGTGTATTGTTATGCGTTTACTTTTCTGCATTGGCAAGAGGTATAGGGGGAGGGTTGTGATCTCACAAACATGTTTAACCCCGCTGCATTTTTGCGCCTGTCCCAAGTCAGGAGCCTCTGTTAGTCTTGTATTATTTCAACTTTAGTTTCTTGTGTACAATTTGGAGTTTAGTATGGTGTTCATTATCAATGAACCAGTATATATTTGTTTAGGGGCCAGCTGAAGGACACCTCCGGGTGCGAGAATTTCTCATTGCATTGAAGACCTGTTGGTGACCTTCTGCTGTTGTCTCCTCTATGGTCGGGTTGTTGTCTCTTTGGCACATTCCCCATTTCCATTCTCAATTTTATGAATAAAAGTGACTCCTTACTCTATTGACAAGAATTAACAGTTTATGAATAAAAGTGATAACTTTTTTTTAAATCATAAAAAAGGAGCTATAAACAATAATAGTTATTCACTGCAGTTACTTACCCCATAAATCACCGAAATCTAAGATTTTATATTCAAAGGAAAGTTTCTCGACTCCACCACGGATAATGTAACTACAGGTATCAACATACAGGTAAGCATGTAATGAGATATCCAGGTAGTCGTAATAGAAACAACACTCTAGTCCAGTACAATTGTCCGCAATAAAACAGTTCATAGGTACCGTTATGTTAGGAGGATTGACGACGTCCAAGGGACAGTCTAAAATAAAAACATATTTTATAACTTTCATCTGAAAAAAATGTTTTGATTTTACTCTGAATTTTCTTGAAGAATCACATAGAAATTTTTCTCATTATCTGTATAAATTGTCTTTGTAAGTATCAATAACAAAATTAGCTTAACAAAACAAATTGAATTTAAACTCTAAAATTCTGAATTTGACTTGCTTAATTAGATGCTAGCTAAATATCTATTGCTTATTATAATTTTTACAACATTTAATCAAAAGAAAGTATCTGTATATTAATCCAACAAATTTTACTAAATTCAATCATTTAAAAAAAAATCTAATCATAAAAAGTTAAGATTGACTAATGAATCATGAAAATGAGGTCATAGTCTACGTTCTTAAATGTAGAATGCACTTACTGTTTTTCCATCCATATACTGAAGGTTGATAATCATTATCATTACGGGAACATCCTGGATCGTTCAACAACTCATCCAGGCCTAGCTGTTGTAGCAATAGTTGGGCGACATTCTTAGTTAGAGATCCAGTGAAGTCTGACAGGTTAAGTCCTAACTGAGCTCCCCAGTCAATAGCTGAGAAATCTGCAGAAAAGTATATCAGTTTTACTCAATTTTTTATAATTAATATTGTTTTTTTGGTTTTTTTTTCTTCAGAAAATTAAAGTAAATTAGTACCATATAGCAGGTTATTTTCGCGTTGTAAACTTTCCTGATTTTTCATTAAATAAGGTATACAAAATATTTTGGGGATTATTATTTTGGCAGATTCAAAATTTTTATCAATACCTTTGCAATTGCCGTTTTAAATTGGAAGAATTCATTTTTGCAATTTTGATCTATCCGTGAAAATAAGCAAAAGTTTGCAACCCACGAAAATAACCCGCTATCAGTATTTTGAGCAAAGTAGAAGTAATTCATTAGTCTTACTGTCAAATTTCCATTGATAATACCCAAAAGACAATATGTCATCCCCAATTTCATTCAGTGGAGTTATAAAAACAATGGTTCAAAATTCTTTAACCAGGAATCTTGTATATAATTGATTCTGTAATGACAGCTTTGAGAAGGGGGAGGGACCTATTTTTTAAAAATTCTTGATTGAGTCACTGGAATTTTGAGAATAGCCAGTAAAATCATTTGGAATTCAGGATTTAATTATATATCATGATGTGGGAACAGACACATTATTTCACAGGAATTCAAGATTTAGATTTTTTCCCCTGGAATCAGCACTAGACCTTCTCTCAACCCCCAACCACCCCAAGCCAATTAGATTATATCTTACTTAACAAACTCATTGTAGCTGTCATGTCACAGAGTATCTGAGGGATTTCACTTCCTTTCAACATTACAAAGGTTAAGCATTGGTCTTCATCGTCTTCATCAAAACATACACTGGCCGTTAAATCAACAATAAATTTCTTCTCATTAGGTGGTTTCTTCATTATAAATCTGTAAAATAGTTATTGAATTCATGATTTACTTTTAGGTGGTAAATTGCATTTGCTTTTAAAGTTAAATAATGAACAGTTAAAACAAGCAAATAAAAAATTGGACAGGATATTTGAAAATTGCCTTCACATCTTATCAAGCTAATTATGTGATGAACGTACAGACCAACAATGTGTCATAAGTCTTCCTATATCTGAGAGGGCCATATAATAATGGTAAAGATTTGTGTTACATTGTATATAGATGTCATGGAACACATATTTTTCCTGAAATATGGAATAAAAAATAATTTCTTTTGTTATGGTAACTATGAGGTTCACTTAAATTGTCACTCCAATTGTTAGACTCAGTGAAAAATCAGTTTTTAATAAGTCAACAAAACCACATATATCATGTATATATGTAACACTCCAATACATGTCCTTCCCCTCAAACGTGTCCGATTCCCCCAAACGTGTCTATTCTCCCCAAACATGTCCTAAATATTCAATATTGCCCAAACATGTCCGATTTCATAACCCCCAAACGTGTCCGATAATTGTTATTCCCCCAAACGTGTCAACTTTAAACGCTAATACATGTATGTCCAAAATGACATCAATAACGTTCACGGCATTTCTGTGATGGATGACATAGTTGATGAAGTGGTCATTTATTATCATTAGTTTGTTCAATGCCGGTTGTAACTGATTACCATAACTGTAACATATGAATTAACTTTTGACTGAAATCGCTTGTTGTCCAGTTGCAAGTATTTCATGCTCATTTAGAACGAACATACACATAATTCTAGAACAGATGAATTAATCTTTTACTATCTAAATTATGTGTTACCAATTCGAATATTGCACGGCAGGCTTTCAGCAAAATTGACTTCACTTTTTTTAACACTTCTGATATTTTAAAAGCTCTCCGAATCATTAACTGTGTAATTATCAGGTTTTAATCCCAACTAGTATTTATCCCGAGTAACCGTAAAAATTTAGGCACAACCCTAAATTCCAGGTATGCCTGATAATATGACCTATCTTCAGTATTTACTGATGTCGTTCAAATAATGCATGAAATATTTGGCACTGGATGTTATGTCTCTTGTTCTTGTGTCTTTAGTGATGCAGGAAACCTAAAATTTAGGATAAATACAATTTGGGATTTTCATTTAAAAAATTGAAGAGCGAGTAAAAAGACTGGTTTTTTAATGACTTATGAAACTATTTTAATCTTCCTATACGTGTAAAAGAGGCCGTTTTAAATGAAAGTAGCGGAAATTTAAAACTAGCCGAAGGGACGCTACCACTTTACCAAGGTTATTCTGCTGGATTAAAAGATATATTTCTATTTTTTTAATAAAATAGTAAAATGAGTATACGTTAATAAAAACAATACCTAAATAACCAACGTATTTATAATATGACCAAGAATTATGATTCCAGTAAAAGAAAAAAAATAAGCTAGATATGGACACGTTTTGGGGAATTGGACACGTTTGGGCATTTATACAAATGAAACTTTTACAACTAGATATGTTTTGCAGTTCAGTGACGTCGATGTAGACACATTTGGGAGAATCAGACACGTTTGGGGGAAAGGACACGTTTCTGAGTGCTACATATATATTGAAACAAGACAGTAGTAATATATAATCAGATTTGCACTCATCCTAACAGTTATTCAAAGATTTGTTATTAATTCTACTGATATTTGATATACTAAGGATAAGTAACGAGTAATTATAAATGATTATAACTAGAGGCTCTCAAAAGCCTGTGTCGCTCACCTTGGTCTATGTGAATATAAAACAAAGGAAGCAGATGGATTCATGACAACATTGTGTTTTGGTCATGGTGATGTGTTTGTACATCGTACTTTACTAGTCTTTAACAGTCTTGCTGCTTACAATTATCTCTATCTATAATGAACTTGGCCCAGTAGTTTCAGTGGAAAATGTTAATAAAAATTTACAAATTTTATGAAAATTGTTAAAAGTTGACTTTAAAGGACAATAACTCCTTAGGGGTCAATTGACCATTTCGGTCATGTTAACTTATTTGTAAATCTTACTTTGCTTACTTTACTCTTACCCCATGTCAGATTCGCTCTAAATGCTTTGGTTTTTGAGTTATTAGCCAAAAACTGCATTTTACCCCTATGTTCTATTTTTAGCCATGGCGGCCATCTTGATTTGATGGCCGGGTCACCGGACACATTTTTTTAAACTAGATACCCCAAAGATGATTAACACACATCGGACGGACGAAGGAACGAACGGACGGACGAACGGACGCACAGACCAGAAACATAATGCCCCTCTACTATCGTAGGTGGGGCATAAAAACAGCAAAATTTCTTTAAAATTACCAATTCAGGGGCAGCAACCCAACAACGGGTTGTCCAATTCATCTGAAAATTTCAGGGCAGATAGATCTGTACCTGATAAACAATTTTATCCCATGTCAGATTCGCTCTAAATGCTTTTGTTTTTGAGTTATTAGCCAAAAACTGCATTTTACCCCTATGTTCTATTTTTAGCCATGGTGGCCATCTTGGTTGGTTGGCCAGGTCACTGGACACATTTTTTAAACTAGATACCCCAATGATGATTGTGGTCAAGTTTGGTAAAATTTGGACCAGTAGTTTTAGAAGAGAAGATTTTTGTAAAAGTTAACGACGACGGACGACGGACGACGGACGCAAAGTGATGGGAAAAGCTCACTTGGCCCTTCGGGCAAGGTGAGCTAAAAACTTAAATTATCTTTTATTTTGTTAGAAATGCATGTGAAAATAAAGATTATGTTGTTGCAATGCTTACTCTAACTTTACAATTTCTGCAATATTGATGACCACTGGTTTTCCTGGAAGTTAAAAATTATAAATATATAAGAAAACAGAATAAAATTTATAAAATACATAAAAGTCAATATTCAAAAATCAATATTCAAAATTCAAATTAATTTGAATTATTCATTAGAAACTAGACAAAGACGATGCTTTGGGGTATGCTTTAATATAGTGCAGAAAGCATTACATTTAGAAATCAGTGCTGTTTATTAAAGTATAAATTGCATTGTTTGTGTCTGAAAGACATTTTATTTCCTATGACACCCTGTTATTAGTGGGTCTTATTGGGGTGTAAGTGTGATGCGGGATTGTCGATTTTATGTAAGCATGACACAGGAAAGTCAGATTATTGTACCGTAAAAACGGGAAATGAAGTCGAGGGGGACACAGGAAATTACAAAAAAATGAAAATTGATTACATACATAGTGTAAGCGGGATACGGTAATCTGACAAAACAGTAAGCAGGATCTGGGGTCAGAACCCCCCAATGAGACCCCCTTATTAGATCGTTTATTCCTCTCATACTCCATATTGAAGCTGTTAAAATATTAATGTGAAGTGTAATATTAAATTTAATCAAAATGAATTTGAGACTAACTTAACATTACCTTTTTTAATTTATCTATCAAATCAAAAGTCATCAACAATAAAATTGAGAATGGAAATGGGGAATGTGACAAAGAGACAACAACCCAACCATAGAAAAAAAAACAACAGCAGAAGGTCACCAACAGGTCTTCAATGTAGCGAGAAATTCCCGCACCCGGAGGCGTCCTTCAACTGGCCCCTAAACAAATATATACTAGTTCAGTGATAATGAACGCCATACTAATTTACAAATACATTTTTACATCATAATGTACTACAAAATATAAAATACTGGACTTGAAATAAAATGTAATACTGGCTGAATCCTGATATTATGCATAACCTTAATAAATATATTAACATCCTGCTTAATGAGCTGGACAAATCATGTACCCTACGACAGACTGACAGACAAGGGTTACTCAATATACACTACCATTTTGTTGTGGAAACATTGAATACAAAGAACAATAAATGTGTTATTATGTATTATTATATGATTCATCTTCAAATTTAGATACATACCCCATTCATAACTGTCTATTCCACCTTCAAACAATGAAAAATTCATGCCTTGATTGTTGATACCAAATGATATACTATATTCACAGGTGTTAATCAGGAAATATGGGTGAATGGTCAGTCCAATGAAGGGTATCTCAGCACAACAATCTATTCCACTACATGTTTCAGTTATCATACATGTCATTGGACCAATAATATCAGGTAGCTTGGCCATACTTAATGGACACACTGTTAAGAAATATCATATTTATTTAATCTATAGTTGTCAGTAATCATACATATTTTTGGACCATCAATTTGAAGAATATTTTTATACTGGCTAAAATTACATGAAAATCAAATCTAGAACTAAAGCCAATGAATAACCAAACAAAATTAGCTATTTAATTTTTCATTAAATGAAATAGTATTTATACTAGCACAAGTATTGAATGTTAAATTATTCATGAAAAGATTCCATATTTTAATAAATTTCACTTACTATTATTCCATCCCACTACACTAGGATCATAGATTCCACGTTTACGATCACATTTTGGTACACCAAAGAAATCTGTCAGTCCAACCTGTTCTAGTAGATATTGTACAGCTCCCTGGGCCAGCTGCTGTCCTACGTCATACCCAACATCCTTTGCCAATTGTGAGAAAGAAATATCTGAAAAATGATAGAACTCAATTTATATTAAGATATCTAAAACTCAGAAAGTTAATTTCTTCTTCATTATATTCTTAATCAATTAAGAGACAAAACTAAATTAAATTTTATATTAAAATAAAACCAATCTGTTCTGTGGTAGTAACTCTCTTGGTTGGCTGCTTGTTATTTGTGAAATGAAACAGTATACGAAAACCTGTACATCTTTCAAAATAAATATGAGTTATTTCCCTTTTAAACTTCTATTTACTATAACAAACTAATTGATTTAAAAGAGAAAACAAGACATGAAATGTATGACAATTTTTTTAGGTATAAATGAAAAAATTGTTAATAGATTCTCAATTCATAATTCTCCAATGAAGTAGACTACTTACTACTAAGGATAGGCAATATAAGAAAGGTATATGTGTATTGGCATATATACTATATTTTTATACTTACTACTAAGGATATTGGTTAGGTTTCTGGAACAGAGTGGAATCTGTTGGTTCTTCGGTAGATGTAACCCAGCAGGCGTAGGTGCACAGAAAGGCTCGTTATCATCAAATGGAATACATATGGTGGTTATGACATCAATGATAAATCCTTCGCCATTTCCCATTTTACTTATGGTGTACCTGATAATAGATAGATGTAGTTTAAATATCTATATATACTGTTACAAAATGAACTTAAAACTGGTACAGATTAGCCAACCCAATGTCCTCCACTTATTTCAATAAATATAAACAAGTCACCATACTAGAAAGTAACCCCTTTTTATAAAGAATAAAGTCCCAATATTCCAAAACGAAACAAGTGAAACTGCGAGCTACTGCTCACTGATGATACCCCCGCCGCAAGTGGATAATATTAATAGTGTAAAAATATGCAAGTGTTCGGTAAACAGGAAGTTGTCGAGTGATGAATCTGAAAACGCATCACACGGTATAGCTGACTTATAAAAATCCTGAAACCAAATTTCAGAAATCCTTGTATTGTAGTTCCTGAGAAAAATGTGACGAAAATTTTTAACTTGGTTATCATGTGTAAAATCATACAAGTGTTCGGTAAACAGGAAGTAGTCGAGTGATGAATCTGAAAACGCATCACACGGTATAGCTGACTTATATAAATCCTGAAACCAAATTTCAGAAATCCTTGTATTGTAGTTCCTGAGAAAAATGTGACGAAAATTTTCAACTTGGCTATCATGTGTAAAATCATACAAGTGTTCGGTAAACAGGAAGTTGTCGAGTGATGAATCTGAAAACGCATCACACGGTATAGCTGACTTATATAAATCCTGAAACCAAATTTCAGAAATCCTTGTATTGTAGTTCCTGAGAAAAATGTGACGAAAATTTTCAACTTGGCTATCATGTGTAAAATCAGACAAGTGTTCGGTAAACAGGAAGTTGTCGAGTGATGAATCTGAAAACGCATCACACTGTATAGCTGACTTATATAAATCCTGAAACCAAATTTCAGAAATCCTTGTATTGTAGTTCCTGAGAAAAATGTGACGAAAATTTTCAACTTGGCTATCATGTGTAAAATCAGACAAGTGTTCGGTAAACAGGAAGTTGTCAAGTGATGAATCTAAAAACTCATCACACGGTATGGCTGACATATATAAATGTTGATACCAAATTACAGAAAGGGTGGATGTGTAGTTCCTGAGAAAAATGTGACGAAAGTTTCATGGGACGGACTGACTGACGGACGGACTGACGGACTGACGGACGGACTGACGGACGGACTGACGGACTGATGGACGGACTGACGGACAGACAGAGGTAAAACAGTATACCCCCCCTTTTTTAAAGCGGGGGTATAATAATGAAAAAATCCTGCTTTTTTTATCAATAAAATGCAATAACTTGGAAATGTTAAACTTAAAAGCCAGACAGACATACAGTGGTATACCATAATACGAATAATAAACGGACATATAAAAATATAACCACTGAAGTTAAATCCTTTGATTAACTTTTCAAATAATGATTTTTACTCTTGACAGCAATTCAAATTTTTCGTAAAATACTTACAAAATTTTAACTGGAGCAGGATCACCAGAGCCAATGGTCAGTTCTTTCTGTTCACCTAGGAAATATTATGAAATATCAATACCTTTGCTTATTTGAATAAATACTTTAAAAAAAAATATGACTAATTTCAAAACGATTGATAAAGTAAGACAGCAACAAAACAAAAGTTATATATGTAACTAAGGAGGGACCCGCCATTTTGAATTGATGAATCAACAAATGTTCAATTACTACTATATAATCGAAAATAAAACAACACCTACCTCGAATTCGCCGTTTTAATGTAATTTTATCCGAATTTGAAGCGTACAGGTAACGTAATAACCTCCAGTTTGTAAGTTTTCATTTGTATGACGTCACGTTTAGCCATGACGTCTTTGTGCCAAAATTATTCATGAAGTTTCCCGGATTTTTTTTTATTTGACAAATTTAGACATTTTTTTTAAGTTTTATCGTATTTTTTCTTTTTGTAATGCATTAGAATCGGAATAACAGTACTGTAGTTGAAGAGTTGCCACCGTAAATTTTGATTTGACCGTCGCAAATCTCCGTTTTACTGTCTCCGCTACGCGTCGCCAGTAAAACTGCATTTGCGACCGTCAAATCTACAATTGACGGTGGCAACTCTTCAACTACAGTACTGTTATTCCTTAATTAGCTGATAAAGCTTACCCCAAGTGTACTCAAAGAGGGTCTTCTTGTAGGTCCAGGTTCCAAGTCCAACATCAATAGTAAAGTCACATGGACTCATTTTAAACCAGAATGGAACAGAATATGCTATTACTTTGCTTCCCAAAGCTGGTGGTAATTGGAAGTTAAAGTCTATACAACAGTCTATTCCAAAACAGTTCTCTGGCAATTCACAGGTTACAAGATGTTTAACATCATTCGGTAGATAGGATTTTACATCAATATTCCATTGGCAATCTAATTGAAATTAGAAATATGTTGAAGATTAGAAAAACATATATGTTGAACAACAAAATATCTCTCCTTGGCATGTAAGGCGTCCACAGAGAATTAAATAAAAACATGGTGGGCACTTTTGACAAGAAATGTTTACATACTTAGTTCTGGTATTAGCCCTAATATTTTTAAAATACAAAAATGAATGAATTTTCAACCTAAAGACAAATTGTCATAAAAGATATATATACTACAGAACACTAGTGACAATTGCAAAATACTTTTTGTTTAATCATAAAGCAATAGCTTCAACAGTGAACTTTATAGTGCTGCCTCTTTTGGATATGTTAATTAAAATTACAGCAGAAAATAATTTTAAAGTAAATTAACAGTTGCTTAATGTCAAGTGGCAAATATTACATGTAAATTCAGGATAATTTTATGTAAAAAGACATAAATATACACATTTTTTTACTAGACAGACATGCCAAGTCATTTGGTCTAACAAGCTAGCTCACAAGGTAACAGTATGAAGGAAGATATATCAATCAACTCAGATACATATTTCTGACTCATAAATGACCAGTCTTTTCATCTTATCCTATAAAGTGCAACAAGTTTGAAGGTCAATAGCAATTTAAAGTTTTTTGTTTTACTATGTTTGGAATAAACTCACAAATGCATTGAGCTTGCTTCCATGAAAACACCAAGACAGATTATTCAAACAAAATTATTTATATATATTTTACGAAATTTCCTTTGATCTTACCGACTGATTATTTTCTTTCTCAGCACAGTAGAGTGATATGAACAAGAGTGCACACTGAAATGTCTCGCCTTCTTTACTAATCATTGATATTATGTTGAAAGCCCTAAATATAAAGCTTTATTACACCTGTCACATAAACTTAACATTAACCAAGAAAACTAAACATTGACCAATGAATCATGAAAATGAGGTCAAGGTCAGATGAACCATGCCAGGCAGACATGTACAGCTAACAATTCTTCCATAAAACAAATAAAGTTGACCTAATGCTTATAGTTTAAGAAAAACAGACCAAAACACAAAAACTTAACACTGAGCAATGAACCATGAAAATGAGGTCAAGCTCAAATAAAACCTGCGGGACTGACATACAGATCATTAAATATTTCCATAAACCAAATATAGTTGACCTATTGCATATAGTATTAGAATAAAAAAACCAAAACTCAAAAACTGAACTTTGACCACTGATTACCATGAAAATGAGGTCAAGGTCAGATGACACCTGCCAGCTAGACATGTACACCTTACAATCATTTCATACACCAAATATAGTAGACTTATTGCATACAATATAAGAAAAACAGACAAAAACACAAAAATTTAACTATAACCACTGAACCATGAAAATGAGGTCATGGTCAGATGACACCTGCCAGTTGGACACGTACACCTTACAATCATTCCATACACCAAATATAGTAGACTTATTGCATACAGTATAAGAAAAACAGACAAAAACACAAAAACTTAACTATAACCACTGAACCATGAAAATGAGGTCAAGGTCAGATGACACCTGCCAGTTGGACATGTACACCTTACAGTGCTTCCATAGACCGAATGTACTAGACCTATTGATTATAGTATCTGAGATATGGACTTGACCACCAAAACTTAAGCTTGTTTACTGATCCATGACATGAGGTCGAGGTCAAGTGAAAACTGTCTGAAAGGCATGAGGACCTTGCAAGGTACGCACATACCAAATATAGTTATCCTATTACTTATAATAAGAGAGAATTTAACATTACAAAAAATCTCAACTGTTTTTTCAAGTAGTCACTGAACCATGAAAATGAGGTCAAGGACATTGGACATGTGACTGACGGAAACTTCATAACATGAGGCATCTATATACAAAGTATGAAGCATCCAGGTCTTCCACTTTCTAAAATATAAAGCTTTTAAAAAGTTAGCTAACGTCACTGCCGTAGCTCGTTGAGATTACCAACCATAATCTATAAATATAAGATGAAACAAAAGCAAACATGGTAACTATGCCTACCTGTTGGTCCTGGAGGCACTGAACAGCTTCCTTCCTGGAATATAGTCTACAACAGAAAACGGAAAAATGTTCAGGAAAATTCCTTTTGTTCAAATGTTCATGTTTTAGCATATCAAATATAAGTGTTTCATTTAACGGTCCAGAACAGACATATTTGATAGAAATGACCTTATCTTAAAGGTCATAGACCAAAACAATAGATTGAGATATATGTCATAAAATTTATTTTTACAGATATAATTCTGTCTTTTCATTTAGGCCATGTTTTATATATTCACCAATTATTGCACTAATTTTAGTTTTTAGTCATTAAAAATAAAATTGATTCAATTCTAAACTTTTGAGAATGAAGTCAAAACACCATTATTATATTACATTAAATTCACACTTTCTAAAAATGAGTTCAACACCACCTACTTATATTCAAATTTATCTTTTTGAGAATGAGGTCAACATCTAGTACTTACATCTAAATTTAGCATCCTCAAAATGAGGTTAAATGCCTCAGCTGTAATTTCTCCTCCCAAAGTTTTAGCAAAGTCTGCAATTGCTCCACCACCTATAAAATATACAAGCAAATATTAGAAAGTTCTTTTCTTGTTTTTTGTGTTCCTTCATTGTTGTCTCTTTGATATATAACCTAATGTATCCTTTTATAAATAAACATATTTGTTTTTGACAGGTTGCAAGTTCCAGGTGTTGTCAAAAATACAGATTAACAAGTATCAGCAATTAAACATTTCATTTGAAATTATAATTTTCTCACACTGTAAGGTTATGAATCAAGATGATACCAAAATTCTATGCAGAGTGAAACAACCATTTAAGTTCAAAAAATCTTAATATTTAAGTTACCAATCTATTTTTTTTTAACTTCTATTTTCCTTAATCTATTAAAATTTTGTAAAGTTCAAAATCAAAGTCTAATTACCCCTTATTCTAAATAATTTGTATTTACTTCCATGCCCAATTTAACATTGTGATTTTTACTCCGATTGTCATTATGATCATGTGACTAACCTGGTAATGTGAAATTTACATTGTGATCATTTGACTTACTGTTAATGTGAAATTTTAATTGTGGTCATGTGACTTACTGGTAATGTGAAATGTTCATTGTGATCATGTTACTTACTGGTAATGTGAAATGTTCATTGTGATCATGTGACTAACCTGTTAATGTGAAATTTTAATTGTGGTCATGTGACTTACTGGTAATGTGAAATGTTCATTGTGATCATGTGACTTATTTGCCAAGTTCGAATGGAACTCGAGTACTGTCTCTAGTTCCATATAAACGGTAAATAATTTTGAAGAGTAAGGACTCTTGATTACCGGAAATACAAGTCCCCTACTCTGAATATGTTTACATTCAAATTTGATTGGATCGACATCACAACATCCGGGATATCGAGTCGATCTCTAGTAACCCTGCCACAACCCAGGGCTCATTAAGTTCTAATGGTGGGAAAGCTATATCCAATCATAACAGGTGTTATATATGACCATGTCAATCCTATCTACTCTAGATATCCATCCGAACTTGGCCCTGGGTAATGTGAGATGTTCATTATGATCATGTGACTAACCTGGTAATGTGAAATTTTAATTGTGATCATGTGACTAACCTGGTAATGTGAAATTTAGCCTGGGATCCGGCCCAATCTAGCTGCGCGTCGTAAGGGCCAGGTGGGGAACAAATACCATGTGATCGATTCAGTGCCAGTTGACTCTGAATCTAAAGTGAGGCTGAATAAATATTTGCATAAATTTTGATGTTTGATGTAAACCAGCACAATTGGAATCCAATTGACACCTTGGACATGTCAAAAGTGAAATCTTAAACTTTTAACTTTCTCACCAGGCGATTGCTGATAAGAATTAACCCTTTTCTGCTTACTAATTATCATCATACTACTAATTAGATATGATAACACTAAACATCAATTCATAAAGAAAAATAATTACAGTCTAATTTTTACTAATTGATGTTAAACAAGAATTGATTGGATACAGATGTAAAACAAAAATTGAGGACAAAATTAGTATTAACCAATCATTGACAGGCAGTACATTGATACACGCCTGGCTATACTGACAAGATTAGCCAGGACCCCAGGCTATGTGAAATTTTCATTGTGATCATGTGACTAACCTGGTAATGTGAAATTTACATTGTGGTCATGTGACTAACCTGGTAATGTGATATTTTTATTGTGATCATGTGACTAACCTGGTAATGTGACATTTACATTGAGATCATGTGACTAACCTGGTAATGTGAACTTTCCATTCTGATCATGTGACTAAGCTTATTGTTAAGTTTTTATTGTGATCATGTGACTAACCTAGTAAAGTGAAATCATCATTGTGATCATGTGACTAACCTGGTAATGTGAAATTTACATTGTGATCATGTGACTAACCTGGAAATGTGAACTGGTAATGTGAACTTTCCATTGTGATCAGGTGACTTACCTGGTAATGTGAAATTTTCATTACAAAGAGGGATAGGAACTTCGTATTCTTCTATAAAATACTCATCAATGACACAGTCTCCTGCAATACAAATCCTGAGTCCAAAGTTCACAAAGAAAACTTTCTTTACGTCAGCATCACGACCAATCTTGATTCTGCAACAGAAAAGCAATTTTTCAAATCATTTTTTTTTTAAATAAAAGCTTAAAGTAATTTTTTAAATTACTACTGAGACAACAGTACTGCGTCAAAGTCATAGCAAACCACTTTTTCATAACATGTACATGTAGAATATACTATTTTGAATTTCAAACTAACCTAAGCTTTCCAATAAAAAAAATCTAATTAAATACTTACAAAACCTTTATTTCTGGTGTTATTTCTAGTACTTCTTCTTTTCCTTAAAAAATAAATTATAACATTAAAGTTTCAAAATATTATCATGCTGAATACATTGTTGATACAAAGTTGTCTTCTACATGTTTAATAAACTTACATTCCACATATTATACCTTTTTTTCTTGTTGTAGGGTATGTATGTATGTTTGGTTACTATAGTTCATTCACAAGAAAAGAAAATAAGCTACATTCTTGTTGGTACAATTCGTACATAAAAACTACTTGGGGGCTTGCAGTAGTAAAATAATAGTTATCATTTGATTAAAACCAGTCATAGCTTTAAACATTTTGATTATTTCTAAACACTGCTCTTAAGTGAAAAACTTTAAGACACCCTTTATAATTGTTCTCAGAAAGCTTTTACAATTTTTTTTGTTTTATTTTTGTTTTAGGTATAATGTAACAATGTGCAACATTACTTCATTATCAACACATACCCCATTCATAAGAAATCAGAATAAACTGCCGTTCCCATTTCTCAAAACCAGCATAAAGGATGAAGTGACAGGGATCCAGTTCTACGTAGGCTTTCAATGCTTTGGTGTAGTCTATGGCCTTGATGGTTACATCAGCACAGGCATCAAATCTCATACAGTTTGGTGATACTTGGTAGTACAGGAATTTCTTAAGATCAGGATCAGAAATGTTAGGAAGAATCAGGGTTTGGTTGATCAGTGCTGAATAACAACCTGAAAACCAACATTTCTCTTTAATATTTATGGCATGAAGACTGACTTATTTTTATGACATACTTTATACTGCATCTACAACACTTCCTATTGTTTCTATCAACAAAATATGGTAGCAAAAGAACGTCAAAAGGGACATGATATCAGCATTAATTATTTACTTCATGTAAAAGGTGAGTACAATAAGAGATTTATCTTTGTGTAGCCTTTTAAATTATAACTGTATATTTCTTACTTCTATCATACAGCTCATATCTGGAATTAAGAGCCAGTCTTGTACCATCAGTACTCAGCCCTGCATCAATCATCTTGCCTTTTAATAAGGCCAAGGTCATATTTTCTGGTCTGGGGCATGGTCCAGTAGCAGTAAGTAAATCCTACAGAAATTATATATGAATGTTAATTATGTTGATTGAATTTAAAACAATATTATTCTACTAGCAAAAACTTACATATTATTCTTCACATTCAGTAAAGTGTTGGCTTTGTTTCCATGTTATTAGTACTTAGCTGCTCTAAAGTTTCTATTTCAACCCATAGATATAATTCTTAGTCCAATTCTTTTCAAATTGTTCTGTTATCAATGCAAGAATTTTCTAATACAAAATTTATCTTAACAAACAATAGACAAAAGCTTGAAATATCTACAGTGTCTAAAAATACTTACTGCAGGTAAACCCAGAGCAGCCAAAGCTTCTTCAGCTAGATTGCCTGCCAACTGCTTAGCTGCCTTTTTGCCTGCCTGTTTTAGTCTTTCCAAAACAGCTTCCCTTGTAAAGTATGTTGCCCAGTTTACTATAATCATAAAATATTACAATAGAAAGTCTGAAAAATTATATGACCGAACCATTTATAATGCACTAGTTCTGTATAAAATAAATTTACAGTAAATTGAAGTGCCACATAAATTTAATGGCAAACTTTAAGGTATTATCCGCAAAGACAATATTTCATTTTCCATATTTTTTTTTATATTCCCTATCTTACCCTTTAACAAGACTTACTATCAGGCCATGAGTAACTTCCATTAGGATAACAGATTGGTAATGGTAAGACAGCTTGATCCAGAAGGTTGATTGTACTTACTATCAGGCCATGAGTAACTTCCATTAGGATAACAGATTGGTAATGGTAAGACAGCTTGATCCAGAAGGTTAATTGTACTTACTATCAGGCCATGAGTAACTTCCATTAGGATAACAGATTGGTAATGGTAAGACAGCTTGATCCAGAAGGTTGATTGTACTTACTATCAGGCCATGAGTAACTTCCATTAGGATAACAGATTGGTAATGGTAAGACAGCTTGATCCAGGAGGTTGATTGTACTTACTATCAGGCCATGAGTAACTTCCATTAGGATAACAGATTGGTAATGGTAAGACAGCTTGATCCAGGAGGTTGATTGAACTTACTATCAGGCCAGGAGTAACTTCCATTAGGATAACAGATTGGTAATGGTAAGACAGCTTGATCCAGAAGGTTGATTGTACTTACTATCAGGCCATGAGTAACTTCCATTAGGATAACAGATTGGTAATGGTAAAACAGCTTGATCCAGAAGGTTGATTGTACTTACTATCAGGCCATGAGTAACTTCCATTAGGATAACAGATTGGTAATAGTAAGACAGCTTGATCCAGGAGGTTAATTGTACTTACTATCAGGCCAGGAGTAACTTCCATTAGGATAACAGATTGGTAATGGTAAGACAGCTTGATCCAGAAGGTTAATTGTACTTACTATCAGGCCATGAGTAACTTCCATTAGGATAACAGATTGGTAATGGTAAAACAGCTTGATCCAGAAGGTTGATTGTACTTTCTATCAGGCCATGAGTAACTTCCATTAGGATAACAGATTGGTAATGGTAAGACAGCTTGATCCAGGAGGTTGATTGTACTTACTATCAGGCCATGAGTAACTTCCATTAGGATAACAGATTGGTAATGGTAAGACAGCTTGATCCAGGAGGTTGATTGTACTTACTATCAGGCCATGAGTAACTTCCATTAGGATAACAGATTGGCAATGGTAAAACAGCTTGATCCAGGAGGTTGATTGTACTTACTATCAGGCCATGAGTAACTTCCATTAGGATAACATATTGGCAATGGTAAAACAGCTTGATCCAGGAGGTTGATTGTACTTACTATCAGGCCATGAGTAACTTCCATTAGGATAACAGATTGGTAATGGTAAAACAGCTTGATCCAGGAGGTTGATTGTACTTACTGTCAGGCCATGAGTAACTTCCATTAGGATAACAGATTGGTAATGGTAAGACAGCTTGATCCAGGAGGTTGATTGTACTTACTATCAGGCCATGAGTAACTTCCATTAGGATAACAGATTGGTAATGGTAAAACAGCTTGATCCAGGAGGTTGATTGTACTTACTATCAGGCCATGAGTAACTTCCATTAGGATAACAGATTGGTAATGGTAAGACAGCTTGATCCAGGAGGTTGATTGTACTTACTATCAGGCCATGAGTAACTTCCATTAGGATAACAGATTGGTAATGGTAAAACAGCTTGATCCAGGAGGTTGATTGTACTTACTATCAGGCCATGAGTAACTTCCATTAGGATAACAGATTGGTAATGGTAAAACAGCTTGATCCAGAAGGTTGATTGTACTTACTATCAGGCCATGAGTAACTTCCATTAGGATAACATATTGGTAATGGTAAGACAGCTTGATCCAGAAGGTTGATTGTACTTACTGTCAGGCCATGAGTAACTTCCATTAGGATAACAGATTGGTAATGGTAAGACAGCTTGATCCAGGAGGTTGATTGTACTTACTATCAGGCCATGAGTAACTTCCATTATATATAATTAGGATAACAGATTGGTAATGGTAATGGTAAAACAGCTTGATCCAGAAGGTTAATTGTACTTACTATCAGGCCATGAGTAACTTCCATTAGGATAACAGATTGGTAATGGTAAGACAGCTTGATCCAGAAGGTTGATTGTAACCAAACAATTTTCTTCGTCAGGGTAAGATCCTGGTTCACACAGACCTCCTCCAAATGTTGCAACAGTTTCCAAGTCTGTCTTCTCTATTTTTAAGCTACAAAAAAGAAAGTATATCATTGCTATATCTTATTTCATTACTAATATAAAAAAGAAGATGTGGTATAAGTCTATAATTCTTTATTATGACAAAACCTGGAGGTGCTGTGCACCTCTTAAAAAATGAATATAAAAAAACAAAATAGGAAATACACATTGCACAATGTGAAAGTTTGATTTTAGAATTTGAGAGTTTCATGAGAGTTTAGAAGAATCATGTAATAGCATAAAACCTTAAAATCACTGATGAGTCTAATGTAGAAAAAAATGTGTTTCTGACATTTTCTATTATTAGCTGGACAATGACCCAGTATTGACATTTTAAATATAAACAAGTGAAACTGCGAGCTACTGCTCACTGATGATAAACCAAATTCAGAAATCCTTGTATTGTAGTTCCTGAGAAAAATGTGACAAAAATTTTCAACTTGGTTATCATGTGTAAAATAATACACGTGTTCGGTAAACAGGAAGTTGTCGAGTGATGAATCTGAAAACACATCACACGATATAGCTGACTTATATCAAGTCTGAAACCAAATATCAGAAATCCTGGTAGTGCAGTTCCTGAGAAAAATGTGACGAAAAATTTTCAACTTGGCTATCAGGTGTAAAAATGATACAAGTGTTCGGTAAACAGGAAGTTGTCGAGTGATGAATCTGAAAACACATCACACAGTATAGCTGACTTATATCAAGCCTGAAACCAAATTTCAGAAATCCTGGTAGTGTAGTTCCTGAGAAAAATGTGACGAAAAATATTCATGGGACGGACGGACTGACTGACGGACTGACGGACTGACGGACTGACGGAAGGACAGACAGAGGTAAAACAGTATACCCCCCTTTTTTTCAAAGCGGGGGTATAATAAAAGTATACTTACAAGACAACAATTTCCAGATCTCCTATCACTGGGACGGAGAAGACAATATCAGTATTTATTATTTTCTCTATACCTGTCAAAGAAAAAATAAAATATGAGAATCAAACTATAACAGTGCATTTTAAATCATTTTAACTATATGTATATATATATATTCTACAACTGCATCAAGTGGAATACAATATTTATCCACTTGAGACAGTTAAATTTTGAAATAAAAAACTTGAGGCTAAATTTTACTGCTGAAAGTGGATAAATACAGTAGTGCCCAGGTTTGGTGGTGAAATCTATTTCTCTAATGAGTTTTAAAAGATATGCAAACAATCAAGATCCTTCTTTTTGAATGTTCTCTGTGTCATCAGGAATGGTCGACTTTTTACATGACATCACATTAGTAATTTCAAAGGAAAGCAAGAAAATTTGACGTCATAATCTAATTTTGATAAATGACTGAGATCAAACGAACCACATATTGATTAAAAAAAAAAAATTGCCTTTGGGCAAAACACAATAAGTATCTGTAACAGTATCAACATACCATCAAAATCAAGTTTTGGTAGCTGTATCACATCCTTAAACACATCAAAACCATAGCTGAACGTGAAATTACATGGGTTAAAATTAACATAAGCTTTAACCACTCTAAGAAACATTGATATTTTGACATTCATGCAGCATTCTACGGCCATGCAGTCACTGGAGAAGATGCAGTATACTTTCTCTGGTAATGTGAAGGACATCAGTGGACACTCTGCAATAAAGATATACTGAAGTCAAAATAAAAATTGCACAAGTTTAAAGAGAACACTTTTTTAAATTTGAAATATAAAATATGAAATAATAGTTTTGTCAAATAAACAATAAAATTTTGATAATACAAAAAACAAATTCTTACAATTTTGATTTTCTGCAAAGATAATATAAAATACATTAAAAATAATAGTTCTGTTTTGTGATTCTTTTTAAGGTGTATGTAACTGAGATTACCTGTCACTAAAAGAGTGACAGCAGAAATAAAAATACATTTTATAAAGATTGCCAATTGTATTTATTTGTAATACATAATTAAACTGCTCTCTAGCTGCAACATGTTTAAATATCTATTATGGAATTGAGGTATGTTTGATAATAACTACCTATATGCTTATTGACCTGGAAAAATGATATCCTTTGAGTCTACAATAATCAGTATAATGAAAATAAGTTATATAGTTTGAAATATATTGGTAACTAGAGGCTCTAAAGAGCCTGTGTCGCTCACCTTGGTTTTTGTGAATATTAAACAAAGGACGTAGATGGATTCATGACAAAATTGTGTTTTGGTGATGGTGATGTGTTTGTTCATCTTACTTTACTGAACATTCTAACTGCTTACAATTATCTCTAACTGCTTACAATTATCTCTATCTATAATTAACTTGGCTTAGTAGTTTCAGAGAAGATTTTTGTAAAACCCAACAACAGGTTGTCCGATTCACCTGAAAAATTCAGGGCAGATAGATCTGGACCTGATGAACAGTTACCCCATGTCAGATTTGCTCTAAATGCTTTGGTTTTTGAGTTATAAGCCAAAAACTGAATTTTACCCCTATGTTCTACTTTTAGCCATGGTGGCCATCATGGTAAGTTGACCGGGTCACGCCACACATTTTTAAAACTAAATACCCAAATGATGATTGTGGCCAAGTTTGGTTTAATTTGGCCACGTATTATCAGAGGAGAAGATTTTTGTAAAAGATAACTAAGATTTACAAAAAATTGTTAAAAATTGACTATAAAGGGAAATAACTCCTAAAGGGGTCAACTGACCATTTCGGTCATGTTAACTTATTTGTAAATCTTACTTTGCTGAACATTATTGCTGTTTACAGTTTATCTCTATCTATAATAATATTCAAGATAATAACCAAAAACGGGAAAATTTCCTTAAAATTACCAATTTAGGGGCAGCAACCCAACAACAGGTTGTCCGATTCACCTGAAAAATTCAGGGCAGATAGATCTTGACCTGATGAACATTTTTACCCCATGTCAGATTTGCTCTAAATGCTTTGGTTTTTGAGTTATAAGCAAAAAACTGCATTTTACCCCTATGTTCTATTTTTAGCCGTGGTGGCCATCTTGGTTGGTTGGCGGGGTCACGCCACACAATTTCTAAACTACATACCCCAATGATGATTATGGCCAAGTTTGGATTAATTTGGCCCAGCAGTTTCAGAGGAGAAGATTTTTGTAAAAGATAACTAAGATCTACAAAAAATGGTTAAAAATTGACTATAAAGGGCAATAACTCTTAAAGGGGTCATTTGACCATTTCCGTCATGTTAACTTATTTGTAAATCTTACTTTGCTGAACATTATTGCTGTTTACAGTTTATCTCTATCTATAATAATATTCAAGATAATAACCAAAAACAGCAAAATTTTCTTAAAATTACCAATTTAGGGGCAGCAACCCAACAACTGGTTGTCTGATTCATCTGAAAATTTCAGGGCAGATAGATCTTGACCTGATGAACATTTTTACCCCATGTCAGATTTGCTCTAAATGCTTTGGTTTTTGAGTTATAAGCCAAAAACTGCATTTTACCCCTATGTTCTATTTTTAGCCGTGGCGGCCATCTTGGTTGGTTGGCGGGGTCACGCCACACAATTTCTAAACTAGATACCCCAATGATGATTATGGCCAAGTTTGGATTAATTTGGCCCAACAGTTTCAGAGGAGAAGATTTTTGTAAAAGTTAACGACGACGGACGCAGGACGACGGACGACGCCGGACGCCAAGTGATGAGAAAAGCTCACTTGGCCCTTCGGGCCAGGTGAGCTAAAAAGGGTATAACAAGTAAACAAATTAGCAATGGACATTTAGCAGGTCTATAAACACAAGTTACATACGATTATCCTGGTCCATAATTCTTTTAATCATTTGTGCTCTAGTTCCATTGATTGGTTTCCCTCTTTCCTGTAGGGTCTGTTTGATTTGTTCATCTGTCAGTTCATGTGGGTTAAAACATGGCTTGTTGTCAATTATTGCCTGCAAAAAAATGAAAATTTACAATTTTGAAAATTGAGACTAAATATACATATAGTTACAACTTACTTATTTACTACTCAATTAAATGCTGTGTGTCACATAGCGGCATGAATTCAATCATATTTACTAATTCATTGCCAGGTAGATTTTTCAGACGAACACACTTGTCCCGCCATGCTAGAAATATATCAAGAGTTTAGCATGAGAGTATGCCTTCAAGTTATCTCTTTTAATTTGACTTGTTAGGTTGATGACTTCTTGACATTAACCCCACATTCCCTTAAATGCTGAAATTAAGTAAATTTGGCAAATTTTAGACCACAAAACTAGGGTTGTGGTTAATCATGTAGCCTTTATATAGGGCTTTATTTATTATGAATACTGAACAATAAGCTAACCTAGCTGCTAAATAATCTAAATACAGTTAACTCTCGTTGTCTCGAACTCAGTTGACTCGAAATTTCGGATGAGTCGAAGTTTTCACGTGGTCCTGAACTTTGTTCCATATATATGTATGTATTTCGACTCCTGATCAGTTGGACTTGGATGAGTCGAAATTTCGGTTGAGTCAAACTAAATTTACGGTCCCAAGGTTAACAAAAGCATTCACAAGAGGCTGTCACAACGACAGCAAACCGGATTTATTAACATTTATTTGTGTCCTGGCAATATCACAAGAACCATAACTGATGAATGCTGAAAGTGAAAATCGTCAATATCAAATTTGACCTCCATTTTGTAGTCAGTATCAACATATTAAAATTTGAAAAGCTTAGATTGAATGGTTCATTAGTAAATGTAACAACGTGAATTGAAACACCATTTTACGATCTTTCAAGAACCATAACTCCTGAACGGTAAAAGTCAAAATCGTCATTATTGAACTTGACCTCTATTTTGTCATCAGTAACAACATATAAAAATTTCAAAAGCTTTGGTTGAACGGTTTATGAGAAAATGCACGGACACGACTGGAAACTCCATTTTTCAATCTTTCAAGAACCATAACTCCTGAACGGTAAAAGTCACAATCGTCATTATTGAACTTGACCTCCATTTTGTCATCAGTAACAATATATTAAAATTTGGGAAGCTTTGGTAGAACAGTTCATGTGTAAATGCACATACACGACTGCAAACTCCATTTTTCAATCTTTCAAGAACCATAACTCCTGAACTGTAAAAGTCAAAATCGTCATTATTGAACTTGACTTCCATTTTGTCATCGGTAACAACATATTAAAATTTGGGAAGCTTTGGTAGAACAGTTCATGCGTAAATGCACGGACACGACTGGAAACTCCATTTTTCAATCTTTCAAGAACCATAACTCCTGAACGGTAAAAGTCAAAATCGCCATTATTGAACTTGACCTTCGTATAGTTGTCAGTAACAACATATTAAAATTTTAAAAGCTTTGGTTCAACAGCTCATGAGTTAATGTACGGACAACATTTGATTGCCGCCCGCCCGACAGCAAGGCCGCCTGCCGTACATCCACAAATCAATAACCAACATTTTTGTCACAAAAATCCGGTTAAAAATTCATTATTTATCTCGAACTAATACAAAGAAGTCAAAACATTACCTCTGGGATTTAAATGGATTGAATGTTG
The DNA here is from genome assembly GCF_965363235.1 of Mytilus galloprovincialis. Taxonomy (NCBI): domain Eukaryota; kingdom Metazoa; phylum Mollusca; class Bivalvia; order Mytilida; family Mytilidae; genus Mytilus; species Mytilus galloprovincialis. The sequence goes on along the minus strand of NC_134850.1, from coordinate 42,026,966 downwards.
ATCTGACAATACACGTGTAATTTCCGGTCACTGACCACTGTATTGATTTATAACATGCTATTTCCACGAGTGTTTACCTAAGATTATCTTTTATAGAATTTTGATAAATAATTAGTGATACATTGTTAATGTTCATGAAAAAGTATTTAAAATGTTTACAAAAACAATTAATTGTGATTTATACTAATGAGCTTGGATGTGTATAAAGTGAGGATTAAGACTTCTGTTGACGATCACCTAAAAACTACTCAATCGGCGTCTTTAATCTTGTTGTATTTTATTTTGAAAAGAAAGAGTGAAATGAAACAAAATGAAGAGAAATCTAAATTTTCTTAAAATCTCTTTTATCCGAGAATGAACAATTTATCAACTTTAAACGACCTAAATAACTCTAAGATCGATTGGAAATTACTCTCTCTGATAAAAGCCATAGGAAAAAATTGTAGCTGAAACAATTGAATAAGTAATAATAATGTTATTATAATAATGGAAGACCATGACATACAAATACATCGATCTGATACCAGAATATCGATCCCCTTCCCACATTCATCCGGATTTATAAAAGTCGGTTAAAGAGCTCTTAAGAGCTCATGTTCTTTGTTATTATGTATATATATGCAACCCGACTTTAAATAAAGATTACTTTACTTTACTTTACTTTACTTTAGCTTTACCAAGCTAAGCAAGAGTTGTGTCCCTTGGTCTGTCAAACTTTGGTTTTTGTTTGAGTCGAACTAGGTGTATCTCGAAATATTTCTCTGGTCCGGCTGACTTCCAGATAACGAGAGTCGACTGTACTGTGAAAGTACTTTTATTCGTGGGGTACCAAATTTTCGTGGTTTTCTTGGATGACTTTATCCACGAATTTAAGTGTCCAACGAAATAAAACAACCATTGTCCAAATCAAGACCTGGAAAGATCCCCATCGGTAGGTATGACTACTGATATGATCTAGAGAATATTTTGAATAACGCCAAATCGGAGAATACTTTAATAGCAGTCACAAACTACAACCGCATGCAGGATTATACCCATTTAATCTTTAATAACCTAAACTGTACAACTTGTGATTATTTAATTCTCTTTAGAATATTTTTGATCGATGAAAGTCAGAATTCATTCCGGTATTGATATGCTAGTATGATAAAGTGTTAATTTTATATCCTCATAGTTCTCATACATATGGGAAATTATAAATAATTTCATGCTGGGCTTGATTTTGATAAGAATTATTTGACAATTCAAAATACTTTTATAGCATTTGTTTATGCTACTGTTTTCTTTAGGTGACATTTTTATGGCCTAATTAACACCTTTGATGGTTTTTAATCTGTTGATCACTTTATCATGGATTAATTAGTGTTATCACTACGATTTACACAGGTCAATGTTTACTTTGCAATTTCTTTAATCAAGACTTTTTGTAACCTTCGTTTCTAAAGGCTTTAAATTTTCAATTTTTTTTTTAGAAAATTAAAATCCACAAATTTATAAACCCACGAACATGTAAATATTGTTCAAGCCACGAAAATTGATACCCACGAATTAAAGTACTTTCACAGTAGCCCTAAAAATCATGTCCCTAGTATCTAGAAAATTATGGCATCATATTGGTCATTAGCAATGGCATCATTTTTAACAGGCTATGCATAGTTTATCTTCAACAAAGATAGGTATCTTGGACATAGCAGCTGTACTAGCTACCACCATGTTGCATGTTCTATTTTTATCATTCGGAACTGCTGTATTTCATTCTATCACTTACCTGTAAAGTTTTGAGAGTTTGTACAAACTTTGCCCTGCTGTCTGTCATACCCAACTTTGTTAAAAACTCAATAATTGTCCCCATTTTCAGTCTACGTAGAGAAAACTTCTTCATAAAACTGTCTGCTTTCTGCATCAGGGTTGTGAATGGACCTAAAAATCATATATAATGAAATTATTATCTATATGATATGGTAAATGAAGACTTTCATAACATTATTCTTTAACTTAGAATACAAGCCAAGTACTAATTCCAATAGAACTTAGGGTGTGTGTGTGACTGCAGCTTCAGTTGTATAATGGAGACATTTCTGTTGATGTTGACTGCCACGCTAAAAAAGGTCATGGTGATCCCATTTGTTAATTCGTTCTAGTCAGGAAAATGCATGAAATATTTGGATATGGACATAATGTAACCAACAATCAATCAATCAAACAAAACAGCATCAAACTAGTCCGCTAATTAAACTTTTCTTGCATGCAATCACACCTAAATCCATTGATGCCACTTAATTTTCTTTCAATGGAATATTTCATTCTAATTTTGTGCAAAAAATATTTCAAAATACATGTATTGATGTTCTAAAACCAAAATGACTTTGTTTTTTCTACATTGAGTAGAGATATAGGGGAAAGGGTTGAGATCTCAAAAAACATGAAATGTAACATTTTTGTGCCTGTCCCAAGTCAGGAGCCTCTGGCTTTTGTAAGTCTTGTATGATTTTTAATTTTAGTTTCTTGTGTATAATTCAGAGTTTAGAATGACGTTCATTATCACTGAACTGGTATACATATTTGTTTAGGGGCCAGCTGAAGGACCCCCGGGTGCAGGAGTTACTTGCTGCATTGAAGACCCATTGGTGGCCTTCGGCTGTTGTCTGCTCTATTTTCTTTCAATGGAAGGTTGTTGTCTCATTGACACATTCCCCATTTCCATTCTCAATTTTATACTATGTTTACCATACCTACCTTTCTTCCCATCTTTGGAGTCATCAGGTAGGTTGTTTGCATTAGCCTTAGTTTTGGTATACATTCCATCTGGGTCACCTATAATCACATATCATTACATTTTAAGTTGTGATATGTGAAAATTATACTTTTTTTTAAATCTTGTTATGCATGAATACTCAAATCCATAGAAAATCAACCATACTTGCATATACATATGAAATAATCCTTTATATTACAGATATTTGATTTTTATTTATCTACAGCTAGAAATATGTTTTTATTTTTACTTTTTTACACATCAAACACACAAAATGTTAACATATAACTAGAGGCTCTAAAGAGCCTGTGTCGCTCACCTTGGTCTATGTGAATATTAAACAAAGGAAGCAGATGGATTCATGACAAAATTGTGTTTTGGTGATGTGATGTGTTTGTAATTTCCTTAAAATTACCAATTAAGGGGCAGCAACCCAACAACGGGTTGTCCGATTCATCTGAAAATTTGAGGGCAGATAGATCCTGATAAACAATTTAACCCCTGTCAGATTTGCTCTAAATGCTTTGGTTTTTGAGTTATAAGCCAAAAACTGCATGGCGGCCATCTTGGTTGGTTGGCAGGGTCACCGGACACATTTTATAAACTAGATACCCCAATGATGATTGTGGCCAAGTTTGGTTTAATTTGGACGAGTAGTTTCAGAGGAGAAGATTTTTGTAAAAGTTAACGACGACGTACGACAGACGCCAAGTGATGAGAAAAGCTCACTTGGCCCTATGGGCCAGGTGAGCTAAAAAAAAATTAACCAAGGGTTCCTTTAAGTAAAGTCATGATCCTTTAATAGATGCCTAAGGTTGACCATTATCTCCTACAAATTGCTTCAAAATAAAGAACAAAAACAGCAAATAAATGATAATGAAAAGCAGAATTCTGCTTTAAAAAAATATCAGGTCTCCAATCCCTTTTTCAGACAATGTCAAAAATGATTATAAAATTATCTAAGTGGTAATTACATACTTTTAATGGTGTCTGCTTCTTGTCCTGGGTCTTCACTAGCTGATGGTAGAGAGGGTGATAATATCTTACTTAGGTCTAAGTCTGGACTTGTGTTATTTGGAGCCTGTCCACCAAGTCCCACAATTACTCCAGCCGCTATTGTCTCAAACTGAAAAATAACACCAAACACACTTCTATGTATGCTAACTATTGTTTTACCCCGTCAACCAACTTTTATCCAAGAAACGAAATATGAATTGATCTGCTTGTATAGACATTATGACAGGTTATCCATAGACATACATGACTCAACATAAAATTTTATGAAAATAAACTTATATACAATAATTCAATTAGTATTTGCCTAACTTATCACCTATTTTGTAGTCATCACATGTTATTAATGACCTACAGCATGTAGACTCATTAGCAGTTCAATCATGAATTTTAAATAGAAACTGTAGAGGCATCTTTATTATAATTGATTTTGTTTAAAAGCAAGATTGGTTCAAATGGTAGAATCAGAAGGGGAGTGTACTGTCTTTACTTACCTTATACACTAATTTGTAGTCATCACATGTCTGTGACCATACTGGAACCTCAAAGAATCTAGGAGACAGGAACTTAGTAGGATCAACCGTTCCATTGCCTTTCTTCATGGCAAAGTGGATACTATTGAATGGATAACAAGGTGACTGTTTTGCAGTACCAATAGGTTCTCCAGCTGCAATCTATTAATAGCAAATACATCATTTTATGTTGGATCCACAAATATTTTATTGGGTCATAAATGACTGAATGAACAGCACAAAGACTCCATAGCAGATTGATTGGTTTTTAACACCACTTTCAGCACTCTTTGCTAGAACATGGCATCTATATTTTATTGGTGGAGGGAGTGGCTAGAGAGAACCATAACCTTTTGAAAACTGGCGATTGAAGTCAATTAATATTGGAATCAAAGGCACCTTATACAAGCCTGTTTCAAACTCACAATACCAGCCTCTCTTTTTATTTTTACATATTGATCAGTGTAGTCAAGAAGATGAAATACCTAGACCTCTCAGCCAACAATGCTCCCTTAGCAGTCTAAAAAATGTCTATAAAGAATATTTCTCAAATAAGCAAGAAATATCTTAACAGTATTTCATAAGCAAGAAATATCTTAACAGTATTTCAAAAACACCCATTATTTTTCATTTGGTATTTGGTTTTTTTAAAACAAGTTTGTTTTAAATTGTTTTACTGTAACCATCCACTTCCTATGCCGCTATTTTTTTTAAATTAATTGACCCCAAAGTCAATTGGTTTGTCTGAAGTTTTTCTTATAAATCTTACCCTGTATTCAATGTAAAGTTCGTCTGATGGATGCAGAATAGTTGTATTGACATTCACATTGTTTACATAGATCTTTATGTCCTTTAAGGCAGCAGTGTTGGCCTCAATGATAACCTCATCAGGATTATCTCCCTTATATACAATTCCAGGAAAAGGAGCAACCACCTGTTACAAATATACATCAATCGTTATTTTTCTTTTATATAGATTTTTTACTTGAAAAATAATTTCTGAAATAAAGATCCCACATCATAACATAGTGTTAGAGTATGATTCCAAAAGAGTTATCTTTTATTTCAATACTACCCAAATGGTTTTAGATTGTGCTGATACTGTTAAATATTTAAATTGTAACTGCCATGTCATTAACTGCAAAGTAAGTATCATTTGTTTCAATTACTTTCTTGTCTTATTTCACAATCCTATTGTATATAACTGTATATCTCTAATGAAACTATTTTGCATTGATGATTCAGATTGGATGACAACTACCATAATATTCTCAACCTCAACTCAGCAAAGGACTTCTTTTTGCCAAATTTCATTACAATATGAAGTGTACTACTGCGATTTCATGGTCATTTGTTGGATACAAATTTTTGTGGGTACTGGTGAACCATTAATTAAATGTTCCACTAATTGCAAATTTTCTATAGGTTTGTATTCAGAGTTTGGCAAAACCACAAAAATCATATATCCACAAAAATATAGGCATTTCTCAATTGGTAACCCAAAATTAAAGGACTCCACAGTATAAGCCTGTAATGGAATAGCCAAAATAATACTTACTGTACGTCCAACATCAATTTCAAGTTCCACGCCTTGTACATCAAATTCTGCTTGGCCGGATTTTCCCATTGTTGAAGGATAAAATCCTTTTCCACTACAAGGTCCTGCATTTAATCTGTACAGTCTAGGAAAATCTATGTGACATTTGGGTCCAAAAATGGAATTTATAATTGACTGTCCTAATTCATATCTGAAACAATGTTAAATAGTTTCTTAAATTCATATACCCTCTAATTGTGTACAGAAAAAGTTAAGATTATATAAGTCTACATGTTGAAAATGAAAATAAAATTTATTAATTTGAAGGGACCATTGATTTTTTTCTTATTTTTGGATTCAAATATTAATTTAGCTCTTATATATACTCCTTCCTATGGTGCAGATTGTTTTAAGGATATTTTACCCATACTTTCTATTTACAATAACAATTGAAATGATGCTGGATAATTACAACCATCTGATATAATTCTACAAGATGACTACCATTAGAAAATTTTCAGCAATATTTTGTACCTGCTAGCTTTAAGCTCGTGCATTCCTTTATGATCTAATGTGTTATATTGCAAAAACATTAGTTGGCTAAGCTAATAAGACAATTCCCAAGATAAAAATTTGTCTCCTGAAAGTTAAAAAATGAAACTTATAAAAAAAACCTTAAAACATACCCTTCCTTCAGTATTGCATATGCCTCTTTCACTTTTTTCACTAGATTGAAGAATTCTACATATTTTGCTATAAATCTATCTGCTATTCCTTTCAGTCCATCGAAAGGTTCTAGAAGTTCGGTAATAATATTAGTCAAATTATCTATTATCTGTTCTTTTATTTGTTGCTGAAAATATAAAAATAAGAAAATTAAATAAACTATATGATAAGTTTTTTAGAAACATACAGCAAACCATCTGCATAGCATCAATAGCTCCATGTGCCTTTCCTGTAGCATAGGGTATCAACTAGTCAGTTTCTAAATGATGTAGTTTGTTGTCATGTGTTTTTTGGGGTGTTTTTTTTTAAATATCTTCATTACATAGATGTTTGATAAGAATTCCACATATGGAGCAGAATCAGCTTACTCTTCTAAAGCCTCTAAGATCACCACTGTTGGTGGGTTTTTACGGGTAAATCCTATTTAGATCACCACTGTTGGTGGGTTTGTATAGGTAGAATCCTATTTAGATCACCACTGTTGGTGGGTTTGTATGGGTAGAATCCTATTTAGATCACCACTGTTGGTGGGTTTGTATGGGTAGAATCCTATTTAGATCACCACTGTTGGTGGGTTTGTACGGGTAGAATCCTATTTAGATCACCACTGTTGGTGGGTTTGTATGGGTAGAATCCTATTTAGATCACCACTGTTGGTGGGTTTGTACGGGTAGAATCTTATTTAGTATTTTATACATGGTTTTGTGTTGCTAAACCTTAGTTTTGTATACTGTTTTTTGTCTTTTAAAATTTTTTCTTTGAGTTGCTTTTCAATTAGTTTGAATATCACTTTGTTATCTATTGCCTCTGTTTGATTGGAAGATCACAATCATGTGATCCTTTATAGTGATGCTTTACGTCCCATGACAATTCAACAATGACTGCACATGCTCTACTTGAACAATGTAAAGAGATGCATTTATGGTGAATAAAACTCATAATTTCCTGGTCTCAGTATGCTTCTTTTTCGTAGTTCAATTTAGGGTTGTTAAATGCTGACTGCAAACATAATGTATGAAGAGCTGTATGTACTTCACTTAAGGTGGCTCAGGGGTACAAAAATTTCAGCAAAAACTTAAACCTTTATTTTTTCATTACAAATTTTATTTATTACACTATTAGTTATTACTTTATGATATGTTACAAAAATCAACCAAAAAAATCGATTCAGTTTGGCCCCAGATGACTTTTAAAATGTTTATATCATTGAAAAAGCTCCAAATTATCTCCCTTTGGTGCAAAAATGCCTTTTTTTTGGCATTAAATTTGAGATATCTTTTTTGACTCATCGGTGACCTATATTTTTTATTATTGTTTTCAAATAAGCTGTACATAAACTAAATAATTGTAAAATTTAAGCCATTTCTGTAATTAGGTTATTTTTTTATTTCGATATTACCTCTATTTCTCCTATTAGTTCAACAGAAACAAAATGTATGCTTCTTTCGGAGGCAGATTGTGAGCGTAAATGAACGGTCACCCCTTTTTTTTTATTTTCTTTTTCTTTTAAGTATTTGATAAAGTTCATTTATAAAAAAATATAGCGAAATCCTATATTAGAAAAAAAAAGATTTATACCCAGGAGCCCCCTTAACTCTTTTCCAACCAGAAGAAACATTTAACTCTTCAACCAAATAAAACACTTGAAAAGTAAATTATAACATTTGACAGCCACTGCTTCAGTTTATGCTGTGAAGTTAGATTTTCTTATTTCATAACTGAAGATGGTCCAGAAACTTAATACAAATGTATAAAGAACAGCAATAAAAACTACAGTTCCTTTGTTGTAAGCGTATTTGTAAAATCTACCAAAACACCAGAGCATGGTTTCAGGTAAACTTGCAATTTCATGGATATTTGGTTTTGTGGTTTTGCCAAAGTTTGTATATATTCATATAGATTTTTTTTATGTTGTTGAACCTTTAATTCAGGGTTCCCCATCACCCACGAATCCACAAACATTGTTATTTAACGATTAAAAATAATGAATCCACAGTTATATAGGATAAAGTGGTCTAACCAACCTGTGAGACTTTGCCTTTAGTGAATTTTGCCACAGGATCATCTCCCTCTATAACAGTAGTTGCTATCCAGACAGGGCCACCTTTTGCCAAAGCAACGGTGGCTTGTTGTGCAAGTGTAGAAATCTCTTCAAAAACTGTTTCAATGTCCCACCAGTAGGGTTTTTCATCTGCAAAGAATTTAAATATTGGAAAATGTTACTGTACATGTTTGTAATACAAAGATGCCCTCCCAATTCTATATGCACCTAAACTCAAAACAGAACCAAAGAAGTTTGTACATAAATGCATGTCTTTATCTTCTACATTCAAAATAATGTTTTGAAAAATTCTCTTTATTCACCTGCATCATACTGTGATGAGCTGCAAAAATTGGACAGATATTTGTAAGGCCTTTACAAACAAATAAAGGTCTTTGTTTTCAGTCTTCATTCAGAAAGCTGCATGTTCATAAATTTAACATTGTTACAAATCATGTCCTCAATTGAAAATGATGAGGGGAGGACAGGCAAAATTAAATCTCTATGTTGTCTGCCTTAAAACTATGTTGTCCTTTTACTTACCTTTCAAGAAGAAGCAGGCTTCTTGTGTTTTATTCTTTGCGTCTAGTAATGCCTTTATGGACATAAAAATCCTGAAAACAAAATATGCAAATTATGACCCAATACATTATTATGTTCTTCAATGAAATACAACATTAGACAAACACAACAGTCTATATAAAAAAGATGTGGTTTGATTGCCAATGAGACAACTCTCCACAAGAGAACAAATGACACATCAATTAACAAGTATGGGTCACCCTATGGCCTTCAAGAATGAGCAAAGCCCATACTGCATAGTCAGCTATAAAAGGCTCAGAAATGACAAATGTAAAACAATTCAAACAAGAAAATTAACAGCCTAATTTATGTACACAAAAAATGAATGAAAAACAAATATGTTATAGATATTTCATATCTTTTGGACAGTTTTGTGGTGTTTCGAAAATTATACTTATGAAACACCACAAAACTATCCAAAAGATATGAAATATCTGTTTTAACCTATCGCATATATTGCTGATTAAAAATGTGCATTTCATATATTTTTGTTAGTTTACTTTAAAAATACTTTTATAAGAATCAGTCAAATTACCCTTTTTGGACCTTACACATTAAGCGCCATCTTATCTTCTTTCTGAAATAAGCAGGGGCTTGTAAAATAGCGGGAACATCAGTTAGACAAGATTTTTCGACAGCGATGGATGCACATCTACATTGGTGACGGGTAACATTATACAGACAAAAGAAATTGTATGTTCTGCATATGGCTGCAAGATATATTTTAAAAGTTTTCCCGACCCCCAGATTAAAAGTTGAACTGCAAAGGGTTAGTGTATTTTTTTATTTTATCAAAATGTTAAATGTTCGAATGTTTAAATTTTTATTGTTAATTAATTTTATGATTCTGTGGAAATTTGAATCTCAAGAATCTTTTAGTGAGTTTGGATGAATAATTCCACGTTTTAATTTGTACCAGAAGCCCAAGTCATGCATTAATTAACAGGGATTTCAAAATATTTTTTTAATTCTCAAACATAATTGTTATTACTTAAGCAACCTCGTTAACAGTTTAGATTTATATCAAATCGGATGAGAATCCAGGATTTTAGGAGTCTAGCAAAAAAAAAAAGACTACGCATCAACTATACACAAAGCTCCTTGAAAAGGCTGTGCCTTCCCCTCCCTTCTACCCCAAAAAAATTTGCCTCAGCAATTTTAAAACCTTTTACCCAATACATTCATGTAGCTGTACAGTGGAGGCTATGGGACTACAATCTAACTCTAAGTAGACATCTGAATCACCGAAAATCAACTTATATTTTCATGTATAATTTGATAATTAAAAATTTTAACACATTTATACCTTTTTTTAAATTTGTTCTTGACAATTTTTTGTTCATTAAAAAATATAGGGACAATGGGGGTGGTGTACGTGGGTTCGATTCCCACCCTAGGCATTCATTTATATCCGCTGGTGCAAAGCGGGCAGTTTAGCTTAGTGGCCCCACATTGACTCTGTTGTTCATATGTCAATTAAAAAAATTCAGGCGGCCTCGTTCAGGTCTTGCCATCTTTGTTTTTCTTTTTGAAAATCATACACAACAAAACCATGGTATAATTGTAAAAATTATACCATAGATAGCTATGGTATAATTTTCTGTTATTGAGATTTATACTCTTGTTGCATTCCCATAGGTTACATTGTACAGCTATAGGTTAAGTAACATATCAACAAACTACAACCACTGAATTACTGGCTTCTGACTTGAGACAGGCAAATACATACAGAATGTGGTGGGATTAAACATGTTAGCGGAATTTAGTCTAGTCAATTTCAGCAATATTTTGAATATCTATAACTACTAAATAAAGATAAAGATATATGTATACTCTTTATAAAATATTCAAATAAACAAACTATTGGCATGTCTTCCACAGATGTGGCTATGCTCAACAAAAATAAACACATACACTGTTATGTTGGAAGCCAAAAACGTAATAATAAATTGTTGTATACAAATTGTGGTTCTAAATTGTTGAAATTTACAAAATCTCTTATACCAGTAGGTTTTGTTAATGAGGCCCTATAAATATAAATTCAAGTATACTCACTGTACAACACCTTTGCCAATCTTAACTAAAGCTGTTTTAGGATCTTTCATTATGACCTTGAAACCATCAATGATATCAACGATACTTTCATAAATAAATTTGGCATTCTGTGGAATGATAACAGTGATGGTCTGTACTAATGTCTGAAAGATCAAATAAATCATAAATAAGTTTGGCATTCTGTGGAATTATAACAGTGATGGTCTGCACCAATGTCTGAAAGATAAAAATAAATAATAGATAAGTCTGGCATTCTGTGGAATTATAACATTGATGGTCTGCACCAATGTCTGAAAGATAAAAATAAATCATTAATAAGTTTGGTCTTCTGTGGAATTATAACAGTGATGGTCTGTACCAATGTCTGAAAGATCAAATAAATCATAAATAAGTTTGGCATTGTGGAATTATAACAGTGATGGTCTGTACCAATGTCTGAAAGATAAAAATAAATCATAAATAAGTTTGTCAATCTGTGGAATTATAACAGTGATGGTCTGCACCAATGTCTGAAAGATAAAAATAAATCATAAAAAAGTTTGGCATTTTGTGGAATGATAATAGTGATGGTCTGAACCAATGTCTGAAAAATAAAAATAAATCATAAATAAGTTTGGCATTTTGTGGAATTATAACAGCAATGGTCTGAACCGATGTCTGAAAGATAAAAATAAATCATAAATAAGTTTGGCATTCTGTGGAATTGTAACCGTGATGGTATGCACCAATGTCTGAAAAATAAAAATAAACCATAAAAAAGTTTGGCATTCTGTGGAATTATAACAGTGATGGTCTGCACCAATGTCTGAAAGATAAAATAAATCATAAATAAGTTTGGCATTCTGTGGAATTATAACAGTGATGGTCTGCACCAATGTCTGAAAAATAAAAATAAATCATAAATAAGTTTGGCATTCTGTGGAATTATAACAGTGATGGTCTGAACCAATGTCTGAAAAATAAAAATAAATCATAAATAAGTTTGGCATTCTGTGGAATTATAACAGTGATGGTCTGAACCAATGTCTGAAAAATAAATATGAATCATAAACAAACATTCCTGGCATTAAATATTTCTATGTTTAAATAAATATGGGGGGAAAACATATTTATTTCTTTGTTTGAAAATTATCAAACAAGAAAGTAGGCTATAAGAGATCTTGCCCCACTCGCTCTTATTCCTATGTTCAGTAAAGATTGAAATCAAGATCAAAACCATAAATTTGCATTTAAGGTGGTACCTAACACTACAGGGAGATAACTCTGTAAAATCAGCTAAACATTTTAATAACATTGTGTAGTAAAGGGAATATTAAGCTTCTCAATGATCAAAATTGGTATTTTTCAAACTGCTATATAACCAGTGTAATTTTTCTGATAAAATGGTTGGTTCAAAATTTTTGAAATTTTTATATTTTTGTTAAAGGGTCAAAGTAAATACTTTGTCAAAATTTACTGAAAATTAAACGAGCCAAATTAATTTTAGTGAAAGTGTTGGGTACCACCTTAATATTGAAAGTTCACAATATCATGAACATACATGTGAACTAAGTTTAAGTTGACATGACCACAACTTCATGAAAAAGTACCCTTACTTTAACATGATATGTTATAGATGAATGTACAGAACAACTAACTGAAAGACGGAGGCAAACAGGAATATTCAGTCCGGAAAAGATAGCAGTCCCTACTATCCTATGGCGGGGCATGAAATGTCCATGTTGCAAGGTGTGTTCAATTTTTTTCGGGTCTTCTTAATAGTACTTCTGCTTTCTAGAATGATCTTATGCTCAGACTTGTTTCTTATTCTTGTATGATCGTATTGCACAGTCTTGCATCTGCACAAATCTTTTTGAGCTATTCCTTTTCTATGGTTTGTCCATCAGGGAATATTTTCTCTTTTTTCAATTGAAGAATACTATCAGGTTATGTGTTATGTTTCTTGAGAGATTTTTGTTTTAAATAAGATAGATGCTTGTAAATATAAAATATTCTCCAATTTTAAAATCTTTAGCTACTTACATTATAAAAGTTCATTATGTCTGTTTTAACATCATTAAAGACTGTTGTTACTTTAACAATCAGATTTCTGAGTGGTCTTAAAAAGGGAGGTAATTCTTCCTCATCGAGCTGTCCTAACATTTTCATCACATTGACTGCTTTGTCCCTGAGACTCCAAACCTGATAAATAATCAAGAAAATCACTTTAGACAAACATAAAGAATCAACAAAAACAATCAAAATACACTAAACATAATGTAAAACTGATTGTTGGTGTTTTTCGTGGTCAAGTCCATATCATAGATACTATCAGCAATATTGGTTATTTTGTGCACTTACGGTCATTTTTATTGGTAGAGGAAGAGCGGTCATTTTTTTTAAATATATCAGAATCATATAAATCGGAACAAAACAAACAATTATATAAATGGAATAGCTCTTGCATAAAATATAGGTCATGATGATCCATTTGTTGCATGTTCATTTACTTCTACCAAAGATAAGTCTATAGACAATATCATTCTTTATGTTCTTTAACCGATCTGAACTTTTATTACAAAATCTGAGTTATGCAAGAGGGACGAAAGATACCAAAGGGACAGTCAAACTCATAAATCTAAAACAAACTGACAACACCATGGCTAAAAATGAAAAAGACAAACAAACAACAGCACACATGACACAACATAGAAAACTAAAGAATAAACAACACGAACCCCACCAAAAATTATTCAATAATTCATTATCTCATTTTCTAACTTTTTTTTCTGTCATCTTATAAAGGATGATTTGAGCTAGACTAATTCAAGATGATTTATATACAGATTATTTTTCTTTTTTGTGAAAATGATGTAAAATAATAACTTGAACTGTGAAAACTCAAGGTCTATGGTATTCTTTAACTCATTTACATTACTTACCTTGCCAGGTAACTCCTGCAAGGCATCTATGAATTCATTAACTATTTCTTTGATGCTTATTTGACCACCAATGAGGTCTTTAAACAACTGCACTCCAGTTTCAACGCCCTGAACAATCTCCCCCGTTTTCTTGTCAAACTGTGTAGCCAATTGAGCTATCTTCTTCATGTCATTTTCCTAAAAGCAAAACAGCAATACAAATCTCCTTGACAAGTTATGACCTTACACCAATATATAATAAACACTGTGGCAACATGGGACAGTTGTTGTCAGACCATTGAATATATGAATAAGTCCATACAATTTTATAAAAGTTTTTCTTCAATGTGTGTACAAATTCTTCGATGAAAAATTTAACTGTCATAAAAATTAACATAAAATTGTGGTCAAAATTAACATCTAAAATCAAAATTGGAAAAATGAAAAAAATTATGATATCAAAGCAGTGTGAATTGAGATACGTACTTAAATCCTTTAAAATCGAAAAAACCAATCCCTTGAATGCAATTCACAGTTGGGTCTTTAAAAGTAACTTTTAAAATTAAAATTTTTTTTCAATACTCGTCCAAATGTCTAATAAAAAATATTTGGTTGCCCTCTTAAAAAAGATAATTCTTGAACCATTCATAGAGTTTCGTTTTATCTAACAAACATACTTGTAGAATATTCAAGTTGTACTGGGTGCCTCCTTTAAAACAAAGTCTTGCTACAAAGAAGTCCAAGTTTGTATCCAAAATTCCCAGAAGCACTCTAGCATAAGCTTCATCATGAACATTTATTCTCAAATGACCACTTAAGGGCTCTGCAAAAAAAAACATCACATAAGTGTGTGAAAAATACACATATACTAGCTACACTCTTACCTCAGCTTCATTTCAAACTAGCTCTTCATGTGTATTTAAAACATTAGAAACATATACCATTCCCCCATAGTCCAGTATTTTAGGTGAATCCATTCATGTACATGTTTAGTAAAGACTAGATTATTTTCAGCAAAATCAAGCATTGTCCTTAATATACATAGCCAAGATGTGTCCTTTGATGTAATGTGATATCTGCGTTAAAGTCCAGATTAATAGCTATATAGGATAATATAATTATACATTTAACTACTTTTTGAGAAAAAAATATATGAGATGACAAAATTGAGTACGAAATATAAAGAATAACAAATTAATCCCATAAAAATATAGTTTGGAATTTAATTTTTGTTTATATGTTGTTGTTTTTTTTTCTTTTAAAGTTAAGTGATAAGCCATTTAATATATGTAGATATCTTGTAAGGGAGGTAAAAAAATATTTTTTATAGAAACTTACATTTTTCCAAATATGTTCTTTATATTCTTTATTTGAATGGTATTCATATTTTTGGCAGTTTCATCCCTCAGTGCAAATACTTTCTCAGGGTATTTGATCCCTACATTATCAGAGGTCTTAGAACAAGAGGTGTGTAACTGCTATATTTCTACATAATAAAAGTGATGACAACTTACCAATTTTCAGATCCAGCATGTTATACATGATAATACCAAATGCAGCACCTACAGATTCAGATCCTAACATCTTTCTCCAATCAACACTTGGGGCCTCAAGTCTAAAGTTCAACTTGGGGAACTTTTCTAAAAATCCAACAGATCTTTTTTCTCTGAGATGAGGTGCTATTTCCATAACTCCAGATTCATAGGGATCAATAACACCAGTACCATTTATGTCTTCTCTCCTGGATAAAATCAAAAAAATTTAAATCACTGAAATGAAGTACTGTGGATTCAGTTATTTTCATGGGTACCAATTTTTGTGGATTAAGGAAAACTTGCATGTTGGTGGATATTTAATTTTGTGGTTTTGTCAAAAGTCTGCATACAAGCCTTTATAGAATATGTCATTCTTTGAACAATTTATTTCATGGTTCACATGCACCCATGAAATCCACAAAAATTAGTATCCAACGAATAATAATGAATCCACAGTAAATATCTATGTGAGAAACTATTTATCCAAAAGGTAGACACTTTCTGTTTTAATATCAAAATTTCAATTATAAACCTTTTTACTTTCAACGATTATTTCTAGTTCTAAATACTTACGCTTTTAGAGGGGTGATAATCCTAGCTTGAGGATGTGCTTGATACTGTAATAAAGCCTCGTAATGGACCTCATCATTCTCATCATTATTTAAACTTTCGCTTTTAGAGGTGTGATAATCCTAGCTTGAGGATGTGCTTGATACTGTAATAAAGCCTCGTAACAGACCTCATCATTCTCATCATTATTTAAACTTTCGCTTTTAGAGGTGTGATAATCCTAGCTGGAGGATGTATTCGATACTGTAATAAGTCTCATAACGAACTTCATCATTCTTATAATGTTTTAAACTTACGTATTAAGAGGTGTTATAATCCTAGCTTGAGGATGTGCTTGATACTGTAATAAAGCCTTGTAACGGACCTCATCATTCTTATAATGTCTTAAACTTACGTATTAAGAGGTGTGATAATCCTAGCTTGAGGATGTGCTTGATACTGTAATAAAGCCTCATAACGGACCTCATCATTCTTATAATGTCTTAAACTTACGTATTAAGAGGTGTGATAATCCTAGCTTGAGGATGTGCTTGATACTGTAATAAAGCCTCGTAACAGACCTCATCATTCTCATCATTATTTAAACTTTCGCTTTTAGAGGTGTGATAATCCTAGCTTGAGGATGTACTCGATACTGTAATAAGTCTCATAACAAACTTCATCATTCTTATAATGTTTTAAACTTACGTATTAAGAGGTGTAATAATCCTAGCTTGAGGATGTGCTTGATACTGTAATAAAGCCTTGTAACGGACCTCATCATTCTCATCATTACTTAAATTTACACTTTTAGAGGTGTGATAATCCTAGCTTGAGGATGTGCTTGATACTGTAATAAAGTCTCATAACAGACTTCATCATTCTTATAATGTCTTAAACTTACGTATTAAGAGGTGTTATAATCCTAGCTTGAGGATGTGCTTGATACTGTAATAAAGCCTTGTAACGGACCTCATCATTCTCATCATTACTTAAATTTACACTTTTAGAGGTGTGATAATCCTAGCTTGAGGATGTGCTTGATACTGTAATAAAGTCTCATAACGGACTTCATCATTCTTATAATGTCTTAAACTTACGTATTAAGAGGTGTTATAATCCTAGCTTGAGGATGTGCTTGATACTGTAATAAAGCCTCATAACGAACTTCATCATTCTCGTCATACATGGCAGCTTTATACATCTCATCAGCAGCCTGAAATAAAAGTTTTATGACTTAAATTTTATTTCATATTAATGCAGTATTTAAACATTTAGACTTAAGGCTATCCAGAGACAAAACCATTAAATGGGGTAATCTGGTGTGCTTGGACTGTTTTCTGCTCTTTGGTTGGGTCGTTGTGTCTTTGACACTTTTCCCATTTCCATTCGCAGTTTTAACCAATCAGAAATTAGAATTTCACTCATATTTTAACTGTACTTGACACCTACTAATAGTAAGTAAGTCAGCAAATAATTAAATACATTATTTTTTTAATTCAGTCAGGTCATTCAAATGAATAATGAAATAATAAAATTCTTGTTACACATTCATAACTAATGCAAACTATTAAAAATGCTTTGTTATGTTACTGTCTCATAGTATTTACAACCTTTCAGTCTACATACAACTCACCATTTCATGTTCATATTTCCTTAGAGCATGAACTCCAGCTCTTTTGATCCAAGGTGAGTTAGTTGAGTTGATATGTGAAACAATATATTCAAAAGAGAAGTCCATTCTGGCATTTCCTAATGTTTCTAACAGAATCACTCTCCAATGGTCATAGTCTATTTGTTCTTGTTCACTCTGAATTGCTCTTTTCTTTCTGTATTCAAATGGATCTAACAAAATATAAAATATGCATGTGTAAAAAATGTAAGCAGATTAAATCAATTTAACCCTTATCATAGAGGGAAAATCACCTGAATAAAGGGATGGTCTTTATGAAAAAGAACTAAGGATTTATCATTTTTTACATTTAATTTAAAACAAATATAGAGAGAGGTGTTCAAAACACAAAACAAAGATATTACCATGTATTCCTAGCCATTGATGAACTTGTACAGTTATTTTGATGGCCTCCTCTTCCCGTCCAGCTTTAGTTAACTTGTGTGACACTGAGCCGAGACAGAGTAAGACCCTTTCATGGAGATCCTCTTTGTACATCTCTTCTGGGTGGTCATCTTTGTTAAATACAAGATCTTCCATGGCAGATATCATATTCTGGAATAAAAATGAATCAAACTACAGTTTACACTTTCTTAAAACCAATGAAAGGAAATGTGGGCTATATGACAAGAAGATAGCAGATAAATAAAAAATAATTATAAAATATCCCTTCAATATTATCATTATCATAATAATTGTTTGAACTAGTGCCAATAATTGTATGCATTTCAAGATTATACATTTGTTTTTTGTTACACTTCAGTGTTTCTGTGTTCCTCTTATAGTTGGTGTGTTTCTCTTGGTTTCAGTTTGTAACCCGGCTTGTTTTCTTTCAATCAATGTTTGACTTTTGAACAGGATTATACTTCTGTTGCCTTTATTTATAAATATTATTGTTAACTTTGTGTAAGTACAATACATACATCATGTGGTGGGTTGTCTTTTCCTACAATGTGTGTCAGCAGCCTTAAGATAAGTGTAGGCTTAGGATCAGGACTCTTTAGAATATAATCTGCCAGGAGGTTCTCACTGAAGTTTGTATACAGGACTCCAAAGGCATCCAGCATGGTGTTCATTGCTCCTACATACCTTGCACGACTGAAAAAAATAAACAGATTTAGATAAGACTTAAGCGTTTAAAACATTTGAAATTAAACTTCTGTTTGTCAGGACAATTCTCAGCGTTAGGGTTTTGAATATGTAAAAAGTAATTTCATCTGATTATACTTTAACAAGAATGAGTCCATAGTACACAGATGACCCACCAGCACTATAATTTTCTATGTTCAGTGGACAGTAAAGTTGGGGTCAAAATTCTAAATTGGCATTAAAATTAGAAAGATTATAGTTTTGTTGGTGGGGAAGTAGCTTGAGAGAACTAATGACCTTGAGAGAACAAATGACCTTGAGAGAACTAATGACCTAGTTAATCAAGGTCTCTGTGAAACACACTTTTCAATGAGCAGGGTTCAAAAATGACAACATTGATAGGTTAGTGATCACTGTCAGACCTTCTTACACCACTCAGCCACCACTGTCCTTGTGCCCAATTCTACAGTACTATTTCTAAGCAAAGCAGAAAGACAAACTTTCATTAGCTTCAAACTTACACTGCTTTTCTTTACATCACAATACAATAAAAGTTTGAAAAAGGAATCTGACTTACGTTGGTTTAAGTTCTACAAAGTAGTAATTAGCAAGCTTTATTAGTTCTTCTTCTGGTATTGATTTTAGCACATCGACTATCTTGAAGAAACAAGCATTTGCTTCCAATGTACGACCTGTAAAAAAATAGAACAACTTTATTACTCAAAATCTGTTGGAGGTAAACTCATTAATATATATGTATGAGAGAACATGGTTAATTTAATAGTTGAAATTGGACCTTGAAATAGCTTTGCTTTAAGTAATCGTATTAAAACAGAATCATTTAGTTACTATTTAAACAAATATTAGACTACCGGTAATAATAAATACAACCGATACTGACTGAATTTTTTTCTTTGTGATTATTTTCATAAATCCAGACTTATTATGACAATATCATTTGTAATATACATTACTACCAATAGATGCAATCATTTTGATAGTATTTTTACTGACTTCATAATTTTTTTCAATTACAAAAATCTAAACATCATTTACTTTAACGGATTCAATGTTTATCTATCACTTACATAATGTCTTATTTGCCATAAGAAGTTGCATCTCGTTTCAGATCATTAACTTACAGATAATACTTAGCGACCAAGCATACAACCTACCTAAGTGATTAGGAATACTTAAGAATGGATTATCCGGTGACTTGTAATTGTTTAAAAGTGAGATAAAATTAAAACATTCAATCTGTGCTTAAACAAAAATTGATAAAAATTATTGTTTTTAAATGTCAACATCTTCTAAATGATTGAAAAATGTAATGTCAGCCATGTAGTTGTGGGGAGAAATAAAGAACTGAAGAAGGCCAATGGCTGAAACATCTGGAAAAATTAATTTATTGATACAATTATATTAGGTATGTTCCCTATTGGAATTTTGAAAACAAAGGAAAATTATTGGATAAACATAAAAGAATGTTCTTGAAGTTATAATGAGATACACAAACTACAATTTGTCATTTTAATATTTACCATTGTGAGGCTGGGTCCACATGCAGGTTATGTTCCCTTTGATATATTGCCAAGCTGTAGCACGGTCAAGAATTGGAGTTTTTCTTGTAATCTGGAAAAAAGATTTGATGAAATTCAAATTTCAGGCCTCGGGAACTAAAAAATTGATAAAATACAAAGGATGTATCATTAGTTTAAATTAAAAGTGGAATAATTGATTTATTGTTGATGTCCATTGGCAAATACTACACAAATATTCAGAGCAAAGCCTACTTATTCATTATAAATCAATTAGATAGGTTGAAAAAAGAGGAGGACCAGGAGTTCAGCCTAGAATTCTTAATTTCAATAATATAGGCATTTTGGGTCAAGTTAGAAATTTGAACAAATTCGATCCAGAGATTGAATAAAATATCTCCATTGGAACCATAAGGTCAGCACTTCCCAAAATTGTTAAAATTTACCAAATGATTAATTGACTATTAATACAAAATGGTAGATGCTTAAATTTGTGTCCTTTCACATAATTTAGTGTTGATGATCTTTGATGAATTCATTCACCATCTTAAAGCTCAGTTGACAAAAGCATACACTATGATTTGGTTGCTAATATTCATTGATTGTTGGTGACCTAGTCAGAATATATTTTGGTAAATAAGCCTGATGTACAATGTAAGTTTTCTGACCTTGGTTACATGGATCGTTGATTCTTCTAATCCCAGCATTGGTTTAGTGACAGCATCTCTTTCAAACCTTCTCGTCAGATAGGATAGAGATCCTTTACTGATGGCTTTCATCTCAGGAAATTCTACAATTAACGGGACAATTTTTTTCATAACTCTATACTTTTAAAATATGAAAGATTGAAATAATTTGATCCAAATGAATTATCTTGTTACAATATTAATCATATAAAACTGGCAAAAAATATTTGATGCAAGTAGGTTTAAAAACAATCAGGTAGCTTTAAGTTCAATACATACCCATGGAACTGAATTCATTAGCTGCCTTAATTTTCCGCATTCCATGCAATGCATCAAACCTGAAAGGGAATCATATATCCCATACTTATATAACATATTTCTGTCATTCATATATATGGTAGGTCATAACATTCAAAGTTTAATTCCTCCACTCAAATATTATACAATAAAAGGTATGTTAGTTGAATCAATCCGTTTAGTATTTTTGAAAAGACAACCCATATGAGCAAATCCAGAAAACCACACATTTTATCTATATATCAACACTGATATTTAAAATTATTATCAAACTGAAATTGTTACATCCACTTATTTATTAAAACAAGTACTTACTTTCCAGACGGTCTAGAAGGTGATATGAAATCTTCTTCAATCAAGACACTGTGTATTACTTCAAGGTCTTTGTGGTAATGCATCACCTGAAATGAGTAAAAAAATATGTAAAAGACTAAAGTTAAGAATGAAGATGGGGTATGTAAAAAAAAACTTTTAAGAATAAAGTTGAGTATGGAACTGGTGAATAGGACAAAGAAGCAACAACTCAACAAAAGACCAAATACAGCCCACAGTCACCAATGAGTCTTCAACACAGAGAGAAAATCATGCATCTGTAGGCTAGCTTCAGCTGGCCCCTAAACAAAATCATAATTATAACCTTTATATGTATTGGGTGCGCTATCTCTGGGTACTGTAAATTCAGAAATTATTGCGATGTTTTTATTATTGCAAAAGTGTGACAGGGTTATAATCACAATGATTTAAACTCACATTTTGAAATTTTTCATTTGAATTAAACATGATTTTTCTGAATATAGCAAAAATTAAAATTGCATTTTAGTCTTAATTGACAAAATTGCAATAATAAATGCATGCAATCATTTCTGAATTTACAGAAATTGGATATTTGGTTTTAACATAATATATAAAACAAAAGTATTTGAGGTCTATTAGTAATGTTTAACCAGGACAAACCCTTGCGATATCAGTAAATGTTGACTGTTAGTTACTTACTACATGTACGTCTTGTTAATACCCTTAACTTAAAGTATGATTTTATCAGTACAACCATAACACTAACCTTTTGGTATTTTCCACCAGCGTTTTTAACCAGTGGTTCATGGCGTACTTTGGTGAACTGCAGCCCAGTACTTGTCTGTTTAACAGTGTATGTGGCATTATGAGGTCCTATAAATAAAACAACAAAATTAGAAGAACAATATTATTTCAGTATGTACTAAAATGAATCAATATTTTCAAGAAAAAGTAAAATAAAATTGGTCTTGTCTTAGTCCTGATTTTCTATTTACCATCAAGTTAGCAAGAAATATCTATTTTATGTCATCCTCTAGGCTCTTTTAAACATGGTAAGCATTATATTTGTCAATATCTTTTGACATGTGTTGGCTGTGAAGGAATACAAATATTGCTTTGTTAACAAACCAATCATAGAGTATTGGCTGTAAATTGAAAGAATAAGAACTTTTTTATTTACATATAGCAAAATAAAAATTGCATTAGAACTATTCTAGAGATCTTGGAACAATCAACTGCAACTATCTAAAATTAAAAAAAAAAGAGGTGCAAAATTAGTCACAAAGTGAGTACTCTCAGATATGTTCCTAATGTTCTTTAGCTGTTATATAAATATAATTAGAGATGAGGGATGGATAAATACCCTGCCACTTCTGGTCTGTGTTAATGTTTTTTTCAACTGATTTTTATATTTTGTTCTTATGTTGTGCTGTTACACAGACACACGAATCAATGAATGTGTTTGTAGATAGATGTTTTTGTGTTCTGTTAAATTGTTCCTTATAAAATTGTTACACAATGATGATTGATGTACCCATATTTTGACTATTTTATTTATTATGCCTGTTTAGTTCACGCATCATTGTAAATATAACGGAATTTGATAAGACTGTCATCAAAGGGAGAGGTTTAGCGCTATAAAACCAGGTTTAATCCACCATTTTCTACATTTGAAAATGCTTGTACCAAGTCAGGAATATGACAGTTCTTGTCCATTCGTTTTAGATGAGTTTTGTCATTTGATTTTGCCATGTGATTATGGACTTTCGATTAGATTTTCCTCTGAGTTCAGTATTTTTGTGATTTTACTCTTTTTTTTTACACCACTGTCACTGGTTAGGAGAGGGTTGGGCTCTCACAAACATGTTGAAAACACCACATTCTTTATGTGCTGTCCCAATTCAGGAGCCTGTAGTTCAGAGATTGTTGTTAGTTCATGTCTGTAATATTTGTTTTTGTTAATTGTTTTGTCATAAATTAGGCTGTTTGTTTTCCCAAATGAATTGTTTTATATTTTTCATGTCAGAGCCTTTTATAGCCAACTATACAGTACGGGTTTATCTCATTATTGAAGGTCTTACTATTGCCTTTAATTGCTTACATCCACTTTATTTGAATTTTGGTGGATATTTGTCTCATTGACAATCATACCTTATCTTCTTATTTTTATATATTTAAAACATTAAATTTCAACTATGACCAGCACACTATGCATGCTGAGTAAACTGGAAAGAAATTGTTCATGTTGTTACTGAATCTTGATAAGTTTATCAGCAGAATAAATCTTGCTTGGTTGATCAAGTCTAACAAATAATTTGCTGAATTTTACCATACATATTTTATTTTCAAAACTTTGTCAAATATTTCATCACCATCATTTACCTTCATGGCCAAGTTCTTGTATATGGTAAGAAAAACTATTGTGTGATGAACTTCCAGAGATCTGTTAAAAAAAAATAAAACCATTAAAGTATTGAAATATTGTTATTAATTTTTGTCAGACAAAATTGTTTTGTTTTCTAATAGTCTCTTAACTTGATTTCAACAGGATTAAACCAATACAACAATGTTCTCTGTAGATTAAATTTTCATACTGATTTTTATCATTGGATAAATTTGAATGTTAAATGTGCAGTATGCATCCAAACTCTATCCCAAGTGTTGCCAATATTTGGACCATAAGATTAAAATTTGATTGATTATCTTTAAGATGGCATTAGCAGTACTAATTATTAAATTAACCTTTTAGAAATATTTTATTAGAAATTAAAATACAAGTGACATTTACTTCTCCTTCTTCATGAAGTCTTGATGCCAGAAGAGCAGCGAATCCTTTCTTCGTAGCCAAGACAAAATCATCATTCTCCTCTGGATGGTACACACGTAAAATTTGTCCAACAGGTGTAATCTCAAAAGAGAACCTAAAAATATAAGCAATAGACAGTTACTGACAAGGACAATCCTCTCACTTTTCCCAATTTATAAGGGGTCTAACTAATTTAATTTTAATTATTAATAAGCCCATGAGAGGTGTTGATTGGATTTAAATTGTTTCATTTTTAAAACTAAATATGTTCCTCAAAACAAATCTTTCATTATCGAAACAGGCATGAAAAGGGTTTAAAAGAATATTTTCAAAAGGACATATATTTTCATTTATAAACAGAGTACATGTATGACTGGTTAATTAAAAACACATGTGTAAGAGATGCATTTAAAGTTCTGGTGTATAAATCCCCCATGGAGATTTTGAAATGTGGGAAGGTATGCTAGCTAGGCCTGAAAACTACAATTGGATTGTTTGACCCTAAGACACATACAGTGTATTATCAAAAGCAAAATGCAGCTAGATGTATCAGTACTGTTTAAAAACAAAAATAGCATTTACAATGCAGTGTGACATGCATGTATATGTATCATATATCTGATTGTATTTCATCTCGGACATAATCATTGATTGTGTAAAGGTGGTTGTGCAAATAAATTGTCTTTTGTCTATTGTTTCATTCAAGGATGCATATGCTATTCAGATTTTTCTGTATGTGTAATTTTTTCCCAAAATATAAACCCATACTTTATTTTATTTTTAAAATCTGTAAATATTTAAAAATACCATATCAATACATATACATGTATTAATTGTGTTTGCAATTCTAAACCATTTGAATCTACTGATGAAAATAACAAAAAATTTATTCTTAACCTGGCTCAGTTATAATTGGAACCTCAGGCGTCTCCAAGCTTCTTAAAAACTTGAACCCACACAAGGCTACAGGACTAGACTCGTTATCATCTCGCCTCCTAAAGGAATTATCATCGGAATTAGCGCCTGCTCTTGCATACATCTTTCAACTATTAATTAATGTAGGACAAGTCCCAGATGACTGGCGCAAGGAACATGTGGTGCCACTCTTCAAGAAAGGAGACAATAGTACAGCGGCAAACTACCGTCCTGTGTCTCTTACAGCAATTTGCTCCAAGGTGATGGAGCACATACTCCACTTGAAGATAATGGAACATCTAGAAGAGCACTCAATTTTAACACCAGCCCAACACGGATTTCGTACCAAATGCTCTTGTGAGACACAGCTGATTGCCACAATTCATGAACTGGCAAATGGACTATCAAATGGCCATTCCATCCACATTAGTAAGAATTGCAAACCCATCATATGCGATTACCATCTGCACGGCCACACCCTTGAAAGCGTCCCAGGTGGGAAATACCTTGGGTTATACATTAGCAAGGACCTGTCTTGGTGCGAACATATAAACCAGACAACAGCAAAAGCCTTCAGAACCTTAGGAGTTGTCCTCAGGAAGTTCAAAGTCAAGCCTACACAACTTTAGTGAGGCCTGTCCTCGAGTATGCCAGTGCTGTATGGGATCCCTACCATCAACAGCAAATCCAGATTTGCAATTGGGAACTACTTCTCAAGGGAACCTGGTTGCGTAACCAAAATGACTCAGCAACTAGGTTGGGAACCACTGGAACACAGAAGAGCCAGGAACAGAGTTATCATGTTCTACAAAATTATAAATCATGTCGTAGAAGTACCTGTTCACCACCTTCTCATTTACCATGCATAACACCAGATCAGGGCCAAACTGGATTGCTTCAAGTACTCATTCATTCCTGCCACCATCATATCCTGGAACAACATACCTCCAGACATCCAAGCTTCCCCGTCTATGGAACATTTTCGACACGCTATCTGAGACGTCAGCATGTCGACACTTCTCCACATCTAAACTACAGCACTGATTTTAACTGTACATACAGATCTCATTTTAACTGTAAATACTTGAAGATTTTTAGCTGTTCACTCACGCTCCTTGACGGGAAGATAGATAGATAGATAGTTGACTGAATTTTCTAAATCTTATCAATTTCAAAGAAGCATTTACTTATCCTTCATTTTTGGTTCAAAATATTGATACATGAAGGCTAGGACATGAAGAAAAAAGGAAAAATGTGTAAGTGTTTTCGCGTAACCCAGTGTCTTCTACGTCTGGATACTATCTTATGATCATAAACAAGCTTCTATCCAAGTTTGGTAGAAATCCAGGATAGTTTAAGAAATTTATAAAAATTTCAAATACTATAACGAGGGTGATAAAGGTTTTTTTTTTGTGCAATTGATGTGTTTTGCCATTTTTATTTCACATGCAGCTGTGAAAAATGTTTGTTATTCACTGTGTCTCGTGAAATCAGTAAAAAGACCAACATGCAAGAAATTTTTAATTGTTCGTTCATCCTTAAATGGCAATTTTATTTCGCGTTCTTCTATGCTGATACCCCCCTTGACGCCTCTCTTTAATAACCACAGAGTGAATATTTGTGACGCCACCACCTACGCAATCTAAGATCGCTATGACAAAAGGTGAAGGTTCAACAAAATTGGACAAAAATTACCGAAGGCGAAGTGTTATGTGCCATAATGTGGCATTTTGCTTTGAATTTCACATGTAAATATTTTTTTAATGAGCACCATATTGAATGACCCAATTAGTACTTGTGTGATGGGTCTTAGAGTTAGACCATTTGCATTTCAACATGTAGATGTGGCCTGAATAATATTTGGCAGAATTGGTTACATAAATGGGATCTCCTGTAGTTGGTGATCGCAATACTGGTATACCAGCTGTATTGTCCACAATACTGGTATAAAAATTTTGTACCAGTATTGTATTCCAGTATTGTACCAGTATTGTGCTTTTTTTAAATAAACAATATAGACAATTAATCTTTTTATTAAAGGTGTCACATATATGCATAATGAAATTAACATATGACATGACAATTTTATTAGGAATGGTTGTGTTTAACTGATGATGCCATAGATGGTACTCTGTGATTGTCATCAAATAAAGTTTTAAATCTTCTGATGTTTTTTTCTTAACCATTCTGTCTCAGCATTTGAACAAACTCTGTACTTTCTTCTATGTTTTCTTTCAGCTCTCTCTTTCCAAGATTCATGTAGTATATTTTAGTTAATTTTATATTGACATTAATGCTGTTATAGCTTCTGTATCATCAGCATTGGTATTGTCTATTTCTTCTACAGATGTGATATCTGCAACCCCTCCCCCTTAGCATTTGCACAGCTCTCTTACTGTCAGAATGCTGGTCTAGTATTTGTACCAGTAGATATACATGTATCTGCTACTAATTGTATTGTCCATGGTTCTGAATCAACTGCTTCAACCCTTAACATTCATGTAAACAAACTAGTTAGGCAGCAACCATTTGATTTTTCGGGGGGGGGGGTAAGGATTCTTTTGGAAAAAAAAGTTTGTTTCCAGTTTTTGGAGAAAAAATAATTTGTTTTTGATTCTGAGAAAAAAAAATTGTTTGTTTCCCCCTCAGCTGCCACTATATGTAATGCTAAAATTGAAAGAAAAAAATTGTCGCGAAAACAATAGATAATAAAATATAGAAATATGATAAAATTATTAGCAATTGTTTAAATAATAATGATGATACGAGTTAATTTCAATAATCCTTTGTTTATTTGTGCAAATATAGTAACAACTTTTAACTGGTTGTTAATTGATTTCACAATTATCCTCTATAATCTTTGTGAGTTCATTTACAGTCGCTTGAATATTAGTGATATATGTATGAAAAAAAAATAAAAAAAAATACTGTTATATGTATAATATATTATACATATAACAGTATTTTTTTTATTTTTTTTTCATATTATACATATAACAGTATTTTATTTATTTTTTTTTCATACATATATCACTAAAAATTATACATATAACAGTATTTTTTTTCTCTGTTGCCTTCTCTCTCCTCGCTTCCCCATGCTTACATTTGGCCATCGAGGAGTCAGTCGCCCGTAAGACGCAGGCCAATCGTAACTACTCGGCCATTCTCGCTACGCAGTACAATAGTTATTTCTTCGTGCAACCAGAAAGGCCGAGTTGTTCCGATTGAGACGCAGGCGAGCTGCCGCGGGTCTCTCGATTTTTTTTCATACATATATCATTAAAATTCAAGCGACTGTGGTTCATTTAGTCTCCCTTAATTTTGATCTTCAATATAGTTTAGTCAATAATACAACTACAATACTGGTATATCAGTAATGTACCAGTATTGCTGGGTTATTTTTATAAAAAGTTACAATACTGGTACAAAATTTTTATACCAGTATTGTGGACAATACTGGTATACCAGTATTGCGATCACCAACTACAGGAGATCCCATAAATGAAGAGATAAATGAAAAATGAACAGATTGATGCCCGATTTATATAATTCCAAGGCCCTCAATCGGCACCAGAAGCGACGAAGCAGCGCATCTATTTTGGATGGGCAAATATCCACTTTTTGATATGGGACGAGCTCTGACGTCCCACGGCCCCAGCTTGTCTGGCAAAACAGCCGTTGGACGTCAGAGTAATCTCGGACTATGGGGAGTCAGACAGTGCTGTATATTATCATTCTTTTAATCTTTTTTATCGGTACCATCTCAAGGACATAACTCAACTTCGTGTTTTTACGTTCTGCAGCAAAGTATTGCATATTTACGCTCATGTTTTCGAGGAAAACATTTCTTAACTCCCGCCAGTTGATGATGTTGATGATGTTGGGTAAAATTACGAATCGTATTTAGCGATACGAAACATACGGATTTTGTAAAGGGAACGACCGTTCAAGGTTTTTAAAATAAATAGACAGAACCCTGAAATACGAATAGTTCGCCCAATAAATATATTTTCCGAAAATTATTGATACTTTTCTAAATGTTCGACTACCATTTTTCTCAATATAATAAACAAGTGTGGACACAGATCAGTGTGGATAGCAAATTTTACGGTATATCTGACCGTGTTATCGCCACCATGGCCACTGAGTTGATGCATTAGTTGTGCCCCCATTATATGCTTTCTTGACCATTTTATGTCTTTTTCATAGAGCTCTGTGTTAAACTGCGACCAACAGTAACAGCAAGCGAACCTTGCATTTTCAGTAAAATGTAGCAAAATCTTAAGTACAGTATTTGACATTAATTGTTTAACAAGTTGTCCTTTGGGTATGTGAATATGATATATCAGTAGTCCGAAAGATATAACAACTTGTCCAAATGTTGTACTTGTTAAAGAAATTTCTAAATTACACTACTAGTGTGCCATTAATGGCCATAAAATCATATAGAACTCAGCTTTCTGTAATCAGAGACTTATCAGTACATATTGTATTATATGTCTCTGGTGTAAATTAGGTATTCCGCCGAAAAACTGAAAAGCCGTACAATTATGAATAACAGAGCCCATGTGTTGAATTAAGGATCGCATTATCATGACTGTCTGATGCGGCTCTGGTATGAATTTACAGTTTCCTCAAGTTAAATAAAGAAGTATTGAACTTTGAAAAGCTCATTAGTACATGCTCACAGGGTTGAATTTTATGATATGTATTTATAATTTTCCTTCATTCAGTTTTGTTCAATGTGATAGTAAGGTGATCTCTTATTAATATATTCCACTACAATGCCACGGTTGTGATTTTGGAAACCGGCGTGTTGAACACCGACAAATCAATCAATTTAATTTATATCATTTATTGTGTATAAGTATATTAGATCATATTAAGAATGCCGTGCTCTGTAACAGTGTTTGGCTAGTATATTATATGATCTATAGTCAAAAGAGAAAATGATAAAAAAAAAAAAAAAAAAAAAAAAAAAACCATTTAGTGATATAGCTTAAGAGATGTAACTCACCATTCACTCAAGTCCATGTCATGCCCAGGTGCATCTGCAATGGTGATAAACGATTCTGATTACTGCATCTATTTGCTATATGTTATAGTGAAATGCTATCTCAAAAATAACACACGTGAAAAATAACAGGCACATGTATCCCATGTAGACTATAGAATTGAGAATGGAAACGGGGGAATATCAGACCAAAGCCACCATTGGGTCTTCAACGCAGCGATAAGATTATAGGCTTGTTCATAATAAAGTTTACATCATGACTGAAGAACTGAAAGTCATGTTGGCTCTGAACTGTTGTACAGATTATTACAAATGTGATAAATTATTAGGAGATTGTTATATGAACAAACACACAAACTATGAACATAACTTAAACGAACTGACAAAGGCTATGCAAAAAATTAAAATACCTAACGAACAATCATACGATACTTAAACCTAATGCTTAACAGACAACGACTCTGCCCGGCCTGTGCCAGATTCTCGGAGGTGTATACTAAGAAATGGCGAATTCATAAAAACAATTAACGGCACAAATCTAATTCAAATAAAACTTGGCTATGATGTCGCTAAAACAGTAACGAATCTGAAAAAAAGCGTATCAATTCAATATTGTAGGTCCGAATGTTTATTGTGTTTGTGTGGGTTTATTTTTAGGTGATTTGTATATACAGTGGCGGATCCAGAACTTCCCCTAAGGGGGCCCTCTGACTGACCTAAGGGGGGGCCTCTCCAGTCATGCTTCAGTGATTCCCTATATAATCAACCAAATTTTTCTCACGAAAGGGGGGCCGGGCCCCAGGCCCCCCCCTGGATCCGCCTATGATATACTTTATCATTTCTCTATCTATTGTGTGTTTTTGTTTACGAACGGTCAGGATGACAAGCTAATAGATATAGGAAGATGTGGTGTGAGTGCCAATGAGACAACTCTCCATACAAATAACAATTTAAAAAGTAAACCATTATAGGTTAAAGTACGGCCTTCAACACGGAGCCTTGGCTCAAACCGAACAACAAGCTATAAAGGGCCCCAAAATTACTAGTGTAAAACCATTCAAACGGGAAAACCAACGGTCTAATCTATATAAACAAAACGAGAAACGAGAAACACGTATATATTACATAAACAAACGACAACTACTGTACATCAGATTCCTGACTTAGGACAGGTGCAAATATGCCTTACCTGGATCCTTTGCATAAAAAGTGAACGCATAGATTCTCAACAAAATCTCCTGGTATCCATACTTTTCATCAATATTAGTGAAACTGATCTGTAATAAAAGAGAATAAACTATGACACAGCAGATCTACTTGCTTCATCTTAAAAAGCACAATTTGTCTAATGATCGATCAAAATTATATCTTTCTTCATATCAGCAATTGTTACTCATCGTCAAACTTTCGTTTAATTTACAGACCACACCAATGTCTATGACCAAATCAAAATTAGGGTTAATCGATACGAAGCACAAAAAGAAAATATTAAGAGGACAATCAAAAATATATGTAAAATAAAAACATAACACACAACACCATGGTCAAAAAGAAAACGACGAACAGACAATCAACACTGCATAACAAAACGCTTTACTAAAGATTGAGCAACTTCAGGAATCCCATCAAAAGCCGAGTAAGAACTCAGGTGCAGGGTAAGGAGAAACGGTACCTACTAGACCAGTGACACGCGTCTTGTTTCTCATTGCAGATAAAAATACAAAAATTAGTCGTATTAGTAAACAAAATAAATTAGGATGATTTTGACATCAGTATCCGATTTTCAACATTTATAGAATTGACATTGACTGTTTTTGTTTTCCTCACTTTATTTGAATCAGGTCATGTATTTACAATCTACAAGCCAACTGTGAAGTAAATGAACATGCAAGATAGACATACATGTATACCTATAAGCTAAGCATACCATACACTTTGACAGCCCCTTTTAAAACAAAATAAATTTTGGCCAATTATTATACCTGACAGTCCTCATATCGATACACAATAATTTTGTTTTCTAAATCAGGAAAAGATTTTAGGAAATACATGTAGATGACAAAACAATTTTCAAAATGCCTCTGAAAATTCTTGATACGTTTGCATATTTGAATTTCAAAACATATTTTGAAATAAATGTGTGTTTGTTCCTGATCTTACGGAACATAAAAAGCTAGCACTAGCGGTTAAAAAAGAAAAGAAATAAACATTGGCCTTAAATGCAAAACGTATTTATGGCGAGTTATTTATAAGACATTTTTTTACCTGATATTATTTCAAATATTCATCTTGAAATTAGTCGTTCGTAAAATAACAAATCCATGGAAACAATAAATAAAAAATTAAATTCAGTTGGCCAACTGAGCGGAGGGCGAAGTTAGAGTGACAACATTCTTCGTTGTGTGTATGGAAGGCTCGAGATAGAAGGAGGTAAGGCTGAGTTTTGTTCAAATGTATATTTTCGTGAAAAAAAATGTTTTCTTTGTTAAATCGTATCAAAAATCAATCGTGATCTTAGAAAAAAATCTATTTGCATTTTTTTTATATATATACATGTATTAGCTGAAAAACGATTTGTCCCGAGAACACCGTTTACTGACAGAATATTATTTAATGGTGTATAATATTTTTCAATATTAGCGTTAAAGAGAACCGTTATATCGAAAGGTCGCATGTTAGTATTTAAGTCATGCAGAGATTAAGACCCCAAACAGCCTGCCAAATCAGGTGAATTAAATTTTGTGCATTGTTTTGTGCAAATAGATCAAAGAAAACTAGCGTTAATGCGTTTTACATTTTTTCGTTATTTCAACTGACAGATTACATTATTGGGAATACAAAAGAGTGACGATATCTATTACCGTTAATTTAGATTATTAAGGGAAGTTTTATCTATACCTTTAAAAGAAAATCTTTTTAGATGACATACATAAATAAAGTATCATAATGGGATTACTTGAAGGTTTCTTTAATTTCAAGCTCTATACTTTCACGTTTGATACAATCAAAGAGATGGTTAGCGCTAAAGGAAAAGTCTTTGTTTTCTTTTTATATCAGAACTCTACCCAAAGTTATTGAACTGCACGTGCTCGCCATTTAAACGTTTGATATTGATAATTCAATATGAATATGAATATGAACCCATTTGCCGAACAAATAACAAAATCTCGGTCTGTTTTTGTTTTATTATGGTAAAGTTAAAAGCGAAATTCAAACAAAGCCTTATTAAATTTGATAAGATATGTTTGGCTTTGAGCGTTCCTGATGAAGGTAAATCCAGAAAAGCGCTTCGGACGCATTGAGATTATTAACGTCTTGTTTTCAATTTTTTACGCAACAAACCAACAAAAGAGTGGGAAAAGATACCAGGTGGACATTCAAACTCATATGGCTAAACAGACAACACCATGGCTAAAAAAGAAAAATACCAACAATTTTACACAAAACACAACATAGAAAACTCGACTGAGCATCTCGAATCCCACAAAAAACTGGTGGTGATCATAGCTGCTCTGTAAGGGTAAGCAGATCCTGTTCCACAATTGATACCTGTCGTGTTGCTCATGTTATTACATAACCTGCAGTAAGTCTAATTCGATAGGTCGCATTCTAAACAGAAAATTCACACCAAACAGAACATTGATTTTCCAATTATAATTAGTGCTGATATATGCCATTTTTAAAATACCGACCATGCGAGGGCTGTATAGCCAGTCAAGGTCGTTAAACACTTCCAGTTGTTGTTTTTTAAATTTATTATCCTGTGCAGTTTATGTCTACAAATAAAGGCAACAGTAGTATACAGCTTTTAAATAGTCATAAATCAATTTAGCAAAACAAATCAGGGTTACAAATCAAAACTGAGGGAAACAGATCAATTATAAGAGGTTATCAAACAAGTTTAAAATTAAACAGCATGTTTAAACGTTAGAATCATTGCGCAACTTAAGAAATAAAGAGGCATTTGACTCAATATCTCGCATATATTTGAAATAATGGCAACAATAAAATTGAGAATGGAAATGGGACATATGTCAAAGAGACAACAATCCAAACAAAGAGCTGACAACAGCAGACCACAGCAGACAACAGCCGATATCCACCAATGGGTTTCAACGCAGCGAGAAATCCCGCACCTGGAGGTGGTCCTTAGCTGGCCCCTAAATAAAATTTTGTACTAGTGTAATAAAAATGGACGTCACACTAAACTTAAAAACTTAAAAATTAACTAAGATAAAAAAAAAACCAAAAAAAAAACATACAAGACTTAAAAAAGGCCAGAGACTCCTGACCAAAAATGCGGCGGGGTTAAACATATTTTGTAAGATCTCTACCCTTCCCTTATACCTTTTGCCAATGTTGAATAAAGAAACTAATAAATAAAAATGTCAGAATAGGTAACAAAAGAAACTTAGCAAAATAACAATGATACATACATTAACAAAGGACTACTGCCAGTTACTGACATGCCGGCTCCAGACCTCAATTAAACTGATTTAAAGATTATGTCTTCATCATATGAAAATCAAGTACAATCCCTCCCTTTAGTGGTTTAGTATCATACCATCATAAAATATATGAGAAGAACATAACCCGTATTATGCAAAACAACTGGTTTTAGAAGAGATGTGTTTATTTCCGATGCAAAGGCCCTATGAGTGAATCAATATTAATGTAAAGATATGCTATCCTGAAGGATTTGTTTTCTCTTAATCAATTGATGAGATTTGAACATCGGTAACTACCGTTTCCTAAATTTCTCAGGAATATATATTGGAACCAAACGGACTAAGTTTTAATGGTAGCAAATCGATTGTTTTCGTGTTGAAGCAATGATTTGCATAGCGGGGATCACAAATGGCAGGAGATGCGTTTACTGTTGACTCAATCGGTCTCGCTCCCTTTGGAGTCCATGTGATTGCCTTAGGTTTTTTTATACCTAATTTCCGATGTGTCTCCTTTACCATTTATGTGATTGGTACATAGGTAACCGACTGTTGCCTTAATCTTATCAACTGCAAATGATCACATTTGTCATCGATCACACGAAAAATGTCAGTCAGTTGACATAACTCATAAGAGTATTCCGTATTGTCCAACAAATCCACGGTTATGGACCTGAATGTTCTTCCATTTATTTGTACTGTATTTAGTATTATACGATTTAACATTACCATAAAAGTGCGAGGTTTGGCTAGCCAGAAAACCAAGTTCGACCAACAATTTTTTCTTAAAAATGTCCTGTATCATAGTCAGGAAAATGGCAGTTGTTATATCTATAGTTCTTTTCTGTGTGTGTTGCATTGTCGTTTGGTTTTTTGTTGCACTTCTAATCAGTGTTTTGTTATTTTTCTCTTATAGTTCATGTGTTTCCCTCAGAGTTAGTTTGTAACCTGAATTTGTTTTCTCTCAATCGTTTTATTACTTTCGAACAGCGTTATACTACTGTTGCTTTATTTACGTCCGTTAAACGTTTCACGGAATAAAGTAACATTTGATAAAGAACAAGAAATTAACAGACAAATGCAAAATGATTTTCTTTTACAAACTTAATTATAGTTAAAAGATGAATGAAAAAAAAATGTAGACCTCCAATGAAAATTCAAAACGAAAAGTCCCTTATCAAATTGCAAAATCAGAAGCTCAAACACATCAAACGAATGGAAAACAACTGTCATATTCCCGACTTAAGTCTTGAGTGTTGATAGGCAAATACATTTTCATGACCAATTGATTTATGAAATGTATGTTTTAAAAGGGAGGAGTGGAGTTTACATCAACGACACAGCAACAGGACGGCACATAGCAAAAGCCTTCTGGGGAACAGTAGACATGTGCCTGTATAGTATGCCATACCTATTCATATTCCTTGTTGCCAGAATAAGGTGTTAATACATTTAAAGAACTACCTCAGTGTCACCAACTGTTAGAATATAACTAAAGACAACTACTGACTATGTCCCTAAGTTGGAACAACCACATAGTAAAACGAATTTTATTTTTATCACACATACTCTTAATTGAAAAAAATAAAACAAAAAGACAGAACAAAAATAATTAGTACCGATCTAATTTTGCAGTGACACAATTCAAGAACATAATTGACTTATGATCAAATCAATTACTTCAGGCGAACCTTGACCTAGGAAAGTAACACTAGACTTTCTACTACATTCGCGTCACAAAGCATAGATATCTCGGCGGATCACATGCTTTTGAAGTCGTAGAGAGATAAAAATCTCAACGGCCTATCAATTCAATGCTTTGTATAATAGAGTGTTGCAAAATTGTTCTTAGCCCACTAATTCGATTATTTTCTTTATTCTGACGAAGAGATTTAATAAGAAGGAATACCAAAAATAATGAACTTTGATGACATTCTTTCATTAAACATTTAAATATCTCGGTTAAAGGTCTGGTGGCTTTAATTATCTCACCGATAACGTTTTTCAAACTACACGAAATGAAAATAATACTTTTTTTGTTAATTTATTTGACATACTATTTCTGATCTAGTTACAGAAATTGTTTTGGGCAGTTATTACTGGTAATATATTTAAAAACGACGAATTGCAT
Organism: Mytilus galloprovincialis; assembly: GCF_965363235.1. Classification (NCBI taxonomy): domain Eukaryota; kingdom Metazoa; phylum Mollusca; class Bivalvia; order Mytilida; family Mytilidae; genus Mytilus; species Mytilus galloprovincialis. Next base: position 41,989,873 of record NC_134850.1, on the reverse strand, counting down.
GTTACAGCATATCCAGAATATATGTTTTATCATAATACGGGTCAGTTAAAGCTCATCTAAAAGATTATTAAGATTAAGAAAAGGTGTTTAGATAAGAAAAACGGAATTGAAGTGATTGTTTTTGTTTGTATGACTTGTAAAATATCGGATGTTTGTTTAGAAATAAATGTTATGGTTGCATGCTGTTAATTAAAATCTAATAAATTGGGAATGATTACCCCTTTTCTAACCTAAACTAAAATATTCTGAAAACTGCATCCATTATATTTTTTCTAGAAACAACTCGTCGCTGGGCTTCTAAAGTGTTGTAAATTACAAATTTTTCTAGGAATATTTTTTCTCACAAACAGGCTTTGAAAATTTTGGCAAAATGCATGCTTCCAAAATGTCGTATGTGAACTTGAACAGTTTTGTAAATAGCAGTGAAATAAAAACGTTGACATTTCTGGATTAACCAAGAACTTAAATTATTTTTACAGAAATAAAGAAATGTACAATTATTTTTTTCCCAAAGCCTTTCTACAACGATTTTCAAGTTTTCATACAGCATTTTGGAAGCAAACTTTACACACAACTGTCATTGACAATTTTGTAATATGTCTTATTTCACACATTTTGATTGGTCTAACTGTATGCTATTTTGTAATACCAAAGATTTCCTCCCGACCAGAACATTGGTGTCAAAAAGTATATTTAGTCAAAAAAGTCATATTCCACATTTTAGAAGCCCAGCAACGAACTGTACTATGAATAAGAGAGGCAACAGTATTTTACCGATGTAAAAAAAAAATCTATTGGCATATACAAATCAAGATTAAAAAACAAAATTTTATGGAATCCAACAAACCCTAAATGAAGCAATACCAGGTACATTGACAGAATAATAAAAATGAAGATATAATGTTTTCAGATATTGGATGATTAAAATTTACATGACAATTTTAGATTGTTTTCTACTTATTAGTTTGAAGACAATATTCGGATACCCCAACTGATATACCGTCACTCTGTTCACTCTATTCTAATTAAAATCTAACCTATTCTCGTATTTTTTTGGTTGCTTTTGGTCTGTTTTGCATTTTTTTTCTATTTTTGTCTCGTCTCGTTTGTTTTTATTGAAATTTTTTTTATTAAATATATTTATATATTTGTATATGTTTAATTGTCGAACAAAATGTTTTAAACGGTTTTCGTAGTTTACAAATAATTTTGTTATGTTTTGATTTTATGGTTACCTAACAAAAGAAGTTTTCTTTATCATATCGACTTTCATGCATTTCAGTATAAGTTTATAGTTATCAAAGGTACCAGGGTTATAATTTAGTAAGCCAGACGCGCGTTTCGTCTACATAAGACTCATCAGTGACGCTCAGATCAAAATAGTTGTAAAGCCAAACAAGTACAGTATTGAAGTGCAATTAGGACCTTAAATTCCAAAAAGTTGTGCCAAATACGGCTAAGGTAATCTATTCCTGGGATAAGAAAATCCTTAGTTTTTCGAAATATTCAAAGTTTTGTAACAGGAAATTTTATAAAAATTACCATATAATTGATATTCATGTCAATACCGAAGTGCTGACTACTGGGCTGGTGATACCCTCGTAGAAGAAACGTCCACCAGTAGTGGCTTCGAAAAGCATGCGCATATTTTTTTTTAAATATATGATATGCCATATCATATGCGATGTTTAAACAATAAGAATTAGTTTATGAATACATATGTTAGAGTATTTTCACTGCAAAAAATTGGTTTCTGTGCTAATTTTTATTATTTGTTTGAGTGTGTTTTGTCATTTGATTTTGCCATGTGAAAAGGGACTTTCCGGTTGAATTTTACTTTTTATATAAGTTTTGTTTTTCCATTTATCAAGTGGGTTGGATATAAAACAAAATATTTTTGTTTAAACACGCTGCATGTTCATTTGACTGTAAAAAAATCCGAGACCTATTCATAACTAGTGCATCAATTGTGACGTCATTTATTATAATGTACATGTATTTAATGTTGTCATATCTTCATAAGCGGTATTTTCCTTCTTAAAATTTAGAATTTCAGTGAAAAATGGGACCAAATAAACTTTTCGCACCCTTTATAAAAAAAAAATAAAGATGCTGAAAAATACTCACCTTTGCCTTTATGTTGAAATTTCCGTAATCTGTTAACTCGGAATTAGATTCAAACTTATATTCATATTCATATCCAGGCTTAAATCGGATGAATTTTGCTTCATTTGGAATACATGTCCACAATATTACAAAAACTATTCCACACAAGGACCAAAGGTGGTCCATTTTAGTCCTGTTTCACCCAAGTTATAGATATTTTTTTCTGTTTCTGAAATATATTTTACGTGTTGTTCTTATGGGGTTTAATCCCGTTTCAAAGTGTCAATGCGTTGAAATGTATATAGCCTATTTTTAAATAAAGCCGAATTAAGTCATGCACACATCAGATAAACACTAAGTTCAACTTCGGGTGTGTTTAACCAACTTGATTACATACATTATACTATTGTTTTACCTTTTATACTCTTAAAGGGTCGAGAGAAGAAGTGTCAAAACTTTTATTTGTGTGCATTTAGCGAGATTATGATTACGCATGTGCTCGTATAATTATCTTGAAGACAAGTGCATTATGAGTATTCAATTAATATAAATTTGAAAGTAATAGTTTTAATTTGATTAAACTATTATATCAAGGATATTAGTACCGTAAAATTATGAAAATATTCCCATAAAAGCGGGAGGTTTGGTATGCCACAAAACTAGGTTCAAACCACCATTTTTTTTCTTAAAATGTCCTGTACCAAGTCAGGAAAATGGCCATTGTTATATTATAATTCGTTTCTGTGTGTGTTATATTTTAATGTTGTGTTTCTGTTGTGTCGTACATGTAGTTCTCCTCTTATATTTGATGCGTTTCCCTCAGTTTTAGTTTGTAACCCGGATTTGTTTTTTTCTCAATCGATTTATGAATTTCGAGCAGCGGTATACTACTGTTGCCTTTATTTAGAGTTTACAATAATATACAGATTCAGTATGGTAAGATTCTACTTATGTTAGATGGAAGGGAAGTATCGTTGAGAAAAACACTTTCATGTTTTGAATCTTTTTATAAAATTTCAGGTTTGAAAATAAATGCTTCAAAGACAAAAGCACTATGGGTTGGAAGTAAAAAATATATTCTGATCTTACTTTATGTCCCGACTTAAAACTTCATTGGTCACATTCAAATCTTAAACTTTTGGGGGTTGAATTTTCGTTAGATTTAAGCTGTATCACAGAAATTGATTTTAAAAAAATTAAAGAGGTCTCTGCAATTCTGAAGAGCTGGCAACATCGAAAACTCACATCATTGGGGAAAATTACAGCAATTAAATCACTTGCTCTTTCAAAGTTGGTTCATTTATTGACTGCATTACCAAACCTATCACACTCCAGGTTAACAGAGCTCACTTCATTATTTTATGATTTCATATGGAATGGAAAACCAGACAGAATTAAGCGAAACACACTTATTGGTGATATTTCACAAGGTGGACTTAATATGGTACATCTTCATTCCTTCAATGTCTATTTGACAGTAAGTGACCTTATTAATCGTGAAAATATGATTTTTTATAAATTTAAGCAATTTCATGAAAAAGTACAAACCAATAATTTTATTAAATATTATGGTCTGATATCATAAATCCCTGACACTATGAAAAAATGCCTTAAAGAGAACTCTCTTAATCAAGATTTAGATAAGTCTAACACTGGTGATACTTTCTTTAAAAAAAATCAGGTGTAATGTGAAAGCCTACTTTGTATATAAAAACTTAGTAGATGAAGTTATTCAACTACCAACAATCAAATTTTTGAAATGGGAAGAACTGTTAGTTATTGATACTACAGAATGGTCAGAATATTTCATGATAACAAAAAAGTCTTGTAGAGATGCTTATTTAAGAACCTTTCAATATAAATTTTTGCATAGAATTAGAGCAACTAATACCTTTTTGTACAAAATTAAATTAAAAGATACCAAGTTATGTACTTTTTGTAAACTTGGAGAAGAAACTATTGAACACCTGTTTTTTGAATGCCCAATAACTTTTCAATTGTGGCAGTCTTTTTCCAATATTGTGAAACTTTTTTTGTAAACTTTGATCTCAACAAAGATAATGTGTTTCTTGGTTGCAAACATGAAAGTTTATTATTGAATCTGCTAATCATAATTACAAAGAATAATATATATAAATGTAAATTAAATGAAACAAAACCAAATATGGTTGAGTTAAAGAATAAAATAAAGAAATACCAATTTCTTGAAAATCATATTGCAAAATCCTGACTATTGAAAAAACAAATAAAAGATAAAAAAAAAAAAAAAAAGATTCTACTTGTTGATAAAAATAATAAAAAAAAGGCCGGTATTTCACATTATGTGAAATAATAATGATAACAATAACTAGCAAAATAGTTGAATAAGAGTTGTTGTTTTAATCGTCCTTATTGGATTAAGAAACTTATTCATACATATTTAATTGGTTTGATTTGGTGAGAGGGTTGGTTTTTTTTTTTCATTTACTGTATTTGAGATGTTTACATTTGTTCTCTTTTGACATACTGTTATACTTTCGTTTTAGTATTGCTGAAGTTACTATGTGAAATTCATTTAAATATACAGACACCTATATCAAAATTTATTCATATAAAATAAGGATATGCGGTATGATTGGCAAAGAGACTACTCTCCAATAGACGACAAATAGTGTGAATCAAAGCAATCATAGGTCACCAGACGACCTTTAACAATGAGCAAAACCTATGCCTAAAGGTCAGCTATAAAAGCAACCAACAACAACCAATGAATGACATGCTCCTGATTTTGGAAAGGCACGAAAAGAATTGGTGGAGTTGAACATGTTTCTGAGCGATCAAACCTCATAATATGGGTCAATGGCGTAACAGCACAGCATACGAACAAAGTGTAAAAATTGTTGGAATTGGCTTTACTTGCCAGATCGGCAGGTAGCACAGAAACAACTAGCATAAAGACAAAAGACACGGCGCACCAATATAAGAGTACGCAAAATATAAGCACTATAAGACTACTTCATTGTCAACCAATATACATTTCTATTTTGCTTTCGAAATATTGATCATTCTTAATTGATAATATAAAAATATTAATATATTTGTGCATATATGTATAGATTATCCATGTTTTTGTCAAACGAGAGGTTGGTTCTCAGCTCCAATATCATCGAAGGATGACAGCCTTGAGATGCGAATTGGTCGAGTAACAACCTTGAGTTTGAAAGACAACTGATAATCTGTTTATCGCTTTTTTGTCAATGACGTCATTGATGTTTACATAGACAACGCCACGTGCATCCTTACTTTCTGACGATATTTTTTATCTCAAGAAAGAACCATGATATGAAAAATGATAAAAAAACTATTTTTTATCGGTATATTCATTCTAAAGTGAGGATTTCTTGCTAATAATAGTTCCGTAAAAATGCTCATTTAAAAATTGCTTATTCAAAAGGTTTTTTTCACAATTCGCTGCAATGTCTATCATTTCATATTCACACTGCTCGATTCGATGCTTGAAAATAAAATAAAAACCATCTTAATGCAACAAAGCTTGGCTTCTACTCTTTTCTGTAATTTGAGTTTAGTCCATCTAGTAGAAATGGAAAAAATCAGGTATAGAAAAGGAGGGGGGGGGAATAAAGTGAATTATATAGGAAGGATACAAGATGAAGGCAAAATTAGTTTGATAAACAAGATACACACAATGTTTTATCTGCATTTAATCGCACAACACAGTGTTTTATACAAAAACTACTCAGAGGCAATTCTATGTTCCTATTTCTAAATAATTTATAAAAAAAATCAAAATTTTGAATTATCACGCGAAAGAATTTTGCTAATCGTAAACGTGAAAGCATTACATTTTATAACAATTGGAAAAGTTGAAATATACTATCGTATATGATTTTATTTAAATACCTAATCATTTGATACAACTTAGTCAAGTACACTAAATAGACATGCAACTTACGAATTATCATTTACAGTCACAATTAATTAAAATACAAAATGAAAATAAAGAGCGTCATTCAGCAATAAATTCTTTGGTTTCGATTTGCAACTTATCAATTGTAATATTAAAAAAGAACACACAAAGTTCAGAACTGGGACAAATTCAGGAACCGGTCTCGTTTGTACATTGAAAAAAGACCCAATGTAATCTCTGCTGAAACAGAGACGACGATAATTCCTAATATAAGCTATCTTAAAATGTGGGAATATGTTCCATTTTCCAGCTGACTACACTGTGACAACTTATTTTTTTTAAATTTGAGACGAACGATGACATTAATTATTTGTAAATCATATAGATCAAACATGTTATTTAAGTCTTTAAAACCTATCAGTCCAACATATATTCCAATCGATACACTAACGTCTAAAGGGTAAAATAGAAAACGTTATTTTATGGACATCTAGCATCCATGGAATAATCGATCATTCCCTGATAGTATAATACTGTTCATATTCACTGAAAACACAGTTATATTCCTTCTGAAATGAAAGTTCCATGGTAGTACAATTATGTATTCTGCAGAATTACGGCATCTTTTGACCACAAAACCTGAAAAAAATAATAATAACAATAATTTTAATAATACAGCAGGAGAATATTGTTCTTCTTTATTCTTATTGATAAATTGGGAGGTGGTGGAATTCTTGTAACAATGCCTGCAACCGTTCGATTAGGTTGAAACAGAAATGACATCATGAACATTTATTACAATTGTTGAATAAAATTTTAAACAACTGGGATTGATTCCGGAAAAACAGGGTTTCTCTTTAATTAATAGATGTTGATGTGAGTAAAATGTCTTGTTTTGTGTAAGACTGTCATCTTAAATGTTACCCAAACGTGAGAGTAAAATGTCTATTTCAGGTCAAGAATGTGAATTTTTGGGGGGTTTTAAGACGTCAGCGACATCACTTGGGACATTTCTGCACTGAAGTGACTAGATAATATCATCATATTTGTTTATCAATAGAGTTTACTAAATTTTGAATGGTGTGAAGAATTGCATTATGCAGCACATTTTGGGACGAAATAATGATTTTCATTTTTAGATAAAACGCCTGAAAGAATTTAACAGTTTTACAAATATCAATACAATGAAAATTTAATTTAGCCATACATATTGCTGTTTGAGACAATTTTTACAAAATATTTCATTTTCTTTTCATTTTGTTCAGTTTTCCATTGAACAAAAATTTATCATTTGTATGCATCAGATAAATCTGCTCTATGTTATATTGTTTTTTAAGCTAATTTTCATATGTGCACGTTTTAAAAATCCCTTTGTCAGTACCGGTGCTGTGAGACTATCAGTACACGGGTAACCAATCCTCCCAGAAGCCATTGATTCGGTATATCAGTGATTGGAATGCTAACTTTTTTTTCAAATTGCAGTTCATAGAATTATGCAATTGCTATCAAACTGAGGTTGCAACCCCTCAATCAAAGATGATCTTAATCTTGATAGTTATATCCATATTCATTTAAAGATAGGTTAATGTCCTTTTTTTTATTATATTTTTACTTTCAAAACGATTAACCCAAAAGTACCTGTTGAAGGTTGTTAATTTTTTTCGTAGCACACAGCCTTGACTTCAATTGTTATTATCGCAAAATGTTCATATGTAATGAGAAGGCATATGATAAAAACATAATTTTCAGAAATATTACGAGTGTACTCAAATCCAGTGATATTCAAAAATCACAGATAACACTGGGAAAGCAATATAACAAATTTATAGACATAATAGATTTAAAATGTGTATCATAGAGAAATCATATTCATAAGAAAACAAAATTTATCAAGGTGTAGAGATGATCTTAAAAGAATCGACTGGAATATAAAAACAAATTACACAATCACCATCCAAAAAAGGAAATTATCAACAGGAAAATGAAAATTCCATTTCATCTACATCATTGAAAAAAGGATCATTTCAAGATATCAAATATATAATTTGTATGATAGTCTTTGTTTTGGGACACAAGGATGTGTAAACTAAACGCACTAAATTCTTACCGGTAAATTATCTCCGTTAATACAACATAATAAATATAGGCAGCAGTAGCATACCGATGTTCATATCTAATATATTGATAAAGAAGACATATCGATTACAAAACTGAAGGAATCGCATGAACTCCAAAAATGCCGCGAGTCTGGGTGCGTCGACAGGGTAAGTGTCTCCTGCTATGTATGCATCATCCGCCATGCGAATCCACACGTAGTCAAAATGTAACAATCGATAAAATTACAGATTGGAAGAATATTCTGATGACATAAGATTTAAGATGGGAAAACATGTTGCTTGTGAGTTTAGACATTTGCGCATCGTATCGGCCAAACAAGTTGTGATTGTACTGTAAAGCTGATGTAGTGTCGATTTCAGTCGTTCTTCTTCATAACTCTGTTGAATATAAAAGTAAGGAGATGTGATATGATTGCCAATGAGACAACTATCCATCAAAGTTCAAATGAAGTGGATGTAAGCTATTGTAGGCAACCGTACGGCCTTCAAAAACGAGAAAAACCCTTACCATATAGTCGACTATAAAAGACCCCGATATGACAAATATGAAACAATTCAATTGAGAAAACTAAAGGCCTAATTAATTAACAAAACAAGGAAGCATTTTTGTGTAAGGACCGTATCCCATGCTTATGCCATCCATATAGAATGAAGTTGCTGGAGCCTACCATATCAACAATTGTATACGGGAAATAGGGTATGTGACTGCTTAGAAATGAGAACTCGTCCATATGTGACAATATTGAAGAAAAGATCTAGATACGAAGCAGACCTTCATAATATCGAATTCACTGGGTTAAATGAGATACAAGCACACACTGAAATCTGGGTCATTGAGTGACAGAATATCAGCAATATATCTGAAAGTGAAATTAATGATGTTTTCTTTTTTCCTTTTGTCTTTGAGAAGGTTTGTATAAATTCCGCTTCATATTAGACCTTCTCAACATTTGTCTACACCTACAGTTGACAACGACTACGACAGGTAAACTGTAAGTGGTCGTCTCAAAAGTAGTAATGGTTGTGTATAATTGTTATTGATCAGTAATTGAATTGAAAGGTGAAAAAAAAACTTGTTTGCTTATATTTATTAACAACAACGATATTTTTCTTGTTTTGGTTATAAACCATTTACTGATTTATATCTTTAGTTATATTTTTGGATTGAGTATGAATAAGAGTGTCCTGGATTAGGTTTACATAATAAACATAAATGGACCAATACTTCAGAATCATGGCCCCAAAATAGAGACCCCCATAAAAATAAAGAATACTAGGGTGCTAAATAATGATAAAGATCAGAGAATAGAGAATAGTTGTCAACATCAAATACTGAATAGAGAATAATGGAAAAAATAAAAGAAAAATAGAGCAAAGTGCTAAGGAAATAATCGAAGACATATGTTTTAGAAGATGAGAATCTAGCTACTTTAAGCTAGCAAAGTGAAATAAAAGTTGTAAATGTGTCAACAGATAATTCTTTTATGTCGTTTGACAAGGGCGGCACATCAATCGGTTTGGGTTTGTTTTTTTTTGCCTTGTATGCCTTCACAATGTATTTCAAAGTTTGGTAGGTTTTTCAACTTCACCAATGCTATGTTCAACTTAGCTAGGTGTGTATTCGTTGACAATATTTACAGAACATTTAGAAAAGGCGAATATCATATTTCATATTTTGATTATAATTTTTTAATTGAAACATCACAAATCAGACTTTGACAATAGGCAGGGACGGACAATGGAGATGGCACGAATAAAGCTCCACATCACAAAACCAGTACCAAGCCGCGAAATCTGAACGTCTCCGACAAAGCATGGAGATAAATAATATCGTAAACAAAAACTTCTACCGAGAAAAAAATATACCTTTGGCCAACATATTCCCGGGTTGGAAAAGAGGCATGACATATGCGCGGGGAAATATAAAAACAACAACATTAGGATGCATGCTTCAGACACGTTACGGACTGTCAGATGGTCCCGTTACAATGTCCTATCCAGATATGGATTTAGGGGGGAGGGGGTAGGTCTTTTGAGTGAAAATTTGGTTGATTATATAGGGAATCACTGAAGCATGACAGGAGCAGGCCCCCGCTTAGACAGTCAGTAAGCCCCCACTGATGAACATTTCTGGATCAGCCACTGCTATCTGTAATTTTGTTACTATGGGGATGCTCAAATATAGACTCATAAAATAACATTCCAAAAACTAGTTAACGACTGTTGGCAACCGGAGCAGACTACCATGGAAAAATCGGACAACTATAGATATCAATAATCATATTACTGAAAATGCAATAGTTTCGAATGTAAATAGATTGACGATTTTATTTCAAAGATTTGAAAGTGAGATGCTTTATATTTTTATTAACTTATGATATTACGTATTAAGTGAAAGATGGAGACAACACAGAAAATCCACAATAGCTATGTGCAAAATATTCGTTCTTTTTTTTGTTTTGATAACACCGTTATAATCGAGTATGTAGTACTATGTTTATGTTACATGCATGTTATATATGAATGATTTTCTATCTTTGATACGACCCCACTATTTCTCATGTAAGCTGTAGGTGTCAAAAGTCGGTGTCGAGAGTTGTTGAAAAGGTCTATTAGCACAGGACAATTCGACTATAAGGAGTGCACAATTATTATCCAGTGGAATATTATTACCGACTATCTGTCAAAATATCAATCCATTAAACTCAATAAACATGTTGTTGATTAAAATGTCCAGCAATTTGATGATTTCCTCTTGGGGTGTTTGTTTTTGTAACCAGTGCAGTAATTGACAAAGTAAAATGTTTCGTGTCATTAAACAAGATATGTATATTTACGTTTCTAATTTTTGGAGAAAATTTCTTTTTTATGAGACGGTGGATTCAGTATTACAGTTGAGCACAGGAAATAGAAAGGTAAATAATAGAAAAATAAAAAGATTTCACGTATCTGCAAAATTGTAAAGATTTTGATGGAAAATTTTGCAGTATATGTTAGGAATTTAAAAAAAAAATCAACATCTGATTGACATTGCTGGTTAAATAGACATCATCACAATAATTTAAAGGTAATATTTTACTGAAGAAAGAATTATGGTTTGAACTTTAGAAAGATGTTTAGACGAACATTGTGACGACCTGGTTTATATATCGTACTGTAGAAGGATTTTTATGAAGTTTAGGTATCCAACATAAATATATTTTATTGAACTGAATAGCATCCATGTTTACCTATATATCCTTTGAGAATAGTTATGTAACATATAGTTATATTTATCACTAGCCAGTCAACACTGAGGTTGTGAGTTCGAACCCCGCTCGTGCGGGTGCACTCGACTCCAATCTTAATTGACTAGAATTGCAGAGCCGTAACTAGCCTCTTATAAAGATATAAATAATATATGTCCAGAATACTTTAATTTGTCTGAAACAGATAAATTACAATTAATTCTATCTTCATTTGATATTATGCAGCTTGCTGTTCCGTTCATTAAAAAGTCATTTGCACTGAGGGGAGTGGACACAACGCCTGCATAAATATTACTGTTTTATCATTTATATATGATGTTTGATATGTTAATTTTTATATTGTGTATATTGTATTGTATTGTTTGTATATGCCTTCAACCCCCAGGGGTATAAATGTGCATTTCATTAATAAATGAATAAATATAATATTGAGGCAAAATATATTCGCCGAGCGTAGCGAGGTGAAAAAAATTTTGCGTGGGTTCTCGGGGCCGTTTAAGTCCCCCAGAAGCTCTGAGAAAAATAACGCAAGATCGTGCATTCTGAGCGTTTCCCGGACTCTTTCTTACATTGAAACGCAATTAATTTTAAGCTATTTCTTTTGACAATATTCTTGTCTCAAAGCAAAAACTCATTGTAATTAAAGACTTTTAGGTTTTACGGGGACAACATTAAAAGTAGACCGATATGTAGAATAAAGCAAAAACCGAAATTCTCTTAATCATTGTGTCTGTCTGTTCTTGTCTTGTATTGTGCTTAATTCAGACTTTGGTGATTTTTTTATGGCTAGATTGAAATAGAGTGACAGTGCAGTATTATATTTTAAGTACTAGTACTGCTTAAGTCGACACTAAAGACCATCTTGACCTTGTTTTATGGTATTAATGATTATTTTATTGTTGAAGACCCTCCATCAACTATCAAGATGAAGAATAGGGGAAAAAAACTTTGGCCATTGATCATTTGTATTTTTTCTATGCATTGACTTCGTGTGAGATAAGGTCCTGTGCAAGTTTACTCCATATTCTTTTTTTCTGTTTAAGAGTCTAAACACGACTTCATGCAAGTTTAATCCTTCAATGTAAAAGGTCATATGGCAATACATTGACTTTTTTTTAAAGATGATTTGATACCGGGAAATTGGTGGTCTTACTTTAATTTAAACCATGTCAGCTATCCAGTTTCATCTACAAAAAAGAGCCAGTTTTGTATTCTTTGATATCAAGTTCAATTCTCCATGCAGAAACGACAATTTTTTTTATGTCCAGTAGCATCGTATATTCTTAAAATAGTTTCTCGTACAATGTCTGGACATCGGTGGACATGCAACATGGCAAAACCACAGATTACGAATGAAAATCAACACTCTGCAGACTATAGTTATAAAGTAGGACAATAAATGAACAAAAGACAAACACGGGACACAGAAGTACAAACAATAGACCATCAACTCTGAAAACTAAAAGTAAAATAGAAACATGGATCTCGAAAAACATGCACGGGGGACATCAGAGAGACTTGAAAGACACTTTCCGTGAAAACAATTCAGGTTGATATGAAGACAATCCTGTTTCAGTTTTTTTTGGTTTTTTTGGTTTTGGAAATTTCCAACATGAGGCATTTGCCTCATTTGCCTCAATGTAGTTACGACCCTGAATTGTCAGTCTTCCTATCGAAGGTCGGTGGTTTTCTCCGGGCACTCCAGCTTCCTCCACCAATAAAAACTGGCCACCACAAAATAGCCCAAAAGCGTTCCTTAAAAGTGGCGTTAAAACACCAAGAATCAAATCAAATGTATTTATATTAGGACCAGGTTTTGAAATTAGTTTTATACACAATCAGGAATATTTTAGATTGAATAAAGCAATAATTTATAGCTAGGTCGAAAAATTATCCGAAAACCAGTCAAAGGCTACTTACTTACACATGACTCAGATCATGTTAGGTTAAAATATTCGTAACGTTCGCATCACATATAAGCATATTATATATCAAGAATACAATTGATTTAAAGTTCCACAATTCATAGACTGTCACTAATGTGCATTTGAGTTCGAATATAATAAACTATATAAGTAGAAACTATTGAATATAATATATCGTCTTTGTTGCATAATATTCATGTTATTACCCATGTTGTTGCCATATCATATATACAAAAGCAAGTCACTTGTAACTACCATTATTGCCGTAAAAATGAAAACAACACGATTTCAAATTTTATGCGTTCGAAGCATTTTATAAATTTATCTTATCTCTTAGTTTTTATGGCAAGACAATATAAATAAACAGTCAGTATTGTTATTATTGTGTATTTGTGTTGCTCACCTTTCATATTATAGAACCATTGTGGTTGATAAGTTATTACAATGACTTGACTGTTAGTGTTGCTCTCCAACTATTGCTAATCATTCAAAATTTTTGATATAACCAAACTGTTCAACTGGTCTGAATTTTGAACAAATTGTTGAGTCAAAATGGGAAAGTGCAAAGTGATAAAATAAAACATACTTACAATCCTATTTGATTTTTGTCCACTTTAATATTGTTGTGACCATATCATTGCAACAGTTTGTACAGATATATTATAGTCATTATCATGCTAAAGGTGAAATGTTGTAATTTTGAATTGCTATAAAATGTCCAAACTAAGCTTTCATAAAAAAATTCTTTCGAAAAGTCTTCTATATTAATAAGAAAAAGACATCATTTGAATTAAAACATCATATATTCAGTAAAATATGTGTGAAATAACAATACGTTATTGATAAGTTTTCATGGGGAGATAACCTAAAACATTATTCTTTTGAATTAAGACTTTTTGAAAGAAAAAATGATTATCTCTCCATAGAAACATCCTACTAACATATTGTAATTTCACACATATTTTACTGAATATGAAATGTTTTAATTCACATAATGTCTGATTCTTAAGAAAGATGTTGGGGAAAGAAGTTAGATTGCCAGCTGAATTAATGTTTGGATCAGTAATTAATGGGCAAAGTAAAATTTCAACATATTCTCCATACGTTTCTATTTTACTTTGCCCATTAATTACTGATCCAAACATTAATTCAGCTGGCAATCTAACTTCTTTCCCCAACATTAGTAAATTTGGTGTAAGTCCAGTTGACTCCTGGGGTGTGGCCCTATATGCTGCTGCTAAGCAACCTAAGTTTATATCCCAATCAGTTTGTTCCCCCTTTAAATAAGCCCTTATCATTCTCCATAATATAAAAGCTCAGTAGCGGCAAAGTTCGAATTTGGTTAAGCTAGTAATAAAAAGAAGCTGCTTCCCCTCAGTTTATATACCTGTGCTGTAATCAGCAATATCAACAGAAAAAGGTATGTTTGACTATGGTCAATAGCTGAGTAAATTTATGAACATGAGAAAAAGGAGAAAAATTAATGTTTATTTTTTTTGTGAGCTTGGGGCTTTTCTCTAGAAGTTACAGAATATTGGGCCATGTATGTTAATAAAGTTGCAGAGATCTTGCAAATGATATGATAGTTTAGGGGAATAAACCTTAAATTTATATCCGTAAATTTTAGCGTGTAACTTGAGGATATGGAATTATCCTGGTGCTAGTGTTACAAAAGTGAATCTTAGCTGGGAGAATAAGTCGCCTGTGCTATGTTTAAGCTCTTTACTAGAATGATATTTTTATTTATATAAGATAAAGGGGGGTCAGATTTTGAGGAATCTACTTTTTGTCATGTTCAGTGTAAATAGTTGTAAATATCTTTAGTTATTGTTAAAATTTGTAATATACTGTTACATATAAATAATTATTGCTAATGGATCTGTAGATTGGAGAAATATCTCTTAAACAATTCAAGAGGAGCGCTCTTGCTATATAAAACATATGCTATTATATATGTCATTCTTCAGAGTGACTATGGCTGATTACACGTATGTGTGCTATGATAAGAAACTGTCAGAAATAATATTATACTAGTATATAGACAGTACGAACGCCAGTCGAGCCTAGTGGAGGTCTCTCCCATATTTCTCTATATGCAGTAGCTATATGATATAAATGTATGATAAGGGGTATAACTCAAATAGTCTCTCCTTTATTTAATTGTTAACATGTATTCTGAAGCATCAATAAAATATGAAAACTTCCTTTAGTCTTGCCCATCTTCTTTGGTTAACTAGTTTCAATTTGGTTACTTTATTTCCAAGTCAAATGAACGTTACTGTAAATACAGACTAAAAACTGTAGTAAAGAATTAACCACTAAGCCAGACCGTCACAATACTTTATGACAAAAGAGATGATTTCAGCTTCGCAATTGAGGACTTTCTATTTCTATGTAGCAGCGCCTAAATACGGAGTATATATCTCCCAGTTGATATGATATTCCAGGGCTTGTGTTTCCTATCATTATTTCCTTGATAAAGAGTTGCTGCTCACAAGGAGTCTATTAAACAAAGAGTTCCAAGTGATGAAGTACACGTATAAATCATTCCTTCGTAAATTATAGACGCCAACATGAATTGGTTGACCGTTATGGAATATCCGTTTCACAGATGACGACGGATATGTTCCAATTGTCTTAACAACAATCTCGTCCCCTTCCCTGGAATTGTACCTACTGAATTAGACATATCACCGGGTTTGTACTTACAAAAGCAACACGACGGCTGCCAGATGTGGAGCAGGTTTTGACATGAATATCAATAATGTGGTCATTTTTATAAATTTCCTGTTTACAAAACTTTGAATTTTTCGAAAAACTAAGGATTTTCTTATCCCAGGCAAAGATTACCTTAGCCGTATTTGGCACAACTTTTTAGAATTTTGGAATCTCTATCATGTCTATGCTCTTCAACTTTGTACTTGTTTGGCTTTATAAATATTTTGACATGAGCGTCACTGATGAGTCTTATGTAGACGAAACGCGCGTCTGGCGTACTAAATTATAATCCTGGTACCTTTGATAACTATTTACACCACTGGGTCGATGCCACTGCTAGTGGACGTGTCGTCCCCGAGGGTATCACAAGCCCAGTAGTCAACACTTCGGTGTTGACATGAATATCAATAATGTGGTCATTTTTATAAATTTCCTGTTTACAAAACTTTGAATTTTTCGAAAAACTAAGGATTTTTTTATCCCAGGCATAGATTACCGTAGCCGTATTTGGCACAACTTTTTGAATTTTGGAATCTCTATGCTCTTCAACTTTGTACTTGTTTGGCTTTATAAATATTTTGATATGAGCGTCACTGATGAGTCTTATGTAGACGAAACGCGCGTCTGGCGTACTAAATTATAATCCTGGTACCTTTGATAACTATTTGTTTACCATTCCGGAGCACCTGAGATCACCCCCAGTTTTTGGTGGGGTTCGTGTTGCTCAGTCACTGGTTTTCTATGTTGTTTTGTGTATTGTTGTTTGTCTGTTTGTCTTTTTCTTTTTTTGCCATGACGTTGTCAGTTTATTTTCGACTTATGAGTTTGAATGTCCCTTTGGTATCCTTGGCCTCTCTTATAAGACCACAAACACGTTACACACAACCGATTCGTGGTGACAACAGTAAAACTTTACAAACATGAAATGTTTTAAAGATCATTTTCACATACATTGTACATATAAATATATAGTTAATATGAAAATCCGAAATATGATAAAAGACTTGCATGGGGGGTAAAAAAATATACAGGAAAAATATGTTACTTTTATATTATAGAGACCAAGGTTGATAAAAGACTTGCATGGGGGTAAAAAAATATACAGGAAAAATATGTTACTTTTATATTATAGAGACCAAGGTTGGAACAATTTCCTAAGAATTGAAGATGTTTGAAAAGTGCTAAACTAAAGTTAAGATTGAAGTATAAATAACAGGCATTAGTAGTATACCGATGCTTGTAAATGAAAACAAAACTGAAATGCTTTTCTGAATTCAACTTCATTAGGACACGGAAAACCAATAGATTTTTATCACTAAAGGGTACATAGATAGGATAATCAAGTTACCATAAGGTCACCTTCCGCTTAGGGAGTTGGAACATTATCTTCTCAAATCGTGTTACCACTTAATGTCATTCTTGCCACTGGGTCTGCACATAGAAAATAATTACGGAATGCATTTCTCTCAAACATAACTATTCCTTTACGGGTTTGACTATATACGCTTTTTGATATGTAATCTCTTCTACATTTCTATTAGGTTTTTAATATTCAAATAACTTGGTCTCGAACACCATTGACGAAACATTATTTTTCGAACCGTTGAATATTGTTATTACGCAATATTATGTGAAATAAAGAAAGATTACTCTTTTGTCAAAAAATCGCCGTGTGGTGGCCTAATAACGTGTTGAACATTTCTATTATGATGTTTTAAAACTTCACAAGAGATAGTTATAATAGTAATTATTGTTTTAAATTCAAATACCATCAATTATATTCATATAAACATTTTTTCTAATTTTTTCACAACAATTAGATAAAAACATAGGTTAGATTTTTTATTTTAAATGCCTTTTCAGGTCAATGACCAATAATATAATAGTATAATTTACAGTGGTGTACTCAATCTAAGCCAATAATTTGAAATATATATATTAAATCTATGCCAACAAACAAAATACACTAATGTCATTGTAACAATTAACAATTTAGGTAAAATACGGTTAGTAAGTGGGGAGTCAAGTGGCAAAAATATTGAAAAAAAAATCAAATTCTAATGGTCTGACAATAGATTTCCCACTGATTAACTATTTTTAGCAATGATTAAAATTTCAATATATGAATTAAATCAGCTGTTGCACAATGTCAGAATCTCATAAATCTAAATACAAATTAGGGTAAAATAATACTACAATTATCTGTAAAACCCATAAACCAGATGGGTCAGCTTTGCTTCAAATAATTAATTTCATTTTTAAACATTGTTAATGGTACAAGGTAAAATATGACAAGTTTCTATCACAAGACCAATATGGGGACGAATACTGTTTTATCACTATTAATTAAGATCGTTACACGCGAGGTCATGTCGAGTTGGAACTGGAAGATGAGTAGATATAAGAAGATGTGGTATGAGTGCCAACTCTCCATCCAAGTCACAATTTATAAAAGTAAACCATTATAGGTCAAAGTACGGTCTTCAACACAGAGCCTTGGGTCACACCGCACAGCAAACTATAAAGGGCACCAAAAATTACTAGTGTAAAACCATTCAAACGGGAAAACCAACGGTCTAATCTGAAAAAAGAGAAACGAGAAACACTCATGAACCACATCAACAAACGATAACTAATCAACATCAGATTCCTTAGGTCCAGTTTCTACTCAATTGTAAAACTATACATCAAAGAGCTTTGTAAAACATATCCTAATTTAATGAATTGTAATCCAGAAAACATGTTTATATGGTCAATAGACTGTGAAAATCCAGAAGATCTAGAAAACGTCTATATTTCAATAATCAGTCTGTGGACTGAAATGGACTCGATTATAAATAAAACAATATGAGTGTAACTTAATTTAATATTAGTGTACTGAACTAGTGAATAATTTCTAGGCCGACGTATAAGGTATTACACATGTCATGTTTGTCACTTAGCCTAATTTATACATTGCTATATTCCATTCGTTTTTTTAAACTTTATTTTGATATTACCAATCATCAAAAATATAAAAAAAAAATAATCATTGTAATAAAAGAGGGACGAAAGATACCAAAGGGACAGTCAAACTCATAAATCTAAAACAAACTGACAACGCCATTGCTAAAAATGAAAAAGACAAACAGAAAAACAATAGTACACATGACACAACAGAAAACTAAAGAATAAACAACACGAACCCCACCAAAAACTAGGGGTGATCTCAGGTGCTCCGGAAGGGTAAGCAGATCCTGCTCCACATGTGGCACCCGTCGTGTTGCTTATATGATTACAAATCCGGTAAATAGTCTAATTTGGTAGGTCACATTCATGAAAGGGAAGGGGATTGTAGTTACGACGTAAGGAACATATCCGATATCATTTGTGAAACGGTTATTCCATAACGGTCAACCAACTCGTGATGGCGTCCGTAAGATTTACGAAGGGATGATTTCAACTTCACCATTTGGAACTCTTGGTTTAATAGCTTCCTTGTGAGCAGTAACCCTCTATCAAGAAAATCATGATAGGAAATGCAAGCACGGGAATATCGTATCAATTGGGAGATATATACCCCGTATGAAGGTGCTGCTGGAATGTTGCTACTAAGAAATGGAAAGTTCACAATTGGAAAGCTGAAATCATCTCTTTTGACGTAAAGTTTTGTTTTCAACCGACCCTCATTGTCAATTTCTAGATGTAAGTCAAGATATGAAGCCGATTTAACTGTATCTGTAGTATCCTTTATCTCCAATTCGATTGGATAGATGCGTTCCACATAGTCACCAAATTTTGAATTGCTTAGTGAAAGAACGTCATCTATATAGCGGCAAGTAGAGTTAAAGGATATTGCTAACTTCTTATCTTTCTTCCTAAGAAGTTCCTGCATGAAATCAGCCTCATAATAATAAAGAAACAAGTCGGCAAGTAGAGGGGCACAGTTTGTTCCCATTGGGATGCTGACAGTCTGTTGAAAAACATGTCCTGCGAACGTTACAAATATGTTGTCAATCAAGAAATCAAGCATCTTGATAATATCGGTTTCAGAGAATTTTTTGTTTGAATCAGAGTGATTATTTACAAAGTATGATTTATCCCTCCCTAAGACAAGATACTACGTTGGCCATTCTTTTTTATGAAGCAAAGTAATACCAACTCTTTCAATTTGTCTTTTAGTTTGGAATGTGGAATACTTGTGTAAAGAGTAGAAAAGTCAAATGTTTTAATACTGTTACAAGATGAAAGAGAGTTAGATTGTATGTACTCTAAAAGATCTTTGGAATTTTTAAGTATCCACATCTGATTCACGCCACCTCTAGAATAGGCAGTTTCACAATAACTTTGAAGCCCGTCTTTGATTGCTGATAAAATAGATGTTAATAATTTAGAAAGAGGTTTCGTGGAGCACTTGGAAGACCCAGTAATATACCGTTGTTTGTAAGGACACTTATGTAGTTTAGGTATCCAATACAGTGATGGAAGATCCAGTTCTTCATCTTTGGTTGAAATACCAAAGGAACAAAGAACAGACCTATGATTATCCAGGATTTCCTCTTTGGTAAGTGTCGTGAGGGTATATGTTGAGTTTCCAAGTGTATTGTCTATACCTAATTCGTTTATCAAGCAATTAATGTAGTGACTTTTACAGACAAAAACGATGTTATTTGGGGCTTTGTCTGCGGGGACAACAACATATTTATCATGGAGGTCGGATAAGTGTTTAGCAACATTTGGGTCTTTAAAGATTGACGTAGCATGGGCATTGATGGACCCATTCAGTTTCTTAATTCTGATTTGTATTAACGACCTCACTGCCTTAATCCATTCGGATAGAGTGTCTACGTCTTCCTTTTCACGTTTAGCCCATTGCCTGGCATAATCCTCGACTGAGTCCATCAAAATTTTAAAGTTGTATTTCCAATTGATGGATTTAGGCTCACGATATTTCGGACCTTTCGATAACACATTTCGTAGAGAAGTGTTATTAACAATGTTAAGGTCACCGGTAATAACATGGCCAGCAGGATTATATGTGAATTAGGAACTAGCACAAGTGCAATCAGGAGGTTTAGACTTGAAGTCGTCAATATCGAGATTCTGTAAAACGCGTTTGTAATTGAAAATTTTAGTTGTAATAGGTTTGGTATAGGTATAAGAAATTATTGGTACAGACTAAATGTTTATAATCATACTGCCCTTTGGGGCGGCTTTAATTAACAATAAAATAATTGTATTGTACAGTGTAAAGCAAATGTTCGAATTAAAATGGCAATATCGTGTATACTATGCACATCATTTAATTCAATGAATCATGAATGAAGGTGCAGGGCCAAATAACCTCTGTGGAAATGAGAAATGTCAAATACCATTGTCTTATCATAAGTGGTTTCCTTTATTAAAACTGACACCAAATTAAACATGTTAACAATACAAAATCAATAAATCATTAGGAGGGGACACGGTCATATAATATACATGGAATTGAGATGTGCAAAATGCTAATACAACTGCATATCCAATAGCATTGAATTACCACCTTAAACTGACCTTATCACAAACTTAAACATCTAAACTGTGCAAAAGTTTAAAAGCCAATAGACCCTGACTGAGACGACGGGGTAAAATCCTCTCCATGGAAATGAAATGTGCATGTGCTAATACTGCTGAACACTAAATAACATTGAAAAATCGATAAAAATCGGTTAAAAAAAGTTGATCAGTATTAATAAGTTTCCTGATGTAAAATGGCGAACAAGCGGTTATGTTTCCACTCGAAACACTTATATTTTTCTTTTTTTATCCTTTAATAGATTGAATATAAACTGTATTGTTTTATGATTTTTAGAATTTTCACATCACACAGAGCATTTTACGTTATAAGGGATCATTATTGTAGGCTTTGTATCATATTGATGACGTTACATGGATTTCATGTCTGCAGTGCCTTGTAAGCAGGAAGTAAAGATATTTGACAGTGTTTCGGGAGAGTGGACACCGTATCATTGCACAGTTTCAAACTTACAGTGGAGTTTGCAAAAACGACGGCCTTTTAAAAGAGGTGCGATAGATACCAAAGGGATATTCAAACTCATAAGCCGAAAACAAATTAACAATGCCATGGCAACAAAACAAAAACGATCAAAAGACAAACAACAGTATACAAAACACAACATGGAAAAATAAAAACTGAGCATCACGAACCACACAAAAATCCACAGTTTCCCGAGGAATGATATAATGTTGCACAAAATTGTGTAAACTGTCCTTGCGGTGAGCCGTTTTAAAATGAATAAAAATCCTGGCCGTGGTACTGTAACTTGACTTTAAAAAAATCTTTATTGCAAAACTACACACATTATGGTCTAGCAATAACAAATAAGATACATACAAACAAGAATACAGCAATTTTTTTTATTAGGGTTCTTCAATGAATCTTATTTAAACATATTTTAATGCATATGATTAGAGTTATACACTGCAATACCATCATGTTCTATTTAGTACTAAGTCTTAATAAACAGGGATAAAAACTTCAAAGCCTCATATTGTTCCTCACAGGAAAGCTGTAGTTGAGGAGATATCCATATAATATATCAGTAACCGCTGTGGATAGTAAATTTGGAATTGATAGTAAATAGTAAATACTTTTAAAAGTTATTTTTAGTATATGTATGTTCATATATAAGAAAAACGCGGAAATAGTTGAAATTAATAAAAAAAAAAAATAACGGATTTTGGAAAAAAAAAGGGGGAGGGCTAAAAAAAAATTGTCCTGTACCCAAGTACCTATGGCTACAACGGGTTTTACGATATGGCGCTAACATGTTCGATTTTTTTTTCGCTAAATTTTCCTTCCGATTTGCGTACACACATTTTGACTTCAAACAAAAGAATAAATAAACTAATTATAGGAGATAATTATAAATTTTTGTCTAATGCGAGATAACTCGAGCTATATTTTCAGAAGAAATATAGTCCAAATTAAAAAAATATAATCATTACACCCTAGGGCTAGTCCTTTTTCAGCTTGATAAAGTAAGGATTTGTACTCAAGGTATTTGATGTGGTTAAATAGGGGAAATAGATGTACAATAGACAAAGAAATGATTGAATTTAAATCTTTATGGTGGTTCAAGTTTTTGGGAGACAAGGAAAGTAACAATTTCACATTTTAATCAGAAAAATAGTGTTTGTAATGCTTGGGATGTACGTGGAATTTAAATTGTTTTCTGTATCTAATATTAGTGAAGTATATAGAATCATCACCATTTCATTTTAGACAATTTTAAGCTACAAAGGAGAATGACTTAGGGACAAGTTGACGTATAACGGTAAATAAATTTAAAAAAAAAAAGATATATAAAAATGCATCGAATTTCACCAGTAGTAAATATTTTAAGATTAAAAATTAGAACTTTTATTAGGTAAATATTCTTGAATATTTTAACCTTTTTCATTTATTTAATGTGATTTAGTTATATATGATGTGGAGGATAAAGACTAGGTAACAGGTAACAAGGTAAGTAAACGCTATTGTGCTATTTCGTGGCGTCAGTTTTTATTGGTGGATGAAGCCGGAGTGCCCGGAGAGAACCCCGACCTCCGGTAGGAAAACTAACACTCCTAGTCAATTAAGATTGAAATCGAGTGAACCTGGCCCATGTGGGATTCGAACTCCCAACCTCAGTGTTGACAGGCTTGTGATAAAGAAGTTCGACTACTTAGACCTCTCGGCCACCGAGTCTCCCATTAAGAAGACGAAGAATAGCATTTAAGCGCTATCATTTGATTTTTGTGTTGGTATTTCTTTTCCTGTGCATAGACTGATATTGCGTCAGGGATGAATACCCTATATCCTTTCTTTAAAATTGAGAATGGAAATGGGGAATGTGTCAAAGAGACAACAACCCGACCAAAGAGCGGAAAACAGCCGAAGGCCACCAATGGGTCTTCAATACAGCGAGAAAATCCCGCACCCGGAGGCGTGCTTCAGCTGGCCCCTAAACAAAAATGTGTATTAGTTCAGGGATATTGGACGTCATACTAAACTCCGAAAGAAACTAAAACTAAAAATCATACAAGGACTAACAAAGGCCAGAGGCTCCTGACTTGGGACAGGCGCAAAAATGCGGCGGGGTTAAACATGTTTTTTGATATCTCAACCATCCCCCTATACCTCTAGCCAATGTAGAATAAACAAACACATAGCAATACGCACAGTAAAACTCCGTTTAAAAGAAGTCCGAGACCGATGTCAGAATAGGTAACAAAAGAAACTAAGCAAAATGACAATGATACATAAATTAACAAAGGACTACTACCAGTTACTGACATGCCAGCTCCAGACCTTAATTAAACTGATTGAAAGATTATGTCTTCATCATACGAGTATCAAGCACAATTCCTCCCGTTAGGGGTTTAGCATCATACCATCATAAAATATATGAGAAGAACATAACCCGTATCATGCCAACAACTGGTTTTAGAATAAATGACTTTATTTCCGATGCAAAGACCCTATAAGTGAATCAATATTAAATCCAAAATATGCCATCTTTAATGACCTGACAACAGTATCGTAACTATATCCCTTCTTAATAAGTCTGTTTAAATGTTTTGTTAGCTTTTGAGGTGAATGCCGACATTTTTGTGCTTTGTAAAGAATATTACCATAAAAGATTGGATGTGAAATACTTGAACGTATAAAATGTCTGCATGTTGATTTATATCTACGAATGATGTCCTTGAACCGATGATGAAATTTAGTAAATGTTTTGACTAGTTTGTGATATCGAAAACCCTGGTGTAATAATTTTTTAGTAATGCATAGATTTCTTTCACTAAAATCTAATACGTTGTTACATACACGAACGAATCGTACAAGTTGAGATATATAAACACCATAAGATGGTGACAAGGGAACGTCACCATCTAAAAATGGATAATTAACAATAGGAAATGAAAAATCATCTCTTTTATCATAAATTTGGGTATTAAGCTGCCCGTTAATGATATAGATATCAAGATCCAGGAAAGGGCAATGTTCATTGTTAGTATTAGCTTTATTTAAAGTCAGTTCAGCAGGATCAGTCTCTTTAGTGTACATACTGAAGTCGTCATTCTTGAGAGCCAATATATCATCCAATTATCTAAAAGTATTATTAATTTTTTTGTATCAGATGCTGTTTCGATGGGTCTTTGCTGATTTTAGTCATAAATTGTAACTCATAACAATACAGAAACAGGTCCGCAATAAGTGGTTCGCAGTTAGTCCCCATTGGAATTCCGATAACTTGACGATATACGGAATTTCCAAAGCGAACAAAAATGTTATCTAGTAAAAATTCAAGGGCAGTTATAGTATCAAAGCATGTCCAATTGACATAGTTCTTTTGTTTGTTGTTACTATAAAATGACCTAAAAGAGTTTGAACATATATATTCGCATTCTGACTTTTTAAATGCCCATTAAATAAGGTGTGTAAATTTTTTCTTAATATGAATACGAGGCAAAGTGGTATATAGGGTAGAAAAATCAAAACTTTGAACAGATTCAAAATCACCAATATAAGCATGCAATTTTTCAATACGTCCAACGAATTTTTGACACTCCAAAAGTAATTAATTCCACTATTTTCAAAGGCCTTACTTGAACAATTTATTATCAGGTTTTTGATTGTACCAAGTGTACTTGTAAGTAGAATAGACAGTTTAGTAGTGGAACAATGGCGTGTAGACGAAAAAAATCTATATTTGTAAGGTGTTTTGTGCAGCTTCGGAAGCCATTACATAGTTGGCACTTTCATTGTATTTGGTTCTTCTTGTAAAGAAGTAGCTAAAAGTAAAATTTACGTCAAACAATAATGATATTATTAGCAGCTTTATCAGCCGGGACAAAAACAAATTCCTTGGCGAGTTCTTTTAGTTTATGTTTAATACGAGAAATATGATTATTATGCTCAGCCCATGGATATGGTTCCAGAGGAAGCAGATTAAAATCTTAATTTGTCTTGATATATGCAGGCGGAAACACTCTTGAAATAGAACAAAAGAATCAAAGCTCTTTGTTTATCGAGAAGGCGATAAATGTTTACTGTAATGTTTGATATAGTAACAAAATTTTTAAAAGTTAATAGAAACAAATAAAACGACAATTTTCTTCTCAATTACGAAGTGTTTTATTTTAAAAACACCATTTGCATAAGTTTTCAATTTATCTATTACATAGTAATGCAAAACAATAAGATATCAAGTCGACGACATGGGTATCTATAAGTGAATGTAGAAAATGCATAACCTCCGAATTATTATTTTTTTTACCACGGAAGGTGAACATATCAATCTTTTAGTTCAGAAATTTTCGTGTCTGTCCTTCCATTATGTGAATCAAGAAAAAAATCCCCAAAATAGGTAACGATGGTATCGAAAAGAGAAAACCGAGTGCACCTTTTTATGTTAGGGCATGTTTGAGGTGTATATTTTGTCTTTAAAACGTACAAAGCAAGAGTATTTGATATAGCATCTCGCTTCAGATTCTATCATTTTTATATATCAAAGCTACAGGTTGACTTTATAACGTAAAAAAATGACGGTACGAAAAGATGAAATATATGGGTCAAGTGAAATACCTATCTAATGAATCACAAAAACAGAGTAGGTGTGTTCGAATAGCTATTTTTTTCTTAAAGTACTTGACGACAGTCTTTTAATTTGGATGATGAAAATGCATATCTTCAAAAAAAATATGATTTTCTTGTGTGTGATAACTAGGGTTTATAATCTTCAACCATTGCAAATTTTTAGTCTTCCCTTCCACGAAATATTTAATTAGAATTTTTTTTAAACGCTTAAGAATTTTCGAAAATTCAACCTGACATCCGATCAGACAATATTATCAATGAAGACAAGATCATTAAAAGAGGGACAAAAGATACCAAAGGGACAGTCAAACTCATAAATCTAAAACAAACTGACAACGCCATGGCTAAAAATGAAAAAGACAAACAGAAAAACAATAGCACACACGACACAACATAGAAAACTAAAGAATAAACAACACGAACCCCACCAAAAACTAGGGGTGATCTCAGGTGCTCCGGAAGGGTAAGCAGATCCTGCTCCACATGTGGCACCCGTCGTGTTGCTTATGTGATTACAAATCCGGTAAATAGTCTAATTCGGTAGATCATTCATTAATGGGGATTGTAGTTACGACGTAAGGAACATATCCGATATCATTTGTGAAACGGTTATTCCATAACGGTCAACCAACTCGTGATGGCGTCCGTAAAATTTACGAAGGGATGATTTCAACTTCACCATTTGGAACTCTTGGTTTAATAGCTTCCTTGTGAGCAGTAACCCTCTATCAAGAAAATCATGCTAGGAAATGCAAGCACGGGAATATCGTATCAATTGGGAGATATATACCCCGTATGCAGGTGCTGCTGGAATGTTGCTACTTAGAAATGGAAAGTTCACAATTGGAAAGCTGAAATCATCTCTTTTGTCGTAAAGTTTGGTTTTCAACCGACCCTCATTGTCAATTTCTAGATGTAAGTCAAGATATGAAGCCGACTTAACTGTATCTGTAGTATCCTTTATCTCCAATTCGATGGGATAGATGCGTTCCACATAGTCACCAGATTTTGAATTGTTTAGTGAAAGAACGTCATCTATATAGCGGAAAGTAGAGTTAAAGGATATTGCTAACTTCTTATCTTTAACTGATGCTCATTAGCTAGTAGATACATTTGTCTTTTAAAATACAACTGACATATAAGGATCGTAATGGTGCTATGTGGATAAATTTATCAGTTTTCAAGAGCAAAATTGGTAGAGCGTCATCCCTACAATGGCTTCCATTTCTACGATTGTGAGCATGAACTGGCGTAATGGGGAGATAATTTTGACGAAGTAGAATCCTGACTGTATGAATAACATAATGTCCATTTGTTTCTTGTATTAAAACATATCATTAGATAATTACATTCTTTTCTGAAATTTTAATATTGAGATTATAATATTAATGAATGATGGTTGTCAAACCATTTCTGCCATGATTATACATTGAGTCCAAAATTTGCGGGCCCAGGACAATTTTAGTAGTTTTCCAGTACCGTCTGATATTTCATGTTTTAGTCTTGTTTTGACCCGGTTAAATAGTCAGTAGAAATTTCTTGCCAAGTGACAGTAATATATTTGCGAAGTTGATAAGGAAGCCTGTTCCAACAACACATCTTATACCTTAAGAAAGGAAGTGACACACCTCATTGCAGGTTTGGTGA
The DNA here is from genome assembly GCF_965363235.1 of Mytilus galloprovincialis. Classification (NCBI taxonomy): domain Eukaryota; kingdom Metazoa; phylum Mollusca; class Bivalvia; order Mytilida; family Mytilidae; genus Mytilus; species Mytilus galloprovincialis. The sequence goes on along the minus strand of NC_134850.1, from coordinate 41,961,581 downwards.
CCAGTAGAGTTAACAAGCATGTTTATACGAGGTTACCTCAATATAAAACCGAGTCCCTTTTATGCATGGCTTATAAAACAAACAATGTATTTATCTATTTGTTATCCTATATATGTATGCGGTGTACATAATTGATTTAAACTCCTTTGGTATATATTCCATATGGCGGTGCTCCTACTTACAGGAGGCTTATACACAGAAGAAGACTTAAGTTTGATACTATAATTTGTAGGCAATGTACTGCATTTTTATGCACTTGTCCTTTAGCCAAGAGATTTTTTTGTAAAAGGAATTAAGGAAACTGTTTTTTGGAAAACTTAACTGAAGTTTACGTATTTTCTTGTGAAATTACCCCCCCCCCTTTCCCCTTTTTTCAAAGTAGACCGTGTACCTTTTCCGTCATTTCCGTAGTTAATATCCTGTTTAACCACTCGGAATTTAGCATTATTCTCTATTTCATAATTTTGTATTGTTTGATGTACATCAGATACAGATTTTACTGAAATTTCTGTCATTTTCGCTTTTCTATTTGTCTATGTTATTTTATATGTTCTATTCTTCCCGCTCCTCCGCAAAAAGAAAAAAAACCTCCAATGCAAGAGAGCTGAAAAAAATAAATATAAAAGTCAAAAACGGTAAATTGCCTGGAATCTGGCTAGCTGCCATAGGATTTAAGGTCCACCGCATAATACAACGATGACATTTAACACTTCTACATTTCACACATCGAGAGTTCACGAATCGACAAGTCCCATGTTACAAGTTACAAAACATCAATATACAAAAAGACAATTTACCAATAAAGAATTTTGAAATCTACAAGTTACAAATTGACAATTAACAAATCATTTTTCAAATGAAGAATGTTGATTTTGATACAAAGATACAAGTTACAAATTGACAATTTACGAATGAAGCATTATGGAATTGCACAGTTACAAGTAACAAACTGACAATTTACCGATTAAGAATGTTGAAACTACAAAGGTGCAAGTTACAAATTGACAATTTACGAATTAAGCATTATGAATTTCACAGTAACAAGTTACAAATTAACAATTTACGAATTAACAATTTAGAAATTACAGTTACAAGATACGAATTGACAAGTTACGAATTAAGAATTTTGACCCCGTTGGCTTTCCATAATAATTGATGGAACATTTTTAGAAAAGTTCTGGTTAAGTGCGCATTTCACATATATATGTTCTTATATCTAGCATGTTATAAATTTTATGGATTGATAACTGAGGATAGGATATCTAAACTGCTAATAAAAAATAAGACATCCCTTCACAATTAAATCAGTACCTCTATTTCAAGAATATAAGAAAGAATATATACATACATCAGCTCAGAATAATACAAGAAGGCATAATTGTTTGCAATGATCAGAACATTCATTCATTTATTCAAGAACAAGAACATATAATTATTTTTAGCCAGTTTTAAATACTAGAATCTTCTTTCCATTCATTTTGAAATAGAAAAAATAAAAATCTTTGTGTGTTATCTGGAAACCATACGATGTCCCAACAATAACCTGATAAGTACCAGAATAATGTAGTTGTAATTTTTCCCTAATTCGTGTTGCAACATTCGAACTACTTTGTTGAAATGCCTCTCGTGCATATCTCAATATAGTTTGTTGCATTGCGTATCTCATATCAACCATTAAAATTTCAACTGAACTGGATCTTTTATATTGTTTTCCATGTCTTTTAGATTCTAAAAAATCAACAACGAAAAAAGTATTAAAGAGCATTACAAGGATGAAATTTTTTTATCTATCATTTTTTATTGTGTATTTGAATATTTACATCTTTTACTAATTAACGTTGATAAATATAAACTTTTCTCTAAATTTTCAGCTATTTTACCCATTCTGAACTAAATGTTTAAACAAATGACAATTAAGGTATAATGATTGCGTTTTTCTTCAAGAATAATTTTATGTCCAGATAATTGATAGCCTTTGTATAGAAACTAGACAAAAAAAAATTGGTTGTGTGTTCTAGTGAAAGGAATGTTGCCTAGCAACAGTTTTATTAAATAGACAAATTATCATACGCATCGCTTTCTCATTACAAATTAGCATAATTCAAAATAGTATCGTTTGTTCAACAGTAACTTAAAAATGAAAACGAAAAGTCACTTCAATTTCTGTTTAAGATAGGCATAGCCACGACCTTTCAACAAAAATAATTGCTAAGCAACGGTTAAAAAATATGTCATTTTTTCCATTATAAGGTTTCAAAATAGCAATGTTTTAAGATTAAGCTGCCAAAGATAATTATCTAGTTCCTACATGAGTCAACCTTTATTCTTTTATAAGAGGTTTACATTGAGCGCCTGCATATGGAGTATATATCTCCCAATTGATACGATATTTCCCGGGCTTGTATTTCCTATAATTAGTTCCATTATATCTAGGATTGCTGCTCATTAAGGAAGCGATTAAACCAAGAGTTCAAAATGGTGAAGTTGAAATCATTCCTTCGTTAATTTTATGGACGCCATCACGAGTTGGTTGAGCGTTCTGGAATAACCGTTTCACAGATGATATCGGATATGTTCCTTATGTCGTAACTACAACGCCTTCCCATTTCACGAATGTGACCTACCAAATTAGACGTTTTACCGGATTTGTAATAAAATGAGCAACACGACGGGTGCCACATGTGGAGCAGGATCTGCTTAACTTCCGGAGCACCTGATATCGACCCCAGTTTTTGTTGGGGTTCATGTTGTTTAGTCTTTTTTATGTTTTGTCTTGAGTACTTTTATTTGTCTGTTAGTCTTTTTTTCTTTTTTTTAGCCATGGCGTGGTCAGTTTATTTTCGATCTATGAGTTTGACTGTCCCTTTGGTATCTTTCGCCCCTCTTTTACAGTAAAACCCGATCAGATTGGTTTATAAGAACAACCATCAGTAAGAAGTGAAATTAATTCAATTGTAGATCAAATATATATATCAACAATAACAATACTTGCCTCTTTTCTATAATTAATTTGCCTCTTCTCCCCCGCCCCAAATAAATAATAATTTAATGACTCAAAATTTAGTTTTATAATAGCCAGTTTAAGATATCTTCTTATTGTTGTAGCTAAAATTAAATAAGGTACACTGGTACATAAATAATGGCATTGCCAATTAAAAACTGCAAGTAAACATTTAATCATATCACGTGATAAAGCTCATTAAAATACCAGGCTTATAATTTTTACGCCTGATGTGCGTTCTATCTACAGAAAACTCATCGGTGGCTCTGGAATCAAATCAGTTGTAAATGACGTAACGAATCAGAGTATAGAAACATATGGAACGCCACAGCTGTCTTATGTGGAACTCTTATATTACGTTACGTTGTTTTATTATAACTTGATAGTTTGTCTTTAAATAATATGGTTTTGACATTACGTAATGATGTTTTGATATATAGGGAATAATACATGCCAAACTCCGTATCATATGTCGTATCATCCCGAGACACCAATATCAGCCCAAGGGCCTTTAAGCCCGAGGGATGATAATGGTCGAGGGTGATACGGCATGTGATAGGGATTTTGCCATATTTTATACGCTTTATCATATATTTCAACAGAAGAGTATTATATTATATGAACTGTTTTCTGATCCATAGCACTGGATTACCTTCAGTTCTACCTTTGTCTTGTTTCAAAGGCCTTAAAAGAACTGCTCAACTTCTTATCGAAGCACCTAGGTTACATTACAATTTGCGTGCTGTTGTTAAAATAATATTTTGTTTATTATTGTATTTTTTTATAGTTCCATTTAGTGTGCCAAAAAATATGAAAACTTGACGTTTGTGACGTCACATACCAAACAATGACGTCATTCAATAAATTGCGTCACGCCCGAATGACCGTTCTATTGGACCTATTTTGAGGAAAATTTTTCTTAAACAAAAAAAAAAACCAAAACTGACTTTATGTAAAAAAAAAAAAAAAGTAAAAAAAAAAAGTAGGGGAGTGATAAAGGGTATGCAATAAAGGGTTGGGGTTTGATAAAGGGTTTGCGATAAAGGGTGCGCATCAAAGTTGTGCTACATTTATCAACTATGCAAAACTATTGTATTTACTACTAAACATATGATAAAACTCAATTTACAATACTCATTACGTAATGATATTTCGATATTACATGATATGGTTACGTATTGACTTGATATAGTTTTGTCATAACTACATGTGGTTTCACCATTATTTAATGTGGTTGTTTCAATAGGCAATTTGGTTTTAACACTTGATTTGTATATAGCTGTTTCATTACATATTGTGGTTTTGTTATCTCTTAATGATGATTTGCCACTTCTTTATATGGCTTTAACATTACGTAATGATGTTGACGATTATATATACTACATGATGTGTTTGTTTCAGTATTTGATGTGGTCCTGTCATTCTTTGATGTGTTTATCCCATTACTTGACAAGGTAAATCCACGTGACCATTTCGGAAAAAATATGTTCTATTTTGAGACCGATTTCTATAAGTCGTTTGTGTAATGCGTTTTGAGTACCGCTATCCATGAAGTTTAAGTTCAAATTAAAGTTAAAGTTGTTGTTCAAAGTAATTTTATATAAACGGGGGAACGACAAACAAAATTTAAAAAAAAAGTACTAGAAATTTTTCAAATGTGGTATGATTGCCAATGAGACAACTCTCAACCACATAATTACCAAGTTTCGAATTGAACTTCGAGTTTGAATCGCATTTAAAGATGGTGTTCCCCATTACGATTCGACTTCAACTTTGAATTTGAGTCACTTTTTGGCGTACAGTTCGAGTTAGACCTTTATTTGAGTCTCATTTAGATTAAGATTCGGAGTTGAAATTCGAGTTAGCTAATATGAGTTCTATTCAAAAAAAGATTATCGCGGATCAATGACTTTTGCTCGCAGCCTCCGAATAGAGGGCTCAGGGTATCCGTACAAAATATAAATAATTTTACAGCAAAGAAAACACAACATAGAACTTGAAATAAAGTTAGATGTGGTGTGATTGCAAATGAGACAGTTTTGCACAAAAGTTTAAATGCAGTAGATGTAAGCAACAATAGGCAACCGTGCAGCATTCAAAACACGATAAAGGCAGTACAAAAGACCACAATGTAAAATTATGAAGCAATTCAAACCAGAATACTAACGGTCTAATTTATAACTTAACAATCTTCGAAAAACAAATATGACACCCATGAAACAACGACAACCATTGAACTACAGGCTCATCCCCAACCTATCAGTATGAATGGGTAATATAAATCCATCCGGGTGATCTCAGGTGCTTCGGAAAGGTAAGCTGATTTTGCTAACTGTGTGGCACTCGTTAGTTTACATTTTACAATTGGAACATATCCGTCGTCACCAGCGAAACAGTGAGAGTTGATTTTAAGTGTCTCTTTTTGTTAAAAATACAGTACTTTTGGTTCGTGTCGAGCATGCGACATTAATGTAGCGACAGATACACCAAACATATATGCCGTCGTCGGTAGTGGCGTCGGCGTCTTCGTTTAGACCGTTAGGTTTCTTGTATGAATTGTTTTTACATTTTTCATTTCGGGACCTTTTAAAGCTTACTATTTGGTATGGGTTGTGGTCAATGTTGGCCATACAGTCAAATATAGTTATTAACTTCTACTTCATTTAGTACTGATGTGGTTGAGAGTTGTATAAATGGCAATCATTCCACATTTTTTATTTCTATTCACATATTGTCTATCAGTGGGCTTTTTTTAATTACATATTACCAAAATGAAACTATTTTGACATGCATTGTTTAAGCCCCAGTCCCACTTGACCACGATCGCACCACGCTCACTGCGATCTAAATTAAATTCAGATCGTGGTGAGGTCATGAGCGGCATGAAAATATAAATTTTAGTTGCTTCCACGATGCTAAGTACGTCCTCATTACGCTTCTACAACGATCCCGCTACGATCCCGCTACGATTATACGACGTTCTCACTGCGCTTATTCTGCGACCTCACTACGCTTATCAAGATCTTTCTACGCTCATCATGTTCTCACTAGGACCATACCACGAGTTAACCGATTGCAACACGATCTTACCACGCTTCTACTGCGATTAAAGCACGTTCTTACCACGATTATACTTCGTTCATACCGCGATCTTTCTACGTTTTCAGCAATAACGTCAACATCGTGTTCCATATTAATACAGTTCCATTCCTTCTATTTCTGATTAATACGAAGATTTCTCTGAAACAAAACAGCCATGCCATCAAAATCTACTAGAACACGTGGGCGTGGTGGTAGGAGTTGATGATAGGCAAATGGAGCTCTGATAGTAACGAATCTTGATCCAGCAAAGATGTCGGACCGACCAATCCAACCAAAATTACAACTTATTGCTGGTCCATCAAGCTCAAATGACGATATTGTAGTGAACGATAGCAGAGATGACACAGATGTGTCAATAGATATAGGAAGATGTGGTATGAGTGCCAATGAGACAACTCTCCATCCAAGTCACAATTTATAAAAGTAAACCATTATAGGTCAAGGTACGGTCTTCAACTTGGAGCCTAGGCTCACACCGAACAGCAAGCTATATAAAGGGCCCCCAAAATTTACTGGTGTAAAACCATTCAAACGGGAAAACCAACAGTCTAATCTATATAAAAACGAGATTCATGGTTGAACCGTTAGAGAAAATGGACAAGAGGTCCTAATTACATACAGAGAAACAAAACTCGGAGATATTTGATATATTTTATGTGAAAATTACAATGAGAATGATGGTCGTAGTATGAACGTAGTGAGGTCGTACGAAGAGCGTGATGAGGACGGGAAGGGCGTGCTAGAATCGTACTGTGGTCTTGAATAGCGTGGTGTAAACGTGGTATGGCCGTAGTGGAAGCGTAGTTGGGTCGCGGGAAGAACGTAATGGTCGTAGTGAGGTCGTAATAACGTCGCTGTGAGATCGTAGCGCAGTCTCTCCGAATAGAATCATGCTTTCGCTACACTCTCGCTACGATGGTACAGCAACCTTTGCGATCTTACCACGATCTTACTGCACTCTCACAACGCTTTTACTACGACCTGATTTCACCACGACCGCACTACGATTGTTTTGAACATGTTCAAAGTTGGCAACGATCATCACGATCTTGAAGACCTCACCACAATCGTGATACTACCTTACTGTGATCTACAATTTGCATTTTTTCACAGATCGTAGTGCGATCGTGGCCTAGTGTGACTGGGGTATAATACTAGTATATGAGTTATTCTTCAAGATCCAAGGTTCTTTGGAATCTTTTACGAACTGATTCTAATACTGCTTCCATTTGAGCACTAAGGAAAAAACGACAGGACCAAAAGGTTTTGGGATATCCCCCTTTAATATATTCGAATTGCTGTAAATGTTTTAGTACTTTTTTCTTAATTTTGTCTGTTGTTCCCCTTTTTTATACCAAATAACTCTGAACAACAACTTGAACTTTAATTTGAACTTAAACTTAAAATGAATAGCTGTACTCATCCAAAGCGCATTTATTTACACAAACGACATATCGGTCTCAAAATAGAGGTAACCGGTGAGATCACGAATCACGTACGAATCACGAACGTATCACCTACTTTGCCGTATGAAACGAAGCGGGATCATTAATTTCAAGTTAGGATGCCTTAGTGTTCATTATTTTCTCGCTTTGATTATAAGTGCATTTTTTATTGATTGATACGAGTACTGCCTGTTTTATTCTTTTTATTTTGTATGTCATCGTCAGTCACGGAGCATTTTCTGGTGGGAGTGGTGGGGGGCTTATATTTTTTTAGAACAAAATACTTTTAGTCTGATTTTGATAAAAACAATAATTCTGGTCAGCACCTAGAGTAGAGAACGACCGTTTGATTTGTAAAAAGGGGGGGGGGGCTGAAATTAAACGGCAGGACAGGCCATAGGGAAATCATAAATAAATAAAAAGATAGGATCTCTTATTTTTCATTATTGCAAACTTGAAGCTTTTAAAAACAAGTAACAACTTTAATTGGATGCAGTACTAAACTTTCCCAAACATTACACACATTTCGCGTTGAAATTGTGACCAAAACATGAGTTTAAAAACCGACCATTTACCTTGCATGGAAAAAGGGGGGGGGGGGTATTTTCTGAAATAAATAATTTGATTCCAAATTCTTAGATACTGAACGAATAAAGAATAGTTAGAAATGGCAGAGACAAAAATAATTTCTGACGAGAAATTTGAACATACCCTTCCTTAAACATGCCCTTCCCCCAGTCCAAAAATTTCTGCCACAATCATAAATTTGCCTGATAATTTTCGCCTAGTAATTTATTAGGACTGAAATTACCGGCCAAGTCATATAATAAGGTTTTAATTTCATATCCAGTCATGTATTTGACAAGTTGAAAAATGACCAATTTTGAGGAACGTCTGTATATACTTTTATATAGGAAGTGACCCCTCCTTGGGCGCATACATGCAAAACTTAAGAAAGAATTAACTGAACATTTGTATTAATTCGAACCATTGTTTAGAATGAGCTAAATAAAAAAGGGGGGATTCCTTGTACTCTTTGTATTTAGGGGGGGGAAAAGAAAATAACGAATACCGAATACTTAACAGAAAACTTCATATATACTAGGTGTTCTTTCGCAGAATAAACAATGAATAACCAAATAAGATATAATAATATAATTTTATAATTCCAGCGAATCAAGTTCCAATTTTTTTTCGGCGGACTATTCTTTTTTCCTAGACCAAATATCTTAAATAATACCAGTAATACCGCATACTAAATGGGGGTTAGTGGACGACCCTTTGATTCTAGGATCGGAGCTGACAGATCACGAAAATAAATTTATTGGCCAGTGGAAAAAAAGTAATAGATATGCTGGCTTCCACCTAAAAAAACTGGCTTTCAAATTCTATTATACAGTAAAATGATACATGTGTAATAAATAATCTTGCGTGTAGCAGTTGAATTTTTTTTTCTAAAAAAAATAATCTTACTGACCAATCTGCCAGACCTGCCCATTCAGAATCAAATGGTTCCCTCCTTTTACCCTCCTCAAAGATACATGTAGATGATCGATATCCGCTTTAACTGCGATATAAAATAATACATAGAAAAAAGACGGGGGAAACTGGGGGTGGGGGTGGTCAAACTGATTTTTTTTATTATTGGTTGCAAATTTCTTGTAAGGGACAGTACATTACAGTCCCTTGCAAGAAATAATAAAAAAAAACATCATTTGTCCAGGAACGACCATTTAACATGAAGAGGGGCGGGAGAGGGTATGGTTCTTTCGGAAAGAATATATTTGATTATGAATTTTAAGGAAGAAAAACAATCTTATCTTGGATAATTACCACCAAAAAAAATCGTTGAATATTAAATTTCAAAAAAATAATTTCAGTCGCGCCGCATAAAATTTTTTTCAAGTTAAATGGTCGGTCCCTACTAGTTCAAATGTTTATTTTTTGACAAATATACATTCAATATCTTCTATATGTTTTTCTTTCAAACACATGTACCGTGTCCAATTAATTGATTGTCCCCATGATTAAACCATGCTATCATTCCACGTGACTATTAAAAGTGTAGAAGGTGACCACCACAGGTATACATTAATATTTTTTTATACGTACTGTTTCGTTTTGATCCGTACATAGGCACTTCCGGTATATAAGTTAAAAATACATAGTCTTATATATCCATCCTTATACCTGAAAGCTCGTATTTTATCATTGTTTTCTAATAAGGAAACTTTGTGAGGTGTCAAGGGGTATTTTAGTCGATAATTCGTTTTTAGAGAACTTTACCCAATATGAAAATCACTGCTCCCAATACGTTCGTTCGTCATTATTCGTCGGTTCGTGATCTCACCGGTTACCTCTACTAGAACATATGTTGTTCCTAAATGGTCACGCGGCTATACCTCATCAAGTAATGAGATAACCACACCAAAGAACGACAGGACCACATCAAATACTTAAACAAACACTTCATGTAATGTTAAATCGTCAAATTTTGAAACATCATTACGTTATGTTAAAACCACATAAAGAATTGGCAAATCATCATTAAGAAATAACAAAACCACATCATATAATGAAACACCTACATAACGTCAAGTCAGATACACACCAAGTAATGTTATTTTTTTCAGACCGTATGCATGAGTACTGGGACCGTAAGCATACGGTCTACACTGTATGCGTACTTTTTTTAAAATACTCATACGGTCGGACCAGTTAGCAAAGTTAATTAATGCATATAACTCTCCAATTGATATAAAAAAAAAAATTGTAATTGAAAAAAACCTTTATATTTTTAAAATTTTTAAAATTCACGCTAATTGAATCTGTTAATCTCTTGTATTTAGCATGTCGATCACTCAGTAAAATAATTGAATTATGATCACTAAAATTGAAAATATCGGAAGTAAATATAATGTTGGAGGACAATTGTTTTAGAATATTTAGCAACTATACAAAAAAATGCAAATGCTAAGGAACATACACGAACTGCAAAAAATGATAATGTAAAATATATTAGAACGTAACTTGTGGTAGCAAGTGTAACATTGGTTGAGAATACCAAAATTAGGATCAAGATATACAATTAAACAAATATTAAATTTCAATTGTTCATTTGTTCTTTTTGTCCGTGTAATTGTAATAATATTAATTAGTAAAACTAAAAATAAAGATTGTGATTAATGTTAATTTGTTTAAATTTAACCTATATGATCTAATAACATTTATGGTCATCTCGTACTGGACCATACGTATACTCATACGGTCCGACCGTACGCGTATGGTCGGACCGTACGAGTATACATATACGGTCCAAATACTCATATGGTCTGGAACATCAATACCACATTGCCTTATGACACAACCATATTAAATAATGGTGAAACCACATCGATTAATGACAAATAAAGTAATGACAAAACATTATCAAGTCAATACAAAACCATATCATGTAATATAGAAATATCATTATGTAATAAATACATATCAAAACCTCATTACGTAATCATGGTAATGTCAAAACCAAATTATGTAAAGACAAACTATCATAAAGTTATAATAAAATAGCATAATTAACGTTATATAAGAGTTCCACATGAGACAGCGGTGGCGTTCCATAGAAACCAATTACGTTTAATATGTTTCAACTTTGAGAATTCATGATTACCATTTCTGTGGTTTTGGTTGTATTTAAAAACCATTGATGAGCCGCCATATTCTTCTTTGAACGATTCAGCATAGAAGTCTGGAATAATAATTAAAAAATACATTATGTTATTGGAGTTGTATTCAAATAAACCTACCTGTATCTAATCAACAAATGAACAGAGGTTATTTCATGGAAGTGTCTTAGTGAATTGTTTATAAATATCTGTCTATATATATGTATGTATAATATACTTGTTAAAGTATAACATAATAACATATTTTCATACTGAAATCAAATGTCAAGAAATAGATGTGAAGTTTGTTATTCGATGTTCGATACGGTTGGATATTCAAATTCAGTTGAAAATCATAAAATAAAAATATTAAATAACATTAAAAGCATAATTTTTATAGTTAAAAAGAGTGAAACGATACGTAGGAAATCGTTTTATGACCCCTTCAAGTTGTCTTATACTCTCGTTGTCCATAAATATAAAGGTTTTAAAAGTAAGTGTATATCTAATATTTCTTAAAAACAAAAACAAAAACCGAACACTCTAGAAACATTAAGAAATATCAATAGAAATATATATGGAAAGCCCCCAAAAAAGAAATATATAGTGAAAACCTATCTGGGATCGCCTAAATGACGGTGAGACCCCTGTTCTTTCAATGTCAGTTTCTTTTTTGGGCTTTCCATAAATATTTCTATTTCTAAATGTTTCCTGTGTTATATTTTTGTTTTTTGTTTTAAGAAATATCATATATAAAAGTACATATTTGAAGTCGGTTTATTGATAAAAATCTATATTACATAAAGACAGATGTGCAACTTAGAAAAGGGTGTATATTCGAGGACAACGAGAATGCATGACAGCTTGAGAGGTTATTTTTAAACGATGTCCAACGTAGCTTATCAGTCTATGAAAATCATGCTTTTAATGTTATCAAGTATATAATTTTTTAATGATTTTCAACTAAATTTTGAATATCGAACCGACTATTGAATATCGAATATCGAATAACGAAACGGCTACTAACCTCACACACATTGTCAAGACCTAAAATCATTCTTAAATTGCGAGTGTGATATTAAGTTTCATACCAGAATGCTCCTTCACTATTCAACTACAAATACTCTGACTAATACTTATGTTATATGTATGGGTTTTTTTTCTTTTTGCATAAGATAATAATGTGTAAGGTATATAAAGGATTATAAAGTTAAATTACTCACTACCGAAGACATCAAAATACAGGAAAACCAAACAAACCACCAATTTATTCATCGCTTTGCTCTTTTTAGTCCAACGGAAGATATGAATAAAGCAGAATCGCAAACTCCCTCAATTACTCGTCTTCGAAGATCCCGGTATATTTCAACGACAAATTGGAAGTGCCTAACATTCCGTGATGTGATGATGGTCTTTTATATATAGGTTGTACTTTATTTCAAAATCAATTTCATAAATTAACATTATACTTCCTAGTTGTAGAGAATTTAACCAATAAAGTATTTAGAATCGTTTTGGAAGTATCAAGTTCTAACCTTCTTTTAGAGGGCCCTTCTACAATGTAGTGGAAACCCTTGAAAAAGGCATGCTTTGAAGATAAATATTAAAGAGAGTACTTACTTTGTGTGTCAATGGTCAAGTGCATTTTACACTTTGCGTTTAAAAATTGGAAAATAATCTTAAAAATATCAGCTGATTCAGAAATTTTGTCGTACATATATCCACGTCCACTTGTATTTTTGTCCATCTTATGAGTTAAGCCTTTTTCAACTGATTTTTAAAGTTCGTTCTTATGTTGAACTGTTATACCACTGTTCAAGTTAGGGGAGGGTTTGGGATCTCGCTAACATGTGTAACCCCACCACATTGTGTATGTATGTGCCTGTCCCAAGTCAGAAGCCTGTAATTCAGTGGTTGTCGTTTGTTTATTTGTTACATATTTGTTTTTCGTTCATATTTTATATAAATAAGGCCGTTAGCTTTCTCGTTTGAATTGTTTTACATTGTCATTTCGGGGCCTTTTATATCTGACTATGTGGTATGGGCTTTGCTTATTTTTGAAGGCCGTACGGTGACCAATAGTTGTTAGTTTCTGTGTCATGTTGGTCTCTAGTGGACGGTTGTCTTATAGGCAATTATACGTACACTTCTTCTTTTTTTATGTATATATTCATCGATTTTAACCATGAAGGATAAATAACCGAAAGGCAGAAGGTATTGCACTGTTAAATAAACACATAAGCAAACAAAACGCTGTTTGTGGATTATGGTTTGCGTTTAAAATCATTATTTGCCTTGGTACTATTTACAGTTTGAAAATTTCGTAATTCACCTGGCTACAGAAGGGGTTTACATGGAAAACGGTAGTATTAAATTTTCCCAGCATTAGGTTGGCCTTTTGTGTACCCAAGGCAGGTGAACATGACCAAGTCGTAATTATCATTATCGGGGTTTTGGATCGATTTTTGATTCTCTCCATATTTTTACGGCCCGCAATGCGAGTCGGGTTCGGTTCGTTGTAGTTTGCACATGCTTGTAGTTTTTGCTAACTGTTCCTGATCATGTGACCGTCCGGGTCACGTGATTGCATGTTAAAAAGTTAAAAATGGCTTTTTCCAGCGAATAAAGTGGAAAAATAGCGTCGATCAAAAACCTGTTTGAGGCACTTTGTATCGTGTTTTGAGGTTATCAAGCCTACCGATATTTGCTACGTTGATGGTTGTACACTTTTGCGATAATTTTATTCAAGTTACGCCCGGTGTTGTACGATGTTTTTTTGGACCAAAGAAACTCATTTTTTTTAAATTTGAATATCATTGGTCACGGTTTCCATGACAAAGTGTAATTGCAGGTCATGGGAAATCGTGACTAGTTCAAAGAAATGATTTATCATGACCGTTGATTTATTGGCTATATCGTGTTTCTGTCCCCTACCCTCTCATAACGGTACAGTTTATTTTACTGTTTGCGAATAAAATATAATGAATAAAAGTAAGATTTTATGATGTATTTTCACTTGCCTATTGCATCTGATGACTGATGACATCGTTTCACACAAGGACCGTCACAAATATCAATTTCTTCTCCAAATTAAAAACCATCACCATAATAAACCATGAAAGAGTCATTATATACACTATTTACACACTGGTAAGACTCCGGAAAGAAAATATATATTGATATTTAATATCCTATTTATTACATTGCCGCATAATGCAGCACGTTTACAACATAAACTCTACGTTTTAACGAGGCTTACCATTCCTTTACAGTAATTTGAAAATCAGTTATACTCATTGTTGAGGTGTATTCCGTTGACAACTTAACGGAATAAAGCGTAAATAGAAAATTGAAATTTAGCCTAACCCATTAGGAGGTTTATTCCGTTAACATCGGCTATACAGGATAAAGCGTATAAAGGTAAATGAACTTACCTAATGTCTTAGACTTCGATGAACATAATGACGGACAGTTCCGTCAATATATTCATAGCGACCCATTGTGATATTATAGCTGTTCCAGACCGTACGAGTATTTGGACCGTACGCGTAAGGTCTGACTGATATTAGGAAGTTGGTCAAGCTTATTATATACAAATGTATATAACAGATCAACATGACTTATATCTCCAATTAATACAAAAAGTTCAACAGCATTTGACATAAAAACTTAATATTTTAACTATTTAAAAAGATCACGCTTATTTAATCTGTTAATCTCCTGTATTTTGCAGGCTGGTAATTCATTAATTGCAGCTCAGTATGCTCATTGAAATTGAAGTTATCGGAAGTAATTTAACATAATGTGGGAGGACAATTGTTTTAGAATATTTATGAACTTTACAAAAGAAATGCATACGCAAAGGAACATGCATTAACAAAACATGTAAATGTAAAAAAAAATACGACGTTCTTATTAGAAGCAAGTGTCACCTTCGCGATCGGCCAGAGTAACAAAATAGAATTCACGGATATACAATTAAGATTCATGTGGACCCTATGGCTAAAATGGCTGTATTTTCACCTCAAAATTTACTCTGAGTACAGACAAACCTGTGCATCTGTAAAAATTTTCAGGCATAGCATGCCCTAGATAAATAAATTTCAAATATGTTCTGTGTTTTAGAAAAATAAAAACTTACCAGGATTTTGCCGTGCACTTTTTTTCATTCCTCCAGAAGGTGCCAAAATAAACTAAGTTGGGAAACAGGTTTGAGAACTTCCCCACAGGTAATTATTGAAGTGAGCTGGTTTGTTTGACATGGACATGAGATGGACAATAGATACCTGACAATAATTGGTTTTTTAAACTGTGTACCTGAGTGGACCATATCAAGGTAAACTCAACTGTTTGTTAATTTTATCATCTTCTGCAGGGACGAAAAAAAGTGTACGGTAAAATTCAGTTAAGTTATGAATTTTCTAAATCATACAATGCATTTGAATTCTATTTATCTAGGGCATGCGATGCCTTAAAACTTCTCAAAATGCACAGGTTTGCCTGTACTCAGATTAAATTTTGAGGTGAAAATACAGCCATTTTAGCCATAGGGTCCACATGAACCTTAAGGTTCATCATAAGGAATTGAAAAATATGGCCGTGTTTACACCTCCAAAATTACTATGAGTACAGACAAACTGGTACATCCAGGAAAGTTTTAAGGCATGGCAGGAACTAGATATATAAAAGTTATATGAAGTCTACGTTTCAGGAAATTATAAACTTACCTGGATTTTGATGTTCATTTTTTTCCAGTCTGCAGAAGATATCAAAATAAACAAACACCCGAGTTTCATTTGATACGGTCCACTCAGTTACACAGTTTAAACCTGTTAAATCACCTATTGTTTACAGGTGTCTATTGTCCATCTATTGTCCATTTAAATCAATACTACTCACAATATTGATTATATGAGGGGAGCTTCTCAATCGTTTTCACTACTTAGTTAATTTTTGCACCTTCTGCAGGAACGAAAAAAAATGGATAGCAAAATCTAGAAAAGTTTATAATTTTCTGAAACATAAAATGCATTTAAAATTTATATATCTAGTTCCTGCCATCCCTTAAAACTGTTGCAGGTGTATAGGTTAGTCTGTACTCAGAGTAAAATTTGGGGTGTAAATACGGCCATTTTACCCAAAAGGTTATGATGAACCTTAAGCAAATATCTAATTTCAATTGTTCGCTTATTCACTTTATCATCGGCCATCTATTTTGTAATAATAACAATTTGTATAACTAAAAATAAAGATTTTGATAAATGTTTGTTTAAATTTAACCCATATGATCCCAAAACGTATGATCAGCTGGACCGTACGCGTATACTCATACGGTCCGACCGTACGCGTATGGTCGGACCGTACGAGTATACGTATACGGTCCGGACCGTACGCGTACGGTCCAAATACTCATATGGTCTGGAACATAGCCATACAACTTATAACTTTTTTTTCAAATAGTTTGAATAAGGCTTCTATGTGCCTTATGACACTTCCATCCCTGCATAAGCCCATCAAATTGGCCCATCCTATCAGAAGCACTGGATTTAACCTATTGATATAACAAAATGCACAAAAAACAATTCTGTTCCAGTGCTTCACGTCTTTAGTCCAAAATATTTTTCTAATATTCTTTGGCCATAACTTTGCATCACCAATAACATCCTGAATTACCATCCAGGCATCATGTACAAATGTATTTCTTTGTTCCTCGACATGTTAGCAATTGAAGTTTAAAGAACAATATGATAAATTCTAATGATTGTGATATCTACTCACCTATTGCAAGTCATCATCCGTGGACATATCATAAACAAACAGTCCGATATGCGGTTTAAATAGAACAAAAGAATTCGACCTCTTGTGTTTAGAAGGTAGAAAAGTGAAATGAACTTTGTGTCAAGATGTCACAAAAGTGACTTTCCGTAAAGTCATTATAAATATTTGCATTCACGTTGTTTAATTGTCATATTGTACAATTGTTAACAATGCAACTTGCAAACAATCGTTTTTAAAACGACCATAAGTCAAGCTGTTATGTCATTTAGGTGATCTCCTTATAAACTGCTACTTTTTTTTGCCCGACATAGAAAAAATCTGAGAAAAATTACAAAAATTACAAAATGAATTGTCAATCGTTTTATATCATTCCCAAAGTTTGACATTTGGACGCAATTTCAAAGTTGGATGTTATATGACGGGGTTTTGTTAATTAATTTACGCATCGAACACACCCGTCCTTTATATGTAACATCACATGACTTTTAAGTGATTAAAACTATTTTTTAAAAATAATATTTACATGTTTGACAGGTTTTTTCTTAAACAATTACAATTACACCGACAGTCATAATTTCTGTATTATTTTAAAAAGTTCTGTTACACATTTTGTTACACCTAAGTTATACAGTAACCCGGATGGGTTGACCAAATGTGAAGTTGAGTTTTTGGGATAGCATAGATTTATACCGTTGTATTCCTTTTGTTTGTGTTAACCAATTGTCGTTCTGAATTATTTTTTATACATCATTTATAATTGATCTTGCAATTTCTAGTAATTTAGTTTGCGTCTTATTTCTTTTGTGTCATATTTTGGCTATATTTGTGTTCGATCATACAGAATAATAAGTCGGTAGTTGCCAGCGAATAGATTTTTTTTTATTTCTTGTGACTCTTTGTGACTTATTTGTTGATTGCAGTTGGTTTTTGTTTTGTGTCATGTGGAGATATGGTGTGATTTTGTTTTTCTTTTGATGTGTTTGCATCTTAAATTGGGATTGCACTAAGTTATTTCATGATTTCTTTTGTGCTAAATTTTCGAAACATTTTTAGTCTATCTTATAGCATCTTACAATTAATTGTCCGACGACATAATGTGATACTTTTTTTGTTCGCCAATATTATTCATACGATTTTAATTTACTATTTATATATTTTTCTTTTCTTAATAGTTTACCTACAGTCGAAAATTTGCAAGACATTAATTGTCTTTACTTATTTAAAAATTTTACATTAGACTCAATTTTATTATAGTTTATCACATAAAGACTCGATTGTATCAAAGTACTTTACTTGAATAACCGTCCCACTATTAGTTGTATGTTAGTTCTTCACAACTCAGAAACAGATTCAAGAATATCAAAGTTCCCTTATATCAATTTTTACCGTATACGGTGGCTCATACATGCTCACTATTGCAAATTCATTTCTGTATATATACAAATTGACAAAGTTTCGCCTTGTGATACGCTATTCGTACAAGACTTATTTAAGGATCTACTTTGCTGGAGGTCAACTTCACTAGTTTAGTCGTATGCTATTTTCAAAATACTTTCTGTTATTTTATTTGCACGACAAAATGGAAGACGATATAATATCAATGGGTGTACCTGCATTGGCATTTTTTAAAAATATGTATTTATTATATGTCGTTAAAAGGAATCCCAGAAATAAAAAAAAAATTGTCGTGCAGTTGGAGTCTGTGCACCGCATTTTTTTTCTTTTTACTTGTAAGGTGTCATTTTATCGCGCTTTTGTAGCATGTTTTCCCTACCTGTTCATTTGCATGTCTTTTTGCTGATTCTGTTACGGTCATCTCGATTGTGATTTACGGTCATCTGAGCGATTTTTTCAAATCGAAATTCCTGTTTCATGCACATTTCTCGGTAGTAATTAGTGATTTCCGTGTGAATCTTTTATAAATTTACATCGTTGAAATGTATGATTTGTAAAGAAAATGATATAGAAACACTTTAACAGACAATACAGATACTGACCTAATTTTTCATCCGACATCTTGGGATGACCGTGAATGCAGTTACGGTCATCAGCTTTACCCCAGTGATATAGGAAAACATAGAACTCCCTTTTGTCATAAGACACTGTCAAACATCCAAACATACTATCCACACTTGTTAATTTTAATAAAATGTTTTTTTATGATCTTCAGGGCGATCAATTTTGGGAAACAGTTTAGAATAACAATATGCCATTATAATTTGAACGATTTCATACTTAGGACCGCAATATTGAATTGTGTTGCAATCCTCTAAAATTTTATGTAATTTATTTACAGGTAAAGAACAGAGCTTGGTTAACAGATAATGTCTGCCGTTGTTTTTTTAAATAGAAATTAGGTCCGAAATATTTGTATTGTTGGTTTGAAATTTTCTTTGATTGCGATTTATTCTACGCCCATGAGAACGATTTTTACGGACAGTTTTAGAAACTATACCCAAAATGTTAACACAATCGGTTCTTGATATATTACCAATTCCCATGATATTATCATTAAGACCGAGAGGATAGACTGTCTGTAATTTTTTTATCCAAGTTAATTGAATTATTTTCCGTAATCGTACAAACTTTGAATGAGATTCACCAGGCTGCTTATTTACTACTTCTAAAGGTTTAACTGTTAAATATTTAATAGGATGATTGTGCTCCTTAATGTGTTGATAAATGATACTTTTGAATTTATTGGGTCTTTTAAAACGATAAAGGTGTTCTTGCGTGCGTCCAGTTTCACCTACGTACTGAATACCGTATCCCGGTTTGTTTTATGTGAGCAAATAGAAAATACTGTTAGTTTTTCAATTTGTATCAGCTTCAAAATTAAGGAAAATGTGCGACCATTAAACGTGGACCTTACCGTACTGTTGGTGGAAAGACGGGGACATGTAAGTCATTTTTTGGCATGACACTTATCGATAGAAGGTAACCACGATTTTTATTGTTAAAAATGTTAGCGATAGTAGTATTTTTAGATAAACGATTTTGAAGATTGAGACGTGTAGATACCCTTTGAACGAGTTTAGTATTTATTATTTTTCCATTTCTAAGCTTCATTTTTGTTTTTGTTATCCGAATTTTCAATTGAAAGGGACAAAGACTGGCGTCCAGAATATGAACCAGCACATAGAAATTGAATAAAGTAAAAATGATAAAACTGTTCGGCTAATGACGTCAAACGCTATCCGTCACCAAGTACCCGACAAAATACGTTACAAAACCAGTGGACAGAAACAAAAGACAGGGTATATCAGGGTAGCGCCTTACGTCTGATTAAGTGGGTCAGGATCCCTAATAGACCTTGAGATGAGGAACTCAGATGACGTAATTAAAAAAAAATATTAGTCCGCCATACAATTGTGGATGCTGTGATTTTAAAAATGGACATAAATGAACAATAAGAACTGTTTTATAGAGCTGATGTGATGAGAAAAGAAAGATGTAGATTTGACCTGAAATAAATTATTAGAAAGGACAATTTTTTTATTGAATTTTATGATCAGAATTTTGGGATTATTTCATGAGGAGAGTGACATTTTTCACCATCTTCCGGGGTCCAGCAATTTGCGAAAAAAGTAATCTCACTTGCCACCCCGAAAATTTAACCAGACATGTATAAATGTATCAGCTTCGATATGAGCCATCATACATGTTCAAGTAAACGATATGGACTGAGCAACGGAGGAAAACGTTACCATTACGGCCTATGGAGAATTAATTGTAAATGTATACCCAATTAAATTAGAAGCTTAATTCCAGAAGTTTTCAGGCTGATTTATGGATGATTTCACCTTGTACACCACCGAAAATGATGGTTAGTAGTTTTTTATTTATACCTAGTTATTATAAATGGTTTAAGATAAATATTATTGATAAAGATCAGCAAAAACTCAATGAAATTTTCGCTTTAAAAATGCATTACTGGCACGGGGCTGAACACTTTTTTTAGGCACAATCATAACTTTGTTTACTTCCGAGATATCCGAAAGGAATTTGTTTACTATATTGAAAAAGGCAAGAAATAACTTTTAAATATTATTAAATTGTAAGTAAACATGACACAATATAGTCTTTGTTATTTAATTATCACTTCGGTCTACAGTAATACCTGATAATCATGGGAGATAACACACTTCATACGAGTAAAGTGAGATACATCATCGCATGTGCTTTTATCCAATGATTTGACCCCTGGTCAGTAGATATCATATGCAAAAAAACAGAAAACACATGTACATGTTTTAAGAAAATCATGAATTATTATTTTTAATGCACTTGAGCAAAACAAAAGATATTGTCATTTCTCAGTGAAAAAGGGGGAGGGTCAAACCTTTTTGAAAACAATATTTCTGCACCGATTCAACTATTAAGCTAGTTAGCTACTACCCATTGCTTCTAATATAAAAGGTTTAAATGAAGGTTACTAAGCCACAAGGGAGAAGCATTTGTCTTTCTTTGTAATTAAACTTTCAAGAAATAGATTTTTCTCTCTCAATAATACTTATGTATTTAAATCAAATGATAACACAGCCTGAGTAATTTTTTTTGGTCTTATTTCAGTTCCAGACATATCATTACTTTTTAACCTGAGATGGCAAACTAGAGGTTTTAAAAAGTCCTGAATAACTGGTAAGCATTTTGTTTTGTTAGGCAAGCTCTAAATTGTTTATTTATGGTATTTATGCAATTGAAATTACAGTCGGTATGTTAAAAATATGCAAATATGAAAACTGTTGCTATGGTCTTGATATTGAATGGAAAGGCTTAGTTACAGATCGTTTCGACTCAATATTTCGAGTTAAATCTTGCGGCAACTGTTTCTCACGTAACACTGCAAACTATATTTAGCACTATTTTGATCTGTCGTTATTTAATGACGCCATAATACATGTGATGTCACAATGTTTCCTTTAAAACCTCATGTGGATTTCTCACTGATAAAAGGTTTTCACTGAAATACATGTTAAAAACATTTTTTCTCAAATAGAATTATGTGAAAGGACAAGTTCTGAAAATTTGCACTATATTGCACTCTAATTATATGATAAGGATGACTTTCCCAGTAGTTTAGAGTGCTTTCCACAGTTTTAAATACCAGATTTCCACTAGTAAGAATAATTATTTGGGTGTTGGTTTTTTTATAAAATCTTCATTTTTGCATAATTTCTCTGCCAAAATGCACTTTAAGACACAAGAAAATTTTATAGAATGCTTTAACAGGGTCTGTGTATTGTAATTAAAGGTTATAATCAGAAGTTTTGTCCTTGTTTTGACTAGTGAATGTATTCTGGAAGAAATTAATTATACATACACATTGTATTCAAAATAAATGAATATAGCGACAAAAGTGTCATTGCCTTATAGTGCTAAAACAACTTTATTTTTTTTCAGAAATGGACAAAAATACACAGATTTATTCAGAATGTTATACCGATGAAGATCACATAAAAATATTTGGAAAAATCAGAAGTATTGATTTCAATATGGGTCAGGATCCCTAATAGACCTTGAGATGAGGAACTCAGATGACGTAATTAAAAAAAAATATTAGTCCGCCATACAATTGTGGATGCTGTGATTTTAAAAATGGACATAAATGAACAATAAGAACTGTTTTATAGAGCTGATGTGATGAGAAAAGAAAGATGTAGATTTGACCTGAAATAAATTATTAGAAAGGACAATTTTTTTATTGAATTTTATGATCAGAATTTTGGGATTATTTCATGAGGAGAGTGACATTTTTCACCATCTTCCGGGGTCCAGCAATTTGCGAAAAAAGTAATCTCACTTGCCACCCCGAAAATTTAACCAGACATGTATAAATGTATCAGCTTCGATATGAGCCATCATACATGTTCAAGTAAACGATATGGACTGAGCAACGGAGGAAAACGTTACCATTACGGCCTATGGAGAATTAATTGTAAATGTATACCCAATTAAATTAGAAGCTTAATTCCAGAAGTTTTCAGGCTGATTTATGGATGATTTCACCTTGTACACCACCGAAAATGATGGTTAGTAGTTTTTTATTTATACCTAGTTATTATAAATGGTTTAAGATAAATATTATTGATAAAGATCAGCAAAAACTCAATGAAATTTTCGCTTTAAAAATGCATTACTGGCACGGGGCTGAACACTTTTTTTAGGCACAATCATAACTTTGTTTACTTCCGAGATATCCGAAAGGAATTTGTTTACTATATTGAAAAAGGCAAGAAATAACTTTTAAATATTATTAAATTGTAAGTAAACATGACACAATATAGTCTTTGTTATTTAATTATCACTTCGGTCTACAGTAATACCTGATAATCATGGGAGATAACACACTTCATACGAGTAAAGTGAGATACATCATCGCATGTGCTTTTATCCAATGATTTGACCCCTGGTCAGTAGATATCATATGCAAAAAAACAGAAAACACATGTACATGTTTTAAGAAAATCATGAATTATTATTTTTAATGCACTTGAGCAAAACAAAAGATATTGTCATTTCTCAGTGAAAAAGGGGGAGGGTCAAACCTTTTTGAAAACAATATTTCTGCACCGATTCAACTATTAAGCTAGTTAGCTACTACCCATTGCTTCTAATATAAAAGGTTTAAATGAAGGTTACTAAGCCACAAGGGAGAAGCATTTGTCTTTCTTTGTAATTAAACTTTCAAGAAATAGATTTTTCTCTCTCAATAATACTTATGTATTTAAATCAAATGATAACACAGCCTGAGTAATTTTTTTTGGTCTTATTTCAGTTCCAGACATATCATTACTTTTTAACCTGAGATGGCAAACTAGAGGTTTTAAAAAGTCCTGAATAACTGGTAAGCATTTTGTTTTGTTAGGCAAGCTCTAAATTGTTTATTTATGGTATTTATGCAATTGAAATTACAGTCGGTATGTTAAAAATATGCAAATATGAAAACTGTTGCTATGGTCTTGATATTGAATGGAAAGGCTTAGTTACAGATCGTTTCGACTCAATATTTCGAGTTAAATCTTGCGGCAACTGTTTCTCACGTAACACTGCAAACTATATTTAGCACTATTTTGATCTGTCGTTATTTAATGACGCCATAATACATGTGATGTCACAATGTTTCCTTTAAAACCTCATGTGGATTTCTCACTGATAAAAGGTTTTCACTGAAATACATGTTAAAAACATTTTTTCTCAAATAGAATTATGTGAAAGGACAAGTTCTGAAAATTTGCACTATATTGCACTCTAATTATATGATAAGGATGACTTTCCCAGTAGTTTAGAGTGCTTTCCACAGTTTTAAATACCAGATTTCCACTAGTAAGAATAATTATTTGGGTGTTGGTTTTTTTATAAAATCTTCATTTTTGCATAATTTCTCTGCCAAAATGCACTTTAAGACACAAGAAAATTTTATAGAATGCTTTAACAGGGTCTGTGTATTGTAATTAAAGGTTATAATCAGAAGTTTTGTCCTTGTTTTGACTAGTGAATGTATTCTGGAAGAAATTAATTATACATACACATTGTATTCAAAATAAATGAATATAGCGACAAAAGTGTCATTGCCTTATAGTGCTAAAACAACTTTATTTTTTTTCAGAAATGGACAAAAATACACAGATTTATTCAGAATGTTATACCGATGAAGATCACATAAAAATATTTGGAAAAATCAGAAGTATTGATTTCAATATGGGTCAGGATCCCTAATAGACCTTGAGATGAGGAACTCAGATGACGTAATTAAAAAAAAATATTAGTCCGCCATACAATTGTGGATGCTGTGATTTTAAAAATGGACATAAATGAACAATAAGAACTGTTTTATAGAGCTGATGTGATGAGAAAAGAAAGATGTAGATTTGACCTGAAATAAATTATTAGAAAGGACAATTTTTTTATTGAATTTTATGATCAGAATTTTGGGATTATTTCATGAGGAGAGTGACATTTTTCACCATCTTCCGGGGTCCAGCAATTTGCGAAAAAAGTAATCTCACTTGCCACCCCGAAAATTTAACCAGACATGTATAAATGTATCAGCTTCGATATGAGCCATCATACATGTTCAAGTAAACGATATGGACTGAGCAACGGAGGAAAACGTTACCATTACGGCCTATGGAGAATTAATTGTAAATGTATACCCAATTAAATTAGAAGCTTAATTCCAGAAGTTTTCAGGCTGATTTATGGATGATTTCACCTTGTACACCACCGAAAATGATGGTTAGTAGTTTTTTATTTATACCTAGTTATTATAAATGGTTTAAGATAAATATTATTGATAAAGATCAGCAAAAACTCAATGAAATTTTCGCTTTAAAAATGCATTACTGGCACGGGGCTGAACACTTTTTTTAGGCACAATCATAACTTTGTTTACTTCCGAGATATCCGAAAGGAATTTGTTTACTATATTGAAAAAGGCAAGAAATAACTTTTAAATATTATTAAATTGTAAGTAAACATGACACAATATAGTCTTTGTTATTTAATTATCACTTCGGTCTACAGTAATACCTGATAATCATGGGAGATAACACACTTCATACGAGTAAAGTGAGATACATCATCGCATGTGCTTTTATCCAATGATTTGACCCCTGGTCAGTAGATATCATATGCAAAAAAACAGAAAACACATGTACATGTTTTAAGAAAATCATGAATTATTATTTTTAATGCACTTGAGCAAAACAAAAGATATTGTCATTTCTCAGTGAAAAAGGGGGAGGGTCAAACCTTTTTGAAAACAATATTTCTGCACCGATTCAACTATTAAGCTAGTTAGCTACTACCCATTGCTTCTAATATAAAAGGTTTAAATGAAGGTTACTAAGCCACAAGGGAGAAGCATTTGTCTTTCTTTGTAATTAAACTTTCAAGAAATAGATTTTTCTCTCTCAATAATACTTATGTATTTAAATCAAATGATAACACAGCCTGAGTAATTTTTTTTGGTCTTATTTCAGTTCCAGACATATCATTACTTTTTAACCTGAGATGGCAAACTAGAGGTTTTAAAAAGTCCTGAATAACTGGTAAGCATTTTGTTTTGTTAGGCAAGCTCTAAATTGTTTATTTATGGTATTTATGCAATTGAAATTACAGTCGGTATGTTAAAAATATGCAAATATGAAAACTGTTGCTATGGTCTTGATATTGAATGGAAAGGCTTAGTTACAGATCGTTTCGACTCAATATTTCGAGTTAAATCTTGCGGCAACTGTTTCTCACGTAACACTGCAAACTATATTTAGCACTATT
The DNA here is from genome assembly GCF_965363235.1 of Mytilus galloprovincialis. Taxonomy (NCBI): domain Eukaryota; kingdom Metazoa; phylum Mollusca; class Bivalvia; order Mytilida; family Mytilidae; genus Mytilus; species Mytilus galloprovincialis. The sequence continues at coordinate 41,935,311 of NC_134850.1, read as the reverse complement.
TTGATCTGTCGTTATTTAATGACGCCATAATACATGTGATGTCACAATGTTTCCTTTAAAACCTCATGTGGATTTCTCACTGATAAAAGGTTTTCACTGAAATACATGTTAAAAACATTTTTTCTCAAATAGAATTATGTGAAAGGACAAGTTCTGAAAATTTGCACTATATTGCACTCTAATTATATGATAAGGATGACTTTCCCAGTAGTTTAGAGTGCTTTCCACAGTTTTAAATACCAGATTTCCACTAGTAAGAATAATTATTTGGGTGTTGGTTTTTTTATAAAATCTTCATTTTTGCATAATTTCTCTGCCAAAATGCACTTTAAGACACAAGAAAATTTTATAGAATGCTTTAACAGGGTCTGTGTATTGTAATTAAAGGTTATAATCAGAAGTTTTGTCCTTGTTTTGACTAGTGAATGTATTCTGGAAGAAATTAATTATACATACACATTGTATTCAAAATAAATGAATATAGCGACAAAAGTGTCATTGCCTTATAGTGCTAAAACAACTTTATTTTTTTTCAGAAATGGACAAAAATACACAGATTTATTCAGAATGTTATACCGATGAAGATCACATAAAAATATTTGGAAAAATCAGAAGTATTGATTTCAATATGGGTCAGGATCCCTAATAGACCTTGAGATGAGGAACTCAGATGACGTAATTAAAAAAAAATATTAGTCCGCCATACAATTGTGGATGCTGTGATTTTAAAAATGGACATAAATGAACAATAAGAACTGTTTTATAGAGCTGATGTGATGAGAAAAGAAAGATGTAGATTTGACCTGAAATAAATTATTAGAAAGGACAATTTTTTTATTGAATTTTATGATCAGAATTTTGGGATTATTTCATGAGGAGAGTGACATTTTTCACCATCTTCCGGGGTCCAGCAATTTGCGAAAAAAGTAATCTCACTTGCCACCCCGAAAATTTAACCAGACATGTATAAATGTATCAGCTTCGATATGAGCCATCATACATGTTCAAGTAAACGATATGGACTGAGCAACGGAGGAAAACGTTACCATTACGGCCTATGGAGAATTAATTGTAAATGTATACCCAATTAAATTAGAAGCTTAATTCCAGAAGTTTTCAGGCTGATTTATGGATGATTTCACCTTGTACACCACCGAAAATGATGGTTAGTAGTTTTTTATTTATACCTAGTTATTATAAATGGTTTAAGATAAATATTATTGATAAAGATCAGCAAAAACTCAATGAAATTTTCGCTTTAAAAATGCATTACTGGCACGGGGCTGAACACTTTTTTTAGGCACAATCATAACTTTGTTTACTTCCGAGATATCCGAAAGGAATTTGTTTACTATATTGAAAAAGGCAAGAAATAACTTTTAAATATTATTAAATTGTAAGTAAACATGACACAATATAGTCTTTGTTATTTAATTATCACTTCGGTCTACAGTAATACCTGATAATCATGGGAGATAACACACTTCATACGAGTAAAGTGAGATACATCATCGCATGTGCTTTTATCCAATGATTTGACCCCTGGTCAGTAGATATCATATGCAAAAAAACAGAAAACACATGTACATGTTTTAAGAAAATCATGAATTATTATTTTTAATGCACTTGAGCAAAACAAAAGATATTGTCATTTCTCAGTGAAAAAGGGGGAGGGTCAAACCTTTTTGAAAACAATATTTCTGCACCGATTCAACTATTAAGCTAGTTAGCTACTACCCATTGCTTCTAATATAAAAGGTTTAAATGAAGGTTACTAAGCCACAAGGGAGAAGCATTTGTCTTTCTTTGTAATTAAACTTTCAAGAAATAGATTTTTCTCTCTCAATAATACTTATGTATTTAAATCAAATGATAACACAGCCTGAGTAATTTTTTTTGGTCTTATTTCAGTTCCAGACATATCATTACTTTTTAACCTGAGATGGCAAACTAGAGGTTTTAAAAAGTCCTGAATAACTGGTAAGCATTTTGTTTTGTTAGGCAAGCTCTAAATTGTTTATTTATGGTATTTATGCAATTGAAATTACAGTCGGTATGTTAAAAATATGCAAATATGAAAACTGTTGCTATGGTCTTGATATTGAATGGAAAGGCTTAGTTACAGATCGTTTCGACTCAATATTTCGAGTTAAATCTTGCGGCAACTGTTTCTCACGTAACACTGCAAACTATATTTAGCACTATTTTGATCTGTCGTTATTTAATGACGCCATAATACATGTGATGTCACAATGTTTCCTTTAAAACCTCATGTGGATTTCTCACTGATAAAAGGTTTTCACTGAAATACATGTTAAAAACATTTTTTCTCAAATAGAATTATGTGAAAGGACAAGTTCTGAAAATTTGCACTATATTGCACTCTAATTATATGATAAGGATGACTTTCCCAGTAGTTTAGAGTGCTTTCCACAGTTTTAAATACCAGATTTCCACTAGTAAGAATAATTATTTGGGTGTTGGTTTTTTTATAAAATCTTCATTTTTGCATAATTTCTCTGCCAAAATGCACTTTAAGACACAAGAAAATTTTATAGAATGCTTTAACAGGGTCTGTGTATTGTAATTAAAGGTTATAATCAGAAGTTTTGTCCTTGTTTTGACTAGTGAATGTATTCTGGAAGAAATTAATTATACATACACATTGTATTCAAAATAAATGAATATAGCGACAAAAGTGTCATTGCCTTATAGTGCTAAAACAACTTTATTTTTTTTCAGAAATGGACAAAAATACACAGATTTATTCAGAATGTTATACCGATGAAGATCACATAAAAATATTTGGAAAAATCAGAAGTATTGATTTCAATATGGGTCAGGATCCCTAATAGACCTTGAGATGAGGAACTCAGATGACGTAATTAAAAAAAAATATTAGTCCGCCATACAATTGTGGATGCTGTGATTTTAAAAATGGACATAAATGAACAATAAGAACTGTTTTATAGAGCTGATGTGATGAGAAAAGAAAGATGTAGATTTGACCTGAAATAAATTATTAGAAAGGACAATTTTTTTATTGAATTTTATGATCAGAATTTTGGGATTATTTCATGAGGAGAGTGACATTTTTCACCATCTTCCGGGGTCCAGCAATTTGCGAAAAAAGTAATCTCACTTGCCACCCCGAAAATTTAACCAGACATGTATAAATGTATCAGCTTCGATATGAGCCATCATACATGTTCAAGTAAACGATATGGACTGAGCAACGGAGGAAAACGTTACCATTACGGCCTATGGAGAATTAATTGTAAATGTATACCCAATTAAATTAGAAGCTTAATTCCAGAAGTTTTCAGGCTGATTTATGGATGATTTCACCTTGTACACCACCGAAAATGATGGTTAGTAGTTTTTTATTTATACCTAGTTATTATAAATGGTTTAAGATAAATATTATTGATAAAGATCAGCAAAAACTCAATGAAATTTTCGCTTTAAAAATGCATTACTGGCACGGGGCTGAACACTTTTTTTAGGCACAATCATAACTTTGTTTACTTCCGAGATATCCGAAAGGAATTTGTTTACTATATTGAAAAAGGCAAGAAATAACTTTTAAATATTATTAAATTGTAAGTAAACATGACACAATATAGTCTTTGTTATTTAATTATCACTTCGGTCTACAGTAATACCTGATAATCATGGGAGATAACACACTTCATACGAGTAAAGTGAGATACATCATCGCATGTGCTTTTATCCAATGATTTGACCCCTGGTCAGTAGATATCATATGCAAAAAAACAGAAAACACATGTACATGTTTTAAGAAAATCATGAATTATTATTTTTAATGCACTTGAGCAAAACAAAAGATATTGTCATTTCTCAGTGAAAAAGGGGGAGGGTCAAACCTTTTTGAAAACAATATTTCTGCACCGATTCAACTATTAAGCTAGTTAGCTACTACCCATTGCTTCTAATATAAAAGGTTTAAATGAAGGTTACTAAGCCACAAGGGAGAAGCATTTGTCTTTCTTTGTAATTAAACTTTCAAGAAATAGATTTTTCTCTCTCAATAATACTTATGTATTTAAATCAAATGATAACACAGCCTGAGTAATTTTTTTTGGTCTTATTTCAGTTCCAGACATATCATTACTTTTTAACCTGAGATGGCAAACTAGAGGTTTTAAAAAGTCCTGAATAACTGGTAAGCATTTTGTTTTGTTAGGCAAGCTCTAAATTGTTTATTTATGGTATTTATGCAATTGAAATTACAGTCGGTATGTTAAAAATATGCAAATATGAAAACTGTTGCTATGGTCTTGATATTGAATGGAAAGGCTTAGTTACAGATCGTTTCGACTCAATATTTCGAGTTAAATCTTGCGGCAACTGTTTCTCACGTAACACTGCAAACTATATTTAGCACTATTTTGATCTGTCGTTATTTAATGACGCCATAATACATGTGATGTCACAATGTTTCCTTTAAAACCTCATGTGGATTTCTCACTGATAAAAGGTTTTCACTGAAATACATGTTAAAAACATTTTTTCTCAAATAGAATTATGTGAAAGGACAAGTTCTGAAAATTTGCACTATATTGCACTCTAATTATATGATAAGGATGACTTTCCCAGTAGTTTAGAGTGCTTTCCACAGTTTTAAATACCAGATTTCCACTAGTAAGAATAATTATTTGGGTGTTGGTTTTTTTATAAAATCTTCATTTTTGCATAATTTCTCTGCCAAAATGCACTTTAAGACACAAGAAAATTTTATAGAATGCTTTAACAGGGTCTGTGTATTGTAATTAAAGGTTATAATCAGAAGTTTTGTCCTTGTTTTGACTAGTGAATGTATTCTGGAAGAAATTAATTATACATACACATTGTATTCAAAATAAATGAATATAGCGACAAAAGTGTCATTGCCTTATAGTGCTAAAACAACTTTATTTTTTTTCAGAAATGGACAAAAATACACAGATTTATTCAGAATGTTATACCGATGAAGATCACATAAAAATATTTGGAAAAATCAGAAGTATTGATTTCAATATGGGTCAGGATCCCTAATAGACCTTGAGATGAGGAACTCAGATGACGTAATTAAAAAAAAATATTAGTCCGCCATACAATTGTGGATGCTGTGATTTTAAAAATGGACATAAATGAACAATAAGAACTGTTTTATAGAGCTGATGTGATGAGAAAAGAAAGATGTAGATTTGACCTGAAATAAATTATTAGAAAGGACAATTTTTTTATTGAATTTTATGATCAGAATTTTGGGATTATTTCATGAGGAGAGTGACATTTTTCACCATCTTCCGGGGTCCAGCAATTTGCGAAAAAAGTAATCTCACTTGCCACCCCGAAAATTTAACCAGACATGTATAAATGTATCAGCTTCGATATGAGCCATCATACATGTTCAAGTAAACGATATGGACTGAGCAACGGAGGAAAACGTTACCATTACGGCCTATGGAGAATTAATTGTAAATGTATACCCAATTAAATTAGAAGCTTAATTCCAGAAGTTTTCAGGCTGATTTATGGATGATTTCACCTTGTACACCACCGAAAATGATGGTTAGTAGTTTTTTATTTATACCTAGTTATTATAAATGGTTTAAGATAAATATTATTGATAAAGATCAGCAAAAACTCAATGAAATTTTCGCTTTAAAAATGCATTACTGGCACGGGGCTGAACACTTTTTTTAGGCACAATCATAACTTTGTTTACTTCCGAGATATCCGAAAGGAATTTGTTTACTATATTGAAAAAGGCAAGAAATAACTTTTAAATATTATTAAATTGTAAGTAAACATGACACAATATAGTCTTTGTTATTTAATTATCACTTCGGTCTACAGTAATACCTGATAATCATGGGAGATAACACACTTCATACGAGTAAAGTGAGATACATCATCGCATGTGCTTTTATCCAATGATTTGACCCCTGGTCAGTAGATATCATATGCAAAAAAACAGAAAACACATGTACATGTTTTAAGAAAATCATGAATTATTATTTTTAATGCACTTGAGCAAAACAAAAGATATTGTCATTTCTCAGTGAAAAAGGGGGAGGGTCAAACCTTTTTGAAAACAATATTTCTGCACCGATTCAACTATTAAGCTAGTTAGCTACTACCCATTGCTTCTAATATAAAAGGTTTAAATGAAGGTTACTAAGCCACAAGGGAGAAGCATTTGTCTTTCTTTGTAATTAAACTTTCAAGAAATAGATTTTTCTCTCTCAATAATACTTATGTATTTAAATCAAATGATAACACAGCCTGAGTAATTTTTTTTGGTCTTATTTCAGTTCCAGACATATCATTACTTTTTAACCTGAGATGGCAAACTAGAGGTTTTAAAAAGTCCTGAATAACTGGTAAGCATTTTGTTTTGTTAGGCAAGCTCTAAATTGTTTATTTATGGTATTTATGCAATTGAAATTACAGTCGGTATGTTAAAAATATGCAAATATGAAAACTGTTGCTATGGTCTTGATATTGAATGGAAAGGCTTAGTTACAGATCGTTTCGACTCAATATTTCGAGTTAAATCTTGCGGCAACTGTTTCTCACGTAACACTGCAAACTATATTTAGCACTATTTTGATCTGTCGTTATTTAATGACGCCATAATACATGTGATGTCACAATGTTTCCTTTAAAACCTCATGTGGATTTCTCACTGATAAAAGGTTTTCACTGAAATACATGTTAAAAACATTTTTTCTCAAATAGAATTATGTGAAAGGACAAGTTCTGAAAATTTGCACTATATTGCACTCTAATTATATGATAAGGATGACTTTCCCAGTAGTTTAGAGTGCTTTCCACAGTTTTAAATACCAGATTTCCACTAGTAAGAATAATTATTTGGGTGTTGGTTTTTTTATAAAATCTTCATTTTTGCATAATTTCTCTGCCAAAATGCACTTTAAGACACAAGAAAATTTTATAGAATGCTTTAACAGGGTCTGTGTATTGTAATTAAAGGTTATAATCAGAAGTTTTGTCCTTGTTTTGACTAGTGAATGTATTCTGGAAGAAATTAATTATACATACACATTGTATTCAAAATAAATGAATATAGCGACAAAAGTGTCATTGCCTTATAGTGCTAAAACAACTTTATTTTTTTTCAGAAATGGACAAAAATACACAGATTTATTCAGAATGTTATACCGATGAAGATCACATAAAAATATTTGGAAAAATCAGAAGTATTGATTTCAATATGGGTCAGGATCCCTAATAGACCTTGAGATGAGGAACTCAGATGACGTAATTAAAAAAAAATATTAGTCCGCCATACAATTGTGGATGCTGTGATTTTAAAAATGGACATAAATGAACAATAAGAACTGTTTTATAGAGCTGATGTGATGAGAAAAGAAAGATGTAGATTTGACCTGAAATAAATTATTAGAAAGGACAATTTTTTTATTGAATTTTATGATCAGAATTTTGGGATTATTTCATGAGGAGAGTGACATTTTTCACCATCTTCCGGGGTCCAGCAATTTGCGAAAAAAGTAATCTCACTTGCCACCCCGAAAATTTAACCAGACATGTATAAATGTATCAGCTTCGATATGAGCCATCATACATGTTCAAGTAAACGATATGGACTGAGCAACGGAGGAAAACGTTACCATTACGGCCTATGGAGAATTAATTGTAAATGTATACCCAATTAAATTAGAAGCTTAATTCCAGAAGTTTTCAGGCTGATTTATGGATGATTTCACCTTGTACACCACCGAAAATGATGGTTAGTAGTTTTTTATTTATACCTAGTTATTATAAATGGTTTAAGATAAATATTATTGATAAAGATCAGCAAAAACTCAATGAAATTTTCGCTTTAAAAATGCATTACTGGCACGGGGCTGAACACTTTTTTTAGGCACAATCATAACTTTGTTTACTTCCGAGATATCCGAAAGGAATTTGTTTACTATATTGAAAAAGGCAAGAAATAACTTTTAAATATTATTAAATTGTAAGTAAACATGACACAATATAGTCTTTGTTATTTAATTATCACTTCGGTCTACAGTAATACCTGATAATCATGGGAGATAACACACTTCATACGAGTAAAGTGAGATACATCATCGCATGTGCTTTTATCCAATGATTTGACCCCTGGTCAGTAGATATCATATGCAAAAAAACAGAAAACACATGTACATGTTTTAAGAAAATCATGAATTATTATTTTTAATGCACTTGAGCAAAACAAAAGATATTGTCATTTCTCAGTGAAAAAGGGGGAGGGTCAAACCTTTTTGAAAACAATATTTCTGCACCGATTCAACTATTAAGCTAGTTAGCTACTACCCATTGCTTCTAATATAAAAGGTTTAAATGAAGGTTACTAAGCCACAAGGGAGAAGCATTTGTCTTTCTTTGTAATTAAACTTTCAAGAAATAGATTTTTCTCTCTCAATAATACTTATGTATTTAAATCAAATGATAACACAGCCTGAGTAATTTTTTTTGGTCTTATTTCAGTTCCAGACATATCATTACTTTTTAACCTGAGATGGCAAACTAGAGGTTTTAAAAAGTCCTGAATAACTGGTAAGCATTTTGTTTTGTTAGGCAAGCTCTAAATTGTTTATTTATGGTATTTATGCAATTGAAATTACAGTCGGTATGTTAAAAATATGCAAATATGAAAACTGTTGCTATGGTCTTGATATTGAATGGAAAGGCTTAGTTACAGATCGTTTCGACTCAATATTTCGAGTTAAATCTTGCGGCAACTGTTTCTCACGTAACACTGCAAACTATATTTAGCACTATTTTGATCTGTCGTTATTTAATGACGCCATAATACATGTGATGTCACAATGTTTCCTTTAAAACCTCATGTGGATTTCTCACTGATAAAAGGTTTTCACTGAAATACATGTTAAAAACATTTTTTCTCAAATAGAATTATGTGAAAGGACAAGTTCTGAAAATTTGCACTATATTGCACTCTAATTATATGATAAGGATGACTTTCCCAGTAGTTTAGAGTGCTTTCCACAGTTTTAAATACCAGATTTCCACTAGTAAGAATAATTATTTGGGTGTTGGTTTTTTTATAAAATCTTCATTTTTGCATAATTTCTCTGCCAAAATGCACTTTAAGACACAAGAAAATTTTATAGAATGCTTTAACAGGGTCTGTGTATTGTAATTAAAGGTTATAATCAGAAGTTTTGTCCTTGTTTTGACTAGTGAATGTATTCTGGAAGAAATTAATTATACATACACATTGTATTCAAAATAAATGAATATAGCGACAAAAGTGTCATTGCCTTATAGTGCTAAAACAACTTTATTTTTTTTCAGAAATGGACAAAAATACACAGATTTATTCAGAATGTTATACCGATGAAGATCACATAAAAATATTTGGAAAAATCAGAAGTATTGATTTCAATATGGGTCAGGATCCCTAATAGACCTTGAGATGAGGAACTCAGATGACGTAATTAAAAAAAAATATTAGTCCGCCATACAATTGTGGATGCTGTGATTTTAAAAATGGACATAAATGAACAATAAGAACTGTTTTATAGAGCTGATGTGATGAGAAAAGAAAGATGTAGATTTGACCTGAAATAAATTATTAGAAAGGACAATTTTTTTATTGAATTTTATGATCAGAATTTTGGGATTATTTCATGAGGAGAGTGACATTTTTCACCATCTTCCGGGGTCCAGCAATTTGCGAAAAAAGTAATCTCACTTGCCACCCCGAAAATTTAACCAGACATGTATAAATGTATCAGCTTCGATATGAGCCATCATACATGTTCAAGTAAACGATATGGACTGAGCAACGGAGGAAAACGTTACCATTACGGCCTATGGAGAATTAATTGTAAATGTATACCCAATTAAATTAGAAGCTTAATTCCAGAAGTTTTCAGGCTGATTTATGGATGATTTCACCTTGTACACCACCGAAAATGATGGTTAGTAGTTTTTTATTTATACCTAGTTATTATAAATGGTTTAAGATAAATATTATTGATAAAGATCAGCAAAAACTCAATGAAATTTTCGCTTTAAAAATGCATTACTGGCACGGGGCTGAACACTTTTTTTAGGCACAATCATAACTTTGTTTACTTCCGAGATATCCGAAAGGAATTTGTTTACTATATTGAAAAAGGCAAGAAATAACTTTTAAATATTATTAAATTGTAAGTAAACATGACACAATATAGTCTTTGTTATTTAATTATCACTTCGGTCTACAGTAATACCTGATAATCATGGGAGATAACACACTTCATACGAGTAAAGTGAGATACATCATCGCATGTGCTTTTATCCAATGATTTGACCCCTGGTCAGTAGATATCATATGCAAAAAAACAGAAAACACATGTACATGTTTTAAGAAAATCATGAATTATTATTTTTAATGCACTTGAGCAAAACAAAAGATATTGTCATTTCTCAGTGAAAAAGGGGGAGGGTCAAACCTTTTTGAAAACAATATTTCTGCACCGATTCAACTATTAAGCTAGTTAGCTACTACCCATTGCTTCTAATATAAAAGGTTTAAATGAAGGTTACTAAGCCACAAGGGAGAAGCATTTGTCTTTCTTTGTAATTAAACTTTCAAGAAATAGATTTTTCTCTCTCAATAATACTTATGTATTTAAATCAAATGATAACACAGCCTGAGTAATTTTTTTTGGTCTTATTTCAGTTCCAGACATATCATTACTTTTTAACCTGAGATGGCAAACTAGAGGTTTTAAAAAGTCCTGAATAACTGGTAAGCATTTTGTTTTGTTAGGCAAGCTCTAAATTGTTTATTTATGGTATTTATGCAATTGAAATTACAGTCGGTATGTTAAAAATATGCAAATATGAAAACTGTTGCTATGGTCTTGATATTGAATGGAAAGGCTTAGTTACAGATCGTTTCGACTCAATATTTCGAGTTAAATCTTGCGGCAACTGTTTCTCACGTAACACTGCAAACTATATTTAGCACTATTTTGATCTGTCGTTATTTAATGACGCCATAATACATGTGATGTCACAATGTTTCCTTTAAAACCTCATGTGGATTTCTCACTGATAAAAGGTTTTCACTGAAATACATGTTAAAAACATTTTTTCTCAAATAGAATTATGTGAAAGGACAAGTTCTGAAAATTTGCACTATATTGCACTCTAATTATATGATAAGGATGACTTTCCCAGTAGTTTAGAGTGCTTTCCACAGTTTTAAATACCAGATTTCCACTAGTAAGAATAATTATTTGGGTGTTGGTTTTTTTATAAAATCTTCATTTTTGCATAATTTCTCTGCCAAAATGCACTTTAAGACACAAGAAAATTTTATAGAATGCTTTAACAGGGTCTGTGTATTGTAATTAAAGGTTATAATCAGAAGTTTTGTCCTTGTTTTGACTAGTGAATGTATTCTGGAAGAAATTAATTATACATACACATTGTATTCAAAATAAATGAATATAGCGACAAAAGTGTCATTGCCTTATAGTGCTAAAACAACTTTATTTTTTTTCAGAAATGGACAAAAATACACAGATTTATTCAGAATGTTATACCGATGAAGATCACATAAAAATATTTGGAAAAATCAGAAGTATTGATTTCAATATGGGTCAGGATCCCTAATAGACCTTGAGATGAGGAACTCAGATGACGTAATTAAAAAAAAATATTAGTCCGCCATACAATTGTGGATGCTGTGATTTTAAAAATGGACATAAATGAACAATAAGAACTGTTTTATAGAGCTGATGTGATGAGAAAAGAAAGATGTAGATTTGACCTGAAATAAATTATTAGAAAGGACAATTTTTTTATTGAATTTTATGATCAGAATTTTGGGATTATTTCATGAGGAGAGTGACATTTTTCACCATCTTCCGGGGTCCAGCAATTTGCGAAAAAAGTAATCTCACTTGCCACCCCGAAAATTTAACCAGACATGTATAAATGTATCAGCTTCGATATGAGCCATCATACATGTACATGTTCAAGTAAACGATATGGACTGAGCAACGGAGGAAAACGTTACCATTACGGCCTATGGAGAATTAATTGTAAATGTATACCCAATTAAATTAGAAGCTTAATTCCAGAAGTTTTCAGGCTGATTTATGGATGATTTCACCTTGTACACCACCGAAAATGATGGTTAGTAGTTTTTTATTTATACCTAGTTATTATAAATGGTTTAAGATAAATATTATTGATAAAGATCAGCAAAAACTCAATGAAATTTTCGCTTTAAAAATGCATTACTGGCACGGGGCTGAACACTTTTTTTAGGCACAATCATAACTTTGTTTACTTCCGAGATATCCGAAAGGAATTTGTTTACTATATTGAAAAAGGCAAGAAATAACTTTTAAATATTATTAAATTGTAAGTAAACATGACACAATATAGTCTTTGTTATTTAATTATCACTTCGGTCTACAGTAATACCTGATAATCATGGGAGATAACACACTTCATACGAGTAAAGTGAGATACATCATCGCATGTGCTTTTATCCAATGATTTGACCCCTGGTCAGTAGATATCATATGCAAAAAAACAGAAAACACATGTACATGTTTTAAGAAAATCATGAATTATTATTTTTAATGCACTTGAGCAAAACAAAAGATATTGTCATTTCTCAGTGAAAAAGGGGGAGGGTCAAACCTTTTTGAAAACAATATTTCTGCACCGATTCAACTATTAAGCTAGTTAGCTACTACCCATTGCTTCTAATATAAAAGGTTTAAATGAAGGTTACTAAGCCACAAGGGAGAAGCATTTGTCTTTCTTTGTAATTAAACTTTCAAGAAATAGATTTTTCTCTCTCAATAATACTTATGTATTTAAATCAAATGATAACACAGCCTGAGTAATTTTTTTTGGTCTTATTTCAGTTCCAGACATATCATTACTTTTTAACCTGAGATGGCAAACTAGAGGTTTTAAAAAGTCCTGAATAACTGGTAAGCATTTTGTTTTGTTAGGCAAGCTCTAAATTGTTTATTTATGGTATTTATGCAATTGAAATTACAGTCGGTATGTTAAAAATATGCAAATATGAAAACTGTTGCTATGGTCTTGATATTGAATGGAAAGGCTTAGTTACAGATCGTTTCGACTCAATATTTCGAGTTAAATCTTGCGGCAACTGTTTCTCACGTAACACTGCAAACTATATTTAGCACTATTTTGATCTGTCGTTATTTAATGACGCCATAATACATGTGATGTCACAATGTTTCCTTTAAAACCTCATGTGGATTTCTCACTGATAAAAGGTTTTCACTGAAATACATGTTAAAAACATTTTTTCTCAAATAGAATTATGTGAAAGGACAAGTTCTGAAAATTTGCACTATATTGCACTCTAATTATATGATAAGGATGACTTTCCCAGTAGTTTAGAGTGCTTTCCACAGTTTTAAATACCAGATTTCCACTAGTAAGAATAATTATTTGGGTGTTGGTTTTTTTATAAAATCTTCATTTTTGCATAATTTCTCTGCCAAAATGCACTTTAAGACACAAGAAAATTTTATAGAATGCTTTAACAGGGTCTGTGTATTGTAATTAAAGGTTATAATCAGAAGTTTTGTCCTTGTTTTGACTAGTGAATGTATTCTGGAAGAAATTAATTATACATACACATTGTATTCAAAATAAATGAATATAGCGACAAAAGTGTCATTGCCTTATAGTGCTAAAACAACTTTATTTTTTTTCAGAAATGGACAAAAATACACAGATTTATTCAGAATGTTATACCGATGAAGATCACATAAAAATATTTGGAAAAATCAGAAGTATTGATTTCAATATGGGTCAGGATCCCTAATAGACCTTGAGATGAGGAACTCAGATGACGTAATTAAAAAAAAATATTAGTCCGCCATACAATTGTGGATGCTGTGATTTTAAAAATGGACATAAATGAACAATAAGAACTGTTTTATAGAGCTGATGTGATGAGAAAAGAAAGATGTAGATTTGACCTGAAATAAATTATTAGAAAGGACAATTTTTTTATTGAATTTTATGATCAGAATTTTGGGATTATTTCATGAGGAGAGTGACATTTTTCACCATCTTCCGGGGTCCAGCAATTTGCGAAAAAAGTAATCTCACTTGCCACCCCGAAAATTTAACCAGACATGTATAAATGTATCAGCTTCGATATGAGCCATCATACATGTTCAAGTAAACGATATGGACTGAGCAACGGAGGAAAACGTTACCATTACGGCCTATGGAGAATTAATTGTAAATGTATACCCAATTAAATTAGAAGCTTAATTCCAGAAGTTTTCAGGCTGATTTATGGATGATTTCACCTTGTACACCACCGAAAATGATGGTTAGTAGTTTTTTATTTATACCTAGTTATTATAAATGGTTTAAGATAAATATTATTGATAAAGATCAGCAAAAACTCAATGAAATTTTCGCTTTAAAAATGCATTACTGGCACGGGGCTGAACACTTTTTTTAGGCACAATCATAACTTTGTTTACTTCCGAGATATCCGAAAGGAATTTGTTTACTATATTGAAAAAGGCAAGAAATAACTTTTAAATATTATTAAATTGTAAGTAAACATGACACAATATAGTCTTTGTTATTTAATTATCACTTCGGTCTACAGTAATACCTGATAATCATGGGAGATAACACACTTCATACGAGTAAAGTGAGATACATCATCGCATGTGCTTTTATCCAATGATTTGACCCCTGGTCAGTAGATATCATATGCAAAAAAACAGAAAACACATGTACATGTTTTAAGAAAATCATGAATTATTATTTTTAATGCACTTGAGCAAAACAAAAGATATTGTCATTTCTCAGTGAAAAAGGGGGAGGGTCAAACCTTTTTGAAAACAATATTTCTGCACCGATTCAACTATTAAGCTAGTTAGCTACTACCCATTGCTTCTAATATAAAAGGTTTAAATGAAGGTTACTAAGCCACAAGGGAGAAGCATTTGTCTTTCTTTGTAATTAAACTTTCAAGAAATAGATTTTTCTCTCTCAATAATACTTATGTATTTAAATCAAATGATAACACAGCCTGAGTAATTTTTTTTGGTCTTATTTCAGTTCCAGACATATCATTACTTTTTAACCTGAGATGGCAAACTAGAGGTTTTAAAAAGTCCTGAATAACTGGTAAGCATTTTGTTTTGTTAGGCAAGCTCTAAATTGTTTATTTATGGTATTTATGCAATTGAAATTACAGTCGGTATGTTAAAAATATGCAAATATGAAAACTGTTGCTATGGTCTTGATATTGAATGGAAAGGCTTAGTTACAGATCGTTTCGACTCAATATTTCGAGTTAAATCTTGCGGCAACTGTTTCTCACGTAACACTGCAAACTATATTTAGCACTATTTTGATCTGTCGTTATTTAATGACGCCATAATACATGTGATGTCACAATGTTTCCTTTAAAACCTCATGTGGATTTCTCACTGATAAAAGGTTTTCACTGAAATACATGTTAAAAACATTTTTTCTCAAATAGAATTATGTGAAAGGACAAGTTCTGAAAATTTGCACTATATTGCACTCTAATTATATGATAAGGATGACTTTCCCAGTAGTTTAGAGTGCTTTCCACAGTTTTAAATACCAGATTTCCACTAGTAAGAATAATTATTTGGGTGTTGGTTTTTTTATAAAATCTTCATTTTTGCATAATTTCTCTGCCAAAATGCACTTTAAGACACAAGAAAATTTTATAGAATGCTTTAACAGGGTCTGTGTATTGTAATTAAAGGTTATAATCAGAAGTTTTGTCCTTGTTTTGACTAGTGAATGTATTCTGGAAGAAATTAATTATACATACACATTGTATTCAAAATAAATGAATATAGCGACAAAAGTGTCATTGCCTTATAGTGCTAAAACAACTTTATTTTTTTTCAGAAATGGACAAAAATACACAGATTTATTCAGAATGTTATACCGATGAAGATCACATAAAAATATTTGGAAAAATCAGAAGTATTGATTTCAATATAATTAGAAGCTTAATTCCAGAAGTTTTCAGGCTGATTTATGGATGATTTCACCTTGTACACCACCGAAAATGATGGTTAGTAGTTTTTTATTTATACCTAGTTATTATAAATGGTTTAAGATAAATATTATTGATAAAGATCAGCAAAAACTCAATGAAATTTTCGCTTTAAAAATGCATTACTGGCACGGGGCTGAACACTTTTTTTAGGCACAATCATAACTTTGTTTACTTCCGAGATATCCGAAAGGAATTTGTTTACTATATTGAAAAAGGCAAGAAATAACTTTTAAATATTATTAAATTGTAAGTAAACATGACACAATATAGTCTTTGTTATTTAATTATCACTTCGGTCTACAGTAATACCTGATAATCATGGGAGATAACACACTTCATACGAGTAAAGTGAGATACATCATCGCATGTGCTTTTATCCAATGATTTGACCCCTGGTCAGTAGATATCATATGCAAAAAAACAGAAAACACATGTACATGTTTTAAGAAAATCATGAATTATTATTTTTAATGCACTTGAGCAAAACAAAAGATATTGTCATTTCTCAGTGAAAAAGGGGGAGGGTCAAACCTTTTTGAAAACAATATTTCTGCACCGATTCAACTATTAAGCTAGTTAGCTACTACCCATTGCTTCTAATATAAAAGGTTTAAATGAAGGTTACTAAGCCACAAGGGAGAAGCATTTGTCTTTCTTTGTAATTAAACTTTCAAGAAATAGATTTTTCTCTCTCAATAATACTTATGTATTTAAATCAAATGATAACACAGCCTGAGTAATTTTTTTTGGTCTTATTTCAGTTCCAGACATATCATTACTTTTTAACCTGAGATGGCAAACTAGAGGTTTTAAAAAGTCCTGAATAACTGGTAAGCATTTTGTTTTGTTAGGCAAGCTCTAAATTGTTTATTTATGGTATTTATGCAATTGAAATTACAGTCGGTATGTTAAAAATATGCAAATATGAAAACTGTTGCTATGGTCTTGATATTGAATGGAAAGGCTTAGTTACAGATCGTTTCGACTCAATATTTCGAGTTAAATCTTGCGGCAACTGTTTCTCACGTAACACTGCAAACTATATTTAGCACTATTTTGATCTGTCGTTATTTAATGACGCCATAATACATGTGATGTCACAATGTTTCCTTTAAAACCTCATGTGGATTTCTCACTGATAAAAGGTTTTCACTGAAATACATGTTAAAAACATTTTTTCTCAAATAGAATTATGTGAAAGGACAAGTTCTGAAAATTTGCACTATATTGCACTCTAATTATATGATAAGGATGACTTTCCCAGTAGTTTAGAGTGCTTTCCACAGTTTTAAATACCAGATTTCCACTAGTAAGAATAATTATTTGGGTGTTGGTTTTTTTATAAAATCTTCATTTTTGCATAATTTCTCTGCCAAAATGCACTTTAAGACACAAGAAAATTTTATAGAATGCTTTAACAGGGTCTGTGTATTGTAATTAAAGGTTATAATCAGAAGTTTTGTCCTTGTTTTGACTAGTGAATGTATTCTGGAAGAAATTAATTATACATACACATTGTATTCAAAATAAATGAATATAGCGACAAAAGTGTCATTGCCTTATAGTGCTAAAACAACTTTATTTTTTTTCAGAAATGGACAAAAATACACAGATTTATTCAGAATGTTATACCGATGAAGATCACATAAAAATATTTGGAAAAATCAGAAGTATTGATTTCAATATGGGTCAGGATCCCTAATAGACCTTGAGATGAGGAACTCAGATGACGTAATTAAAAAAAAATATTAGTCCGCCATACAATTGTGGATGCTGTGATTTTAAAAATGGACATAAATGAACAATAAGAACTGTTTTATAGAGCTGATGTGATGAGAAAAGAAAGATGTAGATTTGACCTGAAATAAATTATTAGAAAGGACAATTTTTTTATTGAATTTTATGATCAGAATTTTGGGATTATTTCATGAGGAGAGTGACATTTTTCACCATCTTCCGGGGTCCAGCAATTTGCGAAAAAAGTAATCTCACTTGCCACCCCGAAAATTTAACCAGACATGTATAAATGTATCAGCTTCGATATGAGCCATCATACATGTTCAAGTAAACGATATGGACTGAGCAACGGAGGAAAACGTTACCATTACGGCCTATGGAGAATTAATTGTAAATGTATACCCAATTAAATTAGAAGCTTAATTCCAGAAGTTTTCAGGCTGATTTATGGATGATTTCACCTTGTACACCACCGAAAATGATGGTTAGTAGTTTTTTATTTATACCTAGTTATTATAAATGGTTTAAGATAAATATTATTGATAAAGATCAGCAAAAACTCAATGAAATTTTCGCTTTAAAAATGCATTACTGGCACGGGGCTGAACACTTTTTTTAGGCACAATCATAACTTTGTTTACTTCCGAGATATCCGAAAGGAATTTGTTTACTATATTGAAAAAGGCAAGAAATAACTTTTAAATATTATTAAATTGTAAGTAAACATGACACAATATAGTCTTTGTTATTTAATTATCACTTCGGTCTACAGTAATACCTGATAATCATGGGAGATAACACACTTCATACGAGTAAAGTGAGATACATCATCGCATGTGCTTTTATCCAATGATTTGACCCCTGGTCAGTAGATATCATATGCAAAAAAACAGAAAACACATGTACATGTTTTAAGAAAATCATGAATTATTATTTTTAATGCACTTGAGCAAAACAAAAGATATTGTCATTTCTCAGTGAAAAAGGGGGAGGGTCAAACCTTTTTGAAAACAATATTTCTGCACCGATTCAACTATTAAGCTAGTTAGCTACTACCCATTGCTTCTAATATAAAAGGTTTAAATGAAGGTTACTAAGCCACAAGGGAGAAGCATTTGTCTTTCTTTGTAATTAAACTTTCAAGAAATAGATTTTTCTCTCTCAATAATACTTATGTATTTAAATCAAATGATAACACAGCCTGAGTAATTTTTTTTGGTCTTATTTCAGTTCCAGACATATCATTACTTTTTAACCTGAGATGGCAAACTAGAGGTTTTAAAAAGTCCTGAATAACTGGTAAGCATTTTGTTTTGTTAGGCAAGCTCTAAATTGTTTATTTATGGTATTTATGCAATTGAAATTACAGTCGGTATGTTAAAAATATGCAAATATGAAAACTGTTGCTATGGTCTTGATATTGAATGGAAAGGCTTAGTTACAGATCGTTTCGACTCAATATTTCGAGTTAAATCTTGCGGCAACTGTTTCTCACGTAACACTGCAAACTATATTTAGCACTATTTTGATCTGTCGTTATTTAATGACGCCATAATACATGTGATGTCACAATGTTTCCTTTAAAACCTCATGTGGATTTCTCACTGATAAAAGGTTTTCACTGAAATACATGTTAAAAACATTTTTTCTCAAATAGAATTATGTGAAAGGACAAGTTCTGAAAATTTGCACTATATTGCACTCTAATTATATGATAAGGATGACTTTCCCAGTAGTTTAGAGTGCTTTCCACAGTTTTAAATACCAGATTTCCACTAGTAAGAATAATTATTTGGGTGTTGGTTTTTTTATAAAATCTTCATTTTTGCATAATTTCTCTGCCAAAATGCACTTTAAGACACAAGAAAATTTTATAGAATGCTTTAACAGGGTCTGTGTATTGTAATTAAAGGTTATAATCAGAAGTTTTGTCCTTGTTTTGACTAGTGAATGTATTCTGGAAGAAATTAATTATACATACACATTGTATTCAAAATAAATGAATATAGCGACAAAAGTGTCATTGCCTTATAGTGCTAAAACAACTTTATTTTTTTTCAGAAATGGACAAAAATACACAGATTTATTCAGAATGTTATACCGATGAAGATCACATAAAAATATTTGGAAAAATCAGAAGTATTGATTTCAATATGGGTCAGGATCCCTAATAGACCTTGAGATGAGGAACTCAGATGACGTAATTAAAAAAAAATATTAGTCCGCCATACAATTGTGGATGCTGTGATTTTAAAAATGGACATAAATGAACAATAAGAACTGTTTTATAGAGCTGATGTGATGAGAAAAGAAAGATGTAGATTTGACCTGAAATAAATTATTAGAAAGGACAATTTTTTTATTGAATTTTATGATCAGAATTTTGGGATTATTTCATGAGGAGAGTGACATTTTTCACCATCTTCCGGGGTCCAGCAATTTGCGAAAAAAGTAATCTCACTTGCCACCCCGAAAATTTAACCAGACATGTATAAATGTATCAGCTTCGATATGAGCCATCATACATGTTCAAGTAAACGATATGGACTGAGCAACGGAGGAAAACGTTACCATTACGGCCTATGGAGAATTAATTGTAAATGTATACCCAATTAAATTAGAAGCTTAATTCCAGAAGTTTTCAGGCTGATTTATGGATGATTTCACCTTGTACACCACCGAAAATGATGGTTAGTAGTTTTTTATTTATACCTAGTTATTATAAATGGTTTAAGATAAATATTATTGATAAAGATCAGCAAAAACTCAATGAAATTTTCGCTTTAAAAATGCATTACTGGCACGGGGCTGAACACTTTTTTTAGGCACAATCATAACTTTGTTTACTTCCGAGATATCCGAAAGGAATTTGTTTACTATATTGAAAAAGGCAAGAAATAACTTTTAAATATTATTAAATTGTAAGTAAACATGACACAATATAGTCTTTGTTATTTAATTATCACTTCGGTCTACAGTAATACCTGATAATCATGGGAGATAACACACTTCATACGAGTAAAGTGAGATACATCATCGCATGTGCTTTTATCCAATGATTTGACCCCTGGTCAGTAGATATCATATGCAAAAAAACAGAAAACACATGTACATGTTTTAAGAAAATCATGAATTATTATTTTTAATGCACTTGAGCAAAACAAAAGATATTGTCATTTCTCAGTGAAAAAGGGGGAGGGTCAAACCTTTTTGAAAACAATATTTCTGCACCGATTCAACTATTAAGCTAGTTAGCTACTACCCATTGCTTCTAATATAAAAGGTTTAAATGAAGGTTACTAAGCCACAAGGGAGAAGCATTTGTCTTTCTTTGTAATTAAACTTTCAAGAAATAGATTTTTCTCTCTCAATAATACTTATGTATTTAAATCAAATGATAACACAGCCTGAGTAATTTTTTTTGGTCTTATTTCAGTTCCAGACATATCATTACTTTTTAACCTGAGATGGCAAACTAGAGGTTTTAAAAAGTCCTGAATAACTGGTAAGCATTTTGTTTTGTTAGGCAAGCTCTAAATTGTTTATTTATGGTATTTATGCAATTGAAATTACAGTCGGTATGTTAAAAATATGCAAATATGAAAACTGTTGCTATGGTCTTGATATTGAATGGAAAGGCTTAGTTACAGATCGTTTCGACTCAATATTTCGAGTTAAATCTTGCGGCAACTGTTTCTCACGTAACACTGCAAACTATATTTAGCACTATTTTGATCTGTCGTTATTTAATGACGCCATAATACATGTGATGTCACAATGTTTCCTTTAAAACCTCATGTGGATTTCTCACTGATAAAAGGTTTTCACTGAAATACATGTTAAAAACATTTTTTCTCAAATAGAATTATGTGAAAGGACAAGTTCTGAAAATTTGCACTATATTGCACTCTAATTATATGATAAGGATGACTTTCCCAGTAGTTTAGAGTGCTTTCCACAGTTTTAAATACCAGATTTCCACTAGTAAGAATAATTATTTGGGTGTTGGTTTTTTTATAAAATCTTCATTTTTGCATAATTTCTCTGCCAAAATGCACTTTAAGACACAAGAAAATTTTATAGAATGCTTTAACAGGGTCTGTGTATTGTAATTAAAGGTTATAATCAGAAGTTTTGTCCTTGTTTTGACTAGTGAATGTATTCTGGAAGAAATTAATTATACATACACATTGTATTCAAAATAAATGAATATAGCGACAAAAGTGTCATTGCCTTATAGTGCTAAAACAACTTTATTTTTTTTCAGAAATGGACAAAAATACACAGATTTATTCAGAATGTTATACCGATGAAGATCACATAAAAATATTTGGAAAAATCAGAAGTATTGATTTCAATATGGGTCAGGATCCCTAATAGACCTTGAGATGAGGAACTCAGATGACGTAATTAAAAAAAAATATTAGTCCGCCATACAATTGTGGATGCTGTGATTTTAAAAATGGACATAAATGAACAATAAGAACTGTTTTATAGAGCTGATGTGATGAGAAAAGAAAGATGTAGATTTGACCTGAAATAAATTATTAGAAAGGACAATTTTTTTATTGAATTTTATGATCAGAATTTTGGGATTATTTCATGAGGAGAGTGACATTTTTCACCATCTTCCGGGGTCCAGCAATTTGCGAAAAAAGTAATCTCACTTGCCACCCCGAAAATTTAACCAGACATGTATAAATGTATCAGCTTCGATATGAGCCATCATACATGTTCAAGTAAACGATATGGACTGAGCAACGGAGGAAAACGTTACCATTACGGCCTATGGAGAATTAATTGTAAATGTATACCCAATTAAATTAGAAGCTTAATTCCAGAAGTTTTCAGGCTGATTTATGGATGATTTCACCTTGTACACCACCGAAAATGATGGTTAGTAGTTTTTTATTTATACCTAGTTATTATAAATGGTTTAAGATAAATATTATTGATAAAGATCAGCAAAAACTCAATGAAATTTTCGCTTTAAAAATGCATTACTGGCACGGGGCTGAACACTTTTTTTAGGCACAATCATAACTTTGTTTACTTCCGAGATATCCGAAAGGAATTTGTTTACTATATTGAAAAAGGCAAGAAATAACTTTTAAATATTATTAAATTGTAAGTAAACATGACACAATATAGTCTTTGTTATTTAATTATCACTTCGGTCTACAGTAATACCTGATAATCATGGGAGATAACACACTTCATACGAGTAAAGTGAGATACATCATCGCATGTGCTTTTATCCAATGATTTGACCCCTGGTCAGTAGATATCATATGCAAAAAAACAGAAAACACATGTACATGTTTTAAGAAAATCATGAATTATTATTTTTAATGCACTTGAGCAAAACAAAAGATATTGTCATTTCTCAGTGAAAAAGGGGGAGGGTCAAACCTTTTTGAAAACAATATTTCTGCACCGATTCAACTATTAAGCTAGTTAGCTACTACCCATTGCTTCTAATATAAAAGGTTTAAATGAAGGTTACTAAGCCACAAGGGAGAAGCATTTGTCTTTCTTTGTAATTAAACTTTCAAGAAATAGATTTTTCTCTCTCAATAATACTTATGTATTTAAATCAAATGATAACACAGCCTGAGTAATTTTTTTTGGTCTTATTTCAGTTCCAGACATATCATTACTTTTTAACCTGAGATGGCAAACTAGAGGTTTTAAAAAGTCCTGAATAACTGGTAAGCATTTTGTTTTGTTAGGCAAGCTCTAAATTGTTTATTTATGGTATTTATGCAATTGAAATTACAGTCGGTATGTTAAAAATATGCAAATATGAAAACTGTTGCTATGGTCTTGATATTGAATGGAAAGGCTTAGTTACAGATCGTTTCGACTCAATATTTCGAGTTAAATCTTGCGGCAACTGTTTCTCACGTAACACTGCAAACTATATTTAGCACTATTTTGATCTGTCGTTATTTAATGACGCCATAATACATGTGATGTCACAATGTTTCCTTTAAAACCTCATGTGGATTTCTCACTGATAAAAGGTTTTCACTGAAATACATGTTAAAAACATTTTTTCTCAAATAGAATTATGTGAAAGGACAAGTTCTGAAAATTTGCACTATATTGCACTCTAATTATATGATAAGGATGACTTTCCCAGTAGTTTAGAGTGCTTTCCACAGTTTTAAATACCAGATTTCCACTAGTAAGAATAATTATTTGGGTGTTGGTTTTTTTATAAAATCTTCATTTTTGCATAATTTCTCTGCCAAAATGCACTTTAAGACACAAGAAAATTTTATAGAATGCTTTAACAGGGTCTGTGTATTGTAATTAAAGGTTATAATCAGAAGTTTTGTCCTTGTTTTGACTAGTGAATGTATTCTGGAAGAAATTAATTATACATACACATTGTATTCAAAATAAATGAATATAGCGACAAAAGTGTCATTGCCTTATAGTGCTAAAACAACTTTATTTTTTTTCAGAAATGGACAAAAATACACAGATTTATTCAGAATGTTATACCGATGAAGATCACATAAAAATATTTGGAAAAATCAGAAGTATTGATTTCAATATGGGTCAGGATCCCTAATAGACCTTGAGATGAGGAACTCAGATGACGTAATTAAAAAAAAATATTAGTCCGCCATACAATTGTGGATGCTGTGATTTTAAAAATGGACATAAATGAACAATAAGAACTGTTTTATAGAGCTGATGTGATGAGAAAAGAAAGATGTAGATTTGACCTGAAATAAATTATTAGAAAGGACAATTTTTTTATTGAATTTTATGATCAGAATTTTGGGATTATTTCATGAGGAGAGTGACATTTTTCACCATCTTCCGGGGTCCAGCAATTTGCGAAAAAAGTAATCTCACTTGCCACCCCGAAAATTTAACCAGACATGTATAAATGTATCAGCTTCGATATGAGCCATCATACATGTTCAAGTAAACGATATGGACTGAGCAACGGAGGAAAACGTTACCATTACGGCCTATGGAGAATTAATTGTAAATGTATACCCAATTAAATTAGAAGCTTAATTCCAGAAGTTTTCAGGCTGATTTATGGATGATTTCACCTTGTACACCACCGAAAATGATGGTTAGTAGTTTTTTATTTATACCTAGTTATTATAAATGGTTTAAGATAAATATTATTGATAAAGATCAGCAAAAACTCAATGAAATTTTCGCTTTAAAAATGCATTACTGGCACGGGGCTGAACACTTTTTTTAGGCACAATCATAACTTTGTTTACTTCCGAGATATCCGAAAGGAATTTGTTTACTATATTGAAAAAGGCAAGAAATAACTTTTAAATATTATTAAATTGTAAGTAAACATGACACAATATAGTCTTTGTTATTTAATTATCACTTCGGTCTACAGTAATACCTGATAATCATGGGAGATAACACACTTCATACGAGTAAAGTGAGATACATCATCGCATGTGCTTTTATCCAATGATTTGACCCCTGGTCAGTAGATATCATATGCAAAAAAACAGAAAACACATGTACATGTTTTAAGAAAATCATGAATTATTATTTTTAATGCACTTGAGCAAAACAAAAGATATTGTCATTTCTCAGTGAAAAAGGGGGAGGGTCAAACCTTTTTGAAAACAATATTTCTGCACCGATTCAACTATTAAGCTAGTTAGCTACTACCCATTGCTTCTAATATAAAAGGTTTAAATGAAGGTTACTAAGCCACAAGGGAGAAGCATTTGTCTTTCTTTGTAATTAAACTTTCAAGAAATAGATTTTTCTCTCTCAATAATACTTATGTATTTAAATCAAATGATAACACAGCCTGAGTAATTTTTTTTGGTCTTATTTCAGTTCCAGACATATCATTACTTTTTAACCTGAGATGGCAAACTAGAGGTTTTAAAAAGTCCTGAATAACTGGTAAGCATTTTGTTTTGTTAGGCAAGCTCTAAATTGTTTATTTATGGTATTTATGCAATTGAAATTACAGTCGGTATGTTAAAAATATGCAAATATGAAAACTGTTGCTATGGTCTTGATATTGAATGGAAAGGCTTAGTTACAGATCGTTTCGACTCAATATTTCGAGTTAAATCTTGCGGCAACTGTTTCTCACGTAACACTGCAAACTATATTTAGCACTATTTTGATCTGTCGTTATTTAATGACGCCATAATACATGTGATGTCACAATGTTTCCTTTAAAACCTCATGTGGATTTCTCACTGATAAAAGGTTTTCACTGAAATACATGTTAAAAACATTTTTTCTCAAATAGAATTATGTGAAAGGACAAGTTCTGAAAATTTGCACTATATTGCACTCTAATTATATGATAAGGATGACTTTCCCAGTAGTTTAGAGTGCTTTCCACAGTTTTAAATACCAGATTTCCACTAGTAAGAATAATTATTTGGGTGTTGGTTTTTTTATAAAATCTTCATTTTTGCATAATTTCTCTGCCAAAATGCACTTTAAGACACAAGAAAATTTTATAGAATGCTTTAACAGGGTCTGTGTATTGTAATTAAAGGTTATAATCAGAAGTTTTGTCCTTGTTTTGACTAGTGAATGTATTCTGGAAGAAATTAATTATACATACACATTGTATTCAAAATAAATGAATATAGCGACAAAAGTGTCATTGCCTTATAGTGCTAAAACAACTTTATTTTTTTTCAGAAATGGACAAAAATACACAGATTTATTCAGAATGTTATACCGATGAAGATCACATAAAAATATTTGGAAAAATCAGAAGTATTGATTTCAATATAATTAGAAGCTTAATTCCAGAAGTTTTCAGGCTGATTTATGGATGATTTCACCTTGTACACCACCGAAAATGATGGTTAGTAGTTTTTTATTTATACCTAGTTATTATAAATGGTTTAAGATAAATATTATTGATAAAGATCAGCAAAAACTCAATGAAATTTTCGCTTTAAAAATGCATTACTGGCACGGGGCTGAACACTTTTTTTAGGCACAATCATAACTTTGTTTACTTCCGAGATATCCGAAAGGAATTTGTTTACTATATTGAAAAAGGCAAGAAATAACTTTTAAATATTATTAAATTGTAAGTAAACATGACACAATATAGTCTTTGTTATTTAATTATCACTTCGGTCTACAGTAATACCTGATAATCATGGGAGATAACACACTTCATACGAGTAAAGTGAGATACATCATCGCATGTGCTTTTATCCAATGATTTGACCCCTGGTCAGTAGATATCATATGCAAAAAAACAGAAAACACATGTACATGTTTTAAGAAAATCATGAATTATTATTTTTAATGCACTTGAGCAAAACAAAAGATATTGTCATTTCTCAGTGAAAAAGGGGGAGGGTCAAACCTTTTTGAAAACAATATTTCTGCACCGATTCAACTATTAAGCTAGTTAGCTACTACCCATTGCTTCTAATATAAAAGGTTTAAATGAAGGTTACTAAGCCACAAGGGAGAAGCATTTGTCTTTCTTTGTAATTAAACTTTCAAGAAATAGATTTTTCTCTCTCAATAATACTTATGTATTTAAATCAAATGATAACACAGCCTGAGTAATTTTTTTTGGTCTTATTTCAGTTCCAGACATATCATTACTTTTTAACCTGAGATGGCAAACTAGAGGTTTTAAAAAGTCCTGAATAACTGGTAAGCATTTTGTTTTGTTAGGCAAGCTCTAAATTGTTTATTTATGGTATTTATGCAATTGAAATTACAGTCGGTATGTTAAAAATATGCAAATATGAAAACTGTTGCTATGGTCTTGATATTGAATGGAAAGGCTTAGTTACAGATCGTTTCGACTCAATATTTCGAGTTAAATCTTGCGGCAACTGTTTCTCACGTAACACTGCAAACTATATTTAGCACTATTTTGATCTGTCGTTATTTAATGACGCCATAATACATGTGATGTCACAATGTTTCCTTTAAAACCTCATGTGGATTTCTCACTGATAAAAGGTTTTCACTGAAATACATGTTAAAAACATTTTTTCTCAAATAGAATTATGTGAAAGGACAAGTTCTGAAAATTTGCACTATATTGCACTCTAATTATATGATAAGGATGACTTTCCCAGTAGTTTAGAGTGCTTTCCACAGTTTTAAATACCAGATTTCCACTAGTAAGAATAATTATTTGGGTGTT
Organism: Mytilus galloprovincialis; assembly: GCF_965363235.1. Classification (NCBI taxonomy): domain Eukaryota; kingdom Metazoa; phylum Mollusca; class Bivalvia; order Mytilida; family Mytilidae; genus Mytilus; species Mytilus galloprovincialis. Next base: position 41,907,271 of record NC_134850.1, on the reverse strand, counting down.
GGTTTTTTTATAAAATCTTCATTTTTGCATAATTTCTCTGCCAAAATGCACTTTAAGACACAAGAAAATTTTATAGAATGCTTTAACAGGGTCTGTGTATTGTAATTAAAGGTTATAATCAGAAGTTTTGTCCTTGTTTTGACTAGTGAATGTATTCTGGAAGAAATTAATTATACATACACATTGTATTCAAAATAAATGAATATAGCGACAAAAGTGTCATTGCCTTATAGTGCTAAAACAACTTTATTTTTTTTCAGAAATGGACAAAAATACACAGATTTATTCAGAATGTTATACCGATGAAGATCACATAAAAATATTTGGAAAAATCAGAAGTATTGATTTCAATATGGGTCAGGATCCCTAATAGACCTTGAGATGAGGAACTCAGATGACGTAATTAAAAAAAAATATTAGTCCGCCATACAATTGTGGATGCTGTGATTTTAAAAATGGACATAAATGAACAATAAGAACTGTTTTATAGAGCTGATGTGATGAGAAAAGAAAGATGTAGATTTGACCTGAAATAAATTATTAGAAAGGACAATTTTTTTATTGAATTTTATGATCAGAATTTTGGGATTATTTCATGAGGAGAGTGACATTTTTCACCATCTTCCGGGGTCCAGCAATTTGCGAAAAAAGTAATCTCACTTGCCACCCCGAAAATTTAACCAGACATGTATAAATGTATCAGCTTCGATATGAGCCATCATACATGTTCAAGTAAACGATATGGACTGAGCAACGGAGGAAAACGTTACCATTACGGCCTATGGAGAATTAATTGTAAATGTATACCCAATTAAATTAGAAGCTTAATTCCAGAAGTTTTCAGGCTGATTTATGGATGATTTCACCTTGTACACCACCGAAAATGATGGTTAGTAGTTTTTTATTTATACCTAGTTATTATAAATGGTTTAAGATAAATATTATTGATAAAGATCAGCAAAAACTCAATGAAATTTTCGCTTTAAAAATGCATTACTGGCACGGGGCTGAACACTTTTTTTAGGCACAATCATAACTTTGTTTACTTCCGAGATATCCGAAAGGAATTTGTTTACTATATTGAAAAAGGCAAGAAATAACTTTTAAATATTATTAAATTGTAAGTAAACATGACACAATATAGTCTTTGTTATTTAATTATCACTTCGGTCTACAGTAATACCTGATAATCATGGGAGATAACACACTTCATACGAGTAAAGTGAGATACATCATCGCATGTGCTTTTATCCAATGATTTGACCCCTGGTCAGTAGATATCATATGCAAAAAAACAGAAAACACATGTACATGTTTTAAGAAAATCATGAATTATTATTTTTAATGCACTTGAGCAAAACAAAAGATATTGTCATTTCTCAGTGAAAAAGGGGGAGGGTCAAACCTTTTTGAAAACAATATTTCTGCACCGATTCAACTATTAAGCTAGTTAGCTACTACCCATTGCTTCTAATATAAAAGGTTTAAATGAAGGTTACTAAGCCACAAGGGAGAAGCATTTGTCTTTCTTTGTAATTAAACTTTCAAGAAATAGATTTTTCTCTCTCAATAATACTTATGTATTTAAATCAAATGATAACACAGCCTGAGTAATTTTTTTTGGTCTTATTTCAGTTCCAGACATATCATTACTTTTTAACCTGAGATGGCAAACTAGAGGTTTTAAAAAGTCCTGAATAACTGGTAAGCATTTTGTTTTGTTAGGCAAGCTCTAAATTGTTTATTTATGGTATTTATGCAATTGAAATTACAGTCGGTATGTTAAAAATATGCAAATATGAAAACTGTTGCTATGGTCTTGATATTGAATGGAAAGGCTTAGTTACAGATCGTTTCGACTCAATATTTCGAGTTAAATCTTGCGGCAACTGTTTCTCACGTAACACTGCAAACTATATTTAGCACTATTTTGATCTGTCGTTATTTAATGACGCCATAATACATGTGATGTCACAATGTTTCCTTTAAAACCTCATGTGGATTTCTCACTGATAAAAGGTTTTCACTGAAATACATGTTAAAAACATTTTTTCTCAAATAGAATTATGTGAAAGGACAAGTTCTGAAAATTTGCACTATATTGCACTCTAATTATATGATAAGGATGACTTTCCCAGTAGTTTAGAGTGCTTTCCACAGTTTTAAATACCAGATTTCCACTAGTAAGAATAATTATTTGGGTGTTGGTTTTTTTATAAAATCTTCATTTTTGCATAATTTCTCTGCCAAAATGCACTTTAAGACACAAGAAAATTTTATAGAATGCTTTAACAGGGTCTGTGTATTGTAATTAAAGGTTATAATCAGAAGTTTTGTCCTTGTTTTGACTAGTGAATGTATTCTGGAAGAAATTAATTATACATACACATTGTATTCAAAATAAATGAATATAGCGACAAAAGTGTCATTGCCTTATAGTGCTAAAACAACTTTATTTTTTTTCAGAAATGGACAAAAATACACAGATTTATTCAGAATGTTATACCGATGAAGATCACATAAAAATATTTGGAAAAATCAGAAGTATTGATTTCAATATGGGTCAGGATCCCTAATAGACCTTGAGATGAGGAACTCAGATGACGTAATTAAAAAAAAATATTAGTCCGCCATACAATTGTGGATGCTGTGATTTTAAAAATGGACATAAATGAACAATAAGAACTGTTTTATAGAGCTGATGTGATGAGAAAAGAAAGATGTAGATTTGACCTGAAATAAATTATTAGAAAGGACAATTTTTTTATTGAATTTTATGATCAGAATTTTGGGATTATTTCATGAGGAGAGTGACATTTTTCACCATCTTCCGGGGTCCAGCAATTTGCGAAAAAAGTAATCTCACTTGCCACCCCGAAAATTTAACCAGACATGTATAAATGTATCAGCTTCGATATGAGCCATCATACATGTTCAAGTAAACGATATGGACTGAGCAACGGAGGAAAACGTTACCATTACGGCCTATGGAGAATTAATTGTAAATGTATACCCAATTAAATTAGAAGCTTAATTCCAGAAGTTTTCAGGCTGATTTATGGATGATTTCACCTTGTACACCACCGAAAATGATGGTTAGTAGTTTTTTATTTATACCTAGTTATTATAAATGGTTTAAGATAAATATTATTGATAAAGATCAGCAAAAACTCAATGAAATTTTCGCTTTAAAAATGCATTACTGGCACGGGGCTGAACACTTTTTTTAGGCACAATCATAACTTTGTTTACTTCCGAGATATCCGAAAGGAATTTGTTTACTATATTGAAAAAGGCAAGAAATAACTTTTAAATATTATTAAATTGTAAGTAAACATGACACAATATAGTCTTTGTTATTTAATTATCACTTCGGTCTACAGTAATACCTGATAATCATGGGAGATAACACACTTCATACGAGTAAAGTGAGATACATCATCGCATGTGCTTTTATCCAATGATTTGACCCCTGGTCAGTAGATATCATATGCAAAAAAACAGAAAACACATGTACATGTTTTAAGAAAATCATGAATTATTATTTTTAATGCACTTGAGCAAAACAAAAGATATTGTCATTTCTCAGTGAAAAAGGGGGAGGGTCAAACCTTTTTGAAAACAATATTTCTGCACCGATTCAACTATTAAGCTAGTTAGCTACTACCCATTGCTTCTAATATAAAAGGTTTAAATGAAGGTTACTAAGCCACAAGGGAGAAGCATTTGTCTTTCTTTGTAATTAAACTTTCAAGAAATAGATTTTTCTCTCTCAATAATACTTATGTATTTAAATCAAATGATAACACAGCCTGAGTAATTTTTTTTGGTCTTATTTCAGTTCCAGACATATCATTACTTTTTAACCTGAGATGGCAAACTAGAGGTTTTAAAAAGTCCTGAATAACTGGTAAGCATTTTGTTTTGTTAGGCAAGCTCTAAATTGTTTATTTATGGTATTTATGCAATTGAAATTACAGTCGGTATGTTAAAAATATGCAAATATGAAAACTGTTGCTATGGTCTTGATATTGAATGGAAAGGCTTAGTTACAGATCGTTTCGACTCAATATTTCGAGTTAAATCTTGCGGCAACTGTTTCTCACGTAACACTGCAAACTATATTTAGCACTATTTTGATCTGTCGTTATTTAATGACGCCATAATACATGTGATGTCACAATGTTTCCTTTAAAACCTCATGTGGATTTCTCACTGATAAAAGGTTTTCACTGAAATACATGTTAAAAACATTTTTTCTCAAATAGAATTATGTGAAAGGACAAGTTCTGAAAATTTGCACTATATTGCACTCTAATTATATGATAAGGATGACTTTCCCAGTAGTTTAGAGTGCTTTCCACAGTTTTAAATACCAGATTTCCACTAGTAAGAATAATTATTTGGGTGTTGGTTTTTTTATAAAATCTTCATTTTTGCATAATTTCTCTGCCAAAATGCACTTTAAGACACAAGAAAATTTTATAGAATGCTTTAACAGGGTCTGTGTATTGTAATTAAAGGTTATAATCAGAAGTTTTGTCCTTGTTTTGACTAGTGAATGTATTCTGGAAGAAATTAATTATACATACACATTGTATTCAAAATAAATGAATATAGCGACAAAAGTGTCATTGCCTTATAGTGCTAAAACAACTTTATTTTTTTTCAGAAATGGACAAAAATACACAGATTTATTCAGAATGTTATACCGATGAAGATCACATAAAAATATTTGGAAAAATCAGAAGTATTGATTTCAATATGGGTCAGGATCCCTAATAGACCTTGAGATGAGGAACTCAGATGACGTAATTAAAAAAAAATATTAGTCCGCCATACAATTGTGGATGCTGTGATTTTAAAAATGGACATAAATGAACAATAAGAACTGTTTTATAGAGCTGATGTGATGAGAAAAGAAAGATGTAGATTTGACCTGAAATAAATTATTAGAAAGGACAATTTTTTTATTGAATTTTATGATCAGAATTTTGGGATTATTTCATGAGGAGAGTGACATTTTTCACCATCTTCCGGGGTCCAGCAATTTGCGAAAAAAGTAATCTCACTTGCCACCCCGAAAATTTAACCAGACATGTATAAATGTATCAGCTTCGATATGAGCCATCATACATGTTCAAGTAAACGATATGGACTGAGCAACGGAGGAAAACGTTACCATTACGGCCTATGGAGAATTAATTGTAAATGTATACCCAATTAAATTAGAAGCTTAATTCCAGAAGTTTTCAGGCTGATTTATGGATGATTTCACCTTGTACACCACCGAAAATGATGGTTAGTAGTTTTTTATTTATACCTAGTTATTATAAATGGTTTAAGATAAATATTATTGATAAAGATCAGCAAAAACTCAATGAAATTTTCGCTTTAAAAATGCATTACTGGCACGGGGCTGAACACTTTTTTTAGGCACAATCATAACTTTGTTTACTTCCGAGATATCCGAAAGGAATTTGTTTACTATATTGAAAAAGGCAAGAAATAACTTTTAAATATTATTAAATTGTAAGTAAACATGACACAATATAGTCTTTGTTATTTAATTATCACTTCGGTCTACAGTAATACCTGATAATCATGGGAGATAACACACTTCATACGAGTAAAGTGAGATACATCATCGCATGTGCTTTTATCCAATGATTTGACCCCTGGTCAGTAGATATCATATGCAAAAAAACAGAAAACACATGTACATGTTTTAAGAAAATCATGAATTATTATTTTTAATGCACTTGAGCAAAACAAAAGATATTGTCATTTCTCAGTGAAAAAGGGGGAGGGTCAAACCTTTTTGAAAACAATATTTCTGCACCGATTCAACTATTAAGCTAGTTAGCTACTACCCATTGCTTCTAATATAAAAGGTTTAAATGAAGGTTACTAAGCCACAAGGGAGAAGCATTTGTCTTTCTTTGTAATTAAACTTTCAAGAAATAGATTTTTCTCTCTCAATAATACTTATGTATTTAAATCAAATGATAACACAGCCTGAGTAATTTTTTTTGGTCTTATTTCAGTTCCAGACATATCATTACTTTTTAACCTGAGATGGCAAACTAGAGGTTTTAAAAAGTCCTGAATAACTGGTAAGCATTTTGTTTTGTTAGGCAAGCTCTAAATTGTTTATTTATGGTATTTATGCAATTGAAATTACAGTCGGTATGTTAAAAATATGCAAATATGAAAACTGTTGCTATGGTCTTGATATTGAATGGAAAGGCTTAGTTACAGATCGTTTCGACTCAATATTTCGAGTTAAATCTTGCGGCAACTGTTTCTCACGTAACACTGCAAACTATATTTAGCACTATTTTGATCTGTCGTTATTTAATGACGCCATAATACATGTGATGTCACAATGTTTCCTTTAAAACCTCATGTGGATTTCTCACTGATAAAAGGTTTTCACTGAAATACATGTTAAAAACATTTTTTCTCAAATAGAATTATGTGAAAGGACAAGTTCTGAAAATTTGCACTATATTGCACTCTAATTATATGATAAGGATGACTTTCCCAGTAGTTTAGAGTGCTTTCCACAGTTTTAAATACCAGATTTCCACTAGTAAGAATAATTATTTGGGTGTTGGTTTTTTTATAAAATCTTCATTTTTGCATAATTTCTCTGCCAAAATGCACTTTAAGACACAAGAAAATTTTATAGAATGCTTTAACAGGGTCTGTGTATTGTAATTAAAGGTTATAATCAGAAGTTTTGTCCTTGTTTTGACTAGTGAATGTATTCTGGAAGAAATTAATTATACATACACATTGTATTCAAAATAAATGAATATAGCGACAAAAGTGTCATTGCCTTATAGTGCTAAAACAACTTTATTTTTTTTCAGAAATGGACAAAAATACACAGATTTATTCAGAATGTTATACCGATGAAGATCACATAAAAATATTTGGAAAAATCAGAAGTATTGATTTCAATATGGGTCAGGATCCCTAATAGACCTTGAGATGAGGAACTCAGATGACGTAATTAAAAAAAAATATTAGTCCGCCATACAATTGTGGATGCTGTGATTTTAAAAATGGACATAAATGAACAATAAGAACTGTTTTATAGAGCTGATGTGATGAGAAAAGAAAGATGTAGATTTGACCTGAAATAAATTATTAGAAAGGACAATTTTTTTATTGAATTTTATGATCAGAATTTTGGGATTATTTCATGAGGAGAGTGACATTTTTCACCATCTTCCGGGGTCCAGCAATTTGCGAAAAAAGTAATCTCACTTGCCACCCCGAAAATTTAACCAGACATGTATAAATGTATCAGCTTCGATATGAGCCATCATACATGTTCAAGTAAACGATATGGACTGAGCAACGGAGGAAAACGTTACCATTACGGCCTATGGAGAATTAATTGTAAATGTATACCCAATTAAATTAGAAGCTTAATTCCAGAAGTTTTCAGGCTGATTTATGGATGATTTCACCTTGTACACCACCGAAAATGATGGTTAGTAGTTTTTTATTTATACCTAGTTATTATAAATGGTTTAAGATAAATATTATTGATAAAGATCAGCAAAAACTCAATGAAATTTTCGCTTTAAAAATGCATTACTGGCACGGGGCTGAACACTTTTTTTAGGCACAATCATAACTTTGTTTACTTCCGAGATATCCGAAAGGAATTTGTTTACTATATTGAAAAAGGCAAGAAATAACTTTTAAATATTATTAAATTGTAAGTAAACATGACACAATATAGTCTTTGTTATTTAATTATCACTTCGGTCTACAGTAATACCTGATAATCATGGGAGATAACACACTTCATACGAGTAAAGTGAGATACATCATCGCATGTGCTTTTATCCAATGATTTGACCCCTGGTCAGTAGATATCATATGCAAAAAAACAGAAAACACATGTACATGTTTTAAGAAAATCATGAATTATTATTTTTAATGCACTTGAGCAAAACAAAAGATATTGTCATTTCTCAGTGAAAAAGGGGGAGGGTCAAACCTTTTTGAAAACAATATTTCTGCACCGATTCAACTATTAAGCTAGTTAGCTACTACCCATTGCTTCTAATATAAAAGGTTTAAATGAAGGTTACTAAGCCACAAGGGAGAAGCATTTGTCTTTCTTTGTAATTAAACTTTCAAGAAATAGATTTTTCTCTCTCAATAATACTTATGTATTTAAATCAAATGATAACACAGCCTGAGTAATTTTTTTTGGTCTTATTTCAGTTCCAGACATATCATTACTTTTTAACCTGAGATGGCAAACTAGAGGTTTTAAAAAGTCCTGAATAACTGGTAAGCATTTTGTTTTGTTAGGCAAGCTCTAAATTGTTTATTTATGGTATTTATGCAATTGAAATTACAGTCGGTATGTTAAAAATATGCAAATATGAAAACTGTTGCTATGGTCTTGATATTGAATGGAAAGGCTTAGTTACAGATCGTTTCGACTCAATATTTCGAGTTAAATCTTGCGGCAACTGTTTCTCACGTAACACTGCAAACTATATTTAGCACTATTTTGATCTGTCGTTATTTAATGACGCCATAATACATGTGATGTCACAATGTTTCCTTTAAAACCTCATGTGGATTTCTCACTGATAAAAGGTTTTCACTGAAATACATGTTAAAAACATTTTTTCTCAAATAGAATTATGTGAAAGGACAAGTTCTGAAAATTTGCACTATATTGCACTCTAATTATATGATAAGGATGACTTTCCCAGTAGTTTAGAGTGCTTTCCACAGTTTTAAATACCAGATTTCCACTAGTAAGAATAATTATTTGGGTGTTGGTTTTTTTATAAAATCTTCATTTTTGCATAATTTCTCTGCCAAAATGCACTTTAAGACACAAGAAAATTTTATAGAATGCTTTAACAGGGTCTGTGTATTGTAATTAAAGGTTATAATCAGAAGTTTTGTCCTTGTTTTGACTAGTGAATGTATTCTGGAAGAAATTAATTATACATACACATTGTATTCAAAATAAATGAATATAGCGACAAAAGTGTCATTGCCTTATAGTGCTAAAACAACTTTATTTTTTTTCAGAAATGGACAAAAATACACAGATTTATTCAGAATGTTATACCGATGAAGATCACATAAAAATATTTGGAAAAATCAGAAGTATTGATTTCAATATGGGTCAGGATCCCTAATAGACCTTGAGATGAGGAACTCAGATGACGTAATTAAAAAAAAATATTAGTCCGCCATACAATTGTGGATGCTGTGATTTTAAAAATGGACATAAATGAACAATAAGAACTGTTTTATAGAGCTGATGTGATGAGAAAAGAAAGATGTAGATTTGACCTGAAATAAATTATTAGAAAGGACAATTTTTTTATTGATGATTTTATGATCAGAATTTTGGGATTATTTCATGAGGAGAGTGACATTTTTCACCATCTTCCGGGGTCCAGCAATTTGCGAAAAAAGTAATCTCACTTGCCACCCCGAAAATTTAACCAGACATGTATAAATGTATCAGCTTCGATATGAGCCATCATACATGTTCAAGTAAACGATATGGACTGAGCAACGGAGGAAAACGTTACCATTACGGCCTATGGAGAATTAATTGTAAATGTATACCCAATTAAATTAGAAGCTTAATTCCAGAAGTTTTCAGGCTGATTTATGGATGATTTCACCTTGTACACCACCGAAAATGATGGTTAGTAGTTTTTTATTTATACCTAGTTATTATAAATGGTTTAAGATAAATATTATTGATAAAGATCAGCAAAAACTCAATGAAATTTTCGCTTTAAAAATGCATTACTGGCACGGGGCTGAACACTTTTTTTAGGCACAATCATAACTTTGTTTACTTCCGAGATATCCGAAAGGAATTTGTTTACTATATTGAAAAAGGCAAGAAATAACTTTTAAATATTATTAAATTGTAAGTAAACATGACACAATATAGTCTTTGTTATTTAATTATCACTTCGGTCTACAGTAATACCTGATAATCATGGGAGATAACACACTTCATACGAGTAAAGTGAGATACATCATCGCATGTGCTTTTATCCAATGATTTGACCCCTGGTCAGTAGATATCATATGCAAAAAAACAGAAAACACATGTACATGTTTTAAGAAAATCATGAATTATTATTTTTAATGCACTTGAGCAAAACAAAAGATATTGTCATTTCTCAGTGAAAAAGGGGGAGGGTCAAACCTTTTTGAAAACAATATTTCTGCACCGATTCAACTATTAAGCTAGTTAGCTACTACCCATTGCTTCTAATATAAAAGGTTTAAATGAAGGTTACTAAGCCACAAGGGAGAAGCATTTGTCTTTCTTTGTAATTAAACTTTCAAGAAATAGATTTTTCTCTCTCAATAATACTTATGTATTTAAATCAAATGATAACACAGCCTGAGTAATTTTTTTTGGTCTTATTTCAGTTCCAGACATATCATTACTTTTTAACCTGAGATGGCAAACTAGAGGTTTTAAAAAGTCCTGAATAACTGGTAAGCATTTTGTTTTGTTAGGCAAGCTCTAAATTGTTTATTTATGGTATTTATGCAATTGAAATTACAGTCGGTATGTTAAAAATATGCAAATATGAAAACTGTTGCTATGGTCTTGATATTGAATGGAAAGGCTTAGTTACAGATCGTTTCGACTCAATATTTCGAGTTAAATCTTGCGGCAACTGTTTCTCACGTAACACTGCAAACTATATTTAGCACTATTTTGATCTGTCGTTATTTAATGACGCCATAATACATGTGATGTCACAATGTTTCCTTTAAAACCTCATGTGGATTTCTCACTGATAAAAGGTTTTCACTGAAATACATGTTAAAAACATTTTTTCTCAAATAGAATTATGTGAAAGGACAAGTTCTGAAAATTTGCACTATATTGCACTCTAATTATATGATAAGGATGACTTTCCCAGTAGTTTAGAGTGCTTTCCACAGTTTTAAATACCAGATTTCCACTAGTAAGAATAATTATTTGGGTGTTGGTTTTTTTATAAAATCTTCATTTTTGCATAATTTCTCTGCCAAAATGCACTTTAAGACACAAGAAAATTTTATAGAATGCTTTAACAGGGTCTGTGTATTGTAATTAAAGGTTATAATCAGAAGTTTTGTCCTTGTTTTGACTAGTGAATGTATTCTGGAAGAAATTAATTATACATACACATCTATACTATTAAACGAGAAGACCTCATTTTGGGTGTCGCTTCTCCTCCTTCCACAATAAATTGATCATTGTGACTATATGTCCTATAGGTACCATGCATAGTCGCATTTGTCATCCATTCTTATGATTATTCAGTTTCGGTTATTTTGGGAGAAAAACGGAAAAAAAGAAGTCCGGATATGTGTCCGTCATTACTCCGGCTCTTATTCATAGACAACTTCCTCTTCCGTTTATATTTCCAGAAGTTTTGTAAATTACATTACATACCCTATATTATCAGGTTTTATTTTAAGATTCATTGCCTGAATCGTTATATATATAAGAATGTTGTCCCAAGTGTAAGCAACGACCCAGGATGTGTGAAAATAAAAACAATCATTTTTGTTATTCATTGTCCCAAGTGTTAGCAACGACCCAGGCTGTGTCATGGTGTGAAAATAAACACAATCATTTTTGTCATTCACTTATCGTCACTTCTCTTCCGTTTATATTTTCAGAAGTTTGGTAAATTACATTACATACCCTATATTATCTATACTATTAAACGAGAAGACCTCATTTTGTGTGTCGCTTCTCTTCTTTCCACAATAAATTAATCATCATGCTTCTATGTCCTATAGGTACATGGCATAGTCACATTTGTCATCCATTCATATGAATATTCAGATTGAGTTATTTTGGGAGAAAAACGAGAAAAAAAGCGTCCGGATATTATTCCGACATTGGACAAAATTTTAAGTCAGGTTAGACTTCCGGTTTGCGTTTTCTTTATACTTTGAACATACATTTACTACGAATAAAGAGTATACTTTCTATCTGATATCATTTTCAAGTTAACTACAAAATGTATCCATGGCGGTCACAGAGTTTATTAATTGAGAGAGTCTGTATAATATATCAATGACCGCTGGCCCGTGGATCGATCAGTAAAGTGAGAATTAAAAGTAAAAAAAACAAATACACTTTATCAAGTTATAGTAATGAATGTACATAATATACAGATATAAGCGCTAAAATTATCCATGTGTTATAAAAATTAATAGAAACAAAAGGGGAATTTTTTTTTGGGAAAGACGGAGCCGGGCTAGAAAAACAACTGTCATGTCCAAATGTACCTATGACTTTTGATACCTTTTCCGAAATTCATTACAAAAAATTATTGATTTCAATAAAAGAAGATGTGGTATGTTTGCCAAAGAGACAAAAATGACACAGAAATTAACAACTATAGGTCACTGTACGACCCTCAACAATGAGCAAAGCCCATAGCGCATAGTCAGCTATAAAAGGCCCCAAAATTACAGTGTAAAACAATTCAAACGAGAAAACTAACGGCCTTATTTATGTTCAAAATATGAACGAAAAACAAATATGTAATACATAAACAAACGACAACCATTATTTACAGGCTCCTTACTTGCATGTTCATAATATACCTAATATATGTTCACACTGTACTTAATAGAAAACAAAAAAAAATGGGAATTTTTTAAATAAAGAAGAAGGGATAAAAAAGATATTTTCCTGTCCCCAAGTACCTATTCCCGAAATTTTCAAGTCATTAAATCTTCCTACAAAACTTTACATACTTGAACCACGCTCTGAATGCCCGCGATTTCGCGGGTGTGTTCTAGTTGTATTCAAAATAAATGAATATAGCGACAAAAGTGTCATTGCCTTATAGTGCTAAAACAACTTTATTTTTTTTCAGAAATGGACAAAAATACACAGATTTATTCAGAATGTTATACCGATGAAGATCACATAAAAATATTTGGAAAAATCAGAAGTATTGATTTCAATATGGGTCAGGATCCCTAATAGACCTTGAGATGAGGAACTCAGATGACGTAATTAAAAAAAAATATTAGTCCGCCATACAATTGTGGATGCTGTGATTTTAAAAATGGACATAAATGAACAATAAGAACTGTTTTATAGAGCTGATGTGATGAGAAAAGAAAGATGTAGATTTGACCTGAAATAAATTATTAGAAAGGACAATTTTTTTATTGAATTTTATGATCAGAATTTTGGGATTATTTCATGAGGAGAGTGACATTTTTCACCATCTTCCGGGGTCCAGCAATTTGCGAAAAAAGTAATCTCACTTGCCACCCCGAAAATTTAACCAGACATGTATAAATGTATCAGCTTCGATATGAGCCATCATACATGTTCAAGTAAACGATATGGACTGAGCAACGGAGGAAAACGTTACCATTACGGCCTATGGAGAATTAATTGTAAATGTATACCCAATTAAATTAGAAGCTTAATTCCAGAAGTTTTCAGGCTGATTTATGGATGATTTCACCTTGTACACCACCGAAAATGATGGTTAGTAGTTTTTTATTTATACCTAGTTATTATAAATGGTTTAAGATAAATATTATTGATAAAGATCAGCAAAAACTCAATGAAATTTTCGCTTTAAAAATGCATTACTGGCACGGGGCTGAACACTTTTTTTAGGCACAATCATAACTTTGTTTACTTCCGAGATATCCGAAAGGAATTTGTTTACTATATTGAAAAAGGCAAGAAATAACTTTTAAATATTATTAAATTGTAAGTAAACATGACACAATATAGTCTTTGTTATTTAATTATCACTTCGGTCTACAGTAATACCTGATAATCATGGGAGATAACACACTTCATACGAGTAAAGTGAGATACATCATCGCATGTGCTTTTATCCAATGATTTGACCCCTGGTCAGTAGATATCATATGCAAAAAAACAGAAAACACATGTACATGTTTTAAGAAAATCATGAATTATTATTTTTAATGCACTTGAGCAAAACAAAAGATATTGTCATTTCTCAGTGAAAAAGGGGGAGGGTCAAACCTTTTTGAAAACAATATTTCTGCACCGATTCAACTATTAAGCTAGTTAGCTACTACCCATTGCTTCTAATATAAAAGGTTTAAATGAAGGTTACTAAGCCACAAGGGAGAAGCATTTGTCTTTCTTTGTAATTAAACTTTCAAGAAATAGATTTTTCTCTCTCAATAATACTTATGTATTTAAATCAAATGATAACACAGCCTGAGTAATTTTTTTTGGTCTTATTTCAGTTCCAGACATATCATTACTTTTTAACCTGAGATGGCAAACTAGAGGTTTTAAAAAGTCCTGAATAACTGGTAAGCATTTTGTTTTGTTAGGCAAGCTCTAAATTGTTTATTTATGGTATTTATGCAATTGAAATTACAGTCGGTATGTTAAAAATATGCAAATATGAAAACTGTTGCTATGGTCTTGATATTGAATGGAAAGGCTTAGTTACAGATCGTTTCGACTCAATATTTCGAGTTAAATCTTGCGGCAACTGTTTCTCACGTAACACTGCAAACTATATTTAGCACTATTTTGATCTGTCGTTATTTAATGACGCCATAATACATGTGATGTCACAATGTTTCCTTTAAAACCTCATGTGGATTTCTCACTGATAAAAGGTTTTCACTGAAATACATGTTAAAAACATTTTTTCTCAAATAGAATTATGTGAAAGGACAAGTTCTGAAAATTTGCACTATATTGCACTCTAATTATATGATAAGGATGACTTTCCCAGTAGTTTAGAGTGCTTTCCACAGTTTTAAATACCAGATTTCCACTAGTAAGAATAATTATTTGGGTGTTGGTTTTTTTATAAAATCTTCATTTTTGCATAATTTCTCTGCCAAAATGCACTTTAAGACACAAGAAAATTTTATAGAATGCTTTAACAGGGTCTGTGTATTGTAATTAAAGGTTATAATCAGAAGTTTTGTCCTTGTTTTGACTAGTGAATGTATTCTGGAAGAAATTAATTATACATACACATTGTATTCAAAATAAATGAATATAGCGACAAAAGTGTCATTGCCTTATAGTGCTAAAACAACTTTATTTTTTTTCAGAAATGGACAAAAATACACAGATTTATTCAGAATGTTATACCGATGAAGATCACATAAAAATATTTGGAAAAATCAGAAGTATTGATTTCAATATGGGTCAGGATCCCTAATAGACCTTGAGATGAGGAACTCAGATGACGTAATTAAAAAAAAATATTAGTCCGCCATACAATTGTGGATGCTGTGATTTTAAAAATGGACATAAATGAACAATAAGAACTGTTTTATAGAGCTGATGTGATGAGAAAAGAAAGATGTAGATTTGACCTGAAATAAATTATTAGAAAGGACAATTTTTTTATTGAATTTTATGATCAGAATTTTGGGATTATTTCATGAGGAGAGTGACATTTTTCACCATCTTCCGGGGTCCAGCAATTTGCGAAAAAAGTAATCTCACTTGCCACCCCGAAAATTTAACCAGACATGTATAAATGTATCAGCTTCGATATGAGCCATCATACATGTTCAAGTAAACGATATGGACTGAGCAACGGAGGAAAACGTTACCATTACGGCCTATGGAGAATTAATTGTAAATGTATACCCAATTAAATTAGAAGCTTAATTCCAGAAGTTTTCAGGCTGATTTATGGATGATTTCACCTTGTACACCACCGAAAATGATGGTTAGTAGTTTTTTATTTATACCTAGTTATTATAAATGGTTTAAGATAAATATTATTGATAAAGATCAGCAAAAACTCAATGAAATTTTCGCTTTAAAAATGCATTACTGGCACGGGGCTGAACACTTTTTTTAGGCACAATCATAACTTTGTTTACTTCCGAGATATCCGAAAGGAATTTGTTTACTATATTGAAAAAGGCAAGAAATAACTTTTAAATATTATTAAATTGTAAGTAAACATGACACAATATAGTCTTTGTTATTTAATTATCACTTCGGTCTACAGTAATACCTGATAATCATGGGAGATAACACACTTCATACGAGTAAAGTGAGATACATCATCGCATGTGCTTTTATCCAATGATTTGACCCCTGGTCAGTAGATATCATATGCAAAAAAACAGAAAACACATGTACATGTTTTAAGAAAATCATGAATTATTATTTTTAATGCACTTGAGCAAAACAAAAGATATTGTCATTTCTCAGTGAAAAAGGGGGAGGGTCAAACCTTTTTGAAAACAATATTTCTGCACCGATTCAACTATTAAGCTAGTTAGCTACTACCCATTGCTTCTAATATAAAAGGTTTAAATGAAGGTTACTAAGCCACAAGGGAGAAGCATTTGTCTTTCTTTGTAATTAAACTTTCAAGAAATAGATTTTTCTCTCTCAATAATACTTATGTATTTAAATCAAATGATAACACAGCCTGAGTAATTTTTTTTGGTCTTATTTCAGTTCCAGACATATCATTACTTTTTAACCTGAGATGGCAAACTAGAGGTTTTAAAAAGTCCTGAATAACTGGTAAGCATTTTGTTTTGTTAGGCAAGCTCTAAATTGTTTATTTATGGTATTTATGCAATTGAAATTACAGTCGGTATGTTAAAAATATGCAAATATGAAAACTGTTGCTATGGTCTTGATATTGAATGGAAAGGCTTAGTTACAGATCGTTTCGACTCAATATTTCGAGTTAAATCTTGCGGCAACTGTTTCTCACGTAACACTGCAAACTATATTTAGCACTATTTTGATCTGTCGTTATTTAATGACGCCATAATACATGTGATGTCACAATGTTTCCTTTAAAACCTCATGTGGATTTCTCACTGATAAAAGGTTTTCACTGAAATACATGTTAAAAACATTTTTTCTCAAATAGAATTATGTGAAAGGACAAGTTCTGAAAATTTGCACTATATTGCACTCTAATTATATGATAAGGATGACTTTCCCAGTAGTTTAGAGTGCTTTCCACAGTTTTAAATACCAGATTTCCACTAGTAAGAATAATTATTTGGGTGTTGGTTTTTTTATAAAATCTTCATTTTTGCATAATTTCTCTGCCAAAATGCACTTTAAGACACAAGAAAATTTTATAGAATGCTTTAACAGGGTCTGTGTATTGTAATTAAAGGTTATAATCAGAAGTTTTGTCCTTGTTTTGACTAGTGAATGTATTCTGGAAGAAATTAATTATACATACACATTGTATTCAAAATAAATGAATATAGCGACAAAAGTGTCATTGCCTTATAGTGCTAAAACAACTTTATTTTTTTTCAGAAATGGACAAAAATACACAGATTTATTCAGAATGTTATACCGATGAAGATCACATAAAAATATTTGGAAAAATCAGAAGTATTGATTTCAATATAGAAGCTTAATTCCAGAAGTTTTCAGGCTGATTTATGGATGATTTCACCTTGTACACCACCGAAAATGATGGTTAGTAGTTTTTTATTTATACCTAGTTATTATAAATGGTTTAAGATAAATATTATTGATAAAGATCAGCAAAAACTCAATGAAATTTTCGCTTTAAAAATGCATTACTGGCACGGGGCTGAACACTTTTTTTAGGCACAATCATAACTTTGTTTACTTCCGAGATATCCGAAAGGAATTTGTTTACTATATTGAAAAAGGCAAGAAATAACTTTTAAATATTATTAAATTGTAAGTAAACATGACACAATATAGTCTTTGTTATTTAATTATCACTTCGGTCTACAGTAATACCTGATAATCATGGGAGATAACACACTTCATACGAGTAAAGTGAGATACATCATCGCATGTGCTTTTATCCAATGATTTGACCCCTGGTCAGTAGATATCATATGCAAAAAAACAGAAAACACATGTACATGTTTTAAGAAAATCATGAATTATTATTTTTAATGCACTTGAGCAAAACAAAAGATATTGTCATTTCTCAGTGAAAAAGGGGGAGGGTCAAACCTTTTTGAAAACAATATTTCTGCACCGATTCAACTATTAAGCTAGTTAGCTACTACCCATTGCTTCTAATATAAAAGGTTTAAATGAAGGTTACTAAGCCACAAGGGAGAAGCATTTGTCTTTCTTTGTAATTAAACTTTCAAGAAATAGATTTTTCTCTCTCAATAATACTTATGTATTTAAATCAAATGATAACACAGCCTGAGTAATTTTTTTTGGTCTTATTTCAGTTCCAGACATATCATTACTTTTTAACCTGAGATGGCAAACTAGAGGTTTTAAAAAGTCCTGAATAACTGGTAAGCATTTTGTTTTGTTAGGCAAGCTCTAAATTGTTTATTTATGGTATTTATGCAATTGAAATTACAGTCGGTATGTTAAAAATATGCAAATATGAAAACTGTTGCTATGGTCTTGATATTGAATGGAAAGGCTTAGTTACAGATCGTTTCGACTCAATATTTCGAGTTAAATCTTGCGGCAACTGTTTCTCACGTAACACTGCAAACTATATTTAGCACTATTTTGATCTGTCGTTATTTAATGACGCCATAATACATGTGATGTCACAATGTTTCCTTTAAAACCTCATGTGGATTTCTCACTGATAAAAGGTTTTCACTGAAATACATGTTAAAAACATTTTTTCTCAAATAGAATTATGTGAAAGGACAAGTTCTGAAAATTTGCACTATATTGCACTCTAATTATATGATAAGGATGACTTTCCCAGTAGTTTAGAGTGCTTTCCACAGTTTTAAATACCAGATTTCCACTAGTAAGAATAATTATTTGGGTGTTGGTTTTTTTATAAAATCTTCATTTTTGCATAATTTCTCTGCCAAAATGCACTTTAAGACACAAGAAAATTTTATAGAATGCTTTAACAGGGTCTGTGTATTGTAATTAAAGGTTATAATCAGAAGTTTTGTCCTTGTTTTGACTAGTGAATGTATTCTGGAAGAAATTAATTATACATACACATTGTATTCAAAATAAATGAATATAGCGACAAAAGTGTCATTGCCTTATAGTGCTAAAACAACTTTATTTTTTTTCAGAAATGGACAAAAATACACAGATTTATTCAGAATGTTATACCGATGAAGATCACATAAAAATATTTGGAAAAATCAGAAGTATTGATTTCAATATGGGTCAGGATCCCTAATAGACCTTGAGATGAGGAACTCAGATGACGTAATTAAAAAAAAATATTAGTCCGCCATACAATTGTGGATGCTGTGATTTTAAAAATGGACATAAATGAACAATAAGAACTGTTTTATAGAGCTGATGTGATGAGAAAAGAAAGATGTAGATTTGACCTGAAATAAATTATTAGAAAGGACAATTTTTTTATTGAATTTTATGATCAGAATTTTGGGATTATTTCATGAGGAGAGTGACATTTTTCACCATCTTCCGGGGTCCAGCAATTTGCGAAAAAAGTAATCTCACTTGCCACCCCGAAAATTTAACCAGACATGTATAAATGTATCAGCTTCGATATGAGCCATCATACATGTTCAAGTAAACGATATGGACTGAGCAACGGAGGAAAACGTTACCATTACGGCCTATGGAGAATTAATTGTAAATGTATACCCAATTAAATTAGAAGCTTAATTCCAGAAGTTTTCAGGCTGATTTATGGATGATTTCACCTTGTACACCACCGAAAATGATGGTTAGTAGTTTTTTATTTATAACTAGTTATTATAAATGGTTTAAGATAAATATTATTGATAAAGATCAGCAAAAACTCAATGAAATTTTCGCTTTAAAAATGCATTACTGGCACGGGGCTGAACACTTTTTTTAGGCACAATCATAACTTTGTTTACTTCCGAGATATCCGAAAGGAATTTGTTTACTATATTGAAAAAGGCAAGAAATAACTTTTAAATATTATTAAATTGTAAGTAAACATGACACAATATAGTCTTTGTTATTTAATTATCACTTCGGTCTACAGTAATACCTGATAATCATGGGAGATAACACACTTCATACGAGTAAAGTGAGATACATCATCGCATGTGCTTTTATCCAATGATTTGACCCCTGGTCAGTAGATATCATATGCAAAAAAACAGAAAACACATGTACATGTTTTAAGAAAATCATGAATTATTATTTTTAATGCACTTGAGCAAAACAAAAGATATTGTCATTTCTCAGTGAAAAAGGGGGAGGGTCAAACCTTTTTGAAAACAATATTTCTGCACCGATTCAACTATTAAGCTAGTTAGCTACTACCCATTGCTTCTAATATAAAAGGTTTAAATGAAGGTTACTAAGCCACAAGGGAGAAGCATTTGTCTTTCTTTGTAATTAAACTTTCAAGAAATAGATTTTTCTCTCTCAATAATACTTATGTATTTAAATCAAATGATAACACAGCCTGAGTAATTTTTTTTGGTCTTATTTCAGTTCCAGACATATCATTACTTTTTAACCTGAGATGGCAAACTAGAGGTTTTAAAAAGTCCTGAATAACTGGTAAGCATTTTGTTTTGTTAGGCAAGCTCTAAATTGTTTATTTATGGTATTTATGCAATTGAAATTACAGTCGGTATGTTAAAAATATGCAAATATGAAAACTGTTGCTATGGTCTTGATATTGAATGGAAAGGCTTAGTTACAGATCGTTTCGACTCAATATTTCGAGTTAAATCTTGCGGCAACTGTTTCTCACGTAACACTGCAAACTATATTTAGCACTATTTTGATCTGTCGTTATTTAATGACGCCATAATACATGTGATGTCACAATGTTTCCTTTAAAACCTCATGTGGATTTCTCACTGATAAAAGGTTTTCACTGAAATACATGTTAAAAACATTTTTTCTCAAATAGAATTATGTGAAAGGACAAGTTCTGAAAATTTGCACTATATTGCACTCTAATTATATGATAAGGATGACTTTCCCAGTAGTTTAGAGTGCTTTCCACAGTTTTAAATACCAGATTTCCACTAGTAAGAATAATTATTTGGGTGTTGGTTTTTTTATAAAATCTTCATTTTTGCATAATTTCTCTGCCAAAATGCACTTTAAGACACAAGAAAATTTTATAGAATGCTTTAACAGGGTCTGTGTATTGTAATTAAAGGTTATAATCAGAAGTTTTGTCCTTGTTTTGACTAGTGAATGTATTCTGGAAGAAATTAATTATACATACACATTGTATTCAAAATAAATGAATATAGCGACAAAAGTGTCATTGCCTTATAGTGCTAAAACAACTTTATTTTTTTTCAGAAATGGACAAAAATACACAGATTTATTCAGAATGTTATACCGATGAAGATCACATAAAAATATTTGGAAAAATCAGAAGTATTGATTTCAATATAGAAGCTTAATTCCAGAAGTTTTCAGGCTGATTTATGGATGATTTCACCTTGTACACCACCGAAAATGATGGTTAGTAGTTTTTTATTTATACCTAGTTATTATAAATGGTTTAAGATAAATATTATTGATAAAGATCAGCAAAAACTCAATGAAATTTTCGCTTTAAAAATGCATTACTGGCACGGGGCTGAACACTTTTTTTAGGCACAATCATAACTTTGTTTACTTCCGAGATATCCGAAAGGAATTTGTTTACTATATTGAAAAAGGCAAGAAATAACTTTTAAATATTATTAAATTGTAAGTAAACATGACACAATATAGTCTTTGTTATTTAATTATCACTTCGGTCTACAGTAATACCTGATAATCATGGGAGATAACACACTTCATACGAGTAAAGTGAGATACATCATCGCATGTGCTTTTATCCAATGATTTGACCCCTGGTCAGTAGATATCATATGCAAAAAAACAGAAAACACATGTACATGTTTTAAGAAAATCATGAATTATTATTTTTAATGCACTTGAGCAAAACAAAAGATATTGTCATTTCTCAGTGAAAAAGGGGGAGGGTCAAACCTTTTTGAAAACAATATTTCTGCACCGATTCAACTATTAAGCTAGTTAGCTACTACCCATTGCTTCTAATATAAAAGGTTTAAATGAAGGTTACTAAGCCACAAGGGAGAAGCATTTGTCTTTCTTTGTAATTAAACTTTCAAGAAATAGATTTTTCTCTCTCAATAATACTTATGTATTTAAATCAAATGATAACACAGCCTGAGTAATTTTTTTTGGTCTTATTTCAGTTCCAGACATATCATTACTTTTTAACCTGAGATGGCAAACTAGAGGTTTTAAAAAGTCCTGAATAACTGGTAAGCATTTTGTTTTGTTAGGCAAGCTCTAAATTGTTTATTTATGGTATTTATGCAATTGAAATTACAGTCGGTATGTTAAAAATATGCAAATATGAAAACTGTTGCTATGGTCTTGATATTGAATGGAAAGGCTTAGTTACAGATCGTTTCGACTCAATATTTCAAGTTAAATCTTGCGGCAACTGTTTCTCACGTAACACTGCAAACTATATTTAGCACTATTTTGATCTGTCGTTATTTAATGACGCCATAATACATGTGATGTCACAATGTTTCCTTTAAAACCTCATGTGGATTTCTCACTGATAAAAGGTTTTCACTGAAATACATGTTAAAAACATTTTTTCTCAAATAGAATTATGTGAAAGGACAAGTTCTGAAAATTTGCACTATATTGCACTCTAATTATATGATAAGGATGACTTTCCCAGTAGTTTAGAGTGCTTTCCACAGTTTTAAATACCAGATTTCCACTAGTAAGAATAATTATTTGGGTGTTGGTTTTTTTATAAAATCTTCATTTTTGCATAATTTCTCTGCCAAAATGCACTTTAAGACACAAGAAAATTTTATAGAATGCTTTAACAGGGTCTGTGTATTGTAATTAAAGGTTATAATCAGAAGTTTTGTCCTTGTTTTGACTAGTGAATGTATTCTGGAAGAAATTAATTATACATACACATTGTATTCAAAATAAATGAATATAGCGACAAAAGTGTCATTGCCTTATAGTGCTAAAACAACTTTATTTTTTTTCAGAAATGGACAAAAATACACAGATTTATTCAGAATGTTATACCGATGAAGATCACATAAAAATATTTGGAAAAATCAGAAGTATTGATTTCAATATGGGTCAGGATCCCTAATAGACCTTGAGATGAGGAACTCAGATGACGTAATTAAAAAAAAATATTAGTCCGCCATACAATTGTGGATGCTGTGATTTTAAAAATGGACATAAATGAACAATAAGAACTGTTTTATAGAGCTGATGTGATGAGAAAAGAAAGATGTAGATTTGACCTGAAATAAATTATTAGAAAGGACAATTTTTTTATTGAATTTTATGATCAGAATTTTGGGATTATTTCATGAGGAGAGTGACATTTTTCACCATCTTCCGGGGTCCAGCAATTTGCGAAAAAAGTAATCTCACTTGCCACCCCGAAAATTTAACCAGACATGTATAAATGTATCAGCTTCGATATGAGCCATCATACATGTTCAAGTAAACGATATGGACTGAGCAACGGAGGAAAACGTTACCATTACGGCCTATGGAGAATTAATTGTAAATGTATACCCAAATTAGAAGCTTAATTCCAGAAGTTTTCAGGCTGATTTATGGATGATTTCACCTTGTACACCACCGAAAATGATGGTTAGTAGTTTTTTATTTATACCTAGTTATTATAAATGGTTTAAGATAAATATTATTGATAAAGATCAGCAAAAACTCAATGAAATTTTCGCTTTAAAAATGCATTACTGGCACGGGGCTGAACACTTTTTTTAGGCACAATCATAACTTTGTTTACTTCCGAGATATCCGAAAGGAATTTGTTTACTATATTGAAAAAGGCAAGAAATAACTTTTAAATATTATTAAATTGTAAGTAAACATGACACAATATAGTCTTTGTTATTTAATTATCACTTCGGTCTACAGTAATACCTGATAATCATGGGAGATAACACACTTCATACGAGTAAAGTGAGATACATCATCGCATGTGCTTTTATCCAATGATTTGACCCCTGGTCAGTAGATATCATATGCAAAAAAACAGAAAACACATGTACATGTTTTAAGAAAATCATGAATTATTATTTTTAATGCACTTGAGCAAAACAAAAGATATTGTCATTTCTCAGTGAAAAAGGGGGAGGGTCAAACCTTTTTGAAAACAATATTTCTGCACCGATTCAACTATTAAGCTAGTTAGCTACTACCCATTGCTTCTAATATAAAAGGTTTAAATGAAGGTTACTAAGCCACAAGGGAGAAGCATTTGTCTTTCTTTGTAATTAAACTTTCAAGAAATAGATTTTTCTCTCTCAATAATACTTATGTATTTAAATCAAATGATAACACAGCCTGAGTAATTTTTTTTGGTCTTATTTCAGTTCCAGACATATCATTACTTTTTAACCTGAGATGGCAAACTAGAGGTTTTAAAAAGTCCTGAATAACTGGTAAGCATTTTGTTTTGTTAGGCAAGCTCTAAATTGTTTATTTATGGTATTTATGCAATTGAAATTACAGTCGGTATGTTAAAAATATGCAAATATGAAAACTGTTGCTATGGTCTTGATATTGAATGGAAAGGCTTAGTTACAGATCGTTTCGACTCAATATTTCGAGTTAAATCTTGCGGCAACTGTTTCTCACGTAACACTGCAAACTATATTTAGCACTATTTTGATCTGTCGTTATTTAATGACGCCATAATACATGTGATGTCACAATGTTTCCTTTAAAACCTCATGTGGATTTCTCACTGATAAAAGGTTTTCACTGAAATACATGTTAAAAACATTTTTTCTCAAATAGAATTATGTGAAAGGACAAGTTCTGAAAATTTGCACTATATTGCACTCTAATTATATGATAAGGATGACTTTCCCAGTAGTTTAGAGTGCTTTCCACAGTTTTAAATACCAGATTTCCACTAGTAAGAATAATTATTTGGGTGTTGGTTTTTTTATAAAATCTTCATTTTTGCATAATTTCTCTGCCAAAATGCATTTTAAGACACAAGAAAATTTTATAGAATGCTTTAACAGGGTCTGTGTATTGTAATTAAAGGTTATAATCAGAAGTTTTGTCCTTGTTTTGACTAGTGAATGTATTCTGGAAGAAATTAATTATACATACACATTGTATTCAAAATAAATGAATATAGCGACAAAAGTGTCATTGCCTTATAGTGCTAAAACAACTTTATTTTTTTTCAGAAATGGACAAAAATACACAGATTTATTCAGAATGTTATACCGATGAAGATCACATAAAAATATTTGGAAAAATCAGAAGTATTGATTTCAATATAGAAGCTTAATTCCAGAAGTTTTCAGGCTGATTTATGGATGATTTCACCTTGTACACCACCGAAAATGATGGTTAGTAGTTTTTTATTTATACCTAGTTATTATAAATGGTTTAAGATAAATATTATTGATAAAGATCAGCAAAAACTCAATGAAATTTTCGCTTTAAAAATGCATTACTGGCACGGGGCTGAACACTTTTTTTAGGCACAATCATAACTTTGTTTACTTCCGAGATATCCGAAAGGAATTTGTTTACTATATTGAAAAAGGCAAGAAATAACTTTTAAATATTATTAAATTGTAAGTAAACATGACACAATATAGTCTTTGTTATTTAATTATCACTTCGGTCTACAGTAATACCTGATAATCATGGGAGATAACACACTTCATACGAGTAAAGTGAGATACATCATCGCATGTGCTTTTATCCAATGATTTGACCCCTGGTCAGTAGATATCATATGCAAAAAAACAGAAAACACATGTACATGTTTTAAGAAAATCATGAATTATTATTTTTAATGCACTTGAGCAAAACAAAAGATATTGTCATTTCTCAGTGAAAAAGGGGGAGGGTCAAACCTTTTTGAAAACAATATTTCTGCACCGATTCAACTATTAAGCTAGTTAGCTACTACCCATTGCTTCTAATATAAAAGGTTTAAATGAAGGTTACTAAGCCACAAGGGAGAAGCATTTGTCTTTCTTTGTAATTAAACTTTCAAGAAATAGATTTTTCTCTCTCAATAATACTTATGTATTTAAATCAAATGATAACACAGCCTGAGTAATTTTTTTTGGTCTTATTTCAGTTCCAGACATATCATTACTTTTTAACCTGAGATGGCAAACTAGAGGTTTTAAAAAGTCCTGAATAACTGGTAAGCATTTTGTTTTGTTAGGCAAGCTCTAAATTGTTTATTTATGGTATTTATGCAATTGAAATTACAGTCGGTATGTTAAAAATATGCAAATATGAAAACTGTTGCTATGGTCTTGATATTGAATGGAAAGGCTTAGTTACAGATCGTTTCGACTCAATATTTCGAGTTAAATCTTGCGGCAACTGTTTCTCACGTAACACTGCAAACTATATTTAGCACTATTTTGATCTGTCGTTATTTAATGACGCCATAATACATGTGATGTCACAATGTTTCCTTTAAAACCTCATGTGGATTTCTCACTGATAAAAGGTTTTCACTGAAATACATGTTAAAAACATTTTTTCTCAAATAGAATTATGTGAAAGGACAAGTTCTGAAAATTTGCACTATATTGCACTCTAATTATATGATAAGGATGACTTTCCCAGTAGTTTAGAGTGCTTTCCACAGTTTTAAATACCAGATTTCCACTAGTAAGAATAATTATTTGGGTGTTGGTTTTTTTATAAAATCTTCATTTTTGCATAATTTCTCTGCCAAAATGCACTTTAAGACACAAGAAAATTTTATAGAATGCTTTAACAGGGTCTGTGTATTGTAATTAAAGGTTATAATCAGAAGTTTTGTCCTTGTTTTGACTAGTGAATGTATTCTGGAAGAAATTAATTATACATACACATTGTATTCAAAATAAATGAATATAGCGACAAAAGTGTCATTGCCTTATAGTGCTAAAACAACTTTATTTTTTTTCAGAAATGGACAAAAATACACAGATTTATTCAGAATGTTATACCGATGAAGATCACATAAAAATATTTGGAAAAATCAGAAGTGTTGATTTCAATATGGGTCAGGATCCCTAATAGACCTTGAGATGAGGAACTCAGATGACGTAATTAAAAAAAAATATTAGTCCGCCATACAATTGTGGATGCTGTGATTTTAAAAATGGACATAAATGAACAATAAGAACTGTTTTATAGAGCTGATGTGATGAGAAAAGAAAGATGTAGATTTGACCTGAAATAAATTATTAGAAAGGACAATTTTTTTATTGAATTTTATGATCAGAATTTTGGGATTATTTCATGAGGAGAGTGACATTTTTCACCATCTTCCGGGGTCCAGCAATTTGCGAAAAAAGTAATCTCACTTGCCACCCCGAAAATTTAACCAGACATGTATAAATGTATCAGCTTCGATATGAGCCATCATACATGTTCAAGTAAACGATATGGACTGAGCAACGGAGGAAAACGTTACCATTACGGCCTATGGAGAATTAATTGTAAATGTATACCCAAATTAGAAGCTTAATTCCAGAAGTTTTCAGGCTGATTTATGGATGATTTCACCTTGTACACCACCGAAAATGATGGTTAGTAGTTTTTTATTTATACCTAGTTATTATAAATGGTTTAAGATAAATATTATTGATAAAGATCAGCAAAAACTCAATGAAATTTTCGCTTTAAAAATGCATTACTGGCACGGGGCTGAACACTTTTTTTAGGCACAATCATAACTTTGTTTACTTCCGAGATATCCGAAAGGAATTTGTTTACTATATTGAAAAAGGCAAGAAATAACTTTTAAATATTATTAAATTGTAAGTAAACATGACACAATATAGTCTTTGTTATTTAATTATCACTTCGGTCTACAGTAATACCTGATAATCATGGGAGATAACACACTTCATACGAGTAAAGTGAGATACATCATCGCATGTGCTTTTATCCAATGATTTGACCCCTGGTCAGTAGATATCATATGCAAAAAAACAGAAAACACATGTACATGTTTTAAGAAAATCATGAATTATTATTTTTAATGCACTTGAGCAAAACAAAAGATATTGTCATTTCTCAGTGAAAAAGGGGGAGGGTCAAACCTTTTTGAAAACAATATTTCTGCACCGATTCAACTATTAAGCTAGTTAGCTACTACCCATTGCTTCTAATATAAAAGGTTTAAATGAAGGTTACTAAGCCACAAGGGAGAAGCATTTGTCTTTCTTTGTAATTAAACTTTCAAGAAATAGATTTTTCTCTCTCAATAATACTTATGTATTTAAATCAAATGATAACACAGCCTGAGTAATTTTTTTTGGTCTTATTTCAGTTCCAGACATATCATTACTTTTTAACCTGAGATGGCAAACTAGAGGTTTTAAAAAGTCCTGAATAACTGGTAAGCATTTTGTTTTGTTAGGCAAGCTCTAAATTGTTTATTTATGGTATTTATGCAATTGAAATTACAGTCGGTATGTTAAAAATATGCAAATATGAAAACTGTTGCTATGGTCTTGATATTGAATGGAAAGGCTTAGTTACAGATCGTTTCGACTCAATATTTCGAGTTAAATCTTGCGGCAACTGTTTCTCACGTAACACTGCAAACTATATTTAGCACTATTTTGATCTGTCGTTATTTAATGACGCCATAATACATGTGATGTCACAATGTTTCCTTTAAAACCTCATGTGGATTTCTCACTGATAAAAGGTTTTCACTGAAATACATGTTAAAAACATTTTTTCTCAAATAGAATTATGTGAAAGGACAAGTTCTGAAAATTTGCACTATATTGCACTCTAATTATATGATAAGGATGACTTTCCCAGTAGTTTAGAGTGCTTTCCACAGTTTTAAATACCAGATTTCCACTAGTAAGAATAATTATTTGGGTGTTGGTTTTTTTATAAAATCTTCATTTTTGCATAATTTCTCTGCCAAAATGCACTTTAAGACACAAGAAAATTTTATAGAATGCTTTAACAGGGTCTGTGTATTGTAATTAAAGGTTATAATCAGAAGTTTTGTCCTTGTTTTGACTAGTGAATGTATTCTGGAAGAAATTAATTATACATACACATTGTATTCAAAATAAATGAATATAGCGACAAAAGTGTCATTGCCTTATAGTGCTAAAACAACTTTATTTTTTTTCAGAAATGGACAAAAATACACAGATTTATTCAGAATGTTATACTGATGAAGATCACATAAAAATATTTGGAAAAATCAGAAGTATTGATTTCAATATAAATTAGAAGCTTAATTCCAGAAGTTTTCAGGCTGATTTATGGATGATTTCACCTTGTACACCACCGAAAATGATGGTTAGTAGTTTTTTATTTATACCTAGTTATTATAAATGGTTTAAGATAAATATTATTGATAAAGATCAGCAAAAACTCAATGAAATTTTCGCTTTAAAAATGCATTACTGGCACGGGGCTGAACACTTTTTTTAGGCACAATCATAACTTTGTTTACTTCCGAGATATCCGAAAGGAATTTGTTTACTATATTGAAAAAGGCAAGAAATAACTTTTAAATATTATTAAATTGTAAGTAAACATGACACAATATAGTCTTTGTTATTTAATTATCACTTCGGTCTACAGTAATACCTGATAATCATGGGAGATAACACACTTCATACGAGTAAAGTGAGATACATCATCGCATGTGCTTTTATCCAATGATTTGACCCCTGGTCAGTAGATATCATATGCAAAAAAACAGAAAACACATGTACATGTTTTAAGAAAATCATGAATTATTATTTTTAATGCACTTGAGCAAAACAAAAGATATTGTCATTTCTCAGTGAAAAAGGGGGAGGGTCAAACCTTTTTGAAAACAATATTTCTGCACCGATTCAACTATTAAGCTAGTTAGCTACTACCCATTGCTTCTAATATAAAAGGTTTAAATGAAGGTTACTAAGCCACAAGGGAGAAGCATTTGTCTTTCTTTGTAATTAAACTTTCAAGAAATAGATTTTTCTCTCTCAATAATACTTATGTATTTAAATCAAATGATAACACAGCCTGAGTAATTTTTTTTGGTCTTATTTCAGTTCCAGACATATCATTACTTTTTAACCTGAGATGGCAAACTAGAGGTTTTAAAAAGTCCTGAATAACTGGTAAGCATTTTGTTTTGTTAGGCAAGCTCTAAATTGTTTATTTATGGTATTTATGCAATTGAAATTACAGTCGGTATGTTAAAAATATGCAAATATGAAAACTGTTGCTATGGTCTTGATATTGAATGGAAAGGCTTAGTTACAGATCGTTTCGACTCAATATTTCGAGTTAAATCTTGCGGCAACTGTTTCTCACGTAACACTGCAAACTATATTTAGCACTATTTTGATCTGTCGTTATTTAATGACGCCATAATACATGTGATGTCACAATGTTTCCTTTAAAACCTCATGTGGATTTCTCACTGATAAAAGGTTTTCACTGAAATACATGTTAAAAACATTTTTTCTCAAATAGAATTATGTGAAAGGACAAGTTCTGAAAATTTGCACTATATTGCACTCTAATTATATGATAAGGATGACTTTCCCAGTAGTTTAGAGTGCTTTCCACAGTTTTAAATACCAGATTTCCACTAGTAAGAATAATTATTTGGGTGTTGGTTTTTTTATAAAATCTTCATTTTTGCATAATTTCTCTGCCAAAATGCACTTTAAGACACAAGAAAATTTTATAGAATGCTTTAACAGGGTCTGTGTATTGTAATTAAAGGTTATAATCAGAAGTTTTGTCCTTGTTTTGACTAGTGAATGTATTCTGGAAGAAATTAATTATACATACACATTGTATTCAAAATAAATGAATATAGCGACAAAAGTGTCATTGCCTTATAGTGCTAAAACAACTTTATTTTTTTTCAGAAATGGACAAAAATACACAGATTTATTCAGAATGTTATACCGATGAAGATCACATAAAAATATTTGGAAAAATCAGAAGTATTGATTTCAATATAGAAGCTTAATTCCAGAAGTTTTCAGGCTGATTTATGGATGATTTCACCTTGTACACCACCGAAAATGATGGTTAGTAGTTTTTTATTTATACCTAGTTATTATAAATGGTTTAAGATAAATATTATTGATAAAGATCAGCAAAAACTCAATGAAATTTTCGCTTTAAAAATGCATTACTGGCACGGGGCTGAACACTTTTTTTAGGCACAATCATAACTTTGTTTACTTCCGAGATATCCGAAAGGAATTTGTTTACTATATTGAAAAAGGCAAGAAATAACTTTTAAATATTATTAAATTGTAAGTAAACATGACACAATATAGTCTTTGTTATTTAATTATCACTTCGGTCTACAGTAATACCTGATAATCATGGGAGATAACACACTTCATACGAGTAAAGTGAGATACATCATCGCATGTGCTTTTATCCAATGATTTGACCCCTGGTCAGTAGATATCATATGCAAAAAAACAGAAAACACATGTACATGTTTTAAGAAAATCATGAATTATTATTTTTAATGCACTTGAGCAAAACAAAAGATATTGTCATTTCTCAGTGAAAAAGGGGGAGGGTCAAACCTTTTTGAAAACAATATTTCTGCACCGATTCAACTATTAAGCTAGTTAGCTACTACCCATTGCTTCTAATATAAAAGGTTTAAATGAAGGTTACTAAGCCACAAGGGAGAAGCATTTGTCTTTCTTTGTAATTAAACTTTCAAGAAATAGATTTTTCTCTCTCAATAATACTTATGTATTTAAATCAAATGATAACACAGCCTGAGTAATTTTTTTTGGTCTTATTTCAGTTCCAGACATATCATTACTTTTTAACCTGAGATGGCAAACTAGAGGTTTTAAAAAGTCCTGAATAACTGGTAAGCATTTTGTTTTGTTAGGCAAGCTCTAAATTGTTTATTTATGGTATTTATGCAATTGAAATTACAGTCGGTATGTTAAAAATATGCAAATATGAAAACTGTTGCTATGGTCTTGATATTGAATGGAAAGGCTTAGTTACAGATCGTTTCGACTCAATATTTCGAGTTAAATCTTGCGGCAACTGTTTCTCACGTAACACTGCAAACTATATTTAGCACTATTTTGATCTGTCGTTATTTAATGACGCCATAATACATGTGATGTCACAATGTTTCCTTTAAAACCTCATGTGGATTTCTCACTGATAAAAGGTTTTCACTGAAATACATGTTAAAAACATTTTTTCTCAAATAGAATTATGTGAAAGGACAAGTTCTGAAAATTTGCACTATATTGCACTCTAATTATATGATAAGGATGACTTTCCCAGTAGTTTAGAGTGCTTTCCACAGTTTTAAATACCAGATTTCCACTAGTAAGAATAATTATTTGGGTGTTGGTTTTTTTATAAAATCTTCATTTTTGCATAATTTCTCTGCCAAAATGCACTTTAAGACACAAGAAAATTTTATAGAATGCTTTAACAGGGTCTGTGTATTGTAATTAAAGGTTATAATCAGAAGTTTTGTCCTTGTTTTGACTAGTGAATGTATTCTGGAAGAAATTAATTATACATACACATTGTATTCAAAATAAATGAATATAGCGACAAAAGTGTCATTGCCTTATAGTGCTAAAACAACTTTATTTTTTTTCAGAAATGGACAAAAATACACAGATTTATTCAGAATGTTATACCGATGAAGATCACATAAAAATATTTGGAAAAATCAGAAGTGTTGATTTCAATATGGGTCAGGATCCCTAATAGACCTTGAGATGAGGAACTCAGATGACGTAATTAAAAAAAAATATTAGTCCGCCATACAATTGTGGATGCTGTGATTTTAAAAATGGACATAAATGAACAATAAGAACTGTTTTATAGAGCTGATGTGATGAGAAAAGAAAGATGTAGATTTGACCTGAAATAAATTATTAGAAAGGACAATTTTTTTATTGAATTTTATGATCAGAATTTTGGGATTATTTCATGAGGAGAGTGACATTTTTCACCATCTTCCGGGGTCCAGCAATTTGCGAAAAAAGTAATCTCACTTGCCACCCCGAAAATTTAACCAGACATGTATAAATGTATCAGCTTCGATATGAGCCATCATACATGTTCAAGTAAACGATATGGACTGAGCAACGGAGGAAAACGTTACCATTACGGCCTATGGAGAATTAATTGTAAATGTATACCCAAATTAGAAGCTTAATTCCAGAAGTTTTCAGGCTGATTTATGGATGATTTCACCTTGTACACCACCGAAAATGATGGTTAGTAGTTTTTTATTTATACCTAGTTATTATAAATGGTTTAAGATAAATATTATTGATAAAGATCAGCAAAAACTCAATGAAATTTTCGCTTTAAAAATGCATTACTGGCACGGGGCTGAACACTTTTTTTAGGCACAATCATAACTTTGTTTACTTCCGAGATATCCGAAAGGAATTTGTTTACTATATTGAAAAAGGCAAGAAATAACTTTTAAATATTATTAAATTGTAAGTAAACATGACACAATATAGTCTTTGTTATTTAATTATCACTTCGGTCTACAGTAATACCTGATAATCATGGGAGATAACACACTTCATACGAGTAAAGTGAGATACATCATCGCATGTGCTTTTATCCAATGATTTGACCCCTGGTCAGTAGATATCATATGCAAAAAAACAGAAAACACATGTACATGTTTTAAGAAAATCATGAATTATTATTTTTAATGCACTTGAGCAAAACAAAAGATATTGTCATTTCTCAGTGAAAAAGGGGGAGGGTCAAACCTTTTTGAAAACAATATTTCTGCACCGATTCAACTATTAAGCTAGTTAGCTACTACCCATTGCTTCTAATATAAAAGGTTTAAATGAAGGTTACTAAGCCACAAGGGAGAAGCATTTGTCTTTCTTTGTAATTAAACTTTCAAGAAATAGATTTTTCTCTCTCAATAATACTTATGTATTTAAATCAAATGATAACACAGCCTGAGTAATTTTTATTGGTCTTATTTCAGTTCCAGACATATCATTACTTTTTAACCTGAGATGGCAAACTAGAGGTTTTAAAAAGTCCTGAATAACTGGTAAGCATTTTGTTTTGTTAGGCAAGCTCTAAATTGTTTATTTATGGTATTTATGCAATTGAAATTACAGTCGGTATGTTAAAAATATGCAAATATGAAAACTGTTGCTATGGTCTTGATATTGAATGGAAAGGCTTAGTTACAGATCGTTTCGACTCAATATTTCGAGTTAAATCTTGCGGCAACTGTTTCTCACGTAACACTGCAAACTATATTTAGCACTATTTTGATCTGTCGTTATTTAATGACGCCATAATACATGTGATGTCACAATGTTTCCTTTAAAACCTCATGTGGATTTCTCACTGATAAAAGGTTTTCACTGAAATACATGTTAAAAACATTTTTTCTCAAATAGAATTATGTGAAAGGACAAGTTCTGAAAATTTGCACTATATTGCACTCTAATTATATGATAAGGATGACTTTCCCAGTAGTTTAGAGTGCTTTCCACAGTTTTAAATACCAGATTTCCACTAGTAAGAATAATTATTTGGGTGTTGGTTTTTTTATAAAATCTTCATTTTTGCATAATTTCTCTGCCAAAATGCACTTTAAGACACAAGAAAATTTTATAGAATGCTTTAACAGGGTCTGTGTATTGTAATTAAAGGTTATAATCAGAAGTTTTGTCCTTGTTTTGACTAGTGAATGTATTCTGGAAGAAATTAATTATACATACACATTGTATTCAAAATAAATGAATATAGCGACAAAAGTGTCATTGCCTTATAGTGCTAAAACAACTTTATTTTTTTTCAGAAATGGACAAAAATACACAGATTTATTCAGAATGTTATACCGATGAAGATCACATAAAAATATTTGGAAAAATCAGAAGTATTGATTTCAATATAGAAGCTTAATTCCAGAAGTTTTCAGGCTGATTTATGGATGATTTCACCTTGTACACCACCGAAAATGATGGTTAGTAGTTTTTTATTTATACCTAGTTATTATAAATGGTTTAAGATAAATATTATTGATAAAGATCAGCAAAAACTCAATGAAATTTTCGCTTTAAAAATGCATTACTGGCACGGGGCTGAACACTTTTTTTAGGCACAATCATAACTTTGTTTACTTCCGAGATATCCGAAAGGAATTTGTTTACTATATTGAAAAAGGCAAGAAATAACTTTTAAATATTATTAAATTGTAAGTAAACATGACACAATATAGTCTTTGTTATTTAATTATCACTTCGGTCTACAGTAATACCTGATAATCATGGGAGATAACACACTTCATACGAGTAAAGTGAGATACATCATCGCATGTGCTTTTATCCAATGATTTGACCCCTGGTCAGTAGATATCATATGCAAAAAAACAGAAAACACATGTACATGTTTTAAGAAAATCATGAATTATTATTTTTAATGCACTTGAGCAAAACAAAAGATATTGTCATTTCTCAGTGAAAAAGGGGGAGGGTCAAACCTTTTTGAAAACAATATTTCTGCACCGATTCAACTATTAAGCTAGTTAGCTACTA
Source organism: Mytilus galloprovincialis (assembly GCF_965363235.1). Taxonomy (NCBI): domain Eukaryota; kingdom Metazoa; phylum Mollusca; class Bivalvia; order Mytilida; family Mytilidae; genus Mytilus; species Mytilus galloprovincialis. The sequence goes on along the minus strand of NC_134850.1, from coordinate 41,871,670 downwards.
CCCATTGCTTCTAATATAAAAGGTTTAAATGAAGGTTACTAAGCCACAAGGGAGAAGCATTTGTCTTTCTTTGTAATTAAACTTTCAAGAAATAGATTTTTCTCTCTCAATAATACTTATGTATTTAAATCAAATGATAACACAGCCTGAGTAATTTTTTTTGGTCTTATTTCAGTTCCAGACATATCATTACTTTTTAACCTGAGATGGCAAACTAGAGGTTTTAAAAAGTCCTGAATAACTGGTAAGCATTTTGTTTTGTTAGGCAAGCTCTAAATTGTTTATTTATGGTATTTATGCAATTGAAATTACAGTCGGTATGTTAAAAATATGCAAATATGAAAACTGTTGCTATGGTCTTGATATTGAATGGAAAGGCTTAGTTACAGATCGTTTCGACTCAATATTTCGAGTTAAATCTTGCGGCAACTGTTTCTCACGTAACACTGCAAACTATATTTAGCACTATTTTGATCTGTCGTTATTTAATGACGCCATAATACATGTGATGTCACAATGTTTCCTTTAAAACCTCATGTGGATTTCTCACTGATAAAAGGTTTTCACTGAAATACATGTTAAAAACATTTTTTCTCAAATAGAATTATGTGAAAGGACAAGTTCTGAAAATTTGCACTATATTGCACTCTAATTATATGATAAGGATGACTTTCCCAGTAGTTTAGAGTGCTTTCCACAGTTTTAAATACCAGATTTCCACTAGTAAGAATAATTATTTGGGTGTTGGTTTTTTTATAAAATCTTCATTTTTGCATAATTTCTCTGCCAAAATGCACTTTAAGACACAAGAAAATTTTATAGAATGCTTTAACAGGGTCTGTGTATTGTAATTAAAGGTTATAATCAGAAGTTTTGTCCTTGTTTTGACTAGTGAATGTATTCTGGAAGAAATTAATTATACATACACATTGTATTCAAAATAAATGAATATAGCGACAAAAGTGTCATTGCCTTATAGTGCTAAAACAACTTTATTTTTTTTCAGAAATGGACAAAAATACACAGATTTATTCAGAATGTTATACCGATGAAGATCACATAAAAATATTTGGAAAAATCAGAAGTGTTGATTTCAATATGGGTCAGGATCCCTAATAGACCTTGAGATGAGGAACTCAGATGACGTAATTAAAAAAAAATATTAGTCCGCCATACAATTGTGGATGCTGTGATTTTAAAAATGGACATAAATGAACAATAAGAACTGTTTTATAGAGCTGATGTGATGAGAAAAGAAAGATGTAGATTTGACCTGAAATAAATTATTAGAAAGGACAATTTTTTTATTGAATTTTATGATCAGAATTTTGGGATTATTTCATGAGGAGAGTGACATTTTTCACCATCTTCCGGGGTCCAGCAATTTGCGAAAAAAGTAATCTCACTTGCCACCCCGAAAATTTAACCAGACATGTATAAATGTATCAGCTTCGATATGAGCCATCATACATGTTCAAGTAAACGATATGGACTGAGCAACGGAGGAAAACGTTACCATTACGGCCTATGGAGAATTAATTGTAAATGTATACCCAAATTAGAAGCTTAATTCCAGAAGTTTTCAGGCTGATTTATGGATGATTTCACCTTGTACACCACCGAAAATGATGGTTAGTAGTTTTTTATTTATACCTAGTTATTATAAATGGTTTAAGATAAATATTATTGATAAAGATCAGCAAAAACTCAATGAAATTTTCGCTTTAAAAATGCATTACTGGCACGGGGCTGAACACTTTTTTTAGGCACAATCATAACTTTGTTTACTTCCGAGATATCCGAAAGGAATTTGTTTACTATATTGAAAAAGGCAAGAAATAACTTTTAAATATTATTAAATTGTAAGTAAACATGACACAATATAGTCTTTGTTATTTAATTATCACTTCGGTCTACAGTAATACCTGATAATCATGGGAGATAACACACTTCATACGAGTAAAGTGAGATACATCATCGCATGTGCTTTTATCCAATGATTTGACCCCTGGTCAGTAGATATCATATGCAAAAAAACAGAAAACACATGTACATGTTTTAAGAAAATCATGAATTATTATTTTTAATGCACTTGAGCAAAACAAAAGATATTGTCATTTCTCAGTGAAAAAGGGGGAGGGTCAAACCTTTTTGAAAACAATATTTCTGCACCGATTCAACTATTAAGCTAGTTAGCTACTACCCATTGCTTCTAATATAAAAGGTTTAAATGAAGGTTACTAAGCCACAAGGGAGAAGCATTTGTCTTTCTTTGTAATTAAACTTTCAAGAAATAGATTTTTCTCTCTCAATAATACTTATGTATTTAAATCAAATGATAACACAGCCTGAGTAATTTTTATTGGTCTTATTTCAGTTCCAGACATATCATTACTTTTTAACCTGAGATGGCAAACTAGAGGTTTTAAAAAGTCCTGAATAACTGGTAAGCATTTTGTTTTGTTAGGCAAGCTCTAAATTGTTTATTTATGGTATTTATGCAATTGAAATTACAGTCGGTATGTTAAAAATATGCAAATATGAAAACTGTTGCTATGGTCTTGATATTGAATGGAAAGGCTTAGTTACAGATCGTTTCGACTCAATATTTCGAGTTAAATCTTGCGGCAACTGTTTCTCACGTAACACTGCAAACTATATTTAGCACTATTTTGATCTGTCGTTATTTAATGACGCCATAATACATGTGATGTCACAATGTTTCCTTTAAAACCTCATGTGGATTTCTCACTGATAAAAGGTTTTCACTGAAATATATGTTAAAAACATTTTTTCTCAAATAGAATTATGTGAAAGGACAAGTTCTGAAAATTTGCACTATATTGCACTCTAATTATATGATAAGGATGACTTTCCCAGTAGTTTAGAGTGCTTTCCACAGTTTTAAATACCAGATTTCCACTAGTAAGAATAATTATTTGGGTGTTGGTTTTTTTATAAAATCTTCATTTTTGCATAATTTCTCTGCCAAAATGCACTTTAAGACACAAGAAAATTTTATAGAATGCTTTAACAGGGTCTGTGTATTGTAATTAAAGGTTATAATCAGAAGTTTTGTCCTTGTTTTGACTAGTGAATGTATTCTGGAAGAAATTAATTATACATACACATTGTATTCAAAATAAATGAATATAGCGACAAAAGTGTCATTGCCTTATAGTGCTAAAACAACTTTATTTTTTTTCAGAAATGGACAAAAATACACAGATTTATTCAGAATGTTATACCGATGAAGATCACATAAAAATATTTGGAAAAATCAGAAGTATTGATTTCAATATAGAAGCTTAATTCCAGAAGTTTTCAGGCTGATTTATGGATGATTTCACCTTGTACACCACCGAAAATGATGGTTAGTAGTTTTTTATTTATACCTAGTTATTATAAATGGTTTAAGATAAATATTATTGATAAAGATCAGCAAAAACTCAATGAAATTTTCGCTTTAAAAATGCATTACTGGCACGGGGCTGAACACTTTTTTTAGGCACAATCATAACTTTGTTTACTTCCGAGATATCCGAAAGGAATTTGTTTACTATATTGAAAAAGGCAAGAAATAACTTTTAAATATTATTAAATTGTAAGTAAACATGACACAATATAGTCTTTGTTATTTAATTATCACTTCGGTCTACAGTAATACCTGATAATCATGGGAGATAACACACTTCATACGAGTAAAGTGAGATACATCATCGCATGTGCTTTTATCCAATGATTTGACCCCTGGTCAGTAGATATCATATGCAAAAAAACAGAAAACACATGTACATGTTTTAAGAAAATCATGAATTATTATTTTTAATGCACTTGAGCAAAACAAAAGATATTGTCATTTCTCAGTGAAAAAGGGGGAGGGTCAAACCTTTTTGAAAACAATATTTCTGCACCGATTCAACTATTAAGCTAGTTAGCTACTACCCATTGCTTCTAATATAAAAGGTTTAAATGAAGGTTACTAAGCCACAAGGGAGAAGCATTTGTCTTTCTTTGTAATTAAACTTTCAAGAAATAGATTTTTCTCTCTCAATAATACTTATGTATTTAAATCAAATGATAACACAGCCTGAGTAATTTTTTTTGGTCTTATTTCAGTTCCAGACATATCATTACTTTTTAACCTGAGATGGCAAACTAGAGGTTTTAAAAAGTCCTGAATAACTGGTAAGCATTTTGTTTTGTTAGGCAAGCTCTAAATTGTTTATTTATGGTATTTATGCAATTGAAATTACAGTCGGTATGTTAAAAATATGCAAATATGAAAACTGTTGCTATGGTCTTGATATTGAATGGAAAGGCTTAGTTACAGATCGTTTCGACTCAATATTTCGAGTTAAATCTTGCGGCAACTGTTTCTCACGTAACACTGCAAACTATATTTAGCACTATTTTGATCTGTCGTTATTTAATGACGCCATAATACATGTGATGTCACAATGTTTCCTTTAAAACCTCATGTGGATTTCTCACTGATAAAAGGTTTTCACTGAAATACATGTTAAAAACATTTTTTCTCAAATAGAATTATGTGAAAGGACAAGTTCTGAAAATTTGCACTATATTGCACTCTAATTATATGATAAGGATGACTTTCCCAGTAGTTTAGAGTGCTTTCCACAGTTTTAAATACCAGATTTCCACTAGTAAGAATAATTATTTGGGTGTTGGTTTTTTTATAAAATCTTCATTTTTGCATAATTTCTCTGCCAAAATGCACTTTAAGACACAAGAAAATTTTATAGAATGCTTTAACAGGGTCTGTGTATTGTAATTAAAGGTTATAATCAGAAGTTTTGTCCTTGTTTTGACTAGTGAATGTATTCTGGAAGAAATTAATTATACATACACATTGTATTCAAAATAAATGAATATAGCGACAAAAGTGTCATTGCCTTATAGTGCTAAAACAACTTTATTTTTTTTCAGAAATGGACAAAAATACACAGATTTATTCAGAATGTTATACCGATGAAGATCACATAAAAATATTTGGAAAAATCAGAAGTATTGATTTCAATATAAATTAGAAGCTTAATTCCAGAAGTTTTCAGGCTGATTTATGGATGATTTCACCTTGTACACCACCGAAAATGATGGTTAGTAGTTTTTTATTTATACCTAGTTATTATAAATGGTTTAAGATAAATATTATTGATAAAGATCAGCAAAAACTCAATGAAATTTTCGCTTTAAAAATGCATTACTGGCACGGGGCTGAACACTTTTTTTAGGCACAATCATAACTTTGTTTACTTCCGAGATATCCGAAAGGAATTTGTTTACTATATTGAAAAAGGCAAGAAATAACTTTTAAATATTATTAAATTGTAAGTAAACATGACACAATATAGTCTTTGTTATTTAATTATCACTTCGGTCTACAGTAATACCTGATAATCATGGGAGATAACACACTTCATACGAGTAAAGTGAGATACATCATCGCATGTGCTTTTATCCAATGATTTGACCCCTGGTCAGTAGATATCATATGCAAAAAAACAGAAAACACATGTACATGTTTTAAGAAAATCATGAATTATTATTTTTAATGCACTTGAGCAAAACAAAAGATATTGTCATTTCTCAGTGAAAAAGGGGGAGGGTCAAACCTTTTTGAAAACAATATTTCTGCACCGATTCAACTATTAAGCTAGTTAGCTACTACCCATTGCTTCTAATATAAAAGGTTTAAATGAAGGTTACTAAGCCACAAGGGAGAAGCATTTGTCTTTCTTTGTAATTAAACTTTCAAGAAATAGATTTTTCTCTCTCAATAATACTTATGTATTTAAATCAAATGATAACACAGCCTGAGTAATTTTTTTTGGTCTTATTTCAGTTCCAGACATATCATTACTTTTTAACCTGAGATGGCAAACTAGAGGTTTTAAAAAGTCCTGAATAACTGGTAAGCATTTTGTTTTGTTAGGCAAGCTCTAAATTGTTTATTTATGGTATTTATGCAATTGAAATTACAGTCGGTATGTTAAAAATATGCAAATATGAAAACTGTTGCTATGGTCTTGATATTGAATGGAAAGGCTTAGTTACAGATCGTTTCGACTCAATATTTCGAGTTAAATCTTGCGGCAACTGTTTCTCACGTAACACTGCAAACTATATTTAGCACTATTTTGATCTGTCGTTATTTAATGACGCCATAATACATGTGATGTCACAATGTTTCCTTTAAAACCTCATGTGGATTTCTCACTGATAAAAGGTTTTCACTGAAATACATGTTAAAAACATTTTTTCTCAAATAGAATTATGTGAAAGGACAAGTTCTGAAAATTTGCACTATATTGCACTCTAATTATATGATAAGGATGACTTTCCCAGTAGTTTAGAGTGCTTTCCACAGTTTTAAATACCAGATTTCCACTAGTAAGAATAATTATTTGGGTGTTGGTTTTTTTATAAAATCTTCATTTTTGCATAATTTCTCTGCCAAAATGCACTTTAAGACACAAGAAAATTTTATAGAATGCTTTAACAGGGTCTGTGTATTGTAATTAAAGGTTATAATCAGAAGTTTTGTCCTTGTTTTGACTAGTGAATGTATTCTGGAAGAAATTAATTATACATACACATTGTATTCAAAATAAATGAATATAGCGACAAAAGTGTCATTGCCTTATAGTGCTAAAACAACTTTATTTTTTTTCAGAAATGGACAAAAATACACAGATTTATTCAGAATGTTATACCGATGAAGATCACATAAAAATATTTGGAAAAATCAGAAGTATTGATTTCAATATAGAAGCTTAATTCCAGAAGTTTTCAGGCTGATTTATGGATGATTTCACCTTGTACACCACCGAAAATGATGGTTAGTAGTTTTTTATTTATACCTAGTTATTATAAATGGTTTAAGATAAATATTATTGATAAAGATCAGCAAAAACTCAATGAAATTTTCGCTTTAAAAATGCATTACTGGCACGGGGCTGAACACTTTTTTTAGGCACAATCATAACTTTGTTTACTTCCGAGATATCCGAAAGGAATTTGTTTACTATATTGAAAAAGGCAAGAAATAACTTTTAAATATTATTAAATTGTAAGTAAACATGACACAATATAGTCTTTGTTATTTAATTATCACTTCGGTCTACAGTAATACCTGATAATCATGGGAGATAACACACTTCATACGAGTAAAGTGAGATACATCATCGCATGTGCTTTTATCCAATGATTTGACCCCTGGTCAGTAGATATCATATGCAAAAAAACAGAAAACACATGTACATGTTTTAAGAAAATCATGAATTATTATTTTTAATGCACTTGAGCAAAACAAAAGATATTGTCATTTCTCAGTGAAAAAGGGGGAGGGTCAAACCTTTTTGAAAACAATATTTCTGCACCGATTCAACTATTAAGCTAGTTAGCTACTACCCATTGCTTCTAATATAAAAGGTTTAAATGAAGGTTACTAAGCCACAAGGGAGAAGCATTTGTCTTTCTTTGTAATTAAACTTTCAAGAAATAGATTTTTCTCTCTCAATAATACTTATGTATTTAAATCAAATGATAACACAGCCTGAGTAATTTTTTTTGGTCTTATTTCAGTTCCAGACATATCATTACTTTTTAACCTGAGATGGCAAACTAGAGGTTTTAAAAAGTCCTGAATAACTGGTAAGCATTTTGTTTTGTTAGGCAAGCTCTAAATTGTTTATTTATGGTATTTATGCAATTGAAATTACAGTCGGTATGTTAAAAATATGCAAATATGAAAACTGTTGCTATGGTCTTGATATTGAATGGAAAGGCTTAGTTACAGATCGTTTCGACTCAATATTTCGAGTTAAATCTTGCGGCAACTGTTTCTCACGTAACACTGCAAACTATATTTAGCACTATTTTGATCTGTCGTTATTTAATGACGCCATAATACATGTGATGTCACAATGTTTCCTTTAAAACCTCATGTGGATTTCTCACTGATAAAAGGTTTTCACTGAAATACATGTTAAAAACATTTTTTCTCAAATAGAATTATGTGAAAGGACAAGTTCTGAAAATTTGCACTATATTGCACTCTAATTATATGATAAGGATGACTTTCCCAGTAGTTTAGAGTGCTTTCCACAGTTTTAAATACCAGATTTCCACTAGTAAGAATAATTATTTGGGTGTTGGTTTTTTTATAAAATCTTCATTTTTGCATAATTTCTCTGCCAAAATGCACTTTAAGACACAAGAAAATTTTATAGAATGCTTTAACAGGGTCTGTGTATTGTAATTAAAGGTTATAATCAGAAGTTTTGTCCTTGTTTTGACTAGTGAATGTATTCTGGAAGAAATTAATTATACATACACATTGTATTCAAAATAAATGAATATAGCGACAAAAGTGTCATTGCCTTATAGTGCTAAAACAACTTTATTTTTTTTCAGAAATGGACAAAAATACACAGATTTATTCAGAATGTTATACCGATGAAGATCACATAAAAATATTTGGAAAAATCAGAAGTATTGATTTCAATATGGGTCAGGATCCCTAATAGACCTTGAGATGAGGAACTCAGATGACGTAATTAAAAAAAAATATTAGTCCGCCATACAATTGTGGATGCTGTGATTTTAAAAATGGACATAAATGAACAATAAGAACTGTTTTATAGAGCTGATGTGATGAGAAAAGAAAGATGTAGATTTGACCTGAAATAAATTATTAGAAAGGACAATTTTTTTATTGAATTTTATGATCAGAATTTTGGGATTATTTCATGAGGAGAGTGACATTTTTCACCATCTTCCGGGGTCCAGCAATTTGCGAAAAAAGTAATCTCACTTGCCACCCCGAAAATTTAACCAGACATGTATAAATGTATCAGCTTCGATATGAGCCATCATACATGTTCAAGTAAACGATATGGACTGAGCAACGGAGGAAAACGTTACCATTACGGCCTATGGAGAATTAATTGTAAATGTATACCCAAATTAGAAGCTTAATTCCAGAAGTTTTCAGGCTGATTTATGGATGATTTCACCTTGTACACCACCGAAAATGATGGTTAGTAGTTTTTTATTTATACCTAGTTATTATAAATGGTTTAAGATAAATATTATTGATAAAGATCAGCAAAAACTCAATGAAATTTTCGCTTTAAAAATGCATTACTGGCACGGGGCTGAACACTTTTTTTAGGCACAATCATAACTTTGTTTACTTCCGAGATATCCGAAAGGAATTTGTTTACTATATTGAAAAAGGCAAGAAATAACTTTTAAATATTATTAAATTGTAAGTAAACATGACACAATATAGTCTTTGTTATTTAATTATCACTTCGGTCTACAGTAATACCTGATAATCATGGGAGATAACACACTTCATACGAGTAAAGTGAGATACATCATCGCATGTGCTTTTATCCAATGATTTGACCCCTGGTCAGTAGATATCATATGCAAAAAAACAGAAAACACATGTACATGTTTTAAGAAAATCATGAATTATTATTTTTAATGCACTTGAGCAAAACAAAAGATATTGTCATTTCTCAGTGAAAAAGGGGGAGGGTCAAACCTTTTTGAAAACAATATTTCTGCACCGATTCAACTATTAAGCTAGTTAGCTACTACCCATTGCTTCTAATATAAAAGGTTTAAATGAAGGTTACTAAGCCACAAGGGAGAAGCATTTGTCTTTCTTTGTAATTAAACTTTCAAGAAATAGATTTTTCTCTCTCAATAATACTTATGTATTTAAATCAAATGATAACACAGCCTGAGTAATTTTTTTTGGTCTTATTTCAGTTCCAGACATATCATTACTTTTTAACCTGAGATGGCAAACTAGAGGTTTTAAAAAGTCCTGAATAACTGGTAAGCATTTTGTTTTGTTAGGCAAGCTCTAAATTGTTTATTTATGGTATTTATGCAATTGAAATTACAGTCGGTATGTTAAAAATATGCAAATATGAAAACTGTTGCTATGGTCTTGATATTGAATGGAAAGGCTTAGTTACAGATCGTTTCGACTCAATATTTCGAGTTAAATCTTGCGGCAACTGTTTCTCACGTAACACTGCAAACTATATTTAGCACTATTTTGATCTGTCGTTATTTAATGACGCCATAATACATGTGATGTCACAATGTTTCCTTTAAAACCTCATGTGGATTTCTCACTGATAAAAGGTTTTCACTGAAATACATGTTAAAAACATTTTTTCTCAAATAGAATTATGTGAAAGGACAAGTTCTGAAAATTTGCACTATATTGCACTCTAATTATATGATAAGGATGACTTTCCCAGTAGTTTAGAGTGCTTTCCACAGTTTTAAATACCAGATTTCCACTAGTAAGAATAATTATTTGGGTGTTGGTTTTTTTATAAAATCTTCATTTTTGCATAATTTCTCTGCCAAAATGCACTTTAAGACACAAGAAAATTTTATAGAATGCTTTAACAGGGTCTGTGTATTGTAATTAAAGGTTATAATCAGAAGTTTTGTCCTTGTTTTGACTAGTGAATGTATTCTGGAAGAAATTAATTATACATACACATTGTATTCAAAATAAATGAATATAGCGACAAAAGTGTCATTGCCTTATAGTGCTAAAACAACTTTATTTTTTTTCAGAAATGGACAAAAATACACAGATTTATTCAGAATGTTATACCGATGAAGATCACATAAAAATATTTGGAAAAATCAGAAGTATTGATTTCAAATTAGAAGCTTAATTCCAGAAGTTTTCAGGCTGATTTATGGATGATTTCACCTTGTACACCACCGAAAATGATGGTTAGTAGTTTTTTATTTATACCTAGTTATTATAAATGGTTTAAGATAAATATTATTGATAAAGATCAGCAAAAACTCAATGAAATTTTCGCTTTAAAAATGCATTACTGGCACGGGGCTGAACACTTTTTTTAGGCACAATCATAACTTTGTTTACTTCCGAGATATCCGAAAGGAATTTGTTTACTATATTGAAAAAGGCAAGAAATAACTTTTAAATATTATTAAATTGTAAGTAAACATGACACAATATAGTCTTTGTTATTTAATTATCACTTCGGTCTACAGTAATACCTGATAATCATGGGAGATAACACACTTCATACGAGTAAAGTGAGATACATCATCGCATGTGCTTTTATCCAATGATTTGACCCCTGGTCAGTAGATATCATATGCAAAAAAACAGAAAACACATGTACATGTTTTAAGAAAATCATGAATTATTATTTTTAATGCACTTGAGCAAAACAAAAGATATTGTCATTTCTCAGTGAAAAAGGGGGAGGGTCAAACCTTTTTGAAAACAATATTTCTGCACCGATTCAACTATTAAGCTAGTTAGCTACTACCCATTGCTTCTAATATAAAAGGTTTAAATGAAGGTTACTAAGCCACAAGGGAGAAGCATTTGTCTTTCTTTGTAATTAAACTTTCAAGAAATAGATTTTTCTCTCTCAATAATACTTATGTATTTAAATCAAATGATAACACAGCCTGAGTAATTTTTTTTGGTCTTATTTCAGTTCCAGACATATCATTACTTTTTAACCTGAGATGGCAAACTAGAGGTTTTAAAAAGTCCTGAATAACTGGTAAGCATTTTGTTTTGTTAGGCAAGCTCTAAATTGTTTATTTATGGTATTTATGCAATTGAAATTACAGTCGGTATGTTAAAAATATGCAAATATGAAAACTGTTGCTATGGTCTTGATATTGAATGGAAAGGCTTAGTTACAGATCGTTTCGACTCAATATTTCGAGTTAAATCTTGCGGCAACTGTTTCTCACGTAACACTGCAAACTATATTTAGCACTATTTTGATCTGTCGTTATTTAATGACGCCATAATACATGTGATGTCACAATGTTTCCTTTAAAACCTCATGTGGATTTCTCACTGATAAAAGGTTTTCACTGAAATACATGTTAAAAACATTTTTTCTCAAATAGAATTATGTGAAAGGACAAGTTCTGAAAATTTGCACTATATTGCACTCTAATTATATGATAAGGATGACTTTCCCAGTAGTTTAGAGTGCTTTCCACAGTTTTAAATACCAGATTTCCACTAGTAAGAATAATTATTTGGGTGTTGGTTTTTTTATAAAATCTTCATTTTTGCATAATTTCTCTGCCAAAATGCACTTTAAGACACAAGAAAATTTTATAGAATGCTTTAACAGGGTCTGTGTATTGTAATTAAAGGTTATAATCAGAAGTTTTGTCCTTGTTTTGACTAGTGAATGTATTCTGGAAGAAATTAATTATACATACACATTGTATTCAAAATAAATGAATATAGCGACAAAAGTGTCATTGCCTTATAGTGCTAAAACAACTTTATTTTTTTTCAGAAATGGACAAAAATACACAGATTTATTCAGAATGTTATACCGATGAAGATCACATAAAAATATTTGGAAAAATCAGAAGTATTGATTTCAATATAGAAGCTTAATTCCAGAAGTTTTCAGGCTGATTTATGGATGATTTCACCTTGTACACCACCGAAAATGATGGTTAGTAGTTTTTTATTTATACCTAGTTATTATAAATGGTTTAAGATAAATATTATTGATAAAGATCAGCAAAAACTCAATGAAATTTTCGCTTTAAAAATGCATTACTGGCACGGGGCTGAACACTTTTTTTAGGCACAATCATAACTTTGTTTACTTCCGAGATATCCGAAAGGAATTTGTTTACTATATTGAAAAAGGCAAGAAATAACTTTTAAATATTATTAAATTGTAAGTAAACATGACACAATATAGTCTTTGTTATTTAATTATCACTTCGGTCTACAGTAATACCTGATAATCATGGGAGATAACACACTTCATACGAGTAAAGTGAGATACATCATCGCATGTGCTTTTATCCAATGATTTGACCCCTGGTCAGTAGATATCATATGCAAAAAAACAGAAAACACATGTACATGTTTTAAGAAAATCATGAATTATTATTTTTAATGCACTTGAGCAAAACAAAAGATATTGTCATTTCTCAGTGAAAAAGGGGGAGGGTCAAACCTTTTTGAAAACAATATTTCTGCACCGATTCAACTATTAAGCTAGTTAGCTACTACCCATTGCTTCTAATATAAAAGGTTTAAATGAAGGTTACTAAGCCACAAGGGAGAAGCATTTGTCTTTCTTTGTAATTAAACTTTCAAGAAATAGATTTTTCTCTCTCAATAATACTTATGTATTTAAATCAAATGATAACACAGCCTGAGTAATTTTTTTTGGTCTTATTTCAGTTCCAGACATATCATTACTTTTTAACCTGAGATGGCAAACTAGAGGTTTTAAAAAGTCCTGAATAACTGGTAAGCATTTTGTTTTGTTAGGCAAGCTCTAAATTGTTTATTTATGGTATTTATGCAATTGAAATTACAGTCGGTATGTTAAAAATATGCAAATATGAAAACTGTTGCTATGGTCTTGATATTGAATGGAAAGGCTTAGTTACAGATCGTTTCGACTCAATATTTCGAGTTAAATCTTGCGGCAACTGTTTCTCACGTAACACTGCAAACTATATTTAGCACTATTTTGATCTGTCGTTATTTAATGACGCCATAATACATGTGATGTCACAATGTTTCCTTTAAAACCTCATGTGGATTTCTCACTGATAAAAGGTTTTCACTGAAATACATGTTAAAAACATTTTTTCTCAAATAGAATTATGTGAAAGGACAAGTTCTGAAAATTTGCACTATATTGCACTCTAATTATATGATAAGGATGACTTTCCCAGTAGTTTAGAGTGCTTTCCACAGTTTTAAATACCAGATTTCCACTAGTAAGAATAATTATTTGGGTGTTGGTTTTTTTATAAAATCTTCATTTTTGCATAATTTCTCTGCCAAAATGCACTTTAAGACACAAGAAAATTTTATAGAATGCTTTAACAGGGTCTGTGTATTGTAATTAAAGGTTATAATCAGAAGTTTTGTCCTTGTTTTGACTAGTGAATGTATTCTGGAAGAAATTAATTATACATACACATTGTATTCAAAATAAATGAATATAGCGACAAAAGTGTCATTGCCTTATAGTGCTAAAACAACTTTATTTTTTTTCAGAAATGGACAAAAATACACAGATTTATTCAGAATGTTATACCGATGAAGATCACATAAAAATATTTGGAAAAATCAGAAGTATTGATTTCAATATGGGTCAGGATCCCTAATAGACCTTGAGATGAGGAACTCAGATGACGTAATTAAAAAAAAATATTAGTCCGCCATACAATTGTGGATGCTGTGATTTTAAAAATGGACATAAATGAACAATAAGAACTGTTTTATAGAGCTGATGTGATGAGAAAAGAAAGATGTAGATTTGACCTGAAATAAATTATTAGAAAGGACAATTTTTTTATTGAATTTTATGATCAGAATTTTGGGATTATTTCATGAGGAGAGTGACATTTTTCACCATCTTCCGGGGTCCAGCAATTTGCGAAAAAAGTAATCTCACTTGCCACCCCGAAAATTTAACCAGACATGTATAAATGTATCAGCTTCGATATGAGCCATCATACATGTTCAAGTAAACGATATGGACTGAGCAACGGAGGAAAACGTTACCATTACGGCCTATGGAGAATTAATTGTAAATGTATACCCAAATAGTAGAATGGGACTGAATAGTGAAATATGAGTTTTAGATAAATATTCCTAAAGTAATGAACATAAAGATGTTTTAGTTCGGACACACACTCCATTATCTAGTATATTATAAGAGCATAAACCTGAAGCACGGCACTAAAGACAAACTCTGTAAAAATAAAATCTATTCTTTCATATATATGCTATTGTAATAACATTTGGATAAGAGAAAGAACACATTTAATATGTGAAAATATGTTAAAATATTGAGGAATATTTACTAAATAAAAATTGAAACATACACACACAAAAAAATAGAAAAATGGGGTCCATTCTCCAAGCGCGTGTGTTACGGACGACAGAATCTATACCTGCGTATAATATCAATGTCGCCCAAAAAGTTCAAAAATTAATTGTATATATGCCGTGGTAAATTGAATTTGAAAATGACTTGTTTTCCAATATTTTCGAAAACAATAAAGATTAAGAAGAAATAAACTTTTGATTTTATGATTCAAAATTTGTTTTTCAACACCAATATAACACTCAAATTGTGTTAAATAGTAAGTTCATTCTTATAACATTACAATAACTACATTTTAGATAGAATCTAAATTCGCGCCACTTTGAATTCGCGTCTTTTTTTTTTTGGATTTGGATGGTATTTATTTATTTGTGGTCTTACTGCTAACATTTCCCTGTTTATAGTACCATCACACTATATACATCATAAAAGCTTTGCACGTAGTTTTATTAAATAACACAAGCTATATTCTTCTAGCATTACATTAAGTTGACTTATATACACTAGGAATCCTCCCTTAGCATTGTTTGAGGCACAATCTTTCAGTCATACTTTAGGTGCATTCTTATAGCATAACACTAGGTTCATTCTTATAGCATAGCCCTAGGTACATTTTTAAAGCATTCCAATAGGTACATTCTTGTAGCAATGCACTAGGTTCATTTGTATAGCATGACACTAGGAATAATCCTTTAGCATTGTTTGAGGCACAATCTTTCAGTCATACTTTAGGTGCATTCTTATAGCATAACACTGGGTTCATTCTTATAGCATAGCCCTATGTACATTTTTATAGCATTCCAATAGGTACATTCTTGTAGCAATGTACTAGGTTCATTTGTATAGCATGACACTAGGAATAATCCTTTAGCATTGTTTGAGGTACAATCTTTCAGTCATACTTTAGGAACATTCTTAATGCATAACACTAGGTTCATTCTTATAGCATAGGACTAGGTACATTCTTAAAGCATAACACTAGGTACATTCTTAAAGCATTACACTAGGTTCCTTTGTGTAGCATGACACTAGGAATACTCCCTTAGCATTGTTTGAGGTACAATCTTTCAGTCATACTTTAGGCACATTCTTAATACATAACACTAGGTTCATTCTTATAGCATAGGACTAGGTACATTCTTAAAGCATTACACTAGGTTCCTTTGTGTAGCATGACACTAGGAACACTCCCTTAGCATTGTATGAGGTACAATCTTTCAACCATATTTCAATATCAGGTTTATACTTATATCATTACACTTGGTATATTCTTAAAGTATTACATAAGGAACATTCTTATATCATTACACTAGGTACACTCTTTTAGTTATACTTTAGATACATTCTTATAGCATATGCACTAAGTACATTCTTATAGCAGTACATTTTCATAGCATTTCACCAAGTACATTCTTATAGCAGTACCTTAACATTACACAAGGAACATTTTTATAGCAGTACACAAAGTATATTAATGTAGCATAGCACTAGGTATAGTTTTATAGCATTACACAAGGTATATTATTATAGCAGAGCATTAAGTACATTCTTACAACAAAGATACGGTATATTCTTATAGCATTACACTAAGTTCAATTTTATAGCATGCCAGTTGGAATCCTTCCTTAGCATTGTCTGAAGTACAATCTTTCAGTCATATGTTAGGTACATTCTTATAGCATTGCACTAGGTAAATTCTTGTAGCATTACACTAGGTAAACTCTTGTAGCATTACACTAGGTAAATTCTTGTAGCATTACACATGGTACAATCTTAAAGCATGACACTAGGTTCGCTTTTTTGGCATGAAACTAAGAATACTCCTTTAGCATTGTGTTATGTACAATCTTGTAGTCATAATTGAGGTTTATTCTAATAACATTACACTATTATTATAGCATTACACAAGGTACAATCTTAAAGCATGACACTAGGTTCACGTTTTTTGCATGAAACTAAGAATACTCCTTTAGCATTGTATTATGTACACTCTTGTAGTCATAATTGAGGTTTATTCTAATAACATTACACTATTATTATAGCATTACACAAGATACAATCTTAAAGATTGACACTAGGTTCACTTTTTTGGCATGACACTAAGTATACTTCTTTCGCATTGTATTATGTACAATCTTATAGTCGTAATTGAGGTTTATTCTAATAACATTACACTATTATTATAGCATTACACAAGGTACAATCTTAAATCAATACACGAAGTTCACTTTAATAGCATGCCACTTAGAATCCTTCCTTATCATTGTATGAGAAACATTTTTTATTAATTATCTATTGTTTTTTGGCTTTTGAACTAGCTTTCAGTAACTGAAAGTACTATCATATCGTAATTTCTAGTTAATTTGATCTGTTGACACAATTTGTAATGCATTTCTGTTATTCAATGTTTACTTGATTTGTGTTATATCTCGTCTCGCTATTTTTAATATGTACCACCTTTGATAAGTATTTAGTATAAATAAATTTTCACTTCTGTACTCGTACTGGGAACAACAAATTTATTTTGTAAAAAAGATTCTGTACTCCTAACAACAAAATTATTAAATTTAAATTTGCCTGTGCAAATTACTTTATTTAACGCCATTTTGTACAAGGTTAAACTTGTCTTTTTGACATTATTACATCTTTTTTATTTATATTGTATCTATATTGTGTCAAAGATCAAACTTCGTTCAGCATGACGCTAGGTACAGTCTTATTACACGACACTAGGTATATTTTTGTAACTTACATATTCCTGAACACTAAAATACAGTTTTTCAGCATTTCACTTAGAACAACATTTTAGTATTACGCTTAAATATAACATAAGTGTACAAACCTGAGAAAATAGCATTTTAACTCGTTAAATAATAAAATGTTATATTGCGAGAAATAGTTCAATTTAACTTAAGAGTAGTAAACTTTTGTTTGAAAGCAATACGTCTAACCATGTATTAAGAGCCAAATACTTGTGTTTGTAGAAAGCCATGTTTATTACACAAAATCTTGCAATCACTCCTTGGGGTTTCCGTTAGTTGAAAAATAACAACATAATTACCTTTTTCTCAGTAGCCGCCAAAGACATGTTACCAATTTTGCCAGTAAGGTGTAGATCACTCACCTGCTGATAGAGCATCTGCTGATATCAGTAAGGTCTAGATCACTCACCTGCTGATAAAGCACCTGCTGATATAGCACCATCAGCTGACGATATGGCACCTTTTTGGTAAATTTGATTTGCCTCCCTTTGTACATAATCTTTTAAAGTTTCAGGGAAAAAAATATGCGAATGTGCGCTTCCACCATCATTTTAAATTACACATACATCCACAAATGTATTTTTCACAAAAAGATCTAATATACAACTCTTTTCTTCTCGTTTTAACCTAATTTAACTTGTTTTGTTAAAATTTATTTCGATTTATATTTTGAAAATGTAAGCATTTTCCCGATTGGCTTTGCAGTGTCCATTTAAATTTGGATATTATGTAAACTATAAGCTAAACGACTAAAATGTAAATTTCGGTTTCTAAATATTTTTATATAACTAGACAACTAATGATGCCTGCATGAATGAAGGTCTGGATGGAATGTTGTGAGATAATAACGGACAAAGACTACAGAATGGACACAAAATAAGGAATAAAAAATAATAGGATTGAAATAGAGAATAATATGTAAACTACAAGCTAAAAGACCAAAATGTAAATTTCGTTCTAAATATTTTTTATATAACTAGATAAATAATGATGCCTGCCATATATATGAATGAAGGTCTGGATGGGGTGTTGATATAACAGAAAATAATGGACAAAGACTTTAGAATGGATAAAAAAAAACAATAGAAAATAATATGATAAAAATAGAGAATAATGTGATGCTAAAATTTAAAGAATAGAGAATAATGGGGTAATAAAGTATAAATAACAAAGAAAAACTTGGGTGTTAAAATATAAAGAATATATAGATAGAGCAGGAGCGATTTTTTTTAATTTGAATTTATTGTCAAACAAGAAATGCATAACGAAATAACTGGGGTCTCGGGCTAGTTAACAACATTTTTTTTTAGAATTCTGCGACTGCACTAACTGCTACTTATCTCGTAATTATGATCAAAATTCAACACTTTGACTTTCGGCCTCTTTTATTTATCAACTTTTAAACTATATTATATCATGATTTTAAGAAACGGTAAAATAACAAAAAACCTCTACGTGACACTTCAAACATCCACGTGCTTTATGACATTTATGACAATCATCGCATTCATAATATAAAATTCCGCAACTGCTAATCAAAATTTAAAGAAGGCAATGCCTCTGCACCTAGATTGAACAAAAAACGCACGTGGATATCAAAAATATTCCCGTGCAATGCCAGAAAATGAAACGCATGCTCCAGATTATCTTCAAATAATACTGTTTAGTCATCAGTGAATGGACGAACTTTTTCTCTCTCCTTTTCACAATTAATGTTGTTGTATCAATTCTTATATGGGATAGATTGCGATAACTTTGTGAAGTTGCAGTCGCATTTGGTATTCGATTTACCTTTCTTGATACAGTCTTATATATAATGGTGTGGACTGGGTTTGCTGAATAGAGAATAATGGTGTGGATTGGGTTTACTGAATAGATAACATAGCACCCTGTTATTCTTTATTGTTATTCTCCATTCTTTATATTATAGCACCCTGTTATTCTCTATTGTAATTCTCCATTCTTTATATTATAGCACCCTGTTATTCTCTATTGTTATTCTCCATTCTTCATATTATAGCACCCTGTTATTCTCTATTGTTATTCTCCATTCTTTATATTATAGCACCCTGTCATTCTCTATTGTTATTCTCCATTCTTTATATTATAACACCCTATTATTATCTATTGTTATTCTCCATTCTTTATATTATAACACCCTGTTATTCTCTATTGTTATTCTCCATTCTTTATATTATAGCACCCTGTTATTCTCTATTGTAATTCTCTATTCTTTATATTATAGCACCCTGTTATTCTCTATTGTTATTCTCTAATCTTTATATTATAGCACCCTGTCATTCTCTATTGTTATTCTCCATTCTTTATATTATAACACCCTATTATTATCTATTGTTATTCTCCATTCTTTATATTATAACACCCTGTTATTCTCTATTGTTATTCTCCATTCTTTATATTATAGCACCCTGTTATTCTCTATTATAATTCTCTATTCTTTATATTATAGCACCCTGTTATTCTCTATTGTTATTCTCTAATCTTTATATTATAGCACCCTGTTATTCTCTATTGTCATTCTCCATTCTTTATATTATAGCACCCTGTTATTCTCTATTGTAATTCTCCATTCTTTATATTATAGAACCCTGTTATTCTCTATTGTTATTCTCTAATCTTTATATTATAGCACCCTGTTATTCTCTATTGTTATTCTCTAATCTTTATATTATAGCACCCTGTTATTCTCTATTGTTATTCTCCATTCTTTATATTATAGCACCCTGTTATTCTCTATTGTTATTCTCCATTCTTTATATTATAGCACCCTGTTATTCTCTATTGTAATTCTCCATTCTTTATATTATAGCACCCTGTTATTCTCTATTGTTATTCTCTAATCTTTATATTATAGCACCCTGTTATTCTCTATTGTTATTCTCCATTCTTTATATTATAGCACCCTGTTATTCTCTATTGTTATTCTCCAATTTTTATATTATAGCACCCTGTTATTTTCTATTGTTATTCTCCATTCTTTATATTATAGCACCCTGTTATTCTCTATTGTTATTCTCCATTCTTTATATTATAGCACCCTGTTATTCTCTATTGTTATTCTCTAATCTTTATATTATAGCACCCTGTTATTCTCTATTGTTATTCTCCATTCTTTATATTATAGCACCCTGTTATTCTCTATTGTAATTCTCCATTCTTTATATTATAACATCCTGTTATTCTCTATTGTTATTCTCCATTCTTTATATTATAGCACCCTGTTATTCTCTTTTGTTATTCTCCATTCTTTATATTATAGCACCCTGTTATTCTCTATTGTTTTTCTCCATTCTTTATATTATAGCACCCTGTTATTCTCTATTGTTATTCTCCAATCTTTATATTATAACACCTTATTATTCTCTATTGTTATTCTCCATTCTTTATATTATAGCACCCTGTTATTCTCTATTGTTATTCTCCATTCTTTATATTATAACACCCTGTTATTCTCTATTGTAATTCTCCATCCTTTATATTATAGCACCCTGTTATTCTCTATTGTTATTTTCCATTCTTTATATTATTGCAAAAACAAATCACGTAGACCGACTTCTGAGGCCTGCTTCTAATGATCCCGACAACAATGGTAGTTGTGTCATATACCATTGTGTAGATATATCAATTTAGATTTACGGTATAATAAGTTTAAGTAGGTTTGAAAAC
The DNA here is from genome assembly GCF_965363235.1 of Mytilus galloprovincialis. Classification (NCBI taxonomy): domain Eukaryota; kingdom Metazoa; phylum Mollusca; class Bivalvia; order Mytilida; family Mytilidae; genus Mytilus; species Mytilus galloprovincialis. Next base: position 41,850,261 of record NC_134850.1, on the reverse strand, counting down.
CGAGAAATCGAAAAATAACGGAAATTCGGGACTGGGTGACATTTTTCAAAAAAATTAGTTAAGTACCTTGTGTTATATTAAGGTATATAGGGAAAAAAATTTATGAGACAAGTGCCTGTGTTATTTAGGGGCCAGCTGAGGACCACCTCCGGGTGCGGGATTTTCTCGCTGCGTTGAAGTCCCATTGGTGGCCTTCGGCTGTTGTCTCTTTGACATATTCCCCATTTCCATTCTCAATTTTACCTTAACCTAACTTTCAGGTATAGAGATATGATTTTTTTTTATTGCTTATATCTTAAATACAGTGTTTCAACTGATCATCAGGTGGATCCCCTCTCCTCGACTGTTTCGGCGCTGTCCACGACAATCTCCAGAGGGTGCGCCGACTGAGTTGATCAGGCTCAGCCAGGAACCAGCTAGCTCTTCCACTGCTCTTCTCTCTTCCTCCATACTCAACCAGAAGCTTCCTCTGCCTGTCTCCCAACTTTCCCAACCAAGCTTCTTCTTACTGGTCCAGTTAGTCCTATGGACCCCAAGGCTCTCCAAAATGTTTGAGAAACAAAGCCTCTACAGCCTACTTCCACTTGAAAATACCATGTCCTCCAATTCTTCTCTTGGATGTCTGTTACCAATTACTATATCAATTATGTATAAAATGAATAGTAGAGGACCAGGGACTGAATCTTGAGGGACTCCAGCTGAAATATTACGAAGTACAGATGATTTATTCGTGATTACAACTCTTTGTTGTCTCCCAAACTAATTTTGTAAATTAGTCCCTTTTTTCTGAACATACGACCTATTTGAAGATCCCTAAAAGGAACAAAATCTTTCATTTTGATAGATTTTATCAAATTATGAACATCTATATTGGTATTGTGTTCTAATCAAATTCTCGAGGTTACGACTTCTATCCCAAACTGGTTCAAAACCAAGACTTCGAACACTCAGATAACATTATATTTAGTGCAAATATGAACATACACGTTATATACAAAATATATAACCTTGGCAAAAAAACTTGATGCGAAGTTAGTGAGTCAGTGGCCCAATGACCCCATCGAAAACCTTCAAAATAAAAATTATTTTCATTCTATAATAAACCAATGTCAACTGTATTTACATGACATTATCAAAATCAAAAACTGTGTGTTACTCTTTCAGAAATGAAAATATAACTGATGTTCCCAGGGTAAGGACAACTATTAATAGTCTGCACTCATTCATGCAGATATCCAGGAGCCAAACCCTGAAACGAGCTACCGAATGAGATAGAAAGACCTTTGAGTAAATTTAAAAGTTTGGTTGAGAATTTGGAGGACAGATCGTGTCAGTGATCCTCCTGCAGATCTTAGTAAGGCGTAGAATTTAAATGTACCTTTGTTTAGGGAGCTACCGTTTGATTTTTATGGGGGGGGGGGGGGGTTAGGATGAAAAATTGTGTCCTGCCTTTTTTTTATTTGTAATCTCTGTCCTACCTTTTTATTTTTCAGGTCTATTCGGTCCTGCCTTTTTTTTTTCCTAGCTTATCCTGACTTTTTTTACAACAATTGTCATCCTGCCTTTTTTTTTTGCCAAGTTACTCATCCTGCCTTTTTTTTTACTCAAAATCCTGTCCTGTCCTGCCTTTTTTCAAATTTCATCCTAGACTTGCTATGCTTTTCCTTTTATTTGCTATAATTTGCTATGCCTTGCTAGTAATATTTATGCTACGCCTGATGTGCTTTAAATAGTTAATCTCGTGTTTGTCGTATTTATGTCGGTCAAAAGTTTTACGGTGCTTATTTTGTATTGTTATGTATATTCCGACATAAAATAAATCTTTTATGCTTTTTGGTTATTTGTGTACTTTTAGGTTCCAACAATATCAATAGCCATTTCGAAACAGATCACAAGATTATAAACGCCCGAAGACAGTCAAAAAACGAAATTTAAACAGATTTTGGCAAATGTCTATTATTTGTCCCGAAAATGTTTAAGAATGTCATCTTTAACCAAAACCAAAATTCCGTAAGAAGAAAAGCTACACATTGTATTATGGGTACAAATTAATTCAGTTCGGTAAGCGAGATCCTTTAAGCAAAAAAAAAAAAAAAAAAAAAAAAAAAAAAAAAATATTTCAATGATATAGAAATGTATAAAGTATTTGAAGAATGTTTCAAGTCTATGATATACTAGTAGAACCTTCAACGTTCAATTTCTGGTAAGAGTTGACAACTTTACCATTAATAAAAAGTTCAGTCTCAAATGATCGCACAGAATCGAAATATACTACTAGTGCAATAAAAATTAAAATAACAAAAATACCGAACTCCGAGGAAAATTCAAAACGGAAAAGTTTTTCAATAAATCAAGGACCATGGAGCACCTATTTGATTCTCTTGGGTGGGACATGGATTTTTACCCAGAACAGAAAACGTGTATGTTATGGCCAATCACAAACGCAATTATTTTTTTTCAGCTTATATTAAAAACATTTTTACACTTTTATATTTTCATGTTGTTTTAATATATCATTTTAACTTGAATTTATACGTGTTTACTTTATTTGATATATGTAAATGTTTATACCAAGCAAAGTCAGTTAATACCGTTTTTCTCGCTTTACTATTTAAAAGGCCAGGAGAGCTTTGGCAATCATGTATCGTCTCTGATAGATTAGCTCGACTAGCTGCCGTTTTATATAAAGTAGTGGGGCAATGGCACAAAGACATCACCAAATCATCCAAATGCAATGCACAAAAAGACACCCAGCACTTACCACATGCTCTTCAACTGAGCAGGAACTACCCACCAACAGGCAGTCAGCTCTGGTGGGCCCCAAACACAATAAAAGCAATCAAATCCAAGGGCACAGCAAAATGTCAAAATATCTAAATTAAACTAAAAGGTCCAACAAGACACATCAATAACAGACACATAATTTACTGTAATATGATATGATCTAAGGGACTGGTCATTTTCTTTCATTAGGGCGACCTAGGAGGAAACATTGGAACTTCCCATCCGTTTTTGTTTCAAGTCCCCACCTTGAGGAAGGAAAATAAATTCAAGACTAACCTTCCAAAGACATGAAAATTTCAACCCCAACATTTCTCAATTCTTTTATTCTTTATAACAAAATGCATGCATACTATTTCTATTTATATTAGTATTGATAGATAAAATATTGCTTCAGTAGTGGATCTAGAGCTTCAAGTGTGGGAAGTTGTTTATGGAACTTTATTTGGATGTGCCTGTTATGGTCTCATTGACATTTACTACACCTTCATTCAAATTCAGCACATGGTTCAAATCCTTTATTAAAAAAGTTAGTAAATTAACTTCAGATAAAAATACTCCCCTGAACAAACATGTTCAAACATAAAGTGCCATTTCCAAATTCATCTAGGACCAAAACTCCCGAACGTCAAAAGTGAAAACTGAATTGTACAACATAAACAGTTGCGAATAATGTCTAGTATGCAGAAGCTATAGGGTACTTTCCAGTGGGACAGTAACTCGACAGCATGATAAAACAAAAAAATTAATGACATGAAATGCCCTATCCAATATAAGACGACCAAAATAAAGTAAATAGATATAAGAAGATGTGGTATGAGTGCCAATGAGACAACTTTCCATCCATGTACACTTTTGTAAGATTGCTTACTTGAGAAAAAAAACGTACTAAAAAAATAAATGTAAAAAATAAATATCCATAAGTATCCATATATCATTTACTATATTGTGAAATACCTTTTCTTTAATTTTGCACTGAAGACGCACAGGTCTGCATGTTACTTATAATCAAGATGATTGTTCAGGAGGTTGGCGTCACATATAGACCTTAGTTTTTGGACCAGTTTCAAGATGGGTTTTCTCAAACCCCTGAAACGATATTGTGTTAACGGATAAATGAATATTAAATATCATAACTTTGTGTTTGATTTTGAAATTAATGTTGCCAAAATGTAAAATTTAAAGAAATTTTAAACGGTTTTCACTTTATGCATCGTCATGAAAATTAATCCTCATTATTAAGTACTAATATTATTTTGCTTTGTAAATAAATACTATTAAATATATATATTTTCGTTTTTAAACTTGAATTTTAATAGCCAATCTACAGTTGATGTAGTCTAATTGTTATGTTTACCACCGCCCAGTTAAAAGGGGAGGCCTTTAATTCAATTGGCGTGTGTTTGTTTTTCCTACGATCTGAACCAATATTATTATGCACCTCACGGTTTTATAGAAGTAATAATTTATTGAAATTTCTATACTTGTATTTTAACTTATAAAATTTCTATTTTATACAAAGCGTGATGGGTCAATATAAAAAAAAAAACATGCAAATATATGTTATTTGGTATTTTTAAGTCACAGACATGAAAATGTATCAAAATAACACCTGTATATGTTAGATATGCATGTTTTGTGATACCCTATATACAGTTTACAGTATGAAATGTTATAAAAACACCATTAATGTTTTCTGAAATCCTTGGATATAACCAGAATTAACTGTTATTTTTTTCTATGGTACCTTTCAGACCTGAAATAGGACTATTTTTCATATCCTTCGTTATTAGGATTTATCACTATTTATGAGGGGGAGGACAGGGGGTACCCTTCTCCCTTCTCCCACCCTCTTCTCCTTTCTCCTACCCCCGTTCTCCTTTCTCCCATTAGAATAAAACATCTCCTTTTGAGATATTTTTTCTTGAAATATTAGAAAAAAAATTTAAAAGGAGAGATATTTTATTTTTTCTCCTTTCTCCCAGCCTTCCTCTCCTTTCTCCTTTCTCCCACCCCCTTTCTCCTTTCTCTTACCCCCTTTCCCCCTGTCTCCCTTACCCCTGTCCTCCCCCTCATTTATTGCATTTTGATATATATTGGAAAGTGTATGTTTGTTTTATAATAAAAAATTTCAACAAAAAGAAGAGTCTCATTTTTTTTAAGTCACTGGTGTAATCAAAAGACAAATGATTGGCTAAGAGTTATTTTTCTCCAGATTTCAGCATTTACAATAGATTCTCCCCTAGCAATGCTACCTGTAAGCATGTAAATTAATGCAGACGACAAACAAAATCTATATTGAAAATTAGTGAAGAAAATCTTAAAAGTAAGTAAAAACTATATCGTAAATGAAATTAAAGTCCATGGTTTACCCTTATAAAAATCATTTTCCGAAAGATTTCCTAAACTTTGATTTATGAAAAGATATTGATTGTAGAAACATGCACCAGAAACAACATAAGGGGAATGTAGCACTTATTTTTTGCAACTAAATCTAATAATACACCTGTACGTCATTCGTGTTACTGTCAATGGTGAGACCACTTTAATAAAGTAACACCACTGAATTTATAATGAAAATCAGCATTTTTTTGTGGTTCTTTTTTTCCATGTTTAACAACCGAAACATCATATTATTTATGAAATATAATACGTATTTAACAATGTTTTAACAATATAATGTATTACCTATACAAAGTTTTCACAAACTGGTATATGCTGGTACACCAATGACACTATTTAGTAACACTATAGACATTTTTAGTTATTAATGTTAATATATGTTATATAATTTGGGATTTTTTAGCCTAAGAATTTTTTTCTTTTTCTTTTGCTTAGTGTTCTTTGTTTTGTGTTCAGTAATTAATAAAAGTAAAATTTGAACTTTGTTGTCAATGGTGATACTTTTGTGTCATTGATGTTACTATATAAAAATACAATAATTTTTATTTTTGTTATTAACAAATGAAAGTGTTTTTAGGCCGTATACGAAGGATTAGGCATTATCACATCATTCAGTGTTATGCATTTTACATATATTAATTTTAGTGTATTCTTAAATATTAACAACAGCCATAATTAAGACATCTATATTTTTTACGACAATTTATTTTTGAAAATTGTGTTCAAATAGAATGCATACCTATAAAAATAATGTCAATATAAAGTTGTCATTCAACAAATTGGATCAGTTGTTTGGTATTTCAAAATATTTTTTAATAACTAAATGCATGTTTTTTTATATTGGTACCGTAACACCATTGAAAGGATTTTATCAAAGGATGACCTAAAATTGTTAAAATTGAAGGAACTCCTAATTTTGCCCATTGCATATTTCTGACATGATAAAGCTGCTACCATATTTCGGAATAACAGGACATATTTTAATTTTTAAAACAATGACATCAGTTTCCCGAAATTTCCCTCATCGAAATATGCATCCCGGTTTTTTGTCGAGCCTGCAACTTTTTTTGCAGAAAGCTCGACATAGGGATAGTGATCCGGCGGCGGCGGCGGTGTTAGCTAACTTCTTAAAAGCTTTATATTTTAGAAGTTAGAAGACCTGTATGCTTCATACTTTGTATATAGATGCCTCATGTTACGAACTTTCTGTCAAGTCACATGTCCAATGTCCTTGACCTCATTTTCATGGTTCAATGACTACTTGAAAAAAAAGTTCAGATTTTTTGTAATGTTAATTTCTCTCTTATTATAAGTAATTGGATAACTATATTTGGTATGTGCGTACCTTGCAAGGTGCTCATGCCCGTCAGACAGTTTTCACTTGACCTCGACCTCATTTCATGGATCAGTGAACAAGGTTAAGTTTTGGTGGTCAAGTCCATATCACAGATACTATAAGCAATAGGGCTACACTGTAGTATATTCGGTGTATGGAAGGACTGTAAGGTGTACATGTCCAACTGGCAGGTGTCATTTGACCTTGACCTCATTTTCATGGTTCAGTGGTTATAGTTAGATTTTTGTGTTTTGGTCTGTTTTTCTTATACTTTTTGCAATAGGTCTTCTATATTTGGTGTATGGAATGATTGTAAGGTGTACATGTCTAACTGACAGGTGTCATCTGACCTTGACCTCATTTTCATGGTTCAGTGGTTAGTTTTGGTCTATTTTTCAAATACTTTATACATTAGGTCAACTATATTTGGTGTATGGAAATATTTTATGATCTATATGTCTGTTACGCAGGTTTTATTTGACCTTGACCTCATTTTCATGGTCCATTGCTAAGTGTTAAGTGTTTGTGTTTTGGTCTGTTTTTCTTAATTTATAAGCAATAAGTCAACTATATGTGTTGTATTGAAGAATTGTTAGCTGTACATGTCTGCCTGGCATGGTTCATCTGACCTTGACCTCATTTTCATGGTTCATTGATCAATGTTTTGTTTTCTTGGTTAATGTTGAATTTATGTGACAGTTGTAATAAAGCTTTATATTTAGATCTATCAACATATTAATATCAATGATTAGTAAAGAAGGCGAGACATTTCAGCGTGTGCACTCTTGTTTTTATAATGACCCATATAGTGTGATGATTGTGTATCATATGTATTACAAGTGGCGAGACTTTGATAAAATATTGAATCTGAATCTGTTACTATTATTCACCTCGTGTAACCTCTATTACTCTGCTTTTCTTCGTTGACTAAAAGTTACTTATCTTGCCATATCCAATATAATTAAATTAATTAATTGAGTGTTGTCTGTTTAACGAGCAGCCAGATAAAAAAGTTCAGTTAACCTCATATCAATACCAAGTCAATTCTTGGTGCGGAAACAAGATAAAATGTTTTGGGGATAAGATATGTTGTGTCATGACCAAGAGCATTAAAATGGAAAACTGATTTTAATATTTTTTTTATTTACGTAGCTATAGTGGACTCAAAACTTTTTATTCATATCGTATACAATGACACATACATTTTAAATTTTATTAAAACAATTAATATATCAATTAAAAAATGATAATACATAACACAAATACATGTATAAAATTGACGCCCGTCAAGCAAAAACCACCCTTATCGCATTTGACGTCGTTATCGGTAGTCAACGATGTAACGTAGAACAAACCGATAAATTGCCCGTTGAAATTGAGATATTTTTTCTAAACATAGCGTTATCCATGCGAACTGAATAGTATATTCTTATATTACATTTAAATACTTTTGTAAAATAATGCCGTATTTACGATTTGAAATTTAATTTTGTGATAAATTTCTATTCAAACTGTTCAAATGCTTGTTTTGACATACGCTGTATATTCTTATTGTCTTGAGAGGAATGATTTATAAACAATATAATAAAATCCCACACATCACCATGTCTCATTAATACATAGTACCACGATGTGTGATGATACACGTATTAACCTTTTACAATATATAAACAATTCCAATGTTGTGTAAAAAAAACCCACTTAAATATTTTCTAAAAGTTTTTTTCCACAGCTGGATTTCTTTTATACTTTTAGTACGGAAAGTTATTGTATGAAGAACCTAAGAAAATAATTTAATATTTGTCGCAACATTTTATATGCATGCCAAATGCGGAAAATATTGCATGGTTAATCACACGAGAGAGTTTGCTTACAAGAAATTAAGTACGAAAGAGAAGAAAGTCTGTCTGAAATTTTTCGTCTTTTATTTTGCCACGCTTTAAGGAACCTGTGTACTAAGTTTCAAGTTGATTGGACTTCAACTTCATCAAAAACTACCTTGACCAAAAACTTTAACCTGAACTGGGACGAACGAACAGACGAACGAACGGTACATCGAACGAACGAACGAACGGTACTTCGAACGAACGAACGGACCCACAGACCAGAAAACATAATGCCCTCTACTATCGTAGGTGGGGCATAAAAATTTGCAATGCGTTTAAAACTGTTAGTATGAAACAAATATCAGTTCATAATTATATCACTCACTTTAAAAAAGTGGGGGTATACTGTTTAACTCCTGTCTGTCCGTTAGTCAATCCATCCGTCAGTCCGTCCGTTCGTCCCATGAATATATTCGTCGCATATCTCTTAGGAACTACATAACAAGGATTTCTGAAATTTGGTTTCAGGGTTTATATAATTCAGTTATATCGTGCGATGCGTTTTCAGATTCATCACTCAACAACTTCCTGTTTACCGAAATATTTCGGCGGGGGTATCATCAGTAAGCAGTAACTCAATGTTTCACTTGTTTTATAACTGCTTTAGAAGTTTACTTATATCTCCTACAAAAATCGCCAAAATCGGCTTTAGAGATCCCGGCCACTCATCTTCTTAGTGGAAAGGGGATGGAACCCACTCGGATCATACGGCACAAAAACTATAATAAACCTAAAATTCGGTTCTTTGGCCAGGATGTTGTCTTTTTGGCAGATTCTGCATTTCCTTTCTCAATTTTATTCAGGACAAGTTTTATCTTTATTCTCGTTTTACATTTTCTAAAAAACAAAATATAGGTGTTCTGCATCCATTCGAAAACAAATCTTTTAATCTTTTATTCTTAAATGGTCTGTGTGGTAGGCCATGAAGAAACAAAACAACAAAGTAAGGGAGAAAAATCATCAGTGATCATTATAAAATAAAAAATGCTAGAGGCTTGAGTTAATTCGAAAAATGATTAACAATTTTGGATGCATACACGAGATTGTTTAAGCCGGTTAATCATTGTTACAATGTTGTCAAAAATATGTATACTATTTAATGGTCACAGTTCAATTTCGTTGTATTAATTTTCTTTGATTGTGAATAAAATGAGATGCGAGATATTGTTTGACTAAAATTGAGTTGTTAACTTGATTGAAATAAATATGCAACTCTAGTACAAACGGTTATAAAAACGCCGAGAAGACATTTTTTAAATTGATGATTTTGACTTAATGATCAGGAGTCACTGACTGTATCTATCACCCGTCGTGTAAATCTCTAAATTCACGGATAGATAGGGTTAAGAATCCGATAATAAACTTTCAATGGTATTTTTTAACGCCATGTAAAATCAGTTTTAACTCATTTCTATTAATTAAAGTGGGTGAGGATAAAAAAAAAGCTATAGTGTTTGGTGCAATTTATTTTTTATTATTAAAAAAAATGCCAGTTTTAATATGAATGAAATATTTGTCACTGGATAATAAGCAAACAGCAGAAACAGAAACAAATGCAATTTTGCAATGTTGCATTAATTTTCAAAAAGATAATGCTTGATATATTACAATTATCTGTAAACATGAGGCAAGGACTAATGGAGGCAGTACAAGCTGAAAAAAAAACCATATAATTAGATCACATCAAATAAACTTGTTGTCCTTCATATTTTTTTCAATCTTGAAATGTCATACTTTAGATGTTAAAAAACAATCTATTTTACTTTTGCATAATATTGAAATATTCAAGTTCACTTCGAATTAAATTTCTCTGATAAGGGATATCCAGGCGAAACTTATTATAATTATAGTAATACATAAAAATAGTTGATATTTATTGCGAACACGGACAGATTGAAATTTCGCACTTGAGATATATTTTTAATGTTATTTAATAAAGTTTTCAAATGTTATTTTTCGTTTAAATCACTTATAGTTTAACGTGCATTTTAGTTTGTTTTGTAAACATTGACATGCGTATATATTTATTGCAAGAAATATATCTGAAACGGATGAAATTGCCACACGCAGCTGCAGTTCTCATTTAACGATAACATTGAAGATAGTACATGTAGAAATGAACTATTCAAAGAAGGCAAAGATATGTATTTATTGGGTAAATTAAAATAAAACGGCGTAGATAAATCCCGTTCTAGATACGGAGAGCGAAAGCGAACCGTTACATTTTACATAAACTTTTGACGACAGGTAAGTTTGTCGAGATGTGTTTCTGTTACCTATAGTATTCGAGAGTCCCGTTTAAAATAATTGATTAAACACATCAACAGTAAAAGAAATACCAAGAAAATATCAAAATTTTAATAGACGTCCAAAAAATACATTTTCATTGGTACAATATTTGAAAAATTATGCTAGTCTGCATGGTTTACCACAAACAGTATCTCATAACAGACATGACTCCGAACCTCAGGTTATCTTCTTGTGAATCAAAATAGTCGGGTTTTGACATATAATATGTATCAGCATTTCAGACAAATTGAACTGGATGTAGATATAAAAAAATGAGTATGAGTGCCAATGAAAAAACTCACCATCCATGTCATAATTTAAAAAAAAGTAAACCCTTATAGGTCAAAGTACGGTCTTCAACACGGAGCATCTATAGACTAGATATGTCCACTGAACAGAATGGACAAATGTCTGGTCGCCTTGTTGTCCGCACATAATATTTGCATCTATATATTCTGATGTGTGTCGTAGATGGGACTCTTATACTAGTATAATGGTCCCAGGTCGTAGTTATAGGCCTTCAACATTGAAATAAAACATATCGTATCGTCGGCTATAAAAGACCCCGATATGAAAAATATGAAACAATTAAATTAATTACAGCCGATTCCATTGAGTGTGTAGGCAAAGGTAATATCTTTGGTTAGCTAATGTATACGACCATCCCTTCGGAGTAGCCTGGTCTTACAGACAGATAGATTGGTTATCTGTCGAATGAGTCTACTTTTAAAGGAGTGTAGTTTACCTGAACTAAAAATGACTTCACGGTTAAGCTAGCCGCGAATCAAGCTAACCAAAGATATTACCTTTGTCTCCACACTCAATAGAATCGGCTGTAAATTAATACCAGTATTAAACGCCCTATTGGCAAAATGTATTCCACTCCTTTAGATTAAATTCCAAAACACTGACCTTCCACGAGAAATTCCCACATTGAGCTCCTTTAATCTATATTTCATTTCCAATTTTATTGTCAATTTAATTTTGAATGGCCAAACTGTTTTAACTGGCAATATGAATTGATTCAATCTGAACCTTAGAAAGATCAAATAAGAGTAAAAATTAGTCAAGTTGATCCTTAATATCAAATAAATACAAACAGACACCACGCGTGAAATCATAAATCATAAACAGAAAACTCAGATGACCATGTCTTAAAATCAAACGAGTGAAACAAAAAATAACACAGAAATTTAAAAATTGAGCAACACGAACCCGATGAAAAACAGATAGTGCCCTGGAAGAATCAGGAGTTCACACTTCAGTGTGTTTTTTTTTATTACATTTAAGATAACACTGAAATCGCCACCAAAATAAAAAGAATTCTTTTATATTTGAAATCCAACAAATGAAAGTCTTTATTGTTCTGTTAGTGTAGGAGAAAAAAATCGGTATATGACTGACTATCTTGCTTTGTGTGTGCTACATGTAACTGGACGATATTAGAAAAATAAGCCTTTGGTCATATTAAACGTTTGGTAGATTTTGTCAAGCTAAAAAAAATATTGACGATCAAACTGTGATACTTACTGTATCGCATGTGGCAGAATTCTTCCAAAAATCATCATCAATAAGATAAGTCGGTTAACATTGTAAGAACGATGAAACTACTTAGAAAATGGAGAGATTAGAAACCAATTTTATCAGAAACCAATTTTATCTGTTTTGATTAAACCTATTCTATGGTATCAGACAAATAATACCACACAAGACACAACATAGAAAACTAAAGACTAAGCAACACGAACCCCACCAAAAACTGAGGGGTGATTCCAGGTGCTCCGGAAGGGTAAGCAGATCCTGCTTTACATGTGGCACCCGTCGTGTTGCTCATGTTATTACAAATCCGGTAAATAGTCTAAATCGGTAGGTCACATTCGTGAGAAAAGGGACGGGTATTGTAGTTACGACATAAGGAACATATCCGATATCATCTGTGAAACGGTTATTCCATAACGGTCAACCAACTCGTGATGGCGTCCGTAAAATTTACGAAGGGATGCATGATTTCAACTTTATCATTTGGAACTCTTGGTTTAATAGCTTCCTTGTGAACAGCAACCCTCTATAAAGGAAATCATGATAGGAAATACAAGCCCGGGAATAACGTATCAATTGGGAGATATATATTCCGTGTGCAGGCGCTGCTGGAATGTTGCTACAAAGAAATGGAAAGTTCACAATTGGGAAGCTGAAATCATCTTTTTTGTCGTAAAGTTTTGTTTTTAACCGACCCTCATTGTCAATTTCTAGATGTAAGTCAAGATATGAGGCAGACTTAACTGTATCTGTAGTATCCTTTATCTCTAGTTCGGTGGAATAGATTCGTTCGACATAGTCACCAAATTTGGTATTATTTAGTGAGAGAACATCATCTATATAGTGGAACGTAAAGTTAAAGGATATTGCTAACTTCTCATCTTTCTTCCTAAGAAGTTTCTGTATGAAGTCAGCCTCATAATAATAAAGAAAAAAAAATAGGGGCACACTTGGATCCCATTCTGTTGAAAAACACGTCCTCCAAACGTAACAAATATGTTGTCAATCAAGAAATCAAGCATCTTGATAATGTCAGTTTCAGAGAATATTTTGTTTGAATCAGAATGAATGATTCTTTACAAAGTAGGATGTATCCCTCCCTGAGACAAGACTATTTTAAAGTGTAGTGTACATGTACTACTTTTCAGTGTACGAATTATATATCCAAATTATAGAAAAATTCATCGGCTCAAAATTTGGACAATTTTTGTTATGGGGATCTTTAAATCAATTTTACAGCTGCAGACGAACTCAGTTCAACTAGACCAAATCACTTCTGTACCTTGAAATTAAGACCCAGCTTTCTTTCAGTGTAATTTCATCTGCATTCTTGCTATTTTATGCATAAACAAAAATAAATAAATTTGAAAAGTGTATGAACAATACACTGTCCAAACTAGGAACTAGACTCGTGAAAATCAAAGGGCGATAATTGTGTAACCGGGCCTAATGCTATATGAATTAGAGAACTTTATTAAATAAACCCAGACGCAGTAACTGCGCTACAGGAGCATCAGTTATACATAATACATTTTAATTGACAGAATGAGTAGACTCTGAACCCTGCTTTGTATTAGACGTTTTTTAGTCGGGTTTTTTTAACGTGCTAGTCTACATTTTTTTTACGGACACATTATTCTGACCTCCGTTTTTACGGACACATTATTCTGACCTCCGTTTTTATGGAAAACATTATTCTGACCTCCTGAATACCACGTGCTTAGCGGAGACAAAGTTAATGTCAATTTTGACTCTTTGGTTTGACTCTGTCAGATCTAGGATTTGAACAGAATTATCCAACCTCGACTGAGTGAATATAAATGAAAAAAAAATTGATGAAATCAGTAGGATAAGAGAATTATTTCACAATATGATGCAATAAACGATATTTTTGTTAAATCCATTGTGTTTTACATAAATAAGAGGGGTGGACAGGGGTGTCCCTGATTCCCATGTACTTTACTCCAAATTCCCTACCCCTGAATCCCGCTTCCCACTCTTTCATTCCCATGTTCCCTTTCCCTTGTCCACCCCCTCAAATAATAACGGTGAAAAAGATATGCTGCTTTAACCAATCAAAAACAAAATAATACCGGACAGTTATAACTCGTTTAATAAATGAAGTATTAGTACTAGTATTTAATCTAGTAAGCATGATACTATCTTGATATGTTTTAAAGCAAACTCTGAAAAAAAGGTATTACTAATTATAACAAGAAAATTAGAAAAAAGAGCTGGAAAATCCTGCTGAATTTGAACTAATAGGCGAAGAACTACTCCAATAGTATGTACCAAGGCAGAGTGCATATCCACCTCACTTAACTTTTTTTTACAAACCATTCAATTGTTCGTGGTAATTAAAAAACACTCATTTAAACTTTGGTGTGAGATTTTTTTTAAAGGGAAACTTCGCAAAAAAATCAAAAATTGATATTATGTTCATTCTGTATAAAAATGCTCAAATTCATAGATATTAAAGTTTTATTCCGCTAGATAAGCGATCACCATCGATTTTAAATTTAGAGTATCAATTCTCTGCGATCCGCCATTTTGTCTTCTTTCCCGATTAATAAAAACGATATGTCTATAAACCACAAAGAAACAAAACTACAGTAACCGATGTAGTCGTAATTGCGTGTCGATATCTTGTCTTATCGGTTGTTTTATCCGACTAACTAACTTGATACGAAAAATATTCTTACTTTTTTTAAATTACCATGGTCTGTTGTTTTTAAACTGTTGATATTGAATTAGGTGAAAAGTCAAAGTTGAAATCATAAATAAGTGTTCCGTGAAAATTGTTTTCGAAAATCTAATTTGTTCATAATTCTTTAAAGTAATAAACAAATATATTTTGATCTTCCCTCATCTGATCACCAGCATGGCTAAAGGTATTACTTCCAAAGGTATTGTGAGGGGTGTGAGGTGACACGTCCAGGTATTCAAGCGATTTCCTATCGGGCTTGCAAGTTCATGCATCGTTTCACTTCTGCAGGTATTGATCAGTGTACACGGCTGATAACTTATAACTTATAACTTTCCATTTTGAACTATCAGATGAATAATATACAACTCTGTCTTACTTGTCATTACTAAACTCATACGCTTGTTTATAAATAACATTTCTGGTGTAAAGAATATAATTCATAAACATATAAATAATACCCAAAAAATAAGATTTGATGAAATTAAAATCTATTTAAATATTTTTTCCAAGGGTGAATTTGGGAAAATGTAATATATAGTCATTGTCAATAGTGAAGGACAGATTGGAACAGACCAGAAATATTGATTTAAAAAAATGTACGCACTTGCCGACGATTCGTTTATACGACTGGATAGAAAGTTACGGAACTATAGCGCAATTTAAAATATATACATGTATACATTGAACATAAGAAAAAAACATATATTTTGAATAAATAGGGGTAAAAGTGTTGTAAATAGACTAGTCCACGTATGCCAACAGTATGTAATCATCGAATGTCGATAGACTATTGTATACCAGAAGAAGAAGAGAACCAATTTGATTTAAATACAGGTCGATGTATAACTTTTGCTTTGGTTCATTGAAGCTGTGGACCTAGTAAAATCACAGATTTATATTTCAATAAGATTGTTCTCGAACAAAGGAAGTAATTCGTCATCACAATTGTTATATATGCCACTGGACGAACACTAATTATCCCCAGGGAATGTGAATATTTTGCTGGGAAACTTTTGAGTATCAAAGTTTCAAATTAATTTCGGGATTTATTTTCTTTCTTGGTATTCAATAACAGAAAAAAGAATAAATTACTTGTTCGCTAAATAGGGGTATTCTTGTCAGATAAAAGACTTTTAGTTATATTTAAAAAATAGGGAAATATGACATTAAATTGGTTCTGTCTTTTTTTTAAACATCGTTAAAAAGATGTGTGTCTAAGGTGAACGCCACAAGAACCCTGTAATACTAGTACGAGAGTATAGCATGTAAACATTCCTTCTCAATAATATGGTTGTATTGGAAATCTTTTCATACAGATTGACAACTCATTGTCCGATATGCATGTAATATTTGCCACATGACGCCCATAGTTCTTTCTACCATCATCATCTTATTCTGTGATATTGCTGTAAACATCGATGGTTCACACCCAAACAAAATGGGAGTAATGGACCTTCAGAGCTTCTCCGTGTTATACACTTGTGAAATATATAGACGAAATTTCTGTATTGAAATGAATCTACATCTCACAAACAGGATTTTCAAATAACGATTGTGAGTAATCACCTTACAAACCAATATAAACGTATGGCAAGATATAACCATGAAGGAATTTAGTTTTTGTCAGACGCAAGAACTCATCACTATATATATCATAAACGTATACGTATATATATGCATACAGTTTCAAATATTAAGAACAAGCGGTCGATGTCGATAGTCTGTTTTCTAACTGTTCAGAGTTAGACATGTCACTTGTTCATTCTTGGAAGCCTTCATATTCCCCGTCTAACGATGGGAACTCTTTCTGATTGTGTTGACTATAAATGCTTGTATGGTAATTCTGTCGTTTATCTGTACAAGCGGTTGCATTTCCTCTCCTTTCCTAACAAACAAACGAACGAAACGCCACTAGTCTGATTTCTCTGGAGCTCATCCTCAATGACTCTTATACGCCAGGAAACTTACATGTATACACTAATAATGATTGTTTCAAGAACAACGATGTATGGACGAACTATTATAAATTCGTCAATATCAGTTATGCATGACTAAAATATAACTTTTATTACAACTACTGTATTACTTATTTGGATTAATGACGGCTATCATGTTCAACATTGCACAACTATTATCATAGAATTTAAAAAAAAATCCTCAAAAGAAATAATGCCTTAGCTTAGATAATTGATATTCTTTTCACAAAAAGTTCGTGTAAATGATTGTCAAATGAATTTAATTATGTAAGAATAAAATGTTAAAAAGAAACTAAAAAAAAATCATGCATGTTGTATGTTGTATTTTTTTTGTCAATTAAAAACTTTAAAATTGCAATAGTTTTATTAGCATTTAAACACAGCCAGATTTGAATACAAGTTAAGAAATTCCGGTAAAGTCAATGATATCAAACAGATGTACAATGGTATATCAAAATAATATTGCATTTAGTTTTTATAAAAGATTAAAACTACTATTTTTTGCTTCATATTTGAATCTTTACGCCAATTGCCGCTAAGAAAGTAATCAAAAATTGTTTCCTTATATTTTTATACACTTTCGGAATTACGAATCTGAATTTTATTTTCAATTAATTTACACAATTTAATTATTGTATCTTTATTCTCATCGTGTATTAAATCTTAGTGTATTAACATCGTGACAGCATACTCTTTCTAATCCTTTCTGTTTATCCTTTCCAAATAACAACATTTATACCTGTGTACGCTTGAACTCACACCTGCGGCTAAATAGCTACAAGGTAAACGAATTGACCTCAAGCCGAGAAATATACAGTGACCTTTACAAAATAATATACACACTCTGCTCACACATTAGTTGCATTGAAATGATTATCAAAACAATAACGGTAAATAGAACTGAAATATTTTCAGTTCAATATCAGTAAAAATGTTCAATAAATATTTTATGAAAAAAATCTCAACAATAATTAATTAAATTTATTCAAAAACATTTACTAGAGATAATTTTATAGGAGTTTAATTCAATCGATACAAAACGGTATATGCATATTCATTTTCGTTCATTCTCATATTGTGGTTAATAACTTCGACCATTCGTCAGCTGTGCGCTTTTAATTACGTATATTGTCGATAAGCTACAACAGTTAAACAGATTTTATTTTTTCCCAGAATTCAATAAATCGGGCTAATACGTCACGACCCACTCGAGAATTCAACCAAAAAAGTTACAAATACTTGATTTTCTCCGTTATTAGAAGGAATATAAATTTAAAACTTGTGTTTTTTATGTTAAGATGAACAAGTAAAAAATCGCGGAATTTCCCTTTAATACGAATATTTTATTATTATATGAATAGAAAGTTATGAACATAAAATGTGTCACCTTAATGAATATGGTATATTATTTTACCTCCTATACATTTCTTGGAATATGATTGGTTAAAAGCGTCCTCGTGGTATATTATTTTACACAATATGTATTTGATGAATTAACTATTCGTATTAAACTGTTTGTGAAAATAATGGTACGACTGTAATACTGGTCATATTATTTCAATATCTAATGATTATTGTTGTTCAAACATTTAAAAAGTGTACTGTCTAAATATTTAATAATAAATTAAAAGGCTATTTCATAATTATTCATTGTCTTGTAAGGAAAACACCATTAAACTACGTTTAATATTTGAAGACGTTTTAGCTTGAACTATAAACACCTATATGCGAATTTTACAGTTCACAATGAAACAATCGAAATTCATATCCCTCTCTTTTCTTTTGTATAAGAAATGTTGTTTTCTTAAACCATTTCAAAATCATAGGAATTTTTATTGATAAATGAATAGGTTGATATTACCTGGTCATTTAAGTGCAGAAATAATATTTGTGATGTCACTGTGAGATAATTATAAACAATTTATATCTTTGACGAATAATTGACATTTTACCTGTATCTTTAAGCAAAATTTAACATCGTAATGTCAACCTATTCGTTATGGTGTATGGAACGCCATAGCTGTCTTCCGTTGTTCATATTTAGTTTATGCTGTGATCATTTGATTATTTTCAGCGTTTTTTTTCTCGATTATGAGTGCCCTTTTCATTATGTTCAGTAGTATAAAAATTATGTTGAGCAATAACATCATAATAATTAGTAGAATAATCATTATATTGTGCAGATCTGGTATTATATTCAGCACTTTAATCAATATACTTAGCAGTTTGGGCTTTATGTTCAGTAGGTAAATTATTCTATTGAGTAGATTTGTCTTTATATTCAGTACTTTTGAAAATAGCTTCTGTCAACATATTTTTATATTATGTAGATTTCTCATTACAGACTACAGAAACCGAAATATTCAGTGGTCAAACACACTTTATAATCAGTACTGTTATCATTATGTTGAGTGAAATAAATATTATGTTATGTAGACTGATCATTATGTTTTGTAAAATAAATATTATGTTCAGTACAAACAACTTTATGATCAGTGGTCAAAATGTTTTATGTTTGGTTCATAAAATATTATACTAGGTGGTTAAGTGCTTCTGTTTAAATAAAGTAATTTGTTTAGTTTACTACTGTTATTATAATTTTATCTTATTGACATGTGACCTGGAAAGGTATTTAAAATCAAAATCTGAGATGGAAACTTATTTAAAATCGACATCAGTTTACATGCAATTTTGTGATTATGTTTGCTGACATTTCAAATTTGTTTACTGCAAAATAGTTTATGATATTGAGTTTTAGAAATTAAATTACTACATGTATAACGATGTCGTTTAAGACAGTTTAAATATGATGAAATTTTAATGGGACATGAACAACATTAATCCGTGTTCTTTTAAAAATAAAATTTACCCAAATAGGATGTGATCTCTTTTGTTGTCGCCTTACGTACTTATAAATGACGATGTTCTTTGGATACAAGCAAAATACTTTCTCGTATTTTTTTGTAAACAGAGGAGAATTTGTTGGGTTTTTTTCATAACAATTATCATGTTACGTAAGGTATTTCCACATGGGTACAAAGCCATAATTGAAAATTAATAAAATAATTTGTCTCGAATTTAACATGCTTCAGAAGATAAAGAAATGAAACTATGGGATTACATTGTCAGATAGAAAGGAGCAAATAAATCGGTCATCACCTGCAATCGTTTGTCTTTTCTTTATATACAGGTCTATTTCATAATTATCTTGTTCATCTATTATTGTTCATTGTTATTTAAACAAGTTTGTAATGTGTGTGTGTGTGTTCTGTTATAAAGCTACAAAAATACTGAACTCCAAAGTAATTCAGTCAAACTAGAGTCTCCCAAGAGCCTGTGACGCTCACCTGATTCTACTTTGGTTTTGGAAATCATGTAAAAATAGATAAAAATCATAACAGATATCCTAATAATGATTGAGGCCAAATTTGGTTTAATATTGACCCCGTAATTTAATCAAAAGCAGAAGACTTTGGAAAGTTTACAGAAATTACCAATAAATTAATTGAAATTGTAGAAAATGACTTTATAAGGACAATAACAAATCGGCTACAAAGTAACAAAACTTGGCCAACACCTCAAAAGAAACATTCATACCATGTTTGGTTTCAATCAATTAAGCGGTTTTCTAGAAGAAGACATTTGTATAAATTTCTCATAGGGTCCTTTGTTAAACTAAGTCCCCCGTTGTCAGCCATCTTGGTTGATGGATTTTCTACAAAGTAACAACATTTGTTCTGCACCTCATAAGTAACATTCATGCCATGTTTGGTTTCATTTCTTCAGTATTTCTTCAAAAGAATACTTTTAAATTGTATGTATTTCACATAGGGCGAAAATTGTAATATTAGGGTTTAAAATATGTCTTGTAACTTCCATTTTTGTATCTAATTTATCGTTTTTTGTTTCATATTTACTGTATGAAAAAATGCATTAGGCAACCAGAGCCGGCTGCTAGACACTTGCCTCGAATTTTATTCCATAAGATATGTATTCATTTACAGTAGGGTACATGTTTAAAAGTAAAAAAAACAGAACAAGTGCGTTTGGTTAACGATGTAATAAACTTGAAAAACACATATTTTGATAACATTTTAATAAATACCAAAGCAGGAACCAACTAGCAATTTCAATAGCAGTTTCAAAATGGTATGTATATTTGGATACAGGTCCCGATCGGCATATGTAAGTGAGTCTGTAAGATTCTTAACAGTCTCTAAATTCGATCTGGTACATTTAGCCACCCATCTGTCGATTTCTTGTATCAGATCATTTGGATATATATGGTAAATCATTCATGTATTCTGTTTCATATGTTAAGACTTATAAGTATAAGTCATGTTTATGTTGTTAAATTGTTGCTATAAACTTATCTATAAGACAGTTATTTTTAGTTCTGATTTTCAAGGCTTTTGATTGGCTGTTAATTAATTATGACATCATTGATCGTTTAACATTGTTACTGCCAGGTCTTGTGTCTTATCAAAGTTTATACAGCCACCACCATCCCCGCCGCTCTTCCATAAATTTTAAACGTTTTGTTTAGCACATTTGATGTTGCTCTGTTAAAATGTAACTTCTTGTGAATATTTTTTCATATATTTATCCTTTTAATTTAGTACATTATCATGATTATTGTGTGTATTTACACTTGTCGACTATATACATGTACTTTGGGCAGATTCGGTAAAAATTGTTAAAGCCATATCGGCCGTATTAATTAATTAATCTGGTAATGGGAATACATAATTCATTAATTCCCCAAAATTCTGTAGTTTTCATTTGTTTCCATGTACAGTACATGTACATTAATATTTGAATGGGCTATTAAAATTGTATAGCAGTTTTGCTATCTTCATCCACATCAATTTGAAGTAATGCTCTTCCGCCTGCCCTCTTGTAGCACACTTGTCTTCCGGCTCTTGTAGTTCTAGGTACACCAAGTAGCATCTAACATTGCTTCCGGCTCTTGTAGCTAACTACACCGAGTTGACCGCTACACCGAGTTGAGCATTACTTCCATGTGCATTACTGACATTGTTATTCCGGCTCTTGTAGCCTAAGCTACAGTGAGTAAACACATACTCTTATGCACTAAAAGCTTTCCAATAGCTGCTACACCGAGTTTAACTATGTCAGTAATTTAGAAAATGCTGAGTCTGCCCCAAACCCAAATCAAGTATAAGTTTTTAGTTATTTTGTATTAAGAAGTTATGTAATATAGTATGATATTTTTGACTAGAGTAATTTTGGGTGATTTATTGTGTATGTAAATATTTTGATATTATGTGTTTTATTAATAGAAATTATTAACTACTTTAGTTTTGTCTAATTATTACATTAGGGAGCGATATAATTAGAGAATCAGAATAGTAAGTCGACATCACTTTTCTTATTACTAAACTAGTGGTAAGATTCGTCGTCAAACTATCCATACATGTAAATGTAGAAATTGGTATATGAGAAGCTGCACTCCCTTGCAAATATGGGGTATATGTCAATGCATAGGATGATACTAAGCAGAGTCTTTACAGTACTCAGTAACTGTTAGGCCTTATATTAGATTATATGGCATCATTTTTGAGCTGTGCACACACTTGGTTCATCTTTATAGAGTTTTGTCTTAGGTTGTTTCTTGCTTCTAGGCATATGTATATGCACTTGGTTTATTGTCAAACTCTACAGAGGTTACTAGCAGTACACTATGAACACTAAAACATCAGGAACATCTACAACTATACATGTATGCTGATTGATCTCAAAATTACGATACATCACTATTACTATATTTGTGTTACCATTCAAGGTGGAATAGGAATACAGTTGAAGGATCGAACTTGGTTTTCTATTCTAATTAGTATTTACAAAATAAATTGAATAATTTCCGGATTAATCTTATTTACTAGAGCTGGTACGAGGTAATTGCCATATAAACTTATCTTCAGTTCTTCTGGAAATCACGAATTTAAATGTGAAATTATGTGGTCAATAAAAGGAAGAAAGTAGTTAACGCGGTAATGATCTTCAATACTTTCGACTGGTGCTTTTGCTCTGTGTCTTTGTCTCAAGTTGTGTCCTTCTGGGCTTTGTAAGAACAACGTGATCTTCATTGCCGATGGACACGCTTCTCTCATACAAATCATGAAACTTGGAAGTATGAATTACTTAATTGTTGAATGATATCAAAATGCAAACATGTTTTTCACCCCTGCATGCCTAAATTTTTCCATTTCCTTTTTTTTACTTATTTATTATTTTTTTTGCCAAAAATTCAGACGAGGCAGTTTCGTCTGCCTCATCGGTAGTTACGGCCCTGAACATTCATGCCATGTTTTGTTTCATTCCAACAACGAAGTCCCCCACTGGCGACCATATTGGATGATGGATCGCCTACAAAGTTACAACACTTGGTCGGCACCTCATGAAGAACATTCATGCCATGTTTTATTTCATTCCATTCATTGGTTCTCTAAAAGAAGACATTTGTATGTATTATCCATAGTGTCCTATGTTAAACTAAGTCCCTCTTTGGCGGCCATCTTGGATCGGCTTCAAAGTAACAACACTTGGTCAGAACCTCATAAGGAACATTCATGCCATGTTTAGTTTCATTCCAACAGTGATTCTCTAGAAGAAGACATTTGAGTGTATTGTCCATAGGGTCCTAGGTTAAACGAAGTCCCCCGCTGGCGGCCATATTGGATGATGGATCGCCTACAAAGTTACAATACTTGGTCAGCACCTTATAAGGTACATTCATGACATGTTTGGTTTCATTCCATTCAATGGTTCTCTAAAAGAAGATATTTGTATGTATTTCCCATAGGGTCCTATGTTAAACTAAGTCACCCTCTGGCGTCCATCTTGGATGTTGGATCGGCTACAAAGTGACAACACTTGGTTTAGCATCTCATAAGGGACATTCATGCCATGTTTGGTTTCATTCCATTTAGTGGTTCTCTAGAAGAAGTACAAAATGTAAAAAGTTAACGACGACGGACGACGGACGACGGACGCCAAGTGATGAGAAAAGCTCACTTTGGGCCAGGTGAGATAAAAAGGGATATCCGTAAAAACTGACAGTATCAAACGTTATCAACCAACGAAACGAGGGAAAACAACTGGCATATTCCTGACTTGGTTAAGACATTTTCGAAGAAACTGATGGATTAAACCTGATTCAATAGCTAGCTAAGCCTTTAACGTGCACGTCAGCTGTTTATAGTTCCGTTATATTGACAAAATTGATATGATAGAGTTATGTGTTTTCTTCAGAAATGATGTATATTAGACGTCTCTGTACTTTTGTTATACCTAAAACTGAGGTTGGAGAGTTGAACACTAAAAGACAAGCTTCATTTCGCCAGTTATTCATATGTCTTTCTCTTCTTATGTGTCTCACCAGTATGATGAATTTTAATAAACCACACTTGCTTAAAATGTCTCGTGTAATCTCCCGCTATCTTTGCACTCCGCATTTTCCATGAAATCATCAGAGAAACAGAGTCTACCCCTCTACCCCTGTTGACTGCAATATTTATCCACTCTCGATTGTAATTCAAATATTATAACAATCTTTATTGGATATACATGTATATCATAATCAGGGCCATCGCAATCTTTACTTAAATTCATAGTATCGTAGCCCAAAGTGTGTAGTTTAAGTTTCTAACAATATTTTGGCTTATTAATAAACGCCTGAAGAATGCCAAAACCCAAGATTAACACTTTAATACTTAAATGAAAAATGAATAAGAAGGACATTGTCAAACAAAACCAAAATTATATCAGAAGTTAAACTATATGAATTTTCTTTTAGATACAAATGTAATCGTTTCGGTTAACAATGTCTTCCGATGCAAAAGGAGTAAGTTTACGACGGGTTTTTTTTCTGGACAAATTTTTTTTCTATTTTTTTCGCGACAAGTCAAAAACATTTTTCTCCTTTCAATTTTAGCATTACATATAGTGGCAGCTGAGGGTGAAACAAACAATTTTTTTTCTCAGAATCAAAAACAAATTTTTTTTCTCTCCAAAAAATGGAAACAAACTTTTTTTTCCAAAAAAAAACATAGCCCCCCCCCCCCCCCCCCCCCCAGAAAATCAAATGGTTGCTGCCTTACGGTTACAGAACATTTTAGATCCTAGGTTGAGACCAAGGGTTTTCTCATACTTTTAGGTCCGAAAAATGCCTAAATCATCGTTTTTGACAATATATCAATTCAAAATGTGTTTATTTTGAAGCCAAGAGTTTCCTCCTATGAAGAGATTTATTTAAACAAAGAAGTAAGGCTTTTGAAAAAGATCCATTTAAGAACCAAATTATAGGGCCATTTTCAAATTTTCTGACATTTTTTAGATTATGACCCTGTGATTGAACATACATGGAAAAATGGTCCTACCTCTGAATTTTGTTCTGACTAAATGTGGCCTTAACAAGATACATAAAAATTCATTTGTCTTTCATTTTTGTTGTAGTAAATTGTAGTTAATCCCCAAACCCCTTAATTTTTCACTATTTTACTTTGCTCTCAAAGCACGGAGAGCGTGTTTCTTCATATAGAAAAGGATATAAATCAGCATCACAAAATCTTTTTGATCAATAACTTTTAACTGGTTCATTCAATTCTCCTCGGTTTTCTTTCTTTTTTTATTATTTTTAATTCCTTTTAACACACTTTTTTACATTGGATATTGTTTCAATTCTTAGGCCTGTACCCCTAGGCCTATATTCATTTGTAAAATTCGGTCAAACATGTTAATAAAATTCTACTTTCGGTTTCAAATAGATAGTTTAAATTGATAACGGTACAAGATTTAATTTAATGTTAAGGGCTCTGTCCCTTAAAATTGACTATTCTAACTATTTTCTATATATATAACAAAGGTTTATGTAAAAGTAACATTTTGGATTTGGATTTCTTTTCTTAAAAGGCGGAGTTTTCCAGTATATCAACATAATAGAAACCATTTACCCCCCTTGGGTTGAGTTTCTCCAATGCATAATTATATGAATACATTTTTACCGTATATTTACACAATTATATATGTTGAATATATATTATGGTCCGGTAAATACTTGTTGATTAATGTGTCCTCGATTGCTTTTTTTCATACACTGATATTTACGTTTGTCATACTGAGATATTTACATAATGTTCTGAATATGTCATGAGATTTTATAGATTTTTAATTTTCAAGTAACTGCCAAAACCATAGGTTAAATAATCCATAACAACCTTTCTTAAACATTCCCATATTAGTATTGTTTTAAATACATCTGTGTTTTCTTTATTTTCAAAAATATAGTGAACATTCGAAATAGAGTGAAAATTCAATTGTTATTTTTCAAATATTGAATTTAATAAAGCATTTAGCGCTATTGTTTGAAAACTTCAAACGATACAATATATACATATATATAATATATGGAAGGTCGTACGGTGACCTATTATTGCTTACATCTACGTCATTTGAACGTTTCGTCCAACAACGATTTCATTTTGCAAATGAAAATAAAACTAAATACATGTTATATGCGTTGGAAGCGCTTTCTGGATCTACTTTCATCAGGAACACTCAAATCCAAAACATTTGAAGGTCAAGGATGTATAAGACCTTTTACTTAAAAGAAATCAAATCCGATAATTTACTGAAATAAACTTTAAAGACAGAAAGTGGCTGATATGTGGTCTTTACAGACCCCCATCCCTCAATGATAATTTATTTATTGAAGACTTTAATAAAACATTTGATAAAATATCTGAAAATATGACAATGTTGTTATTATTGGTGATCTAAATTACAATTGTTTAGATGAAGAAAAATGTATACCTCTAATAAATATGTGTGATGTTTTTGATTTTACAAACATAGTTAAAAAAGCTACATGTTTCACAAAAAATGCATTTCCAACTTTACTTGATGTGATCCTGACAAACAAACCAAATTTTTGTCAAAATATATCTAATTTTAATTGTGGGCTTAGTGATTATCACAACATAATTTCGTTTCAGTTAAAAGGTTTTGTGCCTAAAATTAAAAAGGAATTTATAAATTACAGAAGTTTTAAAAGTTTTGATCAGGAAAAATTTGTACATGAACTAAATTGTGTAAATTTTGATAACTTGCTGTCAGTTGATGATGTCAATGAAGCGTATTCAAATTTTCAATCTGAATTTGTTAACATCATTGACAAGCATATACCAATGAAAAAAAGAAGATCAATAGTAGCACCTGCACCCTTTATGAATAAAGATCTAAGAAGTGCAATCTACAAAAAAATATCAAATAAAAATATTAAATCAAACAATAACATAATTTTATATGAAAATGATTCTAAAGAGGTATCAGAAATTTTCAATAAATTTCTCATAAATGTGACTAAAGATATAGGAGATAAAAACATTAAAATAGACAGAAATCCTCCAAGTATAATAAAAATTGAAGAAAATAAAAATGACTATAATGAGTTGAATTTTAAACCTGTAACAGAAGAGTTTGTGAGTAAACAAATAAATAGGTTAAATATAACAAAAGCCACTGGATATGACAATATTTCACCAAAAATTATAAAATTGGCACAGCCAGTAATATCAAATCCTATTAAAATCTTAGTAAATAAATCAATTGAAAGCTCAATTTTTCCTGATAATCTTAAAGCTGCTCAGGTTTCCCCACTTTTTAAAAAGAATAACTCTCTTGATAAAGAAAACTATAGACCTGTAAGTGTGTTACCATGTATTTCTAAAATTTACGAAAGAGCCTTTTCTCTGAAGCATTGAAAAGTTTCTGCACGCTTGGTGTACGTTTTCATTAATTTTGGAAGCGTTTGTATTCGTATTAAACGACTGTCAAGAAAGTCCAAATTCGGCGTTTTGAGAAAATTTATATGTTCAATTTAGGGAGGTACATGCATTGTTTTAGATATATAAGGCGAAAAGATCGTGTATTACGTCAGTTGAACCTGAATATATCATCCAGCCATCGTATCTAAATCTTGAACACATCAATATTTGTTTCCGATAAGTCAAGTTTTGTTAAACATTTTCCAGTATTTAGTAAATTCTTAGGTCGTGTATTTTCATGTATATTTCTAATAAAACAGTTCAACAAATAATTTCTTTAAAATGTGCGATTGTTCTTTAGAAATAATTTTTGATCAGTATCGTCACCGACATTGTTTTACTGTTGATTTTCTCGACCTTTTTTTTTTATAAAAGAGGTACTTTTCTTATGTTCTCGCGTCATCGGTTTTGCAACTATTGTGCTCGATTCACTGGTATCATAGTTCGATGTGTGAAGTAAGTTTCTAACAATATTCTGTCTTATTTCCAAACAGGTTACAAATTAAAACGTCTGAATAATGTCAAAAGCCGAGATTAAAAAAAAAGCTGAATGGCAGCATTTTAGTATTTATCCCAAAAATTGTATATATGAAGGCTGAGACTACTAGGTATGTGTTATAGTAGTCTCAGATGAAGGACATTGTCAAACAAAACCAAAAACATATCGGATGTTAAACTATGTATTTTCTTTCTGATACAACTTAAATCGTTTCGGTTAAAGATGACTGTCCTTAGATGGGAAATTTGACAAAAACATGTAAAATATGCAATTTTGTTTCAAAACACATTCCACAACAATTTCATGTAGCGCTAAACATATGTAAATAGCATTTTGAGTTTATGGAAATATGTACAATTATTAAAAAAATATTTGAAGTATATGAAATAGACTCTTTATCATTCAGTTTCCATTAGGAATTGACAACTTTTAGATTATAACCCTGTGATTCAAAATCCATTGGAAAATGACCCTACCTCTTAAATTTTTAATGAACACATTAACAATCTTTCAGAAAAATGACAAAAAAATATATGGCATGAACACTGTAATATCATACTCAGTTTTCTGACTAAATGTGGCCTTAAAACTGTTTGTTATATGATAGACCTTTAAAAAATTTATTTGTCTATTTTTGTTATTTTAGTAAGTTGTATAGTAAATCACCAAATCCTTAATTTTTTCCACCATTTTTCCTTGCTCGCAAAGCAAAGAAAAAAAAAGACAAATAAGCATCACCCTGTATTGTTGATTAGCAACCTCAGACTGGTCCATTAAATTCAACTCGTCTTGCTTTATTTTTTTGTTGTTGCTTTTAACACTCTTTAGAATATTGGATATTGTTTTAAAAACTTAGGCTTTGTAAAATTCGGTCAAATGTTAATAAAATTCTAACTTCGGTTTCCAATAGTTAGTTTAAATTGACAACGATACAAGATTTAATTAAATGTTATAGGCTCTACCCATTTAAATTGGCTTTTATAACTGTTTTCTAAATAACAAAGGTTAATTTTGAATTTTGATTTCTTATCTTAAAAGGGGGAGTTTTCCAGTAGATCAACATAATAGAAACAATTTACCCCCATTGAGTTGAGTTTCTCCAATGCATAAGTATATGAATACATTTTTACCGTATATTTACTTGCACAATTATATGTTGAATATATACTGTGGTCCGGAAAGTATTTAATTAATTTGTCATCGATTGTTTTTTTTTTTTTTATTATACATTGGTATTTACGTTTGTCGTTTTGAGATATTTACATAATTTTATGACTGTGTCATGAGAAAATATCAATTTCGATTATCAAGTGGCTGCCAAAACTCTAGGTTAAATAATCCATAACAACCTTTCATAAATATTCCCATATTATTATTGTTTTAAATACATAGATCATGCTCTGTGTTTTCTTTATTTTCATAAATATAGTGAACATTCGAAACAGAATGAAAATTCAATTGTTATATTTCAAATATTGAATTTAATCAAGCAATGGCAGCTTTTGTTTGAAACTTCAAACGTTACAATAATACATAATATATTGAAGGCCGTACGATGACCTATAATTGCTAACATCCATGTCATTTGAACGTCTCATTAGCAATCATACCACATCTCCTTATTTTCATGTATATATAATACATTTGTAAAGGACGTTATGAAGAAAATACGAACTGTCCAACAACGATTACATTTTGCAAATGAAAATAACACTAAATATACAATATTAGGTCAATGTCAGAAAAATATCAACTTTTTTGTATGAGGCTGAGAAACTCGGGAAGGGCGAGGTTCTACCGAGCTCTTCCCCAGTTTTGCACCGAGTACAAACAAGTTGATATTTTTCTGACATTGACCTAATATTGTTTTTATACTGCAACTTAAATAAATAAATTCATAGCTATTTAAATTGTAACACAAATTTCAAACTTATTTTCACCCCTTGATGAACCCCTGACTGTGGAAAAGGTGTTCTATGATGAAATTGACATTGCACAAAATATAACTAGTTGCAGTATAATACATTTATGCGTCCGAAGCGCTTTCTGGATCTACCTTCACCAGGAACACCCAAAGCCAAACCATTTGAAAGTCAACCATATATAAGACCCGAAACTTGTGAAGAGCGATATATTTTTTTTAACCAAATAATAATAAAAAAATCAATCTAAGGCAGCAACCATTTGATTTTCTGGGGGGGGGGGGGGGACAAATTTTTTTACAATCTATTTTTTTCACGACAAGTCGAAAACAATTTTTTTCTTTCAATTTTAGCATTACATATAGTGGCAGCTGAGGGTGAAACAAACAATTTTTTTTTCTCAGAATCAAAAACAAATTATTTTTTTCTCCAAAAACTGGAAACAAACTTTTTTTCCAAAAAAAAACCATTTCAAAGAGAGAGAGAAAAAAAAACGTTTTCTTAAACTTCGAGTTGCATTAAGGGGTCGTTTCAGCATTATTTAATGACATTTAATTTAATTCAACCTTCAATGAAAATAAATGTGATTTAAAAGAAAATGTTCTTTTATAATTTTATGAAATAACCTGCATTATCTGACTAATAGTGGGTGAAAATATTACGAAATGTATGGTTTTTGAATTTGGATTTATTTAGAAAGTCATTATTAGGTTATGATAATACATATGCTTTTATTGACTTTCTATAATCAAATTTAAATATAATCTGGATGCATTCAAGGTTTAAAACTGGAAGACAGAATCCGTTTATATTGGTTTTTTTTTGTCGTCTTTGCATGAAAATAAAAACTATTTTTCAGATTATCGTATATACTTTGTTGTAAAGATACTATAGAAAGAAGGAAACACTATATACAAAGTTATATGATACAGAATTTAACTCAATAAGACAGTAACTCCACATCACAAGCAATTTATGGAGAAGATTTCATAGGTATATATTTTACTTATGTCTATCTTTTTTTTGTGTGGGCAAATACAATATGCTTAAACTAAATAACAAGCAACTGAAAAAAATACCTAGAGATTATTAAAGTGTTACGTATCTAATCATGAAATTTTGTCAAACTTTATATTTTGTAAAAAAAAAATGTAAAAAAAACGGAGGAAAGCTTCTTTCTTAAACCTTCATTGCCAACAAAGGTCTTGTTGCCATTTATTTCGGCATGATCCTTCATCATTATATTACTCAATCAACTATAAAATTCTTTTAAGATCACTTTGTTCCAGTTATTCCTTATGCCTATACCGTACCTATTGCTAATAAGATCTTTATCTACAAGCTTATGTTGCAGAATCTCAACATTGACGAATTAAATCCTCCGGAATGCATCTGTGCAGATTCCCAATTCTTATATGATTGTTGCTTGATTGATTGTTGGTTGCTTAACGTTCAGTGGCAAATATTTCATGCATGTCCAGGACGAGAACAAGTTAACAATAATATACAATAGGTAGGTCTTGTAATAATAGAGGTCATCTGGGATGATGGTCGGGGAAATTTGGACTGCCAATGGAAAATGAGGGTATATTGGATAGGGACAGAAATTTTGCCTTGCAATAGGCCACCTACGGACCCCTCAAAGAGTTGTTGCAAGGGTTTTTAACTTGCAAAGAGCGTGGCACTCTCTTTACACGAGGCATCGGATTTAACGTCCCCATTCTGACCGGAAGTGGCTGAAAACTTGATACATCCCGCACAGCCAAACGGACGCCCCACTTTGGCAAGCGTTTTATTGCCGGTCGGAAGAAGATCAAGTGACCATATTTCTATTCCCCAGTCACCCTTAGGGCCCAATTCTTATACATTTGAGACATGTTGGCTAAGTTTGAAGTTGGTGGGATTGCAACTTTATGATGAACTACCTTGACCAATAATTTAAACTGATATAAGACGGACGAAGAGACAAACGCACGGGCGGACAAACGAAAGGACCGGAAAACATCATGCCCCTACTACTTGGGCATAACAAGTAATAGTTCACTCTTTGTTATACCGAGGTCGTGCACGAAGATGTTAAGCAGGAATAACAAGTTTATCCATAACGAGATCATCATTTTTATCGCCTTTTTTCGGGTAAAAATTGAAAGCTTAGTATTCAGATGTTTTTTAGACTCTTTGGTGTAAATTGCCATTTTAATGTCGCATTTAAATTGAAAAAATGGCAAAGATTCAAAATATTTAACACACGATTTCCAATATCTATCATACCATCCTACTCGTCTGATGCGGAGACATACGAATGTTACCATTTGTGCTATAGCGTTCCTACTGGTACCAAATTTAGAGGCATTGAAACATCAAATCATTTGAAGTGTACTTGCTGTGTCGCTCACCTTGGTCTATATGCATATTCAACACATGACACTCTCCAACATCGTCGGCGAGAATAGACTTTATGACAAAAATCTTTCTTTTGTTAATCTTGTATTGCTGATCATTTAGTCCGTTTAGTTTCTCTCTATCTTCTTTAGTTTTTGCTCAAAACACAAAAGAAGGTAAAAAAAATTCCTAAATTAAGGGCAATCACTCCTATGAAGAGTGACAGTCTACTAACTATATCGGCAAAATGTGACTTGTTAGTTCAATTCAATTCTTTATTTACACTCAGACACAAAATATGTGTTACATGAGGACAAATTACAAATCAAATACAAGAAATGACAGAATAGACAGGAAACTAATAACAAAAGTGTACTTTCTAAATTAAGATCATAAAACTTGTAAGATACATGCATCATACTAAATGAAAGTAGATAGTTTCTTGATAAATATAGCTAAATTATTCAATAACTGACAGTGACACAATGACAGCATCTTTTGCATTTTTAGTACAGATGGGTATGTTGTATAATATTTCGGTATATATTTCTTCCGAAGTTCAGTAATAGTACTATTATTACATACATATAAATAATGATATTCATCACCAATACATTCATTACATAAGGTACATATGCGATCGGTTCTAGCGATGTTGTACCATCTGCCAGTTTCAATAGGAATTTTAAGATTGCATGTTCTCAGTTTTGAAATTCAGATTATTTTATCCTCTGGAAAACGTAGACGAGTTATCAATATTACTGAACCACTTTTGAAGAAACTGATCTTCAGAGGAATCTGTTTTATAACAGGTTTGATAGTTAAATAATCATAGTGTTGGTTGAAAATAGTAGATCTTGCCTTGCTAATCAATTTTGCTTATTTAAGTTTCTATCTATCTACTATAATTTCTATCATATAAGGCACAATGCAAAAACAGTGGTAAAAATCGTCATTAAAGGGTAATAACTCCAAACAGGAGTAATCAAACGATTTCCACCATAATGTAGTAATTGTAGATCTTGTCGTGCTGATAATTTTTGCCTATTTAAGTTCCTATTTATCTATTAAATTTTTTAAGATATAAGGCAAAACGCAAACATTTGGTAAACATTAGAACACACCCGTGATATCGCGGGTCCGTGACTGATATATAACTATGCGTATGCCTTATTTTAGTATTGGTATTGTCATCTGATAAAGTCATGCCGATTATAACATGTATAGAATAGAATAGAATAGAATATTTTATTTACCAAATTAGGGCCCCAGGAGGGCATATGATACAGACAATATTATTATAAACAATAACATAAGATGCACAGTGTTCTCTGCTTTCAAAATCTTTCTGTTTGAACCCGTCAACCTGGAACCTATCAATTATTAGTAATATTAATAATTTGGAAAACAAAAGGGCCTGGAATGGAGTATTTTTTACTCAACAGTATACAGCAAAATTCTAAATACACTGTTTGGTGGTGCGCCTGTCAGATGCGGAACGTACAGATAAGGTAATAGGTAACAGGTGAATATACTATAGGTATCGGTGTCGGACTCGATCCGGAACTTCTTAATTATTGGCAATATTAATTACGTGGAAAACAAATGGGCCTAGAGTGGTGTAATTTTTAATCAACACCATTGTACTATATTAGTTATATATAAA
Organism: Mytilus galloprovincialis; assembly: GCF_965363235.1. Taxonomy (NCBI): domain Eukaryota; kingdom Metazoa; phylum Mollusca; class Bivalvia; order Mytilida; family Mytilidae; genus Mytilus; species Mytilus galloprovincialis. The sequence continues at coordinate 41,816,028 of NC_134850.1, read as the reverse complement.
GTTGAATTCTTTGATTCATCGTTTTTACGTGATGACGGCTGACAAATTGGACCTCGTAATTTTAGTATTATAGATTTGTCATCAAAGGACCATAACTCTAATAAGGAGTCGACTGACGATTTCAATCAGTCTAGCTGATCATTTTTGCATTTGAAGTTTCTCTCTATCTATTATAGTTTTTAAGATAAAAGACAAAAATTAAAAAAAATGGTAAATTTGTTATTCAAAGGCAATAACACTATAAGACATTCTGAACATTTCTGCCTTGTCAAATTTAGTCTAATTATAAAGAAAGGCAACAGTAGTATACCGCTGTTCGAAATTCATAAATCGATTGAGAAAAAAACAAATCCGGGTTACAAACTAAAACTGAGGGAAACGCATCAAATATAAGAGGAGAACTACGACACAACATTAAAATGTAACACACACAGAAACGAACTATAATATAACAATGGCCATTTTCCTGACTTGGTACAGGACATTTTAAGAAAAAATGGTGGGTTGAACCTGGTTTTGTGTGCCAAACCTCACGCTTTTATGGCAATGTTAAATATAACATTAAAATGACAACATTACATGACAGGACTACAATACAAATAAATGGGAGAACACATAGGACAGAGAAAACCATGAATAATAGCTAACAAAAGGTACCAGGTTTAAAATTTAATACACACAAGACTAACCAGTGACGCTCAGATGAAAAAAGTTCGAAAGCAAAAACAAGTACAATGTTGAAGAGCACTGAGGACCAAAAGTTCCAAAAAGTTGTGCACAATACGGCTAGGGTTTTCTGCTTGGGATAAGAACATCCTTATTATTTAGAATAATTCATACTTTTGCAAACAGTAAATTTTATGAAATGACTATATAATAGATATACATGATAAAACCGAAGTGGTGACTAACTACAGAATAAAAACGGATACATTACACAAAACAACCTAAACCAGCACATAAAAATACACAGCCGAGATAGCCAAAGCCATCAACGCACAAAGTGACGTCACATTTGAATTTCTAAAAAGTTTTCCCAAAAATAAGATAGAATTAGGATAGAATTCAAGATTAGATTTGTAAGACTGATATAACATTTATTAATAACAATGAAAATTACAATACTAATTAATATCAAATTGTAGTAGTAATTAGATAATTAATTGTATTATCTAGCTATGTCGGTGTTTCTTCTGAATCAAATTGTAAACCAAATATATCGTGTAGACTAAAATCTAATAAATGAACTGGATGATTAATTATCTTTACCATTACACACGAATACAACAGAAAAAAATAAGATTTACAACTACTAACATTAAGACATTTGACAAAATCCGATGAGAATAACAAATATAACGGTTTTCAAAATAATAGACAAAACTTGCATTTTACCCCTATGTTCTATTTTTAGCCATGTCGGCCATCTTGGTTAGCAGGCGGGATCATCGGACACATTTTTTAAACTATATACCTTAATGATGATTGTGGCCAAGTTTTGTTAAATTTGGCCCAGCAGTTTGAGAGGAGAAGATTTTTGTAAAAGTTAACAAACGACAACGGACGACGACGACGACGGACGACGGACGACAAGTGATGAGAAAAGCTCAATCACTAAATGATTAGTTTTCATGCATAGAATATTTTCCATTCGAAGGTATAATATGGTAAGTCGTAAAAAAACCGGCTTTTTAATTTGACATATCTAGAAACACATATTCATATTTGTGTTATAAAATTCATGAAATGAAATTTATTGAAGGATATACCTCCAGCAATATATGAGGGTATAGATGGGTTTACAGGGCATGTTCTCAGGATGCCTGTATCCAATATAACCAGGATAGCTCTTAGATGGACACCCCAGGGAAAGAGACCAAGAGGAAGACCCTTAACCACCTGGCGTTGAACGGATTGAAGCAGAACTGAAGGAGCTAGACATGACTTTGGGAGAAGCCGAAACAAAGGCTAAAGACATAACTGGATTGCGAAATCTTGTTGCGACCTTATGCTCCAACCGGAGCGAAGAGGATAGGTAGGTAGGTAGATGAGTTTACAGAATAGAAAATAATGGACAAAACGTGCTGAATTAAGTGCAAAATAAATAAAGAACAGAGAATAACGGGGTGCCAAAATATAAAGAATAGAGAATAATGGTGTGCTAAAATATAAAGAATAGAAACGAAACGAAATTTGTTATTTTTTCAATATGTTTGTGTATGTATTTTTGTTTTTGTTGGTTTAGATTTACAATATTGTACCTTTATGTAAAGATAGAGCTAATACATAGGTTAGCCTGCTGTCAAATCGAATTCAATTTCATATGAATATTGTTTAACTAAACTAACCTTTTTCGTCAATAGGTTATGACGTATTATTTTCTTTGACAATTTTAAGTTTTGCAGTCAGACCAGTATGGTACTTGTTTAATCATGGCGACATTGTGTTTATAATTCTTGCTGTGACATTCAAGTTTGTCATTGCGTTTCGTTTGCTTTCCTTAGAATTCATATATTAATTATTAGTTTTTTTTCTGGATACCAAACACCCACTTTTCAATTGTTCAGATTGTGTTGGATATTTGATTCGTATGTCGGTTACCGCCTTTTAAAATCCATTTTAACTATGTCTCCGTTGTCCTGAAAGAAGTTCATGCAAATCGAAAGTTGATATTTAATTTGCTTAAGATTTAAATGTCACACCAGGTACATGATGTAAATAAATTGTAACATGTAGACAGAAAATGGTGATAGGGGTCTGATTTTTGGCAAGGAGATCCTTGATATATTGGATATCAATAGGAGAGCTTTTTTTTAAATTTTTGGTCAGAAGTTCAGGAATTTTTCACATGATAAAAAGGATCTTAATTTTCCAAATAGGTTGAATTGCTACAAGTTTCGTATTACATTTATAATACATAAATGGTTTCATTTTAATGAATACTATATATGAATAGAAGGAGATGAGACAGCAACTCAAAAGTCATCTAGAGGGCAACATAAGTCAGCAAAAATAGACATCTAGAGGGCAACATACAGTCAGCAACAATAGACATCTAGAGGGAAACATACAGTCAGAGCAACAATAGACATCTAGAAGGCAACATACAGTCAGAGCAACAATAGACATCTAGAAGGCAACATACAGTCAGCAACAATAGACATCTAGAGGGCAACATACAGTCAGCAACAATAGACATCTAGAGGGCAACATACAGTCAGCAACAATAGACATCTAGAGGGAAACATACAGTCAGAGCAACAATAGACATCTAGAGGGAAACATACAGTCAGCAACAATAGACATCTGGAGGGCAACATACAGTCAGCAACAATAGACATCTAGAGGGCAACATACAGTCAGAGCAACAATAGACATCTAGAAGGCAACATACAGTCAGCAACAATAGACATCTAGAGGGCAACATACAGTCAGAGCAACAATAGACATCTAGAAGGCAACATACAGTCAGCAACAATAGACATCTAGAGGGCAACATACAGTCGGCAACAATAGACATCTAGAGGGCAACATACAGTCAGAGCAACAAAAGACATCTAGAGGGCAACATACAGTCAGCAACAATAGACATCTAGAGGGCAACATACAGTCATAGCAACAATAGACATCTAGAGGGCAACATACAGTCAGCAACAATAGACATCTAGAGGGCAACATACAGTCAGCAACAATAGACATCTAGAGGGCAACATACAGTCAGCAACAATAGACATCTAGAGGGCAACATACAGTCAGCAACAATAGACATCTAGAGGGCAACATACAGTCAGAGCAACAATAGACATCTAGAAGGCAACATACAGTCAGCAACAATAGACATCTAGAGGGCAACATACAGTCAGCAACAATAGACATCTAGAGGGCAACATACAGTCAGAGCAACAATAGACATCTAGAAGGCAACATACAGTCAGCAACAATAGACATCTAAAGGGCAACATACAGTCAGCAACAATAGACATCTAGAGGGCAACATACAGTCAGAGCAACAATAGACATCCAGAGGGCAACATACAGTCAGAGCAACAATAGACATCTAGAGGGCAACATACAGTCAGCAACAATAGTCATCTAGAGGGCAATAGACATCTAGAGGGCAATATGCAGTCAGCAACAATAGACATCTGGAGGGCAACATACAGTCGGCAACAATAGACATCTAGAGGGCAACATACAGTCAGAGCAACAATAGACATCTAGAGGGCAACATACAGTCAGAGCAACAATAGACATCTAGAGGGCAACATACAGTCAGCAACAATAGACATCTAGAGGGCAACATACAGTCAGCAACAATAGACATCTAGAGGGCAATAGACATCTAGAGGGCAATATGCAGTCAGCAACAATAGACATCTAGAGGGCAATAGACATCTAGAGGGCAATATGCAGTCAGCAACAATAGACATCTAGAGGGCAACATACAGTCAGCAACAATAGACATCCAGAGGGCAACATACAGTCAGCAACAATAGACATCTAGAGGGCAACATACAGTCAGAGCAACAATAGACATCTAGAGGGCAATATACAGTCAGCAACAATAGACATCTAGAGGGCAACATACAGTCAGCAACAATAGACATCTAGAGGGCAATAGACATCTAGAGGGCAATATGCAGTCAGCAACAATAGACATCTAGAGGGCAATAGACATCTAGAGGGCAATATGCAGTCAGCAACAATAGACATCTAGAGGGCAACATACAGTCAGCAACAATAGACATCCAGAGGGCAACATACAGTCGGTAACAATAGACATCTAGAGGGCAACATACAGTCAGAGCAACAATAGACACCTAGAGGGCAACATACAGTCAGCAACAATAGTCATCTAGAGGGCTACATACAGTCGGAAACAATAGACATCTAGAGGGCAGAATACAGTCAGCAACAATAGACATCTAGAGGGCAACATACAGTCGGCAACAATAGACATCTAGAGGGCAATTTTTCTGCAAAATAAAATAAAAAGAACTCAATGACTTCTATCGGCATTTGCTGTAGAAATTAACTTTATATAAAATTGAGAATGGAAATGGTGAATGTGTCAAAGAGACAACAAATCGATCAAATAGCAGAAAACAACCGACGGCCACCAATGGGTCTTCAACACAGCGAGAAAATCTCGCACCCGGAGGCGGGCTTCAGCTGGCCCCTAAACAAAATGTGTACTAGTTCAATGAAAATGGACGCCACACTAAACTCTTTATATACATATCTAAACTTATTTATTTAATGGTACATGATAAAGAATATATTTACAACAATGAGTACCACATTATCTAACAAAATCAAGCCACGCCGGCTGTTCTGTAACCCTTCGCGGACGCCTTGTGTAGCGGATTCATCACTTGGATCAACAATGTTGTACGCACTTTCAGACTTATCTGAGCGCTGTTATTAATATATCGGCTACGGTTGACGTAGGCATGTTAGGATGTTGAAAGCATTCAGTCCGTTTGCTGTAATAATCGTTAATGACTAGGATATACTTTTGTCCTCTCTCTGTTTCGGGTAATTCTCCCAATATATCCATCGCAAACCTTTCCATTGGGTAACCCGATTTCTGCAGTTGCATAGGAGCCCGTTGTTGTTTATTCGGACCTTTTCTTTTAGCACAGACTTCACAACCGGTTATATAAGCTACTACGTCCTGTCGTAAACCAGGCCAGTAGAATATATTTTTGGTTTTAGATGGTGTTTTCTTGATGCCAAGGTGGCCTGACGTCTTGTTATCATGACACTGCTTAAGTATTCGACGTCTTTCTGTGAGGGGTAATATCACTCAACTTTTGTTGCTGTCTTTGCGCAATTTGCAAAGTACTAAGCTTTTTTACAACATAATTGTACTCACCTAAATTTTTCTAGTTATGCTTGTGTCCAACTTGTTCCCACTGTCTTACAATTTGTAAGTTTTTGTCATTGTCTTGAAGATGTTAGAGTAGTATTTCTATGTCGTCTTTCATGTCACTTTCAACTTAAACTGACTTTGATGACACGAGCTAAATTCACACTGCCTACAAGGTGTCCTAGCTAACGCATCTGCGTTTCGATGCTGACTTCCTGGTGTGTGTTTTATCTTCATGTCATCAGTAATTAACACATCAAGCCATCTTGCTAACTGCCCCTCTGCGTTTTTGAAGTTTAGCAACCATTGCAATGAGCTGTGGTCGGTTCGAACGATGAATGTTCGGCCATACAGAAAATAACGAAATGTACCACTGATAAAAGTTCTTTTCTGGTGACACAATATTTCCGTTCTGTTCTGCTTCCAAAAGCAACGACTCTTTCTTTACCATCGATCTCCTGTAATAGCACATCTCCGACAGCGTTATTACTCGCTTGCATCAACTGGAATGGGGCAATCCTTTATGTTCTTTATTCTCTCCGGACACTACGTCTTTATCCACCAATAAAAACTGACAGCCACGAAATAGCACAATAGTGTTGAAAGTGGCGTTAAACACCAATCAATCAATCAATCAATTAATTTATGGTCTTTGTCTTTTCTGGGTCCGTGGCTTCCCCTTCCGCGGTGACAAAGGAAGTTAACTTTCTTTGCAAATAGTGTGCACTTTCTGGGTTTCAGCTTTAAACAAGCACCCTTCAGCCGATCAAAAACCGAACGAAGATTTTGGAGCATCTCCTCAAAGGACTTTCCAACTACAATGATATCGTCCAGATAAACTAGACATACAGTCCACTGTAGTCCCGCCAATACCTTTTCCATCAATCTTTCGAAGGTTGCTGGTGCGCAGGCCAGACCAAATGGCATCTGTCGAAATTGAAACAGTCCCTGTCGGGTGGCAAATAAAGTTTTCGGACGATCTTTCTCTTCCATTTCCATCTGCCAGTACCCCGAACAAAGGTCTAAAATAGAGAACCATTTATATCCGGACAATTGCTCTAATGAGTCGTCGATGCGGGGTAATGGGTATGCGTCTTTTACTGTTAGATCATTAACCTTGCGATAATCAACGTAAAAGCGCGTAGTTCCGTTCTTTTTCTTTACCAATACTATCCAAGATGACCATGGACCGTCGGCTCGCTCAATTACCCCGAGTTCCAGCATGTCATCGATATGCCTATCAACCTCCTCTCGCATATGAATAGGTGTGCGGCGAGGCGGTTGTTTAACTGGTGCATTATTTCCTGTATTTATGTTGTGGCGCACCAAGTTAGTTCTATCTAAGTCCCTGTCTGATCCTGCAAAAAGATCTTTGTATTCATTTAGGAAATTTTCGACTCCTCGTTTTTGCTCCTGACTAAGATTTCCGTTGCAATTACTCAGTAATTTTTGTAACTCAATACCTAGGTCCTTATCCTTTTGTCAAACAGTAATATATTTGTTGTTGCTTATCACGTCCTTGACAGTGGCTTATATTTCCTACAATTGTCCCAGCTATAATTGTCTTCACTTCATTCGATACATTCATAAAGCGCAGTGGTTTGGTTTCTGAGGCTTTCACTAAAGTTCTTGCCATTAAGGCGCTTGTCCTTTGCTATGAATTTGTCACAGGGTTCAATGATTCATTCTTTGTTGACGGATAATCGGTAATGTGACCTCGGACCAAAGCTTCTGTACTTGGCTGAACGCATGTACTTTCAACTACTGACACTCTATAACAACCAAGCTGTCCAGTGAAGTTCAGTGGTATCTTCTGGTTATGGCAAACCATATGTTCATCTAGTAAATTAATCAAAAATCTATGTTCCCTCAGAAAATCTAAACAAATTATACTCCTATCGCAAGATCCGCTACTAGGGCCTCTGATAAGTACTCTTTTTGTTCAATCCAAAGGTGAAATTATCCTTTTCCCGCAATGACATAATATTTTGAACAACTTGATTGAGCTTTGGCATCTATTCCTTATTCAAACTATTGAAAAGTTAATTTGATATAAAAGTGACATTGGCTCATTTCTCTACGAGAAAACTTGACTTTATATTTCCTATAACTACGTCTATATATGCCCCCTGCTTCTTTCGTAGAGTTATTTTGGACACTCAATTTGGCCGCTGTCTTCTTGTTTGAAAATGTTATGGCCGCTGTATTCTTGTTTGAGAATGTTCAGCCGCTGTCTTCTTGTTTGAGAACGAACTTGCCTCACGGAGCCATCCCATATTCACAGAAACAGCAGAATAATTTAGCAAATGTGAGGCCCCAGTGGCAAAAAACAGAGAAAAATGCCTACCCCCTGTGTCATAAAACAGATAATTTAACCTGTAAATGCTATGATTTTATTATTATAAAGGTCTTTTGTATAGCAAACAATAACTGTGCTTGGAAGTTAACCAAACAAAAGATGTAAGCAGTCAGTTCTATAAAACTTTTAGTGAATTCATACATCAGACTGGTAATTTCACACATATAACTTTTGCAAATATGGCTCAGTTTAAACACTTCTAGTTCATATATTAGCTTAATTATGTTAGGTATATGGTGAGAGATGATATTTTTGTGACAAGATTTCTAAATTAACCATTTGAGCACAGGCACTTGTCTCAGAATTTTTTTCCCTATATACCTTAATTTAACACGAATAATTTTTCACAAAACTTCATAGTAAAAGTGGTGCAGTTTTAGCCGTAAAGGAAATTCAATTGTCTATATTTACAGAAATACAACCTTTACGTGTGCACTTATATACCTGTGCACTTTAATCGCAAAGTCGCCTATTCACCTATTACCCAGTGCGTATTTTCAACTTATATACTCCCTGCAACCTGAGTACGCGTACGATTTGATCACTTTAAATAGCAATCTTGATATGGACGATAAATTTATACAAATCATGAACTGTTCAAGTATCCAACACTATTTGTGTAAAATATTACATAAGTTTTTTATTCGAAGAAAGTTATTTTCATAGTATACTAAATATATTTTAATCAGAATTTACAAATGTTCTTTAACGTAAATATTTTTACCATTAGAAAATTTTAATACAGGCAATAATTTTTAGGCAGTGGCTATTTGACCGGCACCGGCAAAATAGCAAATTTGCTATTTTGCCGGCACTGAATAAAACTGTTCATTGATGTGATTAATAGAGAATAAAAAAGCTGAATAATAATTTAAATCATTTTATCATAATATCAAGCATTAAAAATATAGTGCAATAAAAAAAATTATTGAAGATGTTCATAAATGAATAATTTATAACTTTATAATATTAATTAAAAGCATAAAAACACATTTGTATATACATTACTAAATATATTTTTTACTGAAATAGTTATAAAAAATCTGTACTACATCACTTCTCCACATAATCAGATTTTGCTGAACACTTTCTGATCGGCTTAAATTCTTTGCGAACAGAACGAGACCTCAAGACAAGTCACGGGTATATCAAGTTCAAAAGAGGACTGTTTCAGCATTCTCGAATGATTCACCTGAATACATGACACCATGGGCTTGGGCATATCCTGAAACAGTTTTCACTCAGGTCGGAAGTAAAACTGGAGGAGAAAGAGAGTGGTGATAGAGAAATTATATGGACAGCTACAACAAGCCAAGGCCAAATGAGGGTCAATTCAAAAAGTTGCTCTTGTATCTTTCATCAAAGTGTGCTTCTCCCGTGTAGGCATATACTCAAACTAAGAGAAGTTAATCACGAAAATTTGTTTTTGAAGCAGTGTCAGATCGTTGGAAGATTAACACAGTCAGGACATCACATAGATTTTTTGATGATACCAGTCAGAGGCAGATTTAGGGGGGCAGGGGGCCCGCCCCCCCCCCCTTTTTGGGAAAAAAATTGGTTGCTTATATAGGGAATCATTTATGCATGACTGGAGAGGGCCCCCTCTTAGGTCAGTCAGTGGGCCCCCACTTATGAAAATTTCTGGATCCGCCACTGCCAGTCATCAGTGTGCTCTATCATATGTACACCAAAACGAGTGAGAAAAATTTCGCAAAGCACAAAATACAGGGAGACACAAATTCTGTTTCATGATGATGATATAAATCTAACAGACAATAAAGAAAATAATACTGATAATGTTCATATATTCGAAAATTCACGAAAACTAGTTTCGCAAGAAGAAGAACGAGATACTGCTGAAACAAGAAGAACACCTATCGGATTCCAGTTGAACTTTGTGGATCGTGTGTTTCGCATATATTACTTCCACCAAATATGAAGAAACGTGGAAGGCCAAAAGGTTTGACCCAAACTATCATCGGTCTTCAAAAAAAGAGTACAATTGTGTGCCATTTCATAAGAAAAGTTCCAAAGAAATCAGGGCATTTTATGAAAAAATGGTGGGTTGAACCTGGTTTTGTGGCATGCCAAACCTCCCGCTTTAATGGCAGTGTTACTTATGACATTAATATGACAACATTACACGACAGGGTTACAATAAATAAACAGATACATAGGAGAAAATATAGGACAGAGAAACAAACAAACAAAAGTCTTAAAAAGTGTGTCATAATAGAATCAAATCGGTAATTGGCAAATGGACTATTGTAAACATTGATTTAATTATTGTCAAAAAGATGCATGAGAAGCTATTAAGACCGTTTATAAAGAGAAGAAAAAGGACCCTACCTACATATGCAACATATGCACACATGATGCAGATTCAAAGGAAGCCAGTGTAATGTGTAGTTCCTGTTTTGAGTGGCATTATTCATCTTGTGCTAGATTAAAACAACTTCCAAAGGCAAAGAATTGGTTTTGTAACAATTGCAAATCATTAATTTAAATCATGTGTCCTTTTGAAATTCGTAGCAAACAACTTTTAATATTGTCTTTTTTAAGATGTACGTAGTTTTACATAACACTATTTTTATAGCATGGCAGGATATTTAAACCATAGATTTTACACATCTTCAATATTAATATTTTTTATTGTACTGTATTTTTAGTGCTTGATATTGATATAAAATGATTTTAAATCATTATTAAGCTTTTTTATTCTCTACTTATCACATCAATGAAGTTTTATTCAGTGCCGGCTAAATAGCAAATTTGCTATTTTGCCGGTGCCGGTCAAATAGCAAATTTGCTATTTAGCCGGTGCCGGTCAAATAGCCACTGCCTAATTTTTAAGCTTTATATTACATTGTATACGTCAATTTTAACCATAGTCAAGAAATTATTATATATTCAGATTTTTAATTTGTTTTTAAAAAACTTTGATATAAGAAAATTTTACAAGTATAAGAACTACGATATAGGAAAATTTTATAAGTATAAGAAACAATTTTAATGAGTAATATTTAGTTGTTTTAACTATTGATCATTAATTGTATAAAGTTTTATACTGCATGTTAGTGTCTCATAAGTCAGTATTTATGGCTGGATATTGATTGTTTTCTGTGTAAATATTATAATTGTTGTATAAGTTTTATGGCAACCAATATTTGGCACTTTAATAAACAATATATATTTATCCCAATAAAAGAAAACAAATGTATGCATGGCTAGATTTAAAGAAGTTAAAAGGCTATATAATAATATTCACGCCAATGACATTCTGAAACCGGGTTTTAACCCGTAAGAACAAGACGTGAGAACATTGCAGAATTTGAAAGAAAAAATATTTGGGTCCAACAAAAAAAGATGGACCAGCAGTGGTCCTTGTATGGAATAGTTTGTGTAATATTGTGGTTTTTTGTTCCATCTGAAGCCAAATTCATCAGATTTAAGCCTGGATATGAATATGAATATAAATTTGAGTCCAATGCACAATTAACAGATTACGGAAATTTCAACATAAAAGCAAAGGTAAGACGATGTTCAGGATGAATAAAGGGTCTTATAATATTTGGCTTATTTTTTTTCAATGAAATTTTAACGTCTAAAAATTATTTAAGAGAGATACCTTTATGTTTTTTTTTGAAAATTGAAGTGATACATAAATCAAAACTGTCCATAAAATGTTTTATATATTGCTATAAATTTTCGATTTTAGTTTTGCAGTCATCCAAATGCGCTATTATATCCTTTATCCTGTTTGGTTTTAATAGCCCAAAATGCGGGATAGACATTCACTTTGCAAAAACATCTTAATTTTTTATTTTTGTTAAGATACTCAAAAGTGCCGCGATGATTTGTTAAGATCATTAGTAAGAAACTCTAACTTGGTTATTAACTTTTCGGCCAGATTCTAAATAAGTTCTTAGTTGCTTGTTTGATCCTCTACGATTTTCTGAAGGAACAATCATTTAAAAACAAAAAGGTATTAAGAAAAGTTGTGTATACAAGTTGTTGCCTCTAATGTTATCGTTTTGATATATTTCCTACTCTGTCTGTGCTGTGGGTTTATTGCGACTCTGTCCACGTATATTTGTCCGCCCTGACAGAAGTTCCCCTGGAAACTTAGTAATAAACAATGCTATATTATCGGTTTCTTTTGGAACAAATAGTCTATATGTACGCTCTTTATTCCGTTAAAAACTATTACTGTAATATTTCTTCAAGTTTAAATAATGTTTCATAATACATCTACCATTTGGACACCTCAAGTGATATCGGTCACGAATGTTGTTATAATATCATGACTTGTTAAGCTTTGGGTGTACATAGAGAGAAAGAAATTCTTACCGGAATATTGCTATGAGTATTGTACGTGAGCTTGCTTACTAAAGTTCTTTAATGTGAATATGTCACCTAAATATGCTAAGTTAAAGTTAGATCATATAAAAAAAACCTTTCTCCTTAATAACAGTTAAGACAGGAAATTTTTACGGACGCCACCATGATTTGGTGACAATAGAATACATCTGTCGCATGCCCGTGACATTTTCCATTTGTCAAAACCAAAAGCAACAAGCGCCAATTAACTGTCTGAATAGCTATGTTAAAACATTCACTTTTTTTCGTAATAACATTAACGGTATCAATTATTATGCACCAGATGCGGATTTCGACAGTGTTGCTCGAGGCCGAAATATTTGAAAAAAACCCAACAAAAACCTAATGAAACGTTGAAAGAGCTTATCAAAACAAATTAAAAGGACCTAAAGTATAGCCAAACCCGCACAAGGAATCAGAGCTTTGCATGAAGGAGATTTATCCCTTAATTTAAAATGTAACTGAACCCACTCGTTTTGTCACTTTACTGAAGATATCATATGTGTGTTCCCTCTTTTTATTTAGAGAGAGGGTTGACACCCAAGATGTTCTTTTTAAAAGATGGATTAAGTTATAATAGGTATATATAATTAAGCGCGTTGACAGTGTAGAAAAGGAACGAATAGGGGCAAGGGGAAACAATATGACTGATTGATGTCCATGAAATCTACAACATCGAAATTTTCTTCTTGTGCATCAATGACATTTATAGCGTTCGTACAAATTTGATCCAACTTTACACTTAATACATTTGATGAATGAATATAAAGGTCATGCTTTTCTCGGACTGTTTATGACATCTCTATACTAAATCCGTCGGATGTGTACTGATTTATAATTTAGCCTGGGAGAAGATGATTTATCTATAGTTGTTATTGGCTTTGGACTTACTTTTTAGCAACAGCGAGTACTTTTAGATCGGTACTTTGTGTCTTTTGTCTTTATGTTTGTTAATTGGTTTGTTTTATGCTTCGTGCCAATCTGATGAGTCAAGCCATTTCCAACTGAGTTTGTTCTTATGTTTTGCTGTTACACCACTGTAAGTGGAAGAGTTGATCACTCACAAACATTTTAACTCCGCCACGTTCTATATACGCATGTCCAAAGTCAGAAGCTTGTCATGACATTCAGTGGTTGACGTTGGTTTCTGTCTTTAATATTTGTTTGTCGTTTTTTGTTTCGTCTTAAATCAGACTGTAGGTATTTTCGATTAATTGTTTTACATTTTGCCGTGCATTTATAGCTTACTGTACGGTCCTGGTATTGCTCATTGTTACAGGTCGTACAGTGACCTATATAGTTGTTTCCATCCACGTCATGTGGACTCTGTTGGATAGTTGTCTTATTGGTTATCATACCAGATCTCCTTATTTTATATCAAATAAACAAAAATTTGAGCTAAAACCAATTAAAGTCTTTTTCCTTTTTAATGACACTGTTATGTGGAAAATATTTCAAATATTAAAGGCGAAACAGGACACGCGAACGGATGATTTCTAGCAATTTAAATACATATTTTTAATAACACAAGGATTGCCTCGAGAGTCAATTAATGTTTATGTTTTGTGAGCATGCAGTTATTGTGTCATAAAAAACAGAAATTCAAATTTGTATTGTCTTTTTTTCAAATACATCTAGAAATAATTGATTCGTTCTTATTTCTTATTTTATTTATCTATTTGAAATCGTGGACTCGTAAACCGTTATGTCTGCGTAACGCGATAAAATGATTAACATTTTTTAACCTTTAACCAGGGACCATATTATGATTTTACTTACTTATTTATTCGAAATTTTGAGTATATAGGTTTGGTTTTTCCTTCGAAACGTATCCTACGTTTAAATAGAGAATATTGGTATTTTAAGAACGTCTGTACCCCAATTAATTGATGCAAGGCATTTATATTACGTAAAGATCATACATTGTGTCATTTTGAAAAGAAAGATTAAACTGCTTTTCCCCCTGTTAAAATGATCAATCTATTAAGTCGTGATTGTTGTTAAATAAGATGTTTTTACTGACTGATTTTATGTCATAAATAGATAAACAAATATTTTATAAGCATTTTAGGGAGATAATGTCATAAGAGGATTGGATTAACCCGAATAATTCAGTCGTTATATTCCGCTGATCTACGAAGGCTACATTAATGGATTAAGGCTCGTGTGGGAGAAAATCGGACACGGAAAGGGCTTGAATTATTCGAGTTAGGATTGGATGAGCATGCAAAATAGTTGTCAAGGCATTCCAAACAAATTAAAGTTTTATTTAGTCTTAGATGCTGTGTAAACAAATTGCCGAAACTGATTACTGACCTCATAACTAGTTTCTTCCCTTAATAATAGGGTCAAGAATAAAAGAAAAAGAAAAAAGTGAAAATAAACAATTAAATTAAAAAAATACAAATGAAGGGATGAATATCTCGTCATGAAAATCCCCGTACAATGTAATATTACAGAATATGTCTTCCACTTGGAACTTATATTAAGGTTGAACTTCTAATTCATGATATTGTCGTTCATTCTTTATTGTTTCTGGTTGGTGTTAAGGCTGTTTTTATTCTTTTATTCTCTAGCTTCTAATATATCGTCATGACAGTCACATAATCAGTGACCGGCAGTATGTATTATTGCTTTCTATAAACATGCTACCATGTTTATAGAAAGCAGTTGATAAACACTCACAACTAGTATT
Source organism: Mytilus galloprovincialis (assembly GCF_965363235.1). Lineage (NCBI taxonomy): Eukaryota > Metazoa > Mollusca > Bivalvia > Mytilida > Mytilidae > Mytilus > Mytilus galloprovincialis. Next base: position 41,800,722 of record NC_134850.1, on the reverse strand, counting down.
AGCCAATGAGTTCCCAGATAAAATAAAGTATACGATTTGAGATGTTGTATCCGTCTTATTTTATTTTCTTACAGATTAGTTTTACGAATATAGATGAAAAGTATGGCTATCAGGAGATTCTTTTACGAATTTATTCGTTTACCTTTTATGCAAAAGATCCAGGTAAGATATCGCAAGGACTCTCTTCCATTTGGAATTTAAAAAAAAACCAAACAAACAAACACAAACACGCAAAACCCACAAAACAACAAATCTGGGACTATTATAGTTAGTATAATAGTCCCAGAACAAATATAATAAAAAGATAAAATAAAAGATACCATAACATAAAAATACACCCTTGATAAATTGACAATTTGTTTTACATTCGATGTTTTTGTGGTAGCACTGCATCATCGATCGATTCATGTCTTTATAAAAAAAAACGCTCATAAATGTATATAGTGTATAGGATTAAAATATTTGAAACCATTCAAACCGCTTGCACTAATTAGTATATTCCTTTTGCAGATGCGCCTGGACATGATATGGACTTGAGTAAATGGTGAGTTATGTTTTAAAGCACAGCTACAGAGAGAGAAAGATGAAAACCACATTTCCCCGACTAAATTAGTCGTAAGATCCTTGCGCACTCTAAAGTACACGGTCCTCCAAAAAAATGACCAAAAGATGTTATCCTTAAACATGTTGAACTATTTTTTTTTAATTTCGCGTAGGTATATAATAATTATACCTGAGAAGGGAGATGTTGGATAAAGGGGGTAAAAAAGTAGGATGTGGGATATAGGGTAAAAAAAATGGATCTAGGGAAAAGATGACAAAAGAGGTGTAAAGCGGGAATAAAAAAAAAATAGGGATACGGGAAATGAGCACTGTGACCTCTGTGTCACTTCTTCACTTGAATGTCCAGACTGACAAAAGTGTCACGGTAAGATTGTTCTTATTAGTGCAGAAAGAAGACCGAAGATGTCATCCCGAATTTCCGGAAAAATAAACCGGCTGAATTCCGAATTCCCCAAAACATATAATATTCAGAATGTTTACGTATATTAAAAAAATCTAGTCTCGTACCTGTGGTTATCCCTAGCTGAAATCATAGCTGAGATTACCCATGAGATTACCATAACCAGAGACATATATGTGTATATATGTCTCTGCCATAACAAACTATGATATCAGGTTAAAGACTTAGTATGAAAAAAGAAATGAAAAATATCTTTGTAAAATGGAAACATTTCCAATATTTTAAACTATTTACCATTCATGGGTTATGTCTTATCTATTATCTGTATTTAAACTCTGAAGTATTCTGTGGTGTTATTTGAGTTATTTGGTAAAAAGATGCTCCGCTCCGCGGCAAAGTTCCCGATTTTCTATACATTAGCTTTGTTTCGTTTCGCTAGAAAATTCTAAATTTAGATTAACATCATAATCAGAAGATGAGGAGGCAGTTTTAAATTTGTTTTCGTTTGCAGAAGTACAACACAGTCGAAGAAACTTATAATTCCTATATTTTCTGTAATATCTTTTCCTCACACGAAATTGGTACTTTTATATATGTCGTTTCCATTATTTTTATTTAATCAAGTACGATGATGAGTGACAGATGTTCAGCAGCTGAGAACTTCTTTTGGGATTCTGTAACAATGCAGATTAATTTTCTGATATATATCAACTCCTTTAATTTGTCGAAGGAGACCAAAAGGACAGAGAACTGATTACTTGAAGTTGATCATGTGTATGCCAGTCATATATATATATTTTATGTATTATAATGCAATGCACCTATGCGGATTGTATATATCCCCGGAGCATCCCCGAGAAACCAGTAATGACGCACCTAAGGTTGTTTTTGTCTCTGCATTTAATCTGGGAACAGTATATCTAACATATATGTTCCTGATTTAATCTACCATTTTAATAATTAAAAAAACCGAAATGGAATAAGAAATTGATAACTTCTTAATATAGTTCAATCAGTAAACAGTTGATATTTGAAACAGTAATAGTAATAAAAATCATGTTTGCTTAACATTACAAACGGACTGTCAAAAAATGATAGGTACCAGCATAGATGTAATACCCATAGATGAAGCTCAACCCTGACTTCAAAGGTTATATGTGCTTTGTAATGGCTTTCACACTTATCTGATAATGACATGAACCAGTTGGTCATGGAGATGCAGATTTACAACCATGACAATAGAAAACTGACAATTAAAAGTTACTTAGCAATTAAACATGCTAAAAATCAGAAAGAAACAAAATAAAAAAATATATTTTATATTGACTTGATTATAAAAAAATTATATTTGTTTAGATGAAACAATATAACAAATTATTCTCGAAAAGAAACTAATAAATATAAATATTTTTCTTTTTTAGGCAGAACTTTTGTTTTGATCCTGTTTAAATTTTATATCAATTTAACTCTATCTTATAATTAACAATGTTTACTATTATTTATAAACAAGTTTATTGAAAATATAATTGTTAGAAAACATTAAACAAGTTGAAAAAATGTATGCTCCAAAAATTTGTTTCCATGCATTGTATGTTTTGTTATTTCACTAAACTTAAAACTCTTTACAGTAATTATAAATACATATTTCATAAACCACTTGAATGAAATTATTATAATTTTTGTAATTAGCCATAAAATATATAAAATTCATCTATGATATATTAACTAACTTATTCTGAAAAATATAAAAATGATTTTAAAAAGACAATTTCCCTTTGAAAACCAGAAAAACTGATGAAAAAAGGAAAATAATGTACTTTCTTATTATTTATTTCCCAAATTCGACGCAGTTCGACACCTTAATGAAGCATATCAAAGAAAAGGTGTATTTCAGAAGCACAGAAAGGTGATATTCCCATTTTCAGGAACTAACAGGAACACAGTTTTTATGAAATATGAAGACACAAGCCTAAAAAATACATTTTTGAATTTAGTTCAATATTTCCCTCGTAAAATGCGGAATTTTTGATCGATTTCATCCATTTTTTGACCATTCTGTTTGTCTGTCCAGTGCGCTAAAAATAGACATATATTAACAACAGAAGGGACATAACTTGAGAAGACATTTAAGAAAATCTATTATGCTGTACTGGTCAATGAGATCAACAGATAAGAGATACGGCTAGAGTTGCTTGATTGGGTACAACACACACATAACATCAAAGAGAGTCAATTTGGTCATGGTTCTTTGTATCTAACAATAGAGAACAGTGGGGAACTTTTGGCGAGCTTTATCTATGGGTATTACATCTATGGTACCAGTAATGACGCACCATAAACAAACCAGGTAAAACCACTTGCACGTACCTGTTAATCGAAAAATTGCTTCAATCCGGATTTTTTAAAGTTAACACTTTTCAACACTTTTCAACAAATTCACTTTTATTAACAACTTTTGACATTTTCATTCACTTCAATGATCATGATAATAGACGCACATAATTTTTAATCAATTTAATTGTAACCTATATAATTGTTCAAAATTTATAAAAGTGATATAAATTCCATATAATTGAAAATAAAAAGTAATTGCATTCATAAAACAACATTGACAATAATACATTTATCAATGTATATACTTCATATACAAATGAAAAAAAAATCAATAAACTATCGAAAATTATATAAAAGACGATCATTTGTTCTACAGTGATTCCCGCTTAAATGTAAAACCATGTCACATGTCAGTCACGTGATTTGAAAATACACAAAATGGGGAAGCATGCGGATACAAACTTTTATTGACCAAAGTTGATATAGGACTGATAATCATTCGGGGAAGGGACTAGAATGTTTTTGACCTTAATAAAATGGCGGAAATTGCCTTGTCTTTAATATTTTAAGCAATTATAACATTTCTGGGCAGAGTTTGAGGCATCTCTGTTGTAGTCAGATGACCTTCACCATCATGTTATGAACAGCAAATGTTTTTGTTTAGAAATATAAAACTGAAAACTAAATCGGTGCCTCATTTCTGGTCCGCGTCAAAACAGGTACCAAAACGATATGGGTTTGTGCAAATTCCAATACAAATAACAAATGTACATATTGCAGGGAACAAGCTTTACAGTGGCCCAGTACCTAATAAACGTATTTACACTTTTGGTATTTAGCTTAATTTTTGTCTCTGAATGACCATAGATCTGTCTCTGAATAACCTTCTTCCACCAATCAACAATCACGTTTTAATTATAATGTCAAATTTTTTTAATTGTGATGTAAAATTTTACAGAAACTTGCATGATTTTAAGTAATGGCAGACAATTTTGCATACAAGTGTGAATACGTTTATGCTAATAAAAATTTGGCTGGGTCCTTAACTTTTTACAGAATATTCCCATATGGTCAATACAAAATTTGAGTTGGGCCACTGAAGTGAAATTTTGAAGCTTATTCCCTGTATTGTCTGTTAAGACATATTTTTTTGTGGCAGATGAGTGAGTGACTGAGTGAGTAAATTGTTAATAAAGTTTGCCTTTTTGAGGTGAAGATTGGTACAAATTGTAATCAAAACCCTATTGTTACTGGTTTGATAGTTATACATATTTAAAGCTATTTCAGGCCTTTAAAATCTTTATCTAAATGATAGTACAGAAAGTCAGACATATAGTGCAATAAGGTGAAAATTCTTTAGATTATATTCAAGCTCATGTTAGGCAATTTATTAATATTATTTCTCCAAAATGATGTGTATGTAATGTATGTAAGTACTATTTTATTGAAAATTACATTTAATAGTTGCAGAAAGTAGGGATCTATCCAATCTAAGTACAATAATGAACAAAGAAAGATAACTCCAATTCAAAAAATTGCCTATTGCTAAAATACAATGCATGATGTTTGATATTAAGTTCACAATCCAAAATAAAATCAATCTTCACCCTTTTAAAATTATCTGCTACATATATTTACCCTATAACATTGAACATGTTGATGTGGTTAAAACATGTTGGTGTCCTAGAGTAAAACAAAACAGTTTTAAACCTTAGCCAGTAATTCAAATTGCTTTTTTCTTTAGGTTCTCATTTGAGATAACACCTGAAGGAAAAATTTTACGTGTGTACCATCCAGAAGAAAGTGATGACTTTGTCTTGGCAACGAAGAAAGGATTTGCTGCTCTTCTGGCATCAAGACTTCATGAAGAAGGAGAGGTAATTATAAACATTACATATTTTTGACCCCTTTTGACCTTGTCAAGAAGCTTTAAAGCCTTTCATCTTATACATTTCTGCCACATTTAATTAATGTTCTTACTGTGACAAGTCTAACATTGTCTAAGATTCCTGTACTCATGAAATTCAAGCTGAACTCATCTTTTTGGTTGATAAATTCCAAAGATGGTCTATGAATATTATGCATTAATTATAATTTTATACAAATTTAGTTAAATGAAAAATATTGATTTTCAATTTTTGAAGCATTACATGATAATTTGAGGAATTGGTTTTATTTTCACAACCACTCACTATGACATGAAATGATAAATTTATGGACTCATTTCTGTGTTGCTCCTTGTTCAAATTGATGAATTCTTAGATACAACCCTCATGTTTATCAGCGACATTGAATTGTTATTATTTTATTACTAAATTTAGGATAGAAACTTAAATCTTTAATCTTTTTAAGTTGTTCCTGACCTGACCACAAATATTTAAGGCATTTTTAATATTTTCCTAAAAACTTTTGGGGCACAAATGATATCAAGTCTTCAAAGTCAACTACATGTATACAGCTCTGTAGTGAGAACTCTATATGTTGCTCCTAGATTAAAATCTTCTTTCATTTCTTTCTACTAAATGTACTCAGTATGTTTTCTATGTTCAAGTCAATCTATAGGTATTCCTTGAGTAAGAGGTCTAATCTGTCTTTTTCATTTAATTTTGAAATATTTGAATATGCTATTATATTAATTACAGATCTCTGGAAGTCAATCACATGACAGTTTTACTTACCAAACTCAAGAACTTGGCCATGAAGGTAAATAATAATGAGCAAATACTCCACAAAGTTCTGAAAATATTTATGTTATATTGATGTTTTACTATAAGTTTTGATGTAGAAGGCAGATTTATTCTGCTGATATCCTGACTATTGGAGTTCCTGATATTAAAGGTGCATACACAGGCTCCAGATGCATAATTTCCTGTTTGGATGTGCCATTTCATGAACCCAATGAGTCAAGGGGACACATCCTTATAATGCTAGCTGAGTCAAAGTCATAAAATTTTGCTCAGTGCTCGGAGCACAAAAATCATGCTCGAAACATGAAATCCAGCATTTTGATTGGTTGAATTTGGAGTATGAGTACATAAAACTGACTCGAAAGTTTTATGACTTCAAGGTCTGTCATCATTGATATCACCTTTTAACTGTCAAAAACTTTATAGAAAACCTGCTTCTTGCTGATCTTTAAATCAAAATTTGACTTCCATCTACATACTTTTTGCTTTGCATAATTGGTAAAAAAAACCTTGGTGAATCAAAAATATGTTTTCTTTGTATGTTCAGTGAAATATTTACTGTCTTTAATTTTTATTTTGATGAAATATGATTATGTTGTTATGTTTTATTTATAGGACCTCATAATGCCACATACACTGTTAAAGAGACAAGTACTGGACTGCAGTTCACTAAAGTACGACATGAACCACTGGTTAAAAATGCAGGTGGAAAATACCAAAAGGTAAGACCCATTTTTGAACATTTAAGCTTAACAAAAACAAGATACATATAATATTGTTCCCATTTCACACTCAGAAAAAGTTAAGTGGGTAAATATAGGGAAAAGTCATTTTAGGAGACGTTTTAAGGGAAGAGAAAATCTGTGCTGAAACAGCTCTTGTTCAAAAACTGTAGTTCAGTAACCAACAGTAAACAATTGCTGATAGGTGTTATTTCCGCTATAGCAAGGGTTTGTTTTGTTAAACAATACTAATAGACCTCAAATACTAATAATATTGTTCACGTCAAATAATTGAATGCCCTGAGTTACTAACTGTCTAATCTTCAACCACATAGAGTCATAACAAAGTGTTCTGGAGGTAAAAATTTTAAAACATATCAAAATATTCAACACGAAAGTTGCAGCATTCAAAAGAAATATGAATATTTTATAAATATTTGTATTTTTTCTATAGTTTGAATGACCTTTTCAATAGTCTCCCTCTAAAAATTCAAATATCATCATGGCAAAGCGTAAAACAACATCTTGTTTTCAACATTTATAGCATCAGGATCAGCATTCTGGCTTTGGGAAAAATAGTATCTCGCTCCTGACATCTAGGCAAACTCAGCAGGTTACCATAGGCTTTGTACTTATCTTTGAAAAACACATTTTTTCTGTTTCAGATAATGCATTACCACAAAGACCTTGAAGTTATACACAGTGTCTTGATTGAAGAAGATTTCATATCACCTTCTAGACCGTCTGCAAAGTAAGTACTAAGTTATACACAGTGTCTTAATAGAAGAAGATTTCATATCACCTTCTAGACCGTCTGCAAAGTAAGTACTAAGTTATACACAGTGTCTTAATAGAAGAAGATTTCATATCACCTTCTAGACCGTCTGCAAAGTAAGTACTTGTGATATTAATCAAAAGATTTAATAAGTTTGATAATGAATTTGAACTATGACAGTATGGATTCATGTATTTTTTAGCCTCAAGTCTACCTGTTTTAATTTAGATACAGATTGAAACATGGTCTTCTCCATATCAGCCTTTGCTTATATTATTATCCTAGATTTCCAGTGATTCTAGAGGAGGGTCTGATATGGGTCATACATGTATATGCAAAAAATGTAATAATCTGTTTATCAAATATTTCTGTACACACCCTGGCTGATGACTCCATTTGTTTTCAGGGATTTGCCAAAAACTGTCTTTCAAATTTTTACTTCATTGAACATTTAAATCCCTGGCCTTGCGGTCATAAAACTTTCAAGCACGATATCGTACTCAGACTCAGAAATCAAACAATCAAAATACTGGATTTGGTGTTTCGAGCACACATTTTGTACTCTGAGTACCGAGTAAAGTTTTTATGACAGAGGACCATGGATTACCTATGTCCAAGAAATCCATGAAAATTGGTACTCCACCAATAATAATGAATCCAATGAGTGCCATTCTGAAGTGATTGAAATATTTACCACTGGAAATTTAGCAAACAATCAAATATAAGTAGTTATTAGGTTTAAATGTGATAAACTATATATATATTTTTTTCTATTCTAGGTTTAATGCATTGCATGGGATGAGGAAAATTAAAGCAGTCAATGAATTCAGTACCATGGGTATGTACAACAATGTATTGAATTTAAAAATTAAAAGATGACTGTTATGAACTATTTTTTAAAAAACCTACTTGCATTTAGAGTTTAATGAATTGTAGTTGTGTTGAAATCATTGTGACATATTGAAACTATTTGGTATATGTTACACATAATAACCTATCCAATATTTTTTTTTAGACATATATAAACTTGAATTTGAACAAGGTGAACCAACACCTGAAGTGGTTATCGTGCGGTTGGGTAATAGTGGGTGGATACCTTAATGTATTTACAGTTGTCTTTCACTATAAAAGTAGAATAAAACGATAACAAAGACAACAACACCCATCAATTACCGCATGGTAAGAGTTTATTATGGTCGACATGTTTGGCCAACATTCAAATAGCAAAATTCTTAATATGTGTAAATAATTTTTATTTGTAGAATTTCCTGAGATGAGAGCCATCAGTAAAGGAAGTCTATCCTATCTGACACGAAGGTTTGAAAGAGATGCTGTCACCAAACCAATGCTTGGATTAGAAGAATCAACAATCCATGTAACCAAGGTCAGAAACTTACAGTGTATATCAGGCTTAGTTACCAAAATACATTATATATTAACTTTGAATTTTAGATATTCTAAGGATTTTCTACCCCAGGAATAGATTACCTAAGCTGTATTTGGCAAAACTTTAAGGAATTTAGGTCCTCAATGCTCTACAACTTTGAACTTTATTTGGCCTTTTTAACTTTTTTTATCCTAACGTCACTGATGAGACTCTTGTATACAAAACGTGTTTCTGGCTTACAAAATTTGATCCTGGTGAAGAACTAATTAAACTCATAGATACCAGGATTAAATTTTGTAAGTCAGACTCATATGGCTAGCTCTTCATCATCTGAGACTTAAGATGATTAATGAATTCAACAAAGATGACCAACACTTAATTATATAAATGGACACAAATATTGAGATAACAACAAACATTTGGTAGAGTCACACAATATTTGGCAAATATAAATTTAATATAAATATAAATGTAATTTAAAAAAAATCCAGCTCCCATGGTCTAATATTTGAACTTTATCATCCATGTATCTTTTTTCAGATGACAAGAAAAATACCAATGCTTGACAGGGCTAAAGCTTGGCAATACATTAAAGGGAATATAACCTGTATGTGGACCCAGCCGGAAAATGGTAAATATATCATAATGACAAAAAAAGAAAAAAAAATGCATGATAAATCTCATTCAAATTTTGAAAATAATCATTTTTGTTGCTTTTCAATGATTTTCAGCTATCGATTTTTTAGATATTCTATAAATGATACAGAACCCTGTAAGTATTTGATTTTTTTAAAAGGAGTAGGTCCAGTAAGATCCCTTTTTGGTCCCAAAATATAGCAGTTTTACAAAATTGTTAAAATGTAAACTTTTAGCTATTTATTGGAAAGTAGAATACTTCTGCTACATAAATATGGGCTGTGTTTTACAATACAATGCACATATATCTGGTACAAGCATCATTAAGTCATGCTAAATTACTGAAATCTTCACAATTTTAGCATTTGAGTTCAATTTTAGACGGTTTTCGTCTTAAATGGAAGTGTCCCCATTTGTGTTCATTCTTAATATTTAAAAGTAAGTTGTATTTGATGATAATACATAACATATGTAAAGGTTGAGAGTAAACACGGATGCGACCCCTTTCATTTTTGACAAAAAACCATCTGAAAAGTGACATATTATGACATATTTGATAGATTTTTCATATTTAAGCTTGAAATTGAGCGTTTGAAATGACTAAATCAGTTAAAATCTTTCACGTAAACTAATTGAATCGACTGAATTAGACACTTAAGTGTTTAAAAAGTGTCCATAATCTTTCATCAGATGAACCTGAAATTTGAGGCCAAAATCAGCCCTTACCGGACCTACTCCTTTGACCTCACTGATGAACAATGACAGTCACAAATGTATAAATGCGCCCTTATGGAAGTTGTGTGTTTTACCATAATTTTACAATGAACCATGTTCTCCCAGGCTAAGATATCAGTTAGTACACCTCAAACAGGTTAAGTGTAAAAACGTTGTTCTATTTATTTACAGGTCGTACATTGGAAGCAAATGCTTGTTTCTTCAAGATAGTCGATGTACTGAAATCTATACCCGAAGATGAACTTGTGAAACTTGCTAACTATTATTTCGTAGAACTGAAATCAGAGTAAGTCAGATTCCCCTTAAAGTTTAATTGTATTGTGACAAAAAGATAGAAGTGTAAGCTTTAAGGTTATTAAAAATTTTCATTTAGCTTAAAACACTTTAACTCCAAAACTTTTTGTGAATTTTCCTGTGCATTACTGATTGCATAGTGTTAAGTAATAGGAATAGTATTTAAATTACAACCAGAAGTAATGACTATTTACATAATAAAAAATCCATGTAAGGATGACACTGATAATTGTCCTTACCAACAGAAGGTTGGTTCTAATGAATTATTTCCCTTAGTTTTTTTTTAAACTTTTTTTTTCAGTCGTTCAAGGTATGTAGGAGCAATGAACATCATGTTGGATGCTTTTGGAGTCATCTATACAAATTTCAGTGAGAACCTCCTGGCAGATTATATTCTAAAGAGTCCTGATCCTAAGCCTACACTTATCTTAAGGCTGCTGACTCACATTGTAGGAAAAGACAACCCACCACATGATGTATGTATTGTACTCGTATAAAGTTAATGATAAATTGGCTATTTCCCCAAGAACTGTTTAAAGACAATTTATGACTTTAAAATGATAAACAAAATGATACATTGAAACAGATATAAATAAAAACATTTTTATGCCCTACTATCGTCCACCTACGATAGTAGAGGGACATAATGTTTTCTGGTCTGTGCGTTTGTCCGTCCGTCTATCCATTCGTTCGTTTGTTTGTTCGTCTGTCTGTCCCGTTTCAGGTTAAAGTTTTTGGTCAAGGTAGTTTTTGATGAAATTGAAGTCCAATCAACTTGAAACTTAGTACACATGTTCCCTATGATATGATCTTTCTAATTTTAATGCCAAATTAGAGTTTTTACCCCAATTTTACGGTCCACTGAACATACAAAATGATAGTGTGAGTGGGGCATCTGTATACTTTGGACACATTCATGTTTAAAGCTGAAATCTAACGAACCTTAACCTGTAGAATAACCGTCTACTTTGAATGCTTTCAATGCCATTAGCCTATATTAATCTGATTATCAAACTTCAGTCTTGGTCAAACAATAAAATGAGAACATAATTATTTGTTTTAGACAGGATTTACTGAAAATGTTTGGAAATTGGCACATGGAATTCTCTTTAATATGACAAATTCACCGAAAGTGAAAAGAAAATCTCAATATAGATAAAATTTGTGAAATATACCATTTCTCTTATCCAATCAAAATACAGCATTATTACATAAGGTGGAATTATCATGGATATTTGATTTGGTGGTTTTACAAAAGTCTGCATACAAGCCTATAGAAAACTTGTTCTTTGTTGAATATTTAAATTAGTTGTTCACCTGTAACCACAAAATCCATGAAAATGGTATCCCACCAAAATTAATGAATCCACAGTCATCAATATTGAAAAGACACCTATCTATTTATTTAAGATCTGTTGTCCTCTAGATTTTGTTCTTGTGTCATTTAGCTGCTGTCTTATTAGACGTTTTCGGAAACTAAGTTTACAATAACATTTAAGTTGACGATGATAATTACAGGTAAACGTACCTGTAGGTCATCTCAAAATACATAATGTCTCGAAAAATGTGGCTACATGCTTTATAAAGGAAAACAATGAGAGATATAGTTTTAATGAAAACCAGCTATTTTTCACCATTTTTATAAACAAGTACTGTTTTTAATCGTCTGAATCAGACGAGGAGCTGACTCCCAATGCTTTCAGTAATTTAGGAATTTTCTTTGCCATAAATTTTTCATAGGTAAGCTGATTTTTTTTACAAGCTGCATCAATGATGCTTTTTCGGGCTCCGCATATACATATACATATATATATAATATAATTCATTTTTTGAAAGTATAAACTATAGTTTGATTCTTTCTTATTTCAGAATATGATAGCTGCCATGGAAGACCTTGTATTTAACAAGGAGAACCACCCAGAAGAGATGTACAAAGAGGATCTCCATGAAAGGGTCTTACTCTGTCTCGGCTCAGTGTCACACAAGTTATCAAAAGCAGGTCGGGAAGAGGAAGCTATCAAAATAACTGTACGAGTTCATCAATGGCTAGGAATACATGGTAATATCTTTGTTTTTTGTTTTGAACCTCTCTATATTTGTTTTTGATTCAATGCAAGAAAGGAAAATTCCTTAGTTCTTTTCATAAATTCCATCCCTTTTTCAGAGGATTTTCCCCCTACAATAGGGGTTAAATTGATTAAATCTGCTTAAAGTTTTTCACATAAATATTGTATATTTTGTTAGATCCATTTGAATACAGAAAGAAAAGAGCCATTCAGAGCGAACAGGAACAAATTGATTACGACCATTGGAGAGTGATTCTGTTAGAAACATTAGGAAATGCCAGAATGGACTTCTCTTTTGAATATATTGTTTCACATATCAACTCAACTAACTCAGCTTGGATCAAAAGAGCTGGAGTTCATGCTCTTAGGAAATATGAACATGAAATGGTGAGTTGTATGTAGGTTATACAAAATAAATCTCCAATTTTGTACATACACGGTAATTTGTATAAACTTAGCTTAAATTGTCAGGAAAATGTTGTCAAAAAAAAAAAAATTTTCTTTAATTTTACCTTTCGTTTGTTCTAGTTTCAGTTTTTTCCCCCTATGAAACCTATGCATTTCATAAAAAATGAATATAAAGATTTACTTCCTGTATAGTATGAATTGAATTATTTGATATTCACCAACAATAAATTTCAGTTGTCTTCCTTTTTTTACACAGTCATGATCCAAATTAATTTTAAGATGAATTTTCATTGTATAACAGTTTAACAAAGTGAAAAAAAGCAAACTCCATCCATATTATGGACATATAAAATTTATTTTTCATTACCTTGACATACTTAACTAAAAATTGGTGATAGATTGGTCATTACACTTTTTTTCAGGCTGCTGATGAGATGTATAAAGCTGCCATGTATGATGAAAATGATGAGGTCCGTTATGAGGCTTTATTGCAGTATCAGGCACATCCTCAAGCTAGGATTATCACACCTCTAAAAGCGTAAGTTTAAGAAATAAGGACTTGGAAAATTAGTTGGTTTATTACTGAAATTGCCCAATTAAAACAAATAGTGCCTATAACTTTGACAAATCTTTTCAAACCTAAATTTATGAATTTCTTTCAGGTTTTATTAATATTTTATGTTTTTATCCAGACGAGAAGAAGTTAATGGAACTGGTATTATTGATCCCTATGAGTCTGGAATCATGGAAATAGCACCTCAACGCAGAGAAAAACGATCCTTGGGTTTTCTGGAAAAGTTTCCTAAGATAAACTTTAGACTTGAGGCCCCAAGTGTTGATTGGAGAAAAATGTTAGGATCTGAAACTATAGGTGCTGCATTTGGTATTATCATGTATAACATGCTCGATCTGAAAATTGGTAAGTTGTCTCTATTTTGATTTTGCCTAGAAACAAAAGTAATTAGACACATCTTTGTTAAAGACCTCTGATACTGCAGAGATCACAAACCCTTAGAAAGTATAGTTGTCACGTTTTTATTCTGCCTAGAAATATAGTGATTACATACCTCTTTGTTTAAAGACATCTGGCACTGCAGATATAATATACCCTTAGGAATATTTGACATATGAAGTTGAGGTCAGAGTTCAACTAAAAATTGTATATTTTTTAAGCATCAATGTTAAAAATTTTGTAGAGCCCTTAAGCGGTCATTTGAGAATAAATGTTCACGATGAGGCCTATGCAAGAGTACTCCTTGGAATTTTGGACTTCAACTTAGACTTCTTTGTAGCCAGACTTTGTTTTAAAGGAGGCACCCAGTACAATCTGAATATTTTACAAGTATGTTGGATAAAAAATACAGTCTTTTGATGGTTTATCAGCCACTGTCAGTTAAACAGTTGTATTTATTTAAGTTAGGAAAATGTACATGTAGTTATAAATATTTGGACAGGAATTGAGATAAATTGAAAAACATAAGATTTTTTTACAAGTTCCTCTGTGAATCACATACAGAGGATTTGTTGGACATTGTATTTTATAGAGTTATATGTAGGTGTCTGTATTCACACTGTTATGATAATATCTTTTTATTTTTTTTATGCAAATTGCTGATAAAAAAATAAGGAGATGTGGTATGATTGCCTATGAGACAACTATCCACCAAAGTTCAAATGAAGTGGATGTAAGCAATTATAGGCAACTGTTAGGCCTTCAACAATGAGAAAAACCCATACCGAAGGTCGGCTATAAAAGAAAACTAATGGCCTGATTTATAGATTTTATAACTTTATACATTTTATGTTTGACACAGTTATTTTATAACATGTTAATTTTGACAACAGTTTAACATTTCGCTGAAAAAATTAAACATCATGGAAAAATACCTTAAATAAAACTGAACGGACTTATTCGTTTACTCAATTTCTATTCTATAGTATTTTGTGCATTCTGGTTATTATTTTTTTTCCAATTTAAAATGCTCAGAATAACAATTGTCCCCTAATATTATATATTGGTATAAGTCATGACTTGTTGAGGATAATTCATTGTTGTTTTACTTTTAGGAAAATGACATGAAGAAAATAGCTTCATTGGCCACACAGTTTGACACGAAAGTGAAAGAGATTGTTGATGCCATTGAAACAGGAGTGCAGTTGTTTAAAGACCTGATTGGGGGTCAGATAAGCATCAAAGACATTGTTAATGAATTCATAGATGCCTTGAAGGAGTTACCTGGCAAGGTATATATTCCAAATGGAGTTAACTAAAGAAAAAACCCAACAAAACTGTAAACCTACTAAATTGTGCAAGTTTTTTATTGACGCAACTTTCTCAAGTAGAAATAAATTGAGAATTTAAATATGTCGAAATTGTCTTATAAATACATCAATAGTTATAAAATCAGGGAAACAAATTTCTGAAGAGTTTCTTGAAAGAGTGAGAAGGACGTTTGCTGCAGAGATTGGTAGAAAGAGGAAGATGGATGATTTGTTTGTGTATATTGTTTTAATATCAATGAATGAATGTATGTAAATTAAGTCATTGTGACCTACATTTTATAGATTGCTGATTTTGTTAAAGTTTTGATTAAAGGTTTATATCATTGCCATAGAGAGATGATATTTTGTCAGTGGGCAAGTGTTAAAATAAAACAGATTCATACAAAGAATAGGGCACTCTGATCTTTACTGTTAATTACTGATTTTGTTTTTTGTAAGGTCCTGATTTCAGAGATTATGTTTATAAGATATAAGGTACATGTATCTTTCATCCTAAATTCAAGTCTTTCTTACATTGTGTTTAGTTTATGATTTTGTATTTGATAACTCTTATGTTTTTCATAAATTTTTAACAGGTTTGGGGTCTTAGAGACAAAGCAGCCAATGTGATGAAAATGTTAGGACAGCTCGATGAGGAAGAGCTGCCTCCCTTTTTAAGACCACTCAGAAATCTGATTGTTAAAGTGACAACAGTCTTTAATGATGTTAAAACAGATATCATGAACTTTTATAATGTAAGTTTAAGTAATATATAGATGATCTCACTGTAAAGCAGGAGCAATGTTAAGGTTATTTAATTTTTGAATAATTTATTAAAAGAAACAGAATTGTTTTACCCATGTCATTTCTACAGATAAATATATATTTATAGCCTGGAATGTTTATTTATGATTTATTTTTATCTTTCAGACATTGGTTCAGACCATCACTGTTATAATTCCACAGAATGCCAAACTTATCTATGAAAGTATCGTGGATATCATTGATGGTTTCAAGGTCATAATGAAAGATCCTAAGACAGCTTTAGTTAAGATTGGCAAAGGCGTTGTACAGTGAGTATACTTGAATTCAATACATAACAGCTAATATTCTTGTGGATGTAGAATTACCTGAGCAATTCATGAAACTAATGCAATGAACATAATTATATGAAATATTGAAACAAGTGAAAAGGGATTTTGATAGATTCTTATGATATTTTATTAGCTGATTTTTTCAAAAATAAAAATATCTGTATTAAATTATTAGTGAAACCATTTAAATAGTGTCAAATGTTGTTTAAAATAAAGGACCATAATTAGTATTTGCTCCTCATTTGCATATTTTTGTTTTCAGGATTTTTATGTCTATAAAGGCCTTACTTGATGCAAAGAATAAAACACAAGAAGCTTGCTTCTTCTTAAAAGGTAAGTTGATATATATAAAAACAAAAAGGCCTATGAAATGCAGACTGAACATAATAATTTAGTTTATCTTCCTTTCATCTTTATTCACTGTCAAACTTAGGTCGTGGTTTATAACAATGTTGAAGAAATAATCTACAAACAGCTTACATGTACCAGAAACTCAAAAACAGAAATACCCAAATTTGTTTTTCTGGTCATATAACTTCCTGTTCACATTTTGCAGCATGGCACAGGTTAATAAAGTGTTTGAGACTAAGAGATTTATATAAAAAAGTATGTAAGTGAAATACAGTTGGTTGAATCAGCTGTCATTCGTAACTAAAATATTTTTTATTTTGCAGATGAAAAACCATACTGGTGGGATATTACAACAGTTTTTGAAGAAATTTGGGCTCTTTCACAACAAGCTATAAAAGCCTTGGCTACAGGTGGACCAAACTGGATAGCAACTACTGTTATTGAAGGAGACGATCCTGTGGCCAAATTCACTAAAGGCAAAGTGTCACAGGTAAGTTAGACTTGTCAGTTTTATGAAGTTATCTCTGGGAATTGGTATATTTTGAGTCAGCAATAAAACTGATATCAAAGAAATTGTATTTGCATTACTGTTGACTATCTCAATGGTCTCATGAAAGTATGCTTTCCTCAAGTGTGGGAGAAAAATGAAGACTTAAAAATTGATATTAATGCATCATATCTGTAAAAGCACATAACATTCAGTTGTTAAGCAAAGACGTCTTCCTTCACACTGTAACCTTGTGAACTAGCACATTAAAAAAGAAAAAAGAGCAAAGACTGGTCCAACCAGGTCAAAATACTATAAATTTTCACGATGGTTTTATCATTTCGAAAAATTGCAACAAGATAGGTGTCACAAAAATAAAAAACCTTACATCTTAAATTTTGAAAGCGCTATGTATAAGTAGTTTTTCCTGAAATCATATTTGCATCAATTGTTGAACAATCACAATTTCTGAATTTACTGTAATGTGTCAGCATAAAGTGAAATATCTTCCTATGAACTGTTACCTTGTGAACCAGCATTCAACAAATCTGGTTCAGAATGTCAAGTTCGAACAAAGTAGAGCTAATATTCATATTACATTAATAGCATGTTCTTGTCCTGAATATGCATAGGACAATTAATAGCCATCCATCATCATCATCAAATATATTTATAATTTATATTTAGAGCTATTATTATCATATAGCTCATTTAATTTTTATTTTTTTATTAACAGCAACAAATAAAAGAACAGATCATTGATAATCTAACTAATATTATCGATGAACTTTTGGAACCGTTTGATGATCTCCGAGGAATTGCAGATAAATTTATGAAAAAATATGGAGACTTCTTTGCTCTTGTGAAAAAAGTGAAAGAAGCATATGCTATACTGAAAGAAGGGTATGTTTTAAGTCAATTTTGTCTAAAATGTTTTTGTTTTAACTTTTTGTGGTAATATTTATTGATAGGGATTTTGACTGACAAGCTTAGGGTTTAACAAACTCATATAAAAACAAATCATAGGGGGTAAAACAGCTATAAAGGTCTTAAAGGTTGTTAGGAGTGATGATTCATGGAGTCTGATGGTAGTTATCTTTTGGAATTTCAAATGCCTGTAGCTATTGGCATTATTTTCACAGTTATTAAAGATAGAAAGTATCAAAAAAATTGTACTTTATAAAAATTCTGATTTATCATAATAATTGATTTTGATCTATAACACGTTTAAAGCTAAGCTACTAGCTTTTATACATTTGTTTTTTGTAAACATGACTAGTATATTTTTGTTTTTATTGAGGACATGAATAGCTTATCTTTTTTTTATTTGAAGACTTAAATAGCTTATCTGTGTTTATTGAGGACATGAAAAGCTTATCTTTGTTTATTGAGGACATGAATAGCTTTTTTGTTTGTTTATTAAGGACATGAAAAGCTTATCTTTGTTTATTGAGGACATGAATAGCTTTTTTGTTTGTTTATTAAGGACATGAATAGCTAATCTTTGTTAATTGAGGAGATGAATAGCTTATCTTGGTATAGCTTACATTTACTTATTGTTGACATGATTAGCTTATCTTTGTTTATTGAGGAAATAAATAACTTACCTTTAATTATAGGGGAAAACACTGAGGTTGCCTATGAATATCTCATAAAATACATATATATCACAATTTAACAATATTTCAGATATGAATTTGGACAGTCTGTTATTAACACAATTTTTGGACCCAAATGCCACAAGGACTTTCCAAGATTGTACAGATTAGATGCAGGGCCTTGTAAAGGAAAAGGATTTTATCCGTCTACGATTGAAAAAAGTGGCCAAGCAGAATATGCTGTAGAAGGTGTTGACCTTGAAATTGATGTTGGACAAACAGTATGTACATTCTATTAAGATTGATGTGAGAGGATAGGAAAGAAACTTTTATATCTGTGTTGTACTTCATTTATGGCATACAGATGTGAATCCAGAATTTTGAAAAAGGATGGGGGGGGGGGGGAACTTGGCAATGTTTAGAGTTTGACATGTTAAAAGTCTCTCTCTCTCTGGCAGTGACAATTATAAGCAACTTGAAATCTCAACTTTGTTTTAATTGGTATAAAAGTGAAAATTTATAGGATTATACACATATGTTATGTTATATTACTTTGTTTGTTTCAAATATTAAAGTTTTCACATACTTCTGATCTTGAAATTAAATTTAATTTGTTTTAATGGGAAATATGTAAATTTCTGAAGCTTACAGTTATAAATATTTGTTACAGGTGATTGCTCCTTTCCCAGGAATTGTTTACAAGGGAGACAATCCTGATGAGGTTATCATTGAGGCAAACACAGCTGCCTTAAAGGACATAAAGATCTATATAAATGGTGTTTCAGTCAATACAACTATTCTGCATAAAACAGACCAACTTTACATTGAAAACAGGGTAAGTTTTATTAATAAAACTGATATACTTGGACCAACTAATCGATCAAGGGAGATAAATGCGTCATATAGTTTTATAATAGATTTAACTGTATTGCTGTTGTAAAAAATCATTTAGAAAATAATTTGGTGACAATTTGTATGCCCTCATGTGCAATAACAGGTGACACATCCTCATGCACTCTTAATTCCTTATTATTTCTCATAGCATTTTGTAAGAGCAATCTTCTCATATGTATTTTGAAATTCTATCATTTGAATTTCTGTCTGAATACATACAAGTGATGATTGATTGGTGTTTAATGCCACTTTCAACATTGTTGGCTATTTTGTGACGGCAAATTTTCATTGTTGGAGGAAGCTGGAGAAAACCATTGACCTTATGTAACTAACAATTCTAACAAATTAAGATTGGAGTTGATCACACCTGCCATGTGTGGGACTCAAACTCACAACCTCAGTGTTGATTGACAGGCTAGTGATACAGTACTTGAACTGAACTACTTAACCACTAGGTCACCGAGGCCCTTATTAGTGCTTAGATTAGAAGTAAAATCCTTACATTATATGCAGAATTCTGCAAAGCATGTAGCTTAAAAAAAAGCATGTTGACCTTTACTTAATATTATATTTTCGATAATACCCCTGTAGTATGATGAAAACTGCATTTAACAAAATAATTTTTTTTATTGTTTGTGTTTCATTTCCCAAAATTCTTGAAAAAATTACAAGATCAATTATAATAAAGATTCCTCTACAGTTTCTAGTTAACGTTTATGTTTGAACTGCTGATGAGTCTACATGCTGTAAGTTTGTCCATTTATGACCCATATGACATCTGTTAAAAACCAAATAACACGATGTATTTGCTATTAATAGATTGCTGCAGGAGCTCCCATTGGTACTGCAAAACAGTCACCTTGTTATCCATTCAACAGTATCCACTTTGCCATGATGAAAGGCAATGGGACGGTTGATCCTACTAAGTTCCTGTCTCCAAGATTCTTTGAGGTTCCACAGTGGATACAGACGTGTGATGACTACAAATTAGTTTATAAGGTAAGTTAATACAGGGCACTCCCCTTCTGATTCCACCATTTGGACTAAACTTACATTGTTAACAATAAACAAGGGTCACAATGTATTGAGCAAGAAACTTATATGAAAAGCATGGACATATTGAAAAAATGGAATCTTAAGAATGAATGTCATTAAGTTAAGTAATTTAC
The DNA here is from genome assembly GCF_965363235.1 of Mytilus galloprovincialis. NCBI lineage: Eukaryota > Metazoa > Mollusca > Bivalvia > Mytilida > Mytilidae > Mytilus > Mytilus galloprovincialis. The sequence continues at coordinate 41,779,859 of NC_134850.1, read as the reverse complement.
CACAGTTAGGGGCATTATAACATAGGAACAATGTGCTGGCACGATTTATTTTATTTCCGTTATTCAGATAAGGTCTTGCATTTTTTTAACAGATAAAATGAAAAGAACCCTTATTACCAATGAATTGATTAAGACCTTAAAAAGTGAAGTTATTGTAAAACTTGGTTGATAAGCTGCAAAGGTCAAGTTATTTACACACTGGTAGAGTTTTCTGTGAGAATATAGTATTTTGAGTTGTTGAGCAATAGGGTTGACTCCTTCTGAAAGACACAAGCCAAAAGTTAACTTATTAATAATGTTTGATATCCATTTTTAGTTTGAGACCATAGCCGCTGGAGTAATTGTGGGACTTGGTGGACAGGCTCAAAATAACACCAGTCCTAAGTTAGACACAAGTAAAGTTACAGCACCCGCTGAACCAGCACCTAGTGAAGACCCAGGGGCAGAAGCAGACACCATTAAAAGTAGGTTTCCACTACTGCAATCATTTTTGAAATTTTGAAAAGAAAAAAAATGATAAAATGCAGTATAAGAAGCAATATGGACTTTTCATTTTCATCTGACATGTAATTTACATTTATTATTGATGATTGCAGAGAATATTTATGAGCGACAAAGTTCCCAAGAAGTTCACATTATTTTTGTTTAAAGAATATATATAGGTATAGATTTCCAGGTTCGTTGAAAAATTTTGTTACATTAATATTCAAATTTGAATGATTTTTTGTGTGCTGTCTTGACTACACATACATAAACCATTTTTACAATGATGATACATTTAAGGTGGTACCTAACACTACAGGGAGATAACTCTGTAAAATCAGCAGAACGTTTTAATGACTTGTGTTCATGAGGGAATATTAAGCTTTTCAATGATCAAAATAAGTGTTTGTCAAACTGCTATATAACCAGTGTAATTTTTCTGATAAAATGGTTGGTTCAAATTTTTTGTAATTTTGAAAATTTTGTCAAAGGGTCACAGTAAATACCTTGTCAAAATTTTATGAAAATTAAACAAGCCAAATTAATTTTAGTTAAAGTGTTGGGTACCACCTTAAAGGATGTATAATTTACACTTGTCATCAACTAAGATTTCTTATACTTTGTTATAGGCAACCCAGATGGAATGTATTCAAAAACTAAGGCTAATGCAAACAACTTACCTGATGATTCAAAAAATGGAAAGAAAGGTACGTATAAATACAAATAAGGAGATATGATTGCCAATGAGACAACTCTCCACAAGAGATCAAATGACATAGAAGTTAACAACTATAGGTCACTGTACGGCCTTCAACAATGAGCAAAACTCATGCCGCATAGTCAGCTATAATAGGCCCTGAAATGACAAAATTAAACAATTCAAAGGAGTATATAATTCAATGTAGTAATAGTCAAATTTCAGTAATGTATATTAAAAATGTCAATATGAGGAGATACTCATGGTACTCTTTTCCAAATCTTTAATCAGGGGAAGTTATATAAGTTAGTAAAATGATTAATGATTCTGTAGTCGATTAGATTTATCACACATTGTCATGTTTTTAATACCTTTGAATATCCGAATTAAATCTGTACAAGTGTTTCTGTTATAGCACCTCTTATATTTAAAAACAACATTTTACAAAATTTAAATGTAAAAAAATTAGCTAGCAGCTGTACGAATTTTACCTCTTTTAAGATTTATTATGCCCCACCTACGATAGTAGAGGGGCATTATGTTTTCTGGTCTGTGGCTCCGTTCGTTTGTTCGTCCGTTCGTTCGTTCGTTCGTCCCGCTTCAGTTTAAAGTTTTTGGTCAAGGTAGTTTTTGATGAAATTGAAGTCCAATCAACTTGAAACTTAGTACACATGTTCCCTGTAGTATAATCTTTCTAATTTTAATGCCAAATTAGATATTTACCCAATTTCAAAGTCCATAAAACATGGAAAATGATAGTGTGAGTGGGGCATCCATATACTTTGGACACATTCTTGTTTTTGATATACAACTTTTTTTCAGCAAGGAAACATATTTGTTTTCATTAAAAGAGGCTATTGTGACTAATAGGATCTTAATTTGAGTGTCATTTTATTGTCATTTTGTTCATTATTGATGAATTATTTGATTATATTTCTTAGGTCCATTTGCAACCCTGATGGCAAAAGCAGACAGTTTTATGAAGAAGTTTTCTCTACGTAGACTGAAGATGGGGACAATTATTGAGTTTTTAACAAAATTGGGAATGACAGACAGCAGAGCAAAGTTTGTTCAAACTCTCAAAACTTTACAGGTGAGTGATTATTCGAAATATCAAAATTCAAAATTTAATACAAGGATTGAGATTTGTTTTATCTTAATATATTTTGAGTTGGTTTGGTTGTCTAAAATCATAAAATATAATTATGATGGAAGTTTTCTATTTTATTAAAACATGTTTTTACAAAACACAGCAAGGGTTAATTGATTGATTGTTTTTTGCTTAATGTCCACCAGCAGTACTATATCATTATAAGGCAATACACAGTTTCAGAATCTAAAGGACCATGAAAATATAACCCAAACCAGTAATCACCACGCTTGACCACGGTGCACCACGCTTAAATTCCTAGCGCCATGCTAAAATTCCCAGCTCCACGCTCATTTTATAGTCCGCCACACTTGCAAATTCAATAGCTTCAGGTTCAATTCTGGATATCCCTAATCTAATTATCATGTCAGTGGCAATTAGGAAATCTAATTAGTGTTTAATGATGTGAACACCGCCTTGGGGGATATACATTGACAGCTGATTGCATTATTTACATTGTCTCTGGTGGTTGAACAAGGTAACATCCAATAAACCATCATGACCCAGTTTTGTCAAATTGAAAAGTAAAAATTGTTTGCAAACTATTCATTAAATACAAATGCTTGACTGTACCTTAAATTCGTAAATGAAATGCATACTGTAAATTCAGAAATTATTGCGTGCATTTATTTTTGCGATTTTGTCAATTTCAACTTAAATGCGATTTTAATTTTTACGATTTTGGGAAAAGTCATGCTTTATTCAGTTAAAATATTACAAAATGCGAGTTTTAATTATTGCGTTTACGACTCTGTCGCATTATTCGCAATAATAAAAACCTCGCAATAATTTCTGAATTTACAGTATATATCCAAACTAAATTAATAAAAGCAGTATAATCCAGAAATCAAATGAATTCCCTGACCACATGTTTTCTTTTGTTGACAGCCATGTCACATGTGCACTTTTGGCAGGAAAATACTGGGAAACCCCCAAATACCGGACAACACTGTCTGGTTATTTATAGACATTTTAATAAACAGCTGAGCTGAGCTGTGCCAGTAAGGAAAAGAGTTAAACTGGGTATATATAATTATTATACCCCCGCATTAAAAAAGGAGGGGGTATACTGTTTTACCTCTGTCTGTCAGTCCGTCCGTCCATCAGTCCGTCTGTCCGTCCGTCAGTCAGTCCGTCCCATGAAACTTTCGTCACATTTTTCTCAGGAACTACACATCCACCCTTTCTGTAATTTGGTATCAACATTTATATATGTCAGCCATACCGTGTAATGCGTTTTCAGATTCATCACTCGACAACTTCCTGTTTACCGAACACTTGTCTGATTTTACACATGATAGCCAAGTTGAAAATTTTCGTCACATTTTTCTCAGGAACTACAATTCAAGGATTTCTGAAATTTGGTTTCAGGATTTATATAAGTCAGCTATACCGTGTGATGCGTTTTCAGATTCATCACTCGACAACTTCCTGTTTACCAAACACTTGTATGATTTTACACATGATAGCCAAGTTAAAAATTTTCGTCACATTTTTCTCAGGAACTACAATACAAGGATTTCTGAAATTTGGTTTCAGGATTTTTATAAGTCAGCTATACCGTGTGATGCGTTTTCAGATTCATCACTGGACAACTTCCTGTTTACCGAACACTTGCATATTTTTACACTATTAATATTATTCACTTGCGGCGGGGGTATCATCAGTGAGCAGTAGCTCGCAGTTTCACTTGTTCCTTCATCAACATCATTTTATTGGAAAAAAAGGGGGGGTTAATTTATAATATTGTCTTGAAAGGAAGCCCTTTAAGATAATGAAATTGTATAATGAATACTTTATCACATAATAAGAAATATGTTGATCCCTCAGTTATATATATTCCTGAAATCTCGGAAGCCATATAAGGGTCTTTAACTTCTCTAATAGGTTTCTGTGGTGACCAAAAATGTATATTAGTCCCCATTTTCATATTAGCTTTATATGACAACAACTTGTAAGGCAGAAAGTAAACAATCAAGGAACGATTCGATTATGCACTACACCATCTCTGCTTTCTCCCCCACCCTTGATTTTCATTCTGTGGTGAACCCTGCAAACTGCATTAAATTTTGAAACAGTGAATTATAAATCTAATCAGGTGTAAAAGTTGACTTATAATTAATGATAAAAGAGATGATTTTTCATTTCCTATCATTAATTATCCATTTTTAGATGGTGACGTTCCCTTGTCACCATCTTACGGTGTTTATATATCTCAACTTGTACGATTCACTCGTGTATGTAACAATGTTTTAGATTTTAACGAGAGAAATTTATGTATTACTGAAAAATTATTACACCAGGGTTTTCGATATCACAAACTAGTCAAAACATTTACTAAATTTTATCATCGGTATAAGGACATCATTCGTAAATATAGCTCAACATGTAGACTTCTTATACAGTTAGGTATTTCACATCCAATTTTTTATGAAAATATTCTTTATAAAGCACAAAAATGTCGGTATTCTCTGCAGAAACAAACAAAACCTTTAAATAGACTTATTAAGAAGGGATATAGTTACGATACTGTTGTTGTAAAGCAAAATTATATCCGGGTGAAATTTGATCCGGAGGAAAAAAATTCACAGTAGTTGTTGTTATTTTTTTATCCGGAGGAAACTATTTCCCTGGGATATTTTATCCTTTGCCGTGAAATTCTATCTGGGTAGTTAACTTATTGAATAGTTATTAGAAAAAAATTGTCCTTTAAAAATACAATGAAATAATAATAGTGTATTCGAATAAAGCGAAATTGTTAAAAAAAATATATATTATAATGGGAAATAATTTCACAAATTATCCTTGAAATTTTTTTTCTAAAATATTCAAGTCAATATCATCCTTTTAAAAAGAAAATTATTATGAAACATAGGGAAGAAAATCAGAAGTAATTTCAAAGATCATAATTGTGAAAATAATATCATGATTAAATAAGGTTAGTGAATTTCATGTAAAAGTGAGTTGTTTTCAGATCTCAGTACAAATATAAATTTAAAAGTAAGGTAGAAATATAGTTGCATATTGCTACTGTTAACAGTAATAGAAGAATTTGATTATGATGATATTTTTAACTATATAAATAGTTTTGTCTGCATGGGGACAGAGATGTAGTTGTTGATTATATGGAAATCAGATAAATCATAGCATAACAATATATTGAAACAATAGCATGTTTAACAGCTGGATATTTTTTACCTGTGAAATGTTATCTGTCTTATTAAATCAAGTTGTAAGTCATCTTTTTATATAAATGAATATATAAAAAATAAGATTCAAATAAAAATTTCGCTATAAAATAGATTCAGAAATATATTAAATTAATGTCTTTAAAATACAAATTGCTCATAATTACCTCCCTTTGATAAATTATGCAAATTTAGTCTACCTTTGTGAAACATTTTATAATTATAGTCAGGTATATATTGATTGTGAGTAACTTGCATATTAGTTAATGGGACTCTATTTCACACGGTTCTGTGAAATATAGTACGGCAAATATATACCGGTACATACTATCCGCATAACACAGATAGATTTTCACTCCTCTGGAAAAAATCAACCTGTGAAATACCATGCCTGGAAAAAAATTACCGGGACAAATTATCCTCAGGATAAAATATCACAGAGGAAGAAATAAACCGTTACATTGTCAGGTCATTAAAGATTGCATATTTTGGCGTTAATATTGATTCACTTATAGGGTCTTTGCATCGGAACTAAACACATTTATTCAAAAACCAGTTGTTGGCATGACACGGGTTATGTTCTTCTCATATATGTTTGATGGTATGATACTAAACCCCTAACGGGAAGGATTGTGCCTGATATTCATATGATGAAATCATAATCTTTCAATCAGTTTAATTGAAGTCTGGAGCTGGCATGTCAGTTAACTGCTAGTAGTCTGTTGTTATTTATGTATAATTGTCATTTTGTTTATTTTCTTTGGTTACATCTTCTGACATCAGACTCGGACTTCTCTTGAATTGAATTTTAAATGTACGTATTGTTATGCATTTCCTTTTCTACACTGGCTAGAGGTATAGGGGGAGGGTTGAGATCTCATAAACATGTTTAACCCCGCCGCATTTTTGCACCTGTCCCAAGTCAGAAGCCTCTGGTCTTTGTTTGTCTTGTATTGTTTTAATTTTAGTTTCTTGTGTACAATTTGAAAATTAGTATGGCGTTCATTATCACTGAACTAGTATATATTTGTTTAGGGGCCAGCTGAAGGACGCCTCCGGGTGCAGGAATTTCTCGTTACATTGAAGACCTGTTGGTGACCTTCTGCTGTTGTTTTTTCTATGGTCAGGTTGTTGTCTCTTTGATACATTCCCCATTTCCATTCTCAATTTTATATGATTGAAATACAATGATATACAGATATAAGTAGCATCTGTTTCAAAAATTCTGTAAATTCTGTTTTTTTACAGGCAATAATTGACAACAAGCCATGTTTTAACCCACATGAACTGACAGATGAACAAATCAAACAGACCCTACAGGAAAGAGGGAAACCAATCAATGGAACTAGAGCTCAAATGATTAAAAGAATAATGGACCAGGATAACCGTATGTAACTGGGGTTTATAGACTTGATACATGTCCATTACTAATTTGTTTACCTATTTTACTCTTTTTACAAATATACTGCAGTAAAAATGATTGCCATAATACTAATTATTGAAAAAGCCTTATGATATTCTCTATTCATTACACTTTTTACTGCAAGTCATTCCTCAGACACTAACACCTTAAACAAAGTAGCACCAAACCTATAATTTCCAATGTATTTTAGGTTATCTTTTACAAAAACAAATGTAAGAAAAAAAATCTCAATGTTAGTGTTGATTTGACTAATTAACCCTTTTGGAGCTATTTCATATTTGCAATTTTATATAATGGTCTTATAATTTGAGTACTTTTTTTTTGCAGAATGTCCACTGATGTCTTTCACATTGCCAAAGAAAGTATACTGCATCTTCTCCAGTGACTGCATGGCTGTAGAATGCTGCATGAATGTCAAAATATCCATGTTTCTCAGAGTGGTTAAAGCTTATGCTAATTTTAATCCATGTACTTTCAAGTTCAGCTACGGTTTTGATGTGTTTAAGGGAGAAATACAGCTTCCTGCTCTTGATTTTGATGGTATGTTAAAGCTCTGACAGAGGCGGTTTAGCCCCTAATTTTGTTTTGTCAGTTTACATAGCTCTTTATCATATTAAAAGAGAGGCGAAAGATACCAAAGGGATATTCAAACTCATAAGTCGAAAACAAACTGACAGTTCCATGGCAAAAACCAAAAAATGACGAAAAGACAAACAAAAATACACAAAACACAAAAAAAGAAAACTAAAGACTGAGCAACACAAACCCCACCAATAACCGAGGTGATTTCAGGTGCTCTGGAAGGGTAAGCAAATCCTGCTTCACATGTATAAAAGAGATGTATGCAATAAATCAATGAGACAGCAATTCAACAACACAATAAATTCTCAACAGACAGTCTCAGACAAAGTCATTTAGAGGTCAACAGACAGTCTCAGACAAAGTCATTTAGAGGTCAACAGACAATCTCAGACAAAGTCATTTAGAGGTCAACAAACAGACTCAGACAAGTCATTTAGAGGTCAACAGACACTCTCAGACAAAGTCATTTAGAGGTCAACAGACAGTCTCAGAAAAGTCATTTAGAGGTCAACTGACAGTCTCAGACAAAGTCATTTAGAGGTCAACAAACAGTCTCAGACAAGTCATTTAGAGGTCAACAGACAATCTCAGACAAAGTCATTTAGAGGTCAACAGACAGTCTCAGAAAAGTCATTTTAGAGGTCAACAGACATTCTCAGACAAAGGTATTTAGAGGTCAACAGACTCTCAGACAAAGGCATTTAGAGGTCAACAGACTCTCAAACAAAGGCATTTAGAGGTCAACAAACAGTCCCAAAAAAGTCATTTAGAGGCCAACAGACTGTCTCAGAAAAGTCATTTAGAGGTCAATAGACAGTCTCAGAAAAGTCATTTAGAGGTCAACATACAGCCTTAAACAATTAACAATTGTCTATGCCATTTGTTAATTAGGCAGTTAAGCTGCCTTATGCGAGCACCCTGGATTTGTGTGCTACCCAATAAATGCTGAAATATGTGCCATTGTTATCATCTAGCTGGCTACTATATTATTTATAACTTATTGGACAGTTTTTTCATACTTTTCATTCTGGATTACAAAAAATATGACCAGAAAAACCTTAAATGATCGTCGATTTTCCCAAAAAGTTTGAAGTTGCACATAGGAAGTAGAGCACATTAGAAATCCTTATGTAGTTTATAATCCCCTGAGCTTTTGGCTAAGATGTCAAAGAACAAATGTATGAAATATTTAATCGCCGAAAATCTCTAAAGACAAGTAGTTAAGATATCCCAAATTTCAAAAGTCGTAGGAATATTGTTTGTCGTCAATACGTAGTCAACTACGTATGTATACGTCAGTAGTCTATTATATAAGTTCAACTGATCACGCTGTTGGCGGCAATTTTGAATTAGAAAACGAAATTTTCGTATCTTTTCAATTTGGACGCAAGGTTTCAAATTAGCGGTGGTCCGAGGTCTGCGACCTAAAAATTTTGCAGTCGGACTTTCTACTTGGTTACTAGCTACGCCCTACATGCCCGACGGACCTTGACAGAAAATAAAAAAATAACTTTGCAAACATTTTTACCAAAGTTTCCTAATAAAGATCAATAAACGATCTCAAACTTATTTTTATGATTACCATTCATGAGAGCGATGTTCAATTTGTTCAACCGCTAGCTTTATACAGAAAATCGCCGATTAATAATGTGTAAATCCGAGTGAAATCGTATCTCACTCTCTGTCAAAAACAACATTGAAAATAAAATGGCTGCCGCGAGATTACAATATCGGATCCGATTCCGGAAGGGGATAAGGGTAATCCCGGGTTTTGGCTATTTTAAACTAGAAAATCCAGACAGGTGACAAAATACATCTATGCATGGTGAATAAATATAAACACTAGAATTGAAAACCAAAAGATATAGGCTGAGACTACTATAACAAAGTAGTCTCAGATATATATATAAAAGAAAGAAAAAGCAGAAAATATTTTGTACATCAATTTTAATGTCAAAATCCAATACAATGTGACAGTGGTAACAGTTTATCTAACAGTTTAATTTTTTTTTATCAGTGATAAATGTTGGTAATGCATGTTAAATGTTTTTCAAGTTAAACATATTACTGCAATTTCAAGGGGTATTTTTTTCTTCTCAGTTTTGATAGGTCAGTTAAAATAGCTGGAAGTTTCTTATATAAAAAAAGATGTGGTATGATTGCCAATGAGACAACTATCCACAACAGACCAAAATGAAATATAGGGGAAGTCCCTGTGGTCACCCTACCCCTCATGTTTGAGAGTTTGAAACAGTTGGGATCCACAACTCTAAATTAAACAATTCAAAATTTGGTGACTATGTGGATCGCATCTATATCCCATAGAATTGGAGATAAAGGATACTACAGATACAGTTAAGTCGGCTTCATGTCTTGACTTACATCTAGAAATTGACAATGAGGGTCGGTTGAAAACAACACTTTACGACAAAAGAGATGATTTCAGCTTTCCAATTGTGAACTTTCCATTTCTAAGTAGCAACATTCCAGCAGCACCTGCATACGGGGTATATATCTCCCAATTGATACGATATTCCTGTGCTGGCATTTCCTATCATGATTTTCTTGATAGAGGGTTACTGCTCACAAGGAAGCTATTAAATCAAGAGTTCCAAATGGTGAAGTTGAAATCATCCCTTCGTAAATTTTACGGACGCCATCACGAGTTGGTTGACCGTTATGGAATAACCGTTTCACAAATGATATCGGATATGTTCCTTACGTCTCAACTACAATCCCCTTCCCTTTCATGAATTTGACCTACCAAATTAGACTATTTATCGGATTTGTAATCACATAAGCAACACGACGGGTGCCGCATGTCACGGGAGCAGGATCTGCTTACCCTTCCGCAGCACCTGAGATCATCCCTAGTTTTTGGTGGGGTTCGTGTTGTTTATTCTTTAGTTTTCTATGTTGTGTCATGTGAACTATTGTTTTTCTGTTTGTCTTTTTCATTTTTAGCCATGGCGTTGTCAGTTTGTTTTAGATTTATGAGTTTCACTGTCCCTTTGGTATCTTTCGTCCCCCTTTTAAATGAAATATAGGGGGAGTCCCTGCAGTCACCTGATAGAGAAATTGGAAATAGTCAAGATCCCCACCTTTAAATTAAACCATATATATTCATGTATGAGAACTAATCAAATGAAATATAGGGAGAGTCCTTAGGATCACCCTACCCACTCCTGTTTGATAACTTAGAAACAGATGAGATCCCCACTCCTCAACCATATATATTCATGTATTGGACAATATAACAAATCAAATTAAATAAAGGGGAAGTCACTGGGGTCCCCCACCCCCTCCTGTTTGAAAGCTTGATAACGGTCGAGATCCCCACCAATAAACCATATATATTCATGTATGGTATATTATAAAAATCAAATGAAAATTAGGGGTAGTCCCTATGGTCACCCCACACCCTCTTGTTTGTGTTTGGAGAACTTGTAAAAGATTGAGATACCAATGCCTAAACCATATTCATTCCTGTTTGTCATTTCAAAAAAGATTGAATGACATACAAGGTGAATCTCATAGGCGACACATATGCATATCACTTTGCTAGACCCTAACACCTGTCATTTTATTACAAACTTAGACATCATGGACTTGGTGTGAAGGTGGGAGTCATTTACATTTATCAGTCAGACCTCACCATTGATCCCTGTAGTAGTAAACATTTGTCTGATTTGTGTCTCATAACTTTTGTACTGTACAACACAAACTCAGTTTTTGTTTCCAGGGAAGCAAGTCCATTCATACTTTTACAAGCTTGTACTAAAGTCAACTTGAACTACTAACAGTCAACTAATACGAACAATTACGATCAAGTAGAAGAACTGCAATCATTGCAAATTTGTACCACTGCTGACTCATTAAAGACTCATGACCATTCGTGGTCATGTGCGTTGCTATTGAAAACCTTGATAAAATATGAATTATTTGCCTTAATGTTTAATTCATTAAATGAACATAAATGTACAATTATATATGAATGTTTAATGTTTGTTTTTTTAAATCTTTAAAAAAAAAGTTGAAGCAACATTGCCACAGTTTTCATAATTATGTTTGCCTTGTTTTTTGGTTAACTGCCTACAGTACTTACAGCGCTTTGATTTTTAATTCACACTTCATTGAATAAACTACACTATTCAGAAAATCAAAGATTTACATGCACTTGATCAATTGATAAAGGCTTATTTACCAGTGATGATGTTTGTTGTTGGTTACTCAACCCTCCTTTTTATCCTAGAATTACTGTGGTATAACAAAAGGTACCTGTAAGAATGTAAAACAATATTTGGTTAAAAAAATTACCTAACTCTATAAAATCAGTTTAAAGATTACAAAAAAACACTGCTACAGGTAAAACAGTAGTAATAATATTGTATGAAAAAAACCCAACAATTACTGCAAGCATAGGTAATAGGAAAAACAATATATAGCGGAAATGATTGCATACAATGGTAAATAGCAGACACTTTTGCAGTTTTGTTATGATATATGACTTTTCCTTTGACAGGTATAGAGAAAATAATAAATACTGGTATTGTCTTCCCCATTCCAGTCATTGGTGATCTGGAAATTGTTGTCTTGTAAGTTTACTTTTATTCATATTTAAAATTATTATTAACCCTTTCACCGATTGCTGCCCAGACAGAAGCTACTCTGAGACGATGGCTTCCCTGGCTACTATTACTCAAGTGGGAGATCTTCATAATAAATGTCAATAAAAACTTGTTTGTAGTTATTTGTGTATTTATTTCATTCACTAACACCATGTTCACAGTTTTATTCATGTTGTAATAATTTTTATACGACCGCAAATTTTGAAAAAATTTTCGTCGTATATTGCTATCACGTTGGCGTCTGCGTCGTCGTCGTCGTCGTCGTCGTCGTCGTCGTCGTCGTCGTCGTCGTCGTCCGGCGTCCGAATACTTTTAGTTTTCGCACTCTAACTTTAGTAAAAGTGAATGGAAATCTATGAAATTTTAACACAAGGTTTATGACCACAAAAGGAAGGTTGGTATTGATTTTGGGAGTTTTGGTCCCAACATTTTAGGAATTAGGGGCCAAAAGGGGCCCAAATAAGCATTTTCTTGGTTTTCGCACTATAACTTTAGTTTAAGTTAATAGAAATCTATGAAATTTTGACACAAGGTTTATGACCACAAAAGAACGGTTGGGATTGATTTTGGGAGTTTTGGTCTCAACAGTTTAGGAATTAGGGGCCAAAAAAGGGCCCAAATAAGCATTATTCTTGGTTTTCGCACAATAACATTAGTTTAAGTAAATAGAAATCAATGAAATTTAAACACAATGTTAATGACTACAAAAGGAAGGTTGGTATTGATTTTGGGAGTTTAGGTCCCAACAGTTTAGGAATTAGGGGCCAAAAAGGGACCCAAATAAGCATTTTTCTTGGTTTTCGCACCATAACGTTAGTATAAGTAAATAGAAATCTATGAAATTTAAACACAAGGTTTATGACCATAAAAGAAAGGTTGGGTTTGGTTTTGGTCCCAACATAATAAGGGGCCCAAAGGGTCCAAAATTAAACTTTTGTTTGATTTCATCAAAATTGAATAATTTGGGTTCTTTGATATGCTGAATCTAACTGTCATGACTGTGTATGTAGATTTTTAACTTTTGGTCCCGTTTTCAAATTGGTCTACATTAAGGTCCAAAGGGTCCAAAATTAAACTTAGTTTGATTTTGACAAAAAATGAATCAGTTAGGTTCTTTGATATGCTGAATCTAAAAATGTACTTAGATTCTTGATTATTGGCCCAGTTTTCAAGTTGGTCCAAATCGGGGTCCAAAATTAAACTTTGTTTGATTTCATCAAAAATTGAATAAATGGGGTTCTTTGATATTCCAAATCTAACTGTGTATGTAGATTCTTCATTTTTGGTCCTGTTTTCAAATTGGTCTACACTAAAGTCCAAAGGGTCCAAAATTAAACTTAGTCTGATTTTAACAAAAATTGAAATCTTGAAGTTCTTTGATATGCTGAATCCAAAAATGTACTTAGATTTTTTATTATGGGCCCAGTTTTCAAGTTGGTCCAAATCAGGATCTAAAATTATTATATTAAGTATTGTGTAATAGCAAGTCTTTTCAATTGCACAGTATTGCGCAATGGCAAGAAATATCTAATTGCACAATATTGTGAAATATCAAATTTTTTTTTAATTAGAGTTATCTTTCTTTGTCCAGAATAGTAAGCAAGAAATATCTAATTGCAAAATATTGTGCAATAGCAAGATTTTTTTTTAATTGGAGTTATCTTTCTTTGTCCAGAATCAACTTAAATCTTTGTTATATACAATATACAATGTATATTCACTTTTTACTACCAACTGATAAATTAAAATAATCTTTACCATTCAGTGATAACAAGCAGTTTTTTTACATCTTAATATTTTATGATGTATTTAAATGAGTAGTTATTGTTGCAAACTCCATTAGAAATTTTAATTGAGATTAGTTTTGGAATAAGGGAAAGGGGGATGTGATTAAAAAAATTGGGTTCAATTTTTCTCATTTGAAATTTCATAAATAAAAAAGAAAATTTCTTCAAACATTTTTTTGAGAGGATTAATATTCAACAGCATAGTGAATTGCTCTAAGAGAAACAAAAATTTTAAGTTCATTAGAACACATTCATTCTGTGTCAGAAACCTATGCTGTGTCAACTATTTAATCACAATCCAAATTTAGAGCTGAATCCAGCTTGAATGTTGTGTCCATACTTGCCCTAACCGTTCAGGGTTCAACCTCTGCGGTCGTATAAAGCTACGCCCTGCGGAGCATCTGGTTTCTTCTTAAAATATTCAAATTTTCAAATTTTCGTCATTTTCTAGGTGAAATTCTCAAAATTCTGCTCTTTGACCCCAAATCGTAATTTTTTAACCCAAAACGGCAAAATTTAGAAATTTTTTATGAGGCTGTACAAATTCCTCACACTGAACGATGTCCATTCCAAGTGTTTTGTACTTAAAACGACAATTTATGTCAAAAAAGTAAACTAGTTTGGCTTCAATTCTTCCATATTCTTTCAAAAAAAATGTTCCCTCATTTCAAATTCTCGTAAATTCCGTAAATTTCCTCTGATTTTGACACGGTTTTCAACAAACGGAAGCGTCATGTTTACACTTTCATACGGGTATTCCATCAAAGAAAGATAACTCATGTTTGCACTGTTTTAAGCGGGAAACATAAAAGATGTATTCCTATCCCGGTAAAACGGGACTCATCGTCAGCTGTCTGAAGCATGAATCCCGGTAAACCGGGACTCATCGGCGAAAGGGTTAATAAGTCATCTTCATTGTTTAAAATCATGAATAACAAGTCATCTCATACTTTTTTATATTTTTTCTACTGTAAAAAAGAAATAATTAAAGATATAAGATTATCATTAAGTAGGTCAAACTCACCTTTTGTCTACAATGTCAGTAAATGAAAACAGTTGACAGGTATAGAGAAAATAATAAATACTGGTATTGTCTTCCCCATTCCAGTCATTGGTGATCTGGAAATTGTTGTCTTGTAAGTTTACTTTTATTCATATTTAAAATTATTATTAATAAGTCATCTTCATTGTTTAAAATCATGAATAACAAGTCATCTCATACTTTTTTATATTTTTTCTACTGTAAAAAAGAAATAATTAAAGATATAAGATTATCATTAAGTAGGTCAAACTCACCTTTTGTCTACAATGTCAGTAAATGAAAACAGTTGACAGATTAAATGATCAACAAAGATGAGCATTCAAACCCAAAGACAGATATACTATAAGCTCCAAACTGCTGAAATTGCAGAAATGAAATGTCTTTATTTTTGCCTAAATTGATCTTAAGTATCTATGGTAGATAATTTTTTGTAATAGTAAAAATGAAAGAACGTTGTTTTGATTAAATGAAATAGAAGAATGATAACAATGTAATTTTCATATATAATTTTCATATATATGTAGCTTAAAGATAGAAAAGACAGACTTGGAAACTGTTGCAACATTTGGAGGTGGTCTCTGTGAACCAGGATCATACCCTGACGAAGAAAATTGTTTGGTTGTAATCAACCTTCTGGATCAAGCTGTCTTACCATTGCCTATATGTTATCCTAATGGAAGTTATTCTTGGCCTGACAGTAAGTTACCTTAATATGTTATCCTAATGGAAGTTACTCATGGCCTGACAGTAAATTTAATTTAAGACAATGATACTGAGAAAGTTAAAAAAAAAAAGAGGATAATGAAATATTGCAAATGTGGATAATACCTCATAAAATTTGAAATTTTATTTTGTGATACAAGAATTAATGGTCAACTTATTTTACACTGAACCAGTGCATTAACAGGTCAGTTATGTGTCCTTTTTCAGACTTATATATTATACTATTTTATAATTACAGTAAATTGGGCAACATACTTTAGCAAGGAAGCTGTCCTAGAAAGACTGAAACAGGCAGGCAAAAAGGCAGCTAAGCAATTGGCTGGCAATTTAGCTGAAGAAGCATTGGCTGCTCTGGGTTTACCTGCAGTAAGTTTTTTTTAGAGAAAGTACTATTTCAATTTGATATGCCAACTTTTTCTATATTGTTTAAGATAGATCTGTTTTATCTGTAAATTTCCTCAACCCTATGTAACTCATCATTTTTAAGTTCATATTTTAGAAAGAGCTATTTAATTACATTTTTTACTGAAATTCATAAGAACAGCATATTTTTTTTATCAAATGTATAATTCATTCAAATTGAAGAAAATTAAAATAAGTTGATGTGCTTGTAATAGAGATACAAGCTTTTTAACAGAAAAGTTTTATGCTGGAAAAAAGTTGAAAACTTGTAAATTGAACCTCCATAAAAAGTTATCATTGTTTAAAAACAACTTTCTCAGATATTAAAACTCAGTTGACCTAAAGATAAATTTACTAGAGTTATGTATAAGCAATTTTGTTTTCTTCAAATTTCAGTCTATAAATTGTTTTTCTCATAATTTCAATTGAAACTGGTAAAAACTTATGGATTAGGTTGAGATAGTCTTTCAATAATATCATTATAACTTAATTTATTGGACTGATAATGAAATAATAATACTTAGAGTATACGGCTGAAATATAAAGTTTGATGAAGCAGTTTTGATCATGACTGATTCAAGTACAAATAAATTAGAAATTTAAATCTGCACTTTTCTGAGTGTAAATTTTTCCAGCAGAAAAAAAAAGTATGATGTGTAAAAACAATATTTACGTTCTATGATAATCTGGATTTTCACTTTTATATCCCCTGAGTCATCAGGTAAAGGAGATATAGGGTACAGACAGGCAATATGAGCCCAGATCCCCTGTCAAGGTAACCAATCAAATTTCAGGATTAGCTAGGCTATTTCACTACAGTATAATATACCTATATATCTCTGTAGGATTTACTTTCTGCAACTGGACCATGCCCCAGACCAGAAAATATGACATTGGCCATCCTGAAAGGCAAGATGATTGATGCAGATCTAAGCACCGTTGGTACAAGACTTGATCTGAATTCCAGATATGAGCTGTATGATAGAAGTAAGTATATCTTCAATTCTTAAACCATTGACTAGATTTCAATCAATTTTTCAGACACCACCTTTAAATTAATATTTTAGCTGTGCTCACACTTTTTTTCCCAACTTCTGACATTAATATGGCTATTGGACTTTGAAAATTAAATGAAAGTGTTGCTGCAGTTTGAATTAGAATTAAGCACACAATAAAGGTTAATAAATGTAAAAGACATAAGTGAATAAAAGTTGTAATTTTCCTTATCATGTCTGGTACACATCAACACTTTATATCATAAAGAAATGTTTCTTTTGTTTTCAGGCTGTTACATAGCACTAATCAATCAAACACTGACACTTCCTGCTATAACTGACCCCACACTAAAGAAACATCTGTATTACCAAATGTCTCCAAACTGTATGAGATTTGATGCCTGTGCTGATATAACCATCAAGGCCATAGACTACACCAAAGCATTGAGAGCCTACGTAGAACTGGATCCCTGTCACTTTATCCTTTATGCTGGTTTTGAGAAATGGGAACGGCAGTTTATCCTCATTTCTTATGAATGGGGTATGTTGTAGTAATGTAGTAATGTTGCACAGTGAAGACAAACACATAAAAGAAATTTATGAAAATGTTTTTTTTTAGACCAGGGTTTTTTTCAGAAAGAGATGCACCACACACTCATCTCTTGTTTTCTTAACTAAGGGAATATCTGCATTTAAGGACAACACAAAAGTGGTTTTTTTAACATTAGCAGGATGGTTTGTAAAAGAAGGGTTAATTTAAAACTGTCAATGTTTTATTTTGTCAGTAACAATATTTGTATACATAGAAGATTGAGACTAGATAAAATTAAGTTTCATTTATGATTATATCTAGTATTCTCTTAAAATTTCAGATTTTTGCAATTTGATTTCAGATAATTTTTATTATATGATTTAAGATGCTCATGCATATACAATATTTAACAATTTATTTACAGATCAAAAATTTTAATGTTATAATTGATTTTTTTAGGAAAAGAAGAATTACTTGAAATAACACCTGAGATAAAGGTGATGTAAGTATTCATTCAATTTATTTTCTGCATGTTTTTTGGGGGTTTCAAATTCTAAAACATGTAAATTTCTTTATTTTTTTATGGTAGGTGACACACATTTCCCTTTGTAAATTCACACATTTTAGATAAGTGTTTTAGTGCATAAGTACTCCCAGAACACTTTGGGATATACAAAATACAATTTTAAAAGTTTGTATGTTTGATTTGTAAAAACATCATCCAAGTAGTTCAATATGATAATTAGCATTTGCTTTTAAATAATAAGGTTCTTAGGATACACAAATTTTATTTTCAACAGTGTCATAAAATGACTTACTGTATTTAAAAAAAAAGAGAAATTAAAAGGAATGACCTTTCTCTTCCAGGATCAAGATAGATCGTGATGCTGACGTAAAGAAAGTATTCATCGTGAACTTTGGACTCAGGATTTGTATAGCAGGAGACTGTGTCATTGACGAGTATTTTATAACAGATTATGAAGTGCCCATTCCTCTTTGTAATGAGAATTTCACATTACCAGGTTAGTCACATGATCACAATGTAAATGTCCCTTTACCAGGTTAGTCACATGATCACAATTAAAATTTCACATTACCAGGTAAGTCACATGATCTCAATGTAAATGTCACATTACCAGGTTAGTCACATGATCACAATGACAGATAGGGCATTGGAGTAAATACAATTTATTTCATATGCAACAGAAAAGGGAGTAAAAATTAAAATAAAGTTTTTTTATGAACCATAACAGTTAAAAATTAATAGAATACGAAGATATTGTAAATAAGGGAACTTTTACTGATTTTGTAATTAGATAAGAAGTAAGAAAATGTGTATTAATTAATTAAGTTTAATGTGTCAAAAAGACACCAAATCAATAAATATGAAAACCCTCAGACATCTTAGTTGGTTAGTTTTATTGTTTTTTAGGTGGTGGAGCATTGGCAGACTTTGCTAAAACTTTGGGAGGTGCTATTACAGCTGAGGCATTTGACCTCATCCTCAGGATGTTAAAATTGGATGTAAGTAGTATACACTAATATCCTGTTTTTTCGCCATTGAAAGAAATAGAACATTTTCCTGTAACTATTTAGCAAATAGAAAATGTTTGACTCACAAAAAAAAAGTGATTTTTCTTGGCATATATAAGTCAGTGATATTGTTGGCTTTTATTCAAAACTACCTCTACCCTTTTTTATTGGGAAAATATGTGTCATTTTTATCAAATTGGGAAATTTATAATAAACCATGAAATTGACTGGAACTTCAATTTGCAGACCTCCTTTCAAGAGGTTAACCCTCATTTGAAATAAGACCCCTTATTGTCAGTGATGATACATGAATAGACCCTCAAATCTGCACATATAGTCATTTTAGGCATGAAAAATATTGAAATGAGTGTTTTCAGTTTGTATTCATACACAATTACTGCTGAGACTGCACTGTTTGGGAAATAAGTTGTCTTTTTGGGAATAATTTTAAGCCATTTTTTTTTCAAATTGGGATTCTTCTCCAGGGGAAAAAGCCTTTATTCTCCGGTAGTTTAAGGCAAACAATGTAAGTTATTTGGTCAATCGGCCCAAAAATGAGGTCAGTTGTAATAAAATCACATATTTAAGATGCTCAAACATTCCATTAAATTGATTTCAGCAAAATCCATAAAAGGTGAAAATTAGTGATCTTTTATAAAAATAAAAAAAGAGGGAAACCTGCTGTAAATGACTTGAAATTGCTATTTAGATTATTTTTTTACAGTAACTCTTAAGATCTTTTATCAATAAGCTAAATATATTGAAAAATACAAATGTATTACTGTGGATTTTGCATTTTTGTAGGTACCAATTTTCATGGATTGAGGAAAATTTATATTTTCATTGTTTTGCCGGAGTCTGAATATAAGCCTATAAAAAATGTGTACTTCGTTGAACTTTTAAATTAACGATTACCCACAAGATCCATGAAAATTGGTTCCCCAAGAATAATTATGAACCCACAGTATATCATCTGATGAAATTTGCAGCAACATATTTTTACGTTTTCTGTTCTAGACTATATTCCAGAAAGGAAGCTGTACAGTACCTCCAGGACCAACAGGTATGCAAAGTAATCATTTGGTTTTGTTTATGTTTTACAACATTTTTTAATGCCCTCCCACTAACAATCTGTCATTCTGAAATCAAGCATTTTTTTTTTCATTATGCCTCTAGATATTTTTGATTTTTTGTAAATTTGTGTATATTTATGACTTGCTGATTGAGTTTGCCGTTCGATCAGGTCGATTGACTTTTGGCAGAATTAGGACAGTTGAAAAGAAATTTTATGAATATTGTACTTGTCCTGATTTCTATGATGTTTGCGGATCTTGAGTTAATTTTTTGTACATTACTGTATAAAGATGACTTGCATATTGAGAGTGTATTTTTTTGGTTTTACTGACTTCTTGCAATAAGGCTACAGCAGGGGCATTCATGTCGTTCTGAAATATCCAGTGAACTAATTTTTCACAATTTAAATAACTAATGTGGAAGTTGAAGAAATTTTTATTGACATACAAAAAAAAACTGACACTGTTTTTTCTAATTTTTTTGTCACCTTGACTGAAATTAAGATAAAGGTGTCTTATAGAAATTTAAACAAAATAAGGATGTTGGCTTGTACAGGAAAATCTTAATATGTTCTAACAATTTAATGGTTAACTAACAACAGAATGGGAAGGTAGTAATTTCTAATTACCTACTAAGTTATCATTGAACCTTGATAACATATACATGTATGTTACATTATTGCTAAACTTTGGGGATTCTTAAAATTGTGAATATAATTCTCCATTGATCTAGATTGTCCATGGAATATTGATGTAAAATCATATCTACCAACTTCTGTAAAACATCTTGTAACATGTGAGATGCCTGATAACTGTTTCGGATTAGACTGTTGTATCGATGTGAAGTTTACGTTACCACCATCTTTAGGAGGCAGAGTAATAGCCTACTCTGTTCCATTCTGGTTCAAAATGAGTCCTTGTGACTTTACCATAGATGTTGGATTTGGAACCTGGACCTACAAGAAGACTCTCTTTGAGTATGCTTGGGGTAAGATTTATTCGATTAGCTTATTTCTTAATCATGATATTGAACATGTTGATGTGTTTATAGTGAAAAAATATTACACCTTACTCAGGGAAAAAACATGTTTATACTTTAGGCAAGAACATATCTAGACTTAGGGAAAGAACATATATAGACTAAGGGAAAGAACAAATCATGTTATATTGTGAGGGAGCTTGTCCATGTTATATTGTGAGGGAGCTTGTCCATGTTATATTGTGATGGAGCTTTAGGATGACCTGTTTGATGTTTTTGATATAAACTTGTGTTCTTATTCTGTCTTTATTCTTTCATATGTAACAAGTTATCACAGTTTTATATATTTGATAAAAATATGTAGATTAATATGAATATTTCATAATATATCATAGGTACACAGAAACAACTGACCATTGGTGATGGGGATCCAGCACCTGTTAAAATTCTGTAAGTACTTTGTATAAAACACTATGATTGGTAAAAGTGTACTATTAAAGTAAATCACAGCATGTCATTAAAGTATTTGTACATTTTGCATACTTTACCTGTAATAGGGTTTTTTGAAGGTTTGTTCATGAAACAGCCCAGACATATTATTTCAAGTGTCATCAGCAATACCCCAGAGCTTAATGAATATTATTGGAAGAGTTATGTCCCTTGAAAATGTAGATCAAATGTGGAAAATCAACATTATGAATGCTCATGCACCAACAATTCTCATGGAAGTTTCATGAAAAAATTATGTGAAAGGGTTGCATCAGCAATATCTCAGTTGAGATAGAAAATAAGTGTGTATCCATTATATTTTTAGGGGAGTTATGCCCCTTTGAAATAATAGTGATATGGAGAAAAAAAAGTATATCAGTGGGTGATATTGGCTTCTCTGTGGCGATCTTGGTTCATTTTAAACCAACATATATATTCAAACTATATCTATTGTCAGGTACACCATAAGTAAAATGGGAGGCAGAAAAGGATTTATCATTGATGCTATAGTGACGATCTGTATTCCATTTGATAGGGTCTAGTTTTTTACCAGTATATGTATATCTATTGTCAGGTACACCATAAGTAAAATGGGAGGAGGAGAAGGATTTATCATTGATGCTATAGTGACGATCTGTATTCCATTTGATGACAATGAGCCATTCTGTGCACCCACACCTGATGGATTACACTTACTTAAGAGCCAACAAGTTCCTCTCTGTTCCAGAAATCTAACCAATATCCTCAGTAGTAAGTAGTCAACAATTTCATATGGACTGTTGTTTATAAGCAATTTTAAATCCATTGTCACCTCTTTTTCATTTATATTTATATTCTGTTAACCAAAACATTTTTGCAAGCAATTTATTTTTGCAACATTCGTGAGAAGAAAAATAAAGTGAATATAAATCGTCCATAAAAATATAACAATTGGGTCTTCCTGTATATAAATACATGAAAAAAATAAGAAAATCACAAAAATAAATCTCGGTTGAAAAGGGGTAGACCTGAAAATGGTTTACAGAATATGGTTCATCATGAAAATAATCATTATTATACCCCACTCTAAAAGAATTGGCTATATTGAAATCGTCCAATTCTGTTCACTTTTCTAAGAAGCTAATCAACAGAATGACTTCATATTTGGTCAGCAGGTTGACAGTGATGAGTTGTACATGTAACTTCACTTCACTTCTTCATGTTCTTGTATCCGGCAGATGCCTTATTCCTGTTTGCCCATACTTTGAATTTTTAGATATGTTGAATGAACCTAAAAATTTTCATCACACTTTTCTCAGAGGTGATATACCAACAGTTTTGTCTGTTAATTGATTAAGAAAAATAATGAAATACTTGAAGAAATTAACTTTCTGTGTTTGATAAGCATATCAAGATTGAAGATATGTTAAATTCCATGATTTTTCACACTTCTTTTTTTTTCAGATGTTTCTTTCTCTCAACTGGCAAAGGATATTGGGTATGAGGCAGGACAACAGATGGCCCAGGGAGCTGTACAATATCTACTAGAACAGGTTGGACTGACAGATTTCTTTGGTGTACCAAAATGTGATCGTAAACGTGGAATCTATGATCCTAGTGTAGTGGGATGGAATAATAGTAAGTGAAATCAGTTTATTTATAGATATAAAAATAAGAAGATGTGTAATGATTGTCAATTAGACAACTCTCCACCAGAGACCAAATAACAACTTTTCATGAATGATTTAATTAATAGTTATTTTGCATTTGTCTTTTTATGAATGATTTAATAGTTATTTTGCATTTGTCTTTTTATGAATGATTTAATAGTTATTTTGCATTTGTCGTTTTATGAATGATTTAATAGTTATTTTGCATTTGTCTTTTTATGAATGATTGAAAAGTTATTTTTCATATGTCTTTATATGAATAATTTAGCTAGTTAAACCTTCCACTTGTATGACAGTTGTTTAAAATTTCATTATATTGATAAAATATCAATACCACCTCTTAAACAATTCACCTAATCAGAATCTGAAGGATTTTAGTTAATTTCATTGTTCATACTTAAAAATGAAATAATGCCACATCATTGGTTGAATTTCCTTATATCCATTGCTTGGAAGGAAGAGGTATTCTGGTTTACCTCTGTCCTTCTGTCTGTCCCATAAAACAATGAAGGAGTACTATTAGTGTCCCACAGAACATCATGTTTGCCTACTAGATTTTTAACCAAGAACAGTGGTTTGGTCGCATTTAAAGTTATTACCCAGAATTCTTTAAATTCTGAAATAGAAAGTCTTGGTTGTACCTTTTTAAGCTTTTGATGGATGATATTTATAATTGGTAAACTATTTCTTTACAGTGTGTCCATTGAGTATTTCCAAGCTTCCTGAAATTGATGGTCCAATGACATGTATGATAACTGAAACCTGTAGCGGTATAGATTGTTGTGCTGAGGTACCATTCATTGGGCTGACCATTCACCCATATTTCCTGATCAACACATGTGAATATAGTATATCATTTGGTATCAACAATATGAATGTGAATCTGTCATTGTTTGAAGGTGGAATAGACAGTTATGAATGGGGTATGTATCTGTTATGAATGGGGTATGTATCTGCAAGATGAATTATTTAATACCACATCATTCTATTTTGGTAATTTTTTAACCCATGAAAACAAAATGTAATGAAGTTCTACCGTTATAGTTTTTTAAGAATTTGTTATCAATAATAAAAATTTATTTTATAATTGCTTTTTATTTAATTTAAATCCTATAAAACTTAAATAAAATCATGATTAGTATGCCTTTTATTAATGTCATAAAATTTTATTTGTTTTCTTGTATATATATTGTATTATAATTTCTGATATTTACTTTCAGGAAAGCCTTGGGTTCTAAATATTGAAGACATTGTCAAGATAACGTAAGTATTGCAAGGACAAAATAAATATAACGCTATTTTAAGCATTTTCTAAGATATTTAGGTTTTTAAGAGGTTTATATCCTGCATAGAATATTGAATTATACAGTCCAATGCAATAATAAGACTGACATATATATCTTGTAGATTTTTCTCTACCATTCCCTCATAAATCAAGATCACCGAAACTTGAAATGATTACCATTATTATCAATATTCTCCATCTTTTGGCAATAGAATAGAAATTTTACAGAAAGATTATGGAAATGAAGATAACAAAATAATTATTGAAAGTATGGTCAGAAAAAATGTAAAGACTAGCTACAAAATTGACCGAATCACAACATCCATGATGCTTTGATTCATAAAGTGATCTTGTGCACTACGATTATTCCTTATTGGTTAGATAAATATATGGTGTATAAGTTTTTGAGGAAGGTTAGGCTTTATTTTCAATTACATTGTATTAATTGAGCATTTGTGAATCCTCAAATTTTCCAAATTGCTGCCGAAGACATGCCAGTTGTGAATTTAATGGTAAATTTTAGCCAATGAAAACAATTGATACATAAACATTGCTAAAGAATTATTAGTTTAACAAGAATTCAATGATTTTTTTACAGACTTATAATGAAGAAACCACCTAATGAGAAGAAATTTATAGTGGATTTAACAGCCAGTGTATGTTTTGATGAAACCGAACCAGAACAATGCTTAACCTTCCCAATGATGGTTGGAAGTGAAATTCCTCAGCCATTCTGTGACATGACTGCTACAATGAGCTTGTCAAGTAAGTCTAAAACTAAAATTACAGAATAGTTAGGTCATTTGTTTAAGTTTGTGTGTAATGATTTGTGTTTTTATAATTTCACTGAGCACACTGGAAGCATGAAATGTTATCACTAGGTGTACTCAACTTGTGGCAGTATGATATATGATTTACATCCAATTAATTAGTTCATAATACTAAGCATACTTCTCTTTGAATTACTGATAAATTAAGTTGCATATTTGTTGTTGGAAACAAATTTGAAATTTTTCTTTTTATCATTAAAAAAAGTTATTGTATTAAAAAAAATTGAAGAAAACATAATTGTATTAAAAAAAAAATGGAGAAAACATAAATATTTTTCTGTAGATTTCTCAGCCATTGACTGGGGAGCACAGTTAGGAATTAACCTGACAGACTTCACTGGAATATTGGCTAATAATGTCGCCCAGCTTTTGCTACAGCAGCTAGGTTTGGATGAGATGATGGATGACCCAGGATGCTCCCGTAATGCTGATGAGTATCAACCTTCAGTATATGGATGGAAAAACAGTAAGTTCAGTTTACAGATACTTATTTTTACCTAAATTTTTAAACATTATGGGAAGCCATTAATATTTACAGAGAAGCAAATTTATCTAATTTGTTTTGCAAGTTTAACTTAGAAATTTACACTTTTTTAGAAACTTGTTTTTTGTTATATACAGTTATTTTTCCTTTGTATGAAAACTTACAACACACATTATACAGGCAATGAGAAAATGATTTTTTTTTCAAAAACTATGAATGTATTTAAAAAATAAATAAAATAAAGGTTAAAATAATAATTTCTTGTGATGAAATTAATAAAAATATCTTCTTTTTTTTTTAGCCTGTCCCTTGGACATAATCAGTCCTCCTAACATAACGGTACCTATGAACTGTTATATACCAGACTATTGTACTGGACTAGATTGTTGTTTCCACTACGACTACCTGGATATCTCGTTACATGCTTACCTGTATATTGATACCTGTAGTTACATCATCCGAGGAGGAATTGAGAAACTTACCTTTGAATATAAAATCTTAGATTTTGGTGATTTATGGGGTAAGTTACTGCAGTGAATTATATTTTAAGTTTGATAAAAGATAAACTTGTCAATTGTCAATTTTTATTTTTATTTGTCATTTGTCATCTAAATAAAGGCAACAGTAGTATACCGCTGTTCAAACTCATAAATCCATGGACAAAAAACAAAATCGGGGTAACAAACTAAAACTGACGGAAACGCATAAATATAAGAGGAGAACAATGACACAACACTACAATATAACTAACACAAACAGAAACGGACCAAGCATCAGACAAAATCCCACGAGAATAACAAATATAACATCAAAACCAAATACATGAATTTGGGATAGACAAGTACCGTGACACGTCTTATCGCAATGTCAATTTACACTCAAAAATAAGAGAAAACAAACGACGCAACGTTAAATTGTAACACACACAGAAACGAACTATAATATAACAATGGCCATAAAAAGGTTGCAGAAAAAAATTAAATATAAGCTAGAAAATCATTTTGAGTGAAATGAACTAAAATTATGAAATAAAATGATAAACTCCTAAAATTCTGATCTTTTGTTAAAGGTAATAATAATTTGGCATTATTTTTATTAGTGGTCAAATATTAACCTTATTTTCAAAACATAACTAGCTTTTTCTTACTATAATAGGCAAAGAAATCGTTGTTCCACTCCAAAATGTGATCAAAATAAGGTAAGTTGTCATTTTCTATTTTATGTCATAGCAAAATATTCTAATTTTTTAATTTGAAAAACAAATGTTCGTTTGACAACAGCACATGGTAACCATAAAATACATGTAAAGATCACTATATATTCTAATGGATAAACCTCCCAATCAGTGAAAACTTTTAAATGACCTGGAGTATCATGTTGTGAATAAATTCAGAGACAACAAACACACTGGCAAGATTTATGAAGTGGGAAAATCACATCAAAATCTTATGGAGTTCACTAGTTTGTGGTGACACAACCCTTCTCTTTTATTCTAAAAAACAAAAGGTTGTTGGAAACTCTATAAGTTGGTTAAACAGAGAAAGATGGGCTCAAATATTTAAATGAAATACAGGTATCTCCCTTCTAATGACATTGAAAATAGTAAACAAGGTTCTAATAATTGTGAGCTGGATATAACTCTAAATAAGCAGAGTACTTTGATGACATACATGATGGAATTGAAGCCATGACATTTTCCAATTTGTCCAATCAGAATTGATATTGGAATACTTTAATGACATATATCAAAAACAAATATGTACATCCAAAAAAACCTCAAAAGATATGTTTCAACTAATTTAAAATAATGAAAAAAACAAGCAGTAAGACTTCAATAAGTGGATACTTAATAACATGAGATTTCATGAAAATACAATGTATACTTCCTTTATAAAATATTGAAACATTCTGTTGATAGATTTACGGTTGACCAGTTATTGTTTGAGAAGAAGTTAATTGTGGATATGTCCATGTCTATTTGTCTGGACGTGAACACAGAGTGTCAATTCAACTTTGACATCTTAAAACAACAGAAATTTCCACAACCGCTTTGTGATCTGGACATGGGTGGATGGACAGGCGATACAAGTATGTCTATTATTTAATATAATTTCCCATAATACACATACACAGGGTATATTTACCATACAAAAAGCTGAAACAACAGTTGTATAATTTTGTGGTAGACATGGAGCTATGTATGATAATTGTGCAGGTAAAATGTTCCTTACAATACGAGCTCACACCGAAGACAATGTATAACTGCAAAGACCCTAGCAAAAACTTTTTTTTCTTTCTTTTTAAAATGGAAGATGATGCTATCAATAAAGGAAGCTATGAGGTATTACTCAATGAGACAGAAACCAAAAGCAGGCGCGGATCCAGAGGGGGGGTTCCGGGGGTTGGAACCCCCCCTTTTTTTAGGACGATCAATGCATTTGAATGGGGACATGTAATTGGAACCCCCCCCTTTTTGTCCTGGGTTAGGAACCCCCCCTTTTTAAAATGGCTTGATCCGCCCCTGAAAAGACACACAAATATCATAATTAATTTTATTTGGAAGTTGGGAACATTATTATGGAATATTCAGACAGTATTAGACTTGAGTTTTGTTGCTTGTTGATGCATCTTAAACATTAGAGGTTGGTTGTTCCTTTTGGAGATGAACATAAAACTTTTATCAAACCATGATCCCCTGGCATTGTAATTTACATTTATACCAACTGAGCAATAGAAGTACTCAATCTGAGCAGTTGATGGAGGCAAGCACTGTTACATATTAGTATTAAATGTCTTTACAGTAGAGAATTGTTTCTGCATGTCTGTGCACACATTTAAAATCATTTTTTATTTTAGACTCTCTGGTTGACTGGGTCAAGGACAAAGGTTTAGAATCAGGGCAGTCTTTATCCACAGCTCTAGCCAACAAATTATTTGATGATTTTGGACTGACCCAGTTCTTGTACAACCCTTCTTGTGACAGATATGATGGAATTTATTCTGGAGCAGTGGATGGCTGGAAGGCTGATGGTAGGATGAAAAAAATATTGAATTTAAGAAAAATTGTGTTTGTATGATTGAGTGAATCTTAAAATACAATGTAGTCTTATAATCTTAAAATTCAATGTAGTCTTATAATCTTAAAATACAATGTAGTCTTATAATCTTAAAATACAATGTAGTCTTATAATCTTAAAATACAATGCAGTCTTATAATCTTAAAATACAATGTAGTCTTATAATCTCATTAATAACTGTCACTCAATGAACACTTCAGTCTCAATACAAAAAGAAAGTGGCTTTTCTTAAAAAAAACCATATAAAATATTTGTATCTGGTAAAAATATTGCAGAAAATAGAAATATGTTACCAAAAGCAGTATTTGGTCTTCTTTAAAAAGATGTCACTGTTTGAACAAAAAATTAAAAATTTCCTGGCAGTGAAAGTTAGTAAAATGCTTATCCTGTATTTGTGAGCCAAAATTTGTTCCTGTGAAAAAAGTTCCAGTGGAACTAATTTCACATGAAATATGTTCTTGGAGAACTTTTTTCACAGACAATTTTCATATAATTTGTTCCATCTCTATGAAATAAGTTCCACACTTTACCTGGTGAAATAAGTTCTGGGTTAGTGAAATTTGTTCCTTGCCTAGTGAAATAAGTTCCATGATTGTGAGATTTGTTCCTTACCTGGTGAAATAAGTTCTGAATTTGTGAGATTTGTTCCTCACCTGGTGAAATAAGTTCTGAATTTGTGAGATTTGTTCCTCACCTGGTGAAATAAGTTCCTCTTCTATGAAATATGTTCCACTAGTTAAACACGTTATCTTATATACTGAGCACATGTCATCAGTGAGTTTAAAATCATTATAAGAAACATGTATTATATTGATAATGTAATAAATTATAAGTGTAAACATTCAATTTGGATCCTTTTGAGTAAATCAAAAATCTAATAACGTTCTCAATTAATAAGACTGAAAATGACACTTATGAACCAGGAAAGAGTAGAATAAAGAAATAATAATAAAAGTAATTTCGAAAAAAAAGTATTATAGTTTAAGTTGAACATTTGTATTACTTTGAAAAGGACAATGTAACCGACCAATTATTTTAAAGGCATAAAGAAATAAAAGACACACTCTTTTAAAACTGAGCAATGACCATAGCTAGGTACATTGTATGATTAGAACACCCATGATCAGCAGGAAACAAGGAGGTTGAATACTACATAAATGATAAAACATACATTGTAGATACAAATAATGATACATTATCATCGCTTTTATTTCTTATCTTCATCCTACAGTCATGCCTTAATTGCAAATGTACCCCATGCAAGCATAGTACAGCATCCAGCTTGCTTTATAATGTTTTAGGGTAACAAGAAAATATTTCGCTGTGCAATAGGTTAAAGGTATTTATTTTCTGTAAAATAGGTCCGAGCAGAACATTTTCATTGATTCTTGAAAAATGTTTTCGTTTAAAACTAATATCACAGGAACTTATTTCACTTTTTTTTTCAAATTTTAGTATTGGAACAAAACTCATGGAGCTGTGATTTTTGTTCCGGAACTTATTTTACATTAAGTTAAAAAATTAGTTCCGGAACAAATTTTATAGTGCTGGAACAAATTTTCTGTGATATAAGTTCCAATGGAACATATTTCATATGAAATTTGTTCCGCTGGAACAAATGTCACGCCGGAACAAATTTTTTGTTACATATTGAGGTGTTAAATGAATTGCAGTAATTTTAAACTAATTGAGTAACAAGCATATATTTAAACGACATTTGTTATAATTTCATTCACACCATATAAGTTACATGAAATATTTAAAAATCAAAAGAAATGGAATTATTGGTAATTATGAATAGTAAGAGTCATTGAGACAGAAACCAAACAATTTATGATATTCTTTATTTTATAGCTTGCCCAAAATCTTCCGATATGACTTTACCAAAGATCAGAGGAACAGTCAGTTGTTATGTACCAGATTATTGTACGGGTATTGATTGTTGTGTGGATGTAGGAAAGATCGGAAAATCATTCCGTATTTATGCCTTGTTGGATTCATGTAACTGGAAGCTAAGTATTGGGATTGAGAAACGAGCCTTCAACTTCACCATTATAGATTATAAATGGGGTATGTATGTTCAAAAAGAAAATTAGAATAATTGAATTGTTTGATAGTCAAGATTGAATAGTAGTATTTATTTATTATTTTTTTTCAAAGAAAAATTGAAAGAATTCATATCAATTCATTGTGTTTTAGAAGTGTTATTTTAGGAACTTCCAAATATTTTGATCTAAATTTGGAAATTATTGATTTAAGGATGTTCGCTCCTCTGTTTTTGAATTTTTGTCAGATGTTCGGATTCCTCTGGTTTTATCCATGTAGTGCCATTAAAAAATATTGCCCATTAACCCCTACTTTTCTTTCCAGAATTTAATACATATCGTTTAAAATGTTATCTTTGAAAATCTTATAAAATCCTTGTTATTTTTTCATCGTTTTTGAAAGAAAAAAGGTGTCAATGTTAAATGTATAAAAAATCTAGAGAGAATTATTTCCCGCCAAATTTTCAATAGCTTATATCTCGAAAACAAGCACACCGACCCTTCATTTTTTTCTGCTTTTTTTAGTTTATTTATATACTATCAATTTATAACAGTCTTTTAAAAAGCTTGTTATTTTGAAACAGAGTAGCGAACATCCTTAATCACTTGGAATTGTTAATAAAGCCAAGGATGTTAAGCTAAATGAGACTTTCAACATTAAAAATATATGTAATAAAATATAATAATTGGTATTTAAAAAAAATAAATTTCCTTGAAATAATAAACCAATGTTTGGATGCTAGCTATTTTAAATCTTTTTTTTTATAACTAAAAAGTGCTAGTTTGGGTTCAAATATTTATATTAAAGCGTCCCTAACTATGTTTTGAAACTTTATGATTTCACTAGGCAGGGTCATCAGGAGCGGATGCAGGAATTTTCGAAAGGGGGGGTGCTAACCCAGGCTAACCCAGGGCAAAGGGGGGGGGTGCAAAACATATGTCCCGATACAAATGCATTGATCGGCAAAAATAAAGGTGGGGTGCGCACCCCGGAACCGCCCCCTCCCCCCCTGGATCCGCCACTGGTCATAGAGACTTTAATAAAGTTATAAAGTTATTATTGAAATGTTTCATATATTTTCAGGTGAGAAAAAGACAATGTCAATATTACAAGTCCTGAAAATGGAGTAAGTATACTTTATGATCCACATTGAGATCAATAGATGTTTGCATTTAGAAATAGGTACTCATTTAACAACAGCTAATACAAATTTTTATTTATTGATCATTTGTTTTTCACTTAAACACCCAGTGGCAAATATTTCATGAATATTCAGACAGAAAACAAATGCACAATAAATCCTTTAAAGTTAGAAATTTGAACTGCTTCGGAAAAAAGGTATGCTGAATAGAGACAGAATATTCCCTTGTGTTAGACTGTTTAAACCTTGTGTTATAATATTCTATTATGATAAGTGCATTGTCAGTAAAAGTTAGGCCACACTTAACAATATTTTTGTTTACCAAAAGGTAGAGAGACATTGGATAGGTAGGTAGGCATTTTCTTTTTATTTCGGCAAAGAGAAATTGAAGTGTCAAATATTTTTTGTCTTCATGCCTATCTGATAAAAAAAACCTTTTTCACATCAGGAGTCTTCAGGACAATAAAAGATTTTAAGCAAGCAGCTATTTTCTGGGTAGGTAGGGTTAGGGCAAACAAACATATTCTTTTTTATGGCCTTAAATGATAATCTTTAAACTTTGCAGGTACACAATACATGACTTGCAGGCTGAGAAGAAATACATGTTAAACATGAACTTAAGTGTATGTTTTGAGGAAAGTGGACCATGTCTGGTTTCTGTGCCAGTATTTGAAAATACAAAACTTCCTAAACTGGGATGTGATTGGACACAAACAAGTCTTGGTGAGATATAATAAGTTGATGTCTTTCATTCATTAGATTTATTAAGAATGGATTAGGTTAAAAGGCTGAATTTAGAAGAAAGAAAAAAAAAAAAAAACTATTCCTGCTGATATGAGATGTCTGATGTTCTATGTTAAATTTCTTCACAACTTTTCTAGATGCAGCAATTTGCTTGACATATAGTATAGAGACTTTTTTTTTAATTGTTGAAGACCATCTGTTGACCTCCAGATATCTTTTAATTTTTTGCTTGGTTGGGCTCCTATTTCATAGATGTAAACACCACATCTCCTTTT
The DNA here is from genome assembly GCF_965363235.1 of Mytilus galloprovincialis. NCBI lineage: Eukaryota > Metazoa > Mollusca > Bivalvia > Mytilida > Mytilidae > Mytilus > Mytilus galloprovincialis. The sequence goes on along the minus strand of NC_134850.1, from coordinate 41,746,622 downwards.
TATAATTTTTCATAAAACAATTCATAAAAATCCTGTTTGAAATGAAATAAAATGTTTTAACTATTTTACAATTTTTCAGATTTCTCATTAAGTGACTTTAAAGCCCAGAATAGTATTACTGGAGCTGTTACGGGCCTTATTCGTGACAAAATGCTGGAAGCTCTTGGGCTGACACCATATCTTAAGACTCCATCTTGTAGCAGGACAGCAGCGCCGTTTGCTGGGTCGGTAAATGGATGGACTAACGGTATGTATACCTTTTGAATATTTTTGATGAAAACAAAATGAAATATACTTATAAAAGAGAGGCAGACAATACGCAAGAGACATTTAAACTCATATGTACAAAAAAAACTGACACCAGCATGGCAAAAAAAAAAAAAAAAAAAAAAAAAAAAAAAAAAAAAAAAAAAAAAGTGACCAAAAGCAAACAGTTTACAAACCACAATTGTAAACTTAAGACTGAGTGAAACAAACCCCATCAAAAACTCGGGATGATCTCAAAGTTTTCACAGCAGGAATTTTAAATCTCATGTGAATAGAGGGTTTGTTTGATAAAAGCCGCAAGTTTGCCTTACAACAGGCCACCTATGAATTTCTTAAAAGAGTTATTGCAAGGGTTCTTTAACATGCAGAGGATGACACTATCCCTTCATAAGATGTAGTACAATAATGTTCCATGATATATTAAGGCAAAGACCATGTAATAATTTTTTTCTCAACAAGTAACAGACACTTGATCTTTTTTTGATTTTGCCTTGAAATAGCATAATATCTGAATAATATAGAAACCATTGGTTTATAGTGTTTTTCCTATATGTTTTTTTCTTTCTTTTTGTTTATACTAATTCAATCATCAATTTTGATACATTTTTATTTTCAGAGTGCAGTGTGCCCTTGCCATATCAATTACAAGCAATAAGTTCCAGTATACCACTGACGTGTAGCATCATGGATACCTGTACTGGTGTTACATGCTGTTTAGACATAACCGACTTTGATCTGGCTGTTAATTTTTACATCAGTTTGGATGCTTGTAATTATGAGTTTTCAGTTGGAATAGAAAATTTACCATACAAGAAGAAATTGTTGGATTATGATTTTGGAACAGAGGAAATTATAAGTCTGTCGGATGTTGTTCGTTTGACGTGAGTTTTTTATTTTGATAAATTTGTAACTTTTTTTTTTTTTTTGCAGCCAAAATGATTTGGCTTTTATTTCATATGTAAATTTATTTGAAGGCATGTTTCTTTAAAAAAAAAAAAAAAAAAAAAAAGACTTTCAGTGTTTTAAATAAATATAACTTAAGGCGTTGACATGTATAAATACATGACAAAAATTTCTGAATTGACAGTATATCCTACGTATGTTAGTTTTCAACTACCTTTCATTGTGTCAGTTTTACTAGAAATTATTGTTGGCCTCTACTTACAGGTTTAAACTTGATGATCTGAAGACAGAAAAGATGTTTCTGTTGAATGTTGGGGTATCTTTATGTGTGGACAATAAACAGGCATGCCTTTATACAGTGGAGCTTATGAAAGATATACTGCTGCCAAAACCTCTATGTAATCTAGAGACTAAAATCTCTTTAGCTAGTAAGTATGAGAGGTCTATTGACAACATTTATACTTTGTATGACCAAATCCAATAGATGTTTGCCACTGTCTGCATACAATCCTATAGAAGATTTATATACTTCATTAAACATTTAGATTCACAGTTTACCTGTTCTAATGAAATCCAGGAACACTGGTACCTCACAAATAATACTGAATGTACAGTAAGCATATTGACAATTTTCAAGTACAAGAAATAATTATTATGACCTTGCAAGTGAAAATAATTTATTTGATCTAAATTTCATAAGAATCAAAATATTTTTCAGTCTGTTGACTTCACCATTTTAATAATTAATAAATATTCTTTTTCAGACATATCAGCAACTGACTTCTTGAAAAACCAAGTAGACCAAACTCTTGATTCTATGCCAGAATATGTCTCAGATCTTTTCATCGAAGCGACAGGAGTAAAACAGTACATGGAAGATCCATCCTGTAGCAGAAGTAGTGCCCCGTACTCTCCGTCAACAGATGGATGGAATAAAGGTTAGTTTTTTAAGGCAGATATTGAATTCTGAGTTAGGTCTGAGGACTTCATAGAGGTTGAAATAACATGTTTTTAATCTAAACAGATCAAGCTTCAAGTTAAATCTTTAAAAGTGTTGTATGCTTTTTTGGCCCTTTAAAGACTATTATATATTGCTATTATAGTGGGCAAAAACGGGTACCATGTATAAATAAAATCCCTACACACATCACAAAACACAAAGCAAAGAAATATTGCTCTTATTTCTGTTCTTCATTCTTCATGTCAAGACAGGAATATATATTTAAGAGAGAAATTACACAATGCTTTTACTGTGACAAGCATGGTAGGAAGGATTGTTTTAAAAATATTTAACCAACCTGAATTATATACAGGCAGTAAATTGTCCAAAAGTGGTGAGGGATGTCCTTTTCCGAATATCTTAGATATGTGGAAAAATTTGATGTGTATACAACAAATTATAATTTTTATGTAGATATTTGTCTATTACAATTTTGCCTTTTTTCCAGAATGTCCCTTAGACATAACACTACCAAAGATACCTAACAACATCCCTGTTACATGCCACATACCAGATTATTGCACCGGTGTAGAATGTTGCGTCGAAATTGAGTTTATAAAGAAGTCCTTCCACTTCTATATACTGTTAGATGGATGTCAGTACAGAATCAAGGCTGGGATAGATCATTTTGGAGTGGATGAAGCCTTCTTTTCATTTGACAGTGGTAAGTGTTTAGCCTTATTAGTTTATTAAGAAGTCCTTCCACTTCTATATACTGTTAGATGGATGTCAGTACCGAATCAAGGCTGGAATAGATCATTTTGGAGTGGATGAAGCTTTCTTTTCATTTGACAGTGGTAAGTGTTTTGCCTTATTAGTTTATAAAGAAGTCCTTCCACTTCTATATACTGTTAGATGGATGTCAGTACCGAATCAAGGCTGGAATAGATCATTTTGGAGTGGATGAAGCTTTCTTTTCATTTGACAGTGGTAAGTGTTTTGCCTTATTAGTTTATAAAGAAGTCCTTCCACTTCTATATACTGTTAGATGGATGTCAGTACCGAATCAAGGCTGGAATAGATCATTTTGGAGTGGATGAAGCCTTCTTTTCATTTGACAGTGGTAAGTGTTTTGCCTTATTAGTTTATAAAGAAGTCCTTCCACTTCTATATACTGTTAGATGGATGTCAGTACAGAATCAAGGCTGGAATAGATCATTTTGGAGTGGATGAAGCCTTCTTTTCATTTGACAGTGGTAAGTGTTTTGCCTTATTAGGGTACAACCGGGGATGTTCGGACAGAGGGGGAAGTTCGGACAGTTTTGTTTCAGTTCTCCGTTCTGATTCGGCATATTTTGCAGCCCATGACATCATATCTGAAGAACAGCCAATTAAAATGGGCTTATCTTGACTCCAAACTCTCGGGGAATACCCTTCTGTAATAAGATTTTTCATTGGCTCATATTTGAAAAAAGTTTTTCGGCGGCAAAATTTAACTGTAAACATTAAAACCGGAACTGCAAAACGTTAGATCAGTGAATTACTTTAGGAGATTTTTTACACAGCTTTTTTATCTGTATCCTTTGCAAAAATAGTTTTCTATGGTTTTAATGTTCTTCTTCTGCCGTTTCTTCCTGTTCCATCGGGTTTTAACAGCTTTTTCACAGTGCTTTTGTCCTTTTAAATGTGTCCGAACATCCCCAACCCTATTTTCTATTAAAGAGGGGATATTCGGACACACTTTTTTCGTACAGAAATGAATCCAATGACAATTGAAAGTTCTTAAAATATTTCTAGGTGAAATTGAGGCATAATGATCACCCTCTTTCATATTTTTTACAATTTTTAATTAGTTCTAATAATTCTGTGGACTTAACACTCCATTATATTTTCAGTAAGAAACAATTTACACATAATAAACTAAAAACTCCTGAAAAAAACATTTTCAGTAAAAAACTACACATAATTTGACATATTATTGTTGGAAATAGTGTCCCCTGGAATTCAACATTTAACCTGCAATATTTTCCTTTACCAAAAACACAGAACATTAAGTTACCATGTCCTTCCTGAAGCTACAGAATTTACGTAGTATTGGCACATTTTCTGCAGTGAACAAGATGAAAATATTTTTCACTAGAAAAGAACTTATAGCAATGCTAGAAAATGAATGGTTTTTCTATCACCCTAAAGTATATCTACTCGGCCAAGATCTTATCATTCATTGTGAAACTTGCAAACAATGTAGTCTACATGAATACGTTTTAACCGATCAATTAATCTATCAATGAGTTAACCTTGACAATTTTAAGATATCAGAATGCCCCATAAGGGAAAAGGGATTTACGGACAATATGATGTCGAGGCACTAAAAAATGCAGTTGATGCAGTTAAAAGTGGAATGTCAATTAGAAAGGCAGCAATACGCTATGGTGTCCCCAAGTCAAGTTTAAACGACAGAACAACAGGTAAAAAACCAATAGCACTAGAATTTGGTAGAAAACCAACCATACCAATTGAAATTGAAAACAGAATGGTGGAGGTAGTCCTGACATTATCAGAAAAAGGCTTTGGAATAACAAAGAGACAGATGTTGGCACGCGTCGGGACACTTGTCAGACAAATGGATCTAAAAACTCCGTTTAAGAATGGTATTCCTGGAAAAGATTGGTGGAAAGGATTTAAAAACAGACATCCTGAAGTTGTAATCCGAAAGCCAGAAAAACTTTCAACAGTAAGATCAAGAATGCTGAATGCAACTGTTGTTGGCAAATACTTCAAGGAACTGCAAACAGTAACAGAAGAACTTTCCCCTACATCAATATGGAATATGGATGAAACTGGGATCAATCTAGAACATCAGCCTGCTGGAGTATTAGCGCGTAGGGGTGCTAAGTCAGTTCCCGGTCGTGTAGGGAATACACGGGAAAATATAACACTCCTTCCCTGTGTCAATGCCGCCGGGGAAAAAATGCCAACATTCATTGTGGCAAAAGGTAAAACATCGCGTTCTCTGAGAGCATACAACATGCATGAAGGACCAGAAAACGCAGAGTGGCGTTTCCAGGCAAAAGCATGGATGGACGATGAGCTCGGTGAGGATTGGTTCAAAAACGTGTTTCTAAAACACTGTGGTCCCCAGCGACCACAGGTTCTAGTTTTAGATTCTCATCATTCACATGAGACATTGGGACTTCTGGAAGCAGCCCTTGCAAACAGGATAGAGGTACTTGCGTTTCCACCACATACAACACACTTCTTGTGTCCTCTTGACAGAACAATGTTTGGACCTTTAATGAAGGAATATGGATACTTATGTACCGAATACATGTCATCTGACCCCAACAACATAGTCAACAAGGAATCAGCCCCGAAATTGATACGACAGGCATATGAGAAGGCCTTCACAAGGGTAAACATAGTATCAGGGTTTGAATCTACAGGAATATATCACTGGAATCCTTTAGCAATTCCTAAAGAAGCTTTCAGCCCTTCCGATGCATTTGACCGGAACAATAATGGCCAATTCAAAACTGATGAACACCCTCTTCAATGGGTTTTGGCCAACATACAAAGTGTTCCAAACAACCCTATTCCAGTTGTATCACTGCCCACAGATGTGACGCCCATTGCTCAACCAGAAAATGTTCAGCAAAACTTAGAAGTTGTTGTTGAAATTCACAGGTCAGCGGTCCCAAGCTCCGTGCATACAGTGGCAGAAAATCAAGGCCAAGATGGTGAATACACAGTTGATTTCGAAAGCCCTAATAATTCTATTTTGAACACATCAAATGATCCAATGATCTCACAAAGCTTATCGGATTTAGATGCTGCAAATATTTTGGCAGCACTTAATGATGGTAACATGGAAATCACTGCAGGAGAAACCGTGGAATCATCACTTCATCAAGATATCACTGGATGGTCTTCTCAATGGAATTCAGAGTTAGAGAATATTTTCAAATTGCCGCCTATAATTCCAAAACCACCTAAGAAAAACAGCAGAAGGTTAACTTCCCATAGACTGTTAACGAGTCCACAAATACTAAATGAAAAACGCAAGGCTAAGCAGGAAAAGGACGATAAGTGTAAGAAATTGAAAGCAAAGAAGGATGAGAAGTGTAACAACTTAAAGGTTAAGAAGGAGAAAAAGAAATAATTTAACAGTTACATACCTGAACGAATGACTTTTCCAAATTTATTTGCACATCAATCATTTTAACCAGATCGTAATCATGGTAATGGTATTAGTGTCATATATATATATAAATAATATAAATATATATGCATGACGACAAACAATATTGGAGATGAATACATACTAAAATAGACACGCTACATGTATATTTATTAAACTTGAACCTCCTATAGTTTTGTTTCTAAACGAATATGTATTAGATCATAATATTTGTATTAATGAAATATGATGATAGTATTAATTGTTTTGATATTCTGAAAGGTACAGCTACTACATATATAAAAAAGAAGATTTGGTATGATTGCCAATGAGACAACTATCCACAAAAGACCAAAATGACACAGACATTAACAACTATAGGTCACCGTAACTGCTACAGTTTAGTAGTGCCAAAGCGAAAACAAATATAGATCCAGAGGCGGATTTAGGGGGGCCCAGGTAGCCAGGGCCCCCATTTTTTGTAAAATATTGGTTGTTTATATTGGGAATCACTGAAGCGTGATGGGAGTGGTCCCCCTCTTAGGCAAACATTCTGGATTCGCCACTGAGTTCAATTGTTTGTTGTCAAGAACTGAGAAAAATATTCGCTTCTAAGTACCAGTATATAATTGCATACATACAGTTATTACTGTCATTATACTTTGAACAATGGACCAAAGGAAGATTTTCCATATTACACAATTTGTTTTTAGTGGAAAATATAAAATCTGAGATGCGTTTGAATCGAAACTTAAACAATACCAAGACAAAATGTTTATACAGTTATACAAATGGTTTATTTGCCACTGGACGTAAAGCAACAAAAATCAGTCAATCACATGGTTTAAGATTGGCTGCTTGGAGTGGGTTCACAAAAAATGCACAGGACAGAAATATGCTCCAAAACTGCTTACTGGATTTGTAGGAACTGTCATTGAAAATACAAAGTTTAAAAAAATGTATTCAACATAGTAGATGTTACATTAAAGGTTTTATTTATATACATATATATAATAGTCCAATCGTACATTGAAGTCTTTCCTGTAACAACAACACACAGTATAAACTGTAATCTGTAATACATGTATATATTCTGCCAATGTAGACACACCTCTTCTGAGTAATGGAGTTCACAACATAAATAAAAATATCTTCCACCAATATCACTGTACACTGTTTACATTGGACATTCTTGACGATAAAAGTGTGCTTAATGTCAATATGTAAGCTGCAGTATTACATTAATTACTTTAAAATCTGAAATATTTATATATATATATTAAATATATCACTGTTTGAGAGTAGACAACCAATCGTTGACCCAAATATTGAGGGAGGGTAGGAGGGGTCTTGATCCCGGAATCCCAACTTTAAATAAATTTAAAACAGATATCCTGAAATGGTCAATCCCGAAATCCCCGAGCTTAAAAACACCCGATCCCAGAGTCCCGAATAAGATCCTCCCCCCTCAATCTTATTGTTTATTCCGTAATTAATCAGTTCCATACCATGCCTGCATTCCGGCAATTAGTCCTCGATGTAGAGTGGGGGGCTCATATTCGCCGGGGACACAATTTCGCCGTTTTATGATTTTGAGCTGTAAAAACTTCAAAGGCTGGATGAAATGAAAGAAATATGCCGATAAATTATAATTTTATAACAAATATGATAATTTTTTAAACTTAAACAAAATGACGGCACTTACTGCAAAGGACCGAAAAACGGACAACGATTTTTGGTCAATTTCCTGAATGAAAAACAGGATTTTCAAAGATTTTTTCATAGTAATTTTTTGACTGATTGGCCTAAATTTCTGTTTTTTTTACACCTTTGAAATCTCTGCTATTCATCTATAATGAAGTTTATTTGATAAACATTATATAAAGCTGCAGTTATTTGGTTTTAAATAGATGTGTAAAAACGGCGAATATGTGTCCCCCATTGACAACATATCATGAAATTTCAAACACCCTTTAATCTAACTTTACAGATGATTATTTTCAAACAGACATGTTTTCAAGCTTGGGAATGTTTTGCATTTGAAGTTATCTTCATATAGAAATATCAGTATACTTCAAAAACATATAGACCTGAACATAAACTGTAGAAAACATGGAAAGATATGGCGAAAATGGGCACCCCACTCTAACAATATTTTTATTTTAATAATTGTTTCATTTCAATGTAACCGTAGCCAGTGCCTACCAACAACAGGAATTATTCAGTAAAAAATTACGAAATGCATCAACAATACCAATGATATTTCACGTCAGATGTCAAAGAGCAGCAGCTTAGTATATTCAATATAATATTTTAGTTGCCTGGATAACTGATATACACTATTGACACATTGTTCCAAAACTATATAAGCATAATAAGATCGTTAAAATTCCTAACATTCTATAAACCAACGGGCTGACATAGCCATGTCATTATCGTCCGAACTTACCCGAAACAATGTCCGAACATACCCGAAACTGTCTGAAGTTCCCCACAGGTGGTTTTACTCGTGGATATGCATTTTTTTAACTGTTGATAAGTGATATTATAACAAAAGAGGAATAAATCATAACTATAATATGCCCACAAAAATGTGACAAAAAAATTTACACATTCTGACAACGGAAAACCACTTTCGGAGCCTGTTTCTATAAAGGTGTCCGAACATCCCCGGTTGTACCCTAGTTTATAAAGAAGTCCTTCCACTTCTACATACTGTTAGATGGATGTCAGTACCGAATCAAGGCTGGAATAGATCATTTTGGAGTGGATGAAGCCTTCTTTTCATTTGACAGTGGTAAGTGTTTTGCCTTATTAGTTTATAAAGAAGTCCTTCCATTTCTACATACTGTTAGATGGATGTCAGTACAGAATCAAGGCTGGAATAGATCATTTTGGAGTGGATGAAGCCTTCTTTTCATTTGACAGTGGTAAGTGTTTTGCCTTATTAGTTTATAAAGAAGTCCTTCCATTTCTACATACTGTTAGATGGATGTCAGTACAGAATCAAGGCTGGAATAGATCATTTTGGGGTGGATGAAGCCTTCTTTTCATTTGATAGTGGTAAGTGTTTTAGCCTGATTAGTTTATAAAGAAGTCCTTTCACTTCTACATACTGTTAGATGGATGTCAGTACAGTATCAAGGCTGGAATAGATCATTTTGGGGTTGATGAAGCTTTCTTTTCATTTGATAGTGGTAAGTGTTTTGCCTTATTAGTTTATAAAGAAGTTCTTCCACTTCTACATACTGTTGGATGGATGTCAGTACAGAATCAAGGCTGGAATAGATCATTTTGGAGTGGATGAAGCCTTCTTTTCATTTGACAGTGGTAAGTGTTTTGCCTTATTAGTTTATAAAGAAGTCCTTTCACTTCTACATACTGTTAGATGGATGTCAGTACAGAATCAAGGCTGGAATAGATCATTTTGGAGTGGATGAAGCCTTCTTTTCATTTGACAGTGGTAAGTGTTTTGCCTTATTAGTTTATAAAGAAGTCCTTTCACTTCTACATACTGTTAGATGGATGTCAGTACAGAATCAAGGCTGGAATAGATCATTTTGGAGTGGATGAAGCCTTCTTTTCATTTGACAGTGGTAAGTGTTTTGCCTTATTAGGGCCCAGCATCAATGAACACAAAATATCCAAAAATATGTGTAAATTTTTTTTGCATGATTTCCGCCTTTGAAATAATAATTTTTCTGTTAGAAATCACCTGACATTGCCTGACATGACACCAAATAAGGTGCCATCTTGGTTGTACAATTTTCCATATTCTGCTTATTAACATTGTATCAAATTATAAGTGTTTAATCCATTCACAAAATGTTCAAAATGTCCACCATCACAAATTAATTTGTACAATTCGAAAGGTACAAAAACCAGAAAAGAAGAATTTCCAGATTTTAACGATTAAAAAATAAGAAAATTTGCCACAACATGCATTGGGAAAGTGCAGTTGTGGTTGAGTAACCAATAATATGAACTTGAGACCTCGCATACGATAGTTTATCTGTATAATTTATCACATTTTCTTTTTTCAGGTATGGTGAAAAACCTTAAGTTGGGCAACATCATGTTTTTAGAGTGAGTGTTATAGATTTTTATAGTATTTGAAATGGCTATTCTAATTTAAACCACTATATATTTTATTTTAATAATACGATGAATGAGAAATTCTTTTAGATAATTTTATTCATGTAACCTTGTTCATTTTATCTGGTAACTATATGATATTATTTTGTTTATAAATGTAGTTTTATGGTTCTTTTTGTTGACAAGTCAACACTTGTTTGTTTTTTGCAATTCTATTTGCAGTATTATTTTTGATAATTCTCTTGTAGTTTTATGGTGATTGATCTACAGGCAGAAAAGAAGTTCATAGTTAGTATGAATGCCAGTGTCTGTTTAGAAGAAGGGAAAGCGTGTGACATAACCCTAGAAATTGTTAAAGACCTGTATCTTCCGAAAATTGCTTGTGACTGGAGCATCAGTTTTAACAATTTCTCAGCCTCTGATTTCTTGGCTGAGCAAGGACTTTCTCTCCAGAGCCAATTGACAGACATTGTAGTTAAGCAGATTTTAGAAAAACTTGGTATAGCTGAATACCTACAAGATCCACAGTGTGACATTAACAGTCCAATGTACCAATCACAGCCAACAGATTCTGTCGGTTGGAGAGATGGTAACTATATTTACTATTTGTTATGTTTTGATATGTTCAAAAGGTGGTTGTAATTAAAAAGTACTGTAGTTGTAAAAGAAAGGTGAAAGATACCAGAGGGACATTCAAAGTCATAAGTACTAAATAAACTGGCCATGTAATTTAGTAATAGATACTTGACTAGTATATTGTACCAGACAAGCCTTCAAAGGAGCAGGTGTGAAAAGAACCATTGCTTTGTCTTCAAATAGCAAAATAGTAGTTTTCTTCAATCATTTCCATATTATGTAAATTTAATTGATAAATGAATAATATCATACAAGATTTGGGGGGGGGGGGAGTAAATGGGGGTGCAGATTATACACAAATGAGGACTATACACAGCCAAAAACGGTAGTTTTATGATTTTTTTTTTTACTCATAAGGACATCTATACATTAAGTATTTAAGTAAATTAGATATGACCAATAGCCATGTTCAAAATTTTAAATTCACATCAACATCTTTTTATGAGAGGTAGACAACATGTGGTAAAAGGTCTTATTTGCTTAGGCCATTGCTTATATCTAAATATAGATGGGAAGATTTCAAAACGACAGAATTTTATTATTTTGGTCTTTTCTCCTCTTCTCAATGTAAGGAGAATGAAGGCCTACAGCAAATATTTGTGACAAAATTTGAAAATATTAATACTAACCTGACAAAAAAATGTTTTGAAGGCATAAAACTTTGCTCAGTGCTCGGAGCACAAAAATCATGCTCGAAACATGAAATCCAGCAATTTGATTGGTTGATTTTCGAGTCTGAGTACAAAAATCGTGCTCGAAAGTTTTATGACCGTGAGGCCTGAACTATGTTATTTGATATCAAGGCTTTGTTCTTTTTTTTTAGAATGTCCTGGAGGACTAGGTAACTTAACAGCACTGACTCCATCGTCTATAGCCACACCAAAGGGATACGTCGCTTCAGGCTGTACTTACATCGACTTCTGTTTATATATACCACTACTGAGGACGTCATTGCATGCTTACTTTGACCTCAATATGTGTGAAAGGTCATTCAAGATTGGAATAGAAAAGCTGGTCATTGATTTGGATTTCCTGACCTACGCCTGGGGTAAGTTTGATCATTACATATGTCAAGTTTAAATTTAAGAAGTCTTGAGTTATTATCTACTTGTTCAACTTAGAATGAAAACAATACGTTTGATTAGTTTTGATTTATTTATTTTTTAATTTTCAATGACATTTTTTATGCAGTTAATCTGCATTATGCGAGCACCCTAGATTTGTGGTCTACCCAAAAAATGCTGAAATACTTGCCATTGTTATTATCTAGCTGGCTACTATGTTATATATAACTAATTGAACACTTTTTTAATACTTTTTATTCTAGAATATAAAAAATATTACCATAAAAACGTTAAATGGTCGTCGATTTTCCCAAAAGTTTTGAAGTTGCACATAGGAAGTAGTGCTCATTAGGAATTTTTATGTAGTTTATTATCGCCTGTGGTTTTGGTTAAGATGTCAAAAAACAATTGTACGAAATATTTAATCGCCGAAAATCTTTTAAGACAAGTAGTTAAGATTTCCCAAATGGCAAAAGTCGTAGGAATATTGTTTGTCGTCAATACGTAGTACAACTACGTCAGTAGTCTATTATATAATAAGTTCAACTGTTCATGCTGTTGGCGGTAATTTCAAATTAGAAGACGAAATTCGTATCTTCAATTTGGAGACAGGGGTTCAAATTAGCGGTGGTCCGAGGTCCGCGACCTTCCACTTTCGAATGGGTTACTAGCCACGCCCGCCGGCCTTCCCCTCTGAGACAACTATATCACAGTTATAGTAGTCTCAGTTCCACTTGAAAGAAAATAAAAAATAGCTTTGCAAACCTTTTCGCCAAAGTCCCCAAATCAACGATCTCAAAACTTATTTTAATCATTATTATTCATGACAGCGATGTCAATTTTGTTCAATCGCTAGCTATATACAGAAAATCGCCGACAAAAAATGTGTTAATACGAGTAAAATCGTATCTGACTGACAAAAACAACATTGGAACACAATGACAATGGCTGCTGTGAAAAAACAATTACAATTTCGGATCCGATTCCGGAAGCGGATAAGGGTAATTCCGGGTTTTTGGCAAATCCAGGCAGGTGACAAAATACATCTATGCATGGTAAATGAATATAAACACTAGAATTGAAAACCAAAAGATATATGTAAAAGAAAGAAAAGGCAGAAAAATTTTAAACAGAAACTCAAAATTACTTTTGACAAATTTTAATGTCATATAAATCCAATACAATGTGACAGCTGGGAACAGTATATCTATCAATATATATGTTCCTGGTCACAGTTTAAATTTTCTTTATCAGTGATAAATGTTGATAATACATGTAAGATGCTTTTAAAGTGTAAACATATTACTGCAATTTTGAAGGGGTATTTTTTTTCTCTCAATTTTGAAGGATCAGTTAAAGTAGCTGGAAGATTCTTACTTTATTTTCACAAATAACTACCTGAATGTAGGCAAATCATATGATATATAGGTGGCGTCCTTTGGGCCACTCTACCCCCTCATGTTTGATAACTTTGAAACGGATGACCTCTCAACCATATATACATTCATGTATGGGACTATATATATAACTAATCAAATGAAATATAAGGGGAGTCCATGGGGTGACCCACCCCCTCCTGTTTGGGTATTACGAAACGGTCAAGATCCCCACCCCTAAACAATATATATTTATGTATGGGTCAATATAACTTATTAAATGAAATATAGGGGGATTCCCCCTACCCCCTCCTGTTTGGGAACTTGGAAACAGATGAGATCCTCACCCCTAAACCATATATATTCATGTATGGGACAATATAACAAATCAAATGAAAAATAGGGGAAGTCCCTGGGGTCATCCTATCCCTTCCTGTTTGAGAACTTGAAAACCCTCGAGATCCCCACCCCTAAACCATATATATTCATGTATGGAACAATATAACAAATCAAATGAAATATAGGGGAAGTCCCTGGGGTCACCCTGCCCCTTCCTGTTTGAGAACTTGAAAACCCTCGAGATCCCCACCCCTAAACCATATATATTCATGTATGGGACAATATAACAAATCATTTACATTTACTATGGGCAGGTCAGGCAGACCTCACCTTTGATCCTTGTAGTAGTGAACATTTGTCTGATTTGTGTCGCATAACTATTGTACTATAGAACACATACTCAGTTTTCTTTACAGGGAAACCAGTCCATTCATACTATTACATGTTCGTACTAAGTCAACACGTACTACTAACAGTCAACTAAAACCAACGTTAACTACCAACTAGAACAACTACAATCATTGCGAACTTGTACCACTGCAGACTCACCATAAAAAATATACATTTATATATTCATTGCTATTGAAACCTTGATAACATATAAATTATTTGCCTTAATATTTAATTCATTAGATAAACATAAATGTGCAATATATGAATGTTTAATGCCACACCAGAGGCAGATTTAGAGGGTTTTTCAGTGCCCCCCCCCCCCCTTTCCTTTTTTGAGAAAAAAATTGGTTGATTACATAGGGAATCACTAAAGCATGACTGGAGCAGGTCCCCCGTTAGGCAGGCAGTGGGTCCCCACTTATGAAAATTTCTGGATCCGCCACTGCACATAATTACGTTTGCCTGGTTTTTGGTTAACTGCCTTCAGCGCTTACAGCGCTTTGATTTCTATAGTTATATTTATAACTTTCTGATGAATCAAATAATAGAAGAAAAACAGTAAGAAACATTTTATGTATAATGTTTATGTTATTTTACAGGACAGAAAGATACCAAAGATTTATTAGATGCTTATATATTTGAGTAAGTTTTACGAATTGATGATAAGTGCTGTCCAAATTATAATTGTTTGTGGGGTGAGCTACTTGAAATAAGAAAAAATGGAGGATGCTTGTATCTTTTTTAAAGAAATCTTGAACATTTATGTGGAATTCCGATTTTTTTTAATTTTATGTGTGGGTTCCAACTTAACACATTCAATCATGAGTCAAGCCTATAACATTTTTATGTTGTACTTAAATAATTAAAATCAGATAGATAAGCTTAAAGCCAAAAAATCAAATGCAGATAATTTAAGTATGCAATACATGTTTATTTTAAAATGCTAAATGTCTGGCTGATTTGTATTACAGTTTTCTGGTTGACTACAATGAAGTGGATGAGTATTTCCGCGTAGACCTCAACATGAGTATGTACTTAGACAGAAGTCAACAGTATGTGACATTTGAACTCTTCAAACAAGTTCTACCAATTCCGGTCTGTGACTATGATACAAGTTATGGAGTACCAGGTAATTCTTAACAGATTTTAAAAATCCATAGATGAGAATGATAAAAGGTTTTACATTTCTGCAGATATATCTATATTTTTAAATGTATTGACAAATAAAATGTCGCATGTTTAGAGGAAAACTTCTGTCCTATCTTCAATGTACAGTTTAAATATGCATGTATACCATAGACTACTGTGTTTTCATTTTTTTTCGTGTGTAGCAATATTAGTGAATTGAGGTAAATTTGTATTTTCAAAGATATTTAAATTTGTGGTTTTGACAGGTCTACATACAATCCTATGAAAAATTTATGCTTCATTGAATATTTGAATTTGTGTTTCATGTTTACCCTTGAAATCTATGAAAATTGGCATCCCATGAATAATAATGAATCCACAGTATCTAACCTTCTTGCTTACTATCATAAGGAATAGGACAGTATATAGTTACATATTCATATATTATTTTCTTTTACAAATGTCGATTAAAATACAACTTGAATATCATGTTTAATGACATTATGATAACCATTTAATAAAATTCTAAATTATTTTGTTTTAGGTTTCAACTTAAACAGTTGGTATACTTATCAAAACTTACCACAAGGATCCCTACTTACACCTGCTAAGGCATCAAGCTTACTGGAATTCCTAAAAATTGGTGAAATGATGTCTCCCACACAGTGTCAACCATCTGGAGCTAAGTACAGTCCATCAGTTGCTGGATGGAAGGATGGTAAAATTATTTGTCCCTGCATTTTGTTTGATATATATGTATTGTTCAAATAAAAAAGTAAGAAGATATGAAGGGAATAATCAAAAGCATAAGTAAAAACAAACACAATGACCAAAGCAAAAGGATAATTCTACCAAAAAAAACAAAGATTTGTTAGCACAAACCCTTAAAAAAGGTGGGTGAGCTAAGGTGCTCTGGAAGGGTAGGAAGTTCCTGCTCCACAGGTGGCACACATCACTTTTGAACTATGTTTAAAATGTAAACAAAAATGTGAATAGTTTATGATAAAATAGAAAAGCTTATTAGTATGTATTTCTTCAATGTAATGCATGGGAAAGAACCCTAATTTCATGTCAGAGTTTTAGCAGAATATAAGTGTTACAATTTCAGTTTGTAAACAGAAATAAAAAAGTAAAATAAACATCAATACTTTAAGATATACATTACTATATTCATGATTTTGTATATTATAAAGCGTGTCCACTTGATGTTCCCATGGCAACACTACATTCATCGTCAGTAGGATCCATTGCTGAAGTATGTACAGCTGTAGATTTCTGTTCAGATGTTGATTTCTTGGGACGTCCATTCAACACATACATTGACCTAGATCCATGTACAAACATCGGGACAATTGGCATTGAACGATTTAGTCTAAAGTTAGATTTGACTGATGCCACCATTTTTGGTAATTATAATTGTTTATGGAATTCATTCATAATTAAGCTAACAATACTTTTTTAACCTTTGTCCCTTCCTTACACTCCTCATAAAAATAAAAATCAAATTATGCAACTACATTTTAATTCGATAATAAAAATTTATAACATGTCTTTTTGATATTGTAGATTGTTTGTAAATTATTTTGCCTCATGTTACGTTTTGCTATGAATTTGTTTTAAAATCGATAATAATAGATTGAGAAAAAAGCTATTATAAAAGTTTCCTTGTTTCCCCATCCTTTTGCAAAGACTTGTTATTTAAAATGATTGAAACTTTGGCATAATTTGCCAAAAATAAATGATTAGAGTTTTTGATTTTTTTTTGCTGAATTTAAAATTCTATTTATTGTTACAGGTGTGGAGAAGAAGTTTAATTTGAAAGGAGTTGTAAAGTTGACGTAAGTAAAATTTTATTTTATTCAATCATCAAAACTTTTTATACAGAAAAAGTATTGAATTTAGCTATCTTTTTTTAATATGTTCACAAAAAAATGTTGGTAATTTTACACATTTTTAGAAATAATACAATTGATATTATGACTTTGTGATCTTATTGGTGATTGCACCATCTGTATTATGATTATTTGTCTTACAGATACAAAATAGAGAAATTCTCAGTTGAACGTCAATACAGAGTCAATCTTAAAGTCCAGATATGTTTCAACAGTACCTCGGTATGTGAGATAGAAATGGATGCCTTTACTGATGCTATGATACCATGGAGACAATGTGCCTGGAATCTGACCTATTCCACAGCAGGTAAATTGACTTATATTTTTTGTGCCTTTGATTTGAGTTACCAAGGAAGGCTTTGGTAAAAGGTTCTGTAAATATTACTTATTGGAAGAGAGTAAGATATGAAATATAATTCTGCTTCTGTCAAAAATCTTGTTATTTAATTTGATGAAATAATCCCAAATGAGACTATTTTATTCCATATGGTCATATACTTTTGGTGTCTTGCTATTTTGGCCTTACCAGAAAGTCCATTGAAGATTGTAAACAAAAGTTTTAAAGACCACATGCGCTTCAAGGGAATGGAATTCGAAAAGAGGTCTTGGTGCTAGTTATGGAGAAGACTTCCGAAGTTGAAAAACTTGTATCTGATCCCTTTGTCATTGTTTTTGACAAAAAATATGTTTAAACTAAACTGATTGCTAGTTATATAAACAGATAGAAGAGGTCAATGATTTAGAAGACCAGCATACTGTTTTAAAAGAACTTGATTAACAAAAAATTGTGAACTTTTTCCTGGTTACAGATGAACTTTTTTTAGAAGTTTTTATAGTATGCTTTTGGTATAAAAAAAGTCATCAGAGAGAAAAATGCATTTTTTTTCAGACTCCATATTTTCCTGTATATCACCTGTTAGTCCCAATACAAAAGAACACTGTATTTAATACTTGATTGTCACTATTAAAGATTGAATTATTGTTATAATTTCAGGATTTTCATTGGCTAGTCACCTGACCAGTATTGGTAAAACATCTGGACAGACATTCACCTCACAAGAAAAAAATGATCTGTTTAACTTACTTGGAATAAACTCCTATATTTTGGGAACACCTTGCACAGTGGCTGATTATTCACCAATCGGTGCTGAGAGATGGCAAAAAGGTAATGTTTTACTGCTATGTCTAAGGAGTGATTTTCTCTTTCCTCTGAATGGTTGACCTCATTGATCATAGTTAATAATGCTCATGTTAAAGGTTTTTTTTCTCAAAAATTAAAAAAATAGTTTCTTTGTATTTTTATTGTGTCATATTCAAGTTTCAGTATACGTATTGTGTGACATTGAAAACATATTTGACAAGATCTTAAATAAAATTGAACCATTTTTCATGAGGAATTAATCATTAAAATAAGTTAACTTAGAGATTTTCCATTTTTATAATGTTCACAGATTTTGACTCCATTTAAAAGGGACATAATCATTCCAATTATCTGTTAAAGATTTGTTTGTTTACTTTGAATAAACTCATGTCTTAGGAATATCATGTCCTTCACCCATCAGTGCAGTAAGATGGAGTTTATTACAATTTGTTCAATTCTCATTTGATGCATGCACTTTTCAGATTGTGCAGCAGGCGTTACCTTGCCAACACTTCCTGCCAATGCAGCTTGTAACATCCATGATAAGTGTACTGCTGTAGATTGTTGTATGTACTCTGACTTCCTGCAACAAGGCTTCTATTCCTTTGTTGAACTGGATCCCTGTAACCACAAACTTAAGTTTGGTATTGAAAGGGTATATGAAACAGTAGATCTCAACAGATATGCATTCGGTAAGTTTCTTGTTTATTGTGAATAATCGTTTACAAAGTTGCTAACTTGTGATTATAGTTTAGAAAAAGTTAATATTCTGATATAGTTTTACAAACGTGGTGTCAATTAAGTGACAGAAATTTTTATTGCAATGAAACTTTTAATTTGTGGGTTGAGTGCCTCCATTCTGAAAATCCTGGAAAATTAGAATCTGTTTAAAAAAATGATTCAACAGAATTTATACTTGAGCTCTATGCTATTCTGAGCTAAGGACTTGTTGATTAAAAATGTATGGGGTCTGAAGCTTTTTTTTTAGTTAATGCAAATTTGATATCAGATCTTGCTGTGCAAAAAGGCGTATGACTTGATTTATTGATTTTATGTCATTTTGTTGTATGTTGCTGTTTGATCACTTTTAATTATTTGAAAATATATATTTTAAAGGAAATATTTAAGAATATCTGATCAAAAGAGTCTTTTTAAAAAAGATATCTGTTCAATTGTAGGAGTGGAAGAGACAAAGACATTGATGAATGTTGTTAGACTCACGTAAGATATTTGAAGTAGATGTTAATCTTTATGAGATAACAATTTCTTGGAAAACTAGGCCAAAAAGCATTTCCCCCCAAAAATATTGTACTTTATCTAAACAGTTTTGAAAGGTTTTCTAAAACAAGCCAAAGAATTGTCACTATACACTACCTACACAAAAGTAGAATTCTTCAATGACTGCTATGCATCTTCTCTGCAATGGAATTAATTCTGAGATTCTCACTCTTTTTTCCACAATCAAATGGGGAGGAGAAGAAGGATTTTATATCATCTTTAATATCACCAAAACTGTTTGCGGTTTTGGAGAAATATTTGAAAATGAAGCACGATATAATTATTTGAAGAAAAATATCAGAGCAAAATCAATAAAAAATTTTAAAAAATGAATTAAGATGGTATTGCTATTGTTTTAATTGATTTGCTGGAAAAAAAACCTTAAATGACTTAATTGAAATAAGACATAAGTACAGTATAAAGGAAGAAAAAAGAATAACTCCCTTCTTGGAGAATCGAGCCTTGTTGCCAAAATAACCATTAAAACATTTAGAACTATTTTTCCCCTAAAATATTACTTTTAGAATACGAGGATAAAGAATTATTATGATATTAAATGATATTTTCAGATATACTATCACAAATCTACAGTCAGCAGGAAAATACCAGCTGGATATGACGATGAAGATCTGTTTTGAAACATCAGGGGCATGTGACTTTGAAATGACCGTGTTCAGTGGTACACAGCTTCCTAAACAGTATTGCTTCACTGGTTCAACTTTCTTTGATTCAGGTACTGGTATGTTTAGGAAATTTAAATAGTCTCTTTTTAAATGGTCCTACATTCTCCATTGCGTTGAAACTTATGGTGGTAAGTATGTATGAATTCTTTTATCACTCTGCTGCTACCAGATAGTTAAAAATAATTTTTGCATGGAGACTTGGATTTTTCAGTAACTGAGAAACATGTAAAATACAATTAACATTGTAAGTGCAATTATTTTTAACCGGATTTTTGTGTCAAAAATGTCGGTTATTGATTTGGGGATGTACGGCGGGCGGCCGGGCGCGCAGGCGGGCGGGCGGCAATCAAATGTTGTCCGTGCATTAACTCATGAACCGTTCAACCAAAGCTTTTAAAATTTTAATATGTTATTACTGACAACTATATGAAGGTCAAGTTCAATAATGGCGATTTTGACTTTTACCGTTCAGGAGTTATGGTTCTTGAAAGGCGGCAATCAAATGTTGTCCGTGCATTAACTCATGAACCGTTCAACCAAAGCTTTTAAATATTTAATATGTTATTACTGACAACTATACGGAGGTCAAGTTCAATAATTGCGATTTTGACCTTTACCGTTCAGGAGTTATGGTTCTTGAAAGATTGAAAAATGGAGTTTTCAGTCGTGTCCGTGCATTTACTCATGAACTGTTCTACCAAAGCTTCCCAAATTTTAATATGTTGTTACTGATGACAGAATGGAGGTCAAGTTTAATAATGACGATTTTGACTTTTACCGTTCAGGAGTTATGGTTCTTGAAAGATTGAAAAATGGAGTTTCCAGTCGTGTCCGTGCATTTATGCATGAACTGTTCTACCAAAGCTTCTAAAATTTTAATATGCTGTTACTGATGACAAAATGGAGGTCAAGTTCAATAATGGCGATTTTGACTTTTACCGTTCAGGAGTTATGGTTCTTGAAAGGCGGCAATCAAATGTTGTCCGTGCATTAACTCATGAACCGTTCAACCAAAGCTTTTAAAATTTTAATATGTTATTACTGACAACTATACGGAGGTCAAGTTTAATAATTGCGATTTTGACTTTTACCGTTCAGGAGTTATGGTTCTTGAAAGATTGAAAAATGGAGTTTTCAGTCGTGTCCGTGCATTTACTCATGAACTGTTCCACCAAAGCTTCCCAAATTTTAATATGTTGTTACTGATGACAGAATGGAGGTCAAGTTTAATAATGACGATTTTGACTTTTACCGTTCAGGAGTTATGGTTCTTGAAAGATTGAAAAATGGAGTTTCCAGTCGTGTCCGTGCATTTATGCATGAACTGTTCTACCAAAGCTTCCCAAATTTTAATATGCTGTTACTGATGACAAAATGGAGGTCAAGTTCAATAATGGCGATTTTGACTTTTACCGTTCAGGAGTTATGGTTCTTGAAAGGCGGCAATCAAATGTTGTCCGTGCATTAACTCATGAACCGTTCAACCAAAGCTTTTAAAATTTTAATATGTTATTACTGACAACTATACGGAGGTCAAGTTCAATAATTGCGATTTTGACCTTTACCGTTCAGGAGTTATGGTTCTTGAAAGATTGAAAAATGGAGTTTTCAGTCGTGTCCGTGCATTTACTCATGAACTGTTCTACCAAAGCTTCCCAAATTTTAATATGTTGTTACTGATGACAGAATGGAGGTCAAGTTCAATAATGACGATTTTGACTTTTACCGTTCAGGAGTTATGGTTCTTGAAAGATTGAAAAATGGTGTTTCCCGTCGTGTCCGTGCATTTTCTCATGAACCATTCAACCAAAGCTTTTGAAATTTTAATATGTTGTTAATGATGACAAAATAGAGGTCAAGTTCCATAATGACGATTTTGACTTTTACTGTTCAGGAGTTATGGTTCTTGAAAGATCGTAAAATGGCGTTTCCATTCACGTTGTTGCATTTACTCATGAACCATTCAATCTAAGCTTTTCAAATATTATTATTTCAAAATGTTGATACTGATGACAAAATAGAGGTCAAATTTGATATTGATGATTTTCACTTTCACCATTCATCAGTAATGATATCATCTGATATTGCCAGGACACAAATAAATGTAAATAAATCCGGTTTGCTGTCGTTGTGACAGCCTCTTGTTAAAACATCTATTCAGTATCTTAATTATGAATCACTGAATAAGGGTGCTCCTTTTTACTGTACTTTAAATTCAGAAATTATTTTTGCTGATTTATCATTGCGATTATTAACAATTAACCAAAAAAATCATAAGATAAGGCATACAAATAATGCTATCATAATTTAGAATGCAAGGTTTTCACCTTTGCCAAACCTATTTTGTTGCAATTTTGGCAATAATAATAATACCTCAAACATTTTTGATTTTTCAGTATTTTAAAATATAAAAAGAAGGAAAATAACGTTCATGTACATTAGTTTTTTGCAATTCTCATATGCATAAATTTGCATATTTATTTTACAGCATTTTCTCTGGACAACTTTTTACTGGCTGAGAATCAAGCCATGGTGGATCCACTGCCTTCAGCGACAACAACTAAACTGTTACAAGATACTGGAATAAGTGACTACCTTCAAGTAACTGCATGTGATCACTCTGTCTTACCGTTCACCACAGCTAATAGCAGACTAAATGATGGTAAGAACATGGCTTATAGCTCACGTTTTTATTAGAATATTTGTTAAATCAAAAACAAGAAATTAAAAAAATTCTTTGCTGTGTATAATGAAATGTAATTGAGAATATGTAGATAGGAAAAGGGCAAAACTTTTAAATGCAATTGTATGAATTCAAGAAAGTTAGTACATATTTGTTTTTCAGAATGTGGCAATCTTGTAGATTCCATTACTCTACCAACAGAGGTATCATTAAACATCCAATCAGACTGTACATCAGTTACTATGTGTTCTGATATTGGGTATATTGATAAGAAAATCCAGTCTACAGTGAAACTGGATCCCTGTACATATGAAATAACTCTTGGCATCGAGACAATGGAGACTACTGTGTCCTTGTTACATTTCCAGTGGGGAAAGCCACAATCCTTTGCCTTACAAGGAGGACTTAGAATGGAGTAAGATTAATCTGTAGAAGAATACATTTTAAGAAATGCTATTAGAAAATTTGTTTGTTTGGAATATTTTTTGTGTCACCTGTGACAATAGTTGTGAAATCAAAACTTTTTAGTGTTATTTTTGGTCCTCAGCAGAATTGGTGGCACATACAAATGTTGTATCTAGTGATAAGGTTTTAAAAGGCGAGACATATATCTGTGTTTATATACTTTATGAGGATTTTATAATCTACCAAAAGTAATATGAAATCAACAAAATCAAAAACTTGCTACTGATTGTATACTTTGTTATTTTTAACCTGTCTAAACTAACTGTAGAGTCTTTTGTGCTACAGTTCTATTTTTTTTTTTTTTTGACCGTCCTAATATTCCTTTTTTCAAACTTTTTTCCAGCTATGTGATCCATGATTTAACCAGCGAAGGAATGTACCTGGTATCTGTTGACATGGGTCTGTGTATGGAGACTTCAGACAGAGACAGTTGTGATGTTAAACATACAGTATTAGATAATGTCAAACTACCAAAGAAGTCCTGTAATTGGAACAATAGATTTGCATTCTCTGGCAATCCAAGTAAGAAAAGTCAAAGTTTTGTTATAAATCTTTACTTCTGCATTATAACTTTTTTTTTTAATTTAAAATTTTCAACCATGATGGATATTATATACAGATTTCTTTAAGTTTATATGTCCATTATCTTTTAACTGAAGTATGATCATTATTTATGAGTAGTACCAGCATTACTTGAAGAATAACATTTGTATATATAAACATTTGAAGTAAACATATGTGGAGTTTAAAATAGAATTCTAATACAGAATCATTTTTTGCCAAACAGAAAGAACTGAATTTTTTTTCCCTTAAATTTTCCAAGTTTCATGTTTAATTTTTAGACACATTCTTCTTTTTAAGAAATCTGACTATGATTTTCATTATTTTAGGTTTTGACTTGACAACCTGGCTATCAAGTAACAGTTATACAGACTCAAATCCTTTGTCAGAACTTGTCGTCATTGAACTTGAAAGATTCTTACAGTTTGAAGATTATCTACAGCCGAGCCACTGTGTGGCATCTTCTGCACCTTATACACCCGTCAACTCTGAAGGCTGGGCTATTAGTTCAGGTAATATTATATACAGCCTAACCACTGTGTGGCATCTTTTGTACCTTATACACCCGTCAACTCTGAAGGGTGGGCTATTAGTTCAGGTAATATTATATACAGCCTAACCACTGTGTGGCATCTTCTGCACCATATACACCCCTCAACTCTGAAGGCTGGGCTATTAGTTCAGGTGAGAAATATACATGTACAACCTAGCCAGTGTGTGGCATCTTCTGCACCTTATAAACCAGTCAACTTTGAAAACTGGACTAATAGTTCAGGTGAGAAATATACCAACACACTCACTTTCTAAATAAAAAATGGTGGACAAAATGTTGTTAAATTAGTAGTGCATGCATTGCTTGTTCACAATTCTACCTACATCAGTAAACATGTAAAAATACTTGATGGTATTTCATGAGAAGATGGTTATAATTATTTTTTTTGATTTTTTTTGTGTTTAGATTTACTTGTTGTTTACTGTGGATTCATTTATTTTCGTTTGTACCAATTTTCGTGGATTAAGGAAAATATGCATTTTGTGGAAATTTGATTACATTGTTTGGCCAAAGTCTGCATAAATTCATTAAGAAAATTTGTAATTTGTGGTTCCCCTGTAACTATGAAATCCATGAATATTGGTATCCAACAAATAATAAGGAATCCACTGTAGATAGTTTGAAAAATTATTAACCTGGTTTGGTCTACAAGAATGTCATTATATCTACTTTCTTTAACTATATATATATATATATTTTGGACAGGATGTCAGAATGCACCAACACTCACTACATTGCCTGGTTCTGGTATTGTATGTAACCTTGGTGACAGCTGTACTAAAATTGACTGCTGTGTTGAAATTGCCAAGTTAGATACGACCTTCAGAGTTTATGCTGACCTTGATGTGTGTAGTAGGGAGTTCACAGTTGGTATAGAGAATTTCAACAGAACTATATCTCTGTATAGTTTCCAGTATGCACAGGAAGATACTTTCTCCTTCGGAGGGCTTGTTAATATTAAGTAAGAACTATATTTACATTGAATTTGAGATTTCATTTCATCGTCTTAAAAATGTTTATTTGTAAATCTGTCATTTTATATTTTTTGGGGGTATTATTAATTGATAATGAAATGTTACTACCATCCCCACTTTATAGACACAGTGGAATTAAATTTTTAGTTAGCTACAACTTAATTAATTTTGATAGCTCATATTTCTATTAAAAAGGCAAAAAATTTATCCATGCATACTGACTGAAAGGGATATTGACTGAATTTGAAATAAATCTGAAAAGACAAAAACATGTTATTTTTAAATGTCCATTCAATCAATCATATATATTGTTACCATGTCTAATTTTCCCTCCTTCCTTCCAAAATCCAGCAGTTTTCAAGTCTTTTTTTTCCCCTGTTCTACAGATACAAAATAGTGAACTACCAGAGTGAGAGAGTGTTTGTAGTTAATATGGACATTGAAGTCTGCTATTCTGCTGCTGGGCCATGTGCAGTACAGCACACAGTATTGACTGATGTAAAGTTACCCAAATCTTCATGTAACTACAGCCAGCCATATGCCGTTCCTGGTAAGAACTTAAAAAAAATTGTGATTTAGGTAAACAAAAATTGAAAATAAACTTTCAAGGTTTGGGCTTAAGGCTTTTCCAGGAAAAAAATATATGGCAGGTTTGGACACCACATGATATATCTGGTGGTGATAGGAATGGTCGCATTAATACAATTCTGTTACAAAATTATGGATGGTGGAGTATAATAAAAGTGTTGTCCAACCTTCTCATACATTTTTTCCTGGAATAGCCATAATTTAGAAATATTGAATAGGGAGAACTTAGGAGAATTTTTAATGATTCTAACTGTTTTGTACTTTACAAAAAGTAATTAATTTCTTATTTCTTTTTAATTTTTATAAGGCTACTTCGTTCAAGAAGCTGGAGACCTTGAAATAATTTCAATTATTTTTCTGTTGGTAAATGTTGACAGCCTTCAAACACATTTGAATTTTTATATGCTTATACCTAAATCTTAATTGTAGTACTTATACTGATTTACTAATGAACTTTACAGATTTCTCATTGGTGTCTTACATGAGTGAGTTAGAGGTTAACACAAATGTCAATCAGTTACCAAGTTGGGCCGTTGACTTACTGATGGAGGAATTAGGAATAGCAGGTTTCCAAAAAGATCCTCAGTGTGAATTGTCAAGCTATTCTGGAGCTCTATCCAATGGATGGGATTCAACAGGTAAAGTTTTACCATCACAAAAGTAAACTCTTGCTAAATCTAAGCATGGAGTTTAGAAATAGGCAACAAGAAATAATTTCAGCCACAAATGAATTATCTTTTGTCTAAAACATTGAAGACTTGAAAAGCAGCAGTTGCAGTAATAAGAGACCACATGTTTGAAAACAATAAATGAATTGACAGACTTCATGTTAATATTAAAAAAAATAACAAATCTAATGCATACTTTACTCAAGAGTAATAAAATAAAGTTTGGAGTAAAACTCAAAGAAATATCCAAATGCTTGTAACAGCATGTATATATTGAAGCAAAGATTGGTCTACTTGGAGTCATAATAATGTGTCCAGGTAGGATGATGGGCATGCCTGCGACCAGTTACCTTGTGAACTAGCACTTTAAAAATTTGTCTCAGCATTTCAATCTAGTTCAAAGAAGGGTTCCTATTCATATCACATTTATATGGGTCTTGCATCATGTACTATTTGCCACATGATGTTAATTATCAATTCAACATATTAATTTGTAAGTACATTTTCAACAAATTACTTTACAGCTTGTGGAGAACTTATAACACTACCACAGTTACCAGCCTACACACGGTGCAGGTTACCAAGTTACTGTACTGGTGCTCAGTGCTGTTCTAACATTGGTTATCTTGGGAGAAAGTTGGAAGCCTTTGTCTTGGTGGATCCCTGTAGTTACTCTGTTAGTATTGGACTGGAGAAAAGAAATTTCAATGTTACATTACTGGAATTTACACAAGGCAGTTGGCAGACGGTCACTTTAGGCAATCTGCTCAGACTACAGTAAGTTTTTTATTAATGATATACTTAATAAAAAACAAGTATTTTATTCAGTCGGGAATTGTAGACAATTTAAACAAAACTTGTTTTTTGAATGGATTTGTTTTTGCAGATGGAAACTATACCTCATCTTTTAGCACCAGAGAGACATTGATTTGTATAAAGTTAGACAAGTTTTTGTGTGCAAGTTTTTTTGTGAGTGTCACAAGATAAATGTAAAATAATTGAATGTTCATTGGCATTTGTACAAAGGCTTTATCAGGTGCTATCAACATAAAGTCTTCTGAATAAAGCTGTCTAGCATACTGTTTTTGGCATTGATAGCATGTGTCCCATGTGAGACATATCTGTGTTAACAGTTTGTGATTTCAACTACCAATTATCTGAACAGCTCTTGGAAAATTTTTATTTCACAAGATACCAAAAAATTGATAGAATCATTTCAGCTTTTCACTTTTGAACAGTCATGTCCTTTAAGAAAACATTTTTTTATTATTTTGTACATCATTCATATTATATCATTTTATATTCTAGGTACAAAGCAGAGGAGTTGACAGCCGAGAAAGTTTACTTGTTGTACATGACGATCAGTATATGTTTTGAAACTGTTGGAGATTGTCGTTATTCTTACACTGTATTTGATGGTGTAAAGATTCCTAAACAACCATGTGACTGGACTGGAGGATATGTTATTCCAGGTCTGTATATTCAGATATTCGTAATGTTATTTTTAACCATGCTAGTATTGTTGATGAGAAATTTTTACATATGTCTGATAATGAAAAATTTATATTTCTTTTTACAAATGAAAATATGGTATTTTATGCTGCCAAAATCTGCTGTGAAATTTTAATAAGCAAAAATGTATTTTATAATCATGATAGTTGACTTGTATTTGTAGTAAGAAAAATTGTTTTATAGTCTCTCATAACTCTTTATAGAGTGGCTCTTGTTGTTAACTTGTGTTTTAAAAAGCTGTATATTTTATATGTAACAAGTGGTGAGACTTTAATAAAGTATTCTAATATGACGTCCTTATTACGCTTTGTAAACAAAGCCGTGTTCTAATGAGCACAAAATATGTTTGACACATGCGCACAAACTTACTGTTTAAATTAACGTTATTTCCATCGTTATCCTTTAAAATATATACATTTAGGCAGCTAACATAAACTTTTATAATATATTTTTATGAAACAACATATATTTATCCTGCTCGTAGTTTTAAAACTTATTAAATATGAAATGCAATGCACAGACTCCTCGAGGAGGAAACGGGAACAGCCAAACATTTTTACGGTAATTTCGTACGCTTCGACCCATAAAAATACTGTATTTGTCCTATTAGAATCGAAATAATTTCTTCATGTCATACTCTATGCTCATTTTAACATGGGTAGGCATTATATTTGACCACATTTTACACCTCGCTAACGCTCAGTCTAAAATATCGACAAATATAATGCCTACCCATGTTAAAATGAGCATAGAGCATAACATGAAGGAATTATTTCTTAATTTGTCTTGTCTTGTCTGTAGAATGATGTGGAGAAAATTACACTTAACACATTACATGTTCATTTGTGACTTGCTTTTTTAAAACTGAATTCAAGCTTAAATATGTAAAGGAAACTGACTTTTAATATTCATTAAAATAATGCAAGAATTTTGATATAATGTACCTTTTTGACAACTCAATACTTGAAAGCCAGAAAAAAGTGCATTATCACTGTTCCATATCCCTCATGAAAAGTGCAATTAACAACTAAACCTCAGTTTTAAGTTGTCATTAATGGAAATTTAAGTTAAATATTTTTACCTCTAATTTTTAAAATGGTTAACATCAAACATATGCATTTGATTTGTTTTAAGGGTTCAATTTGAATTCCTACCTGACTGGACAAGGATATTCCACAAGTACACCACTGAACTCATTAGTATCCTCACAACTCTTGGAATACCTGGGAGTAGCCAGTTTACTGAAAACAACAGCTGATCAGTGTCAAATGTCAGATCCACTTTATGCGTCCCCAACTAACGGCTGGACAAAAGACGCAGGTAATTAAAGTAAACTGAAAAGAGTTTAATTATGTAGGTCAACAAAACATATTTCTTGCATTATGAAGTACCAAAGACTAAACTAGACACTTTTAAAGTTTTTAGAATTATAATTATCCATTTGCAGCTCACATAAACTGCAAAACACAAGACAATAAAAAAAATTAATGTCTACCGTCATTAAAATTTTGTGGTAGTTTTGCAGTGCGGAATACTTTTAATGTAATAAAATCTGTCTAGGTTAAGCTTTTGCAAACATTGCTTTGAATATAGAGACTATTCTGAATTATTCAATAGAACTTACAAAGAAAGTCAAAAAAACAAAATATTATAGTATGCCAAAATTTGGGTGTCGCATGAAAAATAAAAAAAGAAGTGATCAGAAAATGGCCCAGCATAGGCTAAAATAGTAATATTTGTTTAAAAAAAACAAACATGTAAGGTTTTGCAACTCACCATTAGCTAATTTTCACAGCTATTTCAAACTATTTACATTTTTATATTTCAGGTTGTACATCAGCAGTAGATCTACCAACTCTAGGAAGTAATAGTGTTTGTCACTTATATGATACCTGCACTGGTATATCATGTTGTCTACATTCTACTACTGTTGATAGAAACTTCAATGTCTTCCTCAAACTGGATCCCTGTACACAGAAACTTGACATTGGTATAGAAAAGTACCAGTTTGACTTTTCACTTTACACCTTTACATTTGAGACGACACAGTATTTCCATATTGACAGAGTTATTGAAATTGAGTGAGTACATTTGCTCTTTCTTTCAGTTATGGCAAAGTCAAATATATTTTTTTGTATGTAAAATTTATTTTAGATTATAATATGTTTTGATGTTCAAGTATCTAAAAAAATATAATAGTTAAATATGAGTTGTTTATTTTTGTGAAGACTTGTTATCTTAAGAGATTTTCATTTGAAATAAATGAAATTATGATAACCTTTGGTTTTAGGGTCACAAAGTTTCCAATTTATTTAGATATGTAAGAGACCAAGGAACCGGATTTTTTTTCACCTAATTTGGTCATTTTGAGATAACTTAAAAGTTGGTGCCCTTTTTCAAAAAAAGATTGTCAAAATCACATTACTGTAATACTGAGTAATCATACTCTAGCCTCAATGAACTTGTTTTACTGTTGCTTGCATTGCATTTACTTCATGAATTTTCCTACCATTTTCCGAAAATCGTTCAAGAGCAATTAAGGGAAGGCAAATTTAAAAATGAATGATTTTAATGACTCAAAACGATAAATTTCTCAGACATGTCTTGCGTTTCTTTCGATTTTGAAGACAAAAATTGAAACCGGATGTTTTGCAAAATTCTAAAACAAGCAATTCCGGACTCATTTCCAGGTTTAGTCTTGTTTAAATCAAATTCACAGGAAATCATCGGCCTTTTAATTTTTGACCTTTGATAGTGTCTGAATATGAATGATAATAGTTACTTCCTATATTTTTAGTGGTACAAGTGTGCCGCAAAACAGGGTCGCTTTTTCATGCCCTGCTGGTTAAAACAGGGTCCCTTTTTCATGTCCTGCTGGTTAGAACAGGGTCGCTTTTTCATGCCCTGCTGGTGAGAACAGGGTCTTTTTTTAAACAAAGTATTTGTCTAGAACAGGATCGCTTATTTAACTGTTTAAGATACAGGTCTCTGTCTCAAACAAGGTATACATTTTCTGAGCGTGTCTAGAACAGGGTATACATTTTCTGAACGCGTCTAGAACAGGGTATGTTTTTCAATATTTCTGTTTAGAACAGGGTATGTTTTTCAATGTTTTCTGGTTAGAACAGGGTATGATTTGGCAAGTGCTGTCGGCACAGTTATACCCGAAAGGATAGTCAGTAACCCCCCCCGGGCTGATTGATAGTAATATGAAGCTTAAATAGAATAAGTTATCAAGGATTTCTACACTCTTTCAATTGAAATGTATTGTTTTGAACATTTTATAAGACTTCTTCGCATATTTTTCAACTTTGATATAGGTTTATAATTATATTTGTTTGCATATTTTAAATCTTTAAATAATATTTCCTATCGAAGGTCGGTGGTTTTCTCCAGACACTCCGGCTTCCTCCACCAATAAAAACTGGCTGCTACGAAATAGCCCAAAAGCAGTGCTTAAAAGTGGCATTAAAACACCAAAAATCAAAAATCAAATTTAAATAATATTCATGTATATGTCATTTCTTTTTTTGCTTTGTGTTATTATTTCATATTTCTAAAGTTTGGATTTTATGTACATGATGCAATAAAAAAATCTTTTTCTTCTATGCTACATGAAAACAAAATAACAGGGTCTAGATGGGACAGAATAGAAAATAATGGCTGATAAAAACAAATATGAATACGAAACACTAGAAAAAGACTTGATGTTCTCTATTAATTTCTTAACAGGTACAAAATAACAGATTTGGTTGGTGAAATGGTCTACCTTGTGGATATGAAAGTTAAGATTTGCTTCAATGACCCTACACCATGTGACTTGCAAGATACAATAGTACTGAATACCAAATTACCAAAGATGGTGTGTCCATGGTTTAGAGGATATCCAAATCCAAGTATGCAACAATTATTGTATTGCATTATAAATTCATCTTTTAAAGATTGATCATTTAGAGTAGTGACAATAGCTTGATAATAAAATTGAGAATGGAAATGGGGAATGTGCCAAAGAGACAACAACCCGACCATAGAAAAAAACAACAGCAGAAGGTCACTAACAGGTCATAAATGTAGCGAGAAATTCCCGCACCCGGAGGCGTCCTTCAACTGGCCCCTAAACAAATATATACTAGTTCAGTGATAATGAACGCCATACTAATTTCCAAATTGTACACAAGAAACTAAAATTAAAATAATACAAGACTAACAAAGGCCAGAGGCTCCTGACTTGGGACAGGCGCAAAAATGCGGCGGTGTTAAACATGTTTGTGAGATCGATAGTATTTATAATATCAGAAAAAGTATTTCAAGGACATTGCAGAAGAAGATTTAATACAAATGTATCTTCATCTTTCAGGTTGGTCTCTTAATCAGTGGTATTTGGACAATTCTTTGACACCAGGGTCTAACTTGGATTCCTCTGCGGTGTCTTCCTTAATGGAGGCATCACAGATAGGAGAATATTTACTCAGTCCTATGGTATCTAGAGATGACCCCTTTGGTACATATGCAGCAGCCTATCTTGGTTGGAGTTCAGGTATGTGTTTAAAAAAAAATTGTACCACTTTAAAAAAAATTAGACTGACTAAGTTGGTGATGTTAAGAACTACACTAATTGGGAAGTGTTTAAGAGGAATATTAGAGGAAAAATAAAGGGATATTGTGTATCCTTGTGGGTTTGGGCTGTAAGAAGATTATAGGACAACCTACTAGAATTTTATATATCACAGAATTAATAAGAGTCTGCAAAATGTGTCTTCGTATCCTAAGTGCATTGATTTGGTGGATTATTGGAGTTAGTTAAAAGAAGAAAAAGAAAAAAAAAAACAGACCTGATTGTTAGGTTTGGAAAGTGAGTGAATAATATATCATGAGAATAATTGAAAAAAAAACCTGATCCAAAAAGAGACTACAGTGAGAGGTTGTTATATCTACTGATGCCTTTATTTAGAAATAAGGACATGTGATATTTCACATCCAATCACCTATCTATCAATGTTAACATACAAAATTACCTTTCAGAGTGTACTGAGGCCCCTGTAACTCTCCTTCAAATGGACCAGTCTGTAATATCCTGTAATCTAGAGAGCACCTGTCGGGGATTGAGTTGTGCATTAGACGTACCCTTCATCGGTAAAACATTTGAATTCTATATGAGACTAGAGCAGTGCGACTACATGTTGAAAGTTGGAATTGAACGTCAGCAATACCAAAGAACACTCAAAGGATATCAATGGGGAGAATGGACAGATGTTGATCTAAATGGAATTTTTAAAATGAGGTGATTTTATAATTTTTAAAGTTATATACCATTCATTTTAAGGATTTGTTTAACTGAGGCAATTTAAAACAATGAATTATATTTAGTGGTTTGAGGAAAAATTACAAACGATAAAAATTAGTACTTTGTTGACCCCTTTAGTTTGTGGTAAATATTAACCATGACAATTAGTACCTGATGGATGATAATGGTTCCACAGTAATATCCATCAAACTATGACAATTATACATGAAAGATTTAGAATGTGATAATTATGTTGCTTTAACATGGTACAAGCTTCCTTTGTTTGTTTTTTTCATTGCATGTAAAATTGATAAGCCATTGTAAGGGGGTCTCATTGGGGGGTTCTGATCCCGGATCCCGCTTACTGTTTTGTCAGATTCCTGTATTCCGCTTATACTATGTACATAAGCAAATCTCATTTTTTTGTAATTTCCCGTGTCCCGTTAGACTTCATTTCCTGTTTTCACGGCACAATAATTTGACTTTCAGGTGTCACGCTTACAAAAAATCGGCAATCCCGTGTCACGCTTAGACCCCAATGAGACCCACTTGTAATCATTTATATAAAAAAAAAAAAATGAAAAAAAAACAAAAAAAAAACGTCTACAGTTGTGTATAATATGCATCTCCTCTATCAACTATATGTCTTGGGTGAAAAAATTGTGTATAATACGCAACCAAATCTTTTGTTTTGTTTCTATCTATTTGGATCTATGAAGATGGCTTTTTGGAAGGCATTACTTTCAGGCTTTGTTTTATAAATAGATGAATTATTTTTCCAGTTTTGTTCTCCATGACTTGTATGCTGAGCCTGCATTCCTGATTTCTATGAAGCTGAGTTTATGTTGGGAAGCTAACCAGCCATGTGGAACTGTTTACAATATCTTTGATAAAGTCAGACTACCAAAGAAAGTGTGTGACTGGGACAAAAAGTTCCTACAAAATGGTAGGTATTCAGAATATTGTTAGGAAAGAAAAGAGAATGAAAAGTCTTTATGTCAGTCTCATAAATTCCTCCTATCAGCTGAAATGGATTCAATGAGACTGACAAAAAAGGTATAAGTAATTGATATCTGTCTGTTCATCACTAATGTTTTTAACACAAAATTTCCCATCAAAGAAATGGGACCACACTTTGCATTTTGAAATAATTTACTTAATCAAATAATGGAAGCTCATTGGCCTAAAAATGTGGTTGCAGAAATAATATTAAAGGACAAGGGAGAAAAGGAGAAAAAGTTGAGTATTAGATAACTGAAAACACAGGTATAATTAGGCCAAATAAAAATATATGTGTGGTTCCAGAACCCGACCGACCCTAGTTAAAACCCCCCGACCCTAGAACTTTTTTTTCATTTCTTAAAAATAAATTTTCAAACGATCAAATTTTGAGGATTGTGAATTAAAATAATTAAATTCATAGATTTCTGTCATCTGAATTTCCATCACAAGTATCTGTTATGGCTAAAATGCAAGAATTCATAACAGAATGCAACAAAATTAACTAAAAACGTATCATGGCTGTTTATTTTACAACCACACACATGTAAAAATGTTGGACTTCCGGTTGGGGTGTGTATAATAAGGGAAACAATTTCGGTAAACACACGATTCTTTTCCGGATTTTGACATTAAAAAAAAAAAAAAAAAAAAAAAAAATATTGCTGACCTACCGACCCTATTTTTTAAAAGTATGTAACTGGAACCACACATATATTTTTATTTGGCCTTAATATAAGCCTGGTGACAGTTTCTTTAATTGACTTTTAAATAGAATTCCATTTTCTTTTCAGACTTTTCACTGACTCAGTATAAGACTGACAATAGTATTTCTACTCTGGATGATCATCATGTGTCAGATATTCTACGCTTGACTGGTATTTCACAATACATGAAGAGGAACCCATGTAGTAGGACTGCAACTCCTTACACTGGGGCTGATGCAAACAACTGGAAAAATGGTGAGTGATATTTTTAATTGGATAAATGGTGAAAACTGGAGAACATTTTTAGCAATTTTGAAAAGAAATATCAAAAGACAACATTTTAAAACAGGACAAAGGCTAAAAAATTAATGTAATAAAATTAATATATGGTTTCAATTGTCAGTAATACAATATTTACTTGTATTAGAATTAAAATGATATTTGTACTGATCTTGGATGAATATTTATTGTAATGATAGAAGCAATACATTTTTATGGTATGCAGCCATTGCAAAATTTTACAAATTTTTATTTGTTAACAAAACCAATAAATGTTAATGTGACAACAAAAAGTTCAACCATAAAACACATCCTAAATTGACCTTATAGCATACAGATGATTGTCAAGCAACTACATAAAGGGGCAAGCTCTAAACAATATGACACAAGCAAATTCTTTTTTTTTTTAGATTGTGCTGATCCTATTAGTTCTTTATCAAATTTGGGTAGCGATACCACATGTCACATTGACTCATCATGTACAGCTGTTGATTGTTGTGTGGATTCTACAAGCCTCGGACTGACCTTCAATGGATATGTTAGACTGGATCCTTGTAACTACAAAATATATATAGGACTGGAGGGTATTGATTTAGACTATACACTCATTGACTTTAGCTTTGGTACAGTGCAACATTATGCCATGAATGAAGTTTTTAATCTAGAGTAAGTATTGGAAGTAAAAGTCTGTCACTTTTTGTTCTCATTTTGTCAAATATAGGGAGCAGTTTTGAGAAAATCATCTGAAAAAACAAAAAGAGCATGCTTCATTCAAATCGGAATTTTTTAGGAATCTGCATTTCAGCCTTTGGGAATGATTATGAGTTTATCTTTAGATTAATCCTGCTAAGTGAGTCATTTACTAAAGCTTTGGGGATTTTTCATAATAGATGAAACAATCATTGTTGATGTCATAGTTGCATATCATTTTTCTCTGGTCTTGCCCTCATAAAAAATATGAATACAATTATTATTCTCAGATTCAGAATTAAACCAATCAAAATACTGGATTTGGTTTTTAAGCACAAATTTTGTACTCCAATTACTGGTTTAGGTTTTATGACCAAGAGTCTGTATGTACACCCAATCCATATCTTATTTATTTGTAATTTCAGTTTTGTGGTAGATGATCTAACAGCAGATAAAGTATATGTTGTTTCTATGAATATATCAGTCTGTCTAGAATCAGGAGGGGCGTGTGAAGTGTTTACCGGTGTATTCCAGGATCACAGGTTACCAAAAACAGAATGTGATTATGATTCACAGTTTGTCATTCCTGGTAAGTAAATTTGATCAATCCTTAAGGTGTGTTTACACAATATTATTTTCCAATGATTTTTTTGTCTATGATGTGGTATCAACAAAAATCCAACCATGTGAAAACTAGAATCGTATGTCATTTGGTTAACCATTGGAAAATCCTATCATGGGAACAGAATCCTGTACAATTAACCTTAACATATACTGTCAGTACAAAATGATTTGCATTTATTATACCCCATGCAATGAAACGCAACGAAGTTGCAGAGGGTATAATGTTTTTGACCCGTCCGTCCGTCTGTCCGTCCGTCAGTCCTGTTTCTTGTCATCGCAACTCCTCTGAAACCACACAACAGAATTTCATGAAACCTTTTTAAATAATAAGGACATACCATATAGATGTGCAAAGCGACAGGAAATTAAGATTCAATTTTTTTTTTTAGGAGTTACGCTCCTTTGAACTTATTTACTTCAATATACTACTGCAACAGTTTGTCATCGCAACTTCTCTGAAACCAGACAACAGAATTTCATGAAACCTTTTTAGATAATAAGGACATACTATATAGATGTGCATATCGACAGGAAATAACAATTCAATTTTTTTTCTAGGAGTTACACCCTTTTGAACTTATTTGCTTCATTATACTACTGCAACAGTTTGTCATTGCAAATCCTCTGAAACCACACAACAGAATTTCATGAAACATTTTTAGATAAGCAGGACATACTATGCAGATGTGCATATCGACAGGAAATTACGATTCAATTTTTTTTCTAGGAGTTATGCCCCTTTGAACTTATTTGCTTCAATATACTACTGCAACAGTTTGTCATCGCAACTCCTCTGAAACCACACAACAGAATTTCATGAAACTTTGTAGATAATTAGGACATACTATGTAGATGTGCATATCGACAGGAAATTATGATTCAATTTTTTTTTCTTACTGTTATTTTATTTCTCCAGTGACAATGTGGGGATGTGAGGTATGTGAGCGCACTCACGAAGGTTCTTTAATTTGCCAAAAGTACAATGTGTTAAAAATAGATTCACAGTTTGCATCCACAAATTTTTTTTATTCATGGATATTTTTCATACACTTTTTATAATCCTACAAAGAAAACTTGAAGAAATAATGTTTTCCTTTTAAGAATTTTGTTTGCAAGGTACACAACAGATGCTTAAAATCTATATTTGTTTTTAGGATTCAGCCTGAATGATTACTTAGATGAGAAGAGTGTACCCACTAACAGTGTACCCCTGGATGTCCACACTATTGCTCAATTGCTGCACGATACAGCTCTCGCACCTTACATGATGGATGATGCTTGTGATCAGACTGTCATACCATACTATCCCAATGATAAAGGATGGAACAGAGGTAAGAATACAGTCTGGTTATCACATGATTGTCATGTGACTAAACTATACTATCTTATATGATTGAACTGATAGAATGTAATACCCTAATATCACACTGTCACTGTAAAGGATAACAGTAAACTGCATAATATAACTTTGTGCTATAGTTTTTGGGATACGATTGCTTTCAAGCAATCTGTAGACTTATACCATTGGCTCAGGGCCATGCCCTCACGTCAACCTTTTTATTCTAAACATAAGGAACATCTCAGCTTCTTATGATTGTCTTGCTTTAAAAGGTAAAAACAAACAAAGGGATTGAACTTAAACAACTTTCCTATAATGTTCTTTTCATAATCTTCATGTTTGATATTTCCCATGATTTATATGTGTGTTTTTAACAACACGGAAAATCAGAATTAAGCAGTATTTATATTTAGTGTGTTTATAAATTTAGAAACACGTCAGAGGGAATTCCTCAGTTTTGATCAAAATGCGAGAGTTCTCTGAATTCCGATAAATCTATTTCTGTCATATAAGAACTGAAGTGGAGTTTTTTTTATATGTCACCATTATGAAACTGATATTTGATATTGTATTTCCATAAAGAAATAGAGAACCATCTAGGTCTTTAATTAACATTTAATATACGTTCTTGCTCCAGGGTTTGGTTAGGTAATTATGCGCATGCGTATAGCTTTCTTGACTTTAAGGGGTATTAGATTGAATGGTTGCTCTGGATTCCCCACTCAATTGATTAATTTAAAACTCATGGGATCCTTTCTATGTATGGCTATTGAGGGTTATTGTTGTTGCATAATTTTAAATCATATGCATCATTTAAATTAAAATAAATGTAGTCAACATCGTAAAGGTGCAACTACAACACCCCTTCAGGCGAAATGGAGTCTTCCATATTATCGTTTCGAGTTGTCTCCCTACCGGAAGCAGCTTCCATGAATTCTGAATCAAAATACTACAACATGTCGAGAAAAATTAACTCGTTCTGTCGATAAACGTTGTATTATATTAAAACGATCGCAATTTAAACCGAGGAATGTGTATGGAAAAGAGTCATGATCACTGACCCAAAGGAAATTAAATATTTAAAGAGTTAGGAAAGGGGTTCCTCCTAGAATAAACGTAGGAAAATAGGTGATAAGATATGAAGTGAAATACCTTTTCTCACTCTGAGTCTCAGTGACTGCTGTGGAAAGTAAACTTGGAATTGATAGTACAAAAATAAAACACAATAGGCCTAAGTTCATTGTTCATACACTTTTATGCGGGATTGGCTATTTTGTAACTATTCAGATTACGTAAATTACATTTTACATGTGCAGTTGAATTAGTTTTGAAAATAATATTATCCAGCTACATGTATACATGTGTCAATGAAAACAATGGCAATCGTATCCCTCAGAGCAATCTGCTGTTTGATTTAAAGATGAGCTGAAATGAAGTTGATATTGTAATTTGCCTGGAAAAGTTGTGTATTGTTAAAACTAGAAAATTGACGTGGAAAAGAAAGCTAGTAAGGTATTAATTAATAAAGTGAAATAGTGAAGAATTAAAATTATAAATTGTAATATATGAATAAAAGTGAATTGAAACTTGACAAATTTTGTAATTTAAAATGCTTGAAATTGAACAACAGTTTTCGACAAACATATTTTTTGGATGTAGTGTTTGCTATGACCGTAACAATTAGGATAAATGTAAGATCATTCAACATGTTTTTTTATTAATCATTTTCAGAGGCCAAAAGTATACAAGATGACATTTTTGATGTTTACATTAGTCAGTTTTAAATAAATTTTATTCTATATTTTTCTGTCTTCAGCTTGTGAAGATTATGTAGAATTACCAGTGTTGCAATCTGGTACCATCTGTCATTTGTACAGCTCTTGTACTGGTATAACCTGTTGTAGCAGCTTCCCAAGGATCGATAGGAATGTTAACACACAGTTAAAACTGGATCCCTGTAACCGTAAGATGATCATTGGCATTGAGAAGCTTGAAATTACTATCAGTTTGTTTGGATATACTTATGGTGAAGTCAAAAAAGTAAAATTACATGGAGTTATTGGTCTGGAGTAAGTACTAGTAGTTAAAGAATAATTGAAAATAGGCTGCTAAACCCAGGCTAGGTATAATTTTACATATATCATCTGAAGTCAGTCAATTTTAAAATATACAATTAAGTTTTGATTGACTTATAAGCTGGTACTTAGATATAAAACACTTTGGCTTGAAGCTAAGGCAGTCTGTTTAAGTTGAAGAAAATTGATAGTTCACTGACATGATTGACATCATAGTAAAAGTCATGAATTTAAAAAGATATGTAAAGACCTTAGAAGTAAAATGTAAGACTATATTAGGTTTTTAGTGATCCAAACAGCATAAAGAACATTTGTTTCAAATGAGTAAAGGTTTCAAAATTATTTTTTTTCAGATTCAGAATTGAAAATCTTGAAGCAGAAAGGAAGTTTATGGTAGACCTAGAGATGAGTATTTGTATGGAGACAAATGGAACATGTGAAATAACTATCCCTGTCTTGATAAGTACAGCCCTACCAAAGGCACCATGTGAATGGAAGAATGATTATGTTCAAGCAGGTAAATAACTGTCCCTGTCCTGATAAGTACAGCCCTACCAAAGGCACCATGTGAATGGAAGAATGATTATGTCCAAGCAGGTAAATAACTATCCCTGTCTTGATAAGTACAGCCCTACCAAAGGCACCATGTGAATGGAAGAATGATTATGTTCAAGCAGGTAAATAACTATCCTTGTCCTGATAAGTACAGCCCTACCAAAGGCACCATGTGAATGGAAGAATGATTATGTCCAAGCAGGTAAATAACTGTCCCTGTCCTGATAAGTACAGCCCTACCAAAGGCACCATGTGAATGGAAGAATGATTATGTTCAAGCAGGTAAATAACTGTCCCTGTCCTGATAAGTACAGCCCTACCAAAGGCACCATGTGAATGGAAGAATGATTACGTTCAAGCAGGTAAATAACTGTCCTTGTCCTGATAAGTACAGCCCTACCAAAGGCACCATGTGAATGGAAGAATGATTATGTTCAAGCAGGTAAATAACTGTCCCTGTCCTGATAAGTACAGCCCTACCAAAGGCACCATGTGAATGGAAGAATGATTACGTTCAAGCAGGTAAATAACTGTCCCTGTCCTGATAAGTACAGCCCTACCAAAGGCACCATGTGAATGGAAGAATGATTATGTCCAAGCAGGTAAATAACTATCCCTGTCCTGATAAGTACAGCCCTACCAAAGGCACCATGTGAATGGAAGAATGATTACGTTCAAGCAGGTAAATAACTGTCCTTGTCCTGATAAGTACAGCCCTACCAAAGGCACCATGTGAATGGAAGAATGATTATGTCCAAGCAGGTAAATAACTGTCCCTGTCCTGATAAGTACAGCCCTACCAAAGGCACCATGTGAATGGAAGAATGATTATGTCCAAGCAGGTAAATAACTGTCCTTGTCCTGATAAGTACAGCCCTACCAAAGGCACCATGTGAATGGAAGAATGATTATGTTCAAGCAGGTAAATAACTGTCCTTGTCCTGATAAGTACAGCCCTACCAAAGGCACCATGTGAATGGAAGAATGATTATGTCCAAGCAGGTAAATAACTGTCCTTGTCCTGATAAGTACAGCCCTACCAAAGGCACCATGTGAATGGAAGAATGATTATGTTCAAGCAGGTAAATAATTGTCCTTGTCCTGATAAGTACAGCCCTACCAAAGGCACCATGTGAATGGAAGAATGATTACGTTCAAGCAGGTAAATAACTGTCCTTGTCCTGATAAGTACAGCCCTACCAAAGGCACCAT
This sequence comes from Mytilus galloprovincialis, assembly GCF_965363235.1. Lineage (NCBI taxonomy): Eukaryota > Metazoa > Mollusca > Bivalvia > Mytilida > Mytilidae > Mytilus > Mytilus galloprovincialis. Next base: position 41,704,542 of record NC_134850.1, on the reverse strand, counting down.
GTGAATGGAAGAATGATTATGTCCAAGCAGGTAAATAACTGTCCCTGTCCTGATAAGTACAGCCCTACCAAAGGCACCATGTGAATGGAAGAATGATTATGTCCAAGCAGGTAAATAACTGTCCTTGTCCTGATAAGTACAGCCCTACGAAAGGCACCATGTGAATGGAAGAATGATTATGTTCAAGCAGGTAAATAACTGTCCTTGTCCTGATAAGTACAGCCCTACCAAAGGCACCATGTGAATGGAAGAATGATTATGTCCAAGCAGGTAAATAACTGTCCTTGTCCTGATAAGTACAGCCCTACCAAAGGCACCATGTGAATGGAAGAATGATTATGTTCAAGCAGGTAAATAATTGTCCTTGTCCTGATAAGTACAGCCCTACCAAAGGCACCATGTGAATGGAAGAATGATTATGTTCAAGCAGGTAAATAACTGTCCTTGTCCTGATAAGTACAGCTCTACCAAAGGCACCATGTGAATGGAAGAATGATTATGTCCAAGCAGGTAAATAACTGTCCCTGTCCTGATAAGTACAGCCCTACCAAAGGCACCATGTGAATGGAAGAATGATTATGTTCAAGCAGGTAAATAACTGTTCCTGTCCTGATAAGTACAGCCCTACCAAAGGCACCATGTGAATGGAAGAATGATTACGTTCAAGCAGGTAAATAACTGTCCTTGTCTTGATAAGTACAGCCCTTCCAAAGGCACCATGTGAATGGAAGAATGATTACGTTCAAGCAGGTAAATAACTATCCCTGTCTTGATAAGTACAGCCCTACCAAAGGCACCATGTGAATGGAAGAATGATTACGTTCAAGCAGGTAAATAACTGTCCCTGTCCTGATAAGTACAGCCCTACCAAAAGCACCATGTGAATGGAAGAATGATTATGTTCAAGCAGGTATTTAGACATCAGGATGATTTAACTTAGAATGTAAAAACGCAAATGATAACAATTTCAGCTAAATGTCAAAGATTTTGAAAGCAAACAATGTCAAATGTTTTAGTGCATGAAAACCGAAAGGTCTTAAGCACAATAACCAATTCTAATATGACGTGCTTCTTAAGCTTTGTAAAGAAACCATACTTTATTATCCAATAAAATTAGTTTGCACATGCGTATATTGACTACGGCAGAAAAATGAATTTTGTCAAATTGATATGCATTTAATGTATTTCCTTAAATTAAACCACTTTCAAACACTAAAATGATACACATTTTGTTCCTTATACTTTTACAATGACAACAATGTGTTACAATTCGTAATTGACATATTTGACCTAGATACCGCATCGTTCATGTTGGCTGTTCTAACTTCAAAACCCCTCCCTCTGAAAAACATGTTTCATCTCTCCTTTTAAAAATGCATGTCATTGTATAGAATAATTTCATTGAAACATATGTTCCGATGATAAAATATAAAATCAAGTATAGGTTATTATTACTGTTGTACTGAAATGACAAAATTGTTTCATATATTTCTGATAAAATGGATTGACCCTAGCAGGGAATCGAACCCCATTCTCCTATAAAAAAAAAATAGGCGTAATTACCAATATACCACCAAGGTTTCCAATCCATTTTACAAATGCAACAAGATTGTCACCCAGTATTAATTTTAATCATCATGTAATACAGCATTTGAAATCGTCAGATGCACAAAGGCGTGCCCTTTGATCAACTTTACAAGTAGCTGCGGAACCGTAGCTCTTAGGTCCTTATGTTATTTTTTGACTATTTGCGGATGGTCCGCAAATAGTCAAAAAATAACATAAGGACCTAAGAGCTACGGTTCCGCAGCTACTTTACAAGGTGTAGCCACCGCAAGTATAAATGGATCTCTGTCAAAGGGCCCCTCCTTCCAAGTCTCAAATGTCAGCACAACTTTATCAAGGAATCCTCTATCAAATATAAATATATTTACCAATGCTACACTATTAACCGGCGAAATATTTACGATTAATTTAGTAAAATAAAGACCTACCCGATTCTCCTTGTGCGTCCACCGCCATTGACAACTGGCTTGAAAATGTGCGTGTCAGAAATTGACCTCAAAGGAAAAGACTGTTGTAATATAAATTTTCTGTTATATTGTGACTCAAATATTGTTTTAGTTAGGCTGATAAATTAATTTGTTAATTTCTGTTTCAATTTTGAATTTTAGAAACCTACAACTTTGCGAAATTAAACTGGTTTGAACTAGTTGGATAAAAATCGACAGCGAGGTTGATGGAAGAGCCTACACGAAGATCGTACACTTATACACAGCGAACATAGAAATTACCGTAATTGTCCTAATCAGAATCGAAATAATTGATGCCAGCTATACTTTATTTTAGTTTTAACATGGGTAGGCATTATATTCGTGTTATTTTAGCCCTCGCTATCGCTCTGGCAAAAATAATCACGAATATAATGCCTACCCATGTTAAAACTACAATAAAGTATAGCTGGCATCAATTATTTCTTAATTCAAAAATATTACAAAAGAGATTTTATTGAATAAACAAACTTTTATATTATTTTCATCTTTTTATCTTTAATAAACTTTAATGATGATTAAATACATGGTTTATAAGTTCCCTATCGATGCCTTTTTTTTTGTGGGGGGAGGGGGATCCCTAAAACAGGGATGTGAATGGAAGAATTACACTAATGCATGCTATTCACAGCCGAATATGATAGCTAGTTAATTAACTACTCAACCCAATGAAATGTTTTAGGGATCCAAATGTTTTGAAGTCTTTATGTGCAATAAGCCTACCAAGGGAGTTATAATATTTTTAAGTGACTTGTAATATTTATAATTCTTAGTGTTACAGTCAACAGAAAAATAATACAAAGATTGACAAAACAGAACAATTAAATAGCAAATTTAATTCTTTAATTGGTGTTTGGTGGTGGAAATTTCTTGTAACTGAATTTTCAAATAAAGCCTTTTTTTGTTTTAGATTTTTCATTTCTTGGATTCCTAAATGAGAAAGGTATAGGTGTGAATGATAATCTGGATACCAATCAACTGTCTGCCTTGATAGAGAGGTTAGTTATTGGAGATTTTTTGATGGACACACAATGTAGTAGTTCTGCGTCTCCTTACAGTGGACATTCAAATGGATGGACTAATTGTAAGTTATTTTGTTAATATTTTTGCAATTGATAATAAACTTAACCTGACCCATATTAAGTACATATTGGGTACATCAAATAAAAAAGTTTAAATGTTTTATTGATACTGAAATCAATGTGCATTTCAATTTAGCAGATTAAGAAAAGGTTTGGATTACTTTGCTCAACTGATAATCTTTAATTTTTGACAAGACAGATGGAATCAGAGACCTGTATATGTTTTGTATTGAGGTAAAGTTTGCATTCATGCAAACAAACCCCTTTTGAGACTTGTTTGATAGTTTCTAGATCTTATCACTATTTTTGAGAGCAAAAATGCATAGTGCAATATTCAGGACATTCTTTACATCCTATCCATGTATATTTCAAGAAATTTATCAATGAAATATATATAGAGTACTTAGATAATAAAGTTACAAAATGATTTGTTTATGTATAACCAATCTTATCAAGAAAATTACATAATTTGCGCATGGTGTGTGAATCTTTCTTGTTCCAAAAATGTCAATACTGTCACTTTTAAAGTAATAATTGGGAGTAATCTTCCTTTAATTTGTTTATTATTGTAGTTAAACCAATAACAATTATGGTCAAAGGAAGATTCTTCAACTCATGGTATTTTCTTCCAATGCTTAATACAGAGCAATGTTTAATTTTTAGTTCGGAATACAAATTGAATGCAAACTTTACAGTTAGTGCTCACAAGCACTTTGATTTTTCATAATTGAACAAGTGTGGACACAGATTAGTGTGGATAGTAATTGATAACTTTGTGTTAGTATGTTTGACAGTACTATCTCCACTGAATTTATGTATTGGTTGTTCATAATGAAATTCTGTAAGAAAAATTGAATACAAGGCATACCTATTTTATTTTTTTATTGCCTTAAATCATGACATACAAAGATGGTTAAAGGCAATAAATGAAATTCGGATGTTAAGAAAACCTATAAATCTCCCATGAGCTGTAATCAGTAATTATAACTCCTCATTTTGATCTATTAACAACTTTTTTGTTCATAATAAGAAAATCAAGGAGAATCAGTTCGATTAATTAGATAATCATATATTCATAATCATATACATTTCAGAGGCTAATTTTGTCTTTTTATATCCACAGCATGTGGACAGTCTATGGCAACTCTTCCCACTATATCTGGTGTTGTATGCAATGTTGGCAGTGATTGTACAACTGTCTACTGTTGTTTGTCGGACACCAGAATCAGCAAAAGTTTTGAGACATTTGTGAAGTTTGACCCATGTCTTTTCAAACTAAGTGTTGGAATAGACAAACTAACATTCAGTACACTCTTATTTGATTATGAATGGGGTCAGCTGACTGAAGTTTGGTTGTTTGGATATGTCAGAATGGAGTAAGTATTGTCTTCACTTAAGAAAACCTTGTACAGTTAAACTGTTATTGGTAAATGTATTTTCATCCCTAAGAGTTGAATTTTTTATCAAGCTAAATTAATCAATGAAATATTGGTTTTTCAAGAAGAAATTTAAAGGTCCAATTGAATAAACTCCATAGAGAACAGTAGCTATTGTATTTATACAATGGGACAGGTGAACTTGCAAAAATTTAAATACCTTGAAAAAGAGGAACTGATTTTGTGGAAAGGTTTCATGTTTTCGCAATGACATGTTTTTAAACCATAAAATTAAACTGTTGTATATCATTCAATAATTAAACATTTGACACCTGTCCTATTCAGTTAAAAAAGATTTGTATATAAAGGATGTTTAAGATAAAAGAGAAAGTACATTTGGAGTAGAACCTGTTTAAAGTGAAATGTATTTATAGATTTTAAATTTATAGAATATATGTTGAATCTTAGGACTTCAATAAAAACATTACTCTTATTTTGTTTAATGTTTTTTTTTAATTGGTTATATAATCAATAAAATGGAGAAATAATTCTTCATGTTGGTAATTAATATAGAGCAAAACCCTATGCCTGAAAGATAATTACACAGGATATGTATTTTGTAATTATTTTTTCTAAATATATACGAATTTTGAAAAATGTAAATACTAAAAAAAGATCAAACACACATGATTTAATTAAAACTTATTATTTTTAAACAGGTTTACCGTGAGGGACTTGGAGATAGAGGGTGATTATTTGATTGACATGAAACTTCAGATTTGTCGTGAGTCAGATACAGACACAACACCATGTGGAGTTGATATCGTTATCTTTGACAAATACAGACTTCCTAAATTGTCATGTGACTGGAATTCAGGACTAGATTCAGGTAAACAAGAGTATCTTCACAAAATCTTTTATATAGAGGGGACGAACCTGTGGTAAAGACCCTTTTCAGCTTACAAAAATTACAAAGTATTTCAAAACTAAGTGATTTTAAATTAAAAATTATTTGTAAGTTTGAGTAAAGTTCTATGTGTAATATTTTTGATATATCATGAAACTGCCCTTTTGTGACAATTTATTAAAGAGAGATAAGGGCCTGTGGTGATTTGTGATTTGAAAATTTAATCCTGTCAAATTATGTCTAGGAATGCATCATATTATACTACAAAGTTATGTATGAAATGGGAAATGAGCAGATAATTGTCAGAAAAAAACAAAATGATTGAAAAGAATTGAAAACCAGGGAAGAAAACAGTAAAAAACCCTGATAAGACCAAATATATCATTTCCATTTTGTTTTGTAGGATTCCAAGGATTGACAACATGGCTGACAGACAACAGTGTAACTAAAGCCGAACCTCTGAGGGGACCAGAAACATCCAAGTTAATGTCTGACGCTGGCATAGCAGCTTATCTGTATGAGCCTCCATGTGATCAACAGGGTAGTATGTACTCTGGAAATGTGGGAGGCGTTAAGAATGGTAAGTTCTTTGTATTTGATGTCTGTTGTATATTTTGGACTGTGAAATGCATCCCTTTGTGATAGTTTTATATACTGTTTTTATATCCTTTTTATTATATAAACAAGCCTTTGGGTCTTGGCAATTCAGTAAAAAATTACATTTCACACTTCTATGTAAAATATTTGAAATTCTTGTTAATTTTAATATATCTTCACAGTTTCATATTGATTTTTTCCCCACATTTCATAGAAAAAAATCAATTTGTATCTCCCCCCCTAGAAAATCTCTCCCCCCCCCCCCTAGAAAATTAAAATTTTCTTAAGGAAAGGAATACATACTTATCTTTTTTTCTCTCCATTGTTGTTGTGTATTATACATTACTTATTGAAAAAGTCTTTATTTGTGAATATGATATTTTGGATTTCTTTTTGCATTTAAAAAAAATATTACCTATCTGCAGATTGTGGAATGCCTGTTTCTGTCCCTGTGCTACCATCAGGAGTTGTTTGTACTGTTTCCACTGACACTTGTACTGGTTTGGACTGCTGTATCACCATTCCACTAACAAACAAAACAATGAACTTCCGTATTAACATAAACCATTGCTACCAGGACATAACTGTTGGATTAGAATCAATGTACAGAGAATACAAATTACTGGATTTCGCTTTTGGAACTATTGAAAGTTTCAACCTCGTAGGAGTTGGAAAAATGGAGTAAGTTTTACTTATGAATGCTAGGATTTTTGTAGTCCTGAAGTTGGATATCCCTTCCATATTCAAATTTTGATAATAAAACAAATTATCTAGAATACCAACATGATATGACTAATCAGATGACCAATAGAGAAATCTTGCTAAGTTGCAATTTAAATATTGGACTTGAAAATGGAACAGGATTTTTCATTTGAATTATCTCCCTTTTTACAAGAAAGTATAAAACAATTGAAATTAAATCAAATATAACATATTTTTTTTCCACAAACCCTGATGCATAATACAAATGTCTAATAGGGACTGATTCTAACTGAAAATTTAACTTACAGTGCTTCTTCAGTTTCTTATTCGATATTTTATTGAAGCTATGTATTATATACTTAACCTTAAGTTTGCTGAGGTTTAGAGAAACAACAGCTGAAATATTTTTAATACATTGCTATCTAAAAACTTACTGTTAACAATATTTCTATAGATGTAGTGATTTGATGGGAAATTTTGTTAATTATTTTGTTACCAGAATGTATTTTCTAAAGTTAAAAATAACAACATTAATAGAAAATCTGTTATACATTTAAATTATGGAAAAAATAAAGACAGATTCTTGATCTTGCTTTTAAGCATTTTAAATGCAATTGAACGATAAGTTTCCTTTGGCATTAAAGAGTCTTTTTGGCATTTTCATTTAAAATATATAGAGAGAAGTAAATATAATACTGTATGGAAAATGTAAAAGAAATAACCAGAATTTAAAACTATCATTTCAGAAGTGTATTTTGAATGTTTGTTTTAAAAAAAAGAAGCAGAAGGGTTAATTGGTAATTTTGTTAATGTATTGAAAAAGGAAAATCCAGAAAAGTTACAAATGTTAGGGCAATCTTAAAATTGTGTAAACCTGACATTTTCTTAACTAAACGTTATTTTCTTAACTAAGTTTTAGTTAAGAAAAAGATCTGTAGGATAGTGCAACTGATTTTGTAATTAATTTTTAGATACAAAATAGAGGACTTCATTGGAGAGGGAGCTTACTTGATGGATATAAGCTTTTCCTTCTGTTTAGAGACAGGAAGTTGTGAATTTACAGAAACTATCATCCAGGGGGTCAAGTTCCCTAAAAAGAAATGTACATGGGATGATACATATAGAGTGAAAGGTAAAAATTAATTAAAGTAGTGTGTGAAATATCAGACTGTCTTTCTGTAGGAGCATGACAATAGCTAAGTGGTCTAAGAAATTTATAAACTGTTTCATAAGCCTGTCAACAATTTTTTGAAATAGAAAAAAAAATAAATGCTTTAAAATTCCTAAAAATCTTGTTAATCACCATATTTTTCAATTTAAAAAATGTTTACTGTAGAAAAGAATTAATGATATGACTTTCAAGTTCTTATGTGTCCTTTGAAAATATAAAAAACATCAAATTTGTTTTTTACTTAAATATTTGAAGTGTAAGAAAATTATGTCTCTATTTTCTTGTAACAGAATTATAGATAAGTTGATTCTAAATTCAACCAATTATTTTGTTTAATTTGGTCTATTTTTTAATCCTCTTCAGTGTGCATGAAATATTTGCTTTTATTTGTTATTAAGCAACCAACAATTAATCAAGCAAGCCATTTATTTATTGTGTAAATCTGATATTTGATTTCAGACTTTTCACTGGATCAGTGGAGTAGGGAGAGATCTATTGACACAACACAAGTTTACCCAGCTTATTACATATCAGAACTTCTACAGAACTTGGACCTAACCAGATACTTCCAATCATCACAGTGTAGCCGATCCGCGTCACCGTATGATTCCCCAACCAATGGCTGGAAAAAAGGTAAGTTGATTTCACAAGATCAGTCAAAAACTACAGAACCTTATTCTTAGGGGTTTACCAAATTATCATTTTTTATGCCCCACCTACAATAGTAGAGGGGCATTATGTTTTCTGGTCTGTGCGTCCGTTCGTCTGTCCGTCTGTCCGTTCGTTTTTTCGTCCGTCCGTCCGTCTGTTCGTTTGTCCGTCTGTCCCGCTTCAGGTTAAATTTTTGGTCAAGGTAGTTTTTGATGAAGTTGAAGTCCAATCAACTTGAAACTTAGTACACATGTTCCTTATGATATGATCTTTCTAATTTTAAAGCCAAATTAAACTTTTGACCCCAATTTCACGGTCCACTGAACATAGAAAATGAAAGTGCATGTTTCAGGTTAAAGTTTTTGGTCAAGGTAGTTTTTGATGAAGTTGAAGTCCAATCAACTTAAAACTTAGTAAACATGTTCCCTATGATATTATCTTTCTAATTTTAATGCCTAATTATATTTTTTATCCAATTTCACGGTCCATTGAACATGGAAAATGATAGTGCGAGTGGGGCATCCATGTACTTTGGACACATTCTTGTTTTTTTTAAATAGAGATTTGTAATAATGTTAAATTAAGAAAAAGTTAATTTTTTAAAAGGTAAAAAAATGGCCTGAATATGTCTGAAATACTTGTAAATGAAAATATAGTATAACTTTCCAGAAAGTCAATTCAGATGGAAAATTCTCTTAAACTTAAGAGATATCAAGACTGGTGGTTCACATGAATGTAAAATTCACTATCTAATTATACCCCCGCTTTAAAAAAGGGGGGGTATACTGTTTTACCTCTGTCTGTCAGTCCGTCCGTCCGTCCGTCAGTCCGTCAGTCCGTCCGTCAGTCAGTCAGTCCGTCCCATGAAACTTTCGTCACATTTTTCTCAGGAACTACACATCCACCCTTTCTGTAATTTGGTATCAACATTTATATATGTCAGCCACACCGTGTGATGCGTTTTCAGATTCATCACTTGACAACTTCCTGTTTACCGAACACTTGTCTGATTTTACACATGATAGCCAAGTTGAAAATTTTCGTCACATTTTTCTCAGGAACTACAATACAAGGATTTCTGAAATTTGGTTTCAGGATTTATATAAGTCAGCTACACCGTGTGATGCGTTTTCAGATTCATCACTCGACAACTTCCTGTTTACCAAACACTTGTATGATTTTATACATGATAGCCAAGTTGAAAATTTTCGTCACATTTTTCTCAGGAACTACAATACAAGGATTTCTGAAATTTGGTTTCAGGATTTATATAAGTCAGCTATACCGTGTGATGCGTTTTCAGATTCATCACTCGACTACTTCCTGTTTACCGAACACTTGTATGATTTTACACATGATAACCAAGTTAAAAATTTTCGTCACATTTTTCTCAGGAACTACAATACAAGGATTTCTGAAATTTGGTTTCAGGATTTTTATAAGTCAGCTATACCGTGTGATGCGTTTTCAGATTCATCACTCGACAACTTCCTGTTTACCGAACACTTGCATATTTTTACACTATTAATATTATCCACTTGCGGCGGGGGTATCATCAGTGAGCAGTAGCTCGCAGTTTCACTTGTTTCAGAATGCTCTGACACAGATGTGGTAGCTATTTCTACCAATCCAATGACATGTCGACTGAAGTCAGACTGTGCTGCTGTCAGTTGTTGTTTAGATGAGGATTTTATCAGCAAGACCTTTGAAGTTTTCTTTGAGATAGACGACTGTGAGAGAAAGATATACATTGGAATAGAAAAACTTAAGTTCTATATTCCTTTACATGACTTTGAATTTGGTAAGAATTTTATAAGCGAGACTTTTGAAGTTTTCTTTGAGATAGATGACTGTGAGAGAAAGATATACATTGGAATAGAAAAACTGAAATTCTATATTCCTCTACATGACTTTGAATTTGGTAAGATTCATGAGAATTTTTTGCTTTGTTCTTTATGATTTTTCTTCCAATTTTATATGATTCACTTTTTTAAGATGTTTAATGAATTAATTTGGAAAATACCTTTCTACTTTTAGATTGTGATGGATTATTATCAAGCTTTCAGATATATTAACATCCAAGCATTAAAGTCTATAATCTCCCATGTATTAAGATTTTAATTCATTCATGTTAATTTTCTTTCAGATAAATGGCATGAATTCAGTTTAGTAAAGACAATCCGCATAAGGTGAGATAAAGAAGGCTTTCTATTAAATATTGTTAGGTTGCTATCTCATTGATATTATCAGCAAATCTTTTATGGATATTTTGTCATTGATGAATATGAAAAAGACCAATAAAAATATGGCAGAAATGAATAAATTGTTTAAGAAAGGATTTGTTTAATTTTTATTCTTCAATAAACACTTATCAAATGACTTTCAGGAATTGAAAATAATAAATTGACCTTTTTCGTTTAAGAATCCGAACAGTTATTTTAATATGTAAGACAAAAAAAATGTAAATACAGAACTTGAACTATAACATTGTATATAGAAATAAGAAGATGTGGTATGAGTGTCAATGAGACAACTCTCCATCCAAGTCACAATGTATAAAAAGTAAACCATTATAGGTCAAAGTACGGCCTTCAACACCGAACTGCAAGCTATTGAGGGCCCCAAACATGACTGGTGTAAAACCATTCAAACAGGAAAACCAATGGTCTAATCTATAATTATTCTTTCAGGTACAATATATATGACCTATGGAGTGAAGGAGTATATATGGTATCCTTGGAGATATCATCCTGCTGGGAAATGTATAGTAGTTGTGCCTGGACCCAGTCTGTACTGGACTATGCCAGATTTAAAAAGCAGACTTGTGCCTCACAGATGGCATACCAGAGTACAGGTACTTATGTCTTAAAATTGATTCATCAAAATTTTAATGCAGTGAAAATTGTTTCAGTATTTTGAAGAAAAAAAAACATTGTACAAGACTTTGGTTTTTTATTACTGCCAGAAACAAATTTATTTTGGAAGTATATAGGAATCACCCTGTCTGTTTATCTCTATGCATCTGTCAATCTGTGTCAATCCAACTGTCCATGTGACGTGTAAAAGCATCTCCTCTTTAACGGGTAGACAAATATTAATGAAATTTTACACAGTTGTAGAACGCTGCTTCTGAATGTACATGTTAAAGGGGAGATAATCAAGTTTACTTACTTCATTATTGCAATAGTGGTTATAGTCTCTTGTAAGCCCCATTCTCCCTCCCCAACAGCAAGACAGGTATCGATGAAACTTTATAAACACTACCCGAGGATGTGCATCAATGAATATTATACCTGTCCTTCATAATGTCTTTTGTTTGTAGATAATTTCAGGTTATTGGTTAGATTTCTTTGCCACATGCTGAATGTATTACTATTACCCACTTTCATACTATGATCACTTCAAAACAACAAAAGTTTCTTATAGGATCCAACCCTTTTGCTAGTCTTTTTATAGGCATTACAGAACATACAAAGTAGGACAAGATACATATATATATAAACACCATTTAATTTCAGGCTTCTCTCTGACAACTTGGGCTACTAGTAACAGTATTGACAAAGATGCTATGAATGAAACCGACCTCACAAGACTCTTTGATGAACTGGATGTTGCTTGGTATCTGAAGAATACATGTGACTATGAAATGTCACCGTTTATAGCTAATGGATGGAATAATAGTAAGTTAAAGTATAAAGTAGACTTGGCATTTTTTACTAGAGGTGGAGACCAAAATATTTTTAACAGCAAGGTGGAAGATGCACATGAAAGAACTGTTTAGAAATTTTTCATGGAAACTTTTTTTTGGTCCATCTACTTCATTTCAGATGTCAATTTATTAGAAAAATTTGAATTAAAAAAAAAGCAGTCAAATATTAATTATGTGGTAATCGTTTCAGCTTGTGGTTCAACCATTAACAATTTCCCCATGTTATCCAGTGGTACGTCCTGTTATATATCTGATGTTTAATTGTTTCAGCTTGTGGTTCAACCATAAACAACTTCCCCATGTTATCCAGTGGTACTTCATGTTATATATCTAATGTTTTATTGTTTCAGCTTGTGGTTCAACCATTAACAACTTCCCCATGTTATCCAGTGGTACTTCATGTTATATATCTAATGTTTTATTGTTTCAGCTTGTGGTTCAACCATTAACAATTTGCCCGTGTTATCCAGTGGTACGTCCTGTTATATATCTGATGTTTAATTGTTTCAGCTTGTGGTTCAACCATTAACAATTTGCCCATGTTATCCAGTGTTATGTCCTGTTATATATCTGATGTTTAATTGTTTCAGCTTGTGGTTCAACCATTAACAACTTGCCCGTGTTATCCAGTGGAACTTCCTGTTATATATCTGATGTATGTACAGATGTAAGATGCTGTGTCTTTGTACCATTTTTGGGTAACCATACATTTGATTTCTCACTTAATTTGTATGGATGTAACCAGTATATGGAGATTAGTTTGGAGAATTACAAGGAACAATTCATGTTGAGAGACTACACCTTTGGACAGGAAGATTATTTGTGGATTAAAGGAGTATTCAGACTCAAGTAGGTGTTTTTTTAGGTCAATTTTACTTATCTCAAAAGTATAAGTTAAACCAAGCTTAAAACCTTTGAGTCAAATCTTGACTTAATTAGTCTCTTAATTTTGTTTTTATTTGATTGAGTTTTTGTTTTGGTTTGCAAACCTTTCTTATATTCATTTTGCTTGAAACTGTCCTTTTGGCTTTGCGAGATGTATAAATTTCTGTATAAGTATCTGGTCAGAATGGGGACTTTTAATCTGATTTCTAGTGTACAGAGAGTGTCATGCTCTGCACATTTAGGAAATCTTGCAACAACTCTGTTAAGGGTCTTTAGGTTGCCAGTTTCAATTTCTGCCCTATCCAACATACCATAGTTTTCCTATGGTGGTCCAGGTTTCCTGCCCTATCCAACATACCATAGTTTTCCTATGGTGGTCCAGATTTCCTGCCCTTCAGTCCTGTTGTCCCGACTTGTAGAACATACTTATTAAATGCATAGTTCATATTTTCTCGTCTTGAATATGCATGAAATAATTGCCACTGGACGTTAAGAAAGCAACAATCAATCATTTAAATGAAATAAATTATGGAGTGCTACAAATTTAGTTCAGAGCATCAATTTATAAAGGAGAACTGTATGACGATGTCACCCATGATTAGCTGTTTTTATTTTTTTTTCTGTCCAGGTACACAATAGATGATTTGGCAGACCAGAATCTCTACAGAGTTTCTGTTATGTTTGAGGTGTGTACTACCAATGGTGCACCATGTGAGTACAGCCTCACAGTAATGGACAGTGTTGAACTACCAAGATCTTCATGTCTTCCACAATGGGGTTATGGATATGCTGAAGTTGGTAGGTTTATTTACATCTTATTTCAGTAATAATAACTGGTATGTTTTTTGATTGAGTTAAGTCTGCCAATTGATATTTTATCGTATGTTTTTCTTTGTTGTGATGTTATGCTATTGTTTCAGAAAAAGGGAGAAGTAAAACGTTTAATCCCGCTGCAAATGTTTGCACCTGTCCTAAGTCAGGAATCTGATGTACAGTAGTTGTCGTTTGTTTATGTAATATATACGTGTTTCTCGTTTCTCGTTTTGTTTATATAGATTAGACCGTTGGTTTTCCCGTTTGAATGGTTTTACACTAGTAATTTTGGGGCCCTTTATAGCTTGTTGTTCGGTGTGAGCCAAGGCTCCGTGTTGAAGGCCGTACTTTAACCTATAATGGTTTACTTTTTAAATTGTTATTTGTATGGAGAGTTGTCTCATTGGCACTCACACCACATCTTCCTATATCTATGAATAAATGAAGATTTGTAGTAAGCATTAACCCTTTCACCGATTGCTGCCCAGACAGAAGCTACTCTGAGACGATGGCTTCCCTGGCTACTATTACTGAAGTGGGAGATCTTCATAATAAATGTCAATAAAAACTTGTTTGTAGTTATTTGTGTATTTATTTCATTCACTAACACCATGTTCACAGTTTTATTCATGTTTTAATAATTTTTTCTTCTTAAAATATTCGAATTTTCAAATTTTCGGCATTTTCTAGGTGAAATTCTCAAAATTCTGCTCTTTGACCCCAAATCGTAATTTTTTAAACCAAAACTGCAAAATTTTGAAATTTTTTATGAGGCTGTACAAATTCCTCACACTGAACGATGTCCATTCCAAGTGTTTTGTACTTAAAACGACATTTTATGTCAAAAAAGTATACTAGTTTGGCTTCAATTCTTCCATATTCTTTCAAAAAAAATGTTCCCTCATTTCAAATTCTCGTAAATTCCGTAAATTTCTTCTGATTTTGACACGGTTTTCAACAAACGGAAGCGTTATGTTTACACTTTCATCCGGGTATTCCATCAAAGAAAGATAACTCATGTTTGCACTGTTTTAAGCGGGAAACATAAAAGAGGTATTCCGATCCCGGTAAAACGGGACTCATCGTCAGCTGTCTGAAGCGTGAATCCCGGTAAACCGGGACTCATCGGCGAAAGGGTTAATGAAGCAGCCACCCACCAACATAAATAATCAAAAGTCATCCAGAGTTCAAAAACATTCTTCAACAAAAGACAGGTGTCTATACAATATGCCAAGCCGTAAATCATAAAAAATTGAGCAGAAACTATAAAAAATCTACTATCAACAACAAGTTCTCAAAAAAAAAAGGAGGGAAAAAGTCACCTTTATAAGTTTAGTCTTTATGTATGATCACATGTTTTCTATTCCTTTTGGTTTCATTTAACTAGCAGCAGACATAAGGTTTGTTACATTTAAACGGTACACAGGGAAGGCCCTTTCAAAAAGGGTAAACTATCTATTGAAGCAAATTTATCATTTCATTTAGATTTTCACTGTACCTTGACATCCACTCATATTGGAAATTTCAAAGTGCCTTCATTAGGTCTCATGTATACTTTAATGGAACAGCACTTACAACAATACTGATAATGCCTATAGACTATTTGCCACAATATGGTTATTATTTGAAATTTATGTATACCAAAGCTCCTATAGAGCCTCAACATAAAATGACAGCTATTTTGCCTTATATGAAACTGGCAGGGGATTGAGTTGCAATCATCTCTTTTCTGTTTATGTAAGATTTGGCTCACCGAACAATTATTCTATTATCATTTTATTCAGGTTTTACAACAGAACAATGGAAGACAAGCCGAGGTCTTGCAGATGATGCAACACTGACCTCGTGGCAGATTGCCAAGTTATTAGAAGAAACAGAAGTAGCTCTATACCAGAACAAACCTCGCTGTAATCATACAATTGGTGACTACCAAGGATCTGTAGATGGTTGGGTTAACAGTAAGTAAAAATTTCTTGATATTTTTGTTAACAACATAAAGTAATAAAAGTTTTAAAAAAAGCAAATTTCTTCAGAAAAGATTTGAATCAAAGCATTACATCAAGATAATCTCATAATTCAGACTGTATATAGAATAAAAGGTTACCTTTTCTATCTCAACTGTGCCATTAATTAGATCAAAATTACTGTGGGTTTATATATAGCCCACACTGTTTGTTTACATGTAAACTTTTGTGATCCGATCTGTTTAAAATGAACCACTACTGGTAAGTCAATGATGCTTGGTATGCAGTTGTATTAGCACTTGCACATCTCAGTCTTGTATGGAGATTGTATAACCCTGCCCCTAATGTCATGGTTCATGGATTTGGAACTTCTGCATAGTGTACATGTTAAAGTTTGTGTTTTGATTAGTTTAAGGGACACTTATGATAAGTCAATGATATTTGATATGCTTTTTTTTAGCATTGGCATTTCTCATTTACACAGATTAATTTGAGCTGCACCTTCAGGCATGCTTCATTGTCTTTGAATGTTTTGCTTAGTTTACATGTTTAAGAATTGCCATTTTAAATTCCACATTGGCGTAAAATGTTAAAATTACCTACCTCATATCTGAAACGATTAAAATAAAGCAAAAATAAAGCATGAGTTGAAATTCATAATCATTGAGAAGTCATCAACCTGCTAGATGGGTTGCAAATAAACATGAATTTAAAAATTGATGTTAGATGAATTTTCCAATTATTTTGTTGAGAAAAAAAAAATCTATGAAATGATTTTTACAGACTGTACATTAGGAGTGTCCCCAGGTGTCTTGGATGGAGATATTGTTTGTTTGATTGGTAGTAAATGTTCTGAAGTGTCATGCTGTGTCAATGACCCAGAGACCATGAGTGACTTCAATGCCTACCTTAGTCTGGACCCCTGTGAATTCACCTTACTGATTGGAGTAGAGAAATACAGCTACGAAGTCTCTCTCATTGGTTTTGACTTTGGTGAGTATGGATTTATATTTTATGTGTTGGTAGTTTTGATAATCATTATTTGTTTGATTAAAAAGATTTGTGTGGAATACTGAAATAAGACAGCAACCCAATTACACAAATAATAAGCAACTGGAAAAATTAATCTGAAAAAGGAGGAAACATTTCATTGTACACTATCCAATATTTATTAAAAAGAAAGAAAAATTTCTCTTGTAGACAAATTTAAGATATGAAAAATGTATGTATTATTGTTTGTTCTTTCAGAGAGGAGTTATGAGTTAGATCTTGGTGGTATATACAAAGTCAGGTAATAATTGGATTCAAGTAAACTGTTTCACTAATTAAGTAGTAAATTTGAAGGCATGCAGACAATTAACTCTTAGGACTGTACCATAAAAAAGTATATAGAGGTCTTAAGAGGCAAGAAATGTATGTATATCTTAAGTGCCTTCCACTGGAACAGCCCATAGGCATTCACCATTTTCCCACAAAATTATGATGTCCAAGCCTATGACATCAGAGGGGGCATGATGTTTTCTGGTCAGTCCTTTCTTTTTATTCAGTATTGGTTTGGGTAATTTATCTTTAGTCTTGGTCACGTCAAATTAGAACTTAGTAAATATGTTCATTATTATGTGTTTTGACTGTTCATCGAATATGAAAAATTATAGTGTGAGTAGAGCATGGTGTCCTATGGACATATATTCTTTGTTTTACAAGTGTATTTTTAGGATGACTGCTAATATATAAAAAGTAAAATAACAAAAAATACCTAACTCTGAGGAAAATTCAAAACGGAAAGTCCATAATCAAATGGCAATATCAAAATCTCAAAACACATTAAACGAATGGATAACAACTGTCATATTCTTGACTTCGTACATGCATTTTCTTATGTAGATATCTTCCACATATGTAACTGTTTTGAAATATGCACTTAAAAAATATACAAGGCTGAATATTTATTCTAAAACCCAGTCATTCAAAAACAAGTTTCTATAATGTCTTGATAATATATGTTAATTCACACCACTTTTGTCGTTAAATTTCAAATCACATGAATTAATATACCCATAAATGAACTTTTAGAACCTTTAAAAAGGTGATCAAAGAAATTTTCAGTGGTAAAACCAGCTCCTGTTTGAATCCAGACGTGGTCCTTTTCATTTACCCTGCAAATTACAAACTGGGTACTTTGAATACTTCCTGCTGTTGACCCAAGGGAGATAATTTGTTTAGCTTTTACTATATTATCAACTCTGAGTTCTGTGTCTATACTTTTCCCGCTATATGTAAGTGTTGTCCAAGAAAACATGAAAACACCAGACACAGGTGAAACAAACAGACCATCTCCCGAGTTGAAGTCAGCTCCTTCATCAAACTGAATCTCATTGAATTTCACTATAGAATTTATGTTCAGCACAGTATCAGATGACAAAGTCGCATAGAACATTACATGTTCATCCTTCTTTCCTGAAAATTAAAAACAAAAGCATGAATTATAGAAACACAGAATATAAAAACTATTAGAAAATAAGTGATAATTGGACAAAAATGTTTATTTTAATATCTACTTTTTCAGGCTGCTGATTACATGGAAAATAAAATTATTTGTTGTTTCATAAAAATCTTCTAAATTAATTAATTTGTAAACAGAATCGGTCAGTCGGCATTTCATCATCATATGATCACAAATTTGCAACGTTTACCATAGTTTCAAGACAAAATCATAATTAACTGAAAGACAAAAACTGTGATGAACTCATTAGAAAGCAGCATTTATTTTGAAATCCGTTTAAAATTTTGAAATCAAACTTGTTTCTGTCCAGTTCTGATTTTAAAATCGACGCCATTTTGTATTCACTTCTAAGCCTCATAAAGAAAGATAACTAAAATTTTATCCATTTTCTCTGTAGATTAATACTGCTCCACTAACTCAAAATCTTTTATTATCCTTCTAACTTTTGGACATTTAGGTAGAGGTTTTTTGGGTCATGGTTCAAAGATAAGAAGGTCTTTGGAGGGGGGAAAGGGAAAGGGTTTTCACTTTGAATCCATTATTTTTAATGCCATTTTTCTCTATTCTTAAGTTATTTTGCCAATTAATAAGTACAATGATCATGCAAATAAAATAAATCAAGGCTTTTTAGCTCATCTTCAGTATACCAAAAGAAAAATGAAGAGATATGAGGCTATTTCAAAGAGATGTGAGACTATTTCAAGAGTAAAAAATAATGTACACAGAAACGCCACAAAAAATGTAACCCTTAAAAACTGGTCGCTCGCTAAATCCCCCATGGAGATTTTCAAAAGTGTTGAGTGATTGTTTTCATGGATAGAGGTCTCAGTATTTGTTTTACAATGTATGTTTCATGTAAATTTCTAGGCTAATGTTAATACAAGCATATCTCATATCAATAAATAAATTAAACTTACTTTTGGATAGTTTGTTTACAGTTTTTGTTAGAGTTAATATCCTGTGCTCCATTCTATCCATAAAGCTTTGCAGGAAGTTCATCCTACCTTCAACATCACTGTCATTTAGAATAGACTTTGATGATGGAATTAAGTTCACCAAAACAAATACAAGTAGTAACCTGTTAGTGAAATACACCATTGTTCATGCTTTAGTTTATAAAGAGCTAAGTGAAGAAAAATGTTTGAAATACACAAATTAACCACTTAAAACCTACATCTATATAAGTTTACTGTCAGTACTTAGTTTGATAATAGTTTAAAAAAACACTTAACATTTTATTAATAACACCTATAATTGGAGAAATTTAATACAATACATTCTCTAATAGAGGCTTCAAGTGTTTTGAACTAAAGGCTTTGATTCCATGTAAACATCCTTTTGCACAACTTTGTATTATATTTTTAATTACCCCTAACCATTTCTTTATCTACGTTTTGTCATTTTTCACTGAAAATAATTATATAATTGAACTCCACCTTCAAGGCTTCTTTCACCCTTATGCTGTTTATTATAAGAAGACAAATTTAATATTTTGAGATGAGGATATAAATAATTTATGTCAAACTGAAGTGTTTTAATTTTATGTATATTTCTACCATTGGTTTTTGGTATTAGAGATAATAACTGATTTGTATTTTTAGTTTCTCCGTGGATGATCTGATGTACAGTGGAATGTATGTGGTCAACATGACGGTCAGTATCTGTTGGAGCAGTGGTCAAGATTGTCAGTTTGTGTCACAAATTTTCCAGAATACATTGTTACCTAAACATACATGTGATACACAGACAGATTTTGCTCAGTCAGGTAAATAATCAGAATACATTGTTACCTAAACATACATGTGATATACAGAGAGATTTTGCTCAGTCAGGTATTAAAATAATCAGTTCTATTTAATGGAAAAGAAAGGATATCAAGTATTTTGCTTGACATGAAATTGGCTGTCACATTATAGGGTTGAATCCTTTAATTTCTTACACAAGCAGAGTAACATTTCCAATTTTTAAAATTTGAATCCAAACTATTGCAGTGTTATTTACTGAATACCTTAGATGTGTGCAGATAAATTAAAATTCATTAAACAGTCCTACTAAGTAACAAATTGTATGGTGAGTTATGAAGAAGAAATTTGGGAACTTTCGTTGATACAGTTTAAACGTTTAACATCAACATATTCAATGAATAATATCCCCTAACTTCTTTCTTTTCCTATTAGAGGTGAACACATGAACATAATTGGTTTTATCTTTATTTTTCAGGCTTTAGTTATACCAACTGGCTTACTACTACAGGATATACAGATGCCGCACCACTGACAGGTGATGCACTAGACGACCTTGAAGAAGTCCTTGACATTGTCAAGTTCTATGAACCTACTGGTTATACTGTAGTTAATGTCAGTAGTAACGGCTGGAATAATGGTAAGTGCATACACATATGTTTCCACAGCAATATGACATGGTATACCAGAGTTAGCTCCCCTGAACAAATAAATCATCAGGTTTGAAATGTATCAAGAGCTTTCATTTCACACTATTTGCTTGACTTTTGTATAACAACTTTGTTGTAAGTTTTCTTACTTAAGGTGGTACCTAACACTACAGGGAGATAACTCTGTAAAATCAGCTCAACGTTTTAATCACATTGCATTGTTAAGGAAATATTAAGCTTCTCAATGATCAAAATTAGTGTTTGTCAAACTGCTATATATCCAATGAAATTTTCCGAGAAAGTGATTGGTTCAAGTTTTTTGAAATTTTTATAATTTTTTCAAAGAGACAAAGTAAATATTTTGTCAAAATTTTATGAGAATTAAACGAGCCAAATTAATTTTAGTCAAGGTGTCTGGTACCACCTTAAGGTTCAACTTTAATCAATTATGATCTTATAATGTTATAAAAAAATGTTAAAATCCATAGTGTTATTTTCAGAATGTGCATTGGGCATGGTAGAGTTACCAGACATTTCTCCTGCAGCAAATTGTACTCTTCAGCCACATTGTACTGCTGTAGACTGTAGTATTTTCTCACCAAGACTTGGCAGGAGTTTCCATGCTGCTGTAGATATTGACCCCTGTCATGCTCGTATGATGGTACAGATAGAAAAAATGAACTTCAATGTCGGACTACTGGAAAAACAATATGGTAAGAATATATGTCATGCTCATATGATGGTACAGATAGAAAAAATGAACTTCAATGTTGGACTACTGGAAAAACAATATGGTAAGAAGATCAAGCAAAATGACTAAATACAGGAAGAAATCGAAAATGACTGTTGTTATGTCATTAATTTCACCTGACTGGGAATGTCTTATAACTAAAATTAAGGGAATTTTTTTTTTAAAGAAAGGATAAATCTTGACAGTGGTTCTTAATCATTTTATAAATATAACCTTATAAATGTACAAGTTTCGTTTTAGTCCATTAGACCTTTTTTTCAAAGATATCATTGTAGTTTCTGAAATTGTATGAAGTATATAGTCTACAATTAGATTTACGAAGTAAAGATACCTGCTGTTTGTTTAGCTAACCTATAGTTAATAATTTGTACTGTTAGTATTAACAATAAATATTATATAAAACAAATAAAGCAAACACTATATATGGTGTAACATTACTTTTACTGAAACTTAAAATATTATAGTATAGTGTATAAAAGGTGTACCAAAAGTGTTTTGTTGTGACACGGTTTTGATATGTTCTTCCTGTTTAATTTCAGGTGATTTGTGGCAAGTTTGGTATAGAGGAGTTGTAAGAATAGAGTAAGTTGTTCTTTTCATTCCCATGTTGTAGTTATATCACAATGTATTTGATTAGATACCTGGTGAAAGACCAAGTAGTTGAACTTGCTGATATGATGTTTAAAACCTGATTTTTCCCCTTCTTATTAAAGATTTGAAATGTTTATAATCCATTAAATTTGTCAGTCTTAAATACTTTCTAGGTCTTTTGAAAGATTTCACAAAGATTTGATTTTTTTTTGTATATAAATCATTGGAATAAGTGTTGTTCTATTAAAGAATATCAAATGTATTATTTACTTTTTGAACATTTATAGCTTTACCATCAACAACTTACCAAGTGAGAACATGTACTTAGTAAACATGAACTTGAGTGTATGTTTTGAGTCATCAGGAGGAGCATGTGAAGTTGGACCAGTGAACATTTTTGTCAACACTTTACTGCACAAGAAAACTTGTGATTTCTCTAGTGACTTTGTAGTTACAGGTATGTTGATGAAAATATGATTTACAGTGTACACAATGCATTTGTACTCATGTTATCTAGCAAGTTGCCAATCATGTTTTTAATTTATCAACAGCAAAAAAGGTATCTTTCTTACATCTAAACTGATATGGCTCAGACTGTTATCTAGACTTGAGAAATTAGTCATTTTCCAGCAAAATTTACAAAAATATAGTACCTCCATTTTCAATTGTCTGAAAACATTTTGTATTATTTGTTTCATTTTATATACATCATATTCTTAGTGTCTATCATTAATATAGGGAATATAGGAAAGGTGTACTGACATAAGTAGTCTCTAAACACATTAGCTCCAAATGGAACTTTCGTTAGTAGAAGCCATATTAACTATGTGTATCAGTGAGAAAAATGTAAAAGCATAAAAATATAGTATATATACCAATACACATAATTAACAGCGCCTGGTGATGTTTTATAGCCTGACAGGTTTCGGTCCGAAAAGGACCTTCATCAGAGGCAGAACCTGATGAAGGTCCTTTTCGGACCGAAACCGGTCAGGCTATAAAACATCACCAGGCGCTGTTAATTATGTGTATTGGTATATATACTATATTCTTAGTGTCTATCATTAATATACCCCGTCCCCCCAAATTTTTGTTATGGATACATCAGTGTTGTTCATCTGCAAAGCATGATTACTTACATCACTGTACATTTATTTGTTTGAAGCCTAATAGAATGTTTACATTTGCATTTTACAAAGCTTACGGTCATAAAACTTTACTCAGTAATCAGAGTACAACATTTGTGCTTGGAACACCAAATTCAATATTTTTAATGGGTGAATTCTAATTAATACGATAATCATACTCCATATTTTTATGATCACATGGTTTTTGGTTCCTGGTTGACATGTTGTTGTGGTATCATGTTGCACACTTCACAGCCCTTTATTATTGGTAGAGAACAAGGATCCTGGAAGTAATTAACTAATGTCATTCTGTAATGAAGTATAAAATAAGCTTTTTGTATGCAGTAAATTCCATGGTTACTATTTTAGGATTCTCCTTGGAGGCAATGAGACAGACTTACCATCTAGTCGGAGTGACCACACTTCCTAGGTACTTTGTACAGCAGGTTTTGAATACAGCCAGTGTCTCACAATATCTACTGGAGCAGTCATGTAACAGATTGACTTCACCATTTGGTACGACTTACGATGGATGGATGAAAGGTAAGGGCAATATAATTTCATCAAATATTAAGGCAAGTAGAAAATATTTCTTTATGCAATTTATTTTTAATACATGTAGGTAAAATAAAAGAACCTTTCTATGTTTTCCTGTTTGTTCTTTAATATGGCAAAGATGAATATAGGCTTAAAATAGTTAAAGAAAAAAAGAAAAAAATATATAATCAATATGAAAATGAGAAAAAAGGGAGATAATAAGTTTAATATTCAATTTACCATTTTCAGAAACTAATATATTTTGGGTATGAACGTAGAATTACCCATAATTCATTGAATTCTGAAACAGAAAATGTATACAGTGAGACTGTGGATTGTAAATTCTGCTTTATTTTGTTTATAGGTTGTACTACCCAGTCCTTGACACTGGAATATATTAAACCAACAGAGACAACCTGTTATACGTTACCAGATTGTACAGGGTTCCAGTGTTGTGTAGATGCCTCTGTCATTGGAAGGTCATTCTTGTACAAAATATCTGTTGATGCTTGTAAATACAAATTGACTGTCGCCATTGAAGGTCTGGAATATGAACAGAATCTCTTGACTTACAAGTTTGGTGAGTTCAAATGTTTAAAAGTATTTTGGTTTATAACAGAATTAATGGATAATTATAAAATAAAATTATCAAAAAGTGCCTGTTAAAATAAAGAATGCAGAATTTGTAGTGTTTATTATTATAAAACTTTCCATTCATTCAATCTTTGTCAAACAAGCTATATTTAGAGATCATTTTTTTTTTATCAACTATGCTATTATTCTTTTTATAATTGCAGTTGATGTTTTAAGTTATGTAAACAAATGATATATCCTGTATATATAAATGATGTTTCTTGATATATTTTAGGTACACAAGATAAGTTTTACATAAATGGTGTCTTCAAAATGGAGTAAGCATTACTTTTTGTAAAAATATCATTTTAAAATTATATCATATTAAAATTTGCAAAAAAGGATTCAACTATAGCAAACTTTGCAAAAAAAGGCACAAATAGTAATAGAATGATGAAATAAAGTCTTTGAATTTCATTCTATTATAAAATTCAACAACGTTCATTGAAAGGAAAAGAGAGTATTAGTCCCTTTTAGACTTTATTTAGGTAATGATATACAAGTTTCCTTTACAATGTCAAAATAACACTTTCCAAGTAATATCAGTAAATTTCAGGTTTTCTTAAAGTATTCACAGGACTGTTCAAGCAAAATTGGAAAAAAATGCAGAATTTTAATGAAGTGAGGATACATTATTGTATTGTGTACATTTCAGCTATCAGATAGAGGAATTACCAATAGATGGTTCCTACTTGTTGTCAGTAACACTGAGTGTATGTTTAGAGGCTAATGCTGATTGTACTGTACAGAGAGTAGTAGCTAGTAGTCTCAAGATAGACAAACCTACATGTACATCTACTGGCCAGTTTGCCATTCCAGGTAATATAATAATCTATAGTTGTGTTCCTACTTGTTGACAGTAACACTGAGTGTATGTTTAGAGGCTAATGCTGATTGTACTGTACAGAGAGTAGTAGCTAGTAGTCTCAAGATAGACAAACCTACATGTACATCTACTGGACAGTTTGCTATTCCAGGTAATATAATAATATATAGTCTTGTTCCTACTTGTTGACAGTAACACTGAGTGTATGTTTAGAGGCCAATGCTGATTGTACTGTACAGAGAGTAGTAGCTAGTAGTCTCAAGATAGACAAACCTACATGTACATCTACTGGGTAATTTGCCATTCCAGTTAATAAGCTAGATTAAAGAGAATATTTTTTTAAGTAGTTCATTATTAACATAGGAAGCAATTATTAACATGTACAATTTTTAATTTACTGGCAAGTTTGTTATTCCAGGTAAGATTAATTTATTGATGTTAAATTTTAGAGGGTTATTTCATTTTTTGAATTAGAAGATATTTAATTTATCCAATGGCCTTCAAATACATAAAATAAATCATTAACTTTAGGAGCTTGTAATAAGGTGAGAGTTTTGCTCTATTTTGAAGGCTGCTCTCTGATGATGCCCATCACAATAAGTGACTAAATCTTCTTTAATTCATATGAAAATTATATTTCCAGGATTTTCACTGTTAGACTGGAAGGCTAATAAAGGATTAAGTTCATCAAACTCTCTACCAGAGTATGCTGCTTCTCTCCTCATGAGTGATCTGAAAATAGCCAAGTATATGAAGGAACCACAGTGTACCATTGCATCACCAGGATGGCAATCAGGAGGTAAGTAACCTTAGGATGAAGAACTTCAATTTTAAATTTTGATTCAATGATGTTTTATTGTGTTTATGCTCCATGTATTTGATACTAGCTGTTAACAAACCAGTAGTTTTTGCTGACTCATTAGCATTGATATAATTTAAATAGATTTATACAATTTTTGCATACATTATTGAACCAAAATAATTGTGCTGGGATTCAGAATAAAAAATAATGCTACAAGGTCCTTATTTTCAATAGGCACATTTACTCTTGTATGCAAATTTTTCTGCCATTATTAAAACCACACAATATAAAAATAAGAAGATGTGGTATGATTGCCAATGAGACAACTTTCCAAAAGTGTCCAAATGACATAGAAATTGAAACTTCCCCTGAAAATATTTCATCACAATCCAAAATATTTGATGTCAAAATGAAAAAGTGATTGTTGCATGAAATCTGAAGGTTATTCCGACACAGGTCTAGGGTCATACATGACAATTCAGCTGAATACCCAAAAGGGGAAATACCTCTATATTGATGATAAGCTGTTCAAAAAATTGTTATTACTTTAAATTGTTTTATGTTAAGTAGTTTTATGAAAGCTATACTTTATAACAGTTACTTTCTGTGTTATGCTCAACTGTACAGTACTGCATTGCTGACTTCTAAATAATGGTAGATAAAATTAACACTGTTTTGAAAATATAATTACAGGTTGCCCATTGACTGTCAACAAGCCAATGCTCCATGACAATGTAACCTGCCAAGTTACCAGTAGTTGTACTGATGTCAAGTGTTGTGTGTACACAGAGGAACTGAACCGTAACATTGATGTACACCTTCTATTAAACCCATGTGACCAAAGTTTGTCTCTAACTATTGATTATCTGGAGTACAACAGAAGTTTGTTTGACTTCAGTTTTGGTAAGTCAGTTTTTGCATTAATATTGAGAAAAAAGAACCAAAATGAAAATGAAATTATATGTAATGTAGTACAGTACATTCCGGTTATTTGCATAGCCTATTTGTCAGATGAAAATATGCAATAAAGCGGAGTATGCTTATATCCGAAATGCCAAAATACGGAGACAATTTAAATAACATCGATAGTGCAGATCAGTAAAGGAAATCCTGAAGAAAGATGAACGTCCATAATCCACTTACAACATGAATGATTATTTATTCTAATAAAAGTTATTTGTCTAGTGTCATGCATTTTATTTCATTGTTTATTCTTTCAATAAAGTTTATGAACACATTTAGTTTTAGTTTAATTTATGTACCGACTTTTCCTTTACCTGAGATACGAAAATAAAATTGTTCTAAAAATAGATTTGTTTCTATGACCCGGATGTACAAATTATATTGTTACGCTTTGATTAAAAAAAACTGTTGAACAATGTTACACAGTTTATAATCATTTGATACAATAAATGTGTAATGAACTGCCTTTAATATGCAGTATTTACTGATTGCACAGTGATGTAACACTGTTACTTTAACCTCGTTAGTTTCGTATATATGCAAAGCAGCAGGTAATGGGGCCCTACACGGGTTATTTGCTGTACACGAGTGTTGAAAGTGAGAAAATATAATAATTTTTAGTTAATGTTCTTTTCAAAAAATATTAAAAGTGAAAGATTGATGTATGAAATTCTTCAACCATATATAAATGCCCTGTAATATTTAACATAAATGTAGATCACCCCATGACAAATTTCGAGATTGCACATTGGATAATGATCGATAATTAGCAGGCGTTAATGTTTTTAAAATACACCCAAAATGTAATCTATGAACAATGTTTGAAATGCAATCAATAATTAACACCTTTTGAGATAGAAGATCATAGAATGATTGTGTTTTTACAACAATCAGCTGATTGACATTTTTATGACCTCGAGGCTTAAAATAGAATATGGGAAACTTTACCTGTGTACACATCGAGGCTTTTTTATAATCATATAAACACGAAAGAAACTGTTTTAAAACTTTATTCAAATAACACATAAGTAAATGTGAAATAATATCAAAAATTATGATGCATTCAAGAAAAATATACTTACAAATTGCTGTTTCCGGTCAAAAATCTCGTCAGTTTTAACTAAGCATATCTAGCTGGCAATTATTTTCTATGCAATTAACCGAAATGCCACTTGTGGGGCTATGCATATAACCGTACAATTTAACATTAGATGAATGGGAAATGGTTTTGTGCAGGAGAAAAGTATGCAATTAACCGAATTATGCTATTAAGCGGTATGCAATTAAGTGGAATCGACTGTACCTCAATCTGTAAATTTATGTAAATAAAAGAAATTAATATTTGTAATATTAGTAAGATATATTATTGTTTGCTTTACTTTGAATTAAAAAATTGTTATGCATGCAAATTGTAGACATGAGTAAATTGGATAATAAACCAATAAGCTTCAAAAAATGGGTTGAAAAGTGATTTTAGAAAATTATATTATTCAATTTTAAAATATTTTACTACAATGCAAGGAGACAATTGAAGGGTTTCCAGTTAAAAAAAATGTAAAAATTCATTTATCTTATGTAAACAATGCATAAAGTCTAATATAATGTTTTTACCCATTACAGGAAGTTTACAGCAGTTTTACATGGAAAATGTTGTTAGAGTAGAGTGAGTATCTAAAATTAAAATAATATTTTTTTATAACAAAAGTGACTGACCTTTATTAAAAAATAAACAGATTTTTGCAAAAGTTTATTATAAAATACAGAAAACTGTTACTAGTAAAAGAAGTAATTTTTGAAATCAAATCTCTTATTGGGTATAAAATTTAATAATAATTTTTTTTTAGATTTATTTATTGATTGTTTACTACATGTATTATCAAATTTTCTTGTAAAGATATTAAAAATGTATATTTTACAATGAGATTATGTGTATTTTTAATCTTTTTTTCAGTTATGTGATATATGATCTGACCAACGACTACCAATACCTTGTTGACATGAATATCAGTATCTGCTACGAGTCATCTGCACCATGTGAATTAGAATCAATGATTTTCCATAGTTCTGTTCTGCATAAAAAGCCTTGTCAGTGGAAGACAGGCTTCAGAGATCCAAGTAAGTTAATATTACTCAGATTTCTAGGATCTGATTGGTTCTCTTCCTGAACATTCATAAAATATCTGCCACTGGACATTAATCAACCAACATCTGTCATCTAGGATCTGTCAGATATTGTCTCTATCTGATTTATATGAATACAATGAGATGTTGAAAATAAGTCAATGAATGTGAAATTTGAATAAAGACACAAAAAAAACACATCAACATCTTGCATTTCCACCCAAAATGTCGTAGTATAAATATTATTTTGATGTTTAAAATTTTATAAAATTTCTGAAAACATAAAATGCAGCTTTACAAAAAGAAATATTAAGGAGATAATTGTATTGTATTTTGAGCTCAGACAGCATCAATTGGTCATTTGATTCTTGCAAATTAAGATTACTGGCCACACCTCAGCTGAGCCAGTAAACAGGTATTTACGACCATCAAATGACCAATCAAAGCCGTGGGAGCTTAAAATACGATATTGTTATCTCCATTCTAATGAAACTGACAGAAAACAACATCAAATCATACATTAAAAATCTCTCACACGTTGTCTGCCCTTGTGCAAATGTTTACATAGCATAATTTGTGAATTGATGCCATGAAAATTGATGACTTTATCCAATCAAAAAGCCATGTCAGTGGAAAACAGGCTTCAGAGATCCAAGTAAGATGTTAACCAATACCATGACTTCTAGGGTCTGTCGAAATTGGTCTTTGGCCAATTTATTAGTATATTAGGTCTAGACGAATGAAACAGCACCTTAATGTCACTCAAAACCATAAGATATTAAAAGGTTAACATACAGTCTTCAACAATAGACAGGTGTCTATTCAATGTAAAACTCTTTGCTTTCAATCTTAAAAAGAATTTTTATTTAAGTTTTTAATGCATGCTTTACAAAAGGAAAAGGCTTGACAAATGTTTTTAGAGTTTGTAAATACCCATAAGTATAATTTTCTGGTATATCTAGTGCCAAAAAATAGTTCCAAAATAATGTGTTTAATTTTGAAAAATATTGCTACAGAAATGTACATGTAGCTTTATAATTTAAAATTTAAAGCTATCAGCCTACTTTTAATTAGTTTTTATGCTGGTCAAAAGGAATAGATATAAATACAGTCAAACTAGCTATAAAGGTCACCTTTAATACTGTAAAATCAGAAATTATTGCGTGCATTTATTATTGCGATTTCAGGCAAATCTGCATACTCTTATTTACGTATCAAAAAGAGAATGCATGTTCTCTATATTGCTGTTATCATCCAGTCACATTATTTGCAATTATAAAAACCTTGCAATAATTTCTGAATTTAAAGTAAGTGAAAACCTGCCTTGTCTGGTCATCCTCTTATTGTCTAGCTGTAGTAATACATTTGTATTTGGAACCTTAATTCAAAGGTCATCTCTCTTCTGAGGTCATTTTTCTCTGGTCCTGATAGTGATCTTTATATACAGGTATGACAGTAGATGTCAAGATATGATAATATTTTTGAAAAAGAGGGAAACTTGAAAATTTGGTAATGCAACAATCTAGTGTGAATGTTTGAAATGAGAAATATGACCCAAAAAATTGGAAACAAATTTTACGTTTTTTTTACAGATTTCTCTGAGTCTGGGTGGAGAAATGACATGAACATTACATCTAATGCCCAGCTGTTCCCTGTAGACACAGCCAGACTGACAGAGGCTCTATACGTGGGACCTTACCAGGCAGATACACCGTGTCAGGGATACAATTCACCATACACAGGAGCTATTAATGGATGGAAGGATGGTAGGTTTTACACATAAAATTACTGTAAACCAACTAATTTTCGCGAGCGATTTATGTTCGCGACTTACGCGAGAAGAAAAATAACGCGAATATAAATCATCGCGAAAATTTGAAACTTGGATCTTTCCTTGTTTAATTACGACAAGAAGATGTGAAAATCGCGAAATTAAATCGCCGCGAATTGGGCTAGAACGGAATAAACGCGAAATAAAGTATCCGCGAAAATAAGTTGGTTTACAGTAAGTGTTTTTGTCTCGACAGCAATACATGACAGACGTGTGACTTTAGGTATTAATGTCAGCAATAATGTTAAAGTTTGCAATTATTAAAGATGGTTTTTTTTTGTTTTTTTTATTGCAAATGTACTTAGAATAGCTGTACATTATTTCTGTCGACTCAGAAAAAGGTCAACTTAAAGATTGTATTGTTGTCTGATGAGAATTCTATTCTGCTTGATAACAGTAGATTGGCTTGAATGGTTAAAGTTTGATATAAATAAAGAGTCAATGACATATAAACAATCTACATTACAGAATGTTCAGCTTCTAACTTGGAGAACTTACCATCCAGTACAATGAAGTGTTACATTCCTCCCACTTGTAGCTTTGTCAGGTGTTGTCATGAAGTTAAATATATAAAATTGAATGACATATAAACAATCTTCATTACAGAATGCTCAGCTTCTAACTTGAAGAACTTACCATCCAGTACACTGAAGTGTTACATACCTCCCACTTGTAGCTTTGTCAGGTGTTGTCATGAAGTTAAATATATAAAATTGAATGACATATAAACAATCTTCATTACAGAATGCTCAGCCTCTAACTTGGAGAACTTACCATCCAGTACAATGAAGTGTTACATTCCTCCCACTTGTAGCTTTGTCAGGTGTTGTCATGAAGTTAAATATATAAAATTGAATGACATATAAACAATCTTCATTACAGAATGTTCAGCTTCTAACTTGGAGAACTTACCATCCAGTACACTGAAGTGTTACATTCCTCCCACTTGTAGCTTTGTCAGGTGTTGTCATGAAGTTAAATATATAAAATTGAATGACATATAAACAATCTTCATTACAGAATGCTCAGCTTCTAACTTGGAGAACTTACCATCCAGTACAATGAAGTGTTACATTCCTCCCACTTGTAGCTTTGTCAGGTGTTGTCATGAAGTTAAATATATAAAATTGAATGACATATAAACAATCTTCATTACAGAATGCTCAGCTTCTAACTTGGAGAACTTACCATCAAGTACACTGAAGTGTTACATACCGCCCACTTGTAGCTTTGTCAGGTGTTGTCATGAAGTTGATCTGCTGGGTACACCAATGGAAACAGAGCTTGAAATTGACTCCTGTAACTTTGAACTGTCTGTCAGGATTGAAAAACTGGAGTTCAAAGTTCCCTTCCATGACTACCAGTGGGGTAAGTTCTAGTTAGGGGTATTTAAGATTAATTTTAAGATTTCAATAATGTGGAATTAAATTTTGTTCATGGACTTATTCTTTCTCGTTTCTTTGTTTTTTCTTGCAATATACATGTAATTTCAGCTTTATTCATTTAAAAATCAATTTTTTTCTGATATTCCCAATATTTACTGATGTGAATATCAGTTCTTTCATATATAGCTGAGACGAACTAACAATGTCTTCCTCAATTTACAGGAGTTTTACAAAGTATGGACCTGTTTGGTTTGTTGACGATGGAGTGAGTATTCCAATCATTTAAATCAAAGGATAAAAAGTTATATTTCTTTATTATGACCTTTATGTGTTATGATTGCAATGCTTGGATTTAAATGTTATTTCAAAAAAATATTTTTTTGTAGCTTTATTACACTTTCCTTAATACCTTTGTGTAATCACATAAAAATTCCCATTTAGTGGTCAGAGATAGGGAACTATAATGACCACAATAACCTCTTAATTTATTATAACTGTATAGTTTGTTTATATGTTTTATTAAAGTAGAATTTTTAACAGTTTTAAATACTCCATATGAGTGAGGTAAATATCTATGAGAAAGCAACCCGACAAAACAAAATTCTTTGGAATAAGTACTTCTTTCATGGTACTGTTCCAATAGACAAAAACAATGTAAAGTACAAGGAAACATTGATTTTTTTACAGCTTTGTAATAGAGAATCTATATGAGTCCAGACAGTTCTTAGTTTCTATGAATCTGACATTATCCTATGAATCCGCTGGACCCGTTAAAGCAGCCAACATACTAATGGACAAGGTCCTTCTATCTAAGAAACAATGTGATTGGAGCTCTGATTTCCATATATCTGGTTAGTATTTATATTACGCATATCAACAAGATTAGATGAATATTGATTAATAAAAAAAAATTAATTTTATGAAATATTTGATGAATTAATATGTACTTTGTTTTATTTCACTTTAATTTTTTTACTTTTTAAAATATGAAAAAAATATATGGAATTATCATACATTGTCTTAAAATATAAAATTTATGTGTTTAAGGCTTAGAAACAGGTAGAAATGTGAGGCTTGCCAAGCCTTTCTTTCCAGATTTGTACCAAGTACAAATTCAATTTATATCCAAGACAATGTATGGCTAGTCTCTTTATCTTTATACAGCAATGCTCAAAAGAAAACTAAACTTAGCTTTTGTTTATGTCACTATTAATACAGAGAATTATGATAATGCATGAAAAGCATTTTTTTTTAATATTTCAGGTTTTTCGCTGTACACATATTTGATAAACAGAAACCATGGACCTTCTGATCCTTTGACACCAAACTTGTTACTACAGTTTATGGAAGATACAAACCTGGCACCATTCATGCAGGATGAAATGTGTAACCGAACTGGTGCCCTGTATAACAATGGATCATGGACACAAGGTATAAAACAAATGCTAATCTTATTTGATAGCTGCCAGCTGTTGAAACCTTAAAATTTCAGATCTCCCTCTGCAGAAAAATTTTCAATGGGAGATTTGTAGTAGAACCTAAACCCATTTTGTCTTATTTTTGCAATAAGTTATTACTGTTTTAAAAAGTTGCAATAAACATATAATTATACCCAACCATTTTAAATGTGTTAATTAGCTAAATTTGTTGTTATATGATATCAAATGTTTAAATGTTGCAATTTTCCCCGGTGGAGTGTTGCAGATATCAAAATAGCAATTAGGTCTTTTATGCATTCTTTTCTTTTTTCAGATTGTGCTGCTAACCTGACATTACCAACTTTATCAGACAAAGTTAGTGGCCACATAACTACCATGTGTACAGGTGTGCAAGGATGTATAGAGAATGATTTTATTCAGAGGTCAATTGAATTCTCCCTTCTACTGGATCCCTGTTCAAACAGGCTCAGTATCAGTATAGAGAGAGCAAGATACAACAGAACACTCAGTGATTTTGAATTTGGTAAGTTACATTTGAATATGGTTAGTTTTACATTGGAATATGGTAAGTGACATTTGAATATGGTAAGTTACATTTGAATATGGTAAGTCACATTTGTAAGTTACATTGGTATATGGTAAGTTACATTGGAATATTGTAAGTTACATTGGAATTTTTAAATTTCATTTGAATATTGTAAGTGTAAGTTACATTTGAATATGATAGGTTACATTTGAATATGGTAACTTACATTTGAATATGGTAAGTCACATTTGTAAGTTACATTGAAATATGTAAAGTTACATTTGAATATGGTAAGTTACATTTGAATATAGTAAGTTACATTTGTATATGGTAAGTTACATTTGAACATTGTAAGTTACATTTGAATATGGTAAGTTATTTTTATGCCCCACCTACGATAGGGGCATTATGTTTTCTGGTCTGTGCGTCCGTTCGTTCGTCCGTCCGTCCGTCCGTTTGTTCGTCCGTCCGTCTGTCCCGCTTCAGGTTAAAGTTTTTGGTCAAGGTAGTTTTTGATGAAGTTGAAGTCCAATCGACTTCAAACTTAGTATACATGTTCCCTATGATATGATCTTTTTAATTTTAATGCCAAATTAGGGGGTTTACCCCAATTTCACGGTCCACTGAACATAGAAAATGATAGTGCGAGTGGGGATTCGTGTACTGGGGACACATTCTTGTTGAATATGGTAAGTTACATTTGAATATGGTAAGTTACATTTAAATATGGTAAGTTACATTGGAATATTGTAAGTTACATTTGAAATAGTAGATAATTCAAAATATGTATAAGATTATGAAATTGTCTTTTTTACTAATGTAAATATCCCATAGAATTTTTTGAAAATTTCTGGACACTGTCAGATTAACTTTTTTTTCTATTTGCAGGGGAGGATCATTACTACAATTTACAAGGAATTGTCCGTCTCAAGTAAGTGTGTCATATTTTGAATGTAATTTAGAGGGAAAATAAACAGTTAACCAATGCTTTGCTGAATAACAAAAAGTACATAGAACTTACTATAAAAATCAGGTCAGAAAAAACCTTGTACTAAATATGGGCATTATCAAATTAAAAATGTTAGTCTGGAAGATAGATGCAAATTTGGTGAGATTGAAAAAAGA
Organism: Mytilus galloprovincialis; assembly: GCF_965363235.1. Taxonomy (NCBI): domain Eukaryota; kingdom Metazoa; phylum Mollusca; class Bivalvia; order Mytilida; family Mytilidae; genus Mytilus; species Mytilus galloprovincialis. The sequence continues at coordinate 41,669,082 of NC_134850.1, read as the reverse complement.
AATAAATCAAATTAAATTAAATACATTCTCATAGAACTACACAAGTTGCAAAATTATTGCTTTTTCAACTACAGAGAAATATTAAGAATGACAAAATAATGCACGTTACTTACTTAAGATGAATCAGAGATGACTATAGTTGTTGAGCTCTTTTTAGTTTTTCTATTCCATGCTTTAAACTTGTATTTCAGATATAACATTGAAGATCTTCACACAGAGCATTATTATCTGTTAAATGTAGTTGCCTATTTTTGCTATGAGTCATCGGGTATTATCTGTACACTTGAGAACACCTTTACAATCTTTGAGAACACCAAGTTACCCAAAAGTGTATGTAGCTATGATCAAGGATTCAAAACCTCAGGTATGGATGCACCATTTACAACTATTCTGGTTATCTTTTGTCTTGTTTTTATGCCCAAGCAATGCCCCAGCAACTAAAAGTTGGGGGGGATATTGTTTTACCCCTGTCTGTCTGTCCGTCTCTCTGTAAGACTACATTTGAATGCTAGGAAGTTTTCACTTTGCTGGCTGTTTGTACATTTATTGAAGGTATGCATGTGGTCAGGGTTTTGATTTTTATTAATATTTATCCTTTTGAGAGATAGTTAAACTTTGTCATTTTAGGAGTATATACTTGCAGAAGAGGTGCATAGTGTTTCCAGATTTATAACTCCTCATACATTGAACCATATACCTATGTGCTCCCATGCTCAACTTTGTGTATTTTAAAATAACAATTTGCATCTGCGGGGCATTATTTGTGTCTCCCAGACACCATAATATCTCAAGGAATGTCCTACATATTGAACTTGTTATAAAACAGTTACTTCAGAGTGGAGTGCGGGGGGGCATCACTTTGTCTAGTTTTCAGTATTTTATATAAATAAGACTTTTAAAGTTATGATATTTGCTGCTAATGTTTACAGTCAGTGATAGCATATATGGATTGTGTAAGTTAAGTGAGCAACTCCCTTAGGAATCAGATAAAGACTTTATTTTAGTTTACTTTAAGTTACAACAGTGAGGGTCACAAGATCTTTAACCATTTTTTTATACAGAATTGCCAATCTTTTAAGTATATGTTATCAGTTTTTATGATATGTTTTTTTTTTTAAATATTTTTGCAGGTTTCTCTAAGACCCAGTGGTATGCTGACAATGGAATACCAGACGGACAAGTTCTGCCTGACTGGGCAGCATCATCATTCCTGGATGACCTTCACATTGCTGCTTATTTACAGACAGATCAATGTGGACAGACAAGTCAACAATATACAAATGGATGGAATCTTGGTGAGGGTTTGAATTTAAATTATTTTTTTTATATTGATAAAATTGTTAATTTTAAAAAAGATCATCTTTCTTAAACTTAAGGGGTATCTGTAATTTGGGTTATGTTACAGTTTGGTTTAGGTTAAGGATAAGGCTAGTGTTAGGGTTATGTATGGGTAAGGGGTTTGTTTAGTATAACTCTATATGGGTTGAGATCATGAAAGTAAAATAAGACAAAGTTCTTAAGATCAGGAAAATATGAAGAGTTAAAGTAGTGTGGAAATATTTTTTTAATGTTTTTATTTTTTTTTATTTTACTGAAACTCATTGACATATCTAACTACTTAATTTAAGAGTAAGTGGATTATATTACAGCAAACTTGAAAAAAAGATTAAAATCTTTGAATTATCATAGAGATTGTTTGGCATAATGACAAGATGCTATGACTCTTCAACTGAGTTTCCACAGTTAACGGTACTATGAAATATATATAGCTGTGTACGTGATTCTTGGATTCAGGATGAAATAAACATCTTTCCTTGTAGCTTGCAAAAATATTTAGACCTAATGAGTAGGACACTAGATATTTAATATGCAAATATTTTGCAGGTTGTACAAAGACTGTCAGTTTACCCAACATCACCGATTCCACAAAATGTCACCTGACCTCAGCTTGTACTGCAGTGGAATGTTGTACTGAAATCGACTTCCTCTCAAGGTCATTCAGGACATACCTTCATATTGACCCCTGTAAACAAGTACTGTATCTTGGAATTGAACGTTTCAGTAGAAATGTATCTCTTATTGATTACATGGAGGGTAGGTAACAAATTGTTATTTTGATAAGAATAAGAAGTCACTTATTATATAGTTTAGTGGTCTGCTTAATAAAATAAGTGAAATTGTTCCAAAATTTACTAACATTTAAACATTTTTATCAAATTTGAAATTGAATTGTTTATTTCATATTATACATGTATATTTTTTTCAATAGAATTGATAGTGAAAAATAAATCATGTAAAATAAACTTCCTTTACTGTCATATTTGTTTTTAACTTTATCATAAACAAGTTCCCTGCTAAGGATAACAAGCTTCAAATCAGACATTTCAGCTCTAACTTCTGTAAGTTACTGCAGTAAATCTTGTTAGATGTATTGCAGTTGACTACTACTAAATCAGTGACATCTGTTTGTTTTTAGGAACAAAGAAACAGTTTGCTCTTGTTGGATCAGTTATGATTGAGTGAGTGTTGTGTTAAGTTATGGAGATATTTGTTTTTATGCCCCACCTACGATAGTAGAGGGGCATTATGTTTTCTGGTCTGTGCGTCCGTCCGTCCGTCCGTCTGTCCGTTCGTTCATTCGTCCGTTCGTTGGTCCGTCTGTCCCGCTTCAGGTTAAAGTTTTTGGTCAAGGTAGTTTTTGATGAAGTTGAAGTCCAATCAACTTGAAACTTAGTACACATGTTCCTTATGATATGATCTTTCTAATTTTAAAGCCAAATTAAACTTTTGACCCCAATGTCACGGTTCACTGAACATAGAAAATGAAAGTGCGAGTTTCAGGTTAAAGTTTTTGGTCAAGGTAGTTTTTGATGAAGTTGAAGCCCAATCAACTTGAAACTTAGTACACATGTTCCATATGATATGATCTTTCTAATTTAATTGCCAAATTAGAGTTTTGACCCCAATTTAACGGTCTAATGAACATAGAAAATGATAATGCGAGTGGGGCATCTGTGTACTATGGACACATTCTTGTTCACTACTATATTTAAAGTATGTTTTGTTGTGTTTCTGTAAATAATTTTCTTTTTCTTTTGTGTGTTCAACAACTTCACTTTTCCCGATTCTTATAATAGATTCATATTATAGAATAAATAAAGCATGACCATCAGTTATCATTCAATGTAACCTTTGCCTACAAACTCTTAATCATAAGCATAAATTCTTGACATCTCATTATATATTTTCTAGCTACATAATAGAAGATATACCAGGAGAGAGTATGTACTTGGTCAGTATGAATATATCATACTGTTACGAGGATGGACAGCCATGTTATATGGTCACTACAGTATTTGACAATACCAGATTACCTAAAGATCTGTGTGAATGGAAAACTGACTACCATATTCCAAGTAGGTCAAGTTTTCAGATTAGAGTATCAAAATATTATAATTGAAAACCTTTATAAAATATCCCCATGCCAAATCATGTCAATCAAATTTAAGTATCTCATGATCCTACAAAGTTTTTGGTAAATTTTTAACGTGGAATATAGGGAGTTTTTCAATTTAGTATTGTAAAGCTATACCATTAATTGGCTAATGACAATTTCTTATTGCTAAAAGTTTACTTTTTTTTTTGCAATGTGCCATTTCATTTCTTTACAGATTTCTCTTTCGAGACATGGCAAGGAGATCAAGGATTGACCATAGGTGACCCATTACCAATTTGGGCAGAATTTTTGTTGTATGAACAAACTGGTCTATCTCCTTATTTACAAGATAGTCAGTCTCAGTGTAGTAGAAGCAGTGCCAAGTTTAACTCATCTGTTGCTGGTGGATGGATTGATGGTAAGCATTATAAGTAAAACAAATTTGTAGTCCAATCAAAAGATATTAAAGTCCTGTACTGTTAATTTTTTAATGTACATTCTCATTTAAAAAAAGCATTTCTGAAGAAAAATAATGAAAGTATAATAAGTGTACAGATAAGATATTTATGTTTGTATTTCATTGTATTAATTTGAAAATTGAAATAAAGATCAATATTTCTAGATCATTCAATGTGATTCCTGTACATGTGCTAAAATATAAGTACCGGGTAGCAAAATTCACATATTAGTTTGAATATATCTTATGTTCACCCTTTCTATTATTGAACTAATAAAAAGATGATATTGATTTATGATTTTACAATCCATACTTGTAATTCAACAGTAAGGAATTAGAAAAAAATCTTTGCTGATTTTTATATTAATGTTTTAAATTAGATATCTGAAAAGTTTAGCTCAATATGATGTTCAAGATTAAAACAATTGTGTTTTTATCATTTAGAATGTAGCATGAATACCACCATACAAGACCTATCTAGCAGCTACACTGATATAACATGTCATGTGACATCAAGTTGTACGGAAGTCGAGTGTTGTGTTGACTCTGTGAAGCTTCAAAGACCTTTCCACGTGGTTGTCAAATTAGATCCATGTGATTTTGTCATCAATGTTGGAATTGAAAACTTCCAGTACAAGCTGGCCATGGCAGACTATACATTTGGTAAGTTGTTGTTGCTAATTTCTTTTTGAAATATTATCCTGTATATGCATGAAATATTGCCACTGCACTTACAGCAAGCAATAATAAGTCATTTCTAAGAAATACTGATATATTGGTTGTTATATATTATGCAAATTAGACAAATATTATTAGTCATTAACATATATTTTTTTGCTTTGTCTAGTTCAGTCTACCAACTTATTTTCGTGACTTTTATGAACAGAAAAATAACGTATTTGTAACTTGTTGTTGACATTTGAGTAATTAATGTCATATTTTGTTTTCAATATCTATTTTAGGTGAACAGAGGAACTTCTCCTTGGGAGGAATAGTCAAAACAGAGTAAGTCATATGAAAAAAAAAATGCTCTGAGAAACTTGAAACTCCAGATTTCCATTTTTTTCTGTTGTGTTTATTCTATCATAAGCTGTCATCTCTTAAGATTTTTCAGTCTTAATAGTCTTCTTTGTTTTTAAGAACTTGTTTAAATTTACACTGGTTGTGGTTCAGAAATGTAGTTGCATGTTTCAGGGCTCAAAAGAAGTTTCGTGGTTTGATTTTCAAAATGTAGTTCTAATGTTTGTGACTGCAAATGTTGTGAAGGGACCTTTAAGATATTTATCTTTTGGAAAACAATATTGAATAAAATTGTACATTAGTACAATTCAAAACTAGTCCACATACATGACATGCATTACATTGGGAATTTTCAAAAGACCATATTTTTAAAAGAAGGAAATAAGGATTGTGCCTATAAAAAGTATTTGTATTTCTGTACATTTAGTAGTTATATACTTTTTGCTCTTTATTTGATTTCAATAAATTCAATTTCTGTGTTATAGGTTTACTGTGTATGATATTGAGTCAGAAAATGCCTACCTAATAGATATGAATGTTGCTGTATGTACCGAGAGTGCCCTGGCTTGTGAGCAAGATTATGTGATAGCACAAAATGTCCTTCTGCCCAAAAAACAATGCACATGGGATGCAGGATTTGTTCATCAGAGTAAGTCAATTATTATATTTTTACATAGAATACATATTTTATCCTTCAATGGAAACACCAATCAAATACCACATAAAATATGTAATTTTAAACTTATTTCAAGAGAATAGGTCTTTTATTCTTGTTCTTTATTTTTACTGTAATAATGGATCAGTGCATGATCATCAAAGAAATGCACATATACATATAAAATATGTTGATGCAATTTGAAAGAATGTCATTATGGTATGTTTTCTTTTTTCAGACCTTTCTTTAACCCAGTTTAAGGCTGATAATAAAATCTCCGGAAACTTGAAAAGCTATGATGCCTCTCGGTTTTTGGATGAAGCCTTTGTATCGTTTTACCTATTAGCCACACCATGTGATCGAAGCGGTAACTTGTATTCTTCTGGCACCAATGGATGGACCACAGGTTAGTGAAAACAAATTTATAGGGTGGTGGAATAATATGCTGACCTCTTGTCTCGTAAGACAGAGTGATAAGTTGATTTTTCAACTATGTTATTCACTAGACTTGATTTAAATGAAACTTTTGCTGAATCTTAAGCATCTAATGGCATTGTTCATCTTTATTTTTCTTTCTGATAGAAATGATATTTTGCCTTCCAATAGCAAAACATGGACCTTGTCTTATCTACAAAAGGGTTAGACAACTTGAATCAAGTAGACACCTTGTATCTACAATCCTAAACAAAAAGGCCATATTTCAATGAAACAATAAATTCTTTTGCTATTTCATTTAGCTGCAAATAATTTTGAGGATCATAATGCATTGAAATATGGACTTTGCAATATCTATACAGTTGCAATATTAAAAAATGAATTTGTCATTGTTCACAAATTTTCTTTTAGATATCAGGCTGCTTAATCAGCAATTTAAAAATAAGGAGATGTGGTATGACTGCCAATAAGACTACCATCCATCATCGACAAAAAGTCATGGAGGAAAGCAACTATTTATGAAAGCAAATTTTCTTTGAACCTTTATGTTAATCTTTAATTTGATGTACATGTAACATCTTATACTCAATAAAAATTAAATTGTAGTAAAACATTTACATAAAACTGATTGCGTTATTCCTTTAATTGTAATGTCTTGAATTTACAAAAAATCACTTGCCAATTATGAAGGCAGCACATTTTATATATAACTTTTATTTTTTAGCTTGTTCTATTGTTCCTACAAGTAGCTTGCCAGCACTCGCTAATACAGTTTCATGTAACATTGATAACACCTGTGAAAAGTTTACATGTTGTTTTGAGGAAACAGAATTAGGTAGAAGTATTGAGGCCAGTGTTCAGATAGATGCATGTAAAGGAGAGCTGATTGTTACGCTTGAGAGAATGACAAGAACTATATCATTGGTTGGCTATGTCTGGGGTAATTATTCTAAGATTTTTAAGAAAGCCTTAAAAAAAAGAAAGATATGTGATGGTGAATTTAAAGGCAGATAATGAAAAAAAAAAATTCTTAAGGGAAATTTGAAAAAAAAAAGAATGAACCAAAATGTGAGATTAATTATTGTGGTTTCAGAAAAACCTGCATACAGATAAATTTATCAAATATCAGATTGCGAGTTCATATTATTGCGATACTCACCCATTGGCATTATTCGCATTAATAAAAACCTCGCAAGATAAAGAATAAGGTTTGTTTAAGGTGGTACCTAACACTACAGGGAGATAACTCTGTAAAGTCGGCTAAACGTTTTAATTACATTGTGTTATAAAAGGAATATTAAGCTTCTCAATGATCAAAATTGGTGGTTGTCAAATTGCTATATAACCAGTGTAATTTTTCTGACAAAACGGTTGGTTCAAAATTTTTTAATTTTTTATATTTTTGTTCATTTATTTTGACAAAATTTTATGAAAATTAAACGAGCCAAATTAATTTTAGTGAAAGTGTTGGGTACCACCTTAAGGTTAGGGTTATGATTAAAGATTAAGGTTCGTGTTTGGGCTAGGTATGGGTAAGGGTAGGCTTAAAACAAGGGTTAGTTCAGTTATATGCTTGGTCCCCTGAAGTAAATGCAGGGCCAAAATATTGATAAGACTTTGAAATGAATAATGAGAATCTACTAACTTTTTGGAATGTATTATTTTACTTATTCTGTTAATAGTAAATAATATAAAAAAATAATGAATTGATATTTTAGGAACAGAGGAAATGTACAAGTTAAATGGAGTTTATGGCCTGAGGTAAGATAGATAACTAATGTGTCGATTATAAAATTTAGAACTACATGTACTGTATTGTGTTATTTCTTAACATTGCAAAAACTACACTCACAAAACTTTAAATATTTCAACAAAACTAGTGAACACTTGTAAGAGTTTGTGTATAAAACTTTATTATATACTTAGTAGTAAATACAGATAAATTGTATGTGTAATACAATCATTGGCAAGCGTGCTGTATCAGCCACCCGTGATGATATCGATATCAGCACGGTTGCAAAAGCTTTTTCACACCTTTAATTTGTATGACGTCATGTCATCGATTACAATCACTGTTGCAAAGTCTTGATCAAATCCCTAATCTGTATGACGTCATGTCAAACCTATAATCTGTATGACGTCATTTCAAACCTCCTTATCTGTATGACGTCATGTCACATAAAAAAACATCTACTTGAGGTATATGTATATAATAAAGTGTATATGATATGGCTTTTTCAATATCACACACCGTGTCAACCCTCAACCAATATAATCCCTCGAGCAGAGCTCTTTGGATTATATTGGTGTCTCGGGTTGATACGGATGCGATATTGAAAAAGCCATATGATATTCTCTATATACATGATATTGTAGGTTTACTGTGAACAATCTTGTAATAAGTACATAGTGTAAAGTTGTAAGAGTTTGTGTCTATAAGATTATGCATGTTATTGTAGGTTTAAAGTGAACAATCTTGTGACAAGTAATAATTATAAGTACTTAGTGAACATGGACCTGATGGCTTGTTATGAAGCTAGCAGTGCCTGTGCTTTACAAGAAACCATCCTAACTAACTTATGTACATGTTATTGTAGGTTTACAGTGAACAATCTTGTGACAAGTAATAAGTACTTAGTGAACATGGACCTACTGGCTTGTTATGAAGCTAACAGTGCCTGTGCTTTACAAGAAACCATCCTAACTATCTTATGTACATAATATTGTAGGTTTACAGTGAACAATCTTGTGACAAGTAATAAGTACTTAGTGAACATGGACCTGATGGCTTGTTATGAAGCTAACAGTTCCTGGGCTTTACAAGTTACCATCCTAACTAACTTATGTACATAATATTGTAGGTTTACAGTGAACAATCTTGTTACAAGTAATAAGTACTTAGTGAACATGGACCTGATGGCTTGTTATGAAGCTTACGGTGCCTGTGCTTTAGAAGAAACCATCCTCACTGACTTTGAACTTTTGAAGCAAGTTTGTGATAGGGCAACAGGCTTTATTAATCCACTGTGTAAGTTTTTATTTACATACCTTTCATTACTATCTTGTTCTTTCTTTTTTACTTTTATTGCAAACCAAAAAAAAGTTTGCCACAGATTCATCTCCTATTGGTCAATCTATTTTAACTTTTGTCAGTTCTATTGTGACCCATTGAAAAAATACAATAGCTATTGTTATCTGTGTAGTTTATTCACTGGGACCTTTAAATTTCTTTCAAGAGAAATCTATCACTCATTGATTAATTTAACTGAGTAAAAAAATATCTCATAAATTGATGAAAATACATGTGTTATATTCAAAAACTGCATGTGATGTTGTAATTAAATATTAATAATATATTTTCAATCAGTTCAATTTAAACACTGATTTAATCATAAAAAGTTGATTTCTGACAGATTTTTTAGCATTGTTCCTATTGAAATTTGCAATTTTTTTGTTCTTTTAGTTATAAAATACATTTCAGAAGGCCTTAATTTGAACATAATAATTTTCCAGTTTTTATTTGTCAAACACAAAAAATAAACAAATTTAAATAGGAACAATGTTGAATTTTTTGTCAGAAATCAAATTTAATTAAATGATTGAATCACTGTTTACATTCAACAGATTGAAAATATATTATTAATATTGAATAAATACAACATCACATGCAGTTTTTAGTATAAAACATGTATTTTCGTCTATTTATAAGATAAGTTTTTTACTCAGGTAAAATAATCAATGAGTGATAGATTTCTCTTGGAAGAAATTTAAAGGTCCCAGTAAATAAACTATTGTAGGAACTTGCCTATTAGTCGGGAAATTGGGAGTAAAATTCCTAATCCAGAGAGGGGTACCGACTAATAGACGAGATCCAGCGACCAGAGGAAAAATCCAAGCTCGAGAAAAGTGGTCAGGAGTGAATTTCCTGGTCAAAACTACGTTGGTGATTGCCAAATCTACATAAATCCCTAAATAAAATGTTTTTGTTGAAAATAAATAACTACAATACTGTCTTTTGTGTTTTATTTGTTCTCTGTTAACCTTTTTTGTCAGTTTGTGTTGAATTTCCGACTGTTTCCAGTTGTGTATTCATTTTGGGAAACGGACAGAAAGTCACAGGACATAAAGTCACAAATTTGGTAGGACAAAAAGTCACACCCTACAAAATCATTGATGCATTACGTAAACAACACATGGCTAATCTGTAATCAAACAGTGAACAAAACAACAGGAATAAATACATCTTTATTATTAACAGCTATATAAATTATCATAATCAACATCAACTAAATTCAAACCAAACAAACATTCATGCAGAAAATGAATATAATTCCTGGATTTGCATTGGTTTTACCGGCTTTCAGTAACTGTCAGCTGCAAAAAAAATGTCAAAATTTTGTCCGACTTATACGAGGGTCAAGACTAAATCCTTAGAATTTGGAGCTGAAAAGGTCAACCGACTACCGACTTATAGTCGGATCAACTAATAGGCAAGTTCCTACGGTACACAGAGAACAATAGCTATTGTATTTATTCAATGGGACAAAAGAACTTACAAAAGTTTAAATAGATTGACCAATAGGAGATGAATCTTTCAAGTTTCATTTAGTTCGCAATAAAAAGTGATTTTTTATTTTGTTTGAGAACATTTTAAAAAAGTTTCTTCATGTATAATGTCCACTTTATAATATGAGAATTTTTTATCCGATTCTTGATGAGTTTTTTGTTTTCCTAAAGAGTTAAAATTGAAAGTTTTCAACAGAAAAGTATTTTGCTAATAGCTTACTGTGTAATAATAATAAGAAATATCTCATTACAGTTTCATATAGTTCATGGCTGTCATCAGTTGGTCTACCAGCCAACACTTCACCCCTACCAGAATGGGCCAGTCTACAACTGGTCGAAGACCTTGATGTTAACAATTACTTCAGTCTTGATGACAAGTGCTACAATGTTATGACTCCATTTATGACTGCAACGGCAACAAATGGCTTCAATAATGGTAAGTAGATTGAATTTTTTAGCCACTATGTATACAAAAAGTAAATTGTGATGTATGTGACAGGATTGCTTCCCTTAGAAAACTTAGTAGATACTTAGTCAGCCGTAATCGGTTGAGCTAAGGAAGTACTTCTTTAGCTCAGTCGGTTAGTGCGCTGCCTTGTAACACAGAGGTCCCGGGTTTGAGTCCCGGTGGAGACAAGCAATTTTGTAATGAAATTCGAGCTCTCCGGTTACATGTATTTTAAAATTTGGAGGGATATAAAAATGCAATGGTTCATATTGATGAAAGTAAGTAATTGAATTCAAGCTGAGCTGGAACTTGTTTAAATCTTGCTGTAAGTAAAGTTTCCTGAATCAAGTTTCTTTGCTTACATTTTTTAAATTTTTAACATCTGTCAATTTTTTTAAAGTCTGTTACAGTGTAAAAATATCATTCACTGGAAAAGGAAATGGAGAGGTTTGAGAGGGATGCAAATGAAGCTCTTTCTGTCTGTGGAACAACACAATCACGAAAGAAAATTATATTGTGTAAAATGCAAAGTTTTGTTTCTCTTATAATAATTATAATAAGATTTTATTAACGTATATTGCAAACTGTAAACATATAGATACAAATTTTATTTTTTTGTTATTCAGAATGTGGTTCATCAATTGCACACAATACATTTACACCAGCTGATACCATAGTATGTAGTGTCCCAACAGACTGTAATGGGGTACGATGCTGTGTTGATGTGCCTAAGCTTAATTCATCACTGGAATATAAAATGATTGTGGACACATGTGGCAACAGACTGCGTCTTAAAGTGGACAAACTGGAAACTGAGATATCATTACATGCTTATGACTTTGGATCTAGTGGCAAATTCTCCTTATATGGCTTGGCTGAAATAAAGTAAGTTTATGATAGGATAAGAGAGGGGCATTATATTTAAATGTCTGTCCATCTGTGTATCAGGTTAAAGTTTTGATTTAAGGTAGTTTGAGGCAACATAAACTTGAAACTTAGTACATTTGTTTATTATGAGGTAAACTGTTTATGCAAAATTAGGGTTTTCATGTTTCACTGAAAATAGAAATGTGATAGGGTGAGGGTGCATGGAGTCCTATGGACACATTCTTGTTTTATAATTTATTTTCTCCATACAATTCAGGCTTCATTTTTGCTTTTTATGCCCCATTTATGGGCATTATGTTTTCTGGTCTGCGTCCGTCCGTCTGTTTGATCGTTCGTCTGTCTGTCCCACTTCAGGTTAAAGTTTTTGGTCCAGGTAGTTTTTGATGAAGTTGAAGTTCAATCAACTTGAAACTTAGTACTCATGTTTCCTATGATATGATCTTTCTGATTTTAATGCCAAATTAGAGATTTCCCCCCATTTTCACGGTCCACTGAACATAGAAAATGATAGTGCGGATGGGGCATCAGTGTACTGGGGACACATTCTTGTTTAAACTCAAAATATTTCACTTGATAGTTAATAGTTTTATATAATCAAACTTAAATACAAAAGAACTGCTTCAATTGTTTAGTAGTAAAATACTCTGAATGTCAAGGTTTGACCACTGTTGTCCTGTAAACTGTTAATCTTGACAATAAAAATCCAGGTCAGCACATGAGTCTAGGACAAAGTAGTCAATATTCATGCTAGTGATATTTTGGTCCTGAATATATGAATACATTTGATAATTGATGCTGAATATTAAACAGCCTTTAATTATCCCCTGTCGTAGCCATTTCATTGAAATCTAATTAAAATAAAACCTCCCTAAACAATTAGGAAATGCAGAAGTGAAATTGTTATTGATACAGAATAGGTAGCCATTTTATCTTATAAACCATGAAAAATTAATGTAACTTATGAATAATTTCATAAGACATCATGTGAAACAAGCTGAATGTTAAATTCTATTATTTCTACAGTTATAGCATATATAGAGACATAGATGTTTATCAAATCAATCTGAAATCCCCCCCCCCCCCTCTTAAATATGAAACTTACTTTTTTTTACTACTTTCATATTTCTTTTTTATAGTTACCTAGTAAGCAATCTGTTGCTAAGTAACCAGTATGAAATTACAATGTCAATAAAGTTCTGCCTGAATGCTGATACCTCATTGGCATGTGACCAGGAATACACCATCTTTAATAAGACAGTCTTTGATAAAGAAAGCTGTGATTTCAATACAGACTTCAAGGATGCAGGTGAGAGAAGTAGTCGGGTTTAAAAAATGAAAATAATATTTATAATTTTTTTGTGTCAGAAGACTTGGAACTGCTTTTCTGGATTAACCTTTATTGAGAAACACTCAAGGCCAAAAAATTGCAAGCCAAGGATGTGAAGAGCTGTATGACTAAAAGGGACTTAAAAAAAATAGCCAAATCCATCTATGGTCAACTTTGGCTGAGGGAGCTGGAGCCTAGTGGCGGATCCAGAAATTTTTAAAAGGGGGGGTTACAACTATATGTCCCCATTCAAATGCATTGATCGTAAAAAAAAAAAAAGGAGGGCCCCCCCCCTGGATCCGCCACTGGAGCCTTAGTTCATTTAAGAATGTTAAAGATTTGTTTTCTAAACCAGTTAAATTGAAAATGAGATTAAACTAAAAAAAAAACAACAAAAAACAATGTACTGTTGGATATTTTCGAATGACAAGATTGTTTACAAGAAAATAAGAAAAATAAATTTAGAAGCAGTAAGAAAATCAAAATGCAAATTGTTGTTATCAGTATTAAATCGGTTTGAATTGTGAGTTTAAATTAATGTCGCCCTGAAATTGTGGTTTCTTTGATAATGTTGTCTATTTTCTAAGCATGACAAGTATGATAAGAAGATTACCATATTTATTGATATAGCTGTTCTTTGTTTTCTTTGCTATATCAATAAATATGGTAATCTTCTTATCATACTTGTCATGCTTAGAAAATAGACAACATTATCAAAGAAACCACAATTTCAGGGCGACATTAATTTAAACTCACAATTCTCACAAAAGTCTTGGTTAAACAACTATGTCAATAGTCGATGCTGAAAATTTATTACAGTTTCTATGTTTTCTTTTCAGGATTCTCTCTATCCACATGGTTAGCAGATAGAAGTCTTGGTTAAACAACTATGTCAATAGTCGATGCTGAAAATTTATTACAGTTTCTATGTTTTCTTTTCAGGATTCTCTCTATCCACATGGTTAGCAGATAGAAGTCTTGGATAAACAACTATGTCAATAGTGGATGCTGAAAATTTATTACAGTTTCTTTGTTTTCTTTGCAGGATTCTCTCTATCCACATGGTTAGCAGATAGAAGTCTTGGATAAACAACTATGTCAATAGTGGATGCAGATGATTTAATACAGTTTCTTTGTTTTCTTTGCAGGATTCTCTCTATCCACATGGTTAGCAGATAGAAGTCTTGGATAAACAACTATGTCAATAGTCGATGCTGATGATTTATAACAGGTTTTTTGTTTTCTTTGAAGGATTCTCTCTATCCACATGGTTAGCAGATAGAAGTCTTGGATTAACAAATATGTCAATAGTGGATGCTGATGATTTAACACAGTTACTACAGATAGATGATTTTATGGAGTATTCCAACATTTGTAACTTTACTGGATCACCCTATGTTGGTGCTGTAGATGGATGGAATAATGGTTTGTATCATAAATTAGATAGGGAGAGTGTAGTGGTCAAGTATATATTGTATTCCAACATTTGTAACTTTACTGGATCACCCTATGTTGGTGCTGTAGATGGATGGAATAATGGTTTGTATTATAAATTAGATAGGGAGAGTGTAGTGGTCAAGTATATATTGTATTCCAACATTTGTAACTTTACTGGATCACCCTATGTTGGTGCTGTAGATGGATGGAACAATGGTTTGTATCATAAATTAGATAGGGAGAGTGTAGTGGTCAAGTATATATTGTATTCCAACATCTGTAACTTTACTGGATCACCCTATGTTGGGGCTGTAGATGGATGGAATAATGGTTTGTATCATAAATTAGATAGGGAGAGTGTAGTGGTCAAGTATATATTGTATTCCAACATTTGTAACTTTACTGGATCACCCTATGTTGGTGCTGTAGATGGATGGAATAATGGTTTGTATTATAAATTAGATAGGGAGAGTGAAGTGGTCAAGTATATTTTGTGTTCCAATATTTTTAACTTTACTGGATCACCCTATGTTGGGGCTGTAGATGGGTGGAATAATGGTTTGTATTATAAAAAAAGTGATAAAAAGAGTGAAGTGGTGAAGGTTTTGGCTTCAATTTATTATATTCAAATTTTTGTAAAAAATGTAGATCATACGTATATTTCAACAGTCAAGTATGAAAGTTTCAATGTAAGTGCTATTACTATAATTGACTTTAAGTGTTTCATGAGAGTTTTTTGTCTCGTGTACAATTACCTAACATCCTATCTTTTCCAATTCATTGTTTCAGAAATTAAAGTTGTTGTTTCATCTATTAAATGGAAAAAATCTTCTTCTTTTTTTTTTTTGCCAAAAGAAACCTGTTTCTTGTTTAACCAGAAATAAAATTACATTTCTTACTGACAAAAAGTTAATCTTAAAAAAATCTCAACTAAAAAGATTAATTTTCAATGATATAAAAATATACTGTAGTCACTAAAATGATCAGTTATAAACTTCTTGTTAAAATGGCTGTATTTTGATAATAATTGATAAAATTGTACTTGTAGCTTGAAGTAGTCTTACATCTATTAAATTTGGTTTCTCTTTCTATCAATATATAAAAATTTGCTTTTTGGGTAAAGATTGCATGAAATGCAATCAAAACCCTATGTTACTGACTCATACCTGCCAACTGTCACTATTTGTGGGGGATTTCCCCCATAGAGGCTCCCAAAATTAAATTTTGAAAGAGCAATTTTGTCCACAATTTAAACAAAACAATTAATTTTACAATGACTTTCAGCTTATAAAAGTATGGAGAAGCCAAAAAACAACATTTAAATGTATTTGCCGGCCCCTTTGAAGGTTTTTTAGGACTATGACAGCCATCTTGCACGCAAAACCCCCATGGGCATTTTGAAAAGTTGGCAGGTATGCTGACTTGATATCTAAGTCTTCCAAGGATGATCACTACTTTTGAGATACACATAATATAATGCATTGATCATACATGTAACACTCTAAAATATCCTATCCATGAACATTTCCAGAAATTTATCAATGAAATATATGCTAAGATATTAAAGTTACAAAATGATGTTATACTTGTCAAGAAAATTACATAACTTGTGCAAGGTGCAGGAATCTAATGTCTGTTCTAAAAATATCAATGATGTCATTGTTCAAGTAATCTTTAAAATTGGAGTTATCTTCCTTTGTCCGTTATTGTAGTACAACAAATTCTTTACACAATGCAATATTTATACCCCCGCTTTAAAAAATGGGGGGTATACTGTTTTACCTCTGTCTGTCAGTCCGTCCGTCCATCAGTCCGTCCATCAGTCCGTCCGTCAGTCAGTCCGTCCCATGAAACTTTCGTCACATTTTTCTCAGGAACTACACATCCACCCTTTCTGTAATTTGGTATCAACATTTATATATGTCAGCCATACCGTGTGATGCGTTTTCAGATTCATCACTTGACAACTTCCTGTTTACCGAACACTTGTCTGATTTTACACATGATAGCCAAGTTGAAAATTTTCGTCACATTTTTCTCAGGAACTACAATATAAGGATTTCTGAAATTTGGTTTCAGGATTTATATAAGTCAGCTATACCGTGTGATGCGTTTTCAGATTCATCACTCGACAACTTCCTGTTTACCGAACACTTGTATGATTTTACACATGATAGCCAAGTTGAAAATTTTTGTCACATTTTTCTCAGGAACTACAATACAAGGATTTCTGAAATTTGGTTTCAGGATTTATATAAGTCAGCTATACCGTGTGATGCGTTTTCAGATTCATCACTCGACTACTTCCTGTTTACCGAACAGTTGTATGATTTTACACATGATAACCAAGTTAAAAATTTTCGTCACATTTTTCTCAGGAACTACAATACAAGGATTTCTGAAATTTGGTTTCAGGTTTTTTATAAGTCAGCTATACTGTGTGATGCGTTTTCAGATTCATCACTCGACAACTTCCTGTTTACCGAACACTTGCATATTTTTACACTATTAATATTATCCACTTGCGGCGGGGGTATCATCAGTGAGCAGTAGCTCACAGTTTCACTTGTTAATTTTACTTCCCACTGATAAATTAAAGCAATCTTTACTTTTCAGTGCTTACAAGCACTTTAATTTTTCTAATGCATAACATAATAAAAATATTCTATTACAGAATGTAACAATGTAACATCAGGGGATTTAACTCTTCTACCTTCATCGGATTTACTGTGTCATATTGCTACTGATTGTAATGCTGTTTCCTGTTGTGCCAAGTCTGATGTTTTGAAACGAGACTTTTTTGTTGCCGTGACCATGAATACTTGTAGCTACACGCTGAAGATACAGTTGGAAAATCTGATAATTGATAAGGATTTACTGAATTATGCTTGGGGTATGTTACAGAGCACCAGCTTTTTCACAAAAAATCTTTAAGAGTAAAACTACTCATAAGTGATGAATGTTTCAATATATCTAATCTAGATGATTTGTGAAAAAAAATCACAGGAATCATTTCTCTCCATTTAAACTGCTCTCTTCAATGGTGAATTTTACATGCAGAGTTATATAATGTCCTTAACCTTCAAAATAGATTTTTTTTTATTTATGTTCTTTACCATGGACTAAAATATTGTCATATTTTAGTTTACAAAATTTGTTCTTTCAGGAAAAGGAGTAGGTCCGATAAGAGTCGATTTTGGCCTCAAACTTCAGGTTCATCTCCTGAAAGCTTTTGATAACATTTTAAACTTTTAAGTGTCTAATTAAGTAGATTCAATTAGTTTATGTGAAAGATTTGGTCTGATTTAGTCATTAAAGACGCTCAAATCTAAGCTTAAATATTAAAAATCTATCAAATATGCCATATTATGTCACTTTTCAGATGGTTTTTGTCAAAAATGAAAGTGTCCGCATCCGTGTTCATCCTCAACCTTTGTATATGTTATGTACCATCATAAAATACAACTTACATTTAAATATTAAGAATGAACACTTCCATTTTAGACGAAAACCGTCTAAAAATTAACTCAAATGCTTAAATTGTGAAGATTTCAGTAATTTAGCATGACTTAATGATGCTAGTATCCGATACATGTGCATTGTATGGTCAAAAACAGCCCATATTTATGTAACAGAAGTATTCTACTTTCCAATAAATAGCTAAAAGTTTACATTTTAACAATTTTGTAAAACTGCTATATTTTGGGGCCAAAAAGGGGTCTTACTGGACCTACTCCTTTATGAAATACTCTTGATGTAAGCAAAAAACAATCTACCATGTCATATGTGTAGAAAATTTATAAGTACTATTTCAGACAGGTGTTTGTATGAATACCACACTTTTAATAGTGGCTCATTGAATCAAAGGTATATTTTCTTAGTGAGATGGTTTTTCATATTTTTAATAATCTTGTCAGGATTTTAATGTACTCTCTTACATAAGTTTTAATGAAAACAAACATTTCATCTTCTTTTACAGGAACATCAGAATACCTGAACCTCTATGGAGTTTTGAGAGTCATGTATCGTGTAAACCATGTTGCGTCAATGAAACACTTTAATGTTGATTTAACTATCAAATTTTGTTTTGAATCTGGAGCAGGGTCTTGTTTACAAGACTATACCATATTTACCAGTAACAGACTTTACTATCCTGAGTGTACAGAGCCTAACTTACCTTTCTATGGTATGTATTGAAAATTGACTTCATCAAAATTAAAGATAATTATTCCCTCTGCAATTTCCATAAAAGAGTTGGCTTTGGGAATTTATTAACTATTTTTGTTCCATAGGTATTCATGATTAATCAGTTCTATTTTTCTCTCTTATTGTGAAAAATTTATATTTTGGGGAATAAAACAACTAATTCATAGCCCCATTGCTGTCTATGTTAAATTCAGTGACTTCAAGCATTCATAGCTATTATGTTTTAAGTTCAAATAATGTGACAGTCATTTTATGTCAAAACTATACCTTTTCCTGATTTGTGGTGAACAATTCAACATACCTTTAATTGCATATAAGAGTGCTTTGGTTCCAGGAAGTTGGGTAGTACAAAACCAGGTACTTTTTATCATCTGAGCAACAGGGCAAATATGCCCTCCTATTTTATTTTCATATATTTTTGATTATTTAAAAGAAACTTTTAACAAGAATTCTACAGTGATCCCAAGTCCCAAATATTTTACTTATTGACAAAGTGGAACTATTTTGTTTGAAATTTGTACTACTTTCTTGTAAGTGTTTCTGACTGGGCCAAATTAGTGGTTTTATACCTATTATAATAAAATAGGCAGATTTTTTAAGATTGACCAGAGATTACAGGCATTATATGTGAAACTAATAAAAAAGTTTATACAACCATAACTTTATTTTACATTTTGACAGGAATAACCTTTGACTATTGGAAGCCAACAGTTTGTTCCCAGTTTTCTACAGGAACATACGATCAAGGTATAGTTATATGATTTTTTTTGTATTGTTATTAATTAATTTATGATTAAATATGTTGTAAAATAAAAATGAGTTACCACCATCAGATATTACAAACAATTTATACAAATAAAGTAGCGTGTCTTAATAATCTATTTATACAAAATAGATCCGCTAACCAATATACTCACAGTAGCAGACCATTTCTTAATTTTGTCTTGGTCAACCTGCATTGCAGCACCTACATACTGTGGTTTTGTCAAAGTTTGCATATAACCTAATAGCAAATATGTACTTCGTTGAACATTTAAATTCGTGGTTCACCTGTACCAAAGAAATCCACGAAAATTGATATCCCACGAATAATAATGAATCCACAGTATTGGATATTAGTTATTTGTTTATTTTTAATATCAAGGAATATTTGCCACAAGATGCTAAGCATACAAAAATTGTACAATATTTTCAACTGGATGTTAACCAAATGAAAATCAATTATTCCTTCATCTAAATATCATTATATAAAGGGGACAATGTTATTATTGTAATTTTATAGGCTGTTCTGGTGTAACCTTTACCACCTATGCTCAGACGAGATGTCAGATGGCTGCTGACTGTTTCAGTGTGACATGTTGCTTAGATTTGGACTTTGTACCTGGTACACGTAACACTGAGCTGACATTTGCTTTGGATTCGTGTGCTGATCAAATTGACTACACTCTAGAGAGACACACTTGGACAAGAACTGGACTGAATTCAATTGATGGTATTCACTTTGTAATGGGACCATTTAAAATACTATAAAGGGTTGAAAAGATAATGATGCCATGTTAAATTCTTTATTTTTGTCATATGTTTTAGAAATTTCAACATTGGGAGATTTTCCTTATTTAACAGTGATTTATTGTTTTTCCTTCTATTAATTTTTATACGGCCGCAAAAAATTTTGCGGTCTTATATTGGTATCACGTTGTTGTCGACGTCGTCGTCATAGTTGTCGTCCGAAGACATTTGGTTTTCCCACAATAACTTTAGAGAAGTAAATAGAAATCTATGAAATTTAAACACAAGGTTTATGACCACAAAAGGAAGGTTGGGATTGATTTTGGGGGTTATGGTCCCAACAGTTTAGGAATTAGGGACCAAAAAGGGGCCCAAATAAGCATTTTTCTAGTTTCCAAACAATAACTTGTGGAAAGGTGTATGGATCTCTCTGAAATTATACTATAAGTTTCCATACCACAAAGGGATGGTAAAAATTGGCTTTGGAGGGTTATGGCTCAAACCGTTTAGGAATTAGGGGCAAACAAGGGGGATAAACAAGGGTGTCCTAGTTAAGTTAATGGACAATTACTGAAGTACAAAACATAATTTAAAAGCAGTGTAAGGGAAGTAATTCAAACACAACATTTTGAATTACCTCCCTTACACTGCATGATGTATTTAAATGGGTTATTATGGTTGCAAACTCCATTGGAAATTTGAGATTATGACCATATCTTAAGGGAAAGAATTTGTTTTTGGAAAAGGGGGGGTGGGGAGGAGGAGGTTAAAAAAAATTGGGAGTTGGGGACAATTTGTTTTCAAGATTTCAGAAATTAAAAAGAAAATTTCTTCAAATATTTTTTTTTATTTTTGCAAAAAAAAAAGAGGGGGGAGAGGAAGGGGGGTCAATTCACAACAGCATAGTGTATTGCACAAAAGCCAAAAAATGAATATAAATTCAAATCACATAACCAATTCTAGTTCTTTGACTACAGTTATTCTGTGTCAGAAACCTATTATGTGTCAAATATTTAATTAAAATCCAAATTCAGACCTGTATCAAGTGCGAATATTGTGTCCATTTTTGCCCCAACTGTTTAGGGTTGGACCTCTGCTGTCATATCCAGCTGCACTCGGCGAAGCAATTTATTAAAGGTTATTATTCCAAGGCTAAAAAATGCATAAAGAAATGATCAATAAAACTGTGAAAACCATGATGAAAATTGATTGTAAACAGGAATGTTGCAAATTAATCAAGTTTTTTAAATTTGATTTTTACAGGAATTGAACAGGTTGAATCATTGTCGAGCTCATTCATGTTAAACTTTACCCTGGACACAACAACATCAGCTACAGCTTACAAGACTACCATAGGATTGACTGCATGCTACATTTCTCCTGGAACATGTGAAGATTATCAGTTACTGACAGCATCTGACCTGAAAAAGGGAACATGTGCAGGACGTAGGAGACGTAGACGTGCAGCAACAGAGTATGTAGTGAAAATAGTTAACTTTTTAGGGCTGAATTTTGGATTCAAATAAATTTGTGAGTTTACTATCTTGCCATGTATGTAATTCCATCAGATCTGATTTTTTGGGTAATTTTTTTTTTTAAATATTGCATAGATATGTACTGCTTAAAACAAAGCAAAGGAGTAGGTTCAGTAAGACCCCTTTTTGGCCCCAAAATATAGCAATTTTACAAAATTGTTTAAATGTAAACTTTTAGTTATTTTTTGGAAGATATAATGCCTCTGCTACATAAATATGGGCTGTTTTTTGGCATTACAACGTACATATATCGTGTACTTGCATCATTAAGTCATGCTAAATTACTGAAATCTTCACAATTTCAGCATTTCAGTTAAATTTCAGACGGTTTCCGTCTTAAATGAAAGGGGCCGCATTCGTGTTCATTCTTGGTATTGAAATGTAAGTTGTGTTTAATGATAATACATAAGATATATAAAGGTCGAGGATAAACACGGATGCGGCCAATTTCATTTTTGACAAAAACCATCTGAAAAGAGACATTTTTTGGCATATTTGATAGATTTTTCATATTTAAGCTTGAATCGGAGCATTTTTAATGACTGAATCAGTTAAAATCTTTCTCAAAAGATAATTGAATCAATTGAAATAGACATTTAAGCGTTTAAAAAGTGTCCAAAATCTTTCGTCAGATGAACTTGAAATTTGAGGCCAAAACCGGCCCTTACCGGACCTTTGTTTTTATGATCCCAATACAAATGAAAGCAATCTTTCCCTTGCAGTGGTCACAAGCACTTTAATTGTTACATTTACTAACATATTGAGTTTACTTTTTCATTTTGGTACAGTGAAATTTGTCAGAATTACATAATTTGGACTTAGAAATAGGTGAAATTGTACTTGTCCAAACTCTTGTTGTAATGCCTTAAGATCTTCATCTAATTTTTTGTTTTGCTACATTGGTGTATAATGAAGACTGCAGATCAAGTTCATGATTTGTTCTGGTTTAATTACCGCCTTTTGACAGAAAAAAAATTAAAGAAAATTGTACTTTGTAACACTTAAAAATTAATGTATACTTTTATTTGCAAAGACATACATTTGGAAATATTGTAAACTAACTAATAATGTACTTTTGGGAAAAAATTATATAAGTTTTTTCTCTTTTCGAATGCTGTTTTTATTGATTTTCTAAGGGTCGACGTCAAAGACATGAAAACAGGCCTACAGATATTGACAGATAGAAATGCAACTGAAGCAGAGAAGAACTTTTATATTGCTGCCTGTATGGACTACAGTGTAAGTATAATGCCCAACCATCAGCAGCTTGTATGGACTACAGTGTAAGTATAATGCAATAGTCCCAACCTTCAACAGCTCGTATGGACTATAGTGTCAGTATAATGCAATAGTCCCAACCTTCAACAGCTCGTCATGTAGCTTTTTCACTCTGATGCAACTATAAGCACAATCAATCAGTTAAGAGATAACTGTATTGTATTTGAAGCTTTGCGGACATCCATCGGTAGTTTTACTGTCGCAAATTTAGTTAACCTGGTGACGCGCAAAGCTTCAAATACAATACAGTTATCTCTATTCTAATGAAAAACAAGTACATAATTCAATTTCAATCATTATTTCAGTGTAAAATTTTCATTAAAGAAAATTCCGCCAAAAGATGTTATCTTCTTTGGCCCCTAAACTAGGTGACGTCATAGGTATGCTTCCGGCGTCAAACGTAAACACCGGGCGTTTTCTGGCTTCTTGGACGCAATAAAATTTGATAAAAAGATGATTTCTAGGTGCAACATGTGAGTTTTTTAAAATAAATACAACATCACATGCAGTTCTGTGAGTAATTACACATGTATTTTCATTAACTAAGAAAGTCATTTTTTTACTCAGTTAAATTAAACAATGAGTGATAGATTTCTCTTAGAAGAAATTTAAAGGTCCCAGTGAATAAACTACACAGAGAAACATAGCTATTGTATTTATTGAATGGGACAATAAAACAGACAAAAGTTTAAATACCTTGACCAAGAGGAGATGACTGAAAACTTTCATTTGGTTCGCAATAAGGTTTACATTAATTCAACAGCAACCCTATGACAAAAGCATCCAAAAACTTTCTTGATATACATGTATGTTTTTGGAATTGATTTTGTGGGAAAATCTTAGCTCTTTTTAACTGCTTTCTAAGAACAATACTGTGGATTCATTAATTTTCCTTTGTATAGAATTTCTTAGATTCATGAAAACTTGCATTTTTGTGGATATATGATTTTTTGGTTTTGTTAAAGTCTGCACACAAGTCTATAGACAATTTGTAATTTGTTGAACATTTAAATTTTAGGTTCACATGTTCCAACAGAATCAACGAAAATTGTATCCTATGAATAATAATGAATTCATAATGCCTCTCTTTCATTTGAAATCTTTATATAATTTTAATAGTAACATATATTGATTGTGTTTTTTTGTGGTATTTTAGAAAAATAGTAAGGATTATTCAGTAACAGATATTGATGATAGTGATGAAAAAACTGGCGGAAAGTCTTCTCTGAAAGCTCTTGGAAGTGGTATGCCCACAACTGTTGGTGTGAGTGGAGAAGTATTCAGTGGAACCTTTGCAGTACAGGGAGGTAAATTATAAAACTAAAGGGAGCTAACTATTACAGTTGTGACGGGATTGCTTCCCTTGTGTAGAAAATTATTAGCCAGTAGTTAGAGGTTTAGCTAGGGACGTACTTCTTTTAGCTCAGTCAGTTAGAGCACTGCCTTGAAACACTGAGGTCTTGGGTTCTATTCCTGGAGGAGACCATGTGATTTTCTATTAAGAATAGTGCTCTACTTTTACACAGGAAAGGGAGGTAATTATGTAAGTACAGGGAGGTAAATTGTGAACTGTTAATAAAAACCTCTTTGTAGGTAGTTTTATTTTAACATTGAGAAATGGAATTCACCATTGGGGACACCAAAATCAAGGAAACCAAACATAGGATAAAAACATCTTAATTTTATGGTTAATGACTGTAATCCCCCTTTTTTGCCAGGGAGCTGAAATATTATATTCCACACAGTTATATTTTATAACATGTTTTGTCTTCATTATATCACTTTTATTTTTCTAGGTGAAGAAATTTTTAAGGAACTGGATTTTGCTGTTACTGGTATAAAGGATGCTTATGCTATTGGTCAAGGATTGTCAGAGGTTGGAGCCAAACTTTTAGGAGAGAAGTTAGCCAATATGACAGTTGGTGACATTGAAACATTAATGGACTTCAAGAACGTTGATCCAATATTGGTGGCCCAGCTTATGAAAGATTTGAGAGACTTAGCAAAGGCATTGGTATGTTTTTCATGCCCCATTTATGGGCATTATGTTTTCTGGTCTGTGCGTCCGTCCGTTCGTTCGTCTGTTCGTCCTGCTTCAGGTTAAAGTTTTTGGTCGAGGTAGTTTTTATACGCCCGTTTACAGGACGTATTATGGTATACCTCTGTCAGTCTGTCCGTCTGTCTGTCCGTTGTCAACATGTCGGACATTAACTCAAAAAAGTTAAACCAATTTGCATTAAACTTTGGTGAATTGTTTATATCTATTGACGTGAGCTCCCTTTCGATTTTTATAAATTTTAGATTTTACGTTTACGAGTTATGGGATTTTATTCATTAAAAAAGGGGGGATTTTCCAGTTTTCGGACAATAACTCAAAAATGCTGTCAGCAATTCACATGAAACTTTGGTGAATTGTTTATATCTATTGATGTAAGCTCCCTTTTGATTTTTATAAATTTCTAATATGACATTGAGAATTAATTGAACTTTATTTGTTTATAGACTGACAACAGATTTACTAAGTATAGTGCAACAGCACAGTGTATTGCACAACAGCAAGAAATATTTAATTGAATATAAATTCAATTCATATAACCAATTTCAAGTTCTTTGACTTCATTTATTCAGAAACCTATTATATGTCAAATGTTTAATTACAATCCAAATTCAGACCTGTATCAAGCTTGAATATTGTGTCCATTTTTGCCCCAACTGTTCAGGGTTGGACCTCTGTGTGCGTATCCAGCTGCGCTCAGCGAAGCAGTTTATTGATGAAGTTGAAATCCAATCAACTTGAAACTTAGTATACATGTTCCTTATGATATGATCTCTCTAATTTTAATGCCAAATTAGAGTTTTTACCCTATTTTCACGCTCCACTGAACATAGACAATGATAATGCGGATGGGGCATCTGTGTACTTGGGACACATTCTTGTTGATAATGGGTCAGCATAAGACTGTGTTAATATATCTGTTCAATTTTAGAATTTAAATAAAAGGACATATGGGATATATAAGTCAATGAGACAACAACCCTATGGTAAAAACATCCAAAAGACATCTAAAGGGCTAGCTTTCCTGCTTATATATTGTATTATTGGTTTCAATAAAAATTAAGATGATAATTTTATCAATATGAGTCAAGCACTAGAAGGAGTACCACTTGGTAATTTTCACCGAAGTTATGGCCTTTGGAGAAGTGAACTACATGGAAAACAGAATATATCGTGATTGTACTAATCCTTGCAATTTTTGAAGTTTTCAATAACTTGATATGCAAGGTTTGTAATACCAATACCCAGGTTATCTTATTTAATTTTGAAAACAAGTACTGTTTTTGTGAGTTATTTCCCTTGGAAATGTTAACTTTAGGGAAAGTCAAAACCTACATGTAAACACTCATTAGCGCTACAAAGATGTATTTTTTTTGGTGGTGTACACTTAAATCATGGAATAAAGTAGGTTATATAATAAAAAAAAGAAAATAATATTTAATAGAGATGATCTTTGGTATTCATTATGTTTTTTTCAATTTTCTAATTTTAGTATTCTGAGTTCCTGACTAAGCTACTGTCCAATGGTGATGAAGTGTTCAAATCCTTTGACTTTACACTGGGGGGAGACTTTAGTTTCCCTAAACAGGATATAACACTGTTTAAATACAGTATCCACATGTTAGTGGGTGGAATTATACCAATGCAGTTCTGTAAGTAATTGTAAATTTATTTGTATGTTCCAGTCCAAACATATATGTTGTTTTTAACCAAAGTATATTGCATATTTCCAGCTAAATATCTTTAATATTAATACTTACAGTTAATATCTTTAATATTAATACTTACAGTTAATATTTTTATCCTTTTAAAGTTCTTCATCTGAGTATGATTAAACAATCCATAGATTCAATACTGTGGATTCATTATGATTCGTTGGATACCAATTTTCATGGATTCAATGGGTACAGGTTAAACACAAATTTAAATCTTCAACAAATTATAAATTTGTTTATTCTTTGTCAGTTTGTTTTAGATTTATGAGTTTGACTGTCCCTTTAGTATCTTTCGTCCCTCTTCTATAGGCTTGTATGTAGACTTTTGCAAATCCACAAACATATAAGTTTTCCTCAATCCATGAAAATTTATACCCAAGGAAATAAATAAATCCACAGTATAACACTTTTACAAGAGCTTTAAAAATTTCAGAAATTGATAGATTTTTCTGACCTCGTGAAAAATTACAAAAAAAACAAATTTTCACCTATTTTTAGACACCTTGGTAAAAACACCAGTGTGTGTAATCTTCATCATTTAATATTCATTGTTTGTTTAATTGTTTTGTACTGTGTACAAAACAATATGGCTGCTCTTAATAAAAATACATATTATTTGGATTGAATTAAAGACTAATATAAATAAGAAGATGTGGTATGAGTGCCAAAGAGACAACAATATGCATGTTTTTAGTAGTTTTAGAAGAAATGTTGCTAAAAAATTGGAACTTCAAATTAGCATGTACTGTGGATTTATTATTATTAGTGTGATACACAATTTTCGTCAATTTCATGGGAATAGGTAAACCATGAATTTAAATGTTCAACAAAGTACAACTCCATATGTTTGTATGCAAACTTTGGCAAATCCACAAAATCAAATATACACGAAAATGCCATTTTTTTTCAATCCATGAAAAATTGGTACCAGCAAAAATAAATGACAGTAAATATTTTAATGAAGCAACTTTACATTTAGTAAGACCCTAGGAACATAATTTCTACACAGGATCTTATGATAATACAAAATTATGTTTTTATGCCTCCGCATTGGGGGGACATATTAATTTACCCCTGTCCATCTGTCCGTCTAGATGAGAATACATTGTTTGTCCGGCTATCTCCTCCTAAAGTTTTGGAGGTACAACTTTAATATTTTGTAGGATGTTCGAACACATAATGAATTACAGCAAAGTAAGACCTACAAATAAGTCAGCATGACCAAAATGGTTAATTGACCCCTTAAGGTGTTATTGCCCTTTATAGTCAATTTTTAACAATTTGCATAAATTTTGTAAATATTTGTAAATTTTTACAAAATATTTTCCTCTGTAACTACTGGGCAAAATTCATTATAGATAGAGATAATTGTAAGCAGCAAGAATTCTCAGTAAAGTAAGATCTACAAACACATCACCATCACCCTCTAGTTTTAAATATTCTGAGAATGACAGTAGTCAATTTTTTGGTACTAGCTGCATAAAGAGATCATGGTTTGTCTGGCTATCTCCTCCTACAGTTACATCATCATACATAGTGTTAAATTTATAATTTCCTATGGTCAGGCGGGGGCATCAGACAGCTTACCCATTTCAAGTTGTATGCCAACATCACTGTTTGTCAAATCTAAATTATGTGGAACTATACTCATGCATATGGCAGAGCAGAAAGAAGGGGGGGGCATTGTCCTTGGTATGTTTCATAGTAGGTTAAGATTTTGGGAAATAAGAGTAACATCCAGGAAAGTTTGTTGTTATTTCCAGTGTGAGACTAAATTTTAATGTAAGTTTTAATAAAATTTCAGCATTTGGTGCTGGAGCATACTACGGAATGAAGTTTGAAATTGCAGCCAAGGTGTTAGAAATGAAGGCTATATGTGGTGTAGAACCTTATGCTGGAGTGACTGTCTATGGTGAACTAGGTATTGGATTTTTACTGTATGGAAAACTCCGTTTAGAGGGAAGAATTATGGACTTGCGTTTCCCAACAACAGCTGAGATTACATTCAATAAGTTCCCTCTAGATGTTGGGTGAGTAGCAAATATATTTTTATTGCCTATAATTGCTTACATCCACATCATTTGAACTTTGGTGGAAAGTTGTCTCATTGGCATTCATACCACATCTTCCATTTTTTTTTTAAAGAGACCTGAATAAATAATTTTGTAGAGTTTGTTTTGACTTTGCAGATGCATTAAATGTAGAAGAAGCAAGTGTTCAATAAATGTGGCTAGTGCCTCATAACTTGACCCCTTTTTGTGGTGCTGATGATTTGTGGTGACTAGTTAAATTATTTAGCTAGTGCCTCATAACTTTGCCCCTTTTTGTCATGCTGATGAATATTTGCATTATCTGATCTATTCTTTACAGTCTGGTTATGTACTTGGCTCTGACCCCAATAGAGCTGAACTTGTATGCCCTGGTGACCCTAGAGGTCGATCTTGGTATTACTAGTTTTAAGAAAACCTTGTTTAAAGCTAAACTATGGTCATACAAGGCTCCAACAATTACTAAGAAACTGATCGACAACAGGAAAGATGAAGAAGACAAAACTCCTCCAGATATTTCACCATTTACTGACGATGAGATTCCAGGAAGAAGGAGAAGGGTAATATGATTTTTTTGTTTTGAACTTTTTATTTAAATCCTTTAAAAATGTTCTATAGTTCGATGTTAAAAACTTTGCTTTTTTCTAACTGCTAGGTAAAATCTTTTGAATACATTTAATTGATACATGGTGTTTCAGAAGTTGTGTAGAAAAGTGAAGAGAAAAGGGAAAAAATTGATGATAAAAAAAAATCCTAATGATAAAACACTAAAGAAAATTGAAAATATAATTGAGCAACATGAGATATCTTTCAGCATTCTGAATTTCACCGCACTTTAATGATAAGAATCCATAACTTACAACAAGTAACTTTCTATATTTAAATATTTAGACCACAGCAAGTTGTGAAGTGGACCAGATAGCAGGTAGAGATTATGTTGAGCCAATGTTTGAAATCGCTGTTCGTGCTGAGGATGATCGAAGTGACGTGGCTTACTTCCTTGATGTGGGAACAGTACCGGGAGGAAAAGATGTAATGGACCAGCATACTCTAGGTGGACCAAAGACATCAGTTGATGAGGCAAGTCTTTATAACATGCTTGTTTCTAGTATTCAGGTGATAGATTTTTATTTCAAAGTTTTCATAATTTTATTACTTCATCAAAATTGTATGCCAAAATGAATACTTTTCTATTGCCTGGTCTTTGAGATGTCTATGCAAAGATATATATTTGTCTTGTCTTTGAGATTTGCATGTAAACATATATATTGTCTTGTCTTTGAGATGTCTATGCAAACATATATATTGTCTTGTCTTTGAGATGTCTATGCAAACATATATATATTGTCTTGTCTTTGAGATGTCTATGCAAACATATATATTGTCTTGTCTTTGAGATTTACATGCAAACATATATATTGTCTTGTCTTTGAGATTTACATGCAAACATATATATTGTCTTGTCTTTGAGATGTCTATGCAAACATATATATATTGTCTTGTCTTTGAGATGTCTATGCAAACATATATATTGTCTTGTCTTTGAGATGTACATGCAAACATATATATATTGTCTTGTCTTTGAGATGTCTATGTAAACATATATATATTGTCTTGTCTTTGAGATGTCTATGCAAACATATATATTGTCTTGTCTTTGAGATGTACATGCAAACATATATATTGTCTTGTCTTTGAGATGTACATGCAAACATATATATTGTCTTGTCTTTGAGATGTCTATGCAAACATATATATTGTCTTGTCTTTGAGATGTCTATGCAAACATATATATTGTCTTGTCTTTGAGATGTACATGCAAACATATATTTGTCTTGTCTTTGAGATGTACATGCAAACATATATATTGTCTTGTCTTTGAGATGTCTATGCAAACATATATATATTGTCTTGTCTTTGAGATGTCTATGCAAACATATATATTGTCTTGTATTTGAGATGTACATGCAAACATATATATTGTCTTGTCTTTGAGATGTACATGCAAACATATATATTGTCTTGTCTTTGAGATGTACATGCAAACATATATATATTGTCTTGTCTTTGAGATGTCTATGCAAACATATATATATTGTCTTGTCTTTGAGATGTCTATGCAAACATATATATATTGTCTTGTCTTTGAGATGTCTATGCAAACATATATATTGTCTTGTCTTTGAGATGTACATGCAAACATATATATTGTCTTGTCTTTGAGATTTACATGCAAACATATATATTGTCTTGTCTTTGAGATTAACATGCAAACATATATATTGTCTTGTCTTTGAGATGTCTATGCAAACATATATATATTGTCTTGTCTTTGAGATGTCTATGCAAACATATATATTGTCTTGTCTTTGAGATGTCTATGCAAACATATATATATTGTCTTGTCTTTGAGATGTCTATGCAAACATATATATATTGTCTTGTCTTTGAGATGTCTATGCAAACATATATAATGTCTTGTCTTTGAGATGTACATGCAAACATATATATTGTCTTGTCTTTGAGATGTACATGCAAACATATATATTGTCTTGTCTTTGAGATGTACATGCAAACATATATATTGTCTTGTCTTTGAGATGTCTATGCAAACATATATATTGTCTTGTCTTTGAGATGTACATGCAAACATATATATTTGTCTTGTCTTTGAGATGTACATGCAAACATATATATTGTCTTGTCTTTGAGATGTCTATGCAAACATATATATATTGTCTTGTCTTTGAGATGTCTATGCAAACATATATATTGTCTTGTATTTGAGATGTACATGCAAACATATATATTGTCTTGTCTTTGAGATGTACATGCAAACATATATATTGTCTTGTCTTTGAGATGTACATGCAAACATATATATATTGTCTTGTCTTTGAGATGTCTATGCAAACATATATATTGTCTTGTCTTTGAGATGTACATGCAAACATATATATTGTCTTGTCTTTGAGATTTACATGCAAACATATATATTGTCTTGTCTTTGAGATGTCTATGCAAACATATATATATTGTCTTGTCTTTGAGATGTCTATGCAAACATATATATTGTCTTGTCTTTGAGATGTCTATGCAAACATATATATATTGTCTTGTCTTTGAGATGTCTATGCAAACATATATATATTGTCTTGTCTTTGAGATGTCTATGCAAACATATATATTGTCTTGTCTTTGAGATGTACATGCAAACATATATATTGTCTTGTCTTTGAGATGTACATGCAAACATATATATTGTCTTGTCTTTGAGATGTCTATGCAAACATATATATTGTCTTGTCTTTGAGATGTCTATGCAAACATATATATTGTCTTGTCTTTGAGATGTACATGCAAACATATATATTTGTCTTGTCTTTGAGATGTACATGCAAACATATATATTGTCTTGTCTTTGAGATGTCTATGCAAACATATATATATTGTCTTGTCTTTGAGATGTCTATGCAAACATATATATTGTCTTGTATTTGAGATGTACATGCAAACATATATATTGTCTTGTCTTTGAGATGTACATGCAAACATATATATTGTCTTGTCTTTGAGATGTACATGCAAACATATATATATTGTCTTGTCTTTGAGATGTCTATGCAAACATATATATTGTCTTGTCTTTGAGATGTACATGCAAACATATATATTGTCTTGTCTTTGAGATGTACATGCAAACATATATATATTGTCTTGTCTTTGAGATGTACATGCAAACAAATATAATATCTTGTCTTTGAGATATTAACTTGTATAAAGGAAAACCAACTTTTTATGAATGCCTAACAGTGATTTAGTTTTAAGCCAAGGACCAGATCTGTCGGTTAACATCCTGGATAATTATATAAATCTATACAGAAAGAGGATCACTGCAAACTTAATCATCTGTGGATTCATTTTAATGGGTACCAATTTTTAATGTATTTTCATTGATACATGATTTTGTTGTTTAAGAAAAATTCTGCATGCTAAAGCTTTAATGTAATTTGTATTACATTGAACATATGTACTTGTAGTTCACTTAAAACAATGAAATCCGCAAAAACACATTTCTCCATGAATTTGAGATGAATCCACACTATATTTTAGAGAAGAAAGTTTCCAGTTAGTATGTTTAAGGGCCAAGATGTAATGGATACTGTTTGATGTTAAATGAGCAACATAATAGCTGGTACACGAAGTCTTATTGACACTTATAGTCTAGTTAATTTTTTATGTTGTTTTTTCAGAGACTTAGTGCTACTGGAGTTCCTCTGTATTTTACAATGTATGCACAAAATGACGCTGGTGAGCGCTCCATGGCAACATGTGATTTACATACATATGATGTAACTCTTCCCGGTGGACGATTCACAGAAGACTTTTTATCAACCAGTAATCCAGCCGTGATGAAGGCATCTGTTGTTGTTTATGAAGACTCAGATATAGAGTTGACACAAGTAGGATTGGGATACGGAAAAGATGTGTGGGGTGATCAAGTAATTCCATGGAACACTGTCAATGTGAATCCTGATGCCTATGTACCACCAGATCTAAGTAAGTAATTGAGTGTCTCTGTAGGCGATCAAGTAATTCCATGGAACACTGTCAATGTGAATCCTGATGCCTATGTACCACCAGATCTAAGTAAGTAATTGAGTGTCTCTGTAGGGGATCAAGTGATTCCATGAAACACTGTCAATGTAGATGCTGATGCCTATGTACCACCAGATCTAAGTAAGTAATTGAGTGTCTCTGTAGGGGATCAAGTGATTCCATGAAACACTGTCAATGTAGATGCTGATGCCTATGTACCACCAGATCTAAGTAAGTTTACAGTTACACTTAAAAAAAACTGTGGATTGAAGAAAGATTGTTATTTAATGGTTTTGCAAATGTTTGCATACAAGCCTATAGGAAATTGCCAAAATTTGATTGCTAGAGCTTGCAATAAGACATTAGGGTTCTTATTGTTGGACAAAATTAACAAAAAATTAACAAAAAATATTTTTGTGTTTGAAATTACATGAACTGATTAAAAAAGATAGATACTTAGAAATTGGAGCTTTTGTTGTGGGTTTTTTACTTGGATGTTTTTACAAAATATAGTTTTATAAATGCTCAACATGAAAAGGACAGTTATTAAAAATTTAGGTTTTAAGTTATTTGAAACAAAATTAAAGGTACATTTCAGACACATTTAAAAACAATAGTTTAGTAATCATTACATATGTTTGCTTAACAAACAGTAAGACAATGTTTCCAGATACTATCATTATTTCTTACTAAAGAAATACCTGAAAATTAGTAAGCTAATTTATACCAACGCTGATGATGAACTGATCAGCAATCAACTAAAATGTTTTCATTTACACATATTTTTTTAAGATTGACAAACATTTCCAACAATGTTTAATTTTTTGTTATAAAATTTTGATGGAAATAAATAATAATTGAACATGTATAAGGTAACTTGTCACTTTTTGAATATTTATTATTTAGGTAATGACCCACATAACCATAAAGTTATGGAAATGTTCACAGACTTCAGAATAGGTCGACTGATTGCACCATTAGGAGGGGCTGTCTCCAGGGAAGCTACACATGGGGATTGTGCTAAAAGGTGTGCAGATTCACCAAAAACCAAATGTATGAGCTTCAATTATGACTTTTTGAATGCTACATGTGAACTGCTGGAAGGAATAGAAGGTCATCACTATAAACTGGCACAGGCTGGATTGTATCAGCACTACGAAAGACTTGGTATTGGACAAATCTTGAGTTTTGATTATAATACTTTGTGGCTGACCCATAATAAGACACATTACTTCAACTTCCGTATCATAAACGATTTAGGATTTGAGAGTATTATTTCCACCCCGGGTGTTATGGTGGATATTACACCTCCAACTACAGGTGAGTTATCTTTTTAAAAGGAATTCAAATTAAAAAATGGTAGTAAATTTTGAAGAAGAAAAAAATATTTATGTCACAACTTATAGTTCATGGATTAAATACGATTTCTCCTACAGATTCAGTAGTAAATTAATCATACATCATATTATATTTAAGGTCCTATATACAACAGCACAATTGATTATTTGGAACTGGTAGATTGCAATGCAAAAATAATACCAACCGATAGACAAGACTTCCTAATTTGGTGTAGAGGTGAAAATTCAGCAATTAAAAATCACAGGTATATATTATTGTTCTGTTGGATGCAATTCTCAGTATATGAAAAATGTATAAAACCATGTACTCTATCTTGATAAGGATTTCAAGGAATTCTGTGAAAGAAAAATAAAACAAAATGATATGCCATTTTTAAAATGTCTCTATAATTTTGATGTTGGTCTGTAAATCTTATACCCCTTTGATTCTACAGTACATGTGACCACATGATACTATGTTCTAGACATGGTTTCACATTTTCCACCAATTCTTTCTTCATTTTTTCAACAAAACTTATGTTACTACAGTAAAATCTGTATGAACTGGCCAGCTATGGGACTATGAAAGCAAATAGGTAGTTTTGGACAGTTTGTTCACACTTTAGATCAGCAGGAATTTATTGGCTTCTGATTAGATATTTTATCCACTGAGCATGACATTTTTAGTGAATAAAACAATTGGCTTTATACCTGCATGACATCATTTGGAAATTCCTGTTATTGGTCTTATCTAGTTTTGCAGACTATATGTAGACATATTGAAGTTTTTCTTGTTTGTTATTGGTCTCATCTAGTTTTGCAGACTATATGTAGACATGTTGAAGTTTTTCTTGTTTGTTATTGGTCTTATCTAGTTTTGCAGACTATATGTAGACACGTTGAAGTTTTTATACGCCCGTCAATTGACGGGACTTATTATGGTATACAAGTGTCCGTCCGTCCGTCTGTCTGTCTGTCCGTCCGTTCGTCCGTCTGTCCCGCTCCAGGTTAAAGTTTTTGGTCAAGGTAGTTTTTGATGAAGTTGAAGTCCAATCGACTTCAAACTTAGTACACATGTTCCCGTTGATATGATCTTTCTAATTTTAATGCCAAATTAAAGTTTTTACCCCAATTTCACGGTCCACTGAACATGGAAAATGATAGTGCGAGTGGGGCATTCGTGTACTGAGGACACATTCTTGTTGGTGATGATTCAAAATTTCATTTTTGAGTTATTGAGTATTTTGTAAAACAGGGGAGGGTTTTTTACATGTCGCGCCGTATCTCAAAAATAAGTTATGATTATTGCTTAAAACTTTACACACTTCTTTGATATATTAATCTAAAGATCTGTATATTTTGGTTTTGATTCAAAATTTTATTTTGGTAATATTTAGTTTTTGTAAAAAAAAAACAGGGTGGGGGGTTTCACATGTCCCGCCGTGTCTCTAAAACAATATATGGTTATTGCTTAAAACTTTCTCTTAAACTATTTATGATTATTGCATAAGACTTCCACATAAGACGTCGGGCGTATCATGCGCTCATGGCGCAGCTGTTTATTCTTGTTTGTTATTGGTCTTATCTAGTTTTGCAGACTATATATATGTAGACAAGTTGAAGTTTTTCTTGTTTGTTATTGGTCTCATCTAGTTTTGCAGACTATATGTAGACATGTTGAAGTTTTTCTTGTTTGTTATTGGTCTTATCTAGTTTTGCAGACTATAAGTAGACATGTTGAAGTTTTTCTTGTTTGTTATTGGTCTTATCTAGTTTTGCAGACTATATGTAGACATATTGAAGTTTTTCTTGTTTGTTATTGGTCTTATCTAGTTTTGCAGACTATATGTAGACATGTTGAAGTTTTTCTTGTTTGTTATTGGTCTTATCTAGTTTTGCAGACTATATGTAGACAAGTTGAAGTTTTTCTTGTTTGTTATTGGTCTTATCTAGTTTTGCAGACTATAAGTAGACATGTTGAAGTTTTTCTTGTTTGTTATTGGTCTTATCTAGTTTTGCAGACTATATGTAGACATATTGAAGTTTTTCTTGTTTGTTATTGGTCTTATCTACTTTTGCAGACTATATGTAGACATATTGAAGTTTTTTGTGTTGTTTGGTTGCTGATGTATACACACACTTCCTCTTAGGGGCTCTCATTTGAGGGGGGGGGGGGGGGGGGTTGATCCCGGATCCCACTTATTGTTTTGTCAGATTTCTGTATCCTGTAATCATTGTAATAATAAAGCTTGTAATTTCATGTGTCCCGCCCCACTTTGTTTCCCGTTTTTACGCTTAATAATTTGACTATCACATGTCACGCTTACCAAAAATTGGCCAACCCCGCATCAGGCTTAGACCCAAATGAGACCCACCTCTTAGCCATAAAACTTTTCCATAGAAAACACTGAATATGTGAAAAAAAGGGAGATAATGAGTATAATGAGTCAACTTTAAATTTATTATTTATAGATTATCGTTGGTCATCTCAATGAGATTGATTTTCTCGTTTGAGCCGGGACGGTGAAAGTGAGAAAAGCAATCGAGTTAAGATGACCAATGATAATCTGTTTATCGTTTTTTTACCTATGACGATGTTGTTAATTTCATTGACAACGGCACATGCACCCTTAGTTTCTAGCAATAATTTTATATATCACTCTACTGTGCTGAGAAAGGGAATTATTAGTCAGTAAGATCAATGGAAAATTTCGTAAAATAGCGATAATATATATTCTTATATCTATAAAGTATGTTGTAACGGAACATTTGTTGTACCTAAGAATTTGAACACTAACATTTGTTGTACCTAAGAATTTATAAAGAGTTAGAAATGTCTCAATTGTACAGTTTGAAAACTATCATTTCATCTTTATTCTGTAGAGTGATACAAGATGGACCAGAATCATTGGCTGTTTTCAATGGACCAATATTTATGAATGACATGATGTATACAAGAGCAAATAATTATATCTCAGGTAAAAAGAGTTAATTTTATTTAATTTTCTAATTTTGTTGGTGTATTCGTATGAGAGAAGATTTATGTTAGACCTAATTAAGTTATTTTCTTATTCACTCTAATTAGTTGGTTCACTGTAACCTTTATAAAGTAAAATCAAGACCAAAAAGTTGGAAACATAGATTAGCAATTTCTAAAGGTGATATAGAATTTTTACCTAAGAAATATATGAAAATTATACCATCAAAAAGAAATATTGTGTTTCTATGTTTCACATTTACTTTAGCACAACATCAAGCAGTTATTTTTTTATGACATTGTTATATCAGGGAATATTTTTTACATTTCAAAAAATTATGTTTAAAGAAATACAAAAAGATCATTGCCCTTTTATGCCAGAAACATACATGTATCTAATTGACATGTTATTTATAGAATGGCTTTCCACGCTTTTTATGACAGTCATAAAGATGAAAGTGGTAACTTTTTTATTCTGATTATATATGGTTATATATTTTGGTGTTTTTCAGCAAATTGGGATGGATTTGAAGACAGGGAAAGTGGTCTTCTCTTTATTACTATAACTGTTGGAACTGAGATCTGTGAAGAAACAATCCACGATCATCATGATCCACATGCTCATCTGTTTGATATATCTCAGTGGACACATAGTGCTATGATAAGTCCTATCCCAGCACCTTTTACACAGCTACCAGGTATGTTCTTATCAATTGATACCTTTTAATAACTAGATTTATTATAATACTTTCACTATAAACAGAAATTTTAAACGTTTTTCTTTTTTTAATACCTGAATGCCTGGTGTAATATAGACGTCAGAATCACACAGACAGGATGTTTTTGGGGTTTACACCAATGACACCATTACACCATTTAATAAGTGAATATTTCTCCATTGGAGTTTTGCCTTGTTTATAATAAAAAAAAATATGAGTAGGTCATCATACAATAGAATAAGTTTTAAATGGTCCAGAAAAATAGTAAATGTTAGAATCAATTCTAATTGAGGCCTGTTATATTTGTAGATGACCAGTATTTTATCACAGTCAGAGCTATGAATGGTGTGAAATATGGAGGCCCCTTAGCAACAACTGTGTGCCACACAACCCCTTACATCGTTGATAATTCACCTCCAATTATATATGAGCTATATAACATTGGGTATGATGAATTCCAGTATAACCTTACCTACAGACACAATTCATCGTAAGTATTAAAATTTTTTGTTAATCTTATGGTAGCATACTGTCTTCTAGTATGAAAGATTGAGGGTTTCATCTGCAGCTGGGTCAAACTTATATTTTATGATTTTAGATTCATGAGTTTGACTGTCCCTTTGGTATCTTTCGTCCCTCTTTTTATGATTTCTGATGCCAGCAAAACGATTTATTAGCAATGACTAGTTGGTTTGGAGTCAAAAAGGGTAGCATGTTAATTTGCAGACTGTAACCTTGTACAGTTGAAATTGGACTCAGCAATTCCATCTCGTACAGAACAGGGTTATTAATTTGACTTTGGCATGCTACCAACCTGAAATGAATGTAATGATTGCTGGGTTTGTCCTGTCCAAAGAGAATATTATGCAGTGCTGTCAGGTCTCATGCAATTTGTGTGAGACTCACACATTTTCGTGCTTATTTTGCAGCATTTTCCTTTGATCTATTGTTTTTATGGCCCCACAACGAAGTTGTCAGTGCCATATAGTTTTACCCTTGTCCGAAATTCCGAAATCCGATATTCTGAAATTCCGTAATTCCGTCATTCTGTCATTCCGCAACAAACCATTATACAGAGTTTTTTTCTAAACGCCTTCAGAAATTGGGCTGATTTTTGGTATGTGAGTTAACCATGATGAGTTACAGATCAAGTATAAGTTTCGTTCCGCTCCACTAATTTTTGCCGAAATTACAGACTTTGGACTTTGAGAAATTGTTGAAAACCAGTTATACAGACTTTTTTTCTAAACGCCTTCAGATATTGGGCTGATTTTTGATATGTGAGTTAACCATGATGAGTTACAGATCAAGTATAAGTTTAGTTCCGCTTCGCTAATTTTTGCTGAAATTACAGGCTTTGGACTTTGATAAATTATTGAAAATCATAGTTATACGGATTTTTTTTCTATACCCCTCCAGATTTTGAGCTGAATTTTGATATGTGAGACTACCATCATGTTTGTGTCCACATGTGTTATTGAAATTGCAGATTTTTCAATTTTTTGGGACGGGGCCATTCGTGTCGCTTTGACACATCTAGTTTCTCTTTGATCTTTACAATTTTTGCCAAATCTCACACATTTGCTTCATGAAAACTTGCATCCCTGTGTTATGTGTTAATCTTTACATATCTTTATGTTTTCAGTGATCCTGAATCAGGTATATTGTATAATGATTGCTGCCTTGGACTAACCCAAAGAGACTGTTATGAACTTCCCTGGACACGACTAGATTACAGCGATTTTGTTATGCTTACTGTGTCCATAACTGCTGGTATACCAATATGGGTTAAAAACAAAGCTATAAATAATGGTGAGCACTCTTATTTTTAAAGATTCCTTATTAAGATTTTATCATGTGTGTGTCAGAGAATATTATTGTTAAGGGCATATACAAAAGTTTAAAACATGTTTAAGTTTTTCATCATTAACCGGATTTTTGTGACAAAAATGTTGGTTATTGATTTGGGGATGTACGGCGGGCGGG
The DNA here is from genome assembly GCF_965363235.1 of Mytilus galloprovincialis. Lineage (NCBI taxonomy): Eukaryota > Metazoa > Mollusca > Bivalvia > Mytilida > Mytilidae > Mytilus > Mytilus galloprovincialis. The sequence goes on along the minus strand of NC_134850.1, from coordinate 41,628,448 downwards.
GGGTCGGCAATCAAATGTTGTCCATGCATTAACTCATGAACCGTTCAACCAAAGCTTTTAAAATTTTAATATGCTGTTACTGACAACTAAATGAAGGTCAAGTTCAATAATGGCGATTTTGACTTTTACCGTTCAGGAGTTATGGTTCTTGAAAGATTGAAAAATGGTTTTTCCAGTCGTGTCCGTGCATTTACGCATGAACTGTTCTACCAAAGCTTCCCAAATTTTAATATGTGGTTACTGATGACAAAATGGAGTTCAAGTTCAATAATGGCGATTTTGACTTTTACCGTTCAGGAGTTATGGTTCTTGAAAGATTGAAAAATGGTTTTTCCAGTCGTGTCCGTGCATTTACAAATGAACTGTTCTACCAAAGCTTCCCAAATTTTAATATGTGGTTACTGATGACAAAATGGAGTTCAAGTTCAATAATGACGATTTTGACTTTTACCGTTCAGGAGTTATGGTTCTTGAAAGATTGAAAAATGGAGTTTCCAGTCGTGTCCGTGTATTTACACATGAACTGTTCTACCAAAGCTTCCCAAATTTTAATATGTTGTTACTGATGACAAAATGGAGGTCAAGTTTAATAATGACGATTTTGACTTTTACCGTTCAGGAGTTATAGTTCTTGAAAGATTGAAAAATGGCGTTTCCAGTCGTGTCCTAAATTTTCTCATGAACCATTCAACCAAAGCTTTTGAAATTTTTATATGTTGTTGCTGATGACAAAATAGAGGACAAGTTCAATAATGACGATTTTGACTTTTACCGTTCAGGAGTTATGGTTCTTGAAAGATCGTAAAATGGCGTTTCCATTCACTTTATTGCATTTACTCATGAACCATTCAATCTAAGCTTTTCAAATTTTAATATGTTGATACTGATGACAAAATGGAGGTCAAATTTGATATTGACGATTTTCACTTTCTTCATTCATCAGTAATGGTTCTTGTGATATTGCCAGGACACAAATAAATGTTAATAAATCCGGTTTGCTGTCGTTGTGACAGCCTCTTGTTTTATAGTATGTTATTACAGTATTTAGGTGAAGACATATTGCCAAAGAAAATATTAATGTCATAACCATTGTTTTTGGAGATACTGAGATAATTGATGCAAAAAGAGGAGAGACACAAATTACATAAATTGCTGTCCAAACCCTAAAACAACTTTCCATGGAATAGTCAATACAAATTGTATATGAAGTTAAATTTTGATTACAGTGGACCTGAGAACAATTAGAGCAGCAGACCAGCCAATCATTGTGGACCCAACCCCTCCAGTTGCAGGCAACGTTTATGATGGACAGAGTTATGGAGTAGATCTTGCATTCACAAAAGATCCAGACGTGGTAAGCTTTCACATTCTTCTGTCTCTTCATAGACAATATAACGGGGTAGCCCCCAAATTTTCCTCAAGTTTTAATTTTTCTTATATTTACACCAATAAAAGGTTAGGGGGCCATGTATCCTCTGCCATAGTCTTGTTGAAATTCACGGTTGCATTTTATATTAAGGGTATATTGAATATAAAGTAAGATGAATGGCATTATGAAATCAAAAGATTTTTTCAATGAATATAAGTTGTTGTATTAGCAAAAGATTTAATAGTTTTATTTTATAATAGTAAGTATTATTAGATAATAAGTGGCGGATCCAGCCATTTTTAAAAGGTGGTTCCAACCATATGACCCCATTCAAAAGCATATATCGTAAAAAAAAAAAGGGGAACCGCCAGAACACTCCCCCTGGATCTGCCACTAGCAAACCTATGCATGTATAAATGAAGAAGTACCATTAAGTGGTTAAACAAAACGTTATAAAGTATTTACCCAATGAAGCAAATTGTATAACTTGGGCATGAAATCAATTGTCAGGTTGTAACTATTTATTCCTATCGTTTCAACCTACAAACAAACAAAAAACAAATTTTCAGTCACATAATAAACACAATAATTCAAATCAAATTAACACCATAAATGTTCCGTAAATTCACCTACAACTTCATCATTGATTCCGATTGTCCTTTGAATTTTATATGTAAATGTTATTCAAGCGTTCCATAGTTTTTCCACACGTTGATCTCTGTATTGATATGTAAATGTTATTCAAGCGTTCCATAGTTTTTCCACACGTTGATCTCTGTATTGATATGTAAATGTTATTCACGCGTTCCATAGTTTTTCCCAAACGTTGATCATTGTAACATAATAACATCTGCGAATCATGTTCATATATAAAACAAACGTAATTATCAGTTCATATTCATTGTTCTGTACACGAAACTGTTAAATAACTGTTCTTAATCTGTAATTCAACTTACGCATTGACATAATACACCCAAGTTATGTGTTCCGCCTTGTCATTCATTTACGGGATTGTTGATAATGGGGATAGTAACGACAGTTTTGATATTGGCATATGCTAAATTAAATTCAACAAAAACAAGATATATATCGTTCAAACGATACATTCCCCCGGCAAATAGTCAATCCTTTAACTGTTCCTCAACTGGTAATATAACAACAAGCCTGTGCACGGAACGGCGTATGGTTTGATCCTCGCATCCATTGTATGAGACTCCTTGACTGACATTTTTATATCTGAGAATTACATCTCTCACAAACCCATCTCTTCCGGCATTTGCCTCAACGATCTGTGCCATTTTCCATCGTCCACGGACAATGTTTGAATCTTGCACTATCACTAAGTCCCCAACCTTTACATTCCTTTGTTTGGTATGCCATTTTTGACGAATGATTAGCGTAGGAAAAAAGTCTCGTGTCCATTTTTTCCAAAAGTTTTGGACTACTTGTTGAATAAATTTCCACCTCAATTTATAATTGCTGTTCTCATTGAAGTTTCCATTAGGAACACGAATGCTTGATCTACCTAATAACAAATCATTTGGACACAAATATGATCCTTCCGTTGGGTCCGAATTTTTTGTTCCAATTGGTCTTTCATTTAATAGATTAGATACTTCAAATAACACAGTCTGTAACTCAGAAAACGTCATCACCGATGTTCCTATGGCAACCTCCAAACTCTTTTTCACAGATTTGACTAGTGATTCACTGACTCCGTTTTCCCATGGGGCATCTGCCGATTTGGTAGTGACCCAATCCATACCTTTGCATTTACCAAACGACTTAATCGGTTCCCAGTCCCATTTGTGAACCACTTGCTGCAGTTCTTTGCCTGCTGCCACAAGTTGTGAACCTGAATCAGATATCATTTTTCTTGGATATCCTCTAACAGTAACAAATCTTCTTAATGTCATTATAAAACTGCTTGTATCATAACCCTCTGCCAAGTCAACATATACTGCTCTGGTGGTCACGCAGTTAAAAAGGACGCCATATGCTTTACCATGTGTTCGTTTCTTCACAGTATCTCGAATCATAAATGGTCCAAACAAATCAACCGCACAATAATAAAATGCTGGTGCAGGTTGTAGTCTCTCTATCGGTAACATACCCATCTGCTGTCCTACAATCCTTTTCTCTCGCTTCCTACAAATGATGCATCGTTTCTTTACGAGCTTAATAATCCGACGTACCCCAGGAATCCAGTATCTGCTCCTTAATTTGGCCAACGTTGTATCCACCCCTGAATGATCCTCCGAATGAAAGGAAGCAACAATCAACTTGATAAATGGATGCGAATTTGGCAAGAGAATAAATTCAGTCTGATTCCAAGTGCGTTTCATCCATTCTTGCATTCTTTGTCCAACTGTTATTATGCCATCTGAGTTTGTTTGTACACCTAACCTTCGATATCTCACTAATGAATCCTTCGGGAGACTCTTTTGAATATGTTTTATCCATATCATTTCTGCTCTTTGTATATTTCCTGCTGAAATTCGGTTCGCTGCACCTTTGAATGATCTATGTTTAGCTATATCCAGAATTATACTTGTCACGCGCAACATCTTGCTTACATTCGAAAATCGATTAAGATCAATGTCACTTACATCGGGTACAATGTCTCTACTCTTTTCTTCATGTTCAAATGACATCGTGATTCCAACTGCATCCGGCAACTGACTTGATTCTGAATAATCTTGCCTGATCGGCCATTGTTCAATGGGCAACCGTAAAAAATCTGGACCCTTTTGCCAAACTGATTCCATTACCAATGCGGTTGGATCTGTTGCTCTCGTGGTCAAATCAGCAGGATTCTGTTCCCCTTGTACCCACCACCAATCAGAAGGTTCTGTCTTACTTTGAATCTCGGCTATTCTAGTTGCCACAAATGTTCCGAAGCCATAACTTTCTCTTTGTATCTGAGCTCTTACTATTGTTGAATCTACCACGTGAATTATTCGAATAAAGTTAAAGTCCATCTCCTTCACTATTTTTTCTCTGATTCTTGATGCAATTACTGCACCACATAATTCCAACCTCGGAATCGACAATTGTTTTGTTGGTGCTATCCTGTTTTTTGCTATAATCAGATTCGCTTCATATGTCTCGGGACCGATTTGCCATCTTATGTATGCACATGCTCCATATGCTACACTGCTTCCATCTGAAAATACTACTAATACGGGGTTCTTGTATGCAGCCTCTGGCTTAATACATCTAGGAAACTGAATCGACTCTAGTTGAAATACTCCCTTGAAGAACTCAATCCACTTTTGTCTCATTGCATCTGCTATTGGTTCATCCCATCCACCATTTCCTCCATCTGTCTTGCAAAATGATCTCAAAAGTAGTTTTGCGGTTAAAACAAACGGACAAGCTAACCCTAAGGGATCATAAATGCTCGCAACTTGACTAAGAACCATTCTTCTCGTGAGTATCAACGGTATGTCATCTATTTGAGTTTGTTGCAAATCTTTATCAATGTGTATTCCTCGACGTTTACTTGAAAAATTAATTTTTGCTTGAAATGTAAACATGTCATCTCTCGGTTGCCAAATCATTCCTAGAATCTTTTCCTTTGGTTCATTTGAAATATGTAATCCGCTCCATTGGTCGGACTGCTTCCCTGTAACAATCCAATGTTTAATTGTAAATCCACCCTTTGCAAGTAATTTTTCAGTGTCTTCCATTACCTTTCTTGCCTGATCATTATTGTCGACAGAGTTAATGATATCATCAACATAACTGTTTCTAAGAATCATTTCGGCTGCCTCTGGGTAAATATCTTTACTCATTTCCGCAGTCATTCCTAATGCAACGGTTGCAATAGTGCCACTAGGTCTGTCCCCAAAAGTGACCGTCTTTAACACATAATGATCAGGTTTTCTGCTTGCATCGAGATCTCTCCATAGAAACCGATGCGTATGTTGATCAGGAACTGAAAGTTTGATTGCATTATACATCTTTGAAATGTCTCCTGCAATTCCAATTCTATTTTGTCGAAATCTCAGTAGCACCACTAACATGTCATTCAATACATTCGGACCCTTTGCCCAATAATCATTTATCACATGTCCCATGTATGTGGAAGAGGAATTGAACACAATCCTGATTGGGGTTGACTTAGAGTCGGGTTTTAGAACCTCATGATGCGGTAGATAATGAATTGGTCCTTCATAATTCCTGACCTCGTAATCTGAAAGTTTTCTGGCAACGTTCCTATTAACCATATCTTTGATTTGATCATTGTATGCATTTGCATAGATTGTCCCGGTGCGTTGTAAGCGTTTCTCTGTCGATTCAAGACGATGATTTGCTGCTCCTATATTGTTAGGCAATTCTGCCGATTCTCTTATCCATGGATAAGTTACAGTCCAACGTTTTTCATCTTTGTCATATTGAAGTCCCTTTCTTATCATGTTCAGTTCTCGTTCTTCTGCTATAGTATAATTACCATTTCCGATCGGACATTTACCACACTTACAGTTTCCACATTTCGGGTTGCATTGAGTTCCTAAGCTTTCAATGTTGAAAAAGTTATCCAGACTTTCCTTCAGTCCATTAAAATTTGCAATATGTATGCTACCAGTGTCGTATTGTTGTCCATATAAATGATGAATACGTACAAAATGGTGAGACACCGTACCAACTTTAAGAAGCGTGTGACTACCTCTCAAACAGTAACCAAATTGGTTTTTCATCAGTTGAAGATTTCCTACTTGTTCTGCCTTTGTTGGTAAAAGAACACAGCAATCACTGCCTATCAATATGTCGACTTTTCCCTCAGGTCGAATCACATCCTTTTCCGTCACGCTTTTGAATAGCTTAGCGATGCCACGGATATCCACCCTAGTCACGTCTGCCGTAATTTGATCCATTCCATACGTCCTTATTTTCCATTCCTGTCCATTTAAATCAGTTAGTGGAACTATATATTCTTTACTTTGGATATAGTCAGTAGTGTTGCCGACCTTTGTCACGGACAATGTTACATCTCTTCCCTTGAGGTTCAGTCTCCGTGCAGAATCATGTGTTATAAGTGAGATGTTAGCTCCCGGATCCCATAGTGCTGTCAAATAGTTTCCATTGCTCGGAACCTTGCTTATCATGAGCAAAACGTCTTCTCTACCTTTATCTCCATTAACAATACTGATACAATTGTGAAACGTTGATCCATTGACTTGAATTCCATGTAAAGCTTGATGGTGCATCCTCCCACACATTTGTTGATTTTCATCCAGGACATCACACGGTTTCCTATTTGAACAGTATCTTGATAAGTGACCAATCTTGAGACAACTAAAACATCCTCCTTGTTTGCGAATTAAATCTATTTTAGTCTGACCATCCAATCTACTAAACGCTGTACATTTGCCAATATCATGATTATCAGTCTCATGATACCAACAACTTCTACGGTTTATTCTCATAGGTATATTATTCTTCGAATTCATTCCATCACCGTTCTGTTTATATCTATTACCATGCGACATAACCTCTGCTACCTGTGCCAATCCATCAACTACCTGCTTCAATGTTTCTTGATTTTGCTTTACTTGTGCTTGGAGAGATTCTACTGCTGTATCTTCCTCCAATGTTGTATTGTAAACCTTTGATTTAAGTAATGTTCGACTAGCAGAACTGTCTCGTAAATCAGAATGAATATATTCCATAGCATTTTTTTCTTCTAAAAGAAAATTTAGTAATTCCGGAAATGTATGTGATCCATACTTTTGCTTACGAAGAGCCCATACCCTCTTCTGCAATGGAGGTAAAAGTCTCTCGATTTGACTGATCATCGTAGCTGTGTTCATTTCAAGTTCCATGTTCATTCTTTTAAGATCGAGCCAACATCTCTCGACAACATCAACTGTGGTTATAAAGCTCATATAATCACCATCAAACATTGGTTTCAGTCCTTTAATTTCACTTAGTACAGCATCAGCAAGCTTCTCTGGCTTTCCATACTTAATGTCTAACCTTTTCATCATTTCCGTAAAATCGTTGTCAACACCTTTGACAGTAAGAAGTGCTTCTCCCGTCAAACATTGTTTAAGTGTAAACGGGTCATCTTTCATGAGGAGGTTGTAGTCTTGTTTGAAGCTTGGGTAATCTCTTATATTCCCAGTAAAAACAGGTGCATCCAGTTTTTTCACTCTCATATTATCCTTGGTACACTTTACTTCCTCAATGGGTTTTATGTCTTTTACCTTTGCTGCTTCAACCACTTTGCCCATCATTGACCTTGCTTCACAAAGTTTTTGATAAAGATGATCCATGTCTGTATTACTGTGCTCAATAATATCTTTATCTGTTTCGTCGTCAGAATCCAAAACTTCCAAGTACGAGGCATGACCCCCTTCCATCTCAGAATAAGCATCTTCAAGGTCCTTGATGATTAGTTCCAGTGATTCTTTCGATTCATTGTTGTGATGACTCTTATTGAACCGATTCAATATTCGATGAAATTTTCCCTTTGCATTGCTTCTCTTCTTTTTCAAAACTTTTTTCCCATCTCCAGGTTTGTCACCATTATTTGTAGGCATGGCTTTGCGTTGAAATGTATAACTTGGGCATGAAATCAATTGTCAGGTTGTAACTATTTATTCCTATCGTTTCAACCTACAAACAAACAAAAAACAAATTTTCAGTCACATAATAAACACAATAATTCAAATCAAATTAACACCATAAATGTTCCGTAAATTCACCTACAACTTCATCATTGATTCCGATTGTCCTTTGAATTTTATATGTAAATGTTATTCAAGCGTTCCATAGTTTTTCCACACGTTGATCTCTGTATTGATATGTAAATGTTATTCAAGCGTTCCATAGTTTTTCCACACGTTGATCTCTGTATTGATATGTAAATGTTATTCACGCGTTCCATAGTTTTTCCCAAACGTTGATCATTGTAACATAATAACATCTGCGAATCATGTTCATATATAAAACAAACGTAATTATCAGTTCATATTCATTGTTCTGTACACGAAACTGTTAAATAACTGTTCTTAATCTGTAATTCAACTTACGCATTGACATAATACACCCAAGTTATGTGTTCCGCCTTGTCATTCATTTACGGGATTGTTGATAATGGGGATAGTAACGACAGTTTTGATATTGGCATATGCTAAATTAAATTCAACAAAAACAAGATATATATCGTTCAAACGATACACAAATGTATTTCATTGATTTGTTATGTGTTTTTTGACAGATTTGTGCCAACTGGCAAGGCTTCTTTGATCCTGAATCTGGAATTTCATTCTACATGGTTAGCGTAGGTTCTGAACCATTAGAAAATGTGACAGACATTTCTAACTTGACACAGATCAACAAGAAGTCACATGAGGCCTGTGTTCTTCTGCAACCAGGATTTTATCTTGAACATGGCAAGACTTACTATACAACAGTCTGGGCCTATAATGGAGCAGCTAGACAACTAAATATTTCTTCAATTTCAAATGGAGGTAATTTAAACTACAATAAACAAATGTACAGGTACTTAAACGACTTGGTTTGGTAATGAAAATATACATTTTAATACACATGCAGGGAAAAAGTAGTAGGTAAATGGTTTTTATTTTTGAATTTCTTATACTATTATATTGATTGGCTGTTAATTATACCAGGATAAGGACGACAATTATGGATTTATTATGCAGTATATTTGGCTAATGTTTTAGATGCCTAAACTTTGCCAAAATTTCCCATCATTATAACCTACTGATTTCCTATTGGCTTGTAAACATAATTTGTCAAAATGAAGAAATCAAGTATCAATAAAATTCCAATTTTTCCTGTATCCACCAAAATATGTAAAAAATTAATCAACAGTATGTATGATATAGGAATACTTTTTTGTCCTGAGATAGTTTGAACTTAAATTTCTTTATCATTTTAAATTTATCATCATAATTTCAAGAAATTTTTAAAATCAAGCCAATGGCACAGCACTGTCAGCTGGGGTGATGATTCACTCTGTAATGTTTTTGCCAAAAAAATTGATTTGTATTGAGAAAGAGGTATTTAAAGATGTAAGACACTTAAAATACTCAGTATAAAACTGACTTTTCCAATGCATGCTCATTATTTTTACTACTAGTTCTGGTTGATTTATCTGCACCTGTACCCGGGGAAGTCGTTGATGGAATGATGGATAATTTTATTGACTTGGACTACACATCAAGTCAGGCTAAAGTGGAGGCCCAATGGAAGGATTATTATGACCCAGAGTCGACTATTAAACAGTATGATGTACAAGTGTCCAGTGCTCAGTAAGTGTACATGCTTTGTCATGGTTATCAAATCTTATAATTTCATTCTAAATTCTATACGGCTGTGTTATACTAAAATCTTCATTTTCTTAGTATTAGGAAAACATTTTTTGGTTAAGAAGCGAGGCCATTTCATGCATTGAACCTAGATTTTTTTTTTTTTGGGATACGATTGCTTTCAAGCAATCTGTAGATTTTTACCATTGACTCAGGGCCATGCCCTCACGTCAACCGTTTTATTCTAAACATTAAGGAACATCTCAGATTTTTAAGATGTCTTGCTTTAAAAGGTAAAAGCAAACAAAAGGATTGAATTTAAACAACTTTCCTTTAATGTTCTTCTCAATATCTTCATGTTTCGATATTTCCCTTGACTTATATGCGTGTTTTTAACAACACGGAAATCAGAATTAAGCAGTATTTATATTTAGTTTTTTTATAAATTTCGAAACACGTCGGAAGGAATTCCCCAGTTTTGATAAAATGTGAGAGTTCTCTGAATCCGATAAATCTATTTCTGTCATATAAGAACTGAAGTAGAGTTTTTCTTATATGTCACCGTTATGAAACTGGTATTTGATATCGTACTTCTATAAAGAAATGGAGAACCATTTAGGTCGTTTAATTACATTTAATATACATTCTTGCTACAAATCACAAGTCTAGGGTTTGTTTAGGTAATTATGTGCATGCGTATAGTTTTCTTGACTACAAAGGGTACTAGATTGAATGGTTGCTCTGGATTCCCCACTCCATTGATTAATTTGAAACTCATGAGATCATTTCTATGTCTGTCTGCTATTGAGGGTTATTGTTGTTGCATAATTTTAAATCATGTATCATTTAAATTAAAATAAATGTAGTCCACAACATAAAGGTGTAATTAGAACACTCCTTCAGCCGAAATAGAGTCTTCCATATTATCGGTTCGAATTGTCTCCCTATCGTAAGTAACTTCCGTCAATTCTGAATCAAAATACGACGATACGTCGAGAAAAATTAACTTGTTCTGTCGATAGACGTCGTATTATATTAAAAGCGATCGCAATTTTAAACAGAGGAATGTGTACAGAAAGGAGTAATGCCCACTGACCCAAAGGAAATTAAATATTTAAAGAGTTAGAAATGGGGTTCTTCCTAGAATTCACGTAGGAAAATAGGTGATAAGATATGAAGTGAAATACCTTCTCTCACTCTCAGTGACTGCTGTGGAAAATAAACTTGGAATTAATAGTACAAAAATAAAACACAATAATTTCATTGTTCATACACTTGTATGGAGGATTGGCTATTTTTAAACTTGAGTAAATATTCAGATTACGTAAATTACATTTTACATGCAGTTGAATTATTTTGAAAATAATACTAATACATGTATCAATGAAAACAATGGCAATCATATCCCTCAGACCAATCATGCTTTTTTATTATTAGTAGGTTTTATTATATATATGAATTGTAAAGTAAGAACAAACTATTAGGATAAAATGAAAACTTTATTTCAGAAACATGTCTAACGACTTTACAGTGATTAGAGAATGGGTGACGTTCAGTAACGATTCCACCAGTGCTAGGTGGCTTAATTTCCACTTGGCACACAGAGATAGAATAAAGATAGAACTAAAAACAACAAATGGAGCTTTGAATTCCATCGTAAATGAAACTGATTCATATGTTGTGGACTTAACTCCTCCAGCCCTGAGTTACCTTGGAGATGGATTGACACAGGGTGATGATATAGACTTCCAGGTAAGTGGTTAATTTTAGAAAGGGGAATTCCAGTGTGACTATCAAACCATCATATTTATGTATACGTATTATAAATCAAAAGAAGCAATTATGGCAGATCATCATCTTTATTTGACAACCTTTGCCTATATAATTTTTCTGATAAGTCTGATTTTTTTCATTTCAGCGAAGGGTCATTTGTTTCTCACCATAATGAACCCAGTCTTTTAATTAACAAACAATTAAGTTTCAATTTTCTTCTTTTTCTTCTTTTTTTTTTTTTTTAAAGTTTTTGATATATATTTGTTTTTCATGAATGTTCAACATTAATTTTTGTAGTCTGATGCCACTTCCTTAAGTACAAACTTCAAATTTGAAGACAATGAATCTGGACTGGATTACTATAGAGTACAGATTTACGAGAAGTACCAGGGTACCAGAAGACAAATTGTTCCAGGTAATTTTACTAGTGCAAAACATATCATAATGGTATGTATGTCAGAACACAATTAGTTCTGATGAACTGTTCTAATCAATATATGTATCATATGTCGGAGTAATAGGACATGAATAATGCCACAATTAGTTATTTAACTCGTGCAAATGGGTTTTTTTACATAAAGCTGATATATGCAGATAGGCTTTCCTAAACTAGTTAATGCTTCTTTTATTGTTATATCTCAAAATCTGTAGGAGCTGTATTCCAAGTGTTGAAAATTATCACCAACTTAAAACTGAAGAAGTATGTGCAATTTTAGGTCCCCATTTATAATAGCAGAATGTCAATTTTCACCCAATGAGTAGTGATATAGACTTAGTTGACCCACTTGTTTTCTTGCCAGTTTTTAAATCTACCCATATGAAATATGAAAACAGATACCTAATCCAATCATCTTCTAATCAGTGTTCATTAAAAAAAGTAAATGTGTCTTTTGTATTTTTCAGTTAATAATGGTGACTGGATGGATCTATTGGGCAACCCTACAAGAACATCTTACACTCAAACAGGAATGTCCCTTAACCTTGGGGCTGCTTACAGTATTAGAGTGGGATCCCTTAACAAAGCAGGACATATGGCAGTGTTTGAAACTGATAGTGTTAGAGTGGATACATCACCACCTTCTGTGAGTGGATCATTTTAAAATGATAATTTTACCAGACATAAACCTCTTGTTCACTTTGAAAATTGTTAAATGTTGTGAAAGCTTTACAGAGATGGTTTTCAGGGAAACCTTATTTATAGTATAACCAATCGCCGTATTTGAATATCAAAAAATAAGACAACGCGTGACCGAACGATGCATGGATTAAACGAGTGCGCAGCACAAGTTTAATCCATATCGGCGTTCGGTCACAAGTTGTCTTATTTTTTTATATTCAAATACGGCGATTAGTTATACTTTTTATTACATTGTCAAATGGCTTTTTTTATGAAATTAATGTAGAAAATGTAAGGGACTATATGTTTTTCCTATGCATTTTGTTTTGATCCGACGTTATCGACGTCTTGACAACGCCTATTGTTGTATGACGTCAGAGAGTGAAATAACCACGTTTATTTCACATGTGAAATTATCGGTTTTTATTTAACTGGGAAATCAATGTAATTTATTGCAACCAATGTAATAAAATGTTTTAATTTTCTCTTTTACGCTTAAAAAATGTCAACATTATTGAAAAATTTGAAGTTAACTCTAAATTATTGTGTGCATTTATTATTATTAATAAAAAATGCAATAATTTCTGAATTACAGTATTCTTATTCTGCTTGCATATATTGATATTTGATGATTTGTTTTAGGTCATGTGGTTGAAAGTAGGAACATTAGTCTCTGGTGTAGAGGAGAAAGTTGATGGATACGTGTGGCAGGCCGGTACAAAAGGGATCAAGGCAGCCTGGTTGGCTATTGACCCTGAGTCTGGTATTATTGGGTATGAGGTTGCTGTCGGAACTACTCCAGGTAAATATTTTTAGATTAAATTTAAATGAAATAACTTTTTGCTTAACTATATATCTAATGATCTATTCAAATGTTACCAAGCCTGTCAAATTAGTTTTTCTGTTGACATTTTTTTTATTGTAAGATTTTTTGTGAAATGAAGGCAAGGTCTAAAATCATGATAGTGTGATAGTTTCCATATACTGTACAGTATACACTGTAATAACATATTTTGTATCATTCTCAAAGGTGGAACAGATAAACTAGGCTGGACATTATATGGTGCAGAAAATGATGTGTATATAGATGGTCTTACTCTTGATATAACCAACCTGACTACCTATGATCCTGTGTATTACGTCAGTCTGAAGGCCCAGAATGGAGCACAATTACTCAGCTCGTCAATCACATCTACTCCTATTGTTGTTGTGGAAGAAGATAGAGCCGGTAATTATTTTATAGTCACAAATTGAAAAATAGAAACACTTTTTTTTTAAATGATGTGAAATACAATCTAATGCTGCAAGTACTGAAGTCTATCTTCACTAAATTTTCCATCTGCTACAATAACCTCTATGAAATTTGAAATTTAAGTTTGTTTCCATATAATTACAGACAAAATGTAAATGTCTTTATAAAGGCAAGTTTCTACTGAGTTAAACATACTGTGGATTCATTTATTTTAGTGTGTTCCAATTTTAATAATTTTTTTATACGCCCGTCAAAATTTTGACGGGACGTATTATGGTATACAAATGTCCGGTGTCCGTCCGTCCGTCCGTCTGTCTGTCCGGCGTAAACATGTCGCACCGTAACTTGAGAACGACTTATCTAAATTTCATGAAACTTAATATAGTTGTTCTTTATGATGGTCAAATGATCTGTATACTTTTTGGTGAAAATAAGATTTAAACTTTTTGAGTTACGGCACTTTGTAACTAAAACAGGGGTGTGTTTTTTTTCACATGTCGCACCGTATCTCAAAAACGATTCTTGATTATTGCTTAAAACTTTACACACTTCTTAGTTATATTAATCTTAATATCTGTATACTTTTTATGCCCCACCTACGATAGTAGAGGGGCATTATGTTTTCTGGTCTGTGGCTCCGTTCGTTCGTTCGTTCGTTCGTCCGTCCGTCCGTCCGTTCGTTCGTCCCGCTTCAGGTTAAAGTTTTTGGTCATGGTAGTTTTTGATGAAATTGAAGTCCAATCAACTTGAAACTTAGTACACATGTTCCCTATAGTATAATCTTTCTAATTTTAATGCCAAATTAGATATTTACCCAATTTCAAAGTCCATAAAACATGGAAAATGATAGTGCGAGTGGGGCATCCGTGTACTTTGGACACATTCTTGTTGGTGATGATTCAAAATTTCATTTTTGAGTTATTGAGTATTTTGTAAAAAAGGGGGAGGGTTTTTTACATGTCGTGCCGTATCTCAAAAACTATTTATGATTATGGCTTAAAACTTTACACAATTCTTTTGTTATATTAATCTAAAGATATGTATACTTTTTGGTGATGATTCAAAATTTCATTTTTGAGTTATTGAGTATTTTGTAAAAAAGGGGAGGGGGTTTTTACATGTCGTGCCGTATCTCAAAAACGATTTATGATTATTGCTTAAAACTTTACACAATTCTTTTTTTATATTAATCTAAAGATCTGTATACTTTTTGGTGATGACTCAAAATTTTATTTTTGAGTTATTGAGTATTTTGTAAAAAAAGGGGAGTTTTTTTTTTACATGTCGCGCCGTATCTCAAAAACAATTTATGATTATTGCTTGAAACTGTACACACTTCTTTGTTATATTAATATAAAGATCTGTATACTTTTTGGTTTGATTCAAAATTTTATTTTAGTGATATTTGTAAAAAAAAAAACAGGGTGGGGGGGTTTCACATGTCCCGCCGTGTCTCAAAAGCAATAAATGGTAATTGCTTAAAACTTTCTCAGAAACTATTTATGATTATTGCATAAAACTTCCACACAAGACGTCGGGAGTATCATGCGCTCATGGCGCAGCTGTTTATTATCAATGTCTGCATACAAGCCTATAGAAAATTTGTAATCTGTTGAAGATTTAGATCATGGTTTGCCTGTACCAATGAAAACCATCAAAATTTGTAACCTGTTGAATATTTAGATCATGGTTTGCCTGTACCAATGAAAACCATCAAAATTGGTATTCAACAAATTAAATAACAATGAATCCACAGTAGCTGAATATTATATGTACCAGTTTTTATTTGAAATGTATATTGCTGACCTTTATACAAAATTAATTAACCCTACTACATAGGTATAGATTGAATAGTAAAGTCTTAAGTAATGATAGAGTTTATCTAAAATCTATAACATTATATACAGGTCTTATTGTTGATGGAGCTGATGGAACAGATACTACCTCAACAGAATTGGGCGTGGACGTTGACTACACTGTAGATACCACCACTGTTACTATACAGTTTGATGAATTTGAAAGTCACCTTCATGGTGTGATGATGTATGAGTGGGCTGTAGGTACCTCACCAGGTGGAGAAGATGTACAACCATTCATGAGTGAGGGTATTATACATTCAGAGGAAGAAAATGTAGCAGGAGATGGTTAGTGTTGTCTGCTTTTTGCTCATTTTGAGTCATATTTATCTTCCATTGTCAGATCCAGATATACTCTCCCTCAGTTAGTTGTATCTTGACTGACACGAATTACTTGCTATCTTGTGTATAATTGTCTTCATATTAATTCATAGCTCCTTAAATATCCTTCCATATAAGCCAAATAAAATTAGTATGGTTTTTCAGTTTTGTATCTTTATTTTTTTGAATTTATCACACTAGTTTTACATTGCTCGAAAGCATTATATTCATTCTCTTTTCTGACTTGTAGGTGTAACAAGTTCTGGACATGCCCATGCCACATTACCATTGAAGCCAGAGACCATTTATTATTCATCTGTCAGGGGAATCACTAATGGTGGAAATGTTGTCCAGGCATCTTCTGATGGTTTTATGGTTGATATTTCACCACCTACAGTCAATATTGACAGGTAAGGAAAATAGCTTAGTGTGTGCAATTTACAAGTAAAAGATGTTCCATAAAAACATATATGTGAACTAGGAAAGCACTTCAAAATCTGATCTAAAGCTACATTTTCCAAAGCAACACACCTTAATCTGTTAAGCTTTTATCCTGTTTCTACTTAAGTCATCCTGTATTAAATGACATAGATACTAAAATAAAGGTTGGAACGATGCTATTTACTCTTTTCATTCCAGTAGAATATTACTCTAGAAAATCCAGTGGAAAGCTGTGTTCAACTGAATTCAATTGGATTAACCAGTTGAATTGCAGCAGGATTTTCAATTCCAGTGGAAAACAATGAGATTCCACTGGATTCACATCTTCGTTATTGGTACATATTTTCATTTTTGAAACTTTAAAATTATATTTTAATAGGTTAACTGACAAGACAGCATCAGATCAGGACATCACTAGCGGTAATTCTCTGTACCAGACGACAACTGACTCGCTGACTGCCCAATGGACATACAATGACACAGAGAGTCGTATAGAACGTGGATGGTATTCAGTAGGAACCTATCCATTTGCTGAGGACATCGCCCCAATGGTTGAGGTAGAGATTTCATCCATGGATTTCAGTACTTTACCATTGGCTTATGTTACTGCTGTTGATACAGGTATGTTAGACAAAAAAAAACAGTCTGGGATATTCTGTACTTGCTGATGAATAATGATAAGGTATATTTAACCCTTAAACATTTGATTTACTTACAATTCTAACAGTAGGTTTGTGCCTGGAAGGAATGCTAACATAGATAAACAAAAAAAGTACTTTACTTCTCTAAAATATTGATAACCTAGTTGACTGAGTGGTCTAGGGTGCTGCACACAGTTAAGGTGATGTGGTTGATAATTCAAACTCAACAGCTTGCAAGAGCAAAAATGCATTTTGTTAATTGATTAGCCTTATTTAAAATATATATCATTCTGTGGATTCCTTTAATTTCATTGGTACCATTTTTTTGTGGAATGAGGACAAATTGTGTCTGCCAGAATATTTAATTTCATAGTTTTTATACGCCCGTCAAAATTTTGACGGGACGTATTATGGTATACAAATGTCCGGTGTCCGTCCGTCTGTCTGTCTGTCTGTCCGTCTGTCCGGCGTAAACATGTCGCACCGTAACTTGAGAACGAATTATCCAAATTTCATGAAACTTAATATAGTTGTTTCTTATGATGGTCAAATGATCTGTATACTTTTTGGTGAAAATAAGATTTAAACTTTTTGAGTTACGGCACTTTATAACTAAAACAGGGGTGTTTTTTTTTCACATGTCGCACTGTATCTCAAAAACGATTCTTGATTATGACTTAAAACTTTAAGCACTTCTTAGTTATATTAATCTCAACATCTGTATACTTTTTTGTGATGATTCAAAATTTAATTTTTGAGTTATTGAGTATTTTGTAAAAAAGGGGGAGGGTTTTTTTGCATGTCGCGCCATATCTCAAAAACTATTTATGATTATTGCTTAAAACTTTACACATGTCTTTGTTATATTAATCTCAATATCTGTATACTTTTTGGTGATGATTCAAAATTTCATTTTTGAGTTATTAGTATTTTGTAAAAAAGGGGGAGGTTTTTTTTACATGTTGTGCCGTATCTCAAAAACGATTTATGATTATTGCTTAAAACTTTACACACTTCTTTGTTCTATTAATCTAAAGATCTGTATACTTTTTGGTGATTATTCAAAATTTTATTTTTGAGTTATTGAGTATTTTGTAAAACAGGGGAGGGTTTTTGTCGAGCCTGCAACTTTTGTTGCAGAAAGCTCGACATAGGGATAGTGATCCGGCGGCGGCTACAGCAGCGGCGGCGGTGTTAGCTAACTTCTTAAAAGCTTTATATTTTAGAAGGTGGAAGACCTGGATGCTTTGTATATAGATGCCTCATGTTACGAAGTTTCTGTCAGTCACATGTCCAATGTTCTTGACCTCATTTTCATGGTTCAGTGACCACTTGAAAAAAAAAGTTCAGATTTTTTGTAATGTTGAATTCTCTCTTATTATAAGTAATAGGATAACTATATTTGATATGTGCGTACCTTGAAAGGTCCTCATGTCTGTCAGACAGTTTTCACTTGACCTCGACCTCATTTCATGGATCAGTGAACAAGGTTAAGTTTTGGTGGTCAAGTCCATATCTCAGATACTACAAGCAATAGGGCTAGTATATTCGGTGTATGGAAGGACTGTAAGGTGTACATGTCCAACTGGCAGGTGTCATCTGACCTTGACCTCATTTTCATGGTTCAGTGGTTATAGTTAAATTTTTGTGTTTTGGTCTGTTTTTCTCATACTATATGTAATAGGTCTACTATATTTGTTGTATGGAATGATTGTGAGGTGTACCTATCTAGCGGGCAGATGTCATGTGACCTTGACCTCATTTTCATGGTTCAGTGGTCAAAGTTAAGTTTTTGAGTTTTGGTCTTTTTATCTAATACTATACGCCATAGGTCATCTATATTTGGTGTATGGAAATATTTTATGATCTTTATGTCAGTTGCGCAAGTTTTATTTGACCGTGACCTCATTTTCACAGTTCATTGCACAGTGTTAAGTTTTTGTGTTTTGATCTATTTTTCTTAAACTATAAGTAATAAGTCAACTATATATGTTGTATAGAAGCATTGTTAGCTCTACATGTCTGCCTGGCATGGTTCATCTGACCTTGACCTCATTTTCAAGGTTCATTGGTCTTTGTTTAGTTATCTTGGTTAATGTTAAGTTTATGTGACAGTTGTATTAAAGCTTAGCTTTATACTTAGGACTATCAACATAATATCAATGATTAGTATAGAAGGCGAGACATTTCAGCGTGTGCACTCTTGTTTACATGTTGGGCCGTATCTCAAAAATAAGTTATGATTATTGCTTAAAACTTTACACACTTCTTTGATATATTAATCTAAAGATCTGTATACTTTTTGGTTTTGATTCAAAATTTTATTTTGGTCATATTTAGTTTTTGTAAAAAAAACCAGGGTGGGGGTTTCACATGTCCCGCCGCCGCCGTCTAAAACAATAGATGGTTATTGCTTAAAACTTTCTCATAAACTATTTATGATTATTGCATAAGACTTCCACATAAGACGTCGGGCGTATCATGCGCTCATGGCGCAGCTGTTTATTACCATCACCATACAAGGTTACAAAAATTTGTATTTTATTGAAACTTAAAATCATGATTAACCTTAACCCACAAATTCCACAAAGATAGGCGCCCTACACATAGTAATGAATAAACCTTATATGTTTTAGGAAAGCCAAACATAATCAGCATCTGGGCAGAGAACAAAGCTGGACTAGTGTCTGAAGTAGCTACTGGATCAGTTATCATTGACAAATCTCCACCAGGAGAAGGCTTTGTCTCCTGTCCTGATTATGTTGGGGTTAGTATAACTAGTTTTGTTATTGCCTTAAATGTTATTTTATCATATAAGTATGCATCAAATCATGTATACTTTCAACTTCTTTGCTTAGGTTTAAATAAAACATTGATATAAATAATTTTTTTTTTAAATCAGAAAAGACAGCTACAATTTAATATATATTTGAATTCAAGATGTATTGTATGCAAGCATGAGACAGCAACTAGTTTATAACTTATACGGCATTTGGTAGGGATTTGTGTCAATGGCAATCGTACCATAAACTGATTGTAAAATCATTTCTAAGTTTCCAGCAAGGTGGACTTATCTTTGTATCCATATATCATATGTTTAAAGGTTCTATTAAAAAAATGAAGTGATATATGTGTTTATCACTGTTGTTTACAGTTGAATGCTCCTATACTGTGTACATGGCATGGCTTCCTGGACAAACAGAGTCCTATCCAGAAATACATCATAACAATGGGAAGTCAGCAAGGATCAAATAATATCTACAATGGAACAGAGGTCCCAGGATACATGAGTCAATATTCAATCCAAGGTGAGTTGTAACTCATACTTAAAGTGATGAGCCAGGTTGTAGGAGTTAATAATTACGGGTAATACATAATGAGTTTTAATTAACAATATGCAATTTAAAATGAGTTTTATTTCAATACCAGAATTGAGGACTCGTGACATATGAATAAGGTCTTAGTTTCACAAGTTATTTTCCAACTGCAACAAAGAATTCAGCAAGGATCTATGCATTCAAACATTGATACTTTAATTTTGAAAACCAATTTACTGCTACAATGTGTTTGAATATCTTTAGAGTAACCATAATTTGATAATTTGAAATAATGATTTAACCATACATACATAGGAATAATAAATTTTATTCATTTTATTAGGTCTTGGAGACAAGTTACATCATGGAGATAAATACTATGTGACAGTGACTGCAGTTAACTATGTTGACATGGAAGCTTACGCCTTCTCCGCTGAGATTGGTATAGACTCGACACCACCAACCTACGGTAAAGTGATTGACCTTCACACTACATACAGAGTAGATGTCACGGACACTGAGATGACGTTAGCCATGAATGCCAAGAAATGTGACACAGATGAAGGTAAGAACATATTACAGTGAAACCTGTCTGAAAATAAATCTGTGTAATGCTGAAGTTTTTATTATTGTTTGAGATAGGTTAAATTTAAAAATATACCTAAAATTTTACACAGATTTTGGGATTCTGTAAAGTTGGTTTTTTTTCTTGTGGTCTAATATTTTATTTTATATTTTCCTATTTGTACAAGCTCTCAATCTTCAAGCTTTCTGAGCAACAATACATATTTTTTCTTAAATTTTTTCTTATTTATAAAATTAATATTTTAGTATATACACTAGAACTATATTGTGTACTTTGTGAAGTGATCAATAAGATGTTATTGGTATTTCTGATGTATTAAATGATTTTATATCTATTTGTAGAATGTGATTTGCTGGATGCCACTTGTTCAGAATCTATGACTTCAGTGTCAGCCACGTGGCAAGCATTCCAAGATCCAGAATCTGGAGTACTGAGGTCAGTTTAAGATACAAAAAAAGTACAATTTCAGATATGGTCAGTTGACAGACCTTGAAAGACTCAAAATAGGTTTTAAGGTCCTAGCATATGACACCTTAATTAACCATATTCTCATTAACATAAGCATCTGTGATGTCTACCATTCCTCTATTTATTAGTCTGCTAACTTACTGAGTTTGAATACAGAGAAATCAAAGGAAACAATTTCATTTTGAACTGGGATTCCCTGGGAACTTGATAGAAATTATGTATGTGCTAAAAAAAACCAACTTGAAATATAGTAAACTATGTCTTAAAAATGCCTAAATGGGAGTTCACATCCATATTCACAGACATATGTTGATTTCAAAATAGAAGGCTAATGCAATATCACATGTCTGCTGTTGAGAAATTTGTCAAATGTTATGAGCAGATGAATACCAGTTGACCTAAAAATTTTAATTCAAAATTAATTGATTCTCTGAAATGAAATTATCAAAATTTCAGTTTATTTCCATACAACAAATATTCAATAGGACTAACCGAATCTCAATTTACTGATAAATAAACTTAAGATTTCTAGGTTATTTATTTCTGTGCATCAAAATGAAAATAATGTCCAATTACTAGGTGAATAAGCATTTGTTCAGGATGTTGTTAGCTAATCACTATGCTTTAAAAATATTTCTCAGAATGCAATACACTGGACGTTAAGCAACCAACAATCAATCAATCAATCAGATTCTGAACTTGTGTATTATGCATTGAAATAAGTCTTTGTTATATTTTCATAGGTACCAGATAGCGCTTGGAACAACACCTGGTGGTGGACAAATCAAGCCTTTCTTTGACATAGATTTAGAAGATGGAGTCCGTTCCTATACAATTGGTGCTCTCAATCTTGTTGGTTATAGAGTGGTAAGTTTGAAATTTTCCCCTAAAAATTTCAGGTTGAGTTGAAATGTATGATATGTGTATACTGTTTACAATTAAGAGTGAATGGCAAAAACATTAACTTGCCTTTTCGATGGCAGCTGCCATATAGAAATTTATAATCTATTATTAGATAAATATACATTTTGTGTATGATTATCATACTCAGAATCAGAATTCAATCAATCAAAATGCTGGATTTAGTGTTTTGAGCACAAATTTTGTACTCAAGAGAACTGAGTAAAGATTTTATGATGCAGAACCCTGGTTTCAATTACAGCAATACTTGTGTAATATTTGTCAAAGTAAAAAGACTGCCTTCCTGTCTTATCTAATAACTATAAAAGTTTATATATATAGCCTGGTAGCTTTTACTGCTGTTCCTCATCTATGAATGATTTTCTAATTATTATATTTTAGGTTTATGTTTCTGTAAAAGGAATCAATGGAGCTGGTCTGACAAGTGTTGCAACATCCAATGGACTGTATATGTCATACCTCAGTCAGGGAATGGACCCTCTCAGTCATGTAGGGGTTGCTGATGTATTGGAGAATTCTGTTGGAGATGTGTAAGTGAAATAATCTGCGCTATAACCATCTCAGCTATGTGTCATTTAATCAATCCTACTGACTGTTCTGTTATTACTGTCTATTGAATTTCAAACTCAAAGTAACGTCTGGTACATAACAATCATCCATATTTAATAAAGGGCACAGTTGATCAAGTGTTTCTATGAAGGGTAATAGAGTAATATCCATTGGATTAAATTATAGTTGCAGTAACCAATCAAAACCTGGCATTTTAAATAGAAGTATACTTATCTGTGATATCATATATATTTTTATAGTCAGTTCCAGTCTGGTGACGATACTTACAGAGCATCATGGGATATGTCAGGTGATCCATGTCCAGTTACAAGCTATGAATGGAAGATCCAAAGGCTTGATGGTCTTGTTATACAAGACTGGCTGCAAATGAATCGTAAGTTGTTTTTTAATGGTAGCTATATTACCAAATATATAGTGTAAACAATTATGTATGATCTACATATTTATCAGTCTAATTAGGACTTTTCTCACTGATATTTATAATTGCATACTGTAAATTCAGAAATTTTAACAATTTTTGAAAGAAAGACAAAAATGCGAGATTGATTAATGCAATTTTGCAAAAATCTGGATACAGTTATATGTATCGAATTTTAGAATGAAGTTATTATAATTGTGATACTCACCCTGTCTCATTATTCACATTTTTTAAAAAAATCGCAATAATTTCTGAATTTACAGTACTATGAAGGTAGCATCTTTAAAGTAGTAATGACTTTTTGACATATTCATTCTATGATGAGTGTATTTCCAATTGATGTTAGTTGAGATCACATGACATATTTATGAAACTTCCTGTTATTTTTAAGTGAATACTGATGGCATGACAGATGGGTTATCATTGGAAAATGGAAAAATGTACTACTCCTTAGTGAAGGTTACCAATAAATTAAACTACACCTACATTCTAAGATCAGATGGTGTCACTATTGAGAAAAATCCACTTTTACCTGGGAAGGTGTTTGATGGGGATGTAACTGGCTATGATATTAACTACTTACCATCCAATAAAATTGTCTATGCAAACTGGGATGGATTTGGTTTACCTGCTAGTGCCATGAAACAAGTAGATGTGCTGTCAGGTAAATTTGCTGAATGATTAAAACAGTGTTGATTTCTTGAAGACAAACAATCAGTGAATTAATAAAAAGAATAAAATGCAACAATTTTGTTTGTTTTCACTAATTATAGAATATATGATTTTAAAGTATCATAAAGCAAACAAAAAACAAAACCTTATGGAAATGTGTTATATTTTACAAAATTAGTACATTATAGATTAAAGTAGTCAAGGAAATTATTTATGAAAGTTTAATGAGTGAATTAAGGAAAATGTTTTAAAAATAATTTTCATGAAAGGGAAATATTCATTTACCAAATTGTTAATTAACATTTGAATTGCTTTGAAGAGCTGTATTGAATAACTTACGATGTTATGGATGAAAGAAAAAATCTTTCACATTTCTTCTAGTACATGATTTTGAAGGACAAATTTTATATACTGAAAATTTTACAGGAAACCCTGGATTACAAATCGACCAATCACAGTTAGATGCACAAGATCCAAACCAGGAAGTAGTGTTCTATGAGGTTGCCGTGGGAACAGATAGAAGATTCCCAAAGACCAGGGATGATGTTGTTCCATTTACAAATGTAGGACTAAACAAAACTATCATTTTCTATGACCTTGAGTTGACCGCAATTACTGGTATCTACTACTTCACAGTAAAGGCATACAGTGCCTCATACTCTGTGGCAACAGTCACATCAAATGGTTTCAGGGTCGGATTTGATGGAGGAGTTATAGGTAAGTGTTCACAATACTCAATAGTATATTGAGTAAAAAAAATTTAGCAACAAATATTTTTGATATCATATTACAAAAAAAAATATTATACTTCTTAACATAACAATAAATTAATTATTGTAACTAGGAAAATAAATCATAAGAACCTTAAAAGACAAAAAATAATTAGAAGATTTATTTCTGCAAAAAATTTTTGATTAAAATAAGATAAAAAGATAAATAAATAGAAAAGAAATAATTGTATGGGAGTTGTGTGAAGGTGTTTTTAATTTACTCCAGTTTATAAAAGTAAATAGATATCCATGTTTTTTTTAACTTTCATGTTAAAAAGGAGTATGAGGAAATAATTTTTAAGTGATTTTGAAAAAAATCATTTCTATTGTTAATTTGTTTTGATTACAGGTGGAGCATTTGTGATGCAGAAATTTATTCCTACAGACACATATTTAGAAATTCAGTTTGAAGGATTTAGTTCCAAGTTAGATATCTTGATGTATTACGTGGCTTTGTCAAACAACTCTGATGCCAATAATACTAACTGTAAAGCATATGTAAGTTATTTATTATTATCTCTTTTACAACTTAATGTGGGACATATGCCAAATCAAATGTCACTTAAAGGTCAAATACAGTTGTCAACAAGAGACAAGTTTCTATACAATGTGCCTAAACTGCCTAGAGTCTAGAAAATTAATGAATAAATTTATTTGAAACTACCAAATATTTCTTAAGTTGAAAAGGTGGTCCAAAATATAGAAAACGGTGGAAACATTTAAGGAACATTACCTAGCATTGTTGCAAGTTATGTTGACCCAAAATTTCAGATAATTATCAATTTTTATTAAAATCAACAATGGGGATTAGCATACAAATTGCCATAAAGCACCATCTAAATGTCTTCTCTGGGTTAATTTTGTCTTTAATTTAAAACATTAAGCACAATCTTTTTATCTCATCCTTTTTTAAGGCATGATTTTTCATATCTTCCATTTTGCACAGATTGATGGTGGTTCAGCTACAGATGAAGAGAAGGAACAATTATTTACAGATTATGATGTCACCAATATTAACAAGTACACTGTTACAACAATCCAAGGTCTCAATCTGACACAGGGAGCTACCTATTATGTGTATGCTATGGGTAAGTCTAGTCTGACACAGGGAGCTACCTACTATGTGTATGCTATGGGTAAGTCTAGTCTGACACAAGGAGATACCTACTATGTGTATGCTATGGGTAAGTCTAGTCTGACACAAGGAGATACCTACTATGTGTATGCTATGGGTAAGTCTAGTCTGACACAAGGAGATACCTACTATGTGTATGCTATGGGTAAGTCCAGTCTGACACAGGGAGATACCTGTTATGTGTATGCTATGGGTAAGTCTAGTCTGACACAAGGAGATACCTACTATGTGTATGCTATGGGTAAGTCTAGTCTGACACAGGGAGATACCTACTATGTGTATGCTATGGGTAAGTCTAGTCTGACACAGGGAGATACCTGTTATGTGTATGCTATGGGTAAGTCTAGTCTGACACAAGGAGATACCTATTATGTGTATGCTATGGGTAAGTCTAGTCTGACACAAGGAGCTACCTACTATGTGTATGCTATGGGTAAGTCTAGTCTGACACAGGGAGATACCTACTATGTGTATGCTATGGGTAAGTCTAGTCTGACACAGGGAGATACCTACTATGTGTATGCTATGGGTAAGTCTAGTCTGACACAGGGAGATACCTACTATGTGTATGCTATGGGTAAGTCTAGTCTGACACAGGGAGATACCTACTATGTGTATGCTATGGGTAAGTCTAGTCTGACACAGGGAGATACCTACTATGTGTATGCTATGGGTAAGTCTAGTCTGACACAAGGAGATACCTATTATGTGTATGCTATGGGTAAGTCTAGTCTGACACAGAATTATTTGAATATTCATACTTTGATGATGTCATTATGATTGTTGATAGATTTCATTGGTCGGTCAACATTGCAGTCCATTATACTGATTATCAACAATAATCATTGTTAGGTGAAAACGTTATTAAAAAAATACCAAACTCCAAGGTAAATTCAGAAAGGGGAAGACTGTAAAAACTGACAAATTCAAACATTAAACTTTATTAACCAACAGAACAAATGGAAAAATACTGTCATTTTCCTGACTTAGCACAGGCATTTTTAGAAGAAAATGGTGGGTTAAGCCTGTGGTATATTCATTGTTGTCTCACCTTTCATGAAAGTGAATGATTGATAAAAATGTGAGGAAAAATAGACCACACAGACAAGACTTATCACTGTGTCAACAATTATTTAATGTCCATTTTTATTTTCTCTTCCAAAGGTGCTGATAAATCTGGAGCTTGTGGTATGGTCATGCATGAATTCATTGTGGACGCAACACCACCAGACATGGGCAGGATAAAAACTGGACCTTATTTTGATATGGTTTGTATTTTCATGGCTGCACTTATTTTTAACAACAGTAACATTTGTGATTTCAAATTATGAACGGACCATGGACAAATACATTGCACTCAAAAACATCTTAGTTTTACTCTGTTTATTAATCAAAAAAAATAAATGAAATCAGTAACTTGATGTTCCAGATTATATAAGTTCTTTGGAAAAAAAAGTTTGTGAAAATTGATATTTTAAAAGTTGATTTTTCATTCCAATGTGCTCAGTAAAAAAAAATTCAATACGCATCTGTTGAAATGTTTCTGAATTAAATTGTTTTTGTTTTCATTTCAGGTTGTGACATACACTCAAAGTAATACATCAGTTTATGTGTATTGGGAGGGATATGGTGACGATGTTTCTGAGATAGCCAATTATCAAGTATCATTGTGGAGAAATAAATCATGTTCAGAAGTTGCCGAGTCTGAGATGGTCGTTAGCTGGATTACCTTGACAAATAATTATACAGAATATAGTTTCATTGATCTAACTCTTAATGTAAGTTATTGTGTTGTAAGAATAATCTGTTTCTTCTGTTTTATTTCTATTATCATAAATGAGGTGCGTTATGAGGGGGTGTCATCCTAGAATTCCAGAAAAAAAATTAAAATCTTTCCTGGATCCAGAAAAATTAATCATTAATTTCTGAGTCCCGAGAAGGGTAAATCCCAAATTCATGTGAAAATACCAGCCATTAATCCTGAATTCCCATAAAAATAAAGGCCTAATCCCAATGTCCTGAAAAAAAGGTGCTTCCACCCTTCATAGATTGTACAGTACAATTAAATATTTTTATGCCCCCGCCGTAGCTGGGGGGGGGGGGGGCATTAAGTTTTACCCTTGTCCGTCATATGTATGTCCCAAAGTTGGTTTCCGTTCTCTAACTTAAGTTTGCCTAAACCAAATGCTATGAAATTTATACCCAATGCTTATTAACACAAAACACAGATCAAGTTTGAATTTTGATGGCATCACTTTAACTTTTCTAGAGTTATGCCCCTTTCTAAATGGAAAAATTGCTGAATTTGTCGTTTCTGTTCTCGAACTTTAGTTTGCCTCAACCAAATGTTATAAAACTTATACACAATGATTATTACCACAAAACTCAGATCAAGTACAAATTTGGGTAGCGTCACTTTTACTGTTCTTCAGTTATGTCCCATTATAACTTTATATGATATGCAAGCTGGGGCATCATCTATGTCTCATGTCGCATTCCCCATTTATTTACCAATATTATGCTATGTTTTTTTGGAAACCATTTACTTCCTGAAATTGAGATGGAGATATGGTTTAGACATGGTCAGGTGTAGTAGTTCACATCCTTGTTCTTGGATCTTTGGTGCATTGATAGTTTTCTCATTTGCCACAACATCTACATATTTTGATAGATATTTGCTAATTTGAAGGAAAAAAAAGCTATTTTTGAAACATTGGATAACATACAAGATGTGCAAACACTTGCTTTATAACCAAAGGAATTGTGTTATAAGAAAATTTCCAGACTGAAGTAAAAGTTGATTTTTTGACATTTATTACTTTTTGTTTATAGAAATCAGAACCACTAAGTGTCAAGTTTATCATCACAAATGGAGCAGGCCTCTCTATAACAGACGAGTCAGTACCAATACTATTAGACATGACCAAACCAACTCCGGGAAAAGTTGTGGATGGCTGGGATTTCAAGAAAGATCGTGTTTGGTTTAATTCTCCAAACAGTGCTCAAGGTTTGTATGTAAAACACAAGAAGAAATATCTTTTATGCATTACATAATTACAATTTGTTTGAAAATAGGGGTATACATAAGACAATTCTCCCCTGAAAAACTGGCTAATACAGAATAAGAAAACACATTTGAAATTGCAAACACTTCTTATAAAGGTTCATCTACGATCCCCCTCCAAATTGTCAGTTTGAGTGGTGGTATCTGATATTTTATGTGTTTCAAGAAATACTGGCATCTTTAATGGACAGAAGTAATCATTTAAAAAACTTGACACCCTTAAAATCCAAAAATCCAAATTATTATTTCTGACTATAGAAAAAAAATCTATCAATTTTGGAGGAGTAGAAAAGATCAATTTGTTGGTATTGATAAAGTATTACATATTCTTGATAAAAATTTCAGGATCTATTCTGCATATGGCGACTCCATTTGGAGAAGCATGTCCAACACGTCCAGTATCAATTGTAAACGATACCAACTGGAATGTCCTTCAGCAAATAGGCTTCAGAGATCCTAAAGGACAGAACTGGCCCATTAAGATGCGTACAGAAAATCTTGGAAAGGAAATTTACGATGATTTAATATGGATCAAGTTGGCAAGGGATACTAATTTGAATATAATGTATTCTGGAGGATACTACAGAAAAGCTGACTATGAAAGAGGAGGAGAATGGGAGGTTAGTTCAAAACAAAAAACTTCTATTAACTTGTGGATGGATTAGTATAGTGAGGCCCCTCACAGGGGTGTCCAAGTAATCACAATTGTTTTGCCATTATAATCACATAATCATTAATTATATTTTTTAAACAAGATAATCAAATAATAAAAAATGCAGTCCTAGATAATGTTGCTTATATTTATGTCAATCAATATGTGACACTTTAATAAACTATTTACTTACTATTATCAAATAATCATGAAATATTTGGTCTGGTAATCAAATAATCACTATGAAAACAGCCAAGTAATCAAATAATCAAAAAACCCATGTGGAGGCTCTATAGTACAGAATGACAATAGAATCAGTAAAACCCCATGTGGAGGCTTTATAGTACAGAATGACAATAATAGAATCCAGTGGAGGATCCAGCCATTTTAAAAAAGGGGGGGTTCCCAACCCAGAGTTAAGGGGGGTTCCAACTACATGCTCCCATTCAAATGCATTGATCGGCCAAAAAAAAGGGGGTGTTCCAACCCCCGGAACCCTCCCCCTGGATCCGCCACTGGAATCAGTAATACCATTTTGATTTTGTTTTCAGATCTGAGATAAAACAAATTGTTCTAGTAACTAATAAATTGACACCAAATATGAATTCATAACTCTTTATAGAATTTCAGTTAAATTTAGTCAGAATTTTTTTTTTAATATTATAAAGGTAGCTTCAATATTTTCATATAAAAACAAAACATGTTTACAATTAAATTTTCAATATTACAGTTTGAAATAAAGGCTGCCAGTGGTGAAGGTGTTGCTGCAACCTCTGTCATGTTATGGGACGGACCAGAGGGTGAGATTATGCCATTTGATCATGTTCCAGAGGCTGACTGGTCTGCCACAGCCTGTATTTGCTGTTTTGAGAATCCTATTCCAGCAGTTAGTATAAATTTCTTTAAATATGTAGAGTGCAAGGCTTTATGGAAAATATTTTACTATATAAATTAGCCTTCATAGAGTGAAAATGAGAAATATGCTCTTGAAATAATTTTGAATACCCCTAGCTTAGTAATTTGACCTTGATTAACTAATTTTTTTTCAAACAAAATTAATATCATCAGAAAAGTATGCATATTTGACATAATTCTGGCAAAGTAAATGAGGAGTTTTACGCATAATTTTTTTTTTTTTAATTTAGAGTATACTTCCTAAGCCAAACATATTAACATTTGATAGAACTCTCAATATTTAAGACAAAACTATATTATTTAAGAGATAACTGTATTGTATTTGAAGCTTTGCGGACGTCCATCAGTAGTTTTACTGTTGCAAATTTAGTTTACCTGGCGACGCGTAGCTTTTGATAGAACCCTCAATACTTAAGAGAAAACAATATGATTTAGCGTTTGACATCATTCTCTATTTTTAGACATGCACTGCCTGTAACTGTATTGAATATTTAGCTGAAAAGTTTGGTAACAGTTCGATAGTTGCACCAACAACTGAAGCTGTTCCTGTTGTTGGTAACAGCACATCATCTCCATACCAAGTGGTGCAAAACCCTACAGGTGGAGCTGTTACAGCCCCTATAGATTTATCAACACAGCCTGCCCGTGCATCATGTGGTTTTGAAATCTTTGCAGGTAAAATACACTTAATTTTTATGCCCTGCTTACAGCCATGTTGGGTCATTCTATTTTCTGGTCTGTATGTCCTTCCGTCTGTTAGTCCATTCTGTATTAGGTTAATTTTTTTGGTTAAGGTAGTTAACCATGAAGTTGTGGTCACATCAACTTAAAACTAAGTACACATGTTCATTATGAGTCAAACTTTTAAAGTTGTACTGTGCATTCATTTATTTTCGTGGATTAAGGAAAACTTACATGTTGGTGGATATTTAATTTCGTGGTTTTGCCAAAGTCTGCATAGAAGCATAAAGAAAATTTGTTTTTCGTTGAACACTTAATTTTGTGGTTCATCTGTACCCACAAAATCCATGAAAATTGGTATCCAATGAATAATAATGAATCCACAGTATGTCAAATTACGATTTTGACCTTGATTTCACAGTTCAATGGACATGGACACATAATAGTCCCATGGACACATATTCTTGTCTAATTTTGGACACTGAGGTTTTTACATCATAGTTTTGAGTACATTACCCTACAGCATTTATCATTGATTGATAAACAATCATACAATCTGATTATTTAAGTCTTAATTCTGATAGTGTTAGCCTGTAATTTTATGTGAAATTTTTCTTGTATGTAAATATTTTACCAATTTGTCTTGTCCAAATATGCATCTATTTCAACCTGCAAACAGACTGCTATATTAAATCTTGTTTGACATGAGCCATTTCATTAATGATTTAAAAAAAAAAAGGAATGGACATAATAACTTGAGTTCATTCTGTGTATAGGTGATGACCCACATGTTGTAACATGGTGTAGAATCTTCAATGATACATTACCTCCACAAGTGGTAGAAGATGTCCTAAATTTTGACCCATCAGCTGATTTCCATACTTACAAGATTGCTGTTGACTTTGAAACTGATGAAGCTGTGAATGTAAGTTTGTACAGAAATAAAGAAAAAAATAGCAGTTACATGTATTTTGTTTGTTAGATGGTTCTTATTGTTTATGACAGGAAAATGGTTTAGGCTTTTTAAGAAATGATTGTACATGTATGGAGGGAGTCTGAGTGTTATGTATTTTAAGTGAATGGATGAAAATTGAGTTTGTAAATCTGATTGAGGAAGGAAAGGAGATAAATAACATTTAATGTATGATAGGGTAAAATAAGAAGAATCCAGGAAGTTGTTTTACAGTATTAAGGTGGTACCCAACACTTTAACTAAAATTAATTTGGCTCGTTTAATTTTCTTAAAATTTTGACAAAGTATTTACTTTGACCCTTTGACAAAAATATAAAAATTTTAAAAATTTTGAACCTACCATTTTATCAGAAAAATTACACTGGTTATATAGCAGTTTGACAAACACCAATTTTGATCATTGAGAAGCTTAATATTCCTTTTACAACACAACATAATTAAAATGTTTAGCTGACTTATCTCCCTGTAGTGTTAGGTACCACCTGAAATGCCGAAAAATGTAGAAACTAGATCAATTACATTGAAGAAGGACTTTTTTTTGCATGATCTTTTAATATAAGCAATTTGTTCTCAATTATTTTAATGTGTATAATGTATATTCTACCACATTAAATGCATGCCCTTTTCCTAATTATTATTGGCTTTAATACATTTTCTAGGATTTTAATTCATTCCTATTTATTTTTCAGCCATCATTGTGTTTCTATTTGTATGTGGACGGTGTATTGTGGAGTAAAGTTTGTGGAATACGTGATCTGAGTACAGACACAGACCTAATCTTCCATGTTTTCCCTAAAAATAATTATTTACCACCAGTCGTTGACACTTTTAATCCTTACTCCACCAAGGCATTCTTTCGAAGTGTAGTTTTACCTCCTGAACCTGGTGCACATTGCAGATATGGTGCTCCATTTCGTGGAGGAACAAACCCAATAATCAAATATGAAATTGGTATTGGAACTACAATATTAGGCACAGAGGCTGTTCCTTACAAAGAAATGATATCACCATGTCTCCCTTGTTATAACTATTGTTCACGTTACAATTGTATTTCTACATGTGATGCCGAGGAACATGTATTATACCAGTTTGTGCTTGACAACTTTACTCTACCAGCTACAAGAATGGAGGACAACGAGACTAAAACAATAGATTATTATTTCACAGGTAAAAACCTCTCTCAGTCCATGCATATGATTTTTTTAATATTCTTTTCTTTTATTCACTGTGGTTTAATAATACCATACTCCTTTTATAATCAGAAACTTATGCCATTAAAAATAATATCTCACAGATTAAAACATGTGCACAAGAAAAATTAACAACCGTTTGCTTGAAGAAAGATTAAGTGGTTTTAGGATGGAGAAGTTATTAGATCATTTTAATTTTATGCATTTTTTATCAGTGTTTTAAAGGTCAACTAATAATGTGTAGATCAGTTATCAAATCAGTATATATAATTATATACTTAGTTCATTGATTTGTATTTTATGGTCATCCGTCTTGAGGTGCACATTTTTGTGTTTTCCAAAAAAAAGTGTTGAAGTTTCAGAAGTGATAAAACATGCAATCCATTAATAGGATTAAAAAATATGGAAGTTTGACCAAAATTTATGACTGTCATTGAAAAAAAAGAAAATTAGTGGGGTTTTTTTTGGTTTTTTTTTTACCTGAATCAATTTGTTTCAGTGAAAGCTGTGCTTGGTTCTGGTGCTACCACAGTTGTGTCTTCAGATGGATTTTACATTGACGATACACCACCAATATTTGATCCTGATGTGATGGGCAGTGATATTTATATTGATGTATATCAAGGGGAGTTCACTCCTGTCAGATATCAGGGCTCTAACAACACCATAAAGGCATTCTGGAGATGTTTTGATGAAGAGAGTGATATTGTGGTTAGTACAAAATGTCTTACCAATGCCTGCTATAAAGAAGGTGTGCTTGATTTATTTTCCAACCATTGTGTGAAGCATGAGTGGAATAGTAAGTTTATTGTTCCCGAGGTGCAACTATTGCCCTGTGGCGTAGCCGAGGGCAGTAGTTGTATCTGAGGGGACAATAAACTTGCTATCCATGAATATCCAGTCAGTAAGTGTTTTATTATATCGAAAGAGACAACAGACAATAAATGTCGGTGCTAAATTAACTATCTCAATATAAAAAGAAGAAACACAACCATACTGTTTAACATTTACTTCATATATATTTTGAGTGCTAATGCTACGTGCTGCACAGACGTCAACCCTAGATACAATAGGAAAAACATGACATCATAACTCCAGCGGTATTCTCAACATCCTCCTATCCCGTAGCTGCATTTGAAATTCCACGAAATATAATGACGCTTGCAGTCAAATAGTTTCATCATGGTCCAATAGTTGGAAACTGTTGATCGGTCAAATAGTTCAAAGCTTGCAATTTGAAAAATAGCCAAAATATTGTGTACTTATTTTATATAGAAAATGATAACTGAGGTATAATAATTTTAAATATTCTCCTCTCAACAAGACTAATCAATTGCTGTTGCCTTTTTTGGGGAAATACGGCGTCAAGCCGTCAATTCCCTAATGGGGTTGGCCAGAGTATCATTCCCTCACGTCAATCATTTTGTTTTGGGAAGCCCCCTCAAAATGTTATACTGAAATTGATGACAAGTAGAACAGATTGACTTTAAATACATTTTTTACACATTTCCCTTCTGTTTCTCATGAAATTATCGTATATTGAGCTTTCCCTTACACTATATACGTTTCTTTTACAGTCCGGAAAAATCAGTATTGCGAAATATTCTAAATATATCTAACCTAGTGACGTCATTGTTGGAATGCCACACTACACAGGGATATCCTTTATTCATTATAAAAATCATTCACAGTATTTGTATACTAATTTAAAATCCGTATTTGTTAAATATAAACCTAATGATGTTTGCTGTAGTGTAGATGATTCACACACCAACATGCAATGCTTTAATCTGAGGCTATAATCAGATAATATGTAGGTCAACTTTCGCGGTAAACAATGTCAATGGGGAGACATGAGATTGGGGAGAGAAACGGCAGTTTTCATTGTTTCTGTAAAGTTCTGTTTTTAGAATCTTCTTCCAATTCAGGAGCACCTCAATTGATGAGTAATTTTACACTAAAATCAAAGTAAATGTTTCTGAACATTTAAAATGTGACATTTAGTATATGATAAGTAGTCTTCTATATAAAAAAAAATGTGTACCAACATAATTATTGAAATGATTAAAACAAAATAAAAAAATAAAATGTTGCTTTTTGTAGTTTATACCTATTGAGATTGGGGAGAGCAACTGCAGTTTTCATTCTTTCTGTAAAGTTATGTTTTTAGAATCTTTCTCCAATTAAGGAGCTCCTCAATTGATGAGTAATTACCCACTAAAATGAAAGTTAATGTATATGAACACTAAAAATGTCACATTAAGTATATATATGATTTAAAAGGAGTCATTAATTAAAAAATAATTTTGCGTACCAACATAAATAAATTATTGTAGTGGTCATTTTTTTTTTCATTTTTTTTTTAAATATTGCTTTTTGTAGTTTAAAGCTATTTATTCATGAATTTTACAGATATATCAAAATGTGGGATCTGGAAACAAACTTCACACAGCTTATATCAATCATATTTGATTTTATAAGTACATGTATCCCTGTGATGAGAGTTGTAACTTGGAACTTTATCAATGGAAAATTAAAACTGAATAGATTTTTCAGTCCTCACTTTCTTGAGAATACTGTCACAAAAAATTGAGAATGGTCTTAGCCTGCTGTTCAGTTGTACATAATTAAAATTCTAAAATATATTGTAGTAGTTGTTAAATTCAATTGAATTTTAGATAATTAACTCCCAACTTTAATCAAATCGTTTGATTTAGAAGGTGTAGATCTCATTGGTCCAAATTGTCTCTATGATGAATTCTTGACTAAGGAAATGAAATAACAATAAACAACAATTAGTTTCATTATTGTCAGCCTTTCTATATGTTCTAGCTGTTCTTTTGCTCATTCTTTGTATGTAGACTATCAAAAGATACCCCCCTAAAAATTGAAACAATGGCCATCTTTTCCCTCAGAGCTCTTCAGCTCTTTGATTATGTTGTCATGATTACAATGGCTGTTTTTGAACTAAAGTTATTAAAGTGGTAAATATTTTATGTCTCTGCTAAATTTTATTCTTTTATTTTCAGGAAAATTGGTGGGCCATAGGAGCAACAGTTGGTGGACAAGAGCTACAGGAATTTGAGTCTATAGGTACCAATCAAACTGCCATTAACATGACATTTGAAGGCATCTTACAACACAATACTTCATACTTTGTATCCCTGATCTGTGAGAATGGGGCTGGACATGTTGTGAGCTACAATGATACTAAAGGTATGTTTTGTTGCTTTTCATCTAATCACTTTGCCAATCAAGCTAGTTTCTTTAAAACGTTTAGTAAATATTAGTATTAAGGACAAATATTGATCAATTTGGATAAAAGTCTCAATTAAAAAAAAAAATCGTAATGATTAGGAAGTTATAGTTGTAGAACTAGAAGAAGATTAAAGGTCAGATACTAAAAACATTGCAATTTTATGGAAAAAGATTAAAGATAATGAAATGTTGATATCAAAAAGTGGAAAATTTGAATTAAAACAAAAAGAATATGTTCAAATGCAAAAATATCATTCTAGTAAAAAAATTAAAGATAAAAAGAAGAACTTCAGATACTCTAATGATGTATTAATGGCTGTCTAAGAAGGCCAAATTTTCAGGTCAAGCTTTGTACTTGTTTTGATAAATGGAAACTACAAATATTAAATCTGTTTGATTTACCTGACAGGTGTAATTGTACTTCTGGAAGAGCCCATAGATGACGTAAATACCACTATACCTGGTGCTACCCAATTATCTGCTGATGTCACTCCAAAAGATTCTCTACAGAGTACTGATCCAACCAAACTAGGAGTTACATTTAGTCTTAGTCATGACGAGGCAGTCAATAGATATGGTATGTATATTAAATTGATTATTTAACCTGATATTTCCCAGTCTTTACTGGCATTTGAATACAAACACCATTTAGCCTTTAAGTTGTACTGTTAGTGAGGTTTTTTTTCTCTTCTTTTTGAACACCTATCATGAAATTCTTTCAGGCACATAATTTTTTTGGGGTTTAAAAATTTTCAGAATTTTCTGCTATTGCCGCTCACAGTTGGTTGAATATTATTGTTTGTTTTTTTTGCAAGATCCATTAAATTTATATTTTGATCATATGTTAGTTTTGAGGGAAAAAATGTTGCCCTTTTGCCTAAAAAATTGAATTGTAGTCGGAAGCTTTGTATTGATAATGGTAGCCATGATCACTAATATAACAAAAATTACCTTATGAACCAATCAATTTTTTATGGTAGATTTGTGTCAATATGCCTTTCAACCCTTACATTCATGCTTCATGCTTGTTATCAAGAAATTATTTTCTTTTGTTTGTTTTTTAACCAAAGATATTTTCATTTAGGTTATGTGAACCATTTTAGGTTCAATGTGTATAATTATTGAGTTTTAATTGTCTGTTGCATAGTTGATGATTGGTAACCTTATATTGTAAGAACAATAAAAGATTTTTTTCTAAGACTTCAACTTCCATAAATTTTCATTGAAAACACTTATTGTAAGTTTGCTCAGCTCCGGCTGATGTTAAATATTAACTGTAATGGTTGACAAAAAAAAATTTCAGATTTGTGCTGTGGAACAGATGAAGAAAAAGAGGACATTTTCCCATGTACTTGGGTAGGCTACAATATTTCTGGGACAGTCATGATTGAAGATGGATATGTTAGAATTAATGGTGTAAACATAAGACGTTTATCTGAATTAAATCCTGTGCAAAATACAAGTTTGTCTGAAGCAGACCGTCTCTCTAGTGCCAATAATGTATTCAACATGGAGCCAGGACGTACTGTGTTTATGATGATGAGGTTATGTAATGCTGCCATGAGATGTGTTAACAAGACCATGGGTAGTGTCATAATAACCAATGCCAACACTGATCTAGAAACATCCCTGAATGGATTGGCCATTACGATATCAGTAACCCCAGGGTCTGGTAGAAGGAAGAAGAGAGCTGTCGGAGATGATTTAGTTATTGTAACTCCAAGTAGTAAGTATGAGCAAGATAAAAAAGGACAAAACAAATAGAATTGCAACTTCTAATATGCATAGCAAGTATAAAAAGTCAATTCACTAAGTTGACTGAAAAAGAAAAAAAAATCTTGAATTGTGCTCAATTAAAAATGTAAATTCAGAAGAGTTAAAAACAAGGTTTATGACCACAAAAGGAAGGTTGGTATTGATTTTGGGAGTTTTGGTCCCAACATTTTAGGAATTAGGGGCCAAAAAGGGCCCAAATAAGCATTTTCTTGGTTTTCGCACTATAACTTTAGTTTAAGTTAATAGAAATCTATGAAATTTTGACACAAGGTTTATGACCACAAAAGAACGGTTGGGATTGATTTTGGGAGTTTTGGTCTCAACAGTTTAGGAATTAGGGGCCAAAAAAGGGCCCAAATAAGCATTATTCTTGGTTTTCGCACAATAACATTAGTTTAAGTAAATAGAAATCAATGAAATTTAAACACAATGTTAATGACTACAAAAGGAAGGTTGGTATTGATTTTGGGAGTTTAGGTCCCAACAGTTTAGGAATTAGGGGCCAAAAAGGGACCCAAATAAGCATTTTTCTTGGTTTTCGCACCATAACGTTAGTATAAGTAAATAGAAATCTATGAAATTTAAACACAAGGTTTATGACCATAAAAGAAAGGTTGGGTTTGATTTTGGGAGTTTTGGTCCCAACATAATAAGGGGCCCAAAGGGTCCAAAATTAAACTTTTGTTTGATTTCATCAAAATTGAATAATTGGGGTTCTTTGATATGCTGAATCTAACTGTCATGACTGTGTATGTAGATTCTTAACTTTTGGTCCCGTTTTCAAATTGGTCTACATTAAGGTCCAAAGGGTCCAAAATTAAACTTAGTTTGATTTTGACAAAAAATGAATCAGTTAGGTTCTTTGATATGCTGAATCTAAAAATGTACTTAGATTCTTGATTATTGGCCCAGTTTTCAAGTTGGTCCAAATCGGGGTCCAAAATTAAACTTTGTTTGATTTCATCAAAAATTGAATAAATGGGGTTCTTTGATATACCAAATCTAACTGTGTATGTAGATTCTTCATTTTTGGTCCTGTTTTCAAATTGGTCTACACTAAAGTCCAAAGGGTCCAAAATTAAACTTAGTCTGATTTTAACAAAAATTGAAATCTTGAAGTTCTTTGATATGCTGAATCCAAAAATGTACTTAGATTTTTTATTATGGGCCCAGTTTTCAAGTTGGTCCAAATCAGGATCTAAAATTATTATATTAAGTATTGTGCAATAGCAAGTCTTTTCAATTGCACAGTATTGCGCAATGGCAAGAAATATCTAATTGCACAATATTGTGAAATATCAAATTTTTTTTTAATTAGAGTTATCTTTCTTTGTCCAGAATAGTAAGCAAGAAATATCTAATTGCAAAATATTGTGCAATAGCAAGATTTTTTTTTAATTGGAGTTATCTTTCTTTGTCCAGAATCAACTTAAATCTTTGTTATATACAATATACAATGTATATTCACTTTTTACTACCAACTGATAAATTAAAATAATCTTTACCATTCAGTGATAACAAGGAGTTTTTTTACATCTTAATATTTTATGATGTATTTAAATGAGTAGTTATTGTTGCAAACTCCATTAGAAATTTTAATTGAGATTAGTTTTGGAATAAGGGAAAGGGGGATGTGATTAAAAAAATTGGGTTCAATTTTTCTCATTTGAAATTTCATAAATAAAAAAGAAAATTTCTTCAAACATTTTTTTGAGAGGATTAATATTCAACAGCATAGTGAATTGCTCTAAGAGAAACAAAAATTTTAAGTTCATTAGAACACATTCATTCTGTGTCAGAAACCTATGCTGTGTCAACTATTTAATCACAATCCAAATTTAGAGCTGAATCCAGCTTGAATGTTGTGTCCATACTTGCCCTAACCGTTCAGGGTTCAACCTCTGCGGTCGTATAAAGCTACGCCCTGCGGAGCATCTGGTTGTAATATACCACCACAATTGATTTTATTGTATTATTTTAGATTTGACTTCTGGACACAGTACAACATTTACAATCCTTACACAAAATGAGTTGACAGCAACCTATGACTCTGCAGCATCAACAGATTTTGTACCTTTTATTGTTGATCCATCTACTACAACTGATTTAGTGGATAGAACTCTGCTTGGAAGGTATGATTGTTAGACTAAAAGTTAAAAATTTGTTTTACATGATTTTAGAAATTAGAATTATGAAAATTCTTATTTCGCAACCTTTAGTGTTTCTGACTTCAGAAATGTTTTGTCAAAATGTTGACTCATTTCAATCACTTAATGGATATGGTGTGTTCTTTTGTTGTTTAGTATGCCTCATACATTTTATATGATTTGAAACCCTTCATAGTTGTGTTATACTGATGGTACAATTATCTCAACCAGCTTTTATCCTTTGTGAAAAAGTTTATGTTCCCCTTTTAATTATGTGGATATATTCTGTTCTAGATTCTATGGAAGTGGATTTGCCTTTGCCTTTGTGTCTGTGGGACATATTATGATGCCTGGACCTATTCTAATGACATTCAGTGATGTTGCTGGACCAGGACCCCATGATTCTGGCAATAGGACAGTATTGGCACACTGGAATCCAGGTATAATAAGAAATATTTTTGTTGCAGTGGCTCACTTTTTCTTTTACTTTAGATACTTTTAACTTTTGTTCATTTAAATCTCATCCTAAACTATTTGCCACTGGACATTATGCAAGCAACAATCAATTAACTTAATGAAAAGATAACATTTTGATTGTTTAGGGGGGAAATGGGCATTCCATTTTGAGCTCTCCTTACTACATAAGTCATATTAATTATGCTCCTAATAATTAACCTTTGTTTGTTTGCTGATGAGGCACAAAAATATGCATTCAATGAATATTGCTTCCTTACAAATAGTTCATAATTGCCTTGAAATTGCATTAAAGATATGATATCTAAGAAGCTAAAATACAACAGCAAGATGAGTAAAACAATTGTGCATGATGAAATAAATATAAAAAGTATTACTTGAATTTGAATTACCAAAAATATATGACAGTAGCAGACCGCAAAAACAACAGTCTTCTTTAAGAAAATAGATTTGCAAACAAAAATTAACAACATTGAAAAACATAAGTTCCAGATAGCCTAAAATGCCTTATTTGTCCTCCTTTCTCAGAAATAATTTATATTTTTCAGTGAGACAATTATGGGAGGAGTCTAGTAGAACCTGTAACGAAACAGATACTGAGGTCTTCAATAATGATGGTACCGTCACTGTCAAGGTATTTATTTATTTTATTTTATTTCTGTCATACCTACAGACTCCTCAGGTTTTTTTCCTTTGAGGTTGGATCTTTGATTGGGTTTTTTTCTGCATTTATGACCTCTAAGGAAATTTTTCTAAGACTTTTTACTCTTTTGTAATAATTCTTTTTGGCTGGTTATTGATTTTAAAGCCAATAACCCAGATTTTTTACAGATTATATTTGTATTGTTTAAGATCTTCATTATTTCTTGACAATTTTATATATCCATGTTTTTTTTTATTGCCTTTTTGAATGAAAATAACACTTTTATTAACTTTATGCGTTTTTCTGTATTACTTTATCAAGAACACTCAAAGATTAAAATTTGAAAGCCAAAGATGTTGAAGTAATGAAATACATGAAGAATTATATGACTATAGGGACCTAAGAATAGAAGCCAAAGCTTTTTAAGGTCAACTTTACCTGATTTGCACAATTTGTTAGGTTTTGTATATTGCTGGAAGCCATAGCTTGTCCTGTATATGTTGTTATTCACTTTTTTCATTCTTTTGACCATTTTAAAAAAAAATTATTAATATATGAGCTGCGTCGGATAGAAATCGACCTTATGCAAGTGTACGTAGATATGTAAATGTATAAGACTCTGATTGATTTTGGAACATTCATATACGAAATACAATAAAATAGAAGATGAAGTTTGGTCTGTTTTGTAACATTTGATTTAAAATAT
Source organism: Mytilus galloprovincialis (assembly GCF_965363235.1). NCBI lineage: Eukaryota > Metazoa > Mollusca > Bivalvia > Mytilida > Mytilidae > Mytilus > Mytilus galloprovincialis. Next base: position 41,586,057 of record NC_134850.1, on the reverse strand, counting down.
TTTAACTTGAAAACAGTCCCAGACTTTGCATTGAATTTCCGGATCCTTGGTACGTAGATATGTAAATGTATAAGACTCTGATTGATTTAGGAACATTCATATACGAAATACAATAAAAATAAAAGATGAAGTTTAGTCTGTTTTGTAGCATTCGATAAATAATTCCACTATAGCACAAAGCCCTATAGACTTTCTGTTGATCTTTTGTTCAAAACCGAATAGGTAAACAGATGCATTGTGTTGATTTGCATAAGGTCGATTTCTATCTGATGCAGCTCATATTATTATCACGTGACACTCATAACCTATCTTCATTTTTAAACTGTCAATAGAAAATACAATGTCATTTCGATTTGTTAATATTAGTGTTTTACTTTTAATTTCAGGGTACATTTTCATTTCATATTATTTATAAGGTTTCATTTAACTTATGCTAATAAAATATATTCTTGAACTTCAACAAAGATCTAATTATGTATATTTTCTGCCATGTTTACAGGTATGCAACACCTGGAGAGATTTAACAGAAGGTGCAGTCAATGATCCATACTTCAAACATGAGACAATGTTCTCTCTGGCTAATGCCAAGGCCTCCATAACAAATTCCAAACCCCATCTTACAGTACCTGATGTTATCTACATGTCAGAGGACGCAGGTAAGACATGAGACAATGTTCTCTCTGGCTAATGCCAAGGCCTCCATTACAAGTTCAGAACCCGATCTTACAGTACCAGATGTTATCTTCATGTCAGAGGACGCAGGTAAGACATGAGACAATGTTCTCTCTGGCTAATGCCAAGGCCTCCATTACAAATTCAGAACCCCATCTTACAGTACCGGATGTTATCTACATGTCAGAGGATGCAGGTAAGACATGAGACAATGTTCTCTCTGGCTAATGCCAAGGCCTCCATAACAAATTCCAAACCCCATCTTACAGCAGTCTTCACGCTGAACTGCTAAATCTACAGGCCCCCAGCTCAATTTTTGAAAATTTTTAGTTAGATTCTGTTGGCATGTAGGTGTGATTTTCACAGGCCCGAGAGCATTTTTAGTAGCCTGGACTGCCTGGGCTGCCACTCGGCGTGAAGACTGTTACAGTACCAGATGTTATCTACATGTCAGAAGATGCAGGTAAGACAAGGGACACAAAATATATTTAGAAAAAAAAACAAAAAAAACTTCAACCTTTTTGTTGATTCAGCGAGGTCATTGAGTACCCCAACCTTGTCATATATTTTGAATAACAATAATACAAACCCTATCCTATATTACCTATATTTAACATGCTTTTGCTATTTCATGGAGAGATAAAAAGATTTCTCTAATCCTCGTCAATTTATCCATTTCTGCACCCATTGTATATTATGACAAGACCTACCTATTGTATTTATTGTGAACTTGTTCTCGTCCTGAATATGCATGAAATATTTGCCACTGGATGTTAAGCAACCAACAATCAATCAATCATTGTATACAAAAATTTAATCAACATGTGGTTCGTTTGATCTCAGTTCTTCATTGGTTAAAATCAGATTATGACGTCGAATTTTCTTGCTTTCCTCTGAATTTCCTTTTGTGACGGCATGAAAAAAGGCGATCATGCCTGATGACGTCACATAGAAAGAACACATCTTTTTGCAGATCATTCGAAAAGAAGGAACAAGTTTGCCTGCATATTGTTTGAAAATCATTAGAGAAATAGATTCCACCACCAAATCTTGTGTAATACAGTGGTAGAATCTATATTTGGCAAATATCTGACGAATTTATGACTGCAGATTTAAGAAGGACATAAGAGAGCATACATGTCAACCTCTGACAATGGGAAATCATGTCAGACATGACATGACATGTCAAAAAGCGTGTAAAAACGCGTGACGTAGATGCGGACTTTTTAATATGAATGTGGTAATGTTCATAATTTCACATAAAAAAAAAATTATTTACAAAAAACAATATTTATTCTACTGTGAACTTTTATTGTATTAAACAGTGGTCTGTTATGTTGTTTTTAAGGCACCACCACTAGGCACATATTCAAAACAACTGCCAGTTTCAAGTTTAGTTACATTTATTTGATAACAGCATACAACAATGTACAATATAAATCTAACATAGTCAAGTTCTGATCAGAATTCAGTGTCAATATTTCTTTATAATTGAAAAAGCTCTTCCACAGTAGGAATTGATATTTGAAAGAATGTCATTATGTTGTTTTTTTGGCAATGTAAAATGTCATCTATTATCTCTGCCATTGCTCCCATTGCCTGGTCAAAACTGGGTAGTTCATCAGAAGATAGCTGGTACTATGAGAGCTGATCCAACAGTTCTGTGATATTTTCATCCCCATGGCCTGTAGTGAGTGTAGAATCTGTTGGCTATATTTGAAACTGAAATTAAAAGAGAAAAATGTTTTATAAATTTGATTTCCATTAAATAAACATGTTAAATGGTTATTCAACTAGCTACATTGTATTTCTCCTCTCACATGCATTGTTTTTGATCATTGCAATAAAGAATGCACAATACGTTACTTGTCACTCGATCAATAAAACTCGAACTCCAAAATATAATTTATAAACATTGAATCTTGGTACGTACACATCGTTTTGAATTAACAATCGGCGCTTTAGACGACGGTACAGGCCTGGAAGCGACCTCTTTCTGTGCACATTTCCCCTATAAAGTGAATTTGAAAGAAAGTAACAAAATCTTTAAAACTAATCACAAACTACTTACCTTTTACTGTTATGTCTATATAGAAAAATAAACAATATGGCAGACAAACTTCGAAGTTTTCGGTATTTATCGCCGAATAAGGAAAAAAACCGAGAATAGCGATATCACTAACGACAACAAAGTGAAAAGAACGAAAATGCGTGTAATTGCGTGTAAAGTGTTGAAAAGCGTGTACACGCCATGTGACAAAATCCTCGCGTGTAAACCGTTGAAAAAGCGTGTATTACACGCGAATATCATGTCACTTGACATGTATGTAAGAGAGTGACAAATGTACCAATACCCTAATGTAATTGTAAGCAATCTTCTATGTGGCTCCAACATGGTAAAAGCTGACCTGCAACATTGGGGTGTTTGGGAGGGGGGAACCTTGCAACATGACATCTCATTTTAAAAAACCTGTGACCTTCAAAAATATTTCAAAACCATTTTACTTAAATGTTTTAAATGCTTGAAAGTGACCTGGTGAACGGAGTAATGGGGGTACTCTACTGGAGCCCCTTCAATGACAGTGTCATTCCAGGTTGTTAATTTTTAAATTTCTGAAAGTTCTATCTTTATGACATTTGATGATTTATTTGTTCTAACATATAGTTTTAGAAGTTAATAGACTATAATTATGAGTGATTTGTCTACTTTTAGGTACAATACAGTACCAGTTGGAAGCGACAGATGATGAGGGTGATATAATTGAGTTCTATCTGGTTGGTAACTACACTAATTATACCATGGGAACACCTATCCTGTCTGTTGATGGAATGTAAGTTCATTTAATGATAACTAATTATTAAGTTGCAACACCTGTATCAAGTATCCCCATTCAACAAATATTTTGTTAATTTAGATCTCTTAATGTGGAAATTGAAGTTCTAGTAATCAATGATATTACATATTCAAAATTATATGGTATACCACAAAATATTTTTAAAGTAAGTTTATTTTTTGAATAATCAATACCTGTATTTTATTTATCTCTTCAGCCTGCTGTTTGCATTTGTGAGAACTATTTGAGTATTGATTTGTTTTTCTCTTTTCAGACTGCTGTTCACACCTTGTGATAACTGTCAGGGTATTCAGACAATCCCAGTCATCTTACAGGAAGTTCAAACTGATCCAGATATTATTCCACCAAATAATGTAACAGTATGGCTGACTGTCAATGTAACAGATGTAGCAGACCCACCAACTATCTTCCTGACTTTATTAGGAGAATCACAACTACCAGCAGATCCTACGGAACCAGTTTTGGTAAGTTGTCTCCCCTCAGTAACCCAGTGTGGTTGCCATGTAACTGTAGTGCCCTTTTGTTTTGTAAAAACTCTAGAAGGGAGAACCAGTTTCTTTAAAAATGCTACAAATCATTTATTGATTTATATTATTATTAATATTCTCCCTGGAAAAAAAAATTGTTTTTAAGAATAGTTTATCTTTTTATCCAGCCTTGTGTCTGAAACAAATGGGACTTATTACAGGGTTTGTACTTACAGGAGTTTGCAAACTGATTTACTCATTATTGCGCAGCAGATAAAGAAGGAAAAAATAAAAACAAACAGAAATGTTATTTTTACATACTTGAAATAAAACATTATAAGTTTAGAATACTCATTAAATTTGTTCAGTTTCAATGCTAAATACATCTCTATTAGCGAAAGTGAAAATCAGTAGTTTAATTTGGTCATTTCTTTGATTTGATGTATTGAAAATCCAGTAAGACTTAAGCATTGACCTTATGTCAGAATTGATTATTTGACTTTAAAGGGAGGGGAAATATACCAAATGGACATTGAAACTCTTATAGTTGAACACAAACTGACAACTTTATGTCAAAAAACCATATAACAACAAACAATAGTATACAAAACACAACCTAGAAAACCAAAGGCTTAGGAAAATGAACCCCACCAAAAACTATAGGTGATATCAGAATCTCTGAAAGGGTAAGAAGGCCCTGCTTTCCATGGGGCACTTGTCATGTTGCTTGGGATTAAGTATTGATTTTCTTATTCATCAATTACAGGTTTATCTGGAACAGAAGAATGACTGGAATGAGCATGTCTGGTCCCCTTCCTGGTATGCATTACTAGGAGCTTATGATATTGAATCAGGGGATACACTACAGCTTAATGTCCAGGAACCAGTCGGTGGAGTTATGAATATCACAGACAATTCAACAATTATACCAACCATTGCTAACCCATGTCCAAATGTAACAGAAAGAACTGTAAGTTCATTTCAGTAGAGAATGAATAAATATTGAAACTCTTAATTATTTACTCTCAGCTATGGTTTCATGAAAGTCTGAACTCAAAATTTTCATTAATTTTAAGGGGTTTGTTATTTCAAGATTTTTTGTGAAAGTCAGACCCTAAATTTTTACATTACAAAATTTTTTGTCTGTATACAATGATTTTATGAAGAAGGAATAAGTTCCAATGCTAGTTAGCTTATGCTTTGATTAAATTAAATATGTCCAAAAACTACTAGCATACAGCAATTTGACTGTATGGAATCCACACCAGTATACATATGTTTGAATCCATGTTTGAGGCCTTTTACAAACTTTTGTGATTATATCAGTTTTAATGATGGCTCAAACTTAGTGATTGATAATAAATTATTCAATTTTTCTTGGAAATTTCAAATATTGACCTTTCTTTTATTATAGTTGTCAAATACTCACATAGTCAAATACTCGCATACTGTAAATCTAGAAATGTTTGCGACATTTTTATGCCCCACCTAGGGGCATCATATTTTTCGGTCTGTGCGTCCGTTTGTCTGCCCGTCTGTCCTGCTTCAGGTTAAAGTTTTTGGTCAAGGTAGTTTTTAATGAAGTTTAAGTCCAATCAATTTGAATAGTACACATGTTCCCTATGATATGATCTTTCTAATTTTAATGCCAAATTAGAGTTTTGACCCCAATTTCAGGGTCCACTGAACATAGAAAATGATAGTGCAAGTGGGGCATCTGTGTACTATGGACACATTCTTGTTATTATTGTGAGAATTGTGATTGAATAGGTGTCACTAAGAAAAAGTCTTGCATTTTAAGTTTTATAAATAGTATTATTTGTATGCAGCATTTCTTGAAATAGCAAAGATTGACCACACATTTGTGTTCATTGTTTAATAATGGCATTTATAAATTCCTGCAAAAAAACAAAAAACAAAAAAATCCAGTGAATAAATCTATGCATAATAAATTGTTCATTTCTAATTTACAGGATAATTTGATGCTCCCATGTGATCTAGGCCTGTTGAAGCCAGTAAATGAACATGAATGGAGCTACCTGAAGTTGGCATATGTACAGAATTATTCCTTCTCTGGCTATGATGAAGCTAAAGTCTACTTCTCAGACTCTAATGGTGCCTTATCACGGCTTGTCACCATACAATTCACGGTGATGGAGTCACCATGTCGCAATGAAGGAGAATGTGAACGTAGGTTTACTAAAATATTTATGTGAAAGAAAAATGGGGGAATTCAAATATTCATATTTCTGCCATTAAAAGATCAGCATTGTTATTAATTGAACACCTTCTGTAAATATTATATGATAGAGTTTTAAATAATTTCAAAAGATGGTTCTTTTCAATTTAATTTTCTTAAATCCATCTAGGGCATATTCTTGAACATGTTTGTTTCTTTATGACAACATTGCATATTTTCAAATGCAAATGTTTATGTTTCAGCAAAGAACAAGAGTATATCCTATCCATGTGAACACTACCGTAGGGCTTCCGAAAGTTTTGATATCAACTACAACTGTATATGTGCATCTGGTTGGACCGGTATCCATTGTGAAGAGAATATCAACGAGTGTATTAGCTCCCCTTGTCCAGATCCATTTGTGTGTTATGACTACATCAATTATTATGAGTGTGCTTGTCCCCAAGATAATCCAAACTGTTTGTTGCGTCCATGGATGATTGCTTTGATTGTCATTGGCTTATTACTAATTGTAGTGATTGTACTGTTGATAGTCTACAGATGGAAGAGAAGAGAGTAAGTGTCGTCTTTTTATAAAGTTTGTGGGAGTTATCTCCCATTATTTGTTTGTTGTTTCAGTTAGTTTGTAAAGTTACTTTTATTTCACCACCAGTGATAGCAAGAGGTGTGGTTTTTGGGAAATATCTTTCTGCAACACAATCTTTGAATGGTTTAGAAAAAAAAACTGCATTTAGACTTCCTGGTATGAGAATAAATGTAAATAAAAAGAGATTGTGTTTATAGGTTAATGTGACAACAACACAAGTTAGATTTGATTTTATGGCTTTTTTCAAAATAGTGACTGTTCTAGAAAAGGAAAGGGCACCTTTTGTTATTAGAAATATATAGATATAGGAAGATGTGGTATGAGTGCCAATGAGACAACTCTTCCATCCAAGTCACAATTTATAAAAGTAAACCATTAAAGGCCAAGGTACGGTCTTCAACACGGAGCCCTGGCTCACACTGATTAACAAGCTATAAAGGGCCCCAAAAAATTACTAGTGTAAAACCATTCAAACGGGAAAACCAACGGTCTAATCTATATAAAAAAACGAGAAATGAGAAACACTAATGAACCACATCAACAAACAACAACTACTGAACATCAGATTCCTGATTTAGGCTGTTTATAACTATTTAATGTACACAACAACCCGGGTGGATTTTGCTTTTTCCACCGGCCCACCGTGGGCAGCCCACCCGTGCCCACCCCAGCTATAATCTCTTTTTTTGTAAAAATAGTGATTACAAATGCTTATCTGCTTTTTTTAATTGACTGTCTTTGCCAGTCTTTTAATTAAACAAAAAGTAAAGTTAAGTAAAGTAAAGTAATCTTTATTTAAAGTCGGGTTGCATATATACATAATAACAAAGAACATGAGCTCTTAAGAGCTCTTTAACCAACTGATATTTAAAATAAACAAAACATACATGTAATAACATCAGATACACACACAACACAAACATACAGACAGACAGCACATATATATATATATCAATGCATAGATAGCACATGCAGAATAAAAGCTAAGCAAGATATATTAAAACAAATGTCTATATAAAAGAAATTGCATGCCCACTCCTATGGGTGGGCAGAGTGGACATGCTAGAAATTTTGCCCACCCGGTGCCCACTCCCACTGTGGACGGGTGGACAAAGCAAAATCCACCCGAGCTGTAGTGTATCAACCTGAGACACCCATATAATCTAAGAGCTCTGGTGGAGGGATTATATTGGTTGAGATTTGTTACCGTGTGGGATACTCAAAGGGCCATGTCATATAAACTTTATTATATATCTAAAACTTTCATTTTTTTTATTGTGAAGTTTTCTTTTATTGCTCAGTAGATGCATCTGCTTTTTATGGCTGAAACTTGATAATACATAAATTAACTTTCAGGAGTCATATACCATGGATTGAGAAGTACATCTTATGTCAAGGTAGTGACACTGCCAACTCATATGGATCACAAGCGTCTCTTGGAGATTTCATGGATGATTCTGATCGAATGTCAGCTGACAACCCTTCATTTGGTATGTGTATTATATGTGTAAAAAGTGCTCCGTATTTGATTTATTGAAATACAAATGAATGTTACATTTGCATAATTTCTTTAGGATTTCCTTTGATATGGCATGAAAAATGAAACATATTAAAAGTAAGATGTGTTTGAATCTCTGAATTACATGCAATAAGTTTTTAAAAAGATGAATATAATGTTTCAAGTATACAGAGCTTATTGTATATTTTGTATTTAACATGTGGAATCATTGATTTAAAAAAAAAGAATGTCCTATTTTCTGTATACAAGTTTCATGAACATTGAAATAAATTACATGTTATAGTATACTATATTATTAGATTGAAATAAACTCAGCCTTTTTGTTTTGTTTCATGCAGTGCCTCAGAAGGAAATAAATTTATTAATTATTATTGTCAGTGAAACTTTTAAAGTGCTTTTGCAATATATTCTATTATAATTTTTTTTAATTTTTATTTGCAGATATTAACAGTCCAGATAAAACGGTAAGTTGTTTTTTTTATTTCATCTTTATTGTTTATAATCATTTTTTTATAAAAACCTGTGTTTCTGGAAATTTTCCTGCAAACAATATCTGATGACAAGGTTGAATAAGTATAAATAAAATAGGTTTAGGGGCAGTGTTGCATTGAAGACCTATTGTAGGCCCTGGGCTGTTTTCCGTTCTATGGACGGGTTGTTGTCTCTTTGATACATTCCCCATTTCCGTTCTCAATTTTATCAAGCTCTTGATAACCCTGCACAAGATGTGAATGAATTTAATTTGAAAGATGCTATCAAAGATCTACTATCAAAACGCAATTCCATAGTCACATATAAAAAAAACAATCACTCAAGAGGTTTCTGGAATGTGAAACTAACAATATGGCTGTGTTCAATTGAGTTTTTAAGCACTTGAATTTTCATCTCATTCAGTGGGATAACAAGATACATAGATAAATGACCAATAATTTATACTTATTATAACCTTAATCACTAAGCCTTCCTATTAAAACAAAAGGGATTTGAAGGACAATTCTTGCACTTGATTGCTTTATAAATATCATAGCCATAGAAAAAATTATTTAATTTAACTACAGCTTGAAAAAATTGATTTGGATTATTGGTATAGTGCAAAGGCAAAACTCCTAGAATCAACTTAGTTATAAGTTTTTATTTTTGACAAATAGAATGTATCAATATTTTACAATAAAGTTTTCGTTTTATATGTTTTAATGTGTCTTCTTCAACAATAATCACACATGATTAGGAGTGATAGTCAGTGAATCACTCTGCTAGCACTTTTTTTTGGTGGAAGAAGACTTCAAGTCTTCTGAAGGCCAATGGTGCCGACTTTAAAATCATTGAATTCTCCGTATGCCGCATTCGTTTCTGTGTATTACAATTTCATAACAACTTCTGATTCCTAACACCGATTTTTACACATGATTAAGCATCTGAATCATTTAATTTGTAAATTAGGATTGAAAAACAATCACTATCGTAAATATGTACCCTTTTATTTATGTAAATCATTAGATTTCATCTCATCTACAAGAACGTTATTTGTTTTCTTGTAACCGGATGTTTATACTGTAGATATTTGCATGCGTGAATTTGGTATCGCGACAACTCGCCCTGTTTACATGTTCGCCCTTGAAGTTACGAATTTGCAGACAAGAAGATTTTGTTTTTAATAAATAAAAAGGGTTCTATTTCTTATTAGATTGTTGTCTTTATTCATTGTTTTCCTTTGTCATGTGAATTAGATGCCCTTCTACTTCAAATGGTTTGAATCTATTTATAAAATTATTCAAGACTCAGTTGACAAGAGCAGTACGTTGCTGTTGGGAGAATTTTGATTAAACTCTAAATGCTCATAGAATAAGAAATATAATCTAAACTGAATGTACCTCCTCCTGAATAATTTATTGCAATATAAATATGAATCCCTTTTGATCAGAGAAATCTGACTTGTCAGAAATATTTGTTTCACATGTGCAAAGGTAATCACCTGTGGCGGCCATATTGGTTTGTTTGCAAATATGTGAAGAAGACTCTAGAACCATGACCTAAACAAAATAGTCTTCCGAAAACGTAAACTTTATGCAATACTATTTTATCAATCATGATTTTTTTCTTAAATTTTAAATTTGATTATTTAAAGAAATAAAATTATAACAATTACAATTTTAGATTAGAGATTCTACACAGACATGCTTTGATCTATTTATAGCCAAATTAGTTTACCTGTGTGAAAATGTAAATAATGGTCTAAATGGATATTAATTTGTTTACTAAACAAGTACAGACATAAATATTTCAGGACATTTGATTTATTTTAATAAATATAGGATTTAAAAACTGCAAGTGCAAACAAATTTCTTCTTCTTCTTCAACTATTTAAGGACTGATAAAATAATTTACGCTATTAAAAAATAAAAGTATCTAGGCCTTATCAATATTTATTTTTAAGATTTACTGTACACAACTAAAATCTAAAAATGAAGGGTGCTTTATACAATGGAAAGTGCAAAAATCCAAAGTTTACGGATTGGAATATAAATGTAAATAAAAAACAAATAATAACTGGACAGGATCACTTAAGCTTTATACAGTAAAAATAAAGGGGACACCCCTGCTACCTTATCACATATGTACAAACAGCTCATATCACAAATGTTCAATATTTGGTTTTACTTTTATATACAGTTCATCGGTATGCAACCTATAGCACATATCGGTAGACATTTTTTTAATTTTGTCTAAATCTGTACAACTGTTAATATCAGGCAATATAAATGTACTGTCAATAATCAATTTAACGATATCAACTTGAATTGTATACGTCCGTCAAAATTTTGACTGGACGTATTATGTTATACAAATGTCCGTCCGTCTGTCCAGCGTAAACATGTCGCACAGTAACTTGAGAATGACTTATCCAAATTTCATGAAACTTTTTAGAATTGTTTCTTATGATGGTCAAATGATCTGTATACTTTTTGGTGAATATAAGATTAAAACTTTTTGAGTTGGCACTTTGTAACTAAAACAGGGTGGTGTTTTTTCTTCACATGTCGCACCGTATATCAAAAACAATTTTTAATTATTGCTTAAAACTTTACACAATTCTTAGTTATATTAATCTTAAGATCTGTATACTATTTGGTGATGATTCAAAATTTCATTTTTGAGTTATTGAGTATTTTGTAAAGAAGGGGAAGGGTTTTTACATGTCGCGCCGTATCTCAAAAACGATTTATGATTATTGCTTAAAACTTTACACACTTCTTTGTTATATTAATCTAAACATCTGTATACTTTTTGGTGATGATTAAAAATTTTGGTTTTCAGTTATTTAGTATTTTGTAAAAAAGGGGAGGTTTTTTTTTTACATGTCGCGCCATATCTCAAAAACAATTTATGATTTTTGCTTAAAACTTTACACACTTCTTTGTTATATTAATCTAAAGATCTGTATACTTTTTGGTTTTGATTCAAAAATTTTTTTTAGTGACATTTAGTTTTTTTTGAAGAAAAAACAAGAGGGGGTTCATATGTCCCTCCGTATTTCAAAAACAATAAATGGAACAAAGCAGCCTGGGTTAGTGGGGCTGCTTTTATGGTAATTCAAGTAACCTTTTATTCACCTTCTTCCACCTCAGAGCTATCAGCTCTTTGATTATTAAGATTTATGTGATTAACTTGTTTATTATGCATCTTTTGTTATAATGTTGTACTGTACGTTTAGTATATTATGATAACTTTTCACATTAACCAATCTAAAGGATAAGTAAGGTTTTTGACATTCTTAAGATTACAGATGATTGATGTATCAGACTTGTATCAAAGATCTATTTTATGTTTGTTATTATTTTTATTTGGGCTGTCAATCTTTATATACCCAATAATCTTTGCATTGAAAAATTATGAATATTATTATTCCATTTCAGGGCTTCCCTCCAAAAGGGATGTCTTCATTTGATCCTATGATAGCAAGTTCTGGCCCTAAAATTGCACCACATCCATCTGAAGTTGTTGAGCCCAATCTGTCAGCAGACCTAGATGCCATGTCAAATAATAAACCAGGGTCCTCAGGACCTGGTACTTCCACACCACAACCCATGTCCAAGAATGCTGCCCGATGGGCTCCAGCATCCAGTGGTGGATCACCAGTACCATCAGGCCAAAATACACCTCCCTCTAGAGGATCTGAGGATGGTCGGTCATCTGGAAGTAAATCTCCATATCGTGTCAGTGACAGTCAGGCGTCCACAGCAGACCCTGGTAAAATATCAGTGTATGATGGAACAATGACACCTATACTATGAGGACTTTGATCACAACTGATTCATTTTAATGGACAATGGAAACTGAACATGGACAAATAATATTTATTTATATTTCTGTCTATTATCTAAATTTCTATTTAAATTTTCTTTTCTTGATTGAATTTTATAATATTTGTTATATTTTTTTTTACTGAAAATGACATTGTATATTTTGAGATGAATGAAAGCCGTCCCGTTGGGTATTTTTAATTGTTGAATATCCATCCATGAATTCAATAAAGTTATTTGTTATATTTTGTATTTATTTTTATTTGTTATATTTTGTATTTATTTATATTTAATGTTTTATGAACAAATTAATTTAATTTTCATATACATGTACTACAGCAAAATACAATTTTACATAGATATATTTTTATATAATTAATTTTTTTATGTATGGTTCAGAAATTAAAAAAGTGACTGTGATACATTTTATATTTTTTAGTATTAATAAAACTTTACTATTTTTCTGACCTTGTCTAATAAACTTTAAAAAAAAAAGTTGTCTCTATTTATTTCTTCATTATAGCTAATGACATCTGAACAAATTTTGTGACCACTAGTTGTGTAGAATTAGTTAAAAAAGGGAGATCTACACGGGTAGTAAGGTCGTCATATCGAGGAGCGTTTAGTACAGTGATTTTGTCATAGTTTGGATAAGTTTGACATGGTTAATTTATGTTGCTTCCCTAAAATATTGCATCAGTTCTATTCACACGAGCAGATAAAAAGCAAATAAGATGCCTGAATCTGTATTGGAGTTCAAACGATCTATATTGGAATTGTTGTTTCACGAAATTAACGCAGAATAAGCAAGATATCGGAATTGCTATGGTTTGGTTAAGCGATTGACATGGTTCGGTTAAGAGTCTAGAAATTCGTCATGGTTTTGGTCAAGATTGTCATGGTTTAGATCGAAATAAATATATATGTGTTTCACTTTTAATACTGAAAAGTTGATTGATAGCGCCTGTTATTGAACTAAGTTACACTATATATTAACTGTCTGAGAAGAAAAAAAGCCTGTTTAACCAAATTTAGTGGTATAATCGTCAAAGCGTATGTTAAACATGTCATGTTACTTTTCGTAAGTTTTCTACAATATAAATTTAAAAGTCACTGCTCTTTTAAACTAGCTTTCGATATAATTTAACAAACAAAAAAAGACAAAGCGTTGCTTCTGTTTCACATATATAATCGTTTGTCCATATGTCCATGCTTGATTCTGCCGGGGATATCATGAGCGGCATCACTAGCCAAATAGCTAAAGACTTCTATTCAAAAGTGGCAGCCAGTCAAAAAGTAATTCTTGTTATTCATTTTCTTTTCTAGAAAACTATTCATTTGTTGGTTTTTCTTTATTGTAAATTTTGAACTAGTTAATGATGAATAAAAGGAGATGTGGGGTTATAGGTCCATGATACAGTAACCCAACTACAAAACTAACCAAAGGATATTAAGAGGACATCATAAGTCTTCAACCATTTACGAAACCGAATAGTTACGCGTGACATGGACAACAGTTTTAAAACTTATTGGTTTTAAAACTATAATAGGTGAAATTACAATAAAAAGTACTTTCAAAGTTTGAATTTAAAATATGAAAGATCACAACTCCAATTTTGGATTTAAGCCGATATAATGTTCAAGTTTATCAATTATTATTAGAAATCAATAAAAATCTTTGTAATATTGTATAAATGCATCATGTATAGTAACATTGAATTATTTCAAATATTTTACTTTTTATGTAATACAGTTTCTATACTATCTGAAAAAAACTCCTGCTAACTAGTTTTAAGTATGAGGTGGTATATTATTAAATGTGATTGAGAAAAGGATTGAAATTCAAAGAAACACGTGTTATATTGTCTGCTACATGTACATTAATTAAACTGAGTACGACCTTAATTGTTTGGCTAGACAAGAAATCATCGTTTGTAATAGGACAGAACGCATTATAAGATGAACGAAGATGAAACAGATGGTAAGTTTGTTGATATATATCACTAGTACACTTCATTTGAACTTCTTAGAACATTCAATGCTATTTTTATGCTATCTGTATTTGCCCTTTATCCTTTTTGCTTATTTGATTTTCAATTTACAAGGTAATATCAAATGTAAGATGACGTGGAAATACATAAATTAGACAGCAAACCAGCAACACAAACGTGAGTTCTTCAACAATAGGATGAATTAAATTGGCCAAACTCTATATCTGCCTGTTTCTATAAAATGGGTAAATAAATAGAACAGAGACAACCAGAAATCTGAAACCATCAAACTATTCTCAGTATAGCGTAAACCAGTAAGGTATGACATATAGGACAACTTGTCGCGTCACTAGGTTCTGGACTTTTTTGGTGAGTCGCAACTTCGGAATTCAGTAAATATGTTTTTGAAATGAAATGTGTAAAACCCTTCCTTTCACAATTTGTTCATAAAGTCTATGTTTAAGTGAAGCGTAATACAAGCGGATTCCAGTTTAATGAGAACACACGGGGATCAACTGATTTGTTCTCATTGTCCAGCGAAATTCTCAGATAGATGGGCCTTGACGGAACATGAAGCACGACATTCAAACCCTTTAATGTGCGATGTTTGCGGCAAAAAAATATGCTTTAAGAATCGATCATTCCGTGACCAGACACTGTAAAATATGTAAAACAAAATAATATTTAATAAATTTAACATTTGATTTATGATTCATTTCTAGTATTCATAAAGTTTAAATGATATATTGTCTCATTTTCAAGATAATGACATTTTTAGATATCATAGCATGCTCTTTTATGAGGAAGAATTTTTTCTTAATCTTTCCTATATCAGTCAATAATGAAAATCAACAGGGTTTGCCAAAAAACAACTAAAGTTCAGTGCGACATCTGTTCTAAAATTGTGAAAAAAAGAAGATGTCTAACACGCCACATGAGAACATAAGCTGGTTCTCGACTGACTACTACACTTTGTTCATATCTATGGTACTGACGAATTCCTTGAGCACCATGTGCAAATCCATCATATGGGTTCACGATTGCACTATTTACGTTTAGCAGTAGATCTTCGGGGTTGGTCAAACTTTGCATGGCTTCTGTACTAAATAAACGTAGTATTGTTTAATTAATTCTTTTGGATTTAAGTTTATAATACGACTGCGGCAATAAAAGATTTAAAGATTAAAAAGCAAATATTGAAAAATAGGATCCTCTCAATATTGTTTCATATAATGCTATTCAATGAAACTACAGTGTTAAATATATATCGTTATTTATTTGTGTCTTTAGTGTTTCTGTTACTTGAATTTCTTGTTTAAACCCGCATCTGGTGAGTTTACATTTGTGGCATGGTTAAGGCGAAGCAGAGGTTGGGGAGCCCGCAAACATGTTTTACTCCGCAATATTTTGTATATACTGTCTCAAATTAAGTGTCTGTAATGCCGTGAATATCGTATGTAACTGTGTATCATATTTTGCTATTTATTTTGGACAGAAATTAGGCTGATGATTTTCTAATTGGAATTCCTATACATTGAATTTTGTCACAGCCTTTTATATCTTGCTAAGAAATATGGTTTTGCTCATTGTTGAATGTTGAAGGCCTCTTGATGACAAATAGCTGCTAAAATCTACGTCATTTAATCTCAGGTGGATAGTTATCTCATTGGCAATAATATTGCATCTACTTATTACATATTACTACATTGTTTGTGCGTTTTTATGTCCTTTTGTGTTTCAAATGGAACGATTTTTGTTAATTTTGATAGTAACTCTTCATTGTACACGAGAAGAACTACATAACTGAACCATGTCGAACATGCACTTAACCATGACACTAATGAATCAAACCATGACACAGATATTTCAGTAATTTTGAATTGATTGTAAATGTAGGTATTTTTCAGAATAATTGACCGCAGTGTTATATCACGAAGATATATGTGATGTAACAGACTATAAGAAAATAACTTTTTTTATGCACGATAAACCAATTAGCAAGTTTTAAATTTTGACATACGCAAGCTTTGTTCTGTGTTAAATCATTAACTATATGATACAACTTGTGATGTACTAACATATTTACTTTATACAAAGGTACTTACCAGCTTGAATTAATGATCAGAAGTTCCGTTTACAAAATATCCCAATGTTTACATTTTTGCATTGATTGTCATCAAAAAGACCTAACACCGTCATGTCAAACTTATCCAAACTATGACAAAATCACTGTACTAAACGCTCCTCGATATGACGACCTTACTACCCGTGATCTAGAATGATTGCAGACAACTATTCATAAAGACCAAAGGACATAGATGTGAACAATTACATACCACCATGGTCTTTAAACAATGAACAAAACCCTAATCTTATAGTAAACTAAAAAATGCTGGGGATAAAAACAATTCATAAAACATTTCGAATGAGAAAACCAACTGCCTGATTTATACCATGACAAAAACTACAAATGAATATAGAAGATAGCAACAAACAACCACTACTGGTTTATAAGCTTTTGGCCTTGAACTTGCATATGAAGGATGTGGAGGGGTTCAACATATCTTTTACCACTTTACCCTCCCTTAACTTTGAATAGTGTTGTAAAAACACCAACACAACAAAAGAACAAACTTCTGTGAAACCACATTATGATCTATTTCAAACTAAACAAACTCTGTGTAAACTCTGTTTTTGCAGCATTAGTCTACTAATTTAATCATAACAATTGAAGAACGTCAATTTATTTAGCACGATCTAGGCAGACACATAAACCATCAATTAAATTGTGATTGTTGAACAATAATCACAAATGTGTGATTAATTATTGCAATGTCAACAAATGCTGCTAAAAAATAATGCTTTGAAATCCAAACTTTGAGTTTTCATAAAGGAGACATTTATCCCTTAACTTCTTTATTTATAATGAAAATAACAGGGGGGGGGTCTGAATTTGCAGTATTTAATTGTTGAGATGAGCATATTAAAGTAAATATGACATGGAAAACATTCAGAGTAATTAGATTACCATTAAGTCCAGATTGATAAGGCAAAACAAATTGAAAAAACGTTATTTGTCAATGGATTAATGAATAAACTTTGATGAGTCTTTGACTCCTAGCTCTGATGATATTGTATTCAGTAGAACATAATAACATGTTTCCCATTTCCTATCCTGCCAAAGGTTGGTGGTTCTATCCAGGCACTCCTGCTTTCTCTACCAATAAAAACCAAACACCACAATATAGCTCATTGTGCCGAAATCAGGGTTTGACTAACTGACACCAGCAATCAATCAATCATACATATTTCCTGTTCTAAAGTATTATTTCACTGGGTTTTTTTTTAGCTGACAAGTCTCAAAAGGGTTAGTGTGAACTATTATCATCATCTGGCATTTTCCCATTGTTTGTAAACATTTTTTAAATCTTACCTCTGAAATCACCAGACCAAATAAAACAAAAAGCTTGGTAACAATGGCGTTTAGCTTTGGATGTATAACTGGTGTTCTATCAATAAACCATCGTCCAATAGACATTTGCGGAAACTAGGTGTTAGACTTACGATTACAGTTGACGAACAACAAAGGGTCATCTCAAAATACAAAACAAAAACAATAGAGATAGAGATACATAGTAAAACCAAATATTTGTTTTGTTTGTTATATAAATAAATCTTTTCGACGACAGATTAATTCAGCGCAAATGGTCAAAACTTTATAGTATATGATAAGTCTATAATTTTCTGCACTGTACATATTCTAGGGTTTCAATCAATCTATTATCTTGTTTAAAGTTTCAACACTGGATGTCTGTTTGAATATATTTTGTCGCCCACCAAAAACAGCAGAGAACCATAGCGTTTCCTGAGTTCCAAAATTGTGTCTTACTTAGTATAGCACAATCAGAAAATATCGTTAAGTTAGTACTTTACAAACGGTTTGCTTGATAATAACGAGGGAATAACGCATTCTATTTCAAAAAGAGAATTTCTATTTTATTCTTTTTTTTCAATGTTTTCCATTTGCGTTACCAATATATTGAAACAATAAAATTGAGAATGGAAATGGGGAATGTGCCAAAGAGACAACAACCCGACCATAGAAAAAAACAACAGCAGAAGGTCACCAACAGGTTTTATTGGCATGAGTGTAACAAATTTATTTGATGGTGGCATCAAAAACAAAATTGGAGAAAAATCCCCACATATAAACACTTTTTACCTTAGCTGTAAAAGAACGTAAAATTATTTGTTAATAATTAAGTATTGGGGAAATTTCCCCACAAAGTTGATAAACAAACATATATCAATAGACTGGGGAAATTTCCCCAAAAAGATGATAACCATAATGATATCAATAAAAAGGGGATATTTCCCCCACAAAATTGATAACTAAAAAGAAATCAATAGAATGGGGAAATTTCCCCAAAAAGATGATAACCATAATGATATCAATAAAATGGGGATATTTCCCCCACAAAATTGATAACTAAAAAGAAATCAATAGACTGGGGAAATTTCCCCAAAAAGATGATAACCAAAAAGAAATCAATAGAATAAGAAAATTTCCCCACAAAGTTGATAACGAACAAGAAATCAATAAAAAGTTGAAATTTTCCCAAAAAGATGATAACCAAAAAGAAATCAATAAAATGTGGAAATGTTCCCACAAAGTTGATAACTAACAAGAAATACGCAAACTGGGGAAATTTCCTCACAAAGATAATAACCAAATAGTAATCTGTAGACTGGACATTTAGCCCCACAGAGATGATAACCAAAATAAGTGAATAGGCTGGAAGAAAATATCCTTCAAAGGAAGCATTGACTGAGGAAACCATTCACACTGATAAATTAAACCAAAAAAATCACAGATAAAGATGATACAGTACACGAAATGGAATAATTTCCTCACAAACTCTTGTTTAACTGTAACCGTGTACGTATTTTTGGGGCCTTTTGTAGGCGACTATACGGTAAGGGTTTTCTCATTGTTGAAGTCCGTATGTTTGCCTATAATTGCTAAAATCCACTTTATTTGAACTTTGGTGGATAGTTTCATTGACAATCATACCAGATCTCCTTATTTGTATATAGCTATAAATTAACTCGTATGCTTTAATTTGTTGAATTTCCCCGCCCGTTCGAAAAATTGTACACCCTTCATGGAGACCATGAAAATAAACAAATTGACACATTTGAAGTGAGTTGATATTCTTGCATATTCATGATCATGTCGTTTTAATCTGAACTGTTAAAGATTTAAACATAAAACAAACCAAATAAAACAGACTTAAATAGAACATAAGCTCTTTCAGTTCTTTGATGTCCTCATACAACAGAAATAGATCATGTCTTGAGTTGGAGTCTTCCTTTCCTGTCCTGTAAATAGATAAATTGGTGAAACAAAATATTGCTACATGTACCAGACAGTGTGACTTACGTTATTCGGGTTTCCTACAGACGATAATATTTTTTTTCCCACATTAACACGATGGACGGTGTCGACAGCATTTATCCCGATTTCAAAACAAATTAAGACCCTTGACTACAACAATTTCAGCTTTTGAGTGTAAAATATACCATGAATAAAATAAATGGGGAATGTGTCCATGGGACACAGATGATGCCCCCGCTTGCATTTCATATAAAGTTATAAAGGGGCATAACTGAAGAACGGTAAAAGTGATGCTACCCAAATTTGTACTTGATCTGAGTTTTGTGGTAATAAGTATTGTGTATAAGTTTCATAACATTTGATGATGGCAAACTGTAGTTAGAGAACGGAAACGACAAATTCAGCAATTTTTCCATTTATAAAGGGGCATGACTCTAGAACAGTAAAAGTGACGCCACCAAAATTCAAACTTGATCTGTATTTTGTGGTAATAAGCATTGTGTATAAGTTTCATAACATTTGGTTAAAGCAAACTAAAGTTAGAGAACGGAAATCAACTTTAGGACGTACGGACGAACAGACGGACAAGGGTAAAACTTATACCCCCTCCGCTACGGCGGGGGCATAAAATCATCCGAAGAGTCCAACATCGGCGATGACAAATAATTTCATTAAGAATTTTCTGTGTTTATTTTTATCCAGTAAAACTATTATTAGTATAACAAGTATAGATTTCGAATTATTGCATCAAATATATATATAATCCATAGAAAATTGTTTTATTTTTCTCTGTTACAGTAAAGTTACAGACACCAGAAGCAAACAAAAAAACGAGAGTAAAACTCAAATAACGCGTTTGCTTTACTTTTGTAATTTGCTTGGTTTTTGTCTGCTACGGAGGATGTAATAGGTAAGAATTGTCAAGCTCAATATATAAATTTGGGCGTGCCCAGTTTAGCAATTATATGTACAAAAAAATGTACCCGTTCTTTCATGCATTTGAAAGATTTGTTTTTACAATTAAACAGACAGGAATTATTTTATTGCTTTTGAGGAGTCTTCAAATATCACTTAAATGACTTTTCCCTGTTATGTCGGGCACAGGACGTTTGCTTTTTTTTAAACCTGTAACACGAAAGGACTTTTGCGCTTAAAATTTGGTACATCTGTATTAAGCTGACATGAAAATTGCGCTTTCACCTATAAAATCTTAATGAGCTGTAAACCTTATGCAAAGCGTAGAAAAAGTTGTTGCATGGGTTCTTTTAACATGGAGAGAGCGAGGCACGTTCTAAACACGAAGCACCGGATTTAACATTCTCATACTGACCGGACGTGGCAGCATACTTATAGATTCCATACAATAATACGGACACCCAACTTTGACAGTGTTTTACTGCCGGTTAAGAGAAGAACAAGGTGACTATAGTTCTATACCCTAGTCACCTTTGAGATAAATACTACATAGAAAAACTAAACACTGTACAACATGAACCCCTCCAAAATCCGGTCAACCTAATACATTCACCTCTAAGAAAATTCTCTTTTTTGAACGGATACTGATCTATAAAATTGTGTATGTTGCTATTGAATTGGTGATATTGGAAGGGATGCGTGGCTGGGTTGCTTCGAACATTGAAACATGGTGTACATTGCCGTAACTGTATTCTTCTGTCATTCAATTATTACCTTCTTCCTACATTAGCCCATATATGTTGACATAATTATTTGTGACTTCGTTGCCTTGCTCGGGAAACATCTACTGTACTGCCCTTAACAATGAGCAAACACATACCGTATAGTGAGCCGTAAAAGGCCCCGGCATCACAAAATGTTAACTTATTCATATGAAAAAAACAAGACTGATTTATGAAAAAAACAATGAACGAAAACAAATATCACTGATAGCAACAAACTTGGACAGGTCAAAATAAGAATGTGGTGGGGTAAAACATGCTTGTGAGTGTCTAACCCTCTAACCTGTGAAGTGATTCAACAGCACAACATAAGAACAAACTATAAAAATCAGTTGTAAATGGCTTGACTCATCAGATTGGCATCACCGAGCACAAAAACAAAATAACATGTCACAGACAAAATACACAAAGTATCGATCTAAGAGTTCTCATATTCAGTATTAAAAGCTAGTGTAAATCCCATTACATATGCATCACATTAAGTTTTTGTATTGTTTAGATGCAAATTTCGCTGTTAATATTAGCTCCTCTAATTTGTATTGTAAATTTTCCCAAACTCTGTTTGCCACGACCTCTTTGTGCTGATGCGACGTGAAGCAATCAATCAATCAAACAATCAATCACATACACTATTTGTATCGCCTTTCACTTTTATTCAGAGTTTTCAAATATTTGTCTCTTAACTGTAACGTTGTTCTCGTTGTGATCTTGAATCAAAGCACAAAAGTTATATAGATATAAGAAGATGTGATATGAGTGCCAATGAGACAAATCTCCATCCAAGTCACAATTTGTAACAGTAAACCATTATAGGTCAAAGTACGGCCTTCAACACGGAGCCTTGGCTCACACCGACCAGCACGCTATAAAGGGCGCCAATAACGACTAGTGTCAAACCATTCAAACAGTTAGACCATTGGTTTTCCTGTTTGAATGGTTTTACACTAGTCGTTATTGGCGCCCTTTAAAGCTTGATGTTCGGTGTGAGCCAAGGCTCCGTGTTATAACGTCTCTTTTAATTGCATGACACTAAGATAATTCCTTACCTAGGTGCATTCTTATAGCAAAGCACTATGTTTTGTCTCATAACATAACACTAGGTACATAATTAAAAACATAGTTCTTGGTACATTTAGTGCAATCATTTGGTCATACTTAGATTCATTCTTATATCTTTACACAAGATTCATTCATTCCAAACAAAAAATGTATTGAGAACAGATGAAATTAAGTGCTAATTGACATTATTTACTCTAGTTATAATATATTGTATTTCAATACTGTGTCACATATTGATTGAACATTATACAATAACATAATCAAAGAATTTACTTAAATTTGTTTTTCAAACAATTAAAAATAAATAGATATAACATTTTTATGAATACAAATTCAATAAATAAATTAAACATTAAATATATACAGTTTATATATCGACAGGTAAATTAAATTGTTGACCATGCTTGTCAAAATTTATGCTCATTATATTACATTAATCTTAATCTATAAGTATTTCTTAGAAACGCGTACACACTTATAATGACAATTCTCAAATGAAATTGATTGAAAAGGAGTTCCAAACTCTAAGATATCGAAAAAAATAGATTTTTGTTTAAAAAGTATTCAAATCAAATTACAAATAAAAAAATAATGACTGTTGATATTTACAAGACGGCCATTTCCAAATGTTATTCAATATTAGTATTAATCAGTATTGCTGTATTTTAAAAAAGATCATCCAGAAAGTACCAATACATTTTGTGAAAAGGAATCAGAACGAAGGCAATAGCAATGTCCACTGTATTTACATGACCTTAACAAGACAAGCTAAAACAAGACCATTTATTACAACTTAGGCACACGTATGGTGCTACAAGAGGATAACAATTGTACATTAAGAATTACATATTTAATTAAACATTTTGAAATGGTATGTTTTTTTTATTTCATTAATAATAATATAGCTGATGATCCCGGGTAGAGACACAACATGGGCTGCACTCATTCAGACAAGCTGGATCCCCAAATTTAGGTAATTTTAAAACTTTGGTTGATAATTTGGAGGGACAAATTGTTACGGTGCTCCTCTTGTTGATCTAAGCGAGGTGCAAACTTTAAATATACCATTATTTACTCAGGATATTATATGATTTTGAACTTTGATGTAAATCATTCACATTATTTTAGTGCTTATTGGTTGTTGTATGAATGTCAGTTTTTCTGCATTGTATGTATGCTTTTAAATGCCGTGTTTTATCTTTTATTTGCTATAATTGCTACATGCTTAAGCCTTTCATAGTAAAGTATTCTATGCATGATGTGCTTTCTTGTTTATATGATTAAGTTCTTGTTTGTCATTTTGGTAGTATTTTTAACAATGTCATATAAGATGGAAAAACATTACCACATGCTGATACATTCACATACCTTAGCATCAATGTTACTTCCAATGGGGAGAGCAGAATGTGACATCAAACTATCAAAGGCAAGGTCAGCTCTTCACAACCTGCCGGCTGTATGGAGATCTGGTCAATATATCATCCGGACCAAACTCAAACTTAACTGTGTCTTGCCTGTACATTTGTATGGTTCAGAATGTTGGAGGATGACAGAACACGACAAAAAAGGAGCTGTCTGTAGTCCATACCAAAAGTCTGAGAAGGATTCTACGAATCTTTTGGTCACAAAAGATTTCAAACGAGAGCCTTCTTATCAGATGCCAACTGCAAGAGATAGCCACAACGTTCCTGAGAAGACGCTGGAGATTGATTGGACAAGTCCTACAAAAAGACCGGGAGGATATCACAACGATAGAACTCCAGACCCCAGAAGGTAAAAGAAAGAGAGACAGCCCCAAAATGACATGGAGAAGAACTATAGAGGCATAGGCTAGTAAACATCAACAGACATGGGGCACACTACAGAAAACTGTCAACGACCGACAAAAGTGGAAAATCTTCGTTACTGCCCTACATGCCAATGGCGTACAAGGACAGTAAGTTAGTACGTAAGTAATATCAGCGGGAAGTTTGTCTAGACATAAAACCAGGTTCAACCAATCATTCTATCTTAAAATGTCCTGTACCAAGTCCGGAATATGGCAGTTGTTACCAAATAGTCCGTTTGTATGTATGTTGACCTGTGTTTTTGTTTGTTACCCGGATTTATTTCCGCTTTATCGATTTATGACTTTATGAAATCGGTATACTCTGTTGCCTTTATCTTTTTTTTTATGTCGGTTAAAATTTCTATGTTTTTTTTTCAGGTTCAATAAACATATTTTATTTTTATTTCAAAACTGTTTAAAAATGTCATCCTTAACCAATACCAAAATTCCGGTAAAGAAAAAGCTACATTCTGTATTTTGGGTACAAGTTAATTCATTTCGGTTAGCGATGTTCTTCAATGCAAAATTTGAATAAAACAAGTAAAGTTAGGATTTTCTTCAACAAGTAAAACTGAATAGCGTTTTGACGATATATAAAAAAATGTTCCTAGTCTAGTAGACTCTTCAATATTCAATCTCTAGTAATATTTGACAACTTTACTGTATATTAAATTTTAAATCTCAAATTATTGCACAGAATAGACATATACTATTAGTAGCATTGCAATTTTCCTGTAAATCAAGGACAAGAACTCTCTAAGGGCGCAATCATTTGTTTCTCAGGATGAACATAAGGTCAATTTTTTTTTACCCAGAACAGGAGGCATGTTTTATTTTATGATCAATCACAAAATGACATAAGTGCCATTTAAAAATTCATCTATGACCAACACGCACGAACGTCAAAAGTGAAAATCGTCAATATTGAACTTGACCTCAATTTTGTCATCAGTAATACCAGTTTATATTTTAATAAACAACTGCGCGATGACCGCATGATACGTCCGTCACTTTTCAAAGTAAATAACTTCTCAATGGCATATCAGAAATTCATGAAAAACTAAAGGGAGGTAATCTAAATAGATATAAACCAGTCACCAAAGTTTCATGATAACTGCTCAAAGCATTGTCTAAAACTAGAAAATCCCCACTCCCAAACATAAAATCAAAAATATATAAAAATCGAAAGGGAAGCTTACATCAATAGATATAAACAATTCCCAAAAGTTTCATGAAAAGTGCTGAAAGGAAATAACTCCAATAAGGGGTAGTCTGAAGATATCAGCTTTGTGAACTTATTTGTAGATCTTGTGAAATTGATAATTTTGGATAATTTTAAGTTTTTATGTATCTAATAATGTTTTTCAGATATTAAGCAATTGCAAAAACGTAAAATTATGATACAAATTGTGATTAAAGGGCAGTCACTCCAATAAGGAGTTGTTTGATGATTTTGAGTCTGTGGATTTATAAGAAAAGAGGGACGAAAGATACCAGAGGGACAGTCAAAAATTTAAGTAGACGTTTCATAGTTTAATCCACAAAATGATGCAGTAATCTGATTGAGTCTGTGATTTTTAACTTCATATACTTAGTTGTAATTAGAACTTCCACAAGCAAAGTTTGTAATCACGGATTTTGTTTTCTGTCAATCGGTTTATTATTTTTGAACAGCTGTAAACTACTGTTTCCTTTGTTTATTGTAGGTTTTTGGAAAATCCTTTTTGTACCTTTTTTTAGACATACATGTACAAGAATTATGTTATGACTGTCTAAACTTTTGGTTATGACCGAACCTGATGATGGCTATTCCAATTGTCGGCTCAGATATAGTTTAATAATTGGTTGTTGGTTGCTTAACATCCAGTAGTAGAAATACAGATCATTTAAGCTCAATATAACTAAGAAGTGTGTAAAGTTTTAAGCAATAATCATAAATCGTTTTTGAAATACGGCGCGACATGTGACCCCTCCCCTTTTTTTCTTTTTTTTACAAAATCTCAATAACTCTAAAATAAAATTTTGAATCATCACCAAAAGGTATACAGATCTTAAGGTCAATAACTAAGAAGTGTGTACAGTTTTAAGCAATAATCATAAACCGTTCTTCAGATACGGCGCGACATGTGAAAACCCCCCTTTTTTTACAAGAAACTCAATAACTCTAAAATAAAACTTGAATCATCACCTAAAAGTATGCAGATCATTAGATTAATATAATAACTAAGAAGTGTGTTAAGTTTTAAGCAATGATTATAAATAGTTTTTGAGATTCGGCGCGACATGTGAAAACCCTCTTTTTTCTTACAAAAAAACTCAAGAACTCTAAAATAATTTTTTTAATCATCACCTAAAAGTATGCAGA
Organism: Mytilus galloprovincialis; assembly: GCF_965363235.1. Taxonomy (NCBI): domain Eukaryota; kingdom Metazoa; phylum Mollusca; class Bivalvia; order Mytilida; family Mytilidae; genus Mytilus; species Mytilus galloprovincialis. Next base: position 41,559,119 of record NC_134850.1, on the reverse strand, counting down.
TCATTAGATTAATATAACTAAGAAGTTTGTAAAGTTACAGGCAGTGATCATAAATCGTTTTTGAGATACAGCTCGACATGTGAACCCCCTTGTTTCAGTTACAAAGTTCCCTAACTCAAAAAGTTTAATCTTATTTTCACCAAAAAAGTATACAGATCGTTCATAATAAGAAACAACTATGTTAAGTTTCATGAAATTTTTATAAATTGTTCTCAAGTTACGGTGCGACATGTTTACGCCGGACGGACAGATGGACATTTGTATACCATAATACGTAATTTCAATGAATTAGCTGGAGCTGCCCGTGATACTATCATAAAGGAGTAGGTCCAGTAAGACCCCTTTTTGGCCCCAAAATATAGCAGTTTTACAAAATTGTTAAAATGTAAACTTTTAGTTATTTATTGGACAGTAGAATGCTTCTGCTACATAAATATGGACTGTTTTTGACATTACAATGCACATATATCGGGTACTTGCACCATTAAGTCATGCTAACTTACTGAAATCTTCACAATTCTAGCATTTTAGTTAAATTTTAGACGGTTTTCGTGTAAAACGAAAGTGGCCGCATTCGTGTTCATCCTTAATATTGATATGTAAGTTGTATTTGATGATAATACATAACATATCTAAAGGTTGAGTATGAACACGGATGCGGCCACTTTCATTTTTGACAAAAACCATCTAAAAAGTGACATTTTTCGGCATATTTAGTAGATTTTTCATATTTCAGCTTGAATCAGATAGTTTTTAATGACTTAATAAGTCAAAATCGTTCATATAAACAAATCAAATGAAATAGACACTTAAGTGTTTAAAAAGTGGTCAAAATCTTTTGTCAGATGAACCTGAAATTTGAGGCCAAAACCGGTCCTTACCGGACCTGCTCCTTTATAACTTGGTATTTAGTACTTTGTTGGAAATCCCAGTTAAAATCACTGAGCTATTTACATCAGTCACTTTTAAGTATTTGTTTTTTAATCAAACATCCATGAAGGATATGTACCTAAACATTGACATTGCATAATAGATTGAAATTTTGCTTCAATTTTTTTAAAGTTAATCGCTTTGAATAAATCTGAAATGCTCGGTTTGTTTCCAATGATGTTTTTTAGTTAAGAATACAACATCTCAGATTGTTTGCATATATCCATATGACCGTGACATTGCGTTTGAATAATTAATACCATGAACCTCACAGGGTTTTTTCAAGGTCGTGCAAACGTCATCTACGCATGCTTCAATGAATTCATTTTCAATATAATCAATGCCTATATATTCAGTATCATAATATTTATTAATTAGATTACAACGTATTGAAAACGTTCGAATTAACTATAAAATGTAAAAAGCTTGTTCTTTTGTTCAGATGAATTTAATTTTTCAATCATATTCAGTTTTATTTGATAGTTATTTATGTTCAATATAGAAATGATATGAAAAGATTGTTTTATCTAGACATGCTGTATATGAATAATCCTAATAATACTTTATGATAGTAATTTGTATTTGTACCTATACTTTAAATCTTACCTTTGGCATACTCTAAATAATTTAAAAATTAATTATATTTGCAGTGCTTCTGTCCTTAATACACATTACTCAAAGTGTTACGGATAATTCTGTGTCATTTTCATCTGTAAAACTATATTGTTTTAATAACATTGGTTGAGCTTTTAATTCTTAATTTCACTACCTTAATTAACAATCTTGTCTTTCACTACCTCTGTTACATATCCCCCCCCCCCTAGTTTTCTAAATACTTGACATTTAGTTTTCCAGGTAAAGACAAATCAATTTCGATTTCTTAGATTTTTCTGATAACCGAAATTTACGATAGTTCCGAACTATTTATAAGTATTGGTCAATATAAAAATGTATGACACTGATATCTGTCGTCATGAACATGTATGCAATATCTGCCAACGGATGTTAAGCAACCAACAACTAATGAAATAACTATATCTTAGCCGACGATTGGAAAAGCCTTCATCAGGTTCGGTCATAACCAATGGTTAAGACAGTCATAATATAAGTCGTGTATGCCTAAAAAAAACGAAAAGCAAAAAAGGGTTTTCCCAAAATCTACAGTAAATAAAGGAAACAGTAGTATATACAACTGTTCACAAGTCTTAAATCGATTGAGAAAAAATAAATCCGGGTTACAAAGTTTGCTTTATATCGAAGTTCTAGGGGGGGCGTGACTTATGCATTTTTGAAATTAATAATGCAGTCCCTCCTGTAATCTCTGTTGATCTCTCTTAATGTAGCTATCGTTGAGCAGAGAAATATCATGACCTGCTACTTTGGTTTACTGCATCATGTCGTGGATTAAACGTCTCTTTCAATTTATATATTGAGGAGTGGCTGAATACCTGCGAAATAATTTTGAAAGGAAAAGAATGTTGTCGAAAATCTAAAAACCGCCAACCAATTTTGAAGGATTTAAGAAAAAGTAAAAATAAATAAAGTACATATGTGACAATTACAAGAACAATTTGTTTGAATGAAAACGGGAGGTGAATTTGTACATCAAATGTGTTGGTATATACATTTGAGAAGGTTTTTTTTGGGAGTTAATTTTTATATCATAATCTTTGATTTATCATTGTTGTGATGAGTTTATGTCACTTTACTCGTTAATGAGACAATAAACCGATACACAAAACCGAAAATGACATAAAATGTCCTTTCCAATATCAGACGACCCAAATAAAGTGAAATTTCACATTTGTTAAATTGATTGCAAGTACTGGAAATAGAAAAATTGTAATTGAAAATTTAATGTAGAAAACAAATATCTCAAAAAAAAGTAGTTTTGTCTGAATAGATATAAACTATTCCATCTAGCATTCAGTAAAAAGTAAAATAACAAAAATACTGAACTCCGAGGGAAATTCAAAACGGAAAGTCTCTTATCAAATGGCAAACTCAAATGATAAAACACATCAAATGAATGGACAACAACTGTCATATTCCTGACTTGGTACAGGCATTTTCAAATGTAGAAAATGATGGATTAAACCTGGTTTTATAGCGCTTAATCTCTCACTTGTATGACAGTCGCATCAAACATATTTTTTGCCTTATCGTATGGTCTTTACATGTTTCAGTTGATACGTTATGCTCGTGCATGTTCACACTATACGGACTTCATATACAGAAACTGCTAAAGCAGGAAAGATTAAATGACATCATCATGAATTGGTTCATCTAAGCAATGTGTAAACTAATGGCATTTTTACCACCTCTTCGATTACCATCTACGTCGTCTGGTCCTGTAAGTACCCAATATGAATGTTTAGCTGAGTGTAAATTCACATTGTTATTAGACGTGTCTCGGTATTGGAACAGGGGGGGGGGGGTTACTTCTTACTATTGGGTAAATGTACGTACCAAACATATACGTAATAATTTGCGATATTGTATATGAAAATAATCTTCCTTTTAATTGTTCGTTGTTATTCTGGTTATTCTGTGGAATTACATGTCCAAATGTACTATTATCTTATATTGTTTATAAGATATCTTATAAACTATATGAGATATCTTATAAACTATATATATCTTATAAACTATATGAGATATCTTATAAACTATATATATCTTATAAACTATATGAGATATCTTATAAACTATATAAGATATCTTATAAACTATATAAGACATCTTATAAACTATAATGACCCGTATTTGTTTCAGTTAAGACGATTTATAATTGTTGAATAGTGTTATACTACTATTGCCTTTTTTTTATATCTACATATATCATTTACTGTTTGGTGAAATACCTTTTTGTCAAATTATGTACTGAATACACACCTGCAATCATGATAATTATACAAGAGGTTGGCGTTACATATAGACCTTAGTTTTTGGACCAGTTTCAAGATGGGTTTTCCAAAACCGCTGAAAGATATTGTGTTTATGGATAAGTGGTTATTTATTCAAAATCAAGTTCTAATATAACTATGTGTTTGATTTGAAAGTAATGTTGCAAGAAGAAATATATAATGAAATTTAAAATGTTTTTCACTTTTTGCCTCGTCATGAAAATTAACCTTCAATATTGATTATTAATATTATTTTTCTTTGAAAATAAAATTAAATACTATTAAATATATAAGTTTTTCGTTTTTAAACTTGTATTTTAATAGCCAGTTTAGAGTTGATGTAGTCTAATTGGTATATTTACCCCCGCCCATTTAAAAAGGGGATGGGGCTTTAATTGGCATGTGTTTGTTCTCCTTCAATTTGCGACAAACTTTTAATTTCATTAAAAATATTCTTGATACTTGTGATTATAGGGCAAAGTTTGAATCCGAAATATGTTAAGATATATATAATACTAAATAGATTTCCAATTGACACTGGTTGCTGGATAGGTTAAGATCGACAATCATACCACATCTTCTTATTCTTTTGTTATAATTTATGTCAATGTCAAGAATTATGTGACGAACCTCATTTTCTTTTGTATTGTAGATCTCTAAACGACCCAAAAAAAACCACTAATATGTAACAAGGGAACACAAAAAGGTATATAGACAAAACATACTAGCAAAAATGAAAGACAAGAATACCGAAAAAAATACCATAACACAATAACGGGATGTATAAGTACAGAGCCACGTTATATGTAACGAAGAAACACAAAAAGGCATATAGACAAAGCACATTAGCAAAAATGAAAGACAAGAATACCGAAAAATACCATAACACAATAACGGGATGTATAAGTACAGAGCCACGTTATATGTAACGAAGAAACACAAAAAGGCATAGCACATTAGCAAAAATGAAAGACAAGAATACAAAATTTTAAACTGGCAAATAACACAATGACGGGATGTATAAGTACAGAGCAACGTCATATGCAACAAAGAACTACAAAGGGCATATAGACAAAGCACATAAGAATCGAAGTAGTGAAGTACTGAACATCGGGTGACCGCAAGTTCTGGTGGATGGTCACTAGCACTTGTCTCAGAAAAAAAAATCACATCTCTATACCTGAAAGTGAGGTTAAGGTACATAGTGATATTTTTTCTGAGACAAGTTCGTGTGTGGATGATGAATAGATAACAGGGGACCTCACCGTAATAACTATTATATTGTAGTGATATAATCATTTGTTATCAGTATACTCTGGTTTGTTGTTATATATTATATCAATACTTGTATATAAAAGTTATATATAATTTTCATCTATGTGTATATCATTTTATTCTATTATTCTAATAATAGTGCAGTGCAATGGCATAGTGGAAACTCTTCTGTAATAATTCGTTTTTCTAATAGATTGGATTTGAGTAGGCATTCATATTTTCCCGCAAAACGTTCTTGAGATATTCTTCCTCATGCGTTAACACAAATTGTCGGTATTCTTGATTTGTCATCAATATATATATTTCTCACGACAATACATATTCATATGATTTATCTATGTTCTTAAAAAAAATTTTCATGAATATTTATTGATGAAATTAATGTATAACAAGCGATAAGGAATGTTATTTTGCATTCGATAATATCCGCGTACTTATACGAAATACGTTCGGTTATCAGTCAAAAACGCAAGTCACGTGAGTAGAAATGTCTGTGGCAATAATACACCGAAATGCCCTCATGGTCATCCGCTGTAAAAATGAAAGACAAGAATACAAAAGTTATCAAAGGTACCAGGATTATAATTTTAATCGCCAGAAGCGCGTTTAGTCTACACAAGACTCATCAGTGACGCTCATATCAAAACATTTATAAAGCCAAACAAGTTCAAAGTTGAAGAGCATTGAGGATCCAAAATTCCAAAAAGTTGTGCCAAATACGGCTAAGGTAATCCATGCCTGGGATAAGAAAATCACATCTCTATACATAAAAGGGAGGTTAAGGTACATAGTGATATTTCTTTCTGAGACAAGTTCGTGTGTGGATGATGAATAAAACAACAAATTACCAAAGCACAATATCACAATGACGGGATGTATAAGTAAAGAGCCTCGTCAAATGAATATCACCATAAATAGACTAAACAGTAGAAGTACTAATATTTAAAAAGACAAATTAAAGAATACTATAAGTATAACACGCTATTAAGATGATAAACAACGTAAGTACACAGAGTCTATACTTCAAGACCATCGTGTATTATTTTTGAAGTTGATACGGAATATTTATCAACAAGGTCTTGGTATCTTCCGATGAACTTTTTTTAGAAAAAAGGACGAGACCTTCTTTGACATACCCCTGGGTCGTCAACTTTCTGCTTAGACACTGGTGACGTTTTACAACGTCTGGGTGGCAGCTGCAAGCTCTTGAATATCGAATTAGTTGGGGAAATGTATATCCCATATGCCTGTTGAGAGAACAATTTAATACATTTTGGGAACAAGACATTTTGTGTGTTTACAAGATATTATGTTAAAGGAACAAGATTATATTTTTTAGGAACGAGCTAATATATTTTGGAAACAAGATAATTTGCTTTGCGAACAAGATAATATGCTTTGGGATCAATATACTGTTTTTGGAACAAGATAATTTGTTTTGAGAACAAGATATCTAGTTTGGGTAGGAGAAAGAACGTTAAGGGAACAAGATCATATGTTCTGAGAACAAGATAATATGTTTTTGGAACAAGGTGTTATGCTTAAGGAACAATATATTTCAGAGGGTAAAGATAGTATGTTAAGGGAACAAGATAATCTTTTGGGAACAAGTTTTTGTGTTTTGGAACCAAGATAATATGTTTTGGAAACAAGATGATATGTTTTGGGAACAAGATAATTTATTTTGGGAAAAAAATATTTTTAGTGGGTAAACAAGATAATCTTTTGGAAACTAACTAATATGTTATATGGGTATCAAATAATATGATTTAGGAACTCGATAATTTGTTTTGGGATCAGTATATTTTGTGTGGGTAAAAGTCTATAGTTTGTTTAAGGAACAAGATACTGCTTTGTGAACAAGCTTATGTATATGTTTTGGGAACAGGATAATATGTTTTGGGAGCAAGCTAATATGTTTTGGGAACAAGATAATATGTTTTGAGAACAAGATACAAGGTATTGTGATGAGAGAACAAGATCTTTTCTGATGGCAACACGTTTTTGCCAGGTGTTAAATGGATGTTATGTCGTTGAAACAACAAAATATGCCATAACAACCATAAGAACACGATAATTGTTTTGAGGGATTACATATTTTTTCAATGAAATTGACTTGGAGTTCAGTATTTTTGTGTTTTTACTTTTTTTTGTAACCATGCGCTATATATTCTCTAGTGAAAAACAGTTACCCGGAATAAATACATGGTGGAATGAAATTACGCTTACATATACAGCAAGAACGTAGTTACTTTTTCTATATCATTACCAAGAGCATTAAACTTGGAAAAATAATTTATTAGAATGTTCATTGATGTAGTTATGGTGTACTCAAATATTTTTATACATATCGTATACAATAACACATATACTTACACTATTACAAGCACAATTAATATGTCAAATCACAAATGATAATACATACGTAAATATAAGTAATTTGGGGCAAAATTACGCCTACTAGAGCTTTCTTACAAATAGACGAAAGGTACGAACGAACGTAAAGGGAGCACGTATTTCATTTCTACAATAACAATTAAAAGAGTCTTTGTTTTATCCAGTAAAACAGCATTCTTTTCTAAATCAAGTTTATTTTAAAAAATAATAATATCGCAAATAATACACGATTTTAATATAATCAAACAGAGAAAAATAGTGTCAAATACACTTAGTACGTCCGATACCACGGGTGTCATTCGGTTTATCGAGAGAAATGATCGTGAAAGAATATCCAACGGCGGTTAAGTATTGAGAGACGATCGTGAAAGTTCTGGTAACGGATCGTGAAAGACATTTAATGTATATTCTAGTTCAAAATCTTTGAAAAAATCGCTTAATTTTCAAAACGCGGAACAAATCCGAACAAAAAAATATGTCTGTCAAAATGGTTTAACTTCCTCGACATAACTGTGAAAGAAGATAAAGAAAATTTGAAGTACTTTTTGAAAAAACACAAAAGGCGCAATGCGTGTCTATGAAATTAATTACACATAACACGCTTTTTGTACCTATAATGGTCATATTTCAGAATATCATGATATATTTGAAATTTAATCTTTGATGTATCTGATAGTACAGTAAAATTATAGTATGTTCTTCCATTAAAAGCGTTAATTTGTTTAAGAAAACCTTGAATTTGTTGAATTTCCATCAAACTTGATCGTGAAAGATCAGGCAACGTATTATTTCGATCGTGAAAGAAAAAGCGTGACCAGACTTAATACTAGTAATCAGAAATCAGTATTTCTTTTACCATTTGATAAATCTGCAAGTGGTTGAAGCCTGTAACTATTTTGATAAGGATGAACATTACAGCTATTATCTTTTTTCTATTAAACACCTCGAAAGTTAAAAAAAAAAAACAACTAATAACGTGTTTAAATAAGTGAGCAAGATTCAGCTCTGTGAATCAGTCTAGTCTGAGTCTAGTGCACTTCAGGCAGACCGACTCTAGTTAGCCAATAATATGGATATGCAACGTTTAAACTAAAATGTTATCCATAAAACAAAAAATCATATCAAAAACAGCACATTTCATGTGTAATTTGGAACTGAACGATAACCAACATTTTGTAATGTCTTGTTTGCTTTACTTATGATAGTATATTTGTTGAACGTCTATAATATCAAGGGTTTTACTAGAAGTGTCAAATGCGCTTAAGATTGTCAATGTTTCATAAAAAAGGTCAAGGTCAGATGAACCATGCCATACAGATCTCTACAAATATCCCGTACACCAAATAAATGTGTTCCGATCCTTACAGTACCTTAAAAACTGACACATGTAAAAGTTATGCTTGGCCAATTAATTCGGAACATAAGGTCAAAAGTATATGAACACTGACCGACAGCCAGACATAGACATCTTACTATCATTCAATAAATCAAACACAATTGAAGTCATCATGGTCATGGAAACATGCAGACAGACATGTACACCATACACGAAACACCTTGTCGCTTTAGCATACAGGTATATATTCAAAAGGCCAAACAACATAAAACAAACATTGCCGAATGATGCATGATAATGAGTTCAATGTTAGTTGAAACCTTGCACAAGTCGAAAATATACAACTTACAATCATAACAACAGACAGTTATCCTAAAGCTTAATGAATCCTCGATACGGACTTGACCACTAAAATGAATCTTCATCCATGAAATGATGCAAATTCAGGGTCAGGTGAATCCTTTCTGACGGACATGTAGTTTATAGGATCCAATATACAAAATGTGGGTATCCTATAACTCGTGATAAGTGAGTACTTCACATGACAATAAAAAGCTTCATCCTACAATCATCTCTATTTTACAAACAACATGTTCACAAATGCCTAAATAATAATGTTAATGTATTTGCGCGTCTGGCGTACTAAATTATAATCGTAGTACATTTGATAACTATTTACACCACTGGTTCGATGCCTTTACTGGTGGACGTTTCGTCCCCGAGGGTATCACCAGCCCAGTAGTCAACACTTCGGTGTTGACATGCATATCAATAATGTGGTCATTTAATACAACTTTCCTGTTTACAAAACTTAGAATTTTTCGAAAAACTAAGGATTACCTTAGTCGTATTTGGTACAACTTTTTGGAATTTTGGATCCTCAATGCTCTTCAACTATTTACTTGTTTGGCTTAATAAATATTTTGAAATCCAAACCTTGCTATTTCTTTGATAACGATTGGTAATAACTTAACTATCTCATTAATTTCTACATCATCTTCACAATATTCGTGTGTTGCTTCTGTAACGTTATCTGCATCTTCAATATCTTCTATTGGCTCAACTTCACTGGATTGCTTTTTTCGGCGTTTTGTCATCATATAATTGAAGAATGATTTGAACGTCTTCGTAGCATCAGATCTTTCACGATCCTTTTCACGATCTTCAAAAATGTGGTACGTGATCTTTCACGATCCAAAAAATAAATTTTGTGTAAATAGTTCTTTATTTACCAAGTTTCAGATTATATTTATACAAAATAACTATGAGAACCGTTTAATTAATTCAAATACAATACCCTTAATCTGATAAAAGTAGTTTATCTTGTCGAATTTGTGAAAAAATCGTGTTTGTTTACATTTTTTATGTCATTGAAATGTCGAGAAGCAATTTGCCTTTTGTCTTTTTGTAATAAATATGTACTTTTGAAACTGGATATTCTCACATACTGATCATAATGTTGAACCATTTTGACAGACAGTTTTATTTTGTCGTAAATGTGTCTGTGTAATTAATTAAATTAGAATATTTACTGACCTTTCATATGTCTTCTCGATTAAATGTCTTTCACGATCCGTTACCAGAACTTTCACGATCGTCTCTCAATACTTGACCGCCGTTGGATATTCTTTCACGATCATTTCTCTCGATAAACCGAATGACACCCGTGGATACGTTACTTACGTAAACCACGAGTACACACATTTCCGCGGGAATTTGTTTAAGCACGAGTTTCACGATTAACATTTCAATGACATTATTGGAGTACGTTGGTCTAAATTTAACGACAAGATTCACATTTATTTTTATTTGTTACAGTACACTTTCAGCAAATTGTTAAAATGGAATATCGAGATTAGCTAAAAACAATGCTACAATGTTTTTAAAAAGTAATGTTGAATAAATCTAGAAAAAAGACTTTGTATATAAAGAAAATAAATCTACAATTTTGCACCATATAAATTGTGGATTTTATAATGGCGATTTAACAGTACACATGTTTGGAAGATAAACGCAAAATTGTCACTTATCGTCCAGTGGCTAATATTTCATGAATGTTCAGGACTATAGGCAAAACGCAGTTTTACGCTAAAAAACTGTTCCATTGCTCCGGTGTATCATATATACACATTAAGGATAGGGGCAATGAATATTACAAGGAGAGAGGCGATGATTAAAAAGTTATGAAACGAGCACCAGCATATGGCATAGTATGAAGATCATCTTTTTTTTATTTCATTTTCATTTTATTATTTTGAGCGTTGCAAATTTTCAATCAAGGAAGTATTTGTGTTTCTGTTAGGGAAGAAGACAATGCATTTGCTTAAACATTTTCGTAGGTTAAACAGTGCAACATTGTAATATTGAAAAGTGGGGGAGGGGCCGGTTTTTAGTCGTTTATGGGGCATTTTTTTCGTCTGACTACAGTATATTTAGAATATTTTGTAGTGTTATCTCCTCCGTCATGGTGGTATAAATAATTATATTCTAATCTATCGTACGTCCCGAAATCCTAAATATATCTCAAGAAAAATCCAATTTAATAAGTGTCGTTGCATGCACGATAATTCTCCGAAGTTCCACGACTATTATTTAAATATGTCAAAATAAAGGATCCCTTAAACGAGTCTTATGTATGATTCGTCAAGCATACGTACCTTTCGTCAATTTGTAAGAAAGCTCTACTGAACTGTAAACTAATACAAACGAAAGAAATTTAGAAAGGGCGGACGGTGGGGTTATTTTAAGTTAATATCAAATCAAAAAGTAAGAAAAAAAGGAAATTTACATATCCAACAAGAGGCTCTCAAGAGCTTGAATCGCTCACCTTAATTTTTTTGGTTAAATCTCTCATCAATGATTATTTTGGCTTTTCAATTTATTTAAATGTTCTTTGAATCGTCCTATTTTCTTCAAAAGCAAAAAAAACACAACATTTTCTCCTATGTTCTATTTTAGCCATAGGAGCTATGTTTCTTGACATACAAGGAAATAAAATATAAAATTTATACTAGATACTCTGAAACTCATTTAGCCTAACTTTGGCTGAAATTGATACAGCAGTTTCAAAGAAGAAGATTTTTAAAAGTAAGTCAACATGATGAACAATTGGTGAAAAAAGTCTTTAAAGGGCAATAACTCCTTAAGGGGTCAATTGACAATTTGGTCAAATTGACTTATTTGTAGATCTTACTTTGCTTAACATTTTTGCTATAAACAGTTTATCTGTATCTATAATAATATTCAAGATAATAACCAAAAACTGCAAAATTTCTTTAAAATCATCAATTCAGGGGCATTATACCTGAAAAACCAGTTACCCAATTCGGCTGAAAATTTCAGGACAGGTAGACCTTGACCTAATAAATACTTTAATTTCTTGTCTTATTTGCTCTAAATGCTGGAGTTTTTGAGATATAAGCCAAAAACTGCATTTTACCCTGTGTTCTATTTTTAGCCATGACGGCCATGTTTTTTGACGAAATAGAAAATAAAACACAAACTTTATTTTATACACCCTACTGATTATTCAGTTGAAGTTTGGTTGAATTTGGTTGAGTAGTTTTAGAGGAGAAGATTTTTTTAAAGTTGGCAAATATGATGAACAAATTATGAAAAATTGTCATTAAAGGACAATAACCCCTTAAGGGGTCAATTAACAATTTTGGTCATATTAACTTATTTGTAGATCTTACTTTGCTGATCATTTTTGCTGTTTACAGTTTATCTTTATCTATAATAATATTCAAGATAATGACCAAAAACTGCAAAATTTCCTTAAAATTACCAATTAAGTGGCAGCAACCCAACAATAGGTTGTTTGATTCATCTGAAAATTTCAGGGCTGATAGATCTTGACCTAATGCACATTTTTACCCCCATGTCAGATTTGCTCTAAATGCTTTCGTTTTTGAGATATAAGCCAAAAACTGCATTTTACCCCCATGTTCTATTTTTAGCCATGGCGGCCATGTTTTTTTTCACAAAATGGAAAATAAAACACATTCTTTATTCTAGATACCCTAAGGATCATTCAGCTAAAGTTTGGTTGTAATTGGTTCAGTAGTTTCAGAGGAGAAGATCTTTGAAATAGTTTACGACGACGACGGACGGACGACGACGGACGCCAAGTGATGGCAAAAGCTCACATTTCCTTTTAGGAAAGGTGAGCTAATAAAAAGAATGATAATAACTAGAGAGTAGATTTAAATTCAAGAGTATACTAATAATTTCTAGTTCAAACCAATGCTAATCCAATGGTCAGATAACATGATTAATTTCTTTTGAACAATGCAATTTGAAATTTTAAAAAATCCCACCTTTTCTCAAAAAGATTTTTACAGTGTAGTGTACTATTTTCGGACAAATAATGTTCTTTTTACGACATGCGAGTCGACAAGTTTTTTTCTTACTCCTGAATGTCACGTGCTTAGTGGAGTCAACTCTTTGGTTTGAATCGGCACGAAAAAGGGTTTGAACAGGTTTGAACAGAATTATCCCCCTCAACTAATATCCCAGTCCCACAAGGCCACGATCGCACTACTATCTGTGAAAAAAAATGCAAATTTTGATGATCGTAACTACAGTAAGGTCGTATCACGGTCGTGGTGAGGTCTTCAAGATCGTGATGAGCGTGGCCAACTTTGAACATGTTCAAAACAATCGTGGTGCGGTCGTGGCCAAATCAGGTCGTAGTAGAAGCGTGGTGAGAGCGCACTAAGATCGTAGTAAGATCGCAAAGGTCGCTGTACCATCGTAGTGAGAGCGTAGCGAAAGCGTGATTCTATTCGGAGAAACTGCGCTACGATCTCATTGCGACGTTATTACGACCTCACTACGATCATCACGTTCTCACCGCGACCAAACTACGCTTCCACTACGACCATTATTCTCATTTTCCCATAAAATATATTAATTCTCTCCAGGTTTTGTTTGTCTGTATCACTATGTAATTGGGACTTCTTGTTTATTTTCTCTAACGGCTCAACCAGGCTTCTTGTTTTCATATAGATTAGATCGTTGGTTTTCCCGTTTGAATGGTTTTACACTAGTATTTTTTGGGGCCTTTTATATCTTGCTGTTCGGTGTAAGCCAAGGCTCCGTGTTGAAGGCCGTATCTTGGCCTATAATTGTTACTTTTAAAAATTGCTACTTGAATTGAGAGTTGTCTCATTGGCACTCATACCACATCTTCCTATATCTATTGACACATCTGTTTCATATCTGCTATCGTTCACTAAAATATCGTCATTTCAGCTTTATGGACCAGCAATAGGTTGTAATTTAGGTCGGATTGGTCGGTCCGACATCTCTACTTGATCAAGATTCGTTACTATCAGAGCTCCATCTGCCTCTACATCAACCCTAACACCACGCCCTCCTGTTCTAGTAGATTTTGGTGGCTTGATTGTGTTTTTTTTTCGAGAAATCTACGTATTAATTAGAAATACAACTGAAGGAATGATACTGTATTGATATGGAACACGATGTTGACGTTATTGCTGAGAGCGTAGTAAGATCGCGGTTTGAACGTAGTGTAATCGTGGTAAGAACGTGCTATAATCGCAGTATAAGCGTGGTAAGATCGTGTTGCAATCGGATAACTCGTGGTATGGTCGTAGTGAGAACGTGATGAGCGTAGAAAGATCTTGATAAGCGTAGTAAGGTCGCAGAATAAGCGCGGTGAGAACGTGTTATAATCGTAGCGGGATCGTTGTAGAAGCGTAATGAGGACGTAGTAGCATCGTGAAAGCAACGAAAATTTACATTTTCATGCCGCTCATACCGCGACCTCACCACGATCTGAATTCAATTTAGATCGCGATGAGCGTGGTGCGATCGTGGTCTAGTGGGACTGGGGCTTAAGTGACTATAAATGAAAAACAAAACTTTAGGAAATCAGTAGTATGAGAGAATTATTTCACGGTCATTAGATGCAATAAACTATATATGATATATATTTGTTATTCATGGTGTGTTATGTAAATATATAAGAACGCCGAGAAATAATAATGTTTTAACCTCCAAACAAGTATCTATAATAAAGAAGAGTTAAACTAATTTTATAAATGAAGAATATTTAATTAATTAAAACATATCTTGATATGTTTCAATTTGCACAAACTCAGAAAAAAATGTCCCAAAAATAACAATCATGATAACTAGAAAAAGAGCTGGAAAATCCACAAGGATTTGAACTAGTAGTCGAATAACTCATTCAATAGTATGTACCAAGACAGGGTGCATTTCCACTTCACTTATTTGTTTTTACAAATCATTCAATCGTTCATGGTAATTAAAAAACACTTATTTAAACTTGAAGAGAGATTTTTTTGAATACGAATATTTTTATTATGAATGGAAAGTTATGAACATATATATATATCACCTTAATGAATATGGTATATTATATTACACAATATTTATTTGATATCTAAACTATTTGTAATAAACTTTGTGAAAATAATGGTACGATTGTAATACGGGTCATATTATTTCAATATCTAATGATTATTATTGTTCAAACATTTAAAAATTGTACTGTCTATAAATATTAATAAATTAAAATGCTATTCCATAATTATTCATCGTCTTGTAAGAAAACTACTTAACGTTTGATATTTGAAGAAGTTTTAGCTTGTATAAACTATAGACACCTATATGCGAATTTTAAAGGTGACAATGAAACAATCGAATTCGTATCCCCCTCTTTTCTTTTGTATTGTAAATGTTGTTCCATTAAACCATTTGAAAATCATAGTATTTTTATTGAGAAATACATAGGGTGATATAATTTGGTCATTTAAGTACAAAAATAGTATTTATGATGTCACTGTGAGATAACAAACAACTGAATATTTAACGAGTAATTGACATTTTGCCTGTAACGTATGGTAAAATTAAACATCGAATCGGCCAAACTATTCGTGGTGTAGACCGTAGTGTTGATTTCAGTCGTTCTTCTTCGTAACTCTGTTGGAGCAGGTTTTTGCGTCAGGGGCACACCCTCTTAATAAATTCCTTATACTGTGATCATGGACGATCGTAACATTTTGATTGAGATGCGTAAACGCCATGCGATGGGACAGATGGTATGTAACTGCTACGAAATGGGACGTCGGCAATGTGAAAACTGAAATCTTCACATTTGTGATACATTATATAGTCGCAGGTCGTCCATTTGTGTCAATATCAAGAAAAAATATCAAGATATGAAGCAGACCTTTTTTTTTCTTCTTTTTTAAAGTAGCCTTAATTTTAAGTTCACAGTGATATATGAGATCTAAGCACTCACTGAAATAGGGATTACTCGACAGGACATTATCAATATATCTGAAAGTTAAATATAAAAAAAATGCCCTTATAAGGTCCTGTATAAATTTTGCTAAACGTGAATAATAAACATGTCGGAGTGCTCAATTAATACCCATTAGAATACCGACTATCTGTTGAAATACCATTCCATTAAAGAAGTCGTCGATCAAAAAGTCCATCATTTCCATGATATCATCATCGATTATCTGTATAAATAAGAAAATGTGAAATGGATGCCAATGAGACAACTCTCTATCCAAGTCACAATGTATAAAAAGTTAACAATTATAGGTCAAAGTATGGCCTTCAACTGTGTTTTGAATAAGTGTATACAAAATGAAATTGTTCGTGGCTTTAAACGAGGAATTTGCATGTATCATCTTCGATTCCAATTTGGTAGAAAAAAATCACTTTTTAAAGATCTAGTTAATTTTCAAATTGAGCATGAGAAATATGAGTGTACAGAGTAACACAATCAAAATGTTTGATATAGCTGCAACTGTAATGCTTATGATTGGAAATTTTCTAGAATTTTCAAGACGCATCTGAATGACACAACTTGTTGAATAAACCTCATCGCAAAATTTCTGAAGGTCATCTTTAGTTGTAGAAAGAATTGTATTGAGAACTTTAGAAAGATGTTTAGTCGAAAATCTAATTTTTTTTATTGTATCCAATATTTATTTCTACAAAAGTATGACTTCGTTGACCATGGGCAAAGTTACCGACGAATGATTCCAGCTGACGAAGTTGTTTAAAATGGTTCCTCTAACATTGGAGGCAGTATGCGTCGCTGTCTCGCTTTAAATGGCCTGTCAACCTACAGTTATATTCTGTTACGATTTGTATTAGGGTAGCCAATGATGTTGATGTTTGGAGTAGATAATTTCTCTGTTATAAGTATTCATCGTCTAGTAGATATGTTAGTAGTCAGTACAGTACATAGCGTACATAGCGGTTGTTGGTATCTGATTTTCGATGAGCGGTTGTTGGTATCTGATTTTCGATGTTGGACTTCAATCAAGATGATGGTTGGTAAAACAGTGATGAACTTGTCTTGCATTCTATGTGTTTGAAGATGACCAGACAGTTAGTTATATATTTGAAGAAACAATTAAGCAGCGGAAAGTGGGTTTACAATGTATAAACAAGTCTGCATCTCGGAGAAATCTGGCTCAAAGACGAATTTTGACATCATCCGAAGCGAGTCTTTCAAATTACATTGGTACATTTTATTTGTTGTTGGTGCTGAATAGTTCTCAGTTTAGGAAATAGCATGGCCTAAGTATATGTAATATGTACTTGGAAAGTCAAATCCAAGATACGGCATTAACTTTTACAAAAATCTTCTCCTCTGAAACTACTGGGCCAAATTAAACCAAACTTTGCCACAATCATCATTGGGGTATCTAGTTTAATAAATATGTCCGGTGACCCGGCCAACCAACCAAGATGGCTGTCATGGCTAAAAATAGAACATAGGGGTAAAATGCAGTTTTTGGCTTATAACTCAAAAACCAAAGCATTTAAAGGAAATCTAACATGGGGTAAAATTGTTTATCAGGTCAAGATATATCTTATTTTTTTTTACTACACGGGCACAACTTTGTAATCATTATTTTTCAAATCAAGAAAAAAACGATTTTTCAATATTAAACTTGCACGTGACAAGAGCAGACCTGTGTTCACCAAAACTTATTTTTAAGAAATAGGTATTATATTTTGGGAAATTGTATCATGCTAGAACTATGTGGAACACTCCGAAAAGTGGTGAATTGAAAGATCTTTAGATTTTTTTTGTACATAATTTTTTTCCCGATTTTTCTTATCAATATGCATCATGGATTAATATATTTTTAAATTTTAGTTTCACAAGCTTCTATAGCAATTACCTCGATAAACAGTGAACGATTGTCTCTTCGTTAATAGCTTGGAGGGTTACTTTTGAATTCAGTGAGGAAACATCGTGTTTTTGCACGTACATTTCTATTAGAGGTCGGTCATTTAAAGACGTATCAACCGTATCATATACGTTGACGTATCCGCATCTGCAGATATACCAAAAAAAAACAGTAATATGATCCCGAGCTTTAATTTTATGTACTTTCAATAATGCAAATGGGCGACTGAATAATTTCTAATGCAGAAATTTACAAAACAATTAGGAAATATCGAGATTTTGTGGAATATGTAATATGACTTTTAAAGATATTCCGGATAGTTGGAACAGTTTACATGCATGATAGGAGTGAATACGGTAAAATCGGTTGCCAGTTTGTGTATGAACTTGTTCTCACGTATAACCAAATTGTTAATTGACAAATAGAGTGATACTCAGTACTTTTCTATTACCTTTTATGATAAAATCGCAAATGAACAATATTCAAAGTTCCTTACATGTATATAAGTAGTACATTTGATTTTTTTTTTTTTTTGTGTTTATTCATATTAGATCTTGAAATATTTTTTTAACTAGATTATCAAAGGATTGTGTACGATATTCGTGTGCCTGCACTACATTGGCTCCTTGTTAAGGGCATGTAAAAGTAGTTGATAGAACCCCTTACTTTTTTTTTAAACACCACTATCACAAATATTGAAAGTGTATGTTTGATTGTTTCGAAGAGATTCCAATTAGTTTTTTTTTTAAATGAAGCATGGTCTTATTAATAAGCTCGGGATCACATAATATTTTTTGATATATCTACAGATGCGGATACGTCAACGTATACGATACGTTTGATACGTTTGTAAATGACCGACCTCTAATACTAGTAAAACAGTTTAACAAATAATTTCTTTAAAAATTACGATTGTTCTTTAGAAATAACTTTTGATCAGTGTCGTCACCGGCATTGTTTACATAAAAGAATGACTTTTCTTTTCTTCTCGTGTCATCGGTTTTGTCACTGTACATTGTTCTCGATTCACCCGTTTTTCATTGACCGTGTTTAATTAATGTTTCCAATTATTACGTCTGTCTGACTTCTTTAAATAATAATTTTATCTTATTGATATGCGAACTGGAAAGATATTTGAAATCAAAATCTGACATGGAAACTTATCTAACATCAAAATCAGTGTGCATGCAATTATGTGATTATGTTGACTGAAATTTAAAATTGTTTACTGCAAAATAGTTTATGATGAGTTTTGGAAATCAAATTACTACATGTATAACGTTGTCGTTTGAAACAGTTTAATATCATGAAATTTTAATGGGATATGTACAACATTAATCCGTGTTCTTTTAAAAATAAAATTTACCCAAATAGGATGTGATCTCTTTTGTTGTCGCCTTACGTACTTATAAATGACGATGTTCTATGGATACAAGCAAAATACTTTCTCGTATTTTTTTTTTAAACAAAGGAGAATTTGTTGTTTTTCATAAGAATAATAATGTTACGTAAGGTATCTCCTCATATGTACAAAGCCATCATTGAAAATTAACAAGATAATTTGTCTCGAATTTAACACGGTTTAGAAGATGATTACGAGAATTAAATTATGAAACTATCGGATTACACTGTCAACAAATAGAAAAGAGCAAATAAATCGTTCATCACCTGCAATCTTTCGTCTTTTGTTGTAAATAAATAATAAATAAATAAATATATATTTTATTTGAGTGTCACACATCGATTGATACAGTACATATATACAAGTAAATTAAGTAACATCTTTAAAATTCAATCAATGCCCAGCCAAACATTTGACTTATGAGACACTTTAAAAGCATACATGTACATATTTACAATAAACTGCATGTTAAATTTGTATAAAATATTTCTAGGGTTAAAAATCTAATAAATTACTTTTTCAAAATCGCTTTAAAAAAAAAAAAAAAAAAAAAAAACTATTTGTAAAAATATAAAATGATAGTACTAATTATATGAAAAACACTATAAGAGTTCTTATTAAAAAATTATCAATTGTCTTCTAAAATAGAAATAAATATAATAAAAATATTAATCTCAATAAATAAAAATACCTTATTTTAAAGATTTGAGAAAAACAAATATGCTTAATGTTTAAAACTTAGACAAAAACTAGGCTATCAAAATAAAAATGTACTTCTTCAATCGAATGTAAATAATTTCCTTCTCATAAAACATTTCTGCAAAATTTTACATAGACATTTCTGAATTTGCTCGGATCTCATTATAAATATAAACTTATCGTCCATATGCATTGTTTCAAAATTCTCAATTAAATAATTACATTCACAAAATAAATCATATCGTATATCTGCATATAAAGGGCACACCATCAGAAAATGTTTCTCAGTCTCTACATGTCCGAGATCGCAATATATACAAAGTCTATCTTCAATTGGAACTTGCGGCCTGGAGTAGCGACCCGTCTCCAAGGCCAGAGGTAACGAGCCGGCTCGAAACATAGCCATATATCTCTTTTGACTAAGTGGAATGTTCATTTTTACATATGACTCAACGTTTACTGTTTGTTTGTATAGTCTGTATGTACGGAGTTTGTTTCCGTTTAATGTACCACGGTCGTTGAAAATGTCTTCACACCATTGATGATTGTCCAATTGTTCTAGCTTTTCATTAATTATCTTCATAACGTATTTTGTGGATAAAGATGTGTCAATTATAAGACCACATACATCAAGTTTAGTCACAAGTTTGTTGACCTCGAATGTCCAACCTTTTCGTCGTCGTGCCGCACAACGCCAAACTTTACTTGGGAGTCGATTGTTTTCAAGTCTGTGAAGTTTGCACAATAGCCGAAGACACGATTTCTGCAGTTTAATTTTACATGATGTCCAACCCATGTCACCTCTTGTAGATAGATTTGAAGTGTGTTTTCCAACATTCAGAAAGAATTTACATGCTCGAGTTTGAACGGATGAGATGCAACTATAGTCCTTATATCCCCAAACACCACTTCCGTATAGAAGAACTGGTTCTACCATTGTGTTGTATAATTTAGTAAATACAGAATGGGTCATACCTCCAGCTCTTATTACTTTTCCACATAATGCACCAAGAGCACGGCTGGCGGCTTTAGATAGTTCTTTTGCATTTTTCTGGAATGTTAAGTGTTCATCAAACCATACACCAAGGTATTTGTATGAGTCGGTAAGAAGTAAAGTATGTCCACCACATGTAAACGTACTTTGCGAAATGTCTATTGAAGGTGGTCGGAAGTGAACTATCTTCGTCTTACTATCGTTTATCGACAATTTCCAGGCTTCACACCATTCCGTTACAATATCAAGCATTTTCTGTAAACAGGGTTCATTCGGCGCAAGTAATACGATGTCATCTGCGTACAGTAGTATACTCATCTGGCAGTCGTCTATTGGTACTCCACAATTTAAGGCGTTAATACGTTCCGCAAGGTCGTTAATGTATATCGAAAATAAAGATGGTGATAAAATACATCCCTGTTTTACGCCACTCGTGACATCAAACCATGGAGTCAGATCGTCATTCACACGGACGGTACATTCGACGTTATCATAGAGGGATTGTACAGCACTAAGAAACTTGCCTTGTATTCCAATTTTTCGCAACTTATACCATAATAATGTTCGATTGACTGTGTCGAATGCTTTTTTCATATCAATGAAGCATGCAAAAGTTGATTTCCGTGCAATTTTCCTGTCGTTCAAAGTCTGGTAGAGTGAATGAATGTGTTCCTCGCAACTTCGACCTTTCCGAAAACCGTTTTGCTCTTCACTTAAGTAGTTGTTGTCTTCTAACCATTTTGTGAGCCGTGCATTAAGAATGATGCAATAAATTTTACACGGAACCGATATCAACGTTATTCCTCTATAGTTCAATGGATTCCTGTCATCATTTGAATTTGGTTTTAATATAGGGTTAATGATGCTTCTATTCCACTCCGACGGTACTATTCCTAGATCGAAACATCCACTGATAATAGTATACAGCAATTCTGCTGCTGAATCGTTTTTAAGAACCTCGGCCGGAATATCGTCTATTCCCGTGGCCTTTCTATTTTTTGCACTTATGATCGCAAATGTTACTTCCTCTCGAGTTATCGATTCGTTTAATGCAGAAATATCACGTTGTTCATGTACATTTTCCTGTTCATCGGGAATTGCGAAGTTAGAATCCTCGGTAAATAAGTTTTTGAAATCATCTCTCCAGCGGTTTAATACATTATTTTTATTTGTATCAATAGTTCCATCTTCTTTTACAACCGCTGATGGTATACACTTAGTTCTTTCGTTTTGAATGCCAATTTTACCGATAGAACGCCAAAAGTCCCTCTGATTTGATGCATAGAGTTTATCTTCCATTTTCTGTCTTTCTTCTGATTGATATTTACGTTTATACTTTCTGTTTAAACGGTCAAACGTTTTACGTTCTGTACAAAATTGTTCTTTCAATGTGCGCTTCCTTGAGTTAGAAATACTACTTTTTAGCCAGCTTTTCTCCGCTGCACAAACTTTTTCCCATTGACAGTTCAAAGTGTTATTCCAGTACGGCTTGTACAACGATTTCTTTCTTTTACTATATCCGTTTGACACGGGAATTTTATTGTCCATCTCCTTATGAATCAGTGTCGTGAATGCATCATACGCATGTTGAATATTCCCCGAAATACGAATCGAGTTTTCAATTTTTAGTATTGTTGAATTCACTACATCGAGAATTTCATTGTTACTTAAAAAATCATCAGGTATTAAATTTAGTTTGTATCTTTTTCGTTTATCGGTACTATCATGAGCGGAATTTGAGGTTTGTTCAAATTTCGGTTGTCTTATATCGCAACACAACAACGAGTGATCCGGAATCCTGTCTGGTACATAGCTACATTCGCATATTATCTTTGACATCGGAATAATTTTAAAATCTAAAATATTGTCTATATCTTCATATGGTACACACATATAGTCTACAACCGATTTCCCCGTAGGAGATATATATGTAAATTCACGGTCATCAAATCGTCCATTCAACATTGATATATTGGTATCGCAAAGAAAGTTTATAAAAACATCTCCAGAGTGATTTTCGCTAAAATCTACTACGGTGCGCGGTTTTACGTTATCTACACCTTCTATATAGTCCAAGTTTCTACCAACACGCGAGTTAAAATCTCCGCAAATCACAATACTTCCTTTATTTTGATAACTATATACTCCCTCCAACAGATTTTGAAAAAATAGATCTGGTTCAATTACTCGACTTGAGCATGCAGGCGGCAAATAACAAACGGCAACATATACGCAGAAATCTGTATCAATCGCGTTTAATTTAATCCAAAGTATGCCTTCAAAATCTGAGTTTATAATTTCACAAGAGTAGGTGTCTACTATTTCCTTTTTTATCAAAACTCCAACACCGCCTGATCCTCTTACCGCATTCTTGTGGATTCGTTTCCTATTATTTCCGTAAAACTTATAACCGGGCACCTCCAATGATTCATTTTCTCGAAGAAACGTTTCCGTTAGTGCTAATATATCACAATTCGAGTATTCAAGTACAAGTTTACGAAAGTTAGAATTATCATTTTCTCGCATAGACCATCCGCGCGTGTTCCACACTCCAAGCCGCAAAACGTCCTATAGTTTCTTAATAAGGCGGTTACCGACAATTTTGTAATCTTTTTCTTTTCCTATTTCCTTCAGGACTGTCCTTAGACTAGCTTGGAGGTTCCTTGTTTCAACTGATTTGTCGTTCTCGATATAGACATTAGAGTATTTTCGGTTGTCCTTTAGTTTATTCTTTTTCTTAAAAATGCGTGTTTTATCTTCGGGACTTTTTATTCCACAGATCACGACACCTGGGTATTGACCTTTTGACTCTTTTCTCGTCACTGATTCAACTTGAATATTTGCAAGGGCTAATCCGTCTTTAAATAACTCATGGATTTTATTTATTGTTACCTGATTATTGTCTTTTTCACTTTCATCATATTTCAAGTTTTTAATCACCAATTTATTTTTGCATGTACTTTCATTTCTCTCTATGACACCAGTGTTCTCACGCACAGTCTTCTCTAGTGAGTTAATTTTGTCTTGCATATTATTCATGTCTGTTTTAACCTCAGTACGTACAGTGTTAAGTTCTTTTTGTATTTTGGTGTCTATTAAATTGGAAATCTTGTCAGTCAATTTATCAGTGATTCTTTGTTCAAAGTTATTTTCAAGTTCATCAATTCTACGTTCTAATTTTTCACTGACGTTACATAAATTTGATGATAGCTGTAGAATTAAATGTTCAAGCCTATTCTGTGGCATATCGAGTTGACCCTTGGGTTCTGGGGTTGTCATATGTTTAAGCCTTTTTATTTCACTATTTGGATTGTCTGTATAATAAGGATCTTGGTTTGATAGATTTCTTTTTCTTGCAATTGACGAATCGTTAAAGTTTTCAACAGTACTTACGTTACCATAGCCAGTTACATGCATGTCACTAGATATTGAACTGTTGTTTACATATGGACTCGCTCCATTAACCAGGTTGGGGACAACCCACCAAATGGGGAACTGTTCCCCAAATGAGTAACAATCCCTCATTTGAGTAATCATTTTGTAGTGCTAAAAACAAAATTTTCTTAACTGAGTCTTATTTCTTAAAATGGCACATATTCATGAAAAATGCAGCAACTTTTCCAAAAGATGATTATCCTCATCTTGATTTACTGAGAAGATACAAGCCTATGAAAAATCAGAAAATTTGACTATTTTCTAGGCTTCTAACTTTTTTAAAACCCACAATAAAAATATAGTTCTTTGGGAGAAGTTGTTCCATTTTCTATAAAATTGTGCCATTTTACCTAAAAAGACCCATTTTTATAAAATTTAGTTTTTAGCATTATGAAATGATTACTCAAATGAGGGATTGTTACTCATTTGGGGAATAGTTCCCCATTTTGCGGGTTGTCCCCAACCTGTTAACTCCACACATAGTGAACTGTGTAAATTGATTCATTTTCTGTTTTAAAGGATGCAAAGTCTCCTATTTTATTTCAGCAATGTTCAGCAATGTTTCAAACAATATGTCTATGCACAATATGTCAATATATGTCTTAAAATTCCAATAAAATATCAACAATACACAACTTTTTTCAGAGCTCTAAATTTTCACAGCTGACCACTCAAATCACGTGACTCATATCAAAGATATGTCCATTTCATAATTATATTGTTCATTAATATATATACATGTGTATATGTGTGCGAGTGTCTTCTGTAATAAAGCTACAAAAATACTGAACTCCAAGGTAAATTGAAAAAGTAAAATTATAAAAAGAAGATGTGGTATGATTGCCAATGAGACAACTATCCGCAAAAGACCAAAATGACACAGATATTAACAACTATAGGTCACCGTACGGCCTTCAACAATGAGCAAAGCCCATACCGCATAGTCAGCTATAATAGGCCCCGATAAGACAATGTAAAACAATTCAAACGAGAAAACTAACGGCCTTATTTATGTAAAAACAAGAATGTGTCCCCAGTACACGAATGCCCCACTTGCACTATCATTTTCTATGTTCAGTGGACCGTGAAATTGGGGTAAACCCTCTAATTTGGCATTAAAATTAAAAAGATCATATCATAGGGAACATGCATACTAAGTTTGAAGTCGATTGGACTTCAACTTCATGAAAAACTACCTTGACCAAAAACTTTAACCTGAAGCGGGACAGATGGACGAACGAACAGACGGACGGATGAACGAACGGACGGACGAACGGACGCACAGACCAGAAAACATAATGCCCCTCTACTATAGTAGGTGTGGCATAAAAATGAACGAAAAACAAATATGTAACACATAAACAAACGACACCCACTGAATTACAGGATCCTGAAAAAGTCCATGAAAACTCACAATATCACAATATCATAATATTTCCTATTAACACTCTTTTTTTCCTTCGATATTGTTTCAATTCTTAGGGCTTTATCCCTATATTAATTTGTAAATTTCGGTCAAACATATTAATAAAATTCTAAATTCGGTTTCAAATTGTTAGTTTAAATTGATAACGGTACACGATTTAATTAAATGTTATGGGTTCTGCCCATTAAAATTGACTAATTTAACTATTTGCTATATAACAAAGGTTTATGTAAAAGTGAAATTTGGGATCTCGATTTTGTTCTTAAAAGGCGGAGTTTTCTAGTATATCAACATAAAAGAAACCATTTACCCCCCTTGAGTTGAGTTTCTCCAATGCATAATTATATGAATACATTTTTACCGTATATTTACTTGCACAATTATATATGTTGAATATATAACACTGTGTATCATCGCCACCGGAAATTGGGTACTAACGAAGCGGAGAGAAATAGAAAAAAAAGTAAACAAGTTAAGAATTCATTCATTTTAAAGCATTTCCACTCATTTGATGAGGGTGCCGTTTAAGAAATGATTTTCTGATAGATAATTCTTTAAATTATTTGGCCGATAAGTACAAAATTAATACAAGATTTTGTGCAATACTCTAAAACTTGCCACTTAGTACCGGAAAATTTCGAGGTCGATCATCCTCTGTCGCCCCATTCTCAAGATATTGAACTGTTTTTCATTATTTTTCCAGACACGTTTTTAGATTATTATAGTGTGGCATCATATTTACCATTTAAAGAGGTAAAAAAAACTTACTTGCACTTATAGTTGCACCAAGGGATCGATTCAGCATTATTTAATGACTTTCAATTCAATTCAACATTCAATGAAAATAAATGTGATCTAAAAGAAAATGTTGTGTCATAATTATATTAAATAACCTGTATTTAATAGTGGGTGAAAAAATTACGAATTTATGGTTTTTGAAATTGGATATATTTAGAAAGTCATAATGAGGTTATTATGCATATCCCTTTATTGACTTACTATAATCAAATTTGAATATGAGCAGGTGAGAATCTGGATGCATTGAAGGTTTAGGCCTTGGAGAGAGAATTCGTTTGAATTTGGAGGCCCAACTGGGGTATAGGGGTATCCAACTATTTAGTAATCACATTAATGTTTTGCCAATATAATCACATAACCATTAATTATTTTTAACAAGATTATCAAATAATCAAATATACAGTCCTAAATTATCAAATAATCACATAATCATGAAATATTTAGTTTGGTAATCATCTCATAATTCAAAAACTCATGAGGAGGTTCAATTGGATTTTTTGTCGTTTTTGCAGGAAAATAAAACTATTTTGTAGATTATCATATATACTTTGCCGTATATAAAGATACTATAGATAGAAAGAAACACTATACACAAAGATAAAGAAGGCAGTAACTCCATACCACAATCAATTTATGGAGAAGATTCCTAAGGAATATATTAAACACTTGCTATTTTTTCGTGTTGTTGCTTAAATTGAGCAAATACAATATGCTTTATACCTATGACATAAGCAATCGAAAACGAAATACCGAGAGATTGTCATATTGTATCCAGTAGTGAACTTTTATGTCCATTGTGTTTGCCGTCAAGCTTTCAATTTGTGTTAAAAGACAACACAGATGAATGCTCCTTTCTTAACAATTTCCAACACAGTCTTGTCTTGTTGCCATTGTTTTACAAATATGATTTTTCTGTTCGTAGGTACAATATTGTATAAAGTCATAAGGCGAAGTGTACGTAATTAAACTACACAATGGATTTTTTTTAAATTTTACATGTAGATTCTGCTTGTAAAAATAAATCGGAAAATAAAATAAAAAAAGGGGGTAACCGTTTTCGTTTTTGAGATACGAGCTGTTGAAGTTAACAGCATCATACACCAAAATTACAAAGGATATATAGGGAAAATCGTGAAATTCGGCAGGAATTGTTACATTTCCAAGATTTTCTACTATATTAGACAATCGATTTTTTTTTAAATTTATGAGACGATTCTAAAATGTCTGAGGAATCGATTGGTGCAAAGAAAGTCCTTAGCAACCGTGCTACTTTTCAAGCTATACCCTGTTAAAGTTGAATCTTGAGTGTAAAAAAACAAAAAACAACGACAACGTTATTGACGTCGCCGCAACAGTTACGACGCTTCATATATAGTTCTATACTTGTATGAAATATATACCGTTTTGTTGGAGTTCGTGTTGCTCGGTGTTTAGTTCTTTATGTTACGTTTTGTGTACTATTGTATTGTATTTGTCTTTTATATTCGGGTGCGTGTGGAGATCGCCAAGCTAGAAAACGGTTGACATTTTCTTCATTATGAACTAGAACTATTTTCGACCTTGGTGCCTTATTTTTTGTTAAAATCTTAACACTGCGGCGTGTTTTCAAAATCTTTGTTCCCATAAAACTTCATTTCATCAAGGTCTCTTCTCAGAATATCAGCCATCTGTCTGGCACAGGATAACGAATCAATATTTAAGTAAATTTAGGTTGTGTGGTAATTCTTAGTACGTTTGGGTAAATTAATCTTATTTTTGTGCCGCATAAGCATCTCTACAATTCAACACATCCCTGAGCCACGACATTATATAGTTTATGCATTGCATGCTCTTCTTTTTATCACAATCCAGACCGGTTAGTAAACGTTGTATAACTTTACACGTCTGAAGACGAATATTTGCTGAAACATTTTTGTATGATTTTTATTTCTGGAAATCAATCTGAAATCTACATCAGTCCTTTCCCGAAAGTCGGGCTGGACCTTTACTTTTATGTGCATTCGGGATTTACACAAACTTTAACCCGAATAATTCAGTCGTATTATTCAGCTAATGTACGAATGCTACATTTCTCGTGTGGGAGAAAATCGGACATGGAAAGGGCTTGAATTATTCGAGTTACTCAAATTTAAACTCGGGAATATATTTCTAGCGGAAACAAATGATTGTTTTTCGGCATTACGGTATTGAATCAATATGAGAGATACCAATTTTTTTCTTTTAACAATTTGAATACCAGTCAGTTTATAGGACTTGAGTTTAAAAATAGGGGCGGTAATCCATTCATTTTATCCAATCAATTTAGGGGGGGGGGGGGTCAACATTGATAGTCAAAAAGCTTTGAAATATTCGATTAAAAACGTTGAATGTAAATTATATGAACTCCAAAGTCTCATATTATGAGACTAATAGACCACAGGCTTCTCAATTCCTGTTTGATCATGAACTAAGTGAAAACCTAGAGCTGACCGAGTGCGAGATCCTCATGGATAATCATCGAGGTCGTTAAACACCCCTTGCAGTAAACTTGGGTTTATTTAAAAAAAAAAAAAAATCCAAATGTAATAGTCTGAACACATTTCACCTCACATTCCACTTAATATTAAATTGCAGTTACAAGTATCACAAAACTTCCCTGACCTGACCTCTTTTATTTAACCATAATAGAGGGAGGAGGGACGGAGGGATCCAGATCCCGAAATCCCGGGCTTAAAAACACGACATCCCGAAGTCCTGAATTTAAAAAAAAATAAATCCCGACTACCCGGAATTCGGAAATAGAATTCCCGGATCCCGAAAGGGTCAATCCCGAAATCCCGAGCTTAAAAACACCCGATCCCGGAGTTCCGATAAAGGTCCTACCCCCTTCCCCTCACCCCCCCCCCCCCCCCCCGCCCCGTAATTCTATATTCTATTCATTCATAATCTTGAATTGAGACTTGATACTTCAAAATTACATTCTCTAATTTTGAATGATACACACAAGCACAATAAAAGAAAACAGATTTCGCTATATATCTCTTCGAAATTGGAATTTGTGAAAGAAGAAATGACATGTTATATTTCATCTTACATGTGTACTTTCAATTTCAATATGGTTCTAAATTTAGATTTAGTTTTCCCATAAATTGCGGACGGAATAGAAGACACCTGTTTATTTTCTGCACATGGAGAAAAAGTTAAAAACTGGGAGTTGAATGACATAATTTTTACTTATTTTAAGATAAATGTTAGAGTGAGACAACTTTTAAGTTACTGAATAATTTTTGGGGCCTAATTTGTTTATTTTTTGTTTGTTTTCCGTCTTTGTTCTTCCGACCTGTAAGTGTTGCACTAGTGGTCAAATTATTCTCTTGGTATCGTCTGATTTCTTATATGAACATAAATCATGTCCTTAAATTTTCAATTGCACAAAATACGAACATTTCAACGTCTTTTTAAGTTTAATTAAACAATTAAATTCACACGTCTTTCATTAATTATTTGTAACCTATTATAAAACTTTACGTTGAGTACTGTGTTTTTCGTTCAAGACTACAGCTTTTTAAAACGATATTGTTGGGTCAATTCAGGTTTCATTTTAATTAATTTGATATCAATAGAAGAAAAATTGTTACATGTTTATTTGTTTATTTGTTTATAATTTTGTTTTGAGGCGTTTTTTCTTTCTGTTGATATCATAAACACGAAATGCTTTCTCCTACGCGTCTAAAACAAAAAAAAAAAAAAAACAGTGTTTTAAAGTCAGGCTGCACACAGAACAACGTACAGAATGCTGTGATTTCTAATTGGAGTTATTTAGATAATTTTCTATGAGGTTTAAGACAGCATAGGAGTGCTCGTTGAAAAACATTTTTATAATACGGCGAATGTTTTAGGATTAAAAGGATTATGTATATTTTTTTTCAATCATCGCGCTATAACTTTTAAAATAAAGGATATACCTCCAGCAATATATATCTATGAGGGTCTAGATGGTAAACAAAATTAGAGAATATTGGGGGGGGGGGGGTACTGAATTAAGGGCAAAATAGATAAAGAATAGAGAATAATGAATAAATATAAAAAAGGGTGCTAAAATATAGAGAATAAAGAATAAGGGTCAACGTAAATAAAGAATAGAGAAAAATGTTGTACAAAGTTAAAAACACGAAGGATCCCGTGTCCAGACCTTCATATATAAATACTATTCGTAATTAATAAAACGAAATTATAAGGTTGTTTTTTTCAATATTATTGTCTATGTGTTTTTATTTTAGATTTTCCATATTGTACCTTGTTGTAAAGAAAATGCTAATACATATAGGGTGAGCTTACTGCCAAATCGAACTCAATTTAATATGGATATTGTTTAACCTTTTTGGTCTATAAGGGTTGACGTATCATTTCCATTGACATTTAATTTTTTAAGTTTTGCAATCACACAAGGCGACACTATTTACATTTCTTACTGTGATATTTGCGATTGTCGTTGCGTTTCGTTTGCCCTCCTTAGAACTCATATATTAATTATTAGTTATTTTCTGTATACCAAAACACCCACTTTTCAATTGTTCAGATTATGTTGGATAATTATTTCGTAAATCCGTTGCCGCCTTTTAAAATCCATTTGAACTATGTTTCCATTATCCAAAAAGTGGTGCATGTAAATGCAAAGTGAAGTTTGAGTATGTATTTTATTAGCTTAAGATATAAATGTCACTAAGTAAGACCAGGTAGATGATATTGATATATAAGTAAAATGAAAACAGAAAATGATGATAAAGGTCCGAATTTTGCATGGTATAAGAGATATCAGTAGAAGATAAAAATTGAGAATGAAAAGAGATTATTGATTTTTGTTTGTGGTCAGAAATTCAGGATTTTTTTTTTATTCTGAATATTTCACAAAGATAAAAGGGGTCTTATTTTGCTTAATAATTTGAATTGCAAGTCAATGTTGTATTACATTTATATTACAGAAATCGTGTAAATTTGATGAATACTTCCTTTGAATAGAAGGATATGAGACAGCAACCCAAAGGTCACCTAGACAGCAGCATAAAGTCATCAACAATAGATACGATGTCTGTAAAATTATTTTAGTCTGCGGAGTTCTGCGTTTTATATTTGCTAGATTCATATTGTTTATAGGTGACAGATTTATTATTCTATATTATTAGAATAGTTTAAGATATAAGTTAACCCGCCCCATATATATATATGCTTTTTGTGAAGCCCAGGTGGTCGTGTGGTCTATCGGGACGGCTACAGTGCAGGCGATTTGGTTTCACGTTATCTCAGTAGCATGGGTTCGAATCCCGGCGAGGGAAGAACAAAAAAATTGCGAAAGCAAATTTACAGATCTAACATTGTTGGGTTGATGTTTAGACGAGTTGTATATACATAATGTACACAGCCATGGATCACCATCATTACTGGTGATCCGATGGATAAATCTGTTGTAGAGTTGTCACTGACTCAGACATACTTATAAATATAATAATTTTCTGTGACTGTATCTTGCATTAATTTGTAGGATCCTTAAAAATTTTACTATAGATAATTGAGCTGATCTGTAACAATAACATCTCCATACCTTATATATCATGTACTGTAGTACGACGCTAGATTAAAACTGACGAGGAAAGGTAACACGACCACCGAAAGCTTTATTTTTGTGAAGTCCAGGTGGTCGTGTGGTCTAGCGGGACGGCTACAGTGCAGGCGATTTGATATCTCAGTAGCATGGGTTCGAATCCCGGCGAGGGAAGAACAAAAAATTTGCGAAAGCAAATTTACAGATCTAGCAGTTTTGGGTGATGTTTAGACGAGTTGTATATATATTAAAATTCAAGAGTCTATCTAAAGATGAGGGTACATTTTATATGGCCTTCCAATTACCGTTTCGATCCCTAACATCACTGATGAGACATTTATTGTCGAAATTCGGATCTGGGGCCGTATGCATAAAACATCTTAACTTAAGTATTCCTTAAACTTAGATTTCATTAAGAATTTCCTTAGTTAAGTCAAATTCTTAAATGGTATGCATAAACTTACTTAAGTATTCACTTAACTAAGGAATACTTAAATCGGAACCTTTCTCTAGTTACCGTATGATAAATATTAGCTCATCATATGTACTCATCCGTGTAAAAGTTTGTTATGATTATTTTAATTTATTGATCAATGCATGCTTTTATTTTAAAGAGCTGGGGTTAAATTGATATAGGCATGTAAAACAATTCAATAGAACGTAACATAGTTTAATGATGAACAATTGGCGCATATAAGACAACGCTTTTTATGGTTGATGCTTTGACGGATGAGCATTGGTAATCCAAAACTTTCCTCTACTTAATCTTTAATTATCTTTCATAGGTGTAATATTTTCTGGAGACAACAATATGTTTTAAACTCTAACAAAACATGATCAAGGTTAAATCAGTGGTGTAGATCAAGACTGAGTACAGCATTGTAAGCATGCATGTGCTAACAAATAATTTTACAAAACACTTTTTTTCAATAAAATGTTCACTTATCGTTGAGCTTATTATGCGCTGCCATCTCCCTGTCCAGAACCCTTGCCTACATTTGCTTATAGTTTAAAAAAAATCTATTTTGATGTGAAATTAACATTTTTATCACTTCCCTTTTACAACAAAAAAAGGGGGAGGGTAGATTGTTTTCCAGAAATCCATATACAAACTAGGGTATATTTCAAAAGTCCTACAATCTTTACTAAAACAAATTATTACAGTAAGTATATTCTCCACATCTTAACGAACTTAGAAATATTTTCGAACCGCAATATATCTCTCTGAATATATAAGGTAATATGAAAAAATAATTTAAAACGAGTAAGGTATCACAAATACCTTATATAACCGACGAATTCCATGGGGACTTCTGACTGCCGTAACAGTGATTCCAGCAATCAACCTAATTGTTTCATATCCCCCCCCCCCTTTTTTTATGAAAGAAATCCACCTCTGGGTAGGTCTTAAAACTTTTCGATTTTGTCCCGGTAAGTGAACAAAAAATTAGGGTATGCCCTACATCTTTAGAATAAAACTGAATTGAAAGTTCAAATGACGCACCACCCCCCACCCAACCCCATCCACCCGGCAAAACAGAAACCACCCCCACACATATATGAAGTGTGGTTTTTCATGCTCTCTTCATTCCTTGATTCGGGTTTTAACTAACGGTTAAAATTGATACCGCGCGGTGTATTTTAATAATTAAAAAAAAACGTGCACGTACAAAGTAAACAAAAGAAAAAAAGTACCATGAATTACATGTGTGTAACACTCAGTACTTTTCGGTATACATAACATCGAGATTAGGAAATAGTATATATAACTACCCACTGTTATCTCTTGATTTGTTGATTATACGTGATTCGAAGAAAATAACGATGATCTTTAATATTTACTTATTATTTAGCAATAAATAAACGAATAATTAGTTTATTACTGATATATATATTAATCAATCAAATTGTAGGTAACATAATAATGTTCTACCAAAAACGCAAACTTTCGACTAATTTTTAACTATTTTTGAAAATTTAAGGTAGCTCTATAGGTACCTTAGACTTAAGTGTTATCTTAGGCGTTTCCTTAGTATAAGGAGTTTTATGCATACCACTTAAGTTTTGTGGGCGTGACTTAAAACAACTAAGATTTTACTTAGGAAATACTTAGTTTAAGATTTTTTATGCATACCACTTAGATAAAAAGGGCGGAGTTTCCTTAACTTAAGTGTTTACTAAGGAAAATCTTAACTTAAGTAGCTTTATGCATACGGGCCCTGGTGTACAAAAAAATATTATCACCTTACTTTTGTGGCCTAACATCGTGACCACAAGTTAATTGTTTTCTGTTTAGTATTAAATTTATATTAAGATCCATTTTGTTACATCTTGTGATCAATTTTATTTGGCAATCGCCAATGGCAGTCAGCAGGGTTAAAGAACATCAGTTGTTCGACCTGTTAGTCAAATGCGTTTTGTTTAAATATACTTCTTCACTTTTTTGGTCTTTTGGAAAATGTTGTTTGTGCTGTATTTAGACCCTTCTACAACGAAATTTGTTTTACATGCACACGTATAAAAATTGCGGTTTTTATCCAACGCAATCATAGGGTTGAACGTAGTTTTCAATTTAGACTCGCTTATATTTTTTCGTTTGGGCTTGTATCATATTTTCCCTCCTGTTTATATGATCCGTTCATCCTATATTACTCTTAAAATTCAAGAGTCTATCTAAAAATGAGGGTACATTTTATATGGCCTTCCAAATACCGTTTCGATCCCTAACATCACTGAAGAGACATTTATTGCCGAAATCCGGATCTGGTGTACAAAAAATATTAACACCTTATGTTTATGGCATAACATAGTGGCCACAAGTTAATTGTTTTCTGTTTAGTTTTAAATTTATATTAAGATCCATTTTGTTACATCTTGTGATCAATTTTATTTGGCAATCGCCAATGGCAGTCAGCAGGGTTAAAGAACATCAGATGTTCGACCTGTTAGTCAAATGCGTTTTGTTTAAATATATACTTCTTCACTTTTTTGGTCTTTTGGAAAATGTTGTCTGTGCTGTATTGAGACCCTTCTACAACGAAATTTGTTTTACATGCACACGTATAAAAATTGCGGTTTTTATCCAACGCAATCATAGGGTTGAACGTAGTTTTCAATTTAGACTCGTTTATATATATGACATGAATTGCCTTATATATCATGTACTGTAGTACGCCGCTAGATTAAAACTGACGAGGAAAGGTAACACACGGCCAGCGAAAGCTCTGGACTTCTCACGTCCATCAGTAAACCCCTTGCTAAAGTTCCAATATTTGTTCGGGTGTTAGGTATTATTAGTTACATAGTGTGCAAGTGACCTAATACGGTATATATGGGGTCAGTAAATTCCATATGGGGTGAGAGCGAAGCTCGAATCCCCATATGGAATTTATTGACCCCATATATACCGTATTACGTCACTAGCACACTATGTAAGGAATTTATCTTACCGACTATCTTAACGTGTGAAATTAAGACTAGTGATTCTCAAAATGAGCAAGTCTTCAATACTGTTAGCACTAAGAAAATACTTCCATTGATCCTACAAAAACAGATGCTAACAATAACGACATGTAAGGTTTAAATGTGTTTTATGAATTTGTTTCAATCTTTATCATCAATTTCTTCGTCTGTTGGAACTAATATCAAATATACACGGTTTGCACGCGGACGCTTTTAACCAATCATATTCCTGGAAATGTGTAGGAGGTAAGATAAGTATAAATGCACAACCACTTCCGGATGAAATGTGTGTCTTGCTTTGTGTTGTGCAGGGGCGGATGCAGGAATTTTCGAAAGGGGGGGGGGGGGTGCTAACCCAGGGCAAAGGGGGGTGCAGGGGGGTGCAAAACATATGTCCCGATACAAATGCATTGATCGGCAAAAATAAAGGGGGGGTGCGCACCCCCGGAACCCCCCCCCCCCTGGATCCGCCACTGTGTTGTGTATGTGGGCAAATTAATCAATCTCTTATCATATTAAACCCCTTTCAACAACTCAATGCAGGTCATATGTTGCAAATCATACATGCACCCTCATTTCAGTGGATACCAAGTTTCCTAAGCATCATCCTGCATATATGTAAATATCACTCAAGCAATTTGTCCCAGTTTACATCAAGGTACAATAATTGGTATTTCCGGAATATATATACAAGAAGGGCAAAAGGTACCAGAGGGACAGTCAATGACGCCTTCTAACAATGACGTTATCAAAATCTTCTACGCCTTAAAGATCAGCACATAGTTTACAACAATATGATTTAAGTCAAATTTTCTTGGTGATTTATTACCTTTTCAGAGAATTGTTAAAAAATATCTCCAAAAAATATATTATTACACAGAACATGTTTAATGCTATATAGCTAATGACACAAAAATGCTAAACTTTCAGTTAATTGCAAATAGAATTATA
The DNA here is from genome assembly GCF_965363235.1 of Mytilus galloprovincialis. NCBI lineage: Eukaryota > Metazoa > Mollusca > Bivalvia > Mytilida > Mytilidae > Mytilus > Mytilus galloprovincialis. Next base: position 41,522,315 of record NC_134850.1, on the reverse strand, counting down.
AATAAATTACGTTACATTTTATACGTTCCGTGAAAAAAACGTTCAATTTGGACGTGGTAACATTTTGGGGAGACACGGACAACTTCAGGACGGAAATTGATGAAAAATTTAGCGTTTCCTTAACATTGAAGGCTTAAACAAATCGTTAGTAGTAACATTTGTTTTCATAGTTCATTTGTCTGTCACAAATTTAAAATAGCCTAAATTATCATGGTACTGAAAAATCTTGAACTATGGCTCTATGGTAACATTTAAGGGAGACACGGAAAATACTGAAAATAAATAAAACGAGAGAAACTGTGTTAGAAATAAAAACGTGTTCGTAAAATTCAATAAAATTAAAAACCAATTGTTCAGAGAACAATTGAAGGTCTTTCCACAAGTAAAGGTCTATTTTGATATTGAAATATGAAAAATCAGTTTAAAATGTTAGTTCCTATGGCTTTATGATGTATTTATATGAATTTAAAGCAAAGGTCAAAATCTAGAACGTCCTTTTAACCTATGACCTTGACCTAAATTTCAAGGTCACAAATCAAGGACCTTAAATCATAAGACCCTAGGTCTTTAATATGTTTGGTTAATGAGTAATACCACTTTACGCGTAATTCTAAATATAAGATGGACAAAAACTCCAATTTATTGTATGCGCACCCTTTTAACCAAAATATACAAGTAAGGACATGTCGCTACTAACAATTTAGGAAAAAATATTTGTCAATATGTCATACAGTATTTGAAAATAAGTGAAAATAAGCCAAAATCAAATTTTAGAATATGACCTTGACCTTTGACCTTGACCTTATTTTCATTTTTTTGGACCAAGGATCTCAAATCAAGAGACCCTAGGTCTCTATCACTTATGGTTTACCAGTTAGAAACGCATATCACTTATATCAAATGCATAAGGGGAAATAACTCTCATATGAAGTCTCCAGATAGCTTCGGTCCAAATGAATTGCCTAATCCTGAAGAAGTAACGAGCAATTTGGTAAAATAAATTTGTCATAATCTTTTACGGTTGCGAAGGAGTAGTGGCCACAAGAAAAACAGTGTTTGGGGAGATAACTCTTACAACGTAAAGTATTTTGTTACGCAGTTGTAAATTTTAAAAGCGTATAAACTATACGACATCATATTCCAAATATCTAAGCGACATCTTTTGAAACATCAATACTACGCAAGAAAAAAATTTAGGCGGAAAAAAAAAAAAAAAAAAAATAATAATAATCAGAACAAATACAATAGGTCTTTCCACGGAAAAGTGGAAAGACCTAATTACATTTTCATGTAGAGGTGGCGAACCTTTTCTATAATTTACTAGTATGTGAAAATATTGTAATATTATCGAAGTGCTTGCTTTCATTTTCGTATCCTCGAATTTTCAATTCTTACAACTTATTGAATTTCGAAAATGGCCGGCAGATTTCGAACTGACATGATATTTATCGTGACCTTTTCACATCATGAACATGATCATATTATATCCCACATGTACAAATTTCATAGGAATCCATTCCTTTTTGGTTTTTTTCTTCGTTTATATTTGGATGGTCAGTTATTGTTGTTACGTCTTACACGGCAAAAATGGCAACTTATGAACGCGGAATCATTGCTTAATTGTGTAATAATACATAACATTAAATTTATTAAAATCAGGTTTTTATTTCATTTCGATTCAAATGATGAATCAAGACAAGTTTCTATTTAATAATACGCAGAAATGATTTGTTTTTGTCCTACTGTTGCATCAAGGAATGATCAAATGATATATAGATCGAATACCGTGCGTAACGTCAAATTTACATTGGCCAATGTCTTTGACATAATTTTTTTTGTATTAGGGAGAGAGCACTGTGCTAGGAATGAAGAAATGATTGCTCTCATATAATATTGGTATGTAATTAAAAAATAAATTTTGTTGTATATATCTGACATATAAATGTGTTGGATTTATTTTATAATGTTGAATTTTATTTAAGCATTCTTTTTGTCAGACATTGCACGTGATCAAGATTTCTCTGACTGTTATTGACGTCTTTACACTAAATACATTGGACATTGGGTGTGTTCTGATTGATATTTTATTTGCATGATTTTTTGGGGGTTGTTATTGGATTTGAACTATCATTATTTGCGAGTCCTCTGATATGTGTACTTTTTTGTTGTAGGGATGTATAGATACCCTGCCACGTCAAGTCTGTGATTCTGTTAGATATTTTTTCTTACTATACAAATCCTTGGTTAAAACTGACTATTTTTTATATATTTTTTTTGTAATGTTACACCACTGTCAAAGGTTAGGGGCGGTTGGTGCCTTCAAACAAGTTTGAGACCCACTCAACAAAAACCAGCAATCAAGATTTTTAAAAAAGTAAGTGGGCAAGTAAGTACGTTATCAGTACATATATATATATTAACGAAACAAAAAGTAACATGATCTCTAATACGGTGACCGAGTAAGGAAAAGTCGCTTATTTAAGGAATTTAATTTTCATTCGGACTATACGGCTATAAATCACAGTATAGGTAGTTCAAAGGTTAAACTTAACATTTTGACTTGTCGTCAAAAAATCGTACGGTGCAATTTTCGTAAAATGGGCTTTGAAGTACGTTAGTTTACTTGAACGAAAAATCGACTAAGAAAAGTTGTGAGGTCAACATTGTAAAATAACATCCGTGATATGATTACTGTTATTACATGTATATACATTGTTGTTACACCTTATTCATGTTATTTCAACGATTTCAAATAAAGTTTAGCAAAATTAATTCGTTATTAAAGAGTTTTTGTAAAAGTTTAACACTACGCATACTTTGCATTTAATAGAGTACGTTCCAATTTAATTTCATAATGTTTTAACGCAAATTGTAAAATAATTAACATTTATATGATATTTCATACATTTGTACCTTTATTAATTAATAATATCAAATTCATTTTTGTCTCAGAAGCACTATTTCAGCAATTCAAGCCGGACAAAATTCATAACGCTCATATGACGGACCTATTCGAAGCTCATATACAGCCTCTTATAGATACATATACGCAATTGGGATGTGATGCATTACTTACATTTACATACTGGGATATGTTCTTTGAAGAAGTAGACATTTAGCTGTCAAATGTTACAGCAGAACGAGAGGGAAATTGGTCTCTTCTTCGAGATCGTCATCTCAAATGTAACATTATATTTTTGTAACCAACCGTACCGCACGAAGGTGGATGCCAGTTTACATACTCGATATGCTTCAATTTTCTGAGAACATTGATTTCGATCACCTTTTATAGATGGCTACTTTGCTTTTTAGACAGATTCCTGGACATTTTAACAGTAATATGACATGGTAACAGAAAAGACCGTTATAAAAGCCTCAAGTTTGAGCTTGTTAGATGGACCCTTACTAGACATTTCATAGAATCCAATAGTCGTGTAATGCTGAAAAGGGATGGAATTGCTGCAAATAATGCAAATTCACAAGACGAAACAAAGCCAACAGCAATGAAAAGAGATGAAGAACAAGTTATTGTCATTGTGAACCATCTAAATGATCCATGACTGATCCCTTTGATGTGGAATCCCAACCTCAATGTCTTATCAATATCCTGCATGCTTCAAGACATATTCGAGGTTCTTTGCTCTCAGTTGTCGAGGAAGGCTTGAACATGTCTAAACATTTTGTCACTAGTGCTCTTTCTTAAGATCACAAGGAGTTTTTATAGTTCAATATCAAAGTCAAACACAAACACAAACCTTAAATATAAATAGGGGGAAATACTTTCAGGTCGCATAAATCCATAACTTGTGATTAGACGAGTACTGATTTCGGCAAAATGTAGAGTTGATGTTATCATAGATCATGTGTTGACGCACCCATTCCATTATCCCCTTTTAAAAATGACAGCACCATGAGAAAATCATGCAAGTCGGATTTTGTGAAGCAATTCGAATCTTAAGTCTCTTGTGCACTTTCCCTACCTTCTTTTATACCATCACTCCCAACTTACATAAGAGATGGTATGGCATTGGTTCAATTTATAAATGCTATAAGAAAGGTAAAACTTTCGGCGAACTTGCAGCTTAATATTAAAATAAAATATGTTCCAATGAATTTCTATAGCGCACATTGCAGCACATGTTTTTGACCGCTACGACACGAACAACTCTATAAAGTCTGTCGAAAGGGAACGCCGCACAGAGACTACAGCTTCCATCAAAGTGTATCAGATTATAGAGCGGAGAAGTATTATTCCTGACTGGAAAACTTTGACAATGTGTAATAGAAAAAATATTTGAAAAACTCCAATTTCCAGAAGAAATCGATTTCTTATTCATTTTTTTTTTAACATTTTCAAGATAATTCATTGATAATTGATATAAGATAATGTATGTATCTAGAATTTAACATAAAATGTTGTAAATATAACCGGAAGAAAAGTGACATTGGGAACTTTTACTATAATTTTCAAAGTGCTTTATAGGAACTCTCGTTTGAATTGAATATGTATATGAACTCTCGTTTTGAATAGTTATATGAACTCTCGTTTTGAATATTTATATGATGTATTGTTGCCATAGAGATTTGACTTTCGTTTTTGACTGGTAACCGATCGTATAAATACGCGGATATCATCGAGTGCAAAATAACATTTCTTATCGCTTGTTATAAATTCACTTCTTCAATGATTACTCATAAAAACAGAAATTTATAATACGAAAATATTATGTCGTTACAAATATTTATATGCATTAAAAAATGCACACGTACAGAAAAATTGTGTTAACGCATGCGGAAGAATATCAGAAGAAAGTTTTTTGGGAAAATATGAATGTCTACTCAAATCCAATCTATTGGAAAAATCGAATTGTTATAGAAGAGTGTCCACCATGCACTTGTACTGCACTTTTATTAGAATCGTAGAATAGAACATTTGATATACAATTGGATGAAAATTATACATACATGTAACTGCTATATACAATTATAAATATAATATATAACAACAAACCAGAGTATACGTATTTGTATCGCCACAATATAATAGATATTAAAGCAGTGAAGTTGAATTCCTTGTCATTTATTCATCATCCACGCACAAACTTGTCTCAGAAAAAATATATCTCTGTACATAAGTCTCCGTTTTCCGGTATAGAAATGTGACTTTTTTTCTGAGACAAGTGCTTGTGACCATCCACAAGAACTTGCGGTCATCCGAGGTTCAGTACTTCAGTACTTTGATTATACTTTTAAAACAATGTAAAAACGAAACCAAAAAGATTGAAACCGAAAACATAAAAATAATCAGATGAATGTCAAAGAAGATTTTGTGTAAACCGATACTCAGTTATATGTTGAAAATGGAAGCGCGGAACCAAAAAATATTGTTGAGTATAAAAAATGCATGAAATACATTCGTTGTTCGCTTGAGAAAACACTGAACTATGTAAACATGCACATATAGCAGTTACTTAAAAAATCACATCTAGTAAAAAAAATAATTGTATTATTCAAAATCGGATTTCGACCTGCTGGTAATCTGTGATGTAGGTATTGGTCTGTGTAAAAGTTTTCCATACTTTGCCAAATTTCAAATATTAAAAAAAAAGTATTGATTGCCGACCCTTTTTTGAAGCTTGAGTTTGTGAAAAAAATATCAGATGAAAGGATAGCTTGCTTAATATGTTTCCGAAAGCAAAAACAAAACAATACAGAATCACGGTTCTCATTTTCACAATTAGGTAGAAGATGCGGCCGTGTAAGACCAATTAATAATTTCTATATGCAAACAACAATGAGCAAAACCCTTACCTGATAGTCAGCTATGAAAAGCCCCGAAATGACAAATGTAAAACAATTCAAACGAGAAAACTAACGGCCTGATTTCTGTGCAAAATGTGTAAATTCCTACATAACATGAATTTTCTTAATTATTTGCCTGGTAAAACTTCAAAAAAAAAAATGATCTAGACCCCGACCAACTTTAAATCATTGAAAGTTGGCAACGGCAACATAATAGCACGTATTTCTTTTTCAAACATGATGCACATTTTGTAAAGTTTTTTTGTTAGAGATTTTTGAAATAATGATATAGTAAACATTTTCCATAAAATCGGGATTGATGTTAAGATTGTGGACTTACTTATACGTAAAAATAAATAATATGAATTGTAATGTAATTATAAGTCACTGTTTAAGAAAAATTAAATAAAACCAATTTTATATTAACGTTAGTATAATAGTCTCAGGATTAAAGTGTTGATAAAATAAGATTATGAAAAGAAAAATAGCTTGCGATATACTACCTACATCTTTCACATAATCAAAGACAAATCAAAAAGCATTTGAATATTTATTGAGGGAGCGAAATTACCAAATTACAACAAACATATGCAAACGTGTAATTTGGGAAAAGAGACAGAAACAAGAAACGAAATATTTACAATTCCACTAGCAAAGATATGAGACGTCTTCTGGCAGAGAGAGCATTGCTTAATTTTAAGAAATAGAAGAAACTGATTGTTGAAGGCCGTACAGTGACCTATAGTTGTTAATTTCTGTGTCATTTTGATCTCTTGGGGAGAGTTGTCTCATTGGCAATCATATCACATCTTCTTTTTATATATTTAAATCATTTTACAAGACATCAAATTGTCATTTTGTGCTATTGTTGCAGACAATTCTTCGCAAAAATAAAAAAATGTTCATGTATCTAAAATTTTGTTTTAATTCAATGGAATTTTGCATTTGCACCGGCTTGAAAAAATAAAACCATATAAAGAAGCAACTTCGGACATCTCTACTTTAAGCGGCATTTTCAAATGAGTAGAATATAAGGTCAACGTTTGAAACTTTCCGTGGAACAACGTCAAAATCGTCGTTTTATTAGGAACGTCGTGTAACGCCGAGTGGCACCAATACCGTGCGTAACGTCAGATATATTTCATGAGAACCTTTTATAATGTTTTAATACCCTTATCTCGGACTTAATTTATATGTTTTGTAAACTGTTGCTGGGGCAGTCTTCCCCTAGCTTTCGAACTGTAAACTTGTGTTAATAAATTTGTATATATTTTACACTCATATGCGGCTTAGCTTAGCGAAAGGTAGTGCGACGTAATCAGTCAAACAAACTTTATTAGATTAACTCTCTAAGGAACGATCGTTTCCATTGGTCAATTCAAACTTTCGACCTCACACCTTCGAAAATAGAACACACATACTATAACGTTGAATGGACTGATTAATATTCACGTATCTGGTCAAGGTCGTTTAAAGCTTCCATCGACATATTCTCATACATGATTCCATGCAATCACAATTGTAGCTTTTATAAATGTGCATGTGAAATTCATTGGTTTTATAGTTTTCTGCAATTGGTAGTAAAGTTTAAACTTTAAAATCTTAACAGTTTTCACATCTAAATATTCAATTTAAATGTCTCCTCTAGATCAAGGGACGACATCAAAAGTTCAATGTAGGATAAAAAAAAACTCAATTCACATATTTTTTCATTTATTCCTACCCCCTTGCTTATCCTGCATTTTCTTTTACTCAATGGACTCGACGAATTAACGTTGTACTTGAAAAATGAAACCGTACTTTTCTACAAACACTTCATATTCTTTTCCAAGTTTTATATATTCGACATAGGATAGCGATTTTTTTCTGATTCCGTTTACTTGAAGAAAAAAAAAAAATCCCGAAATTGTAAGTAAATTCATAACATGTAACCAACCATGCTTTGTTAAGAAAAAACGGAGATGGCCAATCATGGCACAGGGGATGATTAAATGTAGTTTATAAACTCCAACGATATACTTCACATCCTCCTATATCTATGTAAATAGACACAAACAGTTTTTAAAAAAGTGTTTAATCATTAAATCATTCAAATGTATCGATAGAAAGGTGAGTTTCTTCTTGTGCATGCATTTAGTCATCCTTAATTTCTTGATATTTTGTTTATCAGTTTATCATACACGTTTCGTTTTGTATTTCATTTTAAATACGAATACATACTACATATACTTTAGCGGAAAGTTCAACAATGTTATGCAGCTCTATTCTTACAGTATAAAATTGAAAGATAAATGTTCATCCATTTAAAATCGAAAACAGTACATTTATATTTAAAAAAAAGAAGATGTGGTATGATTGCCAATGAGACAACTATCCACAAGAGACCAAAATGACACAGAAATTAACAGCTATAGGTCACCTTACGGCTTTCAATAATGAGCAAAGCCCATACCGCATAGTCAGCTATAAAAGGCCCCGAATTCAAACAAGAGAATTGTTCCTTATAAACTACGATTTCTCACAAGTATTAATTTATTATTTAGTTCCACACATGCATAAGAAATAATCTTCGCCGATGTAACATTTCAATTTATTACAACAACATGCCTTCACTGAATTCATTCAGGTGCACCAATGATACGATTAAAGTTATTTTGTTTCTATCTTTGGGGGACAATTTCCTCCGTTTATGGTACGCTTATAGCTACATTTTTGTACTGTGTGTATGTTTTATAGCATGAAAATAATAAAAGAGGAATGTCAGTGCAACCACTGATTAATGATTGTAATGGATCAGTATTATGAGATACTTATTATAAGTGACTACGACATTGTTAGGATTATAACCTATCGTCAGTATGAAAGAAATTAAAAGTGGTTCATATATTCATCCGTATAAAAGCGGCACATGTATTTTATTTTATCCTTATATTTCTCATCATGCCGGGTACAAGATAATTGAGTTGCTGCATGCAAAGAACTTAGAATATTACTTAAAAACAAACTATCAGTATAATATTTCGACCCCACTATTTGAAGTTAATAACTATCAGTATAATATTTCGACCCCACTTTTTGAAGTTAATAAAACATTTATTTATTTCTTTTGACCAAAGGTTTGTAAACTATACAAATCATTGTTTTTACGTTCGTAGTAACACCATAGTAAATTCCATTGTCGGTCACCTGTGTCAATTCACGTGCACACTTATTACATTGTTGTTGTATTTAAATCTTTCGGCCAATGAAATGAGACGTAACAAGTTGTTTGTTTGTGATACGCCAGAATGTTATCAATGGACTATCAAACGCTAAAGTCGACTGCATTTCAGTATATACGGTCTTGCGTTTAAAGCAGCCATAGTGTCGATTATAGACCTACAGACTTTAATGTAACCCGTGCCGAAGTTCACGGACTGATGCCGGAATTTCACGGGGTTATATATATTTCTTCAAATTTTGAAAGTATGGAAGAAAAAAATAAAAACAGAATTTGATCTTTGACCTCATTTTATGCAAAACTGTTACCACATTTCTTTTTGGCGACATCGATATTTCAATAATACTCATTTTTCCGAATCCAATGATATATAATATAGCCATATAGTATGTTTGACGATTAAATCTAATAAATATTGGGTCTGGTCACCGTACTATAAGGAGTTCTCACACTGACCGACTATAAGTTACTAATCATAAAAAAACACCTTCATGTATAGAGTTTAATATATTGTATTGTTATATGTGTACCAAACAAGATTTAAATTTCTTTATATAGTGCCTATAGTGCCTAACAAGATTTTGTGAGGTAGACGAAATAGACTTTAAAACGATCGTATTGACTTTTGATGTGCAGAAATAGGCAGATCGGACATATTTTGACTTTAGTTCCTTTCTTCTTAAGTTTGGGATTAATTGTAATCAACATATTCCAATGAGACTGAAAAATGTTTTTTTTATTATGATAAATAATAATTTTACCTGCCGTAGTCGTGCGTAAAATATATTTCGGTATTTCTCTTACGAAAATGACTTGTTTAATGGAACAAAACGTATTATTTGTAAACTTTCTCTTTCCTCTTCACAATAGGCTTTTAGAAAATAACCTTTCAACTGTATATTCCGAAAATTTTGTGAAAATCGAATAAGTGGCAATTCTTACCTTTCATACCTTAACTTTCATTGATAAAACATAATATTGACTCGTCCAGTGTCCAGTTTGAAGGTCAATTTAGTTACCGTGCAAATTCATGCACGTTCTAATTAATCAATAGTCATGTATGAAAGGATAAACAAGTTTGAAGGTAAACTAATAACAACTTAATCCAATCAAATTGCCTACGATTCAATAACAATGACCAGTCCATATCATAAAAATGTATAGGGGTAAACTGGGTAGGGAGAAAATGTCAGATATATTAAGTTCGTTATTTTGCAATAACGAGTAAAAATTCGTTATCCAATAGATTTGTTATAATTTCATAAACATGTCGTTATGTATTGGTATAGTTTTTGGATCTTTCATTAGCGCATTTGAGGCTGTAGAAAGTTTGGCCTTCAAAAGTCAACATAATCATTGACTTTATAAAGAAAATTCGCCTTTTTAAAACATTAAATGTTTCACAAATAATACGCGACAACAAAGCAAAATCATTTCTTAAAACACTGCAAAAAAAATAATTCTGATTGATGCAGTGGTATTGTCATAAATTGCACTGGAGTGAACAGTGGTACATCAAACGTCGAATTCAATCACACAATGTTATCACACATTATATATCAAGATTGTGTGAGGTAGACAAAATTGACCTTAAAACGATCGTATTGTCTTTTGATGTCCAAAAATAGGCAGATCGTACATATAAGGACTTTATCTAATGACTGCATACATTTGGGATTTATTATTATTATAATATTCGAATGAAACTGAAAAATGTATTTTTTTGTTAGGATAAACAACAATTTTACCTGGCGTAGCCGTGCGTAAAATGTTTTTCTGCATTTATCTTCGAAAAAATGGCGTTTTTTATGGAATAGAACGTAAAAACAGTAAACTTTCCCTTTCTTCTTCGCAATAGGCTCTCAAAAATATTTTATATAATGTGAATTCGGAAAATTATGTGAAAATATAAAAAAAGTGGCAATTGTTACCTTTCATACCTTAAGTTTCATTGATAAAACGTAATATGGACTGGTCCAGTATCCAGTATGCAGGTCATTTAATTTACTGTACACACTCACGCACGGTCTGATTTAATCAATATAATTGTACGAAAAGCATGAACAGTTTGAAGGTAATCAAAAAGAACTTAATCCAATGAAATTGCTTAAGATTCAACAATAATGTCCAGTCCACATTATAATAAGTAATAGGGGTAAACTGGGTAGGGAGAAAATGACAGATATTTCAAGTTGATATTTATGCAATAACGAATTAAAATTTGTCGACCAAAAGTTTTGCTACAATTTCAAAAATATATCGTTCTGTATTGGTATAGTTTTCGGACCTTTCATTGGCGTATTTAAAGCTATAAAAAGTTTGAGCTTCAAAAGTTAACACAATTATTGACTTTATACAGAAAATTCGTCCTTATAAAATATTTGATAGTTCACAGATGGTACCTGATTTTAAAGTAAAATTATTTCTTAAAACACTGCAAAAAATTTCATTCATATTGATAAAGTGGTATCGTCATAAAGTGCGTTGAAATGAACAGTGGTATAGCAAACATCGAATTCCCTCACAAAATGTTATCACACACTATAGTTAATTTTCCCTTGGTTATCATTATCTTATAGACAATACCTTTTGTATTTGTGTGTCAAATAAATTATATTCGGTAGATATAATCTTTTTGATAGATTATTCAAATATTATGTAAGTATTTAGAAATTGGTTAATTAAAAGATTTATTTCTTTCATGTCTCCATATTAATTGTGATTGTGTTAGTTTTTTTATTGGTTATTAGTGGCTTTGAACTAGCTGTCAGATAACTGCGAATACTCTTAAATCTGATCATTGTGTCTTTTTGTGTCGGGATGTATAAGTGCCCGGCCACGTCCACTTGTATTTTTGTCCATCTAATGAGTTGAGCCTTTTTCAACTGATTTTTATAGTTCGTTCTTATGTTGTACTGTTATACTACTGTCCCAGGTTAGGGGAGATCCCGCTAACATGTTTAACCCCGCCACATTATTTATGTATGTGCCTGTCCGAGCTTGTAATTCAGTGGTTGTCGTTTGTTTATGTGTTACATATTTGTTTTTCGTTCATTTTTTTTTATATAAATAAGGCCGTTTGTTTTCTTGTTTGAATTATTTTACATTGTCTTATCGTTGCCTTTTATAGCTGACTATGCGATATGGGCTTTGCTCATTGTTGAAGGCCGTACGGTGACCTGTAGTTGTTAATGTCTGTGTCATTTTGGTCTCTTGTGGACAGTTGTCTCATTGGCCAAATCACACCACATCTTTTTTTTAATAAGTAAAACATGTAGTGTGACACTGAGAATATAAAAACTACCCCCCCCCCACAGATGACAAGCATTAAAAAGAAAAAAAGAATGTTTTTTAAAATGAACATTACATTAGTTTCACATATGCAGCAGTTTAATAAATATTTTCCTGTTATTTTTTTTTTTACATAAAATTAGATAGGTATCCACCCAAGAGTAACCATAGAATATGTTCAATTTGACAAATAGGTAAACTAAAGTTTTATGAAAAGTCTTGTCTTGAATATGAATGAAGCTTTTAGCTTGATAAATACTAAGTTATATTCCTATACTATTATACTGCAAACAGAAGGAGTCCTTAACCGGAAAACAGTACGTATTTTTATATGAAAATATAATTACAATTGAAGCTTTCTTCTCACAGAAAAGGCAATAGCTTGACGATCACTTTTTGCACTTTTTTTAACTTCTTAACTTTCCAAAGAAAGTGACCTTCTGAGTTAGACTTATCTAAATATGAAGCAGGATCTGCTTACCCTTCCATTGTACCTAAGATCACCCACAGGTTTGGTGAGTCTCGAGTTGTTCAGTTTTCTATGTTGTGTTCTGTGCACAGATGTTTATCTGTTATACTGTTTTAGCCATGGCATTGTCAGTTTATTTTTTAATAATAAGTGTGAATGTCCCTTCATCACTTTCACCTCTCATTGTCATTAATTAATAAAACTAATGTAACTTAATTGAAAACACAATGGAATGAAAAGTCAAATTAGTAATTTCGATACAGAAAAGTCGTATGGCCGTATAACCCTGTATTATATAGTTTCACGCACCACATCAAAACCTTTAAGTTGTCACAAAAACATACTGAAACTTAAATCTTAAAGAGTTTTTTTTAACTTTGTTTGATTACGAATTCACAATTTTACATATTTCCATAAAACTAACATGCTATTCAGCACTAGGAATTTCTGTTGCAGATATTTGACACAAAATTTGTATTTTAACATGTTTTCCCAAATTTTACATCAAAGGACATCGCTACACGAAACAAATTGATATGTATATCAGAAAGACAATACATAGCAAATACGTCCAACAGGAATGTGGTTAGGTCTATGATGGCATTTTATACATTTTGGGGATAAACACTCAAATATATACCAAAATTTGACAAATCTCGATTTTTTTTAGCTTTCTCAAGATAAGTCATATGTTTTTGTATATAAACTCATCGTTGATACCAGGATTGAAATTTTGTATTTGCGCCAGACGCGCGTTCGTCTACAAAAGACTCATCAGTGACGCTCGAAATCCCCCAAAAAGTAAAAAGGCCAAATAAATTAGTTCTGAACAACTATGTGATTTCAAAAATTCTCAACCTTTACCACAACTTATTTCTTAGTTTTCGCTGAGAAGGTATTTGGCAAATTGCTCCTTTTTATTCAGTCCAAGACAAATTTACAACAATGTATTTCATAACAGTCTTTCTCTATTTTCATTACCTAAATCAGAGACATATAAAATGTAATATATGTCTCTGCCTAAATAAATAGATTAAAAAAGATTTTAAGTCTGTTTTATAACACAAAATTGCCTTCATAAATGGATGACTTTCCCCAAGTTCTATAAATTAATGTTTTTTTTTCTATATTTTCATTAATTACCTGAATAAATAGATTAGAAAATAGATTTAAGTCTGTTTTATAACGTAAAATTGCCTTCATAAATGAATGACTTTCTAATTACAAAAAATCCATGCTTTTAACAGGATTTTAATTACATTTGCAAGGTAACGGTAAAAACTACTTATCAAAACAAAATTTGCCTGTTGGTGAAAAACATCAATAGTTATGGATTAAAAGTAGGTACGATTAAATTATCTTATGAATTGCTATACCTATATCCCAATAAAAGAAAACAAACGTATGCATGACTGGATTTAACGAAGTTAAAAGTCTATATAATAAAATTCACGCCAATGATATTTTGAAACCGGGTTTTAACCCGTAGGAACAAGACGTGAGAACATTTTATTAAAAAAAGGAGGAACTTTTAAAAAATTGAAATAAAAATATCTGGGTCCAACAACAGAAGATGGACCGCCAATGGTCCTTGTATGGAATAATTTGTGTAATATTGTGGTGCTTTATTCCATCTGAAGCTAAATTCATCAGATTTAAGCCTGGATATGAATATGAATATAAATTTGAGTCCAATGCAGAATTAACAGATTATGGAAATTTTAACATAAAAGCAAAAGTAAGTAAAAAAAATATATTTAATCATATATGTTAAATATTTGTTTACGATGTTTAGAGATGCAATATGGGTTTATGATAATTTCGGCCTAAATTTTCTCTGTAATTTTTTCGTACAATACATAAAGACAATACTAACACATACTTTGTAAAATATGATTGTACTTTATGAGTGTAGTACTCTTAGGTGTATGGAAAAAAATGCTGATATTTTATTGGGGATAACCCATGGAAGCTCTAAAGCTGGTTTACATTATTTCAGATATACTTTAATTTGTCGGTTTGAAAACTGAAATGATAAATAACGAAAAATTGTCCATAACATGTTTTATAAATATTTTTATAAATTGTTGTTTTTACTTTAATGTAATGAGCCAGGTTAACCATGCAGTCATCCAAATACTTTATTATATCCTGTTTGGTTTTAATAGCCCAAAATGGGATAGACATTAAATTTGCAATAACATCTCATTTTTTTTATTGAAGTTAATACTGAACAGTTGTTAAGATCATAAGCAGCAACTCATCTCTTGGTTATCGACTTTATTAGAAACTAAATAAGTTGCTTGTTTGGTCCTCATTTTCTAAGGAAAAATCATTTATAATCAAGAAGATATAAAAAGAGATATGTGTGCAAGTTGTTGCCTGTTCTCATATATTACCGCATGATAAACGCTCTATGCTGTGATATATTACGACTCTGTCAACGTATATTTGTCCCCCCCCCCCTTTACAGACGATCCTCTTGAAACTTTTAATAGGCAATGCTATATTATATGTTCCTATCGGAAAACAATAGTATATATGTACACGCTTTATTCCGCTAAAGACTAACACTGTAATATTACTTCAAGCTGAAATGTTACATACTATTTTTACCATTTGGAACTTCTATTGCATGATAACTCAAGTGATATCGGTGACGAATATCATTATCTCATGATTTGTAAAGATGTGCATATAGAGAAAGACATTATTTACGGAAATATTGCTGTAAAAAATCCCAATACACACGAATTTGATGGTTTGTTTAATTCAGACAAATGAATAGTATTCCTCTAGAAAAATTATGTAAGTTTAAAAAATGATACTAGTGCATGTTAGTCCTCCAAGTTAACGGTAACTTTGCCGTTGACACAAGTGCATATTTACATATTTCAGTCTGAAATGGACTTATTGTTTGTGTAAAGCAAAATTATATCCGGGTGAAATTTGATCCGGTGGAAAGAATGTCACATTAGTTGTTATTTTTTATCCGAAGGAAAATATTTCGCTAAGATATTTATTCCTTTGTCGTAAAATTCTATCTGGGTACTTAAACTATTTTAAATAGTCATTAAAATACCAATTCACATTTATATACAGCTTCGAACTACATATTTTTTTGACACCATTAAATCTGTCAAACTTTCGTGGAATGTATAATGAATTTGAAAGTTCGATATTTTTTTTCTATTCTCTTAAGGTCCCTTTTGGTCCCTATAACTACTTGAGAATTTAAGTATTTATACAATGACTTAACGGATCACTTTGCGCTGAAATAAAACAAAAACTTGTCTCATTATTTATCCTGAAATTACATAATAGGAATAAATCCATTACTTTGTGATGTGCTAGAGTTTATTGCTAGGGGGCATTGTGAGCTTGCTCACTAATGTACTTTAACAGTTTAATGCGAATATGGCACCTTTAAAAATATTAAGTTAAAGTTAGATAAGATTATAGATCATTATACAAGGATTAGTAAACTATACAAATTCTTGGATTATATAAAAAAAAAAAAAAAAACAAAAAAAAAAAACAACAACACTTTCACCTTAATAATATGAATTCAGAGAAATTGCTGAGTTTAAATAGCTTTTGACAATCTGATTTTTAATATAAATTGGGTGACCGAACAGTTTACTACGTGTTAAACAATTTCGTGAAAATGTCGTCACTTCACCGATTTTTAGTTTTTTTTGTATCATCTCTATTGAAATCTTTTCATCGGAAAAATCATAAAAAAAATATCAATTTGCACCAAACAAAGCATAAGACTGAATTGAAACAATACGCCGTGGGGATCATTATCTCTATGATATATATAAACAATGTGACCTGTCAAATTAAAAGTTCTTTGTCGTATACAAATTACGGAATATTATGTAACATGCGTTTCGCCAATTAATTCTTTTTAAATGATATTTAGTAGAACTTCATTACCTCTCAATTCACCTGAATTGATAAATTTCATCGTGTCAATGAATATGTAAATTGAAGAACATGTACGGTTTCAAAACGTGTATTCGGTTTCCCAATTAATTAATTTGAATATAAAATAAAAAGATATAAATGACATGGTTTTTTTTAAGCAACTCCTTAATAAATTGCTTGGCCCTAACTAAAAATCCAAGATCATTCTTTTGGTTCTAAGTTAAGTCGGGAAGTTTTTACAGACGCCACCATGAGTTGGTAAAAATAAAATGCACCCGTCGCATGTGACCTATGGCATTTTCAATTTGCCAAAGGTAAACACAAGAATCGCCAGTGACCTGTCCACCTTTTTTTAACTGATCTGACAATAATATATGTCTTTTCTCCTTTATTTCGAGGAGAGGGACACGGAGTAGAATTGAGCAAAATCCGGATTTATCCGAATTGTTTTAGGAATTATTTTCAAGATGCTCTTTTCATAAGATGGCTAAGGGACTGGGTTGCCAGGTATATACAAATGAGCACGTTGCCAGTAATTGTTAAGGAACGGACAGGAGCAAAGGGGGTTAACAACATTATGGATTGATGTAGCTCTACATTTTCTATTTGTGAATCCATGATAAAAAGTATTCTTACAAATTTGATGCAACATTAGAACAAATACAGTGGCTAAAAGAATATAAAAGTCATGCGTTTCTCAGACTGTTTATGGCGTCTCCTACTAAATCCGTTGGATGTATTCTGATTGATAATTTAGCCTCATCTATTACACGTAGTTATTATTGGCTTTAAAGTAACTTTATATTAATTGCGAGTACTTTTAGATCGGTACTATTCATATTTTGTCTATATGTTAGTTAATTTGTTTGTTTTGTGCTTCGTGTCAATCTGATGAGTCAAGTAGTTTCCAACGGTGTGTTCTTATGTTATGTACCGTCACAGTTGTCTCCGGCGGAGGAAATTTAAGCGCATTGATAGGACATTTGATCGGAAAAAATCGGACGTTTTAGCGTCAAAGAAGAACCCATTCTAGCGTCTGATTTTTAACCCATTTTAACGAAAATTAAAATTGTCAATGCCCCATTTAGCAAAATATTTTTAACCCATTATGATATATAATAAATAAAAACTTCAGTAGACTCAAGACACCACAATATAAAACATACGATGTCTATCAAAGTACAGCACTAAATGTATAAAAGATTTAACCAAATGTTAAAAGTTCGTTCTAGCCTGGAATGTATATTCTAGAGAACGTACATAATAGGCTCCGGATATACCCAATGTACAAAACTTTTGAATTGCATTAGGAACTGTTCTTTCTCTTTATCTTGTCTAGATTGTGGTGCATAAAGATCAGAGCATGTCGGTTTAGTACCACGCAGGGCTAAATTTCATACTACTGACATTAACATGTTCTCGTCCTGGATATGCATATCAATTTGCCGCTTCATGGTATTGCTCATTGTTAAGGGTCGAACAGTGATCTATATACTTGCTTCTGCTCACGACATTTGGACTATGTTGGATAGTTGTCTAGCTAAATGGTAGTCATATAAGATCTCCTTAGATTATTTGAAAATTAAAAATATAAATCGCAAAAACCATTTTAACTATTGTATTTTTTTCATATAACTGTTATGACGAAATTATTTCAAACATCAAAGGGTAAACAGGACACGAGTACAGATGATTAAACAGGACACGAGTACAGATGATTTATAGCAATTTAAATACATATTTTTGATAAGACTCTAGAGTCATTTAATGTTATGATATCTCTGGTGGGATTAGCATGTGTGCATGCCACCATGGTGTCAGTTCCTGACCGTTCAATCAGAAATTTAGATTAGTATTTTTTCTCAAGTACGTTGCATCTAAAATCACTGAATTGGTTTGTCTTTAATTTTAATTTATTCCAATATCTAACTCTAGCTCTAACTTAAGTGAAGTTCTGTGTTTCATCCATATGACAGCCACTGTATGCATGTCCGAGAAGACTTACATGGTGTCGCTTATAAAGCTCATGACAGTGATTCCAGTTATATTTTGTCAGTTTACAGTCATACAATTCGGCAAAACACAGTGGACAACATGTAGTTGTCTGTGTCATTCTTCAATTGATCACGACCTAATAGTTGTATAGTGATGTAAAGATATTAAAAATAACACGAAAATAGACGCATCTTAAAAAAAAAAAAAAAACATAATGTCGTTTAAGTCCAAAGCATCTGGAATTTCCCAATCTATAATTATTGAAAATGAACAAATGCACCGAGTGGCCAATGTCTTGAACCAAATATGTTATTCTATGACTGTGTAAAAAATCATTTATTTATTTGAAATCGTTGACTCGTTAACTTATGCCTGCGTAACGCAATAAAATGACTAAAGATTTTAATTTCCATTTATTGAGCCTCTAACCAATGAACCATATTATGATTTTACTTATATATTTATTCATTTTTTTTAGTATATAGGTTTGGTTTTTCCTTCGTCATTTCCATTTAATCTATTGAAACGCATCCTACGTTTATTCAGATGATTGCTGTTTTAGTTCGTGTGTACCCCAATTAAATGATGTATTTTAAAAGTGTTTATATTACGCATATTAATCATAAATATATACTGTCATTTGATATACAAACCACAACAAGAAAGTTTTAAATTGTTCGTTTTTACGTTAAAATGTTCCGTCTATTCAGCCGTGAATATTTTTAAATAAGATGTTAACACATGACTAATTCATGTAATGGATAAATACATACGTATTTTATTATCATTTAGAGATACTATAGTAAGTCATAAGAGGATTGAATGATCATGTAAAATAGTTGCCAATGCCATCAAAACAAATTTGATCTAAATCTGATTTAGTCTTAGGTGTTGTGTGTAAACAAATTTGATCTAAATCTGATTTAGTCCTAAGTGTACGTTTTGCACATGAACGGTTTCTGTAGTGTTAGACGCTTTTTATGTAACATGTCTCAGTTCTTAAATATTTATTAATTTTTATTCGCACTTTTGATCAAGTGAAATAATTGGATGTAAGATATTCTTTTTTTTATGCATCACTCTGATTTAGTTGGTGAGTATAGTTGGTCAAATACCGCTGGATGAGCTTTAACTATAAAAAAGAAAATGCGAAAGAGACATACGGTGACATGGAAGCAAATAATAATTCTATCGACTGATGATTTCCTAGATGCAGTATTGAATAACTGAATATGACTTTATCTGAAATGTCCTATACTTTTAATAAACATATAACAGGTAAGCTTAAAGACGTGTTGTGTGTAAACAAATAGCTGAAACTGATTTACCTCATAAATATAGTATATTCAATGAAAAAGAAAAGAAAAAAGTGAATAGGTAAAAAAGAATAAAAATGAAGGGTTAAATATCTGTTAATGAAAATCCCATTACACTATAATATTGGCTACTGGACGTTGTCAGACGTAAATTCTTTGTTGTTTCCTCTGTGGTATCTAGTAGCGTGTTCCCTTGAGTGCAGAAGGGTACGATCACCGAAAAACAATATTATGAATATTTGTTATTTTCCTGCTTAGTACGCAGTACTTTGAGTTAGATCTACCAATAACATCTGAGACAGAGTAAATAGTCCGTAAAGAGTGACTTGTTTCCCTGTGAATAGCTAGTTAGAACCCGACTCGATGTGTTGGTCTTGTACATTCAAACTGGTACATACTATTTATGTATATTAAGTATGTTATTCCCATATTTAAAGAATGGTTTATTTTCATACAACCTTATATTAGTAATTCAAACGATGAATTGAATTGAAAATATTTGAAACAAGTTTCTCAATTATCAAAATCTAAGTAGTCTGTAACACGTGTGTTATAATAATCTGAGGTTCATTTTTTTCGTCTATCGTCTATGGTCTTACTTTTCTTTGTTTTTTTTCGCTATAGTTTTGCTTGTCTTGCTTTTTTTAAGGTTTCTGATTGGCGTTCAAACTTTTTCTATATTCTAACTCTTTACAAATGACGTAATGCCAGTCACATAACCAGTGACCGGCGGCGCAATGTATCATAATGTATATAATTTAAAAGTTACTTTCATATATAAAGCAATTGATCAGTATTAGCCAAACCATTACCACTTACCATTGTCTCAGTTAAAAGGTTGAAACAGAGATATATAATGATATAAAAATATAGTATTATATTCTGAATAAAGTATATAATTTGAGCTGATGCTACTATATATATAAACACCATATCTGTTTATAGGGGAATAATCCTTACAGAAATTGATTGTCTCCCATATTACTTTCTCTTCCATTTGCATGCAATAACTGTTCAGTGTTCTATTGTGATGCATTTCATTTTATTATTTCATTTTTATAATTAACACAAATCATTGTAATCATACATAATTGGATAAATAAAGTATTCTTATTCTTATTCTTATAGTAGTCTCAGGATTTGACATGTTTTATCATTTGTTTTCTGTTACTTACAGATCAGTTTTACAAATATAGATGAAAAGTATGGCTACCAGGAAATTCTGTTACGAATTTATTCGTTTACCTTTTATGCAAAAGATCCAGGTAAGATATTGTTAAGCCTCTCCTCCATTTGGAATTAAAAACAACACTGACAAACAAACTGAAACATAAACACAAATCCGCAAAACCCGTAATTCAAAAAATATTTAAAAGATGAAATAAAGAGAAAAATACACCCTTGATAAAACCATTTGTTTAACATTCCGGTGATTTTTCAATATAAGTTACAATTGTGGTAGCCTCCTGCACTGCTTTTTATTTATAAATCATACTTGTTTTCTTCTCGAAAATGCGGATCCGATTGCTCACTTGTCCAATGATTAAAAACGCACGATTCAGATCCCTTGCCATGCATATGCACTAATCTATATATCCATTTTTTCAGATACGCCTGGACATGACATGGACTTAAGTAAATGGTGAGTTATTTTAAATACAGATAATAATTAGTATAAAGTCCCAGAATTGATACAGTCGTGAGCTGAGACTACTATAACACTGTGTTATAATAGTCTCAGCAAGACTAATATACGTCCTTGGTCTCAGTCGTGAGAGAGAAAATTTAAAGATAAAAATCCCTTACCGATTGTATAAGTCGTAGCTCTTTGCGTTCCCTAACTGTGATGGTATACGATCCTCGAAAAGAAAAAAAATCGTTTGTTGAATAATTATACTTTTAACAATATTACTCTTCTTATTCTGAGTTTTTGCTGCTGTCCAAAATCAAAGTTGAAGAACATATTCAGTCATCAGAATATGAATTACATCGGCAATTAGTAATCCATGACTGTCTTGAACATTAAAAGTTAAACTATAAAATATTAAAAATAAACCACACTTCTTATTTCTAGTATTTGTCGCTGAGCAACACAGTTAATCACTGAACCCTATGAAAAAACAGAGACACACTTTGAACAGAGACATATATGTATATGGTGGCACGGTAGTATTTCCTGGCCCATAGGGGTTATGATAGCCTTTTTAAAATTTTCACCACTTTCTAACACTGCAAAAAATTCTACATTCACAGTTAACTGAAGTACTTTCATTTTACTATTTAGAAATGAATTTGAATATGTATCATGACCGTTTACTTTTTTTGCTATATTTAAATACCTAAGGCCACTAGTGTTTTTAGGTCTTTTATGGTGCAGTGAATACAAAATTAAAAAAAATTCTCAAAAATTCATTTTCATCTGTATGTAAAATTATTTCATATTTTTCTACACCTGATTCATCCCTCAGTTTGGGAAAGTATGTTCAGTTGATACTGTATTTTTTGTCCAATCACACTGTTTAGATACATTAACCTAAGTAGGGTACACAAAAGAGCAACCTAAATTCTGGAATGCAAATACTACCGTGCCACCTTAACCAAGACATAACAAACCTGAAACCAGTCATGACACCTATGATGCATAGACTTCTTACTTTTGAACATAGTACAATAAAGAATACTTGTCTGCACTCATTTCTTACCAAAAAAAAATGAAAGATTACAACCCTACCCCATCTGGCAGATTTTCACTTTTTTTTTTATCTTACCATTTTAACCTAAGGAGTGCACAAAACCCAAATAGATGATGTTTCAACAAAACACAGAAGTCAAACATGGTGATTCAGGAGGAATTATTGGATTGCCAACTCTATTTATGGTTAATCTGACTAAAAGAAACAGTTTAAGCACCAAATCATGAAAAATGATATTAAAGTCCATTCCACATTTTACAGCATGCCTTATATTACTTTAAGCATTTCCAGATTATAAAGGCAATACAACAAGAGTCTTCAGATTACAGTTAACTATTATTCTAAAATGTTTTTGACAATACATGTACTAGAACACATCTCTAAGTTGACTGTTTGTCTATTTCTTATGTATGCATTAAGTTAAATTATGTCCCCTTACATAATCAAATTGCCTTTATTTTGCTTTTCACTGTCAGAAAATCTTAACAATTAATGGCATTTGCATGGAAAATGAATAAACCATTAAATCATGCTTATATAACATTATAATTTCATTCTTTGTCAAAAATAATGTCTTGTCAATGTAAAGCAACCCCTATTGCTATCTCTATTTCAGCCAAATATGAGGGCTAAATGAATAAGTAAGGACCCCTTAACCACTTAATGGTTCCAAAAATGCTCCTACTGGTGTCATGATACCTCAGAACTACAAATAAAACCCGAAGAAAACTAGTATAGTTGTACTTGTGTTGAAAAAAATAAGAAATTATGCAATTTATTTATTTCGGTGGAAATAATAGGATGTACATGCAATCAAAGAATGTCGCGTCTCAAATTCCAGTGGTTGCACATGTGTCAGACACTGCGAAAAGTTAAACCGAGCCTATATAATTAAAAATGCATTGAAAGTTACATAAAAACAATGAAGTCCTACTTTTTAGGTAAATTTTTACATTATTACCAACAGATCAGGTAAAATTTGCTGAATCAGCAATTTTTACTCTCAGGGTGGAATTTAAGGCTTGTTTTTATCATAGTTGCCCTAAATCAAATTTTTATTGATAAACTTACAAATTGCATAGGTAAAAAAATTTCTTTTATTGATTTAGTGTAAAAATATATATCCCCCTTAAGGTGGCACGGTAGTATTTCCTGGCCCATAGGGGTTATGATAGCCTTTTTAAAATTTTCACCACTTTCTAACACTGCAAAAAATTCTACATTCACAGTTAACTGAAGTACTTTCATTTTACTATTTAGAAATGAATTTGAATATGTATCATGACCGTTTACTTTTTTTGCTATATTTAAATACCTAAGGCCACTAGTGTTTTTAGGTCTTTTATGGTGCAGTGAATACAAAATTAAAAAAAATTCTCAAAAATTCATTTTCATCTGTATGTAAAATTATTTCATATTTTTCTACACCTGATTCATCCCTCAGTTTGGGAAAGTATGTTCAGTTGATACTGTATTTTTTGTCCAATCACACTGTTTAGATACATTAACCTAAGTAGGGTACACAAAAGAGCAACCTAAATTCTGGAATGCAAATACTACCGTGCCACCTTAACCAAGACATAACAAACCTGAAACCAGTCATGACACCTATGATGCATAGACTTCTTACTTTTGAACATAGTACAATAAAGAATACTTGTCTGCACTCATTTCTTACCAAAAAAAAATGAAAGATTACAACCCTACCCCATCTGGCAGATTTTCACTTTTTTTTTTATCTTACCATTTTAACCTAAGGAGTGCACAAAACCCAAATAGATGATGTTTCAACAAAACACAGAAGTCAAACATGGTGATTCAGGAGGAATTATTGGATTGCCAACTCTATTTATGGTTAATCTGACTAAAAGAAACAGTTTAAGCACCAAATCATGAAAAATGATATTAAAGTCCATTCCACATTTTACAGCATGCCTTATATTACTTTAAGCATTTCCAGATTATAAAGGCAATACAACAAGAGTCTTCAGATTACAGTTAACTATTATTCTAAAATGTTTTTGACAATACATGTACTAGAACACATCTCTAAGTTGACTGTTTGTCTATTTCTTATGTATGCATTAAGTTAAATTATGTCCCCTTACATAATCAAATTGCCTTTATTTTGCTTTTCACTGTCAGAAAATCTTAACAATTAATGGCATTTGCATGGAAAATGAATAAACCATTAAATCATGCTTATATAACATTATAATTTCATTCTTTGTCAAAAATAATGTCTTGTCAATGTAAAGCAACCCCTATTGCTATCTCTATTTCAGCCAAATATGAGGGCTAAATGAATAAGTAAGGACCCCTTAACCACTTAATGGTTCCAAAAATGCTCCTACTGGTGTCATGATACCTCAGAACTACAAATAAAACCCGAAGAAAACTAGTATAGTTGTACTTGTGTTGAAAAAAATAAGAAATTATGCAATTTATTTATTTCGGTGGAAATAATAGGATGTACATGCAATCAAAGAATGTCGCGTCTCAAATTCCAGTGGTTGCACATGTGTCAGACACTGCGAAAAGTTAAACCGAGCCTATATAATTAAAAATGCATTGAAAGTTACATAAAAACAATGAAGTCCTACTTTTTAGGTAAATTTTTACATTATTACCAACAGATCAGGTAAAATTTGCTGAATCAGCAATTTTTACTCTCAGGGTGGAATTTAAGGCTTGTTTTTATCATAGTTGCCCTAAATCAAATTTTTATTGATAAACTTACAAATTGCATAGGTAAAAAAATTTCTTTTATTGATTTAGTGTAAAAATATATATCCCCCTTAAGGTGGCACGGTAGTATTTCCTGGCCCATAGGGGTTATGATAGCCTTTTTAAAATTTTCACCACTTTCTAACACTGCAAAAAATTCTACATTCACAGTTAACTGAAGTACTTTCATTTTACTATTTAGAAATGAATTTGAATATGTATCATGACCGTTTACTTTTTTTGCTATATTTAAATACCTAAGGCCACTAGTGTTTTTAGGTCTTTTATGGTGCAGTGAATACAAAATTAAAAAAAATTCTCAAAAATTCATTTTCATCTGTATGTAAAATTATTTCATATTTTTCTACACCTGATTCATCCCTCAGTTTGGGAAAGTATGTTCAGTTGATACTGTATTTTTTGTCCAATCACACTGTTTAGATACATTAACCTAAGTAGGGTACACAAAAGAGCAACCTAAATTCTGGAATGCAAATACTACCGTGCCACCTTAACCAAGACATAACAAACCTGAAACCAGTCATGACACCTATGATGCATAGACTTCTTACTTTTGAACATAGTACAATAAAGAATACTTGTCTGCACTCATTTCTTACCAAAAAAAAATGAAAGATTACAACCCTACCCCATCTGGCAGATTTTCACTTTTTTTTTTATCTTACCATTTTAACCTAAGGAGTGCACAAAACCCAAATAGATGATGTTTCAACAAAACACAGAAGTCAAACATGGTGATTCAGGAGGAATTATTGGATTGCCAACTCTATTTATGGTTAATCTGACTAAAAGAAACAGTTTAAGCACCAAATCATGAAAAATGATATTAAAGTCCATTCCACATTTTACAGCATGCCTTATATTACTTTAAGCATTTCCAGATTATAAAGGCAATACAACAAGAGTCTTCAGATTACAGTTAACTATTATTCTAAAATGTTTTTGACAATACATGTACTAGAACACATCTCTAAGTTGACTGTTTGTCTATTTCTTATGTATGCATTAAGTTAAATTATGTCCCCTTACATAATCAAATTGCCTTTATTTTGCTTTTCACTGTCAGAAAATCTTAACAATTAATGGCATTTGCATGGAAAATGAATAAACCATTAAATCATGCTTATATAACATTATAATTTCATTCTTTGTCAAAAATAATGTCTTGTCAATGTAAAGCAACCCCTATTGCTATCTCTATTTCAGCCAAATATGAGGGCTAAATGAATAAGTAAGGACCCCTTAACCACTTAATGGTTCCAAAAATGCTCCTACTGGTGTCATGATACCTCAGAACTACAAATAAAACCCGAAGAAAACTAGTATAGTTGTACTTGTGTTGAAAAAAATAAGAAATTATGCAATTTATTTATTTCGGTGGAAATAATAGGATGTACATGCAATCAAAGAATGTCGCGTCTCAAATTCCAGTGGTTGCACATGTGTCAGACACTGCGAAAAGTTAAACCGAGCCTATATAATTAAAAATGCATTGAAAGTTACATAAAAACAATGAAGTCCTACTTTTTAGGTAAATTTTTACATTATTACCAACAGATCAGGTAAAATTTGCTGAATCAGCAATTTTTACTCTCAGGGTGGAATTTAAGGCTTGTTTTTATCATAGTTGCCCTAAATCAAATTTTTATTGATAAACTTACAAATTGCATAGGTAAAAAAATTTCTTTTATTGATTTAGTGTAAAAATATATATCCCCCTTAAGGTGGCACGGTAGTATTTCCTGGCCCATAGGGGTTATGATAGCCTTTTTAAAATTTTCACCACTTTCTAACACTGCAAAAAATTCTACATTCACAGTTAACTGAAGTACTTTCATTTTACTATTTAGAAATGAATTTGAATATGTATCATGACCGTTTACTTTTTTTGCTATATTTAAATACCTAAGGCCACTAGTGTTTTTAGGTCTTTTATGGTGCAGTGAATACAAAATTAAAAAAAATTCTCAAAAATTCATTTTCATCTGTATGTAAAATTATTTCATATTTTTCTACACCTGATTCATCCCTCAGTTTGGGAAAGTATGTTCAGTTGATACTGTATTTTTTGTCCAATCACACTGTTTAGATACATTAACCTAAGTAGGGTACACAAAAGAGCAACCTAAATTCTGGAATGCAAATACTACCGTGCCACCTTAACCAAGACATAACAAACCTGAAACCAGTCATGACACCTATGATGCATAGACTTCTTACTTTTGAACATAGTACAATAAAGAATACTTGTCTGCACTCATTTCTTACCAAAAAAAAATGAAAGATTACAACCCTACCCCATCTGGCAGATTTTCACTTTTTTTTTTATCTTACCATTTTAACCTAAGGAGTGCACAAAACCCAAATAGATGATGTTTCAACAAAACACAGAAGTCAAACATGGTGATTCAGGAGGAATTATTGGATTGCCAACTCTATTTATGGTTAATCTGACTAAAAGAAACAGTTTAAGCACCAAATCATGAAAAATGATATTAAAGTCCATTCCACATTTTACAGCATGCCTTATATTACTTTAAGCATTTCCAGATTATAAAGGCAATACAACAAGAGTCTTCAGATTACAGTTAACTATTATTCTAAAATGTTTTTGACAATACATGTACTAGAACACATCTCTAAGTTGACTGTTTGTCTATTTCTTATGTATGCATTAAGTTAAATTATGTCCCCTTACATAATCAAATTGCCTTTATTTTGCTTTTCACTGTCAGAAAATCTTAACAATTAATGGCATTTGCATGGAAAATGAATAAACCATTAAATCATGCTTATATAACATTATAATTTCATTCTTTGTCAAAAATAATGTCTTGTCAATGTAAAGCAACCCCTATTGCTATCTCTATTTCAGCCAAATATGAGGGCTAAATGAATAAGTAAGGACCCCTTAACCACTTAATGGTTCCAAAAATGCTCCTACTGGTGTCATGATACCTCAGAACTACAAATAAAACCCGAAGAAAACTAGTATAGTTGTACTTGTGTTGAAAAAAATAAGAAATTATGCAATTTATTTATTTCGGTGGAAATAATAGGATGTACATGCAATCAAAGAATGTCGCGTCTCAAATTCCAGTGGTTGCACATGTGTCAGACACTGCGAAAAGTTAAACCGAGCCTATATAATTAAAAATGCATTGAAAGTTACATAAAAACAATGAAGTCCTACTTTTTAGGTAAATTTTTACATTATTACCAACAGATCAGGTAAAATTTGCTGAATCAGCAATTTTTACTCTCAGGGTGGAATTTAAGGCTTGTTTTTATCATAGTTGCCCTAAATCAAATTTTTATTGATAAACTTACAAATTGCATAGGTAAAAAAATTTCTTTTATTGATTTAGTGTAAAAATATATATCCCCCTTAAGGTGGCACGGTAGTATTTCCTGGCCCATAGGGGTTATGATAGCCTTTTTAAAATTTTCACCACTTTCTAACACTGCAAAAAATTCTACATTCACAGTTAACTGAAGTACTTTCATTTTACTATTTAGAAATGAATTTGAATATGTATCATGACCGTTTACTTTTTTTGCTATATTTAAATACCTAAGGCCACTAGTGTTTTTAGGTCTTTTATGGTGCAGTGAATACAAAATTAAAAAAAATTCTCAAAAATTCATTTTCATCTGTATGTAAAATTATTTCATATTTTTCTACACCTGATTCATCCCTCAGTTTGGGAAAGTATGTTCAGTTGATACTGTATTTTTTGTCCAATCACACTGTTTAGATACATTAACCTAAGTAGGGTACACAAAAGAGCAACCTAAATTCTGGAATGCAAATACTACCGTGCCACCTTAACCAAGACATAACAAACCTGAAACCAGTCATGACACCTATGATGCATAGACTTCTTACTTTTGAACATAGTACAATAAAGAATACTTGTCTGCACTCATTTCTTACCAAAAAAAAATGAAAGATTACAACCCTACCCCATCTGGCAGATTTTCACTTTTTTTTTTATCTTACCATTTTAACCTAAGGAGTGCACAAAACCCAAATAGATGATGTTTCAACAAAACACAGAAGTCAAACATGGTGATTCAGGAGGAATTATTGGATTGCCAACTCTATTTATGGTTAATCTGACTAAAAGAAACAGTTTAAGCACCAAATCATGAAAAATGATATTAAAGTCCATTCCACATTTTACAGCATGCCTTATATTACTTTAAGCATTTCCAGATTATAAAGGCAATACAACAAGAGTCTTCAGATTACAGTTAACTATTATTCTAAAATGTTTTTGACAATACATGTACTAGAACACATCTCTAAGTTGACTGTTTGTCTATTTCTTATGTATGCATTAAGTTAAATTATGTCCCCTTACATAATCAAATTGCCTTTATTTTGCTTTTCACTGTCAGAAAATCTTAACAATTAATGGCATTTGCATGGAAAATGAATAAACCATTAAATCATGCTTATATAACATTATAATTTCATTCTTTGTCAAAAATAATGTCTTGTCAATGTAAAGCAACCCCTATTGCTATCTCTATTTCAGCCAAATATGAGGGCTAAATGAATAAGTAAGGACCCCTTAACCACTTAATGGTTCCAAAAATGCTCCTACTGGTGTCATGATACCTCAGAACTACAAATAAAACCCGAAGAAAACTAGTATAGTTGTACTTGTGTTGAAAAAAATAAGAAATTATGCAATTTATTTATTTCGGTGGAAATAATAGGATGTACATGCAATCAAAGAATGTCGCGTCTCAAATTCCAGTGGTTGCACATGTGTCAGACACTGCGAAAAGTTAAACCGAGCCTATATAATTAAAAATGCATTGAAAGTTACATAAAAACAATGAAGTCCTACTTTTTAGGTAAATTTTTACATTATTACCAACAGATCAGGTAAAATTTGCTGAATCAGCAATTTTTACTCTCAGGGTGGAATTTAAGGCTTGTTTTTATCATAGTTGCCCTAAATCAAATTTTTATTGATAAACTTACAAATTGCATAGGTAAAAAAATTTCTTTTATTGATTTAGTGTAAAAATATATATCCCCCTTAAGGTGGCACGGTAGTATTTCCTGGCCCATAGGGGTTATGATAGCCTTTTTAAAATTTTCACCACTTTCTAACACTGCAAAAAATTCTACATTCACAGTTAACTGAAGTACTTTCATTTTACTATTTAGAAATGAATTTGAATATGTATCATGACCGTTTACTTTTTTTGCTATATTTAAATACCTAAGGCCACTAGTGTTTTTAGGTCTTTTATGGTGCAGTGAATACAAAATTAAAAAAAATTCTCAAAAATTCATTTTCATCTGTATGTAAAATTATTTCATATTTTTCTACACCTGATTCATCCCTCAGTTTGGGAAAGTATGTTCAGTTGATACTGTATTTTTTGTCCAATCACACTGTTTAGATACATTAACCTAAGTAGGGTACACAAAAGAGCAACCTAAATTCTGGAATGCAAATACTACCGTGCCACCTTAACCAAGACATAACAAACCTGAAACCAGTCATGACACCTATGATGCATAGACTTCTTACTTTTGAACATAGTACAATAAAGAATACTTGTCTGCACTCATTTCTTACCAAAAAAAAATGAAAGATTACAACCCTACCCCATCTGGCAGATTTTCACTTTTTTTTTTATCTTACCATTTTAACCTAAGGAGTGCACAAAACCCAAATAGATGATGTTTCAACAAAACACAGAAGTCAAACATGGTGATTCAGGAGGAATTATTGGATTGCCAACTCTATTTATGGTTAATCTGACTAAAAGAAACAGTTTAAGCACCAAATCATGAAAAATGATATTAAAGTCCATTCCACATTTTACAGCATGCCTTATATTACTTTAAGCATTTCCAGATTATAAAGGCAATACAACAAGAGTCTTCAGATTACAGTTAACTATTATTCTAAAATGTTTTTGACAATACATGTACTAGAACACATCTCTAAGTTGACTGTTTGTCTATTTCTTATGTATGCATTAAGTTAAATTATGTCCCCTTACATAATCAAATTGCCTTTATTTTGCTTTTCACTGTCAGAAAATCTTAACAATTAATGGCATTTGCATGGAAAATGAATAAACCATTAAATCATGCTTATATAACATTATAATTTCATTCTTTGTCAAAAATAATGTCTTGTCAATGTAAAGCAACCCCTATTGCTATCTCTATTTCAGCCAAATATGAGGGCTAAATGAATAAGTAAGGACCCCTTAACCACTTAATGGTTCCAAAAATGCTCCTACTGGTGTCATGATACCTCAGAACTACAAATAAAACCCGAAGAAAACTAGTATAGTTGTACTTGTGTTGAAAAAAATAAGAAATTATGCAATTTATTTATTTCGGTGGAAATAATAGGATGTACATGCAATCAAAGAATGTCGCGTCTCAAATTCCAGTGGTTGCACATGTGTCAGACACTGCGAAAAGTTAAACCGAGCCTATATAATTAAAAATGCATTGAAAGTTACATAAAAACAATGAAGTCCTACTTTTTAGGTAAATTTTTACATTATTACCAACAGATCAGGTAAAATTTGCTGAATCAGCAATTTTTACTCTCAGGGTGGAATTTAAGGCTTGTTTTTATCATAGTTGCCCTAAATCAAATTTTTATTGATAAACTTACAAATTGCATAGGTAAAAAAATTTCTTTTATTGATTTAGTGTAAAAATATATATCCCCCTTAAGGTGGCACGGTAGTATTTCCTGGCCCATAGGGGTTATGATAGCCTTTTTAAAATTTTCACCACTTTCTAACACTGCAAAAAATTCTACATTCACAGTTAACTGAAGTACTTTCATTTTACTATTTAGAAATGAATTTGAATATGTATCATGACCGTTTACTTTTTTTGCTATATTTAAATACCTAAGGCCACTAGTGTTTTTAGGTCTTTTATGGTGCAGTGAATACAAAATTAAAAAAAATTCTCAAAAATTCATTTTCATCTGTATGTAAAATTATTTCATATTTTTCTACACCTGATTCATCCCTCAGTTTGGGAAAGTATGTTCAGTTGATACTGTATTTTTTGTCCAATCACACTGTTTAGATACATTAACCTAAGTAGGGTACACAAAAGAGCAACCTAAATTCTGGAATGCAAATACTACCGTGCCACCTTAACCAAGACATAACAAACCTGAAACCAGTCATGACACCTATGATGCATAGACTTCTTACTTTTGAACATAGTACAATAAAGAATACTTGTCTGCACTCATTTCTTACCAAAAAAAAATGAAAGATTACAACCCTACCCCATCTGGCAGATTTTCACTTTTTTTTTTATCTTACCATTTTAACCTAAGGAGTGCACAAAACCCAAATAGATGATGTTTCAACAAAACACAGAAGTCAAACATGGTGATTCAGGAGGAATTATTGGATTGCCAACTCTATTTATGGTTAATCTGACTAAAAGAAACAGTTTAAGCACCAAATCATGAAAAATGATATTAAAGTCCATTCCACATTTTACAGCATGCCTTATATTACTTTAAGCATTTCCAGATTATAAAGGCAATACAACAAGAGTCTTCAGATTACAGTTAACTATTATTCTAAAATGTTTTTGACAATACATGTACTAGAACACATCTCTAAGTTGACTGTTTGTCTATTTCTTATGTATGCATTAAGTTAAATTATGTCCCCTTACATAATCAAATTGCCTTTATTTTGCTTTTCACTGTCAGAAAATCTTAACAATTAATGGCATTTGCATGGAAAATGAATAAACCATTAAATCATGCTTATATAACATTATAATTTCATTCTTTGTCAAAAATAATGTCTTGTCAATGTAAAGCAACCCCTATTGCTATCTCTATTTCAGCCAAATATGAGGGCTAAATGAATAAGTAAGGACCCCTTAACCACTTAATGGTTCCAAAAATGCTCCTACTGGTGTCATGATACCTCAGAACTACAAATAAAACCCGAAGAAAACTAGTATAGTTGTACTTGTGTTGAAAAAAATAAGAAATTATGCAATTTATTTATTTCGGTGGAAATAATAGGATGTACATGCAATCAAAGAATGTCGCGTCTCAAATTCCAGTGGTTGCACATGTGTCAGACACTGCGAAAAGTTAAACCGAGCCTATATAATTAAAAATGCATTGAAAGTTACATAAAAACAATGAAGTCCTACTTTTTAGGTAAATTTTTACATTATTACCAACAGATCAGGTAAAATTTGCTGAATCAGCAATTTTTACTCTCAGGGTGGAATTTAAGGCTTGTTTTTATCATAGTTGCCCTAAATCAAATTTTTATTGATAAACTTACAAATTGCATAGGTAAAAAAATTTCTTTTATTGATTTAGTGTAAAAATATATATCCCCCTTAAGGTGGCACGGTAGTATTTCCTGGCCCATAGGGGTTATGATAGCCTTTTTAAAATTTTCACCACTTTCTAACACTGCAAAAAATTCTACATTCACAGTTAACTGAAGTACTTTCATTTTACTATTTAGAAATGAATTTGAATATGTATCATGACCGTTTACTTTTTTTGCTATATTTAAATACCTAAGGCCACTAGTGTTTTTAGGTCTTTTATGGTGCAGTGAATACAAAATTAAAAAAAATTCTCAAAAATTCATTTTCATCTGTATGTAAAATTATTTCATATTTTTCTACACCTGATTCATCCCTCAGTTTGGGAAAGTATGTTCAGTTGATACTGTATTTTTTGTCCAATCACACTGTTTAGATACATTAACCTAAGTAGGGTACACAAAAGAGCAACCTAAATTCTGGAATGCAAATACTACCGTGCCACCTTAACCAAGACATAACAAACCTGAAACCAGTCATGACACCTATGATGCATAGACTTCTTACTTTTGAACATAGTACAATAAAGAATACTTGTCTGCACTCATTTCTTACCAAAAAAAAATGAAAGATTACAACCCTACCCCATCTGGCAGATTTTCACTTTTTTTTTTATCTTACCATTTTAACCTAAGGAGTGCACAAAACCCAAATAGATGATGTTTCAACAAAACACAGAAGTCAAACATGGTGATTCAGGAGGAATTATTGGATTGCCAACTCTATTTATGGTTAATCTGACTAAAAGAAACAGTTTAAGCACCAAATCATGAAAAATGATATTAAAGTCCATTCCACATTTTACAGCATGCCTTATATTACTTTAAGCATTTCCAGATTATAAAGGCAATACAACAAGAGTCTTCAGATTACAGTTAACTATTATTCTAAAATGTTTTTGACAATACATGTACTAGAACACATCTCTAAGTTGACTGTTTGTCTATTTCTTATGTATGCATTAAGTTAAATTATGTCCCCTTACATAATCAAATTGCCTTTATTTTGCTTTTCACTGTCAGAAAATCTTAACAATTAATGGCATTTGCATGGAAAATGAATAAACCATTAAATCATGCTTATATAACATTATAATTTCATTCTTTGTCAAAAATAATGTCTTGTCAATGTAAAGCAACCCCTATTGCTATCTCTATTTCAGCCAAATATGAGGGCTAAATGAATAAGTAAGGACCCCTTAACCACTTAATGGTTCCAAAAATGCTCCTACTGGTGTCATGATACCTCAGAACTACAAATAAAACCCGAAGAAAACTAGTATAGTTGTACTTGTGTTGAAAAAAATAAGAAATTATGCAATTTATTTATTTCGGTGGAAATAATAGGATGTACATGCAATCAAAGAATGTCGCGTCTCAAATTCCAGTGGTTGCACATGTGTCAGACACTGCGAAAAGTTAAACCGAGCCTATATAATTAAAAATGCATTGAAAGTTACATAAAAACAATGAAGTCCTACTTTTTAGGTAAATTTTTACATTATTACCAACAGATCAGGTAAAATTTGCTGAATCAGCAATTTTTACTCTCAGGGTGGAATTTAAGGCTTGTTTTTATCATAGTTGCCCTAAATCAAATTTTTATTGATAAACTTACAAATTGCATAGGTAAAAAAATTTCTTTTATTGATTTAGTGTAAAAATATATATCCCCCTTAAGGTGGCACGGTAGTATTTCCTGGCCCATAGGGGTTATGATAGCCTTTTTAAAATTTTCACCACTTTCTAACACTGCAAAAAATTCTACATTCACAGTTAACTGAAGTACTTTCATTTTACTATTTAGAAATGAATTTGAATATGTATCATGACCGTTTACTTTTTTTGCTATATTTAAATACCTAAGGCCACTAGTGTTTTTAGGTCTTTTATGGTGCAGTGAATACAAAATTAAAAAAAATTCTCAAAAATTCATTTTCATCTGTATGTAAAATTATTTCATATTTTTCTACACCTGATTCATCCCTCAGTTTGGGAAAGTATGTTCAGTTGATACTGTATTTTTTGTCCAATCACACTGTTTAGATACATTAACCTAAGTAGGGTACACAAAAGAGCAACCTAAATTCTGGAATGCAAATACTACCGTGCCACCTTAACCAAGACATAACAAACCTGAAACCAGTCATGACACCTATGATGCATAGACTTCTTACTTTTGAACATAGTACAATAAAGAATACTTGTCTGCACTCATTTCTTACCAAAAAAAAATGAAAGATTACAACCCTACCCCATCTGGCAGATTTTCACTTTTTTTTTTATCTTACCATTTTAACCTAAGGAGTGCACAAAACCCAAATAGATGATGTTTCAACAAAACACAGAAGTCAAACATGGTGATTCAGGAGGAATTATTGGATTGCCAACTCTATTTATGGTTAATCTGACTAAAAGAAACAGTTTAAGCACCAAATCATGAAAAATGATATTAAAGTCCATTCCACATTTTACAGCATGCCTTATATTACTTTAAGCATTTCCAGATTATAAAGGCAATACAACAAGAGTCTTCAGATTACAGTTAACTATTATTCTAAAATGTTTTTGACAATACATGTACTAGAACACATCTCTAAGTTGACTGTTTGTCTATTTCTTATGTATGCATTAAGTTAAATTATGTCCCCTTACATAATCAAATTGCCTTTATTTTGCTTTTCACTGTCAGAAAATCTTAACAATTAATGGCATTTGCATGGAAAATGAATAAACCATTAAATCATGCTTATATAACATTATAATTTCATTCTTTGTCAAAAATAATGTCTTGTCAATGTAAAGCAACCCCTATTGCTATCTCTATTTCAGCCAAATATGAGGGCTAAATGAATAAGTAAGGACCCCTTAACCACTTAATGGTTCCAAAAATGCTCCTACTGGTGTCATGATACCTCAGAACTACAAATAAAACCCGAAGAAAACTAGTATAGTTGTACTTGTGTTGAAAAAAATAAGAAATTATGCAATTTATTTATTTCGGTGGAAATAATAGGATGTACATGCAATCAAAGAATGTCGCGTCTCAAATTCCAGTGGTTGCACATGTGTCAGACACTGCGAAAAGTTAAACCGAGCCTATATAATTAAAAATGCATTGAAAGTTACATAAAAACAATGAAGTCCTACTTTTTAGGTAAATTTTTACATTATTACCAACAGATCAGGTAAAATTTGCTGAATCAGCAATTTTTACTCTCAGGGTGGAATTTAAGGCTTGTTTTTATCATAGTTGCCCTAAATCAAATTTTTATTGATAAACTTACAAATTGCATAGGTAAAAAAATTTCTTTTATTGATTTAGTGTAAAAATATATATCCCCCTTAAGGTGGCACGGTAGTATTTCCTGGCCCATAGGGGTTATGATAGCCTTTTTAAAATTTTCACCACTTTCTAACACTGCAAAAAATTCTACATTCACAGTTAACTGAAGTACTTTCATTTTACTATTTAGAAATGAATTTGAATATGTATCATGACCGTTTACTTTTTTTGCTATATTTAAATACCTAAGGCCACTAGTGTTTTTAGGTCTTTTATGGTGCAGTGAATACAAAATTAAAAAAAATTCTCAAAAATTCATTTTCATCTGTATGTAAAATTATTTCATATTTTTCTACACCTGATTCATCCCTCAGTTTGGGAAAGTATGTTCAGTTGATACTGTATTTTTTGTCCAATCACACTGTTTAGATACATTAACCTAAGTAGGGTACACAAAAGAGCAACCTAAATTCTGGAATGCAAATACTACCGTGCCACCTTAACCAAGACATAACAAACCTGAAACCAGTCATGACACCTATGATGCATAGACTTCTTACTTTTGAACATAGTACAATAAAGAATACTTGTCTGCACTCATTTCTTACCAAAAAAAAATGAAAGATTACAACCCTACCCCATCTGGCAGATTTTCACTTTTTTTTTTATCTTACCATTTTAACCTAAGGAGTGCACAAAACCCAAATAGATGATGTTTCAACAAAACACAGAAGTCAAACATGGTGATTCAGGAGGAATTATTGGATTGCCAACTCTATTTATGGTTAATCTGACTAAAAGAAACAGTTTAAGCACCAAATCATGAAAAATGATATTAAAGTCCATTCCACATTTTACAGCATGCCTTATATTACTTTAAGCATTTCCAGATTATAAAGGCAATACAACAAGAGTCTTCAGATTACAGTTAACTATTATTCTAAAATGTTTTTGACAATACATGTA
This sequence comes from Mytilus galloprovincialis, assembly GCF_965363235.1. NCBI lineage: Eukaryota > Metazoa > Mollusca > Bivalvia > Mytilida > Mytilidae > Mytilus > Mytilus galloprovincialis. The sequence goes on along the minus strand of NC_134850.1, from coordinate 41,484,208 downwards.
CTAGAACACATCTCTAAGTTGACTGTTTGTCTATTTCTTATGTATGCATTAAGTTAAATTATGTCCCCTTACATAATCAAATTGCCTTTATTTTGCTTTTCACTGTCAGAAAATCTTAACAATTAATGGCATTTGCATGGAAAATGAATAAACCATTAAATCATGCTTATATAACATTATAATTTCATTCTTTGTCAAAAATAATGTCTTGTCAATGTAAAGCAACCCCTATTGCTATCTCTATTTCAGCCAAATATGAGGGCTAAATGAATAAGTAAGGACCCCTTAACCACTTAATGGTTCCAAAAATGCTCCTACTGGTGTCATGATACCTCAGAACTACAAATAAAACCCGAAGAAAACTAGTATAGTTGTACTTGTGTTGAAAAAAATAAGAAATTATGCAATTTATTTATTTCGGTGGAAATAATAGGATGTACATGCAATCAAAGAATGTCGCGTCTCAAATTCCAGTGGTTGCACATGTGTCAGACACTGCGAAAAGTTAAACCGAGCCTATATAATTAAAAATGCATTGAAAGTTACATAAAAACAATGAAGTCCTACTTTTTAGGTAAATTTTTACATTATTACCAACAGATCAGGTAAAATTTGCTGAATCAGCAATTTTTACTCTCAGGGTGGAATTTAAGGCTTGTTTTTATCATAGTTGCCCTAAATCAAATTTTTATTGATAAACTTACAAATTGCATAGGTAAAAAAATTTCTTTTATTGATTTAGTGTAAAAATATATATCCCCCTTAAGGTGGCACGGTAGTATTTCCTGGCCCATAGGGGTTATGATAGCCTTTTTAAAATTTTCACCACTTTCTAACACTGCAAAAAATTCTACATTCACAGTTAACTGAAGTACTTTCATTTTACTATTTAGAAATGAATTTGAATATGTATCATGACCGTTTACTTTTTTTGCTATATTTAAATACCTAAGGCCACTAGTGTTTTTAGGTCTTTTATGGTGCAGTGAATACAAAATTAAAAAAAATTCTCAAAAATTCATTTTCATCTGTATGTAAAATTATTTCATATTTTTCTACACCTGATTCATCCCTCAGTTTGGGAAAGTATGTTCAGTTGATACTGTATTTTTTGTCCAATCACACTGTTTAGATACATTAACCTAAGTAGGGTACACAAAAGAGCAACCTAAATTCTGGAATGCAAATACTACCGTGCCACCTTAACCAAGACATAACAAACCTGAAACCAGTCATGACACCTATGATGCATAGACTTCTTACTTTTGAACATAGTACAATAAAGAATACTTGTCTGCACTCATTTCTTACCAAAAAAAAATGAAAGATTACAACCCTACCCCATCTGGCAGATTTTCACTTTTTTTTTTATCTTACCATTTTAACCTAAGGAGTGCACAAAACCCAAATAGATGATGTTTCAACAAAACACAGAAGTCAAACATGGTGATTCAGGAGGAATTATTGGATTGCCAACTCTATTTATGGTTAATCTGACTAAAAGAAACAGTTTAAGCACCAAATCATGAAAAATGATATTAAAGTCCATTCCACATTTTACAGCATGCCTTATATTACTTTAAGCATTTCCAGATTATAAAGGCAATACAACAAGAGTCTTCAGATTACAGTTAACTATTATTCTAAAATGTTTTTGACAATACATGTACTAGAACACATCTCTAAGTTGACTGTTTGTCTATTTCTTATGTATGCATTAAGTTAAATTATGTCCCCTTACATAATCAAATTGCCTTTATTTTGCTTTTCACTGTCAGAAAATCTTAACAATTAATGGCATTTGCATGGAAAATGAATAAACCATTAAATCATGCTTATATAACATTATAATTTCATTCTTTGTCAAAAATAATGTCTTGTCAATGTAAAGCAACCCCTATTGCTATCTCTATTTCAGCCAAATATGAGGGCTAAATGAATAAGTAAGGACCCCTTAACCACTTAATGGTTCCAAAAATGCTCCTACTGGTGTCATGATACCTCAGAACTACAAATAAAACCCGAAGAAAACTAGTATAGTTGTACTTGTGTTGAAAAAAATAAGAAATTATGCAATTTATTTATTTCGGTGGAAATAATAGGATGTACATGCAATCAAAGAATGTCGCGTCTCAAATTCCAGTGGTTGCACATGTGTCAGACACTGCGAAAAGTTAAACCGAGCCTATATAATTAAAAATGCATTGAAAGTTACATAAAAACAATGAAGTCCTACTTTTTAGGTAAATTTTTACATTATTACCAACAGATCAGGTAAAATTTGCTGAATCAGCAATTTTTACTCTCAGGGTGGAATTTAAGGCTTGTTTTTATCATAGTTGCCCTAAATCAAATTTTTATTGATAAACTTACAAATTGCATAGGTAAAAAAATTTCTTTTATTGATTTAGTGTAAAAATATATATCCCCCTTAAGGTGGCACGGTAGTATTTCCTGGCCCATAGGGGTTATGATAGCCTTTTTAAAATTTTCACCACTTTCTAACACTGCAAAAAATTCTACATTCACAGTTAACTGAAGTACTTTCATTTTACTATTTAGAAATGAATTTGAATATGTATCATGACCGTTTACTTTTTTTGCTATATTTAAATACCTAAGGCCACTAGTGTTTTTAGGTCTTTTATGGTGCAGTGAATACAAAATTAAAAAAAATTCTCAAAAATTCATTTTCATCTGTATGTAAAATTATTTCATATTTTTCTACACCTGATTCATCCCTCAGTTTGGGAAAGTATGTTCAGTTGATACTGTATTTTTTGTCCAATCACACTGTTTAGATACATTAACCTAAGTAGGGTACACAAAAGAGCAACCTAAATTCTGGAATGCAAATACTACCGTGCCACCTTAACCAAGACATAACAAACCTGAAACCAGTCATGACACCTATGATGCATAGACTTCTTACTTTTGAACATAGTACAATAAAGAATACTTGTCTGCACTCATTTCTTACCAAAAAAAAATGAAAGATTACAACCCTACCCCATCTGGCAGATTTTCACTTTTTTTTTTATCTTACCATTTTAACCTAAGGAGTGCACAAAACCCAAATAGATGATGTTTCAACAAAACACAGAAGTCAAACATGGTGATTCAGGAGGAATTATTGGATTGCCAACTCTATTTATGGTTAATCTGACTAAAAGAAACAGTTTAAGCACCAAATCATGAAAAATGATATTAAAGTCCATTCCACATTTTACAGCATGCCTTATATTACTTTAAGCATTTCCAGATTATAAAGGCAATACAACAAGAGTCTTCAGATTACAGTTAACTATTATTCTAAAATGTTTTTGACAATACATGTACTAGAACACATCTCTAAGTTGACTGTTTGTCTATTTCTTATGTATGCATTAAGTTAAATTATGTCCCCTTACATAATCAAATTGCCTTTATTTTGCTTTTCACTGTCAGAAAATCTTAACAATTAATGGCATTTGCATGGAAAATGAATAAACCATTAAATCATGCTTATATAACATTATAATTTCATTCTTTGTCAAAAATAATGTCTTGTCAATGTAAAGCAACCCCTATTGCTATCTCTATTTCAGCCAAATATGAGGGCTAAATGAATAAGTAAGGACCCCTTAACCACTTAATGGTTCCAAAAATGCTCCTACTGGTGTCATGATACCTCAGAACTACAAATAAAACCCGAAGAAAACTAGTATAGTTGTACTTGTGTTGAAAAAAATAAGAAATTATGCAATTTATTTATTTCGGTGGAAATAATAGGATGTACATGCAATCAAAGAATGTCGCGTCTCAAATTCCAGTGGTTGCACATGTGTCAGACACTGCGAAAAGTTAAACCGAGCCTATATAATTAAAAATGCATTGAAAGTTACATAAAAACAATGAAGTCCTACTTTTTAGGTAAATTTTTACATTATTACCAACAGATCAGGTAAAATTTGCTGAATCAGCAATTTTTACTCTCAGGGTGGAATTTAAGGCTTGTTTTTATCATAGTTGCCCTAAATCAAATTTTTATTGATAAACTTACAAATTGCATAGGTAAAAAAATTTCTTTTATTGATTTAGTGTAAAAATATATATCCCCCTTAAGGTGGCACGGTAGTATTTCCTGGCCCATAGGGGTTATGATAGCCTTTTTAAAATTTTCACCACTTTCTAACACTGCAAAAAATTCTACATTCACAGTTAACTGAAGTACTTTCATTTTACTATTTAGAAATGAATTTGAATATGTATCATGACCGTTTACTTTTTTTGCTATATTTAAATACCTAAGGCCACTAGTGTTTTTAGGTCTTTTATGGTGCAGTGAATACAAAATTAAAAAAAATTCTCAAAAATTCATTTTCATCTGTATGTAAAATTATTTCATATTTTTCTACACCTGATTCATCCCTCAGTTTGGGAAAGTATGTTCAGTTGATACTGTATTTTTTGTCCAATCACACTGTTTAGATACATTAACCTAAGTAGGGTACACAAAAGAGCAACCTAAATTCTGGAATGCAAATACTACCGTGCCACCTTAACCAAGACATAACAAACCTGAAACCAGTCATGACACCTATGATGCATAGACTTCTTACTTTTGAACATAGTACAATAAAGAATACTTGTCTGCACTCATTTCTTACCAAAAAAAAATGAAAGATTACAACCCTACCCCATCTGGCAGATTTTCACTTTTTTTTTTATCTTACCATTTTAACCTAAGGAGTGCACAAAACCCAAATAGATGATGTTTCAACAAAACACAGAAGTCAAACATGGTGATTCAGGAGGAATTATTGGATTGCCAACTCTATTTATGGTTAATCTGACTAAAAGAAACAGTTTAAGCACCAAATCATGAAAAATGATATTAAAGTCCATTCCACATTTTACAGCATGCCTTATATTACTTTAAGCATTTCCAGATTATAAAGGCAATACAACAAGAGTCTTCAGATTACAGTTAACTATTATTCTAAAATGTTTTTGACAATACATGTACTAGAACACATCTCTAAGTTGACTGTTTGTCTATTTCTTATGTATGCATTAAGTTAAATTATGTCCCCTTACATAATCAAATTGCCTTTATTTTGCTTTTCACTGTCAGAAAATCTTAACAATTAATGGCATTTGCATGGAAAATGAATAAACCATTAAATCATGCTTATATAACATTATAATTTCATTCTTTGTCAAAAATAATGTCTTGTCAATGTAAAGCAACCCCTATTGCTATCTCTATTTCAGCCAAATATGAGGGCTAAATGAATAAGTAAGGACCCCTTAACCACTTAATGGTTCCAAAAATGCTCCTACTGGTGTCATGATACCTCAGAACTACAAATAAAACCCGAAGAAAACTAGTATAGTTGTACTTGTGTTGAAAAAAATAAGAAATTATGCAATTTATTTATTTCGGTGGAAATAATAGGATGTACATGCAATCAAAGAATGTCGCGTCTCAAATTCCAGTGGTTGCACATGTGTCAGACACTGCGAAAAGTTAAACCGAGCCTATATAATTAAAAATGCATTGAAAGTTACATAAAAACAATGAAGTCCTACTTTTTAGGTAAATTTTTACATTATTACCAACAGATCAGGTAAAATTTGCTGAATCAGCAATTTTTACTCTCAGGGTGGAATTTAAGGCTTGTTTTTATCATAGTTGCCCTAAATCAAATTTTTATTGATAAACTTACAAATTGCATAGGTAAAAAAATTTCTTTTATTGATTTAGTGTAAAAATATATATCCCCCTTAAGGTGGCACGGTAGTATTTCCTGGCCCATAGGGGTTATGATAGCCTTTTTAAAATTTTCACCACTTTCTAACACTGCAAAAAATTCTACATTCACAGTTAACTGAAGTACTTTCATTTTACTATTTAGAAATGAATTTGAATATGTATCATGACCGTTTACTTTTTTTGCTATATTTAAATACCTAAGGCCACTAGTGTTTTTAGGTCTTTTATGGTGCAGTGAATACAAAATTAAAAAAAATTCTCAAAAATTCATTTTCATCTGTATGTAAAATTATTTCATATTTTTCTACACCTGATTCATCCCTCAGTTTGGGAAAGTATGTTCAGTTGATACTGTATTTTTTGTCCAATCACACTGTTTAGATACATTAACCTAAGTAGGGTACACAAAAGAGCAACCTAAATTCTGGAATGCAAATACTACCGTGCCACCTTAACCAAGACATAACAAACCTGAAACCAGTCATGACACCTATGATGCATAGACTTCTTACTTTTGAACATAGTACAATAAAGAATACTTGTCTGCACTCATTTCTTACCAAAAAAAAATGAAAGATTACAACCCTACCCCATCTGGCAGATTTTCACTTTTTTTTTTATCTTACCATTTTAACCTAAGGAGTGCACAAAACCCAAATAGATGATGTTTCAACAAAACACAGAAGTCAAACATGGTGATTCAGGAGGAATTATTGGATTGCCAACTCTATTTATGGTTAATCTGACTAAAAGAAACAGTTTAAGCACCAAATCATGAAAAATGATATTAAAGTCCATTCCACATTTTACAGCATGCCTTATATTACTTTAAGCATTTCCAGATTATAAAGGCAATACAACAAGAGTCTTCAGATTACAGTTAACTATTATTCTAAAATGTTTTTGACAATACATGTACTAGAACACATCTCTAAGTTGACTGTTTGTCTATTTCTTATGTATGCATTAAGTTAAATTATGTCCCCTTACATAATCAAATTGCCTTTATTTTGCTTTTCACTGTCAGAAAATCTTAACAATTAATGGCATTTGCATGGAAAATGAATAAACCATTAAATCATGCTTATATAACATTATAATTTCATTCTTTGTCAAAAATAATGTCTTGTCAATGTAAAGCAACCCCTATTGCTATCTCTATTTCAGCCAAATATGAGGGCTAAATGAATAAGTAAGGACCCCTTAACCACTTAATGGTTCCAAAAATGCTCCTACTGGTGTCATGATACCTCAGAACTACAAATAAAACCCGAAGAAAACTAGTATAGTTGTACTTGTGTTGAAAAAAATAAGAAATTATGCAATTTATTTATTTCGGTGGAAATAATAGGATGTACATGCAATCAAAGAATGTCGCGTCTCAAATTCCAGTGGTTGCACATGTGTCAGACACTGCGAAAAGTTAAACCGAGCCTATATAATTAAAAATGCATTGAAAGTTACATAAAAACAATGAAGTCCTACTTTTTAGGTAAATTTTTACATTATTACCAACAGATCAGGTAAAATTTGCTGAATCAGCAATTTTTACTCTCAGGGTGGAATTTAAGGCTTGTTTTTATCATAGTTGCCCTAAATCAAATTTTTATTGATAAACTTACAAATTGCATAGGTAAAAAAATTTCTTTTATTGATTTAGTGTAAAAATATATATCCCCCTTAAGGTGGCACGGTAGTATTTCCTGGCCCATAGGGGTTATGATAGCCTTTTTAAAATTTTCACCACTTTCTAACACTGCAAAAAATTCTACATTCACAGTTAACTGAAGTACTTTCATTTTACTATTTAGAAATGAATTTGAATATGTATCATGACCGTTTACTTTTTTTGCTATATTTAAATACCTAAGGCCACTAGTGTTTTTAGGTCTTTTATGGTGCAGTGAATACAAAATTAAAAAAAATTCTCAAAAATTCATTTTCATCTGTATGTAAAATTATTTCATATTTTTCTACACCTGATTCATCCCTCAGTTTGGGAAAGTATGTTCAGTTGATACTGTATTTTTTGTCCAATCACACTGTTTAGATACATTAACCTAAGTAGGGTACACAAAAGAGCAACCTAAATTCTGGAATGCAAATACTACCGTGCCACCTTAACCAAGACATAACAAACCTGAAACCAGTCATGACACCTATGATGCATAGACTTCTTACTTTTGAACATAGTACAATAAAGAATACTTGTCTGCACTCATTTCTTACCAAAAAAAAATGAAAGATTACAACCCTACCCCATCTGGCAGATTTTCACTTTTTTTTTTATCTTACCATTTTAACCTAAGGAGTGCACAAAACCCAAATAGATGATGTTTCAACAAAACACAGAAGTCAAACATGGTGATTCAGGAGGAATTATTGGATTGCCAACTCTATTTATGGTTAATCTGACTAAAAGAAACAGTTTAAGCACCAAATCATGAAAAATGATATTAAAGTCCATTCCACATTTTACAGCATGCCTTATATTACTTTAAGCATTTCCAGATTATAAAGGCAATACAACAAGAGTCTTCAGATTACAGTTAACTATTATTCTAAAATGTTTTTGACAATACATGTACTAGAACACATCTCTAAGTTGACTGTTTGTCTATTTCTTATGTATGCATTAAGTTAAATTATGTCCCCTTACATAATCAAATTGCCTTTATTTTGCTTTTCACTGTCAGAAAATCTTAACAATTAATGGCATTTGCATGGAAAATGAATAAACCATTAAATCATGCTTATATAACATTATAATTTCATTCTTTGTCAAAAATAATGTCTTGTCAATGTAAAGCAACCCCTATTGCTATCTCTATTTCAGCCAAATATGAGGGCTAAATGAATAAGTAAGGACCCCTTAACCACTTAATGGTTCCAAAAATGCTCCTACTGGTGTCATGATACCTCAGAACTACAAATAAAACCCGAAGAAAACTAGTATAGTTGTACTTGTGTTGAAAAAAATAAGAAATTATGCAATTTATTTATTTCGGTGGAAATAATAGGATGTACATGCAATCAAAGAATGTCGCGTCTCAAATTCCAGTGGTTGCACATGTGTCAGACACTGCGAAAAGTTAAACCGAGCCTATATAATTAAAAATGCATTGAAAGTTACATAAAAACAATGAAGTCCTACTTTTTAGGTAAATTTTTACATTATTACCAACAGATCAGGTAAAATTTGCTGAATCAGCAATTTTTACTCTCAGGGTGGAATTTAAGGCTTGTTTTTATCATAGTTGCCCTAAATCAAATTTTTATTGATAAACTTACAAATTGCATAGGTAAAAAAATTTCTTTTATTGATTTAGTGTAAAAATATATATCCCCCTTAAGGTGGCACGGTAGTATTTCCTGGCCCATAGGGGTTATGATAGCCTTTTTAAAATTTTCACCACTTTCTAACACTGCAAAAAATTCTACATTCACAGTTAACTGAAGTACTTTCATTTTACTATTTAGAAATGAATTTGAATATGTATCATGACCGTTTACTTTTTTTGCTATATTTAAATACCTAAGGCCACTAGTGTTTTTAGGTCTTTTATGGTGCAGTGAATACAAAATTAAAAAAAATTCTCAAAAATTCATTTTCATCTGTATGTAAAATTATTTCATATTTTTCTACACCTGATTCATCCCTCAGTTTGGGAAAGTATGTTCAGTTGATACTGTATTTTTTGTCCAATCACACTGTTTAGATACATTAACCTAAGTAGGGTACACAAAAGAGCAACCTAAATTCTGGAATGCAAATACTACCGTGCCACCTTAACCAAGACATAACAAACCTGAAACCAGTCATGACACCTATGATGCATAGACTTCTTACTTTTGAACATAGTACAATAAAGAATACTTGTCTGCACTCATTTCTTACCAAAAAAAAATGAAAGATTACAACCCTACCCCATCTGGCAGATTTTCACTTTTTTTTTTATCTTACCATTTTAACCTAAGGAGTGCACAAAACCCAAATAGATGATGTTTCAACAAAACACAGAAGTCAAACATGGTGATTCAGGAGGAATTATTGGATTGCCAACTCTATTTATGGTTAATCTGACTAAAAGAAACAGTTTAAGCACCAAATCATGAAAAATGATATTAAAGTCCATTCCACATTTTACAGCATGCCTTATATTACTTTAAGCATTTCCAGATTATAAAGGCAATACAACAAGAGTCTTCAGATTACAGTTAACTATTATTCTAAAATGTTTTTGACAATACATGTACTAGAACACATCTCTAAGTTGACTGTTTGTCTATTTCTTATGTATGCATTAAGTTAAATTATGTCCCCTTACATAATCAAATTGCCTTTATTTTGCTTTTCACTGTCAGAAAATCTTAACAATTAATGGCATTTGCATGGAAAATGAATAAACCATTAAATCATGCTTATATAACATTATAATTTCATTCTTTGTCAAAAATAATGTCTTGTCAATGTAAAGCAACCCCTATTGCTATCTCTATTTCAGCCAAATATGAGGGCTAAATGAATAAGTAAGGACCCCTTAACCACTTAATGGTTCCAAAAATGCTCCTACTGGTGTCATGATACCTCAGAACTACAAATAAAACCCGAAGAAAACTAGTATAGTTGTACTTGTGTTGAAAAAAATAAGAAATTATGCAATTTATTTATTTCGGTGGAAATAATAGGATGTACATGCAATCAAAGAATGTCGCGTCTCAAATTCCAGTGGTTGCACATGTGTCAGACACTGCGAAAAGTTAAACCGAGCCTATATAATTAAAAATGCATTGAAAGTTACATAAAAACAATGAAGTCCTACTTTTTAGGTAAATTTTTACATTATTACCAACAGATCAGGTAAAATTTGCTGAATCAGCAATTTTTACTCTCAGGGTGGAATTTAAGGCTTGTTTTTATCATAGTTGCCCTAAATCAAATTTTTATTGATAAACTTACAAATTGCATAGGTAAAAAAATTTCTTTTATTGATTTAGTGTAAAAATATATATCCCCCTTAAGGTGGCACGGTAGTATTTCCTGGCCCATAGGGGTTATGATAGCCTTTTTAAAATTTTCACCACTTTCTAACACTGCAAAAAATTCTACATTCACAGTTAACTGAAGTACTTTCATTTTACTATTTAGAAATGAATTTGAATATGTATCATGACCGTTTACTTTTTTTGCTATATTTAAATACCTAAGGCCACTAGTGTTTTTAGGTCTTTTATGGTGCAGTGAATACAAAATTAAAAAAAATTCTCAAAAATTCATTTTCATCTGTATGTAAAATTATTTCATATTTTTCTACACCTGATTCATCCCTCAGTTTGGGAAAGTATGTTCAGTTGATACTGTATTTTTTGTCCAATCACACTGTTTAGATACATTAACCTAAGTAGGGTACACAAAAGAGCAACCTAAATTCTGGAATGCAAATACTACCGTGCCACCTTAACCAAGACATAACAAACCTGAAACCAGTCATGACACCTATGATGCATAGACTTCTTACTTTTGAACATAGTACAATAAAGAATACTTGTCTGCACTCATTTCTTACCAAAAAAAAATGAAAGATTACAACCCTACCCCATCTGGCAGATTTTCACTTTTTTTTTTATCTTACCATTTTAACCTAAGGAGTGCACAAAACCCAAATAGATGATGTTTCAACAAAACACAGAAGTCAAACATGGTGATTCAGGAGGAATTATTGGATTGCCAACTCTATTTATGGTTAATCTGACTAAAAGAAACAGTTTAAGCACCAAATCATGAAAAATGATATTAAAGTCCATTCCACATTTTACAGCATGCCTTATATTACTTTAAGCATTTCCAGATTATAAAGGCAATACAACAAGAGTCTTCAGATTACAGTTAACTATTATTCTAAAATGTTTTTGACAATACATGTACTAGAACACATCTCTAAGTTGACTGTTTGTCTATTTCTTATGTATGCATTAAGTTAAATTATGTCCCCTTACATAATCAAATTGCCTTTATTTTGCTTTTCACTGTCAGAAAATCTTAACAATTAATGGCATTTGCATGGAAAATGAATAAACCATTAAATCATGCTTATATAACATTATAATTTCATTCTTTGTCAAAAATAATGTCTTGTCAATGTAAAGCAACCCCTATTGCTATCTCTATTTCAGCCAAATATGAGGGCTAAATGAATAAGTAAGGACCCCTTAACCACTTAATGGTTCCAAAAATGCTCCTACTGGTGTCATGATACCTCAGAACTACAAATAAAACCCGAAGAAAACTAGTATAGTTGTACTTGTGTTGAAAAAAATAAGAAATTATGCAATTTATTTATTTCGGTGGAAATAATAGGATGTACATGCAATCAAAGAATGTCGCGTCTCAAATTCCAGTGGTTGCACATGTGTCAGACACTGCGAAAAGTTAAACCGAGCCTATATAATTAAAAATGCATTGAAAGTTACATAAAAACAATGAAGTCCTACTTTTTAGGTAAATTTTTACATTATTACCAACAGATCAGGTAAAATTTGCTGAATCAGCAATTTTTACTCTCAGGGTGGAATTTAAGGCTTGTTTTTATCATAGTTGCCCTAAATCAAATTTTTATTGATAAACTTACAAATTGCATAGGTAAAAAAATTTCTTTTATTGATTTAGTGTAAAAATATATATCCCCCTTAAGGTGGCACGGTAGTATTTCCTGGCCCATAGGGGTTATGATAGCCTTTTTAAAATTTTCACCACTTTCTAACACTGCAAAAAATTCTACATTCACAGTTAACTGAAGTACTTTCATTTTACTATTTAGAAATGAATTTGAATATGTATCATGACCGTTTACTTTTTTTGCTATATTTAAATACCTAAGGCCACTAGTGTTTTTAGGTCTTTTATGGTGCAGTGAATACAAAATTAAAAAAAATTCTCAAAAATTCATTTTCATCTGTATGTAAAATTATTTCATATTTTTCTACACCTGATTCATCCCTCAGTTTGGGAAAGTATGTTCAGTTGATACTGTATTTTTTGTCCAATCACACTGTTTAGATACATTAACCTAAGTAGGGTACACAAAAGAGCAACCTAAATTCTGGAATGCAAATACTACCGTGCCACCTTAACCAAGACATAACAAACCTGAAACCAGTCATGACACCTATGATGCATAGACTTCTTACTTTTGAACATAGTACAATAAAGAATACTTGTCTGCACTCATTTCTTACCAAAAAAAAATGAAAGATTACAACCCTACCCCATCTGGCAGATTTTCACTTTTTTTTTTATCTTACCATTTTAACCTAAGGAGTGCACAAAACCCAAATAGATGATGTTTCAACAAAACACAGAAGTCAAACATGGTGATTCAGGAGGAATTATTGGATTGCCAACTCTATTTATGGTTAATCTGACTAAAAGAAACAGTTTAAGCACCAAATCATGAAAAATGATATTAAAGTCCATTCCACATTTTACAGCATGCCTTATATTACTTTAAGCATTTCCAGATTATAAAGGCAATACAACAAGAGTCTTCAGATTACAGTTAACTATTATTCTAAAATGTTTTTGACAATACATGTACTAGAACACATCTCTAAGTTGACTGTTTGTCTATTTCTTATGTATGCATTAAGTTAAATTATGTCCCCTTACATAATCAAATTGCCTTTATTTTGCTTTTCACTGTCAGAAAATCTTAACAATTAATGGCATTTGCATGGAAAATGAATAAACCATTAAATCATGCTTATATAACATTATAATTTCATTCTTTGTCAAAAATAATGTCTTGTCAATGTAAAGCAACCCCTATTGCTATCTCTATTTCAGCCAAATATGAGGGCTAAATGAATAAGTAAGGACCCCTTAACCACTTAATGGTTCCAAAAATGCTCCTACTGGTGTCATGATACCTCAGAACTACAAATAAAACCCGAAGAAAACTAGTATAGTTGTACTTGTGTTGAAAAAAATAAGAAATTATGCAATTTATTTATTTCGGTGGAAATAATAGGATGTACATGCAATCAAAGAATGTCGCGTCTCAAATTCCAGTGGTTGCACATGTGTCAGACACTGCGAAAAGTTAAACCGAGCCTATATAATTAAAAATGCATTGAAAGTTACATAAAAACAATGAAGTCCTACTTTTTAGGTAAATTTTTACATTATTACCAACAGATCAGGTAAAATTTGCTGAATCAGCAATTTTTACTCTCAGGGTGGAATTTAAGGCTTGTTTTTATCATAGTTGCCCTAAATCAAATTTTTATTGATAAACTTACAAATTGCATAGGTAAAAAAATTTCTTTTATTGATTTAGTGTAAAAATATATATCCCCCTTAAGGTGGCACGGTAGTATTTCCTGGCCCATAGGGGTTATGATAGCCTTTTTAAAATTTTCACCACTTTCTAACACTGCAAAAAATTCTACATTCACAGTTAACTGAAGTACTTTCATTTTACTATTTAGAAATGAATTTGAATATGTATCATGACCGTTTACTTTTTTTGCTATATTTAAATACCTAAGGCCACTAGTGTTTTTAGGTCTTTTATGGTGCAGTGAATACAAAATTAAAAAAAATTCTCAAAAATTCATTTTCATCTGTATGTAAAATTATTTCATATTTTTCTACACCTGATTCATCCCTCAGTTTGGGAAAGTATGTTCAGTTGATACTGTATTTTTTGTCCAATCACACTGTTTAGATACATTAACCTAAGTAGGGTACACAAAAGAGCAACCTAAATTCTGGAATGCAAATACTACCGTGCCACCTTAACCAAGACATAACAAACCTGAAACCAGTCATGACACCTATGATGCATAGACTTCTTACTTTTGAACATAGTACAATAAAGAATACTTGTCTGCACTCATTTCTTACCAAAAAAAAATGAAAGATTACAACCCTACCCCATCTGGCAGATTTTCACTTTTTTTTTTATCTTACCATTTTAACCTAAGGAGTGCACAAAACCCAAATAGATGATGTTTCAACAAAACACAGAAGTCAAACATGGTGATTCAGGAGGAATTATTGGATTGCCAACTCTATTTATGGTTAATCTGACTAAAAGAAACAGTTTAAGCACCAAATCATGAAAAATGATATTAAAGTCCATTCCACATTTTACAGCATGCCTTATATTACTTTAAGCATTTCCAGATTATAAAGGCAATACAACAAGAGTCTTCAGATTACAGTTAACTATTATTCTAAAATGTTTTTGACAATACATGTACTAGAACACATCTCTAAGTTGACTGTTTGTCTATTTCTTATGTATGCATTAAGTTAAATTATGTCCCCTTACATAATCAAATTGCCTTTATTTTGCTTTTCACTGTCAGAAAATCTTAACAATTAATGGCATTTGCATGGAAAATGAATAAACCATTAAATCATGCTTATATAACATTATAATTTCATTCTTTGTCAAAAATAATGTCTTGTCAATGTAAAGCAACCCCTATTGCTATCTCTATTTCAGCCAAATATGAGGGCTAAATGAATAAGTAAGGACCCCTTAACCACTTAATGGTTCCAAAAATGCTCCTACTGGTGTCATGATACCTCAGAACTACAAATAAAACCCGAAGAAAACTAGTATAGTTGTACTTGTGTTGAAAAAAATAAGAAATTATGCAATTTATTTATTTCGGTGGAAATAATAGGATGTACATGCAATCAAAGAATGTCGCGTCTCAAATTCCAGTGGTTGCACATGTGTCAGACACTGCGAAAAGTTAAACCGAGCCTATATAATTAAAAATGCATTGAAAGTTACATAAAAACAATGAAGTCCTACTTTTTAGGTAAATTTTTACATTATTACCAACAGATCAGGTAAAATTTGCTGAATCAGCAATTTTTACTCTCAGGGTGGAATTTAAGGCTTGTTTTTATCATAGTTGCCCTAAATCAAATTTTTATTGATAAACTTACAAATTGCATAGGTAAAAAAATTTCTTTTATTGATTTAGTGTAAAAATATATATCCCCCTTAAGGTGGCACGGTAGTATTTCCTGGCCCATAGGGGTTATGATAGCCTTTTTAAAATTTTCACCACTTTCTAACACTGCAAAAAATTCTACATTCACAGTTAACTGAAGTACTTTCATTTTACTATTTAGAAATGAATTTGAATATGTATCATGACCGTTTACTTTTTTTGCTATATTTAAATACCTAAGGCCACTAGTGTTTTTAGGTCTTTTATGGTGCAGTGAATACAAAATTAAAAAAAATTCTCAAAAATTCATTTTCATCTGTATGTAAAATTATTTCATATTTTTCTACACCTGATTCATCCCTCAGTTTGGGAAAGTATGTTCAGTTGATACTGTATTTTTTGTCCAATCACACTGTTTAGATACATTAACCTAAGTAGGGTACACAAAAGAGCAACCTAAATTCTGGAATGCAAATACTACCGTGCCACCTTAACCAAGACATAACAAACCTGAAACCAGTCATGACACCTATGATGCATAGACTTCTTACTTTTGAACATAGTACAATAAAGAATACTTGTCTGCACTCATTTCTTACCAAAAAAAAATGAAAGATTACAACCCTACCCCATCTGGCAGATTTTCACTTTTTTTTTTATCTTACCATTTTAACCTAAGGAGTGCACAAAACCCAAATAGATGATGTTTCAACAAAACACAGAAGTCAAACATGGTGATTCAGGAGGAATTATTGGATTGCCAACTCTATTTATGGTTAATCTGACTAAAAGAAACAGTTTAAGCACCAAATCATGAAAAATGATATTAAAGTCCATTCCACATTTTACAGCATGCCTTATATTACTTTAAGCATTTCCAGATTATAAAGGCAATACAACAAGAGTCTTCAGATTACAGTTAACTATTATTCTAAAATGTTTTTGACAATACATGTACTAGAACACATCTCTAAGTTGACTGTTTGTCTATTTCTTATGTATGCATTAAGTTAAATTATGTCCCCTTACATAATCAAATTGCCTTTATTTTGCTTTTCACTGTCAGAAAATCTTAACAATTAATGGCATTTGCATGGAAAATGAATAAACCATTAAATCATGCTTATATAACATTATAATTTCATTCTTTGTCAAAAATAATGTCTTGTCAATGTAAAGCAACCCCTATTGCTATCTCTATTTCAGCCAAATATGAGGGCTAAATGAATAAGTAAGGACCCCTTAACCACTTAATGGTTCCAAAAATGCTCCTACTGGTGTCATGATACCTCAGAACTACAAATAAAACCCGAAGAAAACTAGTATAGTTGTACTTGTGTTGAAAAAAATAAGAAATTATGCAATTTATTTATTTCGGTGGAAATAATAGGATGTACATGCAATCAAAGAATGTCGCGTCTCAAATTCCAGTGGTTGCACATGTGTCAGACACTGCGAAAAGTTAAACCGAGCCTATATAATTAAAAATGCATTGAAAGTTACATAAAAACAATGAAGTCCTACTTTTTAGGTAAATTTTTACATTATTACCAACAGATCAGGTAAAATTTGCTGAATCAGCAATTTTTACTCTCAGGGTGGAATTTAAGGCTTGTTTTTATCATAGTTGCCCTAAATCAAATTTTTATTGATAAACTTACAAATTGCATAGGTAAAAAAATTTCTTTTATTGATTTAGTGTAAAAATATATATCCCCCTTAAGGTGGCACGGTAGTATTTCCTGGCCCATAGGGGTTATGATAGCCTTTTTAAAATTTTCACCACTTTCTAACACTGCAAAAAATTCTACATTCACAGTTAACTGAAGTACTTTCATTTTACTATTTAGAAATGAATTTGAATATGTATCATGACCGTTTACTTTTTTTGCTATATTTAAATACCTAAGGCCACTAGTGTTTTTAGGTCTTTTATGGTGCAGTGAATACAAAATTAAAAAAAATTCTCAAAAATTCATTTTCATCTGTATGTAAAATTATTTCATATTTTTCTACACCTGATTCATCCCTCAGTTTGGGAAAGTATGTTCAGTTGATACTGTATTTTTTGTCCAATCACACTGTTTAGATACATTAACCTAAGTAGGGTACACAAAAGAGCAACCTAAATTCTGGAATGCAAATACTACCGTGCCACCTTAACCAAGACATAACAAACCTGAAACCAGTCATGACACCTATGATGCATAGACTTCTTACTTTTGAACATAGTACAATAAAGAATACTTGTCTGCACTCATTTCTTACCAAAAAAAAATGAAAGATTACAACCCTACCCCATCTGGCAGATTTTCACTTTTTTTTTTATCTTACCATTTTAACCTAAGGAGTGCACAAAACCCAAATAGATGATGTTTCAACAAAACACAGAAGTCAAACATGGTGATTCAGGAGGAATTATTGGATTGCCAACTCTATTTATGGTTAATCTGACTAAAAGAAACAGTTTAAGCACCAAATCATGAAAAATGATATTAAAGTCCATTCCACATTTTACAGCATGCCTTATATTACTTTAAGCATTTCCAGATTATAAAGGCAATACAACAAGAGTCTTCAGATTACAGTTAACTATTATTCTAAAATGTTTTTGACAATACATGTACTAGAACACATCTCTAAGTTGACTGTTTGTCTATTTCTTATGTATGCATTAAGTTAAATTATGTCCCCTTACATAATCAAATTGCCTTTATTTTGCTTTTCACTGTCAGAAAATCTTAACAATTAATGGCATTTGCATGGAAAATGAATAAACCATTAAATCATGCTTATATAACATTATAATTTCATTCTTTGTCAAAAATAATGTCTTGTCAATGTAAAGCAACCCCTATTGCTATCTCTATTTCAGCCAAATATGAGGGCTAAATGAATAAGTAAGGACCCCTTAACCACTTAATGGTTCCAAAAATGCTCCTACTGGTGTCATGATACCTCAGAACTACAAATAAAACCCGAAGAAAACTAGTATAGTTGTACTTGTGTTGAAAAAAATAAGAAATTATGCAATTTATTTATTTCGGTGGAAATAATAGGATGTACATGCAATCAAAGAATGTCGCGTCTCAAATTCCAGTGGTTGCACATGTGTCAGACACTGCGAAAAGTTAAACCGAGCCTATATAATTAAAAATGCATTGAAAGTTACATAAAAACAATGAAGTCCTACTTTTTAGGTAAATTTTTACATTATTACCAACAGATCAGGTAAAATTTGCTGAATCAGCAATTTTTACTCTCAGGGTGGAATTTAAGGCTTGTTTTTATCATAGTTGCCCTAAATCAAATTTTTATTGATAAACTTACAAATTGCATAGGTAAAAAAATTTCTTTTATTGATTTAGTGTAAAAATATATATCCCCCTTAAGGTGGCACGGTAGTATTTCCTGGCCCATAGGGGTTATGATAGCCTTTTTAAAATTTTCACCACTTTCTAACACTGCAAAAAATTCTACATTCACAGTTAACTGAAGTACTTTCATTTTACTATTTAGAAATGAATTTGAATATGTATCATGACCGTTTACTTTTTTTGCTATATTTAAATACCTAAGGCCACTAGTGTTTTTAGGTCTTTTATGGTGCAGTGAATACAAAATTAAAAAAAATTCTCAAAAATTCATTTTCATCTGTATGTAAAATTATTTCATATTTTTCTACACCTGATTCATCCCTCAGTTTGGGAAAGTATGTTCAGTTGATACTGTATTTTTTGTCCAATCACACTGTTTAGATACATTAACCTAAGTAGGGTACACAAAAGAGCAACCTAAATTCTGGAATGCAAATACTACCGTGCCACCTTAACCAAGACATAACAAACCTGAAACCAGTCATGACACCTATGATGCATAGACTTCTTACTTTTGAACATAGTACAATAAAGAATACTTGTCTGCACTCATTTCTTACCAAAAAAAAATGAAAGATTACAACCCTACCCCATCTGGCAGATTTTCACTTTTTTTTTTATCTTACCATTTTAACCTAAGGAGTGCACAAAACCCAAATAGATGATGTTTCAACAAAACACAGAAGTCAAACATGGTGATTCAGGAGGAATTATTGGATTGCCAACTCTATTTATGGTTAATCTGACTAAAAGAAACAGTTTAAGCACCAAATCATGAAAAATGATATTAAAGTCCATTCCACATTTTACAGCATGCCTTATATTACTTTAAGCATTTCCAGATTATAAAGGCAATACAACAAGAGTCTTCAGATTACAGTTAACTATTATTCTAAAATGTTTTTGACAATACATGTACTAGAACACATCTCTAAGTTGACTGTTTGTCTATTTCTTATGTATGCATTAAGTTAAATTATGTCCCCTTACATAATCAAATTGCCTTTATTTTGCTTTTCACTGTCAGAAAATCTTAACAATTAATGGCATTTGCATGGAAAATGAATAAACCATTAAATCATGCTTATATAACATTATAATTTCATTCTTTGTCAAAAATAATGTCTTGTCAATGTAAAGCAACCCCTATTGCTATCTCTATTTCAGCCAAATATGAGGGCTAAATGAATAAGTAAGGACCCCTTAACCACTTAATGGTTCCAAAAATGCTCCTACTGGTGTCATGATACCTCAGAACTACAAATAAAACCCGAAGAAAACTAGTATAGTTGTACTTGTGTTGAAAAAAATAAGAAATTATGCAATTTATTTATTTCGGTGGAAATAATAGGATGTACATGCAATCAAAGAATGTCGCGTCTCAAATTCCAGTGGTTGCACATGTGTCAGACACTGCGAAAAGTTAAACCGAGCCTATATAATTAAAAATGCATTGAAAGTTACATAAAAACAATGAAGTCCTACTTTTTAGGTAAATTTTTACATTATTACCAACAGATCAGGTAAAATTTGCTGAATCAGCAATTTTTACTCTCAGGGTGGAATTTAAGGCTTGTTTTTATCATAGTTGCCCTAAATCAAATTTTTATTGATAAACTTACAAATTGCATAGGTAAAAAAATTTCTTTTATTGATTTAGTGTAAAAATATATATCCCCCTTAAGGTGGCACGGTAGTATTTCCTGGCCCATAGGGGTTATGATAGCCTTTTTAAAATTTTCACCACTTTCTAACACTGCAAAAAATTCTACATTCACAGTTAACTGAAGTACTTTCATTTTACTATTTAGAAATGAATTTGAATATGTATCATGACCGTTTACTTTTTTTGCTATATTTAAATACCTAAGGCCACTAGTGTTTTTAGGTCTTTTATGGTGCAGTGAATACAAAATTAAAAAAAATTCTCAAAAATTCATTTTCATCTGTATGTAAAATTATTTCATATTTTTCTACACCTGATTCATCCCTCAGTTTGGGAAAGTATGTTCAGTTGATACTGTATTTTTTGTCCAATCACACTGTTTAGATACATTAACCTAAGTAGGGTACACAAAAGAGCAACCTAAATTCTGGAATGCAAATACTACCGTGCCACCTTAACCAAGACATAACAAACCTGAAACCAGTCATGACACCTATGATGCATAGACTTCTTACTTTTGAACATAGTACAATAAAGAATACTTGTCTGCACTCATTTCTTACCAAAAAAAAATGAAAGATTACAACCCTACCCCATCTGGCAGATTTTCACTTTTTTTTTTATCTTACCATTTTAACCTAAGGAGTGCACAAAACCCAAATAGATGATGTTTCAACAAAACACAGAAGTCAAACATGGTGATTCAGGAGGAATTATTGGATTGCCAACTCTATTTATGGTTAATCTGACTAAAAGAAACAGTTTAAGCACCAAATCATGAAAAATGATATTAAAGTCCATTCCACATTTTACAGCATGCCTTATATTACTTTAAGCATTTCCAGATTATAAAGGCAATACAACAAGAGTCTTCAGATTACAGTTAACTATTATTCTAAAATGTTTTTGACAATACATGTACTAGAACACATCTCTAAGTTGACTGTTTGTCTATTTCTTATGTATGCATTAAGTTAAATTATGTCCCCTTACATAATCAAATTGCCTTTATTTTGCTTTTCACTGTCAGAAAATCTTAACAATTAATGGCATTTGCATGGAAAATGAATAAACCATTAAATCATGCTTATATAACATTATAATTTCATTCTTTGTCAAAAATAATGTCTTGTCAATGTAAAGCAACCCCTATTGCTATCTCTATTTCAGCCAAATATGAGGGCTAAATGAATAAGTAAGGACCCCTTAACCACTTAATGGTTCCAAAAATGCTCCTACTGGTGTCATGATACCTCAGAACTACAAATAAAACCCGAAGAAAACTAGTATAGTTGTACTTGTGTTGAAAAAAATAAGAAATTATGCAATTTATTTATTTCGGTGGAAATAATAGGATGTACATGCAATCAAAGAATGTCGCGTCTCAAATTCCAGTGGTTGCACATGTGTCAGACACTGCGAAAAGTTAAACCGAGCCTATATAATTAAAAATGCATTGAAAGTTGCATAAAAACAATGAAGTCCTACTTTTTAGGTAAATTTTTACATTATTACCAACAGATCAGGTAAAATTTGCTGAATCAGCAATTTTTACTCTCAGGGTGGAATTTAAGGCTTGTTTTTATCATAGTTGCCCTAAATCAAATTTTTATTGATAAACTTACAAATTGCATAGGTAAAAAAATTTCTTTTATTGATTTAGTGTAAAAATATATATCCCCCTTAAGGTGGCACGGTAGTATTTCCTGGCCCATAGGGGTTATGATAGCCTTTTTAAAATTTTCACCACTTTCTAACACTGCAAAAAATTCTACATTCACAGTTAACTGAAGTACTTTCATTTTACTATTTAGAAATGAATTTGAATATGTATCATGACCGTTTACTTTTTTTGCTATATTTAAATACCTAAGGCCACTAGTGTTTTTAGGTCTTTTATGGTGCAGTGAATACAAAATTAAAAAAAATTCTCAAAAATTCATTTTCATCTGTATGTAAAATTATTTCATATTTTTCTACACCTGATTCATCCCTCAGTTTGGGAAAGTATGTTCAGTTGATACTGTATTTTTTGTCCAATCACACTGTTTAGATACATTAACCTAAGTAGGGTACACAAAAGAGCAACCTAAATTCTGGAATGCAAATACTACCGTGCCACCTTAACCAAGACATAACAAACCTGAAACCAGTCATGACACCTATGATGCATAGACTTCTTACTTTTGAACATAGTACAATAAAGAATACTTGTCTGCACTCATTTCTTACCAAAAAAAAATGAAAGATTACAACCCTACCCCATCTGGCAGATTTTCACTTTTTTTTTTATCTTACCATTTTAACCTAAGGAGTGCACAAAACCCAAATAGATGATGTTTCAACAAAACACAGAAGTCAAACATGGTGATTCAGGAGGAATTATTGGATTGCCAACTCTATTTATGGTTAATCTGACTAAAAGAAACAGTTTAAGCACCAAATCATGAAAAATGATATTAAAGTCCATTCCACATTTTACAGCATGCCTTATATTACTTTAAGCATTTCCAGATTATAAAGGCAATACAACAAGAGTCTTCAGATTACAGTTAACTATTATTCTAAAATGTTTTTGACAATACATGTACTAGAACACATCTCTAAGTTGACTGTTTGTCTATTTCTTATGTATGCATTAAGTTAAATTATGTCCCCTTACATAATCAAATTGCCTTTATTTTGCTTTTCACTGTCAGAAAATCTTAACAATTAATGGCATTTGCATGGAAAATGAATAAACCATTAAATCATGCTTATATAACATTATAATTTCATTCTTTGTCAAAAATAATGTCTTGTCAATGTAAAGCAACCCCTATTGCTATCTCTATTTCAGCCAAATATGAGGGCTAAATGAATAAGTAAGGACCCCTTAACCACTTAATGGTTCCAAAAATGCTCCTACTGGTGTCATGATACCTCAGAACTACAAATAAAACCCGAAGAAAACTAGTATAGTTGTACTTGTGTTGAAAAAAATAAGAAATTATGCAATTTATTTATTTCGGTGGAAATAATAGGATGTACATGCAATCAAAGAATGTCGCGTCTCAAATTCCAGTGGTTGCACATGTGTCAGACACTGCGAAAAGTTAAACCGAGCCTATATAATTAAAAATGCATTGAAAGTTACATAAAAACAATGAAGTCCTACTTTTTAGGTAAATTTTTACATTATTACCAACAGATCAGGTAAAATTTGCTGAATCAGCAATTTTTACTCTCAGGGTGGAATTTAAGGCTTGTTTTTATCATAGTTGCCCTAAATCAAATTTTTATTGATAAACTTACAAATTGCATAGGTAAAAAAATTTCTTTTATTGATTTAGTGTAAAAATATATATCCCCCTTAAGGTGGCACGGTAGTATTTCCTGGCCCATAGGGGTTATGATAGCCTTTTTAAAATTTTCACCACTTTCTAACACTGCAAAAAATTCTACATTCACAGTTAACTGAAGTACTTTCATTTTACTATTTAGAAATGAATTTGAATATGTATCATGACCGTTTACTTTTTTTGCTATATTTAAATACCTAAGGCCACTAGTGTTTTTAGGTCTTTTATGGTGCAGTGAATACAAAATTAAAAAAAATTCTCAAAAATTCATTTTCATCTGTATGTAAAATTATTTCATATTTTTCTACACCTGATTCATCCCTCAGTTTGGGAAAGTATGTTCAGTTGATACTGTATTTTTTGTCCAATCACACTGTTTAGATACATTAACCTAAGTAGGGTACACAAAAGAGCAACCTAAATTCTGGAATGCAAATACTACCGTGCCACCTTAACCAAGACATAACAAACCTGAAACCAGTCATGACACCTATGATGCATAGACTTCTTACTTTTGAACATAGTACAATAAAGAATACTTGTCTGCACTCATTTCTTACCAAAAAAAAATGAAAGATTACAACCCTACCCCATCTGGCAGATTTTCACTTTTTTTTTTATCTTACCATTTTAACCTAAGGAGTGCACAAAACCCAAATAGATGATGTTTCAACAAAACACAGAAGTCAAACATGGTGATTCAGGAGGAATTATTGGATTGCCAACTCTATTTATGGTTAATCTGACTAAAAGAAACAGTTTAAGCACCAAATCATGAAAAATGATATTAAAGTCCATTCCACATTTTACAGCATGCCTTATATTACTTTAAGCATTTCCAGATTATAAAGGCAATACAACAAGAGTCTTCAGATTACAGTTAACTATTATTCTAAAATGTTTTTGACAATACATGTACTAGAACACATCTCTAAGTTGACTGTTTGTCTATTTCTTATGTATGCATTAAGTTAAATTATGTCCCCTTACATAATCAAATTGCCTTTATTTTGCTTTTCACTGTCAGAAAATCTTAACAATTAATGGCATTTGCATGGAAAATGAATAAACCATTAAATCATGCTTATATAACATTATAATTTCATTCTTTGTCAAAAATAATGTCTTGTCAATGTAAAGCAACCCCTATTGCTATCTCTATTTCAGCCAAATATGAGGGCTAAATGAATAAGTAAGGACCCCTTAACCACTTAATGGTTCCAAAAATGCTCCTACTGGTGTCATGATACCTCAGAACTACAAATAAAACCCGAAGAAAACTAGTATAGTTGTACTTGTGTTGAAAAAAATAAGAAATTATGCAATTTATTTATTTCGGTGGAAATAATAGGATGTACATGCAATCAAAGAATGTCGCGTCTCAAATTCCAGTGGTTGCACATGTGTCAGACACTGCGAAAAGTTAAACCGAGCCTATATAATTAAAAATGCATTGAAAGTTACATAAAAACAATGAAGTCCTACTTTTTAGGTAAATTTTTACATTATTACCAACAGATCAGGTAAAATTTGCTGAATCAGCAATTTTTACTCTCAGGGTGGAATTTAAGGCTTGTTTTTATCATAGTTGCCCTAAATCAAATTTTTATTGATAAACTTACAAATTGCATAGGTAAAAAAATTTCTTTTATTGATTTAGTGTAAAAATATATATCCCCCTTAAGGTGGCACGGTAGTATTTCCTGGCCCATAGGGGTTATGATAGCCTTTTTAAAATTTTCACCACTTTCTAACACTGCAAAAAATTCTACATTCACAGTTAACTGAAGTACTTTCATTTTACTATTTAGAAATGAATTTGAATATGTATCATGACCGTTTACTTTTTTTGCTATATTTAAATACCTAAGGCCACTAGTGTTTTTAGGTCTTTTATGGTGCAGTGAATACAAAATTAAAAAAAATTCTCAAAAATTCATTTTCATCTGTATGTAAAATTATTTCATATTTTTCTACACCTGATTCATCCCTCAGTTTGGGAAAGTATGTTCAGTTGATACTGTATTTTTTGTCCAATCACACTGTTTAGATACATTAACCTAAGTAGGGTACACAAAAGAGCAACCTAAATTCTGGAATGCAAATACTACCGTGCCACCTTAACCAAGACATAACAAACCTGAAACCAGTCATGACACCTATGATGCATAGACTTCTTACTTTTGAACATAGTACAATAAAGAATACTTGTCTGCACTCATTTCTTACCAAAAAAAAATGAAAGATTACAACCCTACCCCATCTGGCAGATTTTCACTTTTTTTTTTATCTTACCATTTTAACCTAAGGAGTGCACAAAACCCAAATAGATGATGTTTCAACAAAACACAGAAGTCAAACATGGTGATTCAGGAGGAATTATTGGATTGCCAACTCTATTTATGGTTAATCTGACTAAAAGAAACAGTTTAAGCACCAAATCATGAAAAATGATATTAAAGTCCATTCCACATTTTACAGCATGCCTTATATTACTTTAAGCATTTCCAGATTATAAAGGCAATACAACAAGAGTCTTCAGATTACAGTTAACTATTATTCTAAAATGTTTTTGACAATACATGTACTAGAACACATCTCTAAGTTGACTGTTTGTCTATTTCTTATGTATGCATTAAGTTAAATTATGTCCCCTTACATAATCAAATTGCCTTTATTTTGCTTTTCACTGTCAGAAAATCTTAACAATTAATGGCATTTGCATGGAAAATGAATAAACCATTAAATCATGCTTATATAACATTATAATTTCATTCTTTGTCAAAAATAATGTCTTGTCAATGTAAAGCAACCCCTATTGCTATCTCTATTTCAGCCAAATATGAGGGCTAAATGAATAAGTAAGGACCCCTTAACCACTTAATGGTTCCAAAAATGCTCCTACTGGTGTCATGATACCTCAGAACTACAAATAAAACCCGAAGAAAACTAGTATAGTTGTACTTGTGTTGAAAAAAATAAGAAATTATGCAATTTATTTATTTCGGTGGAAATAATAGGATGTACATGCAATCAAAGAATGTCGCGTCTCAAATTCCAGTGGTTGCACATGTGTCAGACACTGCGAAAAGTTAAACCGAGCCTATATAATTAAAAATGCATTGAAAGTTACATAAAAACAATGAAGTCCTACTTTTTAGGTAAATTTTTACATTATTACCAACAGATCAGGTAAAATTTGCTGAATCAGCAATTTTTACTCTCAGGGTGGAATTTAAGGCTTGTTTTTATCATAGTTGCCCTAAATCAAATTTTTATTGATAAACTTACAAATTGCATAGGTAAAAAAATTTCTTTTATTGATTTAGTGTAAAAATATATATCCCCCTTAAGGTGGCACGGTAGTATTTCCTGGCCCATAGGGGTTATGATAGCCTTTTTAAAATTTTCACCACTTTCTAACACTGCAAAAAATTCTACATTCACAGTTAACTGAAGTACTTTCATTTTACTATTTAGAAATGAATTTGAATATGTATCATGACCGTTTACTTTTTTTGCTATATTTAAATACCTAAGGCCACTAGTGTTTTTAGGTCTTTTATGGTGCAGTGAATACAAAATTAAAAAAAATTCTCAAAAATTCATTTTCATCTGTATGTAAAATTATTTCATATTTTTCTACACCTGATTCATCCCTCAGTTTGGGAAAGTATGTTCAGTTGATACTGTATTTTTTGTCCAATCACACTGTTTAGATACATTAACCTAAGTAGGGTACACAAAAGAGCAACCTAAATTCTGGAATGCAAATACTACCGTGCCACCTTAACCAAGACATAACAAACCTGAAACCAGTCATGACACCTATGATGCATAGACTTCTTACTTTTGAACATAGTACAATAAAGAATACTTGTCTGCACTCATTTCTTACCAAAAAAAAATGAAAGATTACAACCCTACCCCATCTGGCAGATTTTCACTTTTTTTTTTATCTTACCATTTTAACCTAAGGAGTGCACAAAACCCAAATAGATGATGTTTCAACAAAACACAGAAGTCAAACATGGTGATTCAGGAGGAATTATTGGATTGCCAACTCTATTTATGGTTAATCTGACTAAAAGAAACAGTTTAAGCACCAAATCATGAAAAATGATATTAAAGTCCATTCCACATTTTACAGCATGCCTTATATTACTTTAAGCATTTCCAGATTATAAAGGCAATACAACAAGAGTCTTCAGATTACAGTTAACTATTATTCTAAAATGTTTTTGACAATACATGTACTAGAACACATCTCTAAGTTGACTGTTTGTCTATTTCTTATGTATGCATTAAGTTAAATTATGTCCCCTTACATAATCAAATTGCCTTTATTTTGCTTTTCACTGTCAGAAAATCTTAACAATTAATGGCATTTGCATGGAAAATGAATAAACCATTAAATCATGCTTATATAACATTATAATTTCATTCTTTGTCAAAAATAATGTCTTGTCAATGTAAAGCAACCCCTATTGCTATCTCTATTTCAGCCAAATATGAGGGCTAAATGAATAAGTAAGGACCCCTTAACCACTTAATGGTTCCAAAAATGCTCCTACTGGTGTCATGATACCTCAGAACTACAAATAAAACCCGAAGAAAACTAGTATAGTTGTACTTGTGTTGAAAAAAATAAGAAATTATGCAATTTATTTATTTCGGTGGAAATAATAGGATGTACATGCAATCAAAGAATGTCGCGTCTCAAATTCCAGTGGTTGCACATGTGTCAGACACTGCGAAAAGTTAAACCGAGCCTATATAATTAAAAATGCATTGAAAGTTACATAAAAACAATGAAGTCCTACTTTTTAGGTAAATTTTTACATTATTACCAACAGATCAGGTAAAATTTGCTGAATCAGCAATTTTTACTCTCAGGGTGGAATTTAAGGCTTGTTTTTATCATAGTTGCCCTAAATCAAATTTTTATTGATAAACTTACAAATTGCATAGGTAAAAAAATTTCTTTTATTGATTTAGTGTAAAAATATATATCCCCCTTAAGGTGGCACGGTAGTATTTCCTGGCCCATAGGGGTTATGATAGCCTTTTTAAAATTTTCACCACTTTCTAACACTGCAAAAAATTCTACATTCACAGTTAACTGAAGTACTTTCATTTTACTATTTAGAAATGAATTTGAATATGTATCATGACCGTTTACTTTTTTTGCTATATTTAAATACCTAAGGCCACTAGTGTTTTTAGGTCTTTTATGGTGCAGTGAATACAAAATTAAAAAAAATTCTCAAAAATTCATTTTCATCTGTATGTAAAATTATTTCATATTTTTCTACACCTGATTCATCCCTCAGTTTGGGAAAGTATGTTCAGTTGATACTGTATTTTTTGTCCAATCACACTGTTTAGATACATTAACCTAAGTAGGGTACACAAAAGAGCAACCTAAATTCTGGAATGCAAATACTACCGTGCCACCTTAACCAAGACATAACAAACCTGAAACCAGTCATGACACCTATGATGCATAGACTTCTTACTTTTGAACATAGTACAATAAAGAATACTTGTCTGCACTCATTTCTTACCAAAAAAAAATGAAAGATTACAACCCTACCCCATCTGGCAGATTTTCACTTTTTTTTTTATCTTACCATTTTAACCTAAGGAGTGCACAAAACCCAAATAGATGATGTTTCAACAAAACACAGAAGTCAAACATGGTGATTCAGGAGGAATTATTGGATTGCCAACTCTATTTATGGTTAATCTGACTAAAAGAAACAGTTTAAGCACCAAATCATGAAAAATGATATTAAAGTCCATTCCACATTTTACAGCATGCCTTATATTACTTTAAGCATTTCCAGATTATAAAGGCAATACAACAAGAGTCTTCAGATTACAGTTAACTATTATTCTAAAATGTTTTTGACAATACATGTACTAGAACACATCTCTAAGTTGACTGTTTGTCTATTTCTTATGTATGCATTAAGTTAAATTATGTCCCCTTACATAATCAAATTGCCTTTATTTTGCTTTTCACTGTCAGAAAATCTTAACAATTAATGGCATTTGCATGGAAAATGAATAAACCATTAAATCATGCTTATATAACATTATAATTTCATTCTTTGTCAAAAATAATGTCTTGTCAATGTAAAGCAACCCCTATTGCTATCTCTATTTCAGCCAAATATGAGGGCTAAATGAATAAGTAAGGACCCCTTAACCACTTAATGGTTCCAAAAATGCTCCTACTGGTGTCATGATACCTCAGAACTACAAATAAAACCCGAAGAAAACTAGTATAGTTGTACTTGTGTTGAAAAAAATAAGAAATTATGCAATTTATTTATTTCGGTGGAAATAATAGGATGTACATGCAATCAAAGAATGTCGCGTCTCAAATTCCAGTGGTTGCACATGTGTCAGACACTGCGAAAAGTTAAACCGAGCCTATATAATTAAAAATGCATTGAAAGTTACATAAAAACAATGAAGTCCTACTTTTTAGGTAAATTTTTACATTATTACCAACAGATCAGGTAAAATTTGCTGAATCAGCAATTTTTACTCTCAGGGTGGAATTTAAGGCTTGTTTTTATCATAGTTGCCCTAAATCAAATTTTTATTGATAAACTTACAAATTGCATAGGTAAAAAAATTTCTTTTATTGATTTAGTGTAAAAATATATATCCCCCTTAAGGTGGCACGGTAGTATTTCCTGGCCCATAGGGGTTATGATAGCCTTTTTAAAATTTTCACCACTTTCTAACACTGCAAAAAATTCTACATTCACAGTTAACTGAAGTACTTTCATTTTACTATTTAGAAATGAATTTGAATATGTATCATGACCGTTTACTTTTTTTGCTATATTTAAATACCTAAGGCCACTAGTGTTTTTAGGTCTTTTATGGTGCAGTGAATACAAAATTAAAAAAAATTCTCAAAAATTCATTTTCATCTGTATGTAAAATTATTTCATATTTTTCTACACCTGATTCATCCCTCAGTTTGGGAAAGTATGTTCAGTTGATACTGTATTTTTTGTCCAATCACACTGTTTAGATACATTAACCTAAGTAGGGTACACAAAAGAGCAACCTAAATTCTGGAATGCAAATACTACCGTGCCACCTTAACCAAGACATAACAAACCTGAAACCAGTCATGACACCTATGATGCATAGACTTCTTACTTTTGAACATAGTACAATAAAGAATACTTGTCTGCACTCATTTCTTACCAAAAAAAAATGAAAGATTACAACCCTACCCCATCTGGCAGATTTTCACTTTTTTTTTTATCTTACCATTTTAACCTAAGGAGTGCACAAAACCCAAATAGATGATGTTTCAACAAAACACAGAAGTCAAACATGGTGATTCAGGAGGAATTATTGGATTGCCAACTCTATTTATGGTTAATCTGACTAAAAGAAACAGTTTAAGCACCAAATCATGAAAAATGATATTAAAGTCCATTCCACATTTTACAGCATGCCTTATATTACTTTAAGCATTTCCAGATTATAAAGGCAATACAACAAGAGTCTTCAGATTACAGTTAACTATTATTCTAAAATGTTTTTGACAATACATGTACTAGAACACATCTCTAAGTTGACTGTTTGTCTATTTCTTATGTATGCATTAAGTTAAATTATGTCCCCTTACATAATCAAATTGCCTTTATTTTGCTTTTCACTGTCAGAAAATCTTAACAATTAATGGCATTTGCATGGAAAATGAATAAACCATTAAATCATGCTTATATAACATTATAATTTCATTCTTTGTCAAAAATAATGTCTTGTCAATGTAAAGCAACCCCTATTGCTATCTCTATTTCAGCCAAATATGAGGGCTAAATGAATAAGTAAGGACCCCTTAACCACTTAATGGTTCCAAAAATGCTCCTACTGGTGTCATGATACCTCAGAACTACAAATAAAACCCGAAGAAAACTAGTATAGTTGTACTTGTGTTGAAAAAAATAAGAAATTATGCAATTTATTTATTTCGGTGGAAATAATAGGATGTACATGCAATCAAAGAATGTCGCGTCTCAAATTCCAGTGGTTGCACATGTGTCAGACACTGCGAAAAGTTAAACCGAGCCTATATAATTAAAAATGCATTGAAAGTTACATAAAAACAATGAAGTCCTACTTTTTAGGTAAATTTTTACATTATTACCAACAGATCAGGTAAAATTTGCTGAATCAGCAATTTTTACTCTCAGGGTGGAATTTAAGGCTTGTTTTTATCATAGTTGCCCTAAATCAAATTTTTATTGATAAACTTACAAATTGCATAGGTAAAAAAATTTCTTTTATTGATTTAGTGTAAAAATATATATCCCCCTTAAGGTGGCACGGTAGTATTTCCTGGCCCATAGGGGTTATGATAGCCTTTTTAAAATTTTCACCACTTTCTAACACTGCAAAAAATTCTACATTCACAGTTAACTGAAGTACTTTCATTTTACTATTTAGAAATGAATTTGAATATGTATCATGACCGTTTACTTTTTTTGCTATATTTAAATACCTAAGGCCACTAGTGTTTTTAGGTCTTTTATGGTGCAGTGAATACAAAATTAAAAAAAATTCTCAAAAATTCATTTTCATCTGTATGTAAAATTATTTCATATTTTTCTACACCTGATTCATCCCTCAGTTTGGGAAAGTATGTTCAGTTGATACTGTATTTTTTGTCCAATCACACTGTTTAGATACATTAACCTAAGTAGGGTACACAAAAGAGCAACCTAAATTCTGGAATGCAAATACTACCGTGCCACCTTAACCAAGACATAACAAACCTGAAACCAGTCATGACACCTATGATGCATAGACTTCTTACTTTTGAACATAGTACAATAAAGAATACTTGTCTGCACTCATTTCTTACCAAAAAAAAATGAAAGATTACAACCCTACCCCATCTGGCAGATTTTCACTTTTTTTTTTATCTTACCATTTTAACCTAAGGAGTGCACAAAACCCAAATAGATGATGTTTCAACAAAACACAGAAGTCAAACATGGTGATTCAGGAGGAATTATTGGATTGCCAACTCTATTTATGGTTAATCTGACTAAAAGAAACAGTTTAAGCACCAAATCATGAAAAATGATATTAAAGTCCATTCCACATTTTACAGCATGCCTTATATTACTTTAAGCATTTCCAGATTATAAAGGCAATACAACAAGAGTCTTCAGATTACAGTTAACTATTATTCTAAAATGTTTTTGACAATACATGTACTAGAACACATCTCTAAGTTGACTGTTTGTCTATTTCTTATGTATGCATTAAGTTAAATTATGTCCCCTTACATAATCAAATTGCCTTTATTTTGCTTTTCACTGTCAGAAAATCTTAACAATTAATGGCATTTGCATGGAAAATGAATAAACCATTAAATCATGCTTATATAACATTATAATTTCATTCTTTGTCAAAAATAATGTCTTGTCAATGTAAAGCAACCCCTATTGCTATCTCTATTTCAGCCAAATATGAGGGCTAAATGAATAAGTAAGGACCCCTTAACCACTTAATGGTTCCAAAAATGCTCCTACTGGTGTCATGATACCTCAGAACTACAAATAAAACCCGAAGAAAACTAGTATAGTTGTACTTGTGTTGAAAAAAATAAGAAATTATGCAATTTATTTATTTCGGTGGAAATAATAGGATGTACATGCAATCAAAGAATGTCGCGTCTCAAATTCCAGTGGTTGCACATGTGTCAGACACTGCGAAAAGTTAAACCGAGCCTATATAATTAAAAATGCATTGAAAGTTACATAAAAACAATGAAGTCCTACTTTTTAGGTAAATTTTTACATTATTACCAACAGATCAGGTAAAATTTGCTGAATCAGCAATTTTTACTCTCAGGGTGGAATTTAAGGCTTGTTTTTATCATAGTTGCCCTAAATCAAATTTTTATTGATAAACTTACAAATTGCATAGGTAAAAAAATTTCTTTTATTGATTTAGTGTAAAAATATATATCCCCCTTAAGGTGGCACGGTAGTATTTCCTGGCCCATAGGGGTTATGATAGCCTTTTTAAAATTTTCACCACTTTCTAACACTGCAAAAAATTCTACATTCACAGTTAACTGAAGTACTTTCATTTTACTATTTAGAAATGAATTTGAATATGTATCATGACCGTTTACTTTTTTTGCTATATTTAAATACCTAAGGCCACTAGTGTTTTTAGGTCTTTTATGGTGCAGTGAATACAAAATTAAAAAAAATTCTCAAAAATTCATTTTCATCTGTATGTAAAATTATTTCATATTTTTCTACACCTGATTCATCCCTCAGTTTGGGAAAGTATGTTCAGTTGATACTGTATTTTTTGTCCAATCACACTGTTTAGATACATTAACCTAAGTAGGGTACACAAAAGAGCAACCTAAATTCTGGAATGCAAATACTACCGTGCCACCTTAACCAAGACATAACAAACCTGAAACCAGTCATGACACCTATGATGCATAGACTTCTTACTTTTGAACATAGTACAATAAAGAATACTTGTCTGCACTCATTTCTTACCAAAAAAAAATGAAAGATTACAACCCTACCCCATCTGGCAGATTTTCACTTTTTTTTTTATCTTACCATTTTAACCTAAGGAGTGCACAAAACCCAAATAGATGATGTTTCAACAAAACACAGAAGTCAAACATGGTGATTCAGGAGGAATTATTGGATTGCCAACTCTATTTATGGTTAATCTGACTAAAAGAAACAGTTTAAGCACCAAATCATGAAAAATGATATTAAAGTCCATTCCACATTTTACAGCATGCCTTATATTACTTTAAGCATTTCCAGATTATAAAGGCAATACAACAAGAGTCTTCAGATTACAGTTAACTATTATTCTAAAATGTTTTTGACAATACATGTACTAGAACACATCTCTAAGTTGACTGTTTGTCTATTTCTTATGTATGCATTAAGTTAAATTATGTCCCCTTACATAATCAAATTGCCTTTATTTTGCTTTTCACTGTCAGAAAATCTTAACAATTAATGGCATTTGCATGGAAAATGAATAAACCATTAAATCATGCTTATATAACATTATAATTTCATTCTTTGTCAAAAATAATGTCTTGTCAATGTAAAGCAACCCCTATTGCTATCTCTATTTCAGCCAAATATGAGGGCTAAATGAATAAGTAAGGACCCCTTAACCACTTAATGGTTCCAAAAATGCTCCTACTGGTGTCATGATACCTCAGAACTACAAATAAAACCCGAAGAAAACTAGTATAGTTGTACTTGTGTTGAAAAAAATAAGAAATTATGCAATTTATTTATTTCGGTGGAAATAATAGGATGTACATGCAATCAAAGAATGTCGCGTCTCAAATTCCAGTGGTTGCACATGTGTCAGACACTGCGAAAAGTTAAACCGAGCCTATATAATTAAAAATGCATTGAAAGTTACATAAAAACAATGAAGTCCTACTTTTTAGGTAAATTTTTACATTATTACCAACAGATCAGGTAAAATTTGCTGAATCAGCAATTTTTACTCTCAGGGTGGAATTTAAGGCTTGTTTTTATCATAGTTGCCCTAAATCAAATTTTTATTGATAAACTTACAAATTGCATAGGTAAAAAAATTTCTTTTATTGATTTAGTGTAAAAATATATATCCCCCTTAAGGTGGCACGGTAGTATTTCCTGGCCCATAGGGGTTATGATAGCCTTTTTAAAATTTTCACCACTTTCTAACACTGCAAAAAATTCTACATTCACAGTTAACTGAAGTACTTTCATTTTACTATTTAGAAATGAATTTGAATATGTATCATGACCGTTTACTTTTTTTGCTATATTTAAATACCTAAGGCCACTAGTGTTTTTAGGTCTTTTATGGTGCAGTGAATACAAAATTAAAAAAAATTCTCAAAAATTCATTTTCATCTGTATGTAAAATTATTTCATATTTTTCTACACCTGATTCATCCCTCAGTTTGGGAAAGTATGTTCAGTTGATACTGTATTTTTTGTCCAATCACACTGTTTAGATACATTAACCTAAGTAGGGTACACAAAAGAGCAACCTAAATTCTGGAATGCAAATACTACCGTGCCACCTTAACCAAGACATAACAAACCTGAAACCAGTCATGACACCTATGATGCATAGACTTCTTACTTTTGAACATAGTACAATAAAGAATACTTGTCTGCACTCATTTCTTACCAAAAAAAAATGAAAGATTACAACCCTACCCCATCTGGCAGATTTTCACTTTTTTTTTTATCTTACCATTTTAACCTAAGGAGTGCACAAAACCCAAATAGATGATGTTTCAACAAAACACAGAAGTCAAACATGGTGATTCAGGAGGAATTATTGGATTGCCAACTCTATTTATGGTTAATCTGACTAAAAGAAACAGTTTAAGCACCAAATCATGAAAAATGATATTAAAGTCCATTCCACATTTTACAGCATGCCTTATATTACTTTAAGCATTTCCAGATTATAAAGGCAATACAACAAGAGTCTTCAGATTACAGTTAACTATTATTCTAAAATGTTTTTGACAATACATGTACTAGAACACATCTCTAAGTTGACTGTTTGTCTATTTCTTATGTATGCATTAAGTTAAATTATGTCCCCTTACATAATCAAATTGCCTTTATTTTGCTTTTCACTGTCAGAAAATCTTAACAATTAATGGCATTTGCATGGAAAATGAATAAACCATTAAATCATGCTTATATAACATTATAATTTCATTCTTTGTCAAAAATAATGTCTTGTCAATGTAAAGCAACCCCTATTGCTATCTCTATTTCAGCCAAATATGAGGGCTAAATGAATAAGTAAGGACCCCTTAA
Source organism: Mytilus galloprovincialis (assembly GCF_965363235.1). Classification (NCBI taxonomy): domain Eukaryota; kingdom Metazoa; phylum Mollusca; class Bivalvia; order Mytilida; family Mytilidae; genus Mytilus; species Mytilus galloprovincialis. The sequence goes on along the minus strand of NC_134850.1, from coordinate 41,447,201 downwards.
CCACTTAATGGTTCCAAAAATGCTCCTACTGGTGTCATGATACCTCAGAACTACAAATAAAACCCGAAGAAAACTAGTATAGTTGTACTTGTGTTGAAAAAAATAAGAAATTATGCAATTTATTTATTTCGGTGGAAATAATAGGATGTACATGCAATCAAAGAATGTCGCGTCTCAAATTCCAGTGGTTGCACATGTGTCAGACACTGCGAAAAGTTAAACCGAGCCTATATAATTAAAAATGCATTGAAAGTTACATAAAAACAATGAAGTCCTACTTTTTAGGTAAATTTTTACATTATTACCAACAGATCAGGTAAAATTTGCTGAATCAGCAATTTTTACTCTCAGGGTGGAATTTAAGGCTTGTTTTTATCATAGTTGCCCTAAATCAAATTTTTATTGATAAACTTACAAATTGCATAGGTAAAAAAATTTCTTTTATTGATTTAGTGTAAAAATATATATCCCCCTTAAGGTGGCACGGTAGTATTTCCTGGCCCATAGGGGTTATGATAGCCTTTTTAAAATTTTCACCACTTTCTAACACTGCAAAAAATTCTACATTCACAGTTAACTGAAGTACTTTCATTTTACTATTTAGAAATGAATTTGAATATGTATCATGACCGTTTACTTTTTTTGCTATATTTAAATACCTAAGGCCACTAGTGTTTTTAGGTCTTTTATGGTGCAGTGAATACAAAATTAAAAAAAATTCTCAAAAATTCATTTTCATCTGTATGTAAAATTATTTCATATTTTTCTACACCTGATTCATCCCTCAGTTTGGGAAAGTATGTTCAGTTGATACTGTATTTTTTGTCCAATCACACTGTTTAGATACATTAACCTAAGTAGGGTACACAAAAGAGCAACCTAAATTCTGGAATGCAAATACTACCGTGCCACCTTAACCAAGACATAACAAACCTGAAACCAGTCATGACACCTATGATGCATAGACTTCTTACTTTTGAACATAGTACAATAAAGAATACTTGTCTGCACTCATTTCTTACCAAAAAAAAATGAAAGATTACAACCCTACCCCATCTGGCAGATTTTCACTTTTTTTTTTATCTTACCATTTTAACCTAAGGAGTGCACAAAACCCAAATAGATGATGTTTCAACAAAACACAGAAGTCAAACATGGTGATTCAGGAGGAATTATTGGATTGCCAACTCTATTTATGGTTAATCTGACTAAAAGAAACAGTTTAAGCACCAAATCATGAAAAATGATATTAAAGTCCATTCCACATTTTACAGCATGCCTTATATTACTTTAAGCATTTCCAGATTATAAAGGCAATACAACAAGAGTCTTCAGATTACAGTTAACTATTATTCTAAAATGTTTTTGACAATACATGTACTAGAACACATCTCTAAGTTGACTGTTTGTCTATTTCTTATGTATGCATTAAGTTAAATTATGTCCCCTTACATAATCAAATTGCCTTTATTTTGCTTTTCACTGTCAGAAAATCTTAACAATTAATGGCATTTGCATGGAAAATGAATAAACCATTAAATCATGCTTATATAACATTATAATTTCATTCTTTGTCAAAAATAATGTCTTGTCAATGTAAAGCAACCCCTATTGCTATCTCTATTTCAGCCAAATATGAGGGCTAAATGAATAAGTAAGGACCCCTTAACCACTTAATGGTTCCAAAAATGCTCCTACTGGTGTCATGATACCTCAGAACTACAAATAAAACCCGAAGAAAACTAGTATAGTTGTACTTGTGTTGAAAAAAATAAGAAATTATGCAATTTATTTATTTCGGTGGAAATAATAGGATGTACATGCAATCAAAGAATGTCGCGTCTCAAATTCCAGTGGTTGCACATGTGTCAGACACTGCGAAAAGTTAAACCGAGCCTATATAATTAAAAATGCATTGAAAGTTACATAAAAACAATGAAGTCCTACTTTTTAGGTAAATTTTTACATTATTACCAACAGATCAGGTAAAATTTGCTGAATCAGCAATTTTTACTCTCAGGGTGGAATTTAAGGCTTGTTTTTATCATAGTTGCCCTAAATCAAATTTTTATTGATAAACTTACAAATTGCATAGGTAAAAAAATTTCTTTTATTGATTTAGTGTAAAAATATATATCCCCCTTAAGGTGGCACGGTAGTATTTCCTGGCCCATAGGGGTTATGATAGCCTTTTTAAAATTTTCACCACTTTCTAACACTGCAAAAAATTCTACATTCACAGTTAACTGAAGTACTTTCATTTTACTATTTAGAAATGAATTTGAATATGTATCATGACCGTTTACTTTTTTTGCTATATTTAAATACCTAAGGCCACTAGTGTTTTTAGGTCTTTTATGGTGCAGTGAATACAAAATTAAAAAAAATTCTCAAAAATTCATTTTCATCTGTATGTAAAATTATTTCATATTTTTCTACACCTGATTCATCCCTCAGTTTGGGAAAGTATGTTCAGTTGATACTGTATTTTTTGTCCAATCACACTGTTTAGATACATTAACCTAAGTAGGGTACACAAAAGAGCAACCTAAATTCTGGAATGCAAATACTACCGTGCCACCTTAACCAAGACATAACAAACCTGAAACCAGTCATGACACCTATGATGCATAGACTTCTTACTTTTGAACATAGTACAATAAAGAATACTTGTCTGCACTCATTTCTTACCAAAAAAAAATGAAAGATTACAACCCTACCCCATCTGGCAGATTTTCACTTTTTTTTTTATCTTACCATTTTAACCTAAGGAGTGCACAAAACCCAAATAGATGATGTTTCAACAAAACACAGAAGTCAAACATGGTGATTCAGGAGGAATTATTGGATTGCCAACTCTATTTATGGTTAATCTGACTAAAAGAAACAGTTTAAGCACCAAATCATGAAAAATGATATTAAAGTCCATTCCACATTTTACAGCATGCCTTATATTACTTTAAGCATTTCCAGATTATAAAGGCAATACAACAAGAGTCTTCAGATTACAGTTAACTATTATTCTAAAATGTTTTTGACAATACATGTACTAGAACACATCTCTAAGTTGACTGTTTGTCTATTTCTTATGTATGCATTAAGTTAAATTATGTCCCCTTACATAATCAAATTGCCTTTATTTTGCTTTTCACTGTCAGAAAATCTTAACAATTAATGGCATTTGCATGGAAAATGAATAAACCATTAAATCATGCTTATATAACATTATAATTTCATTCTTTGTCAAAAATAATGTCTTGTCAATGTAAAGCAACCCCTATTGCTATCTCTATTTCAGCCAAATATGAGGGCTAAATGAATAAGTAAGGACCCCTTAACCACTTAATGGTTCCAAAAATGCTCCTACTGGTGTCATGATACCTCAGAACTACAAATAAAACCCGAAGAAAACTAGTATAGTTGTACTTGTGTTGAAAAAAATAAGAAATTATGCAATTTATTTATTTCGGTGGAAATAATAGGATGTACATGCAATCAAAGAATGTCGCGTCTCAAATTCCAGTGGTTGCACATGTGTCAGACACTGCGAAAAGTTAAACCGAGCCTATATAATTAAAAATGCATTGAAAGTTACATAAAAACAATGAAGTCCTACTTTTTAGGTAAATTTTTACATTATTACCAACAGATCAGGTAAAATTTGCTGAATCAGCAATTTTTACTCTCAGGGTGGAATTTAAGGCTTGTTTTTATCATAGTTGCCCTAAATCAAATTTTTATTGATAAACTTACAAATTGCATAGGTAAAAAAATTTCTTTTATTGATTTAGTGTAAAAATATATATCCCCCTTAAGGTGGCACGGTAGTATTTCCTGGCCCATAGGGGTTATGATAGCCTTTTTAAAATTTTCACCACTTTCTAACACTGCAAAAAATTCTACATTCACAGTTAACTGAAGTACTTTCATTTTACTATTTAGAAATGAATTTGAATATGTATCATGACCGTTTACTTTTTTTGCTATATTTAAATACCTAAGGCCACTAGTGTTTTTAGGTCTTTTATGGTGCAGTGAATACAAAATTAAAAAAAATTCTCAAAAATTCATTTTCATCTGTATGTAAAATTATTTCATATTTTTCTACACCTGATTCATCCCTCAGTTTGGGAAAGTATGTTCAGTTGATACTGTATTTTTTGTCCAATCACACTGTTTAGATACATTAACCTAAGTAGGGTACACAAAAGAGCAACCTAAATTCTGGAATGCAAATACTACCGTGCCACCTTAACCAAGACATAACAAACCTGAAACCAGTCATGACACCTATGATGCATAGACTTCTTACTTTTGAACATAGTACAATAAAGAATACTTGTCTGCACTCATTTCTTACCAAAAAAAAATGAAAGATTACAACCCTACCCCATCTGGCAGATTTTCACTTTTTTTTTTATCTTACCATTTTAACCTAAGGAGTGCACAAAACCCAAATAGATGATGTTTCAACAAAACACAGAAGTCAAACATGGTGATTCAGGAGGAATTATTGGATTGCCAACTCTATTTATGGTTAATCTGACTAAAAGAAACAGTTTAAGCACCAAATCATGAAAAATGATATTAAAGTCCATTCCACATTTTACAGCATGCCTTATATTACTTTAAGCATTTCCAGATTATAAAGGCAATACAACAAGAGTCTTCAGATTACAGTTAACTATTATTCTAAAATGTTTTTGACAATACATGTACTAGAACACATCTCTAAGTTGACTGTTTGTCTATTTCTTATGTATGCATTAAGTTAAATTATGTCCCCTTACATAATCAAATTGCCTTTATTTTGCTTTTCACTGTCAGAAAATCTTAACAATTAATGGCATTTGCATGGAAAATGAATAAACCATTAAATCATGCTTATATAACATTATAATTTCATTCTTTGTCAAAAATAATGTCTTGTCAATGTAAAGCAACCCCTATTGCTATCTCTATTTCAGCCAAATATGAGGGCTAAATGAATAAGTAAGGACCCCTTAACCACTTAATGGTTCCAAAAATGCTCCTACTGGTGTCATGATACCTCAGAACTACAAATAAAACCCGAAGAAAACTAGTATAGTTGTACTTGTGTTGAAAAAAATAAGAAATTATGCAATTTATTTATTTCGGTGGAAATAATAGGATGTACATGCAATCAAAGAATGTCGCGTCTCAAATTCCAGTGGTTGCACATGTGTCAGACACTGCGAAAAGTTAAACCGAGCCTATATAATTAAAAATGCATTGAAAGTTACATAAAAACAATGAAGTCCTACTTTTTAGGTAAATTTTTACATTATTACCAACAGATCAGGTAAAATTTGCTGAATCAGCAATTTTTACTCTCAGGGTGGAATTTAAGGCTTGTTTTTATCATAGTTGCCCTAAATCAAATTTTTATTGATAAACTTACAAATTGCATAGGTAAAAAAATTTCTTTTATTGATTTAGTGTAAAAATATATATCCCCCTTAAGGTGGCACGGTAGTATTTCCTGGCCCATAGGGGTTATGATAGCCTTTTTAAAATTTTCACCACTTTCTAACACTGCAAAAAATTCTACATTCACAGTTAACTGAAGTACTTTCATTTTACTATTTAGAAATGAATTTGAATATGTATCATGACCGTTTACTTTTTTTGCTATATTTAAATACCTAAGGCCACTAGTGTTTTTAGGTCTTTTATGGTGCAGTGAATACAAAATTAAAAAAAATTCTCAAAAATTCATTTTCATCTGTATGTAAAATTATTTCATATTTTTCTACACCTGATTCATCCCTCAGTTTGGGAAAGTATGTTCAGTTGATACTGTATTTTTTGTCCAATCACACTGTTTAGATACATTAACCTAAGTAGGGTACACAAAAGAGCAACCTAAATTCTGGAATGCAAATACTACCGTGCCACCTTAACCAAGACATAACAAACCTGAAACCAGTCATGACACCTATGATGCATAGACTTCTTACTTTTGAACATAGTACAATAAAGAATACTTGTCTGCACTCATTTCTTACCAAAAAAAAATGAAAGATTACAACCCTACCCCATCTGGCAGATTTTCACTTTTTTTTTTATCTTACCATTTTAACCTAAGGAGTGCACAAAACCCAAATAGATGATGTTTCAACAAAACACAGAAGTCAAACATGGTGATTCAGGAGGAATTATTGGATTGCCAACTCTATTTATGGTTAATCTGACTAAAAGAAACAGTTTAAGCACCAAATCATGAAAAATGATATTAAAGTCCATTCCACATTTTACAGCATGCCTTATATTACTTTAAGCATTTCCAGATTATAAAGGCAATACAACAAGAGTCTTCAGATTACAGTTAACTATTATTCTAAAATGTTTTTGACAATACATGTACTAGAACACATCTCTAAGTTGACTGTTTGTCTATTTCTTATGTATGCATTAAGTTAAATTATGTCCCCTTACATAATCAAATTGCCTTTATTTTGCTTTTCACTGTCAGAAAATCTTAACAATTAATGGCATTTGCATGGAAAATGAATAAACCATTAAATCATGCTTATATAACATTATAATTTCATTCTTTGTCAAAAATAATGTCTTGTCAATGTAAAGCAACCCCTATTGCTATCTCTATTTCAGCCAAATATGAGGGCTAAATGAATAAGTAAGGACCCCTTAACCACTTAATGGTTCCAAAAATGCTCCTACTGGTGTCATGATACCTCAGAACTACAAATAAAACCCGAAGAAAACTAGTATAGTTGTACTTGTGTTGAAAAAAATAAGAAATTATGCAATTTATTTATTTCGGTGGAAATAATAGGATGTACATGCAATCAAAGAATGTCGCGTCTCAAATTCCAGTGGTTGCACATGTGTCAGACACTGCGAAAAGTTAAACCGAGCCTATATAATTAAAAATGCATTGAAAGTTACATAAAAACAATGAAGTCCTACTTTTTAGGTAAATTTTTACATTATTACCAACAGATCAGGTAAAATTTGCTGAATCAGCAATTTTTACTCTCAGGGTGGAATTTAAGGCTTGTTTTTATCATAGTTGCCCTAAATCAAATTTTTATTGATAAACTTACAAATTGCATAGGTAAAAAAATTTCTTTTATTGATTTAGTGTAAAAATATATATCCCCCTTAAGGTGGCACGGTAGTATTTCCTGGCCCATAGGGGTTATGATAGCCTTTTTAAAATTTTCACCACTTTCTAACACTGCAAAAAATTCTACATTCACAGTTAACTGAAGTACTTTCATTTTACTATTTAGAAATGAATTTGAATATGTATCATGACCGTTTACTTTTTTTGCTATATTTAAATACCTAAGGCCACTAGTGTTTTTAGGTCTTTTATGGTGCAGTGAATACAAAATTAAAAAAAATTCTCAAAAATTCATTTTCATCTGTATGTAAAATTATTTCATATTTTTCTACACCTGATTCATCCCTCAGTTTGGGAAAGTATGTTCAGTTGATACTGTATTTTTTGTCCAATCACACTGTTTAGATACATTAACCTAAGTAGGGTACACAAAAGAGCAACCTAAATTCTGGAATGCAAATACTACCGTGCCACCTTAACCAAGACATAACAAACCTGAAACCAGTCATGACACCTATGATGCATAGACTTCTTACTTTTGAACATAGTACAATAAAGAATACTTGTCTGCACTCATTTCTTACCAAAAAAAAATGAAAGATTACAACCCTACCCCATCTGGCAGATTTTCACTTTTTTTTTTATCTTACCATTTTAACCTAAGGAGTGCACAAAACCCAAATAGATGATGTTTCAACAAAACACAGAAGTCAAACATGGTGATTCAGGAGGAATTATTGGATTGCCAACTCTATTTATGGTTAATCTGACTAAAAGAAACAGTTTAAGCACCAAATCATGAAAAATGATATTAAAGTCCATTCCACATTTTACAGCATGCCTTATATTACTTTAAGCATTTCCAGATTATAAAGGCAATACAACAAGAGTCTTCAGATTACAGTTAACTATTATTCTAAAATGTTTTTGACAATACATGTACTAGAACACATCTCTAAGTTGACTGTTTGTCTATTTCTTATGTATGCATTAAGTTAAATTATGTCCCCTTACATAATCAAATTGCCTTTATTTTGCTTTTCACTGTCAGAAAATCTTAACAATTAATGGCATTTGCATGGAAAATGAATAAACCATTAAATCATGCTTATATAACATTATAATTTCATTCTTTGTCAAAAATAATGTCTTGTCAATGTAAAGCAACCCCTATTGCTATCTCTATTTCAGCCAAATATGAGGGCTAAATGAATAAGTAAGGACCCCTTAACCACTTAATGGTTCCAAAAATGCTCCTACTGGTGTCATGATACCTCAGAACTACAAATAAAACCCGAAGAAAACTAGTATAGTTGTACTTGTGTTGAAAAAAATAAGAAATTATGCAATTTATTTATTTCGGTGGAAATAATAGGATGTACATGCAATCAAAGAATGTCGCGTCTCAAATTCCAGTGGTTGCACATGTGTCAGACACTGCGAAAAGTTAAACCGAGCCTATATAATTAAAAATGCATTGAAAGTTACATAAAAACAATGAAGTCCTACTTTTTAGGTAAATTTTTACATTATTACCAACAGATCAGGTAAAATTTGCTGAATCAGCAATTTTTACTCTCAGGGTGGAATTTAAGGCTTGTTTTTATCATAGTTGCCCTAAATCAAATTTTTATTGATAAACTTACAAATTGCATAGGTAAAAAAATTTCTTTTATTGATTTAGTGTAAAAATATATATCCCCCTTAAGGTGGCACGGTAGTATTTCCTGGCCCATAGGGGTTATGATAGCCTTTTTAAAATTTTCACCACTTTCTAACACTGCAAAAAATTCTACATTCACAGTTAACTGAAGTACTTTCATTTTACTATTTAGAAATGAATTTGAATATGTATCATGACCGTTTACTTTTTTTGCTATATTTAAATACCTAAGGCCACTAGTGTTTTTAGGTCTTTTATGGTGCAGTGAATACAAAATTAAAAAAAATTCTCAAAAATTCATTTTCATCTGTATGTAAAATTATTTCATATTTTTCTACACCTGATTCATCCCTCAGTTTGGGAAAGTATGTTCAGTTGATACTGTATTTTTTGTCCAATCACACTGTTTAGATACATTAACCTAAGTAGGGTACACAAAAGAGCAACCTAAATTCTGGAATGCAAATACTACCGTGCCACCTTAACCAAGACATAACAAACCTGAAACCAGTCATGACACCTATGATGCATAGACTTCTTACTTTTGAACATAGTACAATAAAGAATACTTGTCTGCACTCATTTCTTACCAAAAAAAAATGAAAGATTACAACCCTACCCCATCTGGCAGATTTTCACTTTTTTTTTTATCTTACCATTTTAACCTAAGGAGTGCACAAAACCCAAATAGATGATGTTTCAACAAAACACAGAAGTCAAACATGGTGATTCAGGAGGAATTATTGGATTGCCAACTCTATTTATGGTTAATCTGACTAAAAGAAACAGTTTAAGCACCAAATCATGAAAAATGATATTAAAGTCCATTCCACATTTTACAGCATGCCTTATATTACTTTAAGCATTTCCAGATTATAAAGGCAATACAACAAGAGTCTTCAGATTACAGTTAACTATTATTCTAAAATGTTTTTGACAATACATGTACTAGAACACATCTCTAAGTTGACTGTTTGTCTATTTCTTATGTATGCATTAAGTTAAATTATGTCCCCTTACATAATCAAATTGCCTTTATTTTGCTTTTCACTGTCAGAAAATCTTAACAATTAATGGCATTTGCATGGAAAATGAATAAACCATTAAATCATGCTTATATAACATTATAATTTCATTCTTTGTCAAAAATAATGTCTTGTCAATGTAAAGCAACCCCTATTGCTATCTCTATTTCAGCCAAATATGAGGGCTAAATGAATAAGTAAGGACCCCTTAACCACTTAATGGTTCCAAAAATGCTCCTACTGGTGTCATGATACCTCAGAACTACAAATAAAACCCGAAGAAAACTAGTATAGTTGTACTTGTGTTGAAAAAAATAAGAAATTATGCAATTTATTTATTTCGGTGGAAATAATAGGATGTACATGCAATCAAAGAATGTCGCGTCTCAAATTCCAGTGGTTGCACATGTGTCAGACACTGCGAAAAGTTAAACCGAGCCTATATAATTAAAAATGCATTGAAAGTTACATAAAAACAATGAAGTCCTACTTTTTAGGTAAATTTTTACATTATTACCAACAGATCAGGTAAAATTTGCTGAATCAGCAATTTTTACTCTCAGGGTGGAATTTAAGGCTTGTTTTTATCATAGTTGCCCTAAATCAAATTTTTATTGATAAACTTACAAATTGCATAGGTAAAAAAATTTCTTTTATTGATTTAGTGTAAAAATATATATCCCCCTTAAGGTGGCACGGTAGTATTTCCTGGCCCATAGGGGTTATGATAGCCTTTTTAAAATTTTCACCACTTTCTAACACTGCAAAAAATTCTACATTCACAGTTAACTGAAGTACTTTCATTTTACTATTTAGAAATGAATTTGAATATGTATCATGACCGTTTACTTTTTTTGCTATATTTAAATACCTAAGGCCACTAGTGTTTTTAGGTCTTTTATGGTGCAGTGAATACAAAATTAAAAAAAATTCTCAAAAATTCATTTTCATCTGTATGTAAAATTATTTCATATTTTTCTACACCTGATTCATCCCTCAGTTTGGGAAAGTATGTTCAGTTGATACTGTATTTTTTGTCCAATCACACTGTTTAGATACATTAACCTAAGTAGGGTACACAAAAGAGCAACCTAAATTCTGGAATGCAAATACTACCGTGCCACCTTAACCAAGACATAACAAACCTGAAACCAGTCATGACACCTATGATGCATAGACTTCTTACTTTTGAACATAGTACAATAAAGAATACTTGTCTGCACTCATTTCTTACCAAAAAAAAATGAAAGATTACAACCCTACCCCATCTGGCAGATTTTCACTTTTTTTTTTATCTTACCATTTTAACCTAAGGAGTGCACAAAACCCAAATAGATGATGTTTCAACAAAACACAGAAGTCAAACATGGTGATTCAGGAGGAATTATTGGATTGCCAACTCTATTTATGGTTAATCTGACTAAAAGAAACAGTTTAAGCACCAAATCATGAAAAATGATATTAAAGTCCATTCCACATTTTACAGCATGCCTTATATTACTTTAAGCATTTCCAGATTATAAAGGCAATACAACAAGAGTCTTCAGATTACAGTTAACTATTATTCTAAAATGTTTTTGACAATACATGTACTAGAACACATCTCTAAGTTGACTGTTTGTCTATTTCTTATGTATGCATTAAGTTAAATTATGTCCCCTTACATAATCAAATTGCCTTTATTTTGCTTTTCACTGTCAGAAAATCTTAACAATTAATGGCATTTGCATGGAAAATGAATAAACCATTAAATCATGCTTATATAACATTATAATTTCATTCTTTGTCAAAAATAATGTCTTGTCAATGTAAAGCAACCCCTATTGCTATCTCTATTTCAGCCAAATATGAGGGCTAAATGAATAAGTAAGGACCCCTTAACCACTTAATGGTTCCAAAAATGCTCCTACTGGTGTCATGATACCTCAGAACTACAAATAAAACCCGAAGAAAACTAGTATAGTTGTACTTGTGTTGAAAAAAATAAGAAATTATGCAATTTATTTATTTCGGTGGAAATAATAGGATGTACATGCAATCAAAGAATGTCGCGTCTCAAATTCCAGTGGTTGCACATGTGTCAGACACTGCGAAAAGTTAAACCGAGCCTATATAATTAAAAATGCATTGAAAGTTACATAAAAACAATGAAGTCCTACTTTTTAGGTAAATTTTTACATTATTACCAACAGATCAGGTAAAATTTGCTGAATCAGCAATTTTTACTCTCAGGGTGGAATTTAAGGCTTGTTTTTATCATAGTTGCCCTAAATCAAATTTTTATTGATAAACTTACAAATTGCATAGGTAAAAAAATTTCTTTTATTGATTTAGTGTAAAAATATATATCCCCCTTAAGGTGGCACGGTAGTATTTCCTGGCCCATAGGGGTTATGATAGCCTTTTTAAAATTTTCACCACTTTCTAACACTGCAAAAAATTCTACATTCACAGTTAACTGAAGTACTTTCATTTTACTATTTAGAAATGAATTTGAATATGTATCATGACCGTTTACTTTTTTTGCTATATTTAAATACCTAAGGCCACTAGTGTTTTTAGGTCTTTTATGGTGCAGTGAATACAAAATTAAAAAAAATTCTCAAAAATTCATTTTCATCTGTATGTAAAATTATTTCATATTTTTCTACACCTGATTCATCCCTCAGTTTGGGAAAGTATGTTCAGTTGATACTGTATTTTTTGTCCAATCACACTGTTTAGATACATTAACCTAAGTAGGGTACACAAAAGAGCAACCTAAATTCTGGAATGCAAATACTACCGTGCCACCTTAACCAAGACATAACAAACCTGAAACCAGTCATGACACCTATGATGCATAGACTTCTTACTTTTGAACATAGTACAATAAAGAATACTTGTCTGCACTCATTTCTTACCAAAAAAAAATGAAAGATTACAACCCTACCCCATCTGGCAGATTTTCACTTTTTTTTTTATCTTACCATTTTAACCTAAGGAGTGCACAAAACCCAAATAGATGATGTTTCAACAAAACACAGAAGTCAAACATGGTGATTCAGGAGGAATTATTGGATTGCCAACTCTATTTATGGTTAATCTGACTAAAAGAAACAGTTTAAGCACCAAATCATGAAAAATGATATTAAAGTCCATTCCACATTTTACAGCATGCCTTATATTACTTTAAGCATTTCCAGATTATAAAGGCAATACAACAAGAGTCTTCAGATTACAGTTAACTATTATTCTAAAATGTTTTTGACAATACATGTACTAGAACACATCTCTAAGTTGACTGTTTGTCTATTTCTTATGTATGCATTAAGTTAAATTATGTCCCCTTACATAATCAAATTGCCTTTATTTTGCTTTTCACTGTCAGAAAATCTTAACAATTAATGGCATTTGCATGGAAAATGAATAAACCATTAAATCATGCTTATATAACATTATAATTTCATTCTTTGTCAAAAATAATGTCTTGTCAATGTAAAGCAACCCCTATTGCTATCTCTATTTCAGCCAAATATGAGGGCTAAATGAATAAGTAAGGACCCCTTAACCACTTAATGGTTCCAAAAATGCTCCTACTGGTGTCATGATACCTCAGAACTACAAATAAAACCCGAAGAAAACTAGTATAGTTGTACTTGTGTTGAAAAAAATAAGAAATTATGCAATTTATTTATTTCGGTGGAAATAATAGGATGTACATGCAATCAAAGAATGTCGCGTCTCAAATTCCAGTGGTTGCACATGTGTCAGACACTGCGAAAAGTTAAACCGAGCCTATATAATTAAAAATGCATTGAAAGTTACATAAAAACAATGAAGTCCTACTTTTTAGGTAAATTTTTACATTATTACCAACAGATCAGGTAAAATTTGCTGAATCAGCAATTTTTACTCTCAGGGTGGAATTTAAGGCTTGTTTTTATCATAGTTGCCCTAAATCAAATTTTTATTGATAAACTTACAAATTGCATAGGTAAAAAAATTTCTTTTATTGATTTAGTGTAAAAATATATATCCCCCTTAAGGTGGCACGGTAGTATTTCCTGGCCCATAGGGGTTATGATAGCCTTTTTAAAATTTTCACCACTTTCTAACACTGCAAAAAATTCTACATTCACAGTTAACTGAAGTACTTTCATTTTACTATTTAGAAATGAATTTGAATATGTATCATGACCGTTTACTTTTTTTGCTATATTTAAATACCTAAGGCCACTAGTGTTTTTAGGTCTTTTATGGTGCAGTGAATACAAAATTAAAAAAAATTCTCAAAAATTCATTTTCATCTGTATGTAAAATTATTTCATATTTTTCTACACCTGATTCATCCCTCAGTTTGGGAAAGTATGTTCAGTTGATACTGTATTTTTTGTCCAATCACACTGTTTAGATACATTAACCTAAGTAGGGTACACAAAAGAGCAACCTAAATTCTGGAATGCAAATACTACCGTGCCACCTTAACCAAGACATAACAAACCTGAAACCAGTCATGACACCTATGATGCATAGACTTCTTACTTTTGAACATAGTACAATAAAGAATACTTGTCTGCACTCATTTCTTACCAAAAAAAAATGAAAGATTACAACCCTACCCCATCTGGCAGATTTTCACTTTTTTTTTTATCTTACCATTTTAACCTAAGGAGTGCACAAAACCCAAATAGATGATGTTTCAACAAAACACAGAAGTCAAACATGGTGATTCAGGAGGAATTATTGGATTGCCAACTCTATTTATGGTTAATCTGACTAAAAGAAACAGTTTAAGCACCAAATCATGAAAAATGATATTAAAGTCCATTCCACATTTTACAGCATGCCTTATATTACTTTAAGCATTTCCAGATTATAAAGGCAATACAACAAGAGTCTTCAGATTACAGTTAACTATTATTCTAAAATGTTTTTGACAATACATGTACTAGAACACATCTCTAAGTTGACTGTTTGTCTATTTCTTATGTATGCATTAAGTTAAATTATGTCCCCTTACATAATCAAATTGCCTTTATTTTGCTTTTCACTGTCAGAAAATCTTAACAATTAATGGCATTTGCATGGAAAATGAATAAACCATTAAATCATGCTTATATAACATTATAATTTCATTCTTTGTCAAAAATAATGTCTTGTCAATGTAAAGCAACCCCTATTGCTATCTCTATTTCAGCCAAATATGAGGGCTAAATGAATAAGTAAGGACCCCTTAACCACTTAATGGTTCCAAAAATGCTCCTACTGGTGTCATGATACCTCAGAACTACAAATAAAACCCGAAGAAAACTAGTATAGTTGTACTTGTGTTGAAAAAAATAAGAAATTATGCAATTTATTTATTTCGGTGGAAATAATAGGATGTACATGCAATCAAAGAATGTCGCGTCTCAAATTCCAGTGGTTGCACATGTGTCAGACACTGCGAAAAGTTAAACCGAGCCTATATAATTAAAAATGCATTGAAAGTTACATAAAAACAATGAAGTCCTACTTTTTAGGTAAATTTTTACATTATTACCAACAGATCAGGTAAAATTTGCTGAATCAGCAATTTTTACTCTCAGGGTGGAATTTAAGGCTTGTTTTTATCATAGTTGCCCTAAATCAAATTTTTATTGATAAACTTACAAATTGCATAGGTAAAAAAATTTCTTTTATTGATTTAGTGTAAAAATATATATCCCCCTTAAGGTGGCACGGTAGTATTTCCTGGCCCATAGGGGTTATGATAGCCTTTTTAAAATTTTCACCACTTTCTAACACTGCAAAAAATTCTACATTCACAGTTAACTGAAGTACTTTCATTTTACTATTTAGAAATGAATTTGAATATGTATCATGACCGTTTACTTTTTTTGCTATATTTAAATACCTAAGGCCACTAGTGTTTTTAGGTCTTTTATGGTGCAGTGAATACAAAATTAAAAAAAATTCTCAAAAATTCATTTTCATCTGTATGTAAAATTATTTCATATTTTTCTACACCTGATTCATCCCTCAGTTTGGGAAAGTATGTTCAGTTGATACTGTATTTTTTGTCCAATCACACTGTTTAGATACATTAACCTAAGTAGGGTACACAAAAGAGCAACCTAAATTCTGGAATGCAAATACTACCGTGCCACCTTAACCAAGACATAACAAACCTGAAACCAGTCATGACACCTATGATGCATAGACTTCTTACTTTTGAACATAGTACAATAAAGAATACTTGTCTGCACTCATTTCTTACCAAAAAAAAATGAAAGATTACAACCCTACCCCATCTGGCAGATTTTCACTTTTTTTTTTATCTTACCATTTTAACCTAAGGAGTGCACAAAACCCAAATAGATGATGTTTCAACAAAACACAGAAGTCAAACATGGTGATTCAGGAGGAATTATTGGATTGCCAACTCTATTTATGGTTAATCTGACTAAAAGAAACAGTTTAAGCACCAAATCATGAAAAATGATATTAAAGTCCATTCCACATTTTACAGCATGCCTTATATTACTTTAAGCATTTCCAGATTATAAAGGCAATACAACAAGAGTCTTCAGATTACAGTTAACTATTATTCTAAAATGTTTTTGACAATACATGTACTAGAACACATCTCTAAGTTGACTGTTTGTCTATTTCTTATGTATGCATTAAGTTAAATTATGTCCCCTTACATAATCAAATTGCCTTTATTTTGCTTTTCACTGTCAGAAAATCTTAACAATTAATGGCATTTGCATGGAAAATGAATAAACCATTAAATCATGCTTATATAACATTATAATTTCATTCTTTGTCAAAAATAATGTCTTGTCAATGTAAAGCAACCCCTATTGCTATCTCTATTTCAGCCAAATATGAGGGCTAAATGAATAAGTAAGGACCCCTTAACCACTTAATGGTTCCAAAAATGCTCCTACTGGTGTCATGATACCTCAGAACTACAAATAAAACCCGAAGAAAACTAGTATAGTTGTACTTGTGTTGAAAAAAATAAGAAATTATGCAATTTATTTATTTCGGTGGAAATAATAGGATGTACATGCAATCAAAGAATGTCGCGTCTCAAATTCCAGTGGTTGCACATGTGTCAGACACTGCGAAAAGTTAAACCGAGCCTATATAATTAAAAATGCATTGAAAGTTACATAAAAACAATGAAGTCCTACTTTTTAGGTAAATTTTTACATTATTACCAACAGATCAGGTAAAATTTGCTGAATCAGCAATTTTTACTCTCAGGGTGGAATTTAAGGCTTGTTTTTATCATAGTTGCCCTAAATCAAATTTTTATTGATAAACTTACAAATTGCATAGGTAAAAAAATTTCTTTTATTGATTTAGTGTAAAAATATATATCCCCCTTAAGGTGGCACGGTAGTATTTCCTGGCCCATAGGGGTTATGATAGCCTTTTTAAAATTTTCACCACTTTCTAACACTGCAAAAAATTCTACATTCACAGTTAACTGAAGTACTTTCATTTTACTATTTAGAAATGAATTTGAATATGTATCATGACCGTTTACTTTTTTTGCTATATTTAAATACCTAAGGCCACTAGTGTTTTTAGGTCTTTTATGGTGCAGTGAATACAAAATTAAAAAAAATTCTCAAAAATTCATTTTCATCTGTATGTAAAATTATTTCATATTTTTCTACACCTGATTCATCCCTCAGTTTGGGAAAGTATGTTCAGTTGATACTGTATTTTTTGTCCAATCACACTGTTTAGATACATTAACCTAAGTAGGGTACACAAAAGAGCAACCTAAATTCTGGAATGCAAATACTACCGTGCCACCTTAACCAAGACATAACAAACCTGAAACCAGTCATGACACCTATGATGCATAGACTTCTTACTTTTGAACATAGTACAATAAAGAATACTTGTCTGCACTCATTTCTTACCAAAAAAAAATGAAAGATTACAACCCTACCCCATCTGGCAGATTTTCACTTTTTTTTTTATCTTACCATTTTAACCTAAGGAGTGCACAAAACCCAAATAGATGATGTTTCAACAAAACACAGAAGTCAAACATGGTGATTCAGGAGGAATTATTGGATTGCCAACTCTATTTATGGTTAATCTGACTAAAAGAAACAGTTTAAGCACCAAATCATGAAAAATGATATTAAAGTCCATTCCACATTTTACAGCATGCCTTATATTACTTTAAGCATTTCCAGATTATAAAGGCAATACAACAAGAGTCTTCAGATTACAGTTAACTATTATTCTAAAATGTTTTTGACAATACATGTACTAGAACACATCTCTAAGTTGACTGTTTGTCTATTTCTTATGTATGCATTAAGTTAAATTATGTCCCCTTACATAATCAAATTGCCTTTATTTTGCTTTTCACTGTCAGAAAATCTTAACAATTAATGGCATTTGCATGGAAAATGAATAAACCATTAAATCATGCTTATATAACATTATAATTTCATTCTTTGTCAAAAATAATGTCTTGTCAATGTAAAGCAACCCCTATTGCTATCTCTATTTCAGCCAAATATGAGGGCTAAATGAATAAGTAAGGACCCCTTAACCACTTAATGGTTCCAAAAATGCTCCTACTGGTGTCATGATACCTCAGAACTACAAATAAAACCCGAAGAAAACTAGTATAGTTGTACTTGTGTTGAAAAAAATAAGAAATTATGCAATTTATTTATTTCGGTGGAAATAATAGGATGTACATGCAATCAAAGAATGTCGCGTCTCAAATTCCAGTGGTTGCACATGTGTCAGACACTGCGAAAAGTTAAACCGAGCCTATATAATTAAAAATGCATTGAAAGTTACATAAAAACAATGAAGTCCTACTTTTTAGGTAAATTTTTACATTATTACCAACAGATCAGGTAAAATTTGCTGAATCAGCAATTTTTACTCTCAGGGTGGAATTTAAGGCTTGTTTTTATCATAGTTGCCCTAAATCAAATTTTTATTGATAAACTTACAAATTGCATAGGTAAAAAAATTTCTTTTATTGATTTAGTGTAAAAATATATATCCCCCTTAAGGTGGCACGGTAGTATTTCCTGGCCCATAGGGGTTATGATAGCCTTTTTAAAATTTTCACCACTTTCTAACACTGCAAAAAATTCTACATTCACAGTTAACTGAAGTACTTTCATTTTACTATTTAGAAATGAATTTGAATATGTATCATGACCGTTTACTTTTTTTGCTATATTTAAATACCTAAGGCCACTAGTGTTTTTAGGTCTTTTATGGTGCAGTGAATACAAAATTAAAAAAAATTCTCAAAAATTCATTTTCATCTGTATGTAAAATTATTTCATATTTTTCTACACCTGATTCATCCCTCAGTTTGGGAAAGTATGTTCAGTTGATACTGTATTTTTTGTCCAATCACACTGTTTAGATACATTAACCTAAGTAGGGTACACAAAAGAGCAACCTAAATTCTGGAATGCAAATACTACCGTGCCACCTTAACCAAGACATAACAAACCTGAAACCAGTCATGACACCTATGATGCATAGACTTCTTACTTTTGAACATAGTACAATAAAGAATACTTGTCTGCACTCATTTCTTACCAAAAAAAAATGAAAGATTACAACCCTACCCCATCTGGCAGATTTTCACTTTTTTTTTTATCTTACCATTTTAACCTAAGGAGTGCACAAAACCCAAATAGATGATGTTTCAACAAAACACAGAAGTCAAACATGGTGATTCAGGAGGAATTATTGGATTGCCAACTCTATTTATGGTTAATCTGACTAAAAGAAACAGTTTAAGCACCAAATCATGAAAAATGATATTAAAGTCCATTCCACATTTTACAGCATGCCTTATATTACTTTAAGCATTTCCAGATTATAAAGGCAATACAACAAGAGTCTTCAGATTACAGTTAACTATTATTCTAAAATGTTTTTGACAATACATGTACTAGAACACATCTCTAAGTTGACTGTTTGTCTATTTCTTATGTATGCATTAAGTTAAATTATGTCCCCTTACATAATCAAATTGCCTTTATTTTGCTTTTCACTGTCAGAAAATCTTAACAATTAATGGCATTTGCATGGAAAATGAATAAACCATTAAATCATGCTTATATAACATTATAATTTCATTCTTTGTCAAAAATAATGTCTTGTCAATGTAAAGCAACCCCTATTGCTATCTCTATTTCAGCCAAATATGAGGGCTAAATGAATAAGTAAGGACCCCTTAACCACTTAATGGTTCCAAAAATGCTCCTACTGGTGTCATGATACCTCAGAACTACAAATAAAACCCGAAGAAAACTAGTATAGTTGTACTTGTGTTGAAAAAAATAAGAAATTATGCAATTTATTTATTTCGGTGGAAATAATAGGATGTACATGCAATCAAAGAATGTCGCGTCTCAAATTCCAGTGGTTGCACATGTGTCAGACACTGCGAAAAGTTAAACCGAGCCTATATAATTAAAAATGCATTGAAAGTTACATAAAAACAATGAAGTCCTACTTTTTAGGTAAATTTTTACATTATTACCAACAGATCAGGTAAAATTTGCTGAATCAGCAATTTTTACTCTCAGGGTGGAATTTAAGGCTTGTTTTTATCATAGTTGCCCTAAATCAAATTTTTATTGATAAACTTACAAATTGCATAGGTAAAAAAATTTCTTTTATTGATTTAGTGTAAAAATATATATCCCCCTTAAGGTGGCACGGTAGTATTTCCTGGCCCATAGGGGTTATGATAGCCTTTTTAAAATTTTCACCACTTTCTAACACTGCAAAAAATTCTACATTCACAGTTAACTGAAGTACTTTCATTTTACTATTTAGAAATGAATTTGAATATGTATCATGACCGTTTACTTTTTTTGCTATATTTAAATACCTAAGGCCACTAGTGTTTTTAGGTCTTTTATGGTGCAGTGAATACAAAATTAAAAAAAATTCTCAAAAATTCATTTTCATCTGTATGTAAAATTATTTCATATTTTTCTACACCTGATTCATCCCTCAGTTTGGGAAAGTATGTTCAGTTGATACTGTATTTTTTGTCCAATCACACTGTTTAGATACATTAACCTAAGTAGGGTACACAAAAGAGCAACCTAAATTCTGGAATGCAAATACTACCGTGCCACCTTAACCAAGACATAACAAACCTGAAACCAGTCATGACACCTATGATGCATAGACTTCTTACTTTTGAACATAGTACAATAAAGAATACTTGTCTGCACTCATTTCTTACCAAAAAAAAATGAAAGATTACAACCCTACCCCATCTGGCAGATTTTCACTTTTTTTTTTATCTTACCATTTTAACCTAAGGAGTGCACAAAACCCAAATAGATGATGTTTCAACAAAACACAGAAGTCAAACATGGTGATTCAGGAGGAATTATTGGATTGCCAACTCTATTTATGGTTAATCTGACTAAAAGAAACAGTTTAAGCACCAAATCATGAAAAATGATATTAAAGTCCATTCCACATTTTACAGCATGCCTTATATTACTTTAAGCATTTCCAGATTATAAAGGCAATACAACAAGAGTCTTCAGATTACAGTTAACTATTATTCTAAAATGTTTTTGACAATACATGTACTAGAACACATCTCTAAGTTGACTGTTTGTCTATTTCTTATGTATGCATTAAGTTAAATTATGTCCCCTTACATAATCAAATTGCCTTTATTTTGCTTTTCACTGTCAGAAAATCTTAACAATTAATGGCATTTGCATGGAAAATGAATAAACCATTAAATCATGCTTATATAACATTATAATTTCATTCTTTGTCAAAAATAATGTCTTGTCAATGTAAAGCAACCCCTATTGCTATCTCTATTTCAGCCAAATATGAGGGCTAAATGAATAAGTAAGGACCCCTTAACCACTTAATGGTTCCAAAAATGCTCCTACTGGTGTCATGATACCTCAGAACTACAAATAAAACCCGAAGAAAACTAGTATAGTTGTACTTGTGTTGAAAAAAATAAGAAATTATGCAATTTATTTATTTCGGTGGAAATAATAGGATGTACATGCAATCAAAGAATGTCGCGTCTCAAATTCCAGTGGTTGCACATGTGTCAGACACTGCGAAAAGTTAAACCGAGCCTATATAATTAAAAATGCATTGAAAGTTACATAAAAACAATGAAGTCCTACTTTTTAGGTAAATTTTTACATTATTACCAACAGATCAGGTAAAATTTGCTGAATCAGCAATTTTTACTCTCAGGGTGGAATTTAAGGCTTGTTTTTATCATAGTTGCCCTAAATCAAATTTTTATTGATAAACTTACAAATTGCATAGGTAAAAAAATTTCTTTTATTGATTTAGTGTAAAAATATATATCCCCCTTAAGGTGGCACGGTAGTATTTCCTGGCCCATAGGGGTTATGATAGCCTTTTTAAAATTTTCACCACTTTCTAACACTGCAAAAAATTCTACATTCACAGTTAACTGAAGTACTTTCATTTTACTATTTAGAAATGAATTTGAATATGTATCATGACCGTTTACTTTTTTTGCTATATTTAAATACCTAAGGCCACTAGTGTTTTTAGGTCTTTTATGGTGCAGTGAATACAAAATTAAAAAAAATTCTCAAAAATTCATTTTCATCTGTATGTAAAATTATTTCATATTTTTCTACACCTGATTCATCCCTCAGTTTGGGAAAGTATGTTCAGTTGATACTGTATTTTTTGTCCAATCACACTGTTTAGATACATTAACCTAAGTAGGGTACACAAAAGAGCAACCTAAATTCTGGAATGCAAATACTACCGTGCCACCTTAACCAAGACATAACAAACCTGAAACCAGTCATGACACCTATGATGCATAGACTTCTTACTTTTGAACATAGTACAATAAAGAATACTTGTCTGCACTCATTTCTTACCAAAAAAAAATGAAAGATTACAACCCTACCCCATCTGGCAGATTTTCACTTTTTTTTTTATCTTACCATTTTAACCTAAGGAGTGCACAAAACCCAAATAGATGATGTTTCAACAAAACACAGAAGTCAAACATGGTGATTCAGGAGGAATTATTGGATTGCCAACTCTATTTATGGTTAATCTGACTAAAAGAAACAGTTTAAGCACCAAATCATGAAAAATGATATTAAAGTCCATTCCACATTTTACAGCATGCCTTATATTACTTTAAGCATTTCCAGATTATAAAGGCAATACAACAAGAGTCTTCAGATTACAGTTAACTATTATTCTAAAATGTTTTTGACAATACATGTACTAGAACACATCTCTAAGTTGACTGTTTGTCTATTTCTTATGTATGCATTAAGTTAAATTATGTCCCCTTACATAATCAAATTGCCTTTATTTTGCTTTTCACTGTCAGAAAATCTTAACAATTAATGGCATTTGCATGGAAAATGAATAAACCATTAAATCATGCTTATATAACATTATAATTTCATTCTTTGTCAAAAATAATGTCTTGTCAATGTAAAGCAACCCCTATTGCTATCTCTATTTCAGCCAAATATGAGGGCTAAATGAATAAGTAAGGACCCCTTAACCACTTAATGGTTCCAAAAATGCTCCTACTGGTGTCATGATACCTCAGAACTACAAATAAAACCCGAAGAAAACTAGTATAGTTGTACTTGTGTTGAAAAAAATAAGAAATTATGCAATTTATTTATTTCGGTGGAAATAATAGGATGTACATGCAATCAAAGAATGTCGCGTCTCAAATTCCAGTGGTTGCACATGTGTCAGACACTGCGAAAAGTTAAACCGAGCCTATATAATTAAAAATGCATTGAAAGTTACATAAAAACAATGAAGTCCTACTTTTTAGGTAAATTTTTACATTATTACCAACAGATCAGGTAAAATTTGCTGAATCAGCAATTTTTACTCTCAGGGTGGAATTTAAGGCTTGTTTTTATCATAGTTGCCCTAAATCAAATTTTTATTGATAAACTTACAAATTGCATAGGTAAAAAAATTTCTTTTATTGATTTAGTGTAAAAATATATATCCCCCTTAAGGTGGCACGGTAGTATTTCCTGGCCCATAGGGGTTATGATAGCCTTTTTAAAATTTTCACCACTTTCTAACACTGCAAAAAATTCTACATTCACAGTTAACTGAAGTACTTTCATTTTACTATTTAGAAATGAATTTGAATATGTATCATGACCGTTTACTTTTTTTGCTATATTTAAATACCTAAGGCCACTAGTGTTTTTAGGTCTTTTATGGTGCAGTGAATACAAAATTAAAAAAAATTCTCAAAAATTCATTTTCATCTGTATGTAAAATTATTTCATATTTTTCTACACCTGATTCATCCCTCAGTTTGGGAAAGTATGTTCAGTTGATACTGTATTTTTTGTCCAATCACACTGTTTAGATACATTAACCTAAGTAGGGTACACAAAAGAGCAACCTAAATTCTGGAATGCAAATACTACCGTGCCACCTTAACCAAGACATAACAAACCTGAAACCAGTCATGACACCTATGATGCATAGACTTCTTACTTTTGAACATAGTACAATAAAGAATACTTGTCTGCACTCATTTCTTACCAAAAAAAAATGAAAGATTACAACCCTACCCCATCTGGCAGATTTTCACTTTTTTTTTTATCTTACCATTTTAACCTAAGGAGTGCACAAAACCCAAATAGATGATGTTTCAACAAAACACAGAAGTCAAACATGGTGATTCAGGAGGAATTATTGGATTGCCAACTCTATTTATGGTTAATCTGACTAAAAGAAACAGTTTAAGCACCAAATCATGAAAAATGATATTAAAGTCCATTCCACATTTTACAGCATGCCTTATATTACTTTAAGCATTTCCAGATTATAAAGGCAATACAACAAGAGTCTTCAGATTACAGTTAACTATTATTCTAAAATGTTTTTGACAATACATGTACTAGAACACATCTCTAAGTTGACTGTTTGTCTATTTCTTATGTATGCATTAAGTTAAATTATGTCCCCTTACATAATCAAATTGCCTTTATTTTGCTTTTCACTGTCAGAAAATCTTAACAATTAATGGCATTTGCATGGAAAATGAATAAACCATTAAATCATGCTTATATAACATTATAATTTCATTCTTTGTCAAAAATAATGTCTTGTCAATGTAAAGCAACCCCTATTGCTATCTCTATTTCAGCCAAATATGAGGGCTAAATGAATAAGTAAGGACCCCTTAACCACTTAATGGTTCCAAAAATGCTCCTACTGGTGTCATGATACCTCAGAACTACAAATAAAACCCGAAGAAAACTAGTATAGTTGTACTTGTGTTGAAAAAAATAAGAAATTATGCAATTTATTTATTTCGGTGGAAATAATAGGATGTACATGCAATCAAAGAATGTCGCGTCTCAAATTCCAGTGGTTGCACATGTGTCAGACACTGCGAAAAGTTAAACCGAGCCTATATAATTAAAAATGCATTGAAAGTTACATAAAAACAATGAAGTCCTACTTTTTAGGTAAATTTTTACATTATTACCAACAGATCAGGTAAAATTTGCTGAATCAGCAATTTTTACTCTCAGGGTGGAATTTAAGGCTTGTTTTTATCATAGTTGCCCTAAATCAAATTTTTATTGATAAACTTACAAATTGCATAGGTAAAAAAATTTCTTTTATTGATTTAGTGTAAAAATATATATCCCCCTTAAGGTGGCACGGTAGTATTTCCTGGCCCATAGGGGTTATGATAGCCTTTTTAAAATTTTCACCACTTTCTAACACTGCAAAAAATTCTACATTCACAGTTAACTGAAGTACTTTCATTTTACTATTTAGAAATGAATTTGAATATGTATCATGACCGTTTACTTTTTTTGCTATATTTAAATACCTAAGGCCACTAGTGTTTTTAGGTCTTTTATGGTGCAGTGAATACAAAATTAAAAAAAATTCTCAAAAATTCATTTTCATCTGTATGTAAAATTATTTCATATTTTTCTACACCTGATTCATCCCTCAGTTTGGGAAAGTATGTTCAGTTGATACTGTATTTTTTGTCCAATCACACTGTTTAGATACATTAACCTAAGTAGGGTACACAAAAGAGCAACCTAAATTCTGGAATGCAAATACTACCGTGCCACCTTAACCAAGACATAACAAACCTGAAACCAGTCATGACACCTATGATGCATAGACTTCTTACTTTTGAACATAGTACAATAAAGAATACTTGTCTGCACTCATTTCTTACCAAAAAAAAATGAAAGATTACAACCCTACCCCATCTGGCAGATTTTCACTTTTTTTTTTATCTTACCATTTTAACCTAAGGAGTGCACAAAACCCAAATAGATGATGTTTCAACAAAACACAGAAGTCAAACATGGTGATTCAGGAGGAATTATTGGATTGCCAACTCTATTTATGGTTAATCTGACTAAAAGAAACAGTTTAAGCACCAAATCATGAAAAATGATATTAAAGTCCATTCCACATTTTACAGCATGCCTTATATTACTTTAAGCATTTCCAGATTATAAAGGCAATACAACAAGAGTCTTCAGATTACAGTTAACTATTATTCTAAAATGTTTTTGACAATACATGTACTAGAACACATCTCTAAGTTGACTGTTTGTCTATTTCTTATGTATGCATTAAGTTAAATTATGTCCCCTTACATAATCAAATTGCCTTTATTTTGCTTTTCACTGTCAGAAAATCTTAACAATTAATGGCATTTGCATGGAAAATGAATAAACCATTAAATCATGCTTATATAACATTATAATTTCATTCTTTGTCAAAAATAATGTCTTGTCAATGTAAAGCAACCCCTATTGCTATCTCTATTTCAGCCAAATATGAGGGCTAAATGAATAAGTAAGGACCCCTTAACCACTTAATGGTTCCAAAAATGCTCCTACTGGTGTCATGATACCTCAGAACTACAAATAAAACCCGAAGAAAACTAGTATAGTTGTACTTGTGTTGAAAAAAATAAGAAATTATGCAATTTATTTATTTCGGTGGAAATAATAGGATGTACATGCAATCAAAGAATGTCGCGTCTCAAATTCCAGTGGTTGCACATGTGTCAGACACTGCGAAAAGTTAAACCGAGCCTATATAATTAAAAATGCATTGAAAGTTACATAAAAACAATGAAGTCCTACTTTTTAGGTAAATTTTTACATTATTACCAACAGATCAGGTAAAATTTGCTGAATCAGCAATTTTTACTCTCAGGGTGGAATTTAAGGCTTGTTTTTATCATAGTTGCCCTAAATCAAATTTTTATTGATAAACTTACAAATTGCATAGGTAAAAAAATTTCTTTTATTGATTTAGTGTAAAAATATATATCCCCCTTAAGGTGGCACGGTAGTATTTCCTGGCCCATAGGGGTTATGATAGCCTTTTTAAAATTTTCACCACTTTCTAACACTGCAAAAAATTCTACATTCACAGTTAACTGAAGTACTTTCATTTTACTATTTAGAAATGAATTTGAATATGTATCATGACCGTTTACTTTTTTTGCTATATTTAAATACCTAAGGCCACTAGTGTTTTTAGGTCTTTTATGGTGCAGTGAATACAAAATTAAAAAAAATTCTCAAAAATTCATTTTCATCTGTATGTAAAATTATTTCATATTTTTCTACACCTGATTCATCCCTCAGTTTGGGAAAGTATGTTCAGTTGATACTGTATTTTTTGTCCAATCACACTGTTTAGATACATTAACCTAAGTAGGGTACACAAAAGAGCAACCTAAATTCTGGAATGCAAATACTACCGTGCCACCTTAACCAAGACATAACAAACCTGAAACCAGTCATGACACCTATGATGCATAGACTTCTTACTTTTGAACATAGTACAATAAAGAATACTTGTCTGCACTCATTTCTTACCAAAAAAAAATGAAAGATTACAACCCTACCCCATCTGGCAGATTTTCACTTTTTTTTTTATCTTACCATTTTAACCTAAGGAGTGCACAAAACCCAAATAGATGATGTTTCAACAAAACACAGAAGTCAAACATGGTGATTCAGGAGGAATTATTGGATTGCCAACTCTATTTATGGTTAATCTGACTAAAAGAAACAGTTTAAGCACCAAATCATGAAAAATGATATTAAAGTCCATTCCACATTTTACAGCATGCCTTATATTACTTTAAGCATTTCCAGATTATAAAGGCAATACAACAAGAGTCTTCAGATTACAGTTAACTATTATTCTAAAATGTTTTTGACAATACATGTACTAGAACACATCTCTAAGTTGACTGTTTGTCTATTTCTTATGTATGCATTAAGTTAAATTATGTCCCCTTACATAATCAAATTGCCTTTATTTTGCTTTTCACTGTCAGAAAATCTTAACAATTAATGGCATTTGCATGGAAAATGAATAAACCATTAAATCATGCTTATATAACATTATAATTTCATTCTTTGTCAAAAATAATGTCTTGTCAATGTAAAGCAACCCCTATTGCTATCTCTATTTCAGCCAAATATGAGGGCTAAATGAATAAGTAAGGACCCCTTAACCACTTAATGGTTCCAAAAATGCTCCTACTGGTGTCATGATACCTCAGAACTACAAATAAAACCCGAAGAAAACTAGTATAGTTGTACTTGTGTTGAAAAAAATAAGAAATTATGCAATTTATTTATTTCGGTGGAAATAATAGGATGTACATGCAATCAAAGAATGTCGCGTCTCAAATTCCAGTGGTTGCACATGTGTCAGACACTGCGAAAAGTTAAACCGAGCCTATATAATTAAAAATGCATTGAAAGTTACATAAAAACAATGAAGTCCTACTTTTTAGGTAAATTTTTACATTATTACCAACAGATCAGGTAAAATTTGCTGAATCAGCAATTTTTACTCTCAGGGTGGAATTTAAGGCTTGTTTTTATCATAGTTGCCCTAAATCAAATTTTTATTGATAAACTTACAAATTGCATAGGTAAAAAAATTTCTTTTATTGATTTAGTGTAAAAATATATATCCCCCTTAAGGTGGCACGGTAGTATTTCCTGGCCCATAGGGGTTATGCTAGCCTTTTTAAAATTTTCACCACTTTCTAACACTGCAAAAAATTCTACATTCACAGTTAACTGAAGTACTTTCATTTTACTATTTAGAAATGAATTTGAATATGTATCATGACCGTTTACTTTTTTTGCTATATTTAAATACCTAAGGCCACTAGTGTTTTTAGGTCTTTTATGGTGCAGTGAATACAAAATTAAAAAAAATTCTCAAAAATTCATTTTCATCTGTATGTAAAATTATTTCATATTTTTCTACACCTGATTCATCCCTCAGTTTGGGAAAGTATGTTCAGTTGATACTGTATTTTTTGTCCAATCACACTGTTTAGATACATTAACCTAAGTAGGGTACACAAAAGAGCAACCTAAATTCTGGAATGCAAATACTACCGTGCCACCTTAACCAAGACATAACAAACCTGAAACCAGTCATGACACCTATGATGCATAGACTTCTTACTTTTGAACATAGTACAATAAAGAATACTTGTCTGCACTCATTTCTTACCAAAAAAAAATGAAAGATTACAACCCTACCCCATCTGGCAGATTTTCACTTTTTTTTTTATCTTACCATTTTAACCTAAGGAGTGCACAAAACCCAAATAGATGATGTTTCAACAAAACACAGAAGTCAAACATGGTGATTCAGGAGGAATTATTGGATTGCCAACTCTATTTATGGTTAATCTGACTAAAAGAAACAGTTTAAGCACCAAATCATGAAAAATGATATTAAAGTCCATTCCACATTTTACAGCATGCCTTATATTACTTTAAGCATTTCCAGATTATAAAGGCAATACAACAAGAGTCTTCAGATTACAGTTAACTATTATTCTAAAATGTTTTTGACAATACATGTACTAGAACACATCTCTAAGTTGACTGTTTGTCTATTTCTTATGTATGCATTAAGTTAAATTATGTCCCCTTACATAATCAAATTGCCTTTATTTTGCTTTTCACTGTCAGAAAATCTTAACAATTAATGGCATTTGCATGGAAAATGAATAAACCATTAAATCATGCTTATATAACATTATAATTTCATTCTTTGTCAAAAATAATGTCTTGTCAATGTAAAGCAACCCCTATTGCTATCTCTATTTCAGCCAAATATGAGGGCTAAATGAATAAGTAAGGACCCCTTAACCACTTAATGGTTCCAAAAATGCTCCTACTGGTGTCATGATACCTCAGAACTACAAATAAAACCCGAAGAAAACTAGTATAGTTGTACTTGTGTTGAAAAAAATAAGAAATTATGCAATTTATTTATTTCGGTGGAAATAATAGGATGTACATGCAATCAAAGAATGTCGCGTCTCAAATTCCAGTGGTTGCACATGTGTCAGACACTGCGAAAAGTTAAACCGAGCCTATATAATTAAAAATGCATTGAAAGTTACATAAAAACAATGAAGTCCTACTTTTTAGGTAAATTTTTACATTATTACCAACAGATCAGGTAAAATTTGCTGAATCAGCAATTTTTACTCTCAGGGTGGAATTTAAGGCTTGTTTTTATCATAGTTGCCCTAAATCAAATTTTTATTGATAAACTTACAAATTGCATAGGTAAAAAAATTTCTTTTATTGATTTAGTGTAAAAATATATATCCCCCTTAAGGTGGCACGGTAGTATTTCCTGGCCCATAGGGGTTATGATAGCCTTTTTAAAATTTTCACCACTTTCTAACACTGCAAAAAATTCTACATTCACAGTTA
This sequence comes from Mytilus galloprovincialis, assembly GCF_965363235.1. NCBI lineage: Eukaryota > Metazoa > Mollusca > Bivalvia > Mytilida > Mytilidae > Mytilus > Mytilus galloprovincialis. Next base: position 41,416,583 of record NC_134850.1, on the reverse strand, counting down.
ACTGAAGTACTTTCATTTTACTATTTAGAAATGAATTTGAATATGTATCATGACCGTTTACTTTTTTTGCTATATTTAAATACCTAAGGCCACTAGTGTTTTTAGGTCTTTTATGGTGCAGTGAATACAAAATTAAAAAAAATTCTCAAAAATTCATTTTCATCTGTATGTAAAATTATTTCATATTTTTCTACACCTGATTCATCCCTCAGTTTGGGAAAGTATGTTCAGTTGATACTGTATTTTTTGTCCAATCACACTGTTTAGATACATTAACCTAAGTAGGGTACACAAAAGAGCAACCTAAATTCTGGAATGCAAATACTACCGTGCCACCTTAACCAAGACATAACAAACCTGAAACCAGTCATGACACCTATGATGCATAGACTTCTTACTTTTGAACATAGTACAATAAAGAATACTTGTCTGCACTCATTTCTTACCAAAAAAAAATGAAAGATTACAACCCTACCCCATCTGGCAGATTTTCACTTTTTTTTTTATCTTACCATTTTAACCTAAGGAGTGCACAAAACCCAAATAGATGATGTTTCAACAAAACACAGAAGTCAAACATGGTGATTCAGGAGGAATTATTGGATTGCCAACTCTATTTATGGTTAATCTGACTAAAAGAAACAGTTTAAGCACCAAATCATGAAAAATGATATTAAAGTCCATTCCACATTTTACAGCATGCCTTATATTACTTTAAGCATTTCCAGATTATAAAGGCAATACAACAAGAGTCTTCAGATTACAGTTAACTATTATTCTAAAATGTTTTTGACAATACATGTACTAGAACACATCTCTAAGTTGACTGTTTGTCTATTTCTTATGTATGCATTAAGTTAAATTATGTCCCCTTACATAATCAAATTGCCTTTATTTTGCTTTTCACTGTCAGAAAATCTTAACAATTAATGGCATTTGCATGGAAAATGAATAAACCATTAAATCATGCTTATATAACATTATAATTTCATTCTTTGTCAAAAATAATGTCTTGTCAATGTAAAGCAACCCCTATTGCTATCTCTATTTCAGCCAAATATGAGGGCTAAATGAATAAGTAAGGACCCCTTAACCACTTAATGGTTCCAAAAATGCTCCTACTGGTGTCATGATACCTCAGAACTACAAATAAAACCCGAAGAAAACTAGTATAGTTGTACTTGTGTTGAAAAAAATAAGAAATTATGCAATTTATTTATTTCGGTGGAAATAATAGGATGTACATGCAATCAAAGAATGTCGCGTCTCAAATTCCAGTGGTTGCACATGTGTCAGACACTGCGAAAAGTTAAACCGAGCCTATATAATTAAAAATGCATTGAAAGTTACATAAAAACAATGAAGTCCTACTTTTTAGGTAAATTTTTACATTATTACCAACAGATCAGGTAAAATTTGCTGAATCAGCAATTTTTACTCTCAGGGTGGAATTTAAGGCTTGTTTTTATCATAGTTGCCCTAAATCAAATTTTTATTGATAAACTTACAAATTGCATAGGTAAAAAAATTTCTTTTATTGATTTAGTGTAAAAATATATATCCCCCTTAAGGTGGCACGGTAGTATTTCCTGGCCCATAGGGGTTATGATAGCCTTTTTAAAATTTTCACCACTTTCTAACACTGCAAAAAATTCTACATTCACAGTTAACTGAAGTACTTTCATTTTACTATTTAGAAATGAATTTGAATATGTATCATGACCGTTTACTTTTTTTGCTATATTTAAATACCTAAGGCCACTAGTGTTTTTAGGTCTTTTATGGTGCAGTGAATACAAAATTAAAAAAAATTCTCAAAAATTCATTTTCATCTGTATGTAAAATTATTTCATATTTTTCTACACCTGATTCATCCCTCAGTTTGGGAAAGTATGTTCAGTTGATACTGTATTTTTTGTCCAATCACACTGTTTAGATACATTAACCTAAGTAGGGTACACAAAAGAGCAACCTAAATTCTGGAATGCAAATACTACCGTGCCACCTTAACCAAGACATAACAAACCTGAAACCAGTCATGACACCTATGATGCATAGACTTCTTACTTTTGAACATAGTACAATAAAGAATACTTGTCTGCACTCATTTCTTACCAAAAAAAAATGAAAGATTACAACCCTACCCCATCTGGCAGATTTTCACTTTTTTTTTTATCTTACCATTTTAACCTAAGGAGTGCACAAAACCCAAATAGATGATGTTTCAACAAAACACAGAAGTCAAACATGGTGATTCAGGAGGAATTATTGGATTGCCAACTCTATTTATGGTTAATCTGACTAAAAGAAACAGTTTAAGCACCAAATCATGAAAAATGATATTAAAGTCCATTCCACATTTTACAGCATGCCTTATATTACTTTAAGCATTTCCAGATTATAAAGGCAATACAACAAGAGTCTTCAGATTACAGTTAACTATTATTCTAAAATGTTTTTGACAATACATGTACTAGAACACATCTCTAAGTTGACTGTTTGTCTATTTCTTATGTATGCATTAAGTTAAATTATGTCCCCTTACATAATCAAATTGCCTTTATTTTGCTTTTCACTGTCAGAAAATCTTAACAATTAATGGCATTTGCATGGAAAATGAATAAACCATTAAATCATGCTTATATAACATTATAATTTCATTCTTTGTCAAAAATAATGTCTTGTCAATGTAAAGCAACCCCTATTGCTATCTCTATTTCAGCCAAATATGAGGGCTAAATGAATAAGTAAGGACCCCTTAACCACTTAATGGTTCCAAAAATGCTCCTACTGGTGTCATGATACCTCAGAACTACAAATAAAACCCGAAGAAAACTAGTATAGTTGTACTTGTGTTGAAAAAAATAAGAAATTATGCAATTTATTTATTTCGGTGGAAATAATAGGATGTACATGCAATCAAAGAATGTCGCGTCTCAAATTCCAGTGGTTGCACATGTGTCAGACACTGCGAAAAGTTAAACCGAGCCTATATAATTAAAAATGCATTGAAAGTTACATAAAAACAATGAAGTCCTACTTTTTAGGTAAATTTTTACATTATTACCAACAGATCAGGTAAAATTTGCTGAATCAGCAATTTTTACTCTCAGGGTGGAATTTAAGGCTTGTTTTTATCATAGTTGCCCTAAATCAAATTTTTATTGATAAACTTACAAATTGCATAGGTAAAAAAATTTCTTTTATTGATTTAGTGTAAAAATATATATCCCCCTTAAGGTGGCACGGTAGTATTTCCTGGCCCATAGGGGTTATGATAGCCTTTTTAAAATTTTCACCACTTTCTAACACTGCAAAAAATTCTACATTCACAGTTAACTGAAGTACTTTCATTTTACTATTTAGAAATGAATTTGAATATGTATCATGACCGTTTACTTTTTTTGCTATATTTAAATACCTAAGGCCACTAGTGTTTTTAGGTCTTTTATGGTGCAGTGAATACAAAATTAAAAAAAATTCTCAAAAATTCATTTTCATCTGTATGTAAAATTATTTCATATTTTTCTACACCTGATTCATCCCTCAGTTTGGGAAAGTATGTTCAGTTGATACTGTATTTTTTGTCCAATCACACTGTTTAGATACATTAACCTAAGTAGGGTACACAAAAGAGCAACCTAAATTCTGGAATGCAAATACTACCGTGCCACCTTAACCAAGACATAACAAACCTGAAACCAGTCATGACACCTATGATGCATAGACTTCTTACTTTTGAACATAGTACAATAAAGAATACTTGTCTGCACTCATTTCTTACCAAAAAAAAATGAAAGATTACAACCCTACCCCATCTGGCAGATTTTCACTTTTTTTTTTATCTTACCATTTTAACCTAAGGAGTGCACAAAACCCAAATAGATGATGTTTCAACAAAACACAGAAGTCAAACATGGTGATTCAGGAGGAATTATTGGATTGCCAACTCTATTTATGGTTAATCTGACTAAAAGAAACAGTTTAAGCACCAAATCATGAAAAATGATATTAAAGTCCATTCCACATTTTACAGCATGCCTTATATTACTTTAAGCATTTCCAGATTATAAAGGCAATACAACAAGAGTCTTCAGATTACAGTTAACTATTATTCTAAAATGTTTTTGACAATACATGTACTAGAACACATCTCTAAGTTGACTGTTTGTCTATTTCTTATGTATGCATTAAGTTAAATTATGTCCCCTTACATAATCAAATTGCCTTTATTTTGCTTTTCACTGTCAGAAAATCTTAACAATTAATGGCATTTGCATGGAAAATGAATAAACCATTAAATCATGCTTATATAACATTATAATTTCATTCTTTGTCAAAAATAATGTCTTGTCAATGTAAAGCAACCCCTATTGCTATCTCTATTTCAGCCAAATATGAGGGCTAAATGAATAAGTAAGGACCCCTTAACCACTTAATGGTTCCAAAAATGCTCCTACTGGTGTCATGATACCTCAGAACTACAAATAAAACCCGAAGAAAACTAGTATAGTTGTACTTGTGTTGAAAAAAATAAGAAATTATGCAATTTATTTATTTCGGTGGAAATAATAGGATGTACATGCAATCAAAGAATGTCGCGTCTCAAATTCCAGTGGTTGCACATGTGTCAGACACTGCGAAAAGTTAAACCGAGCCTATATAATTAAAAATGCATTGAAAGTTACATAAAAACAATGAAGTCCTACTTTTTAGGTAAATTTTTACATTATTACCAACAGATCAGGTAAAATTTGCTGAATCAGCAATTTTTACTCTCAGGGTGGAATTTAAGGCTTGTTTTTATCATAGTTGCCCTAAATCAAATTTTTATTGATAAACTTACAAATTGCATAGGTAAAAAAATTTCTTTTATTGATTTAGTGTAAAAATATATATCCCCCTTAAGGTGGCACGGTAGTATTTCCTGGCCCATAGGGGTTATGATAGCCTTTTTAAAATTTTCACCACTTTCTAACACTGCAAAAAATTCTACATTCACAGTTAACTGAAGTACTTTCATTTTACTATTTAGAAATGAATTTGAATATGTATCATGACCGTTTACTTTTTTTGCTATATTTAAATACCTAAGGCCACTAGTGTTTTTAGGTCTTTTATGGTGCAGTGAATACAAAATTAAAAAAAATTCTCAAAAATTCATTTTCATCTGTATGTAAAATTATTTCATATTTTTCTACACCTGATTCATCCCTCAGTTTGGGAAAGTATGTTCAGTTGATACTGTATTTTTTGTCCAATCACACTGTTTAGATACATTAACCTAAGTAGGGTACACAAAAGAGCAACCTAAATTCTGGAATGCAAATACTACCGTGCCACCTTAACCAAGACATAACAAACCTGAAACCAGTCATGACACCTATGATGCATAGACTTCTTACTTTTGAACATAGTACAATAAAGAATACTTGTCTGCACTCATTTCTTACCAAAAAAAAATGAAAGATTACAACCCTACCCCATCTGGCAGATTTTCACTTTTTTTTTTATCTTACCATTTTAACCTAAGGAGTGCACAAAACCCAAATAGATGATGTTTCAACAAAACACAGAAGTCAAACATGGTGATTCAGGAGGAATTATTGGATTGCCAACTCTATTTATGGTTAATCTGACTAAAAGAAACAGTTTAAGCACCAAATCATGAAAAATGATATTAAAGTCCATTCCACATTTTACAGCATGCCTTATATTACTTTAAGCATTTCCAGATTATAAAGGCAATACAACAAGAGTCTTCAGATTACAGTTAACTATTATTCTAAAATGTTTTTGACAATACATGTACTAGAACACATCTCTAAGTTGACTGTTTGTCTATTTCTTATGTATGCATTAAGTTAAATTATGTCCCCTTACATAATCAAATTGCCTTTATTTTGCTTTTCACTGTCAGAAAATCTTAACAATTAATGGCATTTGCATGGAAAATGAATAAACCATTAAATCATGCTTATATAACATTATAATTTCATTCTTTGTCAAAAATAATGTCTTGTCAATGTAAAGCAACCCCTATTGCTATCTCTATTTCAGCCAAATATGAGGGCTAAATGAATAAGTAAGGACCCCTTAACCACTTAATGGTTCCAAAAATGCTCCTACTGGTGTCATGATACCTCAGAACTACAAATAAAACCCGAAGAAAACTAGTATAGTTGTACTTGTGTTGAAAAAAATAAGAAATTATGCAATTTATTTATTTCGGTGGAAATAATAGGATGTACATGCAATCAAAGAATGTCGCGTCTCAAATTCCAGTGGTTGCACATGTGTCAGACACTGCGAAAAGTTAAACCGAGCCTATATAATTAAAAATGCATTGAAAGTTACATAAAAACAATGAAGTCCTACTTTTTAGGTAAATTTTTACATTATTACCAACAGATCAGGTAAAATTTGCTGAATCAGCAATTTTTACTCTCAGGGTGGAATTTAAGGCTTGTTTTTATCATAGTTGCCCTAAATCAAATTTTTATTGATAAACTTACAAATTGCATAGGTAAAAAAATTTCTTTTATTGATTTAGTGTAAAAATATATATCCCCCTTAAGGTGGCACGGTAGTATTTCCTGGCCCATAGGGGTTATGATAGCCTTTTTAAAATTTTCACCACTTTCTAACACTGCAAAAAATTCTACATTCACAGTTAACTGAAGTACTTTCATTTTACTATTTAGAAATGAATTTGAATATGTATCATGACCGTTTACTTTTTTTGCTATATTTAAATACCTAAGGCCACTAGTGTTTTTAGGTCTTTTATGGTGCAGTGAATACAAAATTAAAAAAAATTCTCAAAAATTCATTTTCATCTGTATGTAAAATTATTTCATATTTTTCTACACCTGATTCATCCCTCAGTTTGGGAAAGTATGTTCAGTTGATACTGTATTTTTTGTCCAATCACACTGTTTAGATACATTAACCTAAGTAGGGTACACAAAAGAGCAACCTAAATTCTGGAATGCAAATACTACCGTGCCACCTTAACCAAGACATAACAAACCTGAAACCAGTCATGACACCTATGATGCATAGACTTCTTACTTTTGAACATAGTACAATAAAGAATACTTGTCTGCACTCATTTCTTACCAAAAAAAAATGAAAGATTACAACCCTACCCCATCTGGCAGATTTTCACTTTTTTTTTTATCTTACCATTTTAACCTAAGGAGTGCACAAAACCCAAATAGATGATGTTTCAACAAAACACAGAAGTCAAACATGGTGATTCAGGAGGAATTATTGGATTGCCAACTCTATTTATGGTTAATCTGACTAAAAGAAACAGTTTAAGCACCAAATCATGAAAAATGATATTAAAGTCCATTCCACATTTTACAGCATGCCTTATATTACTTTAAGCATTTCCAGATTATAAAGGCAATACAACAAGAGTCTTCAGATTACAGTTAACTATTATTCTAAAATGTTTTTGACAATACATGTACTAGAACACATCTCTAAGTTGACTGTTTGTCTATTTCTTATGTATGCATTAAGTTAAATTATGTCCCCTTACATAATCAAATTGCCTTTATTTTGCTTTTCACTGTCAGAAAATCTTAACAATTAATGGCATTTGCATGGAAAATGAATAAACCATTAAATCATGCTTATATAACATTATAATTTCATTCTTTGTCAAAAATAATGTCTTGTCAATGTAAAGCAACCCCTATTGCTATCTCTATTTCAGCCAAATATGAGGGCTAAATGAATAAGTAAGGACCCCTTAACCACTTAATGGTTCCAAAAATGCTCCTACTGGTGTCATGATACCTCAGAACTACAAATAAAACCCGAAGAAAACTAGTATAGTTGTACTTGTGTTGAAAAAAATAAGAAATTATGCAATTTATTTATTTCGGTGGAAATAATAGGATGTACATGCAATCAAAGAATGTCGCGTCTCAAATTCCAGTGGTTGCACATGTGTCAGACACTGCGAAAAGTTAAACCGAGCCTATATAATTAAAAATGCATTGAAAGTTACATAAAAACAATGAAGTCCTACTTTTTAGGTAAATTTTTACATTATTACCAACAGATCAGGTAAAATTTGCTGAATCAGCAATTTTTACTCTCAGGGTGGAATTTAAGGCTTGTTTTTATCATAGTTGCCCTAAATCAAATTTTTATTGATAAACTTACAAATTGCATAGGTAAAAAAATTTCTTTTATTGATTTAGTGTAAAAATATATATCCCCCTTAAGGTGGCACGGTAGTATTTCCTGGCCCATAGGGGTTATGATAGCCTTTTTAAAATTTTCACCACTTTCTAACACTGCAAAAAATTCTACATTCACAGTTAACTGAAGTACTTTCATTTTACTATTTAGAAATGAATTTGAATATGTATCATGACCGTTTACTTTTTTTGCTATATTTAAATACCTAAGGCCACTAGTGTTTTTAGGTCTTTTATGGTGCAGTGAATACAAAATTAAAAAAAATTCTCAAAAATTCATTTTCATCTGTATGTAAAATTATTTCATATTTTTCTACACCTGATTCATCCCTCAGTTTGGGAAAGTATGTTCAGTTGATACTGTATTTTTTGTCCAATCACACTGTTTAGATACATTAACCTAAGTAGGGTACACAAAAGAGCAACCTAAATTCTGGAATGCAAATACTACCGTGCCACCTTAACCAAGACATAACAAACCTGAAACCAGTCATGACACCTATGATGCATAGACTTCTTACTTTTGAACATAGTACAATAAAGAATACTTGTCTGCACTCATTTCTTACCAAAAAAAAATGAAAGATTACAACCCTACCCCATCTGGCAGATTTTCACTTTTTTTTTTATCTTACCATTTTAACCTAAGGAGTGCACAAAACCCAAATAGATGATGTTTCAACAAAACACAGAAGTCAAACATGGTGATTCAGGAGGAATTATTGGATTGCCAACTCTATTTATGGTTAATCTGACTAAAAGAAACAGTTTAAGCACCAAATCATGAAAAATGATATTAAAGTCCATTCCACATTTTACAGCATGCCTTATATTACTTTAAGCATTTCCAGATTATAAAGGCAATACAACAAGAGTCTTCAGATTACAGTTAACTATTATTCTAAAATGTTTTTGACAATACATGTACTAGAACACATCTCTAAGTTGACTGTTTGTCTATTTCTTATGTATGCATTAAGTTAAATTATGTCCCCTTACATAATCAAATTGCCTTTATTTTGCTTTTCACTGTCAGAAAATCTTAACAATTAATGGCATTTGCATGGAAAATGAATAAACCATTAAATCATGCTTATATAACATTATAATTTCATTCTTTGTCAAAAATAATGTCTTGTCAATGTAAAGCAACCCCTATTGCTATCTCTATTTCAGCCAAATATGAGGGCTAAATGAATAAGTAAGGACCCCTTAACCACTTAATGGTTCCAAAAATGCTCCTACTGGTGTCATGATACCTCAGAACTACAAATAAAACCCGAAGAAAACTAGTATAGTTGTACTTGTGTTGAAAAAAATAAGAAATTATGCAATTTATTTATTTCGGTGGAAATAATAGGATGTACATGCAATCAAAGAATGTCGCGTCTCAAATTCCAGTGGTTGCACATGTGTCAGACACTGCGAAAAGTTAAACCGAGCCTATATAATTAAAAATGCATTGAAAGTTACATAAAAACAATGAAGTCCTACTTTTTAGGTAAATTTTTACATTATTACCAACAGATCAGGTAAAATTTGCTGAATCAGCAATTTTTACTCTCAGGGTGGAATTTAAGGCTTGTTTTTATCATAGTTGCCCTAAATCAAATTTTTATTGATAAACTTACAAATTGCATAGGTAAAAAAATTTCTTTTATTGATTTAGTGTAAAAATATATATCCCCCTTAAGGTGGCACGGTAGTATTTCCTGGCCCATAGGGGTTATGATAGCCTTTTTAAAATTTTCACCACTTTCTAACACTGCAAAAAATTCTACATTCACAGTTAACTGAAGTACTTTCATTTTACTATTTAGAAATGAATTTGAATATGTATCATGACCGTTTACTTTTTTTGCTATATTTAAATACCTAAGGCCACTAGTGTTTTTAGGTCTTTTATGGTGCAGTGAATACAAAATTAAAAAAAATTCTCAAAAATTCATTTTCATCTGTATGTAAAATTATTTCATATTTTTCTACACCTGATTCATCCCTCAGTTTGGGAAAGTATGTTCAGTTGATACTGTATTTTTTGTCCAATCACACTGTTTAGATACATTAACCTAAGTAGGGTACACAAAAGAGCAACCTAAATTCTGGAATGCAAATACTACCGTGCCACCTTAACCAAGACATAACAAACCTGAAACCAGTCATGACACCTATGATGCATAGACTTCTTACTTTTGAACATAGTACAATAAAGAATACTTGTCTGCACTCATTTCTTACCAAAAAAAAATGAAAGATTACAACCCTACCCCATCTGGCAGATTTTCACTTTTTTTTTTATCTTACCATTTTAACCTAAGGAGTGCACAAAACCCAAATAGATGATGTTTCAACAAAACACAGAAGTCAAACATGGTGATTCAGGAGGAATTATTGGATTGCCAACTCTATTTATGGTTAATCTGACTAAAAGAAACAGTTTAAGCACCAAATCATGAAAAATGATATTAAAGTCCATTCCACATTTTACAGCATGCCTTATATTACTTTAAGCATTTCCAGATTATAAAGGCAATACAACAAGAGTCTTCAGATTACAGTTAACTATTATTCTAAAATGTTTTTGACAATACATGTACTAGAACACATCTCTAAGTTGACTGTTTGTCTATTTCTTATGTATGCATTAAGTTAAATTATGTCCCCTTACATAATCAAATTGCCTTTATTTTGCTTTTCACTGTCAGAAAATCTTAACAATTAATGGCATTTGCATGGAAAATGAATAAACCATTAAATCATGCTTATATAACATTATAATTTCATTCTTTGTCAAAAATAATGTCTTGTCAATGTAAAGCAACCCCTATTGCTATCTCTATTTCAGCCAAATATGAGGGCTAAATGAATAAGTAAGGACCCCTTAACCACTTAATGGTTCCAAAAATGCTCCTACTGGTGTCATGATACCTCAGAACTACAAATAAAACCCGAAGAAAACTAGTATAGTTGTACTTGTGTTGAAAAAAATAAGAAATTATGCAATTTATTTATTTCGGTGGAAATAATAGGATGTACATGCAATCAAAGAATGTCGCGTCTCAAATTCCAGTGGTTGCACATGTGTCAGACACTGCGAAAAGTTAAACCGAGCCTATATAATTAAAAATGCATTGAAAGTTGCATAAAAACAATGAAGTCCTACTTTTTAGGTAAATTTTTACATTATTACCAACAGATCAGGTAAAATTTGCTGAATCAGCAATTTTTACTCTCAGGGTGGAATTTAAGGCTTGTTTTTATCATAGTTGCCCTAAATCAAATTTTTATTGATAAACTTACAAATTGCATAGGTAAAAAAATTTCTTTTATTGATTTAGTGTAAAAATATATATCCCCCTTAAGGTGGCACGGTAGTATTTCCTGGCCCATAGGGGTTATGATAGCCTTTTTAAAATTTTCACCACTTTCTAACACTGCAAAAAATTCTACATTCACAGTTAACTGAAGTACTTTCATTTTACTATTTAGAAATGAATTTGAATATGTATCATGACCGTTTACTTTTTTTGCTATATTTAAATACCTAAGGCCACTAGTGTTTTTAGGTCTTTTATGGTGCAGTGAATACAAAATTAAAAAAAATTCTCAAAAATTCATTTTCATCTGTATGTAAAATTATTTCATATTTTTCTACACCTGATTCATCCCTCAGTTTGGGAAAGTATGTTCAGTTGATACTGTATTTTTTGTCCAATCACACTGTTTAGATACATTAACCTAAGTAGGGTACACAAAAGAGCAACCTAAATTCTGGAATGCAAATACTACCGTGCCACCTTAACCAAGACATAACAAACCTGAAACCAGTCATGACACCTATGATGCATAGACTTCTTACTTTTGAACATAGTACAATAAAGAATACTTGTCTGCACTCATTTCTTACCAAAAAAAAATGAAAGATTACAACCCTACCCCATCTGGCAGATTTTCACTTTTTTTTTTATCTTACCATTTTAACCTAAGGAGTGCACAAAACCCAAATAGATGATGTTTCAACAAAACACAGAAGTCAAACATGGTGATTCAGGAGGAATTATTGGATTGCCAACTCTATTTATGGTTAATCTGACTAAAAGAAACAGTTTAAGCACCAAATCATGAAAAATGATATTAAAGTCCATTCCACATTTTACAGCATGCCTTATATTACTTTAAGCATTTCCAGATTATAAAGGCAATACAACAAGAGTCTTCAGATTACAGTTAACTATTATTCTAAAATGTTTTTGACAATACATGTACTAGAACACATCTCTAAGTTGACTGTTTGTCTATTTCTTATGTATGCATTAAGTTAAATTATGTCCCCTTACATAATCAAATTGCCTTTATTTTGCTTTTCACTGTCAGAAAATCTTAACAATTAATGGCATTTGCATGGAAAATGAATAAACCATTAAATCATGCTTATATAACATTATAATTTCATTCTTTGTCAAAAATAATGTCTTGTCAATGTAAAGCAACCCCTATTGCTATCTCTATTTCAGCCAAATATGAGGGCTAAATGAATAAGTAAGGACCCCTTAACCACTTAATGGTTCCAAAAATGCTCCTACTGGTGTCATGATACCTCAGAACTACAAATAAAACCCGAAGAAAACTAGTATAGTTGTACTTGTGTTGAAAAAAATAAGAAATTATGCAATTTATTTATTTCGGTGGAAATAATAGGATGTACATGCAATCAAAGAATGTCGCGTCTCAAATTCCAGTGGTTGCACATGTGTCAGACACTGCGAAAAGTTAAACCGAGCCTATATAATTAAAAATGCATTGAAAGTTACATAAAAACAATGAAGTCCTACTTTTTAGGTAAATTTTTACATTATTACCAACAGATCAGGTAAAATTTGCTGAATCAGCAATTTTTACTCTCAGGGTGGAATTTAAGGCTTGTTTTTATCATAGTTGCCCTAAATCAAATTTTTATTGATAAACTTACAAATTGCATAGGTAAAAAAATTTCTTTTATTGATTTAGTGTAAAAATATATATCCCCCTTAAGGTGGCACGGTAGTATTTCCTGGCCCATAGGGGTTATGATAGCCTTTTTAAAATTTTCACCACTTTCTAACACTGCAAAAAATTCTACATTCACAGTTAACTGAAGTACTTTCATTTTACTATTTAGAAATGAATTTGAATATGTATCATGACCGTTTACTTTTTTTGCTATATTTAAATACCTAAGGCCACTAGTGTTTTTAGGTCTTTTATGGTGCAGTGAATACAAAATTAAAAAAAATTCTCAAAAATTCATTTTCATCTGTATGTAAAATTATTTCATATTTTTCTACACCTGATTCATCCCTCAGTTTGGGAAAGTATGTTCAGTTGATACTGTATTTTTTGTCCAATCACACTGTTTAGATACATTAACCTAAGTAGGGTACACAAAAGAGCAACCTAAATTCTGGAATGCAAATACTACCGTGCCACCTTAACCAAGACATAACAAACCTGAAACCAGTCATGACACCTATGATGCATAGACTTCTTACTTTTGAACATAGTACAATAAAGAATACTTGTCTGCACTCATTTCTTACCAAAAAAAAATGAAAGATTACAACCCTACCCCATCTGGCAGATTTTCACTTTTTTTTTTATCTTACCATTTTAACCTAAGGAGTGCACAAAACCCAAATAGATGATGTTTCAACAAAACACAGAAGTCAAACATGGTGATTCAGGAGGAATTATTGGATTGCCAACTCTATTTATGGTTAATCTGACTAAAAGAAACAGTTTAAGCACCAAATCATGAAAAATGATATTAAAGTCCATTCCACATTTTACAGCATGCCTTATATTACTTTAAGCATTTCCAGATTATAAAGGCAATACAACAAGAGTCTTCAGATTACAGTTAACTATTATTCTAAAATGTTTTTGACAATACATGTACTAGAACACATCTCTAAGTTGACTGTTTGTCTATTTCTTATGTATGCATTAAGTTAAATTATGTCCCCTTACATAATCAAATTGCCTTTATTTTGCTTTTCACTGTCAGAAAATCTTAACAATTAATGGCATTTGCATGGAAAATGAATAAACCATTAAATCATGCTTATATAACATTATAATTTCATTCTTTGTCAAAAATAATGTCTTGTCAATGTAAAGCAACCCCTATTGCTATCTCTATTTCAGCCAAATATGAGGGCTAAATGAATAAGTAAGGACCCCTTAACCACTTAATGGTTCCAAAAATGCTCCTACTGGTGTCATGATACCTCAGAACTACAAATAAAACCCGAAGAAAACTAGTATAGTTGTACTTGTGTTGAAAAAAATAAGAAATTATGCAATTTATTTATTTCGGTGGAAATAATAGGATGTACATGCAATCAAAGAATGTCGCGTCTCAAATTCCAGTGGTTGCACATGTGTCAGACACTGCGAAAAGTTAAACCGAGCCTATATAATTAAAAATGCATTGAAAGTTACATAAAAACAATGAAGTCCTACTTTTTAGGTAAATTTTTACATTATTACCAACAGATCAGGTAAAATTTGCTGAATCAGCAATTTTTACTCTCAGGGTGGAATTTAAGGCTTGTTTTTATCATAGTTGCCCTAAATCAAATTTTTATTGATAAACTTACAAATTGCATAGGTAAAAAAATTTCTTTTATTGATTTAGTGTAAAAATATATATCCCCCTTAAGGTGGCACGGTAGTATTTCCTGGCCCATAGGGGTTATGATAGCCTTTTTAAAATTTTCACCACTTTCTAACACTGCAAAAAATTCTACATTCACAGTTAACTGAAGTACTTTCATTTTACTATTTAGAAATGAATTTGAATATGTATCATGACCGTTTACTTTTTTTGCTATATTTAAATACCTAAGGCCACTAGTGTTTTTAGGTCTTTTATGGTGCAGTGAATACAAAATTAAAAAAAATTCTCAAAAATTCATTTTCATCTGTATGTAAAATTATTTCATATTTTTCTACACCTGATTCATCCCTCAGTTTGGGAAAGTATGTTCAGTTGATACTGTATTTTTTGTCCAATCACACTGTTTAGATACATTAACCTAAGTAGGGTACACAAAAGAGCAACCTAAATTCTGGAATGCAAATACTACCGTGCCACCTTAACCAAGACATAACAAACCTGAAACCAGTCATGACACCTATGATGCATAGACTTCTTACTTTTGAACATAGTACAATAAAGAATACTTGTCTGCACTCATTTCTTACCAAAAAAAAATGAAAGATTACAACCCTACCCCATCTGGCAGATTTTCACTTTTTTTTTTATCTTACCATTTTAACCTAAGGAGTGCACAAAACCCAAATAGATGATGTTTCAACAAAACACAGAAGTCAAACATGGTGATTCAGGAGGAATTATTGGATTGCCAACTCTATTTATGGTTAATCTGACTAAAAGAAACAGTTTAAGCACCAAATCATGAAAAATGATATTAAAGTCCATTCCACATTTTACAGCATGCCTTATATTACTTTAAGCATTTCCAGATTATAAAGGCAATACAACAAGAGTCTTCAGATTACAGTTAACTATTATTCTAAAATGTTTTTGACAATACATGTACTAGAACACATCTCTAAGTTGACTGTTTGTCTATTTCTTATGTATGCATTAAGTTAAATTATGTCCCCTTACATAATCAAATTGCCTTTATTTTGCTTTTCACTGTCAGAAAATCTTAACAATTAATGGCATTTGCATGGAAAATGAATAAACCATTAAATCATGCTTATATAACATTATAATTTCATTCTTTGTCAAAAATAATGTCTTGTCAATGTAAAGCAACCCCTATTGCTATCTCTATTTCAGCCAAATATGAGGGCTAAATGAATAAGTAAGGACCCCTTAACCACTTAATGGTTCCAAAAATGCTCCTACTGGTGTCATGATACCTCAGAACTACAAATAAAACCCGAAGAAAACTAGTATAGTTGTACTTGTGTTGAAAAAAATAAGAAATTATGCAATTTATTTATTTCGGTGGAAATAATAGGATGTACATGCAATCAAAGAATGTCGCGTCTCAAATTCCAGTGGTTGCACATGTGTCAGACACTGCGAAAAGTTAAACCGAGCCTATATAATTAAAAATGCATTGAAAGTTACATAAAAACAATGAAGTCCTACTTTTTAGGTAAATTTTTACATTATTACCAACAGATCAGGTAAAATTTGCTGAATCAGCAATTTTTACTCTCAGGGTGGAATTTAAGGCTTGTTTTTATCATAGTTGCCCTAAATCAAATTTTTATTGATAAACTTACAAATTGCATAGGTAAAAAAATTTCTTTTATTGATTTAGTGTAAAAATATATATCCCCCTTAAGGTGGCACGGTAGTATTTCCTGGCCCATAGGGGTTATGATAGCCTTTTTAAAATTTTCACCACTTTCTAACACTGCAAAAAATTCTACATTCACAGTTAACTGAAGTACTTTCATTTTACTATTTAGAAATGAATTTGAATATGTATCATGACCGTTTACTTTTTTTGCTATATTTAAATACCTAAGGCCACTAGTGTTTTTAGGTCTTTTATGGTGCAGTGAATACAAAATTAAAAAAAATTCTCAAAAATTCATTTTCATCTGTATGTAAAATTATTTCATATTTTTCTACACCTGATTCATCCCTCAGTTTGGGAAAGTATGTTCAGTTGATACTGTATTTTTTGTCCAATCACACTGTTTAGATACATTAACCTAAGTAGGGTACACAAAAGAGCAACCTAAATTCTGGAATGCAAATACTACCGTGCCACCTTAACCAAGACATAACAAACCTGAAACCAGTCATGACACCTATGATGCATAGACTTCTTACTTTTGAACATAGTACAATAAAGAATACTTGTCTGCACTCATTTCTTACCAAAAAAAAATGAAAGATTACAACCCTACCCCATCTGGCAGATTTTCACTTTTTTTTTTATCTTACCATTTTAACCTAAGGAGTGCACAAAACCCAAATAGATGATGTTTCAACAAAACACAGAAGTCAAACATGGTGATTCAGGAGGAATTATTGGATTGCCAACTCTATTTATGGTTAATCTGACTAAAAGAAACAGTTTAAGCACCAAATCATGAAAAATGATATTAAAGTCCATTCCACATTTTACAGCATGCCTTATATTACTTTAAGCATTTCCAGATTATAAAGGCAATACAACAAGAGTCTTCAGATTACAGTTAACTATTATTCTAAAATGTTTTTGACAATACATGTACTAGAACACATCTCTAAGTTGACTGTTTGTCTATTTCTTATGTATGCATTAAGTTAAATTATGTCCCCTTACATAATCAAATTGCCTTTATTTTGCTTTTCACTGTCAGAAAATCTTAACAATTAATGGCATTTGCATGGAAAATGAATAAACCATTAAATCATGCTTATATAACATTATAATTTCATTCTTTGTCAAAAATAATGTCTTGTCAATGTAAAGCAACCCCTATTGCTATCTCTATTTCAGCCAAATATGAGGGCTAAATGAATAAGTAAGGACCCCTTAACCACTTAATGGTTCCAAAAATGCTCCTACTGGTGTCATGATACCTCAGAACTACAAATAAAACCCGAAGAAAACTAGTATAGTTGTACTTGTGTTGAAAAAAATAAGAAATTATGCAATTTATTTATTTCGGTGGAAATAATAGGATGTACATGCAATCAAAGAATGTCGCGTCTCAAATTCCAGTGGTTGCACATGTGTCAGACACTGCGAAAAGTTAAACCGAGCCTATATAATTAAAAATGCATTGAAAGTTACATAAAAACAATGAAGTCCTACTTTTTAGGTAAATTTTTACATTATTACCAACAGATCAGGTAAAATTTGCTGAATCAGCAATTTTTACTCTCAGGGTGGAATTTAAGGCTTGTTTTTATCATAGTTGCCCTAAATCAAATTTTTATTGATAAACTTACAAATTGCATAGGTAAAAAAATTTCTTTTATTGATTTAGTGTAAAAATATATATCCCCCTTAAGGTGGCACGGTAGTATTTCCTGGCCCATAGGGGTTATGATAGCCTTTTTAAAATTTTCACCACTTTCTAACACTGCAAAAAATTCTACATTCACAGTTAACTGAAGTACTTTCATTTTACTATTTAGAAATGAATTTGAATATGTATCATGACCGTTTACTTTTTTTGCTATATTTAAATACCTAAGGCCACTAGTGTTTTTAGGTCTTTTATGGTGCAGTGAATACAAAATTAAAAAAAATTCTCAAAAATTCATTTTCATCTGTATGTAAAATTATTTCATATTTTTCTACACCTGATTCATCCCTCAGTTTGGGAAAGTATGTTCAGTTGATACTGTATTTTTTGTCCAATCACACTGTTTAGATACATTAACCTAAGTAGGGTACACAAAAGAGCAACCTAAATTCTGGAATGCAAATACTACCGTGCCACCTTAACCAAGACATAACAAACCTGAAACCAGTCATGACACCTATGATGCATAGACTTCTTACTTTTGAACATAGTACAATAAAGAATACTTGTCTGCACTCATTTCTTACCAAAAAAAAATGAAAGATTACAACCCTACCCCATCTGGCAGATTTTCACTTTTTTTTTTATCTTACCATTTTAAC
Organism: Mytilus galloprovincialis; assembly: GCF_965363235.1. NCBI lineage: Eukaryota > Metazoa > Mollusca > Bivalvia > Mytilida > Mytilidae > Mytilus > Mytilus galloprovincialis. The sequence continues at coordinate 41,397,703 of NC_134850.1, read as the reverse complement.
CTAAGGAGTGCACAAAACCCAAATAGATGATGTTTCAACAAAACACAGAAGTCAAACATGGTGATTCAGGAGGAATTATTGGATTGCCAACTCTATTTATGGTTAATCTGACTAAAAGAAACAGTTTAAGCACCAAATCATGAAAAATGATATTAAAGTCCATTCCACATTTTACAGCATGCCTTATATTACTTTAAGCATTTCCAGATTATAAAGGCAATACAACAAGAGTCTTCAGATTACAGTTAACTATTATTCTAAAATGTTTTTGACAATACATGTACTAGAACACATCTCTAAGTTGACTGTTTGTCTATTTCTTATGTATGCATTAAGTTAAATTATGTCCCCTTACATAATCAAATTGCCTTTATTTTGCTTTTCACTGTCAGAAAATCTTAACAATTAATGGCATTTGCATGGAAAATGAATAAACCATTAAATCATGCTTATATAACATTATAATTTCATTCTTTGTCAAAAATAATGTCTTGTCAATGTAAAGCAACCCCTATTGCTATCTCTATTTCAGCCAAATATGAGGGCTAAATGAATAAGTAAGGACCCCTTAACCACTTAATGGTTCCAAAAATGCTCCTACTGGTGTCATGATACCTCAGAACTACAAATAAAACCCGAAGAAAACTAGTATAGTTGTACTTGTGTTGAAAAAAATAAGAAATTATGCAATTTATTTATTTCGGTGGAAATAATAGGATGTACATGCAATCAAAGAATGTCGCGTCTCAAATTCCAGTGGTTGCACATGTGTCAGACACTGCGAAAAGTTAAACCGAGCCTATATAATTAAAAATGCATTGAAAGTTACATAAAAACAATGAAGTCCTACTTTTTAGGTAAATTTTTACATTATTACCAACAGATCAGGTAAAATTTGCTGAATCAGCAATTTTTACTCTCAGGGTGGAATTTAAGGCTTGTTTTTATCATAGTTGCCCTAAATCAAATTTTTATTGATAAACTTACAAATTGCATAGGTAAAAAAATTTCTTTTATTGATTTAGTGTAAAAATATATATCCCCCTTAAGGTGGCACGGTAGTATTTCCTGGCCCATAGGGGTTATGATAGCCTTTTTAAAATTTTCACCACTTTCTAACACTGCAAAAAATTCTACATTCACAGTTAACTGAAGTACTTTCATTTTACTATTTAGAAATGAATTTGAATATGTATCATGACCGTTTACTTTTTTTGCTATATTTAAATACCTAAGGCCACTAGTGTTTTTAGGTCTTTTATGGTGCAGTGAATACAAAATTAAAAAAAATTCTCAAAAATTCATTTTCATCTGTATGTAAAATTATTTCATATTTTTCTACACCTGATTCATCCCTCAGTTTGGGAAAGTATGTTCAGTTGATACTGTATTTTTTGTCCAATCACACTGTTTAGATACATTAACCTAAGTAGGGTACACAAAAGAGCAACCTAAATTCTGGAATGCAAATACTACCGTGCCACCTTAACCAAGACATAACAAACCTGAAACCAGTCATGACACCTATGATGCATAGACTTCTTACTTTTGAACATAGTACAATAAAGAATACTTGTCTGCACTCATTTCTTACCAAAAAAAAATGAAAGATTACAACCCTACCCCATCTGGCAGATTTTCACTTTTTTTTTTATCTTACCATTTTAACCTAAGGAGTGCACAAAACCCAAATAGATGATGTTTCAACAAAACACAGAAGTCAAACATGGTGATTCAGGAGGAATTATTGGATTGCCAACTCTATTTATGGTTAATCTGACTAAAAGAAACAGTTTAAGCACCAAATCATGAAAAATGATATTAAAGTCCATTCCACATTTTACAGCATGCCTTATATTACTTTAAGCATTTCCAGATTATAAAGGCAATACAACAAGAGTCTTCAGATTACAGTTAACTATTATTCTAAAATGTTTTTGACAATACATGTACTAGAACACATCTCTAAGTTGACTGTTTGTCTATTTCTTATGTATGCATTAAGTTAAATTATGTCCCCTTACATAATCAAATTGCCTTTATTTTGCTTTTCACTGTCAGAAAATCTTAACAATTAATGGCATTTGCATGGAAAATGAATAAACCATTAAATCATGCTTATATAACATTATAATTTCATTCTTTGTCAAAAATAATGTCTTGTCAATGTAAAGCAACCCCTATTGCTATCTCTATTTCAGCCAAATATGAGGGCTAAATGAATAAGTAAGGACCCCTTAACCACTTAATGGTTCCAAAAATGCTCCTACTGGTGTCATGATACCTCAGAACTACAAATAAAACCCGAAGAAAACTAGTATAGTTGTACTTGTGTTGAAAAAAATAAGAAATTATGCAATTTATTTATTTCGGTGGAAATAATAGGATGTACATGCAATCAAAGAATGTCGCGTCTCAAATTCCAGTGGTTGCACATGTGTCAGACACTGCGAAAAGTTAAACCGAGCCTATATAATTAAAAATGCATTGAAAGTTACATAAAAACAATGAAGTCCTACTTTTTAGGTAAATTTTTACATTATTACCAACAGATCAGGTAAAATTTGCTGAATCAGCAATTTTTACTCTCAGGGTGGAATTTAAGGCTTGTTTTTATCATAGTTGCCCTAAATCAAATTTTTATTGATAAACTTACAAATTGCATAGGTAAAAAAATTTCTTTTATTGATTTAGTGTAAAAATATATATCCCCCTTAAGGTGGCACGGTAGTATTTCCTGGCCCATAGGGGTTATGATAGCCTTTTTAAAATTTTCACCACTTTCTAACACTGCAAAAAATTCTACATTCACAGTTAACTGAAGTACTTTCATTTTACTATTTAGAAATGAATTTGAATATGTATCATGACCGTTTACTTTTTTTGCTATATTTAAATACCTAAGGCCACTAGTGTTTTTAGGTCTTTTATGGTGCAGTGAATACAAAATTAAAAAAAATTCTCAAAAATTCATTTTCATCTGTATGTAAAATTATTTCATATTTTTCTACACCTGATTCATCCCTCAGTTTGGGAAAGTATGTTCAGTTGATACTGTATTTTTTGTCCAATCACACTGTTTAGATACATTAACCTAAGTAGGGTACACAAAAGAGCAACCTAAATTCTGGAATGCAAATACTACCGTGCCACCTTAACCAAGACATAACAAACCTGAAACCAGTCATGACACCTATGATGCATAGACTTCTTACTTTTGAACATAGTACAATAAAGAATACTTGTCTGCACTCATTTCTTACCAAAAAAAAATGAAAGATTACAACCCTACCCCATCTGGCAGATTTTCACTTTTTTTTTTATCTTACCATTTTAACCTAAGGAGTGCACAAAACCCAAATAGATGATGTTTCAACAAAACACAGAAGTCAAACATGGTGATTCAGGAGGAATTATTGGATTGCCAACTCTATTTATGGTTAATCTGACTAAAAGAAACAGTTTAAGCACCAAATCATGAAAAATGATATTAAAGTCCATTCCACATTTTACAGCATGCCTTATATTACTTTAAGCATTTCCAGATTATAAAGGCAATACAACAAGAGTCTTCAGATTACAGTTAACTATTATTCTAAAATGTTTTTGACAATACATGTACTAGAACACATCTCTAAGTTGACTGTTTGTCTATTTCTTATGTATGCATTAAGTTAAATTATGTCCCCTTACATAATCAAATTGCCTTTATTTTGCTTTTCACTGTCAGAAAATCTTAACAATTAATGGCATTTGCATGGAAAATGAATAAACCATTAAATCATGCTTATATAACATTATAATTTCATTCTTTGTCAAAAATAATGTCTTGTCAATGTAAAGCAACCCCTATTGCTATCTCTATTTCAGCCAAATATGAGGGCTAAATGAATAAGTAAGGACCCCTTAACCACTTAATGGTTCCAAAAATGCTCCTACTGGTGTCATGATACCTCAGAACTACAAATAAAACCCGAAGAAAACTAGTATAGTTGTACTTGTGTTGAAAAAAATAAGAAATTATGCAATTTATTTATTTCGGTGGAAATAATAGGATGTACATGCAATCAAAGAATGTCGCGTCTCAAATTCCAGTGGTTGCACATGTGTCAGACACTGCGAAAAGTTAAACCGAGCCTATATAATTAAAAATGCATTGAAAGTTACATAAAAACAATGAAGTCCTACTTTTTAGGTAAATTTTTACATTATTACCAACAGATCAGGTAAAATTTGCTGAATCAGCAATTTTTACTCTCAGGGTGGAATTTAAGGCTTGTTTTTATCATAGTTGCCCTAAATCAAATTTTTATTGATAAACTTACAAATTGCATAGGTAAAAAAATTTCTTTTATTGATTTAGTGTAAAAATATATATCCCCCTTAAGGTGGCACGGTAGTATTTCCTGGCCCATAGGGGTTATGATAGCCTTTTTAAAATTTTCACCACTTTCTAACACTGCAAAAAATTCTACATTCACAGTTAACTGAAGTACTTTCATTTTACTATTTAGAAATGAATTTGAATATGTATCATGACCGTTTACTTTTTTTGCTATATTTAAATACCTAAGGCCACTAGTGTTTTTAGGTCTTTTATGGTGCAGTGAATACAAAATTAAAAAAAATTCTCAAAAATTCATTTTCATCTGTATGTAAAATTATTTCATATTTTTCTACACCTGATTCATCCCTCAGTTTGGGAAAGTATGTTCAGTTGATACTGTATTTTTTGTCCAATCACACTGTTTAGATACATTAACCTAAGTAGGGTACACAAAAGAGCAACCTAAATTCTGGAATGCAAATACTACCGTGCCACCTTAACCAAGACATAACAAACCTGAAACCAGTCATGACACCTATGATGCATAGACTTCTTACTTTTGAACATAGTACAATAAAGAATACTTGTCTGCACTCATTTCTTACCAAAAAAAAATGAAAGATTACAACCCTACCCCATCTGGCAGATTTTCACTTTTTTTTTTATCTTACCATTTTAACCTAAGGAGTGCACAAAACCCAAATAGATGATGTTTCAACAAAACACAGAAGTCAAACATGGTGATTCAGGAGGAATTATTGGATTGCCAACTCTATTTATGGTTAATCTGACTAAAAGAAACAGTTTAAGCACCAAATCATGAAAAATGATATTAAAGTCCATTCCACATTTTACAGCATGCCTTATATTACTTTAAGCATTTCCAGATTATAAAGGCAATACAACAAGAGTCTTCAGATTACAGTTAACTATTATTCTAAAATGTTTTTGACAATACATGTACTAGAACACATCTCTAAGTTGACTGTTTGTCTATTTCTTATGTATGCATTAAGTTAAATTATGTCCCCTTACATAATCAAATTGCCTTTATTTTGCTTTTCACTGTCAGAAAATCTTAACAATTAATGGCATTTGCATGGAAAATGAATAAACCATTAAATCATGCTTATATAACATTATAATTTCATTCTTTGTCAAAAATAATGTCTTGTCAATGTAAAGCAACCCCTATTGCTATCTCTATTTCAGCCAAATATGAGGGCTAAATGAATAAGTAAGGACCCCTTAACCACTTAATGGTTCCAAAAATGCTCCTACTGGTGTCATGATACCTCAGAACTACAAATAAAACCCGAAGAAAACTAGTATAGTTGTACTTGTGTTGAAAAAAATAAGAAATTATGCAATTTATTTATTTCGGTGGAAATAATAGGATGTACATGCAATCAAAGAATGTCGCGTCTCAAATTCCAGTGGTTGCACATGTGTCAGACACTGCGAAAAGTTAAACCGAGCCTATATAATTAAAAATGCATTGAAAGTTACATAAAAACAATGAAGTCCTACTTTTTAGGTAAATTTTTACATTATTACCAACAGATCAGGTAAAATTTGCTGAATCAGCAATTTTTACTCTCAGGGTGGAATTTAAGGCTTGTTTTTATCATAGTTGCCCTAAATCAAATTTTTATTGATAAACTTACAAATTGCATAGGTAAAAAAATTTCTTTTATTGATTTAGTGTAAAAATATATATCCCCCTTAAGGTGGCACGGTAGTATTTCCTGGCCCATAGGGGTTATGATAGCCTTTTTAAAATTTTCACCACTTTCTAACACTGCAAAAAATTCTACATTCACAGTTAACTGAAGTACTTTCATTTTACTATTTAGAAATGAATTTGAATATGTATCATGACCGTTTACTTTTTTTGCTATATTTAAATACCTAAGGCCACTAGTGTTTTTAGGTCTTTTATGGTGCAGTGAATACAAAATTAAAAAAAATTCTCAAAAATTCATTTTCATCTGTATGTAAAATTATTTCATATTTTTCTACACCTGATTCATCCCTCAGTTTGGGAAAGTATGTTCAGTTGATACTGTATTTTTTGTCCAATCACACTGTTTAGATACATTAACCTAAGTAGGGTACACAAAAGAGCAACCTAAATTCTGGAATGCAAATACTACCGTGCCACCTTAACCAAGACATAACAAACCTGAAACCAGTCATGACACCTATGATGCATAGACTTCTTACTTTTGAACATAGTACAATAAAGAATACTTGTCTGCACTCATTTCTTACCAAAAAAAAATGAAAGATTACAACCCTACCCCATCTGGCAGATTTTCACTTTTTTTTTTATCTTACCATTTTAACCTAAGGAGTGCACAAAACCCAAATAGATGATGTTTCAACAAAACACAGAAGTCAAACATGGTGATTCAGGAGGAATTATTGGATTGCCAACTCTATTTATGGTTAATCTGACTAAAAGAAACAGTTTAAGCACCAAATCATGAAAAATGATATTAAAGTCCATTCCACATTTTACAGCATGCCTTATATTACTTTAAGCATTTCCAGATTATAAAGGCAATACAACAAGAGTCTTCAGATTACAGTTAACTATTATTCTAAAATGTTTTTGACAATACATGTACTAGAACACATCTCTAAGTTGACTGTTTGTCTATTTCTTATGTATGCATTAAGTTAAATTATGTCCCCTTACATAATCAAATTGCCTTTATTTTGCTTTTCACTGTCAGAAAATCTTAACAATTAATGGCATTTGCATGGAAAATGAATAAACCATTAAATCATGCTTATATAACATTATAATTTCATTCTTTGTCAAAAATAATGTCTTGTCAATGTAAAGCAACCCCTATTGCTATCTCTATTTCAGCCAAATATGAGGGCTAAATGAATAAGTAAGGACCCCTTAACCACTTAATGGTTCCAAAAATGCTCCTACTGGTGTCATGATACCTCAGAACTACAAATAAAACCCGAAGAAAACTAGTATAGTTGTACTTGTGTTGAAAAAAATAAGAAATTATGCAATTTATTTATTTCGGTGGAAATAATAGGATGTACATGCAATCAAAGAATGTCGCGTCTCAAATTCCAGTGGTTGCACATGTGTCAGACACTGCGAAAAGTTAAACCGAGCCTATATAATTAAAAATGCATTGAAAGTTACATAAAAACAATGAAGTCCTACTTTTTAGGTAAATTTTTACATTATTACCAACAGATCAGGTAAAATTTGCTGAATCAGCAATTTTTACTCTCAGGGTGGAATTTAAGGCTTGTTTTTATCATAGTTGCCCTAAATCAAATTTTTATTGATAAACTTACAAATTGCATAGGTAAAAAAATTTCTTTTATTGATTTAGTGTAAAAATATATATCCCCCTTAAGGTGGCACGGTAGTATTTCCTGGCCCATAGGGGTTATGATAGCCTTTTTAAAATTTTCACCACTTTCTAACACTGCAAAAAATTCTACATTCACAGTTAACTGAAGTACTTTCATTTTACTATTTAGAAATGAATTTGAATATGTATCATGACCGTTTACTTTTTTTGCTATATTTAAATACCTAAGGCCACTAGTGTTTTTAGGTCTTTTATGGTGCAGTGAATACAAAATTAAAAAAAATTCTCAAAAATTCATTTTCATCTGTATGTAAAATTATTTCATATTTTTCTACACCTGATTCATCCCTCAGTTTGGGAAAGTATGTTCAGTTGATACTGTATTTTTTGTCCAATCACACTGTTTAGATACATTAACCTAAGTAGGGTACACAAAAGAGCAACCTAAATTCTGGAATGCAAATACTACCGTGCCACCTTAACCAAGACATAACAAACCTGAAACCAGTCATGACACCTATGATGCATAGACTTCTTACTTTTGAACATAGTACAATAAAGAATACTTGTCTGCACTCATTTCTTACCAAAAAAAAATGAAAGATTACAACCCTACCCCATCTGGCAGATTTTCACTTTTTTTTTTATCTTACCATTTTAACCTAAGGAGTGCACAAAACCCAAATAGATGATGTTTCAACAAAACACAGAAGTCAAACATGGTGATTCAGGAGGAATTATTGGATTGCCAACTCTATTTATGGTTAATCTGACTAAAAGAAACAGTTTAAGCACCAAATCATGAAAAATGATATTAAAGTCCATTCCACATTTTACAGCATGCCTTATATTACTTTAAGCATTTCCAGATTATAAAGGCAATACAACAAGAGTCTTCAGATTACAGTTAACTATTATTCTAAAATGTTTTTGACAATACATGTACTAGAACACATCTCTAAGTTGACTGTTTGTCTATTTCTTATGTATGCATTAAGTTAAATTATGTCCCCTTACATAATCAAATTGCCTTTATTTTGCTTTTCACTGTCAGAAAATCTTAACAATTAATGGCATTTGCATGGAAAATGAATAAACCATTAAATCATGCTTATATAACATTATAATTTCATTCTTTGTCAAAAATAATGTCTTGTCAATGTAAAGCAACCCCTATTGCTATCTCTATTTCAGCCAAATATGAGGGCTAAATGAATAAGTAAGGACCCCTTAACCACTTAATGGTTCCAAAAATGCTCCTACTGGTGTCATGATACCTCAGAACTACAAATAAAACCCGAAGAAAACTAGTATAGTTGTACTTGTGTTGAAAAAAATAAGAAATTATGCAATTTATTTATTTCGGTGGAAATAATAGGATGTACATGCAATCAAAGAATGTCGCGTCTCAAATTCCAGTGGTTGCACATGTGTCAGACACTGCGAAAAGTTAAACCGAGCCTATATAATTAAAAATGCATTGAAAGTTACATAAAAACAATGAAGTCCTACTTTTTAGGTAAATTTTTACATTATTACCAACAGATCAGGTAAAATTTGCTGAATCAGCAATTTTTACTCTCAGGGTGGAATTTAAGGCTTGTTTTTATCATAGTTGCCCTAAATCAAATTTTTATTGATAAACTTACAAATTGCATAGGTAAAAAAATTTCTTTTATTGATTTAGTGTAAAAATATATATCCCCCTTAAGGTGGCACGGTAGTATTTCCTGGCCCATAGGGGTTATGATAGCCTTTTTAAAATTTTCACCACTTTCTAACACTGCAAAAAATTCTACATTCACAGTTAACTGAAGTACTTTCATTTTACTATTTAGAAATGAATTTGAATATGTATCATGACCGTTTACTTTTTTTGCTATATTTAAATACCTAAGGCCACTAGTGTTTTTAGGTCTTTTATGGTGCAGTGAATACAAAATTAAAAAAAATTCTCAAAAATTCATTTTCATCTGTATGTAAAATTATTTCATATTTTTCTACACCTGATTCATCCCTCAGTTTGGGAAAGTATGTTCAGTTGATACTGTATTTTTTGTCCAATCACACTGTTTAGATACATTAACCTAAGTAGGGTACACAAAAGAGCAACCTAAATTCTGGAATGCAAATACTACCGTGCCACCTTAACCAAGACATAACAAACCTGAAACCAGTCATGACACCTATGATGCATAGACTTCTTACTTTTGAACATAGTACAATAAAGAATACTTGTCTGCACTCATTTCTTACCAAAAAAAAATGAAAGATTACAACCCTACCCCATCTGGCAGATTTTCACTTTTTTTTTTATCTTACCATTTTAACCTAAGGAGTGCACAAAACCCAAATAGATGATGTTTCAACAAAACACAGAAGTCAAACATGGTGATTCAGGAGGAATTATTGGATTGCCAACTCTATTTATGGTTAATCTGACTAAAAGAAACAGTTTAAGCACCAAATCATGAAAAATGATATTAAAGTCCATTCCACATTTTACAGCATGCCTTATATTACTTTAAGCATTTCCAGATTATAAAGGCAATACAACAAGAGTCTTCAGATTACAGTTAACTATTATTCTAAAATGTTTTTGACAATACATGTACTAGAACACATCTCTAAGTTGACTGTTTGTCTATTTCTTATGTATGCATTAAGTTAAATTATGTCCCCTTACATAATCAAATTGCCTTTATTTTGCTTTTCACTGTCAGAAAATCTTAACAATTAATGGCATTTGCATGGAAAATGAATAAACCATTAAATCATGCTTATATAACATTATAATTTCATTCTTTGTCAAAAATAATGTCTTGTCAATGTAAAGCAACCCCTATTGCTATCTCTATTTCAGCCAAATATGAGGGCTAAATGAATAAGTAAGGACCCCTTAACCACTTAATGGTTCCAAAAATGCTCCTACTGGTGTCATGATACCTCAGAACTACAAATAAAACCCGAAGAAAACTAGTATAGTTGTACTTGTGTTGAAAAAAATAAGAAATTATGCAATTTATTTATTTCGGTGGAAATAATAGGATGTACATGCAATCAAAGAATGTCGCGTCTCAAATTCCAGTGGTTGCACATGTGTCAGACACTGCGAAAAGTTAAACCGAGCCTATATAATTAAAAATGCATTGAAAGTTACATAAAAACAATGAAGTCCTACTTTTTAGGTAAATTTTTACATTATTACCAACAGATCAGGTAAAATTTGCTGAATCAGCAATTTTTACTCTCAGGGTGGAATTTAAGGCTTGTTTTTATCATAGTTGCCCTAAATCAAATTTTTATTGATAAACTTACAAATTGCATAGGTAAAAAAATTTCTTTTATTGATTTAGTGTAAAAATATATATCCCCCTTAAGGTGGCACGGTAGTATTTCCTGGCCCATAGGGGTTATGATAGCCTTTTTAAAATTTTCACCACTTTCTAACACTGCAAAAAATTCTACATTCACAGTTAACTGAAGTACTTTCATTTTACTATTTAGAAATGAATTTGAATATGTATCATGACCGTTTACTTTTTTTGCTATATTTAAATACCTAAGGCCACTAGTGTTTTTAGGTCTTTTATGGTGCAGTGAATACAAAATTAAAAAAAATTCTCAAAAATTCATTTTCATCTGTATGTAAAATTATTTCATATTTTTCTACACCTGATTCATCCCTCAGTTTGGGAAAGTATGTTCAGTTGATACTGTATTTTTTGTCCAATCACACTGTTTAGATACATTAACCTAAGTAGGGTACACAAAAGAGCAACCTAAATTCTGGAATGCAAATACTACCGTGCCACCTTAACCAAGACATAACAAACCTGAAACCAGTCATGACACCTATGATGCATAGACTTCTTACTTTTGAACATAGTACAATAAAGAATACTTGTCTGCACTCATTTCTTACCAAAAAAAAATGAAAGATTACAACCCTACCCCATCTGGCAGATTTTCACTTTTTTTTTTATCTTACCATTTTAACCTAAGGAGTGCACAAAACCCAAATAGATGATGTTTCAACAAAACACAGAAGTCAAACATGGTGATTCAGGAGGAATTATTGGATTGCCAACTCTATTTATGGTTAATCTGACTAAAAGAAACAGTTTAAGCACCAAATCATGAAAAATGATATTAAAGTCCATTCCACATTTTACAGCATGCCTTATATTACTTTAAGCATTTCCAGATTATAAAGGCAATACAACAAGAGTCTTCAGATTACAGTTAACTATTATTCTAAAATGTTTTTGACAATACATGTACTAGAACACATCTCTAAGTTGACTGTTTGTCTATTTCTTATGTATGCATTAAGTTAAATTATGTCCCCTTACATAATCAAATTGCCTTTATTTTGCTTTTCACTGTCAGAAAATCTTAACAATTAATGGCATTTGCATGGAAAATGAATAAACCATTAAATCATGCTTATATAACATTATAATTTCATTCTTTGTCAAAAATAATGTCTTGTCAATGTAAAGCAACCCCTATTGCTATCTCTATTTCAGCCAAATATGAGGGCTAAATGAATAAGTAAGGACCCCTTAACCACTTAATGGTTCCAAAAATGCTCCTACTGGTGTCATGATACCTCAGAACTACAAATAAAACCCGAAGAAAACTAGTATAGTTGTACTTGTGTTGAAAAAAATAAGAAATTATGCAATTTATTTATTTCGGTGGAAATAATAGGATGTACATGCAATCAAAGAATGTCGCGTCTCAAATTCCAGTGGTTGCACATGTGTCAGACACTGCGAAAAGTTAAACCGAGCCTATATAATTAAAAATGCATTGAAAGTTACATAAAAACAATGAAGTCCTACTTTTTAGGTAAATTTTTACATTATTACCAACAGATCAGGTAAAATTTGCTGAATCAGCAATTTTTACTCTCAGGGTGGAATTTAAGGCTTGTTTTTATCATAGTTGCCCTAAATCAAATTTTTATTGATAAACTTACAAATTGCATAGGTAAAAAAATTTCTTTTATTGATTTAGTGTAAAAATATATATCCCCCTTAAGGTGGCACGGTAGTATTTCCTGGCCCATAGGGGTTATGATAGCCTTTTTAAAATTTTCACCACTTTCTAACACTGCAAAAAATTCTACATTCACAGTTAACTGAAGTACTTTCATTTTACTATTTAGAAATGAATTTGAATATGTATCATGACCGTTTACTTTTTTTGCTATATTTAAATACCTAAGGCCACTAGTGTTTTTAGGTCTTTTATGGTGCAGTGAATACAAAATTAAAAAAAATTCTCAAAAATTCATTTTCATCTGTATGTAAAATTATTTCATATTTTTCTACACCTGATTCATCCCTCAGTTTGGGAAAGTATGTTCAGTTGATACTGTATTTTTTGTCCAATCACACTGTTTAGATACATTAACCTAAGTAGGGTACACAAAAGAGCAACCTAAATTCTGGAATGCAAATACTACCGTGCCACCTTAACCAAGACATAACAAACCTGAAACCAGTCATGACACCTATGATGCATAGACTTCTTACTTTTGAACATAGTACAATAAAGAATACTTGTCTGCACTCATTTCTTACCAAAAAAAAATGAAAGATTACAACCCTACCCCATCTGGCAGATTTTCACTTTTTTTTTTATCTTACCATTTTAACCTAAGGAGTGCACAAAACCCAAATAGATGATGTTTCAACAAAACACAGAAGTCAAACATGGTGATTCAGGAGGAATTATTGGATTGCCAACTCTATTTATGGTTAATCTGACTAAAAGAAACAGTTTAAGCACCAAATCATGAAAAATGATATTAAAGTCCATTCCACATTTTACAGCATGCCTTATATTACTTTAAGCATTTCCAGATTATAAAGGCAATACAACAAGAGTCTTCAGATTACAGTTAACTATTATTCTAAAATGTTTTTGACAATACATGTACTAGAACACATCTCTAAGTTGACTGTTTGTCTATTTCTTATGTATGCATTAAGTTAAATTATGTCCCCTTACATAATCAAATTGCCTTTATTTTGCTTTTCACTGTCAGAAAATCTTAACAATTAATGGCATTTGCATGGAAAATGAATAAACCATTAAATCATGCTTATATAACATTATAATTTCATTCTTTGTCAAAAATAATGTCTTGTCAATGTAAAGCAACCCCTATTGCTATCTCTATTTCAGCCAAATATGAGGGCTAAATGAATAAGTAAGGACCCCTTAACCACTTAATGGTTCCAAAAATGCTCCTACTGGTGTCATGATACCTCAGAACTACAAATAAAACCCGAAGAAAACTAGTATAGTTGTACTTGTGTTGAAAAAAATAAGAAATTATGCAATTTATTTATTTCGGTGGAAATAATAGGATGTACATGCAATCAAAGAATGTCGCGTCTCAAATTCCAGTGGTTGCACATGTGTCAGACACTGCGAAAAGTTAAACCGAGCCTATATAATTAAAAATGCATTGAAAGTTACATAAAAACAATGAAGTCCTACTTTTTAGGTAAATTTTTACATTATTACCAACAGATCAGGTAAAATTTGCTGAATCAGCAATTTTTACTCTCAGGGTGGAATTTAAGGCTTGTTTTTATCATAGTTGCCCTAAATCAAATTTTTATTGATAAACTTACAAATTGCATAGGTAAAAAAATTTCTTTTATTGATTTAGTGTAAAAATATATATCCCCCTTAAGGTGGCACGGTAGTATTTCCTGGCCCATAGGGGTTATGATAGCCTTTTTAAAATTTTCACCACTTTCTAACACTGCAAAAAATTCTACATTCACAGTTAACTGAAGTACTTTCATTTTACTATTTAGAAATGAATTTGAATATGTATCATGACCGTTTACTTTTTTTGCTATATTTAAATACCTAAGGCCACTAGTGTTTTTAGGTCTTTTATGGTGCAGTGAATACAAAATTAAAAAAAATTCTCAAAAATTCATTTTCATCTGTATGTAAAATTATTTCATATTTTTCTACACCTGATTCATCCCTCAGTTTGGGAAAGTATGTTCAGTTGATACTGTATTTTTTGTCCAATCACACTGTTTAGATACATTAACCTAAGTAGGGTACACAAAAGAGCAACCTAAATTCTGGAATGCAAATACTACCGTGCCACCTTAACCAAGACATAACAAACCTGAAACCAGTCATGACACCTATGATGCATAGACTTCTTACTTTTGAACATAGTACAATAAAGAATACTTGTCTGCACTCATTTCTTACCAAAAAAAAATGAAAGATTACAACCCTACCCCATCTGGCAGATTTTCACTTTTTTTTTTATCTTACCATTTTAACCTAAGGAGTGCACAAAACCCAAATAGATGATGTTTCAACAAAACACAGAAGTCAAACATGGTGATTCAGGAGGAA
Source organism: Mytilus galloprovincialis (assembly GCF_965363235.1). Classification (NCBI taxonomy): domain Eukaryota; kingdom Metazoa; phylum Mollusca; class Bivalvia; order Mytilida; family Mytilidae; genus Mytilus; species Mytilus galloprovincialis. Next base: position 41,382,607 of record NC_134850.1, on the reverse strand, counting down.
TTATTGGATTGCCAACTCTATTTATGGTTAATCTGACTAAAAGAAACAGTTTAAGCACCAAATCATGAAAAATGATATTAAAGTCCATTCCACATTTTACAGCATGCCTTATATTACTTTAAGCATTTCCAGATTATAAAGGCAATACAACAAGAGTCTTCAGATTACAGTTAACTATTATTCTAAAATGTTTTTGACAATACATGTACTAGAACACATCTCTAAGTTGACTGTTTGTCTATTTCTTATGTATGCATTAAGTTAAATTATGTCCCCTTACATAATCAAATTGCCTTTATTTTGCTTTTCACTGTCAGAAAATCTTAACAATTAATGGCATTTGCATGGAAAATGAATAAACCATTAAATCATGCTTATATAACATTATAATTTCATTCTTTGTCAAAAATAATGTCTTGTCAATGTAAAGCAACCCCTATTGCTATCTCTATTTCAGCCAAATATGAGGGCTAAATGAATAAGTAAGGACCCCTTAACCACTTAATGGTTCCAAAAATGCTCCTACTGGTGTCATGATACCTCAGAACTACAAATAAAACCCGAAGAAAACTAGTATAGTTGTACTTGTGTTGAAAAAAATAAGAAATTATGCAATTTATTTATTTCGGTGGAAATAATAGGATGTACATGCAATCAAAGAATGTCGCGTCTCAAATTCCAGTGGTTGCACATGTGTCAGACACTGCGAAAAGTTAAACCGAGCCTATATAATTAAAAATGCATTGAAAGTTACATAAAAACAATGAAGTCCTACTTTTTAGGTAAATTTTTACATTATTACCAACAGATCAGGTAAAATTTGCTGAATCAGCAATTTTTACTCTCAGGGTGGAATTTAAGGCTTGTTTTTATCATAGTTGCCCTAAATCAAATTTTTATTGATAAACTTACAAATTGCATAGGTAAAAAAATTTCTTTTATTGATTTAGTGTAAAAATATATATCCCCCTTAAGGTGGCACGGTAGTATTTCCTGGCCCATAGGGGTTATGATAGCCTTTTTAAAATTTTCACCACTTTCTAACACTGCAAAAAATTCTACATTCACAGTTAACTGAAGTACTTTCATTTTACTATTTAGAAATGAATTTGAATATGTATCATGACCGTTTACTTTTTTTGCTATATTTAAATACCTAAGGCCACTAGTGTTTTTAGGTCTTTTATGGTGCAGTGAATACAAAATTAAAAAAAATTCTCAAAAATTCATTTTCATCTGTATGTAAAATTATTTCATATTTTTCTACACCTGATTCATCCCTCAGTTTGGGAAAGTATGTTCAGTTGATACTGTATTTTTTGTCCAATCACACTGTTTAGATACATTAACCTAAGTAGGGTACACAAAAGAGCAACCTAAATTCTGGAATGCAAATACTACCGTGCCACCTTAACCAAGACATAACAAACCTGAAACCAGTCATGACACCTATGATGCATAGACTTCTTACTTTTGAACATAGTACAATAAAGAATACTTGTCTGCACTCATTTCTTACCAAAAAAAAATGAAAGATTACAACCCTACCCCATCTGGCAGATTTTCACTTTTTTTTTTATCTTACCATTTTAACCTAAGGAGTGCACAAAACCCAAATAGATGATGTTTCAACAAAACACAGAAGTCAAACATGGTGATTCAGGAGGAATTATTGGATTGCCAACTCTATTTATGGTTAATCTGACTAAAAGAAACAGTTTAAGCACCAAATCATGAAAAATGATATTAAAGTCCATTCCACATTTTACAGCATGCCTTATATTACTTTAAGCATTTCCAGATTATAAAGGCAATACAACAAGAGTCTTCAGATTACAGTTAACTATTATTCTAAAATGTTTTTGACAATACATGTACTAGAACACATCTCTAAGTTGACTGTTTGTCTATTTCTTATGTATGCATTAAGTTAAATTATGTCCCCTTACATAATCAAATTGCCTTTATTTTGCTTTTCACTGTCAGAAAATCTTAACAATTAATGGCATTTGCATGGAAAATGAATAAACCATTAAATCATGCTTATATAACATTATAATTTCATTCTTTGTCAAAAATAATGTCTTGTCAATGTAAAGCAACCCCTATTGCTATCTCTATTTCAGCCAAATATGAGGGCTAAATGAATAAGTAAGGACCCCTTAACCACTTAATGGTTCCAAAAATGCTCCTACTGGTGTCATGATACCTCAGAACTACAAATAAAACCCGAAGAAAACTAGTATAGTTGTACTTGTGTTGAAAAAAATAAGAAATTATGCAATTTATTTATTTCGGTGGAAATAATAGGATGTACATGCAATCAAAGAATGTCGCGTCTCAAATTCCAGTGGTTGCACATGTGTCAGACACTGCGAAAAGTTAAACCGAGCCTATATAATTAAAAATGCATTGAAAGTTACATAAAAACAATGAAGTCCTACTTTTTAGGTAAATTTTTACATTATTACCAACAGATCAGGTAAAATTTGCTGAATCAGCAATTTTTACTCTCAGGGTGGAATTTAAGGCTTGTTTTTATCATAGTTGCCCTAAATCAAATTTTTATTGATAAACTTACAAATTGCATAGGTAAAAAAATTTCTTTTATTGATTTAGTGTAAAAATATATATCCCCCTTAAGGTGGCACGGTAGTATTTCCTGGCCCATAGGGGTTATGATAGCCTTTTTAAAATTTTCACCACTTTCTAACACTGCAAAAAATTCTACATTCACAGTTAACTGAAGTACTTTCATTTTACTATTTAGAAATGAATTTGAATATGTATCATGACCGTTTACTTTTTTTGCTATATTTAAATACCTAAGGCCACTAGTGTTTTTAGGTCTTTTATGGTGCAGTGAATACAAAATTAAAAAAAATTCTCAAAAATTCATTTTCATCTGTATGTAAAATTATTTCATATTTTTCTACACCTGATTCATCCCTCAGTTTGGGAAAGTATGTTCAGTTGATACTGTATTTTTTGTCCAATCACACTGTTTAGATACATTAACCTAAGTAGGGTACACAAAAGAGCAACCTAAATTCTGGAATGCAAATACTACCGTGCCACCTTAACCAAGACATAACAAACCTGAAACCAGTCATGACACCTATGATGCATAGACTTCTTACTTTTGAACATAGTACAATAAAGAATACTTGTCTGCACTCATTTCTTACCAAAAAAAAATGAAAGATTACAACCCTACCCCATCTGGCAGATTTTCACTTTTTTTTTTATCTTACCATTTTAACCTAAGGAGTGCACAAAACCCAAATAGATGATGTTTCAACAAAACACAGAAGTCAAACATGGTGATTCAGGAGGAATTATTGGATTGCCAACTCTATTTATGGTTAATCTGACTAAAAGAAACAGTTTAAGCACCAAATCATGAAAAATGATATTAAAGTCCATTCCACATTTTACAGCATGCCTTATATTACTTTAAGCATTTCCAGATTATAAAGGCAATACAACAAGAGTCTTCAGATTACAGTTAACTATTATTCTAAAATGTTTTTGACAATACATGTACTAGAACACATCTCTAAGTTGACTGTTTGTCTATTTCTTATGTATGCATTAAGTTAAATTATGTCCCCTTACATAATCAAATTGCCTTTATTTTGCTTTTCACTGTCAGAAAATCTTAACAATTAATGGCATTTGCATGGAAAATGAATAAACCATTAAATCATGCTTATATAACATTATAATTTCATTCTTTGTCAAAAATAATGTCTTGTCAATGTAAAGCAACCCCTATTGCTATCTCTATTTCAGCCAAATATGAGGGCTAAATGAATAAGTAAGGACCCCTTAACCACTTAATGGTTCCAAAAATGCTCCTACTGGTGTCATGATACCTCAGAACTACAAATAAAACCCGAAGAAAACTAGTATAGTTGTACTTGTGTTGAAAAAAATAAGAAATTATGCAATTTATTTATTTCGGTGGAAATAATAGGATGTACATGCAATCAAAGAATGTCGCGTCTCAAATTCCAGTGGTTGCACATGTGTCAGACACTGCGAAAAGTTAAACCGAGCCTATATAATTAAAAATGCATTGAAAGTTACATAAAAACAATGAAGTCCTACTTTTTAGGTAAATTTTTACATTATTACCAACAGATCAGGTAAAATTTGCTGAATCAGCAATTTTTACTCTCAGGGTGGAATTTAAGGCTTGTTTTTATCATAGTTGCCCTAAATCAAATTTTTATTGATAAACTTACAAATTGCATAGGTAAAAAAATTTCTTTTATTGATTTAGTGTAAAAATATATATCCCCCTTAAGGTGGCACGGTAGTATTTCCTGGCCCATAGGGGTTATGATAGCCTTTTTAAAATTTTCACCACTTTCTAACACTGCAAAAAATTCTACATTCACAGTTAACTGAAGTACTTTCATTTTACTATTTAGAAATGAATTTGAATATGTATCATGACCGTTTACTTTTTTTGCTATATTTAAATACCTAAGGCCACTAGTGTTTTTAGGTCTTTTATGGTGCAGTGAATACAAAATTAAAAAAAATTCTCAAAAATTCATTTTCATCTGTATGTAAAATTATTTCATATTTTTCTACACCTGATTCATCCCTCAGTTTGGGAAAGTATGTTCAGTTGATACTGTATTTTTTGTCCAATCACACTGTTTAGATACATTAACCTAAGTAGGGTACACAAAAGAGCAACCTAAATTCTGGAATGCAAATACTACCGTGCCACCTTAACCAAGACATAACAAACCTGAAACCAGTCATGACACCTATGATGCATAGACTTCTTACTTTTGAACATAGTACAATAAAGAATACTTGTCTGCACTCATTTCTTACCAAAAAAAAATGAAAGATTACAACCCTACCCCATCTGGCAGATTTTCACTTTTTTTTTTATCTTACCATTTTAACCTAAGGAGTGCACAAAACCCAAATAGATGATGTTTCAACAAAACACAGAAGTCAAACATGGTGATTCAGGAGGAATTATTGGATTGCCAACTCTATTTATGGTTAATCTGACTAAAAGAAACAGTTTAAGCACCAAATCATGAAAAATGATATTAAAGTCCATTCCACATTTTACAGCATGCCTTATATTACTTTAAGCATTTCCAGATTATAAAGGCAATACAACAAGAGTCTTCAGATTACAGTTAACTATTATTCTAAAATGTTTTTGACAATACATGTACTAGAACACATCTCTAAGTTGACTGTTTGTCTATTTCTTATGTATGCATTAAGTTAAATTATGTCCCCTTACATAATCAAATTGCCTTTATTTTGCTTTTCACTGTCAGAAAATCTTAACAATTAATGGCATTTGCATGGAAAATGAATAAACCATTAAATCATGCTTATATAACATTATAATTTCATTCTTTGTCAAAAATAATGTCTTGTCAATGTAAAGCAACCCCTATTGCTATCTCTATTTCAGCCAAATATGAGGGCTAAATGAATAAGTAAGGACCCCTTAACCACTTAATGGTTCCAAAAATGCTCCTACTGGTGTCATGATACCTCAGAACTACAAATAAAACCCGAAGAAAACTAGTATAGTTGTACTTGTGTTGAAAAAAATAAGAAATTATGCAATTTATTTATTTCGGTGGAAATAATAGGATGTACATGCAATCAAAGAATGTCGCGTCTCAAATTCCAGTGGTTGCACATGTGTCAGACACTGCGAAAAGTTAAACCGAGCCTATATAATTAAAAATGCATTGAAAGTTACATAAAAACAATGAAGTCCTACTTTTTAGGTAAATTTTTACATTATTACCAACAGATCAGGTAAAATTTGCTGAATCAGCAATTTTTACTCTCAGGGTGGAATTTAAGGCTTGTTTTTATCATAGTTGCCCTAAATCAAATTTTTATTGATAAACTTACAAATTGCATAGGTAAAAAAATTTCTTTTATTGATTTAGTGTAAAAATATATATCCCCCTTAAGGTGGCACGGTAGTATTTCCTGGCCCATAGGGGTTATGATAGCCTTTTTAAAATTTTCACCACTTTCTAACACTGCAAAAAATTCTACATTCACAGTTAACTGAAGTACTTTCATTTTACTATTTAGAAATGAATTTGAATATGTATCATGACCGTTTACTTTTTTTGCTATATTTAAATACCTAAGGCCACTAGTGTTTTTAGGTCTTTTATGGTGCAGTGAATACAAAATTAAAAAAAATTCTCAAAAATTCATTTTCATCTGTATGTAAAATTATTTCATATTTTTCTACACCTGATTCATCCCTCAGTTTGGGAAAGTATGTTCAGTTGATACTGTATTTTTTGTCCAATCACACTGTTTAGATACATTAACCTAAGTAGGGTACACAAAAGAGCAACCTAAATTCTGGAATGCAAATACTACCGTGCCACCTTAACCAAGACATAACAAACCTGAAACCAGTCATGACACCTATGATGCATAGACTTCTTACTTTTGAACATAGTACAATAAAGAATACTTGTCTGCACTCATTTCTTACCAAAAAAAAATGAAAGATTACAACCCTACCCCATCTGGCAGATTTTCACTTTTTTTTTTATCTTACCATTTTAACCTAAGGAGTGCACAAAACCCAAATAGATGATGTTTCAACAAAACACAGAAGTCAAACATGGTGATTCAGGAGGAATTATTGGATTGCCAACTCTATTTATGGTTAATCTGACTAAAAGAAACAGTTTAAGCACCAAATCATGAAAAATGATATTAAAGTCCATTCCACATTTTACAGCATGCCTTATATTACTTTAAGCATTTCCAGATTATAAAGGCAATACAACAAGAGTCTTCAGATTACAGTTAACTATTATTCTAAAATGTTTTTGACAATACATGTACTAGAACACATCTCTAAGTTGACTGTTTGTCTATTTCTTATGTATGCATTAAGTTAAATTATGTCCCCTTACATAATCAAATTGCCTTTATTTTGCTTTTCACTGTCAGAAAATCTTAACAATTAATGGCATTTGCATGGAAAATGAATAAACCATTAAATCATGCTTATATAACATTATAATTTCATTCTTTGTCAAAAATAATGTCTTGTCAATGTAAAGCAACCCCTATTGCTATCTCTATTTCAGCCAAATATGAGGGCTAAATGAATAAGTAAGGACCCCTTAACCACTTAATGGTTCCAAAAATGCTCCTACTGGTGTCATGATACCTCAGAACTACAAATAAAACCCGAAGAAAACTAGTATAGTTGTACTTGTGTTGAAAAAAATAAGAAATTATGCAATTTATTTATTTCGGTGGAAATAATAGGATGTACATGCAATCAAAGAATGTCGCGTCTCAAATTCCAGTGGTTGCACATGTGTCAGACACTGCGAAAAGTTAAACCGAGCCTATATAATTAAAAATGCATTGAAAGTTACATAAAAACAATGAAGTCCTACTTTTTAGGTAAATTTTTACATTATTACCAACAGATCAGGTAAAATTTGCTGAATCAGCAATTTTTACTCTCAGGGTGGAATTTAAGGCTTGTTTTTATCATAGTTGCCCTAAATCAAATTTTTATTGATAAACTTACAAATTGCATAGGTAAAAAAATTTCTTTTATTGATTTAGTGTAAAAATATATATCCCCCTTAAGGTGGCACGGTAGTATTTCCTGGCCCATAGGGGTTATGATAGCCTTTTTAAAATTTTCACCACTTTCTAACACTGCAAAAAATTCTACATTCACAGTTAACTGAAGTACTTTCATTTTACTATTTAGAAATGAATTTGAATATGTATCATGACCGTTTACTTTTTTTGCTATATTTAAATACCTAAGGCCACTAGTGTTTTTAGGTCTTTTATGGTGCAGTGAATACAAAATTAAAAAAAATTCTCAAAAATTCATTTTCATCTGTATGTAAAATTATTTCATATTTTTCTACACCTGATTCATCCCTCAGTTTGGGAAAGTATGTTCAGTTGATACTGTATTTTTTGTCCAATCACACTGTTTAGATACATTAACCTAAGTAGGGTACACAAAAGAGCAACCTAAATTCTGGAATGCAAATACTACCGTGCCACCTTAACCAAGACATAACAAACCTGAAACCAGTCATGACACCTATGATGCATAGACTTCTTACTTTTGAACATAGTACAATAAAGAATACTTGTCTGCACTCATTTCTTACCAAAAAAAAATGAAAGATTACAACCCTACCCCATCTGGCAGATTTTCACTTTTTTTTTTATCTTACCATTTTAACCTAAGGAGTGCACAAAACCCAAATAGATGATGTTTCAACAAAACACAGAAGTCAAACATGGTGATTCAGGAGGAATTATTGGATTGCCAACTCTATTTATGGTTAATCTGACTAAAAGAAACAGTTTAAGCACCAAATCATGAAAAATGATATTAAAGTCCATTCCACATTTTACAGCATGCCTTATATTACTTTAAGCATTTCCAGATTATAAAGGCAATACAACAAGAGTCTTCAGATTACAGTTAACTATTATTCTAAAATGTTTTTGACAATACATGTACTAGAACACATCTCTAAGTTGACTGTTTGTCTATTTCTTATGTATGCATTAAGTTAAATTATGTCCCCTTACATAATCAAATTGCCTTTATTTTGCTTTTCACTGTCAGAAAATCTTAACAATTAATGGCATTTGCATGGAAAATGAATAAACCATTAAATCATGCTTATATAACATTATAATTTCATTCTTTGTCAAAAATAATGTCTTGTCAATGTAAAGCAACCCCTATTGCTATCTCTATTTCAGCCAAATATGAGGGCTAAATGAATAAGTAAGGACCCCTTAACCACTTAATGGTTCCAAAAATGCTCCTACTGGTGTCATGATACCTCAGAACTACAAATAAAACCCGAAGAAAACTAGTATAGTTGTACTTGTGTTGAAAAAAATAAGAAATTATGCAATTTATTTATTTCGGTGGAAATAATAGGATGTACATGCAATCAAAGAATGTCGCGTCTCAAATTCCAGTGGTTGCACATGTGTCAGACACTGCGAAAAGTTAAACCGAGCCTATATAATTAAAAATGCATTGAAAGTTACATAAAAACAATGAAGTCCTACTTTTTAGGTAAATTTTTACATTATTACCAACAGATCAGGTAAAATTTGCTGAATCAGCAATTTTTACTCTCAGGGTGGAATTTAAGGCTTGTTTTTATCATAGTTGCCCTAAATCAAATTTTTATTGATAAACTTACAAATTGCATAGGTAAAAAAATTTCTTTTATTGATTTAGTGTAAAAATATATATCCCCCTTAAGGTGGCACGGTAGTATTTCCTGGCCCATAGGGGTTATGATAGCCTTTTTAAAATTTTCACCACTTTCTAACACTGCAAAAAATTCTACATTCACAGTTAACTGAAGTACTTTCATTTTACTATTTAGAAATGAATTTGAATATGTATCATGACCGTTTACTTTTTTTGCTATATTTAAATACCTAAGGCCACTAGTGTTTTTAGGTCTTTTATGGTGCAGTGAATACAAAATTAAAAAAAATTCTCAAAAATTCATTTTCATCTGTATGTAAAATTATTTCATATTTTTCTACACCTGATTCATCCCTCAGTTTGGGAAAGTATGTTCAGTTGATACTGTATTTTTTGTCCAATCACACTGTTTAGATACATTAACCTAAGTAGGGTACACAAAAGAGCAACCTAAATTCTGGAATGCAAATACTACCGTGCCACCTTAACCAAGACATAACAAACCTGAAACCAGTCATGACACCTATGATGCATAGACTTCTTACTTTTGAACATAGTACAATAAAGAATACTTGTCTGCACTCATTTCTTACCAAAAAAAAATGAAAGATTACAACCCTACCCCATCTGGCAGATTTTCACTTTTTTTTTTATCTTACCATTTTAACCTAAGGAGTGCACAAAACCCAAATAGATGATGTTTCAACAAAACACAGAAGTCAAACATGGTGATTCAGGAGGAATTATTGGATTGCCAACTCTATTTATGGTTAATCTGACTAAAAGAAACAGTTTAAGCACCAAATCATGAAAAATGATATTAAAGTCCATTCCACATTTTACAGCATGCCTTATATTACTTTAAGCATTTCCAGATTATAAAGGCAATACAACAAGAGTCTTCAGATTACAGTTAACTATTATTCTAAAATGTTTTTGACAATACATGTACTAGAACACATCTCTAAGTTGACTGTTTGTCTATTTCTTATGTATGCATTAAGTTAAATTATGTCCCCTTACATAATCAAATTGCCTTTATTTTGCTTTTCACTGTCAGAAAATCTTAACAATTAATGGCATTTGCATGGAAAATGAATAAACCATTAAATCATGCTTATATAACATTATAATTTCATTCTTTGTCAAAAATAATGTCTTGTCAATGTAAAGCAACCCCTATTGCTATCTCTATTTCAGCCAAATATGAGGGCTAAATGAATAAGTAAGGACCCCTTAACCACTTAATGGTTCCAAAAATGCTCCTACTGGTGTCATGATACCTCAGAACTACAAATAAAACCCGAAGAAAACTAGTATAGTTGTACTTGTGTTGAAAAAAATAAGAAATTATGCAATTTATTTATTTCGGTGGAAATAATAGGATGTACATGCAATCAAAGAATGTCGCGTCTCAAATTCCAGTGGTTGCACATGTGTCAGACACTGCGAAAAGTTAAACCGAGCCTATATAATTAAAAATGCATTGAAAGTTACATAAAAACAATGAAGTCCTACTTTTTAGGTAAATTTTTACATTATTACCAACAGATCAGGTAAAATTTGCTGAATCAGCAATTTTTACTCTCAGGGTGGAATTTAAGGCTTGTTTTTATCATAGTTGCCCTAAATCAAATTTTTATTGATAAACTTACAAATTGCATAGGTAAAAAAATTTCTTTTATTGATTTAGTGTAAAAATATATATCCCCCTTAAGGTGGCACGGTAGTATTTCCTGGCCCATAGGGGTTATGATAGCCTTTTTAAAATTTTCACCACTTTCTAACACTGCAAAAAATTCTACATTCACAGTTAACTGAAGTACTTTCATTTTACTATTTAGAAATGAATTTGAATATGTATCATGACCGTTTACTTTTTTTGCTATATTTAAATACCTAAGGCCACTAGTGTTTTTAGGTCTTTTATGGTGCAGTGAATACAAAATTAAAAAAAATTCTCAAAAATTCATTTTCATCTGTATGTAAAATTATTTCATATTTTTCTACACCTGATTCATCCCTCAGTTTGGGAAAGTATGTTCAGTTGATACTGTATTTTTTGTCCAATCACACTGTTTAGATACATTAACCTAAGTAGGGTACACAAAAGAGCAACCTAAATTCTGGAATGCAAATACTACCGTGCCACCTTAACCAAGACATAACAAACCTGAAACCAGTCATGACACCTATGATGCATAGACTTCTTACTTTTGAACATAGTACAATAAAGAATACTTGTCTGCACTCATTTCTTACCAAAAAAAAATGAAAGATTACAACCCTACCCCATCTGGCAGATTTTCACTTTTTTTTTTATCTTACCATTTTAACCTAAGGAGTGCACAAAACCCAAATAGATGATGTTTCAACAAAACACAGAAGTCAAACATGGTGATTCAGGAGGAATTATTGGATTGCCAACTCTATTTATGGTTAATCTGACTAAAAGAAACAGTTTAAGCACCAAATCATGAAAAATGATATTAAAGTCCATTCCACATTTTACAGCATGCCTTATATTACTTTAAGCATTTCCAGATTATAAAGGCAATACAACAAGAGTCTTCAGATTACAGTTAACTATTATTCTAAAATGTTTTTGACAATACATGTACTAGAACACATCTCTAAGTTGACTGTTTGTCTATTTCTTATGTATGCATTAAGTTAAATTATGTCCCCTTACATAATCAAATTGCCTTTATTTTGCTTTTCACTGTCAGAAAATCTTAACAATTAATGGCATTTGCATGGAAAATGAATAAACCATTAAATCATGCTTATATAACATTATAATTTCATTCTTTGTCAAAAATAATGTCTTGTCAATGTAAAGCAACCCCTATTGCTATCTCTATTTCAGCCAAATATGAGGGCTAAATGAATAAGTAAGGACCCCTTAACCACTTAATGGTTCCAAAAATGCTCCTACTGGTGTCATGATACCTCAGAACTACAAATAAAACCCGAAGAAAACTAGTATAGTTGTACTTGTGTTGAAAAAAATAAGAAATTATGCAATTTATTTATTTCGGTGGAAATAATAGGATGTACATGCAATCAAAGAATGTCGCGTCTCAAATTCCAGTGGTTGCACATGTGTCAGACACTGCGAAAAGTTAAACCGAGCCTATATAATTAAAAATGCATTGAAAGTTACATAAAAACAATGAAGTCCTACTTTTTAGGTAAATTTTTACATTATTACCAACAGATCAGGTAAAATTTGCTGAATCAGCAATTTTTACTCTCAGGGTGGAATTTAAGGCTTGTTTTTATCATAGTTGCCCTAAATCAAATTTTTATTGATAAACTTACAAATTGCATAGGTAAAAAAATTTCTTTTATTGATTTAGTGTAAAAATATATATCCCCCTTAAGGTGGCACGGTAGTATTTCCTGGCCCATAGGGGTTATGATAGCCTTTTTAAAATTTTCACCACTTTCTAACACTGCAAAAAATTCTACATTCACAGTTAACTGAAGTACTTTCATTTTACTATTTAGAAATGAATTTGAATATGTATCATGACCGTTTACTTTTTTTGCTATATTTAAATACCTAAGGCCACTAGTGTTTTTAGGTCTTTTATGGTGCAGTGAATACAAAATTAAAAAAAATTCTCAAAAATTCATTTTCATCTGTATGTAAAATTATTTCATATTTTTCTACACCTGATTCATCCCTCAGTTTGGGAAAGTATGTTCAGTTGATACTGTATTTTTTGTCCAATCACACTGTTTAGATACATTAACCTAAGTAGGGTACACAAAAGAGCAACCTAAATTCTGGAATGCAAATACTACCGTGCCACCTTAACCAAGACATAACAAACCTGAAACCAGTCATGACACCTATGATGCATAGACTTCTTACTTTTGAACATAGTACAATAAAGAATACTTGTCTGCACTCATTTCTTACCAAAAAAAAATGAAAGATTACAACCCTACCCCATCTGGCAGATTTTCACTTTTTTTTTTATCTTACCATTTTAACCTAAGGAGTGCACAAAACCCAAATAGATGATGTTTCAACAAAACACAGAAGTCAAACATGGTGATTCAGGAGGAATTATTGGATTGCCAACTCTATTTATGGTTAATCTGACTAAAAGAAACAGTTTAAGCACCAAATCATGAAAAATGATATTAAAGTCCATTCCACATTTTACAGCATGCCTTATATTACTTTAAGCATTTCCAGATTATAAAGGCAATACAACAAGAGTCTTCAGATTACAGTTAACTATTATTCTAAAATGTTTTTGACAATACATGTACTAGAACACATCTCTAAGTTGACTGTTTGTCTATTTCTTATGTATGCATTAAGTTAAATTATGTCCCCTTACATAATCAAATTGCCTTTATTTTGCTTTTCACTGTCAGAAAATCTTAACAATTAATGGCATTTGCATGGAAAATGAATAAACCATTAAATCATGCTTATATAACATTATAATTTCATTCTTTGTCAAAAATAATGTCTTGTCAATGTAAAGCAACCCCTATTGCTATCTCTATTTCAGCCAAATATGAGGGCTAAATGAATAAGTAAGGACCCCTTAACCACTTAATGGTTCCAAAAATGCTCCTACTGGTGTCATGATACCTCAGAACTACAAATAAAACCCGAAGAAAACTAGTATAGTTGTACTTGTGTTGAAAAAAATAAGAAATTATGCAATTTATTTATTTCGGTGGAAATAATAGGATGTACATGCAATCAAAGAATGTCGCGTCTCAAATTCCAGTGGTTGCACATGTGTCAGACACTGCGAAAAGTTAAACCGAGCCTATATAATTAAAAATGCATTGAAAGTTACATAAAAACAATGAAGTCCTACTTTTTAGGTAAATTTTTACATTATTACCAACAGATCAGGTAAAATTTGCTGAATCAGCAATTTTTACTCTCAGGGTGGAATTTAAGGCTTGTTTTTATCATAGTTGCCCTAAATCAAATTTTTATTGATAAACTTACAAATTGCATAGGTAAAAAAATTTCTTTTATTGATTTAGTGTAAAAATATATATCCCCCTTAAGGTGGCACGGTAGTATTTCCTGGCCCATAGGGGTTATGATAGCCTTTTTAAAATTTTCACCACTTTCTAACACTGCAAAAAATTCTACATTCACAGTTAACTGAAGTACTTTCATTTTACTATTTAGAAATGAATTTGAATATGTATCATGACCGTTTACTTTTTTTGCTATATTTAAATACCTAAGGCCACTAGTGTTTTTAGGTCTTTTATGGTGCAGTGAATACAAAATTAAAAAAAATTCTCAAAAATTCATTTTCATCTGTATGTAAAATTATTTCATATTTTTCTACACCTGATTCATCCCTCAGTTTGGGAAAGTATGTTCAGTTGATACTGTATTTTTTGTCCAATCACACTGTTTAGATACATTAACCTAAGTAGGGTACACAAAAGAGCAACCTAAATTCTGGAATGCAAATACTACCGTGCCACCTTAACCAAGACATAACAAACCTGAAACCAGTCATGACACCTATGATGCATAGACTTCTTACTTTTGAACATAGTACAATAAAGAATACTTGTCTGCACTCATTTCTTACCAAAAAAAAATGAAAGATTACAACCCTACCCCATCTGGCAGATTTTCACTTTTTTTTTTATCTTACCATTTTAACCTAAGGAGTGCACAAAACCCAAATAGATGATGTTTCAACAAAACACAGAAGTCAAACATGGTGATTCAGGAGGAATTATTGGATTGCCAACTCTATTTATGGTTAATCTGACTAAAAGAAACAGTTTAAGCACCAAATCATGAAAAATGATATTAAAGTCCATTCCACATTTTACAGCATGCCTTATATTACTTTAAGCATTTCCAGATTATAAAGGCAATACAACAAGAGTCTTCAGATTACAGTTAACTATTATTCTAAAATGTTTTTGACAATACATGTACTAGAACACATCTCTAAGTTGACTGTTTGTCTATTTCTTATGTATGCATTAAGTTAAATTATGTCCCCTTACATAATCAAATTGCCTTTATTTTGCTTTTCACTGTCAGAAAATCTTAACAATTAATGGCATTTGCATGGAAAATGAATAAACCATTAAATCATGCTTATATAACATTATAATTTCATTCTTTGTCAAAAATAATGTCTTGTCAATGTAAAGCAACCCCTATTGCTATCTCTATTTCAGCCAAATATGAGGGCTAAATGAATAAGTAAGGACCCCTTAACCACTTAATGGTTCCAAAAATGCTCCTACTGGTGTCATGATACCTCAGAACTACAAATAAAACCCGAAGAAAACTAGTATAGTTGTACTTGTGTTGAAAAAAATAAGAAATTATGCAATTTATTTATTTCGGTGGAAATAATAGGATGTACATGCAATCAAAGAATGTCGCGTCTCAAATTCCAGTGGTTGCACATGTGTCAGACACTGCGAAAAGTTAAACCGAGCCTATATAATTAAAAATGCATTGAAAGTTACATAAAAACAATGAAGTCCTACTTTTTAGGTAAATTTTTACATTATTACCAACAGATCAGGTAAAATTTGCTGAATCAGCAATTTTTACTCTCAGGGTGGAATTTAAGGCTTGTTTTTATCATAGTTGCCCTAAATCAAATTTTTATTGATAAACTTACAAATTGCATAGGTAAAAAAATTTCTTTTATTGATTTAGTGTAAAAATATATATCCCCCTTAAGGTGGCACGGTAGTATTTCCTGGCCCATAGGGGTTATGATAGCCTTTTTAAAATTTTCACCACTTTCTAACACTGCAAAAAATTCTACATTCACAGTTAACTGAAGTACTTTCATTTTACTATTTAGAAATGAATTTGAATATGTATCATGACCGTTTACTTTTTTTGCTATATTTAAATACCTAAGGCCACTAGTGTTTTTAGGTCTTTTATGGTGCAGTGAATACAAAATTAAAAAAAATTCTCAAAAATTCATTTTCATCTGTATGTAAAATTATTTCATATTTTTCTACACCTGATTCATCCCTCAGTTTGGGAAAGTATGTTCAGTTGATACTGTATTTTTTGTCCAATCACACTGTTTAGATACATTAACCTAAGTAGGGTACACAAAAGAGCAACCTAAATTCTGGAATGCAAATACTACCGTGCCACCTTAACCAAGACATAACAAACCTGAAACCAGTCATGACACCTATGATGCATAGACTTCTTACTTTTGAACATAGTACAATAAAGAATACTTGTCTGCACTCATTTCTTACCAAAAAAAAATGAAAGATTACAACCCTACCCCATCTGGCAGATTTTCACTTTTTTTTTTATCTTACCATTTTAACCTAAGGAGTGCACAAAACCCAAATAGATGATGTTTCAACAAAACACAGAAGTCAAACATGGTGATTCAGGAGGAATTATTGGATTGCCAACTCTATTTATGGTTAATCTGACTAAAAGAAACAGTTTAAGCACCAAATCATGAAAAATGATATTAAAGTCCATTCCACATTTTACAGCATGCCTTATATTACTTTAAGCATTTCCAGATTATAAAGGCAATACAACAAGAGTCTTCAGATTACAGTTAACTATTATTCTAAAATGTTTTTGACAATACATGTACTAGAACACATCTCTAAGTTGACTGTTTGTCTATTTCTTATGTATGCATTAAGTTAAATTATGTCCCCTTACATAATCAAATTGCCTTTATTTTGCTTTTCACTGTCAGAAAATCTTAACAATTAATGGCATTTGCATGGAAAATGAATAAACCATTAAATCATGCTTATATAACATTATAATTTCATTCTTTGTCAAAAATAATGTCTTGTCAATGTAAAGCAACCCCTATTGCTATCTCTATTTCAGCCAAATATGAGGGCTAAATGAATAAGTAAGGACCCCTTAACCACTTAATGGTTCCAAAAATGCTCCTACTGGTGTCATGATACCTCAGAACTACAAATAAAACCCGAAGAAAACTAGTATAGTTGTACTTGTGTTGAAAAAAATAAGAAATTATGCAATTTATTTATTTCGGTGGAAATAATAGGATGTACATGCAATCAAAGAATGTCGCGTCTCAAATTCCAGTGGTTGCACATGTGTCAGACACTGCGAAAAGTTAAACCGAGCCTATATAATTAAAAATGCATTGAAAGTTACATAAAAACAATGAAGTCCTACTTTTTAGGTAAATTTTTACATTATTACCAACAGATCAGGTAAAATTTGCTGAATCAGCAATTTTTACTCTCAGGGTGGAATTTAAGGCTTGTTTTTATCATAGTTGCCCTAAATCAAATTTTTATTGATAAACTTACAAATTGCATAGGTAAAAAAATTTCTTTTATTGATTTAGTGTAAAAATATATATCCCCCTTAAGGTGGCACGGTAGTATTTCCTGGCCCATAGGGGTTATGATAGCCTTTTTAAAATTTTCACCACTTTCTAACACTGCAAAAAATTCTACATTCACAGTTAACTGAAGTACTTTCATTTTACTATTTAGAAATGAATTTGAATATGTATCATGACCGTTTACTTTTTTTGCTATATTTAAATACCTAAGGCCACTAGTGTTTTTAGGTCTTTTATGGTGCAGTGAATACAAAATTAAAAAAAATTCTCAAAAATTCATTTTCATCTGTATGTAAAATTATTTCATATTTTTCTACACCTGATTCATCCCTCAGTTTGGGAAAGTATGTTCAGTTGATACTGTATTTTTTGTCCAATCACACTGTTTAGATACATTAACCTAAGTAGGGTACACAAAAGAGCAACCTAAATTCTGGAATGCAAATACTACCGTGCCACCATATATATGTCTCTGCTTTGAAACATTCCAACCTGAGATTCCAACATACTAACCACACTGATGTCATAGAGTGACACGCTTTGCCCACGCTTTGTTTCGTTTTGCAAAAACAATTTCATAATTTAGTTTAGCATCATAAACACAAGAAGAGGAGGCAGTTTCAAATTTGTTTCAAGTTCTTCTGCAGAAACACATGTACAACACAGTAGAGATCAGTCGAAGAAGATTATATTGATATTTTTTCTGTAATATATCTACCTCACACATAATTGGTACTTTTATATTTGTGCATTTCCATTGAAGTACGATGCGCTAACGTCATGTATGACATGTATGAAGGGTTAATTTGCTGATTTATCACCCCACCCCACATTTTTTTGCCGACTGAGACCCAAACAAGTCTACAAAGAAAAATCTGTTTTTGAATCATTGAATAGTTTCTGGTTAGTCGTCCCCTAAACAACTTTGCATTCAAGTTATCTCCCATAAACCAGTTGCCAATTTTGGAACTTGTTGTCATGTTGAATTGACAAACAGCCAGTTTACTGTGCAAATTTTGGTAACAATAGGCAGTTCATCTACACATTATCAGGAGGTATCATCCCAGTCTTATGGAAAATTTCCTTACAATTCAGTTTGTCATTTCAATTTACATTTATTTACTGAGAAGTGTTAAGGCCGCGTCACATTTTTCATCTTTGCCAATCAAGTAATCATGGAAATTCTTCATTTTCATGCTTACAAGAATAACATAGTTATAGTTTGCAAACCTGCCATATCAAATGATATGTTTGGTTAGCAATTTGTAAATACATAAAATACCTTTACACCATCAATTTGTATGTACGGCCTCATTACTGTTGTTAAATTTAAAATGTATTTTTTTAAAAATGAATTTCACTAGATAATAATTATGAAATTGACATCATTACAAAATTTGCTGTCTGGCATAGTATACACCAATGAGACAAAAACAAACCAACAAAAAAACCCCATACTTTATATTAAAGGAATTTAATAGAGGCCAATTATGTATATGTTTTTTTATGCTAGCTTACATGAATCTGGGAGATTACAAAGTATATCATGACTTATAATTTCTCTACCTTGAGTCTGTTTGAAGTTTTAAAGTTTATAAATGAAGAGATGAAAACCAATTGATGAATTAATTTAATTGTTGTTTGCAACCCTCTCCTTCCCCTCCCCCTACAAATAAAAACTACCTTGAGCATGTATGTGAGCTGATTGTCCTAGAGTAAAACAAAACAGCTTTAAACAGTAGCCAGTAATTCTTATTGCTTTTATTTTAAGGTTCTCTTTTGAGATAACACCTGAAGGAAAAATATTGAGGGTGTACCATCCAGAAGAAAGTGATGATTTTGTCTTGGCATCGAAGAAAGGATTTGCCGCTCTTCTGTCATCAAGACTTCATGAAGAAGGAGAAGTAATTATTATTATTTATAAACATTACATATTTTTTACACTCTTTGACCTTGTCAAGAAGCTTTAAATTAAAATGCTTTATCTTATAGTTATAAATCTATGCCACATATACCTGATATTCTTACTTAGACAAGTCTAAGATTCCTGTGCTTGAAATTTAAGCTAATCTCATCTTCTTTCTTGATGAATTTCTAGTCAGTCTTTACACTATTAATCGGATGCATTCATTATAACTTTTTAAAGTAGATATAAGTTGAAACCTTATTTTCTTTATAATTTCAAGATTTATGTAGTTTTATGCATATCAATCCTGATCTTGATTTTTTTTAATTTCATTTTGAAATATTTGAATATGCAATTGTATTATGTATTTACAGATCTCTGGGAGTTCATCACATGATGGTTTTACTTACCAAACACAAGAACTTGGCCATGAAGGTAAATAATAATAACCTTAAACTCAACAATGTTCTGTAATTAGATATTGATGGATACATTCATCATTTTACTACCAGTTTTGATGCACAAAGGCTGATTTATTCTACTGATATTGAAGGTGCATACAAAGGCTCTAGATGGACAATTTCAAGTCAGGATGTGCCATTTCATGAACCCAATGAGTCAGGGAACACACCCTTATCATGCTAGCTAAGTCCTGTCATCATTAATACCACCTTTTAACCGTCAAAAACAATTAGAAAACCTGCCTCTTGCTGATCTTTTCATAAAAAAATGACTTCCATCAGCATACTTTTGTTTGACATAATTGGTTAAAAACTGTAGAGAATCATAAATAGTTTTCCCTTTTTTTTTGAAAGTACCATGAAATATTCACTGACTTATTTTTTTATATTGTTATGTTTTATTTATAGGACCTCATAATGCTACTTATACTGTTAAACAGACAAGTACAGGGCTGCAGTTCACTAAAGTACGACACGAAGCATTGGTTAAAAACGCAGGTGGAAAATATAAAAAGGTAAGTATAATTGCCATACTGAGATAATCATACTTTAGCTTTATAGGCCCCAACGCATTACATATACTGTTCCCATGTCCACACTTAAAAAAAAATTAAGGTGAGTAGATATAGGAAAAAGTCACATTTGGAGACATGGTATGAAAATAAAAAATCTTTGCCACAACTTCATTTGTTCAAAAACAGTAGTTGGGGAAAAAGGTCAACAACTGCTGATAATGTATCTATTCTTTTTGCACTATGTCAATGGTTTTTATTTGTTAAACTATACTTACAGACCTCAAATACTAGTAATAGTGTTCACTTCAAATAATTGAATCTCTTGAGTTAGAAATGTCTAATCTTCAACCACATATCGTCTGAACAAAGTGTTCTGGTGGTATTAATTAAAAATATATCAAAAAATTCAACAAGGAAGTTGTAGGATTAACCTGAAATATAATTATTTCGTAATTAGTTGCATTTTGCTATAGTTTGATGGTCTCCCTCGAATTCAAATAGCATTGTCAAGGTTTGACCGCTATTCATTTACTATGTAACTAATATCACTTGGATTATCAATGGTTTAGTGTTCCTAATGTATAAGTAAAGTCACCTTGTGAGCATCTTCTCAACACAGGAATACAATTTGTATGAACACAAGTCTTATTAATTCAAAGTGAAGTACTTTCCACAACCTTCAAGATATTGGTGCCGTGACCAGGATCCTGGAAGAGGGTAAAACAGCATCTTGTTTTTGACAATTATAGCATTAGGTTTAGCAATCTAATATAGGGAAAAAGGGTAAGACTATCTTGATCCTGACATCATAAGCTTTAAACAAATCTTAATTGAATAAGTATTTTTGTTGTCACAGGTTATGCATTACCATAAGGACCTTGAAGTTATACACAGTGTCTTAATTGAAGAAGATTTCATATCACCTACTAGACCGTCTGGAAAGTAAGTAGTTTTAAATTAATTAAAGGATCTAATAAGTTTGATAATGAACTGAATTATAATGGTATTGATTTATTTATTTTTGTGACTTTAGTTTTATGAGTAAAATTAAAATACAGATTTAACATTTTCCATACTAGCCTGGGCTGATAATCCTATATTCCCAAATCAGGATATTCTAGCAAAGAAACTGACATGGATTTAGGGGTGAAATACATACTTGAATGCCAAAAAACATTGAATTTTCCATAAACGGTCTTATAAGATTTGCTCTCCACTGGTTTATATATGTCCATGAAATCCACGAAAAATGTTACTTTACAAATATTAATGAATTGAATGAGTGTCATTCTGAAATTGATTGAGTAATTTATCATTGGAAATTAAACAAATAATCAAATCAAACTAGTGAATATGTATGGTTAATCATACATATTTCTCACATAGAAAATAACAAAAAATAAGTATGGAATTTATTTTCTCTTTCAGATTTGATGCATTGCATGGAATGAGGAAAATAAAAGCTGTCAATGAATTCAGTTCCATGGGTATGTATTGAACGTAAAAACTAAATATCAGACACACTAAAAAATTATAGTTGAATTGAAATTATTTGGTTCAGTTTACACATTATTACCTTGCTAAAGTTTTTTTTATGCATATATATTTAAGATATAAGCACACTTAATCTCTTGTGTTTAAATATTCCTTCATGAGCCCATATATTCAATTTTGCAGATATATTTTCATCAAAGTTTTCATCTTTCAAGAAAAATCTACAAAATATAGAAAAAAAAACCCTATAATTTCAATTTGAAAAAAAAACCTGCCTGGCAAAAAAAATGTGAAAAGGGAGTTCATTGTATATTTAAGGTAGATAGGGTGTCTTCCTCCATTTTGGATTTTGAAATACCAGAAAACAAGGTCTAGATTTTTGATAAAATGTGCAAATTTTGAGATTAGTAGGTAATTCATGTGTAAGATTTTTCATTATAATATAGAAAATGCCATGTTTTATCATATTTAGGGTTGTATTTTACCAAAAAACAAATACTTTTGTTTGATTCATTTTTTTCAAACTTTGCAAAATAAGGGGAGACAACTCAAATGCAAGGGCAGATAATTCAGATAGTGTTACTTTTACAATAGAATGTGTTAGGAATTTACCCATGTTATTATGTAGCAAGAAAGCGAGTCCGGTGACCCCATTTTTTCTTCTTCTTATCTGAAAGAATATTATTGGAGCTATCTTCTCATATTTTATCTCAAAATTCTATGGTTTAATTTTTCGTTTATGACCGAAAATTGGGTTTTCCATGCATAATCTATACAAAATCTGACAATTTTGCACAACCTGTAGTGTGGAAATAAGTCTGGTGACCCATTCTTTTTATTAATGTTCTTAAACAAGCAGGATATAAACTACATTTTGGCAAATTATTAAGAAATTCTATGGATTATAATTTAGACACCCCATCTACCTTAACTTACTTTAATAATGCATATACATATATGTTGCCATAAGCTTTATGAATATTAAACCTTCCTATAAACCATATTGCTTAACTTTCTTAAAATTCATTTTAATTTCTATTGGTTTAAAGACACTTGTTCATCATTCATTTATAATAAGAGTTAAGTAGTATTTAAAAAAGAATGAAAAATAAAACTATCCGTACATACATTAACTTCAGTTAATAAGCAAAATTCTTGATATATGTAAATAATTTTATATTTTAGAATTTCCTGAGATGAAAGCCATCAGTAAAGGAAGTCTATCCTATCTGACAAGAAGGTTTGAAAGAGATGCTGTCACTAAACCAATGCTGGGATTAGAAGAATCAACAATCCATGTAACCAAGGTCAGAAACATTACATTGTACATCAGGCTTATTTAACAAAATATATTTGACAAGATCTCCAACAATACATGTAACCAAGGTCAGAAAATTTACATTGTACATTAGGCTTATTTAACAAAATATATTTGACAAGATCTCCAACAATACATGTAACCAAGGTCAGAAACTTATATTGTACATCAGGCTTATTTAACAAAATATATTTGACAAAATCTACTACAATCCATGTAACCAAGGTCAGAAAATCTACATTGTATATTTGGCTTATTTAACAAAATACATTATATGAACTTTGAATTTTTCAATAAACTAAGGATTTTATACCCTAGGTAATTTTATACCCTAGGTAGGAATAAAATTCCCTGAGCTTTATTTGGCAATTTTTTTTAGGAATTTTGGGTCCTCAATGCTCTACAATTTTGTACTTTATTTGGGCCTTTTTAAAACTTTTTTGATTCTAGCATCACTGATGAGTCTCTCCTATACAAAACGTGTGTCTGGCTTACAATATTGATCCTGGTAAAGTACCAATTAAACTTGTCATAGATAACAGGATTAAATTTTTTAAGCCAGACTCTTATTACTAGCTCTTTATCATTTGAGACTTAAGATGGTTAATGAATTTGACAAAGATGACCAACACTTAATTATATAATTGGACACAAATACGGAGATAACCATAAACATTTGGTATAATCACATGATAATTAGCAGAAATAAACAAATCATTCTAATTTTAAAAAAAAATCAGCTCCCATGGTCTAATATTTAAGTTTCATCATCCATGTACTTTTTTTTCAGATGACAAGAAAAATGCCTATGCTGGACAGGGCTAAAGCTTGGCAGTATATCAAAGGGAATATAACCTGCATGTGGACACAGCCAGAAAATGGTAAATATATCATAATGACAGAAAAATTATGCTAAATATCATTTAAACTTAAAAATAATAATTTTTGTTTCTATTCAATGATTTGTCAATTGTTTAGATGTTCTATGAAGAGGGGAGTAAAGGGGGGTATCTGCATGGAAACGAGAAATAAAATTGCCATTTTAAGATGAACAAACAATTTAAAAATTTTTGCACCTTGATCTTTTTACTGATTTCACAAAAATATGGTGAATAACGAACCTTTTTCACGGCTTCACGTGAAGTAAGAATGGCAAAACATGTTGAACGAAAATAACCCTTCACAACCCTCTATGAATGATACAGAACCCTATAAGCATTGGCTTTTTCCAAATTTGACCTCACTGATGAACAATGACCATCACAAATGTATAAATAAGCCCTTAGGGAAGTGTGGGTTTAATTATATTTTATATAGTGAACCATTTTCTCTCAAGGTAAGATATCAGTTACTACACCTTCAACAATTCAAGGCTTACATGTCAGTCATTACACCTCAAACAGATTAAATGTAAAAACGTTGTTCTATATATTTACAGGTCGTACATTGGAAGCAAATGCTTGTTTTTTCAAGATAGTAGATGTTCTGAAAGCAATACCAGAGGATGAACTAACGAAGCTTGCAAACTATTATTTCGTAGAACTGAAATCAGAGTAAGTCAGACACCCATTTAAGTTTAATTGTATTGCGACATAGAGATAGCAATGTAAATTTTAAGGTTATTAAAAATTCATTAGCTTAGAATACTTTTACTCCAAAATATTACGGTGCTGAAGAATTGAAAACAAGTTTTGGGAAATTTTCCTGTGCAATACTGATTGTATAGTGTTAATTAACAGGAATAGTATTTAAATTACAAACAGAGGTAATGACTTTTTACATAATAAAAAATCCATTTAAGAATGATACTGAGAATTTTCCTTATCAATGGAAGGTTGGTTCTATTGAAACATTTCCCTTAATTTTTTAAATATTTTTTTTCAGTCGTTCAAGATATGTAGGAGCAATGAACATCATGTTGGATGCCTTTGGAGTCATCTATACAAACTTCAGTGAGAACCTCCTGGCAGATTATATTCTAAAGAGTCCTGATCCTAAGCCTACACTTATTTTAAGGCTGCTGACTCACATTGTAGGAAAAGACAACCCACCACATGATGTATGTATTGTACTAACACAAAAGTTTTTTTCCCCAAGAACGGTTTAAAGACCGTTTAATTAGTTTATTATTTCATGAAATTTAAATAAATTATATGTGTTATGTTATACCTTGTATTTCTATTGCTATTTTGAACACTTTGTTTTGTTTGACAGTTTTTGATACTGTAGATTAGTTTATTTTTGTGGGTATCAATTTGCTTGGATGAAGTAAACATTAATATTGTATTAAGGTGGTACCCAACACTTTCACTAAAATTAATTTGGCTCGTTTAATTTTTATAAAATTTTGACAAAGTATTTACTTTGACCTTTAAACAAAAATATAAAAATTTGAAAATTTTTAAACCAACCGTTTTGTCAGAAAAATTACACTGGTTATATAGCAATTTGACAAACACTAAAGTTGATCATTGAGAAGCTTAATATTCCCTTAACAACACAATGTAATTAAAACGTTTAGTTGATTTTACAGAGTTATCTCCCTGTAGTGTTAGGTACCACCTTAAATAAACATTGTATGTTTGTGGATATTTGATTTAGTGATTTTACAAAAGTCTGTATACTGCCTATAGGAAAATTTGAATTGTTCACGTGTACCCACAAAGACAAAAAAAAAAATATCCCACAAATAATGATGAATCCATTTTATACTAGAAGTGATTAAGAGATATAAATATTGAATAGAAACCTGTCTTTTATCTATATTGACCTGTACATTTCCTTTATTTTTTTGTGTTGTTTAATTGCTGTCTCATTGACATATATCATAAATATTATTTTATTCATTTTAACAAAATATAAACTTTTGTTTGATTCTTTCTAATTCCAGAATATGATAGCTGCAATGGAGGACCTTGTATTTAACAAAGATAACCATCCAGAAGAGATGTATAAAGAGGATCTTCATGAAAGGGTATTACTCTGTCTCGGTTCAGTGTCACACAAGTTAACAAAAGCTGGACGGGAAGAGGAGGCCATCAAAATAACTGTACGAGTTCATCAATGGCTAGGAATACATGGTAATATCTTTGTTTTGTGTTTTTAAACCTCTCCACTTGTTTTTGATTAAATGCAAGAAATGATAATTCCTTAAATTCTTTTCATATAAACCATCCCATTCAGAGGATGCCCTTTCCTTAGGGATTAAACTGATTTAATCTGATTTGATTTTTTTCACATAAATATTGTATATTTTATTAGATCCGTTTGAATACAGAAAGAAAAGAGCAATTCAGAGCGAACAGGAACAAATAGACTATGACCATTGGAGAGTGATTCTGTTAGAAACACTAGGAAATGCCAGAATGGATTTCTCTTTTGAATATATTGTATCACATATCAACTCAACTAACTCACCTTGGATCAAAAGAGCTGGAGTTCATGCTCTAAGGAAATATGAACATGAAATGGTGAGTTATTTGTAGATAACATACTGAAAGGCTGTAAATGTTATAATCAGACAGCAGCCTTATTTTGTACATACACGGTAATTGGCATAAACTTAGCTTAATGGTCAGGAAAATGTTGAAAAACATGAATATTTTCATAAATTATACCTTTCATTTGTTCCAATGTCACATTTTTTTTCTATGAAGACTATGTTTGAATTATTTCAAGTCTTAGTAATCACTAACAATGAATTTCAGTTGCTTCCCTTTTTGAAACATAAAAAAGTAGAAAAAAAAACCTCCATTCATGGACATATAAAATTCTTTATGTCATTACCTTGGCATCCAAAAAAATTTAATTAAAAATTGTTGATAATAAGTCTTTACACTTTTGTTTCAGGCTGCTGATGAGATGTATAAAGCTGCCATGTATGACGAGAATGATGAAGTTCGTTATGAGGCTTTATTACAGTATCAGGCCCATCCTCAAGCTAGGATTATCACACCTCTAAAAGCGTAAGTTTAAGAAATAAGAGGGTCTTCCACAACTGGGAAAGTTGGGGTGTCTTCCTTCATCTTATATTTTGAAATAGCAGATAACAATTGGTCTAGATCTTAAATGAAATGTGCAGATTTCGAGAGGAGTGTGTAATTCATGTGCAAGACTTTTCATGATAATATAGAAAATTATGTGTTTTATCATATTTACAAAAAACAGAATTTTTTTGTTTGGTTCATTTTTTTCAACTTTGCCATAGAAGGGTAGATAACTCAAATGTATGGGGAGATAACTCAGATAAAGTAACTTATAATAGAATGTGTTGTGAATTTACCTATTTCATTATGTAGCAAGAAAACGAGACTAGACTAGTGACCCCATTTTTTTTTAATTTTCAGAAAGCATATTGTTAGAGCTATCCTCTCATATTTTATCTTAAAATTCTATGGTGTAGTTTTTTTAATCACATGAAATAGAATTTTCCATGCATAATCTGTACAAAATCTGATATGAAAAAAAGTCCGATGATCCATACTCTTCATTATACCTTTGAAAAAAGCATGATATAAACTACATTTTGAGGAATTATTAAAAAACTGTATAGTTTTTAATTTAGACTCCCCATCTACATTAAAACCAAAAGTGCCTATAACTATGACAAATCTGTTCAAACCTAAATATATAAATTCAGTTTTTATTAATTTTTTATGTTTTTATCCAGACGAGAAGAGGTTAATGGAACTGGTATTATTGATCCCTATGAGTCTGGAATTACAGAAATAGCACCTCAACGCAGAGAAAAACGATCCTTGGGTTTTCTAGAAAAGTTCCCTAAGATAGACTTTAGACTCGAGGCCCCAAGTGTTGATTGGAGAAAAATGTTAGGATCTGAATCTATAGGTGCTGCATTTGGTATTATCATGTATAACATGCTGGATCTGAAAATTGGTAAGTTGTCTCTATTTTGATTCTGCCTAGAAACAAAAGTAATTAGACACATCTTTGTTAAAAACATCTGATACTGCAGAGATCACATACCCTTAGAAAGTATAGTTTTTATTCTGCCTAGAAATATAGCGATTACATACCTCTTTGTTTAAAGACCTGGCACTGCAGAGATAACATACCTGTATTTGACACTTGAAGTTGAGGTCAGAGTTCAGCTAAAATTTGTGTATTTTATATATATATCAATGTAATATTTTTTGTAGAGCCCTTAAGCGGTCATTTGAGAATAAATGTTCACGATGAGGCCTATGCCAGAGTACTCCTTGGAATTTTGGACTTCAACTTGGACTTCTTTTTAGCCAGACTTTGTTTTAAAGGAGGCACCCAGTACAATCTGAATATTTTACAAGTATGTTGGATGAAAAAAACAAATCTTTTGAAGGTTTATCAGACACTGTCAGATAAATTGTTTTTTTTTCTAAGTAAACAAATTGTGTATTTATATATTTATGACATGTAGTTATAAATATTTTGACAGGAATTGTTTTAAATTGAAATGCATAAGATGATTTTTAGCTCACCTGGCCGAAAGGCCAAGTGAGCTTTTCTCATCACTTGGCGTCCGGCGTCCGGCGTCTGGCGTCGTCATCCGTTTTCGTCGTCCTGCGTTTACTTTTACAAAAATCTTCTCCTCTGAAACTACGTGGCCAAATTTAACCAAACTTGGCCACAATCATCATTGGGGTATCTAGTTTTAAAAATGTGTCCGGTGCCCCGCCCAACCAACCAAGATGGCCGTCATGGCTAAAAATAGAACATAGCCATAGGGGTAAAATGCAGTTTTTGGCTTATAACTCAAAAACCAAAGCATTTAGAGCAAATCTGACATTGTGGTAATATTGTTCATCAGGTCAAGATCTATCTGCCCTGAAATTTTCAGATGAATCGGACATTTCGTTGTTGGGTTGCTGCCCCTAAAATGGTAATTTTAAGGAAATTTTGCTGTTTTTGGTTATTATCTTGAACATTATTATAGATAGAGATAAACTGTAAACAGCAATAATGTTCAGCAAAGTAAGATCTACAAGTAAGTCAACATGACCAAAATGGTCAGTTGACCACTTTTGGAGTTATTGCCCTTTTTAGTCAATTTTTAACCATTTTTCGTAAATCTTAATAATCTTTTAGAAAAATCTTCTCCTCTGAAACTACTTGGCCAAATTTAACCAAACTTGGCCATAATCATCATTGGGGTATCTAGTTTAAAAAATGTGTCCGGTGCCCCGCCCAACCAACCAAGATGGCCGCCATGGCTAAAAATAGAACATAGGGGTAAAATGCAGTTTTTGGCTTATAACTCAAAAACCAAAGCATTTAGAGCAAATCTGACAGGTGATAAACTTGTTCATTAGGTCAAAATCTATCTGCCCTGAAATTTTCAGATGAATCGGACATTCCGTTGTTGGGTTGCTGCCCCTGAAATGGTAATTTTAAGGAAATTTTGCTGTTTTTGTTATTATCTTGAATATTATTATAGATAGAGATAAACTGTAAACAGCAATAATGTACCCGATTTTAAAATGTTCAGAATAACAATTATCAGCTTATGTTATACATACATGTAGGTATAAGTCTTGACTTGTCAAGGATATTTTATTGCTATTTTACTTTTAGGAAAATGACATGAAGAAGATAGCTGAATTAGCCACTAAGTTTGACAAGAAAGTGAAAGAGATTGTTGATGCCATTGAAACAGGAGTGAGGTTGTTTAAAGACCTGATTGGTGGTAAAATTAGCATCAAAGACATTGTGAATGAATTCATAGATGCCTTGAAGGAGTTACCTGGCAAGGTATATATTCCAAATGGAGTTAACTGGGGAAAAAACACAAAAAAACTGTAAACCTACTAAATTGTGCAAGTTTTTTATTGATGCAACTTTTTCAAGTAGAAATATATTGAGAATTTAAATATGTCTAAATTGTCAATATAAATACATGCACAAAGTTATAAAATGAGGGAAACAAATTTTTGAAGAGTTTGGTTGAAAGAGTGAGAAGGACGTTTGCTGCAAAAACTGATAGAAAGAGAGAGATGGATGATTTGTATGTGTATATTGTTTTAATATCAATGAATGAATGCATGTAAATTAAGTCATTGTGACCTACATATTATAGATTGCTGATTTTGTTCAAGTTTTGATTAAAGGTTTATATCATTGCCATAGAGAGATGATATTTTGTCAGAGGGCAAGTGTTAAAATAAAACAAATTCATACAAAGAATAGGACAATCTGATCTTTACTGTTAATTACTCATTTATCTTTTTGTTAGGTCTTGATTTCAGAGATCATGTTTATAGATATTAGGTACATTTATTTTCATCCTAAATTCAAGTCTTTCTTGTCTATGATTAGTTTATTTGAATTGTATTTGCTGATGCCTGATGTTTGTTTTAAATTATTTTCTTGATTTTTATCAGGTTTGGGGTCTTAGAGACAAAGCAGCCAATGTGATGAAAATGTTAGGACAGCTCGATGAAGAGGAGTTACCTCCCTTTCTAAGACCACTCAGAAATCTGATTGTTAAAGTAACAACAGTCTTTAATGATGTTAAAACAGACATAATGAACTTTTATAATGTAAGTTGGATTTAAGAATATTCATGCAATCACACTTGAAAGCAAAAGCAATGTCAAGATGAGAAAAGATAATTGTAGAAATTTTGTTTTGTTTACTATTTTAATAATTTTTTAAAAGAAACAGATTTTTTTTTTACCTATATGTCATTTCTACAGATAAATATATTTTAAACCTTCTATGTTTATATATGCTTTTATCTTTCAGACATTGGTGCAGACCGTCACCGTTATCATTCCACAGAATGTCAAACTTATTTATGATTTATTTGATCTTTCAGACATTGTTTCAGACCATCACTGTTATAATTCCACAGAATGCCAAACTCATTTATGATTTATTTTTATTTTTCAGACATTGGTGCAGACCATCACTGTTATCATTCCACAGAATGCCAAACCTATCTATGATTTATTTTTATTTTTCAGACATTGGTGCAGACCATCACTGTTATCATTCCACAGAATGCCAAACTTATTTATGATTTATTTTTATCTCTCAGACATTGGTACAGACCATCACTCTTATAATTCCACAGAATGCCAAACTTATTTATGATTTATTTTCTCTTTCAGACATTGTTGCAGACCATCACTGTTATAATTCCACAAAATGCCAAACTTATTTATGATTTATTTTTATCTTACAGACATTGGTGCAGACCATCACTGTTATCATTCCACAGAATGCCAAACTTATTTATGACTTATTTTTATTTTTCAGACATTGGTGCAGACTATCACTGTAATAATTCCACAGAATGCCAAACTTATTTATGAAAGTATCGTTGATATCATTGATGGTTTCAAGGTCATAATGAAAGATCCTAAAACAGCTTTAGTTAAGATTGGCAAAGGTGTTGTACAGTGAGTAGACTTGAATTCAATACATAACCGCTAAATTTTTTGGGATTGTAGAATAACGTAGACAATTCTTAAAAATAATGAAATGCGTGAAGGTCTATGAAATATTGATACAAGTATAATTGGGATTTGGATGGATTTTTATTGAATTTTATTATTTGACCTTTTCAAAAATTGAAATATCTGTTTCAAATGTTGTTTAAAAATGAAGGATCATAATTATGTATTTGCTCCTCATTTACATATTTTTGTTGCAGGATTTTTATGTCTATAAAGGCCTTACTTGATGCAAAGAATAAAACACAAGAGGCTTGCTTCTTCTTGAAAGGTAAGTTAACATATAAAAAAAACACAAAAAAAAAGGTCTGCCAATTGCATAATAATTTAGTCTATTGTCCATTGACCTTTATTCACAGTCAAACTAAGGTCAAGGTTTATAACAATGTTGAAACAATCTACTAACAGCTTACATGTACCAGAACCTGAAAAACAGAAATAACCACATTTTGTTTTTCTAGTCTTATTACTTCCTGTTAACATTTTGCATCATGACTCAGGTTAATCAAGTTTATTAAAAAGAATGTAATCAAATCAGCTGTCATTTGTAACTAAAATATTTTTTATTTTGCAGATGAAAAACCATACTGGTGGGATATTGTAACAGTTTTTGAAGAAATTTGGGCTCTTTCACAACAAGCCGTAAAAGCCTTGGCTACAGGTGGACCAAACTGGATAGCAACAACTGTTATTGCAGGAGAAGATCCTGTTGCAAAATTCACTAAGGGCAAAGTTTCACAGGTAAGTTAGATTTATCAGTTTTATGAAGTAATTCTCTGGGAATTGGGTAGATTTTGAGTCATCAATTAAGTGGATATCAAAGAAATTGTATTTGCATTACTGATGACTGTCGTAATAGTCTCATGATAATGTGGTGGCCTCAAGTGTGGGAGAAAAATGGAGACTTGAAAATTAATATTAATGCATCATATCTATAAAAGCACATAATTTTCAGTTGTTAAGCAAAAGCAAAGACATGTCTTCCTTGACACTGTAACTTTGTGAGTTAGCACATTAAAAATGATTAAAGACTGGACCACCCAGGTCAAAATACTAAATTTCACGATGGTTTTATAATTGCAAAAATAAACTGCAACAAGATAGGAGTGGCATAGTTAAAAACTTTGCATCTTAAATTTTAAAAGCGCCATTTGTAAGCAGTATTTCCTATAATTGTCTTTGCATTAATTGTTGAACAATCACAATTTCTGAATTTACCGGTAATGCATTTGGTAAAATATTTTCCTATGAACTGTTACCTTGTGAACTTGAATGTAACACATCTGGTTCAGGATGTTTAGCTAGAACAAAGCAGAGCTTTTATTCATATTGCATGCACATGTTCTTGTCCTGAAAATGCATTTAATTAGCCTCAGGACATTTGATAGCATCCATGATCATCATCAAATACCATATAACGGGTTATTTTCGCTGTGTGTAAATTTTCGATTATTTTTTGCGGATAGAACAAATTTGCCAAAATAAATTCCGCCAATTTTAAACTGCACAAAAGGTATTGATAAAAGTTTTGAATTTCGCCAAAATATTTCGTATACCTTATTCAATGAAAATCGCAAAATATTACACCCGCAAAAATAATCTGCTTTCTGTATATGTCCATCTATATTTAGAAGCTTTTATTATTATATAGAGTATTTGACATTTTTATTCTTTTTTACAGCAACAAATAAAAGAACAGATCATTGATAATTTAACTAATATTATTGATGAACTTTTGGAACCGTTTGATGATCTGCGAGGAATTGCTGATAAATTTATGAAAAAATATGGAGACTTCTTTGGTCTTGTGAAAAAAGTGAAAGAGGCATATGCAATACTGAAGGAAGGGTATGTTTTAAGGTTTTTTTCTAAAATTCTTTTGTTTTAACTTTTTGTATAAATATTTTTAGGTAGGGATTTGACTGACAAGCTTAGGGTTTAACAAACTAATTAGGTTAACATCATATAAAAACAAAGCATAGGGGTGAAACAGCTATAAAGGTCTTAAAGGTTGCTAGGACTGATGATTCATGGAGTCTGATGGTAGTCATTTTTTAGAAATGTCAAATACCTGTAGCTATTGGCATTATTTTCACTGTGATTAAAGATAGAAAGTATCAGAGAAATTGTACTTAAAAATTCTAATTTTTCATAATGATTGATTGATCTGTAACTGGTTTAAAGTTTTGTTTTATTCTAGGCTACTAGCTTTTATTTCTTTTTTTTTTGTGAACATAAAATATTTTTATTAATTAAAGACAATAATAGCCAATCCTTGTTAGTCGAGGACCTGAATAGGTTCCCTTTGTTAATGAGGGCATGAATAGTTTATCTTTGTTTTTATATGACTTGTATAGCTTACCATTGCTTATGGTCGATATGAGAACATTGATAGCTTCACTTTGTTTATTGTCGACATGATTACCTTACCTTTGTTTATTGAGGACACAAATAGCTAATCTTTGTTAGCTGATGACCTGAATAGCTTCCCTTTATTAATTGAGGACATGAATAGCTTATCTTTGATTTTTTAATACTTGTGAAGTTTACATTCACTAATTGTCAGTATGATTAGCATACCCTTGTTTATTGAGGCATTGAAAGCTTCACTATGTTTATTGTTGACATGATGAGCTTACCTTTTTTTTATTGATGACATGAATAACTTACCTTTAATAAGAGGGGAAAACACTGATATCACCTATGAATATCTCATAAAATACATAGATCAGTGTTCCAGCTAGGCCGTTTTCAGAGGGCGCAGCGCCCGCCCTTTCCCGAGTGCCACCCTGTGCCCTTTTTACAGTTTCCAGGGCGCCCTGCCTTTTTTGAAGATCGATTGTATATTATTTTGTTCGTATTGATATGATCCGCTAATTACTAAATTTACCTGGCGAAAAGTTTATGACTTTGTTTAGGACCCCAAGCTAATCAACGGTTACAACTGGTGTCATGAAAAAACATAATGACAGAAAGTTGAAAACCATAA
Source organism: Mytilus galloprovincialis (assembly GCF_965363235.1). NCBI lineage: Eukaryota > Metazoa > Mollusca > Bivalvia > Mytilida > Mytilidae > Mytilus > Mytilus galloprovincialis. The sequence continues at coordinate 41,347,831 of NC_134850.1, read as the reverse complement.
TCAACTCGTTGCAGACCTCGTGTTACTTGTTTTCCATGAAATAAATAGCAAATTCACACGTATTTGTCATTGACTGCCCTCATCTTTTATACTACAATAACAAAATCGGCCGCCATATTGTTGATCATATAATTTACATTTTCTTCGTACTGTTTATAATCCTCCAAAGAAGGAGCACACCCGAATATAGAAAGATAACTCAATCTGATTTTTTCCTAGCATTGAGTAGCACACTTAACATATTCTATGTCTACATACTTTTTGCTTAAGAATTTATATGTTTAGGTATTTTGAGTTATGGCAATTTAAGTTAAAGAGGGTCTTAGTAGCAGTGTTGGTAGGGTGCCTTGGTCATTTTTTTCTGTATTCTTTATTTTTTAATACAAATTGTTGCTATATCCTAACATTGTTCATTTACTGAGCACAGCTGTTTTGTGCTGTATTGCCATTAAGCACAGCAGAGGTAGAAAGGTGAAACTGGTAAAGTGTGTCAGACCATAGAAACAGAATGAAGCAGGTCACCTTTCAAAACATACTGCATATAAAGCTCAACTGTGCCAAGCAATGATCTAAAAACTTGTGTGACAAGCTACTTGACAAGTTTTTCAGCCTAAAAAGTAGAAAGATAGAGTTCTATATGGGCTTATGATGTTGTTCTTGTATAACCAGTGATTCAATGAATAAACACAATGATTGATAAATATTTTTATTAAAACATTCCCTTTTCATATTATCATATCACGCGTCAAATGCCCTTTTTCAGGATTGGCACCCTGCCCTTTTGAAATCCTAGCTGGAACACTGTCTAAGATAATACAATTTAACAATATTTCAGATATGAATTTGGACAGTCTATTATCAACACACTTTTTGGACCCAAATGCCACAAGGACTTTCCAAGATTGTACAGATTAGATGCAGGGCCTTGTGAAGGAGAAGGATTTTATCCTTCTAAAATGAAAAAATCTGGCCAAGGAGAATACGCAGTAGATGGTGTGGACCTTGAAATCGATGTTGGACAAACGGTAAGTAAATTCTATTAAGATCGATGTGGGAGGATAGGATACTTTTGACATGTTCAAAGTCTATGCATTTACCATATATATATCCCCATAAGGGGACTTTGACCCTCTGGTCCTCCCTTTGTATTTTGGCACATGTCCTTTGATGAAAGAAAAATTATTCACAGGAAAGTATATTATTTGTGATCATTTTGGGGTATAGACTGCTGTATGAAATGCAATCAAACCTCTGTTACTGTCTTGATGGCAAAATCTTCCAATGCTTATCAATACCTTTTTGATACACAAAATATAGTGCATTGATCATAACGTTTTATACATCCTATCGATGAACATTTCCAGAAATTAATCAATGTAATATATGCTCAGATATTCAAGTCACAAAACAATGTTACACCTGTCATGAAAATTACATAGCATTTGCAAGGTGCAGGAATCTAATATCTGTTCTAAAAATATAAATGATGTCATTGTTAAAGTCATCTTTAAAATTTGAAGTTATCTTCCAGAATTGTAGTTGAATCAACTACAATCAATGGTTTATTGACAATGCAATATTTAATTTTATCTTTAGCCTTCTGTGCTTACAAGTACTTTGATTGAAGAAAATCTCACCTACCCTCTTACATCCACTTTTTAGTATATTTCTACAAATCAGAGCATGCTGCAATTTGGTATAACTCTCTCTCTCTCTCTTACAGAAATGTTACGTTATAGTATTTTGTTTTTTTTTCAAATATTATAGTCTTCACATATTTCTGATCTTGAAATTGTATATTTAATTTGCTTTAATGGATAATATGTAAATTTGTGAAGCTTACAGTTATAAATATTTGTTACAGTTGGTTGCTCCTTTCCCAGGAATTGTTTATAAGGGAGATAACCCAGATGAGGTTATCATTGAGGCAAACACTGCTGCGTTAAAGGACATAAAGATCTATATAAATGGTGTTACAGTCAATAAAACTATTCTGCATAAAACAGACCAACTTTACATTGAAAACAGGGTGAGTTTTATTAGAAAAATGATATTCTTTGAACAATTTATTTACCAAGGGAGATAAATGTGTTATTATATAATAGTTTTATAATAGATTTAACTGTATTGCTGTTGAAAAAAATAATTAGGAAAATAATTTGTTTGCCTCCACGTACAATAGAAGGTGACACATCCTAATGAATTCTTAAGTCTTATTATTTCTCATATCATTTTCTAAGAGCAATCTTTTCATATGTGTTTTGAAATTCCATAATTTGAATTTCTGTATGAATACATTCAAGTCCTTTAGAATGATGGCGCAATTGGTGTATAAGCCACTTTCAACACTGTTTGCTATTTCCTGGTAGCAAATTTTTATTGATGGGAGAAGCTGGAGAAAACCTTTGACCTTCAGTAGGAAAACTAACAATCCTTGCCAATTAAGATTGAACATGATCTCATGTGTGGCACTCAAAATCACAGTCTCAGTGTTGACAGGCTAGTGATTAGTAGTTCAACTACTTAGACCATTAGGTCACCATGGCTTTTAGTAGTGTTGAAGATAAGAAGTATAATCCTAACATTATATGCAGAATTCTGCATAACATGAAGCTTGGATAAAATCATGGTGATCTTTACTTAATATTATGTTTTTTATAATAGTATGATTGAAACTGCATTCAACAAACTTTTTGAAAAAATTACAAGATCAATTATAATAAAGATTCCTCTACAGTCTCTAGTTTTAGTTCATGTTTCAACTGCTATTGAGTGTACATGCTGTAAGTTTGTCTTTGAATGACCCATATGATATCTGTTAAAAACCAAATAACATGATGTATTTGCTATTAATAGATTGCTGCAGGAGCTCCCATTGGTACTGTAAAACAGTCACCTTGTTATCCATTCAACAGTATCCACTTTGCCATGAAGAAAGGCAATGGAACTGTTGATCCTACCAAGTTCCTGTCTCCAAGATTCTTTGAAGTTCCAAAGTGGATACAGACATGTGATGACTACAAATTAGTTTATAAGGTAAGTAAATACAGTACACTCTCCTTCTGTTTCTGCTATTTGGACTGAACTTTATTTTTTAACAGTAAACAAGTGTGACAATGTACTGAGTGAGAAACTTACATGAAAAGCATGGACACATTGAAGAAAATGGAATCTAAGAAATTAATGGCATAAAGTTAGTAATTCATCACAGTTAGGGGCATTATAACATAGGGACAATAGGTTAACAATTTTTTTTCAATTCTTTTATTCAGATGGGTCCTTACCGAAAAAAAAGCCCAGCGGCAAACATTTGCAGCAATGCAGCAAACTTGCTGCAACCATTTTACCATGCAAATGAAGTTTGCAGCAAGCTTGCTGCAAACATAATTATGCAAATTAGATTTGCCGCAAGCTTGTGGCAATTGTTTGCTGCAAGCTTGCGGCAAATGTTTGTTGCAAACTTGCGACAAACTTGCAGGAACTACACATATACTAATGTCACGCGTGAAAACACATTCAATTTATCTCTTTCAAATTACACAGCAACATTTTTACAAGGTCAATTCCTGTCTTTATACAAACAGTCATTGAAAGAATTCTTGCGAACTCGTGAGATTTAAGGAAATACATACATGCATTTGAGTTTTGAAAAAGGGGCAGAAGTCATTCTCAAATGACATGATATACCTGTATTAAAAAATGAACAAGGTAAAATCTCAAATGTGTATTGAGACTATAAAGCTAGGTAATAATTGCATTACAGAATTTAACTTAATCTTAATAAACATGATCTTGATGGTGCAGTACATCAGTTATAAATTAAAACTTATAATAGCTTAAGTTTTTCAATCACACATACATGTATATATAGAGGCTTACACAATTATGTATGATCATAAGATTAATTATTTCATTAAAGCATGAAGTTCTATTAATCATTTGTACTTACAAAATTACATACTGATTACCCCATATTACTGAACCAAAATGCCTCCTTGATCTCTTATATGTGAAATGCATTTCCAAACCCCAGTCAATATTCAATATTATTGTGTTATTCCTGCAATGTTCTGGCAAACATAGAGAATGGTCAAAGTTTTCTGCAATCTTTGCGGCAAACATATAGAATAGTCAAAGTTTTCTGCAATCTTGCGGCAAACATTCTTTATTATTTCAAACTTTCTGGCAATCTTACGGCAAACATTGATGTTTCTGCAAACTTGCCGCAAGCTTGCAGCAATGTTTGCCGGAAGTTTGCAGCTAGCGGCAAACATCTGCAAACACTATTTTATGTGTTCCTGCAAACTTTGTGTTTGCCGCAAGCTTGCAGCAAGTCTGCTGCAAGTTTGCGGCAAACAATTCAGTTTCATAAGATCTTGCTTTTTTTTTTATACGCCTGTCAAAATTTTGACAGGACGTATTATAGTATACAAATGTCCATATGTCTGTCGTGCTGTCCGTCTGTCTGTCTGTCCGGCGTAAACATGTCGCACCGTAACTTGAGAACGACTTGTCCAAATTTCATGAAACTTTATATATTTCTTTCTTATGATGGTCAAACAATCTGTATACTTTTTGGTGAAAATAAGATTTGAACTTTTTGAGTTATGAGACTTTGTAACTAAAACAGGGGTGTTTTTTTCACATGTCGCGCCGTATCTCAAAAACGATTTATGATTATTGCTTAAAACTTTACACACTCCTTAGTTATATTAATCTGAAGATCTGTTTACTTTTTAGTAATGATTCTTAATTTCATTTTAGAGCTATTGAGTTTTTTGTAAAAAAAAGGGAGGGGGGTCACATGTCGAGTCGTATCTCAGGAACCATTTATCATTATTGCATAAAACTTCACACACTTGTTAGTTATATTAATCTGAAGATCTGTATACTTTTTCGTGATGATTCTTTATTTCATGTTTGAGGAATTGAGCTTTTTGGTAAAAAACTTATAAAACATAGTGTGAGCAATTTTTTTTCTGTCTCATGAAAAATTTCTATTCAGCAGGAATAAGGAATGAGTTAGAATATACTTAGCATAACTCCCTGTACAACCCCTGTGCTATTCCAAAAAAAATTTATTATGTAATTTTCACAAGACGATTGGTGTATCATGCACTTGTGGCACAGCTGTTTATTAAAAGATAAAATGAAGTGAACCCTTATTACCAATGAATTGATTAAGACCTATAAAGGTGAATTTATTGCAAAACTTGGTTGTTAAGCTGCAAGGTAAAGTTATTTACACACTGGTAGAGTTTTCTGTCAGATGATAGTATTTGGAGTTGATGCGAAATATGGTTGCACCTTCTGGAAGATACAAAGCCAAAGTCAACTTACTAATAAAGTTTGATGTTTTTTTTTCAGTTTGAGACAATAGCTGCTGGAGTAATTGTGGGACTTGGTGGACAGGCTCAAAATAACACAAGTCCAAAGTTAGATAAGAGTAAAGTTATAGCGCCTGCAGCACCAGCAGCTAGTGAAGACCCAGGATCAGAAGCAGACACCATTAAAAGTAGGTTTACATTGCTGAAAAAATAAAAAATGCAGTATAAGCAGTAATATGAACATTTCATTTTCATCTGTGCTACTAGACATTAAACATGCATTCTGACATTTAATTTAAATTCATTATTGATGATTGCAAAGAATATTTATGAGTAAAGATGTTCCCAAGAAAGTTACATTATGTTTGTTTAAAGAATATGTAGATAAATATTTCCAGGTTCTTTGAAGAAGTTATGATACATTTATATTCAAATTTGAATGTGTTTTTTTGTATGTGCTGTTTAGAGTACACATGCATACACCATTTTTACAATGATAATACATCAAAGGATATATGAAATACTCTTGTCATTAACATATATTATACTTTGTTGTAGGTAATCCAGATGGAATGTATACCAAAACTAAGGCTAATGCAAACAACTTACCTGATGACTCCAAAAATGGAAAGAAAGGTAGGTATATATATAAATAAGAAGATGTGTTATGATTGCCAATGAGACAACTCTCCACAAGAGACCAAATGACATAGAAGTTAACAACTATAGGTCACTGTACGACCTTCAACAATGAGCAAAACTCATACCGCATAGTCAGCTATAATAGGCCCTGAAATGACAAAAAGAAAACAATTCAGAGGAGTATTTAATTAAATTTAGCAATAGTCAAATTTCAATAATGTATATTAAAAATGCCAATATTAGGAGATACTCATGCTACTTTTTTCCAAATCTTTATTCAGCAGTTGAATATAAGTTAGGAAACTGATTAATAAATGATATAAGTATTTGCTTAGTTTTATCACACACTGTCATGTTTTTTTCACTTTTGACTATCTGAATTAAATCTGTACAAATAGTGTTTCTGTGATAGCACCTGTTCTATTGAAAAACAACATTTAAAAATATTAAACTGTTAGAAAACTAGCTAGCAGCTGTATGAATTTTTACTCTTTGAAGAACTTTTTTTTTGGATATACGACTGGTTTTTGCTGCAAGAAAACATGATTGTTTTCATCAAGAGACACTATTGTAACTTAAAATATCTTAATTTGAATGTTATTTTATTGTCATTTTGTTCATCATTGGTTAATTATTCGATTATATTTCTTAGGTCCATTTGCAACCCTGATGGCAAAAGCAGACAGCTTTATGAAGAAGTTTTCTCTACGTAGACTGAAGATGGGGACAATTATTGAGTTTTTAACAAAATTGGGAATGACAGACAGCAGGGCAAAGTTCGTTCAAACTCTAAAAACTCTACAGGTGAGTGGCATCAAAATCCAGATTTAATTCTGTAGATTCATTTATTTTGGTGGGTACCAATTTTCATGGACTGGGAAAGACCTGCATTTTTTGGATATTCATTTTCATTGTTTTGCTTAAGGATGTACTTAGGTGAGGTTATGTGAAAATTGATAAATTAAGAATTTGAAATTGATACTATAAGCTGGTAGAGCATCAATTAAGAATGAAAATAAGCTAAAAATATTGATAGGTCATGGACCTCCTTTTCAAGATATTTGAGATTTAAAATATGGTGGGAAAAGGCTGACTCGGACTTGTACCTTATATTTGCATTGGTATTATTTGGGTCTCAAAATAAAAGAGAGAAAATCAAGAATCTTCTAAAATTTTGGTAAATGACCTTTTATGAGCTATTATATCTTATATGAAAAAATAAATGGGTGTTATGGGACAAAATATTTTACATTGTATTGTATGGAAAATCACCAAGGAGTCCAAACATTTGACACAAATTCCAAAACCTCACCTAAGTACATCCTTAAGTCTGCATACAACCCTATAGAAAATTTGCAATTCGTTGAACATTTAAATTCATGGTTCAACTGTACCCACGAAATCCACGAAAATTAGTATGCAACAAATAATAATGAATTGACAATACAATGATTGTGTTTAATTTCGTTATGTCTTAATATATTTTGAGCTGGGTTGGTTGTCTAAAAGTTATAAAATATCATTATGATAGAGGTTTTTCTATTTTATTTAAGGTGGTACCCAACACTTTCACTAAAATTAATTAGGTCGTTTAATTTTCATAAAATTTTGTCAAAGTATTTACTTTGACCCTTTTACAAAAATTTCAAAATTTCAAAAATTTTGAACCAACCGTTTTGTCAGAAATATTACACTGGTTATATAGCAGTTTGTCAAACAGCAATTTTCATCATTTAGAAGCTTAATATTTCTTTTACAACACAATGTAATTAAAACGTTTAGCTGACTTTACAGAGTTATCTCCCTGTAGTGTTAGGTACCACCTTAAACCCTATTGTACAAAAAACTACAAAGATTGATTGATTGGTTGTTGTTAGCTTAACTTCCAGTAGCAAACACCAGAAGGACATACAAGCATGAAATGAAAAATAAAATGAAACTGTATGCAAGTAAAATAAATACATAAAATGAAAACAATCCTTGCACTCTTCCATATCATATTGTATTGAATTCTATTTCTATTTTAAAATCTGTCAATTCTATTATTTGCAGGCCATAATTGACAACAAGCCATGTTTTAACCCACATGAACTGACAGATGAACAAATCAAACAGACCTTACAGGAAAGAGGGAAACCAATCAATGGAACTAGAGAACAAATGATTAAAAGAATTATGGACCAGGATAACCGTATGTATCTGGGGTTGAAATCATAAAACTTTGCTCAGTGCTCGGAGTACAAAAATCATGCTCTAAACTTGAAATCCAGCATTTTGATTTGTTGATTTTGGAGTATGAGTACAAAAAAACTGACTCGAAAGTTTGGTGTTTTTAGACTTGCTACTTATAAAAAAGAAGATGTCCATTACTGATATGTTTACCCGTTTAAACCTTTTCAAAAATATACTGCAATAAAAGTGATTGCCTTTAGACTAATTATGACTGATCTCAAAGGATATCCGTATACCAGGGCTAGCAGTATAAAAGGCAGCTCACTATTTTATAATTCTATAATACGAAATATTTTTATGCCCAACCTACCATAGTAGAGGGGCATTATGTTTTCTCGTCAGTGCCTCCGTCCGTCCATCTGTCCGTCGGTTCGCTTCAGGTTAAAGTTTTTGGTCGAGGTAGTTTTTGAAGAAGTTTAAGTTCAATTAATGGAATCAATTCGACAGGCACTAACATATAAACAAAAAACACCAAACTTAAATTTTAATTATTTTATGTTATCTTTATGAAAAACCACACTGAAAAAAAGAAATTTAAATGTTAGTGTCGATTTGACCAAATCACCCTTCTGCAGCTATTTGATATTTGCAATTTTATATTATGGTCTTATAACTTGAAAATTTCTTTATTGTAGAGTGTCCACTGATGGCTTTCACATTGCCAAAGAAAGTATACTGCATCTTCTCCAGTGACTGTATGGCCGTAGAATGTTGCATGAATGTCAAAATATCCATGTTTCTCAGAGTGGTTAAAGCTTATGCTAACTTTAACCCATGTACTTTCAAGTTCAGCTATGGTTTTGATATGTTTAAGGGAGAAATACAGCTTCCAAAACTTGATTTTGATGGTATGTAAAAGCAGTGACAAGTTTATTTAATCAATTGATACTGTGGATTCATTTATTTTGGTCGGTACCAATTTTCGTGGATTACCGAAAACTTGCATGTTCATAGATCTTTAATTTCGTGGTTTTGCTAAGGTTTGCATATAATCCTATTGAAATTTTGTAATTCGTTGAACATTTAATTTCGTGGTTCACCTGTACCCACGAAAGCCACAAAAATTGGTATCCAACGAATTATAATGAATCCACAGTATAGGCTTATTTATAGGTGATGAGATTAAGGTTTTTTGTAAGTACTTAATCCTACTTTTTATCTTAATAACTACTGAAGTAATTACAAAAGGTGCATATAAGAATGCAAGACAATATTCAGTTCATATAATAACCTAACTGTCGGTGATTTTAAGATAGTTTTACTTACGTCAAACAATAATGCTACTTTTTACGCTGTTTTCATTTGTCCATGTTAACCTCACTACATCTTTTGTTAACGTTGTTCTATTGTTATGTATTATATTTCTACATTGAGTTGAGATTATACACTCAAACAAAATAGACATTGGCTACTGCCTGTCCAGACATTGAGTTTACCCATCTGTCACATTGGTGCCGTGACCAGGATGGGTAAACTCAATGGGTTTTAAAGATAACAAAACACTAGTACATGTGAAACAGATGGAAAAAACATATATAGTAGAAATGATTTTATACACTGGTAAATAGTCATCAATTTTGCAGTTGTCTTATGGTCTTTTACATTTATTTTAACAGGTATAGAGAAAATAATAAATACTGGTATTGTCTTCCCCATCCCAGTGATAGGAGATCTGGAAATTGTTGTCTTGTAAGTATACTTTTACTCATATTTGAAAACATTAATAACAAGTCATCATCATACTTGTAAAAAATATTAAGTAGATCAAACTCACATTTCGTTTACAGTGTCCCTCAAAAGAAAATTGTTAAAAGGTTTAATGACTAACAAAGATGAGTATAAAATTAAAAGACAGGTAACAAAGAACTTTAATGGCTGAAAATGTGGAAATAAATTTTGTTGTTGCCTAAATTGATCTTCATTTGGCTTGCCTTGAAAGTTAGAAAAAGAGGGAGGCTTTGTTTGAACATAGTCATAAAATGTGGCTTAAAGACCTAACATTTGATCCTGAATTTTAAATCATGACCCCAAAGAATACAATCAAAGGTATGAAGCTAGTGTAGATGATTTTTGTTGTAGTCAAAAATTAGAAATACTTTGTTTTGATTAAATGAAATAAAAGTATGATAACAATATATTTTTCATATATATTTAGCTTAAAGATAGAGAAGACAGACTTGGAAACTGTTGCAACATTTGGAGGAGGTCTGTGTGAACCGGGATCTTACCCTGACGAAGAAAATTGTTTGGTTACAATCAACCTCCTAGATCAAGCTGTCTTACCATTACCAATCTGTTATCCTAATGGAAGTTACTCATGGCCTGATAGTAAGTACAATCAACCTCCTGGATCAAGCTGTCTTACCATTACCAATCTGTTATCCTAATGGAAGTTACTCATGGCCTGATAGTAAGTACAATCAACCTACTGGATCAAGCTGTTTTACCATTACCAATATGTTATCCTAATGGAAGTTACTCATGGCCTGATAGTAAGTACAATCAACCTCCTGGATCAAGCTGTTTTACCATTACCAATATGTTATCCTAATGGAAGTTACTCATGGCCTGATAGTAAGTACAATCAACCTCCTGGATCAAGCTGTTTTACCATTACCAATATGTTATCCTAATGGAAGTTACTCATGGCCTGATAGTAAGTACAATCAACCTCCTGGATCAAGCTGTTTTACCATTACCAATATGTTATCCTAATGGAAGTTACTCATGGCCTGATAGTAAGTACAATCAACCTCCTGGATCAAGCTGTTTTACCATTACCAATCTGTTATCCTAATGGAAGTTACTCATGGCCTGATAGTAAGTACAATCAACCTCCTGGATCAAGCTGTCTTACCATTACCAATATGTTATCCTAATGGAAGTTACTCATGGCCTGACAGTAAGTACAATCAACCTCCTGGATCAAGCTGTCTTACCATTGCCAATCTGTTATCCTAATGGAAGTTACTCATGGCCTGATAGTAAGTACAATCAACCTCCTGGATCAAGCTGTCTTACCATTACCAATCTGTTATCCTAATGGAAGTTACTCATGGCCTGATAGTAAGTACAATCAACCTCTTGGATCAAGCTGTTTTACCATTACCAATATGTTATCCTAATGGAAGTTACTCATGGCCTGATAGTAAGTACAATCAACCTCCTTGATCAAGCTGTCTTACCATTACCAATATGTTATCCTAATGGAAGTTACTCATGGCCTGATAGTAAGTACAATCAACCTCCTGGATCAAGCTGTCTTACCATTACCAATCTGTTATCCTAATGGAAGTTACTCATGGCCTGATAGTAAGTACAATCAACCTCCTGGATCAAGCTGTCTTACCATTACCAATCTGTTATCCTAATGGAAGTTACTCATGGCCTGATAGTAAGTACAATCAACCTCCTGGATCAAGCTGTCTTACCATTACCAATCTGTTATCCTAATGGAAGTTACTCATGGCCTGATAGTAAGTACAATCAACCTCCTGGATCAAGCTGTCTTACCATTACCAATATGTTATCCTAATGGAAGTTACTCCTGGCCTGATAGTAAGTACAATCAACCTTCTGGATCAAGCTGTCTTACCATTGCCAATCTGTTATCCTAATGGAAGTTACTCCTGGCCTGATAGTAAGTACAATCAACCTCCTGGATCAAGCTGTTTTACCATTACCAATCTGTTATCCTAATGGAAGTTACTCATGGCCTGATAGTAAGTACAATCAACCTCCTGGATCAAGCTATCTTACCATTACCAATCTGTTATCCTAATGGAAGTTACTCATGGCCTGATAGTAAGTACAATCAACCTCCTGGATCAAGCTGTTTTACCATTACCAATCTGTTATCCTAATGGAAGTTACTCATGGCCTGATAGTAAGTGACTGATATATTTTATCCAAACGGAAGTTATTTGTGGCCTGACAATAGGTGACCTTCAAGTCAATTATAGTGAAAAAGTAAAGATATGTGAATGATACCTTAAAAAATTTGGGGTGGAAGTATTATTTTGAGTTATGGTACAAGAATCAGCAGGCAACATATTTTACACTGAACCATTACATGTGACCTTTTTTAGACTTATATTTATTGGAATATTTTATAATTGCAGTAAACTGGGCAACATACTTTAGCAAGGAGGCTGTCTTGGAAAGACTAAAACAGGCAGGCAAAAAGGCAGCTAAGCAGTTGGCAGGCAATCTAGCTGAAGAAGCTTTAGCTGCTCTGGGTTTACCTGCAGTAAGTATATTTAAGAGAAAATCTACAACAATTTGAAATGTCATCTTTTTCTGTATTGTTTATAAAAGATCTTTTTTATTTGTAAATTTCCTGTAATCATCCAAATTATAGAAAATTGAAATAAGTAGATGTGCTTATGATATTTTTTTTAAAGATAAGCTTGATTTTTTGCTGATCATAAAATAAAATATCAATATTTACATTATGGGGCTGAAATATAAAGTTTGACGAAGCAGCTTTAACTGTATCAGATTCAAAGGAAAATTTAAATCTGCACTTCTGCCTTCAGGCCAAGGGGATATAGGGCACAGACCAGGATTATGAGTCCATATTCCCTGTCTAGGCAACAAATCAAATTTCAGGATTAGCCAATGTAAACTATTCACTCCAGTAAATATACCTTAATATCTTTTTTCAGGATTTACTTGCTGCGACAGGACCTTGTCCCAGACCAGAAAATATGACATTGGCTATACTTAAAGGCAAAATGATTGATGCAGACCTAAACACCACTGGTACAAGACTGGCTCTTAATTCCAGATATGAGCTGTATGATAGAAGTAAGAAAGACCATTTCTTGATATTAACTCATTGAGTAAAGCGGTTGATACTGATCGTTGTGACAGTTTATTTGTCTGGTGACACGTTGTGTCTTCAATAAGTCAGTTAGTGACTAGATTTCAATGATTTTTCAGACATCTTCTTCTAATCAAAATTTTAGCTGTGGTCAATTTATTTTTTATTTGAGCAATTTTGTACATTAATATGGCTTTTGAAATAAGAAAATCATATGAAGGTACTAGCTTCTTATTGTGCTTTCAATTAGAATTTAGCACATCATGGAGGTTAACAAAATGTTAAAATTCGTAGGTGAAGAAATGTTAAAATTTCTAAGTAAATAATCAGAATTGAGACTTGTATGAATATTTTTTTCTTTATCATGTCTAAAGTCAACACTTCCCATAATGCAATGTTTCTTTATTTCAGGCTGTTACCTAGCACTATTCAACAAAACCTTATCTCTCCCTGCTATAACCAACCCCACACTGAAGAAACATCTTTACTACCAAATGTCGCCAAACTGTATGAGATTTGATGCCTGTGCTGATGTAACCATCAAGGCCATAGACTACACCAAAGCATTGAAAGCCTACGTAGAACTGGATCCCTGTCACTTCATCCTTTATGCTGGTTTTGAGAAATGGGAAAGGCAGTTTATTCTGATTTCTTATGAATGGGGTATGTGTTATGTCACTTCATCCTTTACGCTGGTTTTGAAAAATGGGAATGACAGTTTTTTCTGAATTCTTATGAATGGGGAATGTTGTATAAACGATACACAGTGAAGAAATATACTTAAAAGAAATTTATTAAATGTTTTTTTTTTAGACAAGGTTTTTACAGAAGGTGATGCACTGTACTCATCTTCTGTTTTCTAAACTAAAGAAATACCTGCATTTAAGGACATCTCAAAAGTGTTTTTTTAATATATGCAGGATGCTTTGTGGGAGTAAGCTTAATTTTAAATGGTTAATGTTTTTTTTTGTCAGTAATGATATTTGTGTACTCAGGAGATTGAGATTGGATGAAATCAAGTTTCATTATAGATAAATTTCAGATTTTTACAAATTGATTTCTGATAATTTTTGCTATATGATTTAAGAGGGTAGACCTTGGTTCAGGGAAATAACTCTTTAAATCAGTTAAGCGTTTGTAAAAGTAAAGTTCATCAATGTATTTTAAGCATTGACCTGAAACAGATTGAAAATAATCCATGTAACCTAGAAGCTTAGAATATATTGCTAAAAATGGTTGACACAAGCGTACTGATGATTTTAAGAGTTATTTCCCTTAACCTAGGTCTACCTCCTTAAGATGCTCATACATATACAATAGTTAGCAATTTATTTACACATATAAAAATTTAATGTTATAATTTATTTTTTCAGGAAAGGAAGAATTACTTGAAATAACACCTGAGATAAAGGTGATGTAAGTATTTATTCGTTTTATTTTCTGTGTGGATTTTGAGGTTAAAATCTTATAACATACATATCTTGATTTCTCCATATCATTTAAAGCTAATGGATAAGGCACATCTTCCGTTGTAAATTCACATATTTTAGACAAACATTTTTTAGTCCCCCCCCCCCCACTCCCATGTAGTTCAATGTGACAATAAGCATTTTCTTTTATATAATAAGTTTTTCTTGGGGTACAACAATTATTTTTTTTAACAGTATTTTAAATGTATAAAAAAGAAATATAGAAATTTAAAGAAATGACTTTTCTTTTTCAGGATAAAGATAGACCGTGACGCTGATGTAAAGAAAGTATTCATTGTGAACTTTGGACTCAAGATTTGTATTGCAGGAGACTGTGTCCTTGACGAGTATTTCATAACAGATTATGAAGTGCCCATTCCTCTTTGTAATGAAAATTTCACATTACCAGGTAAGTTGCATGACCAAAATGAAAGATGGGACATTGGAGTAAATACAATTTATTTCTGTTACAACCAAAAAAAGGAGACAATATTAAAAGAAAGTTTATTTATGAACCAAAACAGTTAAAAATCAGTAGATTAAGAAAATAGTTTACATAATGCAACTTTTACTATTTGTTATTAAATTAGAAGTAAAAAAATGTGTATAAATTAATTGAGTTTCATGTACAAAAAGACACCAAATCAATCAATAAATATGAAAACCCTTAGAGATTTTATGATTAGTTTTCCTGTTTTTTAGGTGGTGGAGCAATAGCAGACTTTGCTAAAACTTTGGGAGGAGCCATTACAGCTGAGGCATTTGACCTCATTCTCAGGATGTTGAAATTAGATGTAAGTAGGATACACCAACTATGTCCTGTATTGAAAGAAATAAGACACGTTCTTGAAAATATTTTGACGCCACAGAGCAAATTCAAGTTTTTTTGGCATAGGTCATTTGGTCATTTCATCATTCCATTGAACTGATAACAGAAAAATATATATGGGTAAAATTTAGTGATCTTTTACATCAACAGAAAATTGAATTTGCTATAAAAACATAAAATTAGTCTAAAGATCTTTTATCAATAAGATAGATATAGTTAGAAATATAAATGTATTACTGTGGCTTCAAATATTATGTGGTTACTAATTTCCATAGATTGAGGAAAATTTGTATTTTCATGGTTTTCTGTATATAAGCCTATAAAAAGTTGGTACTTCATTGATCTTTATATTTATTGTTTATCTACAAGATCCATGAAAATTGGTTCCTATAGAATAATAATGAATCCATCGGAATAAATTTGCAGCAAGATATTTTTCCATTTTCTGTTTTAGACTATATTCCAGAAAGGAAGCTGTACAGTACCTCCAGGACCAACAGGTATGCAAAGATTATTTTTTTGTTTTGTTGATAGTTTAATTACAACATTTTAATGTCCTCCCACTAAATGGCTTGTGACATAAAATTTTACTAATGTTCTTCATACAACCCATCCTATTTTAAATCAAGCAATTTTTTTTTTTCATTATGCCTCTAGTTATTTTTAATTTTTTGGTAAATTTATGTATAATTATGAATTACTGATTGAGATTGCCATTCTATCAGGTCTGTTGACTTTTTAAGAGTTATAATAGTTGAATAGATTTTTTTTATGATGTTTGTGGAAGTTGGAGTTAATTTTTTGTACATAATCTTATAATGACGACTTACAAATTGAGAGTGTTTTTTTTATACCCCACAACTAACAACAGAATGGGAAGGTAGAAATTTTAGTTTTCATTGAACCTTCTTTGATAACATATACATGTATGTTACATTACTGCTAAACTTTAGAGATTCTTTAAATTGCATATATAATTTTCCATTTATCTAGATTGTCCATGGAATATTGATGTAAAATCCTACCTACCAACATCTGTAAAACATCTTGTAACCTGTGAGATGCCTGATAATTGTTTTGGATTGGACTGCTGTATAGATGTCAAGTTTACATTACCACCAGCTTTGGGAGGCAGAGTAATAGCCTACTCTGTTCCATTCTGGTTCAAAATGAGTCCTTGTGACTTTACCATAGATGTCGGATTTGGAACCTGGACTTACAAGAAGACTCTCTTTGAGTATGCTTGGGGTAAGACTTTTACAGCTTTCTTAATTCTTTAGCATGATATTGAAAATGTTTATGTGTTTATTGTGAAAAGTTTTACTCCTTATTAAGGGAAAAAAATATATTTAGACTGGGCAGGAGCATTTCTAGATTTAATAGGCAAAGAACATATCTAGACTTTGGGCAAGAACATATGTAGACTAATAGCAAGACTATATCTAGATTAAGGGCAAGAACATATGTCCGAACTGCAGGCAAGAACCATGTTTTATTGTGAGTTTTTTTTGTAAGGGATTTTTTCTATGTTATAATTTAAGAGAGCTTGCCCTTCCTAGAAATCCCTATGGTGACCTTTTTGATGTTTGTGATAACAACTTATTTTATAAATCTGTCTTTATTCTTTCATAAGAAATGTCATCCAAGTTTTAGATATTTGTTAAAATATAGGTATATTTATATGAATATTTGGTAATATTTTATAGGTACACAGAAAGAACTGACCATTGGTGATGGTGATCCAGCACCTGTTAAAATTCTGTAAGTACTTTGTATAAAACACTATTTTCAATATTTTAGGAGAGTGATGTCCCTTGAAAATATTGATCAAATGTGGAAAAATCAACATTATGAATGCTTATGCTTCAACATTTCTCATGGAAGTTTCATAAAATTATATGTGAAAGGGTTGCATCTGCTATATCTCAGTTGAAATAGAAAGTAAGCAGGTATCTATTACATTTTTAGAGAGTTATGCCCCTTTGAAATAATTAGTGATATGGAGGGATAAAAAGTGTATAAATGAATCATATTGACTTCTCTGTAGCGATATTGCTTCATTTTAATCCAACATATAATTTAAACAATATCTATCTTTTGTTAGGTACACCATAAGTAAAATGGGAGGTGGAGAAGGATTTATCATTGATACTATAGTGACCATTTGTATTCCATTTGATGACAATGAGCCATTCTGTGCACCTACACCTGACGGATTTCACTTACTAAAGAGCCAACAAGTTCCACTCTGTTCCAGAAACCTAACAAATATACTTAGCAGTAAGTTGTCATACTAGCTTTCATTAGTATTTTATATTAAACACCAATTGAATTCAATTGCCATCACTTTTTCATTTATATTTATAGATTATTGTTGATCATCTCTACGAGATTGATTTTCTCACTTAAGCTGGGACGGCGAAGGCGAGAAATGCAATCGAGTTGAGATGACCAATGATAATCTGTTTATCGCTATTTTACCTATGACGCCTTTGTCAATTTCATGTCAATTTCATTAGCAACGCCACGTGCCTCCTTAGTTTCTAGCGATAATTTTCCATCTCAAGCGAGTAGCATGATATGAAAAATTATCACAAAAAAAGATTAAAGGTAAAATGCACAAAATAGCGATAATTATATTTATAAACATTTTCACAAGCGATTTGTTTTTGCAACATTCGTGAGAATAAAATAAGTAAAGGGAATATAAATCATCCATAAATGTTTAAGAATTTGGTCTTCCCTTATACAAATACATAAAAAAAAGATCAGAAAACCATGAAAATAAATTGCAGTAAAGCTTGCTGAAAAAGTATAGAGCTGAAAATGATTTACAGTATATGATGACAAATGTTGGCTATATTAAAACTTTCCAACAAGCAGTTTTGTTATGCTTTTCTTAGAAACTGCTCTATAGACTGATTTCATAGTTTGTTAGCAGCTTGACAGTGATGAGTTGGATCTGTCAGATACCTTCTTCCTATTTGCTGATACTTTGAATTTTCAAATCTGTTGAGAGTACAAAGTTTTCATCACACTTTTATCAGATTTGATATACAAACAGTTTAGTCTGTTTATGGATTAAGAAAATAATGAATTACTTAAAGAAATTAACTGTCTGTGTTTAATAAGCATTTCATGATATGTTAAATTCCATGATTTTTTACCCTTTTTTTTCCAGATATTTCATTCTCTCAATTGGCAAAGGATATTGGGTATGAGGCAGGACAGCAGCTGGCACAGGGAGCTGTACAATATCTACTAGAACAGGTTGGACTGACAGATTTCTTCAAAACCAAATGTGATCGTAAACGTGGAATCTATGATCCTAGTGTAGTCGGATGGAATAATAGTAAGTGAAATCAGTTTATTTATAGATATAAAAATAAGGAGATGTTGTATGATTGCCAATGAAACAACTTTCACTCAGAGACCAAATAAAACTTTTCATGAATGATTGAATATGTATTTTGCATTTGTTTTATTATGAATGATTGAAGGTTATTTTGCATTTGTCTTTATATGAATGATTTAACTAGCTAAACTTCCCACTTGTATGACAGTTGTTTAAAATTTTATTATATTGATA
Source organism: Mytilus galloprovincialis (assembly GCF_965363235.1). Classification (NCBI taxonomy): domain Eukaryota; kingdom Metazoa; phylum Mollusca; class Bivalvia; order Mytilida; family Mytilidae; genus Mytilus; species Mytilus galloprovincialis. The sequence continues at coordinate 41,328,918 of NC_134850.1, read as the reverse complement.
AAATATCAATACCACCCCATAAACAATTAACCTTATCAGAATCTGAAGGCTTTTTTGTTAATTTGTTAATTTCATTGTTCATACTTCAAATCAAATAAACCCACAATACATCAGATTTTGAAATGAAGATTCTTGGTTGTACTTTTTGATGAATGATTGATTTTTTAACTATTTCTTTACAGTGTGTCCATTGAGTATTTCCAAGCTTCCTGAAATTGATGGACCAATGACATGTATGATAACTGAAACCTGCAGTGGTATAGATTGTTGTGCTGAGATACCATTTATAGGGCTGACTGTTCACCCTTATTTCCTGATTAACACATGTGAATATAGTATTTCATTTGGTATCAACAATATGGGCGTGAATCTGTCATTGTTTGAAGGTGGAATTGACAGTTATGAATGGGGTATGTATCTGCATGATGATTTATTTAATAACACATCATTATATTTTGGTGATTTTTTTAATGCATCAAAACAATTTGTTATGGATCTCTGCAGTTTTGAATAATTTGTTTTCACCGATATTTTTTTTTATTCTAAATCCTAAAAACTTAAATAAAATCATGATCAGTAGACAAATTATAAATTTCATATCCTTTGATCTGTTTTCTTGTATTTGTATTATATCATAATTGTTGATATTTACTTTTAGGAAAACCATGGACGCTAAATATTGAAGACATTGTCAAGATAACGTAAGTATCACACAGACAAACTCTATAATACAACTCTATTTTATGCATTTTATAAGACATTTAGCTTTTTATGAGGCTTATATCCTGATATATGATATTGAATTATAAAGTTAGATAATAACACAATGATAAGACCAACATTTTATATCTTGTAAATTCTCTTTGCTTAGCAAGTCGAGATCACAGATACTCGCAATAATAACCAATTATAACTGTCTGAAACAACCATTATTCAACAGTGGTGTTTTCAATTCAAAAGCATATAAGTTGTTGGATGGTTGTCATAAAGTGATGAATTTTGTTTTCAATTTGTTAATATATGTATCAAGAATTTCAGAAATTGATTCAAACAAAGTTATTGTACACTACGGTTGTCCCTCATTGGTTAATTGTACACTACGGTTGTCCCTCATTGGTTAATTGTACACTACGGTTGTCCCTCATTGGTTAATTGTACACTACGGTTGTCCCTCATTGGTTAATTGTACACTACGGTTGTCCCTCATTGGTTAGCTAAAATATTTAATGAGTATAAGTTTTTGAGGGTTTTTATGTTTTTCAATTATATTGTATTGATTGAGCATTTGTGAATCCTAGCAATTCCAAATTGCTGCCGTAGACATGTCAATTGTTGAATTCATGTCAAATTTTAGCCAATGAAAAGAAATTATACACAGATATTGCAAAGAATTATAAGTTAATTTTAAAAGAATTCAATGACTTTTTTACAGACTTATAATGAAGAAACCGCCTAATGAGAAGAAATTCATTGTGGATTTATCGGCCAGTGTGTGTTTTGATGAAAGCGAACCAGAACAATGCTTAACCTTCCCAATGATGGTTGGAAGTGAAATTCCTCAGCCATTCTGTGACATGACGGCTACAATGAGTTTGTCAAGTAAGTCATAAGATTAAATTACAGGAGATAGTTTCACAAAAAAAACATAACAATTTTATTTAGGGGCCAGCTGACGGTTGTTGTCTCTTCTACATATTTCCTATTTTCATTCTCAATTTTATTACAACCAAGATTGATTGTTAATACACTGAATTGTTCATGACTTATGGCAAGTTAGGATCAATCTTAGTCTTAAGTGTTTTTGTAAAACCAACTCCAGAATACTTTTAAGTTTACAATTCTTCGTAATGATTTGTGTTTTTATAACTGAATACCATGGGAGTATGAACTGTTACCACTAGGTGTACTTAATTTGGGACAGTATACCACTTGATTTATATCTAACTTAGTTTATAATACTAATGGTACATCTCTAGGAATTTATACTTAGACTTTACTTCAACATATTTTATTAAATTAAGTTGCATATTTGTTGTTGGAAACAAATATTATGAAGTATTTGGATCATGCCTCTATTGTGCTCTTTCCAATAAACATTGAATTGAATTGAATTGAATTGAATTGAGTTGAAAAATAAAAAAAGAATGAAGACAACATAAAAATTTTTCTTCAGATTTCTCAGCCATTGACTGGGGAGCTCAGTTAGGAATTAACCTGACAGACTTTACTGGAATATTGGCTAAGAATGTGGCCCAGCTTTTGCTACAACAGCTAGGCCTGGATGATATGATGGATGATCCTGGATGTTCCCGTACTGCTGATGTGTATCAACCTTCAGAATATGGATGGAAAAACAGTAAGTCCTGTTTACAGATACTTATTTTTACTTAAATTTTAAACATTATGGGATGCCATTAATATTTACAGGGAAGCAAATTTATTAGGTACTTATATGTTATATAAGTTATGTTTATACATAATTTGATTTTAATTACTCAGTAGTCATTATTTTAGGATTTTCCCAGGATGTGTATTTTCTTTGCTGTTGAGATGAAACAGATTTATTATCATATGTCAATCAGTTAGATGTGAAGTTTATCACATGTTCTTAGCAGGAGGTCTAATTTCATCAGTTCCAATACAAATATACATGTCTTGTTAATTAGTGACCACTTGTGGCATTTGGCTTCCTTTGTCCTTTGTTTCTTGATACATTAATCTGGGTGCAGTTTTAACTCCTCCCACTTAGGAGTATCCCAGTAAGAAGTTGTGTATTAAAAACCTGTGTATGCTGCCTTGAGTATTCATTTATCTAAATGCAGATTAAGCAGTTATAGAATAATCATCTTGGCTAATAGTGCTAATAGTGTTTTAGCTAAAAACTTGAACTTTCAGTGTTTGGATTACTTTACAAAAGCTATATGACAGTTTTTAAACAACTAAATATAATTCAAACTATATAACCTGAAACAATAAACATTATTTTGGATTAACTGACAACAAAATGTCTGGCAGAGGAAAAGGTGTTCGAAGGAAAACTAGGAGTTCTCCGTATGAGACCCAATGGGATTCTAATAACCCTTCTAATTGGACAATAAACAAACTAAAAGAAGAACTTAACAAAAAGGGAATAAGAACACCTTCTGGTATGTCAAAACAAGTGTTAAAACAACTTTATTTAGAGAATTGTTTTGATGGAGTAACATCTTTAGAGACACAACAGACAGACACCGTTAGTGATGAGATTAACACAGATTCCTCACCAGAGAGCACTCTTCCAATTACCTTAGCAGAATCAGTGCGTCAACACAGAAGCAGTGTTTCAAATGGTGGAACAGACAGGAACATAGCTCAGTGTTTTGAAGGACTTCAAGAGACCTTTAAACAGCTAATTTACAGAGACAATTGTACTCATGACACAGGTAGAGATCGCGAATTCAACCTTCAACAGTGGTACAACCATGCAGGGATTGGGAATAGGAGTGAAATTTCTAACAGAGGAAATAATACTGTTTTACATGGAAATACACAAGAGCATGCATCTTTCATCTCAGGACCACAAGTTGGAAATGTTTCATGTGGAGTGCGTTCGGATGAATATTCTAATGTGGACATTATATCTCCTTCTATTCAAAAGCAAATCATTGACGGTAAGGATGTTAATTTGGCATCTCTGCTTATCCCAAACTATGAAACTCCCCAAATTCACTCTGTTGCAGCTAATGGGTTAGAGTTAAATATTTCTGGGAAGCCAGATCCCCGTCTTAATAGAAAACTCACAATTCAAGAATTCATTAAGGCATTTGGCAAGTTTAAGAGGGTCATGTCATCAGTTTACCCTGACCGTAGAGCAGAGCTAGATGCTTATGAAGATGAGATTATAGATATTAGTAATTTTTATGGTGACAGATTTTATGATTACCATAAATTGTTTTCTGCAAAATCAGCAGCTCTTTTAAGGGAGAGAAGGATTAAGGTTGACTGGAGCAAAAGAGATAGGGATCTTCTTTCATTAATAGTTGCTGGTGGGAATGTAAATGTTTGCAAAATTTGTAATTTGGTTGATCACACTACTGCTTTTTGTCCTATGCAAACCTCCATGACATATCAAGACTACCCAGATAAAGTATCAAGGCAGGTAGACACTACTGATAAGTTAGGTAGAAAGAAAATTTATCATTCTGGGCGGGAGGTGTGCAATAATTTTAATACCAGTAGGGGTTGTACCAGGAGTTTTTGTCATTTTTCACATATCTGTAGCAGATGTAAAGTCGCTGGTCATACCCTATTATCTTGTCAAAAAGTTTTCCCCTCTCAAGGTAGGACTGAAGTACAATCTAAGCCACATACAGTAAACTCTTCACAAAAGTTTGAGAAAATAACAACAAATAAGCAAGGTCAATGACTACATGATTTCCCATATCTGGCTACTACTCCAATTAATGTTATTATACTTGCAAAAGAATTAATTTCTCATCCTGACAAAAAATTTGTTAACTATTTATGCAATGGCTTAGAGAAAGGATTTGATACTATGGTATCTACAACAGATTTACCTACAAAAGAATGTAGGAATAGTTTATCTGCTAGGACACAACCAGATGTGGTTTCTGATTTGATAGAGAAAGAAGTTTTTAAAGGTTTCTTGTATGGGCCTTTTAAGGATTCCCCTTTTCAAAATTATAGGGTAAGCCCAATTGGTATTGCAGAAGGGAAATATTCTGGTAAAAAGCGTTTAATATTGGACTTATCTTCACCACATAATGATGATAAACATCTAAGTATTAATGATCTTATTGACAAACAGGATTGCTCAATGTCTTATGTTAGAATAGATGACGCCATTGATGTTATTTTGAAATTTGGAAGAAATTCCTGGCTTTGCAAGTTCGACATATCCGACGCGTTCAAAAATTGTCCAATTGTACCAAGTCAGTGGCCTCTTTTCTGCATAAAATGGAAAAAAATGTATTATTTTTATGTCCGTTTAACTTTTGGATGTCGTTCAAGCCCCAAAATTTTTGACCATTTATCCCAAGCTTTGTGTCATATTGCAGAAAACAATTACAAAGTTAATAGCATTTTGCATTTATTGGATGATTTCCTAACCATAGATCCACCAGATGCTGATGGTGAGAGGACTATGGCTATAATGATGATGATTTTCAAAAAACTGAACATTCCTATATCAAAACATAAGACAATAGGTCCTGTAAAATGTTTAGAATATTTGGGTATTATTCTAGATTCTGAAAAAATGGAAGCTCGACTACCTCTTAATAAAGTTGATCGCATTTGTGAATTCATCAAAAAATTATGCAGGAAAAAATCTTGTACAAAAAGGGAATTGTTGCAGCTTTTGGGTCACTTAAACTTTGCTTCACGTGTCATTTTACCTGGTAGATCCTTTGTTTCATACCTCATAGGGCTGTCCACTACTGTCAATGATTTGCATCATTATGTTAAATTAGATAAGGAATGCCGTGTTGACCTAGAATTTTGGTTACTTTTTCTGAGCAGCTGGAATGGTGTGAACATGTTTTACAGTAGACAATTTTACTCAAGTTATGATATGGAACTTTTTACTGATGCCTCATCAACAAAAGGATTTGGTGGATATTTCAAGGGAGAATGGTTTTATTCATCATGGCCATCAAACATTGCTTATCCTGACAAAACATTTTCAATGGCTTTTCTTGAATTATACCCCATTGTAGTATCCGCAATACTGTGGGGCTCACAGTGGACAACAAAACGCATTCTTTTCTGGTGTGACAATGAAGCTACAGTGGCTATAGTAAAAAAGGGCCGTTCAAAGTGTTTACAAATAATGAAATTAATGAGGAAACTTACATGGTGTGCTTGTAAATACAACTTTCATTTTAGTGCCAAACATGTTCCAGGATATCAGAATGATATAAGTGATGCTCTATCTCGTTAACAGATAGACAGATTCCGCAAACTAGCTCCCAGTGCAGCACAACATCCAATGAAGTGCCCAAGCAGCTCAGATGTAATGTGGTCCTAAATCAAGCAGTGAATGAACTTTGGAACAGTGCTATTGCTAATACTACAAGAACTGTTTATGATACTGGGTTCAGAAAATTTGAGACTTTTATGTTATTGAATGGTTTTCAATTTTCTAATTTACCTCCTATTTCTGAGGATATTTTAATTTATTTCATAGCCCACTGCTTTAAAATTCTGAGTTTACAATACTCTACCATTAAATTATATTTATGTGGAATTAGGTATAAATATGTACAGGGTATTCAAAATGATCCCTTACAATCTGCTCATAATACACCTTTAATCAGACTTGATTATGTTACTTGATTATGTTTTAAATTCTGTAAAAAGACTGCAAAAAACAAAAAATCACATAAGATTACCAATAACTTTCGAAATTTTGGAAAAAATTGTAAATTGTTTGAGAAAAGGTTTTTGTTCCAAGTTTACTGATTTAATGTTAAGAACTGCATGCATTGTCGCATTTTATGGATTTTTGAGATGTGGCGAGTTTACAGTGTCAAAGGCCTCACAGTTTGATCCACATATTAATTTATGTATTGAAGATGTTGTATTTCACTCAGACTTAGTAGTTTTGAAATTAAAACAATCAAAAACAGATCCTTTTAGAAAAGGCATAAATATACAGCTACATAAATTAGGTCAGCTTATCTGCCCTTACACAATTTTGTTAGAATATATACAAATAAGGAAAGAATTTTCTCCTACTAATCAAACTGATCCACTTTTCATAACCATTGATAAGAAACCTTTGGAGAGACAATATTTCATCACTTGTATCAAAAAAGTACTGGATATATGTGGTTTCAACTCAAGTCATTATAATGGTCATAGTTTTAGAATTGGGGCAGCTACAAGTGCTGGTAAGGCAAAAATAGAAGATCACTTGATAAAAACATTAGGGCGCTGGACTTCAGATAGTTACATCAGATACATTAGGGTAACGCCAGCATCTATTAAAACAGCTCAAAGTAGGTTAGGTAGAATTTAAGGGCATGCTCATTTTCAAATATTCCATACGCATGTTTTTTACAGAGATTCTAGATGATATTGTTTTTGTTTGACAATTGATTTTGATATTGTGTATTATTATGTGATAACATTTATTATTTTTATTATTTTTTTATTTTTTTTTATTTCATGGCTTTATTGAAGGTACCCCCTCCCTAACCTCACAAATCCTTGGGGACACTCAGCTGTTACCATCTGTGTTATGGCCATTTATGAAATTTTATCACTGGTTGTTTCAAAAATTTCACTCATCCCCCAAGAATTTCTGGGGATAAACTGTCAAATTTCATACAAATTCATTCCAACACCAATTCAACATCAACACTACTAGGCTTCCTCATAGCCTCCTTACAGGCTTCCTCATTGTCTCATTATAGGCTTCCTCATAGCCTCATAGGCATGATAGCCTCTAGGAATGATAGCCTCATAGGCTTCCTGATAGCCTCATGCATTTATTTTGAACCATCGTTCCAATTGGATTGGTGTGATGTCAAGCCAGGGGTCTATACTTTGCTACTTTTCAGTATGCACATAGCTAGGCTCTTGGTTTAGGCATGGAGCAAAAAATTAATTTTTTTAGCTGAGTAGTTTCCCCAAGGGCCAAATTATAATCGTGATGTATATATATAAAATAAAAGCTGCAATTAAATTATGATTTATGTTTAATTCAAACATGGATACCAATGGGATTGCTACACAGTATTTCCCAGGAGTTTATTTACAAGATAGGTGATAGCAGGAAAAATTAGGTTGATAATAATGTGAGCACTAAATCCTTAATTTTACACATCATGAGTTCAAACAGTGTGTTCTGAAAGAAATCAGGGGTAATTAAATTATTTAAATTACTATGAAATTAATATGAACTCATTATGTGTGACTTTGAGGATTTTGTTCACTGACACATTTATTAGCAAAATTAAAATATAGGGCCGAAAGTTAGATCAGGATGGTTTAATTGTCAGGTCAAAGAATTTGCAAGAAGATATGAGGTTGGATGTTTGCTCAGGTGTTAACACACATTTCCCTATTACATAACAGATTACCACAGAAAAGATACAGTATAAACAAAAGACAATTAAAATAAGATTAGAACAGCATCACATCAAACAGAAATAAATTTACCCTAAAAAATATTTACAAAGAATCAGAACACATTGCAAACATGGAACAAATGACAATTAAACATATTCAGGATCATTTCTGAGAATTTTGTATAAATAGGTACTTATATGTTATATAAGTTATGTTTATACATAATTTGATTTTAATTACTCAGTAGTCATTATTTTAGGATTTTCCCAGGATGTGTATTTTCTTTGCTGTTGAGATGAAACAGATTTATTATCATATGTCAATCAGTTAGATGTGAAGTTTATCACATGTTCTTAGCAGGAGGTCTAATTTCATCAGTTCCAATACAAATATACATGTCTTGTTAATTAGTGACCACTTGTGGCATTTGGCTTCCTTTGTCCTTTGTTTCTTGATACATTAATCTGGGTGCAGTTTTAACTCCTCCCACTTAGGAGTATCCCATTAAGAAGTTGTGTATTAAAAACCTGTGTATGCTGCCTTGAGTATTCATTTATCTAAATGCAGATTAAGCAGTTATAGAATAATCATCTTGGCTAATAGTGCTAATAGTGTTTTAGCTAAAAACTTGCCTCCCACCGACCCCTCCTTTCACCTTCAATATTGCCATGACAGGGGAAGCAATCTCAGCATTATGTTTATTGATTTCATTTATGAAATTTTATCACTGGTTGTTTCAAAAATTTCACTCATCCCCCAAGAATTTCTGGGGATAAACTGTCAAATTTCATACAAATTCATTCCAACACCAATTCAACATCAACACTACTAGGCTTCCTCATAGCCTCCTTACAGGCTTCCTCATTGTCTCATTATAGGCTTCCTCATAGCCTCATAGGCATGATAGCCTCTAGGAATGATAGCCTCATAGGCTTCCTGATAGCCTCATGCATTTATTTTGAACCATCGTTCCAATTGGATTGGTGTGATGTCAAGCCAGGGGTCTATACTTTGCTACTTTTCAGTATGCACATAGCTAGGCTCTTGGTTTAGGCATGGAGCAAAAAATTAAATTTTTTAGCTGAGTAGTTTCCCCAAGGGCCAAATTATAATCGTGATGTATATATATAAAATAAAAGCTGCAATTAAATTATGATTTATGTTTAATTCAAACATGGATACCAATGGGATTGCTACACAGTATTTCCCAGGAGTTTATTTACAAGATAGGTGATAGCAGGAAAAATTAGGTTGATAATAATGTGAGCACTAAATCCTTAATTTTACACATCATGAGTTCAAACAGTGTGTTCTGAAAGAAATCAGGGGTAATTAAATTATTTAAATTACTATGAAATTAATATGAACTCATTATGTGTGACTTTGAGGATTTTGTTCACTGACACATTTATTAGCAAAATTAAAATATAGGGCCGAAAGTTAGATCAGGATGGTTTAATTGTCAGGTCAAAGAATTTGCAAGAAGATATGAGGTTGGATGTTTGCTCAGGTGTTAACACACATTTCCCTATTACATAACAGATTACCACAGAAAAGATACAGTATAAACAAAAGACAATTAAAATAAGATTAGAACAGCATCACATCAAACAGAAATAAATTTACCCTAAAAAATATTTACAAAGAATCAGAACACATTGCAAACATGGAACAAATGACAATTAAACATATTCAGGATCATTTCTGAGAATTTTGTATAAACCATTTTTTTTGCAAGTTAAACTCAGAAAAGTTATTTTTTCCTTTGTATGAAAATTTACAACATGCATTATATAGGTGATGAGAAAATTATTTATTTTTAAAATTAAATTTAAAAAAAAATAAATTAAGATTGAAATAATAAAATCTTTTGGTGAAATTAATTAATAAAGTTATGTGTTTTTTTTTAAGCCTGTCCCTTGGACATAGTCAGTCCCCCTAATATAACTGTACCTATGAACTGTTACATCCCTGACTATTGTACTGGATTGGATTGCTGCTTCCACTACGACTACCTGGATATCTCGTTACATGCTTACCTGTATATTGATACCTGTAGTTACATCATCAGAGGAGGAATAGAAAAACTTTCCTTTGAATATAAAATCTTAGATTTTGGTGATTTATGGGGTAAGTTTTTCCAGTGAATTATATTTAAATTTTGATTAAAGATAAACTTGTCAATTATCATTTTTTTGTTTAATTATTTGTCATTTTAAAAAAGATTGCAAAAAAACAATGAAATATTTTCTAGTTATTAATTTTGTTTGATGTGATCTAAAATAATGAAATAGAACTATGAACTCTAAAAATCTTCTGTTAAAGGTAAATATAATTTAGCAATATTTTTATTAGTGGTCAAATATTAACGTTATTTACAAAACATAACTGGCTTTTTCTTACTACAAACAGGCAAAGAAATTGTTGTTCCACTGCAGAATGTAATCAAAATAAAGTAAGTTGTCACCTTTTTTTTTATCATGTCATAGCAAAATTGTATGACAAGAAAACAAATATTTGATTAAAAACAAAATACTTGTAAATATCATTATATATTCTAATAGAAAAACCCACATATCTGTGAAAACCTTAAAATAACCCTGAGTACAGATTTAGAGACAACAAACACTGGCAAGATTTATGATGTAGGAAAATCGCTATAAAATCTGTTGGAAAGATAATGAATGAAAAGTTACTAAATAACATGTGGTTTTATGAATTTGCAAAGTTTACTTTCTTTATATGATATTAGAATATTCTTTTGATAGATTTACGATTGACCAACTACTGTTTGAGAAGAAATTAATCGTGGATATGTCCATGTCTATTTGTTTGGATGTGAACACAGATTGTCAGTTCAACTTTGACATCTTGGTACAACAGAAATTTCCACAACCGCTTTGTGATCTAGACATGAGTGGATGGACTGGTGATACAAGTATGTCTATTATTTGATATTATTTCCCATCAATAATACAAATACAGAGTATATTTACCATCCGAAAAGCTGGAACAACAGTGATATAACTTTGTGTTAGACATGGAGCTATGTATGTTAACTGTGCCAGTAAATGGTCCTTACATTACAAGCTCACACCCAAGATAATATATAACATTACAAAGACCCTAGCACAAACCTTTTTTTTTAATTTCTTTTTATTATGATGATGCTATAGATAAAGGGAGATATGACAATGAGGCAAAATTCAAAAGACACACTAAGCACAATTCATTTTATTTTGAAGTTGGGAACATCATTATGCAATATTCAGACGCTATTAGACTTGAGTTTTATTGCTTCTTGATGCATCTTAATCATTAGAGATTAATTATTGTGAACTTGTTCTCGTCCTGAATATGCATGAAATATTTGCCACTGGACATTAAGCAAACAACAATCAATCAATCTTTTGGAGATGAATATAAAACTTTTATCAAACCATGATCTCCTGACATGGTAATCTATATTTCTACCAACTGAAAAAAAGTAGTACCCTATTTGTACAGTTAATGGATCTCTTAAGGTCAAGGAATGGTCTGCTCTGTTTTAGTAGTAAATATGTTTACAGTAGAGAACTGTTTTTACATGTTTATGTACCCAGACTACCTACATGTATTGAATATTTAACAATTGGAAAATTGTATTTGTTATTTTAGACTCTCTGGTTGATTGGGTCAAGGACAAAGGATTAGAAGCAGGGCAGTCTTTGTCCACGGCTCTTGCCAACAAATTATTTGATGATTTTGGACTGACCCAGTTCTTGTACAACCCTTCTTGTGACAGATTTGATGGAATTTATGCTGGAGCAGTAGATGGATGGAAGGCTGACGGTAAGTTTAGAAAAAAATATTGAACTTTAGAAAAACTGTGATTGTTTGATGGAGTGAATATCAATATACAGTGTAGTCTTATAATCTTATTTTAAATATCTGTCACTCAGAAAATGTTTCAGTGTCTATAAAAAAAGGAAATGTCTCTCTTAAATAAAGCATAGAAATTACTATTATTTAGAAAAAACATTGCAGAAAATTTGCAGATATTTGGTCTTTATAGAAAACAGAAAGTTTCATAGACAGTCAAATTTGGTAAAAAAGCTTATTTTGTATTCAATTGGGAAATTAATTCCAGTAATTTGTATAACTTTAGTAAGATGTGTATATTTAAACTACGTCTGTGATTATATCATTCACACAGAGTAAGTTGCATGAAATATTTGAAATCAAAAGAAATGGAATTACTGGTAATAAGGAATAGTAAGTGTCATTGAGACAGCAACCACACAACTTAATAATATGATAATCTTTTATTTACAGCTTGCCCTAAATCTTCCGATATGACTTTACCCAAGATCCGAGGAACAGTCAGTTGTTATGTTCCAGATTATTGTACGGGTATTGATTGTTGTGTGGATGTAGGAAAGATTGGTAAATCCTTCCGTATTTACGCCTTGTTAGATGCTTGTAACTGGAAACTCAGTATTGGTATTGAGAAACGAGCCTTCAACTTCACCATTATAGATTATAAATGGGGTATGTATATTCACAGAGAAAACGTTACTTTTGGAACTTTCAAATGCTTTGATCTAAATTTGAAAATTATATATTGTTTTATTCAATTGGAAATGTTTAAAAAAGACAAGGATGTTTTCCTTAGTTAGACTTTAACATTAGAAATATATGCAAAACAATATAATAATTGTAAATTAAAAAATCAAATTTCCTTAAAAAGAAGACCAATGATTAAATATTTTTTTTAACCAACAGATGCTAGATTGGGTTCAAATACTTGTACTAAAGCGTCCCTAACTATGTTTTACAATTGTGATGCCTCTAGACAGGGTCGTACAAACTTTAATAAAGTTATTATTGAAATTTTATTTATATTTTCAGGTGAAAAAAAGACCATGTCAATATTACAAGTCCTCAAAATGGAGTAAGTATACTATGTGATCCACATTCAGTCCAATAGTTGATTGTTTACATAAATAGGTACTCTTTTTCTCCAAACTGTTACGAGTGATACAATTTAGAGGTCTCTACGTTATGTGTTAAAAGTTTCCCTAGAAGATGGTACAGATGGATGAAATGTAAATCAATTTTCATGAGGTTATCCAAATAGAATTTTATTTTAAAATATTTGACTCTGAAATTGTATAGGTTGATTATATCACCAAAGAGGATATTTGAAACCTTGTGATAGCATAATTCCATCTCGTCTAATGCTATTAATATAATAATTAAATAATGAATTTATGATTTTTTAGGTACACCATTCATGACTTGCAAGCTGAGAAGAAATACATGTTAAACATGAACTTAAGTGTTTGTTTCGAGGAAACTGGTCCATGTCTGGTTTCTGTACCAGTATTTGAAAACACCAAACTTCCTAAACTGGGATGTGATTGGACACAAACAAGCCTTGGTAAGATATAGCTTGATGTCTTTCATTCAAGAACAGATTAGGTTAATAGGCTGAATTCGGAAGAAGAAAACAAAAATTAAAAAAAAATAGTATTCCTTGATTTTAGCTCTTATATTGACTTCTTAATTTTTCTTTGAATACAAATGAGATGTTTTGTACAAAATTATGGTTTTCTAATGTTCTGTTGGTATTTTATTTTTGATTTAGTAGATACAAGTCAAAAAGTACATTGTGGACTGGTAAAAATATTTTTGTTCCTTGTTTATTTGTATTATTTAAACTCATTTTTCAGATTTCTCATTAAGTGACTTTAAAGCTCAGAACAGTATTACTGGAGCTGTTACAGGCCTTATTCGTGACAAAATGCTGGAAGCTCTGGGACTGACACCATATCTTAAGGATCCAACTTGTAGTAGGACAGCAGCACCCTTTGCTGGAGCTGTAGATGGATGGACTAATGGTATGTATACATTTTGAATGCAGTATTTTCTTAGATATTTGATGCAAACAAGATGCAATATACTTATAAAAGACAGGTAGGAGGAAAGGAACATTGCTGAAGGGAATATGGTCAATTGCTTACCTCCACTTCATTTGAATGTTGGTGGATAGTTGTCTCATTGGCAATCATATCACATCTCCTTATTTTTTTATTCAAAGAAAAACTGACAAAATGGCTAACAAAGAAGAAAATGTTGAAAAGGAGCATACAAAGTTAACAAAACACAATTGAAAACTAAAGATGGGGCAAAGCAAATCCCTTCAAAAACTGAAGATGGTCTAATAGTTTTCAGTTAGAATAAATAACAGGAATTTTTGAATGCCACATGCAAAGAGAGCTCGTCTGATAATAGATGAATGTTTGCCTTACAACAGGCCACTTTTAAATTTCTAAAAGATTTACTGCAAGGGTTCGTTAACATGCAGAGGATAACACTATCCCTTTTTAAGGCATGCATGAGTGTTCCATGATATATTAAGCCAAAGGCAAAATAATATATTTTTCTCAACAATTTAAAGACACTTCCGTGAAATAGCATAATATCTGATTAATTTAGAAACAATTGGTTTAACATAGTGATTTTCCTTTATTTTTGTCTTTTTGTTTAAACTAATTCAATCATCAATCTTGTTATATTTTTATTTTCAGAATGCAGTATACCCTTGCCCTATCAGTTACAAGCCATAAGTTCCAGCATACCTCTGACGTGTAGCCTGATGGACACATGTACTGGTGTCACATGCTGTTTAGATATAACAGACTTTGATCTCGCTGTTAATTTCTACATAAGTTTGGATGCTTGTAATTACGAGTTTTCAGTTGGAATAGAGAATTTACCATACAAGAAGAAATTGTTGGATTATGATTTTGGAAAAGAGGAAACTGTTAGTCTGTCGGATGTTGTTCGATTGACGTGAGTTTTTATTTGATAAATTTGTAACTTTTTGTTTTGAGTAAAAAGATTTGGTTTTTATTTCATATTTTAATTTGTCTGAAGGCTTGTGTCTTAAAAAAAACCAATCATGTGAATTTCAGTGCTTTAAATAAATAAATAAATATATGTTTGACAGTATATCCTATATTTGTTATTTTTCAATTACCTTTTGTTTCATGTCAATTTTGCTGGCAAATTATTGTTGGTCTTGAATTACAGGTTTAAACTTGATGATCTGAAGACAGAGAAGATGTTTCTGTTGAATGCTGGAGTCTCATTATGTGTGGACAATAAACAGGCATGCCTTTATACAGTGGAGCTTATGAAAGATATACTGCTGCCAAAACCTATTTGTAATCTAGAGACTAAAATCTCTTTAGCTAGTAAGTATGAGATGTCTATTGGCAATATTTATATTCTGTATGACCAAATTCAATAACTAATATTTGCTAAGGTCTGCATACAATCCTATGTAAAGTTTATACTTCGTTCATCATTTGAAATCATAGTTTACCCATGAAATCCAGGAAAGTTGGTAACCAACAAATGACATTGAATTAGCAGTATGCAGTTAAGGTAGCACAATACAAAGATTTGTTCACTCCCAATCAGACAACTTTAAACTGATGTAATGCATTTCATTCTTCTTTATATTCTATAAATGAGGTACCAAAAGAAAGAAGAAAGATTAATCTTTCAAATTGTGATAATTTCATTATGACATAATTATTACATAATCAATTGTTATGTAATTAGTTACTATATTGTGATGTCCACACTTGAATGAATTTAGCGTCTTTGTTCTTCATAGCATCCCAAAATATTTTATAGATTCTTGTACAACACAGCTTGACCTCCAAAACTGTGTCTCAGACTTCCAAAAACATCAATAGAACAAATTTTATACCACATTGAATTCAGTGATCTCTTATGAATTGATGTTGCAAACTTCATTGAAGATTTATGAGAGAATGAAATACAATAGGAAAAATCTGAGACACTGTTTTGGAGGTCAAACTGTGTTGTGCAAGAATCTATAAAATATTTTGGGATGCTATGAATAACAAAGAAGCTAAATTCATTCAAGTATGGACATCACAATATAGCAACTATTTACATATTAATGAATTATATAATAATTATGTCATAATGAAATTATCACAATTTGAAAGATTAATCATTCTTCTTTCTTTTGGTACCTCATTTATAAAATTTAAAGAAGGATGAGAGGAATTACATCAGTTTAAAGATGTCTGATTGGGGGTGAAAAATCTTTGTATTGTGCTACCTTAAACAATTTATAAGTATTCAAAATATTTTAGGAACTTTAAATATCTGAATCAATTAATCAAAGAAATTGTTATTATGACCTTGCAAGTAAAAAACATTTATTTTAACATAACTGACATAAAGAAATCATTATATTATTCAGTCTTAATTTTCACTTTACCATTTTAATAATTGATAAACATTCTTTTTCAGACATATCAGCATCTGACTTCTTGAAAGATCAGGTAGACCAAGCTCTTGACTCTATGCCAGAATATGTCTCGGATCTGTTCATAGAAGCAACAGGAGTAAAACAATACATGGAAGATCCATCCTGTAGCAGGAGTAGTGCCCCTTACTTTCCATCAACAGACGGATGGAATAAAGGTTAGTTCTTTTATACTAAAGGTCCATTGCATATTGAAGTCTGTCCCAAAACAATCTGGTTTTGTAGCTTTATAGAGGTTGCAATACCATTTTATTTTTACTCAAAAGTGATAAAGTTTCGAGTTAAAACTTTTGCAATGTTATATGCTTTTCTGGCCCTTTAATGACTATTTTGTTATAATATAATGGAAAAAGGGGTCAGCTGTATGGAATAAAATGAAGAAACTCAAAACAAAGAAACATTGATCTTTATTTCCATTCTTCAATTTTCATGCCCAAAAAGGACTATACAAATAAGAGAGAAATTCCACAATGCTTTTCCAATGACAAACCTGGTATGAAGGATTGTTTTGAAATTTTTTTCAGCTGCCTGCATTTTTTGTAGATATTTGTCTTATACAATGTTGCTTTTTTTCCAGAATGTCCTTTAGACATGACACTACCAAAGATACCTAACAATGTCCCTGTAACCTGCCACATACCAGATTATTGCACAGGAGTAGAATGTTGTGTGGATATTGAGTTTATTAAGAAGTCTTTCCACTTCTACATATTGTTAGATGGATGTCAGTACAGAATCAAGGCTGGAATAGATCATTTTGGTGTTGATGAAGCCTTCTTTTCATTTGACAGTGGTAAGTGTTTTGCCTTATTAGGGCCCAGATTGACTATATAAAGAAGTCCTTCCACTTCTACATACTGTTAGATGGATGTCAGTACAGAATCAAGGCTGGAATAGATCATTTTGGAGTTGATGAAGCCTTCTTTTCATTTGATAGTGGTAAGTGTTTTGCCTTATTAGGGCCCAGCATCAATGAACGCAAAATATCCCAAAATATGATTAAATATTTTTTGCATGATTTTGCATATAAAATTAAAGATCCATAAGAAATAACCTGACATTGCCTGACGTGACACCAAATTAGGTGCCATCTTGTTTGAACAATTTTGTATTCTGCTAATTAACATTGTATTAAATTATGAGTGTTTAGTTCATTCACAAAACATCAAAAAGTCCAACTCACAATTTGTACAAAAATTTGAGGAAAGAAGAATTTTCAGTTTTTTTACTATTAAAAATTAAGAAAATATGACACAACATTAATTAGGAACATGCAGTTGTGGTTGAGTAATCAATAATATGAATTTGTGATAACGCATACTATAGTTATGTATGAAATTTATTACATTTTCTTTTTTCAGGTATGGTGAAAAATCTTAAGTTGGGCAACATTATGTTTTTAGAGTGAGTATTATAGATTTAGGTATTTAAAATGGCTGTTCTGATTTAAACTACTATAAATTTATTTTAGTAACATAAATGAACTGATCTTATATTTTATTTTATTCATGTTATGTTGTTCATTTTCACTGGTAATGATATGATTTTATCTTCTTTATAAATGTAGTTTTGTGATTCTTTTTGTTGACACATCAAATTCTCTTGCAGTTTTATGGTGATTGATCTACAAGCAGAAAAGAAGTTCATAGTTAGTATGAATGCCAGTGTCTGTTTAGAAGAAGGAAAAGCTTGTGATATAACCTTAGAAATTGTTAAGGACCTGTATCTTCCAAAAATTGCTTGTGATTGGAGTGTCAGTTTTAACAATTTCTCAGCCTCCGATTTCCTGACTGAGCAAGGACTTTCTCTCCAGAGCCAATTGACAGATATTTTAGTAAAGCAGATTTTAGAGAAACTTGGTATCGCTGAATACCTACAAGATCCACAATGTGACATTAACAGTCAAATGTACCAATCACTGCCAGGAGATTCTGTCGGTTGGAGAGACGGTAAGTATATTCACTATTTATTATGTTTTGATGTGTTCAAAGGTGGATGTAATTGAAAAGTACTGTAGTTGTAAAAGAGAGGCAAAAGATACCAGAGGGACATTAAACATCATTACTTGTAAATAAACTGACAAGTCTATGGCTAAACGGCCATGTAATTTAGTTGTTCTTTCAACAAAGGTTTCAAAGGAGTAGATATAAACAGAATCATTGCTTTGTCTTAAAATGGCAAAATAGTTATTTTCTTCAATCATTTCCATATTATGTAAATTTAATTAATAAATGAATAGTATTATACAAGTTGGCGGGTGAATGGGGTGCAGATTATACACAAATGAGGACTATACACAGCCAAATACGGTAGTTTGATCATCTTTTAACCAATAAGGACTCTTATACATTTAGTAATAAGTAAATTAAATATAACCAATAAAATTAAAAATTTGCTAATTCAGATCAACATCTATTTATGAGAATAAGACATCATGTGCTATTGCTTATATCTAAACGTAAATAGAAAGATTACATTATAAGACAGATTTATTATTTTGACCTTTTCTCCTCTTCTCAATGTAATGAGTTTGAACAATGTTATTTGATATTAAGGCTTTGTTGCTTATTTTAGAATGTCCTGGAGGACTAGGAAACTTAACAGCACTGACTCCATTATCTATAGCCACACCTAAGGGATACGTCTCATCACGCTGTACTTACATAGACTTCTGTTTATATATACCATTACTCAGGACGTCACTCCATGCTTACTTTGACCTCAATATGTGTGAAAGGTCATTCAAGATTGGAATAGAAAAGCTTGTCATTGATCTGGACTTTCTGACATACGCCTGGGGTAAGTTAAATTTAAGAAGTCTTGTTTTATTGTCTACTTGTACAATTTTGAAAGAAAAAAACACTTTTAATAAGTTTTTTAATTAATTTTCTCTAGTTTTATATATAACCTGATGAATCAAACAATAAAAAGAAACCCAGTTAAAATTATTTTATTTATTTTAAAATCTTATTTTACAGGACAAAGAGATACCAAGGATTTGTTAGATGCCTATATATTTGAGTACGTATATGCATTGATAATAAGTGCTGTCCAAATTATAATCGTATGTGGGGTGAGCTGCTTGAAATAAAAAAGTGAAGGATGCTTGTATCTTTGTTAAAAACAAGAAATCTTAAACATTTATGTGGAATTCTGATTTTTTTAAATTTTTATGTGTCGGCTCAAATCAAATGCAGAAAACGGTTAACATGCAATACATTGTAACACATGTTTATTTTAAAATGCTAAATATCTGAGTCTAAGTGCTTTAAATCGGTAAAATTGATATAAATACACTAAAAGAAGAATATTCCGTTTAAAGATATCTAATTGTGGGTAAATAGAAGCATACAAATGCTGTAAAACCTATATTAAAAGAGGGAAGATAAAATTATGTTAGAAGGAAATATTTTTACCCTTTTTCGAGGACTTTTAATATTGGCCAATTTGTATTGCAGTTTTCTGGTTGACTACAATGAGGTGGATGAGTATTTCCGTGTAGACCTGAACATGAGTATGTACTTAGACAGAAGTCAGCAGTACGTAACCTTTGAACTCTTCAAGAGACAAGAACTACCAATTCCTGTCTGTGACTATGATACAAGTTATGGAGTACCAGGTATTTCTTATGATATTTTTAAAAATCCGTAAATGAGGAATGATAAGACTTTTTACCTTTAGCAGATCTATATTTTTGAATGTATAGACAAATAAAATAGCATGTGTATAGAGGTGATTGAGGACATTTTCACAGATCTTCAACTTACAGTTTAATGAAAATGTGTTTTCTTTAGTTTATACTAATAAATAAATATATTAAACTATCTAACCTTCTTTCTGACTGTCCTAATTGATAAGACTTAATTTTTTCGAACTTTTAAAGTTTGAATTTTATTGTTACTTATATTATTTCTATTACCAATTTGGACTAGAATACAAATTGAAAATCTCTTTTCAATATGATAATATCAAACAATTCAAGCAATTAATAATCTACTTACTATTTTAGGATTCAACTTAAACAGTTGGTATACTTATCAAGGCTTACCACAAGGTTCCTTACTTACACCTGCTAAGGCTTCAAGCCTACTGGAATTCCTGAAAATTGGTGAAATGATGTCTCCCACGCAGTGTCAACCGTCAGGAGATAAGTACAGTCCATCTGTTGCTGGATGGAAGAATGGTAAAATTATTTCTCCCTGTATTTTGTTTGATATATATGTATATATATAAAAAAGAAGATGTGGAATGATTGCCAATGAGACAACTCTCCACAAGAGACCAAATGATAATGAAATTTACTACTATAGGTCACTGTTTGGCCTTCAACAATGAGCAAAGCCCATGAATAGTTGAAATAAAAAAGTAAGAAAGTATAAAGAGAATAATCAAAATCATCAGTAAAAACAAACACATTGACCAAAGCAAAAGGACAATTCTACAAAAAAACCCAGAGATTTGTTAGCATTAACCCTTAAAAAAGGTGGGTGAGCTCAAGTGCTCTATGAGGGTAGGAAGTTCCTGTGGCACCCATCACGTATGATCTATGTTTAAAAGGTAAACAAAAATATCAATAGTTTTTAATAAAATGGAAAAGCTTTTTAGTATGTATTTCTTCAATGTTTTACATGGGAAAGAACCTTATTTAAGTTTAAGCAGAATATAAGCATTGCAATTTCAGTTTGTAAATTGAAATAGAAAATAAAAATAAACATTGAAACTTTATATGACATATATTTATGATTTTAAATATGTTTACAGCGTGTCCACTTGATGTTCCCATGGCAACACTCCATTCCTCGTCAGTAGGATCCATTGCTGAAGTGTGTACAGCCGTAGATTTCTGTTCTGATGTTGATTTCCTGGGACGTCCATTCCATACATACATTGACCTAGATCCATGTACAAACATCGGCAAAATTGGCATTGAACGATTTAGTCTAAGTTTAGATTTATCTGATCCAACCATTTTTGGTAATTATCAGTTTCTTCATTCATAATAAAGCTAATGATCCCTTTTAACCTTTGTCCCCTACTTACACTCCTTAGAAAAAGAGAAAGAAATCTTTGTACGTACATTTTCATTTGGTAAAAAAAAAAATTATTACATGTCCTTTTGATATTGAAGATTGTTTGTAAATTATGGAACTTTGCCTCATGTTATTTTTGTTGATTTGTTTGTTTTAAAACAGTCATTTATAGATTGAAAAAGCTATTATAAAAGATTCCTTGTTTCCCATCATTTGGCATAGACTAGTCATTTGAAATGATTGAAACTTTGGCATAATTTGCCAAATAGATAATTAGAATTTTTTTTAACTTTTTTTACTGAATTTGAAGTTATATTTATTGTTACAGGTGTGGAGAAGAAGTTTAATTTGAAAGGAGTTGTAAAGTTGACGTAAGTAAAATTTGAATTATTCAATCATCAAAACTTTTTATACACAAAAAGTAATGAATTTAATATCTTAATTTTTTTCATGTTTTCACAAAAAAATGTTGGTAAATTTGTACCATTTTTATTCAAAATTATACAATTAATATTCTGACTATGGTCTCATTAGTAATTGCATCATCGGTATTATGATTATTTGTCTTACAGATATAAAATAGAGAAATTCCCAGTGGAGCGTCAATACAAAGTCAACCTTAAAGTCCAGATATGTTTCAACAGTTCCTCATTATGTGAGATAGAGATGGATGCCTTTACTGATGCTATGATACCATGGAGACAATGTGCCTGGAATCTGACGTATTCTACATCAGGTAAAGTGACATGTATTTTATGTGCTTTTCATTTGATTTACCAAGGAAGTCTTGGGTAAAAGGTTCTGTGAGATATTACTTATTGGAAGAAAGTAACATATGAAATATAATTCTGCATCTGTCAAATACCTTGGTACTTAAATTGATGAGAAAATGCCATATGAAACCATCTTATTTTATCCTCTGAAGTTTCTGATGACACTTTAGTATTGTATGGTCAAAAACTTGCTATTGTGACCTCTAAGGAAAGTCTGTTGATGAATGTAAACAGATTGTTTTAAGTCAACTCGACTTTGAGGGAATGGAATTAAAAATGAGTTCATATCATATATAAATAATGTAATCAGATAAACAAGGTCAATGAGTTGGAAGATTAGCATAATGTTTTAAAAGTACCCAAGGAAAAAAAAAAGAATCTTTACTAATGATTTTTTCCATAAGTTTACAAAATGCTACGAGCATCTTAAAGTCATGAGTGAGAAAAATACTATTTTTTATGCCCCAACGCAGTTTTCCTCAACCAAATGTTATGAAACATATACACAATGCTTATTACCACTAAATACAGATCAAGTTTGAATTTTGGTGGTGTCACTTTTACCGTTCTAGTTTACCATAGTACCCATATTTTAATGTCAGACACTTCACAAATAACTTTGTATTTCATGCTTGATTGTCACTGTTATAGATTGAATTATTGTTATAATTTCAGGATTTTCATTGGCTAGTCACCTGACCAGTATTGGTAAAACATCAGGACAGACATTTACAGCACAGGAAAAGACTGATCTGTTCAACTTACTGGGAATAAACTCCTATATTTTGGGAACTCCTTGTGCAGTGGCTGATTATTCACCAATCGGTGCAGAGAGGTGGCAAAAAGGTAATGTTTTACTGCTATGTCTTTCAGGATTGATTATCACTTTTATCTGAATGGTTGACCTCATTAATCATAGTTAATAATGCTCGTGTTGAAGGTTTTTTTCCCCAAAAAATTAAAAATGTAGTTATTTATATTTTTAATGTGTCATATTCAAGTTTCGTCATAGTTATTGTGTTACATTTATATTCTGTTGCAAGTTTAATTTGAAAACATATTTGACAAGATCTATCAAAAGATTGAACCAATTTTCATGAGAAATTGAAAATTTAAATTTAAAGGGAGATAATTATACAGAATTATCTATCCTCACTTATCTGTTGAAGATTGTTTGCTTACTTTTCAATAAATTCATGTCTTAGGAACACCATTTCCTTCACCTTTCATTGAAATAAGATGGTGCAGGTAGTAGTTTATTAAGATTTGTTCGACTCTAATTTGAAAAATATATTTTTCACAGATTGTGCAGCAGACGTTACCTTGCCAACACTTCCTGCCAATGCAGCCTGTAACATCCATGATAAGTGTACTGCTGTAGATTGTTGTATGTACTCTGATTTCCTGCAACAAGGTTTCCATTCCTTTGTTGAATTGGATCCTTGTAACCACAAACTACAATTTGGTATAGAAAGGGTTTATGAAACAGTTGATCTCAATGGATATGCTTTCGGTAAGTTCCTTTTTTAATTTAAAAAATCATTACAAAGTTGCTAACTTGTGATTATAGTGGTCAATATTTTAGAAAAAGGTAATATTCTGATATAGTTTTACAAACTTGTTGCCAATCAAGTGACTTAAATTTTAATAATAACAAACTTTTTTGATACAATGCCCCTGTTGTAAAAATTCAGGAAAATAAGTATCTGATAAGAAAAAGTGGTTCAACAGAATTTATACTTGAGCTCTAATTTATTCCGAGCTAAGGACTTGTTAAGGACAAATGCATGGGTCTGAAGGTTTTTCTTTATTTTGTTCAAATTTGATACCAGATCTTGCAAAAAATGTGTTTGACTTGATTTATTGATTTTATGTCACTTTGTTTGTATTTTGCTGTTTGATAACAATGAAATTAAAAAAAAAAAATTATGATGCAAGTATTTTAAAGGGAATGTTTAAGGAGATCTGATCATAACAGTTTCTTGAAAAAAAGATCTGTTTAATTATAGGTGTTGAAGAGACGAAGACATTGATGAATGTTGTCAGACTCACGTAAGATATTTGACGTAGATAACATCTTTATTGGATCATAATTTCATGAAAAACCAGGCAAAAAAGCATTTCCCCCTAAAGATATAAACTATATCTAAACAATTTTGAAAGGTTTTCTATAACAAGTTAATGAGTTGTCACCATACAATACCTACACACAAGTAGAATTCTTTGATGACTGCTAAGCATCTTTGCTGTAATGGAATTAATTCTGAGATTCTAAACTTAAAATTTCCACAACCAAATGGGGAGGAGAAGAAGGATTTTATATCATCTTTGATATAATAAAAACTGTTTGCCTTTTTTGAGACATACTTGAAAATGGAGCATGAGATAATTATTTGAAAAAAAATATCGGAGCAAGATATTGATAAAAATAATGATTGAAAAATAAAAAGATGGTATTGCTAATTTTTTAATTGATTTGCCAATAGTTAGGAATAAACCATAACTAATTTAATTGAAATAAGAATTTGTACAGAATACAGGAAGAAACAAAAGAATAAATCTCTTCTTGGAACATTGGACCTTGCTGTCAAAATAACCATGAAAACATTTAGGAATATTGTTCTCTTAAAATATTTCTTTAAAATAAATGGATAAAAAATTGATGTTTGTATATGATATTTTCAGATATACAATCACAAATCTACAGTCAGCAGGAAAATACCAGCTAGATATGACAATGAAGATATGTTTTGAAACATCAGGGTCATGTGACTTTGAAATGACCATCTTCAGTGGTACACAACTTCCTAAACAGTATTGCTTCACTGGTTCAACTTTCTTTGATTCAGGTAAGTTTATTCAATTTTGTAATCTCTTTTTAAATGGTTCAAGTTGTGTACTTTCAATTACGTTGATATTCATGCTGCAAATCATGTATGCAATGCTGCTACCAGACAGATCACATCAATTTTGTATGGGTACTTCGATTTTGTGCTTTTTACACCTCAGTTACTGAGAAACATGTGAAACAGTTAATATTGTAAGTGCAATTATTTTCAGAACATCTTTGCAGTATCTCAAATATGATAACACTGAATAAAGGTGCTCATTTTTACTGTACTTCAAATTCAGAAATTATTTTGTTCTTTTATTATTGGATTATTAAACAATTATAAAATAAGGCATACAAATAATGATATCAAAATTAAGAATGCAAGGTTTTCATCTTTGCCAAACCTGTTTCGTTGCATTTTTGGCAAGATTAATAATACTTCAAAAATATCTGATTTTACAGTATTTCAAAATGTGAAATAAATAAAGATGACCTTCATGTACATTAGTTTATTGGAATTCTCATTTACATAAATTTGCATATTTATTTTACAGCATTTTCATTGGATAGCTTTTTGCTGGGTGAGAATCAAGCAAAGATTGATCCATTACCATCAGGGACAACAACCAAACTGTTACAAGATACTGGAATCAGTGACTACCTCCAAGTAACTGCATGTGATCACTCTGTCCTACCTTTCACCACAGCTAATGGCAGACTAAATGATGGTAAGAACATGACTCTTGTTTTTATCAGAATATTTGTTACTATTTTTAATTGATTTTTTATTTTCAACTTCAATTTGTATGGCCTATGTTAAATTTGTGTGAATTTAATTCTTCATGTAAAAGTATGTAAGTATTTTAAAGTAATAAAAAGATGTTTGGCACATATTCATGTGCATATTTTAAAGTATAGTTAGTACTTATTTGTTTTTCAGAGTGTGGTAAACTTGAGAACTCCATTACTCTACCAGCAGACATTTCATTAAACATCCAATCAGATTGTACCTCAGTTTCCATGTGTTCTGACATTGGGTTTATTGATAAGAAAATCCAGTCTACATTGAAACTGGATCCCTGTACATATGAAATCACTCTTGGCATTGAGACAATGGAGACAACTGTATCCTTGTTACAGTTCCAGTGGGGAAAACCACAATCCTTTGCCTTACAAGGAGGACTTAGAATGGAGTAAGTTTAATCTGTAGAAGAATATATTTTAAGAAATGCTATGAGAATATTTGTTTATTTGTAATATTTTTTGTGTCACCTGTAACATTAGTTCTGAAATCAAAACTCTTTAGTGTTATATTTTGGTCCCCGGCAGAATAAGTGACATAAACAAATGTTGTATCTAGTGATAAGATTATAAAAGGCGAGACATATAACTGTCTTTTTACCATTTATGAGGATTTTATAGTGTACCAAAAGTAATATAAAATCAACAAAATCAAAAACTTGCTACTGATTGTATACTATATTGTTGATAACCTGGCTTAGCCAACTGTAGAGTCTTTTGTGCTACATTTCTTTTCTTTTTTTAACGTACTTATATTCTTTTTCCAATTTTTTCCAGCTATGTGATCCATGATTTAACCAGTGAAGGAATGTACCTGGTATCTGTTGACATGGGTCTGTGTATGGAGACTTCTGACAGAGACAGTTGTGATGTTAAACATACAGTATTAGATAATGTCAAACTGGCAAAGAAGTCCTGTAATTGGAACAATGGATTTGCATTCTCTGGCAATCCTAGTAAGAAAAGTTAAAGTTTTGTTATAATTTTTTTCGTCTAATTGCTATTCACAAATGATTCTATTACGATTTTTTTACTATACTTGTAAAAAAATTCAGATTATATACATTATATATGTTTATGTGTCTATTATTTTTCATCTATAATATGACCTTTAAGTTTGTCAGTAGTACATGTACCAGCATTGATTAAAGAAAAACATTTGTATATATAATAATTTTAATTAAAACATATGTAGAATATATTAAGAATTTCAATGTAGAATCAATTTTAGCCAAACAGTAAGAACTAAGATATTTTTCTTAATTAATTATAGTTTTATATTTCATTTTTTAAAGACCAATTTCTTTTTTTTCAAGAAATCTGACTATGATTTTCATTATTTTAGGTTTTGATTTGACAACCTGGCTATCAACTAACAGTTATACAGACTCAAATCCTTTGTCAGAACTTGTCGTCATTGAACTTGAAAGATTCTTACAGTTTGAAGATTATCTGCAGCCGAGCCACTGTGTGGCATCTTCTGCTCCGTATACACCTGTCAACTCTGAAGGCTGGGCTATTAGTACAGGTAATATTATATACAACTTAGCCATTATGTGGAATCTCTCGTACACCAGTTAACTTTGGTGGACAAATGTATATTGTTTAAATTAGAAGTACATGCATTGTTTGTTCACAGTTCTACTTACATTAGTTAACATGTTAAATACTTGATGGTATTTCATTAGAAGGTTGCATTGTCATAATTCAACTTTTGTCTTACTTTTTTGTGTAGATTTTTCTTGTTGTTTTAATAAATTGAAAAATTATTAGCCTGAGTGGTTTGGTCTTCAAGAATGTCCTCGAAACGACTTTCTGTAATTATATATGCATTTTTTTGACAGGATGTCAGAATGCACCAACACTCACTACTTTGCCTGGTTCTGGTATTGTATGTAACCTTGGTGACAGCTGTACTAAAATTGACTGCTGTGTTGACATTGCCAAGTTAGATACGACCTTTAGAGTTTATGCAGACCTTGATGTGTGTAGTAGGGAGTTTACAGTTGGTATAGAGAATTTCAACAGGACTATATCCTTGTATAGTTTCCAGTATGCACAAGAAGATGCATTCTCCTTCGGGGGACTTGTTAATATCAAGTAAGAACTATATTTACATTGAATTTGAGATTTCATTTCATCTTTTTAGATAAGATTATTTGTAAAGCTGTCATTTTATATTCTTTTGGTGTTATTTCAAATCAAATGTTTCTACCAACCCCAATTTCAGACACTGTGAACATATTTTTTTCCTTATTTTGATAGCTCCAATTTGTTGTAAAAAAAGGACAAATAATTTTCAAAATTTATGGATGCATACTTTCTGAAAAGGATATTGACAGTATTTGAACAAAAATTGAATGAAACAATTTCTGTTCAAAAAGATTGTTTTATTTTTAATATGCGACTTCACTCAGTGACTGAGCATGTAATGTTACCTTCCTTCCAAAATCCAGCAGGTTTTAAGTTTTATCCCCCCTATTTTTCAGATACAAAGTAGTGAACTACCAGAGTGAGAGAGTGTTTGTAGTTAATATGGACATTGAAGTTTGTTATTCTGCTACTGGACCATGTGCAGTACAACACACTGTATTGACTGATGTAAAGTTACCCAAATCTTCATGTAACTACACTCAGCCATATGTCATTCCTGGTAAGTACAACACACAGTATTGACTGATGTAAAGTTACCAAAATCTTCATGTAACTACACTCAGCCATATGCCATTCCTGGTAAGTACAACACACAGTACTGACTGATGTAAAGTTACCCAAATCTTCATGTAACTACAGCCAGCCATATGCCATTCCTGGTAAGTACAACACACAGTATTGACTTTTGTTAAGTTACCCAAATCTTCGTGTAACTACAGCCAGCCATATGCCATTCCTGGTTAGTACTTTTAGATTGAAAATTAACTTTCAATGTTTGGGATAGAGGCTATTACAGGAAAAAAATGTCTGGGAGGTTTGGACACCACATGATGTTTCTTTCTGTAGATGATGGGAAGGACACATTAGAACAATTATGTTACAAATAAAAAAAGAAATTGTGGGTAGGAATGTATAAAAAATTGTTGTCAAATACCCTTGTACATTTTTTTTCCTGGCAAAGCCATAATTTAGAAAAATTGGAATGGGAGAACTTTTTTTTTATGAGTATGAATGTTTTGTGCTTTACAAAAAATTCATTCATTTCCATCTTTTAATAAGACAACTTCATTCAAGAGGCCGGAGACCAGGAAATAATTTTAAATATTTCTCTGTTGGTAAAATATCACAGACTAAAAAAAAACATATTTGAATTTAAATATGCTTATACCTAAATCCTAATTGTAGTACTTGTACTGATATTCTAATGATCTTTACAGATTTCTCATTGGTGTCTTACATGAGTGAGTTGGATGTAAACACTAATGTCAATCAGTTACCAAGTTGGGCTGTTGACTTACTGATGGAAGAATTAGGAATAGCAGGTTTCCAAAAAGATCCTCAATGTGACTTAACAAGCTATTCTGGAGCTCTATCCAATGGATGGGATTCAACAGGTAAAGTTTTTACATCACAAAAGTAATCTCATGCTATTCCTATAAATG
Organism: Mytilus galloprovincialis; assembly: GCF_965363235.1. NCBI lineage: Eukaryota > Metazoa > Mollusca > Bivalvia > Mytilida > Mytilidae > Mytilus > Mytilus galloprovincialis. The sequence goes on along the minus strand of NC_134850.1, from coordinate 41,299,453 downwards.
GAGTTTGAAATCTATTACAAGAAAAAATTTCAGCTACAAACTGTAATTATCTTTTAAACAGAAACATTGACGACTTAAAAAGAAGCAGTTGTGTAATAAGACACCACATGTTTAAAAGAATGAGTTGATTGAAAGACTTCATGTTTATATAAAAAAAATAAAAAAATCTCATGCATACAATACTCAATAGTTGGTGATGGGTTCATAAGGCCAACTCAATCCAAGCAATTAAAAATGGTTATATTATCTGCTTTCTAAGCTGGTACACAGAATTGAAGAATATAAGCAAAGACTGGTCCACAATTTTGTAGTCATAATAATGTGTCCAGATAGGATGATGGGGATTCCTGAGAACAGTTACCTTGTGAATGAGCACTTTGAAAAATTGACCCAGCATGTCAGTCTAGTTCAAAGAAGGGTTCAAATTTTTAATAATACATGGGTGTTATATGCATATACTATTTGCCACATAATGTAATTATCAATTCATTGTTGTCGACAACAATTTGTAAGTACATTTTCAACAAATTACTTTCCAGCTTGTGGAGAACTTATAACACTACCACAGTTACCAGCCTATACAAGATGTAGGTTACCAAGTTACTGTACTGGTGCCCAGTGCTGTTCTAACATTGGATATCTTGGGAGAAAGTTGGAAGCCTTTGTCTTGGTGGATCCATGTAGTTATTCTGTCAGTATTGGACTGGAGAAAAGAAATATCAATGTAACATTACTGGAGTTTACACAAGGCAGTTGGCAGACAGTCACTTTAGGAAATTTGCTCAGGCTACAGTAAGTTTTTTGTGATGATACACACATTGGCTTTTGTTTATTGTCTTTATCAGGTGTTATGAACATAAAGTAAAAAGTAAAAAAATGTGATCTGAATAAAGCTGTGAAGCATACTGTTTGTTGGCTTTAGCAGCATCAACAATGCCAAAAACAGTATGCTTAACAGCATAACTGGTGAGACAGATCAGTGTCAACAGTTTTTTATTTCAACAAACAATTATCTGAATAGCTCTTCGAAAATTTTTATTTTCACAAGATACAAAAAAATTTATAGAATCATATCTGCTTTCAGCTTAAGGACAGTCTTGTCCTTTAGGAATTTTTTTTTAATATGTTGTACATCATTCATATTTTATCATTTTATATTCTAGGTACAAAGCAGAGGAGTTGACAGCTGAGAAGGTTTACTTGTTGTACATGACGATCAGTATATGTTTTGAAACTGTCGGAGATTGCCGTTATACTTACACTGTATTTGATGGTGTAAAGATTCCTAAACAACCATGTGACTGGACTGGAGGATATGCTATACCAGGTCTGTAGAATGACATGCTTCACACATTACACTCTTATAACTTGCGTTTGTAAAACTTAATTTTAACTTAGAAAAGTGCAATTAAACATTAATTATGGTGAGTGTTAATTCAATATTTTTATGTTTATTCATAAAATTATTTTAATTTAAATATGCACTTAATTTTTTTATAGGGTTCAATTTGAATTCTTACCTAACTGGACAAGGATATGCCACAAGTACACCACTGAATTCATTAGTATCCTCACAACTCTTGGAATACCTGGGAGTAGCCAGTTTACTGAAAACAACAGCTGATCAGTGTCAAATGTCAGATCCAATGTATACATCTCCAACTAATGGCTGGACGAAAGACGCAGGTAATTGAATTAAACTGAAAGGAGGTTCCTTATGTAGGTCAATATATATTTAGGTATAATTGTCTATTTACAGCTTACATGAAGTAGAAAACATAAATCAAACAAAAACGAATGTCTTCATTTCATCTTTTCACTTGGTTTTCTTAAATTGAGGAATGTTTTTTGTAATAAAACCCAGCTGCTTTTAAGCTTTGTGCACACTCAATTCAATAGAATTTAAAACTAAAAAAAAGATCTTGTTTAAGAATTTTATGCTATGCCATTTTTTCATGAAAATTAAACGAATTAAAATTATAAATTCATGCTTTTGATTTACAAATAGTAGAGAAATGACTAGAAAACTACCCAGCCTAGGCTAATAACTTAAATGTGTTTTTGACAAGGGTTCCAAATATAGAGAACAAAAATGAAAACTTTGTAACTCCTCGTCCTTATTTTCACATCTATTTCAAACTGAGTACTTTTTTATATTTCAGGTTGTACATCAGCAGTAACTCTACCAACTCTAGGAAGTAATAGTGTTTGTCACTTATATGATACCTGTACTGGTATATCATGTTGTCTACATTCTACAACTGTTGATAGAAACTTCAATGTCTTCCTCAAACTGGATCCCTGTACACAGAAACTAGACATTGGTATAGAAAAGTACCAGTTTGACTTTTCACTCTACACCTTCACATTTGAGACGACACAGTATTTCCATATTGACAGAGTTATTGAAATTGAGTGAGTAAATGTGTTCTTTCTTTCATTTATGGCTAAGCAAAAAATGTCATTGAAATTTTTCTTTAGATTATATTTATATGTATTAGGTTGTTGTCTCTTTGACACTTAACCCATTTTCATTCTCAATTTTATTAAGGTGGTACCTAACACTACAGGGAGATAACTCTGTAAAATCAGCAGAACGTTTTAATGACGTTGTGTTGTTAAGGGAATATTAAGCATCTCAATGATCAAAATAAGTGTTTGTCAAACTGCTATATAACCAGTGTAATTTTTCTGACTAAACAGTTGGTTCAAATTTTTTGAATTTTTTATATTTTTGTTAAAGGGTCAAAGTAAATACTGTGTCAAAATTTTATGAAAATTAAACGAGCCAAATTAATTTTAGTGAAAGTGTTGGGTACCACCTTAATGTTTTGAGTATCTGCAATTTATTTAGATGTGTAAGATACTGATTGATAGTTATATTCAGCTTAAATAGGAAAGTTATTATTGAGTCTGAACTCTTTCAGGTTGCACTTTGTAAATACAGCTGTTTCCCAAACCACGCCTCTTTTGGGGAGATTTAGAATATTCATAAATAATTAATTTTGTTTACATGCTGGTCCCCAGTTCTGATCTGTAGGTTGCATCTCATAGAGACATAACTTGTGAATGTTTACCAGTAAATATACATGTGAATCAAGGCTTCCAAATGGTCATATATTCCGGTCATTTGTATAATGTCCGGTAAAAGTCCAGCTTGGCAAAGCATGAAACGGTCATCTACTTTTTTTTCCAAGGCTTTTTGGGTCATTTTAACATAATTCACGATGTTTTTGACCCAACCTTTTGCCTTTAACATCCACACATTTACGGTCATAAAAGTGACATGATGATTAATTACTATCAAAACAACCCTTTCTTCAATACTTCTAATTTTAATCAAGGCTAATTAATTGTTGGACAGCTGAAATCTACCTGTTCAGGTGACAGGTAAACTATTTTCAGTGATGGTCATCGTAAAAATTATCGGTCGATTCACAATTATTTTCTTACATTTCAGCGGTTTGTATCTAATTGATTTAGTCCAAAAGAATGAAATTATAAGAAATTAGTTTATCAACATGATTTGATGAAAAATTTAAAAAGGTTTTAAATGAAAACTCGTCAGCACTACGTTGTATGAACTAGAACACGTGTACGCATGTGCACAGGTGGGAAATTTAATTATGCATCCTACATTTCTTCAAAAATGCTAAAATTAAAATTGATACCTGTATCTAACGTTCATTTCAAGTATTTTGTTGAAGAAATAACGTGGAAAGAGCTTCTCCACTCAGTTGTGCTTTGTAAGCGTTTATGTATCCATTTCTGGTCCATGTTTTACCAATCCGGTTTAGAAAATGTGATTTTAAAAACGAAAGTAAAGGTTTTGACAATGTCATTTTACACAAATAAACAGTCTAAGGCAGATATGAGCAGGCTGATGTGAACACTATGAATGATGCACTGCCAATTCAACTGTTCACATCCGAACATCAAATTCATATCAAAGTAAAGTTAAAAATCATTTTTTTTTTAATCTAACGTCAATCATTGGAATGGCCATCTGATTACCATAACTGCCTTTTGTGACTAAGTCTTAAGGGATTGAAATCAGGATCAGATATAAAATTTCCGGCTGGCTCAAATATTTTTTGATGTGAATATTTCTTATATTGAAATTTGTGGTAACCCTACAGTTGAGGTCGTGGTAGTTAAGAAATTTAGTGTTAGTTTAAACTCTTAGAACTTCGGGGGATGTAACATTGAAAATATGCAGCACAGCCCTATCTTTTGACCTTTGAAACAAATAGAAGTGCATATAAACTTCCATTCTAGGATTTTTATCAAAACTTCATAGTAAAAGTGGTACAGTTTTAGCCGTAAAGGGAGTTCCTATGGGAAAAGGAATTGTCAGTATTTACAGAAATGCAACCTTCAATCGAAATGTATTATTTTGAACATTTTAAGACTGCATTGCATATTTTTCATCTTTCATATAAATATGTTATTATGGTTGTTTACATATTTTTACTCTATAAATATGAATATGAAACACTAAAAAAAAAGCATCATGTTTCTTATACTAATTTCTTAACAGGTACAAAATGACAGATTTGGTTGGTGAAATGGTCTATCTTGTGGATATGAAGGTCAAGATATGTTTCAACGACCCAACACCATGTGACCTCCAAGATACAATAGTACTGAATACCAAATTACCAAAGATGGTGTGTCCGTGGTTTAGAGGATATCCAGATCCAAGTATGAAACACTTATTATATTGCATTATAAATTCTTTTTAAAGATCATAAAGAGTTAATAATCTTTAATTAGAACCAATCATTTGGTGTTATAGATAAAAATGATAATTTTAATATGAAAATAGCTTGATAGTATTTAAAATATCTGAAAAGTTTTTTTTCAAGGCCATTTGCAAGTACATTGCAGAAAGAATTTGATATTTCAAGGACATTGCAAGTACATTGCAGAAAGAATTTGATATTTCAAGGACATTGCAAGGAAGTTTTAATACAATTGGTCCTTTATCTTTCAGGTTGGTCCCTTAATCAATGGTATTTGGACAATTCTTTGACACCAGGTTCTAACTTAGACTCCTCTGCAGTCTCATCCCTGATGGAGTCATCACAGATAGGAGAATATTTACTCAGTCCTATGATATCTAGAGATGATCCCTTTGGTACATATGCTGCTGCCTATCTTGGGTGGAGTTCAGGTATGTGTTTTCGAAAACGAATGTGTACCACTTTAAATATTTAAAACTACTGTTAAAAATGCACTTATTGGGAGTGTTTAATAAAAGAAGAAATATTGGAGGATAAATATAAGTGATGTTTTATATCCTTGTGTGGTTGGGCTATTACTGTGCTTATCCAGTGACCTTTGGGGTATCACATTAGCAATGGCTCAAACAGTTTACCAAATTGCAGTTAGATTTCTTCTCCAACTAACTCATCAACTGGTAAAATGTTTTAGCAGATTGCTCAAGTGAAATGTTGTTAGTATGAAGTGAGTGCTGTAAAATCAAAAGTAATACTTACCATCCAGATCCAGTTAGTTGATATCTTTGTCATTTGTTTCAAACATAAAAATGACTTACTATAGTATGAGTCACTGAATAAGAAGGTCTAATTTTGACATGGAAACTTCTATCATAAATAGATTTTATAAATAAATAGTTGAAAACATTGTTTTGTATGTCTATAATTTATAGCTCCGTTTTCCAACAACAAGTTAGTGCATAATTGTAATTTGGATTTTTTTTTCTAAAGCAATTACTTATCTGCTACCATTAAAGGGAAATAATTTACATTACTGAAAATCAGCAAAATGTTGTCACAATTTTTGTCTGACAAATATCAACTTTCCTCATTTAATTTGTTTGTAACATTACTTTTATGATTATTAAACTTTTATCCTCTGTTTTGAAAAGAAACAATAAAATTTATTTTTAAGATGATTAAAATTTTGAAAAAAATTGTAGGCAAAATCAGAAGCCAGGTATCATTGATTAATTTTTTAGTGTACAATAACTCAATAAAAATTATTTCCCTTTAATGCCAGCAGATCAGTAATTTGTATAGAAAATATTATACGAATCAACTTTGTCTTAGAAGACAAAGCTATAAAATATACATCTACAAAACAATGGTTTGAACTATGTATTTATAAAATCTATTTATGATAGAAGTCTCCATGTCAAAATTAGACCTTCTTATTCAGTGACTCATACTATAGTAAGTTATTTTTGTGTTTGAAACAAATGACAAAGATATCAACTAACTGGATCTGGATGGTAAGTATTACTTTTGATTTCACAGCACTCGGATCACTTCATACTAACAACATTTCACTTGAGCAATCTGCTAAAACATTTCACCAGTTGATCAGTTAGTTGGAGAAGAAATCTAACTGCAATTTGGTAAACTGTTTTGGCCATTGCTATTGTGATACCCCAAAGGTCACTGGATAAGCACTGTAATAGGTTATGGGACAACATATACTGTAATATTTATTCCTGTGGAAATAATATTCCAGAACATTTTTTCCTTTTGGAATGCCTATATCTAGAAATAAGAACATGTAATACATTGTATTATACATCCAACCACATATCTATCAATGTTTACATACCCCATTACCTTTCAGAGTGTACTGAGGCCCCTGTAACTCTTCTTCAAATGGACCAGTCTGTGATATCCTGTAATCTAGAGAGCACCTGCCGTGGATTGAGTTGTGCATTAGACGTACCATTCATCAGTAAAACATTTGAATTCTATATGAGGCTAGAGCAGTGCGATTACATGTTAAAAGTCGGAATTGAACGTCAACAATATGAAAGAACACTTAAAGGATATCAATGGGGAGAATGGACTCATGTTGACCTAAATGGAATATTGAAAATGAGGTGATTAAATAATTTTATTACATTGGTTGCAATGAACTACATTGATTTCCCAGTTAAATAGAAACTGATAATTTCACATGTGAAATTGTATGTAAATTGTATGTATCATACACAACCAAATATTTTGCTTTGTTTAAATTTGGATTTATGTAGGTAACTTTTTGAAATGTATTACTTATCGGCTTTCTTGTATAAATAAATTGAATTATTTTCCAGTTTTGTTCTCCATGACTTGTATGCTGAGCCTGCATTCCTGATTTCTATGAAGCTTAGTTTGTGTTGGGAAGCTAACCAGCCATGTGGAACTGTTTACAATATCTTTGATAAAGTCAGACTACCAAAGAAAGTTTGTGATTGGGACAAGAAGTTCCTTCAAAATGGTAGGTATTCACAAAATTGTTGTCAGTCTCATAGATTCCTTCTAACAGCTGAAATGAAATCAACGAAACTGACAAAAAAAGTGTACATAATAGATGTCTGTCTGTTCAACACTAATGCCTGTGACGCAAAATTCCCCTCATAGAAATTGGATAAAACTTTACATTTTGGAATAATTAACTTAATCAAATAATGGAAGCTCATTTGCTTAAAAAAGTGGATCCAGAAGAAGGGAGAAAAAATGAATATAAAAAGATTAACTGGAAACACAGTGATTATTTATCTTAGCCTGGTGACAGTTTTATTTAATGGCACTTTAAAATAAATTTCAATGTATCCTTTTCAGACTTTTCACTGACTCAGTATAAGACTGACAATAGTATTTCTACCCTGGATGATCATCATGTGTCAGATATTCTACGCTTGACTGGTATTTCACAGTACATGAAGAGGACCCCATGTAGTAGGACTGCAGCTCCTTACACAGGGGCTGATGCAAACAACTGGAAAAATGGTGAGTGATATTTTTAATTGAAAACTGGAGAATATTTTCAGCAGTTTTGAAAAGAAATATCAAAATACCACATTGCAAAACAGAACAAAGGCTAACAAATTAAATTAATGTAATGTAAACTGGTAATACAACTAATATATGATTTCAATTGTCAGTAATAAACCCTGAAATAATTTCTTGTTTTAGAAATTTAAAAAATTAAATGATATTGTACTGATCTTAGATGAATACTTATTGTAATGATAGAAGCAAAATTATTTTTTAAGGCATTGCAAAATTTTAGAAATTTGTATTTAACAAAAATAATAAATATATTTGTGACAACAAAAGGTCAGCCAAAAATCACATCTTTAATTGACCTTAGAGCATACAGATGATTGTAAAGTAACTACAAGGGCAAGCTCTTTACTATATAACACAAGCAAATTCTTTTTATTTTTAGATTGTGTTGATCCTGTTGGTTCTTTATTAAGTTTGGGAAGTGATACCACATGTCACCTTGACTCATCATGTACATCTGTCGATTGTTGTGTGGATTCTACAAGCCTTGGACTGACCTTTAATGGATATGTTAGACTGGATCCTTGTAACTACAAAATTTATATAGGACTAGAGGGTATTGATTTAGACTATACACTCATCGACTTTGCTTTTGGTACAGTGCAACATTATGCCATGAATGAAGTTTTTAATTTAGAGTAAGTATATATAAGAAGTAAAAGTCTGTCAATTTTTGTTCTCATTGCATTGTTTAAGGGAACAGTTTTAAGAAAATCATCTTTAAGAAACAAATAGAGCATGTTTTATGAAAATTAGAAATTTCTAGGAATTTACATTTCAACTTTTGTGAAAATATGAGTTTATTGTTAGATTAATCCTGCTACCTAAGGCATTTATTAAAGCTTAAGTATATATTTTTTAATACATGAAGCAACCATTGTGGATGTCATAGTATGTCTAGAACCAGGAGGGGCGTGTGAAGTGTTAACCAATGAAAGCAACCTTTACCCTCAGTGCTCACAAGCGCTTTGATTATTTTTAATTTCAGTTTTGTGGTAGATGATCTTACAGCAGATAAAGTATATGTTGTTTCTATGAATATATCAGTCTGTCTAGAATCAGGAGGGGCGTGTGAAGTGTATACCCGTGTATTCCAGGATCACAGGTTACCAAAAGCAGAATGTGATTATGATTCACAGTTTGTCATTCCTGGTTAGTAAATCAGATCAATCCTTTATGTGTGATTACACAATATGATTTTCCAATAATTTATTGCTTATAATTTTGTGTCAACAAAAATCAAACCATGGGAAAACTAGAATTGAATGTTACTTGGTTAACCATTGGAAAATCCTATCATGTGAACAGAATCCTGTACAATCAACCTAAACAAATACTCTCAGTACTAAATGATTTGAATTTATTTTCCAAAAAAAAAACAATGTGTTAAAAAAAGATTCATAGCTTGCCTCCCAGAAAAAAAAAAACATATATTCATAAATACTTTTCATACACTATTATAAACCTACACTGAATATTTACGGTAAAAAAAATAATGAGTTTCTTTCAGATTTTTTTTTGCAAGGTATGCAACAGGGGTTGAAGTCATAAAACTTTGCACAGAGCACAGAAATCATTCTCGAAACATGAAATCCAGAATTTTGATTGGTTGATTTTGGAGTATGAGTACAAAAGAAATGACTCGAAAGTTTTATGTCCCCAAGGCCAGATGTTTAAAATAGCGATTTGTTTTTTTCAGGATTCAGTCTGAATGAATACTTAGATGATAAAAGTGTACCTACTAACAGTGTACCACTGGATGTCCACACTATTGCTCAATTGCTGCACGATACAGCTCTCGCACCTTACATGATGGACGATGCTTGTGATCAGAATGTTATCCCATTTTATCCCAATGATAAAGGATGGAACAGAGGTAAGAACACAGTCTGTAGTCATCACATGATTGTCATGTGACCAAACTGTCATACCATAAATGCTTTAAAACTATCTGTGGTAATCACATGATTGTCATGTGACTGATAATACATTTAACTGACAAAATATTATATATACTCTAATATCACACTGTAAAGGATAACAGTATACTGCATAATATACTTATTTTTTTTTTAAGATGAGCTAATATGAAGTTGATATTGTTATTTTGCTTGAAAAGTTGATTATTGTTAAAACTAGAAATTGATGTTATGTGAAAAAAAAGCTAGTAAAGTATTAATTAATCACAGTGACTTGACTGTAAGTGTTGCTATCCACCAATTGCAACTTATTCAAAATTCTGACCAAATTGCAATTTGTTTTATAAAATCAAATTGTTCAACTGGTCAGAAATTTGAACTAACTGCTGTAGAAAACCACAGTCAAGTAGTGAAAGTGCAAGGTGATAAGATAAAACATACTTACAATCCTACAAGACTTTAACTCCACTTTAATGATGTTGTGACATAATCAGTTTATCAGTTTGTATAGGTATATTATAGTCATTTCCATGCTGAAGGAATTGTTATTATTTTGAATTGCTATAAAAATGTCCAAACTAAGCTTTCATATAGTTTTTCTTTCTAAAAGTATTCTATATTCATAAAAATCAGACATTATGTGAATTAAAACATTTCATATTCAGTAAAATATGTGTAAAATTGCAATATGTTTGTAGGAAGTGTCCATGGGGAGATAATCATTTTTTCTTTCAAAAAGTCTATTCAAAAGAATAATATTTTAGGTTATCTCCCCATGGAAACTTATCAAGAGCATATTGTTATTTCACACATATTTTACTGAATATATGATGTTTTATTTAAAATGATATCTGATTCTTATGAATATAGAATACTTTTAGAAAGAAAAACTATATGAAAGCTTAGATTGAACATTTTTATAGCAATTCAAAATAATGACAGTTCCTTCACCATGGAAATGACTATAATATACCTATACAAACTGATAGACTCATTATGTCACAAGAGTTAAAGTCTTATAGGATTGTAAGTATGTTTTATTTTATCACCTTGCACTTTCACATTTTGGCTAAACAATTTGTTCAATATTTTGACCAGTTGAACAATTTGGTTTAATAAAACAAATTGCAATTTGGTCAAAATTTTGAATGAGCTGCAATATCTGAATAACAACACTAACAGTCAAGTCACTGTTAGTGAAAAAGTGAAGAATTAAAATGACAAATTGTAATATTTGAACTAGAGTGAATTAAAACTTGATAAATTATGTAATTTAAAATGCTTTAAAATGAAAAGAAGTGATGGACAAAATTATCTTTGAAGAACTAGTGTCAGATATTATCCTATCAATTATCAAAAGTAAGATTATTATTTTTTTCGATAACCCATTTCAGAGGACAAACATGTAGGAATCTTAAAGAAATGTATATTCATTTATAACCTTAATACAAGCATATTTATTTTATACATCAGTCAGTTATAAATGTAAATAAAATTTATTCGTTTTTTTCCCGTCTTCAGCTTGTGAAGAATATGTAGAATTACCAGTGCTGCAATCTGGTACCATTTGTCATCTGTACAGCTCTTGTACTGGTGTCATGTGTTGTAGCAGCTTCCCAAGGATCAATAGGAATGTTAACACACAGTTAAAACTGGATCCCTGCAACCGTAAAATGATCATAGGCATTGAAAAGCTTGAAATTACCATCAGTTTGTTTGGATATACATATGGTGAAGTCAAAAAAGTAAAATTGCATGGAGTTATTGGTCTTGAGTAAGTACTAGTAGTTAAAGAATGAATTGTTAATGGATTACTTAATTGATCCCAGCTAATGATTTTACATATAAATTTTACGATCCATCACTTTAAAAAAGCTGGAATTTAGTATAAAACACTACAGCTTGAAGCTAAGGCAGCCTAGTCTGTTGATGTAAAAGAAAGTTGAATGTTCTCTTACACTCACAGAAAAAATGAATTTAAAAATTTCAACTTTAATCTTGGCTAAAGAAGTGCAATGTAGGAAATATAAGTTGTTTCATTTGTGATACATACAATATAAGGACTATTTGTTTCAGATAAGTGAATGTTCCAAAAAAATATAATTTCAGGTTCAAAATTGATAATCTTGAAGCAGAAAGGAAGTTTATGGTAGATTTAGAGATGAGTATTTGTATGGAGACAAATGGAACATGTGAAATAACTATCCCTGTCTTGATAAGTACAGCCCTACCAAAGGCACCATGTGATTGGAAGAATGATTATGTTCAAGCAGGTATTTAGAATTCAGGATGATTTAGCATAGATAGTTAAAATACAAATGATATCAGTTTCAGCTCAAGTCAACTCATTTCAAGCTCAAAGGTTTGGAAAGCAAACTATGTTAAAATCATAAAAACCAAAAGCACTTCAGTAAAATAACCAATAACTTAGTAATCTGGATACCAAACCCAATGAAAATGTTCGAAAGTTCCAAATGTTTCTTGTCTTTATGTACCAAAGTGGGATTCAAAAAATTCTTTAACCAACTTTTATTACTTATAAATCTGTATTACAGTGGGAAAAAATGGAGAAAAAAAACCACAGTTGTTAAAGCAGCACAATTAAAACATTTTTATGGCTTTAATGTGTGTTTGATAATGGAATTTCTTGTTACTGAATTGCCAAAGAATAAAATGTCTTTTGTTTCAGATTTTTCATTCCTTGGTTTCCTGAATGAGAAAGGTATAGGTGTGAATGATAATCTGGATACTAATCAACTGTCTGCCCTGATAGAGAGGTTAGCCATTGGAGATTTCTTGATGGACACACAATGTAGTAGTGCTGTGTCTCCTTACAGTGGACATTCAAATGGATGGACTAATTGTAAGTTGTTGTGTGAATATTTTTGTATTGGTAATTAAATTAACCTGACCCATGTTATTCAATGCAATTTATTGGGTACTTGGAAAATGAAGTTAAAACATGATGTGTATATGTATAACCACTCTTGTTAAGAAAATTACCTTATTTGTATATGGTGCATGAATCTTTTTGTTAAATTAATATCTTAATTGGGAGTTATATTCTTTCAATATGGTTATAATTGTAGCTAAACCAATAAAATATATGGGCAAAGTATCTGCTTCAAGTCATGCAATTTCCATCCTATGCTTTATACAGAACAATGTTTAATTTTTAGTTCTGTTTGCAAAATTAATGCAAACTTTACTGTCAGTGCTGGCAAGCTCTTTGATTTTTCATGATGAACAAGTGTGGACTCAGATCAGTGTGTATAGTAATTGTTAAAACTTGTGTTGGTTTTTTGTAAAACAATTTACTTATTTTTGTTGTTAATTTTCATTGCGTAAAAAAAAAAGCTTTAAGATTACATACACAAGTTCAAATGAGCTGCAATCAGTACTTATAAATCCTCCTTTTGGTCATTTAACAACTTTTTTCATGATAAGAAAATCTAGGAGAATCAGGTCCTATTAATTTAATAATTATATACATTTAAGAGTGTAATTTTGCCTTTTTATATTAACAGCATGTGGACAGACTATGGCAACTCTTCCCACTATATCAGGTGCTGTATGCAATGTTGGCAGTGATTGTACAACTGTCTACTGTTGTTTGCCAGACACAAGAATCGGCAAAAGTTTTGAGACATTTGTGAAATTTGAGCCATGCCTGTTCAAACTAAGCGTTGGAATAGACAAACTAACATTCAGTACACTCTTATTTGATTATGAATGGGGTCAGCTGACTGAAGTTTGGTTGTTTGGATATGTCAGAATGGAGTAAGTATATCTTTTATAATGAAATGTTGAACAGTTACTGGTCTCATTTTAACCTACCTGTTAACTTATCTGTTAGTTCCACCTCTTTCAGGTGCACCTCTGTCAGGTGTTTTGGATAAATGCTATATACTTCACCACAACTTTGTCACTTTATAAGGAAAACATGTTTTTTAACAATAAAATATTAAACTATTGTATATAATTCAATAGTTTAAAATTTGAAACCTGTCCTTTTCAGTCAAAATATTGTTTGTATATGGATGTTTTAGATAAAAGAGAAAGCACATTATGGGAAAACTTGCTCTTGAACCAGTTGAAAGTCAAATGTTTTTATGGATTTTAAATTTGTGGAATAAAATATTGAATCTATGTACTTCTGTTAAAATTTAACCCTTTTTTTCTTTAAAATGTGTTATATAGTGAATAAAAGAGAGAAATAACACCCTATGCTGTTCATAACATTGGGCAAAACCGTATGCCTGAAAGATAATGAATTATGATATTATTTTGTAATCATCTCTTCTGAATATATATAAATTTATAATAAATTTAGTACTGAAAATCGAGCAAACACACCTTATTAAATGAAAATTATTTTCAAACAGGTTTACTGTAAGAGACTTGGAGATGGAAGGAGATTATTTAATTGATATGAAACTTCAGATTTGTCGTGAGTCAGATACGGACACAACACCATGTGGAATTGATATTGTTATCTTTGACAAATACAGACTTCCTAAATTGTCATGTGACTGGAATTCAGTACTAGATACAGGTAAATATAAATAACTTCACAAAATCTTTTATATAGAAGACAAATTGATATTAAATTAAAAGTTTGAGTTGTGTAATATTTTTGAGATATCATGATTTTTTTAAAAAGTACCATTTGGTGACAATTTATAAAAGAGAGAAAGGGACATGCAAGTTTTTATTTGTAAATATAATCCTGTAAAATTTTGTCTACACATGCATCACAATATGCAGAAAAGTTAAATTTAAAATAGGAAATAAGCAGAAAATTGTCAGAAAAAAAATATTGTAAGGAATTTCAAACCAGGGGAAAACAGTAAAATGACGTGAAAGAAAAACTCTGATAAGTCCAAATGTATCATTTTCATTGACTTTTGTAGACCTCGACAAGGTGTAGAATAGAATGTCTGATCTTAAAATATAATTGATGTCATTGTTTAAGTAATCTTTAAAATTGGAGTTATCTTCCTTTGTCAATAATTTTGTAGACTTCCAAGGTTTGGCAACATGGCTGACAGACAACAGTGTGACTAAGCGTGAACCTCTGAGTGGACCAGAAACCTCCAAGTTAATGTCAGACTCTGGAATTGCAGCCTATTTATATGAGCCTTCATGTGATCAAGAGGGCAGTACCTACTCAGGAAATGTGGGAGGTGTCAAGAATGGTAAGGTTTTATGTATTAATCGTATATGGTATATATTGAACTGTGAAATGAATCTGTTTATGATAGTTGTATATACTGGTATGATATCCTTTTATATATAACACTGCAAATGGCTTTGGCAATGCAGTAAAAAGTTACTTTTCACACTTCTATGAAAAATATTTTGAAATTCTTGTTAAGTTTAATATATCTTCTACATCGTTTGATATTCATTATTCCCCACATTTTATAGAAAAAATTTGATTGGTATCTCCCCCATTTAGTAAATACAAATCTTCAAGATAGGAATACATTCTGATCTTTTTCTCGATTGTTATTGTGCATTATACATTACCAATGTAAAAGTCCCCATTTCCATTCTCAATATTTCTTTTTGTTTAAAAAAAACCCGATTATAAAAAAGAAGATGTGGTATGATTGCCAATGAGACAACTGTCCACAAGAGACCAAAATGACACAGACATTAACATCTATAGGTCACTGTACAGCTTTCAACAATGAGCAAAGTCCATACCGCATAGTCAGCTATAAAATGCAATATAATAACAAATGTAAAACAATTCAAACAAGAAAGCTAACAGCCTTATTTATATAAAATAAATGAAAGGGCACTTTTTAAAAAATTCATGATATTACCTCTTTTCAGATTGTGGAATGTCTGTGTCTGTCCCTGTGTTACCGTCAGGAGTTGTCTGTTCTGTTTCTGCTGATACATGTACTGGTCTGGACTGCTGTATCACCATTCCACTAACAAACAAGACAATGAACTTCCGTATTAACATAAACCATTGTTACCAGGACATTACTGTTGGATTGGAATCAATGAACAGAGAATACAAATTACTGGATTACACTTTTGGAACTATTGAACAATTCAACCTCATAGGAGTTGGAAAAATGGAGTAAGTTTTTCTTAGGATTTTTTTTGCTAGGATTTTTGTAGCCCTGAAGTTTGATATCCCTTCTATTTTTTTCCCCACAATCCTTAATGCACAAAACAGTTATCTAATAGGATAATAGGACATTCTTACAGTACTTACTTGATAACTTGTTATCTAAACTTTCAAGGTTTATCACTACTTTTGAAATACAGAATAGTGCATTGATCATAAAATTCTAAACATCCTATCTATGAATATTTCTCATGTTTCCATAAATTTATCAATGAAATATATGCTCAGTTATTCAAGTTACAAAAAGATTGTTTACCAGTCAAGAAAATTACATAAATTGTGCAAGGTGCAGGAATCTAAAATCTGTTCTAAAATATAAATAATGTCATTGTTAAAGTAATCTTTAAAATTGGAGTTATCTTCCTTTTTCCATAATTGTAGTTGAATCAACTACAACCAATGCTTTATACAATGCATTGTTTAATTTTACTTCCCACTGATAAGTCAATGCAATCCTTACCCTCGGTGCTAACAAGCACTTTGATTAGTTCTATAGTATAGTACAACTGATTTTGTAATTAATTTTTAGATACAAAATAGAGGACTTCATTGGAGAGGGAGCTTACTTGATGGATATAAGCTTTTCCTTCTGTTTAGAGACAGGAAGTTGTGAATTTACAGAGACTATCATTCAGGGTGTCAAGTTTCCGAAAAAGAAATGTACATGGGATGATACATATAGAGTTAAAGGTAAAAATTAGTTATAAAAGTGTGCCAAATATCAGCTTGTCTTTCTGTGGGAGCATGACAGTGGCCAGGTGGTCTGAGTAGTTTAACTTCTGTATCACTAGCCTGTAAACAATTTAAAAAAAAATAATTGAATTAAAGAATATAATGTTAAAAAATCACTTAAAAAGTTCTTAAATCTTGTTAATTACTATGTCTACTTATTAAAAAATACTGTAGAAAAGTGTCCTTTGGATATATAAATGTTTGAAGTATTCTGAATTCAAATTTTTCTTTCTTTCAAATTTGTTTTATTTTTTTAGTTCTCTCGAGTATGCTTGAAATTTTTGGCTTACTTGACATTTAGCATACAACAATAAATCAATAAATCCATATGTTAATTCTGTAAATGTGATATTTGATTTCAGACTTTTCCCTGGATCAGTGGAGTAGGGAGAGATCTATTGACACAACACAAGTTTACCCAGCTTATTACATCTCAGAACTTCTACAGAACTTGGACCTAACCAGATACTTCCAATCATCACAGTGTAGCCGATCCGTGTCACCCTATGATTCACCAACCAATGGCTGGAAAAAAGGTAAGTTCATTTTACAAGTTCAGTCAAAAACTACAGAACATTATTCTTAAGTTTTTTTCAAATTGTATTTTTTTTAGATAAAGATTTATATAAATCATTTTAATGTTGAGTTGAGACAAAAATAATTTTGTAATGAATTCTAAAAAAATGGCCTGAATATGTTTGAAGTACTTGTGAATGACAATATAGTATAATTTTCCAGAAAATCTATTTAAATTTGAATATCTCTTAAGCTAAAGATATGTATTTCAAGACTGGTGGTTCTCATGAATATAAAATTCTTTATCTTATTTCAGAATGCTCTGACACCGATGTAGTAGCTATCTCTACCAATCCAATGACATGTAGACTGAAGTCAGACTGTGCTGCTGTCAGCTGTTGTTTAGACGAAGATTTTATCAGCAAGACTTTTGAAGTGCTCTTTGAGATAGATGACTGTGAGAGAAAGATCTACATTGGAATAGAAAAACTGAAGTTCTATATTCCTCTACATGACTTTGAATTTGGTAAGATTTGTATGAATAAAAGTAGACTCCCTTTAAATATTTTTAATGTTTCTCTTCCATTTGTTTTTGATTCACTGTTGTAAGATGTTCAATGATTTAATTTTGAAAATAACTTTCCATGAAATCAAATGTTGGTCCTACTATTTTAAAGATTTTTAAGCTAAAACAATAAGCAAAATGATAAGTATGAAGGTGCATCTAAAACTTTTAAATTGTTTTAGATTTTAATCAAGCTTTCATCAAAGCATTAAATTCTATATTCTCCCATGTATGAGGATTTTAATTCATTCATACTTATTTTTCTTTCAGATAAATGGCATGAATTCAGTTTAGTAAAGACAATTCGCATCAGGTGAGATATAAAATGTTTTATAATTAAATGCTGTCTCAATAATACCAGAAACTACTCAATAATACCAGAAACTACTCTTTTATGGATATTTTGTCATTGATGAATAAGAAAAAGACCAATAAAAAGACGGCTGGAATGAATAAATTGTTTAAGAAAGGATTTGTTTGATTTCTATTCTTGGATAAACATTAAGTTTAATATATAAGACAAAAAAAAATGAATATTATATATACAATAATCTTTTTTTCTCAAGTTTCTTGGACCTTAAAGGGGGTGCATACTATACACAAATGCACACTATACACCCTAAAGACGGTAACAACAACATTAGAATTATAACATTGTGTTGAATATTCATTCAGGTACAATATATATGATCTTTGGAGTGAAGGAGTATATATGGTATCCTTGGAGATATCATCCTGTTGGGAGATGTATAGTAGTTGTGCCTGGACTCAGTCTGTACTGGACTATGCAAGATTTAAAAAGCAAACATGTGCCTCACAAATGGCATATCAGAATGCAGGTATTTATGTTTTAAAAAATTGATTCATCTTAGTTTAAATGAAATGAAAAAAAATGTTACTGTTTTTTTTTGTGAAAAAAAGCCTTTTATGTCTTAAAAATTGATTCATCAATATGTTAATAATGTGAAAAATGTTTCAGTATTTTTAAAAAGAAAAAACAAAATGCATTGTTCCATTTGAATTTTGTTATTACTGCCAATTACAAATTTATTTTGGAAGTAAATAGGAATAGCCAAGTCTGTTAACTTCTTTATTTTGGAAGTAAATAGGAATAGCCAAGTCTGTTAACTTCTTTATTTTGGAAGTAAATAGGAATCGCCAAGTCTGTTAACTTCTTTATTTTGGAAGTAAATAGGAATCGCCAAGTCTGTTAACTTCTTTATTTTGGAAGTAAATAGGAATCGCCAAGTCTGTTAACTTCTTTATTTTGGAAGTAAATAGGAATCGCCAAGTCTGTTAACTTCTTTATTTTGGAAGTAAATAGGAATCGCCAAGTCTGTTAACTTCTTTATTTTGGAAGTAAATAGGAATCGCCAAGTCTGTTAACTTCTTTATTTTGGAAGTAAATAGGAATAGCCAAGTCTGTTAACTTCTTTATTTTGGAAGTAAATAGGAATCGCCAAGTCTGTTAACTTCTTTATTTTGGAAGTAAATAGGAATCGCCAAGTCTGTTAACTTCTTTATTTTGGAAGTAAATAGGAATCGCCAAGTCTGTTAACTTCTTTCTATACATCTGTTTATCTGTGCCAATCAACATGTACATTTGCTGTGTAAACTCCTCGTACGGTAGATTCATTATTATTCATTGGATACCAATTTTCGTAGGTACAGGTGAACCACAAATTTAAATGTTCAACGAATGTCATATTTTGTTAATAGGCTTTGTATACAGAGATTGGCAAAACCACGAAATGAAATATCCATGAATATGCAATTTTTCAGCAATCCACGAAAATTGATACCCATGAAAATAAATGAATCCACAGTAAATGGCAAATATTAATGAAATTTTACACGTTAAAGGGGGGATAATCACGTTTACTTAATTCAATATTGCAATATGTGACGGTAGTCTCTTGTAAGCACATCTAATTCAGGGTATTTGAAAGATTTGTTTGACACAAATAAAATGTTTTATTATTACCATTTCCAAGGACCTAGAAATGATGTGGAGTAATCTAATAGGCATTACATAACACACATATTAAGATCAGATACATATATAGATAAGTGCTGTTTTTTTCAGGCTCCTCTTTGACAACTAGGACTTTTAGTAATAGATAAATGTCATTTAATTTCAGGCTTCTCTCTGACCACTTGGGCTACTGGTAACAGCATTGACAAAGATGCCATGGCTGTAACAGACCTCACACGACTCTACGATGAACTGGATGTTGCTTGGTATCTGAAGAACACATGTGACTATGAAATGTCACCGTTTATAGCTAATGGATGGAATAATAGTAAGTTAAAGTATAAAAGTAGACTTGTGGTCAAATATACTTTCAAGAGGTGGACACCAACATATTGTTAACATCAAGGTTAGAGATGTACATAGAATAACTGCTTCATGAAAAAAATTTGTTGGTCCCTCTACCACATTAAGATGTCTATTTAATTAGAGCAATTTGAATTATAAGAAGCAGTCAAATGTAAACTGTGTAAATTATAAGGAGTAATCTTCCATTAATATATAATTATTGATAACAAATTTATTTGTTTCAGCTTGTGGTTCAACTATTAACAATTTGCCCATGTTATCCAGCGGTACTTCCTGTTTTATTTCTGACGAATGTACAGATGTAAGATGCTGTGTTTCTGTACCATTTTTGGGCAACCATACATTTGATTTCTCACTTAATTTGGATGGATGTACACAGTACATGGAGATAAGTTTGGAGAATTACAAGGAAAAATTCATGTTGAGAGACTATACCTTTGGACAGGAAGATTATTTATGGATTAAAGGAGTGTTCAGATTCAAGTAGGTGTTTTTTGGTCAATTTTACTTATCTCAAAATATGATTATGTTAAACCATGCTTAAATCCATACTTATGAGCAAAATCCAACTTGATAAGTACAGTAAAATCTTTACTTTATTTGTCTCAAGAATTTTTTGTTGTTGTTTTAAGTTGTGAAATTATGAAATTAAGCAAACAATTATTTTTTAAAAATTGAACAGAGGTGTTAAAAGAATTCATAGAAAATGTGTCCCTTCTTGTTATATCATGTCTACAGGGAGTGAACATTACTCTCTGCACATTAAACAGCCCTTGCAAAACTTCTGAAGTGTTCGTAGGTGGCCTGTTTCATGACTTAATGTATGATCCTATCTTAAACACCTTTGTTTTCTAGTGGTAGTCCAGAAAGTCTGCCCTTTATTCTTGCTGTCTCTCTTTGAAGAACCTACTTATTAATATTATTTCTTGTCTTGAATGTACATGAAATGGTTGCCACTGAACATAAAGGAAGCAATCAACAATCAATCAATCGTCTATTTGAAATTAGGTATAGATTGCTATGAATCAATTCAGAGCATCAATTTATAAATGATCAGTATATGAGGGTAGTTTCTCGATACATTGAAGACCCATGGGTGGCCTTTGGCTGTTGTCTGCTCTATGGTCAGGTTGTTGTCACATTCCCCACTCATTCTCAATTTTACCTATTTATTTATAAAAAAAAATTCTATCCAGGTACACAATAGACGATTTACCAGACCAGAATCTGTACAGAGTATCTGTTATGTTTGAGGTGTGTACCACGAATGGTGCACCATGTGAATACAGTCTTACAGTAATGGACAGTGTTGAACTAACAAGATCATCATGTCTTTCAAATTGGGGTTATGGATATTCTGAAGTTGGTAAGTTTTCTTATATTGTTTATTAGTTTGGGTATGAATTAAAGAAGGTGTGGGGTATGCTTCAGTTAAACAGCAACCCAACAGAATTTCACATAGATAATCACATAAAGTATCTCTGTACTTGGCATCCACACATATTTGACATTCCAAAGTATCTTCCCTAGGTCCTATATATGATTTTGTGGAACAGCTCTCAGGACCACTTAGGACAACTTATGGCAATACTGATAACTGATAATGCCCATAGACTATTTGCCACAATATGGTAATCATTTAAAATATATGTGGTACCAAATTAAATGGCCTCAGCATGAAACAAGAGCATTTTTTTAACCTGTTTTTGTATGAAAATAACTCGATTGAGTTGCAGTCATCTCATTTCTTTTTATTGTAAGATTTGGGTTACAGAACAATAATTCTATTGTTATTTTATTTCAGGTTTTACTAAAGAACAATGGAAGACAAACCGAGGCCTTGCAGATGATGCTACATTGAACTCCTGGCAGATTGCCAAGTTATTGGAAGAAACTGAAATAGCACTTTACCAGAACAAACCTCGTTGTAATCATACTATTGGAGACTACCAAGGATCTGTAGATGGCTGGGTTAACAGTAAGTCAAAAATCTGTCAGTTTTTGTATACAAATAGGAATAATTCAAAAGTCTTTAAAAAAGTGAAATTCTTCCAAAAATAATCTCATAGTTAAGACTGCGTATCTAGAGTAAAAGCTGACTTTTTCTGTCTTAACTGCTATTAATTAGATAAAAATTACTGTGGGTTTATTATTGCCCCACTGTTTGTTTACATGTTAAAGTTTGTGATCAGGTCTGTTTAAACTGAACCTCTATTGGTAAGTGAATTATGCTTGGTATGCAGTCATAATAGCACTTGCACATTTCATTTCCCTGCATGGAGATTGTATAAACCTGCCCTTATGTTCATAGATTGTATAAACCTGCCCTCATGGTCATAGTTCATTGATTGTATAAACCTGCCCTCATGGTCATAGTTCATTGATTGTATAAACCTGCCCTCATGGTCATAGTTCATTGATTGTATAAACCTGCCCTCATGGTCATAGTTCATTGATTTGTAACTTTTGCATAGTGTTCATGTTGAAGTTTGTGGTTAGATTAGTTTGAGGAACACCTTTGATAAGTAAAAGACATTTCATATACTGTTGTATTAGCAATGGAGTTTCTAATTTCCAATTAGATTTATTGGTCCTACACCTTCATGCAAAGGTTTTAAATTTTGAATGTGTTGCATATTTTACATGTAAAAGTTTTAGCTTCAAAATTTGCATTATCATATTGAAGTTGCATATTGGAGAGACATTTCTCAGTGCAACAGTTTATTTCAGTTAGTGTAACATAGGCTCATGTTGACAATGGTGTAAAATAAAGCAGAAAAATAAATAAAGCAGAAAAATAAATAAAGCAGGAATTTGAAATTGATTGAATCGTCATCAACCAATGCAACCAGATGGGTTGTAAATAATCAGAATTTTGAAATTCAATGTTAGAAGAATTTTGTAGTTATTCTGTTTTAAAACCGTAACTATGAAATGTTTTTACAGACTGTACTCTTGGAGTATCCCCTGGTGTCTTGGATGGAGATATTGTATGTTTGATTGGTAGTAAATGTTCTGAAGTGTCTTGTTGTGTCAATGACCCTGAGACCATGAGTGACTTCAATGTCTACCTGAGTCTGGACCCCTGTGAATTCTCCTTACTGATTGGAGTAGAGAAATACAGTTTTGAGGTCTCTCTTCTAGACTTTGACTTTGGTGAGTAGAGATTAATATTTTATGTGTTGTAATTGTTTGCTATTATTGATTATCATTTATTTGTTTTATGAAAACGTTGCATTTATCCTAATTCTAAAAATTCCAATAGGGAACATATATTACATTACAAATGATTTATGTAAAAACCGTATAGAGGGTTATTTTTGCGGGTGTAAAATCTTGTGATTTTTATTCAATAAGGTATACGAAATATTTTGGTGGTTATTATTTTGGCGAAATCAAAATTTTATCAATACCTTTGCATGTACACTTTTAATCTGAAAAAGAAAGAAACAAGTCATTGTACACTGTCTCAATATTTATTGAAAAGAAAAAAAAATCTCTTGTAGACAAATTTGAGATATGAAAAATGTATGAATTATTCTTTGTTCTCTTTCAGAGAGAAGTTATGAATTAGACCTTGGTGGTATATACAAAGTCAGGTAATTATTGGATTCAAGTACTGTAAATTCAGAATTATTGCAATGTTTTTATTATTGCAAAAAAATGTGACAGGGTTATATGAATTGCAATAATTTAAAATCGCATTTTGAAATTTTATATATGAATTTTTTTTTCTCAATATTGCAAAAATTAAAACTGCATTGTAGTCTAAAATGACAAAATCACAATAAAAATGCATGCAATAATTTCTGAATTTACAGTAAACTGTTTCACTAATTTTAAGTAGTAAGTTTGAAGGCATGCAGAAAATTAACTGTTAGGACTGTACCAGGAAAAAGTATATAGAGAAACGTATATCTTCAGTGCATTCAAAGACTACTGGAACAGCCCATAGGCATGCAAAGTTTTCCCACAAACTAACAAGAATGGTGTCCTATGGACATATATTCTTTTTTCCAAAGTATTTTATTTTAGCTCATATATAAAATATCTTTCACACATGATGTTACTGTTTTGAAATATGCACAAAAAAAAAAATACAATGCTAAATATTTATTCTAAAATGCAGTCATCCAAACACAAGTGTCTATAAGGTCATGATAAAATGTTAATTCACACCACTTTCAAACCACATGAAGCAATATTCCCATAAAAGAACTTTTGGAACCTTTAAAAAGATGATCAAAGAAGTTTTCAGTGGTAAAACCAGCTCCTGTTTGTATCCAAACATGATCCTTTTCATTTACCTTGCAAATTACAAACTGGGTACTTTGAATACTTCCAGCTGATGACCCAAGGGAGATAATTTGTTTAGCTTTTACTACATTTTCAACTCTGAGTTCTGTGTCTATACTTTTCCCGCTATATGTAAGTGTTGTCCAAGAAAACATGAAAACACCTGATACAGGTGAAACAAACACACCATCTCCTGAGTTGAAGTCTGCTCCTTCATCAAACTGAATTTCATTGAATTTCACAATTGAATTTATGTTCAGTACAGTATCAGATGACAAAGTCGCATAGAACATTACATGTTCATCTTTCTTTCCTGAAAACAATAAAATAAAATCATAATTTATTGAAACAAAGAATATAATAACTATTGAAAGAAGTGAACCATTAAGACATGATTTGGGTAAAAATGTTTATTCTAATATGTCTGCTTATACAGACTGCTCACTTCAAGGAATAGAGAATTAACCTTCATTTCACATTTGAATATTTTGAAAAGTGTCTAAAAATAAATACTTGATGTGTGAATTGTTTTATAGGATAAAGATCTCAGCATTTCTAGGCTACTGTTCAATTTAACTTTGAATACCTTATCTCAAGCATAAATCATATCAATCAATAATCTAAACTTACTTTTGGATAGTCTGTTTACAGTTTTTGTTAGAGTTAAAATCCTATGCTCCATTCTATCCATAGAGCTTTGCAGGAAATCCATTCTGCTTTCAACATCACTGTCATTTTGAATAGAATTTGATAATGAAATAAAGTCCATCAAAGCAAATACAAGTAGTAACCTTTTACTGAAATACACCATTGTTCAAGCTTAGTTTATAAATTAAGTGAAGAAAAACATTTGAAATATACAAATAAAGCACTTAAAACCTTTATCTATATAAGTTTACAGCCTGCTGTTTAAGATACTATAAATTTGTTCACCAGTAATTAGTTTGAAAATAGCTTAAAACACTTAACATATATTTGTAACAACTATAATTGGAGAAATTTGATACAATACATTATATAATTGAGGCTTCAAGTGGTTTGAACTGAAGGCTTTGGTTACATGTAAACATGCTTTTACACATCTCTGTATTATTATTTTTGATTAACTTAACCATTTTTTTTTGTCTATTTTTGATCACCTTTCACAGAAAATAATCATTTAATATCAATCCACCTTCAAAGCTACCTATACTTTTATACTGTTTATCATGAGACAAATTTCAACATTTTGAGATGCTGATATAGATTAATTTTGTCAAACTAAAATGTTTTGATTTATGTATATTTCTGCCATTAGTTTTAGGTGTTTAGGTTATAATTTATTACTATTTATAGCTTCTCTGTTGATGATCTGATATACAGTGGAATGTATACGGTCAACATGACGGTCAGCATCTGTTGGAGCAATGGTCAAGATTGCCAGTTTGTGTCTCAAATTTTCCAAAATACATTGTTACCTAAACATACATGTGATACACAGACAAATTTTGCTCAGTCAGGTAAATAATCACTTCTATTTAATTGGATGTTTAATGGGAAAGAAAGGCACAAGCAGAGTGACATTACCATTTTTTTTAAATTTGAATCCAAGCTATTGCAGTATTAAAATTGCTGAATACCTTAGATGTGTGCAGATAAATAAAAAAAATCATCAAACAGTCCTGCTAAGTGACAAATTGTATTGTGAGTTATAAACAAAGAAATTTTGAAACTTTCTTCAATACAGTTTAAACGTTTTACATTGCCTTCCAGATGTTATAAATCGAACTAATGGTTTTATTCTTATTTTTTCAGGATTTAGTTATACCAGCTGGCTTACCACTACTGGATATACAGATGCCACACCCCTGACAGGTGATGCACTAGACGACCTTGAAGAAGTTCTTGACATTGTCAAGTTCTATGAACCTACTGCTTATACTGTAGTTAATGTCAGTAGTAATGGCTGGAACAATGGTAAGTGCATACACATGTTTTCATAGGAATATGGCATATATCAGAATTAGCTCCCCTGAACAAAATAAATCATCAGGTTTGAGCTCCCATTTCACACTACTTGTTTTACTTTTGTATAACAACTTTGTTGTATGTATTGTCACTTAAGGTTCATCTTTAATCAAATATGGTCATATAAGGTTATAAAAAAATGTTAAAATCCAGTGTTATTTTTAGAATGTGAATTGGGGATGGTAGAGTTACCCGACATTTCTCCTGCAGCTAATTGTACTCTTCAGCCCCACTGTACTGCTGTAGACTGTAGTGTGTTCTCACCAAGACTCGGCAGGAGTTTCCATGCTGCTGTAGATATTGACCCCTGTCATGCTCGTATGATGGTACAGATAGAGAAAATGAACTTCAATGTCGGACTTTTGGAAAAACAATATGGTAAGAATATTGGGCATAATGCCTTAAAACTGGAAGAAATCCAAAATGGCTGTTATTACTTCATCAATTTCACATGATTTGGAATGTCTCAAAATTTTTAATTTTGAAGTTGCATGAAGTAAAGTCTTTAAAAATTAAATTTACAAAGTAAAGATACATGCAGTTAGTTTATCTTGCATATAGTTAATAATGTGTACTGTTAGTATTGAGAACTAATACTATATAACACAAGGGAAGGAAATAATATATATCATGTAACAATACTTCTACTGAAACATAAAGATTAGTGTGCAGCCCCTTATTTTATGAGTATAGTGTATAAAATGTGTACCAAAGTGTGTTGTTATGATATGGTTTTGATATGCTTGACCTGTTTATTTTTAGGAGATTTGTGGCAAGTTTGGTATAGAGGAGTTGTCAGAATAGAGTAAGTTGATCACTATGTATTTTATAAGATACCTGATGAAAGATCAAATAGATTGCTGATATAATACTGAAAAGCTGATTTTTTCTTGTTCTGATTTATGATTTGGAATGTTTCCTATACCTCACATTCGTAAGTCTTAAATATTTTCTTGATCTTTTGAAAGATGAGCAAGATTTCCAATAAATTGGAAATTTCCATATATAAATCATTGGAACAAGTGTTGTTCAATTGAGGAATATCTAAATGTTCAGATGTGTAATTTACTTTTTAACATTTTCAGCTTCACCATCAATAACTTACCAAGTGAGAACCTGTACTTAGTGAGCATGAACTTGAGTGTATGTTTCGAGTCGTCGGGAGCATGTGAAGTTGGGCCTGTAAACATTTTTGTCAACACTTTACTGCACATGAAAACTTGTGACTTCTCCAGTGATTTTGTAGTTACAGGTATGTTGATTAGAACAATTTCTTCACGGTGTTCTTAATGCATTTGCACACGGGTTATCTAGCAAGTTATCAGTCTTGTTTTTAATATTTAACAACAGCAACACGGTGCAAAAACATCAGTATTATTTATCTGAAAGCAAGATTACTTAATATACTACAATATTGTCAGATTTCCTGCAGAAGGGTTGTTGTCCTGTCCAAGCACTGTAGCTTTTTTCATTAATAAAAGCTAACCGCTCTGAAATGGCAAATATTACTAAAAGTGACTTTAAAAACCAATCATTCAGGGCCCTTTAATATCAGTAGAGAACAAGGGTCCAGGGAGTAAGAAAATGAAATCTTATTCTGTAATGCAGTACAAAATTGTCTGTATGTGGTAAATACCTATGTTATTTTTTAGGGTTCTCCTTGGAAGCTATGCGACAGACTTACCATTTAGTAGGAGTGACCACACTACCTAGCTATTTTGTACAGCAGGTTTTGAATACAGCCAGTGTGTCACAATATCTACTGGAGCAGTCATGTAACAGACTGACTTCACCCTTTGGTACGACCTATGACGGATGGATGAAAGGTAAGGGCAATATAATTTCATCAAATATTAAGGCGAGTATTCGATATTTAGATATGCAATATATTTTTGAATTGAAAGTACATTTCTATGCTTTCCTTAATATTGCAAAGATGATTAAAGTATTGCAGTAAAAATTAAATCTAAATATAGAAATCAGAAAAAGGGAGATAATTTAATTTAACATTTCAGAAAAATAGATTTTAAGTAATGTTTTCGTAAGTGTACATCAAAATTTTTTTATTAGATTAAAAACATCCTATACATGGCATTGGGTAACATTATTTTTACATTTGTTGTGTGTTCAAGAAAATTACCAATTCTGTTGATTCACTTATTTTCATTGGTACTAATTTTCGTTGATTGAGGAAAACTTACACTTTTGTGGATATTTAATTTTGTGGTTTTGCTAATGTCTGCATACAAGTCTATGGAAAATTTGTTGAACATTTAAATTTTGTGGTTCATCTGTACCCACTAAATCAAGGAAAATTAATATCCAACGAAAAATAAGGAATCCACAGTAATCCATTAGATTCTGAAAAAGAATATGTATACAGCTAGACTAGGGATACAGCTAGACTATGGATACAGCTAGACTAGGGATACAGCTAGACTATGGATACAGCTAGACTATGGATTACAAATTCTGTTTTATTTTGTTGATAGGTTGTACAACTCAGTCCCTTACACTGGAATATATCAAACCAACAGAGACAACCTGTTATACGTTACCAGATTGTACAGGGTTCCAGTGTTGTGTAGATGCCTCTGTCATTGGAAGGTCATTCTTATACAAAATATCTGTTGATGCTTGTAAATACAAATTGACTGTCGCCATTGAAGATCTGGAATATGAACAGAATCTCTTGACTTATAAGTTTGGTAAGTTCAATTGTTTAAAAGTATTTTGGTTTATGAAGATTTAATGGATAGTTATAAAAAATAATTATCAAAAAGTTTCTGTTAAAATAAAGAATGCAGACGTTGTAGTGTTTATTATTATAAAACTCTATATTTAGAGAGCATTTTTTTAATCAACTATGCAATTGTTGCTTTTATAATTGGAGTAGATTTTTCAGTTATGTAAACAGATGATATCTCCTGTATATATAAACAATGATCTTGATACATTTTAGGTACACAAGATAAGTTCTACATAAATGGTGTCTTCAAAATGGAGTAAGTGTTAATTTTAGTATAAAAAAATATTTTATTTAAGTTTGCAATAAAATTAACGGTACCAATTTTTCTTGCACCAGATGCGCATTTCGACAATACATGTCTCTTCAGTGATGCTCGTAGCCAAAATATTTGCAATCCAAAGCATATATAAAAGATGAAGAGCTATAATCCAAAAGATCCAAAAAGTATAGCCAAATCCGTGAAAGGAATCAGAGCTTTGCATAAGGGAGATACATTCCTTAATTTATAATAATTTCTAATATTTTGTAGCAGCAAATTTTAATAACACAATAAATCCGTATTTTCAAATCCGTATTTGCAAATCATGCACAAAAAATAATAAAACCATAAAATGAAGTCTTTCTATTCTCATTCTATAACAAAATTCATCAATGTGAATAACAGTGAAAGGGTTATGTTTGCTCTTGACTATACTTGTGTAGTGTTAAAAGAACACATTTTTATTAGAAACAGTTTAAATAATTATTGGAAGTTTTCTGTTCTTCATACATCTGTAATCTATCAAATATTATTGGTACCTTGTTCTGAAATTTTCACATGTCTGACAAAATAGATATGAAAAATAAGAAAACCATGGCTACCCAATCACATTTATGTTAGAGTGTTGATACTTAATGGATTTGTTTACATTTCAGCTACCAGATAGAGGAATTGCCAATTGATGGTTCCTACTTGTTGACAGTAACACTGAGTGTATGTTTAGAGGCCAATGCTGATTGTGCTGTACAGAGAGTAGTAGCTAGTAGTCTCAAGATAGACAAACCTACATGTACATCTACTGGACAGTTTGCCATTCCAGGTAATAATATAAAGGATAAAGATTCAGAAGGGATTAAATTGTACAGACAACAGTAACCAATTCTATTAACAAAATGAATGTCACTTACATGAGATGTGCATCAGTCAAATATCTGTTGTCTGATAATAAAAGCTCTTTTAAATTGATAAAACCCTGTATGTTACTCTCTGAAAATGCTCTTCGCAATTGATAACTAAATTCTTCTTTTGTTCTTTTATACATATGAAAATTATATTTCCAGGATTTTCTGTAGCAGACTGGAAGACTAATAAAGGATTAAGTTCATCAAACTCTCTACCAGAATATGCTGCTTCTCTTCTCATGAGTGATTTGAAAATAGCCAAGTATATGAAGGAACCACAGTGTACCATTGCATCACCAGGATGGCAATCAGGAGGTAATAAGCTTTAATAGGATGAAGAACTGCAATTTTGAATTTTCAATAATTGATGTTTGATTGTTCTTATGTTCCATGTAGTTTATACTTTATTTTCTCAAACCAGTTGATCCTGCCAACTCATTAGCATTGATAAATTTTAGATTTTGATTTCTCAAAATAAATCTTTCATACATTATTGAACAGAAATGCTAATGCTTTGATTCAGATAAAACAACAATACGTTAAGTCTATTTTGAATAGACATATTTACACTTGTTTTCAAATTCTAAATAATGATGGAGAAAATTTACACTGTTTCGAAAATATAATTGCAGGTTGTCCATTAAATGTCGACAAGCCAATGCTCCATGACAATGTAACCTGCCAAGTCTCAAGTAGTTGTACTGGTGTCAAGTGTTGTGTGTACACAGAGGAACTGAACCGTAACATTGATGTACACCTTCTACTGAACCCATGTGACCAAAGTTTGTCTCTGACCATTGATTATCTGGAGTACAATAGAAGTTTGTTTGATTTCAGTTTTGGTAAGTCAATTTTTGCTTTAATATTAAGATAAAAGAACCAAAATATTTGTATGTAATGTAGAACCTGAATCTGGTAATTTATGAAAAAATAAATTTTGCATAAGAAATTAATATTATTAATGTTAGTAAAAAAGATTATTGTTTTCTTTACTCACAATTAAGAAATCGTCATGCATGTGCATTTTAAAAGTGGTTTGAATAGGCTGAAAATGATTTTAGAAAAATTAGATTATTCAATTGTAACACAAATTAACATAGAACCCTAGGGGGGAACAGAGAACTCTGTCAAACATCAAAAACACATTATCCACACTGATCTGTGTCCACACTTGTAAGAATCCACACTGATCTGTGTCCACACTTGTAAGATGTTAAAATACTGGAATGTTAACATTAATTTATCTTAAGTTAACACTGAAGATAATCTATATAATGTTTTGATTTATTACAGGAAGTTTACAGCAGTTTTACATGGAAAATGTTGTAAGAGTAGAGTGAGTATCATAAAGAATAAAATTTAAAAAAATGTATACAAAAAATTGACTAACCTTTGTTAAAAATAAAAAGATTTTTGTAAGTTTATTATAAAATGTAAAAAATGGAACTAATGAAAGAAGCAATTTTTTGAATTCAGATCTTTTTTGGAGTATAATATTTAATAACTATTTTGTTTTTATTTATTTGTTAAGTTTTCACCATTATTTAATTTTCTTGTAAAGATATTAAAAAATGAATATTTCATGATGAGATAAGTGTATTTTAATGTGTATTTCAGTTATGTGATATACGATTTGACCAATGACTACCAGTACCTTGTCGACATGAACATCAGTATTTGCTACGAGTCATCAGCTCCATGTGAATTACAAACAATGGTGTTCCATAGTTCTGTTTTGCATAAAAAGCCGTGTCAATGGAAAACCGGCTTTAGAGATCCAAGTAAGATGATAACTTATACCCTGACTTCTTGGATCTATCTAATTGTTCTTTATGAGGCCTAGGCCAATGAGAAAGCAAATTAATGACTAAAAAATATTAAAGATCAACATACTGTCATCAACAATATCAGGTGTTTATACAATGTAAAACTCTAAATTGCCTTGAATTTAAAAAAGTTAGCCTTGTTTTTTAAGCATGCACAACATAATAAATTGGCTGTAATAAACCACTGTCTTAATTTGTAAATGGAAGCATGATTTTCTGGCACATTATAATTTATAGTGAAAACAGTTTCAAAATTTGTGTTCATATTTGAATACAAAAATATTTCTTCAGAAGTAGTCATGCAGCTTTATGACATGATATTTAATCCAATCATTCTATTTTAGTTTTTATTAGTTTTATTCTGGTCAAAGATAAAAAAGAAAAAATATAAATCAGATGTTGAAACATGATA
The DNA here is from genome assembly GCF_965363235.1 of Mytilus galloprovincialis. Lineage (NCBI taxonomy): Eukaryota > Metazoa > Mollusca > Bivalvia > Mytilida > Mytilidae > Mytilus > Mytilus galloprovincialis. The sequence goes on along the minus strand of NC_134850.1, from coordinate 41,266,958 downwards.
AAAATTTAACCCAAAATATTCTGATTCAAACTTTACACTGAAATGAATATTTTTTACAGATTTCTCTGAGTCTGGGTGGAGAAATGAGATGAACATTACATCTGATGCCCAGCTGTTCCCTGTAGACATAGCCAGACTGACAGAGGCTCTATTTGTTGGACCTTACCAGGCAGATATGCCCTGCCAGGGATACAATTCACCATACACAGGAGCTATCAATGGATGGAAGGATGGTAGGTTTCTTACATACAAAGTTGTGTTTTTAGTTAAAAAAATATCATGGTTTTATATGTTTTTTTTGTAAAACAAATGACCTTAAATATGTAAATATTTCACTCAAAAAACATTGACCACAAAAAAAAATTCCTGGTCTGATGGAAGACCAACTCTGCTTGACAAAGTAGACTAGCTTAAATGATAATGGTTTGATATCTAAAAATTCTATGATATACTTTCTACATTACAGAATGCTCAGCTTCTAACTTGGAGAACTTACCATCCAGTACACTGAAGTGTTACATACCTCCCACTTGTAGCTTTGTCAGGTGTTGTCATGAAGTTAAATATATAAAATTGAATGACATATAAACAATCTTCATTACAGAATGCTCAGCTTCTAACTTGGAGAACTTACCATCAGATATGATGAAGTGTTACATACCTCCCACTTGTAGCTTTGTCAGGTGTTGTCATGAAGTTAAATATATAAAATTGAATGACATATAAACAATCTTCATTACAGAATGCTCAGCTTCTAACTTGAAGAACTTACCATCAGATATGATGAAGTGTTACATACCTCCCACTTGTAGCTTTGTCAGGTGTTGTCATGAAGTTAAATATATAAAATTGAATGACATATAAACAATCTTCATTACAGAATGTTCAGCTTCTAACTTGGAGAACTTACCATCCAGTACACTGAAGTGTTACATACCTCCCACTTGTAGCTTTGTCAGGTGTTGTCATGAAGTTAAATATATAAAATTGAATGACATATAAACAATCTATATTACAGAATGCTCAGCTTCTAACTTGGAGAACTTACCATCCAGTACACTGAAGTGTTACATACCTCCCACTTGTAGCTTTGTCAGGTGTTGTCGTGAAGTTAAATATATAAAATTGAATGACATATAAACAATCTTCATTACAGAATGCTCAGCTTCTAACTTGGAGAACTTACCATCAGATATGATGAAGTGTTACATACCTCCCACTTGTAGCTTTGTCAGGTGTTGTCATGAAGTTAAATATATAAAATTGAATGACATATAAACAATCTTCATTACAGAATGCTCAGCTTCTAACTTGGAGAACTTACCATCCAGTACACTGAAGTGTTACATACCTCCCACTTGTAGCTTTGTCAGGTGTTGTCATGAAGTTAAATATATAAAATTGAATGACATATAAACAATCTTCATTACAGAATGCTCAGCCTCTAACTTGGAGAACTTACCATCCAGTACACTGAAGTGTTACATTCCTCCCACTTGTAGCTTTGTCAGGTGTTGTCATGAAGTTGGCCTGCTGGGTACACCAATGGAAACAGAGCTTGAAATTGACTCCTGTAACTTTGAACTGTCTGTCAGGATTGAAAAACTGGAGTTTAAAGTTCCCTTCCATGACTATCAGTGGGGTGAGTTCTAGTTTAATTTAGATTTCAATAATATGGAATAATTTTATATCATGGTCTTACTGTAAATTCAGAAATCAATGTGTATAATTGGACTGAATGAGTATTGCAATAAAAAGAACATGCATTCTTATATCTTATAATATAACTGCCTGCAGATTTTCTTAAAAAATTGGATAATAAATCTCGCATTTGAGTCCATTCTACAAAATTCGCAATCATAAATTCACACAATTATTTCTGAATTTACAGGATTCTTTCTCATTTCTTCACGTTTCATTACTTCACGTTTTTGTGTAATTTATTTGTAATTTCATCTCATTTATTTAAAAATCTGTTTATTTGATTTTTACAATATTTACTACTATATTCCTGTGTCAATTAACAATATTTTTATCAATTTATAGGAGTTTTACAAAGTATGGACCTGTTTGGTTTGTTGACAATGGAGTAAGTATTAAACATATTTATATCAAAGGGTACATACAATGTGATATTTCATTGATGCAACTAATTGTACTTTCTTATACTCTGGCTTCCTCAACAATAAAAAAAAAAAACAGACGGAATATAGTCATTAGTGTTTAAAGTGTTTTTCAACATGAACACTGAAATGTTCTCATAAGATAAATATTATTAAATGTAAAAAAAAAAGATAAGTATTATTAGTTTTATCAGACTTTTATTAAGAGTCTGGAACATTTCATTGTAAATTTAAAAGACTTTCAAAGATCTGGCCCAAACATCAATACCAACAAAGGGACATGGAAAACAATTAAAAATATCTTTTTTCTTACAGCTTTGTCATAGAGAATCTATATGAGTCCAGACAGTTCTTGGTATCTATGAATCTGACATTATCCTATGAATCCGCTGGACCCGTTGAAGCAGCCAACATACTAATGGACAAGGCCCTTCTATCTAAGAAGCAATGTGATTGGAGCTCAGACTTCCATATTTCTGGTTAGTATTTAATTATGTATATCAACAACATTGAATAAATATTGATTAATAATTAAAAAATATTTGTTACATGAAATATTCTGTATTTTGATTATTTTACTTCAGTTTTTTTTGAAGTATTAGATATATCTAGAATGATCAAACATTTTTAGAATCTTAGAGACAGGGAGAAATTTCTTTCCAATCTTGTACCAAGAACAAATACATTTTATAATCTATGGTTAGACAATGTATGGCTATTCCCTTTAAATTGCCCTGCTTAAAACTAAATTTAACTTCTGTTTATATAAATATCACTACGAATACAAAGATTTGTATGATAATGCATTAATAATAATACTTTGAATTTTTCAGGTTTTTCACTGTACACCTATTTGATAAACAGAAACCACGGGCCTACTGATCCCTTGACACCAAACTTAATACTACAGTTTATGGAAGATACCAACCTGGCTCCATTCATGCAGGATGAAATGTGTAACAGAACTGGTGCCCTGTATAACAATGAATCATGGACACAAGGTATAAAACAAATGCTCATCTTATACCATAGCTGTCTGTTGAAACCTTAGAATTTGAGATTTCCTTTTGCAGAAAATTTTTCAATAGAACCTAGATACATTTCTCAAATTTTTGCAAAAAGATATTACAATTTAAAAAGTGGCCTCAAATATTTGATTGGACCCAACCATTTTGAATGAGTTAATCAGCCAATTTTGTTGTTATATGACATCAATTACTCGAATGTCGCAAAATTCTTTGTTGAAGTGTCTCACATTTAAAAAAAAAATCAGGTCTTTTATGAATTCTTTGTTTCTTTCAGATTGTGCTGCTAACCTAACATTGCCAACTTTATCAGACAAAGTTAATGCCCATATAACAACCATGTGTACAGGTGTCGAAGCCTGTATAGAGAATGATTTGATTGAGAGGTCAATTGAATTCTCCCTTCTACTGGATCCCTGTTCAAACAGACTTAGTATCAGTATAGAGAGAGCAAGATACAACAGAACACTCAGTGATTTCGAATTTGGTAAGTTATATATGAATATTGTAAGTTGCATATTAATATTGTGAGTTACCTTTGAAATATTAGATACCTGTAATTAGAAATATATATAAATAATGAAATTGTCTTTTTTACCAATGTAAAAGAGTAACGAAAGATACCAGAGGAACAGTCAAACTCATAAATCGAAAATAAACTGACAACACTATGGCTAAAAATGGAAAAGACAAACAGACAAACGATAGTTCACATGCCACAACATAGAAAACTAAAGAATAAGCAACACGAACCCCACCAAAAACTAGGGGTGATCTATGATCCCATAGAATATTTTGAAAATCTGTTGACAGTGTCGGGTTTAACTTATTTTTCTTTTTGTAGGAGAGGATCATTACTACAATTTACAAGGAATTGTCCGTCTCAAGTAAGTGTGTAATATTTCAAATGAAATTTTGAAAAAATAGCTTATAAATGGTCAAATTATTTACAAAAGTACATAGTCTCTTGTGGAGAGTTGTTTCATTGGCAATCATACCACATCTTCTTTTTTATATAGAACTTACTATAAAAATCCAGTCAGAAATTCCTTGTGCACGATATGCAATATATCATTGAATAATGTTAATCTGAAAGATAAAAGCAAATTTAGTAAGGTGAAAAAAAGAAATTAATTGAATTAAATTGAATACCTTCTTATTGAACTGCACAAGGTGCCAAAATTTTGCTTTTTCAAGTTCAGAGAAAGGTTTTGCATGACAAATTAATGCATGTTACTTACTTAAAATTTCTCAAAGGTGAATTTAGTTGTTGGAGCTCTTTTAGTTTTTCTGTAACATGCTTTACACTTGTATTTCAGATATAACATAGAAGATCTTTACACAGAGCGTTATTATCTGTTAAATGTGGTTGCCTATTTTTGCTATGAGACATCAGGTATTATCTGTACACTGGAGAACACCTTTACAATTTTAGAGAACACCAAGTTACCCAAAAGAGTATGTAGCTATGACCAAGGATTCAAAACCTCAGGTATGTATGCACCGTTTTTAGCTATTCTAATTATCTTTTGTCTAATATAGAATAAAAGATTTGCGGTTATCCATCCAAGACACAGATGTACACAGCAAAAACACAAAAAAGCAAAGGAAGAGTACTTTTATTGCTGTTTTTTTTCTTCAGCAGACCTGCCAACTATCCCGATTTTCGCGGTATCATCCCGATTTTTATCCCTCAACCCGAATCCCGATATCGGGATCGTAAAACTAGTCAAAATCCCGATTTTCACCAAATATACCCGAAAAAATTATTGTTTACCGATTTTGAAGTTTTTCTGATCAATTAAAAAAGATCTATAATTTTACCTGGGGACATATTAAGACAAGTTAACGACCCTACGCTAATCAACAGTCACAACAGGTGTCATAATTAGTGGTTGTATGTAATCAGATTACCTAATGGTTCGTATTAGTCCTCAAAATTAATTTGTATACACAAATTTGGTCAAACAGCCTTTCAATTTTAATCAATTTATCATACAAGCACAATTTGCAACATTTGCCGTAGTTCCACAACAAAATCATAATTAATAGAAAGATGAGAACTGTAATGAACTCTCAAGAAAACATCGTTTATCTTGAAATCCGTTTAATTTTTGAAACCAGACGTTGTGTGTCTGTTGATTTAAAATCGACGTCATTTTGTATTCACTTCTACTGTGTTACTGTATAAGCCTCCGCCGGTAAGAGAACCTCTGAATACAAAGAAAGATAACTCAAATTTTATCCATTTTCTCATTGTGATACTGACAAGACCATAAGTAAGACTAAATCAAAATCTGTCTTCATCCTTCTAACTTTAGGACATGTAGTTTTAGGTCTTTTGAGTCAAGGATCATAGATAAGAAGGTCTTTGGATGGGGAAAAGGGGGGGTCTCTACTTTGAATCCTTTATTTTTTATGCCATTTTTCTCTATTCTTCAGTTATTTTGTCAATTTTATAATTTAATAGTACAAGAATCATGCAAATAAAAGAAATCAAGGCCTACAAGCTCATCATTAGTATACCAAAAGAAAAAAGAAGAGAACTTAGACTATTTTAAGAGTAAAAAACAATGCACACAGAAAAGTCGCTAAAATTGTAACCCTTAAAAATCTGGTCGCGCGCTAAATCCCCCATGGAGATTTTCAAAAGTTGGCAGGTCTGCTTCAGTATTTTATAAATAAAGCTTTTAAAGTGATGACATTTGCTGAGTATGTTGTAATTAATAGTTCGTGAAAAATATATGGATTGTATATTAAGTTCAAAGAGAGCACTTTATTTTAGTTAAATATAAGTGACAACAATGAAATTTTTTTATACCATATTGCCAATCTTTTAACTACATGTGATGATGAGTTATATGGTTTGTTGATGTTGCTATTGTTTTTCAGGTTTCTCTAAAACCCAGTGGTATGCTGACAATGGAATAGCAGACGGAACCGTTCTGCCTGATTGGGCAGCATCATCATTCCTCAATGACCTTCACATTGCTGCTTATCTACACACAGATCAATGCGGACAGACTGCTTCACAATATACAAATGGATGGAATCTTGGTGAGGGTCTGGATTTAAATCTCCCTTATTTATTGAAAAAAATTATTAATTCTGAAAAAAGGTATCCTTCTTAGAAGGGGGGTCGAACCTTTATCGGGACTCTGGGATAGGATCAGGAGCCCTCCCCTCTTCTTAAATTTAAGAAGTATGAGTACTGTGAGTTAGGTTACAGTTTTGTTTAGTTTAGAAGTATGGCTTGATAGGGTAAGGTATGAGTAAAGAGTAAGTTTATTATAACTTAGTGTATGGGTTGGGACCATGGAAATAAAAGAAACATAAACAAAAAGACCAGAAAATATGAAGTTAAATGTATGAAAATAATTTTTTCACAGTTTTTGTTTTTTATATTTGATTAAAATTCATTGACATATCTAAGTACTTGATTTAAGAGTAAATGGTCATTTCACAGCAAACATAAAAAATAGTAAAATCTTTGACATATCCAGGAGCCTGTTAGACATAAAAATATAAAATACAGCTATGAACATAATTATTGAATTCAGTATGCCCTAAACTTCTTATCCTGTAGCTCGCGAAAATATTTAGAACTAAAAAGACAACATAATATATTTGTTATACATACATTTTACAGGTTGTACAAAAACTGTTAGTTTACCCAACATCACTGACTCCACAGAATGTCACCTGACCTCAGCTTGTACTGCAGTAGAATGTTGTACTGAAATCGACTTCCTCTCAAGGTCATTCAGAACTTATCTACATATCGACCCCTGTAAACAAGTATTGCATCTTGGAATTGAACGTTTCAATAGAAATGTTTCTTTGGTTGATTACATGGAAGGTAGGTACCAGATTTTTATTTAATAAAATTAAATAAGTACTGATTTAGTACAATTTAGTCGTCTGCTGAATAAAGGGAGTGAAAATGTCTACAGATTAAGTACAAACCTTTTAAATTTTGTTTGCACATTTTTTTTCAAATTTGAATTTGAAGTATTTAATTTGTATTATATTTTTTTTAATTGCATTGATTGTGATAAGTCATGTTTGTTTTTAACTTAATCACATGTAATATCACTGCTAAGGATAACAAGCTTTGAATCAAACTTTCAGCCTTAACTTACATAAGTTTAATGCAGTGAATCCTGTAATTGCAATAAATTATTAGTAATTCATTGACATTTGTTTGTTTTTAGGAACCAAGCAACAGTTTGCACTAGTTGGATCAGTCATGATTGAGTGAGTATTGTATTAAATTATAACAATCTTTGGTTTTCACTACTTTAATAAAAAGAATGTTATTTTAAATTTCAAAGTTAAAGCATATCTTAATTGTTACTTATTATGCTTTTCTTCTTATTCTGATAAGTCTATTTTCTTTTGTGTCTTCAAAAACTTCACTTTTCCCAATTCTTGTAACAGATTCATATTATAGAAAAATAAAAAAAGATGACCTTTAGGTTTCATTTAATGTAACCAAGCCAACAAATACTTAATGAGGGGCGTGAAAGGGGGGAGGTATCTACATGTGAAATGAAATAGCCATTTCATGACAAACGAACAATTAAAAATGTCTTGTACGTTGATCATTTTACAGATTTCATGAAACACAGTGATAAACGAACCTTTTTCACGCCTGCACGTGAAATAAAAATGGTAAAACATGTTGCACAAAAATAACTCTTTACCACCCTCCTTAATCATAAGCATGCATTCTTGACACCTCATTATATATTTTCTAGCTACATGATAGAAGATATACCAGGAGAGAGTATGTATTTAGTCAGTATGAATATATCATACTGTTACGAGGATGGACAGCCATGTTATATGGTCACTACAGTGTTTGACAATACCAGATTACCTAAAGATCTGTGTGAATGGAAAACTGACTATCATATTCCAAGTAAGTCAAGATTTCAGACTCAAAATATTTTAATTGAAAACCTTTATAAAAATTCCACATTGTCAAATCATTTCAATCAAATAAAATCATTTCATAGTCCTACAAAGGCTTTAGTAAACTAGTAATGAAAAATATTTTGAGTTATTCAAATAAGTATTGTAAAACTAAAACTTTGACTAGCTAAAAGCAATTTCTGATGGTTACAGTAAAATTTTACATAATCTTTTTTTACCATATACCTTTTCATTTGTTTACAGATTTCTCATTTGAGACATGGCAAGGTGATCAAGGATTGACCATAGGTGACCCGTTACCGATGTGGGCAGAATTTTTGTTGTATGAACAGACTGGTCTTTCTCCTTATTTACAAGACAGTCAGTCTCAGTGTAGTAGAAGCAGTGCCAAGTTTAACTCATCTATTGCTGGTGGATGGATTGACGGTAGGTGTTGTTAGTAAAACATATTGTTAAGTCTGCATTGCAAGAAATAGTCATGTACTGTGGATTCATTTATTTTCAATGGAACCAATTTTTCGTGGATTGAACAAAAATTGGACTTTCATGGACATTTAATTTTGTGGTTTTGCCAAAGTCTGCATGCAAGTCTATGGAAAACTTGTAATCAGTTGAACGTTTAAATTCATGGTTCACCTGTACCCATGAAATCCACGAAAATTGGTATCCAACAAAAAATAATGAATCTGCAGTAGTGTCTTTTTAAAAGTACATTCCTTTCAAAAATGAAAAGTTAATTGTTCTTTCAATATTTGTGAAATTGTGGTTTTAGTGTGTTAATAAAAGAGTGATTTCAAATTCTCTTCAATCATTAAATTAAATTACATTAAATGTAGTTAAATATTCTTGTGACCTTTTTAAAGTAAACTAGCAACAACAGTAAAGAAAATAAAAAAGTAAATTTGAATTAAGGAAATGTTTATGCTACCTATTGCTTTATTGCGTTAAGAGATAGTTGACATTGATTTCTGATTTAACAATCCATGCCAGTTCTTCAACAATAAGGAAAATAGAAAAAAAAACCTTTACTGATTTTATATATATTATTGTGTTGAATTAAAGATTACACAAGTTTAACTCAATATGATGTTCAAGATTAAAACGGTTTTATCATTTAGAATGTAGCCTGAATACCACTGTACAAGATCTATCTAGCAGCTATACTGATATAACATGTCATGTGACATCAAGTTGTACAGAAATTGAGTGTTGTGTTGACTCAGTCAAGCTTCAACGACCTTTCCATGTGGTTGTCAAATTAGATCCATGTGATTTTGTCATCAATGTTGGAATAGAAAACTTCCATTACAAGCTGGCCATGGTAGACTATACATTTGGTAAGTTGCTAATTTCCTTTTAAAATATTGTCCTGTATATGAAAGAAATATTGCCACTGCACTTAAGCAAGCATTGACAAAGCATTTCTTAAGAATACTGATATATTGGTTGGTTTAAACTATGCATATTAAACATATATTATTAATCATCAACATTCGTTTTTTTGCTAATCCTAGTGGAATAAAAGAACTTATTTTATGTGAATATCATGAGTAGAAAAATGATATATTTGTACTTGTTGTTGACATTTGAGTTTCCAGTATTATATTGATATCTAATATCTTTTTTAGGTGAAGCGAGGAATTTCTCCTTGGGTGGAATAGTCAAAACTCAGTAAGTTATATGAAAAGAAAATCCTTTGTTAAAACTTAAAAATCACAACTTTAAAAGGCAGTGTTGATACTATATTTATAGATTATCTTTGATCATCTCAACAAGATTGATTTTCTTGTTTGAGCAGATACGGCGTAAGCGAGAAAGGTAATGGAGTTGAGATGACCAATGATAATCTGTTCATCTCTATTTTACCTATGACCACGTTGTCAAATTCATTTCAATTTCATTAGCAACACCACATGCCTCCTTAGTTTCTAACGATAATTTTTCATATCCCAGTAGCATGATATGAAAAATTATCACAAAAAAAGATCAAAGAAAAAATGCACAAAATAGCGATAAAAACTTAAGATGTTTCAGTCTTAATAGATCTTGTATTTAAGAACTTACAGTTTAAATTTACATTGGTTTTGATTCAGAAATGTAGTTTTATGTTTCAGGGCTTTAAAGAAGTGCTGATGGTTTTTGGTTCAAAATAAGGTTCTTATATTTGTAACTGCAAACGTTGTACAGGGACTTTTAAGATATTTTTATCCTTTTAGGAAAAAAAAATATTGAATAAAATTGTATGTTATTACAATGCAATACTATTCAACATACATGACATGCATTACATTGGGAATTTTCTAAAGACCAATTTTGTAAAAGTATTGTGTCTATAAAAATTAATTGTATTTCTTTGTATTTATATTGCTCTTTATTTTATTTTATGAAATTCATTTTCTGTTTTTTAGGTTTACTGTATTAGATATTGAATCAGAAAATGCCTACCTAGTAGATATGAACGTTTCTGTCTGTACTGAGAGTGCCCAGGCTTGTGAGCAAGATTATGTGATAGCACAAAATGTCCTTCTACCCAAAAAACAATGCACATGGGATGCTGGATTTGTTCATCAGAGTAAGTTGATAAGCTTATTTTTACATAGAATTCTAATTTATCTTGCAGTGGAAACACAATCAAATACAACATAATATATGTAAATTTAAATTTATTTCAAAAGTCAATTATCAAATTTTTATATAGAAGTCTAATTTAGCTTGCAATGGAAACACCAATTAAATCCCACATAATATATGTATATTTCTAGTTAAATCAAGAGATTTGATCTTTTATTCTTGCTCTTAATTTTTTACTGTAATAATGGATAAAATCTTTGAAAGACTTTTTAAACGATACATGCATGTTCATTCAAGAAATGCACATATACACATACAAACACAAAATATGGTGGTACAATTTGAAAATGTCAATATGGTATTTTTTAAAATTTTTTCAGACCTTTCTTTAACCCAGTTTAAGACTGATAATCAGATCTCAGGAAACTTGGAAAGCTATGATGCCTCTCGATTTTTGGATGAGGCCTTTGTTTCCTTTTACCTATTAGCTACACCATGTGATCGAAGCGGTGACTTGTATTCTTCACCCACCAATGGATGGACTACAGGTTAGTGAACATAGAAATAGGGGGTCCTAGAATATATGAACAGAGTAATAGGGGGTCCTTGAATATATGAACAGAGTAATAGGGGGTCAGAGAATATATGAACATAGAAATAGGGGGTCAGAGAATATATGAACATAGAAATAGGGGGTCCTAGAATATATGAACAGAGTAATAGGGGGTCGTAGAATTATAAAGATGACAGCTAGTCTCATAAGACTCATTGATTTAAAGTTGATTTTTCACCTATGTTATCCACTAGACTTGATTTAAACAGCATAATGACTAGATCTTAAGTATCTTATTGCATTGTTTACCTTTATTTTACTTTCCTATAAAAATGATATTTTGAGTTTCCAATATCGAAACATGGACTTTGCTGTAATATCAACAATAGGGTTAGAAAACTTGTATCAGTTACACACCTTTACTATGGTACTATTAAAACAATGGTCAAATTTCAATGAAACAGTCATAAGTTCTTTTGCTGTTGAATTTAGCTGCAAATAATTTTTAGGGTAAATTTGCATTACAACATCTATACAGTTGCAAGATTAAGGGTTTGAATATGTATATAAATTATGACAGCAGAAAATTTCATATGACTTTATTTTTTTAGCTTGTTCTGTTGTTCCTACAAGTAGCTTGCCAGCCCTCGCCAACACAGTTTCATGTAACGTTGACAACACTTGTGAAAAGTTTACATGTTGTTTTGAGGAAACAGAAGTAGGTAGAAGTATTGAGGCCAGTATTCAGATTGATGCATGTAAAGGAGAGCTGATTGTCACGCTTGAGAGATTGACAAGAACTATATCCTTGACTGGATATGTTTGGGGTAATAAGTTAATTAGCAAGCATTGACAAAAATGAAAAATATGTGGTATAAAATTTTAGGACAGAAAATTAAAAGAAATATTCATAAAGAAACTGAAGAAAAGAAGTCTGTTCCTTTTTTCTTTTTACATTTAAAAATCATATAGATTTTCAAGTTTTTCCAAGTTCTCAAAACATTGTAATATATAATGAAAACTACTTATGTGTATCGAATGTATGATTTTACTGATTGTTTTGCATGCAAGTAAGCTAAACAATTAAATATTTGATATTTTAGGAACTGAGGAAGTTTACAAGTTGAATGGAGTATATGGCCTTAGGTAAGAGAAAATACTTGTACAAGCACTAACAATTATTAGATAAAGAGCTACTGCATTGTGTAATGTCTTCACATTGCAAAAATGATTTTAATAGATGTTATTTTATCTTTTAAACTTTTACAAAACTTGACATATTTTAGCAAACCAAGTTAAAATTTGTAAAATTTAGAATACAAAACTATACATGATATTGTATGCTTACCAAGAACAAACATATAAGTTTGTGTCTATAAAATTATACATGCTATTGCAGGTTTACAGTGAACAATCTTGTGACAAGTAATAAGTTCTTAGTGAACATGGACCTAATGGCTTGTTATGAGGCTAATGGTGCCTGTACTTTACAAGAAACCATCCTAACTAACTTATGTACATGTTATTGTAGGTTTACAGTGAACAATCTTGTGACAAGTAATAAGTTCTTAGTGAACATGGACCTAATGGCTTGTTATGAGGCTAATGGTGCCTGTACTTTACAAGAAACCATCCTAACTAACTTATGTACATGTTATTGTAGGTTTACAGTGAACAATCTTGTGACAAGTAATAAGTTCTTAGTGAACATGGACCTAATGGCTTGTTATGAAGCTAATGGTGCCTGTTCTTTACAAGAAACCATCCTCACTGACTTTGAACTTTTGAAACAAGTTTGTGATAGAGCAACAGGCTTTGTTAATCCACTGTGTGAGTTTTTATTTATATACGTTTCTTTTCAAGTAAGATCTTATTTTTCTTTTGAAAAAGAATGATTTTTTTAGTATTATTTTACAAAGCTGTTTCTTTATGTATAATGTCCACTTATGCAACTGTCATTCAAGTGAGATGTTTAGCTAGCTATAAAACCAGGTTGAATCAACTATTTTCTACTTAAGATAATGCCTGTACCAAGTCAGGCATATGACAGTTGTAATCCATTTTTTTGAATTTCCATTTTGAATTTTCCTCAGAGTTCAGTATTTTTGTTATTTTACTTTTTGATATAAGTATTTTTTAATCTGATTCTTACAAAAGATGTGGTTCTCATTTCTTTAAGTGTATGCAATGTATTTCAACAGCAAAATATTTCACTCATACCTTACTATATAGTAATAGCAAGAAATATCTTATTACAGTTTCCTATAGTTCCTGGCTATCATCAGTTGGTCTACCAGACAATACTTCACCACTACCAGAATGGGCCAGACTACAGCTGATAGATGATCTTGGTGTAGATAATTACTTCAGTCTTGACGAGAAATGTTACAATAAAATGACTCCATTTATGACATCAACTGCAACAAATGGCTTCAATAATGGTATGTAGTATGTCTAGAAACTTGTAATTTTATTTAGAATATTTGTTGTGTAGAAGATAAGTTACCTCTGATGTATTTTGAATTTAATGGCATATAAAAGATGCAAAGGTTTCAAATAGAGTTTACAAATATCATGTCCAAAATAATAAAATAGGTCATGTTTGTGTTTGAAATTAAAATTGCTGAACTGGCACAGGGGTCTATCTTACTGTAGGAAAAGTGTCCTGAATCGAGTATCTTCACTAACACTTTTAATTTTTGACTTCTATCATTTGAGTAAAAACTTCTGTTACTGTATAAATAGATCATAAACCTGAAAATAGTTCAATGGAGAAGTTTGAGAGGGATGCACATTTTCCTCACTTCTTTTTTTGGAGCAAAACAATCACAAAAATAATATATTTGAAAAATGATAAATTTTCCGGTCTTTTTGTGGAATAGCACAATCACAAAAAAATTTATATAATGTAAAATTAAATGTTTTAATTCTACCACGATAAATATGATAAAATTTCATTAACATTTATTGCAAAAGAAAAACAACATTTTATTTTTTGTTCTTTTCAGTTTGTGGATCATCAATTGCACACAACACATTTACACCAGCTGATACCATCGTGTGTAGTATCCCCACTGACTGCAATGGGGTACAATGCTGTGTTGATGTGCCTCAACTAGCTACATCACTGGAATATAAAATGATTGTGGACACATGTGGTAACAGACTACGTCTTAAAGTGGACAAACTGGAAACTGACATATCATTACATAATTATGACTTTGGATCTAGTGCTAAATTTTCTATATATGGCTTGGCTGAAATAGAGTAAGTTTTTCTGTCTTTCCAACAATAGAAGAGGGGCATAATATTTTCCGTTATCCATATATTGATTATAAAAGAAGATGGGGTATGATTGCCAATGAGACATTTTTCGTGAGACCAAACTACACAGAAATTAAGAGCTATAGGTCACCATTCAGCCTATTAAATATAGGATATTGAACAGCAATAAAGTATTCTTGTCCTAGCCATTTCTTTTAAGGTGGTACCTAACACTACAGAGAGATAACTCTGTAAAATCAGCTAAACGTTTTAATTATGTTGTGTTTTAAAGGGAATATTAAGCTTCTCAATGATCAAAATAAGTGTTTGTCAAACTGCTATATAACCAGTGTAATTTTTCTGATAAAACGGTTGGTTCAAATTATTTGAAATTTTTGTATTTTTGTCAAAGGGTCAAAGTAAATACTTTGTTAAAATTTTATGAAAATTAAACGAGCCAAATTAATTTAAGTGAAAGTGTTGGGTACCACCTTAAATCTAATTCAGAAACCTTTCCTGAGTAATCAAAAATACAGAACTTAACATTTTATTTATACAGAATAAGCAACCATTTGTACTTATAAATCATGAACAGATATGTTTTTATAACTTTCAATTTTTTTTTAATAAGATAACATGCGAAACAAGCTAAAAGTTACATCCAATCTTTTCAACAGTTCTAGCATATATAAGGACATGGGTTATTGTAGAATCAATCTTGAATATGCAATTTGTGTCTGATTCATTTGTCATTTTGAACAATAAAATATGTTTAAACTAACTTGCCTTATTTAAAATAATTTCAAATTTCATCTCTTTAATATAGCTATCTAGTAAACAATCTGTTGCTAAGTAACCAGTATGAAATAACAATGTCAATAAAGTTCTGCTTGAATGGTGATACCTCATTGGCGTGTGACCAGCAATACACTATCTTCAATGCAACGGTCTTTAATAAAGAAAGCTGTGATTTTAATACAGACTTCAAGGATGCAGGTGAGAAGTTGACAGATTTAAAATATGAAAATAACAATTTACAAATTGTGTGTGTCCTAAACTGCTTTCTAAATTTACTTACATCAGGAAAATTCAAATAAAAAAATTTGAAAGCCAAGAATGTTAAAGTACATGTACTTTAGCATGTGAAGAGCTGTTTGATCAAAAGGGACCTTAAAATAATTGGTCAGCATTCCTTGAGGGACTAGGAACCTTAGTTTCGTCATTATAAACCCAAAATTTAGTGATGACAAATTTAAGAAGGATAAAAATTAGTTTTCTAATTGAGTTCTGTTGAAAATGAGATTAAACTTGAAAAAAACTATGTCCTGGTTGATATTTTTAAGACTACAAGAACATAATTTAAAAGCAGTAAAATCTTACAATCAAATGCAAAGCATTGTCATCTGCACATGCAATGGTTAAAAATGTGAGATAAACAGTTTTAATCTAGAGAGTTTTTGTGTTGTGGTTGCAGGATTCTCTCTATCAACATGGTTAGCAGACAGAAGTCTAGGACTAACAAACATGTCAACAGTGGATGCTGATGATTTGTTACAATTGCTACAGATAGATGATTTTATGGAGTATTCCAATATCTGTAACTTTACTGGAGCACCCTATGTTGGGGCTGTAGATGGATGGAATAATGGTTTGTATCACAAATAAGATAAGAGTGAAGCGTGAAGGTTATGGCTTTAATTTATTATATTCAAATTTTTTGTCTAAAATGTAAATCATACATATATATCACCAGTTAAGTTTGATATCTTCATTGTAAGTGCATGAAGTCATAAATTTCTGATTATTAAAATAGCTGCATTTGAAAGTATTGAAAATTCAACTTTTTGCTTGAAGGAGTTTTCATTCTATTAAACTTACTTTTTCTTTTATTTATGTATGATAACAATTAATCTTTATTTTTTGTAGTACATGTGCATAACATAATAAAATCTTTCCATTACAGAATGTAACACTAGTTTTTTTCCTTTAAATTGTTGATTTTTGATTTGTCTAGATGAGAGGGTAACATTAAAAAAAATTGTCACCCTCTCAGCCATGTGATAGTATAGATTAACACCCTCATATTAGCCAATCAAAATATGGCATTTTAACGCAAAGTATAATAAAATAAAATCTTTCCATTACAGAATGTAACACTAGTATTATACCATCAGGGGACTTAACCCTTTTACCTGAAGCAGAATTACTATGTCATATTGCTACTGACTGCAATGCTGTTTCCTGCTGTGCCAAGTCTGCTGTTCTTAAACGAGACTTTTATGTTGCTGTGACCATGAACACATGTAGCTACACACTGAAAATACAGTTGGAAAATCTGATTATTGACAAGGATTTACTGAACTATGCTTGGGGTATGATACTAAGCACCAGCAACTTCTTTCATAAAAAATCTTATAAGTAAAAATATACATAAGAGATAAGGTTTCAATATAAATTATTATGAATTCTAATCTAGAATTTTTTTGATAAGAAAAGCAGGAAATTATTTATCTCTATTTAATTTTACATGAAGAGTTATATTATAACTGTAACCTTCTAAAAAAATAATGTATTAGTGTTCTTTACCATTGACTAAAATTTTGTTATATTTTGGTAAAATGATATTTTTCTTTTCTTTCTATTCATGAAAAATCATGAAATATGTCTAGATGTCAGCAAAAGACAATCTACAAAGACATGTTTTAAAAGAAGTAATTTTTCAGACAAATGTTTGTATAAATACCAAACTTTTAATATTTGCTTATTGAATCAAAGAATTTTCCCTAAAACTTATGAGATTGTTTGTCATTCTGTATAACCTATCATGAACTCCCTTACATAACTTTTTATGAAAATAAAAAATATTTCATTTTTCTTTTACAGGAACAACAGAAAATATGAACCTATATGGAGTTTTGAGAGTCATGTATCGTGTAAACCATGTCGCATCAATGCAACACTTCAATGTTGATTTAACTATCAAATTATGCTTTGAATCTAGTGGAGGGTCATGTTTACAAGAATATACCATATTTACCAGTAATAAACTTTACTATCCTGATTGTACACAGCCTAACTTACCTTTCTATGGTATGTACACAAAATTAACATCATTAAGATACAAGATATTTCTGCCAGCCTAATTATTCCGAATCAAATCTCCATAACATAGTAGGTAGTGGGAATTTTAAAACTATTTTATTCATGATTAATCAGTTATATTTTTATTCTCCTATTGTGATAAATTCATAGTTTCTTAATTGACTAGAACGATTACCATAATAATGTATTATATGAAGTCTTCTTATATCTGATTGTGTACGAAGGTATGAGGCAACTACATCTGATTTACATAAAAGTTATAAATGAACATTTTATCTTTTCTCTTGTTCTAAAAAGAACAATTAGTATTGATGCAACAGAAAAATATTCATTATCTCAAATTGCAAACTGTGAAACTAATATGAAAGTTCATACAACCATTACTTTATTTTATTTTTTGACAGGAATAACCTTTGACTACTGGAAGCCAACAGTATGTTCCCAGTTTTCTTCAGGAACATACGCTCAAGGTATAATATGAATTATGTTGTAAATTGATTTTTGATTTGATATGTTGTTAAAGAAAAATGAATTAGTTGTCACCATTAGATAATACAAACAACTTATAAAAACAAAGTATTTTTTCTTAATTATCTATTTATTTGAAATAGTTTTATCCAGTATACTTTCCTTGTCAAATGATTTTTATTTAATTTCATCTATATCAGCCTACATATATTGGATATTATTCATTTATTTTCTGGAATATACAGGAATGTTGGCACGAGATGCTAAAAATACAAAAATTTTACAATATTTTCTACTGGATGTTAACCAAATGAAAATCAATCATTCTTTCATCTGAATATAACTACCGTATAAGAAGAAAACAATGTTGTTTATTTACCTTAGCCGACCGTGAAAGGGCTGTATAGCCAGTTAAGGATGTTAAAAACTTCCATCATTTCATTTTATTTACCTTTTATAGCTTGTACTGGTGTGACCTTTACAACCTATGCTCAGACCAGATGTCAGATGGCTGCTGACTGTTTCAGTGTCACATGTTGTTTAGATTTGGACTTCGTCCCTGGTACACGTAACACTCAGCTGACATTTGCTTTGGATACATGTGCTGATCAAATTGACTACACTCTAGAGAGGCACACATGGACAAGAACTGGACTGGCTGCACTTAATGGTAGTATTTTTGTAATAGGACCATTTGAAATATTAGAAGGGTTGAAAAGATAAAGATGCTTGTTTATTTTATTTTTTTAAAACGCAAGGACTTTTTCCCTTCTATTGATTTTCAAGGTTATTTAAAGAACCGTTTCCATGGTTAAAAATATATAAAGAAATGATCAACAAAACCAAAACCATGATGACAATTAAATGTAAATAGGAATGTTGTCAAATTAAACGAGGTTTTTTTCAAATATTTTTTTACAGGAATTGAACAGGTTGAAGAATTGTCTGACTCATTCAAGTTAAACTTTACCCTGGACACGACAACCTCAGCTACAGCTTACAAGACTACCATAGGATTGACTGCATGCTACATTTCTCCTGGAACATGTGAAGATTATGAGTTACTCACGGCATCTGACCTGAAGAAAAAGACATGTTCAGGACGTAAGAGGCGTAGACGTGCAGTAGCAGCAACGTATGTAGTTTGAAAATATATAAATTTTTTTGGGTGTTTTTTGTATTTAAATAATTTTGTCATTGTACTCTCTTCATATGTTTGTAATACTTGCAGATCAGAAGCTGATTTTTGGGGTAAAGATTGCATGAAGTGGAAAAAAAACTTTTTGGCATTTATTTGTCTTGTTCAGGCCTTATTTCTATCTTTGAGAGTTTAAACAACATAGTGCTGTTAGATGAACTTTCTGTACATACTTTCCATGCCCATATCAATCAATTTATTAATACAATGATATCATTAAAAGTTACAAAATGATGTAAATGTGTATAATCAAAATTGTCAAGAAAACCATTTTTATTAAAATTGCATAAGTTGCAGTGGTGCCATATGTATTGATCTATCTGTTAGTGCCTGGTGAACAAAGCTATCTGTACTACCTACTAGTAAGGAAAAAGGAACATAGCTCAAATAAAAAAAAATCCTAAATATGTACTGTTGCTTAATTCAATGCATGTTTAATTTTTTTGTAAGTTCATCATGAAAATTGAAAGCAATCTTAACAGTGCTCACAGCACTTTGATTATTACATTATCTTTTCAAGATGACTACTTTTTGAGTTTACTTTTTTTCTGATTGACTGATGTTTGACCTATTTTTATGCCCCACCTACAATAGTAGAGGGGCATTATGTTTTCTGGTCTGTGCATCTGTTCGTTCGTCCATTTGTTCGTCCATCCATCCGTTCGTTCGTTCGTTCGTCCGTCCGTCTGTCCACTTCAGGTTAAAGTTTTTGGTCAAGGTTAGTTTTTGATGAAGTTAAAGTCCAATCGACTTCAAACTTAGAACACATGTTCCCTATGATATGATCTTTGTAATTTTAATGCCAAATTGGAGTTTTTATCCCAATTTCACAGTCCACTGAACATAGAAAATGCGAGTGGGGCAATCGTGTGCTGGTGACACATTCTTGTTTTTCCCTTGTACTTCGACATTTGTGAAAATTGTATTTGTCTAAATCTTTTTGTAATGCCTTAAGATTTGTATCTGATTTTTCATTACAATGGTTTATAATAATAGTTTTGGTTGTAGTATTGCCTCCAAAAATGATGAAAATTGTACTTTGTATCACTAAAAAAAATTATCAAATATTATTTTTGGCATTAATATACATTTGGGAATATTGTAAATTAACTGATAATGTATTTTAGTGAAAGGGTAATTAAGATTTAGTGTATACATTTGTGTTTCTAATGTAATGTTTGAATCATTTTCAAAGGGTTGACGTCAAAGACATGAAAGGAGGTTTACAGATATTAACAGATAGAAATGCAACTGAAGCAGAGAAGAACATTTTCATTGCTGCCTGTATGGACTACAGTGTATGTATAATACAATAGTCCCAACCTTCAACAGCCTTTTTTCTCTGATACAACACAACTATAACCACAATAAATTAATCTACCTTGTCCTTTGTCCAGGTCACAATCTGTGAATTCAATATTATTATTGTTGGTGGGAGACTAATTTTTAAGGATTTCCAAAAGAAAAAAAAAGCATGATTTCTGTTGAACTGATTTATTTTGAAATTGAAACAGCAACCCAATGACAAAAGCATCCAAAAACTTTCTTGCCTGTAGGCTGACATAGACATGTATGATTTTGGAATTGATTTTGTGGGAAAATCTGAGCTCTTTTTAACTGCTTTCTAAAAACACACTTTTCCAATACTGTGGATTCATAAATTTGCCTTTGTATAGATTTTCTTGAATTTAATGAAAACTTGTATTTTTGTGGATTGATTTTGTGGTTTAGTAAAATTAGACAATTTATGATTTGTTGAAAATTTAAATCTTAGATTAACATTTAACCATGGAATCCTTGAAAATAGTATCACATGCATAATAATGAAGTCAAAGTATTAAATGCATTTTTATTTTTTTTTTAAATCATTTTATAATTATAATAGTAACATTTCTGTATTGTGTTTTTTTATGGTATTTTAGAAAAATAGTAAGGACTATTCAGTAACAAATATTGATGATAGTGATGAAAAAACTGGTGGAAAATCTGCTCTCAAAGCTCTTGGAAGTGGTATGCCCACCACTGTTGGTGTGAGTGGAGAAACATTCAGTGGAACATTTACAGTACAAGGAGGTAAATAT
Source organism: Mytilus galloprovincialis (assembly GCF_965363235.1). Lineage (NCBI taxonomy): Eukaryota > Metazoa > Mollusca > Bivalvia > Mytilida > Mytilidae > Mytilus > Mytilus galloprovincialis. The sequence continues at coordinate 41,245,635 of NC_134850.1, read as the reverse complement.
AATACTAAAGGGAGGTAAATATTACAGTTGTGAAGAATTACTTCCCTTGAGTAGTAGATATTCAGCCAGTAGTCAGAGGTCATGCAAAGCCAGGGACATACTTTTGTAGCTCAGTGGGTTATAGCATTGACTTGTAACACAGAGATTCCATTCCTGGAGGAGACCTTATGATTTTCTAATCAAATAAATAATAGTGCTCTACATTTATACAGCAAAGGGAGGTAATTTGTGAACTGTTAATAATAACCTCTTTTTTTGTAGTTTATTTTAACATTGAGAAAAGGGATTCACCATTGGGGTTGCCAAAATCAAGAAAAACCAAGCATCTGATAAAGAAGTGTTAATTTAAAGGTTTATGACTGTAATACCGCTTCATTGTCATGGAGCTGAAATATATTCCTCACAGTTATATTTTATAATATGTTTTGTCTGCATCAAATTACTTTTATTTATCTAGGTGAAGAAATTTTCAAGGAACTTGATTTTGCTGTTACTGGAATAAAGGATGCATATGCTATTGGTCAAGGATTGTCCGAGGTTGGAGCCAAACTTTTAGGAGAGAAGTTAGCTAATATGACAGTTGGTGACATAGAAACTTTAATGGACTTCAAGAATGTTGATCCAATATTGGTGGCCCAGCTTATGAAAGATTTGAGAGACTTAGCTAAGGCATTGGTATGTTTTTTGATATGGATTAGCATAAGACCCTGTATTAGTATATATGTTCAATTTTAGAATTTAAATAAAAGGACATGTGGGATATATAAGTCAATTAGTCAACAACCCTATGGTAAAAACACCCAAAATACATCTCCTTTCCTGCTCATAATAACTCTATGGTAAAAACACCCAAAATACATCTCCTTTCCTGCTCATAATAACTCTATGGTAAAAACACCCAAAATACATCTCCTTTCCTGCTCATAATAACCCTATGGTAAAAACACCCAAAATACATCTCTTTTCCTGCTCATAATTTATTATTTGTTTCAATAAAGATCATAATTCTATCAATATAAGTCAAGTACTAGAAGGAGGATCACTGGGTAATTTTCATCAAAGTTATGGCCCTGGAGAATACATCAACATGAAAAAACAGACAAATATCGTTATTACGCTATACCTTTAAAATTTTTAAAGTTTTCAATAATCTTGATATGAAATATTTTTTCAACAATTTCTGTTTTTGTTAGTTATTTCCCTTGGGAATGTTTATTTTATGGAAAGTTGACCTACATGTAAACACGCATTAGCTCTAAAAAGCTATATTTTTTTGTGGTAAACAGTAAAATCCTTAAATAAAGTAGATTTATTCATAAAAAAGAAAATAATATTTGAGGTATTTATTATTGTTTTTCAATTATCTATTTTTAGTATTCTGAGTTCCTTACCAAGCTACTGTCCAATGGAGACGAGGTGTTTAAATCATTTGACTTTACACTTGGAGGAGACTTCAGCTTTCCTAAACAGGATATAACACTGTTTAGCTACAGTATTAACATGATGGTGGGTGGAATTATACCAATGCAGTTCTGTAAGTAATCATAAATTTATTTGTATGTTTCAGTCCAAAAATATATGCTGTTTTCAACCTAAGTATATTGCCTATTTTTTATATCTCAATATTAATATTTCAATTCATTTATTTTTGTGGGTAACAATTTTTTCGTGGATTCAGGAAAACTGAAAAAAAATGCTGCTCAAAAGATATAACTTAAAATTAGCATGTAACTGATTTACTGAAGTAATTTCACATTTAGACAGGTTAAGTTGAAAATATGGATTTTTTGTGTTATTAAAATTTGCTGTTACAAAATGTTAGAAATTATTATAAATTAAGGAATGTATCTCCCTCATGCAAAGCTCTGATCCCTTTCACGGATTTGGCTATACTTTTTGGACCTTTTGAATTATAGCTCTTCATCTTTTATATAAGCTTTGGATTTCAAATAGTTTGGCCACAAGCATCACTGAAGAGACATGTATTTTGGAAATGCACATCTGGTGCAGGAAAATTGGGAACGTTAATGTTATTAAGTCCCTATGAACATAATTTCTACATAAGATTTAATGGGATAGTTCATAAGTATGTTTTTATCAAACCAAAGACTTTTATTAATAAAACAAAACTATAAAAAAAAAACCATTTTGTATTACATTATGTTTACTATAGCTATGTTTCATAGTTATTAGTCTAGATTAAATGAAATAAGTGTCACATCCAGGAAAATTGGTTGTTATTTTTAGTGTGAGAATAAATTTTATCATAAGTTTTAACAATTTTCAGCATTTGGTGCTGGAGCATACTATGGAATGAAGTTTGAAATTGCAGCCAAAGTGTTAGAAATGAAGGCTATATGTGGTGTAGAACCTTATGCTGGAGTGACGGTCTATGGTGAACTGGGTATTGGATTTTTACTGTACGGAAAGCTTCGCTTAGAGGGAAGAATTATGGACCTGCGTTTCCCAACAACAGCTGAGATTACTTTCAATAAGTTCCCTCTAGATGTTGGGTAGGTGGATTTAAAGTTTTACTATAAATTGGGATGTTTTGTGTTGAGTTATTTGGCACTTTTTGTCTTTTTAAATCAATTGTGTATTTATTTTTGGGTTACTTATTAATAAATGAAATAAAATAATTGCCTTAAATTGCTTACATCCACATCATTTGAACGTTGGGAGAAAGTTGTTTTCCTGGCAATCATACCACATCTTTTATTCTTAATGAGACCTGAAAAATTATTTTGTAGAGGTTGACCTATTGGTGGCTTTCTCCTGTTTTCTGCTCTTTGGTCGAGTTCTTGTCTCTTGGATACATTCACCATTCTCAATTTTATTGTATTAACTTTGGAAAGGCATTAAATGTTAAAAAAATAAAGTGTTCAATAAATGTGTCTAGTGCCTTATAACTTGACCACTTTTTGTTGCGCTGATGAATATTTGAATCATTTAAATTTTCTTTACAGTCTGGTTATGTACTTGAAACTGACTCCAATTGAGCTGAAGTTGTTTGCCCTGGTGACCTTAGAGGTCAATCTTGGTCTTACTAAGTTTAAGAAAACCTTGTTTAAAGCTGAACTATGGTCGTACAAGGCTCCAACGATAACTAAGAAACTGATCGACAACAGGAAAGATGAAGAAGACAAAACTCCTCCAGATATTTCACCATTTACTGATGATGATATACCAGGAAGAAAGAGAAGGGTAATAAAAGAAATTACGTATTGAAGTTTCTGTTGAAGTCCTTTAAAATGTTCTATGTTTTGATGTTGAAAACTTTGCAATTTTTTAACTCCTGGGTAAAAACTTTTGAATACTGTAAATTATTGCATGCATTTATTATTGTGAATTTGTCAGATTAGACTAAAATGCAATTTTAGATTTTTGAAATATTTAGAATTGATACATGGTGTTTCAGAGGTTGTGTAGAAAAGTGAAGAGAAATAGGGATAAGATTATTGATGAGAAAAATCCAAACAATAAAATACTTTAAAAAATTGAAAATCTAATTGAGCAACATGAGATACCTTTCAGCATTCTGAACATTACCATATTCTTAATGATAAGAAAATGTCCATAAATTACAACAAGTACGTTTCTATATTTTATTATTTAGGCTACGCCAAGTTGTGAAGTTGAACAGATAGCAGATAGAGATTATGTAGAGCCAATGTTTGAAATCGCTGTACGTGCTGAGGACGACAGAAGTGACGTGGCTTACTTCCTTGATGTTGGAACAGTACCGGGAGGAAAAGATGTAATGGACCAGCATACTCTTGGTGGACCAAAAACATCAGTTGATGAGGCAAGTTTTAATAACATGCTTGTATCTAGTATTCAGAGGATAGATTTTTATTATAAAGTTTTCAAAATATTATTGCATCATCAAAATTGTATGCCAAAATGAATATTAATTGGAAGCAATCGTATAATAATGAAATCCAAATTTTTTTTTTAAGTCTCCACGAAAATGAATCCACTTTATATTTTAGAGAAGAAAGTTTCCAGTTAATATATAAAGAACCAACAATTCGCCATTTCAGAATCTAATGCATTCTGGGTAATATTTTCAAAAGTTTACACGAAAACGTCCACAATGAAAATTCAACCAATGTCCTGACGTTATTTTCATTTTGGGGTACGAACAATGAAATTACCCATATTACTTTAGATTCTGAATCGGCCAATTATACTCTTGTTAATTTAATATGTTGTATTTTCAGAGACTTAGTGCTACTGGAGTTCCTCTGTTTTTTACAATGTATGCACAAAATGACGCTGGTGAGCGCTCCATGGCAACATGTGACCTACATACATATGATGTAACTCTTCCTGGTGGTCGATTCACAGAAGACTTTTTATCAACCAGTAATCCAGCCGTGATGAAGGCATCTGTTGTTGTATACGAAGACTCTGAAATAGTTCTGACACAAGTTGGATTGGGATATGGAAAACAAGTGTGGGGGGATCAAGTAATTCCATGGAACACAGTCAATGTAGATGCTGCTGCATATGTTCCACCAGATCTAAGTAAGTTTTGGAGTTTCTGTGGGGGGAAGGGTGCGGGGTGCTGAAGTAATTCCATGGAACACTGTCAATGTAGATGCTGCTGCATATGTTCCACCAGATCTAAGTAAGTTTTAGAGTTTCTGTGGGGGAGGGGTGTGGGGCGATCAAGTTATTCCATGGAACACAGTCAATGTAGATGCTGCTGCATATGTTCCACCAGATCTAAGTAAGTTTTGGAGTTTCTGTGGGGGGAGGGGTGTGGGGTGATCAAGTAATTCCATGGAACACTGTCAATGTAGATGCTGATGCATATGTTCCACCAGATCTAAGTAAGTTTCTGTGGGGGGAGGGGTGTGGGAGATCAAGTAATTCCATGGAACACTGTCAATGTAGATGCTGATGCATATGTTCCACCAGATCTAAGTAAGTTTCTGTGGGGGGAGGGGTGTGGGATATCAAGTAATTCCATGGAACACTGTCAATGTAGATGCTGATGCCTATGTTCCACCAGATCTAAGTAAGTTTCTGTGGGGGGAGGGGTGTGGGATATCAAGTAATTCCATGGAACACAGTCAATGTAGATGCTGCTGCATATGTTCCACCAGATCTAAGTAAGTTTTAGAGTTTCTGTGGAGTGAGGGCTGTGGTGAAATCAAGTAATTCCATGGAACACTGTCAATGTTAATACTGATGCATATTTCCCACCAGATCTAAGTAAGTTTTAGAGTTTCTTTGGGGGGAGGGGTGTGAGGGGAGGGTTGTGGGGAGATCAAGTTATTCCATGGAACACTGTCAATGTTAATACTGATGCATATTTCCCACCAGATCTAAGTAAGTTTTTAGTTACACTTCAGAAATACTGTAAATTGAGGAAAGACTATGGTTTTGCAATATTTGCATACAAGCCTAAAGGAAATTGCCAAAATTGCATTGCTAGAGCTTGCAATAAGATAAAAGGCTAATTAGTGTTGGACAAATTTACCAAAATTTTCCTGATTTTTTTTTTTTACGTTTGAAATTATATGAATTGATAAAGATAAATAAATATTTAAAAATTAGAGTGTTTGTTGTGGTTTTTGGATGTTTTTACAAAATAAAGTTTTATGAATGCTCAACATGAAATTGACAGCTAAATAAGAATTTAGGTTTTAAGTTAAAGTAAGCAAATTTAAAGTTACATAAAGTAATCATTGTATGTGCTTGCTTAACAAACTGTAAGACAATGTTTCCAAATATTATTATTATTTCATACTAAAGAAATATCTAAAAAGTAGTTAGCCAAAACACATATGATGAACTGATCAGCAATCAACTTAAATGTTTTCATTTACATATATTTTTTTAAAGATTTATAATCATTTCCAATAATGTTTTAATTTTTGTTATAAAATTTTGATGGAAATGAAAAATAAGTAAACATGTAATAAGGTACCATTCATTATTGTAGGTAATGACCCACATAATCATAAAGTTATGGAAATGTTCACAGACTTCAGAATAGGTCGACTGATTGCGCCATTTGGAGGGGCTGCCTCCAGGGAAGCTACACATGGTGATTGTGCAAAACGATGTGCAGATATGCCAAAAACCAAATGCATGAGCTTCAATTATGACTTTATGAATGCTACATGTGAACTACTGGAAGGAATAGAAGGCCATCACTATAAGCTTGCCCAGTCTGGGTTGTTCCAGCATTATGAAAGACTTGGTATTGGACATATCTTGAGTTTTGATTATAATACTTTGTGGCTGACCCATAATAAGACACATTACTTCAACTTCCGTATCATAAATACCTTAGGATTTGAGAGTATTATTTCTACCCCTGCTATTATGGTGGATGTTACTCCTCCAACTACAGGTTAGTTATCTTTTTACATGAAGTAAAGTGAATACAATGGATCAGCATTGGTTTGTTAAAACGATACCAAGTACCGGACACTATATCACAGTAAATTGTGTCCACTGACTTAATGTTATTTTTGAACTATCATCTGGACGATATTTACCTATGAAATTGTGTCCACAATTGTGAAAAAGGGTCCCTCAAAGGAAGGACAATATTTTGTATGAAAAAGTGTCCTTCATAAAAGGGACAGTATTTCATGTGAAAAAGTGTTCACTCTCAATACTTACAAATGTATAGATAGCTTTAATTTTTTAAAGCAATTGCTTTTATGCTATCGCGTATGGCCATCTTTGTGACCCAGATCAGAGACTCCACCCATATCAAGCCATAGTATTTTGTTAAACAGGCTCCTGATCTGTCATTCTTTAACACCTATGTATGTTTTCTAATGCAATACATAGCTTGAAACTTTAAAAAAACGTTAGTGGATTTAAGAAGTTTCAGAATATGTTCTTGTAGATGTATTTTTGTATTTAAAGGGTCAACCGTTTGACTATCAAATAACATAGAAGTCCGAGTGAAAAAAAGTACATTTTTATAACTGCGATTCCGTTTTCCGCCGTTCGTACGATGTTTCAACAAAATATGGATTCATTTCAGTTGTTGATTTAGTATTGAAAATTTAACTGAATTATCTCCTATTAAATACGGTTTTATATGTTTAATTTGTGTTTCTTTAAGAGGTCAGGTGCTCTTGTTCATTCATAAAATTATCGTTCATTCATACATTTATCGTAAAATCAAAATCACTACACAGGTTAATGCGTAGTGTCAAATGATTACCTGTAATCTAAAAATAGACAAACTTTGTTTGCGCAAATAATTTAGCGGAACGAAACCCTTGTTGAAAACACATAACAATAAGTTCGTTTTCCTTTTCTGTCAAACTCCGTAATATTTATCGATCACCTTACTAATGAAATGGACCCGTCCAAACGTAGTAGATGCCAAGTCGGTCCAGATGAAGAGATATTTCAATTTGGAATTTTCTAGTTACATAGATTGAAAAAAAGTACGTCTTTTTAAATATCATGATCAAAACTGGGAATGCATAACAAATGTCAGATGAAACCATTATCCTCGTCTTTTCAGTGAACAAGTCTACTACGTTTGTTGACACTCGACGGTCCACCGTGTTAGCAATTTTATTTCACATGTTTTCGAAATATTGAAGATCATTTTTCGCAATGTTTCCTGAAAATTGATAAATGTCAAAGCAACGTAGAGCTGTTTGTTCTTGTTCGTATAATAAAATTGAGAATGGAAATGGGGAATGTGTCAAAGAGACAACAACCCAACGATAGAAAAACATACAACAGCAGAAGGTCACCAACAGGTCTTCAATGCAGCGAAAAATTCCCGCACCCGGAGGTGTCCTTCAACTGGCCCTAAACAATACATCAGTGATAACGATTTAATGTCATGTTTGTCTGTGATGACCCCCCCCCCCCCCCCCTTTTCGGGATTGCATGAGAATTATAGTTATCTCGTACCCACATGCACTTGTTTCTATCCATAGGAAGGTCGGCTATCCATATAAAACTATTTTGGATAGAAACAAGTGCCTGTGCTCGTACCGCATCAGAAGGACATACATGTATATCAACTGAGCAATAATGTTTGGAACTTAGCTTTAAAAATGATGACAAAGTACCATTATGAAAATATTTTTATTAAGCTGAAATATATATTTATTCTTTACATGTTTATGTCTTGTAAGATATTTTATTTCTTTCCCGTTTTTTAACATTTGCGTCTGGAAAGTTGAAATGTTTTAACTTAATCATTTGTGTTAATGGTTAAATATAAATTAATAATGAAAATTGTTAAAATTAAATCAATAAAGGAAATTATTGCCCAGTTACAAACACTACCAGGGGATAATCCATGATGATTTCTTTTTGAGTTATATGTTTCAGCACATGTATATTTGACCCCAACTTTAGCCTGGTAAACGTGTTGTCTCCTTGTGAAATATAAAACATATTGAAAATGACTTTCTGCTAAAGTCTTTTATTTATATAAAGTTAAAACCTTCTTACTTCTAACTAGACAACACTCATGTCAGGTTTAATTATTATATATATGTGGATGAAAAATAAAAGTCCCCAAACATTAACATGACAGCAATTGCTTTTACAGCCTTTAAGGCTTTGATTTATCTCAACTGAAGTTTTAAAATTAGCATGAAGGTTTTATCTCAATTAAAGCATGAGTATTGAAGTCATACAAAATGTGATCATCACCATGTCACAGTAAGGGTTGATTTAGTACAATTAAAAAAATGGTAGTATATTTTGAAAAATATTCTTTGTCTCACAACTTACAGTGCTGGATTGAGTAGGATTTCACCAATATATTCAATTGTAAATAATCATACAACATATAATTTAAGGGCCGATAAACAACAGCACCATTGATTATTTGGAAGTGGTAGATTGCAATTCAAAGATAATACCAGCCGATAGACCAGACTTCGGAATTTGGTGTAGAGGTATAAACTCTGCAATTAAAAATCACAGGTATGTATAATTTGTTGCTACAGTAAAATCTGTATGAACTGGTTAGCTATAGGACTTCAAAAATAAAAAAGCAAGTTTGGGCAGTGGGTCAGTTTGTTAAGGTTTTCAGATCAGCAGGAATTTATTGGCTTCTGACCAAATATTTTATTCACTGAACAAGAAAGTTTTTGGCAATAAAGTAAATGGGGTTATACTTGCATGACATCACAGAGAAATCCTTGTCATTTTATTATTACCTGATGCTTATCTTGTTTTCAAGACTATTAGTAAACATGTTGGAAGTTGTATGTATTTTTTGACTGATGATATATATATTTGCCCACTGGATCTCAGAGTGATAGAGATACATGGTTAATACAAATATTTATATAAGTCTGAAAATTACTCCAAACAGTGTTAGAGTTAGATTTTCTACTGACAATTTTTTGTTCGTCCTTCAGCGGGATTCGAACTCACACCTTTGATACACTACAACACCAATCGCTTAGCCTCATGTCCAGCGCTCTAGACCACTCGACCACATCCGCTATATAAAAATATAACTTCAATAGTCGTAGTGTTACCTTGTCACGGAAGGATAATCTAGAGATAGACATGAGACACATGTTTTTTAAGCGTGTGTAGATGTTATATTATTATTTTTATACACAATGTATTTTTCATTTGTCAGTAATCTAACTCAACAATTTTTATATATCATATGGGATCATGATGCATTTCATTATACAGTCACTAGAAATAAGTATATCATACAAACAAGTCTAAACAAGTGACAAACCATACAAAATATATGCCCACTGGATCTCAGAGTGATAGAGATACATGGTTAATACAAATATTTATATAAGTCTGAAAATTACTCCAAACAGTGTTAGAGTTAGATTTTCTACTGACGATTTTTTGTTCGTCCCTCAGCTGGATTCGAACTCACACCTTTGATACACTACAGCACCAATCGCTTAGCCTCATGTCCAGCGCTCTAACTCTAACACTGTTTGGAGTAATTTTCAGACTTATATAAATATTTGTATTAACCATGTATCTCTATCACTCTGATAGAGATACTATATCGAATACTATTCGAATCCTGCTGAGGGACGAACAAAAAATTGTCAGTAGAAAATCTAACTCTAACACTGTTTGGAGTAATTTTCAGACTTATATATATATATAATATATATATATATACACATACTTCCTTTTATTTATAACCGTTTTCCATAGAAAACACTGCTCAATACCCTAAATAATCACAAAAATAATGTGAAAAGGGGAGATAATAAATGTTAAGTCAACCCTACATATAATGTTATATATACTTATGTGATAGAAGTGTATTGTTATAGTACATTTGTTGAACCTGAATTTGAAGGGTTAGGTAATGCCTTGATTTTACAGTTTGAAAACTGTCATTTTATCTTTGTTTTGTAGAGTAATACAAGATGGACCAGAATCATTGGCTGTTTTCAATGGACCAATGTTTATGAATGACATGATGTATACAAGAGCAAATAATTATATCTCAGGTAAAACTTATGTATGATTCACAGGTTTCTCGAATACTGTATAGCAACCAATTTTCATAAAAAAAATTTTTTATGAAAAGCCCTTTTTATAATTTTCTAGTTTTGTTGGTGTATTCATATGAAAGAAGATTAATGTTTGACCTAATCAAGTTATTTTCTTATTCACTCAAATTAATTTGTTCACTGTAACCTTTGTAAGGTACAATCAAGACCAAAAACTTGGAAACATCAATTAGCTTTCCTAAATGTGATAGATATAGGAGAAGAAGATACAGATAATAAACATTTTTACCTAAGAAATATATGAAAATTACACCATCGCAAAGAAAATATTGTGTTTTTGGGTAAAGATTGTTTAAAATGCAATCAAAACCCTATGGAACTGACTTGGATTTCTAAACCTTCCAAGGTTCATCACTACTTTTGAGATTCACAAAATATAGTGCTTTGGTCATAGCATTCTAAACATTTTACATTACAAAAAAATGTGTTGAAAAAAAAGATCAGTGTCCTTTTATGCCAGAAACATACATGTGTCATGTTATTAATATAATGCCTTTCCTCACAAGTTATTATGCCCCACCTACGATAGTAGAGGAGCATTATGTTTTCTGGTATGTGGGTCTGTTCGTTCATTCGTTCGTACTTCCGGTCTCATATGATAGCTTCTTTCAATCTTGATTCCAAAAATATATAGTTTTTATATACTTTTGTATGTAGAATGGGAGATAATTGGCCACTTCCGGTTTGCTGGAAGTCGTTTTTAGTCTTCAGTAATCAGTTTATGTATCTATATGACAAAATATTCGTCTGTTCATTGGTCCGTCCATTCTGTTCGTCCGTCCGCTCGTCCGTCTGTTTGTCCCGCTTCAGGTTAAAGTTTTTGGTCAAGGTAGTTTTTGATGAAGTTGAAGTCCAATCAACTTGAAACTTAGTAAACATGTTCCCTATGATATGATCTTTCTAATTTTAATGCCAAATTAGAGTTTTTATCCCAATTTCACTGTCCTCTGAACATAGAAAATGATAGTGCAAATGGGGCATACGTGTACTTGGGACACATTCTTGTTTTAAGAAGGCATTTAGACTCCATACCTGCCAACTTTTCAATTTGCCCATGGGGGTTTTGTGTGCAAGATGGCTGTCATAGTCCTAAAAAACCTTCAAGGGGGCATGCAAATACATTTTAATGTTGTTTTTTGGCTTCTTCATACTTTTATAAGCCTTAAGTCTTAGTAAAATTAATTGTTTTGTTTAATTTGTGGACAAAATTGCTTTTTCAAAATTTCAATTTGAGAGCCTCCATGGGGGAAATCCCCCGCAAATAGTGACAGTTGGCAGGTATGAGACTCACGTTATTTATACAATGCATTTCCACACATGTTACTTATAGAATGACTTTCCATACATTGTAGGACAATCCTAAAACATGAAAGTTGTAATTTTTTAATAATGGTTATTAATGGTTCTGTATTTTGGTGTTTTTCAGCAAATTGGGATGGATTTGAAGACAGAGAAAGTGGTCTTCTCTTTATCACCATTACTGTTGGAACTCAAATCTGTGAAGAAACCATCCACGAACATCATGATCCACATGCTCATCTGTTTGACATATCTCAGTGGACACACAGTGCTATGATAAGTCCTATACCAGCACCTTATACACAGCTACCAGGTATTTTCCTATTGATTGATACCTTGTGATAACTAGAATTATAACCATTGGTACTGGAGTAAAAGTCATTCCCACTTTAAGTCGGATGCCCATTTTAGCTTCAAAATCAATGCTTTCACTATATGTATATAAACAAAGAAATTTTAAAAGTTTTTCTTTTGACTACCTGAATATGAAAGCTAGGTGTAATATATTTATAAGAATCATACAGATAGGGATTTTGGAGGCAGCAACCAGACAACACAAAAAAATATGATGGAGGAAAATCCTGAAATATGGAAACTTTTGTGAAAAGTATATGTAGTGTATAGTTTTTCAGAAGCGCATGCGTTAAGTTTAAGGAACCAAAAGGACATGCAATAATTCTACAATTTGATAGGTGAATATTCCCTAGTGGAGTTTGCCTTATTTATAGTAAAAAATTTAAGTAGGTCGTCATACAATAGAATAAGTTTTAAAAGGTAAAAAAAAATTGTTAATGCTAGAATCAATTCTAATTGAGGCCTGTTATATTTGCAGATGACCAATATTTCATCACAGTAAGAGCTATGAATGGAGTCAAATATGGAGGCCCCTTAGCAACAACTGTTTGCCACACAACCCCTTACATCGTTGACAATTCACCTCCTTTTATATATGAGCTGTACAACATTGGGTATGATGAATTCCAATATAACCTGACCTACAGACACAATTCAACGTAAGTATTAAATAACTTTGTTTGTCTTATGGTACCATACTGTCTTCTAATATGAAATATTGAGGTTTTCATCTGCAGCTGGGTCAGACAATAAACTTATATTTATGATTTCTGATGCCAGCTAAAGACATATATGAGCAATGAATAGTTGATTTGAAGTCAGAAATTATGACATGTTTATTTGCAGACTTATACCTTGCACATTTGAAATCTCACTCTGCAATTTTTTCTAGTAAAGAACAGCGTTATTATACCCTGCATAACGCATTGCAAGGAACCTTCAATATGGATTTACCGGGCGTCCTTCCATCTGTCTCTCCTTCTGTCTGATCGGTAAAGGATCAATTTTAAAGAGTTATGCTCCTTGATATATAGAATAAGTGCAACGTGGGGAACATTGGAACTCTGTTCTTTTATATTATTGACTTTGGCATGCTATCAACCTGAATTAAATGTAATGATTGCCATCTTTGTCTTGTCCAAAGAGACGGTTATATATTAATCTATTTATGTTATGTTTTTCAGTGATCCTGAGTCAGGTATATTGTATAATGATTGCTGCCTTGGTCTCACCCAGAGGGATTGTTATGAACTTCCATGGACACGTCTAGATTACAGCGATTTTGTTATGCTTACTGTATCCATTACAGCTGGTATACCAATATGGGTCAAAAACAAAGCTATAAATAATGGTGAGTCCTGGTGATTTCAAAGACAAATTATAAAGATTTTATCATGTATGTGTCGGAAAATACTATTGTTTAGGGCATACACAAAAGTTAAAATCTGTTTAAGTTTCTTATCATTTTATAGTATTGTATTACCCATATTGAAATGATGACATATTACCAAAGAAAATATTTTAAATGTCATGACTACTGTTTTGGAAATTCTCTGATAATTGATGCAAAATTTAAGAGGAGAAACACAAATTACATCAATTGTCGTCCAAACCCCAAAACAACTTTCCATGGAATAGTCCTCAATACAATTTGTATATGAAGTTAAATTTTAATTACAGTGGACCTGAGAACAATTAGAGCAGCAGACCAGCCAATCATTGTGGACCCAACCCCTCCAGTTGCAGGCAAAGTTTATGATGGACAGAGTTATGGAGTTGATCTTGCATTCACAAAAGATCCAGACGTGGTAAGCTTTCACATTCCTCTGTCTATTTATAGACAATTTAAAGGGGTAAACCTGGGTAGCCCCGAAATGTTCCTCAAGTTTAATTTTTCCTATATTTACACCAATAAAAGAGTAGGGGGACCATGTATCTTCAGCCATAGTCTTGTTTAAATTCACGATGGCATTTTATGTTACGGGTATATTGAATATAAAATTAATATGAATGGCATTAAAAGATATTTATGCCCCACCTACGATAGTAGAGGGGCATTATGTTTTCTGGTCTGTGGCTCCGTTCGTCCGTCCGTCCGCCCGTCCGTCCGTCTGTGGTTCCGTTCGTCCGTCCAGGTTAAAGTTTTTGGTCAAGGTAGTTTTTGATGAAGCTGAAGTCCAATCAACTTGAAACTTAGTACACTTGTTGCTTATGATATGATCTTTCTAATTTTAATTCCAAATTAGATAATTATCCAATTTCACGGTCCATGGAACATGGAAAAGGATAGTGCGAGTGGGGCATCCGTGTACTTTGGACACATTCTTGTTTCAATGGATATAAGTTGTATTAGCAAAAGATTTAACAGTTTTATTGTGTCGCTTGACGGAATCAAAAAGCGAGACATAGGTATGCTGTTTCCGGTGGCGGTGGCGATGGCGATAGCAACGGCGTCAACAATGTATTAGTTTGTGATTAGGTCTAGTTTATGGTGAACTACTAGTGGTAAGTCAAAGATATTTGGTATGCAGTTGTATAAGTATTGGCACATCTCATTACCATGGAGATTATTTGACCCCGCCCCCTCAATTATGGTCTATTGACTGAAACTTTTGCTTAGTTTTCATGTATTAGTTTGTGATTAGGTCAGTTTATGGGGAAACACTAGTGGTAAAGTAATGATAATTGGTATGCAGTTGTATAAGCATCAACATATCTCATTTCCATGTAGATTATTTGGCCCTGCCCCCTCATTCATGGTCTATTGACTTTGAAATTTTTGCTTAGTTTTAATGTATTAGTTTGTGATGAGGTCAGTTTATGGGGAACCATTAGTCGTAGGTTAATGATAATTGGTATGCAGTTGTATAAGCATCAACATATCTCATTTCCATGTAGATTATTTGGCCCTGCCCCCTCATTCATGGTCTATTGACTTTGAAATTTTTGCTTAGTTTTAATGTATTAGTTTGTGATGAGGTCAGTTTATGGGGAACCATTAGTCGTAGGTTAATGATAATTGGTATGCAGTTGTTTAAGCATTGGCAAACCTCATTTCTGACCCGCCCCCTCAGTCATGGTCTATTGACTTTGAAACTTTTGCTTAGTTTTCATGTATTAGTTTGTGTTAGGATAATTTATGGGGAACCACTAGTGGTAAAGTAATGATAATTGGTATGCAGTTGTATAAGCATCAGCATATCTCATTTCCATGGAGATTATTTGGCCCTGCCCCCTCATTCATGGTCTATTGACTTTGAAATTTTTGCTTAGTTTTAATGTATTAGTTTGTGATGAGGTCAGTTATGATAATTGATTTGAAGTTGTTTAAGCATTGGTAAACCTCATTTCTGACCTGCCCCCTCAGTCATGGTCTATTGACTTTGAAACTTTTGCTTAGTTTCATGTATTAGTTTGTGATTAGATCAGTTTATGGGGAACCAGTAGTGGTAGGTCTATGATAATTGGTATGCAGTTGTATTAACATTTGCATGTCTCATTACCATGGAAAATTTTATACCCTCCACTTCAGTTATGGTTTATTGACTTTGAAATTTTGCTTAGTTTACTTGTATTAGTTTGTGTTTAGGTTTAAAGAGAACTACTCATGTTAAGTCAATGGTATTTGGTATGCAGTTATATTAGCATTGGCACATCTCATTTACATGGAGATTGTTTAGCCATGTACCTTCAATCATAGTTCATTGACTTTGAATATTTGTTAACTTACATGTTAAAGTGTTGCTATTTTTTATTTCAACATTTGCATTATCGAAATTACAAAAAAACGAGACATATCTCTGTGATAACAGTTTATTTTATGATAGTTAGTATAATAAGATAACAGGGGCTGATCCAGCCATTTTTTTAAAGGGGGTTCAAACCATATGAACCCCTTCAAATACAGTTATTGTTAAAAAAAAAAAAGAGGGGGGAACCCCAGAACACACCCACTTGATCTGCCACTGGAAAACCTATACATAATTTATTTATTAAGTTGTTAAATAAAACGTTATTTACCCAATGAAGCCAATGTATTTCATTGATTTATTATTATGTGTCTTTTGACAGATTTGTGCCAACTGGCAAGGCTTCTTTGATCCTGAATCTGGAATTTCATACTACGTGGTTAGCGTAGGTTCTGAACCATTAGAAAATGTGACAGACATTTCTAACTTGACACAAGTTAACAAGAAGTCACATGAGGCCTGCGTTCTTCTGCAACCAGGATTTTATCTTGAACATGGCAAGACTTACTATACAACAGTCTGGGCTTATAATGGAGCAGCTAGACAACTGAATATTTCTACAATTTCAAATGGAGGTAATTTAAACTACACTTATTAACAAATGTACAGGTACTTAAACGACTTGGGTTGGTAATGAAAAAAATATTGTACACACATAAAGTGAAATGTATTAAGTATTAAATGGATTTAGTTTTTTGGAAAGATTAGAACTTGTTTTAAATCTTTACTAAGGCACCAGCCTCCCTAACAACACGACAGGTTAGCTACTGTTACTAAATGTATTCACACTTAAATATAGTTCCCTATGGTTTTCATGTATGTGCACATAATACTCATATAAACTGAAAAATGGATTTATTATTGGAGCAGTTCATTTAAGAATGTATGTCATTAAGGTGTGTTCATTTGCAGACTGTTTATTAATTAGTTTGATTAAGTAATTGAGTATTGGTACAATAATAGTTTGATTGACAACTGTCATTACCACTAAACTATCAGAGACAAGGTGGACCTTTAATTACAATGCCCCACCTCCTAAACTGTCAATCAAATTGACCACATTACCTATCAACCTAAGTCTTACATAATTATACAGACCCAATGCAATATACAGTGTACAATATACATTTCAATAAACAAATATTTGACCTCATAATTGAATACACAAATGTATATATTAGATGTTTGATATATATAAGGATCATTTATTTATTGCCTATTACTTTTGATCTACATTACTTAAAGTGATTCTGTAAATTTTATTTGAAAGATAAATGATTAATTAAGGATTAACAAGATCTCTTAAAATAAATGAAATATGAATATAAATATGAATATATATAAAAGGTATTCATTCAAGTAAAGCCTATAATTTACTTGATAAATTTCCAATATTTATCTATAATTAATGAACAATTTAGATTTGTTCACATTTTTTTTTATCAGGAATTGGCTTGAAACAGTTTTAAATTTTTTAAAGTTTTAATTATAGCAAACCATTGTTTATTAGGTTATTCCCCATCAATCAGTATGTCTATTTTAGTCATTTAAATTTTTATTAGAAGTGAATATATATTTTTGCAATCAAGAAAGAATCCACATTTCAATAAGTAAGTTTTTTAATTTGTTTATGTTGTGGTGAAAAAGTACATTTTCAATGCCCTGTGTTGAAAAGTACTTTTACAAAAAATTAACCAAAAGGCACTCTACAACTTTTAATCTTCAATGTCATATAACCTCTGTTTCAACTTACAAAATGCCCCAAAACAACATTTTTAGATTATTTTTGTTGACACTTTAAAGTTCTTAGTTGTTGGTCTAGATTTTATGTCTTACAAGTATAGTTGGTAACATTTACTAGAAGAATTTTTGATTTGCAATTTTTTGTTTTTTTGAAACATGTTCAGAATAGGCAACATTATTTGGATAAGATATAAACTGCAGTTTAAATAAAATTATGCTAATTAAGAGACCCATATTATTTGATTTGAGCTCATTTTATCCTCCTACTGGAAAAGCACTTTTCCTTCTAAAGACCTGCTGTTATAATGCAATTTTCAGCAATAGTGTTTTATTAATGTTCATTTTTCCACACCATACCTTAATATGAAATAATTCAAACTACTCTTCTAATCTTTCCATGAGTGATATCCATCACTTTGATTCAATTTCTCATACTGATATTTTGATAAGCCATTAACAAGGACGTATGTTAGTTATACGTCCTTGCCATTAATAACACCATGATAAGGACAACAATTATGGATATATTATGCAGTATATTTTGTTAATGTTTTGGATGCCAAGAAATTTCCAAATCTCCCATCATAACTAATTACTGATTTTCTTTTGGCTTGTAGACATACTTTGTCCAAAATAAAGAATCAAGTATCAATAAAATTTACTTTTTTTCTAAATCTACCAAAATATGTAAAAAAAGTAACCAAACATATGGACCCTGTGAAAATGACTTCAGAAATGAATATTTGAAATCTGGAGATAAAAATGACCAAAACAATTGAAGTGTTTGTCATGAGGGAGTTCGATACTAAATTTCTGTATCAATTTAAAATTTACTAACAGAAGTCAAGAAATTTTAAAAAATCAAGTCATAGGCAAAACACTGCCAGCTGGGCTGATGATTCCCTCAGTAATGTTTTTGCCCCCCAAAAATGATTTGTAATGAGGAAGGGGTATCAAATAATGTAAGACTTGCAAAATATTTAGTATAAAACTGACTTTCTTAAATCATGCTCATTATTTTTATTAATAGTTCTGGTTGATTTATCTGCCCCCGTACCCGGGGAAGTCGTTGATGGAATGATGGATAATTTTGGTGACTTAGACTTCACATCAAGTCAGGCTAAGGTGGAGGCCCAATGGAAGGATTATTATGACCCAGAGTCAACCATCAAACAGTATGATGTACAAGTGTCCAGTGCTCAGTAAGTGTAGAAGTGTTGTCATGTTTACCAATTCTAACCATTCCATTCATTGTTTCAATATTGCAGATCTTCATATGATTTTTTTTTTTTAGTTTTGAAGTGATAAAATTGAGAATGGAAATGGGGAATGTGCCAAAGAGACAACAACCCGACCATAGAAAAAAAAACACAACAGCAGAAGGTCACCAACAGGTCTTCAATGTAGCGAGAAATTCCCGCACCCGGAGGCGTCCTTCAGCTGGCCCCTAAACAAATATATACTAGTTCAGTGATAATGAACGCCATACTAATTTCCAAATTGTACACAAGAAACTAAAATTAAAATAATACAAGACTAACAAAGGCCAGAGGCTCCTGACTTGGGACAGGCGCAAAAATGCGGCGGGGTTAAACATGTTTGTGAGATCTCAACCCTCCCCCTATACCTCTAGCCAATGTAGAAAAGTAAACGTATAACAATACGTACATTAGTCTTTCATGCATTTGACCTATAAGTTTATGAATAGGTTTTATCATACATATGAATTGTATAGTAAAAAAAAACTATAAGGATGATATGTAAAAACTTTATTTCAGAAACATGTCTAACGACTTCACAGTGATTAGAGAATGGGTGACGTTCAGTAACGATTCCACCAGTGCTAAATGGCTTAATTTCCACTTGGCACACAGAGATAGAATCAAGATAGAACTGAAAACAACAAACGGAGCTTTGAATTCCATTGTTAATGAGACTGATACATATGTTGTGGACTTAACTCCTCCCGCCCTGAGTTACCTTGGTGATGGTTTGACACAGGGTGATGATATAGACTTCCAGGTGAGTGGTTATTTTTAGAAAGGGGAATTTCATTTGAATAGGCTAAGCCATCATATTTATGTTTATAGCATATGTGTATTTCCATTAAATGGGCTCACAAGGATTATAGTACAATATAAGACATAAATCAGACAATAACAAAAAGAAACAACAATACAGTTTGATCATGAACTAAACAATACATAAATATATATATTCTCTCCTCCTCAGGCACACAAGTAGAAGCAATTATGGCATATCGTCACCTATATTTGACATTCTTGGCTTATATGATTTTATGTCTGATTTTTTCCATTTCAGCAAAGGTTGTTTGATTCTCATCACAATGAACTTTAAGTCTTTCAATAAACAAACAATTAATGTTTCAATTTCCGTGTTTTGTTATGACAAATTAGAGTTTTGACCCCCAATTTCAATGTCCACTGAACATAGAAAATGATAGTATGAGTGGGGCATCCATGTACTATGGACACATTCTAGTTTTAAACGTTTTGATATAAATTTGTTTTTCATGAATGTTTAACATTATTTTTGTAGTCTGATTCCACTTCATTAAGTACAAACTTCAAATTTGAAGACAATGAATCTGGACTGGATTACTATAGAATACAGATTTATGAGAAGTACCAGGGTACCAGAAGACAAATTGTCCCAGGTATTATTACTAGTGCAAAAAACATGATTTTCGAATGCATAAAGAGTGCAATTAGTCCTGATGAAAAAAGACTAGTTTTAATGTTTATTTTATGGTATGCCAGAGTACTAAGGACATCAATTATGCCACATTTATTTATTTAACTCGTACAAATGTTGTTTTAATCTGATAGCTGATATATGCAGGTAGGCTTTCCTAAACAAGGTAATGCTTTTTTGTTGTTATATCCCAAAAACTATAGGAGCTGTATTAAAAGTGTTAAAAATTATCACCAAATTAAAATTGAAGAAGAATATATATGCAATTTTAGGTCCCCATTTATGATAGCAGACTGGCTGTTTTTCACCTAGTGAGAAGTATCGATATAGACTTAGGTGAGCCCCTTTAATTCTTTCTAGTTTTATCTTCACATTTGAAGTATGAAAAAAGAAACTTAATCCAATCATTTTCTAGTTAGTGTTTAAAAAAATATGTCTTTTGTATGTTTCAGTTAATAATGGTGAATGGATGGACCTATTGGGCAACCCAACAAGGACATCCTACACTCACAGTGGAATGTCTCTGAACCTCGGTGCCGCTTACAGTGTCCGAGTGGGATCCCTTAACAAAGCAGGACATATGGCAGTGTTTGAAACTGATAGTGTTAGAGTGGATACATCACCACCTTCTGTGAGTGGATCATTTTAAAATGACAAGTTTTACCAGAAATGAGCCTCTTGTTTTCTAAGAAAATGGTTAAATGTTGAGAAAGCTTTACAGAGATGGTTTTCAAGAAATACCTTTTATTGCTTTCAGAGGCAGATTTCCCCCATTTGTGAGAAAATTTATTTAGGGAATCACTGAAGTATTTCTGGAGCTGGAAATGAAAATTTCTGGATCTACCACTGCCTTAAATTTTCTCTTTTACTCTTAAAGAATGTCAACATGATTGAATTTTTTTTTATGTTAAAATATGATTCTCTGAATTCAGAAATTATGGTGTGCATTTATTATTAAAAAAACTCACAATAATTTCTGATTTACAATATTCTTATTCTTTTTGCATATATTGATTATTTGTTTATTTGTTTTAGATCATGTGGTTGAAAGTGGGAACATTAGTCTCTGGTGTAGAGGAGAAAGTTGATGGATATGTGTGGCAGGCTGGTACAAAAGGGATCAAGGCAGCCTGGTTGGCTATTGACCCTGAGTCTGGTATCATTGGGTATGAGGTTGCTGTAGGAACTATTCCTGGTAAATATTTTTAGATTAAATTAAAATGAAATAACTTTTTGCTTAACTATGTATCTAATGAACTATTCAAATGTTACCAAGCCTGTCAAATTAGTTTTTCTGTTGAAATTTTTTTATTGTAAGAATTTTTGTGAAATGAAGGCAAGGTCTAAAATCATGATAGTGGGATAGTTTCCACCTACTGTACACTGTAATAACATATTTTCTATCATTCTCAAAGGTGGAACAGATAAACTAGGCTGGACATTATATGGTGCAGAAAATGATGTGTATATAGATGGTCTTACTCTTGATATAACCAACCTGACTACCTATGATCCTGTGTATTATGTCAGTCTGAAGGCCAAGAATGGAGCACAATTACTCAGCTCGTCAATCACATCTACTCCTATTGTTGTTGTGGAAGAAGATAGAGCCGGTAATTTTATAGTCACAAATTAAAAAATAGAAACACTTTTTTTTAAATTGATGTGAAATACAATCTAATGCTGCAAGTACTGAAGTCTATCTTCACTAAATTTTCCATCTGCTACAATAACCTCTATGAAATTTGAAATTTAAGTTTGTTCCCATATGATTACAGACAAAATGTAAATGGCTTTATAAAGGCAAGTTTCTACTGAGTTGAACATCATGTGGATTCATTTATTTAAGTGTGTTCCAATTTTCATAATTTCTATATCAATGTCTGCATACAAGCCTATAGAAAATTTGTAATCTGTTGAAGATTTAGATCATGGTTTGCCTGTACCAATGAAAACCATCAAAATTGGTAGTCAACAAATAACAATGAAGCCACGGTAGCTGAATATTATATGTACCAGTTTTTATTATAAATATATATTGCTGACCTTTATACAAAATTAATTAACCCTATTACATAGGTATAGATTGAACAGTAAAGTCTTAAGTAATGATAGAGTTTATCTAAAATCTATTATATGTTATTCAGGTCTCAGACAGGGTATATACTGTGACATTCCCGGCTTAAGAGTTTATATCCCCTGAGCCGAAGGCGAAGGGGATATAAGCCCTAAGCCGGGAATGTCACAGTATATACCCTTTCTGAGACCTGAATTACACATATATTACGGATTACCCCTGACCTAATGTTATTTTGCAGTGCAGGTATTTGTTGACAACACATATATATTAAAAAACCCAACCTGATATGTTCGGCATACGTGAAGGATTTTCTAATTTGCTGTGAACATAATTTTATCGTGTATGTAATAATTTATGATAACACTTTTAACATTAAATTTAAGTATTAAAAGTGTAAATTGCGTGATTTTGTATCAAAAACGTATTATTGACTGAAGCACGTCATTATTTTCCCTCTGTGAGCCTCTGATAGTCTGATAGCTTTTGACTACGTCACATAGTAACCGGTGTTATGATGACGTTTTTGAGGTTCCAATTGGGGATAAAAACGTCGTATATACTCCGGCAGTTTCCTGAATATATACTGACATCTCTGTGTTGTTATCCAATCACAAACCTCGACACATTTGTAATCCGTAATATAACATTATATACAGGTCTTATTGTTGATGGAGCTGATGGAACAGATACTACCTCAACAGAATTGGGCGTGGACGTTGACTACACCGTAGATACCACCACTGTTACTATACAGTTTGATGGATTTGAAAGTCACCTTCATGGTGTGATGATGTATGAGTGGGCTGTAGGTACCTCACCAGGTGGAGAAGATGTACAACCATTCATGAGTGAGGGTATTATACATTCAGAGGAAGAAAATGTAGCGGGAGATGGTAAGTGTTGTCTGCTTTTTGCTCATTTTGAGTCATATTCATCTTCCATTGTCAGATCCATATATACTCACCCTCAGTTAGTTGTATCTTGACTGACAGGAATTACTTGCTATCTTGTGTATAATTGTCTTCATATTAATTCATAGCTCCTTAAATATCCTTCCATATAAGCCAAACAAAATTAGTATGTTTCTTCAGTTTTGTATCTTTATTTTTTGAATTTATCACATTAGTTTTACATTACTCGAAAGCATCATATTCATTCTCTTTTCTGACTTGTAGGTGTAACAAGTTCTGGACATGCCCATGCCACATTACCATTGAAGCCAGAGACCATTTATTATTCATCTGTCAGGGGAATCACTAATGGTGGAAATGTTGTCCAGTCATCTTCTGATGGTTTTATGGTTGATGTATCACCACCTACAGTCAATATTGACAGGTAAGGAAAATAGCTTAGTGTGTGCAATTTACAAGTGAAAGTTGTTCCATGAAAACATACATAGGACCAAGGAAGCCACTTTAAGTTCTTATCTAATGCTACGTTTTTGAAAGCAACAGGCCTAAATCTGTTTTATTTCAATCCTGTTTCTACTTAAGTCATCCTTTATTAAATGGCATAGATACTAAAATTAAGGATGAATCTTGGAATGATGCTATTTACTCTTGTCATTCTAGTAGAATATTACTATAGAAAATCCAGTGGATAGCTGCGTTCAACAGAATTCTAATTGAATTTTGGTGTGATATTCAATTCCAAGGAAAAACAATGGATTCCACTGGATCGGCATCTTTGTTATTGGTATATATTTTCACTTTGACATTATAATTATATTTTAATAGGTTAACAGACAAAACATCAACAGATCAGGACATCACTAGTGGTAATTCTCTTTACCAGACAACAACTGACTCACTGACTGCCCAGTGGACATACAACGACACAGAGAGTGGTATAGAACGAGGATGGTATTCAGTAGGAACCTATCCATTTGCTGAGGACATAGCCACTATGGTTGAGGTAGAGATTTCAGCCATGGATTTCAGTACTTTACCATTGGCCTATGTTACTGCTGTTGATACAGGTATGGAAGACACAAAATTGTCTGTGATAGTTTGTAATAAAAGATGAATAGTGATATAGTGTATTTAACCCCTATGTAATTGTTTAAAAACATTTGATTCACTTACAATTCTATTGGTAGATTTGTGCCTTGAAGAAATGCTAATATAAATAGACTGAAAAATACTTAACTTCTCTAGAATATAGATAACCAATATATGTAGCAAGTTAACTGAGTGATCTAGGGTGCTGCACACAGTTCATGTGATGTGGTTGATAATTCAAAATCTCAACAGTTTGCAAGTGAGAAAATGCATTTTTTGGTAATTGATTAGCCTTATTAAAGATGTAAAATATCTATCATTCTGTGAAAGATATTATATATACTTTGAATTTCTATATTTTCATTGGTACCATTTTCTTGTGGAATGAGGTCAAATTGTATCAGCCTGAATATAATATTTCTTTAACCATCTCCATACAAGAGTACAGAAATTTGTATTTCTTGGAAACTTAAATTTATGATGAACTTTAAAGAAAGAAAAAATAAGCACCCTACAAATATTAACGAATGCTCCTTATATATTTTAGGAAAGCCAAACATAATCAGTATCTGGGCAGAGAACAAAGCTGGACTCGTGTCTGAAGTAGCTACTGGATCAGTTATCATTGACAAAACTCCACCAGGGGAAGGCTTCGTCTCCTGTCCTGATTATGTGGGGGTGAGTAAAACTAATTTTATAATTGCATTAGATGTTATTTTGTCATTGAAGTATGCATCAAGTCATGTAATTTTTCAATTTCTTTGCTAAGTTTAAAAAAAAACATTGATATAAATAAAATTTTATAAAAACAAGAAAAGACTTATGACATTTGATTGAGATTTGTCTCAAAGGCAATTATACCAAAACATACAGATTGTAAAATCATTTGCAAGTTTCTAGCTAGGTGGACTTCTCCACAGTCCCAGGTTAGGGAGAGGGTTGGGATCCCGCTTACATGTTTAACCCCGCCACATTATTTATGTATGTGATCCCGCTAACATGTTTAACCCCGCCACATTATTTATGTATGTGCCTGTCCCAAGTCAGGAGCCTGTAATTCAGTGGTTGTCGTTTGTTTATGTGTTACATATTTGTTTTTCGTTCATTTTTTTTTAAATTTAAAAAAAATTTTTTTTTTTTTATATACATAAATAAGGCTGTTAGTTTTCTCGTTTGAATTGTTTTACATTGTCTTATCGGGCCTTTTATAGCTGACTATGCGGTATGGGCTTTGCTCATTGTTGAAGGCCGTACGTTGACCTATAGTTGTTAATGTCTGTGTCATTTTGGTCTTTTGTGGATAGTTGTCTCATTGGCAATCATGCAACATCTTCTTTTTTATATTCTCTTTGTATGC
Source organism: Mytilus galloprovincialis (assembly GCF_965363235.1). Lineage (NCBI taxonomy): Eukaryota > Metazoa > Mollusca > Bivalvia > Mytilida > Mytilidae > Mytilus > Mytilus galloprovincialis. The sequence goes on along the minus strand of NC_134850.1, from coordinate 41,219,809 downwards.
AATATCATATATGTTTAAGAGCTCTATTAAAAAATGTAGTGATATATGTCTTTATCTTTGTTATTTACAGGTGAACGCTCCTATACTGTGTACATGGCATGGCTTCCTGGACAAGCAGAGTCCTATACAGAAATACATCATAACAATGGGAAGCCAACAAGGATCAAATAATATCTACAATGGAACAGAGGTCCCAGGATACATGAGTCAATATTCAATCCAAGGTGAGTTCTAATCCAATAACATTTGGAAGTCAACAAGGATCAAATGATATCTACAATGGAACAGAGGTCCCAGGATACATGAGTCAATATTCAATCCAAGGTGAGTTCTAATCCAATAACATTTGGAAGTCAACAAGGATCAAATAATATCTACAATGGAACAGAGGTCCCAGGATACATGAGTCAATATTCAATCCAAGGTGAGTTCTAATCCAATAACAATGGGAAGTCAACAAGGATCAAATAATATCTACAATGGAACAGAGGTCCCAGGATACATGAGTCAATATATATATATATATATATATATATATTTATAATACACAGTTATGTATAGTACCCCCTTTTCATCCACCCAAAATCGTGAAATATAGTTGAAAATTGTTGATAATTTGAAAAACTGATTTAACAATATATACATGGGAATAATAAATTTTATTCATTTAATTAGGTCTTGGAGACAAATTACATCATGGTGATAAATACTATGTGACGGTGACGGCAGTAAACTATGTTGACATGGAGGCTTACGCATTCTCTTCTGAGATTGGTATAGACTCGACACCACCAACCTACGGTAAAGTGATTGACCTTCACACTACATACAGAGTAGATGTCACGGACACTGAGATGACGTTAGCCATGAATGCCAAGAAATGTGATACAGATGATGGTAAGAACATATTTTTTTTAATTTAAAAAAAAAAAATCTCTGTAATGCTGAGGATTGATAAGTTAAATTTAAGAATATACATAAAAGATTTTACAGTTTTTGGGAATCTGGAAAGGTGTTTTTTCTTGTGGTCTTATATTTAATTTCATATTTTCCTTTTTGTACAAGCTCTCAATCTTCAAGCTTGAACATTCTGGGCAACTACATATAATTTTTCTTGAACATTTTCTTATTTATGGAATCAATATGTTAGTAGATTCACTAGAACTATATTTTGTACTTCAACTTGTGAAGTGATGAATAAGATGTTACTGGTATTTATTATGTATTAAATATTTTTTATATCTTTTTGTAGAATGTGATTTGCTGGATGCCACTTGTTCAGAATCTATGACTTCAGTGTCAGCAACATGGCAAGCATTCCAAGATCCAGAATCTGGAGTACAAAGGTCAGTTGAAGATAAAAAAAACACTCATAAGTATGTTTGGATGCATACATGCCAAATGACTTACCAAATCTTAATTCACTGTTTAATAAACTTAAGTTTAAGGGTTTATAAATTTGTGCATCGAGATGAAAATAATGTCAAATTACTGGCTGAGTAGACATTGTGCAGGATGTTGCAAGCTGATCACTATGCTTTGAAAATATTACCCAAAATGCAACAGGTTCTGATTGTGATTGCATATTATGCATTGAAATAAATCTGTGTTATACATTATAGGTACCAGATAGCTCTTGGAACAACACCTGGTGGTGGACAAATCAAACCTTTCTTTGACATAGATTTAGAAGATGGAGTCAGATCTTACACAATTGGTGCTCTCAATCTTGTTGGTTATAGAGTGGTAAGTTTGAAGTTATTTTTAAAAGTTTAGTTAAATTTTATGATATACCGTATTTAGTTGTGTATAATGTGCATCTCCTGTTAATCCTTCGATTTTATTTTTAAAAAAAGGTAAAAAGTAAATAAGCCACATATTAATATAAATCTATTCTTTAAATAAAATATGAATAAGTTCGAATAAGTTATCCTTGGGGTTGCAGTCATAAACATTTTGTGTACAATTTTCATACTCTGAATCAGAATTCAATCAATCAAAATGCTAGATTTAGTTTTTTGAGCTCAAATTTTTTAATCAGAGAACTGTGAAGGAAAACCCTGGTTTCAATTACATATATACTTGTGTAATATTTGTGAAAGAAAAAAGAAATGTGCCTTAAACCTGTCCCAAAATTTAACTATAAGATAAAAATTTATAGCTTGTAGCTTTTACTGTTGTTCTTCATCTTGATCTTATCTGTTGAGTATTTTTTTATATATTTATTTATTTATTATATTTTAGGTTTATGTTTCTGTAAAAGGAATCAATGGAGCTAGTCTGACAAGTGTAGCCACATCCAATGGACTGTATATGTCATATCTCAGTCAGGGAATGGACCCCCTCAGTCATGTAGGGGTTGCTGATGTATTGGAGAATTCTGTAGGAGATGTGTAAGTAAACAATCTGCTCTATCACCATCTCAGCTATGTGCTATTTAATCAATCATACTGACTGTTCTATTATTGCTTGCTATTGAATTTTAAACTCAAAAGTAATGTCTTGTACATAACAACCATCTATATTTATAAAGTGTTCAATTGGTCAAGTGGAAGTGAGGGGAATTAATCATAGGATATAGTTAATTATCTCCCTTATAGTAACCAATCAAAACCTGGCATTTTGATATGAAGTGTAATAATCTGTGATATTATATATATTTTTATAGTCAGTTCCAGTCTGGTGATGATACTTACAGAGCATCATGGGATATGTCAGGTGACCCATGTCCAGTTACAGCCTATGAATGGAAGATCCAAAGACTTGATGGTCTTGTTATACAAGACTGGCTGCAAATGAATCGTAGGTTGCTTTTTAATGGTTACCCAAAATATACTGTTCAGAATTATGTAAGGTCTACATATTTATCAGTCTAATTATGATTTTTTTCTCACTGTTATTTATAATTGCATTTTAAAGGAGTAATAACTTTTTGACATATCAATTCTATGATGAGTTTTTTCCTGATTGATATAAGTTGATATCACATTAGATATTTAAGTTATGAATCTTTCTGTTATGTTTTTTTAGTGAATACGGATGGTATGACAGATGGGTTATCATTGGAAAATGGAAAAATGTACTACTCTTTAGTGAAGGTGACCAATAAATTGAACTTCACCTATGTTCTAAGATCAGATGGTGTCACTATTGAGAAAAATCCACTTTTACCTGGAAAGGTGTTTGATGGGGATGTGACAGGCTATGATATTAACTACTTACCATCCAATAAAATTGTCTATGCAAACTGGGATGGATTTGGTTTACCTGCCGATGCCATGAAACAAGTGGATGTGTTGTCAGGTAAACTTGCTCAATGATTAGTATTAGTGATTTCTTGATGACAAAGGGTCAGGGAATTGATAATAAGAATAAAATGCAATTATTTGGTTTCTTTTCTCTAATGATAGAATATTTGATTTAAGTACATTAGACTAAAGTAGTCAATAGTCAAGGAAATTATCTATGAAGGTTAATTAATAAGAGAATTAAGGAAAAGGTTTCAAACTGATTTCATGGAAGAGAAATGTTCATTTACAAGATTGTTATCATCTTAATTGCTTTGAAGAGCTGTATTGAAAAATTTGCAATATATGGATGAAAGAAAAAAAAATCTTTGACTTTCTTCTAGTACATGCTATTGAAGGAAGAATTTCATTTATTGAAAATTTTACAGGAAACCCTGGATTACAAATTGACCAAGCACAGTTGGATGCACAAGATCCGAACCAGGAAGTAGTATTCTATGAGGTTGCCGTGGGAACAGACAGAAGATTCCCCAAGACCAGAGATGATGTTGTTCCATATACAAATGTAGGACTAAACAAAACTACCATTTTCTATGACCTTGAGTTGACCCCAATTACTGGTATCTACTACTTCACAGTAAAGGCATACAGTGCATCATATTCTGTGGCAACAGTCACATCAAATGGTTTCAGGGTAGGATTTGATGGAGGCGTCACTGGTAAGTTTTCACAATAGTATACTGAGTAACAAATATTTCTGATATCATATTATATAGAAATAATATACTTCTTAACATAACAATAAATGAATAACTGTAACAAGGAAAATAAACCATAAGACCATAAATAATGTAAAATAAAATAAAATTTATTGGCGCAATTTTTTTTGTCTAAGATATAAAAAGATAAAATAAATAAATGAATTAAAAAAAATTTAATGTGTGGGAGTTGTTGGGAAGATGCTTTTTATTTACCCACTGTTTATAAGAGTATGTTTTCCATGAACTATATATATATTAGAAAGTATGAGTATGTATCAGGAAATTATTTTCAAGTGATTTTGAAAATGATAATTGTTTTACATTGTCTTATGGGGGCCTATTATAGCTGACTATACGGTATGGGCTTTGCTCATTGTTGAAGGCCGTACGGTGACCTATAGTTGTTAATGTCTGTGTCATTTTGGTCTTTTGTGGATAATTGTCTCATTGGCAATCATACCACATCTTCTTTTTTATATTACTATTGTTTATTTGTTTTAAATTACAGGTGGAGCATTTGTGATGGAGAAATTTATTCCAACAGACACATATTTAGAAATTCAGTTTGAAGGATTTACATCTCAGTTAGATATCTTGATGTATTACGTGGCTTTGTCAAACAACTCTGATGCCAATAACACTAACTGTAAAGCATATGTAAGTTATTTATTATTATCTCATTTATAACTTGAGGATGTCTGCTGGTCATGTTTTGGATTTTTTGTCAGATTTACGGAATCCTCTGGTTTTATCCCTTTGAATGCCTTTAAAAAATTTCCCCATGAACCCCCAGTTTTCTTTTTATAATTCTTTTACAAGTATAATTATAAGTAATTTGTAAAAGTCTTATAAAATTTTATTTATTTTTTAATAGTATTTGAGAACTTTAACTGGCCAATGATAAAGCTATGAAAAAAATCAAGAGAGAACATTTTCCCGCCAAAATTACAATGGCTAAATTCTCAAAAACAAGCACATTGACCCCTATATTTTTTTTGCTTTTTTGATTCCTCAATTTATTCCCTATTTATGAAAAGTTATTTATTTTGAAACTGAGCAGCGAACATCCTTAAACAAAGATTCTGGATGTACGCCAAATCAAATGTCACCTAAAGGCTAATACAGTTGTCTACAAGACACATGTTTCTTTACAATGTGCTAAGCTCTCCAAATGCATCAACTCTAGAAAATAAATGATCAAGACTATCAAATATTTATCAAAGCAAAAACGTTGTCCAAAATATAGAAAACAGTGGAATCTTTTAAGGAACAATACTTAGCATTTTTGCAAGTTATTTCAAATAATTGTCAAAATCATAAAATGGCAATTAGCCTACAAATTGCCATTAAGCACTCTCTATATGTCTTCTTCTACGTGTTAAATTTAGAACATTTAAAAGCACAATCTTTTTATCTCATACTTTTTTAAGGCATGATTTTTCATATCTTCCATTTTGCACAGATTGATGGTGGATCAGCTACAGATGAAGAGAAGGCACAACTGTTTACAGATTATGATGTCACTAATATTAACAAGTACACTGTTACAACGATCTACGGGCTCAATCTGACACAGGGAGCCACTTATTACGTGTATGCTATGGGTAAGTCTAGTCTGACGCAAGATTATTTGAATAATCATACTTTGATGATGTAATTAAGATTGTTGATACATTTTATTGGTCAGTTAATAATGCAGTCCATTATACTGATGACCAATAATGATCACGTTTAGGTGAAAGGTATTCCAAAAATATAAAACTCCACGGTAAATTCTGAAAGGGGAAAAATGTAAAAATTGACGAAATCAAATATTAGACTTTATCAACCAACAGAACAATTGGAAAACAATAACTTGGTATAGGCATTTTCATATTTAAAAAAAAACTTTTTTCATGTTTTTGAAGGGATACACAACTGCGTACTATACATGGCTAAATACAGTAAACCTGAAAATTTCACTTATTACTGTGGTATATTCATTGGTGTCCCACCTTTCATGAAAGCAAATGATTGATAAAAATGTGAGAAAAATAGATCATACAGACAAGACTTATCACTGTGTCAACAATTATTTAATGTCCATTTTTATTTTCTCTTCCAAAGGTGCTGATAAATCTGGAGCTTGTGGAATGGTCATGCATGAATTCATTGTGGACTCAACACCACCAGACATGGGCAGGATAAAAGCTGGACCTTATTATGATATGGTAAGTATAATTATGGCCGCAAATATTTAGCAACAGGGAAATTGTGATTTTAAATTTTGACGGAATTTTAGAAAAATACATTGCACTCAAAAACATCTTGGTTTTACTCTGTTGATAAGTTATAAAAAATAACAGAAAAAAAGCAATGATGTTCCAGTTTTTTATATGAAATCTTTGGAAAGGTTATTCTCCTTAAAACATGATTTTTCATTCCAATGTGCTTAGTAAAAACTAATTTAAATACACATCTTTTGAAATGGATCGGAATTTAATGTTTTTGTTCACATTTCAGGTTGTGACATACACTCAATCAAATACCTCAGTACATGTGTATTGGGAGGGATATGGAGATGATGTTTCTGATATAGCCACATATGAAGTATCACTATGGAGAAATAAATCATGTTCAGAAGTTGCCGAGTCTGAAATGGTCGTTAGCTGGATTACCTTGTCAAATAACTATACAGATTATAGCTTCATAGATCTTACTCTAAATGTAAGTTGTTTTGTTGTAAGAATAATCTATTATTCTGTTTTATTCTATTGATCTTAAATGAGGGGGTGTCATCCTAAAATTCCAGAGAAAAAAATCCCGACTCCTGAAAAATTAGAATTTATTTTCTGAGTCCTGAGCAAGGTAAATCTAAAATTCAAGAGAAATTACAGGCCAAATCCTGAATTCCCACAAAAATACAGACCATATCCTAAATTCCCCAAAATACCAGCAAAATCCTAAATTCTCCCAAAACTAAAGTCTTTGTCGTGATGTCCTGAAAAAAAATGTGCTTCCACCCCTCATAGATTTTACAGTACAATCTTTATTACCAATATTATGCTATGTTTTTTGGGAACCTGCATTTTCTTCCTGATGTTCAGATGGAGATATGGTTGGAACATGGCGAAGTTGTTCAAAATCCTTATTCTTGGATTTTTGGTGCATGGATAGTTTTCTCATTTGCCAAAACATCTACCTATAATAATAAATATTCTCTAATTTGAAGATTATGTTTTTTGAAACATTGGATAACAAACAAGATATGTACACACTTTCTTTTTAAACAATGGAATTGTGTTATAAGAAAATTGCAAGAAGTAAAAGTTGATTTTATGACATTTATTTGTTTTTTATATAGAAATCAGAACCACTAAGTGTGAAATTTATCATCAAAAATGGAGCAGGTCTCTCCATAACAGACGAGTCAGTACCAATACTATTAGACATGACCAAACCAACTCCTGGTAAAGTTGTTGATGGCTGGGATTTTAAGCACGATCGTGTTTGGTTTAATTCTCCCAACATTGCTAAAGGTTAGTTTGTAAAACACAAGAAGAAATTTTTTATGCTTTAAATAATTTGTTTGAAAATATAGGGTATACATAAGACAATTCTCCCCTGAAAAAATTGGTTGATACAAAATAATAAAACACATTTGTTATTGCTCTATGTCAGGCATTGTTACTTAATATAAAGGTTCATCAAAGATCCCCCTCCAAAATGTCAGCTTGGGTGGTGGTATCTGATATTTTATGTGCTACAAGGAATGTTGACATCTTTGATGAATAGACATAATCATTAAAAAACCTAGCACCCTTAAAATCCAAAAATTCAAATTACAATTTCTGACTATAGAAATAAAAAATCTATCAATTTTGGAAGATAAAAGAAAAAATCACTTTGTTGGTATTGATAAAATAGTGCATATTCATTTCTTGATAAAATAATGAATATTCATTTCTTGATAAAATAATGAAAATTCATTTTTTGATTAAATAATGAATATTCATTTCTTGATAAAATAATAAATATTCAATTCTTGATAAAAATTTCAGGATCTCTTCTGCATATGGCGACTTCAGTTGGTCAGGCATGTCCAACACGTCCAGTATCCATTGTCAATGATACCAACTGGAATGTCCTTCAGCAAATAGGCTTCAGAGATCCTAAAGGACAGAACTGGCCCATAAAGATGCGTACAGAAAATCTTGGAAAGGAAATTTACGATGATGAAATTTGGATCAAGTTGGCAAGGGATACTAATTTGGATATAATGTATTCTGGAGGATACTACAGAAAAGCTGACTATGAAAGAGGAGGAGAATGGGAGGTTAGTTCAAAACCAAAAAAATCTTTTAATTTGAGGATAGATTTAGTATAGTATAGAATGACAATAGAATTGTTAATACCATGAGCTATGTCGGATATAAATAAACCTTATGCAAGTACATGTGTAAGATTTTTATTGGTTGGGGAACATTCAAATGCTACATAAAAGATGAATTTTGGTCAATTTTGTAGGGTTCTTTCAACTCAGTTTTCAAAAGATTATAATCTTTCCGTAGCGATTGTTTCAACCCAAAATATGTTAACAGATGTATTGATATTCATTAGCATAAAGTCGCTTTCTTTCAGACGCAGCTCACCCTTTTGATATTTTTTCCCAGAACTGAGATCAAACAAATTGTTATTGTAACTAATAAATTAACACCAGGTATATCTTGAAAACTCTTTATCAAAATTCAGTTATTTTTTTATTTTTTTATTTTAAATAATATAAGGTAGCTTAGCTTCCATGTCTTCATTTAAAAAACCAACCAAGGTTTACAATTAAATTTTCAATATTACAGTTTGAAATAAAGGCTGCCAGTGGTGAAGGAATGGCTGCTACGTCTGTCATGTTATGGGATGGACCAGAGGGTGAAATAATGCCATACGATCATGTTCCAGAGGCTGACTGGGCTGCCACAGCCTGTATTTGCTGTTTTGAAAATCCTATTCCAGCAGTAAGTATAAATGCCTTTAAATATGTAAAGTGCACAGCATTATGGGAAATATTTTAAGGTACAAATTGACCTTCATAGATTCAAAATGACAAATATTTTCTTGAAATAATTGGAAAACCACAAGTTTAGAAATTTTATCTTGATTACATTTTTTTTTTTCAAACAAACTTAATATCTTCAGCAAAATTAGCATGTTTGACATAATTCTCTCACAGTAAACGATCAGTTTACTTTAAAAATTATATTTTCCTAAGTCAAACATATTTACATTTGATAGAACTCAAATTTAATGTTTGACATTTTTCTCCATTTTTAGACATGCACTGTCTGTAATTGTACTGCATATTTAGCTGAAAAGTTTGGTAATGGTACTATAGTTGCACCAACAACTGAAGCTGTTCCTGTTGTTGGTAACGCCACATCTTCTCCATACCAAGTGGTAGAAAACCCCAGAGGTGGAGCTGTTACATCACCGATAGATTTATCAACACAGCCTGCCCGAGCATCATGTGGAATTGAAATATTTGCAGGTAAAATACACTTCTTTTATGCCTTACTTATGGCCATGTTGGATCATTCTGTTTTCTGCTTGACATCAATCATACAATTGGATTTTTATGCACCATTTATTATGCCCATTTATGAGCATTATATTTTCTGGTCTGTGCATTCGTCCGTTCGTCCGTCTGTCCTGCTTCAGGTTAAAGTTTTTGGTCAAGGTAGTTTTTGGTGAAGTTGAAGTCCAATCAGCTTTAAACTTAGTACACATGTTCCCTATGATATGATCTTTCTAATTTTAATGTCAAATGAGAAATTTTCTCCCATTTTCACGGTCCACTGAACATAGAAAATGATAGTGCTGATGGGGCATCTGTGTACTGTGGACACATTCTTGTTAGTATTATTTTGATAGTCTTAACCTGTAGTTTTATTTGAAATTTTTCTTATACATACATATTTTACCAGTTTATCATGTCCAAATATGCATCTATTTCAACCTTCAAACAGACTGCTTTATTATTTTTTTTTTAATGTGCCATATCATTAATGATTTTTGAAAAAAGAAATTAACATAATAACTTGAGTTCATTCTGTTTTTTATAGGTGATGATCCACATGTTGTAACATGGTGTAGAATCTTCAATGATACATTACCCCCACAAGTGGTAGAAGATGTCCTCACTTTTGACCCCTCAGCTGATTTCCATACTTACAGGATTGCTGTTGAGTTTGAATCTGACGAAGCTGTGAATGTAAGTTTGTAAAGAAATAAGGGAAAAATAGCAGATATTTTGTTTCTTAGATTGTTCTTATTGTGTATGACAGGAATATTGGTACATGTTATGCTTTTTATGAAATTATTGAATGGAGGGAGTTTGAATGTTATGTATTTAAAGTTAATGGATGAAAGTTGAGATTTTGAAGAAAGGAAAGGAGACAAATGACATTTTATGTATGTGAGAGTAAAATAAAAAGAATCTACGAAATTTGTTTACAGTATTTTATGCAGAAAAAGTATGTGAAATCGTGATCAATTATTTTAAACATTTTTTTGCATGATCTTTTAATATAAGCAACTTGTTCTCAATAATTTTAATGTGTATAATGTATATTCTATGACATTAAATGCATGACCTTTTTCTAATCATTATTGGCTTCAATACATTTTCTAGGATTTTAATCTATTCCTTTTCATTTTCAGCCATCATTGTGTTTCTATTTGTATGTCGATGGTGTATTGTGGAGTAAAGTATGTGGAATACGTGATCTGAGTACAGACACAGACCTAATCTTCCATGTATTCCCTAAAAACAATTATTTACCGCCAGTCGTAGACACTTTTAACCCATACTCCACCAAAGCATTCTTCCGAAGTGTTGTTTTACCCCCTGAGCCAGGTGCACATTGCAGATATGGTGCTCCATTCCGTGGAGGAACAAACCCAATAATCAAGTACGAAATTGGTATCGGAACTACGATATTAGGCACAGAAGTTGTTCCTTATAAAGAAATGATATCTCCATGTCTCCCATGCTATAACTTATGTTCAAGGTACAATTGTAATTCAACATGTGATGCTGAGGAACATGTATTATACCAATTTATGCTTGACAACTTTACTCTACCAGCTACAAGAATGGAGGACAACGAGACTAAAACAATAGATTATTATTTCACAGGTAAAAACCTCACACAGTCCATGCATATGATTTCTTTGATATTGTCTTTTTTAATTCACTGTGCTTACATAATACCATACTCCTTTTATAAACAGAAACTTGTGCCATTAAATGAATATCTCACAGTTTAAAACATGTGCACTAGCACAAATGATGACATTTTGCTTGAAGAGATATTAAATGGTTTTAGGATCAAGAAGTTATTTAAATTTTTATATGAGAAGCATTATGCATTTTTTATCGGGTTTCTTGAAAATTCATCTTATAATGTGTAGATCAGTGATCAAATCAGTATGTATACTTATATTGTTCATTGATTTCTATTACGGTATATAATAATCCTTCTTGAAGTGCACATCTTTGTGATTAAAAAAAAAAGGTGTTGTAGTTTCCGAAAAAATGAAACCTGTAATCCATTTATAGGATTAAAAAACCTTTTATTTGAATAAGAAAAAAAATTTGAACTTGAATGTACTTTTTTTCAGTGAAAGCTGTGCTTGGTTCAGGTGTTACCACTGTTGTGTCTTCAGATGGATTTTACATTGACGATACACCACCAATATTTGATCCTGAAGTGATGGGCGGTGATATTTATATTGATGTAGATCAAGGGGAGTTCACTCCTGTCAGATATCAGGGGTCCAACAGCACTATAAAGGCATTCTGGAGATGTTTTGATGAAGAGAGTGACATTGTGGTTAGTACAAAATATCTTACCAATGCCTGCTATAAAGAAGGTGTGCTTGATTTTTATATAAACGCAAAAGGTGCACTTAATTTAATTGAAAATATTGATTAATTTCCCAACCATTATGTGAAGCATATTTTAATGGAAAAGGTGCACTTGAATTCATTTGAACCTACATTTGGTTACAAAACATTATGTTGTCAATGACATAAAACACTGAACAGTACTGAATTGACTGCATGCCAATGCCTTAAAAGTACTGAATTTACTGCAAGGATAATATTTAAAATAGTCTATTCTTAACAAAACTAATCAGTTTTATGCTGTGGCCTTTTTAACTGGATTTTCAAAGGAAAAAATTGGTTATGGATTTGGGGATGTATGGCGGTAATGTGCAGGCAAATTACTGACAAACAGTGTCAATTCATTTAATGTTGTTATGCTTACAATTTTTATTTTTAACAAAAGTTATGAAAGTAGGAAATGTTCTATGTCTCTTCTATATTTTGTTTTTTTTATTTAAAGGAAAATTTGTGGGCCATCGGAACAACAGTTGGTGGACAAGAGCTACAGGAGTTTGAGTCTATAGAAACCAATCAAACTGCCATTAACATGACATTTGAAGGCATCTTACAACACAATACTTCATACTTTGTATCCCTGATCTGTGAGAATGGGGCTGGACATGTTGTAAGATACAATGATACTAAAGGTATATAACATCTAATGAACTCTGTCATTTCAATTCATTTTGCCAAACAAGCTTGTTTCTAATTTTTCAGTAAATATTAGTTTTTAGGACAATACCTATTTATGAATACAAGTCACAATTCTAGATGAAATTGTAACAGCTAAGGAAGTAATGGTAGAAGAAGATTTGATTAAATATATAATAAACAAATGACAATTTTATGGAAAAAGATTTAAGATGACAAAATGTTGATATAAAAAAGTGGACAATTTGAATTTAGAAAAGCAAACCATGTTTAAATGCAAAAATATAGTTAAAAAGAATTGTACTTGAAAGTATGAATATTAAATCTGTTTGATTTACCTGCCAGGTGTAATTGTACTTCTGGAGGATCCTATAGATGATGTTAATACTACTATACCTGGTGCTACCCAGCTATCAGCTGATGTCACTCCAATAGATTCAATGCAGAGTACTGATCCAACCAAACTAGGAGTTACATTTAGTCTTAGTCATGACGAGGCAGTCAATAGATATGGTATGTACATTCAAGAGATTATTTAACCTGATATTTCCCAGTCTTTACTTGGGTTTTAATACAAAAATCATTATGTCTTCATGCTGAACTGTCAGTGAATTTGTTTTTTTTAGCTCTAACAGGAATTTGTTTTGGGCTAATCATCTTTTTTTATGTTTACAAATATAAGTCTACTTTTGCCCCTCACAGTTGGATTATTATGTTTTTTTACATGATTTAATTTAGATTTTGAGGATATGCGAACTTTTAGAAAAAAAAAATGATTTCACTTATTTAACAAAAAAAACCTTATGTACCAATCAATTTTTTTTGGTAGATTGGTGTCTTGATGCCTTCAAACCCTTAATTTTATGCTTGTGACAACCAAGATATTTTTTTCTTTCTTTTTTTTTTTACCAAAAATATTTTCATTTATGACCTATGAACTATTTTAGGTTCATATTGGAAAATTATATATTAGTTTGAATTGATAATTGAAAAAACTTATAGTGTAAGAATTAAAAAATTCTAAGACTTCAACTTCCTTAGATTTTTATTATAAATACTGATTATAAGTTTTGTCATCTCTGACTGATGTTGAATATTACATGATTCACAAATTTTTTCAGATCTGTGCTGTGGAACAGATGAAGAAAAAGAGGACATTTTCCCATGTACTTGGGTAGGATACAATGTTTCTGGCACTATCATGATTGAAGATGGATATGTGAGAATAAATGGTGTAAACATAAGACGATTATCTGAATTAAACCCTGTGCAAAATACAAGTTTGTCTGAAGCAGACCGTCTGTCTAGTGCCAATAATGTATTCAACATGGAGCCTGGACGTACTGTGTTTATGATGATGAGGTTATGTAATGCAGCCATGAGATGTGTTAACAAGACCATGGGTAGTGTCATAATAACCAATGCCAACACTGATTTAGAAACATCCCTAAATGGATTGGCCATTACGATATCAGTCACTCCAGGGTCTGGTAGAAGGAAGAAGAGAGCTGTCGGAGATGATTTAGTCATTGTTACTCCAAGCAGTAAGTATAAGCAAGATAAAAAATGACGCAACAAATATTTGATGTAACAATAAAGCAACCTTTAATATGAATAGCAAGTATAAAAAGTCAATCCACTAGGGTGACTGAAAAAAAAAGTTTTGGCACTCTTAAATATTTTGTTTAAATACAGTTATTGAACTCAATTGAAGATGTGAATTCAAAATAGCTAAGGACCGACATAATAGAATACTCCCCTCAACCACACTTCTAAAAGAGGCTTCCAGCACAAACAATTAATCAAGCATACAGAAATGTACATGTCGGAATGTTTTGCTTGTTATAAAAAAATGGAGAATGGAAATGGGGAATGTCTCAAAGAGACAACAACCTGACCAAAGAGCAGAAAACAGCCAAAGGCCACCAATGAATCTTCAACACACGGGGAGAATCACACATCTGTAGGAGTGCTTCAGCTTGCCCAGACAGTATATTGTTATTTTTAGATTACCACCACATATATCCTTTCTTGTTTTATTTTAGATTTGACTTCTGGACACAGTACAACATTTACAATCCTAACACCATCTGAGTTGACAGCAACCTATGATTCTGCAGCATCAACAGATTTTGTACCTTATATTGTTGATCCATCTACTACAACTGATTTAGTGGATAGAACTCTGCTTGGAAGGTAAGATAATTAAACTGAAAGTTACAAATGGGTTTTTCATGATGTTGGAAGTTGAAAATATTAAAAAATTCTTATTTCATAATCTTCAGAAATGTTTTGTCTAAATTTTGACTAATTTCAATCACTTAATGGATATGGTGTGGCCCTTTTGTAGATTAGTATACATTGTAAATTTCACATGATTTGAAACCCTATATTGGTATGGTACAATTATCAGTAACAAATGTCTCAAGTTTTTTTTATCCTTTACAGAAAAGTTTGTTGCCATTTAATTATGAGGTTATTATCTGTTTTAGATTCTTAGGAAGTGAATTTGCCTTTGCCTTTGTGTCTGTTGGACACATTATGATGCCTGGACCTATTCTAATGACATTCAGTGATGTTGCTGGACCAGGACCCCATGATTCAGGCAATAGGACTATATTGGCACATTGGAATCCAGGTAAAAGTTAAAACTAATTGTGTTGCACAGCCTCATTTTTCTTTTACTTTAAACAATTCATCATTCTTTCGTTTAAATCTAAACCTAAATGCAACTGGATATTAAGCATGCAAGCAAAATCAGTCAACCAGTTAGTTTAGGCATTTCGTTATGAGATCACCTTAGTACGTTGAGCTTATTAATTATGTTTCTCATAATTTGCCTTGTTTTTTTTGCTGATGTGGCATGTAAATATGCAATCAATGAAAATGTGTCTCCCTTAAACATTACACATATAACTTTATGATTCCCTTAACCCTTATCATTGTATAAAAAGATATAGTTTGTTAGAAAAAATGAAATACAGAAGGAAGTTGAGTAAAACAGTATTACAGGATGAATTAAATAAAAAAGGGAATATCAAAATTATTGGACAGTACAACAGGTTTCCCTAAGAAAGTACATTCATAAAACTAAAGAAACAACAGTTAAAACTATAAGGTCCAGATAGCCTTAAAGGCCTTATTTGTCATCCTTTTTATCGAAATAACTTATATTTTTCAGTGAGACAATTGTGGGAGGAGTCTAGTAGAACCTGTAATGAAACAGATACTGAAGTCTTCAATAATGATGGTACTGTCACTGTCAAGGTATTTATTAATTTTATTTCTGTCATTCCTACATATAGTCCTCAGTTTTTTTACCTATGAAGATGTGCATTTGATTGAGTCTTTTCTGAATTTTGATCTCTAATGAAATTTTTCTAGAACTTATTACTCTTTTGTAAAAATTCTCTTTAGCTGGTTATTAATTTCAAGCCAATTAACCTGATTTTTAACTAACATTCTGGGCTGCTTTATGATTGTATTGTTCAAGATCTTCACTATTTGTTTACAATTTCATATGTCCATTTATTTTTTGCCTGCCAATGCAAATAACACTTTCATTAATTTTATGTGTTTTTCTACATTACTTTTTCATTTTTACACTGCCGATAGTAAATACAATGTCAATTATTAGTATTTGTGTTTTACTTTTAATTTTGGGTACATTTTCCTTTCATGTTATTTATAAGATTTCATTTAACATATGCTAATAAGATTTATTCCTAAACTTCAAAAACAGATCTAATTTTGTATTTTTCTATCATGTTTACAGGTATGCAACACCTGGAGAGATTTGACAGAAGGTGCAGTCAATGATCCATACTTTAAACATGAGACCATGTTCTCTCTGGCTAATGCCAAGGCAGCCATTACAAATTCAGAACCCCATCTTACAGTTCCAGATGTTATCTACATGTCAGAAGATGCAGGTAAGACATGGGATACAAAAATGTCTTCAGAAATAAAAAATCATGAAATAATTTGTTCTTGCTTTAAATGAAAAATGTGTTTTGAATTAGATTGATATAAGGGAGTTACCAATGTACCACAATTATGCAATACTCTAATTGAACTGTAAATACTCCATTTGACCCCAACATGGTAAAATCCTATCTGTAATGCATGAGGATTTGATTGGTGATCTTACAATATGCTGACAATTTTTAAGGAGGTTTGCTCCTGGAGCCCCATTCTATGCTAGTGCCATTCCAGTTTGGTAAATTTTTAATTTCTTAAAGTTCTTTTATAATGGCATTTGATAATTAGTTTGTATTAAAATTGTTTGTTTTTTTAACTATTGTTATTTGTATATTATAGGTACAATACAGTACCAGTTGGAAGCAACAGATGATGAGGGAGATACGATTGAGTTCTATTTGGTCGGTAACTACACTAATTATACCATGGGAACACCTATCCTGTCTGTTGATGGAATGTAAGTTCATTTAATGATGATACTGGAAGTATAAGATTGTAGCATACAACATTCTACCTTTGGTTAGCTTTTTACTAATGTATGATTTTCACATAGATCTTAAAAAAAGTTGCAACACCCGTACTAACATATACTTTGTTAATCTACATCTGTTTAGTCTCAATGTTGAAATTGAAGTTCTAGGAATCTAAAAGTTTTAAATATTTCAAATTATATGGTATACCATATTTTAAAGTAAATCCATTTCAAATATTTTTTTAAATCAATACTTGTATTTTATTTATCTCTGTAGCCTGCAATACACATTTGTGAAAACTATTTGAGAAATTAATTGTTTTTCTATTTACAGACTGCTGTTCACACCTTGTGATAATTGTCAGGGTATTCAGACATTCCCAGTGATCTTGCAAGAAGTACAAGATGATCCAGATATTATTCCACCAAATAATGTAACAGTATGGCTGACTGTCAATGTAACAGATATAGCAGATCCTCCAACTATCTTCCTGACTATATTAGGAGAATCTCAACTACCAGCAGATCCTACGGAACCAGTTTTGGTAAGTTGTATCCCCTCAGTTATCCAGTCTGGTTGCCATGTATCTGTAATGCCTTTTGTTTTGAGAACCAGTTTCATTATGGGAGCTACCATTTGATTTTTATGGGGAGGCTAGGATGAAAAATTTTGTCCTGCATTTTTTTTTAGTTGTAATCTCTGTCCTGCCTTTTTAGCTCACCTGGCCCAAAGGGCCAAGTGAGCTTTTCTCATCACTTGGCGTCCGGCGTCCGTCGTCCGTCGTCCGGCGTCTGTCGTCGTCGTCGTCGTCGTCCGTCGTTAACTTTTACAAAAATCTTCTTCTCTGAAACTACTGGGCCAATTTTTACCAAACTTGGCCACAATCATTATAAGGGTATCTAGTTATAAATTGTGTCCGGTGACCCGGCCAACCAACCAAGATGGCCGCCATGGCTAAAAATAGAACATAGGGGTAAAATGCAGTTTTTGGCTTATAACTCAAAAACCAAAGCATTTAGAGCAAATCTGACCAAGTAAAATTGTTAATCAGGTCAAGATCTATCTGCCCTGAAATTTTGAGATGAATCGGACAACCCGTTGATAGGTTGCTGCCCCTGAATTGGTAATTTTAAGGAAATTTTGCTGTTTTTGGTTATTATCTTGAATATTATCATAGATAGAGATAAACTGTACACAGCAAAAATGTTCAGTAAAGTAAGATCTACAAATAAGTCAACATGACCAAAATGGTCTGTTGACCCCTTTAGGAGTTATTGCCCTTTATAGTCAATTTTAAACCATTTTACGTAAATCTTAGTCATCTTTTACAAAAATCTTCTCCTCTGAAACTACTTGGCCAAATTAAACCAAACTTGACCACAATCATCATTGGGGTATCTAGTTAAAAAATTGTGTCCGGTGACCTGGTCAACCAACCAAGATGGCCGCCATGGCTAAAAATAGAACATAGGGGTAAAATGCAGTTTTTGGCTTATCACTCAAAAACCAAAGCATTCAGAGCAAATCTGACATCGGGTAAAATTGTTTATCAGGTCAAGATCTATCTGCCCTGAAATTTTGAGATGAATTGGACAATCCGTTGATAGGTTGCTGCCCCTGAATTGGTAATTTTAAGGACATTTTGCTGTTTTTGGTTATTATCTTGAATATTATTATAGATAGAGATAAACTGTAAACAGCAAAATTGTTCAGCAAAGTAAGATCTACAAACAAGTCAACAAGACCAAAATGGTCTGTTGATTTCTTTAGGAGTTATTGCCCTTTATAGTCAATTTTTAACCATTTTTCGTAAATCTTAGTTATCTTTTACAAAAATCTTCTCCTCTGAAACTACTGGGCCAAATTAAACCAAACTTAGCCTCAATCATCATTGGGGTATCTAGTTTAAAAATTGTGTCCCGTGACCTGGCTAACCAACCAAGATGGCCGCCATTGCTAAAAATAGAACATAGGGGTGAAATGTAGATTTTGGCTTAAAACTCTGAAACCGCAGCCTTTAGAGCAAATCTGACATGGGGTAAAATTGTTTATCAGGTCAACATCTATCTGCCCTGAAATTTTCAGATGAATCTGACAACCTGTTGTTGGGTTGCTGCCCCTGAATTGGTAATTTTAAGGAAATTTTGCTGTTTTTGGTTATTATCTTGAATATTATTATAGATAGAGATAAACTGTAAACATCAATAATGTTAAGCAAAGTAAGATTTACAAATAAGTCAACATGACGGAAATGGTCAATTGACCCCTAAGGAGTTATTGTCCTTTATAGTCAATTTTTAACAATTTTCATAAAATTTGTAAATTTTAACTAACATTTTCCACTGAAACTACTGGGCCAAGTTCATTATAGATAGAGATAATTGTAAGTAGCAAGAATGTTCAGTAAAGTAAGATGTACAAACACATCACCATCACCAAAACACAATTTTGTCATGAATCCATCTTCTTCCTTTGTTTAATATTCACATAGACCAAGGTGAGCGACACAGGCTCTTTAGAGCCTCTAGTTATTTTTCACTCTATTCGGTCCTGCCTTTTTTTTTATTAGTTTATCCTGACTTTTTTTACCTAAATTGTCATCCTGCCTTTTTTTTTGCAAAGTGTCTCATCCTGCCTTTTTTTTTACTCAAAACTCCTGTCCTGCCTATTTTTTTCAAATTTCATCCTAGCCCCCCCCCCCATAAAAATCAAATGGTAGCTCCCTAAATTGCTACAAATTATTTATTGATTTATTTTATTATTAATATTTTCCCCGGCAAAAAAAAGTTGTTATTAAGAATAGTCATCTTTTGATCTGACCTTGTGTCTTCTAATGAGAATTTAAAGTATGGGTTTTGTGGTCAACTGGTGAAAAGTTATGGTCATTGTTACCAAATATAGAAAAAAAAGATAAATATTATAAAAGTTTGCAAACTGATTTACTCATTATTGTGCAACAGAAAAAGTAAGAAAATATAAAAACAAACAGAAATGTTCTTTTTACACGCTTTAAATAGACCATTATAAGTTTAGAATACTCGTTACATTGATCTGCCTGTGGCACCTGTTGTGGTACTCTCATTAGTACAAACCCTGTAATGAATCTAATTTTGTAGGTTACACATGTGAAAAAAGGTTGTGTTTAAGTATTGATTAAGTCTTATTTATCAATTACAGGTTTATCTAGAACAGAAGAATGAATGGAATCAACATGTCTGGTCCCCATCCTGGTATGCGTTACTAGGAGCTTATGATATTGAGTTAGGGGATACACTCAATCTTTATGTCCAGGAACCAGTCGGTGGAGTTATGAATATCACAGACAATTCAACCAGTTTACCAACCATTGCTAATCCATGTCCAAATGTTACAGAAAGAACTGTAAGTTTATTTCAGTAGAGAGTAAACAAATGTTGAAACTCTTAATTATTTACTCTCAGCTAAGGTTTCATAAAAACCTAAACTCAAAATCTTTATGCATTTTAAGAGTTTTTATTTCAAGATTTATTGTGAAACTCAGACACTAGAATTTTACATTACAAACAAATTTTTGTCTGTATAAAATGATTTTATGAAGAACAAAAAAGTTCTAATGCTAGTTTGCTTTCACTTTGATTAAATGAATAATTATATATGACGAGAACTTTAATTTACTACTAGCATACAGCAATTTGACTGTATTATAGAATCCACCCTAGTAAACATATGTTTGAATCCATTCAAGATGTTTAGGGTCTATTACAAAATTTCTTGATTGTATCAGTTTTAGTGTTGGACCAAGCTTGTTTATTAATTTATATTAAATAATTCAGTTTTTCTTGGAAATTTCTAATATCTATAAATAGAACCATGAATTGACTTAGCCTTTGTTTCAGTTGTCAAATACTCACATACTGTAAATTAAAACATGTTTGGGACATTTATATTATTGTTAAAATTGTAATTTGATAGGTGTCACTTAAATTAAGTCTTGCATTTAAGGTTTTGTATGCAATATTACTTGAAATAGCAAGGATTGACCTCCCATTTGTGTTCATTGTTCAATAATGGCATCTATAAATTTCTGCAAATTTTTTTTTAAAAACCTGTGTACAAATGTATGAATAAAAAATTGTTCATTTCTAATTTACAGGATAATTTGGTGTTCCCATGTGATCTAGGCCTGTTAAAACCAGTAAATGAACATGAATGGAACCATATGAAGTTGGCATATGTGCAGAACTATTCCTTCTCTGGCTACGATGAGGCTAAAGTCTACTTTGCAGACACTAATGGTGCCTTGTCACGTCTTGTCACCATAAAATTCACGGTGATGGAGTCACCATGTCGAAATGAGGGAGAATGCGAACGTACGTTTACCTAAATATTTGTAAAGTAAAATATGGGAATTCAAAGTATTTTTATTTCTGCCAATAAAAGATCATCATTGTTAAATTTCTAATTTCTAACCTCAACTGAACATAAAAATTTATCAATATGATACAAAACTTTCACATGGGAACTGTAGCCACTTGCAAAAGTTGAGTGCATTTTTGAATAAATATTGTAAATATTGTATGATAAAGTTTTAAATAGTTTCAAAAGTTTGTTCTTTTTAATTTCATATCTTAAATCCATCTAGGGCATATTCTTGAATATGTTTGTTTCTGTATGACAACACAGCATATTTTCAAAATCAAATATTTATGTTTTCAGCAAAGAACGACAGTATATCCTATCCATGTGAACATTACCGTAGGGCAATTGAAAGTTTTGATATCAACTACAACTGTATATGTGCCTCTGGTTGGACTGGAATCCATTGTGAAGAGAATATCAACGAGTGTATTAGCTCCCCTTGTCCAGATCCATTTGTATGTTATGACTACATCAATTATTACGAGTGTGCTTGTCCCCAAGATAATCCAAACTGTTTGTTGCGTCCATGGATGATTGCTTTGATTATCATTGGAATATTACTAATTGTAGTAATCATACTTTTGATAGTCTACAGATGGAAAAGAAGAGAGTAAGTGTCCTTTATTTAACACAGTTTGTGGGAGTTATCTTCCATTATTTGTATGTGATTTCAGTTAGTTTGTATAGTTATTTTTATTCCACTACCAGTGATATAATTAGCTAGAGGTGTGGTTTTGGAAAATATTTTTCTTTGACATAATCTTCAATATGTTTTAAAAAAACCAAATCACTATTTTGAGAATACATGGAAATAATGAGATGTGATTTATATTTTTATTTTTTCAATATAAAACCTGTACAACTTGAGACAACCGTATAATCCAAGAGCTCTGCTGAAGGGATTATGTTGGTTGAGAGATTTTTAACCATGTGTAATACTATATCATATCATATACACATATCATATACATTTTAGAATATCTAAAACTGTTCTTTCTCCTAATGATAATTTTCAAAAGTAACAAAATAGGGGAGACAACTTTTAACATACTCAGTAAACACAGTGGTAACATATGCACTTTAAGCATACCTAATGATCATTTTTATAGTGAAGTGTTTTTTTATTTCACAGTAAATACATCTGTTTTCTTATGAATGAAACTTAATAACTGATAC
This sequence comes from Mytilus galloprovincialis, assembly GCF_965363235.1. Taxonomy (NCBI): domain Eukaryota; kingdom Metazoa; phylum Mollusca; class Bivalvia; order Mytilida; family Mytilidae; genus Mytilus; species Mytilus galloprovincialis. Next base: position 41,197,197 of record NC_134850.1, on the reverse strand, counting down.
ATATATTGACTTTCAGGAGTCATATACCATGGGTTGAGAAGTACATCTTATGTCAAGGTGGTGACACTGCCAACTCCTATGGATCACAAGCCTCTCTTGGAGATTTCATGGATGATTCTGACCGAATGTCAGCTGATAACCCTTCATTTGGTATGTGTATTATATGTGTAAAAAGTGCTCTATAATAAATTTATTGAAATACAACTGAATGTTATATTTGCGTAATGACTTCAGGATTTTCTTTGATTTGGCAATTGAAAAATGAAACATATTAAAATTGAGACGTGTTTAAATATCTAAATCTCATGCAATAAATTTTTTAAAAAGCAGGATATTGTATTACAAGTATATAGCGTTTATTGTGTATTTTATATTTCACATGTGGAAGCCTTGAATTTTTTTTTTTATTACAATTTTTTTTTTTATCACAATTTTTGTATTACTTTTCTGTATGTAAGTTTCAGAATTTTACTTGAACATTAAAAAATATATTATTTATACTATATATTATTAGATTGTAAGTCATAAAATATAAGTAAGCTAAGCCTTTTTGTTTTGTTTCATGCGGTGCTTTTTAGAAGGAAATAAATTTATAAATAAGTATATTCAGTAGAACTTTTAATTTGCTTTAGCAATATAGTTAATTATAATTTTTTTAAATTTTTATTTGCAGATTTTAACAATCCAGATAAAACGGTAAGTTATTTTGGTTTGTCTTTATTGTTTATCATCATTTTATATAAAAGCCTGTGTTTCTGGAAATTTTCCAACAAACAATATCTATTGACAAGGTTGGATAAGTATAAATAAAAGTGTGTTTAGGGTCATGCAGTGTTGCATTGAAGACCTACTGTAGGCCCTGAAATGTTTTCTAGTTTGTGATTCTCTTTGACACATTACCCATTTCCATTCTCAATTATATCAAGCTCTTAATCATTCAAGATCTTCTATCAAAACCCAATGCCTCCAAGTAAAACAAAAAAAAACATAGTCACATATAAAAAAAATCACTCAAGAGGTTTCTGAAATGTAAAACTAAAGATATGGCAGTGTTCAATTGTTTTTTTAAGCACTTAAGAAGGATAAAAAGATACATAGATAGGCTGTTGTCTGCTCTATGGTCGGGTAGTTGTCGCTTTGACACATTCCCCATTTCCTTTCTCAATTTTATAGATAAATGATCAGTAAATTAGACTAAGTATAACCTTAATCACTACGGAATTGGAAGGACAATTCTTGAACTTGATTGCTTTATAAATATTATAGCCATAGCAAAAATATTTGAATTCAAACTACAGCTTGAAAAACCCAAACAAAAAGCAGACAACAGCCAAAGTCCAGCTATGGGTCTTCAACGCAGGGAAGGAAATCCCACACCCAGAGTTGGTTCTCAGCTGGCACCACAATAAATTGTGTACTAGTTAGTGAAAATGGACATCACACTTAACTTCATTAAGTAACTTTTGTTATTTAACATTTTGTGTTAGTTATAGTAATTATTTGGGCTGTAAATTTGTATTTACCCCTTAATCCCTGCAAAGAAAAATTATAAATATCTTTTTTCCATTTCAGGACTTCCCTCCCAAAGGTGATTGGAACGCTGAGAAACGTCATATGACTTCTTCATTTGATCCTTTGATAGCAAGTTCCGGCCCTAAAATTGCACCACATCCATCTGAAGTGGTTGAGCCCAATCTGTCTGCAGACCTAGATGCCATGTCAAATAATAAACCAGGGTCCTCAGGTTCTGGTACCCCTACACCACAGCCCATGTCCAAGAATGCTGCCCGATGGGCACCAGCATCTAGTGGTGGATCACCAGCACCATCAGGCCAAAATACACCTCCCTCTAATGAATCTGAGGATGGTCGGTCATCTGGAAGTAAATCTCCATATCGTGTCAGTGACAGTCAGACGTCAACAGCAGACCCTGGTAAAATATCCGTGTATGATGGAACAATGACACCTATACTATGAGGACTTTGATCACAACTGATTCATTTAAATGGACAATGGAAACTGAACATGGACAAATATAATATATTTATATTTCTACCTATTAGCTACATTTCTGTTTAAAATTTTCTTTTCTTGATAGATTTTAAATATTTTTAAAATATTTTTTTTACTGAAAATGATATTATCTATTTGAGATGAATGGAATCTGTCCAGTTGGGTATTTTAATGTGATAAATATATCCGTCCATGACGTCAATAAAGTTATTTGTTATATTTTGTATTTATTTATATATTTGATATTTATGAACAAATTAATTTAATTTTCATATACATGTACTACAGCAAAAATACAATTTTTCATAGATATATTTTATATAATTATTTTTTATGTATGGTTCAGAAATTGAAAAAAATGACTGTGATGCTTTTTATACTTTTTAGTATAAATAAAACTTTACTATATTTCTGACATTGTCTAATAAACTTTAAAAAAAGTTGTCCCTATTTATTTCTTTATGATGCAAAGGCCTAATGACATCTGAACAGATTTGTGACAGTTAGTTGTGTTGAACTATTAAAAAAGGGAGATCTAGAATGATTGCATACAACTATCCATAAAAACCAAAGAACAAAGATGTGAACTAAAACATACCACCATGGTCTTTCAACAATGAGCACACCCTTAACCTATAGTAAATTAAGGCAATAGTTGAATATGCAATAGTCATAAATCAACTTAACTGAAACAAATCTGGGTCACAAACCAAATCTGAATGGTAACATCAACTATAAGAGGAAAACAAAGCAACAACAGAAACAATGAACAGCTCAAAAAACAAACGCCACCATATATAGAAACTGACTATTTGACAACTGGCATATGATAAACTAAGAATTGCAGGTGATAAAAACATGAAACGTTTGCAAGTGACAAAACCAACTGCCTGACTTATACCTTAACAAAAACTACAAATAATTACTGAAGATAGCAACCAACATTACAACTTGTTTTTAAGTTCCTAGCCTTGGACTTGCATATAAAAAAATGTGGAGGGGTTCAACATAATGTTTCCGCACTTTACCCTCCTTAACTTTGAACAGTGGTTAAGAATACCAACACAACAATGGACAAAAACCTTTATCAAAGAGTAAACTAAGAAATAATGGGGATAACAAAAATCATGAAATATTTCAAATGAGAAAATCAACTACCTGAATTTTACAATGGCAAAAACAACAAATAATTATAGAAGGTAGCAACCGACATAAATAACTGGTTTATAAGGGTCTGGCCTTGGATTTGCATATAAAAATGTGAAGGGGTTCAACATGTTATTTAGCAATTAACCCTCCATTAACGTTGAAGAGTTGTGTTAAAATATGAACACAACAAAAGAACAAATTTCATGTGAAGCCAGTTTATGATCTATTTCATACTATTTGAACTCTTGATTGTGTAAACTCTGTTTTTGTAACATAATTAAGCTCACTAAATTAATCAATAATTAATATGTTAATTAAAGAATGTCAATTTAATTTGCACTACCTAGGAAGACATTCAAAAACGGTCACCATAAATTGGATTTGTGAGATTTACTATTGTGATTTCAAATTATGCTGCTAAAAATAATGCAATCCACGCTTTGAGAATATATTTGGATGGGGGGTATCGATGGAAATATTTCGAACCCCAATTGGATAAAAAAAAAATTGATTACCAGCATCGAAAAAAAAACCACCGGAATAAAACGTTCGCGCGGAAAAATTTCAGGCTCAGATAAATTAACAAAATACCCCCCCCCCCTTTTTTAAGTTTACGTGGATGCTTCTTTATAAAAGCTATTTTGATGATTTGCAGTAGTTTAAAAATAATAAAGATGTCTCGATTAAGCATTAGAAAACGTAGGCTGCAGCAGCGTGCTTACAGGCGAAGAATATATATTTTTATTCTCATAAAGCCAATGCATTACATCGGTGCAGAGATTGAAGGAGAAGAAGGAATGATATTTTAGGGATCACTATATTCCTATCTTTTCTGTTTGTTTCAAATGGTTTTTCTTCTCCAAGGAGTATTTGGCAAAGGGAGGGGGTAATGTTGGTTTTTTTTAGTTTTAAGGGTAATTTAACGGATCCGAGATACATGACTAGACAAGCAATACATTTACCTCACACTTTTTAAGTAATGCATTTATGAGTGACTCGTTGTTTGAGTAAAGACCAGTGGCAAACATTTATGTGCAAGTCAAGTCGATTAGGAAAGACCTTAAAATTTTCAAATGAATTATGTGTTCGGCAATGATGCTGCTTTGAGTCTTGATAAGGGCTTAATAAAGCAACGTTAAGTTTAAAAAAAAACCTAAATAAATATATCAAGTTTAGACAACATTTCTGTAAAGAACTTTATTAATAATTATTATAAATATCAATTTTATTCAAAATTTGTTTCTTCCTTAAATATACACGGTGAAACTAATGTTTAAAATGCCTAGTTTTTTGTACACTTAATCTACACAAGGCCTACATCGAGTATCGACTGCATGTAGACAAAACATGTTTTACACTACATGTAAACATTGAATTTTATCAATGGGAACGTAATTTTGTTTAGTTTACGTGTGAGTTACACTTACACAACACCGAGTTTAGGTCAATGTGAACACGGCCTTAGTTGTCCTTAATAAATCAATAAATAAAAAAAACCGTTAAGTCTTGACTCCGAGCTCTGATGATATTGTATTCAGTAGAACAGTAACATGATTCCAATGTCCAGCTGTCAAAGGTTGGTGGTTCTATACATGCACTGCACCAATAAAAACCTAACACCACATTACAACTTATTGTGGTGGAATCGGGGCTTGACACCAAAAATCAATCAATCATACACATTTTACCTTTTTAAGTCATATCAGTGACTGGTGAACAATAATGTTTATCAAGTTCTTGAACCAATGCATGTATATATCATAAACTTAGTCTTTTGTGCGCGAATTTATCATTTTTTACACAAACATATCGTATTATCGTCATTTTTCCCCTCTCTATCTGTTATGATGAGAAAATATGGCTGCTGATTAATTGCCGTGTTATGAAGCCGTAGTTTACCAATTGTCACCTTATAGTAAACAATCAACAAAAAAACATGGGTATTTTACACGTGTATAGCATGTGCAATCAGATACTAGTTTGTTTTAATGACAGATTCATGCGTATTGCCACCACCGAATTTTTGCGTGGAGGGTCACGCTAAGGTCACTATTCATACGGAAAAAATATGTCGGCGAATTGCTTTTCTGGAAGCAAACAATTAAAAAAAAAGCAAACTCTTCTAAATGTGGACAATTAAAGAATTTTCTTTAAAAAAAAGGTATATGTACATAAGTTTTATTATGAAAACTATCCATTAAGTTATAAAAAAACATATGCATATATTTTTTTTTAATTTGAGGTGTCATATGACTTTCAAGTATATATTTCACTGTTGTTTTTTTCCTAGCTGACCTGTCTCAAAAGAGTCAGTGTGAACTATTATCATCACTTTACATTTTCCCATTGATTGTAAACATTTTTTTAATCTTGCATCTGAAAACACCAGACCAAATAAAACAAAAAATTGGGTAACAATCATTTCAAGGTGTATTTAATTGGTGTTCTGTCAATAAACCATCATGAGTGCCATTGAACTTAGAACAGGACTGAAAAGCAAAAAACGATGACTCTGGCTCAATATTTTGAAAGTCGTTATACAAAAAATACAGTTAAACAAACAATATTGTTTCCAAACTCTAGGAGTTGGGGTCATATTGCATTCACCTTATCTATTCTGTTTGTCCAACAAATATTTGAACACTATCTTGGTACTACTAAACACAAAGACTTCATATTGGGTCAACAACTTGATTAGGGGACAGCTGAAGGACGCCTTCGGGTGCGGGAATTTCTCGCTGCATTAAAGTCCTGTTGGTGACCTTCTGCTGTTGTCTGTTCTATGGTCGGGTTGTTGTCTCTTTGAAACATTCCCCATTTCCATTCTCAATTTTATATATACTGAAGCTAATGACACCTTTTTCTATAATTGCTAATGCTTTAAATTTATAGATATGTTGATTGGACTTATTTACTACTTGGTAACAAATTTCTCAAGAAAGGACTAAATATTTGGTCAGCTTGGCAACAATGAGTTGTATGTTTTAAGTATTTTTCTTTAGATTAGATCATTATGGCACATATTTTCTGCTTACTAATGCTTTGAATTTTTGTCAATTTTGGATGACGTCTTGAAAACATAATGGATTCAGAGCTGAGACTGTTGTTTTATAATTCCTTAAATAGTGAGACTTGAAATTTCTAATAGAATTAGAAAAATTATCAATTCTCGTTGTTCCGGAGCTACTGTTTTACTTTCTGTCTACACTAGATAAATGGTTATAAAATATGTATCAAAGAAGAATTTAATGGATGAATCAAATATAATTTTCTTTCAAAGACTAAACATATAATCCATATATATAATAACAGGATGCAGATGAAAACAATAAAAGCGGAAACAACCAATGATAATATATCAGTGATATAGAAGTTCTCAAGTTAAGTTTATCTTCATATCATTTATGTGTTTTTTTCTTTATTTTACGGTATTGTTGAGATTATCAATGCAAGAATTCAAATGATAACGACAAGGTGCATTTATTTACCTTAGATCATCTGGTGTAGTTAAATATATCGTAGATAATTTACATATCAATCTAACAGTTGAGAAGGAAGTTAAAACCTAGTCATTCAAAATGGCGATTGCACCAGACCAAACAGATAATTTTGATGATTTGTTGACGTGTACCATCTGTTTGGAGACCTTTACAGGTCCAAAATATTTACCATGTCTCCATACTTTCTGCACGGCATGCATTAACACTTACATTTTATCGACTGCGGGGAAGGAGAAAACCAAAACATCGTTTAAGTGTCCGATTTGTCGACGGGATGTTTTGATGGCAGAGTCGACAGGAAACCCGGAGACCTGGGCTGAAAAATTACCAGGTAATCATTTTGTTGCTTCAATGATGGATAGACAAGCAATAAGAAAAAGCGAAAAACTATGCGACTCTTGTAAAGCGAACAATGAATCGAATAAAGCGTCATCTTGGTGTGTTGTATGTGAAGAGGCCTTTTGTGGATCTTGTGAAAAATATCACAAATCGTTTAAGATGTCAGCAAAACATCCTATCGTGTTGCTGAATGACATTGCTACTAACAAAGAACCGGTAAGCATTTCTTCGTTGATATATTGCGAAGAGCATCAAGGGAAGGTAATAAAGGCTTACTGTATTGATCATTCAAAACCATTATGTACATTGTGTGCCACTTTATCGCATAGGAAATGCGAAGATGTCATAACAATCGAGAAGGCCGCTTCAGGTATTAAAAAATGTGAAAAAGCAATTGCATTGTCTACAGAACTGAAAGAAACCAGCAAACAGCTGTCCGACGTATTACAAAGTAGAAAAGACCTGACGACCGATTTCGAAAAAGAGACTGAAGCTATTCTAACGAAAGTCAGTACCATTAAGGATAACATTATCAAACATTTAAACAAAATTGAAAATCAAATTAAGGACGAAATAAAATCACTGAAGAAGGAAGCAGGTCTGAAACTTTCGGAACAATCACAAGAACTTGAGAATCTGAAGAGTACGGTTAATAACTGGACTACTATTTTTGATACCTGTTTACAACATGGATCCGAAGTGCAATGTTTACTAGAAATGAACAAAATCAATGAAAATAAGGTTAAATTTAGAGATGCGTTTACGGAAGGGACAAAGGAAATGAAGAATGTTTCCATGCTTCTAGAGACTAATGATATAGCAGAGAAATTTCCAGAAAGAGTCGTAGCTATAGGAGTTGTTAAACTAGTTGAAACCAACAAAAGTTGTCCAAAATTATTTTTATGTAAGAACGTAAATTTTCGCACGGGGGAAATAAATGTAATTAAAGTTATAGAGCTTACTGGAAGTTCTCTGACGTACCCAAGTGGTATTTTTATGAAAGATGAATACGTCTTTACTCATAGAAATTTCTCTAAAGTCTTAAAGTATAATAACAACGGAGACTTTCTCGCTGAACTTAAGCTACCAATCCCACCAAACGATATCGATCAAATGAATGACACAACTGCTGCTGTTTCATCAGGTTCTTATACTTTTTATATCATCAACACGCATGATATGACACTGTGCCGTAAAATTAATAACACATGTGCAGTTCATGGATTCTGTTATGTTAGTGGGGAATTTATTCTTGCATGTGGCAAAAGTCTAACCTGGATTAACTCATCAACTGGTGTCAAAAATGAACAAGCTACAACAAACGGAGACACCTATCTAATCTATGCACAAGACCGAAACAATTACATTTGTGCAGATGGAACAAATACAGTGTCCAAAGTGGTAAATCATACAAAAGTCTTTACTTACAAAAGTGATATACTTCTAAAACCTAGAGGTATTGACAAGGACTGTGATGGCAATGTGTATATTTGTGGATATGCTTCAGCAAATATACACGTACTAAGTCACGATGGCAGGTTGGTGAGAATCATTCAAGCCAAAAGTATCGGAATAGAAAGCCCGTGGGTAGTACGTTTCAAGAAAAATAGCAACCAGTTCTTTGTCACATGCGTTACAACGGGGAAAGTTGTCGTGTGCGAAATTGTTTGAACTATGTAGCATTATATATTTAGATAAATTTGTAATGTTGAACATGGGTTTTGTTTCATATTTTCTGACAAACAAGTAGACAAGGAAATGAGCCATATTCTTGATATCATTTCTGGGATTTGTAACATCATGAAATGTATATTTATAAGGTTCAATTTAGCGTAAAATGTTTTTTGCAAAGTTGTACCCATTTTGCTGATATAAGAAGTGATATCAGGTCTCTAAATATTTGTATATAAAAATCAATTGTGAGTCAAAGGAGATGTTTGATATAGGTAAATGAGAGAAAAAAATCAAGATATCGAGAGCTTAGTATGCAGTTTTCTAAAGCGAATGACATTAAAGTAACTAATGTTCCATCATAATTTGTATAATCAAATTATATTTTCGAGTTTTGAACTAAATTGACTGAATGTGGCACAAAACTAAATGCATGCAATTGGAAAAGAATATTTATATTCGAATTTTTGTTAATGCAGTTCACATCTGCTCGAGATGTAAAAGTAAAAAAAAAACAAAAAACATTATATTATTTTTGTATGGTGTTTCCTGCCTTGTTATAACATGCAGGTTGTTTGAATGACCTGAAAAAATTGTTTTGCCTTTTGTTCACAGATTTTCTCGTTTCAACATTTTTGTTTCGAAATATTTTGTTTTGGGAAGACTTCATAAAAGAAAGACGAAATATACCAAAGGGTCATTCAGACTTATTAGTCGAAAATGAAATAATAACGCTTTATATGGAACAATGATAACCATTTTACAATTGGCCCTGTGTAATCGAACACTTTTCAAATGAGACCTTCAATTAGTCCATAGTAGCAACCGGAAAGATAAATTTTATTAAAGGATTGTGCACACAAAATCATTCATATTTAGGTAAATCGACGATTGACATATTTTTAATCAATGACATGAAATTAAGTGAGCTATGAAAATCACTGTTAATACGATTGTACGTGCCCTTCTGTGTATTTATTTCTAGATTTATGTCTAGATCAATTCGTATGGTAATCGGCCTTTTCGATTGTTAGTGAGTTGGCAACTAGTTTAAAATGGACTCGAAATTACATCAATTAAAAAAAACAAAAGCAGCAAGTGCTATACATTCTGAGAGTTCAATCTTTCCCTGACATTCGTTACTGCAATTTGTGAACAAAATGATATTCAAATGATAATGCTATGAAATCAAAATGTTAACTCTTTATTTTTGAGATGGTTGTCCTGTTGCAAATTTAAAAAAAAAATTGAATCTCTGATTTTACAGAGTATATTATAAAGATGAACATACGTAAATATGATAAGTTAACACGGTAACATCTTGAAAAACAGAGATGAGGCTATTGCATGAAAGGACGTCAAACTTCTAGTAGTAATCAGCAATAAGTTAATTTCCATTTTCATACAGCTACTTATATAATACTTGTAACTTTCTGTCTACACTACATAAAAATTTCGGCAAATTATGCCTCAAAATGATTTTTGATGAATCATCATATGTTCTAAGATGAAAAATAGAATCATTTTTCATACAAGAATGAGAGTGGCATATAACTTGTAAAATCAGTGCTATATTGATCTGTTGTTAATCAATAATTGGAATACAAAATTAGTAATTCTCATCAGCAAAATTGCATATTTTTAAATTGTTAGCTACCTAAACTCTAAGAAATGCAGCAGAATATATTTATCATTGGTATATAACGATAGAGAAATGAAATTGTAAAAACGGAACGTCTTAAGGTCTAATAGGTGGTTAAGGTAGGAAGGACCTCAGTACTGCTTCCGGCTCTTATATACCAATGTAGCAACCATTTTAATCAAAGAGGCGAATCATTGTCTGTTTTCAACATGAAACTCGATTAATATTTAATAACGATAAGTTTACAGCACACACCTGGATAAATGAAGTCAGCTGACATTAGTGTTTCTATGCTGTTTAATATTCTGCTATATATTTATAAGTTGAAAAAAACGTCCTTATTTTCATTTCAAGTAAAATATACACTGCTTCTAATTTTTTTCGTATTTGGGTCTACTGACCATTTTGGATTCCAACCTGGATCATTTGGTTGTCCATCGTCAAAGTCATATTTTTCAATTCCAACCATTTGTAAAACTTCTTTCGTTTTAGCTACTTCAGGGAGTTCTTCAATTATTTCCAAGTGTGCAAATATTTTAGTAGCCACTCTTTCTGAAGTTTTTGGGAAAGTCCAAACTCCTTGTGATGGCCAATGGGCAGTAGCAACCATTTCGTTATACGCTTTCTTTTTCATTTCAATATCCCGTTCCGTTGCCCAGACTGCAGGTGCCATGCAAACAAAAACAACGAATCGCCATCTGTCTGAATTTGGTCTGCCAACGATAGGCGCTTTGTTGTCATGGATCGTTCTGGAATCCCACAAAACAATACCGCCTTTTGGAACTGGAACTTTCTTAATTTTACAACCTTTAGATAAATACCAATCAAAATGCTCCTTTGTCAGACGATAGAAGTCTTCACCTGCAGCTTCTATAACAGCCTTTGGAAAACTTTCATAGAACTCTTTATGAAACTGTATGGAATTTTCAAGAACTCTAAAGCAATAGTCAGTTTCTGTTGTTTCTTCCAAGTAAACAGCTCCTTGGTACACATGGAGACCTTCTCTCCAGCTACCCTGGTCCATGTGAAACCAATTGGATTTAGGATCACCAAAATCAGTGTTTCCTACAAACAAGAAGCATTACTGGTTCAATTGACGGATATTATTCATATATATTAGAAGTTTTCTTTACTTCCGATCGAAACCTAAAAGAAATACGACAAAATCGTTTCTATTCTTTTAGACCTCGTATTTCCTAAGTGTTGCAGTGTTTTAAAATCAGGTGTATACTTACTTCTTTATGTGTTGGGAAATATGGTTATCCCTAGTTCCGTCTGGATTTCAGACGCATTGTGGGTAGGAAATTTGATGGCTTTGCATGATATATGAATACAGTCCCGATCCCTCTTATGATAAATCCAAGAACCATGTCCTCGAGCGGATGTTCTCTTTGCATGTGATGGAACACAAATAACAAAAATTTTAAACGACTTTATAATTTTTTTATGTAGGCCAATGTGTTCCTACTAAATGTACCGTTTGGTTTCAAGTGATAGATTCAATCTGTTGACCCTTCTACTCTTTCACCTAAAATCTTCTACCCACTATAAAAATTTCTGCATAATAAAAAAGGTTCCTTATTTGTTTGTACTTTAGTCTTTGATAAGTAATTTTATAAAATCTACATGTATCAATTGTTGTATCTTCGGTATTAAAGAATGCTGAATTTTGTCATTGCATTGCCTAATAATTTGTCCGGTTTCCAGATTCTAATTCACTCATAATTTCATATTTTGGTCACATCGATTGAGAATGAGAATGCGTTAAAATTTTAAATACATGCACGTGATTTTTGCATAAAAATTCTGAACTTATTTATTCTTTTTATTGAGTCAAAATTCATTTCTCTGATTCTATAATCAGTTTATTGTTCTTACTTAATTCAGGAGGTTCACCAATCGCAATACCGTCCATACTGGTCAACAATTTATCAGTTTTCCATATGGAAGCAAATACAGGTTTCGTTGCAAGTCTGACATTCCATGTGGGTTCACAGTGTGACAACCTATATTGTTGCATCAATGATTTATCCCAGTAAGGCCTCTCATCTCCAAATCTATCCAACCATGCCTTGTAAATTGATATATACTTTTCACATTCTTTGTCAGTCAGAACATTCGGGATGACACTGTATCCTTTTGTTTCTAATTCTCTAACTACCCATGCTCTGAATAGAATGAGTATAAAGTAATGTACAATGTTTAAAGATCATCCCTAAAAATAACACACGTGTTTTAAAGCTTGGTTTGAAAGTTTTGTTGTATCTGTAGAGTCCTTATCACAAACGGATAATCACATGACAACTGTTGATGTTGTTTATAAAGTAACGACATTTAAGCACAATCCATTTAAACTTCTTTTTACCCTTTAAATTCGTACGATGTATACTGATTGATATTCTAATCTTGAAAAAATGGTAAATTGTAGATCTCAATTGGAATTGGTTTTGACTATCTTTCATTGACTGTGAGTACTCATATATTGATACTTTGTTCCTTTTACAGTTTGTTCTAGGTCATGGAAAGTCTAAAGTAATAGTTCTTCGTAGATATTTATTCACTATCATAACTTCAAAATTATTTTTAAAAAAATGGGAAATCTCATTAGTGTGTAGAGAAACAGTTAAATAGAGTGTACAAATTTACCCATGAGTTGACAACGGTATATTTATGGTATTTTTTAATTCGAAAGTCCAGTAGTAAAATCCTGGACAAAGTGATATAAAGTCTTCTTTTAACAAAATGCCTCTACATCATCTAGACTTTTTAATAATTAAGGTATAAACATCAATCTGTATAACCTTTATAAACCGTTAAAAGTACATCAATGCATATACACACCTGTCCATTGTTGTAGATGAAATCAATGTGGACTTATCAATAAAATTGTGCCAACTCCAAATCTTCCTTCCACAAAATAATAATAACCTCACAAGTTACAAACAAAAATGTTTGTTTATTTTAGGTACAACTACAATCTATTTAACATATAAAAACAACATTAAAAGTATTTTAATGCATACACATACCTCTCCATTGTTGCGGATGAAATCAACGTGACCTAAACCACTAAAATATCACTTTAAGTCGATTACTATAAAGTGATGCTTACAATGTACTCATAATATTTACAAAATTAAATCCGATTGTATGCAAAAGCTGTCACATCACTTTACGGCACTAGTTTGTTGCTGTCAATCTATGTTTAATGGTACTCGTTTGATTAAGCTTTCACAATTTACTTTCTGAAATTTTCAATATTCTAGAAACAGAAACAGAACTCTGAGGAAAATTCAAAACGAACGTTCACTAATCAAATGGCAAAATCAAAATCTCAAACACATCAAACGAAAGGATAACAACTGTCATATTTCTGAATTAGTACAACTGTTTCTTACGTAGACAAATGGTGGATAAAACTTGTTTTATAGCTAGCTAAAAAAACTCTCACTTTTATGACAGTCGCATAAAATTCAATTATAATTACAACGATGTGTGAACAAAACAAACAGACACAATTGGTAAAAATATCAAAAACTGGGGTTTAGCAGTCAACATTATGTTCTATTCTAATTTAAAAAAAAAAAAACAAACAAATATGTAACAAAGAAACTCAAACAGGCATATAGACCATTTAATGTAGACAATACACATTAGCAAAAATGAAAGACAAGAATACAAAATACAATAATCATTTCTTACCATAGCACTACAACACAATGACGGGATGTATAGATACAGAGCCACGTCACGTTGAATACGGTATTTTTGTTCTTTTACTTTAACCTATCATATTAAACATTTAGCTGGTAAATAAAACATTCACCTATCACCTGAAACATTTACCGGTTGCATCAATATAAATATATAAAAATATTTTTGTAATCTTTTTAATGATTTCATAAAACCAAGTCATTCAAGTACTTTCCTAAATTACGTGACCTGGTCATATAACTTATAACTAAATCGTCTTTCAATATGATAGAAAATATTTGCGACTACAATAGAAAATATGTTCAGGATATAGCACTTCGCATAAACTGAAGATTAAAACAAACAATGACAATGAATACAGTATGTCATAATTATTCATTTACATGCAAGCATATATTATACGAGATACCTGTTTACACTGTACTAGATATTTACCACAAACGCCAATGAACTTCATGCACTGAACATGAATAGCTTGAAATAATACTTTGAAAAATAATAAAATGATATTTGCTGACTATTAGATATATATATTTTCACGAGAATAGAATAATGTGGACAAGAACGAATAAATATGTTATTGATTGGTACCATAATTAATTATCATATTACCATTAACTCATAGTTTTAAGGCCAGTCAACATCGTTCTTTACAACAGCATGAGTTCGTCTAACCTCAACATTGAACGAGTGTCTAAAGTAAATAATTTCAAAACAAATAAATCTTCACTTGGTTAGTAACCTGAATAAATCTAACCCCTTCCATTCAAAAGGTTGATGTGGCCATCGTGGAACAGCAGAATATAATGAGTTGATTACTCAGGTTACTTCGTAATAAATATAGGTCTGTTTATATATGTTTGTGAACACGATACGGGTACGTGATATAGTCGATCAGATATCGAGTGTCAATACACATTACATATCTTAAACATGTCTTAAACATCCTTAAAGACATTTTGGATTTTGATGACTCAGAACAACACTGTCGTATTTCGAAATATGAGACCAAAGGCTGCAAAACTTGTGAAATCTTAATAACAGATGCTCAATTCACTAGCAATTCAACTAAGAAGTCATATTTTACCAGAAGTTACGATGATCTGAATTGTAAATCGATAAATGTCGTCTATGGATTAGAGGGTAGCCATAGCGGATTAGTATACGTCGGTGAAACGAAATGAAGGCTTAACAAACGTATGTGCGTTCATAGATCAGATATTAACTTCAATGTAAACGACATTCTTTACCAGCATTTTAATCAGTCTGATCATTCCATCGTTTCTACGACAGTTCGCCTTATCGAAAAAAATATACCACAGCGCTAACAATCCTCATCTTTCAACGCCTCTCCGTAGACAAAAAGAGGACTCCTGGATTAGACAATTGGGAACTGCGACACCATATGGTTGGAATGAAAAACTTGATGGTATAGGTAGTCTATCTCGCCCTTTGTGTAGCTCGGTGAATATGATGAATATTTTCAACTCTACTCCTCGACGTAGACGCAGTCATGGTCATCGTCAGTATACATCACCTACTCTGCATAATGTCTCTAGTATCTATTAATGACTTGATTCCATTTATATAAAAGCCGGTCACATTTGCACGAAACTTTATTCATTGCCCCTTTTAAAACTTCATTCTCTGTTCAATTTTTGTATGAAAACCACTATTACAAACCCTCATTCAAACCAATACAAACTTACAGCTATCATTTCGGATATTGCAAGTCACAGACTTTTCAAACCAGTTCGCATTGGAAAAGATGAAAAAGAGAAAAGCCTTTTTCTTAATATTTTCGTTTGCCAACAAAGGTCTCGATGGCGTCAACTTAGGCAATATCATTCATCATAAATTAGTTCAGTCTGTACCAATCATTTCTTATGCCTATACCAAACCTAGTGCAACTAACATTTTCGAATACAAACACGTTTTGCAGAATCTCAATGTTGACGACTTCAAGTCTAAATCTCCTGATTGCACTTGTGCTAGTTCCAAATTCACATATAATCCTGATGGCCATGTTATAACCAGTGACCTCAACATTGTCAATAACACTTCCCTGCGAAATGTATTATCAAAAGGACCGATATATCGTGAGCCTAAATCCATCAATTGGAAATAAAACTTCAAATTTTGATGGATTCAGTCGAGGATTATGCCAGGCAATGGACTAAGCGCGAGAAGGAAGACAAAGACACTCTTGCCAAATGAATTGAGGCAGTGAGGTCGTTGATACAAACTGAATGGGTCTATCAACAATGGCAATTTTTCTGACTTGGTACAGAATAAAGGCAACAGTAGTATACCGCTGTTCAAAACTCATAATTCTATGGACAAAAAACAAAATCAGGGTAACAAACTAAAACTGAGGGAAACGCATTAAATATTAGAGGAGAACAACGACACAGCATAAAATGAAACGCACACAGTTACGGACTAAGCATTAGACAAAATCCGATGAGAATAACCAATATAACATCAAAACCAAATACATGAATTTGGAATAGAAAAGTACCGTGACACGTCTTATAGTAATGTGAATTCACACTCAAAAATAGGAGAAAACAAACGACACAACGAAAACACAACGTCAAAATGTTACACACACAGAAACGAACTATGATATAACAGTGGCCATTTTCCTGACTTGGTACAGGACATTTTTAAAGAAAAAAATGGTGAGTTGAACCTGGTTTTGTGGCATGCCAAACCTTGCACTTTAATGGCAATGTTAAATATAACATTAAAATGACAACATAATATTATAGGACTACAAAACAAATGAATAGGAGGACGTATTAGGCAAAGAAACACATAAATAATAGATAACAAAAGGTATCCGGTTTAAAATTGAATACGCCAAAGACGCGCCTCGTTCACACAAGACTTACCAGTGACGCCCAGATATAAAAGTTCGAAAGTAAAAAAAAGTACAAAGTTTTACAGCACTGAGGATCAAAAGTTGAAAAAGGTTGTGCCAAATATGGCTAGGGTTTTCTTCTTGTGATAAGAAAATCCTTATTATTTAGAACAATTTATGCTATTGTTAACAGTAAATTTTATCAAATGAATATAAAAGATATACCTGATAAAACTGAAGTTTTAACTAAATACAGAAAACAAAACCCGAATACATAATACAAAGACCACAAAATACAGAAAATAGACACACCCGACTTAGTACAGGCCTCAACGCAAAAACGTCACATTTGAATTTCTGAAACAGCACAAAAATGACGTCACATTTGAAAAACTACATCTCAAAAATAAGATAGAATTAGGATTATAATAGAACTAAATACTGATATTACATTTAAACACAATGCACATTGAAATACTTATTAATAGCAATTAACTATATTAAAGCCGGGGTTCAAAGTTATTTTGAAACTGCCTCTTTTAGAGGTGGCGTGAATCAGATGTGGTTACTAAAACATTCCAAAGATCTTTTAGAGTACATACAATCTAACTCTCTTTCTTCTTGCAATAGTATTAAAACATTTGACTTTTCTACACTTTACACAAGTATTCCACATTCTAAACTAAAAGACAAATTGAAAGAGTTGGTATTGCTTTAATTAAAAAAAAAATGGCCAATTTAGAAACAAGTATCTTGTATTAGGGAGGGATAAATCCTAATTGTAAAGGATCACTCTGATTCAAACAAAAAATTCGCTGAATCTGACATTATCAAGATGCTTGATGTCTTGATTGACAACATATGTGTTACGTTCGGGTTACGTGTTTTTCAACAGACTGTCGGCATGTCAATGGGAACCAATTGTGCCCCTCTTCTTGCCGACTTGCCGACTTGTTTCTTTATTATAATGAGGCTGGCTTCATACAGGAACTTCTTTGGCAGAAAGATAAGAAGTTAGCATTATCCTTTAACTTTACTTTCCGCTATATATATGATGTTCTCTCACTAAATAATTCAAAATTTGGTGACTATGTTGAATGCATCTATCCGATCAAATTAGAGATAAAGGATACAACAGATACAGTTAAGACGGCCTCATATCTTGACTTAAATCTAATAATTGACAATGAGGGTCAATTGAAAACTAAACTTTACGACAAAAGAGATGATTTTAGCTTTCCATTTGTGAACTTTCCATTTCTAAGTAGCAACATACCAGCAGCACCTGCATTCGGGGTATACATCTACGAGAATGAGATTACATAATGTTATAACAATCTCAGTTAAAAATCGCTTAAAAATATATGAAGCCACTAAATGAATCATATATAGATAACATAAATCAGGCATAGACAGAAAAGATGAAAGACGATGTACCTTCTTAAATTATAATATTTTTCATTATTCGTAAAGTTTTTATAACAATCCTTTTATTACTGAAGAAATATTACACCTGTGTCTGCCATATCACAAACCTGTCAAAACTTGAACGAAATTTTATCATCGCTACAAGGACATCTTTCGTCAATATAAATCTACGTGTATATTTTATACGTTCATATATTTCACATTCAATATTCTATACATAGCATAACGATATTGAAATTCACATCAAAAGCTTATCATACCTTTACATAGACTTATCAGCTAGAGACACAGCTACAATACTTAAGTCATTGAAGATGGGTTCTTTTAAAATTTGATTTTGATCCAGTCACAGAGTCTTTGCATCGGATATAAACACATTTATTATAATACGTGTTGTTAGCATGCACCTATATTTATATATAGTTCTACTCATATAATTTATGATGGTATCATACTTAACCCGAACTAGAGGGATTGTAGTTGATTTTCATATAAAGGATACATAATCTTAAACAGTAAAAATAAAATGTGAAGCTAACTTCTAGTAGCTGTGTACACAGCTACTTTTGCATAGGTACTATTTCTGTTCTAAAAAAAATCAGTACTGGAAATTTACTTTTAATATTTAGTACTATTTCTTTACTTTAAAACTAATGTGATATTTAGGTACTTGTAATTTACAGTACATGATTTGTACTAAATATTTTGGTACAGAAATAATACAATATTCCATGTTTGAAAATCATAACTTTAAGAGATTTGAAATAGAAAAACTTTCAAAATGCTGAAAATGTAACGGTACTAACCAAAGATCTGTAGTACCTAAATTTCAAGTGCAAATAAAGTACTGTAAAATACAGGTACCTAAATATTACAATAATTTTAGAGTAACAAAATAGTACTGAATCTTAAAAGTAGATTTCCAGTACTACAATTTTTTAGTACAGAAATAGTACCTATGCAAAAGTAGCTGTGTAGTCTTTTGTCAATTTGGTTTTTTTTTTACTTTAGTTTTTTGTTACATTTTTCAACATAGGACTCGGACTTCTTCAAACTGAATGTAACGCTGCGTTTAAATGTAGTCTTGTTTATTCCATATAAGAAATGGAGGTGAGGTGGGTTTCCAAAACAAATGTTTAAACTCACCGCATTTTTGCTCATGTCCTTAGTCAGAAACTTCTATCCTTTGTTAGCTTGTGTTTTTTATAGTTTTTTTTTCTATATTTAGGTTCATTTGTATGTTACGGAGTGTGAGATTTTACAGCTCCGTTAAAAACCCATTGGTGACCTTGGGCCGTTTTCTAATCTTTCTTTCAGGTTGATTTTTGAAACAATCCAGTTTCAATTCTTTATTCTGTTGATAAAGCTAAAGGAATGAATAAAGTACACTGTGGAACATTGAGAATACTCTCATTATCACCCTACACTTTAATGTCATATATGGTTTTATCAATATCAACAGAACATGTATAACTCTTGGTCTATCATATATACAGTTTCAGTTTTAACTGTAAATTCAAACTCTAAATTGTAATTTGGCATATAATCTAAAAAAAAATAACATCATAACATGATTATGAAAACATGTTTATTCAATAAGTAGAGGGCGTCTGGACTAGTTTGATTGTAAACAGTCTACTTTTCTATGTTATTTTAACATCAGAGAGGAATATACTTTGAAGGCTGTTTATTATGACACCCTATAAAATGTATTAACTGTATAGTAGTAACAAGTTATGAAAATTAGGAAACTCAACACAGGATTGGTTTTTCGTAATGTATCCTGACAGAGGTGAATAATTCTCATCTTGATTTACCGATATCAAATTATTTGATTTAAGAATAACCTTACAACACACATCTGGATATGTATACTACTGCTTAACATTGCACTAGTGTTCCTTTACTGTCTACTATTCTGCTATATATACAATCGCTTTAATGAATAATGCCAATCTTCTGGCGACGATTTTATAATGTCCTTGACGACAATACCGTTGGTAGCATATATATGTATAGACATTTTCTAAAAATACGCCTTCATTCTTATATCAAGCAAGATATTTTACGCTTCTAACTTTTCTTGTAGATAGGTCAACCGACCATGTTTGATTCCAACCTAGATCATTTGGTTGTCCATCGTCAAAGATATATTTTCAAATCCAACCATTTGTAAGACTTCTTTCATTTTAGCTATTTCAGGGAGTTCTTCAATTATTTCCTAGGGTGCAAAGTTTTTAGTAGCCTCTCTTACTGATGTTTTAGAGAAAGTCCAAACTCCTTGTGATGGCTTATGGGCAGTAGCAACCATTTCGTTATAAGCTTTCTTTTTCATTTTAATATCCTGTTCCGTTGCCCAGATCACAGGTGCCATGCAAACAAAAACAACGAATCGCCATCTTCTTGAATACGGTATACCAACTAAAGGTGCTATGTTGTCATGGATCATTCTTGAATCCAACAAAACCATGGGAACAGGCACTTTCTTGGTTTTACAACCTCTAGATAAGTACCAATCAAAATGCTCCTTTGACAAACAATAAAAATCTTTACCTGCAGTCTCCCTCAATAACCTTTGAAAAACTTTCATAAAATTCTTTATGAACCTGAACGGAATTTTCAAGAACTCGAAAGCAATAGTCGTTTTCTGTTGTTTCTTCCAAGTAAACAGCTCCTTGATACTCATGGAGACCTTCTCGCCAGCTATCCGGGTCCATGTGAAACCAATTGGATCCAGGATCACTAAAGTTAGTGTTTCCTACAAACGAAAAGCATGAAATAACTGTTTAGAAAATTTTATTTTATTTTTCCTTTAAATTACTTTGAGAATAGATACTTTCAAAGATTCAAAACCTAAGAAAAAACAATATGGGTACATATGCTAACTGCAGTCTTATGTTTTGAATTATGGTTGTCTATACTTCCGTCTTGATTTATGTCGCATTTTAAGTATGACATTCGATGGCTGTGCATGATGTATGTGTACAGTCCCGGTAGGCATTATAATGATTAATTCAAGAAGCGTGTTTTAGAGAGAAGTTTCTGTTGACATATGATGGAACATAAAGTTGCAACACTTTGAAGATTTCATAGATAATATATGTATGCAAATGATAGTTAGTTT
Organism: Mytilus galloprovincialis; assembly: GCF_965363235.1. NCBI lineage: Eukaryota > Metazoa > Mollusca > Bivalvia > Mytilida > Mytilidae > Mytilus > Mytilus galloprovincialis. The sequence continues at coordinate 41,175,751 of NC_134850.1, read as the reverse complement.
TGTCTGCAAACAAATCATAATTGCTGTAATTGTAATAAACTTGAAGGCAAAAGTTATTATCCTTCCGTCTCAGTGAGTTTACACACATATGAGGACAAATTTGGCACATTCTTTTGCCAACATTTTTATGGGGGATCTTGAAGATCGCATCCATTCGATTATGCCATACAAACCCTTGTCTTGGCTCTATATTATTGATAATATCGACATTTAATGGAACGATACTGCGGAACAATTTAAAGGTGTTTTAGATCATTATGACAAGTTTCATAATTCTAAAAAATTTGGAAATAGCTTCATAATTTGATATCTGCGCCATGATATATAAACTTGTACTAAGTCCGGTCATTTAACTAAAGAGGGCATATTTTGAAATTGATATGAATTCACTCAAAGGTCTTTGCATCGGAATTAAACACATTTATCTTAAAACCCGTTGTTGGCATGATACGTGTTATATTCTTCTCATATACTCTATGGTGGTATAAAACTAAACCCCTTACTGTAGGGATTGTTCCTGATTTCCATATGATGAAGACTGAAGACATATTCCTCCAATCTGTTGAATTGAGATCCTTATATGTCAGTAACTACTACTAGTAGTCGTATGTTAATTTATGTATTATTGTCATTTTTCTAAGTTTGTCTACATTGGACAGAGGATCATAGAGGTATAGGGGGAGGTTGAAATCTAACAAAACATGTAATACCCCGCTGCATTTTTGTGCTGGTCCCAAGTCAGGCGTTTTATACATTTGTTAATCTTGTATATTTATTTTTTTATTTTCTTTATTTTTTAATTTCGGTTCATTTATGTGTTTCGGTGGTTAGTATGACGTTCATTTTCAATGATTAATTTAATCATTACATTTTGTCTACATTAATGATGTATTCTTCTCCTTCTTTGATAAATACTCTGTTTCTTAATACAACAAAGATGTTAAAGTATTCATATGCAAATTTTACCTATCACAACATTATGAACAACATGTATCCTTTTTTAATTATAATATGACATATATATTTTCGCTGAAATATCAGTACCGTCAGCATACAACAATAAATACAGATTGAGCATGGTTAATGTCATAAGATTGACAACCCTGTTTTATTATTTCTCTTTCAATATCACATATATACATAGCATTTTCAAAAAGATGATCAGGACTTTTCATAAGACCAATATCACTGTTAAAAAACTTTTTTTTTTATCTTAGGGGCCTTCATATTGCATTAGTTCAATTTCATATCTTTGAGTCCAAACTTATCTATGCCTTCAGAGTCTGATTCACTGATATTTTTATTTGTGGGAAACTTGGCATGAGGACGAGTATGGAATTATAATACATGTATTACCAATGTTATTTCGACTGATCGGGCGGAGTTTATGTTTTAATTTGCATAAGGACAGTTTATTTGAAGCTGTGTGTGATAAAGATGATTGCCGTTATAATTATTACTTATTTCTAATCACCTATCAGTATCATCAAATGAATTTACAAAACAATGATTGGACACTTTATCAATGAGTTTATCCTAAAACACCTATGTTAAGATGGACTGGTTTATAATGAGCGAACCGGCTAGACTCCGCCCGGTCAAGTGAATTAACTTGAGTGATACCGCAACAATTCAATGTGGCACAGTTAATCCCTTTTAAGAAAATGCATGAGTGACGCACAACCCTTTTCTTATATCGTCTTTACATTGAGTGAAAATTTAGGTATCATAATTCTTATTTTAGAAAAAGTATATTGTTAATATTTGTTCGTACCTAATTCGGGGGGGGGGGGGGGTCACCAATGGAATACCATCCATACTGGTCAAAAATTTATCAGTTTTCAATATTTAGGCAAACACAGGTTTCGCGGCAAGCCGTATATTAAACATGGGTTCACAGTGTGACAACCTATATTGTTTCATCAATGATCTAGCCAAGTTAGGCCTCTCATATAACACTGTATCCTTTTGTTTCTAATTCCTCAACAACCCGTTCTCTGAAAAAATAGTACCTGTATAGATCGTATCACACACCAAATGTAATGGTGGTATTGAATTATAGCCAATAAATTAAGATAAGATCTACACATTTGATTATGCCTCAGTTTAGTGGAAATATGAAAATATCAACTACATCCGATTGATAGCTTATTCCGTCAGACCAGTTCATTATGTCTGAGTAAAGTTATCAAAAAAAAGATCACAGCCGCAACAAATTTTAACAAGAGCCGTTCCCCTTGGGTCAGTACTTTTTAAACTTTAAAACATCGTATGCTGCATCTGTTTTGCATTTTTTTAACTCACAAAACTACATAAAAAGTATTTACCTGTCCATTGTCGTGAATAATATATACGTAATTGTATTTCCGGAAATTTCACTCCAAGTTATTAGCTATGACGTAACGAGTGCAATTTGTCACACGATGTACAAGCCTATATATAATTATAAGCTGTCGCATTTAAATTAATGCACTATTGTGTTGCTGTCAATTGTCCGTGTACATTAACGCCAAAGATTTGTACTTTTAAAAGGAAAAATAGTTTTTGAAAATTGCTCTGCAACTTTTAAAGTTAATTGGTTGGAAAATGTAACAAAACCCTTTTAAAGTCACTTGATAAAAATAATTTTTTTTATAATATTTGAAATGAGATCACATATTTGGATACTTAAAAATTCCAAAGATCTTTTAGAGTACATACAATCTAACTCTCTTTCATCTTGTAACAGTATTAAAACATTTGACTTTTCTACTCTGTACACTAGTATTCCTCATTCTAAACTAAAAGACAAATTGATAGAGTTGGTATTGCTTTGCTTCGTAAAAAAGAATGGCCAACGTAGATACAAGTATCTTGTCTTAGGGAGGGATAAATCGTACTTTGTAAAGGATCACTCTGATTCGAACAAAAAATTCTCTGAAACTGATATTACCAAGATGCTTGATTTCTTGATTGACAACATATTTGTTACATTTGGAGGACGTGTTTTTCAACTGACTGTCGGCATTCCAATGGGAACAAACTGTGCCCCTCTACTTGCCGACTTGTTTCTTTATTATTATGAGGCTGACTTCATGCAGGAACTTCTTAGGAAGAAAGATAAGAAGTTAGCAATATCCTTTAACTCTACTTTTCGCTATATAGATGATGTTCTTTCACTAAATAATTCAAAATTTGGTGACTATGTGGAACGCATGTATCCAATCGAGCTAGAGATAAAGGATACTACAGATACAGTTAAGTCGGCCTCATATCTTGACTTACATCTAGAAATTGACAATGAGGGTCGGTTGAAAACAAAACTTTACGACAAAAGAGATGATTTCAGCTTTCCAATTGTGAACTTTTCATTTCTAAGTAGCAACATTCCAGCAGCACCTGTATACGGGGTATATATCTCCCAATTGATACGATATTTCCTTGCTTGTATTTCCTATCATGATTTTCTTGATAGAGGGTTGCTGCTCACAAGGAAGTTATTAAACCAAGAAATCCAAATGGTGAAGTTGAAATCATCCCTTCGTAAATTTTACGGACGCCATCACGAGTTGGTTGGCCGTTATGGAATAACCGTTTCACAAATGATATCGGATATGTTCCTTACGTCGTAACTACAATCCCCTTCCCTTTCATGAATGTGACCTACCGAATTAGACTATTTACCGGATTTGTTATCACATAAGCAACACGACGGGTGCCGCATGTGGAGCAGGATCTGCTTACCCTTCCGGAGCACCTGAGATCACCCCTAGTTTTTTGGTGGGGTTCGTATCGTTTATTCTTTAGTTTTCTATGTTGTGTCGTGTGTGCTGTTGTTTGTTTGTCTTTTTCGTTTTTAGCCATGGCGTTGTCAGTTTGTTTTAGATTTATGAGTTTGACTGTCACTTTGGTATCTTTCGTCCCTCTTTTAATTTCACGAGGATATTAAAAAAAATAAGCAAAAAAAGATTTATCAACAGTTTGAATACTTGCAAGACTTCAAAAGATTTTTATTACATTTTTCAAACAAATTAACTTTAATTTTTGAAGCATTTTGCAAAGTCTATCTTATCTGTTTTAAATGACATGTGTTTGACGTAAATTTACACGGTCTGCCAATCAATGTAAAATGCATTTAGTTTTAAAAGGTCTCTAGCATTATCAACCTTATTTTCACCATTTTCTTGAAACAGTTATAGAAGAAAGAGGTTAATGAATTATAGGTGTAATTTAATTGTAATTTCGTCTTCGCCTATTGTCATTTTTAAAGGTGTTTTAGTAACTCCTGTCAACATGACATTGAAAGTGAAGTATTTTAAATATTCTTTAGAAACATACGGTTTTGGAAAACAGTATTGTGTAGAGTTTTCTGCCGCTGTGTTAACTATTTTTAAGAGTGGTATGCTTTTAAACAGAAACAAAGCAATGAAACAGAGATATCCTTTACGAAAGCATGAAGTATTCTTTTTCAACCATTGGTGGGGTACTTCGTTAATGTAGCGCTTCTTTTGTCAATTTATTCGTTCAGCAAAACATTTGGCTCTTGATCATTATTTAATCCTGATATAAATGAATCCGAAAATCGAATGCAACAATAACACAATGTTAAAAAGATTCATTTAATTAGCCCAACAATACTTTTTCAATTCCTGAATTCGTTCGTCCATTTCTTCACAAAAAACGGTCAGTCAATTTTAAGTTCCAAAATATAAATGGAAAATTAGGAAAAGGGAGCGTGTTCAAAGATCAAAGAAGCCTACTCGTTTAGTTTAACATTCAGATGTATTGATGATATTCTTTCCAAACTTCCATTTATATATCCTTAATGTTTAATTTTGTCGCATATGTAATGTCAATTTGCACCAAAAAAAAACCAAAAAAAAAAACAAAAAACACAGGACTGCTGAACCCCAATTTTTGACATTTTTACCTATTATGTCTGATTGTTTTGCTCACATATTGTTGTCAATAAAATGGAATTTATTGCAATTGATATACGTGATTAAGAATATTTAAAACCATGACATGATTAGGTATTTTTAAAACAATGACATGATTAGGTATCTTTAAAACCATGACATGATAAGGTATCTTTAAAACCATGACGTCTCCGTAAGCTACAAACAGGCAATGTCTGTGTCTAGTCTTTTATTTGTTTGATGTGCTTCAGTTTTTGATTTTGCCATTAAGTAAGGCACTTATTTAGAGATTTTCCGTTTTAAATTTTTTTTGGAGTTCAGTAATTTTGTTGTGTAACTTTTTCATAGATAAATAAAACTGAAAAGGAGTTTTTGATATCTCGATCACACAGTTTAACATTTCGATTTTTCGATTTAACATTCCGTGCACAGGTTTAAAATGTTGAGCACACAAATGAACATTTCATGCACACGATAAAACATTTCGTACACATCGTTGTCAGATGTGATAAGTTCTTCATGTTGGGAAAATACACACTAATAAGATTTAACATGAATCTCCATTTTAAAGTCAATGACTGAATATTAGAATAATTCCTAATACATTTTATTTATCGCAAGCAAATTCATCGATCCAGTAAATGATTTACCTATATAAATATCTGCCTTTTCATTAAATTCTTTTTAAAATATGTAAATAAATAACAAATACCTATTTATTCTTGTCTCAATACAGTAAAATATAATGATGACTACAACAGAAAACTTTTTCATCATATCGCACATTAAACTGATGTTTTAAACACAAAAAGAGCACATTAATTATACATGTACATGTAACATTTTTGTCTCGGTAGACCTGTTAAAGTTGTATTAGATATTGACCCAGACAATGACATTCACTGAATGTTTTCTCGTTTAAAGAAACTGAAATTCTTTATGAAAAAAGCTGCGAAATTATTACTTTTACCAAAAAAATGCTTAAATTTGTAGATATGTTGTGAATATTTGATGCGCATGTTTTCACAAAAATAATAACAAAAGATATGAATAAGAAATGTTTAAAATGTCAATGCTTACACCACTGGGTCGATGCTACTGCTGGTGGACGTTTCGTTCCCGAGGGTATCACTAGCTCAGTATTCAACACTTCGGTGTTGACATAAATATCAATCATGTGGTCATTTTTATAAATTTCCTGTTTACAAAACTTTGAATTTTTCGAAAAACTAAGGATTTTCTTATCCCAGGCATAGATTATCTTAGCCGTATTTGGTACACAACTTTTTGGAATTTTGGATCCTCAATGCTCTTCAACTTTGTACTTGTTTGATATGAGCTTCACTGATGAGTCTTAAGTAGACGAAACGCGCGTCTGTTGTACTAAATTATTGTCCTGGTACCTTTGATAACTACTTAGTACCATGATTTATTGTTACATTACAATTCACTTAAATTTTGACGACGACAATTTCTATACAAACGCATAAGTAATTCCATAGAGGATTAAAAGCATTCGAAGCAAATAAATGTCTGCTAACTTAGTAAAATAAAGTAAAAAAAAAAAGTTTTTAGTCGAAGGAGGCAGACAACACATGAAGCTTTAAGAAAAAAGTGTCGGGTAACAGGATCCCCCCTAAAAAAAATTTGGAATGTAGTTCAGGGACTGAAGGAGTCACATAATCGTGTTCATAAAGAGTAACTAATGTTTTGTTTTTTATGCTTAAAGTTCCAGGTATACTATATACCTGTTTTTCATTGTCATTTTAACTCTAGTGAATAACTATTGCACTGCAATCATACTACATGTGCATATAGATTACACCGTTTTTTAAATTGATTTAAACTAGTCATTATGGGGGCTTTATAGCTTGGTGTTCGGCTAGCCAAGGCTCTGTGTTAAATACCGTACTTTGACCTATAATTTTTAACCTATTATGCATTTTGAATCTGATAGAGAGCTGTATTATTGGCACTCATACCACATCTATTATTTATATACATGTTCTTATGTTTTAATGTTATATGTATTTGCTCTAACATAGAGAGAGAGAAATATAGTCAAAACAGTGCATCGTAATCACTTTTTCAACATTAACCTGCCATGTCATGCAATTAGATTGCAACCTAACTTTTTCTTCTTCTGGTTTCTTACCTTGAACTTGCACCATAATTATTATCTTACAATGAAAAAAACTAAAAGATTGCATTCAAACAACATGACTGATTCAGCTTGTCAATGAATTCATTGACTTATTTAAGGTCAAGGTATTCAACAATTTTCTGAAATAAACTTTACTTATAACGCTTTATTTTGCAAGTTGGTACGATATACATTGTATAAATAAGTCAGAAATATACAGCTTCTGATTTTTCCATTTGCATAAAGACTCTCCGTATATCAGTTTCCTCGGAGTTCGGAGGAATTTTTTGTTATTTTACTTTTTTATTGTTATCATTAACCACTGTGCATTATGTTGTGACCATGATTCAGATCAATGGCCAATGTTAATGTGTTTTCCTCAGTTTTAGTTTGTAACCCGGATTTGTTTTCTTACAATCGATTTATGACTTTCGAACAGCAGTATACTTCTGTTGCCTTTATTTAATAAATGTTATCCCAAAAGATACTTCGATGAAGACAGCAAACTTGAAAACCTGAATCAATTCTGGTTTAGAACATTCATTAACTATGCACAAGGTTATGACCGCATTAACAGTTGTTTATGAGTGCCTATTGCCTGAAATGACATTCGTTTGATGTGTTTGAGCTTTTGTTTAACGTTTTCAATTGTTCTTGGAGTTCGGTATTTTTGTTATTTTACTTTTCATTCATTTTTATCTAAATCCGAATCAGGAAAAAGGATATTTTATTAATTCTTATTATTGTTATTTTTAATATATCAATAATAAGACTACTCAAATTTACTTTTCCACAACTGTCATTTTGCAGACTTGGTACAGGATTATTCCGAAGAAGAACTGTAAAAGATTAAATGAGTTGTAGTTTAACTAGTTTTTCGAGAACAAAAATCTCCACGTTTTTTTTTTTACATGTTACTAGATATATAACGACAAGTAAAATACCCAATTATAAACAGCAAGAGTGGTTTCACATTTTGTTATTTCGTTCGTTTTAAGCTTAGTAAACAGTAAGAGGTTTTTTCCTTTATGAAGGTTGTATACTGATCTGTATATATTCACATCTTTGGTTCGTGTTGACTAATTTACAATCTATCAATTTATTTTGTTTTAATTACACTAATACTAGTGACATTGTATTACAATGAAATTATCTATAATAAAAGATACAGTGCTTTTGTTGTTCTTCTTAATCTTGCAACATGCTATAAGGCTTTCCAGAATATAGCAACTTAACCCCGTCACAAAATTGATAACTTCCCAAATAGCGCAGAGTCGAGGCGATTTAGAGCTTGAAAAATTACATAAACGGTTTTCTTCTATTGAAACAAGATGCTGTCCTCCATATTTTTGTTGGCTTGTTGTATACTCCATTAAAATATTTCTGTCATCTATATACTTTTCACAGTGATGTCCGTTTCCCATGATCATTTGATTTTTTGATTATTAACGTCCAGTGACGTTTTCCTAATAGACCTCCAATAAAAATTATCGCAGAAATCAAGCTGCATGCTGACATGAAATACAGCGAAGCTACGTAACTTCCAGTTATATCCCTTAGATAACCTGTAAAAACAAAATATAATGATAAAATGCTTTCGTCATGCGGGTCTTAATCTTCGCCTCTTTAGAATCTCACACACATACACATGCACACATATAAAAACACTTAAAAGGGCACTAGCTGTCAAATTCATGTTCATCGATTTTAATCAAATTCTGATATTTTATTTATATCAATGTAAACATTTATGCAAACCATTAAAAGTCTGAAATAACAATTAACAGGACACGGGCATGACAAGCCGTAGCTTCGTTTCGTGTGTAATTGAGTCAAGACGCCATCTAATTATTTATCGAGTTGACCTCTAATATAATTCGATGACCATATAAACGATGTAAACATAAATAAAGATATAAATAGATTAAGCAAACTCGTGCTCTTGTGTTATTCTAGGTCTATTTAATTTCATATTATAGATGAAAAATAAATGTTTATCATCGTTTTTACCTGTCTAAGAATGAAATTTTGTGGATCGAATCAGTCAATCAAATGATTTACCTTTGTTTCACTTTTAATGTTGACATTCTGTTCCTTTAAATATGTTTACACATACAATTCACGTGTTATTCATCTCAAGCTAAGAGGTTAAATTGAAGTTCACATGAATACGAATATGAATTCAATGAGGTCGAATTATTCACTTGCAAATGAATATTTCATAATCTAGGTTTTTTAGCATATTTTGTCAAAATTGAACCATACTGGCAGCTAAAAGGCGAATTATTATTTAACTATTTGTATTTCATTAATTAATTTGGCACAGTTTTTTGGAATTTTGGGCCCTCAATGCTCTTCAACTTTGTACTTGTTTGGCTCTATAAATATTTTATATTAGCGTCACGTGCACTGATGAGTCTTATGTAGACGAAACGCGCGTCTGGCGTACTAAATTATAATCCTGGTACAAAAATGTACCTTTGATAACTATTTACACCACTGGGTCGATGCAACTGCTGGTGGACGTTTCGTCCCCGAGGGTATCACCAGCCCAGTGGTCAACACTTCGGTGTTGACATGAATATCAATAATAAATTTCCTGTTTACAAAAGTTTGAATTTTTCGAAAAACTAAGGATTTTCTTATCCCAGGCATAGATTACCTCAGCCGTATTTGGAACAACTTTTTGGAATTTTGGGTCCTCAATGCTCTTCAACTTTGTACTTGTTTGGCTTTATAGATATTTTGATATGAGCGTCACTGATGAGTCTTATGTAGACGAAACGGGCGTCTGGTGTACTAAATTATAATCCTGGTACCTTTTATAACTATTGAGCAAAACAAATAATATATATTTAATATTTTATATATCTCGTAGCTATTGTCTTTTTAATATGTATAAAGAGTTTACACTGACTGCCGTTGTCCTTAATGGTGATTAAAGAATCAGATTGCGAAACAATTGGCGTGCCATATATCCATTTAAAAAAATACATATCTAAGTTTACGTTGTCTGTAGATTTGGTTAAAATAAGTATTTTTTGTTTGTTTTGTAATTGACATCAACACCACGTCTTTTAGATAAGAGAATTAACGTGAATTTGAGGTATAGTCTTACCTATAAATGGAGCTGCTAGACCGGTTGTTATTCCTTCGCCAAACATAAGTATCCCCATCGCTGATCTAAAATTTTCCATTCCTAGAAAATCTCCAATAATTGCTGGAGTCAAAGCAAGCAGACAACCTGCATTTAGTCCACTTATTACTCCATAAACTACAAAGTGCCAATATTTCGTGTATAAAGGAGCTAATGCCATACTTATTGCTGTTATGGAACTGGTTAAGATAACGGATTGATAATTCTTCAGAATTTTACGATCGGTTATAACACCATTCATAATACGTCCAATAAAGTCACACGTGTTTACTATAGAGACGAGAATTGCAACATCGTTCACACTAACATTATTATCTTTTGCAAATGGTGCTATATAAATAACATTATATATTACTCCTATACAGCCAATGCAAAAGACTCCTATGTAAACACGCATGAACCAATGCTTGAATAGAGTGTAATCCACTATGACGGTCAACCATTGTAATAGCCTGTTTAGGACAGACTTTCTTGTACCAGAGCAAACTATACTCTCCTTAAAATCAAACTTCTCTTCAATATTCTGCTTTTTGTTAAAAAAAGTCTGTAGTTCTTCTGGAGAAACTGAAGTTTCTGGTTTAGATTTGAAAGCTGTCATATTTTCATTAATTTCTTGTTGTTTAGTTTTTGTTTCCTTTTCTTTTGAGACATTGCTGGATTGTGGTCTCAGAAATAAAGCAAATGCAACAATATTCAATTGAACTCCCCCTGTTAATAATAAGCCACCTCTAAGTCCATAATGTTCTATAAGATATGTATAAATAGGTGGAAAAATCAGCCCTCCTAATCCAAATCCTGATCCACATATTGCTTGTGCTAAATTTCTCCTTTTAACAAAATATACTCCAATCAAGTATGAAACTGGTCCATGTAATAGAGCAAATGAAATTCCTGAAGAAAGAAAAAACTTAAATAATTTGCATACTGATCTTCATAATGATAAATTCATAAGAAAAAAAAATATCATTACATATTTATGGAAACAAGATGAATTTCGTAAACTATGACCGTTTATTAAAAAAACACAAGTTTCAAATTTGTCCTTACTACACATAATACAAATGATGGTACGCGTATAACTTTTCATATTCGAGGTAAACGGGCGAGTCTGGTGTAGATGAACCACGTGTTTGGCGTAAAAAGTCGTAAACCTGGTATTTTTTTATGAGTTTCTTTCACAAAGTTATGATTTTTTTTTACAGGAAAACTATCTTCAGTAACTAAAGGGAAATCTGATGTCATGCATATCTTACCTAGTATTACCCCATATGTGAAGATCAGTACCTTAACTGAATTGGCTAGGCATGCAATGATAAAAGACATCCCTGATAAGATACCTGCCGTTATCACAAGCTGGCGTGTTGAAAAAAATCGTAAACCAATGGTTAAAAACGGTAAAGCTACAAAATTTATATTACACATTACAATTACTTTTTTTTAATACGTTTATATGGTTTCAAACGTTTTAAATTTTTACGTTTTGTACCTTTTTTTATTGATAAATAATTTGTGTAGTTTACATTTGAACCAATTGATTATATGGGGTTTACCTGAATGAAACAGCAACCCTATAATAAAAAAAAATAATCAAAAGACATCCGCAGTGTGTGAAGGCTTAAAGGAGACAATGTCATGTTGTGTGCGTTAATTTGTTTTTTCAGCTATATATTTATTTTTGTTTTGGTCAATGTTTTACTTTAATTCTACTGTAACAAGCTCATAATTGTTGAATTACACCATATGTTCGTTTGTAGTTTTTTTTATGGTAACCAATAGACAAGCAGATAGCAAAATATATGTTTGAAGTCAATATAATCACATTTGTCTAGCTATAAAGTTAAAGACCTTATAAAATGAAATTGAGAATGGAAATGGGGAATATGTCAAAGAGACAACATCCGACAATAGAGCAGACAATAGACACATGACACCAATGGGTTCTCAACGTAGCACCCGGAGGTCGTCCTCTGGTGGCCCCTAACAAATGTATACTAGTTCAGTAAAAATGGACGTCATACTAAACGTCAGTACTAATAAATGAACTTAAATAAAAAAAGATAAGTTTTACAATGGGCATAGGCTCCTGTTTTGAAGCAAAAATACGTCGGGATTAAACATGTAATTTCGTCAACGTTTTAAGGGGGTAGACCTTGGTTCAGGGAGATAACTCTTTAAATCAGTTAAGCGTTTGTAAAAGTCAAGTTCATCAATGTATTTTAAGCATTTACCTGAAACAGACTGAAAATCATCTATGTAACCTAGAAGCTTAGAATATATTTTTGAAAATGGTTGACACAAACGTACTGATGATTTTAAGAGTTATTTCCCTTGACCTAGGTCTACCTCCTTAATACGCGGTTTTCAATAATTCTTCATACAAGCATGTAGGAAATTTGTATGAAGTTGAACATTATAGATCGTGGTTCTACTGTACCCACGAAATCAACCAAAATCAGTACCTCAAGAAATGTACATTAGCATAAAAGATCAAAAGCTCATCAATATATAAGCATAAGAAAAAAAAGCAGTTTGCAGCTAAAACGGTTTAAAGTAACTAATACTTACAGAAAAAGCTATAAGTAGCATGAAATACACCGGGTATAATTGACGTCACAGCAGACGAGGATTCAAAATGATCTATAAATCCATTGAAGAAAACACCCATTCCTTTGGTCACGGAACCCATTAGACAGAACTGTACAGTGGCAGCTTGATTAGAAAAAAGTACTCTAATGAAAAGTGCGTCTTTCTGGGTTTTTTTTTATTAACACAAATTCAAGTTTCAATTTTAAGGCACTGATGATTGATCTTTTGTATCGAGCATGATTATTTTCTCTCTGGACAGACTATTTCAATTCAAATAAAAAACAAAGTGTTTTTCTTTAAATCTATGTTTTTTTCTTATCAATACTTTGTTTCGTACTTTCAATAGAAACAAACTTTATTTTTCACTTTCGTTCAGAAACATTTTTTTTTGTCAAGAAATTTCGATAACAATTGTTTTACTAGGAGTCCAAACAAAAGATGAATATCTGATAATCTAGGATAATGCATGACAATTTCATATTGAGATCGTTTTCTTGCTATTACTAATAGTTTTTCAGTATAACTTCTTTTTGTTCAATTATTTTAATCCAATTTCAAAATCATTTTGTTGATCTTACCTGCCAAAACAACCCAAGCCCATCCACTATCTACATTCACATGTCTGTGTTCTAGTCGTGACGACTTTTCATCGCCGTTGCATCGTTGATTAGTTCCGTCTTCCTCATGTAGTTCGAAAGACAAAATTTCGATTTCATTTTCAGTCATTACAGCAACGTTATGAAACCTTTAGATACTGTATAACATATAATCTTCATTAGTTTAAATTTTAGAAAACGTTGCTTTCAAAGAAAGAACAAAATATTCCTTTCCTTTTCAAATAGGTAAAATAAATATATGGGGTACATGACACAAGGCAAACTACAAAAGTATGTGAAAACAAGACATAACAAAAAATGTTTGATACTAACTCTAATCATGATTATTAAGCTTGATTTACTCTAAATAGAAAAAAATACATCAGTTTTATGTTTCATAATAATACGTTATTTTGATGGGCTAACTGCACATCTCGTGTTATTCCTTAATCAATTGCATTACTCAATAAAACTTATCATTCATGACACGAGATCCCACAATTAAGTGCACAGGTGAATTAAATATAAACTTGATAAAAATCTAGTTTTCATGATCCTAGCTAAAAAAATGTAATTATAAGTATTGAACGTTTCTTTTTGTAACTTCATAGGGTTGTAAAATCGTTGACCGTGTGCACATTTTTAGAATGAGGCGCTACCGTGCTTCATACAAAATGTACTTCGGTCAACGCTTTTACACCCCAATGAAGTTACAAAAAGAAGCATTCAATTCTTAAATAACACTTTATAAATTTTGTGCGTCCGAAGTGCTTTTCCTGATTAACCTTCATCAGGGATGCTTAAACCCCAACATATAAAAGATAATTTCTAAATAATAAAGAATTGCAGTGGTGTATATATAAATAATATAATAGTTCTCACTTTTCTAAAAGACTCGTTCTTATTTATAAGTTAAAATGGTGTTTTGATGTTAATTTTGATATGATATGTTTTATATATGCATGTGCATGTAATATTTTAAACAAGCGGTGTGACTTTAATAAAATACTGAAACTGAATATGTATCAAAATAATATGCGTCAAAAACAATTTTCTGGATAAACCCTCATCAGGAACCCCAAAGCCCGAATTTTACAAATATTAACAAACAGGGACTCTTCACTGGAATACTGGACTAGTGAAGTACATTGTTCGGTAGAAAGTGTAATTTGTTGTTGAAAAAAAAAAAAAAAATAAAAGATTTTTTTAATGCCGAGGGCGTATTCATACTTGAGTATTTTTGAAAGTCTGGATGGGGTCCTTCAGTTCTGTATACAACAATAGTTTAGGTCATTTATTTCTAGTGTTCTATTTTTTGTTATCCTACTATGCCTTCTCTTTTTAGTTTTACCCTCTGTTTTTCTCTTCCAAATGTTTTGAGTCATTCACTTTTTTGCTCATTATTCTCTATTCTGTAAAACCCATTCACCTCATTTAGGCTAGGGGACCTACTTTTTTCAGCTGATTAGTTAACCAACTTTCTCTGACTGCTACTTTTAATACCTTAAACACAACGGGGTTGAAAATAAGGCAAACATCAAATAGAGATCAAATGACAACTAGTCTTGTTGTTTTCGTAAATTTTTTTTTCCTTCTCCAGACTTGAAGTTTGGATGATTTCGAACTTCAAAATGCACACAATACAAAGACTTGTTTTATACTTAAAATAGTGTCTTATTTCTAAACAAACAGTAAAATTGCATTGAATAAATCGACTTACCTATAGCCTTACTTTTATGCTCACAGTAAAGCAATATTGTCCTATTTAAAATCTAGTTCAATGAACTTTTGTTATCACAATTTTACTTTCAATGAAGATCTGTCCTATGATAAGTTAAACAACTTGATTATGTTTTCAATGACATTTGTCTAGGTTGAATATCTTTTTTTAATCAAAAACTTGGTCATAACCAGTGTTGTAAACTGCAGCTGCAAGTCATCAAGGCTGTCGCCCTTCAAGTAATTAATGATGCAACATTAGTAACATTTTATGTATACATGTACAAAAATATGAATACTGCAAAAATATGAATACCTAACGGGAAGGATTGTGCCTGATGTTCATATGATGAAATCATAATCTTTCAGTCAGTTTAATTGAAGTCTGGAGCTGGCCTGTCAGTTAACTGCTAGTAGTCTGTTGTTATTTATGTATTATTGTCATTTTGTTTATTTTCTTTGGTTACATCTTCTGACATCAGACTCGGATTTCTCTTGAACTGAATTTTAATGTGCGTATTGTTATGCGTTTACTTTACTACATTGGTTAGAGGTATAGGGGGAGGGTTGAGATATCACAAACATGTTTAACCCCGCCGCATTTTTGCGCCTGTCCCAAGTCAGGAGCCTCTGGCCTTTGTTAGTCTTGTATTATTTTAATTTTAGTTTCTTGTGTACAATTTGGAAATTAGTATGGCGTTCATTATCACTGGACTAGTATATATTTGTTTAGGGGCCAGCTGAAGGACGCCTCCGGGTGCGGGAATTTCTCGATACATTGAAGACCTGTTGGTGACCCTCTGTTGTTGTTTTTTATTTGGTCGGGTTGTTGTCTCTTTGACACATTCCCCATTTCCATTCTCAATTGTATGAGTTATGCTTCGAATGTATGTGGAAACTGTTAAACTGTTAACATATGCTTACTCATCAATATGGTTGATGCTAATGCCTAGGTCACATATTCACGGAAGCCAGATTAGAAACGAAAAGGATCCGGCATCTTTCGTGGCAATCTGTATTAGTCCGTAGATTTCTGTATTGTAGCCGAAGTCATACGTAGTAGTACGTTGTAGTACTTGTATATTCTTCACACTCTTTAAACATCCGCAAAATTTGACCACGGATAAAACTACCGTAGTATATCTTTACTTACCTGTATTAGGACGTACTAATCTGTTTTAGTCCCTAACAAAACTATATTAATCCGTACTTATTCGTAGGTCCGAATGATTTCTACGGTTAATTCAAGAAACTATGTACTAGTACGGTCACACCACATATTTGTTAAGGATACATACGATTTGTTACGAATTTGTCAAGACACGGCACCATTTCTTTTCGTTTAAATACGGATAGCTAGGAATCAGATAGCGTTTGTTACCGTTTGTAGTCATACCATTGTGCATCCGTATCGGACTACGGAAACTGCATTTCCGAGATCATCCGTGAAATTTAATCCGTAGTGGAACTGGCGAGGTGATTCGTGAATGTGTGACCTAGGCATAAGACAAACATCGCAGTTCGAAACTTTATTGTGAATTACAAAAAAAAAAAATGTTTTTGTACATAAATCTAATAGATGATGGAAAAACTACAATTCTTTTTTTTATGTTTTTAGCTGGAAATCAAACATGGCTAATATTTTTCCTTTGTAAAAAAAAATCTTTATAATTTTAAAACCATAAAACCTGGATTCACATTAATTTGTATTTTAATTTATTACACAGCATAACTCAGTTAACATTTTAAAACCAGTGCACCTATAATACGACATTTAAAAGAAATGATATAATCTACGAAGCAGCTGAAACTCATACTCTCTAAAACAAATACTACCTAAAATCCTTAAATGCAAATACTAAAAATAAAAAGAAACAACCAAAGTGGTTGATTTGTTTTTAATTAAAATGCGTAAACAATTAGAAGTCGAGAAAAAAATATTTAAATTAAATAATATAATAACGAACGTATAGTGAGAGGGAAAAAGTAAATCACAAAAATACTGAACTCCGAGAAAAATTCAATCGGAAAGTCACATGACAAGATCAATTGACAAAACACATAAAAAACGAATGGACAACAACTATCATATTCCTGACTTGGTACAGGCATATTCAAATGTAAAACATTGGTGGATTGAATCTGTCTTCAGTTTTTAAAACTTAATAGAAAAACTAGGAAAAATAAATACAAACAGTTCCGTAAACATATTATTGTACAACATGAGAGATAACAATCCATCCCAATATTGGGCCTTACTACAGTCTCTCAGTAATGAATCCTCTAGGAAAGGAGATACGTCCAATATATCAAACTCTGATTGGTTACATTATTTTGAAAAGGTTTTTTTTCCAAATTCCTTACCTGTAAATCACTAAAAAACAATAAATCAAGCAGCTATCACTCCATAATAAATGAGATACTCAAGTGTAACCAATCATATCTGCTTAAATGTTTTGTAAAAATTTGAAAAAGTATTAACAACAGGAAAATTTCCTGAAATATGGGCTTATGGATTTATTGTCCCGTTACGTAAAAGCGGATCTAAAGATGACCCCTCAAATTTTAAAAGCATCAAGATAGGTTGTTGTGTAGGAACATTATTTTTAAAAATACTGAATAATAGATTAAAAAAGTTTATAACTAAAAGAAATATACTTGACCCAGAGCAAATAGGATTTGGTAAGGAAAAAGAACTAGGGACCACATGTTTGTACTTCAAGTGTTGATTGATATTATACTTAAGCAAGGACATAAACGCTTGATTTATTGATTTTAAGGGGATAATTTGAGCCCTACATTGTTTAAACTTTTCCTAACTGATTTACCAGAAATTTTTGATTATAACTGTTGCTCAGTTCTGTTAAACCCTTTAACTGTATAATGTTTGCAGATGACCTCATTGTTATTTCTGCAACTTCATCTGCATTACAAAACTGTTTAGATAATTTAATGGATTATTGCGATAAATGGGGACTAGAAATTAACATGAAAAAACAAAGTGTTAATTTTTCATAACACAGGAAGGATATCAAAGGAAAAAATTCTGATTTAATGGTCAGCTTATTTATAATAAAAAAATATAATTATATTGGCATTATATTCACTGTATTTTGCAGATTTACAGATGCTAAGTTCAATCTATATAATAAAGCATTTAAAGCCTTTTTTAGATTAATAAGATATTTTACTCATTTTAAACTCAATATTAAAATACTTTTACATCTCTTTGACCTCATACTGAAGCCAATTTTAGTATATGGCTCAGAAATTTGAGGCCAATTCTCTCCAAATAAGTTACAATCAAAAGGAGATAACTATTTTTTCCAGATGTGCAAAGATCTAATTATTAAAAAATTACATGTTAAATTCTGTAAATATTCTCTATATGTACCTAGAAGATCAACTAACCTAGCAGTGATATGAGAGTGGGGGCGCTACCCCATATTTCTTGATGTTATTCTTAATATAGCTAAAGTTTGGGTCAGACTTTCAGAACAAAATAACTTCCTCATTTAAGAACCATTTGAAGAGTCCAAACTTTTATCAAAAAAATGTAACGACAATTGGTTGGGAAGCATTTATTCATTATTTAAATATCTTAGTTTAATCCCAGAATATTGGGTTAATCACAAATCTTATAAAAAGTCAATCATCATTGAAAAAAAAACTAATCAGATATGATAAAATTTGTCTTAACCAATAAAATAATGACAAACCTGGCATGGCTCAAGGAAATATATTAAGAACCTGTAGACTATTCAAAAATAATATTGGCCTTGAAAAATATTTATTGTTAAGTAATTGAAAAACAATAAATGAGTTAACCAAACTTAAAATCAGTGCCCATGACCTTGAAATAGAAAAGGGAAGACATAAAGGAATACCCCCAGACAAAAGATTTTGTAAATTATGCAATAATTCCATTGTTGAGGATGCAATTCATTTTTTTCATCAATGTCCATTACTTAAAACTGAAAGGTCCAGTTTCATTTTAGATTTATCCTCTAAATTTACTAATTATAAAACTCTAAATGACCAATAAAAATTTGTATGGTTGATGTCAAATTTTAATGAAGATCCATTTGTTAATAATGTTATGAATATAGTATTATACCATCAGTTTACTCGGAACTAAATATACTTGGGTTTACTATTACCAATGTAAATTCGGAAGACTACTACGTCATATTAAGAAATTCCGGCATTCCCCATGGTATATTTGACAATCATTACCCAAGTTGTTATCCTGATCGGACGTCCCCCCCCCCATTGATGAGCAATCAGAGATATGACCAAGTGACTCAATCATAGTATTGTTATATTAGGTAATATAACACATACACCCAACCCTATAATATCATTACAGTGTTGTCAAAAGTCTGCACTGATTTTCCCTGAGATTTATCGTTGACATTTATTCGCGCCGTATTTCAATTTTCTTTCTTTTTATTCCGCGAGAGGATTTTCTTATTCTTCTCTCTTGCGATTGTATTATTTCTTGGCGCACTGATTTATCAGGACTTTTATATTTTGCGGGAGTGATATATTAGTTTCATATTCATATTGTGATAATCAGAGTTTCCGCCCCCCTTTTTGTAACACATTTATAGAATAAACATATTTGCATACGCCATGATATAAATTCGTCATAGATGATAAGACAAAATAACCATATAAACAAACTACTAAAGTGCCTAACAAGATTTTGTGAGGTAGACGAAATTGACCTTTAAATGATCGTATTGACTTTTTTGTTTCAAAAATAGGTAGATCGGACATTTTATGGCTTTATTTAATGACTTCCTTAGTTTGGAATTAATTGTTATTAGCATGTCCCAATGAGACTGAAAAATGTTGTTTTTTTGTAAGAAGAATGATAATTTTACCTAGCGTAGCCGTGTGTAAAGTGTATTTCGGCATTTCTCTCCGAAAAATGACTTGTTGATGGGAATAAAACGTCTAATTTGTAAACTTTTTTCTGTTTTTCTCCGCAATTGACTGTTAAAAACTAATCTATTTACTGTGTATTTTGAAAATATTGTGAAAATAGGAGAATTGCCATTTCTTACCTTTCATACCTATACTTTCATTGATAAAACATAACATGGACTCACTCATCCAGTGTCCAGTTTGAAGGTCATTTTAGTTACTGTCACATTCATGCACGTTCTGATTTAATCAATAGTCATGTATGAAAAGTATAAACAGTTTGAAGGTAAACTAGTAATAACTGAACCCAATCAAATTGCGTAATATTTAATAACAATGACCGGTCCACATTATAATAAGTAATAGGGGTAAACTGGGTAGGGAGAAAATGTAAGATATTCAAAAAAAAATTTTGGCGATAACGAATAAAAATTTGTCAACCAAAGGTTTTGCTATAATTTCATTAACAAGTCGTTCTGTATTGGTACAGTTTTTTTTTATATCTTTCATTTATGTATTTAGGCCATACAAAGTTTGGGCTTCAAAAGTCCACATAATTATTGACTTTATACAGAAAATTTATCCTTTTAAAACATAAGATGTTTCCAAAACAATATGTTTTTACAAAGTAAAATCATTTCTCAAAACACTGCCAAAAAAATCATTTCGATTGGTACAGAAGTATTGCCATAAAGTGCGTTAAAATAAACAGTGGAATAACAAACATCGAATTCCCTCACAAAATCTTATTGGCATTATAGTGGATATTTTTTGATTATCTATTTGGTTTATTTCAGGTTGTGTTTATCTATATAATACTAATCAACACAATTTTCGTTCATTGATTCACGTTGAGCGTCAGATCTTACGATGTCAGATATTATTTATACATGTATGTTTTTCTTTTGTTTTTCATAAATTATTGATACAAATGTGTGCGTCAGCTTTTCTAATGTCATAGTTGTTATCAAATTATTATTTTTTCGTTTTGCTTAATTGTCTTGTCTGTGTTACCGTCTGAAAAGTGTTCACTCATTTACGATAAAAGAATATGCTGATAAAATACTTGTACTACTATTTGTTGTGAATTGTGTATACATACGTCATTGTTTAAAATTTCATGCCTGTATTTAAATACTAGTTATTTTTGTGATTTTGTTATTTTGTGATTTTGTATATTTTACAATAAAAAAAAAGACATAAACCCCTCTTCATGACACCAAAACAGATGCAAAATGAACTTCTACATGGAGGTCATGATGTCGTCTCGTCTGGTCACTTGGAACAATCCAAAACATTAGAAAAACTGAAACATATAACTGTTTGGTTCAACATGACGCAATCTTGCAAACTTTATACGAAATCATGCACTACTTGTAATCTTAACATGAAACAGACACGAACGGCCAGATCGAAGCTAGGGCAATACCATGCTGGCTTTCCAATGGAACTAGTACAAAGAACATCTTGGGGCCTCTTCCTGTTACAAAGACAGTAAATATTTGCTTATGGTAATTGACCAATACACAAAGTGGTTAGAATGCTTCCCAATTGCAACACAGACAGCTGAAGTTGTTGCAAGAACCCTGGTGAATCATTTCTTTTCTAGATTTGGCTGTCCGATTGAGATTCACACATACCAAGGAAAACAATATGGATGGAAATTTAGTAAGACAGCTCTGTGAACTACTACAAATAGCCAAGACAAGACCCACACCATATCATTCGTCATCTAATAGGCAAGTGGCACGGTATAACAGAAAAATACTACAGACAATAAGATGTTATATCAAAAGTAAACAACACAACTGGGATTTATTTTTACAGCTAGTTGAAGCTGTCTGAGCAACACGCAACTCGCAAACATGATTCTGTGCTAGGATGATGATGCTGGGAAGAGTAGTTTTTCAACCACTTGATGTAATTTTAGGCACGTCAAACTGGAACGTTGAGAGAAAGGAAATTAAACAATATATTAAAGATCTAGTGAAGAATTTAAAAAAAAGGTGCACGACATTTCCCGATTTGAGGGCTTCCCAGGAACAACAATAAGTCATATATGATTTGAAATATAACCAGAATATTTATAATGTCGGAGATGTCGTTTATAAACTCAATCAACCTACAAAGGTGGGACAGTCTGGAAAATTGAAATCTCTGTGGAAAGGACCATATTTGATAACAGGTTGGCGATCACCTGTATTATACAAGATTAAGGAAAGAAAACAGATAATTGGATTCACCATGACAGAATAAAATTTTGCGAAGACAGGAACTTCCAATCTGGATTGAAAGGATGAGGAATGAATTACTAGATCAAACTATGGATGAATAAATCAACGAGATGGACGAATGCACACTTGAACTGCCATATTTATTTAAAGAAAACACTAATGTCATGAGTTCGTGAGATCCTCTGGTATCTCATTTCATTAGTGATGATGCTATTGTGAGTGCGACAGATCTTCTGTCAGTACTTTGAATTATTTTGATACGTATGTCGTCTTCAGAGAATGAATGTCTGACTGACATGTGTGAGAAGAATATCAATGAGGATCTTAAAGAAGTATCTAATGATTACATAGTAAACAGAAATGATACATGTATCTATGATGAGTATATTTGCAACCACTGGGTCGATGCCACTGCTGGTGGAGATTTATTTGCCCGAGGGTATCACCAGCCCAGTAGTCAGCACTTCTGTGTTGACTTGAGTTATCATTGATATGTTCATAATTATAAATTAACTGTTAACAAAACTTTGAATTTTTGAAAAACTAAGGCTTTTCTACCTTATGAATAGATTACCTTAGCTGTATTTGGCAAAACTTTTAGGAATATTTGGTCCTCAATGCTCTTCAAGTTTGTACTCTATTTTTCCTTTTAAACATTTTCGAGCGTCACTGATGAGTCTTTTTAAGACAAAACGCGCGTCTGGTGTACATATAAAACTTTGATCCTGGTATCTATGATGAGTTTATTTGATCTTGAGATGGATGCATCTGGTGTTGAATCTGATAGGTTAAGTAGTAAAACCTGTTTACTTTTTAGAAGATTAATGATTCTGTTACAGATAATCATCATTTATGTATCAATAAAGGCAACAGTAGTATACCGCTGTTCAAAACTCATAAATCCATGGACAAATAACAAAATAGGGGTAACAAACTAAATTTATAATAATGTTATAACATTGTAATATTGTCAAGTATTATTTCATAGGAAAAGAATATGTACTCAAAGTTTAACATATTTTCTTTTTTTATATATTTCCTATATTTTGGTTACTGTGTGTGCAATTTTTGGTTATAAAAAAACCAGTTGAAATGAAATTTGCTAATAACACTTCTCTACGAAATGTGTTATCGAAAGGTCCGAAATATCGTGAGCCTAAATCCATCAATTGGAAATAGAACTTTAAAATTTTGATGGATTCAGTTGAGGATTATGCCAGGCAATGGGCTAATCGCGAGAAGGAAGACGTAGACACTCTTTCCGAGTTGATTAAGGCAGTGAGGTCGTTGATAAAAATTCATAATTTACAGAATTAAGAAACTGAATGGGTCTATCAATGCCAATGCTACGTCAATCTTTAAAGACCCAAATGTTGCAAAACACCTATCCTACCTCCATGACAAATATGTTGTTGTCCCCGCAGATAAAGCCCCAAACAACATCGTTTTTGTGTGTAAAACTCATTACATTAACTGCTTGATAAACGAATTAGGTATTGACAATTCACTTGAAAACTCAACATATACATGATATACCCTCACGACACTTACCAAAGAGGAAATCCTGGATAATCATAGGTCTGTTCTGTGATCATTTGGAATTTTAACCAAAGATGAAGAACTGGATCTTCACTGTATTTGATACCCAAACTTCATAAGTGTCCTTACAAACAACGGTATATTGCTGTGTCTTCCAAGTGCTCCACGAAACCTCTTTCTAAATTATTAACATCTATTTCATCAGCAGTTAAAGACGGGCTTCAAAGTTATTGTTAAACTGCCTATTCTAGAGGGGGCGTGAATCAGATGTGAATACTTAAAATTCCAAAGATCTTTCAGAGTACATACACTCTAACTCTCTTTCATCTTGTAACAGTATTAAAACATTTGACCTTTCTACTCTTTACACAAGTATTCCACATTCCAAACTAAGAGACAAATTGAAAGAGGTAATGCTTTGCTTCATAAAAAAGAATGGCCAACGTAGATACAAGTATCTTGTCTTAAGGAGGGATAAAGCCTACTTTGTAAAGGATCACTTTGATTCAAACAAAAAAGTCTCTGAAACTGATATTATCAAGATGCTTGATTTCTTGATTGACAACATATTTGGTACTTTCGGAGGACGTGTTTTTCAACAGACTGTCGGCATTCCAATGGGAACAAACTGTGCCCCTCTACTTGCCGAATTGTTTCTTTATTATTATGAGGCTGACTTCATGCAGGAACTTGTTAGGAAAATAAGAAGTTAGCAATATCCTTTATCTGCTTACCCTTCCGGAGCACCTGAGATCACCCCTAGTTTTTTGGTGGTGTTCGTGTTGTTTATTCTTAAGTTTTCTATGTTGTGTCATGTGTGCTGTTGTTTGTTTGTCTTTTTCATTTTTAGCCATGGCGTTGTCAGTTTGTTTTATATTTATGAGTGTGACTGTTCCTCTGGTATCTTTCGTCCCTCTCTTGTATGTCTCATCTCCATGTTTTTACTTATACCTGCAGTATGAATGAAAATCATGAATTAAAGCCAGAACAGTGACCTTTCGAGGATGAACTACCGAAAAATAACGCGTTATATTCGTGCTAGTACAAAGAGATACAATAGAGGAAGAAAGTGTCCGAGCTGGAGTTTTCACTAATGTCAACAGGCATGTGTAAAGAACGTACCAACCTTGGTATGTTGCCGCACAAACTGCTTGCTGGCAGTACAAAATACAAATTGCCCAGAATAGTGTTTTAGATGCTTATATTGCAGGATGCCATCAATCTGGCATTACAAATATAAAATTTTCGAAAGACAAATATGAACGTTGGGTTAACCTTATGAATGGTTTGTTGGATGTTATTTCGAAAGAACTCGAATGTGATACGCTCTAAGATCTCTGTTATTTAGCTGACAAAACTTGTGTTTGTCCAAAGCATTCATAGCACATATTTCCATATCTAATGCTATGAATGAATATGTATTTGAATTTGAAGGTAAAAATGCTATAGTTCAACCTCCATACAGTATACCGTTTTTGTTACATTTGAGAATATAATCTTCGCTGATCCTGCACACAGAAATGGACGAGAACATCATTCCATATAACAAATTAAATCTTTAAGACCAGTTTTTGAGGAAAATAAGACTTTACATCTAACGGATTTTTATTTTCATTTAAATATGCTGTCAAAAAAATTAGGCACCATCTCATTACCTCCCCTTTCTTGGACCTTAAGCAACACTGATTATAGAATATCCTATTTCATTAGCAACCCTAGTTATTCTAGAAACTGGCCATCAAGTAAGTTAAGATCTGAAATTAAGAAGGATAAAAGGATAAAACTTACTTTTGGTATATTCATCTCCGAATGGTGGAGCTGGAAAACACTTCAAAATTGAATGGTTGGATTACTGATTTAGTGTTTAGATGTAAAAGGAAGTGCCATGACTTTATTCTACAGAACGCGTTCATTTTTATTAAAGAGGGAGGAATATAATGAATATGGTATGTTACCTTCAGTTTACTCGGAACTAATTATACTTGAGTTTACTATTACCAATGCACATTCGGAAGACTACTACATCATATTAAGGGTTTCCGGGATCCTCATGGTATATTTGACAATTATTACCCAAATTTTCATCCTGATCGACGTCCTCACATTGATGAGCGACCAGGTAGATGACCAAGTGACTCAAGCATAGGATTATTATATTCAGGTAATATAACACATACACACAACACACAACCCTATAAAATCATTACAATAACATAATGATAAAGTTAATAGAAAGTTTGATAATGACTAGGAGAGAAACATTAAGTGATAACACATGAGTAGCCCCAGCTCTTCTTCTAATAATACAACGGTACTGACTGTGTTCACTTAGTCATTCATTATCTTTGGGAATATATAAATTATTCGTACATAAATGACAGTGCATCATAAGCCTCTAAAGGCTGGTTGGTATAATTATACATGTTTATTGAATGTTTATGTTTAAAACTACAATATATTGTATTTCATGTATATGTATCAAGTTGTACTTTAATAATAAAAATATCTATCTATCAATCTATACTATGTTTTTTGTCTCCCTTCTTCTATATTGTCTTAGTGTTATGTATTGTAATTTCAAATAGTTCAATGAAAAAATCACCACAATAATTTATAAACTTTAATTTAAAATGTAGCTGTACTGCACCTCAAGGCGTCTTGATTGACAAATGAAAATGGTTGTTGTTGTTGTATAAATAAAAACATTGTTATTCAAGATGCCTTCGTCTGTCATTTTCAAAAGTTTACGCAGTAATTGTAAAATTTCAGCACTGTGTATTAAACATTTATAATACCGCTTGACAAATATATCAATTTCATCAATCAAAGAAATAAATTATACTTCATACGATACACCCGGGAATGTGTGTCTTCAAGAAGAACAAACAAACATGACTTTGTACTCTCATCAATGACAATGTCGCAAATGTTACAAATTAGTCATTGTTATGATTGTAATTATCTGGAGAATCGTCTATATTAATACTGAGGGAGGATGAAGATGGATTTCTATTATTTCTGTCTTCTTTAGATTTTGGTCCATTATTCTCAAGCTCTACTCGTTATATTTTTCGTGCATTATCCTCTATTCTTTATATGTCTGGTTTATTATTCTATTCTATACTTTTTTTACTTTATTCCCTAATCTTTATATTTTAGCAACCAATTATTATTTTATATTTTTTACCCCTTTATTCTACACGGCGTTTTACTTTTCCGGAAATTGACATTACTTTTCCAGTAACAAAAATGACGTATCCGGGAAAAACAGTTTTCGTTTCTGGAAATAAATACCTTACTTTTCCGAGAAAGTAGTAACGATTTCGGAAAAATAAATTATTACTTATCCGGGAAAATAACCAAGGAATTCCTGTTGAAGTAAAGCAAAGTCATACTTTTTTTAACACTCAAATTGATTCTTTATTGCACATATTGCTGTTTGACAATTAAACTTGATGTAAAGCATTTCATCAAATTACGCTGTTAAATTACCTCTAAATACCCAGGGAGAATATTCAGTAAAATTAACTAATACAAAACATTGGTTTAAATATCTGAATACATTAATAGTTGTTACAAATAGTCTTTGCTACTTCACAAATAGTAATTTCGATTATATTCATCTAAATTACGATATATAACAATATTTTTACGGCAATTAATCATTATACAATTTGTAACAAACACGTCGTACAAAAATACACACTAGTATATACATTCACCGCTTAAAACGTTTTGTTCAAGAAAGAAAGTTCACCTTCTCCTTTTCATATTTTAGAACGGGTGCTTTAATTTACGATGATGTTGTTTGCAGTCTTGATAGCACATCGACACAGACAAAAAGGATATTATAAAACCACTCGTTTAAGTGGGCATGAAATGACTCGGCACCATTGGTTGGTGGAAATCTCGAACTGCCATCGATATAAAATTCAAATATGTAATCTGCAAACTTCATGCATTTATTGTCAGATGGAGCATCTGATATTTGATTCTACAAAGCATTCTTCGAAATTATTGTATGGCAAGTAAGCCAAACCAAAGAAATGTGTCAGCCATTTCACCAAAATCCTAATCTTTGTCCTGGTGATATCTAATATATGGTAGATATAAGATAAGAATATTTTTGATATAAAAATATGAAATAATAATTTATCTAACATACATTCAAATATTTATAATTAACTACCATGTAAATTTCCGGAAAAGCAATAAATACAAAATCTTGAAACGTATACTTTTTTCTGACAACATAGTATTGGAACTTACGCCCATTCAACGCTGTTTATCCATTACCGGTATTCTCTATTTTTTATTTATTTTTTTTCCTTTTAAATTACACTGTTAGCCCATTATTCTCTTTTCTCTATTTATTTTTTTCCTTTTAAGTTACACTGTTTGCCCATTATTTTTTATTCTGTAAACCCCACAAGGACCCCCTTGATTGTTAGAAGTTATTGCTATATTAATTATTCATCGTTTTTAATTTTTCTGATTCATATTTTTCCAATGTTTTTAATTAAAATCATCTACAAATGGAAAATAAATGAATCGTTGTTCGGTGGAAAAGATGACCAATTGCAGCTTGAATAGGGAATAAATAAGAGAAATAGTGCTGCCAAGATTGCTGAAGTTTAATTTTTCAAATGGGTGGACATTAGAAAAACAAAAACGCATCAGTACGGTACATAAACCAGGAACTCGGCTTCTGCTCCTCATTGCAAAAAGCGTACAGACTCAACATTTGAAAAAAAAATCAAATACAGAATAATAATGTAAATTATTCTTGAATGGAAGCTTATAAACATGTGCAGAATTATATTCATCATCAGTAAAACAATATCTGAGTAGATTAATTGCAATGAATCGATCTAACATTACATTGGATAGTTATACTCTTCTGCCAATATTTCCGGAAAAACTCAATTTGAGTAGAAATGACAGTTTTATTGAAAATTTTGACCTGAAGCCGAACTCATCAAATATTTGCAACTATACGAATGCCAGTGTCTCAAATTTGACAAATAATACCAGTGACGTTTGTAAATTAGATCAAGAAAATATTTGTGGAGGATATCAAAGATATGGCCACATCGTTCCTGTAAATGTTTTCATTACTTTTATTGGCACTTTTATGGCGATAATGATTGTTGTTTTAAACGGTCTTCTCATTTCTATACTGTTACGGAAGAATACAGTATCAGCAATAAATATATTGATGTCTGCCTTGGGATTTTGTGATGCGTGTTGTGCTGTTTTACTTTTTGTTCCCTTGATTATAGGGTATCTAATCGGCTCAGTACCAATTGATGTAAACACCATACCTCTAGAATCTATACCTGGCACGGCGTTTGTTAACATTGACTATCCTTTTTGTATTATCTTCGACTGGACCCTTATTACCTTAGCCGACTGGTTCCATACAATGTCTATGTTAATAACCACCATCCTTGGACTACTTAAAGCCATTGTGCTGATGTTTCCTCTTAAAAGCAGATTGTTCATTAAAGGAAAAATGGCTAGAATTATTTGTTTGGCAACTGTCATTGTCTGCATAGCCATATATGCTCCACTGGCAGCAACTAAAAGGTTTTCAGGTATTGGTGATAATATTTGTTGCTATAAGAACGACTTTGGAAATGAATATAGAAAGACATTTGATTGGATAGTGACAATGATTTATTTGCTTTCCTTTGTTATTTTGATTACTTCCACAATATATATTTGCATGACTCTAACAGTGAAACGGTCGACCATTCAACGATCAGAAAATTCTAAAATCCAAGATAGAAACAGACGAGCAGCTATTATTGTTTCAATCATCGTAGTAATCTATTTACTGTCTGAATCTATATCTGCGTTATGCTACTTTTCGGTCACATTCAACAGATCGTATGATTGGTGCGTTTTTAGTTTTTATCAGTACCAACAGTTAATCATGCTACTCGGCTTCGCCTCTAACTTTTTCATTTATTGGTTTATGAGTCGTGATTTGAGAGCACAGGTTTATAATTACATACGAATTTGTTTCCATGTGAAAAATGAAAACATATATTCAACTAATACGAAAAGTTCAGTTACTTAGTCGCTAATAATTCGGCACTTATATATGTTGTATTATTTAAGGAAATGAAAGCTTACTGTTAGTTTTGATATACACTAAGGAACATATATGTGCATGAATGTTTTATGTTATACATTGTTTGTACTAGTGGTTAAACTTCAATAAAACAAAAGTGAATGTTAATAAGGCCAATTATTATATTTGTTTTATATCCGCTAGATGATAGGTTAAAAACAAAAACAAAAAGCAAAAAAAAAAAAAAAACCCGCAAGATGTTAGAGAAGCTTAGTAAAAAAACCTGTTAGGCAAACATCATTTTTTTTGTTAACAAAACTTATTACGGTTATATAAAGAAATTTTGACCAAAAATAATTTTTAAATAGGCGTCAAACTATGTAAGCCATTATGGTACGTGTGTATGTGTATTACTTCTAGACTGGTTGGTAGGTTTTAAAAGTTTAACTGGACGCAATCTTTATATAAAAAAAACATATAAAAACGCAAAAAGTGGGGGAGATCTTTTCTGGATTGTTTAAGCATTTTTATTTGTTTTTCTCAAATACATATTTCGTGACTTAGATGCACAAAAATGTATTTGTACCTTTCATTCTGTTATTCATTTCTAGCTTTTACCAGGTAAGGATGTGTATTCTATAGAATCATCCTGTCCCTTCTAGAAAATCGTATGGTCGCCTCCTAATTAAATCAAGGTTAATTTAGAGCATAATAAAGCTCAGCCTTCATAATTTATTTCCTAGGCATTAGAAACAAGACTATCTATTGTTCTATAGGCTTAACAGGTTTTAAAAATAAATAAGTATTTCCACTGATTGTATTCAAGGTAATTAAATACAAAATATTGCCGACGAATCTAATGTTAATTAATTTGTTCAATTATGTGAAACTGGAAAAATCCAGTTCTGGTATACTTCCTGTATCAAGGTCATCACATTTTGATATATTTATTATATACTGATGTTATTTGTTCTAAACTTAGAGCATATATAACTGATGAGTTTTATGGAGAAGAAACGCGCGTCTTGTGTTTTAAATTATTAGCCTGGTAACTAATCATAACTGATATGCAAACTTGAATTTTTAATGATCTTTTTTTAAATCCAATCTTTGCAGAATAAAAATTAACCTTGAAATTTAAATTTTTAGATATTAAAAATTAATTATTAAAGGCATTTAATCATAAAAGAAACACCTAAAAGAATGGAATGGAATGAAAAGAAGCGGAAAATTCAAAACGTAAAATCCATTATCAAATGACAAAATCAAAAGCCCAAACTCATCAAACGAGTGGATAGCAGCTGTCATATCTGTGACTTGGTACAGGTATTTTCTTGAAAATGGTGGATGAAACCTTGTTTTATAAGCTAGCTACCCTCTCACTTGTATGACAGTCACATTAAATCCCGTTATATTGACAACGATGTGTGAACAAAACAAGCAGACATAATAGGTAAAAATGTCAAAAATAGAGGAACAACAGTCAACATTGTGTTATCATCTTAATCACCATAAAAACAAAACGAATACGGCTTTTTTTTTAAAAGAATAATACAGGGAGACTATACACACTGACGGTTGCTGTTTATAATAAAGCTATTGAACCAACAGTTCGAAGTGGTAATGTTGAAAAAATTAATCGGATGATATCAAGACCGTTATTGACTATCAGTTTGGCGTATAGGTTACAATTGTGGTAATTGCGATCCCGCATTCTTTTCCTTATTTAACCATCACATTAAACTCATCAACAAGTTAATTCTAATAAAAGCAACACGAAGGATCCCAAATATTGAGAAGGATATACCGACCCTTCCAGAGCACATAGATCATCCCCATATTTGGGCTATCTTTGCTGAGTCTTGAGTTTTCTATGTTGGGATTGGTTTAACATTTTATTTGTATTTTCTTCGACTTCTGACTTTTATTTTTTAAAATTTTATTTGGGTTTCCTTTGATTTGTTGTTGTGTTGCAATCCAAAAGAAATGTGCACCTTAGAGTTTTGATTCCTTAAAATACTATTTTTAACCAGTATACGTATCTCCATGAGCAGCTTGTTTTAACTTATTACCCATCGTTCTACTGCTGGTCGTCATTGTTTTACAACACTTTGTATGTGCAAAAAGAAATGATTGTTTGAATGAATAGAACAAAGTTATTTTATTATACATATTTATCAAACATAAAAGTATACAATGCACAATAATAATATATAATTACATAAATATATTGAAATTTTCTTTTGTGCTTTTTATGTATGTCAATGTAAAAGAAGACATAAAAGAAATTCAAACGAATGAGCATATGTTCATACAATAGCCTCCCTGACTTTTTCCCAGAATACAACATTTCCTTGTTCGTCATTTGGGTATTCTATATACGACTGGTTTTGAACCAATTCTAACATAACCAACGGAAGATTTCGAGGTTGAATTTGTTCATAAAATACTAAAAACAGAATATTTTGTTCGTTTCTAGAATAGATACTCTCCATTCTTGCCATGTTAAATTCAAACATGCAGTAATACGAGTCCAGGAACGATCTTGTAATTATGCATATCGTCTTTTTACTCCCATGAATAGCATTTGTTATATTAACTGATATTTCCTCGCCTGGAAGAAAATCTCGATGATGTATGCATAATTTCATTTTATCATCTTGTTCAAGATTTGGAATGCATTCATTGATCACAAAATCTCTCTCTATATCAGAATATGAAATGAACGCATTATACGTATAAGATTCATTATCATCATCAGGTTTATATCTATAATACCTACTTTTGGTCATATAATACATATAGCGAAGTTTCCATCTATAACGATACATTAGTCCCGCACAAAGAGTAATTAGGAAAACAACGATACCTAAAGTAACACAAATGACGAGTGTACTATATGAATTACAATATTTAGCCAACTGGCTAACTATTGTTCTAAAATTATGCATATTAATAGTTGTATTATTGTCTAGTTTGCATTTGTAGTTATCATTGTTCCGGAAATGATCTAAATTATTCACAATCCATTCTAAAAATCCTACTGTTCGACAGTTGCAACTCAAAACATTATTTGAGAGATCAATGGCGAATGTCGATTTTTCCATCAGTTTTGTCATTGTAGTCAATGCTCGATTATTTGATATCAACGTAATATTGTTGTTTGAAATATCTAGTATTTTTAATTTTTGGGTATAAGAAAGATCAAAGTCAATGTCTGATAGAAAGTTATTACTGAGATTAAGAATTCGAAGATTTTTGTGTCCAGCAAACATTACGTCTGATAACTGATGTATAACATTAAATGACAAATCAAGTTTTTCTAATCGAAGATTTTTAGCTTGTGAACAATAAAAGTATGGTAAACAGTTACCCAGGAAGTTGTTTTGTAAATTCAAAATTAAAAGATTAAAACTATCGATGCACTGGCATGTCAGTTTATTATTGGAGAGGTCCAGAAATTGGAGAGTATCTGGTGGTACAAACTTTTCAGGAGGGTCTATTTCTCTGATACAGTTATGATTTAGTCGAAGTTCTTTGATTTTTGTACTTTTTAAGTTGTCGAAAAGTCTCCGATTTAACCCATTAAAATCGAGATTGCATTCAAAAGAGTCTGTAAGAGATAGATTTTCTAATGACGAAAAAGTTTTCACATCGATAATCAAACTGAGAAGGCTATCTGTATATTGCTGTATTTTTTTCCCTAACGCCAGACT
Source organism: Mytilus galloprovincialis (assembly GCF_965363235.1). Lineage (NCBI taxonomy): Eukaryota > Metazoa > Mollusca > Bivalvia > Mytilida > Mytilidae > Mytilus > Mytilus galloprovincialis. Next base: position 41,142,152 of record NC_134850.1, on the reverse strand, counting down.
CTTTAACTTGTATCTTCCAGCCAATGATCGATTATATGTTTGATCCAAACAGGAAGATAAATCTATTGTTGTTAGATATTTCATGTTAATGAATGTTTTCTCATTAAAATAGAAAGATAAACATATACCGGTTCTTAATTTTGTTAAATTGAGAAGTTCTGCAAAATGTTTATCAAATAAAATTCCAAATACTACAGTAGTAGTATTTTCAAGAACATCGACTTCTAAATATTCTAATTGTGTCAAGTTTGAAACGAGCCTGCCTGGTAAATTCTTCAAATAGCCAAAATGTGTATTTTTACAGTTCAGATGTTGTAACGACGTTAAAGGAGTAAACACACCATCTGGAACTTTTTGAAAGTTGATACAACTTTTTTCTAAAACTAGTTCAAGCAAATTTTTCAGACCTTTAAATGAACCAGTTTCTAATGCCTTTATACAATTTGAAGTAAGGTCCAATATCCTCAAATTTATATTGTTCTCAAATGTTCCATTTGGAATGCTTTCTATTTTATTATTTGAGAGATCGATAGAGTAGACAGTTGGAGGAAATGTCGGTATCTTGGTTATATTCTTCCAAACACAGCTGACATTTATGAACGGTTTACTTGTATCATTGAGACAGACACACCTGCTGTCAAATTTACACGGAGCAATCATGATGCACTGATAGTATTTCATCATGAAAATAATAATCAAACATAATACTAGTTTCATCTTTGCGCTACAAAAAAAAAACGAAAGGCGTTAATCAAATATATATTACAGGAAAAATATTTAAATCATTTGTACATTGTATCACATCATAATCTATCAGACTAGTATTTGAATAAAATTTGGTAGTCAAAACACTCTCTTTGGTTTATAAGATATGTGAATAAATTTGCTAGTTAATCAGCAAAAACTGTCCGTAAACATGACAGTTTCCTCAGACAATAATAAATAGATTAATTAAAATCGGTAATAAGTATAGAAAATTTTAACCCAAATAATTAGAAAAAAAACCTGTTCTCACGAGAATGAAGCGATCGATAGTGAGCGGAATACAACGATTTGAGTTACCCTAATAAACATTTTAAGCACCATTACTGATACTACCATATTTTGACACGCTCTATTATTGATCAGGTCGCAGAACCAGACTACAAATACAATCAAAGTGCTATTTTTGGTTTTTGATTGCAAAGTTAAATTTCATTCCACTAATTGTATTAACTTTGTATGCTGTCTGATTTATATAAAGCAGTTTTTAACTTAAAACTATTTCAATAAGTAATGTTATACTTACAAGTCTTACAATCGTTTTAAACAAAAAATAAATCCACACTGATGTTATAAAAACTAATGGTTTGTATGTCTTTTAATTCCTGTTTTAAAATCAAACAAACAGGAAATATGTGACGTAGCCTTTTGAAACAAGTTTCATATCCCAAATATAGATATTTTCAACTTTATTCTGAATAAAACTTTTAAATCGATAACATGAAAAAGAAGATGTGGTATGGTTGCCAATGAGACAACTATCCACAAAAGACCAAAATGACACAGACATTAACAACTATAGGTCACCGTACGGCCTTCAAGAATGAACAAAGCCCATACCGCATAGTCAGCTATAAAAGGCCCCGATAAGACAATGTAAAACAATTCAAACGAGACCCATAATTTTTGAATAATAACATGACATTATGCCTCCTTTATAGTTAAAATAGCATATAGTGAAGCAGATTATTATCCCTTCCCCCCAAAAAAAAGATGAATGTCCAATAACCTAGGGCGATCCATGTATGGATTACAAATTTGAAAAAGTTCAATATCAACTTGAGAAATTTTTCCGAATTATCTCAGTTGTTTTACAGTAAAACTTCATTTTATAGTTTCTCCAAGTATGCACATATATCAAATTATCATGATAATTATAGCCTAAATACTGCACTTTACACTTGGTATCTTTTGTTTGTAGAAATTTCTCAGTAATTGGTCTACAGCCCTCCTATTGGATGTAAATTAGCAAAAATATGCGTACATACGTACATGTGTGAACCGAGGGCACATGAGAAAGGATAATGAAATCTAGAAACATTGTCATGCGCACATGAGTCTATGTCATACTTTCACTACTACTACAATATGATAGTATACTGAGTATAAAATAACAAAGAACACATGCACCCACGACTATTCAGTACTTAAGTAATCGATATGGTCTTGACTTGATAGAGGTCGTTCTAATTTCCCCTGAATTTTTTTTCACGTCGGCTTTGGTCATATTAAAAAATGTCTGTGAAATCTTTACCGAAGTTCAGAGTATTTTTGGCTGATTTATAGACAGACCACAAATAATAAACGCTTAAAAATAACCAAAAACTGCAATTTTGATAGATTTTAAAAATTTTGATTATCAATCCCTAAAATTAATGAGAAGGACATCGTAAACAGAAACCCGAGTTATTAATTGTCTTCTGGAATTAAATTTTTTTTAGCAACGTCCTTCGATGAAAAATTTGATAGAAACATTTTAGTTTCGAAAGGTGCTTTCACAACAACATACAGTGATGAACAACATTTTGATTGGATTGAAATTTGTTAAATTATGAAACAACATTATAAGTATAGGATCTACGTATACACTCTTTTGGAATTTAGAATTTCCGATAAGATATGACAACCTTAGATTTAGATCCTGTGAGTGGGATTGACGAAGGGTACCTTTTTTAAATCTAATTCCATAGGTTTTTTAATCCGTTGGTTAACTTGAAGTCTGATAATCGATTAACATCAATAATGATAATCGATAAAACGTAAAGACTGATAATCAATTAACATCAAGAATGATAATCGATAAAACGTGAAGACTGATAATCGATTAACGTGAAGATTGGTAATCGATTAAACGTGAAGACTGATAATCGATTAACATGAAGACTGATTATTTATTAACGTTAAGACTGGTAATCGATTAACATTAGGCTGATAATTATTATAATTTAACTTATTTGAAAACAGTAAATCGATTAAGGATAAGACTGATAATCGAAATTACATTAAAACAAACAAAAATAACAAAAAACCCATGTTATTCCATCTAGTGCTAAAACAACCAAAGCCCATCCACTACCTCCATTTCTATTATAGTATGGTGCTTCGTTGATAAGCTATACATCTGTCTTCGTCATGTAGTTAAAAAGACTAAATTTCATTTTATTTTTGAATCAATATGAAAACGTTATGGAATCTATAGATACTGTATGAAACATAATATTCATTAGATCGTATTTAAGAATACTGTGTGTTCAAAGAAAGACATATCATCTTATCCGGCCACATTGTTCTGACTGAGAGCCGACCACTAATTGCTTCTACTCCTGAATGCTGCCTGCTTAGTGGAGAATCAGCAAATACTAATTTTACATTTTGAACCCGCGACCTCCCGCGACCGCGGTTAAGACACTATCACGAGACCACCGAAGCGGTTGACGGAGGTAGAACATAAATTTTTAAATAATAAAAAAATGAAGTAGTCACTATATAATAGTTATTTCAATAATTCACACAATTCTAAACAGAATTGCTCTTGTACATGTTTTAACAATCTAAGACTATATGATGTTTTACGTTAATTTTGATGTACAGTATGTTTTATATATGCATGTGCATGTTTTATTTTATACAAGCTATGTGACTTTAAGAAATAACTGAAACTGAATATATATCGGCGCAGAATAAGAAATAGTAAGTTATTATAATATGAGTGTAGAGGCATTGAATACTACGCGCAATACAGCTTATGGAACTAACAGTTCATCAGCTGCGGTATCGAATTACTACTTGAAAATGAAAATAACTCTTCATAAGTATGGTGCGTTCAAAGCACTCTTCTTGATTAATCTTCATCCGGAATTCTCAAAGCCAGAATATTAATGTCAATGAAGTATAAATACTTGAGTAGTTCAGATGGTCTGGATTGGGACCTTCATTTCTTTATTCATTCATCGTTTATGTCATTATTTTCTATTGTTCTATTTTTACCTCACTATTCATTCTCTTTTCTGTGTTTCACCCTGTTTTTCTCATTTAAATTGTTTAAGCCATCTTTTTGCTCATTATTCTCTATTCTGTAAACCCCATCCAGATCCTACTATCAAAAAGAGAGCATATGACGTGAATGTTAGCAAATATTTGTCATCATACAACCTTCATAAATGAGCAAATTCATAACCTTAAGTCCTCTAGACCGATATGACCAACTGTGAAACAATTCAAACGAGAAAACTAATGTCCTAATTTTGTTGTAACAAAACACAGAATTGAATCAACAAACAACATTACTGAATTACTGGCTCCTGACTTTGGATAGGCACATGAATAATGCAGCAGGATTAAACATGTGTGGGATTGCTCAACCTTCCCCTTACCCTGTCAAAATCACAGTACAACCACAAAAACCAATAGACACAAAAGAATACTCACAGTTAGAGAACGCTAGTTCAAAGCCAATTACAATCATGTTTTCCCCTATTAATATATCAGTCAAAACACATCCATCAAACTTAGTAGGAAGACGCTATAAACAGTCCGAAGAACGCATGACCTTATATAATACAAAAATATAAGTAAACTTATCGACAGGATGCTAATCATAAGAAGTCATAACTCATACCAATATACTTCTTATATCTACTACTGTATACTAATGTATTTAGTAATATTTGAACTGTTCAAAAATAAAATCCATGTCAGTCACTGTGTCTAAACCACACCGGCAAAATTTGTTCGGACTCGATGGTATCTAACATCCGGCACAATGACGGAACATTAATAGACAGAAGAAAGCTAGGTTTCTCCTTATTTTCTTATTTTTTTTATGATATCGAAGAATATAAATACACATACAACTATTTTCTATTGTGATATGCAATATTTTCTACAACCGTTCTATATTAATGGAAAAATAAGTAAAAATGCACGTCAAAATGACGAATTGAGTGAACCTTGCCTCGAAATTGTTTAATTTCTCTTTAAATTGTTCACATTGTACGGAAAGAAAGGTACGGGAAGATAGATATTGACACGGAGATTGCAAATTTAGTTATTATGAGCATCTCAATAATTGTAACTCTGTGTATGGAACGAAAGAAATGGGTCATGTCAAAATGGAACTGGCCGGTTTCGTCAATGTATACAACCCGGTTTCGTCGTAGATTTCAAAATGCACAACCCGGTTTGGTCAAATAAAAAAAATCATAATCGCATTACATTATAATTGATTATTTAACTTCAGCGTTCAAAATGAGTTTTGTGGGTCGTTCGAAAACTGCAAGTTCGTTCACCGGACAGCGGCTTATTATTTATATCAGTCTCATATTAAAATAAATAATAAGCAAATTCCTACTCTTATAGAACACAAATATTTTAATTTTACTTTGCATTCCGAACTTTTTTAACAGCATATTGAGATTAAAACTCTCTAAATATGCGTTTTCTATATGAGTTATGGGAAAATATGTTGAACATGTTTAAACTTGAAATTAAAGTTTACGGTCTTAAAAATCGAAACACACAATTGATATGTGATTTTCTCGCACAAAAGAATGGACACCTTTATAAGTAATCTAATCATTCCATGTATGTAATCTTTTCTACCATCGTTAAGAATAAATCTTCTTAAGGATAAACGTTGATAATAAGACAAATGTATATGCATGCATAATCGACATAGAAAATGAATGTAGGATTACAACTACCATGCATTAAAATAAAATTTATTTATCACTAATTGTAACTATACTGCTATGTACAAATTAGTATAATAGTCTCAGGTCATCGATAAAATTCAATAATAATTATTTTGTTAACATTATTAAAAAAAACCGAGTCTGTACTGTCGCCATTGTGTTATGTTGATCGTACACTGACGTTGGTCAATATATTTTGACAATATATACGGACAGACGGATTCAGTTTATTTCAAAGTGGGCGTATTTCGAACAACCTTTACATACCGCCGAGCGTAGCGAGTCGAACAATATTTTGATTATTTTTTGCTTTACAAAATCGTTAAATACAGGAATCAATATAGTTTTGGCAACCGAAGGTGGGGTCGGGGCGTGCAACCTATACGTCATCTAGATTCGCCACTTATCTTATAAAGTGTATACCGAATTAAAATATTGTAAGAAATGAGAAAACAGGGACACCCGGGAAATCGGATTATGTGAGTTGGATTATGTTTATTATAATAAATGCCGAATATCAAGTTCTTTTTATCGATTTCTATACATTTTTCTCAAATATATATAAAAGTTATATAGGAAAATGATAAGGCAGACAAATATACAAATAAATCGACTTGGCCGATATCCTAATAAAACTTATTGACCTTTAATTACGATTTTTTTTTTCATTTCTTTGCGTTTTTACACGCCCGTCCCAATTTTGACAGGACGTATTATTGTATACACCCGTCTGTCCGTCCGTCCTTCCATCCGTCCGTTCCTCCATCTATCAGTCATTCGGTCCGTCCGTCTAGCTATCCGTCTATCTTTATGTCCAGCGTAAACATGTCGCACCGTAACTTGAGCTTATCTAGTTTTTATGAAACTTAACAAAGTTATTTCTTGAAATGGTCAAACGATTTGTAAACCTTTTAGTGAAAATCAAATTAAATCTTTTTGAGTTACAGAACTTTGTAAGTAAAACAGGAGTGTGTTTTTTGTTAACATGTCGCGCCATTACTCAAAATGATTTATCATTATTGCATCAAACTTTACACACTTCTTAGTAATATAAATCTTAACTTCTGCATACTTTATGGTGATGTTTTAAATTTTGTTTTTTAAGCGTTAATTAGGTTTTCTTTGTAAAAAAAAAAGGGGGGGGGGGGTCACATACTGCGATGTATCTCAAAACCTATATAAAATAAATATCATAATGTTAATGTTAAAAAAATAATTAGATATCAGTGTTTGCTATTGAGTATTTATATTCCATTTAAAATTAGTTTGAAGATCAGTGAAATAACGGATACGACTTTCATTAGGAAAATGTGTAGTACTATAATTACCTATGTAAATAAATGTAAACACGCCAAGTTTACTTTATAATACATATATATTTAATTTCTTTCGAAAGACAATGTTCAGATCCGTGTTAACGTTGCTTTTCATTAATTGTTGGTTTTAAAAAAATATAAAAAAACCGGGTGATATATATAGACGAAACCGGGTGTTGTGTCGTAAACAACAATGACGAAACCGGTGTATTTTTATTTGACATGACCGATTTCTTTCGTTCCATACACATAAATACAAGTATTGAGATGCTCATAATGACTAGTTTTGCAATCTCTGTGTCAGTATCTATCTTCCCGTACCTTTCTTTCCGTACAATGTGAACAATTTAAAGAGAAATTAAACAATTTCGAGGCAAGGTTCACTCAATTCGTCATTTTGACATGCATTTTGACTTATTTCTCCGTTAATATAGAACGGTTGTAGAAAATATTGCATATCACAATAGAAAATAGTTGTATGTGTATTTATATTCTTCGATATCATTAAAAAAATAAGAAAATAAGGAGAAACCTATCTTTCTTCTGTCTATTGATGTTCCGTCATTGTGCCGGATGTTAGATACCATCGAGTCCGATCAAATTCTGCCGGTGTGGTTTAGACACAGTGTCAGTGTCGATAAAAAAAATGTTTTAAAGATTTTACTACAGTTCAGAATCGATAGCCTTTAAAATAAGTTTGCTCTAAAGTTCAATAAGCTCACATGAATTGTATCTAAATGTACTGGTGATATAAACAACAGTAAGAATTCTTCAGAAACAGCCAAACTTCAAAACATTTTTTTGGTAAAAAATCCCTGACTTAATAATTTACTAGTTATACATAGTTCAATGAAAGCACTTTCATATGCAAACAAAACAGTAACTATGACATACCGGTATAAGGACATACACCACAAGAACGGGTACTCATTCAACTGCATTTCAATACTGCACGAGCAACACATAAAATTATCTATATACTCGTTGTCATTTTATTGTTGTTTCCTGTTTAAAGCTGATCAACTGAAGCGTTTCTGCTCGAATAACTCTCTTTATATAATAGATCTTCTACTCGCTATGGCATCAGAGGAGAATTGTAAATTTAGAAAATTGTCCTTGAACGTTTTCTTCAGTCGTGAACAGTGGTTACTATTTTTCTATGATTGAGGCGGATCAGTGACCGAATGTTCTACTTAGTCCAACAAAGGTATCACTAACATGTCGTCACTGCATGAGGTTGTGATCTCAAGTGCTGGTGTCAGGTGTACTCGACTCCAATCTTACTTTACAAGAATAGTTAGTTTGCCAACCAAGTTCAGTGGCTTTCTCCAGACATTTCGGTTCCCCCTCGAAACCATAAAAAACTGACCGCCACAATTTTCGAAACTGTGCTGAAAGTGTCGTTCAGCAACAAAACATTGTTCAATCAATCAAATTATTGTGTTTCTGTTGAACTGAAATTTTATACACTTTTGTTAGCTTTTTATATTGGATGCGATACAGTGACCTTTTTACCCTTCATATGCGTTAAAATTATCTCTTTGTATATATTTTGAAATTATGTGTTTTGGTATGACGAGATATAGATCTAATATCAAACAGACATGTTATTAAAGTAATGATTTGTTTTTGTACTCTTGGTTTGAAGTTGGAATGTATATAGTTTCGAACGACACAGCTGTGTAATAAAAAGACTCGCTTGTGTTCTTACATTAGAAAAAACCCCGCAAAATTGCATTCTTTAAATCTACTTGCCTATAGCATTACTTTGAGGTCTCTATTTCAGATCAAATTTCAATGACTTTTAGTTATCTCATTTGCAACTTCAATGAAAATCTGTCCTCTAATAAGATAGAAAACTTGATAATGATTTAAATGGCATTTGTCTACGCTGAATATTTTCTATTTAACAAAAAATGGGACATAACCAGTGTTTGTAGACCGCATCTACAGGACATCAAGGCCATCGTCCTTCAAGTTATTAATGATGTGGCATTAGTCACGTTTGTATGTATACTTGTACAAAGTTATGGATAGTGAAATAATGTAAACCCATGTTTGCACGTCAACACAGTTGATGCTCAGATAAACAGCGTAGTTCCAAACTTAATTAAACACTTAGATCACTTTAAAAAAAATTACACCAGTTTTTGTACATAAATCTCATTACTGAGCGACACACTACATTTTTTTTCTTCTTTTATTTAAGCTTCAAATCAAATATGGCTAATATTTTTCATATGTAAAAACCGACCTATATCATTCTATTTTAAAACCAAAAAACCTGGATTCACATTAATTCGTACATTAATTTATAGACAGCATAACCATGATAACATTTTTAAACCAGTGCACTTATAAATGAAAACATTGTTAAATATGGTATCTCCATCTTTCATATTCAAAGGTTTACACAGCAATCCCCAAAAACAAAGATACATATCAAAACTGTGTATCAATAGATATAAGAAGATGTAGTATGAGTGCCAATGAGACAACTCTCCAAGTCACAATTTATAAAAGTAAACCATTATTGGTCAAAGAACGTTCTTCAATGCATAGTCTTGGATCACAATGAACAGCAATTCAAGCTATACAGGGCTTTTAAAATGACTAGTGTAAAACCATTCAAACGGGCGAGGCCAACGGTCTAATCTATATAAAAAACGAAAAACGAGAAACACTTATGAACCGCATTTATTTAGCCACTGGACAAATATATATTTCCTTAATCAAAGGAATAAATGATACTTCATACGATACATCCGGGATTGTATGTCTTCGAGAAAAACTAACAAAATGACTTTTTACTCTCATCAATGACAATGTCGCAATTTTACAAATTAGTCATTTTCATGATTGTTATTATCTTGAGAATCATCTATATTAATACTAGACTGAGGGAGAGTGGAGATGGGTTATCTTTATATCTGTATTATTTATATTTTTAGTCCAATATTCAGTTTTCTTTATATATTGGTCCATTATTCTGCATTTGTATGTTGTCCGTTATTCCCTATTTTTTTTTATTTAAACACCCAATCGTTCTCTGTTTCCACCTTTATTCTTTACTGTTTGTCCATTCCCTATTGATGTTTTCCCTTTATGTTGCAATGTTTGCCCATTTTCCCCTGTCCTGTTAACCCCATCCAGACCCTCTTGATTGTTAGAAGTTATGACTGTTAGAATTATTCGTCGTTTTGAATTTAACTGATACTTTTTTTTCTAATGATTTTAATTAAAATCAACTTCAAATGGACAATAAATGAATCGTTGTCCTGTGGAAAAGATGACCGATTACAGCTTGAATATGGAATAAATAAGAGAAATAGTGCTGTCAAGATTGTTGAAGTTTCATTTATAAAATGGGTGGACATTAGAAAAACGCAAAACGCATCAGTACGGTATATAAACCAGGAACTCGGCTTCTGCTCCTCATTACAAAAGAGCGTACAGACTCATCATTTGAAACAGACAGGCGTTTGCTAACATTGACTATCTTTTTTGTATTATCTTCGACTGGACCCTTATTACCTTAGCCGACTGGTTCCATACAATGTCTATGTTAAGAACTACCATCCTTGGACTACTCGAAAGCCACTGTGCTGATGTTTCCTCTTAAAAGCAGATTGTTCATTAAAGGAAAATGGCTAGAATTATTTGTTTGGCAACTGTCATTGTCTGCATAGCCATATATGCTCCACTAGCAGCAACTCAAAGGTTTTCAGGTCTTGGTGATAATATTTGTTGCTATTAAACTTTGGAAATCAATATAGAAAGTCATTTGATTGGATAGTAACAATGATTTATTTGCTTTCCTTTGTTATTTTGATTACTTCCACAATATGTATTTGCATTTCTTTAACAGTTAAACGATCGACCATTCAACGATCTGAAAATTCTAAAATCCAAGACAGAAACAAACGAGCAGCTATCGTTGTTTCTGTTATCGTATATCTGAATCTATATCTGCGTTTTGCTACTAGTCGGTCATTTTCAACAGATCGTATGATTGATGCGTGTTTAGTTTTTATCAGTACCAACAGTTAATCATGCTACTCGGCTTCGCCTCTAACTTTTTCATTTATTGGTTTATGAGTCGTGATTTGAGAGCACAGGTATATGATTACATACGAATTTGTTTCCATGTGAAAAATGAAAACATGCATTCAACTAATACGAAAAGTTTTGTTACGTAGTCACTCATAATTCGGCACTTCACACTTGTATATGGTGTATCATTTAAGGAAATAATAGCTTACTGATATACTTCAAGGAGTATATATGTGTATGAAGGTTTTATGTTATACATTGTTTGTACCAGTAGTAAAACTTCAATAAAACAAAAGTGAATGTTTATAATGCCAATCATTTGTATTTGTTTTATATCTGCTTGATGATAAGTTAAAAAAAAAAAAAAAACATTAACAAAAAAAAAACAAAAAAACACGCAAGATATTAGAAAAGCTTAGTAAAAAAAAACGACAGTTCGGCAAAAATCATTGTTTTGTTAAAAAAAACTTATTTCGGTTATATAAAGAAATTTTGAACAAAAATAATTTTGAAATAGGCGTCAAACTGTAAGCCATTATGGTACGTGTGTATGTGTATTTCTTCTAGACTGGATGGTATGTTTTAAAAAAGTTTAACTTGACGCAATCATTTACTCATCCAGTTACCTTTCATTCTGTAATCATGTTTAGCTTTTACCAGGCAAGGATATGTATTCTATAGAATCATCCTGTCCCCTCTAAAAATAAATCACATGGTCACTTTCTAGTTAAATCGAGTTTAATTTATAATATAATAAAGCTCAACATTCATAATGTATTTCCAAGGCTTTAGAAACAAGACTTTCTATTGTTATATAGCCTTAACAGGTTTTAAAAAATGAATAAGTATTTCCACTGATTGTATTACAGGTATTATAAATGTTATTTCAACTGATCGGGTGGATTTTATGTTTTAATTTGCATAAGACAGCCTATTTGAAGGTGTGTCATAAGGATGGTTGCCGTTATAATACGTCATTGTCACCAAGCGCATATACAAAAAAAAATTGATTGTATGATATAGGACGAATAGCTGGACACTTCATTGATGAGCTTATCCCAAATCTCCTGTCGATAGATGAACTGGTCTTAAATGAGCGAACTTCTTAGACTCCGCCCAATCAAGTGAAATAAGTCTAGTAATAAAAAGAATAAAAAGAACACAACATATTGCCGACGAATGTACTGTTAATTCATGTGAAACTGGTAAAATCCAGTCCTGGTATACTTCAAGGTATACTTCAAGGTTATCACTTTTTGATATATTTATTATATACTGAAGTTATTTGTTCCAAACTTAGAGCATATATAACTGATGAGTTTTATGTAGAAATACGTGCGTCTTGTGTTTTAAATTATAAACCTAGTACCTTTGATAACTAATCATAACTGATATGCAAATTTGATTTTTAATGATCTTTTTCTAAATCCAATCTTTACAGAATAAAACTTAACCTTGAAAGATATTAAAAATTAATTATCAAATGCATTTAATCATAAAAATGACCAAAAGAATGAAGTTTGTTTTTCACTCTGATGATAAAATTTAATTACATGCATTACATGAAACAAAGGTATGGGAAAAGTAAAATCACAAAAATACTGAACTGCGAGGAAATTCAAAACGTAAAATCCCTAATCAAATGGCAAAATCAAAAGCCCAAACACATCAAACGAACGGACAACAACTGTCATATCACTGATTTTGTACAGGCATTTTCTTATGTAGAAAATGGTGGATTAAAATCGGTTTTATAAGCTAGCTAATCCTCTCACTTGTATGACAGTCGCATTAAATTCCGTTAAATTCCGTTATATTGACAACGACCTGTGATGCAAACAAACAGACATAATAGGTAAAAATGTCAAAAAAGGGGGAACAGCATTCAACATTGTGTTATAATTTTAATCACTATAAAAATAAAACAAATACGGCTTTTACGCTTGAAAATTAATTTGCACTTTTGTAGCATCAATTATGTCTTATGCAAGGTTATTTATTTTTAGTTTTTTCTAGACCAAGATATTCATTTCATAAAAATATCTACTGTTCCATCTAATAAATCAAATACTTTTTCCCTCAATAAATTAGATCAACAAAAATGTATATCATAATAGAATTTAAAGGTATAATTTATTTCCCAGACTTTTGATTAAAAGGCTCGTATTGTTCTATAGCTTTTACATGTTTTCAAAAAAAATTAGTATTTCCACTGATTGTATTGAAAGTAATTGAATGCAAAATTTTGTCGACAAAACTCTTTGTTCGTGTATGTGAAACAGGAAAATAAAGTCCATGTATACTTCCCGTTTCAAGGTCATAACGTTTTGATATTTTCGTTATTAACTGATGTTTTGCTTTATTTAACCTATCACTTTGAACGAAAGTTTTATTCTATATCCTATGTATTTTACATAACAATAAAACGAACTTGTAATATGACGATTTATACATTTCAAGAACACTATCTCCATAATTTGAGATAAGACTGATCATTTAGTGGCCTTCGTCTAAGATATAGAATAACTTCTTGTAATTATCGTGTTTTATTTTACTTTCGTTAGATTTTCCTGTGATAATTTACTTTTTAGCTCACCTGGTCCAAAGGGCCAATTGAGCTTTTTTCATCACTTGCCGTACGTCGTCCGTCGACCGTCGTCGTTAACTTTTACAAGAATCTTCTCCTCTAAAACTACTGGGCCAAATTTAACCAAACTTTGCCACAATCATCATTGGCGTAACTAGTTTAAAAAATGTGTCCGATGACCCGGCCAACTGACCAAGATGGCCGCCATGGCTAAAAATAGAACATAGGGGTAAATTGTACATTTTGGCTTATAACTCTAAAACCAAAGCATTTAGAGCAAATCAGGCATTGATAACATTGTTAAGCAAGTCAAAATCTGCCCTGAAATTTTCAGATGAATCAGACAATCGGTTGTTGGGTTGCTGCCCCTGAATTGGTAATTTTAAGGACATTTTGCTGTTTTTGGTTATTTTCTTGAATATTATTATAGATAGCGATAAACTGTAAACAGCAATAATGTTCAGCAAAGTAAGGGACGACATCAAAAGATCGACGTAGGATAAAAAAACTTAAAACAAATAGTTTGGGGGTGGGGGTGGGGGTGGGGGTGTGACATTGCTACAAGTTTTGTCAATCCAAAATCGATTTTTCATATATCCATATTGGTCAATCAATTTTTTTCATATTTCTCATATTAAATTTAGAGGGGTTATGGGGTCAATGAAAAACTATCTGAATTATTTTTTTTTTTTATCCTACATTGAACTTTTGACGTCTTCCCTTTAAAGATCTACAAATAAGTCAACATGACCAAAATGGTCAGTTGACCCCTTAAGGAGTAATTGCTCTTTATAGTCATTTTTACCAATTCTTGTAAATTTTTGTAATCCTTTAAAAATCTTCTCCACTGAAACTACTGTGCCAAATTAAACCAAACTTAGCCAATTATTATCAAGGTATCTAGTTTAAAAATGTGTGGGGTGACCCAAACAACCTACTAAGATGGCCGCCATGGCTAAAAATAGAACATAGGGGTAAAATGTAGATTTTGCTCATAACTCTGAAACCAAAGCATGTAGAGCAAATTTAGATAAATTGTTTATCAAGTCAAGATCTATCTGCACTGAAATTTTCAGATGAATTGGACAACTGGTTGTTGGGTTGCCCCCAATTGGTAATTTTCCCAATATTTGGTTATTATCTTGCATACTATTATAGATAGCAATAAACTGTAAACAGCAATAATTTTCAGTAAAGTAAGATCTACAAATAAGTCGACATGACCAAAATGGTCAGTTGAACCCGTAAGGAGGTATTGCCCTTTATAATAAATTTTTAACAATTTTCATTAATTTAGTAAATTATTGTAAATGTTTACAAAATATTTTCTTCTGCAACTAAAGGGCCAAGTTTATTATAGATAGAGAAAATTGTACGTAGCAAGATTATTCAGTAAAGTAAGATCTACCAACACATCACCATCACCAAAACACAATTTTGTCATGAAACCATCTGTGTCCTTTGTTTAATATGCATATGGACCAAGGTGAGCGAGTTATTTCGAGAAAAACATTGCTTTGCTCAGTACAGTCAAAATAAATTCAAAAAGGATAATACAGGAAGGCTATACAACCTGACGGTTGTTCACAAAAATGCGATTGAACCTAGAATTCCAAGTGGTGATGTTGAAAAAATTATACGGATGATACTTGACAGTTATGGACAACCTCAGTATCTGTTTCACAGAAGATGACGTAAAGGTTCAAATTGTGGCAATTGTAATCCCGTACTCTTTTCCTTAATTATGAACCCAGACACTAAATTTAACAACATTTTAGTTCTAACAAGAGCAACAAGACGAATTCCAGTTACGGAGAAGGATCTACCAACCCTTCCAGAGCACATAAAA
Source organism: Mytilus galloprovincialis (assembly GCF_965363235.1). Lineage (NCBI taxonomy): Eukaryota > Metazoa > Mollusca > Bivalvia > Mytilida > Mytilidae > Mytilus > Mytilus galloprovincialis. Next base: position 41,126,612 of record NC_134850.1, on the reverse strand, counting down.
TCATGCCCAGGTTTGGGTTAGTTTTGCTCAGTCTTTATTTTTCTATGTTGCGATTTGTTTAATATTTTTTTTTTGGTATTTTCTTCTTTCTTCGATGCTATGGCATGGTCGGATTGTTTCGATTTCTGACTTTTTTATTGTTATTTTTTTTAGCTTTTCTATCATTTGTTGTTGTATTGCAATCACAGAGAGATGTGGCCTGAGGGTTTTGATTCATTAAAACCATAATGTTAACCAATACACCGTACCTCCACTAACACAAACAATATCGTCGTTATATATCACTCATTACGATCGCTCCCTGAATGCAATTAGAGTCGTAGACGGAATGAGCATGTCTTTTTAATGTTATTAATCTTCTATCAGTCTCGGGGTACAACTTGAATATTTTGTGGGATTTTCATACACATAATGAAGGTGTGCATAGTCACAGAATTTATAGATTTTGTTTTCAAATATTCTGAAAATGACAGGTAGTTGGACTAAGTCTCTTTTTAATGTACTCGAGATCATGGTTTGTCCGGCTTTCAACTCCTATAGTTTTGAAGTTACAGCTTCAAAGTTTCATAGTATGTTAATATACATAGTGAAAATATGCATGGCCACATTATTTTGATTTCTTTTAAATATTTTAATAATGACAGGTATTGCTAAGTATTTTTTTTTGTTCTAGCTGCATAAATAGATCTTGGTTTGTACAGTTTTGGAGATACAGCTTTGATATTTTGTAGTATGTTCAAACACATAATAGAGGTGCATAGCTACAGAATTTTAATATTTGTTTCATATATTTTGAATATGGACTTTGTAATTGTTTTGGTACTAGCTACATTAAGAGAGCATGGTTTGTCCAGCTATACAGAGTTACATCATCATACATAGTGTTGGATTTATAATTTCGTATGGTCAAACAGGGGGCGTCATGTCTCAGTCACAGAATAACAATTTCAAGTTGCATGTCAACATCACTGTTTGTGAAATGTAAACCATGTGGAACTTTACTCAAGCATATGACAGAGCAGACAAAAGAGAGGGCAGCATTGTCCATATCTAGTTTTTTTTAAATGAATACAACAATGTAATTTTCTCACACATATTCATCAAACATGAAAGTATACAATGCGCAATAATAATATATAATGAAACACATATTTTTGAATATATCAAAATATTCTTTTTGCGCTTCGGTTGTTTTGTTCTGTTTATTTTGAAAGTAATGCACATTGTATGTCAGCGTAAGAGGCCTAGACGAAATTCAAATAAATAAGCGCATGTTCACACAATAGCCTCCCTGACTTTTTCCCAGAATACAACATTTCCTTGTTCATCATTTGGGTACTCTATATACGACTGGTTTTGAACCAATTCTAACATTACCAACGGAAGATTTCGAGGTTGAATTTGTTCATAGAATACTAAAAACAGAATATTTTGTTCGTTTCTTGAATAAATACTCTCCATTCTGGCCATATTAAATTCAAACATGCAGTAATACGAATCTAGAAATGATCTGGTTATAATACATATCGTCTTTTTACTCTCATGGATAGCGTTTGTTATATTAACTGATATTTCCTCACCAGGAAGAAAGTCTCGATGATGTATGCATAATTTCATTTCATCAGCATCTTCAAGAATTGGAATACATTCTTTGACCACAAAATCTTTCTCCTCGTCAGAATAAGAAATGAATGCATTATACGTGTACGATTCGTTATCATCATCAGGTTTATATCTATAATACCTACTTTTGGTCATATAATACATATAGCGAAATTTCCATCTATAACGATACATTAGTCCTGCACAAAGAGTAAATAGAAAAACAACGATACCTAAGGTAACACATATTACAATTGTACTATATGAATTACAATCCTTTGCAAATTGCCTAACTATAGTTCTAAAATTATGCATAGTAATAATTGTTTTATTGTCTAATTTGCATTTGTAGTTACCATTGTTCCGGAAATGATCCCAATCATTCACAATCCATTGTAGAAATCCTAGTGTTCGACAGTTGCAACTCAAAACATTATTTGAAAGGTCAATGGCAAATGTCGATTGTCCCATCATTTTTGTCAATGTATTCAATGATTGTTTATTTGATATCATCGTAATATTATTGTTTGAAAGATCTAGTATTTTCAGTTTTGGGGTATATGAAACATCAAAGTCAATGTCTGATAGAAAGTTATTACTGATATTAAGAATTTGTAAATTTTTGTGTCCAGCAAACATTATATTTGATAACTTATGAATTACATTAAATGACAAATCAAATTGTTCTAGTCGAAGATTTTTAAATCGTGTACAGTAATAGTACGGCAAGCAGTTACCTAGGAAGTTGTGTTGTAAATTCAAAATTAAAAGATTGTATATATCGATGCACAAACACGTCAGCTTATTGTATGAGAGATCCAGAATTTGAAGAGTTCTTGGTGGTACGAGAATTTTTTCAGGTGGTAATATTTCTCTTATATAGTTGTTATTCAGGCGAAGTTCTTTGATTTTTGTATGTATTTGTAAGTTGTTGAAAAATCTAAAGATTAACCCATTAAATTCGACATTGGGTTCAAATGAGCCTATAAGAAAAAGACTTTCTAACGACGAAAAAGTTTTGACATCAGAAATCAAACTCAAAAAGCTCTTGGTCTGTGGCAATATAAATGTTCCTAGAGCCAAACTATTTAATTTGTTCCTTCCATACAATGATTGGTTGTATTTTTGACTCACACAAGAAGATAAATCAATTGCTGTTAGATATTTCATGTTGATAAATGTTTTCTCGTCAAACTCGATACCTGAACATACACCGGTCTTTAGTTTAGTTAAATTAAAAAGTTTCGTAAAGTCCTTGTCAAACAAAATTCCATATGGTGTAGATTGAGAAACATCCACTTCTAAATATTCTAAATGTATCAGGGTTGAAACAAGTAATCCTGGCAAATTTATGCCGTGAAACCAGATATATTTACAGTTCAGATGTTTTAATGATATTAGAGGTTTAAACACATCAACTGGTAGTTTATGAAAGTTGATACAGCTGTTTTCTAAAACTAGTTTATGTAAATTTTTAAGACCTTTAAATGAATCAGTTTCTAATACTTGTATACAATTTGAAGTAAGGTCCAATATCCTCAAATTTATTTGATATTCGAACGATCTATTTGGAATGCTTCCTATTTTATTATTTGATAGATCGATAGAGTAGACAGTTGGAGGAAACTTTGGTATATTGATTATATCCTTTCCAACACAGCTGACATTTATGAACGGTTTACTTGTATCATTGAGACAGACACACCTGCTGTCAAATTTACACGGAACCAATATAATGAACTGACAATATTTCATCATGAAAATAAAAATCAAGCATAATACTCGTTTCATGTTTGCGCTTTCTTCCTACAAAAAATATAAGGCGTTAATTGTATATTTATTAATAGAAAAATATTTGAATATTTGTATTACGTTATTATCTATTAGTCTATTTGAATAAAAGTTGGTAGTTACAAGGCGGGCTTTGGTTTACACAATCTGTGATAAAATGTACTAGTTAACCGTCAAAGAAAGTCTATAGACATGACAGTTTATTTAGCAATTAAAAATAGATCGATTAAAATCGGCAATTAGTATAGACAGTCATTTTGATCCAGATAATTAAAAACAGTACTGTTCTCACTATTGATCAATTTTTTCGCGAGGATGAAACGATCGATAGTGAGCGGAATAAAACGATTTTGGTAACCCAAATAAAAAAATTAAGCGCGATTAATGATTCTTCTATACTATGACCCTCTTTTAAGTATTAATCTGGTCGCAGAACCGGACTACGACTACTATAAAATTGTTATATTTAGTTAATTTATTGCAAATTTTACATTTTTGTCACTAACTGCTTTTTGGCATCAACATTGTACCTGCATTATATATAGAAATTGTTTAAATGTAAATAAAGGCAACAGAAGTAATTCATTTGTTTGAAACACATCAACTTTAAGCGGAGAAAAACGGAGTAACGCAAACAATGAACGACTACACAAACAAATGCAAACATCCATAGAAACGGACTATTTGACAAAAACATCTGACTTGGTACTGAACATTTTCAGAAAAAAAAATGGTTTGGCTGGACATCCCGCTAAAATAATATTGTTAAAAAATACCGCTAAAATGACAACTTTACGTACAGGAATATAGTACAAATAAACAAATGAACATTCAGGAAAGAGATATATTGAGAAATAAAATAACATAAACTAAATCGATGATAAAAATTATATTAATAAGTAATGCATTACTTACAAGTCTTAAAAAAGTTTTAAATAAATGAAAATAAAAACCCAACTGCTGTTGTATAAAACTTTTTTTATGTCCTGTTTTAAAATCAATCATACGGGAAATATTTGACGTAGCCTTTTGTAATTAGTTCCTTATCCCAAATATAGACATTTTCAAATTTATTCTACTTTCAACTTTCAACTTTTATTTCACTTAGAAACAATACATACGTGTAACATGAGGAATATAATATTTACATATATACAAACAATACAAAACGATGGTGGATACAACAAAGGAAAATACATTAAAAAAAATCATTTTTAAACAGTCATTTTACAAAATGTTCTTCAGTTTATTAATAAAAAGTGTTACATTATTTAACACTTTTACATTACTTAGTGACAATAAACCTATCATTTTTTGATAACATGGATATCTAGTAATAAAAGTAAATAGGAATATGTTTGTTTCGTATTTTTCCGACTGTCGGAAACTGACACTCAAAAAGTAATGAAATTCAGTGCCAATTCCTATATGACATAAGTGGCATATTCTTTCTTCTTTTGGAATGTTTGTCCACCTTCCGGTTTCTATGGGTATTTTTAAATTATAACACCTCAATTTTATAAATAATTGTCGTTCTCTTGGAAATAATTTTAGGAGGTAGTTTTCCAGATTAAATTCTAATTTGAATTGCCCATGAAATTTTCCTCTTGATGAATTTTCTATTTGGCTATATCATTTTTGGATGAAATGATCTACTAGCCTTTGCTTTACAGTAACTTTTAATTGGACTGAATTAACTGAAAATTGCTGAGTCCATACATAGCTGAGTCCCGTGTTATCAAAAATAGACTTTAAATGAATTCTCCACTTAAAACTAATATTACCTAGTTGACTAAGCTTATACGTTACTTTATATAGCACACTGCTTAATTTGTTTTGATTGACAATAAGTTTAGTCTGTCAAGTTCTCCATAAGACATGAAATTATGAGTAGTGGTTCTTATCTTAAGTACATTTTTGCAAAATTGCAGGTGAGTTTTTTTTTTAGATAAAACGTCATCAATACAACTCAACAAAAATGAGCCAAATCGAAAATTACTATATATGAAATAAACGTGGTTTTGATTACCGTTATCAATACTTAACTCATCATAAATACCAGGATTAAAGTTCTGTAAGTCAGATTGAAGTATTGCTTCCTAAATATGACAATAGCGTATATTCAATAATTGCTGTCGAGCACCACCGATAAAGTAGCACCGAATGCTCTTCACTTTGAGTTCGGTTTCTTGTCATTTTATATTGTAGTTTAGAAATATGCCATTACTTTATCGGTTTTGTCGTTATGCATAAAAGGTTTTAAAATATTACAGAGATTACATTTGTTAGTCATTAAGAGCGACTATATAAGTCATTTCATTTAAATATATCCTATATCATATGATTTCAATAATGTGATTGGTATCAATTCAAATCGAAACAAAGACAATAATGTACTGACAGATGCAAATTTATTTTAAGCAATATTTAGATGGTGGTTTCAGTAGTAAAACAAATGCAGCAATGTTCAACTAAACACCCCCTGTTATTAATGAACCACCTCTCCGTCCATATTTTCTATAAGATATGTATAAATAAGTGGAACAGTAAGCCCTCCTAATTCAATTCCTGCACCAGATATTGCTTCGGCTAAATTTCTCCTTTTTACAACAATAAACTCTACTCAAGTATGATAAAATTGAGAAAGGAAATGGTGAATATGTCAAAGCGACAACCACCCGACCATAGAGCAAACAACAGCCGAAGGCAACCAATGGGTCTTCAATGTAGCGAGAATTCCCGCACCCGTAGGTGTCCTTCAGCTGGCCCCTAAAATATGCATAATAGTACAGTGATAATGGACGTCATACTAAACTCCGAATTATACACAAGAAACTAAAATTTAAAATCATACAAGACTAACAAAGGCCAGAGGCTCCTGAAACTGGTCTATGTAATAGAGCAAATGCAATTTATGAAACAACACTAATATCAATTTGCATACTGACTTTCAGTCTTGATAAATTCACAAGGAAATTATTTTAGCATATTTCATTGAAACATACATGTAATATAAGTATGTGCTTTTAAACTTTTAATGCTTTTTAAAAATATTTTTCTGTGTTAGAAATTTTTAATCTAGGATTTACGATAATGAAACGGAGACCGTGTATATTTAGGCCAAAAATTTGTTATTTTAACTTACAAAATAGATTTTGTAAATTGCCCTAAAAATTTCAAAGTTTTAATTGTTTATAAACATGTCACAAAATTCTTTTGACGTCACTTTTAAAAATTGATTTTCTTAATGAGATTTGACATTTATTATATTTATGCAATTACAATTTTTGATTTTACAAGGATATTAAAGACATAATAATAAGTTTGTGTTCACTATAATTTACGTTATCAACAGTTTGAATTAATAAAATGGTTTGCATTTACTTGTTTTAGATAAAAAAAAAAAAGCAAAAAAAAAACCATATTCCAATTTCATTCTAAAAGCAAAATATCTTATAGAACTTGTTAATAATTATACGTGTGCACTGGGTGTGATATCAACTAGTTCCGAACATGAGTAGTTTACTGAAAAGTACAGCTATGACCACAAAGATGTGAAGTTTTATTATAAGTTAAGTTATTATTAAATTTATCCGCAAAATACACGACTGTATACCTGCATGTGTCTGGAACATGCATAACTTCCATATATATATATATATATATATATATATATATATATATATATATATATAAAGATGATAACACTTGGAATGGAAACGGGGAACGTGTAACAGAGGCAACAATCCGATCAAGGGGCATTTTCAATATTTAAAGTCAAATTGAAAAATGCTGAAGGTCAGCAATTTCAATATTTGCTTTTTACAATGAAATTGAAATATGTTGGTTTTTTTTCTAAAAACAAACAAATGCAAGTGTTTTAATTTATATTTTGAATAGTTATCAAAGGTACCAGGATTATAATTTTGTACGCCAGACGCGCGTTTCGTCTACACAAGACAAAACTGACATATTATCAAGATACTTGATTTCTTGATTGACAACATAATTGTTACGTTCGGATGACGTGTTTTTCAACAGACTAGTTATCGGCATTCCAATGGAAACAAATTGTGCCCCTCTTCTTGCCGACTTGATTCTTTATTATTATGAGGCTGACTTCATACAGGAACTTCGTAGGAAGAAAGATAAGAAGTAAGCAATATTCTTTAACGTTTACTTTCCGCTATATGGATGATGTTCTTTCACTAAATAATTCAAAATTTGGTGACTATGTCGAACGCATCAATCCCATTGAACCATTGATAAAGGATACAACATATACAGTTAAGTCTGCCTCATATATTGACTAACATCTAGAAATTGACAATGACGGTCGATTGAAAACAAAACTTTACGACAAAAGAGATCATTTTAGCTTCCCAATTGTGAACTTTCCATTTTTAAGTAGCAACATTCCAGCAGCACCTGCATACGGTGTCTCAATTGATACGATATTCCCGTGCTTGCATTTCCTATCATGATTGTTTTAATAGCGGGTTTTTGCTCACAAGGAAGCTATCAAATCAAGAGTTCCAAATGGTGAAGTTGCAATCATCTCTTCGTAAATTTTACGGACGCCATCACGAGTTGGTTGACCGATATGGAATAACCGTTTCACAAATGATATCGGATATGTTCCTTACGTCGTAACTACAATCACCTTACCTTTCATAAATGTGACCTACCGAATTAGACTATTTACCGGATTTGTTATCTCATAAGCAACACGACGGGTACCACATGTGGAGCAGGATCTGCTTACCCTTCCGGAGCACCTGAGATCACAACTAGATTTTGGTGGGGTTCGTGTTGTTTATTCTTTAGTTTTCTATGTTGTGTCATGTGTACTATTGTTTGTCTGTCTGCCTTTTTCATTTTTAGCCATGGCGTTGTCAGTTTATTTTCGATTTATGAGTTTGTCTGTCCCTCTGGTATCTTTCGTCCCTCGTTTTGAACAAGTGCCTTGAGGTAAATCTCTTTAATGGACACAACTGTTTAAGAATAACTGGTACGCATGTGTATCTATCCTAAGTAAAACTGATTATTTATCCTAAAAAGAACTGTTTCGTCAGTACAGAAAGGCTATATGCTGGTGTTTTTGCGAGTACACTTCAAGGCGATGTCGATTTTTTATATTTGATCTTTGATTGGTGTCAATCATACTTATGACTAGCACACAGATATTAGAGAAAAATCATGAGAAAGTCACGCCCATTCCGTCTACGATTCTTATTGCTCTTAAGAGTTAAAGGAGCGATCATAATTAGCGTAATATAACGACGATTTTGGAATTAAAACCCGTATGGCCACAAGTCTCTTAGATTGCAACACAACAACAAATTTATGACTTCACTTGTTCTTGATGTATTATAAAGTGGTTATATCTAATACCAAATTAATGTCTCTTTCGTTTACCCGTACAACTCTTTAACACAGAAATGATAATTCTTGCCTTGAGTTGCTGTCTCATAAGCATAAACCCAAACCTCAATTCTAAAGGACACATGTCTGTAGTTTGTAATAACTGTAAGTGTGATGAGAAGTATACTGATATATACAAAGACTAAGTACTAAACTATTAATTATTCGAGAATCTAAAAGCATATGCATTCATTTACAATATGGCAACTGGGGACTTATACAACTGCAATTAAAAACCAATAATGTATAATGTTCTATCTCCATATGCAAAGGGAGATAACTCTAGTTAAATCTTGAAACTTGGAATTGAGATAATTTTTCATAGATTGACTAAAAATTTTGTATCGAAATAGCCAAACACAGATGCTTGCAGCTGTAGCCCCAAGTTGAAATAATGAGAAGGATAAAAATCAATCCACTCCTTGCTGTCAATACAAATTGTTTTATTTTTCAAAGTAGAGGTCATTTGAATTTGAGCTTGTCTAAGTACATCTGGAGATGTATGAATATATTTGGTATAACAATCTGAGGACCATCGTCCCAAAGTTTGAATAAGATGATCTTCCAGTCGTGCTTTGTTTGCAGTGGTTGCAGCACCACTTCTGAATGAATGGCCATTATACTTTTCGCTGGATAATCCTAATTTGTCTAATGTACATTTTACATGAGAAATGAAAAAAAATCTTGACAATGGATCACCTTTATTAGTAATAAAAAAGGACTCAGAATTGCTAAAAATACTCATTCTGAGTCTATAGTATTTTTGAAGTACAACAACAGGACATATATCTGTAGAGTTTTTGAACAAAGGAATAGTAATACCATACCTAAAAGGATCAGTCTTAGGTGCACAAAAATACAGTCATTTGATATTTGAACATCACTCAGACACAAATTTGATTCATGATCAAATTTTTTGGTATCATAAACACAAAATTCAGCACATCTTAAAAACCCGAAAAAAAACTGTTACACATGCAGCTTCTATTAAAACATCTGTAAAACTATCAAAAATACAATTGCGTAGTAAAAAACACATTTTGTGTTAAATATCAAATGTTATAGGTAAACAAACTCTCTTAGGCATAATGGCATGCTTCTTTTTCAAACCTACTAATACTGATTTTAATTTTGGCAATGGTTTACCGACAAAGTTCTCTAATGGATTAACACCCCCTTTTAGTAAGTAAAAGAAACGTATACCACATAGGTAGGATTTAATGGTGGAATATCTCAGATGCTTATTAGATTCGCAATAGGCAATAAAACGCATCGACAAGTTCTCAGAAACAGGTGGTAACTGGAAAGTTGACCAAGTTGATCCTTGTAATTGTAAGAACTTAAGATAATGTTCATATCCCACGTTGTACAAAGCTTTAGTTGAATCTGCAACAGCGAAAGCTTGTAAATTTTCTACTGCGATGTCCAAATAATCTCTTCCAGGGTTGGACAAGGAGTTGCTGCTTTCTCTGCCTCTGGTGCTAACTGATGAAATTTGTTCATCTGTAAACGAGATAAAGAGTCAGCAATTAAGTTTATTTTTCCAGGCACATGTTCGCTGTAAAATGCAAAGTTAAAATGTGCTGCACACATAACAAGACGTCTAATCAGTTTCATGATTATTGGATCTTTTGACCGACCTTTAGTTAGAATAATAACAGACGCTAAATTGTCGCAGTGAAATAAAATACGCTTTTTATACCATCCTTTTCCCCATAAAACAGCTGACACCACGATAAGATATAACTCAAAAAAGGCAATAGATAGAGTTGTATCCGAAATAGTTGGGAGGTCTCTTGGCCAAGTGTCACAAAACCATTTTCCTTGATAAAAACCTCCAAAACCAATGGTAGATGAAGCATCCGTAAATAAATACATGTCCGCTGCAGAGGTTAAATGAGATTCATAGAACATGTTAATTCCATTCCACGTTGACAAAAATTGCAGCCACATTGTTAAATCGGATTTACACTCTTTATTTAAATGAACATAGTGATGACTCTCTTTGACAGAACACATCAGTCTATAAAGGTAAGTGACAAAGGCCCGACCAGGCAAAATTACTCTTGTAGCAAAGTTAAGATGTCCAAGTAATTGTTCAAGTTCTCTACCCGTACAAGATTTTTTATCTAGAACAAAACTAATAAATTGTGTGATTCTCTCAACCTTGTCTAACGGAAGTCTAGCCTGCATATTGATCGTGTCTAAAATAATGCCTAGGTATTCGAGTTCGCAAACTGGTCCAACAGTCTTCTTACATGACAAAGGAATATTAAGTTTGTTAAAAATAAGGCTTAACAAAAGCCATTGTTCTTTCTCCACAATCAGAAGGTTTGTCTACATTTAAAAAGTCATTTAGGGGCCAGCTGAAGGACGCCTCCGGGTGCGGGAATGTCTCTCTACATTGTTGACCTGTTAGTGACCTTCTGCTGTTGTTTTTTCTATGGTCGGGTTGTTGTCTCTTTGACACATTCCCCATTTCCATTCTCAATTTTATCTAATAGATGGAAAATAACTTTGATATCATAATTGTTCTGAGCTATCCAGCACACACTTGTAGATAAAGAGTCAAACAGACGGGGACTAGAACGACACCCAAAAGGTAACGTAATGATAGCACTGACCATTCCACTTGACAAAAAAGAGATTCCACTGTTCTTTTTTAATCGGAAGTTGTTTGAAAGCATCTGAGATGTCCACCTTACAACATAGGGACTTTGAACCATGTCTTTGAATCGCATTAATAGCATAATCAATGTTAATGTATGTCAAAGAACAAAGGTCTTTATCTATCAAATCGTTAACACTGCAGTGCTCATCTAAATTATGAGGAGATGATAAATCAATTATAAGCCTTTGTTTTTTTGGAATATGTGTGTGTAGCAATAACCAATGGACTTACTCTATAACTTAAAAAAGGGGGTTGAGAAAAAGTGCCCTTTAAAAACCCTTTATCAACCTCCTGTTGTAATAAATTTGTGACTACTTCAGGATTCTTTCTGGCAGTTAAAGAATTTTTACATTCATAAATAGGTAAATTTACATCTGAAACTAACATATCAAATCCATTACGAAGGCTGTTACATAAAAAGTTCACAAAACGCCTATCTGGATGATTTAAAAGTTCCCTTTCTAATTGGCCAATGTTATTAGGTGTTGACGGAACGTCTGTTGTAACAATAGAATCTAGTCATTTTGATTTACTGTTGGGCTGTCTAACTGGGAATGATTTGTTTTGTTCCTGTTGGGTTCCTGGCATAGATTTATTAATGGAACATTCAAACTTTCCATGGGTTTTCTTGCAGATTTTACACACGTGAGCATATCGGCAGTAAGGTTTGACACAACCTTTTGGTTGATTAAAATTATTACAGATTTGCATTCCATCATGTACCACAATATCTCTTTTATATTTATCCTGTGTAGGTTGAATTTCAGAATTTTTGATATCCCCTGCTATTCCCACACATAGATGATTTGTGAAGTGTTGAAGAACAGAAATTGCACATATTTACTGTACATCCAGCACAAACCATTTGTCTCAATTCTAAATCACCCCTTGACCAGTCGATTTTTATATTGTGTTCTAGTAACACGATTGAACATTTTGCACAAAACATTTTGTGATATTCGAAAAATTTTGCTGGCCACACATTAGCGGTCTCGATGATGTGAGATAGGTAGCAATCTAGTTCTTCTGTCCTGTTTGGAAATACTTGACACATTATCTTTTTTTATCTTCCAAAAGCTATAATAAACTCGTATAATGTTAAATTTCGTTTTAAACGGTCATCATTTTCTTTAAATTTTTGGTGATTAGACGTTTCATAGTTTGGAAGTAGAAGAATGTTTAAGTTGATGTCTTTACCTGAGATAATTTTGGTGCGAATCTCTGGAGAAACCATATCAACTCCGGAAAACGCTGTGGCGGGATATCCATGTTTTGAAATTTGCATTTGTTGGTTTTGCATGGAAAAGATTGGAACTTGTGAAACGAAACTGTTTGGAAAATTCATCTGATTGGGGTTTGCAAATTCTCCCAGCGTAGGGTTTTGAACACCAAATGTATTTTCGTTAACGGGTAATGTTGTAAAGGCGTGGGCTCCACTGTATTCATCCGCGAGGTAGATGCTGTCGGAATATTGGAAAATTCGGGATTTTGCGTATTTGTAGTCGATAAAATAACATCATCTCCTACATGTGATGCTAAAGAAGTATTCAAATTTGAACTGATGTTGGTAGTTTCAGTATTTCCACTGTCAGAACTTTCCGGACTACTTTTTTGATTATCCAAGAAAATACGTTTTAATTGTTTATTAGTAAAGTTTTCGGATATTTTGATCCCAAGCAAAGCTAATTTATCTTTGAGCTCTATTGAGGTCCAATTATTCGGATTATTAGGATCTAGTTCTGGACCACGAGTTCTTTTCCTAGTATCCCTCCTTTTAGAAGCCATAACGTGACGAACGTTTTACACAGATAATTTGTCCAATAATAAAAGCATCAGGCTAAACACAAAGTTATTCTATATGAAGAAATTCTTCTCGATGTATCAAGAAACAAAGTACACAGTTTCAAGTCAAAAAGCTGACCAAAACAATAGAAGTTCATGTATTACTTGTATACATATATCATACGCAAACATCGTGTGAAGTAATGACGTAGCAATATAGATTAGAATGGAATGTGCACTGTGAATTCATAGACCGTGTGCAAAGATAATTAACTACCCAATAGAGTGAGATGACAAGTTCATAATAAACTCCAATTATAATAAATATATTTTTAATTAAAAGAAAAACGAAATAAACCACCAAAAAAAGTAAACGTCAGAAGTTGAAAACAATGCTGACTTGCCAAAGCATCGAAAAGCGTAGAAAATACAAAACAAAATAGTAAACATAATTACGTAATTTAATGTGCTCTGGAAGGGTTTGTATATCCTTATCCATATTTTCGATCCGTCGTGTTGATAATGTTAGAACTAACAACCTGATTAGTTTAATCTGGTGGTTCATTATCACCCCTAGTTTTTGGTGGGGTTCGTGTTGTTTATTCTTTCGTTTTCTATGTTGTGTCATGTGTACTATTGTTTGTCTGTTTGACCTTTTCATTTTTAGCCATGGCGTTGTCAGTTTATTTTCGATTTGTGAGTTTGACTGTCCCTCTTTTTTAATTTATTCAAACTGTTGAAAAATTAAATAATTTTTAACTCAAACTTGTTATTATTTTTTTCAATATCCTCGTCAAATCAAAAAATGTTATCTCAAGAAAATTTCAAATCTCTTTAAGGAAATATTTTTTGAGAAGTGACTTCAAAAGATATTTGTTACATTTCTCCAACCAATTAATTAACCTTAAAAGTAGCAGAGCAATTTGCAAAATATATTTTTCATTTTAAAATGACAAATGTTTGGCTTAAATGTACACGGACGAAACATTAACACATTTACAAAAAACAAAAGAAAAGAAATTTTCAATTTGTGTGCAGGTTTGTAGAGAAAAAGTTTACAACATGATTTACTATTGCTTCGGTCAATTTCTTTTTTTAATTCTAATTTTACATGATCATAACTGTTGAATAATAGTATGTGTATCCTACATGGCGTTTAAAGTAACAAAAAGGGATGCAGAGCGCAAAATAAATGTTTGCTGTCCATCCCATATTTCAAGTGATAAAAAAAATGTTAAATAAACCCTTTATTGTCAATTCCAATATTGAAATTCTACGATTTCCATGGGTGCCATATATGTAACAAAATCTGCTGACAATTCCTGTTTCTACTACGTTCTAATGAATAAACGAGTGTTTTCGTCGACACTTTAAACATTGTTTTCAAAAATTCCTTAATGCCTATCTGAAATATGTATTTAGTGCAACTTTTAATTCCTGGTTCCCCTATACCAAAAAAAAAATTGATTTAAGGACATAATTATCCTAATTTGAGATAAGACAGATCATTTAGTGACCTTCACATGAGATAAAGAACAATTCCTTGTTATTACTAGTTTCGTTTATTAGTTTACTTTCGATTATAATTCACTTTGATGATATAAAGACTTTTTTTGTTGTGGTGGTATAGATTTAAATATTGATATCGATAAAAAACATTCAATTACATGATAGTCAGTCAGAATAGCTGTTGTTTAAAGTCAATGAAGTAAATGTATTTTTCAAAAGAATATACCAGCCCAGTATTCAACACTCCGGTGTTGACATGAATATCAATAATGTGGTCATTTTTATAAATTTCCTGTTTACAAAACTTTGAAATTTTCGAAAAACTAAGGATTTTCTTATCCCAGGCATAGATTACCTTAGCCGTATTTGTCACAACTTTTTGGAATTTTGGATCCTCAATGCTTTTCAACTTTGTACTTGTTTGGCTTTATAAATGTTTTGATATGAGCGTCACTGATGAGTCTTGTATAGACTAAACGCGCGTCTGGCGTACTAAATTATAATCCTGGTACCTTTGATAACTATTTACACCACTGGGTCGATGCCACTGCTGGTGGACGTTTCGTGCCCGAGGGTATCACCAGCCCAGTAGTCAACACTCCGGTGTTGACATGAATATCAATTATGTGGTCATTTTTATAAATTTCCTGTTTACAAAACTTTGAATTTTTCGAAAAACTAATGATTTTCTTATCCCAGGCATAGAATACCTTAGCCGCATTTGGCACAACTTTTTTGAATTTTGGATCATCAATGCTCTTAAACTTTTTACTTGTTTGGCTTTATGTAAATATTTTGATATGAACGTCACTGGTGAGTCTTGTGTAGACGAAACGAGCGTCTGGCGTACTAAATTATAATCATGGTCAGTGGCGGATCCAGAAATTTTCATAAGTGGGGGCCCACTGACTGACCTAAGAGGGGGCCCACTCCAGTCACGCTTCAATGATTCCC
The DNA here is from genome assembly GCF_965363235.1 of Mytilus galloprovincialis. Lineage (NCBI taxonomy): Eukaryota > Metazoa > Mollusca > Bivalvia > Mytilida > Mytilidae > Mytilus > Mytilus galloprovincialis. The sequence continues at coordinate 41,110,879 of NC_134850.1, read as the reverse complement.
TATAAAGGAACCAAATTGTTTCCCAAAAAGGGGGGGCCGGGCCCCCTGCCCCCCTAAATCCGCCTCTGATGGTACCTTTGATGACAAATTAAAGAAAGGTTATACGTATATCAAATAAATTGTCATTTTTATAAATTTCCTGTTTACCAAATTATGAATATTCGAAAAACTTAAGATTTTCTTATCTCAGACATATATTACCTCAAGTTAGCCGTATTTGGCATAAATTGTTGGAATTTTTGGGTCATTAGTGCTCTTCAACTTTGTACTTGTTTGGCTTTATAACTATTTTGATCTGAGCGTCACCGACGAGTCTAATTAAGTAGACGAAACGCGCGTCTGGCGTATTAAATTTTAAGCCTGCTACCTTTGATAACTATATATATATACACCATTCTTTTAATTAACATCAACTTGTAATAAAAATGACGTTTTTTGTACCCTATTGTCAAATTTAGGAAGCAATAATTCAAATTTCAATCCTAGTATCTATGATGAATGTATTATCAATTACGGTACCCAAAACCACGTCTATTTCATATAAGGAACATCTGTACTTTTCTGTTTGGTTCATATTGGTGGGGTTTTATTGAAAACGTTCTATTAAGAATAAATTTGAAAATGTCTATATTTGGGATATAGAACTAGTTACGAAAGTCTACGTCACATATTTCCTGTTTGTTTGATTGTAAGACAGGACATAAAAAAGTTTTAAAAACAGATGTTTAACTTTTTTTCCAGTTTAAAACGATTGTAAGACTTGTAAGTATTGCTTTACTTATTAATATAGTTTTACGTAAAAAAATTATTAATATAAATCAGACACAATGCAAATTGGGTGGTAAAATCAATTAATAGAATACAAGTATTTTTTGCAATTTAAAAAAAGACACTTAGCTTATTGAATTCTGCGATATTTTCAGTGATATAATAGTATCAAAAGTCGCACTATCATTAATTTTTTAAGGTGACCCTAATAATCAATTCGTTGTATCCCGCTATTTATCGAACGTTTCATCCTCGTAAGACCACTCACCAATAGTGGGAACACATTTTATTATTTTGGTAGGATTAAATTTTCCTTTTCCAACGTACAATATCCATTATTGTTTTTATAAATTAAAAGTAGTGTATTTCTTGTTGTCGGGGAAACCGGCATGCCTATGGTCAACCTTCATCTTGTGAATCAATCAAAATTTACTCAAATAGAAATTATAACATGATATAAATTATTTAGATCTTTTATCTGTAATATATAAACAATAGCATTTATGCCTCTGTTTTTTTGTAGAAAAAGTCCAAAGATGAAACTAGTATTCTGTTTAATTATCATTTTCACGATGAAATGCCGAAATTGCATTGTATTTGATCCGTGTAAATTTGATAGCAGGTGTGTATGTTTCAATGAAACCAGTCGATCGTTCATAAATGTAAGCTGTGTTGGAAAGAATATAACCAAGGTACCGAGATTCCCATCAACGGTCTACTCGATTGATATCTCAAACAATAAAATAAGAAAAATACCAAATGGAACATTTGAGAATCAAATAAATTTGAGGAAATTAGACCTTACTTCAAATTGTATAAAGATATTAGAAACTGACTCATTTAAAGGTCTTAGCAATTTAAGTGAACTTGTTTTAGAAAAAAACTGTATCAACTTTTATAAAGTTCCAGATGGTGTGTTTACACCATTAACATCGTTACAACATCTGAACTGTAAATATACAGAGTTAAATTCTTTTAATTTGCCGGGAAGACTAGTTTCAAAACTGAGACATTTGGAATATTTAGAAGTCGATATTATTAAGTCTTCACTAGATGAAATATTATTTGACGAAAACTTTGCCGAACTTGTCAATTTAACCAAGCTAAAGACCGGTTTTTGTTCAGTTATTGATTTTAATGAGGAAACATTCTTCAACATGAAATATCTAACAGCAATAGATTTATCTTCCTGTTTTAGTCAAAAATATGATAGATCGTTGTATGGAAGGAACCACTTAACGAGTTTAGCTTTAGGAGAATTTATGCCACCACAGACAGCGAGCCTTCTTAATTTGATAATTGATGTCAAAACTTTCTCGTCGCTAGAAAATCTTGTTCTTACAGGCTCTTTTAAACGCAATGTCGAATTTAATGGGTTAATCTTAAGACTTTTTAACAACTTAAAAATAGGTACAAAAATCAAGGAACTTCGCCTGAATAACAACTTTATAAGAGAAATATTACCACCTGAGGCTACTCTCATACTACCGAGAACACTTCAAATTTTGGACCTCTCCTACAATAAACTAACATGTCTGTGCATGGATATATATAATCTTTTAATTTTGAATTTACAAAACAACTTAATTGGTAACTGCTTGCCGCACTTTTATTGTGCACAAATTAAAAATCTTCCATTAGTAAAATATGATTTGTCCTTCAATGTTATTCATAAGTTGTCAAACATGACGTTTGCTGGACACAAAAATCTTAGAATTCTTAATCTCAGTAATAATCTTCTATCAGACATTGACTTTGATCTTTCATATAACCCAAAATTGAAAATACTCGATCTTTCAAACAATAATATTACGATAATATCTAATAAGCAAGTATTGACTACACTGACAAAAATGATGGGACAATCGGCATTCATCATTGACCTTTCAAATAATGTTTTGAGTTGCAACTGTCGTACAGTAGGATTTTTAGAATGGATAGTGAATAATTTGGATCATTTCCGTAACAATGATGTCTACAAATGCAAACTAGACAATAAAACAATTATTAATATGCATAATTTTAGAACAATAGTTAGACAACTGGCTAAAGATTGTAATTCATATAGTATCATTGTAATAGGTGTTACTTTAGGAATTGTTGTGTTTCTAATTACTCTTTGTGTGGGTCTAATGTATCGCTATAGATGGAAGCTTCGCTATATGTATTATATGACAAAAAGTAAGTACTATAGAAATAAACCTGATGATGATAATGAATCGTATACGTATAATGCGTTCATTTCATATTCTGATATGGAGAAAGATTTTGTGTTCAAAGAATGCATTCCAATTCTTGAAGATGCTGATGAAATGAAATTATGCATACATCATAGAGATTTTATTCCTGGCGAGGAAATATCAGTTAATATAACAAACGCTATCCATGAGAGTAAAAAGACGATATGCATTATAACCAGATCGTTTCTGGACTCGTATTACTGCATGTTTGAATTTAACATGGCCAGAATGGAAAGTATTTATTCTAGAAACGAACAAAATATTCTGTTTTTGGTATTTTATGAACAAATTCAACCTCGAAAACTTCCGTTGGTTATGTTAGAATTGGTTCAAAACCAGTCGTATATTGAGTACCCACATAACGAAGAAGGAAACGTTGTATTCTGGGAAAAAGTCAGGGAGGCAATTGCATGAGAATTTTTATCTTAGTTTTCATTTTGTAAACGCCTTTTGCATTGAAAAAAAAAACCCAAAAAAAAGCAAACAAATGAACAAAGTACAAATAGAGTATTCAAAAAATATGTGTTGCATTATATATTATAATTGTGCATTGTATTTTTTCATATTAAAAGAAATAAATGTATTATTTTTCGATTTTCAAATATTTTTCGAAGAATCCAATTTATATGCAAAGTTATACCAAAATCTGTGCCATAGCTTTTGCTAAAAAACGAATAGCCAAAACAATTTTTATAATAGGTACCTGGTAAGATTAAATCCCCATCCTTTGTAAAAAATAGTTTATGGCACTGTGAACCATATTCTGTACAAGCCAGTTGAGGGGAGGATTTAATGGAAAGTGTTTAGACTTGTACAAATAAAATATCATTAAAGCATTGTCTCATTCACAAAACACTAAATTCTTTAAAGAAGAAAATGAAACAAAACAAACAAAGATAAATCATGCATGTATTCAAACAAAACATGGTGTTTGTAAAATTGTCAAATAGAATGAATAATTCACACCCTCTTCTAAACAGAAAGAGAAAAGAATAAAAAAGATAAAACCGAAACGGAAAATGAGAAGAAAAAAAACCGAAATCAAAACAAAACTGAAACAAAATTCTTAAATCTGACTCCAACATATTTTTAAATGATTTTTTTTATCTTAAAAATAATATAGCTACAAAACAACGCGCTATTGATTGTCTTTGTCTATTACGTCGGTTTTTAGTAAATTTAAAGGAAATAGATAGCTAGAAACTAATTAAAACATTGTATTCCACATTATATTTTGTTTCTGTCATGCAATCAGCCTACTAGTGTTCAAGTAACAGATACACAAATACATTTTTGCTTTATTTGTACTTCCGTTACCCAATTGAGCGATCATTGGATATTTCTTTTTGCGAAACAGTTCGTTATAGGGTCCACTATGTGGTCCGTGTTTAAACTATATCAATTTCTTTGCAAAATTAGAAACACGATTTGGGTTTTAGCAACCAAAGTTTCAAGCGTAGGATGTTAATTGCAGGATAAAACCAATATATGTACATTGTCGGAAAATATATAATTTATTTGTACTCGCTACGAAACAGGAGAAAAGCTCAGCGAGACTCGCTTTTAATCCTGTTTATAAAGCTCATATAAATAAATTTTATATTTTCCGACAATGTACACATATTGTATATTTATCGAACACCTTAAATCTGGTTTCAAATATTACACCATTTAACGAGTTAACTGATAGTTTATACAGTGATATAATTTGTAGTACTTGTATTACTTGTGTTGATATGAATGTTTATTTCAAAAATAAACTCTGCTTTAAATGTGACTGTCATAAAAGTCAGAGGTTTACCCAGCTTTAAAACTAACCAAGTTCGATCCACCATTTTCTACATAGGGAAATGCCTGTACCAAGTCAGGAATATGACAATTGTTTTCCTTTCGTTACATATGTTTGAGCTTATGATTTTGTCATTTTTTAAAGGACTTTCCGTTTTTTAATTTCTTTTGGAGTTCAGTATTTTTGTTCTTTAGCATTTAGGCAAGAATTTTTAGTCATATGTCTTTAACTTAATATGCATAAATACGCAGCATTATTTTGTCAACTTTAAATTTGATTACCCGTTTTCGCATAGCGTTAATTTTTCTGCAAGGTTAATCCATAGATCTATATAACAATCCTTCTTTAATATATGGAAATAAAAATCTCCTGCCTATTTTCCCAACCGAATATTTTCAAAGGACTTAGGAAGTCGAATTATTTGATTTGTTATTTTCCTGAACATGCATGAAATACTTTCCACTGGACTTGAATTCTACAATAACCAACCATTCACATATCGTTTCATCAATAACGATCATTATCGCTATTTCACGAAATTTTCCTTTGATCTTACTGATCGATAATTTTCTTTCTCAGCACAGTAGAGTTATCTGAAAAATTATTGTTAGAAACTAAGGGCGCACGTGGTTTTGTCAATGTAAACCTCAACGTCGTCATAGGCAAAATAGCGATAAACAGATTATCATTGGTCATCGGAACTCGATTGCTTTTCTCACCTTCGCCGTACCACCTCAAGCGAGAAAAACAATCTCATTGAGATGACCAACGATAATCTATAAGTTTACACATGATAAGTGTTTCTTAGCTGGTTTGACGTTCATTTTTGAAAGGTATGGCGTTTTCATTCACCATTACACAGATTTATATATTGATATAGCGTTATAGAATATTTTGGGACGTTTCAATGAATCTGAATAAGGGGTTTGGAGCAATTTCGCATAAACAATGGTACCCCCAAATGTGTATTATAGTGTGAAGATATGACTATGTCTATGTTATCACAAAGACAACCCTAACAATTTATTCGGAGGAGGCATGAAATTGTACAAACGTACTACATGTGATTCAGACTGACAGTATTTCTCATAAAACTACTTATTTTGCAATTGTTGTAACACAAATTTGACAGGAGGAAGAACTAAAGAACGAACATAGAAACAAACGAACGGAAGGACTTACCCATCACTTTATACCGCAGCTTTCGATAGCGGGGTATAATGAAAATAATTTAAGAGTATAAGACTTCAACTAATTACCACTACCACACAAAAACAAAATCAACAACAAACAACAAACAACAAACAACGCAAAGAAAAAACAAAACAACCTTTTTTTTTGTGTTAGTCTAAATTCAATCAGTTATTCCGTACCAGCAAATCCACAACGTGTTTTTTTCAACATTTATATATATTAGTGTCAGAGAGGATCTCCATTCAATTACAAAAAAAATTACAATTAAAAAAATGTATATGTTTTGATCAAAATTTCTGAACTACGGGTATTGTCTTTTTTACCACAATGCTATGCATTTGTGTGTTTTAAATTTATATCGCAGATTCTAAAAAGGATATATCAAATCATTTCAACATTAGTAATTGAAAAGAATCAAAATGATACACAATAACAATGGTGGGAAGTATCTTTTCACTCTTATAATGAAATTACAAGAAACAAATTGAATTGAGATATATTTAAATCAAAAGTTATTTATAGCAGAATAATGAAGAAAACGAATAATTATTTCTCAGAAACACTATACTTACTATTGTTATTTATCTTTTAAAGGTCCCGGTATACTTCCTGTTTTAAGGTCAGAACATTTTCTTATTTTCATTATAAACTGATATTATGTTGACCAAGCATATCATTTGAAAAGGTAATGATTTTTTTTTAATATACAATCACAGTGTATGCTGAGGTATAGTCAGCTTGCTATCTTTATCAATCTAAAGTGGTTTTTTTTTTAGGAAACTTTTTTTATCAAATAATTTTCGAGCCGGCCTTTATAAACTAGAATGATAATTAACGCCACAAGTATAAAATAAACACTGAAAAATAACAAATAAACAATTCCAAAGTCATAATTATCCCAATAAGTTGAGATTAATTAGTGAACTTCACATAATCGAGATCTAAAATAATTCCTTATAATATCATTTTATTTCCGTTTAAATTTTCTTTGATAATTGATTTTATTTTTAGTTTTGCATATAGTTGAAAAGATTTATTTGGACATCATTTTGCCTGATAGTCAGTAAAGCAATTTCTACAGTCAACACTGTTGACGTTAGAAGCCAGAGTTCAGCACAATTGTTGTCTGCATCATCAAAGCGCTTCATGAATGAAACAATAGGAGTAGAATCCCGTAAAAAATAACTATTGCCCGCTTGGGATCAAATATCGTTTGAAGCAGATTATGAATGAAAGACGTTTTCTTTTTTGTAATGCTATCGTTCAAATAACAAATATCTAGATGTTATTTGATAATGGTTTAGAAAAATTCGGCAGTCTTTAAACATAAAGAATATTGTTTGAGTTAACTCTACATTGATTATGTGAATGTGTTGTCTCTGATGGTGAAATGGTTGACTCCCTTCGGTTGTTCCCTTTGGCTTCAATTTTTGCATTTTGTTTATTTAGCTATTTTGTCATAGTCAATGCATATCAAACGTTATCTTGTACTATTGTTACATTAAGGAAACATGCCAATAATGTTAGTTCTCAAGTCATTGGGAAACATATTTATTTCAATAATTAGAACTATCAAAATTTCATACAGAAATGCAATAGTTTTGCATGCATTTTCATTCCATACAAAAAAATATACGCTGTTATGTCTTAGGTAGCACTACACAGTTAGTTGTTTGTTTGTCTTTTTCATTTTTAGCCATGGCGTTGTCAGTTTGTTTTAGATTTATGAGTTTGACTGTCCCTTTGGTATCTTTCGTCTCTCTTTTAGGAAATAAAATTAAAATTAAACCACAAAATGTTAAATCCTCTTCTATTCCTAGCTTTCTAATACATTAAGCCAACTCTTTGTGTCATACATGTGCAATTGTCTGTAATTGGTATATTCAATAAATTTAATTTTCAAAAGTTAAAAAGGTGAAATAGAATTCCTTTTTTGTTGTTTGTTTTCATGGCAACATGTTGCATTTATTCAGCATAAAATATTGCAAAAAGGGGCATGAAAATGTCACAGATTCTTCCAAAATATAGTTCAAATGATATTTTTCTGAAACTATTGACATTTATCAACCAACTGATCATATAAAAATTGAGTGTATTTCGCCTGATGTTTTTGCAATAATTTCTGGACCAATATCTGGTATGAATACAACAATAAAGAAAACAGTCCATTATACATCATTACACAATCTTTGATGTATTAATCTTCAGCTATCCAAAAATGAATTTTATTGTACACTAGCTTTCATATTTGAAAAATCTACCATAACCTGAATATGAAACTGCACACCTAACTGTGGAGTGATTGATACCTTAGGAAAAATAAACATATTATTAACAATCGAGACTTTTAAAATTAATTAAGAATCAAACAAACATGGATATATAAAGCGAGGTAATTCATGGTTCTTTAAATTTACAACGAATTTTAATTCAAATTAACACATTTTGTTATATCGGTGACACATACTTATTTTTTTTAATTTTCTGGTAATATTCAATGAAAACTCTCTCCTCCAACCTTATCATATATTTAATTCAATTCACATTACTGTGTGTTTCTCTGATATAATCTTTAATAAATAATATAATTTTGCACTCCTTGTGACTTGAAACACATAGTCGTTGACATAGACTTGTAATTGAAAAATAACTCGGTCACCCATACTTTTGATTATTATTTTTTACAATAACATGGTAACATTTCCATTTTGGCAAAGTTTAAAAAAATTATTAATGAGGAAATATATATTGATGATCAATCTAGAGAGTATTTAAAGCATTAACATGTTGTTGTACAATCATAAAAAGGGTGGATATGATCATGGAATCTTACATAAATCAGAATCCGAAACAGCGGTTACGTAGACTGGTTCCCTCTTTTTTATTTGTATGGCTTTGAGATACCCGTATGTTGCAAAGGAGATGACCAGCCTAAGCGGTGACGTTGCTCCGATAAACTATTCAAGTCAACGAACGTTGCATGGAACAGTATTTCGGAGTTTCAACATAAATTGCTTCATACAATGTCGTTTTGTGGATTGCATGTTACTCGGTAGAGCAAGTCGTCGCAGTTTAATTGGATGTCGCGTGAAAATCTTTTTAGAGCGTTTGTGCTACATGTAGTGAGAGGTTGTTTTTGCACAGTCTTTGGTGCATCAAACTTATCCCTAGACTATACACCTATTACTAAGATTATTCACTTACTTCGTTCTATTGATGATCAGCATTGTTATACAGTATGTTTTATGTGTAAATAGTTACTCAGTTTACTAGATAAAACAGAGTACTTTTCTTATACATATTTATTCAAAATGAAAGTATTCAATGCGCAACCATACTCTTTCGATTGCCCTTTATAGGTTGCTGTTCGGTGTGAGCCAAGGCTCCGTGTTGACGATCGTACTTTGACCTATTATAATTTACTTTTTACAAATTGGGATTTAAATGACGTAGTGTCTCAATGGCACTTATACCACATCTGTTTATATCTATCCAATGTAGCACAAATTGTTAAATATATTGGAATAACTTGTACATGCTTTTTTTGTTTGATTGCTTGTTTTTTTTCTGTTACATTTCATATTTCAAGTATTGTTTTTCAATCAAGGCATAAACGAAATTCAAACAAATAAGCACATGTTCGTGCAATAGCCTCTGTGATTTTTTCCCAGAATACAGCATTTCCTTGTTCGTCGTGTGGGTACACTGTATACGAATGGTTTGAACAAGTTCTAACATGACCAACAGAAGATTTCGAGGTTGAATTTGCTCATAAAATACTAAAAATAGAATATTTTGTTCATTTCTAGAATAAATACTCTCCATTCTGGCCATGTTCAATTCAAACATGCAGTAATACATTACTCAAACAAAAAGAGTAATTAGAAAAAACAACGATATCTAAAGTAACACATATTACAATGATACTATATGAATTACAATTGTTAGCTAGTCGTCTAACTATTGTTCTAAAATTATGCATAGTAATAATTGTTTTATTTTCTAATTTGCATTTGTAGATATCATTGTTACAGACATGATCTAAATCATTCACAATCCATTGTAAAAATTCTACTGTACGACAGTTGCAACTCAAAACATTATTTGAAAGGTCAATGGTGAATGCCGATTGTCCCATCATTTTTGTCAGTGTAGTCAATACTTGCTTATTAGATATAATCGTGCTATTATTGTTTGAAAGATCTAGTATTTTCAATTTCGGGGTATATGAAAGATCAAAGTCAATGTCTGATAGAAAGTTATTACTGAGATTAAGAATTTGTAGATTTTTTAGTCCAGCAAACGTCATGTTTGACAACTTACGAATAACACTAAATGATAAATCATTTTTTCTAGTCGAAGATTTTTAAATTGTGTAAAAAAAATAGTACGACAAGCAGCTACCAAGGAAGTTGTTTTGTAAATTGAAAATTAATAGATTAAACCTATCGATGCACAAACACGTCAGTTTATTGTATGAGAGAACCAGAATTTGAAGAGTATCTGGTGGTACGAGAATATTTTCAGGTGGTAATATTTCTCTTATACAGTTGTTGTTCAGGCGAAGTTCCTTGATATTTGTACTTTTTAAGGTGTTGAAGAGTATTAAGAATAACCCATTAAATTCGGTATCGCATTGAAAAGAGCTAGTAAGAAAAAGATTTTCTAACGAAGAAATTGAAATCAGTAATCAAACTTAGAAAGCTCCAGGTATATGGCTGTACTCTTCTTCCTAAAGCCAAACTCGTTAACTTGTTTCTTCCATCCAATGATCCATTATATTTTTACCATAACCAGAAGATCAGAAATCTATTGCTGTTAGATATTTCATGTTGGAGAATGCTTTCTCATCAAAATAGATATTTAAACATGAACCGGTCCTTAGTTTAGTTAAATTGAGAAAGTCGGAAAAGTTTCTGTCAAATAAAAATCCATCTGGTGAACGTTCAAAAACATCTACTTCCAAATGTATCAGGGTTGATACAAGTTTTCCCGGCAAATTTATGAAAAGAACCTCTGTATGTTTACAGGTCAGATGTTGTAATGATGTTAAAGGTGTAAACACACCATCTGGAACTTTATGAAAGTTGATACAGTTTTTTTCTAAAACTAGTTCATGTAAATTGCTAAGACCTTTGAAAGAATCCATTTCTAATTCCTTTAAACAGTTTAAAGTAAGGTCCAATTTCCCCAAATTTATTTGCTTAATAAATACTCCATTTAGTATTTTTCCTATTTTATTATTTGAGAGATTAGTGCTGTAGACAGTTGATGGAAATGTCGGTATCTTGGATATTTTCTCTCCAGCTTACATTTATGAACAGTCTGATAGTATCATTAAGGCAGACACATCTGCAATCAAATTTACACGAAACAAATACAATGCACGTTCGGCATTTTATCATGAAAATGATAACCAAACAGAATACTAGTTTCATATTTGCGTTTCTTCGTACAAAAAAATCAAAAGCATAAATGCTATTTTACAGGTAGAAGATTTTCTTTAAATATATCATATTAGATCACTGTAGCTTTTTGAGTAACCTTTGATATGGTCACTAGACACGCTTGACAGTATCTGTGATAACATTTGCTGGTCAACAGTCAAAGACTGATCCTAGTCCTGCCTGCAGTTTCCTTATACAATTATATATAAGATACATTTTATAACTGAAATCGGTGATAAGAATAGAAAACTATCATAACCCAAATATATTAATTAAAAAATGACTGTATTCACTATATATATATATTTGTCAGTGTTCTCACGAGGATGAAACGATTGATAGTAAGCGGAATATATCGTTAGTCAATATATTAAGCGCGATTCCTGATACCACTATATAATTGTCGCAGGATCAAACAGGCTTTAACTACTTTTAGTTTTTAATTGCAAACCTCTATTCAATTAAAAGTTTTTAATCATCAGTTTTGGTGTCTAATTTATATAAAAAGAAGGTTTTTGTTAACGCAAGTATACCAATAAGTAATGTTTTACTTACAATTGTATAAAACTGTATAAATCACACTACTTTTGTATATAAGGATTTTTATTTCCTTATCTGAATTCAATCAAACTAGAAATATGATGAAACCTCTTGTATCTAGTTTCATATCCCAAATATAGACTTTTCAATTTTATTTCTTAACAAAACGTAATGGATAAAACTCCATCAATGTGAGCCGAACAGAAAAGCACATAAATTCCTTGTATGGAATAGACGTCATTTTAGGTGCTAATTTTGGATTTATTGCTATTTCATTTTCTACAATTTCGTATTTTTAATTCTTGCTGTCGAGCATCACCGACTTAATAAATAACATAGCACTGACTGTTCATCAAATTTAGTTAATTACTTGTCATTTTATTTTTTAGATGAGAAGTATATCATGAGGCTTGCTCTTGAAAAGCCAGGTTTGGAACAATGACAAAGGTATATTTGTAAGTCTCTGTCAGGGATTTTATTAATATATATCACATTATTTAACATTATTAACGCTACCATTTTACTGCTTTTGGATATGCAGATAATATTGCAATAATGGCAGAACCACTGGATTTACAGGCAATGCTCAAAATTATTGAATTCCGCACTATTACAAACATGGTAAAAAAATTTCTTGTCCTCTGTATACGTCTAAAGGCAAAATGTGTCAGCTTAAAACATATGGAGGATGATCCTCCTACCGTTCTGGAGCACTTGAGATCACCCCCAGTGATCTACCTACCCCTATGGAGCACTTGAGATCACCCCCAGTTTTGGTTTGGTTCGTTTTGCTTAGTCTTGGTTTTCTATGTTGTGTGTTGTGTACTTTTGATTGTCAGTTTGTCTTTTTCTTTTTCTTTCCATGACGTTGTCAGTTTATTTTTAACTTATGAGTTTGAATGATCCATTAGTATCTTTTGCCTCTTTTTTTAAAACAAATTGGTATTAAAAATAAAGAAGCACAAAAAACCTGCTGATGATAGGCTGAAATATGGAAGACAAACCATAAAGTATTTGTCTTGGTAGGATCTGGTTTGCTTGGTCACATATACAGCATTCGACAAGGAATTGAATAGACATTTTACATGAATTACTAACTATTGTACAGTTAATTCAATTCAATTGAATTCTGTTGTCGGGTTGATTAATTTTTGTAGGATGTTTACTAGCATATGTATTTATACGAAGGAATTAGTAAAGAAATACTTTAAACTCGGACGAGCAGGCGAGCAAATTCACTTAATGTATTAAACAATGCTTTATTCTAAAAGTAGTTAGTTAGTAATTTGCAAAATCTGGACAATATATGCAGTTCCATGATATCTTTGTGGTTTGAAAGTGAAAAATATACAATAGATCAGCTTGAAAAGCTACAGAGAAAAATGAAAGGCGATGACTGTTTGAAAGAATTGCATCATCTGCCTTTTATATTCAACTTGGAGTGGAATAAATTGAAACAGTTTTAGACTAATACATGCTTTCTCCATTCCACTTTATACAAACCTGTAGTTTTTAAAAATTAGAAATTTTTAGAAGGGAACTGGAAACTGGTAAAGACTTCAAAGATTCATATATGAACAGAATTGGAAAAAGTCTTCTCTAAACAGAGTCTATAAAAAACAAAGGATATTCTAGAAAACTCACGCTCAAAATACAAAAGAACCAAATCGTTGAAAAGTCCATGCATAGATACTGGTCAAATAATGTAAAAATGAATGTTCACCAGAAACAACGATCAAATACTTATAATTTAATTCTGTTTTGTCAGATCCTTGTAAGCGAAGCGTAGATACAGGATTTGCATTTTAATCAGATTGAACTAGAAGTTACATACTACAATCATCCGAAGCAACATGTAGAATAATCTGGAATAAATTAACTCTGCACCAAAGAAGACATTAGGCATTTTTTGCTTGAATGTGAATCTCCTGAAAGCGCTAGACAAAATCATTAGAACAAACTGATATCTCTGTAACGATAAAAAGGACGAGACGTAACAAATTGGACTACTCAATGTCATCAACTAATACAATATCTCACATACCAGCAGGTGAACAAATAGATCTGTGAAAACTTTATCAGAATTTCTGTTATCAGTTGCATAAATTAATCCGAGTTGCAGCATCTACATTTTTGTTCAGATGTCTCGATGTACTTTTAGAATAAATAAGAAAAATTTAAGATTGCGAGAAAGTGTAGTTGGACCGATATGTAATTAGAATTAAACTGAAACTGCCGGAGAGCAACGTAACACGAGCAAATCTTGGTTTAATTTAAAGCAGGAGACGCTTACCCTGACGACCCATTCTATCTCACTCCATTTGGTCGCATGCAATTTCCTCAGTTTTGATGTTAACTTTATTTGTATCTGATTAAAAGAAAATGTGAGATTTGAATATAGGATAATTACTGTTGCCTCTATTCATTCGACCTAGTAGAAATGATACATCGGTATAAAACATACATAATTTAGAGTCTGGATGATGATGAGGAGGTGAGAGGTGGGGGTGGTTAACGACCTTGACTATCCATGATGGTCTTGCACGGTCTGCAGACACTACAAATTGCTCAAAGTTTGACCAGTTTTTGTGCTCGACCAGTAAAATCGAGCACATATTTTACTCGACTACTCTCGACATTGTCTCGACTGTACTTAACTGTACTTAAGTGTACTCGACTAGGTCTCGACTTTATTTAATTAGTCTGATTCAGTACTTGATGATCTTGGTGTAGTCTGAAATGGTCTTGACCACGGCACGACCTGTCTCGACCTGTCTCGACTCAGTCTCAACCAGTCTGGGCCTGTTTCGACTAGTCTTGACCTTAAAAAGTTTTGACTGGTGAAAATCAGCCCATCTTACTAAATTAAATATTGATCTTACAAAATTCATGCTTATTTGGTAGTTTGATGTATTGTTGTCAATTATCCATGTTTCAAGTCACAAAGAGTGCAAAATTATAATGCAATTTGGATGTAACAATTTTTTTCATTGGCTAAAAGTTGCCGTCAAATCCACAGTTGACCAGGCGTAACTAAGGAGGGACCCGCCATTTTGAGTTGACGAATCAACAAATGTTCGATTACTACTATATAATCGAAAATAAAACAACACCTACCTCGAATTCGCCGTTTAATTTTAATTTTATCCGAATTTGAAGCGTACATGTAACGTAATAACCTCCAGTTTGTAAGTTTTCATATGTATGACGTCACGTTTAGCCATGACGTCTTTGTGCCAACATCATTCATGAAAATCGCGGATTTTTTTTTATTTTACAAATTTAGACATTTTTTTCAAGTTTTATCGTATTTTTTCTTTTTGTAATGCATTAGAATCGGAATAACAGTACTGTAGTTGAAGAGTTGCCACCGTCAATTTTGATTTGACGGTCGCAAATCTCCGTTTTAATGTCTTCGCTACGCGTCGCCAGTAAAACTGCATTTGCGACCGTCAAATCTACAATTGACGGTGGCAACTCTTCAACTACAGTACTGTTATTCCTTAATTATATTATTTATTAAAGATTATATAAGAGAATCACACAGTTATTTGAACTGAATTAATATAAATTAAATATAAGATAAGGTTGGAGGAGAGAGTTTTCGTTGAATATTTCCAGAAAATAAAAAAAAAAATAAGTATATATGTCACCGATATAACAAAATGTGCTAATTTACATTAAAATTCGTTGTAAATTTAAAGAACCATGAATTACCTCGCTTTATATATAAATGTTTGTTTGATTCTTAATTAATTTAAAAAGTCTAGATTTGTTAATAATATATTTATTTTTCCTAAGGTATCACTCCACAGTTAGGTGTGCAGTTTCATATTCAGCTTATGGTAGATTTTTCAAATATGAAAGCTAGTGTACAATAAAATTCATTTTTAGATAGCTGAAGATTAATACATCAAGATTGTGTAATGATGTATAATGGGCTGTTTTCTGTATTTTTGTATGCATACCAGATATTGGTCCTGAAATTATTCCAAAAACATCAGGCGAAAAAAAAAGGCAACTGTAGTACACCGCTGTTCAAAACTCATAAATCTATGGACAAAAAACAAAATCGGGGTAACAAACTTAAACTGAGGGAAACGCATTAAATATTAGAGGAGAACAATGACACAACATTAAAATGTAACAAACACAGCAACGGACTAAGCATTAGACAAAATCCTATGAGAATAACCAATATAACATCAAAACCAAATACATGAATTTGGGATATAAAAGTACCGTGACGCGTCTTATAGTAATGTGAATTCACACTCAAAAATAGGAGAAAACAAACGACACAACGGAAACACAACGTAAAAATGTTACACACACAGAAACAAACTATGATATAACAATGGCCATTTTCCTGACTTGGTACAGGACATTTTTAAAGAAAAAAATGGTGGGTTGAACCTGGTTTTGTGGCATGCCAAACCTCGCACTTTGATGGCATTGTTAAATATAACATTAAAATGACAACATAATAATACAGGACTACAATACAAATAAATAGCAGAACGTATTTGGCAAAGAAACACATGAATAATAGATAACAAAAGGCATCAGGTTTAAAATTCATTACGTCAAAAACGCGCCTCGTCCAAACAAGACTTACTTTGACGTATTGAATTTTAAACCTGATGCCTTTTGTTATCTATTATCTGTGTTTTTCTTTGCCTAATACGTTCTCCTGTTTGTTTGTATTGAAGTCCTGTATTATTATGTTGTCATTTTAATGTTATATTTAACAATGCCATTAAATCATTATTATAACAACTGGATAAGTTTGTATGTAGATTTCGCCAATAATACTTTTTTATATACTTTTCTCGAATTCAAATATAAGTGAATCAATATAAACGCCAAAATATGCAATCTTTAATGACCTGACAACAGTATCGTAACTATATCCCTTCCTAATAACTCTATTTAAAGGTTTTGTTAGCTTCTGAAGTGAATACTGACATTTTTGTGCTTTATAAAGAATATTTCCATAACATATTGGATGGGAAATACCTGAACGTATAAGAAGTCTGAAATGCAGCCAAAGGGAACAACCGAAGGGAGTCAACCATTTCACCATCAGAGACAACAGTTTCACATAAACAATGTACAGTTAACTCAAAAAAATATTCTTAATGTTAAAATACCTGCCGAATTTTTCTAAACCAATATCAAATAACATCTAGATATTTGTTATTTTAACGATAGCATCACAAAACAAAAAACGTCTTTCATTCATAATCTGCTTCAAACGATATTTTGATCCCAAGCGGACAATAGTTATTTTTACGGGATATTCCTTCTATTATTTCATTCATGAAGCGCTTTGATGATGCAGACAACAATTGCGCTAAACTCTGGCTTCTAACGTCAACAGTGTTGACTGTAGAAATTGCTTTACTGACTATCAGGCAGAGTGATGTCTGAATAAATCATTTCAACTATATGCAAAACTAAAAAAATCAATTATCAAAGAAAAGTTAAACGGAAATAAAATGATACAATGTATAATAAGGATTTATTCTAGATCTCGATTATGTGAAGTTCACTGATTAATCTCAACTTATTGGGATAATTATGACTTTGGAATTATTTATTTGTTATTTTTCAGTGTTTATTTTATACTTGTGGCGTTAATTATCATTCTAGTTTATAAAGGCCGGCTCGAAAGTTATTTGATAAAAAGAAAGTTTCCTAAAAAAAATCACAATCTTTAGGTTGATAAAGATAGCAAGCTGATTATGCATCTTATGAAAATAAGGAATATGGATGTCAGGAAGGTCGATTCATTGTTATGGTACAAAGCATACACTGTGATTTTATATTAAAAAAAAAGATATGCTTGGTCAACATATCATCAGTTAATAATGAAAATAAGACAATGTTTTGACCTTAAAACAGGAAGTATACCGGGACCTTTAAAAGATAAATAACAATAGTAAGTATAGTGTTTCTGAGAAATAATTATTCGTTTTCTTCATTATTCTGCTATAAATAACTTTTGATTTAAGTATATCTCAATTCAATTTGTTTCTTGTAATTTCATTATAAGAGTGAAAAGATGCTCCCCTTCATTGTTATTGTGTATTATTTTGATTCTTTTCAATTAATATTTGTTCAAATGATTTGATATATCCTTTTTAGAATCTGCGAAATAAATTTAAAACACACGAATGCATACCATGGTGGTAAAAAAGGGTCTTTGAAAGGCAATACTCGTAGTTCAGAAATTTTGATAAAAACATATACATTTGTAATTGAATAGATATCCTCTCTATCACTAATATATATATAAAAAAAAAACACGTTGTGGATTTGCTGGTACGGAATTAATGAATGAATTTAGACTAACATAAAAAAACAAGGTTGTTTTGTTTTCTCTGCGTTGTTTGTTGTTGATTTTGATTTTGTTTTTGAGTGGTAATGGTAATTAGTTGAAGTCTTATACTCTTTAATTATTTTCATTATAACCCGCTATCTAAAGCTGCGGTATGAAGTGATGGGCGAGTCCTTCCGTTCGTTTGTTTTACGTTCGTTCGTTTGTTCTTCTTCCTGTCAAAATTTTCTTACAACAATTGCAAAATAAGTAGTTTTATGAGAAATATTGTCAGTCTGAATCACATGTAGTACGTTTGTACAATTTCATGCCTCCTCCGAATAAATTGTAAGGGTTGTCTTTGTGATAACATAGACATAGTCATATTTGCACACTATAATACACATCTGAGGGTACATTGTTTATGCGAAATTGCTTCAAAACCCCTGATTCAAAAAATATTCTGTAACGCTATAGCAATATATAAATCTGTGTAATGGTGAATGAAAACGCCATACCTTTCAAAGATGAACGTTAAACCATCTACGAAACACTTATCATATGTAAACTTGTAGATTATCGTTGGTTATCTCAATGAGATTATTTTTCTCGCTTGAGCTGGTACGGCGAAAGTGAAAAAAAACAATCGAGTTCCGATGACCAATTATAATCTGTTTATCGCTATTTTGCCTTTGACGACGTTGATGTTTACATTGACAAAGGCACGTGCTCCCTTAGTTTCTAGCAATAATTTTTCAGATAACTTTACTGTGCTGAGAAAGAAAATTATCGATCAGTAAGATCAAAGGAAAATTTCGTAAAATAGCGATAATGATCGTTATTGATGAAACGATATGTGAATGGTTGGTTATTATAGAATTCAAATCCAGTGGAAAGTATTTCATACATGTTCAGGAAAATAAAAAATCAAATAATTCGACTTCGTAAGTTCTTCGAAAGTATTCGGTCGGGAAAATGGGCAGGATATTTTTATTTCCATATGTTAAAGAAGGATTGTTATATGATCTATGAATTAACCTTGCAGAAAAATTAACGCTATGCGAAAACGGGTTTTCAAATTTAAAGTTGACATATTGATGCTACGTATTTATGCATTTATGCATATTGAGTTAAAGACACATGACTAAAAATTCTTGCCTAAATGCTAAAGAACAAAAATACCGCACTCCAAAGGAAATAAAAAAACGGAAAGTCCTTTATAAAATGGCAAAATCATAAGCTCAAACACATGAAACGAAAGGAAAACAACTGTCATATTCCTGACTCGGTACAGGCATTTCCATATGTAGAAAATGGTGGATCAAACCTGGTTAATTTTAAAGCTGGCTAAACCTCTGAATTTTATGACAGTCACATTGAAAGCAGAGCTTATTGTTGAAATTAAACATTCATATCAACACAAGTAATACAAATTATATCACTTTATAAACTATCAGTTAAACTTGTTAAATGGTGTTATATTTGAATCCAGATTTATAATTAACAAGCTTAAAATGAAATTCAGTCAAAAAAAAAAAAAAAAAAAAAAAATTGACAGATAATAGTTATATAAGGGTATCAATCGAGTTAAATTTTGAATACATACATGCAGTTTTTTCACATACGTTTGATTCTAATTAGCGTGGCAGTTTTGTAAAATTAAGTATTTTGTATTTGAGATGAATTAGGTGAGGGCTTGAGAGTTTATGATTAGAAGTATATGTGTTATACTATCAACTACTAGGCGTATTCCATGCAGTTACTAAGGTGTTCAGTAGATATACAATATATGTACATTGTCGGAAAATATAAAATTTATTTGCATGAGCTTTATAAACAGGATTAAAAGCGAGTCTCGACGACCTTTTGTCCTGTTTCGTAGCGAGTACAAATATATTTTCCGACAATGTACAACACAAAATAATATACATATTAACTCGACACTTGATCTAAACATCCCTACAACAAAATGGGACGACCAAACAGATTTCCTAATTTTGATAAAGGTGAAATATGTAGAATAAGAATTGTGCACTCTGGAATAAGATCATAAATAAAGCCCTATATAAAGTGTAAACCAACAAAAAATAATGTATGAAATCATTGTTTATTACATCTGCTTGCATAATAATATTGAAGTTGAAACTAACAACGATCACGTGTATCCTGTCAACCCCTGAAAAACATAACATTGTCTTCTTGACTACTTCCGCAAACCGTGGTCTGCTAAAATGATATATTGTTATAGTGTATGTTAACAAATATTGTTTTTATCCTGCAATTAACACCCGACACTTGAAACTTTAAAAATGCAAATCGTGTTTCTAATTTTACAAAGAAATCGAAATAGTTTAAACGCGGACCGCGGACCGAATCAACTTGGATTTTCATCAAACTATGCAGTCGAGACAGTTCGAGACTGGTTGAGACTGAGTCGAGACTAGTCGAGACAGGTCGAGCCTTGGTAAAGACCATTTCAGACTACACCAAGATCATCAAGTACTGAATCAGACTAATTAAGTCAAGTCAAGAGCTAGTCGAGTACACATGAGTACAGTTACAGTTAAGTACAGTCGAGACAATGTCGAGACAATGTCGAGACTAGTCGAGTAAAATATGTGCTCGATTTTACTGGTCGAGCACAAAAACTGGTCAATTCAGACTCTAAGCAGTTTGTAGTGAGAGTCTAGATGCAGGGGTTCTTAATTTCTGCATTCTCTAAATTTTTAGGGCATATTCTTTAAATATGATAAAAATAAGGAGATGTGGTATGATTGCCAATAAGACAACTATTCACCACAGTTCAAATGAAATAGATGTACGCAATTATGGGCAACCGTACGGCCTTCAACAAGGATAAAAAAGAAAAGGCCCCGACATGAAAAATATGAAACAATTCAATAAGGAAAAACAAACGGCCTAATTTATAACAAAACAATTTACAGAAACAAATATGACAGACATGAACCAACGACAAGCAATGAACTACAGGCTCCTGACTTCGAACAGGCACATAAAGAATGTGGTGGGTTTAAACATGTTTGTGGGTGCTCAACACTCCCCTTACCTGGGACAGTGGTGTAACAGCAAAACATAAGAACTATAAATATCAGTTGAAAAAGGTTTCACTCATCAGATCGATACAAAGCATAACAAAACATGAAAAAAAGTACAGAGACCGGACGTGGCAGGGTATTAACCCTCCCCTATCCCTAACCACAAAAAAGACACTAGTACAGATATGAGAGTACTCGCAGTTACTGGCAGATAGTTCATAGTCAATAACAACTAATAACATAATCATTTATCTAAGACTAAATTACCAATTCGTACACATCCAACATCCAATGAATTTAGTGTAAAGATGTCATTAACAGTCAAAGAAAAACAGTGTACAATGCCAAAATATAAATTTCGACATATTGTAGTACATTGAAAGTACATATATTAAATGTATAACAATAATATTTAGTATGGTTTTGATTTACTGATAACAAAATCAATATGTATGTCAATAAAAACTATATTGAAAGATTTAATTACACAATGTTGAATTGATTGGTAACCTTTTAGAATAAGTTTATTTAAAGAATTGATAAGTTTACCTGGATCGTATTTAAATTTTCGGGCTCTGTTAACAAAATCACCGTAAAATTTATGATGTGCTATTCCGTTCGAAATAAGTTAATAATAATGCTTATTCTGTAAACTTGTCATGCAAATGATTTTACAATTATACTTTTCTGTAATTAGATGATATCTTTATTTTGTACATCGATCATGTCTGTAATCATGCGGTATTTTATAACACAAATATTTTATTTTTCACTGTTATTCTTTAAACTTTTGCACCTCATTATTCTCTATTTTTTGTTTATTTATTTTTTTGCTTATTTTTAGTCTCTATTCATTATTTATTTTGACCATTATTCTCTATTTTATTATTTTTTTTGCTTATTTTTAGTCTCTATTCATTATTTATTTTGACCATTATTCTCTATTTTATTATTTTTTTTGCTTATTTTTAGTCTCTATTCATTATTTATTTTGACCATTATTCTCTATTTTTTTTTTTTTTTTTTTGCTTATTTTCAGTTTCTATTCATTATTTATTTTGACCATTATTCTCTATTCTATAAACCCCATCCAGACCCTCTTTATTTTATGTCTTTTTACCTATTCTTTCTATTTCCATCAAAGTTTCATTTTCTTTGTTACTGAAAACAAGGATTTGTATAGTAAAACTTACTATACAAATCCTTGCTGAAAACAATGAATAATAATTATTTCACTGAAAAAAGCACCTGAAATAACAAATTAAAAAAAACCAAAACTCTAGGATCTGGTATTGATTTACGGTAGGGTTGGTAAACTATACAATAAATTGTTCTAGAATTGACGAAACTCTGCTTGTTTGAATCACAGAGGCGATAATTGCAAAATTAATGATGGAAATACTACATATGATTTCGTACGTTTATCATAAATAAGTTATTTTGTTCCATACCAAAACGTTGACCTCAAATACATAAAGGAAGAATTCTGACAAGCGACTGGTAAGATTTTTGTATTTCAAACAAATATATGAAGACATGAATTGTGAATTTCTTTCTTTATCAGTTAGAATGTTATAAATAATATTTCATCAAATTATTTGGTATGCATTTAATTTCAATAATCTGGTAAAGATAAATGTATTGTTAAGGGCATATCCAGCTAACACATAATATTTTCATGATATTATTGACTGGTTATATATATGTTTGTCAAAAATATTTTCCAAAAAATATTTTATAGACATTTTTTTACATCAGAAATTATGCATGAATGATATTTTAACAATAATATTTCATCCCAATGTTTTATTGCAATAATATAAAAACATTTTTTTGTAAATATTTTTTATTATAAATAAATAAATATTCTTTGCTTATCTTTTTAAAATGTTAAATCGACAGTTTTATAAATGAGAACAATTGTTCATTCATTCATTCATATCTTTATTTCCTCTATTAAGAGATTCAATGAACAATCATATATTTAAACAGATCAAATTACAAAAGTTTTCAAAACACGATAATAACACAATATAACATTACAATATGTACATAACAAAATAAAGTTCTGTGCTTATTTATATAAATGAAGAAAATTTTTACAAAAATTGCTCTCACTAACGACGGTTCATGCACTGGCACATTAACTAATCGTTGTTCTCAGTAATCTACTATAAGCAGCGACACAGTGTGCAACGTGCACACGACAAAGATTATGAAAACTGTCGGTGTCTATATTGCTTGTTGTTACGTGCTTCCCCAAGAGAATGCAATATAACTCTTCATCGTCGTATGAATAAAGTTCCACAAATAAATGCAATGGAAATTTTTCCATTATAAACTCCCACCACATATCTCTGATTAAATGAGTTCCGCTACAGCTACAACATGCATGTACATATACATCTAAAAACTGAGTGTTACATAATTCACATGTCCCTCCAGTGGTATTTGGAATGTCGGTTAGCAGTTTTGTAATATAATAGGAGTTTACGATTTCTCTGGATGAATTAGAACTTTTCCAGAAATCTGGAACCCTAACCGATAGGTGAACACTTCTAAAACGAGAAAAGTTATTATCGTTATGTAAACGCCGAGTCCATTCGTCAGTTTGTACTTTGTCAACTGTATTTTTCACTATAGCTTTCCAAGATTGCTTCGTTGGAAAAACTCCCTCTCGAAAAAAGTCAAGCATATAGGAATGAAGGCTATATTTATACAAAATGTTCATAATATCAGGAATGAACCCATGATGATTGCGTTCATTGTCAATTAAATAGGTAAACAGACGCACAAGAAATATTTTCTTCGTTAGGAAGTTGTCATCAAGACTACACAGTTTTTGCAAGAAATATAACTTCTTAGTCTCTATAGACGAGGTAATAGTATGAAGTCCAAGTATACTTTGGCACATATCTGATCTCGTAGACGTTTTCAAGTCCAAAATACGCTTGACTATAAAGTGCTGAAATCGATTCAACGCAGCAATGTCGTTTGACTTTAAACTAGTCCACATTTCACAACCATACAGAACAGTAGGTAACACTATAGATTTAAACAGTTTAAGTAGAACGCATGGGTGTGTTGACTTGTCGCAAACACCGTTGAGCGCAAAATAAGAGTTCTTGCCTTTTCTACATGCATTTGATGTTCTTTCTGTCGATCTGAATTTGGAATTCAGCGCAATGCCTAAGTGAGTGTATTCTTCAGCTACCGGTAGAACACTGTTCGCAATATGCCAGTCGTATGTTACTCGAACTTCTCGTGGGTTTAAGGAAAATTGCATAACGCAGGACTTTTTCGCGTTGAAGCAGAACCTCCATCTATGGGCATAGTCAGCACATATATCTAACATACGCTGGAGACACAACGGAGTTGTGCCAATACATGAAATATCGTCAGCGAGAGCAGGAGAGCAGCTAGCTATATGATAAACACCAGTTTTTTTATTACATTTTTCAAGATCAACCAACATATCGTTTATAAATACTAAATATAATAAACCAGATAAAACCCCTCCTTGTCTAACCCCTTGTAATACAGGAAAGAACTCAGACTGACACTGGTTTACAATTACTGAACTCATAGTATCAATATGACAGTCATTAATAACTGACCATAATTTGCCTGTTACACCTATTTTATACAATTTAAACATAAGACCAATTCGCCAGACAGTGTCAAAAGCTTTCTTACTGTCTAAAAAGGCAACAAAAATTTTACTGAATAATTCTAGGTTATGATAAATTGTTTCATGTAAATTAAACGATGCAGTTAAGCAACTAAGGTACTTTTGAAATCCTTGTTGTTGGAGATTCGGAATGTTCTTGTCATACAACACGAATTCAATTAACCGAGCTTTAATAATACTTTCAAATAGTTTCAAAACACAGGACAGTAAACTAACTGGTCTATAATTATCGGGTGAAGTTTTGCACTTATTTCCACCTTTGAAGATAGGAACAAGGAGGCCTAGTTTCCAGTTCTTTGGTATACGTCCTAATCTGACGATGAGATTGCATAAGACCGTTATACACTTCACAACAGGGCTACCTCCGTGACGCAAATGCTCGTTTTGTACTCTGTCATGTCCGGCAGCTTTTCTATATTTTAGCTGACCAATCAATTTAGAAACTTCTTGTTCAGTGATCAATCCACCAGGTAAGTATCCACCTTCAACACCACAGGTTTTAATAATGTCTTTGTATACGCTCTCGATCGAACACTTAAACTCATTGTCAAAGTTATCACTTTCTTTTGGTTGGTACAGCTCATGAAAATACTCAGCAAAACAGTTTGCTACAGACTCCGGAGAACTGTACACTTTATTTTCATACACAATCTCGGGGTATATCTTGGAGGAACGACCTTTAAAACGTTTTATTTGTTTCCAAAACAACCGTATATCGCACTCTGCGGTTTCATTTAGATCATCATAACACTTTTGCATATACTGTTCATTAGCCGCTTGCTGTACACGTCTAAATTCGGACTTTGCTCTTTTGTATATTCGATAAGAGTCAAAATGCATTCCTCGAGGTTGACCATCTAGAACCCAAAGTTTACGCATTGACCTTTCATTGTCGTGTGCTCGTTTCACATCTGCGTTCCAATACGGTTTGGTGAGTGGATTAAATCCGCATTTCGGAATTGCGATGTTCGCAGCATTATGCAATGTGCTAACGAAGTCGTCATATATAGTGTCAATATCAGCAAAAGAATAAGAGTTCATTTTATCAATTAATATTTCCACGGGGTCAGACAATAGTTTTTGGTATTGATTGATCTGTGCGTCAGTTACCTTATGCCAAGCTGGTAATTTGTCGCTGGAGTTAATAACACGATGTGGGGTGGAGTCCGTCTCAAACTCAATCACTACTGGCAAATGATCGGATGTGCTACTTATTGCCCCTTCATCAAGGATTTCATAGTACCTTAGTTTTCTATATATAATTTCATTACACAAGATATAATCTAACATTGTTTGTTTAGTAACATACGTATACTTTGGCCCTTTACTTTGTATTTTACCACCAGCATACAACAAATGATGCCTAGATACAAAATTTAATAACTCTTTTGATTTATAAATATTTGAGATAGATCTGTCTTTATGTAAGCAGCTAGCATTTAAATCACCTGCAATTATACAATTACCATAAACACTATAGTATGCATATAAACTCTCTAGTATACTCAATTCAGTCTTGTAATTTTCAATAGAGTCATCAGATGGTAAGTACGCACCAAAGATAAAAAGTGAGCCATAAGACTGGTTTTTAAGTTCAATACCAGCTATTCTACTGGAGTTAATGTCACTTATTTCATTTACAGAAAACTGAAGTGAGGTTTTGTATAATATGGCAATACCACCCTTACCATGATAAGCGTTATACCCTATGGGTAATGCATCAGCTTTACTTATACATTTGTACCCTTTTTCTATAGTAGATAAATAATGTAAAGACCTTTCTTTTAATTTATGTTCAGATATAATACAAATATCACAATCAGTGTCCTTTAACAAATTACTAAGACAAATAGTAGAGGACATGATACCCCTGACGTTCCATGCTACTAACTTAATACTAGACATACAAAACAAAATGAGAAAGACATTCATGAATACTACAACAGTTGAAATACTAGTTCTATTCATTATTAAAGTTTTTTTATTTTTTCGCCTTGTTTCTGGTCGTTTGGGGCCTCGGAACCTCGTTGATACCACGCCTCGTTACTGAGCCAGCACCTACAACGCACACCATTTGGCCAAAAGTTTTCACCTTCAATAATATTAGCACAGTTTTCGGATACATTCAACTTAGCTGACACATAGCGCAAGCTATTCCGCGATTGAAACAATCTCAAGTATGTCACTTGCACGTTTCTACTCTCTAAATATGTCATGATTCCGGAACGGGTTGACTTTGAATCAATTCCTGATAAGTAATACCTTGCCGACCTTTTCCGTGAGACACCAGTAAAGAAATTGTCATCAGTGGACTGAACTGCAGCAGTGGCACCCTGCAAGCGAACGGGTATTTTGAACGTCGTTGGTTCATCATTTTTATGACTGTCGTGTATATTTGCAAGGACATTTGTACGGAGTGTGTCATGTGTTTGTTGTGAGTCTTTAACTGTACCGTTATAAATCTCCGATTCGGGTGATCGCATTTGTAAACTATAACTATGAGTTGTATTATCAGTAGAACTGACCGGTATGCTGTCTGGGGTAATGTGTGGGTTCACTTTTGTTGCGTACGACTGTTGACACGACATTTTTAGTTCGTTGAAACTTTTTTGTGCACTTAAAAGTAATTTGCTATGTCGTATCTGTTCACTGTCTATCTGTTTAATTTTTTCCGAATACATGTTGAAATCAAATTCACCAATTGCTTTTGATTGTTGATTAAGTAATTTTAAGTTTGCTTCATATTGTGTGTATTTACGTTCGCTGAATACTAAATGTTTACACAGTCTTTCGTTTGAGTCTTCTAATTCTCGTCTTAACTTCTCATTATCAGTTTGTAATTTTTCAATCACTGTACGGTTAGCTTTACCTAACTTTTCAACTTCGTTTAACCTATCAATAGTCATATGAAGAGTTGTTCTTAATTCGATAAGATGGCAATTCAGTGGTAATGTATTAGGTTCGCTAACAGATTTAGGCTCGTCCTTACGAAAAACTTCATCAATACTAGACGGGTCGCCAGAAATAAACTGTTGTAATAAGTAACAGTCTTTTGCATACTTTTGTGAGGATGAACCTCTGTTTGTACTTTTCCTCGTGATTAATTTCCCTAACGGACACCCCTGTATTGACTTGGCTCGACTGGTCAACATACTCCTATACCATGTAATAGTATCATCAGAATCATTCGTTAATTCAATTAATTTTACGATATATGAGTCTCTTGGAAGGTCTATCAATTCAAGATCTAACTTCGCAATAAAATCTTGGTTAGGTATAAAATGTGTCCCTTGACTACAGTCTTGAAAATCTTGGCTATCAACAATGGAGTCATCAATGTTTACATTTTGGCGGACAGGGGTGCCGATTTCTGTTAATATATGCACTATTTGACTATTCTGTGGGGAGTATTGCTTGAAAGTGTCATTCATATTGTATAAGGAATCTACGTTACCACTTTTATCAGCTCCTACATCAGAAATAATACTTGTATCAGACAATTCAACACCTGTCGACATACATGTACGTCCATTCACATCGGACGCCATTTATCATGTCTGTAATCATGCGGTATTTTATAACACAAATATTTTATTTTTCACTGTTATTCTTTAAACTTTTGCACCTCATTATTCTCTATTTTTTGTTTATTTATTTTTTTGCTTATTTTTAGTCTCTATTCATTATTTATTTTGACCATTATTCTCTATTTTATTATTTTTTTTGCTTATTTTTAGTCTCTATTCATTATTTATTTTGACCATTATTCTCTATTTTATTATTTTTTTTGCTTATTTTTAGTCTCTATTCATTATTTATTTTGACCATTATTCTCTATTTTTTTTTTTTTTTTTTGCTTATTTTCAGTTTCTATTCATTATTTATTTTGACCATTATTCTCTATTCTATAAACCCCATCCAGACCCTCTTTATTTTATGTCTTTTTACCTATTCTTTCTATTTCCATCAAAGTTTCATTTTCTTTGTTACTGAAAACAAGGATTTGTATAGTAAAACTTACTATACAAATCCTTGCTGAAAACAATGAATAATAATTATTTCACTGAAAAAAGCACCTGAAATAACAAATTAAAAAAAACCAAAACTCTAGGATCTGGTATTGATTTACGGTAGGGTTGGTAAACTATACAATAAATTGTTCTAGAATTGACGAAACTCTGCTTGTTTGAATCACAGAGGCGATAATTGCAAAATTAATGATGGAAATACTACATATGATTTCGTACGTTTATCATAAATAAGTTATTTTGTTCCATACCAAAACGTTGACCTCAAATACATAAAGGAAGAATTCTGACAAGCGACTGGTAAGATTTTTGTATTTCAAACAAATATATGAAGACATGAATTGTGAATTTCTTTCTTTATCAGTTAGAATGTTATAAATAATATTTCATCAAATTATTTGGTATGCATTTAATTTCAATAATCTGGTAAAGATAAATGTATTGTTAAGGGCATATCCAGCTAACACATAATATTTTCATGATATTATTGACTGGTTATATATATGTTTGTCAAAAATATTTTCCAAAAAATATTTTATAGACATTTTTTTACATCAGAAATTATGCATGAATGATATTTTAACAATAATATTTCATCCCAATGTTTTATTGCAATAATATAAAAACATTTTTTTGTAAATATTTTTTATTATAAATAAATAAATATTCTTTGCTTATCTTTTTAAAATGTTAAATCGACAGTTTTATAAATGAGAACAATTGTATGTTGAGGAGACATTTCTCTGCAATATTCAATCAATATCTGATGGACATTTTTATATTACATTTAATATATATATTTTTTAGATGTGTAAGAGAAATATTTTTAAAACATTTTTGATTAATATCTATGTAAAGTATAGGTTTGATGTATAATAAAATAAAAAATATAAAAATGGTAATATCTAATGAATATTTCAATAACATCATAACAATATATTTTTTCGATTTTATTTTAAAAAAATATTAGTTAAAGACGTTTTAAACGTTTTAAGATTATATGTTTAATAGATATTTGTAAGATGTATGATAGAAATGTTTTTCAAATGTTTGATAGTGATATTTGAGTGCATGAAACACATGTTTGATATGAAAAAAGAAATATTTTATAAACATTTTTACATAATATTTCTAATTGATATTTGTAAGATGTACGACAAATGTTTTTCTAATGTTTGTAAGTGATATTTGTGTGAAGCCCATATGTTTGATATGAAAAAGGAAAAATTTTTTATATAATTTTTTAATCAGATTAACACGAATGTCTCCTCATTTTTTATAGAAAAGTTTTGACAATTCTAATCTAACTTAGATGAAAATTACATTCAAGTCAAAATAAACATTATCTAGCGAATAACGATTGTTTGAAGAGCATTGAGGACTCAGTAAAAAATTAAATGATAAATTCATACCAAATAGGACTACGATAATCTGTGCATATAACTAGAAAATTCTTTGTATTTTGCCTCATGCAAAGTTTTTAAAACAGTGATTCAATGATAAAAATATATTATTGATATTTCATGCCAATAACGAAATATAAGCCAACATTGTGCCAACGTATTAGGTACTTATCTCCCCCCTTTATACCACATAATTAAAAATTTATTTTTTATAGTATTCCAACGTTCTAACAAAAAAATGTGCTCTTCATTCTCTTTATCTAACATTTTCATATCTGTGTAGTCATTTGAATATATTTACCTAAATGATTGAATAATTTTATGAACAAAAAAGAAATATTTAAAACCAGCCCAAAACAACAAATACAATTTGAATATATTTTTTTTTCCATCTGAATTGAAAGCAACAGACGATTGACATGAAAAATTTAACTTGCTCTTCAATCGGTAGTTGAGAAACTACTGAAAATATATATCTTATATTCTATACCAATAGATTATAAGAGTTGAATTATAAACAATCATTACTATGCATCAACTATTCATTAAAATGGGTATAAACAGATACAGTTGTAGACTGTATTTAAAAAACATTTGGTAGACATCAATAAAACATATCCTACACATAAAAAGAATATTTTGTCCAGATGTTTGAAAGATGTTGTCTCGATATTTTCAATTGACACTGAATAATATCAAAATTATGTTAAAATCAAGAGATTTAAAAATAATGCTCTTTAAACATCCAGAACAAATATTTCCTGAAAATATGCTATTCACATGAGTAAAGCCAGACATATCACGTCAAAAACATGTTTTTGAATGATATTTTGGTGACATTTTGCAATATATTTTTAAAATATCAATAAAATGTTTTTGTGCTACCTGGGTATATCCAACAGTCTATTTCTGACGGTGAGAATTTTTTCCCTTTAAGATATATAGGCTATTTTTTACCTGCTTAAATCAAATATATATGTAATAAAAAATATACCTTAATGTGCTACTTTTTGAGTAAAATGAGGTCGAAATTTCAGGTATTTGCTCAAAATGCGGATTTGTGGATGTATTCCCCCCCCCCCCCCCCCCGACAGAAATGCATAACTCTTTTGTTTTAAAAGACAAACGCAAGCTGTTTTTTTGTTAAATTATTTATAAGTTCTCTTTTATATAAGCATTCTATATAAAATTTATAAAATATTTTGTTTCGAAATAACTAAAATTTATCAAATCTTCATGAATGTAGAAAAAAACGTAATTTTTTGCTTTATATTTATCAAATTTAAAAAAATTGCATCATTGACTTTTTCATGAAATTTGGTACAAATAATATTCATACGTAATCAAACCGAATGTCTATTTAATACAGAGGGGTCCATGAACTCGTTTAAAAGTTAAATCAGTTTGAATGATAAAAATCAGTCGCAAAATGCATCTTTTCTCGATATGTTGCAGTTTGACGTCGCAAAAATAATATTTTACGTTAGGAACGATACAGTTTTGATCCTGTATTTACAGTTTGATGAAAATTTCCATATAGGCTAGTTTTTGCCTGCTTAAATCAAAAATGTGATAAAAAACATACCTTCATGTGCTACTTTTTAAGTTAAATGAGGTCGAAATTTTGTATATTTGTTCAAAATTTGAATTTGTGGCCGTATTTTCCATTTCGAAAGAAAGCCATTACTTTTTTGTTTTAAAAGATAAACACAAATTGTTTTTTGTTAAATAATTTGTTATTTTTGTATTTTATAAGTATCCTTAGAAAATATGCATTTTTTATTCAGAAATAACTCATATTAATTTTATCAAATGGTCATTATTATTATTATTATTATTATTATTATTATTATTGTTATTGCATAGCAATATAATATTTCCCACAGAAAGTAACCAAAAGTTAGCGTGCAATAAATTCTAATATTGCACTAGTGCAATAAATCTTCAAAATTCATGACGTCATCAACAACAAAATCTTAGTTTAAACCAATTTTTACTTTAAATATTATATTGCTATACAATAAAAGGGTTATTGCATGAATATTGG
This sequence comes from Mytilus galloprovincialis, assembly GCF_965363235.1. Taxonomy (NCBI): domain Eukaryota; kingdom Metazoa; phylum Mollusca; class Bivalvia; order Mytilida; family Mytilidae; genus Mytilus; species Mytilus galloprovincialis. The sequence goes on along the minus strand of NC_134850.1, from coordinate 41,078,354 downwards.
GGAATATTGTCCCTCGTAGAACATATATTGCACTCGCAAGCTCGTGCAATATAAAATTCTACTCGGGACAATATTATACAAATATATCATGCTGACAAGGGGTATTTGCCAAAAATACCGGTTGAGAGGTACAAATTTCCAGAGCCGTTAGGCGAGGGAAATTTGGTTACCTCGAAACCGGTCTTTTTGGCAAATACCCCTTGTAAGCATGATATAATTGTTTAATTCCACCGAATGTTCCACCTCAGAAAGTTTATTATAATCAGTATCATATGAAATTTCGACTTGAATGTATAATTTTTGTATACACTGCAGCTGTGCTTTTTGCGCAGTCAAATTGCATTGACCGTCTAATCATTTATTATCATTTTTTTATGTAAAGTCACTGACTGTATATATATCTCCCTTTTTATGATAATAAGCTGGTTCTCGGCTGACTACTACACTTTGTTCATCAGTTTCAGTGAAGCGTTATATAAGTGGATTCCAGTTTTATGTGACCGGTTGACAATTCGTTTCGGTTGAGTTTTATTTATGACGGCATTCCCGGAAATTTTACGTCATTCGGTCCAAATTCAATAATGATGCTTTTCATCCTAAATATTTCATCTGGAACCATATATTTAGAATGACCATGAATTTGTCATATTAGAATAGAAATAATTCATTGAGTAATTTTTAGACATGGTATTCCCCATCTTCCATGGCATTTGCTAGGGTATTTCCCATCTGCCATGGTATTTGCTAAGAAATACCCCAGCATATGGAATTCCCTAATGGCAAATACCCCGTCAGAGAAAAAAAAATCTAAATATATAGAAATTGGTGAAAAATACCATGGTTCTCATCCAATCAAAATACAGCATTATTACATAAGGTGGAATTATCCCCAATATTCATGCGATAACCCTATATTATTATTATTATTATTATTATTATTATTATTATTATTATTATTATTATTATTATTGTAATATAATATTTCCAACAGAAAGTAACCAAAAGTTAGCGTGCAATAAATTCTATAATTGCACTAGTGCAATAAATCTTCAAAATTCATGACGTCATCAATGACAAAATATTAGTTTAAACCAATTTTTACTTTCAAATATTATATTGCTATACAATAAAAGGGTTATTGCATGAATATTGGGGAATATTGTCCCTCGTAGAACATATATTGCACTCGCAAGCTCGTGCAATATAAAATTCTACTCGGGACAATATTTCCCAATATTCATGCAATAACCCTATATTATTATTATTATTACTATTATTATTATTATTATTATTATTTATTCGATTATTATTATTATTATTAATAATAATAACAGAGACATACATATGTCTCTGTTAATGATAATTTGTTTTAAATTATTATTATTAGTAGCAGTATTGTGAAATCTTTTATTCGAAAGTGTGAACCATACTAAGTTGAGATGTAGTATTATTGCCGATGAGACAACTCTTCAACAGATTCAAAATGGCGTGGATATCCCCGTACGGTCTACAACGACAAATAAAACCCATACCAGTCAGCTATAAAGGGCATGAAAAAATGAAAAACAATTCAAACGAAAAAAATATTAACCTGATCTATGACAAAACAATGAACGAAACACAGATAAAACAGACATTAACAAATAACAAACACTGAATTACAGGCTCCTAACACGGGACAGAAAAAAGAATGTACCATTGTCTTCCTCATCGTAGTATAATCGTATCAATATCATAGTAGAAGCTAATAAAGACGTAGTGAAATCAGGATAGTCACAGTGAAATCGTTGTAAGGTTGTAGGGAAATATTTCCCATTGGTTTTCCCGATTGCACCAAGTTTCCAATGCGATGCTTCTACGCCCATCCCGATCTTAATAAGTCCTTACTACGATATCCCTATACGCTTCTATAATACGACTAGTTTTGGGCACGACTCCACTACGAATGTTTTGAACATGTTCAAAGTTGGTCGTGGACCTCTATGATCGTAAAGACTTATTCGATCTTACCACGGCCACCACGATCTTACTACGACTTCCAAAATTTTTCATAATTTCTGAGATCGTAGCGCGATCGTTGTCCTAGTGTAATGGGAATATTACCCCCCTTGTTTTAAAGTCGCAGTTCTTCCCTTCTGCAACTTGATGGATGCACTTAAAAAAAACTGGATTGATTGAAAATTAATTCTACGTCTGAATATTTGCCACGTTTAGCAAACAGCAAACGAAAATATAATCAATTACTAGTAACCAATCAAAGCACTTGCAAAAAAGGGGGAAAAAAAATTGCACGAACCCCAAAAGTTTATATATCCCAGAAATTGATGGCCTTAGACCGTTTTGAAACTTCTTTTTGCATTTTTGGTTTTGAATGCCCTTCAATTTCGTTATTGGTTTGGCATTGCAATTATTTTTGGAGCACGACTAACGAGTCTTTAGTTCGCAAACGAAGTCAAGTGTAAATTATACACCTTGTATCTTTGATGAGTTTTTATTCTTTCATACATAATTCTTTAAAAGAAAACTTACTTATTTAATTTGTAACAGCTCATTAACTTAAAATCTTTAAAAAAAAAAGTAAGTAAATCCAGGTGTATCCACAAAGCTTAACAAATATACACTATACGGTATGAGTTTTTCTCAATGTTGAAGGACGTACGGTGGTCGATAATTGCTTACATCCACTTCATTTGGACTCTGGTGGAAAGTAGTCTCGTTTGCAATCAAACCACATCTCCTTAATTTTATATAATATTGATACATGTTCAAGAGTTCGGTTAAGGTTTCTTCTTATTGCCCAAAATATGATTAACATTCGTTGAAAAAAATAATTGTCATATGATTTCAACACTGAAATTTCTAATTGTCTGAGGTTTTTAATAATATTCTACTATGTGTTTCTTTATTCTCCATTGGCTAGAGGTATAGGGGAGGGTTGAAATCTCACAAAACATGTTTAACCCCGCCGCATTTTTGCGCCTGTCCCAAGTCAGGGGCCTCTGACCGTTGTTAGTCTTAAATGTTTTTATAATTTAAGTTCATTTATATATTTTGGAGTTTAGTGTGACGTCCATTTTCACTGAACTAGTACACAATTTTATTTAGGGGCCAGTTGAGGACCACCTCCGGGTGTGGGATTATCTCGCTGCGTTGAAGACCCATTGGTCGCCTTCGGCTGTTGTCTGCTTTTTGGTCGGATTGTTGTCTCTTTAACATATTCCCCATTTTCATTCTAAATTTTATCTGATAAAAAAAAAAAAAAAAAAATGGTGAAATAATTTTTATGTTATTTTTTTAACATGTAATTACTTTAAAATGTAGTGAGCATGTAGATGTTGATGTGTTAATGGCGATTTCATGTAATTCACATTATAATTATAACGATAATTGTAGATAAATACTGCTCTGTAATCGATAAAGGTAATTTATTCGGAGATTATCAATCAATATTTCACATGGTTATTATCAAGCTGTTATGATATTATTTGTGACGTCAAATATTTTACTTAAAATCTAAACGTTTGGAAATGTGGTTTTAATGTATGCCTTTACAATTAATAATTCGTTTCTCTATCTTTAGTTTTTGGTGGAAGAAGACTTCAAGTCTTCTGAAGGCCTATAGTGCCGACTTTAAAATCATTGAACCTCCGTATGCCGCATTCGTTTCTGTGTATTACAATTTCATGACAACTTCTGATTCCTGACACCAATTTTTATACATGATTAAGCATCTGATTCATTTAATTTGTAAATTAAGATTGAAAAACAATCACTATCGAAAATATGTACCCTTTTATTTATGTAAATTATTAGATTTCATCTCATCTACATCAACGTTATTTGTTTACTTGTAACCGGATGTTTTTACCATAGATATTTGTAGTACGCATGCGTGAATTTGGTATAGGGACAACTCGCCCTGTTTACATGTTCGCTCTTGGTCTGTTCTTTCCCCGTATAGTACGTTCGCCATGTGTTCATTCTCTTTACTATTATCAAGGATGTTTTATAATACGTCCTTGCATTTATTAAAAAAATATTGATATTAAGGGTATCGTTACAAAACTCTAAAACACGATTTAGTGAAAATCACCTGTTCCTTATTTTGTTCCCAAGGTAGGACAATCGTGTTTAGCCAATCAAATTCTGTGTTTCTTATGATCTATTAATAAGCCAATCAAAAACGTTTTCTGTGAAGATTATTCTAACATGCTACATTTTGAACTTGTGTTGTTTTCATCTAGTTGTTAAATCGTGAACATGGCATGTAAATTTTCATCTGCAAGCAGGTTCTTACACAGCTTAAGGATAAAAGCATGGCTGATTGACAAAGTTCAATGATGTAGTACTACCATAAAGATAATAAACAGTTTTTTTTTTCACTTATTTATTGACATAGTACTTTTAACTTATTTGATTTTTGTATCAATTAAATCATTTAAAGGACAATGTACTATTCTTTTTTCACGAAAACTAACAAACAGGTTCGGACCCCCATCCCCCATTATGAGTGATGTCCCTAAAACAAGGGGTCATTTTACTGATGAAAAAAAAGAAAAAAGAAAATTTTTAAGATTTTTAACTCAAAAGTGGGAAAATTCATTATATTTGGAACAATTTTTCTAAACGAAGGGTCAACATAATAAAGAAGATATAAGTTTAGAAACATCCCAACATTCTTTTGACATGTTTTGACCATTTAATACTTGATAGATGCATTGTTCTTGGGGAAAAGTTTCATCAAATAATATGATTTTAAAGGTGCTCATTTTTTACAGTGGGTTGTTATGTTCTTCCAATGAGTGCTGTTCCCAACCTGTTAAAGGTCCATCTTTGTGCATAATTCAAAATTGGAAATTTCAACAAGCATCTAATATTCTTACACAAGAAAATAAACCCTGGTCTGCCAGCTACATGTTCATCTTTTCTACCGATTTAATAACTAGAATCATGCAAACAGACTTAAGAAAAAGTCATGTAAGTTTATCATACAAATATGACACTTTTTCTAGACAATCAAGATCGTGCAAATTACTTCGCTCAAAATTGTACCCTTTAAAATTGTTGTCGCGCACTAAAAACCCCCATGGGAACTTTCAAAAGTTGGCGGGTATGTAACAACTTGAAGTCTTACTATTTTTATCCCCCATTTATGGGCATTATGTTTTTTGGTCTGTCCGTCCGTCCTGCTTCAGGTTAAAGTTTATGGTCGAGGTAGTTTTTTATGAAGTTGAAATCGAATCAACTTGAAACTTAGTACACACGTCTTCCTTATGATATAATCTTTCTTTTTTTTTACTGCCAAATTAAAGATTTTACCTAATTTTAACAGTCCACTGAACATAGAAAATGATTGTACGGATGGATGACACATTCTTGTTTGAAGAAAAAAAGATAATCATAATGATAATGGAAAAAAGCAGGCTGAGTTAGTGGGGCTGCTTTTACGGTAATTCAAGTTACCTTTTATTTACTTTCTTCCACCTCAGAGCTATCAGCTCTTTGATTTATAAGATGTTTTGTAGACAGTTGTCTTTTCGTCATGTTTTGATATATTGCCATGGTATTGTTAGTTTTCCTTCGACTTATGATTTTTATTGTACCTTTGGTTTATAAAAAATGTTTCATAATAAAATTGAGAAAGGAAATGGTGAATATGTCAAAGCGACAACCACCCGACCATAGAGCAAACAACAGCCGAAGGCAACCAATGGGTCTTCAATGTAGCGAGAATTCCCGCACCCGTAGGTGTCCTTCAGCTGGCCCCTAAAATATGCATAATAGTACAGTGATAATGGACGTCATACTAAACTCCGAATTATACACAAGAAACTAAAATTTAAAATCATACAAGACTAACAAAGGCCAGAGGCTCCTGACTTGGGACAGGCGCAAAATTGCGGCGGGGTTAAACATGTTTATGAGATCTCAACCCTCCCCCTATACCTCTAGCCAATGTAGAAAAGTAAAAGAATAACAATACGCACATTAAAATTCAGTTCAAGAGAAGTCCGAGTCTGATGTCAAAAGATGTAACAAAAGAAAATAAATAAAATGACAATAATACATAAATAACAACAGACTACTAGCAGTTAACTGACATGCCAGCTCCAGACCTCAATTAAATATATAAGTAAACTATTAAAGCGGATAGCGGCTACAAATTGCGACTCAAGTACATGAATGTCGATAACTTTATACAGAATGTAAATATACGAAAACAACTACTTTGATGTTTGTATGTTACAGAAGATGTTTGGTATTTGTCAACAACCTTATGCCGCACCCCTCCAAAATACACAAAGTAGTCAACTAATCGTTTAGTCTTAGATGCATGGTTTTTTAGTAGTTGTTATTGTCAGTAACTGCAAGTACTGTCAGATCTGTACTAGTGTCTTTTTTTTATTGTGATGATGTATAAATACCCTGGCACGTCCGGTCTGTGATTTTGTGAGATGTTATCTGCTTTGTATTGATCTGATGACTTAAGCGCTTTTCAAATGGTTTTTATAGTTTGTTCTTATGTTGTGCTGTTACGAGACTGTCCTAGTTTAACGAGCCGGTGTGTGCATGTCCGAAGTTAGGAGCCTGTAATTCAGTGGTTGTCGTGTGTTGCTGCTTATCATATTTGTTTTTCTTTCATTGTTTTGTACATAAATCAGACCGTTAGTTTAGAATGAAATTCAAAACAGTGTGGCTGTGGCCATTGATTCACACATTAAATTCATCCATTGACTGGGACAATTTAGGTGAACGTTTGTATGTAACGAACACTGCTCACTATGTACTTTTTAAAGACACTTAAACTATGGGGTCACCAAAGGTTCTCAATACCTTAATAAAGTAATTCGAAAAATTAATCAGAAATAATACGATGTTTTGATTTATATCAATTATATAATTATATAAATCAAAACATAAAGGTTATTCCTGATTAACTTTTCGAATTATTTTATAATTAAAGGCGTTAAGAAACCTTTGGTGACCCCACAGTTTAAATGTCTATCGTAGGTACGTCGTGAACAGTGGTCGTTACAGACAAACGTTCACGTAAATTGTCCCAGTCAATGGATGAATTTAATGTGTCAATCAATGGCCATAGACACACTGTTTTGAATTTCATTCTAATCATTTGAAATGTTTTAAATTTGTCACTTCGGGGCATTTTATAGCAGACTATACGGTATGGGTTTTGCTCATTGTCGAAGGCCGTACGGTGGCTTATAGTTGTAAACTAATATGTCATTTGGTCTCTGGTGGAAATTTGTCTCAATGGCAATCATACCAAATCTTCTTATTTTTATATATGATAGTATGTATGTTTTGAATTCCGTGCACATGAGACGTGTTTCTCCTAATTTTCATTTGTACCGCTCGAAAAGAAAAGAAAACCCCCAAAACGTCAAAAATTTTTCATTTTTATACTTATATAGTTTAATTTTGGATGTAAAGAGTCTCCTGATTGGCTGACGTTATTTTGTTATCACTGGCCCATAGACATAATTTAGTCATGTGACCGTGTCGTCATCAACGTTTTTTCATGGTTTTCTACGGTTTAAAATGGAATTTAGAATTAAATTATTAGAAATGACTGTAATATTTTTTTTTCTGTCTATTCGAAATAACATAAAAAATGTGGTGCACACTGTAAATAACCCGCTACGCGCGTTATTCAGTTAGTCCAGCCCTGGCCTCAGTGACTCATTTTTTTTTTATTTTTTTTTTGTTGTCACTGAGTCCAGCTCGCCCTCCATTACCTTCAATGGTGCAAGCTCCCGGGTATATTACCCGGGGACGATAGAGACAATGCCAGAGCGCTCAAGTACGAAAATTGTATCACAAATGGTAAAACTTGATAAAATAAACAAGTTGCATACCTGAAATGCTTGTACACTATATGGAAACTCATCTTAACAGAAGGAAATCCCTTGCAGTCGGAGCTGTGGACATCTTGTTTACATCAGTAACGCTATATTACGGAACGTGACGTTTCTACGTTATAACGTTAGACGAAACGAATTCAATGTATCGATAAAGATTTTCAACGTTTAAACTCGTAACACGATACCGAATGCCATATCTCCCGATTTCTAAACTTTTTGGCACACTTGTATTTTGAATCGAGTTACATCAGTATAAGTCATTGTATGCATAAAAACTTGGGTCACCATTTTTGGTCTTGTAATTTAATAGGAAAGCGTCAATTTTTGCGACAAATTCACATATTGCTTTTTATCCATCAACAGAATTTAAAAGGTTGGTTAATCCGGATCCAGTTCCAAATATCCACCACTCATCATAATATTATGGCTAAAGCTGTAGCAAGGACTGCCAGTCGAGCTCTAAGTTTATTAATTGTTAAATGTAAAGCACATATTGTGGTTAGTACTTTAAAACGTTATTTGATACTCTGGTCTGGTCAGTAATAAGCTACGGTGCATCCATTTGGGGCACTCGTTCTTTTTCTTGTATCAACGCTGTCCAGAACAGAGCTATCATGTTTTTTTTTATAGGTGATGAAATTAACGGGGACATGGGCTGGAGACCTCCTAGTGTAAAACAATGGACATGTGTATTTAGGCATTGGGCAAGATGTAGTGCCATGACCAATGACAGAATAAATTAGAAAGTTTTCAAATGGTCACATCAAAATGCTGTAAATAATAAGAAAAACTGGTGTAATAGAGTCATGAAAAAAACTTAAAGATTGTAACTTTGATTTGTATACTAGACTAGTATTGATAGTGTGCTGCATAAAGAAAATTGTTCTACAAATTGAAAATGTTTTATTTAATAATATATTGCAGAATGCAAACGAAAATTTTGTCACAGAGTAATGGTAATAAGCTTCGTACTTATAAGCGATATAAATCACAATATTGTACAGAGTTATATTTAAAACAAAATATATCTATTAAATTTAGAAGTGCTTATGCAAAATTTAGATGTGTCGTTGCGCCACTTAAAATAGAAACAGGACGATATGAGAAAAAGCCAATAAATGAAAGATGTTGTTTTATGTGTAAAAACGAAATTGAAGATGAGAAAAATATAGTTACTTTATGTCCTTTACATGCAGACCTTCGAAATATATTGTATAATGAAGCAGTAAAACATAACGATCAATTTTATAACTTGTCTATTGACGAAAAATTTATATTTTTACTCAGTAATGAAGGACTATTAAACTAATTCCCTGAAAATTATTTCAACCCATAAATGTATATGTAAACAATAAACCGGTCAATATAAACAAAACAACGATACCAAGATCGACGCTCGTGACACTTTTTACTTCCAATATTCTCTAGTGAAAAACAAATACCCGGAATAAATACACGGTGGAATGAAATTACGCTTACATATGCACCCTCTATATAAGTAAAACACTCCGCGCAAAAAATTCCAGTTTGAAATTGTGCATGTACGACACGTAAGCCGGAGTCTGTATTCTGCGTGTTATTTTATATCATGTATCATAATCCAGCAACCTGTCATTTAAAAAAAAAAAAAAAAACTGACGATATACGCAGCTTTAGTACAAGCATACAAGCAGGTATACAATTTAAAAGACTGTCGTCCTAATAGATAAGCCGTATATATATAAAACCTATATATGTTACAGTGAATTTGTATAATCAGTGATTATGTAGAATCCCTGAAATTTTCAGGGATTATGGAGAATCACTGGCTAGTTTAGGGATTATATTTAATCACTAAAATTTTCAGGGATTATGTATAATCACTAGAAAATACGTCAGGGTTTCTGCATAATAACTGAAATGAAGAAATAGTTTTATTTATAAAGAAAATGAAAAAATTGCAATTATTTATTCTATAAAATCACATAAAAACATCATTATAAAGTAACATAAATTGTAAAATGTTAAGCACAATATATCAAAATGATAACCCAATATTTTTAAACTGTTAGGCACACTACATGAAAATGTGAAACACAACATATCAAAATAATATGCTTCACATCTGTTTTACCACAATATGCACCTTTTCCTGCACATATCGAATCAGATTTTAAGAATCACGCCTAAGTGAAATAAAGTGTTCAGTAAAACATCTAAAGGTACCCCTCAACAAAAGATGGGAATTTGCAACCTTGAACCGGTTCGAGCAAGAAAGTACCATGTTTTGTAGTCAGGCGATATCCTATTTCAGACTTTTTTTTTAAAACAATTGTCATTATGTGTTTCAATTTCCCTGTCCTTTTTCACCATGTGGAATTGCTATGAGAATATTACACCAAATGCAAGCTTCGGAATCCTCTAAAATTTGTTTCGATGTGTCAATCCTAAGTTCTACCTGTTTTTCCTACATTTAGATGCATAAGTTCTCACAGTTTGAATGTCTTGTTCATTTTAACAAACAAAAAACACACACAAAACAGATGTTTAATAATCTTCTTCATCATTTGCTTAACATGTATCACAAATAACATGCTTTGTGAATTTAAAAATAGAGCATAAATAAGGCCGTTAGTTTTCTCGTTTGAATTGTTTTACATTGTCATTTCGGGGCCTTTTATATCTGACTATGCAGTATGGGCTTTACTCATTGTTAAAGGCCGTACGGTGACCTATAGATGTTAATTTCTGTGTCATTTTGGTCTCTTGTTGACAGTTGTCTCATTGGCAATAACACCACATCTTCTTTTTTACCTGAATATTCATTTGACGCTGGCTTTTAATAAACAAACAATACATGTAAAGCTTTGCGATAAAGGGAATGTTGATATTATTAATTTTGAAGTCTTCAACTTTATCTCGAAACCCCGTGTTGGTTATATATTGTAGATCATCCTCTGTGTTTAAAAGCAAAATTATTTCATCTGGCAAGGAATTAATGAAAGAAAAAAATATAATTTGTCTATATTATTTTTTTTATCAAACAAAGGATCATTAAATTATTCATAATCCCTGAAATCATATTAGGGAAGTTGTAGAATAATTATTAAAATGCTCAGTGATTATGTAAAATCACAGGTCATTTTCAGGGATTATATATAATATTACTAATGATTTTAGTGATTCTACATATTCCCTGAAAAATCAGGGATTCTACATAATCCCTGATTATACAAATTCACTGTAACATATATACCCAGTGCAAATTGGATTGCCGAACGGTTAAAACAATATGATGGTGCTATTTTATTAGGAATGTGGTGACAAATTATGTACGTATCAGTGAATATGCAGTGTAGTGAAATGGTAAACTGGTGTTATCAAATGTACCAATGTTAGCAAGCTATCATATACGTCAGTTGGTCTTTGGTGGAAAATTGTTTCATTGTCAACTATACCACACCTCCTGATTTCATTATGGTTTGATTTTTCTACAGAAGTTCAATTAGAAGTTTAACGACTTCAACAAATATGTACTAGGAAACTGAAAAATGTCTATGGTTTTGATGTCGACAATTGCATAGCCATTGCTATCTTATTGTATATCCCATATCTCCATTTATTCACACAAAGAAACACCAACACTAAAAAAAATCCAGAAACCATATCGATTCTATATAGGATTTCTTCTGTACAGAACAATGAATTTCAGAGACTGTTTTTACTTGGAATACAGGGAAAGTTATTCAAACAATAACAATTTTTTTTCTCATTCCATGGCTAACAAACTAATTTTTGTATGATCATGAGTTTAAACGACTGCTTGTGGTTTGCTTTTTCCTAATTCAATCCGTATATTCTTTCAGTCCAATAAATTTCGTTTTTCTATTTTTCTATCGATGTTTTTTGTGATCATATTCAAACGGATGGGATTAACGAAATTGCATTAATAGGGTTACAATTCCCGGACTTTCATACATCAACCTGAGTTTCTATAAATTAAATTCCTAATTCCAAAACAAAATTTCATAGGGATACGGCGTGCATTATAAATGAGAAGTTTTTGCAAGAATATAAATGAGAAGTTATTGCAAGAATAAAAAATAAAGTGTTAAACTCAGTCCGTAATGCATAAGAAGATATATACATGTATATGTATATATATATATTAATAGATAAATCTTGCAGATGCTTAGGTATCAATAGAATATTTAAAAATGATATTTTTGAAGGTCAACAATGAGCAGAATATTCCGGGGAAAACGATAAAGCAATCAATGTCAAATAACCGTTACGTTTTGCAACAATATTAAATCTGTCGGCACTCTGCATCTAGGAAAATTAAGTTAAAAATGTCACATAGTTACCAAAACAAAAAGAATTTTTATTTTCTAATGATTTCATAATTAAAGAACTTGCTGCATTAACGGTCGGATGTATGAACGTTTTCTGCGGGTAAAAAAAAAAACACATTCACACCTGTAAAGGAATGTTTTCATAGTTGGCCATATCTTCTAGGACTAAAAAAAAAAGAATCTAATATAACTCGAACGATTACTCCGTTTCTTCGTAAATTTTCAGTCAATGACGGGACAATATGAAATCTCTTCATCAACTAATCATTACATGCACTTTTATTTTTTAACAATTTTTCAATCCGAATGTTAACGGAGATGGTCTGGCCCTGATACGATTTTGGAAACTGGACTTGGAAAATGATTAATCACCATCCAAAATACTTTATTTTGGTCCATAGGCCTATGTTAATAGCAAGTATGTGTTTCTTTAATTTGAAAGAAAGAAAAATGTTTTAAATTGCATTAAATTACAATGTTAAATTGAATACACTTATAAAAGACTTTAAGTGAAAAACAATTTCAGACTTATCATTCGCTGCTTAAGAAAAAAAAAAGACTTACCGCGTTGAAGTATTAACAAGAACTTTAAAAAAAAATGAGAGAAAATGAAAATCGTCAGTATTGAAGTTGTTCTTCATTTTGTCATAAGTAACAATTAATTCACATTCAAAAAGGTTGATATATGTGGTCCGAGACCACCATTGTCGTCCCTTGAGTTCACAAATATAGTCCCTAGTGTTGACAGTGGGTTACTTGCCATTAATTTTTATACCCCTTCCAAATTTATTTCTCCATGTTTAATGCCTCAAATTGCAAGTAGGGGGATGAAATTACACTGTAAAAAAATTTGGATCCAGAATTTTAAAGGAAAGTAGTGATTTGGTCCAGCTGAAAAAGGTTTAAAATTAGCACTTCGGAAGCTGTCAAAAGATTTCAAGACGCCCTAAACAAACAATTGTCCATATTTTGAGTTAGAGCCGATGAAGTTTTCTATAATTTTGATATAATTTGTCCCAAAAGTTGTACAACACACTGTAAAAGTTTCTTTGAGAAAGCGCAGGTGGGATTTTTTTTATTTTCATTTATGTTCCAAAAGAAATGCACTACGAAATAATTGTGTTCTCGGACCATGTTATCGCAAGGAAATAGACAGAGCCGCCTGTTGGCCGTACGGCAACCCCAAATTAAATATTCGGGATTTTTCATGGAATTTCGGGATATAAAAATTGTTAATAAAATAAAAGTGTGATGATAAATTAATGAAGAAATTTATTATAATAATTGTCCTGTCATTTACTGAAAGGAACCATGATGATATACGGAAAAGTTAAAACTGATTAATTTGGTTTGAACTTTCTGTCACTTGCCGGAAACTGAAGAAAAAAACACAATCAGTAAACTTCATCTGAACAACAGAAGGTACACATATATAAACATGATTTAAAGTGTCATAATTTACCAGCAGCATTCAGTGCCCTAAGGTCCGCGTTTAAATAGTTTGAGGTGCAAAATAGTTGATTAAACGACGTTGAAAATCTGTATCGATACATTGAATTTGTTTCGTCTAACGTTATAACGTAGAAACGTCACGTTCCGTAATATAGCGTTACTGATGTAAACAAGATGTCCACAGCTCCGACTGCAAGGGATTTCCTTCTGTTAAGATGAGTTTCCATATAGTGTACAAGCATTTCAGGTATGCAACTTGTTTATTTTATCAAGTTTTACCATTTGTGATACAATTTTCGTACTTGAGCGCTCTGGCATTGTCTCTATCGTCCCCGGGTAATATACCCGGGAGCTTGCACCATTGAAGGTAATGGAGGGCGAGCTGGACTCAGTGACAACAAAAAAAAAACAAACAAAAAAATGAGTCACTGAGGCCAGGGCTGGACTAGTTATTCAGTGTGCACCACATTTTTTATGTTATTTCTTCATAGACAGAAAAAATATTACAGTCATTCCTTAAAGAAACAAAAGGGTTTAAACGGAACAGCCAAACAAAACGTTTTCTAATCTCAAACTCAATCATTTATTTAAGGAATTACTGTAATATTTTTTCTGTTTATAATGAAATAACATAAAAAATGTGGTGCACACTTAATAACCCGCGTATCTGGTTATTTTAAAAGTGTGCACCACATTTTTAAAGCTATTTCGAATAGGTAGAAAAAGTACTACACTCATTCCTGATCATTTAATTTTAAATTCTATTTTTAACAGTTGGAAAGCAGGTCACTGTTTGGCCCCAAGTTTATCAGCAACAATAGAGTCACGTGACCGTGAAAATTCAGTAAAAAAACGGACGAGACAAACCTCATTTTTACTCACTAAATACTATTGTCGTAATAAAAACTTATTGATCCAACCAATCTTGAATATACATAGTTTATTCTCGCCAAAACTTACACATCAAATCAAAGTCCTTTATTCTTTATTTTATCTTCAAACTTGGAGTTTGGGTGAAAATAGTCATTACAAGTCTCCTGATCGAAAAATCTAAATATTTACTAAAATCTAAAAAGTTATTTTCAAAACGAAGCGGTGGTTTTTATGCCGATTTATACAAGTGGTTATCTCCCCTTAATATCACCAGTCAAAAATAAAAACTCAGCAAAATGCATAAAAATTAAAAAAGGAGTTTACTTTACAAAAATTAGAAAGAAAATAAACGAAACTCGATTTACACCTATTTTATGATAATATAAAGAAGAGATACTTCCCTATTTTTCAGAGAAGGACTAAATGTAAAAATTAAAAGACAAAATATTAGTAAAAAAAACAATTCAGAAATGTGGATAATGGCAAAACTAAAAACCTAGCTATATTGAGAGAAATTAAATCTGGCTGATGAAATATACTGTGTAATTTTTATATGTGGGATCATTCCAAGCAGAATTTTTTTAAACACTGTTAATTTTTAATGCAATAAATTATATTTTATACAATTTGAATATAAAAAAAAATATCTGAAAATTGGTATAATAAATAGTATGATCATATATATTTTATATTCTATAAAGTGTGCAAGTGTGACCAAGAGTCACAATAACTTTCTTCAAATCAAGAGACCCTTTAAACTCATGCCTATATGTTTCATAGTTGAACAGTAAAATACTGCCTAGAAAATATCCTACAGAAAAGGGATTTATAAGTTTTATACCAAAAATATTGACAGCAATTCTGTAAAAAAAAATATGCTTTAAATTATAAGTGAAAGTGACACAATTTTGAATTTAAGAATCATTATTATTGTAAAATTAAACTATTAGATTAGATAACACAGTAGCCCTTTGTCTTATTTTTCAGGGTATTTTATAGATTATGAAAGTAAACTTTTTGGAAAAAATGGGGCTTCTTCTCTTGAACAGGTTGCTGTATCAGCTGCTTTACATATTTATAAACAAAGCATTGTATATATACTTTGCCTGAATACTAGTAATTGGAAATGAAATGAAATTGGTGGGACAAATCTTGTGCATTTTACTTCAATAATGATCAATGATGATTTAATTTGACAAGAATTTGCCATCTGAATAAATTCAATTTTGTAAGAACACATCTCTCTGAATTAGCTTCTTGTTTGGCTTGATAAGCTAGTTTTTGCTCTTATTACTGTAGCTTACTAAGTAAAGAGATTATAATATAAGCAAGATTTTCTTTTATAAAATATGAATATAATTAACTGACCTTCATTTCCTTTTTTCATATTTTTTTTCCTACAGAATTTTCTTTGCAATGCATTTTCTATTGCTATTTTTGTGCTTTTGTATATCCATACAGTAGGCTATCAATAATTTGTCAGATCTGTCAGCATTTTCCAAGACGTTCAGCTTTAAACGCAATAAAGAAGATCTTTGTTTGTTGTTTCACTTTTCCAATGTGTAAATTTTTACTATGTACATGACCCTGACACATACTTTGTTATAAACGTTACATGACGTATGTTGAAAAAAGAAAACAATGTCACCGTCAATTTGTGTAGGGATCAAAAGGGGTTTTAGTTACTTTAAAATACAGGTATCGTATGGAATTGTGAAAATCCACAACTTTTAATCAAAATTTCATTCATGTCTTTAATAAAATCAGTATTTTAGAACACTTTGAAACAGGTACAATGAAAAGAAGCTAAACTTCACTGTTTTGAAGTAGAAACGTAGCTAAAACCAGATACAAATTGACATGGCTAGTGGAAGTGGCTAGTGGTCACTAAAATTGATGTATAAAAGTAAAAAATGATGGCTTCAAAGGAGTGTATAAATTTGAAATAGGTTTCCCGGTTTCGTTTAAGATTATAACCGTTCTTTTCTGTATTTGGATTTTTTTTTGGCGAACAAAAAAGATGGCTATTTTTTTTTTTTTTTTTAGAACGGACTAGGATAAAGGAATAGCAATAACAAGCTATTTTTTGTAATGTTTGTATGTCGTAAAGAAATTATATTGGTCACAAAATCTACAAATTTTAAAATTTGATTATAATAAAAGCATGACAAGTTGCAAAAAACGTCAATTGTTTAGCCGATTGATTTGGCGGACTTTTTGACGTTACGGACAACTGTAGAGCCACCTAATTAGTTCCCCCTGCTATTGTTGCTGATAAAGCTTTACGACAACGGACGTTTCCAAGGACTTGCTTTCCAACTGTTAAAAAAAAACCGTTAAAAAGCCAATCAGAAGACGCTTAACATCCAAAATTAAATTGATCAAAAATGAATCTCATAAAAAGTAAAATAACAAAAAAATCCGAACTCCGAGGAAAATTCTAAACGGAAAGTTCTTGAGCAAAAGGCAAAATCAAAAGCTCAATCACATTAAACGAATGAATAACAACTGTCATATTCCTGACTTGGTACAGGCATTTTCTAATGTAGAAAATGTTGGATTAAACCTGGTTTTATAGCTAGCTAAACCTCTCACTTGTATGACAGTCGCACAAAATTCCATTATATTGACAACGAATAACCCATTTTCTCTAAAACTCAACTGATTGAAACTTTACTTGACCAGTAGATTATTTTTTAAAACCAAACTGTGGTTCGCTCGTTTCTAGATATTTTTATAATGTAGAATTTGCACGCCACCCTCTGAGTTTATTATTAAAAGTACCAGATTATTCTTTTTAAAATTTTACATGAAAGATACAAAGTATTGCCGAAATTTCATGAGTTTATAAGTAGTCAAATCGCACACTCTACGTGCACGCAATATCGATGTGCAGAAAATTCGATTATCTATTAAACCTATTAGACAGTGACATTTAGACAATACTAGAACACACCCGTATATCGCGGGTCCGTGACTGAATTAAAGTATATAACTATGCGCAAGCCTTATTTAGTATTAGTATTGTCATCTGATAAAGTCATGCTGATTATAAGATACACAGTTTTCTCTGCTTTCAAATCTTTCTGTTTGAACCCGTCGAACTGGAACTTATCAATTATTGATAATATTAATTACTTGGAAAACAAAAGGTCCTGGAATGGAGTATTTTTAATCAACAGCATTGTCCTATATTAGTTATAAATATTGAATTCTTTGATTCGCTGTTTTACGTCATGCCCGCTAACAAATTGAAAACTGTACCTTTAGTCCAGATTTTTAGTATTCGTATTGTTATCTTAGAAAGTCTAACTGATTAAAATACTACAATAGGTAACAATTTGACAATTAAGTAGTGTCAACCCTGTGATTATGACCCGTGTAATACTATATAGCATATTAATCCTGAATACACCGTTTGGTGGTGCGCCTGTCAGATGCGGAACGTACATATAAGGTAATCGGTAACAGGTGAATATACTATTGGTATCGGTATCGGACTCGACCCGGAACTTCTTAATTATTGGCAATATTAATTACGTGGAAAACAAAAGGACCTGGAGTGGTGTAATTTTTAATCTACACCTTTGTACTATATTAGTTATATATAAAGTTGAATTCTTTGATTCGTCGTTTTTACGTGATGACGGCTGACAAATTGGACCTCGTAATTTTAGTATTATAGATACGTATAGTGTCTTGAAATATGAAATTTATTTGTATGAGGCTTAGAAACGGGGGAAATGCGAGGTTATACCGAGCATTTCCCCTGTTTCGTGCCGAATACAAATAAATTTCATATTTCAAGACACTATACGTATATTGTTTTTATACTGAAATTGATAAAAAAAAAAAAAAAAAAAAAAAAAAAAAAATATGAAACAAATATTATTAAAAAAAAGTGTTTGGAATTTCCCCCTTGGGGTACCATTTTGGGGTATTTCCCTATGAGCGTAGTCTAGGCGGTAAAACAATGATAATTTAAGGAATTAGAAAGGGAAAATGAAGTTAATTAATAACATTTGATAAACATGGTATATAAATTACCAATTTGAAGACATAACAAGTTTAAATTCATAAAAGTTTGACCATTGTTACTACACGTTGTCATGGTTGTGACGTGACGTTGTAAGTAGGCGGGGCTTATAGGTGAGTTGAGGTCATTGACGTATAAAGCTAACGTTTATACGTATAGCTTTATCTGTATAGTAAAATAGCTGATTGCAGTATAAAACGTACCAATAGTTTACCGATTCATTGGCATTTAAAATAATAAAATGCCGATTTCCGTGTGCACGCTACCTGTTTCCGGATGAACCTTCGTCAGTGACCGACGTAAAACGCTGTGAGAAAAAACCTAGCTAAAACAATAAAAACCTTCAATGGTCATATTGCCTCCAAGGGTTGCAACAATAGTTTTAGTACAGTAACTTGAAATTAAAGACAAAATAAAACATACATGTTACAAAGGCTATTATACTCTGGCATTTATAAAATATATATATAAAAAAAAAAAAAAAAAAAAAAAAAAAACACCAAAAAACAAAAAACTTCAAGGAAAATTCAAAACGGAAAGTCCCTTAACAAATGGCAGAATCAAAAGCTCAAACATATCAAACTAATGGAAAACAACTGTCATATTCCTGACTTGGTAGAGGCATATCCTTATGTAGAAAATGGTGGATTAAACCTGGTTTAAATGGAGGCAAGCGGATTTCTTTATCAGCCCCGCCCCGGATCCATTACATTGTTCTGAGATCATTCTTACATGTAGACCAAAAGTAAAGCTTGTTATACATTTAGTTCAATATCTTACGAAATAAAGTATCGTTAAATTTATTTTAACAGAAATTATTAATGGTGGAAACTATGAAGAGAAAGAATGACGTTGCAGTATATTTCAGTTCGTCATCAAGTTCAGTATTTCGTGGTTCCTCGGGCTTGATCGATGCTCTTCAACCACAATTTATGGGAAGAGGTAATTATATGAAATTCTTGAAATATAGTTGTTTAAGAAATAGATCAGATCATCATTTTAAGAGTTATAGAGTAGAAGCGGCTCCAATTCATAAACACAATAATTCGTATATCGGTTTTAATTCCAGGAATTTGCCGTGATGAACCACTGTCTCAGTCTGGTAAAAGAATTCAGCTCTTCAAAATGCTCTGTTTGAACGTGCTGCCAATATTAGGCCTCTGGGCTTATACGGTTTATACCCTTGCTGATAGTGTAGGCTTCAGGGAAGAGTATTACAAGGTAAAGATAAAATATTGTGTGTACACAGGTTAAATAAAAGTGTTGTTTGAGAATACTTATTAATTAAACATATTCCTTAAGATACAATAAGAAAAACTATAAAACAGATTTCTGATTTTGTAAATTAATATAACCTGTTAAAATTACGATATCGAAATACAAGGTCCAAAGAATACAAATTTAGAGTACATCTTTTTTTTTATGAGTTGTATGTGAATGTATTCTGTAAATAAACCTATTTTCGTGTATAGTATATTTTGCATTTACTCTTTCTAAGCCTACTACTAAGTGATTTTTTTTTCGCGATTTTTGAATTTACGCAATGTACATGTAGTCAAATATAGAAGATCCAAGTCTAAGATAGGCGTGACGATTTGTATTCACTGACACATTACTTTTGTACTCACAAAAGTCTCGATATCAAACCGCTCGCAAAAAATAATTGGTTTTCAGAACATGTATTCTAAATCTATTTTCAGAGACTATCTGCACTATCGATATTTTTGAATTGACTCAATGTACATATAGTCAAATACAGAAAGATACAAGTATAAGATATTCGTGAAAATTTGTATTCACGTTAATTATTTTTCTACTCGCAAAAGTCTCGATATCAAACCGCTCGCAAACATTAATTGGTGTTCAGTACGTGAATTTAAATATATTTTCAGAGACGATCTGCACTATCGAGATTTTTGAATTTACGCAATGTACATGTAATCAAATATAGAAAGATCCAAGTCTACGACATTCGTGAAAATTTATATTCACGTTATTTTTGTACTAGAAAAAGTCTCGATATCAAACCGCTCACAAAAATTAATTGGTTTTCAGTACGTGTATTCTAAATTACGGAAGCCGTAAGGGGACACACAAAACATTAGAAAATATTTTTTTTAATTCGAGATCACGATAAAACATTACCGTTTTACCGAGATCTCGATAAAAAATATATCGTTATTTCGATAAAACGAAATTGTTATATCGAGATCTCGGATTATTAAATCGTTCTCTCGATTAATTATATCATTATCTCGATTTATTATATCGAGATCTCGGATTATTATATTGTTATCTCGGTTTAATATATCGTTATCTCGAGAAAACGAAACTGTTACATCGATATCTCGTATTATTAAATCGTTATCTCGGTTTAATATATCGAGATCTCGATAAAAAAATATATCGTTATCTCGAGAAAACGAAACTGTTATATCGAGATCTCGGATTATTATATCGTTATCTCGATTTATTAAAACGAGATCTCGGATTATTAAATCGTTATCTCGGTTAAATATAGTGAGATCTCGATTAAAATATATCGTTATCTCGATAAAACGAATCTGTATTTCTGAATACGTCATTTTGATGTTATCTTACAAATATTCAAATTAATATCAGAAACAAAAATTCAAAGCACTCTTTAAAAATTTTAACTTAATTCATTCATTTATTTAGTTTCGGCGAATAAACTAGTGGATTTCCCTAACTATTATTAACCGAAATTCCTTGGTTCAATGTATGGAAAACCTGAATACCAAAACATATATATAAATATTAAAATACTCAACGTTATCTTTTTTTATTTTCACGTTACCTTTGCTGTTCTTCATCCCATATATATAGATATAACATGTCCATTGTGCCGCAATGACCAATAGAGGGGTTACGGAGGACCTAAATGCCAAAATACGCGTGAAATATTATGAAAATAGCCAATTTTAAATAATGGAATGGATATTTTGAATAAGGGAAAGGACTGCTGCGACCCTTTAGCCCCTAATTACATACATACCTTATACCTCATTCGAAAGCTTATTTATAGAGAACAAAAGATATATAGTCAATATGTTTCGCAACGCATATTAGAGGAGTAACACAGACCCTTCAGCCCCTTTATACACTACTTGAAAGCTTATAGAAAGAGATATAAAATGGTATATTAATAAGCTTTCGAATGAGGTATAATGTATATTTGGAATTCGGGCTGAAGGGTCGCAGCAGTCTACTCCATTTTTCAAAATATCCATTCCATTATTCAAAATAAGCTATTTCTTAATTTTCACGCGTATTTTGGCATTTAGATCCTCCGTAACCCCTCTAATGGTCATTGCGGCACAATGGACATGTTATATCTATAAATATGGGATGAAGAACAGCAAAGGTAACGTGAAAATAAAAATAGATAGAGTTGAGTATTTTGATATTTATATATATGTTTTGGTATTCAGGTCGTCCATACATTAAACCAAGGAATTTCTGTTAAAAATAGTTAGGGAAATCCACAATTTATTCTCCGAAACTAAAAAAATAAATGAATCAAGTTAAAAATTTTAAAGAGTGCTTTGAATTTTTGTTTCTGATATTAATTTGAATATTTGTAAGATAACATTTAAATGACGAATTCAGAAATACAGATTCGTTTTATCGAGATAACGATATATTTTTATCGAGATGTCGATATATTTAACCGAGATAACGATTTGATAACCCGAGATCTCGTTTTAATAATCCGAGATCTCGTTTTAATAAATCGAGATAACGATATAATAATCCGAGGTCTCGATATAACAATTTCCGTTTTATCGAGATAACGATATATTTTTTATCGAGATCTCGGTAAAACGGTAATGTTTTATCGTGATCTCGAATTAAAAAAAAATATTTTCTAATTTTTTTTGTGTCCCCTTACGGCTTCCGTACTAAATCTATTTTCAGAGACGATCTGCACTATCGAGATTTTTTAATTTACGCAATGTACATGTAGTCAAATATAGAAAGATCCAAGTCTAAGATAGTCGTGAAAATTTGTATTCACGTTATTTTTCTACTCGCATAAGTCTCGATATGAAACCGCTCGCAAACATTAATTGGTTTTCAGTAAGTGTATTTTAAATCTATTTTCAGAGACGATCTGCACTATACTTCAGCATTGATTTAGGAAAACTGGTACATCGCCTCCAAGTTGAAAGAGATATGAGTGTCCTTTATTTAAGCGCCATTGGACCAGAAACCAAGTCATTTCTTCTATCCGAGTACACGAAAACAGATGACGTTATACTGGAATTGACCTGGCCAAATGACATCGACACTTTAAATGTTATGTTTTTGTCAAAGGAAAATTTTCTGGCGTTTCTTCAAGAGCATCGACGGGTCCTCAATCCAAACGTTCTATCAATCCAAAATGAAATAGATTTCTATTCAAGAAGTATTGATACAATAATATTATGGCTGTATAATACCATCACTGAATCGAAATTTTCTCTCATCTGGAAATTACTGGTAGCATATCAGAAATTATCAAGTGCTAAGGAAAACCTAGGGGTCGAACGTGCTCTTGGTACAATGTTTTATGCTCGAGGAGGATTCGAATCGCGTACTTACTTTGAAAATTATAACTTGAGGTTACACAGCTTTCGTGCATACATGAGGAGTATTGGAATGTATTCTACTGTTGTGGATGAAATTTATATTAAGAACGTAGAAAACCTTCCCATTAATTTTTCATCCACAATAGAATATTTTAGAGCCGAAATTCAATTGACAAACTCCACCATTGCTGCCGTAGACGTACGAAAAGCGCGTTTCTTTTTCGATAACATGACAATATATCTAGATACCCTATTCAGCGTTCAGACAGAAATGGGCACATTTGTAATATCAAAATTTAATAACGAAATTGATGACCTAACGCAGCAACTCGCCATAAACGCCGTACTTCTAGTTATCGTTATTCTTGTTTGTCCTGTTGTCATCATAGCAACAGAGAGCTTAACTAGCAGCATACAGACATACGCGCTTACTTTGGTTGATAAAACCAAAGAGCTCACGAAGGAAAAGAAAAGGACGGATGGATTACTATACCAAATGGTACCAAGACAGGTTGCCGATATGCTGAAAAAGAAAAAGAAGGTTGACGCTGAGTTTTTCAAGATGGTCACTGTTTGTTTCTCTGATATGTATGGGTTTGACAGGCTAACTGTCGATCTTACACCCATGGAGATTGTTGAACTGTTGAATGCATTGTATAACACAGTAGATGATATTTTAGATGATTTTGATGTTTACAAAGTGGAAACTATCAACGACTGTTATATGGTTGCATCAGGTTTAAACTTTATAGCTTCATAAATTTTTAAAAGACATTGTTTTATTTTTATTTGTAGAAAAACAAACCAATCAGTATTTTAAAAATGTTCATCCCATCTAAGAAATGATAAAATGTAGATTTGTTGCTTCTGCATATATATTTAACATGAGCTTTTTGCTTTTTACATATTTGAGTCTATAGTTGTGTATTAGTTTTTTGTTTGATCTCATAATTTGAGCAACTATTATATTTAATTAAATAATTTTGATCATTATAGGATTACCAAAACGAAACAAAGACCGCCATGCATTTGAGATAGCAGAGTTTGCCCTCAATATGCTTCGTACTGTGTCTGTAATGAAAGTTTTGTCCAGTAACAGATCTATTCAGTTGAGAATAGGGATTAATTCAGGTAAACTAACAAAACTTAGTAATATGTATTCTTTAACTCTCATTTTCAACACGTGACATGTAATTGGTGTGCTACGTGTTTTTATGAAAATATAGTGGAATGCTTATCTTATCTTTATCTTATTTATTACATTTGGCCACTACGAAATTCGATTTTACGTAGTGCACAACGCGCAGTATGTTTCCCCAAAAGGAAGTGAAACCATAAGAGTGTTTGGATTGTATTTATGTTTATATGTGCTACTATAGTTATATTTGAAGCCGATGTGGAAGTTATAATCATATTGCGTTTATCAACTTTCATTTTAAAATCATAGAATTGAAATGAACTTTAATGAGGTTTTCATACAATACCTTTTTGGGATTACAGCTAACGTAATAGACAACTTTCGAGTTCGATGCATTTCCGTCAAAAACTCTGGTTTTAGTGATCATCATTTGTGCGTTTAGGGGGGCATCGTCACTTCCGCTCCAATGTTGAGCTAGTGGTTGAAAAACTATAATTCTATATTGCACGAATTATTCGGCAAATTAAATTCTCATAATTGACAATCAGCACTGCTGTCATTAGGGAATTGTGATTAGGTACTTACAAAACAAATATTATTTCTA
This sequence comes from Mytilus galloprovincialis, assembly GCF_965363235.1. NCBI lineage: Eukaryota > Metazoa > Mollusca > Bivalvia > Mytilida > Mytilidae > Mytilus > Mytilus galloprovincialis. Next base: position 41,053,442 of record NC_134850.1, on the reverse strand, counting down.
GTTTATTCTGCACAATGACGATCACGTAGACGCTTGATAAACGTTAATAGTGCAGGGATACAGGCGACCCCCTCTATCTGGGAAATGACGTCATAAAGGCGCGTCTAATTGACGAGTTTTTTCCGGTGACGGATGAACTCGAAAGTGGTCTATTTTTCCTTTATCTTAATAATTTATTGTTGATTATGACTTGTATTCAATTAACGACTACGTGGTATTGGTTTTACTCATTGTTGAAGGCTGTGCGATGACCTATAGTTGTTAATTTCTTTGTTATTTTGTCTCTTGTGGAGAGGTGTCTTATTGAAAATCAAACCACATCTAATCTTTTTGGTTCTAACATTATTAGGTCCATGTATGGCTGGAATTGTGGGAACATTGATGCCACGGTACTGCTTATTTGGCGATACAGTCAACACTGCATCAAGAATGAAGGCATACAGTGAACGTAAGTTAAAAACAACTTTAATCCTTTTCTTATTTATTGTATTTTTATTTTCCAAAAATATATTTTAATATTATCTCAGACTTTTTATTGTGACTTTCCGTTTGTAAGTGACAATAATCTAACAGCACCGGTATACATGTATCATTATCTGTATAGTTACATAATACAGGAACCATTCGCAGTTTCCTCACACTGGAATGAGAACAAAGGGATTTATTCCAGCTGTTGGCTCTAAATGGAGTATTATATATCTATCAGTTATTACACTTTTCTAGAGCTTGCGTAATATAGTGCTATTTTTACGTAATTGGTTGCTACTTTAAAGAAATCTCTTTGGAATATCGGTGTCATAGAAGACATTGTAAACGTTCCTCTTGTAGTGGCAACATTCCCGTCCTCCATTAAAACCTGCCTTGAGCAAAACTGAAGTACCAAAAATATTTTTGAAACAGCATCTCATTACTTATATCCTACATATTTGAGAACATAGGGTACTTTGTAATGGAAACAACTGATCTTTTGTTCTTTTCCACAAAAGAAATCAATACGCTACGTAGTATCTGCTATGCAGGTAATAATGAATGTACTATTACATGTATACTGTATGCAAAATTTATATGGCTTTATCATTAAGTAGTTTTTTTTTCAGCAAATAAAATACATATCAGTTATTCTACATATCAATTGCTTCGGAAGACGAAATCGTTTACTATCAAGAAAAGAGGAAACGTTTCAGTAAAGGTAGTATATATTGAAAGTATATTGTAAGAATTAAAATGGCTTACGAAAAACGAGACTGGGAATTACGGAAGCCATAAAAGAACATAATTATACAAATAAAATAATTAATATGAACATAAAAAGACGAGGTATGATGGTCAATAAGACATCCTATAGTACAAAAGAATTCAAATGAAGTGAATGTCAGTTATACACCTTATCGCTATTTGTCGCCATTACTGGATACCACACAGGTTCCCGTAAAATTTTGACGTCATAAAACAAAATATCTGACGCCACAATGGAAAAGTGATTGTTGTATGACGTTAGAAGTTCAAGCGGCCGGGTCAGTAGGGATTAGCGATAAGGTGTATTATAGGCCATCGTACGTCATACAACAATGAGTAAAACAATACTGATTGACGGCTATAGGCCACATACCACAATTAATTCCTCTATCAGTTCTTTATAACGTTTTTGTCATTAAAAACATTGCACAATGCACTTTTGTCAAATTTTTTGTGTGTGTAATGTATAGTACTAGTCCAAATATACATCTAAAATTCAGAAAGATTGAAGCAATCGCTTTTACAAATTAGCCAATACACATCCATACCCCTATTGACAAGTCAAGAGATGTAAATATAACCTTTTTGCACTTGGTCTAATCACTCATTCCATATCAAAATCAGTTTAAATTCAACATCCAAAAATTTAGTTCACCTCTCTTCTTTCATTTCCACCCAAAAAAATCTAAGAAATGAGTGAGGAAGGGAAAAACAAATTAAGGAAAAATACACTCTAATTAAAAGGAACTCGAAAAGCGGGGCCTTTAATTGTGGTCTTGGGCCTATAGAAGGCTCTCACAATCTGAATTATGTTTGTAACATTACTTTGATTTTATCTAAATTTTGTTTATTTTGTTTTTCAATAGGGAAAAGGTGATATGAGAACATTTTGGTTGATGGGAAAAGTTGAAGATTTTGGCACAGTTGAAATTGAAGCAGACATAGAACCTAACCCAAAAGCTATTGATATCACTGACATGCCTGGAGAAATCGCATCAGTTCAACATCACTCGTCCGGTGTCTATGTAATGCCCGGATGTTCTGCGAAGGACGAAAAATCTTTTGGGTCGAATACTAGCCACGGTGACGTAAACAAAGAGGATCTTCCGGGTGAGATCACAACAATAGAAAGTCCAACATACAGTGCCTCTCTTCAATACCCAATGCCAGGTAGACAACCACAGCGAAAGAAACCAATACTGAAAAAGACGACAACTAATCCTAATATTGAAGTCATCAACGAGAAAGAGACAGAGCATAAAGCCCCGGATGTCCGTGAGAAAACATAATTTTATAGGTCAGCGATTGTGCAAAGTTCAAAATTACCTATTTTGTTGTTGAATTTGTTTTAATGTATTTAAATCATCTCCTGTGAGTTAATGTATCTATCTATCTATCTATCTATATCATTAAACGAGAAGACCTGATTTTGTGTGTCGCTTCTCTTCCTTCCACGATAGATTAAAGAACATGCCGCTGTGTTCTATAGGTAAAATGCATAGTCGCATATGTCATCCATTCTTATGATTATTCAGATAGAGTTATTTTTTGAGAAAAAACGACAAAAAAGGAGTCCGGATATTAATTCCGTCATCAGACTGACTTTTAGTCGTAGATAAGACTTCCGGTTTGGCACATGCACCAGTACAACCAATCGTATGATAGATAACAAAAATAGAAAATAAATAAGCCAATCAGAGCGTTCTCCATATCATGGTGTTTAGATCGCAAGAACCACAACTATTATACCTCATTAGAGGATAGGATAGTTATTTTTCGCGTTTATCTACATGTTAACTACGATTATACTACTTTAATATATAGAGATTCTGTATTCTGTCTACTGTTTTCTTTGAAATGTTTACTATTCAAGGGGGTCATACCAGTTGCATATATATTAGAAAAAAGTAAAACATGTTGAAACAAGAATATGTCCATATATAGTACACGGATGCCACATCGGCACATTATTTACTAAAGTTCGAGTTGATTGGACTTAAACTACCTCGACCAAAAACTTTAACCTAAAGCCGGGACAGGCGGACGGACGAACGATCGAACTAACGCACCAATGCACAGACTAGAAAACATAATGCCCATAAATGGGGCATAACAAATTTATTGTTGAAAGTGAATCCGAAGGTAGTGATTTGGCAAAAATATTGTTAAAGTGAATTTGCAGGTAGTGATTTGGCAAAAATGAAAGTAGGGTAGAGATTAGAGGGAGGCAGGACCTTTTTCTGGACATCGGGATCGGGTGTTTTTAAGCTTGGGATTTTGGGATTGATCCTTACGGGATCCGGGAATAAATTTTTCGATTTCGGGATTTTGGGATATGAATTTCTTTAAATTCTGCATCTCGGGATTTCATGTTTTAAAGTTTTAGTATGTGATAAATATGATATGCGAAATTTATTCAAATAGGTGAACATGATTTAAACAGCTATTCCCTCTTAATGTATACAATAAATGAAAATAAATATTATATATTCAAACAACTAAAGTGTTATGTTTGTACGTCTATAGTTTAGTTTATTAAGTCAAACAGGGGAGAAATTTTACAAAAAAACAAAATAAAAAGGAAAGAAAAAAACATACTTTTCCTTTCATAATACTTTAATAATGTTTTCATAGAAGTACTATGCTTACGAAATAGAACGCCATACGTTTGATTTGTCTTCACCAGACTCGTCAATTGCAATTGAATTATAACAATTGCAATATATAAAAGTTGTCAAGTATAAACTAATTCGAAACCCAAAACTTAAATGAATCGGTAACACGATTCATTCTTGAAGGTGTTACAACGACTGACAAAAACACGCATATTAATTAAAGCAAACGAAAAGTCAACACTCTGTAACTCTGATCTTATTCTGGGTTTAGGCAAATTTTATGTCGACCTGCTTGTAACCAGAACAGATGAATAATACATGTATGTACCTAAAAGTTGAAATCTACACCAGGTGCTCCCTTTTAGTAACTGTTAATGAATTACAGCCATATTCCTTCTTTAACATACATATACATCACGGAGAATCATCTTTACAACAAATAATTGACTGCTATACCTCTATTTTTGACATTTTTCCAATCATGCCTAATGGGGTTTTTTAAAACACATTGTTATCAATATCATGGAATCTTATAGGACCGTCATAAAAGCAAGAGGTTTTGCTATCTATATAACCAGGTTTAATCCACCATTTTCTACATAAGAAAAATGCCCGTTCCAAGTCAAGTGTGTGACAGTTAATTTCCATTCGTTTGAAGAGTTGCAGCTTTTGATTTTATCATTAAAAAAGGATTTTCCGATATGAATTTTCCTTTGATTTCGGTATTTTTGTTATTTTACTTTTTAAATGTAAAGTTAAAGGACAATGTTAGCTTCTTTTGTTACTTTATTCATATAAGGCCGACATTATACAAGAGCTGACTAGGAAGAATGAAAAGAAGCTAGCATTATCCTGTAACTTTACATTCCGTTAAAAAAGATAATGTGCTCACTAAAATATTCAGTTTTGGGACCTTGTTGAACCCATCTTTTCCATCGAACATGTAAAAAAGGATATAACAGATACAGTTAAGTCTGCCTTATGTCTTAACTAGACGTTGGCAAAGAGTGTCGGTTGAAAACAAAAGTTTACGACAAAGGAGATGATTTAAGCTTCCAAATTTTGAACTTTCCATTTATATGTAGCAACATTCAAGCATCGCCTGCCTCTGGTTGATAAATATCCCAGTTGATATGATATTCCAGATGCTTGCTTTCTTGGAAAGACGGTTGCTTCTTATATGAAAAAACATGAAATATAAATTGATGTCAACCCGACGATTCTTACATCGTGTTTGCTTTTTAATAAGCTCAAAGTTGTTAACAAATCTGAAGAATGATAGTTATTTGAGTAAGAAGAATATACAGTTACTATGATAGCTTTATTGAATCTCAGCACCTGAGATCACCCCCAGTTTTTGGTTAGGGTTCGAGTTGCTTAGTTTTTAGTTTTCTATGCTGTGTCTTCTGTACTGTTGTGTCTGTTTGTCTTCTCTCATTTTTAGCCATGGCTTTGTCAGTTTATTTTCAATCTATGAGTTTGACTGTCCCTCTTGTATCTTTCGTCCATCTTTTATTTGATGTAGAATAGTCAATAGATGTCATTTTCTCATAGTTTTAGTTTGTGTAATATATCGATAAAAATAAATAAAAAAACAACACGTTATTAATTTCAGGAGTCTGATGCGGTAATTTGTATATTGATTTAAATTATAAATCTCTATAAAAGTAACATTACATTGCAGACTTGTAAATTTTTCAAAGAAAATAATTATATAAAATATCTCTGGTCAGAGAGTTGCATTTTCCAACTTTAAATTTGGTTTAGATCCACTTAGGATTGAAATTAGGATATATGAAAGTGTGTGCTGTGATGTTTTCATCGGTTTATTTGAAATCTTTGTTTTTATATTGGTGACGATTAAATGAGAATTCAAATGAGAAACAGGGCCAATTCAAAGCCCAATATGCATTCCTGAAGATTCTAAAATAAATTTGGTTTATTTCTACGCAAGTTATTAACTTGTACACGCAGAAAGAATGCACGAAACCGTTCAGTTGCAAATTTTTGAAAAAAAAGTGCATAGTTATCTCGAAAAATTATAACAATTTTGAAGAAAAATAAACTGCATTTTCAGTATTTTTTATGAAATCAGGTTCCTGTCCAGAAATATAGTTTGTCAATTAGTCTCGGAAGAAACACTAAGTATTTCGTTCTGTTCTTTATTGCTACTGTTTGTGATAACTCAAGGACAATACCAATATAACTAACTGTATTACATATTTTTATGCGCCAATATCTTAAACCATTGAGGAAAATTGAATCTTGTTGACTTTCCAGACAAAATTAAAAAAAAAATCAATGTAAGCAAAAAGAACGACTTTAGACTTGTTGAATACTGTACTTTAACCTATAAGGGTTTTTCTTTTATAAATTGTGACTTGGATGGAGAGTTGCACTCATATCACATCTTCTTGTACCTATTCAAAAATTACAAAATATTATTCATTCCCATCAAATATCCAGCAGTATGATTGTAATGATAAAGTGTTGAATTTAATGAGTTTACGTGTAAATAGTTATTCAAAAACTGGAGTCAAATTTAGGAATTGATAATAAAATTGAGAATGGAAATGGGGAATGTGTCAAAGAGACAACAACCCACCAAAATAAAAAAAACACAACAGCAGAAGGTCACCAACAGGTCTTCAATGTAGCGAGAAATTCCCGCACCCGGAGGCGTCCTTCAGCTGGCCCCTAAACAAATATATACTAGTTCAGTGATAATGAACGCCATACTAATTTCCAAATTGTACACAAGAAACTAAAATTTAAATAATACAAGACTAACAAAGGCCAGAGGCTCCTGACTTGGGACAGGCGCAAAAAATGCGGCGGGGTTAAACATGTTTGTGAGATCTCAACCCTCCCCCTGTACCTCTAACCAGTGTAGGAAAGTAAAAGCATAAATACGCACATTAAAATTCAGTTCAAGAGAAGTCCGAGTCTGATGTCAGAAGATGTAACCAAAGAAAATAAACAAAATGACAATAATACATAAATAACAACAGACTACTAGCAGTTAACTGACATGCCAGCTCCAGACTTCAATTAAACTGACTGAAAGATTATGATTTCATCATATGAACATCAGGCACAATCCTTCCCGTAAGGGGTTTAGTATCATACCATCATAACATATATGAGAAGAACATAACCCGTGTCATGCCAACAACTGTTTTTAGAATAAATGTGTTTAGTTCCGACGCAAAGACCTTATCAGTGACTCAATATTAACGCCAAAATATGCAATCTTTAATGACTTGACAACAGTATCGTAATTATATCCGTTCTTAATAAGTCTATTCAAAGGTTTTGTAAGTTTATGAGGTGAATACTGACACCTTTGTGCTTTATAAAGAATATTTCCATAAAAAATTGGATGTGAAATACCTGAACGTATAAAAAGTCTGCATGTTGAGCTATATTTACGAATGATGTCTTTATACCGATGATAAAATTTAGTAAATGTTTTGACTAGTTTGTGATATCGAAAACCCTGGTGTAATAATTTTTCAGTAATACATAAATTTCTCTCGTTAAAATCTAAAACATTGTTACATACACGAGCGAATCGTACAAGTTGAGATATATAAACACCGTAAGATGGTGACAATGGAACGTTACCATCTAAAAACGGATAATTAACGATAGGAAATGAAAAATCATCCCTTTAATCATAAATTTTAGTATTCAGCTTTCCGTTAGTGATATAGATATCAAGATCGAGGAAAGGGCAGTGGTCATTGTTAGTATTAGCTTTATTTAAAGTAAGTTAACCAGGATAAATAAATAAGTATGTTGTCTTGCTCATTTCCTAGATCAATGCAGGTAAATTGTAGTCCAGTGATCGTCGTTCGATACTGTCTGTGAGAATAGTTTCATTGAATATTATGAAATTGGATGACTGGTTTCTCTCTAAAAATTATCTTCCTTTTGTAGCGTACTATCCGGTCTGATTTTTTTTTATGTTAATTTTATTATTAAACGGTGGTCTTTATTTGTTGACATCTATTTGCTTTTTTCTCAATCGATTTATGAATTTCGAACATTGGTGTGACGTCGCGTACGGTGTTGGTGTTAGTTTTGGTAACGTTATTTTGACGTTATTTTTCATGCATTGTATAAATAACGTCGTAATTTTTTTTTATTTCGTGCAGCTCAATCATACAGCATAATTTATATGAGCGGTTTGCTTGACTTGCTACGTATAGAACCGAAATGCAAAAGCGGCACATATTTTTTTAAGTACAGTTAAATTAAAACGGAAAAATAATATTCATTTAAATTAGTATCCCTTGGAGCAAAGATTTTTTCTCTTTTTTTTGATTGAAACAGGATATTTTTAATAAAGTTTAAACCACTGTCTTTTTTGCTGTTTTTTCTTTCAGTTTAAACATATTTATTTATATTGGATTGGGAAACAAGTTATTACAACTTATATTAATCCGTTTCCACTTTGAGGGTGCGAGTGATTCCTTGTAGCTTTAGCCTGCTCTTTTCGAAATCTAAAAGGGTGACTTTTATGTGCAAGAGATATTGCTCTCTCTTAACACGGGTCAGTCATTTATCGCCCCCTTCCGACGGACTATCATTGTTTCACAAGACCATCATACTCGCAAATGGTGTCAAGGGCTTATTCTTTTATCCCGCGCTTTTGATAATTTCCGAATAAAATTTTTATTAGTCGAGTCGTTTGTTTCATCGCCTGTATTAAATGTTAAAAGAATCAACAGTTGAAAGCAAATTCATAATTAACCACAATAAAATTAATTTAATCAAATTTTCCAATTTCATAAACAAAAAGAAAATTAATCTCAACTTTGGACAAGAACACAGATGGGCGCAGATAATTTTAGCGAAAAGCTACTAGGGTACATTTTAGCGCAGACATTAGAGCCCATTTTAGCGCAGAATTAATCCGTTCAGCTGTATTTTCGATAGCCCATTTTAGCGAAAACTTTCATAGTTAAATAATTATACTAAAACCACTAGCATTAATTTATGCTGGTTTAATATTAAAGTTGCATGTATGTATATGTTCACTTTGGTTCATCATGGAAATAAAAGTAATTCTATGGTTGTCACTCAGCTATTTACGTTTTTCTTGATACTATCATCAATTTGCAAACAACAACATATATACAAATACAATGTATAGGCGAATGTGCACCACAATCTAGACAAGATAAAGAGAAAAATCAGTTCCTACTGCAACTTTATCAACAGTATTGTACTGATTGTGCATGGGTTTTTTCTTATATCTCGCGCATGGGTCTTTGTTTTTTTAATAAAAACTGTGCAAACAAAATAAATATTGAAACAAATATATAAAGAACAAGAATGTGTCCCCAAGTACACGGATGCCCCACTCGCACTTTCATTTTCTATGTTCAGTGGACCGTGAAATTGGGGTCAAAACATTAATTTGGAATTAAAATTAGAAAAATCATATCATAGGGAACAAGTGTACTAAGTTTCAAGTTGATTAGACTTCAACTTCTTAAAAAACTACCTTGACCGAAAACTTTAACCTGAAGCGAACGGACGGACGGACGAACGGAGGCACAGACCAGAAAACATAATGCCCCTCTACTATGGTAGGTGGGGCATAAAAATGCAAGGATGAACTTAAGGATGTTTCATTATTCCTTGTATGTGCCCATCGAAATTGATAAAGAAGCATGCCAGCATTTTTTATCCTTGCATGTTCCCATGTCCCTAGAAACACACTATCCATTCTTTCTTATTTGAAAATGTGCAATATAAATTGATCCTTTTTCTATTATAATCGTTCGTTCTAAGACACCAGGTCCCATGTACTGAATAGAGAAAATTCAAACTAGTCACCAAACTGCCTCAAATAATAGATAAAAGGGGAGGGAGAGGGTTTCAGAAACATTAAACCTGTTAAGAAAGTTTTGAATAAGCATTCAATGACATATTTGTCGCTGGACGTCAGATAAACAATGAATCAATACACAAAAAAATGCGCCAATTTGGGTTACGCATGTTTCAACCAATCTCATTATTATAATTAAATCATACTATTGGTAGAGAAATTGACAATTTGTTATTTCTAATTGATAATTTGTTATATCAAATTGATAATCTGTGATATCAAATTGATAATTTGTTCTACCAAATTGATAATCTGTTATATCAAATTGATAATTTGTTATATCAAATTCGTAATTTGTTATATCAAATTCATAATTTGTTATATCAAATTCATAATCTGTTATATCAAATTCATAATTCGTTATATCAAATTGGAAAAAGTTAATTAGCATGACACGTAAAGGCTTCCGCAATTTTCGACGATAGGCACTACATGTCAAGTTTTACAGAACGTAACGTCAAAACAAGTAAAAAAGCATGGTGTGACATTATGACTAGACAAAAGTAGTTGCTGACTGTGTCGTTAATACTTCCGACATTTGATCGAAAATGGGTTCAAAAAAATCCCTGAACAGTAGATTTTAATGTTATATAGTATTTTTTCTGCTATTATAATTTCAAATTTCCCCCCTCCAAAACTGTATAATATGACTTATCATACTTGTAACAAAAATGTAAAAAACGGCGTTTTGTGACATTTTGACTAGACAAAAACAAAAAGATCGCGTTTATTTTTTTTCAATATTTTCTCTTAAAACTTCGACACAATTTTTTTTCATACACTTAAAAAAAAAGTTTTCGCGTTTGAATAAAATTTCATATCGTAGAAAAGACTGCAACTGCCTATTACTTTTCATAAGACACTTAACAAATACGCCAAAACGTCAGAAAACGGCGAGTGTGACATTTCAACGGATTTAATCAAATGAACAATTTAGGACATAATTTAAACAATACTTACTAATTGAAGACATAGAAAGTTGTATATTTATTGTATAATTTTGACACAGGAAGGGTGGATATGTAAATTGTGCTTTGGATCTGCAGCATTCGTTCGAATTTTTAAGAGCTCCAAAAAATATGTGAGATTTGGGTTTTGTGACAGAAATACAAATTTCAAAAAAACATTAATTCTGCCACAATCTTTTGAAATGTTGTAACAAAACTTTTTTTTATTTTTTTTCCTTATTATATACGGAATAAAAAGATATATCATTTTCGGAATAATCTATTTGAATTACCTTTAAAATCACTCTTAACTTCACCCCTATCCATATTTGTTTTCAATTTTCGGCTTGACCACAAAACAAAGTGAACTTTTCGTCCTGGTTAGACTTGTCCAGTTAACGATGACGTCATAAATAAAACATACACCATTAACACCAAAGACTACTCTTGCTAGGGGTACAACGTTTTTTTTTTTAAGTTTAAAAAATGACAAGAATAACTTCAAAGCAACGCTGATCATTTGTCGCGGTGTTACTTGTCTACACGCTCAAAATCAGTGTTATTAGGGATCATTCGAGTAACAAAATGAATAAAATTATTGATTTTAAGGCATATTCCATTTCAACTTTTAATTACGCACATTTTGATATATACATTTATATAGTTATCAATTCCGAAACTTCTAACAAATGCAATAAAGGCGAACTGGAAAGAGAAACCCGTATTATCACCAACACCGTACGCGACGTCTTTACTACTGTTGCCTTTATTCTAATCTTGGCTTATACATTTCTCATTGGTAATCATATTGTTGCGTAAAATATGAGACAGGGCTGAACATGTTTCTGATACTCAAGCCCAATTCGTTGTGTATACATGCTAGACAAAAAAAAGTATATTTATCAATCGATATATGAATCCAGAATGTTTGTATAAATAAATCTTTCTTATGTTTAACTATTTTTTTTATGTAAAGGAATAATAAGCATATACATTAAAAAATATAATCAGGAGGATTCAACACATGTGTTGCCTTGTTTCTCATATTTGTCTGGACATTCGCAGGTATACGCTGGGTTTCCTGTATTATTCGGTAAGCACAAGTGAGTGCAGCCACCGTTGTTGCTACCACAGGGATTTGTACCTGAAATTTAAATAAAAAATATGTGTATACACTTGTCTCATATTATTATATTTATCGAATACATTTCAGCAAATTCGGCTTCATTGTTTCCTTTGCATACTATTTTTCAATTTCTACAAATGAACTTAGAAATTAAGAGTAAACTTGGGATTAGAATGAAAATTTCTACAAATATCCTATAATTTTCCGAAAAAAAAAACAATTTACAGAAACATTAAAGTCATTGAATATTTTTTTTTGAAAACCTGAAAAACTCTAAAAATGACATGTATTCAGATGATGGCACAGATCATTATAATATCTTCGTAGGAGATTTTAATTGTGCGTTAGATAGAAAACTAGATAGGTCCCCTTCACATCAAAATGATGATACAGGCTTAAACGAGTTGAAAAGTCTCCTATTAAATTTTGATTTAGATGATATATGGCAGTCTAAATTTCCAACAAATAGACGGTATAGTTTTCAAAGAGGCAATTCAAAATCACGAATAGATTACATTTTTTGTACGAACTCTCTTAGCTGCAAAATTTTAAACACACGTATTATCACATTTCCATTTAGTGATCATGACATAGTTACTTCAAAAATAAAATTAGATGATATTGAAAGAGGACCGGGAATGTGGATCATGAATCTAAATACAATTAAGACAGATGAATTTTCAAATGCATTTAAAACGTTTTGGGAAAATTGGGTTAAAAGTAAGAACCGATTTAATAGCATTCAAGAGTGGTGGGATGTTACAAATTTAATCAAAAATTATATTTTTGACCATGGAAATTAGTCAAAAACTAAACCGTTTATCAAAACAAAATTATGTCATAGTTTTAGAAAAACAGCTTGAAAAATTGAAACTTCAATTGAACGATTCAAATAAAATTTAATCATGTGACAAAATTTTAGAAATAGAAAATAAAATTAAGGAATATTATACTAACAAAACAGTCTCCGCAAAAATTAGATCACGAACTAAATGGGCCGAAGACGGGGAGTAGTCGACCAAATACTTTTTTAATTTAGAAAAGAAAAATGGGCGGAACAAATTATGGCAACGTGTAAAAACAGAAAACGGTGAGTATAAATGTGACATTGATTCTATCTTAAATGAACAAGTAAAATTTTATACTAAACTTTTTGCAACTGAAGGCTGGGACAAAACAGCAGGCGAAAAACTGTGTCAGTTTATGATAGATAAGGTAAGTAAGGAATATAAAGAAATGTTAGATAGAGATATAAATATCTGTGAAGTAGAAAAGGTACTAAAATTACTCAAACAGAACAAATCACCTGGCGAAGATGGCATAATATCAGAATTTTATGTTTTATACTGGGATATAATAAAAGACGATTTCTTTAGTTTACTACAAGAAATTTTTAATGATACTATTTTGAGTAACTCTCAACATAAGGGGGCCTTAACCTTGTTTCATAAAGGAGGAGAAAGGGAAAATATAAAAAATTGGAGACCACTAACTTTACTAAATTGTGATTATAAAATTATTGCAAAGATTCTATCTGAAAGACTTAAGATAATATTGCCTAAAATTATTCACACCGATCAAAAGGGGTTTGTTAAAGGTCGAAATATAAGAGAGGCTTACCGAATGATTCAGGACATTATAGAATATATTTACAACGAAGAGGAAGAAGGAATCATATTATTTTTGGATCAACAAAAAGCGTTTGATAGGGTTGAATGGATATGGATAGATTTTGTATTGGAGAAATTTGAATTTGGCGGAAAATTTAGAGCATGGATAAAAATGCTATTATACAATGCTACTACATGTATTAAAACCAATGGTTTTTTATCAAGATACTTTTCGATTACTCGCTCCGCTAGGCAAGGGTGTCCAATAGCGCCTCTCTTGTATATCATAAAGACTAAACCCATGGCATGTGCGATTAGGGGTAACATTAAAATAGAAGGATTAACATTACCAGAAGAGGGAGTGAACTTTATAGAAACCAAATTATGTATGTTTGCAGATGACACCCAAGTATTTAATAAAAATGAAAACTCTGTAGAAAATACTTTCAAAATTTTGTCCTTATACGAAAAAGCTTCGGGTTCTAGAATAAACTTTGACAAAACAAAAGGCTAACTATTAGGGGCTTCTAAAAGAAAGCGATTTAAATTTGATAAAATCAAATGGATCACAGGCAATGTTAAAACTTTAGGGGTGTGTCATGGATATGAAATAAATGACGATGATATTTGGAGAAAAATAATAGATAAAGTTAAAAAGTGTATACAAGTATGGAAAAGTAAGAAGCTTACATTTAAAGGTAAAACACTTATAGTAAAAAATATGATACTTTCTCTCTGGTCTTACGAGATCGAAATACGAGGAATTCCGGATAATTATACTAAAGAGCTAAATAATATGATTTGGAACTTTATATGGGACGGAAAAGTGAATCAGGTAGATAGAATTGTCTGCTGTTTACTGAAATAAAAGGGGGGATAGGAATGGTAAGTATAGATACGTTTATTAAAAGTAAACAAACAAAACTTGTATATCGTTTAATTCATGAGCCATTTGAAAGCTGGAATGCGATCGGTAAGTATTGGCTTCGGAAATTTGATGAAAAATATAATGATGCCTTTTTTGTATGTAAATGTTCAAGTTTAAATATTTTAGATATGAACCAACTACCACAGATTTATCAGAAAATTATAAATACGTGGTCAGGATTCATTCAAATAAATGTTGATACACTTTCTAATAAAAGTGATATTTTAAATACGAGGATATTTGGAAACTCTTCTATTCGTTTCAAAAATAAACCATTGTTCTACTCTTCTTTTTTGAAAAGCGATATCACAACTACCCAGGACATTTGGGATTCAGAAACTACAGATTTTATTAGCTGTAATGAAATTTATAGGAGGCTGATTCAGTGATTGATAGGAGAAATTGTATTTCCGAATTTTCAAAAATTAAACAGGCAATTCCTAAAGATTTCGTGCAAATTTTGAAATCTTGCGGAAACCAGAATTTGAATCATGAAAATAAATTAAAGATATCGAATGACCTTGAGATCATTAACTTAAACAACCAAACAATCAAACTATAAAAGTTAAAACTCAAATATATTTGTACGATTTTAAATAAAGATGTATCTCCAAAATGTCAAATTAAGTGGGCGGAAATATTTGGAACAAATATACCTTGGGAAAATTTATGGTCGGGATTAGAACATTTGAAAATTGAAAATAAAGTAAAAGAATTTCAATGGAGATCCATGCACAATATTTTATATACTGAAGAAAGATTAAAAAAATGAAGATATCAAATGGAAAATACCATATTTGTCAAAATGACAGTGATATAGAAACCCTGCAACACTTATTTTTCAGTTGTAGTACATCTCAGTTAATTTAAAAAAATCTCCAAGAAATACTTATCAAATCAAACATAGGAATAAATAATCCTTTTGTTGAAAAGGACATTCTATTAGGTAAAAATACGAGAGATTTAAAATATGATATTTTTTTAAACATAATTATCATATATTTTAAATGGGCACTATGGAAAATTAGGAATTCAATAAAATTTGACAAAACGCCTTAAGAACCGCAAGATATTTATAAAATCTGGAAACAAAACTTGAAAAATAATTTGTTCTTCTTTTGAAAGGCGTTGACATCATTGATAAGACAAAATTGGGGTCGGTTATAATGAAAATTTAGACAGTAAACATTTTTTTTTTATATTTTATCGTATAAGAATATCGATTTTATCAATTTATACAAACATAAAAAAAACCGATAAAATGTATTAGCCTATCATGTTTATTATAGTAAATGCACATATTTTGTGTGAGTATCTTATTATTTACTTTTTATTTTGAAATAAAAGTATAGAACTGTTAGATGCTTCTAACATTATATGTATTTATTTTTGTACACTTATTGTAAATCCAAGGTAAAAGGTGGACTACATTTTTATTGCAATTTCCCCTGGATAGATGGTTCATTTTATAAACAGGGACCCTTAGCCTGTTCCTGGACGACTAAAGTAATTGTATACAGAAATACTTAGGAGTGAAACGTTTATATGTCTTAAAAAAACGAGAAAAAAAGAATATATTGGTGTCCATGTGACCGTTTGTTTAAAAGTTAGTATTACATCAGTAATTAAAAGAGGGACGAAAGATACCAAATGGACAGTCAAACTCATAAATCTAGAACAAACTGACAACGCCATGGCTAAAATGAAAAAGACAAACAAACAACAGCACACATGACACAACATAAAAACTAAAGAATAAACAACACGAACCCCACCAAAAAACTAGGGGTGATCTCAGGTGCTCCGGAAGGGTAAGCAGATTCTTCTCCACATGTGGCACCCGTCGTGTTGCTCATGTTAAAACAAATCCGGTAAATAGTCTAATTAAACATGCATCCCATCATAATGAATCACATTTATTTTTTACTTTCTAAATCTTTCAAGAAATTAGATTACAAGTAATGTCATGACCTCAATTTATGAGTTAATCGTTGTCATTTGTTCTAAAAATTTTTTTACATCTTATGAATTTTGTTTTACTTTATATTATATTTTGCTTACTATAAGTTAGATTTGTTTAGCTCATAATTTTATTGACTGTACTTAATACAAATGATATCTTCAAAAATGTATAGCTTTTTAGTTTTTGTTTAATTTATTTTTTCAGTAGTCAGGATTTTAACACACCCTTTCAACACCACCTGAATAAGGTGTTTCGCTGTGTCAAGAATGTAAAAACAAAATACTATTGTTTTACTAAGTTTATAAACAGCTACGCAACGAGAGCATGATACGCTCTTCGCCTTGTGTGTGAAGTTTTATGCAATAATCATGAATAGTCCCTGAAATACAGTGCGACATGTGAAAACCCACCTATTTTTATAACAAAAACTCAAGAACTCTAAAATAAATTTTGAATCATCACCAAAAAATATACAGATCTTTAGATTAATATAACTAAGAAGTGTGTAAAGTTTAAAGCAATAAACATAAACCGTTTCTGAGATACGGCGCGACATGTGAAACCCCCTCCCCCGTGTTTAAAAAGAACTCATTAACTATAAAATAAAATTTTGAATCATCACCAAAAAGTATACAGATCTTTAGATAAATATAACCAATAAGGGTGTAAAGTTTTACGCAATAATCAAGAATCGCTTTTTGAGATACGGGGCGACATATGAAAAAATCACAACCCTGTCCCGTAACTCAAAAAATTTAAATCCTATTTCCTCCATAAAGTTTACAGGTCGTTTGACTATTATAAGAAACAACTCGATAAGTGTTTCTGAAGTTACGGTGCGACATGTGGACGCGGAAAAGACAGACGGACAGACAGAAAACCAGACAGACGACAGACGGACCAACGCCGGACATTTGTATACCATAATACGTCCCGTCAAAATTTTTGCGGCCGTATAAAAACAAAACTAAAATATAAATCATATGAACATTTTTTTTTATCTCTGATTCTCTCTTTTTCTCTCTCACTCCCTCTCCTTTTTCACTATTTTAGTTACTTACCTGATACCTGTGCGAACGGATGATATATCCTGTAATCCCACAAAATGTTATCAAGGTCTTGCTGTGTTGTCGCTCCTGTTGAAGGATTGTAGCGCATGAATGTATCCAAGTCATACTTTGAACCAAGGTAATATAAGTTACCCTGCGAAATTGAACAATGACATATAATTTATTCAATGATTTAAAGCTTCTTTTTTCTTAAATAAAACTTTTCGATGTTGACATCTTTATTCGGATAGATACCATTGTCATAAAATCATTCAATTACATAATAACTATTTTTTGTGTGTTTGAGGACATTTGTTCGTCTTACAAATTTCCCCAGAGGACATTGCGAATGGTATAGATAGGGTTAACAGAATGGAAAATAATGGTTTAAAAGTGCAGAATAAGGAGGAAGCAAAATATAGAATAGAGAATAATAAGGCTAGAATACAACATAGTATAGAGAATAATAAGGCTAGAATACAACATAGTATAGAAAAGTATAGTGTTTTTCTATGTTGTGATGTTATGCTATTGTTTCAGAAAAAGGGAGAAGGTTTGGATCCATTAAAACGTTTAATCCCGCTGCAAATGATTGCACATGTCCTAAGTCAGGAATCTGATGTACAATAGTTGTCGTTTGTTTCTGTCATTTATACGTGTTTTTCGTTTCTTGTTTTTTTTTTATTTTATATAGATTAGACCGTTGGTTTGGGCCCTTTATAGCTTATTGTTCGGTGTGAGCCAAGGCTCCGTGTTGAAGACCGTATATTGACCTATAAAGGTTTACTTTTTTTCTTTCTTTTATTTGGATGGAGAGTTGTCTCATTGGCACGCACACCACATCTTCCTATATCTATTATAGACAACGGTCTAATAAAAATAATGAATACAGAATTTAACCACCCTCATAAGGTTCTTTACACTTAAATTTGATGTTCGGTCAGAATTAGAATCATAAGTTTTTGTAACGTTAAGGGAGCAACCATTTAACTTTGACATTTTGTTTTGTGTGAGTCAGAGATCAAACTTGTTCGTTCAGTGATGGTTCACTTGTTTTTTGTAAATATGTCTTTTTATTTAGTTAAGTCATTCCAGTTAATATTTTATAGTGTGTCTTTCTATGTTGTAATGCTAAACTATAGTTTCCGGATGGGTGCAGGTTGTTGCATATTAAAACGTTTTAGCCCACTGATTTTGTTTGTACCTGTCCTAAGTCAGGAACCTGATTTCCAGTGTTTGTCGTTTGTTGATGTGGGTCATAAGTGTTTCTCGCTTTTATATATATAAGACCGAAGGTTTTTCTGTTTGAATACACTAGTCATTTTGACAGTCCTTTTAGCTTGCTGTTCGGTGTGAGCTAAAGCTCGGTGTTAAAGACCGTGCTTTACATTATGGTTTACTTTTACAAATTGTGACTTCGGTGGAAAGATGTCTCGATGACACTCTTGCCTTATCTTCTTACATCTGTATTGACTATTATTCAAAATACTTGCCTGATAGCATGTGAGAAATTTACTTTTGTATACATTTGTCAATTCTTTTCTGTTATCGGTACCATCGGATTTCATCGAGCTAATTCTAGAATGCACTTTTTCTATGTAGTATATTCGATCAGTTTTGAAATCTGAAAGTAGATAAACGATATGATATTGAAGTTTAAAGTATTACTTGGCAGATTCCTGGTTGATAAAGATTTTAATGTGTTACCTATATTAGAAGTTTGCACGACTGTTAGAGATTATTCAATATCGAAAGAACTAGTAATTTTATCGTATGTTTGTAAAAATTAATAATTTTGCTGAATATTAAAGAAATCTTTATGTTAAAAAAACATAACATAACTAATAGGAAGGCTGAAGATAAATAAATTAATAAAACCATTGATTTACTTTTCAAGGGGAAAAGCTTTGTCCATGGCATAGCGAAAATCTTAAATGGTAAATTTAATATCAAAAGACCATATTTTAGATACAATTCCTCATGAAAACTGATTTTTTAGCATGTTTCAACTGTGAAAATCACCTCTTACTTTATTGCGTATCATGTAAATACAAAATAAAATGTGATAAGCAATTCAAAATAACGCTCATGCATATTAAATCATATAATCTTAAAGTTTTTCTTACGCAAGATTCAAACACAAAATTCTATAACTTACCAATGGCCATATCGGAGCCTAAATCTGTTCCTATGAAGAAAATATCGCTATAAATAACCTTCCTGTCCCTGCCGTTCATTCCTATTCTCTCTATTCCATTGGATGAAGTAAAATAAATATATCTGAAAGGAATATATTTCGATCAAACACAGTATCGGTGCATAACAATTAAGACGGTTGTTTAAAAAATGCCAAGCGCAGTCACAATTACTTTGGGAGCTCAAATATACAGGATCATGGCAATAGTTGCACCTCGGGGAAAATAAACTCACTATTCCACTCATATGCAGTCAATAAGTATAAAATGTGCACAAGAGGCAAGGCACTCAATGGATAATATCAGTGACAGTTATTCAGCCAAGTTAATAACAAACTGCGGATATTGTTGTTGAATTTGAGATACTTCATTTTATACGATAGAATTACGATTCGCAAATTAAATCTGTTTTTTCATAATTACTAAGTTTTTGTCTTTATTCACTATGTGGTCCATAATATTTCCATTACCAGAAATATTCCTTTTCTATACATTTAGAACGTTTTATAGTCTAATTGGTTCCATGCATCTTTGAGCTCATAAAGTAATTATGATTCCGCTTGACATTTTTTAAACATCTGTCTTAACATTCTGCGTTGACATGAATATCAACAATGTGGTCATTTTGATAAATTTCTGTTTACAAAACTTTGAATTTTCGAAAAACTAAGGATTTTCTTATCCCAGGTATAGATTACCTTAGCCGTATTTGGCACAACTTTTGGGAATTTTGGCTCCTCAATGCTCTTCAACTTTGTACTTGTTTGGCTTATAAATCTTTTGATTTGAGCGTCACTGATGAGTCTTATGTAGACGAAACGCGCGTCTGGCGTACTAAATTATAATCCTGGTACCTTTGATAACTATTAAGTGTTATGCACATAATCTAATCCTGGCTAAAAAAAAATATATATATAAATTTTATCATTTAAAAATCGAAGCAGTCATCAGAAGTTATCCCCTTTGAATATCAATCCCTTAGATAAAAGGGTACTACTGATTGAGATGGTATGTCCAACAATTGACATCAAATAACGTCGTCACCTGAAACGAACCGCTTTGGCAGAAAGATAATTATTTGAATCAATTATGCGAATATCACGTTACATATGGCTGAACACTTTTTTAATAAATAAGGATAAACATCCTATTGAATGAAAATGAACAATAGAAAATACTTTCCATCGCAGAAAAAACAATGGAAAGTTTGAGCAATAAATAAACGTCACATAAGTAATTTGATAAAAATGATTGTATACAACAAACTATGATATACATACTTTTTATACGGATCCAGTATCGGTTTTGTCTTTCTGACTCGATTTAAAACAGCCAGGGTCTTGATCATTGTTCCATCAAGATTTGATACATACAAAGTATCATTCTTCTCAATTTCTATCCAGTAAATTTTGTCTTGTACCCAGTCTACAGCATATTGAGAAAAGTCTATAGATTTAGTAGTGATGATACTTTCTTTAGGTGATACACTTCCATCATCTCCAAGTTTTACTCTGCAATAAAATAGATCCTTTATCAAAGAAAAACAGGGATAAATGCAAAACAACTAAAAATAGAACGTACACGATAAGTTACTATGACATTTCTTGTCCATTCGTTTTTAAGTGTTTTGTCATTTAATTTTGCCATGTGATTGTGGACTTTCCGATTGGATTTTCCTCTGAGTTCAGTATTTTTGTGATTTTACTTTTTACTGTGGATTCATTTATTTTCATGGGTAGAAATTTTCGTGGATTGAGGAATGCTTGGATGAATGTGGATATTTAATTTCGTGGATTCGGCATTCACGCCTTTGGAAAATTTGTAATTCGTTGAATATTTTTAAAAATTCGTGGTTCCCTTGTACCCATGAAATCCACGAAAATTGTTCCAACTAACATAAATGAATTCACAGTATATTGTTTGGTACTGACTCCTTATGAAAAGAGGTATAATAAAATCCATAGATAATAAACTGTATAAGTAATTTATCGCAAACAGAACTTTTCCTGCTAAGTTATGTATAAAAATAAACCTTAAAATTTGATAAAAGAGGGACGAAAGATACCACAGGGACAGTCAAACTCATAAATCTAAAACAAACTGACAACGCCATGGCTAAAAAGGAAAAAGACAAACAGAAAAACAATAGTACACATGACACAACATAGAAAACTAAAGAATAAACAACACGAACCCCACCAAAAACTAGGGGTGATCTCAGGTGCTCCGGAAGGGTAAGCAGATCCTGCTCCACATGTGGCACACGTTGATAACATTGCACTTGTCAGTGAGTTGTATCAAGTTCCGTTATATTGTGTGAGCAGACCAAAAGAGACATATTATGAATTCATTATTCGTGGATACAGCTTACCACGAATTAAAATTTTACTATAGATTGAATGCAGCATTTAGCAAAACCACGAAATCACATATCCCTGAAAGGGAAAGTTTTCGGCATTCTACAAAAAATGGTACCTTTGAAAATAAATGGACCCCCCTGTGTTTAACGCGACAATAATTGTGATACATCAGCAGAAATGAATGGAGAACAATGTCTTTTATTTTGACCATGGTGTAACAATAGTATTATTTAGGTGAAAAATAATAAAATGATTCAATATCCTTTATTCTTTTAATCGATTATTACGATTAAAACTATCATGTTTGTATACTTATTTTAACCAACATCTTGGTGATTATCAATACTCCATAAATTAATTAGTTTGTTCATTAGGCGAGTGGTTAAAACACATATACATTCACCTAATCAAGTTTTCAGTTAAATTAGCTCATTTGGAATCAACTAGAAATAGAATAAATTGACAAGGAAGTTTTATGATGCCTTTCATTATTTATTGTTAAGTTTTCTGATTCGAAGACATTATTCATTTGCAAAAAAATAATTACGTCAAAATTAGACCGTTGGTTTTCCCGTTTGAATGGTTTTACACTAGTAATTTTGTGGCCCTTTATAGCTTGTTGTTCGGTGTGAGCCAAGGCTCCGTGTTGAAGGCCGTACTTTAACCTAAAATGGTTTACTTTTTAAATTGTTATTTGTATTGAGAGTTGTCTCATTGGCACTCACACCACATCTTCCTATATCTAGGTATACGCCAACTATAATTTATGACGAGTATTGAGTTTAGGATATTCATATAAGGATTGCATCACATGTGTTTAATTTAACGGTTCTGAAAACTTAGGAAACCATCACCTATATAACTCTCCAGCTGGCATTTCAGAATAGTATATAAATTGTTTTTCCCAGTGATAATCGACCGAAACAGGAAGGCCAGAAGAAGGTGATACATTAACAATCTTCTTCGTATTCCAAAGAGGTTCCTCTTTGATGCTGACACCTCCTCGAGCTATTAACAAAGATGGTTTATCTATAAATAAAAACAAAAATATCAATTTTATGGCAAGCATAGAGTGCAATGTAAGCAAGAGACGTTTCTTTTTCGCTTCTATTTAATTTTCTTTTTATTTGTGTAAAGAAGAATAGTAAATTTAATGTGTATGAGAATTAAGTGTTAACGAGTTTGCAATACAATATTTCCATAAATGCAAAATCAAAATCTTTAAAATTTGCAATTTGTTCATATTTGAAGAGTTTTATTACATCAAAAATTATTTTCAAATCAATCCGTGAACATAACAGTTCATACATTGCGCGCTATTATATAATTATCTTCGTACGGAACGAATAAATTGAGACATTGGTTGCCAATAACAATCGACCGAAATGCATTGTGTAGTAACTTTATGAGCTATACTGACAAAAGCATATCTAAAGAAAAAAGTCTAATTCATAAAACTATCGAATTCACAGGAAATTTCAAAAAGGAAATTTCAAAAAGGAAATGTAAGCTTTAGAAATTTCCTTATCAAAAGGAAAATTCGAAAGCCTACATACATTAAACAAATGAGAAAACAACGTTGATATTCCTTACTCTACCTATAATGCTTGTTTGTATTGTTCACACATCGTTGTAAATATGATGGAACTAGATGCGACTGTCATACATGTGAGAGGTTTAGCTAGCTATATAACCAGGTTTAATCCATTATTTTCAACATCAGAAAATTTCTGTATAAGTCAGGAATATGACAGTTGTTATCCATTAGTTTGATGTGTTTGAACTTTTAATTTTACCATTTGATTAGGGACTTTCCTTTTCTGAATTTTCCTCGGAGTTCAGTACTTTTATGATTTAACTTTTTAGTACAGGCATTTTTTATTTGTAAAAAATGGTTAATTAAATCTGGTTTAATGACTAGGTCAACCTGTCGCCTGTATGAAAGATACCAGAGAGACGCTCAAACTCATACAGTCACATTAAATTAAATTTTATTGACAACAATGTTTGAGCATAAAAACTTCACCTGAGAATTTGATCGTACCCATCAATAAAAGTAATATAAGAATATTTAATACCACAGTCAATAGTGTTACATTTACCATTAACATTACTAAAAAATATATGTTTTTCTCTCACTTATTTAAGTTACAATTTTATATGTATTTTTATATTATAGAATAAGAGCTAAAAAGAAGTTTCGAAAAATATTTTCAGACGGTGGTTTGTGGTAGCTAGTTTACCTCGAATTTAGGTGAGTTCGAATCCCGTTTGGGTATGGTATATGTGAGGTCACTTTTTCAACTAGCTCGTTAAAAATCCAGCTATGTGTTAATGTATTGTTCGTAGTAGTGTTTATATATTCATATCACATTATCATGTCTTTGTCCTAAATATATATTTAATTTGCAAATGGAGGTAAGTTTCACCTACCTCCCACCCTTTATTTTCTCATATTTAGACAGTTTTCACAGTGACCCACCGATTCTGATATTTTGACTTTCATTTTGAAAGATTGTCATGTGATGAGGTGAAAAAAGTAAGGCACAATGGACTATGGGAAATGATGTATGAATATGACCCTAGGTCAATAATCTAACACCTCGCTCATTTGCAAATGTTTTACTTTTACAAATTGAGACTTGGATGGAAAGTTGTATAATTGGCACTCATACCACATTTTCTAATACCTATTATAATGAGACTTTACTAGGTCAAAGTTCCATGCATTGACGACGTGATAGCCAGGTGATGCATTTACTAAGATACTAAAATCGTTTCAATTACAGAAATCCTGGATAATCGACAAAATTCAATTTTTACGGGCAGAACAACAGATCTAGGAAACACGTTGGAGGCTCCTCATGTAAATAGGTAGCAACGTCCCGGTATATGGTTAGCAACACCGGGGCTATGGGGTTTTAACGACGTGTCATTAGCCTTTCAAATTACGAGAAATATGCTATGAGTTAAGCCTTATTTTAAGTTTGTTCTCATGTTGTGCTGTAACAGCACTGTCCCAAGTTAGTGGAGGGTTGAGTGCTCACACACATCTTAAACCAAGCAATCTTATTCATATGCATGTCCCAACTTCAT
Source organism: Mytilus galloprovincialis (assembly GCF_965363235.1). Lineage (NCBI taxonomy): Eukaryota > Metazoa > Mollusca > Bivalvia > Mytilida > Mytilidae > Mytilus > Mytilus galloprovincialis. The sequence goes on along the minus strand of NC_134850.1, from coordinate 41,028,415 downwards.
TGGTTGTATATTTCTGATTGTTTCCTTTGTATGTGATACAGTTGCAACTAAGTGTTACAAATTCATCAATTATTTTTAATTAGTTTGTCAATAAATTGTGATTTATAAAAAAAATGTGTTTTAAAAAGGACACCATAAGCTCTCGAACGAATATATATACGAATACTGTCAATAGTGTGCCCCCTCAATAATATCAACAGCTGAAACGTATGTTTTAAGAAAAATTACATCTATAATGTACTTATCTCATCACAGTTGCATTAAGATTATTTTCCTTTTTCATTCCAGAAGAATGCTTCGTTTGAGTTGTAGCTAATATTTCTGCAATCCGATTTTATGAGGGACTATTCAAATAAGCAAGAACACTTCAATTGGATATAATGATGTGGTTATGTAATAAACAGATTTAAAACTTCAAGCAAAATGACCGAACCATCAGAAGCACTTGATTTATTTATTGATTCATAAACATTTATATTTGCAAAAGCTTTATTTCAATAATAAATAGCTTGTTTTGTAGTAACAAAACAGAAAGATAATCTAAGATCATTTACAAGACGCCAAGATAAATCGAAATTTAGGAGTTGTGTACATAGTTTTGGAAGCCAATACATTAAAGATATTCAGAGAAGGCATGGGCTGAGATGTGATCATGACGAAATTATTAACTATTAAACCCTCTTTGAAGCGCGCGGCTTTGGTTGAAGAAGATTGTTCAAATTATAACTTTTAGTGAGGTATTTACCTATAACCACCACCAGCTAGTTTGCTGCTATGATGACCGTACAAAAACAAAACGCTTAGTCTTTAGTTTTCTATATTGTTTCTTGTGTGCTTGTATTTGTCTGTTTGTCCTTTTATCTTATAAACATGGCGTTGTCAGTTTATTTCAGATCTATGAGTTTGAATGTTTCTCTCGTATCTTAAGCTCCTCTTTTGCAAGTACTTGAATTGTATACACCGGCTCGTGCTTTAACCGATTTCAGTGTCATAGATTGCGTTCGGAAAGAGTCCTGAGACACTATGACTTATCTACAGTTTGACGTTCTTGTTTTTCTGTTTGATTAAAACTAATCCTAACATTTTGTGTTTACAAAAGAATACGATTTTGTTTGTCACAGGATAACGAAATGTTAGATATTCTAAATAATACAGAAGGCATAAGATTTAAGCGTAGAGATGTAAGACTAATATCTATAAAGATTTGGTGTATTATGTCTGCTGATTATTTCTAGCAAACATTGACCTACTTTTGAAAGAAATGAAAAATGTTTTATAGCCGTCTAAAAATACTTTTTGCCGTTGAAAGTTTTGTAAATATTGTAATGTATAATGTTTTATAACTCACCCAATGAAATCAAATTGGTCAGTAACGTTTTCAATAAAAGATTGAAGATAGCTATTTCACAATTCGGTGATGTTCACTTGAGAACTCACACATATATGATGAGATGATTTTAAAATAAGTCTACTTGAACAAACATACGTCCCTTTATGTACTAAAGTAGATAATTACTTTTAAGTACTTTAATAGCAGAAAATATATTTAATAGTCGGACGTTTTATGTAAGTATCTTGTAGATAATTAATAGATACCCCTACAGTTTCAAAATTGGGCAATTGGGTAGTAGAATTATCTTTTAACAAAAAAAGTTATCTATTCTTTTTGAAAAGTTAACCATTTTATAATCTAATCTTTAACTTTTATATATAGGTAAAACATACTTTAACTCATTTGAAGTAGGAGCGATAAGGCCCTCATTTGGCCCAATAATTACTGCATTTAAAAGTTATCATATATATTCTTAAATTACTGAAAAGTTGACTAAGGTACAAGGTATTCAGAAAAACAAAACAAATTTGACATTGAACAAGTTACCATAGCAACAAATCATGAACAAATTTGCATATTTAATTTTTTTTTTATGATTTTCCTTGTTTTTCATCAAATTTTAAGTATATTTTACATTGAAAAAGTATGTACGCACCCAAGAAACAACTTTATATTTAGTGAGATTATGTCAATGGTAATAATAAAGCTCCTGTTTAATTATTTTGTTGTTTCTTAGCTGTGCACGATGTTTCAACTACGGAAATAAAGATATAAAACTGCAAAAATTCTATATTTTTCATCGGTTTTATAAAAACAGTACATATAATGACGTAATTGTGACGTCATTAGATGAAAATCTTAATATATTTTCATTATATTTCTTGACCCTATGCATCCTATGCATTTCTAAACATTATGGGCTAATTTAAAAAAAAAACAAGCCTTAATGCCCCTACTCCTTTAATGTTTAATTTTGTATAACTTGCAAAAGTTTCCACTTTGTATTACATGTTTGTTTTAAATCTTAAACTGTTTTTTATGGTATCTTTATATTTTTATATTCTGTCAAACGCTCTTTAGAGCTAGTGCTGTATATTTGACTAATGTCGAATCAAAATAATTTCTTCTTATCTTATTTTATCGTATCTTATCTTATCTTATCTTATCTTATCTTATCTTATCTTGTATGCATTGTTTGCAAAGAAACAAATTCTTTCTTGATTTTTTATAGTCATTAATTATGTAAGCGGGTGATATTTTGATAACTTCACTGCAAATCAAAATGGAGAAGATGTAACTATAGTAACAATAAAGATCATTAGCAGATAAGAAACAGCTACTTGCGTATTTCTGATTGTTTCTTTTGCTTCAGACACAGATGCACATATTATACGCCCGTTTAACCTTTTGTTTAAATTCTATAATAACAGTAGATGTGTTAAATTAAAAGAATTATGAAAATAGGAGATTTTATACGATTGTCAATGAACTATAAACCAAAGTTCAAATGACAAAGTTGTAAGCATTTATAGGTAACCGTACGAGTTTTTACCATTTTAAAATCTTGACAATAAGGTCAATAAAAACAAGAAAAGAAAGATAAATAAGAAAACTAACAGCTTTATAAACTAATAGCAATACTGATTACAAAAACAAACATTACAGACACGAACCAACGTCAAACAAAATGAACGAACCCTCAGAAGCAATTGATTTATTCAAACGTTAAAAAAATCATTACCTTCATAAGCTTTATAACAAATAACAATCACTGTTCAATAATCAAGGGATTAGCAAAATAGAAGGATAGATCTAAGAACATTTAATAAAATAAACCAGGCGTCAAGGTAAACAGTAGTGTGTGTAGTCTGGATAGCCAACACATATAAGTACCTTCAGTTATTTAGAGGAGAGATGAGAAAGTGACATATTTACAATTAAACTCTCTATAAAGCGCACAGCTTTGATTGAAAATAAATGGATAATTCAGAACTGTACGTGTAGCATTTACTTCATACCATCACCTCATAAGTTGGCTGCTTAGGTGACCGGTACATAAACAAAACATTTACAAGAACTTGAATTTAACATATCGGCTCAGGCTTATTCCAATTCCATTCAGAATGAGCACTGAGACACGATGAGTGATTACCCATTCCATTCGGAATGAGCACTGAGACACGATGAGTGATTACCCATTCCATTCGGAATGAGCACTGAGACACGATGAGTGATTTACAGTTTGACGTTCTCGTTTTTCTGTTTGATTAAAACTATTGATTACATTTTGTGTTTAACAAAAGAATACCTTATTGTTTGTTACAGGCTTACGGTTTGTCAGATATTTTTCATAATACAGAAGGCATAAGATTTAAGCGTAGAGATGTGAGACAAATATCTGAAAAGATTGGTGTATTATGTCTGCTGATTATTTCTAGCAAACATTATCCTACTTTTGTAAAAATATGTTTTGCTTTATAGCGTTTTATAAATTAATTCCGTTTAAAGTTTTGTTTGCATAGTAATGTATAATGTAATATGACTAATCCAATGAGGTCAAATTTGTCAGTGAAATTAGTCTATTTTAACAGACATAAGTCTCTTTATATAGATACTTTAAGTACTTAACATGCTTAAGTAGCAGATAATTTATTTAATAGTTGGACGTTTTGTGTAAGTACATGTATCTCACGATTTTATGGAAACTTGTAGATACAACTGCAGTATTAAAGTGGTAATTAAGAAGTAGAACTATCTCCAAACTATAAAAGTTATCTAATCTATTTGAATAGTAAACCATAGTTTAAACTAATTTCAACGTTTAAATCTAGGTAAAACATGCTTTAACTTATTCTAAATTTGATGTTAAATTTTTTATAACTTGCAATTTGTAAGTTTCAACTTTGTATTACATGTTGGTTTTATTATATCTAACATTTAAAAAAAGAAGATGTGGAGTGATTGCCCATGAGACAACTCTCGACAAGAGACCAAATTACACAGCACTTAACAACTAAAGGTCACCGTACGGCCTTCAACTATGAGACTGATTTATGTTATCAATATGTTTTTATATTTGGTCGAAAGCTCTTTGTAGCTAGTCCGGTATATTTGACCTATGCCGAATCAAAATAATCCGTTCTTATCTTTTTTAGTCTTATCTTATATTAATTGTTTGCCATTAGACAGATTTCCTCTTGATTTTTTTATATTAATCAGTAAAGCTGGTGACATTTGCTGACCTTATTGCAAATAAAAAATGAAGAATATGAAACTATAGTAACTATAAAGATCATTAGCAGATAGGTAATAGCTACTTGCGTTTTTTTTTTTTTTTTTGCTTGAGACACATGTGCACATATTAAAATGCCCGTTTAACCTTTTGCTTAATTCTATAATAACAGTAAATGCGTTTAATTAAAAGATTTATGAAAATAAGGAGATTTGATATGATTGTCAATGAACTATCAACCAAAGTTCATATGAAAAAGTAAGCATTCATATGTCACCGTACGACATTTGACCATTGAAATATCTTGACAATAAGGTCAACAAAAACAACACTTCATTACAAATGAGAAGCAAACGGCCTTATTAACTAATAGCAAAACTGTTTACGAAAACTGTTTACGAAAACAAATATTACACACACGGACCAATAACAATCACTGGCTCTTGACAGGAACATAAGCAATGTGGTGGAGTTTAACATACTTTTAGGAGCTCAACCTGGAACACTGGTGTGACAGCACAACATAAGAACCAAAACGACAGTTACAGATGATCGATACGAAGCCAAAATAACAAATAACATTATACAATAGACACAAAGCATTTATATTATAATACTCGCAGTTATTAAAAGCAGGTTCAAAGAAAATAACTCATAAATAAATAATGTTCAACCTGACAAAAGTATCAATCAGTTCACATTCAAGGGATTTAGTGTGAGGACGTCATAAAAAATCGGGAAAATGCATGTCCTTGTCCAATGCCAAAATAGAAATAAACAGTATCGAAATAATGTAAAATTATGAGTACTTATAACTGCATAAACAAAGCAATATATATATTTAGCTATGTTTAAAATTTTCATATACAAAATCAATGTTAGTACCGATAAACAGAATGCAATTTAAGAGATTTTTCGAATGTGATGAAATATGTCCTGTAAGACATAGCTGCATTAAGACTATTTTCCTTTTTCATTACAGAAGAATGCTTTGTTATAATTGCAGCAAATAATTTTGTAATAAGATTTGATAAAGAACCATTTACAGAAAAAAAAAATTCTGTTGGAAAAAAAGATGTGGTCGTGTATCAAAACGTCAATCGAAATCAATGAACCGTCAGAAACACTTGACCTTTTAAAAACATCAACATATTCCTTAATCATTATTTTTTTTAGAAAAATTAATAACTAGTTCTTTAGTATGAGGATTAGCAATATAGAAAGATATATCTAAGAACACTTAATAGACGTCAAGATAAAAAGTAGTGTGTGTAGTTTGGATAGCCAACATAAACAAGTATCTTCGGTTATTCAGAAGAGGCATTAGCTGAGATGTGAACGTGACATATATGTTTGACTCCCTGTAAAACGCACGGCTTTGATTGAAAATGAATGTATAAATCAGAACTGTTCGTGTAGTATTAACTTAATACCATCACCACATAGCTGGTCGCTTTGATGGCCAGTACAAAAACCTAACTCTTGAATTTTACATCCTTAAAACCATGTCAGTGTCATCGATTGCATTTGGAAAAGCAATGAGATACAATTGATTACTGATCTATAGTACATAGAACAGGTTAGGTTCTGTAAAAATAACTAGACGTTGTTTGACGTGCTCGTTCTTCTGTTTACTTGAAACTAATTATCCGGTTTTGCATTGTGTGTTCACAAAAAAAAAAATAACTTATTGTTTGTTGTAGGCTTAGCCTTATGCATGTTATGATCAGTCAAATATATACTATACTACGGTGACGTATAGTTGTAAAATTTCTGTGTCATTTTGTCTCTTGTGGAGTATTGGTGGAGAGTTGTCTTATTGGCAATCATACCACAAATCGTTTTTTTTTTATATATGATATTAAGAATGCATAAAAATATTGCAGATGATATGAGCAAAATATCGTGATTCTTTCAAGCACTCGTTAATCTCCTTTTGGAAGGAATGAAAAAGTGTTTTGCAGTAGCTATATATATTATTTGCCGTTTAAATTTTTGTATACATAGTAATGTGATATGTAATATAACTCACCTAATGAGACCAAATTGGTCAGCATTGTTTTCATTATAAGATTGAAGAAAGCCATTTCAAAATTCGATGATGTTCACTTTAGAACTAACACATATATGATGAGTTGATTTTGAAATAAGTTTAATTCTACAGACAGGTGTCCCTTCATTTAAATACTTTCAATAATTAAAATAGCAGTTCATTATTCTAATAGTCGGACGTTTTGTTCAAGTACCTCACGAAATGTGGTAATTGGGAAGTTAAAGTATATTTAAAATTATCTTTAACCTACCATTCGTAATGACTCATCATTTGCCTGATGTGATATGACATTTGAAATTTTGAAACTATTCCCTATCATCCTATATGGGTGAATCAACAGAGATTTGAGATACTAGTATTCGTCAAAAACACAAAAACCCTATTAAAGATAAATAACTTAAATGGCAAGTAGATTAGTACTTTGTAGCTTAAAAAAATATATGTGCTTTATATTGATATGATGAATAAAGCCTTTTCCGACTGATTTTTACAGTTTGTTCTTTTGTTGTAATATTTCACCATTTTCCCATGTTACGGAATTGTTAAACGGTTGCAAATGTGTTTTTTTTTTCTTATACTATGTGTTTTGGTAATGATGTATCTAAAAATTTATTGCCTAGTAATGTTGTCATTTATTTCAAATACATTACTGTAATGTTGTCCTATTTTCGTCGAATGTGACCTACCGAACAAGACTGATGAGGTTTGCAATCAACCCGACGGATGGCACTAGATCTGCTCACCCACCCAGTTTTGGTGATGTTTTTGTTGGTCGGTCTTTAGATGTTATAGGATGTGGACTTTATACTGTCTTTTGATCTCTTTTCGTTTTGTTTTTTTTTTGCCATAGCATTGTGAGTTTGTTTTCGACTAATGAGTTTGGATATCCTTTTTGCATCTTTCAACTCTCACCCATGGTCTTAAACAGCTTCTCTTGGTGTTATATTGTTTTTTTTTTGTTTTTTTGTTTGTTTTTTTTTTAACTTTTTTGGATTTGAGCGTCACTGATGAGTCTTTTGTAGACGGAACGCGCGTCTGGCGTATATACAAAATTTAGTCCTGGTATCTATGATGAGTTTATTGTCACTAGTCTTACGACAAGTACGTGTGTACGTGAGAGCACATAAGTATTCTGTAAACAAGAAGTTGATGACATTATTCAAAATATTAAAATCAAAATAAATACTGATGCGATATGAATGAATAAATGTAACAAATTTACGACAGCATATGTGCATTTATTAACCAACAGACGCTTTGCTTTTGTCCTTATTAGCATTTACATTTATTTACATTTTGTATCAGTCTCTGTCAGCAACAAGCAAACATCATTTTAAACAAAATAATAGACAACTACCATTTTGATAAACTAGCACCTATATAGTATGAAACAAAGTATGCAGAAAATATAACTAGAACAGCAAATACTTTGAAAGTACTTAAAAATGTGCCAATGATAGATCAGATATCCGCTGGAATTCATTGATACTATGGATATCTGTTATAAAGAATTTCAAAATATAACATTTGACCTACTGGTATACCGAAATATTAAAATTGACAAGTGCTGGTAAACTTGTAGTCAATTTGTCCGTAGCGGAAACACCTATACGTTTTATGCTTGTCGGCAAAACGAAAAATGTACAAAAAGTAATTTTATAAGCCTTGTACCTTTGATAACTATTTAAGCTAATGTAAATTCTGAAAATTTTGAGAGGTTTTTATTATTGCAAAAATTGCAAAAAAACGAAGTATCGCAAAAATAAAAACTCTCACATTAAATTTTGAAACCATTATCTATATGCAATATTGACTAAAATCGCAATAATCAATTTCTCTTTATGTGTCCTTTTTTTCAATGAATGGATGCAAAAATATCTGAATTAACAATATTCAATTGTGTTTTATTAAGACTGAGATTTGAGAGGTGAATGAATCAAACAATTTAATGTAATGTCATCACTTTATGGTTTTATATATAGGTAAATTATATTTTTGGCGATAATGTATAAAATCTACAAGAATATAAATTCTCCATTATCTATGCATATAAACAAACAAAAAAATGAATTGCTTAGTGACATAAAACTTTACAGAACCTTCCTAAAATACACTATTATTTTTTAGATATCAGTTAAAAATATATGATAAAAATTAAATCATTTGAATCATTCTATTTCGTTTTTAAACATACACAAAATCATGCATTATAACCATGATAAAAAAAAACAATCCACATATAACCAATTTCCATTTCTTTTGATTTTTTTCAAATATATATATCTTATCAAAAATTGTTTTCTTATTTCTTATATATTTCAGTTACTGATTAACATACAACTCATATGACAAAATATTTCCTCCAAATACTGACGTATTTTTTTTCTATAATTGCAATTTATAAGTACCGTATTATCTTTTGATGACGAAGTCGTTGATTGGAGAATTGAATTTTTGAATGCAAGCATCGAAAATTTGATTTATCTAAGTTAGTGTAGTAATGGAAGATTTTTTCCCCCAGCTTTTGTAAGTTTGCTGTTTGTGTTCGTAATTAGTTTTTTTTTTTTTGTATTTTGTTTGATGTATTTCTAAATTCTAGTTTTGACGGTGTGTGAAATTTGCTACACAAACACGATAGTATGAACTACACAATTGGTTTTTGAAGAATTCAAATAATTATTTCTTCTGTCGTTTTGTCCTTGGGAATGTATTGTCAATCACTTTGTAGTTTCGTCGTTCCACTTCTTCGATCACTCCCATTATCTGAAATAGACCCAAATGAATATTAAAATTTGATGAAATATATATAAAGAAAAGACAATATTGAGCACAATATATATATATATTGAAGCAAATTAACAGATCTAACATTGTTGGGTTGATGTTTAAGACGAGTTGTATATACATAATGTACACATCCATGTATCACCATCATTGCTGGTGATCCGATGGATAAATCTGTTGTATATATATATATATATATATATATATATATATATATATATATATATATATATATATATATATATATAAAAGTCTATAAAAAACGACCAACCAGCAAATTTACTATGTACCGGATCGTCTAGAATAGGCGATACTATGCAGATAAGGAAAAAATTATATCAGCCTAAAGATTTGCACAATATATATATATATATAAAATAGAGATTAATGGGCACAAAATAAAAAAAAAGAGAAAAATAACCTAAACATTTTAAGCATTCAGAATTGAAGGACCCCATCCTATCATTTATGATATAATATAGATGATACCTCCAAATTTAAAACATTGCTGTTTTCAACTATAAAAAAAATATTGAAAGAAGATTATATAAAATGAGGAGATATGGCATGATTGTCAACGAGACAACTATCATACGACAGCGTTCAAATGACGTGGATATAACAGATAATTTGGCCGTTTCAGAATCTAAAGAACTATGGGTAATTTCATTGTTCGTACCCCAAAATGAAAATACCGTCACGTCATTGGTTGAATTTCCATTGTTTATGAAATTTTTAACCAATCACGACGTTTTGGTGTACATTTTTGAAAATATTACCCAGGATGCATTAGATTCTGAAACGGCGAATTGTAAGCCACCATACGGCCTTAAACAATTCAAAACCAAACCGTATCATAAAAAGATCCAACATGAAAATGTGACAAAAAATTAAACGGCCAAATTTATGTCAATACACTTTGCAATAAAATAAAGGCAACAGTAGTATATCGCTGTTCAAAACTCGTAAATCTATGGACAAAAACAAAGTATGTTGTTCGTCTTTATCTGTTTCTTGATTTGATTGGCTTAGTAAAAATTGATATAACAATTGTTCCAGTTAACAAACAAACAATCCCCTGAACACTCAATAGATAAAATTATCATTGCACACACTCAAATATATATGCTGTATTAAACAATTATGCAACGAAAAATAAAGCATTAAATATAAGTATTTTCCATCACATCTTTAAAAAGTTAGTAGCTAGGTTCCTTTGATAGACAAAAATCGTACTGAAATTGACACTGCTAATTGTGTATCGTTTTGGTTATTGTTATCTATCCACACAAAAAATCAAAGTAAACACAGTGTAAGCGTTCAAAAATCAAACAACACATTCAGATTTAACCTCTTTATGCAATCAAATGTCATGAAGAGCCATATATTCATTGACATCTAAAACCATTTGAAGCGGCTTTCCTTGTCCGCTCATAAGATGAGTTCGAGGGGCAACTAATCCAATCATATCTGAATAGCGACTTTGCATTTCGCCGACAATTCCTTGCACCTTTACAAAAAAAGTCATCGTAATTTAAAAATGTATTCAAACGTAAAGAAAGACATCCTTACTACTTCCATGTCTATTTGACTTATTTCTTTTATACAATCTTATTTAAAATAAGTTTCCCCGTTTAAAACCAAAATAATAATTAAAAATGCATTAAACAGAGCATTCTAAATGAGATAATGACGCCATTACACTAAATCCATTGGATGTTTGATGTGTACTGATTGATACTTCAGTCGTGTATACATATTTTATTTTGTCAGTTGTTATAGGCTTTGAACTTACTGTCAGTAATGCAAGTACTCTCAGATCTGTACGTATGCGTCTTTTTGTTGTTAGACATCATGACGATGGATAAATAAATACCCTGCCACGTCCTGTCTGTTCTTTTGTTTGATGTTTTTCTTTGTATCGATCTGGTGAGCTAAGCCTTTTTCGACAGATTTTTATAGTTTTTTCTTATGTAGTGAGACCACACAACTATTTATGGACCTGTGGAAGGATAGGATAACTGTAAAATGCATGTACCGCATCAGGAATATGACAGTTGTTTAACTTCTTCAATTAATTTATAACGTTCGATTTTGACAGTTTGTATGAACTTCCACTTTTTAAATTTGCTTTTGAGTTCGTTTTTTTTTTTTTTGTTATATATTTTTTTTTTACTTGTGATACGTACCCATACATAGAATGTTGCCGCCCCTGCACTAGCCTGGTTAACATTGTCAATGAGAAGATTCCCTAACATCTTCCTAGCACCCAAAGCTATATCCAGCTCTAGTGTATCAATGTCAAACAATGCTATTCTTCTTTTAATGGATTCCTTTCCAATTTTACCCAGCAATGCTTGTACATTGTCCCAGTACTACAAAATATAGAAAACCAAACAATGGTTGTATGCATCGACTGTACTTGTGTTTGCAAATATAGAATACATTTTTCTGTAAAATATCTAATGTATATATAATTAGAAATATATTTTTTTCCAAAGAACGTAACAAAAAGATGCCGCGCAATATTCTAGTAATATATTATAAACATGTTTACTTTTAATACAACAAACAGAAAAAAATTGACCCAACGAAAATTTTCAAATCAAAGCTTAATAATATTTTAGTACAGTACTATATAAACATTATTAACTCATTGACTTAAGTCTTTTGGAATGGAATAAAATTATCATAATTATACTTATTTTACTAAATTTTAAGTTTGCTTCTGTATTTAACTGCTTAAGGGGCTACTAGCGGCATTTAGCTTAACATTAATTCCATAGTTTTACCTTACGCTTTTAAATTTTATTTCTAAATTTTGGATATTATTTTTCTATTCCATATATAGCTACATTTTGTAGTTACCTTTGTCTCCTCTTCAAAATTTCCCAAAAGGAGCAGTGCTGCTTTCATCACATCGTGAATTTCCGGAATAGGACTCGGATATGAACGAATCTCTGCGAACACTCTGTTATCTAGTGCCAGAACATCATGCATTAGTCGTTGTATATTACGGAGACGTGCTATCAGATCTCGAGCTGTGTCAGTTTCTTTTGGCATATGTCTTTCGTAATTTTTTGTTTCTACAATGTCTACTGCTCTTTCCAACAAATCGAGCTTCTTCTGTTCAATAGCCAAAAGCAAAGCTGCAAAAAAAAAAATCAATTTAGTTGCAACACGACTGAATAATTTCTTTTATATATTCTGAAGTACTGTATTCGATTAAATTACATTTTTGTAGAATATTGTAATCATCGAATGTCTATCACGGCTTACTTTTTTTCATTAGCATTTGATGTGATGTGTTTTTACATTTGATGTTCTCTGTATCACTTTTTGACAACATGGATGTATGTTTGATATTTTTCACTTCAATTTACCTAAAAATAATCACCAAGGGTAACTAGGATAAAGACTTAAAACATCCGATGCCCTTTATTAATGTCACTATATAAATAAAAAGATGTGGTATGCTTGCCAAAGACACAACTCACCACCAAAGACCTAATGACGTAGAAGTAAGCAAATTAAATTCGACATATGCTTTCAACAATGAGCAAAATTCATACAACAGTACAAACTATAAATGAAACTTAAATTCCAATGTAAAACAATTCAATGAGAAAACTAACGCCCTGAAAAGCAAATATGATATTCAGCAATAAACGACAACAAATGAATTACATACAGGCTCCTGGCTTCAGATTCTAGTTCAGAAACCTCCACTTCCAGAATGAGAAGGTTTTTTTGAAAGAAAGCGTAAGAACTTAACGCTATGGGTTCTTTAAAAAAATATTGGAATAAATCAATCCGTATCTAATTATCCATCCGAAAGGTACAATACCGGATCAAAAATAGGAATGCCTACCAAAATGAAAACTTACTTTTGCGCGTTGATTCTATGTCTTTCAGTGTTATTTCATCAATAGGAAAACTAACAATCAAATAATTACAAATATTGACTTCAACTGATCCATACGTTTTGTCTTCAACAAGAGCAAAAACACACGCTGCTGACTCTTCACCGGGAGTTGTTTCTATATCAATCACATGCTTATCATGTGATTCCACTCGAATACCCTCGGTTTCAGTCGGAACCTCATCCAAAGATTCTTTCACCGTTATCATTTTCACTGACAATTGTAAGTCCTCTAATTCTGGTTCTTCGAATTTAAACCTGAGTTTTGTGAAACCGTCTTTTGCAAATATCATTCCTTGAGTATGCTTAAGAGGAGTTAATCCAAGATCCTCTAGTCTATGATCATTGTTTGGACCCCAGCCAGCAGCCCCAACTCTAGGAAATCCAGAGTATGGACTAGCAGCTTGTTCACATTTAATTTTATAAATGGCTACCCAATCAAAGTCATAATTCTTTTCTGTAATTGTTGTGTCTTTACCAACGAGTTCAAATCGATAAATTCCACGTTTGGGAAAGCGTAGTTTCACCACAAGTGCTTCCGCTATTGGCACGTGAATGAAGTCATGTTGAACTTTTTTGTCCTCTAATATTTTCCATTCATTAAATTCCTTCATATAAACTAATGCCATAAATTTCAAATCTTTTGCTCTCTTTTTCGGAAGCGCAAACATCATTTCTATTTCACCATTTTCTGTAGTAATTTCACACTCTTGATGAGATAAAAGACGTAATTCCAACTCGAAAAATCGTTCTTTTAAATATGCTTTTTCCTCCCATTCTTTAAAAGTGATGGGATCTTCTAACAGCTGCCATTTTTCCTCTTCTGGAAAGTGCGTATGAATCAAGTGCTGTGGATCAGGAACAAAGTAGTTCTCATCGGGTTTATACTGAGCAGCATTTACTGCTTTCTCACTTCCGAGAGCACATGCGCCCCAGAACGCATTAACAAAACGCCATTGACTGCTAATTAAAACAGCATTCCATTCACCGTAGTGAGTTTTTATGTCCAGTTTTTGTCCAATTTCATAAGTGTTGCCTTTTAAGTATCCATGTATTACAACACAAGGAATTCCAGCAATACTGAAAAGCAAAAACTAATATATTAGACATCAAACTGTAGAAAAGTATCTTCTATTTTTTACTAAGCTTAAATGAAATACACAAAAAAAAAAAATTACAGAAAAATACCGATGGTCCTTAAAGATGTAATTGTTGGTAATTTTAAGAATGGAAATGGGGAATGTGTCCAAGAGACAACAACCCGACCCAAGAGCAGAAAGAGGTGAAGGCCACCAATGGGTCTTCAACACAGCGAAAAAATCTTGCACTCGAAGGCGGGAATTATCTAACCCCTAAATAAAAATGTGTACTAGTTCAATGAAAATGGAATATTTTTTCAGCAATTGCCTTTCCATATATCTGATTTTTTCCAAATATAATAAGAAGATCACCATTTGGGACAATTTCGACAAGTTTATAACATTATATGCACAAAAGAGTCAATATGACCGGTTTTAATCCCCCAAATCCTTTATATCACCAACCTCAGAAATCATACAACAAAAACACAAGTATCAGAATTCAACATAAGCCTTACTTGCACATTCTATTAAACAGCTGGGAATAATTTCCAAGTCTTTCTTTTATCTTCATAAGATAGAACATGGTGTATCCAACTTTAGGGTTCTTTAAAGGATGAGACAGTTTATTGATGTTGAGTGAGGTCAACCACACATAAATGGCCCTGACCTTTGACATATCGTCCTCGTATTGGTCTGTTAGAAGGGACACTAAAGATTTTAATGTCCCTGATGTCGCCTTTGATTTCGGAATCTGAAATAGGTTCAAATCATAAATGTGAGTAACAGAAAATTTACTTTCTAACATACAATATTCTAAAACAAATCTATTTGAAAGGAGACCATTTCAGCTTTTGTGTTCTTTCTTTGCTTTAATGTAACGTATGGTTTTTTCTGAGTACTTAAAAGCCTTAACGTGAGTTCACTTTTGAAAAACCACCAGCCTTTTTATGTTGGACTTCTGCCACGATATTTGATTTTGCATATCGTTTGGTTCGTGTAACTTAAAGATTGAATTTTAAACCCCTGGTCTATTTCTTGAACTTTTTAGCTATAAGTCAATTACTCTATGCGTGCGTATTAAAAGACATAAAAATGGGATTTTTTTTTTTTTTGATGGATAGCAATCTCAAAGTCGTATATCACACATCGCATTTATAAATAAGTTTAAAATATAGGCAATGTTTGGCTAAAACATAACCTTGTTTTTGTCAACATAATAACGATTTGTTTTATTTGACAATAAAAACTATCCCATGGTATTAAAAATAGCATGAAGTAGATGAAAATAGTCCGATTTGTTTTCTAAATAAATTAATACGTACACCAGAGGCGCATTTGTCAACCTCAGCATAATCCTCCGGATCGAAGAACTCATTTTTCCTTGTGTAAGGAGAATGCGGTGGTGGTATCTCTTCCAGTGTTTTCTCGTCCTCGTCTGTATAAAAGTGGTGTGATTCGGAGAAGGTAAGTTGCCGGAAGTCACCAAATTTGAACGTAGCAAATTTCAACGAAATTCGCCTTCCTTCCTGTTAACAAAAAAATATCATAAAGCTTAGCTATATTTCATATGTAAGAATAGGATTAAACTTTCTGACATTGACGGCCACAGCTATTATATAATTGGCAGTACTTATAGGTGCAATTTATACATATATATGTATTTTAATAAAAAGTTATTTATTTATTTTATCTTGTATTATTTTATGCTTATTTTGTGGAGTAATAAAAATATATGGCGTGAATTTTTTTCAATTGAAAGAGCCTTTCATACGTTTAAAATCTAACTTTTACTCTAATGAAAGGACAAACTAATAAATGTTTGGCTATATCGTCCGTCAAGTGTAAAAATTAAAACAAACATTAAGTCTATTATGTTTTTAAAATTGCAGTTTATGTTATCAAATGTCATCAAAGTTTGATGCGAGTGAATAAACATGAACTAACAATTATTTTGGTTAAGCCTTGAAAGTCCGTAAACGGCAGATGTATCCTTAGTTTCAGTTCAAACTAAAAATTATTAATAGACATAATAAAATAATGCTAGGGATAAAGCTGTGTGCTTATTCAACACAAGGAGGCTATGTAGTTTTATTATTCAAAACTTTACAATTATAAAATGCAGATGCAAAAGTCACATGTTTTATAACAAACTCGTGAAACAAAACGAAAAATGACGAAAAAGACAATGTCATACAAGCAACAGTCTGTGTTAAGAGAGAGCCATATATCTTGCACGTTAAAGACACCCTTGTAGATTTCGAAAAAGAGTAGGCTAATGCCACTACAAGGCAGCACTCGCACCCGCAAAGTGGAAAGGGATAAATATAAGTTGCAAAACTTGTTTCCCAATCCACTATAAATAAATATGTTTAAACTAACTAAACTACATAACACTGCATAAAAACTAAAGACTAAGCAACTTATTCTTTGTATTAATTATATATGTTAAAAGACACATAACAGTTTAAATTGTCCATGTTATTTAATCATATTTCTGTATAAACTCCCTGCCTTTTCATGCAAACATATATCACTACTTTTATTAGCTAGTATATCTACCAAAGTGTACGTGTAGTGCGCTAAGCAGCATATAATTGTATTTATACGGCGTGATGATTCAAAATACACATTTGTCATTTAAACAATATTAATTGGTTTTAACATCATTGTTGATCATATTTTCCATATGTTATTCAGTACATATAATTTTAAACTATGATGGCTTTGTTAAATTGTAGATTGATTTGAAGGTTATCAAATACACATACAATATGATGTCTCTATCTCTGCACAATATATTTTATGAGGGAATGCCCTTTGTCAAGCGTCAAACGTCTGTGTTTCGCTATCTTAAGGATCAAATGAGCCTTTATTTTTATTTATCTTCAAATTGAGTAAAAAATCTTTCGTCGTAAAGGGTATCTCATCATTATTCGCAAGCATATTATAGTTTGAACATAAGAAGTCAAGATGAAATGATTTCTTTTTCTTTTATTTTGCGACTTTTATGAATAATATAGTAGGTAAAATTGTATTTTCACTCATGGTTTCAACAAGTGGTGGCTCAATATAAATTCAGATGATTCATAACATCTTTTGTTAAACCTTGAACGACTTATTGACATTCAAAGAGTTTTTCTAAATTCTAGTATGAAGACGGGTATTTTTTTGAAAGGCGATTTAAAAATGTTCTTTATGGGATGTGTCTAGAGACAACAGACCTATCAAAGAACAAAAAATGCCGAGGGTCACAAACGGGACTTCTAAAATGAAATGTTCTCTACCACATTGATGTTTGGGACTGTTGATGATGAGGGAAGTTTTTGACGACCTTGCCTGTCTATACAGCCCTCGCACGGTCGGTACTGGCTTGCGCCTTTTTTTGCGCGTTTAAATAATTAATTTTTAACCATAAGGTACTGTTGTAGTAGACCGGGAACTATTTGATAAATATATACATTCATCATGATTGAACATAAATGATGAATGAGTCAAAGCTCTCACATTCATTTCGACCTTTAAATAATAGGTCAATACGTTCAAATACCATAAAAGGAAGTAAGTTTTTTGTAATTCAATCACACATTCATCATGATACGGTTAAATACTTATATTATTTCTTTCCCACATTGTTAAACTTTTCAATAATAATGATTTAATAGTTAAAACATCGCAAAATACAAAACTGTACTGTTTTATTATTTTTATATTCGTTATACGACAAGACTTTTAGGGGAGATTTTTACCACATGTGAATTTTAAGTACATTTCCTATCAGACTATCAAACTTTCGTGTTGAACTTTTAAAGTCCTTTTTTAAACAAGTAAATATATTGATGTATAGACTTTGTCTGGAATGTGTCAACGGGATTGCTTACTTGCTTTATTTCGATCAGATAAACAAAATGTCATTGCTTACAGTTCAGTTCAGTTTCAAGATATTAAAATAGATATATTTATATATTAGTTGTTATATTATAAGAAAAAATGATAACTTTTTACTTTATGTACTAAGCAAGTTGTAGGCTTGTGCTATCCAACACAACAACGTTGTTTGCTTGTCTAAAGCTATAGTTAACTTATCCCTGTATATAATCTGTTATTGCATTAGGAAATGAATATGCAGTCTTAAATTGTAAGAAACATCAAACGAAAACCAAATACAGCAAATCAACAACAACCACTGAAGCACAGGCTTCTAACTTTGGACAGACATTTGAAGAAAGTTGAAGGTCATTTTTTTTTTATAAATTTCCTGTTTACAAAACTTTGAATTTTTCGAAAAACTAAGGATTTTCTTATCCCAGGCATAGATTACCTTAGCCATATTTGGCACAACTTTTTGGAATTTTGAATCCTCAATGCTCTTCAACTTTGTATTTGTTTGGTTTATAACTATTTTGATATGAGCGTCACTGATGAGTCTTATGTAGACGAAACGCGCGTCTGGCGTACTAAATTACAATCCTGGTACCTTTGATAACTAATTGCAGATATAAGAAATAAGCCTTCTCTAACATAAGACAATGATGAAATCGCAATGCATACATTTAAAACATAAATTATAGAATCGGCTTGAAAAAAGATCAACTCATCAGATCGGCACTAAGCACACACAACATTGGATTGCGTATAAGTGAACTTTTCTTTGGTACATTTGGAATAGTTTTGATAGAGGATATGCATGTCTTCAAATAGTAATTCATGGTAACATGGGTGCGTACCTATCTGAGATGCACATATCTTAATGTACCAAGAAAGTGCAAGGAAAAATGCACGGGAGTTCAAAAACATGTAGAACATAGATTTAAAATAAAGTAATAGGTTTTATTTGTTATGTTTAAAATGACACCTTCTGAAGTTCACGTCATAACACGTCATAAAATATCTATCATTTGTATACTACTTTTATATAGTAATCTTTAGTTTCATCAAAATGTTTTGTTTTAAATCATCGGCGTTAAAAATTAAAGATATATATATTTATCAATTTGTATTTGTATTTAATTTTATCGTGTCTAATAAGCCACATGATGTTTAAAAGGTCACAATATGTACCAAATCAGGCACAACTAGGAAATAACTGTTCTATATGAGAGAATGAAAACGGAGATTATAGAAGAAGAAACAAAATTTAACGTAGAGTAAAAGTAACTTAGTCTGGCGTCTCGAAATCATAGACAACATTGCAGCCTTCTGAAGAATCCAGATACACTATCGCATGTTCAATTATTACGACTTAATTTATAAAAACAAGCGCAGAGAATGAATATTCTTTAAACTTTATAATCTCATACATAAATTGTGAGAGATAAAAGAAAGATTTGAAATCGAAATATTTTCCCCAAACATGTTAAGCAACATAAATGTGGAGTATGGCTGTATTACCACAAACCAAAAGAAAAACAGTTTTATGATATAATTTAGCCTACATTTACACACTGAAAAGTAATGTTAACATGAATATATTTTGACTCCATATATTAAACTCACCATTTTCACGATTTTTGATGGTACATAATTTTCTCCGGACGATTTACTTTGGTCTGATCTATTGGTTCTGGCGCTCACTGTAGATCTAGACCGAGGACCATGCCCATTTTTCACAGATTTGGCGACAGTATTATCCCTATTCAGTCTATCAGCTCCTTTCACTGGAGTAATGTTCACACTTGCTCCATTCCCCATAATTGAGCATAAGAACTAAAAATGCTTAGAAACGTTTGAAAATATGTGATGAAATATCATAATAATTTTTATATGTTGTAAGTTCTCTGCGTAAAGCTGTGAAATAACGGACCAACTGGCGCAGTAACTGTTTAAAGGGTACGTGTACAATGCATTATTGTTTAATGTTGCGTGCGTAATTAAATTACATAAATTTTTAAATTAAAATGGTTCATATCACAGTGTTTTATCTCGCATGTTCAATAAAGGTGCCTTTTTTAGTTCAATAGACTCAATCATGGCAAAATCACACACAAAATATTTTTAAATTGTCTACCTTGTCTTCCAAAATTTTATTTAGCTAATGCATGCTATCCTCTTCGGTCTGTTTATACTCTTTTTCTTTCTCAAAACACAGCGTTATTATGTATGTTAAGATAACCAGTGGCGAGGATTATTGAACCCAATCAAAACTGTAAAAAGTCGATTGAATATGCTACAACAAGACAGCAAACAAACAACACAACAAATCTGCAAGACATTTTGAGTTAAGCATACTACCTTCAACAATAGATAGTTCGAAGTGTAATATACATATAAAAATCTATCTGCAATGGTTTTGAAGTATTCACAATATTTGATAAATTATGAAAATGCATAAGTAAAGTAAAGGTAAAATTGAAAATGGGGAATATGTCAAAGAGACAGCAACCCGACCAAACAGCAGACAACAACCGAAGGCCACTAATGGGTCTTCAATGCAGTGAGAAACTCCCGCAGCCGGAGGCGTACTTCAGCTGGTCCCTAAACAAAAGTATATACTAGTTCAGTGATAATGGACGGCATACTAAACTCCGAAATATACACAAGAAAATAAAATTACAAATCATACAAGACTAGCAAAGGCCAGAGGCTCCTGACTTGGGTAGGCGCAAAAATGCAGCGGGGTTAAATATGTTTTTGACATCTCAACTCTACCCCTATACCTCTAGCCAATGTAGAAAAAACAAACACAATAATACGCATGTAGAAAACGTGTTATGATGATGGAAATGTTTAACGACCTTGACTGGCTCTACAGACCTCGCACGATTCCTTCAATACTTGTAAGAAATTGCAATGTAGAGTAAGAGTGCAGTTATCTTGAGTAATCTCCAAATCAGTAACATCAAAAAGGACGATTATCTGCATTATACCTAGAAGATGGTCAGAGTGGAAGGTCTAGAACTCCATATCCAGTGAGAAACTGTAAAGCAAAGAACAGATATACATTTTATTAACAAACACAAAGAGAAACAGTGAAAAAAAATGTTAGTAAGATTCTTCTTTTATAAGGACCAGAAAAACATGTTAGGTGATTCATATCTCACGCTGGATACAGAAGGGATATCTCCGGCTTCAAAATATGAGTATATTGTAGTCTATGTAAGCCATATTTCACGTAGTATTCTTTACCCAAAGGTAATTTGCTTTGGTCAATATTGTAAAAACTAAATTAATGAACGAAAAATTCAGATATTAACAACTATAAAGCACCGTATGACCTTCAACAATGAGCAAAACCAATGTCGCAAAGCAAACTTAAAATGGCCCCATGTGATAAAAACCTATATTCAATTTGATACTTATCTATGAGCCAGAAATACAGATTGGTTTGTTCCTCATGCTTCTCTAC
The DNA here is from genome assembly GCF_965363235.1 of Mytilus galloprovincialis. Classification (NCBI taxonomy): domain Eukaryota; kingdom Metazoa; phylum Mollusca; class Bivalvia; order Mytilida; family Mytilidae; genus Mytilus; species Mytilus galloprovincialis. Next base: position 41,006,667 of record NC_134850.1, on the reverse strand, counting down.
GCATCTCTTTTTAAAATTGAAAATCAATTGTGTAATTCAAATTCAATTAATGGCAACATTGAAATTGAAACAGTTAAGGATATGTCAACATTTCAAATATAATGAAAAAGTAGTAAAATATTGGTAAAATTGCTCCGATCTTTCGTAAGACGATTTGATTTATAGGCACTATTACGAGTATTCTTACATGAACACAAACTGGATTTACTCTGTTCGAAACCATAAAAATAACATTATATATGTATATTGAATGGTTCAAAAATATTTGAACAGTCGTGTATGTATCAAATAACGAAGTTTGAAGATAATAACTTCTTTATCGCGTCTTAAAATGGTCTTTTGTTTGATGCTGTTGTATAGGGCTAATCAACGAATGGCTCGTTTAGTCGATAACCATTTAATCGCTCATTAAATATGGGGGCCTTGACATCAATTTTATAATACGTTATACAATAATTGTGTCCTCGTTTAAAAGTTTGGTAATAAAGGCATACGGCGAAATGTTATGTCATAGATGTTTATATTGTTATTAATTTTTAATATATGATTAATCATTTACCACCTGCAATACACATCTCACGATATGATATGGTAAATACATTTTAAAACAACAGTTCCTTTTTCGAAGATTAGGTTTTGTAAATAGAGTGTACGTTTTTTTTTATTTGTCCAAGGTAATGTCTATCTGATATTGTTTGACATCCAAACCCCTTGTTTTGTTAATTTTGTATATACAATTTGTCATAGATCAAATTTGTTTGCACCTGTCCTATGTTAGAAATCTGATTTTCAGTGGTTGTTGTTTGTTGATGTGGTTCATCAGTGTTTCTCGGTTTTTTTTTATATACCATTAGTATTGTCTGTTTCCTGGATTGTTTTTTCGATAGTCATTGTTTGTGTCCTTTATATCTTGCTATATTTGGTGTGAGCCAATGTTCTGTGTTGAAGACCGTACTTTGACATGTAATGGTTTACTTTTTATACATTGCGACTTAGTCAAATGTATTTAAATATTTGAAGAAATTTTACGAATTTTTATGCTCTTTAACTCAGTATTTGATTTGTTTGTTTCCAACTGTTTCATTCAAAGCTCATTGATGAGTATTATGTAGAGGAAACGCTCGTCTGACAAAACAAATGTTAAGCTTGTTATCTTTGATAAGTTTTACATTGACCAGATTATACAAGTACACTTTACCAATCTTGACAATATCTCATAAAATAAAGTGAAACCCTGCACAGTCTTCTTACCAACAGAATGAGCTTACTGTGAATATGAGGTCATATTCTTCCTTTGCCCAATAGCTGCACTTTCTGTATTATAATCCAGTCATTCTATCTTTTCTATACGTTTGAAATACCAATACTGCAGTTTTAAACATATATAACAAGTCAACTGCACCACAATTTTTATGAGAACTATATCTATTCATTTATAGACTGTATCAATGCTAGTTTGACCACATGTTGTTCCTTCAATGTTATGTTTGATGGCATAATGTGTCACCGAAAATTTCAACATAATTCCAATATAAAATTAGTAGCTTTGTAAAATTAACTGATAACAAGCTTGTCATATACTTAAATTTGCTGCTTTAGTTGATACTATATGAAACACGATAATGCATATATGCTAAAAGGAAAAGTAAATGATCGTCTACCATGCAAATCACTGGCTAATGAACAGTTAATTAGCACACACAAGAAAAAGGAAATCGAATATGAATAGTTACTGTAGGTTTTTGCCGTGAGTTTGAAGGTTTAATCTTGTTGATAGAATTAAGAACAAATATGACAAATGAAAAAGTATAAAATTGAGAATAACAGGGCATTAAAACATACAATGAAAATTGGGCATTAAAAAACAAAAAATGGAGATCTCAAATATAAAGAATGAAAAATAATGGAGACTCAAACATATTTTAATTATTAAAATTAATTAATATGTAAATTCAATCATCGTTGATATTTTGAAACCAAAATAAAACAAATGTAATCACCTTACATATGCATGTGACAAACGGGTTAAACTTCAGTATTTCGTTTAGACCCTCTCAGAACGTAAGGATGGTGTTTATTTTTAAGTATAAATGTAAATGGCACATTTAAACTCATTTAAAATCATAAACGTTCATTTGTTTATCCGTTAAAATGAATAGTATGATTCAGATGTTAAAGTACATTTTATGTGTTCAATGAAAACTAAACACGTGCAAATAGTTAAATCAACTGAAAATATACAAATGATATGTCATATGTATAATGTTTCTTTTCTGAATCACATGAGTGATAAACAAAAGGACGAAAACAATTTTTGGTCCCCATAAAGAATTTTATCACAAACTCCATGTATTTACTATATTCAAAATAATATCATTTATCATCAAATTACAACGGTTTAAATTCAATTGAAAGTACTTACGGTTTGATTTTGATTTTAAAATAATTATAAACATGCAATGTGCATAACATTAACAAACATTTAATGTGCATAACATTAATAAACATGCAATATGTGTAACATTAATGCACAAACAAACAAAATACGAAAACAATATTTAATGTACTTAGGTACTGGCATGAAAATACGGATTTTTTGTGTTATTAAAATTTGCTGTTACAAAATATTAAAAATTATTATAAATTAAGGAATGTATCTCCCTCGTGCAAAGCTCTGATTCCTTTCACGAATTTGGCTATACTTTTTGGACCTTTTGGATTATGGCTCTTCACCTTTTATATAAGCTTTGGATTTCAAATATTTTGGCCACGAGCATCACTGAAGAAACATGTATTGTCGAAATGCGCATCTGGTGCAACAAAATTGGTACCGTTGATTTTATTAATGTTTATTATTCTCGTTTAGATTGATTCATATTTTGTCATGCGAATGGCATTTTATAGCTGATTAAACTGTATGAGGTTTGCTAAATTGTTGAAGGTCACACGGTGACAAGATAAGATTGACTAAAAGCAAAACAATAATTATTTTCTTTTTTCACGCTACAGAGGGAAAGTAAAACAATTAAAAAACCGAACTCCAAAGGAAACTGAAAACGGAAAATCCCTTTAAAAGTTTGAATTTGAGAGGTCTTGCTGAAGGTATTTCCAGGCTTCGGACGGTCGAAATAGTTACTTATGATTATAATGTGTTGTAGACATATTACAAATCATATGAGATTCTTCAAAATGATAAGAGAATTGTTTGAAAATAGTTTAAATGCTAGACACAATGGATGTTGTTTCATAACAATAATACTATCCAACTCCGGGCTCATCGAAGGATTTTACGCATATTTTTTTAAGGCAAATTTATTTAAAGTGGAATACAAGAGTATCTTTGCTGAATTTCTAAAACGAAACAAAACTATAAAATCTAAAACTACACTCAAAGTCATGTAAAAAGTAAAATCACAAAAATACTGAACTTCGAGGAAAATTCAAAACGGAAAGTCACTCATCAAATGATAAAACACATCAAACGAATGGACAACAACTGTCATATTCCTAACTTGGTGAAGGCATTTTAAAATGTAGAAAATGATGGATTGAACCTGGTTTTATTGCGCTAAACCTCTCACTTGTATGATAGTCGCATCAAATTCCATTATATGAGATTGTGTATCTCTAAAGCTATTTATTAAACAAATGAAATAACAAAACACAACAAATTGTTATGTTTTTTTTTAAATCATATCGACAAATTGGTTATAGCGTTTTTTTTTTTCTAAACACAAGAAATAAACCATTATAAACAAATAAAAAAAATCCGTGATTATCGTGAGAAACATCAATAACGAAGCAAAAAAATCAAATCAAATCAAATCAAATCAAAACAAAACACATCAAGACCAAAAAAAAATTAATTTGTATCCAATGTAAACCTCTTATTTCCCTCATATAAAAACGGAATATTTAAAAAGCACACAATGATCACATTGAAATATACAGAGAAAAGACAATTAAGGTAAAACAAATTGGCAGCCTTCTGGTTTCGTCGATGTGCTAAATATTATTACATTTATCGACTTGAAGGAGTTTGTTGGATTCTCAATGATCGCAAATGAAAGTTGCAAAAAATTGCTTTCTTCGTTTGTGAACAGATTTATAAAATTGTTAAGCAAAGCGAACGGCGTAGGCTCCATTTTAAACAAAAAGACGGTAAATAAAAAAAAACTAATCATAGATACCACTTAGGCTTAAAAGTTTGTACGCAAAACGATGGCCAGTAACGCTCGAATACAACAAGTTAAAAAAAGGTCAATATGATAACGTCCCAGTTTACATGCTTTCATATTGATTCCTTATCCAAACGAAAATTTGCAGTTTGCATTTAATGGGAAAAAATTGAAACTGTACAACTTTCATTCTTAATATTGTTTTGAATTTGTGCCAATAAACTTTAAAGGCGCTGATGCTTTTAATATAAACAATCCTCTTTTGCCATCACACTACATATCGTTACTACACATGCCTTTTTTGTTGAATTTCAATAATAAGCATCTTGTTTGTATGAAGTTGTTTATTTCATGCATAAATAATGGGACTGAACAACGCCCAACATGACACAGATCTCGCACTTTCTTAATTTATATCAAACAAAATTGCATTTTAATTCATTAAACTACAAAAAGAGCATACTTATATGTGTCAAAGGGCAAACAATTTAGTCCTACTTTCATTAAGAATTATTGATATAAAAAGTCAATTTAAAGCTAATTATTAACATTTTGAAATAAATCATTGTTCAGGGCAATGAGAAACATGCGGTTGGTTGTCTACATTAAGCCTCAATTACTTAAAGATGAAAACACCCTTTGATCATATCATGGGGGAAATGTTTTATAATTTTTACATACATTGTATTTGATGAAGACACTTATTCTTGTGTATTTGTTTAATGTCCTGTTCGGTTAGCTTGTTTGTCTTTTCGTTGTCTCAAACAAAATTGCAGTTTTATCCATTTAACTACAAAAGAGCATAGTTATATGTATCAAAGGGCAAACAATTTGACCTACTTCCATTAAAAAATTATTGGTATTAAGAGTCAATTTAATGCTAATTATTAACATTTTGAAATAAATCATTGTTTAAGGCAAAGAGAAACATGTGGTTGGTTTTCTACATTAAGCTTCAATTAATTAAAGATGAAAACACCCTTTGATCATATCAAGGGGGAAATGTTTTATGATTTTTACAAATTTAATTAAGACACTTATATTGTGTGTAATGCTGTACGTGTTCTGTTAGTTTGTTTGTCTCTTCGTTGTTATATGTATCAAAGGGCAAACAATTTAGACCTACTTCCATTAAAAAATCATTGGTATTAAGAGTCAATTTAATGCTAATTATTAACATTTTGAAATAAATCATTGTTTAAGGCAAAGAGAAACATGTGGTTGGTTTTCTACATTAAGCTTTAATTAATTAAAGATGAAAACACCCTTTGATCATATCAAGGGGGAAATGTTTTATGATTTTTACAAATTTAATCAAGACACTTATATTGTGTGTAATGTTGTACGTGTTCTGTTAGCTTGTTTGTCTCTTCGTTGTCTCAAACAAAAAATTGCAATTTAATCCATTAAACTACAAAAGAGCATGCTTATAAGTATCAAAGGGCAAACAATTTAAACTTACTTCCATTAAAATTATTGGTATTAATGGTTAATTTAAAGCCAATTATTTACATTTTGAAATAAATCATTGTTTAGGGCAAAGAGAAACATGCTGTTGGTAGTCTGCATTAAGCGTCACCTAAATTAAAGATGAGAACACCCTTTGATCATATCTCGGGGGAAATGTTTTATGAATTTAAAATATTTGATCAAGACACTTATATTGTTTGTATTTTTTAACGTCGTGTTCTGTTAGCTTGTTTGTCTTTTTGTCTCAAACAAAAAAAATGCAGTGTAATCCATTAAACTACAAAAGACCATGCTTATATGTGTCAAAGAGCAAACAATACAGTCCTACTTCAATTAAAAATTATTGGTATAATAGTCAATGTAAAACCAATTATTAAAATTTTGCAATAAATCATTGTTTAGGGCATTGCAAAACATACGGTTGGTTGTCTACATTAAGCTTCACCTACATTCAAGATGATGAAAACACCCCTTGATCATATCACGAGGGAAATGTTTTATGAATTTTACATATTTAATCAAGACAATTATCCTGTGTATAACTTTTGACATTGTGTTCTGCAAACGTGTTTGTCAATTTGTTGTCTTTCGTCTTTTACCAAGGCATTGTCAGTTTATTTCACTTATATCCGTCCGTTAAAGCGCATAGGGTTTGTTAAATCAAATCATCTTACTGACTTCAATGTTCATTTCACATAATTTTATTACAGACTGAAAATCTACATTTTGTAAGGATTTCGAGTTTATTGGAGTCATGCAATATATTTGTTTTATTCAATGATATCATTCAAATTCTTGTAAACATTCAGGGTCGTCCGTTCGGTAAATTTGGTGCATATTTTTTTTAATCGATTCTTCCTTCAGTAATTTGTGGGTCTAAAATTCACTTGAAATACTAAAGTGACTTTACACATAGTAACATGTGCACATTGTCAGGATTCAGGTTTTTCAAAACATTTGCACAGAATATGTTTTAGATAGTCATATTCTGGGTAGATTTTGGTATATAGCGTGTTGTTTATTTCCTTTAAACGTCTACTAGTGTAGCTAGAAAGAAGGTGGAAAAAATTGAAAACAACACGTTAATAATTTCTTTCGTTCGAAGCGCTTTTCTGGATTTACCTTCATCAGGAACACTCAATGCCAAACATGTGAAATCCGAAGATGTATAAGTACCGAAACCGTTGAAGAGCTACGTACATGTTAAAAATACCTAAAATAAATAGCCAAATTCTGCTAAAGCCAACTTTGCCGGAGGGAGTTGTAACCTTTGTTTCTTAATAATTTCAAAATTGATAAACGGACAACTTTAGCAAAGTTTGTTAAATCATATCAGTACCAAAGTACTGACTACTGAGCTGATGATACCCTCGGGGACTGATAGTCCACTAGTAGAGGTATCGATCCATATTATAAATATTTCACTAGATGAATAAGTATCTTTCAGTTTAAAAAAAATCAAGAAATCTAAAACCGCATTATTTTTCCAGCCTTTACTCATCAGTTCCACATTTCGATACATACAATAAATCATTAAAAAAACTCAGGAGATAAAGTACATCTGCCGATGAGACAACTGTTATATATCTGTATGTTGTATCCGTACTTTCCGGAACCGTTGTATTGTCTTAACCATGATTGTTGTGATGATTACATGTATCAGCCTCTTTTGGCGTTTGAATCCAAAGAGAAAGGATCATAATTTGAAAGTTCTTTTTATTTACAATCTATATATTTGGTCTTTAGTCCACCAAACTTAAGTCAGGTATTTCACACAACTATCAATCAAAGTTCTAATGGAGTCGAAGTTAGCAATTACCGTTCAACTGTTCGATCTTTAATAATGAGAAACACTCATACCTTATAGTAAGCTTTAAAAGGACTCGACTTGACAAATGCGAAATTATTCAATTGGTTTAAATATTTCATAACACCAACATTCTAGGTAACAATCTCTAAAATGTAAACAAGCGAATTGTTTATCTTCACAATTGAGACCTGTTCTACGCTTTATTCCTTCGATTTTGATTTAAAAGGGTGAACATTTTGTAAACATTTAAAAAAAATTGTTTATTTGATGCATAAATAGTTGCACTAAACCAAGCCCAGTAGGACATACACTTCGCACTTTCTTTTATTCAATTATCAATTTACATTTTAATCAATAATTCTACAAAAGGGTATGTTTATGTGTGCAAATGAGCAAAAAGTATAATCTTCTTCTTCTCTTAAAAACACAGATTGATATCTCAGTCAAAGATTAACCTTTGAAAATAAATCATTGTTTAGGGTAATTAAAAACTGGTTGTAAGTTGTCTTCATAACGTCAGATACAGCAAAGACGATTACATCCTTTAAAATTAAAGAGATGTATCACGATCTGAGAGGTCGAACAGTTGAAGGCATGCCAAGAAATGCTAGCTAAAAATTCCGGTAGACCTCCTACGGCACTCATTAGTAGTTAAAGATTTGATTTCATTCAACAAATTAATTTATGACCTTTATGTACATGTCGCTTAGAACACGGTCATATACCAAATTGTCAATATTAATCATCCATGTAATTTGCTCTATATGATATTTGCAGAATTTCAACGGAGACAATTTCTTGGCATGGTATGGAAACTACATACAAGTTTGATACCGCTCTGAGTTGGGACGTATATACAAGTATGATGTACATGAACTAACAACAACGACTGTTCTACAGGCTCCTGGCTTAGGACATGCACACAACTATTGTTAAGGGTTTTAAATATGTTTAAGTACTCAACCTTCCCCTTAACCATGTTAACGCGTGCCAGTGGTGTAACGGTACATCATGATAAATAAAAGTGTTTACATACTTCAATGAATTAAGGGATCTTGCAATCGTAATGTTATATTTAATAATGTATTCTGTTTCAATACGAAAACTTGGAACAAATATGCAAACAACAAGGTTTATGTTTAATATGCACCGGGTTATTGTGGTACTTAGACATTAAAGAACATATAACAAGTATTAAAATTCCTTAGTTTCGTAAAGAATAATAAAACTAATCTAATTGATAAAAAATATGGGAAATAAAAACAAATTGTACATATAAACATGTCGAAGGCCGTACATTCACCTATGGTTTACTTTTTTTTAAATTGTCACTTGAATGGAGAGTTGTCTCATTGGCACTAACACCACACCTTCCTATATCTATGTTTTATGTAAAAGTAAACACGAGCAACAGCTATGATCAAACGTACTCGATGCACATAAACATCTTTATATTGATCATATTCAAGCCTAATTGTGTATATAAAGGCTGCGACTCATAATAGAATATTTCATTCTTAAAATGAAGACATTTCGAGGCAAATACGATACACGTTTTAAAAATATGTAACAACCTAATGTTTTTTAGACACGTGAGGAATTTTAACAAATTCTTTTATAATTTTTTGGTGTTCAGGCAGCACAAATGGATCTTATCATATTATATCCTTCAAGAGAGGTAAAAGATACAAAAGGGATATTCAAATGTGTTAGTCGAAAACAAACTGACAATGATATAGCAAAAACTAAAAATTTATATTCATGTAAAACTACTAATTTATATAATACAAGTTTATCATTAATGAACAATTTATACGACATTCGAAGGACGGAACTTTCGCCATTATCAAGAAGCAGGTGAATATAATGTTTCATATATTGTTGTTTTCCATAAGGGACAGTATGGTTCCGTTTTGTCAAAATAATCTAAGAATCATCGATGATGAATTGTTCATTTGCAAGTGAAGAGTTCTATCTCATAGAATCCGTATTCATGTGATCTTCAATGTAACCCCTAATTAACTATACGTGTTCAATTTTTAAAAGCAAACGAATGTCAACATTGAAAATTTGAAAAAAAAAAGGTAAATCATTTGATTGACTGATTCGATCCACAAAAACTCACTTATACAAGTAAAAATGATTTTTAACATATATTTTTAACCTATAATATGAAATTAAAAAGACCTAGAAAAAACTCTAATTGCACTAGATCGCTATCTATTTATATCTATATTTATGTTTATATCTCACATATGACCATTGGCAGTCTTTGCAGATCAATTCAATAGATGCTGTCTAAACTCAAATATACTCGAAACGATGATACATATTATCGAGCCCATACCTTGTAAATTCATCCATTTTAAAAACCAGTTGTTTGAATTTTACGGGTATTGTTCCTCTTGTATAAATTATTATGGCATAATTCTAAAAATCTACAAACAATAGAGATTATGGTTGATTCTCCTATGATGAAGACATAATATTTTGATCAGTTTAATTGAGGTTAGAATCTGGCATTTCAGTAGAAAAATGTCGAACTCCATTGAAAATTCAAATCGGTTTATGCCTCAACAAATGGCAAAATGTAAAGCTCAAACACATCAAACGACTAGAAAACAACTGTCATTGACTTGGTACAGGCATTTCCTTTTGTACAAAATGGGGGATTTGACTTTGTTTAACTGCTAGTAGTCCTTTTAATATTATACGTTTTTAATATAATACATGCTTGTATTTTTTAAACCTTCATTGCTTAGTCCATTTTGATGAAATACTTATGACGTGGTCAAGTACTTATACATCCAACCATTGTGTTTGTGTGCTATGTTCAGTTTTGAATTCTTGTCCATCATTTTTGCTTATGTCCTTTGTGTATATGCAATTTTGGTGTTTCTTTGTTGAAACAGTTATTTGCTTTTATAGTGATTAAGATTATATTACAATGTTGTCTGCAGTACGCTAATTTTTGAGATTTTTACATGGTATGTCTGTTTGTCTTGCTCACACATTGTTGTCAATATAATAAAATTCAATGTTTCATACAAGTAAGAGTTTTAGCTAGCTATATATACATGTATATATATAACCAGGTTTAAACCACCATGTTATACATAAGGAAATGCCTCACCAAATTTACAGTTTTTCCCATTCGTTTGATGTGTTTGAGCTTTTGATTAAGCCATTTGATTAGTTTGATTAGGGAATTTCTGTTTTGAATGTCCCTTAGAATTCGGTATTTTTTTTATTTTAATTTTAATTAATTTATGTTGACCACTGTCTTTATGCTTAATTTCTTCTGTTAACTAATCTAACATGGATATCAAACTTCTTTAAAACTTAGTTTTACTTTCTGTATTGATATGCGTTTCTTTAAGCCACATTGGCTACAGATATAAGGGGATTTTTGAAATGTGACTACTGTTGCCTTAAATTGTTAGAAGAGAGTAAATACGGTGACCTAGAGTTGTTAATTTTTATATCATTTGGTCTCGTGTGGAGAGTTGTTTTAAAAGCAATCATACAACAACTTCTTTAATACATCTAATCAAAGAGGCTCTCAAGAGTGTGAGATTTGCTTTAGTTTTTGAGATGTAAATATTTATGGCAATCACTCCAAAATTGGTTTTCGATTTGTGAGGAGAAATAAACCTTGACCTGTGGATAAAACTGCATTTAGTCCATGTTCTTGTTAGCAACAGCGACCATGTTTGCTGATGGATCAAATCCCGGAACTCAACTTTTAAACTAAATACCCAAAGGAACATTCAGGAAGTGTACTGTGTTTTTTGGTTCAGTAGTTTCAGAGATGATTTTTAAAGATGGATGAACAGACAAGAGACACAAAGTGAAGCAAGGCCAAAAGTAATTTAAAACTTATTTTCAAAATATATTTATTTAACAGTTGATTAGCAAACTTTTTTATAACATATAACATTATTTCATTAAACAGATAACTGGTTAAAGGGACAGTAGCTACGATTTTGACAAAAATATGAAGAAATAACATAAAAAATTTGGTGCACACTGAATAACGCGCGTAGCGGGTTATTTAACAGTGTGCACCACATTTTTTATGTTATTTCGCATAGACATAAAAAATATTACAGTCATTTCTTATAATTTAATTCTAAATTCCATTTTAAACCGTAGAAAACCATGAAAAAACGATGATGACGTCACGGTCACATGACTAAATTATGTCTATGGGCTCATAACAAAATAACGTCAGCCAATCAGAAGACACGTTACATCCAAAATTAAATTATTCATTGGCAAAAAAATATTTTGGACGACAATTGTGCTTGCCAAAATTCCTACAATTAGCTTATTTTTGAAACAAAAAAAAGATAAATCTAGCTTTAATAATTTGATGCCATTTTAAAGACTGAACCATTTAATTGTGTTGCTGTGTTCTATTTTAAAGTGGACACTTTAAGAAAATAAAATCATTTTGTATATTTACCTAAAATTTTCTAACTGGAATGTGGAATAACAAAAACAAATTCGATACATCAAATATATTCAAACAACAAACAAAAAAACAACAAATGGCTTGTAGTTTTTAATCTCAGAACATTGAGACAAATGAAATTGTGTCTGTTATCAAATGGTTTCTTTTAATCACATAAAAAAGAAACCTTCAGTGAACCACTGACATATGAAAATAATGTTTTATGGGGGAAAAGTCAGATTGCCATAGCAGCATGTATAGTTTACAACAGGCGCACAAAAATATAACTGAACCATCTCTCTCAATATAATGAAAATGTAGGTATTTACGCAGCAATGGGGATGAGGTCCAGTTAAGGGGTCCAGTGAGATTGGCGAGGTTTCAGTTAAGCTTTAAGTAAATACTATGTTGTGGGTATTTCTATTTCTAATTAATGATAGATAACAAAGTTTTTGTTTTTAAATTCTTGAATAATGATATGAGGTTAAGGACAAACTATATAAGTTTGGGTTAATATCGAAGGGCTGTAACTTTAAAAAAGAACTGTATCACCAGAAATGAAATGTGACCAACTTCTATACTATTTTATCAAAATTGGCGGAGTATATCTAAAAGCATAACAAAAACTAAACATCTTTCAATTTACATTTTGATCTTAAATTAAGCACTGCTTTGTAATAAAAAAAATGACAAATTTAGGCATGATTTTGAAAAGATTAACAAAAAAGTTGTCTGAAAGTTTTTAAAATACCACTATCATATAAAAATATATAGTTTTCATCATATACAAAAGTTAAAGCCATATAAAACATGTATGGTAAAAAAATATTTGTCATTGTCGATTTGAGGTTAAATATTAATGTAGAGACCAATTTCTGACAAACATAACACGAACACAAGACATAATTAAGATTAATTTACAGTAAAAACAACCAATTTTCATAACCAATCATTTTTTGTGGACTTTCCCCATGTACAAAAATAGCAAAAGTATAAATTGATATGAATAACTTGGATCTTCTCTTATTTATAAAATCATATAGATCTTTTGACTCAAATCTGTTACAAAGAGTTAACAAAATAAAAAGTGTTATGGAAAATATTTTGGTTTACAGTATTTAAGAAATATCTTTTTGTGGGCAGCATTATTCTTAATAATTTCATCGGACCACATAGATAACATTAATTTGGTTAAAATTGATAAATTCAGGTCAATTCCAATAAAAAATGAAAATATTCTAAATAAACTACCAATTTTTACTGATTTTCATGAACATTTTTACAATCCATTCCATCTCAATTTTTTTTTATATCTCCCAAAGCAAGAAAGATTCAAGGCTCAAAATTCCTTATCTAAATCTACTTATTCTGACTTTCAAAACAGGTAGCAAAGATTGCAACTGGGTACACATCTAGTGCATTCCTGGTTACCCAGCACATTGCACTGTTTTCGAATATATGATCTAACACGTTTCATTGTTTTCCAAATATGAACTTATCAACAATGATCAACATCACTATAAGCATGATAAACATTTGTATCACTCATTCTTTCACATCTTTCTAACTTTCACTAACAAAGAAGTGATTGCAATGTATTTTTGATTCTGTTCATTAGACTTTCAGATACCATTAAAACACATGATAAACATATTTCATCATTCTTGTCTCAAATTAATCTAGACATGATCAAAAATTTAAAAGACCATGCTTTTTGACGAGTTTATATTGATCTGGAATCTCCATTAAAGCATGTAGAGCAAATGCAGCTTGAGGATTTCTAGCTGTAGACATTATTTTGTGAAATTCTACAAATTGAAAATTGTCAAACTTTCGTGCTGGGATTCTGTCATCAAATTCTTCCATAGTTTCCCAGGGTCCATCTCCAACACCAACCATTACAATTGACAATGGCCATCTTGAAGCTTCAACAATTGCATCAATTGTCTCCCTTTCATTTGTCACTTGTCCATCTGCAACTATCACAAGTATGTGATACTGAAAAAAAATATATAAATAAAATATAAATGGTGATCACAGAGATTTATGTCTATCTAACATCATGAATATGGATTGCTCCAAATGAAAATAAAAACAATAAAATCAATAATTGTTTCTCAAATTATTATGCTTGTTACTTTATGGGTTTTTTTTTTAAAAAGAAGCAGTAGAGAAAACATTTGTTATTTCATTAAAACATTTATTGGTTTGTATTTTTAATTTTGATAATTTCGAATTGTTTTACATTTTGTCATCCAAGTGCCTTAATATCTTTACATTCAGTACAGATCTTGCTCATTGTTGAAGTCTGTTTTATGGCCAATCTGCTTTTGGGAATTGTTAAAAGAAAAAATTTCCAATTTTTCTGTTTTGAGAACTTAGTCATATTTAAGACAAATTTCAAACAACAGAACCAGTTTTGTGTGAACAATGTCTCCTACGGTTTCTCAACTCAAATCATTGAAATTTACTGAATGTTTGCATACCAATTGAAGTTCTACACATTTAATAAAGGAATTTATCAAAGATTTTTCTTGAAATTTCAACATTTTATATTTCAACATATTTAAATGGTCGTTAGTAACAACAGACCATGATACATTATATAACAATCATTCTTTGCAAGCCACTTTTTTAGTCTTTAAACCAATTTTTTTCTATTAGATATTTTGGTGTGATCATCTTTTCAATAACACATAACCCTTGTATTTATATACATTTGTAAATTAATTTAAATAAACACTTACAGATTTAGTTTTTTTCACTGTATCTATAGCCTGACGTATCAATGGTGCAAAACTTGTAGGTCCACTCAACCTTACATTGGGTGTTAGTTCATTATAAGCATTTAAAACATCATGGAAACCATTGCAGTAACCCTGAAAAAAGTAAAATTGATTAGTAAATGAACTCGTTGATTATATTATAATAAATCAGATGGTTTTGTTTTATTGTAATTTTGTTCATTCCTTTAGCCTGCATGTCATTTAAATTCTAAGAAATTATTTTCTTCCTTTCAAACCAGTGAATTAACTCCACATTGACTTTGTCATGTACAAAAAGCTCCCTACCATAGTTTTATCTTGCAAAAAAAGTGAACAACAACATAATGATGATCTTAACTCGCAGGGGAATCTAGATTTAGGTGACATTCATATTGCTTAGTCACTAGTTTTCAATGTCGTGTTTTGTGGATCGGTTTGTATTTTTTAGTTTTTGTCTTTTACCATGGCATTAGGCCAAATAAAAATATATGTGTGGTTCCGGTTACATACTTTTAAAAAATAGGGTCGGTAGGTCGGCAAATCTTTTTTTTTTTTTTTTTATTTTTATTTTTGAATGTCAAAATCCGGAAAAAAATCGTGTGTTTACCAAAATTGTTTCCGGTATTAGACACGCCCCAACCGGAAGTCCACCATTTTTACATGTGTTTGGTTGTAAAATAAACAGTCATGATACATTTTTAGTTAATTTTGTTGCATGCTGTTATGAATTGTTGCATTTTAGCCATAACAGATACTTGTGATGGAAATTCAGATGACAGAAATCTATGACTTTAATTATTTTAATTCACAATCCTCAAAATTTGATCGTTTGAAAATTTATTTTTCAGAAATGAAAAAAAGTTCTAGGGTCGGGGGGTTTTAACTAGGGTCGGTCGGGTTACTGGAACCACACATATATTTTTATTTGGCCTTATCAGTTTTTTTCATTGATTTTAAGAGTTTAAAATAACTAAGTGCCTGCTGCCTCTATCTTTTTTGTAATAATTATATACCAATACATTTATTCAGGGTTTGCTACTTCTAAATAGGGTTCCTAGATATTGACTGACCAATTTTTCACACAGTCCCTCTGACAAAAGGCCTGCAGTCTATTTGCATTTGACCTTCTTTTTTGTAGTTGAATTAACTTCTATAATATTTTGGCAAATAATGTAGATTCATTTAATTTTGTTGGTAACAATCATAAAGGATAGAGGAATAACTAATTTTGTTGATTTTACTGTGAATTCAACAAAGTTACAAGTAATTTGTAGTTTGTTGAATATATATATGTAAATTATTAAGTCATCTGAAGCCAAACTCAAGGTGCTGGATTTTCTTGCTCTGTTGAAGACCTATTGGTGGTCTTGGGCTGTTTTCTGCTCTAAATCTTTGGTCAGGTTGTTATCTTTTTGACATATTCCCCTGTTGTTTGTCTCTTTGACATATTCCCCTGTTTAGATTCTCAATTCTTTTTACCTTTTTTTAACCTGGGAAATTTATCAGTAATTATTTTTACCTGAGACCTGAATGAAAAGACTGATCTATCCTTTGTAGATGCATCTCCAAATCCAAAGGCTGGAATGATACCATCATCATCAAATGGTTCTAAGGTTTCTCCAAGGATACAGATTACCTGTAAATGTAAATCATTATATATAGTTACTGATGTACAACTAGCTAGTCCTGATTTCTTCATATTCTGTCATAAACATCAAAAGATGTTGCAAGAAGGATATTATACTTATATACTAAGTGCATATATTCTTGACAACAAATGAGATAAAAATTCTATTAACAAATGCTTGATATTTTTTTCCATATAAAAGTTTTTATCATAAATGTATTATTAATGTATCAATCAACAGGTAAAAGGAGCTGAATGGTGTATGTCAATACAACAACAAGGATATAACACAAAACAAAAAGACATATAGTGGTTAATGCATATGATTGGTCTTCAATGCCAAATAAATCATAAATGTCAAGCTCCAAATCATCCAA
The DNA here is from genome assembly GCF_965363235.1 of Mytilus galloprovincialis. NCBI lineage: Eukaryota > Metazoa > Mollusca > Bivalvia > Mytilida > Mytilidae > Mytilus > Mytilus galloprovincialis. The sequence goes on along the minus strand of NC_134850.1, from coordinate 40,989,984 downwards.
ATCTTGAAATTTTGAATAAATTTAACATAGAAACTACAGGTATACAAAAATCCTGTAATAAACATCAAGTTCATAAAAACAAAGGCAAGTGTATATTAAGAGACATTCAATTGTCAATTAATGTGTGAAGATCTAATTTGGAGCACATAAGATAATGCCTGGAAACCAAAACGTTGATTTTATGAAGAATGCTACCATAAAACATGGACATTTACAATTTTATCAGATATACGTGTAGTATCAACTAAACTGAACATAAATATTTCAATACAATTCAAGATTTAGAAAATATATAATATTATATAATGTATATATTATAATGCAAGTGGTATACTGCAAGCCTAGAAAAAGAAACATAATTCTGTTTAAATCTCCTATTAAAGTCTTAAATTAATTTTGTTGTGCACTCATATACATGTATACACTGGTAGATATAGTTTAGGTTATAAAACTAGGAGTAAAAACATTAATGTGTCCATAGTACATTGTACACTGATGACACACTCACACAGTGACACTATCATTTTCTTTTCAGTTGACTGTAAAATTGGGGTAAATTTGGGTAACAACTCTATTAATTTGGCATTAAAATTAGAAAGATCATATCAAAGAGAAAATGTGTACTCAGTTTTAAGATGAAAATCTGCCTACACCAAAAACTTTATCCTCAAACAGATGTACAAACAAACACACGAATGAACAAACAGACCAACCCATGCACAGACCAAAAAAACATAATTGCATTATAATAGCACATTGAAGGTGACATCAGTGAATTCACATGTACATTTTAATGTAAACTCTATCAACTTCTATTTGTATACAGAATCTTCCTATACCAATGTTTGAAAAATTACAAATTTAATAAAAGAAAATTTAGAATATTTATTATGGTACATGTAGGTAAATTTGTTTTCAAGTCTTTATTGGCAAACTTTATTTTTTTTAATTTTTTCCCTGTCTTACAAACTGCACCAAGTTTCTGAAGCAACCTTACATGCAATAATGAAATTAAAGTTTACCTGTTGATAAGGATTCATAAATCTTGGTTCTATTGCATGTAGGCTGTTACCCCCAAAAGTAATACGCCCTTGATGTAAGTTGCTGACAGTATAATCTATTCCTAGGAAAATAGTAATGAGTTTTATTGTTAGTATATTTTGTACTTTATACACAGTGTTAAATGATAACAACAGATTCAGGGTTTAAGGGATTTAACAGTACTAGCTGATTGTGAAAACTTCCCTTTCTAAATTTACATGTATCAACAGGATTTTTTATACTTTATACAGATAAATATATATATATATTTTTTTATACATAAATATGTAGCCGAACTGTAAAAAAAAAAATTTAAGCTGTCACAACACAATATGATAGTCCAAATAAATGATTCCCTCATTATTTTATTATCATTTTAGCATACAATGAAGTTTTCACAATCAATGTTGTCTGTCTTAACAGAATTTAGGTACAAAACATGTACATGTACATGCAATATATATTTGTCATCTAAACATACTCTTTGATAAGGATTCATTTCATAGGGAACAATCTGATGTAACGATCTGCCTCCAAAAGTTCTCATGCCCTGTTGAAGATTGCTTGCTGTATAATCCATTCCTATAATGCAATTGTCATCTTAGTCTTACTACAATTAGTGTGTTTTGTAACAGAATTTAAGAATCATTAACGTTGTGTGTTTGATTTCACTTTAACAATTTATCTTCATACAGAGACTGAGAGTAGCCAAAATCTCATTTGTAACTTTCTTTTCTGTTAAATATCAATATAAAAAAGAAGATGTGGTATGATTGCCAATGAGACAACTCTCCACAAGAGACTTATCAAGCTTGTTAAACATGGTCATGTGAATGTATGTACACTTGTTTACCATATTGCTCAAAAACATTTTCATTCACTTTATACGTAAAAAATGTCCATAAAACAACAGTGTGATTGCTCAAACTTGAGTGTACAACAATGTATACAAGTACACTTACTTCATTGTACAATTTTTATGTACATGTAAAATGTAATCTACTGATCTGACAATCATTACATATTAGTTCTCATTAAATTTTCAAATCATAATTCCAATAAGGAATTTATAAATAATAACACTTACCAAAAATCAAATTACATGATTCTAATCCTGCTTGCCTAATGGCATTTTGTACTTCCTCAAGGGAAGTAAACTTGTCCAGAATGGCATTATAATCAGATCCTCCACCACCAAACATGTTCCATATACTGTTTTGTTGCATACTTGCTTTGCTCTTCTGTAGATTTGACAAATCTGGATACAGTTTATTTGTGCTGCTATTGTTTTTATCTGTTGCTCTTTTTGACTGGTTACTTGATCCACCACAGAAGTACCAGATTAGGAAAACTATTCCACCAAATATAATTATGCTGATGAATTCCATAGTGGTGTGTTATACTGATTCTATTATCTTTAAGAACCTTTTTTGTTATATTTTCTTATCCAAAAAGATCTGTCCATGAACTGAAACTAAAACAAAAAGGAAAAACTCAAAAATCATTCTTTTCATCAACCTACATGTAGTGGTTAATCTACATACAAGTGTAACTGTGTGTGTGTACAATGTATGCTTATATGTTTTTCTTCCTCAGAATAAACTTCTGCTGTACCTTTAAAAACGTCTAATTTCAATATTCCATTTTTACAGTTTAATTAAGTAAATAGTTTTTTGATGACTCCTGAAAGGATTTAGTTAAAAATTTCAGACATGTTGACTTAATTTTAGAATATTAATAAACAATTTTTATATTTAGTTTCTCTATTTCTAAATGTACATGTGCATGTATATGTATATGTAAATCACTCTGTTGTTCTCTTGGAGCTTGGGTCTCCACCACTAGACCATGAACCCACACATATGTATGTACATTAAACTACATGAATTAATTGTTATTTTGTAAGTTCTTTAAATTTGTTAAGTGTTGTTTTTAATATTCACTCTTTAAAAGAACTACCAATATGTGCATTGTCAAATTAAAGAACAAAATTATTAATCATATACATGTACATGTAGTTGAATAAGATAATTTTTCAACAAATACAATACTTGAGATACAAATTATTAAGATAACAGGTAATTTGTACAAAATTTTAAATATAGATAAGATAAAGGGTGCAATATTTAAGATACATAAAATGGTATCAAAACAGTTTTCAAGATTAACTTTTATATCAACATACCTGGAGCTTAAACTATTGGAAAATATAAGTTAAAATAAAGGTCTAAGGATTGCAACTCAATACCAATTCATCATGTTCATTTTTAATAATCCTTTTATATGAAAAAAAACGTTACCTGATGAAAGTGTTTCTTTGTTTACATTGAACATGTTGAATATGATGTCATAACTTAAATAAAGTCACAACTAAATCCCTAACAACAGAACCAAAACCAGAAACGTTGCAGTATTTCCATTTCTTTTTTGACATGTTTGAATTAAAAAATAATTCATTCAGACTTTGTCCCCATTCACAGGTAATGCCTGCCTCATATTATTTTTTCTGTTTTGCTGGTGTCAGCAAAATAGACTCTGTGGAACTGCCTAAAAATATATATTCTTTCACTGGCTTCTGGAGCTTGTAACAGTTTAAAGATAGAATTTCATATTGCTCTTACCAATTAACTTTTCTTTAAGAGGCTCTATTGGTATAAGTTGTTTTCATACACTTAACAATAGTGAATAACAGTCTGTTCACTGTTGTCAGTTGACATAAAAAAAAAAGTCTTGATTAAGGTTCCACTAAAGTCAAAATATAGGACACTACAGAAATATATAAACTTTGCCTATATTTTTCAACCTATAATGAATAAACAGATTTTTTTGCAAATTAAGTGTTCACCCCCAAAACCGGTTTGGCCACGGTATCGGGATCATTCGCCCTGATTACATGTTCGCCCTAGGTTCGTTCGCACTGAGTTTGTTCGCCCTGGTAATCCGTTCGCCCTGGGTTCGTTCGTCCTATTTTCATTTATGATACCATGCTATGCATGCTATGTATATGTTATATATTATATATTTTATATTTAAAATTTATAATGAAAGAAATATATATTTATATATATTAAAATTTATGTATATCTATTAAAAGTTAAATACAGAATATTAATTAAATAAAATTCGTGGCTGCATTGTAACACTTTATTTTATAATTACGTTTAATTACTGTTGATTGAATTTTGATAGGCTGATTAGGTATAATTTGAAATCTTTGATATCACTGATTGGTATATGAATTGTCTTTGATGGATTAATAATGAAAATAACATTTTTCACAAATAAAATAGTCAGCTTGGATGGGTAAAAACACTGATGTACAAATTGTTAGGCATGAAAGGGAAATTATTTTCACAGCTTGGCTTCTTTGATCTCAAGTGTGTTTTGACAAATTTGTTATATATGGAAGTGGATTATGGAACCGGTGCATTATTCCATAAACTATGGAAGTGTACATGTGTATTTCTTGTGACAGAGAAGTCCGACCTCGTCAACATGCAGTTTGCTGAAATTCCGAGACACTTATTTCCCAAAACCAACAACACGTAATACATCATAAATAAATATTCGGTGAATGTAAACAGACTTCAACATATGCCATTACATACAAATAATTTAGTCTTCAGTTGTTTTACATTTAAAAATACAATGTAGTGCTGATTGAAATTCACAAAAACTAATTTCCTAGTAACGTAATTACATACAGATACTAACTTAGTTCTCAATACCTTGAAGTCACAATATCTTGTAGTCCTATAATTTACAGGAACTTATAACCTAGTAGCAGCTAGCTGTAGACAACATAATACATCGTAAATATTCGGCGAAATTGTAGACTGACTTCAACATATTCAATTAAATACACACAACACAACACTATAATAAAAAATATAAATCAGGGCGAACATACCTGGGGCGAACAGGTATCAGGGCGAACGGTCTCAGGGCGAAACGGAACTAGGGCGAACAGTAACTAGGGCGAACCGAAATCAGGGCGGACGAACCGAAATCAGGGCGGACGTACCCAGATTATTTGGCCACAACATAAAAATTTCAAATTTATTTTCAATTTTCACTGTCTGACTGTGTACATTGTAAATGTTAAGCATTTCTAAATGAACATATGTTCCCATAGTGTAGGACTTTATTCATTATAGGTTGAAAAATACAGGCAAAGTTTATATATTTCGGTATACGTAGTGTCCCATATTTTTTACTTTAGTGGAACCTTAATTTTCATAAAACAAGGAAGAAAAATCAAAATCTAAGAATTGCATTGTAAGAATTGAAAAAACTTACATTTAAACGATATTGTTCTTTAAGGTAGACGATATTGATCAGCTATACGATTCTGTTCAACTTAAATAACAAAAATATCACACGTAAGCCTAATTTTCTGACTCAATTTGTTTACACTGTGTCATTTAGTTACTAAAATCATGTCTTAAATATCTTTAGATAAAAAACGCATCAAAGATATTTATAAGAATTATAAATCTACACTGGTTAGTGACAAGTATGTTTTCTGGAAAAGCCACGTAATCATTAGGGTTCATGATGACGAAAATTTAATAATTTATTTCAAGTCTTATTTCGCTTAAAACGTCAATGATGCAGCAAATTCTAATTAGAAAAAATTACATCTGAAGGTAGATGGTCATTTAAAATCGATAGGATTTTTTTTATTTATCTGCAAACTTATATTAGTATATTTTTTTCTGATATTCACAAAAAAAGAATGATCAACACAAGGTACAAGTTAGTATCTTGTCTTAGGAAGGGATAAATCCTAGTTTGTAAAGGATCACTCTGATTCACACAAAAATTCTCTGAAATTGACATTATCAAGATGTTTGATTTCTTGATTGACAACCATGATAGTTGTTACGTTCGGAGGACGTGTTTTTCAAGACTGCGGTCGGCATTCCAATGGGAACAAATTGTGCCCCTCTTCTTGCCAACTTGTTTCTTTATTATTATGAGGCTGACTTCATACAGGAACTTCTTAGGAAGAAAGATAAGAAGATAGCAATATCCTTTAACTCTTCTTTCCGCTATATAGATGATGTTCTTTCACTAAATAATTCAAAATTTGGTGACTATGTCAAAGTGATCGCTTCTCATCCCATCGAACTAAAGATAAAGGATACTACAGATACAGTTAAGTCGGCCTCATATCTTGACCTACATCTAGAAATTGACAATGAGGGTCGGTCGAAAACAAAACTTTACGAAACAAGAATGTGTCCTCAGTACACGAATGCCCCACTCGCACTATCATTTTCTATGTTCAGTGTACCGTGAAATTGGGGTAAAATCTCTAATTTGACATTAAAATTAGAAAGATCATATCATAGGGAACATGTGTACCAAGTTTGAAGTCGATTGGACTTCAACTTCATCAAAAACTACCTCGACCAAAAACTTTAACCTGAAGCGGGACAGACGGACGAACGGACGAACGAACGAACGAACGGACGGACGGACGCACAGACCAGAAAACATAATGCCCCTCTACTATCGTAGGTGGGGCATAAAAAGAGATGATTTCAGCTTTCCAATTGTGAACTTTCCATCTCTAAGTAGCAACATTCCAGCAGCACCTGCATACGGGGTATATATCTCCCAATTAATACGATATTCCCGTGCTTGCATTTCCTATCATGATTTTCTTGATAGAGGGCCGCTGCTCACAAGGAAGCTATTACTAAACCAAGAGTTCCAAATGGTGAAGTTGAAATCACCCCTTCGTAAATTTTACGGACGCCATCACGAGTTGGTTGACCATTATGGAATAACCGTTTCACAAATGATATCGGATATGTTCCTTACGTCGTAACTACAATCCCCTTCCCTTTCATAAATGTGACCTACCGAATTAGACTATTTACCGGATTTGTTATCAAATAAGCAACACGGCGGGTGCCACATGTGGAGCAGGATCTGCTTACCCTTCCGGAGCACCTGAGATCACCCCTAGTTTTAGGTGGGGTTCGTGTTGCTTATTCTATAGTTTTCTATGTCGTGTCATGTGTACTATTGTTTGTCTGTTTGTCTTTTTAATTTTTTGCCATGGCGTTGTCAGTTTATTTTCGATTTATGAGTTTGACTGTTCCTCTGGTATCTTTCGTCCCTCTTTTATAAGGCGATAACAATTATTTGAATACTCAGTTTGAATAGAGTCTCAGTACTATACAAATCCTTGTTATCAGCAAAGACCACCATCACAGACACTTGTCTCTAAAGAAATTCTGTATTCCTTAATATATTTTTTAAGCTTTATAGGGTTGGAAAAAATCAAAGACAAATACCTGTGGCAAAGATCCATCAGAACCATAGGTAATTGGAGACAGGTCACATTTTTTTTAGCCCTCCCCCTTTTTAGCTCACCTGGCCCGAAGAGCTTTTCCCATCACTTGGCGTCCGTCGTCCGTCGTCGTCGTCGTCCGTCGTCGTTAACTTTTACAAAAATCTGCTCTTCTGAAACTACTGGGCCAAATTAAACCAAACTTGGCCACAATCATCATTGGGGTATCTAGTTTAAAAAATGTGTGGCTAAAAATAGAACATAGGGGTAAAATGCAGTTTTTGGCTTATAACTCAAAAACCAAAGCATTTAGAGCAAATCTGACATGGGGTAAAATTGTTTATCAGGTCAAGACCTTTCTGCCCTCAAATTTTCAGATGAATCCTGAATTGCTGCCCCTGAATTGGTAATTTTAGGGAATTTTTGCTGTTTTTGGTTATTATCTTGAATATTATTATAGATAGAGATAAACTGTAAACAGCAATACTGTTCAGCAAAGTTAGATTTACAAATAAGTCAACATGACCAAAATGGTCAGTTGACCCCTTTAGGAGTTATTGACCTTTATAGTCAATTTTTAACCATTTTTCGTAAATGTTAACCCGTTGTTGGGTTGCTGCCCCTGAATTGGTAATTTTAGGGAATTTTTGCTGTTTTTGGTTATTATCTTGAATATTATTATAGATAGAGATAAACTGTAAACAGCAATAATGTTCAGCAAAGTTAGATTTACAAATAAGTCAACATGACCAAAATGGTCAGTTGACCCCTTTAGGAGTTATTGACCTTTATAGTCAATTTTTAACCATTTTTCGTAAAAAATCTTCTCCTCTGAAACTACTGGGCCAAATTAATCCAAACTTGGCCAGAATCATCTTTGGGGTATCTAATTTAAAAAAAATTGTCCGGTGACCCGGCCATCCAACCAAAATGACTGCCACGGCTAAAAATAGAACATAGGGGTAAAATGCAGTTTTTTGCTTATAACTCAAAAACCGAAGCATTTAGAAAAAATCTGACAGGGTTAAATTGTCTATCAGGTCAAGATCTATCTGCCCTAATATTTTCACATGGATCGGACAACCCGTTGTTATGTTACTGCCCTGAATTGGTAATTTTAAGGAAATTTTGCCGTTTTTTGTTATTATCTTGAATATTATTATAGATAGAGATAAACTGTTAACAGCAATAATGTTCAGCAAAACAAGATCTACAAATAAGTTTCATGACCAAAATAGTCAATTGATCCCTTAAGGAGTTATTGCCCTTTATAGTTAATTTTTAGCATTTTTCATAAATTTTTGTAAATTTTTAGAAAATATTTTCCACTTTAATTACTGGGCCAAGTTCATTATAAATAGAGATAATTGTAGCAACAAGAATGTTCAGTAAAGTAAGATCTACAAACACATCACCATCACCAAAACACAATTATGTCATGAATTTATCTGTGTCCATTGTTTAATATGCACATAGACCAAGGTGAGCGACACAGGCTCTTGAGAGCCTCTAGTTTCTGATAAGAAGATCGCCCGAATGCTCGAGCCATATGATGAGAACCAAATATTAACTTACTAACGTTATAGTAGTTTGAGCCTGGAACTATATAAGAGGGTGGTAATGGGGGTAACGTTACCTTCATGACGAATAATGGTAACAATTCTTGCCAAATGACGTTAACGGTAATTTTTGGTGCATAACGATAAAATATGCACCTTCTTTTAGACGAAAAAAAAATCGAATGATTTTGACGAATCACGTTAATTTCTTTCCAAAAATAACGGTAACGATAATCATTTGAGACATCTATAAGGATATTTTGACGAATCACGGTAAAACTGTAATCAATTTGACGCTAATGGTAGCCGAACATGGCCGTTTGACGCCTGACGATAAAGGGCAATAATTACTACCCTCATATAATATGTCGATCAAGTTTTCCCTGATTTGTTTTAATTTTATATTCTATAGATCGATCTATTGATGTGTTTACATCTAACATGTGTCTAAGAATGTAGTGCATATAAAATTAATATGATTGTGTCGAAATATTTCTGAAAAAAATATTTAACTGGAAGAAAATATTCAATATGAAAATTCAAATTGAACCAAATTCAGTTATTCATATGTCCGGTAAGGATTTAATTTATCAATCTCATGTTTTAAAATTTAAGCTATTTATACAGTTACTAAGGTAAACAAGTTATTTTTAGTCAGTTTACTCGTCATACAATTTAATAAAAGGTTATAAACTTAATTATAATTTTTAGTTTCAAGTGTGCTATCTTGTGTACAGTTAAGAACTAATTTTATATGTGAGAAGTATGCAATTGAAATACTACATTGAATCTAATTCTTGGTTCTTTTTAAAAGTAAAAGGCCATTTCAATGAAAATTTTGTTTCCTTTGTATGAACAAAATTAGCTATGTTTAGCTGCGTATAGAGACCTAAAGCCTTATGCATTTTCACATGTATTGACGAATGTATGTTCATAACTAGTAAATCTGTTGTTCTTCGTCAAGTGTTTTGCAATTTTATTTTCTCGATTAAGATTTAGTTTAAACAAATGATAACAATTTGAAGGAGGTACTATTTGGATTGTATATACATGCTAGAAATATCATCGCCGCACAACCGTCAACAGGCACTCGTCTCAGAAAATAAATTTCCTATATACCTTGTTATATAAAGGTATATAGGGAAAAAAATTCTGAGACGAGTGCCTGTGCAACCGTCACCCAGAAGATGTTTCAACATTGGATTTATCTATAGTCACCAACATATTTTGAAAGTAGCCTATTTTCGTAGTATAAAATCTAATTTTCGTAGTATAAAATCTAAAAAAAACAAATCGCTTTAAGCGTCACACTAAAGTTATGTTTTTAGGGTTTGACTTATATTTATATTTTCGTATAGCCTTCTATGCTGCCGACATGTACATGTTAATTGTATTAGTAATGTTAAATATCAGAAAAATAACAGTTTAAAGTTCCAATCTTTTCCTAAAATGTTCTCTTTTCATTAATTTTACAGGCAGTTATAAAGAAGACTGTGATGGCACCATTACCATTACAAATCACGAAGATTATGATGTCAAATTTAAAGTGAGAACAACTCTGCCACATATTGTTAAAGTTAAGCCAATTTCTGAAGTTTTATCTGGAAATAGTTCAAGGAAAATCGATAGTAAGATATTAATATATACTTTCTAACGTCTTAAGGTTACTTTAACATGATCATTTATATCTATTAAGTTAAAATTAGATTTATCACTTAACTTTGGTAAAACTATTGTATTGTACGTACCTTTAATAGCTATAAAATAGTCAGCTATAAAAGGTCCAGAAATGACAAATGTAAAAAAAATCAAACGAAAAAACGAATTTCCTGCTTTATGTAAAAAAAAAAACAATAAAGGCAAAACCTATATGATAAGAAGGAGATGTGGTAGGATTGTCTTTGAGATAAATTACGACCAAAATTCAAATGAAGTGGATGTAAGCAATTAATTTGTAGGAAACCGTACGGCCTTCAACAATAGAAAAACCCATACCGTTTGTATAATAATTAAGATGGGGTGTAATTGCCAATGAGACACCTCTTTACTAGAGACCAAATGACACAGAAACTTACAACTACAGGACACCGTTTGGGCTTCATCAATCAGCAAAGCCCATACTGCATGCATAGTCAACTATGAAAAGTCCCGAAATGACAAATGTAAGTAAAACAATTCAAATGAGAAAACTAACGACTGAATGTATATATGTTACAGTGAATTTGTAAAATCACTGGACTAATCAGTGATTTTGTAAAATCACTAACAGTTTCAGTGGTTTTGTAAAATCACTAACAGTTTCAGTGGTTTTGTAAAATCCCTGAAATTTTAGGGATTTTACAAAATCACTGAAAATAGAGCTAGAGATTTTGTAAAATCACTGATTTCAATTAAGTATAACTTGCTATTAGAAATGTGTTTTTCTTATTAAGATAATAATAGACTAATGATCACTAATGATTTTGAAATATATTTGTTTATTAAACACTATGAGCTGGAATTAGTACATATAATGCTAATGACTAAAAGTCATGTAAACGGATATTTTGACCACTGTTAATTTACTTATTTTTGCATGGCAAGTTTGGGTGACATCTACTGTTACATAATTGCCCTGCTTTTCAATGCATGTCTGTATCAAATCAACCTGTACTAGGAAAATTGAACTCTTTGCTTATCATAGACTTAACAATAATACCTTTACTGTAGCAGCTCTAAGTTTTTTAAGTTGGCATTCCTCTCAAAGTTTCTTGTAAGTTCTAAAGCTTTGAATGAAACATTTGTGTACTTTTGATACCATTTTGTCCCTACCACCATGACCTATTGATATGTGAATTTTCTGAACTATCCTGTACATGTCTTCAAGACATACATAATATTTCTAATACATCTTCATCTGATGAATAGCGCTTTTAACGATTTTTCAAAGCTCCAAATTGAAGAACTTCATACCTACATTTAATAAAATATTTACTTTATTTGGATTAAAAGAGTTGAGAAAGTTAAGAAATTGTGATACAATACATTTATCTGATATATGACCAAAGTAAGTAAAACTTTTTATTTTTGCTTGGTTAGAACTTTATAAACATGCAAGTACAAAACACAGTATTCTTATCTACATGTATATTTTCTGTTATCTTATTTCATTATTATTTTGTGAATATTAATGTTATTTTGTAGGTAAATTTATACATGTAATAATACAACACTTATTTGCTTTTTATCTATCAATTTTCATGCAGCAATAAGATGCTCTTGCTCTGATATGCATGTAATATTGCCACTGGATCACATATCCTAACCCACTCAATTTCTTATACCTTACATATGTGTTTTTCTTCTCTAATGACAGCAATCAACTTATGTTCCGTTTTTATATTTGATTTTAAAAATTTGATATAATTGGTTTTATTTTATACAGTAATTACAGAAAAGAACTATAATAAATAGTAACTTTCTTACAAAAAATGTAGTGATAAGACAATGTAAGAGCTTGTTTTGTCTTGAACTCTTCTTTCTGTGGCTCATTGACAACATGTTCCATAATTTCATCATATTTTCCCCAGTTCTATATGTTGCACTTTAATTTTCCCTCAATTATTTGAAGTAACTTTTGTGTTTGTGTTTGCTCTTGATTTAAAGACCTCTGTGTCTGAGCCATTGTTCTACAGTATGTCAGTTGTATAGTGCATGAAAACTGCTCACTTGATATTAAAATAAAACCTCAAACATATTGAGTGTTACTGTAGTAGGCTTTTTTCACAGAAATACTTTAAAACTAGAGGCTCTAAAGAGCCTGTGTCGCTCACCTTGGTCTATGTGAATATTAAACAATGGACACAGATGGATTCATGACAAAATTGTGTTTTGGTGATGGTGATGTGTTTGTAGATCTTACTTTACTAAACATTCTTGCTGCTTACAATTATCTCTATCTATAACAGTACTTTCTGCGGAAAATGTTATTGAAAATCTTCAAATTTTAAGGAAATTGTTAAAAATTGACTATGAAGGGCAATAACTCCTTAGGGGGTCAATTGACTATTTTGGTCATACTGACTTATTTTTAGTTCTTACTTTGCTGTACATTATTGCTGTTTACAGTTTATCTCTATCTATAATAATATTCAAGATAATAACAAAAAAACAGCAAAATTTGCTTAATATTACCAATTCAGGGGCAGCAACCTAACAACCGATTATCCGATTCATCTGAAAATTCCAGGGCAGATAGATCGTGACCTGATCAACAATTTTACTTCCTGTCAGATTTGCTCTTAATGCTTTGGTTTTTGAGTTATAAGCCAAAAACTGCATTTTACCCCTATGTTCTATTTTCAGAGAAGAAGATTTTTGTAAAAGATTACTAAGATTTACGAAAAAATGGTTGACGTTACGCGCGATATTCGTACCTCATTGAAAATTCGGTGTAGTTGGCAAGATGCAAGTCCAAAATATATAATTTTGTGATATCATATTCAATGCTATTGTACGTATTTTAAAAAGTAACAATTTTTAATATAAAAACGAAAAAAATAATTGTTGAAACTATGTTTTATGCTGCATGCGACAAGCTTCACTTAAAAAAAACGGCGAATTTTAGGTTGTCCCGCGTAACATATTTCATTTATTGTAACCACTGAACTATGATTTTCGTCAAAACTATTTAATATTTTGTAAAACAGTTTTTTCCATTATTAAACAGAATGATTCCTTCAGTCTTTTATGCATTTTTTATGACGTTATGATGACGTCATAGAAAAAAACCGCGTTCCATACTACAAGGGCAAATCTGTCCCACGGGAAAAAAAATTGGTATTCCAGTTTTGAGAAACAAAAAACATACATCTAAAATGAAAAAAAGTTTAGTTTTTGTATTCACTACATCAATGTTAATTTGCTTAATTTTATGAATTTAAGGACAAATATCCTGAAAAATGATATATGATAATTTATGAGCGATTTTTCACTGGCTTACAACATTGTCGCATCACCATTTTTTGACGTAAAAACGAACTCAACTCAAATTAACGTCAATTGTTTGCTTATCACTGCTCTTATAATGTTAGAATTTAATGATTTTTTAAAATGTTATTTTTCTTAATTTTTCAAAAAACTAAAATACATCAATTTTCGATAAGTAGTTAAAAAGCACCGTCGATTTTGCGGAGTCTTACAAGAATGTCGCACTTGCTTAAAAACAACGTTTTAGTCGAATTTTTGGTTTGAACGTTACGAAATATCCTCGACGTTGTGTTACGCTTACATGTACGAACATCGCGCGTAACGTGGTTAAAAATTGACTATAAAGGGCAATAACTCCTTCAGGGGTCAACTGACCATTTTGGTCATGCTGACTTATTTGTAAATCTTACTTTGCTGAACATTATTGCTGTTTACAGTTTATCTCTATCTATAATAATATTCAAGATAATAACCAAAAACAGCAAAATTTCCTTAAAATTACCAATTCAGGGGCAGCAACCCAACATCAGGTTGTCCGATTCATCTGAAAATTTCAGGACAGATAGATCTTGACCTGATAAACACTTTTACCACATGTCAGATTTGCTCTAAATGCTTTGGTTTTTGAGTTATAAGCAAAAAACTGCATTTTACCCCTATGTTCTATTTTTAGCCATGGCGGCCATCTTGGTTGGTTGGCCGGGTCACGCCACACATTTTTTAAACTAGATATCCCAAAGATGATTGTGGCCAAGTTTGGATTTATTTGGCCCAGTAGTTTCAGAGGAGAAGATTTTTCTAAAAGATTACTAAGATTTACGAAAAATGGTTAAAAATTGACTATAAAGGGCAATAACTCCTAAAGGGGTCAACTGACCATTTTGGTCATGTTGACTTATTTGTAAATCTTACTTTGCTGAACATTATTGCTGTTTACAGTTTATCTCTATCTATAATAATATTCAAGATAATAGCCAAAAACAGCAAAAATTCCCTAAAATTACCAGTTCAGGGGCAGCAACCCAATAACGGGTTGTCGGATTCATCTGAAAATTTGAGCGCAGATAGATCTTGACCTGATAAACAATTTTACCCCATGTCAGATTCGCTCTAAATGCTTTGGTTTTTGAGTTATAAGCAAAAAACTGCATTTTACCCCTATGTTCTATTTTTAGCCATGGCGGCCATCTTGGTTGGTTGGCCGGGTCACGCCACACATTTTTTAAACTAGATACCCCAATGATGATTGTGGCCAAGTTTGGTTTAATTTGGCCGAGTAGTTTCAGAGGAGAAGATTTTTGTAAAAGTTAACGACGACGGACGACGACGGACGACGGACGACGACGACGGACGCCAAGTGATGGGAAAAGCTCACTTGGCCCTTTGGGCCAGGTGAGCTAAAAATGAATAAACTTATTAACAAATTCCCTGAATTTAATCAGTGAATCTGTAAAAAAGATCTTAATTATTTCAGGGATTTTGTAACTAGTCAAAATCAGGGAAAAGCAAATATGTAAAAGACATGAACCAACGGCAACCAATGAACTAAAGGCTCCTGACTTGGTACAGGCACATAAGGAATGTGGCGGGGTAAAACATGTGTTTAAGCACTTTAATAACCCTTCCCCTAACCCGGTACAGTGGTTTAACAGTACCAAATATAAGAACAAACCATATAAATCAGTTGAAAAAGGCTTAACTCATCAATTGTATACAATTAGAAATACAATTAACAAAAACAAAGAGTGGGTGTGGCTGAGGGATGCATGTGGACGGGTACTTAGACATCCCAAAAGCAAAAAGACACTTAGTACAGACCTGAGAGTTCTGGCAGTAACTGGCAGCAAGTTCAAATCCAATAACAACCAATAAGCTAGATGTGTCAAAGCGACACGAATGGCTCCGTCTCAAAAAATTAAAAAACTGCAATTTCAATAACATATGTTGACACAAACATGATGGTTGTCCCACATATCAAAATTCAACTCACAATTTGAAGGCGTTTTGAAAAAAAAACCGTATAACTGTGATTTTCAACAATTTATCAAAGTCCCAAGCCGGTAATTTCGGCAAAAATTAGAAAAGCGGAACGAAACTTAAACTTGATCTGTAACTCATCATGGTGAACTAACATACCAAATTTCAGCCCAATATCTGAAGGCGTTTAGAAAAAAAACTCTGTATAATGGTTTGTTGAGGAATGACAGAATAGCGGAATTACGGACAGGGGTAAAACTATATGGCACCGACAACTTCGCTGCGGAGCCATAAAAAATCATGAATCTAAGACTGATTTACATATGCATATATTTCTGAAATCATGTATATTTCAATTACAGTTCGTTACCAAGGACAGAGAACTGATCAGCATTTAAAGTTCATGGTCCTTTATCTTTCACTTAAAGACATAGAAGACAACGAAAATGTGGTATGTGTATAAATTCCTCTTTCTATGATAGAAATGGTAATGCCTTTATAAATGGATACACTATGGCAAAAGGTTGGAAACAGTCATTAAGTAAATATGCAAAATACAGTTTTATCATCTTGAATTTACATGAACACTTACAATTTTTTTTAAGGGTGTTGGGGTTTGGCGGGAGATACATAGCCTCTTATAATATTCTAATAGCATCATATATTGATAAATAAAGACGTGTTTTAACCGTCAAAGAGATACCAACCTTATATATATCCTTCATAAACGAAATGTAAGGATATAAACAACTACTCTACATGTTTCCGTATATTGTCCTCAAAAATAAACAAAACAATACCCGCACAAGCTATCAAAACGTGAACCCAAAAGAGAACGCTAACGGCCTGTTTTACCTGATTTACGGCGACCGAAACAACAAGCGGTTTTAAGTATAGTCAAACCTTATCAACATGTCCAATTTAAAACTTTGTATACGAAGACGTGAAATACGGTTGTTTTATTTTCAGTTTGAAAAATATAAGGATGACGTAGATCAAAAAAGACTTTCAGCAGCTTTTGTTATAAAACATAATTTGGATGAGGAGGTACGTGGATAAACTTATTATTCTACCATTTATGTTTTAATTATCACTCAATAAATGAAGAAGTATTGCAAAACCTTATTTTTATAACAACATATATCTTAGACGAAGAGGCAATGATAATAATCTTTATTTGTCATATAAATAACATTATACTTGTTACATAAACAAATTAACAACAACAATAAAATAACTGAGTTGAACACTATAAGTTATATGGTTTGCTACTGACCCCCTACGGATCCATAGAGGGTTAGTAAATTCCATAGGGGGTGAGGCCGTAGGCCGAGTCCCCTATGGATTTTACTCACCCTCTATGGATTCGTAGGGGGTCAGTAGTGAACCGTATAACGAATTTATCGCACGCAGGACTTTTCCTGCTGAGTTTTGTAGAAAAATAAACAATGAAATACGATAACATCAATTGACGACGTCACCATTAACAGTAGGACGTGACGTCATGAACCCCCTATGAAATTTACTAACCCCCTACGGTCTCATAGGGGGTCACCACGTGACGGCGCTAAACCAATCACAACGTGATATTTTACCCGCGGTGCGATAAACACATATATATTTATATTCAATGATAGAACAATGCGTACAAATAACCTCATCATAGATACCAGGACTAATTTAGTATATATGCCAGACGCGCGTTTCGTCTCATCAGTGACGCTCGAATCCAAAAAAGTTAAAAAGGCCAAATGAAGTACGAAGTTGAAGAGCATTGAGGACCAAAATTCCTAAAATTTTTGCCAAATACAGCCAAGGTAATCTATGCCTGAGGTAGAAAAGCCTTAGTATTTCAAAAAATTCAAATATTTGTAAACAGTAAATTTATAAATATAACCATATCAATGACAATTCATGTCAGCACAAGCACAAAAAGTGCTGACTACAGGGCTTGTGATACCCTCGGGGAAATAAATCTCCACCAGCAGTGGCATCGACTCAGTGGTTGTAAATAAACTCATCATAGATACCAGGACTAAATTTAGTATATACGCCAGACGCGCGATTCGTCTACAAAAGACTCATCAGCGTTCTTTGTGCTTGTACTGACATGAATTGTCATTGATATGGTTATATTTATAAATTTACTGTTTACAAATATTTGAATTTTTTGAAATACTGAGGCTTTTCTACCTCAGGCATAGATTACCTTAGCTGTATTTAATAAAAAGTTTAAAAGGCCAAATAAAGAACGAAGTTGAAGAGGCGACAGATACCAAAGGGAGATGCAAACCCATAAGCCGAAAACAAACTGACCATATCAAAGCAAAAACGAAAAACGACCGAAAGGCAAACAACGGAACAAATAACACAACATAAAAAACTAAAGACTGAGCAATATATGAAAAAGAGTAGGCTAATGCCGCTACAAGACAGCACTCGCACCCGCAAAGTGGAAAGGGATTAATATAAGTTGCAAAACTTGTTTCCCAATCCACTATAAATAAATATGTTTAAAACTAAAACTAAACTATGAACTCCACCGAAAAACGGGGGTTGATCTAAGGTGCTCTTCAAAAGTAATCAGATTTTGCTCTACATGGTACTTGTATTTTAAAATATAATTACAACACCTGACGTCACTGATACTGCTTTATAGCATGACATAGCTGAATGTGCATCTGAACAGGACACAAAGAGAAATCAATTTGGAAGTCTATCACCTAGTATATGTACTTCAAGTTGAGGTTAAAGTTTTATGCTTTTGATATCTAGTATTTGATTTAAGGTTTTAAATAGATAGGCTTGTTTCGTGATAGTCCAGTTTTTCACTCTTGCAGCCAAGCTATTCTTCCTGTAGAAATTGTTTTAATGATATGATTTATTTCGTTTTAGTTCCTTTCACCTATGGCTCGTAGCCATCAAATTACAGATGCAGATGATAAAGATTTTGGTGGCAAAATTCGAAAGAAAGTCCCGTGGTTAAAGAAGAAGTAAACGAAACAGATACGCATAATGCTGAGATTATCGTTTTTCATCCTTTGACTAGTATATCTAAATTACAAGGGCGCGAAACTTGAAATGTGACAATATGTAAATGAAAAGGACCATTTTTCTTTTTAAATTTAAAGTATGACAATAACATACAAAATTTATATCGTTTCAGTTTGAATTTGTAAACTAGCAATTATTATATATTACCAGCTTATGTCGATTTTACTACCACAGATACGGTAAATGATCTATGTTACCGATTGTGTTTTAATAAAATTATGTTTCTATCCAGTACGGCAGATATATGTGTGGTGTTCCGCCAGCTATTGCAAAACTATGTATTTTGTAACCGTTTTCGGCAGATTTTGATCTGTCTTGACTTGCATCTGCAGTACATTTGGTCGGTGATTTCATGAAAGGTAGCTGTTGTTCAATTCCAACTGGTATATATATATATATATAGATATAGATTGCCTAACAATGTAATTTTAACACACTATTTAGTATGTAAATATAAGAATGTTTAAAATATTTACAAAATAATGAAAATAAACGCAATATTTCGCTAGACCAACTAGCTTTATCAAGCGTGCATCTATCCAGGTGAAATCGGAGATGATAAGAAACTTTTGCAGCTCAATGTATATGTTGCACTTGGCTGCCTTGAAAATAAGAAAATTTTGCAGCTCAATGTCTATGAGCACTTGCATTTAGCTGCTTTGAAAATAAGAAAATTTTGCAGCTCAATGTATATGTTGCACTTGGATTTAGCTACCTTGAAAATACATAATTGGTAGGTGAAGTTAGCAACGTCCATTGGCCAATATTCCGGGATTAAAAGGACGATGCTTTGTTTTAAATTATTCTTTATCTTTCCTGTATCTTTTTTCGTCTTTTTCGTTAAGACCATCAGGTTCTAAAGTGTGGAGTTGGTGGATCCAAAAGTTTTCTCTTCTCCTTCTCGCCGTGGTGTCCCATTCGGTGTTGACTTCTATAATTTGGAAAGTAACATTATCAAAAGGATGTTTCGTTGAACGAAGATGTCTTGTGAGAGGACAGTTTTTGTTGATTTTGTACGATGAACGATGGTTATTGAGCCGAATATTAAATTTGTCCATTGTTTCTCCCACATACTGAATGCCACAAGTGTCACATATTAATATATAAATTGAGTTCTCCGTTTTACAGTTGGAATTAGAGTAGATGGTATAATTTTGTTTAGTAACGGAGCTGATGAAAGAACTGCTTGTATTGGCAGCTTTACAACACAAACAATTCCTTCGACCACATTGTTTGTAGCAACCGGGCGATGGATTAGGCTGCTTTGCTAATACAGATGTCACTAATTTGTCACGGATGTTTTTAGGTCTTCTGAAGGCCATGACTGGTGGTGATGAAAATACTTTTTTTAGATTTAAATCATTTTCTATTAATTTTCCAATGCTTCTGAACAATGGATGACACATTTTTAAAATCAGGATGGTAGGTGAGTACAAGGGGTGTTCTGTTAGCTGCTTTATTCTTATCTTTGTACTCAAGAAGTTCTTGGCGACTAGTTCTGTTTGCTCTATCGAAAGCGCTATCAATGATGTTGTTATTGTATCCTCGAACAACTAGATGTTTACGAAGTTGTGCAAGTCTAGCATTTTTCGTATTTTCAGTAGAGCATATTCTCTTGATTCGCAATTCCTGGCTGAATGGGATACCACGGGAGCAGTGTTTAGGATGGCAACTTTTAGGAGAAATAAATTGATGTTTGTCGTTTGTTTGGTATGAAGGTCCGTTATAATGGTTCCGTTCTTGATGTAACTCGTAGTATCGAGGAAGTTTATTTTCTCCATAGATGATTCATATGTAAATTTTATTGAAAGGTGGAAAGAGTTACAGTGTTCTAGAAATTCATTAAGATGTTCTTGTGAATCTGTCCATTTGAAATCAATATCGTCAATGAATCGGAACCATGATAAGGGCTGATATGGAGCACTAGCCAAGAGGCGTTTTTCAAGTTGGCCCATAAATATGTTGGCATATGACGGGGCCATTTTTGTGCCCATACTAGTACCGCCTATCTGGAGATAGTGTTTTTCATTGAAAGAGAAGTTGTTATTCTCCAGTACTAGTTTCAGAAGTGTAACAAGGCACTCAGTAGGAGGATTTTTTTCACTACGAGTGTTCCATGCCTCTTCACACGCTACTATTCCTTCGTCTTGTGGAATGTTGGTATATAAAGAAGACACGTCCATGGATGCAAGTATAGTATTGCTTGGTAGAGGATTGAGGCTTTCCATTTTCTTGAGATAATCAGTTGTATCTTGAATGAATGAGGGTAGTTCTTTCACATGAGGTCTTAGATGATGGTCTACAAATTCTGATATCTTTTCAGTTGGATGACTATTCGCTGACACAATTGGTCGACCTGGATTGCCCGTTTTATGTATTTTAGGCAACATATAGAATCGTCCGGCCTTTGCTTCGTTCTCAAGAGGTCGGAGATAATCAAAGGTGTCATTGTCTATATGCTTATTGTCGAACATCTCTTGAAGGATGGTGTTGATCCTTCGAATAGTATTAAGCGTTGGATCTGTGGTTAATTGTTTATAAAAAATGGAGTTAGAAAGTTGGCGATTCCCCTCTGCTATATAATCTGTTTTATTCATGACAACCACAGCGCCCCCTTTGTCGGCAGGTTTTATTACAATATCCTCTTGATCTTTTAACGCTTTCAAAGCTATACTTTCTGACTTGGATAAATTATAATTTCTTGTATTTGTTATACAGGACTTTATATCAGACCTCACGTAGTTAATGAATGACTCCAAGTTATCATTTTTACTCTTTGGTGGTTTCCATGAACTTTTTTTTCTAAATTTTGGGATGGGCGTGACTTCTTCATTGGTGTCGGTATCTGAATCTGTTAATCCGGCTTCTTCAAGGTTTTTCTTGCCCCTATTGTAGAAAAAATCTTTCAAGCGTAAACGTCTAGCGAATTGGTCTAGGTCTTCGTCTAGCTGAAAGTTATTTACAGTTGATGGGATAGGACAGAAGTTTAAACCTTTACTTAAAAGACTTAAAAGAGATTCCTCAGCACGTGTAAGTTCTTTAGATGACAAATTTACAACAATGCTTTCAGTTTTTTGTTTCCATCTTTTAAATTTTCTTTTTCTAGGGATCTTATGGTTTGTTGTATTAATATCATTCATATGCTGATTTAAATGGACAGTGTGAATTTTATCTCTTTGAAATTTATTCCTTTGTTTTTCTTTATGTTTCGATAGTTCAATTTGTTCAATATCTGCGAGGCGACGTTTAATTATTGCTAAATCGTCACGAGAAATGTTACTATTGTTGATGATATCTGATATTTCATTTACAATTTGTTTGTAATTTGTGGTTGTAAAAGAAAGTAACAGTTGAAGAAGCTGGATTGAACAGTTAAACAGAATTTCATTCCAACGGCTCATGAATCTTTTGGATTTATGTCCCGGTGCCTGGGGACTCACTTTGATGTTTAAACCTTTTGGTACATTTTTACTTTGAATATAATTTTGTAAGTTAGATAAATGATGTTCAGTTTGTAGTTTCTTTTTAGTTAAAGATCTTAATTTCTTGAAATGCTGTGCGCTATCCATGTTGTAAAGATAGCGATAGATTTGAATGGATTACACAAACAGTTCTGTTTAGTATTAAATTTATATTAAGATCCATTTTGTTACATCTCGTGATCAATTTTATTTGGCAATCGCCAATGGCAGTCAGCAGGGTTTAAGAACATCTGTTGTTCGACCTGTTAGTCAAATGCGTTTTGTTTAAATATACGTTTTCACTTTTTTGGTCTTTTGGAAAATGTTGTTTGTGCTGTATTTAGACCCTTCTACAACGAAATTTGTTTTACATGCACACGTATAAAAATTGCGGTTTTTATCCAACGCAATCATAGGTTTGAACGTAGTTTTCAATTTAGACTTGTTTATATATTTATATTGTTTATATGTTTTATATACAAGTCACATTACCTGAAGATCTGTGAAAGCAGTGAAAGTACTAGTAAAAGTGATGAATTGAAACCGTTATTATCTTTTAATAATATATGACAGTCTTATAATTCTAGGTAGTTAACCACTGTTCAAAAGTCTATCAGACAATGTATAAATGCAAATTAACAATTGATTAATAAACAGATGACAAAAGAGTAAAGGGAATCGAAATCACACGAGCACCGATTGTAGTAGGACTTGTTTCACCGAAAGAGTAAACACCTCTTTCTCTGTATAAAACAGACATCACTTTATTGATCATTTTCATCTCAGCTTGGTCTTTTCCATTTGCGATTGCCTCGATTTGTCATAAATTAAGTTACAACATGTTCAGTTTTCTCAGAAATGATGTGTATGCTTTAACAGTTTAAAAGTGGTTAAATCAATTAATTACTGTTGATTATTACATAATGATGGGCATAATATTAATACTGACACATGAGTTATCTTTCTTGTTGAAACACGATGCTCACGATTTTAAAGAAACGGTTAAAAAAAAATTGAGAATTCTCGTCAATGGTTGTCTCTTTGTGTATTTCCTTTAAGCTAGGTTCACACTGCCGATCAGATCAACTCGATGATCCCGATTGTCCAAATTTCCACGACCAAGCTCAACCACATTCTTGATTCGGGCCTATTTACGACTTCTACCCGACCGCCATCCGACTGTACACGACCTTAACTCGACCATTCACGACTCCTAAATGACTCCATCACGACTTCATCCCGACAACAAAATGAATACTTATTCAATAATTCCGATCAATTCACGATCAATTTGGTCTAGATAGTCGAGTAAAGATCGGCCAAATAAAAAAGTATGTGTGGTTCCAGTTACATCGTAAAAAAAAAGTTAGGGTAGGTAGGTAGGGATTTTTTTTTTTATTTTATGGGGTTTTTTTTACGTTGAGTCTATGGGAGCAACATTCTGACTTTAACAGTGCTTAATGAAAAATGACAATAAAATCTTTAGGGTAGGCTATTTTTAAGCCGAAAAAGTAGGGACGGTAGGGTTACTGGAACCACACATATATTTTTATTTGGCCAAATCAACTATTCACGATGTCAACCGGATCTCGACTATACCAGATCGACCAGATCGTATATGGGTTGTAGAGATAATTTGGAATTGGTTGGGTATGCACATTTTTTCCAAAATTTTTATTCCCCGCCGCTTCGGAGTGGGTATTAAGTGTTAACAGTCCGTGTATATCTGCGTCCATTCGTTTTTCGTTTTGAAATATCAAAAACAAAAAACAAAAAACGAAAGTGTTTTCATTTTTCGTTTTTGATTTCATAAAAACCAAAATGAAAAACGAAAGTGTTCTCATTTTTCGTTTTTGATTTCTTAAAAACCAAAACGAAAAACGAAAGTGTTTTCATTTTTCGTTTTTGATTTCTTAAAAATTAAAATGAAAAACAAAAGTGTTTTCGTTTTTCGTTTTTGATTTCACAAACAAAAAACGAAAAACAAAAGTATTTTCATTTTTCAATTTTGATTTCTCAAAAACTAAAATCGAAAAATGAAAGTGTTTTCATTTTTCATTTTTGATTTCACAAAAACAAAAAACGAAAAACGAAAGTGTATTTATGTTATCTTTCGAACACAGTTTAATTGTCATTCAAAAAATGACAATGTTGTCATTTGTCATTCATTTAAAGGTCGTTAAAGTATACATGCACAGCGGTTGTCAGATCAATACTACTTTAATCGAAGATAATGTCGACGGATGCAAAAGTCTTTAGCAATCGGAACAATATGGATGCGTGAACTTTATTACTTTTAAGTTTAGAAAGGTCGATCCAAGATTATTAGAATTGATGACCAAGATCCATCTTTCAGTATTTTACGAACTACGAGGACGATAATGTATTTTGCTTGATTTAATTTTCAAAATTTCCGCAATTTCACAATTCAAAATGGGATATTAAATTGGTTTGTCATTAGGAGCCTATAAGGTATTAATTTTGCTTATTTGTGAAGACAATAAGGTGACATTAACTAGAGGTCGTTGATGGGGGATTATGGAATTGGGAATAGTGGACAAAAAATATAAACAATAGAGACAATGGACCAAGAAATAAATAAAATAGCTAGAATAATGGTGTTAAAATGTAATGATAAGAGAATAATTGTCAAAAAGTATAAAGAATAGAGAAATATGGCATAAAATATCACAGAATACAGAAATTAAGAACCCCGAATCCAGACCATCATACTAGTTGCCTTAATGAACGTTAGTTTGTCTCTTGGAGATTGCTATTGGTTATCATATGGTTTCTCTTTATTTCTATGTCTATTAATGCCCCAGTCCCACTAGACCACGATCGCACCACGCTCACCGCGATCTAAAATAAATTTAGATCGTGGTGAGGTCGCGGTATGAGCGGCATGAAAATGTTAAATTTTCGTTGCTTTCACGATGCTACTACGTCCTAATTACGCTTCTACAACGATCCCGCTACGATTAAACCACGTTCTCACCGCGCTTATTCTGCGACCTCACTACGCTTATAAAGATCTTTCTACGCTATTCACGTTCTCACTACGACCATGCCACGAGTTATCCGATTGCAACACGATCTTACTGCGATTATAGCACGTTCTTACCACGATTATACCACGTTCATACCGCGATCTTACTACGTTCTCAGCAATACCGTCAATATCGTGTTTCATATCAATATAGTTCCATTCCTTCTGTTTCTGATTAAAACGGAGATTTCTCGGAAACAATACAGTCATGCCACCAAAATCTAATAGAACACGTGGGCGTGGTGGTAGGGTTGATGTAGAGGCACAGGGAGCAAGGTATGAACGCCATACTAAACCCCAAATAGTACACAAGAAACTAAAATAGAAAATAGTACAAGACTAACAAAGGCCAGAGGCTCCTGAATTGGGACAGGCGCAAAAATAGTGGGGTTAAACATGTTTGTGAGATCTCAACCCTCTCCCTTTACCTCTAGCCAATGAAGAAAAGTAAACGCATAACAATACGCACATTAAAATTCAGTTCAAGAGAAGTCCGAGTCTGATGTCAGAAGATGTGACTAAAGAAAATAAACAAAATGACAATAATACATAAATAAGAATAGACTGCTAGCAGTTAACTGACATGCCAGCTCCAGACTTCAATTAAACTGATACTATACACATAAGTAGTATAATACTTGTCATCAAGAGATGTCGGAACGACCAATCAAACCTAAATTACAACCTATTGCTGGTCCATAAAGCTCAAATGACGATATTTTAGTGAACGATAACAGAGATGACACAGATGTGTCAATATATATAGGAAGATGTGGTATGAGTGCCTATGAGACAACTCTTCATCAACGTAAAAATCTATAAAAGTAAACCATTATAGGCCAAGGTCCGGCTCACCTTAGCTCACACCGAACAGCACGCTATAAAGGGCCCAAAAAAATACTAATGTTAAACCATTTAAACGGGAAAAAAAACGGTCTAATCTATATAAAAACGAGAAGCACGTTAGAGCAAATGGATAAATACATTCAGACAAACAAAATCTAGGGAGTTTTTTTTTATATATTTTATGTGAAAATGACAATAAAAATGATGGTCGTAGTGTGAACGTAGTAAGGTCGTGAGAAGAGCGTGATGAGGACGGCAAGGGCGTGCTAGAATCGTACTATGGTCGTGAACAGCGTGGTAAAGTCGTAGTGGAAGCGTAGTTGGGTCGCGGTGAGAACGTGATGGTCGTAGTAAGGTCGTGATAACGTCGATGTGAGATCGTAGCGCAATCTTTCCGAATAGAATCACGCTTTCGCTACGCTCTCGCTACGATTGTACAGCGACCTTTGCTATCCTACTACGATCTTAGTGCGCTCTCACTACGCTGCTACTACGACCTAATTTCGCCACGACCGCACCACGATTGTTTTGAACATGTTCAAAGTTGGCCACGCTCTTCACGATCTTGAATACCTCACCACGACCGTGGTACGACCTTACTGCGACCTACACGATCGTACCACGATCATCAAAATTTGCATTTTTTTTCACAGATCGTAGTGCGATCGTGGCCTAGTGGGACTGGGTTATAATTCAGAAGCATGCTTTCATTATTTACCAACATTTTATATATCACATTATAAAAAAAGACTATTATTTTGCAAACTACCATAGATTTCCGGTAATTGTTCTGCATAGACCACACCACATTGGAGTCCCTGTAATTTTTTTTCAAGTGGACCGCAGTTACCCACCCTACCCCATCATTACATAAAAGTTAATAAACAAATGTCTACGGAAATACTTCTGTCCGAACAATGTGTAAAGGGGAGCTTGGTAGCTGATGTCTGCTGGAGAAAAAAAATCAAGGTTGCTGTTTAGCTTATTTTTTTTCAAAGATAGGTCCAAAGTTGGGGTCGAACACCGAACCCCATCCTTACCGAAAATGTAAAAAAAATTGTCCTCACTAGGTGCAAAGGAAAGCTGGGTAGCTGGGGTCTACAGTAGAAAAATCCAGGGTGTTGTTCTGCTTAGGTTTTTTTTCTAAAGTAGGTCTAAAGTTGAGGTCGTATACCCTACAAAAACCCTTACCAGACAGTTAATAAAAAAATTCTGCGGCAATACTTTTATCTGCTCTAGGTGAGAACGTAAGCTTTAGATCTAGGGCCTACTTGATCAAAATTACAAGTTAATTTATAGCACGGATCAATCTTTTTTAAGTTAATAAATAATTTACTTGCCCACCATACTTTGAATACAAAAAATAAACCTTTTGTCCAGTCATATTTAAGCGAAATCCACTAGTTCAGAGGTAGAATGTTTTGTAAAAACAGTTTTGTGTGGCAAAAAAAAGTTAAAGCACGAGTGCAACTTTCTTTTCTTTTAATGCAGAATTGTTATTACTTTTCATGAACTATTTGACAGGATGCCGATAATAAGGAAAGCTATTTCACCCAATAGTGCAATTTTGCCATCATTAAAAAAAATCAATTATTTACGATTCTATAAACACTCCAAGTGTTGACTATTTAAAATGTAAAGCGGGCAGTACGCTGTGTAATATATCGAAAGCGATTGATTTTGGCTTTATATAACTAATTATTACTATACTATATATAAAAATATTAATTTTCGCGAACCATTTAGGTCACGGAAATTCCAAAATATGGCATCAGTAAGGAGAGTTGTACAAACAATGTAAATACACAGAACCCCATCCAAACTTGCTTTAACTAATAGTATTCATCTTTTTCTATTTTATATGTACTAACAACATTCCATTTTTCTATAATTTCGATTAAAAAATTCCAAAATCTGAGTTAAAACAGGTCGAATGCCCCAAATAAACGTTGTCTGATTGGTTGAAGTACTGTGGCGTCGATGATAAGCATAGAAAGCCTCGATGTAAAGCACAAGCCTCGATGTAAAGCACACGCTTCATAGGAATAAGGAGAGTTTTCAAATAATGTGAATACACAGATACTCCATCCTATTTATGTTTTGCTGAAAATGTTGCAGTGTTCATCATTTCTGTTTTGATTCTGCTAACAACATTCCATTTTTTCTATAATTCCGATTTAAAGATGTGGAAACCCGTAATAAAAATAGATGGCCTCAATGATTTAAAAGCAACGCAAAAAAATTCCGTTAATATAAACATGTTGAACTTCGACCCTGAGTTAATAAACCGATTCACAATAAAGATCTCCTTGCGCTCAAATGTAATTCTTAGTGAAGTATACGGGTAAATTCGTTTACAGAAATTTATACACACTTTTATCATTAATATATTACCAGGCTTTTGCATATTCACGTTTTTTTATGTTCAACTTTAGTCAAATTCAATTCTATACATTTTTTTTTACGTAAAGCAATAGGAGTAAGAATATTATTTCGCGCCAATTTAACCAGCATCACCACCACCATCAAAATTATTTACCGTTATCTTTGTGAAATTTCAGTTATATAGTTTATTAATTAGAGAAATTTTGGTAAGTATTACTTATTAATGTTAAGGTTCTACTGATGTGCTTCTCTAGACCTTTTTGACGGTCAGTTTTATCCCATTTATCTCAATATTATCCCCGATGACAGAAATGTCAACCCGACCTATTCGTGTCAAAAGTGAAAATCGATCTATTTGATGAACTAATTTCTTCATAAACTGTGCATGCATTATTTCTGTATTATTTGATAACCAATCACATTCACGTTGCATGTTTGCATGATAATGGGTTATGTATTAGTGGATTGTAAGGGCGATGCAACATGTGAGGTCTGCGCGATCACGTGACATTATTATTTGTAAACAAACATGCTCCCCGTGTAACACGTGTCTGAATTATCCCTTCAAAGTGTTATGAATCTTTCAATCACTATTTTATGATATATTTTTCTGTTTTTAGGTTTGCATATCAGTAGTCAAAGTGAATTAGACATAGTTCTGAGTATTGTGGGTTTGTTTTTTTTTTGAATTAGTGGGTAAGTCTACATAACTTCATAAGTCATTATTTAACTGAAGTCTAATAAGATGACTCAACTTTCCCTCTTATTCTCCCTCTATTTTTGAAACCTGCATACCAAATGAAAGGGCATTTGCTCCCCTTGAACACTATTTGGCCCCTTCCCTGTCATTTCCCTTTAAATTAGTTTGAGATTACTCTGACGTCCAACGGCTGTTTTGCCAGACAAGCAGGGGCCGTGGGACGTCAGAGCTCGTCCCATATCAAAAAGTGGATATTTGCCCACCCAAAATAGATTCGCTGCTTCGTCGCTTCTGATGCTGACTGATGGCCATGGAATTATATAAATCGGGCACCAATCTGTTCATTTTTCATTTATCTCTTCATTTATGTAAGTTTCACCTACCTGCCAACCTTTATTTTTCCATATTTTAACAGTTTTCACAGTGACCCATCGATTTCGGCATTTTGACTTTCACTTTCAAATGGATGTCAAGTTACGAGAGAGTTCGTGGTCTCGAGACTCAAAATATGCAAATATTTATATTTTATCACCTCCTATATAGGAGATCGAGGTTTAACATTTAGTAGCCGACCACGATTTTTCACCTCCTTTACAGGAGATCGGTATGAAGCATTTAGTTCCGACCACGTTACAATCGGAAGCTCTCGGACATTTAGATAACTTGCATCGTAAATGAACGAGGTGTTACATTATGGTCATTTGCATAAATCAACACTGTTTTCTCGTGGTCACGTGATTATCTTTGAAAATGAAAGGCAAAATGTCGAAATTGATGGGTCTCTGTGAAAACTTAAAATATGGAAAAATAAAGGTTGGCAGGTAGGTGAAACTTACATAAATGAAGAGATAAATGAAAAATGAACAGATTGGTGCCCGATTTATATAACTCCATGGCCGTCAGTCGGCATCAGAAGCGGCGAAGCAGCGCAACTATTTTGGGTGGGCAAATATCCACTTTTTGATATGGGACGAGCTCTGACGTCCCACGGCCCCAGCTTGTCTGGCAAAACAGCCGTTGGACGTCAGAGTAATCTCGGACTACTTTTAAATTTGCTCAAAAGTCATAGTCCATTTACAGTAACGGCTGATTTGTGATTTTACCATCTTAACTGCAATTTTCATATTGAACACATTTGACCATTCAGTATGAGTTCCCATGTATTTTTGTCTTATATGAAGGAGGTTTTAGGTCATGTTTTCCTAAACACCTTATTGCTATTTGTCTGTCTGGATTGTTAAAACCACAAAATCAAATATCGATGAATATGCAAGTTTTCAAAAATTCCAGGAGAATTGACATCCACGAAAAATATAAGAATCCACAGTAAGATTTAGGTTTTGATAAATTTTGGAAATGACATTAGGAAGTTATAAAACTTTATTCTTTGAATATGTTTCAAGCATATTACATGCATGCTCAGCACCGCTTTTTATCAGGAATTTTATAATTTATGCCTTAAAATTCGGGTTTTTTCCATTATAAAAATAGGTGGATTTTCAAGTTAATGAGAAAAATGCTTTGTTCACTAATTCAGCAATGCTTTAACTGTTGTGAATGTGAGCTCCCTTCGGCTATTATTAGAATCTAGATTTACATCATTCATTTTCAATGTAAGAGTTCTCCTTTCATTCAAAAGGTAAATTTCCATGTTTGCTGGTCACTTGACTAGAAACTGCATTCAGTGATATTGTTTGTCTCAATTTACACCTGAATTTCAGATTTTTCCGAATTACCAATCACTTAAATAAATGTTATTTAATACGTATTAAATACATGTAGCATTGTATGTAACTATCATATTCATGTTTTTATTTGACATTATGAAAGTACTATTGAGATCCAGGATTCTGACTTGAATAAACAGTGTTTGTAACACACATGGTTTTATCCGTTTCTATCCCTTCCCTTAAAAGTATCTTTCAGTTTGAAACTACCTGACAATCATACTGAGTTCACACCTAATTTGAATTGGATTGACATTAACTAATTTGAATTAGTTTAATTCACATTTGAAACGGTTTACATTAACAAACACATAGTTCAAATGCGAATCGAATGCAAGTGAATTGTTTGTCTATCTATGGTCAACATGTTGGGGTATGACTATACCACTTTTACCAATTTTAAGAAACAATGTTGAATTTTATTTATGGAAGCTTACTTTTCATTTATATAAATTTAAGATTAATATTTCTGAGGTTATGGATTGTCTTTACTTATAAAGGGGGAGGATTCCAAGTTATTTAATATATTTAATTGAATTGTATTCAGGTGCATAGCTCCCTATATGCCAACACGCAACTGCGTGCATATCAATTCAACATGCAAAAAAAAATGTCAAAATAAAAATTTATAGCATTCGGCATGCAAAAAAAAATGTCAAAATAAAAATTTATAGCATTCGGTATGCAAAAAAAAAAAATGTCAAAATAAAAATTTAAAGGAAACACAAATATGTTGTTTATAATAAAAAAATCATTTGAAAATTGTATGTTTTTCGCATATCATAAATACAGTTGTGAAAATGAATAATCAGTCCCTTGCTTTAATGAAAATGAAAAATCTTGCTTCACTAGTGCAGAAAATGAATAATTTGTCCTCTTAGATTACAAAAATAAATAACCGATCAAAAACAAATCCTCCTGCCCCCTCCCTCAGAATATCACTATTATATTCACTAGTGCAGAAAATGAATAATTTGTCCTCTAAGATTACAAAAATAAATAACCGATCAAAAACAAATCCTCCTGCCCCCTCCCCCAGAATATCAAATGGTCGACCCCTAAGTCTATATATAGGATTTTTTTCTGCGACAAGTGCCTCAAACCATGTATTAAGATTTTTGTCGAGCCTTCGACTTTAGTCGAAAAAGCGAGACATAGCGATCCTACATTCCGTCGGCGTCGGCGTCGTCGGCGGCGTCAACAAATATTCACTCTGTGGTTAAAGTTTTTGAAATTTTAATAACTTTCTTAAACTAAACTGGATTTCTACCAAACTTGGACAGAAGCTTGTTTATGTTCATAACATAGTGTGCAGAAGTAAATTTTGTGAAAATAGAATTCCATTTTTTCCGTATTTTACTTATAAATGGACTTAGTTTTTCTGCCAGGAAACATTACATTCACTCTGTGGTTAAAGTTTTTGAAATTTTAATAACTTTCTTAAACTATACTGTATTTGTACCAAACTTATACAGAAGCTTGTTTATGATCATAAGATAGTATCAAGAAGGAAATTTTGGAAAAATAAAATTCCATTTTTTCCATATTTTACTTTAAAATGGACTTAGTTTTTCTGCCAGGAAACAACATTCACTCTGTGGTTAAAGTTTTTGAAATTTTAATAACTTTCTTAAAACTATCCTGGGTTTGTACCAAACTTAGACAATAGCTTTTTTATGATCATAACATAGTATGCAGAAGTAAATTTTGTTAACAAATAAATCCATTTTTTTGTGCATTTTACTTTTAAATGGACTTAGATTTTCTGCAAGAAAACAACGCATTCACTCTGTGGTTAAAGTTTTTAAAATTTTAATAACTTTCTTATACTATTTTGGACCTGTACCAAACTTGGACAGAAGCTTGTTTATGATCAAAAGCTAGTATCTTTAAGAAAATTTTGTAAAAAATTTTGTACCTGTGTATCTGTATTTTACTTATAAATGGACTTAGTTTTTCTTCCAGTTTACGTTACAGACAGTCTGCAGTTAAAGTTTTCAAAACATACTGTATTTTTACCAAACTTGGACAGAAGCTTCCTAGAATCATAAGATAGTATCAAGAGGAATATTTTTATTGATTTTATTCCTCTTTTGTTGAGCCTGCAATTAACAGCATAAGTAGGCGAGACACTGGGTTCCGCGGAACCCTTAAGAATTTTTGGATAAAGGACCACAATAGGTAAAAGTCCAATTTAAAATTAAATGTTTTAAGTTCTTAGACTACATTCATTCTGTGTCAGAAACCTATTCTGTTTTGACTATTTGATCACAATCCAAATTCAGAGCTGTATCAGGCTTTAATGTTGTGTCCATACTTGCCCCAACTGTTCAGGGTTCGGCCTCTGCTGTAGTATCAAGCTGCGCCCTGTGGAGCATCTGGTTTATTTGAAGGGTAGATGTTCCCGACCTGTTTATTAGTGGAATTGTGAATCAGGCCATTTCTCTTCTCAATTGTATTAATGTATACTTTTCATGTTTGGACAGTTTCCCTCATTTTTGAAGGCTGTATGGTTGCCTATAATTGCTTTGTCATTTGAACATTTGTGGGTAGTTGTCTTATTGGCAATCTTATTACATATTTTAATTTTTATACGTATCCATCCTTCAGAAAAGTTGTTCCAAATGTAATGAATCCCCTCCAGGCTTGCCTTTATCTTCATTGGAACAATTTTTGGGATACGATTGCTTTCAAGCAATCTGTAGACTTATACTGGTGGCTCAGAGCATTGCCCTCACGTCAATCGTTTTATTCTAAACATTAAGGAACATCTCAGATTCTTATGATTGTCTTGCTTTAAAAGGTAAAAACAAACAAAGGGATTGAACTTTAACAACTTTCCTATAATGTTCTTTTCATAATCTTCATGTTTGATAATTCCCTTGACTTATATGCGTGTTTTTAACAATACGGAAAATCAGAATTACGCAGTATTTATATTTAGTGTTTTTCTAAATTTAGAAACACGTTAGAGGGAATTCCCAGTTTGATAAAATGCGAGAGTTCTCTGAATTCCGATAAATCTATTTCTGTCATATAAGAACTGAAGTGGAGTTTTTCTTATATTTTACCTTTATGAAACTGATATTTGAGATTGTACTTCCATAAAGAAATAGAGAACTATCTAGATTGTTAATAAACATTTAATATACGTTATTGCTCCAGGTTTTTTTTGGAAATTATGCGCATGCGTATAGTTTTCTTGACTTCGAGGGGTTTTCGATTGAATGGTTGCTCTGGATTCCCCACTCAATTAATTAATTTTAAACTCATGGGATCTTTTCTATGTATGTCTGCTATTGAAGGTTATTATTGTTGCATAATTTTAAATCATATGCATCATTTAAATTAAAATACATATAGTCCACATTGTAGAACACCCCTTCAGGCGAAATGGAGTCTTCCATATTATTGTTTCGAGTTGTCTCCCTTCTGGAAGTAACTTCCGTGAATTCTGAATTAAAACAATACGTCGAGTTTTAGCTCGTTCTGTCAATGAAGTGTATTATATTAAAAATTATCGAAATTTAAACCGATAAATGTGTACGGAAAGGAGTCATGATCACTGACCGAAAGGAAATTAAATATTAAAAAGTTAGGAATGGGGTTCCTCCTAGAATTAACGTAGGAAAATAGGTGATAAGATACGAAGTGAAATACCTTCTCTCACTCTGAGTCTCAGTGACTGCTGTGGAAAGTAAACTTGGAATTGATAGTACAAAAATAAAACACAATAGGCCTAATTGCATTGTTCATACACTTTTATCCGGGATTGGCTATTTTGTAACTATTTTACATGTGCAGTTGAATTAGTTTTGAAAATAATATTATCCAGATACATGTACATGTGTCAACAAAACAACGGCAATCGTATCCCTCAGAGCAATCTGCTCTTTGATTTTTTTTGGGGGGAGGGTTCCAAACCTGTTGTTTATAAGTTGCAAATCAGGCCATTACATTAATTGTTGCTTAATTAACATGTCTAGACTGTTTTTTCTCACTTATTAAGGCTGTATGGTTGCCTATAATTACTTTGTTATTTTAACCTCTGGAAAGCTGTCTCATTGGAAATTATACCACATATATACAGATTTTTATATGGATTGTAGACCTGAAAAAGATTTTCAAAGTTGAATATGCTGCAAACTTCAAACAACCTACTACTTATTTACCATGCATGTCTATCATGAAACTTTGATCAGAACTATATATAAGTGATTTCACCATTTCTTCATATGTGTACCACTATCAATCAACAGAACAAATGCAAATTATTTTTTTAATATTTGCATATGGTTTCCTTTAATTTCTCACATCTATTTTATTTGAATTTAGGGAAATAAGTATTATGTATATAAACAAATCTCATGTCGATATATAAGATGTACAACAATCAAACATCAACCCACACCTAACTGGCTATAGTTGAAAAACATCAAAAGGGAAAATACAGTGAAATTTGGAGAATTTATATTATCACATATACATGCATTTGAAATATATTTAAAATATTTTTTTCAAATTTTTTAGTTTTAGGTTTCACCTAGCTACCATATTAGAAAACTGGGATTTAAACGCTAGTCTATTAGAGGGATATTTCCAGTGGCGAATCCAGAAATTTTCATAAGTGCGGGCCCACTGACTGCCTAAGAGAGGGCCCACTCTGATTATGCTCCAGTGGTCCTCTAAATAATCAACCATATTTTTCCAGACAAGGTGGGGGGCCCTCTTAATTCGCCTTTGATTTCATTGGTTGTAATTTTTATTTTATCATGAATTAGATTTGAACAGGACTTGGGGAATGAAGGTAAAGACCGAATGTCAGTTTTAGTCTTATATATGTACTTTAATTTTAGTCTTACATGTATTTATGTGTACATATATCACTGATTCAGTGGCGATGGTGAATAGCTATATATAGACACTGACAAGTCTTGGACAACATTTTATAGTTTTGAATGTTTCTTCATCAGTTGACTAAAATTAGGTGGAGGTATGTTTTTATTTCCAACAGAGGGGCACTCATGCTCAACCTATATCAGTTTGTGCATGAAGCAATTGATAGTTGCCAGACACTGAATGATTATACCACAAATTTGTGAAAGTTTTAACCTATGCATATATACTTTAAATACGATAAAAAAAAAAATCATGTCTTTTTCAGGACTTCTGATCCAACCATGTAGAATGGCATCTTATTGAGATATGATTCTGGTTGATGGATGTTCATGAAGGACCTGTAGTACAAAGTATATCACTGGATTGAGCTCTCTGTCTAAGTGTATTATTAAAGTGCTTTGCTTTGAGCTCGGTTCATTGTTATGCAATTCATTCTTTGTGAAATAAAGATTTTACAGACAACTCTCATGTACAAGGATGTCCCCAAGTATTATCATTTCTATGTACAATGTAAGTAACAGGGAGATAAAAGCATTTTATTTTTTGTTTGAACCAAACATTATTTGTCCATTGACCAAATTAGTTTTGCTTTCACCAGCTTTGAAGGAGATATTATCAAAGAATTGATAGAAAACAGCACAGAAGCTTACTTTCTAGCTCATCAGGCCCAAGCATCATGTTAGGCATTGTCATTACTAAAAACCAATAAATTTCTTCTAATCTGAGGATCAATTCAACATTTTAAAGTGTTTTACTAATACTGACAAGCCACCACAAAGATATACTGAGTGCCAATGAAAACGCAACACTTTTGTTTTTCAAAAAAGTCTGATAATTTTTATTTATTTTATATTACAACTTTGTAAAGATGTTTGAAAATGACTTTAAAGACAATTGTCGACAACTTTAGGGTTGGGTGATTTTTGGAACAAATGACAAATGTGAAGTAAGGGTTATTTTGAACGGACATAAACCGAGTTCACCGCTTTTCAATATACGCACCATTTTCACGATTTTGTCATTTAAAGCTTGGCTAATGTCATGAATTTTCCCGCCCTTATTGTAAGGAAACTGCAATAAACATCTGAGTAAATGCCAGGACTTTCTGACAACCAGCGACATGCAGTTTCTGGCATGATTTAATGAAGCCTTTCACAACATACAATTTCGAGAAGACTGTAGCCTCTACAATAACCCAAATCATCCACAAATTCAACAAAAATGGATCAGTTAATGATAAGCCACATACCGGGGTTCAAAAAGCAAGAAACGCTCAGCAAAACCGATACATTTGGTCTTTAACATATCTGATATCGACTCTGATGGATGTCCAAAGGTCACGAGAGTTCAATGGTGGTCACGGTAGATCCTCTGGAGCAATTTCAGTAAAGCACCATTTGCGCACAAATTCAACAGTTAAAGAGCACCACAGCCGACATCTTAACGGCCGTCTGGCGTAAACATCGAATTCTGTAGACCAAAAATCATTTATTATGTACCAAAAATCGTCAGTGGTGGTTACATAGACGTTTGGCACCCGCCTTGGCCAAAAGTCATGCGTTTCGCCAGATTTAGGTCCGATAGAGCAAATTTTGCATCAGATTTGACATGGTTTAGACGATGAAAACCACCACCAATATCAAAAAGTCAGCTTGAGTTTGCTTTGCGGGACAAGTGGAATAACATTCCTCGAGATCACATTAAATGTCCGGGAGGATAAATTCCACGGCGCTGTTGAGATTGCGCTGCACAACAGGGTTGTAACATTTTTTGTTAGGACTGTGATTTGATGATTCGACATTGGATGTTTCGTTTATCTATTGCGCCCGAAAGATGACAATGAAACATTTTTGTTTGATATCGATCTATTGTTAGAATTGTTAATTTTCAAGAACAATTCATTTTGAAAGATCATGATTTCTAATATAAATTTTATTTTTGAAAAACCAAGTGTTGCGTTTTCATTGGCACTCAGTATATATAAATAGAACCATACAAATAGTTAGCAAATACATATAAAAAAAGATGTGATATGATTGCCAATGAGACAATTCTCCACAACAGACCAAAATGACATAGAAATTAACAATTACAGGTCGCCACACAACCTTCAACAATGAGCAAAGCTAATGCAGCATAGTCGGCTATAAAAGGTCTCTAAATGACAATGTGAAACAATTCAAAGGAGAAAAATAACAGGCTTATTTATGTACAAAAAATAAAGAAAAAACGAATATGTAACGCATAAACAAACGACAACCACTGAATTACAGGCTCCTTATATCATGTTCTCAGATATCATCTCCCAATTAAAAAAAATCACGAAAAATTGAACCTATTATGTGTTGCTCTCCTAGCTATAAAATGTATCCAAAATCAAAGATGTGGAACATATTCTATCATAATCATTTGGTAACTAATGCAATTAGTGTCTCTTCCATGCCTGTCTTGAACATAAAAACTAAACTAAATATAAAAAAAACAATACTCCTAATGCTCCGGTTGGTTGTCATCGTGCAACACAGTTAATAACACATATAGGAAAATCATAGAACTACATTTATCATAAAACACTGTCAAACATTCAAACATACTATCCACACTCATCTGTGTCCACACTTGTAATAACATAAGATATATGTTTCATTATAATTCGTTATTCTGATTGGCTAACTGCACATCTCATGTTACATTACACAACGAAAATCATTATTCATGATGACACGATGTCCCACAATAAAGTGCAAAGGTGAATTTAATAAAAACTTGATAAAAATCGTGTTTTCATGATCCTAGCTAAAACATGTAATTATAAATATTGAATGCTTCTTTTTGTAACTTCATAGGGTTGTAAAAGCGTTGACCGTGCGTACATTTTCAGAATGAAGCGCTTCCGCTTTTCATACAAAATGTATTTTGGTCATCGCTTTACACCTCGATGAAAAAAGCATTCAATTCTTAAATAAACCAGAAATGAAATTTTAAAATTCATTGAAAAGTGTCTTTGACTGCTTAATTATATTTTAAAAACTGATGATATAGTGGTTATATATTAATAAAAACATTTTAAGTACGTTTGAGTCTTATGCAATATTTGTTTTTATATAATTGAAAACTGACTGCTACCGACTGGTTGCTTGAGCCTGGTCTCACAAACTCCGCATTTTCATTACAGCCGATTACATTGAGTGTGTAGACAAAGGTAATATCTTTGGATCGCTTGTTTGTTAGCTGAACTATGAAGTAACTAGGTAAGGTATACCACCCTCCTGTAGAAGGAGCCTAGTCCTACAGACAGATTGATTGGTTATTTGTCGAACTAATCTACTCTTAAAGGAGGGTAGTTTACCTAACCTAATAATACAAGCAAGCTAACCAAGGATAGGCTACCTTTGCCTACACACTCAGTGCAATCGGCTGTAACTTTTTTACATTACAGGTTGCAACACCTTGCCAAATCATTAGGTTCCAATAAACGTTTGGAAAATTTAGTTAATGTGCTTTCCCATAGGGTTTTATGCAGAACAATTACCGGAAATCTATTATGGAAACTTGCAAAAACAATATCAAAATCGAAATCTAAGTGAACAATGAAGTTACTCACATTAAAAAAAGGTTGAGACATTGAAGGCCAAATATTTTTTTTTTATTCTTGCGTGTCTTATTATAATCAGACGGTAATTTTAGAGGTTACAAAGAAATTTAATATTAAGACAAACATTAATGTCG
The DNA here is from genome assembly GCF_965363235.1 of Mytilus galloprovincialis. NCBI lineage: Eukaryota > Metazoa > Mollusca > Bivalvia > Mytilida > Mytilidae > Mytilus > Mytilus galloprovincialis. The sequence goes on along the minus strand of NC_134850.1, from coordinate 40,950,282 downwards.
AGTTTCATTGGTGAAATTAACTAAAGGATTCTCAAATGATCATGACTTTTGCTTGTAGTAAAATGATCAATCAATCAATCAATCAATCAATCAATTGATCAATCAATAAAATTGAGAATGGAAATAAAAAATGCGTCAAAGAAACAACAGTCAGCCTAACCAAAGAGCACAGCCGAAGGCCACCAATGAGTCTTCAACACAACGAGAAAATCCGGGCTTCAGCTGGTCTCTAAATAAAAATATATACTAGTAATGTGAAAATGGACGTCACACTTAACTTAGACAAAAAAAAACATAAAAAAAACTAACAAAGATCAGAGTCTACTGTCTTGGGACAGCGCAAAAATACGGCGGGGCTAAACATGCTTTGTTAGATCTCAACCCTCCCGCTATACATTTATATCTAGCTCATGTAGAATAAACAAACACACAACAATATGCACAGAGAAAAACAGTTTAAAAGAAATGCGAGTCCGATGACAAAATAGTAAACAAAAGAAACTACATAAAACGAATATGATTCATAAATTAACAAAGAACTACTAGCAGTAACTGACATGCCAGCTCCAGACCCCAATCAAAAATATCGAAAGAATATATAGATATAAGAAGATGTGCATGGCATGAGTGCCAATGAGACAACTCTCCATCCAAGTCACAGTGTGTAGAAGGAAACTATTATAGGTTAAAGTAACCTCTTCAACACGAATCCTTGGCTCACACCGAATAGCAAGTTATAAGGATCCTCCAAAATGACTAGTGTAAAACCATTTAAACGGGAAAACCAAAGGTCTAAACTCTATATATAACTAGAGGCTCTGAAGAGCCTGTGTCGCTAACCTTGGTGTATGTGTTTTTGGTGATGGTGATGTGTTCGTAGATCTTACTCTACAAAACATTGTTGATGCTTACAATTATCTCTATCTATAATGAACTTAGCCTAGTAGTTTCAGTGGAAAATATTTTGTAAAAATGTACAAAATTATGAAAATTGTTAAAAATTGACTATAAAGGGCAATTACTCCTTAAGGGGTCAATTGACCATTTTCGTCATGTTGACTTATTTGTAGGTCTTACTTTGCTGTACATTATTGAAGTTTACAGTTTATCTCTATCTATAATAATATTCAAGAAAATAACCAAAAGCTGCAAAATTTTCTTAAAATTACCAATTCAGGGGCAGCAACATAACAACAGGTTGTCTGATGCATCTGAAAATTTCAGGGCAGATAGATAATGACCTAATAAACAATTTTACTCATGTCAGATTTGCTCTTAATGCTTTGATTTCTGAGATATAAGCCAAAATCTTCATTTTACTCCTATGTTCTATTTTTATCCATGGCGACCATCTTGGTTAGTTGGCAAGGTCACCGGACACATTTGTTATACTAGATATCCCAATGATGATGGTGGCTAAGTTTGGTTGCATTTGGCTCAGTAGTTTCATAGGAGAAGATTTTTGAAAAGTTACGACGACGGACGACGGACGCCAAGATATAAGAAAAGCTCACTTGACACTTCGGGCCATTGAGCTAAAAAAAAAACGAGAAGCGAGAACGACATCAACAAACGACAACTACTGTTTTTTGTGTGATTTTTTTTATTACTAGACCAAATATTTCATGATTTTTTATTATCTAGGACTGTATTTTTGATTAACAATTGATAACCAAGTTTAATAAAATCATATGTGTGTATAGCAAACATATTAACTTTGGCTTGAAAGACGTCTATTTAATTGTTTTCGACTCGCTCTGCTCGGTCGGAAAAATTGACGAGAATAAAATCCTAAGATTGAACGCGTTCGTTCAACAATCTTATTAAAATTAATATATATATTAATTTTCTCATACACATAAGTATTACGAAATTAGAGATATACATTTTGATTAGATTAGTTCGTCTAATTTACAAATGTAGTGTTATCTGTAGTAAATTTACTGACTTCTTTAATAAAGGATTTGAATAAGAATGTGTCCATACCACATAAATGCCCCACTCGCACTATCATTTTCCATGTCTAGTGGACCGTGGAATTGAGGGTCAGAACTCTATAGTTGACATTGAAATTAAAAAGATCATATGATATAGAATATGTGTACTGAGTTTCAAAAAAAATATATCTGTACATTAACTTCACTTTCAAGTATAGAGATGTGATTTTTTTTCTGAGACAAGTGCTTGTGACAATCCAAAAGAACTTGCAGTCTTTCGATGTTCAGTACTTCAGTACTTTGATTGTTTGAAAACGAGGTAAAAATACCCTGCCACATTCGGTATGTGTTTTTGTTAGACCTTTTTTTTTCGCTTCTGTTTTGTATCGATCTCATACGTTAAGCCCTTTTCCACTGATTTGTATAGTTTGTGCTTATGCTGTGCTGTAACAAAACTGTCCCAGCTGTTTACAAGCATGTTAAACGCCACAATATATTGCATGTGCCTGCTCCAACTCAGGAGCATGTAGTTCAATGGTTTTCGTTTGTTGATGTCTTTTATATGTGTTTTTCGTAATTCATGTTGTTTTAAAATAGGCTGTTATTTTTCTCAATTGAACTGTTTCATATTTTTAAATTCATGGACTATTGTAGCCGACAATACCGTACGTTTTTTCTCATTGTTGAAGATTATATGGTTGCCTATATATAATTGCTTACAACCACTACATTTGAACTTTGTTGGATAGTTGACTCATTTGCATTAATACCAAATCTCCTTATTAAAAGTTGAGGGGTGTGTGTGTTTCTTTGGAAAATTTCAATGTTTTTCTCCCAGGTCACCCAGTTTGAATAGAATATTTTGACATTTTGCTGTGCTCTTGGATTTGAGTTAAGAGCCAACCAAAGCTCACGGCCTGTTGGTGGGTAGTTGATGACTATATGGTAAGCTCTGGATGTCTTTTTGAGTATTGCATACGGTGATTTGGTGATGTCTTCATGCCATGCATTGTCCCATTACTTTATATAGACAGCTTATCAGTCAACCTGATCTATCAAGTAGCTCTCCTCGCCTTTTGTATAGTCAGACGAAAAACAAGATATAAACTGACTTAGCTTGGTATATACATGTTTATTTAATATACTCATATAAATATAAAAAAGAAGATGTGGTATGATTGTCAATGAGACAACTCTCCACAAGAGACCAACATAACACAGAAATTATCAACTATAGGTCATCGTACGGCCTTCAACAATGAGCAAAGCCCATACCGCATAGTCAGATATAAAAGGCCCCGAAATGACAATGTAAAACAATTCAAACAAGAAAACTAACTTATTTATGCACAAAAATTGAACGAAAAACAAAAATGTAACACATAAACAAACGACAACCACTGAATTACAGGCTCCTGACTTGGGACAGGCACATACATTTTGAATGTGGCGGGGTTAAACATGTTAGCGGGATCCCAAATTCAAGTCAAATTGATATTTTAAAACAACATAAAAGTTAAAAAGTGTAAAAAAAAAATATTTTAATAAATGTTGAAAATATTATTGTGTTTGTGAGTGGAAAACTACTTAAAATTGTAGAAATATTCAAAAGTAGCTCTCGCGTTTTTTTTCTGCGGCTACGTTAACGGAACATCAATCAAGTAATCGATCTTCATGACTATGGCTTCAATATTTAATGGTATAAAATATCATATTCTGCTTGTCGTAGACTCAAAAAGACTTCAAGTTAGAATAGATCTACGAAGACTAAAGAACGTTCATGTGTGGTTTATCAATTGTACATTCCGACGAAACCGACGTCCAGATATTGTTCGGAAAATGTTTTGAGAAGTTCGGAACTTCCGATGCGACCGGACAAGTAAAATTAAACTGTTACAGTATATTACAGAACACAAAACTGGCTATCTTTGCTGTAAATACAAGTTAAAAACCTGACATGGTTTACATTAAAGCTAAAAATCCCAATCCCACGGCATCAAATAATTAAAAAAAAAAAACATATGACCTTTAACATTGGAGGTCTAAACTAGCATTGAGCCGTGTCCAGGTCCGAAATAGAAAATAAAGAGATGTGGAGTAAATGTACACGGGACAAAATCGCACACAATATATAGAAAAAATACAAATTATTAATGAACAGGGCTTTTATGCCTGTTCTTCATCTTGAAAGGAGCTGGAGGGTCTTCAACGAGGAACTAGACCATTGATCCTCATTATACAAAAGTAACATAGGTTAGTGCATCGGACTATACAAAAACATAAGTTCCTGGTTCGATCCCCGTTCCGGTGAGAAAATTTCCAATCCACTATTAATAAATATGTTTAAACTAACAATAGCCACACACTTGACTTTGTGGATTACATTATTTTTTTCATCATCCTACATATGTCTTTTGATATTGTTCATACATGTAAATACTAAAAGTCTTACACTGTATCTATATATTTTGCTCCGAGACCAGAACATAATAAAATAGATAAATTAAAACTTGCGCTTTAGATTAAGAAAGGGTGTGAAAGATTTTGTATCATTTTTTCCCGTTTTTCTGGAGTCCTTGAGCCCTTCCCTCGCCAACAATATATAGTTTGCTTTATTTGTAAAAGAGGCTAGTTACGCTACAACATTATCATCTTAGATTAACCTCTCCAACCTTAAAAAGTAAAGATCACGCACCCTTATTGTTTAGATTGATAAAGACTTTTGCATCCGTCGACATTATCTTCGATTAAAGTAGTATTGATCTGACAACCGCTGTGCATGTATACTTTAACGACCTTTAAATGAATGACAAATGACAACATTGTCATTTTTTGAATGACAATTAAACTGTGTTGGAAAGATAACATAAATACACTTTCGTTTTTCGTTTTTTGTTTTTGTGAAATCAAAAATGAAAAATGAAAACACTTTCATTTTTCGATTTTAGTTTTTGTGAAATCAAAATTGAAAAATGAAAATACTTTTGTTTTTCGTTTTTTGTTTGTGAAATCAAAAACGAAAAACGAAAACACTTTTGTTTTTCATTTTGGTTTTTAAGAAATCAAAAACGAAAAATGAAAACACTTTCGTTTTTCGTTTTGGTTTTTAAGCAAAACGAAAAATGAAAACACTTTCGTTTTTCATTTTGGTTTTTATGAAATCAAAAACGAAAAATGAAAACACTTTCGTTTTTTGTTTTTTGTTTTTGATATTTCAAAACGAAAAACGAATGGACGCAGATATACACGGACCGTTAACCTTGTCCGTACGTACGTCCCAACAATATTAGTTTCCGTTCTCTAATTTTATTTTGCCTTAACCGAATTTGATGAAACGTATACACAATGCTTATTAACATAAAACATAGTTCAAATGCGAATTTGGTGGCCGTTCTTGCGTAATGACCCTTTATAATGTTATATATGCTAGCTGGACACACTCTCCGTTTATTCAGTTATATTCAGCAGAAGGTCCGAGTAAAATCATACATTTAAAGGGGGGGTCATTTAAAATATCTACATAGAAATAAAGCAGTTGGATTTGTGGGCAAGGTGGTAAGAGCTCAGAGAGACAGGCTGTGACGGAGCTTGAAGAGTGCATAGAAGATGATGTAGACAGCAACAGGCGCCGAGAAATATAGGTGAGGCAGTGGTATTGTGCATAAGTATGTAATCAGTATTGTTCATAGATTTGATATCCAGTAGTTGAAGGGTTAGATATATTCATTTTCTTTTTGCTGTTTTGCTGTATGGCAACAACCTGCATGTATTTTCTGAAAAATATTGCAAACGAGGGCAAAAATGTCACATATTTCCGCAAAATTTTACCCAAGGTAGAATTTCAATCTCCTGGAGTGATACCTTTTCTGAATGACATATATCTATCAAGAGATCAAGAGTGCATGTTTTTCTCATCAAAATTAGGTAAACGTTGTGTGCCGTTTGTTATAGTTTGTTAAACGTTACAGCAGCAGAAACAAATGCATCTTCTAGAGTTTGCTGACCTTTTGTGAACTGTCAAAAACGCATGCACATATAGCAACACGTAAACCAACAAAACCTGGGAAGATCTCAGGTGTTCCAGGTTTTGTTGGGGTTACATGTTACTAAGTTTTTAGTTTTCTATGTTATGTGGACTGCTGTTTGTCTTCTCGACGGGTTTCGTTATCGCTATGACTGTGTCGGTGTCGACCTTTGAGTTTAATTTGTCCTTTGGTGTCTTTTGCCTCTTATTTAAAATGTTACCTCTACTTGCAAAAATTAAGACACGTACTGTACAGGGAGGAATTTTTGTGCAATAAATAAAAATGTTGCCAATATATTTTTGCGGAAGCTGAGTTAATCAGATCTGCACACACTTTTAGAGAATCGTGTAGCAGTCATGTGTTCTCGTGTATGGCCGAGTAGAGATCGAAGAGTGGTCGAATGTGGTCGCGAAGGGATCTGGTATTGGTCGAATTGGTCTGGGATAAAATAAATATAGAAGTCGCAGTGATCTGGAAGCGATCGGCCATTGGTCGAGTCAATCTGGAAATGATCTGACATTAGTCGAGCAAAGGTCGAAATGATCGAGTACTGATCGGTAATAATTTTGTATTCCGACCAAACTCGATCTCTACACAATCCTTTCCCGATCAATTCGACCGTTTCTCGACGAATTCTCGATCTCACTCGAGTGAATTGCTTCTCGATCCTTACTCGAATGTTTTTGACATGTCAAAAACTCTCGGGTAGAAAGTCAGATCGATGGAGAGCAAGGTAGACTATCCCGAGCATGCTTGTTGATTGAGTCAGACCAGTCTCCCGATCACGTAATTTGTCTTGATAAGGAACTAATTTAACTGTCATTCTTCTTGGTACGGACAGACAATGGCTTTCGATATGATTTGGCTACTGTTACAAACCGTATTGTAAACGTTTCTGTGTCATTAAAGGCTTCTATATCATTTAAAGTGGGGATTTTTATTGTTCCACAGCATGTAACAACATAAATTTTGCATAAAATAATTTACTTCTAAAGAAACAACAGAAAAGCAGATTTGTGTTAACAATCAATGTTCACAAATGAAACAATAAGTGAAAATCAGAGAAAAAAATAGCAAAAGTATCGAACTCTAAGGAAAGTATATCGAAAAGCATCATCAAATGGCAAAATCAAAAGCCCAAAAACACTAGATGAATGGAAAACAACTGTCATATAACAGAGTTACCTTAGTGATTGCTAGTGAGGATCAACTAGCTTTGAATGTTATTGCAAATATTGTAAAAAGACCATCAGTTGTTTGGTAATTTAAAGTGATTGATATCGTCTATGTACAGTGAACGTGGTACAAAACATAATTATAGTGTAGAAATGATTTTTTTAGTATTTCGTATTGACCATATACGATCATGGAAATGTCGCAGTGTTGCATGTACCAGCCGTAACACTGCACATAGAACAGAAAAGAAACATGAAGTTTATTGTTCATAAACAAATCATAGAAAACTTGCAATTCTATTTCAAGGTAGCACAACAGATTTCTCAGAACATGTGTAAAAAGTAAAATCACAAAAATATTGAACTCCGATCAAAATTTAAAAAGGAAAGTCCCTAATCAAATGTGAAAATCGAAGCTGAAACAATTCAAACGAATAGATAACAACTAACATATTCCTGACTTTCTACAGACATTTTCTTAATATGTAGAAAACGGTAGATTACACCTGGTTTTATATCAAATTCCATTATATTGACAACGATTTGTGATTATAACAAACAGACATAATAGGTAAAAATGTCAAAAAGGGGTACGGCATTCAACATTGTGTTCTAATCTTAATCGCTGTAAAAAAAAAAGTCACAATGAAGCACAAAAAAGCATATAGACAAAGCACAATTTGTTTAAAGTGACATCTCAGTGTGTCTTTTTAAAATCTCAGTGTGTAATTTTGAATTCTCAGTGTGTGTTTTTTATTTTTTTAAATCTCAGTGTAATTTCGATTTCAGTCTCAGTGTGTTATTTTTGGTTTTTAAATCTCAGTGTGTATTTTTTTTTTTTTAAAGGGTTACTGTTTACAAATTTTTGAATTTTTTGAAATACTAAGGCTTTTCTACCTCAGGCATAGATTACCTAAGCTGTATTTGGCAAAACTTTTAGGAATTTTGGTCCTCAATGCTCTTCAACTTAGTACTTTAATTGGCCTTTTTAACTTTTTTGGATTCGAGCGTCACTGATGAGTCTTTTGTAGACGAAACGCGCATCTGGAGTATGTACAAAATGTAGTTCTCGTATCTATTAAGAGTATATTTACCACCACTGGGTTGATGCTACTGCTGGTGGAGCTTTATTATCCCGAGGGTATCACCAGCCCAGTAGTCAGCACTTTTGTGCTGACATGAATTATCATTGATATGGTTATATTTATAAATTAACTGTTTACAAAATTTAAATTTTTGAAATACTAAGGCTTTTCTAACTCAGGAATAGATTACCTTAGCTGGATTCGGCAAAACTTTTCGGAATTTTGGTCCTCAACGCTCTTCAACATAGTACTTTATTTGACCTTTTTAACTTTTTTGGATTCGAGCATCACTGATGAGTCTTTTGTAGACGAAACGCGCGTCTGGTGTATGTACAAAATTTAGTCCTGGTATCTATGATGAGTTTATTTACAACTAGTCGGTCGATGCCACTGCTGGTGGAGATTTATTTCCCCGAGGGTATCACCAGCCCAGTAGTCGACACTTTTGTGCTGACATGAATTATCATTGATATGGTTATATTTATAAATTAACTGTTTACAAAATTTAAAATTTTTGAAATACTAAGGCTTTTTTACCTCAGGAATAGATTACCTTAGCTGGATTCGGCAAAACTTTTAGGAATTTTGGTCCTCAACGCTCTTCAACATAGTACTTTATTTGAACTTTTTAAACTTTTTTGGATTCGAGCGTCACGGATGAGTCTTTTGTAGACGAAACGCGCGTCTGGCGTATGTACAAAATTTAGTCCTGGTATCTATGATGAGTTTATTTACAACTAGTCGGTCGATGCCACTGCTGGTGGAGATTTTTTTCCCCGAGGGTATCACCAGCCCAGTAGTCAGCACTTTTGTGCTGACATGAATTATCATTGATATGGTTATATTTATAAATTAACTGTTTACAAAATTTAAAATTTTTGAAATACTAAGGCTTTTCTACCTCAGGAATAGATTACCTTAGCTGGATTCGGCAAAACTTTTAGGAAGTTTGGTCCTCAACGCTCTTCAACATAGTACTTTATTTGACCTTTTTAACTTTTTTGAATTCGAGCATCACTGATGAGTCTTTTGTAAACGAAACGCGCGTCTGGCGTATGTACAGAATTTAGTCCTGGTATCTATGATGAGTTTATTTACAACTAGTCGGTCGATGCCACTGCTGGTGGAGATTTATTTCGCCGAGGGTATCACCAGCCCAGTAGTCAGCACTTTTGTGCTGACATGAATTATCATTGATATGGTTATATTTATCAATTAACTGTTTACAAAATTTAAAATTTTTGAAATACTAAGGCTTTTCTACCTCAGGAATAGATTACCTTCGCTGGATTCGGCAAAACTTTTAGGAATTTTGGTCCTCAACGCTCTTCAACATAGTACTTTATTTGACCTTTTTAAATTTTTTGGATTCGAGCGTCACTGATGAGTCTTTTGTAGACGAAACGCGCGTCTGGCGTATGTACAAAATTTAGTCCTGGTATCTATGATGAGTTTATTTACAACTAGTCGGTCGATGCCACTGCTGGTGGAGATTTATTTCCCCGAGGGTATCACCAGCCCAGTAGTCGACACTTTTGTGCTGACATGAATTATCATTGATATGGTTATATTTATAAATTAACTGTTTACAAAATTTAAAATTTTTAAAATACTAAGGCTTTTCTACCTCAGGAATAGATTACCTTTGCTGGATTCGGCAAAACTTTTAGGAATTTTGGTCCTCAACGCTCTTCAACATAGTACCTTATTTGACCTTTTTAACTTTTTTGGATTCGAGCGTCACTGATGAGTCTTTTGTAGACGAAACGCGCGTCTGGCGTATGTACAAAATTTAGTCCTGGTATCTATGATGAGTTTATTTACAACTAGTCGGTCGATGCCACTGCTGGTGGAGATTTATTTCCCCGAGGGTATCACCAGCCCAGTAGTCAGCACTTTTGTGCTGACATGAATTATCATTGATATGGTTATATTCATAAATTAACTGTTTACAAAATTTAAAATTTTTGAAACACTAAGGCTTTTCTACCTCAGGAATAGATTACCTTAGCTGGATTCGGCAAAACTTTTAGGAATTTTGGTCCTCAACGCTCTTCAACATAGTACTTTATTTGACCTTTTTAACTTTTTTGGATTCGAGCGTCACTGATGAGTCTTTTGTAGACGAAACGCGCGTCTGGCGTATGTACAAAATTTAGTCCTGGTATCTATGATGAGTTTATTTACAACTAGTCGGTCGATGCCACTGCTGGTGGAGATTTATTTCCCCGAGGGTATCACCAGCCCCGTAGTCGGCACTTTTGTGCTGACATGAATTATCATTGATATGGTTATATTTATAAATTAACTGTTTACAAAATTTAAAAGTTTTGAAATACTAAGGCTTTTCTACCTCAGGAATAGATTACCTTAGCTGGATTTGGCAAAACTTGTAGGAATTTTGGTCCTCAATGCTCTTCAACTTAGTACTTTATTTGGCCTTTTTAACTTTTTTGGATTCGAACCTCACTGATGAGTCTTTTGTAGACGAAACGCGCGTCTGGCGTATGTACAAACTTTAGTCCTGGTATCTATGTTGAGTTTATTTACAACCACTGGGTCGATGCCACTGCTGGTGTAGATTTATTTCCCGGAGAGTATCACCAGTCCAGTAGTCGGCACTTTTGTGCTGACATGAATTATCATTGATATGGTTATATTTATAAATTAACTGTTTATAAAATTTTTGAAATACTAAGGCTTTTCTACCTCAGGAATAGATTACCTATCCGGATTTGGCAAAGCTTTTAGGAATTTTGGTCCTCAATGCTCTTCAACTTAGTACTTTATTTGGCCTTTTTAACTTTTTTGGATTCAAGCGTCACTGTTTAGTCTTTTATAGACGAAACGCGCGTCTGACGTATGTTCAAAATTTAGTCCTGGTATCTATGATGAGTTTATTTATATTAAATTGTATTCATATTGCATGTCTGTGTTTGCTATGACCATATATGTATTACATCTATGCTATGACTTTATTATGTTGTAACCCTATACAATAAGAGTAATAATACACATTATATGCACAAGCTGTGCATTTCGACAATAAATGTTTCTTCAGTGGTGATAGTCGAGGTCAACACATTTGAAAATACAAAGCTTATTAAAACAAAGTCGAACAATGAATGAGATCATTGCATGAGGGAGATATATTCTTTATTTCTTTAACAATAATTATCAAAATTTTGAATAATACCAAAATTTTGAATAATGTTTTTTTGCTAAAGCTTATTTTTGTTTCTGCAAAAAACTCATCATAGATACCAGGAATAAAATTCAATATTTACGCCAGACGCGCGTTTCGTCTACAAAAGACTCATCAGTGATACTCGAATCAAAGTGTTATAAAATGCCAAATAAAGTACGAAGTTGAAGAGCATTGAGGACCAAAAATTCCTAAAAGTTTTACCAAATACATATGTGGTAATCTATTCCTTAGGCAGAAAAGCCTTAGTTTTTCCAAAATTCAAAGTTTTGTTAACAGTTAATTTATAATTATGAACATATCAATGATAACTCAAGTCAACACAGAAGTGCTGACTACTGGGCTGGTGATACCTTCAGCCGGGGAAATAAATCTCTACCAGCAGTGGCATCGATACAGATTTATCCATTCAACAGAAGCATCTACAAACGACAAAGTACAAGTACATTCTATTTGACAATATAACATAGACGATTGACAGAACGAAATTTGAAATCATTGAACCATATTATTTATATTTCTCAATTACCTAAAATGGCGCATTTCTATTTAAAATTAATGTTACGTAAAAACATATTTTAACCTTTTACGTACATAGAACATATCAGATAAAATAAATGTATTGAACTTAAACTTTCTAATATCAATTGTTTAAAAAGGAAAATACTTATCAATTGTAAATATTTAAACTGTTTCAATATTTGTAGCCAAAAGTTATAGATTTCACCGTAGCTGGCTATCAATATCGTATTTTAATTTCTTTTGAATAGACTATGTAGATATTTAAAATTCTTTTTGAAATTTACGATTTAGTGTATATATTTATCAACCGGGTGTATTAATATGCTAAAAGGATTGTAGAAGTTGATAACTTTCATTTAAAAGATATATGTCAACATGTCATTTTCAGGGTGTCAATAAATGAATCTTGACGGGAATGACTTGAGATTATAACTTTTTTACATACCTTGACTATTTATCAATATTGAATTGGTGATATTGTGAAGTAAGAGTGTTCAATATCTGAAAGTGACTAGGTAAAGCTGAAGTTTTGAGGCTTCGAGTGAGTACGTTTTAATCTATATTTACATTACTGTGTCTTCTTTCTCTCATTTATATGTAAAAAAAAAAACAACACTAGTCAAATAACTATTTACATTATAACTGAACTAATACAGTTACAAGCATTGTTAAAAGTTATCATTGAGGAAAAAACCGTGACCTATTATTTCAGAAAATAGAAACATAGATACTACCATATCAAGTATTTGAGTATCTGAAACTTAAAGATAGACACAATCATTAATATTTTTGATTTTTATATCAGCATGAGCATCAGAGTATGTGTTTCTTGTGTCATTTTTGTTGTTATGATAACGATAAGGTCATCGATCACAACTTTCGTGTTGATCAATCTTTAATTTTCTATGTTGTGTTTTGTGTACTAATGTTAGTTTTTTCGGCGTTTTCCTTTTTTTTTTTTTTTTTTTTTTTTGCTATAGCATTGTCAGATTGTTTTCGATTTATAAGTTTGAATATCCCTTTGGTATCGTTGCCTCTTTTGCTATCAATGAGTCATTAAATGCAAATGTAATCAAATTAAAACTAGTGGAATCATTTGAACAAAATCTAATTTGTTTTTTACTTTTTACTATAATCGCTCAGTAATATTCATGCTTTTGCTTATATTAGTATCTTATAAAACATACCAAAATTCATTATGTCGAATCGAAACGTTACCTTTACCTTTATTTAATACACGAAAATGACAAATCAAAAGTATTTTAACACGTGAAAAATATATAAAACGAAATATATTATGTACAAACAAATTTCACAATATCCGTTCTATTCCAAGAAAAAAATAACTTGTACAGAGTGTATAAAGGCCTGGTGTTTATCAATTCGTGCTCTCGTCAAAACAAAAAGTGATGCCAGATGCACCAGAAAGGTTAGCTTTTTTTTCGAATCTGACATACGTCGTTATGTCCAGTGTTCAAACACGACAAGGATCAAAATCGAAAATAAGATAGGTGTCTAATTTGGCTATTATCAGTATTAATGATATTGATTTTATCGTTTTGCTATAATTTTAATGTATGTTTATACTCCTGTCTTATTTTATTGTTTACGTTTTTCAGAACGTTGGTGATAACAAATTCAAAATGAAAAGAAGCCAAATAAAAAAGCCATTTTATGATATGAAAGTAACTTTTTCAAGACTTGATGAGATAACCTCAAAGACACGAGCACGTGCGAACAGGGTTAACATGCTAGAAGAAGCACGTCTTAACACAATGCAGAAAATAATTGAAAAGGAGGAAAGATTTAAAAGCAATATTCTTGATCGCATGTTAACACGATCAGACCGCTCTCACAAACGATTAAAAGGTTATGAAAGTGTTTTGAACGATCAATACCGAGCAAAAGAATTTGACACACTTAAGAAAAGAGGATATAAACGACCTTGGGTACAGTCTCCTAAAGCTGCAAGACATTTCGCCCAAGAAATTAGAATCTATCATGGCGGGTACGATCGAAGGAACTTTGAAAAAGAAATAGAAAGAAAAATCAGACAAGTTGATCCAACCCGAGTACAGAAAATATTGCGTAAAGTTTTAACTGAACAAAGTCAAACTAAATCTAATTTCATTGCGGACAGAAATTTGGAAACTACAGAGTTTTATGAAGCTTTCAAACAGAAAATGAACCCCAAAATACGTGTAGACAGACACGGTAAACACATAACTGTGGACATGCGAGAGAGTAGTTTACAATCGCGACATTCGAGACACACAACAGAATAACATATAATAAATTTTTAGTATTGTTTCCTTTCATTGCAATTTAAAACAGACATTAAGAAATACTACAAAAGACTTTTCATTTCATCGAAATAAGCTTCACACTTAGTTTTATTTTACGTACAGGATATTTGTTTTTCAATATGTTATTATTCTCATGCGTCTCCCTTTGTCGCCATTCCTTACGTTTTCTGTTATAAGGTAGACTGCCTGTTACTCTACGAAAAATGATTTTGTTCTCCCTTTTTTTCGTTTATGAGCTATTCTGTATCGAAAGTGGACATCCTTAACATCAAACCTATTGTAATATATATTTGTCTTCCCTTCTTGTATTCATGATATTATATATTTGGTATGCTTGTAAATGGTCTAGAAAGTTGTGAATAAATTTAACAGTAACACTTGAAGACAAAATGATCTAGAAAAGAAATGCATTAAAATATGGCTGACGAGGTTCCTGATTTTGGACGGACATTTCAAAATGTGTATGTCTCGGAAAGGGGGAGGTTAAACTCATTTTGTGAGATATCAACCCTCCCAGTATCAGTAGATTAACAAATTACACAACAGAAGTTACAATAAAAACCAGCACAGAAAAAGCACCGATGAACTAAAAACGATACAATACCAGTAGAATGTGGACATTATTGATTCTTTTTGTATATTTAAATACTGAGACATCATGTTGAATAACCAAATTTATTTCTACTAATTAATGAGATTAGTACCTGGTTAACGATCGCAACAGCGAGTCTAGACTGTGAAACCAAATATGAAAGCGTTGTATACTTGTTACTTATACAAGAAAGCGTATTTTTTTTACCCCTTCATGTATGTCTCTGGTTGTTCAAGAGGGGCTCAAACGGAAGATTTGCTATGTATATTTACGCAAACTACAATCTACTAAGACTGTAAATGGTTAGCTTCTAACTAAGTTCAGATATCATGTCTTATAACAGTAACTACAAATATTTGGTTGAAAATTGTATATAGCTATACCCAAATGTCCCCGTCATGCCGATATTGTGTAACGTAGATCCTACAAATATATTGTCTTTCTGAGCTTGTCGCCACCAAAAGGTTAATTAGGGTAAAGAAATATGGCCATCTTATAGATTTCATCTCTCCCGCTTGGTCATCCATGCTAAACAATGCCGTCAGCTTGGATTTGCGGGGTTGTATAAATACGCAGTCACGTCCGATGGAAAACTGGGATTTTAAAGGGGTAGGTGATACAGGTCTTGGTAGGTATAGTGTCCGGCTAGGATCGTGGTTTTTCGAGTGATTTGATCGGGCTTTTTCGAGAGTGACCACCTTTTTTTGAGTGATTATGAACAAAAAAAGTAAACAAATAGACTTCATTTCTGACAAGACGTGATATGGAAACTTGTGTTTAACATACAAGGATATACAAGATGTGTTAATATTAAAGATATAAAATACATTATCAATCTGATTAAAATTTGGTTAAAAAAGATGAATTTTGCCTTACAATGCTTATATTCGAAAGAACAGAATAAAGACAATTTTATACACATACCGATGCAAATGTCGATAAAAATGCATACATGGAATCCTTATATCCATAGATATACAGATACTTAACAAAAATTCCTGTAATGCATTGAAAACGACATTTTGAGACTAAATTGAGTAAATTCATGTTTATGTATCCGGTGATAATGCAAATTTCCAAAGCTTAAAATGTTAAATGTCAGTGTATTTACGTTTAAAAACAGTAAAAAAGAGTTCAAATTAAGTACCTTTTAAGGCACGAAACAAATGCATTCATCAGTTTGATAATGGTTCACTACGATTAAACTTTATACATGTAAACACCATTGTTTATATTGTTGTTTGTCACTTTCTATAAATTACATATTCATTATATTTTTATTATGCCAACAATCTAATGTAAGCATATACATTTTGGATGAGACGTTCGTACATATAGTGTGTTAAGCTGCACAGAGTGTGAAGCGAAAAAATGATACGAAAATCTGAGCTAATTTGATTCTTATCCAGAATCATGAGATTATATTACGGCATATCATTGGCTATTTGTTAGGTCATTGATGACCTTCAAAGGTTAAGACGATGTATATTTCGTTTGAAGGATTTGCCTAATTTTTGATTTAACACAATGAGAGTATTGCCCATTTTACTACGAATAGGTTTAACTATTTGTAAGAATTGGATACCGTTTGATATTTAATTATTTGATATTAAATTCAAATAGAATAAACTCGCCGTATTTTATTGAAATTGAAAAACTAGAGTTGATACCAAGCGATATCCGTTCTCACTTGTTTTTAAACCTATAAATAATTTCTCAATGTCATCAAAAATTTATGAAAAACTAACCTTAATCTATGTAAACCAGTCACCAATGTTTCGTGAAACCTTAATAAAGCAGGTTAAAAATATTGTCTGAAAACTGTAAAAAATCACCCCTTTAAGCTCAACTGTCCCAGAAAGGTCAAGTGAGATTTTCCAATCACTTGGCGTTCGTCGCTGTCCGTCTTCGTCGTCCATTGACTTTAAAAAAAAACAAACATTGCCTCTGAATCTACTGGACCAAGTTCATTATAGATAGAGATAACTGTAAACAGCAAAAATGTTCAGTAAAGTAAGAATTACAAGCAATTCACCATAACCAAAACAGAGAATTTTGCCATGAATTCTATTCTTGTCTTTAAAGTTGAAGAGTGTCTTTGGTTCCTATGCACTGCAGCACATATACCAAAGTGAGGGACATAGGCTCCATTTTGTTTAATTAAATCCAATAACTCAAAAAATAAAATCTAAAATTTATAAGATATACCTTTTTATAAAGGATCCAATAATTTCTAATTAAATACGGGAAAGTTGTGGTAGAACGTTTACAGAACAGAATTAACTAAAAAAAGGTTCATTTTGGTCACCCTAACAATATGGTTTTGTGATTTGTTGGGAAGATATGATATTGCCCTTCACTTGATTATGGTTATAAACAAGAAAAAGTTATTTTTTTCAAGTTAAAAATACTTTTTTATCACATTTTTCTTTAAAAAAAAAACCGGACGATTTCACAGTTTCTCTCCAAAAAGACCGCACAATAATAAACACTTTTCTTTTGTTAGAAACAAGGAAATTATGATTTTTAATCAAAACATGTTTAGTAATCAAAATAAGTTGGGTAGTCATGTAAAAAACTATTATAGTTACGAATTAACAGTTAATTGACTTTATCACTTCTTTCTTCATTCGAAAAAGCCCGAACTACACTCGAAAAAAGGGCAGAATCATTCGAAAAAAACACGATCCTAGCCGGACACTTAACCTACCGTGCAGGTACAGGAAAGTCTTTAACTAAATTAACATAAACAATCTTAGGTCATCGGCTGAAGAAATGGATAAGTCAACAAACATATTACAAACGGTGGGAAATGAAGCCATACCGAATTACAGGAATTTCAAAAACAGTTAAAAACTGAATTTCGAACGACGAAATCAGTCAGGCTTCAAAACATTCCAAAATAGTATTTTTCGAATGAAAATCAGATACGCATAACAATGAGGGGAAAAGCAGTAAAATGGTAAAGCAACAAAAAGACTACTAGTATTAAGACGTGTGCAACTTAGGGGTTATGAATCTCGGAAAAACTCCTTTATTGATAAAATTAAGATAGCTTGTTAAAACGACAACATAAACAATCAAAGAGGTATCAAGAAAAAATTGACCACACACATTATGAGAATTATACAAAAGACCAGTCAGAACCTGAAGATATACTGGCAGGATGGAAAAACTACTTCAAGGTCTGTACAAAAATCTCCAAACTGACGATAAAACTAATAACAACAACAAGAAGCTCATACTTGCCTCTATGCAGAATGAAATGATTAAGCAAATAGTAATCAGTAGGAACGTAGAAATAAAACAAACATATGAAGAGGAAGTAACATCATCCATTCAAAAGCTGGAAACTGGAAAGAGTCCAGGAGCCGATGGAATATCAGTTGAACACCTAAAAAGTATGCAAAGTGAACTACTACAATACATCATTAACATTATTAGCCTTATTTTTACAGAAAGGATGTCCCTTCAACACCGAAAGAAGGTGTGTTAACTAATATTCTCAAGAGTGAGAAAGATCAGAGACATCCCGAAAACTACATAGGCATAACGGTGACAAACTCCTTCACATTGATTGAAAGTATACTTTAAGACAGAATAGAACCCAAGCCTCTACCACAACAAAGGAATTCTCAACATGCATTTACCAAAAATTCATCCTCACTTAATGCAGCCTTTATTGTAACTCAATGTGTAGACTACTATAAAGAAATGCTTGCACTACTTGTTCTCATGACATTATCATCAAAAAGCTTTTGGCACATTTGATCATGAAATACTCTTTCATAAACTGTGTCACGATACCTAGATTTTAAGGAAAACATATATAAACACGTTACAGTTAAAGTTAAAGTAAAGTCACAGCAGTTTAAACAGAGACTATAGAGTAAGTCAAAGATCAAAGCTTTCAACGATACCCTACAAAAGATACGAAAGAGGGACGAAAGATACCAGAGGAACTCATAAATCGAAAATAAACTGACAACGCCATGGCTAAAAATTAAAAAAAGACAAACAGACAAACAATAGTACACATGACACAACATAGAAAACTAAAGAATAAGCAACACGAACCCCATCAATAAGGGTGATATCAGGTGTTCCGGAAGAGTAAGTAGATCCTGCTCCACATGTGACACCCGTCGTGTTGCTCATGTTATAAAAAAAACGATAAATAGTCTAATGCGGTAGGTCATATTTATGAAAGGGACGGGGATTGTAGTTACAACAGTATCTTAGATGATTAAGGGACAACAATAGGCAACATAAGTGTAGTGGCACAAACTTGCGCTGACGACTAAGCACAACTAGCTAGTTATAGCATGCGATACAATCCTAATTAGATAGTGTACATGGTACCACAAAGAAAGACCTTGTCACAATTAATCCAAATAGTCAGATACTAGTATAGTGCCGAAAACACCAAAATGTGAAAATATCTTTGTTCAGCTTGAAAATAAAAATATAGAGGAAAGGTCAGAAACATAACATCTAGGACTAGTCAGAGACTTCAAAAAATAATTAAACATTGAAGATAGGTCAAAACCAGCAAAGAAACTGTCTACGCAATGTTAGAACCAAGCATGCATGCACGTAATGGAATGTCACTAGTAGTTGCAATGAAACATGGCAAACTTATGCAATTCATATGTGCTTGTATGTTAAAGAGATAATGAACTATACAAAAACTGACATACTCAAGCTAGATTGATTAGGTTCGTAGACAAATACAGGGACTGCCAAACAGAGCAGCAAAAAAAGCCATCTATGCTATGCTTGGGGAAGAACCGATATAAGCAACCGTTGACCGTCTTGCTCTTACTTTTTTCGGAGGCATTATTCAGGCTCGTACTAGCATTGAATTTATGATCCTAGAAATAAACTCATCATAGATACCAGGAATAAATTTTGTATATATGCCAGACGCACGTTTCGTCTTCAAAACACTCATCAGTGACGCTCGAATCCAAAAAAGTTAAAAAGGCCAAATTAAGAACGAAGTTGAAGAGCATTGAGGTCCAAAATTCCTAAAAGTTTTGCCAAATCCAGCTAAAGTAATCTATGCCTGAGGTAGAAAGCCAATTATGCATGTCACCACCAATTAATAACAAAAAGAAAAATCACAAAAATATTGAACTTAGAGGAAAATCAATTCGGAAAGTCCATAATCACATGGCAAAATCAAATAACAAAACGCATCAAAAACGAATGGACAAGAATTGTCATATTCATGACTTGATACAAGCATTTTCAAATGTAGAAAATGGTAGATTAAACCTGGTTTTATAGCCCTAACCCTCTCAATTTGATGACAGTCTCAAATTTAAAGAGCTTTATAAAATAAAGAAAACCTTAGTATAGGGATATTGAAGCAATAACACGAATATTGTGTTGCAACCGACGAAGGCTTAAATTGACTGTTACATAAGATCAGCAGTGGCGGATCCAGCCATTTTAAAAAGGGGGGTTCCCAACCCAGAGTAGAGGGGGGGGGTTCCAACTATATGCTCCCATTCAATGCATTGATCGGCCAAAAAAGGGGGTTCCAACCCCCGGACGCCCCCCCCCCCCCCCCCCCCTGGATCCGCCACTGATCAGAATACGATAAATATCTAAGTGAAAATGTTATGTAACAAATAGTTGTGAAAGACTTGTTTCAAGAGACATTGTAAAAATATTAATAAAGACTTTAAAGTACCCGATATGTTATGGTGATAGAAAACACATCCGTTGCTGTATTTACAGTGTCGAATTTTCAGACATAGTCGGATCAAAGCGAACAAAATGTATGCATCTTAGTTTGTAACGTGGATATGGAAAGTATAGGTATTTTCAATGCATAACAATCATGTACTGTTTTTATAATTGTTAGACACAACTAATTGTATTGAATCATTTATGGTATATCAACCCTTTTGTTTTAAGGTAGTAGCGCTTGTCTAGTCATTTGATTCACTGTAATAGCATAATGAGTATGTTGGAAAACATTTAAAAAGTGAATGTAAGTATAGCTTAAGTTTACTATTTGAACCACTATTGTAAATATATTATTTAGAGTACTGATTTTGTAGAAATGTATCGTATAAATTTCAAGTGAATTACATAAAGCAACACACAATGTATACATATATACTTATTATTTTCATATTCGTGCCCTCAAACGCAAATCAAGTATTTATGAACAAAAACTCAAACACATATCTATGGGAAACAGCTTGCCTAGACGAGTGCAGCAAAGTTTTATTATCAAATAATTCGCCTGTCCTCAAATCACTTTGCCAGCACACTAAGACCGCTGCAGCATACATGTCTTACAAACATATCTACAATGAAAAATAATGAAATAGAATCATTCATATCACAAAAACATATTTTCATAATGTTCTTTTTAACATCTGCAGAAAAAAACATGATGCACTTACAATATTATAAGCTTAAACAAAACATGTACACAGGGGGAGGGGGAACTTCACTACACTAAGACTGAGCTTCAAATGGTCAAGCTATGAAAATGTATTTTCAATGTTAACTTTTACCGCGAATGACCAGTCCGTGCTATCATACAAAGAACATTAAACTCTTAACTTTGTTAAGGTGACTGATTGTTATGCTAACATAATATAAATATAACAACAAACCCATGTGCTATCGATAGTTAATAAATACATTTTTCTCATTTTAGACCAGTCCATCTATAGGCAGGTGTTTTTGGATAAACTCATCACTGAAGTGTCCAGTTATTCGTCCCATATCATACACTCACTTCATTTGTATATGCGTTTGGTGACACTTACAGGTAATTAGAACTCAATATCAATTATAATGGCAATCATCCTTATCACACACATCTTCAAATAGACTGTCCTTATGCAAATTCAAACATAAGCTACGCCCGATCAGTTGAAATAACATTGGTAATTATAACCTTGTTACTGACTTGGTAGTGTTTTCGATGATTTCTTAAGTCTTGGATATTCCTTGTACTAAGCTATTGAAAGACTGGATATTATGATAAGAAAAATGTCTTTCTCTTTTACAATCCTAACACATCTTCTATTTCTGAGCGGCCTAATTTTTAAAACTACAAAATTGAGATTTGTAATAATGTTTCATTTGTGCATTCTTTTTAAAACGACAAAATTGAGATTTGTAATAATGTTTCATTTGTCCATTCTACACATTTTAATTGACTCTTTTGTTTACAGGGAGATATCCTTCATAATCTTCCTGAAAACAAATGATATTGATAGTCATTCAGAATGGGATGTTCTAATACAAAAGTAGAAACTAATTCTCCCGTTCGGAAAATAAAAGGTAAATATGAACTTCTAGTTGACACAAATCCATGTCGTACGCAATTAGTTTGGTTGCTATATCGATATTTTTTGCTATTTTTATCGTTGGGTTATATTATTGTCTCATTGAAGTATACCCGCCACCCCTTATAATCTGACAATCAAACAAATTCATTACTTTAAATTACAACTATAATATGTTCATGTGTGTTTCTTGGGGTTTTTTTTACTAAGATATAAGGGAACATTTAATTTGCTCTGTAAACATTGTTTGTTTATGATCACCACTTGTATTATTTTGCAGATAATAAACATGGATATGGAAATAAGTCTATCATTACGTTGCCCCTGTCTTTTCACGTAACATTGAGAGAACGATTAAAAATAAAAGAGTCAAATGCTGATATATGGATAACAGACTGCATCACATTCAAAGACAAATATATATTCATAAATCGTAATACCGGTTTAGTTATCAGGGAGGCGGACGGAAATATCAGATATATCACACTTACCGGAAACGCGAATGGATTATCGGCCATAGATGATGAAACTGTTGCTGTGACGTTTCCAAATGGACATTACATTGAGATTATCTGTGTTGCAACGGGTGAGGTAAACAATAAAATCGAAGTTGATGGAATGTGTTTCCAAGTTACTTATCGGAATGAACTGCTGTATGTCGGTTTTGATGAAAAGATAGAAGAAATTGACTTCACAGGAAAGACAATAAGGCGTGTTCCTAGTCCGACAGCAGATATCGGGTACATAGCAGCCACGGACGAAAAATTATTTGTCACTGATTTAGAGAAAAATTTATTATATTGTTGTGACTTTACGGGATTGGTTCTGTGGGAGTTCGAAGACAGAAAACTGGAATGGCCCATGGGTGTAACAACTGACAATGATGGCAATGTATACGTGGTTGGTAGTTCTTCTCACAATGTCTTAGTTATCTCCCCTGATGGGAAACATCATAGAGAACTGCTCAATGAATCAAATGGATTGAAAGATCCAATCGGAATACATTACGACAAAACGAATAATAGTCTAATAGTGTGTAATAAAGAAAGCGGTGATGCTTTCTTGCTTGGTATTGAAAATGTTTACTAAGTCATTAAGTGTTGAGGAAAAACTTGGAATGTGATAAGATACTACACGTTAAAGTTAAGAACCATGTATGGGGATTGACTGTTAAAAAATTGATAAACAAAATAAAGTAATTGCGATTAACATAATATGATCACAATGCCTTTTTTGCTGGAAAAGAGATTTTCCATTTATTTTGCTATATAACAGTGTTTTTATCAGTTGTGGGTGTTTTGGTAATTATTTTCATGGAAGAAATAATTTTTGGGGTAGGAAAATTATCATCTGAAATTATTCCGAGCGCGGACAAGTCAAAATATTGAGTATAAATTATCACAAAAATTATTGAGAAAAATCGAACCAAAATTTCTCAGAGTCGCATACGCATCCTGATTGTTGTATCTCAGCAAAATGGCAATTTCTCACAAATCAACACCAATAGACTTAAAATCTTAATCGCACTTAAACTACCAAAATTGGTCATGTAGAAATTATGTTTTACTTCCACAGCGGTTGATATTATCTCACAATGAGGTTAAAAAAAATACCCAAACGAAGCATTTTTCTTCCAGTGTGTTTTTAATGTCAAAATTTAATTGCAAAAGTACTGTTATTGAAATCTTAAACTTACACTTATAGTTTATCAGCATCTAAAATATTGGTGTTGATACATTTATATCATTAATGGTTTTTTTTTCGAATTTGAGAATAAAAGTTAATAACTCTTTTTTTAGAGTATATCTTTTTAAATATCCTAATAAAATTGATATAATTTAATTTCTTATTAATAGTTATCTAAAAAAATAAAATCATGAGTTCGAATTGGTAATTTTCCTCGTAATATTTCTTTGAAAGGGAAAATAAAATTATCTTTAATTTTAGCCATTTGAAGAAATTGTTATTTAACAATTTACAAAAGAAGTCAACCGTTATAAAAACGAACGCGAGCTTCAGTGAAAACGAAAATTAAAATCTCATTTCCAGGTGTTTGGCAACAAAAGAGATCTTAACATCTATCAAAATGAATTTAAACTGTCTTCGGGGAAGTGTTTTGTCAAAGTTTCCTTGCAAACAAAATTAGAATTAAAATTTATTCAAAAGGGGTTGACCGTCTTATCCAATCAAAGCATTACGTCACATTCAGTGAAAGGATAACTGAAGAAAGGAAAGTAAGCATTCCGATCGGCACGAGACTTGTAATTTGTCTCCTTTTTACTTGATAATGCTATGATTTATCAGTTGAACAGCCACCAACAAGGCCGAAGAGGAGTTATACAAGAATCAAGATAATGGCTATAATATGTCGACAATACACGGGTCATGAAAGACAGTTTAATTCAACAATAAACATCATCGAAAAAAGTCAGTTCAAGTTAGAACACCTGTGATGCAGATAAAAGGAGAAGGGATAAGAAGGTCGGTATTTGGCCGAAGAAAATAAAGATTTTGAGAACTATTTTGCACATAATCTATGGAAATGCATAGAATAAAAATATAAATGAAATAGACAAAATATATTCGAATTACATCATTATATATATATGCACCAATTATATGAAAATGATGCAAAATGATAAATTTATGGTGTTTTCCTTTATGCAAACATTAAACACAGCTAAGAAACGGCATAATTGTGAAGGGGATTTCTATAGCTATGTTTTACATAATCTCAACAAAGACAAAGTTTTTTATTGAACAAGTCATGGTTCCATAGAGCTATATTAAAAGTCGTAACAATGCACACAAATCATCCCGAATGGTAAGTTTTGAAAGGGTTTTGAGACTAATTTGAAAAAAATAACTCAGTGAAAACTAACGGCTTGATTAAATTAATAGCATTACACGAAAAAAAATCAATGGCAACCACTAGCTGTCTACTGGCGTGGAACAGGCACATAAGAATATGGCTGATAAATACGATAACTTTGTGAGTGTCCAACTACCAAACCTATTACAACTTGCATTGACAGCATATCATTAGAATACATTGTAAAAATCAGTTGCAATGGGCTAGACTCATCATATCGGTACAAAGCTAAAAACTGCGGAAAAATAAACTTAACTTAAATCAACAACAATTAAACATATGACACAAAATACCAATATAAGAGTACCCGTAGTTACTTTTCGACTCAAATTTAAAAAAAAAAAAGTAACCAGTGTCTGCACAGAAATTTGTTAAGCCATGTTTATACCAAAGAACAACTCCTCCTGTTTTCCAAAAAGTTCATTGGAAGATACCTAGACCTTGTTAATAAATATTCCGCACTAACTTGACAAATTGTACATGACAGTATTGACGTTTAGATTCTATAGGTACTGACGTTGTTAAAGTTCCCTTTCTTAGTCCTTTTATATGTTTAAACTTTACTGTTTAGTCCATTTTTCATGATATACTTATGACGTAGCTCGGTACTTATACATCCCGCCATTATGTTAAAGTGCTATGGTATAATTTGATTTCTTGTCTTTCATTTTTGCTTATGTACTTTGTCTATTTGCCATTTTGTATTTCTTTGTTGAAACAGTTATTTCTTTAAACAGTGATTATGATTATATCACAATGTTGACTGTTGTACCCCAGTTTTTACCTATTACATGTATGTCGGTTTGTTCTGCTCACTCGTAGTTGTCATTATATTAAAATTCAATGCGACCGTCATACAAGTGAGAGGTTTAGTTAGCTATAAAACCAGGTTTAATCCACCATTTCTACATAAGGAAATGCATGGACCAAATCAGGAATATGGCAGTTGTTTTGCAGTCGTTTGGTGTGTTTTAGTATTTTTGTAGGGACTTTCCATTTTGAATTTTCCTTTGAATTCGGTACTATTTACTAAAACATAGCCCAAAGCCCAAGTTTAACTAACGGATAACACATGGTTCCTAAAGCTAAAATAAATATTATCGAAATTATAGAATGCACCTTGAAGTCTACTATATTAAAACGTTGTTCTTGCTCATGATCTACATTATTGTGGTATATAAAATTTCTCTAAAGGGGATAACCAATTTCGTTCTGTTCTGTTTTTGCTTTTGAAATTTGTGATGATTTCAAGATTATTGACTGATTTGGTCCATTTAATACGACAATCATACACTGGAAAATTGTTACTGATGAAGGATATTTGTTATCCAAAATAATTATTGTATTTTTTGGTGCAATTATTTTATTTTATTTTAGTGCTTCTTTTGTGTATATAATGTATTCATTATTTTATTTCTTGTGCATTTGTCATAGTTTAAAATACGCATACGTTTTGTGTGTTTTGTGGTTCAATTTTGTTATTTGACCTCAGTAAAATTGTTTGTTAGATGGAGAGTTGTTTCATTGGCTCTCATACCTAATCTTTTTATCTATATTTATCTAATGTTGCTGTTCCTATTTATTAATGTTTACGGACTGCCTTTCTGCATCTTTTAACTTTTATAAGGGACTTCAAATCTTGGGCTTTTTTTTTTTTTGGCTTTATTTCATTTTTTGCATTCTTAAATAATTCAAAAATAAAAGTAAAATAACAAAAATATCGCAAAATTTTAATAAACATAACAAAACAGAATCATTTACTGCACTAAGCGTTGCACCAAGTCTTGTATGAAAGCACCAATATTGAACTGAATACTTGAAGACAGTATTCATGTATCAATTACACTACCACGGTCTCCAAACTTCTTCATTGTTAATGATATGATTTCCTGGATACCAATCTGATGCGGTAGGTCTATTATCGGTGTCTTCATCTTCAGTTTTGCAAAATACTTCAATTACCGACGATGAAATATCTTTATCAATTCCCACGTGCATTTGTTGTTCTTCGTCCCGAATCTGTTGATTCATACAACTATATACACCGTCATCATTGTTTGTTTCTGGAGGTGAATGGTTTCTTGTGTTTACATTGGATAACAGGTACGATTGGATGTTGTATAGTATTGACTGTGGTATATGAGCATCATCCAGATATCGACCAATAGTATCCAGGCATTTCATATATCCAAATAAATAAGTTGAGGTAGTGTCTGAAAATGAAAAAAGCATCATGATACTTAGTAAATGATGTCAGTCAGATTGAAGTGTTTAATGTTTGATAAAAAAAAATAACCCTTCAAAGAAACATTGCCTGCGACTGACATGAGGAAGAGCGCATTGTTTTTGAAGTATATTTTAGTTTCAAACACATCGTCTAGATGAAAAATGTTTGTTTGCATTAAGTACCAAGTCATGCTATCTAGACCATGTATTGTCAGTTTAAGTATGTTTGTTTTTTACCGCAATATTTTTGGAGATTCCCGTTATCACTTCTTATGTATCATTTCTCGGATGCATCGTATTTTTTAAATGTTTATCGACCATTTAAGTTAAAGATATCATGCAAATGCTGAAGAGAAGAATATAAGTAGGAATATAAGTAGTTCTTTTATGCATGGTCAATTATACTTTATATATCTTTGTATATCATGCCATAAATCATTCTTGTTTTCGTCAAAAATGACCATCCAAAACCCATACAATCAAGTAAGCTATACAAATCCCAATATAACAAAATGTGAACCAAACAATAAAGAGAGAGACTTTACGGGCAGGTTGAAAGTTATAATCTTATGACTGATAATAGACAATGAAAAACTATTCTTAGACTACAGGCTCCTGATTATGGACAGGCACATTAAGAATGTTGATAGGTGGAGTTTGTCTTCTCAGATTTCACCATTTTTGAACTTTGAACCACACTAAAGTAGTTCATATTCTGTTACACCGTTCCGTAATTTATATAGTTCGTTTGATTATATTTTTAATCTATTTATGTGTTCCAGTCTAGGAGGATTATTCATCTTTAACGTTAAAACATCGTACAGTCGCTACCTTTCCCTCTCTCACACGTATCCGTTACATGAAAACTGCAAGGTCATAACGATCACGAGGAACATTTCGTCGAGACGTCATCTTGGACACAATTCGTGGCTAACCACAGAGTGGGTTAATTATATAACATTGTATTTAAAGCCTTCAAATTGCCATTCGTATGATTGAACCTTTTCTCCGTGAAATACTGGAAATGTAACCGTTCTTGAAAGTACAACATTTTCTCGGATTCAACGGGCTGTGCAATCAATTATTTTGGACATTTCATACACTAGAAACATTAATTCAACACATTGTAAAATTGTATTTTATTTGTTATTCAGCTTTTTACCATTTGTTAGATTGGTTTGAGAATAAATTATCAGCACCTGATATTCTTGTTGCTGGAGCCCAATCGTTGGTTATACTTAGTGGTCAGGCCATTACAGTTCAACAGTACAACAATGGCAGAAACCAAAAAATCAGTTGATTCGTCCGATCCGTATTAAGCACACAAACATGTTCTTAGAAAACAAACGAAACCAATATGCACTAATCTAACCATTATTGATTCTCAAAGTTTCTGATAGGTAGTTCGAAGCCCAACTTTAAATATTAAATAAGCCATGTCTTCCTAGATTAATGTATCAATCAGTACACATTAAGTCTTTTTGAAAAGAATATATACTAACTTCGTACTTCTGGTTTGATTTTCTTATTTTGCTGTATCTTTTGTTTTGCAAACAAGTGCTTTCCACCTCTATCAACGCAAAATGTTTGCACTTGTCCAATTCGCTTAAAATTGTTCATAATGTACGTAGTGGAAAATAAACTGTATTACTGTGAAAACACACGCAATTGTCGATACCATCAGAGACTGAGATAAAATTCAGAATGGAAATTGGGAATGTGTCAAAGAGACAGCAACCCGACCATAGTGGATAAAACAACCTAAAGCCCCATTGAAGTCTTCAGTACAGCGAGAAAATCGCACATTCGGCGACGGGCCTCAGCTGGCCACTAAGAGACTACCCGAAGGATAATCAACCTATTGATTGCAAACTGGGATTTTTTATAAACTTTACATCATATTACCTGCAGATCCAGTTTTTAATCTTTTGATGTATTCAACTGTTCTTTCCAATACCTCAGCTTTCTCTAGTTTTACTGGTGAGCCCTAAAAGTACAAACATTTTTGATAATACTTTACGTTAATACTTTGTTCATGAAAATGTAAAAAAAAAAAGGGAAAAAGGAAACAGGGAATGTGTCAAAGAGACAAACATCAGAATAAAGAGCAAACCCAGTCCAATTGCTTGCTATGTATATAAGTGCGGGATTTTTAAAATTGGCGAAAGAAAAGCCGTCCTTAAAAAAACTACAGAAGAAGAATCGATTCAGTCTGAATTTAGTACTGGACAACATTGAACGATACGTTTTAAGATGTAGAAGTGGGAAATCAAATAAAAGACAAAAGCTTGAAAGCCTTGAATATAAATATAATTGTTTTGAAAGTAACGATTAGCTCGTTGTAAAACTCAGTCAATATATGTATAAATTTATTATAGGATATTCCAAATTTAAGCATGGCAAATAGCATATGTATTTTCGAAATAACAATTGATCCTTTTCGAATTATTTAAACATTAATGTAAGTTTCTGTACATTCGCAAGTTTCATAAGTATGACATAAATTTTCAGGAAATCAGAAAATCTATTTTTCATTTATTTTCGATTGATTTAATTTGTAACTAATGTTCAATATAAAAAAGATTTGTTGTGATCGCAAGTGAGACAACTCTCCACAAGAGACCAAATGACACAGAATGTATCAACTATAGGTCAATGTAGGCCCTTCAACAATGAACAAAGCCCGTCCCGCATAGTCAGCTATGCAAGACCCCGAAATGACAAATGTAAAACAATTCAAACGAGAAAACTATGTTTACTATTGACCTTCATTCTCCTAGGATAATTAGAAAATGAATTTCCTCAACATTAATATACTTAGATAATATGTTTACTTATAATTTCGTAGTAGTAATAATTTTATAAAATGCCTCTGGCAAAAATAACTGAACTTACATCGCTATCTCCTGGAGAAATAAGAATTTCTAATTGTTCCAGTAAATGGTTTATCCG
Organism: Mytilus galloprovincialis; assembly: GCF_965363235.1. NCBI lineage: Eukaryota > Metazoa > Mollusca > Bivalvia > Mytilida > Mytilidae > Mytilus > Mytilus galloprovincialis. Next base: position 40,920,063 of record NC_134850.1, on the reverse strand, counting down.
AGCTCTTCTTTGACGTTCCGCTATATGCTTCCGGGTCTAAAACATAATTATTTTATTTTAACATAATTATAATAATATATAAATTTGTATTTTAATATCTTTACAGATTATTTTTTTTGGAACCACTAATTGAAAACGCCAATAAAATTTTACATTATTGTTTTTCCACTTATTTTCTCTACATTATTTTTTAAATCTTTCCAAGACAATTGTTTCTATAACTTCCATTCTAATAACTTATTTTTCTTCGATATATTAATATTAATAACTATGCTGCTACTGCATGCTGGTAAGAAAATATATTGTGAATTCATTATTGTTCAATGTATACTTTTTTGTGGATTTTGTGTAAAAATTAAAACAAAAAGTAAAAAGCAATCAACACATAACAAATTTTCCTAATTTTGTCATCAAAGTTAGGAAAAACACAAACTTGTATATTGATGGATTAAATCGCACCTCTTTTTTTGTATGCTTTACTCCAATAAAACACGAACACACATTTGTTTTTAATCCATGAAAATTGTTACTCTAAAAAAAATAAACGAATTCTCAGTATCAGATCGAAATATTATCATTTTCTCAAAATTATCTTCCTTTTTATCGTGCGAATGTCAATCATTGATGTAGTCATGTTTAACAATACTATAACGCTAAATATTGCAACTATGAAACATATGCACATTCTGCATTACTTTAACATTGTCATGTTTGATAATAACATAACGGTAAATATTGCAACTATGAAACATATGCACATTCTGCATTAAAAACATTGTCATTTTTGACAATAACATAACGGTAAATATTGCAACTATGAAACATATGCACATTTTGCATTAAAAGCACTTACCGGCTGCCTGTTAAATTTATCGTGTGTCATCAACGACATATTTCTTTAAATTGAAATTTTATTCATTAAGTTACCTTCTTTTTAATCCTCTTTTGAAGTCTTTAAAACACGCTTCCTTTTAAAATTTCCGTTTTAGCCCGGAGCTAGCCATTATTGTAACCGTATTGTGTCCACCACGTGGGCAGATTCTTCAATCAGATAATAGTTAAAATGTTAATTATTACAAATACCCCCTTTAACGAGGAAGACACGTGCTTACAAAATTCCTGTTTAAGTACAGGAAGGATCGGTTGCTTCTTTTTGACAAAAAGTAATTGTATTTGGGATTAACTTAGATGTTATTATTATAATGGCTGCCTTCCACGGGATACTTTTTAATGGACAACTTCTATATTATGCATACATTTCTAAACACAAGTTAGCTCCATCTGCTGATAAAAATAGTTATGAAGTTATGGATTGTATTTCCTATTGCATAAATGTATATGTATTTTACCTATTTTGATATATTTATTTATTTGTTTCATTTAGACAAAAAATACGTGAAAAGTTATGGTCAAAACCATGCACATATTTACTGTCCAACCGGTTTCACTGCTGCACACAGACAGCCATTGCGTAATACCACCACAGTTGCCTTTTTTATATATCAATTCAATTTAAATGTTTAGTCGACAAGCCTTATGGCAATTGGTTATCAAAAGCATTCAAAAGCACTTTTTACAACGGTCAGACATAAAATATCCTATATCTATGGGTCAGGCAAGTCAAATTTTACATATTTAATCTGAGTATTCCTTTAAGTTGAGGTATTTATAAGTGAAGTCACTTCAACTTGACACTTAGTACACACATATATATATATATATATATATATATATATATATATATAAGCAAATGCGGTATGATTGCCAATGAGACAACTCTCCATCTTAGTTGTAACTTAAAAAATGTAAACCATTATAGGTCAAAATATGGCCTTCAACACGAAGCATTGACTCACATCGAACATTAAGCTATAAAAGGTCCTAAAATGACACTTATAAACCACACCAACAAACGACAGCCACTGAACAAAAGGTTCCTGACTTGGGACAAGTGCAAAAACATACATCGGGTTTAAACGTTTTTTAAACAGGCGAAAACCTTCACTCTAACCTGAAACAGTGGCAAATTATGAGTTTTACCCTAATTTCTAGGTTTGCTGAATATGGGCATTAGATAATGCGAGCGGAGCATGGTGTCACACAAACTCTTGTTTGTGATGTTTCATTCATAAACAGCAAAGGGCCAAACTTCAAATATTCCCTTACACTTCAAAGATAATATTTATATACAATTTAATAAACAAAAAAATATTTCATCGTTTTTGTATTTATTTTGATTTCAACTAAAACTTAACGTGACAAAAGATTTTAGTTGAAAATATAGTAAATGAATACTGACTTTACTTACCGAAAATTTATTCTGCACACTAGAATCTCAATTTGAGAATACCCCCTAATACAAAAACAACCCTGATCATATATCTTGCTTAATTTATCAATGTCAGCGGAAGAATACAAGAACTGTTAGACCAATGTAAGTTTTAAATAAAAATAGCTGTCAGTTCTGCGACAAATCTTTTGTAACGTTTTGACACATATCTCGTCTTCAACATGATACCTCTGTTTATATACATGTCCATCAAATTCAATAAGTTTTAGATTTTCAAAAAAGCTTGTCGACTTAAACATCTTTTAGAAGCGAGAATCGTGTTACTAGATAGAAGGGCACGTTGCATTATAGGTTAAGCACGTCAGTCAAAAAAGTAGAGCTTTGACAGTTTTTTTTAGGTGGATACTGTCTGTTTGTACGTATAGATATTGAAATAGTTGTTAATATAAAATGATCCACTTATTGTGTATGCATTTTGTGGGGTTTGTTTCAAAGATAATTCATGCAGCCTACCTGTTGAAATATATTGATGTATGCTTTGATCAAGTTCTACTTTCCACTAATATTCCGATTATTAAATCTATTAATGCAGAGCTCAGAAACTTGAACAGGGGGATTTGTTCAAAATGTTCTAGCACAAACAAACTTGAAATAAGTAAATGCAATATTCCCCATGTGAAATTGAACTAGAGACTCTTAAGAGCCTGTGTCGCTCACCTTGGTCTTTGTGCATATTAAATAAACTGTCCCTTTGGTATCTTTCGTCCCTCTTTTAAACAAAGGACACAAATGGATTCATGACAAAATTGTGTTTTGGTGATGGTGATGTGTTTGAAGTTCTTACTTTAGTAAAGACTGAACGTTCTTGCTACTTACAATTATCTCTATCTATTATGAACTTGGCCCGTTAGTAACAGAGGAATATATTTGTAAAAATTTACAAAAATTTACAAAATTTATGAAAATTGTAAAATAATTACTATAAAGGACAATAACTCCTTAAAGGATCAACTGACAATTTTGGTTCTGTTGACCTATTTGTAGATCTTATTTTGCTGAACATTATTGCTGTTTAAAGTTTATCTTTATCTATAAAAATATTCAAGATAATAACCAAAAACGGTAAAATTTCCTTAAAAATTACTAATTCAGGGGCAGCAATCCAACAACCAGTTGTCTGATTCGTCTCAAAATTTCAGGTCAGATAGATCTTGACTTGCTTAACAATTTAACCAGTCAGATTTGCTCTAAATTCTAAAATCTGGTTTCAGATTTATAAGCCAAAATCTACATTTTACCCCTATGTTCTATTTTTAGTCATGGCGGACATCTTGGTTGGTTGGCGGTCATCTCAGTACCAGAATCTATGACAAATGAGACTATCCTAATTTGTGAGCAATATTCCAACTTCACCTGCATATGGGATATACATTTCCCAACTCATTCGGTATTCAAGAGCTTGCAGCTGCTACTCAGACTTTTTAAAACGTCACCAGTGTTCAATTAGAGGTATATCAAAGAACGTTTCGCTTTTTTTCTAAATAAGTTCCCCGGAAGATAACAAGACCTTATTGATGAATATTCTGTATCAACTTCACAAATAATACACGATGGTCTTTGGAGTATAAATCATTGGTACTGTCGTTGTTTGTCATCTTAATTAATAACGTGAAATAGTATTCTTTTATTGTCCTTTTAAACTATTACTTTCACTGTTTAGTCTATTTTGGTAATATTCATTTCACGTGGCTAGGTACTTATACATCCCGTCATAGTGTTATTGTGCTATGGTAAGGTTTTGCATTCCTGTGTTTCGTTTTTGCTAATGTGCTTTGTTTTATTTCTTTTTATGTTTTCCTTGTTTTTTTAATGTGATTTAGATTATAACACAATGTTGACTGCTGCACCCGTGCTTTTGAAACTTTTACCTGTTATGTCTGTTTGTTTTGTTCACAAAACGTTGTCAAGATAATGTAATTGTATACAACTGACATACAAGTGAGAAGTTTATCTAGCTATAAAACCAGGTTTAATCAACCATTTTCTACATAAAGATATGCCTGTACAAAGTCAAAAATATGTAATCCATTCGTACAATGTGTTTGAGCTCTTGATTTTGCCATTTGATAAGGGATTTTCCGATTTGAATTTTTTTCAGAGTTCGGTATTTTTGTTATACTTCGTCATTTAAGTTTTGACGTAATGGACAATTGGTAGAGCTCAATATTCTGAACATGTTTGGGACAGTCAGATTTTCTCTTATCATAACAGTTTTCAAAATCAAAAACAAAACTTGCATTTTATCCACATGTTTGTATTTTAGATATGTCGGCCATTTTGGTTGTCAGGCAGGGTCATTGGACACATGTTTGATACTTTGGTTAAATTTGGTCCTGTAGATGGACGACGGATACCATCTGATGAGAAAAAAGGTTACTTAACCCTTTAGACCAGATAAGTACATAAAAAAGTATCCTTTTGTCATTGAAATGATGCCCACTAAATGTATCTGATATTTGATGCCATGACATTAGACAGAGAAAAACAACGATACAAAAAAAAAGGACATTTTTTATATTATCGGCTCTTTTTCAATATAGAAAGGCTCTTTATCAATGAGAAGCTTTTTAGAAAAGCTAACCCACTTTTCGTCCAATTGCAATTTTCTTGTTGCACGCATTTTAAAAAAGCTATTACTTTTCAATTACATTTTTTTTTTAATCTTAGAAAAGCTATTACTTTTGCAATTACAGACGATGCAATTTGTCATGGTCTATTTATGGAGAACGAAAGAAAATTACTCCACAGATTTAAATGTTAAGATGTTTTGTTTTTGTTTTTACCGTTTAAGTATGATAGGTAATGATATGTATCAATTTTGTAAGAAAATTTAAGATTTGTGTAATATTTTTACATACCGAGATGTCAATCAATTTTGGTACAGAATAACCTATATAGAATTTGTTATTTTAATTGCAGGTAAGAGAGGACTGGAATAAGAATGAGAAATGAACCTACTAGTTGTAAATATTTTTAAAAACTGCGTAGGAGCATGCGCAACATATCGAATTTTAGTCAATTATTAGACGTAAATATGTGAATCTTTTACATGTTTTTCTGAAGCATTAGACATTTCAGATCTGTTGTCGTTATTGTTTTGAATAGATTCGCTTCTGTTGACAACGTCTCTTAAACGATTGAAGGTAGTTTTAAGATTTAAAATCAGAATAGGAACATCTAAACCAATAATAACAATCGTTATTAAAGAAAACAATATTACTCCGAACGCTCCAATCACTGCTGAGGATGTCCTAGGGTCACTTGCACTGTAAAATTTTCTTAAGAAATTGCTGGTTTGTCTCCTGTCAACTTCGATTGCTTTTGTTAGACTTTCAATCTTTTTTTGAAGGTCGTTTGCTGCCAATGTTGGTAAATTACCGGACGCAAGATTATTACCCAATGACGAATCGATGCTTATATCATTGTAAATGCTCGAGTCTAACATTATTGATGATGCTGATACGAAGCCGATGTTAAAACTTTCCGATAATAAGTCGTGAAATGTGTCACTTTGTCCAATCTCAATAGCATTGGATGCGTATGCCGAAGTGAGGTAACTTGACTTTATTTTAGTTGTTGAAATGCAACCCAAGTCTATCGATGTTACAGTGCAACTTACAAAAGTTGATATTTCCGTCAAAGTTGACATTGTGGTTGTTGTTGCAGTGCAACTCGATTCGGTCGATGTTGCGGTGCAACTCGATTCAGTTGTCGTTGCAGTGCAACTCGATTCTGTCGATGTTGCGGTGCAATTTGCTCCTACACTTACTACAGGAGATGAATAAGTGTTCGGCGAAGACTGTCCAGTGCAAGCATAAGGTGAAGTGGTATCTAAAATAAAAAATAACCAACAGTATGATGATTGTCATTTAATTATCATGAAAAGTAAAAATCTAATGTTGTAGACCAATATTCAGACAACTTTACATGCAGAAAGAGTCAATAAAATAAAAATACAAATATAACTTTCAATTGGTTGACCAAAATTCAGACAACTGTCTGCTGAAGGAGTCAATAAAAATAAATATAAAAAAAACCTTAAAAAAACGATCGTATATAGTTGTTAAAACTATTATTCTTTAGTATATTTGTGGATGTTTGTCTCATCGGTAACCATACCACATCTCAATGTTTTATCTTGTCATTTGGTCACATGTGGATGTTTGTCTCATCGGTAACCATACCACATCTCAATGTTTTATCTTGTCATTTGGTCACATGTGGATGTTTGTCTCATCGGTAACCATACCACATCTCAATGTTTTATCTTGTCATTTGGTCACATGTGGACGTTTGTCTTATCGGTAACCATACCACATCTCAATGTTTTATCTTGTCATTTGGTCACATGTGGATGTTTGTCTCATCGGTAACCATACCACATCTCAATGTTTTATCTTGTCATTTGGTCACATGTGGATGTTTGTCTCATCGGTAACCATACCACATCTCAATGTTTTATCTTGTCATTTGGTCACATGTGGATGTTTGTCTCATCGGTAACCATACCACATCTCGATGTTTTATCTTGTCATTTGGTCACATGTGGATGTTTGTCTCATCGGTAACCATACCACATCTCGATGTTTTATCTTGTCATTTGGTCACATGTGGATGTTTGTCTCATCGGTAACCATACCACATCTCAATGTTTTATCTTGTCATTTGGTCACATGTGGATGTTTGTCTCATCGGTAACCATACCACATCTCAATGTTTTATCTTGTCATTTGGTCACATGTGGATGTTTGTCTCATCGGTAACCATACCACATCTCAATGTTTTATCTTGTCATTTGGTCACATGTGGATGTTTGTCTCATCGGTAACCATACCACATCTCAATGTTTTATCTTGTCATTTGGTCACATGTGGATGTTTGTCTCATCGGTAACCATACCACATCTCAATGTTTTATCTTGTCATTTGGTCACATGTGGATGTTTGTCTCATCGGTAACCATACCACATCTCAATGTTTTATCATGTCATTTGGTCACATGTGGATGTTTGTCTCATCGGTAACCATACCACATCTCAATGTTTTATCTTGTCATTTGGTCACATGTGGATGTTTGTCTCATCGGTAACCATACCACATCTCAATGTTTTATCTTGTCATTTGGTCACATGTGGATGTTTGTCTCATCGGTAACCATACCACATCTCAATGTTTTATCTTGTCATTTGGTCACATGTGGATGTTTGTCTCATCGGTAACCATACCACATCTCAATGTTTTATCTTGTCATTTGGTCACATGTGGATGTTTGTCTCATCGGTAACCATACCACATCTCAATGTTTTATCTTGTCATTTGGTCACATGTGGATGTTTGTCTCATCGGTAACCATACCACATCTCAATGTTTTATCTTGTCATTTGGTCACATGTGGATGTTTGTCTCATCGGTAACCATACCACATCTCAATGTTTTATCTTGTCATTTGGTCACATGTGGACGTTTGTCTCATCGGTAACCATACCACATCTCAATGTTTTATCTTGTCATTTGGTCACATGTGGACGTTTGTCTCATCGGTAACCATACCACATCTCAATGTTTTATCTTGTCATTTGGTCACATGTGGACGTTTGTCTCATCGGTAACCATACCACATCTCAATGTTTTATCTTGTCATTTGGTCACATGTGGACGTTTGTCTCATCGGTAACCATACCACATCTCAATGTTTTATCTTGTCATTTGGTCACATGTGGATGTTTGTCTCATCGGTAACCATACCACATCTTAATGTTTTATCTTGTCATTTGGTCACATGTGGATGTTTGTCTCATCGGTAACCATACCACATCTCAATGTTTTATCTTGTCATTTGGTCACATGTGGATGTTTGTCTCATCGGTAACCATACCACATCTCAATGTTTTATCTTGTCATTTGGTCACATGTGGAGAATTGTCTCATCGGTAACCATACCACATCTCAATGTTTTATCATGTCATTTCGTCACATGTGGAGAATTGTCTCATCGGTAACCATACCACATCTCAATGTTTTATCATGTCATTTCGTCACATGTGGAGAATTGTCTCATTGGCAATCATACCATATTTTCTTTCTTTTTTTAAAATCAAGATAAATAAGTCCTTCCTCTTTCATGGGGATAATTCGGGGTACTCTAACTTAGGGCATCAACAAAAGAGTTTTCTGTCCGCAAGTAACCGAGGTTCTTATTCAAGGATATTAGTGGGAATGTAGTGATACTCGCCAATTGTTAGATCATATAATAAGTTTTATACATTATTGTAGAAATGTTCTCTCTGCAGTTCTTATACTTATTTCCGAATTTCATCACAAAGTAATTAGGAAATAACCTTTTCAAGATAATGGCTTAATATGAGGATAAATAAGTAATGCTTCTATTCTTGCATGTTATGTATTTTTTGTCTGTAAGTTATCGAATATTAAATCAGAACTTCAACATAATCTTGGTTATTTTTACTACATGACCAATTCCAAACAGTTATTTTGCCTAAATATGCCTCTGCTCAGTTTTCCGCTGGAAAAAGGGTCATTTAAAAAAATTATTATTAGTGGTTACTATAAAGTAAAGTATAATAATTCAGAAAAATTGTAAATCAAATACATCCTATACCTACTCATATTACAGGAACATGCCACGTAGTAAGAGGTTGAACACGGAGCAGTATGCCATTTAAATTGATCAGCTTTTTCAGCTACTACACAGACTTGAGAGTTTGTTATTACGCTGGGCTCGTGGTCGTTCCAGTTAGTATGTTGCAATGTGTTTCCTAACCAGCCTGTAAATACATTTACCCCAGTTTTCGTCACACCAATGTAGACGTCATCTACATGGGGATATAAATCACTGAAAAATATTTAAATAAAACCGATATTTTTAATTATTTACTGATGTTAAATATAACTATTAACTGATAACGTTTGTTGATGTGGTTCATAAGTGTTTCTCGTTTTTTTATATAGATGAGACCATTGGTTTTCACGTTTGTATGGTTTTAATACTAGTATTTTGGGGGCCCTTTCAATTGCTGTTCGGTGTCAGCCAAGTCTCGGTGTTGAAGACCGTACTGTAACGTTTAATGGTTTACTGTTATAAATTGTGACTTGGATGGAGAGTTGTGTCATTGGCGTTCATACCTCATCGACTTATATCTACTAACAATAATTTTTAAAACTGCGACAATATATAAATGCAACATTTTGTTTCCTTTCATCTTATGACTGACGTAATGTTCGAAAATCTCAAACATTATTCTGATTTTTGTTTAATTAAAAAAAAAAAGGAATAAAGTTTTATGAAAGGTTATATTTCAGGAAAAATAGAAGGATATTAACGTGTAAACAGAGATATCGTAATAATTCCTTTTTACTATAATTTTAACACCGTACAATTTATGAATATAAAAAAAGAAGATGTGGTATGATTGCTAATGAGACAGCTCTCCACAAGAGACAAAATGACACAAAAATTAACAGCTATAGGTCATCGTACGGCCTTCAAAAATGAGCAAAGCCGACACCGCATAGTTAGCTATATAAGTAAAGGCCCTAAAAGGTCCCAAAATTAACAAATGTTTTAACAATTCCAACGAGAAAACTAACGGCCTATTTAATGTCCCAAAAAATGAACGAAAAAATGTAACACAACAACAAACGACAACCACTGATTGAATTACAGCCTCCTGACTCGAGACAGGCATATATATTCATACAGACTTTGGTGGGCTTACATATGTTAGCGGGATCACAATTAACCTTCTACCTAACCTGGGACAGTGGTGTAACAGTACAACAAAAGAACGAACTATAAAAATCAGTTGAAAAAGTCTTTCTGGTTAAATACGTATTTCCTCTTTCACCAAAACTTCTCTACTCAAAAGTTATCTTAAATATACTAACGATATCAAATCTGCTAGAAATTCTTGATGTGATTCTTTAATTACTCTTGCCGGGATCCCTCCATTTTCTCCGCATTTAACAGCGCCATCTGAAATATTATATTCTGCGTCTGTTACCCAATAACAAGCGCCATCTTCTTCGTGTATGCCGAGGATGTCACAGACACTCAGAGTTTGTGCCGGTATTAAATCTAAAGAGTAATCGTAAAGAGTTGTTGAAAACAATTTCATTTACAAAAAAATTCCAACGGATTGGATAAATCTTTCTTTCCAGGGAAAAATAAAGAATTCAAATAAAAGATCATCTGAAACTGACATCAGCCAATCTCCGCCAAGGATAAATAAAATGGTATGTATGGAACGCGTAAAGCACATTAATAGATAATCACAGTTTATCGGCGACAATGATAGATTATCGGTCGACCATTATAGATGTACGGCGTAAAGTATACTTTACGGTCGACCATCATAGATGGTCTAATTAATGTGACTCGCGCGCAGACAATGATAGTTACTTCTTTGATAATGCATTTACAGTCGACAAGGTGAATTGTTTCGACAATGATAGTTAACCTCGACCAAGTGAATTAAAACACAAGTCGTAAATTCGATAATTTTAGATAAAACCGGAAATGCTAGCCAATTGTAAAATCGATTTTGATTGGCGGTCAACTTTTTTCTTTGGAAGTTAATTCCTTGAAGTTAATTCCTTAAAGCAAAAGTTACCCTTTCTAAAACATGTTCAACAGGTGTTTTAAAAAATAAATTTCGGACTTCACATCCTTGTATTAACTATGATGGTAAAGTGCATCGGACTATTCGTGCAACAGAATGGACACAAGAGGAACATAGTTTCCAATTTTCAATCCTCGAATATTGAAGCTTCTTGTAAAATTTAAAAGTTCCACACATAAATAAAGTTTTGTTTTCTCTATCGTTTACAAAGTAAAATACCTTTTATTATCATATACATGTATATTTGTATTTTTTCTCTAAAAGGTTTGATTTTTACAGGTAAATGCATATTACAGGTGGCTAGATGATCACATGTTTACCTGTAATATTGCTAAGAGGTGTCAGAAGTTAAATTTCTATAACAACTGGCCCCAATAAACGTTGACATAACAGGGAAAAAGTGTTTTTTTAAGAATTTTATAATCAATAAATTAATTCGAGACTGTTTAACAGTAAGAAACAAATTTTCAACATTCATAAACAAGAAATCTTTAAAGATTTATGCTCTATGGTTCTTTTTTTGTGTGTAATTATTTGGGTTGTTCTTTTGTTCAGAAATCTATATATCATTTCATATAATAATATTTTATGAAGTTAGTGTGTCTTAACACTGATTAGGACACCTAAGTGCACTAAAAACTTATAATATGACACTCTTGACAAGAAGGAGTACTATTAAATGTAAAAAAAAATCATGTTATGTTAGAAATTGATATTTAATGCATAAACTCAAAATAATAAAATAAACAGAATAACAAATAAATGAAGTATTTAACAATGTTAATCTTGCCGGTTTTTCTTTGATTTTACCGAAAATCGATGAACCGCAAGATATGGGTCAAATTACATATCTGATTACTCTATTATCTTAAAAAAAATGAAAATTTTAAACTTATTTGCATAAGAAAATATCTCAGACATTATATATGTTTAACATAGAAAATACTTTAAGATTCCGTGATTATTATTTTTAATAAGACATCTATAGATAAAAGCTTAAGTGTACCTTGGTGAATTCAATGTTGTGATGTCATAGCAGATCTTAGAATACAGAAAGTTGTTACTTATAACGATATTTTTATGAATTGACAAAAAAAAAGTTTGTCCCGGGTAACCGCCCTCCCCCTCTATGATTTGGTATTGCCGAAGTGGGAGGCTAAAGTTTAAAAAAAAACCGCGACCTAACAGACTACAGAACAGCAGACAGTGGATACAACATTTGATATGTTTTAAAGACACAGTTGGACACAAAATGATTGCACTGGGTAATTTCAACTATCACATGATGCCCTATGAATTAATTGACATACTTGAGCTCGTCTTAGGAATATATTCTCAGTGAACAAAAACGAATTCAGTAAATGTTTACTATAAAAACAGACAACAGACTTGCTGTCTTGAATACAATTGTGTCTTGTATTGTTTAATTCATTTTTAAAGCAACATTTGATCGATTGTTGGTATGTGTTTTCTCATTTTTACGGCTGTAATTTGTTTTCAGCTTTGCCAAATTAGTGGAGATAACTCAGATAAAGTATTTTTACAATTATAGAAATGACCTATTTTAATATGTAGCATTTGATTTTTTTTGGGGGGCGGGGGGCTATGGATTTTTTTTGGGAAAAAAGTTTGTTTCCAGGTTTTGGAGAAAAAAAATATTTGTTTTTGACCCTGAGAAAAAAAAGTGTTTGTTTCATCCTCAGCTGCCACTATATGTAATTCTAAAATTGAAAGAAAAAAATTGTTTTCGTCTTTTCGCCAAAAAAAGTTTGTCCAGAAAAAAAAATCCTTGCCCCCTCCCCCGAAATTCAAATCTGCCTAAGAGCTATATACCGTAATTTTGATTACTTTTTTCTCAGTAAATTTTTAAATACATGTAGATATAGAATTAATGAGTGCAATTTAGAAAAAAGGAAAATTCATTTACATTCTTCAAAAATGAATTAAAAAAAAAAATAAGTATTAAAGGTTATTTTCCAATATTCCCGTTGTTTGTGCATGACTCTTCGATAACTAAAAAGAAAAACCAGACTTTCATAAAAAAAATTAAGAAGATGTAGTATGATCGCCAATGATTCAACTCCAAAATAGACCAAATGACACAGAAATTAACAACTGTATGTTACCATATGGCCTTCAATAAGGAGCAAAGTCCATACCGCATAGCTATAAAAGGCCCCAAAATGACAAATGTAAAAACAATTTATGCACGGAATCATGAAAACAAATATGTTTTACAGCAACAAACGACAACCACTGAATGGATCCTGACTTGGGACAGGCACATATAGAATGTGGTGGGTTAAAACTTATTCGAAGACACTAACCCTCCTAATATCCTGTGACAGTGATAAAACAGTACAACATAAGAATAAACTATTAAATTTAGTGGAAAAAAGCTTATATCATCAGTTGGGTACAAACAAAAATACATCTAACAAACCAAAAAACACAGAGTGCTATGACTATAGGATATTAATCGAGTGACTGCTATGATTGTAGGTTATTCTTCACGTAACTGCTTTGACTAAAGAATATTCATGATATTCATCAAGTAACTGTTTCTACTATATGATTTAAATCAAAGTAATTGTTATGATTAAAGGTTACTTATTAAGTACATGCTATGACTATAGGTTATTCATCAAGTGTCTGCTATGACTATAGGTGACTATAGAATATTCGTCATTAAACTGCTGTGACACTACGATATTCATCAAGTACCTACTTTGACAATAGGATATTCATAAAGTACCTGCTATGACAATATTATATTTCTTGTGAAACTGCTATCACAATAGGATATTCATTAAGTAACTGCAATGATTGCAGGATATTCATCAAGCAATTGCTATGACGATAGAACATTCAAAAAGAACCTGTTATGACTATATGATAATCAACAAGTAACTGCTTTGCCTATATGATATTCGTCAAGTAACTCCTATGACAATTTGATATTCAACAAGTACCTGCTTTGAGTTAGTATATGATATTTATCAAGTACATGATATAGCAATAGGATATTCATCATGAACTGCTTTGACTATAGGATATTCATCAAGTAACTGCTTTGACAATATAATATTCATCAAGTACATGCTTTGCCAATATGATATCCATCAAGTAACTGCTACGACTATAGGATATTCATCAAGTACATGCTTTGGCAATAGGATATCTTTCAAGTAACTGCTATGACTATATGATAAACTTCAAGTACCTGCTATGACAATAGGATATTCATCAAGGAACTATTATGACGATCGGATATTTACCAAGTCCCTGCTTTGACTATAGAATATTTATTAATTCCCTTATTTGAATATAGAATATTCAACACGTAACTGCTATGACAATAGAATATTCATCAAGTACATGCTATGCCAATAGGATATCCATCAAGTAACTGCTATGACTATAGGATAGTCATCAAGTACCTGCTATGACAATATGATATCCATCAAGTAACTGCTATGACTATAGGATAGTCATCAAGTACCTGCTATGACAATAGGATATTCATCAAGGAACTGCTATGATTATCGGATATTCACCAAGTCCCTGCTTTGACTATAGGATATTCATCAATTCCCTTATTTGAATATAGGATATTCAACAGGTAACTGCTATGACAATAGGATATCATCATGTACATGCTTTGACAATAGGATATCCATCAAGTAACTGCTATGACTATAGGATATTCATCAAGTACCTGCTATGATAATATGATATTTAACAAGTACCTGCTTTGAGTAAGTATATGATATTTATCAATTACCTGATATACCAATAGGATATTCATCAAGAACTGCTTTGACTATAGGATATCCAACAAGTAACTGCTTTGACAATATAACATTCATCAAGTACATGTTTTGACAAAAGGATATCCATCAAGTAACTTCTATGACTGTATGATAGTCATCAAGTACCTGCTATGACAATAGGATATTCATCAAGGAACTACTATGACGATCGGATATTCACAAAGTCCCTGCTTTGACTGTAGGATATTCATCAATTCCCTTATTTGAATATAGGATATTCAACAAGTAACTGCTTTTAGTTAGTATATGATATTTATCAATTACCTGATATAGCAATAGGATATTCATCATGAACGTCTTTGACTATAGGATATTCATCAAGTAACTGCTTTGACAATAGTATCCATCAAGTAACTGCTACGACTATATGATATTCATCAAGTACATGATATGATAATATGATATTCAACAAGTACCTGCTTTGAGTTAGTATATGATATTTATCAATTACCTGATATAGCAATAGGATATTCATCATGAACTTCTTTGACTATAGGATATTCATCAAGTGACTGCTTTGACAATATAATATTTATCAAGTACATGTTTTGGCAAAAGAATATCCATCAAGTAACTTCTATGACTATAGGATAGTCTTCAAGTACCTGCTATGACAATAGGATATCCATCAAGGAACTTCTATGACTATCAGATATTCACCAATTCCCTTATTTGAATATAGGATATTCAACAAGTAACTGCTATGACAATAGAATATTCATCAAATACATGCTATAACAATAGGATATCCATCAAGTAACTGCTATGACTATAGGATAGTCATCAAGTACCTGCTATGACAATAGGATATTCATCAAGGAACTACTATGATTATCGGATATTCACCAAGTCCCTGCTTTGACTATAGGATATTCATCAATTCCCTTATTTGAATATAGGATATTCAACAGGTAACTGCTATGACAATAGGATATCATCATGTACATGCTTTGACAATAGGATATCCATCAAGTAACTGCTATGACTATATGATATTCATCAAGTACATGATATGATAATATGATATACAACAAGTACCTGCTTTGAGTAAGTATATTATATTTATCAATTACCTGATATAGCAATAGGATATTCATCAAGAACTGCATTGACTATATGATATTCATCAAGTCCCTGCTTTGACTAAAGGATATTCATCAATTCCCTTATTTGAATATAGCATATTCAACAAGTAACTGCTATAACAAAAGGATATTCATTAAGTACATGCTTTGACAATAGGATATCCATCAAGTAACTGCTATGACTATAGGATATTCATCAAGTACCTGATATGATAATAGGATATTCATTAAGGATCTTCTATGACTATCATATATTCACCAATTCACTTATTTGAAGATAAGGTATTCAACAAGTAACCTGCTATGACAACAGGATATTCATCAAGGAACTACTATGACTATCGGATATTCACCAAGTTCCTGCTTTGACTAAATGATATTCATCAATTCCCTTATTTGAATATAGCATATTCAACAAGTAACTGCTATCACATTAGGATATTCATTAAGTACATGCTTTGACAATAGGATATCCATCAAGTAACTGCTATGACTATAGGACATTCATCAAGTACCTGATATGATAATATGATATTCATTAAGAATCTTCTATGACTATCAGATATGCACCAATTCCCTTATTTGAATATAGGGTATTCAACAAGAAACTGCTATGACAATAGGATATTCATCAAATACATGCTATGACAATAGGATATCCATCAAGTAACTGCTATGACTATAGGATAGTCATCTATTATATTCACCACTTCCCTTATTTGAATATAGGGTATTCAACAAGTAACCTGCTATGACAATAGGATATTCATCAAGGAACTACTATGACTATCGGATATTCACCAAGTTCCTGCTTTGACTAAAGGATATTCATCAATTCCCTTATTTGAATATAGCATATTCAACAAGTAACTGCTATCACAATAGGATATTCATTAAGTACATGCTTTAACAATAGGATATCCATCAATTAACTGCTATGACTATAGGATATTCATCAAGGAACTACAATGACTATCGGATATTCACCAAGTTCCTGCTTTGACTAAAGGATATTCATCAATTCCCTTTTTTGAATATACCATATTCAACAAGTAACTGCTATCACAATAGGATATTCATTAAGTACATGCTTTGACAATAGGATATCCATCAAGTAACTGCTATGACTATAGGTTATTCATCAAGTACCTGATATGATTATAGGATATTCATTAAGGATCTTCTATGACTATCAGATATTCACCAATTCCCTTATTTGAATATAGGGTATTCAACAAGTAACTGCTATGACAATAGGATATTCATCAAATACATGCTATGACAATAGGTTATCCATCAAGTAACTGCTATGACTATAGGATATTCATCAAGCACCTGATATGATTATAGGATATTCATTAAGGATCTTCTATGACTATCAGATATTCACCCATTCCCTTATTTGAATATAGGGTATTCATCAAGTAACTGCTATGACAATAGGATATTCATCAAATACATGCTATGACAATAGGATATCCATCAAGTAACTGCTATGACTATAGGATATTCATTAAGTACCTGCTATGACAATAGGATATTAATCAAGGTACTACAATGACTATCGGATATTCACCAAATCCCTGCTTTGACTACAGGATATTCATCAATTCCCTTATTTGAATATAGCATATTCAACAAGTAACTGCTATCACAAAAGGATATTCATTAAGTACATGCTTTGACAAAAGGATATCCATCAAGTAACTGCTATGACTATAGTATATTCATCAAGTACCTGACATGATAATAGGATATTCATTAAGGATCTTCTATGACTATCATATATTCACCAATTCCCTTATTTGAATATAGGGTATTCAACAAGAAACTGCTATGACAATAGGATATTCATCAAATACATGCTATGACAATAGGATATCCATCAAGTAACTGCTATGACTATAGGATATTCATCAAGTACCTGATATGATTATAGGATATTCATTAAGGATCTTCTATGACTATCAGATATTCACCAATTCCCTTATTTGAATATAGGGTATTCAACAAGTAACTGCTATGACAATAGGATATACACCAAATCCCTGCTTTGACTACAGGATATTCATGAATTTCCTTTTTGAATATACCATATTCAACAAGTAACTGCTATCACAAAAGGATATTCATTAAGTACATGCTTGCTTTGACAATAGGACATCCATCAAGTAACTGCTATGACTATGGTATATTCATCAAGTACCTGATATGATAATAGGATATTCATTAAGGATCTTCTATGACTATCATATATTCACCAATTCCCTTATTTGAATATAGCATATTCAACAAGTAACTGCTATCACAATAGGATATTTATTAAGTACATGCTTTGACAATAGGATATCCATCAAGTAACTGCTATGACTATAGGATAGTCATCAAGTACCTGCTATGACAATAGGATATTCATCAAGGAACTACAATGACTATCGGATATTCACCAAATCCCTGCTTTGACTACAGGATATTCATCAATTCCCTTATTTGAATATAGCATATTCAACAAGTAACTGCTATCGCAATAGGATATTCATTAAGTACATGCTTTGGCAATAGGATATCCATCAAGTAACTGCTATGACTATAGGATATTCATCAAGTACCTGATATGATAATAGGATATTCATGAAGGATCTTCTATGACTATCAGATATTCACCAATTCCATTATTTGAATATAGGGTATTCAACAAGTAACTTCTATGACAAAAGGATATTCATCAAATACATGCTATGACAATAGGATATCCATCAAGTAACTGCTATGACTATAGGATAATCATCAAGTACATGCTATGACAATAGGATATTCATCAAGGAACTACTATGACTATCGGATATTCACCAAGTCCCTGCTTTGACTATAGGATATTCATCAATTCCCTTATTTGAATATAGGATATTCAACAGGTAACTGCTATAACAATAGGATATCATATAGTACATGCTTTGACAATAGGATATCCATCAAGCACCTGATATGATAATATGATATTCAACAAGTACCTGCTCTGAGTAAGTATATGATATTTATCAATTACCTGATATAGCAATAGGATATTCATCAAGAACTGCTTTGACTATAGGATATCCATCAAGTAACTGCTATGACTATAGGATATTCATCAAGTGCCTGATATGATAATAGGATATTCATTAAGGATCTTCTATGACTATCAGATATTCACCAATTCCCTTATTTGAATATAGGGTATTCAACAAGTAACATGCTTTGCCAATAGGATATCCATCAAGTAACTGCTATGACTATAGGATAGTCATCAAGTACCTGCTATGACAATAAGATATTCATCAAGGAACTACTATGACTATCGGATATTCACAAAGTCCCTGCTTTGACTATAGGATATTCATCAATTCCCTTATTTGAATATAGGATATTCAACAAGTAACTGCTATGACTGCAGGATATTCATCTAGTAACTGCTATGATTGCAGGATATTCATCAAGTAACTGCTATTACTATAGAACGTTCCTCAAGTTACTGCTATTATAGTATGATATTCTTGAAGTGTTGACTGTGACAATCGGATATTCATCAATTACCTGCTCTGAGATATGATATTTGTCAAGTAACTGCTATGACTATGCGATATTCAGCAAGTAACTGCTAACACAATATGATATTTATTAAGTACATGCTTTTACAATAGGATATCCATCAAATAACTGCTATGACTATAGGATATTCATCAAGTACCTGATATGATAATAGGATATTCATTAAGGATCTTCTATGACTATCAGATATTCACCAATTCCCTTATTTGAATATAGGGTATTCAACAAGTAACCTGCTATGACAATAGGATATTCATCAAGGAACTACTATGACTATCGGATATTCACCAAGTCCCTGCTTTGACTAAAGGATACTCATCAATTCCCTTATTTGAATATAGCATATTCAACAAGTAACTGCTATCACAATATGATATTCATTAAGTACATGCTTTGACAATATGATATCCATCAAATAACTGCTATGACTATAGGATATTCATCAAGTACCTGATATGATAATAGGATATTCATTAAAGATCTTCTATAACTATCAGATATTCACCAATTCCCTTATTTGAATATAGGGTATTCAACAAGTAACATGCTTTGACAATAGGATATCCATCAAATAACTGCTATGACTATAGGATAATCATCAAGTTCCTGCTATGACAATAAGATATCCATCAAGGAACTACTATGACTATCGGATATTCACAAAGTCCCTGCTTTGACTATAGGATATTCATCAATTCCCTTATTTGAATATAGGATATTCAACGAGTAACTGCTATGACTATAGGATATTCATCTAGCAACTGCTATGACTGCAGGATATTCATCAAGTAACTGCTAGTACTATAGAACGTTCCTCAAGTTACTGCTATTATAGTACCATATTCTTGAAGTGTCCACTGTGACAATAGGATATTCATCAATTACCTGCTATGACAATATGATATTTCTCAAGTAACTGCTATGACTATGCGATATTCAGCAAGTACCAGCTATGACAATAGGATATGCATCAAGTAACTGCTATTGCTATGGGACATTTCTCAATTAACTGTTATGACAGTATGATATTTATAAGGTACCTAGTATAACAATAGGATATTCATCAAGTTCCTGACATGACAATATGGTATTTCTCAACTAACTAATATGATTATACGATATTTATCAAGTAACTGCTATGACTGCAGGATATTCATCAAGTAACTGCTAGTACTATAGAAAAATTAACAAGTACCTGCTATGACAATAGAATATTCCTCAAGTAACTGCTATGACTATAGGATATTCATCAAGTACCTGATATGACAATATGATATTCATCAAGTAACTGCTATGACTATAGGATATTCATCAAGTACCTGATATGACGATAGGATATCCATCAAGTAACTGATATGACTATAGGATATTCATCAAGTACCTGATATGACACTATGATATTCATCAAGTAACTGCTATGACTATAGGATATTCATCCATTCTCGTATTTGAATGTAGGATATTCAACAAGAAGCTGTTATGACTATAGGATATTCATCATTTAACTGCTATGACTATAGGATATTCATCATTTAGAATGAAATTCAAAACAGTGTGGCTGTGGCCATTGATTGACACATTAAATTCATCCATTGACTGGGACAATTTACGTGAACGTTTGTCTGTAACGACCACTGTTCACGACGTACCTACGATAGACATTTAAACTGTGGGGTCACCAAAGGTTTCTTAACGCCTTTAATTATAAAATAATTCGAAAAATTAATCAGGAATAACCTTTATGTTTTGATTTATATAATTGTTATAAATCAAAACATCGTGTTATTTCTGATTAATTTTTCGAATTACTTTATTAAGGTGTTGAGAACCTTTGGTGACCCCATAGTTTAAGTGTCTTTAAAAAGTACATAGTGAGCAGTGATCGTTACATACAAACGTTCACCTAAATTGTCACAGTCAATGGATGAATTTAATGTGTCAATCAATGGCCACAGCCACACTGTTTTGAATTTCATTCTAACTGCTATGACTATATGATATTCATGAAGTTCCTGCTATGATAATAGAATATTCATCAAGTAACTGCTTTGACTACAGGATATTCATCAAGTACCTGCTTTGACTATAGGATATTCATCCATTCTCGTATTTGAATGTAGGATATTCAACAAGAAGCTGTTATGACTATAGGATACTCATCATTTAACTGCTATGACTATAGGATATTCATCATTTAACTGCTATGACTATATGATATTCATGAAGTTCCTGCTATAATAATAGAATATTCATCAAGTAACTGCTTTGACTACAGGATATTCATCAAGTACCTGCTATGACTATATGATATTCATGAAGTACCTGATATGACAATATGATATTACTCAAGTAACTGCTATGACTATAGGATATTCATCCATTCTCGTATTTGAATGTAGGATATTCAACAAGAAGCTGTTATGACTATAGGATATTCACCATTTAACTGCTATGACTATAGGATATTCATCATTTAACTGCTATGACTATAGGATATTCATCATTTAACTGCTATGACTATATGATATTCATGAAGTTCCTGCTATGATAATAGAATATTCATCAAGTAACTGCTTTGACTACAGGATATTCATCAAGTACCTGCTATGACTATATGATATTCATGAAGTACCTGATATGACAATATGATATTACTCAAGTAACTGCTATGACTATAGGATATTCATCCATTCTCGTATTTGAATGTAGGATATTCAACAAGAAGCTGTTATGACTATAGGATATTCATCATTTAACTGCTATGACTATAGGATATTCATCATTTAACTGCTATGACTATATAATATTCATGAAGTTCCTGCTATGATAATAGAATATTCATCAAGTAACTACTTTGACTACAGGATATTCATCAAGTACCTGCTTTGACTATAGGATATTCATCAATTCTCTTATTTGAATGTATTTACATGTACATGATTTGGAGCAGATTTTATTTTGCAGGAATAAATTTGTATTTCAGAAAGAAATTTATTCATAAAATAAGAAGGATTAGCATTTTTTTTTAATAAAATAGAAATTGGATTCCAAAAAAAAGGGAGGGCTAGATGGGTTTTTGTGGGCATTGGATGATTTACAAAGATAAATTGCATGTACGCATCATGATAGATGTAAATTCTGAAGCTATAATTAGTTAATTTGTTAGTTTTTCCATTTCAGTGGCATGAAAACCCCCCAAAATACTAAGCGTATAATTTCGACGAATACTCTCGACTTACAGTGTAATGTAACATTTTGCTCACATTTTTTAAAATTTTACCCCGAACATTTTTCTGAGTAAAAGCAGTTTGAAGTGAATGTCAAAATTTGAACATGACCTTGTCCTTGACCTAATTTTCTAAGTTGGGACCCAAGGACCTTCAATAAAGCGACTCTATGTTTATACGGCTTACGGTTTATGAGTTTATATGCATATCACTTATATCAAATGCATAAGGGGAAAGAACTTTGGTGCAATCCAACTCATCATCTTGAAGATATAGCAAGCACTTTGGTAAAATAAATTTGTCGTAATTTTTTACGGTTGTGAAGGAGTAGTGGACACAAGGAAAACAGTGTTCGGGGAGATAACACTTACAATGTAAAGTGTACGGTTTAACAGGGTCAGTTTCAAAAGCGCAATAACTGTTCGATATCATATGCGAAAAAATCTAGGCGACATCTTGCGAAACCACAATACTACGTAAGAACAAAATGTGGCGGAAGAAAAACAATAAATCTCAGAACAAAACCAATAGGTCTTTCCACGGAAAAGTTTAAAGACCTAATAATCAAAACCAAATAAATGGGTCTTTCCACGGAGAGGTGGAAAGACCTAATAATCAGAACAAAATCAATAGGTCTTTCCACGGAAAGGTAGAAAGACCTAAGTAATATGATTGTCAATGAACTATGAAAGTTTTACTATTATTCTAGCAAATAACCTTATGTCATCTCCGTGCCTATATCATCGTCGTAAGAATATATGAAATATTTGCCTCTGAACGTTAATCAACCAATAATCGATAATTCATTAATATGTCAAACCATTGAAGGTAACATGGAAACTACGTACAAACTAGTATGATTGTCAATGAACCATAAAACTTATACTATTATACTACCAAACAGCCTTGTCTCTATATTATAGCCCTAAAAAAACATAAAATATGTGCCACTAGATGTTAAGCGACCACAATCAAGATTTCATCGCTATATCATTTCAAACCTTATACAGAACATGAAAACTAGTTATAAATCAATATGACTGTCAATGAACTATGGAAGTTATACTATAATACTAGCAAACAACCTTCGGCCATCACTATATCATCGTCCTACACATACATGAAATATTTGTCACTGGCATTAAAACAATCACAATCAATAATTCGTCGTTATTTCAAGTCAAACCTTAGTTGGAAACATGGAAAATAAATACAAATTAATATGATTGTCGATGAAATATAGATGTTATACTATTATACTAGCAAATAACCTTAGGTCGTCACTATATATATATATAGCTATTTCATCGTCCTAAACATACATGAAATATGTTCCACTGAACGTTAAGCAACCAACAGTCAATATTTCATCACTATTTCAAACCATTGAAGGTAACATGGAAACTAATATGATTGTCAGTGAACTATAGAAGTTATACTACTATAAAAGCAAACAACCTTATATCATCACTATACCATCATCCTACACATACATGAGATACTTGCTACTAGGTTTTAAGCAATCAACAATATATAATTCTTCGCCAATCGTATCAAACCTTAGAAGTTACCATGCAACCTGATTACAAATAATATGATTGTCAATGAGCTACCTATGGAAGTAATGCTATTATAATACAACAGATCGTTGGCGTTTTAATGGGCGGAGTTGCCTTCCTGGAAATATTTTATATTGCTATATTTGACAATGACCATAATAATAAACAATAAAATAAAGCAATATCTTACAAAAATAATATCAAATTGCACAAAAGAACGAGAAATAATGGATTTAATATATTCAAAGAAGACGGTGAACAAAAACTATTTGAATTTAATTCCTTTACAAATTGCGAGAATTATTAAAAACAATAGCAACATGTACAAAATTTGTTTCTGAATATATTCTGTCTATAGATATTCATTGGTTATAGTTCTGCCAAATTAAAATATTTTGATTCTTTCAGATTAAGCTGTCTGCCTGTGAGGCTTACTTTCTTTTACAAATGTTTCACCGTCTATATGATTCTTTTTTGTTTCTCTTGATAAACTTTATTTAATTATGTACAATAAGATATTCACTAGACAGTATTTGTCGGCCTCTGATGAGGATTTACCTTGGAATATTCCTGAAAGAACCCGAAACATTGCATATTAAATTCTATAGAATTAAGCAATATAAAGTACGTAGTGTCAGGTCAGAAATATTGATGCCATACCATGAATAAGTGGATTTATGGTTATTATATACACCAAACAAATAAAAAGCTACTTTCTCGGCATTTCTTTTAATTTAAAAATTAAAATTTGGTAATGATCAGTTGATATTGCAAGAAACTTTTCTGTACCGCATTTATTTGCTAAGGTTTGCTTCTTAATTACACAGTAAAATTATATGTGTCCGATTTTCCAATAATTAGTTCTGTAGCCCGAGTTGTGACTGGATTTACAGGTGTGCGATTGCGCAATTTATTGCCCTCCAATTAATCACCTGAAATTAAGCTGGAGGTGAAGTTCTAAATGGATTATCACTTGGTAATTGTTTTTACAACTAAACAAATTACTTTATTTAAACAGAAGCACTGGGCAATACTATGGTATTCAATCCGGAAAAACAATATATGTCACGGTACATATATATTATATATATGTGTGTCTCTGTTAATGATAAAAAAAAAATGCACGATTTTTTAATATAAAATATTTGATATAAAAAAAAATATTTTGTTATATTAAAAATGATAAATGATGCATTAATATAGACATTAGAAAGTAAATTATTCTACAACGACTTGCCATGTATATGAAATTAGTACCAGTTATAACTTATTAACTTTGTCACGGTAAAATTATTATAAGTATAATAATTAATAACTGTAAACTTGCATGTAATATAATTTCGTCTCAATTTTTACAGATAAACAGTATTCTAAAATACTATTAATTGCCGGTTGTTGAGATCTAGCTAGACGATCAATTTGACTTAAACGCGTTGTCATTTGAATCGATGGATATGATTGGACAAAATTAATTAGCATTGTCGATAACCTATTGTGATTGGGTACATATGAATTGCTATCGAAAACAGGGCGTAAATGCATTTACGAATCGCCCGTTAAACTGTAATTATCCAATAATGTGGTTCCCGCGTTCCTTTATTATAGATTGTCGACTGTTAATGCATTTATGATCGATAATGATAGATTGTCGACGATAATTTCGTAAATGCATTTACAACCGTAAAGTATACTTTACGCCGTACATCTATAATGGTCGACCGATAATCTATCATTATCCCCGATAAATTGTGATTATCTCATTTATGTGGTTCCCGCGTGCCATAGGTATGTCCGTCTCGTATCTTCCTTTTTATCTGTAAATTGACAATAAAGGTCGTTTGAGAAATGAACTTTACAGCAATAGAGATGATTTGAGATTTCCCAATGTAAACTGTCCGTTTCTTTATCTGGCAACCTTCCAGTTACGCCTTCATATGTAGTCATGTATCCCTCATGGTTTTTTCTGATAAGAAAACCTTGAACCAAGGGTTATCATGGGTAGGTCGAAGTCTTCCACAGTTGCCAACATGATTTGGCTGACCGTTTTGGCAGACTTGTGTTGCAGATGACCATAATTCTATTTTAATGGTCTTATCCCTAACCCGGTCTCTTTTGCTATTTTTTTTTTTTTTCAGTTTTTTATTTCTTTGAAAAGAAATATTTTAACCGAAGAAATTTATTCCCTGATAGAATGCAAACTTTTACGGGCGAAAAGTGACAAAAAGAAGAAATCATTCCAATTCTTCATTACAAATAGGATTCTAAATTATAGAATGTACCAAGGTGTAAATATGTATTGAAAGCTGCTACTTTTTCAAAGTTCATTTGTTATCATTTGTCTTAAAGTATATATATCTTAGAACGAAATTTAATAAGTATAGTTTTATATGCAATATTTTAAAAATCTTTTTGTTTTAGGATTTTATAACATTGGCTTTCATATTTTATAGTTAATACTTATGTATATAAAATTGAGAATCGAAATCGTGAATATTTCAAAGAGACAACAACCCGAACAAAGAGCATACAACAGCCGAAGGCCAACGATGGGTCTTCAACGCAGCGAGAACAATCCCGCACCGGAGATGGTCCATAGCTGGCTCCTAAATAAAATTGTGTACTAGCTCAGTGAAAATGGACGTCAAACTAAACTCCAAAACATATAAAGGAACTAAAATGAAAAAACATACAAGACTAACATAGGCCAGATGGTCCCGACTTGGGAAAGTTGGGTACTTTGTGCTAAAAAATAAGTCCAAGTGTCTGTGGAGATATGGCATGGTTGTCAATAGACAACTATATCCACCAGTGACCTTTCAACAATAAACTAAATCCGCAACGTCACATGTTATTTATAAAATGCAACTTTCGGAACGTGTATTAAAGATACGAGAGGTCACTTGTAAAGAAAACTGTAAATGCAGTTTAGCATTCTGGTCATTCATTTTTCTTGGTACAATATTGTTTGATTAATCGATCTTATTTCGCATCAGCACACATGTCGCAGCGAGAACAGACGAATAATTCGAAGTCCTTGATTATGTATAGCAATTAAAATCTGAATGTAGATTTAATTTACGGAAAATATATTAAAAAATAAATGATACAACATTTACTTACTTGATATTTCAATTGTTATGAATAAATAGATCCATGAAGTCATTGTTATAATTTGTTCCTTTTCCTTTTCTTACTAACGAAATAAATTCTAGTGTTTAATTGGGATAACAATTTCTTGCCGCTTTATTTTTTACCGTCACCATATGAGCATTTTATTCTATAGATTTTCAATTTAGTTTAGCAATTTTGAAGCAACAACCCCAGTATATAGATTTCAATTAAATACAAAATCAATTAGAAAGAAGAACAATTTACTACAATCATAACATTAAAACTCTAGACAAAGAATGGAATACAATGTGCATTTGTCATCAATATATTTTAGTGATTTCCACGAAATGACAAAATAAATAAAGAAATGTTATCCAAAAGGTTTAGTTACGCCACTTTAGTTTGTTCTCATATATTTATTGACCAGTCAATTGGTTTATTACTCGTAGACAAAACTTATTGATAATCATTTTAACTAATTTGTATCCGTTTCGATATCTATTATGTAAATTCACGAAACCAACATATTTGTGTTGTCGCTAATCAGTTGATGGACAGTTTAAATGATTTTATCTTTAGATAATTCTAAAATTGGTATCTTTGTTGGTTTTTCACATTGTTGAAGGCTGTACGGTTACCTATCATTGCTTACATCCAATTTATTTGAACTTTGATGGATAGTTGTCTTATTGGCAATCAAACCACATCACTCTATATCTTTATGCATTTCTTTACCATTCAAAATCACTAAAGCAATTGCCTGTTTAAAACTGAACAGTGAGTCCAGTTGAATTTATGTTTTGTCCGTCCTAAAGTTTTCTTCAGAAAATTAGCATATTTTATATTTTGAGTGAACAATCTTCTTTTGAATGGTATTCATGTTAGAAAGGGTTAAATACTTTTTATGTCTTTCAGTTAACTATTTTAGAATTTGAAAACGTTATTTTTTTTCATATATCAGATATAAACACTACACTTCGTTAACCCGGGTTCGCCGCCGGTGCAGATTTTATAGTGTGAACACGGTACTATAGTTATTAATGTTTGTGTCGTTTGGTCTCTTGTGGAGAGTTTTTTCATTGGCAATCATACCATATCTTCGTTTTTATATTAAAAACATTGAATTGCATGCGCTTGGTGCAAACTGTAAAGGTCTATTTCATTTCCACGCCTTTTTTCTTCGAAAAACAACATTCAATAATCAAAGGTTATGCATGTAACAAACATCTACGCGGTCTTTTATACATTACATACGCCTCCGCATGTGCTTAGATATTTTATATACCGTATGTTTACAAATTTGTGGAATCATAATTTTTTGAAAATATACACAAAAGGAATGAAATCATATCGCACAAAAGAGAAACATGTGAACATGCATTATTGTTATATACATCTCTCCTCATGATCAATTTATTGTTTTACATGTACTTATATGGTATTACACACACTGACTGTAGTAAATTTTGTCGTATTTTTCATTCTCAGGAAATAAAATTTAGATCTTTCTTAAGAATGATAGCAAGCTTCCTGGTGAGCATGCTTAAAATACCATAAGAAGGAGTTTTTTTCACCCCCTTCCCGTAAATCATATACATGTCCCTTTTTATCGAATATTGTTACATTTCTACACAGGTCATCAATTTATACATGATGGTTCAAACCCCGCAATTTTTGAAAGATTAAGCAAATGATGAGTATTTATCCAAACAAATGTTTACTAAGAAGGGCATCGTTTACCAAAAAAAAAAAATGTTTTGAGAAAAAAACATGAATTATCTTAAGGATACACATTAATCCAATCTGGTAAGTGAGGTTCTTGGCTAAAAAGACAAAATTCATGCATCATTATGTATCAAAATGCCTTCAATAGCAATATAAAGTTTGGGATATATTTATTTATTTAATTTTTATTTTAAAGAAAATCGTATTTGTAAAATTTTAGTTTATGATTTTGATTCTTTAATATTAAATTTCCAGTAGTATGACAACACAGAAATTAACAGCTATAGGTCATAATACTGCCTAAAATGCACAGAAGAAAAACATACACACGCACACAAAGCAAAGAAACAATTCTTTCATTGCATAATCCCATCTCAGAGTGACAGTGCGGGAGGACCAAACACAGCGCTGAATTTGCATGTAATCGGTTTATTTCCAGATTGCATTTTTATCACAATATTCGAGTTTAGTATGCAAGTGCTAAAATTATAAATCTTCTGTATTTTACTGACCGATTTTATTGAACGCGACACTAATAAATAAACTCATCATAGATACCAGGACTAAATTTAGTATATACGCCAGACGCGCGTTTCGTCTACAAGTTGATCGACTTTTTATCATTTTGTTTACACGTGTGGTGTAGGTGTGAGATAAATATTGTAATTGTTTACACAATGTTTGGATCAATGTTCAAACGTAACAAAAATAAGATTAGAAAACATATGTTCAACGTTGAAAAAAATACAGAGCAAGTCTACGTGCACATGCATGACTCGAGTTATCACTGCAGAGGCGGATTAAGGGGGGGCAGGGGACCCTGGCCCCCCTTTTCTGGGAAAAATTTCGTTGCTTATTTCTGCATCCGCCACTGCACTGGGATTTGCTTTGAATTGAAGATGAATACTGTCCATCAAACAAAGGTGTAAAAAGGTTAACCCACTTGGATTAACTAAAAAAAAAAAAATCATTTTTTGTTGGCTTTTTTTCTATTCTTAATGTGCATACAAAAGGCTGCATTTGGATTCAATATAATAGTTATTTATGAAAACCAACAGTACGCGGGTTTTAATAATTTGGACGCCGACGGCGTCTATGGTTTAAAATTGTATTTATCTTTATCGCCCTTCCCTATGCCTATTATGAGAGGAGACGTTATCAAGCTTGCTTTCGTCAAGCGTAAAACTGTCTTATGTGTAAAAAGGTTAACCCACTTGGATTAACTAAAAAAAAATCATTTTTTGTTGGCTTTTTTTCTATTCTTAATGTGCATACAAAAGGCTGCATTTGGATTCAATATAATAGTTATTTATGAAAACCAACATACGCGGGTTTTAATAATTTGGACGCCGACGGCGTCTATGGTTTAAAATTGTATTTATCTTTATCGCCCTTCCCTATGCCTATTATGAGAGGAGACGTTATCAAGCTTGCTTTCGTCAAGCGTAAAACTGTCTCAAGGAGGGGGTACAGACCAGTAATAGAACGATAAACAAATAATCGGGTTTTCTTCGAATATATATCGTAAAATATCAGCCGCTCTGCGCAATGTGAAGCTTTTTAGCTCGTTCGCCAAAATAGTTCACATTGCGGCTCGTGGCTGACATTTTACGATTACAAAGTGTAGAAAACCCGATAATCCATCAGTTAATAAGAGATTATTTTTTATATAATATTAAAACAAGAGTGCACACACTGAAATGTCTCGCCTTCTTTACTAATCATTGATTTTATGTTGATAGTCCTAAGTATAAAGCTTGATTACAACTGTCACATAAACTTAACATTAACCAAGATAGCTAAACAAAGACCAATGAACCATGAAAAGTAGGTCAAGGTCAGATGAACCATGCCAGGCAGACATGTACAGCTAACAAAGCTTCCATACAACAAATATAGTTGACCTATTACTTATATTTTTAGAAAAATAGACCAAAACACAAAAACTTAACACTGTGCAATGAACCGTGCAATTGAGGTCATGGTCAAATAAAACCTGCGGGACTGACATATAGACCATAATATATTTCCATACACCAAATATAGTTGACCTTTGGCATATAATATTAGATAAAAAGACCAAAACTTAAAAACTTAACTTTGACCACTGAACCATGAAAATGAGGTCAAGGTCAGATGACATCTGCCCGCTAGACATGTACACCTTACAACCATTCCATACAACAAATATAGTAGACCTATTAGATAAAGTATGATAAAAACAGACCAAAACACAAAAACTTAACTATAACCACTGAACCATGAAAATGAGGTCAAGGTCAGATGACACCTGCCAGTTGGACATGTACACCTTCCAGTCCTTCCATACACCAAATATACTAGCCCTATTACTTATAGTATCTGAGATATGGACTTGACCACCAAAACTTAACCTTGTTCACTGATCCATGAAATGAGGTCGAGGTCAAGTGAAAACTGTCTGACGGACATGAGGACCTTGCAAGGTACGCACATACCAAATATAGTTATCATCTATACTATTAAACGAGAAGACCTCATTTTGGGTGTCGCTTCTCTTCCTTCCACAATAAATCAATCATCATGCATCTATGTCCTATAGGTACAGTGGATAGTCATATTTGTCATCCATTCATATGGTTATTCAGATTGAATTATTTTGGGAGAAAAACGAGAAAAAAGGCGTCCGGATATGTTTCCGTCATTGAACGAAATTTTAAGTCATATTAGACTTCCGGTTTGCGTTTTTCTGTATACCTTGAACATACATATACTACGAATAAAGAGTATTTTCTGTCTGATATCATTTTCAAGTTAACTAACTACGGCGGTCACAGAGTTTATTAGATAGAGATGGTCTGTATAATATATCAATGACCGCCGTGGATCGATTATTAAACTGAGAATTAAAAGTAAAAACAAAATACACTTTATAGTAATGAATGAGAAGGGGGGGGTGGGGGTTGGGGGGCAGGACCTTTTCGGGACGTCGGGATCGGGTGCTTTTAAGATCGGAATTTCGGGATGACGGGATATTTAATTCTTTTTAAATTCGGAACCTCGGGATTTCATGTTTGTACATGTAAGCCCGGGATATCGGGATCAGGACACCACCACCCCCTTTATGACTGTTCATAATATACAGTTAAAATTATTGATGTGTTATTAAAATTAATAGAGGGGAAAAGGAGGAGCCGGGCTAGAAAAACAATTGTCCTGTCCCAAAGTACCTATGACTTTTGATACCTTTTCTGAAATTCTCCAGTCTTTAAATCCTTTACATAAATTCACTGATTACAAAAAAAAAAGATGTGGTATGATTGCCAATGAGACAGCTCTCCATAAGAGACCAAAATGACACCGAAATTAACAACTATAGGTCACCTTACGGCCTTCAACAATGAGCAAAGTCAATACCAATAGTCAGATATAAAAGGCCACGAAATGACAATGTAAAACAATTCAAATGAGAAAACTAACGGCCTTATGTGTGTACAAAAAACAAATATATAACACATAAACAAACGACAACCACAGAATTACAGGTTCCTGCCTTGAATGTTCATAATATACTAAATGTATCTTCATAATGAAATAAATAGAAAACCAAAAATTGGGAATTTTGGAAATAGGAGGAGGGATACAAAAAACTTTTTCCTGTCCCCAAGTACCTATGACTTTTGATACTTTTCCTAAAATTCTCAAGTCATTAAATATTTTACAAAATTCTTTCTACAACACTTTACATACTTTCAACCACGCTCTGAATGCCCGCGATTTCGCGGGTGTGTTCTAGTATTACTTATAATAAGAGAGAATTCAACATTACAAAAATTTTGAACTTTTTTTTCAAGTGGTCACTGAACCATGAAAATGAGGTCAAGGACATTGGAAACTTCGTAACATGAGGCATCTATATACAAAGTATGAAGCATCCAGGTCTTTCACCTTCTAAAATATAAACCTTTTAAGAAGTTAGCTAACGCCGCCGCCGCCGTAGCCGCCGTAGCCGCCGTAGCCGCCGCCGACGCCGGATCACTATCCCGATGTCGAGCTTTCTGCAACAAAAGTTGCAGGCTCGACAAAAATGTATACATGTGCAGTATTGCAACGGGATTCACCAATTTAAGAGACAATATTAAATATGTATTAAATATACATTTCTTCAAATCCAATCAATATATAGTGGCGTTTCATTTGCACGGCCATATGATTTGATCGAATACAACAACAAAAAAAAGGTTAACATGTGTTATATTGCAACATCGTATGATAGGATTCAACAATTTAAGAGACAATTTTAAATATTTATACATTTTTTCATAGCCAATTAAACCATAGTGGCTTTTCAAATGCAATGCTATGATTTGATCGAATATGTAAAAAAAAATTGACATGTGTAATTTTGCAACATCATGATAACAAGTGTTTGTTATTGATAACATCGTCTGCCTCGTCATGAGGATAACGTGACCTCCATGTGATTAAAATGTAAATCATGTACTAATATATGTGTAACTTAAAGTCGTTGTTCAATAAAACCGGTAAATTTGGTTGACGACAAAGGTACCATGAATAACTATGAACGAGATCCGTTGCTGGTAAACAGTGATGACGAAAAACGATCTAAACTTGTTCAAGCTGCGTGGAGTTCTAAAAAGACTACAAACAGTCGTTTCTCTGCCAAGACAAGGAATCTTTTAATTGCAGTAATGAATGTTTTCTCAAATGTTCTTATGAATGTGTCACTTCCAGTCTATGCTGGAACTATGGAAGCAATTGGAAGCGATATTTTTGTGCTTCTGTTCATTACATGTTGTTCCATAGCTGTTGTGTTTACTCTTCTGACGTTGTTCGTGAAATATTCTAAAATTGACAGTACTGCAACATTGAGACCAACATCTAGTTATAAAATTCTCTTTATGATGGGACTTTTTACAGCTATGAACGGAATTCTTGTGGTGTATGCCAGTCCGCCCAATAGAACACCGCCGTATTTACAGGGTATTTTGCAGTCATCAGTCATACCATTCACCGTTTTACTAAGATTGGTTATACTGCGAAAAGGTATGTTTTGTTCAATGAAACTTGGTGTGTTTGATCAGGAACATGTTAGATATACTGTTCCAGGTTTGATAGAGGTTATTAGTACTCCAGATCTAAGGCTGGTAATACATTTACCGTGCTTCTATAAGAATGGTTATACTGCGAAAAGGTATGTATTGTGGTATGTTCAATTAAAATTGTTGTTTTTGATAGGAGTTACTCCAGACCTATTAACTCATTCGCCCCCAAGACATTTTTGGAAAATCAGGCATTTTCGAAAATTTGCAAACATATGCAAATTATATGCAAATGAGCAAACTCCTGATGCTGTAACTGATGCTCATCTATTAAACTACTTATTGGGATTTGGGGGCGGATGGCATGGGTGGGGGGTGGGGTGGGAGATGGAATATTTTCTCGTGGGTTTGAACCCACCCCCAGTGAAAAATGGTGATTTTCCGTCTATTTTCCGATTTCAAAACGACCTTGAGAGGTGAACACTGACACGACTGTGTTTTTTTGTCATTCAAGTATTACCCTATAGTTACAGTAGTCCATTCATGCTAGCTGGGAGTATATTGGACTTCAGTGTCTTGCTTGGGAATTATTATTGTCAAGTCAGGTCTACCTAAATGTCCGTTTTTATGGATTTTTGACAAAACGGTGACCTAGATTTTACAGACTAGATTCCTATTGGCCATAGTATACCTCGTCGTGTTCCTATACCACCTATGCATGCATATATGATAATAGTTTTTGCCAACAGTCACTTCCAGTTACGTAGTGGCCATCAAAAGATGCCCACCCCCACCGGATTTTGGCTACTTTTCATGTTTTTCCGATTTTGAACTCTTAAACGGCTTTCAAAGTGCCATATTTTCATGAACAGACATCTGTATTGACGAATAAAATATTTTAAGATTGATAGATGTTATACTCTATATCTAAGGCTGGTAATACATTTAACGGGCTAATACTAGAATTGATTATACTGAGAACAGTTCTACTGTATTATTGAATAGAAAATTTAATGTTTAATAATGTTAGTCTAGATCCATAGCTGTTAATACATTAATTAACTGTGCTTCTTAGAATGGTTATACTTCGAAAAGGTAGGTTTTTGAATAGAATATTTTGTGTTTGATAGATGTTACTCTTGATCAGAGGCTGGTAATATAATACCAAAAACAAGGTAAGTACTTTTATATTGTATATCTAATGTGTTATGCTGTCTTTGGTTCTGATAGCAAACAGTCATTAACAAATAGGCGATGATGATGATGATTACATTGATAAAATTGAGAAAGGAAATGGTGAATATGTCAAAGCGACAACCACCCGACCATAGAGCAAACAACAGCCGAAGGCAACCAATGGGTCTTCAATGTAGCGAGAATTCCCGCACCCGTAGGTGTCCTTCAGCTGGCCCCTAAAATATGCATAATAGTACAGTGATAATGGACGTCATACTAAACTCCGAATTATACACAAGAAACTAAAATTTAAAATCATACAAGACTAACAAAGGCCAGAGGCTCCTGACTTGGGACAGGCGCAAAATTGCGGCGGGGTTAAACATGTTTATGAGATCTCAACCCTTGAATACATTTGTTGGGGTAACTATCATGATTTACACCAAGTAAGAATAGCCAAATATACTCAAAACATTTAAGCCTGAGCTTTATGAATACAAGGGAATGTCGTATTCATGTCAATGAGACAACTGTTTTCAAAAGAGTATTAAAATGGGATATTAACAACAGTTACAGCTTTCAACAAGTTTGCAAATTCAAAACATAAAATGTCAATTGGTGTATTTGCTTGTTGTTTTGTTTTTTTGCATTCTAGGCATAAGCATTGTTCGTGGTATCTGCACTATGATAGTACTTGTTGGAATATTCATTACTATAGAACCTCAGATATGGGGTTTGGATGCAGATGCTGGTGAAACAGGATCAAAACCAGAGTCAACCGGTGCTAGAATTCTGTGGCCATTTTGTTTCCTGATGGGATTCCTTCCAGTTGGTTTGATGAATGTTTTCTGTGAAAAAGAACTTCAAAAAGAAGAGGTTAATTACTTTATTTTGTTTTTTTAATATTTGAACAAAATTTCAAATTACATTTACTTCAATTCTTTTTCATTTTATTAAGTATGTCACAAATAACATTCGATTTTCATGACAGTAAAGTTTGATTTCATTTTTTGAAGAAAAGAGAGATGTAAATTGTCACAACGTTGACACTGTGAAAACTTAAGTCATGCTTCTGTTTTCGTGTGAATGAATATTTTGCCAAATTGTACCTAATATTAAACATTTCGTATTTTTAAAATGTGTTCCATAAGAATAAAATACTTTCTTCTTTTTTTAACAGGGTCAGTCGTTCAGCTTTATTACATGGGGTCAATATTTTCAGACTGCTATTATGGTCTGTTTCTTCTGGGTAGATTTTGTTCCAGGTTTCGGCAGTGTATGTATATCTTTAAAATATATATTTGACGTACACAAAATTAATAATTTTCATCGATCATCGTTGCAAACATATGTTTTAAGAAATACTTGTTATCTTTCAAATATTTCTTTCGAACATCAATCGAATAAGTCATAAATGACAGTAATGCACATGCATTAACTAACTTGCATGTCTTGGTATCT
The DNA here is from genome assembly GCF_965363235.1 of Mytilus galloprovincialis. Taxonomy (NCBI): domain Eukaryota; kingdom Metazoa; phylum Mollusca; class Bivalvia; order Mytilida; family Mytilidae; genus Mytilus; species Mytilus galloprovincialis. Next base: position 40,883,268 of record NC_134850.1, on the reverse strand, counting down.
TATGTAATATCGTTGTGAAAACCACCGAATTAACATAAACGATACTTGTTTTACTGCCCTATGCAGATGAGCTTTCGACATTAAATGTCTCTTTAGTGATGTTCGAGGCCAAAATATTTAAAAACCAGAACCCAATCAAACAATAAAGAGCTACTAAAAACCAAAGGGGTACAAACAGTATTGATAAAGCCGAACAAGGAGTCAGAACATATTATGAGGAAGCCGGGGTGAAAGATATCAGACGGACATTCACACTCATATATCGAAAATAAACGGACAAACGCCATGGCTTAACAAGAAAAAAAACTATTTAGTATGACGTCCATTATCATTGAACTACAGTAAACATATTAGTTTAGGGACCAGCTAAAGGACTCCTCCGGGTGCGGGAGTTTCTCGCTGCATTGAAGACCCATTGGCCTTCAGCTGTTGTCTGCTCTATAATGGTGGGGTTGTTGTCTCTCATGGTGGTAAAGAGTTATTTTCGTGCAACGGGATCGCCAATTTTTAATTCATGTTCTACGTGTTTTTACTTTTTTATTTGACGTCCAATCGTGCAAGACAGGTGCCTCGTTCAACGTGTCCTGTTTATTTGATTTTGCGTGCATCGTTATTTTCAACTGCTTGTTTTGCGTGCTCGGTATTTTTCAAATAAAATTCAAACACTTGTCACGGATCATCAATAACTACTTTTTAAAAAAAGTCGTAAACCATTTATATCATAAATGTGTATACTAAATCGGGAATATCTTATTTCGCGTTTTTTTTTTCGTGAAAGCACTCACCTTTACCACCCTCGTCTCTTTGACACATTCTCTAATTCCATTTTCAATTATACTAGAACACACCCGCGAAATCGCGGGCATTCAGAGCGTATTTGAAAGGATGTAAAGTGTTGTAGGAAGAATTTTGTAAAAGATTTAATGACTTGAGAATTTCAGGAAAAGTATCAAAAGTCATAGGTACTTAGGGACAGAAAAATGTTTTTTTTAACCCTCCTTTGTATTCCCATTTTTTGTTTTCTATTAATTTCATTATGAACATACATTTAGTGTACATGTAATTCAGTGGTTCAGTGATATTTGTTTTTCGTTCTTTTTTTTGTACATAAATAAGGCTGTTAGTTTTCTCATTTGAATTATTTTACATTGTCATTTCGGGGCCTTTTATATCAGACTATGCAGTATCGGCTTTTGCTTATTGTTGAAGGCCGTAAGGTGACCTTTAAATGTTAATTTCGGTGTCATTTTGGTCTCTTGTGGAGAGCTGTCTCATTGACATTCATACCACATCTTCTTTTTTTTGCAAAACATTTAGTGACTTGAGAATTTTAGAAAAGGTATCAAAAGTCATAGGTAATTCGGGACAGGATAATTGTTTTTTCTAGCCCGGCTCCTTTTCCCACAAAAAAAAATCCTTTTTTTTGTGTTTGTTCTCTATTAATTTTAATGACACATGAATAATTTTAGCGCTTATCTGTATATTATGAACATTCATTAAAGGGGGGGTCGGGGCAGAGGCGGATTTTGGGGGCCCGTCCCCCCTTTTCTGGAAAATAATTGGTTGCTTATAAAGGGAATCACTGAAGCATGACCGGAGCGGGCCCCTCTTAGGCAGTCAACGGGCCCCTGCGTATGAAAATTTCTGGATCCGCCACTGCGGAGGGGCCCTGATCCCAATACCCCGGGCTTGAAAACATGAATCCTGAGGTTCTGAATTTATTATACAAATTAAATATCTCGACATCCCGAAATTCGAAAAAAGAAATCCCGGATCCCGAAATGGTCAATCCTGAAATTTCGATCTTAAAAACACCCGTTCCAGACGTCCCGAAAGTGTATTTTCTTTTAACAGTCAATTTTCAGTTTAGTTTAATAATTGATCCACAGCAGTCATTGATATATTATTCAGACCCTCTCTATTAAATAAACCCTGTGACTGCCGTGGATAGTAAACTTGGAAATGATATTAGACAGAAAATACACTTTAGTCGTAGTATATGTATTTGTTTCAAAGTAAAAAGAAAAACGCAAACCGGAGGTCTAATCTGACTTAAATTTCGTCCAATGACGGATATAAGACAGAACATACACTGTATTCGTAGTATTAATGTATGTTATAAGTATACAGAAAAACGCAAACCGGAAGTCTAATCTGACTTAAAATTTCGCCCAATGACGGAAACATATCCGTACGTCTTTTTTCTCGTTTTTCACCCAAAATAACTCAATCTGAATAATCATATGAATGGATGACAAATGCGATTATGCACTGTACCCATAGGACACAGAGACATGATGATTAATTTATTGTGGAAAGAAGAGAAGCGACACCCAAAATGAGGTCTTCTCGTTTAATAGTATAGATAATAGACAAACAATTTTACACAACACAGAAACTAAAGACTGAACAACACGAACCCCATTTAAAACTGGGGGTAATCTCAGGTGCTCTGGAAGTGTAAGAAGATCCTGCTCTACATGAGGCACCCGTCGTGTTACAAACCCGGAAGATATTTATAAAAACTACTAATAGTAATTAGATGGACGAACTCACCAATGCTACAAATGATCCGTGTATGGTATTGGAAAGAAAACTATACTAAACTGGTTATCAATAAAAAAAAAAGGAAAATATCCGATCTAACATCCAAGACAGTTGTGAAAACTGCAAAGGACTAAGGTTAGATGTGCGCTTTTGTTAATAATACACAGAACTCATTGAATTACGAAAAGGTGAAAGGATACTAGTCTATGATTAGGGGATGACCATTTTATATTCTGAGGGGGGGGGGGGGGGCAGCCAGGAGGATTTTGAAAATAAATAATCACAAACATAAATGGTTTGTTCTGTGGTAGTTTGAAAATAAATTACCGGACTTGCAATGTATTGATAATAAATAACTCAGCAGTACTAATCGAAAGTATGAGATGGCACTAGATTCTTCACAAGTTCATCTTTTTTCCCCAAAAAAATTGTGATACACTTCCCATTTTTTTTTTAATAATAATAGTATAATCATTATTTAAATATACTTGAAATTTCTGAAAATTCGTTTCATTTAACTTGAGGTACATTGTCTCAGGAAACCTTACCTCACTTTTATTTTAACAGGGCCGTAACTACATTGAGACAAATGCCTCGTGTATGAAATTTCAAAACCAAACGCTTGTCTCCATATCAAATTGTGTTCAAGGCGAGTGCCTTGCAAAAGCAAGTTCTGTTTTCCCTCAGACGTAGCCCTTCGGGATCAATGTTTCTTATTTATTTGTTTTTTGTTCATTGATTGTCCTTCTGTATTCTGTTAGTGTTGCATTCCTTTTGAAATCTAGTAATTTTGTTATGAACTTGATCATGATTTAAAAAAAAACCAGCAGCCACAGACTTAACTATGTAAATTCCATTTTTACTTTATCTGACATGCACATTGGTCTTTTGATGTTGTCCCTAGAAACTCAAGTCTTACACTGAATTTATATATTTTGCCTTGAGGGTCTTTGGAACACCCAGAAATCATGATTTTGCATCATTTGTTCTATAGCTTCTTGGGCCTTCAGTGGCTGCAAAACCCTTCAACAAAATTTTCATCGCTCCGCTCGGTGACATTTGTTTGCCAATACTTTTAAAAGAGGCTGGATACAACCAAACTTTAATACTAGGTTTATATGCAATACACTAATATGCAGTTGAGGATATAAAAGATTAATTTCTGCAGAGGATGATGATTAATTCTGATTAAATGGTACATAATGATTTGACTATACATGTATTATTTATAATAAACAAATAATTTGAAAATTGTATGTTTTCGAATATCATAAATATAGTTGTGAAAATGAATAATCAGTCCCTTGCTTTAATGAAAATGAAAAATCTTGCTTCAATAGTGCAGAAAATGAATAATCTGTCCTCTTAGTTAACAAAAATAAATAATCGATCAAAAATAAATCCTCCTGCGCACCCCCCCCCCCCCCCCCAACCCCAACCCCAATATCAAATGGTCGTCCCCTTATTAAACACACGCACATGTGAATCAGCTTCTACAAACGGAAAGGTCAAAAATCTATTTGCTTTACGTGAAAATTAAACGAAAATTGGCACTTCTTCCTCTACCGTTTTTACACATGCAGGGTGCACGCCTTTCATGTCAAGATAATCTTTTTCCACATTCTGAAAACTTAACATATTTGCACTCTTATGTTTAGAAAATGTGATGATGTGTTTATTCTTCTGGCATAAGATTCATACCCGGTTTTGGTTTTTTTGTAGTCCTCATCAGGAAAAGACTTTTTTCATCGATTACAAAAGGGTCTGCACTGCAGTTTTAGTACAGAAAGTTCATGTAACAATCTTGGCGGGAAAGCATGGCTGTTTTATACCGGATATACATTCGGAAACTTATTCCAGTTTCTGCTGATTCAGTATGCCGAAGGAGCTGTATATGCCGTTGTAGTTCAAGCGCTAGTGTCACCTATAGCTGCCTTATTTTGGAATTTATTCCAATACAATCCCCAAACTGATGTTTTCCAATACAAACCTACAATGGACACAACAACAGCTTTCACATTTGGCGGATTACTACTTATATTTCCGGGAGTTATTCTTTATAACTATTTTAGTGGAAAAGAAGGAAGTGAAAAAGTACAGAACCAAGAACTTGAAGTACATGCTTAAACATTTTGAAAATTAGATTGTTGACTTCTTATAACACTTTTGTGCAATTGGTGAGGGGCTGGACAGGGTATTGGGAGCATGGGAGAGAGGGGGCGGGAAAAGGGAGAGCAGGGGCGGGAGAAGGGAGAGAAGGGGCGGGAGGAAGGAGAGAAGGGGCAGGAGAAAGGAGAAAAGGGTATATAAAGGAGATAAAAATGTGTATTAAAATTATTAAAATTTAGCAGGAAAACAATTATTTAATAAATGAGTGGATCAAAAGATTCAAGAAAATGGTATTAAAAAGTAAAACGACCAAAAAAACAACCAAAAACGACTCCGACGAATTCTTAAAAAGGAAAGTCCTTAATCTAACTGCAAAATCAAACAAATGGATAACAACTGTTATATTCCGAATTGGTTCAGCTTTAGGCATTTTCTTATGCTGAAAATTGTGGATTGGACCTGGTTTTATGGTTAGCCAAAACTCTCACTTGTATGACAGCTTTTTCACTAATTCATTACAATCTCTTATATATGGAGAAAGAATAAAAAACTAACAATTTCCAGGATTTTATTGTGAGCCTGTGCATGTATAGCGATACATGTCACCATCCTTATTTTTTTTTTTTGATAAATTGCTTCAAATTTGACCTATATGCATAGAATTTGGCCAAAAAAAGGATGACATTACTTAATATAGAGTAACGGTTTTTTTATTTCCTCTGTCTGGTTTCATAAATTTCCTATTAATTCTAACTGATTTAGTTTTATTTCCAACTAACAGGGTGGAGTCTGAGATTCAGCTTTCAAAATTTCATTGGGTGAACAGTGATTTTCAAGAATAATTTGAATTTATTGATTTGAGGTTGCAAAATGTCTGGTAGAAAATATTTCAGGCATGTTCAGGACCATACAATACGTTTTGAAATTGTTCTGTCTTTCGTGAAAAATGATATAATAAAAAAATCTGAGATCATACATGCATCGTCTATAGGTAAAACACTTGGTGCATTATAAAAGTTCCACCTTGAAATTGTACACTGTAGAAGAAGTCAGACTCTGTGCTCTGAATTTGCGCACTTTTGGTTCATATACATATTTATATTAAAGATCATAATGGAATATAGTTGGGAATCTCAATTGTAAATCATGTCCAATTCAACAACAAAACACACCCATCCCTGTACACCAAGTGTTAATTAACATGAACCAAAATGATATTAAAATGTTTACGTGTTTCAGTTTGTTTCTGCATTTGAAGAAATATATCAAACAAACATATCTTTTTTATTTTGTTTTGTCGTTCCGAGCGCTTTTCTTGGTTTATTTTCGACAATTATTAAAATAATTAATTAAACGATCATTATTCATTTATTGTTGGCCACTGGGTTTTATTTTAATGAATTGTGTGATTGTAAATTACAAGAAATAATTTTTGAAATACTGAATTGAAAGAAAAAATATGTAACCGGGGGTCTAATAGATATCATTTTATTTTGTTCAAACAGATGCGCATTAAGTGTTGACATCCCAACATGACAGGCCTTTGTTAACCTTTTCATCATTTCGATGTTGCTGTCCTGTGTAAACTGTATTTATAAGATTACAGTATCGGCAATCTATTTTTTAAAAGCTTCCGGAACCATATTATCTGTACAGTCCAATTATATTTCAAAACGGGTTACACTTGGAACATATAGGAAAAGTGTGCCAAAATAACCAAGTTCCAGGACAATTGTATTATTCTTCATTGTTAATTCTGATTTCCAAAGACTGCTTGTACTATGTATTTTCAACAAATCATATTCAGTATCATTTTCCAAAAGAAGCTTTTTTTGGCAACCAATTTAACACGAATTGGTTTCTTACGAAATTGCACAAATAGTGTTACAAAAATTCCACGTATTTTCACAAATTAAAAATAACCTGCGTTTCTAAAGTTTGGATTTACAGGGGCGTAGCAGCCTGCTGTCGTACCAATGATTTTCGTTGGTATGGCATGCCATACCTTTTTTTATAATTTATTGAAAAAAAAACAAAGTTTTTTCACGGGATTAAAGAAAACAAAGTTTTTACAGGAAAAAACAAAGACAGAAAATCCCATTTATGAGTCATAGGCAATATAAACGGTATATATATATATAAACATTTATTAATACTGGTTCAATAGAAATAAAGGGATGTGGTAGATTAGTAGCCAATTAATGAGACGAGTTGAACTCTTAATCCAGGTTTCATAATGTGTTAAAAGTAAACAATTATTTAAAGTCAAACTGAGTACGGCATTCAATAAGCTAAATAAAAAAGTGGGCACCGAAATAAAAAATAAATTATCGAATCTTTTTTAAATACTTTTTTATGTCTAGATGATGCAACCTTAGCCTACCAATTACGTTTTTTTGTGTAGCTGAACTTTATGTGAATTGTTTTTAAAATTGTTTTTTTAGAAATGATGGTGAATTTGGGATGTCCCTTTCAGAATCGGCTGAAAATGTTCTATTTTCCCTTGTTTATACATTGTCACAAACATTGTCGGCATTCAACTCAAAAGCTACTTATTTTAAGAAGGGTTAGTTACGATACTGTTGTCAGTTCACTAAAGATTGCTTATTTTGGCTTTAATATTGATTCACTTGGACAGGGTTCTTTCTTCTCATATATTTTATGATGGTATACTACTAAACCCCTAACGGCAGAGATCGTGCTTGATATTCATATGATGAAACGATATCATATATTAGTTTAATTCAAGTCTCGAGCTCGCATGTCAGTATGTAACTGCTAGAAGTATGTGTTAGGTTATGTATAATTGCCAATTTGTTTAGTTTCTTTTGTGGCCTATTCTGACATCAGACTCAGAATTCTCTTCAACTGACTTTTACTGTGCGTATTGTTGTGTGTATGTTTTTTCTACATTGACTAAAGGTATAAGGGGGAGGTTTAGATCTCAAAAACATGTTTAACTAGCCGCAACTTTGCGCCTGTCTCAAGTCGTGAGCCTCTGGCCTTTGTTAGTCTTGTATGATTTTTAGTTTTACTCTTTTTCTTGGGAGATATTGAGGTCCCCGTATTAAAATCATCATAAGGACCATAACTTATATATAACATAAACTTCTACAATTGAACCATATGTCTTTGACGAAAGATGTGTAAAGAAGTCATCACTAGAAACCTCTCAATAAATGTCAATAAGAAATTCTAGCGTTGGAACCATCTAATCAATTTATAATAGAAATTTAATGGAGTAGAAGACGGCATCAAAAATGTTTAACCCTTACTCTTTATTTATATACAAACCTCACGTCAAGAACTATGAAATTAGTGCATTTTACACTTATTTTATGTTTTTGAGGCGAAAAAGAGGTCATAAAAAAATCTGCCCCGCTACGCTCGGCAAAGAAATTTATTATCTGTACCACTATAAAAAAAAACCTGTATGCCTAGACACATTGAATGGCATCCGACACAAAATTGGAAGTATACATTTAAGCCAAGATATTCCACTTGTTGTATCCGTTTGGATTGTTGACTTTTTGACACATTTCATGTTTTAAATTCTTTTCTTTTTTCTATATTTTGAATTAGACTTTCAAAAAAGTGAGATAACTCAAATTGTTACTGAAAAAATGATAAGCGAAATTTAAGTGTCAGAATGCAGGATTTTGCACCATTTATCCCAAAATTTCTCTGGCCCTTTAGCTGCCCCCAAACCCCTGCCGAATATCTGCCTCAAGGAGGCAGATTATGAGTTGTTTTGCGACCCATAATATTTCACGCCGTACCAATATAAATTTGAGTGCTACGCCTCTGAATTTTATACTTTAAAAGTAATCGGGAGACGGCGTGTATCAGGCCTTGAAGGCATAAAACTTTGCTCAGTGCTCGGAGCACAAAAATCATGCTCGAAACATGAAATCCAACAATTTGATTGGTTGATTACGAGTCTGAGTAGAAAAATCATGCTCGAAAGATTTATGACCTTGAGGTCTGAAATAAGCTGGAGGCACACATTCACAATTTTTACTGCCGTCCTTAACAGGACTATTTCCGATTAAAATTTGTCAAATATTGAAAATATGGGAGGTTGCATTGGAATGTCCCTCCTAGATGGGAATTTGTATGCGTCTGATCATGTTGCAGGCATATTGCACTCTATCTGTCTATTAATGTGTCTCTTTTAAGTGCATCTACTCCTAAAAAACTGGATGGATATAGAAGAAATATTTACATGAGAAATTTCGAAATGTTAAAGGGGAGATACTCGTTACTTTAATAGTATGGCATTACTAATCTTCAAAGCGAAACTCTTCCTGAATGTTTTATGGATTTTAATGAAATGCATGTCGGAAAAGGTAAGGGAGAGAGAAAGAAGAGGGAGACGGGAGAGGGGAGGGCGGGAGAAAGGAGAAGGATGGCGGGAGAAGGGAGAAGAGGGACGGGAGCAGGGAGAAACATACCCCCCTGTCCAGCCCCTCATTGGTTATCCTTAAATGAAGATCGGAAGGACCCTTTTCGAAACGTCGAGATTAGGACTTTATTTTTTCGTGAACTCGGGATTTACACTTATCGGATCTCGGGAACTAATATGTAATTTTCTTAATCCTGGAAAAAATGCCTTATTTATTTCAGAAATTCGCGAACCCGCGTTTATGTTTCTGGTAATTCGGGATAACAACTACTCCTACACCCTCTTACATAATAAAAAAAAATCAAATTACAGATGACTTCAACGGTTCGATATCGATCAGCTGATTTATTACCGGTAACGTTTAGTGGCCAATATTTTATGCATATAAAGAGTAATAAGGACAGCAACCATACTTAATTCTCAATAAAATTCAACGTTCATGACATCGTGTGCTTCTCACGACAACAATTCAGCAATGCATACGAAAACAACTTAATTAAAGAGACATGTTGTGTTGTGTCAACTGATTTTGTGTTGTGTCAACTGATTTTGTGTTGTGTCAACTGATTTTGTGTTGTGTCAAACTATTAATGGACTTGGTGATTTTGCCATTGAAATTTAGGGTGCATTACATATTGCGGAAAGCCCCCGTTTGTATTAGACCAAGTGGATATACGGTTAGGTGTCCTTTTTTGTCAGTTTGTTTCGATATGGAATGTTGTTACCTAGGTATATAATCATAATAATCCTTTTTCATAACTAAATTTGTTTGAATTATTGTGTTTTTATATATTTATATTTTGTATTTTATAAAATGTGATTAAACTGCTTTGCCGAACGTTTTCAAACACAAGACATTCGACTATTCAATCGTATCTAATGTAATAAAAACTACTGTTTTTTAAATTATGTAGTGGGAGGGCGTCATATTCATAGCAGAACGTGAAGTTAAAGCATAATGCTACATTATTTTCATTCTTTGTCAGACTCTCCTTCTTCAATTCTGCCTTGAGTGCATTAAGGGACACATCGGCAAGATGAGAGACACATTTGGTTTCCATAAGAATGCCGATTTTTTTTTGTTGGCATTAATGTATCATTAATCCAGCCCTAAAACTAGATATGTGATAACAACGATAGAAGCCTTTTTCTTTTTTTCATGAAAAAAAAGTTGAATAATTTCGTTCAATCTAAAATTAACATGAAATATATTTTCATGTTAATTTTAGATTGCAGTTGTAAAAAGTTCATAATAAAAAGATGAAATCACATATTTTTTTCGGTAAATAAAAACCACGGTCTATACCGAGTGTGTATCAATAAAAACTGATACAAAATTATAACTTTACGCTTCTATTCAACATAATGTATTGATTCTTAATATTTTAGCCGTCTTTGGAGTATAACAAACAACTCTAAAGGTGTTTTCATATCTTTCATCAAGCTACAACCTAAGTTTCATAATTTATTAGTTGGCCTTTATTAGATTTTTCTGCATGTCAATGTAAAGAATTTCTAATTTAATAAAACTAATTAAGCATGTATTCTTCTTTTTGCGGTTTAAAGATTCATTAAACAAGGTAGATGCTGACCAAATATAATTTACAGATATAACCAATACCAAATATTCACATTTTTTTTTAAATGGTCACAAAGCCATAAATTTGCAATTTCTTTGATGAAAAATGTGCAAATCTTTTAAAAATTCCCATAACACCTCGGTTTTGTACATTTCATGAGCAGAAGATTATAAAATATAGTCAAATACGAACTTATAACTCCATCAAAGTATCATTTTTTACATGAATTTTAAGAAAATCAACCGAAAACTGACCCCAAAAAAAAAATCAGTTTTGCGGAGTTATCTCCCTTTCCAATGTTAATTCCATAATAAATTAAAAATGCTGATTTTGAGTTTTCCTCAAGTAAGATTTCCTGGGACTTTTTTTCTGTATATATTTGTGGCTGAGTGCTATTAATGAGAACTGAAACATTTCCTGAGCAATTAGTTTGAGGTTCAAACTTAGTTTGACTGGACTTTATCTAATCGGAATATTAAACTTTCATTTGAGCTTCTACAACTTAAACTCAATTTGTAACAACTTTTATTCGCTCTCGATAGATAAACGTTAAATGTTAAAATGTTTGATCCTGTTTGGATTTATGATTTCGATTGAAAAAACACAATAAAAGCAATTATATCATTCTTTACTTAAATTTTTTTAACAAACATGAATTTCGTTCACAAAGAAATATCAAACAGTCTGAAAATCTTAAAAACATTTAATTCAAACACATTTGCACACTTTTGTTCATTCAAACATTAAACGCATACTCTCTCCAACAATGTACTTAGATATCACAATAAACAGGCTTATTTTTTTTCGCAACAATTAAAATTTCCTTAATAGTGATTATTTTCAAATTGAACTCGTCTGTTTCTTTCCTTTATTGCTTCCATTTCTGTGACTATACATTTGATCTAAAAAGAATAATAGATTTAAGTTTGTTTTAAGATGATAGTTCATAATATCCATAATTAATTTAAATACATTCCTATTTTATATGGTGTTGCATTGTAGATCTTCCGATCGACAATTTACCCGTGACATATATAAGGCTTCAAGTCTTCGCCTGACCGAGAGACAGGTATTATGATTACACAGTAGATCACTCACCTGCTTGTAGAGCAAATGCGCAAAGGGAAGCAACATTAGTTGTTCTACATAGGGGTAAAATTGGCAGGTTAATAGTGCAAAATCAGCAGGTGGCATATCAGCTCGTCTCGGATTACAAGTAAGCTTGAAATACATGTAGTAAGCTTGAAATACATGTAGTAAGCTTGAAATACATGTAGGATGCTTGACTGAATTTTAGAAACCTACGATTTTAAAAATTAGTAATATAAAAAAGTACTCTCGGAAGCTGATTTCGATCCATTAGCATGCCAAAAATATAACTTGCACATGCAGTAAATTTCACTTGTGTAAATAGTTATCAAAGGTACCAGGCTTATAACTTAATACGCCAAACGCACGTTTCGTCTACATAAGACTCATCAGTGCCTCTCAGATCGAGATAGATAAAAACTTAACAAGTATGAAGCTGAAGAGCATCGAGAACCCAAAATTACAAAAAGTTGTGCCAAATGTAAAATATGTATGATGTTCAGTTAAGTGGTTGTCGTCTGTTTATGTGGTTCATAAGTGTTTATCGTTTCCCGTTTTTATATAGATTAGACTGTTGGTTTTCCCGTTTAAATGGTTGTACACTAGTAATTTTTGGGGCCCTTTATAGCTTGGTGTTCGGTGTGAGACACGGCTCCGTGTTGAAGGCTGCACCTTGACCTATAATGGTTTACTTTTATAAATTGTTACTTGGTTGGAGAGTTGTCTCATTGTCACTCATACCACATCTTTCTATATCTATGTATATAATTCACTTACTTTCTCTTTTAAATAATTCAATCTTTCACTTGTAACCCTTTTGAGTCCAAACCCAAATGAAATATCTGCCTGGTTGCCTTAAATGAAATGTTCTAGTATATAAAATGGATATAAAATTATGTACTAAAATCACAACAATCATATCATTGTTCTAATAAGTCTGTTAACGCAATCCTATATTCCCGTTTCTCTTTTTCTCAAGACAGACCTAAGAGTCCGTGCCATGTTTTTTTCTTTCTTGATGAAGTCCGACCCATTAGCCCCCTTTGCACCAGGCCATGCAGAAGTGATTCACATACAACGAACGTAATGATTTATTTGTGAATACATTTAAATCATTGATGGTAACAATTTGTCGGCACTGCCAGATACATTCTAGCAAGGAATTGTATATTTAAATATACAATTCCTTGATTCTAGTCACTGATGCAAAACTATGAAAAATTGTTTCAAAGAACTTCAAAACTATATAGAAAATGTGAGACATTACGTAGGGTAAATCACCATTTTGTATTTGTATATAATTCAAGATTTGTTTTTCACAAGTAAATAATTACCGTCAGATTAATTGAATCAAATAACTTTCTCTAAACGTAAATGTGGACGGCTCCAACTCTTTCTTGTATTTGGTACAACTTTTTGGAATTTTGGGTCCTCATTGCTCTTCAATTTTGTACTTGTTTGGCTTTCTAACTATTTTAATTTAAGCGTCATTGATGAGTACCTTTGATAACTATTGTGAACTTTGTTGTCGTTTCATCGATTTTTTTGTATTGTCATGGCTTTGACATTTTCTCGTTGACTTATAAGAGTATTCCACCTCTTTTTCTACACCTAAAGTATGAGCACTTGGCTATTTTTGAAAACTACTTTTTTACCTTAAGTTTGGTTAAATTGTTTTGTGGGACTATTGTCTTGTTTACCTAAATCTTACATATTTCCATAATTTCCATAGTGTCACAAAAAATGTTACCAGTAGCTACCTGTATATATTTACTCACCACAAGGATATGAAGTCGTTTGTTCTGTCATATAAATTGTCAATAAAATAACCACAAAATGTAGAATGCCCATTTGTTTTCCTTTCCCGGCAGCTGGTATATGAACTGATTCTTAAATTTCTTCTTTCCGATACTTGTTCAAACAACACTCTAAATTTCTTTTGCTAAAAGTTAAACAATAGGCTATCGGATATGTATTTGGTGGTTGACTATCAGTACCCGAGGGTTTCAATCGCTCAGTAGTCAGTTATTGGACTTCGATACTGAAATGATTTATAACAACTTCTGCTTTAAATTTCCGTTCATTAATTTTGAAATTATTACGAAACCAATATTATTTCTCCTTCTTTGTATATTTTCGTATTGGAACAATTGAGTTTATAGCAAAATTTGATTGACAAGTTTCACGAATAGTTTCTTTTTTCTAGACAAACAAACAAGTTTTAAACCGCCGAGTCTTATGTTTGAAGACAAGTAAATCGCGGTAACCAAGAGAGCTTAATGTTATACTTCTTGTAATACTTACACATGTACGGAAGTAAATAAGCTTAGTAAGTATTTCCTCAAAAGGTAGAGTATAGGAAATGTTCATATATACTGAAGTTAAAGGTCGCTGTTGTTGGTTTGTGAGCACATTTAATCACTTGATGTCGTACATTCAACTCTTATATATCAAAGTAAATTGCGGTAACCAAGAGAGCTTAATGTTATACTTCTTGTAATACTTACACGTGTACGGAAGTCAATAAGCAAAGTAAGTATTTCCTCAAAAGGTAGGGTATAGGAAATGTTCATATATACTGAAGTTAAAGGTCGCTGTTGTTGGTTTGTGAGCACATTTAATCACTTGATGTTATACATTCAACTCTTATATATCATTTGGCTTTCAAATATTCTGCTTTGAGCGTTCGTGGTAAATGTAAATCTAGGAAAAACGCTTCGGACGCTTAAGATATATATTCCAAACTTTACGTTGTCGTTACATTTCCAACTTATCTTTATCAGTTGTTCCTGTGTTGTGATGGTGATGATGCAATTCTGTCCCACGTTTTGTAAGATTTGACGTTCGCCACAATATTTTGCATACAAATGTATTTTTATGTATACTAGAACACACCCGCGAAATCGCGGGGAAATAGAGCATATGTAAACTGTAAAAAAAATATAACCGGAGAATTCCAGGAGAGGTATCCAAAGGAACTTGGGGACTTAATGAACATATTTTACTATATAAAACGGTCACTGATATATTAAAAGTCACCCCAGTAAACTATTGGAATTTATAGTAAATTATAGCAAATTTATACAATTTATTCATAGTATATGTATATGTTTGTAGTATACAGAAATATTTCAGTGACAGCCGTGGATAGAAAACTATTGGAATTGATAATATATATAAATATCAAATACACTTTACATGTATCTATAGTATATGTATGATCATAGTATACAGAAAAACGCAAAAAATAATTGTTCTGTCTCAGTACTTATCCAAATTATGTTTAATTTCAAAACAGGCCTAAAGGGCAGCGGAAGTCTTTTATATTTCTCAAAAAGTCAGTCTGGTGATGGAAACAATATATGGACGCTTATATTTTCGTTTTCCTCTCAAAATAACCCAATCGAAATCGCGGGCATCCAGAGCGTGGTTGAAAACTATGTAAAGTGTTGTAGGTTGAATTTTTGTACAAAAAAATAATGACTGGAGAATTTCAGGAAAGGTAATAAAAGTTATAGGTACTTGAGGACAGGACAATTGTTTTTCAACCCCCTCTGCTTTTTTCCCAAAATTTCCATTTTTTTGTTTTCTACTTATTTCAATATGAACATACGGTTTAGTATGTTATGAACATACATTACTATAAATAAAGTGTGTTTTCTTTTTACTATCAATTCTATATAGACCCTCTCTATGTAATATACTTAGTGACCCGATGAATTTTTGTAAAAGATTTTATGACTGAAGAATTTCAAAAAAGGTATCAAAAGTTATAGGTACTTTGGGACATGCCAATTGTTAATTCTAACCCGGCTGTTATTTTTTTCCTCCAAAACTATAGTTTTTTTCTCTATTGATTTCAATAATGTTAGCGTTTATCTGTATATTATGAACATACATTACTAATGAATAAAGTGTATTTGCTTTTTACTATCAACTCTCAATTTACTTATCCATCCACGGCGGTCATTTAAGAGATAACTGTATTGTATTTGAAGCTTTAAGGACGTCCATCGGTAGTTTTACTGTCGCAAATTTAGTTTACCTGGCGACGCGGAGCGGAGACAGGTAAACGGGTATTTGCGACAGTAAAACTACCGATGGACGTCCGCAAAGCTTCAAATACAATACAGTTATCTCTATTCTAATGCAAAACAAGTTTATAATTATATTTCAATCATTATTTCAGTGTAAAATGTTCATTAAAGAAAATTCCGCGCGAAAAGATGTTATGTTCTTTGGTCCCTACACTAGGTGACGTCATAGGTATGCTTCCGGCGTCAAACATAAACACCGGCCGTTTTCTGGCTTCTGTGCCGCTTCAGAATGTAATAAAATTTGATAAAAAGAAGATTTTTAGGCGCAACAAGTGAGTTTTTTGTTCATTATTGTAGAAATAACATGTCAATACATTCCGAAATTCAAAATGTCGGCTTCCTTAGTTACAGACAAGGAGATAGAGAATTTTACGTTTGCTGTTATCCAATCAGAACAATTGTTACAAAATAATTGCATTAGAATCATAATTGACATATTATAAAGACCCTCTCTATTTTAAAATAAACTCAGTGACCGCCGTGGATGGTAAACTGAAAAATGATAGCAGATAGCAAATACACGTTAGTCATAGTCTTTGGTATGTACAAAGTACAGAAGAAGAAAAAACCGGATGTCTAGTCTGACTTAAAATTTCGTCCAATGACGGGAAAATATCCGGACGCAGTTTTTTCGGTTTTTTTCCAAAATAACCCAAACTGAAAAATCATAAGAATGAATGACAAATGCGACAATACATGATACCTATAGGACACAGAGGCATGATGATTAATTTATTGTGGAAGAAAGAGAAGCGACACACAAAATGAGGTCTTCTCGTTTAATAGTATAGATGTCCCAGACCAGGAGAGTGTGGTCCGGTGGTTGTCGAATGTTTGCTGCCTATCATGTTTTTTTTATTGATGTGGTTTTGGTCAGGCTGTTTGTTTTTCTCTTTTGAACTGTTTCATACATTTTCATGGCTTGCTGTATGGTTTGAAATTTCTTCATCTTTTATTTGCATACTTTGTTTGCTGCATCTTAGCAACACCCCTTTCTCGTTTGGGTTTTGGTTGATATTTTCTAAATGAAAACAATATTATTTCTCATTCTGTTCATATCTTCGTATTGGAACAATTGAGTTCTATATCGACGTTTGTTAGATAAGTTTCCCGAATAATAGTTTGTTCTTGACAACCAAGTTTTAAACCGCTGACAGGAATGTTTAGAATGTGACTGCGCTTCTCATTAGTCTCATATTTAAAGACAAGTAAATCGATCGTTATATTAGTCAGATTATATACATAAATGCTATTTCCAAATGATTGTTTTTATGACTTTCAGACAGTCAAGCATGACACTTTAATTTTTAAAAGTTAATGTAAAGTTTTCGGAATCGAATCGCAAATAGTGGAGATTCTATGTGCATTTGAATTGTTTTATATGCGATAGCCTAGTTAAAGATGTTAAAATGAGATCATTTTTAACATTTTCGGCAATGCCTTCTTAGTCCATAATGAGAAAACCTGAAAAAACGATGGGTTAAGAGTGAATCTCTTAAAGGCAAAAAAATATATATATATGTAAAAAAATGTTTACCTGAAACGGTGGCGAAATGGTTAAAGTGTGCTTAAATTTCAGTTTCAAACTTTATTTATATGCATCGTTTAGTTAAAATTTGGGAAATTTGATTTTCCTCCTCTTTATCTATTAACAATTGGGTTACTACAGCTAATCAGTGACGTAGCAGGATACGATCCATGACTTACAAGTATTTGTGTTATATATATACATGTACATCAGCTTATGTATATATAAGTGTATATAGCCTATGTAACTACCGCATAAATGTATTAACGAGTAATATACTTTGCTTGTAATATCCATGACTGTTTATTGTGTTCATTAGACATCATAAGTCCACGATGTGTCCGTTATTGAACACTAATGCATTGTTCTTCTCGTAACACCTACACATGTGCAGGAAACAACAAGCAAAGTAAGTATTTCCCCAAAAGGTAGGGTATAGGAAATGTTCATATATAGAAGATACAAGTGTGGTGTGTTAGTAAACACAATTAGCACTTGATTTCAGTGCTGACTCGGGGTCGGGGATGTGGTGAAGTTTTCTCATTGAGTGAATAATTAACGAAAATCTGAGGGTAAAAATTTAGAAAATATGCTAAAATACACAAGGAGTATCAGTACTAAAGAGTCAAATCCAAAAGACTTTTTGGATCATTTCTACAATATTTGATAGATATGCAAAGACATTTTTAAGATGATCTTAGTAATTTAATGTCATCAGAATACTTTTTAGCTCACCTGGCCCGAAGGTGTAAATTTGTAAATTTTCCAGCTTTTGGTTATTATCTTGAAATTCTTATTGGTGTTGATGTCTTTCTTGGGGTTTATTGATATAACTAACCATTTTATAATATTTTCTTCTTGTTGATTACTTTCTGTTATCTGTTAGGTCAATAACAGTTTTAGGGGACCTCGGTGGCCGATTGGTCTATGTAGTTACTACTGTAATCACTAGCCAGTCAACACCAATCTTAATTGACTAGAATTGTCAGTTTTCCTATCGAAGGTTGGTGGTTTTCTTCGGGCATTCCGGCTTCCTCCACCAATAAAAACTGGCCACCACGAAATAGTCTTAATGCAGTGCTTAAAAGTGGCATTAAAACACCAAAAATAAAATAAATAAAATAATAACAGTTTTACAGTCAAATATTTACTTGACGATTTCCCTGGTATATTACAGGAACTATCTTTAATTAATGTGTTTGATGATAGCACGAGTTTAGATAGGCTGCATTCTAATAATTCTAGAATTTGATTTTGAAATTAATTTTATAATGGAATATTTTGAAACAATAGTTTAAACAATATAAAAAAAGTATTTTGGATAATTAGTAAATTTCTGTTTCAAACATATATATATTCTACTTTTACCAAGACAATGCCTATAGATTGATTGATTGTTGGTTGCTTAATGTCAAGTGGCTAATATTTCATGCATATTCAGGACAAAAATTGCTATAGACAATCTCTACAGATTTTATTACCGTTAATGATTGTTTTCATATTCATTAAATTATATTTTCATTGCTAAGACTAATTCATTGTTATCCCAAAATTCCATATGCACCAAGTTCAAATTGAGTTTTCTGCTGTGTTCTAATCTTGTTAAAACTGGTAAAGGCTGCAGCATGTCGTTAATAATAGCCATATTATACACATTAAATAAGAAGATGTGGTATGATTGCCAATGAGAAAACTCTCATCAAGATAACAATTGACAAAGACATTAACAACTATAGATCCCCATACTGCCTTCAACAAAATGATAAATCCATACAACATAGGATAATATATAAAATACTGAAGGAAATTTCCTTTTAAAAGATGATAATATTGATTGAATATGTGTCATGCTGTTTGAATATAGAGTTCAATCTTTCTTTAATTTGCTCATTGTTGAAGTCAGTTATAGCTGACTATACACTTTGGGTTTTGCTCTTTGTTGAATGCAGTATGGTGACCTCTAATTGCTTACATATCTCTGGTGGATTGTTAGGTCTTACCTAGAAATTATCAGGGAAAATTACAAAGACTGTAAAAATATGAAGGTTTGCAAGTCTAAGAGTTGATTCAGGCAGGGTTCTGATAAATATCTAGTAAGGAAATCTGCTACCTATAGTTATTAAAAATTATGAATGGCAAATAAAGATCAGTATTTAAACATAATACATACCTTCTTTAAACTTAATAAAATTGTACAAATATCTTCATTAAAACTTATTGAATGGGGTATATTATTAAAGGAACGTCTTATCTTTTTAAAGAGAATGCAAATGACGTATTTAGAATTTATTCAAGTTTTCTATGGACTACCCACCATATAACAAACATTGGTTTAGAATTTGAGTTATCTCCCATTATATACATCAGATAGCATTTCTGTTATCTTGAAATATTTATTTGGACAAAATTACTCTATTTTGTAATATGAATTAATCATGTTGATTTTTTTAAAATGTAAGTTCTTGGTATGTGTTTCTGTTAATAACCTACTTATGTCCATAAAATTAAAACAAAAAATCAATCTTTTAACATATCTGTTTTAAAAATACTCAAAGTTTGTCTACCTATCTATTTGCTGTTGGCTGTTGGCTAAGGACAATTGGTCCATATATTATTGTCTTTTATTATCTGGTTTCTGTCGTATTGCTACTCAGCTTTTTTTTTGCTCACCTGGCCCACAGGGCCAAGTGAGCTTTTCTCATCACTTGGCGTCCGTCGTCTTAACTTTTTACATTTTGAACTTCTTCTAGAGAACCACTGAATGAAATGAAACCAAACATGGCATAAATGTTCCTTATGAGGTGCTGACGAAGTGTTGCTTACTCTGGTTTACTGTTAAAGATGGCCACCAGGAGTTATTATTTAAATTATGGGGCCAATTTTAAACCAAATGTGTCTTCAATCATTAGTTAAGTATCTGTTATGATTTTTATCTTTTTATATGATTTCAAAAACCTAAGTAATGTCAGGTGAGCGACACAGGTTATTGTTAGTCTCTAGTTTAGCCTTTGCAATCATTTAAAATGTCAGGGCTAATATGCATAAAACCACTTAGTTAAGATTTCCAATCGTAGTACTGTTCGGAACAAATCTTAACTTCAGAAGCTTTAGGCGTAGCAATTTTGCTGAATAAGGTGAAAATTGTTTAAAAGATTACAAAGGATTTTTTAAGCAGCTGTCTTGGTTACCTCAACGTGAGCTACACCAATGAATTCGTCTTTTTGATGTGCGGGATCGTCCTTTTACATACTGGATAGGCAGTGGCTATTTTGCCGGTTCCGGCAAAATAGCCTCCTTGGCGCCGGCAAAATAGCGATTTATATAGAGTTTTGCTATGTTGCCGGTCTTAATACGGTAATTAAGAATAACAAAATTATAGAAACATAAACTTCAATAAAAAATCTCTATAGAAATATGTCTTCTTTAAGCATTTATACAAAACGTGCATATTAAAATTTATATTCTTTCCTTTAATAAAAAGTCTCTAATTACATGTCTTTTTATAATTTAAAAAAAAAGCATAAATATTGAAATTGATATTAGTACTTTTTTCTTTAAAAGGAAGTCTTAAAAAGCATAAATATTAAAATTGATATTAGTACTTTTTTCTTTTATCGGAAGTCTAAAAAATAATTCTTTTTCAAAAATATATAAATACTTTAACATACAGAATGTGGCGCGATGAAACTTGTGTGAAGGCGCGCAAATCCTCACCTAATCTGAGATAGTGGTGTTACAGTACAACATATTAAGAACACACTATCAAAAAATCAACTGAAAAAGACTTATATTATCAGATCGATACAAAGCAGAAACGCATCCCACAAAATACAGAATGGACGTGTATTTAAAATTCATGTAAGCAAAGCATACAAACCAATGTAAAAATCGACATTCTGATTAAAACTTTTAATAAGAATATCCTACAGCTATTAGTTTTGAAACGCATAGTAACAACCAACAACCTCAAACTGCTTTACGAGCGTTGTCAACGTATATTTGTTCCGCCTAACAGATGTTCCACCAGAAACTTTGTTATAAACATTGTGATAATAACTGTTCCTGTTGGACCAAATGTTCTATACTATTTATTCCGTTAGGAACTTATACTGTAATATTTATTCCAGTGGAAATAATATTCCAGAATACTTTTTCCTTTTAGAACTTATATTATGAATGAACTTCTATTCCGTAACAGCGTTACAAAAATGAGTGCCTTGCTCTTTGGTGAATTTCTTTTAGGTCTGACACCAGAAAGATGCTGCCACTGCAGACATGAACTGAACATAACACTTGTTTCTTTTAAGTCTGACACCAGAAAGATGCTGCAACTGCAGACATGAACTGAACATAACACTTGTTTCTTTTAAGTCTGACACCAGAAAGATGCTGCCACTGCAGACATGAACTGAACATAACACTTGTTTCTTTTGGGTCTACATCACTTTAAAAAAAAATGCAGATATATACATTTCAGTATTAGACAATCATAGAATGAATGCTGTCAATAGCTAGATTTCAGTATTAAACA
This sequence comes from Mytilus galloprovincialis, assembly GCF_965363235.1. Taxonomy (NCBI): domain Eukaryota; kingdom Metazoa; phylum Mollusca; class Bivalvia; order Mytilida; family Mytilidae; genus Mytilus; species Mytilus galloprovincialis. Next base: position 40,861,382 of record NC_134850.1, on the reverse strand, counting down.
ATCATAGAATGAATGCTGTCAATAGCTACATTTCAGTATTAGACAATCATAGAATGAATGCTGTCAATAGCTAGATTTCAGTATTAGACAATCATAGAATGAATGCTGTCAATAGCTAGATTTCAGTATTAGACAATCATAGAATGAATGCTGTCAATAGCTAGATTTCAGTATTAGACAATCATAGAATGAATGCTGTCAATAGCTAGATTTCAGTATTAGACAATCATAGAATGAATGCTGTCAATAGCTAGGTTTTAGACAATCATAGAATGAATGCTGTCAATAGCTACATTTCAGTATTAGACAATCATAGAATGAATGCTGTCAATAGCTAGATTTCAGTATTAGACAATCATAGAATGAATGCTGTCAATAGCTAGATTTCAGTATTAGACAATCATAGAATGAATGCTGTCAATAGCTACATTTCAGTATTAGACAATCATAGAATGAATGCTGTCAATAGCTAGATTTCAGTATTAGACAATCATAGAATGAATGCTGTCAATAGCTAGATTTCAGTATTAGACAATCATAGAATGAATGCTGTCAATAGCTAGATTTCAGTATTAAACATTCATAGAATGAATGCTGTCAATAGCTAGATTTCAGTATTAGACATTCATAGAATGAATGCTGTCAATAGCTAGATTTCAGTATTAGACATTCATAGAATGAATGCTGTCAATAGCTAGATTTCAGTATTAGACATTCATAGAATGAATGCTGTCAATAGCTAGATTTCAGTATTAGACAATCATAGAATGAATGCTGTCAATAGCTACATTTCAGTATTAGACAATCATAGAATGAATGCTGTCAATAGCTAGATTTCAGTATTAGACAATCATAGAATGAATGCTGTCAATAGCTACATTTCAGTATTAGACAATCATAGAATGAATGCTGTCAATAGCTACATTTCAGTATTAGACAATCATAGAATGAATGCTGTCAATAGCTACATTTCAGTATTAGACAATCATAGAATGAATGCTGTCAATAGCTACATTTCAGTATTAGACATTCATAGAATGAATGCTGTCAATAGCTACATTTCAGTATTAGACAATCATAGAATGAATGCTGTCAATAGTTACATTTCAGTATTAGACAATCATAGAATGAATGCTGTCAATAGCTAGATTTCAGTATTAGACAATCATAGAATGAATGCTGTCAATAGCTACATTTCAGTATTAGACAATCATAGAATGAATGTTGTCAATAGCTACATTTCAGTATTAGACAATCATAGAATGAATGCTGTCAATAGCTACATTTCAGTATTAGACAATCATAGAATGAATGCTGTCGATAGCTAGATTTCGATAGCTACATTTCAGTATTAGACAATCATAGAATGAATGCTGTCGATAGCTACATTTCAGTATTAGACAATCATAGAATGAATGCTGTCGATAGCTAGATTTCAGTATTAAACATTCATAGAATGAATGCTGTCGATAGCTAGATTTCAGTATTAGACATTCATAGAATGAATGCTGTCGATAGCTAGATTTCAGTATTAGACATTCATAGAATGAATGCTGTCGATAGCTAGATTTCAGTATTAGACATTCATAGAATGAATGCTGTCGATAGCTAGATTTCAGTATTAAACAATCATAGAATGAATGCTGTCAATAGCTAGATTTCAGTATTAAACATTCATAGAATAAATGCTGTCAATAGCTAGATTTCAGTATTAAACATTCATAGAATAAATGCTGTCAATAGCTAGATTTCAGTATTAGACAATCATAGAATAAATGCTGTCAATAGCTAGATTTCAGTATTAAACATTCATAGAATAAATGCTGTCAATAGCTAGATTTCAGTATTAGACATTCATAGAATAAATGCTGTCAATAGCTAGATTTCAGTATTAGACAATCATAGAATAAATGCTGTCAATAGCTAGATTTCAGTATTAAACATTCATAGAATGAATGCTGTCAATAGCTAGATTTCAGTGTTAAACATTCATAGAATGAATGCTGTCAATAGCTAGATTTCAGTATTAAACATTCATAGAATAAATGCTGTCAATAGCTAGATTTCAGTATTAAACATTCATAGAATAAATGCTGTCAATAGCTAGATTTCAGTATTAGACAATCATAGAATAAATGCTGTCAATAGCTAGATTTCAGTATTAGACAATCATAGAATAAATGCTGTCAATAGCTAGATTTCAGTATTAAACATTCATAGAATGAATGCTGTCAATAGCTAGATTTCAGTATTAAACATTCATAGAATGAATGCTGTCAATAGCTAGATTTCAGTATTAAACATTCATAGAATGAATGCTGTCAATAGCTAGATTTCAGTATTAAACATTCATAGAATGAATGCTGTCAATAGCTAGATTTCTATGCATCGTGTGTACATTACTTTTTTTTTTATTAATCTTACAATATTTTATTGCTCCATAGATAATAGATTATTATTAAAGTTTCATTTGGTTTTCATAAATGTTAGTCTTCGTTTCACGTTTCCACAGTTACATATAGTTGTCGTTTTCAAAAAGCTCCCCAACGACATATCGGTCGACAATCAAGTTTGTTTGATAACAAATCTTGTTTTCTATGTTCCATCTAGCCACATATATCATGCATTTGTGTGCATAAAGTTTCCTTAAAATACATTTCATATAGTCTTGATAAAAAATCTGAAATAAGACCGGCAAAATAGCAAAACTCTATTTAAATTGCTATTTTGCCGGAGCCGATCGAATGAACTGGGTTTTTTATATTACATTTCAGAACAAATTAAAGTTTCTATAAGAATTTAAAAAAAAAAGTTGAACCAATAAAAAGAATTATAAATAATACTTGCTTTAGTTATATTTAGTTTTGTTATTTTACTTATGTACCAAAAATGTATTTTTCTCTCTCAATAATTTGTCAACATAATAAACATTTTTGTATATTTTTTTTGTCCATGTAAACTACTAAAACATCACAATGTGTTCTAAATTTCAAGTTGTTTTCAAAACATTCCCAAGGTAAACTATCTTTAAACAAAACTTAAACCCTGAACTGGGTGGTAGGAAGAAGACTATTTAAATGGTTCAAGAAATATACCCCCTGAACGAAACCATTTTTATCAAAATACTTTTAAAAATCCAGCCAATTGCTTGAATGAATTAGTGATTTGTATGGGTTTAAGTCAGGTAGTCTTATGAAAATACTGTTCCATGAACAGGTAGTTAATAAGAGTGCACTCACTGAAATATCTCTACGGTTTTACTTACCATGATTAATGTTGATAATCCTACCAATAAGGTTTACCTGCAAGTGTCTCATAAATTTAACATTGTCAATGATTAAAGAAAATGAGGTCAATGTCAGATAAACCAAAGCCAGACAGACATGTACACCTTGCAATCATTATATACACTAAATTATTTAGTTTACCTTTTACGACGGTCTTTTACTGAGATAGTATTGCAAAACAACCGACCAAACATTTCAAAAAGGGAATTCATATAAACTGACAAACTATCAATCAACAGAACAAGAGAAAAACAATAACCTGTGTATTGACCAATGAACAGTCAACTGTGAAAATGAAGATGAACCCTAAATCAAATAAGATGCCACTGCTGGTGGAGTTTTGATATGGTCATATTTATAAATTTACTGTTTACAAAACTTTTGAATTTTCGAATTACTAAGGCTTTTCTATCTCAGGAATAGAACGTATCTGTATTTGGCAACACTTTTTGGAGTTTTGGTCCTCAATGCTCTTCAACTTCTTACTTTATTTGGCCTTTTCAACTGTTTTGGATTCGAGCGTCACTGATGAGTCTTTTCAGGGCTATAACTAGCTTCTTTTAATATTGAGGCAAAATATATTCGCCGAGCGTAGGGAGGCGAAATTTTTTTGGCGAGGGGTCTGGGAGCCGCTGAAGGCCCCCAGAAGCTCTGAGAAAAATAACCCAAAACCATGCATTCTGATCGTTTCCCGGACTCTTTCTTACATTGAAACGCAATTAATTTTTAGCTATTTCTTTCGACAATATTCTTGTTTCAAAGCAAAAACATAAATTCATTGTAATTCAAGACTTTAAGGTTTTTACAGGGACAACATTAAAAGTAGACCCATATGTAGGATAAAGCAAAAACCGAAATTCTCATAATCATTATGTCTGTCTGTTCTTGTCTTGTACTCAGTGCATAATTCAGACTTTGGTGATTTTTTTATGACTAGATTTAAATATAGTGACAGCGCAGTATTATACTAGTACTAGTACTGCTTAAGTCGACACTAAGGACCATCTTTACCTTGTTTTACGGTATTAATGATTCTTTCATTGTTAAAGACCCTCCATCAACTATCAAGATGAAGAAAGGGAAAAAAATTTTGGCCATTGATCATTTGTCTTTTTTCTATGCATCGACTTTGTGTGCACGTTTACTCCATATTATTTTCTGTTTAAGAGTCTGAACACAACTTCATGCAAGTTTAATCCTCTAATGTAAACAGTCATATGGCAATACATTTGACGCTTTTTTTTTTAAAGATGATTTGATACCGGAAAGTTGGTGGTCTTACTTTAATTTAAACCATGTCAGCTATCTAGTTTTATCTACAAAAAAAGAGCCAGTTTTGTATTCTTTGATATCAAGTTCAATTCTCCATGCAGAAACGACAATTTTTTTTTATGTCCAGTAGCATCGTATATTCTTAAAATAGTTTCTCGTACAATGTCTGGACATCGGTGGACATGCAACATTGCAAAACCACACTTTACAAATGAAAATCAACACTCTGCAGACCACAGTTATAAAGTAGGACATACAAAAGACAAACCTGGGACACAGAAGTACAAACAATAGACCATCAACTCTGAAAACTAAAAGTAAAATAGATCACGAAAAACATGCAGGGACGACATCATCAGAGAGTGAAGAGAACTTGCTTCTTGCAAGAAACTTTCCGTGAAAACAATTCAGGTTGATATGAAGACAATCTTGTTTCAGTTTTTTTTTTTTTTTTTTTTTAAATTTCCAACATGAGGCATTTGCCTCATTGTAGTTACAGCCCTGAAAGTGACCTCAGTGGCCCATCTCATAAAAATCTGGTAATCACAATATGCATGGATGTCACTGTTCTTAAAATAAACTATTAAAAAAAAAATGGACATTGTCAGTGATTTGGAGACATTTTAACTTGTAAATGTAAAACTGTAACACTAACTTTAACAGTTTTCATTCATCCAATGTCAAGGTCACTATATCTTTTCTTATCACGCAATTATGTTATATGTTATAATAGCGAGTTGAAATTACACAATCAAATGAAATACATTGTTTACTGCCTGTTCAGACATATGAACTTCTTGGTGTCCAGTAAAAGAGGTTAAATCAAGCGAACAATTGGTAGAATATTGGGAAAAAGATAATTGTTTTCTGCTTAATCTTGAACAAGTACCAGAATGTCCTACTACAAAGTATGTAACCTGTCGAAAATAATATTCTCCATATTAAAAGTTGGTAATATGAATTGCATAAAGGTTTACGGACCGATATTCCAGGACTGACTACCCAAATACCATTCAACTTCGCGTGTAATAGTTGCAAGCAAAATTCCTGAACATGGACAAGAAAAACCACAACAAATAATAGATTCAATCTTGGTTTATTTACACCCCCTGGTTTTTTAATAATTTTTCAGTCATCACAGTCATAAAAGGTCAAAAGCATTTTAGGCTTGGTTTATTTTGATGTTGCTAGAATATCCTTATATCATGCACAATGCACAGATATCAGCAACTGTTAAATTCATACACATTCAAAGCTTGAAAACAAGAATTATGAAACAATTTGGTAAATTAACAAAAAACTTTTTAACAATTACACATAATGTCCTTGTTTTCAAGAAAATAATAGTATTAACATAAATAATATTCATCTTTCATAAATAATAATTTATCACAATACATAAACAATTATTCATTTGCATATATAACACAAAATATTTAAATTGCATGTTATACACATAATTATGCACAAAATGCTTCAAATCATTTACCAGCAATTATACTGTCACATGATTGATGAATGGGTTAAAGGTCATACGAATAAGTTAGTAGCACCATATGCCATGAATTTATTCCCCTGAAGTTTTAAATGCACTTTCTCGAGAGAACTTGTGTCACATAATATTGATGAACCTCACTGGGGAATATCTTATTTCATTTGTTACAAGACGATCATAGAAGGCAGCTGAGCAATATATAAACATGAAATGATACTCCACATTATAATGCTTCCATATCTGTAAAAATATTCCAGTAAAATGAATCAATGATTTATGCTCGGCGCGATCAATCACACTGTAATAAATAATCTAACTTCTTACACATGCACATTTCTTGAATTTATACAACCAAATCCATGATATAATACAATAATCTGTAATTGCTGAAGACGTTGCAAAACGTCCGGTTTTATACATGCATGATCACATTAAAAATTGTCAATTTCAAAAGATCATGATCACACCACTGTTTTAAGTGTTTCATTTATGTTGCCATTCAATATATCAACTGTAAATAAATGCCTTATGCCACACTATTTATATCATTCAGGACAGTGGCAGTATAAAACATGAAAAACATTTATATGACTAAAATGAAGCTATTCTCAGCTATCCACTTCATCATCTGCCTCTCGTAACCATGTGAAAAATTGAACAACTTGTTTCATTGCTACACCTTTTCCTTCCTGTTCTGCAGGGTCCTTACTTGCTTCCCACTGATTAAAGGCATCCTCAGAAATAATGTCTTCATCATATAATGTATCAAATAATGTCCGTAAAACTCCTGCAAAAAAGAAATAATGAATTTCGTTATATCTTTATGTACAATGAAGTGTCCATTTTATTTGTGTTTAAAATTTCTGTTAAAAAATTGTGGTTCTGGTAAATCTTCAAAAGATTAAAATTATAAAGGTAAAAAAAAGAAAAAGAAATAAGTCTGAAAATTAAAGGTTTCTAGACAAATGATCACCATGCATAGAAACTGAAATGAAGGATCTAAGACATATGCAAACATCTTCTCAGACTTAAATAATTTTAATATGGGTTCCCCAATTACATTACCACACAAAAAAAAAACTACCAATATTTTCTAACATAAATATTTGTAAATTCCTTCTTTTTATTTGTCACTTACCTGGTGGGTGTTCCAATTTATGTACAAGAGCTTGCAGTGCATATAGTGCCTGTAATTCAAACTCTGCTTGATGATCTAAGTATTTCTGTAATATAACTCCCCGAGCTGTAATTCTTGTAGCGTCTACTTTAGCACTGTTACCACGTCCTGGAAAAGAAAACATATCACCGTAAATATTTTGGAATGTTAATAATGCAGATACAAATATTTATTGCAAACTACATACACAAATGTGATTCAAAATGGGAATCATTTCTACAATTACGTTATCTTTTATTGTATCCATTCTTTTAATATGCACCACTTTTTTCTCCCAATCACCAAAAGTATAGATTTTCATTTGTAACACAATTGTATTTGCTTCCTCCACACCTATAAAACATACTTTTTGTGGAAATTTGATTTCATGGTTTTGCAAATCTTTGCATACAAAGCCCATAGAAAATTTATAAATCGTTGAACATTTGAATTTATGGTTCTCCTGTACCCACAAAAATTGATATCCAACGAAAAATACTGAATCCACAGTACGGGATAGCCCTGATAAAATTTAGGATCTTTGATACAGCACATCAATATCCATCTGCACAAAAAATAATCTGAAACAAACTGCACATACCTGTTATTGCACTTGAACATACTGCAGTCATCAATGCACGAATGAACTTCTTATCTTTTGTTGTAAAATCATCTAAATTAGCCTGTGAAAAAAAAAGATCAATCTTAAGTCAATTATCATCCAATCATTATATCTTTATTTTGATTTTAATCTAAATTATTTACATTGTTTGTTGAATATTACAGCTGTTGTCCTACGGGATCAAGGTAAATCTTGTCCACTGGTCCAGTTGCATATTAGGCAAGAACAGGAATCCTTTTCCCATGTTTATTTCCTGTTTTTTGTTTTGCCAAACAGTTAAAACTTCTGAATAATGCGAGGTCTGAAATTATTGTGTGCATTTATTTTATGATGGTTGAACAATGGACATGAATAAATGCAAGTTAACTTGCAGTTTCAGGAAATACTGTGTAATAATAATGCTATCAAACTTTAAAAAGCTACACTTATTATGACAAAATTGTCAATATAATATAACCACCACAAAAAAATTACAATTTGTCGTCTTTGGAATGAGATATCTAAATTAAATGCTGATTAATTGTTGATTTTGAAAGTTTTGTTTTACATAAAAAATAATTATATCAGCTGAATCTTCAATCTTGCATACCTCTATCCAATCAAATATTTCTTCGTTCCTAACGACCTTTTCTACAACTAAGTCTTGTAAATTTTCTTGGATTCTTTCTAATGGCATTCTAACTGTTGGTGTTGTTGGTGTGCTACCATCCCTAGTTGTAAATTCTAATTTCTGAAAGAAAGGGACAATGTTACTAGATTCATTAATGCAATCTTGCAATTTTAAACATTCTAACGTTGCTGGAGAAAAAACTTAGTGATACAATGAGTCTGCTAAAGTGAACTAACGTGCAATATAAAGTTTAAGCATTGCAGATGTTTTAATATAAATTTAAAAGCAGTTTTTTTTTTAAAACATATTAAGATATGTTGATTGACTAAAATTTCTTAGTCCATATTCCTAGAAAATTTACATTTTTTCAACACAACTTTCAAAGAGTATCTGCAAAAGATGTCATTTATAGAAAAAATAATATTGAAGGCAACTTTCAATCAATTGTAAGCTACATATCTTTCATACTTGGCAGAGTAAAAATCATTTGCATGGAGAATATAATTAAACATTTCATCATTACCTTATCCTTCAAAAATTGTGTGATCTGGTCTTCAGGTACAAAATCTGACCATTCTAAACCTGATTTTTTCCATAAATCACCAACTTTTTTATGACCCTGCAAGAAAAAATTTCAATATATGAATCTGACAATTTGTACAAGTTTTAATTTCAAAACAATTTTAATCTAATCCTTTTAATACTTAAAACTCAATCATTCTAACAGCATATTCATTTTAAATAGACTATCTTATTGTTATCATAAAAACACTGGAAATATAAAATAAAATGGGTAAGAGTTTCAACTGTTTCAAATGGTGTCTATTATAGAACTTTCTTTTCTTTTCCACATTTGCCAGAAAGATGGATGGACAGGACATAAATAATAAGTCGCCACATTTAAAATGGGGGAGACAAAGCATCAGGAGGGAAATTGAATTTCAAACCAATATCTAACAAGCCAAAGAACTTTATCTGATTAACATATTCACAGATAATTAGCAACATTTGAAACCCCCATTGTTTTCATTTTCAAATATATTAACTAACCTCACGGTCACTGGCATCATGGAGAATCTCAGCCACCAGAATTCCAGCTTTGCCAGATTCTTTGAGAGGCTGACATGCTTCCTTAAGGAAGCTTAGAGGTACACTACCATCTTGAACCATGGGACCTATTAGTTCTCCAAAATACTGGTAGATTTTAGGAATGTCTATTTCCATATCTTCTGCATATGCAAGAACTGAATTCAGCCTACAAAAAAATGTATAATACTACAGCCCTGTCCTTTATGGAGAATTTTACACAAAAATTATTGCTTTTTAGTGTATTGATTTTTGCATATACATGCTTTCCAAACTCAATTTATATAACGCAAGAATCTAAACCATATCAATCCTTGTTTACATTAAATTTTGTTATTTTCTCGCCAACTCTTTTGAACTTTGATGTATCGAGTGGTAATTTTCAACAAGATACAATTAATAATCATAATTAACCATTTAGATTTGTAGTCTCAGAAAGAAAAGTTATCAACATTGACTATCAGACCTGGATAACTTTATATAAAAATCATCTTGGACTACAAATTGCAAATTAAAAAAACCTTAATATTTTATGTCTGAACAATTGGGTGAGAGAATTATAAACATCCTTTCAGTTGAGAATCCAGTCATTTTAATTGATCATAGAGGTTTAAAGATGAAAAAACTTGTTATAAATCATCTGCAGAAGAGGGAAGATTTGTGTGGTGGGATAAAAACCAATGGAGGTAAATCAGCCTATGCAATGGTATTTCCAATCATTTTAAGCTGTTCTTGCACATGGCTTCAACATAAACATAATGAAGTCATCAAGTAATACAAAATATAGGCATTCAAGAAAATAATTTGGATAGAAAAATTACCACAAATATCAATATTTTTGTGTGTATATAATTTCTATAGAGTATAAAGTTTTAAGTTTCTGGAAATTGTTTCTCAACTCCATCAGCTTGGTTGTACAGTAGCAGTAATTTTCAATAAGAATTAGAACCATATCAATCCTTTTATATCTTAAATTTTGCTTTTTTCTCACCCACTGTTTCGGACTTAGTTGTAGTTATTAATAATTTTACTTAACAAAAAATTTGTAGTCTCAGAAAGAAAAGTTATCAACATTGACTATCAGACCTGGATAACTTTATATAAAAATCATCTTTGACTGCAATTGTATAAAACAATCAAAGCCTTAAAGGCTGTAAAAGCAATTGCTGCCATGTTAATTTTTGGGGACTTTTATTTTTCATCCACATATATACAAGAATTAAACCTGACATGAGTGTTGTCTAGTTAAAAGTAAGAAGGTTTTAACTTTATATAGATAAAAGACTTTAGCAGAAAGTCATTTTTAATATGTTTTATATTTCACAAGGAGACAACAGGCTAAAGTTGGGGTCAAATATACATGTGCTGAAACATATAACTCAAAAAGAAATCATCATGGATTATCCCCTGGTAGTGTTTGTAACTTCCTTGGCAATAATTTCCTTTATTGATTTAATTTTAACAATTTTCATTATTAATTTATATTTAACCATTAACACAAATGATTAAGTTAAAACATTTCAACTTTCCAGACGCAAATGTTAAAAAACGGGAAAGAAATAAAATATCTTACAAGACATAAACATGTAAAGAATAAATGTATATTTCAGCTTAATAAAAATATTTTCATAATGTTACTTTGTCATCATTTTTAAAACTAAGTTCCAAACATTATTGCTCAGTTGATATGTGTCCTTCTGATGCGGTACGAGCACAGGCACTTGTTTCTATCCATAGGAAGGTCGATTATCCATATAAATAGTTTTATATGGATAGTCGACCTTCCTATGGATAGAAACAAGTGCATGTGGGTACGAGATAACTACAATTCTCATGCAATCCCGAAAAGGGGGGTCATCACAGACAAACATGACATTAAATCGTTATCACTGAACTAGTATATATATTGTATAGGGGCCAGCTGAAGGACGCCTCCGGGTGCGGGAATTTTTCGCTGCATTGAAGACCTGTTGGTGACCTTAATTCTCGAGCCTTAATTCTGCTGTTGCATGTTTTTCTATGGTCGGGTTGTTGTCTCTTTGACAAATTCCCCATTTCCATTCTCAATTTTATTATACGAACAAGAACAAACAGCTCTACGTTGCTTTGATATTTATCAATTTTCAGGAAACATTGCGAAAAATGATCTTCAATATTTCGAAAACATGTGAAATAAAATTGCTAACACGGTGGACCGTCGAGTGTCAACAAACGTAGTAGACTTGTTCACTGAAAAGACGAGGATAATGGTTTCATCTGACATTTGTTATGCAAACCCAGTTTTGATCATGATATTTAAAAAGACGTACTTTTTTTCAATCTATGTATTAATAAACTAGAAAATTCCAAATTGTAAATATCTCTTCATCTGGACCGACTTGGCATCTACTACGTTTGGACGGGTCCATTTCATTAGTAAGGTGATCGATAAATATTACGGAGTTTTGACAGAAAAGGAAAACGAACTTATTGTTATGTGTTTTCAACAAGGGTTTCGTTCCGCTAAATTATTTGCGCAAATAAAGTTTGTCTATTTTTAGATTACAGGTAATAAGTTGACACTACGCATTAACCTGTGTAGTGATTTTGATTTTACGATAAATGTATGAATGAACGATAATTTTATGAATGAACAAGAGCACCTGACCTCTTAAAGAAACACAAATTAAACATAAAAAAACGTATTTATTAGGAGATAATTCAGTTAAATTTTCAATACTAAATCAACAACTGAAATGAATCCATATTTTGTTGAAACATCGTACAATCGGCGGAAAACGGAATCGCATTTATAAAAATGTACTTTTTTTCACTCGGACTTCTATGTTATTTGATAGTCAAACGGTTGACCCTTTAAATACAAAAATACATCTACAAGAACATATTCTGAAACTTCTTAAATCCACTAACTTTTTTTTAAAGTTTCAAGCTATGTATTGCATTAGAAAACATACATAGGTGCTAAAGAATGACTGACCAGGAGCCTGTTTAACAAAATACTATGGCTTGATCTGGGCGGAGTCTCTGATCTGGGTCACAAAGATGGCCATACGCGACGGCATAAAAGCAATTGCTTTAAAAACCCCAATATGTACTGTCTTTAAACAATTGGGTGAGAGAATTTCTAAAAATCCTTTCAGTTGAGAACTCAAGGAAATAAATGATGCCCCCATTTGCATCTGATATAAAGTTATAAAGGGACAGAACTGGAGAACCGTAAAAGTGACACTATACCTTATTACTTCACTTACCCTTGTAAATATTGCTTATCTGTGATGATTGGTTTCTTGACTAGATCGTGAAGTAAAAGACCTGTATGTCGTCTAGCGACTGTAGACCTCTCTAGAACTTGATTTATACATTCAGAAACGAACACATGGTTGAGTGTGGGGCAGTTCAGTTCTTCTACACATATAAGAGCCTCCTGGAAATACATTTATAAAACATTGAATTAACAGAGATGTCATCCATTAAAGTGTTACATTTACTTTACAACAAAATCATTTCAAATACTAAATTACACTCAATTTTTCAAATCAGATCAGAACATTTTCTTCTACTTCTTGATTACACACTTTATTTTCACAATACATATGGATATGCTATCACTCAAGTTTTTTAAAAGAAAGTTTTAGAAATATATCAAGAAGAAACTAAACGGTCAAGTACCTAATGTTAAAAGGCATAGCTATTTTGCTATGCTGAAATTTTTCATAAATTTTTGTAATTTTCAAAACAATTAAGTTCATTTTAAACATCTGCAGAGTTCTTCAGACATAAATTTTACTGACCTTCATATCTTGTAAATGGAGGTATTCATCTAAGATTGCTTTAGCTTTCTTCACCATATCTGCTTCAGTTAAATCAACACTAGCTTCGACAGGTTTTTCTGGCTCTTTTAAAGAGCTCTCACGAGGTTCACGTCCGCGACTACTTTCTCTGCTGGGTCCTTCCCTTGGTGTGGTTTGACCACCTGCAATTGACCTAATAAAGGAATGTTATAAAATATCAATGTTACAGATTTTAAAGTTTGATATTAGGAGCATTGTGTTAGAATATATAAGTATTTGTAATATGTGTTGCGAAATGGTGAATCTGAAAAGACATCTAACAGTCAGTATAGGAAGCTTTGATTGATAGATACCTCACTATTTCTTCATTTGGAGTGGGTTAATTACACATAATGAAAACATATTTGTAAATGAAAAGATATTTTTATATTTTCCATATAATGTATTTCTTAAAATTATAAATGCTTAATTTATTCTCAGAAGTACCTTTAATTGGATTTAAACAAAGTATTCTTTTTCATCAGTAATGAAAGATTCCTTAGTCTTGAAGAATTCTATAAAACATTGATCAGTAAGTCTCAGATAAAAGTTGGTCACCATTTCAGTTCTGACAGGGATAACTTTTATTCATCACAGACACCAGTTTGAAAATTAAAGGTATATACCTAGCTGCAGCAAGTGCACTTTCTTTTTCTTGTTCCTGAGAGGCTCTTTGTGAAATACGTACTGGCCTCCCAAATCCTCTTCCTCCTCTACCTCCATCGCGTGCAGGACTAACTCCATACCGTGATCTTCCTTCATCTTCAGGTTTACTGAGTGCGGAAAATCTGTTAAGTCATAAAAACATCATTATTTATTTGTCAATTTCTTTACATACAACTGAATAATTCAGTTAAAATGATATATCTATGAAAAATCAACTATTTCAACACATGAAAAGTAATCAGACAGTTATGCCCAATAAGGCCTATCTACTCAATTACATTACAACTTTTTAATCCCTTTTACATTGAAAAGAAAGATGTGTTGAAAGAAAAAACATTCAACTTTGAATAAGTGAAAAATATTTCCCCCCATTAATTGTGAAACAATTTATATCACAATACTCATGTGAAAACTCAATATTGCTTTTATTATACGAAAGTTATTTTTTTCAGGTTTTAAAACACTGGTGAACTACAACTTATTCTATAGAAAATGTTTTACATAGTTCTACATCTGGACAACAACAAGACCAAAAGATAAAAAAAAAACAAACAAAAAAACAATTAAAAAAAGTCAAAATTTTGTGAAAATTCTAATTTTTTTCTAACAAACAATCTGATATACTGACCTGTTTCCGGGATTTTTTTCTGCTTCCTGTGAAGTTCTTGCACCACCACCTGAACTTCCTCTTTGCCACCCAGCAAATCTACCAGCTCCACCTCCAGGTCCTAACTGAATGTTCTCATCAACATTTTGCTAGAAAAGAAAATTATTCTATAATCAAATACTGTCAATTCAAAAGTGTGTGCATGCATTTATGAATGTGATTATCGAACAATGGACAGAAATGTGAAATTAATTATTGCTATTTGATAAACAAGCCCTTAAAATAATTGGATCATTAAATAAAGTACTCTTATTCATCAGTCAAGAGCAATTCCCTTTTTCTTAAACATTCTTTAACTCGTTAATCAGTAGAAGCCTCAGACAAAAGTTGGTCACCATTTCAGTTCTGACAGGGATAACTTTTATTCATCAAAGACATTTTCTATGTAAAATGTAAATGCAAACAAGTAATGGTTTTAACTGGATACTGATACAAATTCTTCAAAACAAAGTCCTTATTAACAAATTCTTCAAAACAAAGTCCTTATTAATAAATACCCCTGAGGACTCATCCCATTCATGTTGATATGTGCAAGGAGGCAAGGAGTAAACATATGGTTTAGAGGTTGAGATCTATTTGCAAGATATTTATAAATTCAACTGTGGGGTGGAGGCTACCCTTTACCACTCATCTCATTTATCATTTAATTTACCTTGACATGTACAACAAGAAAATATATGATTTGGGGTAACATCTTAACTATTTGCAAGTTATTCTAAAATTCTAAAATGGCTTGGTTAGAAGCAACCCCTTAGAACTCATTCTAGAGATCACACTATACATCTTAACACATAAATTGTATAAAGCAATTCACAACATTTCATTACTTTGTTGTACCTCAAACTCACACTGAAAGTGAGACAAATGCCACATTTGTTTATGATGTACAATTGAGAAGAATACAACATTTTTTTAGCATTCTTTCTTAATCAAAGATATTTGTGTTTTTAAGTCTCAGAATAAAGTTCAACACTATTTTTATCTGACAGGGATAACTAATATTCATCATAGACTATTTTTCATATATGTTCCAATACAAATTCTGTATAACGTAGGTGATTTGATTTTTGGTGTTTTAACGCCACGTTTAAGCACCCCATTTAGGCTATTTCGTGGCGGTCAGTTTTTATTGGTTGAGAATGCCAGAGTGCAATGAGAAAACCATTGACCTTTGATAGGAAAACTGACAATCCTATTCAATTAAGATTAGAGTCGAGTGCACCTGCACGAGAGGGGTTCAAACTCACAACCTCAGTGTTTACTGGATAGTGATTACAGTAGTAACTACTTTGACCACTTGGCCACTATAACGTAGGTGAGGTCACATGGAAAGCAGAGGGAAGTACATATATCACATCCTTATGCATATGAATGTACTTACTTTGGATAGTCTTAACCTTGCAGGATCAATAGTTTGTCTTTCTCCTCTCCTACTGGGTGGTCCAGCAACTGTACTCCAGCCATCAGGTGTAGCACCCATTGAACCAGCGTCTCTACCAAGTCGTGGACCTAAAATGTTTGTTTTTATATTGTATTGGTTCAACTAAGGTACATGTTTTGAATGGTCTACATATTTCAGTTTCACATTTGAATGTTTTGTATAAGCGTACATGTTTTTGAACCAGACTGTCCTCAAAAATCAGGGACTTATGTTTATTTTCATCTATAGGTACATGTTTTAAATAGTCTAGATATATTTCAGTTTCTTCGAGTGTCAATGTTACACTACTGTAAATTCAGAAATTATTGTGAGGTTTTTATTACTGTGAAAAATGCTACAGAGTTGTAAACGCAATAATTTAAACTCGCATTTTGAATTATTTTATATGAATTTAACAGGATTTTTCTCAAAATAGTAAAAAATAAAATCAATTTAAGTCTTAAATGATAAAATCACAACAATAAATGCACACAATAATTTCTGAATTTTCCGGTACCATTTTTTAAAATGAATAAACTATCATTTATTATGTTCTGAAAATATAATAATTATTCTTCAATGATAATATGCAAGATCTTTTCTTTTTGTTGCTATTCATACAAATACCTCATCTTTTCATTGGTAGCAATTTGCACTTTAATATACATAACACCTTAACATTCTTAAGTGCATGTCCTAAGTCAGGAGCATGTAGTTGTGTGCCTGTGTCATTGTTTCATTAATTGCTCAGTTTTCTCAGTTGAACTTGTTCATATTTTTCATGTCAGGGCCTATTATAGCTGATCATATGGTATGGGTTTCTCTCATTGTTGAAGGCTGTATGGTTGCCTAAAATTGCTTACATCCACTTCATATAAACTTAAGTGAATAGTTGTCTCATTGGCGATAATACCACAACTGCTTATGTTTATATGAATCTTGACTCCTACCTCCTCCACCTCGGCCACCACGCCCACCACCTCCTCCAGACTTTGCTTGTGTATTCAATGACTGGACCAATAATTGTTTCTCCTGTGCCTCCTGCTGAGCCTCTTTGTGAATCTGTTCTATCGTCTTTGGATTACTTTCATCTCTTCGTGGTACCCAATTGCTCTTTAAAAATAATATAGTTTAAACACATTGAGGTTGTTTTTTTCAGTCAAACTCAGTATTGTCTAGTTTATGTATTTCCAAATACAGTTACTTTTTATGTAAACAGCAATATATTTATTTTTGATGTAACCAACTTCAGAAACGAGGAATTCAGTTGTTCACCAGCATTTATGTAAGCCAGGGATAACTTTTTCATCATCATTAGCTGAATACACATAAAAGCAAAAATCTGACACCTAAATCAGGTGTGAAAAACAAATGTTTTATGGTCGGCTACCAATAATTCTGCACACATTATAGAATTTTTTTGCAACTTTTGTTGTTTTTGTGCCGTTTTTCAGGGACTGACTCATATACTAGCTTATAGCAGTCATACATTACATTTTAATTTAAATAAATCATATATCCATTCAGAGTAGCAGTTATTCATATTAATCTGGTGTAGAAGGTTTTCTACATGTACTTTTTATTTGAATATTATTTGGAATGATATCAAGCACCAGAGAAAAAGTTTGAAACAAGTGGCAGCTATCCATTCCCTCAATTTTAGAATGTTAGGTTTGTATTCTTACCATTCTGAGTTCCAACACATCTTGTAACATAAATACTGTTAGGTTTATATTCTTACCATTCTGAGTTCTAACACATCTTGTAACATAAATCTCACTCTTGATGAAGTCTTCTTTTCTTCTATCACCTTATGCATTCTTTGGAAATATTGATCTACTCTTGGCTGAAAAAGAGAATACATTTCAGTATAAATCTATAATCATGATAATCATGTTGTTACAATGGTAATGTGGTAATGTTTTACCAAGTTACATCACAAGGTCTTTCCTTTAGATACATTGAATTCCTTTTTATTTATGGACAGTAATTACTGATAGTATTTTTTCAGTAAAGCACAAGTCTTTATATTTGCACTTCATTAGTTTTTTATAATTTCAATACATTTATTTTCAATGTAACCAACTTCAGAAACGAGGAATTCGTTTATTCACCAGCATTCATGTAAGCCAGGGATAACTTTTAATCATCATTAGCAGATTACACTGATGAGAAACAAAAGCTATGTTATAGCCCATCCTTTGTGAGTATTTTAAAACTCATTAAATATTTTGAAACTGTAAATTGTGGTCTTAAATTAAATACGTTGAAACTAAACATGTTGTGAGAAATTTCATTTTGACACAGAATTATTTTTAATGATCAGTTCATACAGCCAATCGGATGTTTTTTTTAAAACTTTCTTAGGTTGTTGTCGGGTTGTGATCTCATGTACACTACATTTCTTTATATATATGTATACACCTAACAACTTTGTAAAATGTGTAATTGTCTTTCTCCCTTACAATTTGTTTTCCAATGTAAACAGCTTCAGTTCGAGGAATTCGTTAGTTCACCAGCATTGATGTAAGTCAGGGATAACTTATGATCATCATAAGCTGATTACAAGGTGACTAGGAGTAAAAACAATCAAATAGCCCATAATTTATAATATGTTGAAAGTACTTTTACATTATGTCAACATTGTTAATTGTAATTCCAAATCAACAAGTAGATAAGAATTTGAAAAAGACACTTCTTGTCAACCCATATAGGACATTTTTTTTTTTTTTTTTGTGGTTGCTACCTCATTAAATATATTCCCAACATTTACAACTAATAATCGTCTCAATGTAAGCAGCTTCAGAAACGAGGAATTCGTTAGTTCACCATCATTGATGTAAGCCAGGGATAACTTTGTCTCATCATAAGCATACTACACTGTGATGAGAATTGGATGCTTTTTTTTTTTTTTTTTTTTTTTTTAAATATCTCATTTTTTATTAACAGGTTAGGATTTCACAACTTATTTATTGTTTTCGCACTGTATATTGTGATCCAAAGTTTATTACAGGGGTGTTACATCTGAGCATGGAACATTTGATTAAGATAAAAAAATAACCTCTTGATGCCTTTTAGGTTTTTCGTTAATTGGCTGACTAGCTCATACAATATATACCTACATCAAATTTTATTCACAGTACATGTTTGATTTTGGGATTTTTTTGAAAATTAGTCGATAAGTTTTAAAGGACTCTCCATAACATAATACAATTGTCGATGTATACAGCTTCAGTTCGAGGAATTCGTTAGTTCACCAGCATTGATGTAAGCCAGGGATAACTTTAGATCATCATAAGCTGACAAACACTGTTATAGCAGTCAAAACAATTCTACAGTCCATAATTTATATTGACATCCAAAACGTTGAAATAGACAGACTCAAGGTGAATTCTAGCATTTAACAGACACATTTCTCAAGCCTCTATTGTTAAGACTGTATAGCAAACTTCAGATGCTTTTTAGTTTAAAAGGTTGTAGTCTCGCATAACATATACCCTGTATCTGTTTTCATATTTCAGAAATGGTATTTCTGAACTCTTCCTTTCAAATCAAATGTTCAGGGATAACAGCTTCAGTTCGAGGAATTCGTCAATTCACCAGCATTGATGTAAGCCAGGGATAACTTTAGATCATCATCAGCTGATTACACTGTCATGTCGGTCAAAACAGCTGTAGTCCATAATTCACATGCTAGTAAAACTCATTCATTATTTCAAAATTGTTAATTGAAATCCAACAAGTCATTGAAATATACAAACTTTTGTGAGTTTGAACATGTACATAGTCACCACACACCATTGTAGAGACTTTGGGACTATTTAGCAACTTCTTCATGTCTTTGATTGATTCGTATGTTTGTTCAGGTTGCTATTTAATTTAACATATACCCCCTCCCCCTTTTTCATCTTTAAATAGAATTTCCTGCTCCCCCCATTTCCCTTACAAATTGAAATTTCAATGTTTAAAACTTCAGCATTGAGGAATTGGTTAGTTCACCAGCATTGATGTGAGCCAGGGATAACTTTTTCATCATCGTAAGCTAATTACATTGTGATGGGTATAAGAATTCAAATAGGCCAAACATGTAAGTATTTCACATCTTCTTTATATTTCCATTCTGTTTTTGTAAGCCATGATATATTGGGTAAAGCAGACTTCAGATGTGTTTAGCTTAAAATGGACATTTGCTTCTTTAACAAAGACAAAATTGGGACTTTTAAAACTCTTTTATGGGTTTTTGGTTAAGGGATTACTGGCTCATTTTGGTATTAACCTACAGCTACTTTTATTTAATTCCCAGGTTTATTTGGGGATAAAAATAAAATCATTTTATTTTTTTTAAAAGGGGTGGAAATCCATATGAAATCTTTCGTACATAATAAATTTTAAACAGCTTCAGTTCGAGGAATTCGTTAGTTCACCAGCATTGATGTAAGCCAGGGATAACTTTTCATCATCATAAGCTGACAACTCTGTTATTGCAATAAAACAATTGTAGTCCATAATTCAAATGTTAGTTTTCACAATGGATTCGTTATTAAAAGTAAACAGTCACCAGTGTCAAGACTACAAGACTATTTTTAAACAACCTCTACATGTCTTTTACAGACTTTTATTGGTTTGTTAAGGTCGCCGTTTAATTTAACAGATAGCTCTCTCCCCCCTAATTTTTCATATATTATTGGAATTTCCCTGACAAATTGAAATTTCAATGTATACAACTTCAGAAACGAGGAATTCGTAAATTCACCAGCATTGATGTAAGCCAGGGATAACTTTTCATCTGACATCATAAGCTAATTACACTGTGATTGAAATACAAAATTAAATAGGGCAACTTGTTTATATTTCTAAACTGTTTATTGTAAGCCATAACATGTCAAACAAAGCAGACTTTGAGATGAGTAAAGCTTAAAATGGACATTTTTCTTTCACTAAGACTAAATTGGAACTTTGAAAACTCTTTTATTGGTTTTATTTTATTGGATAAATGGTTCATTTTGACATAAACCTACAGCTAATTTTATTCAATTCACAGTATTTGTTTGGGTAAAATAATAAAATCATTTTAGAGTTTTGAGAGATGAAATTTCATAAATACTCTTCACATAATAAATTTTAAACAGCTTCAGTTCGAGGAATTCGTTAGTTCACCAGCATTGATGTAAGCCAGGGATAACTTAAGATCATCATAAGCTGACAACACTGTTACGGCAATCATAACAATTCTAGAGTTATTCACATACAACTCTTTAATTATTTCAATATTGTAAAATGCAATCTGATAAGGCATTGAAATATACAGACTTGAGGTGAAAAATAACAGTCACCATTGCCAAGACAATATGATATTAAGCAATCTATAGGCGTCTTTCTATTGATTTTATTTTTTTGTGGGTATTAAAATTGGAGATCATTTCAAAATCCACCCCCCCTTTTAATTGTTTTCATATTCAAGACTTTGAGGTGAGTTTGAACATGTACACCACCATTGTCAAGACAAAGTTATTTAGCAATCTCTAGGTGTCTTTTGATTGACAATGTGTGAGTGATAAAGTTTAATTCAACATATACCTCCCACTCCTCTCGATTGTTTTCATATTCAAGAAGTGGAATTTCCCTACAAATTAAACTATCAATGCAAAAAGCTTTCAGAAACGAGGAATTCAGTTGTTCACCAGCATTAATGTAAGCCAGGGATAACTATTAATCATCATAAGCTAATCACATCGGGCCATACAAAAGAATAGGTGTGTTTGCCCTAACCCTACCTTCCCAGAAAATAGCTGCCTAATCAAAATCTTTTATTCATAAATTATTGTCCTGATGTGAATTTTTTTTCTTTTTCAGATAGACATGAAGACTAATAAATATCCGATACTTTAAATTTCTCTTTGCAAAAAAAAAGAAAATGCCTACCTAACTTCCCACCGTCTCAATGCTGGGCAGGGTTAGGCAAACCCAAAAAGTGTGGCCTCAGTGATAATTTCAAAAGTTCTTACTATTATAAATCTAATTTATTCATTTTTTACCATTCTTCATTTGCATTTAATTTAAAATGATGCCTTAACTCTGGAAAAATTCTTTGAGGATTATAGAGACTGAATACTTTTCATGCCAAACCATGTAAGAGGTTTCAAGCTCTGTAGGATTTCAAATACGTTAAATGTACAAAAATGCATGTAATATTTACCTTGGCCTTCTCAGAGTCTAATTCTTTTCCAATGGTTCGTAACAATTTACATAAACATTCTAAACTCTCCTCATCTTTGGAATTGAGCAATTTAAAGACACATTCATGCATGATTGGTTCCGTTAACATTTTCAATTTAAATAATTCTCCAATGAATCTGAAAAATAAAAATAGAAACCTATGTACTTTTTTCAAATCATTAACAAATCCTATTCTTTTGATCTTAAATTAGAACTAAATACTCAAGTCTTCTTCCACCAAAAAAAGCAGAATCTCAGAACACGAATCTTGAAAATATTTTTATTTCTATGAATTTGTCTTCTGTCACTAGTTTTACAGTAGTTTCAATATCTTAAAGGTCAATGTGTTACGCAAGTTAAAAAGTAGTTTATATATCTAAATAGTCAATGTGCAACACTTTCAAATAAGATTTTTGCTATATATCAACATTTACTAAGTTATTGTACTAAGTATTTATTTTTTCATTTTTTACCACTATGTGATGAAGAGCAAATATTCAAACCTAATATTTCCTAAAGATCTGCGTCTAGCATTTGTCTCAGTTAATACAATCTCTGCTTCAATTTCTGCCTTTTTGCTTTCCTGTGTAAGAAAATTATTTATTTTTTTCATTATCAAAATACCAACATTATAAACAATGGCTGAAACTGAACATAATAAAAACAAATATCCAGGATTCATTTTCTATTGCATATATTTCTTACCAGCTTCAACAATGAAGATTTCATGTTAAAAATTTGAGTTAGCATATAGCTCCTTTCTACCTTTTTTTTTCATGGCTTTTAGGTTTTTCTCCATATGATTTCAAAAGTGGGATTCCCTTTATACTTGTCTTTGAAGAGTAAATTTCCATTGTAAACAGGTTCAGAAACGAGGAATTCGTTAATTCACCAGCATTAGTGTAAGCCAGGGATAACTTTCCATCATCATAAGTTGTTATCACTGTGATGGGAATCAATATCAATTCAAACGCTGAACTTTTATAATTAAATATCTTAGTTTCACAAATATTTTTTAAAGGAACACTTGAGGTTGATTTGAGTTGAATAAAGACACTTCTCTATTGTTCAGACCAGATACTTTAACATGAAGTGGGATAGACGGACGAACAAACAGATGGAGACAAAGACTGGAAAATATAATGCCCCAAGGTGGGGCATAAAAAGTGGGATTCTCTTACTCATCTTCAAGTAGAAATTGTCCGATGTAAATAGCTTCAGTTCGAGGAATTCGTTAATTCACCAGCATTAATGTAAGCCAGGGATAACTTTTAATCATCATAAGCTATTATCACTGTGATGGGAATCAAAAGTGTTTAAAGGAACTTTAACAATTATGTATTTTACATTTAACAGAAAATGCAGTTGCAAATATTTTTGAAAATAAAGTCTCAATGAGGATTCCAGTTGGACAGACTTCTCTCCTGTTCAGACCACACAACTACCATTATAATGTATTTCTAATTTTTAGGGTCGCTATGTCATTTGATATATAACCATCATATAGTATTTATATAATACATGTAGTTTTTAATGTAATCAGCTTCAGAAACGAGGAATTCGTTAATTCACCAGCATTTATGTAAGCCAGGGATAACTTTCCATCATCAGTAGCAAATTACACTGTGATGGGAAACAAAAGCAATTAAACAGCCTAACTTTTTTAAAACATGTTAGTTCTATCTCATAATTTAGAGAAACAGTAGTCATAAATATTTTTTAAAATAAAGACAAAAGGTGTATTTCAGTTTGACAAGACACTTCCCTATTAGTAAGACCGTATAACTACCACTAGAGTGATTTTCATCATTTTCAGGGTTGCTATGTCACAGCCTAACTTTTTTTAAAACATGTTAGTTCTATCTCATAATTTAGAGAAACAGTAGTCATAAATTTTTTTTTAAATAAAGACAAAAGGTGTATTTCAGTTTGACAAGACGCTTCCCTATTGGTAAGACCATATAACTACCACTAGAGTGATTTTCATCATTTTTAGGGTTGCTATGTCATTTGAGATATATATACCCCACATAAAGTATTTACATGTAGTTTATATTGTAATCAGCTTCAGAAACGAGGAATTCTTTAATTCACCAGCATTGATGTAAGCCAGGGATAACTTTCCATCATCAGTAGCAAATAACACTGTGATAGGAATCAAAGCGTTTATAAAGCCTAACTTTTTTTACAATAAAACATGTTGGTATTTCACAATTTACAGGAACTGAATGAATGAATGAATGAATTTTATTTCTCATTAACTACAAATTACATAGTTACAGAGAATATATATGTATAAACAATTACATTTAATATTAAAGCACATGTGAACAATACAAACATAAACATTAAATTGCAAACTAACCAGGAGGAGTGACCCTCACATTTATAATTTTTATAAATCTACAAAGATTGTCAAGCACAATTATTTGAGCTCATCAATTGTTGATATTTATAAATATTCGGACGAAGAGTAAAATAATGTGGTAACAACCTCATTCCGCAGTCACTAGTTTCATAGAATAAAGACTCAAGGAGAATGCCAGTTGGACACAGAAACTTCTCTACAGTTAAGACCATGTAACTACCACTAGTAATTTTCATCATTTTTTTGGTTGCTATGTCATTTGAGAGATACCCATCATACCGTGTAGTTTTTAATGTAATCAGCTTCAGAAACGAGGAATTCGTTAATTCACCAGCATTGTTGTAAGCCAGGGATAACTTTCCATCATCAGTAGCAAATTACAATGTGATGGGAAACAATTTTATAGCCCTTTTTTTTAACAATAAAACGTGCATGTATTTTACTTTTATTATTTCCCAATATTTTGAAATGAAGGGAGGATTTGAATTGCACACCAACACTTCTCTATTGTTCAAACCATGTATTAAACAACCCACTGGATGTCTATTAAGTTATTTTTTTGTGTATTTTTTGGAGTCTCCGTCATTTTTGACTCATAACCCACATCTCTTCTGAAAGATACAAATTTTAAGAATTGGGATTCACTAACTTGTTAAAAGTATTAAATTCAATGTTAACAGCTTCAGTTCGAGGAATTCGTTAGTTCACCAGCATTGATGTAAGCCAGGGATAACTTATGATCATCATTAGCTGTTATAGACATGTGTTGAAGGCCGTACATTGACCTATAATGGTTTACTTTTATAAATTGTTATTTGGATAGAGTTGTCTCAATGGCACTCGCACCACATCTTCCTATATCTATTTATGATTAATTAGGAAAATTGGTATGATTGGCTCATATTGTTAGGCAGTTAGATCTGGTTTTTAATTTAAACTAGGCTAACATTTCTTTCTTTTTTTACAATATGGCTTGCTAAAAGTCAGCAAGAAGTCATGTCCCCCTTCCCTGGATCTAGAATTCTGACTTTGATCTAACCAGTATTTGCTCTATTATTCCTAAATGCTGTGCACATCAGCACAAAAGCGATTTTCTTAACTATCAAAAACTTACTTCTGCATCTTTTAATTTTACTCTCAGTGCTTCTATGTCATCTTCAGCAGCTTTGTCTTTTTCAAATTCCTTTTGACATTTAGTCAGTAGTATAGCACGGAAATTTACAAATTCTCCAGATTTCTTAGTGGATGGCACTTTAATCTAAAAACAAATGCCACATTTTTTCATTCAACTTCTGGGATACAAGAAATCCTTCATAGAATTAATTATCAATCATTGAAGAGCTTTTCTACAAGTCATCTTGTCAGCTAAAAAGTTAAAACTTCATTAAAACTATTTGAAAGTTATGTGCTGATGTTTAGATACCATGGAATTAAAAATTAATGTGTTAAGTGAGAACTGACCATGACCTCTAGAGATTATTTTTTATTCATTTTACATTTGCTTGATGAAACGTTTGGTCTTCAAAAATCATAGATCTTTCGGCTATCATATAAATACTGAAAATAAAATAAAAATATTGGAAATTTTTCTCTTTACATGTATGTCATTTATAGTAACTTACTTGGGTTAAATAACGGCACATGCTGGCATAGGCTACACTAAATCCTGGTTCTGCAATGGCCTGCAATATGAAATCAATTGTGTATTCAATAAGAATAAAATAAAGTTCAGCAGCAACTTTGTCTTGAATGAAAGGTTCAATAAAATTGTTGTTTGATGGATATATACTCATGTTTACATTTTGTTACCTCAGGTGATAATTTTTTCTGTATGATTATCATGTTTTAAAATTGCCACTGGACAATGAATGACTTGCAATGTTCAAATCCCTTTCCACTTTTCCAAAATATTAAAAGGGATTAGTTATTGTTTTATAAACCCTCTGAATGTTGACTGCAGTTGTTTTTAAACTAAGAGGCATATTCATATTAGGTTGATATTCCTTATGTGTGCCATACATGTGTAAATGACCTCTAAGTAACTTCTCCTGTTAGTATCTCTTACCTTTTCAAAAACAAGGTTGGCAACACCCTGTAGATGATCTTCGGATGTAATTTCAAGTTCTGACATCTGTTTGACAAGGGTCTGGAACTTTTGTGGAGTAAGTTTGTTTAAGATACCCCTAGCTTTCTTGTACAATTCCTAAAAAAGATGTAATATTACATAAAAGAAACATCAATTCGTTTTTCAGCTTCAGATTATTT
The DNA here is from genome assembly GCF_965363235.1 of Mytilus galloprovincialis. NCBI lineage: Eukaryota > Metazoa > Mollusca > Bivalvia > Mytilida > Mytilidae > Mytilus > Mytilus galloprovincialis. The sequence continues at coordinate 40,834,422 of NC_134850.1, read as the reverse complement.
TTCAATATTACTTTCCAAGGGCTGTGCAGGACTTCAATTAGTTGTTCAAAGAAAAATTCTAAGCATCAAACTGAGTCCCCGAATCCAACCCTCATTCATGCCACAACCAATTTTCTACAGGCTTATACATCACATTTTCATGTCTTCATTTCGGAATTCAGTTCATGCATATTAGAACAAAGAATATTTAAAAATTTGCATTTGAAAGAAATATATTATTTGCTTATCATATCTTCCAGATGCAGTTCTCATTTAAATTTCGATCTACTCTTGCAAAACAATCAAAATTGTATAAGATTCATCTTTGATAAAGGAAGTTGCAACCCTCAGTTTTAGTACAATACCACACCTGTTTTAGCAAATTTGCCATGTTATAATGGAGCAGTTTGATGCAAATTCAAAATTCATCCTTAAAATACTATAACTAACATACAAACAACACTTAAAGCATCTTGTTTTACAAACCTCGGTTTTAGTTTCATTTTCATCCTTATCATCCTTAGTTTCCTTAGTATCTTTATGTGTAGGTTTCCAAGCAGATTCAGCTTTGTGTAATTTAACTTCCTGTTGCATCGAGGATAAATTGATTACTTTCTGAGCACTTGGTCGATCAGGAATTCTCTTATGACTTTGTTGAGAGTTTCGTTTCGTTATACTTCCACCACCACCGCCGCCACCCTACAAAACAAATTGAGCATTTATAAACAGGCATCTCGGAGGAGAAACTTTCACTGGTAGTCATTCAATTTAACTGATAATTAATGTACTTGTGTTATTTGGCATGATAATTTGTTGCGTTTAACAATTGAGTGTAATCTGTTCTCATTAAAAAAAGGGGGATACAGTATTTTTGTCACTTTTTCAGCTCTTGATGTCCATTCCTTTTCAAATGATTTTGAATTTGTTCTTTTTTTTACTGCAACCCCACTGGCCCAGGTCATGAGGAGGGTTGACCCCTCACTAACATACTCAACCCTGCCACATTCTGTATTTTCTCATTTCCAAACCAGAAGCCAGATGGTTATCATAACTTGTGTTGTTTTTGCTATCCTTAACAGCTTAAATCAGTGTTTTCTAAATTGTTTCACATCTTATCCTGGGGCAGTATTGTTTGTGTTTATATATTTTTACAAGTATATCAGTTCAAGACAAATCATTTCGAGACCGGAAACGGAAAACAGCCCTAACCAACATATTTGTTTTTTAAGAATTTTATAAAGACTTTTAATCACTTACCCTTGATGGCGTTCCTTTCACATAGCCAGGTGTAAAATCAAACCCACTTGATTGTGAATGTGATGCAGAGAAACTGAAATTATCTCGTTGACTTCTACTAGCGGTACCTCCTAGCAGTGGCTGTAAATATTAAGTCGTTTATTAGCAATTAAAGAGGAAATGAAAACATGACAAGTAATATTGGTAAAAATTACAATTCAAGAAGGTATATATAATCTGAGATTCAAAAACTGAATACCAAGTGTAAATGTGATACAACTACATGCATCATTCTTGCAAGGAATAATTTAGATTCTACTTAAATGCTTTTCCATAATTAATTGTATGGGGGGTCGGAAGGCATTTTTATTAAAATTTGATGAGTTGTGGTTATATTACTTGAACATTTAAAGGAAATGTCTATTTAAAATTTATGCATGGTGGGGTCAAATAATATAAAGTGCCTTCCAACCCCCTATACATTCATTTTTGGAACAGCCCTTACTTCAGACACATTGCCCAAGAAATTTTTAAATAAGAACTGATCAATGTTATTGAAAGAACCAAGAAAATGAAATCATTGTCAGGCAAACCCTTTCATATGGACATGCATATTTTATGACAATGATGTTAAACAAAACTGGTCAAAACTTAACTCTGATTGGTTGATGTTTGATTAACATCTGGTGGTAATTATTTTGTTCAAAACTAGTACAATCTAAACATTGATCCATGAGCAACGATTAAAGTTTATATATTACTGTGATAAATTTCTGAGAATGTTCATAGATAGGATGTAAAGAATGTTATGATCAATGCACTATTTTGTGTATCAAAAAGGTAGTGATAAGTCTTGAAAGATTTAGATATCAAGTCAGTAACACAGGGTTTTGATTGCATTTTATGCAATCTTTACCAAAATTACTAACCCAACTCAATGAATATGGATATTTTTTAGGTAGCTGTACAAGCTCATGAATCAATTGACTGCTTTTGCAGAAAGACGTGTCATCTGATGAAATGCTTTACTTTAAACAAACAGTTTTGTCAGTGATCTAGATGCATTATTTTGATTGTAAGAGGAGAATAAAAATATACTGTCCAAAAACTTTTATTTTGTCCCTTGCCTTTAAAGTTGACATGAATAATGATGACTTGTAAGACAATGCATAAAGAATCATAGTAAATCAATGAAACTTTTTTGTAAGAAGCTTAAGATGTCTATAACCTCTGTCAATATGAACATTGATTTCTAGTCAGACGACTTTTATAGCCGACTATATGGTAAGGGATTTGCTCATTGTAGAAGGCTGTACAGTGACCTATAGTTGTTAATTTCTGTGTCATTTGGTCTTTTGTGGAAAGTTGTCTCATTGGCAATAATATTTTTTTTTTATATATAATCTCAGTAGGCATATAGATCATGTACTTCAGTTATGATTTAAAACGATGTAATGCAACATGATTTAACTTACATTTTCTATAACAATATCAGGCAAATCTGGCATGTCTTTTGGTTTGGCTGTAGATTCTTTTGAAAATTGCAGCTGCAGCAAAAATTCTCGGTCATATAATTTTTTTCCTTCCATGTTCAGTGGACTCCACTGATCTAAAATTAAAAATATTATGGTTAGCTGAATATTGTAGAAATGTAAAATATTCAAATCTGAATTCAAAAAATGTGTATACTGGATGTAACAAACCGAGTAAATCATTTAATGATATCATGGTAAAATTGCCATTAATAATTTTTTTTGTAATATTCTTAAATGGATTAAAATGGTGAAGGATTTGTTAGTAATGAAGTTAAAATGTTTAGAACTGTTACTAATGTTGTTAAATTCTGGTATTAAAAAAAAAAAAACCAATAAAATACAAGATGCACTGTCATTTGACTGTGGGCTCAAGAATTAAAGATTTGCTGAATGTTAAGTAAATTTGAATGAAGCTTGATCTTTGGGAAAGGCCTGTGAAAAAAAAGTTTTTGACAAACATCCTTGGAATTCAAGTGTCACAAGTTATAGCACAAAGAAAAAGATATAACTGAGCCAAGGGTACGGAAACGGTCATATTTGCCAGTCTTGTCCAAAACCGAAAGTATTTTGTCCTAATTGTGTAATTTAATTTTTCAATAGAAATAATTTATGTCATTTCGTTGAGATCGAGTTTCAAAATCGCCATTTTTAACATATTTTTGTTTTGTTATCAATTTTATGTAATTAAACTGCCACTCCAGTAAAGTGTTATAATCCTGAGGGCCCTCCTAATAACTATATTAATGCCTTGGGGAGCTATTGGCTAATGATCGCTAATCTCCTTACCTGTGTTTTTAATTCACAAGCTCTGAACTAATATTATAAAGAAATTAAAATTCCATACCAACTGTCTTCATTATTTAATTACTTACAGCGAAGACAATTGTCAATTATGATTTAAAATTAAATTAAAACATGACTTAATTTACGCAGAAAAAAAGTATTTTTTCACTACTAACACATGTGCTTTATTTACTATGTAATATGCATGCTTGAAATTCTCTTCCGCAGATTACACTAAATTGTAAATTTAAAATGATTTCAAGCTAAATAAAGCAAGTGCAACTATTTTCAGTCATATTCTTACACTATTAAAGGTAAAATATTAAAAAGCAGATGATTTCCTGTGAATTTGATAAACAAAACTAATCCCGGAAATGAGTCCCGAATTGTTCGTTAGTTTTACCGCATTACATCCGGTTTGCATTTCGACTTCAGAATCCAAAGAAACGCAAGCGATGACTATCAGGATAAATCATGAAATGTGATGCTACGAGTATGAGCATACTCATGCAGTAATTAGATTTTGACAATCTTTTTTTAAAAGGGGCACCAACTTTTAAGTGAAATGAAAATGACCGAAATTAGGTGAAAAAATTTCCGGATCCTTGAACTGAGCTATACAGTTGCTTAGAAAAATAAGTTTTGGCAGGACAAAAGTATAATGACAAATGATAGTTCCATAAAATATTGTGTATATGTGAATACCTTCTTTGTAAGTGTATTTCAATTTTGATGATGGATCAGATTCAGAATCAGATTCAGATATTTCTCGGTTCTTAGAATTTTCTTCCTGGACTTTTTCATCTTCCACAATTATTTCAACTGTTGGAACTTCAACACTGACTTCTTGAACTGACTCTTTTTTTGTTTTTTCCTCCTCTGGTTTTTCTTGTGGTGGGTTTTGTTCAACAGGTTTTTCTTCTACTGGTGTAATTTCTTCTTTCACATGCTATTTTAAAACATGAAAATCATGAAAACAATATGCTTTAAGCTTCTAATTTATTCAAATCAATAATATTTCCTATTCTGGGTTAGAAAAAAATGTTTAGAGGAAATATGGCAAATAATAAAATAATTCATGTTTAATATTGTTGAAAGTGGTATTTCTCACACCTTTAACATCTTTTACTGTACATGCAAGTCAATAATCATGATTATGCTGATGGAATCTCAACAAAGGTGACAAAATTTATTAACTTCTATTATCTTTCCTTTTCACTCCTATCAAAGCAGAGTGTAAAGAAGACACTATTTATATATAACTACTGAAATACATTTAACATGTACATGTACAATGTACTTTCAAAAGAAAAAGCTCATTTACCAAAGAAATCTCATATAATCTTTAACAGTGAAAACTTTGTGTCTTGATATCATGTTTTTTCCCTGTACTTTTGTTAAGAAATTACTCTTTTCTGGGTTGTGATTTTACAGATATTAAAACGGCTCATGTACATTTGTATTAAAGTGCAGTTGCTTTGTGAGAAAATTACAAGAATGAAACAGGCAACCAACAGCAATTGCTTTTATCATTTCATTAAACTTTAAAGGCCACAGCTACCTTATTTGGGACATGGAAAGTTGAATCTAAACCTCCGACTAAAATATGCCTGATGAATATTATTTTTAGACTTACTGCAACATCCATAAATGCATCCATATCACTACCATCCATTTCCTTCTTGTTCAAATCTTTCAATTTCTTTTTGGAACTTTCTTTTTTGGCTTCTCTTGGAACTGATAAAAGAATTTAAACATTTCAAGTTATAATTTATGGTGAACCTAAATTAGACCCTTCAGGTATGTTCATTGTATGTCAACATCTTTTACTTATTCCATTTCCTGTCAAATATATAGGAGCTTCTTTTTAATTGAAAAGATTATGTCCTTTCGCTGACATTTTGTTGACATGTATTGACAGAGGAAATCTGAATATTTCTTCCTTGTAAAACTTTTTAGGAGTAAACGAAAAATGCAGCAATTTTTTTACTGAACAGGGTAAATTTTGCTTAAAATCTCAATCGAATAAAGTCTTTGTTATTTTTCATGTTTTTTTGCTTCTGCAAAGGAAAAGGTAAAATTTTATAAAACTTCAGTGAAAATTTCAAATGAGCAATTCTGCTTTATAGCAGAATAAAACAAACACCAAGTTGGTAAAGAATTAAGACAGACATATAACAATGATGGCCATTTTGCCAATTTTTTAAATGAAAAAAACAAAACAAGAAACTTCATTGTTGTAACATTGTAAAAAAACATGAAGAGTAACTACCCACTGATGCATAAACTCTTACTTGATCCCATTATATAAGCATGAATTTAACTAACCAACTGTTTCTGTAACTGGAGCTGGTTCCCCTATAGCTTTTGGATCTGGTACTGGATCAACAGATGAAGACTCCTCTTTCACTACTTCCTGAATCAACACATTTTCTTCACTTTTGACAACAGGGTTTTGTTTTCTATCTTCAATTTTAACAACACTTTCTTCACTTTTTGTTTTTGAAGGTTCTGAAATAACTTTAGTTTCAACCTTTGCTTCCACTTTAGAGGGAACATTTAAGTCCACTGCATTTACATCCTGACTTCCACTAACTAATTCTTGTGTTGCTTCTCGACTGGAATCTTCATTTATTCCATTTGTTTGTACATTTGACAAAGTATCTACAGAACTGACATTTTCTGGAGTTTCTGATTTAGTCCTTGTAGCTTCTACTACTTCTACATTGTTCTGAGAATGCACATTAGATTTACTAGATGAAAGACTTGGGGCGTTTTCTACAGGCAGCTGAACAGCTGAGACATGTTGTGTATTTACAATTGGTTGTTGTTGTGGCATACTGTTTGCCGTGTTTTCTTCCGTTACAATTGGAGGTTGAGATTGAGGTTCCACCACTGGTGCAGTTTGTACCAATGGTTGTGATTGAACACCTTGTGGTGGAACTTCTGTTGGAAGCATCTGTGCAGGATGCTGTCCTCCTCCTCCAGATCTCATGGTAGCCGCAACCTGAGCTGCAAACTGAGCACAAATAGCACTAGCCTCACCTTCTGGTGGAGGGGAAGTCCCGGGGGCAGGAGGTTCCTAAAAAAAGAGGAATAAATTAAATACAATTCTTAAAGTGTCCATCAAGGTAATGTTACTGATAAAAAATTAAATGTCTGACCCACATGCATGTTGTTACAATGTCGGTCCAAATATTTACACAAGCGAGTGAAAGTTTCAATAAAACTAGAGGCTCTAAAGAGCCTGTGTTGCTCACCTGTATTTACTAATGCTACTGGAATTCATGTAAAATAAGGTTAAAATCATAATTTATAGTATAAGATATCATTAGATACTATATAATATCTAAGATAATAGCAAAAAACTGCAAAATTTCCATAAAATTACGAACTCAGGGGCAGCAACCCAACAAGTGGTTGTCCGATTTTTCTGAAAATTTCAGGGCAGATATATCTTAATCTGATGAACATTTTTGCCACCAGTCAGATTTGCTCTAAATGCTTCAGTTTCAGAGATTTTACAGAAGACGGACGCCAAGTGAAAAATCCCACTTGGCCCAAGGGCCAGGTGAGCTAAAAATATATGAATGGACTTATATAGGTATTCTGAGGCATAGTATTTGCTTTTTGATACGCAAACATGTTATTGAGGACTGGAACAAAAGTAAATGAGAAATTCAGTTCCCAGGCAAGGTAATGGGGAAAACTCTTTAAAGAATAGCAAGTGAACCATTTCAAAGTATATGCCAACTTTCTATTATGTTTCAATGAACTTATTTGAAATTACACAACAGTGTTTTCGTTGATCACCTGTCAATCAGACATCACAATACTTTAAACAGCATTTGTAATTTCCTTGACCCAGCCAATTTAATTACATGACAGATATTCAGTCTTCCTAATACACATGCAATTCATTTAACTCATTTATGTAATACATATTTTAAATATTAATGTGAAATTAAAACACTACAATTTGATTAATTTTAAGACTAACCTCGATACTCTCATTAGGAGTTTGTCCTCTTGACCCTGACCCCGACCCTGTGGTGGATCCAGGTGTTGTTGATCTTGCAGACATAACATCACTAATTATATCTTTCCCAGTATTGGGGTCAACTATGGACAAAATCTTTCTCTCTCTTTTCTGTATTACAGGTTGTGGAGCAGACATTCCTGGTGCTGACGGAGGTCTCTGTGTTGGTAATGGGTACATTGTCATTGTGTTTTGATATGAAGTGGGTGGCATGCCACTATACCCTCCTGAACTTACTGTTTGCTGTGTAGGCATATTGTATGGTGGTTGGGGAGCTGGCATCCTCTGACCACCAGGAAGTTGCTGAAATAGTTTAAACATTAGAATATTAACTATGATATAAGATGAGATGTAATGTCACAGAATTTAAATGAACTGTTGACAGATATGTTTCACTTATATTATATTCGAATAAGTAATAATTTTGTTGAAAATAAAATTGCATTACGTTAACATGTAATCAATGTAAAAATTTCAATCAATGTACTTAAGGATGTTTGCTTGTCATGTTTTGGAATTTTTATCAGATTTTCGGAATCCTCTGGTTTTATCCATATGAATGCCTTAAAAAAATTTGCCCATGGACCCAAATTTTTTTTTTATAAATCTTTTACATGTATAATCATAAGCCATTTGTAAAAGACTTATAAAATCTTATTTATTTTTTAATAGTTTTTAGAACTTACTGGTCAATGATAAAGCTATGAAAAATCGAGAGAGAACATTTTCCCCGCCAAAATTCCAATGGCTAATAACTCGAAAACAAGCACATTGATCCCTATTTCTTTTTTTGCTTTTTCAATTCCACAATTTATCCCCTATCAATATATACTAGTTTTATGGAAAGTTATTTATTTTTGAAACTGAACAGCAAACATCCTTAAGACTGAGTTAAAGTTCAAATAATGTCCATATAAACCAGATCAATGCTAATACAACCCTATTCTCAATCTGTTACTTCCAAAAGATGATTCCCTTTAAAGTTAAACTTTCTTATCTTTAACTTCAACATGTAAACTTGACACAAATGTCAAGGTCAAATTCGTCATGACCGAGGGTGTGGGCAAAATAAGCTTTATGGAAATGTTAATACAACTGCATTCCAAATATCATGGACTTATCATTTGTGGTTTCCTTTTAATGACCCAACAAAAAACTGGAGCAATTGTATAAAAAATATTGAAAACTGATCATGTCATCACATTAATTTTTTCATAACATTTTATCAAGTTGTATTGAACATTATTATCATACTTGACTTTTTATACTAATGTGTGCTATGTATATGTTTTTTTTAGTTTGAATTGTTTTACACTTGTCATTTAGGGCAAATTTATGGCGGACTATGCGGTATGGGCTTTGTTCATTGTTGAATGCCATACAGTGGCCTATAGTTGTGAATTCTGTGTCATTTGGTCTCTTGTAGAGTTGTCTCATTAGCAATCATTCCACATCTTTTTTTTTAAAGTATTATAATGTTATTTCTATATAAATCTTACCATCATTGGCTGCATTTGTCCTCCAGGCTGAGACTGAACAATAATCTGTGTTCCATAACTATTCATGTTGGTACTTGGAGGCATGAACATAACAGTTGGATACATCGGATTCTGTCCCTGTCCTGGCATCTGCATCCTCTGCTGTTGAGGAGGCTGCATAGGCCGTTGTGGGTAAAAGGGCTGAAATAATAAACAGTGTTAATGATAAACAAGAGTAGATAAATTGAAATGACTGGTCTGTTTTACAGATTATTTGTATGAATATTGTCAAGAAGAGGTTTTATATAATGCACAAACTTGTGAATGCAAAATATCTTCTTTTTGGAATAATATTTACCAATTTGCACGACATAAACCTTTGATTCAGATTGTACAAAAATGATTACGAGGAATAATTAGTTCAAGGTCATAATTCATGTACATGTATTAAACTTCAAACTATTTTATTTTGATTTAAAAAGCTGCCCAAAAGCATAAAAGCAATTTAATTAATGTAGAGCAGACCATGTAAGGAACTATGCTGTAAGCTACAAATGTATATACATACTGCTGGTGTCCTTTGTTGTTGTTGTTGATACATGTTTTGTTGCTGAGCCAGGGCTTGGCCTTGTACCAACTGTTGATTATTCAATTGTTTACTTATATCATGGGGATAGTTCTGTTGTGGGTTCACCTGTTGTTGAAGAAATTGCTGTAAAAAAGTAGATACCCATTTTATCATTTGGTCTGGTGGACAGTTATCTCATACACGATAACACATGTTATTTTTTTCATATTTTCCCCATCATGCAGCATCAAATAGATTAGAGTAGAAAACTAAAATTTATATCCAAGATGTTAATTAAGAGCTTCCCAATATAAGTGCATATTTTTCTAATTTTTATGCACAGTACAACTTACAATTCACACATGAGCAAATAAAGGGCTGCGCTTTAGCGCATGATACGCCCGTTGCTCTTTTAACTTGTCTTTTATGCTTTAAATGAATTTATATGATCAACTAGAAATATATATACAAATCAAAAGAGATGTTACATTAATATATTCACCAAAGTTTCATAAAATCCCCCTTTTTTAGGTATAAAAATTCATTACTTAAGAAAACGTAAAATCTAAAATTTATAAAAATGAAAAGGGAGCTTATGTCAATAGATATAAACAATTTATCAAAGTTGCATAACATTTTGTGAAAGTGTTAGTTATTGTCCCAAAATTCGAAAATCCCCCCTTTTTTAAGCATAAAAATTCATAACACGGACATGTAAAATCTGAAATTTATAAAAATTGAAAGGGAGCTTACATCAATAGATATAAACAATTCACCAAAGTTTCATGGACATTGGTGAAAGCCTTTTTGAGTTATTGTCCGAAGTGTTGAAAATCCCCCTTTTTTTATGAATAAAGCCCCATAAATCCAAAACTTAAAATCTGAAATTTATAAAAATTAAAAGGGAGCTTACATCAATAGATATAAACAATTCACCAAAGTTTCATGGACATTGGTGAAAGCCTTTTTGAGTTATTGTCCGAAGTGTTGAAAATCACCCTTTTTTTATGAATAAAGCCCCATAAATCCAAATCTTAAAATCTGAAATTTATAAAAATTGAAAGGGAGCTTACATCAATAGATATAAACAATTCACCAAAGTTTCATGGACATTGGTGAAAGCCTTTTTGAGTTATTGTCCGAAGTGTTGAAAATCACCCTTTTTTTATGAATAAAGCCCCATAAATCCAAATCTTAAAATCTGAAATTTATAAAAATTGAAAGGGAGCTTACATCAATAGATATAAACAATTCACCAAAGTTTCATGGACATTGGTGAAAGCCTTTTTGAGTTATTGTCCGAAGTGTTGAAAATCCCCCTTTTTTTATGAATAAAGCCCCATAAATCCAAAACTTAAAATCTGAAATTTATAAAAATTGAAAGAGAGCTTACATCAATAGATATAAACAATTCACCAAAGTTTCATGGACATTGGTGAAAGCCTTTTTGAGTTATTGTCCGAAGTGTTGAAAATCCCCCCTTTTTTATGAATAAAGCCCCATAAATCCTAAACTTAAAATCTGAAATTTAAAAAAAACGAAAGGGAGCTTACGTCAATAGATATAAACAATTCACTTAAGTTTCATGGAAATTGGTGAAAGTGTTTTTGAGTTATTGTCCGAAGTGTGGACGACGGACGGACGGACAGACGGACAGAGGTATACCATAATACGCCCCGTCTAAAAGACGACGGGCGTATAAAAAAGGTAATTGTCTCATTTAGTACAAATATTACATAAAAATATATTCTGCTAACTTTTGAATATTAAATCAAGTGTTAAACATCAATGGCAAAATAGTACATAAAAATTATAATAAATACAAATAATAAGTCATGTTGTTCAATGCTTCTCTTACGAAAAAATACATTTTATTTGCATTGAGTGTGTAAGTTAAAGTAATATCTTTAGCTAGCTTACTTGCTCCAGTCTTCATGCTAAACATTTGAATCCACAAGCCTGAAGCTCAATTTTAACAAATTTTTAGTTGGATTTTGTTGGAGTGAAGAGAAGAATTTCACAAGCCATTGCTGTAGGACTTGTGGTTAAGCGTGAAGTCATAATTAGTTAAAATATACTACCCTCCTTTGGAAGTAGCTGTGTCCTACAGACAGATAGATTGGTTATATGTCGGACTAGTCTACTCTTAAAGAAGGGTGGTTTACCTAACCTAATAATGGCTATGGTTCAGCTAGCAAGCAAGCTAACCAAAGTTATTACCTTTACCTACTTACTCAATGCAATCAGCTCTTAACAAAATATACACATCGATACATACCTGTTGCACCTGTTGTGGATTAAAATACCCTTGTTGAGAAATGTAAAACTGTGGCTGCTGCTGTTGTACTTGCTCCTCTTGTGGTACCCCTAAAACAAATCATGCCTTAACATTATTTCATTGATCTTTTGGACAATGTCTGCGAGACATACAAGTATCACAAACTCGCAATGGGTCATTCCTCATGTGTAAATACACACATATTCTATGTATGTAGCAGAATCTTGAACAACTTTAGAATCCATTGGCCCTGGGCATGAAGTTCAATTTATTGGCCTATAGAGATTTTTTAAATCCTGAGCTGGTGGGTATGTGGTACATGTAACTCAGAAGACAGACGTAAACTTTTTTTTTAAGTCAATTTTCTTCCCATAACATCTGTGTGGTATGGATGTCCTATCAGTCTAGCTGTGTCAACGGATAAATCATTAACAAAAGATCATCATGTTTTAATGAAACAACTAATTTTGCTTAAAATCTTAATCTGATGATGTACACTGGTGTTACAATGCATTGAAGTGAAGCTTGCACAAAATGTTGTTCCTTAGAAATAATATGATTTTAGTCTACAAAGTCGATCATACATGCTTCCATTATTTAAAAAAAAAAAAAAATAGTTGTCCGTCTTATAAAAGATCAAAATGGAAAATTACAGATACCGAGAGTGAGCTGAAATACCCAGGTGACAACATAAAGCTTTTGACAGTTGAGGAGCAAAGTAACAAATCGATGGAAAGGTTACTTCCTCATCCTAGTTACTCAGGAGCACAAGTCCAGATACTACAAAATATAAACCCATATTACCCCCACAAGAATGAAATACAATGTGAAAATATTCTAATTAAAGCAGATCCTATAATAAGCATGCAGCCTTACTGTACCATAAACATATATACTTACAATTGTTATAATTTGGTGTTCCTCTTGGACTGTATAAGGTTAAGGAAAAGGACTGAGTTTAAATATTTAAATCTTCCCATTTCTAGGCTAGCACAACAAAGCTTTTAATTTGCAACCTGGTACCCGCAACATAATACAAGTTCTTAATCTAGAATAGTATATCTCTGACACCCTACCATACAAGGAACAAAGGGAATAAACTTACCCTTTTTACTGACACAATTTCCCATAAAGCATGAGCTACAAAAGGGAATAGGTTTAAGAATCATATCGCTTTTTAAATACATTTGCAGATGTGCATATACCTTATTTTTAACTATTATTGACGTGGAAATACCTGTTATGTAATTGCATTAATTCACATGGACATATCATCTTTACACTTTGTAGATATTATAATATTCTTGAACTAAAACATTGAATGAATAAGGTTGGATCTAACATTAAAATGACATTTTGTTCTCTTAGGATTAAAGAACACGAACTAAATATTGGCGAAGGGTTTTAAAGCTGACATGGTAACAAATGTGAACAATTTTTAAGGTTCCATCAATCAGCAATAATCTGAAGGGACAGTTTCATGTACTACATATAAGGTCAACCAAAAAAATCAAGATTTTAAAAACTGCCCAAAACTGGTTTCAAGAGGTTGGATATCAGATTTTTTTTAACAAATAACCAATAGCTCATTTTTAAAATTACATGTGTGTATGTACATTAAAATTAAGTTGGTAAGATTGGTTAGATTCGTAACAGGAAATGTTAAACACGATTTTTACTTCCATAAGATGCAACTTCAAATTACCTTATTATTACATACATGTAGATATGCCACTCAATAGAATTTAAAAAAAAAAGTAGTCTCCAAATTGAAAGCTTATTTTTTACCTTATCATAATGTGACAATGTCTAAAAATAAATCTGACATTGTACTTTCTGAAAATGCCTGTTTTTCCAATAAAATGCCCTGAACACAGATCTATACAAATACAGGTCAGATTGAGGTTAAAATATGTAACAACAAAAATACTCATAAAAGAAAAAGAAATATCTCTGCTACTGGTATAAAGAAAATATATAATAAAACCATAACTGGAAGTAACAAACAAATGTACAATAAATAAGGCATCATAAACAACAAAACAAGAATTCTTACTTTCTTTCTGGAATTTGATCATATCTATTAATCAGTGTTGCTTTTCATTATATTCAGCTTCCATTGTATGTTATTATTTTCACTTTTGTTCATCATTATAACAAAGACTATTGTGTATCTACTAATAATTTGTGTATTTGGCAAATATCCAATATCTGACAAATATTACACATCACCACATGTCAATAATCCTAAATATCATTTAAGGGTTATTTCAAAGAAAATTCACAAGAAAGATTCCAAAATTTCCAAATTCATTTTGATATTTAACTAAACACTGTTGATACTACACTATAACACTGTTTCGTGTTTTCATCTTTTCCATGATGTCGTAATTAATGTCATGTGATATGTGCACGCTCAAAGAATGTGGTTCCTCGTTCGAAAAGCCCCGCCTTCATAACGAGCTGTCGGAACATTATGTTACAGAAAAAAACAAAACAAACAACAAAAACACAATTTTAAATCAGATGTGCAATCAATAGTTCAATAAACTTGGATATTTCTCACACAAGTTGTCCCGAAAACTGCAAACGTGACAGGACGAAAAACCGGCATCTGTTCTCGTGCAAACTGACATGAAATAAAATGAATTAACCCAAGTAGTACATAAAATAAATTGTTGACTATGCATAAAAAGGATACGTTACACTTCTTTGCTGTGTATGTCCTGTTATTTGAGATGGTGTAGGTGATTTCACTTTTGGTACATTCGACATTTCATTCAACGTGAAAAGGAAGCGGTTTAGTCCTGGAAAAGGACCCTTCCGATGCTTGTTTCCCAAGCTCTGTCTCCTACATAAATTGAAACAAAATCATTTTTGTTAGAGTTCGTGTATTCAATTTTCATACTCACTAGTTTTTAGATTATTATGATGGTCAGATAATCAACGATGGCATAAGATTGTAGTCATGTAAATAAGTATGGCTACCTTGTTAAGGGTCTGCAAGGAGACGTAGCTCGGCTATTTCCGGTTACTTTACGGAGGTTACCGGCAAGGGTCAAAGGTTACCATAAATTCTGTTGTTTGAAGTTGCAACTAGTCAGTGGTTTTTTTTAAATTCCGGATTTAAAGTATTTAATGATAACAGAAGGTAATCTGAGTTTCTTTGTCATGATCTTTTGACATCAGTGACAAAGGATGAAGGTAAAGAGAAATCGTTGAAACGGTAAAAAGGTTGAGTGCAAGAAAAAGGGGGGTATTTGGTACACTCACAATCACAAGACAGTAAACATTCGCATTAAAAAAAAAAAAAAAAATGAAAATATCAGTATAAAAACGTTAAATATTGAATAAGAATGTGAAGTCATATGTTATAGCACTAACCCGTGTTAAGAGAGAGCCATATTTCTTGCACATAACAGTTGCAGATCTAGAATTTTTCGTAAGTGGGGGCCACTGGCTGATTAAGAGGGGGCCCCACGATACACCTTATCGCTATTTGTCATCCATTACTGGATATCACATAGGTTCCCGTAGAATATTCACGTCATAAAACAAAATATCTGAGCCACAATCGAAAAGTGATTGTTGTTGACGTCAAAAGTTCAAGCGGCCGGGTCAGCCGGGAATAGCGTTAAGGTGTATTCCCTATATAATCAACCACAATTTTTTTCTCAAAAGGGGGAGCCCCACTGACCCCCCTCTAAATCCGACTCTGCATAAAAGACACTCTTGTAGATTTCAAAAAAAGAGTAGCACTCACACCGGCAAAGTGGAGAGGGACTAATATAAGTTGCAATTACTTAAGATCCAATTATTATGTGTGATTCGGTGTCTATGTTGCAAGTTGTTGATTTGATGATACATGTGTATATATATAAATATATGAAGTGCCTAGAAAATCAACCTAACATGATGTTAGAGTAGATTTGATTCTTTTCTTCCTCCCCAGCCGGGGCTGGAACCTGTACTTTTCACTTCATACTTCTATGACAACACTGCCTTTCATTTTTGTATAGCCTAGTTGGTTCAGTGGTCTTAGAGCGTTGTGACTGTCTTTTTCATTAGGTCCATTAATAATAAGATTTTTTTTTTAACATGGGACAAGGATTTAGAAAAAAAATTGTGCATTACTAGACATGCTAGAGTACTACATGTACTAAAATTTTCCTGCTTAAAACTTCAAACTCTCCAACACTGTTTGGTAAAATCAAGGAATTGTATGTTAAGAAAGTAAACACAGGTGACAGCTTATATCAATAGTCTCTTCTCACAGAGCAATTATCCATGCCTGTCTTGTCAGAACTATGATATTAAGAAACCAAATAATGACAGAGGTCCTGTCATGTCTGTGGTCAGAGATTTTGACTTTTCAAGATTTCATTTCAAGATTTCATTTCAATGCATTTTCAACTTTGTATTTAATATATTTTCTTATAATATATGTAAAGGGATATTGCAAGAATATAGGTGAATATTGTCGTCAGTAAATTTTTAAGATTGCATAAACTTGCATTGTTAATTTTCAAACTTTTCACACAGCTGAGATCAGATAACAACAGTTAAAAAAACTTGTAAAGAGAAAAAAAATCGGTTTCACTATTATTAATGTTGTTTTTCAGTCTGATTAAATATTTTTTAGAAATTGTAATTTTTTTTAATGACCTTGACTGGCTATACAGCCCTCAGGACTATTGCATCAGCCTCTCCATATTTGTACTCTTTTAAATATGTTAGCCTGGAACTATATGGTCAATATTATCAGTACTTCCACAGTTTCCATTTGGCCAATCTTGAAATAACTTAAAATTTCACAGTATGACGACTAATGCAGGACACAAATTTCAGAGATACAATTAGTACAATTAACCAAATATATTTTAGCAGGCAATTAATGAATGGGTATTATTGATTTTAATATTTTATCAGTGTAAGATCTGCAGGAAGTATATTTGCAATCCCCATGGGGCAGGGAACTGACAGAAGTGTCCTGTTGAGGACATACTTAGCATGAGGATAGCTAATTACATAAGGTCATGACCCCTGGCATGGAGATGATTTATTATGTAAAATTCGATTACATGGTTTGTTATTTTATTGACCTGGAAGGGGTCATATTTCATAACTGTCTTCACTAGACCATTAAACTGGTTTTTGTAACTGGTTTTCTTGAAATAATCTATATTGTCATATTTTTCATATTAGAGTTGATGACATATGATTTTTTTAGATCTTAAAGTAGATATTTTGATTTCAAGGGGAAAATGGATGACATGCATTAAAATTTGAGGAAATGTTAGCATGCTGTTTTATCATTTAAAAGGAGAAAACCTTCTAAGTAAATAGTGTCTTATACTTTTGCATTATATATTAAAAAAAAACCATAAAAATTACTAACATTATGATCTGTTTAAGTTTTTTAGGGGTAAATTCCTTCAAAAGTTAAAATAGTAGCTAACTTTAAAAAAAATGCATAATCAATGTTTTGTTGTCTAAAGATGTTTATTTGTATCATATCAATATAAAAAAAAAAACACACAAAAAAAAACAGCATAAACTTAAATTAAAGTATTTAAAAAATATTTCCCAATATTGTATAATTTTCAAGTGATTAAAAATAATAACTACCATTGGATTGTTAAAGATCTCAATTTAGCATTCAGACCAGTATATTTATACATGTGTGAACAGGCTTTTGAAACAACCCTACAACAATTTTTTATTAGATAATTTAGAACATTTTTTGCATAATGACCTGAATACTATTATTTAATTGTGACCTTTTAGGTCAATGGTAAGTTAAATTAAGGACATTATATAGATGTACGGTAATAAATTACCAAAATATATTGTTATTGATTGAAATTGACCACAGGTACTATATGCATAATGTGTTTTGCCACAAGATATATTTAAATATGTACTTTTTTATAAAATAGATATATATATATAAATGTGCGTAAATACATGTATCTACACTTTGACATATATCTAATACCAAATCAAGAAAATACTTAAAAGGAAAATGACAAAGTTTTGTTGTATTTTTGTTCTCTTTTTTTTTTAAATATGGTATAAGAGCCAGTGAATCATCAAAATGAAGCATTATTTAAATATTTGCTTTACACAGAAATTTCTGACTAATCCAAAGACTAGTGATGATGAAAGGTCTAAGATTCCTCCTCCCTTTTCTCTCTACTTTTAAAAGTCTTCCTTCAAGAGTTATGGGGAAATTTCACTGTAAATTTTTGTTTCACAAACCCCATTGGTGTGACTTTTTAGGTTACCATTTAGTCAGTTTCACATGTCTCAGCCAAGTCAGTCAGTTGTGGAATACATTCTTACATATATATATAGTCATCAATATTTATTATACATCTGCATTAACATTTATTATTGCTATTTTGTACATTTTTTCTTTGATATTTTTTTGTGATAATTTTTCATATCATGCTACTCGCTTGAGATGGAAAATTATCGCTAGAAACTAAGGCGGCATGTGGTGTTATTAATGAAATTGACATGAAATTGACAACGTCGTCATAGGTAAAATAGCGATAAACAGATTATCATTTATCCCGGCTCAAGCGAAAAATCAATCTCGTTGAGATGATCAACGATAATCTATAATTCTCTCAACTGAATGAACGATAAGAAGATGTTGTTTGAAAGCCAATGAGACAACTCTCCATCCAAGTCTCAATTTGTAAAAGAAAACCATTATATGTCAAGGTGCGATCTTAAACACAGAGCCTTGGCTCACACTTAACAGTAAGCTATAAAGGGCCCCAAAAATTATAAGTGTACAACCATTTAAACGGGAAAACTAACAGAATCTTGTGTAAAAATAAACAAAAACGAGAAACACAAACGACAACTACTGAATATCAGGTCCCTGACTTGGGACAGCTGCAAACAAATGCAACAGGTTTAAATGTTTTAATTAGTACCAACCTTCACCCTTACCCGCAACAATAGTGGAACATCACAACATAGAAAACACACTATAAAATATCAATTGAAATGGCTTAACATGCATTTTAATGTGTACATGTACATGATTTAGTAGCCATTTCAATCAAGTTGTTAGATGTAAATGATAATCTGTTTTTAATTTTTTTATTAGACGGTTAATGGTGGATATAAAACCATGCTCATCTGAAAACTGTGTTTGAATACAGACTGTAGTTGCCAATTTGCCAGTTGCCATTGCAAGGTAATATTTTTATACCTTGCTAAAAATGTTGGTTAAGCATATAAAGCTTGTGTTTATATATAATTTTTTTCAAGTATGGTATTTTTTTCATGTAATATAGAAATAAAGAAGATTTAGTTTGATTATCAGCAACACACATTTCCTCCAGAACCAAGGAAAACAAGTTAATAACTTTAGGTCAACATACAGTCTTCAACAATGAGCAAAACAAATACTACATAGCAAGCTATACAAGGTTCTGAAATAACAAATATAAAACAATTCAAACATTAAAATAAATGGCCTAATTTACAAATTTACATTGTTGTCTGAACATCTCAATTTGTCAACTCTTTTAAGGCCCTGACTACTAGCTTGTCCAGCTACTTTGAATTAATTAGCAATGTTGCTGTTCATGAGATTTTCAGTTCTGAATTTTTAAGCAGAAAGGCTAGACATATCTCTGTGTGATCTATATATACACTTCAGAGAAGATTTCATACAGGAACTTCATGAACAGTTCATGAAGTTACTGAAAGAAAATAAAGAAAAGATGATGTGATATGAGTGATAAGGAGGTTGAATCTGTACAATTTTAAAATTATTTAAATTAATGTCTCATTTCAACCATTGTCTGCTTTTTTTAAAAAAAACGTTTGAGAATGTAGTTTACTCTTTTGTGTATAAGTATAATGCTGTAAATGCTTAGATATTATATCGAATATGAAACAATTTTTTTGTAAAAATACATGCATGATTATCTGCTTTTAATAAATTTATGCTTATTTCAGGAATTGTTAAACATGCCACATTTGTATCCATGGTTACTTGGAGGTCATCACTATGACAGCATACATAACCTGACGAAAGGTAACTGTAGTGATGGAGTACGATGGTTGTATGTGTTACTTGGTGACTGTGTGACAAATTCAAATGAATATGCATCTGATATTTTTGGATTGCTGTCCATTGCATTATGGGTATTTGTTAGTACACCGTAAGTATAAACTGAGTTCAGAATTAAGATTAACTTTTCACATAAGATTTTATTTGTCTGCCAGTGCCTTTAAAATATTTTCGACCAAATATGGTTAACACACAGGTTTGTTTAGATGTGAATGAGTAATAGGTCATTTATAATTTATTTGAATATCATTGGCAATCTAATAAACTGTTGTGTAATGAGTTTTATATGTGATTAATTTAACATGCTATTTTTCTTAAAAATGAAAGAGTGATAGGACACAGTCTTCTACCATGAAAAATTTGTACAATGCAATGTATTGTGATGCATTGCTATTGCTATTACTATTCTAATAATGCTATTGCTATTGTTTATGCTTATGATAATGCTATTGCTATTCTTTGCTACTGCTATTCTATCCTATTGCTTATATGCTTTTGCAAGTCTTTCCCATTGCTATTGCTTTTGCTATTCTTTGCTATTGCTTTTGCTATTCTTTCCCATTGCTATTGATACTTCTATTCTTTCCCAGTGCTATTGATACTTCTATTCTTTCCCATTGCTATTGATACTTCTATTCTTTCCTATTGCTATTGATACTTCTATTCTTTCCCATTGCTATTGATACTTCTGTGACCTTTTAACTTAGCCCAATCATCTACTGATATCATCGGCAATAACACATTGATTTCATATTTTTAATCAACGGGTCCAAGGAGGATAAATTTCCATGAAAATTATAAAAAATATTTTAGAATGATAAGAGTAGGAAAAATTGTATATAATAAAGACACATGATTGTCTTTTGTTAAGACAGTTTGTTGATCGACCTTTAGATATTTTTTAGATTAATTTTATGGTTTGGGTTGCTGTCTTATTGATATCTCATTTGATTCTTTTATAAGATTTGAATTCCAACATTTCATGTTATAATTTTAATTGCAGTCAAATGGTAAGCAATTGCAGAAATATCCAAGGTGTGGCTGGAATTTCAGTATTCCTCATAAGCCAGTGGACATTAGGGGACACCACCAATCTGATTGGAAGCATATTGACGGGTCAGATGCCATTACAGGTATGTATAATGGACCCAATTGTAGACTGCATTACTCAATAGTTATCAAAGGTACCAGGATTATAATTTAATATGTCAGATGCGCGTTTCGTCTGTATGCTCAGATCAAAATAGTTATAAAGCCAAACAAGTACAAAGTTGGAGAGCATTGAGAACCAAAAATTCCAAAAAGTTGTGCCAAATACGGCTAAGGTTATCTATTCCTGGGATAAGAAAATCCTTAGTTTTTCGAAAATTTCTAAGTTTTGTAACAAAATAGCAATTACATGTAGTTGCAATCTTAAACCATTGGTAAGCTTGATTCATTTTTCAAGAGTTCTCATGTTTAACAGTGCCATGGCTTTATTTTGACAAACAATTAGCAGCTCTGTTTTCAAGCAAAATAAACAATAAGGAAAATTACACTGCATAATAATCAAGATATTTATCTTGAAATTCTCTATATGTGGTATGGGTTTTGCTCATTGTTGAAGGTATTTACTTTTAGTTTTTAACTTTACTGTTCACTTCTTTATTTGGTCTATGGTGGCAAGTTTTCTCTTTGACAATCATACCATATCTTACTTTTAAAAGTAGAAAAATAATGGCCATTTAACAACTAATAAAAAATTAGATTGTTAGCCAGTTTCTTTTTTACCAATTTGCATAAAGCTTTTCTACCTCAGGAATAGATTACCTTAGCTGTATTTTGCAAAAATTTTAGGAATTTGGGTTCTCAATGCTCTTCCTACTTTATTTGGCCTTTTTATTTTATTTTGGTTTGAGCATCACTGATGAGTCTTTTGTAGACAAAATGGGCGTCGGGCGTAAATATAAAATTTAATCCTGATATCTATGATGAGTTTATTTATATTAATTAATTATCCACAAAAGTCGCATCATGTCTACTAAAAATTTTATTTAATTATTGTTTTTATATTCCTGCTGTAACAAAGGGGGCATTAAGTTTTACCCTTGTCCTTCCTGTATGTAAATCTGTACGTCCCAAAATTGGTTTCTGTTCCCCTTATTTTAGTTTGCCTCAACCAAATGTTATGAAACTTGTACTCAATGCTAATTACCACAGAACACAGATGGTTCAATATCCCTTATGTGCCTTGAAATGAGGAACTCAAAAGTTGTGTGTAAACTGAAAAATCTCTGTGTAGTAATATTGGACATGTTTCTATTTTTTACAAATGACTGAGCTTAACCATTTGTGGTGATTAGGAAAGTAGAGGAACATAGAATAAATGTGTAAAAACTGTGGAGCTATTAAATGTGTTCAAAGTATTAATTTTTGTCGAGCTTGCAACTTTTGTTGCAGAAAGCTCGACATAGGGATAGTGATCCGGCGGCGGCGGCAGTGTTAGCTAACTTCTTAAAAGCTTTATATTTTAGAAGGTGGAAGACCTGGATGCTTCATACTTTGTATATAGATACCTCATGTTACGAAGTTTCCGTCAGTCACATGTCCAATGTCCTTGACCTTATTTTCATGGTTCAGTGACCACTTGAAAAAAAAGTTCAGATTTTTTGTAATGTTGAATTCTCTTTTATTATAAGTAATAAAACTATATTTGATATGTGCGTACCTTGCAAGGTCCTCATGTCTGTCAGACAGTTTTCACTTGACCGCGACCTCATTTCATGGATCAGTGAACAAGGTTATGTTTTTGTGGTCAAGTCCATATCTCAGATACTATAAGCAATAGGGCTTGTATATTCGGTGTATGGAATGATGGTAAGGTGTACATGTCTATAGCGGGCAGATGTCATGTGACCTTGACCTCATTTTCATGGTTCAGTGGTTATAGGTAAATTTTTGTGTTTTGGTCTGTTTTTTTCATACTATATGCAATAGGTCTACTGTATTTGTTGTATGGAATGATTGTAAGGTGTACATGTCTAGCGGGCAGATGTCATGTGACCTTGACCTCATTTTCATTTGAGTTTTGGTCTATTTATCTAATACTATATGCCATAGGTCAACTATATTTGGTGTATGGAAATATTTTATGATCTTTATGTCAGTAGCGCAGGTTTCTTTTGACCATGACCTCATTTTCACGGTTCATTGCACAGTGTTAATTTTTTGTGTTTTGGTCTATTTTTCTTAAACTATAAGTAATAGGTCAACTATATATATTGTATAGAAGCATTGTTAGCTGGACATGTCTGCCTGGCATGGTTCATCTGACCTTGACCTCATTTTCATGGTTCATTGGTCTTTGTTTAGTTATTTTGGTTAATGTTAAGTTTATGAGACAGTTGTAATAAAGCTTTATACTTAGGGCTATCAACATAATATCAATGATTAGTAAAGAAGGCGAGACATTTCAGCATGTGCACTCTTGTTCAAAGAACTTATTGCGTTAATAAAGGGATTTTTTACCACGAGGATCAGCATCACGAAAGGATATTTGGGGTCTACTAAATTACGGAAATCTCACTCTGTAACCAGAAAATTTAACCACATATGTGAAAATGTCACAGCTTCGAATGAAGCTATCATACATATCCAAGTTAATGATATGAACTGAGCTACAGGAAAAAATGTTACCATTTCCGTCCTTTGAAAAACAATAAAAGACTGACATTGACCCAGATCAAGTTAAATTTTGGTCGTGTCTCTTTTACTGTTCTGGAGTTATGCTTCTTTACAAATGGAAAAATTGCTGAATTTTGTTTCTGTTCTTGAACTTAAGTTTGCCAAAGTAATGAAATGTATACACAGTTCTTGAGTTATGTCCTTTATATTGGTATATGCAAGCGGGGGCATCATCTGTGTCCATTTATTTTTTTATATAGAACATTGGAAGGAAAATTCCCATGAGCAATAAATTTGTTTTACAGTTTTAAATTGACCTCTACAAATAAATAAAGGGTTGTTAAAATCCTTAGGGAATCCATAGGAGTGCATTGCAAATTAGAGCAGTGCTAGATAATTTAAAGTATTGCAACATTCTTGTATACACACATTTATTTTATTTTAATTTCACCAACTATTTATTGTCAAATTTAGACATACATGTATTTCCAAGCATGTTTGAATATTTTGGCTAAATTGATAATTTACTGTTTCAGATATATTTGGCAGTTTATTTTGTTTTCTCTGACTTAGTTTTGTTTTCACAATATATATGGTATCAGATCTGGAGAAGAAAGCAAAAAAGGAAAGGTTTGTTCTTTCTTATTTAAAATATGATTTTTGTGTAGCACTCAACTTGCCTATTAAAGACTCATGTTTGTATTGACCAGATTGTAAAATTAAGATATATTTTTTCGTCAACTTAATCTATGATGAAATTTATTACAATTTATTTAGAGGGACATGTTAATAATTGATAGAGAAAATGTATTTAAGAAAGCTTGATCATTATACCTGTAAAACCCGTAAAAGCGAGATGAAAGACAGGTGTTAGGGTTTAGTAAAATGATAACTTTACTGGTAAAAACTGGAATTGGCTGTTTCTATGTGGAGATTGAAAAAGTCGTAGTACATGACATTTTTCTATGCATGGGACTGGTTTTCCCCACAGGCATCCGCATATTAGACACTTTGATGATTTAATAGTTTTCCCCTTCAAAATGTTTTTCTTGTTTTATCCCATCACCCTGCTAAGATTACTTAACTTGTGTAGTTAACCTCAAAATCCACAAAAACTTGCACCCACATATACCTTCTTAGTGCTCTCTTTGTAACACATAACAAAATTTAGCATTTTCTCATTAAAAATTGACAACACACTTGTCAAAAGAAAGAGGGAAACATACAACCAGCAAAATACTTTACACAGAAAATTAAGAATTAAGCACCATGAACTCCAACAAAACCTGGTTGAAGTCAAGTGATCTATGGTGCTCTAGAATGGTCAGTTGTTCCTGCTCTACAAGTGACTCCACATGTTGTAAAACGTGTTATAATTCTATAAAATGTGCAATACATGTAGAATGTTTCCAAAACTAATTTATGCAGATTAGAAGTTATTAACATCTTTTTTATACCCCACACATAGCTGAGAGGGCATTAAGGGTTATCTTTGTCTGTTGGTAGGTCAATGCGTCTCCCGTCCCTCCATCTTGTATGTCCTCAAAATTGGTTTCCTTTCTGTAACTTTAGTATGCCTTAATCAAATATTATAAAACTTGTACACAATTATTATAATCAGTCACAAAACACAAATCAAGTTCTAAATTGGATTGCATCACTTTTCCGTTATTAAGTTATGCCCCTTTATAAAGAAGTATTGCTAAATCTGTCGTTTCTGTTCTTTAATATTTACCATTCATGAGTTATGCCCCTTTATAAACATAAAATTTGCTGAATTTAGTTAGCCTCAAACAAGTGTTATCAAACTTATACACAATGCTTATTACCACATAACACAGATCTAGTTTAAAATTGTGTGGTGTCACTTTTACCTTTCTTAAGTTATGCCCCTTTATAGATGGAAATATTGCTAACTCTGTCTTTTCTGTTCTTTTACTTTAGTTTGCTTCAACAAAATTTAATGAAACTTATACACAATGCTTATAATCATAAATTTGTCTTAAATCATGCATCTGAATGTGAAAGCTGTGAAAGCTGACTCATAAATATTTACAAGCAAGGGGTATCTGTGGCCTATAAACTCATTCTCCATGTATTTTATTTTTTTGTATTTTAGCACAGCACCAACCCTCAACTTTAATATTATGTCTAACAGTTGGTTTTCTGGTAATGAATGGATTTTTCCAGGGATACTTGCCATCATCTAGACCATTACCAGTTAGACATCATCCTGCAGGCAGAAATCTTCTTCATGTAGAAATATTTCACGTAAGAAATGACAAATAAGGACTCCTTTTATGGAAATTATATATATTGTAATTTAAGAAATTTTTGTGTGTATTTATAATTGTTGAATCTCCAGAAATGTATTGTGATTTTCAGAAATTATGTATACAAAAACAGCTATCAAAATTTATAATGCCTGTTTTTAATTTTGCTACCCCTGTCTCATGTGTCTTAAGGCAATTTTTGCACACAAAAAAACAACAGCAAAAAATTCTGAATTTACTGTACATGTATATATCATTAATTCCATACATATATAAACATGAAAAAGAATGGAAAATAATTTGGATGGAAATAAAAAAAGTTTTCAAAAAAAAATAAAAAAATACTGTTGCAAGAAAGACCAGGGTAACAATAACAAAAATTACCATGAAATCGAAATGTGACCTGATTCTTATGACTATTGTAATTTTCTTTCTGGTTGCCAACCAAGAATGTCTCTCATCACTATAAATAGGATACATTAATGAATGATCAGAGTACAATAGGGAACTTATCTAGCTCTATTATTTACTAAAACAGATTTTGGAATTTTGGATTTTCCTTTCAAGTCTGATTTCAATTTGTGAAAATACAGAACTTGAAACAAGAAGTATAGTAACAATGATTTAATTTCTCATTTATTGGTAAATTAAATGTATTATTTTAGAAAATAGATAGATTAGATTTTATTTTTACTACGTAATCTGACTTGAAATAACAAATAGAGGTCATATGAAAATCAAGACCCCTTTAAGTTCTTTGTCATTGTAAGCAACTACGGTACTCAAGAACTTGATTCTTGCATAAAATTGAGTAAATGTATTATTTGTCGATATTCCCACAGCAAAATGTGTTTAAAACTACAATTTTTTTGTCATATTTGGAGGAAAATACATTCATCTTTTAACCATAGAATGTTAAATCAATTTGAAAGTTTTGATAGTCCATTTGCCAATTACTGATTTTATTCTGTTATAACACACTTTTTCAAACAAATTACTTCCCTTTGTCAATTGTAGACTGGTTCTATACCAGACAAAATTAGGGGTTTAACAAATTTTTCATAAAAAAATATTTTCTGATGTCAAAAGTATTTAGCTTAACAACAAATCAATGTAATTAAAAGATTTGAAAAACTTAGAGGTTACTCACATTACGCACAGGTAAATTTGCTCTTTCTGCTAGCTCTTGATTGTAAACACAAATTAATGTCCTTCACCTTCAAAAGGGAGACAACTAAGAAAGGGATCTCTAAATGCAGGTTCATTTACGGGAATTGGCAAATAGGCTATTGAGTTGCAAAATACTTGTCCATACATTTGTGTTAATAAAAAAAAGAGGCTTGGTTGCAGCTCAATATCTTTTAAATCAAAGTTTAGGGGAATGCATAAAAAATCAAACAGAAAAAATAAAATTATCATTTAAGAATCACACAACTTCCAAAAATCATAAATTGTATTTGATTTTTTCCTTTTTCTTTGGGTTGCCAATCTGCATGGTAGTAATTTACACATGATATATGAAAAGGTCATGCAGCATTTTATATTTTCAGGGTATAGAAGATGAAGTAGGATATGCAATAGGTGTAATATCAAGTTTATTTTATATAGGATCTAGACTAGCACAGTTATATAAAAATGTAAGTTTATTTTCATGGTTCAGCGACTGATTAAAACATCTGAATTGTTGTGTTGACATATAAATTTCTCAAATACTTTTAGTACTAGGATAACTATATTTCATTTATAGAACCATTGTAAGGTCTACATGAATGTCAGACAGGGTTCAGTAGACCTTGACCTTTTTTCATGGATGAGTGATCACCCATACAGTTTTTGAGGTTAAGCATATTTCGTAGATACTAAGCAATAGGTGAACATTATCTGGTGTATTGAATGTTTGTAAGGTGGATATCTATAACCTTGACCTCTATTTCCTGGTATATTAGTCAACATTAAGTTTAAGTTGTTATGTACCTTTTTCAGATAATGTAATGAATACTATTTGGTGTATGTATGATTGTAAGGTGTACATGTCTAGTCTAACTGGTAGGCTTCATCTGACCTTAGTCTAATTTTAGTGATTCATTGATCAGCAGTAAGCTTTTGCAGTTAGATCCATTTCTCAGATACCATAAGCAATAATTTTTATGTCTGCTATACTTGGGATACGGAATGATAGTAATATGCACATGTCTGTCTGTCAGAGTTTATCTGACCTAGACCTCATTTATATTGATTAATGATCATGTTAAGTATATTTATTAAGGATGCACGAAAGCGTATAAAACACAGATTGATAATGGTCTCTGTATTTAAATATTTTGTAAAAAATTGGCATTTTTAAGGAAAAAATATTGTTTCAAAGACAAATTTAAGAAATACTAAACACTACACGTCATATTAAAAATGTTTCCGACTAGTTGTGGCTCAATGAAATTGGTTTCAGAGGAGTTGTGGCTCAATGAAATTAGTCTCTTCCTTTAGTAGTGTAGATATTATACCTGTAATAAAAAACTTTCAATGATGCAATCAGCAAAAATATTGCGGGCATGACATTTCAGTATATGCAATTTTGATTTGGTTTCTTAAATATTAATTTTTTACAAACCTTTGAATTGTTCAAAATAGTATGGATTTACAACCCAGGAATAAATAATCTCAACTGTATTTGAAAAAATCTTTTGGAATTTTGAATCTTCAATGCTCTTCAACTTCACCCTTTATTTAGCCTTTTGAAAGTTTTTGATTCAAATATTACTGATCATTTATAAACGAAATGCTTGTCTGGCATACAAAATATAAGCCTGGTATCTTTGGTAAGGTTTTATCCTGCATAACATGGACTTTTGCCAGATCTTGATCAGATGATTTACATTGAATTATGGATCTTGTAAAAAAAAGGGGGGGGGCATTCATGTCCTTGATGATTTTAATTTGATTTGTGTATTTTCTTTTTCAGTATAAAAGAAAGTCTACAGATGGCCTGTCTCTAATGATGTTCTGGTTGGCTATACTTGGTAATGTGACTTATGGACTGTCTATATTAGTAAGGTCTATAGAACCAGACTGGATTGTCATGCATCTTCCATGGTTGGTTGGCAGTCTTGGTGTTGTCACGTTGGATGTGTCTGTATCCTTATTTAAATCCACTTTTTTGGCAGTTTTACTGCATTCAAGTCATGATGGTCATTACTAATATGACATTTAGATTTCTTCAACAATATAATATGCTGCCTAGTTTCAGAGTTATCATACTTCTATACATCTAACAATATTACAGATGCAATTGGAATTAGTACCTCTTTCCAAGTGAAGCGTTTTGGAATGGTATGCATTGTCCTGTGAGGTGTTGTCCATTTGGAAAAGATAATGACAATCCATTATTAACTTTTACTTTCACTTTCATTTTAACGACTCCAAACATATTATTGTGACTCAACGTCTTATTAACCTTTGTAACCCCATATGCAACGCATAATATGTACTTCAGTATTTGTTTCCTATCATTAAATTGTCCTGAAGACGCCAACATAAGTGGTCAAACATGTTGACCATAATAAAAAATTTCCTTGCAGTAATATAGGATGTTGTTGTCTTTGTGTTCATTATTTTCCCAAGGTTTTAAGACAACTGCAGCATACTTTCAGATATCCATCCTGATTACTCTACCAGCTTTTACAGTTAGTAGGTGTTGGTTTACTCAACACATCCTTACTTCAAGTAAAGTTAATATAAAAGTTATTTGGTTAAGTTTTTATGCCCCACCTACGATAGTAGAGGGGCATTATGTTTTCCGGTCTGTGGTTCCGTTCGTCCATCCGTTCATCCTGCTTCAGGTTAAAGTTTTTGTTTCGTCTGTCCGTCCGTTTGTTCGTCTGCTCGTTCATTCGTCTGTTTGTCCGTTCGTCTGTTCGTACATCCGTTCGTCCCCCTTCAGGTTAAAGTTTTTGGTCAAGGTAGTTTTTGATGAAGTTGAAGTCCAATCAACTTAAAACTTCGTACACATGTTCCCCATGATATGATCTTTCTAATTTTATTGCCAAATTAAAGTTTTAACCCCAATTTCACAGTCCACTAAACATAGAAAATGATAGTGCAAAGTTCAGGTTAAAGTTTTTGGTAAAGGTAGTTTTTGATGAAGTTGAAGTCACATCAACTTGAAACTTAGTACACATGTTCCCTATGATATGATCTTTCTAATTTTATTCCAAATTAAAGTTTTGACCCCAATTTCACGGTCCACTGAACATAAAAAATGATAGTGCTAAGTTCAGGTTAAAGTTTTGGTTAAACTTTTTGGTCAAGGTAGTTTTTGAAGAAGTTGAAGTCACATCAACTTAAAACTTAGTACACATAATTCCAATTTAAAGTTTTGACCCCAATTTCACGGTCCACTGAACATGGAAAATGATAGTGCAAGAGGGGCTTCCGGGTACTATGGACACATTCTTGTTTAACAAAGTGTACAACATTTATAGTAAAGATAATTATAGTAGATTGATTTGAACAGAATGAAATGTAAATTCAGAATATAATATGTGTGTTTTTAACTGTGTAGGATCTTTCATGTTATAGAATATAACACGAAAACAAAATGCAAATTATAAGTTTTACTTACTGTAAATTCAGAAATGGTTGTGTGCTTTTATTATTGGGATTGTTTAAGTATGGACAAAAATGTGAGACTTACTATTGCAAATTTAGGAAAATCTGCATTCTGATGTATATGATGTATATATCAGATATATGAATGCGAGTTATTATTCTCAGAATAAAAACTTCACAACAAAATTCTGAATTCACAGTAGTTGATTTCCAATCTGTCCCGTTTTAACCTGAATCAACTCAATATAATGATAATTGAATATACTTTATACTATACATAATCCTTAACTTTGAATCAGCTAGTTATACAGTTTCGTATTTATAGTGCAACAGATTTTGAAAGACTTTCTAATGAGAAAATGACAGAAGAAGATATACAAGTGGATGCTAATGGTGTGGTCAATTATGGCGGACATGAGAATTATGGGTCTATCAATAATCCCGATCCAGTTCCAGCTGTGTACTCAAATGTTAGACATTGATTACAATTGTCAGTTCTTATTTGTTATTGATTATGTAGGTATATGTGCAGTGTTCTCCCCAGATATTTCCAGTGGCGGATCCAGAACTTTTCCTAAGGGGGGGCCGCTCAAGTCATGCTTCATGCCCCCCCCCGCCATGGATCCGCATATGATTTCATTTAGCATCCTGGTAAACAGAATTAAAAATTCCATCTTTGTTTCTAAAGATTATAGCATCACCACTTCATATAGCATCATATTTAAGATTATAGCATCACATTACCATGATGCTAAAAGGCCCTGGGGAGAACACTGATGTGAACCACAACTTCAAGTGTTCCAACAAATAACAGTGTAGCCTTAAGAATTGGTTAATTTATAGTTCTTATAATTTAATTTTGGATGTAATTCTTTTTCTGATTGGCTGAATTTTTTTTGTCTATCAGCTAATAGACATAATTTTATCATGTGACTGTGACATCACCCCTTTTTTAAAATGATTGTCTCCTTAGAACTGGAATTAATAAACATTGAATTTTGATAAATTATTGTAATATTTTTTTGTCTATTCAAGATAACCTCAAAAATGTGGTGCACACTTTCAAATAACCCATTATGTAAGACATTCAGTATGCACCACATTTTTTATGTTATTCCTTATATATACATTTCTTAAATTAATCTAAAAAATATTAAAATTTATTGTGTGGTCATTTCTGGTTCAATTTTGACTAATTTGGTATCAAGAGAAGATAACTTGTCACAGGTTTATTAAATCTGTTAAATTATTTGGTTGTATTTTTGTTGTAAAGCAATTTCATTCTATGATGATATAAACATGAGCATTATTTTGCTGTATATTTTAACCAAATTGATTGTAAAAAATATTATACATGTTCTAATCAGTAGAAAACAAAACTATTTCCAAAATGAACATTAATACTTCAGACTATTCTGTGTCTTTTAACACATAGCTTTTAACAATCCTATTAAAAAAGCCTTTAAAACAATTTTTTTCATTAGTTTTTTTTTTTATTAATATTATGTGTTTTTTAGTACTTGTAATTCTTTATTTAAAGAGGGTAACAGTTAGTTACGACATATTTATATAAAAAATATATAGATGTCACATACTTTTCACTATATACTGTTCATATTCTTCAGAAAGCAGACTTCCTTGCAGAATTTTTTAAAACTATGTATTCAAGGGTCTATGGAATTTGATCACATTCAATAAAATTTGGCATGCACAAAAAAATCAAAATATATAGAGGTTTGTATCAAAGGAATAGCAATGTGCCCTAAATGTTATTTTTTTTTCTATTTTAAGTTTGAAACCTTCAAATGGGCAACAACCAATTTTATTTTTGTATTTTTTAATGTACCCTTTTACAGGATTTATATGAACACATGAAATGGCCGTTCTGATTTCAAAACTCTTAAATTTTAAAATACAGTTTTATTTCCCATATTCAGTTATTTCCCTTTGTTAGATTTTTACAGCTAATCATTGATGATTTTAAGCTTAAAAAGTGAAGAGTGTTATGATAAAAGGGGGGTCAATACACCTCTACCCCCTTGCATATGCTATTGATTCCTAAGTTTTATTAACATCATTAAATGTATGTGAATATAAAATATTCATATAAAAATATTCACTCATATGTTTTAGCATTTTAGAAAATTGCCTTTAGTTTTCTGGAAGAGCCAAACAAATAAGTAAAAATAGTGTTGGAATTTACAAATTAAATTCATGAATTTCATACACTTATTTTTTAAATCTAGAGAGAAAAAGATCATTATATATTACCAAGCAATAGGATTTGATTTTTGTATGAGTTAATATACACATGTGAATATTATCTTAAACTATTTACAATCTTCCAGGATTACAGATATTTTTTATTTTACCTCCTTAATTTGGGCATTTTTATTGGTTATGTTTTCATATTTCCAGTATAATTTAAAATATATTATCTATTAAGGTGGTACCTAACACTACAGGGAGATAACTCTGTAAAATCAGCTAAACGTTTTAATAACGTTGTGTTGTTAAGGGAATATTAAGCTTCTCAATGATCAAAATTAGTGTTTGTCAAACTGCTATACAACCAGTGTACTTTTTCTGATAAATTGGTTGCATGGTTCAAATTTTTTGAAATTTTTATATTTTTGTCAAAGGGTCAAAGTAAATACTTTTTCAAAATTTTATGAAAATTAAACGAACCAAATTAATTTTAGTGAAGGTGATAGGTACCACCTTAATTGTCATAATAAATAAAGGGACAAAATGTCTTTCAGAAATTGTAAAGTGTTTTAAAATATGATTCATGTATAATCTACATTGTATAGTTTATTATGTTTTTCATTTCAATGCCAGGATAATGAATAAGATGTGCATGGAAATTGAATGGTGCTTTTCGTATATATACAATTTCTTTTATTTTATGTTTGTTTTAATTTTATCAATATACATAAAGCTTATATGTACTCAAAATAACCATTATTATTTGTTTGTAAGTTGTAGTATTATTTGTTTATTTTTATTTGTTATACACAGAAGATCTTTTATCACATCTCATCATAAGCAATCTCAGTAAATGTATGAAAAAACTTTATATTTTCTACAAGAACAACAAACATCAGTAGTGAATCCAGAAAGGAGTAGGTTCAGTAAGACCCCTTTTTGGCCCGAAAATATAGCAGTTTAACAAAATTGTGAAATTGTTATCTTTTAGCTATTGATTGGAAAGTAGAATGCTTCTGCTTCATAAATAAAGGCTGTTTTTGACAATACAATGTACATATATCGGGTAATAGCATCATTAAGTCATGCTAAATTACTGAAATCTTCACAATTTTAGCATTTTAGTTAAATTTTAGACGGTTTCCGCCTTAAATGAAAGTAGCCGCATTCGTGTTCATTCATAATATTGAAATATAAGTTGTATTTGATGATAATACATAACATATATAAAGGTTGAGGATGGACACGGATGCGGCCACTTTCATTTTTGACAAAAACCATATGAAAAGTGATGTTTTTTGGCATATTTGATAGATTTTTCATATTTAAGCTTGAAACAATAGCATTTTTAATGACTAATTCAAATTAAAAATCTTTCACAAGAACTAATCAAATCAATTGAAACAGACACTAAAGTGTTTAAAGTGTCCAAAATCTTTCGTTAGATGAACCTGAAATTTGACGCCTAAATCGGCCCTAACTGGGCCTTCTCCTTTTCTTAAAAGGGGGGGGGGGGATGACTGCCATAATAGGGGCCCACTCCAGTCATTCCCTAACTAAACAAGTTGCATTTAAATCCATTCTTTATTGGCTAGGATTTTCAGTTTTCCCATCGAAGGTTGGTTGTATTTCTCTTAGGAATTCATCTTCCTCCTATAAAAACTGGCTGACATGATATACAGGTAGCCAACATGCTGAAAGTGACATTTAACACCAACAATCAATCAATTTTTCAATAATCAGTTTTGTAGGTGAATATTCAGTGAATGTATGTGGTTTTTGGTGAATCACTCTGAAAGAGCTGTCTGTATATATATAGATGTTAAAATTATTAGGTTTTCTACACATTTATTGTTAAATATCAATTGCGAGCCACAATCTGAACATTTTTGGAGAGTGAACTCAAAGGATGAACAAAAGAGCTTCACAATGTGTATATCTATATGTAGAAAACCTGATCATCTGTTCATCCTTCTTTTACTGGTCTTCCCCTCTCCCTTTGAAAGTTTTACATTTGATGAAAGCAATCTTTCCTCATGCATTGTGATGTTGCCGATAATGCCTGCTGACATCTTAAAGCTTGATATAAAATAACAAAAGGGAATGAGGAGGGTGATTTAGGCAAAAGTTTAAAGTATATTATATATGTCAGGGTTGTATATCAAGACTGTTAATCACCTCCATGTTATCACTGCCAATCATCAGCTATCACCCCATTTCACATTGAATTAGTCCACAACAGCAAGAATGCTTTGTGTGTAATGTATTTGCATTTATTATTCTTGACTTGGTGTAGAATATTTTTTTATTTCCCTTATAAGAATTCTCATTACTTTTATCTTAGTTACTTTTACTTTGTAAATACATGTTTTTTATATGCTTGGAAAAAATCTCACTAAACATTGTGATTCTATGTCTCTTATTATGTACCATTATCCTTCTGTTAAAAAGTAAGAACTTTTTACCAAGTCCAGGGGCGGATCCAGCCATTTAAAAAAGGGGGGTTCCTAACCCAGGACAAAAAGGGGGGGGTTCCAACTACATGTCCCCATTCAAATGCATTGATCGTCCCAAAAAAAAAGGGGGGTTCCAACCCCCGGAACCCCCCCTCTGGATCCGCGCCTGAAGTCTTATACTCTAAATGCTTACAATTGAATAGTTATTTGCTGATATAAATCTAGTCATTTCTCATATGTTGTATAACACAGATTATTATTATAAAATTATTTTAAGAAAATTGTATTTGAGACAGTTATTGTGATTTTAAATTTATGAAATGAACCTATTATAATTTTTCATGCATAGTTAATAAAACATTCCCATATTTTTATCAAAAACATTCTGATATTGATTATAACCTTTGAAAAGGTTTTGTTACACATGAGCTAATGTTGACATGTATAAAATTGTACTACATCCCTCCCTCAAATAATTCTATTTTCTGTAACTACCATCAGTGCATATTTTGTTATTTATAGTCAGTTATTTTCAAGATTCTGATATGTAGATAATATACTATGTTTACTATATAGATAGTCTAAAAAAAAATCAAAAAAGAAGAAGAAAATTAGACACATTTTAAAATATGGCAACATTATAAAAAATATGAAAGACTGTTGAACCGGTATAAACTATTAATTAAACTTTACGGATTTTAGGTCTGTTCTGAAAACACTTAATAATATTGCTTTATCTATTTACATGTAAATCTCTAAGAAATTTTGTATTCTACCTTATAATATATATACTTCTTCCTCCTAATAAACATGTTTTTACTGCCAATCATGTATTGATTAAGTTGTTTGTGTCCTTTGCTGTATGACTTTAACTCTGGCTTTAAAATTAACATGACTTTTCATATCATAATTTTAAAAATTGTGTCAGTTGACCCTGCATGGTAACGAACATGGCAGACATGATTGAAAATAGAACATTGAGGGTAAATGCAAGTTTTGTCTTTCTTTTGACTACTGGTACAGACATAGAAATATGACTGGAAGATATGTTCAGAAT
Source organism: Mytilus galloprovincialis (assembly GCF_965363235.1). NCBI lineage: Eukaryota > Metazoa > Mollusca > Bivalvia > Mytilida > Mytilidae > Mytilus > Mytilus galloprovincialis. The sequence goes on along the minus strand of NC_134850.1, from coordinate 40,798,163 downwards.
GTTGAGATCTAGCAACTGTCTATTTATACAGCAAAACTGTCAGATAACATCTTATGAAGTGAGCTTTTCTCATCACTTGGACACTTTAAACTGCAAAAATGATAAGCATGACAAGTTCTACAAATTAGTCCAGCATGGTCGTGAATTGACTCCTTATTAGAGTTATTGCCCTTTGATGATAGTTTTAACGACTTTTTGCATTTTTGCCTTATACTTAAAATAAATAATAGTTAATAGAAACTTAGATAAACGAAAATGATCAGCAAAACAAGATCTTCTATCAAGACTATTTGAAGGTAATTGTCAGATCCCTCTTTATTGGAGTTATTGCCCTTTTATGCCAATTATAATCATTCTTTTGTGTTTTTGCCTTTTATCTTGAAAATTATAATAGTTCGATAAAAACTTTTAAAATAAGCAAAAATGATCAGCAACAAAAGATCAACACTTGCTGGTTATGTAAAAATCTTACAAATCCTTATTGTAGTTATTGCCCAGCAGTGACAATTTTACCATTTTTGTCTGGCTTGACAGAGTTAAAAAGCGAGACATAGGTGTCCTGTTTCCGGCGTCAAGGGCCACGATGCGGCTTCAACAATGTATTGGTTCTAGTTTATGGTGAACCACTAGTGGTAAGTCAAATATATTTGGTATACAGCAGTACTAGTACTGGCACATCTCATTACCATGGAGATTATTTGGACCCACCCCTTCAGTTATGCTCTATTGACTTTGAAACTTTTACTTAGTTTTCATGTATTAGTTTGTGATTAGGTCAGTTTATGGGGAACCACTAGTGGTAACTAGATGATAATGGGTATGCAGTTGTATAAGCATTGTCTTATCTCATTTCCATTGAGATTATTTGGCCCCGCCTCCTCAGTCATGGTTTATTGACTTGAAACTTTTGCTTAGTTTTCATGTATTAGTTTGTGATTAGGTCTGTTTATGGAGAACCAATAATGGTAGGTCAATGATATTTGGTATGCAGTTGTATTAGCATTGGCACATCTCATTTCCATGTAGATTATTTGAACCCGCCCCCTCAGTCATGGTTTGATTGACCTTGAAATTTCGAATTGTTTACCTGTATTAGTTAGGGTTTATGTTTGTTTAAAGGCAACTACTAATGATAATTAAGTCAATGGTATTTGGTATGCAGTTCTATTAGCATTGGCACATCTCATTTCCATGGAGATTGTTTAGTCATGCACCTTCAGTCATGGTTGTTTGACTTTGAATATTTGCAAAACTTACATGTTAAAGTGTTGCTATTTTGATTTTAACATTTGCATCATAGAAATTCCAAAAAACGAGACTTATATCTGTGATAACAGTTTATATTTTGTGTTGCCTTATATAATTAATTTTTATACTGGTAGATAGATACACACTTTGAATCATAAAAATGATCAGCAAGGCAACATCCATTAAAAAGTCTATTTTTTCTGATATAGGTAGTAGAGTGTCACTCTTCATAGAAGTTATTGCCCTTAAATGAGGATTTGTATTACTTCTTATGTGTTTTTAGCAAAACTAGAGAAGATAGAGAGAACATAACAGACTAAAAGATCAGTTATATACAAGATCAACAAAACAGAGAGTTATTGCCCTTAATGACAATTATAATCATTCTCTTGTGTTTTTGCCTTATATCTTGAAAATTATAATAGTTCGATAAAAACTTAAATAAGCAAAAATGATCAGTAACAAAAGAGCAACACTTGCTGGTTATGTAAAAATCTTACAAATCCTTATTGCAGTTATTGCCTAGTAGTGACAATTTTACCATTTTTGTCTGGCTTGACAGAGTTAAAAAGCGAGACATAGGTGTCCTGTTTCCGGCGTCGGGGACGAAGACGCGGCTTCAACAATGTATTAGGTCTAGTTTATGGTGAACCCCTAGTGGTAAGTCAAAGATATTTGGTATACAGCAGTACTAGTACTGGCACATCTCATTACCATGGAGATTATTTGGACCCGCCCCTTCAGTTATGGTCTATTGACTTTGAAACTTTTGCTTAGTTTTCATGTACTAGTTTGTGATTAGGTCAGGTTATTGGGAACCACTAGTGGTAACTAAATGATAATGGGTATACAGTTGTATAAGCATTGTCTTATCTCATTTCCGTTGAGATTATTTGGACCCACCCCTTCAGTTATGGTCTATTGACTTTGAAACTTTTGCTTAGTTTTCATGTATTAGTTTGTGATTAGGTCAGTTTATGGGGAACCACTAGTGGTAACTAAATGATAATGGGTATGCAGTTGTATAAGCATTGTCTTATCTCATTTCCATTGAGATTATTTGGCCCCGCCCCCTCAGTCATGGTCTATTGACTTGAAACTTTTGCTTAGTTTTCATGTATTAGTTTGTGATTAGGTCTGATTATGGAGAACCAATAATGGTAGGTCAATGATATTTGGTATGCAGTTGTATTAGCATTGGCACATCTCATTTCCATGTAGATTATTTGAACCCGCCTCCTCAGTCATGGTTTGATTGACCTTGAAATTTAAAATTGTTTACCTGTATTAGTTAGGGTTTATGTTTGTTTAAAGGCAACTACTAATGATAATTAAGTCAATGGTATTTGGTATGCAGTTCTATTAGCATTGGCACATCTCATTTCCATGGAGATTGTTTAGCCATACACCTTCAGTCATGGTTGATTGACTTTGAATATTTGCAAAACTTACATGTTAAAGTGTTGCTATTTTGATTTTAACTTTTGCATCATAGAAATTCCAAAAAACGAGACTTATATCTGTGATAACAGTTTATATTTTGTGTTGCCTTATATAATTAATTTTTATACTGGTAGATAGATACACACTTTGAATCATAAAAATGATCAGCAAGGCAACATCCATTAAAAAGTCTATTTTTTCTGATATAGGTAGTAGAGTGTCACTCTTCATAGAAGTTATTGCCCTTAAATGAGGATTTGTATTACTTCTTATGTGTTTTTAGCAAAACTAGAGAAGATAGAGAGAACATAACAGACTAAAAGATCAGTTATATACAAGATCAACAAAACAGAGAGTTATTGCCCTTAATGACAATTATAATCATTCTCTTGTGTTTTTGCCTTATATCTTGAAAATTATAATAGTTCGATAAAAACTTAAATAAGCAAAAATGATCAGTAACAAAAGAGCAACACTTGCTGGTTATGTAAAAATCTTACAAATCCTTATTGCAGTTATTGCCTAGTAGTGACAATTTTACCATTTTTGTCTGGCTTGACAGAGTTAAAAAGCGAGACATAGGTGTCCTGTTTCCGGCGTCGGGGACGAAGACGCGGCTTCAACAATGTATTAGGTCTAGTTTATGGTGAACCCCTAGTGGTAAGTCAAAGATATTTGGTATACAGCAGTACTAGTACTGGCACATCTCATTACCATGGAGATTATTTGGACCCGCCCCTTCAGTTATGGTCTATTGACTTTGAAACTTTTGCTTAGTTTTCATGTACTAGTTTGTGATTAGGTCAGGTTATTGGGAACCACTAGTGGTAACTAAATGATAATGGGTATACAGTTGTATAAGCATTGTCTTATCTCATTTCCGTTGAGATTATTTGGACCCACCCCTTCAGTTATGGTCTATTGACTTTGAAACTTTTGCTTAGTTTTCATGTATTAGTTTGTGATTAGGTCAGTTTATGGGGAACCACTAGTGGTAACTAAATGATAATGGGTATGCAGTTGTATAAGCATTGTCTTATCTCATTTCCATTGAGATTATTTGGCCCCGCCCCCTCAGTCATGGTCTATTGACTTGAAACTTTTGCTTAGTTTTCATGTATTAGTTTGTGATTAGGTCTGATTATGGAGAACCAATAATGGTAGGTCAATGATATTTGGTATGCAGTTGTATTAGCATTGGCACATCTCATTTCCATGTAGATTATTTGAACCCGCCTCCTCAGTCATGGTTTGATTGACCTTGAAATTTAAAATTGTTTACCTGTATTAGTTAGGGTTTATGTTTGTTTAAAGGCAACTACTAATGATAATTAAGTCAATGGTATTTGGTATGCAGTTCTATTAGCATTGGCACATCTCATTTCCATGGAGATTGTTTAGCCATACACCTTCAGTCATGGTTGATTGACTTTGAATATTTGCAAAACTTACATGTTAAAGTGTTGCTATTTTGATTTTAACTTTTGCATCATAGAAATTCCAAAAAACGAGACTTATATCTGTGATAACAGTTTATATTTTGTGTTGCCTTATATAATTAATTTTTATACTGGTAGATAGATACACACTTTGAATCACAAAAATGATCAACAAGGCAACATCCATTAAAAAGTCTATTTTTTCTGATATAGGTAGTAGAGTGTCACTCTTCATAGAAGTTATTGCCCTTAAATGAGGATTTGTATTACTTCTTATGTGTTTTTAGCAAAACTAGAGAAGATAGAGAGAACATAACAGACTAAAAGATCAGTTATATACAAGATCAACAAAACAGAGAGTTATTGCCCTTAATGACAATTATAATCATTCTCTTGTGTTTTTGCCTTATATCTTGAAAATTATAATAGTTCGATAAAAACTTAAATAAGCAAAAATGATCAGTAACAAAAGAGCAACACTTGCTGGTTATGTAAAAATCTTACAAATCCTTATTGCAGTTATTGCCTAGTAGTGACAATTTTACCATTTTTGTCTGGCTTGACAGAGTTAAAAAGCGAGACATAGGTGTCCTGTTTCCGGCGTCGGGGACGAAGACGCGGCTTCAACAATGTATTAGGTCTAGTTTATGGTGAACCCCTAGTGGTAAGTCAAAGATATTTGGTATACAGCAGTACTAGTACTGGCACATCTCATTACCATGGAGATTATTTGGACCCGCCCCTTCAGTTATGGTCTATTGACTTTGAAACTTTTGCTTAGTTTTCATGTACTAGTTTGTGATTAGGTCAGGTTATTGGGAACCACTAGTGGTAACTAAATGATAATGGGTATACAGTTGTATAAGCATTGTCTTATCTCATTTCCGTTGAGATTATTTGGACCCACCCCTTCAGTTATGGTCTATTGACTTTGAAACTTTTGCTTAGTTTTCATGTATTAGTTTGTGATTAGGTCAGTTTATGGGGAACCACTAGTGGTAACTAAATGATAATGGGTATGCAGTTGTATAAGCATTGTCTTATCTCATTTCCATTGAGATTATTTGGCCCCGCCCCCTCAGTCATGGTCTATTGACTTGAAACTTTTGCTTAGTTTTCATGTATTAGTTTGTGATTAGGTCTGTTTATGGAGAACCAATAATGGTAGGTCAATGATATTTGGTATGCAGTTGTATTATCATTGGCACATCTCATTTCCATGTAGATTATTTGAACCCGCCCCCTCAGTTATGGTTTGATTGACCTTGAAATTTCGAATTGTTTACCTGTATTAGTTAGGGTTTATGTTTGTTTAAAGGTAACTACTAATGATAATTAAGTATGTTAAGAATTGCACATGAGGTGTTCCCGCTACCGCTCTCCTTGTACACGACGTCACCGTTGTTGTGACGTTAGCTTTTCAGAGTTCAATACATGTATCATTGCAAGCAGACGTTCTTATTTACTAAGCCTTAATTTGTGTCCGATACAACCACTCTACGATATTGGTGCCGTGACCAGGATGAATCTGAAGCTACGTTCGATACGAGCAGGACATAGGAGTGCAGTTTCCAGACTTACAAAGAAATTTGAAGACGTTCAACAAGAAGAAGATGGAACCGTGGACACGGAGGATTTGTCAAACATATTGGATAGTCTGAAACGGAAGCAAGAAATATTACGCAAGTTAGATGAGGACATAGTACAGGAACTGGACGACGGAGATATTGAAACAGAGATCGTTGAAGCAGATGAGTATGCATTTAACTTAGAAGGTAAAATTCGTCAAGTCAACAAATTTATCTTAGTCAAAACTACAGCGTTGAATACACACGCAGAAAGTTTTACTCCACGCATAGAAACTACTCAACCCGTTCATACTATAAACTCTTCATATACAGAACATCAGAACAATTCAAATTACCGTTTGTCAGATTTTCGCCCATCTTTTAGCTCAACTAGTGAATACAACAAACTACCCAAGTTGAATCTCCCTACTTTCGATGGAGATATACTTCAATGGCAATCATTTTGGGACTCATTTGAGACAGCCGTGCATACGAACCCAACCTTAAGCAACGTCCAAAAATTCAATTATTTGAAATCGTTACTTCACGATGAAGCTCTAAAATCAGTGACAGGTTTTGCGCTCACTAATGCAAACTACGAAAAGGCAATTTCCCTATTACAAGAAAGATATGGTCAGCAACATAAAATTACACAGAGGTATATGTAGGAACTTATTGATATTACGTCGCCTAGGTACACACTTTTCAACCTCCGACATTTTTATGACAACATTGAAATTTACATAAGAGGTTTAGAATCACTAGGACAAACTGATGATTCATACGGAGCGCTGTTAGTGCCAATAATATTGAACAAACTACCAGGGGAAATTCGAAAAAACCTAGCAAGAGAATTTGGGTCCACAAACATACGCTTAGCAGACTTACGAAAAGGCATATTTAATGAAATAAATATCATGGAAGCCGGTAACTCAACAGACAGTCATGAAAATCCTACCGCTACTGCAGCATTTTTAACGAACACAATACCGCGAAATCGACAATCAAGTCACAATCACCAAAATAAGAATCACCAAAACACTAACTTCAAATCTAAACAGTGCGATAATTGTCACGAATCACACGCCTCGGTAAACTGTACCAAAGTTGTTGAATATCAAGACCGGATATCAATAGTCGAAAGAGACCGCTTATGTTTCAACTGTTTAGGACATCACAATTTGGTTGATTGTAAGTCAATCAAATCATGCAGAAAGTGTGAAAAGCGTCATCACACAAGTTTATGTAAAGATAATACACATAATGATTATATAGACAGTGTAAATGTAAGTACCATACAACACAACGCGAAGGAACCGGACACAATTTCACATTCACAGGCAACCACGAATGTTTTGCTAAAAACTGCAATTAATCCAGTAAGATCGGGACGACACTGTTCAGATGCCAACATTCTTTTTGATGAAGGAGCACAGAGATCGTTCATCACAAAAGACCTAGCCGCTAAATTACAGTTATCAATAACTGGCACAGAGACTTTAAACTTATCCGGATTTTGGGACAGTGCAGAGAGTACAAGAATTAGACATTTAAAAACTAGTATTATTTATTTGCTCACAGATGAAGGACAATTGCCGATCAGAGTATTGATCGTACCGGAAATCGCCGCACCGCTCAAAACGTACATCCGTAAATCCGGTAAATTGCCGTATTTATCAGGAATAGAACTCGCGCATCCAGTTACCACGAGCGACAATTTTCACATCTCATTACTCGTAGGAGCCGACTACTATTGGTCAATTGTAGAAAACCATATTATTAGAGGCGAGGGACCTACTGCCGTGAAATCCAAAATTGGTTATTTATTATCAGGACCACTTCACAGTACACCAAGATACAAACACCAGCAAACATCTACAATGAATTTGAGGATATCACACAATACAGAAGAATGCAACCCGGGGAAGTTTTGGAAGACAGAATCATTTGGCATTGAACCTATTGACGAGAGGACAGGGAGAAGGAAAGTATTAGATTCATATCAGAAAACAAGTAACCATGACAACAGACAGTTCGCTACTTTATCCCGGAAAGAAAATCCTCCACCTTCACCAGTGAACAAAGAGATTGCAAAGTGGAGAAAAGAAAATGTAATTAAAAGACTTAAAAAGGAACCGCAATTATTATATCCACTAGAACTGGTAGCTGAAGAATACACAGGACCACATGGTGAAATACTACCCGCAGGACGAGCGAAGACCAAAGCAAAAGAATAGATAAAATATGGACCAAATGAGACTATCGTACAATGTTATGGACTGTTAAGTGCTCGTGCTATATTACAGACTATGAAATCATTTATTCGTGTTCATTATTAAAGACAGTTAAAGACATTCAAAGTTTAATATTTATCAGAGACAGTAATTGAAAGTGAAATTTTCATAATTTATTTTCATTTTATTGTAATTAAATTCATTTGCGGGCCCCCAGAATGTTAAGAATTGCACATGAGGTGTTCCCGCTACCGCTCTCCTTGTACACGACGTCACCGTTGTTGTGACGTTAGCTTTTCAGAGTTCAATACATGTATCATTGCAAGCAGACGTTCTTATTTACTAAGCCTTAATTTGTGTCCGATACAACCACTCTACGATAAAGTCAATGGTATTTGGTATGCAGTTCTATTAGCATTGGCACATCTCATTTCCATGGAGATTGTTTAGCCATGTACCTTCAGTCATGGTTGATTGACTTTGAATATTTGCAAAACTTACATGTTAAAGTGTTGCTATTTTGATTTTAACATTTGCATCATAGAAATTCCAAAAAACGAGACTTATATCTGTGATAACAGTTTATATTTTGTGTTGCCTTATATAATTAATTTTTATACTGGTAGATAGATACACACTTTGAATCACAAAAATGATCAGCAAGGAAACATCCATTAAAAAGTCTATTTTTTCTGATATAGGTAGTAGAGTGTCACTTTTCATAGAAGTTATTGCCCTTAAATGAGGATTTGTATTACTTCTTATGTGTCTTTAGCAAAACTAGAGAAGATAGAGAGAACATAACAGACTAAAAGATCAGTTATACAAGATCAACTAAACAGAGATTTTTGTCATGAATTCTATTCGCGTTTACAACGTGGGAGAGTGTCCTTTGTTAAATATGCACATAGACTAAGGTGGGCGTCACAGGCTCCTCAGAGTCTCTAGTTTCATTTTTGCCTATTTTCTTGAAAATAGTTATCAAAGGAAATTATGATAAATAGATTGAACATTTTTTCACAAAAATTGTCAGCAAGAAAAGATCTACAAATGAGTTTGCATAGCCGAAATCGTTTCGAATCCTCATTAGAATTATTTCTGCAAATGACGATTTGTACCAGTTTAAAAAAAAAATGTTTACCTATAATCGTGAAATCTCAAACGGATGTATAGGCACCATCTAACTTTTTTCATTAGAGTATATTTACCAACAAGGTCTTTTGAACTTTTTAGAACATACACGAGCCGTTCTTTGACATATACCTGGTTCACCAACTTTCAGCTGAGACACTGGTGATGTTTTGCAAAGTGTGAATAGCAGCTACAAGCTCTTGAATACCGAATTGGTTTGCAAATGTATATCCCATTAGCAGGTGAAGTTGGTATATTTGTACTAAAGTGGGGAAAATTAATAATTTCAAAATTAAAATTGTCTCGTTTGTCAGATTCTGGTACGGGGATGTCCGAGTATGTCAAATTTGAGGTATTAGTCTTAAAATGAAACAGAGGAAGCCGTGTATATCGTTTCTTAAACTCTAGTTCTGGAGCATATATTAATGGAACCTTATTAGAAAGTTAAGATTATCAATAGAAAGAACATTACCAATTTATCTGAATGTGAAATCAAATTATCTGTCTTCTTTGGTCTTCTGGTTTTTGACAAGTGTCTAGTGAACCCCGACTCGTATGAAAATAAGGAGAGGCGCACAGTTTGTTCCCATAGAAATACCGTCAACTTGTTGAAAAAGTTTATCTCCAAATTCAACAAAAATGTTGTCAAGAACACATTCTTATCACTTGTTTCTCTGTGAAGCATGTTTTACCTTTTTGTTCACTATTTACAAACTATGCCGTATGATATCTTAAAGTCATAAATTTAGTACTATCGTTTTTATGATGCAAGGCATTGTGGATTATTTGTTTTAGACCATTTAATTAATTTCGTATGGGAATGATGGTATACAAGGTTAAACATCAAAAGTGTTGATAGAACTAATTTAAGTTCAGAGAAAGATCGAGATTCAAAATTATCCAGAAGTTTTAGTCCTAAGTATGTAGTTACTAATTTTTACTTGCAGGAAAACTAATGCATTTTACAACACAATCGTAGTTCCCAATATCCTTCTCCATATGTGGCACTCGTCGTGTTTTTTATGTAATATTCTTAATTTTAATATTATATGTTATATGACATTATCTTATTTTTTACAAAAAAAACCTAGTGTCGTAGATTGACTAGTGTCTATGATAACATTATTTGACTGCTAATGTCTGTTTTAAAAATAAGAAAATGTGGTATTTAAAGGCAACGGTAGTATACCGCTGTTCGAAAATCACAAATCGATTGAGAGAAAACAAATCCGGGTTACAAACTAAAACTGAGGTAATCACATTAACTATAAGAGGAAAACAACGAAACAACAGAAACATTGAAGTGCAACAAAAACCAAGACGACAATGCAACACACACAGAAACGACCTATACGATAACAACGGCCATTTTCCTGACTTGGGGTGCAATCAACAGTTTTTTTCTATGACGTCATATTTTGAGGGACCATGTATAAGTGACCCTTAGTGGTGGACTGATTAATAAAGATACTTGTATAAAACTAGATATCACTGGAATCAGAATGTTCTCTAGTTTATAATGGAATAAAAAAAAGTGTACTTTTAATAGTATAAAAAAGTTTTATCCAGAGAAACTGGGAAAAACATTGCCTACTTTAAGCTTAAAAAACCTGAAATGAGGTCATGTGCACACCCCTGAAGACATGATACCTGCACATTTTTCATAATCAAAATTGTATGAATTTCATAGATTTTTTACCTGGTCTTTCAAAAAATTCATGCTTCAGGGTACGTTCGCCTGCTCCGAAAAGAGCTACAGTGGCTGCAAATAAGTTTTCAATTTTCACTGCCAAAAAAACAGACTGTTTACAGTGTTGTCTCCCCTCAAGACATGTATATTTAATCTAATTTTTTTAATTATTTTAATCATTCAACCTGCTTTAATTGAAGTTAATTAACATATCTTTACAACCAAATACAAAAAACATGATACTTTTTCACCAATTATATTGATAAAAAGGGACTTCCCTTAATGTCTATTTTTAGTTGGGGAATAACCCCTAGTTTTTTATACGAAACTGTTTATAGCACCCTTGAAAGAAGACATTTTAATTAAAAAAAATGGTGGGTAGAACCTGGTTTTGCGGCAAGCCAGACCTCACACTTTTATGGCATTGTTAATTATTACACTAAAAGAGGGACAAAAGATACCAAAGGGACAGTCAAATTGATAACATTACATGACAGGACTACAGTACAAATAAATGCAAGAACAATACGAACAGGAAAATACACAAATAAACATTACACTAGGACATTTCGAAATGCTAATTGTTATCAAAGTTACCATGCGTACAATCAAATACACCATACACGCGCTTCGTCTACATAAGACCCACCAGCGACGCCCTGATCAAAATAGTAAAGAAAGCCAAAATTACAAAGTTGAACAGCACCGATGACTAAAAATACCAATAAATTGTGCCAAACACGGCTAATTTATATTGATATGACTGCTTATGAGACAATTCCGCACAAGAAACAAAATATGTTATAATACAATTGAAGATGTCGAGTGTCTGAAAAGGAAAACAAATCAATGAATTGTTGAAAATTAGAGAGATTTCTCCCTGTCCACAGACAATTAATATACAGACATTCTATCATGTTTATAGAAAGCAACAATGTTGTTTTTAGTTTAAAGTAGCTGTATTTTTTCCATTTTCTTTTTGTTTGATTAGTTGTTAGTTTAATAGTAATTAAAATAATAACAAAATTTAGGCTGCTGTACCCCATTATTTGTCATTTTTACCTATTATGTCTGTTTGATTTGATCCTCCATTGTTGTCAATATAATGGGAAAATATACAAAGCGAAACATTTGGAATTAAAGTGGACACGTTTGACCGTTTTTAATCAGATGGACATTATGGGCATTCATAAAAATGGGACGATTTAGCTATTGACATCAACTAGACATGTTTTTTTTAATTTCAATCACGTCATATGGACACGTTTTGAGGATTGGACACGTTTTTTTTGTTGTTGTTTATTTTGTTTTTTGTGGGCACATTTCAAAGTGTAACATATATAAAGAGACTTTTATCTTTGCAAAATAATATATGTCTTTTCTGGTTTTATATTGTTGTTTCGTTGCTCTCTTAATGACATTTACTCCAAATCATATTTGACTCATAGGAGAAATTTATAGCATATAACAAATTATCAGGAATAATATAAACTACGTTCGTTTTGAGACGTGACACCATCAGTTATTCGAATACGAGTGGTCTTTTGCGAGCAATTCCTATATGCGGCATTCTAAAGCATTCATAATCTTTAGGAAATAAGTTTAGAGACGTTCTTTGTATGCAGTGATTTTATTTCCCAAAAGGAGGGGGTATTCATTTTAAATGCTTTTTTTGTTCAATATAAATATCTACAAAGATTTGCCCTTCAAGTACATCAATTCGATTCCTATATTAGTTACTGTCTAAGGAGTAGGTCCGGTAAGGGACTATTTTGGCCTCACATTTCAGGTTCATCTGACGAAATATTTTGGACACTTTTTAAACACTAAAGTGTCTATTTCAGTTGATTCATTTAGTTTATGTGAAATATTTTAACTGATTTACTCATTAAAAACGCTCCGATTCAAGCTTAAATATGCAAATAAAAATGTCACTAAATTTGTGAAGATTTTAGTAATTTAGCATGCCTTAATGATGCTAATACTCGATATATGTGCATTATATTTGTAAAAACAGCGCATATTTATGTAGCAGAAGCATTCTACGTTCAAATAAATAACTAAACGTTTACATTTTAACAATTTTGTAAAACTGCTATATTTTGGGGCCGAAAAGGGGCCTTACTGGACCTTCTCCTTTGTAGTCAAATATTTTTGACATTGCACATTCAACTTTAAATAAACTCATCATTGATACCAGGATTAAAGATTAAGTCACAACAGTTATATTTATAAAACTATAATAATGATCAATTACCATGATTACGTGACGAAACCAAACGGGAATGGGTCTATTTCCGCAATGATCTGAAAAGTTAAGTGATTAGTGTTTAGATCTAAGAAATAAAACTAATGAATGGTTTATGTTAGTTATTCTCATAATTTAAATAAAAGATTAACTGATATAAATATATATGTCACAGGCATTTTCTAAATTTGGACATATAAATAAAACGCTTAAAAAATCTAGTCATTGTGTATAATGTGTGAAATTTTGAATGAAATTCAACAAATTGCCTGTTCAGTTTCAGGCAAATTGTAAAAATATAAAATACATAAAATAGATGATAAAAATATTTTTTAAAGCTAAAAAAAAAGTTGAGTAAAATAAATATAAGATTATTCTTAAATAAACTGTTATCACATAGATATACTATTCCGATTTACTGAATTCAAATCTGCACTTGGAAAAGGTTGCCTGTTTTACGAAAATCAACGAACAAAGAAAACACCGATAAGTGCTAGCACATCAAATACTTGTAAATGAACATCACGGCACCGTTGATAAGCGGAATAGTATAATTATCAAAATAAAAAATTTACCTGACAGTTGTTTTCGATTCGTAAAATGTGTATGACCTTTTTTTAATGCCATTTCATAAAGGAATTTCCGTTTTGAATTTTCCTTACAGTTAGGTATTTTTGTTATTTTACTTTATACCATATTCTGTCTTAAACAATTTTCAAATTTGGCTGTCTAGCACTTTTTATTTGACATTCCTTGGTCCTTTATGCCTCAAATTGATTAACTGGCATTCAAAAGAGCTAAGAACTGTTATTTTGCCAACCCTCTTTTTTTTTTATAGTACATCGCCCTTTGAAAAATTAAAATCAAGAAGTTACTGTTGTGCTTAAAAGAGGGACAAAAGATACCAAAATGACAGTCAAACTCATAAATCGAAAATAAACTGACAACGCCATGGCTAAAAATGAAAAAGACAAACAGACACACATAGAAAACTAAAGAATAAACAACACGAACCCCACCAAAAACTAGGGGTGATCTCAAGTGCTCCGGAAGGGTAAGCAGATCCTGCTCCACATGTGGCACCCGTTGTGTTGCTTATGTGATAACAAATCCGGTAAATAGTCTAATTCGGTAGGTCACATTCATGAAATGGAAGGGGATTGTTGTTACGACGTAAGGAAAATATCCGATATCATTTGTGAAACGGTTATTCAATAACTGTCAACTAACTCGTGATGGCGTCCGTAAAATTTACGAAGGGATGATTTCAACTTCACAATTTGGAACTCTTGGTTTAATAGCTTCCTTGTGAGCAGCAACCCTCTATCAAGAAAATCATGATAGGAAATACAAGCACGTATCGTATCAATTGGGAGATATATACCCCGTATGCAGGTGCTGCTGGAATGTTGCTACTTAGAAATGGAAAGTTCACAATTGGAAAGCTGAAATCATCTCTTTTGTCGTAAAGTTTTGTTTTCAACCGACCCTCATTGTCAATTTCTAGATGTAAGTCAAGATATGAGGCCGACTTAATTGTATCTGTAGTATCCTTTATCTCTAGTTCGATGGGATAGATGTGTTCCACATAGTCACCAAATTTTGAATTATTTAGTGAAAGAACATCATCTATATAGCGGAAAGTTGAATTAAAGGATATCGCTAACTTCTTATCTTTCTTCCTAAGAAGTTCCTGCATGAAGTCAGCTCATAATAATAAAGAAACAAGTCGGCAAGTAGAGGGGCACAATTTGTTCCCATTGGAATGCCGACATTCTGTTGAAAAAACACGTCCTCCGAACGTAACAAATATCTTGTCAATTAAGAAATCAAGCATCTTGATAATGTCAGTTTCAGAGAATTTTTTGTTTGAATCAGAGTGATCCTTTACAAAGTAGGATTTAAGGAACACACGTTGTGCGTTAAAAACACATGGACATGTTTATGCCTTCACGAAAAGGGCACGTGTTTTGGCGTTCTCCATCGATACAAATATACCGTTATTCAATGCCAGCAGAATTATAACAATAGGTTTTTTTCAACATCTTCAGTTTATTTTTCATATATGAAATAGGTAATATGAACGTCATCTAGACAAGAGAACCAATCTAGGTTTTTTTACAAGATGAAGCGTGTTCACTGAAAAGTTTATAAGTGTCTTTTAAACTTACGGAAATAGTTGATTGTTTTCACATTGAGTCATTGGGATATATTGTGAAAACATTATGCAATTGATTTATTGTTTGCTTAATAATATACAGAAACACACGAGTAAAAAAGAAAATAATTATAACCATAGTTTTTTCTTGAAAATTAGACGTCACAACTATCGCATCCGCTTATACTATATATAAACTCATCATGGATACCCGGTTTA
Source organism: Mytilus galloprovincialis (assembly GCF_965363235.1). Lineage (NCBI taxonomy): Eukaryota > Metazoa > Mollusca > Bivalvia > Mytilida > Mytilidae > Mytilus > Mytilus galloprovincialis. The sequence goes on along the minus strand of NC_134850.1, from coordinate 40,782,785 downwards.
ACATTTTGTACGCCAGTTTCTTTTACAAAAGACTCATCATTGGTGCTTAATTGCATAAAAAATGATAAAAAGCCAAATAAAATACGAAGTTAAAAACCGTTGAAGACAAACATTCCAATATTTTTCTTATCAAATATTAAGTCAGTATGATGTTCTTTTTATACGGTCAACATGTTAATTGCATCTATCATATCTAATTTAAAATTAAGAAAGCCACTGAAGAAGGAGAAAGTTGTTTCATACTGCGATATTTTTTCTTTGCAATTCAACTGTTAAAAGTCTTGTGGATATACATGTATGAGTAGAGCAGTAATCTTGCGAAATATATATCAACGATTGTCTGTAGGAATAATATAACACATTCTGTTGTTAATTCAAAATATAACATTTTTATGATGCAAAAATTTCTATATTTAGAATAATTTAATACAGATATAAATTGATTACGATTTGTCTATATATAACACCAACACATTGTACCTGAAATATCCTTTTTAATTCATTTCTTATCTTTTGTATGTGGAAGCCATTGAATGAATTACAGGGATCAGGAACAGTGACAAGTTGAATGAAACGTATTATTTGTTATACGAATTTAGTTTTAGATTATACATTATCTATATTCACAAAAACATTTTTTTTAAGTAAATGTGAAGAGAATACAGTAAACAAAGTGTAACATCGACAAAAAAAACTGACAATTTGGATGTTATTTACTGCTTGTCATATCATAAAGTTAAGTGATGTTATTTACTATCTGTAATACAATAAAATACGATTTAGATGTATCTATATATGTATAAATATCAACGCAACAATGTTCAATCTGCTAATTTGCGGAAGCAAATTTTTATTCTTCCCTCGACGTGTCAAGTGCTCTAGACCACTCGACCATTGCTATGTTGTCCATCTCCACTATGTTTATTTTAGATATTTTCCTCTTACGGAATTGTTATCAATTATTTTTATAATGCTAGAATGTAAGATTGTTTGCCGAATTTGAACTCAATAGGAGTAATTCTTAGCATAAAATGCATTGCAAATATGCGGGACATAACAGAATTCCAAAATCCATAGGAAAATAATTTCTAAAAATATTTTTTTGAATTGTAATTTTTAAGCTCCAGAAAGGCGTCGTTATTATTGTAATTATATGCTCATTTATTCGGAATGCAAATCAGCAAGGAATTGCTTTTCCATATATTCCATTTCGTTGCAATTTTCTACAACTCAGTCAAATATTATGATTTTGTGCGTTGAACTTTATGACTTCAAGAGCGCAATTATGTGTAATGCATTTTAATAGGCTTATATTTTATTGATTAAGAAAAAAAATAAACCAGAAAGAAGTAGACAGCGGTTTCTATTTCTAGAAATGTCAGCCTTATATTACAGCCTAATAGGTAAATGATCATGCAGCTAAAGTTGACATAAAATTTGCATTTGGATACATTTGTCTTTATTTTAATGGGACAGGTGAATTTGAAACGGATTCTTCGTAAATACATTGTACATATGTTCCACACAGAGGGTTCTAAATTTGCGGTTAATTATTGTTTCAATCTTAAGTAATTTTTTTTTTTAATAATTCCAAGCCATTTCAACCAATCAAGAGTCGCAAAAGATTTTAAATTGCCAATGAAATGTAAATTAATAAAAAATAATGTTACGATAGTCATTTTTTTTCTATATTCTGTTTGTGATAAATTGTTAAAACAGCAGAGCATTTATTTATCTATGAGTGCATTTTTTTCTAACACAAACGATACAAACGGTTCAGCGAGCACACGTTAAGTTCATTCGTTTCTAACATACGTTTGCAAAGTTGAATTTTGAATCGATTATCTATTCATATTTTTTCCACAAAAAAAAGATTGATTATGACGAAAGAAAAAAGAAGTATAAACATGATTGTCATACTATGTAACTCAAAACGATGTCAACAATTACTCAAATTAAGGTATATAAGTATTAGGTGAAGACGATGAAGACGAATAACTGACAATAAAAATATATATGCACAAAAGACCCGTGTGGCTTAAACATCTTTTACAGAAGCCATTTTCCCTCGTTATAAGTTTGTTTACATTTTTGACAGTTCAAACAGGGTCAGTAAACACTGATTAAACGATGCATTTGTTTCTACTTTTGTAACGTTTGACAAACTACAACAAACGACTCACAGAACTTCGGTCAGTTAAGAAATGCCCTCATATGTCACCTGATACTTTGGAAAACCCAAGTGTTACACTTTCTGAAGGAAGTTAAGAACACCGGTTCTATAATTATTAAACATTTTAAGGGACGTAATTGCGTTTTTAAATGTATATGTTAAGGTATATACCTTAATTCTATAATTTGTTTTAACAGATAGACCTATAATATAAAACTTGTAATGAATGGTCAGTGTGACTTTGTTTTCATTTATTCATATATTTGATTAATGAATATCTGTTTTATATTTTATTATTATTCTAAATCCTTTTTCAGCGTCTTTTATGTATTTTTTTTTTTTTTTTCAAATATGCATTTTTGCATGTAGACCTGTTTGACTTGCTTTAAAAAGAAGAGCGTTAATAATTTATCAGGGTCTAAGCTCGGCAGAGGACATTTAAAGGTCATTTAGAAAAACATGTATTTCATCACCTGGGATTTCCACTTGATATACATTCGAAAATCACGCGATTCTAAAGTTTGATTTGCATAGCATGCGATTATCTAATTTAATTCTTTGGTTTTTTAAACATTTTTAAATAGAAAAACCTGCTGAAATTGTATTTTATCTGAAGAAAATCTTAAAGGCTATTTACTAGAGAATCAAAATAGAATGAATTTGAAAAAGCTACTCTCAATATGTATGATATATCGATACAATAAGTGTTTTACATCTGAACTGATTGAGGAATAATTAAAAATGACAAATTCTTTTCATACTTTGAAAAAAAAATTAAAATATCACGTATGCCAGTCTCGCGAGACTTCTGCGTAGAGATATGTAAGTTCAAATTTTTCCAACATTACTTTTATTACAAATTTGGCCGACAAGAAAGTGAAAATCCTAAACAAAATGCGTTATGAAACTAATCTTTTAAAGATTTTTTGTTTTAAAAAAACCGAAAAAGTTAATTTAACATAATTTTGTTTTATGAAGATGGCTTTCGATCTTTCGTCGTCGTCGATTTTTTGTCTCATTTAAAATGAGCCCAATCGCACCAACTGACCATTACATGCACAGACTACAACACTGCTTTGCCTAGAGAAGATATAGATATTCGGAAAGAATCTTAGATAAAACAATTTAATCTTTGAAACCAAATTGGATCAATGATAATGTGTAGTTCTATCTCGCGCAGTGCTTTTCATTTGGGTTATACTATAATACATGTATTACATATTACTCTGCAATCTTTGTTGTTATTCGTTTACTATTGGCAACTCTTAATTATACTCATATAAATTGTTGGTTGCTATTCATTTGATATGTATACATACGCAGCCACGTTCAATTAATTAACCTTTGACAAATGAAGGCAATAGTAGTATGCCGCTGTTCAAAAGTCAAAAATCGATTGAGAGGAACCTAATCGGGAATTAAAAACTAAAACCGAGGGAAACACATCAACTATAAGAAGACGGAACAACAGAATGTCACATTATTTACCCTTTCTGAAACGTGAACTATACATATATTACGAATTAACCGGGAGCTTTGGATCTTCAAATAGTTTGGGCTCAAGCATCATTGAATTGACATTGATTGTCGAAATGCACATCTGTTGCAGAAAAATTGGCAAATTTTATGTTATTCTTCGTGTATGTTATCCTTTGTAATAACAACTTAAGACATACATTAAGTATTTGACGTGTAAATCGCATGATTTTAGATTAAAAACGTATTATTGACGGAGACACTCTCTCTCTCTGTGAGCTCGTTCTTTTAAGTGTTCTGTATAGCTTAAGAGTACGTCACATAGTAGCGTTCGTTATGATGAAATTGTTCATATTGAAATTTAAAAAAACCGCCGTTTACACTCCTGTCGTTTCCTGACAATATACTGACATCTCTTTATTGTTATCCAATAAATAAAAAACTCGACACATTTGTTATCCGTATTATGTATATAAGCTAACGGCTAAAAAGCGTACTAAACAACAACTATGTTAGAAAAGGAATTATTTAATGCAATTATCTTTAAATATTTCGGATAACATATATTCTTCATCAGTATGATTATGATGTTAAATGAATCATATCAATCTATTCTGATCTAACCATATCAAATTCGCAAATAATACAATTAAAACCGAAAACAAAAACGCATGTACAATTCCAAAATTTTAGAAATCATGTTTTTTAAATAGTTATTTACATTCGAGACCGTATAGTCGTCTTCTAATAAAAATAGCAACGTGGGATATGAACTGGTTTATTTCTTAAATTTCAAAGGTGACGACGGATGATATGTTTGAACACTGAAAGACTGCGTTAAACTACATTCCCAATGAACAGAGCTAGAAGTAAGCAGGTAAAATATTTCAAATTTGACAGTAAATGAATTACGCATTTAAACATCCCCAATAAATAATGATAAGTATTTAAATAGCAGTACGATATTTGTTTTCCTCTTAAAGGGGCACTAGCTGTCAAATTCATGGTAAGCAGGTAAAATATTTCAAATTTGACAGTAAATGAATTACGCATTTAAACATCCCCAATAAATAATGATAAGTATTTAAATAGCAGTACGATATTTGTTTTCCTCTTAAAGGGGCACTAGCTGTCAAATTCATGGTCACCGATTTGACTCAAATTCTTATATTTGATTTATAACATTCTAAAACATTTATCCAAACTATCAAAATTCTAAAATAAACAGTTTACAGATCATGGGATAGATGATATATAGGTTCGTTTCGTGTGTATTTTAGTCCAGACGCCATCTAATTAACTATCGATTTGACCTCAGATGACCATATAAACGATTTAAACATAAATAAAGATATGAATAGATTAAACCAACACATGCAATTGGATTTTTATAGGTCTGTTTGATTTTATTTTATAGATTAAAAATAGATGTTTCTCATTGCTTTTAACCGTATAAAAATGATTTTATGTGCATCGAATTAGTAATCAAATGATTAACCGTAGTTTCACTTTCATTGTTGACATTCTTTTTCTTTAAATAACCAGTACACGTACAATGCATGCGTTGTCAATCTCTAGCAAGGGGTTAAATTGAAGTTCACATGAATACGGATTTAAAGAGGTCGACGCATTCACTTGCAAGTGAATAACTAATTATCAATGTTTCTTAGCGTAATTTGACAAAATTGAACCTTTTTGGTTGCAAAAAGCAAATTGTTATTTCATTATTGATTGAACAAAAAAAAATATCAAACTTTAGATTTTTTATATATCTCGTAGCTAGTGCCCCTTTAAAGTAAATGTATTTCCCTCGGTTTTAGTTTGTAACCCAGATTTGTCTTCTCTCAACCGATTTATGACTTTTGAACAGCGGTATACTAACGTTGCCTTTATCTATACATTTGGGAGTATCAGTTCTCAGTCATGTTCAATTACTTAACCTGTGTCAAAATTGTTTTTTGTTAATGCATATATATATATATATATATATATATATATATATATAGAAATCTCATAATTTTTATTTATTTTTTCATCCCGAATGAATAAAGCAATTCTTTTTCAGACATCAGTATTTCAAATTTCAATGGTAGCTTGCAATCTTTTCATAACTCAATATATCGGTATCCATAGCAAATAATTTCTAAGCAAAATGTTTTTTCGAATTATAGTGTTAAAATCGTTAGAACATGGATTATTCATTGCAGATGCTTGTTTATTTAGAAAACAAATAAATTGAAAAAAAAATTGAAAATGGAAATGGGGAATGTGTCAAACAGACAACAACCCGACTAAAGAAAAGAAGAGTTGCTACTGAATTCCCTAAATCTGGTTCCTAAAAATGTTCATTATCTCATATGTATCTATCTTTGGTCATGTAGCAAAAAAAAAGACATCAAATGCAGTTAAAAAAAGTCAACTTTTCACTGAATGTGAAAGAGGAATTCATTGAGTTTATTTAGCCACTTAACGTCCCCGGAAGTGTCGACACCGAACCCCACCTTTTATAATATACACAATTTTTGTTTTTGCAAGACAGCATATGCTTACCTTATGAATTATTTCTTCTGTTTTACTGTTGTATTTTGCTGTTTTATTAGTGACATTTATTTGCATTTCATTTAATTCATAGAAGAAACTCATAATATATATTGATATATCCCCTATAAATACAGCATTTTGTTTATTCACACGTTACAAAATTAGTATTCAAAATACAAATGGTCTTTTGCAAGCTATTCGTATTTTATTATATCAGGATCCATAGCAAATAATTTCTAAGAAAATAGGTACTTCATTGCAGATGCATGTTTAATCAGATACAAATCGACAAAGAGTTGCTATTCAAGTCCACAAATGCAATTTCAAAAATGTTCATTATCTTAACCAAGTACTTTATGATATTGCGTTTTCAACTTGATGGTTAGAAAAGTGCATTTATTTGTTATGCATTTTTCAAAAGCTACCAATGGTGTTATATATTTTTAAAAGAGTAACTACACAAGAACAAACAATGGAAACAATTCCTGTTATAAGAAATGTCAGCGTTTTTTTATGTTGCAAAAGTTGACCTCAAATGCAGTTGAAAAAAGTCAACTGTTTCATTTAATGTGAAAGGAAAATTTATGACTCCTCTATAAATACATTGGGTTTCTTTACAATAATTTTATTTTATTTATTTTTTCAAACCAGAATTTAAAAATAGTCTACAGACTTCAATACGTCTATCTTCATGTTCACCTGTAAATGTTTACTTGCTGTATTGCTCGGTGATTAAATCTGGACATTACGGTTGGCAGTTATCGATAAGTCATATGCATATATTAATGTTGTACATTAGCATTATATATATATAGTCCGTTTAAAGGACAAATGGTTTTAACCTACACAATAATTTGTAATGAATGGTAAGTTCTTTTTTTCATTTTCTGTCTTTAGTATGCAATTTAATTGCGAATATATTTGCTAGCAAAACAAATATATTGTGATTCCTAAATTCAAATATGCATTTTTATGGTGATCTTTTTGGACCTTTTTATACAAAGTGTTACTAATTTATTAAAAGTGACTAAACACTAAATAGAAAATATATTATAACAGTAAGAATTTGTAAATGCCAATGACTGCGCCGATAATGAACGGAATTATAACAACGATAATTAGATTGAGAATGGAAACGGGAGTGTTTCACCGAGAAAAGAACCCGACCAAAGAGCAGACACAGACAAAGGCCCACAATTGGTCTCCAACACAGTGAGAACATCCCGTATATGGAGTAGGACCTCAGCAATCCTCGAAACAAAAATGTGTCTTAGGTCAGCGAAAATGGACATCACCCTTAACTTCAAAACATATAAATGAACCAACATTAAACAAAAACATACGCTGACCTAGTACACAATTTTATTTACAGAGCAGTCGAAGCCCACCTTTGCTGCGAGATTTTCACGCTGCATTGAAGATTCATTGCAGGGTTTGGTTACCTGTTGAGGTAAATGACGACATTTTTCCTTTTGTATAGAATATTATCATAATAGATTGGATGTGAAAACCTGAACGTATATGATGTCTGCACGTTGATATATTTTTACGAATGATGTCATTAAACCGTTGATAAAATTTAGGTAATGTTTTGACGATTTTGTGATATCAAAAACGCGAATTTTATATTTTTTCAGTAAAACAGAAATTTCTTTCGTTAAAATCAAATACATTGTTACATATACGATCGAATCGAACAAGTTGGTTTATATAAACACCATAAGACAGAGATATCGCAACGTTACCATCTAAAAATGGATAATTAACAATAGGAAATGAAAAATATTCTCTTTTGTCTCAAATATTGGTATTACGCTTCCCGTTAAAAATATAGATATCCATATCCAGGAAAGGGTAGTGTTCCTTGTTAGTATCATTTTTATTCAACGTCAGTTCAGTAGGATAAATGTCTTTAATTTACATTCAGCAGTCGTCCTTTATTGATAACCAATATATCATCCAAATATCTAAAAGTGTTTTTATGTCATTTTATCAGATGTTGTTTCGATGAGTCTTTGCTAATTTTATTCATGGAACTCGTAACAATACAGAAACAGGTCTGCAATAAGTGGTGCACATTTAGACCCCATGGGAATTCCGATGTCTTGACCATTTACAAAATTTCCTAAGAGAACAAAGATGTTATCAAATAAAAATTAATCTATTATGTGTAAGGTTTTTGTGCTGCTGCGGAAGCCAGTACATAGTTGAAGTTATTATTTTATTCGGTTCTGCTTGTAAATAAATAGCTAAAACTTAATGTTTGTTACAGATGTAGTTTCCCGAAAATGGAAAAGTTGAAATGTTGGGAAATTCGTGATTTCATTTTGCAGTACCTAAATATAAAACACAAATGATTTTACTGACAGCCTTATCAGCCGGGACAAAAACAAAGTCTATGGTGAGTCCTTTTACTGAGGAATGATTCCTCTCTCGGTCATGCACGATGTATATGTATTAAACATAATGTAAAACAAATCAGTATAGAGTCTTATAAATGTATTAAGTAGCGTGGCCACAATGTTACAATCGTTACATAAATGTATGAAATCTAACTTGTTGTCCTGATCAATATCACCATATTTTGTATTAAAAAAACGGAGTATGTAATACATAACCTTTTGTAACATTAATCACCAACAATACGCACAGTAAAGCATATCACATTAACTTGCATTAATACAGATGTAAAGTTGATGACGTTCAATATGTTAACGCGTTTTACACCTCAAACTTCTCGATAAAAAAATGTTGAGAAATTAAAGCATATAGACATTACAACATCAATGTTTCAATCACAAATGGTTAATCGTAAGCTATTCTTTTTTCAACTGACCATGTAAGCGCCAGATATTTTACCAATGTTAGCGCCAGATATTTCATCAATTTTAGCAAAAAGCAAAAAGTGAAATTAGCAATGCCCATTTTTACTAAGTAAGTTATTGATTGTAGAATAAAAATTGTAAATAGTACCAATAAGACAATATAGTTATATCTTTTTTATGAAAAAACACAACTAATAGTATAAAATATTATTTCCCTTTTATTTTCAATTGATGAATGCATGCATATACGTAATAGTCTCTTGATATACCCTTTGTTCAAAGATTTTTCATCAAATTGCGAAAGAAACGGTTGCTATATCTTGAATGAATTGAAGACTCATCGATATACCTTTTTGTTAGTAATTTGATCCAGTAAACGAAAACGGCTGGGTGACAACGGCCATTACATATCGTGCATTCATTTCCTTTAATTTTTTCTCAAATACGTTTATTTCATGATTTGTCAATGCAATCCACTTTTATAAAAAAAAAATATTAAGCCATCATGAAATTATTGTTTACAGTTTTAATATGTTGGCTTTAATATGTTAGTTTTTCGCTAATAAATGGCCTATCGAGTACACAGTTAACGGATTTATTCCGCTAAAATTGGCTGTAATTTCTGCGCTTAAACTTCCCATAGTAGTTTTAATTTGTTCGCTAAAATGGCCTGCGCCAGGGTCTTTACTTCAGACAAAATCAAAAGCAAAAAGCAAAAACAACAATAAATACAACAACAAATCTTTGTATTCGCCAATCACGGCGCTGTTGTTGAGCAGAATAATAACAATGATAATTGTTCTGCGTTATGCAAACCATAATCGATGCACAGTTTTGAAATATCTATTTAGTAGTTTGTAGAAAGTGATGTTCGTGACATTGTTGTTAGGAGTCTAATGTGTGATCCTGATCCTGATCCTAATACCCTATTGTCTATAAAGTGAAAGATGTTATATGTAAAAAATGAAAACAACACGTTTGTAAGTTTATCTCGTCCGAAGCGCTTTTCTTGATTTACCTTCAGTAGGAACGATCAAAGCTGAAAATTTGAAGTTAACAAGCTATACGACCAAAGAGATACCAAAAGAAATAGCAAAATCCAATTAAGTCAATTGCCTAAGGAAGTTAAAACCAAAGTTTCTTTATAATTTGAAAAACTTTAAACGCACAATTTTAGAGAGGATGGCGTAGTCAGTTTATTTTCGACTTATGAGTTTGACTGTCCCTCTGGTATCTTTCGTCCCTCTTTTAGATCATGTCAGTAGTAAAGTACTTTAGATCATGTCAGTAGCAAAGTACTGACTTCTGAATAGATGAAACCCTTCGGGACTGAAGGCTTACCATTTGATCATAAATAAAAGAGGGACTAAAGATACAAGAGGGACATTCAGACCCATAGATGGAAAATAAACAGACAACGCTATGGCAAAAAAAAAGACAATCAGACAAATAATAGTACACAGACACAACATAGAACACAAAAGATTAAGCAACACGAACCCCCCAAAAAACCTGGTGTGATCTCAGGTACTCCGATAGGGTAAGCAGATCTTGCTCCATATTTGGCGCCCGTCATGTTGCACATATTATTACAATCTACGTAAATAGTCTATATATATATTTACATTATTCACATATTTTTGGTAAAACAAATAAAACATAGAACATAACATCAACATTGTCAATTTAAGTATGTTCGCTACTCTGTTAAAAAATAACAAGCTTTTTAAAAGACTATTTTAAATTGATAGTATATAAGTAAATACACAAAAAAGTAGAAGAAAATGGAGGGTCCGTGTGCTCGTTTTCGAGATATAAGCCATTGAAAATTTGGCGGGAAATAATTCTCTCTAGATTTTTCTTATATTTAACACTGGCACCTTAATTGTTTCAAAAACTATAAAAAAAAAAATAACAAGAATTTTATAAAATTTTGAAATGTGGCTTTATAAACTTTACGTCATAAAATTATGAAAAGAAATACTGGGCAAAATTTGTTAATGACAATACATGGATAAAACCAGAGGATTCTGAAAATCTAGCAAAAAATCAAAAAATGGAGGAGCAAACATCCTTAAGTCGATTCCACACTTTTGTCTTTTAACATTTTCTTATAAAATTTAATTGGTCTTGTCATTCGTGTCTCTGTTGTAACCAGTTGGTCTCTTCACTTTCCTTCACTGGCTTCAATTTCTATGCTAAACATGATAGGTAGACCAGTAGAATTTGCGTCGGACCAGTAGAAATTTGTCGATAAAACTCACTGATTGCATCGCAATTTCGGTTTGTTTGCAAACGAATTTACCTGGAAATCAATTTTTGAAACACCACTGGACTAAAAAATAAATGAGTGTCATTCAAAAGGCAGATCGGAATAAAGTTTATGAAATTGACAAAAGGAAACGTAAATTAAAAAAAATCCTCGGCAAAAGATCGCGAATTTTTAAATTATATAGTCGATCGCAATGTAGTGAATTGTATAACATATGAAAAATTTGTCCCGGTTGTTGAAGAGTGGAACATTTCTGGGCAGCGCTCAAGACGACTCAGTCAGACACCCTATGCTCGTCATGAGAATTGTGGTGATGTGGAAGACAATGTTGACATTTTTTTCTGTCCTTGATCCTGATTTTGATGAAGAAAATCATTGAAATTATTAAAGCCTTTATCAAAATCAGGATCGAGACTCTATCTTTTTCGTGTCTAACATAAGTTAAAGAAAGCATGAGTATAAAAGTAAAAATCGTTCATTTACATTAGGGTTTGTCAAATGAGTGTAATTTTTGCAGGACCAGTAGAAATGCCGCCGGACCAGTAGATTTTTCATTTCCACTGGTCCGGCTGGCTAATACACAAAAAAGCTTAAATTCGACCCCTATAGGTAGGACACATTTGTGAAGAGGGAACGGATTATAGTTACGACATAAGGAAACTATCCGATATCATCTGTTAAACGGATATTCCATAACGGTTTTTGTGATTTTACTTTTTTTAGTTAAATTAGTACAACACCTCCCCTTTAAAACATCTACACCAAATGCTGAAATAAATAAAGCATACAATAACTAGACTGTCTGCTTTTGTGATATCTTCTCTGAAGTTAACCGGCCGATATTGAATCATAAGCCAACATGAATTTTGTAAGAAGTGAGATATATGAGAGAGAATTTGGCTTTTCAAGACAAATTTGGCTTTCCTTGTCAATACTTCTTTGGTTTTACGGCATTCCTCTTATTTCTTGGCATGTACTCTACATTTCGTTTAACATTTAATAACAAATCCCGAAACACTTCATAAATTTGCATGATCAATATTCAAAGTTTCCTATTCAATATTCAATACGGTCACGGTCCACCATTTTATTCCAAAGAACGTAAATGCATGAGCTGATTAACATTGCAAATTAAAACCTTAATTTTTTTATTTTTTTATATTGCAGAAATTTCAAATATAATATGTTTTGCATTGTACACTTCAGAAGCAGTTCAAGAAGAATCTTTTGGACATCCGTCTCAAATTTTTCCAAGCGGATCAAGATATACAGAACTTATTTGTTATGATCGTGCAAAGATGTACGTGTTTCAGTCAACCGAATCATTTGATGCTAGAAACATCCAGATTCTACTTCTTCCGCTTTCCAAGGAAAAATTTGGTATACAGGAATCAGTCAGCTGTTATTACAATTCAACAACTTGCAATATTGCAGGCACGTCTTTAACAAACAGGTAATTTTGAACAGAAAAATCATCTAATAATTTTCAGTATTATGTAGGAACATATTTCATGTCTAAGAGACTTTTTTGGCTTTCGATGTACTTGAGAATGTGATTTACAGCAAAAAAGTTCCATTGAATTATATGTATTTACCAATAAGGTTAATTATTTCACACAAAATGTTGGTAATGTGGCAGATTATGGAAGTTAAAATTTGACGATACCAGAGCAATACATGTTCAATCAAATCTCACCTCCAAAAAAGACTATTCAGAAAAATGAGAGAAATAAAATTCTAAAGACAACTATAGGTGAACTCATCACTAGTAAATCGAATTAAGCTTGAACGGACAAAAAAGTATTAACGGCATTTAACAGAGATTAATGAAAATTGAATAAAAATTGACAAATATTAAAAAATATTTTTAATGCATTTTAATCCATATCAAATATCTTAATTTCAGTCAAATAGATTCCCTTGCGGTATTCAAGCTATTTTGAGATGTGGTTAAACTGCTTCAAACTAATAAGCCGAACCCCGTTAAACGTAATCAAACTGATGTTAAGTCCTTTTAAACTTTAAATTTCCGCATTTTTCTAAGGTGAATCACTCAAGCAAAACAGCATCCCCGTGAATCTATCGTTAATCCGTTCCGAGCGTTATCTATTTAAGATATTTTACTGGTGGTTAGTTTTAATATGCAATATGTTTTTTTATATATGTTTTCCAATATTTAATGTTATACGCATATATGTATATTAGAATGTATAATGTTATACAAGTGGTGATACTTTATTAGAAAAAAATAATCTGAATATCACAATTATGTGCCCTTAACCCATTGTGAAAGGGTAAATTATTGTTGCTGCCATTAAGGCATTCATTCGTTCTTTTGTTCGGGAAAGGTGACATAACATTTGCAATGTGCAAAAGGTTTAATATCGATTATTTCCGCTAATCATTGTATTTCATATGTGGTCTAGATAGGTTTAACAGAGTAGTGAATAAATGGTCAAACAATTAATGAATAGAGAAACTTTTGAGAAAAATATAAATAGAGAATCATTCGTTTCAAAAGTATAGAAAAAAAGATAATTGTTTTTAAAAAGGAAATAATTATGATAACCATTCTGATTATAGAGATTTATTATCTACTGAAAAAAAAATTATCTACAATTTTTTTTTTATCTTATTACAAAAATCTTTGATAGGAAAGTCATTTTCATGAATGAGTATTATTTTGATATATATAGTGCCAAAAAAATCATACAATATAGAAATTTACCCGACATCCCTACCCTCACCCCTATCTATACCCTAAATGAGGGACTTCCTAAATGCATTGTTCATTTCTTATTCATATGTAAGTGTCTGATGGATCCAATCGTATGTAAGAAAAGAAGATGAGTAATCGAACACTTAATTGAACATAGATACTTAGCCGTTATTGTTTGTTATATAATTATACCGTTATTCAGAAATAGGAGAATTATAACGATTTGGAATTTTTCAACTTGTTCAGTTTATTTTATATTCAATCAACTTCACTAGTATCTCTCTCTGATCTTTTTTTACCCAAAAAGTGTGGTCACTGAAAAGTTTAAGCGACATCACGATTTATATCACATTGAGTCATATATATACTAAATTATAACCCTGGTACTTTTGATAACTATTGCAGACATTAATTATAAAATTGATTAAGTGTTTGCTTGAACTAATTTTGTTTGTGAATTTTTATCAATTTTAACATGGAAATGGAAGCAAGTGAACGAAGCGAGGGAACAGCAACAGTGACACGCATAACAAGCCGTAACATCTACTAATCAAATATTTTAAATTAAACAAAATTAAGACCAATAAATTTCTATTTGTAACTGTAAGCAGAAAAAAGTGTGGACCGACCTAAGTTGACAATGTGGATGAAAAGTCCTATTTGTTTTACCATAAATATTTGATTTATGTAAAGAGTTATATTAGATATAAAATAACTTTTTATTCTATGAATTAGATTAACAAATATAACCGATTCAAGTTGAAAAAAGTAAAATCATAAAAAAACTCACAGGAATATTCAAAACGGAAAGTCTCTTATCAAATAGCAAAATCAAATGATAAAACAGATCAAACGAATGGATAACAACTGTCATATTCCTGACTTGGTACAGGCATTTTCAAATGTAGAAAATGGTAGATGGAACCTGGTTTTATAGCGCTAAACCTCTCACTTGTGCGACGGTCGCATCAAATTCCATTATCTTGACAACGATGCGTGAACAAAATGCCACACACAGGGGTACAACAACAACACAAACCCCACCAAAAACTCGGGTGATTTCAGGTGCTACGGAAGGAGGTAAGCAGATCCTTCTTCACATGTGGCACTTGTCGTGTTGATCATGTTATTACAAAGCTAGTAAATAGTCTAATTCGGTAAGTCACATTCGTGAAAAGGGAACGTTATTTTAGTTACGACAAAGGGAATAGTTTATGCAACTAAAAATGTGTTGTATGATTAATAATTATACACCTGTTTACAAAAACGAAAGAACTAACTTTAGGTAATCCTGCGACCTTCAACAATGAGTGAAACCTACAAACAATTAAAGAGTGTAAACCAAATGCCCGATTTACAATCAAATAATAAATGAAAATCAATTATGGTAGACTTTTGGATAAGTCATATACTTGAGGCGGTGTTTAAAATGGTTGTCAGCGTTATCCTAGAGAGTGGTGTTTCATCAAAAAATATAATACAATGAAAAGCAACTCCAAAAGATATCGATAACAAGCTAGTTTTTGAAAAGAATATCAAAAGTACAAATTACAAAGTTACGATCTTATATTAAATATCAGTTAATGAAAGCATGTTTACCCATCTTGTTTTGTTGCAAAAAAAAATCAGTTTTATATACAAAGAAAAACAAGTATTATGATACCCATGGTATTAAGAAATAGAAGAGCCTATCAATACTAGTAACTCTACTTCTAGTGCCACGTGGTTATTTTTTAACACTAGTTATTGAGTTAGAATATATGTAACCAGGTTGTTTTGGTTGTATATTAAAATAAACACCTCAGCATCGATGGATTCGTTTTATTGTGAAGTAATATATACAATATATGAAATGACCCTGCATTATAAATAAGAAAATCAACAAGGAGTTACGGAAATTTAAGTCCTTATATAGACAATAATAGTCTATTGACTTGACATATTAACGATATAAGGATGAGGCTAAGAAACGGGAAAATGCGAGGCTCCTGTCAGCAGTAACGTCCGGAAGATATTTAAAAGAATATTATTGCACAATTTGTGTACAACAGGTGACATTGATCAGTAACAAATATGGCAACCGGGTTTCAGTTCGAACACCCATCATTAAATTGGGGTGCACCAGACGTGTACCAAGAATTTCAAAGATTCAAACAACATGTTGAGTTTACATTCAAGGGTCCCCTAGTTAAGGCAGAGCCTGCTGACCGTGCAGGTTGGTTAGGACTATGGATTGGACAACAAGGACGTGAAGTCTACAAAACTTTTGTGTGGCAAGAAAATGAGCAAGACAACCCCGACATAATTCTAGGAAAACTGGAAACATACATCCGCCCTAGGACAAATAAACGTGTAGCCAGATTTAAAGCATGTCAAAGGAAACAAACTGAAGGTGAGAACTTTGATAATTTTGTTAAAGACCTCAGATTATTATTGATGGACTGTGACTATGGAAACACCGAAGATATCTTGATAGATCTAATAATCAGTAGCGTTAAACATTCAAAAGTTCAAGAGAGAATGCTTGACAAAGGCTCAGATTTGACTATAGCAAAAGCTATTGAGATTGGGCAACAATTTGAACTATCACAAAAACAACTCAAAATGATTCGTGGCGAAGAAATTCTACGCGTCAGTGAACACTCTTACGACAAAAAGAAAGATCACAAAGGTACAAAACAACAATACCGTAGACCGCCTGTAAACACTCAAAATAACAATAGACAAGATAAAAGAAGACGATATACCTATCATCATGATCATCAGTCAAAATGTGGAAATTGTGGAACAACGCATGGAAACAACAGATGTCCAGCAAAAGGCACAACATGTAAATACTGTAAAAAGCCTGATCATTGGTTAAAAGTTTGTAGAAAGAGACTTAGAAAAATCAACATGATTCAAGAAGTAGATCAGAACAGTTGTGATAGTCAAGATAGTGGAGATGAATTATTATACATATCAACCGTAAAAACCGAGACTTGGTGAAACTCAGAAGATAGATGGATTGTAGACGTTCACATCGGTGACAAGGCACTTCCGGTCAGAATTGACACCGGTGCAAAGTGTAGTATTATTTCCAAGAAATCCCTCAATAAATTAGAATTAAAGAGTAAAATGTTTGAAATTACCGATTCGAAGAAAATTCGGTAATCGTACACAGGACACAAGATTCAACAGATCGGTAAAATAAGACTTCCGGTTATATTCAAGGATCGTGAAATTTATGAAACTTTTGAAATTGTCGATATGGAACAGGACAATATTATCAGTGGCGACTTTGCAGTGAGTTTGAATCTCTGGAAAAGAATAGACACAATTGACACCATAGAGGAAATTGTTAAGCCAAATGAATTGTCACATGACTTTCCAGAACTGATAAAAACTTCTGGAACATTACCAGGTGAATATCGACTCACAGTAGCTGAAAATGCAAAGGGTGTAGTGCATGCACCGAGACGAATTCCTGCCGCTATTAAGGAAAAAGCGATAACTGAACTTAGAAACATGGAAGAAAACGGTTACATAACAAAAGTTGAAGAACCGACAGAGTGGGTCAGTTCCATGGTAGTCGCACTCAGAAAGGACAAAGTTAGAATTTGTATCGACCCGAAAGATCTGAACGAAGTGATTCAACGTGAAAACTATCCGTTAAAGACAATTGAAGACGTAATACCGTTGATACCAGATGCAACGGTATTTTCGGTACTAGATGCTAAGTCTGGATTCCTACAAATTAAACTAGAAGAACCGTCTTCATATTTGACAACTTTCAATACTCCGATTGGCCGATATAGATGGTTTCGCTTACCTTTCGGAATCAAGTCCGCACCAGAAATATACCAGTGTATTATGGATCAGATGCTCGAAGGCATTATAGGAGCTACCGCTATTATAGATGACATTCTTATTGCAGGCCGAAACATGGAAGAACATGACAAAATTCTGAAACAAGTGGTTGAACGTGCTACTAAACATAACTTACGTTTAAATTTTGATAAATGCTTTGTGAGAAAAGCTTAAGTTGCGTACATGGGCCATGGTATCACCGACAAAGGACTCCTACCGGATCCTGCTAAAATTCAGGCTGTAGTCGAAATGCCTGCTCCACAAAACAAGGAAGGTGTTCGTAGATTCTTAGGACTTGCTCAGTACCTTTCAAAGTTTATACCAAATCTCAGTCAAGTGGATGCTCCGTTAAGGACACTATTGAAATCTGATGTTTTATTCATATGGGAATACGAACAGGAAAAGAGCTTTCATGAATTAAAGCGTTTGTGTAGTACAACGCTAGTTCTTGCATTTTTCGATGTTAAGAAACCTGTTGAAATCGAGTGTGATGCTAGTCAAGAAGGGCTAGGCGCCGTTTTAATGCAAGAAGGCCGTGTTATTGCTTATGCATCTCGTTCCTTATCTGAATCTGAAAAACGTTATGCACAGATTGAGAAGGAGATGCTCTCCATAGTGTTCAGTACGAAGAAGTTTCATTGTTATATTTTTGGGAAGAAAACTATCATACATAACGACCATAAACCGCTAGAACAAATTTTTAAAAAGCCATTATTTAGCAGCACCGCTTCGTATACAGAAAATGATGTTAAAATTACAATGGTACGACATTCAAGTGTGTTATCGGAAGGGAAAAGACATGAAAATATCCGACGCTTTATCGAGAGCATTTTTGTCCGTAGAAAACAATACTGAAGAAGGAGATATTGTCCAGGACATGATTTGCATGATATCAGTCAGCAAGGACAAATATTCCGAATACAGGATGCAACAAAATCCGAATTGTTTGAACTTAATATAATAATTCTTAAAGGATGGCCAGATCTTAAAGTCGAAACTCCGTTTGAAGTCCGAGAGTACTGGGATTCTCGTGATCAGTTATCTGTTCTTGATGGAATTATTTACAAGGGACTTAAAATTGTGATTCCGCCCAGTTAACGTGACAACATGTTAAAACTCATACACAAATCTCATCTTGGCATGACAAATTGTAAGAAACGTGCTCGAGGAGTAATGTACTGGCCACGTATGAATACAGAAGTTGAGCGATACATTGAAAATTGTGCGCTTTGCGCGTCATATCAAAATCAGCAGCCAGCTGAACCGCTTAAACCTACTCCGACCCCGGATCTACCGTATATGTTAGTTGGATGTGACTTGTTTGACTTTCAGAGTAAAGCTTACATACTTACCGTGGATTATTATTCTAAGTACATTGATGTGTTACCGTTGAATTCAACCAATACTACAGCTATAGTTGAAGCGCTAAAATCCATATTTGCAACACATGGAATACCAACTACATTACGTTCAGACAATGGACCACAGTTTAGTTCGTCCGAGTTTAAGAAGTTCAGTAAGGAACTCGAAATTGACCACCAAACATCGAGTCCACATTTTCAAAGTGCAAATGGTGAAGCCGAAAGATCAATACAAACCGTTAAAAATCTCTGGAGAAAATCTGATGACAAACATTTGAGCCTATTAGATTACCGTACTACACCATTAGAAGGAATTGACTTGTCGCCTTCCCAACTTCTGATGGGTAGACGACCGAGAAATACTCTGCCTGCGTCAAAAGAAGTGTTGAAGCCTAATATGAACAACTCAATGAATGTAAAAAGACACTTTGACCGCGAGAAAGAAAAGCAAAAGTTTTATTATGACAAACGCAGAGGAGTGAAAGAATTACCAACAATAAATGATAAATGTGCCGTGCGTATGACACCTTTACCCGGCAATAAGCTAGATGTAAGCAAAGCACGCGACGAGGAAGTGATGCGCTCAGATGTGACAATGACTAAATCAGGAAGGCTTGTCAAGAAACCAGAGAAGCTTGATTTGTAAAATTTTGTGAATTAGACTTTTAAGTTTTCTCATATTAGCGTAGAACTTTATGAGCGAGTTTCATTTTTTTAGTTTTCATTAGAATATACTTTAAAGTTGCTAGTTCCGAAATCCGAAATTTTCATATAATGACAATTCAATTTAATTCAATTTGTGAGTGCGATTAGAGACTTTTAAAATTCTTCAATTAGTTTCATTTGCGAGAGAAAGAGAGATGTAATATCATTCAATTGTTATCATGTAGTTTGCTGTTATCATGTAGTTAATACTTATGCATAGGTGACTTCGTTACCTTCCCCATCCTTGTAACTTCCCTTATTAAAATAAAACGTGCAACTCAACTGTGGTTGTTATTACAAACATGCAGCAAAAATTGACATTAAATGCAATTGAAACAAACCTCTATTGTTTAAAGTAATAGGACAGACAACTATGTAATGATTTTTTCGCAAATACATTGAACATATGTTCAACACCTATTTCTGTGCATCGATTAAACAACTTTTTTTTAAATATGAATTAAATTTCCATGATCTTTTTTCTTCGTAAAATATTCCAACCACATGTCATCAAATCAATTGTTGTAAAATATTCAAGTTTACGATTGTCAGCACTAAATCTTTTAGGTAGCAATACACAGTTAAGAAAAAAACTTAAAATTGACACTCATAATTTTTAACTAGCCTCTTTCCTTAGCTTTCTAACAAATAAGGCTTAATGCTTGTGTATTCCATGTGCATATATATATGGAAACAACACCTTCCATAGATTTGATTTCCAATCGTTAAAATGGGGAAATATTATCTCTTTTTGGTTTAACCATGGCAACAATCTGCATTTATTTGATACAAAATATTGCAAAAAGGGGATTGAAAATGTCATAAAAGTACCTTAATTTTATCCTCAGGCGAATTTCAATCCATTAGAGTGATATCTGTAATGAAACCATAGACATTCATAAAAAGAATCATATGCATTTCAGCTCATTTTCAACTAAAGGGTCAAATCTTTGTTGAAAAACACTACAATAATTTCTGGACCTATGGGCGGTACGGATGTGAAAATACGGACTGTCAAACAGAAAAATCGGTTATAATTATAAAATGTATGCAAAAAAAAAATCTTGATTTCACATCAACCAACTAGGAAGGCAGTATCATTGTTCCGCTGTCTAAAACAAAAACTTTCATATTTAAAATCTCAAAACTAAAATTTAACTATAATTTATATTACTTATTTATTAACTTGGAAAACCCAAAAAGTAAAAATAAACATTGTCGCTCATGTTCCATGCATATAAATTTGAATCTTTTAAAGGGACCACATAGCAGTTTAATACGTATACCTTGCGGTACATATGTCATTACTATAATTCGTTTTGAGTGAGCAAGGTTTGGCCATAAAAATATAAAACTTCAAATGATTAGTAAATATTTTTATTTCTATTTTCATTAATTCATAGAATTGATTAATCTATTTCTATTTTGCATTTTTATAAATATTTTGAATTGTTATTTTCTGTTTCTAGTATGCATTTTGCTCTTTGGAATTTTTTTTTTTTATCAGGGTCTATAGTTCGTCAGTGGACATTTCAACACATTGATAGGACATTTAAGCGGAGAAATATCGGACGTTTAGGCAACAAATTATAGCCTATGTAAGCGCAAGATATTTAACCAATGTTAGCGCCAGATTTTTCATCCATTTTAGCAAAAAGTGAAATTATCAATACGAAAGTTATTTATTAATTGTAGAATAAAACTTGTTGATAGTATCAATAAGACAATATAGTTATATCTTTTTATGAAAAAAAAACAAGTTAAAGTCTAAAATCTTTTATTTTCAATTGATGAATGAATGCATATACGCAATGGTCTCTTGATATACCCTTTGTACAAAGAATTTTCATCAAATTGCGATAGAGACAGTTGCTTCACTTCATCTTGAATGAATTGATGATTCATCGATATATCTTTTTGTTAGGAAGTTGATCCAGTAAACTAAAATGGCTGGGTGATAATAGCCATTCCATAGTGTGTTCTTATTTCCTTTTATTTTTTTTCAATTACATTTATTTGATGATATATCAATGTAACCCACTTTTATAAAAGAAAATTATTAAGCCATCATTAAATTACTGTTCACAGTTTTAATATGATGGCTTTAAAACAACAAGGTAGTTTTTCGCAAAAATGGCCTACCGAGTATACAGTTGAACGGTTTAATTCCGCTAAAATGGGCTATAATTTCTGCGCTAAAACTTCCCATAGTAGCTTTTAATTGTTCGCTAAAAATACCTGCGCCAGGGTCTTTACTTGAGACAAAATCAAAGCGTAAGCAAAAAAAACCAATAGATACAACAACAACAAATCTTTGTATTTGCCAATCACGGCGTTGTTGTTGAGCGGAATATTAATAAAGATAATTGTTCTGCGTAATGCAAACCCAAATCGATGCACAGTTTGAAAGATGTCTTTAGTAGTTTGTAGAAAGTGGTGTTTGTGACATTATTGTAAGGAGTCTAACGTGTGATCCTGATCTTATCACCTTATTTTCTAGGGTATATACCTAAACCATTTTTCATAAAAGAGGGACGAAAGATACCAAAGGGACAGTCAAACTCATAAATCTAAAACAAACTGACAACGCCATGGCTAAAAATGAAAAAGACAAACAGAAAAACAATAGTACACACGACATAACATAGAAAACTAAAGAATAAACAACACGAACCCCACCAAAAACTAGGGGTGATCTCAGGTGCTCCGGAAGGGTAAGCAGATCCTGCTCCACATGTGGCACCCGTCGTGTTGCTTATGTGATTACAAATCCGGTAAATAGTCTAATTCGGTAGGTCATATTCATGAAAGGGAAGGGGATTGTAGTTACGACGTAAGGAACATATCCGATATCTTTTGTGAAACGGTTATTCCATAACGGTCAACCAACTCGTGATGGCGTCCGTAAAATTTACGAAGGGATGATTTCAACTTCACCATTTGGAACTCTTGGTTTAATAGCTTCCTTGTGAGCAGCAAACCTCTATCAAGCAAATCATGATAGGAAATGCAAGCACGGGAATATCGTATCAATTGGGAGATATATACCCCGTATGCAGGTGCTGCTGGAATGTTGCTACTTAGAAATGGAAAGTTCACAATTGGAAAGCTGAAATCATCTCTTTTGTCGTAAAGTTTTGTTTTCAACCGACCCTCATTGTCAATTTTTAGATGTAAGTCAAGATATGAAGCCGACTTAACTGTATCTGTAGTATCCTTTATCTCTAGTTCGATTGGATAGATGCGTTCAACATAGTCACAAAATTTTGAATTCTTTAGTGAAAGAACATCATCTAAAGCGGAAAGTAGAGTTAAAGGATATTGCTAACTTCTTATCTTTCTTCCTAAGTTCCTGCATGAAGTCAGCCTCATAATAATAAAGAAACAAGTCGGCGAGTAGATGGGCACAGTTTGTTCCAATTGGAATGCCGACAGTCTGTTGAAAAATACGTCCTCCCTATTGCCAAAACACTATATTTCTGTATTTAATAGAAAAAAATCCTTCAATTTGGAACAGAAATTACTGAGTAGCATTTTCCTTAAATGTTTTTTTTTATAGAAAAATTAAATGTATTTTATTTCGTTTGAAATAGGGTTTTTCCCGTTTGCTATTTGTAGTAATTATTTATAGATGGGAACTAGTATTACTAATTCGGATACTGGTTTTGTAACAGTATGTACTATTTATACATTTGATGTTAGGTGCATAAGGCACGAGGAAAGTTTTGGCGGTATTTTAAGGGTGGGTTTAATGGTACTGTATAAAGTTTGGCATTTAAATGTATTAGTATCGAAGGTGCTCGCAGTTACGTCGAATTGAAGTTGGTCACAAAGTTATATATGCAGTTGCTGCTATGTTTATTATACGTATAGGCGTTGGAGGTATTAGCCGGGGGAAAAGAAACGATGCGAAAGAGGAACAAGGTTTATATGAAAGCACAATGAACGGAGTTGAGTATAATGTTGACTTTATTTACAATTTTAGAATCATGTCTGGAGATCATATTATTAATTTAAAAGCGAATATCAATATAATGTGTTCTTTTAAAAACCGTTTTACAGGTTTATGATTTTATTTTAAATACTACATAATTTGGTTATATTATTCCATTCAATACTGAACCATGTTGAGTTCATTAATCTGATAACAAATCAGCTTTTAAGCATGCAACTTTTATTTAAAAGTTGATAGATGAAATTCTCACTAAATATTACAGTGTCCACCTTTTGTAGTAAATCTGATTAATGTTTCAGTACAAAGTTCAGGTAAAGAATTCGTTAGACTTGTATTAGGTTTGAAACATGTACACAAATATATAGAAAACAAAAGGTTAAATATGAAGGCATTAACTTTTGCACATAATTTAATATATGTATACATTTGATTTGAAGCATAGATGAGAATTGTAATCATCAATTTTATAGGATTTTTCATAAAAATACCACAGTTTTGCTTTCATTTTATCAGCAGGTCGCATTTACTATAAAACAATCAGAGTTTTAGTACCTTGTTTGAGACCTAATGTTTGAGATAATTGTTTTTCCCGGATGCCACAAATCTGCAGGTGTAGGTATAAAAAGTAGCCCGTTTTATGTGAGATAAATCGGACAGAACCAAGAGTTTAACTTGGAGAGACTTTAAAACGGTAAGCAGTTATATTTTACAGTCCGTACACATGGTACATAACATATATATTGAGTGGAAAACTTGTTTAATTTACACCGATGATCAGAATGTAACAAAGATAATAAGAAAAATTAGTACGAAGTCGGAGCTTCCGACATAGCTTTAGAGTTTGTTTTTTGTTGTTGTTGATATGATAGATATGATATATATGTATGTTTAGATTTTCATGGATGTAACATAAATAATCACACAGCGTGATTAAAGTTAATGTATATAGATATGAGATGTATATGTTCCAGGGAATTTGTGAAATCAGTCAAAATCACTGAAATTTCAGGGAATTTGTAAAACCACTGAACTGATTAGTGATTTTATAAAATCCCTGATTTTGACAAGTGATTTTACAAAATCCCTGAAATAATTAAGATCTTTTTCTCAGATTCACTGATTAAATTCAGAGAATTTGTAAAATACATTCATTCATTTTTTTTAAAGAATTTCTGTGAAAAAAGACTACAACAGTAACACTTGAGTGTTCAACTTCAATATGCAATAAGTTTGAGGTTAATCTAGTCTTTATTTTAATATTAAGTGAGCGCTTTTCATGCACAAAACAACTAACATACCAGACTTGGGGTCAATTACATTGGAATGTAATTAATTAAATTACACATTACATTGCAAAAATGGTCAATTACACTAATTACACATTACACAGTTTTTGAAATGTAATTAATTAAATTACAATTACTTTACTAAAGTAATTAATTAAATTACACATTACATTTCATCATGATATTTTTTAACAATAATTTACATGTTTATATAATGCATGTGTAAAATTTTCATGTAAGCAGAGTTTAAGCGTTGCATGATAATAATTTAATATAGTTATTTTAATGTTTTGTCAATTAGTCTGAATCTCTCTAGTCTGAAAACAGCAATTGTACATAGTCTTTCGACAGAGCTAATGTTGTACAAGATATTGTTTGATCAGGACATGGAAGTTTTTTTATTAGAAGATCATTATATTGATAGGAGAGGGAATTTGTTCCTATTAACTTCATCAAGGGGTATTTTGACATCTCAGAAATAAAATCATTTGAATTAAACATAATATAAATAAGGAAATTATAAATGAATTTAAAATATTTTTTTATTTTACTTTAAAAATATAAAAAAGTGCTTGTCACAATATTGAAAATAATTTTTAGTACAAACAATGTACATTAAAATGATGTATATAATGTCTCAATATTAGCCATATTTTGCTAATTAGATAAAATATCTGTAATAGTGGCATTGTCCCTGGACATTTTAATCTGATTAATTGCTGTTTGTTATTATAGCTGTTAATTTTTAATTCTATAATCCTTTTGTGTATACTAATTTGACAAAATGATTGTATGCAGTGATTTTAAATTCTAAATGAACTGCCTCAGAAAGATGTTTTACAGTGACACATTTCATTGTTTGTGTTTTAACAAGGTGTTTATTACTTATCAATCTATTTAGTTAAAGATCTTTCTTAAAAACTGAACAACCCTAATATATATGATTATCACATTTTTAAATTATAAGACTATTAAAAAAAAATCTGTAGGTCAAATTATATATATAAAAACTTCAGAAAAAATTACAGACTTCATATATTAAAAAAGCATTGATATTAATATTTGAAAAAATATATATAATTTTCAATTATAAATATTATAAACCACAAATCCTTAACTGTAACACCATAAAAGTACATGTAATTGAAATGTAATTCAAAAGTAATTGAGCATTACATGCTTTTTTCAATGTAATTAATTAAATTACCATTACATGTAATTAAAAAAATGTTCAATTACACATTACATTCAATTACATGGAAAATTGTAATGCATTACACTTAATTACCATTACATTTTTAATTACCCCATCTCTGTAACATACTGTAGAACAATGGCTCAGACATAAATGTCTTGAAATCAAGAGCATTTTGGAATATTTTGTCAATGAGCCACAGAAAGAAGACAAAACAAGCTCTTATCACTACCGTGTTTGAAAGAAAGTTACTGTTTATATTAGTTTTTCTGTATTATTACTGTAGAAAATAAAACCAAGTATATCATTTTTTTTTAAATCAAATATAAAAACTGCACAGTAGGTTGATTGCTGTCATTAGAGAAGAAAAACACATATGTAAGGTATAAGAAATTGAGTGGGTTAGGTCATGTGGTCCAGTGGCAAATATTACATGCATATCAGATCAAGAGCATCCTATTGCTGCATGAAAATTGATATATAAAAAGCAAATAAGTGTTGTATTATTAATTTGCTGCCTACAAAATAACATTTATATTCACAAAATAATAATAAAAAAAAAGACAACAGAAAATATTGGTAATAATACTTTGTTTTGTACTTGCATGTTTATGAATAGGTTAATCTAACCAAGCAAAAATAAACAAAGTTTTACCTACTTTGGTCATTTATCAGACACATGTATTCTATCACAAAGTGGTATAACTTTGAATAAGTTTCTAAAATTTCTCAACTCTTTTAATCCAAATAAAGTAAATATTTTGTTGATAATTGAAGGTATGAAGTTCTTCAATGTGGAGATTTGAAAAAAATTGTTAAAAAACGATATTCATCAGATGAAGATGTTTTAAAGATATTATGTATGTCTTGAAGACATGTACAGCATAGTTAAGAAAATTCACATATCAATAGCTTATAGTGGTAGGGATGTCACCCAAACTTGTCTTGCAAAAATAAGCAAATTCAGAGTGGTCTTAATACCCGTTTATATGCCTTTTAGTCATTATCATTATACACAAGTTCTAGCTCATAGTGTTTATTAAACAAATATATTTCTAAATCATTAGTGATCATTCATTTGGTTTATCTTTATATTAAGAAAAACACATTTCTAATAGCATGTTATACTTTATTGTAATCAGGGATTTTACGAAATCCCTAGCTCTATTTTCAGTGATTTTGTAAAATCCCTAACAATTTCAGGGATTTTACAAAACCACTGAAACTGTTAGTGATTTTACACAACCACTGATTAGTCCAGTGATTTTACAAAATCCCTGATTTTACAAATTCCCTGTAACATATATATGTTTAGACTTTAAAGAGCTATGTTGCGCAGTGTAATTTCATAAAGAATCACAGTGTGATTATAAGTTGATGTATGTAGATATAAGATGTATATATGTTTAGAATTTCATGAGCTATATTGCATTGTGTAACATAAAGAATCACACAGTGTGATTAGAAGTTGATGTATGTAGATATGAGATGTCTATATGTTTAGACTTTCATGAGCTATGTTGCATTGTGTAACAGAAAGAATCTCACAGTGTGATTAGAAGTTGATGTATGTAGATATGAGATGTCTATATGTTTAGACTATCAAGAGCTATGTTGCGCAGTGTAACATAAAGAATCACAGTGTGATTAGAAGTTGATGTATGTAGATATGAGATGTATATATGTTTAGATTTTCATGAGCTATGTTACATTGTGTAACATAAAGAATCACACAGTCACGGCTGGTAATCTACACACGCAGAACATTTGGTTCTGCAATGAAAACCGTGAGAAGATTTTCCGGTTGTGCTTGAGTGGAGTAATTGTCACCGCTTCAAAAGGTATGCGCATTTCTAAATCGTAATTTTCTTATTCAACTGATCAACATATTGAAAATCGGAGAATGTTATGCTGTGGTGAATACTTTAACGACGAGATACATGTATCATTTTCTGTTGTACGTGGAGTTGAACTCCTACAAAATCAGTTGCCCCACGAGAAATTGCCTAAAAAAGTGACATATAAATTTTGAAATGGTTCTATTTAAAGACCACAAGTTCAAATTTACATTTAATCAGTCAAATAGTATGAATGTCATTTTGGGCGGCGTGTACGCTGTCCGGTGTTCATAAACATCTCAGTAAATCTAAAAAACGCATATTTTCATTATGTAATGCGTGAGGGGATCGGTTCTGATTGAGGACATCGTGTATGCGTGAGGGGACGTGAAATCATATCTTCATATCCAAGCTATAAGTCTTTGAAAGTTGCATAAATGTGGTTAGATAGTTAATGAAAAAACACATTTGTGTGCATAAAAAAAAATTATAAGAAATTTTGAAAATAATTGTGGGACGATAGGTTTTATAATAATTATGTTGTACGAAAAGAAAAAAGAAAGTAGTGTGTCAACGATTTTGTTCCTTGCTACAAATAAAAGTTAAAAAAAATCCTATCAACCTAGTATATATATATATTACGAAAAGAGTTATCGCCCCTTGATTTGCTTATTTTAAGAAAATTAATTGTGAAAACACAAATTTCGATATTTGTTTAAATATTTTGATTTATACAACAAATCACCAAGTTTTCTGTATATGAAAAAACAGTCTAACCAATAAATTCCAAATATGTGCCTAATAAAGGCAACTGAAGTAAACCGCTGTTTGAGATTCATAAATCGATTGAGAGAAAAAAACAAATCCGGGTTACAAACTAGAACTGAGGAAAACACATAAAATATAAGAGGAGAACTATACGACACAACAGAAACACAACATGAAAATGTAACACACACAGAAACGGACTATATATATAATATAGCAATGGCCATTTTCTCCGACTTGACGCAGGACATGGTATTTTCTGGCATGCCAAACCTTCCGCTTTTATGGAAATGTTAAATATAACATTTAAATGACAACATTACATGAGAGGACTACAATACAAATAAATGAAAACACATATAGGACAGAGAAAACATAGCTAATAAATGGTACCAGGTTTTTTAAAAAAATATACGCCAGACGTGCGTTTCGTCCACACGAGACTATGAAAAAAGTTCGAATGCCAAAACAAATACATTGAAGACCAAAAGTTCCAAAAAAGTTGTGCCTAATACGGGCAGGGTTATCTGCCTGGGATAAGAGCATCCTTATTATTTATAATAATTCATACGTTTGCAACCAGTATTTTTTTTATAAAATGACTATATAATAGATAAACATGCTAAAATCGAAGTGGTGACTAATTTTAGGATAAAAACGGATACATAAAACAACCCAAAACAGCACATGCAAATTCATAGTCGAGTTAACCAAAGCGATCAACGCACAAAGTGACGTCGCGTTTGAATTTCTAAAAAAAATTACCCCAAATAAGATAGACTTAAGATAGAATTCAAGATAAGATTTGTAGTACTGCTATAACATTTAATAATAGAAATGAAAATTACAATATTAATTAAATCAAATTGTGGTAGTAAACTAGACCGATTATTTGCCCAAATCCACGAATTTAGAAACATATTTGCAATTAATTGATTAGACTGTTTATTCATATAAAGAAAACTGGGTGATTTATTGTTATTTCAGAATTCTATCTCATAATTTTTCTTTATGCACACAAATGTGATTTTTTCATGATCAATCTAACCATTTAAAGGCAACTTTCAACGACTCATATATATAGCTTGTATATAAAGATATGAGTTCACTTCTCCTCACGCATTCACGATGTCCTCAATTAGAACCGATCCCCTCACCCATGAAATTATGAAAATATGAGGTTTTAAAATTTATTAAGATGTCTATCGACACCGATCAGCTTTCACGCCGCCCAAAACGACATTCATACGCATTGGCCGAAAAAAAAAGTAAATTTGAACTTGTAGGTCTGTTAATAGAGCCATTTCAAAATTTAAATGTCACTTTTTTAACATGTATAAGGAATTGCTCATGGGGCAACTGATTTTATAGGAGTTCAACTCCACGTAGAGCAATAAGAAATACATGTGTGTCTTCGTTTAAGTATTCACCACAGCATAGCATTCTTCGATTTTCAATATTTTGATCAGTTGAATAAGAAAATTACGATTTAGAAATGCAAATACCTTTTGAAGCGGTGACAATTACTCCACTCAAGCACAACCAGAAAATCCTCTCACGGTTTTCATTGCAGAACCAAATGTTCTGCGTGTGTAGATTACCAGCCGTGACAGTGTGATTAGAAGTTGGTCTTTATAGATATGAAATATGTATATATCTATAGAAATTTAATGTGTATCTGATTAAGATACACGTTCATGTATATATGAAGTTTTGATTGTTTTCTTCTATTTGCAGAATCAATGGAAACAGTTTGAGAAATTATCCAACGATGTAAGATTTGCAAAAGATTTGTCTGCATTACCATCTATTGCGGAAGTGTCCGGTTCAATATGTCGTATTTGGCGTTCCGATTGTCGACTTGAAATTGAGATTGGTCCAGGTAAGTGGTTAAAGATTTATCTTCAATTTGTAATATCTTAAAGACTTTTTATATCGGCATCTTATTCTGAACTGTTTCATTTCCTATGTTTCTATGTAACTGCGAGCAACTAATCCTATATCTGTGTTTGTCTTGTTTATAGCTTATAGAATTTAGAGATTAAATACTTTAAATTCGGACGAGCAGGGCGAGGGAGAATTTAAATGTATTTCATTTCGTTTGAAATAGGGTATTTTACGTTTGCTATTTGTAGTAATTATTTATAGATGGACACTAGTATAACTAGTTCAGATACTGGTTTTGTAACAGTATGTACTATTTATAAATTTGATGTTAGGTGCATAAGGCACGAGGAAAGTTTGGGCGGTTTTTTACGGGTGGGGTTTAATGGTACTATATAAAGTTTGGCATTTTAATGTATTAGTATCGAAGGTGCTCGCAGTTACGTCGAATTGAAGTTGGTAAATGCAAAAACTTTTTGTGTTTCATATCTTGATAAATTGATTAAAATAAATACTAAAAAAATGTTGGTAGTCGTTTGTTTGTCCTCGTATTATCTATAAAACAGGTAATTTCAGGTTCATCGGGGAAAGTACAACATGATTATCTCCCTTTGTTCCGGAATACAGGTGACGTCATTCGTGTTCTCCCATTATGTAAACAAACAAGCATGGCAGTGAATATGTAAACGACAATACAATAATACAACTATGGACTATCGATTAACAGACGATGAACGTGAACAGATAGACATTCCCAAGGTTAAACTTGCTATGTCAGTACAATCATACATGTATGAACCTGTAAGTCAGGGGATTGCCGGTGCCGAATCGGTAACTGTCGAGCGGTAACTAAATAAAGAAGCCACCATTTTCTACATCCGATGAGGTCCAAATAATTATGACGTCTGGCAAGGCTATTTTTTTTTCTGGGACGCCTTCCTACGACGTCATAACGCTGAACCAATTTTTACGTCTGGAGTTTGAGAGCAAATTTGGGGGGGGGGGGGAACTTTAACACTTCCGGTGAATAGAAAATTTTAAAAACGGTAAATTGTAAAGGACCCGAATTTCCGGAAGTGACGTTTCGTTAGTAATTGTGGGAAAACATCTTGAAACAAAGTAAATGTTTGTCCACCTCAAATGGAATCGTAGCTTATTTTATCTTTTCTTTTGGATATTTCTGGATATATTTTACATCAATAAGCACAAAAAAGGTAGGACTTGGTAACTACGTAAACATTTTCTAACCAGCAATGAAAATTTCATGTCAAAATCAGGTGTCAAAGTTCCCCCCAAAATTTGCTCTCAAACTGCAGACGTAAAAAATGGGTTCAGCATTATGACGTCGTAGGAAGGCGTCCCAGAAAAAAATTAAAATAGCCTTGCCAGACGTCACATGCGTCGCAAAGTGGTTAATAAATCCTTAATGTGACATGCGACGGTCGCAATTTAACCATATGATTTTGTCAAACAATACATGTACAATCAACACCTTTATTTAGTAGTTCTTTGTTGTTGATATATATATAGCTTGAAAATGCAATCAGCAGATTATTGATTTTCTGTCAAATCTAAACGCGAGTTCAAGGTGAATTCCGAGTATCTTCCAATCAGGTAAAGTCCGAGAAACCCGAAAAAAGTAAATAAACAAGATGGTTGAAAATAAATCGTTAAATATATTTCTTTCGCCAAATTCTTTCGCCAATGACGAATTTAGATCGCCACCATTATCATTTTTTCGCAAATTGCGAAAATGGGACCGCCAGCGGAAACTCTGGTGAATACCTTCAAGAAAATAATCCATTTGATTCAAATCATATTATTCATGAGTAAGTATACTGTCACATTGCTAAATTATGCCAGTAGCAAGTAATCCTTCATTATACACTTACTTGTACTATTTCTACTTAAATGAGTATATTCTTTTATTTTGCCAACACAAACCTATCAATTACCCAGTATGGAATCTAGTTTTCTGGAAAGTTCACATTTTTTATCTCCTAATGGAAATTGTTGTATTGTTAATATTAACAGACAAGAAAATAATTAATTTTCTTTGATTAGGTTTTTAACATACAAATCAATTACAAACAATGAATATCACTTGCGCATGCATTTATTTGTGACTGGCACAGAGACTGATGCATAGAAAGCAATTCATGATCAGTTTTCATAGATTTTTATACCAGCAGCTATTTTCAGAAGCACCAGTAAATGTAAATTTTGTATATAATTTCTGGGCCATTTGGCCTCTTGTGTATTGTTGTCTCATTGACACCCATTCCCCTACTCCCCTGCTCGAGCTATAATGATAGATACAGTTGATAATTAAAGTAAGATTTTGTACTTGATTTTTAAATCCTTATCAAGTTTCAAGAGAGTAAATAAACAACCATATGATTTTTTTGAAGAAAACTTCTAAATATGTATGAATAAAGAAGATGTGGGATATACATATATTGGACAGCAACCAAGCAACTTTGTAAAATTTCATTTTTATACGACCGCAAAAATTGATAATTTTTTAGTTGTATATTGGTAGGACGTTGGCGTCGTCGTCGTTGTCGTCCGAAGACATTTGGTTTTCGCACTCTAACTTTAGTATGAGTAAATAGAAATCTATGAAATTTGAACACAAGGTTTATGACCATAAAAGGAAGGTTGGGATTGATTTTGGGAATTTTGGTTCTAACAGTTTAGGAATTAGGTGCCAACAGGGGCATTTTTCTTGGTTTTCGCATAATGGAATTTAAGTTAATAGACTTAAATTTAGTTATCGCCGGGGCCACTCACGGATTGTGTTGCATGTTTTAGATTTACCCAACATGTGTGACGATATATTCTGTGACGTCATTTAGTCCTTTTTAGAATTTCATCGCAGCAAGCAAGCTGTTTAAATTTTGTAAGCGGTAAACTTGAAAATTGAAATGATAAAGTAAACTAATGTAAGAATTTGTATGGTTATAACCTGACTCATGCTTCTAATGTTTATTAGAAGTACTACTTAATCTTCGAAAGAATTCGTTTTATCGATCGTCATTTTTTTTAACCATATTGCATCGCCACGTGGAGAGCACATGCAAAGACTGAATGAGAAATTGGTCCCATGAATGGATTATTCGTTTTCATTTTTATAATTATTTAATTTTTACAAGTGTGAGTAATTAGTTGCAACATTGTCCTAAGATTTGCAGATTATAATCATGTTTACCATGCGTCGACTCATTGTATATTTCTACATAAATTAGATGCACGACGAGTTTAATTTGTTTTTAGTTTAATTTTTTTATATATTACTTTTTCCCCATATCTTATACTATTGAAATTGAGTATTGACAGATCGTCTACTGCCTATGGGTAAGCCTAACAAATTGTATTTTGCGCTGTAACAGATCACGCAGGTTAGTAACGTGTCTTTAATGATTATGTGTTGTGGGGAAGGTGTTATTTAATGAACTCCCGAAAACTTCCGAATTAAAAGTAAATTTTCCTTAAGAGGGTATACATCGGTAAGTGTGTATCTAGATCTTTTATAGCACATATACAGCAAATATTCCATGAAAGGATATGAACGTAAAAGGGACGTACTCTTTGGGGCGAAGGACCCAGGTTCGAAACCGGAAGTTCAACTTTCGATACAAATAAACAAAAATCTTGGAAATCTTGAACAGAGACAATACCCGGAGTTAAGAAGCAGTAGCCAAAAGAAATCATTGCTAAATGTTAGCTTGCTGGTGGATTTAAGCAAATATTATCATTATCTGTATATATCCGGCTATAAATTTTGCGTGTACCTACACATTTGTGTACTAAAAATTGTCCAGAGTCGTTCATCACAGTGTCGTGTATACATTTTTTAGTTGCTACTACTCTCTAGCCTAGACTAGGTTGATATGGTATGAATAGTTCAGTTAAATCAAGAATTTATCCATATGTAAACAGGTCACAGCTTGAATTATTGTTGTAATAACTCAATTATATACTAATATTACACTATGTTACTATCAACTGAATATGGATTTAAGTTTAATAAATATATAAATCTGTATACATTGTGTATATACTAATTTTGAATTAATTTTTTTTTAAATTATTGTAACTATTATCGACACAACTACATGTATGAGTATACGTAATTTTTAATTGTTCTTGTTTCTTTGTACAGTCATTTAATTTCTTATGTCAATGCTATGTAGAATGGTGGAACTAATATTTACTTTTTGTTGAGTTGTAGCACAATGTTGGGTAGATCAGTTAGAGACCTTGCTCGGCCACAGAACACAGCCAAGGGTTGTAACAGTTGGACCAGACTTGGACAACAAGAACACACTAGTTTTTACAGATGGGTTACCAGACTGGACTGGATTCACGACTCATCACGCCACTAACTCAACTCCTTTGGTCACCTACATTTGTTCATTGAATCATCATCGATGTTATTTATGCCAACCCCCTAGAGCTTTGCATTGGTATGATCCAGTTGAGAATTTTTCAGGTAATCGTCAGATTTACTAGTTAAAAGCAGTATATTACTTTTAAGTTAAACCCCCGCATGTACAAAATGTACATGTGATTACAACATATAACAAACATATTTGTATAGATTAAGACAACTTTTTCTAATCTTATGGGTTAGATTGAAAAGATTTGTGTAACGTTTATATCTCAGTTGCTAAACTTAATTGCTGAATGTGTTACTTTTACAAATTTATATGGCCTTACAATGATGCCATCATGGGATGCCGCATCATGTGGTTGAAATAAAAAACTTTCGTAAATATGAGGTTACATTCTATATAATTGTTATACAATATATTAAATGAATTTTGAATGGAGGACACTATCGATTTATATAACATTATAATATTTATCTTGTTTAATAACCTGATAAAAAATCAGATATGCATGTACTGCATGAATACAGATTTTGCAATAAAGTACCACAATTTAAAGGACAAAAGTTTATAGAAGTGTATATTTATTGATCACTAATTTAGGACAGACTTCTTATTGCTGTTTGCCACAAACCCTACAAACCAGTCTCAGGGTTTGGGACATTTTCATTATTATTGATTTTTTTTTATACATGTATATATATATTAAGGGAAAAAAGGGGTGCAATGGTTTTATCTTGTAATCAACTTTTAAATGAGACTATTTCAAGTTTTGTGTAATTTAAATTTGTCAGTAGCAGTTAAACGGATATGTACATGTAATATTAGCAAAAATCTTTAGTATTTAGGTGTCGAAAACAGCTTTAATTTATATATATACTAGTCTAGAATGTATTGTAATCTTCATCCTGGGAATTCTAGAAGTTGCCCAATTTATGAGTATCGTACACTGTATGTTTAGGTGCCTTTGTTTATTTTAGGCTGGTGCATTACGAGGAACTTTTCATTTGCATAAATCATTGGCCCTACTGGTTGCTTGGCAACAGTTGATTCCAAATTATGGTTGTTATTTATTATGAATTATAGTACCGGTTGAATTTCGTAACAGTTAGCATGAATGCTGGGACTATTTGAAATGTTATGCTTTTAATTATGAGGGTATCTAAATGTTGTTAAGCACTTGTATGTGCTTTGTTTTTTGTGTAACACAGGTCATCTTTTATAACTTTTGGATGTCCTAACAGGTAACTTTAACCAGGTTTACTTTGATTAATATAGGCCTTCTTGTGAAATCCAAGTTCAAATCACTGTTCTTTAATGGAAATAAGGTTTCATTTGGGCAACCTGGTTCAAACCCAAGATGAGAGAGAGAGTGGTTGCTGCTGTTATACTAATGTTTGTTTCTGCATACATGGATTTAGAGTAGACTCTAGTATAGGGTTCTCATAGTCATTCTTTTAATTTGCGTTTGCCTGAGTTGATCCAGTTATTCTTGCTTCGTATTTATGGGCGTCTACATTATAATAATTTCACTCCTACATAGTCATCTTACCATTCAGGTATTGACCATCCAATCTTTTATGGTAATACACTTTAAAACGGACAAATGTCAGCTTTTACCTCAAAAACTAACAAAACATAAAGCAAACTTATATAAAGTAGAAATACTGTTGCCTGCATATATATGGCTTATTTTGGCTTCAATATTGATTCACTTGCACATCTATGCTTGGACTAAAACTCCTTTATTTTTAAACCAGTTGCAGGTATAATAAGAGTTATGTTTTTCTAATATATTTTATGGTGATATGATATTAAACCCCCATGACAGGTTGGTGCTAGATTTTCGTATATTCAAGACATAGTTTTTCGAACAGCGTAATTGAGGTCTGGAGCTGGCATGTTGGTAACTGTTCGTAGTCCCTTGTTGATTTTTGTAATATTGTCATTTTCATTTTTGTGTTGTTTAATTTGTTACTTATTCTGATATTGGACTATTTATGATTTTTACTGTGCGTATTGTTGTGCGTTGCTTCTTCTTCATTTAGTTGAGATTTTGAAACACTTGTTTAACCCCTCGCCATTTAAGTATCTGTTCCAAGTCTGGGGCCTCTGGAGTATGTTAGCTTGGGATGAACTTTTATTTTAGATTTGAGTTTAGTATGACTTTCATTATCACTATTCAGTGACCTGGTAAAAAAAAAAAAAAAAAAAAAAAAAAAAAAAAAATCATTATGGATGAAGCCATTTCTGGTTGTTAGAGGGATTCCTTCAGATGCTTGGCCCCAACTGCAGATGTTTATCCTGCTATTACCCCAAGGGAATTTTAACAGTTATTTCAGACCTTTAGTAACCATTTATTTGTAAGTTCCACACCACCCGTACATACCATGTATCAGAGAGGACAGTCTTTCTTTTTTTGATTAATTCGGTTCTCTAGTTGATTTATTGAATTCATTTCCTATCTCTTTATGAATTGTTAAGGTATTGCTTACTTGTACATTTTGTATCTCTCTCAACAAAAATTGTGACATTACTAATTTACTAAGATTGGATATATTTTTTTTTTTTTTTTTTTTTTTTAGTAATTTAATGTGTGTCAAAATTGAGGTTTGATTTTTTAAGAAGGTATTAAACACTCCAGGTCAGAGTCATGCTGAAGTTTAGCAATATTTTCTTATCTTGTGTTTGTATGAATTCAGTGTATTTGAAGCTGTCCTTTCATTGATTTTGGAGGATTTTTAAATGGGTTGGAGATCCAATACTGACACTTAATACAGGGTTTTACAGAAGAATTATTATTTTTCTTGATTTATTATGCTTTAAATTGTATTCATATTAATATGTAGCTATACTTTCATGTAGCTATTTGCCGTACAGAATTGTAGGAGATTTTTAATGTTTGAATAGTAGAATCCTCAATAGTAAGTATGTTTTTGTAGCAGACTGACATTCTCCAGATGGGGTTGACTTAGGTCTAGCCACAGAAATGCATTTTTGTGGTGGCATATTTGTCGCATGTTATCAAGTTAACTCAGAATATATAATGAAACTATAAGGATCCAACATATTTTTAATAAACTTGTAGTGGTATTGACACAGGTAGTTTTAGAGTGGGTCTTTGCCAATGAGATAAAGAACATGATCAGATGGAGTGTGAGATTCATCATTCTTAAGTAAGGATTGTCTCAATTTAGACCAATGCAAACATGGACTGGTGCTCCTATAGAATTTACAACTATTTATTGCCGTTATAATAAGCTGTCGGGTTGCTACATAAAATTTTATGATTTTCGGTCAGACCAGAACATTTTCAACTAGATGTTTTTCACTTGTCACCCTTAACCTGCTTATGAAATGAATTCTTAACATCTTTATATTATTTGTTGATATACTAAAATACTACATTTTATGATATACAAATACAATAAACTATCTTGTGGTTTGCTGTAGTTTTGGTAAGTATTTTTATCTGTGTAGGTAAATTTGTTGTTCACAAAACTTCATCTAGATTATTTAACATATATTATGTACCAGTTGTACTTTAAAGAAAAATATCTATTTATCTATCTAGACATTTATCATATATATGGACCAAGTTGTGCGTTAAATAAAATAGCTATCTATCTACCTAGATTATTTAATATATATATGTACCAAGTTGTACGTTAAATAATATCTATCTATCTATCTAGATTATTTAATATATATATATATATTTATATATTTACCAAGTTGTACGTCAAATAATATCTATCTATCTATCTAGATTATTTAATATATATATATATTTATATATTTACCAAGTTGTACGTTAAATAAAAATATCTATCTATCTACCTATCTGTACGGTAGTTATCTCATGTCTGGTTCACAGCTTTGCAGCGAACCGCCCTTTTTATGGCGGTTGACAGAGTCTCTGTTTTCCTCCGTCAATGTGGCAGAATTCGCTGCATAGAATCTTAATGTTAACTATGAAATTTTAGGTTTTTGGATAATACAGACTACACTTGTGTATCCCACGGTGTTTTCTAAATTTAAAGCACCAGTGTATCCCACGGTGCATCTTTACATTTTCATATATATCTATCTTCACATCTATCTATCTACCTGGTTGCCATATTATCTTCGGGTAACCGACCATAGATCTATCTACATATACATGGTCTATGGTCTATCTATCTATATATATATATTATATATTGTATGAATCTATCATATTATGAATAAAAGCTGTGGCCAGATATCGCCAAACCATATATGTATTTTGTTTTAATGGCACCATCTGAGATAATAACTTTAGTATAAGTAAACAGAAATCTATGAAATTTTAAAATAAGGTTTAGGTCCACAAAAGGAAGGTTGGGATTGATTTTGGGAGTTTTGGTCCCAACAGTTTAGGAATTAGGGCCAAAAAAGGTCCCAAATAAGCATTTTTCTTGGTTTTTGCACAATAACTTTAGTATAAGTGAATAGAAATCTATGAAATTTTGACACAAGGTTTATGACCACAAAAGAAAAGGTTGGGATTGATTTTGCCAGTTTTGGTTCCAACAATTTAGGAATAAGGGACCAAAAAGGGCCCAAATAAGCATTTTTCTTGGTTTTTGCACAATAAGTTTAGTATAAGTAAATAGAAATCTATGAAACGCTACGCGCGTTATTCAGTGTGCACCAAATTTTTTATGTTATTTCTTCATAGACAGAAAAAATATTACAGTCATTCCTTAAATAACAAATATGGCGGCCTCTAGCAGGCCGAGTGTATGGGATGTTTGGGAACAAATTGTGTCTGGACCAGCCCTTCAAAATACATCAGACGATGAAATCATTGATGGTGAGGATAACGGGAATGTATCCGATATTGATGTACCGTTGGTTAGCGAGGAGGAAGATGCTATTGATGATGAAATCGTGCAGGATCAGGAGGATGGAAATGATGATACTGACATGAATAATATAATATGGAGCGAGGCCAATCAAGATATAAATGTTCGACAGTTTAACGAAAGTACCGGACCTCAGGTCTTATTGAATGCTGATGTTAGTGAACTGGAGAGTTTTAACACCTTCTTTACAACAAAAATGATTAGTAAACTTGTTCAAGAGACCAACCTAAATGCAACACGAAAACAGCAACTAGCGGGACGAAATGACACAAACTGGACGGAGACAAATTTCGCTGAAATGTCTGCATATTTAGGTAAGTGAAAAAAATATCCCTACAAGCTAACAATGGTTATACGTGTACATTGTAGAGGGGGGGCAAGGGGTTTAACTGTTATGCTGTTATGGGGCAATTTAATTCTTTGTTATCTGTTATTTTGAAAATCTATTTGCTGTTAGCTGTTATTGTCTTATTCTTTGTTAGCTGTTATTGGGCTTTTAATTTTTTTGTTATCTGTTATTGTGATAATGTATTTGCTGTTAACTGTTATTGAAAATTGGAATGTTAGCATTTTTTTTGACAGACAATATTCGGAATAAATTGAAGATCATTGGGCATTGGGGTCTACCACTACTAATATGTTTGTCCCATATTCAGAGAAGGATTCCATTAACATATACCCATCACAGAAGTGAGGTCCATGACAATTATATCTTATGATTATCCTTTGTAATAAATTCCATTTTTTTATGAATGTGTATTTAGAATTATCTTAATATTTTGAGAATAATGTTTCTTGTTTTCCTTACGAACATATTAAATGAAAACAATTCTTAATATGACAAAAAGGAAAACATATGGCCAGGAATATCTGACAAGGATCTCAATTGAGGACTAGGTCCTAACAACCACTTAACCTTTTATATAATATGGTACATAGACTCAGCTCTAAGATTCTTTTCAAAGCAGAACCAAATGCATTGTACAATGAAAGTTCCAACCATGTACTTGGGTCCGAAGCTGCACATAACTCATTACAAACAAAGATTTATTTCGTTTCAAGCCATTGTTTCCAAACTATGTATTCTACTTACTAGTACACTTGGTTCAATCAAAAACCTCAGCTGATAAAAAAAAAATTGTTCAAATAAGGCCTTTGAAATTCGTTCGAAGTACTTGATAAATTGCATGCTTATAATTGGTGCTTTTGATTTTTCTACCCTATATACCACTTTGCCTCATAGTCTTATTAAGAAAAATTCACACACCTCATTAAATGGTCATTTAGAAAAAGTCAGAATATTCAAACTCTCTTAGGTCACTTTTTTTTATTAGCAACAAAGGGAGCTTCAGTCAATAAATATAAACAATACACCAACGTTTCATGAGAACTGCTGAAAGAATAATTGATTTATTTTTGAAAACTAGAAAATACCACCATTTTCTAATGAATAAATCCCTTAACTCAATAACAAAATCAAAAATTAATAAAAATCGAAAGGGAGTTTACAACAATAGATATAAACATTTCAGCAAAGTTTCATTAGAACTGCTGAAAACATTTTTGTGCTGAAAACTGGAAAATCCCCCTTTTTTACTCGGAAACGTAAAATCTAAAATTTATAAAAATTGAAAGTGACCTCATGGTAATAGATATAAACAATTCACCAAAATTCCTTGCTTTGTGAAAGCATGTTTGAGATATTATCAGAAAATAGAAAAAAAAAACACCAATTTTATTGAATAAAAAGCCATTACCCAGAAACTTGAAATCTAAAATTTATATAAAAAAAAAAACCAAAAGGGAGCTCACGTCAATAGATATAAACAATTTCCCAAAGTTTAATGCAAATTGGTTAAAGAGTTTTTGAATTAATGAACGACATGTTGACAACAGACGGACAACAGTATACCATAATACGTTCCGTAAACGAGCGTATAAAAAATATTATTATATATTGAGCAGTAATTTAAACACATTCTAGATACATAAATTAATACTTAAAACATAGTCATAGAAGATGGAATGCATTACAAAGGATATCCGTAATAAGAAATACTGATTTATCAAAGACCGAATTATTTTAATATTTCATTTACTGTTATCTGTTTTTGTCCATTTTAATTCCTTGTTATCTGTTATGAGCCAAATCAATTTGCTGTTTTGCTGTTATTGGGACCCCCCTTGCCCCCCCTCATTGTAAGGTTGGTTGATAATAAGAAAATTAAATTTGAAATGCATAGTAAAATCCCTTTAAACTGGTATAAATACATGTACATGTATTCATTT
The DNA here is from genome assembly GCF_965363235.1 of Mytilus galloprovincialis. Lineage (NCBI taxonomy): Eukaryota > Metazoa > Mollusca > Bivalvia > Mytilida > Mytilidae > Mytilus > Mytilus galloprovincialis. Next base: position 40,740,366 of record NC_134850.1, on the reverse strand, counting down.
TTTTTAATGCACAAGCCTATTGTTCAGTGATTTTCGTTTGTTGATGCGGTTCATATGTGTTTCTCCTTTCTCATGTTGTATATACATGTAGATTAGACCTTTGTTTTTCCATTTTTGGGTCCTTTATAGCTTGATGTTTGGTGTAAAAAATGTAAGCCTTGACTCTATTAGATGTTACATGTTTTTTTATGATTCTCAAAAGTAGAAGTACATGTAGGTTTAGTACTCTATGCATGTAGGGTACAATACATCTCCAGATATGTATGAACAACCTAGTATATCCACATGTACATAATGTATATTTAAAAGTGATATTAAAAGTAATATGTTTTATTACAAAAAGGTAAAAGTGTATATTTTATCTTTACTAGGAATCCTAATTATAATGGGAATTATACAAGTTCCTGACTACAAGTTTTTATGGTCGACAAACAAATTCCTTGCTAATGGAGGTGTAAAAGATGTCATGCCTGTAAAAAGATATGAAAAGCTGACACAGTATTTACATGTGAATGAGCCAGAGGCAGATTCTACTGACAAACTTGCCAGAATAAGGCCTATATTAGACTATGTACTTGAAAGATGTCGAGTAGCTAATAAACCTAGGCAGAACAAAAGCATTGACAAGGCAATGATTCCCTACAATGGTAGATTTTCTGCAAAGCAGTATGTTCCCTCAAAGCCAGTAAAGTGGGGTATCAAGGTTTGGATGAGATGTGACACAACCTCAGGTACTTACATGTTCATAATTTGTAATATTATATTATATATAAAAGGTTTTGGTTTTTAAATGCACTTTTCACTCAATCATGTTATATATATATATAAGACATGTTAGATATAAAACTTTTGATTACCAGATATTTTTTTCAATTGACGTTTACTCTTCCTGATAATCCATGTCATGATGATGTATGCGTGACTGGACATTAAGCAGCAAACAATCAATCAACTATGTTTTAATACAGTTAATTCAGTTTAAATTAAAAAATGTTTTACCCTTGATCCCTTATAAATCAAAACATTTACTTGTAACTTGCGTTCAGCTGGATTGTTTTTATAATACATGTACATATGTATATTATGTAATATATTCATTAAATTTAATTGTTATAACTTATTTAATTTTCAGGATACTGCCATGAATTTGATGTTTACCTTGGGAAAGGCTCCAATCCAAATAATGGTAAAAGTTTGTCATACCATGTTATAACAAAGTTGAGTGAAGAACTGAAGATGAAAATTCCATCATGTTTACTTTGATAGTTTTTTTTACAACCATTCCACTTGCTCTCAACCTTTTAGAGAATGGGATTTACATGTGTGGTACCATACGAAAGAATCGTAGGCAGTTTCCAGAAGAGATTAAGAACCTTCCTATCAGATTGGAGCAAGGACAGTATGTTGGGCGACAGTGTCGGAACTTAGTGACAGTAGTGTGGATGGATAAAAAACATGTCTCCCTGTTGTCAACAAATCAGTCTATAGACATTCATCTTCCATATTAATTATGTGTACATGTATTTGTGCACTTAAAAAAATAAATATCATAATAACAGTTATTGAATTTCACAGGAAACTTTCCCCCTTTTTACATTATATTAACAATGTAGCCAAAATAAGACTTGGTATAAAAAGCACAAAACAATTTTATGACATTAACATTTAATTTGTGAAAACTTTGTTATATACATGTAAATAAGATATGCAATGCTGGTATGAGTACAGTGAGACAACTATTCATCCATGTGACAAAAGGTTGAAGGTGAAAGGTTTATACTCATATATGAAGCCGCATGCTTCAAAAAAAAATTAAGGTTAGCAAACAAGTTTAAACTGCAAACTGAAATCCAAATTTACATAAAATACATGTATAAATGAGATACCTATATCACATAAAACATGTACTCACATAATGTATTTACTGGTGTATACTTTTTGATTTAGAGTGACATTACTGAAAGGAGACAAAAAGGGGGTACTATGAAACAGATCACCAGACCAAGGATTATCACCAATTACCAGGCAAACTTTCGTGGTGTTGATATGTGTGACCAACTACGGTCAAAATATCCTGTTGGAAGGAGCTCTAAAAAGTGGTGGAAATTTTTGTTAAACTTTCTCACCAATATTTGTATTATAAATGGGTTTGTTTTGTATGACCACTTCAATCAGGTGGAAAAGAAAAATAGAGGTACACTCAGCTTGATTTCCGCATTAATTTGGTTGCACATTTAGTAAATGGTCACTGCTACACTAAAAAGAGAACCCCAGCTTTAGTTGTATACCCAATGAACATGAGCAACGTACCCTAACTTACATAGACATACCAGATTGAAAAGAACAAAATCTACATGTAAATTTTGTACAAAACATGGTGAAAAAAGGAAAGAGACAATTCATGGTTGTACTAAATGCGATAAACATTTATGTAGTTTTGAATGCCATAGAAGATTCCATGCTGTCATTGGTGTTGTTGTTATGGAAGAGTGAAGTTGTGAAATTATGAACTGTATTTCATGATTACTTAATCCCTAAATTTGATATTAATAACCTTCAACTGAAATAAAGAATAGATCTATGTAAAGCAAAGCTTGATAATCAATAATCATACTGAAATTTATCATGACTTTTTTTTTTATCAACAACAATATTTGTAAATTTCCTGTTAAATATTTGTGGTTTGTTTGGCAAAGTAATCAATCAATGAGCTTGAACTTTGAAAATCTTTCAATTTACTTACATTGTTAATGTGTTAAGAAGTGCCTTCAAAGTATCATAAGAATACCAGTATGCAAAATATCAAAGACAAAAAAATGTTTTTTGTAAAATTTAATGTCTGTCTCTGCATTCATACTTAATTTGGCTGATAAGAATGTTCTATTCCATTCTTTTCTATATAAATTGTATGATTTTATTAATGTTTGTCCACTTTTGTTGATATACATGTATAGTTGATTTTTCTGTGAAGTAGATAAAAATATTTCTGTATTATATACATGTATCAATTGCAGGAATCTCTTTTTTTATTAATTAGATTTGCCTTACACAAACAGTACCGTTTATCAGAGTGGTTTAACTGCATGGTTAAAATTTTCAATTGATTTAGTTTTTTTTCTTTTTTCGATCGGTTGATAATATTTCATTGCATGGTTTGGATCGAAATAGGCCGACCTTATTTTAGAAGGTTCTTGGATTATTCCCCTTTGTTCACTATGACAACGGCATTCTAAAAGACGTACTCAAAAATCAATTTCTCCTTAAATTAACTGAAGAACACGTGTTGTTATGTGACTAATTGACATAAAAGTCCGATTTTATATCAGAAGTTTTTAATTTTATAATTCATAATTTGTCTAATAAATTCGGTAACATAACATACGCTGTACATTTTCTAACTAAACACAGCTCCGCTATCGACAATTGACAACAACAAAAAACCACGAAAACACAACAATGTATTACCACGACTGACGAGTATCCTCCGTATTTCAGCTCTTAGGGTATGAAACTAAAGTTTATATAATCATGTTATTTATAGCTCTATGCATGGAACTTATTTTGTGTGTCTATGGTGGAAGTTTTATTAGTCTAGGCAGATGACATGGGAATCAATTAATTACTAGTGCCCGACGTCAAAACGTTCCAATTAAATATAGCGTGCGGAAATGCGACGTTTTCAACCAAAATGCTCGAGGAGACGGTGAAAGTAAACAAAATGGAAGAAAGGGGGAAAGTGTATCAAGAACAGGTGATGAAATAATACTTTTTATTATATACTTAGTAGTAAATACAGATAAATTGTATGTGTAATACAATCATTGGCAAGCGTGCTGTATCAGCCACCCGTGATGATATAGATATCAGCACGGTTGCAATGCTTTATCACACCCCTAATCTGTATGACGTCATGTCAAACATATAATCTGTATGACGTCATTTCAAACCTTCTTATCAGTATGACGTCATGTCACATAAAAAAATCTCAGTGAAGTATATGTATATAATAAAGTGTATATGATATGACTTTTTCAATATCACACACCGTATCAACCCTCAACCAATATAATCCCTCGAGCAGAGCTCTTGTGATTATATTGGTGTCTCGGGTTGATACAGATGCGATATTGAATAAGCCATACGATATTCTCTATTAATTATCCCGTATTTTACTGATAAAAAAAGGAATTTAAATAGAAATTAAAAACCAATTCTTCAGAGAACAATTGAAGGTCTTTCCACCTCGATAATAAGAATGAAATTTTAAAAAAGATGTTAAAAAATGTCACTCCTTGTTGATGTAGTTCGGTTCTTCAAATTGATATAAAAAAATAAGATTAATAGGTATATGCAGAAGACTTAATTGTTTAATTATGAACAGAAAATAATTTTTAGCAAAGGTCAAAATCTAGAACGTCAAATTGACCTTTGACCTAACCTCAATTTCAAGGTCATATGTCAGTGATCTCAGATCAAAAGACCCCAGGTCAATCATTTGTATGGTTGTGTAGAAATCCTGTTTTCAAATACATAAGGGGAGAAAATTCCTATAAGGGTTAAACAAAACGCTTCGACTGAAATAGGTTGAAGTTGCGCCTTTTCGTAAACAGTAATTTGGCAAAAAAATAATATCATTAACTGTAACAGTTTCTTTTGAATAACGATAACAAGCAAAATTCAAAATTTATAACATGACCTTGACTTTCGACCTTGATCTCAATTTCAAGGTCATAGGTCAGTGAACTCAAAACGAAAGACCGGAGGTCAAATACTTGTATGGTTGTGGAGAAATACTGATTTGAAATACATAAGGGGAGAAAACTCCTATAAGGGTTAACCAAAACACCTTGACTGAAATAGGTTGAAGTTGCACCTTATTGTAAACAGTTATTTGGCAAACAAATCATATAATTTACTGTCACAGTTTCTGTGGAATAACGATGACAAGAAAAATTTAAAATTTTGGGCATGACATTGACTTTTGACCTTGACCTCAATTTCCTTCAAATGGACCAAGGACTTCATATCAAAAGACTGTAGGCCTCTACGACTTATAACGTATGAATTTATCTAACAAATCGCCTATCTTTAATTTTCAAAGGGAAATAACTCCCATAAGATGTCTTCCGATCACTCAAGTCAAAATAAACTAAATCATTCTCAACAGTAGACAAACAATTTGGGGAAAACAGTTTGCTAAAATCTTTTACGGTTTCAGAGATATAGCGATAACAAGAAAAAAGGGACGCGAGGAGAAAACTCTATAAGAATAAGTGTTCGGTCACACAAGGTGAGTTTTGAAACCCCATAACTGTACAACATCATTGGCCAAAAAATCAATTCGATATGTTGTAAGACAAAAAAGCATATCAGACGACAGAAGAAAAAAAAATAATTAAAAACCAATTCTTCAGAGAACAATTGAAGGTCTTTCCACCTCGATAATAAGAATGAAACGATGTTAGAAAATGTCACTCCTTGTTGGTGTAATTTGGTTCTTCAAATTGATATAAAAAAATAAGATTAATAGGTATATGCAAAAGACTTAATTGTTTTATTGTGAACAGAAAATAATTTTTAGCAAAGGTCAAAATATAGAACATCAAATTGACCTTTGACCTTGACATAAATTTCAAGGTCATAGGTCAGTGATCTCAAATCAAAAGACCCAAGGTCAATCATTTGTATGGTTGTGGAGAAATACTGATTTCAAATACATAAGGGGAGAAAACTCCTATAAGGGTTAACCAAAACACTTCGACTGAAATAGGTTGAAGTTCCGCCTTTTTGTTATCAGTAATTTGGCAAAAAAATCATATCATTAACTGTAACAGTTTCAGTGGAATAACGATAACAAGCAAAATTCAAAATTTATAATATGACCTTGACCTGTGACCTTGATCTCAATTTCAAGGTCATAGGTCAGTGAACTAAAATAGAAGATCGGAGGTCAATCACTTGTATGGTTGTGGAGAAATAGTGATTAGAAATACATAAGGGGAGAAAACTCCTATAAGGGTTAACCAAAACACTTTGACTGAAATAGGTTGAAGTTTCGCCTTATTGTAAACAGTTATTTGGCAAACAAATCATATCATTAACTGTAACAGTTTCTGTGGAATAACGATAACAAGCAAAATTCAAAATTAAGCACATGACCTTGACCTTTGACCTTGATCTCAATTTCAAGGTCATTGAACTCAAAATAGAAGACCGGAGGTCAATCACTTGTATGGTTGTGGAGAAATACTGATTTCAAATACATAAGGGGAGAAAACTCCTATAAGGGTTAACCAAAACACTTTGACTGAAATAAGTTGAAGTTGCGCCTTATTGTAAACAGTTATTTGGCAAACACATCATATTATTTACTGTCACAGTTTCCGTGGAATAACGATAACAAGCAAAATTCAAAATTAAGAACATGACCTTGACCTTTGACCTTGACCTCAATTTTTTTCTAATGGACCAAAGACTTCATATCAAAAGACTAGACCTCTACGACTTATCACGTAGGAATTTATCTTACAAATTGCCTATCTTAAATTTTCAAAGGGCAATAACTCCTATAAGATGTCTTCCGATCATTCAAGTCAAATAAACTAAATCATTCTCAAGAGTAGACAAACAATTTGGTGAAAACAGTTTGCTAAAATCTTTTACGGTTTTAGAGATATAGCGATAACAAGAAAAAGGGACGCGGGGAGATAACTCATATAAGAATAAGTGTTCGGTCACACAGGATGAGTTTTGAAACCCCCATAACTGTACAACATCATTGGCCAAAAAATCAATTCGATATGTTGTAAGACAAAAAAGCATATCAGACGACAGAAGAAAAAAAAATAATTCAAAACCAATTCTTCAGAGAACAATTGAAGGTCTTTCCACCTCGATAATGAGAATGAAACGATGTTAGAAAATGTCACTCCTTGTTGGTGTAATTTGGTTCTTCAAATTGATATAAAAAAATAAGATTAATAGGTATATGCAAAAGACTTAATTGTTTTATTGTGAACAGAAAATAATTTTTAGCAAAGGTCAAAATATAGAACATCAAATTGACCTTTGACCTTGACATAAATTTCAAGGTCATAGGTCAGTGATCTCAAATCAAAAGACCCAAGGTCAATCATTTGTATGGTTGTGGAGAAATACTGATTTCAAATACATAAGGGGAGAAAACTCCTATAAGGGTTAACCAAAACACTTCGACTGAAATAGGTTGAAGTTCCGCCTTTTTGTTAACAGTAATTTGGCAAAAAAATCATATCATTAACTGTAACAGTTTCAGTGGAATAACGATAACAAGCAAAATTCAAAATTTATAATATGACCTTGACCTGTGACCTTGATCTCAATTTCAAGGTCATAGGTCAGTGAACTAAAATAGAAGATCGGAGGTCAATCACTTGTATGGTTGTGGAGAAATAGTGATTAGAAATACATAAGGGGAGAAAACTCCTATAAGGGTTAACCAAAACACTTTGACTGAAATAGGTTGAAGTTTCGCCTTATTGTAAACAGTTATTCGGCAAACAAATCATATCATTAACTGTAACAGTTTCTGTGGAATAACGATAACAAGCAAAATTCAAAATTAAGCACATGACCTTGACCTTTGACCTTGATCTCAATTTCAAGGTCATTGAACTCAAAATAGAAGACCGGAGGTCAATCACTTATATGGTTGTGGAGAAATACTGATTTCAAATACATAAGGGGAGAAAACTCCTATAAGGGTTAACCAAAACACTTTGACTGAAATAAGTTGAAGTTGCGCCTTATTGTAAACAGTTATTTGGCAAACACATCATATTATTTACTGTCACAGTTTCCGTGGAATAACGATAACAAGCAAAATTCAAAATTATGAACATGACCTTGACCTTTGACCTTGACCTCAATTTTTTTCTAATGGACCAAAGACTTCATATCAAAAGACTAGACCTCTACGACTTATCACGTAGGAATTTATCTAACAAATTGCCTATCTTAAATTTTCAAAGGGCAATAACTCCTATAAGATGTCTTCCGATCATTCAAGTCAAATAAACTAAATCATTCTCAAGAGTAGACAAACAATTTGGTGAAAACAGTTTGCTAAAATCTTTTACGGTTTTAGAGATATAGCGATAACAAGAAAAAGGGACGCGGGGAGATAACTCCTATAAGAATAAGTGTTCGGTCACACAGGATGAGTTTTGAAACCCCCATAACTGTACAACATCATTGGCCAAAAAATCAATTCGATATGTTGTAAGACAAAAAAGCATATCAGACGACAGAAGAAAAAAAAATAATTAAAAACCAATTCTTCAGAGAACAATTGAAGGTCTTTCCACCTCGATAATAAGAATGAAACGATGTTAGAAAATGTCACTCCTTGTTGGTGTAATTTGGTTCTTCAAATTGATATAAAAAAATAAGATTAATAGATATATGCAAAAGACTTAATTGTTTTATTGTGAACAGAAAATAATTTTTAGCAAAGGTCAAAATATAGAACATCAAATTGACCTTTGACCTTGACATAAATTTCAAAGTCATAGGTCAGTGATCTCAAATCAAAAGACCCAAGGTCAATCATTTGTATGGTTGTGGAGAAATACTGATTTCAAATACATAAGGGGAGAAAACTCCTATAAGGGTTAACCAAAACACTTCGACTGAAATAGGTTGAAGTTCCGCCTTTTTGTTAACAGTAATTTGGCAAAAAAATCATATCATTAACTGTAACAGTTTCAGTGGAATAACGATAACAAGCAAAATTCAAAATTTATAATATGACCTTGACCTGTGACCTTGATCTCAATTTCAAGGTCATAGGTCAGTGAACTAAAATAGAAGATCGGAGGTCAATCACTTGTATGGTTGTGGAGAAATAGTGATTAGAAATGCATAAGGGGAGAAAACTCCTATAAGGGTTAACCAAAACACTTTGACTGAAATAGGTTGAAGTTTTGCCTTATTGTAATCAGTTATTTGGCAAACAAATCATATCATTAACTGTAACAGTTTCTGTGGAATAACGATAACAAGCAAAATTCAAAATTAAGCACATGACCTTGACCTTTGACCTTGATCTCAATTTCAAGGTCATTGAACTCAAAATAGAAGACCGGAAGTCAATCACTTGTATGGTTGTGGAGAAATACTGATTTCAAATACATAAGGGGAGAAAACTCCTATAAGGGTTAACCAAAACACTTTGACTGAAATAAGTTGAAGTTGCGCCTTATTGTAAACAGTTATTTGGCAAACACATCATATTATTTACTGTCACAGTTTCCGTGGAATAACGATAACAAGCAAAATTCAAAATTAAGAACATGACCTTGACCTTTGACCTTGACCTCAATTTTTTTCTAATGGACCAAAGACTTCATATCAAAAGACTAGACCTCTACGACTTATCACGTAGGAATTTATCTAACAAATTGCCTATCTTAAATTTTCAAAGGGCAATAACTCCTATAAGATGTCTTCCGATCATTCAAGTCAAATAAACTAAATCATTCTCAAGAGTAGACAAACAATTTGGTGAAAACAGTTTGCTAAAATCTTTTACGGTTTTAGAGATATAGCGATAACAAGAAAAAGGGACGCGGGGAGATAACTCCTATAAGAATAAGTGTTCGGTCACACAGGATGAGTTTTGAAACCCCCATAACTGTACAACATCATTGGCCAAAAAATCAATTCGATATGTTGTAAGACAAAAAAGCATATCGGACGACAGAAGAAAAAAAAATAATTCAAAACCAATTCTTCAGAGAACAATTGAAGGTCTTTCCACCTCGATAATGAGAATGAAACGATGTTAGAAAAGGTCACTCCTTGTTGATGTAATTTGGTTCTTCAAATTGATATAAAAAAATAAGATTAATAGGTATATGCAAAAGACTTAATTGTTTCATTGTGAACAGAAAATAATTTTTAGCAAAGGTCAAAATATAGAACATCAAATTGACCTTTGACCTTGACATAAATTTCAAAGTCATAGGTCAGTGATCTCAAATCAAAAGACCCAAGGTCAATCATTTGTATGGTTGTGGAGAAATACTGATTTCAAATACATAAGGGGAGAAAACTCCTATAAGGGTTAACCAAAACACTTCGACTGAAATAGGTTGAAGTTCCGCCTTTTTGTTAACAGTAATTTGGCAAAAAAATCATATCATTAACTGTAACAGTTTCAGTGGAATAACGATAACAAGCAAAATTCAAAATTTATAATATGACCTTGACCTGTGACCTTGATCTCAATTTCAAGGTCATAGGTCAGTGAACTAAAATAGAAGATCGGAGGTCAATCACTTGTATGGTTGTGGAGAAATAGTGATTAGAAATGCATAAGGGGAGAAAACTCCTATAAGGGTTAACCAAAACACTTTGACTGAAATAGGTTGAAGTTTCGCCTTATTGTAATCAGTTATTTGGCAAACAAATCATATCATTAACTGTAACAGTTTCTGTGGAATAACGATAACAAGCAAAATTCAAAATTAAGCACATGACCTTGACATTTGACCTTGATCTCAATTTCAAGGTCATTGAAATCAAAATAGAAGACCGGAAGTCAATCATTTGTATGGTTGTGGAGAAATACTGATTTCAAATACATAAGGGGAGAAAACTCCTATAAGGGTTAACCAAAACACTTTGACTGAAATAAGTTGAAGTTGCGCCTTATTGTAAACAGTTATTTGGCAAACACATCATATTATTTACTGTCACAGTTTCCGTGGAATAACGATAACAAGCAAAATTCAAAATTAAGAACATGACCTTGACCTTTGACCTTGACCTCAATTTTTTTCTAATGGACCAAAGACTTCATATCAAAAGACTAGACCTCTACGACTTATCACGTAGGAATTTATCTAACAAATTGCCTATCTTAAATTTTCAAAGGGCAATAACTCCTATAAGATGTCTTATGATCATTCAAGTCAAATACACTAAATCATTCTCAAGAGTAGACAAACAATTTGGTGAAAACAGTTTGCTAAAATCTTTTACGGTTTTAGAGATATAGCGATAACAAGAAAAAGGGACGCGGGGAGATAACTCCTATAAGAATAAGTGTTCGGTCACACAGAATGAGTTTTGAAACCCCCATAACTGTACAACATCATTGGCCAAAAAATCAATTCGATATGTTGTAAGACAAAAAAGCATATCGGACGACAGAAGAAAAAAAAATAATTCAAAACCAATTCTTCAGAGAACAATTGAAGGTCTTTCCACCTCGATAATGAGAATGAAACGATGTTAGAAAATGTCACTCCTTGTTGGTGTAATTTGGTTCTTCAAATTGATATAAAAAAATAAGATTAATAGGTATATGCAAAAGACTTAATTGTTTCATTGTGAACAGAAAATAATTTTTAGCAAAGGTCAAAATATAGAACATCAAATTGACCTTTGACCTTGACATAAATTTCAAGGTCATAGGTCAGTGATCTCAAATCAAAAGACCCAAGGTCAATCATTTGTATGGTTGTGGAGAAATACTGATTTCAAATACATAAGGGGAGAAAACTCCTATAAGGGTTAACCAAAACACTTCGACTGAAATAGGTTGAAGTTCCGCCTTTTTGTTAACAGTAATTTGGCAAAAAAATCATATCATTAACTGTAACAGTTTCAGTGGAATAACGATAACAAGCAAAATTCAAAATTTATAATATGACCTTGACCTGTGACCTTGATCTCAATTTCAAGGTCATAGGTCAGTGAACTAAAATAGAAGATCGGAGGTCAATCACTTGTATGGTTGTGGAGAAATAGTGAGTAGAAATACATAAGGGGAGAAAACTCCTATAAGGGTTAACCAAAACACTTTGACTGAAATAGGTTGAAGTTTCGCCTTATTGTAAACAGTTATTTGGCAAACAAATCATATCATTAACTGTAACAGTTTCTGTGGAATAACGATAACAAGCAAAATTCAAAATTAAGCACATGACCTTGACCTTTGACCTTGATCTCAATTTCAAGGTCATTGAACTCAAAATAGAAGACCGGAGGTCAATCACTTATATGGTTGTGGAGAAATACTGATTTCAAATACATAAGGGGAGAAAACTCCTATAAGGGTTAACCAAAACACTTTGACTGAAATAAGTTGAAGTTGCGCCTTATTGTAAACAGTTATTTGGCAAACACATCATATTATTTACTGTCACAGTTTCCGTGGAATAACGATAACAAGCAAAATTCAAAATTATGAACATGACCTTGACCTTTGACCTTGACCTCAATTTTTTTCTAATGGACCAAAGACTTCATATCAAAAGACTAGACCTCTACGACTTATCACGTAGGAATTTATCTAACAAATTGCGCACGCCTATCTTAAATTTTCAAAGGGCAATAACTCCTATAAGATGTCTTCCGATCATTCAAGTCAAATAAACTAAATCATTCTCAAGAGTAGACAAACAATTTGGTGAAAACAGTTTGCTAAAATCTTTTACGGTTTTAGAGATATAGCGATAACAAGAAAAAGGGACGCGGGGAGATAACTCCTATAAGAATAAGTGTTCGGTCACACAGGATGAGTTTTGAAACCCCCATAACTGTACAACATCATTGGCCAAAAAATCAATTCGATATGTTGTAAGACAAAAAAGCATATCAGACGACAGAAGAAAAAAAAATAATTAAAAACCAATTCTTCAGAGAACAATTGAAGGTCTTTCCACCTCGATAATAAGAATGAAACGATGTTAGAAAATGTCACTCCTTGTTGGTGTAATTTGGTTCTTCAAATTGATATAAAAAAATAAGATTAATAGGTATATGCAAAAGACTTAATTGTTTTATTGTGAACAGAAAATAATTTTTAGCAAAGGTCAAAATATAGAACATCAAATTGACCTTTGACCTTGACATAAATTTCAAGGTCATAGGTCAGTGATCTCAAATCAAAAGACCCAAGGTCAATCATTTGTATGGTTGTGGAGAAATACTGATTTCAAATACATAAGGGGAGAAAACTCCTATAAGGGTTAACCAAAACACTTCGACTGAAATAGGTTGAAGTTCCGCCTTTTTGTTAACAGTAATTTGGCAAAAAAATCATATCATTAACTGTAACAGTTTCAGTGGAATAACGATAACAAGCAAAATTCAAAATTTATAATATGACCTTGACCTGTGACCTTGATCTCAATTTCAAGGTCATAGGTCAGTGAACTAAAATAGAAGATCGGAGGTCAATCACTTGTATGGTTGTGGAGAAATAGTGATTAGAAATGCATAAGGGGAGAAAACTCCTATAAGGGTTAACCAAAACACTTTGACTGAAATAGGTTGAAGTTTCGCCTTATTGTAATCAGTTATTTGGCAAACAAATCATATCATTAACTGTAACAGTTTCTGTGGAATAACGATAACAAGCAAAATTCAAAATTAAGCACATGACCTTGACCTTTGACCTTGATCTCAATTTCAAGGTCATTGAACTCAAAATAGAAGACCGGAGGTCAATCACTTGTATGGTTGTGGAGAAATACTGATTTCAAATACATAAGGGGAGAAAACTCCTATAAGGGTTAACCAAAACACTTTGACTGAAATAAGTTGAAGTTGCGCCTTATTGTAAACAGTTATTTGGCAAACACATCATATTATTTACTGTCACAGTTTCCGTGGAATAACGATAACAAGCAAAATTCAAAATTAAGAACATGACCTTGACCTTTGACCTTGACCTCAATTTTTTTCTAATGGACCAAAGACTTCATATCAAAAGACTAGACCTCTACGACTTATCACGTAGGAATTTATCTAACAAATTGCCTATCTTAAATTTTCAAAGGGCAATAACTCCTATAAGATGTCTTCCGATCATTCAAGTCAAATAAACTAAATCATTCTCAAGAGTAGACAAACAATTTGGTGAAAATAGTTTGCTAAAATCTTTTACGGTTTTAGAGATATAGCGATAACAAGAAAAAGGGACGCGGGGAGATAACTCCTATAAGAATAAGTGTTCGGTCACACAGGATGAGTTTTGAAACCCCCATAACTGTACAACATCATTGGCCAAAAAATCCATTCGATATGTTGTAAGACAAAAAAGCATCTCAGACGGTAGAAGAAAAAAAAAATAATCAGAAGAAAAACAAAAGGTCTTTCCACGAAAAGTGGAAAGACCTAAATAAATAAAAAAAAATAAAAATAATAATCAGAAGAAAAACAAAAGGTCTTTGCACGAAAAGTGAAAAGAACTAATAAACAAGTAGATAAAGTTTGGGGTAAAAGTTTATTACACAATGTTTTGTCAAACGTACATTGAATTTTATGAATCTTTGGCAGAAACTTTTTCATGATTAATGTCTGGAAAAAATTATACACACCTGAAAATAGCCTAGCTACGCCACTGGTTATAACTTTAAACTTCATCTATTGAATACTAGTAAACCACAAAAATCCACAACATATATGCATGAACATTGTGTCACTGGTTATGACCCATTAAACTTTATCATCATTGATTTCTGAATTATTTTGACTTCCATTGAATAAGGTCGATAAAGAGTTTGGTGTTGATCATCTGACATCTTCCAAAATTTAAATTTATTTTAAGGTTTAGTTTCTGTAAGTTAAAATAGAGATGAAATAAAGTTATGATCTACTAGTTAAAAACTAAGTAAAATTTCTATAGAACTGTTTAAACAAATTGTACACAAAATATGACTTCCTGAATCATAGCATTTAACATATGTTGTCCGAATACATACCAAAATTTGTTTAATTCAAACAACATATTTGTCCAACTTTTAATTTAGTTTGTGCTAATTAGTTAATTTTTCACATTTCTGATTAATCTTTTATCATATATATTGCCCTACAGCTATGATCAATTGGTGATTGCAATAAAAACAAACCTTAAATTAGTCTTCTACCTGTTAATTTCAAAGTTGTCAAAAATCACAATTTGAACAAAAGATAAAATTTCAAGGGTTAAAGAAAATTATTACTTGAATATAACAGTTATCCTCAAATATATCTATGTTCATCTATAAATTTTAAAGATATGTACAATATCTTTTACTAATGATGACGTTTTAATGCTGTAACAGTTTATTTTTTACTGGAGTGTACAAATCAACTAAGACATGCTTAAAGTAAACAAAACTATTTTAACATGTTAAATTTTATCAAACATAAATAATAAGAAGGTTCATTTATTGACCATACACACTGTTTTCGATTTTGTTCATTGTAATCAGAATGTAATCAAAATGTAATCAGGATTACAAGGTATTTTGAAAAGTAATTGATTAAATTAAATTACATGTAATCAGATTTTTAGATGATTCATGATTACACTGATTACTTGAAAAATTAATTACATCTAATTAACGATTACAATTACAATTACTTCAAGTCTGGAATGAATATAAAAAAGAAGATCTGGTATGATTTCCAATCAGACAACTCTCCAGAAAAGACAAAATAACATAGAAATTAACAATTATAGGTCACCGTACAGCCTTCAACAATGAGCAAAGCCCATACCCCATAGTATAAAGCTATAAAAGGTCCCATTGACAAATGTTAAACAATTCAAACGAGAAAACTGATGGCCTAATTTATGTACAAAAAATGAACGATAAACAAATATGTAACAAATTAACCAACAACATCCACTGAATTAAAGACTCCTGACAAAGAGGACGTGGTCGAATACTTGTATATCCTAACCACAAAAAGACAAATTACTGAAATGAGAGTACTGGCAGTTACTGACAACTAATAAAAAAGTCTTTTATATCTTTGAATCCAATTATCTTTTCTTTTTCTTTCTTTATTTTTCTGATCTTTTGGAGGTTTTTTTTGGGGGGGGGGGGGGGCATTGTTTAATGATTGCCTGATTGCCATAAAGAGTTGGCTTAGGCTCATTCTTAAAACCTGTTAATTGACTTGATAGGTGTATACAGCCTTGTTGTTTTGTTTCTGTTAACAGGTTAAGGTTTATCTCATTCAAAGTTTTATACTGACATGAACATGTACACTGTAGGTGAAGTACATTGTATATCATTTTTCACTTTTGTCGAAAAATCGAGACATAGCCATCCTACATTCCGTCGGCGGCGTCGTCGTCGTCCACAAATATTCACTCTATCATTGTCCATGGTTTAAGTTTTTTAAAATTTTAATAACTTTCTTAAACTGGCCTGGATTTCTACCAAACTTAGACAGAAGCTTGTTTGTGATCATAAGATAGTATATAGAAGTGAATTTGGTTTAAAAAATCCATTTTTTTCCGTATTTTACTTATAAATGGACTTGGTGTTTCTGCCAGTTAACATTACATACAGTCTGCAGTTAAACTTTTTTTTAAATATTTATTAGATTCATAAACTATCCTGGGTTTTTACCAAACTTGGACAGAAGCTGCTCACAATATAAAGATAGAATCGAGTGGATTATTTAATTATTTTTTTTCCTCACTTTTGTTGAGCCTGCAATTAACAGCAAAAGTAGGCGAGACACTGGGTTGCGCGGAATCCTTACTTTTTTCCATACTATATATACATAATTGAGACAGCAACCTATCAGCAATTTTTTTTGAAGATTTTTATGTTTTCAAGGTATATATAAGCCCCCACCCCTTTATAGAAAAAGATTAGTGATTGACTTTCAAACCTACCACTATTTTGTTATCAGTCTTAGAAAACATTTCAAATGTCTGTATTTGGTCTGTCGTACATGTAACTTCAAGTAACACACTTGTGTCTATTCATTTTATGCAGGTCTACTAAGACTTCTAAACATTTTACAGCCTCGAAGTTAAAATATAGTTTAAACTGCATAGGCGGATCCAGTGGGAAAAATTTGGTTGATTATATAGGGAATAACTGAATCATGATTGGATCCCCCCGCCTTAAGTCAGTCAGCGGGCCCCCTGTATGAAAAGTTCTGGATCCGCCACTGAACTGTATGGTCCCAGTCTGTGTAGATCGAGCTCCAATAAAAATAATCCTAACCAAATTATAAACACAAATGATGCCTACCCCTGCCTTAATTTAAGAACAATAATGATATATGCCTTACGAATAATGAAATATATGACTTTGTAATGTAGATACCTCTAATCTCCGCCATTTTCCTATTCTATGTTCTAGATGCATACTTGAGCTGGCTCCCTGCAGGAAGGCCAGAATCTGTTCCCGCCGTTTTGTTATAATTAAATAAAGTTATAATATTTGCTTTCAGTCTTATTCTGTTATGGCGTGAATGTCATGAACGAGGCAATCCTTGCATCAATAACAAATTGATCAAAATCAAAGTGTTTGGGGTCATAATCTGGAATGCTTCATTGAACGAAGTTTTGCCTCTTCACCTTTCGTGTCCAAATCTTTCGCCTTTGTTGGTCTTTCGGAAATTTAAACAAACATAATCCCTGACTTGATCCAGTATTACAGTTGTATGCAACACAAAACACCATAGCCGGTAAACGTTGTTTACAAGTTTACGTTCTAACTACGTGTATTCGATACTACTGTAACAAAGGACTCTAACGACGTCACAGCGAGAAGGAAATAAAGGGAGATAAACAAGGTTGGCATTTACCGTATTTTTCGACACCCATATTTACCTGTAATTATTAGTACCAACGAGGATTGGAAAATATTGTATAAAAATAAATTTCAACATTTCAAACATAAATTATTGCGATTGACACCATTTCCTACCTTTGCATTTCACCTTTAATTATAATTTATATGATATTACCTATTTAACTTAAAAACCTAAAAAGTAAAAATAAACGTCGACACTCGTCACTCGTAAGTGGTCCATGCATATAAATTTGAATCTTTTAAAGGGATCACATAGCAGTATTTTACGTATACCTTGCGGTTCATATTTCATTTCTATAATTCGTTTTGAGTGAGCAAGGTTTGGACCTAAAAATATAAAACTTAAATGATTAGTAAGTGTTTTTATTTCTATTTTCATTAATTCATAGAATTGGTTAATCTATTTCAATTTTGCATTTTTATAAATATTTTGAATTGTTATTTTCTGTTTCTAGTATGCATTTTTCTCTTTGGAATTTTAAAATTTTTATCAGGGTCTTAGTTCGTCAGATGACATTTCAACGCATTGACAGGACATTTTAGCGTAGAAAAATCGGACGTTTAAGCAACAAATTATAGCCTATGTAACCAATATTAGCGCCAGATCTTTCATCCATTTTAGCAAAAAGTGAAATTAGCAATGCAAAAGTCATTTATTAATTGTAGAATAAAAATTGTTGGTAGTATCAATAAGACAATATAGTAATATCTTTTTATGAAAAAAAAAAAAAACTTAAAGTCTAAAATCTTATCTCTTCTATTTTCAAGTTTTGAATGAAATATACGTAATGGTCTCTTGATATACCCTTTGTACAAAGAATTTTCATCAAATTGCGACAGAAACAGTTGCTTCACTTCTTTTTGAATGAATTGAAGATTCGTCGATATATCTTTTTGTTAGGAATTTGATCCAGTAAACTAAAATGGCTGGGTGACAATAGCCAGCAGATAGTGTGCTCTCATTTCCTTTTTTTTCAATTACATTTATTTCATGATTTGTCAATGCAACCCACTTTTATAAAAGAAAATTATTAAGACATCATTAAATTACTGTTCACAGTTTTAATATGATGGCTTTAAGTCAACAAGGTAGTTTTTCGAAAAATGGCCTACCGAGTATACAGTTGAACAGATTAATTCCGCTAAAATGGGCTATAATTTCTGCGCTAAAACTTCCCATAGTAGCTTTTAATTCTTCGCTAAAAAGACCTGCGCCAAGGTCTTTACTTGAGACAAAATCAAAACGTAAGCAAAACACGAACCCCACCAAAAAAAAACTGGGTGTGCTCTTATGTGCTCCGGAAGGTAAGCAGATCCTGCTCCATATGTGGCACCCGTCGTGTTGCTCGTGTAATTACAAACCCGGTAAATAGTATAATTCGGTAGGTCACATTCATGAGGAGTGAACGTTAGTAGTTACGACATTATGAAATATCCGATATCATCTGTTAAAGGGATATTCCATAACGGTTTTTGTGATTTTACTTTTTATATTTAAACTAGTGCAACAACACCCCTTTATCTACAACAAATGCTGAAAAAATAAAGCATACAGTAACTAGACTGTCTGCTTTCGTGATATCTCTGAAGTTAACCGGCCGATATTGAATCATAAACCAAAATGAATTTTGTAAGAAGTGAGATATATGAGAGAGAATTTGGCTTTTCAAGACAAATTTGGCTTTCCTTGTCAATACTTCTTTGGTTTTACGGCATTCCTCTTCTTTCTTGGCATGTACTCTACATTTCGTTTTATACTTAGGAGAACGTTTAACATTTAATAACAAATCCCGAAACTCTTCATAAATTTGCATGATCAATATTCAAAATTTCCTATTCAATATTCAATACGGTCACAGTCCACCATTTCATTCCCTAGAACGTAAATGCATAAGCTAATTAATATTACAAAATAAAATCTTACTTTTTTTCCATATGGCAGAAATTTCAAATATAATATGTTTTTCATTCTACAATTCAGAAGCAGTTCAAGAAGAATCTTCTGGATATCCGTCTCAAATTATTCCAAGCGGATCAAGATATACAGATCTTATTTGTTCTTGTCGTGCAAAGATGTACGTGTTTCAGTCAACCGAACCATATGATCCTAGAAACATCCAGATTCTACTTCTTCCGCTTTCTAAGGAAAAATTTGGTATACAGGAATCAGTCAGTTGTTATTACAATTCAGCAATTTGTAGTATTGGAGGCACGTCTTTAACAAACAGGTAATCTTAAATAGAAAAATCTTCTTATAATTTTCAGTATTATGTTGGGACATATTTCATGTCTTGTGAGACTTTTTTCCTTTCGATGTACTTGAGAATGTGATTTACAGCAACAAATTTCCATTGAATTGTATGTATTTACCAATAAGGTTAATCATTTCACACAAAATGTTGGTAATATGTCAAATATCGAAGTATAAATTTGATGATTCCAGAGCAATACATGGTTAATCAAATCTCACCTTCCAAAAAGACTATTCAGAAAAATGAGAGACAAAAAATTCTAAAAGAAAACTATATGTGAACTCATGTGTCCCTTAACAAATTGTGAAAGGGAATATTATTTTTGCTGCCACTAAGGCATTCATTCCTTCGTTCTTTCGTTCGTATTAAAGAGTCTTCAGGAAAGGTGACATGACATTTGTAATGTGCAAAAGGTTTAATTTGGATTATCTCCCGTTAATCATTGTATTTTATATGTGGTCTGGATGGGATTAACAGAGTAGTGAATAAATGGTTTAACAAATAATAAATAGTGAAACTTTTGAGATGAGAAAAATATAAAGAAAAGAGAATAATTCGTTTAAAAAGTATAAAAAAGGATAATTGTTTAAAAGAAAAAAATTCGCTATACCATTATGATTATAGAGATTCATTATCTACTGAAGAAAAAAAATATCTACAAAAAAAGAGATATCATTACAAAAATATTTGATAGGAAAATAATTTTATGTTTATAGATAAAAAGATTAATATTATAGTGCCTTACCCCTATCCCTATATAGACCTTAAATGATGGGCTTCCTAAATGTATTTGTGTATTTCTTAGTCATATGTAAATGTCTTATGGATGTCATCGTATGTAAGAAAAGAAGATGAGTAATCGAGCACTTAATTGAACATAGATACTTAGCCGTAATAGTTTGTTATATAATTATACCGTTATTCAGAAATAGAAGAATTATAACGATTCGGAATTTTAAAACTTGTTCAGTTTATTTTTTATTCAATCAACTTCACTAGTATCCCTCTCTGATCTTTTTTTTACCCAAAAAGTGTGGTCAATGAAAAGTTTAAGCGCCATCGTAATTTTATTCACATGGAGTCATTGAGATATATGTTGCATTACTTATTAAATTGATTGATTGTTTGCTTGACATGCAGTAAAGTTGACCTAATCTTGTTTGAACTTTTATCAATTTTAGCATGGAAACGGAAGCAAGTGAACGAAGCGAGGGACCAGCAACAGTGACACGCATAACAAGCCGTAACATCTACTGATCGAATATTTTAAATTGAACAAAATTAAGACCAATAAATTTCTAAAAGTAACTGTAAGCAGAAAAAAGTGTGGACCGACCTAAAATGACAATGTTAAAGAAAAGTCCTATTTGTTATACCATAAAGATTTGATTTATGTAAAGAGTTATACAAGATAGAAAATAACTTCTTATTCTATGAATAAAATTAACAGATTCAAGTTGAAAAAAGTAAAATTATAAAAATACTGAACTTCGTGGAATATTCAAAACGGAAAGTCCCTAATCAAATGACAAAATCAAATGATAAGACACATCAAACGAATGGACAACAATTGTTATATTCCTGACTTGGTACAGGCATTTTCAAATGTAGCAAATGGTTGATAGGACCTGGTTTTATTGCGCAAAACCTTTCACTTGTATGACAGTCGCATCAAATTCCATTATCTTGAAACAATGCGTGAACAAAATGTCACAAACAGGGTTACGATAACAACACAACCCCCACCAAAAACTCGGGTGATTTCAGGTGCTACGGAAGGGGGTAAACAGATCCTGCTCCACATGTGGCACTTGTCGTGTTGCTCATGTTATTACAAAGCCAGTAAATAGTCTAATTCGGTAAGTCACATTCGTGAAAAGGGAACGGGATTGTAGTTACGACATAGGAAATATGGTAGACGTTTGGATAAGTCATATACTAGTACTTGAATGAGGCGGAGGGTACATTTGTTGTAAGCGTTAATCTTGGGAGTGGAATTACATCACAAAATATAATTCAATTCAACTTCAAAAGATATCGATACCAAGCTTGCTGATAATAGAAATATTAAGAGTACAAAATACAAAGTTACGATCTTATATTAAATATCAGTTAATGAAAGCATGTTTACCCATCTTGTTTTGTTGCAAAAAAAATCAGTTTTATATAGAAAGAAAAACAAGTATTATGATACCCATGGTACTAAGAAATAGAAGAGCCTATCAATACTAGTAACTCTACTTCAAGTGCCACGTGGTTATTTATTTACACTATTTATTGAGTTAGTATATATGTAAACTTGCTGTTTTGGTCGTATATTAATAGATCAATAGATTCGTGTTATTGTGAAGTAATATATTATAACCTGCAATACAAATACTAATCATCAGTACAAAGAAAGATAACTTTATTCATTCTAGATGACAATACCTAAAATACAATATTCAAATATTTCCTGCTGGACAAATATGGTTTTCCATGTTATTGACTTAAAAATTTATTTACAGAGAATGCAAACTATGAGAAATATTGTTTTCATCATAAATTACACATTTTATCAATTAACATATTCCATTCTAACAAATATTCACATAAAGAAAAGCGTACAATAAAATGCGAGGCTCTGCAGAGATTTTACCACATTTTGTTTTTCTTCTGATAATTAGGTCTTTCCACTTTTCGTGAAAAGACCTTTTGTTTTTCTTCTGATTATGTTTTTTTTTTTTTTTTTCTTCTGCCGTCTGAGATGCTTTTTTGTCTTACAACATATAGAATGGATGTTTTGGCCAATGATGTTGTACAGTAATGGGGGTTTCAAAACTCACCCTGTGTGACTGAGCACTTATTCTTATAGGAGTTATCTCCTTGCGTCCTTTTTTTCTTGTTATCGCTATATCTCTAAAACCGTAAAAGATTTTAGCAAACTGTTTTCACCAAATTGTTCGTCTCCTCTTGAGAAGGATTTGGTGTATTTTGACTTGACTGATCGGAAGACATCTTATGGAGTTATTTCACTTTGAAAATTTAAGATAGGCGATTTGTTGGATAAATTCATACGTTATAAGTCGTAGAGGCCTACAGTCTTTTGATATGAAATCCTCGGTCCATTTGAAGGAAATTGATGTCAAGGTCAAAGGTCAAAGTCAAGTTCTAAATTTTGAATTTTGCTTGTTATCGTTATACCACAGAAACTGTGACAGTAAATGATATGATGTGTTTGCCAAATAACTGTTTACAATAGGCGCAACTTCAACCTATTTCAGTCAAAGTGTTTTGGTTAACCCTTATAGGAGTTTTCTCCCCTTATGTATTTCAAATAAGTATTTCTCCACAACCATACAAGTGATTGACCTCCGGTCTTCCGTTTTGAGTTCACAGACCTATGACCTTGAAATTGAGATCAAGGTCGAGGGTCAAGGTCAAGTTATAAATTTTGAATTTTGCTTGTTATCGTTATTCAAAAGAAACTGTTACAGTAAATAATATGATTTGTTTGCCAAATTACTGTTTACAAAAAGGCACAATTTCAAACTATTTCAGTCGAAGTGTTTTGGTTAACCCTTGTAGGAGTTTTCTCCCCTTATGTATTTGAAATCAGTATTTCTCCACAACCATACAAATGATTGACCTGGGGTCTTTTGATTTGAGATCACTGACCTATGACCTTGAATTGAGGTCAAGGTCAAAGGTCAATTTGACGTTCTAGATTTTGACCTTTGTTAAAAATTATTTTCTGTTCTTAATAAACCAATTAAGTCTTCTACATATACCTTTTAATCTTATTTTTATATCAATTTGAAGAACTAAATTACATCAACAAGGAGTGACATTTTATAACAACCTTTTTTAAATTTCATTCTGATTATCGAGGTGGAAAGGCCTTCAATTGTTCTCTGAAGAATTGGTTTTTAATTTTTTTTTCTTCTGCCGTCTGAGATGCTTTTTTGTCTTACAACATATCGAATGAATTTTTTGGCCAATGATATTGTACAGTAATGGGGGTTTAAAAACTCACCCTGTTTGACCGAACACTTATTCTTATAGGAGTTATCTCCCCGCGTCCCCTTTTTCTTGTTATCGCTATATATCTAAAACGGTAAAAGATTTTAGCAAACTGTTTTCACCAAATTGTTTGTCTACTGTTGAGAATGATTTGGTTTATTTTGACTTGAGTGATCGGAAGACATCTTATGGGAGTTATTTCCCTTTGAAAATTCAAGATAGGCGATTTGTTGGATAAATTCATACGTTTTAAGACGTAGAGACCTACAGTCTTTTGATATAAAGTCCTTGGTCCATTTAAAGGAAATTGAGGTCAAGGTCAATGTCATGTTCTAAATTTTGAATTTTGCTTGTTATCGTTATTCCACAGAAACTGTGACGGTAAATGATATGATGTGTTTGCCAAATAACTATTTACCATAAGGCGCAACTTCAATCTATTTCAGTCGAAGTGTTTTGGTTAACCCTTATAGGAGTTTTCTCCCCTTATGTATTTGAAATCAGTATTTCTCCACAACCATACAAATGATTGACCTGGAGTCTATTGATTTGAGATCACTGACCGATGACCTTGAAATTGAGGTCAAGGTCAAAGGTCAATTTGACGTTCTAGATTTTGACCTTTGCTAAAAGTTATTTTCTGTTCATAATAAAACAATTGAGTCTTCTGCATATACCTATTAATCTTATTTTTTTATATCAATTTGAAGAACAATATTACATCAACAAGGAGTGACATTTTCTAACATTGTTTATTAGATTTCATTCTTATTATCGAGGTGGAAAGACCTTCAATTGTTCTCTGAAGAATTGGTTTTTAATTGTGTTATTGTTATTTATTTGATTTATATATTGGGGAAAATCCCCCTTAAAAAAGGCCTCATATCTGGCGGAGAAATGTACAACACAATGAAACGTTATCCGTTGAATCCAATCAATAGTGAACGAATTCGTTTGAAATGGAACTAAAATATCAATAATACACATCATCGGTATAAAGACATCATTCGTAAATATAGCTCAACATGCAGACTTCTAATACGTTCAGGTATTTCACATCCAATTTTTTATGGAAATATTCTTTATAAAGCACAAAGGTGTCAGTATTCACCTCAGAAACTTGCAAAACCTTGGAATAGACTTATTAAGAAAGGATATAATTACGATACTGTTGTCAAGTCATTAAAGATTGCATATTTTGGCGTTAATATTGAGTCACTGATAAGGTCTTTGCATCGGAACTAAACACATTTATTCTAAAAACAGTTATTGGCATGACACGGGTTATGTTCTTAGCATATATGTTATGATGGTATGATACTAAACCCCTAACGGGAAGGATTGTGCCTGATGTTCATATGATGAAATCATAATCTTTCAGTCAGTTTAATTGAAGTCTGGAGCTGGCATGTCAGTTAACTGCTAGTAGTCTGTTGTTATTTATGTATTATTGTCATTTTGTTTATTTTCTTTGGTTACATCTTCTGACATCAGACTCGGACTTCTCTTGAACTGAATTTTAATGTGCGTATTGTTATGCGTTTACTTTTCTACATTGGTTAGAGGTATAGGGGGAGGGTTGAGATCTCACAAACATGTTGAACCCCGCCGCATTTTTGCGCCTGTCCCAAGTCAGGAGCCTCTGGCCTTTGTTAGTCTTGTATTATTTTAATTTTAGTTTCTTGTGTACAATTTGGAAATTAGTATGGCGTTCATTATCACTGGACTAGTATATATTTGTTTAGGGGCCAGCTGAGGGACGCCTCCGGGTGCGGGAATTTCTCGCTAAATTGAAGACCTGTTGGTGACCCTCTGCTGTTGTTTTTTATTTGGTCTGGTTGTTGTCTCTTTGACACATTCCCCATTTCCATTCTCAATTTTACATAAAACATAATGATTTATAGGTTTGAAAATAAAAATATTAACAAGTGAAATATATTTTTTCCGACAATTGTTAAAGAAATAAGTTTGTGTTGTTCCGCGCTTCGTTGTATGCATTGGAACCAAGGACATGTTGAAGAGGTCGTATGAATAATTAAATATGGTTCCGGCAGCTACTTTTAAAATCTGCATTGAGAAAAGCGATATCGGGTCAGTGACTGTATATGAACTAGAAATATAAAGTCAACGCATTTTGGCTGTGCAGTCTTAATTCAAATCCTTTCCTCCTTTCTATATCTCATTCAAATATTTATGATATTGCGCCTCAAACTTATATGAAAACAAAAGCGCAATTATTTATTATCCAGTTTCCATAGGGTTTTACATTTCATTTTTTTGATGATTATATATATACTATAGCAGTTTCTGGTACTTAAATACATATCTAATAAATAACAAAAAAAAAAGAGTAGGTGTGTTCGATTAGCCTTTTTTTTTACTAAAAGTACTTGACGACAGTCTTTTAAGTTAGATGATGAAAATGCATGTCTTCGAAAAAAAAAATTTGTGTGTGATATAACTAGGGATTATAGTCTTCAACCACTGAAAATTTTGAGTCTGCCCTTCCACGAAATATTTTTTTTTTTTTTAATGTTTAAGAATTTTCAAAAATTCCACCTGATAACCGATCAGACAATAGTTGAATCAATGCCGACAAGATCATTACCAGGCGTATTTCAATCCATTAGAGTGATATCTGTAATGAAATCATAGACATTGATCTAACGAGATGTCTTCAAAGAATCATATCAATCTCAGCTCATTTTTCAACTAAAGGGTCAAATATTTTTTGAAAAACACTACAATCATTTTTGGACCTAGCGGTACAGATGTGTAAAAACGGGCTGTGAAACAGAAAAATCGCCTATAGTTATATAAAATATGCAAACAAAATCTTGATATTCACACCAACCAAATAAGAAAGCAATATTATTGTTCCGCTATCGGAAAAATCTTTTTATTGAACAAAAATTTTCATATTTAAAAATTCAAAACTAAACTCTGGCTACATGAATAAGGGAAAAACAGAATGTATGAATGAATGAATGAATGAATATTGTGTCGCAGAAGCAAACAAAATGCTATAGCAAACAAACATACTATATAATGACATTAGTGACAGTAAACAAACAGAGAACAATTCAATAAGTTAGTATACCGTTGTTTGAAAGTCATAAATCCATTAAGAGAAAACTTATCAGGGTTACAAACTAAAACTGAAGTAAAACACGTCAAATATAAACCGTCAAATATAAGTGGAAATATAACGAAACAACAGAAACACTAAAGTGCATTGCATCATAGATACCAATAAAGTTCAACATTAAAGAGCATTGAGGACCAAAAATTCCTAAATATTTTATTATATTATTTTATCATGCACAAAAGGGTCTAATATTTGTTGAAACGCTACAATAATTTACAACTATGTGTGGTTTTGGATGTAAAAATGCGGTCTGTCAAACAAGAAATGGCCAATAAAATGCAAAAAACAATCTTGATTTTCACATCAACAATCTAGGAAGGCTATATCATTTTCCACTATCTAAAAATAATTTTATTGTTCAACAACTTTCATATTTAAAACCTCGAAACTAAACTTTAACTATAATTAATGGTATATTACTGATTTTTATAAGCTTGAAACACCCCAAAAGTAAAAATAAACATGTTTGCGCTTTTTACCTGCATATAAAAGTAGTAGATCATTTTAAAGGGACGACATTGCAGTAATATACGTATAAATTGCGGTACATATCTATTTACTATAATTTGTTTTGAATGAGCAAGGTTTCACTGGGGTAAAGCTGATGACCGTAACTGCATTCACGGTCATCCCAAGATGTCGGATGAAAAATTAGGTCAGTTTCTGTATTGTCTGTTAAAGTGTTTCTATATCATTTTCTTTACAAATCATACATTGAAACGATGTAAATTTATAAAAGAATCACTCGAAAATCACTAATTACTTCCGAGAAATGTGCATGAAACGGGAAATTCGATTTGAAAAAATCGTTAAGATGACCGTAAATCATAATCAAAATATTTTCAAGATGACCGTAACATAAAACAAGGATGACCGTGATTGGTAAAAAGATGACCGTAACTTGTAAAGGATGACCGTAATTTGTAAAGACTGACTGTAATTTATATAGGACGACCGTAACTTTTATAGGATGACCATCAATTCTAAGAAATATCCGTATTGTATTCAAAGCTTTTTTGTTGAGTTTGTCGATCTCAATAGGGGCTCGGTTAGCGGATATAAATATGTTTCATAAATTTCTTTTTTTAAACTATAATATAATTGGCCATATTTAGGATTTATAACAATGATAGTGAATTGCATATTTCTCGTAAACAATGAAATATTTATTGATATCGACGTTAAAATTTTAACACAAATTTACAGCGATACGACGAAAATTTGAAGAAACATGAATGTGTCCCTAGTACACGGATGCCTCATCTACACTATCATTTTCTATGTTTAGTGGACTATGAAAATGGGATAAAACTGTAATTTGGTATTAGAATTAAAAAGATCATTCCATAGGGAAAATGTGTACTAAGTTTCAATTTTATTTAACTTGAAGCTGGACAAACGGACAAACAAACAGACGAACGGACGAACGTACGCACAGACCAGAAAAACATAATGCCAATAAATGGAGCATTAAAAACTTTAATAATACATACGAATATTTGGTAATCGAGCCCATGTGTATGGGTCCAGAGGAAGCAGATTAAAATCTTAATTTGTCTTGATATATGCAGGCGGAAACAGTTTTGAAATAGAACAAAAGAATCGAAGCTCTGTGTTTATCGAGAAAGGCTTTAAGCGATAAAAGTTAACTGTAATGTTTGATATAGTAACAAAATTTTAAAAAGTTAATAGAAACAAATAAAACGACAATTTTCTTATTTTAAAAACACCATTTGCATAAGTTTAACTTTTTTCAATGTATCTATTACATAGTAATGCAAACCAATAAGATATCAAGTCGGCGACATGTTTCTTATCGGGGCCTTTTATAGCTGACTATGCGGTATGGGCTTTGCTCATTGTTGAAGGCCTTACGGTTACCTATAGTTGTTAATGTTTGTGTCATTTTGGTCTTTTCTGGATA
Source organism: Mytilus galloprovincialis (assembly GCF_965363235.1). NCBI lineage: Eukaryota > Metazoa > Mollusca > Bivalvia > Mytilida > Mytilidae > Mytilus > Mytilus galloprovincialis. The sequence goes on along the minus strand of NC_134850.1, from coordinate 40,711,437 downwards.
GCTGTCTCATTGGCAATAATACCACATCTTCTTTTTTATATATAGTATCTATAAGTTGGATGTAGAAAATGCATAACCTCCGATTTTTTTTTATCACGGACGGAGAACATATCAATCTTTTAGTTCAGAAATTTTCGTGTCTGCCCTTCCATCAAGAAAAAATTCCCCAAAACAGGTAACGATTGTATCGAAAAGAGAAAAATCGAGTGCACCTTTTTATGTTAGGGCATGTTTGGGGTGTATATTTTGTCTTTAAAACGTACAAAGCAAGAGTATTTTATATAGCATCTCGCTTCAGATTCTATCATTATTATATATTAATATATTAGCTACAGGTTGACTTTATAACGTAAAAAAATGACAGTACGAAAAGATGAAATATATGGGTCAATTGAGATACCTATCTAATGAATCACAAAAACAGAGTAGGTGTGTTCGAATAGCTATTTTTTTCTAAAAGTACTTGACGACAGTCTTTTAATTTGAATGATGAAAATGTGTGTGTGATAACTAGGGTTTATAATCTTCAACCACTGAAAATGTTTAGTCTGCCCTTCCACGAAATATTTAATTAGAATATTTTTAAATGCTTAAGAATTTTCAAAAATTCCATCTGACATCCAAACAGACAATATTTTTAAGTTGAATCAACTGGGGCGTAGCTCCATATACGCTGTCACGCCATGGCGTGCACATCGCGGGGTCTAAAAAAATAATTAACGCCGAAAAATAAAATAAAAATACGAACGACTAAAAAATATTAAATTTAACTTAACCAATCAAAGTAGAAAACGATACAGTATAACTATTTTAATAACGTCACAATAATATTTCCGTCTGTAAAATCAACCCTGACCGAAATCGTTTTTAATTTATTTGCTATAATTTTCTTCTGGTACTCGACGTAAAAAGTAGCATATAAAACATGAACAGTTCAAAGCGTGACAACCCTAAAGGGCAAACGTTAGACATTTTTTTCTCTCACAAAAACGCCTACCAACAGTGATAGTCATACAGAAACACAACCAGCAACAAATCAGGACAATTTAGACCCCTGAAACGTCAAAAATTGACGATGATTGATTGAAGTTAGCTGCTACATCAGTGTCATGTCAAAGCCAGTACAAAAAAATCTGGGACCATCTTATCCAGATATTTCTTTGTTGAAAGATTCGAAATCCTTAGGAAAAGATATAAAGTTACAACTTTTGACCGACAAATGGAAAGATGTCCACACCTTCAAATTTCCGACAAGGTATATTAACTCCATTTCAATTAAAAAAATATATAATGCGCGTCGTTAATTGAACTAACAGGGCTGCAGGGGTTGTACCCACGTTTTTGTTTAGATAAGGGTTGTAAATTTCGTACATTATTTTGACAAAAAAATGACCAATTGACTTTTGTTCCATTTTTATCTCTTAACTTTGGATCCGACACTGAACAATTTAATGAATTACAGTAAACATTTTCAATGAGTTTGACTGTTCCTTTGGTATCTTTCGCCCCTCTTTTATATGTAAATTACGATAACGGTAAATACAAATCTGAATTCCCTCGTTAAATTATTGTTTTGAAAGGCTACTTCATATTGTTCTGTTTTGACACCTACCTGTCGAAATATTAAGGCGTCAATGCATTAAAAATAAAATAAAATAGCCTTTCAAGACTTCATCAAGTTCTGCAGTACTAGTCCGTAACTGAAATGTTGCGTTCCGAGCAAAATGATGATAATGTTTGGAACGAGCTATACCAAACCACTCTAGATATAGCAGAGCTTTTTGGTATAGATGAAAATGTTCCTAGGTGGTGTGGAAGACAAACCTCGAGTGCTAACCATCCAGCCGAAACCCCTAAGGATTACTGGCGAATTTCTCTCTACTAAAAATGTATCCGTTTCTGGGTCATATGATCACGGAACTTGATTCTCGACTTCTGAATTCAGAAAATCGTTTTCATGCACAATATCTTCTTCCGTGGTCGAACAAATAACTAATGACCAATTGACCAATACTGTGTGCCCTTTGTTTAGTGCTACAGCTGAAAGGTCGTTTAGCGTACTGAAACGTTTGAAAACGTACATGTATACATCCGTTCCACAATGAGAAATGACAGATTATCGGCTTTGGGTTCCACCGTGATTTTGAGGTCAATTTAGACAAGGCCATGGACGTTTTTGTTGCAGCTAAAAATACGAAGGGCAGATTTTTGGAAAAAATATTCAGGATGTTTCTCAATAAAAAAATGATCAAATACAGTCTTAATAATTTGCTAATCAAACTAATTTTAGGCCTTCAGAACGCACCATTTTGCATCTAGCCAAAAAACAAATCGGGGGGGGGGGGGCAATCCCCCCCCAAACCCCCCCCCTGGTTGGCGTGCACTTCAAAGGGACCCAGCTACGTCCCAGATCAATGCAGACAAGATCATTAACTAATGCTCATTAGCTAGTAGATTCATTTGTATTTTACAATATAACTGACATATAACGATCGATCGTAATGGTGTTATGTGGATAAATTTATCAGTTTTCAAGAGCAAAATTGGCAGAGCGTCAATGGCTTCCATTTCTACGACTGTGAGCATGAACTGGCGTAATGGGGAGATAATTTTGAAGAAGTAGAATCCTGACTGTATGAATAACATTTCTGTACTATATGTTCCAGACCGTATGAGTATTTGGACCGTACGCGTACGGTCTGGACCGTATGCGTACTTTTTCAAAATACTCATACGGTCGGACCGTACGCGTACGGTCTGACTTATATTAAGAAGTTGGCAAAGTTAATTAGATGCATATAACAGATTAATATAACTTAATTCTCAAATTGATATATATAAAAAAGTTTAACTGTAATTGAAAAAAAAAAAACTTTTATATTTTATTGATTTAAAAAATTCACGCTAATTGAATCTGTTAATCTCTTGTATTTAGCATGTCGATCACTCAGTAAAGTAATTGAATTATGAACACTAAAATTGAAAATATTGGAAGTAAATATAATGTGGGAGGAATATTGTTTTAGAATATTTAGCAACTTTACGCAAAATGCAAATACTAAGGAACATACACGAACTGCAAACATGTAAATGTAAACCAGATGCTCCGCAGGGCGTAGCTTTATACGACCGCAGAGGTTGAACCCTGAACGGTTAGGGCAAGTATGGACACAACATTCAAGCTGGATTCAGCTCTAAATTTGGATTGTGATTAAATAGTTGACACAGCATAGGTTTCTGACACAGAATGAATGTGTTCTAATGAACTTAAAATTTTTGTTTCTCTTAAGAGCAATTCACTATGCTGTTGAATATTAATCCTCTCAAAAAAATGTTTGAAGAAATTTTCTTTTTTATTTATGAAATTTCAAATGAGAAAAATTGAACCCAATTTTTTTAATCACATCCCCCTTTCCCTTATTCCAAAACTAATCTCAATTAAAATTTCTAATGGAGTTTGCAACAATAACTACTCATTTAAATACATCATAAAATATTAAGATGTAAAAAAACTGCTTGTTATCACTGAATGGTAAAGATTATTTTAATTTATCAGTTGGTAGTAAAAAGTGAATATACATTGTATATTGTATATAACAAAGATTTAAGTTGATTCTGGACAAAGAAAGATAACTCCAATTAAAAAAAAATCTTGCTATTGCACAATATTTTGCAATTAGATATTTCTTGCTTACTATTCTGGACAAAGAAAGATAACTCTAATTAAAAAAAATTTTGATATTTCACAATATTGTGCAATTAGATATTTCTTGCCATTACGCAATACTGTGCAATTTAAAAGACTTGCTATTGCACAATACTTAATATAATAATTTTAGATCCTGATTTGGACCAACTTGAAAACTGGGCCCATAATAAAAAATCTAAGTACATTTTTGGATTCAGCATATCAAAGAACTTCAAGATTTCAATTTTTGTTAAAATCAGACTAAGTTTAATTTTGGACCCTTTGGACTTTAGTGTAGACCAATTTGAAAACAGGACCAAAAATGAAGAATCTACATACACAGTTAGATTTGGTATATCAAAGAACCCCATTTATTCAATTTTTGATGAAATCAAACAAAGTTTAATTTTGGACCCCGATTTGGACCAACTTGAAAACTGGGCCAATAATCAAGAATCTAAGTACATTTTTAGATTCAGCATATCAAAGAACCTAACTGATTCATTTTTTGTCAAAATCAAACTAAGTTTAATTTTGGACCCTTTGGACCTTAATGTATAGACCAATTTTAAAACGGGACCAAAAGTTAAGAATCTACATACACAGTCATGACAGTTAGATTCAGCATATCAAAGAACCCCAATTATTCAATTTTGATGAAATCAAACAAAAGTTTAATTTTGGACCCTTTGGGCCCCTTATTATGTTGGGACCAAAACTCCCAAAATCAAACCCAACCTTTCTTTTATGGTCATAAACCTTGTGTTTAAATTTCATAGATTTCTATTTACTTATACTAACGTTATGGTGCGAAAACCAAGAAAAATGCTTATTTGGGTCCCTTTTTGGCCCCTAATTCCTAAACTGTTGGGACCTAAACTCCCAAAATCAATACCAACCTTCCTTTTGTAGTCATTAACATTGTGTTTAAATTTCATTGATTTCTATTTACTTAAACTAATGTTATTGTGCGAAAAACCAAGAATAATGCTTATTTGGGCCCTTTTTTGGCCCCTAATTCCTAAACTGTTGAGACCAAAACTCCCAAAATCAATCCCAACCGTTCTTTTGTGGTCATAAACCTTGTGTCAAAATTTCATAGATTTCTATTAACTTAAACTAAAGTTATAGTGCGAAAACCAAGAAAATGCTTATTTGGGCCCTTTTTGGCCCCTAATTCCTAAAATGTTGGGACCAAAACTCCCAAAATCAATACCAACCTTCCTTTTGTGGTCATAAACCTTGTGTTAAAATTTCATAGATTTCCATTCACTTTTACTAAAGTTAGAGTGCGAAAACTAAAAGTATTCGGACGCCGGACGACGACGACGACGACGACGACGACGACGACGACGCCGACGCCAACGTGATAGCAATATACGACGAAAATTTTTTCAAAATTTGCGGTCGTATAAAAATATTAGTACGTTACTTGTGGTAGCAAGTGTAACATTGGTTGAGAGTACCAAAATAAGGATCAAGATATATACAATTAAACAAATATTTAATTTCAATTGTTCATTTGTTCATTTTATCCGTGTAATTGTAATACTATTAATTAGTAAACCTGAAAATAAAGATTGTGATTAATGTTAATTTGTTTAAATTTAACCCATATGATCTAATAACATAACTATATAGTTAGCTGGTTAGCTCGTACTGGACCATACGCGTATACTCATACGGTCGGACCGTACGCGTATGGTCGGACCGTACGAGTATACGTATACGGTCCGGACCGTACGCGTACGGTCCAAATACTCATATGGTCTGGAACATATATATACAAATTGACAACGTTCCGCCTTGTGATACGCTTTTCGTACAATGCTATTTTAAGGATCTACTTTGCTGGAGCTCACCTTCACTAGTTTATTCGAATGATATTTTCAAAATATTTCTGTTATTTTATTTGTACGACAAAATGAAAGACGATATAATATCAATGGGTGTACATGCAATTTTTTGGCATTTTTAAAAATGTGTATTTATTATATGTCATTAAAAGGAATCCCAGAAACAAACAAAAAATCTTTTGTCGAGCAGTTGAAGGCTGTGCACCGCATGTCTTTTGGCAAATTCATTTTAAAAATTGAACCCTCTACTGTAAAAAAGATACATATGGTAATCTTTGCATTTGAAGCACGTCTTATTTTCTTCTACCTATAGGATAAAACTTTCATATTAATATGTGTATACCAACACGATTAATCATTTGATACAAAAAGATAGTTATATAAATACGGATATTTCTTAGAATTGAGGGTCATCCTTTAAAAGTTACGGTCATCATTTACAAATTACGGTCATCTTAAAAGCAGTTACGGTCAGCCTTGTTATGAATCGCTGATTCTGTTACGGTCATCTCGATTGTGATTTACGGTCATCTTGGCGATTTTTTCAAATCGAATTTCCCGTTTCATGCACATTTCTCAGAAGTAATTAGTGATTTCCGAGTGATTCTTTTATAAATTTACATCGTTTCAATGTATGATTTGTAAAGAAAATGATATAGAAACACTTTAACAGACAATACAGAAACTGACCTAATTTTTCATCCGACATCTTGGGATGACCGTGAATGCAGTTACGGTCATCAGCTTTACCCCAGTGAAGGTTTGGACTTAAAATATAAAACTTCAAATGATTAGTTAGTGTTTTTATTTCTATTTTCATGAATTCATAGAATTGATTAATCTATTTCTTTTCTATATTTTGATAAATATTTTGAATTGTTATTTTCTGTTTCTGGTATGCATTTTTCTCTTTGGAATTTAAAACTTAATAGGGTCTTAGTTCGTCAGAGGAAATTTCAACACATTGCCAGAACATTTGAGCGGAGAAAAAAATGGACGTTTCAGCAATACATTATAGCCGATGTAAGCGCCAGATATTTTACAAATGTTAGCGCCAGATTTTTCATCCATTTTAGCAAAAAGTGAATGCCCATTTTTGCGAAGGTAATTTATTTATTTAAGAATAAAAAAATGTTCATAGTATCAATAAGACAACATAGTTATATCTTTTTTATGAAAAAAAAACCTAACTTAAAGTCTAAAATCTTATCTCTTTTATTTTCAATTGATGAATGAATGTATATACGCATTTAAATGATTTGAAGATACATCGATATATGTTTGAAATTTGATCCAGTAAACGAAAATGACTGGGTGACAATAGCCATTACATATAGTGCTCTTATTTATTTTTATTTTTTCAACTTCATTTATTTCATGATTTGTCAATGCAACCCACTTTTATACAAAAAAATATTGAGCCATCATTCAATTACTGTTCAACGTTTTAAAATGATGGCTTTTAGTCAACAAGGTAGTTTTTCGCTAAAATGGCCTATCGAGTATACAGCTGAACGAATTTATTCCGCTAAAATGTGCTTAAAAAGTTCTGCGCTTAAACTTCTTTCTATTGGCCAATACGGCATTGTTGAGCGGAATAATAACAATGATAATTGTTCTACATAATGCAAACCCAAATCGATGCACAGTTTTGAAACATCTATTTAGTAGTTTGTAGAAAGTGATGTTCGTGACATTGTTGTAAGGAGTCTGATGTGTGATCCTGATCATCTATAAAGTGAAAGATGTAATATATAAAAACAGAAAACAACACGTTGTAAATCTATCTCGTCCGAAGCGCTTTTATTGATTTACCTTAAGGAGGAAAGCTCAAAGCTGAAATTTGAAAGTAGCGGATGTATAATAACTTGAACAGTTAACGAGCTTTATGACCAAAGATGTATCAAAGAGGTATCAAAAGAAATATCCAAATTCGTTAAAGTCAACTTACCTGAGGAAGTTGAAACCAAAGTTTCTTTGTAATTTCAATTTTTTTTAAAGCGTTTTAGAGAGAATAATTTAAATCATGTAAGTAGCCCAGCAGCAGATTAAAAATAAAAGAGGGGCAAAAGATACCTGAGGGACATTCAGACTCATAGATCGAAAAATGACAACGATATGGCTAACAAAAGGCAATCAGACAAATAATAGTACACAACACACAACATAGAAAAATATCCACTATCATCTATTATACGGATATTCCATAACGGTTTTTATGATTTTACTTTTTATAGTTAAACTAGTGTAACACCTCCTCTTTAACTAGACTGTCAGCTTTCGTGATATCTTTTCTGAAGTTAATCGGCCGATATTGAGTTATAATGCAACTAATTATTGTAAGGAGTGAGATATATCCAATAAACGTTTGTCTTTGCAAGAAAGAATAATCTTTCCCAATACATATTTTTGGTTTGACTGTGTTGTTTCGTTGCTCTGATGATATTTACCCTATATTTCAATTTATTCATTGGAGAAATCGTAACAAATAATATTTCATCCCGAATAACTACATCAATTTCCTAGTTAGACGTTGCAAAATCAGTATTTCGAATACCAATGGTCTTTTTCAAGCGAATTCTATATTAATATATGCGGGATTTTATAGAATTCCGAAATCTAGGAAATGATTTCTGAGAAAATATTTAGTATATGTAGTTTTTATATCTCTATAAAGGAGGGACGAAAGATACCAGAGGGACAGTCAAACTCATAAATCGAAAACAAACTGACAACGCCATGGCTAAAAATGAAAAAGACAAACACACAAACTAAAGTACACACGACACAACATAGAAAACTAAAGAATAAGCAACACGAACTCCATAAAAGGCATGCTTTATTTATTTCTGATGCTTTTTTATTAAGACTACAAATAAACATAGAGTTGCTATTTCAGTTCACATATTCGATTCCTTTCTAACTTTCAATATCTCAGTCAATATTTATGTTATTGCGCCTTCAACTTTATTTAGTTTAAACATATTTTATTTGCTGAATTAAAGCAAAATGGATTAGACACAAGTAAATCATACTTATGAAGTCTTCTCCAACTTTATGAATACAAGAGCGCAATAACTTGTAATGCAGTTCCATATGGTAATTTATATTTTGTTTATTGAGGAAAATATAAAAGAGAAAAATATAGCATTGTCTGTTACTAGAAATGTCAGCTTTATGTAAAATGCTGGCGAATAAAAACGTCTATCGTTTAATGTAATTGGAAATGCATATTTGTTGTGATTTTCTTAAATACATTGAATATACTATGTTCAACACTTGCAGTTAAACCTGAATTTATTTTAATGGTTTTTTTTAATTAAAAAACAATTTCAACCATATGTCATCCAATCAAGAGTTAAAAAAAGTTTCAGGTTTAAAGATATTTTTGTCCGTATACTTATTCATGTTATACCACACTTTATTTATTAAACTTGGATTAATACTAAAAGTTAGAAAGACTTTTCTTACCTGGAATTTAAGGAAGTTGTAAGTTTAAAATTAATTTTCAAGGTATGTAATCACAGTTATTTATGTATATGCTATGGTATATACCTCATTATTAAAATTGTTTTTAACCGATAAAGGTTTGGACTTAATAAAGAAAACTTATAATGGATGGTAAGTTGTTTTCTTTTTTTTTTTTTTTGGATTCATAGGATTAATTAATCAATATATATATATATGTTACAGTAAATAGATGAAATTAGGAATTACACGCAATTACTAAAAATTTCAGTAAATACCTGAAATTACTAGCCAATTTAGTAATTACATGTATTTACTAGTTGTTTCAGTGATTTCTGGTATTCACTGATTTTTTTGGTCATTTTTACAGCTGTTTACTAACTTGATATTTTTATTTTAAAATTAAAAATATAATTTAAGATACCACATAAGAAAGTAAAAGGGTAGGTATTTTAGGGCTCACTTAGTTAAGGATTAAGGAATATAAGGCACATTAAAAGTGTATACTCTTTAGTGTTTGTGAATTGAAACTGGAAAATGGTTGTTCTAAAAGTTTTGAAACTCCCTAAAATCATTTTCAGCATACAAGACAATGATATCTATCCAGAATTGAGAAATTTATTTGTGAGAAGTTTATAGGCAACTTCGCCACCTCTTTTTGATGATAATCATTCGATAATGTCAAATTTGATTAAATAATAATCTTGATAATTCTTAAAATCTCATATTTTTTTAAAAATTAAAATCTTCATCAGGCATACTTGCCCAATGACATAAGTGTCCCAGGTTATGGGGTTTGAGCGTTCAGAAACATGTTCAACTCCACTAATTATGTGTGTGCCTTTCTAAAATCGTGGGGATGTAATTCAGAGGTTGTCGTTGATTGCTATTATAGCCGAACTTTTGTCATAGGTTTTCTTTATTGTTAAAGGTCGTCCGGTGACCTAATATTGCTTACGTTATGTTTCATCTACTGTAATGTTGTCTCTTTGCCAATCATACCACATATCATTATTTTTTAATTCTGATATCGGTGTCTGTAATTGTACACAAAACCAATCCACTCCCCGAATCAAACCAATTCTAATCTTTGATATCAAGTTTTTAATCCAATAAGGATTTAAACAACAATTCTTGTTCACTTATTTTGCGTTTCGCATAATGTGAAATGCCGACTTTTTATTCATATTATTAATACATAGAATCTTTCCATACAGAATCTCTATATTATTGTAAACTCTAATTATTTTCCTATTTTGACATTACTGATATCCTTGATATAACAGTTTAATTAAATTAAAACTATTACTTTCAAATATAGGTTAATTGAATACTCATAATTCACTTGTATTCAAGATCATTATGCTAGCACGTGCATACTCGTTATCGCTAAATGCACATAAACAAAAGATTTGACACTTCTCCTCTCGACCCTTTCAGTGTAAAAAGGGTAATTAAAACAATAGTATAATGTATGTAATCAAGTTGGTTAAACACCCCCGAAGTTGATATTGTCAGCTAAGTGTTTATCTGATGTGTGCATGACTTAATTCGACTAAATTTTAAAATAGGCTATATTCAGTTCAATCCAATGACATTTTGAAACGGGATTAAATCCCTTAAGAACAACACGTTAAATATATTTCAGAAACAGAATAAATATATCAATAACTTGGGTGAAACACGACTAAAATGGACCACCATTGGTCCCTGTATGGAACAGTTTGTTTAATATTGTGGACATGTATTCCAAATGTCTTTTGTCTTTATGGTAGGTGTTTCTGTGACATAAGATAAATTCCTTTTACAAAATAGGTTTATTTAAGACTTGTTTTGTCAGACTGTTGCGATGAAGCCGATATTCTTCACAAACAAATTTGACACTTCTCCTCTCGACCCTTTCAGTGTAAAAAGGGTAATTAAAACAATAGTTTAATGTATGTAATCAAGTTGGTTAAACACCCCCGAAGTTGATATTGTCAGCTAAGTGTTTATCTGATGTGTGCATGACTTAATTCGACTAAATTTAAAAATATGCTATATACAGTTCAATGCAATGACATTTTGAAACGGGATGAAATCCCTTAAGAACAACACGTTAAATATATTTCAGAAACAGAATAAACATATCAATAACTTGGGTGAAACACGACTAAAATTGACCACCATTGGTCCTTGTATGGAACATTTTGTTTAATATTGTGGACATGTATTCCAAATGTCTTTTGTCTTTATGGTAGGTGTTTCTGTGACATAAGATAAATTCCTTTTACAAAATAGGTTTATTTAAGACTTGTTTTGTCAGACTGTTGCGATGAAGCCGATATTCTTCACAAACAAATTTGACACTTCTCCTCTCGACCCTTTCAGTGTAAAAAGGGTAATTAAAACAATAGTATAATGTATGTAATCAAGTTGGTTAAACACCCCCGAAGTTGATATTGTCAGCTAAGTGTTTATCTGATGTGTGCATGACTTAATTCGACTAAATTTTAAAATAGGCTATATTCAGTTCAATCCAATGACATTTTGAAACGGGATTAAATCCCTTAAGAACAACACGTTAAATATATTTCAGAAACAGAATAAATATATCAATAACTTGGGTGAAACACGACTAAAATGGACCACCATTGGTCCCTGTATGGAACAGTTTGTTTAATATTGTGGACATGTATTCCAAATGTCTTTTGTCTTTATGGTAGGTGTTTCTGTGACATAAGATAAATTCCTTTTACAAAATAGGTTTATTTAAGACTTGTTTTGTCAGACTGTTGCGATGAAGCCGATATTCTTCACAAACAAATTTGACACTTCTCCTCTCGACCCTTTCAGTGTAAAAAGGGTAATTAAAACAATAGTTTAATGTATGTAATCAAGTTGGTTAAACACCCCCGAAGTTGATATTGTCAGCTAAGTGTTTATCTGATGTGTGTATGACTTAATTCGACTAAATTTTAAAATATGCTATATACAGTTCAATGCAATGACATTTTGAAACGGGATTAAATCCCTTAAGAACAACACGTTAAATGTATTTCAGAAACAGAAAAAATGTATCAATAACTTGGGTGAAACACGACTAAAATGGACCACCATTGGTCCTTGTATGGAACAGTTTGTGTAATATTGTGGACATGTATTCCAAATGTCTTTTGTCTTTATGGTAGGTGTTTCTGAGACATAAGTTAAATTCCTTTTACAAAATAGGTTTATTTAAGACTTGTTTTGTCAGACTGTTGCGATGAAGGCGATATTCTTCACAAACAAATTTATACAATTTGATGGTTTTTAGAGTCACATTCTATATTTCTGTGTTTCTCTTTTTTTATGAGTTTTTCAAGACCTTCAAACTTAAGCTTATTTACCTGTAACAAAATTTTATCATCGTTTTTACTTGTATAAGAGGCATCTTTTTGTGGATTGAATAAGTCAACTAAATGATCCATTCCTTTTGTTTTACTTTTAATGTTGTCATTTTGTTTATTTTTGTAGCGAAAGCGAGACATAACAAACCATTATGTCGTCATTAGTGTCCACAAATATTCACTATGTGGTTAGAGTTCTTTAAATTCTGATATTTTTCTTAAATTATCCTGGATTTCTACCAAACTTGAACAGAAGCTTGTTAATGATCATAAGATAATTTTCAAGAAGTAAATCTCGTTAAAATAAAATCATGTTTTTTTAATGTTGTCATTCTGTTTTTTTTTTTGTAGCGAAAGCGAGACATAACAAACCATTCTGTCGTCAGTAGCGTCCACAAATATTCACTATGTGGTTAAAGTTCTTTAAATTCTGATATTTTTCTTAAATTATCCTGGATTTCTACCAAACTTAAACAGATGCTTGTTAATGATCATAAGATAATTTTCAAGAAGTAAATCTCGTAAAAATAAAATTAAGTTTTTCCGTATTTTACTTATAAACGGACTTAGTTTAAAATTGAGAAAGGAAATGGGGAATGTGTCAAAGCGACAACATTGCCAGTTAACATAACATCAACACTGTGGTTAAGTTTTTAAAATTTTAATAACTTTCTCAAAATATCCTGGATTTCTACCAAACTTGGACAAAAGCTTGTTTATGATCATAAGATAATCTCCAGAAGTAAAGTTTGTAAAAAAAATCCTTTTTCGTATATTCCTTATAAATGGACTTTTTGCAAGTAAACTCTACATACACCATGTACACTCAGTGGTTAAATTTTTTTTAAAACCTTTATTAGATTTTATAAACCATCCTGGATTTTAACCAAATTTAGACAGAATGTTCTTACAATACTAGTCAAAAGATAGTATCTGGAGGAAAATTTTAATATTGTTTTCCCATATTTGTTGAGCCTGCGACTAACAGCAAAAGTAGGCGAGATATTGGGTTCCGCGAAACCCTTACCATTTTAAATCTGAATACATCGATAACCTATATCCAGCTAAGGGTTGAATTGAAGCCGAATTGAAGGTCACATGAATACGTATTCAATGAGGTCCAATTATTCACTTACAAGTGCACAACTCATCAACTAGGTTTCTAAGCTTATTTTAGTAATTTTTGTATATCTTGTAGCTAATGCTCCTATAACAAAAAGGTACAATTTAGGCTGATAACTTTTTGAGAGTACTCACTGATCTTCTATAGTTGGTATTACCATAACCTATGATCAGCTGACCATATTACAACATTGTTTTAACAGTTAATAAATAGGTGTAGAAATTCATTTTAGAATTAGTAATTACTGGTATTAACTGGGCCGTTTCAGGAATTACTTGTATTTACTAAGTACATCAGGGATTACATGTAATTCCTAAATTTTAGTAATTACATGTAATTCCTATTTTCAGCTATTTACTGTAACATATATATATATAATTATATATCATATATAAAAAAATAAAAAATATTCTCTATTACTTATATGTTTTGCATGGGGACCTGTTTTGGCTTGCTTTAAAACAAATAATTTATCAGGGCTTTCGTTCGGCGGAGGACATTTTAGCGTTAAAAAATCTGACATTTAAACGCCAAAGTAAAGCCCATTTAGGCGACAGATCTTTAATCCATGAAAGCGCTATATTTTTTTTACCTATTTTAGCGAAAGTCATAATTATCAATGTCCATTTTAGTTTAAGCTATTCATTGCTGAATAATAGGTTTAAATAGTATCAAGACAACACAATTTAGAAATAGCTTGTTAATAAATAAAAAAACAAAACAGTACTTTTAAAAAAGTCTAAAATAAACTTTACTCAAATATTTACTTGTCTAGTCAATTTATGTACCAATGAACATACGAAATGGGCTCTTGATATATATATACCTTTTGAACAAGATTGTTCATAAGATTGCAATCGGATTACTTGCTTTTTTTCGTCTTGAATAAATTGCAAAACAGATTCATCGATATGTCTTGTTGTTTGAAATTTGATGCAGAAAAACGTAAATGGCTGGCTGACGTTAGCCATTATTTGTCACGCTTTTATTTCCCTTGATTGTTTCTACAACATTTATTTTATGATTTACTTAATCATGGTAGCAATACAGGAAAAAACTTAGAATTGACACTCATTATTTTTCAACACCTTCTTTCCCTTCCTTTTAACAAATAAGGCTTAATATTTGTGTTATGCATGTGTATATTTATGAAAAGAGAATCTTCCATAGATTTGATTTCCAATAGTTATAATGGTTAAATATAATCTCTTATTGATGGTAACCATGGCAACAATCTGCATTTATTTGATACAAAATATTGCAAAAATGAGGGTGAAATTCATTAAAGTCCCAAAAATTTGGTCCAAAGGAAAATTTCAATCAATTAGAGTGATATCTATCCTGAAACCATAAACATATATCTATCAAGAGGTAAAAAATCATTTGCATTTCTGCTCGTTTTCAATAAAATTGAATTGAAAACATCGAGCATCAAATCTTTGTTGAAGAACACTACAATAATTACTAGACCTATGGACGGTAAGGATAGGAAAATACGGACTTTTCAACAGAAGGATTAAATCTGCTCTAAAGTTGGCTAAAATGTCCCTGAGTAGTATTTTTTATTAAATGTCGTGCGCAAGCAAAACAATATTTATTTTTCCCATAACGGCGCTGATGATGAGCGGAATAATAACAACGATACTGATCAAGCGTAATGCTAACCAAATCGGTATCGAGTCTTGAAACATGTTTTAAGTACCCGGATAAGCTATGCTCATGGCGTTGTTGTATTGAGACTAATTCCTGGTCAATACCGCCTCATTCTTGTTAAAGATGAAAGATGTAACATTTAGTACATTAAAATTCAACGCTATAGGTTTCACTCTAACAAAGCGCCTTTCTGATTTTTTTTTTATTGACCTTAACCAGGAACGCATAAAGCCGAATATGTGAAACTGAGCCAATGATGTATAAGAACTTAAACAATTGAAGAGATGTATGTCAAAATGTTCCTTCGGAAATAGGCAAACCCATCTAATGTCAACTTGCTTGAAAAAGTTGAAAACTGAGTTTCTTTATATTTTCAAAATTTATTAAGGGACAATTTTAGAAAGGATTGCTGTATTGATCATGTCAGTATCGAATTAGTTCGTACTGAGCCAATGAAACCCTAGGGGACTAAAAGTCCAACATCCCTGATATAAAACGTAAAACATAAACCACCAGCAATACTAACAGTACAAGAGACCCCACCAAATTGGATTCATTAGGGAAAACAAATTGACCGTGTTTTTTAGTTTGAAGTATGGAAGCCCATTAAGGACCTGTCAAATATAATTTATATTCGATATCACAAGAGTGATAGGTTAATTATATATTTTTGGGAGGTCCTTAATGGGCTTCCGTACTATCCTGATATTTACCGTGTATTTCACTTAATTCGTATAAAAACGTATAAAAAAGTAAAAACACAAAAATACTGAACTCCGAGGAAAATTCAAAAAGGAAAATCAAAAATCAAAAGGCAAAATCAAAAGTCCAAACACATCAAACGAATGGATAACAACTGTCATATTCCTGACTTGGTACAGGCATTTTCTAATGTAGAAAATGGTGGATTGAACCTGCTTTTATAGCTAGCTAAACCTCTCACTTGTATGACAGTCGCATCAAATTCCATTACATTGTCAACGATGCATGAACAAAACAAACATACTCAAAGAGTAAAAATGTCAAAAATAGGGGTACAACAGTCAATATTGTAAGTCAATTAATATAACACATAGTAATTTGTCTAGAAAAACTACATCAATATCCTATTCAGATGTTTAAAATTATCTTGCAAGCTATTAATATTTCAATATATTATGAAATACGGTCATGATTCAACATTAAACTCTATATCACTTAAATAAGCTGAATAATATTGCAAACTAAACCTTTTTTTTCAATATTTTTATAATGTAAATTTGTTTATTTTGCAATTTAGCAGCAGTTCAAGAAGAATCTTCTGGATACCGGTCTCCAATAGTTCCTAGCGGATCAAGGTATACATCAATTATGTGTTCTGATCGTGCGCAGATGTACGTGTTTCAGTCAACTGAACCAAATGATCCTAGAAATATACAGATCCTACTGCCTCCGCTTTCTGTAGAAAAAAATGGTATTCAGGAGTCAGTCCGCTATTATAATAATTCAGCTGTTTGCAATATTAGAGGCACGTATTTAACAAACAGGTAATTTAAAATAGAAATGCATCTATGATTTTTCAGCATTATGTTGAAATCTAGCTCTGTTGCTTTCGATGTGGTTGAGAATGTAATTTTCAGCATCAAAGTTTGATTGTTTATAAATATATATTTACCAATAAAGCTAGTTGATTCACACAGTGCTTTGATAATATGTCAGATATCGAAGTTTAAATAAGATAAAAATTGAGATGACACCAGACAAATACAAGTTAAAAAAAAATACGATGTGTGAACTCATGTGCCCTGAAAAAATTAGGAAAGGGTAAATCACTGCTGCTTTCATTAAGACTTTCATTCCTTCTTTTCTTCGTTCGTTTGACTTGCTACATGTCCCTTCCTTATGATTTTTTTTATTGCAATATTCAATGCCCATTTCAAATGTTAATGCCCATGTCCGATGAATTCCAGAGAATGAGATTGGTAATCGCAAAATAGATTTAACATAGATGATTAATTACTGCTTATCTTGATCGTTTGTGATACAAATATACCGTTATTCAGTTATTCCAAATTGTTCAGTATATTTTTTATTCATTTGTTAGAATCTGTTTGAGATCGAGTTTGTTTAAACCCAGAAAAAGTCTGGTCATTGAAAATTTAGGCGTTATCGTGAATAATAATGGAACTAGTTGATTTTATTGAGATATATTTTGAAAACTTTATTTAATTGATTTCTTATTTGCTTCTTGTAAGTTAGGAGTGAAAAACTATCGTATTTACTTATACATATATATAATTTCATCTTCATAAAGCACACCAGTGACGCTTGAATGAGAAAAAAAAAAAGTAGATCGAAAACCATTGAGCTCTTAAACTCATCATGTTACTTGCATCTATAACATTTAATTTTAAATTAAGAACACCACAGAAGCAATGGGACGTTATATTATAATCTAGTTGTATGCATTGTTTTGTAAAGCCACTGTAAAAAATATTGCGCTTACACATGTATGATTAGAGGAGCAAAATAACGAGAAGGATTGATTAATTCTGATATCAATAATTCTGTTGAAATATACGTCTACAAACATAATAAATTTGCTGTCAGTCTAAACATCCAAAGGTTTTATGTAACAAACGATAATTATACTAGTATAACATTTAAATAGATGATGTTGATTTAAATCTATTGAGAATTGATAGTTTTTAAATCCCATACAATATTAGCGTTGTCCCTTCTCTTACAAGGCAAAATTGAATTAATCTTTACGTAATTAAATGTTTAGAAAAGTAGCTGTAACTGTGGATGTTATGTTGAATGTTCTACGTGTTTTACCATAAATATGTGACTATGTAAATATAGATGTTTACGTAAAACAGAAATATGTGACTTGTGTAATTATAATTGTTTACGTAAAACAGAAAAAGTGTGATCATTGAAAATTTAGGCGTTGTCGTGAATAATAATGGAACTAGTTGATTTTATTGAGATATATTTTGAAAAAAATTATTTAATTGATTTGTTATTTGCTTCTTGTAAGTTAGGAGTAACAAACTATTGTATTTACTTATAATATATAATATCATCTTCATAAAGCACATCAGTAAAAAAGAAAACAGTAGATCGAAAACCATTTAGCTCTTAAACTCCGATATGTTTCTTTCTATCTAGTAAGTCAGTATCGTGTTCACATGATGTATTCACCATGTTACTTGCATCTATCACATTTAATTTTAAATTAAGAACACCACAGAAGCAATGGGACGTTTCATTATAATCTAGTTGTATGCCATTGTTTTGTAAAGCCACTGTAAAAAAAATCTTGCGCTTACACGTGTATGATTAGAGGAGCAAAATAGCGAGAAGGATTGATTAATTCTGATATCAATAATTCTGTTGAAATATACGTCTATTTATACAAACAAGCCAAGTTTGTAATCTGTTGTCTCCTATTGTTATTCTTTTCTGTAGTCTCCTATTTGTTTTTCTAAGTGTAATGTTTTATATTTATTGAGTCTCATAAAGTGAAATATTGTTTCTGTACTTTTAGTATGATGTTGTATAATTTGTATAGTTGTTGGAGTGAGTGGTTGCCAATACTTCTTGTCTTTGCCTCTAGTGTCAGTGATCAAAACATTTCAGGTCACCAGGAGCAGGCTTACTAAATTTTTATAGACATAAATTTATTTACCTTTCCCAAAGATCAAGGCATCAATAAGCAAGCCTTCCATTGATAAGATGAAATGTTTAATGATCACATCAACTTATATTTTAACAGGTGTAACTTTTGAGGTAATTTTTTTTCTTCTGTTTGTATTAATGAGCAAGTCTTGACTCTACACTTACTCAAAGTAAAACTCTCATAATAGAACAAATCTCAATTAAAGTCCAGATCTCATCCTTGTAATTGAGCAAATACCAGCTCCGAAAAACAATACCAAATGTAACATAAGGGATATCTGTGTGTAAACCAAAACATGGTCTTAGCAAATCATACTGGCTCAAAGCAGAAAGATATATTAGAATGAATAATAATTTTATTATAAAAAACAATTAATCAATCTGGTTTTGGCCTTAGGGAAACACTCAGCATACAAAACAATTTTGAGTTCCTGCCTGAGCAAGTCAGCTTGCAACCTCCAGTGTGAGGAAGAACCTGCCTGCCCGACAATACGCCAGCCGGGGAATGTGAAGCGAGGGTTCTCCACTTAGGTGATGAGACTAGGCGTCTCATCTGCAGCCGGTGTGTGCAAGGTCTGCATGGGGATAGCCCATGTACTTGTGAAGTAGCAGGGGTCTATCAAACTGGCGCTGGAATAAATTTGATAAAATTTTTCCCCGAAATGCTTGGGGATGAATGAAATTTTAGAAATAACCAGTGATAAAATTCCATCAAGGAATTGAAATTAAAAAATAAAATATATATCACTAGTAAAAACTGAGATGTTTCCCTTGTCATGAAACATTATTGAAGGTGTTAGGTCGGTGGATGGTGGGTGGTAAATTAAATAATAGCACTGTAAAACTATATCAACTAGTCAAGCCTGCTATGAACCAAAAAAGTGATTATACAAAGACCATGCATATGGCTTCACACACAGATAGGGTACATCAATCAACAGTGGGAGGAGTCTGGCCTCACTGACCTTTAGATAATGTACTAATTGTTGTGTAATTATTTTCTATAAGATCTGGTATCATAATCTGCATTTCTTCACCAACTGTGATTGTTTATGACATGTATCTGATTAAGAAAAGATTAGAGTGTGCCTCCTAGTGAGATTCCAGTTGTAACTTCAAAGTGTCAAATGCCAGGGATTTAACCTCAAGATGTACCAAGTGGTCTGTGTATGTTAATTAAAAGTATCAATAATGTCAGCATCTTTATTATCACATTAATTATTAAGTGTAAGCTGGAATGTCAGTTTGTATAAACAGTACTTATATTATTATATATAAGTACCATACAAACATAATAAAACAATAATTCTGTTGAAATATACGTCTACAAACATAATAAATTTGCTGTCAATCTAAACATCCAAAGGTTTTATGTAACCAACGATATATATATATATACTAGTATAACATTTAATTTGATGATGTTGATTTAAATCAATTGACATTTGATAGTTTTTAGCCCCCACACATTATTAGCGCTGTCCCTTCTTTTTACAAAGCAAAGTTGAACTAATTCTTTTTGGTATAACGTTTAGCATGGCAATGTAAACCAGTGAAGGAAGTGAGGTGACCAGCAACAGTGACACGCATAATAAGCCGTAACATCTACTAATCGAATATTTTAGATTGTACAAAATTAAGACAAATTAAATGTTTAGAAAAGTAACTGTAACTGTGGACGTTATGTTCTATGTGTTTTACCATAAATATGTGACTTATGTAAATATAAATGTTTACGCAAAAAAGGATTCCTTATTCTTTGAATTAAATTAACAGATATAACTGATTCAAATTGATAGTTTATGCAAATAAAAAAATGTTGTATAAATTGCTAATGAGACAACTGCGTACAGAGACCAAGGAACAAAGATTCAACACAGTTCAGGTAATCGTGCGACCTTTAACAATAGGCAAACCCACAAAGAATTAAAAAGAGCAAACCAAAAGCCCGATTTACAATCAAGTAATGAATGAAAATGGATAATGGTAGACGTTTCCGGGATAAGTCACATACAAGTACTTGAATGAAGCAGAGTTAATTAAATATGGTTGTTAGCATTAACCCAGAGAGTGGTATTACATCACAAAATATGATACAATGAAAAACAGCTTAAAAATATATCGATACTAAACTTGAGAATAAGAATATCAAACGTACAAAATACAAAGTTACGATCGTATAGTGTAAACAGCTAATAAAAGTATTTTTACCCATCTTGTGATGTTGAGAGAGAAAAATATATATACGAAGAAAAAGAAGAATTAGGATATCCATGGTACGAAACATAGAAGAGGCCATGATACTAGTAACTCTACTTTTAGTGCCACGTGGATATTTTTTACACTTTTAGCATATATGTAGACAGTTTTTGTTTGGTCTTATATTAAAAATAAACACCTGCTGAACAACTAATGTTTTTCATGTTTTATACTTACAAATCTATTCATAGAAAAATATTCTTCTGATCATTAATTACACATTTCAACATACAACATATTGAATTCTACCAAATATTCTTCTGATGGTCATGATATTCTATTCAAAATAATAACAACATAATATGTCAAATTGATAGAACTTAAGTAGTTTTTTTCTATATGAATGGGATTTTGAGTAAATAAGCATATTCACATGCGGAAAAAGTCTCTTCACCGCCTTAAACGTCGCGTGCTTTTACGTGCATATTTATATAAAAATCGTTATATGTACAATAGGAATCTGATGTTCAGTAGTTGTCGTTTGTAGATATTGTTCATAAGTGTTTCTCGTTTCTCGATTTTTATATAAATTAGACCGTTAGTTTACCCATTTGCATGTGCACATTGACAATATTTGAGTTAGTTGAGTAACGAAACAAGTACCCAAACCGGTTAAAATGTAGGCACGGCCTTTATTACGCTTTCTATCAGACTTGTCGTAACGGTATAGTGTGGGTGAAACTTGTATATCACAAATTATGTACCAACTAGCATCACTGACCGAACAAGTAAATTCTACATTTTGGCCAAAGCACCTTACTACATATACCCTAAACCTTCACGAGTCTGTTAGCATACTCAACTCCATTTTTGCAAACTGCATAATCATAGTAAAATATAAAATGGAGAATGGAAATGAGGAATGTGCGAAAAAACAACAACACGACCATAGAGCAGACAACAGCAGAAGGTCACCAACAGGTCTTCAATACAACGAGAAATTCCCGCACCCGGGGCGTTCTTCAGCTGGCCCCTAAACAAATATATACTAGTTCAGTGATAATGAACGCCATACTAAACTCCAAATTGTACACAAGAAACTAAAAGTTAAAATAATACAAGACTAACAAAGGCCAGAGGTGTTGTGTAAAGTGGATAAAATGCGTTGTGTATAGATTGTGTTTATTCTAACGTCTAGAGCCATTGCTATATAGTAACGTCATAAATCAGGTAGCATGTATATATTCTCGCTAAATTTCCGACACTTTCGGGGCCGGCAAAGGTTAAAATATGAAATTATTAATTACTTTAAATGTCAATCGAATAGATATTACTGAAAATTAAATAATTAATTGTCTTTCTAAAGTAAATTCAAATAATTAACTTATTAAATTCACTTTTAACGAAGTCTATCACTTTTGGGTAGTCCATTTCTTGATGTTCTCTCGAGCTCGTACAGATGCCTCTCGTTTTGGTAGAACTCTTGTTAATCTCTCTGTTCAAGTATCATCATTTTTGTTTTCTAAATTGTTAATGTTTGTTCGGATTTCGAGCGGGTACAATTTTAATATAGGACGTGATGTACGTTCTGCACAAGTTCGTATTATAGCTGCTCGTGTAAAACCATCGTTTCCGGTGATTAATTTATCAACCACGGCAAGTTCCATCGGTTTTTCGGTAATTTATCATCTTGGATTTCCACTTCATCTCCAACTTGAATAGTTTGTAAATTGTTTCCTGCTTGGAGATGAAACTCTCTTAACGTCGTTATATACTCGGATTTCCACCGGTTCCAAAACTGCTCCATTAAACTCGACTGTTTATTCAAATGTTTATGCAGTTCTTGTTTTCCACTATTCACGGCAATGTACTCAATATTCGGCTGTGGATACGGCGTTAAAGTTATTCTTCTTCCGTACAGTAAGTGTGACGGAGTTAACAGCTCCTCGTCCTTAATATCTGGTGATACGTAGGTCAATGGTCTATCATTAATGGTGGCTTCTGTTTCTGTCAGAATTGTTTGAAGCTATCCATGGTTACGTAAGATCTGCCTAATGTTTTCCTCAAACAAGTTTTTGTAATTCCTATAAGGGATTTCCAATAAAATGACATACGTACCTAACTCGACGTACGCACGTAACGGGACCGGTTATTAGAGCATTTGCATTATTCACGTATCAGGATACGTGCACGGATCGACGTATACGTATCGAACAGATTTGTTTACAATAATGAGTTTACCCCGATCTCAATTAAAATTTAATGCATTATATATTATTTTCATCGGGACCAACTTGACTAAATTTATCTTTTCCTCAGATACGTGTTATACGATACGTCGATACGGATACGTCAGCAAATACTTGATTAATGCAAATTCTCTATTGCTAACCAATTAATTTTGTTAAATGCGTTTCTCAAGTTTTAACTAAGTATTCCTAAACTATGAAACCCATTCATAATAAATTTTATTAATATCAAATATTTCTAAGATGCTTAAAAACGAAAGAAATCATGATTTTTATATATCACGTGATTATTGAGAATCCCGCCTAAACTTCACTGTCATAAGACCACATATATATACGTATCCTTACCTATCATACGATTCATTTGAGTTGTTTTTCATGGTTTTGACAATGACTTTGATTTTCAGATATACTTTGTAAAATTTAATGAACCTTTTATTATTTGATATTTGTATTGATTTTGTTTGTCGTTTTCAGATAGATTCTTCTTTTCGATTTTTAATGTTTTATAATATTTAATTTCCGTGGGTATTAATTTACATAGATTTTGTCGTAATTTCAGAAAAAAAAATGAACTCAAAATGTTAATCAGAATGTGTCTCTGTTAAAGTTGATAACTGGGATTGCATTATACTTTATTAAGTATCATTTCAAAACAAAAAAAAAACATTTTATATTCATAATTATATACTTGTATATGGGATTGACTGGTAGCAGGATAGCCTCGAATACAAATTCAATTATTTTGTTGGACCCCCTGATCGAATGACTTTAAGACTGTATTTTTCGGCTTCTCCACCAATCATGATGCATTCACGAGCAAGAGCATGTATTGGTTTACTCGTAGAAAGACAAGTGTTTCTTTATAGTGCATGGTTACGCTCTCTTCTTACCTAGCATATGAAAATGCGACTCTTAATTGTCGGGCATGTTTAAAAAGGTATATGTATTCATCATTATAATTAATTTTCATCATCCTCAGTATATATGTAATATTTGTCGCTGGATATAAGACATACATCAGTATCATCATCATAATAAGTACTATAGCTTGAGGCCTAATCTTCGTCGTAAGTACATGTATTATATATAGCTTGAGGCTTCTTCGTCGTAAGTATAACGTGAGGCTTAATTCTTATCTGATATTTTAGCCAGTTTATGTCGAGAACTTATTTTACGCATGCATCTCTATGATACATAGTTTTTATAAATATCCAAGTTAAAGCCAATGGAGATCATAGAAGTATGTTTATCAAACGATCATGTCACAATTAAAACAGATAGAAAGGGATTGACTCGTGAGACTGAAACGAAGCATAAAAACAGATAGCCATTTCTTATTTTGTTACGCCGTGACTGTCCCACGTCAGAAGCTTTTAATTCAGTGCTTATCGTTTGTTGTTGTGTTTTCGTGGATTTTTTTTTAACATTAATTTGTCTGTTAGTTTTAATTGTTTTATATTTGTCATTTTGGAGCCTCTTATAGCTGACTACATTGTTGAAAGCCCTTCGTTTGACTAAAGTTGTTAAAATTTCTGTGTCATTTGGTCTCTTGTAAAGATTAGTCTCATTGACAATCATACTACACCTTGTTTTTTTATTGTACATATCACAAATTAAGAATAAAAAATTCATAGACAGTCTAGAAAAGCGAGATCTTTTTTCATGTCAAAAGTACAGAGTATCTGTATGACCATTAGTGGTCATAACTGTATAGATTTTATGTAGTGCCCATGTGTCCATTAGATTACACGTCAGTATCACATTTCTGTGTTCAGTGAGCTACTAAATCACGGGAAAAAATCCAATTCAGTATGTATTCTTAAACTTTTAAATCACATGCGAGATGCCTAATGTTCAGACATTGTTGTTTTTAAAAAGTATTTATCAAAGTCAAACGACAATCATTTATAAGTTTTTTTTCGTGCAATACAGTTTGTGATTATGGCCGGATCCAAGATATTTGAAAGAGGGTGTAGTTTTCGATAATTGAATTTATACTGACGAGCGGAGCGATGCAAAAAACAATTATACGCTAAAAATGATATTGTGGAAAACATGAGATTTTAAAACTTATTTAGGCATCGAAAAGGGGGAGTACGCCCTCTACCCCTGTATCCTCGGATGCAAGTTTAGGTATACTTAAACAAAAACCTTGCCCCATAATTTGGTATAGGTAAAGACGAAAAAGTACTTTTGAAAAATATATCATTGATATGAATTTCTGCCCACATCAAATTATCTTCAATTAAATTATAGAAAAATACTATTTTGTTTTAAAAGTCGAGTATACCTTTTACATTCGGGTGTGTTGGAATCTGCTTTCAACGTTTAATCTTTTTAAAACAATAAAAAGGCAACCTTATCGCTTCGGAATTCGTTATTTTAATATTTGCATGCTAAATTTCGTCTTGGTAGTTTTTGAAATTCATAATTTGAGAAGAACTAAAATATGGGTCAAGTGAAATGACAAGAAATAATGGGTGTGTTTGATTACAAGTTGCTAATTTGATTGTTCCATTATATTATTTGTGTCAATAAAATCATTCAAAGTTTAATGACAAAATACTTAAAGAGTAAAAAAATTAGTTGGGGTTGAGTTTTACTGAAGGTATATTCCAGCAAACAATGCATATTCAAAGAGCAAAACATGCATGCATCGTATGCTCCCCTCCTTCATGCTTCAATGCTTCAATGCAGTAGGACGAAATACGTTGAGTTAGGTCGGTTATGTCGAGTAAAGTCATTTTATTGGAAATCTCTAAAGCGTCCCACCATCCACCATACCAGGACGCTTCTTTCGGTATAAATCTCCAATATGTTCCATATGTTGACAACGTATCGTTTAACGATGGTGATTGGGTTCATTTTTTTTTATGTTTCCGAGGCGGCTAAATATGTCGAAGCGTTATTCGAAATCATGGTGTGTGGTCTAGATTTACGACTAGCAAATCTTCTAAAGGCTTGTAAAAAGGATTTTTCTGATAACTTCCAGGTGTACGGCTCTCGTTGAAGCACAAGTAAATAGACATATAAAAACATTGTTTTCAGTATCATGTGTATCTCGAACGTACAGCGCTCCTGTAAAGTCAAACAGGTGCGTTATGAATTTTCCCTCCACAGCAAATTGCGTCTTTGTTATTTAGGTACAATATAAGTTGTCTAACTAAAACAGCAGGTTTAGTATCCTTTGATTTCGAGTATAACAGTTCGTCCTTAAATGAAGTTCTTTGGCAATTTAATATCAAACACTCTGTTGCATCCTGCAATTCCTCTCTTGAAACGTATTTTGCCTTATTTCTCTGTAATATTGGCGAATCGTAATAGATAAGCTGTTATTCGTAGTAATTTTGATAATTTACTATATCTATAGTAATTTGCACAATTTGGTGTATTCCTTGTTGATTATCTATTTCATTGAATTGTCCGCTGACCTTGAATCTTCTATATCTGTACTGGTTAGTAATACTATTGTGTCATTTGGCTTCCACGACGGCCATTTTGATTTATCAGTGATCCATTCGGGTCCGTTGAACCATAGTGTGTTCTTTTCAAACTGTAACACGCTGAGTCCTCTAGTAAGAAGGTCAGCTGGATTATCTTTCGTTGGGCAATATCTCCATTCTTGGGTACTGGTTAATTTGCGTACTTCCGTTACTCTATTTCGTATGAACCTTTTCAATTCCTTTGAGGTGATAACCACTGTAGAACTATCAGACTGTCTGACTAAAACGTTATGTCATCTATGTGTGAAACTGATTTAACGTGATCGGCTAGTCGTGCTCCAATCAATGCGGCCATTAATTCCAGCTGTGGTAGTGTCAGTTGTTTAAGCGGTGCTACTCTATTCTTTGCAATAACTAAAGATGAGTCATGATGGTTACATATGCAAACAGTTGCTCCGTATGCAGTTGTACTAGCGTCTAAAAAAAACGTGAAGTTGGGTTTTCTGATTTGGTAAATTGGGAAAATACGGTCTTTTCAATTCTGTATATGTCGTTTTCTCCAAATCCTTGGCTATATATTTTTCCATGTTGTCTGTATTTCTAATGGTAGTGGCTCATCACATTCGTACTTCTGTTCCCACAATGTTTGCATTCAAAATTTTGCTCGTACGGATACAGGGCTAAGTAATCCTAGCGGATCGTAAACACGTGACGACTGTTTAAGAATTTCACGTTTCCTAATATTTGGTAGTTCAATATCAAATAAGTCGACTTTTTGAAAAGTGATCGTATCTTTAACTGTATCCCATTTCAGTCCAAGTATTTTGACAAAAGTTTCTTTTTCTTTCACATACGTTATGTTGTTTGGCTAAATCTGTAGGTTTTGAGCAATTTGAACTCCAGACTCCGACATCAATGATGTACAAAATACTTTGCGGCGTCATCTTCATTTTCCAAACTGGACAAAATATTATCCACGTAAAGGTCATTTTTCATCATTGCTGATATATTTGTGTTGCATGCATCCAAGTGTTTAAGCAGTGTTGTCACGATTTAGAATGAACGGTGAACTTGTTGCACCAAACAAAATAGATGTAAATCGATAGTTGTAAGAGTACTGATGGGATTATCTGTGTCGCTCAACCAAAAACAGCGTTTAAAATCTCGATCTTTCTCATCTAATCCAATTTTCAAAGATTCATCTTACTTTCGTCTCAGTGAGCGTTTTGTATAAATTTGTATTTAAACGTGTGCAAAACATTTCACAGCGGTTTTATACATATAGATTCCACAACTGCAAAGAGTGTATTACGATATTTCTCCACTCGAAACAGTAAAATTTTAATATTTAAAGTGCTAGGCTTGCCGAGCTTTTTAAATAATTATATTTAACTGTTGAGAGTGGAGAAATATCGTAATACACGAGTTACAGTGGTGGAATCTGCTTCTCTTATGATTTTTATCCTCTTTTTTTTTTTTAAAGATTTGAGGAAAGTTGTGTACTTTTGATGTGACGTCATCAGGCATGGTCGCCTTTTTTCATGACTGTCACAATAAGAAAGCTCAGAAGAAAACAAGAAAATTTAACGTCACACTAGTAATGTTTCGGGTTAGGCGACCTCTCGTATGTGGAGGTGTGATAAGCATAGCTGACGTAGAAAAATTCCACAGCGTTACTTCCGGTTTTTCGTTGTCAATGTCAATACACCTTATCGCTATTTAGTCCATTCCGGGAAAAACAGTCATTTATACAACTTCCTGTTTGGGGTCACCGGCCGAAAAATGGAGGTCGTCAGTAGTGAGCTGAGGGAGAATAAACTTTAGAAAGTGGTCATCAAGAAACTTTGATATATTTTCGAAATTAAAATTGAAGTAAAAAAATATTTTGTTTGAAGTATTTACGGTAGTTTAAACAGGTCTCATTAAAAAGTATCATGCATGGTGAATTGTTTAAACAGGGTCCCAGATAGCTTCAACTGGATGAAAAAGTTGTGTAATTTTAGAACTTATCCGGAATGGAATAAATATCGATTAGGTGTATAATGTCGGCTTCAATGGATAATAAAGTTTCCAAGTTCGAAAGAATGCACGTACCGGATCTCAAGACATTCCTTACAAAACGAGGAATAACATGTAGTCTTTACAACACAATCATTTGCCGTGAACAGAATTTTCACTGGTGAGGAGAGATCAGGAGAAATATTTTTCTCACAATGGTCAGGAAATGTGAAAATAGCACAAAAAATTGAAATTTTTTCTTTAATTATTCATCCCTAATTCTTATTAATTTAACTATCTATTTACATTATATCACAGATCAAATGCATTCGTATATTGTGTGTTAATTTGTGTTATTACATTTTTACATCAGAGGCCCCTGAGGGGCCTCGGGTGTATTGCCATCGCCTACTTTTCAAAGACCTTCAAAGATCAAAGAGATGCATATATAATTAGTGTTGGGATAATAACCGACATTATGAACCCGCGGACATTATAGTGCAGAATAAAATTCCTTGTCTCTTCTTTTATATTCATGTTTTCAATGGATACTCAGATTTTTTTAAATGCAAATTAATAATATGAAAATGTTTTGTCGTTAGAAATATTCGTATATCAATCAAACGATCTTCAATATCAATGATATACCGAAATATTATTGTCGCGGATGAATACCACCTATGCATATTCATCAAGTGAGCAAGAGCGAGAAGATAAACGAGAGAAAATCAATTCACGCAATTACACACAGAAAGGTAATTATATTTCAATTATTTGATTTAGAGTAACATCTTTAAACCGTTTGTAGCATATTTGTCTATATTATTAACGAAGCAAAATCAGGAATATTTAATCTGACACAATATTAAAATAATTTGTCAGGCCGCGTCCCCCCCAGCCATTTTGAAAATACCAGCAGATTGGGTAGGAGTAACAAGAACCTGCAAGGCCCTTAAAGATAAGGTTACTTTCTTTGTATTCTTTAATGGAATCAATTTTTTTTTTTTTAAAGATCTCAACAAATTTTGAAGTTAAATTTCTTTTCTTCGTAAATAACAAGTAGAATGATCACTTGGACACACACGTGGAACTATTTTCTGTTTTTTAATTAAGGTGCTGTTTCGGATTTTCGCTCCTTCTCCGACTTAATTACTTGCATTAGTATATTTGAATAACTGTCCCTTGACTAGAAAAAAAGCGGATTTTGTTAATGAATTTGTAAGTAATTCTTATATATAATTATTGGTTGAAATAATTATATTTTATGTAATATTCAGAGAATCTTCGACTTCTTATTCTTCCAATATATATAGAGATGGACCATTTTTGAGTGTCAATTATGACTCTTGCTCGTAAAAGCAAGAGTCTTATTTTACACTGAAAGTGAAAGTGAAATGTCAGAATTTACTAGCCACTAGATATATTTTGGAGAATCCTTACAGTTTTAGAGGTATATATAAATATAGATTAACTGTTCTGTTTTTTAAGTCTTCCTTGTAGTATTGTATAATTTTGACCATACATGTCAATAATTATGACGTCTTGAAAGGCTATTATTTTTTTTTTCGTCGAAGTAAGGCGTCAAAGAAAAAAATATAATAGCCTTTCAAGACGTCATAATTATTTGGACTAACATTTCACATGAACATGTATTGCCAAAATTATTAAGTTGTGTAACCATATCCATGTAAAATTTTAGGTATTTGAATTAGACATTTGTTCACGCATACATGAGTACTTGAGCAAATACAATCAGTTAAATTTCACTACGAACACCCATGAGATCTTAAATTGAGCAAATATGATCACTTACATTTATGAGTAAAATTTTAGCTAGATCTACTCAATTGAGTTAGATATATCAATTTTGAGACTAATCTAAATGGTTATTTGAGCACACATGTGGCTATTTATACTAATAAGAGCGATATTGGGATTCTACATGTCAGTAAACTTAGCAAATCTTTATTATATACCCTGCATATGACTGCAAGAGATATTTTAAATGTTTTCCAGAACCCTAGATTAAAAGTTGAACTGCAACATTGCAAAGGGTTAGTGTATTATTTTATTTTATCAAAATGTTAAAATTGAGAATGAAAATGGGGAATGTGTCACAGAGACAACAACCTGACCAAAGAAAAAAAACAACAGCAGAAGGTCACCAACAGGTCTTCAATGAAGCGAGAAATTCCCGCATCCGGAGGCTTCCTTCAGCTGGCCCCTAAACAAATATATACTAGTTCAGTGATAATAAACGCCATACTAATTTTCAAATTGTACACAAGAAACCAAAATTAAAATAATACAAGACTAACAAAGGCCAGAGGCTCCTGACTTGGGACAGGCGCAAAAATGCGGCAGGGTTAAACATGTTTGTGAGATCTCAACCCTCCCCCTATACCTCTAGCCAATGTAGAAAAGTAAACTCATAACAATATGCACATTAAAATTCAGTTCAAGAGAAGTCTGAGTCTGATGTCAGAAGATGTACATGTAACCATAGTCTAGAAAATAAACAAAATGACAATAATACATAAATAACAACAGACTACTAGCAGTTAACTGACATGCCAGCTCCAGACTTCAATAAAACTGACTGAAAGATTATGATTTCATCATATGAATATCAAGCACAATCCTTCCCATTAGGGGTTTAGTAACATACCATCATAACATATATGAGAAGAACATAACCAGTGTCATGCCAACAACTGTTTTTTAAATGAATGTGTTTAGTTCCGATGCAAAGACCCTATAAGTGAATTAATATTAACGCCAAAATATGCAATCTTTAATGACCTGACAACAGTATCGTTACTAAATCCCTCTTAATAAGTCTATTCAAAGGTTTTGTTAGTTTCTGAGGTGAATACTGACACCTTTGTGCTTTATAAAGAATATTTCCATAAAAAATTGGATGTGAAATACCTGAACGTATAAGAAGTCTGCATGTTGAGCTATATTTACGAATAATGTCCTTATACCGCTGATAAGATTTAGTAAATGTTGTGACTAGTTTGTGATTTGGAAAACCCTGGTGTAATAATTTTTCAGTAATACATAAATTTCTCTCTTTAAAATCTAAAACATTGTTACATACATGAAAGAATCGTACAAGTTGAGATACAGTGTATATAAACACCGTAAGATGGTGACAAGGGAACGTCACCATCTAAAAATGGATAGTTAACGATAGGAAATGAAAAATCATCTCTTTTATCATAAATTTTAGTATGTTAAATGTTTAAATTGTTTAATGTTTTTGTTTATTTATTATTCTGTGGAAATTTAAATCTCGAGAATCTATCTGTGAGTTTGCATGAATAATTCCATGTTTTAATTTGTACCAGAACCCCAAGTCACGCATAAGTTAACATGGATTTAAAATGTCCACGATTAAAACCACATGTACATGTATATTCTAGATTATTCAAACAAAATGTTCAGCAACATTTAAAGGAACCTTTCTATTTTTAATTCCCAAACATAATTGTTATTACTTAAACAACTTTGTTTTAAAACAGTTTAGATTTCTATCAAATTGGATGAGAATCCAGGAGTTTTAAAGGGGGAGGGGTCTAGCAAGTCAACATTTTGGGTAAAACTATATAAAAAAAGGACTACGCATTTACCATACATGGAGCTCCTCGAAAAGGGCAAGCCTTCAGTTCTTTCCTCCCCCCAAAAGTCTGCCTTAGCAATTTTAAACACTCTTACGCTGTCTATTCATGTAGCTGTACATTGGAGCCTATGAGACTACAATCTGAGTAGACATCTGAATCACAGAAAATCAACCTATAGATATATTCATGTATAAATTGATAATTAAATTTTAACCAATTTATACATTTTTTAAAATTTGTTTTTGACAATTTTTTGTTCATTTAAAAATATAGGGACAACAGAGTTGGTGTATGTGGGTTCGATTCCCACCCTAGGCATTCATTTATATTGGCTGGTGCAAAGCGGGCAGTTTAGCTTAGTGGCCCCACACTGACTCTGTTGTTCGTATGTCACTTAAAAAAATCAGGCGGCCTTCTTCAGGTCTTGCCATCTTTATTTTTATATTTGTAAATCATACACAACAAAACTATTGAATAATTGTGAAAATTATACCACAGATAACTATGGTAAAACATTAATTGTTGTTGGAATAATTAAACTTGGCTGCCATCCAAGATCCAAAAAGTTTTTATATTGATGAATTATATATATCAGATTTGGATTCTTTTGGTCACAAAACATTTTGGATGGTAGGTGGTGGCTAAATCTTAATTCTTAATTGCTTAAAGCTTTCGGGTCTGAAAATTGCCCAAAATCATCATATTTTGACAAAATTTGGAACATAAAATGTACTTTTATGAAAAGAACTGATTTATTGAGCGTTATGACTTTAGAAATATACCCATTTGAGAAACCAAATTGTGAACTTTTTGGAGCTTTATGTTTAACTTTATATTTTAGGCCATTTTGGACAAGAAGTGAAACTTGTCCTTTGAATCAGTGGTTTCACACTAATAACCATACTATATATACTAAGTATCTGTTAGAAGATAGCTCTTTCACAGTACATTGTTAAACTTAAAGATAAATTTATACCAACAATGACCAATATTAATGATGGAATGAGATTATACATGTATATATACTGTTTTTATATTGTTACATGTACAGTAGTTACTGTACATACATAAATGAAAATTAACACCAAACTCTTGTCATAATTCATAAAAAAAAGAAATGAAAAGGGTGGTATGATTGGTAATCTGGTAATCAGACACCAGCCCTATACAAAATGACAAAAAAGAAATAAAGCTTGCCATACAACACTTTAACAATCAAAAAAACTATACATACATCAGTAAGAAATAGCCATGAAATGACAAATGTTAAACAATACATACAAGAAAACTAATGGCCACATCAATGTACAAACGGAAAATCAAGATATACACCAAAAAATTACAAGCCCTGTTTTACATGCTTCTTACTAAGGACCAACACATTCATATGGTAGTTGTGTTCTATATGTGTGGTGCAAAATTTTCTCATTGCTTAAACCAGTGGTATTCAAAGTATTAAATCCAGAACAAAGTAAAAAAAGACTAACAGTTGAAAAACTATCCAGATGTTGTGAAATTCAATTAACAAAAATACCATCATTAGCGAAAGGCTATCTACATGTACATATCATATATTGTAATATTTACAATGAATCATTTAATAATTAGAAAACAGAACCTACAATGTACATGTATAGCTGCAGATTCTTATTTTTTTTTTTTTTTAAATATAATGGATAAATGATTGACTGTGTTGCAATAAAACCAAGATAACTCAGTGAAGCTATTTATGAACATTAAAAAAGTTTTTGTTGACTGCAACAAAAATCTAGAATAAGGGATAGTAATATTGCTGTGTTAACATCCACCCCATTAGTGATTGATCCAAAAGCTAAATGTTCCAGAAAGTAGAAGACCTGGCCATGGATACTACATGAACAAACATTGTTAATAAATGTCATTTGTAGAGCAGGATCTGCTTACCCATCCAGAGCACCTGTTGTTTTTAGTGTACTTTTATTTGTCTGCATGTCTTTCTTAGTTTTAGTCATGGAATTGTAAGTTTATTTTCGGTTTATGAGTTTGCTGTTCATCTGGTATCTTTAGCTCCAATATTACAATTTGTCTGTTTTAATATGATTGTCTTGAACCTCCTTAATATCACAGTTCAGTGAGCATTGGCGAGTGACTATATAGCTACTCGAAGAAATTGTTTGCTATGTTAATTCTCTATTGTAAGTTATATGCTAACTATTTTTGTATGTGTGCAACTATATGGTCATAATGCAAATCTAACAGTTCTCATTTGACCACATAATCATTGATAATTCACAAAGTTAAGTATCCTAGTTCAAGTCAGTATCTCAGATATAGCATAGCAAATTATATTATTTGTACTATATTGTAAGGTGAACATATCTGTCCGGCAGGTATAATATAAACACATGTCATTTATCAATAATTCAACACCACGGCCGACACTCGGCTAACCGAGAGATAGGTCGGTTAATCTATATTGAGTATGCGGCTATATCGGCGGTTGGTCTGTTAATCGGGTTGGTTATACGTCTGTTAAGAGTAAAACGCACAATTTTAATATTAAAATCTATTTAATATACAGATTTTAGGTACATTATAAGAATCAAATCAAAAAGAGAAAAGTGTCTGACAAAATGATATATATCATAGAACATTTTCCAACTGTAAAAACATTTCATAGTCTGCGCAGTTTTCAGTAAAACTAAAAGGCGTCGCGCAAGTATGTAGTATTTATGCTTATACGCATAGCAATTTTTGTAATGAAAGGCGAAAAAAACTATTTTAGATATCATTTCAAGGACACAAAATCGTACTTTGGTTCTAAAATATAAATTGAAATTAGTAAATATTTCATAATTGTAATATAACGTGAGTAATACCACGTTTTAGTGAACATTATGGGAATAAAGTCTGTTAATGGGTTGGACAATTGAAATTGTGTCAGTTAAGAGTTATTTAGCCACGACAATAGTTGTGCTACCTTTATATTTTCCCTTTGAAAAAGTTAAGAATGAGATGCTCTTGAGTAAAAAAAAAATGACAATACGCTGCAACAGTATCCTTCTAGTAAGAACATTTTTATTTTGACTTCCTTTGCATTTTATTAAGGGGTGTGTCACTTCAATATATGGATATGGATTGCCTGCTGGAATATGCATGAATCTATTATTAACGTTTTCTTCAGCCTTAATTTTTGTGTCTGTTCAAAGTAGCACGTTCTCAAATTCGTCCGAAAGTGTCTTTCTGACACAACACAGGGTACATATAACGTGTTGTCGTTCTCATATGCACATGATATTTGTCACTGTACGTTAAACTCTAAATCGTCAACATCAACCGATTGGTTCTTTTCTTCTATTACTGAATCATCTGTTGTTTACAAATCAGTCTAAAAAGTAAATGGAAAGGAGCGAATGCAGCTACATTTGGTTATCTTAATTTTTAATTCATTTTATTCCGTTGAGTTCCTTTCTACATAA
The DNA here is from genome assembly GCF_965363235.1 of Mytilus galloprovincialis. NCBI lineage: Eukaryota > Metazoa > Mollusca > Bivalvia > Mytilida > Mytilidae > Mytilus > Mytilus galloprovincialis. Next base: position 40,675,642 of record NC_134850.1, on the reverse strand, counting down.
GTGCAGAGGAGAACTGCAGTGTCCGCATGTAAACTTTTAGCATTTATTACCAATATGAGTACATAGCAATCCGTTACTGTTTCAACGCCCAGGGGTGTTTCGTGTCTTTATGCTCAAACAGTTATTATTTTTTCTATCTTTTTTTATTAATGCAACACTTCCTACTGTCCTTATCTATTATTCTATATATTCTGTGTTTCCATCCAGATTCTCGTGTATACAATGAGGGTCCGGATTGGGGGTGCTGTTTATTTCTATATTCTTTAAATTGTCTGTTACTTTTCTCTACATTTTATTTTATCTTACTCATTATTATTTCTTTATTCTTTATATATTCTAGCGTCCCAATATATTTTACTTACTGATGTTTAGTTACATTACAACGTTTATCTCTGATTTATATACTGGTTAATACCAATATAGATACAAATTAGTGTCATTCATGACAACCTAAACAGATATATGCGACCATTCTTGGATGAAATCAATATGTATAGATTATAACATGCCCTTTTCTATATTAGCCCTGGTATCATCCCGAGACTCCCATATCGGCCTCGAGGCTTTAGCCGAGGGCCGATATGGGTCGAGGGATGATACCAGGGCAACTATGGAAAAACATATTATAATCTTTAAGCTATTTATCACATATTTAAGTGTTGCAGAAAAGAGGGAAAAAAAGTTCAATTATAACAATTTTATGAAACATAACAGGTAAATCTTAAAAAATTATCCGTATCCGTAACAAATATGTGATAAGATATAAATAACACATAGCTGAGAGGGTGATAGAGCAGATTGGGTCCCGAGAAAACATTGTCAACCGCGGCGAAGCCAAGGTTGACAATGTTTTTTCGAGGGATACCGATCTGCTCTATCACCCTCTCAGCTATGTGATATTTGATATATTATAATGAATGTCCTATCATCATTTTCTTTAACAGATGAGTTTTATTATAAAGTATTTTCTATGTAGTCACGTACTTGACAGCGTAACGGGTATTTGAAAATCATCAGAAGTGAAGTAAATAGACAATAGTAGTGCATTGACTTGACATATAAACGATACAAGGATTAGGCCGGAAACGGGAAAAAAGCTCTGCTATCAAGAAAAAAAATATTTTCAATTGTTGTTATTTTGTTATTGTTATTTATTTTATTTAGATTTTGGGTAAATACCCCTTTCAAAAGGCCTCATATGGCTGAGAAATATACATCACAATAATTACATTTAGATGTATGTTTCATTATGATACTTTATTCTGATTGGCTAACAGCACAACACGTGTTATTCCTTAAGCAATTGCATTACTCAATAAAACTTTTCATTCATGATAACACGTGGTCCCACAAAAAAGTGCACAGGTGAATTAAATAAAAAAATATAAAATACGTGTTTTCATGATCATAGCTAAAAAATGTAATTATAAGTATTGAATGCTTCTTTTTGTAACTTCATAGGGTTGTAAAAGCGTTGATCGTGCGCACATTTTTGAATGAAGCGCTTCCGCGCTTCATACAAAATGTTCTTCGGTCAACGCTTTTACCCCCCAATGAAGTTACAAAAAGAAGCATTCAATTCTTAAATAAGCATGATGAAATGTACATCACCCGTTGAAACCCATCGATGGTGAACGAATGCGTTTAATATCAACAATAAGCATAACACACAATGATTTATAGGTTTTAAAGTAAAAATATTAACAAGTGAAATACGTTTTTCCAACAATTGTAAAAGAAATAAGTTTGAGTCGTTCCACGCTTCGTTGTATAGTAAATTAGAACTTTAAGCATTGTCTATAAAATAACTTGATGTAGATTCAATTCATTGTCGTTTAAACTGCCGATTTTTGATTGGTCTAGCCGAGAGGGTGACATTCCAAAAATTGTCACCCGCTCAGCCATGTGATAGAGTAAATTAACACCTTCGTATTAGGCAATCAAAATATGGCATTTTAACATGATGTATAATAATACTTTAATATTACACTTTTTTATATCAGTTTTCAATATTCATGGCCTAAATTCATTGTTCATGTCAGTGTTTCCGTATATATTATGTTTCATTGCTCATGTGTTGTTTCCGTATATTTTAGCCACTCGTCTTGAGCCTACCCATTTGATCCGATAACACCCCATACAGCAATAAAATTATAATTTTTTTTGCCATTCATAACTCTTAACAGACCAATTAACAGACCGGGTTTTATACATCCGACCCATTAACAGACCAGGTTTTAAATAAAGATTGATTTATGTCACCAAAATACAGATTTTTGTGTAGATTTTTCACACAATGATATCAATTTGGTTGACAAACATAATGCCTGTCTTTGTTCGATGTTCAAAATATCGCATGCAAGTAAATTCAACCAACGTGTCTTTTTGTGTACATTTTGTGTGTGTAAAATGTGTATAAATTTATTGATGAGTAACACGCCTTTTCATTTTATAGATCGTACATCGAAGCTAGAAAAATAATAATTACACCACTGGATTCAGTACATTGAATTATTTTGTTAGACATGAATAATTTTTATGATAAACATATATTTAAAAAGTTATACACTGAAACATGCAGAATTTCCAATGATTTCCTCGATAACACCTGATTAACAGACTTTAGCCAACCCGATTAACAGACCCACCGCCGATATAGCCACATACTCAATATAGATTAACCGACCAATCTCTCGGTTAGCCGAGTGTCGGCCGTGAACACAACTTGAGGTCCTCTGATGTTCAGTACTTCAGTACTTTGATTTTGATTGCGTTAAGCCATTCCAATTGATAGTTTATAGTGAGTATTTCTATGTTGTGATGTTATACTATTGTTTCAGAAAAGGGAGATGGTTTGGTACCGGTAAAACGTTTAATCCTGCTGCAATTATTTGCAACTGTCCTAAGTCAGGAATCTGGTGCTCAGTGGTTGTCGTCTGTTTGTTTATGTGGTTCATAAGTGTTTCTCGTTTCTCGTATTTTATATCAGACCGTTGGTTTCCAAGTCACAATTTATAAAAGTAAACCATTCTAGGTCAATTTTCGGTTTTCAACACAGAGCCCAGGCTCACATCGAACAGCAAGCTTTAAAGGGCCCTAAAATATAATAGTGTATAACCATTCAAACATTGAAAAAAAACCGGTCTAATCTATATAAACAAATGAAAAAAAAACATTTTAAGTCATGGTACGGTCTTCAACACGGAGCCTAGGCTCACACCGAAACAGCAATTTATAAAAGGCCCCAAATATTACTATTGTAAAACCATTCAAACGGGAAAACCAACGGGTTAATCTATATAAAAAAATATGTATTTGAAATAAGTTCTAAATACCAGTCAAAACAGATTACAGCAACTTAAATTGTTCATTCCTTCATATTCGGATATCAAGCAAAAAATGACATGTTAGTTATATTTACATATATAAAAAGAAGATGTGACATGATTGCCCATGAGAAAAATCTTCATAAGAGTCCAAATGACACAGAAATAACAACTTCAGGCTCAAGCCTTCAACAAGCCCATATCGCATAGGCAGCTATAAAAAGCCCAAAATGACAAATGTAAAATAATATAAACGAGAAAACTAACTGCCAAATTTATGTACTACATAATGAACAAAAACATATACATATTTGTAACACAGCAACAAACGACAACCACTGAATTGCAGGTTCCTGACTATTGACAGTCACATACGTATGACGCACAGCTCATATTGTTTTGTGCTGAACTTGTGCAATGTCGCAAACTAATTTAGGTGTTCGTTGTTATTTGTTGCTTTACATGTAGAACTGTACTATCATTATTATTTAGTTATGTATTTCTCTGTCCTGTGTGTTCTTGCATGTATTTGTTTGAATTCCTGTCACGTAATGATGATTTCATTTTAGCGATATTTGTTAACATTGTCATAAAAGTGGGAGGTTTTTCTAGCCACAAAACTAGGTTTAACCTATCATTTCTTCATTAAAAAGTCCAGTTCCAATTCATGATTAAATTGCAATTTTTATCTAATAGTCTGTTTCTAAGTTTGTTGGCATTCGTTTTAGTATTATTTCTGTTATTTGTTCGTTTCCTATTCTAGATGATGGATTTCCTCGGTTTTTGGTTTGTGACATGGATTTGTTTCAGTTAAATCGATTTATGACTATTGACCAGCAATATACTAATAATGTCTTTATTCAACTCATCAGATGGATACAGATAGAAATGCATCTAACAAAAAATAGTGGACATGGCCGGGTACTTGAACATCCTAAAAACAATAAAATATAGATCTGAGAGTACTCAAAGATACTGACAGTTAGTTCAAAGCTAATAACAACTAATAAAATAATAATGCATCTAAGACTAAATTATCAATCAATAAACAATTGGATACATCCTTGCATTTAAGTACCTAATATGCATATAAGGACAGAATACATCTTTGCATGTAAACACTAGTAAGGATATTTTGATGTCAAATACATATCCTGTATGGCTCGACAGCATTTTAAAAAGTGCATTTAAAATGAATAAAGACATAATATATGTATTTTAAATTATCACGATTCAATTGAATTAAATAGCACTTGTTTGATAATAAAAACCACACAAATCTAAAGTCGGTTTATGAACACTTTAGTTTTCACAGCATACAAAAACACACTTAGGTGACGATATCCATGTTGATAAGCAGCCGTTTTGCTTTGGTTGATTTTCCCCTCTTTTAAATTTTATCATATTTCCTGGTACATGTGACTCCATTACCTGCTGTCAATTTCTGAAATAAATAGTAAAAAAAAATTTAATAGAAACATAGGCATAAATTGTCATTTCTACGAGAGAAAAAAATACAGCCCTTGGAAAAGGACTTTATTTTTATTCTCTTTTTCTTTCAATTAATACTTCTTTTGGTTCCTATCTATATTTTCATTAAAACTAGTAGCGGAAACAAAGAAAGTTTTCAGCAAGTTACTTACAAAAGAGAATATCATGCCTGTAGATTAAATGAGATTGGTGTATTTTGCAAATAGCTTGAGAGGTAAAGGTCCAAACAAAAACCTCCAAACTGGCAAGTGAGCGATTTAAATAAACAATTGGTACCAGTTTTCTGATATTGGTTCATTGCGTTGCAAGTCATATGATGCAATATTTATTGTTAGTCAAGTTACCGTATGATTGATTAGAAAACAAGTGGTGGACTTCAGAGTTTGACCAGTTGAATACTATTTTGGGTCATGCATATGGTAGAATAAAAGAATGGAACTATTATTAGTTCACCCATTACTAAAAACACAGCATTTGGTTAGATTTGGATTAACACAAAGTTAGTCAACGGGAAGTGTTCAATTTAAGTGATGTATTTTCGGTTTTCAAAAGTCAAATATGAATGTAAGAAAGAATGTTAACTGCAAGACCATCAAGCATTAAATAAATATTCTCCTTTGACTAGTGACGTATTTTATGTATATATTTTTTTTTAAATATGGACACAAGTAACAAATCAACTGTAAAACTTAGATAACGTTGGTTAAAGTTACCATGATAAGTTGGCCGCCTTCTAGAGCCCTCACATTGACAGATTCAAATGATCCTTTTTGTTCTTCAATTAGTTTGTCACCATCTAGTTTGTATATCACCTAAAAGGTAAAAACAAACAAAATCTGCATCATTGACTTCATTTCAGATATACAATCAAAAGCATGAAATGCGCATCTGGTGCAGAAAAAATTGGAACCGTTTATATGTCATTGCATGTTCTCAAACTTAATTTCCAATTAAACACGAAAATAGTTCCTCAAGTAACGATTAAATATCTTGACGATTTTCGATGGCTTTTTGAAATATTAATGTAGTATTTAAAAGGAGTCAACAAAGTGCATACCGTTAAGCAGAAATTTTGTAATAACTTCATTTGAAAGCCATGTAACTTTGTTGAGCAAATATACGGTACCTTTAACGGACTACCATCAATTGCAGATTGTGATGATTCTTCCCCAACTGCAGCTTTCGTTTCCGTTGTTCCCATTGGCGTTGTTGTGATAATTGTGACGTCATTTCCAGACACCTTGATTTCTTGCGTTATATCGTTATCTGGGGTCAAAACTTTTAAAGCTTTCGCCTTCACCTCGTCTTGAAGTCCTGGAATATTGTGTTATCATTACATTACAATAACAAATATTTATGACGCTTTAAAAAGTAATGAAATGTGTGTTATGGTGTTTATGACAATGATGGGCGAAACTTATACCAGAGGTATATTCAAACTCATAAATCAAAATTAAAATGACAACACCATGGCTAAATATGAAAAAGAAACTCAGACAAACAATAATGATCAATAGTATACACACAACACAACTTAAAACTAAGCAACAAGAACCCCACCAAAAACTGTGGGTGATCTCAGGTGCTCCGGAAGGGTAAGCCGATCCTGCTCCACATGAGAAATTGTTGCAAATTTTTGTTTTGATGCAGGTCCTGACTGTTTGTATTTTCTTAGTGCTTAAAAAATACAAAACGAACAGTAAAACGTATTTGAAGTCTTCTTTGGATGTAATCTTTGAAGAAACAAATCTGTAAATGTTCTTTATTTTTTTTCAAATATGTAAACTTGTGGAAAATATGAGAATAGGCATTCCAGAAAAATGTCAGAGGGAAAATATTTCACAAGATATTGATAAAGATGTCCTTGCTCTAAATCTGAAACCAGCTATAAGGATATTAATTGCATAATAATTAGAGTAACGAAGAATAGCTGAAGGCAGTCTGGTTGAAATATACCATAACAAATAATCCCATATTAACTTACCTAATGCATCTAAGTACTCCTGAAGTTTTTCTCCAGAAGAAAGTTTCCATTTTCCGTTAAGAGCTGCCATCTCGAAACTAATCTGTCTTGTTCTGGTTTAAAACGCGTTTTATCAATGAGTTTATCGATTTACTACATGTGTTTTACTTTACTTTTAAAGTTTATTTGAATGGATAGCAGGTTGGTCAAACAAACCGTTGATAAATAACTTCCTAAGTTTGACATTCGGAAAAAGAGATAACGTTGTTCAGGTGTAAAATGGGGGTACTCTCTACTATTACTGGCAATAAATATGTTTAAGAAAGGGATTTTATATACTTTACATATCATATCGATTAAAAGGCATAATATAAATATTCCTTACGAAGAGATCCAAGAGAAATCTTTTGTAAAAAAATGAAAATGCGAAAGTGTTTTTGTAGAACCTAAAAAGATACCCATTTTCAGTTTCAGACATGTTTTAAATACAAGCGCTAGACGAATTTGTAGACGGCAAACAAATGTATCTAGAGTGTTATTTCCCGATTGATCTAGGTGCACGAAGAAGTCTTTTAATTTATGCGTCACCTTTTTATGCCGACAGAGGAAAGAAAGTGGTATTCTTTTTTTAAGCGTCTATATTTCATATTGATGTATGATGATATGTCTACGATATTTTCAAGTAGACAATTTGTAACATTTTCTTAAAAAGGGAGGACAATATGGGGTCCGTTAACAACAAATTTGAAATGTAAAACCAATTTTAACGAAATAAAAGTGGGGATGAATTAAGTGGGGGAGCGAAATAAACTTCACTTTTTTACACATTGGTACTTGTTAAGACAGAGATATGTCTCGCCTATTTGTTAATTTGATAATGCAAATGTAGAAATTAAAATAGCAATAGTTTGATATTTAAGTTATGCAAATATTCAGTCAATGGTACAGGGCTAAACAATCTCAATGGAAATGAGATGTGCAAAAGCTACTGAATACACCTGCATATCAAATACACGTGAAATCTCATAAGTCGGCGTTCCCTTTAAACAAACCTCAACACAGTCATTAACTGCGGTTTGTAAATTATGTAAAAGTTTCAATGTCAATAAACCATTTTGAGGGTGTTAGGCAATTCATTTGCATACCAAATATCATTGACTTAACATTATTGATTTATCTTAAACTAACCTAATCACAAACTAATAGTATATATATGTTTACGTGTAAACTAAGTAAAAGTTTCCAAGTCAATACACCATGACTATGGGTCGGAAGCCAAATAGTCTCCATCGAAATGAGATATGCCAATGCTTATACAACTGCATACCAAATATCATTGACTTTCAACTAGTGGTTCACCATAAACTGACCTAAAAACAAACTGATACATGTAAACTGAGCAACTAAAGTTTCAAAGTCAATAGACTATGACTGAGGGGCGGGGCCAAATAATCTCCAAGGAAATGAGATTTGCCAATGCTTATATAACTGCATACCAAATATTACTTATATAATGATTGAACTACCAATAGATGACTTGTTCCCCATAAACTGACCTAATCATAAACTAATACATCGGGAAACTAAGAAAAGTTTCAAAGTCAATAGACCATGACCAAGGAATTGTATATTTAAATATACAATTCCTTGCCATGACTGAGGGAGCGGGCCAATAATCTCCTGATGGTAATATGATATGTCTAAGCTAGAACAACTGCATACCAAATATCACTGACTTACAACTAGTTGTTCCCCATAACTAGACCTAATCACAAACTAATACATTGTTGACACCGACGCCGGAACTCGGACAGCATATACCTATGTCTCGCTTTTTGACTCCGTCAAGGCGAGACAAAAATGATTAAATACCGAGTAAGAAATTTCCATTCTAGTAAGATTTAACTTTTTCGCGGTTTTGTTATCGCTTTTCTGCCCTTAGCGAATTTTTGTTTAATTGCTTCTAAAATTTCGTCATCTAAAGTTTGTTATGGCTTTTCTTTTTGGATTATCATTTGAATTCTACTCACTTTCATTTACCTGTTAAATTACAAACCTTTTTTTCACTCCAAGATTTGTTTTCAGACGGTAAACACTTTGTTCTTTTTGTATTATTTTTGAGTTTTAAATTTGAGTTGAAGCATCAAACAAAATTTCGATAGTCAGTTAGAGAACACTCACTTAAGAAACGGCCAAGTAATCACATAAATTAATCAAAAAACCTATTGAATGAACAACCTCATTAAAAGAGACACAGTTTTTAACTGACGATCATTTGTTTCCCTCTGGAATTTTATCTTAAAAATACCTAGGCATTGTGTAAATGATCGTAAATACTACCAGAGAAATATTATACTCTGACTCTTTTTTTTCTTCGTATGAGCTTCCTCTGTTAGGAACACCCCTCTTTTGAGGGTAATATGGATAAAAGTCTTTAACTATTTACACACTCCGTGAATATATATACACTTGCTAAAATCTAAAATAAACTTTAAAAAAAAGTTTTTAAGTTGAGTGATAATTGTCAACAGCCATTACACACTTATCAGTTTTAGTCTCGAGTTCTGCATCTTGTAGCACATATCTCTTGTGAGCATTTCTAGTTCTTCTATTTTGAGCTTGCTTTCACTAAATATATATGTGAAGTTTGTACAGTCAATTATAAGGACTGTAATTTTATGTCTATTAATAAATGTCTCTTTCCACTTCATTTCTCCAATGAATTTGGTTACATAAATTTTAATTGGGTTGAAAGTTTCTTTTCTTGTCTACTTAATGCCGAGCAGGTAGTAAGCATATGAGTAAGGTCTTCTGGTTCTTGATTGCACATTTGACAAGTTGGAGCAATTTCATATCTGCTGAATTTATGCCGATCAGCTTGTAAGATATACGTTCGTGTCATCATCCTACTTTTGATTATGCCTTTTCGAACATCAAGAATTGTAGGTTTCAATGTGATGTAGGAGATATGCGGCTTTCCACCAAACGCTGATTGTACATCAACTGTTGTTATAAATAGTGGTATGTTGTTTTTAAGTTTTTCACATTTTGCCTCTGTTATAAGTAAGCTTGCCATAAGCATGGGACATAATCCTTCTGTGAAGCCAAATTGTAGATCTGGACCCGGATGTAATTGGAGTTTCTTTAGAATACACAGTTCATGTACTTTTCCAATGATGGGAGTAACAGTAGTTCCTCTGTACATAACTCTAAGGTCTTGACATCTAGAGGGTTTTTGCCACTCTTTATAACACGAGTAAGAATTCCTGTTTTTAAAGGCTCTTGGAATATAGATGGTCTCTTTTATTTTGTTGAATAAAATTGTTAATACTGGTGTTAATACAGTATTACTGATTTGGCATTCTTAAGATGTTCGGCAGTGAGCCCGTATTCATCTGGTGATTTCCCTACATTTATATTCCATGTCCCTAGCTAGCCGCTGATTGATATCTGACACAGTTGTATTAGTCTCTTTCCCCTGTCTAAAAAGGTATCTTGTTTTTCTTTGAAAGGGGTTATTACTGTACAAAGTAAGTGTTTATAAGATCCTCGTCGATTAATCGACAGACAACATGACAATCACCTCTTCCGTCGTTCCGTACTTGTGTGTGTGTGTGTGTTCCTCCATAACAAATAATTTCCCACATTGGAAGACCCACTATCAACGTACGTTGATAGTGCCTAGTGGGTCTTCCAATGGATAGAAACATGTGCCTGTGTAATTTCCGCTTTCTAATCAGGGGCGGATCTAGCCATTTTAAAAAGGGGGTTCCCAACCCAGAACAAAAAGGGGGGGTCCAACTATACGTCCCCATAATGCATTCAAATGCATTAATCGACTATATGTCCTCATTCAAATGCATTAATTGGCAAAAAAAAGGGGGGTTCCATACCCTAGACCACCCCCTACCCCGATCTGCTAATGCTAATGATGAAACTTTGCTTGTTTATGATATATATCATGTATATGCGCACAATCTTGCTATTGAAAAAGGGCGACATTTTGGTTTACCCACCGATGAACAAGTTTGTAATGTATGTAAATCGGGTGAGGTAGAAGATGAAAGTCATTTTTTACTGAAATGTATAATTTTTTCTTACTAAAGTCCTAGTAAAGAACCCTACATGTTGTAGTGAAAATCAGCTAAATACAGGGTTCTTGTAAGACGTGTATACACGTTCTGGACACATTATGGAAATCAAGCTGGACGCATCATTTTTGTAACCCGGGAGTCCCTGGGACCATCCTGATTGTATCCCCTGAGTCCCAAAAACGTTATTTTGACTAGAAAATTCATAGTCATCAATATTGTTTTGACAAGAAACTAAACACTTTTAAAACACAAAGTTGATTTAAAGAAAAATTTATGTGATGCGTAGATTAATATTTTTGTTGACTGATTACTTGAAATATATAATTCAATCTTCACCAATTTAATTATGAAAAGGGGAAGAGTTTAATTTGTAAAGTTATTTTTTTCCCATTTTGGTCCAGTTATATAATGAGCTGGTCTAGTAATAGCTTAATCATTACTGGACCAAATGCCAAGTAACTAAAAAAATCACCAATAAGAGCATAGACTCTATTTATATTTAAAAAAAATAAATTAAAAAAAATAACCTTACCTACCATCCCAATCTTTTTTTGGCACTCTGGTTTTGGCAAAACAACAATTTTTATAAGTGTGGTCCTACACCAAGAATTGACACCCAGAAAGAAGTCTGTTAAATATTTTGTAATGAACAATAACTATTAAGAGGTCATAATTTTTATTGATATAACAGGGCCGTTACTAGCCTCTTTTAATAGTGAGGCAAAACATATCTGCCGAGTGTAGCAAGGCGAAAAATATTTGGGGAGGGATATGGAGGACGCTCAAGGGCCCCAGACGCTTTAAGAAAAATAACGCAAAATCGTGCATTCTGAGCTTTTCACGACTCTTTCTTACACTGAAACGCAATTAGTTTTTAGCTATTTTTTTCGACAATATTCTGGGCTCAAAGCAAACACATAGATCCATTGTAATTTAAGACTTTTAGGTTTTACAGGGACAACATTAAAAGTAGACAGATATGAAGGATAAAGCCAAAATCGTAATTCTCATAAGGTCATACATGTATGGCAATACATTGATGTTTTTTTTATAGATGATTTGATACCGAGAAATTGGTGGTCTTACTTTAATTTAAACGTTGTCAGCTATCTAGTTTTATCTACAAAAAAAGAGAGCCAGTTTTGTATTCTTTGATATCAAGTTCAATTCTCCATGCAGAAACGACTATTTTTTTTTCTGTGTCCAATAGCATTGTATATTCTTAAAATATTTTCTCGCATAATGTCTTGACACCGGATGACATGCAATATTGCAAAAACACACGTTTACAAATAAAATTCAACATTCAGACTATTGGTGACCTTCTGCTGTCGTCTGTTCTATGGTCGGGTTGTTGTCTCTTTGACATATTCCCCATTTCCATTCTCAATTTTATTTTCATCATGGTCATAAAGTAGGAAAATAAATGAACAAAAGACAAACCCTGGTACACAGAAGTACAAACAAAAGACCATCAACTCTGAAAACTAAAAGTAGAATAGAAATATGGATCACGAAAAACAAGCAGGGGCGACATCAGAGAGTGAAGAGAACTTGCTTCTTGCAAGACACTTTCCGTGAAAACAATTTGTTTTGAAGACAATCTCTTGTTACAGTTTTTTTTTTTTGCCTCATTTGCTTCAATGTAGTAACGGCCATGTATAATAAAAAGTACCAATCCAACACCATCGTTTTATTTTTATTTTATTATATTAACACACAAAAAATTACATGCATCCTGGACTCATCAAAATCTATTGGGACTCACCATTTCTAAAAGTGATGAGTCCGAGGACTTGCCATGAAAAATTTCTAGTGAGAACCCTGTAAATATGAAATGTTGCATTAATAATGTTAATAGCAATTCTTTAAAAGTCCTGAAAGTGACAAGTTCTTATATACATTATTGTCTGGTATATAGAAAAGATATTTTAGCTTCTTAATTAACATATTTAATTATGCTGTATTCATTGTTATAATGTACTGAAATATGGGCCTTTGCCTATTATTGTAATTTTCTTTGTGCCAATAAAATATTTGTATTTGTATTTGCAATGAATGGAAATGAATTTATGCGACACACTTCTTAAGAAATTATGCCATACAAGGTAAAACTGTACACATTAACTTTAATCTATTCTGTACACATGTGCAAACTTTTCCAGGGTGGGGATGATCCTCATATATTAACAATGATTAAATAAAATGGGTCTCAAGGTATTGTCTCCTTTTAAAGATAATGGTTGAAGTTGAAGACCGGTTATTGTCAGAAATTCAGTTTTTCAAATTATTTTTACAGGAACTAATTCAGGGGGCAGATCTAGTCATTTTAAAGAGGGAGTTTCCAACCCAGGAGAAAAGGGGGTCTCCAGCCATAAGTCTCCATTATAATGCATGATCGTCCAAAAAAAGGGGTGTGTATGTTTCATTTGAATTTTCAATATGTTAAATGAACTTTTTTTTCCTGGACATTAATGCACAGATTTTAGATTTTTGGCTATTTGATATAAAGTTGTAGTTTTTTCATAAGCACAAATGCATGTCGTAATCATGATAAATGCATGATGGAAAATGATGGAAAATGAATGTGCTTAAATTAGTATTGTTATATAATGGATACTCTTTATTTTTTGAAACATTTGACATAATAGTACCTCAATCAATTGTTGGGCTATAAAATTATCTATCATGATATTGGTTGGTACATACTAGTCTACCCACATGACCCAGTACTCTTGATTCATACCAAAATGTAGTGCTTAGTGACTTAATTACTTTGATTTTAAAAAAACAGGAGTTACTTCCCCTGATTGGTTAAATTAGACATGTAAAACAGAATAGTCAATGATATGTCTATTTACAATAATATATATGGATTGATACCTTGTCTGCTTAACAAGTAACATATAACTTGTACTAAGTGTTTCTTTAAAACAACCCAGATTATTTCAGTGGTAAATCTAAGGATGATGTTATCAGGGGTTGGAACTTTGAACTCTCCTTTTTGTAGAGCCAGATTCAGACTTTTGTCGCAAAAGCCAGACATAGCGATCCTACATTCTGAAGGTGGCAGCGGCAAATATTCACTCTGTGGTTAAAGTTTTTGAAATTTTGAAAACTTTCAAAAACTATCCTGGATTTCTACCAAATTTGTACAGAAGCTTATTTATGATCATAGTATCCAGAATTAAATTTTGTAAAAATAATCACAGATATATGTCTCGCCTTTTTGTAATTTTGATTATGCAAATGTTGAAATTAAAATAGCAATACTTTAACATCTTACACAAGTTATGAAAATATTCAAAGTCAATGAACCATGCTGAGTTACATGGCTAAAAAATCTCCATGTAAATGAGATGTGCCAATGCTTATACAACTGCATACCAAATATCATCATGACCATTGACTTATTATAAGTCATTCCCAAATCTAAATACAAAAATTAACTAGTAAACTATAGAAAAGTTTCAAAGTCAATAAGAGGGGGTGGGGCTATATAATCTCCATGGAAACGATGCTTGCAAATGCCAATAAATTTGAATATCAAATATCATTAACTTAACATTAGCAGTTTATCTTAAACTGATCTAATCACAAACTAATACATGTAAACTAAGATAAGTTTCAAAGTCATTAGACTGTGACTGAGGGGTGAGGCCAAGTATTCTCCATGGAAATGAGATGTGCCAATACTTATACAACTGAATACTAATTCACATTGGCTTACCACTTGTGGTTCCCCTTGAATTGACCTAATCACAAACTAATACATGATACATAATAGACCATGACTAAGGGGGCGGAGGCTGCGGAGCCAAATTATCTCCCTGGAAATGAGGTATGCCGATGCTTACACCTACATACCAAATATCATTGCCCTACCACTTGTGGTTCCCCATAAAATGACCTAATCACAAACTAATACATGTACATGTAAAATAAGTCAATAGACCATGACTAAGGGGTCGGAGCTAAATTATCTCCATGGAAATGAGATATGCCGATGCTTACACAACTGCAAACCAAATATCATTGACCTACCACTTGTGGTTTCCCATAAACTGACCTAATCACAAACTAATACTTGTAAAATAAGCAAAAGTTTCAAAGTCAATAGACCATGACTGAAGGGACAGGGCCAAATAATCTCCATGGAAATGAGATGTGCCAATGCTTATACAACTGCATACCAAATATGATTGACATACCACTTGTGGTTCACCATAAACTAGACCTAATCACAAACTAATTTATTGTTGACGCTGCTGTCGACGGCGCCGGAAACAGCATACCTATGTCTCGCTTTTTGACTCAGTCAAGGCGAGTCAAAAATCCTGTTTATCCGTATTTTACTTAAGAATGGACTTAGTTTTTCTGCTAGTTAACATAACATTCACTCTGTGATTTGATAACTTTCTTAAGATATCCTAGATTTGTACCAAACTTGGACACAGCTTGTTTATGATTAAAAGCTAGTACATGCATGACCTGTATCTAGACAGAAATTTTGTAAATTTATATTTCCTGTTTTTCTGTATATTGATTATAAATGGACTTTCAGTAAAGTCATAATCTTTCAATCAGTTTAATTGAAGTCTGGAGCTGGAATGTCAGTTAACTGCTAGTAGTCTGTTGTTATTTTTGTATTATTGTCATTTTGTTTATTTTCTTTGGTTACATCTTCTGACATCAGACTTTGACTCCTCTTGAACTGAATTTTAATGTGCGTATTGTTATGCATTTACTTTTCTACATTGGGTAGAGGTATAGGGGAGGGTTGAGATCTCATGAACATGTTGAACCCCGTTGCATTTTTGCGCCTGTCCCAAGTCAGGAGCCTCTAGGCTCTGTTAGTCTTGTATTATTTTTAATTTTAGTTTCTTGTGTACAACTTTGAGTTTAGTATGGCATTCATTACCACTGAACTAGAATATATATTTGTTAAGGGGACAGCTGAAGGACGCCTCCGGATGAGGGAATTTCTCACTGCATTGAAGACCTGTTGGTGACCTTCTGTTGTTGTCTGTTCTATGGTCGGGTTGTTGTCTCTTTGACACATTCTTGTTTATGATCATTGCTTTAGAAAGCGGACATATGGTTGAAACATCCCCCCTTTTATCCTTAGTTGGAAACCTCTATTTGGAAAATGACCGGATCCGCCCCTGTATTTATTAAAACTAAAATTGATTTAATATTTAATTTCAGATAGATATACTAGCATCAAATGGAGAGAAGACGAAGGTCTAGATCTACTGAAAGGAGAACAGTTAAAAGACAAAGAGGATCTTCATCAGCTTTAGACTCTAGCCCGTCAAGAAAAAACTATTTCAAAGTTCAATCATGGATGAACAAATCTACCTCACAAAACTCTGGAACCTTTTCACTGTGGAAAGGATTAGACTTTACAAGATTGGGAATTAATTATGATACCAAAAATCTTTCTCTAGAAGAATTATTTTCTTTAGTGGAAAACAGATGTAATGATAAAATCAAAGACATGCCTGAAGTTACACAATTGTTGATAAGATTAACAAAAGATTATTTTAAATTGTCCTTCAAAAACATTGGCATATTTGAGGCTAACAATAGAACAGAGGAGGATATTAAATTAGTAGAGGATAGCAATTGTCAGCTTAACTTGGATATCAACGAAGAAATTAAGAAATTGTCTGAACTCATCATTGATAGACCTGACAATACAGGGTAATTTAATCAGAAAAATTAGAAAAAAATATGATCCTTAGTGTACTCAAAACCTGCTTCATTAGACCACACTTAAAAATATTAGTCTTCATGCCTATCTGAATAAAAAAAAAATGTTTCACATCAGGACAATAAAAGATTTTGAGTAGGCAGCTATTTTCTGGGTAGGTAGGGCTAGGGCAAACACACCTATTCTTTTTTATGGCCTTATTCCATTTTGTTAGAACTTTTTATTTAGGTTTTCTTGGAAATTAGTTCAGCTGGTACCATTCTAATGTTTATAAGTTACCGTACCTTAAAAAAAAATTATATATTATAATTATTAAAGTAGCATAGGCTTTCATGTGCAAGTAACAGTCTGTAACCAGGCAAAATAAAATAGACATTAGACACTAAGAATTTATTTTGAATACCCATAAGTCTTTAATTGTGTCAGTTTTGTCATTTTTTTAGAGTTGTAAGGATTTTATTCCTTAAAAGTAGGATTTTTAGGTCCATTTTCTTTCATCTATATGTGCTTATATTATTTTTGTCAATTTCTGAAAGTATAGAAAGGAATTAGCTCAAGTGAAGGTCATTTATAAAAATTCCTTATGTCTCTCCTATCAATTATCATGATTATAGTACATCAAATAAAAATGACATCAAATAAAAGATCAACTGAGAAATCAAAGTTTTGTCTTGGGATAGCAGTTTAATAGATCTATTTTGTTTCAAAATTGTAGAGGATACATTATGATGAAGTTTATGGTCTCTGATGATAGGATAGTGGAATTTATTTTTGGTTGAAAAAAGTTAATTAAACATGATGAATATATTAAAAGCATAATTTCAAATTTAAGGTAGACATTTGAAAATATCATATTATAGATATAAGAAGATGTGGCTTATTATAAAGTGCCAATGAGACAACTCTCAATCCAAGTCCCAATTTGTAAAAATAAACCATTACAGGTAAAAAAAAAAAACAACCTTCAACGCAGAGCTTTGGCTCACACCAGACAGCATGCTATAAAGGGCCCAAAAAATGACGTGTAAAACCTTTCAAACAGGAAAACCAACATTCCTATCTATATAAAAAACAAGAATCTAGAAACACTTTTGAACCACATAAAAAAAAGGACAACCACTGAACATCAGGTTCCTGACTTAGGACAGCTGCAAACAAATGCAGCAGGTTCAAAAGTTTATCTGGCGCCAACCTTCACCTTAACTATCATATTGTCTTTTTTAAAGACTTATCCCTAAATATTCCAATCTTACAAATCAAAAGGTCAAAGTTTATATTAAAACAAAAATTTCATGAGAAGGACATAACAATATGCATGCCTATCTTGCTTGATTGTGCTCCCCTCCTATCCCTGATTATAGTAAAATCATTGAGATCAATCCGATCAGGTGAGTTTTACACGCTTTTTAGAGTCTAGAACCTCCAGTTTTAGTATAAGTTTTCAAAATGATATATATATATGTATAAAGAAATCATGAAATCTTAAATGAAAGATCAATCTTATTATAAAGTACAACCAAAAGTCAATTACCCGGTACTAAACTAGTAATGGACTTCAGGTACAACTTATAATTATCATATATAAAAAAAATATCTAGACTTTATTTATTTTTCAGGACATTTTACAAATGGTTCTTAAATTTGAAACGTTTCCATTCTCGTGACCTAAAAAGATTTTTATATACTCTCTGTCATAACTATGAAGTGAAGGAGAGGGATTATCAGTTACTTTTCATGAAGTTTACCGAAATTTTCCTGATGGAACCAATGTAAGTGTTTTTAATGCAAATGATTAAAAATACAAAACAAGAAAAGAGTTATAAATGCCCAAGATTCACGAGACAACAACATACATGTAGCTGACAAGAAAGTGTGTTTGCTCCTTTTTAAACCTAAATATACCTTTACATCTGTTTCCTTTGTTCTTTGCTGGATAGTTCTGATTGGCAATCATATCACATTTCCATATTTTTTTATGAAAGTAGCTTTATATTGATACAATGATAACTTTATAATATACAATGTACTACAAACCAGAGTTTACTAATTTTCAATAAATGCTTTTATACATTCTAAAGTGAAATTTGAAGATTTCCAAATGCTATAGAATATGCTGTTTCTATTAGCACTCAGTATATGGAAAAAAGGGTATGAATAAGTACTGTCAATTCAGAAATTATTGCAATGTTTTTTTTATTTGCTTATAAAATGCTATGCTGAGCACAGCCTGATACGACCACAGAGGTTGAATCCTGAACAGTTGTGATTAATTTGGACACAATATTCAAGCTTGATTCTGTCTGATTTTGGATTGTGATAAAATTTTTGATATAGCATAGGTTTCTGACACAAAATTAATGTCAAGATCTTACAAATCTATTGCACAATATTGTGCAATTAAAGATTCTTCTTGAAAATTTAAAAAAATTGAAATTGGAAAAATTTTGAAAAAAGAATTTGAACCCCTTAAAAAACTGGAACCCCTAAACTTTTTGAACCCCCCTTGGATCAATTACCCCCACACTCAAACCCAGTCTTTCTTTTGTAGTATGGAACCTTGTAGTATGATTTCAGAGAGATCCATATCCTTTAACACGAGTTATTGTCTGGAAACTAGAAAAATGCTTGTTTTGGGCCCTTTTTTAGCCCTTCATTCCCGCATGAATTGGGCAATTACCCCCAAACTCAATCTCAGCCTTCCTTTTGAGATATGGAACCTTGTGGTACAATGTAAGAAAGATAATACACTAACACGCAAGTTATTGTCCAGAAACTATAAAAATGCTTGTTTTTGGCCCTTAATACTTAAAATGTTGGCACCATAACCCCCATATTGAGTCCAAACCTTCTACTTGTGGTATACTTATACACAAGTTAATATCTTGAAAGTAGAAAAATGCTTGTTTTTAGCCCCTAATTCCAAACGGTTGGGACCATCATCCCCGAAATCAATCCCAACCTTCCTTCTGTGGTATTGAACCTTCTCATTAAATTTCATAGAGATCTATTCACTTAAACTAAAGTTATTGTCTGGACACCAAATGTGTCTTCGGACGACGCAGACGATGATGACGACGCAGAAGACTAAGACAACGACACAGACGACATCATACCATTATACAATCCCAAAATATTTTTTGTGGTCGTATAAAAATGCAATAGGGTTATAATCACAATAATTTAAACTTGCATATTAAAATTTTTTATATGAGCTATTAGATAGAATTTTTCTCATTTATATTGCAAAAATTAAATTCCCATTTTAGTCTGAAATAACAAAATCACAATAATAAATGCACGCAATAATTTACAGTATGTAGTAGTTATTCTGTTATGACTTTTCTTTAGACCAGGTGATTGCTGTGAAAATAGTACTGAAATAAATGGTGAGATGTTTGCATATGGTGCAGATATCAAGTATGAAAGACCCCAGTCAACGAAATCTTTTCTCAATGTTTATGTTAATGGGGTAAGCAAACACCTTAAAAAGATGATTTAGAAAATACACATAAACATGTGGCAGGGTTAAATGAAATTGACCTCTTAACCCTTTCTCCATTTTATCTAGATAAATGGGATAATAAATGGCACAGTGAAAAGGTACAATAAATTCACTTAACTGAATGATATAGGTATTACTGACAATAAAAACACAATAACAAGTTAACAAAAACCAATGATATCACTAGTTAATACAGTATCAAACCCCTGTAACTGGCAGTTTCTTTACATTTTGTCTTGTTCAAAAAAGTTTAAGATTCATTCATATATCATTTCCTAGAAATCTTCAAAAAGACAGTGCTTTTATCATTATCTTCATTGGAAAATATTATGTAAGGTTTTCTAATGTAACAAAGTTTGCCTCTCTGCAATTATTCCTTGTAATCATCTTTCTACTGATAAATAAACCATGTTATAGCTTCTTCTTATTGCTTCCTTTAGATATACAGAATATCATGATCGCACACAATCATTCTGAAAATGTATAGGAACTAAAACATTGAAAACTGAATGAATGTTCACAAAATCTCATATTTCGATACTATGTAAAATTACATAGCAAACAAAGGCATGCATGAAACAACATGATTTCAAGAATTGATTAAATTAATCAATCTAGTTGTTTTTGCATTTCTGAATTGGTAATTTTAGTTAAATTTCATTTCAGATAAATAAGCACAATGAAAAGTTATATGAAAATATTGATGCAGGAAAAGAAATCAGAGTTATAGACTCGTTATCTGAAGATCTTTTGAATAAGGTTGCAAAAGAGCTCTTATTAGAAAGACGTAATTCTTGTTTTTGTCCTGGAGTTATTGGAATTCTTTGCTGTGGAACAAAGGTAATTTATTTGATTGGTGAAATTGAACAAGATGTACCTGTTTCTGTTGAGCCAACAACTTTTGTCGCAGAAAACTCGACATAAGGATAGTGATCTGGTGGCAGTAACGGCTGCAGCAGTGTTAGCTCACTTCTTAAAAGCTTTATGTTTTAGAAGGTGGAAGACACAGATACTTCATACTTTGCATATACATTGTAGTTGCCTTATGTTTCATACAAAGTTTCTGTCTGTCACATGTCCATTGTCCTTGACCTCATTTTCATGATTCAGTGACTACTTGAAAAAAAAGTTAAGATTTTTTGTAATATTCACTGCTCTCTTATTATGAGTAATAGGATAACTATATTTGGTATGTGCGTATCTTGCAAGGTCCTCATCCCTGTCAAGACAGTTTTCACTTGACATCAACCTCATTTCATGGATCAGTGAACCAGGTTAAGTTTTGGTGGTCAAGTCCATATCTCGGATACTATAAGCAATAGGTCTAGTATATTCGGTGTATGGAAGGATTGTAAGACATCATGTCCAACTGACAGGTGCCATCTGACCTTGACCTCATTTTTATCGTTCTTTGGTTTATATAAGTTTTTGAGATTTGGTCTTTTTTCTAATACTATATGCAATAGGTCAACTATATTTGAAATATTTTATGATGTGCATGTCAGTCTTGCCTGTTTTAATTGACCTTGACTCAGGTTTCTTTTTCACGGTTCATTGCTCTGTAAAGTTTTTGTGTTTTGGTCTGTTTTTGTTAAACTATAAGCAATAGGTCAACTACATTTTTTGTACGAAATGATTGAAAGGTGTTCATGTCAAACTGGCAGGTGTTATCTGACCTTGACCTCATTTTCATGGTTCAGTGGTCAAAGTTAAGTTTTTTTAGTTTTGGTCTTTTTTACTAATACTATATGCAATAGGTCAACTATATTTGGTACATGGAAATATTTTATGATGTACTTGTCAGTCCCGCTGGTTTTATTTGACCTGGACCTCATTTTCACAGTTCATTGCTCAGTGTTAAGTTTTAAGCTCACTGGGGCCTGAAGGACCTTATGTGAACTTATACCATCACTCTGCGTCCATCGTTGTCATAAACTATTTAAAAAATCTTCTCCTCTGAAACAACTAGGCCAAATACCTTCAAACTTTAATTGAATGTTCCTTAGGGTATCTAGTTTATGAATTGTATCCAAGTTTTGATCCATCAACAAACATGGCCGCCATGACTAAAAATCAAACATAGGGGTCAAATGCAGTTTTTGGCTTAAATCTCAAAAAACTAAAGCATTTAGAGCAAATCGGACTGTGGTTAAAATGTTCAACAGGTAAAAATATATCTGCCTTGAAATTTTCAGACACATCAGGCAACCGGTTGTGGGGTTACTGCCCCTGAATTGGCAATTTTAAGGAAATTTTGCAGTTTTTGGTTAATATCTTTAATATTATAATAGATAAAGATAAACTGTAAACAGCAAAATTTTCAATTGACCCCATATAAATTTATTGCAATTTTACACAATTTGTTTGTTTTCTACTTTAAAAAATCTTCTCAAATAAATCTAGTATAAATTTTGTATTTTATTTCCTTGTACGTCAAGAAACATAGCTACTATGACTAAAATGGAACATTTGGATAAAATGAATTTATTTGCTTTTAAAGAATATATGACAGATACAAAGAACATTTAAATGGCGTTTATAAGCCATTTATTAATATTTTTTGAAAAGCAAAAATAATCATTGATGAAAAATTGAAGCAAAAAATAACAATTGAGCAATTCAGGCTCTTGAGAGCCTCTTGTTTTATTTTGGTCTGTTTTTCTTCAATTATAAGCAATAGGTCAACTATATTTGTTTTTTGGAAGGATTGTAAGCTGTAATTGACTGCCTGGCATGGTTCAATTGACCTTGACCTCATTTTCATGGTTCATTGGTCAATGTTTGGTTTTCTTGGAAACTAAGCAATAGGTCAACTATATTTAGTGTATTGAATGATTGTAAGGTGTACATATATTTCACGTTTGGTTTATATCACCTTGACTGCATTTTTTTGGATCATGTTTAGTTTATGTGACAGTTGTAGTAAAGCTTTATATTTAGGACTATTAACATAAAATAACATAAATGGTTAGTAAGGAAGGCGAGACATTTCAGCAGAATAATGTGTCCTGTTAGATTGAGCATTGAAGTTATATTACTTCCATGGTTTGATAAAACATACTGCTGTCCATTACATACCTATTGTAAGGTATGAACAAAATTGTCAGATGACCCTTAATAGGAGTAATTTCCCTTGAACATGTTAAATGACATCTTCGCTAGCCAAGGGTTACGTAACCCTTGGCTAGCGAAGATGAATTTAGTGAAACAGAAACCACAAATATAAGTTGACATCTCATCGTTTACACGAGGAATATATCCCAGAACTTTGATAAGTTGATCAAATGCTTTAAACGTGTCACTGAATATTGTTCTTCTATATTTTGGGGGTAGAGACTCGTGACACAATCTGCAGGTTGCCATGTTTGTTTACATTTTATCATTTACACGTGTTCGCTGTAAGACGCTTTTTGATTGGATGCTGCCAGTTACGACTGCGACAAATCGAAATGATATTCTTGTGGTTAACAAAATCTGGCTCAATCCACCAAGGGTGAAGAGAGCGGGAGTGGATTGTAACCCTTGGCTAGCGAAAATGGTTAAATGATGATATTTACAGTTTACTACATTAAATTCAGAAATTAATGCGATTTTTGAAGATTAAAATACAAATGTGAGATAAAAAAATTTGACTTTCATCTTTATTTTCAGATAATATTTTTATACTGTGAAGTTACTCCAAATCACTATAAAGCCGCTATGGAGAAATCAGAAGATTTAGGGGATTGGTATCACAGCATTATCCATTTCACAAAAGCATATGATTATATGAGTGCAGAAGACAGAAATGAAATTATTCCTTACCTCTTTTGGCTTGGATATGTTCAATCATCAAAATATAAAATTTTTGATATATCTTAAATTTATTATTGTATTAAAACTAACAAAAATAAGAATTGTACCTTTGTTTTAATCATTTTGACATTGAAACAAGAAGGTTATGAAACTATGTTTCTTTATTGACACCTCTGTATATAATAACAAATTCTCCTATAGGGAATCTAATGCATTCAGGGTCAAACATTGTGATTGGTTTAAAATGTTCTACTCTTCAGTCAGGTTTTTGTCATTTAGAAATATTCTCCAATTCCATATGCTACAGATTTTTGTCTCACCTAAGAATGCTATTCAGAGAGATAACTATCCAGCAGCAGTGTAAACTTTTTGTAGAAAGCTTTATATATCAGAAGACCTAGATGCTTGATACCTTGTATACATGCAGATGCTTTACATTACTAATTTTCTGTCTTTCATATGTCTATTGTCCTCCTTTTCATGGATCAGCGACTACTTGAAAAAAAATGTTGAATTGTTTGTCATGTGAATTGCTCACTTATTATGAGTAATAGGATCACTATTCTTGGTATATAGGATCCTTGCGAGGTCTATAGGTCTGTCTGACATTGTTTAGCAGACCTCAATTCATAGATCAGTAATCAAGGTTATGTTTTCTTGGTCAGGTCCGTATCTTAGATACTTGAAGCAAAAGGTCAACTATATTTGGTGTAAAAATCATTTCAAGGTCAGACTGGCAAGTTTCGTCTTACCCTGACTCTCATTTTCATTGTTTATTGGTCAATGTTAAATTTTTGTGGTTTGGGCTATTTTCTGTCAGATGCTATAAGCAAAGGGCAATTGTATTTGGTGTATGGAATGATTGTCAAGTGTACAAATTTTTCTGGCAAGTTTGATCTTGCCAAAAACTCTTTCATGGTTCATTCATCAGTTAAGTTTTTCTGGTTTGCTCCTATATTTGTTTATGGAATGCTTGTTTGTCAATGTTAAGTTTTGATGGTTTTTGTCCATTCATCAAATACTTATGAGCATGATTAACAATATATCAACTATATTTGGTGTATGGTGTATGGAATTATTGTAAGGTACACACATCTATCTGGCAGGGTTCATCTGACCTTGACCTAAATTTACATTGATCTTTGATAATGTTGCATTTATGCGATACTTGTAGTAAAACCTTTATATTACAGCTCTTCTTTAAAGGCATGCAAAGCAAACCTTGAATGTATGCTAACAATAGGTAGGTGGAGTTTTAGTCTGTTTTACTTATACTGGGATTTGATTGGACAATAAAAATTGACATTGAAATCAAGTTAATGTTTATTGTCCAATCAAATTCCAGTATATAGTAAACAGACTGTAACAGACTACCTACCTGTTGTTTACAAACACCCAAACAAACATAGCAAGCAAGTTGATCAAAAGATTGCTTTGCATGCTTTTATAGAAGAGCTGTAAAGACTTCCAACATTACTCAATTGTGAATGAGTAAAGCATGTGAGACATTACAGCATGTGCACTCTAGCTATAGAATTTGAAGTTCTGAGTGAGCTTTGGCTCATCTTAAATTGAAAGTTTAAACAAGACCAATACCAAATCTGGATCTGTTTTGCTGCATGTATTTGAATGAGGTTGCATATATACTGAACTTAACTGAAGTACAACTGATCATATACAATTACCACCTTTTTTTTCAAATGGACGCTGTTGTTCAAATGTTACCCATATACATGTAGCTCAAGAATGCTCAAGCGATCTTTCTAGGCTTATTGTGTTACAAAAATAGGTACTAGAATTGTACTAAGTAATCTTGGTCAATTTGCTTGTCAGGAATTTGCAATAATAAAAGCACACCTTGATCTATGCATTAGGGTCAATAATTGGGGTATAGGTCTAATAAATTAAAACATTCCAATTTCAGAATTTATTTCTCCTTCCAGCACCAAACAAAATATACACAATTGACAATTTGAGTATCTTCCCTTACAAATTCTGACTGTCTTTAAAAAAAACTAAAGTTTGTACAAATTGAATGACTTAAAAACTTCTACAAAATTCAATCAATTACTCTTAATGCCTTTGGTTGTCATAAAATAAATGATAATGATTGATCTCTATATTTTAAGAGTACTCTAAACATGCTTAATATATGAGCATTGATTAACAAGTGGTACTTAAGTACATTTTAACAAACACTATCCATTTAAACTACAAACACAACATGTATATCCTTAACAGTTCTTCTATAAAACAAACTTGGTTTTAAACACACATTTTGATTTGTCAGGCATACACAACTTGCATTCATAAATTTTTTAATAACCAATCAAATCTTAAGCTATTTTTATCAACCAATCTTCAAGGTCCTTCATTTCTGGTTTACTTTCAGCATTTTTACCCTTCAAGCTACATTCTACAAAGTCAACTTTCATTGGTTTCAAATCATCAAAACTGAAATCCTTGTTACGTTTACCAAGAAATGTATTGTTGTTTCCCGAACTTTCAATCTGCTGCAATGAGGCTGACCTTGTTACTCTCAATGTGTTCCTAAAATATCAAAAATATAGGAATCATTTGTTTGACCGCCAAATTTATAACTTCTTCTATATCGTTTGTGATATTGTAAGTAGTTTTGGCAAGTGTGAGATTGCTCTGACATCTGACTATCTAAGTAGTTGTGATTTTGTAATCTTTCTTTTTAAATAGCACTTGTACACATGGGAGCTAAATTATGCAAAAATAGGGATTAGTAGGAGAATAATTGTTACATGTTCATGGAGTAATACAAATTGGGAATCCAATATAATTTGGTACCTGAGATGAGCATTTGATCTTAATTAGACTCATCAGTGGTGCTTGATTTTAATCAGTTGGAAGACCATGGCCAAATCTTATATTAAGGAGAAGAGCAAAAACTGGTGGCAAATACGGCTAAGTAATGTATGCCTGGGGGGTAGCAATATCTTTCAAATTATCAAACCATATTTTTAACAATAACTAATTCATTGACTTGTCATGTCAACACAAATATGCCAGGTACTGAGTTGGCTATACAATTCAGGAAAAATCCTCAACCAGTAGCTTATCTGACTATTAAAATTCCCCACCTATTTAAATCAATCAAATAAACTATTTAATGGTGATTCAGTGTTAAAAGATGTAACACATAAGCAACACAGGTACTTACATTTCCTTTTCTAATTGTGACCTAATGACCTCAGCTCCTTTAGACGTTAAAAGGTCCTGCTTATTACATGCTATCAATACAGGTGGGATATTGTATGATATAACGCTGTCACTAAGTGCTGTGTATAGAAAACTAAAAATAAAATATAAAATATTTTTTTACAACATGTCTGAGGTAATAATAAATGACATCAGTTGATTACTTCCAACTGTTCCATCAAAGAAAATCTCAACTTTATATTTCAACAAAAATTCAATTCAATAGAGCTTTGTTGTTTTAAAGTTTTCACCAAATACAACTTCATTTTATAATACATTCAATAAATTTTGTTATCTATTTGATCAAGGATATGCTAATAGAACTTGTCAAACAAAATGATTTTTATTCACTTTTCTAATAAGACAAAAAGAAAAACAAAGCAGTAAGTTCGGAAAGGGCCATATTTGGCCCCAATTATAAAGTTCATAGTTATAAGACAATAATCTTTTTAAGTTGCCTTAAAGACATGTGAGAAAGTTAATCGGGACTATTTTTGTCAAATTTTAATTCTAACACGTTGATTTTTACATCCCAAAAAGGTCAAGATAAGGGATTTTGGTGAAATGTGATAAAATTTGCTGGATTTCAACCAAATCAAGGACCAGGAAACATAGAGCGCAGGCGTCGACAAACTTAATTTTCAAATGAGACATGTGAAATGTCTTCGCAAACACTTTTAAAAGATCTTTGTTGTCGACGTATGCGCTCTATGTTTCCTGTCCAATAATCTATGGAAATTTAACCATTTTCATTGATTTTTTCGTGAAAAATCAATATGAGTACAACTTGTGACGTCATAATGAAACGCAGAAACGTAAGATGTTCAACAAAATGGCTTATTTCCTATCTAGTCATTGTATTAGCTATAATTTATTGTGATATTGGTCAATAAATCTGAATTTGAAATTTACGCTCAAAAAGGGGGCCATTTTAGGACCTTACCGAACATACTCCTTTCTAGTTCTGATCTTAAATATATGAAAATAGAAAATATTTTTTTTATCAATATGGTTACTGTAACAAAAATTCATTAAGGTTAAATTTGCAATGATTTTTGCATGTTACTGTTACAAAATGACCTCTTCCTTTTCATTTTGCTGTTGATTTTTAAGAGTAATTGTCATACTAGTGTATACTCTATTTTCATCTTTACTGACAGATTTCATGAGAACATTTATTTTTTAATATTAACTTACTCAGCAACGTCTTTAATTTCTTTCTGTAAGGTTGAACTGTCAATCATAAATATTATACCCCTGGAAACAAATAAGCAAAATTGTACATATGCTGACCATTTGAATAAATTGAAAATTTTCAACATGGGTTTTTAACCTTAATAAATTACATAACTACATAAACAAACAGTTCAAAGACACACACTTAACTTTTTTAATCCTGTCACATTCTGTATGTGTCTGTCTCAAGTCAGGAGCCTGTAATTCAGTCGTTGTCGTTTGATGCTGTATATCATTTGTTTTTCATTTATTGGTTTTTTTACATAAATCAGTCATTGAATTGTTTTATATTTGTCATTTCAGTGCTTTTTATAGACAATTATGAAGTATAGGTTTTCCTCATTGTTGAAGGTCATATGGTTATTTTTGGTTGTTAAGTGATATGTCATTTGGTCTCTGGTGGAGAGCTATCTCAATGGAAAGCATACCACATCTTCTTATTTTCATATTTAAATTCTTTTGTTGGATATTTCAAGTTCCAAAACAAATATTTGACTTATTAAAATATAACAGGTTTTAACAGTAGACAGTCTCTTTGTAAAAGGTAAAATTTAATACACAATTTCATCAATCAAAACTCTGATAAAAGTCACATGATATCTGGTAAAAGTTTACTTATACTTTACCTTGCTAAGCTTTTGTACTGGTTCAGCATGGTCTGTCTTAATCTTTCATGACCTGGTACATCAATTATCCTTAAACTTTTATTCTGCAAATAAAATAGTGAAATGTCTGGTAAAATTTGATATACAAATGTATTTATACCAATAGCTTTGATTCTGACAGTACGAGAAAAAAAAAAAACCTCAATGCAGTAATTAATAGAACTAAATTATTATAAATTTCAACTTTTCTTTCCTCAAAACTAATATGTGAGATTATTCTGTGCTACTTTTCATCATTTATAATAAACTGTGAGCTACTTCTAATTTTTAACCATAAATGACCAAATATCAAGAAGCCCTGATTTATAGTGTCTTTAAATTATTTCTCTTAAACATTCATCCATGTGAATAAAATACATTTATACTGCAAAAATTAGGATCTGAATATGGTTCCTTTCAAAGTACAATGTATAGATATTAATATGACACATTGGTACCTTATATCAACAAGCTTAACTTTGTAGTTGTTGTTTAAAATGCAACAAAAATGTGTTACACTACGGATTGACAAGAATGACAGAGGGTAACCAGTATATACAACCCTCATTTGGAGTTGGGTATAGTAAATATAAAGGCATACATGCATGTTTTCAATTAATTATCATTTACATATTTAGAGTTGAAGAAATCCTTTTTTGCACTATCATATACATTGTACAAATGTTTCTGGCAGGTTTGATAAACAATTTATATATGTCCCTTGTGACATTTTCATGGTATTAATATTAAATCATAACTAATTCATATTTACAAAAGTATAGCAGCTATTAAGTCATGTAAGTCACTCATTTTGTACAACAAACTTTAAATTTGACTATGCTGAATGTTACATGTACATTGAAATCTTACAAATCACAATTAATTTTTCTTTCAACTAGACCTTTACAAACACTAAAGGAATTTCTTAAATGCTTGCAATATGGTCATGCAACTCTAAGACACATATCTGCAGTAGCTTACCTCCCTTTAATTACCTTATTGGGTCATTATATAAAGCAGAACTATTTTGTATCTACAGTACCTTTCCTTGAACTTGGTAACTTCCAGAATTACTGGCTATTGAGGTAAAGGTGTCTGTGTAATTCTGATGAACAAGCTACAAAACAAAAAACAGTCACAGTAAAACATGGACATACATGTATTAATGTTCACGATATGTACATTTTTGTACAATTATAAAAGCATCTTTACAAATGTACCACTTTGTCACCTTTCTAATTAATTTCACATAATAACGTAGAATACTTTGACATTTAGAAATTAGTTCTTGTTGCATTCTATAAATACGCTCAAAAAATTGTTGAAACTTTAAAACTACATAGCTGTAATGAGTTTCAAAAAAACCAAGAGGAATGTTTGTATTTATAACTACATAGCTGTAGTGAATGGTGACCAAAAATTCTTTACATCCAACCAACTTATATGTGACTAATTAATCTAACACAAGAGTGTGTGATGCATGGTTAGATTTGAATCCAATAAGGTCTGTAAGTTGAGTGTGTTGTGTAAATGTTTTATACCTACCCTGGTATACAACAGGGTTTTCCCTGATTCACATATTCCCAACACCAACACACCACTTCTCTTATTGGATTTTCCTCTACAGACAAGAAGTACTGAAAATAAAAAGTAAATTATTTTACATGAAGGTTTAACAATATTTCAGGATTTTGTTCCAATTTTTAAATTCATACCAACCATACATTTTTTGTACCTGGATTTCAAGGTGCAGAAAATAAACAAAAATCATGAAAAGCCCATGCTGTACATTGTAATAGGCATACATGTACATTGAATGTTTATATTGGAGGAGTGTTGCAATTTGTTTTAAAAAAAATAATTTTCTCATTCAGTATTTGGAAAAAAAATTGATATAACCTTGAAGACAGTGATCTCTACTTATTTTTTATAGTTACATGTAGTATATCTACTGGTATGAAGGGGTAGAGCACTACAAACCAGTAATTGACATACTAAAGATACTATTCCTGACTTAGAAAGTAAACTTTTTCAATAGTTCATTTACAGTACGCCCAAGGAGTTTGTAATCCCAAACTCCATACTCCGATATTTTTCCTGGTGTAACACCAGGAAACTCCGACATCCCTCCCAAAATTCTCGGAGAAATTTGGGAGTATTTCCTCCGACTTCCGCTACCTTTTGTTTATTGTATTAGCGACATCTCTCCCAGTCTGGTGTGACGCGGTGTGACACCAGGTAATTAATTGCCCTAATCCGTCTGATCTATGCCGGCACGCGACAGTCAAGGTATGTGAGATTTCTAATGTAATTAAACAATTGTATTTCCTGTCTATTGATTATCAGGTTATATCTGATTGCTTGAAACAAATGAAAGATTAAAATAAAAAGCAAAACATTGTTGTTAATTCTTTCAATTACACTGTACATTTTAATCAAGTTTTTAAACAACTTTATTTGATTTTGACTTCCGTTTTTTTTATCAGTTAATAAATATTTAATTTACTAAAAGAGATATAATTGTGCAACAATAAACGGAGACTAACGCTGAATAAATGAGGGCAGTTTAAAGAAAAATTACACGTCTCAAAGTTTTTTATACTACAAGTAAAAAAGAAAATATTATTCACTATCTGTTATGCTAATAATTCTCTATCTGTTATGCTAATAATTCTACGCCATTTCCATTTTACGATTACAAAATAAAAGTTTTAAAATCCAAAACGTTGTTGTTAATGCTTTCAATTGCATTAAAGTTTTATAAAAAAAATCTATACTTGATTATGACCTCGTTTTTTATTTATCGGCAATTGATATAACTTACGAAAAGAGACATACTTGCGTGAAAATAAACGGAAACTAACGCTGAAGGTATAAAATGTGAGCAGCGAGTTTAAAGAAAATTACGTGTTTTAAAACTTGTATATGCAAGTAAAAAAGAAAATACTATTCACCATTCGTTATGCTTAATAAGTCTACGGCATTTTCTCTTCACGATTAGCATTACTTTAGGATACATAGATGCCAACCCTCTTTTGACACAATCAGTAACAAACTATCAAATTTTCCGTATTTTTGAAAAGTTTTCAGTAATCATTTATAAACGTGCATTTACCAATAAAAATTACTGACGAGTGGTTGCAAAGTGATGTGCCCTAAAATTTGTCGTTTAACATGTTGTCTGTAGTATGTATTCCATTCATTAATTGTTCAGATGTTCTCGACTCGTACATTTTCGTTTTGTCAAGGAGAAGTAGAGAAAGGGGGAAAGCTCCTTCATAAAATGCAAGTTTGCCTCTTCGGAAGTCAGTTAGTTACTCAACAATAGGTTGATATTTTAATATTACCCATTAAGGGGTGTTCCTTATAATAGGAAGCTTATACGAAGAAAAGAAAATAACTCCCGAGGAATCGGAAGCATTACATTGGCGTTTTCTAAATACTGGACCAGGACGGAAAAGTAATGATACAAATCCGCGTTTTACAAAATTGAACGGCAATGATTGGTAATCCGTAACTATTCGACTTTGACCGTAACAGCGTAGTTTTTATCGCAAAATCGGAAAAACTACGCCAAAATCGTAATGGTTGGCATCTATGAGGATATAATACATTTCGGCTACAACAGGAATACTTCTATAGCTGCATCAACTCGTCGTTGCATAATATTCATTTACGCACAATGAATGTAAACTTTTGTGTTGTATTTAAAACAGTGATCTTTAAATATTTTTAAAACAATTAATTGCCGTGGGAAGACGACACGCATCTCAGTTATCAACAGTGCGTGGTTGAACTTGAACTTGACTTCGCTCACAATATTGAATGCTAAAAATAGTGACATCAATTTTGTCCACGAGATTTTTATTTGGCGGGAAATAGTATCATGTAACAGTAAACTCAGGTGACCTTTCTGGATAACCGTGGGAAAATTCATTGAAGGTTTAAACTTGCTTTGTAATCAGATTGACATTTGTGTGCGTTAAGATTGAGGCTCTAGAAGGTCCTTTTACAATTGATTAACCGGATTCTAAATTTTATTCCTTTTCTGAATAAACGAACATCAGCCTTTTATTTATACGTTTCTCAGTCAACAGAGGACATAAACCTGGACATCATTTATACTTCCATAGTCAACACTATACATTAATGGTAGATGAAAACAGGATGCATGTCGTTCAGTTCCTGATGGGCGTTGGTAGAGATCCTCTGTGAAAATGTGTCGATCGTAAAAATCCGATCCACATTTTTTTTTACATATTTCTTTCTTGTACGATATAATTTCATTTTAATATTCTATAGTATAAATTGTTGAAATACTTCTTTTTATATTTCGCCGAGGACTTTTAACGAGCAGTAAAATACGGATTGCGCCAATCCAATTTTATTTTAAATAATAAAAGATCAATAACAGATCATAACAGATAAAAAACACATGATTTTATTTCTTCATATAATTAAAAAAGGTTGTGATTATTGTGTTGTGTCTGGGCGGGGAATTATCTCAGTATTTATGAATATAGGGCTGCCACATTGCATACAAAACTATTTGTCACTTTACAGTTTCTTTTTTTAAATTCAAATATTTCAAGTCGGTAATCTACCGAGGTAGTGAAACATAATATTTTACATTTCAAAATAAATTGAAAGTAACAGAGTTCACTTGTTGGTCCGATAAATTAACTCTAGGGTTTGATTTAGATTGGACAAATTACCATAAAAACATCATTTTGTGTTAAGCCAGTTGATATTAATTATATAATATTGAACTATTAATGAACCGGATATTGCTCACTGAGTAGGTCATAAAAGGTTCTAATTGTGGTAAAATCATCTTTGTTGAAACTTTGTTGAAAAAACAAAAATTATGACCTGATCGGACTATAATGAAAATACTAAATAAGTGTTTTATTCGTATTTTTATACGTTTTTACGTTTTATTTCATATGACAATGACATGGGCATATACATACAAGAATAATTATCTTATTTTAAATAAAAATGTCACACTTTTATCTGACAATGAATGGACATTTAAATAACGTATTTTAAAGCACACAGGTGCAATCAAGATCGATTAAATGTACAAAGGTAATAAATCTGGCTAATCCGATTATGTTGTCACGCGTCATTAATTTTCAGTTCATCCGATGGGCAATAAACCAATTAACAGCCACGCGGTGTTGGGATAGAATCTTTGGAGGAAATTGGGAGTAGAATCCGTAATTCGCGGTGTCACACCGCTACACTCGGAAATCGGTGATAAAAGTTCGCGATTACAAACTCTCTGGGCGTACTGTACTAATTGCCTTTTTGATTCTGTTATTATACACATTTAAAAAAAAAATGCTTTCCTTAAGTTTGTTCATCCTAGATCTGTACTATTCCAAACAAAATTGGTTTTAGTCAGCGTAAAGTATGATCAGTTGAAAGTGACAATTTTAATCAATTTGAAAAAAAAAATTCTGATATCAAAATATTTTAGTTTATTAAAAATCAATTTAATTATATTTAATACAGTGATTTGAAAAACTTTAAGTGTTACACTCATTATGCACACAATAATTTGCTCTTTCTACTACATGTAGCTCTCTTTTCTCAATGAAAATGTGTCCCTGCTAAGGGAGACAACTAAAAATTTTTATCTCTGATTATCAAGTCAATTACATGAATTGGCAAACAAGACTAATAATCAATTATGAAGGTTGCAAGTACTTCCTTCCTCCTTGACATATGCAGTACACACCCCCAACAAGTTTCCTCATTTACTTATCTGAAACAACTTTAATTGACATTTTTTATCAAATTAATATTTTTTCATCATAAAATACATCTTTGAGTATACTGACTTTTTGTCACAAGAAACTTGTTTTCAAATCTTACAGATATAGACAAAATTAGTGATTTGTGGTAGTGATATAAATGGTCTCGATCAACTCCTTAACCATATTTCTTTATAAAAATCTACCAGAAGTGATATAAATGGTCTAGATCAACTCCTTAACCATATTTCTTTATAAAAATCTACCAGAAAATAATGAATATATCATTTAACTAAAGTTAAAGGGGTTAATTTTTTGTTTTTTTTCCTTCATTTTATAAAGAGGAAATGGTCACTTCAAAATGCATTAAAATTTATATGTACATACATGTATATCCAGCAAATTGAGCAATGTCTTAAAACTTACGGCTGCAGGTACACTTGTGAAACTGTAGTAAAGAGTTATAAACAAGGCCATATTTGTCAGTGGTTAATGTTATGATCCATAATAATTCCTTTTGCAATCTGAATGAGGAGTCATTTTCTGAGTTGGCAGCCCTAACCCATGCAATATATAACCAGTAAAGAATTTAGGACAGGGTTTACAATGGTGGCCATTTTCACATTTTGCAAAACAATAATAATTGTGGCGATTAGAAATTAAGAAATACAATTGTTTGAATTCTGCTATCTTGTTAAATTTGCTTCAGGTTTCTCAGACTTTTTCCTTAATGAGACAATACTCGTCATTTCACCTTTTAACAGAAATAACAGCTGAATGCATTATGTAGCATTTGGCAACAATGGACTTAAATAATGAAGGTATTATTAGTATGGCTTAATGAAAACATGTGGTAAAATGGCTGTACACGTCATCCAAGCTAAGTACTGTTATAACAACTACAAAATGTAATTGTTTGAAGAAAGTACTTCACATAGTTTTATTTACTTATTTTACGACTCAATTTTTACTTAAGGCGTTAAAGTATCTATAAGGATAATCTCTTATTTTATTCCTTGTCCTTCAACTAGACCATGTAGACAGGACATATCGGA
Organism: Mytilus galloprovincialis; assembly: GCF_965363235.1. Lineage (NCBI taxonomy): Eukaryota > Metazoa > Mollusca > Bivalvia > Mytilida > Mytilidae > Mytilus > Mytilus galloprovincialis. Next base: position 40,639,830 of record NC_134850.1, on the reverse strand, counting down.
TTGATGATAAACTGAAGTTGAATCCTGTGTTCCCAGAAGTCAAATTATACAGTATCATTAAAAAATTATGAGAATTTTTTGTTCAAAATTAGAGTTCATTGATTACCATGTAGGTTATAAAATAGATATGTACACAAATGTAGAATAGTAATTAAGAAAGTTTGTAAGGGTTCAACAAAACCCAGTGTCTAGTCTACTTTTGCTGTTAATCGCAGGCTCAACAAAAATGAGGAAAAAAAATCAATAAAAGTATTGATTGTAAGAAGCTTCTGTCCAATTTGGGTAAAAATTCAGAATAGTTTATGAATCTAATAAATGTTTTAAAAAACTTTAACTGAAAACTACATGTAAGTCCATTTACAAGTAAAAAACAGATACACAAGGACAAAATTTTAACAAAATTTCCTTCTAGATACTAGGTTTGATCATGAACAAGCTTCTGTACAAGTTTGGTACAAATCCAAAATAGTATAACTGTATAAGAAAGTTATTAAAATTCTAAAAACTTTATCCACAGAGTGAATATTTGTGGCCGACAACGACGCCGACTGAATGTAGGATCGCTATGTCTCGCTTTTTCGACTTAAGTTGAAAGGATCAACAAAAACAACAATGCTTTAAACTGGATTTATTTGTCAGCAAGAAGGAAAACAAAAGTCCAAAACAAAAATCTGATAATGTTACTTAGTCAGCAAAAAAAGTGTAGAGTGGTGAAAGAGGTGATGAAAAAAGAAATTGACCCAGGGGCAACCTTGCTCAGTCAGGACTCCAATTATTGAAAATCAATAAAAATAACTTATACAGATAAAACAAGAATGTGTCCAAAGTACACGGATGCCCCACTCGCACTATCAATTTTCATGTTCAATGGACCGTGAAATTGGGTAAAAAATCTAATTTGGCATCAAAATTATAAAGATCATATCATATGGAACATGTGTACTAAGTTTCAAGTTGATTGGACTTCAACTTCATCAAAAACTACCTTGACCAAAAACTTTAACCTGAAACTCCCACTTTCATTTATTATGTTCAGTGGACCGTGAAATTGGGGTCAAAAGTGTAATTTGGCTTTAAAATTAGAAAGATCATATCATAAGCAACAAGTGTACTAAGTTTCAAGTTGATTGGACTTCAGCTTCATCAAAAACTACCTCGACCAAAAACTTTAACCTGAAACTCCCACTTTCATTTTCTATGTTCAGTGGACCGTGAAATTGGGGTCAAAAGTGTAATTTGGCTTTAAAATTAGAAAGATCATATCATAAGCAACAAGTGTACTAAGTTTCAAGTTGATTGGACTTCAGCTTCATCAAAAACTACCTCGACCAAAAACTTTAACCTGAAACTCCCACTTTCATTTTCTATGCAGTGGACCGTGAAATTGGGGTCAAAAGTGTAATTTGGCTTTAAAATTAGAAAGATCATATCATAAGCAACAAGTGTACTAAGTTTCAAGTTGATTGGACTTCAGCTTCATCAAAAACTACCTTGACCAAAAACTTTAACCTGAACGGACGGACGGCACACAGACGGAAGCACAGACGGAAGCACAGACGGACGCACAGAGGAACGGAGGCACAGACCAGAAAACATAATGCCCCTCTACTATCGTAGGTGGGGCATAAAAATGATGAGTATGAAGTCCTCAATAACAGTAGGAAAATCGATGACAGTAATATGAGGATGAATATTTTGATATTATTCTTTTTATGTATACATGTGAAATAAACTAAATTAGGCCTTTATTAGTTTTCTCATACTATACGGTATGGGCTTTGCTCATTGTTGAAGACATTACGGTGACCTATAGTTGTTAATGTCTGTGTCATTTTGGTCACTTGTGGATAGTTGTCTCATTGGCAATCATACCACATCTTCTTTTTAAATATATAAAGTTCATTCAACATACAGTTTCAATTAAAGCATACAAAATCAATTCTATATGGCATGCAAGGTTTTCACGATGGAATTTAGGGATTTCAAAAACGTTCGGAATTGCGACCCAGGTTCAGGTCACACTTATTTTTCAAAAATTTATTGTTTATTATCAATGCATAGCTTGTCAATATTATAGTTCGTTTCGTTAGATATTTTTCTAGGATATGACGTACCTACTTATGTTTGAATATTCATTTCCTTTACACTATCATCCAATTATTCCATTTGTATACATTCTCCCATAGACTAAAACGTCAGAGTTAAAAAAATGAAAAGATACATGTAACTCTAATATCCTCAATCTCCTATGTTGGAGGTAAAGAATGCCTTCACGAAAGGAAATCATGTGTTTGTTTGTTTTTTAATTTCTCAGCAGGATTCTAGTGTTTTAAAGCCTGTGAAACAGTTTAAAATTCATATAAAATATTTTAAAGGGGCACTAGCTACAAGATATATAAAAAATCTGAAGTTTGATTTTTTTTGTTCAATCAATAATGAAAGTCAAATAGTGAAATAACAATTCAATTTTTGCAGCCAAAAAGGTTCAATTTTGTCAAATTACGCTAAGAAACATTGATAATTAGTTATTCACTTGCAAGTGAATGAGTCGTCCGAAGACATTTGGTTTTCGCACTCTAACTTTAGTAAAAGTAAACAGAAATCTATGAAATTTTAACACAAGGTTTATGACCACAAAAGGAAGGTTTGGATTGATTTGGGGAGTTTTGGTCAAAACAAATTAGGGGCCAAAAGGGGCCAAAATTAAACTTTGTTTGATTTCATCAAAAACAGAATTATTGGGGTTCTTTGATATGCCAAATCTAACCGTGTATTCAGATTCTTAATTTTTGGTCCTGTTTTCAAATTGGTCTACATTAATAAGATCCAAAGGGTCCAAAATTAAACTTAGCTTGATTTTAACAAAAATTGAATTCTTTGGGTTCTTTGATATGCTGAATCTAAACATGTACTTAGATTTTTAATTATGGGCCCAGTTTTCAAGCTGGTCCAAATCAGGGTCCAAAATTATTATATTAAGTATTGTGCTATAGCAAGAAATTTTCAATTGCACAGTATTCCTCAATAGCAAGAAATCTTTAATTGCACAGTATTGCACCATAGCAAGAAATCTTCAATTGCACAGTATTGTGCAATAGCAAGAAATCTTCAATTGCACAGTATTGTGCAATAGCAAGAAATATCTGATTGCACAGTTTTGTGCAATAGCAAGAAATATTCAATTGCACAGTATTGTCCCGTTTTCAAATTGGTCTACATTAAGGTCCAAAGGGTCAAAAATTAAACTTTGATTGATTTCGACAAAAATTGAATATGTGGGGGTTCTTCAATATGCTGAATCTATTATCAAATTGGTCCACACTGAGGTCTAAAGGGACTAAAATTGAACATTATTTGATTTCATCAAAAATTTAATTCTTGGGGTTCTATGATATGCTGAATCTTACCATGTATTCACATTTTGGATATTGGACCATAAAAGGGTAAATGTCCAATTTAAAATTTTTAAGTTCTTAATTTTCCTGAAATTTTCATTGTACTAATGAACTCAAAATCGTTCAATTTTTTTGATGTCATGTTTTGAATTCCCACATCTGCGCAAAAATCTACAATGTACTTCTTTTATCCGGTCCCGTTTGTATGAAACTTTGAGTAAAATATATATTTATCAGTCTAGTATAAAATAGGAATGAACGCAAAAACCAATTTCATTTTTAATAATTCCTTGAATTTGATATGAAAAAACATTACATGATGATAGAATTTCTTTGTTTACCTGTTTACATTGCATATGACGTCATAACATAAGTAACGTCACAACTAAAATCCCTAACAATAGAACCAAAATCGGAAAGGTTACGGTATTTCCGTTTCTTTTTTTTAACAAATATTTAAGTTACAAAAAAATAATTCATACAGACTTTGTACCCATTTACAGGTAATGCCTGCCTCATATTATAGGGAATCAATAAAGTGTGACTGGAGAGGGCACCCTCTTAGGCAGTCAGTGAGCCCCACTTATGAAAATTTCAGGATCCGCCACTGTAAACTACAATGTATATAAATCTGGATAAAACATATGGCCACATTTCTTCACGCGATTGCAACATAACTTGGGTGAAATAAAATACCATGTGTTACCTATTGTAAGCAAAACAACTAAGATTGCTACTAAGATGCCTATGGTAGTTGGATCCTGTTTCTGGACATTGTCAGTCAATATATTTGCGTACTGTAAAATTTGTTCCTGAATGCTGGCTCCCATGTTGTCAGTCAACGTCAACTTCCGGTGCGAATAATATTAAGACCAAAGACGGAAATGTAAGCGTATTCCGATTTTCCATCGAAAAAAGTCGTAAAAAGGCGGAAACAACCGAACATGTCCGAATATGTGAACGTTGCTTTACGGATCAGACCAAGAATTTGTAAAGCGACGCTATACAAATCCTTGATCAGACTCACTTATTTTCATTTGCTCTCTGTTATAGCTTACGCTTTTTAACACCATAAACAGACAAATATATTTCACTTCATATTCTCAACCAATCCTATAAACAGATTTATTCTAGAAATAGATATGTATATATTATACCGTGTTCCCTCCAGCTTATTCATAAGCATTGGCGGATCCAGGGGGTTCCGGGGGTTAGAACCCCCCTTTTTTGGCCAATCAATGCATTTGAATGGGAACATATAGTTAAAACCCCCCTTTGTCCTGGGTTGGGACCCCCCCCTTTTTTTAAATGGCTGGATCCGCCCCTGACAAGGAATATACTTACAATACTGTTGGAAAGTCATTTAGAATGACATTTTTTGGTATGAAATATTGATTCAGTCATAGGGTTTCGCATTTGCATAGGAAATAAACTGAAATTTTATCACAAATCAGCTGTTGGTATGATACGGATTTTGTTCTTCTCATATATTTTATGATGGTATGATACCAAACCCCTAACGAGAGGGAATGTGCTTGATTTTTACAGGATAAAGACCTAATTTTTCTATCTGTTTAATTGAGGTGTAGCTGGAGCTGGCATGTCAGTGACTGCTGGTAGTCCTTTGTTAATATATGTATCATTGTCACTTTGCAAAGTTTCTTTTGTTACCTTTTCTGACATCAGACTCGGACTTCTTCAGTTAAAACGATGTTTAGTTACTGTGCGTATTGTTATGTGCATGTTTCTTTACTCTACATTTGGCTAGAGATATAGGGGAGGTTTGAGATGGCTCAAACAAACATGTTTAACCCTGTTGCATTTTGCGCCTGTTCTAAGTCAGGGGCCTCTGGCGCACGCCTTCGTTAGTATTGTATGCTTTTTTCCCAATTACATTCTCAAATTGATGTTTTGTCTAGTCTATTATAAAGACTTGTATTGAAAGAGGCCTTTATCACATTACTATTCGATCGGCTTGTCCCCAATCATTTTTGTATTTCTTATAGCAAAACCGCATCATACTTGTTTTGAATAGTTGATATATATAAACAAACACGATTGAATAGAAAACTTACAAAATTACATGACCATGACCAAAAGTTATTATTTTGAATAAGAAACTAACATTTTTATCCGTTAAAAAGATCCGAAAACAGGAAACTGGAATATGCGTCCAATTATAACTTTATTTGTAACACCATTCACACAATTGGATAAGGAAACTGACACTTTATGACCACAGTTTTTAAAGTAGTATATTATCATAAATCTATTGCATCAACAGTTGCCAGTGTAGCAAATAATCCTTATCCAACATAAGACTGTAAAATGTCAAACTTTAGATATGATCCCGTTTGTCATGTTATAATAGTCTAATATCATTAGTCAGTTTTGTTCATTGGTTGTCGCTTGATGGTGTGCTTCATTTGTTTTTCTCGTTTTTTTTTATATATATTAGACCGTTGGTAATTTCCTGTTTGAATTGTATTACACTAGTCTTTTGTTGCCCTTTATATCTTGCTGATGATCGGTGTGAGCCAATGCTCCGTGTTGAAGGCCATACTTTGACCCATAATTGTTTACTTTTCTGGATGGAGAGTTGTCTTATTGGCACTCATATGATGTCTTCTCATTCAGTCTACTCAACCTCATTCAGCGTCAATAGGTTGTAAACTAGAAAACCAAGTAACCAAATATGATATTTTTTTATTGTTAACATTGATATAAAATTATAAATACAGAAATCCGATATACATAACTAATTTCAATTAATATGAAAATAAGAAGGTATGACATATTGATATATTGATATATCAATATATGCAGTTCCCGGATTAGACATAGGCTTCAAGTTATCGGAAAGCATTTGTGTAAATACCAGTCGACAAAGCAGACAGCAATGAGGTAGTGCCTGACACAAATATTACGCTAAATATTGTAATATTACCTTGTCTTATCTCATTATTTACTCGGAACATTTGAAGGGCCTCGCTGTATTGGCTTCGTAAATAACACACAATTCTCGTCCAATATTGTTTCCTCTTAGCCCCCCTCTCTCTATATATATATGGTAGGCGACCAGTTGTTGTTCAGCAACCTATCGGTCTATCCCTTTGATAGATTCCCTGACTACTATTATAGAACTTGTTTGAATGATTATTCTAGCTTTAAGTGGAGTTTGTTGTTCTGGACTAATTAAGAGGTAGACATGCTGCTGATAACAATCTATACCAATTTTCATTTTTATGCCCAATTTATTGTTTTATTCTGTCTGTGCGTCCTTTCGTCCGTCCCTCTGTCCCGCTTCAGATTAAAGTTTTAGGTTTTTGATAAAGTTAAAGTTCAATCAACTTGAATCTTAGTACACATGTTCCCTATGATAATTATGATCTTTCTAATTTTACTGCGAAATTATAGTTTTGGCCCCAATGTCACAATCCACTTAACATATGAAATGACAGTGCGAGTTCGGTATCCGTGTACTAGGACACATTCTTGTTTTTCTCTGCTTTGTATTGACCAAGCTGAGCTTTTGAGCAACAAATGTATATTGATATCGTTAAATGAAATGTCTGACTAGATGCATCTGGGACCAAGTATATAGGATAGTTAAATGCATAAGTTCTTTTCATTGCCATACAAATCATTGACATTTAAACCCGTAAGGTCCCATTTTTACAGATTAACCGTTAGTTTTCTCACTAAAATTGTTTATATATTTATTTTTTTTATGTCAAAGCCTTTCATAGCCGAATATATACGGTGCATTTTCCCTCATTGTTGAAGGCCGTTCGGTTGTCTATAATTGCTTACATCCACTTCATTTAGACTTTGGTTAAATACTTGTCTCCTTGACAATCATAACATATCTTCATAATAAATATTTCAATAAAGAATTTCTATTCACTGTAAAAAGGGAAACAAGCGATTTTGAATTTAACTTATGTTGTTGCATTTCTAGTAAATTGTGTTTTCCCGTCATGGTTTGTAATGCATGTTTGTATATACACACACTAAATGGAGTACTAATACTGTCCAGTCTAATTATTATATATAGAGCTCTGATTTCGTTATACTTCATATGGAGTATAACGAAATCAGAGTTCTATATTTTAATAAGACTTAAGTATAATTGTCCTGTGTCTTGTTTGATTCAATAAAAAAATGTGGATGCATAAAATAAGAGGATTTGATATGATGAATGAAATAACCATCCAACAGAGTCTTAATAGCCTGGATTTAAGCATTGTAATGTATTTAAACCGTGCAGCCTTCAACAATGAGATAGATCTTCAATCAAGCAAGCTACAAGTCAGAATAAGGGCTTTGATATTGACACGATTTGCATCTATTTTTTCGTTTGCTATGAAATATATTATAGGGGCTTTGCATCGGAATTAAACACATTTATTTAAAAAAATAAACAATTTTATCACAAATCAGCTGTTGGCATGACACGGGTTATGTTCTTCTCATATATTTTATGATGGTATAATACTGAACCCTAACAGGAGGGATTGTGCCTGATATTCATATGATGAAGAAATAATCTTTCAATCAGTTTAATTGAGGTCTGGAGCTGGCATTTCAGTAACTACTAGTAGTCTGTTGTTATTTCTGTATTATTTTCTTTTGTTACCTCTTCTGACATCGGACTCGGACTTCTCTGGAACTGAATTTTACTGTGCGTATGGTTATGCCTTTTCTTTTCTGCATTGGCTAGAGGTAAATGAGGAGGGTTGAGATCTAAACAAAACATGTTTAACCCCGCCATATTTTTGTCCCAAGTTAGGAGCCTCTGACCTTTGTTAGTCTTGTATGATTTTTAATTTTGGTTTCTTGTGTGTAATTTGGTGTTTAGTATGGCGTCCATTATCACTGAACTAGTATATGTATATTTGTTTAGGGGCTAGCTGAAGGACGTCTCCGATCGGGAGAGTTTATCGCTACATTGAAGACCCATTGGTGACCATCTGTTGTTGTCTGTTCTATGGTCGGGTTGTTGTCTCTTAGACACATTCCCAATTTCCATTTTCAATTTTATCACTTAGATTAAACTATTACATCAGTAAATTCATTAATTTGAGGCCTGTTAGAGAGTCGAAAGAGATTCGAATCTTAAATAAATCGCAAACTGTACTTCGCCAAACATTTACAGTTTAATTACAAATGCTCATTAACCATCAGAATTTTAGAACTATCTAAGCTTATCGGAGAAGACAAAAGAGTAAAATAGGTAGTAAAAAATAACTGTAATTTTATTTCGATATAAGATTTTCACGATACAAAATTGTTAAATCCATATTCAGTTCTACAAGCAAATGACATCTTTAAAAACAAATACGACACGGAATTGCATTGTTTTCTTATAGAATTGCACTTTATATATAAAAGTAGAAACATTTCTTTGTAGTTCTTGCATTCTTCAGCATACGTCTTCTAGCACATAACAGGCATCATTCACTGAAAATAGAAAGTTATCTTCTGGATTTAACAATATCTTGTACAAATTGTGCATATTTATGTACTAACATATTAGTTATATTTGAATAATAAAATGCTACAGTAACTTTTATATTAAAAGTGCACCCTTTATTGGTATAATTGGTGCTTTTTCCATTAGTTATCAACGATGAACTCAGACACTGTACGATCACATTTATGAAAATACCATACAAATCGAAGACTTTTATTTTTAGATTTATGCCGAATAATTTTAATAGTCTTATAATTTTTGACATTGCAAAGTCATCTCTGATTGTTGCTAATGTTTCTTCAATTTATTAAAATAATAAATTTTAGTGCTTTCTTAATTTAAAAAATATATAACAACGAGTAAGACGTCCAAAAGTTGTACGACATACACATATTTAGAATGACATTTTTTGGTATGAAATATTGATTCAGTCATAGGGTTTCGCATTTGCATAGGAAATAAACTGAAATTTTATCACAAATCAGCTGTTGGTATGATACGGATTTTGTTCTTCTCATATATTTTATGATGGTATGATACCAAACCCCTAACGAGAGGGAATGTGCTTGATTTTTACAGGATAAAGACCTAATTTTTCTATCTGTTTAATTGAGGTGTAGCTGGAGCTGGCATGTCAGTGACTGCTGGTAGTCCTTTGTTAATATATGTATCATTGTCACTTTGCAAAGTTTCTTTTGTTACCTTTTCTGACATCAGACTCGGACTTCTTCAGTTAAAACGATGTTTAGTTACTGTGCGTATTGTTATGTGCATGTTTCTTTACTCTACATTTGGCTAGAGATATAGGGGAGGTTTGAGATGGCTCAAACAAACATGTTTAACCCTGTTGCATTTTGCGCCTGTTCTAAGTCAGGGGCCTCTGGCGCACGCCTTCGTTAGTATTGTATGCTTTTTTCCCAATTACATTCTCAAATTGATGTTTTGTCTAGTCTATTATAAAGACTTGTATTGAAAGAGGCCTTTATCACATTACTATTCGATCGGCTTGTCCCCAATCATTTTTGTATTTCTTATAGCAAAACCGCATCATACTTGTTTTGAATAGTTGATATATATAAACAAACACGATTGAATAGAAAACTTACAAAATTACATGACCATGACCAAAAGTTATTATTTTGAATAAGAAACTAACATTTTTATCCGTTAAAAAGATCCGAAAACAGGAAACTGGAATATGCGTCCAATTATAACTTTATTTGTAACACCATTCACACAATTGGATAAGGAAACTGACACTTTATGACCACAGTTTTTAAAGTAGTATATTATCATAAATCTATTGCATCAACAGTTGCCAGTGTAGCAAATAATCCTTATCCAACATAAGACTGTAAAATGTCAAACTTTAGATATGATCCCGTTTGTCATGTTATAATAGTCTAATATCATTAGTCAGTTTTGTTCATTGGTTGTCGCTTGATGGTGTGCTTCATTTGTTTTTCTCGTTTTTTTTATATATATTAGACCGTTGGTAATTTCCTGTTTGAATTGTATTACACTAGTCTTTTGTTGCCCTTTATATCTTGCTGATGATCGGTGTGAGCCAATGCTCCGTGTTGAAGGCCATACTTTGACCCATAATTGTTTACTTTTCTGGATGGAGAGTTGTCTTATTGGCACTCATATGATGTCTTCTCATTCAGTCTACTCAACCTCATTCAGCGTCAATAGGTTGTAAACTAGAAAACCAAGTAACCAAATATGATATTTTTTTATTGTTAACATTGATATAAAATTATAAATACAGAAATCCGATATACATAACTAATTTCAATTAATATGAAAATAAGAAGGTATGACATATTGATATATTGATATATCAATATATGCAGTTCCCGGATTAGACATAGGCTTCAAGTTATCGGAAAGCATTTGTGTGAATACCAGTCGACAAAGCAGACAGCAATGAGGTAGTGCCTGACACAAATATTACGCTAAATATTGTAATATTACCTTGTCTTATCTCATTATTTACTCGGAACATTTGAAGGGCCTCGCTGTATTGGCTTCGTAAATAACACACAATTCTCGTCCAATATTGTTTCCTCTTAGCCCCCCTCTCTCTATATATATATGGTAGGCGACCAGTTGTTGTTCAGCAACCTATCGGTCTATCCCTTTGATAGATTCCCTGACTACTATTATAGAACTTGTTTGAATGATTATTCTAGCTTTAAGTGGAGTTTGTTGTTCTGGACTAATTAAGAGGTAGACATGCTGCTGATAACAATCTATACCAATTTTCATTTTTATGCCCAATTTATTGTTTTATTCTGTCTGTGCGTCCTTTCGTCCGTCCCTCTGTCCCGCTTCAGATTAAAGTTTTAGGTTTTTGATAAAGTTAAAGTTCAATCAACTTGAATCTTAGTACACATGTTCCCTATGATAATTATGATCTTTCTAATTTTACTGCGAAATTATAGTTTTGGCCCCAATGTCACAATCCACTTAACATATGAAATGACAGTGCGAGTTCGGTATCCGTGTACTAGGACACATTCTTGTTTTTCTCTGCTTTGTATTGACCAAGCTGAGCTTTTGAGCAACAAATGTATATTGATATCGTTAAATGAAATGTCTGACTAGATGCATCTGGGACCAAGTATATAGGATAGTTAAATGCATAAGTTCTTTTCATTGCCATACAAATCATTGACATTTAAACCCGTAAGGTCCCATTTTTACAGATTAACCGTTAGTTTTCTCACTAAAATTGTTTATATATTTATTTTTTTTATGTCAAAGCCTTTCATAGCCGAATATATACGGTGCATTTTCCCTCATTGTTGAAGGCCGTTCGGTTGTCTATAATTGCTTACATCCACTTCATTTAGACTTTGGTTAAATACTTGTCTCCTTGACAATCATAACATATCTTCATAATAAATATTTCAATAAAGAATTTCTATTCACTGTAAAAAGGGAAACAAGCGATTTTGAATTTAACTTATGTTGTTGCATTTCTAGTAAATTGTGTTTTCCCGTCATGGTTTGTAATGCATGTTTGTATATACACACACTAAATGGAGTACTAATACTGTCCAGTCTAATTATTATATATAGAGCTCTGATTTCGTTATACTTCATATGGAGTATAACGAAATCAGAGTTCTATATTTTAATAAGACTTAAGTATAATTGTCCTGTGTCTTGTTTGATTCAATAAAAAAATGTGGATGCATAAAATAAGAGGATTTGATATGATGAATGAAATAACCATCCAACAGAGTCTTAATAGCCTGGATTTAAGCATTGTAATGTATTTAAACCGTGCAGCCTTCAACAATGAGATAGATCTTCAATCAAGCAAGCTACAAGTCAGAATAAGGGCTTTGATATTGACACGATTTGCATCTATTTTTTCGTTTGCTATGAAATATATTATAGGGGCTTTGCATCGGAATTAAACACATTTATTTAAAAAAATAAACAATTTTATCACCAATCAGCTGTTGGCATGACACGGGTTATGTTCTTCTCATATATTTTATGATGGTATAATACTGAACCCTAACAGGAGGGATTGTGCCTGATATTCATATGATGAAGAAATAATCTTTCAATCAGTTTAATTGAGGTCTGGAGCTGGCATTTCAGTAACTACTAGTAGTCTGTTGTTATTTCTGTATTATTTTCTTTTGTTACCTCTTCTGACATCGGACTCGGACTTCTCTGGAACTGAATTTTACTGTGCGTATGGTTATGCCTTTTCTTTTCTGCATTGGCTAGAGGTAAATGAGGAGGGTTGAGATCTAAACAAAACATGTTTAACCCCGCCATATTTTTGTCCCAAGTTAGGAGCCTCTGACCTTTGTTAGTCTTGTATGATTTTTAATTTTGGTTTCTTGTGTGTAATTTGGTGTTTAGTATGGCGTCCATTATCACTGAACTAGTATATGTATATTTGTTTAGGGGCTAGCTGAAGGACGTCTCCGATCGGGAGAGTTTATCGCTACATTGAAGACCCATTGGTGACCATCTGTTGTTGTCTGTTCTATGGTCGGGTTGTTGTCTCTTAGACACATTCCCAATTTCCATTTTCAATTTTATCACTTAGATTAAACTATTACATCAGTAAATTCATTAATTTGAGGCCTGTTAGAGAGTCGAAAGAGATTCGAATCTTAAATAAATCGCAAACTGTACTTCGCCAAACATTTACAGTTTAATTACAAATGCTCATTAACCATCAGAATTTTAGAACTATCTAAGCTTATCGGAGAAGACAAAAGAGTAAAATAGGTAGTAAAAAATAACTGTAATTTTATTTCGATATAAGATTTTCACGATACAAAATTGTTAAATCCATATTCAGTTCTACAAGCAAATGACATCTTTAAAAACAAATACGACACGGAATTGCATTGTTTTCTTATAGAATTGCACTTTATATATAAAAGTAGAAACATTTCTTTGTAGTTCTTGCATTCTTCAGCATACGTCTTCTAGCACATAACAGGCATCATTCACTGAAAATAGAAAGTTATCTTCTGGATTTAACAATATCTTGTACAAATTGTGCATATTTATGTACTAACATATTAGTTATATTTGAATAATAAAATGCTACAGTAACTTTTATATTAAAAGTGCACCCTTTATTGGTATAATTGGTGCTTTTTCCATTAGTTATCAACGATGAACTCAGACACTGTACGATCACATTTATGAAAATACCATACAAATCGAAGACTTTTATTTTTAGATTTATGCCGAATAATTTTAATAGTCTTATAATTTTTGACATTGCAAAGTCATCTCTGATTGTTGCTAATGTTTCTTCAATTTATTAAAATAATAAATTTTAGTGCTTTCTTAATTTAAAAAATATATAACAACGAGTAAGACGTCCAAAAGTTGTACGACATACACATATTTAAAACAATTAGATGTTTAAAAAGATAATTATCAAGATCTGTCAAGTCAACTTTCAATTCGGGAAAGCATCAACAGCAAGTTGAAAAAAAACCAACGAAATTTAGTAACTAGCACGTGTTACTTTTAAAATCACTGTCTTTTTATTCATTCATAAAAAGTCTTTATAGGGAGTTATATATACTAAAAAAGAAGCGATTTTCAATTATATTTTTTCCTATTGTGATCTATTGTTAACATCGTTGTTTTCTTACTAAACTACAGAAATTGTCTTGAACGACCTACCGCATATAATGTAAATAGTAATTCCATTAAGACGATGCTACTGATACTGTTCTAATTATAGACTTAACAATGACTTCAGCCTTCTGTGTATGTTACTTTAGAAAAGCTTACCATTTAAAAATTCATCCATACACTCATTTCAGGAGTAAAAATTCTTGTAACGTCCCTGCTTCCAGTGCATCATCAAAGGACTGGAAATCCTAAAACAGTAATAAAATATTGAAGAAACAAGTCTACAGTTATTTGGACAGCATTACAAAACTTGAATACACTATCTTAATTATGAATGATGTATACACTATACCCCTGTGATCTAAGTAGTTTGCACCATCCTTATTTCTGTTATGTGACTTCACCAAATGATACTTATTACCAAATTTGTACTAACACGAACAAAACGACAGGTGCCATGTGTGTAGCAGGGTCTACTTACTCTTCTGAAGCCACTAAGATAACCTGGTTTTTAGTGGGAGTCTTGTTGCTCATGCTTTTTATGCTAAGTTTTGTGTACTGTTGTTTGTCTTTTGATGTTTTCGTTTGTGCCATGGTGTTTTCAATCATGCATGTTTTCGACTGTGAATTTGAATATCGCTTTGGTGTCTTCCACCCCAGGCTCTATTTGCTGAAGATCACAAGGTTTGTCTATTTATAGTTTAATGTGAATAGTATGGAATGTTCTGTAAACCTCTACAAGACAGCAATAACAAATGCAAACAAACAATATTTAGATAAAGACAAGGCATTTAACTCTCGGCAGGTGTCTCTACAACTATAGTATATATTTCTGTGACTGTATCTTTCATTAATTTGTAGGATCCTTTACTATAGATAATTGAGCTGATCTGTAACAATAACATCTCCATGCCTTATATATCATGTACTGTAGTACGCCGCTAGATTAAAACTGACGAGGAAAGGTAACACACGGCCACCGAAAGCTTTATTTTTTTAAGCCCAGGTGGTCGTGTGGTCTAGCGGGACGGCTACAGTGCAGGCGATTTGGTGTCACGATATCTCAGTAGCATGGGTTCGAATCCCGGCGAGGGAAGAACAAAAAATTTGCGAAAGCAAATTTACAGATCTAACATTGTTGAGTTGATGTTTAGACGAGTGGTATATATATGTAAATAAAGACTATACAGACTTCAAGTCATTCAAGTCCGTTGGGCTCTTTATTTATGACATGCTGGCACATACACTTTTTTTATTGTCTTTTGAACTAGATAACCGCTGAACGATCGTGACTTGTGATGCATGAGTATTTCAACTGATTACAGCATATATACCGAAAGTTTAGAATTAGATCTAGTTAATGTATATTTGTTTTTACAGCCATAAAGTAAACTTTTAATGAACGATTATCGCTTCATAAAACAGAAATAAATACTTGTGAATGTCTCTATTATACAATTGTGCGACTGTTTCGTCTGCTAAGTTTTAAAGGCAATTAGTATAAAAAGGAGCTTGTGGTTGAAATAACACGGTTACTAAACACAAGAAAAATCCAGAAAGGTTCAGACAAACTTTTCACTAGTTTTAATAGCAGAAAACACAAAATCAGTCAACTGTGACATGAAAAAAGGAAACGTGGTAAATGGCATCTTTCTCATGAAAAAATGAAAATTGGTAAGGCGATGAAAAAGAATATGTTTTGCTTGCCTTAACCCTACCTATATACCCATAAAATAGCTGCCTACTCAAAAACTTGTATTGTCCTGATATGATTTTTTTTAATCAGATAGGCATGAAGACTTATAACATTTGACACTTAAATTTCTTTTTGCCTACTATTTCTACTCGTACCTTTGAGTAGGGTTTGAGCAAACCAAAATATTTCTAAGTGTGGTCTGAGTGATTGTTTTGGTTCAGTATAAACTTGAGGTTCAGATGATAATTATGCACTTTTATTCTTAAACGATATCCTATTCTCACATTACAAAATAACTGAGAAATAAAAGTGTGAAGGCCGTATACATCGAAAACGACACTAAAGCATATAATTGCATAGTCGCTTGATATCAAAATAACCAAAAGGCAATTACTTTTTCAACAGCTGAGTCATGTAAATATATGATTCAATGCACATGCATATACATGCACATTGTGCCTGTAACGTAGTGTATGTTTTGAGGAAATGTAAGGGTAATATCTTCAGGCATTTCTGTAATGTATTTATGTTTAATCAAAGAAATCGAAATTGAAATTCAGAAGAAAATGTCAAAAAAGATAAAGGTCGTTACTTTGAGTTTGATTTGACGTCATGTATAAGAACGGTCATATAAGAATGACGATTTGATTATCATTTCTCATTATAATAATTGCATTTCTTTGTTAGTGCAATATCTTAGAGATAAGAAATTAAGCATCAATGAATGTTAGTCACAACTACAACCCGAGAATGATCAAGTTGTTATATTCCACACACTACGACCAGGTCACTGACGATAAACTATAGAGGATGGGGCAAGTTGAATTATTCGAGGTATCATAAGAAGGACTAAAAGTAAACATTTGATTAGTCAAAAATGCAGTGGCGGATCAAAAGGGGGTCCGGGGGTAAGAACTCCCTTTTTTGACAAGCAAAATTTTTGAATTGGGACATATGGTTTGATCCCCCTTTAGTTTTGGGTTGAAAACCCCTCCTCTAAAAACGACAGAATCCGATCCTGGAGATGTTTGAAGTATACGAAATTCTATGTAACCACATATAGACAAACTGATTGATATCGGACAAAACACTTTTAATACATGTATACTGAATTTCACATGATATGTCTGATATTTGTACACTACAAGTTGACAATAAAATGACAATGCCAGAAAAAAAACCAGATAAACAATAGTACACAAAACACAACATATAGAAAACAAAAGACTGAGCAACAAGAACCCCACTAAAACTTCGGGTGATCTTCAGTTCCGGAAGGGAAAGCAGATCCTGATCCACACGTGGCACCGTTGTGATGCTCATGTTAGTACACTGTTCTCCGTTAACAGTGAAACAAAGACTGGACCTTGCAGACAGTGTTGAATTACAATCTTGTTCATCTCTTCTCGCTTTTTACTGAATGTTATATTAAAAGTAAACGTAAATCATATTTTTGTCATTCTCCGACATAGTAAAGAATTTCACGTACTCATTTGTGTTTATACATAGACATATCTAAATATCATCTATAATGATCTATATTTAGGTTATTGTATTCAATATATCTTCAATACACATCTGTCTACCTATAAGCATGTACATATGGTTATGTAATTCAGTTTTAGATCTTGAATTGATTTATATAAGACCACTGCCCATGTCTTCGTCTCCAGTCTGATGAATTACTTGATTTCATATGTGCTTGTAACCACTAGTATTATACATGGGGAATTTATTAATAAAATATGTTTATACTAATGTTAACAATTTTTAACTGTATAACTGCAGACAAGAGCTAAAAGGAAAGATTATAAATAGACGTCTTGGTTAGAAATGAAAAGCAGGTACTAGACTTGCTACATGTCCCTTCCTAATTATGGTTTGTCTTTTTTTTTTCAATTTTGCCCCTTTAATAATTTTACTGCTATAACTAGGAGATTACAATTATACTGACATCTGCAGGAGGAAGCCCTTTCTCCAAGGGCAATCAATAGGCTGGCACTTATCACTAAACATATAAATTAGTAAGAGAGAAATAATAGAAAGGGAATTGTAGCAAGTCTAAGCAGGTACCAGAAATACGCCATTGTATATATGAAACATTAAACACCATTGCACCTAAGGTAGTAGTTTCACCAATATATTTAATCAAATAGCAAAAACGACCAAAAAGTTGTTCAAACAATAAAATACTTTTTCTACCATTGCTGGCATTTAAAAAAACCTTTTCGGACTTAAATTAGAAAATACAGATGGCACACAGAACAATACTTATGGTATCGTATCAGCTCTACAAAATGAATATGATACATCAGCATTTTAATTTAGAATGCGAGATGGCTGGTGTACCAGGCTTCTGTAAGTACTGTATAGAGTGTCAACTGACAGTTAATCAGAGTTGTAATTTTAGTAAGATTTAGGTTTTTAATCAATACGCTATTAATATCAGATCACAAAATACCACCTAGTTATCACATCTTTGCATACTTTTGTTTTCCTGTTTCGAAACAGAATATCCAGTTGTAATAATATTTATTTTTTAAATGGACACCAAGACTATAATACAGTCCTATTGGTTGCTCCGTCAAAAATGTTTATTTCGAAAGTTTGAACTCAATAGTAACTATAGATGTATTTATATTGATCTAAGTACTATATTACCCCACAGTATGTGTCTCCATTGAAGATTTGTGGTGGCAGTAAGTCTGGAATTCCTGCTTTTTCTCTCATATAATCTCGCTTTTCCTTGTCCTTACATAGATCTACTTCTTCGTATTTTATTCCTTTTCCCTCAAGAACAAGTTTTATTCTGCTTTGCTTGTGGTATATCTAAAATGAGAAATCATACTGAACGAATTTATTCATTGTATTATCACCATAAAACCTAATGAAAATCTATGGTAGATATAATCACCATTATATTTTTGAAATTGCCCAAAGTCGTCCAACTAGATGTTCTATAAAGCCTGTGTCTGTGTCGCTCACCTAGGTCTATGTGTATTCTCAACATTAGACACTGCAACATTGTGGACCAAAATATAATTATCCATTTTTGATGAACTTTAATCGCTGATAATTTTTCTTGTTAAAATATTCTCCGGACGCATTTTTCAAACTAGATACCCAAATGATGATTGTGGCCAAGTTTGGTTAAATTTTGCCACGTAGTTTCAGAGGAGAAGTTAGCGACGGACGACAATTCGGGCCAGGTGAGCTAAATTTTTGATGAACTTTAATCGCTGATAATTTTTCGTGTTAAAATATTCTCCGGACGCATTTTTCAAACTAGATACCCAAATGATGATTGTGGCCAAGTTTGGTTAAATTTGGCCACGTAGTTTCAGAGTAGAAGTTAGCGACGGACGACAATTCGGGCCAGGTGAGCTAAATTTTTGATGAACTTTAATCGCTGATAAGTTTTCATGTTAAAATATTCTCCAGACGCATTTTTCAAACTAGATACCCAAATGATGATTGTGGCCAAGTTTGGTTAAATTTAGCCTAGTAGTTTCAGAGGAGAAGATTTTTGTAAAAGTTAGCGACGGACGACAATTCGTGCCAGGTTAGCTAAAAATAGAAAAAAGGAAAACGGATCAATTTGTGTAGATCATGTAGATCCTAATTTTGTTCTATAATTTAGCAATACTTTCGTCAAGCGGTTTGTCAGCCTAACACCGGAAAGATATGCATGTGCCAACATTCTTACAGAGCGGAAAATGTACTAAAGAACACGAATTATAAAAAAAATATGAAATACTGATAAAAATCTAACCACTCCAAAGTGTTTCCACTTGGATAAATATATGTTATCCTCTACATTTTTCTTCCGTATATAAATCATGGTAGCTATAGGTAACTGGTTTCCGTGTAATTATCTGGTCGTGATATAAAATTTAGTCTTACAACCTTACAAAATACACACATTATGTGCGTAAAACATGTGTTTGACCAAATTTTAACATCAAAGTATCCTTAACTTAGTTTTATACGTTTTAAATTACAAGATTTTAAGCACACTTATCTTAAAGTTTTGTATACAACATCGTTCAAGGTCGAACATATGTTCTGAACATCAACGATATTATGTATCAATTTTTCGTAAAAAAATAATCATATCCTTCAAGCAATACATCATAAAACATGTATTAGGATAGTGAGAAAATTGACATTAATGCTGCATGTTTACAGTAAGTTCAAAGTCGATAGTTTTACTTTACCAAACGATTATACAATTATACATCAGACGGATAATAAATGAGCTTAAGCGAATTATAAGATTTCCCTACAATGTACCCCTTATATATCAGCGTGAGATGACATACAGATTCATCATGAATGCATTCACATGTGAATATTTTTCATTTCCTAGTTAATAAACAGACTAATTAACGAAATCTTCTGTACGTCTCGTATGACAAATCAGAAACAAAAAGATGATTAAAAAGCAGGGGGTGCGTGATCAGATTGGGCATATGCAATGCATTATAAACACATGCAATGACAAAATGTTTGGAGAATGTATATATTTTCACTAGCTAGGATGCCATTGTATCTCAAAATTTCAAAACAAATATGAAGATAACAGTAAATGCCCCCCCCCCCCCTTTTTCAGATCTAGTTAGGATTATACATGTAATCTTTTACATCTTTTAGACAGATATAAAACTCAAACGATAATAACACTGTATTGACCTTTGCAAATCGATTAAATAGATAGCCTGCAATAATTTAATAAGGAGTGTGAAAAACAGATAACCATGGAAACCATTTTAGATGAAGTGCTGTGGAAAACTGAAAACTCAGCTTTTTAACGAAATAATTTCATTGTGTATGCATTCAAATCAAAATCATATTGCAAACAAATAAATGAACTTACGTCTCTGTTTGTCGTTGTTGAAGTCATGTATATAATCACAGACATTGCTTTAGAAAATTACACACAATAAATATATGAAATCCTATATTACTCAGAAAGTTATCATCAGGATGCTGACTCACATACAGCAGCAATTGGCACATCCCGATGTTATCTGATATCATACTTAATGGATCAGTTCATTCATGTGGAGAAGGGGGATTATCTTTTATTAATCGAAAGACTTTCTGATGATTTGACACGAAAGCTTACACGATTACATATATGATATATTTATCCTTAAAGTGTAAAGTTATGGACTTCTTACCAAAAATAATCCATTTACCAAATTTTACTGGCGACGTCTGGGACTAATACATTTGGTACCAGATGACGTAAAATTTCTTACTTCCAACAGTCAGTAGCAATTTAAGATTTTGTAACAATTTCTTCTGTATTCAATAACTGTGATCAATATGTATAATTTTTTCGACATCTTTGCTGCCTCTTTTGTAATATTTCTCAAATAGATTCTTTGTTGAAGGCCCGAACGTGACCTTTAGCTGTTAATTTCTGTGTCATTTGGTCTCTTCTGGAGAGTTGTCTCATTAGCAATCATACCACATCTTCTATTTCTATAATCAACACTGCCGGGAAAACTAACAGGTCCCAGTATACCGATATGTGAACTGGTGCGAGATATATGAAAAAAAAATGTTATATTAATTGCTATGAGGTAATCTGCTAAAAAAACTTATATTATAAAAATAAAACTTGAAAATGTAACCTATTCATTCATAAGAATACAATTTCTCTATTCGGTTTAATTCAAAAAACCATCTTAACTATGAGTGTATGCTGGTTGGGCTAAACTGTTCCATAGTTCCGACCTTAAGTTATACCCCTCCCCCTAAATAAACCCATAATTATGGGGGGTTGTTAATCATCAAGCAAAGGGATTACTAGTATTTATTTTTTGTCAAAAACTTTAAATAAATTGAAATCGAATTGAAATCAAATTGCTATAGTCGTCCCTTCTCTCGAAAAGAAGTATACGTATAGACAATCATGTTGAGTACATTTCGATTGATTGATTGTTGGTTGATTGACGTCCAAAGGCAAATATTTCATGCATGGTCAGGATGAGAACAAATTGACAAAAAAACACAATAGGTAGATTGTGTAATAGAGATAGTCTGGGGTGAATGTCTGGGAAATATGGACTGCCGTTGCCGGGAAAATGAGGGTATAAGTTGGATAGGAACAGACATTTAGCCTTGCAACAAGCCACCTATGTAGCCCTCAAATAGTTTTTGCAAGGGTTCTTACCGTACTAAGTGTGTGGCACTCTTTTTTTAATATAGCATGCTATGTTAGCATATGTATAGCAAGTGTGTTGATAATAATAAATTAAATGTATACGTCGACGGTAGCATAGACATATATAGTATTACATATTTTATTCTGAATGTAACTATAAACCTAAAAAAAATAGTTCAGCATAAACAAATAATGATGTAGCACACACTTTAATTAAATCAAAATAAGACGTATTAACTACATGAATTTATTTTTTCTTAAAGCTTTTTGAAAGAAATTGTATACATGTAGAACTTTTAAAAAGATAATGAAAAATAAAAAAAAAATAAGTTGGTAACCGATCTAACTTCGGAGTTCCAGACATTTGAAAATGGTAAAGAAACAAACATAGAGAACATAGACATAACGTCAAAACTAAAAACAAGAAATTTCAAGCTTAACTTATTCTGCAGTTAAAACCCACCCTACGATTTGTCTATATAATAAAAAATATAATATTAGAAGGTGGTTTATCAGACAGTGGATGGCATATCACCGACATGTCGGACATATCAGTTGGTGATATTGCAGCCTGTGGTATATATATCGGATCAAATCGGCAGGATGTATATCAGAGGGTAATATTGCAGTAGGTTGTACATGTAGATTTGTATATTGGAATATAGTATATATTATCAGAGGCGGGTATACCAGACAGGGTAAAACGCCATGTGGCAAATTTTTCGGGGGAGGGGTATTAATACAGTTTAAAAAAATCCAATCTCATTATTCCAATGTTTAATCATTTTATTAAGGATATTTTCAGTTAACGAATCACGGTTAAAAAAAAAACTCAATTTGACGCTAATAGTGAGTAGCCAGACATGACTGTTTGTCGCCTGACAATTAAGGGTTCTATCCACCTATTTGCCTTAATGTTACATTCAGGTAATGGTTTCGGGAATAAGACAAAAAAAATAAAATTTTGATTTAGAAAGCAATAACATTTCATGTGATAAAGATGTTTAACTCCTTCAGCGGTGTAACGATAGACTTTGAACGAAATTTTGATAAACATATCTCACATATCAAACCAACTTAACATTCTTAAACGTATTTGCAAATATCTAAACAGGTTGGGACGTCTGATAGCTTATTACTCTTTCATCGGCTTCCAAGTTTTTATTTGCCGGTAATTTGGCATTTCTGTAGTGAAAAAAATACGCAAAAAATTGAAAAATACAGAAAAGAACTCTCCGCTTCACATATGGAGACTATAAGCAGCTATGAAAATTTACTTTTGACTTCCAAATTCCATCTTTTAAAATTCTCAGACTTAGAACCATTGGAATAGAATCATTTAAAATTGTAAACAAGAAAAGTCCTACTTATCTTCATGACCTAATAAATATCAAAACTTAACATTATAATTTTAGATTTAAGGATACAGCTGAAATACCAAGAATTAAAACTACAAGATATGGGCTAAAATCATTTCATTATAGTGCTGCACAGTTATGGAATTAGCTGCCAAACCTCATAAGACAGAAAAATTCTCTAACTCAATTTTTCCAATCTATTGCAGACCTGGAATGGCAGCTCATGTCAATGTAATGCATGTAATTAGTGCTTTATTATTTGAGCTTAGCTTGGCTTTGTGCTTTTATACTAAAACAAGGATTTGTATAGTAATCTAACTATACATTCCCTGGACTAAAATTAACTCGCATTGATTTTATATTTTATATGCATGATCAGGATATTTATATTTGCTTATGTCATGTATGTGCTTGGTGTTTTTATTCCCTGCTGTAATGTATGTATGTATGTCTTAATAGGTGTGTTTTGTTTGCATTTTATTTTGCTTGTGTGTAATGTATTATAATGTCGATTTGAAAAGCTCACTAGAGCTTGTGTTACTTTGTTTTACTATATATCGACAATAAATAAAACTTTGATTTGATTTCATTGAATGACATCAAAGATAGAAGCGTTGAGTCTTTATGGCAGGCATTTAAAACAGCTATACAAACCACCATAGAGAAAAGAGTACCAACAAAAATGACCCTTGGAAGAAACACTCATCCATGGATCAATACAACCATTAGACGCAAAATAAACCAAAAGCAGAAAGCACACAAGAAGGCTAGAAAAACTAAAAAGAAAAGAGACAAAGATAGATATAAAAGACTACAACAAGAAGTTCAGTGGGAGGTCCGGCAAGCCAACAAGAAATATATGGAAGAGGTCAGTTCAGACTATAGAGATAATGCAAAGAAGTTCTGGTCTTATATCAAAAGCAAAGGTCAAGAATGGACAGGAGTGGCACCGTTAAAAAACAAAATGGGATTTCTGCAAAGTGACAACAAGAGCAAAGCTGACATTTTAAACGACCAATTCCAGTCAGTATTTACCAAAGAAAACCTAAATAACTTTCCAGATAAAGGAAAAAGTCCATACTACACCATGAAGCACATACAAATTAGTACCAACGGAGTCCACAAATTGTTGAAAAACCTGAAACCGTATAAAGCTACTGGTCCCGACTCAATGCCAGCCTTTATACTGAAAGCAGCAGCAGAACAACTTGCTCCGATAATCACAGACCTATACCAAACATCACTGAACACTGGTGAAGTCCCGCAAGATTGGAGAGATGCCAATGTAGTTCCACTTTTTAAAAAAGACGAAAGGCACCTAGCATCTAACTACAGACCAGTATCTCTAACTTCCATCACGTGTAAGGTCTTAGAACATATTGTACATAGCAACATCATGGACCACTTTGACAAAAATAAAATACTAACTGATGCACAACACGGATTCCGCAAAAGACGATCATGCGAATCCCAACTAATCGTAACCATCAACGACATTGCATCAAAATTAAAAAGCAGCGGCCAAGTAGACATCATCCTGCTAGACTTTGCAAAAGCATTTGACAAGGTACCACATCACCGCCTCCTACACAAGCTGGAATACTATGGCGTCAACCCCAAAACCAATAAATGGATTCGCTCCTTTCTACATAACAGAAAGCAGAGCGTGATATTAGAGGGTGCTGTCTCCTCACAAGTACCAGTACTCTCTGGTGTACCCCAAGGCACAGTCCTTGGTCCATTACTGCTCCTGGCCTACATAAACGACATGCCAGAAACAGCATCTACATCAGAGACCAAATTGTTCGCGGATGACAGCCTACTCTTTCGTACCATCACCAACCAAGCTGACAGTGAACTACTTCAAAAGGACTTAACAGCATTGGAAGACTGGGAAAACAAATGGCAGACGAGTTTTAATGCCAAAAAATGCCTTGTCATCAGAATATCCCCCAAAAATAGACCAGTGATACAAACATCGTACCAGCTACACGGTCATACTCTAGACACAGAGGAAGCAAGTAAATATCTTGGAGTAACCATCAGCAACAACCTAACATGGGATAAACACATAGACAATACAGTAGGCAAAGGAAACAGAACATTGGGATTAATACGTAGAAACCTCACAGGCTGTACAAAACCTGTAAAGGCAGCTGCGTATGTATCCATGGTAAGACCTGCAGTGGAATACGCAAGCACAATATGGGACCCAACCGCCCAAAATAAAATCAAAGCAATTGAACAGGTCCAGAAAAGAGCTGCACGATTTGTGAATAACAACTACACAGACCGAACACCTGGCTGTGTCACAAATATGGTTAAAAATCTTAAATGGGAAAGTCTAGAAGAACGGAGGAAAACAAATAGATTATGCATGCTATTTAAGATCCAGCATGATCTTATAGATATAGACCATCACCAATATTTGACACCGAATGATAACCGGACCAGAGGTAAAAACCGCTTCTTCCAAGAAAGAACAAGTACAGACACTTACGGCCAATCTTTCTTCCCGAGGACAATCATGCAGGGACTGGAACAACCTACCAACAACAGTTACAGCGACCAACACCGTTGAGGGATTCAGAGCTGCCCTGAAGGCATGCTCTGAAAGGAAGTAGGAAAACCCAGTTGTAAATAATTTTAA
This sequence comes from Mytilus galloprovincialis, assembly GCF_965363235.1. Classification (NCBI taxonomy): domain Eukaryota; kingdom Metazoa; phylum Mollusca; class Bivalvia; order Mytilida; family Mytilidae; genus Mytilus; species Mytilus galloprovincialis. The sequence continues at coordinate 40,613,944 of NC_134850.1, read as the reverse complement.
TTGTATATTTTTGCGAACGCTTTAAATGTATTTGTAAATAGCCAAGAGAAAGCTTTCTGTGTTGCCCGACACTGCGTAAAGTTTTCGCGCGGAACCATGAACATTCAGTAATGAATCCGGTTCCTTACCTGGAAAAAGAAGAAGAAGAAGATTTGTTTTAATATTTTAGAGACACGTTCCTGTACACGCAGAATACTGAGAACGATATAGAGAGAAGTTTTCCTAATGTTGAAGAATTTTGTATTATTTCTACTGTAAAATCACGGTTACACTTTATCCTGATTCCATGTACTCTGAGACTACTATATACTGTGTTATAGTAGTCTTAGATGTACTTTACTATTTGTTTGAACCTAGAATGTTTAATGTAGTTGACGATTCCTGCATTTAGTTAACAATCGGCAATGTTGTTTGATTAATCAGAGACATATATAGACATGTGTATATATGTCTCTGGATTAATGAAGATACTGAATAATTTTTTAATGTGTTTCGGACTCGGGTTCGGATATTTATCATGTATTTAGGTCCACCCTTTTGAGAAGACAACTCTTATAACACACGTGTGGAAGGTCAAGGTTATCCCTTGGGCGGACCAAATTTTGACTTCAGTAACCTTCACGGCTTCAGCTGTTAATTTCAAAACAGCAAAATGTCATCAAAAGAAACAATTCCCACTGGAGTGAAGTTTTTATTTGGAGGTGGAGGAGGGTAAGTTTTTATTCTGAAGTTAATTGTATCTGATTGCACAAGCATAAAAGTTGCATACAGAAATGATCACGTTTTAAATGCCGGATCACCTGTACATATAATTACTGTCAATACTGACAGAATATCATTTGGATGTCCTATGAGAACCTAAATGATTCCCCCTAACCTCTGTTTTGTCCCATGTAGAATTTAAAATTTTTTTTTTCAGTTACATTTTTATGCCCCACCTACGATAGTAGAGGGGCATTATGTTTTCTGGTCTGTGCCTCCGTTCGTCCGTCCCTCCGTTCGTCCGTCCGGTTAAAGTTTTTGGTCGAGGTAGTTTTTGATGAAGCTGAAGTCCAATCAACTTGAAACTTAATACACATGTTCCCCATGATATGATCTTTCTAATTGTAATGCCAAATTATAGTTTTGACCCCAATTTCATGGTCCACTGAACATAGAAAATGATAGTGCAAAGTTCAGGTTAAAGTTTTTGGTCAAGGTAGTTTTTGTTGAAGTTAAAGTTACATCAACTTGAAACTTAGTACACATGTTCCCTATGATATGATCTTTCTAATTTTAATTCCAAATTAAAGTTTTGACCCCAATTTCACGGTCCACTGAACATAGAAAATGATAGTGGGAGTGGGGCATCCATGTACTATGGACACATTCTTGTTTAATGTTTGTTTTCCTTTGAAATTGTTGTTAATGTTATAAAGTATTAGTAATAAAGAACACATATATTCAAACAAAAATAACAGGTGGGATGTAGAATAACATATTGTGCTGAGCGTAGCAAGCTCAATTTTTTGGGGGCCTTTTTTGGGCTATAAATCACAAAATAAGTGTAAAATGCAATAATTTAACGGTTCCTTTAGTTTAAGGGCTTGACATTTTTGATGCCATATTCTCCCCCAAAAAACCAAAACACTTGCCAACTCGAAGCAAGAAAACAGAAATATACCATTTTTACCATTAAGAATCCTCAATGTCATATTACAGTTCATATAAAGAAAGATACAACATCATTTATTCAAATCAATAACATCATGGTCAAATGAAATGGGATGACAGATACTTGATTAGAATCATCAATTGCAAACAGTCAATTTGGCAAATTTTTCCACAAGATAAAAAGATCTACCCCTAAGAAAAGGTTAACGTCAAAGCTGTTGGGCGGAGTCCTTATAGCTCTTAACAACTTGTTTCTAAGCTCTGAATTACCAGAACTGGACACAAACTATGAAATGGTTGACAATACAACTGTTCGGCGAAGAAGACCTTATAGCCATAAACAAATTGTTTCAAAGCTCTGAATGACCAGAACTGACCCAAACTGTGAAATGAGTTGGGCTAGCTAGAGCTGGGCATGGTCGGCAAAAAACAATTTGTCTATGAATCAACCAGAAAGAAAGAACAATGGACCTACTTATAACCAACTGTCCAAATATTATTGTACATGTACATTCATTCAGTTTTATGACAATACATTTGTACTAACATATTTAACTAAATCTTTTCCAGGATGGCAGCCACATTGTTTGTACAACCATTGGATTTAGTGAAAAACAGAATGCAGTTAAGTGGTAAGATTTATAAACAATATTTCAAGTAGATTTTACTGTTAGAAGTTTCCATTCTATAAATGTGAAAATGAGCCTACATTCATGAAATTTTGTATATATATGCTCAAAACAGAATGTGTTTAGATATATACTGTGGATTCATTTATTTTCGTGGGTATCAATTTTCGTGGATAGAGAAAAAAAGACGTTTCGTGGTATATATGTAAATTCGTGGATTGCTGATTACAACAACAAAAAATTAGATACGTAATTCGTGGATTTCTTTTTGATTGAGGAGATCATATAACCTCCTTGGTTTGATCAATAATAACAAAAAAAAACAAAGAAAGAAGGAATTAATTGAAAAAGTTTTGAATCGTCAAAATCCTCGCTTGGTCATTCTAGGTTAAAGTGTTCATTGATAACTTCGATTACAATAATGGACAGAGACAACTAATTATTTGTTTGTTTTACAATTTATAAATTCTTGTTTGAATCCTATAAGGCATTCAAAACTTTATGATTGAAAGCTCATTTCCCTAATTACGATATAATAAACTGATATAAGTATAACGTGTGAAAATAAATGTTCCTGTCATAAACAATATTACCTACGGGCAATATCCCTGTACTTAATCCTATTGATTTTTAATCAGTGGTAAAACAAACTATGACACGGTAATTAACAATTTACAGTTATTTTCCATGAACAGTTTTAATAAATTTTATAAAGTAAATTATCACAGATATTCTATATATTTATTAGCTCACCTGGCCTAAAAGGCCATGTGAGCTTTTCTCATCACTTGGCGTCCGTCGTCGTCGTCGTTAACAATTTTTCAAACATCTTCTCCTCTGAAACTACTGAATGGATTTGAATGAAACTTAAAATGATTGTTCCTTAGATTATCCTGCACAAAGTGTGTGCTTCGATTTTTGATCCGTCAAAAAACATGGCCGCCGTTACTTAAAATAGAACATAGGGGTCAAATGCAGTTTTTGGCTTATATCTCAAAAACGGAAGCATTTAGAGCAAATCTGACGGGGTAAAAATGTTCATTAGGTCAAGATCTATCAGCCCAGAAATTTTCAGATGAATCAAACAAACCATTGTTGGGTTGCTGCCACTTAATTGGTAATTTTAAGGAAATTTTGCAGTTTTTGGTCATTATCTTGAATATTATTATAGATGAAGATAAACTGTAAACAGCAAAAATGATCAGCAAAGTAAGATCTACAAATAGGTTAATATGACCAAAATTGTCAATTGACCCCTTAAGGGGTAAATGTCCTTTAATGACAATTTTTCACAATTTGTTCATCATATTTGCTAACTTTAAAAAATCTTCTCCTCTGAAACTACTGAATGGATTTGGATGAAACTTAGCATGATAGTTCCTTAGATTATCCTGCACAAAGTGTGTGCTTCGATTTTTGATCCGTCAAAAAACATGGCCGCCCTTACTTTAAATAGAACATAGGGGTCAAATGCAGTTTTTGGCTTATATCTCAAAAACGAAAGCATTTAGAGCAAATCTAACTCGGGGTAAAAATGTTCATTAGGTCAAGATCTATCAGCCCTGAAATTTTCAGACGAATCAAACAAACCATTGTTGGGTTGCTGCCACTTAATTGGTAATTTTAAGGAAATTTTGCAGTTTTTGGTCATTATCTTGAATATCATTATAGATAAAGATAAACTGTAAACAGCAAAAATGATCAGCAAAGTAAGATCTACAAATAAGTTAAATATGACCAAAATTGTCAATTGACCCCTTAAGGGGTAAATGTCCTTTAATGACAATTTTTCACAATTTGTTCATCATATTTGCTAACTTTAAAAAATCTTCTCCTCTGAAACTACTGAATGGATTTGGATGAAACTTAGCATGATAGTTCCTTAGATTATCCTGCACAAAGTGTGTGCTTCGATTTTTGATCCGTCAAAAAACATGGCCGCCCTTACTTTAAATAGAACATAGGGGTCAAATGCAGTTTTTGGCTTATATCTCAAAAACGAAAGCATTTAGAGCAAATCTGACAGGGGTAAAAATGTTCATTAGGTCAAGATCTATCAGCCCTGAAATTTTCAGACGAATCAAACAAACCATTGTTGGGTTGCTGCCACTTAATTGGTAATTTTAAGGAAATTTTGCAGTTTTTGGTCATTATCTTGAATATCATTATAGATAAAGATAAACTGTAAACAGCAAAAATGATCAGCAAAGTAAGATCTACAAATAAGTTAAATATGACCAAAATTGTTAATTGACCCCTTAAGGGGTTATTGTCCTTTAATGACAATTTTTTCACAATTTGTTCATCATATTTGCTAACTTTAAAAAATCTTCTCCTCTAAAACTACTCAACCAAATTCAACCAAACTTCAACTGAATTGAGGATTTTTTATTGTGGCCGTGGCCATATTTTAACACACTAATACTATGGTACTGAGGTAATCTTCATAGTCAATGTTTCTTAGTTAAGGGGTTCAAAGTTTAACAATGTCCAACATAATCTACCTACCTATTCTCTACCTAGCAGGGTAAAATTTTATTTTAGAAAAAGATGTATAGTAAGTACATGTATGCAAGTTTTTTCTCTTAATAAATGATTAGTTAAAAAAATTGTCTTGATCATTTTTGTCGAGCCTGCAACTTTTGTTGCAGTTAGCTTGATATAGGGATAGTGATCCGGCGGCAGAATTGAATAACTATATTTGGTACGTGCGTTCCTTGCAAGGTCCTCATGCCTGTCGGACAGTTTTCACTTGACCTCGACCTCATTTCATGGATCAGTGAACAACGTTAAATTTTCGTGGTCAAGTCCATATCTCAGATACTATAAGCAATAAGTCTAGTAGATTTGGTGTATAGAAGAACTGTAAAGTGTACATGTCCAACTGGCAGGTGTCATCTCACCTTGACCTCATTTTCATGGTTCAGTGGTTATAGTTAAGTTTTTGTGTTTTGGTCTGTTTTTCTTATACTATATGCAATAGGTCTACTAAAATTGGTGTATAGAATGATTGTAAGGTGTACATGTCTAGCTGACAGGTGTCATCTAACCTTGACCTCATTTTCATAATTCAGTGGTCAAAGTTAACTTTTTTAGTTTTGGTCTATTTTTTTAATACTTTATGCATTAGGTCAACTATATTTGGTGTATGAAAATATTTTATGATCTATATGTCGGTTACGCAGGTTTTATTTGAACTTGACCTCATTTTCACAGTCCATTGCTAAGTTTTAAGTGTTTGTGTTTTGGTCTCATTTTCTTTATTTATAAACAGTAAGTCATATATATTTGTAATATTGAAGAATTGTTAGCTGTACATGTTTGCCTGGCATGGTTCAATATGTTCAATAAGGCATTGTTTACCAGGTGAGCGATTCAGGCTCTTGAGAGCCTCTTGTTATAGATTTAATCAAAATACTTGTATCTTCTTTCAATAAAAAACACGTGTTATGTTACAATGTTTGTCCCTAGTCAACACTATACTAGAACTGCATAACATCCGACTCCATACACATTTCTTGGGATTATTCTTCGTTGAATTCTTAAATTCGTGGTTCGCTGTGACCCACGAAACCCACGAAAATTGGTATACCATGAATAAAAATGAATCCACAGTATAGAATAAAATGGTTTCATAAATGATTGTCAACTTTGCCTCTGAACTCATATGAAAAATTCTTAATGAAAATTCTGATGTTAAGGGTATGCTGACATATATATATAGAACAAAACAAACAAAAATTTGCATATAAAATGAAAAAATCTTATTGTCCATATTGTTTCTAAGGTAGGGATATTTTTAAATCCATCAATTTCAGAAATCACTGGACTGAGTCAGATACAAAAATGTATAATATTGTCTCAAATTGAGATGATTAAACTTTAAAAAAAAAATTCAAATGGGAGGTTTAAAATCCAAAATTTATATCACTTGGCACACCACATTCATTTTTAATTTGAAAATTTTACTGTATGAGACATATCTTTAATTGTACCCCTAAATTAGTGATGGTTGAATTTTTATGCAAGTCAACACTAATTAAAAGCTTGGTTTTAAGTAAGAAAAATCACATATTTAAAAACTTTTATTTATTATTTGCAGGTGAAATGGGTAAAACTAAACAATACAAAAACACTGGTGATGCACTAATAACTATTTTGAGACAGGAAGGTGTGAGAGGAATATATACAGGGTAATTAACAGTTAGTCTAATATTTTTGTATTTTGATGAAATTATAAGCAGTGACCAAGGAATTGCACATACATTTATGTGTAATTATTTTTTGGTAACTTCAGTAAAACCTGTATAAACCGGCCGGCTACGGGACTATGAAAAAGGGCCGGTTTGGACTGTGAGCCGGTATATTCAGGTTTCCATTTTGACCGGAAGTAAATGAATTCAGACGTCCGACATATTGCATGTAAAAGTTCTGTCCGATTGTAAATTAGAAACTGATAAATTCAAATACAAAACCAAACACAACAACGAAATAACGTATGATCGTTGTTTTGAATCTTCATATTCATTGGTTATAGTATTTTAATTTATAAGAAACTGGTTGTTCCTCGAATTTAAAAAAAAAATAATTCCACCGTGTGTTACATTTCCTCGCATGTCATCGTATATCAAATAGACCTCAGTAGCATCAGTCTCTGACTTGTCAATTTCACTTTCACTTCGTTTTTCATTGTTTCCATTTGCATCATAATACTCGCTTGGTTTGGATTGTGATACAAGATTTTCTATTTATTTCCATGATCCGTAACTTGAAACGTTGGTATGGCTGATTAAAAAGCCAGAATATTTTCTAACAAAATTTCATCACTATCGAAATATTGTTGTACAGTGTTCAATACATATTGATTGTTATCATCCGGGTGTTCTTCATTATCAGGGTCATTGGTTAAGGGGTTCACAACAGGGTACCAAGGATTTCGAAAACACGATATAAATTTCTTATTCCGCGATTTTGATTTTTTTGTATCCAAGTTACAAAATAAGTTCAATCCGAGATATATTCGGCGTGTCTTTTCGTTTAATTGACACTTTATAATGAATAATACAGTTCACTACTATCTAAGACTACTGTACGATTGTAAGTTCACAGTTAAACACCTGGCTAATTGATTACCTTGAAAAGCCATATTGTATAAACAAATATGTTTTGATTGCATATCGATCATTTGTCATTAATTAGACAAACTAGTTTTGACAGGTAATATATATGTAGGACTCTAAAGTGCGATGGGGACGCTAAAGTACGATGGTCACGCTAAAGTGCGATGGTATACGCTAAAGTGCGATGCCTCCATCCCCTAAAGTCCGATGGTCCGCGAAAGTATAGACGTTATCAACGTAGTTTGATTATGACGTTAACAGTCCTTAACAGTCGTTTATACAAACCACAAATGAACACGCCGGTAGACAATTACAAATATTTGATTAAAAACTTTTGAAGCAATAACTTAAGATAATTTAAATCTAACAGTGCTTTGTCGGCTAGAGAAAATGTGTTTTATTTCTGTAGCTGGAAGAAGAACTTGTAACCTGCTGCAGTCGATCGTTTTACTATAGGCCTAATAGATACAAGTAGTATTCGCATAGATATTTTGTATCCTGCTTTTATTGGAAGCGAACGGATACATTTGAATCATTGTTTATGTTGCACTTTATTTTGCGGTTCCCTTTAAAATGTTGCTTTTATTGAAAAGTAACGTGTACAATATAAAGGTACATACTTTCATGCGTAAGTTATAACTAATCGCCTAAAACATTAGTTTGTACATTGCCTGAAAATATATGGGTCATATAACATGGATGTGTAGTTGCTACAAAAATGAAGAAAATTAAGCTCGGAAAACATCGCCTTTCTCTCTCATTTAAATTAAACAAATAAATGTTACATATTCCGACAATAATCGAATTTTGTATCTTTTAACTTAAAACGGACGATTGTAAGGGGAGGTGTTCCCATAAGCGATAGACTGTGTACGACAAGCTACACCAATTATAACAATATTTAATACGCACGAGTTGTCAAAAATTCATTTATAAGAAGAAATATATCGTATTCTGCGACACCTTAATTACCATTTTAGCAATTATTATGTGTTCGGTCTTTGAGAATTATTCACTTAAGGCTACTGTTAAATTATACTGCCTTTCAAACCTATGGTATACACCTTATAATACTAGATAATACAAAAGGGCTATTGTTGCATTGAGTGTTCTTTAACGTTGTTTTTTTCATAAAGCTCTTGAACCTTAACCTTTGGTACATCGCACTTTAGCGTGATATACCATCGTACTTTAGCGAACAAACAACCATCGCACTTTAGCGTGCGACACCATCGTACTTTAGCGTAGACCATCGCACTTTAGCGTAGCCATCGCACTTTAGAGTACCATCGCACTTTAGAGTCCTACATATATAATTGATTTGATTAAGAGTATTAGGACTGCATCATAAGACCGGAATTCGGAGTACACAGGGTCCGGTTTACAAAGGGTATTTTAACAAAGACATTGAAGGGAAAAAAATGGGACTTTAATTTTCGGCCAGAATGAACAGGAATCCGATTAATTCAGGGTCCGGTTTACTCAGGTTTGACTGTATATGATTTCCTGAAAAAATATAAGAATTGTTGGTGATATTATGGATTGGTATTTTACATCCAATTGAAGCCATGGTCATCAGACTCAATATTTTTACTGAATCGTCAAATTTAAAATGTTTTTGAAAGAAGGCCAAATATTTGAATTTTTGGAAATTAATGAAAAAGAGTGACATGAAGCTATTTATGTACGATGTAATCTTGTCTTGAATGTAGGGATAAATTGATGCCAGACAAGCATTTCTGGTTTCTCTGAGTCTCTTGTTATACATGTTATAAGGTATAAATGAAAGATTGATTGAAAATATGTTTTTGTTTTTTATTCGGTAAATTTTTCAAGATTAATGCTAACTGGATTATGTTAAGTCTTAATTTGCATATTCTGAAAACAAGAAAAAAAAGGAAGGCTGTTTCTGTTTCCCTGAAATATGTGTCATTCAGTAATACATGTAGAGATGTAATAAAGATCCTTTAAAACATCTTAAAAACTGAACTTTTTAGAAATGCATTCTTACTAAAATTAAGCATATTGTGTATTATGAAATAATATTAAATTTAAAGATAATGTGTTTTGTGTATTTTACATGTAGGATTGCAGCTTATGATTATTTGATTGTTTCAGTCTTTCAGCAGGACTGTTGAGACAGGCAACATACACAACAACTCGACTGGGGGTCTACATGAATATATTTGATTATGTATCAAAATCAAGGTAAGTCTACGTTATAATTTGAATTATAATATATACATGATTGCTATGTTTGAGAGAAGATGAATACTTTTTATGAAAGATGATACTGTAAATTCAGAAATTATTGCTTGCATTTATTATTACAATTTTGTCATTTTGGTGACATCTACTGAACATATGAGATGAAAATGAGTGATAGAAATATGAGTGATTGATATGACCATCAATTTTCTTATCTGTACTATTAACATTTGTAAGATGTTGAATGATAAACACCATTCAAGTATTAATGATGACAAATATAATGAATTTGGTGAAGTATGAATTGCATTTGTTTTTTAACCATATTTAAACAAATTGTTTCAAATCATCAAAATGCAACATGTTTGTCAGAACTGGATGATTGTATTTTTCAGAGAGGGCAAGCCTCCAAATGCATTTCAAAAGTTGTTTATGGGGTGTACAGCTGGTGGTATAGGAGCCTTTGTAGGAACACCAGCAGAAGTTTGTCTAATTAGAATGACAGCTGATGGAAGGTAAGGAAGAGGAAGTTAAAAATCAAAGGAACCAAATACTGTACCAAGGAAATCCATAAAAGGGTATAGCCTATGACTTAATAAAGATTTCACAGTGTCTATAGATTTTTATTTGCATTTCTTTGTGTTCAGATTGATATTTTCATTTCAATGGCTATATCAAACTAATTATCTAATACTTTTGGCTTATTACCATCTAAATTTATATGATATTTTGGGATACATATAAACATGATATAAATTGGATATCATCTATCATAAAGTACCCTAATGCTTAAAGAATATGTGAGTATAACCCTTATATACTTTTAAAATTTACAGTTGAGCACTTTTTACAAAAACTTTTACAGATTACCTATTGACCAAAGAAGAGGTTACACTGGAGTATTTAATGCTATATCTAGAATTATTTCAGAAGAGGGAATTTTAACTATGTGGAGGGTAAGATTAAACACTACACAACAGTTTTCCTGGGATAAATTTTGAATTTATCCACCACTTTTGCAAAAACAATAGTTTGCCAACTAACATAAAGATTTGTTTGTTTAAAAATATTCTTAATTTTTACCAGAAAAAAATTAGGTTGCAGCATTGCTTTCTCATTTATTATAACTCTACATATCCATTTTATAATCTACATTGTAATAAATTGTAACACTCAAATACGTCTGAAGAACAAAAAAATTTTCAAATAGAAATGTACCAAAGTCAGGTCACTCTGACCATTGACTCCTACGATAGTTAAACCTTGTCAATCAGTCGAAACCATAGTTTGTTAATTTTTACAGGGATGGCAGCCAACTGTTGCAAGAGCTATGGTAGTTAATGCAGCACAGTTAGCTTCATATTCTCAAGCTAAAGAAGAATTGAAGAAAACAGGTACAGTAGATTAAAAGAAATTTATTCTATTACAGCTTTTACATTAATGCTAGCAAGACAAATCTTTGTTTGGCTTGCTTGTTTTTTTTGTATCAATGTTTGCTCAAGCATGGCAATTAAGATAGGCGGGGCTTCAGCTTGTATACATCATACTTAAATTTTATTGGACGTTATGTTTGAGGTTTAGGACACTTAATTTTAAAACATCACATGACAAATATTCTCACATGTTTCCTCACCTGAAAAAATACAATAATTGGTCAATGAAAGAAAAATATAAACTTAACATTGTTTTTTTTTTTATAACATATCAATCTATTAGTTCAGTTGTTTCCATGTCTGCCCATTCATTTATGTAACTCAAGAAAAAATTCCAATAAATGGGTAACAATTGTATCGAAAAGAGAAAATCGAGTGCACCTTTTTTTATGTTAGGGTGTGTTTGAGATGAATATTTTGTCTTGAAAACGTACAAAGGAAGAGTATTTGATACATCATCTCGCTTCAGATTCTATCATTTTTATATAGCAAAGCTACAGGTTGACTTTATAACATAAAAAAATCACAATACTAAAAGATTAAATGTAGGGGTCAAGTGAAATACCTATCCAATGAATCACAAAATCAGAGTAGGTGTGTTCGAATAGCTATTTTACTAAAAGTATTTGACGACAATATTTAAGTTGGATGATGAAAATGCATATCTTCGAAAAAATTTTGGTTTCCATTTCTACGATTGTGAAAATGAACTGCCGTAATGGGGAGATAATTTTGACGAAGTAGAATCCTGACTGTATTGTTTATTTACAGGTAAGGAAACATGTGAGAATATTTGTCATGTGATGTTTTAAAATTAAGTGTCCATAACCTCAAACATAACGTCCAATAAAATTTAAGTATGATGTATACAAGCTGAAATCCCGCCTATCTTAATTGCCATGCTTGAGCAAACATTGATACAAACAAAGCAAGCAAGCCAAACAAAGATTTGTCTTGCTAGCATTAATGTAAAAGCTGTAAATTTAAGTATTTGTTAATTGACTGGAATGTTTTTGCACCGGATATCATAAAAAATAGAAATTGCACAAATAACTGTCTCTTTTAGAAACATGAAAAAACATTTTAGTTTCATTCTTCCAAATTACATTCCTAACTTTTATGAGATTTAACCATGAAATTATTGGGTGGCGGCTTCAATGTGTTAGTATGTGATAGAGTCAGTTTACGATGAACCAATAATATTAAATTAATGATATTTGGTATGCAGTTTATCAGCATTGGCACATTTCATTTGAATGGAGAATATATGGCTGCACACCCTCTCATCATGGTTTAAAGACTTTAAAATGTTTGCATAGTTTAAAGGGAACCATATATGATAAGTCTATGGTATTTGGTTTGAAGTGGTAAAGCATTGTGTTTCTCATTTCCATGAATGTTACTGGCCATGGGTATTCAATAATCGTTCATTAACTTAGGATCTTTTGCATAATTCACATATTTTAAAAGGTCCCTGTCAAAGGATTTTAACAGTGAACTACTTTTTAATTTTTTTTTTCAACTTTTTATACCCCCGCTTTAGTTATACCCCGCTTTAAAAAAGGGGGAGTATACTGTTTTACCTCTGTCTGTCAGTCCGTCCGTCAGTCCGTCAGTCAGTCCGTCCCATGAAACTTTCGTCACATTTTTCTCAGGAACTACACATCCACCCTTTCTGTAATTTGGTATCAACATTTATATATGTCAGCCATACCGTGTGATGCGTTTTCAGATTCATCACTTGACAACTTCCTGTTTACCGAAAAAACTTGTATGATTTTACACATGATATCCAAGTTGAAAATTTTCGTCACATTTTTCTCAGGAACTACAATACAAGGATTTCTGAAATTTGGTTTCAGGATTTATATAAGTCAGCTATACCGTGTGATGCGTTTTCAGATTCATCACTCGACAACTTCCTGTTAACCGAACACTTGTATGATTTTACACATGATAGCCAACTTGAAAATTTTCGTCACATTTTTCTCAGGAACTACAATACAAGGATTTCTGAAATTTGGTTTCAGGATTTATATAAGTCAGCTATACCGTGTGATGCGTTTTCAGATTCATCACTCGACAACTTCCTGTTTACCGAACACTTGCATATTTTTACACTATTAATATTATCCTCTTGCGGCGGGGGTATCATCAGTGAGCAGTAGCTCGCAGTTTCACTTTTTTTTCACGATTTTTTGGTGGTTATCAATTGGATTGCAGATTTATTTTGTTAATGTGACACCTGAAAGTCAAATTATTGTGCCGTGATAACAGAAAATAAAATCTAGCAGGACACAGGAAATTACAAAAAAAAATGAAAATTGCTTACGTACATAGTGTAAACAGGAAACAGGAATCTGACAACAGTAAGTGGGATCCAGGATCAGAACCCCCCAATTAGACCCCTTTTGGGGGATAGGAAGGGGGTACGCCCTATACACGGCCAGTTACAGAACATTTTAATTTCAACATAAGAGGCTTTGTTTATTTGTGGTGGATGTAGGAAATTTGTGCATTCTGCGTATTAAACAATGGTTTTATATTTTCAGGATATTTTGGAGAGGGTATTTTCTTACATTTTGTCTCCAGTATGTTTAGTGGTTTAGTTACAACTATTGCATCAATGCCAACAGATATTGCAAAGACAAGGTAAAGTATTACTTTAGTATTTTGCACCTTAAACAGACCTAAATTAGGTTTACAGAGAAAAAAGAAAATAATGGACAAAGAATAAAGAGCAAAGAAAAACGTATAAAACAAATAAAGAAATAAGAATAGAGGTTCTAAATTATAAGAATAGAGAATAATGGGCCAAAAATTCAGCCCCTACTTGAAAAAGCATTTTTATTAAATTTGGTTAATAGATGATCTTTACTTTTATATGGATAAATGTTAACTATTAAGTCTTTCATAATATTTTGTTCATCTCTAAGCGTTCATGTAAACAGAGTCATTTTAAATAATGCACAATTAAATGTTTTTTATTTTAAAAAAAATGATTCATTTACAAAAGAGGGTTTCACTCAAAGTGTAAGAGTAAGCTGTAGTAATGACAGATATGCATGGTTCATTCATACATATTTATGATTGTGAGAAAAAGAATACTACTGGAAAATGTACAAATTGGAAAAAATGCAATAGTTCTTCAAATGGGAGGTTCTTTTATTTATACATGAACAATTAATGGAGTTATAGAAAAAGGTAGGAGAATGAATTATCTATTGGGAACTGGACCTGAGCTCACCATTAGCTACTTGTACACATATAAAAAAAAATGCAACAGCTGAGAAATGTATTTTGATTAAATTATCTGTGCTCTGACAAGACACCCAACTATGTCTTCCTCGCTACACTTTGATTTCACAGCAGGTTAAAAAAATATTAAATATTATTCTTTGTATAAAATTGTCTATACTATGTTGGCTGAAAAGATATAAATATTATTTGTATTCAATTTTCTATACTATGCAGGTTGAAAAGATATTAAATATTATTCTTTGTAATGATTGTATACAATTTTCTATACTATACAGGTTGAAAAAAAAAATGATTCTTTGTATTCAATTTCCTATACTATTTGTATTAATCATTACTTGTTTTTTTTTATACTTCAGAGTACAGAACATGAAGATAATTGATGGAAAACCAGAGTATAAGAATGCTTTGGTATGTCATATATTAATCTGACCGAAACAATAATTTTCATGCTTTTAAAGAATAATAAATAATTAAAAACTTTAATTTTACTTTCAAGAGGCAATACAAGTTTTGTCTAGTTTATGTAGGTTTAGGATTGGAAAAATTATTTGAAAACTTTTAAGTTTAAAATTTCACAAACTAAGCATGGGAATTAAACACATTTGTTGCCATTACAATACCTTACACAAAGTTCAAACAATTGCAGATAATTCCAAGTGCTTTGTTGATTTAATTTGACAAAGATAATAAGATTCTTGCTATTTCAAATACTTTATAAATTCAATACCTTTTTAAAGTTCTTACTACATGTATTACCAAAATTGCTTAAGGGTATGTTTTCCCCCAATCCCCCAAAATAACTCCCATTTTAAATTTGATATCATTAATTGCATGTAGTATTTTCTTGATTTACAATAATAAATCTGCCATTTATAAAATTATTCTGTTTTTAATTCACAAAAAAAAAGAAATGCAAACATTTCTGAATTTACAATATATTAAACATACAACATTAAATTCATTCTGACAAATATAGAAACATATAGAAACCTGCAAGTTTATTGTTTTCCAAAATTCTATTTTTTTCAGATGCATGTATCTAGATAGAATTAAAAAAAAACATGTGCCTAACTATATTTCTTGAACACTATCAATATTTATGCTTCTAAATGTACGGTCATTATTGACAACTGTCAATTTTTTGCTGGTATAAAATTGTTTATTCCATATTGGTATTATTTTAGTAGGTTTCTCTATATGAATTGGATCTTGAGGCCGTCGGCCTCAGTGAATATCATTTTTTCAAAAGTCAATAAAACCGCATTTTTACCTCATCAAAAGACAGTAATTGTATAATATTTTGTCATTGCAGGATGTGATATTCAAAACTGTGAGGAAGGAAGGATTTTTCAGTCTATGGAAAGGATTTACGCCTTACTACTTTAGATTAGGACCTCATACAGTTCTTACATTTATATTTATAGAACAACTTAACAAATTTTATTACAAATATGTACTAGGTGTTGAAGGCCGTGGGGGTTTATAATGAAATTAAATTTAGGCTTTTTTGGTGTTTTATAAATTCTACATTAATTGTAATGGAGGATTGGTCATTTTATTATGTGATGTTAAACTAGCTTTTATAAATATTCATGAAGAAATCTAACAAATGTCGAGAGAAAATATCCACCATGTTTTTTTGTTGTACAACATAAACCATATATTCATCAACCAATTGCAAGTGAACAATTCTATTAAGGAATTTTAAAGGGCTGTTTGAAAATGTGTCAGCAATGATTTGTGTTAATCCAGGGTTAAATCGTTTGAATCAAGAATTTTTACCTGTCACACTTGCATGGTTTATCATGTTTCTGGTGAATAAACAATATGAATCTCAAATTTATTTGTAAAATGCTATATATCATTAAACAATGCCATTATATTTTAAGCTTAGCAATCATACTATGTATACTTTTTTTTACATACTGTGGATTCATTTTTATACGTTGAATATCAATTTTCTTGGATTTCGTGGTAACCAAGAAAACCATGAATTCAAATATCCAATGATTTACAAGTTTTGTTCAGGAATTTATGCAGACTTTTGAAAACCACAAAATAAAATATCCACGAAAAAAGCAAGGTTTCCTCAATCCACAAAGTGGTACCAACGAAAATAGATGAATCCTCAGTATCCGGTTTTAATTCAGATAAATGTAAGTTTTTACACTATAAATGTCAGTTGGTATTATGGACAAAAAGTAAAAAGGTTTTATGAAATCCCCATGGATACATCTTGCTCTTTAGCAATTTATGATTTCTAAACTACCATCTTACCTGCATCCTTTGTCCTCATATCTTATATCAATAACCTTATGGTAAGAATTAAATTATTTAAATGCCCGAATAGGTGCAAGCCAGGGCTGACCGTGCAAGGGCTGTGTAGCCAGTCAAGGTAGTTAAAAACTTCCATAGTTGGTATATCTGATTATAAACTCAACGGGTTAATATGTTTGCCTAACAGGGGCATCAACACAAGGGGCATTTATAATAGAATAGATATTCATATGGAAGTTATATCCTAGTTGTCAGTTTAAGAAACATAGTTTTTATTTAATCACACTAAAAATATTTACATTGTGTACATTTATTTGATATGTAACAAGATTATAAAGCATATACATGTGTACCTTGAAATGAGATATGTATTTTAGTAGGAATAATTTTTTCAAACTTTTTATGAAGTAAAAGTTTTAAAGATTTTTCTTTACAGCTACTTAAGATATTAAATAAAATAGCATAATTTGTATTTATTGAAATTTATATACACTATACACATATGTTATGAACTACCAAATTTTTCCAATATTACAGTTATCAATTGGGGTTTAACCAGATTTTGTAGTACTTGTTATTTTATCATTATTTTTATAGATATATATACATTACATATGGTTAATTATTCCTTATTTGATAAAACTTAGAAAAATATATAGCATCAACCTGATGTTTGTAGAAAAGTGCTTTAACAATCATTGTTTTTCTTATAAAAGGAAGTGAAATCAATTGTAAATAATGTGTCTTCATCCAGCAAATGAATTATATAAAATTTAGAATGGAAATGGGAGATGTGTCCAAGAAACAACAAGTCGCTTGAAAGAATAAGTAAAGGCAGTTGTGAAGAAACTGCTAATTAGTGAAAATTGGTACTGGTAGCAATTTGAGAAAAAAAATTAACATTGATTAATTTTTCCACATTCTTTACAAAAAATCTGTGTACATATTTTTTACTCAATATGGGGTTTTCTTAAAATAGAAATCTTATACAAAAGAATAAAAAAAAGCTAAAAAAAGCCAGTATGACATGAGCAAAATATGATAATTATAGTGGAAGAAAAAAGGAAGTTGAAACTAGACCTGTACAAACTCTGTTGCCTTTTTTAATAATATGTCTTTTTTCTATCCAAAAAATCATCCTGACCGTTAAAAAAAACGCTACCAACCTCAATGAGTTTTGAAAAAATTTTAGTCAATGAATTTGTTTACATACAAAATCTAGGTTAGAAACTATTTTAAAAAGCTTTTCTTAATGAAAAACTTTTCTTATTTTTGAGAAAATCCATTTATGTAATTTGTTGTTCTTGTATAATACTGACATTTTTTCTTCATTGTTTTGTCTATTCAGCTGTTATGTGTGTTTGTAAACAAAATTTGTTATTCGTATTATGTATTTATTTAGGTTAATGAACAGAATGCAAACAAATTATCTCCCTTTATTCATATAAAGAAATTGCACATTATTTGCAAACATTATTAAATTTTCATTTTGTCTCATTTAAAAGTTGAATAGTTAATTCCTTCTAGCAAGTATAAAATTCTCCACATTATTCATTTTCATAACTTTTCTTTTAAATTAAATATAAAAAAAAAGATGATTAGCCAAATTTTGAACACAAATTGGAAATATTGTGTTTTTTCTAAAGAGGAATGAAAAAAAAATCAAAACTATATATCCTTCTTTATAGATATTTTAAAGATTTTCAATGTTTAAGAATAAACAAACCAGCAGAAATACCAACATCAATATTATCAAACAAGATTTAAAAATTTCATACATGAAAAATTCAATATGTATACATGTATGGAGTGAATCCATTGTACCAAAAGTCCAAAATATGATATAAATGGTCATAAGCAGTATTTTTTGTAATTAAATTTTGGAAGATTTTATGTGTAGTTGAAATGAGTGCATTTTTACCATTGTTAAGTATGTTTATTTTTTTGTCACCTTTATCATGTGCTTAATTTGTTTGAAACTCAAACTAATGTTACATTAAAATAAAACGACTTATTTGAAAACAGTGTATTGTTGTTATCAGACTTGCTACAACAAATGTATATTAGATGCTAATAGTCCTGCATCCAGGCAGTAGAAATATGCAGTGTATACAAAATAAACAAACAAAAAATAAACAAAAAATGAAATATTTTTATGAACCACTGAGAAGAAGAATTTTAGGATATTCCTGAAAGACATTTATGCCACCAGTCACTGCCCTTCACAAAATCTATTGCTCACTGATAATACCCCTACCCAAACACTTGATGGTTAACAGGAAGTTGTTGAGGGATGAATCTGAAAATGCATCACACAGTATAGCTGACTTCAGAAAACCCTGAAATCAAATTTCAGAAATCCCTGTAATGTAGTTCAGAAAATGTGATGAAAATTTTCAACTTCCTGTTTAGCTGAAGTTGTTGAGTGATGAATCTGAAAACACATCACAATGGTGACTCATATAAACCCTGAAACCAGAAATCCTTGCAACGTAGTTCCTAAAAAAGATGATTTGTACAGGTGATTTGACTGATGGGTGGACTGACACACAGTCAGACAGAGGTAAACAGTATACCCCAACTTTTTTTTTTAAACTTACCTTTATGAAAGGTCCATATAAATAAAGTCAAGGTCCATTAAAACCTGCAAGATGGACATGTATTTCTGACAATCATTCAAAAACTAAATAAAAGTTAGTTTTTAGCATATGGAAACAGACCTAACAACTTACAACTCAGTAAGCACAATATATTGCATAGGGAGGAAGCAGAATGCTTTCATATGAGCGTCTACTGCTGTTGTTCTTTCCTCTATGTCCTCCATTTAATGTCAGTTTTTTTATTTGTCTACCATTCGACATTAGACTCATTACATTGACCAATAAACCATGAAATTAAGAACATAGTTATCTGCTATCTTTCAGACAATCATTCCATACGCCTATTATAGTTGACCTAATGAATATAGTATCATAGTAACCACCAAAACACTAAAATCAGAATAGCTGATGAATCACTTTATGAGGTCCTGTACACCTTACAATCATTCCATAGGCCAAATAAAGTTTACCTGTTGCTAATAGTTTCTCAGAAACCAAACAAAGAACAATAAATAACATTGACCTTTGAAAGATGGAAATAACAGAGGTCAACTGCCAGTCAGACATTTTCACCTTGCAATCATTGTATGCACCAAATGTACTTGACCAACTGATTTTATAGTACAATGTATAGATAAACAGCTAATGGAGTAACTATCCTTAAACACTGATCAATGAAATGAGGTCAAAGGTTAGATAAACCCTGTTTAAGAGACATGAAGAACTTGCAAAGATCCCACAAACCAAATACAACCATTATGTTACTCATAACATTCAAAATAAGAAAAACAAGAGTGCACACACTGAAATGTCTCGCCTTCTGTATTAAGCATTGATATTATGTTGACAGTCCTAAATATAAAACATTAAAGAAAATGAGGTCAAGGTCATATTAACCAAACCAGAAATACATGTACACCTTACAATCATTCAATACTCTAAATTTAAATTTAGTTGACCTATTGCTTATAGTTTCTAAGAAACAGACTTAACCAAGAAAACTAAACATTGACCAATGAACCATGAAAATGAGGTCAAGGTCAGATGTACCATGCAGGCCAGGCAGATATGTACAGCTTACAATCCTTCCATACAACAAAAAAAGTTTACCTTTTGCTTATAGTTTAAGAAAAACATACCAAAAAACACAAAATTTAACACTGAGCAATGGACACTTAGTGATATTTATCTCGAGACATTAAGATATATAACAATCTAATTGTTTATATTTTTTTTTTATTTTCAATCAACAAAACATGATATTCTATAAATGTCAAACAGTATATGAAAATGACATTATAACAACATATTATGGCACGATTGAAGCATCAGTGTAATAATTTTTGCAATGATTCAAAATTCAGAATTTTTCAAACAAAGCATAAACTCAAAGCAATTGGAACGCTTTGTCAACAAAGACTTAAAGATGTTTGCTGCTCAGTTTCAAAATAAATAACTTTTCATAAAACTAGCATATATTGATAGGGGAGGGATTGGGGAATCAAAAAAGCCAAAAAAAAAAATATAGGGGTCAATGTGCTTGTTTTTGAGATATTTGCCATTGGAATTTTGGCGGGAAAATGTTCTCTCTTGATTTTTCATAGCTTAATCATTGACCAGTTCAAGTTCTCAAATACTATTAAAAAATAAATAAGATTTTATAAGACTTTTACAAAAGGCTTAAAATTATACATGTAAAAGATTTATAAAAAGAAAAATGGGGGTCCATGTGCAAATTTTTTTAAGGCATTCAAATGGATAAAACCAGAGGATTCCGAAAATCTGACGAAAATTCCAAAACATGACAAGCAAACATCCTTAAAAACTATCATTTATCAGATTATCACATGATTTAGTTTAAAATATGTCTTTATGATTCAACTTCTACATGTGAGCAATAGTGATCTTTTTCCCACATTTGAATTTTCATATCAGTTTTTTTGTCAGTATGTAAAAAAATCAACAAACAAGCACCAAACTCTGCCATTGTAAAATTATCCAATCACATCTTCACAAGCATTGGACTGACCAATGAATTGGCCTTCTCTGCTCCTTGCAATTTTTCCACAATTTTCAAAGCAAATTCAAAAGTTGTTCCTGGTCCTCTGCTGGTGATCACCTTACCATCATTCACTACACGGTCTTCTGAATACTTGTATCCACCTATCAAAAATAAAAAACAAAATGGTAAGTTGTGTGATTTAATGTTTTTAAAAAACTCAGGTTAATTTACACAACCTTATTAAGTATGTCAGATTGAATGACAATATCTTCATAGGGAAGATAATTGTTTACATCCAATAGGAGTTTCAGAAAATAGTATAAAATTAATCAGTGGATAAGTTATATAAAGAGAAATGGAATCGATATTTGGGTATACATTTACAATTAATTCTCCATAGGCCGTAATGGTAACGTTTTCCTCCGTTGCTCAGTCCATATCGTTTACTTGAACATGTATGATGGCTCATATCGAAGCTGATACATTTATACATGTCTGGTTAAATTTTCGGGGTGGCAAGTGAGATTACTTTTTTCGCAAATTGATGGACCCCGGAAGATGGTGAAAAATGTCACTCTCCTCATGAAATAATCCCAAAATTCGGATCATAAAATTCAATAAAAAAATTGTCCTTTCTAATAATTTATTTCAGGTCAAATCTACATCTTTCTTTTCTCATCACACCAGCTCTATAAAACAGTTCTTATTGTTCATTTATGTCCATTTTTAAAATCACAGCATCCACAATTGTATGGCGGACTAATATTTTTTTTAATTACGTCATCTGAGTTCCTCATCTCAAGGTCTATTAGGGATCCTGACCCATATTGAAATTCATACTTCTGATTTTTCCAAATATTTTTATGTGATCTTCATCGGTATAACATTCTGAATAAATCTGTGTATTTTTGTCCATTTCTGAAAAAAAATAAAGTTGTTTTAGCACTATACGGCAATGACACTTTCGTCGCTATATTCATTTATTTTGAATACAATGTGTTTGTATAATTAATTTCTTCCAGAATACCTTCACTAGTCAAAACAAGGACAAAACTTCTGATTATAACCTTTAATTACAATACACAGACCCTGTTAAAGCATTCTATAAAATTTTCTTGTGCCTTAAAGTGCATTTTGACAGAGAAATTATGCAAAAATGAAGATTTTATAAAAAAAACCAACACCAAAATAATTATTCTTACTAGTGGAAATCTGGTATTTAAAACTGTGGAAAGCACTCTTAACTACTTGGAAAGTCATCCTTATCATATAATTAGAGTGCAATATAGTGCAAATTTTCAAAACTTGTCCTTTCACATAATTCTATTTGAGAAAAAATGTTTTTAACATGTATTTCAGTGAAAACCTTTTATTAGTGAGAAATCCACATGAGGTTTTAAAGGAAACATTGTGACATCACATGTATTATGGCGTCATTAAATAACGACAGATCAAAATAGAGCTAAATATAGTTTGCAGTGTTACGTGAGAAACAGTTACCGCAAGATTTAACTCGAAATATTGAGTCGAAACGATCTGTAACTAAGCCTTTTCATTTAATACCAAGACCATAGCAACAGTTTTCATATTTGCATATTTTTAACATACCGACTGTAATTTCAATTGCATAAATACCATAAATAAACAATTTAGAGCTTGCCTAATAAAGCAAAATGCTTACCAGTTATTCAGGACTTTTTAAAACCTCTAGTTTGCCATCTCAGGTTAAAAAGTAATGATATGTCTGGAACTGAAATAAGACAAAAAAATTACTCAGGCTGTGTTATCATTTGATTTAAATACAGAAATACTATTGAGAGAGAAAAATCTAATTCTTGAAAGTTTAATCACAAAGAAAGACAAATGCTTCTCCCTTGTGGCTTAGTCACCTTCATTTAAACCTTTTATTTTAGAAGCAATGGGTAGTAGCTAACTAGCTTAATAGTTGAATAGGTGCAGAAATATTGTTTTCAAAAAGGTTTGACCCTCCCCCTTTTCACTGAGAAATGACAATATCTATTGTTTTGCTCAAGTGCATTAAAAATATTAGTTCATGATTTTCTTAAAACATGTACATGTTTTTTCTGTTTTTTTGCATATGATATCTACTGACCAGGGGTCAAATCATTGGATAAAAGCACATGCGATGATGTATCTCACTTTACTCGTATGAAGTGTGTTATCTCCCTTGATTATCAGGTATTCCTGTAGACCGAAGTGATAATTACATAACAAAGACTATATTGTGTCATGTTTACTTACAATTTAATAATATTTAAAAGTTGTTTCTTGCCTTTTTCAATATAGTAAACAAATTCCTTTCGGATCTCTCGGAAGTAAACAAAGTTATGATTGTGCCTAAAAAAAGTGTTCAGCCCCGTGCCAGTAATGCATTTTAAAAGCAAAGTTTCATTGAGTTTTTGCTGATCTTTATCAATAATATTTATCTTAAACCATTTATAATAACAAGGTATAAATAAAAAACTACTAACCATCATTTTCGGTGGTGTACAAGGTGAAATCATCCATAAATCAGCCTGAAAACTTCTGGAATTAAGCTTCTAATATTGAAATTCATACTTCTGATTTTTCCAAATATTTTTATGTGATCTTCATCGGTATAACATTCTGAATAAATCTGTGTATTTTTGTCCATTTCTGAAAAAAAATAAAGTTGTTTTAGCACTATACGGCAATGACACTTTCGTCGCTATATTCATTTATTTTGAATACAATGTGTTTGTATAATTAATTTCTTCCAGAATACCTTCACTAGTCAAAACAAGGACAAAACTTCTGATTATAACCTTTAATTACAATACACAGACCCTGTTAAAGCATTCTATAAAATTTTCTTGTGCCTTAAAGTGCATTTTGACAGAGAAATTATGCAAAAATGAAGATTTTATAAAAAAACCAACACCAAAATAATTATTCTTACTAGTGGAAATCTGGTATTTAAAACTGTGGAAAGCACTCTTAACTACTTGGAAAGTCATCCTTATCATATAATTAGAGTGCAATATAGTGCAAATTTTCAAAACTTGTCCTTTCACATAATTCTATTTGAGAAAAAATGTTTTTAACATGTATTTCAGTGAAAACCTTTTATTAGTGAGAAATCCACATGAGGTTTTAAAGGAAACATTGTGACATCACATGTATTATGGCGTCATTAAATAACGACAGATCAAAATAGAGCTAAATATAGTTTGCAGTGTTACGTGAGAAACAGTTACCGCAAGATTTAACTCGAAATATTGAGTCGAAACGATCTGTAACTAAGCCTTTTCATTTAATACCAAGACCATAGCAACAGTTTTCATATTTGCATATTTTTAACATACCGACTGTAATTTCAATTGCATAAATACCATAAATAAACAATTTAGAGCTTGCCTAATAAAGCAAAATGCTTACCAGTTATTCAGGACTTTTTAAAACCTCTAGTTTGCCATCTCAGGTTAAAAAGTAATGATATGTCTGGAACTGAAATAAGACAAAAAAATTACTCAGGCTGTGTTATCATTTGATTTAAATACAGAAATACTATTGAGAGAGAAAAATCTAATTCTTGAAAGTTTAATCACAAAGAAAGACAAATGCTTCTCCCTTGTGGCTTAGTCACCTTCATTTAAACCTTTTATTTTAGAAGCAATGGGTAGTAGCTAACTAGCTTAATAGTTGAATAGGTGCAGAAATATTGTTTTCAAAAAGGTTTGACCCTCCCCCTTTTCACTGAGAAATGACAATATCTATTGTTTTGCTCAAGTGCATTAAAAATATTAGTTCATGATTTTCTTAAAACATGTACATGTTTTTTCTGTTTTTTTGCATATGATATCTACTGACCAGGGGTCAAATCATTGGATAAAAGCACATGCGATGATGTATCTCACTTTACTCGTATGAAGTGTGTTATCTCCCTTGATTATCAGGTATTCCTGTAGACCGAAGTGATAATTACATAACAAAGACTATATTGTGTCATGTTTACTTACAATTTAATAATATTTAAAAGTTGTTTCTTGCCTTTTTCAATATAGTAAACAAATTCCTTTCGGATCTCTCGGAAGTAAACAAAGTTATGATTGTGCCTAAAAAAAGTGTTCAGCCCCGTGCCAGTAATGCATTTTAAAAGCAAAGTTTCATTGAGTTTTTGCTGATCTTTATCAATAATATTTATCTTAAACCATTTATAATAACAAGGTATAAATAAAAAACTACTAACCATCATTTTCGGTGGTGTACAAGGTGAAATCATCCATAAATCAGCCTGAAAACTTCTGGAATTAAGCTTCTAATTTGGGTATACATTTACAATTAATTCTCCATAGGCCGTAATGGTAACGTTTTCCTCCGTTGCTCAGTCCATATCGTTTACTTGAACATGTATGATGGCTCATATCGAAGCTGATACATTTATACATGTCTGGTTAAATTTTCGGGGTGGCAAGTGAGATTACTTTTTTCGCAAATTGATGGACCCCGGAAGATGGTGAAAAATGTCACTCTCCTCATGAAATAATCCCAAAATTCGGATCATAAAATTCAATAAAAAAATTGTCCTTTCTAATAATTTATTTCAGGTCAAATCTACATCTTTCTTTTCTCATCACACCAGCTCTATAAAACAGTTCTTATTGTTCATTTATGTCCATTTTTAAAATCACAGCATCCACAATTGTATGGCGGACTAATATTTTTTTTAATTACGTCATCTGAGTTCCTCATCTCAAGGTCTATTAGGGATCCTGACCCATTTGTAAGCATATAAAATCTAAAT
Organism: Mytilus galloprovincialis; assembly: GCF_965363235.1. Classification (NCBI taxonomy): domain Eukaryota; kingdom Metazoa; phylum Mollusca; class Bivalvia; order Mytilida; family Mytilidae; genus Mytilus; species Mytilus galloprovincialis. Next base: position 40,587,975 of record NC_134850.1, on the reverse strand, counting down.
AAAATGCTTTGCTGAGCACAGCCTGATACGACTGCAGAGTTCAAACCATGAACAGTTGGGGCAAATTTGGACACAATATTCAAGCTTGATACTGTCTGAATTTGGATTGTGGGCAAATTTTTGACATAATATAGGTTTCTGACACATAATATATGAGGTCAAAGATCTTGAAAATCTATTGCACAATACTATGAATTTAAAGATATTTTCTTTTCTTGAAACTTTCCAAAATATTCTAAATAAATTTTGAAAAATTTTGAAAAAAAATTACCCCCTTGATAATAATCACCCATACTTTTTGACCACCGCCAACCCCCTTGGAACAATTACCCCAAAACTCAATCTCAGCCTACCTTTGTATTATGGAACCTTGTACAATTTAAGAGATATCCATACTTACAAGTTATTGTCTGGAAACTAGAAAAATGCTTGTTTTTGTCCCTAATTCCTAAACTGATGGTACTATATCCACAAAAATTAATCCCAACCTTCCTTATGTGGTATTAAACTTTCTTGTAAAATTTATTGGAAATCAATTCACTTAAACTTAAGTTATTTTTCAGAAACCAAATGTGAATTCAAACGACCACAACAACATCAAAGCAATATATGAACCCCAAAATATTTTTTTGCAGTCATATAAAAAGGTTGATTTGTAAAGTAATAGTAGAAAGAGCCATAGGAAAACTTGGGGGAAAATAAATGTAGAATGTGTCCCCATGGACACAGATGATGCCCCCGCTTGCATACAACATTATAAAAGGAAATAACTCATGAACGATAAAAGTAACGCTACCCAAATTTATACTTGATATGAGTTTCGTGGTAATAAGTATAATATTGTGTATAGGTTTCATAATGTTTGGACAATGGTTAAAGTGACACTACCCAAATTCAACTTGATCTGTGTTTGTGATGTTAAGCTTTGTGTGTAAGTTTCATAATGTTTGGTTGAGGCAAACTTAAGTTAGGGCATGGAAACCAAAAATTTTGTAAGTTTTCCATTTATGAAGGGGCATAACTCTAAAACGGTAAGAATTATGGTACAAAAATTCTAACTTGATCTGTATAATTCTAATTAGCATTGTGTGTTAGTTTCATAACATTTGGTTGAGGTAAACTTAAGTTTGAGAACAGAAACTAAAAATTTAGCAATTTTTCTTTTTATAAAGGGACACAACTCTAGAACTGTTAAAGTGACACCACCGAAATTCAAATTTGATCTGTATTTTGTGGAAATAAGCATTGTGTATAAGTTTGATGTAGCGTGAAAAAAGTGTGGTGACCCATACTTTTTATTATATTTTGGAAAAAGGCACTATAAACAACATTTTGACAAATGATTAAAATATTTGGTTGAGGCAGCTTAAGTTTGAGAACAGAAACTAAAAATTTAGCAATTTTTCTTTTTATAAAGGGACACAACTCTAGAACTGTTACAGTGACACCACCGAAATTCAAATTTGATCTGTATTTTGTGGTAAAAAGCATTGTGTAAAAGTGTCATAACATTTGGTTGAGGCAAACTCAAGTTAGAGAACGGAAACCAATTTTGGAATGTACATAGAATCAGACAAGGGTGAAACTTAATGCCTCCTCTGCTACAACGGGGGCATACAAAACATGTGTTTACAGTTGGTAGGATAACTTTGGGGTGTTGGATGAGCAATGGTAATTCTTTAAAATTGGTCTGATGTTATATTCCTTTTATTTTTATCTATGGTTAGCAAGTACTCTATGGTTTACACAACTAGTGCAACTGAGCAATACTAATTTATATGAATGCTGAAAGTGTTTGTGAAATTCACAATAATTATTTTTAAGCACACAATTTCTTGTCCTCAATTTTAGACAGGAAAATTTATTTTTAAATAGATATTGGTGTATTTTCCCAAATATAGGCATATGGGAAGGTTACTGATGGAGGTTTTTTAAAGTAGATGGGACTAAGGAAACTCTTAAGAAATAATTTAAATAACTGGATGCAAATGATGTCTTGTGTATTACACAAATCCTGCAAACAATTCAGTTGAAATATGCAAAGATTTCTAGTTGTTTCATACATCATTTTATTTTAAAGAATTATTTAATAAAATTGAGAATGGAAATGGGGAATGTGCCAAAGAGACAACAACCCGACCATAGAAAAAAACAACAGCAGAAGGTGGAGGTGTCCTTCAGCTGGCCCCTAAACAAATATATACTAGTTCAGTGATAATGAACGCCATACTAATTTCCAAATTGTACACAAGAAACTAAAATTAAAATAATACAAGACTAACAAAGGCCAGAGGCTCCTGACTTGGGACAGGCGCAAAAATGCGGCGGGGTTAAACATGTTTGTGAGGTCTCAACCCTCCCCCTATACCTCTAGCCAATGTAGTTGAATTTTACTTAAAATTCAGTATTTTGTGCTTGTTTTTATGAAACCAGTAGCTTTTTAAAAGCATTTCACCAAGAATGAACCAGAAATTCAAGTTGCCAATGGACATAAAAGAGAATAAGATTGAAAGAAGAAATTCAGCATTTCAACCTATTTAGTCCACACAAAACAGTAGATGTGTTATTATTAGTCAAAAAGCCAACTGTAGATCACAACCAATATATGATCTTAAAAAGCACAAGTCTTAGTCTGGCTGATTGATTAGACATGTCTTGATTTATGTCTTGCAATCAGCCTTGGGTTCTTATTTAAAAAAAAAAATCTATATGCTATTCAACTCTGCATTAACTGGGCAAATAAAAAGGAGATTTGTTTCCAAAGATTGCTGCTGATATATATCATATCTTAAATTCTTTGCATAAATTTGTAAACTATAAATAACAGCTAATATTTAGGTGCACAAGTTTTAAATTTTCACAAAACAAGATAATGTTTAAAAATTTATTTTACTGTGTTTAAAAAACTAAAATTTTACCTTCCACCATTTTATCTTTCATACTTGGATAAGATGTAACTGTTTTTCCACCACATATCTTGTGAGCTTTCAGAGCTGTTGGACCTTTAAATATAGTACACAAAGAAATACTGAAGAATAATAATAAAATACTGCTTAAGTCTACTGGTATACACAAAATGCAAATCTTGTTTGAAAGAGCATGACTTTGTGTAAAAACCACTGTCTATTGATGAAAACAATTCTGATGACATCTAGATGTGTTACAAGTTTTTGTTATGCAAGGTGGCATTGGTCATTGAAGAATGAATACACTACACATTTTATTATACATTTGGGTTATCTAACCAGATTGTAAATTTCTCTTGTCCATTTAGAGCATACAGAGCAGAAAATTCTCATTATATTACTTATATAGGTATTACATATGACAAAAACGGATAAGATTAAATAATTGAACTACCATTAGGGATCACGAACATTAAATGGCTTGTATCATGTGTTCATTGACTTAAGATAAGAACAATATAATGCCATACCTGCACAAATAGCAGCTACATATCGTCCACCCTTTTCTTGTTCTTGAAGCAGATTCCCAACTGCAGTAGACTATACCGGTAAATGAAATAAATAGGATTTTAAAACTTACATAAAATACCCAAATACCAAATGCAAAAGTTGAAACAAGAGACCACACACTGACATGTGTCGCCTACTTTACTTATTATGATAAAAGTTAGTATGTTGAAGAACAAAAAGAATGGTATCACATAAATTTAACATTATCAATGATCCATATAAATATGATCAAGGTCAAGTAAACCCTGTCAAACAGACACTTTACAATCATTCCATACCCAAATGTAGTTGATTTATAGCTCAAAGTATCTGATAAATGTAAACTGGCACACATTGATCAAGGAACTTTGAAAATGTCGGCAAGGTCACATGAAATTTACAAGACATTCATGTACACCTCACTCATTCCATTCATCAAATATAAAAGCCATTATGTTCAAAGAATCTGAGAAATAGACCAAAACCTAATATCTAATACTAGAGCCTGTAATTCAATTGGGTGTTGTTTGTTGCTGTATATCATATTTGTTATTCTGTTTATTGTAATGTCCATAATTGGCATAAATCAGGCCATTAGCTTTTTTATTTGAATTGCTTTACATTTGTCATTCCACTGCCTTTTAAAACTTGCTATGCCATACGTTTTGCTCATTGTAGATGTCTGTGCAGTGACCTATATTTGCTAAGTTCTACATCATTTAGGATCTGGTTGATCTGATGAAATAAATAAGCTATGGTTACTATGGAGATACCTGACAGAGATTATTTGCTCCTCCTGCTCCACCTGGACACACCACCACATCATAAGGACCAGATTTCAAAGCATCATCAAGACTCTTATCAGGAACAATTTTCACCTGTCTACTGCAGACAACTGGATCAATGCCATCAATACCTGCAAGTGTCACATCTACCTATAATAACAGACAGGTACATGTATATTAAGTTTACAGGGGAAATATTTTTAAGCTTTCTTCATTGAAAAGAAAGTGGGATGTTAAGACTCTTTTTGTCATAATTTCAATCTAACATTATATAATAAAGCCAAATGATTTGTAAATAAAGAAAGACCAAAGGCTATGTACATAAAGTAGAAGCCTATATTATGATATGATGACATCATAATTGATGAAATTTTAATCTATAGTGTATCTAAAAGTATAAAATCTATAATTTTGTTGAAATACATGTACATCATGGGTTATGAAGAGTATACCTACATGACCTAGGATTGAATGATTTGAATGATTTAATATAAAATGAATATGGTATATATAATTTGTAGGTTATTCTGTGCATTTGTTATCTATTATACAATGACCATTTTTTCCTGTACTAATTCTTTTAATGTGAGACCTCTGATTAGGCTGACCAAGATTAATAAGGGAAAGGGCTAAGATCGCAAATAACTAGTTTAACCCCTCTACATATGCATGTACCTGTTAAATATTCCCATAGAAGATACTGGACTCAACAATATAAACATTTTTACCATAATTCATCTTTTTTATCGATATCTGCATATATTCTTGGGGGACTAGATTTCTAATGCATTGTGTTATTTTATTATTATTGTGACAACACCGGCTAAGAATATACCATTCAGGGACAAATAAATTGTAAAACCGTAGGCGTGGTATATTTAATTAATTGTACAAAATGTGAAAAAGTTATATATGTAGGACAAACGGGTGATACACTATATCAACGAATGCTATTGAACTTTTCAAAAATATGAACAAAGAAAACAGAAGATCCAGTTGCCAACCATTTCATTCAGAAGAATCATTCAATGACAAATTTAAAAGTTACCGCCATAGAAAGAGTATTTGGGACAGAAACTTACAAAAAAACTAAAATAGCCTTTTGGATAAAAAAATTAAAAACTTTAGAACCTGAAGGACTCAACACAATGTATGAACGATAATAAAAATATTTATATTAAAAAATTGAAAAACGCGGCAAATGAACGTCATAAAAGTTATTATAACGTAATGTATCCAAGCAATGCAATTGTTAGTTTAAATATATTTATTTAGTTTAAACATATTTATTTAGTTTAAACATATTTATTTATAGTGGATTGGGAAACAAGTTTTGCAACTTATATTAATGCCTTTCCACTTTGCGGGTGCGAGTGCTGCCTTGTAGCGGCATTAGCCTACTCTTTTTCGAAATCTACAAGGGTGTCTTTAACGTGCAAGAGATATGGCTCTCTCTTAACACGGGTCAGCCATTTATCGTCCCCTTCCGACGGACTATCATCGTTTCCTCAAGACCATACTCACAGATGGTGTCAAGGGAGAGCCGAAAATTGAGTTCCTGAATGTAATTGTTGTTTCAATGTTGTAATTTATTCCAATGAAGAAGGCCGTAATGGCCGAAACGTATGGGAATTTGTGTTATAGTTTTTATTATATATATATAAGGCAATAAGTCGAGTATGCGGCTATATAAGTATCTTCAAATAGAATTAGGTTACCTCCCTTACACTGCTTTTAAATTGTCAAAACTGTCCTTTAACCAGAAATACCCTTGTTTCCCCCCTTTTTTTGCCCCTAATTGCTAAATGATTTGAGACATAACAACCCCCATCCCACTCCATAACCATCCCTTTGTAGTATTGAAAATTGTGGTATAATTTCAGAGAGTATGAGAGATTCATACACTTAATCACAAGCTATTGACCTTGAAACTACAAAAATGTTTATTTTGGCTCCTTATTCCTTTAAACCTTTGAGACCATAAACCCCAAAATAAATCCCAACCTTCCTTTTGTGGTTATAAACATGTGTTACAATTTTATTGATTTCTATTTACTTATACTAAAGTTATTATCCGGAAACATTAATATAACTGTTAGATTTGAAATGTAATTCCAAATTCTTTGGTTACTTCATTTAATATTACTGAATTTATTTATTTTATTAATAATACTCGTAGATACTATTTTTGGGTATTTGCGCATATGTAGTGTTGCGCTTATGAACATTATAATATTTCCCATTTTTAAATTTTATGACGTTGTGCTTTTGATGTACATTACATTGTCTAGTTTTCTATTCATTGCAAGTTATTTGATATTCTAAGACACATCAAAGTAAGTCTCCAAATGCAGAGTTCGCAAAATTCTTTTTTTACCTGGAGGTCCTTGAAGAAAATCTACTGGTCCTCACTATTAAATCTATTGATAAGTAACTTAAATTGTCTCAGTCCTATGCAAAATAATGGTGGTAAAATCCTGAGGACCGCCACTTTTAGCGAACTCTGCAAATGTACTGTATCTAGATCAAAGATAAATAATTTATAAGGTGCTGATTTTTCTAGGTGCCTATTTGTCTGGGTGCCGAATTGTTTTTTATGGTAAGGGTGCCGATTTGTCTTTGTTAGGTGCCGAATTTGTCAAGGTACAGATTTGTCTGGGTGCCGAACTGTCAAGAATTCGAATAAAGATACTTATATAGACCGCATACTCGACTTATTGCCTTATTTGATGTCTTTGATGTGATCCGTTACAATAACATGCACATTAAGATACATTAGTTCATTAGTTTATTCATGCGTGACAGATTCTCGGATCTGATAGCCAGGAATTATATGGGGACGAAGTCCCCAATAACAGTAGAACATTCAATAAAAAAAAATTTAAAAAAAATCGGGAAATTTTCATGGTACTAATGAACTCGAATCGTTCAATTTTTTTTGTCGCGTTTTTGAATTTCCGAATCTGCGCAGAAATCTACTTTTGTTTCCGGTCTTGTTTGCATGAGACTTTGAATAAAATGTATATTTATCAGTCTAAGAAAGGAAAAGGAACTCAATACTAATTCATTTTTAAATATTGCTTGTTAATATGAGGCAGGTATTACCTGTGAATGGGGACGAAGTTTGTTTAAATTATTTTTTTTTGTATTTTAAATATTTGTTAAAAAAAAAGATACGAAAATACCGTAACGTTTCCGATTTTGGTTCTGTTGTTAGGGATTTTACTTGTGACATTATTTAAGTTATGACGTCATGTTCAATGTAAACAAAGAAACGCAATGCATCAGGTAGGCCTAACGTTTATTCATACCAAAGACAAAGAATGATTAAAATAAATATTAATCATAATTAATATTGGTATTGTGTTCCTTGAGTTTCTATATTTTACTAGACTAACCAAAGTCTCACAACAACATGACCGGAAGAAGGAAGTAGAGTTATGTGTTCTGCGCAGATCCGGAAATTAAAAAACACGACAAAAAAAAATTGAACGATTTTGAGTTCATTAGTACAATGAAAAATTCTGGAAATTTTCGCGATTTTTTTTTTTTTTTTTTTTTTTTATTGAATTTTCTACTGTAATAGGGGACTTCGTCCCCATATAAATCCCTAACAACAGAACCAAAATCGGAAACGTTACCTTCTTTGTTTACATTGAATATGACGGCATAACGTTTCTCTTTTTAACATGTTTGATTTATAAAAAAAATTATACAGACTTCGTCCTCATTCACAGGTTATGCCTGCCTCATATTAGCGATAAGGTGTACGTACTCCTCCCCGTCTTAGAACATCCACTGTGATGACGGTTTCCATTTCTTCTGCCCCTTCGGCGAGTAGAACAAGTGCACTTGGCATTTTTGTTTTTGTTTAAAGCTGTCACTTGGCAATTTAATATTTCAAAGTTGTCCGAATTTGATTAAAAAATAGGTAAACATTAAATTCAGAAGCACAATGCAACTTGTTTAACCTCCTACTTACTTCCTTTGATTAAACGTATAAACGATACAGATATTTATTTAATAATCTCTACTAGAAAGATTTAGTAAAAATTATTAAAGTGTACCTACAAGATTTATATCTTACATAACACTAGAAAAGACAATTAAAGATATAGCCTTTATTTGATTAAAAATATTATTCAGAGATAAAAACAATTCTGTTTATTTTTGTATCCAGGTTCGAGGTTTCGGATGTTTGGTTGTTATGCGCTATTGGGCATGCGCAACATCACTCGCGCCGACAAAAAACTTGTTTATTCTGCATGTAAAATAGAAAAACAATTGATTCAGACTTAATTTACTAATCCCTCGTGGAGAATTTAATCCTATATTGATATAGTCTGCAAATATCTCATCAAAACTGACAACTGAAGCAATATTTTCAGGAAGCACGTGGGAAAACGGGCACCTGTTCATGAGTATTTGGTAACCCGAGCAGCAACCAAATGTAAACAACTTTCTAGAGTGTCAAGATGAAAGCATTTTTAAAAGGAAATGATGGGTCTGCATTTACTTTAGCCCCCAAAGTGACAACAGTTGGACGTGAAGGTTGTGACATCAACTTACAGGTATAGATTTATTGATTTAATATTGAAAAAAGTGTGGATATATACACAGAAAAACAACACTTCAAGGGGGGTATGATCCTGGATCTGGCTTATTGTTTTGTGAGAATCCCATGTCGTGCTTCTCCAAGCCACAATAGCGCATGTAATCTCACTTTTCCCGCCAGACTGTATCCTGTTTACATGTTTTTAAATTATTCAACTTTCACGTGTCACGCTAAAAAAGGAAGCCAAACCAATCCTGTGTCACACTTAGACCTCAATACACCTAATCGCTAGTTGTCCGCCATTACTGAACATCACACAGGTTCCCGTAAAATTATCTTAAATTTCGAAGTCATAATACAAAATATCTGACGCCACAATGTCAATGGAAAAGTGATTGTTGATGAAGCCAATGGTCGGGACCGATTCTCAGGTCAGCTGAGAATATCGATAACATTTATGAGACCCACTTCAAGTCACATGTCTCTGAAAAAATCACATATATTCATGTACCTTTATTTATATAAAAAAAGATGATCAAATCACGTCTGAGAGTAGTCTTGAGATTACTCTGACGTCCAATGGCTGTTTTGCCAGACCCAAGGCCCAAGCTTGTATGGCAAAACAGCCGTTGGACGTCAGAGTAATCTCGAACTAGTCTGAGAGTAAAAAATTTCATTATATTTTGGTTCGGTAGTTGTTCATCCTTCAGATTGTAAGAGGGTAGGAATGCCTCTTATGTTTAGCATCAAACAGTCATTTGCAGCTACTTTTAATGTCAAATTAGTTGAAATTACAGTATGAATTGTCAGGTGTCAAATAAATTACTCTAGCATGTCTTGCCACTAGGTTTCGAACTAAATAAAACAGGATCCGACAAAATCATTTGATTTTTTCAATCATCAGTTGAAATTGTACATTTTGTCATCATGCATCAAAAACTATCATTGGCATCATTTGGCTAGGTATTTTACCATTATTCCTAATGAAGGTACTCCTACCATGACCCGCCTGTAATGTTTTATATTCCTTGATCATTCACTTTTTACACCTTTTACAGATTATTTAGCTTTGTAAAGTTAATATTGTTTTTCATGCTTTTTGAATGATTATTTAAACTAATTACAGACACAAGGTGTTGACCTTCAACATAGTGTTATTGAGTACAGTGAACAAGAAGATGGTTATGTGCTGCAAGATCTGAACACATCCCAAGGAACATATGTAAACGAATGTAGAGTTCAGAATGCTACTGTCAGATTGGCGCCTGGAGACCTAATTAAGTTTGGATATAATGGTGTACCATTCACATTAGAAATTGAAAATCCACCACCAGTAAGTACTGTTTTATTTATTTACTAAACATTAAGTTAAAGTTATATTTGGGGTATAATAGATTTTTATCGGGTGTTTTATATACATTCTTTGTATAACATAAATTAAATTAGAAGTTAACTTTTAAAACCAGTGGCCCAAAATCAAAAAGAAAAATATAAGTGGTACTGATGCTGTTCATCATACCTTCATTTTGACTTTAATCATTAATAAACCATGATAACAAGATATAAGATATAATGTACCCAGGCTCATGTCTCATTATTATACATGTAGCTGAATAATCACATGTCACCTCATTGTTATTGTTATCATTCTAATTTAAGGAGCGACAGTTTTCACAAAGTCAGTTATTAAGATCATCCACTCAGGTAGAGTAACATTGTTAATATTTCACTTCCAATAGACCTGCATGTTCTTTTTCTCTTGGTGATGGTTGTTTTTCCTTACTATCTTGTCTATAGTACATTTAGCCTTATTGGCATACAGGCACTTTAAAACATGTTTGATACCAAACATGCAAACAGTGACACAATGCAAAATTTTCACCATACTCTTTTGGCTTGCTTTCTCTTATAATGAAAAACATGTACACAATATTTATAGTATATCTACATGTATGTTCATATTCTTTTAAAATAAATATTTTATTTTTGTTTTATGATACAAGCTTGCAATCACTAGTGCATCAAAGTTGCACAAAAAATAAGAATAAAAATATTAAAAACTTTAAAATTAGAATATCTTGCAATTTATATAATGAAGATTACCACATGTTGAAATGGAGCTTACATACAGACTAATGCGCGATATGGCAGTCACAAAAACAAATAGTGAGAACATCTTTGATCTTTGTAATAAAGAAATGTCTTTAGAGAATCCTTTCTTTCTGTCAATTTTTTATCATTAGCTTGTATATATTTCAATTTCATTTTCCATCATAACTGTCAAGACAAATCTGTGTTTTAGTAACTTTACAATCTATATCTTTGATTGTACATTATTTGGAAAATAATAGTCCAATACAGAAATTATTAACAGATTGAAGTCATTTTTGTCGAGCCTTCGACTTTAGTCGGTCGAAAAGGCGAGACTAAGCAATCCTACATTCTGTCGTCGGCCGCGGCGTCCACAAATATTCACTCTGTGGTTAAAGTCTTTGAAATTTTAATAACTTTCTTAAACTAAACAGAATTTCTACCAAACTTGGACAGAAGCTTGTTTATGATCATAAGAAAGTATCCAGAAGTAAATTTTGTAAAAATAAAATTCCATTTTTTCTGTATTTTACTTATAAATGGACTTAGTTTTTCTGCGAGGAAACATTACATTCACTCTGTGGTTAAAGTTTTTAAAATTTTAATAACTTTCATGAACTATCCTTGATTTGTACCAAACTTGGACAGAAGCTTTTTTATGATCATTAGATAGTATCAAGAAGAAAATTTTGTAAAAATAAATTTCCACTTTTCCGTATTTTACTTATAAATGGACTTAGTTTTTTTGCCAGAAACAAAACATTCACTCTGTGGTTTAAGTTTTTAAAATTTTTATAATGTTCTTAAACTATCCTGGATTTCTACCAAACTTAGACAAAAGCTTGTTTCTGATTATAAGATATTATTCAGAAGTAAATTTTGTAAATTTTTTTTTCACTTTTTCCGTATTTTACTTATAAATGGACTTCGTTTTTCTTCCAGTTAACATTACATACAGTCTGCAGTTAAAGTTTATAAAACATTTATTAGATTCATAAACTATCCTGGATTTTTTTTACCAAACTTGGAAGCTTCTTTCAATCAAAAGACAGTATCAAGAGGGAAATTTTTATTGATGTTTTTCCTCATTTTTGTTGAGTCTGCGATTAACAGCAAAAGTAGGCGAGACACTGGGTTCCGTGGAACCCTTACGAATTTTTACTATGGTTTCCACCTTCTTATTCAAACAATGAATATGCAGTGAAAATTTTTGGTAAAAAAAAATCAGTGAATTCCCTTGTGGTTTTGGTCATGTTGGTGTTGGTGTTTTATGAGTTTTAATAAATTTCAAAATATATTTTCTTTACCTCAGAATTTACAGCAAATCATTTTTAATGTCAATTTGTCAATTAACACTTTCACTTAACATGTTAATTTTTATACTTAGGTGTTGATGATGTTTTGAAATATCAAGTTTAAAATGAGCATCATTGAAATATGTCAAGTACATATAACTTTCACCATAATTGTTATTTCATCCTACCATCTTCTGCACTCCCAAATATCTTTACTTATTTTCTAGTCTCTCGTGTTGAATGTATTGAAGACATTGCTATCATCAATAATAGATGACATAATACCATTGGCATTGATATTCTATTGCAGGAGGTTTCTTGTAGAATATATGTTATACTAGATCAATGAAAAATGTGTCAAAAAAAAGTTGCAATGTCTTATTTTGTTTCTCCTGTTATGAAAAAAGGGACTGCAAGTACATTCCAACATTTGATAATATTATAAATGGTACATTGTACTACAGTATTACAGAGTCATAAGACAAAAGCAAGTCAAATTGGATTGGGAGCCTTAAGTCTCCTTAGATATTTTGTCAGTGTTTCCTATTCCTATGACATTTGTTGACTATTTTCTCTCTTTTCTGTAGAAAACTTCTTTCTATCATCAGTTATCTAGATATCAACAGGTATGTCCACATAATACATGTAATACAGTATTGCTTGGTATGACAGTAACAAAGGTATAACTACAGACAATAAGTCTTTTCAAGTTAAGCCTCACCATAAAATATTTACAAGCTTGTGAAATTATGTGTCATACAAAAAGAGGTAAAATCTAAGATATTTTTTAATGTTTTCTATGAGAGTTAATATACATCCACCAGCATATGTCAGCTCAATGCTTTTGGTCCATCCCTTAGAAAAAAATGTTACAAAAATAATAAATTTCCTGATCTGGGTTTTCAGTATAACATTGTTATAAAAAAGGGAAATTCCACACATTCAATACATTTAGGATTATTAGGATAGATAACTGTTTTGGCATTATTATACATTTAATAAGCAATCTTCATTTGTAGATCTCTGCAAAGTACATCCATGGCTTGAGACAGAAATGTCATTTTGTCTTCTTGAAACTGTACATACATGTCTGTCATTCCTGTACTCTTATGATTGAACTTTATTCAATCATACATGTACTTATAGAATTTTGATAATTTTATTACTTTTATGACATTTAATTTTATCATACATAATTAAGATAAGTTCATTACTGCTCAGCATTCAGAAATAGATACATTATTTGGTCTGCTGTTTTAAAATGTATTCATTAAATCACTAAATAGCTAGGGTAACCTTTTACAATTACAAGGGATAAGACATAAAATAGGAAACAAATTCTGTAGATTTTGGCCTTTTTAGTGTCTTACCAAGCCTTCAACTAAGCTGTCCATTACATGTTATAATGTAGTATATGTAGGTCAGTGACTGCATGAACCAATACACAATAATCATAAATATAAACCTTTTAAAATTAATTTATGTTTTTTGTACACATATGTACCGTTCAAAAAAGTTGGGGTAGACACATTTAGAATGCATTTAGATTAATATCGTGGAAGGGATAATTATTCCACAAAAATATAGCATAAGATTATATTTTTACACCACAATAACCTCCATAAATATATCACTGCCTTGATGTTAGCATTAAGCTCACAAAATGTATACTTTCAAAATATATTGTACATATGACATTGTACGTTCATACACTAGTTATTAAGGGATTCTGCATGGCAGAAATATAGAGGAATATTGGGTCGTATCTATCTCTTACATTTTTTCGAAGTATTTATAAAAAGTTTGTCCTTTTTTTTCTCTCTCACAAAAACCATTTCAAATACGAAATTTTGTTTAATAATGGTTTATATGATAAGTTTATTTGTTATTAAAACACCGAAAGAGCAGGCTCTAGCTGAATTCTTATTTTAAAAGATTTAAATACATAATTTTAAACTAGAGTTATCTCCCATTTTTAAAAGTATTTGTATTTGTTAGTGTGCAATGAACTGATTAAATAGAAAATTACAAACCCAGCAGTAGTTGTTAGGTGGTTATATTTACTTTGATAAAACTTCTGGTACAACATTGAAAATATATAAAGTAAATATTTAAAAAATGAAACTTTAAAAGTGTAATGAATTCAACAGGTGCTTATCCATTTATTTCTTTTCATCATTTAAATCTTAATAAAAGCATTGAAATATATTACATGGTTATAAATTTTCAGTCAACCGTTTAAAATATGTTACTGGTAATACATCTTTCCAAAAAAAGATTTATAATACCAGTATTTGCATTAGAAGCTCTTTGAATAATTTGAATAAGCTTAATGTATATGTGTTAAAAAATGACTATTTATTAGGTAACAATTTTAACTTTTAAGTCATGTTTCATATAGGACAAGATATCATTCATACAAATCTTTTCTTATTCACTTGGACAGATAAAAATGATTTATTTTTTTTATAACTTTTAGTCAGAAAAGTGCCTTTTTCATGGTTTGATTTTTAATGTAGGTACCGTTTTTTTTTTCAAAATAAATCGACTGTATTGTGGAATATTTTTTATGCCCTTCTACAAGATTTTGTTTATAACATGCATCATATTACCATGATGCTTCTGAATCCAAGATATTCTAAACATGTAAAAACATCTGCAAATTCTATACCTTATTTCATAACACAGAGTAAACAATTTTTGTTTTGATATTTTGGTGAAACTGTGGATTCATTATTATTATTACATTGTATTTGGATATCAATCGGAACCAACCAAAATAGATAAATCAACAGTAGAAGAATATCTGTTAATACCACATTAAATCTTGGATTATTTGATTAGAAGATTACAAATATAGTGAGCCTCTTTTTAAAATTTTAACATTATTACAGTATGAACTAGGCAATGTGTTTTTTAAAGGTTTATATTTACAGGTTAAATATGTTACCTTGTCCAAACTTGATAAATTGTAAAGATAAAGAAAGTCTGTGTTTATAGAGAGTACAGAACTTCTTTTATCCATATCCCAACAATGAATTTAATCTTCCATTCATATAAGATCAACATTTATGGTAAAATGGCATGTGAGAAAACTTTATACAATAAATGAGAGCTATTTATCCTTTTATTTAATGGCACAGATAGGCTGATTTTGACTGAAGATAACTGTGAATAATTAATGAAATCATCAATAATCTGGTTTAGCTGACTACCATAAAGATGCTTAAAAAGTCTGAATTAATGGCGTAATAAGATTATCTCTGAATTAGTTATGCTTTTCCCATTTAAGCTTAATATAGACTTGCATTAATATTTATCTTGGTTACTATTGAGGTTGGGTAAAAACTGGATCTCAGAAGTAAATTAATTGGGTTTAAATTGACTTCTTCTAGACATTAATTTTGAAATGCAAATGTTCTCAGACAATTATCACAATTATTATCTGCAGTTTTTTTTTTTTTTTTATAGTATAAACATATTACAGGTTAAATAATAATTTATTTAATTTTTAAAAAGAATACAAAATTTTGTTTAATTAATTTTCTAAAAAATGAATACAACTCATATCAAATAGTGATCTATCATTTTTATTTATTTACTGAAAATTTTATTTAGCAGGTAATTGCTAATACATATGTATTGAATTAAATCTTTATGATTATGTTTAGTTGTCCAATTTACCCCATACGTGTACTTCAGGTGTTAAAATTTAACTTTTTCAAACTTGAACCATTATCCTCAAAACTTTTGAACAATTTACATTGTAATAGAACTATTTTCTTTACCATTACAGTTATATCCTATTCTTTTGAGAACCACTTTTAATTGGAAGTTTTTATGTATTTTAGGTTTACATTTATCGGTTTACATATATACTTACCTTGTTAAAACTTTAAATCCCTCGTCAAAAGATTCCATAATTCCTACCCCATTGATCGGTAGAATGATTGATCTGCCATGTGCGATCATCTATAAATCGATTCACAGGTTATTAATTATAGCAAATTTTGATGATATCTTCAAACGACTAGTCTTAGACTTGTTGTCACATATCTATGAGGGGAGGATTTTCATTGACTAACACATACGTTTTGAGACATATATCAAGGATTTAAAATAATTTGAGCATGTTTAATTATAACATTTTTGTTATATTGTGTTACTGTGTGTAAATATTGTCTGTCAATAATTAGAAAAATTTGGCCAATTATAGCCGTCACTGATAAGACAAGTCAATTGTTACTCTGGTGTTTAGTTAACTTTAAACAATTGATTTTTGTGATAGAACAAATTCTTGGCAACCAAGTTTGCACAAATACGAAAAGTAAAACAAAGATGCACATGGTTTTTGGTGCATTTGCTTTCTATTTCTATGCTGTTTGGATTTGATTATAGGAATTTACTGCAGTATTATGGAGTAAAATAAAATAGATATAAAAATACATTTTTGTTATATGTGGAAAATAAATTCAAAGTAAAGTGATTCAAAGTGAAGGATTATAAATTTAGTTGGATTAAAATTCTGTGATATAATGACTTATTATAATAGTAAGGTAATGTTGACTTTAGACCATAGTCTTAGGCTTAGTGCAGAACATTTTCATTCTGTATATCCAGGTGGTTTTAACATTCCTAACTGAATTAAAATAAAAACTTGATCTTAAGAAAAGTGCCCTGGTCAGTTCAGATACTGAGTATGAAATATACATTTAATCCACGATTTTTATTTTTAGAATTAGTCCTATTCAATTTTAAATTCCAAAAGCTAAAGAATATACATATACTGACTTGAGTAAATTAAACTCCAAAAGCTAAAGAATATACATATACTGACTTCAGTAAAAGTTTTAATTTCAAACTTTGCTAAAATTCTGTTGGATGAATTCTTGAATTCATCTACTGGTATGCAAAATGAGCTCTTTCCTATTTATAAAACAGATTCACCTCTGTATATGTACTACATTGTATTGTTGTGGACTAATTTGAATGAATAGACTTTTTTTTTCAAAATGGTGTCATGAAAGTTATTTGTCTTGCAATTATTTGATGAATAAAAAAAAAAGAAATTTCTGTTGAAAATGAATGGACACTTGTTCCAATCTATGTTTAAATTGCAGTTCAAATTCTATTTGCTACTAACATTTTTATTCAGAATCTATAAAAGTTTGGACTCGTATCCACTTTAGGTTATAAATGACTATAAATACAAAGATATTAAGATTTTTTTACTCAATAATCTTTAAAAAGGTCAGTAGAAGATTTCACAGTTGTGCATTTGATGCATAGTAATGCATGAATTTCATGTTCACAATGACTATTAGATAATATGCCCCCTAGTTATATTGGAATGAATATATCTTTCAATCTATTTTATAGTTTGGAATGATAAGCTGAAGGCATTTAAAACAATGTTGATAAACTAATAAGTTTGGAATAAGAAAGAACAACACCATATACACATTTGTACATAGAAACTGTTGAGTCAACACGACAAAGCAATTCAGTTTAAACTTTAAAAGGTTTTTGTACTAATTTTCAAACACCTACTACTGTTAAAATCAATAGACGCTATGTTCGAACAATGTTTTTACATTTGATTAGACAGTTTAAATGGATTTTCTTCTTTTCGTTTTATTAATTTTATTAATTGTTTTATCACATCTTAATTGCTGTCAATTGTCAAAGTAAGGTTCATGCTGAGTTACGTGATTGCTATTAATTGTATCAGAATTGCTTTTAATCAAGTTATTGGAAAAATCTGTTCTGTTTGTTGTTAGGAAAGTGTTTCCCCTTAAAACATCATTACTATCATATTTGTCAGGCCTGAAAAGTGATTGCTTTTTGATTTTGAATCTTTTGGATTCAACATGTAAAAGTTCTGTGAAGTTGTTGCATAGTTACAAAATTTGCTACAATAGAAAAGTCAGGTTCATTGGATAATCTGTGCAGACTTAATGCAAACTAAGGAGATCCTATCTGCTTATTAATTGTTTTCCCTCATGCGTTTATACTTCCACAAAAGACTATCAATTGTATTTATGATGACTTAATTGTCAATGACTAATAATGAAATAAAGTTTTAACATTATATATTAAGGCATAATTGGTAGTCTGGAAATGCTGAGAAAAAACAACCGTTTCTACTGGATTTCCTTTTTGTTATTCTTTTGTCCTAGTAGTTTAAAGTATTGGACACCAGTTGACACCATTTTAAAGTACCCAGTATATGGAAGTATTCAGTGAATAAAAGTTTTTTATTGAATTTATATGTGATTTACCTTCCATATGTCACAACCCTGTAAACATGTAGTTTGGTAACTAGGAAGTTCAGTGAGACATATAATCAAGGCCTGTTTCAAGGGGGTTATTGGCACCCAGTCCTGCTTAAATTGAACAAATAAATGGAAAATGTATGTCCTGGACCACTTGGGCTTTAATCTGTCCCCAAACCCTATTGTGTTTTCCTGCAACCTTGAGTTCTTTAATGGGGCCAATACAGCCATTTTCAAAAGGGGGGTTCCTAACCCAGGATATAGGGGGTGGGGGTTCTAACAATATGTCCCCATTCAAATTCATTGATTGTTAAAAAAATAAGGGGGGTTCCAACCCACTGAACCCTCCCTTGGGAGACGCACCTAATTGCTGCATGCATTGATATGTTCAAACTGAAAAAGCACCTTCTTGTACTTGGTCTTCTTTCAGTGTTAATTAGCATTTACATTTATATTCTATCTTCATGTATATTTTATTTATTTAATTGATGAATGGAACATTACTTAAATTATACTTCCAAAAGTTTGAAATAGGAAATTAAATTTATTATCAAGTAAAGTATATTGAATTTATTTAAAACATGCATTTTCCCCCTGATATTGAGGAATTATTGCACCTGTCAAATATAAATTTTAAATACATGAACAAAGGTAAATAGAAAATAAACCTTTTATAAACATGGCATCAATCTACATTCCTCTTAATGCTCTAAGGTTCTTCTTTATACATGCAGCATGGTTATACAAATATTTGTTCTCATTTCTTTACTTGAATTATGGGTCTTTTCTTTATAAGGATTTAAATCTAACACATTGAATTTATTATGAGTGCACTATACTGCAAGTGTTGATTCATCAAAAGATTCTGTTTTCAAAAGAAGGTTGCCTATCTGATTCAATCCCTGTCCCAAAGCAAGTTCCTTAATATTAAGTCACTTTTCATAGGTAAAAATCTATTTTATGATATCATTAGTAATGCAAATGATGCAAATTTTTATTGCTTTATATCTTAACGAGAAAATAATGAGGAAAATGATCAGATGAAACATAGATGCAGGCAATATACTAATGTGGATTCATTAATGTTCGTTGGATACCAGTTTTCGTGGATTTCGTAGGTACAGGAGAACAACGAATTTAGATGTTCAACGAATAACGCATTTTCTAAAGGAATGAATGCAGACTGTGCCAAAACCATGAATACGCAAGTTTTCTTCAATCCACGAAAATAAATGAATCCACAGTAAGCTATATTTTCTTGTTTATTTTTAGATAAGTTACCCACCTGTTCAGCAAAGACCAGCATGGACACAACCCTTGACTCTCCTCTCAGACGCTGGTGGTTACACTGGAGTAGAAGTACCTCAATCCAATCCTCTTCCATATCTCCAGACTGGAATTTCAACATTTACAATTCCATCAACAGTTTGGACACCTGTCAATCAGGGTCCTGCACCACGCCCACCTACTCTGAGGAGTCGCCCACTAAGTGCTGGAGCAACAAGAAGGGGAACAACTACAACTAATGCATTTGAAAAGTTTCAGACCATTGGTGGAACACCAGTGGCATCTCCTGTTGCACAACGACGTAAGTATAAGATTGCGCCTCATGTTAAATATGAAAGAAAGGAGTAGGTCACAAAAATGAAAAATCAATCCCTCTTATAACGCAAAAACATACAAAATCTAAAAATCTCCTGTTGAACAACGATGAAAGTAAAAAAATGTACCTGATGTTATGTTGAATACAAAAAGAAGAAGTATAGGTCTCAAGGAATATGATCACCCAAATGAAATATCAAATTCTAGCTAGTACACAAAAACAAAGCAACATATTTAAAAGTTTAATAGAATTGTAGAGTTCAGATGGTTCCCACGATATTTGTTTGTGGTAGTTTCTTATCTATAGCATTTGCCCATAAAAAAAATCAAGACAGATGGAGACAATCTTAGAAGTCCCCCCCAGTGTTTTTCTAAGAATAAACTGATTCATAAAGACATAATTCACTGACTGTAAAACATGGGAACTGTTAGTTGCACGCTATATAGTGTTGATTTACTTATTACTATGGAACACATATTTCTTTTCTTTTTCTTTGTTGAAGCATTTTGTTTTTTGTTGGATAAAATAACATTCACTCATATAGTTAACTTTACGTTATTGTGAAAGAAATAGCTATTATATCTATTATCATTATGTCACTATATATTCTATTCTCCACTGCCTAGATAATATCAGTTAGTTATATAATAGTTGAAACTTTAAAATTTGTTCGGATCCGTGTGTACTTTTGAAATTATTTTTCATCTCAGTACTGTTTTAAATATGAATACAGTTTTTAAAAGGTAATGTGAGATTAAGAGAAATGATGTGACAACTTAACCATGTAATGCTTTCCCCCCTTTTTTTTTGTTAACACTATTGAAATGCATAATTTAATTCTACCGGCATATAAACTAACATTTTTGTCGAGCCTGCAACTTTTGTTGCAGAAAGCTCGACATAGGGATAGTGATCCGGCGGCGGCGGCTGCGGCGGCGGCTACGGCGGCGGCGGCTACGGCGGCGGCAGCGGTGTTAGCTAACTTCTTAAAAGCTTTATATTTTAGAAGGTGGAAGACCTGGATGCTTCATACTTTGTATATAGATGCCTCATGTTACGAAGTTTCCGTCAGTCACATGTCTAATGTCCTTGACCTCATTTTCATGGTTCAGTGACCACTTGAAAAAAAAGTTCAGATTTTTTATAATGTTGAATTCTCTCTTATTATAAGTAATAGGATAACAATATTTGATATGTGCGTACCTTGAAAGGTCCTCATGTCTGTCAGACAGTTTTCACTTGACCTCGACCTCATTTCATGGATCAGTGAACAAGGTTAAGTTTTGGTGGTCAAGTCCATATCTCAGATACTACAAGCAATAGGGCTAGTATATTCGGTGTATGAAAGGACTGTAAGGTGTACATGTCCAACTGGCAGGTGTCATCTGACCTTGACCTCATTTTCATGGTTCAGTGGTTATAGTTAAATTTTTGTGTTTTGGTCTGTTTTTCTCATACTATATGCAATAGGTCTACTATATTTGTTGTATGGAATGATTGTAAGGTGTACCTATCTAGCGGGCAGATGTCATGTGACCTTGACCTCATTTTCATGGTTCAGTGGTCAAAGTTAAGTTTTTGAGTTTTGGTCTTTTTATCTAGTACTATATGCCATAGGTCATCTATATTTGGTGTAAGGAAATATTTTATGATCTTTATGTCAGTCGCGCAGGTTTTATTTGACCGTGACCCCATTTTCACGGTTCATTGCACAGTGTTAAGTTTTTGTGTTTTGGTCTATTTTTCTTAAACTATAAGTAATAGGTCAACTATATATGTTGTATAGAAGCATTGTTAGCTGTACATGTCTGCCTGGCATGGTTCATCTGACCTTGACCTCATTTTCAAGGTTCATTGGTCTTTGTTTAGTTATCTTGGTTAATGTTAAGTTTATGTGACAGTTGTATTAAAGCTTAGCTTTATACTTAGGACTATCAACATAATATCAATGATTAGTATAGAAGGCGAGACATTTCAGCGTGTGCACTCTTGTTGTAATCAGACATGAAATTATTGTTTACATTTTTGTTTTTTAGCAACATCAAGTTGTGGTTGGGTTGGTAATGCAAGACAGCAAACAACTTCATCAGAAACTTTACGTCTTCAAGAAAAGGTATGAATGATTTTCTTAATCATTATCATGAGCAGGTTTTTAGGATTTCATTATATATACCAAAGGTCCACCTTTTCAATGTTCTTAAATATTACAGAAAAACAAAAGAGGAGCAGGCAAATAAGTTGATCTTTGTCATACAATTTGAATACATTTTTTTGTACTATGAAAATATTATAAAATTGAGAATAGAAATGGAATATGTCAAAGAGATAACAACCTGACCAAAGAGCAGTCAACAGCCAAAGGCCACCAATGGGTATTCAGCACAGCAAGAAAATCAAATGAATATTTCTGGGGTTTTAAGATGCAGCAGGAAATGGACTCTGCAACTTTCATACAAAATGTGGAAGAAGGGTAAACAATTTTTGAAATATTTTCACAATTTTTGAAATATTTTCACCATTCTTGAAATATTTTCACAATTTTCAATTTATGTATGCAGGAACAAAGGATAATGCAGCTACAAGAAGAAGTTTCCCGTCTGCGTGCTATGGATATGGAAGCCTATAAAAAAGACCAACAAATACAATTATTACAGTCTCAGCTCTCAGAGGCTCAACAGAGGATGTACCAACAGCCTTTAATAATGGGAAATGACCCTGACTTCACACAGAGAATTGTACATTTAGAAAATGAAGTCACTGCCAAAAAGGAGGAAATTGCAGCTTTAAGGGAACAGGTAAGGAAAAAATGATAGACACATTTTTGGTGAATTGTTTTAAGTTATTTTCTAGGAATTGTTATCATTTAAAAGTCATCTGTCCAAGTAATTAAACAAAATTTGAAGATGAAAAATTCTTGTCACATTAATTTAAAGATGGGCATTTGAAAATGCAAAAGTATATTCTCTTATCATGGGGTTTTTACTATGATCAGTGTTTTGTTTATTTTTATGAATTTGAGAATTTTAATTACCATATTGTCAAATTTAAACTAGATTTACTCTGTTTAATTTTATAGGAACTTGAAGAGGTAATTCTAAGTTAATCACAATTTATTCACTAAAATGTCCATCCATTAACTGGATAGATGGTAATAATTGATAGGTTAATACTGGTTTAGCTAGTTAGGAGAAATTAAATTCATGGTAAAATTAGGTTTTGGCTAAAGTTAGATTCAGAGATTTGATATATATGTTTAGCTAGTTAGGAGAAATTAAATTCATGGTTAAATTAGGTTTCGGTTAAATTTATTCAAAGATATGATATACCAAATGGATAATCATCCAGATTTTTGCTAGGCTTACATTATTTATGAATTTTTACCATATAGTCTACTTCAGGCTCTGATGAAATGTGTACTTACTATCTGTATGAATTGCTGTTGAGAATCATTAATGGCACTTTAAATTTCAAAATACAAATCTGGTGTTGAGAAAGAAATATAGAAATTTTAACTTTTTTTACCTTTTTGTTTTAACTACTTTTAAGACCCAGGAAGTGTGTTTTTTGCAAACAATTTAAAAATAAAAACTTCTTAGCTTCAAATCCCGAATTCTTTCTGTAGATAATTTGTAAAACATATAATTTTTGTGTCTACACCTAACACTAGTGTGAATGTCTGCTAATTATAACTGTTGTACATGATTTGACCCATGATATAGGCTTACTAATGTAACTGACATTTTAATGAAGAAAACAGCTATATTTGAAGCTTAAACCCCTTTAATGTGTGATAAAATATCTTAGTTATCTCCCCTAGTGAGAAAGATAGTTTTCAATATTAACACATGTATTTAATTTTTGATTTTAGTTGGAAAGCTAATTGAAATAGTTTGTTGAATTGAAAACTACTTTATTGTAAGTCATGGGTCAAATACAAATGTTGTGTATGTTTGTTTTGTTCATGCTAGATGTAACTTGTTGAGACACATGAAGTTTTGTTTCTTTTGGAATAATCCTTTCAAGCAGAATATATTCAAAAATATTTTACTTACATATTTATTTGAATAAGGCGATAAAGGCAACAGAATTTATAAAACACAAGGGCCAATGACACAGCCACACTGTAAAAGAATGATCATTGTAGCATTTTGAATTCAGTAATGAGGGACCTTCCTCACAAAATGACTTTAATTTCCATTGCCATTGCTTTTCCTTCAAGGCAGTTCAAAAAAATTTGTTTAGTCTTAATTTATTTGAAATGAAATAGGAAGAGAAAGTAATAAGAAGACAAACACTTACTACAGATTCCTGGCTTAGCATAGACACATATGGTTAAGTTTATGCAGATTTTTGCAATGTATGGTTCTAGGGTAGATGTTTGGTGGGTGCCATGACTGCTTGCTTTTGGTAATGCAAATTTACCTTGATAAAATTTAAGACCATTTTGATATCAAAAGAATATTTAAACATGAGATGTAATATCTTACCAAGAAATTTGATTAAATGTAACAGATTGTATTGGTGTGCTCGCCTAAAACATTTTGTGTCCCACTTTACATGTTTTTTATACTAAGTTTGTGAAGTTCAGTTTATAACAAAATTGTCTTGTAAATGTGTGTTTTGTCATACATTGAATCAATTTATTTTGTAAAAAAGAATGTATTCATATCCAAAAAGTCTTGCCAAATGATATAAAATCTGTTGTTCCTTCTTAAAGATCCTGTAAAAACTGTGCCATAAATTTACCATTTAAACTTTACAGCTTGTATTATTGCAATCCACTGAGACAAAGGTCCTTCTTCCTGAAGAAATAGCAGAGAAAAATAAAGAATTAAACAATGTTAGAAATGAATTGGAACGTGTTAAAAAAGACAAGGGCATTACAACTGGACTTGTCACCCAGATGCAGCGTGATATGTCCAGCAAAGTAAGTCCGGCATGACTTCTTCAGTCGAGTGGTACACAAATGCATGCTTTGCTTTTTCTCTGTAATTCTTGATGGGTGTGGTTTGGGTGGAAGATTTGCACCAGCACTGAAATGCACCTCACACATTTGTTATATCTAATTTCTTTCTCAGTATTAATAAAAGATGTGATTATCTGTGTATTTTGTTGCATGCTTGATTTCATTCTGTTTTTTCTATGTGTATATATAACCATAATTAATATACTTTATATTTTTCATAAAAAAAGCCATGGGCTGTGAATTCATATTATGAATACAGTACCAGGCCAATGTAAATCGATTTATGATAATTTATTATTCCTGTAACTTTTTGTTTTGTTTCTTGAACATAATCAATGTTGTTCTTCTTTATAGAAATTAACCATAATGCTTTTAATAAAAACATCTCTTTCTTGCATCATATCAATAAAAACTGGTATACTATGAGTAATAATGAATTCACAGCACAACATGTTTCTTTCCATTTACTGTATTAATAGTTATTTTCGTAATTTAAGAAAGAAAAATCATCCAGTGAAATTTAACTTTCCTATTTACTAACATGCTATTTAGTGTTTTATGCTCTTGTTTGTGTAACATATATTTATGCTGTTCTTTGTGTAACCTACTGTTAAGCTATAGTTTGTGTAACCTACAAGTAGCTTTATGCTATAGTTTGTGTAACCTACAAGTAGCTTTATGCTATAGTTTGTGTAACTTACAAGTAGCTTTATGCTCTGGTTTGAGCAATTTAGCTTTAAGCACCAATATGTTAAGTGTATGTTTATTACATTTACCTCACTTATGCTAAAGTGACTTTTGTCAAGGAGAAAAAGGTGTCCTATACTTTATCTTTATGTTAAGGTGGAAAATTTAGAAACCATGGTTACCAAATTGCTATTTGAAATAATTGGGGGGAATAAAAAATACTGTAGCTTATTTCTGAATCCTCAAATGCTAAAAAAATATTATGATAACACACATACTTTTTGTCTCAGTATGCAAATTTTAATTCATAAAATAACTTGTACAATATAAATGTCAAGCAACATTAAAAAAATTGTATTTATATATTTAATTGTAGGACTCAACAATAAGTAAATTTACAAGAGAAATAGAAACTTTGAAGAAAGAGTTAAGAGAGAGAGACACACAGATTACTACAATTACAGCAAAGGTAACATATGTTTTTTTATACCAAAAACCACTAATGCTTTAACTAGTCTAGTCTTCTTGCTTTTGGTCAGGTTAAGATATAGGTTTCAAATTGGTGATTTAGGAAAAATTGTATTTTTTTTTAGATATTTCAGTTTGTGGTGTTGCCAAAGTCTGCATATATACAAGCCTATGGAAAAATTGTATTTTAAATGAATATTTAAATTTGTGGTTCACATTCATCATTGAAATCCATGAAAATGGGTACCAACCAAGGCTTCCAAAAAATATTTGAGCCAGCCGGACATTTCATATCTGATCCCGATTTTAATCCCTTAAGACTTAGTCACAAAAGGCAATTATGGTAATCAGATGGCCATTCCAATGATTGACATAACATTAAAAAAAACGATTTTAAACTTTACTTTGATATGATATGAATTTGATGTACGGATGTAACTGTTAAATTGGCAGCTCATCATTCAAAGTGTGCACATCAGCGTGCTCATATCTGCCTTAGACTTTTTATTTGTGCAAAATGACATTGTCAAAAACTTTACTTTCGTTTCACATTGTTCTAACTGGAGAGGTCAACCGGATGTTGACTTGACAATGGTAAAACATGGACCATAAATGGATACGTAAAATCCGTGTACGTTTACAAAGCACGACTGAGTGAAGAAGGTCTTTCCACGTTATTTCTTCATCAAAATACTTGAAACGAACGTTAGATACATGTTTCAATGATAATTTTAGCATTTTTGAAGAAATGTAGGATGCATAATTAAATTTCCCACCTGTGCACATGCGCACGTGTTCTAGTTCATACGACGTAGTTCTGACGATTTTTCATTTAAAACCTTTTTAAATTTTTCATCAAATCATGTTGATAAACTAATTTCTAATAATTTTAATCTTTTGGACTAAATCAATTAGAAACAAACCGCTGAAAAGTAAGAAAAAAATTGTGAATAAACCGATCAATTTATACGATGTCCGGTACTGAACATAGATCACCTGTCACCTGAACAGGTAGATTTCAGCTGTCCAACTACTAATTAGCCTTGATTAAAATTAGAAAGTATTGAAGTAGGTGTTGTTTTGATAGTAATTAATCATCATGTCACATTTATGACCGGAAATGTGATGATGTTAAAGGCATAAGGTTGGGTAAAAAAGAACGTGAATTATGTAAAAATGACCGAAAAAGCCTTGAAAACTTAAAGTATATGACTGTTTCATGCTTTGACCAGCCGGTCTTTTACCGGACATTATACAAATGACCGGAATATATGACCGTTTTGGAAGCCCTGGTACCAACCAATGATAATGAATATGTTATATAAACATTGGAGTTAACAGTAAACCAGTGACTTTATTCTGCTTTTACTAAGGTACCCAGTAATTATGTAGCCACATATATAATTTATATCCTTTAAGTATTTGTTTATTTTTTTATCAGTTAAACAAGCCAAAGGATACACCACGTACAACAGAAGATAAAGATGCAAGAGAAAAAGAGCTCATAAGTCTTAGACAAGTAAGTGATAATTCATAGCTAGAACATTTTGTGCGATCCTGTTGGTAAAAGATTGTATATCTTTTTAAGGATTTCATGATTAGAATTATTGTTAAACAGAGGATAATGTGTTAATTTTTTTCTACTTTTCATAAAATTAAGACCAGTTATGAAGGTTTATTATTTTCCTCTTTTTATCTCTACTTGGTGTAATTTCAAATATATCTTCATTTCAAAGAAAGCTATAAAGGTTTGGTTTTTTTTCAAATGAAAGCAAGTTGAATCCCACCCATATGCCAGTCCTCACTCTGAAGTCAGGAAAAACATCGTCATTGAAATTAAATCAGAAATTGTTTATTTAAAATAAATGACACAAACTTATCTTTCAGAAATTCAAGTCAGCAGAAAATAAAACACAAGAACAACAAGATCTGATTGTCAGCTTGAAACAAGAACTTGAAAAAATGAAACTTAAAGTTTACGAAGAACAAAGTGTTCAAAAGAAACTTGAGATTGATGTAGAGAAAGTAAAAGCAGAATTGATTGATGTCCAGAGAGCTGAAAGGATGGTCAGGGTAGATATGGAACAAGCTTCCAAAAAGGTGGGTAACAATTTACTGTTTCGGAATTTAATGTATTCTGGGTAAAAAAATCATGTTGGAGTATGAACAATGAAATTACAAACAGTCCTTTAGATTTTGTAATGACAAATAAATCTTAATCTATTAATAGTTTTAAATATATCTTGATTTTCGAAAGTGAATTTTAAACTTATTTAACATTTTAGCTAGTGGCGTCAATGGTTAACCGGTTAACTGGTCCATCAAAAGGACAGAATAATGAATACCAAAAACGCTAACCGGGAATGGGAAAAAAATGGTAGAATGATTAACAATGACTTTTTGAGCAAAATTCATGAAGCATTAATACTGAAACCATTTCTTAATTTTTATTTCAGTCTGAAAGATTTCACAGTAGGATTGTACAGACAGCATTCTCTACTCCTGGTATTAAGGCACCAGAGGCAGAAATTAGTGATGATGAACTTGTTGAAACTTTGAAAAAAGTAATTGATGAACGAACAGAATTTTATAAGAAAATAAAGGACTTAGAAGCAGACTTAAAATTAGCAGAAACTTCTACTAGTAAATTAAAGAAAACAAATGGCAAACTACGCAGTCAAGTGGAAGAAGTTGTTGTAAGTTTGCTAAAGTTGTTAGAATAATGTTCATATTTTTCAGAAATTAAAATAATGTGTATATTTTGATACCAAACTTTTGTTATAGGGTATTAGATCTGAGTGATTTTTGTCATTTGAAATTAATTTTATGTAATTTAAAAAAAAACACCAAACAAATAAAATTAAGCCTCATGTTATCCGTTGATTAAAGCACACATTGAATGGTTTAATTATTTATTTGTTTGCTATTTTGCAGTCACATTTGAAAGAAAACGGATTTTCCTGTAGTTCAGTCAAGCAGGAAATTAGTTTATTGCAGTCATCATCTACAGATGAATCCAATGTTTGGGTTAGAGATGCTCTTGTTAGTATTCTATCTGGTGCTAGTTCATGGGAGCAGCAAATTGACAATGCACTGGAGAAATGTGGTGTTAATGTACGCTTGTCTAGTGATGGTGAGTTACTGTTTCTTCTTCTTATCATGCCTTTATACTTTAAATGTCATAATGGCTGTGTATCAATTCCCTACTTGTTTATCAAACAAATAGTTTAATTTAAAAAAAAATGTAATATGAAAACTACAAGTTTTGTTTGGTAAATATTCTATTTTCATTGACAATACATGTAGGGTGTTTATATTCGAAATATTGTGCAAACATATTTTTCGAAAATTTTGTTACACTTTATAGAAATCAGTTAAAACTTGTCATGCTTTATTCTTTTTGTGTATGGGGAATTATGAATCCAATTCTTGAGATTTTGTGATATAAATCAGAAACATTGATGTTGATATGTTATGAAAGTTAATGCATGTGTTCCTTTTTATGTGAGAGATATAGGCAGATTCAATAATTATTTATAAAAGGTAACCATTTACGAATTTTGTTAAAAAAGAAACAAAAATACAATTTTAAAAGATCCATACCTAAGAGAATCATTAGATTTTTTAAGCATTTTTAATATATTTTATTTAATTGTATCTATTCCTAATGTTTGAATACTATAACTGACACTTGCAATACTTATCATTTTACAGGTCCAGATAAACACATTCTTTCATTATTTTCTAAATGGGAGGCATCAATAAGTGAGAAAGAAAGACTTGTATCACAAATATCTACACTAGAACAACAATACAAAGTAGACTTAGAGCGACAAGTCAGTATCACAAAATCAGATTCAGATAACAGGGTTACAGATGCTGTGGAAAAAGCCAGACTAGAAGGTAAATATTGTTAAAATTGTATTATTATTATCATATAAACAAAACTTATATTTGTAATCTTAAATATGCAAATTAAGATGATCTATACCTGTCTGCTGTTTGTTATAAGATTTGAGAATTGTTTCTAAGTTGCCTATTTTTATTCATCTGTCTTTTTCCTTCTGAAAAACTTTGAAAGCACCTTTTGACCAAAACAAATCTGTTAAAATGATATTTATATATATTGGTCAGATACACAACCTTACAAAATTTATGGTGGTCCATACATGGTACAATTTTGTAAGAAGCTAGTTTTAAGATTTTGCACTAAATTCTTGTTTTAAAGTTTGAAATTTGAATTTGAAAAAAATAGCTATTTATGAATTAAATAGAAAATTTAAAATAGAAAAATTCAAACAACAAAATAACATGACTGAATTTATCTTGACCAGCTGAAGAAAGATTGAACCGAGCACTGGAAGAAATAAAAGCAGTAGAAGAGGAAAAGAGGAGAATTGCTGTGGAATCAGAACAAACGAAGTTAGAAGAATTACAGGAGGTGATAGACAAACTTAGAATGGTAGGTATATCATATACAATAAGTGATAGACAAACTTTGAATGGTAGGATATATCAAATACTATTTGTTATTTCATGCATGTTTAACAATCTATTTTATATTAAACAGAAATGAGCAAACATGTCTATGTTTATTTTAAATTGATTGTTGGTTTACTTCATAAATTCGGTTAAACTATAAAATAGGTGTTTTGTTAAACTTCAATGAAAAATAGTTGTAACAGGATATCAGTCATATCTTGATTTATTTATACATATGCAGTACACAAATGTTTTTGTTTTTATACCCTGGCTTTAAATACACCCGCTTTTAAAAAGTGGGAGTATACTGTTTTACCTCCCATGAATATTTTCGTCACATTTTTCTCAGGAACTACTTGACAAGGATTTCTGAAATTCGGTTTCAGGGTTTATATATGTCAGCTATACTGTGCGATGTGTTTTCAAATTCATCACTCAACAACTTCCTTTTTACTGAACACATGTATTAAATTACACATAGCCAAGTTGAAAATTTTTATCACATTTTTATCAGGAACTACAATACAAGGATTTCTGAAATTTGGTTTCAGGGTTTATATAAGTCAGCTATACCATGTGATGTGTTTTCAGATTCATCACTCAACATCTTCCTGTTTACCGAAATATTTTGGCGGTGAGCAGTAGCAGTTTTTAATAGAACTCTTCACGAGACCACTTTTTTTTTATAGAATTATTTACAGCCTCATTTTAGTATCGATGTTGAATATTTTTACAAAAATTAGTAAGATTTAATATCTGCATATGATATAGCTATAATATTATGTTAATTTTTTCAGGATCTCATGGAGAAGGAATCTGGAAGCAAAGAACAGCTAGAGGAAGCTTTATCACAAGTGTCAGAATTAGAAACATTAAAATTAACAATTGTAGAATTAGAACAACGCAATGTTGAATTAGAAGCAACAATTTCTGAATCTTCTACAAAATATGTGTCAGATTCAGGAGAAAGAGAAAGGAAATATGAACAAGATTTGTTGTCTTTCAAAGAACAAACTAAACAACATTCTGTAACTATTTGTGCAATGGAAGAAAGATTGAAAAAACTAATGAAGAAAAACAAAGAATATCAAGATGAAATTTCTTCACATAAAAAGACGATACAAGGTAAGTTTATTCATTAAGTTTGATACAATAAGCAATAGGCCAACTTTATTTGGTTTATAGAATGATTGCTTGATTGATTTAAATATAAAATTCAATCAATAAAGAATTGTAGAAAAGGTATAAAGCTTGGTGAAAAAATGTGTAACAAACTGTAAATATTTAAAATTGTTTATTGTCGACTATTTATTATTAGCCATGACCATATCAAAATTAGTTTTTGGAAGTTATTTCAATTTTATGATCATATACCCAGGGTTCAACAGTTCAATAAATTTATTGTATTATGGTTGTGCCAATATATATTTATCAAGAAGTAATAATTCTAATTTATATACTTCTATGTACTGAAATCATTTGCTAATTACAAAAAAATAATTACTTTACAGATATGAAGATACAGATGAATGATCTCAGGAATAGAGCCACTGCCAATATTAAACCTGACATCCCTCCAAAGCCAAAGGTCATAGTCCAAAAACCTACACAAGATATCATAGCCATGGAACAACTCATTGTTATGTTGAGGTAAGTCATGACTTTTAAGTGGAGATATCGAGTAAAAGACTTGGAATCTTACCAGTTGAGAATGATATAAGTAAATAGGTGTATACATATTGGTTATGGTAAGCAGTTACTAAGGTCAAAACATGAGTATGTCTTGAAAATACTCTCTGTAGCAGCAATGAAAAGGGGAGACAACTCTTCATTTGTAAGAAAAATCTCTCATTGATAAAAAAGTATAGATTGACATAGTGATATTTTAGTTTACAAATACTTACACAAATAAGACTTTTCTAGTAGCAAAAAAAAAATTACATGAAAAAAACCCATCACTAAATGAACTTGAGATTAATATGATTGTTGATTTTTTAATTGATTTCAGGAAAGAGAGCGGTGATTTGAAACTTAAACTACAAGATCAGGATGATTTGATTCTTGGATTACGACGAGATTTAGCTGGAGCTCATGCTAGATTATCAGATGTCACAGGTAAGTACTGTACTTATGAATTTGAATGGAAATTACTATTCTGGTATAAGAAAACTGCCATACTTATAAGAAAATCCTGTTCTAAACTAACATATGTATATCTTACTGAACAGAATACTGCAAGTTCTGAAGCTTTTGATTTTCGTTTAAATTACAACAAATCTTTTAAATGCACAACAACTTTCACCTTAATTCAATGTTCAGAAAGAACTCAGGATAGTTTGAGCAAATGAAACAATGTTGACTATTCAACAGTTTTATGCCCCTTTTTAATGAAATATTATTTCAAACATTTGTTACTTCAGAGATCTTCTAAATAGAAATTTCTCTGCTGAAACAGTTTAAACAATGTATTTTATTTTCATTGAAAAAATGACGATTATTGAATATAATGAAGGTGTGACAATCCTTTACATTTTAGTAAAATTTTCTCTGTTTTACAGGAGAATTAAGTGAAAGTCAGAAACAGGAAATTGAGAGAAACAAGGATCTGTTGTTTCAGAGAGAAAGAGAACTTATGGACATTAGACAACAGCTGGCTAAATTGTCTAAAATCATTGATAAACAGAAAGAAGAAATGAAATCAGTTGAATGTGATCTCAGGTATGTCAACAAAATAAATAAACACACATAAAATGACTATACTTGATTATATATAGAAAGAAGTAAACACACACACAATGATTATACTTGATTAGATATATTAAATTAAACTCCATGAGGTGAACCAACGCCTGTGTGAATCATTTCGACAGAGTCCCTGAAGTGGATATCTTTAGTATTCAGGGTTGCTGACCATTTGAAGTGTTGTTGTCAATTTGGAGTATTGATTAGATATAGAAAGAAGTAATGCTTAGAAAATATAATTATGCATTTGTCAAGCCTTCAAAAATATGGAGATTTGATTTAAATTCTAAATAAAAGTATTAAAAGATTTGTAAAAAAAGAAAAGAATTCAAGATAATTAAATCCCTATAAAAGTTATATGTTAACATTGTACACATCTTAAATAATTAAAGAGGTCCATGCAAAAATTAGGTCACTTTGATTTACATAAGTTAGCGCAAAGCCAATACAAAATTATAGAGAAAGGAAGTTTTGTTATTGCAATCATCATGGACATAGTGATGATGGTCCATGCAGACTTTGAATCGCTTTGATCTACATTTCACACATTGATAACTTTGTCTAAATTTGAGCACATACAAGTCAAAGAGATAACACTTATTACATAGGGGTAAAGTTCTACATAGATAGTGGATTGCCATAACATTCTTAATGCTATGTGATTCAAGGATCAGAATCGAAGATTTGTATTACTAAACCAGTGAATGAACTTTTGTTGGGATCAACTCCTTTGCTTCCATTGATTTTAGGAAGAAGAAGTTCTTGTAATAGAAAAAAAATAAAAATCATACTTTTATTTCATAATGTTGTGATAATATTTGTATATATTTTCTTTAGTAAAGAGAAATCCATATCGGTGAAATACAAGTCACATATAGAAGAAAGATCTAGAAGAATACTGGAGTTGGAAAGTCAACTATCAATGAACAATGAAGAACAAAAAAAGCAACTAGATCTTCTTGATCAAGAGGTATAATAAGTCAGAACTTTTATTTGTATTCAAATTAGCTATATTAGTTATCTTACATTTATGAGAATAGTTAATTGAATTTAACTAAAACTGTTCCTTAGAATAATGTGAGATTTGTCATAATTTTGTAGATAATTAATTGTACAAAAAGGGAGAAAAGGTTCAAGTAAAGCTGGGTTAACGATTATGTAACTATCATTTCTCCATACAATACTGGTTAATTTAGGTAAAAAGATGAAATAACATTTACAAGAAAATGTAATATAAATTAGCTGCTAATTTATTTATATACACATCTATTAATGTTAACCTTCATGTTTCTATTAACTCAAATAGATTTTAAAATCTAGTTAATTTTATTTGTTACAGGGAAGAATTACTTCAGAAATGACAGCTCTTGGTGCTCAGTGTCGGGGAGAAAGACATGAACAGGTTATTACACGACAGAGGGAGGCACTTTCTGAACTGAGGTCAAGGGTTAAGGTCTTGGAACAGGCCAATCCCCCATGTAAGTTTTTAACATGATTAAAGTCAATGCCAGTTAAAGCGAATTATTTGTATGTACGCTGAACTGTTATGTTCAATTTTTTAAAAATAGCATCAATATTGATTTGCCCATAACTTAATGATGAACACTTTAATTGATACAAAAACATTTTATTGAAGTTGTACGAGAGATAAGTACTAAATGACATTTTAATAATGTTTATGAGTAGATAACCGATAGCCATAGTTGTTTCCTTCCAACACATTTAAATACAACAAATGGAAGTTTTTAACGACATTGACTGGCTATACAGCCCTTGCACATTTAAATACCCTTTTTTTTTTAAATTTTTACAGTGCCTACAAAGGATCAGGCTTTACAGCAAGTATTAGTTCTGAAGAAAGAGCTAGCAGAAATGAGAGCCAACCAGGCTTTGTCTGAAGACAGCCATATACTGAATGTATCATCACTAGACAGAGAGGTTAACAGAGCTAGAGGACTTCTGACTAATGTTAATGCTGAGGCTGACATGGAACGTAGTGCTCATAGAGAAACAATGGATGCCTTAGAAGCTAGTGAAAATACTGTTAGTTGTTTAAATAGGCATATGCAGTAATCATCTTTTAAAATAAGTTTTCATGAAGCGTTTGAAGTAAAGTTTTTCTAAATATTATTTAACAATGGTCAAGGTCAAAATGAAGCATTGACCCAGGTGTGGTAATCAGAATAAATTTTACAGAATTGGAGACTTTGATTCACATGTCTAATCAAACCTTCCATCAGCAGCCTTTAGCAAAGTTTTGGTAAAAAATCAAAAAAATCAGGAAAACAAGTGAACATCAATGGATAACTTATTTCAATTCTTATGTTCTACTCATTGAAGATTAAAGAAGAGCTTTTAGTAATCAGATAGAAAAGTTCATTTTTTTCGATAATTTATATCATATATAAGTTTATTATAATAATAAAGCTATCTTTTGTTTCAGTATTTGACACTTCTCAGAGCAGTTGCTAGCTGTCTTGATGTTGATTCTGTACAAGGATTACGTCCCATTGGTCACATTCCAAAAGACGAGCGTCAGCGACTGATGGATGAAAGAGAAAGAGCTTGTGAAGCCTTGACGGTCAAAATCAAATTAATTAGGGAAAGAATTGACAGGAAAGATGAACTGTTACAGGGTTATGAGAGAGATCTAGCAAGGATGAGGTAAAGTTTATTTTAGAAACAATGTAAATTGGTCAAAAAGAAAAGTTATCTGAATATGCATGAAATAATTGTAAGCCGTTTGGTTTTGTCGACCACTCTTTACCTGTTTGCCCTTCACATATAACTATAGTTATACTGAAAAATGTTGTCATATTTGGACAGCAGCTTAGCAAAGATGAGTAGTTGTAACATGTACATGCTTTTAAATGTCAGAAACTTTCTTCCTTCAAAGGATGCATCCTGGTTTATATTTGGTAAATTGAAAACTAAACCTTTTTGAACTGTCAGCAATTGGCATTAAATGATTTTTTTAACTGAAAAGTTTGCCATTCTCTTTTTTAAAAATCTCTTTTTCTTTGTATTGTTGCAAACTTGGCCAGTTTTATAAGCAGCCTCCACTTTTAGAAACACCATTGAAGTTTAATTATGTGTTCTTTGGTCAAGAAAACCATTGTATTTCTTTAACTTGTCTTTCAAATTTATTTTGTCAAACTTTTTCTTTTTATTGAGTCTTGTGAATTTAAGCTAGGTTGAAGATTATGAATCTAATATGACTCTTTCAGTCTTATTTCATGAACTATATACAAGCAGTAAGAGGTACAACCTCATACACTGACATGTAATCAAAGGTGTCCATGTGCTGTATAAAAGGAAAGGACTTATTGCAGTAGTTATAAATTAGATATTTTTAATGAAATGTTTATTTCATTGTTTCAGACAAGCAACAGAACTAGCAGAAAAGAAAACTACACAAGTTGATAGTCTAGCAGTAAGTACTATTATTCAAACTGAGTATGGATAGTTTGACACTTCTCTAAGCTATTGCTAGCTATCTGGATGTGGATTTTGTACAAGGATTACGTCCCATAGGTCATATTCCTAAAGACGACGTCAGCAACGAATGGATAAAATAGAAAGAGCTTGTGAGCCTCAAGTTCTTGAATTCAATTGATCATATATTTGTATTATTATGAATTGATAACTTTAATTTGGCAGGTAGCTTAATTCAGCAGGTTGTATTTAAATGGAAATTTCTACCCTGACTCGTTTTAAGCTTATATGTAAATTTTCTTATAAACTTGATGAGAACTACATGTTAAAAAACTGTAATAGTAAATCTGCTGAAACTCCTGTAGATTTTCAATAATTTTATTGTTTCTTTTTTAGACTGATATAAAGAATAGAACAGAAGAAACCCACTACTTACGAGAGTCTTTGAACAGAACAAGAGATAGACTTGACCAAGAACGCAGACTTAATTCAGCTATCAAACAAAGGAAGGTATGTCAGTATGAATTTTTTAGCTCACCTGGCCTAAAAGGCCATGTGAGCTTTTCTCATCACTTGGCGTCTGTCGTCGTTAACAATTTTTCAAACATCTTCTCCTCTGAAACTACTGAATGGATTTGAATGAAACTTAAAATGATTGTTCCTTAGATTATCCTGCACAAAGTGTGTGCTTCGATTTTTGATCCGTCAAAAAACATGGCCGCCGTTACTTAAAATAGAACATAGGGGTCAAATGCAGTTTTTGGCTTATATCTCAAAAAACGGAAGCATTTAGAGCAAATCTGACATGGGGTAAAAATGTTCATTAGGTCAAGATCTATCAGCCCAGAAATTTTCAGATGAATCAAACAAACCATTGTTGGGTTGCTGCCACTTAATTGGTAATTTTAAGGAAATTTTGCAGTTTTTGGTCATTATCTTGAATATTATTATAGATAAAGATAAACTGTAAACAACAAAAATGATCAGCAAAGTAAGATCTACAAATAGGTTAATATGACCAAAATTGTCAATTGACCCCTTAAGGGGTAAATGTCCTTTAATGACAATTTTTCACAATTTGTTCATCATATTTGCTAACTTTAAAAAATCTTCTCCTCTGAAACTACAGAATGGATTTGGATGAAACTTAGCATTATAGTTCCTTAGATTATCCTGCACAAAGTGTGTGCTTCGATTTTTGATCCGTCAAAAAACATGGCCGCCCTTACTTTAAATAGAACATAGGGGTCAAATGCAGTTTTTGGCTTATATCTCAAAAACTAAAGCATTTAAAGCAAATCGGTAAAAATGTTCATTAGGTCAAGATCTATCAGCCCTGAAATTTTCAGATGAATCAAACAACCCATTGTTGGGTTGCTGCCACTTAATTGGTAATTTTAAGGAAATTTTGCAGTTTTTGGTCATTATCTTGAATATCATTATAGATAAAGATAAACTGTAAACAGCAAAAATGATCAGCAAAGTAAGATCTACAAATAGGTTAATATGACCAAAATTGTCAATTGACCCCTTAAGGGGTAAATGTCCTTTAATGACAATTTTTCACAATTTGTTCATCATATTTGCTAACTTTAAAAAATCTTCTCCTCTGAAACTACTGAATGGATTTGGATGAAACTTAGCATGATAGTTCCTTAGATTATCCTGCACAAAGTGTGTGCTTCGATTTTTGATCCGTCAAAAAACATGGCCGCCCTTACTTTAAATAGAACATAGGGGTCAAATGCAGTTTTTGGCTTATATCTCAAAAACTAAAGCATTTAAAGCAAATCGGTAAAAATGTTCATTAGGTCAAGATCTATCAGCCCTGAAATTTTCAGATGAATCAAACAACCCATTGTTGGGTTGCTGCCACTTAATTGGTAATTTTAAGGAAATTTTGCAGTTTTTGGTCATTATCTTGAATATTATTATAGATAAAGATAAACTGTAAACAGCAAAAATGATCAGCAAAGTAAGATCTACAAATAAGTTAATATGATTAAAATTGTCAATTGACCCCTTAAGGGGTTATTGTCCTTTAATGACAATTTTTCACAATTTGTTCATCATATTTGCTAAAAAAAATCTTCTCCTCTAAAACTACTCAACCAAATTCAACCAAACTTCATTTGAATGATCAGGAGGGTGTATAAAATAAAGTTTGTGTTTTATTTTCTATTTCGTCAAAAAACATGGCCGAAGGCATTGTTTACCAGGTGAGCGATTCAGGCTCTTGAGAGCCTCTTGTTTCATATCGAGACTGAAATAAAACAACTTTTATTTATAAATAGAATAAAGTCAAAGTTTTATAGACCTTTGGAAAAAGAAATTTGAATATTCAGCATTTTAATCTATTGACTTTTTAGTAGAATAGAAATTGAACCAGTTCTTGAATATGGTATAACGTTACCGTATTATTTTTAAACAACAAACATTTAATCAACGAAAAAAGGAAGATAGATATGTAGATCTAAGTGTTGTTTTTATTTCGGTTGCTCTTTTTAACTATAGCATCGATTACACCTTATTACAATCTTCATTTGAAATTTAGAAAAATGTGCACTTATTGATATTTTAATTCTTAACAAGATATCATTACATTGCAGACGTTCCATCTCGAGAATGAGAAAGCACACATACGACCACCATCACATAGATGTCCTCCTGAGGATATTTTTGGAAAGGTAATTATCACACAAATAGTTGATGTATTGAA
Organism: Mytilus galloprovincialis; assembly: GCF_965363235.1. NCBI lineage: Eukaryota > Metazoa > Mollusca > Bivalvia > Mytilida > Mytilidae > Mytilus > Mytilus galloprovincialis. The sequence goes on along the minus strand of NC_134850.1, from coordinate 40,548,417 downwards.
AGGATCTGTATCTGTTAATGCCTTCTTTTATATAGACACAAAGGTGACCGACTGATTGTTGTAATGACCAAACATTCATCAATTAACTCAGAAAGTTTCTCTGTTGCACTGCAATACTTACTCTTTGTAGACATAAGTTAAAATCATGAGAAAGAATTTCTTACCCCCTGATTATAAATGTCAAAACTGCACTAATTTTTACTTGATTAGCTGTCAAAAATTAACAGTTAAATCAAAGATTGTTATGAATATTGAAAAGGAAAAATGATGAGAATATTATGTTCAAAACTTTGTATGTATTTAATTGAAATTTTTAGAATGCTGCTAAGAAGAAAGCAGAAAAAGAAGCATCCAAGAGAAGAAAATATGAAATAAAAACTTTGAAACAGGAATTAACAGACAAAGAAAGATCCCTTTTTGAAAGTGAAAATAGATTGTATACAATAGAAAATAGTATGGTATGTATAGAAAGTATTTCTTGAGAATTGAGACAAAAAGAGTTTTGTTTTTGACAAATGGTCAAGTTTACTTGAGAATTAGTCAACCAATCGTCTTATTTTGTTATGTTGTTTTTTTATGTCTAAACTGAGATCAAGATTAATGTCAGTGATTTTCACTTTTGCTGTTCATGAGTGCTGGTCCAGGACTTCTCGATTGATGAACAAAAATTGGTAAATTTTTTTCTATGTAATAGCTTGAGATCCATTTAAACAGTTTTGTTTCAGGAGTTATGGTTCATGGTTTCTAAAACATGGAATGTAATTTTTTTTTTTTAACTTTTGTAATTGTTGCAAAGCTTATTTAGATAATGTGGTAAAAGTGCTGATGAGACAACTCCCATCCAAGTCATAACATGTTAATTAAACCATTACATGTCAAAGTACAGCTATTTATTTATTTAGTCTGTTTTTGGGTTGATTTTTTTTTTTGCATCATAAATTATTGCATAATTTTTTAAAATAACAGTACTAGTATATTAAGGAATATAATTTTATTTTATTTTCAGAGCATGGAAAGGAGAATAGAAGCAGAAGTAGAGTCCTAGTTTTTAACCCCAGAGCTATAAATAGACTATGTTATAAACCCTAGATTAGACCTTACTCTGATGATGTCTCTGGGCAACTGGTGCTTCATAACTATCATAGAGAGATTGGATAGACAGCTTGTATACAAAACATACTAGTTCATAAAAAGATAACAAATATTTAACATGTGTTATATTATCATGTGTATCAAATTGAACAAGCAATAATATATATTCATTTAGCATCAGTCAGTTAAAAGATGCAGGTTTTGAGATAGCGTGCTCATGGTCGGATGATGTTGACACTTGTTAATCAATTAAAAAACAAAATATTTTGGTTCGTAATTAGTTTTTGAAAGCATTGTTATTTAATGGAAATTAGGTATCTGACGATTGGGATTTTTAAAGAAATTAAAACAATTTAAGTATTTTGAACGTGGTTCAGATTTACATTATAAAATTTCTGCTTAGATCAGTCCAATTGATGTATAAGTATTTTGTTGCATGTAGTTTTATTGTTGTCTTAAATGATATAAGAAGTGGAATGATTGCTGGTGAATATTATAGTTTATTTGATAATTTTATATAGCAGGAAAAGCTCTAATGATAGCCAGGAATATCAAATTTCAGGAACAGCTCAAGAGTCTGATTTTCTTATTTTTATTTCTATTAAAGATCTTTTTCATGATAACAACATTGAACTTAGGTAGTTATTATTTAGAAGTATTAGAATAGGTCTATTAAGTTTAATTGATACTTGAGTTTGTATTTTTATATTGCTTAGTATACTATTTACCAATTGATAACATTCCCTTACTTAAACTTTACATTCATTAATATGAAATATAAAAACCTCTTTGCTGAATAGGAATAAGATGAGATGACTATTTTTTAATTGTGATTTTTCTGTTTTAAGATTTACCCACATTGGGGACTTACATGAAGTTTGATTTTAAGAGAAATTTTTTTTTTAAATTACAACAGAAAATTTATTGAGTCTGACATACTTATGGCTATTTTGATTGAAATGTATGGGGGAGGATAGGTAGGGATTAAAAAATACCCCTACAACGCAGAACCATTTTTTGATAATTTTGCATAATGGTAATAGACACATACTGAAAAGCAACACACGTCCAACATTCAATAATTAAAAACTTTCCTTCCTACCCTCCCACATACATTTTAATGGAATAGCCCTATGACAAAATACTGAAAGCTGTTGGAAAATATAAAAATGTGTTATGATCATGTTAAATAATCAAAATATTTTGATAAATTTGTCTTTTATTCATGCATTTTATTGTAATTTATTTTTTATATTGTAGAAATTGTGGTATACATTGTAAACTGTGATACAAATTTTGGACATTATTGTCTATGTTTATTTATATGTTATATTGTTTTTTTTCAATGTTTTTAGAAATTCTGAGAAATATTACATTTTACTGTTTCCGTCCTAACTGTAGAAATTTGAATATAGTGTAGCTTTCTTATAATGTAAGCAGGCACAGATGACATAATAAACTAGCCAGCTTGGCTCAAATGTCTCATTGTTTTAATAATCTGTCTAAAATTTATGTTCCACTTGTCTTAGCCTTTATCTTGGTTTTTTTTCTTCTTTAAAAAACATTTTCACTATTTTACGAAATTTTCCTTTAATCTTACTTATAATTTCCTTTCTGAGTCGAGTGATATGAAATTTTTTTCGCTAGAAACTAAGGGGGCACATGCCCATTGTCAATAAAACAAACAACGTGGCCATAGGTAAAATATCGATAAACAGATTATCATTGGTCATCTCAACTTATTGCTTTTCTCACTTCGCTGTACCGGCTCAAGCGAGAAAATAAATCTCATTGAGATTATTATGACAGCATTTTTCATATGCATGGATGATGGGTGCCACTATTGGAACAGGATCTTAGCTCAAGATGCTCAGTTTTTAGTTTTTTTGTACTATGAATTTTTATAGGCATGTTGATCTATTTTTATCTTTTGGCCATGGTGTTGTCTTTTTTCAGCACGCTTTGATATTGATTTTTACACAGTTCTAGTAGTTTCAAAGGAGAATTTGATAACTTTTAGTTTTTTGTTTAGTATCAAAAATGTTGCAAAAAATAAAAATTAGTGAACTTAAGTTTGATCAAAGACATTATTTTCTCTCTTACAATTCATTGTTTACAATATGCAATGAAAATTATGAGCTCTGTGGACTCGAGGAGCCAGTATAGGTAGCTTGATATATGCTTTTGAAGATGATGAATCGATGACAGATTGTTGCTAATTGTCCAGTGGCAAATTGAATTCTGGAAAATAATATGAATATGAACCCTACGGCAATGCTGAGCCAGATTTTTTATGTACTGGCTATATAGCTCACTATATATTTAGTTCAAAATATATAGTTAGTAAAAGAATATTTATATTTGGTATAGGGAATTCTCGCAAGGCTTGCAAGGTTCATCTGACCTTGAGCTCATTTCATAGATCACGGTTAAGTTTTCCCTGATAAGGTATGTTTTTCAAATACAACAAGTAGTAGGTTAAATGTATTTGATATGTACTGAAGTTATAGAGATACACATTGTAAAATTAAAATAAGTGGTATGATTGCCAACAAGAATTATCCACTATAGACCAAATTACATTGATGTAAGCAACTTTAGGTCACTGTATGTCCTTCAACAGTGAGCAAAACCCATACCTTATAGAAAGCTTTACTATCTGTCTGCCAATTTTCATCTAACCAAGGCCTCATTTTCATTTTCAGGGTATAACTATTTGTCTTGCCTGGGTTGAAAGCAGCCTCATTTTCAGGGTATAACTATTTGTCTTGCCTGGGTTGAAAGTCTCCAAATGATAACAATATAGTGGCAGTGGTGGTGTGAACTAATTGTATGAAGTTTTATATTTCAGAAATAAGAAGGCCTGGATGCTTCATACCTTGTATGCAGATGCCTCATTGTTCAGTGAATGCTTGATAACAAAAATTAGTCTTGTCGTGTGAAATAATTATCAAAACTACAATTGGGATATATGGATCCTTGCAAGGCATATGTCTCCTCAGCCTCATTTCTTAGATCACTGATAAAGATACAAGTTTTTATGGTCAAGTCCATATCTTGATACAATAGGACAATTAAATTTTGTGTATTGAATGATTGTCAGGTAAACATGTCTGGCTGACAGGTTTTATATGATCTTGACATCATTTCCATGGTTCATTTGTCAATGTAAAGTTTTTGTGGGTATAAGCAATAAGGTCACTTTATTTGGAGTCTTGGGTGATTGTAAAGTATACATATCTATCTGGCAGGTTTCATCTGACCTTGATCTTATTTTCATAGTTCATTAGGCATTGTTAATTTGTTGTTGCTTTGTCAGTTTATCAGTTACGTAACGGAATTTGTCAAGGGTATTTGGTGTATGAAATGCTTGTGAGTTGTTTATGTCAGTATGGCACCATTTTCATGGTTGAGATGTCAATTTTATTTTTTCATGGTTTTGTCAGCTCATCCGATAATTCAGGGAATTTCGTGTATAGAATGATAACATGGCGTACATGTTGTCTGGCAGGGTTCATCTGACATTGACCTCTTTTTTTAAGGTTCATTAGTCAATTTTCAGTTTTCGTAATTAGTATAAAAATAAGAAGATGTAGTTTGTGATTGCCAATGAGACAACTCTCCACAAGAGACAAATTGACATAGAAAGTGTCGGTTAAGACTGTAGGTCATTGTATGTCCTTCAACAAAGTGCAAAACCAATACCGCATATTCAGCTATAACAGGCCTTATTTACAAATGTATATAAACTATGCAAACGAGAACATTTACGGCCTGATTAATGTACAAAACAAAGAAAGAAAAACATACATTATATACAACAACAAACGACAACCACTGAATTACAGTCTCCTGACTTGAGACATGCAATTACAGAATGTGGCGGTGTTAAACTAGTTTGAAGGCGTCAATCAATTTCTCTGACCTGGGACAGTTGTATTCATAATAGTACAACATGAGAAATAACGTTACCAAAACATGAACACAACAAGATATAAATGTCATGCGTTCGAAACTCTTGTCTTGATTTACCTTCATTAAGAACGCCCAAAGTCAAAGGTGTAAAAGAAAAGGACAAAGTGCAAAAAGACCCCAAAAAAAGACATTCAAAAATTGTCCAATCCATCTCAACTTTGCCTGAGGTAGTTTAAACAATAGCTTCTTAATCATTTCAAAATTTATGAACGGACAATTGATTTTTTTAAATTGTAGAACGGTTTTTTTCCTGATCATGTCAGAACCGAAATACTGACTACTGAGCTAAGGATACCCTCCGAGAATTGATACCCATGTGCTGTAAAATCTTAAAACAAAATGCTATAAATTCAATGCATCCAAAGTGCCTTTTTGGATATACCTTCATCGGGAACGCTCAAAGCGCTGAAGTAAAGGATAAATGAGAGGGGCATTGGCTGTGAAGCTAACGTAAAATAATTAGATTTTAATAAACAAACCTAATTTTAATTTTATTCATCTTCATGTTTCGGAGTTTAGTGAGACGTCCAATTTCTCTGAACTAGTAGACGTTCTTATTTAGGGGTCAGTTCCGTATTCGGGATTTTCTCGTTGTCGTGTTAAATACCCATTGGTGGTCTTGGGATACTGTTGGCTCTTTGGTCGGTTTGTTGTCTCTTTGGCCGTTTTGTTGTCTCTTTGACACATTCCCCTTTCCCATTCTCAATTTTATAATATGTAACTTATATATATCAATAAAAAGTTAATCGCACAGCCCATATCAGCAAAAAAACAAAACACAATTGATTAGTCGAGTTGACCGTAATACTTCCTTGCCACTCATTGGATATAAGTGTAGAAATCTGGGGAAATTTTGATGTGTATATGTGTTTCAGAGTCGTAATGTGTATAATTCTACAGAGAGGATTGAATTCGAACCTGTATTAGTTAGAATAGCAAGGTATTTGTAAATTATTCATATTTTTTATCATTATATCCGCATTTTCTACTACAAACGTGTATTTGAAAACACCAAAATAATGAACAATAATTATTTATTTGCATTATGACAGCATTGTTTTGCGCTGGACATAATCAGCTACTGTGTAAAAGTTGTCTAAAAAAAATTTAGTCTATTTAAACAGCGAACTACCTTTATAAAAAAAAACCCCAGATTAAACAAAAACCCAAACAAATGGTAGCATCAGCAAAGTGAATATGTCATTCATATATATCTGTAGTCGTTGGGATGCTGTCTCATGGAGGGAAACTCGCATCTCCTTTTCGCCGTTCAGCGTGCACATGTCGTTTGCATATTTTTGTCGCTAGGTTGCTGTCTCATTGACGTTTACCCCACACTCTGTTTGTTGCACACTATATATTTGCAAACATGCAGTTCAAAATGTTATTGCATGTACAATAAAGTGTGAAAATGCAGAAGAGAAGACCAAAGGACTTAATAGAAAAAAAAAAGCAAGGATATTTTTCTTTCTTCAAAAACGACCTGTTTGGTCACTCGTATATTGGTTGTCTATAAATATAGTTCCTGACAGTTTTATGAATGTAAACTATAAGTACTGTGTCTTTTATGTGAAAATGTATAGCTTAACATTATAAGTTATTTGTTTGATAGTTATATGCATCATAATTTCTTGAAATTTGAACTTTTTCGGATTGCATTGTGGGATGAAGTGTCAAAAATGTATGAAAGGCAACTCTGTCTACTTAATCAGCGTGAAAATCGTTGTTTTAAAAGTGCGACTTTTCCCATGTGTCTAAATGACTTTATATTTCATGTCATAAAGCAGTTCATAATAAGTATGCACACGAGTTTGTGTTAAGATGTACTACAGATTTCAACTTTTGTTTTATTTAGTAACTGTAAATCTTTAAAAATGTGTGTTTGCCAAAAAAAAAAAAAAAAAAAAAAAAAATATGTCTTCACTGGGAACTCCAGAGCTGAAACCTACAGACTTCAGTTTAGCAGGGACGTAACTCTATTGCCATTTTGCGCATAGAATCTTTACAGACACAGTCAGTGTATCACAATTGTGCTTCCCAACGACATGTCTACTTAGCTACCGAATGATGCATCAAAATAATGACTGCGCGATACATTCTCCGAAATTTTGCAATCCTTGGGCATAAACCACATCCTTTCGTAGTAAGACCAAACATTCTATATATAAAGGTGTCGTCTTAAAGTTTAACAACGAACTGACTAGTGTAAATTAAAATATAAAGTTAAAACTTTATAAAGTTTATACTGAAAGGTCTCCATACTAAAATAGTGATGGACACAAAGACCTTTAAACACAGGCCCTCTATTACTAATGCTGTACCCTCCCTACCTTTCTTTTAAATCTTCTGACACTTCTTAGTCATATACTTGTTTGAAACAAGTACAAACTGATATTATAATTTATGGTTCTTAATAAATCAATCAATACTACAAGGCATTGATGAACACATTTTATTAGATGTAGCTGCTTCATGTCCAGCGACAAATATATCAGTCACATTTCAAAAAAGATAGTAACATATAGGTGTTGCAAAACATTACTTTAGTTAATTTAAAACTCCAGTTAATAGATCATACAAAGCATTCAAGAAGAACTTTTAATCATCGATGAATCTGCTTCATGCCCAGCGACAAATATATCAGTCATAATACAAGAAGATAGTACATGTATGTGTTGCAAAACATTACTTTAGTCAATTTAAAATCCCTTCAACGGATTCTTGTTTACCAAACAAAATACGGTGTAGGAAAGGGTCTTGATAAACCCTGATTTATTTTATTGCTTTTTTGGTGTTTAATGCCACTTTCATCACCACTGGCTTTGTCATTGCGGACAGTTTTTTTTTATCTGCAAAAAAAAAAAAAGCAGCTTGAAAAAAACCCAAACAAATGGTAGCATCAGTAAAGTGAATATGTCATTCATATATATCTGTAGTCGTTGGGATGCTGTCTCATGGAGGGAAACTCGCATCTCCTTTTCTCCGTTCAGCGTGCACATGTCGTTTGCATATTTTTGTCGCTAGGTTGCTGTCTCATTGACGTTTACCCCACAATCTGTTTGTTGCACACTATATATTTGCAAACATGCAGTTCAAAATGTTATTGCATGTATAATAAAGTGAGAAAATGCAGAAGAGAAGACCAAAGGACTTAATAGAAAAAAAAAAGCAAGGATATTTTTCTTTCTTCAAAAACGACCTGTTTGGTCACTCGTATATTGGTTGTCTATAAATATAGTTCCTGACAGTTTTATGAATGTAAACTATAAGTACTGTGTCTTTTATGTGAAAATGTATAGCTTAACATTATAAGTTATTTGTTTGATAGTTATATGCATCATAATTTCTTGAAATTTGAACTTTTTCGGATTGCATTGTGGGATGAAGTGTCAAAAATGTATGAAAGGCAACTCTGTCTACTTAATCAGCGTGAAAATCGTTGTTTTAAAAGTGCGACTTTTCCCATGTGTCTAAATGACTTTATATTTCATGTCATAAAGCAGTTCATAATAAGTATGCACACGAGTTTGTGTTAAGATGTACTACAGATTTCAACTTTTGTTTTATTTAGTAACTGTAAATCTTTAAAAATGTGTGTTTGCCAAAAAAAAAAAAAAAAAAAAAAAAAATATGTCTTCACTGGGAACTCCAGAGCTGAAACCTACAGACTTCAGTTTAGCAGGGACGTAACTCTATTGCCATTTTGCGCATAGAATCTTTACAGACACAGTCAGTGTATCACAATTGTGCTTCCCAACGACATGTCTACTTAGCTACCGAATGATGCATCAAAATAATGACTGCGCGATACATTCTCCGAAATTTTGCAATCCTTGGGCATAAACCACATCCTTTCGTAGTAAGACCAAACATTCTATATATAAAGGTGTCGTCTTAAAGTTTAACAACGAACTGACTAGTGTAAATTAAAATATAAAGTTAAAACTTTATAAAGTTTATACTTAAAGGTCTCCATACTAAAATAGTGATGGACACAAAGACCTTTAAACACAGGCCCTCTATTACTAATGCTGTACCCTCCCTACCTTTCTTTTAAATCTTCTGACACTTCTTAGTCATATACTTGTTTGAAACAAGTACAAACTGATATTATAATTTATGGTTCTTAATAAATCAATCAATACTACAAGGCATTGATGAACACATTTTATTAGATGTAGCTGCTTCATGTCCAGCGACAAATATATCAGTCACATTTCAAAAAAGATAGTAACATATAGGTGTTGCAAAACATTACTTTAGTTAATTTAAAACTCCAGTTAATAGATCATACAAAGCATTCAAGAAGAACTTTTAATCATCGATGAATCTGCTTCATGCCCAGCGACAAATATATCAGTCATAATACAAGAAGATAGTACATGTATGTGTTGCAAAACATTACTTTAGTCAATTTAAAATCCCTTCAACGGATTCTTGTTTACCAAACAAAATACGGTGTAGGAAAGGGTCTTGATAAACCCTGATTTATTTTATTGCTTTTTTGGTGTTTAATGCCACTTTCATCACCACTGGCTTTGTCATTGCGGACAGTTTTTTTTTATCTGCAAAAAAAAAAAAGCAGCTTGAAAAAAACCCAAACAAATGGTAGCATCAGTAAAGTGAATATGTCATTCATATATATCTGTAGTCGTTGGGATGCTGTCTCATGGAGGGAAACTCGCATCTCCTTTTCTCCGTTCAGCGTGCACATGTCGTTTGCATATTTTTGTCGCTAGGTTGCTGTCTCATTGACGTTTACCCCACAATCTGTTTGTTGCACACTATATATTTGCAAACATGCAGTTCAAAATGTTATTGCATGTATAATAAAGTGAGAAAATGCAGAAGAGAAGACCAAAGGACTTAATAGAAAAAAAAAGCAAGGATATTTTTCTTTCTTCAAAAACGACCTGTTTGGTCACTCGTATATTGGTTGTCTATAAATATAGTTCCTGACAGTTTTATGAATGTAAACTATAAGTACTGTGTCTTTTATGTGAAAATGTATAGCTTAACATTATAAGTTATTTGTTTGATAGTTATATGCATCATAATTTCTTGAAATTTGAACTTTTTCGGATTGCATTGTGGGATGAAGTGTCAAAAATGTATGAAAGGCAACTCTGTCTACTTAATCAGCGTGAAAATCGTTGTTTTAAAAGTGCGACTTTTCCCATGTGTCTAAATGACTTTATATTTCATGTCATAAAGCAGTTCATAATAAGTATGCACACGAGTTTGTGTTAAGATGTACTACAGATTTCAACTTTTGTTTTATTTAGTAACTGTAAATCTTTAAAAATGTGTGTTTGCCAAAAAAAAAAAAAAAAAAAAAAAAATATGTCTTCACTGGGAACTCCAGAGCTGAAACCTACAGACTTCAGTTTAGCAGGGACGTAACTCTATTGCCATTTTGCGCATAGAATCTTTACAGACACAGTCAGTGTATCACAATTGTGCTTCCCAACGACATGTCTACTTAGCTACCGAATGATGCATCAAAATAATGACTGCGCGATACATTCTCCGAAATTTTGCAATCCTTGGGCATAAACCACATCCTTTCGTAGTAAGACCAAACATTCTATATATAAAGGTGTCGTCTTAAAGTTTAACAACGAACTGACTAGTGTAAATTAAAATATAAAGTTAAAACTTTATAAAGTTTATACTTAAAGGTCTCCATACTAAAATAGTGATGGACACAAAGACCTTTAAACACAGGCCCTCTATTACTAATGCTGTACCCTCCCTACCTTTCTTTTAAATCTTCTGACACTTCTTAGTCATATACTTGTTTGAAACAAGTACAAACTGATATTATAATTTATGGTTCTTAATAAATCAATCAATACTACAAGGCATTGATGAACACATTTTATTAGATGTAGCTGCTTCATGTCCAGCGACAAATATATCAGTCACATTTCAAAAAAGATAGTAACATATAGGTGTTGCAAAACATTACTTTAGTTAATTTAAAACTCCAGTTAATAGATCATACAAAGCATTCAAGAAGAACTTTTAATCATCGATGAATCTGCTTCATGCCCAGCGACAAATATATCAGTCATAATACAAGAAGATAGTACATGTATGTGTTGCAAAACATTACTTTAGTCAATTTAAAATCCCTTCAACGGATTCTTGTTTACCAAACAAAATACGGTGTAGGAAAGGGTCTTGATAAACCCTGATTTATTTTATTGCTTTTTTGGTGTTTAATGCCACTTTCATCACCACTGGCTTTGTCATTGCGGACAGTTTTTTTTTATCTGCAAAAAAAAAAAAAGCAGCTTGAAAAAAACCCAAACAAATGGTAGCATCAGTAAAGTGAATATGTCATTCATATATATCTGTAGTCGTTGGGATGCTGTCTCATGGAGGGAAACTCGCATCTCCTTTTCTCCGTTCAGCGTGCACATGTCGTTTGCATATTTTTGTCGCTAGGTTGCTGTCTCATTGACGTTTACCCCACAATCTGTTTGTTGCACACTATATATTTGCAAACATGCAGTTCAAAATGTTATTGCATGTATAATAAAGTGAGAAAATGCAGAAGAGAAGACCAAAGGACTTAATAGAAAAAAAAAGCAAGGATATTTTTCTTTCTTCAAAAACGACCTGTTTGGTCACTCGTATATTGGTTGTCTATAAATATAGTTCCTGACAGTTTTATGAATGTAAACTATAAGTACTGTGTCTTTTATGTGAAAATGTATAGCTTAACATTATAAGTTATTTGTTTGATAGTTATATGCATCATAATTTCTTGAAATTTGAACTTTTTCGGATTGCATTGTGGGATGAAGTGTCAAAAATGTATGAAAGGCAACTCTGTCTACTTAATCAGCGTGAAAATCGTTGTTTTAAAAGTGCGACTTTTCCCATGTGTCTAAATGACTTTATATTTCATGTCATAAAGCAGTTCATAATAAGTATGCACACGAGTTTGTGTTAAGATGTACTACAGATTTCAACTTTTGTTTTATTTAGTAACTGTAAATCTTTAAAAATGTGTGTTTGCCAAAAAAAAAAAAAAAAAAAAAAAAATATGTCTTCACTGGGAACTCCAGAGCTGAAACCTACAGACTTCAGTTTAGCAGGGACGTAACTCTATTGCCATTTTGCGCATAGAATCTTTACAGACACAGTCAGTGTATCACAATTGTGCTTCCCAACGACATGTCTACTTAGCTACCGAATGATGCATCAAAATAATGACTGCGCGATACATTCTCCGAAATTTTGCAATCCTTGGGCATAAACCACATCCTTTCGTAGTAAGACCAAACATTCTATATATAAAGGTGTCGTCTTAAAGTTTAACAACGAACTGACTAGTGTAAATTAAAATATAAAGTTAAAACTTTATAAAGTTTATACTTAAAGGTCTCCATACTAAAATAGTGATGGACACAAAGACCTTTAAACACAGGCCCTCTATTACTAATGCTGTACCCTCCCTACCTTTCTTTTAAATCTTCTGACACTTCTTAGTCATATACTTGTTTGAAACAAGTACAAACTGATATTATAATTTATGGTTCTTAATAAATCAATCAATACTACAAGGCATTGATGAACACATTTTATTAGATGTAGCTGCTTCATGTCCAGCGACAAATATATCAGTCACATTTCAAAAAAGATAGTAACATATAGGTGTTGCAAAACATTACTTTAGTTAATTTAAAACTCCAGTTAATAGATCATACAAAGCATTCAAGAAGAACTTTTAATCATCGATGAATCTGCTTCATGCCCAGCGACAAATATATCAGTCATAATACAAGAAGATAGTACATGTATGTGTTGCAAAACATTACTTTAGTCAATTTAAAATCCCTTCAACGGATTCTTGTTTACCAAACAAAATACGGTGTAGGAAAGGGTCTTGATAAACCCTGATTTATTTTATTGCTTTTTTGGTGTTTAATGCCACTTTCATCACCACTGGCTTTGTCATTGCGGACAGTTTTTTTTTATCTGCAAAAAAAAAAAAAGCAGCTTGAAAAAAACCCAAACAAATGGTAGCATCAGTAAAGTGAATATGTCATTCATATATATCTGTAGTCGTTGGGATGCTGTCTCATGGAGGGAAACTCGCATCTCCTTTTCTCCGTTCAGCGTGCACATGTCGTTTGCATATTTTTGTCGCTAGGTTGCTGTCTCATTGACGTTTACCCCACAATCTGTTTGTTGCACACTATATATTTGCAAACATGCAGTTCAAAATGTTATTGCATGTATAATAAAGTGAGAAAATGCAGAAGAGAAGACCAAAGGACTTAATAGAAAAAAAAAAGCAAGGATATTTTTCTTTCTTCAAAAACGACCTGTTTGGTCACTCGTATATTGGTTGTCTATAAATATAGTTCCTGACAGTTTTATGAATGTAAACTATAAGTACTGTGTCTTTTATGTGAAAATGTATAGCTTAACATTATAAGTTATTTGTTTGATAGTTATATGCATCATAATTTCTTGAAATTTGAACTTTTTCGGATTGCATTGTGGGATGAAGTGTCAAAAATGTATGAAAGGCAACTCTGTCTACTTAATCAGCGTGAAAATCGTTGTTTTAAAAGTGCGACTTTTCCCATGTGTCTAAATGACTTTATATTTCATGTCATAAAGCAGTTCATAATAAGTATGCACACGAGTTTGTGTTAAGATGTACTACAGATTTCAACTTTTGTTTTATTTAGTAACTGTAAATCTTTAAAAATGTGTGTTTGCCAAAAAAAAAAAAAAAAAAAAAAAAAATATGTCTTCACTGGGAACTCCAGAGCTGAAACCTACAGACTTCAGTTTAGCAGGGACGTAACTCTATTGCCATTTTGCGCATAGAATCTTTACAGACACAGTCAGTGTATCACAATTGTGCTTCCCAACGACATGTCTACTTAGCTACCGAATGATGCATCAAAATAATGACTGCGCGATACATTCTCCGAAATTTTGCAATCCTTGGGCATAAACCACATCCTTTCGTAGTAAGACCAAACATTCTATATATAAAGGTGTCGTCTTAAAGTTTAACAACGAACTGACTAGTGTAAATTAAAATATAAAGTTAAAACTTTATAAAGTTTATACTTAAAGGTCTCCATACTAAAATAGTGATGGACACAAAGACCTTTAAACACAGGCCCTCTATTACTAATGCTGTACCCTCCCTACCTTTCTTTTAAATCTTCTGACACTTCTTAGTCATATACTTGTTTGAAACAAGTACAAACTGATATTATAATTTATGGTTCTTAATAAATCAATCAATACTACAAGGCATTGATGAACACATTTTATTAGATGTAGCTGCTTCATGTCCAGCGACAAATATATCAGTCACATTTCAAAAAAGATAGTAACATATAGGTGTTGCAAAACATTACTTTAGTTAATTTAAAACTCCAGTTAATAGATCATACAAAGCATTCAAGAAGAACTTTTAATCATCGATGAATCTGCTTCATGCCCAGCGACAAATATATCAGTCATAATACAAGAAGATAGTACATGTATGTGTTGCAAAACATTACTTTAGTCAATTTAAAATCCCTTCAACGGATTCTTGTTTACCAAACAAAATACGGTGTAGGAAAGGGTCTTGATAAACCCTGATTTATTTTATTGCTTTTTTGGTGTTTAATGCCACTTTCATCACCACTGGCTTTGTCATTGCGGACAGTTTTTTTTTATCTGCAAAAAAAAAAAAAGCAGCTTGAAAAAAACCCAAACAAATGGTAGCATCAGTAAAGTGAATATGTCATTCATATATATCTGTAGTCGTTGGGATGCTGTCTCATGGAGGGAAACTCGCATCTCCTTTTCTCCGTTCAGCGTGCACATGTCGTTTGCATATTTTTGTCGCTAGGTTGCTGTCTCATTGACGTTTACCCCACAATCTGTTTGTTGCACACTATATATTTGCAAACATGCAGTTCAAAATGTTATTGCATGTATAATAAAGTGAGAAAATGCAGAAGAGAAGACCAAAGGACTTAATAGAAAAAAAAAAGCAAGGATATTTTTCTTTCTTCAAAAACGACCTGTTTGGTCACTCGTATATTGGTTGTCTATAAATATAGTTCCTGACAGTTTTATGAATGTAAACTATAAGTACTGTGTCTTTTATGTGAAAAAGTATAGCTTAACATTATAAGTTATTTGTTTGATAGTTATATGCATCATCATTTCTTGAAATTTGAACTTTTTCGGATTGCATTGTGGGATGAAGTGTCAAAAATGTATGAAAGGCAACTCTGTCTACTTAATCAGCGTGAAAATCGTTGTTTTAAAAATGCGACTTTTCCCATGTGTCTAAATGACTTTATATTTCATGTCATTAAGCAGATCATAATAAGTATGCACACGAGTTTGTGTTAAGATGTACTACAGATTACAACTTTTGTTTTATTTAGTAACTGTAAATCTTAAAAAATGTGTGTTTGCCAAAAAAAAAAAAAAAAAAAAAAATATGTCTTCACTGGGAACTCCAGAGCTGAAACCTACAGACTTCAGTTTAGCAGGGACGTAACTCTATTGCCATTTTGCGCATAGAATCTTTACAGACACAGTCAGTGTATCACAATTGTGCTTCCCAACGACATGTCTACTTTGCTACCGAATGATGCATCCAAATAATGACTGCGCGATACATTCTCCGAAATTTTGCAATCCTTGGGCATAAACCACACCCTTTCGTAGTAAGACCAAACATTCTATATATAAAGGTGTCGTCTTAAAGTTTAACAACGAACTGACTAGTGTAACTTAAAATATAAAGTTAAAACTTTATAAAGTTTATACTTAAAGGTATTCACACTAAAATAGTGATGGACACAAAGACCTTTAAACACAGGCCCTCTATTACTAATGCTGTACCCTCCCTACCTTTCTTTTAAATCTTCTGACACTTCTTAGTCATATACTTGTTTGAAACAAGTACAAACTGATATTATAATTTATGGTTCTTAATAAATCAATCAATACTACAAGGCATTGATGAACACATTTTATTAGATGTAGCTGCTTCATGTCCAGCGACAAATATATCAGTCACATTTCAAAAAAGATAGTAACATATAGGTGTTGCAAAACATTGCTTTAGTTAATTTAAAACTCCAGTTAATAGATCATACAAAGCATTCAAGAAGAACTTTTAATCATCGATGAATCTGCTTCATGTCCAGCGACAAATATATCAGTCATAATACAAGAAGATAGTACATGTATGTGTTGCAAAACATTGCTTTAGTCAATTTAAAATCCCTTCAACGGATTCTTGTTTACCAAACCAAATACGGTGTAGGAAAGGGTCTTGATAAACCCTGATTTATTTTATTGCGTTTTGGTGTTTAATGCCACTTTCATCACTACTGGCTTTGTCATTGCGGACAGTTTTTTTATCAGCAAAAAATAAAACACCTTAAAAAAAACCAAACAAATGGTATCATCAACAAAGTGAAAATGTCATTCATATATCTGTAGTCGTTGGGATGCTGTCTCATTGGAGGAAACTCGCATCTCCTTTTCTCCGTTCAAACAAGTACAAAGTTGAAGAGCATTGAGGATTCAAAATTCCAAAAAGTTGTGCCAAACACGGCTAAGTTTATCTATGCCTGGGATAAGAAAATCCTTAGTTTTTCGAAAAATTTAAAGTTTTGTAAACAGGAAATTTATAAATATGACCACAGTATTGATATTCAAGTCAACATCGAAGTATGTAACATAAGTGTTGACTACTGGGCTGGTGATTCCCTCGGGGACGAAACGTCCACCAACAGTGGCACCGACCCAGTGGTGTAAATAGTTATCATAGGTACCAGGATTGTAATTTAGTACGCCAGACGCGCGTTTCGTCTACATAAGACTCATGAGTGACGCTCATATCAAAATATTTATAAAGCCAAACGAGTACAAAGTTAAATAGCATTGAGAATCCAGAATTCCAAAAAAGTTGTGCTAAACACGGCTAAGGTAATCTATGCCTGGGATAAGAAAATCCTTAGTTTTTCGAAAAATTCAAAGTTTTGTAAACAGGAAATTTATAAATATGACCACAGTATTGATATCTATGTCAACATCGAAGTGTTGACTACTAGGCTGGTGATACCCTCGGGGACGAAACGTCCACCAGCAGTGGCATCGACCAAGTAGTGTAAATAGTTATCAAAGGTACCAGGACTATAATTTAGTACGCCAGACGCGCGTTTCGTCTACATAAGACTCATCAGTGACGCTCATATTAAAATATTTATAAAGTCAAACAAGTACAAAGTTGAAGACCTTTTTACTTCTTCGCATAACCGTTTCCCATTAAAATGTTTTTATATTTACCGGTGTTGATTACAATTAAGAAAACGAGTTTACTGGACCTTAAAAATTGAAACATACTACATATACTTAAAATGAATGGCTTGAAATAATTTCTAATGTCAAAACCATATTTACAAA
Organism: Mytilus galloprovincialis; assembly: GCF_965363235.1. Taxonomy (NCBI): domain Eukaryota; kingdom Metazoa; phylum Mollusca; class Bivalvia; order Mytilida; family Mytilidae; genus Mytilus; species Mytilus galloprovincialis. Next base: position 40,530,885 of record NC_134850.1, on the reverse strand, counting down.
CTATGAATTCTTCGAAAAACTAAGGATTTTCGTATCCCTGGCATAGATTACCTTAGCCGTATTTGGCACATCTTTTTGGAATTTGTGGGTCCTCAATGCTTTTCAACTTTGTACTTTGTTTGGCTTTATAAATATCTTATAAATAAGTGAGCGTCACTGATGAGTCTTATGTCGACGAAACGCGCGTCTGGCGTATTAAATTATAATTCTGGTATCTTTGATAACTATCTATATATAAATAAACTTAAAAGGTATAAAAAATAAAATTAAAAAAAATGATTTTTTTTTCACCATATGCTAAATAAAGGCAACAGTAGCATATCGCTGTTCAAAAACTCAAAAATCCATGGACAAAAAACAAGATCGGGGTAACAAACTAAAACTGAGGGAAACGCATTAAATATAAGAGGAGAACAACGACACAACAGCTACACGTGGTTAAAAACCTGAAAGCAGATTAGTCATGATTTATTTAGATTGACAAAAGACGACATCTTAAATTGTAGGTCATGTTCAATTGGATTGCGTTGTTTTTTTGTAATTATTACTATTTAAATTTGTATATTATGAATGTATGTACCTGGTTCTATATTTAAATTTACCTCATAAACTGTATCACGTATACCATAAATTAATTTTTTTATATTTAAAACTACTTCATAAAAGAAATAACATTTAATAAAACAATCCCTATCGGTTAGTTGACAATAAGATACCTTTAGAACTAAGCAAATTATAAAAAAGGAAAATTCTTGTTTAGATTCATGCGTATCTTAAAGCGGCGCTAGCTACATGTACGAGATATATACCCAATATAATATATGATTTTTTTTTCAATCATTAATTAAAGTGAAATAGTTAGATAATTATTCGCTTTCAGCGGCCAGTATGTTTAAATTTTGTCAAAAGAAGATAAAAACTATTGGAATAATTCGACCTCATTGCATACGTATTCGTGCGATCTTCAATTAACCATTTAGCTAGAGATTGATAACGCATGAGTTGTGCATGTTTCTCTCAATCGATTTATGACTTTCGAACAGCGATGTACTGCTGTTTCCTTTATTTAACGATGAATTAGCTCTTATTTTAAGTTGTTTGATAGCCCCGCTGTGTGATTAATATAAATCTGGTTCATTTTCACAATATTTTAAAAATATGGGATGATAATATAATTCAACTTTCATTTTGCGACTTAAAAACAATGATTATGTTCTATGTAGGTTCCAATAATAGTTTCTCACAAAAGCATTTGACATAAATTTAAAGCTTCTGGAATACAGTGGTGGTTATGGTGTTTAGGATTTGAGTTTGTGCGTAGATGTATCTTGTGTGTGTTTATATTAGGGATTGTCACACTTCATCATGTATTTGTCTTAAGAGAATTAAGTAATGCAGATACGTTAATAAAATATGTCTACTTTATTTGAATTCTGACATAACGGTTAATCAACTCGCGATGGCGTCCGTGCAATTTACGAAGGGATGATTTCAACTTCACTATTGAAACTCTTGGTTTAATCACTTTATTGTTACAACCATCAACCAAGGAAACCTTGATAGGAAAAACAAGCCTGTCAATTGGGAGATAAATACTCCGTATGCACGAATGTTGCTGCATAGAAATGTAAAATTCACAATTGGTAAGATGAAATCGACTATTTTGTCTTTTAGTTTCGTTTTCAACCGACCATCATTGTCAATTTCTTGATGTAAGTCAAGATATTAAGCAGACTTAACTGTGCCTGTTGTTTCTTGTATCTCTAGTTCGATAGGTAGATGCGTTCAACATAGTCTCCAAATTTTGAATTATTTAGCGAAAAAACATTATCAGAAGTTAAAGTTTAATTATACTGCTAACTTCTTTTATTTATTCCTAAGAATTTCCTGTATGAAGTCAGCCTCACAAGAATAAAAGAAACAAGTCGGCAAGAAAAGGAGCACAGTCGGTTTTCATGGGGTTGCCGATAGTTTGTTGTATAAAACGTCCTCCAAATGCAAAAAAAAATATGTCGTCAATCAAGAAATTAAGCATCTTGATAATGTCACTTTCAGAGAATTTTTTTTTGAATCAGAATTATATTTTTAAGAAGGATGTATCCCTGCCTAAGCCAAGATACTTGTATCTACGTTAGCCATTCATTTTTATATATAAAAAAAAATGCAATATCACCTTTTGCAATTTGTCTCAACTCTTTTCTATTTGTCTCAAATCTTTCAATTTGTATTTCAGTAAAGTATATTAGTTTGTAATTTTGTTAAATTCTTCTAAAAAAATCACGAACAACTTGACTTTCATAGCTCATAACTAATGTGGTTACTCATACACATCATATGGTAGTTAAACAGTACATGCCTCTAACAGTATAAGACACCATACAGATCGCATGCCTGATCTACCTTTAATTACCTAAATGAAGATTTAATTTAAGCCTTAAAATTATGACATTTATATTTTTTTTTATCCGTGTCTGCTTTTTAATATAAGCACAACTTCCTGTTATGATTGCACTAAATACCCATGTTACAATATCGTGAGGTAATATAAATACGCTAAACTATATAGTGAAGATTTCAGGTTCGCTCAGGTGTAATATTATCAGGTGTTTTAAGTATGTTTTATTGATATGGATAAATTCTCAATTCTTTCGAAGGAAGTTTTGTTATCTGAATGGTGATTTTGCAATGATAAACACTATGTTTAAATATTCATAATCTGATTTGGAGTTTGGTTTTGAAGTTATAAAGGTCAGTTATTCTACTGTATATTAATTATCTGAGGTGCATGTAAAAGAAAAAAATATAAAAGAACTCAAAATTTCTGAATCAATTGATCCCATATGATTGAAAACAGTACATAATACTAATTAGCTATGTTTCAGTAGCTTGGATTAAATTACTACTATCAGATTAAAATAGAAAGAGGACGATATGAGAATAAACCAATAAATGAAAGATTTTGTTTTTGTGTAAATGAAATTGAAGATGAAAAACATGTAAATACTTCACGTTCTTAATATGCAGAAGTTCGATATATATTGTATAGTCGAGGAGGTTATATGAGTAACTTCTTTGGTTTGAGTGACACTAAATGAATGTAAATCAAGAATACGCTCCGTACGGAGGAAATTGATCAAATATGACTTTTATCATAAAACAAAAATGAGAATGGATACGGGCTATTTAAAAAATACAACAACTCAACAAATGAGCAGAAACAGCTCAAGGCCTCCAATCGGTCTTCAACCGCCGAGAGAAAAGGCGACACCTAGAGGCGGGCTCAGCTCGCCCTTCAAAAATAACGTACACTCGTTCAACGAATTGGACACCGCACTAACTCCGAATCATACAATTGAATCAAAATTTTAAAAATAATAAATAAAACAAAATGTATGTTGACCATATGCATAATTTTTGTATAAATGTATTTTGAACTGTATACTGTTTAGAACCGAGAAACAGATTAGCCATGATTGGTTTAGATAGACAAAACAAAACATCCTAGAATGTAGGTCATGTTCAACAGAATTGCATTGGTTTTATTGTCATAATTACTACTTAAAGAAGAATATAATAAATATGTATACATAATTCAATATTTAAATTAACTTCATGAACTGAATCATGTATACCAAAACTATATTTAAGACTACTTTCTAAAAGAAAATGGATTTGATAAATAGCTTTCAAAGGTACCAGGATTATAATTTAATACGCTAGACGCGCGTTTCGTCTACATAAGACTCATCAGTGACGCTCAGATCAAAAAAGTTATAAAGCCAAACAAATACAAAGTTGACGACCATTGAAGACCCAAAATTCAAAAAAGTTGTGCCAAATACGGCTATGGTAATCTATGCCTGGGATAAGAAAATTCTTAGTTTTTCGAAAAATTCTAAGTTTTGTAACTAGACTCCTGGGCTGGTGATACCCTCGGGGACGAAACGTCCACCACCAGTGGCATCTTCCAAGTGGTGTAAATAGTTATCAAAGGAACCACTTTGTTCCTCTTGGTCGTAGTATCATAATAGCTATCAAAGGTATCAGGATTATAATTTTATACGCCAGACGCGCGTTTCGTCTACATAACACTCATCAGTGACGCTCAAAACAGTTAAAAAGCCAAAGAAATACAAAGGTGAAGAGCATTGAGGACCGAAAATTCCTAAAAGTTGTTCCAAATACGGCTAAGGTAATCTACTCCTGCGATAAGAAAATCAATAAACCCTTATTATTTCAACAAACTTCAAATTGCACAAAATGAAATCAGTTATATTCATGACTAAAATCTTGGTCTAAGGTGATGTTTCCGCCCAGAGGAATTGACAAGGGTTTTTTAATCATTGAAAGTGAAACAATGCAGATTATGACACACATTTAGATATATAACAACAAATGTCCCGCTTAATAAAAAGAAAATTTGAAAAGAATTGAAGAACAACACGGATATAACACTATGTCATGCCAATTCAAATTTGTATTTTTAAAAGATAACGGAGTGACTAAAAATCTTTTTTCTCATACTGTTATATAAATATTGGACAGCGCTTCCCAGTAAAATAAAATAATATATGACCAGCACACATTCAAAGTTATATAGTTAAGTTACAACTGAAACGTTCGCAAATTTGTTACTTTATTTGTGACTACAATTCAATCAATGGCATGCCTCCACTTAATTTCTTTATGTTTAAATACGTTAAGGACCCAATTGGACTCGCGGAGAAACGCTTCACTATGTTATCATTGGATGAATTTAAACTTCAGAGTGCATTTTAGCATTGCTGTACATATTTTATTACATATTTCAAAAAAGTAATTGTATATAATTTATTAATTCCCAAATGATTCCACATGTCTTCTATGCTATTATTTTCAAATATTCAAAGATAAAAGTAATACGCTATTTTTCTTCAAAATATAAATGTCAGTGAAACATTTGATAATATTGAAATGGCTCAGTCGTTAACCGGCCTTTCATTGAAATTATAATTATCATTATGTCATGTTTGAATAAACTTAAAAGATCCACAAGAGATTTTTAGAACCCCTTTGAATGTGATTATTCTTAAAAACAGAATTGTAAATATTACATTTTAATATTTCAACCTATATAAAGTCCTGTATTATATATCATCGCCAGCTGAAATTGTGTACCATCAACTCAGAGAAAAAAAAATATAAGTGGAGACTTTATTTCGTTTAAACAATTTCAACTGGTTTGTCAAAGGGGAAACAGCTACGAGATATACAAAAAAATATAAAAGATGATTTTTTTGTTGTTCTATCATTAATGAATGTGAAGTAGTGAAATAGTGGTTCGCTTATAGCGGTCAGTAGGGATCAATTTTGTCAAAAAAAGCTTGCAAGTGAATAATTCGACCTCATTGAATCCGAATACATGTAAAATTCACTATAACCCCATATCTAGAGATGGATAACGCATGCTTTGTGCATGTTGGGTTATTTAAGGGGGGGGAAATGTCAACATTGAAAATAAAACAAAGGTAAATCATTTGTTTGACTGATTCGATCCACAAAATACCCTTCTTATAGAGGTAAAAACGATGATTAACAAATATTTTTAATCTATAACATGAAATTAAACAGACCTTGAAAAATCAAAATGCACGAGTTTGTTTCTAATTTTATCTTTATTTATGTCTATATCGCTTATAATATATAGGTCTCCGGAGGTCAACTTGATTTTGTATTTTTTTTGTAAATAGATTCAGAAATTATTGCGATGTTTTTTTTCTAATTATTGCGAAAAATACGACAGGGTTATAATCGCAAAAATTCAAACTCGCATTTTGATATTTCAATGTCGCAAAAATATACATCCATTTTTGTCTAAAATGACAAATCGTAATAATAAATGCAAGCAGTAATTTCTGAATTTACAGTACTTATTTTGATGACGTTTAAACTAAAATACACACGAAACGAAGTTACATATTCTCGAGCCTCTGCTATGTGATACCGCAGTCCCACTAGGCCACGATCGCACTACGATCTGTGAAAAAAATGAAAATTTTGATGATCGTAGTACGATCGTGTAGACCGAAAAAAGGTCGTATCACGGTCGTGGTGAGTCTTCAAGATCGTGAACAGCGTGACCAACTTTGAACATGCTCAAAACAATCGTGGTGCGGTCGTGGCGAAATCAGGTCATGTAGAAAAGTAGTGAGAGCGCACTAATATCGTAGTAAGATCGCAAAGGTCGCTGTACAATTGTAGCGAGAGCGTAGCGAAAGCGTGATTCTATTCAGAGAGCCTGCGCTACGATCTCACAGCGACGTGATCACGACCTGACTACGACCGTCTCGTTCTCACCGCGACCCAACTACGCTTCCACTACGACTATACCACGTTTACACCACGCTGTTCACGACCATAGTACGATTCTAGCACGCCCTTGTCGTCCTCATCACGCTCTTCTTACGACCTGAGTACGTCTACACTACGACCATCATTCTCATTGTCATTTTCACATTAAATAAATAAAAAAGCTCCCTAGATTTTGTTTGTCTGAATGTAATTATCTATTTGCTCTAACGGCTCAACCATGCTTTTCGTTTTTATATATATATAGATTAGACCGTTGGTTTTCCCGTTTAAATGGTTTTAAACTAGTAATTGTTTGGGCCCTTTATAGTGTGCTGTTCGGTGTGAGCCAAGGCTCCGTACGCTGTTGAAGGCCGTTCCTTGGGCTATAACGGTTTACTTTTATAAATTGTTACTTGGATGGAGAGTTGTCTCATTGGCACTCATACCACATCTTCCTATATCTATAGACACATCTGTGTCATCTCTGATATTGTTCACTGAAATATCGTCATTTGAGCTTTATGGACTAGCAATAGGTTGTAATTTAGGTTGGATTGGTCGGGCCGACATCTCTGCTTGATCAGGATTTGTTACGTTTATCCCTCTGCCTCTACACCAACCCCTATCACCACGCCCACGTGTTCTAGTAGATTTTAGTGGCATGACTGTATTGTTTAAGAGAAATCTACGTACTAATCAGAAATAGAAGGAATGGAACTGTATTGATATGGAACACGATGTTGACGTTATTGCTGAGAACGTAGTAAGATCGCGGTATGAACGTAATATAATCGTGAAGAATGTGCTATAATCACAGTAAGATCGTGCTGCAATCGGATAACTCGTGATATGGTCATAGTGAAAACGTGAGAGGCCTAGAAAGATCTTGATAAGCGTAGTGAGGTCGCAGAATAAGCGCGGTAAGAACGTGGTATAATCGTAGCGGGATCGTTGTAGAAGCGTAATGAGGACGTAGTAGCATCGTGAAAGTAACGAAAATTTAAATTTTTATGCCGTTCATAACGCGACCTCAACACGATCTAAATTTATTTTAGATCGCGGTGAGCGTGGTGCAATCGTGGTCTAGTGGGACTGGAGCTTTCATTGTTTATTTCAGACTTTTTATGATTTGGATAAATGTTTTACATTGTTAAATATTTTAATATGAGATTTTCAGTCAAATCGGTGATTATGAATTTGACAGCTATTGCCCCTTTGAAATTAGACTTCTCTGCTGTGAACTTCAGATAGATATAATGACTGCGTACTTATATGTACATTAATGGGGTATTTAATTGAGTTTGACTGCATATGTCTACCTTGATTTAAATTACTAACATAAAAATATATATAAACTATTATATAACAGTTAGGCGTTGATTTAAAGTTATCTTATATGTATATATATATATATATATAGGTAAACGTCAGATTAGACAGGCATATCTTTTTAAATCTACTTCACAAAAGAAATTGTTTTACACTAGTAATTTTCACCTATTTGTAAAGCATCTGGAAATTTTCAAACTATACATTTGTCATTCGTTTTTGATGCGTTTTGTTATTTGATTTTGCCATGTGATTATGGACTTTCCAAATTGATCTTCCTCTAAGTTCAGTATTTTTGTGATTTTACTTTTTTTGTTGGATGACTCAAATATTAAGTAATCAGAGGATCATTGGAATAATTCAAGTCAGCTAGGTTGGTAAAGGCAATTTGCATTGACATAAAAACTAATAACATACATCTAATGATAACAGATATACCGTAAGAAAAAATTAATATAAGGTAGACTTGTACTCTACTTTTTTTGTTAGATAAATAATAAAAAGATAAATGGTATATTATTCGACAATCATTCGATTCAACATTTTTTTTTATTATAGTATATGTCTTGTAAACTGTGTTCGATCAAACCATTTTGTATTATTTATCTCATAATTACTGTTTACCAAACAGACAACAATAAACTTGCGGAAGAGATGGTATACCGCAAACATGAGGTGCATATAATTGGTACACCAAACCATATTCGGATTTCGACAATTAGTCTCTCCAGTGATGTTAGGAATCGAAACGGTATTTGGAAGGCCAATAATTTTTCGGGGGGGGGGGGGGTGCAATTACTATGTAATGTGTGGTAGGGATGAGCCGCTGGAATAGATTATACCAATAGGTTGATATTTTCACTTGATTATTTATATCATGAGTATCTGAAACTAATCAGATGTCTTTATTTTTATGTGATGCGGTTAAACCAAAGTCGTAAATGCATCAGATATTTGTCAAACCAATTGAACTCTATTTATTCCAATGTGATATTTCCACTGATGCTATAGTTATAGATGATATAAATCTCATCATTTTGGCATTTGCACCTAATTAACATTCAAAGGTTTGTTTACATGAAACATGATAACAATTATTTAAAGAAATTCCATAGTGTCAGCTTTGAGAGGGAACCGCAATGTAACTTTTGATCAGTTTTTTTTATTAATATAAAACTTAATGAATAAACTTATCATAGATACCAAAGTGTTTTTCTCTCTCTGGAGTGTTATTACGCTTATCTGACCAAACATCTTTTATTTTCTTTTGAAATTAAAATGTCTTTTTAGTGAACATATACAATAGGCAAATAGAGGAAAGTGTTTAAGATGTGACATTATATTGAATTAATAGCGATTATTGCGACTGCAGTGCTTCTAAACAAAGACGTGAAGATAAGCTGGACCCAAAACAAATTATAAATACTAATGTACCAGAAGATGAAAAACATCCAAATATATCAATAGGTTTGTTTTTTGATAATTGATATATGACCAGGTATATATTTTTGATAAACAAAATATATGAAAAGGGTGGGGTACTTGATGTCTCAGCTGCTCACCCCTACCCAAAAGAATTTGAAGTGTGACCCAGTGGTATTATTAACCGGATACCTATTTTTATGTAGCAGATAATCCTTTCGACAAAACAGGCGGAAGCCCGGTTGAAATAGAACAAAAGAATCGAAGCTCTTTGTTAGAGAAGGCGATAAATGCTTACTGTAATGTTTACTTAATAACAAAAAATTTAAAAGTTAATAGAAACAAATAAAATGACATTTTTCTTTTGAATTACGAAGTGTTCTATTATAAAAACACCATTTACATAAGGTTTCAATTTATCTTTTTACATAGTTAAGCAGAACAATTAGATATCAAGTCGACGACATGGGTCAAAAAACGGAATGATTGGTGATAACAGAAAGGGTTAAAAGTATAGCTAAAGCCGGAAAAAGAATGCTTTCACAGTGAAAAATATATTCCTTTATGTTTTAAACGGCAAATTTCATTCACACATTATCAATACGTTCATGCTTGGTTAGTGATACCCTCATGCATTTTAAGTCCCCCAGTTCAGGTATCAGTGTCAGTAGTAGTAAAATTAATACAATTGAGAATGGAAATGGGGAATGTGCCAATTAATAGCATTCACGGGAACAATTGTAATGAATCAGTTGTGCATTTCAACAATGTATGTCTCTTAAGTTTTGCTCGATTAAAAAAATCCAGACGTATGAAGAAATAAAAACAAGAGCTGATAACACCAAATATTTCAAAAAGTATGTCCAAATTAAGGCGATAGGAAATTACTGGTCTTCAAATATATGTAATAGATTGACAAATAAGGGTAATATACAACAACTGCGTCTCTTGCTGTGCATGCAACACCAGTAATACGGAATATTGGAGCTTTGCATGAAGGAGATATAATCCTGAATTGAAAATAATTTCCAAAATGTTCAGCAACAAATTTCTCTAAATTACTCTTATAAGTTAATTTTTGTTTAAATTATAACTCATTGATATTGATTACCAAGCTTTATGGTGATTAGCTATTCTTTGTGACACTTTTGTATAGTTGTTCTTCACTCACTTCTGAAGATTACATGTATTTTATCAAAAATTGATGAACGTATAAGAACCTTCGGCATACCTTGCGACACATTTTTTCCTTCGTTACCAATTACATTTCTGTTTGCCTAGTATAACTATGTTTTGCACAATGTATTTAAACAAAATGTTGCTTTTTCTAAACGACTACTAATCTTTGGTTATTTATAGTGTATAAGTAAAAAGATTAGTGTATAAATAATTTAATATTGGTTGTCTTTGCTTCCACAATTTATGGTAAAAGTATTTTGGTATAGAGTAGTTTTCACACTACTTCTAATGTTAAAAGATTTGCTTTGTTTGTAGAATAATATGTACGTAATAAGTGATTAATCAATTCTGTGAGATATGTTTAGACCATTTTCAACACAGACATCTGTTAGAGAACCTAGATATCGGAATTACAGTAAGTATTCTTTCAATATGCAGAATATAGACAATTATTTAAGATTACATCACACAAGTGATGTTAGATATCAATGTGATAGTACTTGTTTCATTAGTGATGTATTTTTAATTTTTACATGTTAGTGTTGTGTTTCTGTTGTGTCGTAGTTCTTCTCTTATATTTGATGTGTTTCTCAGTTTTAGTTTGTAACCCGGATTTGTTGTTTCTCAATCGATTTATGAGTTTCGATAGCGGTATACTACTGTTGCCTTTATTTTAATTTTATGTTCTTAAATGAGTTTATGAATAAGTTGTGCCCAACCATATGTGTTTTTTTTGTTTTCCTCGTAGAGCTTTATTTAAACATAAATTCGCAATCACAACCATCTTGGATATTGAGATAAGTAGCAATATGATATATAACTCAGTTATGATTCTTTAATAATTAGTTCTGGATGATATATATATTAATGCAACCCAGTCAAAAGGGATTAGATTGTTCATGAAAAGAACATCATCAATATAACTGTATGTGAAATTAAATGATCTGGCTTCTTTGATTTGCATGTTTTGACAAGTGTATGAAGGAACTCCGACTCATCAAAATAAGAAAAGGTCGTAATGGAGAGGCAAACAGTTCGTTCCCATAATAAACTTAGTAATGCTTCGTTTTATTTGCCTGCTTTGCAGACGTCAAATGTGTGGCTCTAATGTAAATAAATCGGACAATGTCTGACGGAATATGGTCAAATAGTTCCTGAGATGTTATACATATCAATGCAAACACTTAATAAATATCATTGAAATAAATATGCTTGAAAAACTCTTTTTTTAATTCAGTAATGAGCATAGTTGTTATACGTATTCAACATTTTAAAGATCATTGTACTCCTAACAACAACCATAATAGTCCAATTTCTCGTATCAAACATAAGCTAAAAAAACTAACCAAGGACTATTCTTTTGTTCCGGTTTGTAAGGCTGCTAACAGTGTCATTATTGTTTGACGTAAATTTTACACTGAGGTTCTACAAAAGGAAATCACGAAGATTCCAACTGACTTCATTTTTGGAAAATGACATCTGTAACAAACATAAACTTTCAGCTACCTCTTTACAAGCAGAACCAAATACAATGAAAGTTACAACTATGTATTGGCTTCTGAAGCTGCACAAAACGTTTTACAAATATAGATTTTATTTCGTCCTCAAGCCATTGTTCCATTTCTTAAGGCAGCAACCATTTGATTTTCGGGGGGGGGGGGGCTATGTTTTTTTTTCTGTACAAACTTTTTTTCGCCTGCGGCGAAAAACATCATTTTTTTTTTTTTCGCGACAAGTCGAAAACAATTTTTTTCTTTCAATTTAAGCATTACATATAGTGGCAGCTGAGGGTGTAACAAACAATTTTTTTTTTTTTCAGAATTCAAAACAAATTATTTTTTTCTCCAAAAACTGGAAACAAACTTTGTTTTCCAAAAAAAAACCATAGCCCATAAGGCCTTTTAACTTAGTTGAATTAATTACTTTTGGAGTGTCGAAAATTTGTTGGAAGTTCTTGATAAATTACATGCTTATATTGGGATTTCGGATCTGTTCTAAGTTTTGAGTTTTCTACCCTATACTGCAATCTGCCCCATCATCTTATTAAGAAAATATTCACACAGCATGATTTTTAGGTTCTTTTCTATGAATAGTATACACGTTATTGATTAAAATGATGTGTCGATATGTGTGAAATTATAACATTCCCTTTTGTATGAATGTCTTTCTATATGAAGTGCTTTATAACTACTTTTTATACTGTTTTATATAATATAATAACTATATAATCAGAAAGCATGCTGTTGAAGCCATCGAAACACATAAATATACACATATAATTTTAAAGTATTATTTGAAATTTACGTATTTTTCCAGATGTAGCAATGTTTCATGAACGTTGTTGTGGAAATACACATGGCTGGTTGAGAATATTAACGGAGAATATTTTTCGAAAGACATGTAAGCATTATTTAACTGAGTTTGTAAACCAAACCGGTCTTATAATTTTGCACGCTCAACGAGTGCGTCGGATGCAAACGACCAAGTGGTGACGATCGAATCAAAACAGTTAAAAACCCAGTTTCGAACGAATAAGGATATTGAAATTAGCATAAAAATAAATGAACCTGGATATACACTTTGTACACCAGACAAATGACTGAACAATGACGTTATATGTAAACGTTAATGTGCTGGTTTTTTTTCTTTGAATCCGAGAAAGTTTTTTTCTGATTGCGAAAAAAATAGAAATATAACTGCCGCAAAATCTAACCTATTTACAGTAAATAAAAGCAATTATGGGTCACTTTACGGCTTTCAACAATGAGAAAACCCCAAACTATATTGTAGTATAACATAAATCTAAATTAAAAATTCTCGCATAATTTTGGCATACAAAGGGAATCATAGTTTTGATGTCGCAGAAGACCAAAAAGTTTACAAACTTTATGTGTTTTTTCCCCCATTAAGGTCGTTTAATGAAAATAAGCCACAAACGATGTTCAGGGTTGTATTTGAACAATGTCAGTTGTTGCAATCTGTATGATTTCTTTTAATCTGTCACCACAAGTTCTAACAGGCAAAACATATGAAATATGAAAAGATGCCAATCAAACGAAAGTTGAACAAAATAGTCTTTAGTGTCTAATGAGGTTTCGTATTCTTAAGTGTGAATCCGGTTCAAGTTTTGATTAACAGTAAAAATTGCGTATTTAGATGAAACTATGAATGTGCATTTGAATTTTTATCGTAGCGGAAATAACATTTTTTTTGAGGTTGTGGAAGCGATCATAATTATGTTACATATCACGGGGTATCTGTGTTACACATGACAATCAGATGTTTGAGTTTCCGTTGCCACAATTATTGTTTCCCCCGTTAATGTGAATTATTACTTGTTTCAATGTTTCATGAACAACGCCAGCAATAGAAAAGGAATTAATTACACTTCCACATTTGAATAGGAATAACAATAAATTACTAACTGAAAAAATTGTAAAATCACAAAAACACTGAACTCACTGAAATTCAAAACAAAAAGGCTCTAATCAAATGGCAAAATTAAAAGTTCGAACACATCAAACGAATGGATAACAACTGTCTTATTCTTGACTTGGTACAGGCATTCACTCCCGGTTTCAATACAGTTCAGTTGGTTCTTGCTTGTGCCTGTCCTTCCTCGAAATTTTTGTTATAAGTTCACTTTGGAACCTTCATTGTTTTACTTTAAAAGACTAGCAAACGTGTGTAATCAAATAAGCTGTTTAAATACAACCTTTTTCAACGGAAAAAAACTTTTTGTTTTTGACACGTTATTACATATTGGCACTTCTGTTATATTCTTATATTACTTAGGGGTTAGTTTAATATGTATTTTCTATTGATTCAAGTAATAGAAGACGTCTTTAGCTGTTAAGGTAAATCATAACCTAATCTTGAAGACTGTTACACGTTTGAAGTGTGGAGTGCTATTAATAAAAAAAATTATTTAACCTTGTTAAAAGTAGTTATGAATTATATTATTTTATGTCTATACGATTATCTTTTTTATGATATAAACAAAAAGTGTTAGAATAAAGTCCGTATGATTCCTTCTCCGATAATTCTATTTATAGAATATACGTTTTTTCCCGTTTAAATGGTTTATCACTAGTTATTTTTGGGGCCCTCTATAGCTTGCTGTTCGGTGTGAGCCTATGCTCCGTGTTGAATGCCGTACCTTGACATATAATGTTGTCTCGTTGGCACTCATACCACATCTTCCAATACCTATGAATCAACTTATGTACACTTTAGTAAAAAATACCATTGTATGCATTACAATTATATTAACTGAATTAGGCACACACTCTCTTCATGAACATTGCCTGTAATTTCAGTTTCTTTTGTTCATTCTAGACATTTTAAAAGTTTATGCGGCGAGTAAAAATTAAAAGGGAATCACGTTGTTCCTTTCAGCATTTACACATTGGTGTAACATATCACAATACATATTTTGATATTACCATTGTACATAATGTTTTTTCTATTTTAGATTTAAGTTTATCATGTATATTAAAAATTTGCTCTGCTCATCTAATTGTTGAAGTTCGAACGGTGATTTATACTTGTCAATTTCTGTGTCATTTTGGTTTCTTGAAGAGAAATGTTTTCTTATTTTAATATTTATGCATTTTTTACAACTTTTGATATAATTAAACAGAGAATCTTATAGAAAAAATACAACACCATGCACAAGTCTATAAACATTTCGAATACGGACAAATTTACAACACTTACATCTAGGGAAATTCTTCAAAAGATTGTTTCTATCTTTTGCATTAATTGTCACACAAGAGAACATATCTGCATCTCCTGCATATTGATTTTTACCCTCTCTTGATTCTATATTCAAGAGCTTGCGTTTTGAATCATCATTCCCGTGATAGACAGTGATATTTTAAAATGACGCTAATTGAAATTGATTAACGTGTTCAAGCTGACATTATTTCTTCAAAGTTTTATCGACTTCATCTTGAGTTTGTTTTCCATTCGTTTGTATTCCATGTGTTTGTTTTCAGTTTGTTTGTTTTTCGTTTGTTTGGCTTCCATTCGTCTTTTGTGTTTGAGCTTTTAATTTTGCAAATTGATAAGGGATTTTCCGTTTTGAGTTTTCCTTGGAGTTCAGTATTTTTGTTGTTTTACTTTTTGTTAACAGTTAAGGAATATATCTGTGACACAGATAATCATAGTTTTGTATGCAGTATAATTAAACTCATCATAGATACCAGGACTAAATTTTGTACATATCACCAGACGCGCGTTTCGTCTACAAAAGACTCATCAGTGACGCTCGAATCCAAAAAGAAAAAAAAGGCCAAATAAAGTACGAAGTTGAAGAGCATTGAGGACCAAAATTCCTAAAAGTTTTGCCAAATCCAGCTAAGATAATCTATTCCTGAGGTAGAACAGCCTTAGTATTTCAAAAATTCAAAATTTTGTAAACAGTTAATTTATAAATATAACCATATCAATGATAATTCATGTCAGCACAAAAGTGCTGACTACTTGGCTGGTGATGCCCTCGGGGAAATAGATCTCCACTAGCAGTGGCATCGACCCAGTGGTTGTAAATAAACTCAGCATAGATACCAGGATTAAATTTTGAACATACGCCAGACGCGCGTTTCGTCTACAAAAGACTCATCAATGACGCTCGAATCCAAAAAAGTTAAAAAGGCCATATAAAGTACGAAGTTGAAGAGCATTGAGGACTAAAATTCCTAAAAGTTTTGCCAAATCCAGCTAAGGTATTCTATTCCTGAGGTAGAAAAGCCTTAGTTTTTCAAAAATTCAAAATTTGTAAACAGTTAATTTATAGATATAACCATATCAATGATAATTCATGTCAGCACAAAAGTGCTGACTACTGGGCTGGTGATACCCTCGGGGAAATAAATCTCCAGCAGGAGTGGCATCGACCCAGTGGTTGTGAATAAACTCATCATAGATACCAGAACCAAGTTTTGTACATACGCCAGACGCGCGTTTCGTCTACAAAATACTCATCAGTGACGCTCGAATCCAAAAAAGTTAAAAAGGCCAAATAAAGTACGAAGTTGAAGAGCATTGAGGACCAAAATTCCTAAAAGTTTTGCCAAATCCAGCTAAGGTAATCTATTCCTGAGATAAAAAAAAGCCTTAGTATTTCAAACATTCAAAATTTTGTAAACAGTTAATTTATAAATATAACCATATCAATGATAATTCATGTCAGCGCAAAACTGCTGACTACTGTGCTGGTGATACCCTCGGGGAAATAAATCTCTACTAGCAGTGGCATCGACCCAGTGGTTGTAAATAAACTCATCATATATAACTTAGATTTTTTTTTTCTTGTAGTTTATTATTATTTGCCGTCTTTTGAATTTTGATTGTGCTTTTTTATCCTTTTTTCCTCATTCCATATGTATAGCTAGTTTTTTGCGTCTTCTTACAAATCTAATTTATCATTTTAGGGAAATTGAAATACATTTTTCTTTTTGATGGTTGTATCTACATTTTTCCTGATGAAAAAGCATCAAAACCGTCAAATAGTTATTGTCTTTATTCATTTAACAGGTAAGATATAGTAATTTCACGTTTTAGAAATGTTTCCAACTTTCCAACACAACCCCAGCAAAAATAAATGACGTCTTGTGAATGAGACTTATTAATAACGATTGCCAAAAAGAAATGTAAAGACCTTCGCTCGTACAAAAAGATATCTCATGGCAACAATTGTTTTTTATCCGATTCATCGTAATAAAAATGAGAATGTAAATGGGAAATGTGTCAAAGCGATAACAACTCGACAATAGAGCAGACAACAGACGAAGGCCACCAATAGTTAAGTTGATAATGAAAACAATAAAGATGTGTGCACTAAGAGTTCATAATACACCGTCATTTAACCATCCCTGTGCTTTTTTAATATTTCTCTCATCTTGATATGAATGGCAAATCTAAAACTAACAAGTGCTCCACGAAACATCTTTCTACATTATTAACATCAATTATATCAGCAATCAAAGCCGGGCTTCAACATTATTGTTAAACTATATATTTTAGAGATGGATGAATCGGATGTGTCTACAAAATAATACAAAGATCTTTTTTGGCGCATTCACCCTAAGACTCTTTCATCTTGTAATAGCATCAAAGCATTTTACTTTTCTACGGTTACACAAGTATTCCTCATTCAAAACTTACAGACAAAATGAAAGAATTGGTTCGGCTTTGTTTCATATAAAAAAAAAAAGACAAACGTAAATACAAGTATCTTGTCTTGGGGAATGATAAATCCTACTTTTTTTAAAATCACTTTGATTCAAACAATTTTTTTCTGGAACTGACATTATCAAGATGCTTGACTTCTTGATTGTTAGCATATTTGTTACGTTTGACGGACGTCTTTTTTTTTAACAAACAATCGACATTTCTATGGGAATCAACTGTGTACCTCTTCTTGACGACTTATTCCTGTATTCATGAGACTGAATTCATACAGAAACTACTTAAGAAAAAGAAAAGACGTTGGCAGTATCATGTAACTTTCCTTTCGGTTGTATAGATGATGTTCTCACCACAAATAATTCACAATTTGGTGACTATGTTGAACGTATCTATCTCATCGAACATAAAGGATACAAACATAACAGTTCAGGTACTTCATACCCTGACTTACATCTAGAAATTTGCAATAATAACCTAATCTATACGGGAAAAGAGATGATTTTAGCTTCCCAATTTTGAAGTTTCCATTTATAGGTAGCAACATTCCATCAGCACCTGCATACGGAGTATATATCTTCCAGTTGATATAATATTCATGAGCTTGTATTGCCTATCATAATTTCCTCGATGGAAGGGTGCTGCTCACAATGAGGCTATTTAACCAAGAGTTCTTAGTGATGAGGTTTAAATCATTCCATCGTAAATTTTACGAATATCATGAGTTGGTTGACCGTTGATGATTAAATTTTGATTTGATTTTTGATGTTTTAGCGCCACTTTTAAGCTCCGCATTTAAGGTATTTCGTAGCGGTCAGTTTTTATAGGTGGAGGAAGCCGGAGTGCCCTGTGAAAACCACCGACCTTCGATAGAAAAACACTGACGATCGTAGTCAATTAAGATTTGAGTCGAGTGCACCCGCACGAGCGGGGTTCGAACTCACAATCTAAATGTTGACTGGCTAGTGATTACAGTAGTAACTACCTAAACCACTCGGCCACCGAGGCCCCCAATGAATATCCTTTTCACAAATGATAGTGGATATTCTCAAAATGTAACCATGATCCCACCACTTTTCCTAAAATGTGAGCTACCGAATTAGATTTATTACCTAGTTTGTACTAAGCATGAATTGGCAATAAGACGGAGACAAATATGGAGCAGGATCTGCCTACGTTTCAAAGATTCTTATCTTCCTTTTTCTCCTTATTATTACAAATATATTATCCTTACTTTGATAACTTTAATTATCATCATAATTATCAACATTATTATTGGTATTATTAAATGTACATGTACTCATTTTACTATTTTTAGGTAAATAATGCTCATTTTAATTGATATACAATTTTATTTAAGGGTTGTAAGAATAGAAAATGGAAGACCCACATGTTTGGAGTTTGCATTATGTCCTTGCATGCCAGACATACCGAAACCTAAATTTTTCTCTGCTTCATCTGAAGATGAACTACAGGTAACTGCATGTAGTATCATGTATGTAAGCTTTATAAGACATAAAGGTTTATACATATCAATACATTCAATTTGGTAATGTAAGGTGGTATGAAGTAATCATTTCTGTAATAGCATTGATATAAAAAAAATTAAAATAAGTATAACGGTTGACATAAATTATGTTGATAATGTTTACCGGAACATAACAAGTCTGCATGATGCTTTGTAATCAAGATCTGCTGTTTCAATAATGATAACAAAAGTTTAATCCGAATAAATCGAGAACCTATGTCTTATAGTATTGCCCTTGATAAATATCACCTGCCCAACACTATATTAAACCATTTTTAACTTGCTGGTTAGAATTTATACACCACACTGCATGAAAATTAACCCTTGAAAAAGCACTAAGAGGAGTCCCAGTCTCAGTCGACTCAATTTCCATAACCTTATTTCTTTATTGGTTGTAATTTTTCTCATCCAAATAAGTGACACGAAATGCAAACCTGTTGTTGACATTTATCGATGGCCGTTAGAAACATCAATCATTTGATTTTCATTGAAAATTCGCACTTCGTTTCATCATTTGATTTAGATCTCCCCTGTAAATAAAACTCATCATAGATACCAGGATTAATTAACAAACTGTTTTATATTTTTTTATATCCATTATCGGATAAATCCGCCTCAGAAATAAACAGAATCGCCGATTTAAAATGTCTAATATGAAGGTAGTATATGAATGACCATTTAACGCAGTTATGCTGGAACAAACGATTTAACTGCAGATGATATATGTGACACAGGTCCAATAAGGTTGTACTCGATGGTAAAATCCATTGAACTAGCATTGCGAATGCTGGCATAGAAGATACGAATCTGCTGAACACGATACTAAAATAGATTGTTTTTCAATGACAATCGATATCATTGTAGCCTGTAATAGTATGTGGTTAACAAAGAGTTAAGGATTCGTGTATATATCGTTAAAAGCATATAGAAAAACTGTAAAGGTATGAGTAAAAGAAGGGAATATTTCTCGGAAAGCTTTTCAATAGGTTAGGGTTGGTAAAATAATTTATAAACAAAGATAAGTTAATGAAATTTAATTGTTATTTTTATGTACATAACCTTCATTTAGTTATCTGTAATTCTTTCAGGACATAGACTTTACTCATTTATTACAAGCAATATATGTGTCTTTTTTTATATTTGAGTCACCTTCGATGACAAAGGAACATAAGTTGTAAATTGGTTGCTTGTCCATGATAGCAGAACATGACCTTTTAAGAATTACAAATGCATTTTTTTATTTAGAGATGGATAGTGGCTTTTGAATTGGAAATTCAAAATGCAAATAGTACAAGAAATCCAACATCTGTCACAACGTAAGGAAGTATATAAATTACACTCAATTTTCAATGTAGCAAAGTAAGCTTCTTTTCTAGAACTATACATGTTTCACTACGGATCAGCATGCCTTTATATTCAATACGTAGAATTTTAACATATGCACTCAGAATAGTTTGTTTTACAAACATTATTATGCAAGCTATATGTATATTGAAGAGAAAGAAGCGCTAAAAATTGATAAAAATGACAATTTCGCCTCAGGCAAAGTTGTTCTTAGATAATATTGGCTATATTTTTTTATGATCATTGTTGGAAATATAGCACAACTGTTTCGATTCATATACATCCTTGGCATTCAAATTTCGACTTTTGGTGTTATTGATAAAGCAAAATTTGGAAAAGAGCTTCGACGCATATATTTCAATACATGTTCTTTTATTTGTTTATATCTTGTATTTTCAGTCGCAGATCAAGCAGTGCTCAAATGGAAGAACATTGTAAGTGTATGCATTTTTATTTCTATTTTGTGGCAAAAAAATCTTTAAATTGGATTGCAATGATTTAGAAAAAAATACATATAACAGGTCATCAGATTGATAAAATGAATACACCAGCTTTGTCTTCAAAATAAATCATTAGTGGCATACGAATTTTCATAAGAGAGGCGAAATATACCATACCAAATGGATATTCAAACCCATAAGTCGAAAAAAAAAACCGACATAAAAATACAACAGAACACGCGACATAAAATAGAAAACTAGCGACAAACTAAAACGAACCCCACCACAAACAGAAGGGAAAGCAGATCCTGCCACATATGTTGCATCCATTGTGTTGCTTATGTTAGTACAAACCCAGTGATAAGGCTAATTAGATCAGTCACATTCGAAGAAAATATGTCGGGTTTTGAATCAAGACAATTGAAACAAATGCCTTGTCATCTGTGCAACAAATACAGCATAACTATTGACAAACTTGTGACGGGTATGTAAACATTCGGGAGGAATGATTCAACTTTACTTCTAGGAATTTTTGCTTTAACAGTTTCTTTGTATACAGCAAAGCTCTATCTGGATTGGAAACAAAACATCTATAAAAATGTCGTACCAAATCTTTCCACGGCCACTTATGTTTTATTGTTGACATGTTTTGGTTTTAGTGTTTTTTTAATCATTTCAAATTTTATGAAAGGTAAATTTACAAACAATGACTGTATTTTATTAACAGACAACAATTCGTGTAAACTCAAAAGTGTTAACTTGGCTTCATAAAACCTAGCTAAATAGAAAATGAGTTATATCTATTGAGTAACGTATTATCAAAAGTTTCAGCTGATTGTCAAAGACTATTAAAAAGTCACCATTTTATTTTATTTTCATCAAAGGCCGTACAGAGTCAAACTGATTATAAATGTGTGACAACATTTCGTATTATATAGTTGTGGTTTGTGTTTGTATTTATATAGGCTTTGTGTTCTAGTGGCATAGGGCGTCGGTCACAGTGGAAGGCGATTTGGTGCCACTATATCTCACTATTATGAGGAAGGGAAGAACCAAACGAATTGCTTCCGCAAATTAACATATCTAACATAGTTGATTGTTGGGCTGATGTTTAAACAAACCATATAAGGCATTAAATATCAATTGCCTTTTCCAACTACGGAGACGGTTGTTATTTGGATGTCTTTGATTTCAGTCTCTCGGTCTCTCATGTTCTTTTTTCTTTCATTTATAGTTATGCCATAAGTTAATTTGTTTTACATTTGTTCATGTTGAAACATTTTTTTTGTTACTTTACGACTTCGGTTTTGTCCATTATCGAAGTCGGTTTATTTTCCTATACTTGCTTACATCTACATCCATTGGACTCTAACTGATAAATGTCTCAATGGTAATCATACCACATCTTCTACTTTTATACTTTCAATGTATTCTACCAAATTACAAATATATCGCTATTATATATTCATTCTTTTAAAAGATAAAACAACTAACTGTAGATTAAATCTCTGGTTTCAATCATAATTGTGATTGTCAAGCGGTAAAAAAATAGCAAATAATATAGATAATGCTATTATTTCTTCTCTCGCGAAAATAAACAAAAACACGCGTCAACAGTTAAGTATTTTTGCATGGATTTTATTCATCACTTGATAAACGTTTCATTGATATAATATTATACATATATATTTTTCCAGACAACAGACAACCCCAGCTATCTCATATCACAACAAGTCGTCCAATACAGGTTAATCAACAACACTTCGAAAACCTACACTACATGGGTGATATAAACTATGGACAAGGAAAAGGTATTTCTTTTAATTTCACAGACCAACATTATAGTACTTATAAAGACATATGGACTTATAAACTTAATACTATACAAAATTGAAATAGTAAGATGAATAAGTCAATTAGATATCAATCCAACGACAAACAGTTTTATGTACAATACGTTATTCTACAAATCGTTCCTAGTCAAGAAAAGTTCTCAGTAAATACGAGTACTCTTAGATCGGTCCTGTGTGTCTTTTGTCATTTTGTAAGTTGATTTAATGTCTTAATCTTGAACTGATGATTCAAGTCCTTGTCAATTGACCTTTTTACTGTTTTTGTGCTGTAATATTCATCCAATGTTTCAGGTTTGCGGCGGGTTGATGAATGACACATATTTCTAAAGTGAGAAGTCTGTAATCCAGTGTATGGTTGCTTGTCATATTCCGTTTTCGTGTATTGTTGCACTTATACATCATGCCTTTTGTTCTTTCATTTTTCCATGGTAACGTCAGTTAATCTATTTGTCATGCCATGGATTGTTATAACTTGAATTTTAAAAGATTTAAATTTGTGTGCAGGAGTTTAATCTGGTACTTGACATAAATGCTCATGTTAACGCTTCATTGATTTGGAATCAGTCATAATTTTTCATAGATTAATACTAAGCACTTATTATCAAGATGAAGGACTACCACAGCTATTTTATATCACAACAAGTCATAATGTGCCAGTTAATCGCAAACAATACGGAAACCTGACTGATGTAAACTATGGCCAATGACGAGTCATTTCTTTACATTTCACACATATAAAAAATAGTATAAATTTAGCAGATTTGACGCATGTATAATTTACATCAATCTAACGAACCATAGTTACTTCGATAGTTAACCTTAATTTATGTTCGTTTTTTTATTGCACACTGAAACTCAATACTGAAATATCAATTATTGATACGTGTGTATTTGCTTTGTTAATATGCAATATGCACGATTTGATTTGCTGCACAATGTTCCTATACATTTTTTTTTTCAAAAATGCATTATCTGTATTCAATAAATTCTTCCAATGTAGGCACGCCTCCAGAGAGACACACCTCCAGAGTCATGTCTGTTTGAAAATGTTTTAATTTTTCAACATGTAAAATGAACAAATTGATATTCCGAGTCCACAATTTCCATTCTATATCAATCAATATATGAAAATACTACATTTCCGATACTAAATCAACAACCACATGCAAAAATATTAACATAAAGTAGGATAGAGCGAAGCAGTCCACAGCTTTTTAGAACGCTCACACTTGTATAATGTATTATTTTTTCCTCATTAGACCGACCAAGAACGCTCCCAACAGGTGTAATAGGAAATCAGAATTCATCTCATTATTGTAATGACAGTCGAAGTAGACAAACCCAAACCCACTCTAATTTCACCACAGGTATTTCATAATTTTTTTATTTGCTTGCTTATCCTTACTACTGTGGATTCCTTTATTTTCGAAGGTATCAATTGTCGTGGATTGCCAAAAACGTGCATATTCGTGGATATATATGATTTCGAGGATTTGCCAACCTCTGTATATAAAGCCTGTTGGAAATATGTTATTCGTTATATATATGAATTCATGGTACACTTTTACACACGAAACCCACAAAAGTTGGTAGCCAACGAATAATAATGAATCAATAGTATGCTTTTTTTTTCACTATATTTAAGTTTTGTGTTGTATATATTGTATTCCTTATATCAAAACAAACTGAGGTATGCCGAAGGACAATTAATTAAATCTTAAAACATTCACCACGAACGGTCACGGTGGGTACAGAGGAACGTCTTAAAACTAAGACTGATGACACCTTCGATTGCTTACTTTTTCTGTTGTTAGCTGAATTCTTTTTATTTTAACAGTTAATTCAAATTGTAAATATATTTTATATAGTGTATAGTGTAATGACTTTTCTCTGTTTACTGTAATGAACTTGTCGTGTTTTTTTTTACTGCTTAAACCCAATTGTTTACATTTTTACCTATAGTGTCTGTTTTTTGTTCATACTCGTTGTCAATATAATGGAATTAAATGCGACTGTCATACATGTGAGATGTTCAGCTATTTATAAAATCAGGTTTAATTCATCATTTTCTTCATAATAAAATTGTCTGTACTAAGGGACAACATCAAAAGTTCAATGAAGGATAAAAAACTTAATTCACATAGTTTTTTCACTGACCCCCACACCCCCCCTCGTAACTTAATTTGGGAAAAATTGATTGACCAATAGGGATATATGTAAAATCGATTTAAGAATAACAAAACTTGCAGCAATCTTGACCCCCCCATCCCCAAACTATTTGATTTAAGTTTTTTATCCTACATCGATCTTTTGATGTCGTCCCTAAGTCAGGAAAATGACAGTTATCCATTCGTGTGATTTGTTTGAGCTTTCGATTTTTCATTTGATAACGGACTTTCCGTTTCGTATTTTCCTCAGAGTTCGATATCTATGTTTGATTTATTTTTATTTTGTAATTTTTCACGAATGTTTCAGATTAGGATGAAGGGGTCAGTTAAAATGTTTAAACCCGCTGTATTTGTATGTACATGACCATGTACTAGTTTGGATTAATGCATGGATACAACATATCGCATATCTTTTTTTCTATTATAAACAAAAATATGACATCAGATTAGCGTAGCTGTTATTCAATTTTGAGATGTTTCCACAGGTAGGCCAAGCAGAATGCAAAACATGCAGGATCTAACACTAAGATATGGCCAAGCGGTGTCAATTTCAAATTTACAAAATGTTGATCAAAGACCGGTACCAGAGATACACTGCCAAACAGTGGCGCATGGATTCAACAGACGAGCAGTGTCAATGGCAAATATACCAGCAGTTCCAGTTTCAAGTATTTATATATGATCTGCATTTTAAAGTTATTATTTCGGGTGGTTTTTTTTTATAGATTCTTAGTCCCATGGAATGGCCTTAACATATCTCAGTTGATATATTGCAGGTTGACACAGCAAGACTTTCTTAGCGAGGGTGTGCGACTGTAATGTACACGAATTGATAAATTGTCTGTATGGCAAACGACTAGTGACCAGACTTGGGGTCAATTACATTGGAATGTAATTAATTAAATTACACATTACATTGCAAAAATGGTCAATTACACTAATTACACATTACACAGTTTTTGAAATGTAATTAATTAAATTACAGTTACTTTACTAAAGTAATTCATTAAATTACACATTACATTTCATCATAATATTTGTTAACCAATATTATACATGTATGTATAATGTATGTGTAAAATATTCATGTAAACATAGTTTAAGCGTTGCATTTGATAATCATGAGTAGTTTTATTGTTTTGTCATTTAGTCTGCATATTTATGATCTGTACACTTTGACAGCCATTCTCAAAAGTATTTCTATAGGAGCTAATGTGGCATATATCGCTTGATTAGAATATGGAGGTATTATACTTCCATAATCAGTAGATGTGTTGATAGAATAGGAAATTAGTTCCTATTAACTTGCCAATACATTAAGGGGTATTTTGACATCTCAGAAATGAAGTTATTGAAATAAAACATAGCATGAATAAAGAAATTATAAATAAAGTAAAAAAAAATCACTTAATAATTATTAAAAGGTATATGCTTGTCACAACATTGAAAATAATTTTTAGTACAAACAATGCATATAATGTCTATATCTTAGCAATATTTTGCTAATTAGATAAAATACATGTAATAGTGGCATTGCCCCTGGACATTTTAATCTGATTAATTGCTGTTTGTTTTTACAGCTGTTTCTCTTTAATCCTTTTGTGTATACAAATTTGACAAAATGATTGTGTGCAGTAAATTTAAATTCTAAATGAACTCTCATAAAGATTTTTCACACATTTTTTTTGTTTTTGTTTAACATGGTGATTTATTACTTTTCAATCTATTTAGTTAAAGATCTTTCTTAAAAACATATGTATTTTTTCAAATCATAAGACTATTCAGAAAAAAAATTCTGTTGGTCAAATAAGTAATATAAAAACTTTAGAATAAATTACAGAAAGTATGTGATATCAATATTTGAAAAATAAATATACTTTTACAATTTATATTATTAAACATAAATCCTTATCATAACAGTACAAGTAATTGAATTGTAATTCAAAAGTAATTTAGCATTACATGCTTTTTTCATTGTAATTAATTAAATTACCATTACAAGTAATTAAAAAAATGCTCAATTACACATTACATTCAATTACATGGAAAGTTGTAATGCATTACACTTAATTACCATTACATTTTCAATTACCCCATCCCTGCTAGTGACATCTTTTTGCAATCTTCTATCTTTAGATACCCGATCGGTCGTTTGATATGTAATTTCGCGGAGAGTTATATCTGTACTGATTTTGTATTTATACAGCGGATGTGCAAGACTCCTGCTTTTCCTGTTGACACACCTGAATTTCCCCCTTTTTGGAGTTCATGAAATTCCATCATTCTAAATTGATTTTATCAGATTTAAACATCGGTAAACTACTGCATAACTTTACTCAGTATTGTATATTTAGGGGGGGGGATGAAAATTAAAGTTTAGACATTGAATGCGTTTGAATTGATACTCGGGATGACCCTTTATTAAGGACTGTGATAATAAAAAGAGCATTACGAAAATACTTCATTACTTAAAGAGCTTTTGACCAAAAGAGTCATAAACAGAGTAGAAAAATCTATGCAAGTAGGACGAAACATACCATAATTTATATTTTCTGCAACAAAACGGTGCGAATGTAAGACACAGAACCTGACTTCGATAATATGCAATTTCTTACTGTAAGATATGAATGAATACAGGCTAAAATCGTTCAGAGTGTTTAAATGTTTACATATTTACTTAATTTGTGTTAGGCAATAATCTTCCTGGTTTCCTCCACCAAGATCAAGCTACAATTTCAGAAGACAATAACGTGTATGCTACTGTACAAAAAAAGATAAACGAAGACCAGGAGGAAGGTATGATAGCAAATTTATCAAGAAACACATTGATCACTAGATATTCATGAACTCAAGAGATAAGTGACAAGATTGCAAGAAATTTCTTTGTTTCTAGTTATTATTGGGCCTGACATATTGAAATTGTTTGCAAAAATACTATAAAAACAAAAACAGCCCG
The DNA here is from genome assembly GCF_965363235.1 of Mytilus galloprovincialis. NCBI lineage: Eukaryota > Metazoa > Mollusca > Bivalvia > Mytilida > Mytilidae > Mytilus > Mytilus galloprovincialis. The sequence continues at coordinate 40,503,145 of NC_134850.1, read as the reverse complement.
ATATAAATTATATGCGTCCTAAGCGCTTCCAGTATTTATTTTTATCGGAAACACCCGAAGCCGAACATTTTAAAGCCAGGATGTATAAGAACCGAAACAATTGAAGTGTTTTATGAGCAAACAAACATATAATTAAACTTATCATATATACCAGGATTAAATTTGGTATTTACGTCTACAACATACTCATCAGTGACCATATCCATCTAAGGTCAACTTTGCCATAGGGAGTCGAAACCTTAGTTTCGTAAAATTACAATTTATTAATGGACTTTTTATATATCATGTCAGAACCGATGTACACACATCTGAATTAATAAAACCATCGATAGTCCACAAGTAAAGTAAGCGACAAAGTGCTGTAAAAAATCAAAACAACGCGTTTTTAATTCAAGGCATCCGAAACGCTTTTCTTGATTGACATTCATTAGGAACGCTCATTGCCGAATATTTGAATATACATGTACCATATATATTTCTTTTTTATTCAGATTTTCATAATTTATCATGATTAAGAGATATCAGGCGTTAGAATTATAGTTAAGTGCCTACAAAATCCACCTAACATAGTTTCAGTTGATTTCATCCTTTGACTCCTTAAAAGTACAGGTTCATGCCCTATAACTGCGGTCGTTTTGTGTTAAGAAAAGTTTTAGAAATTTGATAAACTTCTTTTTTAAAGTTTAAGAAAATTTGATAAACTTTTTTGTAAAAATTGAAGAAAATTTGATAAACGTTTTTTGTAAAAGTTTACAAAAATTTGATTAACGTTTCTGTAAAAGCTTAAGAAAATTTGATAAACGTTTTTGTAAAAGTGTAAGAAAACTTGATAAACGTTTTTGTAAAAGTTTAAGAAAATTTGATAAACGTTTTTGTAAAAGTTTTAGAAAATTTGATAAACGTTTTTGTATGACAGAGCAAATATAAAACTAGAAAACAAATCTTGGCATTGAACAACGTCATATTTTTCTCTGGCTTTTTATGACGTCTTTATACTAAATCCATTGGATTTTGGATGTGTACTGATTGATAATTTAGTCTTAGGTGCATGATAGTTTTTTATTAGTTGTTATTGGCTTTGAACTAGCTGTCAGTAACTGCGAGTACTCTCAGATCTGCACTTATTTTCTTTTTGTTGTCGGGATTTACAAGTACCCGGGCACGTTAACTTGTATTTGTAGTATTTATATTTTTAAACATCTGTCGAGTTAATCCTTTTTCAACTGATTTTTATAGTTCGTTCTTATGTTGTACTGTTACATCACTGTCCAAGGTTAGGCGGAGGGTTGGAATCCCGCTAACATGTTTAACCCCGCCACATTCTCTATGTATGTGCCTGTCCCAAGTCAGGAGCCTGTAATTCAGTTGTTGTCGTGTGTTAATGTGTTACATATTTGTTTTTCGTTAATTTTTCGTACTCAAATTAGGCCGTTAGTTTTCTCGTTTGAATAGTTTTACATTTTCATTTCGGGACCTTTTATAGCTGACTATGCGGTATGTGCTTTGTTCATTGTTGAAGGCCGTACGGTGACAGGCGGTAAAACAATCTCCTTAATGTCGCTTGAAAGGACAGACAAATTGTAAAAAGTAAAATCACAGAAATACTGAACTCCGAGAAAAATTCAAAACGGAAGTCCCTAATCAAATGACAAAAGCAAAAGCTCAAACACATCCAACGAATTGATAACAACTGTCATATTTTTCACTTGGTACAGACATTTTCTTATGTAGAAAAAATTGAATGAACCTTGTTTTATAGCGCTAAACCACTCACCTGTACGACATTTGCATCAAATTCCCAGATAATGATATGCTATTGTGAACGAAATTAGAAAAGAAAAAGAAAAAATATGAAGAATTTGAAAGAAAATATGTAGCAACGATACTATGTATGTTTAGTGGGAATTGAAGTGATATTCTTCTTGTGATTAAAATTGGCCATATAACATTTCTTGAAGTCTGCCTAAAAACTACAAATTTTGCAAAGCTATAATTGCGATAAAAGTACTAACACCTAGTAAGTTTTGTTGACACATCACATTTTAAATAAGTAAAGTTATGACCCCTTAATAATGCATTTTTCGTGTTGTATTGAAAGTGTTTGTCCAAAGTTTTAATAACTTTTACATTTTTTTTAAACAGTAATTTATGGCTGCAACATCTGATCAAGGAAATTGATGTATTTAGGAATTCTACGGCAAAGTATGACACCTAGAGGTTACGGAACAATTCTTTAAGTCATATGAATCTTAAAATCTAAAAATAATGATGCATATGTATTTTATAACTTAATCGCTAGTTTAAAAAAAAAAAAAATATAAACATATAATTCTTCTGATGAAAACTCTCAAATTTGTCCAAAATCCTATAGAAATTTACTTTCTTTTAATTGTTTGCTTCCATCCAACAATTCGCCGACATCTTTCCGTATGCAGTTACCTCAGTGAGACCCTTCTCGTAAAAATTCGATGATCGCTAAACTCGAGGGGGGATAACAAAATTGGCAGATAGAGTCAACAACAGTAAATATCTCTCCGTCATTGAAATAAACTATAACTTATTGTACATGTTATACACATGATTACCTGAATATCCATGCTTCTTTTTTGATTGTTTACAATGGTGGCAATCGATAAACTTTGGCTTTAAAACACGACCATTAATTATCTGTCATATTTTCACAACAACACTGACTGAGTGAAATATTTTCTTGAGGATAATAAGAAATTGATGTGTAAAAAAATACAAAATCGTGCACAGAAGACTAAGTTTGTGATATATGCATACATTGGTTCAAGAACTAGATTAACATTATTTTTTACCAGTCACGGTTTTTGGTCGAGGTTTTCATTAAGGTTTAAAATCTGAAAATGGCATAGAATCCACGTTTTTCGACACCACCTATAACATGTGCAGACTTATAATCATTGAGTTTACGCTCATTGTTGGTGACGTTTTCTGATTTTATGTATCTGTGACCGAAAATGGGCTTCAAATAATAAAAATACTGGAAAGATCAAGTGTTCTTTTGTAAAAGAAATCTTAAATCATTTAATAATTTCAACTAAAGATAGTCGTTTTTTATTCTGTTTTATCAATCAGCTATTCGGATGCTTACAACAAAATCTAATACTTTTCGTGTAGCCGGGTGACATTCTTATGTTGTTCTTGGAGTATTCCTTCTATTTGTGGTTACTAATAAGAATATAAAACATACCATTGCTTTACTATTTGGAAGATATATATAAAAGTTCTAGCTTTGGGATGACATAAATGTAAGACGTAAATAACACAATTTCGGACCGAGTAGAACCTGTAAGAAGCCATTATAGATTAAGGACACCCAAGAAAAATATCACTTCCTTACGGCACAAAGTTCAGAATCCATTCATAGGGAGAGTAATATGTGCTCAAATAGATGATAGCGCATATCCTTTTTTAAACAAGTTTGGAAAACTCTTTAAAAGCTTTTCCAATCACATGGTGTCCGTCGTCCGTCGTCGTTAACTTTTCGAAAAATCTTGTCCGCTAAAACTACTTGTCTAAACTTGTGGGTTTCATGCGTATACAAGTTAACCACGAATTTAAACGTTCAACGAAATCAAAATTTTTATTAAGTTGTATGCAAACTTTGGAACAACCACGAAATCACATATCCACGAATAGGCAAGTTTCCGCAATCCACGATAATTGGTATCCACGAAAATAAGTGAATTCACAGTAATCCTGAATATTAAACCAGGCTTTGTATTTTTAAGAAGAAAAATGTTGTGACAAAGTCTTCATAAGTGTTTTCTGCGGATACATGTAAACTAAAATCTTTTCAGTTTGAGGGGGTCTTTATCAAATATTTTATATTTACTGCAAATTCGTTAATAGAAAATATACCCAAAACTACAAAGAAACATCACAAGTTGATAGAGATGTATTGATCTGCAAACAGACAACTAAGTTGTAAATTGAAGATAAGTGTTTTACTTGCTAATTCCAGGTCCTTATCTGACAGTCGTGTAAGTTTTGTTCTAATCGTTTTAGCATATAATCCAATACTATTGATTTATTCTCGCTGCTTTAACAAACTCATCTCTCTTTGTTTAACAACTTCATACACTTTTTACAATCAATTGTCTGCTTAATAAGTCATGGCTTCAAAACACATTATTGATGATTTTCTTTCCATTAACAATAAAGACTTTTCTGATCGGATTCCATTAACATATCCTCTAAAACTAGAATTAAAAAAACAATAGACACGGCTTCCTCTCCTTCATCTTTAGACAATAGACTCCGTTTCCACATTACACATAATACACGTTGTTCTTGAAGTATAGTTTGTAAGTGCTGACGTTGTTTATCAGCTTAATGGTGTGTTATATTTTTATTTTATTTTTCTTAGTAAATTCTTACTTTAACTGTTTAGTCTATTTATGGGGTTCGATACTTATACATCCCGTCATTGTGATATTGTGCTATGGTATATTTTTTTATTCTTATTTTTCGTTTTTGCAAATGCGCTTTTTCTCTATGCCTTTTTGTTTCCAATGACACTCTACAAACATGAAATCGTAAACAGTTACAGGTTTGTTCAATTTTCTCAGGAATTTATACCAATGATGAGAATTGAATATTTTTAAATGCTTATTGGGACCCTAATTTCGTAGGAGTCCCTTCACACAATATTGTGTTGTTTAATTTAAACATATTTATTTACAGTGGATTGTGAAACAAGTTTTGCGACTTATATTAATCCCTTTCCACTTTGCTAATGCTGCCTTGTAACGGCGTTAGCCTGCTCTTTTTAAAAATCTACAAGGGTGTCCCTTAATGACAAGATATATAACTATCTCTTAACACGGGTCAGCCATTTATCGTCCCCTTCCGACGGACTATCATCGTTGCCCGAAGACCATACTCGCAAATGGTGTCAAGGGAGGGCCGAAATTTTAAGCCCTAAAATTTTCATCCCGGAACGGCAATCGAACCAGAACCCTTTGTGTTAGTAGTCCGATGCAGTAACCACAACACCACGGCTCTCGTGTTGTTTGTGTTTGCTAATGTACCATTAAACCTTTTTCCAAATAACAGCATCTATTTATCAGAAATCAAAGTTGAACTTCTTAGCCAATTTGAAATTACAGACTCAATGTATGTATGATTCGGATACATGACAAATTACAAAGAGGTGTTATAGTACAAACAGTCTATATTATCTTGCTATCAAAACTGATGACTTCACTGCTATTTAACCATATATTCCTAATTTCAACCGTAAGAGAAAGATAAAGAGAATTGGTTCAATTTGAAACAACGTAGATACAGATATATTGCCTGAAAGAGGTTTAAGACATTCGCTATAAACGACATGTTCTGATTCAAACAAAAGTATAACTGAAATTGATCAAAGTTCTTGTTTTTTATTAAAAAAAACTATTTGCAATATAGGGTCTTTGGACATGATATTTCCAATTGTAAACTTTCCATGTCTATGAACAACGCTCAAGCAGTTTATACAATATTGCCATGTTTGTGTCTGTTTTCATGATTGCCTCTAAACGTGTTTGAGTGAAACAAATCCATTTAAAAGTTGTTTGAACGCAATCACATCGCGTTAGTTGATCTTTATGGTATATATGTGTCACAGATGACCACAGATATGCTCAATGTATCGTATATACACCACAATTCTCTGTTTCTAGTTACTTGAGAAGCATTTCCGAAATATATCTAATGGCATGATAAAAAGTGATACCAGTATTTTGTATTTACACGAGACGCGCGTTTCATCTACAAAAAACTCATCAGTGACGCTCGAATCCAAAAAAGTTAAAAAGGCCAAATAAAGTACGAAGTTGAAGAGCACTGTTGACCAAAATTTCTAAAAGTGTTGCCAGATACAGCTGGCAAACCTCCCGTTGTGTTACAAAAATGTCGATAATGACACTGATATGTGAAAATAAAACCATACAAACAAACGCAGGAACACTTAGCACAGAGTTACGCATAAATAAATAATCTAACAGTACATTAGTCACAATTACCAATTATTAACACAATAATAGTAAACAATTAGATGAACGGTGTGAGTACGTCATAATTATTTGGACTAACACAATACTTTATCCATGGAAAATGGAAATAACCTCGACTACATTAACAAATAAGACATATGAGAAATGTACTGAACATGCTCAATTCAAACCACAAACGATAACATATAACACAATATCCAACCGAATCCACAAAGTACACTAATCACAGGAATGTTGAATGTATAAATACCGAGACACGTCATATAGCAATGCAAATTCACACTTGGGAAACAATCATATTTAGGAAACGGTCATGTTCGGGATTTACCAGACAGACAGGATAGATAAACCACAATACAAGACGTGGTAAACATGTCGTAAGTTAGTTATATTTGCAAGCACTTTGATATAACAGCTAGTTGAATATTAGTCTACAATGACACCATCGGCTCATTCGCCAGTGCCTCGTATAAGATTTGATCGATTACATTTTAATCATCCGCTGATAAATGGGTAAATTACAACGAAATTAAGGTTCCAACTCCTTAGGCAGGTTTGGCTATTCTTTTAAAGTATCTTTATTTCATAATACTCCTCGTGGTCTCGTGTTAATCCACCATTGGCTATCAAATGTCTGGACTGGAGAGCATTTCTATATTATTTTTATTATCGAAGTATTGGCTCCTGGGCTAGTGATAACCTATGATTTCTTGCCCAGCTTTTGCTATACTTTTTGTCCTCTAAGGCATCGACTCAGTGGTATTAAAAAAAGTAACGGTACATTTTTTAGTGCTCCAGATTCTCATTTTGTCAATAAATGTCTTTTCTGTGATGCTGGAGGCCAAAATATTAAAAATCCAAACAAAAATATGTTCATAAGCAACAATAAACGTATCAAGAAATTTCTAACTTCAATCGATATGGCTGTCCGATGCATTTTTTTGTTCGAGATATATCATTGTATACGACACTACCAGGCGTGCTGTACTACTGAGAACTCTGACCATCACGATATAACGGTAATAAAAATTAATTTATTTAATTTCCATCTTTTGCAAGATAGTTAACAAAACTTGTTAAATATGTATCAGTCGCTGATGGATTGCCGATTTTCTGATTAAAGTATTATTTGTAAACTTTTTATTTATATTATGTAGATCTGATGATAATAACAAAGACATTGATAGAGAGACGCTTTTTACAGTTAATTCGTCAGGTATATAGTTTTGTTTAGTATCAATTAAGGCTTAATTTGTTGAAAGTCATATGAAACGAGTGACCGGTGAAAAATAATGTTAATCCAATTATCACCAGCCCAGTAGTCAACACTTCTGTGTTGACATGAATATCAATATTGTGGTATTTTTTTTTTAAATTTCCTGTTTACAAAACTTTGAATTCTTCGAAAAATTAAGGATTTTCTTATCCTAGGCATAGATTACCTTAGTCGTATTTGGCACAACTTTTGGGAATTTTGGATCCTCAATGCTCTTCAACTTTGTACTCGTTTGGCTTTATAAATATTTTGATATGAGCGTCACTGATGAGTCTTATGTGACGAAACGCGCGTATGGCGTACTAAATTATAATCCTGGTACCTTTGATAACTACTTGAACCAATGCATACTTAAACTTAGTCTTCCGTGAACGATTTTATCATTTTTTTCGCATATATTTCGTATAATCGTCAAAAAATATTTCAATCGGTCAGTGTTTTTCTGAAAATATGGCAGCTAATTAATGATCGTGTTTTGAAGTTAGTAAACAATCAACAAAGAAGCAATGATAATAAGGGAAGCACGTGGATAACAATAATATATAGTTTATCTTGATGACGTTTACGTTTGGTTTTCCAATTTTGCGATCACCGGACTTTTATGAGAAAGGTCATGCTGCATACGGAAAACATGTCGGCAAATTGTTGGCTGGAAACAAGCAATTAAAAAAATAAACTTCTTCTAAATTTGGACTCATTATAGAATTTTCTTGAGAAAAAAGTATATGTACATAAGTTTTATAATAAAAACTAGCCATTTTGTTATAAAAAAACATATGCACATTTTTCTTTTAATTTGAATTTTCATATGAATCAAGAGATAACATCTGCTTGTCCATTCATTGTCTTAGTATCTAATTAGATTCCAATTTTGGAATACAACACAAAAACATGTCAAAATTAGTATACTATCACGTATTTGCATGTTCTGCGTAAAAGTCAGTGACTGTCGTCTACTTGTGTATCTTCATTCAATTGAAAACATCCTAAACCATTTGAAATAAAATTGAGAAAAGAAACGTGGAATGTGTGAAAAACACAACAACCCGACCAAAGAGCAGAAAACAGCTCAAGACCACCAATATGTTTTGTACAGCGAGAAAAACCTCCACCAGGAGTCGGGCCTCAGCTGACCCCTGAAAGTTCAGTGTCAAGATTTTAAATCCTATTCCTTTATCGATCTCAAAATGACACTAATCTTAACGATTTTTAAGCCATATCTTCAGATTTTCAAATAGAATTATGATTATCATACGTTTTTGTTGCAGATGACCAGAAGCAAGAAGAGTCACAAAGCAGGTTGAAACCACAAACCTGTACTTCTGAAAATATCTATGATGATCCAGATGAAACAGGTTATATTTCTTCGTTAGTTGTCTATATTTATCTTTTCACAATTACAATATTTAATAAGGCAGACTTTTATTATAATACTCCTGTCATAAAAATAGATCTGATAGAGATTGTAGAGTTGGTGTAATCTGCCTTGTGTTTGTAAGGGGCTGTCCAACTGAGGTCGAAACTTTCCACGATTTTGGCATTATTTATTGAAACAAATTTGCAATTTTTTTCATTAATCTTTCTCTTGACGACAGATTTAATTATTCTTTACAAATCCATAAAAAAATATGGCACCACATGTAATTTTCAAATTAATTAAAGATTATTGTACTTTTTGTTGTAGATGAACAGGAGCAACAAGAGTCACAAAGCAGTTTGAGACCACTCACATGCACTTCTGAAAGTATCTATGATTATCCAGATCAACGAGGTTGTATTTTGTCGACAGTTGTCTATAGTTATCTTTTCACAATAACAACACTTCAAAAAGGCAGACTTTTATTAAAATGTTCCTGGCAAAAGACAGTTGGGATCAATCCAATTGTTACAAAATATCCGGGGATTTATTCAACCTAATTAAATTTTGTCTTCGTATTCGTCGTAAAAAACATTTTTATAGAGATTGCAAAGTTGGTATAGTCTGTCGTGTTTTTTGTAAGGGTCCGTTCAACTGATGTCGATCTAAAACAATATCAACTTATTCTTAATTGGTTTATTTTTTTTTAATCCCTGCAGGTGTATTGTATAGTAGGTATTTGTACTTGGGCTATATAGTGCGACAACACCAAACTAACCACGATTACGAAAATATTAATTTTAATAAATTTGTAATTTAATTTTAGGTTTCATAAATTCTTATCTTGGCCATAGCAAAAGATTTAATACATTCTTCAAAAATCCATAGAAATAAGGCACCAAATATGTCAACTATAAGGAAAAAAAAACCAGCGAAATAACAGAACACATAAGTGCAACAAAGACCAAACAACAATGCAACATTCCTAGAAACGAACAAGTAGATAACAACTGCCATTTACTTCACTTAGTACAGGACATTTAAAAAAAATGATGGGTTGAACCTGTTTTGTGACTAGCCAAACCTCCGCGCACTATGGCAATGTTAAAAATACCGCTAAAATGACAACATTACATGACGGAACCAGAGTACAAATAAATGCAAAACCACCAAAGGCAGAGAAAAACATAAATGAACAATATTCTAATACTTTTCGACATGTTAACCACGGAATAACAACGAATAATCAATATTATTTAGGACAGTACACAAAAACAGCTTAACAGAATTACGAAGTTACTGTCTGTAACACAAATGGATCACTGCCACAAAAAGTAACGAGCAATTTCTTATAAAATATCCTACTGTCAATTTTGATCAGATTTTTTTGCTCAAACTCATTTACGAGCTATTAGTGGTTGAAGGTCACGAAATTCGAAATATTGCATATTCATTTCATTTTCAGTTTTAATGGAAATGTCTTTATTGGCGTTTTTGTGAAATATCATTCTTTGTTTTTGTACCTCGTTTTATATTGACAAGCTCTGAAGGGGGACAAATAGATAGATCCTAATTTATTGACATATTTTTTTATTGAATTTCATATATTGGAAAATTGTCTTTTAACAGGTTCTAGGACAAAGACTATATGTAGAAATTCTGATACAGTAACCATGGTAAGCAACTTTGTCCGTTTATTCACTTAAAAAAAAAACAATAAAATTTGTTGTCATTTATCGAGTATCACCATGTCATAAACTCATCATAGATAATAGTTTCTAGTTTCAGTATTTCACACTCTTGATTTTTGTCTTAATTTAGTTTTTGTTTTAAGATTTAACCTCGAGCATCACCGCAGAAACTGCGAATCTGCTGCAGATAAATTGGTATTGTTAAAGGTGTAAGCATAGTACATCACATCCAGTTGCATACGAAAATTGGTCGAAAAAAAAATATTCCCTTGAATTGACAGTTGTAGGTAATTAATTCTAATTTCGTTGCAGTAAAACGTTTCTGGGTGATAAACATATATCTTGGGTATTTCAAAGCATTATTATGTTTGTATTTTGGGTTTCAATACAATATTTTGGAAACTTGAGGCTACATGGCTACTCAATCTAGTACATATGTTAAAAGGAAGTGAAATTTGATTTGTTAACTTCCAGTGATGGTTATTTTCTTATATGCAATGAAATGCTATGTGAGAATTTTTTTTCTATAGTACCGAATAAGATACAATTTTAGTCATGCCAGGTATTTCTTTATTCGAAACAAAGATAAATTCTGTATATATATTTTTTTAAAGTGCAAATTTAACGAAGACTAATGGTGGTATTACACCTAAAATTATTGATAAGTCGAATCAACTTCTTTCTAAAGTAGATGTTTATTCATTATTAAAATATAAGCAGTAGAGTAAAAAAAAAGATAAATTGATGTGGTATACATGTCATTTAGACATAATCATTGTAATTGGCATAGAGTAGTAAAACAATAAATCTTTCGTGTAAGAAATGATATCTGTTTTACATTTCTATACGCTTGTTACATCTAAACAAAAAGATTGAAAAGCATATTTTACTTTATATTTAATATTGCCTCTCTTTGATGTTATAATAAAGAATTATAAAATAAACAACATTTCTTAATTTCGCCTTCTCATCATTTTAATTAAACACTTTCAATTACTGCACCAGATGCGCATTTTGACTATGAAGGTATTTTCGGTGGTGATTGATGCCTAAATATTTGAAAAAAAAACCAAAGCATAATGCATATGTTGAATAGACGATCAAACCGAATGGATCAAATGTAAATTCAAATCCGGAAAGAGAATGAGAGCTTAATGAGGGATATTAGCGATTCACAATCAATAATACATTCAAAATAAAATAATAATAATTAGTGTATTTGAATTTAAAGAACGTATGATGTTACCAGTTTCTCCTGATGTCGTTTGAATCTATCATTCTAAATGATAGTGTCCAATACCAGAAAAAGTTATAGAATTCGAAAGTTTAATTATTTTATTATTTGGCAATTAATAGTTTTCTCTTGTATAACTATATGAAAATGTTTTATTTTCAGAAATTATTTCTCTAAGGGAAAGAGCACTGTTTTCAACTTTTTTTTTTGAGGTTTTTTTTTTTTTTTTTTTTTTTTTTTATTATCATTAAATACATAAATATCTTTCAGAAAAAATAAAGAAATGTGTATCGTCAATTAATTGTCATATTTATCGACCCAAATAATATTTCATTTTGTCTTTAATTTTTATCTGGGACGATCAGTGATGTAGCAATTGGTCCTAGATTGGAATCACATATTTACATTGCATTATACTGCTGCTATCATTTTTTTACAGGCTGACTCTGTTGACCACTCCAAGTCGTCAGGTAAGTTGTGAAAAATCAATTATTTTTAATTGTTTTTATGTATTTCATTACCTAATCTTTACATCAATACGCCCAAACAACAGAAAAATATATAACTCACATTGGATTGTCTTTAAATGGGCGGAAGACATTTGGGCCTAAATCATAAGCATGACTATGATATTATTTGCGTAACAAATATTTTCAGGCAATTTTACAATTTTACAATTACTCACACCATCATATATGTTTTTATTTAATATACTGTTATATGTTGTTTATTGTTTATTGTCTTTTGTTCTTGTTTTGTGCCTAAAATGCATATACATTCTCTAATATCTGTTTTGTGTTTGTATGAATTATTTACAATGGAAAACCAACTTTGCCAAATTTATTTAATGTTGTATCTTAAGAAAAAAATACTGCTGCCAAATTCCAAATTTCAAGGACTTTCTATTTTTTATTTTTATTTTTTTTCTCTATTTTTTATTTTTATTTGTTTTTGTTTTGCATTTGCGTTTTAATTATTTATTATTTTCTCTTCTCTTCTCACACTCTCTCTTAAAAAAATTTCTCACTTTATTGATCAATATTGAAATAATTGATACACAATAATAAACTGTATATATATTTTGTAATTTTGAGTACTCACAATTTTTCTAAATATACAATCTAATGTTTAACGAGGCCGGGATAAGGTACCGGTACTTTCTGTATCAAACTAAAAAAATGTGAGTTTTCAATAAAGTATGTATAATTTAAAAAAAAAAAATTTTACAATTTGGGCTATAAAAAATATAGGCCTATACAGGTGAAATTTAATTATCAATATAAATATGTGATATACCATGCTATTTTGAAAAGAAAATAACTTGATGTTTTACACCATTTAATTGAAATTTCCTTTCGGGGAAAAAAAATTAATAATTCCTTTCGAGTTCGAAAACTTTGTTGTTTACCTTTTCCTATGAATATCAGCAAGTATCACAGTATCTGTAAAGACTGTAAGTTCTATATTTTATTTAGATTGAAAGAGATTTATTAGAACATCTTGATTATTTGATATAAAAGTATAAATATCTCTATCCGTCTGGCGCAAATACATAATTTCAATCCTGGTATTTATGATGAGTTTATTTGCAATACATTGAATTAAACATCATTCACAGATACAACAATTAATGGATAACACTTCAAGGTAACACATTCTAAACTTTTTAATACAGCTACCAGTTCTTGTGAAACTGACGGATCAAATTCAGAGGGATATAGCTATGTAACGCCTCCAAATAAGTGCTTGAATAGTAAAGATGCGCATATTGGTAGAAATCAAACAGAAGTAGATTCCACTCAATTTATGTGTGAAGAGAAACGGCATAACTATAAGGTAAGTAAAGATTGTATTGTCATATTTGTGAAACAATAGTCTTCGATTGGTAAATATAATGCTTTATTTTTTATTTGTTTCGTGTTTTGTGTGCCTTTTCACATTTATTGTGATAAAGGGGGTGAACCAACAAAACAAAATCGCGCATTATGCACCACCACTCATTCCACCAATTTGTGTCAGCAATACGTGTGCACCGCTGATTTAAGAAGAAAAAAACTATTTCAAGCGCAATCATCAGTTGTTCTTTATAGTGTCATATTTTTAGGGAAGTGTCGCCCTACTTGTATTTTTGCTTTAAAGATTCTTGCGTAAACTTAAATCATATTTTTGGGGAGTTTATAATGCATGTAAGAACTATTATTTTCAGATAGTTCTGCCAAATGTTTTTAAACTCCTCGTTTAACATTAAACGTCTTTAATCAGGTCTTGTCTATACCTAGGTCTAAGATTTTAAAGAAACTAAGCTGTATGAATCAGGCCGATGACTAGTTGTCAGTAACTGAGAGTATACCCTCAGATCAGTATTTAAGTCATTGTGTCTTTCGTCTATTTGTACTTTAATTTGAGCTTTGTGACGATCCTGTGAGTCAAACTTACTCAAAATGGATTTTAGTTTGTTCTTATGTTGTGCTTTTAAATCATGATCGCTAATATTTTTGACCCCGCCTTATCTGAAAGTACCTATCCCAAGTCATAAACCTATGATTCAATGGTTGTCGGTGATTGCTGCGGTCATTTTTGTTTGTCATTAATTAATTTGAGCTTAACAGGCCATTGTTTGTTTCTTTTAATATTTTTTTACTTGTTGTCATGTCATTGTCTTTCATAACTTACTATATAATGTTGTACATTGCTGGTTGATTACATCAATACCATTTGGTCTCTTATTTTTAATATTACTAGTTGTTTGTTTGGCGACCTTGATTACCCATGAAAGAGGGGCGAAAGATACCAGAGGGACAATCAAACTCATAGATCGAAAATAAACTGACAATGCAATAAAAGTCTCGCACTGTAGGTTTGCAATATTCCATATCTTTCTACTTTTAGTTTAAAGAAACAGGGTAATGATGCTATGACTCTTAATAAGTTATGAAAGTTGGATATACTGAGACCATTCGAAGAATTTTTCATATAAAGAGCACTTTTAAATGAGTTCAAAACAAAAGAGATTAAAAGTATATGCGGATTCGATGAATAAATTATCACAATAAATATATAGAGACAAAATAGTAGGACTTAATTTCCATCTCTACATTTAGTCATTTGGAATGAAAAATACGATGTATGTGGGAGGAAGAAACTAGCAGTAAAAAAGAAAAAGCACACTGTTGTTCACTCGTTACAACAAAATCACGTTCTGACAAAATCCACTTAAACTTTTCTTTTTTTTTCGTTTCATTTGTAGATGTTTTAGTTTCCCTCAGTTTTAGTTTGTTACCCCGATTTTGTTTTTTGTCCATAAATTTACGAGTTTTGAACAGCGGTATACTACTGTTGCCTTTATTTTTCTTAATGTCATCGGTTGGTTTTATAAAATATTTGTCAGCCTCTCTAAAAGACAAAGACTACTGAATTGCTTTTCGAAGTTAAAATTTCTAGAAAAAAAATATAGCAAAAATTACAAACTCTAAGGTAAATTCAAAACGAGGATGTCCATAAAAACTGACAAATCAAATGTTAGACTTTATCAACCAAGGGTACGGATAGAAAACAACTTGGTACAGGGATTTTTATCAATCTAAATTTGTTTTCATCAACGCTTTTTGGAAAAAATCCGGTTCTAATATTTTTATTTAGTTTTGAATAATTTTATAACTCCTCTGAAACATTAAATTAAGAATATCTTATTACTTAATACTGTATGGTATGGGTTTTTTCTACAGGCTGACTCCATTGAAGTAAATAAATCTGAGGGTAAGTTGTTAAAACTGATTATGAGCATGAACGTTAATAACAAGCAGTCCTTTATAACGAGGGTATCACAAGCTCAATAGTCAGCACTTTTGTGTTGACTTGAGTTATCATTGATATGATCATAATAATAAATTAACTGTTAACAAAACTTTGAATTTTTGAAATACTAAGAATTTTCTACATCAGGAATAGATTTCCTTGGCTGTATTTGGCAAAACTTTTAGGAATTTTTGGTCCTCAATGCTCTTCAACTTCAAACTTTGTTTGGCCTTTTAAACATTTTTAGATTCGAGCGTCACTGATGAGTCTTTTGTAGACGAAACGCGCGTCTGGCGTAAATGTATCTATAATGAGTTTATTTATAATAACCATGTGTTGTCCCCATAGTTCCTCTCTCGTTTGGGTAGTGACCCAAATCAATGGATATTTGAAAAAGATGTACAAAACACTTATTTGTAACCAGTAAATTAAAGTTCTATTTAAAAAAAATTATTGTATGTTTTACCACTGACTGTAATGCATTTGAACTGTTTCCTTTTCAACTACAGATACCAGTGATGAAATCGATTACCAAGGATATACAAACATGTATCCTCCAAATACTCGCAATGACAGTGACGATAAGAACAATATGTGTACAGAAAATCATCTATCTGATACAGAAGAAGACTCAAACTGTAGCGATAAATGTTTGGCGCATAGCGATAAATATGTGGAGCATAGTGATGAAAATTTTGAGCATAGTGATAAATGGGAGGCGCCTTCATTTTCCAGTAGCGATACATGGATTCCACCTAAATCGTTTCTCTAAATTATATATTACAGATTGATGTGATATATTATTTTGTATTTACCGATCGTTCGAATACATATTTCCAAGGATATGTTTTTGCTCTTTTGTGTTCATTGTTCATACTTTTTTTTATATACACGTACCAAATGAATAGTTTACCACAATGTTTATGTATATATTTAGAAAACACTTTCGTGCATGATATTATAACTACATAAGAAAATTTGTTTCTGTGATAACTTATTAATCCTTAAGCTATAATAATTACGAATAGTTTGTCAACTGAGACTACATGAAATTGGCTGTCTCTAGTTTAATTTTATACAAATATTTTAAAGACTAAGGAAATGGAATAAAACAAACTTCTTTAAGATGAATGTATTAATATTTGTTTGCATTAACCTTGATGAAAATAACAATATGGCTTTAATGAGCTAAATAGTATCACATAGGTGTTAATTACAACAAAAACAAACTTGCAAAAATTATATTTGATACGTTTCCCTCGGTTTTAGTTTGTAACCCGGATTTGTTTTTTCTCTATCGATTTATGAATTTTGAACAGCGGTATACTACTGTTGCCTTTATTTTGCAAGAACAGGGGTACCAATTGTATCAATTAGATTTTTTAGTTAACATTTTTTTCCAAGATTGCAAACAATTTAACAAATAGAATTATTTTAAACGAACAAGATATTAGGGAAATGATCAATTGAATTATTTAAGAAAGCTGAAATTTTCCAATTGATAAGGGGACACTATTCCTCAAGTCACTTTTAATATGGTGACAAAAATAGGAATCAATCGAACAATACTCGATTTGTGCAATCAGATAATGATGGTAGTGTGTCTAAATCAAACAGAATCATACAAATAGCTTTTTGGCTTTCCAAAAAAAAAGTGTAATGTTTATTTTACAGTAGAATTGAGATAGAAAAAAATGTATATGCATTCAAATATTCTTACATTATATTAATATATGTTAACAGAGTGTTTAATTGTAAATTCAACCACTGTGTATGCGATTGTTGATTTATATGTTTATAATTAGCATGGTGAATATGTAAATTCGGTTGTACAAGAAGAGGGAAAAAAGAAATACTGTCTCGGATTATAACTTTTTTCTAGAGGTGTAAAAACACTATGTAGAATTTCCATTTTTGCCAAGCATTAAATGCATGTACCTTGCCAATTATATTATAAATTTCTATTCGTTCAAGTGGTTAATTTTCCATTTTTTATGGATTTTTTTTTTCTATTATTACTTTGTTATCGATTGTCTTATTATATGAATTTACTCCATGTAACAACTGAAGCAATGCATGTTAAATTATTTCGTTTTCTCCTCTGTACCTTTTTCAAATGGTTTTAGAGGATTAATCTATCTATCTATTCAAAAGAAGACTGCAAAAAAAAAAAGAATGCAAGGTTGCAATCCATCCTCTTAGAAAGAAGACGTTAATTCCTATGAATCCTTTTGTAGGGGAGGGCGAAAGATACCAAATGGACAGTCAAACTCATAGATCGAAAATAAACTGACAACGCCATATCTTAAAACGAAAAGACAGACAAACAAAAGACTAAATACACAAATCACAAAATAGCAAACTAAAGACAAAGAAACACGAACCCCACCAAAAACTCGTGGGGGGGGGGGGTCTCAGGTGCTCCGGTAGGGTAAGCAGATTTGTAGGATGCTATACATTCTAGACTTAACAGAAACCGAGGAATATTTCTTGTGCATGGGTGTCTAAGTGGATGACTAGAGGTATGTTGCAACGTTTATTTGTTACCTTCCCAGTTAGAATACCTAATTTCCAGTTATAGTAAAAACATATGGTCCCTTTCTCGGGATCCCTTATATTTCAGATTTCAATATTCAATGTATATTGTCAATATTAGTCATGCATCTGCATAAAGCTTACATACCGGTACCGTTATGAGAAATCCAAAGACGCTGGAACTCGGGGTTGGTGCTGTCTACCTTTAAGAGCAGCCATATGTGGTTGTTTTGTACTAAAAAAAATCATGTACCAGTAGTAGAAACAAAATTTCATTAAAAATGGTGATTAACATAAATTTTGTATACATTTATTGAATCTTTGATTTCAAGAGGCCTTTTAATATTTCATATTTTTTCTAGAAATAATGCACCTCAATGTATATACATGTATTGTAAATAAATGTATTCTTCTTTAGAATACTATCTTCATGTATTACGTAATCTATTACCATACGATTGAGAGCCTTTGGAATGAAATGTTCAATATGAAAATGACATTATCATGAGTGGTATTTTTTATTTTGATTTTCCCTTGAGATGTAAATACAATTTTTATTAACACTTAGCGATATATACAAATTTTATTTTCACTTGGCGATGTAAATACAA
This sequence comes from Mytilus galloprovincialis, assembly GCF_965363235.1. Taxonomy (NCBI): domain Eukaryota; kingdom Metazoa; phylum Mollusca; class Bivalvia; order Mytilida; family Mytilidae; genus Mytilus; species Mytilus galloprovincialis. The sequence continues at coordinate 40,484,617 of NC_134850.1, read as the reverse complement.
TTTATTATTTACTTGGCGATGAAAATACAATTTTAATTTTCACTTAGCGATGTAAAAGTAAACTATTCATAACAAGTGATACGACTTAATTCATCGGTTAATGTGTAGTCCCAAAAAAATATAGGATTATTGCAATCATATATTTTTTTTGCCAGGATAGTCTGTTTGAATCGCTAACTTTTTTATTTTGCATACTTTATCTCAATCTGTTTCAAGTTTTACTATCGAAAACAGGCAAATCAAATTGCAATCAATTCATTTTCTGTATCTCACTTAAATTTGTCTCAGTTACAAAATATTATATTCTATATGTATCACTTTGTTTTAAGCTTGTGTAGATAGATATTTGTTTTTAACATCAATTGTAACATGATTAACCTGTTTATAGTTATCAAAGGTACCAGGATTATAATTTAGTACGCCGGACGCGCGTTTCGTCTTCATAAGAATCATCAGTGACGCTCATATCAAAATAGTTGTAAAGCCAAACAAAAACAAAGTTGAAGAGCATTAAGGATCCAAAATTCCAAAAAGTTGTGCCAAATACGGCTAAGGTAATCTATTCCTGGGATAAGAAAATCCTTAGTTTTTGTAAAAATTCAAAGTTTTGTAAACAGGAAATTTATAAAAATGACCATATTTATATTCATGTCAACACTGAAGTAACTTCACTGTTTTAAACAGATTGCATATATTGCAAATTAAAACGAATACAAACAAATATACATGTGTTGTCCTTGCAAAGATGACGACTTGAATATTTCATGTCTTAAATTTCCATTCAGCATTAACCTAGTTTCCGTTGCATGTCAAAACATGGTGGGAAATAAAATAGTGCATTTTTTCTGACTTTTTTTCTGAAATCATTTTTTTTCTGTTTGATTATAGGTTAAATTTATGCTGAATGGAAACATATATATAGACTTCGAAAAAATTTTGCATCTTTTGGGGGATATCAATCCAGGAAAGTGAAAGGATATCATGTTTACTGGAAGTGGTGCGGCCTAGTAAAAACAGCAAACTGAAAGTAGAAAAAAATGTTTTGACTTCAGGGAGGCTCCTTCAGGATTACGTAACTTTTTATTCTTCTTGGCATGACCCACTTTTTTTTCGATTAAATCACAATTTCACAGTAGTACATACATGATAAGCACATGAGCATTAACATGGTATTTAGAATTAAGAGTATGGCTAATTCTGATTGGTTGATATTTGCGCCCGTAATTTTTTATTATTAGAGACTTCGTGCATTCTGCATTATATCATAGGCCAAAAAAAAAATTTCCTTAGCCGCAGGGGCGTAGCTGTCGTTGGGCACTTTAGGCACGTGCCCACACATATTTTTTTTACAAATATTTTTTTTTAATAAACAACGTTATACTAGTGTCTAGATGAAAGCCGGTGAAGTTGTCAAAACTCTTTAATTATCGAATGTCAGATGTACACTAGTCTCTCATCCTTATTGAATGGAATATTGGATAGAATTGAATGTTTTTACGATTTTACCTTATATAGAAAACTATAAACTAGAACTTTGGTTCAGATCATTTCACTTCTATCAACAAAAACTTGAATAAACCTCAACTTAGACACATGAGTTTTTTAATTAGCTGTTGTAAGTTTCAACTAGCTTTCCACTTTGTCTTCACCCGACTTGCTAATGTTGGTCGTCCGTTTGGCTGCATGTGCAGGCTGTATAAATACGCAGTCACGTCTGGTCAGAATTGGGACATTAAATCCGATGCCTAGTTGTAAAGAGAATGCAACTCTTTGAGGATTTCATAGTTGGTCTATTGAAAGGCAAAATGTCTGCTCCTATCCAATAATCCTTCATTTTCCGATGCAATTCCAGTAATTTTGAGTATTCTCAAATTTGCGTGTAATCCATTATGACCTCAATTGTTCAAAATTCCTAAGCAGGTAGGGATTTTATAGAAGAGGAAAGAAAGAAATACGAATTTCTTGAATTTTGGTAGGCATCGACTTATGCAATAAGCTTCTCCCATTTCAGGCACCTATATTTTTAATCCTAAAAATACTGTCCGAATAACTTTTCTGTAATTCTAGCAAGGTTGCGTTAAAAAATCAACTTTCTAAAGTCTGTATCTCAAAAAAGGCTATCATGATCTATCATTGTCGCCTATGGAGAAATTAAATATTTATTTGTGTTTATCAATGTTATTTCAATCTTTAGATTAAACTTAAATTATTCATTAAAATTAAGAAAACTCACCAATAATTAATTAATTTGTTTTGTAATAGAATAGCTTTTCACATATAAAGATGTCTGATATATCGTTAAAAATTGAATATGGTAGGGAGAAACCTGCCATCGTTGTCCGAGAACACAATTTTCGTTAGACATTTGTTAAGAACACTTGGGAAATTGGTTGGAAATGTACAGTTAAGTCGTGTTGTGCTAGGCTATTTACTGATGGATCTTGTACAGTTATTTTGAATGGGGAATTAGATAATATACATGAAACTCATACTCAGAAACTATTTTTAATATACATTAATGACTTACCCGATTATTTACATCACAGTGACCAAATCAGGCTCTTTGCTGACGATAGCATCATTTACCGACAGATAAAATCAACATCAGATTGCCTTAAACTCCAGGAAGACCTAGAAGGGGCAATCGAATGGGAAGAAGACATGCTAATGCAGTTCCACCCTGACAATTGCAAAATACTTCGAGTGACCACAAAGAAAACACCTATCCGTTTTTATTATAACATGCACGGTCACATTCTTGAGTCAGTTGAAAATGCAAAATATTTAGGTATAACTATCTCATCAAATTTAACATGGAACAAACACATTCAGAACATCAAAAGCAAATAAGACCCTTGGATTCATCAGAAGAAATTTAAAAATAAACTCAGTAACCATCAAAGACAGAGCATACCAAGCCATTTGACCAAAACTTGAATACTGCTGCACTGTCTGGGACCCCTACACAACAGAGCACATTTACTCCATAGAAAAAGTCCAAAGACGTGAGCGAGATATGTATGCTCCAACTACTACTGAAAGTGTAACAAAGATGATTAACACACTCCAGTGGCCAACATTACAAGAAAGGAGACTCAAAAGCAGATTAAATATGTTCTATAGAATAACAAACAACAAAATTGCCATACCACATACTGACATACTAGTTAAAAGCAAATCAAACACCAGGTCTAGTCATCAACAAACATACCGATAAATCCAATGCAGCAAAGACAGTTACAAATTTTAATTTTTCTGCCAAACTATAAAAGACTGGAACAAATTATCAGAACCAATAGCCTGCAGCACCACTACTGAGTGCTTCAAGGAGAAACTCACTAGAGAGATGCTTCATCATTGTTAAACCAGGCATGCGTCGGAGAGTAATTATCAATTGAGAACAGCATGCAAACAAAAAGACAACTGATATGCTACCTTCGATTGAGTCGTTGTAGACTAATTATCAAAATATGTAAATTTTATTTTCCAACTTCACCGTTAAAGAGACGGTCCGACAAGCTTGGTTTTAGCGTAATTATTTAATAAATCTCGTTATTAACGAGATCTGAGACGAGATTGTTGTTGCTACATATGGCGGATAGATTGTAAACACTTTGGAAAAATAAGGTCTCTGTTCAAAAACTCAGTGTTAATGCACTTTAAAAGGCTTTAAACACATTCTTATCATTCAGCAGTTTCCCCCTTCATGAATATTTTATGTTATACTTGTTTACTTGCAAAATCGTTACAATCGCATTGTTTCTGGACTCGGGCTCGGGTCTGTCATACATATCATAATAATAATATGAGGAAGGCGCTACCTTAAATGCCAGCTTTATACCAAGACAATGTCCTATATATATTGATTGGTTGCTTAACGTCCAGTGGCAAATATTTCATGCATGTTCAGCACGAATGTCCTAGGCTACATTAACATATAGTTTTTGTCTAAAATAAAATAAAAAGTTCAGATGGAAAATGTTTAGGGAAATGATTAATGTTTCAATGAAGTTCAAAAGGCAAGAGGGGGTATGTTTTTTTTTTAACAAAAAAAATATTCAATTTCCGAATTGATGAAAAAAATATCTGTTCAAGCAGAGGACAAAAAAAATATTTTGAATCCAGATCTTCATCAAAAACGATTTTATTTTTTATATATCTAAAAACATTTAAAACTTCCCAAACTGCACAGTCAGGTAAGTCTGTACACAGTATTTTTTAGGTGAAAATTCGGTCGTATTTGTCATGATGAACCTAAATACTAGTGTTAAATTTTGAATAAATAATTTATTATATCTATAGCGCTCTCAGAAGGGCTTTGGTGAATAAATCTAGCTAACTTTTCAAGTTTTCATTATATGACAGCAAAATAAAATTGAGCATGAAAATGGGAAATACAAGTATGTCAAAAACTTGCTTTTCGAGTAATGCTTTATCATATCATAGTTGTTTTCAACAGACATATAATACAATTATGTCTCTGTTTTCAAGAAGACACATTTGGTTTCCAGACAATAACTTTAGTATAAGTGAATGGATTTCTATGAAATTGTTCTAGAAGGTTCAGTACTCAAAAGGAAGATAAGAATTGATTTTGGGGTTATGGTACAACATTTTTTGGGGTGTTTTTTTACCAAAACTTTGGGTTTTTCTTAAACAATTTACCAAATATTTACATTCATTATTATTCATTTAGTATATATAGATGCAACTAATACTGATTTTGCAGGAGATGCACACAAAATAGGGTGGTTTAATTATTTTATCTGTAATTTGTGCATTTTTTCCTACGATGTGTACTCCTTGATAGTATCATGATAAAGAAAATATATTTGGTAAGTATATTCACAATTGACATGCGCCAGTGTGCGTCAAAAGGATTTTTTCCACTTTAATTCCAAAAATTGCACTTGATTATTTTTCTCAAAGAAACACATGAGTTATTTGGTAAATAAAACACTTGTCATTGTTTGAAACTTTCAGTAATCAAAATTTAGTTCAAAGCCTTTTTGAATGTTTCACTGATTGTGTAAAAATTTTATCAAAAAATGTAAAACAACACTTGATATAAAAATTGCATTATCTGCAGAATTATTGATGACTTTCCTTACTATTCACAAGGACATATATCTAACATATTGTCCATGTTATTCTGATCTGAGTTTTTATTCATACATATACTGGCATGGCTGGTGCTGTCTCAGTCTCAACCTCGGTATATGATTATATCCTATTTTCTAACAAGGAGGACCCTTTGGTTTAAAATACAATAAGAATTAAGCACTTACATTCAATTGATTGTAATTACTAACAAAAATTATGGCAGCTACATGCAGCTTCTTTTTTGTCTGTATGAGTTAACTTGCTTCCATCTATGACTATGTAACCTTCAGTTTAGGATCACCAAGACATTTTCTTGTACCAATAAAAGTATAATACAGTGAAACTATTTACAGGTATCCGGTCCATTTGCGCCCAATACACTTTCACACCCTACATGTTCTCACCTCAAACCTTCGCACCCTACATGTTCGCACATTAGCACTCTACACATTGGCACCCAATTTTAAAGCAAATTTTAGTTGAATAATTAGCAAATGAGAAGAAAATCATGATAGTAGTCTAAAATTGGTTTGATATTAATACTGCATGTATTAAGCTTGGTATGAGTAAAAAAATTAAGCTTTTAAATGAAAAACACAAAAGATAATTGTGTTTAACAGCCTGGCCCTTTTGATATGAAACAATATATTAAAGCAATGCACTAACCAAAATGACATTAAAATGTATTTAACACCAAAAGGAAACGTCAGAATCTCACTTTATTTTGAAACAATGAAATAAAGTTATGGCAATACAGTAACCAAAACATGATAAAGATCGATTTATTCAACACACCAAAAAAAGTGTTGACAAAATCTCACTCTATTTAGAAACTGATTATTTAATAATTTTTTTAACAATGATTAAGATTTATTCAACACAAAAAAAACATTGTCTAACTTTATTTTGAGACAATGACAACAGATTATACTTATAGGAATACACCTGCCAAAACTTGATTACAAAGTCATAAAACACAAAACCAATAAAAATTGGGCGCGAACAGTCTTCACACTGAGTGGCAGCTTAGGCTTGTAAAATTGCTCTCAGGCCTGTAAAAATCATATTTACAGGCCAACAGAATCCAACTAAAAATTTTAAAAAAATGAGCTCTGGGCCGGTAGATTTAACAGTTCATCATGAAGACTGCACGAATATGTAGTGTGCGAACGTGTAGGATGAGAAAGTGAAAGGTGCAAACTTTAATGGGCGCAAATGGACCCGGATTCCTATTTACAGGTTCTCTGTGCATCCTCTCAAGGAAATATGGACATGTATAAAAGACCAAAGAGTCACTCACACATTTCAAAGTTTGCTCAATAATACATGTATGAGGCAGGTGTTACCTGTGAAAGGGAACGATGTCCGTATCCATTTTTTTTATTCTATAACATATTTAAATGTTCAAAAAGAAACGGAAATACCGTAACATTTCCAATACTTGTCCTGTTGTTAGGAATACTCAAAGTCTCACTACTAACGAGACTGGAAGAAAAAAAGAGATTTATATGCAAATGCAGGAAAATAAAGAATTGACTGAAAGAGAAATTTGAACTTTGTCTCTATATATTCAACCAAAATAACTTAAAATTTCTATCTGTCTGAATGGTTTTTTGTCTGACATTTCTTCAGTCAGACAGAGTTTTGGATACACTGTTATAGGGGACTTCATCCCCTTCCTATTTTTTAAAATCTCAACACTATAAAGTTTATATGAAAACAAATTTTGAGAATGGTGGGGATCTAAATATTTAATGATGGCACTCACTGAATCATATAACAATGGTGGATAATATTTCAACTAAGGCAGTGCACGTGTGTCATCATAAAAATTCAGGGCATGGAGATCCCTGCTTATATGTGTATCTTAAAAAACAAAAATGCATCATCAATACCAAAACCTTATTCTTAACAACAGATATCTTCTTCTTATGATTAGATTTTTGATGATTACTAACTGCTAATTATAATGTTGTTTTTGTTAGGTTCTGTACATGTACCAAATATATATTATGGTTAACTTGTATTATGTACATTCAAATGACATACGAAAACATATGATTCGAATCATTCTACCATAATACATATTTTGCACAGAACCTAACAAAATGATATACAAAAACATATGATTTGACCATGATATGTATTTTGTACAGCATCTAACAAAATAGATAATGTGACATCACAATGCCTTCTAAATACATGTACAATGTAGGACAAAAACTCATAATATGAGGATATGTTAACAGTTACAATACTATCATGACTATACAATAATATTACATGTACATATACATTTTTTTCAGGTGTCATGGATGAAGATTATGGTCATATGTTTGGTGGGGAGGAATATTTAGATGATGATGGTTTTGATGATGACATCATTGATTATGACGATGGGGATGCAGGAGGAGATGACCTTGACCTGGGTTCCGAAGAGGATGCAGAGTCTCAAATGTAAGTTACATACTGCCAGGGGATTCATTATTATTCATGGGGTACATGCATGTATTAATTTGTTTTGGAGTTCTTGGATATAGATAAATTCACAGATTCAAATACTCAACATAATACAAATTTCATATAGGCTGGTATGAATAATTTTCCACACCATGAAATCAAGTATCGACACTAAAATAGTTTTTGTCGCAGATAGCTCGACTTAGCCTTAGGGATAGTGATCTGGCAGCGACGTTAGCTACATTTGTAATTTCTTAAAAGCTTTATATTTTAGAAGGTGGAAGACCTTGATGCTTCATACTTTGTATATGGATGCCTCATTTTACAAAGTTTCTGTCAGTCACATGTCCAATGTCCTTGACCTTATTTTCATGGTTCAGTGACTGCTTGAAAAAAAGTTAAGATTTTTTGTAATGTTAAATTCTCTCTTATTATAAGTAATAGGATATTACTATATTTGGCATGTGCATAACTTGCAAGGTCCTCATGCCCGTCAGACATTTTCACTTGACCTCGACCTCATTTCATGGATAAGTGTACAAAGTTAAGTTTTGGTGGTCAAGTCCATATCTCAGATACTATAAGCAATAGATCTAGTATATTCAGTGTATGGAATTACTGTATGTAAGGTGTACATGTCTAGCTTGCAGGTGTCATCTGACCTTGACCTCATTTTCATGGTTCAGTGATCAAAGTAAAGTTTTTGAGTTTTGGTCTTTTTTTCTAATACTATATGCAATAGGTCAACTATATTTGGTGTATGGACATATTTTATCATCCATATGTCAGTCAGGCAGGTTGTATTTGACCTTGACCTCATTTTCACATTTCATTGTTCATTGTTAAGTTTTTGTGTTTTGTTCTGTTTTTCTATAAGCAATATGTCAACTATATTTGTTGTATGGAATACTGGTTCAATGTACATGTCTGCCTGGCATGATTTATCTGACTTTGACTTATTTTTATGGTTCATTCATTCATTGGTCAATGTTTAGTTTTCTTAGTTAATGTTAAGTTTATGTGACAGTTGTAATAAAGCTTTATATTAGGGCTATCAACATAATATCAATGGTTAATAAAGAAGGTGAGACATTTAAGCATGTGCACTCTTGTTAACAGAGTTTCAGAAGGAATATATAGACATTAATTTGGTGATGTAAGGTGTGCAGGTGGCTGCCAAACAGTTCCTTTGACTAAATTAAGGTCAAGTTTGATTTTCATGATTTTAATTTTTGTCAATGTTGAAATGTAGAACTCTAAGCAGCAAAAAGTGATACTTTGAGTGTTGTCCATGCCAAAACTTGAAAAAAGCTTTGATGAAATCTTTTCAAATTTAGATATTGTTACCTGTGACTTAATGAAGGTCAAGTTAAATTTTCATGATTTTTGCTTTTATCGAAAGATTCGTTGTTGTGTTGTATACCTTTAAAATGTGAAAAGTGGTCCTCATAAAGTATAAAGTTCAAGAAATTATCAAATCAAGTACCCATTTCTGAACCCTACAAAAATTCATTCTGCCTGCCTGTTGTTCTTCAATGCATGTAATTTGGTACCCTAAAAAAAAGCTTCATCATGTTATAAATTACTCTGAAAATATTAGGGAACAAAATATACATGTCTCAACATGTGTGTAATCTTACAGCTTAGAATAAAACAAGTACTTGTAAAACAGAGAGTACACCTAACATCATAGGAATAGTTATCGAAGGTACCAGGATTTTAATTTTGATACGCCAGACGCGCGTTTCATCTACATTAGACTCATCAGTGACACTCAAATCAAAATATTTATAAAGCCTAACGAGTACAAAGTTAAAGAGCATAATTCCAAAAAGTTGTGCTAAATATGGCTACGGTAATCTATGCCTGGGATAAGAAAATCCTTAAGTTTTTTTGAAAATTTTTTGTAAACAGGAAATATATAAAAATGACCACAATATTGTCAACACCGAAATATTGACTACTGGGCTGGTGATACCCTCATGATGAAATGTCCACAAGCAGTGGCATCGACCCATTGGTGTAAAATTAAATATTTTGTGCTACAAATTACATATTAAAAGTATTCTTTGTGTTGAGGGTAAATTTGTTCATTTTATTTTCAGTGAGGAACCAACACCTGAGTTACTAGAAGAAAAGATCTCCAAAAAAGAACAGCTACATATGATCCACTTACGTGCCTTATTGAATGAAATGACAGAGAAAGTAAAACATCATCAATATCTGACAGAAAAAACTAGGTAGCTGATCTTAAATATAACATATGTTCATTAATTTAACAAAAAAATAAGAATCAATAACATATTTACATATTACATTAATATGCTACACAAAAGAAAAAAAAAAGACAAGGTGATATCATGCATTTTTATTGATAGTGTAAAAGTACTCAAATACTACCTCATTATGATACTATTTTTGCCATTTATCAAGACTGAAAATGTATCCAATCAATATCACTACTCAGGCAAAAGAAATTTAACGACAAAAAAATTTACTGGTTTATTTCTTTATAAATACCTTTGCACATAAGGGGCATATGTACATGTATTTATAGATATTTTTTTTTATTAAAGAGAAGAAATGAAGCAATGTCGATCAAGAATGAGTCAGTTAGAGACAGAAAGAGACCAAGTGTTCGGTCACATACAGTCTGCAGATTCAGATGGCAACACGTTAGTATATGCAATAAAATCACTCAAATAGAAAAAATATGTTCAATTTTACTTGCCTGTATTACTACACCAACATATCTACTTGAGTTGATGAGTATACTTCCAAGTACCATGTGTTATAGATCGTTGAACTGAGAGAAGTAAACTTCATTTCAGTATTTTATGCAATAACTTAGAAAGCATATATATGTTAAAAATTTGAAGAGAACATTTGAGAATGGAACCTGTAAGTTATATAAATTGTACATAGCCATAGAACAATACTGTTTAGCAAAAAATGAGGATTGATAAGTATGCCACTAGAGGATATTTCACCACTCACTCTGACCACTGATTATTTGTGTATAAATATTCAATTATATAAAACTCTCAAGCCTCACGTTCTAAATTTAACTGTCTCTAGCTGAGAAATATGGCATCACACAAGATGCAGTGGTAGAATCAATACTAAAATTGACAGAACTGGAAAAGAAATCTTTAATTAGACATACATGTTTTAGTTATCTGCACATTGATTAAAACCGCCAAGGGAGACAATCATTAATTTTATTAAAATAATTTCATTTACCAGTAAAAGGACAGCAAATTATTTAAAATCAGACATCCTCCTGAAGTTTATGAAATAACATTTGTTTTAATCGACCATTTTGTTTGCTTTGTATCTTAATGTTTCCTTAAATATTTTTAGGTCAGCTTTATATAGATTGAGAGATCAGCATGCTAAACTGTGTCAGGAATTAGAAGATGAAAGGACGTTAGAAAAAATGATTCAAGACAGACTAGAAAATGAAGAGTAGGTTATTTTATGTGTAATTGTTTTATTAGAAATAGTTTACACATTATTCTAATCCGTGTCAGACATGCTGGTCATAGTTTTAAACTTTAAAGTTAGTTAATATGTCAAAATTTCTACCAATGCTGTTCATATCTACTGATATTTTTCCACTTATAACTATATAGATTTGAGTTCTTTTAATTGCAGTCGGGTAGAAAACATACCTAGGGAAAAACCCTAGTGTGTCGTATTAGGCAGGTTACACTGTATTTTTAATTTATATCAAGTGATAGAACTAGTTTACAAATTATTTTTATCCCTAGTCAGACGTGCTCAGGTCATAATAGAAGACTTTAATGTCAGATAATGTGTCTAAATTTATACAATGCTATTCATATCTACTGATATATTCATTATATTGCCACTGAACTGTATAGATTTGAGTTCTTTTAATTGCATGGGTTATTGAAAATATTTTCAGTTTTATAAATTTGACATGAAAGTCTAAGGGTCTCATGTGTATTTGAACAAATATGTAACTGTTAATGCACAACATTATTTTGAAAAGTATTAAATTATATTACAAATATTTATACAGATATGAACTAGCCAAAGTTGAGGTAGAGAGAGGTAAATTTTTACTTGCTGAGGATGAACTTGTAAAGAAAGAACATCAGTTAGCAACAGAAAAAACAGACATGGCTCTAGACAGACTTAAGAAAGAGGAATGGAAAGTAAGGAAAGCTATACATCACAGGAAAAGTAAAGAAAGGTAATAAACACATGTCAAGTGAAAAGGAATATTACAAAAATGAAACAAAAAGTTGTATTGATCATAAGTCCTCTTGTACTTCTACTTTTATTAAACTATTAATGCATAAATTATTGTAATGTTTTTAGTATTGTAAAAGTTATGGTCTTCACAAAAAAAGTTTTTTATTTTTAATTGTATTGTTTGTGTTACACAAGAAGCCTTTCAAGACACCCCAATAACTAATCTCACCTTAATTTCCATTGTTCAACAAATAATTATAATGCTGGCAATAGTTTCTAAATCAACATTAGACAGATCTGCATAAAATAAAAAATGTTTATTTTACCTTTGAATTAAAAAAAATTATCAGATTCATTTGTAATTGAACAAATTAAGAATTGACAAAAAATGGATTAAAACCTGTTGTATCCTCCGTACTAAAATAAAAATACTGTTAACTCAAATCTATTTAAATCACATCTATAAAAAAAATATGCAAACATGTAATATTATAGAACCTTCCCAGATGTATTTATCTTCTTATTTCAGACAACAATTGGAAGCATTAGAAGATCACAGACAAAGACAGCAGATGCACATTGAAGATTCAAAACAAAGTCATGAAAAACACCAAAAATATCTCAGTGCTACAATGGAAAAGTATGTCAAAATAAAACACCAAAAATAAAAGTCACAATTAGGCAAAATGTCTCAAAAAAATGATCAAGGTTCTGTACCAAAGTTTTGTTTAACATTCAAATGTGAACCTCTTTTCCAAATAATCAGATTTATTTTTATTGATAGACACCTTCAGAAATTGAAAGCCAATGAATTATTTATTGATATTTTAATTCTCAGAAAAGAAACAAGACTGTACTGTTGTCAGATCCTTGTGAGCAAAGCACTTGTGTTTTAATTAGATTGGTGATGAATATAGCATATATATGAATTTGTAATATTACAATCTAAAATTTGCAGGAAAACATCTTTATAATATATGAACTTTTTTTACAAAACTCTAACAACAATGACCTCAATAACAATCTGAACTGAAATGATTACTTTCAGGAAAACTATGTACATTTAAGATACAATATTGTATTATGAATTGTGTCCATTGTTTTAGAATGAAGAAAAGACAAGATGAAGAAAATATTAGATACAAAGAAAATATGCATAAAAAGATGGACATGTTACTGAAGCTGAAATCAGATATCACCTCAAACAGGGTATAGATATTTTAACATTGATGAAAAATTGCTTGCTGAAAAAAAATCTGTAATATTTCAGCAAATCTTAACAAATTCGTCTGTATAAAAGTGTGGGGGGTGTCTTTTTACTGAAAGTCCACTAGCTATAAACGCGACGTTTTAACAGAACTTTAAATTTTAAGGCAGATACTAATTTTTTTATTATGAGAGTAACTTAAATAACAATTATTTATGAAAGACTCATGGGTGATATGTAGTAAACAAGAATTTTGTAAATATTTAAAATCAAAAATAGTTTTTTTAATTAAAAATTTTGTTACAGGAAAATTTAAAAGCCTTGCATGCAAGAGATAAGGCTTTAGATAAAGAAAAAAAGCAACAGGAAGAGGAAGAAAGACAGAGAATTCTAAGTGAAGGAGGAAATCCTGATCAGGAATTTCTTATTAGGAAGAGGATTGAAACATTTGAAAGACATAAATCGTAAATAAATACTTGATTTTTTTAATAATTCTCAGAAAAAAAAATTAAAAGCTTTTCATTGTGAAGTCTACTTCTCAATATTGTTTATTTGTGAAACAACTTGTTCTATCACACTTTCATCCACTGTTGTTCACTCCTTAAAGTAGAATATTGTTTCATTTTTTTCATCAATTTTAATGTTTTCACTTTAATTACTTTCACTGAGGACCTTTTTTAATTCCAGTTAAAATCTCTTACCACTTGTCTATAGAAATAAGCATATATTTAACCACAGCATTAAAGAGAATAGCAATACAAAGTCTTTACTAATAAGCATCCAAAAACATTTCAAGATATACTGTTTTATTTTGTCTATAGAGACTTTGAAGTTCAAAAAAGAAGCAGAGAATCCACAATAATGGGTAAAATCTTATTGGAAGAAGAACGAATGAGGAAAAGGAAAAAACAACAACCACAGCTATTCTCAGATCCCAAGAGAGAAAAATCATTGGTTAGTAAAATGTAATATTTGCTGTAAATTTTTTGTTTTTTTGTTAACTGATCAACTTATGAATCACTATATAAGATAAGATATCAAAAAGGAAATGCATAGTTGTAATGCAGATACTATGTGAAAGAATTTGTTTTTTGTTACATATGAGTTTATATTATTTCTACAATTTATTGATTTATTATTGTATGCGGAATATCTAGCTAAAAATTAGAAATTGTGGTATGATCGTCAATGAGAAAACTATCCACCAAAGTTCAAATTTAGAAGATTTAAGCAATTATAGGCAATCATACAGCCTTCAACAATGATAAAAACCCATACTGTATAGTTGGCAATAAAAGTTTCACTTACTTTATGCATTCATGAGGATTTGAATTGAGTGAAATTAATTCAGTCCAATGAACACTGTTTGTTTCTTTGACAGATTATAATGTGAATCACTAAAATCAATTAGTTGCAATTACTCTTTGATTCAATAGAAGAGCAAATTTATTTAAAAGTTTGATATTTTATAGGTTGTTAGTGCTCAGAAGAAGAAACCACTGAAGATTATGAGAGATATGTCTGGGTCGTCTGTGTTTGATGAGACAGAGCTAAGGGACAGTAAAGTAGACTTCTTATTGGATGAGGTAACTAACCATACTATTACCACTAATAAAGGGAAAGAACTTTTATGTCTATAATTATGATATTAAAAATATTTATTTTATTTCATTGCTGATTGAAGCTTTTATTTTATGATAAAATTTGTAGCATTCACCCTAATCATAAATATATATACTGTAAACCAACTTATTTTCGCGAGCGATTTATTTTTTGGCGACTTCCGCGAGTAGAAAAATGACGCGAATTTAAATCGTCGTGAATAGGCAAATCTTTATTAAACTACATCAATTAAATGAAAAAATCGCGAATTTAAAAAGCCGCGAAATGGACTTGAATTGGTATAACGCGAAATAAAGTATCCGCGAAAATAAGTTGGTTTACAGTATATGATTAAAAGAGATGAATATAATAAACAAAAGTGCTACTCCTTTATGAATTAATTATGAGACGCAAACTCATAACCAAACACTGCCATGAGACTGCATCTATGTATAGAAAGAGCAACAAACAACAAAATCAAATACAACCACTAACAACTTTATTTTCAAAGCAATACAAATGAGTTTTTTTTATTATTTCATATTCCCCCCAAAATATTTGATGTACAATTATGATATCATGAAGGGAAGGAGTAAATAATTTTGAAGGATATATCTTGTACTTACACATATTTGTAATAGATTGTATAAAGCTTTGTTTGTGATGATAACAATATTTGTATGTAGAATTTTATTTATGACTGTATTGGCATTATACAATAAATGACATTTCAATTTTTTTTCTTAACTAACAGTTAGAAAAACAAGATGATTCTGACAGTGAACGAAGACAAACAGAATCAGTCCGACCATCTAGTTCTGATGAGAAGAAAATACCTGACTCTAGTGATTCTGAGGATGGAGAAAGCGATGGTAGGTAATCTGTAGAACAATGAACAAGCATATCCAGTTTTCTTAAAATTATGAATATCTTTATAAAATTGCATTTACTTGTGAATTGCTTGTGTAAAATATTGAATAGATTTATCCAGGATTCAAACTTTTTATCAGTTGATACTAGACTGTGTTAGTGATCAGAAGGACTATATAAATTTAAGGAGATGTGGTATGATTGCCAATGATACAACTATCGGAGACAATTTTCCAATAAAATATGTATTGAAATTGTACATGTATATAGGATGCTATATCTCAGAAGAAAGATTTGTGTTTATGGTATTATCTCCCTTTTGTAGATGAAAGAAAAGTAGATCTTGCTCAGCCAGAATTTCAGGGTTTGTGGAGTGAACACAAACCTTACAAAGTACCAAGTGAAACTAATACAGTGAAACTACCAGGAGCTAGTAAGATGGAAAAGGTATGTTTAAATATTTGTCTATCAATGTCCTCTAGTATCAAAATTGTAAATTAAATAGATTGTCTCCCTTTTCATGCTGAATAATCTATATGCCTCAAATGTGATTTATAGCAGAACAATATTACATCATCATAAAAAATGAAATGTAGGATATGATTAAGAAAATATTTGATAGTCAAAAGGCTGATTGAAATCAAATCAACACATAACTGCCTATAACCTGATTTCCAAGTAAAATGTATTTTCTTTAATTTGTGATATTGATTTTTGCATGCTACAAGAAAAATAAAGTACCATTACTTTTACAGGAAATTTTAAACAAAGTATTGGACAAGCACAGATCAGGTATAATTGTAAAACAAGTAGCTGCTGGCAGAGAGTTCCAAGGATGTCCATTTTATAGCAAGCCTGATGTTATCCATTTCAAGGTATGTGTTATTAGAACCTATGATTTGAGCTAACAGTTTAGTTCAGTGATCTTTCCTTTTATAACTAATGAAAGATTTAAAATGGTTTACAGTTTTCGTTTCAGCTATTACTAAACCACAACTAGGTTAAATTGCTGAAATTAACTGCAAAAAACACAGGTGTTATCTGATGAAGAACAATTTCCAATATTTTGAAAAAGATTTTTTGCCCAGATTGGAAAAGTTTACAAACACTGTTCTTTGGTCTGGTTGCTGTCTCTTTGACAAATTTCCCATTTTCAATTTACAATACTATTAAATATTTTTATTAATTCTGTGAATATTTTGATTGTAGGACTTTGATGTAGGGAAGTCTTACAAAAAGAAAGTAACCCTGACTAATGTATCCTACACTGTGAACTACTGTAAATACATCAACATTACAGAACATCTTAAAGACTTTATAGAAATACAGTAAGTTAGGATTGGTTACAGAGCTATAGAATATGTCTTGTAGCTGTGTTACCTCAGCAGTTCAATTACATGAATTGTATATCTTATCTGTGATATGTATGTTAATACTACTTCTTTAACTTTATTTGTTTGACTTCAGCATTTAGAATGTATGTATTATTCAGCCTTCCTATGTTCAGAATTTTCACTGTATTTATTCCCAGCCTTTGTTAAAGACAGGCGATAAATACCAAAGGGAAATTCAAACTCGTCAGTCAAAAAAAAACTGACAACAGCATGGCTAAAAAAAAACTGACAACAGCATGGCTAAAAAAAAAACTGACAACAGCATGGCTAAAAAATAAACTGACAACAGCATGGCTAAAAAATAAGAAAAACTAACAGATGAATAACCGATACAAGACACAACATAAAAAACTAAAGACTGACCAATACTGTTGGTGATATCAGGTGCTATGAAGATTGAGCAAATTATTGCCATTTATTCTGCAAGATGTAATATATGGAATACAGGTAATTCAACAAATACTGCTATAAAATATGAAATATAAAATTTAATACAATATACAATATACATTTATTTACAGGTTTGACCCACCAGGTCAGATGTCTGCTGGTTTGACTTGTGAGATGATGGTTACTTTTAAACCAATGGTAAATATTTTAGTTCAACTGATTTTTATGGTCTTTGCATTGTATATAATATATGCCATATCTTAATGTATATGGCAGATTTTACAATAAGAAGGAAATATTGTTTTTTTGTATCCATCAAAAAAGCAATTGCTGAAACTGTGAAACAGACTGTGTAATGGAGTAATGCATTATGTTATTGAATAAAATGTGTCTTTCTGAGTAAATAAAAATAAAAATTACTCTGTGTTTGTGTTTTTTGTTAGAATTAGAGGGTTTTCAATTTCAAAATATTGGACATGGAATAGACATCATGACCTACTTTACTGACATCCAGCTTATTTGGAGTGGAATTTTGAAGTATTATTTATAAGTGGAGCCTAATAACATGGACTTATATTTTAATAAAAAGTCTTCTTTTGTGTTTTAATCATAACTTTTAGGCAGTTTTTTATTGGTAAAGGCTAAAAAAGGTAATTTAATAATATTATTGCTAACGTCACGTCTTTTCCGTCCATTGTGGTATGTCACAATCGCAATTTTCTTGATGGTTCTCAGACAGCCCATTGTAGTTATTTTTATCCCGGGTTTTATAAATAATTGAAAATAGCAATCATATTAAATTTGGATGACGTAAGGGGTTCAAAGGACTTGAGGAATCAATATCATTGGCTGTTTTATTTTTTGCGAACGTTACTCTCGACATTTCCGTCCAAATCAGTGTCACGTGAGCAACATATATTTAGATCTGTAACTCTCCTGTATAGGAGTTACGATATCGCCCTTTGCAGAAATAGATTCGGAGTCAGTTCCTTCACATGATGGGGAAGCAAAGATGGTAAGTTGTATGTAATATCGTTACAAGAGGACCTTAAATGTATTCCGTCCACCAAAAAGACGTTCGCAACAAAATGTAATGTCATGATAGTAGATGTTGCTAATGTTACTATTACGAATTGGTTTCTTGTGTATTCATTTGATATAAAGTACACCTGCAAATGACATTCTGTATATTTAGAAATTCTAAACCAGACTGTACAATTTTATTACTCCAGGCGTATATTAAACATCACTGTGTGCATACATTTTAACTTTTAAAGATGTTGTTGCTCATGTGACATGTCCAAATGTCGCTAACGTTACTCATTTTTTGGTTTCTTGTGTATTCATTTGATATAAAGTACACCTGCAAATGACATTCTGTATATTTAGAAATTCTAAACCAGACTGTACAATTATATTACTCCAGGCATATATTAAACATCACTGTGTGCATACATTTTAACTTTTAAAGATGTTGTTGCTCATGTGACATGTCCAAATGTCGCTAACGTTACTCATTTTTGTCTCTGTCACGTTAGCAACATGAAAGTAGGAGACAGAACACAATACTGTAAAATCTGCCATATGTGGAAGAAGTTAGATTGAATTTTAGTTGCTAATCACAAAGTTTGAAACTTAAAATTCTTAAAAAACAACTAGCGAAAATTCTACAAAATGCAAATGTAAGCATCCATGAGTGAAAATTTCATTTTCAGAATTTTGCTTTTATTAATAGTATCATGATTTTGAAATGTTTGCCACTCTTTAATCCTGCATTTAGAAATTTCCCTTATTTCTTTATTTTTAGATGCATTGATACTTTCACCTATATTAAAATCATCTAATATTTTATGGTATTTTTCAATGAATTTTATTCCAGATAAATGAAGATTTGGTTGGTGAAGTGAATTTCCTGTCACAGACTGGGCCTTTCTCTATACTTCTCAAATGTACAACTAAAAAATGTGATGTAAGTATTATATATTCATACAAAATGTTCATAATGTTTATCTATGCAATTTTTCATTTAATAACAAAATTTAGCAATCTGCAAGTAAAGTGCAGCTCTAAGACAGAACCTTTTATAACTACTACTATTATATATATGTAGACACAATGCAAAGTTTTTTGATAAATTTGTGTGATAACAAATTACCAGATTATAAATGAAACAATACTGTGATGTTTCATTTATAATTTAAGAATTTATTTAAAACCCTAAATAAAACACATGAATTGATATTAAAGTAATAATACAGATACATTCCTATTTTAGCTGTCAGTAGATACAAACAAAGTAGAGTTTGGCACCACAGTTATAGGAGAGACTCTGAAGAGAACTTTTACTTTGACCAATAATGGAGCTCTTGGAACCAAATATGAGTTCTTTAAACTGACAGGGTCCAAACTGAGGACTGTGACTACTGCTGAAACATCTTTAGGACGATTGGTAAGATATTTTACCTCTAGAAGTTATTTAATTTTTCAGAAATTTTATTATTTTTTTTAAATTTTCAATTGACACTGGACTTTTAAATGCTACTTAGTACGTAGAGATTTATACAAGAGAACAATTTTTATGCCCCACCAACGATAGTAGAGGGGCATTATGTTTTCTGGTCTGCGTCCGTCCGTCCTTCCATCCGTTCGTTCAGGTTAAAGTTTTTGGTCAAGGTAGTTTTTGATGAAGTTGAAGTCCAATCAACTTCAAACTTAGTACACATGTTCCCTATGATATGATCTTTCTAATTTAATTGCCAAATTAGACTTTTGACCCCAATTTCACGGTCGACTGAACATAGAAAATGATAGTGCAAGTGGGGCATCCATGTACTATGGACACATTCTTGTTCTTCTATGTATTCTCAATTGATTTTGATGCAACATCAACACCAATGTCTTGAAAACACCCATTATTGAATGACATCGACAGAGTGAAATTATATGATTTATTTCACATCTGAAATTATTATTATTTATTTTATTGGGAAATAATTGTGTTTCAATTACCAGTGTAATAACTATTATTTTTTTTCAATAATCCATACCCTCCAAGAGAATTGGCAGTTCAGAAATATTTTTGCAATGTAATTGAATATTCTAGAAATTATTTTGATTTTTTAGACTACAGCTGACACATTGAGAGGAGGGACACCTGATTCCCTATCAATGATGAAAAAAGAGCCAGCTCCACCTGGTGACAAGAAACCTGACCAAGGTTAGTTATCCGCATTAAAAACTCTCTATCTGATATTTAAAAAAATCTAAATTTTGTGCCATTTACCAGAACACAGTTGACATCTGTTTTTCATTTTGATTTATCCGACAAATTATTTTTATATTGAAGGGAAAAGAATATCAAAATTAAATGAATACATACATTTTAATACAAATAGTTTTGAAAACTATTTGTTCTGTTTGCAGCTGTTTGATATATTTTGATCAGATTTTCAACTACAAAATATACTGTATATACCACACACACATTTTACTTCGTTAATCTTTGTATTGAAATATGCATTTTCTTAAAGATATAATACATATCCCTGAGTTGGAATTGTTATTTTTGTATATTTTGTTAAGTTTCTTTTCAACTTGTTATGAAATTTGAATCAAGATTTTCCACTTAGTTTTCAAACTGTTAATCACATGATTTATTCTAACCAATAGAAATTGTTGACAAAGCTAGCCAGGAAGGAGGAGGCACATCTATTGACCACCAGGGAACACAGGCTGAAGCGGATGCTATGAGTGGTACTATGGGAGATGTTGAAGGTAAATTTAATGTTGAATAATATAAAAGAAATGGAAAATATTCTTGTACCTTTCAGTAGAGGGGATATTGCAATAAAACCTTGTCAGACCGTTAGTCCAACAAATATTTTCTTTTCTCTTTTTTCAAGTGCTAATGGATGACTTCATATTTGATCAGCAGCTTAGCATTTATGATTTGTAACATTGTGAAGTGTGAGTGCTTTTCAAATCTGTCAGAAACCTCTTGCATACTTGCAGATTTCATTCGAACAAAACTGAAGGACAGATTTCCAAAGTTTATTAAAAACTGGTAATATAGAGAAATTAAAATAAAAAAAACTGGTAATATAGAGAAATTGCATAAAAAAAACAATATTATAAAACAATAGAATACATTTCTAACCAGAAGCAAGCAATGTTCAAAGATAGTGGATAGTTAGACTATGGTTTACAGCTGTTCTTTTAAAAACTTTAAAAACTTTTATTGGTAGACTAAACATAGCAGCAATGAGAAGTTCATGTAAGAATTTTTTTTTCAATTTTCTAGATTGCATTTTCACTCAATTTATTATGTTTGTAGATGGAGAACAGTCCCCAGATCTGGCCATCAGTGAAATAGAGGACTATGGATCCCTAGATGGAATGAAAGTTGGCCCAATGTCTACTGGTGAAGTGGGTCCATTTTCCTCTGTCAAGTTGGAGATTATCTGGCAACCACATATTCCTGGAAAAGTTTTTACAGAATTCTTGATATCCTTTAGTGATCCTCTCTCAGAAAGTGTAAGTTGGTTACTTATTACGACTTTTTATATTTATTGTCACCAATGAGAAGATATATCATAGATCTCTTCATGTATTTACCAAAATGTGTAGATCCTTTATACTTAATCTGAAAAAAAAATTTTGATATTAATTTGTTTAGGATTCTCAATCTTTTTATAGATTTTAGTTCTAGTAATAAAGAGAAAACGGATTTAATAAGATTTAAATCTTTTTTGTAATGAGGATTTAAAAATGATGTAAGCTCATTCAGAAGAATGCACATTTATACAAATTTACAACACAAAACGTTTGAATAAAGGATTGTGGAAATTAAGGTTTAGAGAGATGACTTAAATCAGTTAGAATCCATTGAGCTTATTTCTTTTATAAATGACAGTCTCATTCATTTCAGTAGTTTTAAACAAAATCATGTTTTTATGATTTCAGATTTCCATACACTCCCTAGCTAATGCCATTGATGTTCCTGTTTGGGTTGAGAGACAGACTGTCGATCTTAAGATCTGTATGTACGACAGGCTGTATCAAGACACCATCATTGTTAACAATAGGTAAATAATGTACATTTAAGTACCTAATCAATAGCAGGCTATTTATTTCTTTACATGAGTGAGTGGGAAAAAGTCATGAAAATAATCTACGAATATGTCAAATTGGATATTTCTAAAATTATGAAATAGGCTAGAATGGACAAATATTTTATTGGTTATTTGATACATTTTTCCTGTGATGACCAATAAGTAAGTCTTATTTTTTAATCGTCTGTATTAATTTGATTTTTTTTTGTGTCTTGCAGGGCAACAACAGCATTGAGGTTAAAGTTTGAAGTTTGTAAAGAACTGAAGAATCATCTTGAACTGTTGCCAAAAACTGGATACATCCAAGCTCAGTCACAATTCTCTGCTCAGCTCAAGTTTCTACCGAGGTAATAGAAACTGGCTACATCCAAGTTCAGTCACAATCCACTGGGAAGGTCAAGTTTCAACAAAATAATACAAAACCTCTCAAAGTACTAAAATATGGGATTAATTACCGATGTGGTTTTCACACTTTTCAAAGTTTTAACTGAGAAGAAGAATTCTACCAAAAACCAACTGTATATCAGCTCAACTCTACCAATGTTATACAGAAATACAGAAAATAAATGAAAATTGCATTTAAAATTTTGATTGCACAATTTGTTATCAGCGTTCTTGAAATCACTTGAATTATTCTTTACTTTTGAATTATGACATTAATGAAAGCATTCAATATCTTATTGGTTAAAAGTAAATTCTCATAAATCAAAATAGTTAGATGGGATTTAAAGGCTTCTTATAAGCTCCAGGACTAACAACTATATTGCTAGGGAAGATATTTTAACCATGTCAATTTGATAAAAACACTTTTACTTTCAATTGTTTTGTTGTAATTGTAGGAAAAGTCTTTTTCAAGAAGCTGGTAAATATTTTGACAAAGAAACAGGTGTGTTAGAAGCTCCAATGATCATCAGAGTCGCTGATCAGGTAAATATTTTGACAAAGAAACAGGTGTGTTAGAAGCTCCAATGATCATCAGAGTCGCTGATCAGGTAAATATTTTGACAAAGAAACAGGTGTGTTAGAAGCTCCAATGATCATCAGAGTGGCTGATCAGGTAAATATTTTGACAAAGAAACAGGTGTGTTAGAAGCTCCAATGATCATCAGAGTCGCTGATCAGGTAAATATTTTGACAAAGAAACAGGTGTGTTAGAAGCTCCAATGATCATCAGAGTTGCTGATCAGGTAAATATTTTGACAAAGAAACAGGTGTGTTAGAAGCTCCAATGATCATCAGAGTGGCTGATCAGGTAAATATTTTGACAAAGAAACAGGTGTGTTAGAAGCTCCAATGATCATCAGAGTGGCTGATCAGGTAAATATTTTGACAAAGAAACAGGTGTGTTAGAAGCTCCAATGATCATCAGAGTGGCTGATCAGGTAAATATTTTGACAAAGAAACAGGTGTGTTAGAAGCTCCAATGATCATCAGAGTTGCTGATCAGGTAAATATTTTGACAAAGAAACAGGTGTGTTAGAAGCTCCAATGATCATCAGAGTGGCTGATCAGGTAAATATTTTGACAAAGAAACAGGTGTGTTAGAAGCTCCAATGATCATCAGAGTTGCTGATCAGGTAAATATTTTGACAAAGAAACAGGTGTGTTAGAAGCTCCAATGATCATCAGAGTGGCTGATCAGGTAAATATTTTGACAAAGAAACAGGTGTGTTAGAAGCTCCAATGATCATCAGAGTGGCTGATCAGGTAAATATTTTGACAAAGAAACAGGTGTGTTAGAAGCTCCAATGATCATCAGAGTGGCTGATCAGGTAAATATTTTGACAAAGAAACAGGTGTGTTAGAAGCTCCAATGATCATCAGAGTGGCTGATCAGGTAAATATTTTGACAAAGAAACAGGTGTGTTAGAAGCTCCAATGATCATCAGAGTGGCTGATCAGGTAAATATTTTGACAAAGAAACAGGTGTGTTAGAAGCTCCAATGATCATCAGAGTTGCTGATCAGGTAAATATTTTGACAAAGAAACAGGTGTGTTAGAAGCTCCAATGATCATCAGAGTGGCTGATCAGGTAAATATTTTGACAAAGAAACAGGTGTGTTAGAAGCTCCAATGATCATCAGAGTGGCTGATCAGGTAAATATTTTGACAAAGAAACAGGTGTGTTAGAAGCTCCAATGATCATCAGAGTGGCTGATCAGGTAAATATTTTGACAAAGAAACAGGTGTGTTAGAAGCTCCAATGATCATCAGAGTGGCTGATCAGGTAAATATTTTGACAAAGAAACAGGTGTGTTAGAAGCTCCAATGATCATCAGAGTGGCTGATCAGGTAAATATTTTGACAAAGAAACAGGTGTGTTAGAAGCTCCAATGATCATCAGAGTGGCTGATCAGGTAAATATTTTGACAAAGAAACAGGTGTGTTAGAAGCTCCAATGATCATCAGAGTGGCTGATCAGGTAAATATTTTGACAAAGAAACAGGTGTGTTAGAAGCTCCAATGATCATCAGAGTGGCTGATCAGGTAAATATTTTGACAAAGAAACAGGTGTGTTAGAAGCTCCAATGATCATCAGAGTGGCTGATCAGGTAAATATTTTGACAAAGAAACAGGTGTGTTAGAAGCTCCAATGATCATCAGAGTGGCTGATCAGGTAAATATTTTGACAAAGAAACAGGTGTGTTAGAAGCTCCAATGATCATCAGAGTGGCTGATCAGGTAAATATTTTGACAAAGAAACAGGTGTGTTAGAAGCTCCAATGATCATCAGAGTGGCTGATCAGGTAAATATTTTGACAAAGAAACAGGTGTGTTAGAAGCTCCAATGATCATCAGAGTGGCTGATCAGGTAAATATTTTGACAAAGAAACAGGTGTGTTAGAAGCTCCAATGATCATCAGAGTGGCTGATCAGGTAAATATTTTGACAAAGAAACAGGTGTGTTAGAAGCTCCAATGATCATCAGAGTGGCTGATCAGGTAAATATTTTGACAAAGAAACAGGTGTGTTAGAAGCTCCAATGATCATCAGAGTGGCTGATCAGGTAAATATTTTGACAAAGAAACAGGTGTGTTAGAAGCTCCAATGATCATCAGAGTGGCTGATCAGGTAAATATTTTGACAAAGAAACAGGTGTGTTAGAAGCTCCAATGATCATCAGAGTGGCTGATCAGGTAAATATTTTGACAAAGAAACAGGTGTGTTAGAAGCTCCAATGATCATCAGAGTGGCTGATCAGGTAAATATTTTGACAAAGAAACAGGTGTGTTAGAAGCTCCAATGATCATCAGAGTTGCTGATCAGGTAAATATTTTGACAAAGAAACAGGTGTGTTAGAAGCTCCAATGATCATCAGAGTGGCTGATCAGGTAAATATTTTGACAAAGAAACAGGTGTGTTAGAAGCTCCAATGATCATCAGAGTGGCTGATCAGGTAAATATTTTGACAAAGAAACAGGTGTGTTAGAAGCTCCAATGATCATTAGAGTGGCTGATCAGGTAAACAAAAATGAACTTCCATAAAAAAAAATGATTCATAGTTATAAATGATAGTTTCACAATCAATGGTAAAAAGATTTTCATAGCAGCAATTTCACTTTAACCAACATCAAAGACAAAACTGCTGATTCTGGTAAACACTTTAAACCATCATATTTTTTTACGTTTAACTCTTTCTAGCTGACTTATCATGATCTCAATGTTCAAATATTATTATCCAAGAAAGTTCCAAAATTGGCAAATTGGAAACAGTTATATAAGCATTTTTGTTCTCATTCATATGGAATCTGAAAATGAATTTATATTTTTTCCAGACTCAACCAGTACCATTCACTGTCCAAGCTGTGGTGACAACCTCTGATATGGAGTTTGACATTACTAACATAAACTTTGGTTGTTGTACCATCCATGAGTCAACGAAGACAAGAATACGTCTTAGTAACAAATCCATCTTACCACAGGAATATGGCTTTGTTGGCCTACCAGATGTATGTACTATCTGTTATACTTGACAGCTAATTTCCCATGTAAATAAGACTTGGGTTAGCTTGCTTGCTTTGTTTGTATATTGTACAATTGTAATTGGGATAACGTCCAATCAAATTTAAATATAATATATACTGGTTAAAATATGCCTATATATATTGTTTGAAGATATCAATGTTGATTACAAAGCCTATGTAAATGTTTACATAAAGCAAGCAAGCCTACCAAAGTTATTCTCTACAAGCATTAGGAAATTAGCTGTAAGGATAATTAATGTATGTATGTTTCTTAGTCATGAAACTGCAAAAAGAATTATTTTACTAATGCGTCAATATATTGATCTTATATTATATTGTATATTTATATAACTAAAGCTACTATAATTGAAGACCAATTGGTCTGTAACTTCAAACTGTATTATTTTCTGTTTTATATGCACTAGTTTTATCTATATTAAGTGTGTCATTTGTCTATTGTCATTAAAAGGCAATCGAGACAAATATGATTAAAAACCCCATACATTTATCTATGTTTCAGTATGTTGAGGTACAACCAGATGATGGCTTTGGAACACTGTTGCCATTAGAAAGTATTGACCTTGATGTGATCTTTAGTCCAAAGAAAGCGAGGGATTATAAATTTGAATTGAATTGTAAATCAATAATAAACAGGTAAGTGAAATCATTATTCATATGAATAATATAAAACCAGCAGTGCTACTGGCATTTTAGTGTGACTTTTTCTTCTATGACTAACAGAAATAAAAGCGCTATCTCTTGCTTATGATTAGGATATTTCATAGGCATGTAATTTTGTTTCATAAGGTAAAACACGCCTATATTTCAATTTGCATATATATCTTTTGTGTCACAACGTACATTTAAAAAAGGACGATTAATTTTATGAAACATTATAAGTTAATACACTTGAAATGTAGAAAATATAAAAATATTATTAGCATCTTTAATTGACTAAATCGGTTGATTATTTTGTCAAAAGTTTATGTGTTTAAAAACACTTGCTACTAATTTTATATAGCATATGTATACCTGTATAAATATTTCAGGGAGTTTAAGATTCAATGTGAAGGGGTAGGTGTACATCCACCATTGGATCTATCTCATCAAGTGATACACTTTGCTGCTACTGCCTTGTATGATGTATCAACAGCTACAGTCCATGTTAACAACTCTCACATCAGTACTAATGAATTCACTCATCCTGTGCCAAGGATTGGTAAAGGTAGGCAACAGACACAGTCCATGTTAACAACTCTCACATCAGTACTAATGAATTCACTCATCCTGTGCCAAGGATTGGTAAAGGTAGGCAACAGCCACAGTTCTTGTTAACAATTCACATATCAGTACTAATGAATTCACACATCCTGTGCCAAGGATTGGTAAAGGTAGGCAACAGACACAGTCCATGTTAACAACTCACACATCAGTACTAATGAATTCACACATCCTGTGCCAAGGATTGGTAAAGGTAGGCAACAGACACAGTCCATGTTAACAACTCACACATCAGTACTAATGAATTCACACATCCTGTGCCAAGGATTGGTAAAGGTAGGCAACAGACACAGTCCATGTTAACAACTCACACATCAGTACTAATGAATTCACACATCCTGTGCCAAGGATTGGTAAAGGTAGGCAACAGACACAGTCCATGTTAACAACTCACACATCAGTACTAATGAATTCACACATCCTGTGCCAAGGATTGGTAAAGGTAGGCAACAGACACAGTCCATGTTAACAACTCACACATCAGTACTAATGAATTCACACATCCTGTGCCAAGGATTGGTAAAGGTAGGCAACAGACACAGTCCATGTTAACAACTCTCACATCAGTACTAATGAATTCACTCATCCTGTGCCAAGGATTGGTAAAGGTAGGCAACAGCCACAGTTCTTGTTAACAATTCACATATCAGTACTAATGAATTCACACATCCTGTGCCAAGGATTGGTAAAGGTAGGCAACAGACACAGTCCATGTTAACAACTCACACATCAGTACTAATGAATTCACACATCCTGTGCCAAGGATTGGTAAAGGTAGGCAACAGACACAGTCCATGTTAACAACTCACACATCAGTACTAATGAATTCACACATCCTGTGCCAAGGATTGGTAAAGGTAGGCAACAGCTACAGTCCATGTTAACAACTCACACATCAGTACTAATGAATTCACACATCCTGTGCCAAGGATTGGTAAAGGTAGGCAACAGACACAGTCCATGTTAACAACTCACACATCAGTACTAATGAATTCACACATCCTGTGCCAAGGATTGGTAAAGGTAGGCAACAGACACAGTCCATGTTAACAACTCACACATCAGTACTAATGAATTCACACATCCTGTGCCAAGGATTGGTAAAGGTAGGCAACAGACACAGTCCATGTTAACAACTCACACATCAGTACTAATGAATTCACACATCCTGTGCCAAAGATTGGTAAAGGTAGGCAACAGACACAGTCCATGTTAACAACTCACACATCAGTACTAATGAATTCACACATCCTGTGCCAAGGATTGGTAAAGGTAGGCAACAGCCACAGTTCTTGTAAACAATTTATACATAAGTATCCATGAATTAATGATTGGTGTATGACCCAAACCAGCAAATAAATCTGCACTATAGTATAAATGAATTCTCAAAACCTGTGTCAACGATTAATGGAGAGTATATGTACAGTACCACAAGAAGTAACTCTTTGATCAGAAAATTGTCATGGCATCACTTAAAATTGTTTTTATTCACTTTTGCTTCAATATATTATAGAAGTCAAAAGGCATTTTAAAATTTTCAATATGTTGAAATACTAGACTTCGTTTGTCCTTTCATGTCTTGTACTGTTTGAATGAGGCACTTTTATTTCTAATATTTTATATGTTTTGTTATGTTGCATTCATGATGCAGCTTGTTTTTTCTTTATTGTTCTTTTTTGAAGATAAGTAATGAATGACTATTTTCTATTTTTGATCAATCTTCTCAGGAGAAATAGTTCCAGTCGGACCAACATCATTTGAATTTAAGATACCTGAGGGAGCTCCTCTGACTATTTCACCGTCTGTTGGAACAATAGAACCAGGAAAGGTAAGCTGTTGTCAGTTAACTAAAGGAACTTTGGAACTATCAAGTATTTATAGAATAGGAAATTGAGAGCTATCATAGAAGTTCCTGGAAAAGTTGATCTTGAGGATACCTAAAAATATTTGCAATAAATTTATTCACACAACATTTCTAATGAAGATCATATAATTATGGTTTATTGGTGCTTTAGGTAAAAGGAATCAATTTAACATTACAAACTTTCATCAGTAATTTTTTTTTTCTACATCACAATCACAAAAAAACACCGGTGTTATTAAATTTTCTCAAAGTTACCCTAAACTATGAAAAGAAGTATAAAATATTGTATACAGCTTCTACTCACGAAAGCTTCATTTGGAGCCAATGTTTTGAGAGACCTTTAATGTCGGGGCACCATTACTATACACATGTATTACCTATATGAAAAGAAATTACTATTAGCCTAAAGAGAGTTAGCTATAATATTGTATATTATAACTCAGTACAAATGATGTTTTTACAGAAATGTAGGGTACAGGTGAGGTTTGCTCCACAGTTGGAGGAGATGGATGTTAGGAAGGAAGGAGTGAGAATGGCCTCCAAAGCCATGGAGGCAAAGGCACAGAAAGAATATCAGGAGTCTCTTCAGAGAGAGAAAGAAAAGGCAGATGAAGCTTTGGTTAGTATTCTGTCTGTTTTATGTACATTTTTTAAGTCTTGCTTTTTATGTATTTCATTATTTTAGTTATAGTCATGAGTCATAAATACTATGCTAGATATACTGTAGAGTGGTCAATTTTTCATTTCTTTAATTCCCTGTCTACCGCAGTATTACTGCTTATATTTTTTGTCTGTGGTTATGTCTATCCATCCTTTCTGCATCATCTTTGAATATTTGTAATACGTTTACAATTGAGTTTTGGTCACACCAAATTGAAATTTATCATTGTTCATTTTGGGGTGAACTTGTACTTTCGACTCAACTTAATCATACCAGTTAATGTCATCTTTTATATTTTGGATAATTGTATAATATTCTCCTGCACAAAACTATTTTTTATTCATCTTATATTAAAAAATTCTGTTATCTGCATCATATAAGCCTAACAAGTGGCCTATCAATTGCATAGAAATTAATCGTCAGCTATATATGCTTAGTTACAACTGACAAGTTTTTTAGACCGAGAATGGACGTTTGGTAAGTATATTTTTCCTGAACACATTTTATTTTAGTTATTATTTTATATTCATTTTTTCATTTTTTTTAATAAAGTTTAAAACAGTTTCATTCATGTTTATATGATGATATATCGAATTAATTTCACTCAATGCGTACACAGGTAAAATCATTTCCCTTGCTCTATTTTAAGCTGTGATGTCATAAAAATGTCAAAATGGCATAATTTTGTCTGTCAAATACTGTAAACCAACCTTTTTCGTGAGTGATTTATTTTTGCAACTTTCACAAGTAGAAAAAAACGTGAATAATAATCGTCGCAAATATATCAAACTTGGATCTTTCCTCATTAAACTTCATCAAGAATTTCAGAAAATTGTGAAATTAAATAGTTGCAAAGTGATCTAGAAAAAGTATCTGCGAAAATAAGTTGGTTAACAGTAAACTATGCAAAAAAACAAAATCCACTGTAAATAGCTGCATAAAAGCCAAATTAGGATTTTGACCTAGCTTAACAAGGTCCTACTGCTCCAACTATGACAGATCACCAGAAAACTGAATGGGAAACATTCAGGAAAAATATAATTATATCATGTTTTGAATATTATAATCTGTACAGGGTGATGGAGAAGAAGATGAGGTAAAGAAAGTGTTAATCGTTGCTTAATGTAACACCAATGACAAAATTTAGGTTACGGGAAATTGTCATCACACAATGTCAAATGTCATTTATTATATGTTATATTATAGGTGGTCAGAATAATTGTTGCTTATATAACACCACATAATTATATGTTTATAGGTGTCATTACACAATGAATATTTTATCACTAGGCCAGGTTTTTAGAATGTTTCTGTTTGTCTCAATTTTACAAATCTTTTAGAATTGGATTCATCTATTTTAACATATTAATTTGCAATGGAAAAGGAAAGGAAAGATAAGTGTTGGGATACATGCAAAAAATATTTTAATTTTTTTTTTAATTTTAAGGGTATTCTGTTTATTGGAAGCCAGCAGTAAAATTTTATTTTTGGTCTTATCTGTACAGTTGCGTGTTTTTAACCAGAGTATATTTTGCTGGAATAATACTTGAAATAGGCACTAAAGGGGTTACACGAGATTTAAAAAATGTCTAAATAAGTATTTTTTGTACAACAGGAGGATGAGGTAACAGTTTTATTAAATACGAGTTTTGTAACATTGACGGAATGTTGGTTTGGCGATTGTTTATATAATATGTTTTGTTTTGATAATGCGCAAAATTGCAGTAACAATGGTAATAAGATTGATATTATGCTCAATACGACAGAAAAATAATTCTTTATGGCTGTACTGAAAAATTAACAAAATATATGGAACATTTTGAGACTTCGATAGGTTATGTAGTCTCTGTTGGTCAACATCAGAACACATATGACCATGTCTCCAGTCACCTTAGAACATAGGATAAAGTTTTGAAGTTGCAATTATACACTGTAAATTCTGAAATAATTGCAACATTTTTTATTTATTTGAAAAATGCAACAGTATCAGGTTTGCTTTGTGGTTTGACATTTTCTAAATGTTAGGAGAGTTGTGAGTGAAATATAATCTAACAAAAATAATCAGCAGTTAGCCATTAAATAATGTTATATAATCTCTATATGGCTGGTTTGTAATTTACAACTGCTACATTTTTGTTAATTGCATGATGACTGTTATGAAACTTATATATCTAACGTATTGAATTGTAATTTGTGTAATAAGTAACAACCTGAAATTTTAAAATTTAAGTTTGTAAAAGCTATACCCTTGTCATTGTTATTTCAAATCATGCCAATCTTTACATCTATTTGTAAAAAATGTAATGAAAAAATATATGATAGCAAAAAATTGGAGTGGAACTCGCCCTGAGTCTGTGAAATAAAAAGTGTATTTTACCATCTTTTTTTAAAGTGTCAAAGTATGCACGTTTCTGGACTTCATTATAAGTGGATTGAAAAATTACGATAAATCTAAACTGGATTAGTTTTGAAAAAGAGAAATTTGAACAACCTCCCATTCTTTATACCAGGCTTCAAACTGAAATCATTGTCCTTATTTGTCTAAAGTTTACCGTTTTATTGGCGTAAAGTGTCAGTATTTAAAATAAATGTATAATTCAACTTTAGATTTTATTTTATTTTAGAAATCAGGAAATAAAGGTAAAGGAAAAGAGGGAAAATCTCCAGCTAAAGGGAAAGGGAGACAATCACCAGGTGTACCTACTCTTACTGTGGCTGGACCTAAACCTTTTACACCTCCAACACTAGAGAATATCACAAAGGAGTGAGTATAAATATTCAAACATGTCATTTAGATAACAGTCAAAAAAACAACTGTGCAAGGGCTGTACAGCCAGTCAAGGTCTTAAACACTTTCATCATTTGTAACTGCAGTAACATCTTTCAGCCCCAATTGTGCAAGTAAAATATATTATTAAATTACCTGGAACCTTCTTAGCTTGGGTTGGCTGGAATTTTCTTTATTGCTTATTTCCAAAATGTTCAAGAGTTATAATGTACAAAGAAAAAGCAGAGAATTGCTATACAGAATTTGAAATTCAAAATAATAAAAAAAAAAACTATTTTATTCTCTGTAATGTTGTTTTAATGTTCTTAGAGCATTTATTTTTGTCTTCTTTTTCATACTTTAATTTTCTGTAATTCTTTTAAATATGATGTTTATTTAACCTTTCCAGTACCCCAGCTTATGCAGCAGCCTTGGGATCTCTGTTGAGACAGTATAGGAGTTGTTTTAGAACCTATGTTATACCATGTTATGTAGCATCAGGGAAATGTGGTAATCCAGGAGAACTACCTTACACGTATGTATTATTTGAAGATAAGATGTAGGATTAAACTAAAGATTGTTGTTTTCTTCTATTTGAGTATTAAAACATGGAATTTTGAGGTAGGTACTTACATTATGCTAAAAAAAATGAAAGAGGGCACTCATACCAGTTTGTAATAGTATTTTTGCAATCATTGTAGAGACAGGTGAGATATAATGTTTTGATCTTATCTTCTTTGATATCCTAAGCTGTGCTATGAAGCTTGATCTTCTTCTCTCAAAAAGGATAAAACTATCTTTATTCAAAAAAGATATCTTTGCTCATCATAACTTTAACAACAATTTCTACATTTGTTTTACAGTAATAAGAACACACTATATATGGAGGTCCATTGTCCTGTTGTTAAGCCTACCTTGGTGGCAATCTCAGACCATGGGAAGACAACTCTGGATTTTGGAGAAGTTTCACTAGGACAGACAATCATCAAATCTGTCACTATACAGAATATATCAAAGAAAACCATAGAAGTATCCTTTGATCTGTGTATTTTCTTATTATTTAAGTACAAAGGTACTATAAAATGACTTATACTTAGACTATCAAGATATTTTAATTTCTGAGTATTAATTCAAAAATAATTTAAATATCAATCATCTGCCATTTTTCGTAGAGAAGAACATTTGTACTTCATTTTCAGCTTATATATTGAATCTTAAAGAGTTTATTGTAAACTAACAGTAAGTAATGAACTGAACTTGCAAAGTTCATTCTGAAAAAAAAATGTTTGTTTTTGTTGTTTATATTGTTTCAATTTGAAGATTTTCCTTAACTCTGACAGTTAACATCATCACTGCTGGACACATCTGGACCGTTCCTCATGTTGAATGCATTAAGAGTTTTACCACCAGATGGCACTCATACAATACTGATATCATTTACACCTGAAGCTGGTCGTGTGGTATGTTTATCATACGTTTCATTAAAAATTCAGCTGTTTTAATGTCTTTGCTTTAAAAAGTACGATATAAACATTTAGATTTTGATGATTTTTTTAATTTTTTTAATAAATTTTTTATGAGAACTGTTATATTTTAACGCTCAAGGAACAGATACTCAGAGGATACAGATTGATACATTTTAATGTTTAATTTATTGAATTGATGTAGTCATACTTCAGTATTACACAATGTACACGGCTGCATTGAAGTAGTCAAAAGCAATGCACAAATATGGAAAAGATATACAGAGAAACTTTAATAACTGTATACTGTCTTTAAATCGCTTAAAATCAGCAATACAATGTTACAAAATCCTTTAATCAGTTAACCTAATTAATATTGAGGTTTAGTTTTACTTTGTAACTGTTTTTGATTACTTTTATCTATACTACATTAATTTCAAAATAGAATTTAGAAAGTTTTTTTAACTTGAACATTTACAATTTTTATTTTAGTTCCATGAAGTGCTACAAATTAACAGTGGAACCTCAGTTTTACATGTGACAGTGATGGGAGAGGGTGTCAACCCAATAATTAACCTTGATATGCCGACAGAAAATGGTGTATTTGATATTGGTGCTGTTTTAGCTGGAGAATACTTAGAAAGAACTTTTAAGGTAGTCTATAAGTTGTAATAAAAACTAGAATTGCTATTGCAAGCAATAGCGGATGTCACCCTTCCCCCCATTGCCACTAAGCGGCAGCTATTTCAAAATTTTTAACAGTGAATGCACATATATGCATGGTAATTCATTGTCGATCGGGTGACATAATAATACGGAAAAAGAAACAGAGGAAAAGCAATATGTCACCCGACATTGTCGATCCGGTGACATAATTATTAAAAAGTTTTCATTTTAAAATTGTTTTTTTTGTTATCTTTTAAAAGTTTTGACTGAAAATATTAATATTAGAGTTTTCATGCTTCATACAAGATAATGCATTGCTTTAAGATCAGTAAAAAAAGTTGTAATCTTAGAAATAAAATCAAAGTAAATATTTGAATACAATTCCATTTATGCATGGTATGTATATTTTTTTATGAACACAAAATATTTTTTACTAACAATAATGGAACCCAATGAATGACCACAAAAAAATCCTCATGAAAAAACACCAGTCAATTGTAAACTATTACATCAAATAGGATTACATCAAATAAGACAAAAGAGTTACGTATCAGATATCAGCTAAAGAAATACTACAAGTAAACAATATTTATTTTTCTACTTTCAGATGCAGAATTCCTCATCACTATCCATAGATTATTCTATAAAGTTAGAAAGTCTGTCTTTATTGCGGCATGCTAAAAGTCAAGAATTGCCTTCGTTTATAAAACCCGATGAAAAAATGAAAAGTTTAGTTGGTATGTATTTCAAAGAAACAACAATTCATTAGTCTCATATCAATGGGATCATTCTAATTTAGAGTGGGTTATTTAAAAGACAAGAAACAATAACTAATATTGCTCTCCTAATCTGATTTGTGAAATGTTTTTATTTTTTTGTAGTGTGCAGTATAAAAAGCAAATTAAGGGGAGATAATTTGCAATCTATTACCAATGAACTATTATTCTATGGAAGAATTGTCCACTTGGGTGCAGATCTTTAAAAATTACAACTTGATAATTTTTGTCATTTGATATTCCAAAAAGGTCTGTGGTTGAGAGCTTTTGATTAATTATACATTGTATTTTAGTACTCAGGATTAATAAATGTTTTATTTATTGATTTTGAGAGGAAGGATTTTGTTAATAGTTGTATACACTATATAAGCTTAGTTAGTTTTAAGTAGACCATAGACACTATTGACTTTTGAAAGAAAGATACTGCTTATACAGTGTCTCGTAAGTCTTTATAGGCTGGGTATTGATCCTTTTTTATGATGTTAACGTTTTTTATGTATTTTAATGTAGATCAATATGTGACACTTTAACAAACTATTATTTATCTTTATCTTATCTTATTTCTCTTATGAAAATCTACTGCTTTTATAGAATATCATATTTTTCATCATTTTGTTATCCCATATATAATATTTTCAAGGCACACAAAACAACAATGGTCAAAATATATTTGACTTGGTACCGTCTGAAGGTCGAATAGCACCAGGGGCAACACAAGAAGTTACAGTGACCTTTGCCCCAGATCATCCTAGTGACCATTATTCTGATTTTGTTAAAATAGAATTATTTGGAAAGGTATGAACCATGATATATTCTTCAGCTTAAATGCTATAAACAAAGAATGGAAAAGAAAAAAATATTTTGTACAGATTCTTGATATAAAAATTTTTTTTTTTAAATATTTCACCAATTTAAAGTTTCAGTGGAATAGATTTTAATTTTCACTTGGGAAAAGTATATTTAAAAGAGATTAAAGATTTCTTTAAAAAGCAGCTATTACAAAATGTTCTGTTTCATAAATATCAATTATTCTTTTATTAGTAGTTGTATTTGAAATCACTTTCAGATTAGTCTATTATCACACATAATTGTTTGGTTAGATCTTCTAACATCTCCAACAACAAAAACATTTCTGTACAGTGCAAAATTTCAAAGTAAAAGAATCATCATTTAAAAGAATATTAGATATTTGAACAAAGTAAACACCACCATCTAGATATTTTATATGACTAAGTAAACTCTTATTTTACAGAAAGAATCTCACTCCTTCCAAATAAAAGGCATGGCCAAGAAAAATGTTATGTTTGTCCATGGTGTGGATGAAACTACAGTTAATGTGGAGTCATTATCAGAGAACCCACCCTCAACATTAGAAGAAGAAGGTTTGTAAAAAAAATAATAGCAGCATTTTTACCTAGTTTGACCTGTAAAATTTAAATATTGAGATCTATACAGATGAAAGGAAGAAACAGGAAATTTTTATTCTTTGTAATAATGTTTTTTGTGAAATGTGTCTATTTAAATTGAATTAAAACCAGATTTTAATCAATCCTTTGACTAGATGACTAGCTTAGTTTTTATTATATTTCATTTTGACAGAATTCATCTGTTTTCAAAAGGCTACAAAATCATGTGCGTATGTAAGAAAATTAGAAGGGCAATTTTACAATTTGTGGACATTTAAATGGTCATCTTTGCATAATTACGTTGAATCAAACCAGTGAATTTTTTTTAGCAAATTTAATATCATCATAATGAATATGGTTTATATTTTTTAGAATTAAAGGGCATATTACCATCAGTATTATTTAGTGTTAAGAGCATAGCCAAAGAATCAGAATTTGTACCAGGATCCAGAGAGATATATGTGGGCTGTGTCAGGACAATGGCAGTCAGTCAGAAAAAGGTATGATAAGAGTGTGTGTATATATCTCCAGAAAAAACTTTCCCTAATCTGTGTGTTAAGATTGTTCCATTTCAACATACATGGTATATTAAAGGAAATTATCAGCAAGCCAAAGAGCAAGTCATTTTCTATTATGGGAAAAAGAATATAAGGGTTCAATAATTAGTCTGTAAATCTTTGACTGTTTCTACATAGATCATTCATTTCTATCTTGAAACTAGTTAATCAGATGGTTAATTAAAAATTACATTGGGTAAAGAAAATTGAATATATCTGCTAAAATATTACTATTGTACATCAGTTAAAGGGGAATTATTCTTCCAAAAATTGTTTGGAAAACATTTTCTTGTGCCATGTATATACCTGGAACCTGGATCAGTGTTCGTTTCTACTTTAAGGGGGTAGACCTTGGTTCAGGGAGATAACTCTTTAAATCAGTTATGCGTTTGTAAAAGTCAAGTTTCGTCAATGAATTTTAAGCATTTACCTGAAACAGATTGGAAATAATCTATGTATCCTAGAAGCTTAGAACATATTTATAAAAATGACTGACACAAACGTACTGATGATTTTTAGAGTTATATCCCTTAACCTAGGTCTACCTCCTTAACATGTATAATATCTGTTTTTATGCCCCACCTACGATAGTAGAGGGGCATTATGTTTTCTGGTCTGTGGCTCCGTTCGTTCGTTCGTTCGTTCGTCCGTCCGTTCGTTCGTTCGTCCCGCTTCAGGTTAAAGTTTTTGGTCGAGGTAGTTTTTGATGAAGTTGAAGTCCAATCAACTTGAAACTTAGTATATATGTTCCTTATTATATGATCTTTCTAATTTTAATGTCAAATTAGAGTTTTGACCCCAATTTCACGGTCCACTGAACATAGAAAATGATAGTGCGAGTGGGGCATCCGTGTACTGGGGACACATTCTTGTTTATTAACATTATTGCATGAACTTCACATTATACCCTGAAACTGAAACGGTGTTCTGATTTGACCAGGTATCAAAATATTGATGCATGCTTTCCTAAACAAATCCATGACTATCTGTTTGTGACTCTAATCTTGTTTTAATTTGGATAATTTTCTAGTTTAAACCTCAATAATCTGATATATGCAACACATATGTAAGAAGAAGGTTGAAAAAATTAACCTCCTGTAGTTTTTCTGAAACTCAAACTATGTATATTTTGTTCTATACATGTATCTTCATAATATTTGAAATTGTAATTTATATTGTGAAAAAGGTTTTCTCAATATTAATATTATCACTCCAACTCCTGAGTTATCAGTTATTATTAACATTATCCATAAACTTTGCATGCTATAACCATATTGTAATACTGAACTCATTAATACAATTTTCAAAGACCACACAAAATAAGGTATTGGTTCTCAAGCAACGTAATAATAATATAGTCCTGCTAAAAAATAGCTACATTGAATGTTTTGATAATAAAAAATTGCAAAAAATGATTGGTGATTTTACCAGTTTAATATAAAAGGTAATTTTTAAACCATATTGGTAATCTCTTGTGCTTCAACCAAGAGATCTTTAAAAAACACTGTGATTTTCTATATTCTATACAGTTATCTGTTTATATTTTGTCACTTTTATGAAAAGTGAGAGTGTACAAGATGTGTCCAATATTTTCAAAACAGCTTGAGAAGCTAAAACTGATTGATGTTTGGCTTTGTTATATATAACAGTGTGATTGTTCTTACTAATATGTAATGAAATCTTGTGTTATCTAACAGGAAGTCAAAGGAAAGGTAAGCTATCTCCCCTGAACATAGATTTTTC
The DNA here is from genome assembly GCF_965363235.1 of Mytilus galloprovincialis. Taxonomy (NCBI): domain Eukaryota; kingdom Metazoa; phylum Mollusca; class Bivalvia; order Mytilida; family Mytilidae; genus Mytilus; species Mytilus galloprovincialis. The sequence goes on along the minus strand of NC_134850.1, from coordinate 40,445,107 downwards.
TCTGTTTTACATCTATTTTATTGCAAAAACTTCATAATGGTTAGGGAACATGACAACTGTTTTATTTTTTTAAGTAATTTATTTACTGGATGGGCTCTTTTTGTTTACTTTTTTATATTAATATATATATTAATTGTTATAATTTTTTCATCTTGTATTTAAAAATTAATTTTTATGCCCACTTGCAATTTGTCTGAGTCTCTGAGATATGCAGTTTTATCCTTAGCTATCTTTACCATGAATATCCATTATTTTTAAATTCTTTGTTAATTTTTGTATGCCTTATTTTTTATTGTTCAATGATTTATTTTCTTAAAAAACAAAAACTTTAAACTGGTTTGCAAGTTCACATAGATTGACTCATGCTTTGTTGATTCACTTTAGGGACATAGAAAGGTGACAACTTTGTTATCATTGGTGTAGATTCGCTTCTTGCTATATATTTTATATTTATTTTCATGACTCATTAGTTTATCATAAGCCACAATCATTATAATTTTATAATTTGAATATTTATTTTTTTTTGAATGTTTTTGCAACCTTGGTCATTGATGAGTAAATTTATAATATTATTTTTTCTTTGTATACTTTTTCTTTTTATTGATTTGAAATTAGAGACTACTATAAGAATGTTGTAACTTGAATTAAAAAAGTTAATATTTTTTTTTCATCTAAATTCATTAAGCATTTGCCATTATACTATTTTTACCTTGCTATTATAATTTAGTTTCAGTTGCTATTGTAGAAATATTTTAGGAGAAAAAAAATATTCCATATTTATGTATTTGCACTATAACATAGTATTATAATTTTATAACAGAAGTTTAACGGGGTAAGACATCTGCTTTGTTTAGAGTAGTTCTATATACAATGGAATTTTCAGTTATTTGTTTTTGTATGTTTGAATGCAAATATTGTTTCTAGTTCTTCGAGCGATTATATTTTTTTCTATTCTGTAAAAATCATTTATTCCAGCAAGGATCGATCCTCTCATGAAATTATCACATTTCAACATTTGGGTTGTTATAACCTATATTTTACGCATGAGTAGTTCTGATAAAATTTGCAATTACATTTACTTCTAATATTACTTTTGACATATATCAATGTGATATATCAATGTGATATTTTGCAAGCTAAATGCTATTAAGTTCTACAATATTTTGGTCATGATTACTTTAAAAATCATTGGGAAACTGGTCAGTTTTGAAATGATAATTGTTTTTAGAAATTGTCTCATACTTTGTTTAAACTTTTTTAGAAAGAAGCCACATGTTTTGAATATGTTCATTTAAAACTTTTTAACAACTCTGGCAACATATATTTGTTCCACCTAACAGAAGTTCCACTGGAAACTTTGTTATAAACAATGTCATAATATCTGTTCCTATTGGAACAAATATTCTATACCATTTATTGCGTTAGGAACATTTACTGTAATATTTATTCCAGTGGAAATAATATTCCAGAATATTGTTTCCATTTGGAACTTATATTATGAAAGAATTTCTATTCCGTGACAACTCAACAAAGTCTGTTTAAAAAGTGTTTCTTCTCTCTTTAGCTGACATGTACAGAAGAACTTTACGAATCTTAAAGAGATCCTTTATTGTATCATTGAATGTCTCTTTCTTTTGACTTTGAAATCAGAATGTTGTTTTCTTTAAACAAAAAATTGTCACAATTCAACTTTTTAATGTCAGGAACAGCACAATTGCATGAGTTCAATATTTGGGGGATAAGCAATATGAAACACTAAAAAGAGGCTCATGTTACACATGTGTTTTGGGCTAAGGGTGCAATTTGAAGTTAAATGAAAGACAGCATGATAAAGGGTTATTTATATTGTCTTAATTATATTTATTTTAAAAAATCATCGGATTATTTCAGCTTGAGCCAAGTTTGCTATTTATTTATATATCAGTTCTTTTGCAAAAATAAACAGCAGTTTAACATGTGTTAGTCTTATTAGAATAATCAACTTTAATGGAAATATGTACAAAATAATTGGTTGAAATGTTTTACAGCAAAAAAGCATGATTGAATTGGAAATAAAGGTAGATTTTATTTTGTCTATTTATAGAATGGTGAATTCCAGTTTGAGAATGTGCAAGCTATAACATCAAAAGGTTTTAATATAGATCCACAAAGGGTAAGTAGAAAGTTAATGCCATATTATTTTTTCCAATGTCGCATACAAAACAGAATTGAAGTCTGTATCACCAAGTGGAAGCATAGAATAGGCAACAGCCAAAATATAAACTGAAATCTTGCTATCAATTTCATGACAAGTGAGAATATATAACATCATTAATAGATTTATCTCTGGAAATGTATTTTGTTTTTTATGCCTAGTCTTAAATAGGAGAGGCACCAAGGTTCCGGAAATGATCATATTTGCCAGTCTTGTCCTACACTAAAAGCTATATGTCCTAAACAAGTAATTGGGATTTAGGACAAAACTTATTTTTAACAGAAATAATTTCTGTCATTTCATTGACTCAATGTTCGAAATTGGAATTCTTAATCGCCATTTCAGTTGCACTTGTGATCACTTGTTTATAATCCCTTTCCTGTAATAAAACTGCCACTTCAGTGGCACTATGTTTCTCATTTCTGTATTCCTGTGTCGGTCCATCTATTTATTGGTTCCTTATCAGATTAAAGTTTTGCTTTATGATAATTTACAATACAGTTGTAATCATATCAACTTGAAAGTTACTACACTAGTTCATTATGATGTGAACTTAAAAAAAACATGTGACTCCTTACGGTTAAGACCCTTATTTTGTGATTCATAGAACATGGTAATGGGAAAACCATATAGACAAATATTCTTGTTTTATTCAGATATTCATTTAAACAGAATTTCTTAAGTTGCTTTAAACTACTTTTCACTGTTGTTTTGTGGATACTGTTTCATCATTTATTAATTTGATGATGAATATTTGATTAATGCATCAGATTATATCATAGGTTTACGAGTATACCAGGACTAAGAATGTTAAGGTAGCTGATTTTATTTAGTTTTTATTGGGTTTCACGAAAAATGTCACTAAATACTAGCATTTAAAAGGCATTGCACCCACTTCTAAGCAGTCTTATTTTATTTTTAAGCTGTATCAGGATTAAAAGTACACAATTATATTATGAATTTGTTTTGTAGAATTCCATACTGTTTTTTTGATGCACATGATATTTTGTAAATAGTGACTGTGTTATATATATTGATGTTTGTCAAAAAAAAAATGAAAGAATGTAAACACAATTTTGTTGGTACATGTGCACATGGGTACACGTTGGTTGAGTTTTTAGAAGATTAGTTCTATCAAGTATAGTACTAAAAAACGATTGATTGGCTTTGCACATGGTAATGGTTATATTTTGAGATTTCACATGTCTTTTTAGCTCACCTGGCCCAAAGGGCCAAGTGAGCTTGTCTCATTATTTTCGTCCTTCGTCTGTCATCGTCGTCGTCTGTTACCTTTTACAAAAATCTTCTCCTCTGAAACTACTGGGCAAAATTATACCAAACTTGGCCACAATCATTATTGGGATATCTAGTTTAAAAAAAATGTGTCCGGTGACCCGGCCAACCAACCAAGATGGCCACCATGGTTAAAAATAGAACCTAGGGGTAAAATGCAGTTTTTTGCTTATAACTCGAAAACCAAAGCATTTAGAGCAAATTTGACAAAGATATATTTGTCCTGAAATCTTCAGATGGATCGGACAACCGGTTGTTGTGCACCTGAATTGGAAATTTGAGGAAATTTTGCCGTTTTTTGTTAATATCTTGAATATTTTTATAGATAGAGATAAACTGTAAACAGCAATAATGTACAGCAAAGTAAGGCCTAAAATTAAGTCAACATGACTAAAATGGTCAATTGACCCCCTAAGGAGTTATTGTCCTTTATAGTCAATTTTTAACAATTCTCATAAAATTTGTAAATTTGTACTTACATTTTCCACTGAAACTACTGGGCCAAGTCATTGTTGTCATGAATCCATCTGCTTCCTTTGTTTAATAGTCACATAGACCAAGGTGAGCGACACAGGCTCTTTAGAGCCTCTAGTTTATTTTCACCATGGATTTGATGTGTATCGGGATATTTTTTTTTAGATTAGACAACTATTGACAGTTAAGAATACGTGTAAAAAATGGTTCTGTCAGCAAAGTCCCATGTATCATTTGACTATTCCTTAGAAATTAAAAAAAATGCATTGAACTGTTATGGAACTGAACTTATAAGTATACCAATTTCTTTCACAGAATAAAACATTTCTCATACCATTATTTTTTTAATAGAAATACATTTTGTTGTTTATTTAACAGGGTATGGTAGAGGCAGGAAACCTGAAACCAGTCACTGTCACCTGGTCTCCACCTCCAGGTCATGATGTATGTTTACAAATACTTCAGATAGTCACTGTGATTGTATTATATTAGGGTCATTAAGGCAACAAGCCCTCTTGATAATAGTTTGTAAATCAATTGCTGCCTTTTGAAAACAATAAAGAATGGCCTTTGGATAATTGTAATTCAAAATTAATGTAAAAGTTTTTCTGCATAAACATTTCAGCTGAACTGTAATTTTGTGTTCTGGTTAGACTCGCCATTTATTTTTAACTGGTAAATCTTGTTTACAGAGAAGTGTAGAAATATATATTTAAGGTGGTACCCAACACTTTCACTAAAATTAATTTGGCTCGTTTGATTTTCATAAAATTTTTACAAAGTATTTACTTTGACCCTTTGACAAAAATATAAAAATTTAAAAAATTTTGAACCAACCGTTTTGTCAGAAAAATTACACTCGTTATATAGCAATTTGACAAACACCAATTTTGATCATTGAAAAGCTTAATAGTCCTTTTACAACACAACGTAATTAAAACGTTTAGCTGACTTTACAGAGTTATCTCCCTGTAGCGTTAGGTACCACCTTAAAGGCTACTGTGGATTCATAATCATTTGCTTGATGCCAATTCTTCGTGGATTTTGTTTATAAATACAAAATGTTTAAGGAAAAATGAATTTCCAATAGATTTTTAAAATGAAAATTTTGCAAAACCATAAGTATTCACGAAAACACAATTTTTCTTCAATCCACAAAAATTGTTACAATGTATCAATGAAAAAAATTGATCCACAGTGGTTAACATTATTGTTTGTGCATATCTATATGGTGATGCTGTAAGTTTGTATTTAGGTTCAGTTTGATGATAAGGTAAGGTACCAGTAGAGCTGGACCGGTATACAGGCTACCTTAGTCTCATGTAGTTATATATAGATCTGGGTTTATAAAGAGCATGTTTAATGATATTATACATGTATATAATAATGGAATATTGTTGCTTTTTATTTGCTCATAAATTAATTGGTGGGAATACAATTAATTTGGAAAGGACTTTTTGATAATGTTCTATAATTAAAGTATTTGATTAAAAGGCTAGACTAGAGAATAATTTTTACAATATTTAGAAAATCATAACCTTTTGGTAACTGAAATTCTGTTGGTCCCAAAAACTATTCGTTTTTGTAAGTAAGTTATTATGATGTATAAACAACATTTTTTACATTGGATGAGCTGATATGTTAATTCATGTGTACATGCATGTATACATGAATGTATATCGTAAAAGAATCCTGCATGAATGCTTTACAACCCCTTAAATGAATTCACAGCAAAATATACTATGAATGTTCACGTAATTTAGTTCACATTAACGTTTATTACTAAATTTGACATGTGAATAATCCAAAGAAGAGTCAAGACAATACTGTACAGTACACCTTTATATTATTTGTCTGCTATTTGAGGATGTATCAAACATTGATGAATGTTTTGACTTCACAGAGAAAATGTCAGATACCATGAAATATAAAAAAAATAAAGACTTCAATAGGTCCAGTTCAGCAAGAACTTGTGTCAAGGGTTGCAAACTTGAAAGTAGCTAATAGGTCTACACATATAATTATATGAAATGCTGAGACAGCTCTTAGATGTTACTTTATATATCTTAATACTGAAAACTGGAGCTTGCTAGCTTTATATGAATTATAGTTCAAGATTATATGATTTTTGCATAAGGCAGGGATATGTTTAAGTAGCAATAACAAAATTTTTGAGCTAACATGAAAAATTTATACTAGAAATATTTAAATACAAAGGAAAAACTTAAGGATATAGAATATGGTGGTAGGGTATCATTCTTAGAATATTTCTTCATCTCTATCATGATTCTTTTATAGAGGGATGTTACCAGATTTATTTTTATTAAACATATGTGAATATGCCTATGAAGAAATTTGCCAGTGTTTGTACTGTAGGAATAAACAAATATTTATAAGCAATGTCTGGGTTTTTTTTTTTTTTTTTTTTTGGGGGGGGGGGGGGGGGGGGTTCCGGCATGCCCAAACATTTGAGGAATACAATGAACAAATTTTCATGGGAACATTGAAATTAAACTTTATAAATCTTAATCCCATGTACTATTATAAATAGATATTACATCTTTTCTAGCATTTTTTTCTGAAAATTCTGCACAGTATAAAATTTACAAAATATTTCACACTTTATTTGCAGCCAAATGAGCCAGTTGAAGCCAGTATTATCTTAACCTTGAAAGGAGACATTACAGAACAAGTCAAGGTCATGTTGAGGGCATATGTTGTTTCAGATGTGGAGGATAAAACTGACAAAACAGAATCAACAGAAAATACACAGACATAAATTATATAGACACATAAATTTTAAAATTCTAAAATATGAAATCTAGCTCTAATTTGAAAGAGAATTATGGTTGCATTCTGTTGATTTGAAATTGTATAAACATAACTTATCCAGGGTTTTAATTTGATTCCAACGCTACACTTTATACAATCAAAAGTTATATCAACAAAATAGACAATTATAGCACTTATTCTCTCTAAACACTATAAGAATAAAAAATAACCTGAAAGAATATTTTGAAAGTCTGCTCAAAACTGATATTGCTTGTCAGAAGTAAAACAAGTTTTCATTTCCTTTAAGACATTTATTAAAATTTAAAAAACATCTGGTGAAATAAAAGTAAAATATAGAAGATAATTGTTTTTTACAAAATCAGATGTTCTTGAAACTATATTGCTTTGATTTAGATGGAATTATGCAAAAATATCAAATGTTCCAATTTCATTGTTTACTTAAAATTTAATCCACTTTTGAATTCCTAAATTAAGAAATCAGTAGATATTGTACATTTCTTTTGTTGTTTTGAATATTTGCTTATTATGAAGAGAATTATTTATTTATTTATTATGTAAATATCACAATATTTTAAAAACGAAGAAAACAAACTTAGATATGCATATTTATATTTGTTAAAGACTACTTTTACATTCTTTTTATTTGGATTGACTGTGATATTAATGACTGTCCATTTTTTAATAAATTGTTACGATCTTACACTTGTGTTATTTTTCTTTTATGCAATATATTTTATTCCTCAGAACTCATAGATGTGAACTTTTGAATTATATGCAAATCATGATTTTCACTTGATTTCATGTTTCACAGAACATGGAAATGTTTTTAAATTGTGTGCCAAATTATGATGTGAACTTTATGCCCAAAAAGGCTTATACATTTGTAGCTGGGGTAAAATCAGTTATAAAAATGGCAGTGATTACACCACAAACTTTGCTCTGAGTACAGACCAATATTGATACCTCAAAAAGTTTAAGGACATGGCTGAACTTAGGATACTCCTTTAAAATGCTGTAATGACTGACTGTGGATTACTTATTATTCATGAGATACCAAATTTTGTGGATTTCATAAGGATAGGAGAACCACAAATTTTCAACTATTTGCAAATTAGGAATTTTTAGTTGATAAATAGTCAATTGATTTTGGGCAAGACTTGGAAGGTATTTTGAATTCATAATACTCCAAATCCATTGAAATCAAACTATTTTTAATGAAAATTATGTTGAAAAACATAACACATCTTAAATACTAATTCTTCCAAGTCTTGCCTAATCAGTAAAGACTCTATTTATCTTCTAATAATTCCTAGTTTCTGCACATATTTTAGACTTTTTACGATTTCCCTAAATTTCACAGTATTGTCCTCAAAATTAGAAATTTTTCTTGCATTTACAGTATGATGGTATAAATCCTAAGACTGGTTCAGTTGATATTAAGGACCCCCTTTCTGCACAAATCCCAGTTTTGTTTTAGAATCTTTGACATTGACATTTTAAGATCCAATTTGGATATTTCTTAACATGTGACTTTATATCATATTGTGGTCTGATCCTGAATACATGTCTTGGATAAACACCAAAATTTATATAACATCAAAAGTTGTTTGTTTGTCTCATTTGTTGTGACCTGATGCAAGCAAACAACTTAGAATTGAGTAGTTCTAATGATAATTCTCTACACAATAATTGTTCATTCTATTTTGTATAAACCACTCTTTTTGAATTATTTCACATCTCGTCATACTGGAACCTTTAATAGCAACTCTACGATATGGGTTTTGTTCATTGTGTAAAACAATATGGTGACTTGCAATCGGTAAAATACTCATTTTGAAATCATACAATTTCTCTTATTTTATATTATATTCAAATTCAGTTTGTTTCAAAATAATCTTATAGTATTCATGACCTATTTCATTCAAGTGTTGACTCTCACAAGCTAACAATTAAAATCAGGCCAGAAATGCTTCTTTTTCCAATATGTCATAGTTTAATGTCTCAACAAATAACATTTCATGTAAGCAAAGTCATTTTACTATTCCATTTGCCATGAATTGGCAATTGTCTAACACAAAAAAAACTTTCCATTAACTCCAAATTAACTTTAAATAAGTCAGGATTAATGTAACAATACATACCTTCTCCTTTTGTACATTTAACCTTATGTTGTGCTGTTACACCACTGTCCCAGTTTAAACTGGACACTATCTTTATATACTGATACCCAGTCAGAAACCTGGGATTCAGAGGCTGTCATTGATTCATTTCTCATATGTATTTTTCCTAAATTGTATTTTTGTAAATTATGCTGTTACTTTTCTTGTTTGATTGTTTCACATTTTTCATATCTAGGCCATTAAAGCTGAAAATACAGTGTTTTGTTTACCCAATCATCAATGCAGGCTCAACAATGACATGTAATTGATTATATCCAAATCATTAGAACTCTGGTTGAAAATTGGCTCATTGGCAATTATACCACAGCTCCTTATTAAGATAAACCAATCCCACTCCTTATAATAGAGACACCACCAGCAGATATCCATAGAAATAAATACTGCAGATACAGATGTGTTCTTAAAATGTTCTACTAATATTAAATATCTAAACTGTATTGATTTGCAATATCTGGATCATTAAATAAGATAAATTTAAGATGTTACAATGATCAACCTTTAATAAGAATGTACAAAATGCAATCAATCCTAACATGTATAATTTGTTTACAATTTATATAGAAACCCTCGATTACAAAAGCCTACAAATACAAATACAAAACCCTAGGTATACAATAGGCAAAAGCAAGGGATGTTTAATTTGAATTTCTAACTTAACAATTGTTATTAACAAACAAGGCTATAAGCAAATATAATTCTTCTTGAAAACAGTAAAAAACAATAAAATCTCACATTTTTGTGATTGTTACATGTACAATGTATAACAATATTAGCACACACCTGTACTGTGAGGGTACCCAGTTTGCACCTATTTTTATGCCCCACCTACGATAGTAGAGGGGCATTATGTTTTCTGGTCTGTGCGTCCGTTCGTCCGTCCGTCTGTCCGGCTCCAGGTTAAAGTTTTTGGTCAAGGTAGTTTTTGATGAAGTTGAAGTCCAATCGACTTCAAACTTTGTACACATGTTCCCTATGATATGATCTTTCTAATTTTAATGCCAAATTAGAGTTTTTACCCCAATTTCACGGTCCACTGAACATGGAAAATGATAGTGCGAATGGGGCATTCGTGTACTGAGGACACATTCTTGTTGTACCAAAATTGCCCTCAACAGCCATATGTCACACTGAACAACATTCTGATTTATACAAACATGTAAAATGGTTTAAAAGATACTTCAAACTAATTTCATTAAAATTTGAGATAGTATTAATAACCTTCAGGTTATGATCCTCCAAGTTAAACACATCTGTTGGTAAAATTGCAGAAGTGCCCATGCATAGGCAGCTTGTGATATTTATGAATTGGTTAAACAAGAAAATAATTTCTCCCATCAAGTTTATAAAGACTATAAAGGCTGTTGATAATGTATGAATAGATTTTCCAAAATTTCCGTCTACATATTATTTCTGTAACCTTGATCCAAGACTCTATAACCTAGGATTTGTCCAACAGACATTTTCCAGATAATTTTATCGAAAGTCGAAATTACAGTTCATTAGACAACATTCGAACAAAAAAATGTCTTTCCCATCTTAGTCTTTAACGATATTGCTACGAGATGGGCCTTTGACAAAAAAAAGATAATTGATGTTTCGTGATTTTATGGGGCATTATCAAAGTAAAGTTCGAATATATAGTTAAAAATGTAACGTATAGAAACCATCTTCACAATATCTGCTGTGAAATTGTTCAATCATGTTCTTGGACCTACTGATCCCCTAAATATATAAGGAACTCCGTCATCCCATGCGTCATTATCCCAACAAATTTGGTTAAATTTGAAAGAAAAATATGAAGAAAAATATGGACATTCCAAGGTAAATTTAAAAAGGAAAGTCCATAAAAAAACCTGAAAAAAAAATCAAATATAGGACTGTCAAACAACGGAAAGAATGGAAAACATATTTCTGACTTGGTACAGGCGTTTCCCGACGGAAATAGTTGGTTTAACCAGGTTTTGTAGCTAGACAAACCTCTCACATGTATGAACATTATTTATAGTTCCGTTATATAAACAAAATTAATGAATATGACAATAATTGGGATCTAGCAGCAAAAACATACACCACAGCCATCAACACTACTGAATAAAGAATACAAATAACATACAAATAAATTTAAAAAAGAAGCCAACAAAAATGTTGTTGTGGTTAATAAATGTGACAAAAAGCCAACACAAAAAAACTTGTTTTCTATCAAGTATATTATATGTAAAATATAAATACAATTGGGGAAAAAAAAGTAAATAAGGTTATAACTACTTATGTCCTAATCTGACTTCGGGACCCACCTACACATGGAACGCACAAAGCGCCAAATACTCAAAACTGGATGCATAAATACCGAGTCCCGTCAAGAGTCGTACAAGCAAAAGGAAAGTAAGACAGATAAAAGGACACTGTAAAGTAAATAAAAAATTTGGACAAAGAATGTAAAACTTAAGACCATCTTGTAATATTTGTGAAGTAGTCATTGAATATTAATCTATGTGGTCTGGTCTTACTATTTTCTGGTGATTTTTTTAATAAAAAGGACGCAAAACATTGGCTTATCATTTTGTTTCTCAGTCACAGATGATGTTTCATATAATTATACTTTGAGTTCTTGGTAAAACCTGCTAGTGCTTGAATATAGTTTTATTTGAGAAATGTATTACCCATACGCGGATCAATTCGGTATATTGCTTCTAAATGTCTAATGAGGGAAATCGTCTTGGGTAACATATCGAAAACCTAATTTTCTCAAATTTTCAGTTCGTTTAATCTTAAGCTTTTACTTATTGAACCAAAATTTTTTGGTACTCCCTCGTCTACTATGAAATACATTTGATTTGACAATGCTTGGGCTTCACATTTTTTTAACAAAATTTATACACCCGAACAACCCAGCGTCCAAAAACTACGACGTTGTTTTTTTATATCAAATTTCACAGGTATTCCTTTAGGATGTTGACAAACTGTTGTAACCTCATCTTGCTAGCATATTACCAAATAGTTAAAATAAACAATGCGGTATAAAATACTATTGCTACGACGAACAATTTAAAACCTTAGCTAATGTTTGAACGTACATGTTCTTATATTACAAATTTAACTTCATTATATAAAATTTATGCATTTACAAACAATGTGTCTCTTATGTATAATGCATATCTAAATGTATAAGAAATTAAAATGTGTATTAAAAGTAGTATTCTATACATATGTAAAGCTATGCCTATCATTATTGAAAACTATTATCGCAAGTGCTTTTAACTGGTTTGCATCTGCCAATGATATGAAATCCATTTAAAGTGTTATTTTGACAGCATTGATCTTCTACAAAAACGGATAAATCATAACTTTAACCCGTAATGCAATTGGGTATTTTGGTATACATATATACGAAAGATTGGTATACTTGTTAAATGATTGTCCAATCGTTGTGCGGTCATATCATTCCGTGGTTTTACAACTCAACTCAGTTTGTCGTTTCATGGATAGCGGTTTCAATTATTTTACACCGGCTTAATGTTGTGACTTATGAGTAAAGTCTTCAACAATAGATATAGATTTCAAAGCTATTCTCCGAGGTGGTGTATACATAATGAAACTACCAGTGAATTTCCAGTACCTCTAGTCCTTTAGATTTTAAATTGTAATTTTTTTTTAATTTTTAAAAAATAAACTTAAATTCTGACAAATAGAGGTTGTTATCTGTCACCTTAACTCAGATTAACTGCTTACTATACTTTATTTGGCCGATTCTCATATGTATGGCCCTAAGCAATCACTGAAAATTATTTGTTTGTTGAAATGTACGCTGAGGGTTGGTTTTATATCTTTTGGTGGAATTTACTACGCAGTAAAATCATAATTAACAAGGTTATATTTTAAACATTGGTTATTCTCAATACGTATCCTTCGACAGATGGACGAGAAGACTAACAAATTGACAGACGAAAAGCAGCATACCTCTCTGTCAGAGCGGAGGAGATAGAAACATGCAAAAAAAATTCATGTGTTACAGTTAAGCAAATATATTACACGTCTTTGTATTGTGAAAAGTTAATTCGTCTAGTAATTATGTTTTGCGTTCAATTTCTATCAAACAGGAATGCTCTTCCGTTAGAAAAGTTACAAACAAGTAAGCATTGCCCCTGTTTGTCGTAATGAACTCCAGTTGGTAAAACCAGACCGTTTGAATTTGTCAAAAGATTTTCTGCACTTTTTCCATCATAACGCACTATCATGTTGGTTCCAGCATCTGCAACGAAGACATTTCCGTCCTCATCTGTCGTTATTTGTTTCGGAATCTTCATTTTGTAAATCCATTGAAATACACCGTTTATATCATAGCAGAATACTGAATCATCGGCTGAAAATAGTAACTTTTCTCTGTTGGCGGTCAGGTAGTAAACTTCCAACGCTGGCAAATCACAGAAGATAGAATGGCTGTTAAGATCGCAGTTTCCTGTTTTGTCTAGACTTATCTTCTCAATGTAGTTTTCACTAATAGCAAACAACATTCCATCAACACTTGATATACCATAGCATGGAGCTGAAACTTTGATCTTTTGGCATGTGGCACCATTTTCTATATCAATTATGTGAACGAATTTTTCGAAAGGATAAGAAACCCCAACTGTATAATTCTCAATCTTAGTTATCCCCCATGGGAAACACTTCAAGCTCTGGAATCGAGTTGAATCATCTTCTATGTTCTTTATTATCAATCGATTATTCAAGTTATCGACAAGAACAATTAGTTTTCCAATCATAACACAATCCTGTATATTTACCGACAAATGTTTGAAACGAAGCACTTCCTTCCGAATGGTGAAAGAACAAGAAGCACTGGATTCAATTGCTTAAAAATCAAATGTATGAGATTATTGTTTTTAAAATATCATTGCACTAAGTGATTGAAAGGTTAAAAAATACAATTAAAACAGGATGATTCATAAAAACCTTTACGTAATTGTTGGGATTAAACATTAAAATTGAATGAAATGCCAATTTTGTCAGTTAATCTTTTAGAATGAAGAATTTATCCAAACATTACTGTATTTTTGCATTTTCTGTAAATTGTAAGTTGTTTAACGTAGCTAATTACACACTATCAGAAATTGTTTTTGGATGCTACAATTACCTTTTGTGCTAATTGGCAATTTCAGGTGGATATCAGATTCATTATAATCTTCTTCCGAGGATGTTTTCTTTGTAATGAAATTAACAGTTGCTGTACAAATTTCATTTTCTTCAGTAATTCTGGACGTGAACAACCTAAGACTTAATTTCAATTCTCCAGTGTTGTTACTGCCATGTTCACCATCTAGAAGAAATCAATGGGAAGTAAACGTATCCTGTCTTGCAGTCAGACTATGTCTTACAAAATTACACAATTTTTGATAAGAAATACGAAATAGAAATGTAAAGAGAGGTTCTTAAATGAAGAAACAATACAAGAACAGCTACCAGCACCAGCCTTTAAGTTTTCTATGATGTGCTTTGTATACTGTTATTTGTCTTTTGATCGTTCCTAGTTGTTATTTCTTGCTCTCTCTCTGAGATATAAGAAACTTTAAAATTGTTTCTTGTGTACTATTATTTATCTGTTTGCCTTTTTCTTTTTAGCCATGGCGTTTTCAGTTTATTTTTTATCTATGATTTTGAATGTCTCTCTGGTGTCTTTCGCCCCTCTTTTAAAAAGTATGCAAAACATATTTAAAACAGATGGAAATAAATAAGTCAAGACATGGACTATTTTCTATAAGACTGTTATCAAAGGGAATACAGAGAATACAATTTTTATGGTCACCCGCCGTATTCAATCAATTTTGAATTTTGTCAGACCACCAAGACGTCAACAAAGAACTATGTAGTTAAACAACATAAAAAGTTTACTATTTTCATTTTTCGAAGTAATTGGTAGAACATAATATATATTTTTCACGAGTACAACATTTGCTTATGATATTTGCTATATCGTTGAATATTAATACCGTTTTGGGTACACTCAGGAAAGACTAACACATCTACACATGTTGTTTTCACAGTTGCACACTGCAAATGAGACCTGTATGCAAGTAAAAGCCGCTTTAAAAGCATCTTAATTGCTGCTAAAACCAAATCTTCCATTCCATTTGTATGCTGTTCAACAGCAAATACAATGCATCCATCCTTTTTTCCTTTAAGGAATGCACCATTTATTTCACTGCATGTACTCTTAAGGTACTTGGCGATTTCCTCTGTTTCTGAATTATCTATTCCTACTATCTTGGCTTTCAGGTTTAGGCTCATTGATTCAAAATCTTCAATGGGAAATTTATACATTTGATAAATAATTCGATTTTGTTTTATTATTCAACCATGATAAACTGGACCATAAAATTGTTTTCCAATAGCGACATTTCAAGTCTCAAAGGAGTAGGTTCATTAAGACCCCTTTTTGGCCCCAAAATATAGCAGTTTTAGAAAATTGTGAATATGTAATCGTTAAGATATTTATTGAAAAGTAGAATGCTTCTGCTACATGAATATGGACTGTTTGTTTTACAATAAAATGCACATATATCGAGTACTAGCATCATTAAGTCATGCTAAATTACTGAAATCTTCACAATTTTAGCATTTTTGTTAAATTTAAGACGGTTTCCGTCTTAAATGAAAGTGACCGCATTCGTGTTCATCCATAATATTGAAATGTAAGTTGTATTTGATGATAATACATAATATATATAAAGGCTGAGTATGAACACGGATGCGGCCACTTTCATTTTTGACAAAAACCATCTGAAAAGTGACGGTTTTTGGCATATTTGATAGATTTTTCATATTCAAGCTTGAATCGGAGCGTTTTTAATGACTTAATCAGTTAAAATCTTTCACATAAACTTATTGAATCAATTGAAATAGACACTTTTAAAAGTGTTTAAAAAGTGTCTAAAATCTTTCATTAAATGAACTTGAAAATTGAGGCCGAAATCAGCCCTTAACGGACCTACTCCTTTGTATGAAAGAAACATCAAAGCTTTATAATTTACCAAGAACATAATACATATGCATTTTTACCATTAGATACTGATAAATAGTTTTATTAATATGCAGAAAAAAATCAAAACAAATGTTATTATTATGTAATATGAAACGAAACAACTTAAGGATGTTATGGAATACTTTTAGAAAGAAAAACTATATGAAAGCTTAGTTAGGACAATTTTATAGCAATTCAAAATAAACAGTTCCTCTTCAGCATGGAAATGACTATAATATAACTATACAAACTGATAAACTAATTTTGTCACAACATCATTAAAGTGGAGTTAAAGTCTTATAGGATTGTAAGTATATTTTATTTTATCACCTTGCACTTTCACATTTTGACTGAACAATTTGTTCAATATTCTGACCAGTTGAACAATTTGGTTTAATAAAACAAATTGCAATTTGGTCAAAATTTTGAATGAGTTGCAATTGGTGGAGAGCAACACTAACAGTCAAGTCACTGTAATATAAGAAAGTTTTATCATATTTTGATGCTTTTTTGTGTAAAATTTACCATGCTGTCAATTTTGTATTTTTGTGATTTTTCTCAGTTTTAGGAACAAAATGTATATTATTTCAACTTTTTTGTTATAAATGATTGAAAAAATACATATCTAAGAAATTTGAAAAGACCAAAATGATATGGGATGTACATGATTCTTGTAAAATAATTTTTTGTATCCCTAACCCATTTTCTCAAAATTTTGGCTAAAAATACTGATTTGATTGGTCGTAAAATTTGAAAACTGGATTACTCAAAAACCAATCATTGTAAATACACAATTTTTTTCACAGAGTTATGTTTAATGATAATATTTTTAAAATTCATTGATATTTTCCACTTGTAACACATGTTTTGGAAATAATTCAAGAACGAGATTTCAACGAGACTGAACGAGATTGAAAAGTCAGAAGAATACATCCTTAATAAAGAAAGTTTAACAATGCAGATCAAAATGATTTAACTATAGTACATCATGCAATTCATTTGTCGTCGATCATGTGATTATTTTGCGCCTCTGTTTGCATTAATATCAGATGCGACGTAAACACTAACACAAGTTGTGTCGTATCTTATTCAAGTAGATAGATCTTAAAATATTTTTATCCCTTTTTAAGAAAAAAGCGTGTGGTTATAACTTACCTGCTAGTATAACCTTGGCATAAAACTGTTTACCACAGTAAAACCTGATGTTCACGTTGGTCGTCTTTGTGACCATTTTACCTGCAGAGATATAGTTATACAGTACATAAAAAACATGAAAAACATACAAAATTATCTAGCTGAATATGAATAACGAATTGGTGATTATAATGTTACTCATATTTATTCATACGCTTTTCATAAAATTAAATCTTGTATTATAAGGAAGCCTATAATTAATAGCATGTAAGGCATACCAATATGAACTAATGAAGTAAAGCTTACAAAACAACAATATCTCTATTTGGTTACTCGACCAATTTTTAAAATATAACGGATTAGAATACGGAGGTTGAGCAAACTATTAACCAGGTTTGACCCATCATTTTTCTTCAGAAAATGCCTGCAAAAAGACAGGAATAATACATTTGTTTTCAATAGTTCAATTGGTTGATAAAGTTTTATCTTGTCAGTTTTTACGGACTGCAGCTTTTTGAATTTGAATTCGAGTTTATTAGTTTGTAATTATTTAAACTTAATGTTTCCTCTATGAACGTACCTTATTTAGTTTTATTAAATGACTTTGAACATTGGAATATTCATATGCGTAAGAAATACACACAAATTGAACAAAAGACAATGATAAGAAAGTATCAAATAATTCGGTGACTGAAGTAATTTGTAAAAAAACATATCTAAAACTATGAAATCATTTTTTGGGGGGGCGGTGTTAACTACTCCTTTTTTTCTTTTTTTTTTCACATTTATTGCATACAAACTTATTATTGTGTACCAAAAGACGATTTGAGGTTAAATTTATTGTATATATAATTGTTTCAGAGATGGGTGATTAATTTATTCGAAAAAAGTCTAGAATGTAAAAAGTGATCTTTTATGGCTTTATACTATGTTAAATAAAAAAAAAAGCTGGACGATTCCATGGGGTTTTATAATGGATGAAATAAGACTCAGTTCTAATGAATAAAGAACACCAGAGACAGTAGAGGCCAAAAAGAATTTAAACATTTTGTCAAGACACAAATTTATAATATATAAATCAAATACTTACACTGTAAAGCCTCAATTTCTAGTCCTCTCTTCACGTATTCATCCTCTAAATCTTGAGTCAAGTATTTCTGTGATAGCTGAACAATTTTCTTCTTATGGGAATTTTGTGGACTGGTTTGAAAAGCATTGTCCAAACGTTCAACAACTTTCAATATTCGCAGCATTAGGTCATTTTCTTCTAATTCTGCTGTCTCTGCTTCTGTTCGTTGAAAAATGTGATTTGTGATCAATCTTATGACCTGGATGTCAGAGGCCAATTGCATTTGGGCAGCATGTTCCATTATCTTTGTGAATAATTCGATAGCAATATACGACATTCTTGCATAACGTTTCCTGTTCAGCGTTTTCAACGTGTCCGATGCTGTAATTGGCAGCTTTACGCAGATGTTCATTCTATTTGATGTTTCATTTCTTTCCACAAATTTTAGAGTTGCCTCCAAAACATTTCTATCAACTAAAATTCCAACCATGTTCAGTTCAAGATTAAACTTGAATGAATTGTCATTTTGGTCATCTACAAAATATGTTTAAAACTGACAATAAATTAATACCTTTGTTTTCGTTCAAATGGTGGATTTACAAAAGGATCAGAACAATACTTTGATTCCACGATAGCTTTAAAAGCATTGATAGATAATTGAATTTGAAATTCTAAGACTATTTTGATTTTGTAACATGGACTCAAGTAAAGTATAACTAGGAAGCTACTTTGCATGTGTATGTTGCAAACTTGAAAAAACATTACAAAGATTATCAGATGAGAAATGGTTAGTTTTTAGTAACACATATGGTTTTGTACGTGTTTATCAACGGAATAGCATCGAATTCTAAAAGAGAATAGAAAATACTATATGAAATGCTTCTGAACTTTAATTGCATGATCATCATTAGAAAAAGGTTACTGGTAAGGTATACCTGTATTTGTACTGGACAGGTAAAGTAAGACATTTATATTTGTGGGATTATCTGTTGGCAACGGCAAATGAGATCTGTATGAAAATGTGTTGAAAAATTGACTAATGAACATTTTGACAGCTTGTAACTGCAAATCTTCTCTTGTAACATAATTCAGTTGTGCGGTGAATGCTTCTTCTTTACCCTTCAAGAATGGTTCATTCATCTTATGGCAATTTTCCTTAATGTACTGGGCTAATGCCTTAGCTTTTGCCTCTTCTAATCCTACTATCTTTCCGGTTATGTTGATATTTTCCGATTGCATCCCTACACGACAAAATAGATTAAGTTAATAAAAATTATAGGTTCCACATCTATAATAATATCTATCAAGCATTGATTTAATTGTAAAAAAAGTGATTAAATCGATTTTTCCCTCGCCATAAGCCTTTTTTCAGGGGATGGATCTTTAAGAGCATTTTAACTGTAGTCATACAGAAACCCCGGAGAAGTCATGTACCAATAGGACACACACACAAAAAAAAAACACCAGAAGGCGAACAGTAATGGTTGAGAAGATGAACAACAGTTCACAAGACATCACGCAGAAAACTAGAGATTGATGGCCCTTCTCACTGGTGACATCAATCGATCGATCAACATATAGACAGTAAGATGTATTTTGTATTTTGTAGGGTTGTATATATGTAACTATGAGTTTATTTATCTAAAAGAGTATTGAAAAGCCAAGGGAAAGTAGAGTATGTGGACAATGCATATTTTTTTGTGTATATAAATGTACCTGGAAGTTGTTGGTAAATCGAAAACTGGCTGCCACAATATAGCCGTATATTAACATTATTTCCATGTTGTGACGTTTTACCTGTAAAATAAAATTAAAGACTAAATCAAAGTAAAACAATAATGGATTTAACTGTCTTAGACTCTGTAGGGGGCGAATTAAAAAGAAAAAGTATGGCTCTCGAAAGATATTTTCAGAGTTTTTTTTTGGTGTAAGTAAACATAATGTTGAATTAAATACATATCATTCTGTATAAAGAGACTATAAAAAGCTGGTGGGAATTAGGGAAAATATAAATCAAATTCTTAAATCTTCATTTACAATAATATAAGTACCATAAAGCATATGGGTTAATATAAGAATGAATGCATGCTAAATTTAGTTGGTAGTTTAACTTGGTTAATCATCGACAATCAGTTGAAAATTCACGCTATATATTAAAAGCAGAATAAACACTTGAAACAAAAAATATCTTTCTATCCCACATGCAATAGCATTAACAGGAACAATACATTTAGTATAATGAATATTAACCAAAAGTTTTGAAAGCACAGTAAATATTTTGCAGTAAACTATAACTAAGCTGAATGATTTATCACGGAAAATTTTCTAACGGCAAATCAGGCTTTCTCACTTCTACTCATATGATAAGTTTCAAGACAATAATTTTGCAAAATACCTAATAATAACAGACCACAAAAGACTTATATTCTTTTATCCCATTTCTGTTTTTAGAATTTTAATTTGTCGTTGCAGTTGAAGTTCAATGTGAATCGAACCTGTGTTTGAGTTCCTTACTTTTACTGTATTGGTGGACATATATTGTCTTACACTGAATATACAATAGAAAATAATTTTTGTTTCATATCAAAATGCAACTAAACACGCCAAAGAATCAAAACAAACAGTTATGTCTGAGATGATATAGATTTCCATACATAGAATATCTTTGAGCAAAATAATTCGATACAAATAAAAGTACTAAAACCTTAAAAAAAAACGTTTTAAGGTTATGCGTTTGTAAATATGACTATTAGAAATGGTATTCGAAACCGAGCATTGCATCAAAGTTTGACAAAAATATCTTAAAAAAACAGAAAAGAACTGTAATATATATATTTACATTGTAGGTCTTCTACTTTTAACCCAGCCATAACATAATTATCTTCTAAGACCTTGTTCATAATCTTTCCAGAAAATCGAATGACCATCCTATTATAACTGCTCTTCTTGTCTTTTTTGAAAGTCACATCCATGCGCCTCACAACTTCTAATACTTCTTCTAGGATAACTTTTTCCTCTTCTTCTGAAATCTCAGGATTAATTCTTTGAAATATGCGATCCCTGATCAATCTTATACGTTCAACATCATCACTGACTGAAACATCAGATGTGTGTGGTAATAGCTCCCAACCTTGCTTTGCAGGAGGAAGAATTTCTCTTAAAATCTTAATAAGAAGTTCATGACCACATTTTCTATATCCTTCCGTATTTAAGGTTTCTGACGTTTTCTTCTCTTCGGGGGACAGATGAAGCTTGGAATGTGTTAGAATTCTGTATGCCGCCGCTGGTTCAACGTGTGTTCTATCTGCAATAGTTTTCAAAATATCTGTGAATGTTTCGATAGCAATGCGTGCCATCCTAGCATAACGTTTCCTGTTCATCGATTCCCGCAGATCAAAAACTTTAACTGGGAAATGAAGGCATATTGAGATGCGTTGTTCGTCGTCTAACTTTTTGAACAATAAAGTTGCCTCAAAAACATCACTATCCTCTATTATTCCCGTTGTATTGAGTTCTACATTTAACTTTAATGCAGTGACCTGTTCACTAGTAACAGTCTCTGAAAAGATGAAAAAATTATGAGATTTGAAATATGTACTAGGTGTTATTACAGGAAATAGAATCTATATAAGGCAAACAATACCAGTGGAACATTAAAAACATTTTGAAAATAAACTGACAATGCAAGGGCAAACAAACAATTGGTGTAGTAAATTCGAAAAATACAAGGATTCGTATAGAAATGGAATTGAAATGGAATGGACTGGAAATGGAATGACGATGGATATGGAAATAGAAACGAAATGAAATGCGATAGAACTATCAGTGTTCATCTTCTGTAGACCAATCACAGGATAAAAGTCTTCAATTCAGTTAACACTTGACCAGTATGCTTAACTTTAATCTACTATTAGAATTTTGAATGCGTGCGGACGATTACGATTTTGTCCTGGAATGTATGTAAAACGTTTTAAAAATGATATCTGTTAATTGGGGAATACCAGGAGTATGCCAAAGAACGTCTCGTCCTTTGTCTAAATATTCTTCATCGGAAGGTACCAAGACTTTTTTAAAAAATTTCTGTATTAACCTCACAAATGATACACGATGGTCATGAAATATATATTCTGGGTACTGAAGTTGTTTCTCATCTAAATAACGTGTTAAAGTATTATTTTTTTGTCTTTAAGTATTTTAATTTTACTGTTAAGTATCTTTTTGGTGATATCCAGTTGACATGGCTATGTACTTAAACACCCCGTCAGTCATTGAATAATTGTTCTATGGTACAATTTATGTATTCTAGTCTTTCATTTTTGATAAATGTGCTTTGGATTCGAGCGTTACTTATGAGTCTTTTGTAGACGATACGCGCGTCTGGCGTAAATGCAAAACTTAATCCTGGTATCTATGATAAGTTTATTGTTTGTACGACTTTTTGTGTTACTTTGTTACATGTGGCGTAGCTCTGTACTTATACATCCCGTCATTGTGTTATTGTGCTCTGGTAAATTTATATATTCTTGTACTTCATTTTAGCTAATGTGCTTTGTTACAAATTTGTTTGTTTTAATAGGGATCTAGATTATAACAAGAAATTGACAGCTTTCACACTATTATTGACATTTTTACCTATCAACTCTGTTTTATTGTTCACGCATCGTTGTCAATATAAAAGAATTTGACGCGAGTGTCATACAAGTGAGAGGTTTAGCTAGCTATAAAACCAGATTCAATCCACCATTGGCTACATAAAAAAATGCCTGTACCAAGTCAGGAGTATGTCGGTTGTTATCCATTCATTTGATGTGTTTGAGCTTTTGATTTTGCCATTTGATTTAGGACTTTCCATTTTGAATTGTCCTCGGAGCTCAGTATTTTTGTGATTTTTACATTTTCATTAGCATTACACAATTGTTCAATCAACTAAGATACCTTCAGAGTTACTAGCAGGAAAGAGTAGAACGTCTACTATTAAGCGCCGTTCCGTTGACAACTTTAGATGTGTTCTGTAGTTGAAATTAGTAAAGAACTTCTTGAATGCTAAACTGATCGCTCTGCAAAATAAACGTTCTGTTTCATCACTGGTTTCATTGGAAAGTACCATGTCACTCTGTCTGAATTCATCATTCATTTGACGACATGTTTCATGTAGGAATTTCTCAATTTCTTTTGCAGTTGTCTGTTCTATTCCTACTATCTTTGCTGTTATATTTATGGTCTTTGGTCTCCAATCTACATTAGAAAAAAAGTAAACGCAGACAGAAATAATACCAATAGTAAGCTTGAGGGTAGTTGTCTTCAATTTTTTAGTTTGGTTTCCAAATCTTGATGGAACTAAAAAATCTTTTATTGTGTTTAGTTAACATTTTGTGTACGTTTCTTTACGAGTAGCATTTAAAATGTGATGAAAGTTATGCCAGTATCTGCTTACAACTTTTCCATTCAAAGTTATTTATAGAAATTAGTAATTTGTCATGTGTAGTACGCTCTATAAAACATTTTGAACTAGAAATGCGTGATATTCCGGACTTCCGGGTCTCAAAAAGCTGGTTGTTTAGTTTTGTTATCCATAAGTTTTTCTGTTTATTTATCTTTTTGCTCCTTTTTTTGTATTGTTTTAGGTTTAACTTGATTCTTTTGCTTTGTCTTTTTTCAGAGAGAAAG
Organism: Mytilus galloprovincialis; assembly: GCF_965363235.1. Lineage (NCBI taxonomy): Eukaryota > Metazoa > Mollusca > Bivalvia > Mytilida > Mytilidae > Mytilus > Mytilus galloprovincialis. The sequence continues at coordinate 40,421,285 of NC_134850.1, read as the reverse complement.
AAACTGTTACTTTGGTCCCTTTTTTCAAAACACTTCTTGTGATTAAAATATACCTCCATGTAAAACTTCTGAAAAGTATTCATTGATCTGTTTGCCATAATAAAGCCGGATAAAAACGCCATTCGTCTCACACTTTGAGAGCATTTCATCTGCAAAATGAAATTATTATCATTATTAGCCAAATTACAAGTGTATATTTATAATATAGTTTCATTGCCTTCAAATAAGGGGGAAATGTCAAGAATGAACTTAATATTCCACCATGAATAATACCCAGTTATGTTTGAATTATTTAATACATAATGAGACTTTTAAGAGATAACAGTCAAAATGTTTCTATTAAATTTAGAAAAGAGTAATATTGTAAAAGTTCTACAATTGTAAATCAAAAACGTTCAAAACAATTAAACGATATGGTTTTACTGATTGAGGTACAAATGATATCACAAATCAGTACATATTTTTCTGCAACGTTGCTGATACCAACCAAAGTCTAACACGTTGAGCTGAGGTCTTTCGTAATATTCCATCTATACACTCAATATTTGTTATACAGTGTTTTAGAAATTTAAAGTGTAAAAATCAAAAAGTTTAGTATATATTTGTTACTGCTATGAAGTCACTTACATTTCAGTTCTTCTATTTTCATTCCCTCCGTTGAATATCTTTCCTCTAATAACTTGCTCATTTTCATTTCTAGAAGTTTATTAATTCTCTGGGTATAAACTTTTCCTTCTTTTTTATTCAAAAAATCATCTAACCGATCTATTACGTCTAAAATTTCTTTTCTAATATCTGAGTCTTCCTCTTCAGATATTTGCGCATTAGTGCGATGAAATACATGATTCCGAATCAACATCAAGCGTTCAACGTCCCCTCGAACTGATATGTTGGCTGCATTTCCTTGACATGGTTTTCCGGGATGTAAAAATTCCTGAAGAATTTTACAAAGAAGTCCAAAACCGCATTTTCTGTACCCATCAGTCAATAAAGTTTCTTTTTCTACCTTATCGTTGGCGAGATGAATTGTCAATTTTTCTATTATCGCATATGCTTCATTTGGGTGGATTTGAATTTCAGTCACGACACTCTTCAAAATATCTTTGAAAACATCAATTGCAACGAACGACATTCTGGCATAACGTTTTCTGTTCATAATTTCAATCGTATCAAATACTTGAATTGCGGAAATAAGACTTACGTCAACCAAGTCATTTTCTGTAGTCTCATCAACAACATTTTCGTTCATTTCAACAGACAAAGCACATATATTACTATCGTCTGTTATACTCCCAGATGTGTTCAGCTCCAGATTCAGCTTCATCGTAAGACCATTTTGTTCACAGGAAGGCTCTTTGAAAAAAAGAAGTGTTAAAAAGTGTTAGTATACTATCAAATTGAATAGTTATATAAGTTATCGAGATTTTTTAAGCTGTAGCTATGTATACAAAAAATAATAAAGGAAAATCCAAGGGAATAAAGAAAATCGTACGTTGGAGAAGTGTGGACATGACCATGAACAAGAGAAAGAAAAACTAGAACATGCAGATACCTCACAAAATACACACGCACAGAGACCTTGTGACATTCATTTTCCGTATATGTTGCATCCTTACATTTCTCAATGATTTCGATTTTAACGTTACTATTATAAGCCGTTAGTTCTGTGGCTTACTTGTAGAGAGGAATCCGCTGTCAACTAAATCCTAGTATAGGAAACATGAGCTTAGTAATGATCGTTTTAATTAGGGCAGATTTATTACATATGCAAGAGCTGTTGGAATGATGCTTAATACGAGAACAATTTTTGAACGAAAATGAAATCAATGAATGAGCTGCAAACTAACCGTTCTAATAAGTCTTGTTTGATTTGAGTCGACATATTTCGATGTAGAAACTAGATTTCAAAATAAGACAATAAAGGATAAAGGACATCTTTTATTTCATTTTTAAACCAGCAGTATGTTTTAAGGGACTACACTCCAGTTTTTTTTATATTCTTGTGAACTGTCGATTTTTAAAGATAAGATAAGTAGGGACCACACACATCCATCTACCAGGCAAAACAGTACTGTGTAGTTGCTTTTATCAATTTTTCCTGGGGGTCGAAAATCTTTAGTATTTCGTATTGATAATTCAAAAAGAGAAAAGATGATACCACAGCTAAAGGCAGAATAAGCATGAGAGAGAAAGAAGTTAAAACAATAATGTTGTATACTTACTTTTGAACAAATTACTGTAATGTCAAGTTAAATGAGTCTTATGTAGACGAAACGCACATCTGGCGTACTAAATTATAATCCTGGTACATTAGATAACTATTGACAACATCAAACGTTAAAAACAGATAAAAATTAGGTGCGAGGACGTGAATTGCAAATAGTTCTCTGCAAACGTTCTTTCAAATTAAATTTAGTTTTGTAATTATTAGAAACAGATATTATTAACGTATATAAGGAGTGTGAAATACCTTCAAAATTATCGTCCGGGAAAATTAGAACATCTACATATGCCATACGTTTGCTTTCTTTTGTTGCCAAATTCCAGTTATCTATGAATTTAACCAAAAGGCGTTTTAAAATCATCTCTATTGAATTGACAATGAAATTTTCCTTTTGAACATCACCAATGCGCAGAGTGAGATCCCTTTTTATTGCTTCCTTGTATTCATCGTTGATATCATGGCAAATATTTTGAATATCGTCGGACATTTTTTGAACTTTTTCTTTTTTCAAGCCAATTAGTTTCGCTGCTAAGCTGCTGTTCCTCGGCCTGAAATCTGTAATTGAAAATGCAATAAACATGTATATGTTATGGTAAAATTAAAAATTAGTATGAATAGAATATAAATCTGACTTTCTACTTGAGATCATTTCAATAATTTGAAAGGTACGGCTTTTTTTATCTAGATTTGTCATATCAGTAATTCTTTCGCCCCTCTATCAGTGTGTTCATTGTGTTTTGCAAGTAACAAGAAGTATACGAATGCTTCAGTAGTCGAGGGAATCAATCTGGCCATTTCATGTTGCATGTGCAGGATAAAACTTCAAAAGATGTTAAGAGATTGTAGAAATCTATAAAATAAATATATATAGTACTAAAGTAAAAAAATACAGGAAAAACAAACAAAGTAAACAATATGAAACACAAACAAAATTTAATGTATTGAATGCATGCATATCGCATGTGATTAGAAATATTACGTAGTCCAAAGGAAGACCCGTTATGTTACTGGTGAATTAGTCCTGAAACAATGAAAGCATCTGTACAACTATCGAATAAGAAGAAAAAAATACATCTACAAGTAAAATAACAAAAAGACCGAACCACTATTCAAAATTCCATAACAGAATGACAAAACCAATGGCTTAACACATAACAAACGAATGGATAACAACTGACATATTACTGACTTGGTCCAGGTATTTTTCTTATTTAGAAAATGCTGGATTAAACCTGTTTTTAACCAGCTAAATCTCTCACTTATATGACAGTTACATAAAATTCCTTTATATTAACAAAAATGTGTAAAAAAAACCACAAAAGGTAAAAATGTCAAAAATAATGGTACAGCAGTCAACATTGTAATTGATACTTATGACCTTGCACAACTATCGAATAAGAAGAAAAAAATACATCTACAAGTAAAATAACAAAAATACCGAACTTCATAACAGAATGACAAAACAAATGGCTTAACACATAACAAACGAATGGATAACAACTGACATATTACTGACTTGGTCCAGGTATTTTTCTTATTTAGAAAATGCTGGATTAAACCTGCCTTTTAGCAAGCTAAATCTCTCACTTATATGACAGTTGCATAAAATTCCTTTATATAAACAACAATGTGTAAAAAAACAACACAAAAGGTAAAAATGTCAAAAATAATGGTACAGCAGTCAACATTATAATTTATACTTATGACCTCGCAAAAAAACAAATGTAGGAACAAAGTAAAACAAAAGGCATATAGACAAAGCACATTAGTAATTATGAAAGACAAGAATACACAAAATTACCATGTCACAATAATACAATGTCGGGATGCATAAGTACCGAACAATAGAAAATGGATATTGCCAAAAATAGACTGTAAAAGTAATACTTTACAATGACAAAGTAAAAATAATATAATACATAATTAAGATTAAAAACAACGTCAGTACTTAGAAACTAAACTTCAAGATCATCGTGCAGTATTTGTGAAGTTGATACGGAATATTTATCAAAAAGGTCTTCGTATCTTTCGATGAACGTTTCTTTTTTTAAAGTTATGATAAATAGAGTTGTTTAGACTGGAATATATGGAAATGATTTCACTCATTACGGACTGCTGGTTTGGTAGCTCCCAAGTTCGAAACAACCTAATTTATTTACTCTGCTAGCATACCTTTAGGGCACAGGACGTTTGCTGTAACGAGATAGGACATTTGCGCTCCAACCACGATAGGACACTTGTGCTCTAAACATTAGTGACATTCGCGCTTTAAATTTTGATACACCTGTATTAAATTAACGGGACATTTGTGATTTTTAACTTAAATAGCATACCTGTAATTTTAATGACTTTTGAACACTAAATAATCATAATAATTCAACTTATATCCGTGAAAAATAAGTTCACATTGTCACAGTCTTGAACATGGAGTTTAAGGTTATATATGGATCAAAGGGAAAACAATGTATGCGTCTCGATCGAAATAGTCGGTTAATTACACTAAAGTTCGTTATATTGATGGACAGGGAAGTCAGTCAAGAGATTTGAAAGATATATAGAAAATTTATTTAAAAGGCTTACGAACGAAAACTGACATGTGATGACTACATACCGCGTTTTTAAGTCTTTAGAATGTTTACATTTAGCTATTTATATAACGACATCAAGGTGCTATGAAATAACTTTTAAACACGAATGTGCTATAAAATGACTATTAATCTATTAAAAATAATAAAAGTTATGATTTTAACTCTGTTAGGTCAAACATTCTCGTCCTCAGCCCGGATGAAATAAGAGGCAACTATTGTAAATGCGGAAATGTCCTATATCAAAAGCGTTAGTGTTTTACATGAAAAGCGCAAAGGTCCTACATTTAAAGCGCAAATGTCATATATAAAAAGCGAAAATGTACTATAAATTGACGCGCAAATGTTCTATAAATTGAAGTGCAAATGCCAATTTAAAAAGCGCTAAGTTCTATGAGAAGCACAGACGTCCCGCGTCGCACCTTTAGCATATTAATTACAAAAAAAAGATTGTTATATAATTTTTTATAAACATTTTCATGAGTTTTCTACAGCAGATTGCTAAGATTTCTGACCAATTACTCAGTTTGGTTCAATAATGAATTTTGAATTAGCTGCAATAGGTGGAGAGCACCACATGCAGTCAATTCATAGAAAGAGTTAGTATACCTGCATGATAATCGTTGTCAATGTAAGCGTTAAGCTTATTTCCACCATAAATTCCAATTGTAACGTTATCTTGTACCATTGACTGCAATACTACAAACACAAAGAAATGCCACAGAAGTTTTACAACATTCAATTACATTACTGTATGCCTGTATTCACAAATTTTACAGTTGCTTACACGGACAAATAACGGGATTAAAAATTTCAGATCGGTTATATTGTAAATAGCCAACTTTAACGTTCATAAAATGAGATCGAGGGAAAAAACATTTTTGAAAATAGTGGTTTGTAGTTATTTTCGTTTGTTTAATTTTATTTCAATTTTAGAATCAGGTTTAAACTTTTAACTATCCCCGTTTTAAATAAGCATATTGAAGCTAAACGGTAAAAATCTTGCTTTTATTGATTTTAGATGTGTCTGCGACATTCATGCTCATCAGTGCCTCTGTATACACATAAAGGCAGTAATTTACCAATGTTCAAATCTTGGAAATCTATTTGGAAGAGATAAATTACAATAATAAACAATAACCGAGGGAATATCTTGAATTTCAAAAGAGCGGCACCTGTTGCGTTGATGGGATGATGTCTCCTGCAATGTATGCATCTCCTATACGGAAGTACTTATTCATACTCAGTAAAAATGTCACATTCTGGAATAGGACATAATCGGTAAAAACACAGATCAGACGAGTAAGCTGGTGTAAAAAGATTAAAAAAAAACAAAAAAAAAACATGTCAGTAGTTAGTTTAGACACCGACAAATATGGGCCAACCAATTTGTGATGTTTACCACAACACTTAGGTAATATTCCAGTAGTTCGTCATCAAAATCCTATTAGATCCGTTTATATGTAAAGGGCACAAACATTCAATGTTTCTGTAAAGTATGAACATGGACGAGCGTAGCGTATGAATTGATACATTGGAGAGCGGTAATATTGAGCACTAGTTGTGTTACTGCTGAGAAGTTAACAATTGGAATGTTGGAATCGTCACGCTTATCATAAATATTAGTTTGAAGTCGTCAATTTATTTCAATAGCGAGGAAAAGACCATCATATGAAGCAGAACTTCTATTTTTGTAGGACTCATATAATCGAAAGAAAAAACAAAAAAGCAGCTCTTAAAATCTAACGATAGTAAAAAAACAAGAAGTCATTCACGAAATAAATATTAGACTTCCGAATTTCTAATTGATCAATTTGTTATTCACCAATGGCAATGTTTTCCATATCAAAATTTAAAATTTGCCTCTTTCATTTGTAATTTTTCAATGATTTATAAATGCATTTTACAATTTTTTAGAAATTGTCTGTAATCTACGGTTTAAACATTATGATATCATTTTGCTAACATCTTAATTCCTCTATTTTCTCTCCTGCCTTGACATATTCATTTTGTTCTTTTTCACTCATGTTTGCTTCTGAAAGTCTTTTAATTTTCATATCAAAGCTATTTTGTTGTTTCCTGTTCAAAAAGACATCTATATGTTCTACCACTTGTTGTATTTCCTTTAAGATTTTCCTGTATTCATCTTCTGAAAGTTCTTCTTTTATTCTTTGAAATATGTGATTCCTAATCGAATTCATATGCTCAATGTCGTTGATAACCGCGACACCCAATGCATCTTGACTAAGGACACAATCTGTCTTTTTAGAATGCAGAACTAGTCTCAGTATCTTAAAAAGAAGATCAGTGTCACATTTCTTGTATCCATCTGTCAATAATGTTTTAGACATTTCCCTTTGTCTATCTGTCAGATCAGGTTCGATATTGGCAAGTATTTCATAAGCTAATGTTGAAGGAATATGTGCCTTGTCTACAATATATTTCAATATTTCTTTGAAGACGTTGGCTGAAATTTTTGACATTTTAGCAAATCGTTTTCTTTTCTCTGATGCTTTCGAATCCTTGTTTGGATCCTTTAATGCCGTATCTTTGACAGAATCTTTTGATGCTGGATCCTTTTTTGGGTCGGTTAACACCAGATCCATGTTTGGATCTTTTGATGCCATGTTTCTGAAGAAGAAGAAAACATTTCACATATTTTTAAATGATAATAAAAGTTATTTTCGGAATGTGCACACATATAAACTATAGGAAAACAATATGAAAGCGCTGCAGATTCTCGATTATTGAGAAGAATGTATATAAAGTTAGTAGAGTATTAATGTACAAAAAGGCTCGAACTAACATATATATATAAGCTCATATCGTATGTTGGCTGTTATATAGGAAGATTAAAATTTCGATTCGTGAATATTTGGCGTTAAAATCTCTACAAATATTTAGATTGAATAATTGCACACATTAAACAGTCAATACGTCATGGTTAAAAAAAACCAAATACGAACAGACAAACAACAGTACACAAAAAAACAAAATAGAAATCCAAAGACTACTGAGCAACATGAACCCCTGAAAAAATGTGGTTGATATCAGATGATTCGGAATGGTAAGCAGATCATGCTCCACATAAGTAATATAAATAAAAGAATCCTATTCAGCAAAACTACAATAAGAAAGTCCATACACGTCTTTGTCCGTTTTTAAGAAGCATTTGTTTAAGTTGTACTTAAAACATTTCACAAAAACAATTTGTGAACAATGACGTAAGGTTGTACACATGCATCTTTTAAAAAAGGTAACAATACTGATTTAAAAATGTTTTTCGTCGAAGATGTATTCCAATAAATTCTATATTCCATGTGTATTAAATTGTACGGAAAGATGACAAGGTCCTTTCAGATATACGCATCTGTATTTTGAAGTCGGAAAAAGTATCTTGAAAAAAGTTACAGTATTATGGTTATAAAATAGAAGTTATTAGTTTACGCCTTTTACATTCTGGCGTGTTTGAAACTCTTCTTTTCACATCATAACTTCATCTCGCCCCAGATTTCATTTTTATTTTAATTTCACACTTAATCTTTATTTCAGTGGTTTTGAAAATTCCTCATTTGAGAACTAAATATATATGAGTGTAGTGAAATGACCAAGTAATTATCGGTGCACTTGATGGATTTTTTATTCCCTTAAAGATGGCTGTCAATAAAATCTTCCAGAATTTGATAACAAAATATGTAAAGATTTAAGATACCAGATCGTGTTATTTTTTTATCAAAATATTTTCCAACATTATATGCGTATTCAACGAGCAACAAAATATCCTGGATTTTAAGCTGCCCTCCGTCATTCTTCAATCCATTAGGTCGAGATAGGTTCAGATAGGTTGATTATGTAGAGTAATGCAATTTTATTGGTTATATCTAATAAATGTTGTTAATACGATTTTAAACAATTCAGAAAATAATTAGATGAGCCATATTTTATGAATTAAAAATGTTTCCCAGTCCTTGCCAGACATGTTTTCAATGATAGAATTGTTCTTTTTCGTAAATAAAGAGATTACGAGAACTCAAGACCTTATATGTATTGGAGTAAATTTCAAATATATGTTTTCGATTACAACTCCTGGGAAATTAATGCAATATATTAGATTGAGCACCTCTGAATCTTTGTACTTATACCATATTGTAAATATTGCAGGTTATTTTACTTATTCTATTGAGTCCTTCTTATGATGTGTACAAACGCAATACACATTTAATATGGCCGTTTTTGTTGTGAGATCAACACAGATATCAATGAACGTATTATTTTCATTACTGGAGATCATAATAACAAGTGTACAGATATGATCAATTGTTAAAAGATCTAATAATTGTATTGCAGATATAGGAATTCAATGTAGAAGTGGGTCTCACTAACAAAACTTAAACTAGTTTTAGTGATATCATCTAATAAACAAATTAATTCAACAAAGTCTGTTGCATATATCTTTATGACTTAATAAACTTACTGATAAATCCTATTATCATTTTGTTTTAAACTTGCTTTTAATTACTGCCAGCAGTATTTAATACTTCATTATTTCGATTAAATTCGAGTTAGATGCGCAGTAGTTTTCATAAGTCAAGTCTTTTTGTTCTCTGGGTAAAATGATCATGGACGTAGCTGTTCAATTTTCCAATTATTGTCTAGACTGTTCAGTATTTTGTTTGCACATCGTGTAGAAATTTGTCAACTATTGAACAAAGATTTTAAATTTCTTCATGCTGCTGTGTCATTGTTGCGGTGTTGCTCAATAAACGTAAAATCCACCTATCGTAATTTTTATGCGGTGATATGAAAACGTTTAAGGATGTTTCAGCCACGATTTTTTCAACCAGTACTGTTTTTATCTCGTAATCTCTGGAAATCCGCTGAACACAATTTATTAGAAATAACAAATGATGATTCATAGCCACTTTAAAACAAAGTGTATTGCTTGCTAAAAATATAAAACTGGAAAACGTTTTATCAAGTTGGAATGGACTCAAAAATGTTAAATCACTAGACTGATACGGTCCAGTTTTTCTATACCAACGTCTAACAAAAACTTACTAGTATTATTTTGCATTATAACCAATATAAATTAGTGTCCAGCTCTTATAAGATGTACATTGATCTGTATGAGAAATCAAATTCTCAAAATATTTGAATTAATATCAAATACTTGTTTTCACACCTGTTGAATCAAAACCGCAGCAAATTATTTACATTTTTAATTATTTATGAGCACCTCATAATCTTTGTTTTCGTTGTCGTGGACTGGGAGTTTATTTTTTCATTTTAAAAGTTTATGTTTTCATTGAAAATGCTGTTTACATAGCCTGATTTAGTTGCCAGGGTAAGTAAGATATTAACCAAGTCGGCGTCTCCGGTCTTGTATCTTTAGGAGTTCATGCTATTCCCTACATTTTTTTTATTATGCTTTAACTCTTCCAAATCAATTAACGAGATTTTGACATTGGTAAAATGAGTATATGTGCGGTATGCGGAATGAATGTGAAAGATTGCGCATTAATTTCATAATAGGGATTTTGTAAAAGTTGTATAACTATTGCCGTTTAAAGAGGGACGAAAGATATCAGAGGAACAGTCAAACTCATAAATCGAAAATAAACTGACAACGCCATGGCTAAAAATAAAAAAATAAACAGACAAATAATAGTACACAAGAAACAACATATAAAACTAAAGACTAAGAAACACGAATCCCACCAAAAGCTGGGAACCAGTTTGGTGGTTAGTATAAAGGCTAATTGCACGGGTTTTTAGTTGTCGGGGACTGGGTAGTGACCACACAAACACACGTTATAAATATAGGTAGAAGTTTGTATTTTTAAACAAAAAAATATTTGTATTGAAGTTTTTATATATAGTACAGTGTAAAATGTGTTGTATTTATTTTGTAGATTATTTTGTTACAGAACGTGAAATTGTTCAAGATTCTACCATGTAGTTTATTTTGTGTTGGGTTGATGTACTTTATTATTGTAGCTTGATGGACTTTAAAGCCATATACAAATAATTTGTATTAATGCGGGGTTCACACATTGCCGATTATTACTCCCGTTTGAGATCAGACAGCGATACGACACGCAAAGTGAAAAAGTCGGATTAGTATCCTCAATTATCTGGAATGTCCTATTATTGTCTGAACGCAGTCGTTTTAGTTCGTAACAGATTCCTACTGGTCGGGACGGGTCCGAATAGTTCGGCAAAGCACCCGACAGTTAGGTGCGTCCCGTAACATTCGGGGAAACTCAGCCGATTTTGACTAGTCGTATTACAATCGTGCCTATGTCGTGACAGATTCTGCTGTATCGGATCGAATTATTAACAATGTTCTGTGTATTCGGGACGGTGTCCTGTGGAACGGGAATGATCTGGAGAAATTTGTTCGAACGGATAACTTCCGTCAGCGTCGGTTCACTGTCTTGTCACTATCTGATCTCTGTCGGATTACATTCGGTAGAATCGGGACGCAGTCGTGACAGACTCGGTCGAATTTTACCTGGCGAAAGATAAAAATCGGATTAGAAGCGGATTTAGAACGGGATTATCGGGATAAATTCGCTTGGAAACGGTTGAATATCGACGCTTCCTGAACAATATCTGATTGTTGTCGTGAATAAATTTTTAAAGTTTGAATTTACATCCACGATTCATAGGATCTTGATCAGACTTTTGATAAATTTTAATCGGGAATGGTCCTGTCAAGGGCGGCAGTAAAAATCGTGAATGTGTGACCCCAGCTTAAAGGAATAAAATTTGAGGTGGGCACTGCGCCATTCAGAATTTAAACTTGTGTTTGATCTCTTGCGTTCAGTTAAGGCTAATGTTGAAGTTAACATAATTACATGTGCTCAATTATGCACACATATGTTCAAATTAGATTGAAATTTTTAGCACATACATACTTTACGTTTTTTTTAGAAAGGGGCACAATCAAATTGACCATTAATGTTTATTAGCTGAATTTTACAATACTTGATGCCAAAAGCGAATTATTATCTAACTATTTCACTTTCATTAATTACTAACAAAAACAATCGTACTATATATTGTTTATATATTCGGAGCTAGTGCTCATTTAAAAAAAGTGTATTACAACATGCCTACTATTATTTTTTTTCTAATATCAATTATAATACAAATTAATTCAACATATACTGCAAAATATTTCTATATGACTCAATACAATAACTGGTTGCATGCAACCGTAGTTTCATAAAGTGATAACTTTAATCAACATTACTTTATCAAAACTATTTATTAAGTTGGCATGAACTCAAAAAAATATTTTTGAAGTAATATATGGGCTATTATATTAAACACACATTAAAATGCCCATCATTTTTTTTTTATCTTTTACAACTCTTTCATCGTAATTTTTACAGGGATATATATAAATGAACATATATTGTATATACTTTGAAATATTTACTTTAAAATAAATACCTTAAATATTTTTTCAAGATGTTGAAGAAATCAATGCCATACAATTTTAAAACTAGATGAACTACAACTGGCTGATTGGTTTTCTAAACTTGTAAGCAACAGGGAAATAAAATGAAATATAGAATACTTAAGAATAAACATTACATTATGCATTTTAAGATTACGGTATCATTATAAACATATTATATGCACATGTACATAAGAAAAAATTTATTGTATTATATATAGAAATACGATAAAAACAATCATGTACATGATAACAAAAGACCAAAGTACACGAAAGTAAACAGCTTTAGGTCAACGTGCAGTTGCAAACTCCACAAGTTAATTATTTAAGGCCCCTGGACACAAAAGTAAAACAATTCAAATGGAAAAGCAATTGTCTACTGTGGATTCATTATCATTCTTTGGATACCAAGTTTCGTGGATTTTGTTGGTATAGGTGACCAACCAAATTCAATGTTCAGCGAAAGACAAATTTCGTTGAAACTTGAATGCAGACTTCTACAAAACCACGAAATCAAATATCCACGAACATGTATCTTTCCCTTAATCGACGACTATTGGTACCCACGAAATAAAAAGAATATACAGTAATTTAATATGATAACAATAGAAGAAAAACTAGTATCATGTTAACTAATGACAACAGCTGGACTCAAGAAAGCTCCTGCTTTTATATAGACAAATGTAGAGTTCTAACATGAAAAGACAGTGGTGCGACAGAACAACATAAGAACAAGTTACATGGGCCATTCTTTTTTTAAAACTCGCAGAATATTTGGTGTGCGATTATTTTTTGGTATTAGGAGGATATCTGTTAGTTCCATAGGTATGTTCTTATTTTCTGTTAATAATGCTTTCTTTGTTTCTTGTTGTTTGTTTTTAATTGTATGTATTGATGTGTTTTGCGTGGCAATATTTATTATATTTTTGAACAAACATGAGAAAAACTTCATTTTGACAAATTATCAAATAAACAGCTGCGCCATGAGCGCATGATACGCCCGACGTCTTGTGTGGAAGTTTTATGCAATAATCATAAATAGTTTCTGAGGAAGTTTTAAGCAATAACCATTTATTGTTTTTGAGACACGTCGGGACATGTGAACCCCCCCCTCCCCCACCCTGTTTTTTTTTTACAAATATCACTAAAATAAAATTTTGAATCAAACCAAAAAGTATACAGATCTTTAAATTAGTATAACAAAGAAGTGTGTACAGTTTCAAGCAATAATCATAAATTGTTTTTGAGATACGGCACGACATGTAAAAAAAAACCTCCCCTTTTTTACAAAATACTCAATAACTCAAAAGTAAAATTTTGAGTCATCACCAAAAAGTATACAGATCTTTAGATTGATATAACAAAGAAGTGTGTAAAGTTTTAAGCAATAATCATAAATCGTTTTTGAGATACGGCACGACATGTAAAAAAAACCTCCCCCTTTTTTACAAAATACTCAAAAACTCAAAAATGAAATTTTGAATCATCACCAAAAAGTATACAGATATTAAGATTAATATAACTAAGAAGTGTGTAAAGTTTTAAGCAATAATCAAGAAACGTTTTTGAGATACGGTGCGACATGTGAAAAAAACACACCCCTGTTTTAGTTACAAAGTGCCGTAACTCAAAAAGTTTAAATCTTATTTTCACCAAAAAGTATACAGATCATTTGACCATCATAAGAAACAACTATATTAAGTTTCATAAAATTTGGATAAGTCGTTCTCAAGTTACGGTGCGACATGTTTACGCCGGACAGACGGACAGACGGACGGACACCGGACATTTGTATACCATAATACGTCCCGTCAAAATTTTGACGGGCGTATAAAAAGTCTATCAATTTTACTAAGACGCCACAGGCACCTGAAATTTACTTTCTAATAATATAAGCAACCGGATTTAACTGTTGATCAAAAATTTACTTGTTTTGATTTCTTAGAGACATTCCGGATCTTTCTGAGTTTATAAAGTTGACTTATAAACTATTATTTAAATCAGTTGTGCCAAACAGAAATACAAAAATAACTGTTTAAATATTCAAACTACCGGATATGAATGCCGAATTTGTGTATCAAATTTATAATTCTTTAATTTATTACGCATTCTGGACATTTTTGCATGTTCTTAGGGGCATACCAGTGTAATTTGTCATTGGAAATTGAAAAATAATCAATTTCCCAGCGATGTGACTATCTATTGAAATTTGTCTTTTTTATTTTTATCGATCTGAAATAATTCTGTATCGCGCAGAAGAAAGTATATTGCTTCTAAAAATACCTATATAGCCTTGAGGATTGAAATGTTAGCTGAACACAATCATGCAATAGAACAACTTTATTTGGCGTTACATGCCATTAACTTTGTGAAAATCTTGACATTTTATTGTCATTGTGACAAATATAGTACGGTGACCGAGAAAGGAAAAGTCGCTTATTTAAGGAGTTTAATTGTCATTCGGACTATACGGCTATAAATCACAGTATTGGTAGTTCAAAGGTTACACTTAACATTTTGACTTGTCAAAAAATCGTACGGTGCAATTTTCGTAAAATGGGCTTTGAAGTACGTTAATTAACTTGAACGAAAAATCGACTAAGAAAAGTTTTGAGGTCAACATTGTAAAATAACATCCGTGATATGATTTCTGTTATTATATACATTGTTGTTACACCTTATTCATATTATTTTAACGATTTCAAAGAAAGCTTAGCAAAATTAATTCTTTATTAAAGAGTTTTTGTAAAAGTTTAACACTACGAATACCTTGCACTTAATAGAGTACGTTCCAATTTAATTTCATGATTTTTGTAACGCAAAATGTAAAATAATTAACATTTATATGTTATTTCATAATTTGTACCTTTATTAATCAATAATATCAAATTCATTTGTCTCAGAAGCACTATTTCAGCAATTCAAGCCAGACAAAATTCATAACGCTCATATGACGGAGCTATTCGAAGCTCATATACAGCCTCTTATAGATACATATACGCTATTGGGATGTGATGTATTACTTACATTTACATACTGGGATATGTTCCCTGAAGCAGTAGACATTTAGCTGTCAAATGTTAGAGCAGAACGAGAGGGAAATTGGTCTCTTCCTTGAGATCGTCATCTCAAATGTAAAATTATATTTTTGTAACCAACCGTACTCCACGAAGGTGGATGCCACTTTACATACTCGATATGCTTCAATTTTCTGTGAACATTTGATCACCTTTTATAGATGGCTACTTTGCTTTTTAGACAGATTCCTGGACATTTTAATACTATGACATGGCAACAGAAAAGACCGTTATAAAAGCCTCAAGGGGATTAGGTGGCACTGTAGGCATAACAATTCAAAAGTCTGCGCTTGTTAGATGGGCCCTTACTAGACATTTCATAGAATCCATTAGTCGTGTAATACTGAAAAGGGATGGAAATGTTGAAAATTATGCAAATTCACAGTAAGAAACAAAGCCAACAGCAATGAACAGAGATGAATAAAATGTTATTGCCATTGTGAACCATCCAAATGATCCATGACTGATCCCTTTGGTGTGGAATCCCACCCTCAATGTCTTATCAATATCTCTTCTTAAATGCATGCTTCAAGACATATTCGAGGTTCTTTGCTCACAGTTGTCGAGGAAGTCTTAAAAATGTCTAAACATTTTATCATTAGTGCTCTTTCTTAAGATCACAAGGAGTTTTTATAGTCTAATATCAAAGTCAAACACAAACCTGAAAAATAAATCGGGGGAAATACTTTCAGGTCGCATAAATCCATAACTTGTAATTAGACGTGCACTAATTTCGGCAAAATGTAGAGAAAATGTTATCATAGAACATGTGTTCTCGCACCCATTCCATTATCCCCTTTTCAAAATGATGGCACCATGAGAAAATCACGCAAGTCGGATTTTGTGAAGCAATTCGAATCTTAAGTCTCTTGTGCACTTTCCCTACCTTCCTTTATATCATCGCTCACAACTTACATAAGTGATGGTATGGCATTGGTTCAATTTATTAATGCTAAGAATGGTAAAAAATGCGGCGACCTTGCAGCTTACTATTAAAAAAATATGTCCCAATGAATTTCTATGGCGCACATAGTAGCACATGTTTTTGACCGCTACGACACGAACAACTCTATAAAGTGTGCCGAAAGGGAACGCCGCACAGAGACTACAGCTTCCATCAAACTGTATCAGATTATAGAGCGGAGAAGTATTCCTGACTGGAAAACCTTGACAAATCCGATAAGATTCCACATGATGTGAGCTTTACATAGTCAGAACGTTTGAAACTTAGTTATTTATACCAACACTGTTCATGGCTGTCGTAACTTGTTCAGCACTCAAGAGAAGGCCTATACCCAATGCCTTAAACTTTGACACGGAGTTAAGGGAAATGTGAAAGAGTGGAAGAACAATCATACAGACCTCTTATACCATTGTAATTGTTTTGTGTGTTCGCTACTATAAAAATAGGACATATACAAGCGAGTTGTGGTTGCAGATGTGGAACATTAGCAGTGTAAATGATGGGCGGAGATTTTCACCCATTCAATAACTATATATATATGTGTCTGTCTTTCCCCAACAATTTGTAAACTATTGCCTGCTGCACATGTACTTACCGGATGCGACGCAACTTCGTCTCTGTGTTGAGTAGGTATACAAACTGTCTACAAGACTTCGAAGGACACGCACGACTATTTCAGTTGCGTTTAGAGTTTCGGTAATATTGACAATGATGAAGCCCATGTTTTGGCATGAAAGATAATTTCAAAGGTTTGTGATCAGAACTATCTCTTTAAAACCACTCCATCATAATAATTATTCAAGTTTACCACAAGTAAGATCATGTAAGTTTAGTCAGGTTACCTTCCTGCGAGACGGCACTGAAACAGTATGTTTTACGTACTTCGTTTCAAACTAAAAAAATGAAACGCATTACACATTGCTAAACCCCTATCCGGTCACCTTTAGAATACGGTTGGCGAGAGTAAAATGATTCATTACACCCCGTGTATTTTAAAGGGCATATTTCAGCAGAATTCTGGCAGGATCTTGTGTCTTCATTGAAGGAAAATCTGCATGTGAAAGAGACATGTGTTTGTTCACTACAAAACCTTACCTGTCCGGGGCTTTGGTTCCCGAAAGGGTCAGAATTATGTAGACATTTCAAATCATGTTCCTTGACAATTAGCCAGAAGATATAATTCTGTTGTGTGGATCTCTTTGATTGGAATGTTGAATTGTAACTATT
Organism: Mytilus galloprovincialis; assembly: GCF_965363235.1. Classification (NCBI taxonomy): domain Eukaryota; kingdom Metazoa; phylum Mollusca; class Bivalvia; order Mytilida; family Mytilidae; genus Mytilus; species Mytilus galloprovincialis. Next base: position 40,403,740 of record NC_134850.1, on the reverse strand, counting down.
TTCGAATAATTGAGTGCTTTTTAGTTTTAATGAATTTCATGAATGGTCTTATGCAAAATATGCCTTCATGACAGAAGGATGCAGGTAAAAATAATATTCATCATTTATTTATGAGGTTGGATGTTATCCGGCAAGGTAACTACAGTAATTTTAACAAAATATGTGTTGATCTTGTGTAATAGAACAAATATTTGAAAAACGCCAATTTCCAGAATAAATCGATTTCTTTTTCATTTTCTTTTTTAACATTTTCGAGATGATTCATTGCAAATTGATATAAGAAAATGTATGTATCTAGAATTTAACTTAAATTGTTGTGTATTTCTTTAAATTTTGAAAGTATAGAAGAAGAAAAAATAAAAACAGAATTTGATCTTTGACCTCATTTTATGCAAAAGTGTTACCACATTTCTTTTTGACGACATCGATATTTCAATAGTACTCATTTTTCCGAATCCAATGATATATAATATAGCCATATAGTATGTTTGACGATTAAATCTAAAAAATATTGGGTCTGGTCACCGTACTAATATAGGTACAAGGGTATTTAAATTAAATCCTGTATTCTAACTTAAACCAGATCGTTTGTAAAAATCTGTGACGGTTTCAAAAAATGCTCATTAAAGATATCAGGCTTATAATTTTGTTAGCCAAACGTGCGATTCGTCCTCAAAAGACTCATCAGTTATGCCCGAACAGAACAAGGAAAAGGCCAAATAAATTCACATATTATAGAGCGTTAGAAACACAAAATTATGTACAATTTACACACAGAAGTCCCCCGTAAATTATTTCCATTTTTTTTCTCGTTCATTTTGCAAAAGAGTGGAAAATCCCTTTGTATTATGGTACAAGGTACAAGTCCTAATTATGGTTACTTCAAAACAATTCTAACATATAACAATAGTTTACCAATACTGTATAAAAGTATCTTGTCATCATATATGGGTATTTTTGATTATGTCGATTCAAAATGCAATTATTTGATGTATTCTTATGTACTTTTGCTCCTCTCTTATAATTTCGTGGTGACTGCTAATTGATTAGCTCTATTAAATTTAACTGTCTAGTTTGTTTGGAATCATCTTGTACCAAACAGAAATACAAACAATAACATTTACTAAATAGTTAAATGTACTTTCTAATGATATCTGCAACCGGATATAATTGTATATCTGGTTTTTTTAAATATTTACTTAATATAATTTCTTTGAGTCATTACGGATCTCTCTGAGTTATAATTGACTGATTAACTTTTATTAAAACCAGTTGTGCCAAACAAATTTGTAGGTTTAATTTTTAATGCTGCAGATATTTCACCTTGAATATTCAAACTACCGGATATGAATGTTGAATTTCCGTGTCAAATATAGACTGATTTAATTACGCATTCTAGGCCTTTTTTAATGTTTTTTTTTTTTGGTATGACAATGTAATTCCCGATTTCAAATTGAAAAAATAATAAAATTCTTCATCAATGTGACTATTGATTAATATTTAAGAGATAACTGTATTGTATTTGAAGCTTTAAGGACGTCCAGCGGTAGTTTTACTGTCGCAAATTTAGCTAACCTGGCGACGCGTAGCGGAGACAGGTAAACGGGAATTTGCGACAGTAAAACTACCGATGGACGTCCTTAAAGCTTCAAATACAATACAGTTATTTCTATTCTAATGCAAAACAAGTTCATAATTAAATTTCAATCATTATTTCAGTGTAAAATCTTCATTAAAGAAAATTCCGCGAAAAGATGATATCTTCTTTGGTCTCTACACTAGGTGACGTCATAAGTATGCTTCCGGCGTCAAACATAAACACCGGGCATTTTCTGGCTTTTGTGCCGCTTCAGAATGTAATAAAATTTGATAAAAAGAAGATTTTTAGGTGCAACATGTGAGTTTTTTGGCTTATTATTGTAGCAATTACATGTCAATATATTCAGCAATTCAAAATGTCGGCTTCTTTAGTTACAGACCATAGAGATAGAGAATTTTACGCAAACTGTCATCCAATCAGAACCATTGATACCAAAATAATTGCATTACAATTGTCTATTTCATTTTTAGTGCTCTAATATAATCCTGTTTCGCACAGATTATACTTCTGTGTTGACATTTAAGTATGTATATTGCTTCTAAATATATTTATATAGTCTTGAGGGTTGAAATGTCAGCTCGACCAATGCGTTCAATAGAAATACTTTATTTGACGCCATGCCATTAACATTGTGAAAATATGGACAATCCTTGTGACAAATATAAGTACAAGGGTATTTACATTAAATCCTGTATTCTGACCTAAACCGATCTTATAAAAATCTGTGACAGATTTAAAATTTGTAAGCCAAACGCGCATTTGGTCTACAAAAGAAACATTAGTGACACACGAATAAAACAAGAAAAAGGTCAATTAAAAAAATACCGTTAGTTATTTCCCCATTTCCATTCTCAATTTCATTAGTGATCCAAAATTTTGTAAAATTACATCATATATAAAAATGTCACTTTAATATTTGATGCGTTTTCTAGATTCATCATAATCAAGAAGATAGAATCCATTGTAGTGATGACTTACTGTCAATTTAGCACTTGAAAACCGATAAGTTTATCCACATAGTATCATTACGATCCTTATATGCCAGTTGAATTTTTAAAGACAAATGTATCTACTACTTTTGATCATTTAACGTACTTGTATGCATTTGTTCAACTTCAAACTACTGTCTAATCGGTTGTCAAGGGTAATTTTCGAAAGTTCAAAATTATTTAAAAAAAACCCGAATTATTAAACAAGGGCAGACTAAAAAAAAATAGAGGTTGAAGCAATCCTAGATAACACACACAAAAAATGTTCTTGTTTTAACTCGACTTGAAAATAAACTGGTTTTAAATACTAATTTTTTCCCAGCCTTTGTTTCTGTAAATGCAGATAAAGTACCTTAGCTTACTTTTAGTAACTGTGTGAATTATTTAATGAAATAATATGAAGATTTAGTATTGAGCTACATGCAGAGTAGTTGGCATTAGTAATTAGGTATAGGAAGAGGTGGTATGAGTGCCAATGAGACAACTCTCCATCCAAATGACAATTTATAAAAGGAAACAATTATAGGTCAATGTAAGGCCTTCAACAATGCCTTTTTGTGAAGGGAAATATGGTTACGAACGTATTTAAAACTTGTGATTAGAATTTCAAATAAATTATTGACAAATTATGTAGATAATTTGCTTATTGTTACAAAAGAGTGTTAAACGTGTCATTCTTTTGGTCGTCGTGGTGTTGTCCTACAGCTTTAAACCCCACCTCAATATTTTATTTTCATCGGTTCTATAAAAAGCTTCATTGGAAATCCACAAGTTCTAGTGTATAAGAGATAACAATGCGGATTCATTACAACATTGTAAACAAAATGTATTGATTGCAAATTTTTTTCAATTTATTTGGCATGAACTCAAAAATGCGTTATATGGTCTTAATTTTCTTTGCACACATTCTGCATTTGAATGCGTGTTTTATTGTGTTCTACTAGTAATAAAAGGTCATATTTTAGTTTTTTCATACAGAAGCGATAGTGGACAGAAGGTGCAAAATTGTCAAAATTATATTTACATTGTACTTTTACAGCTTTTACAAATCTGTTATGGGTATTTTGTCATTGATGTATATGTTCCAGACAACATGAGTATTTGGACCGTAGTTGTCTTTGTCTTAATTGTTTTTCGAAACTTTTAAAATATTTAAAACACAAATAATCAAAACCAAAAACAACTGAACAAGTTAATAGAGAATAAAATTCAAATTATACATTATACGGTTCAGGTACCATGATAAACATAAAAAAATACGTACTTATCCATCAGAAAAAGAATCAAGATAAGAAGATCACGTGTATGGTTACAACTCCCCAAGGGTGATTGGGGAAACGAAATATGGTCACTTTGTCTTCTTCCGACCGGCAGGCAGTAAGAAGCTTGCCGAAGTGTGTCGTTCGTTTGGCTGTGCGGAATGTTTCAAGTTCGCAGTCACGTCTGGTCAGAATAGTGACGTTAAATCCGATTCCTCGTGTAAAGAGAGTGTCACTATCTTTGAACCTAAAGAACCCTTGCAACAACTCTTTGAGGGTCCGTAGGTGGCCTGTTGCAAGGCAAAATTTCTGTCCCTATCCAATATATCCTCATTTTCCAGTGACAGTCCAAATTTTCCCGACCATCATCCAGAATAGCCTCTATTATGACAAGACCTACCTATTATATTTATTGTTAACTTGTTCTCATCCTTAACATGCATGAAACATTTGCCACTGGACGTTAAGTAACCAACAATCAATAAATCAATGTATGGTTACAAATAAAACAGAAATTAATCACAGGCCTAAGGAATTGAGACTAAACATTTTTAGGTTTGCAGCCTGTCAAAATGAACAAAATCAAAATAGGAAAGTTAACTTTTATAAGCTCCTGGACACAAAATGTAAATCAATTCAAAAGGGAAATCTAATGGCTTGATTTAAACTATTAACAACAAACTAAAAAAAAAACACGTGAACCAATAATAACAGCTGGACTATAAACTCATGGCTTTAAATAGGCGAATGAAAAGTTCTCAAATGAAGTCATTGGTGAGACAAAACAACATTAAAACATGTTACATAGGCCATTCTTTGTAAAAACTTGATGACTTTTTGTTTACGGATATTGTTACTAGTAGTTTGGCTTTTTTTTAGGCGAGAGTATATTTAGGTTGTTTGTCCTCAGGTATGGTGATGACTACCATTCAGTTTTAACACCTCCACCCTTTTCACCCTCCTTGTGATATCTGCTTATTTTCCAGTCTTATGTAGACGAAACGCACGTCTGACGTACTAAATTAAAATCCTGGTACCTTTGATAACTATTGTTTGCTACCGGACATTTACGGCACCAATGTACAAAATTAACGTATATATCAAATAAAAGTCAGGCTTTCACATTTTTTCCAGAGTTAGACTTCAAATTTGATGCTTGTAAAACATTTTAAACCAATTCAGCGGCGTACTTATATTCAGACTTTTACGATTATTGTTTTAGAGTTTATTCGGAAATTATTTTAAAAACAAATTCTAATCATTTCTGTCTTAAGTTTCATATTTCTTGTTCTTTATATAACTAGAATTTAAAACAAAAAAGAATATATTTAAGTGAAATGAAAACTAAGAGTAGCCAAACAATGACTGGTAGTATACCCGTTTAATGAATAAACGGGGTTGTTTTCTTGACAAACATAAAATTACCTTCTTTTTATATATGTTATGTTACTTACCACCAGAAAATAATATTATAATACTAGTATATCAGAGTTCTGGTATTTAACGTTCTACATAATTGTAGTATATCACTTCACCTATCCGCAGAAACAATAACTATACCAGCTAAATTTTAAATGCGCAATAAAATTTAAAACGAAACCCAATCAGGACTTTCCAAAAAACTTATCTTCATACAAAATTAAATAGACAAAATTTATCGTATAAAATGTCACGCTACTGTAAAAAGAAAAAATAACACAAATACTCCAAGAAAAATTCAAAACAGAATTAGAAACTTTAAAATTTTAACCAAAGAGTGAATGTAATGTTAAGTGTCAAAAAAACTAAGTCAACTTGTAAGTAAAATATGGATAACAAGAATGTGTCCAAAGTACACCGATGCCCCACTCGCACTATCATTTTCCATGTTCAATGGACCATGAAATTGGGTAATAAAATCTAAATAGGTATTAAACTAGACAGATCATATCATAGGGAACATGTGTACTAAGTTTCAAGTTGATTGGACTTCAACTTCATCAAAAACTACCTTGACCAAAAACTTTAACCTGAAACTCGCACTTTCATTTTCTATGTTCAGTGGACCCTGAAATTGGGGTCAACAGTCTAATTTGGTCTACCTTGACCAAAAACTTTAACCTAGAGCGAGACAGACGAACGGACAAACGAACAGACAGAGGCACAGACCAGAAAACATAATGCCCCTCTACTATCGTAGGTGGGGCATACAAATTTTTTTTTTTACAAAATTTACCTCTGGGTTCTTTTTTTATGATCATAAACAAATTCTGTCTAAATTTGGTTGAAATACATGATAGTTTAAGTAAGAAAGTTATTAAAATTGCAAGACCTTCATCCACAGATTAAATATCTGTAAAAGTCGCCGACGACGATATCGACGACGACGACGCCGACGACGCATATAGGATCGCTATGTCTCGCTTTTGCGACAAAAGTCGCAGGCTCGACAAAATGTTAAAAATAGGGGTACAACAGTCAATATTGTGAAAATCAACTCACATTATAAAACTTATCAAATAAGAAAGTTCTAGGTGTTTTTTTTCGTGCATCAGTATTTTGAGAATTACATACGTTAATAATGTGTATTTTGGTTATATAGCTCAACACGTGTTTTGGCTTTTATACATCCTTGGCTTCAAACTTTTGGTTTGGGCGTTCCGATGAAGGCATATCTAGCGCTATAGTCATGAAGTGTTCTTTTCATGTTTAAACTGCAAAGTTTTTTGGCGACAGAAAAGGAGTTAATATAGATACAGACTACTTACTCGTTCAATTCAAAACTTTTTATTGGGACATGAAAGGCAACAGTAGTATACCGATGTTCGAAATTCATAAATCAATAGAGAAAAAACAAACTGAGGGAAACGTATCAAAGAGAACAGAACACAACATTAAAATATAACACACACAGAAATGAACTAAAATATAACAATGGCTATTTTCCTGACTTGGTAAGGTTACATGAAGAACTAATTATTATTTTTAACGATATGAAGGGTGGATAGAAATACAAAGAATATATTAAACAAAATAAAAGTCAGCGTGGATATTGCAGAGCTAAATCATTCACGTTCGTAACCTTAGAGTTGTTTGAGGTAAAGAAATATTCTCCCCCACCCCAACCCCTGAGGAAATATATTATCTACTCTCAATAAGTCATTTCTCGTTTTGATTTTACAGAAATGATTGTAGCCAAATAAAAACAAATGAAGCAGAGCAGAACAAAGGTTTTACCAGGCTAAATATATATTAAACTTTTTGAAAAACATATTTTCCAAAAGCATTTGTTTACTTCTTTTTAAATATCTTAAGCCACATATCACTAGAAAATAGTTTTAAAACAATCAGATTTCTAGCTGATAACATATGTTCTATTAATGTCTATCACGTCATCGATCGATAATAACATTGACGATATCAGTTACAATTGATAATTTGATAATAACCAATAAAATCAGTAACGAAACTCAAACTTAGCTTCCTAAAAATATATACTTTTTATAAGTTTAAATTAACCAAATGTTATGAACGTAAATATAGGCTCTTTTAAAAATAAAACTTATCAATCCCCATCATATTTTTTTATATATTAGTCATTTCAGAACCATATATACATGTTTCTTACTCAGCAGGCACCTTAAATGTTAAAAACAGGCTTGAAACCAGAAAAAAACGATAACAGTTCCTAAATTCAAAGCGAGACTACTATGCTTGCAGTTTAATGAATTTTGTAGTATTTTCTTTATTTTACTATGAAAGAAAGATTTACAAGTTCTAATGAACAGTTGCGTGTTTGCACAATAAGAATATGAAATTCATTTTTTTCCGGAGCTATTGGTTTGCTTATTACACAATCAAATACAAATACTATAAACCAACCTATTTTCGCTGATATTCTATTTCGCTGTTAGCTCTTTGTATCCGAATACACGACGATTTATTTTTGCGATTTTTATATTTTCCAACTATGTTTATATTAGAGAATACTCAATTCGCAAAGATTAATATTCGCTTTATTTTTTCACTCGCAAAACGTGGCGAAAACAACTCGCGAGGGAAAGTTTGTTGGTTTATAGTAATCGAGTGTAACATTGAACTGCAAAGTTCTTTTGACGAAAGGAAAGGAAAAAGTAAAATCTCAAAAATACTGAACTTAGAGGAAGATCAATTGGGAAAGTCCATAATCACATGGCAAAATCAAATAACAAAACGCATCAAAAACGAATGGACAAAAACTGTCATATTCCTGACTTGGAACAGGCATTTTCAAATGCAGAAAATGGTGGATTAAACCTGGTTCTATAGCGCTAACCCTCTCACTTTAATGACAGTCTCATCAATTTCCGATATTTTTACATTGATGCGTTAAATAAACAGACACAATAAATATAATAGTCAAAATATGGGTACATCAGTCATCATCGTTTAACAATTTTAAAAGGGACAATTTAACAGAACACAAAAACATCTACTATCTACGAACACATTTATTGATTTGAGTGTCTGACGTCAGAAAATTTTATACGTCACATAAATTTGTCGTTCAATGTACATACAAACAATTTTAAAATTTTCATGGGAATGTTAGCATACAGGGTTAAAAAATCAAAAGTATGTAAGAATAAATTTAAGAAATAGACCGAGATTAAAACTAGTCCAAAAGTAATATATAGAATTTATAAGAATCCAAAAATAGTTAACTCCACTACGCGATTGAATGATTTTGACGTTTGTGGTTCAACGTATATTGTAATTCATAATAGAAATATATTATAATGACATATAAATAGAACAATTTCATACTGACGGGATCTGTTAAAGTACAGAGTCACGTTATAAGAACAAAAGAAATACAAAAAGTCGCAAATACAAAACAAACCACAAAAAAATGAAAGCCGATACAAACACATTGACGAGATGTATAAGTACCGAGCCACGTGAAACGGAAATCACATGAAACCATTCAACAGTAAAAGTAATATTAATAATAGAACAAAGACAAATGAAAGAACTATAAAACACGTTGTTAAGATGATAAACAACATCAGTACGAAGAATCTATACATCAAGACCATCGTGTATTATTTGAGAAGTTGATACAGAATATTTATCAACAAGGTCTTGGTACCTTCCGATGAACTTTGACGTTCTTTGACATACCCCTGTTTCATCAACTTTCTACTCAGACACTGATGACGTATTACAAAGTCTGAGTAGGAGCTGCAAGCTCTTGAATATCGAATAAGTTGGGAAATATATATCCCATATGCAGGTGAAGTTGGTATATTGCTACTAAGGTGGGGGAAATTTATGATTTCAAAATTAAAATCGTCTCGTTTGTCATAGATTCTGGTACTGAGATGACTGTGTAAGTCAAATTCGAGATATAAGTCTAAAAATGAGGCGGAGGAAGCCGTGTCTGTTGTTTCTTTAATCTCTAGTTCTGGGGGATATATTAATGGAACCCAATCAGAAAAGTTCGGATTGTTTATGGAAAGAACATCATCAATATATCTGAAAGTGAAATTAAATAATCTGGCTTCTTTGATTCTCTTGTTTTTTACAAGTGTCTGGAGGAACTCCGATTCATATGAAAATAAGAAGAGGTCGGCAAGAAGAGGCGCACAGTTTGTTCCCATAGGAATGCCGACAATTTGTTGGAAAAGTCTACCTCCAAACTCAACAAATATGTTGTCGATAAGAAACTCCAGCATACTGACCACTTGTTCTTCTGTGTAGCATATTTTACCTTTTTGTTTGTCACTATTTACGAAATATGCCTTATGAAATCCCAAAGTAATAAATTTATAGCGTATGCTACCATTATTATGTTGAAAGGCATTGTGGATTATTTCTTTTAGGCGATTTTTCAATTTCACATGGGGAATGGTGGTATACAGGGTTGAAAAATCAAACGTTTTGATGGAACTAATTTCAGAAAAAGACCGAGATTTAAAATTGTCTAGAAGTTCTTTAGAATTTTTAAGAATCCATGGTTAATACCACTACGCGAGTAAACAGTTTCACAGTATTTCTGAAGACCCTCTTTCACTGCGGACAGAATTTTAGTCAATCTAATGGACAATTCTTTAGTAGAACATGAAGATGAGCCAGCAATATACCGTTGTTTGTACGGAATTTTATGAAGCTTTGGTATCCAATACAAACAAGGTAAGTCCTCCGATTTGGTGTTCAATGCAATGTTTATTGAAGCCATGAAGGACTTATGATTTGCTAAAATCTCATCCTTGTCAAATGATATGTCTTTGTATGTGGGATTACCTGAGTGCTCCTTTATACCCAATTCTTTTACAAGACATTCGTAGTAATACGATTTACATACAAAGACAATATTATTTGAAGCTTTGTCCGCAGGAACAACAACATACTTATCATGAAGAGTTGATAGACATTTCATGGCCTCTTTGTCTCCGAAAACGGACTTTGGTCGATCGTTCACACAGTTTTTCAACTTGTGAACGCGACGTTTTATCAGAGACCTGATAGTTTTAACCCATTCTGACAAAGTGTCCAGTTCAACTTCTTCTCGCTTAGCCCATGCTCTGGCGTAGTCCTCAATGGAATCCATAATTATTTTGAAGTTATGGTTCCAATTGATGTGTTGGGGTTCTCTAAACTTAGGACCATGAGAAATCACCTTTCGGAGATTTTCATGTTGAATTATGTTTAGATCCCCAGTTATAACATGACATACATTCGATTCTATGAATAAGGAAAAAAAGTACATCACTGAACTTCTTAGCTACAACGCAAACAGGTACAGATCACAGACTTTTCAAATATTGGTACGTTCAATTCAAACATATTGAGGAAAACCTGTAAAAGCTTTTGATTTTTAAAGTATATGATGACATGGATAAAATTGCAAAAATGTCTACAAGTTTTGTCTTCACTAGAGACTGCAAAGCATAATCAATCCCTCTCGTATCCCAAGGTTTAATCGATATCATTTGTTTACATGTCTCGTAAATTACAGGTGTTTGAATTATGTGGCAATGAATATGAATATGTATATGCTAAGCAATTTTATGGACTAATATTGTATTTTCACAGAAGACAATCAAAGATGGAAGAAATTGTGTCAGATGGTGGTTTTTTCAATATTAGAAGGTTTTTTATTTGTTGGTAAATATGGATTTATAGGAGAACTCAAAACCTTCAGATATTGGAACTTTTATCAAATACTTGTATTTGTTTCCTAGCACACCTACTGACAACAAAAATTTACTGCCGGTAACATGTTAATATTTATCAAAGGTACAAGGCTTATAATATGGCTTGTAATTAGGCTTATATTAACTTGAGCACTTCTGAATCTTTGTTTTTTGTGCTGATTTTTTCTAGATATTTAAACTATAACAATTGTCGAGTATGAGTAATAGTCATTACTCCGCATTGGCAGTCTGTATACTTTCAGTTGATGTTTTTAGATTTTCAATATGATTGGTATAGGTTTACAACCCGACAAATTTAACTGTTCTGTGGTTTTTGTTTATCGGTTATCTTCTATACCCGAATGGGAAATTTTTACAGATCGTTTTATATTCATCGCCATGGCATTTTCAGTATCCAAACCAATGACAGTAGTGTAACAACACAACATAAGAACAAGCTAGTTGAGTCATTCTTTTGTGTAGGAATTTCGTTTGCTGTTATTGAAGTTATGTTTGTCCATTTCCTCCATTAGGCTTGGTGTTGTCTGTCATTCAGCATAAGGTTAAACGCCTCCTATTTTCCGTCAAGCAGTCTTTCTTATGTTGTATTGTTACACCACTGTCCTAGGTGAAGGGAGGGTTTGAATCCCGCTAAAATATTAAGCTTGTAATATAGTGGTTATTGTTCTTTTTCGATATTTTTTTGTATATAAATTAAGCGGTTTGTTTTCTCATTTGAATAGACCATCAACACACGTCAATTATGCGCGCCTTTATGACATCATTTACCAGATAGAGGGTATCGCCTTTATCCTTGTACTATTAAAGTTCATCACGCGTCTAAATGATCGTCATTGTGCAGGATAAACTAGCAATAATTTTTATTCTGTAGGTACTTAATTACAATTCCCTAATGATTCAAGCGCTGGTGGTCAATTATTAGGATTCAATTTGCCGAATGATTCCTGCAATATAGCATCATAGTTTTTCAACCACTCGCTCATCATGGGAACGTAAGTGACGACTTCTTAAACGCACAAGTAATGTTCACTAAAACCAAAGTTTTTGACGGAAATGCATCGAACTCGAAAGTCGTTAATTGTTTTACATTTGTAATTTATGGGCCCTCTTATAGCTGACTTATCTGTATTGCCTTTGCTCATTGTTGTAAATTTCTGTGTTATTTGGTCTCTTGCAAAGAGTTTGTATGCGCCCTTTTCTGGAGTCTGGTCGAATTGCAAATTTATCAAATTTTTGTGTCGTTGTGTATTTCTCTGTGGTTGCAATGATTATTTTTTCAATAATAGTTTGTATTAATTTTCGTTGCATGGCATACCACTAGTTATTTTACTTAAGGGAGCTAGCGGGTATAAATCTATATAAATATAGGAATTTTTTTTCTATAAATAAACTTAATCATATACTTAATCATTACTATACTATGTAATTCTTGGTAATTATACGGGTAACTTCGTTTAAGAAAACTTATACACACTTTATCATTAACATATTACCTGGCTTTTGCATATTCACGTTTTTTTTATGCTGAACTGTAGTCGAATTCAATTTTATAATTTTTTTTTTACATGAAGCAATAGGAGTAAGAATATTTATTTCGCGCCAACTTAACCAGCATCATATCAATCAGCAAAATTATTTACCGGTATTTTTTGTGAAATTTCAGTTCTATAGGATATCAATTAGAGAATTTTGGTAAGTATTACTTATTTATGTTAAGGTTCTACTGATGTGCTTCTCTAGACCTTTTTGGCGGTCCGTTTTATCCCATTTATCTCAATACTATCTCCGATGACAGGAATGTCAACTCGACCTATTCGTGTCGAAAGTGAAAATCCAATCTATTTGATGAAATAATTTCTTCTTCAACGGTTCATGCATTATTTTCGTATTATTTGATAACCAATCACATTCACGTTGCATGTTTGCATGAAAATGGTTATGTACATGTATTAGTGAATTGTAATGGCGATGCAGCATGCGAGGTCAGTGCGCGATCACGTGACATTATTATTTGTAAACAAACATGCTCCCCGTGTAACACGTGTCTGAATTATCCTTTCAAAGTGTTATGAATCTTTCAATCACTATTTTAAGATATTTTCCTTTTTGTTTTTAGGTTTGAATATCAGTAGTGCAAGTGAATTAGAAATAGTTCCGAGTTGTGTGTGGTTTTTTTTAATAGTCTGTAGAATTAGAAGGTAAGTCTACATAAGTTATATTTACATATAACTAAAGTCTAAAAAGATGACTCCACTTTCCCTCTATATTTAAAACCCGCTTACCAATTTAAACCGCATTTGCTCCCCTTGAAAGCTAATTTGCCCCTTCCCCGTCATTTCCCTTTAAATTTGCTCAACAGTCATACTTATGGTCCATTTACATTAACGGCTGATTTGTGATTTTACCATCTTAACTCAAATTTTCATATTATACACATTTGACCATTCAGTATGAGTTCCCATGTTTTTTGTCTTATATGAAGGAGGTTTTAGGTCATGTTTTCCTAAACATCTTATTGCTATTTGTCTGTCTGGATTGTTAAAACCACAAAATCAGATAGTGATGAATATGCAAGTTTTCAACAATCCCGGAAATTACACCTTATTTAATTATCGCTATTTAGTCCAATCTGGGAAAAACAGTCATACATTGTATATACAACTTCCTGTTTGGGTCATTCGGCCGAAAATAAAGGTTTTTTAGTAGAGAGCTGAGGGAAGAAAAACTTTAGAAAGCGATCATCAAGAAACTTTTAATAGAGTATGATCCACTTTTTTTCGAAATTAAAATTGAAGTAAAAAATTATTTTGTTTAAAGTATTTACAATAAGTTAAAATGGGTCTCATTAAAAAGTATTGTGCATGGTGAATTGTTTCAACGGCCCCCAGATAGCTTCAACTGGATGAAAAAGTTGTGTAATTTTAGAATTTATCCGGTATGGAATAAATAGCGATTAGGTGTATTGACATCCATGAAAAAATATAGGAAGTAAGATACATGTAACTCCCCTTTAGGTTTTGATAAATATTGGATATGACATTTAGAAGTTATAAAACTGTATTCTTTGAATATGTTTCTAGCGTAACATGCACTCTCAGTACTGCTTTTTATACGTCCGTATAAAGGTATACAAATGTCAGGTGTCCGTCTGTCTGTCCAGCGTAAACATGTGGCACCGTAACTTGAGAACGACTTATCCAAATTTCATGAAACTTAATATAGTTGTTTCTTATGATGGTCACATGATCTGTACTTTTTGGTGATGATTCAAAATTTCATATTTGAGTTATTGAGTATTTATTATGTTTTTTCCAAGTCTGGATCCTTAATTAGTTTCAAAAACCGGAAGTGTGCCATTTGGCCACAGACCACAATTAATTTCTCTATCATTTCTTTTGAACATTTTGTATCATTAAAAAAATTGCACCATGCACTTTTGTCAAATTTTTTGTGTGTCTTATGTACAATGTATAGCACTAGTCCAAAAATATATCCAAAATTCAGAAAGATATATTGAAGCAATCACTTTTACAAATTTAGCCAATATACATCCATACCCCTATGGACAAGTCAAGAGATGTTCCGAAAACTGTAAATATGACCTTTTTGCACTTGGCCTAATCACTCATTCCATATCAAAATCAGTTTAAATACAACATCCAAAAAATTATTTCACCTCTGATCTTTCATTTCCACCCAATAAAATCTAAGAAATGAGGGGAAGGAAAAGAAAAAAAATTCCAGAAAAATACACTCTAATGACTAATTAAAAGGAACTACATTCGTCAGTGGGGTCATTAATTGTGGTCTTGGGCCATTTGCAATGTTTTTGAAGCACCTGCTGTGCAAATTTCTTGGATTTTGACCTGTTTGGAATACCTTTTGACATTAATAAAATGTTTTACTGGCTTTCTATGCAAGAGGAAGCAAGAGAGAAAAAATATGATGTCATTTATCAGAAGCCTGTGTCAAAAACAGGGTCGGTTGATAATTTTTTTTTTTTTTTTTTGAAAGATCCAATATAAAAGTTAAGGTCGGGGCTAAAAAACAGGGTCGGTCGGGTTACCTGAAACACGGATCTTTTTTTTCTCAGCCCAAGGAGAGTTGTTCAAATAATGTGAATACACACAACCCCCATCCAATTACGGTTATTTTTGGAAAACAAATAGTGTGATTTGTCAAATTCAGCTGATTTTTTAATCTTCTGGAAAAAAGCGTACATTTTATGAGGGGGGATAATCCCGAGCTTAAAAACACCCGATCCTGGAGTCCCGATAAAGGTCCTATCCCCCCTCTTTTATGGTCATGTCTGAGAATTACTGTTTAATCTTCATTTGGCAAGAATACTTCAATAAGATACCCCCATTTCTACCGTCATACATGTATATGGACAGATCATATGTTATCCTATGTCATTTGAAATTGTGACACCAAAATGCATTCCCCCCCCTCCCCCCCCTTCTTCATAATGACCATCTTGACCATCTTTTCTTGACCATCTTAAATGAAAAAGTTGAGATGTAAAACTATGCTTGAAACACGCGTGTCACTCAAACGACTTTAAAGTAGTCTCCCTGATCAATTACTTACACCAAAGTCAAAGGATAATTCAAGTTTTAAATCGGAGATTTTTCTTGCCCTTTAACATTTATTGTCACATCAACAGCTTTCTTTTCTAAACTACATGTATCTTTACATGGAGAGGAGACGTCAAAATAGTTCTTCAAACACGTGAGTCGAAAAGTGGTAAATAACTCCTGTATGTGACATTTAGTGGAAGCCATTCAACATTTCATTTTGTCAAACAATTCAATCAACACCTTTATTAATTAGTCCTTTGTTGTCGATAGCTGTAAATTGCAATCAGCTGATAATTGATTTTCTGTCAAAATCTTAATGAGGTCATTCAAGGTGAATTCCGAGTATTGTTTGATAAGTTAAAGTCCGAGAAACTCGAAAAAAAAGTAAATAAACAAGAAGGAGGAAAATAAATCTTTCTATATATTTCTTTCGCCAAATTCTTTAGCAAATGACGAATTTTTATTGCCACATGTATTATTTTTTCGCTAATTGGGAAAATGGCGACCGCCAGCGAAAACCCTGTGTGAGGACACCCTATCAAGCTTGCGCTCGTGTTGTGTTAAAACATTTTTAGTATGCTGAAAAATACCAACAATAGAAAAATAAACAAATAATCGATATTGTAAAATATCATTGGTTGAAGAGCCAATGATTTACATACATGTATACACATAAATATATCAACCATAAAATACAACTAATTTAATTTACAACACAACTGTTGGAAAAAACCTTTATGTCTATCATGTATATAACTTATCTCATTCTAGTCCATTCAACTGACAGAATCAGTGTAAATTTCATGAATTCTTTAATGTCATGTACATGTATAATCATGGACTATTCTTTTATATAGTAATATCTGTTAGCCATTTAGAGGTCTTTTGCATTTAAAGTTCAGTTTAAGTGGGCTTATTTTGTGAAAACGAAGTCAATTTCCAGATCATAGTTTACATTTTCTTTATATTTTGCTGTGTCAAAATAACCTCAATATCAAGGACAATATATAGACCCAAAAAATTTGATCTCCTCCACTAATTGAAGTAGAATATTTAATGAAGGTGTGTCCACATCTTAGAATATGTTTATATATGTATAGAAATGATGTTGAGCCTGTTTTATAAATTGAAAAGGTTACATTTTCCTCCTTATTTCAAAATCTAAGCTTGAACCTCTGTGGTCTTACAAAGTTGCTCCCTGCTGGGAATCTGGTTGTAACATGTTCAACAATCAAAGATCAACCCACACTAAACTGAATGTAATTGAAACACATCTAGACATCAGAGGCGAATTTAGGGGGGGGGCTGCTTTTTGGGAAAAAATTTGGTTGCTTATATAGGGAATCACTGAATCATGACTTGAGCAAGCCCCCTCTTAGGTCAGTCAGTGGGCCCCCACTTAAGAAAATTTCTGGATCCGCCACTGGATATACAGTATCTAACAGAAGATGAAATAGGGAACAATATGGTGAATTTTAGAGATTTATATTATTTCATGTACAAGTGTACATGCATTTGAAATATATCAGATATATTGTTCGATATTTTTTAGTTCTAAGTTCCAAGGTGTCCTAGCTTCCATTTTAGAAATCGGATTTAAATGCTAGTCTATCAGAGGGATTTTTCCTTTTAATTGGTTGTAGATATGGAATCTTATTTCACTATGAAGTCAGATTTGAAAATGACTTTGGGAATGAAGATGTTGTAAAGACTGAATGTCAGTTTTAGTCTTATATACAAACATGTATGTACTTTATAATTTTAGTCTTGCATGTATATAATTATGTGTACAATACATATATCACTGATTCGGTGGCAATGGTAAATAGACACTGACAAGTCTTACATGTAGATCTATAATATTTTATAGTTATGAATGTTTTGTCCATTGACTAAAACTAGGTGGAGGTTTGTGTGTTCTTATTTCCAACAGAGGTACACTCAACATATATGATTATCAATATGTGCATTAAGCAAATTGATAGTTTCTAGCTATATATATATAGATACGGAATGATTATACAACAAGAAAGTTTTAACCTGTGTATATATACTTAAAATATGTTAAAAAACATCATGTCTTTTTCAGGACTTCCAAATCCAACCATGTAGTATGGAATGTTGTTGAGATATGGTTTTGGTCAATGGATGTTAATGAAGGACCTGTAGTACAAAGTATATCACTGGATTTAGCTCTTTGTCTAAGTGTATTATTAAAGTACTTTGCTTTGAGCTCAGTTCATTGTTATGCAATTCATTCTTTGTGAAATAAAGATTTGACAGAAAACTCTCATGTACAAGGATTTGTCAAAGTAGTACCACCTCTATTTACAATGTAAGTATTAGGGAGATAAAAGCATTCAATTTTGATTTGAACCAAACATATCTTAAAAAAAAAAGAACAAATTTACCCAAGAATGCTACTCCCACTACTAGCAATATGATGCTAGGTTGTTTTAATACATCTGTAGACTGTACTGTCTACTTATGACTCGGTCCTGAGTGTAAATGGTCCTTCAACTATGTGGGGAAAAAATTATAAGGCCTATCTAGGGTTATCAATTTCTAAAACTATATTTCATTGTACATATTTGAAATTTTTATACAACCACAGAAATTTTTGCAGTTGAAATACATGTAGGTATCCTGTCGTCGTCTTCCCAAGACGGATGGTTTCCAGATAATAACTTCAGTATAAGTAAAAAGGAAGCCATTAAATTATAACATAATATTTATAATCATAAAAGGAAGCTTGGGATTGTTTTGGGGCGGTTATATATATATAGTCCCTAAGGTTTATGAATAAGGGTTCCAAAGGTGCCCAATACACACATTAATCTTGTGTCAGTACAAAAAGTTGTGTACAAGTATTTCAATTGTTCTGAAACTGTACCATAATATTTAATACCATAAGTAGAAGTTTGGGGTCTATTTTGTGGGTTATGGGGCAAACAGTAGAGGAATTGAGGGCCCAAAATAAACATTTTTGTAGATTCAAGACAATAAATTGGAGTTATCTTTCTTTGTCCAGAATGGTTGTTGAATTAATATTACCTAAAACCATTGCTTTATGAAATCTTCTTTGAAAATTGGAGTTATCTTTCTCTGTCCGGAATAGAAGTTGAATCGACTTAAAATAATGCTATATATACAATATACAATGCAAAATTCACTTTACTACCAACTGATAAATTTAAGCAGTCTTTAATAGCCATTCAGTGATTACAAGCACTTTGATTATCATTCTAGGGTTATCCCCTTTCACAAATGGAAAAATTTCTCAAGTTTGTCTCAACTAAATTTAGTGAAATGTGTATACAATGCTTATTACCGGTACCTCTAAACTCTGTTTAAGTTCAATTTTTAGCAGCTTCACTTTTACAGTTCTTGATTTATGTACCTTTATAACATTATATGCTAGCGGAGGCATCATCACCATGACTGTATGACATTTACACTTTAATACTTTATGATGTATTAAAATGATTAGTTGAATAATTACTGTTGCAAACTCCATTAAAAATTTGATTTGAGATCATTTTTATACAACCGCAAAAATTGAAAACTTTTTGGTTGTACATTGGTATCACGTTGGCATCATCGTCTTCATCCAAAGACATTCGGTTTTCGCACTTTAACTTCAGTAAAAGTAAAATAGAAATATATGAAATTTAGACACAAGATTTATGACCATGAAAGGAAGGGTGGGATTGATTTGGGGTATTTTGGTCTCAACAGTTTAGGAATAAGGGCCAAATTAGCATTGTTCTTGGTTTTTGCTCTATAACTTAAGTATTGGTAAACAGAAGGTCTATGGCCACATAAGGAGGGTTGGGATAGATTTTGGTAATTTTAATTCCAACAGTGTAGGATTTAGGGGCCAAAAACAGGCCCCAAATAAGCATTTTTCTTGGTTTTTGAACAATAACTTTAGTATAAATTAATAGAAATCTATAAAGGTTTATGACCACAAAAGGAAGGTTTGGATTAATTTTGGAGTTTTGGTCCCAAGGAATAAGGGGCCAAAATTAAACTTTGTTTGATTTCATCAAAAAAATAAATTACGGTATTGTGCTTCTTTGATATGCCAAATCTAACCATGTCCAAATTCTTAATTTTAGGTCCTGTTTTCTAATTGGTCTGCATTAAAGTCCAAAGGGTCCAAAATTAAAATAAGCTTGATTTTAATAAAAATTGAATTCTTGGGGTTCTTTGATATGGTGAGTCTTAACATGTACTTAGATTTTTGATTATGGGTCCAGTTTTCAAGTTGGTCCAAATCGGGGTCAAAAATTATTATACTAAGTATTGTGCAATAGCAAGAAATTTTCAATTGCGCAGTATTCTGCAATAGCAAGAAATCTTCAATTGCACAGTATTGTTCAATAGCAAGAAATGTTCAATTGCACAGTATTGCACACTAGCAAGAAATCTCCAATTGCACAGTATTGTGCAATATCAAGAAATTTTTAATTGCACAGTATTGCACAATAGCAAGAAATATCTAATTGCCCAATATTGCGCAATAGCAAGAAATTTTCAAAAGACAGTATTGCCAATAGCCAGAAATATTCAATTGCACAGGATTGTCCCGTTTTCAAATTGGTCTTCATTAAGATCCAAAGGGCCAAAAATTGAACTTTGTTTCATTTCAACAAAAATTGAATTCTTAGGATTCAAACGCATTGATCTCAGCAATTTCTTCACTGTCGTTCCCTCAATAACTGCATTAAACAGTTTCTAATCATTATTCATTCAAAACCATTTTATTATACCAATGCCTCACACACAACATATTATAGTATACTGTTGTCTATCAGTCCATCATCCACACTTCAGACATTAACTAGAAAACACTTCCCCCTACTCTCAAGAAACTTTGTTGAAATGTTTATATCTATTGACATTAGCTCCACATCGATTTTATAAATTTTAGAATTTTCATTTCCATGTTATGAAGAGAGATTTTATCCTTAAAAAAGAGAGAATTTTCCAATTTTGACAATAACACAAAAATGCATCCATCACCTTTAATTACACTTTGGGGAATTGTTTACACTATTGACCTAAGGTCCCTTTTGATTGTAATAAATTTCAGATTATACATTTCTGTGTTATGAATTTTTATATATGCTAAAAAAAAATAAGGGATTTTATAGTTTTTTGACACCTATAAGTGCAGGAGTTTCTGGCTACATTGAAAACCCATTGGAGGCCTTCAGCTGTTGTCTACTCTATGGTTGGGTTGTTGTCACTTTGACACTTTCCTTATTTCCCATCTTAATTATTCACATAAACACTTCCACATCATTTTATAAAACTTGGGTGAATTGTCTATGTCTGTTGACTTCAGCTACATTCCAAAATTTAAAACAAGATTAACAACTACAGGTCCCCAAATAGCCTTCAACAATGACAAAAGCTCATACAGCACAGTCAGCTATAAAAGACCTTAAAATGACAAATATAAAACAAATGAAATGAGAAAACAAATAGACTAATAATTGTACAAAACAAAATAGTTCAACCTTTAAGCAAGCTTTAAAGGAATCAAGACATATCATGCGCTTAGAGTGTAGCTATTTATTAACAAACTCCATATTCAAACACTCAAACAACTAATTCATAGAGAGGGGTGGAAGTTGAAGCCCCCTTTTTTATCAGTCAATGCATTTGAATGAAGACATGTACACAGCAACTCAATTTGTTAATACACATTTCCAGTCTAGCTTTCAATACGTTTGTAACGACCTTTAACCCCACTGACAATTTGCGTCTGTGTCCATACTTGTATACTTAATAAAAAAAAACATTTTAAAAAAATCGGATCACCGTTCATTTAAGCTCACAATCTGCCTACGAAAAAAGCATGCATTTTTGTTAAGGTACTTTTTTCTGTTGAAATAATAAGAGAAATATAAGTATTATCGAAATAAGAACCAAATTACATAAATCGCCTTAATTTTACAATTGTTTTGTTTAAGTACAGCTTATTTGAAAATAATAATAAAAAAAAAATTAGGTCACCGATGAATAAAAAAAGATATTCAAATTTTAATACAAAAAAATGACAGTTTTGCACCAAAGGAGATAATTTGGAGCTTTTTTCAATGATATTTTTAAAGTCATCTGGGGCCTTAACGAATCGGTTTTTTTGTTGTTGTTGATTTTTGTACCATATCATAAAGTAACAATTGATAGTGAAATGAATAAAATTTATATTGAATGTTTACATGTTTAAATTTTTTCTGAAATTTTGTAGCCTCGAACATCCTTAAGCTTGATATTATTTTTACCAAACTTTAACAATGTTGCATATTCCTACAACATATGAGTCTCTTTCCATCATGTGTGTGCATTTGCGATTAAGTATAAACAGCATTTTATCATTTAATGTATTCTATAATACTTTTACTCCTTGTTGATATTGCATGGTGACTGATCATTGAATATTTTCTAAATTGGACTGATTAATTCTTTTTAAATCATGTTATACTAAACAGAAATACCAAAAAATGACAGTTATTTTATTACTTATAATTTCAGCAACCGGATTTAATTATGAGTTGATTACCAAATATCTACTAATTTCAATTTCTTTGAGACATTCCGGAACTTTTTGAAATACAGTTGAATTATTAACTTTTAATAAAACCTTTTGTACCACACATATTTAACTTTACATTGCTAAAAATATTTTACTTAAAATATTTCATTTCTCGGATTAAAATTCTGCAACTGTGCACTAAAGCTATATTTATTTCATTTTGATAGCATTCCGGATATTTTTTAATGTTTTTGTGTCATACACAATACTTTCTTTTATAGTTATCCCACGATGACGCGGTGTGTCAGTGTAAGATCACCCCGATGGCCGGAGGCCAGAGGGTGATCTAACACTGACACACCAAGTCCTGGTGGGATAACTATTTTACATCCCAGCTGTTTTAGATTAGACGAAAAACCATTTACAATTCATAAAATCTAGTTAAGAACGCCACACAACCATTATAATATACTTTATACATTACTATATGATTTATACCCTTTTTTACCCCCAAACACGATGAGTAGATATCAAACAATGTCAACTCGCCCCACTGGCCAATCGGCCCAATCTGTATCGCCACTTTATGAAAACTAACGCCCCACTCTTGTTTACCGACTCGCCCCACTTTTGAAAAAGTGTAAAATCAAACTGAACAATCACTGACAACTAACTTATTAACGAAAAGGGTTTAAACCCCACTGAATAAAGGTCTGACAACTCGCCCCACTTATAAAAATATCTTGCTTCCTTTAAGTATGTTAAATTACTGACAGTTTGTATCCAGTCGTCCCGGAGTAGTGGTTGTGTCGTGGCTTGATATGCTAAAGGTCTTGAGTTCGAATCCCAGCATATACACTGGATTTTTTCAACGTGAATTTTGGTAGATAGTCTTTTCCGTATATTTGTATATTTAATTATAAGTTTTATAGTAGATTTGACATTCCCGCAAAAATGTTACAGAACAAAGGAAAGCATGCATAACAAAGAAACTCAAACTGGGGTGATCTGGTAGGGGTGATCCGGCTCAGATCACCCCTGTTAGAACAAAGGAGCTGGGATGTAATATTGCAAAATGAATAATAATCGATTCTTGTTCAATTGTTTATCTATGTGGTATTATTTTGTTTTCGTTTTTATCGATCGGAAATAATCCTGTATCGTGCAGATCAAACTTATATGTTGCAATCTAGTTAATGGTATGTAGGTATATTAGGACGGAAAATACCCATATAACCTTGAGAATTGAAATGTCATTCGTCCCATACATACTATACAAAAGAAGTAAATCATTTGGCTCTATGGCTTTTAATATGTCAAATTCAGGACACACCATGTTATTGTGACAAATTAACATACAACAGTACTTATATTAAACCTTATATTCTGACCTACCCATGTAGCATACCGAATAAAAAAATGAAATCTCAATTTCTTGTCCATAGATATTTCTTCAAAATAAAAGATATGTTGTTGCCAAATTCTTTTTTTGGTTATAATTATGTAAAATGCATTAAAAAAAATACTTTGTTTTTCTGAGTATTCATCAGCCAAAGATGTGCGTTTGGTGAGAAAAGTGTCACAAAGAGTCAAAACAAGCACAATGAAGTTCCAGTAATTCATTATTAACAAATAGGACCCAGAAACAAAAACATTGCTTATGTTCATACGTCTCCAAACAATGATCTTTTATAGTTCAATCAAAAAGAGATAATTGATGCAAAACAGCATATTGATTTTTAGAGAAAAGCTGTTGATTGGTTATAAAGATTTTATGAATTTAATCTGGAATCCTCGTTGAGATTCTAAAACAATTTTTTATACAAATGCATATATTTTTTTTAGAAGTTATTCAATTATGTTTCAGAAAATGAACGCGAAAAAGATAAGATGTTGTACAAATTTGTGACTGCTCAATATAAGGTCTTCAAAGATACCAAGCTTATAATTTTGTACGCCTGACGCGCTACAAAATATTCACCAGTGGCAAACGAATAAAAAAAGTAAAAGGTTGAATAAAGTTCGAAGTTAAATTGCATAAGTGACTTTAAATTACATTCCGTTACATTAAATAAAAAAATACATGTTATATACTTAACGCATGAAGTATATCTCGGTACTTATACATACTTATAGCATTGTGTTATTGTGCGCTGGTGGATATTTGTATTCTTCTTTTTCGTGTTTCGTTTTTTCTAATGTGCTTTGTCTATATGCCTTTTTGTTTTTCTTTGTTGACATATTTGTTTGTTTTAGTTTATACCAAAATATTGGCCGCGGAACCGCTATATATGACATGTCTACCTATCATGTCTGTTTGTTTTGTTAATACATCGTTGTTAACACAATGGTATTTTAAGCAAATGTTATACAAGTAAGATTTTATTACTCTTAAATACCGAATGAGTTTGGAAAGGTATATCCCATATGCAGGTGAAGTTGGTATATTGCAGCTTAAGTGGGTGAAATTTATAATTTCGAAATTAAAATCGTCTCGTTTATCATAGAATCTGGTACTGAAATGAACCTTTAGGTAAAAATGAGACGAGTGCATTTGTGTATTGTTTCTTTAGTTTCTAGTTCTCGGGTATACGTCAATAGAACACAGTCAGAAAAATTTGGATCAGTTATAGAGAGAACATCATCAATATATCTAAATGTGAAATTAAATGACCTGGCTTCTTTGATATTTTTAAACTCCTACGTATATGAAAATAAGAAGCGATCGGAAAGGAGAGGCGCACAGTTCGTTCACATAGGAATACCGACAATTTGTTGAAAAAGTATACCTCCTAATTCAACAAATATGTTGTCAATTAGAAAATCCAACATACTGATCACTTGTTCCTGTATGTAGCATATTTTACCTTAGTTAGTTTTTGTTACCTTACAAATAAATATGGCGTATGGTGTTTCAAAGCAGTTTTTTGTAGCCCGTATGCTACCATTATATATTGAAAAGCATTGTGGATCATTTGTTTTAGACGATTTCATATAGGTAGTATACAGGGTCGAAAATCAAAAGTTTTGATATAATCAATTTTACAAAAGGATCGAGATTTGAAATGATCCCTAAGTTCGTTAGAGGTTTTTAGAATCAACATACGATACATACCACTGCGCGAGTAAACAATTTCACAGTAATACTGAAGACCCTATTTTACTACGCACATATTTTTTGGCAATCGAATAGACTATGTCCTTGTTGAACATGCCAATGAGCTGGAAATGCACCATTGTCTGTAATTAATTTTGTTAAACTTTGATATCCAATGCTAAAAAGGTTAGTTCGTAGAATTGCTGTTCAATGTAATGTTCATTGATTCCATAATACTTAAGTCGCATCCATGTCAAAGGATATGTTTTTGTTTGTAAGATTACCTGAGTGTTCATTTATTCCACTTTTTTTAACACATTCGTAGTAGTACGATGTACATACAAAGACAATATCATTAAAAACTTTATCCACAGGAACAACAGAATATTTATCGAAAAGAGATGATAGACGTTTCACAGCTTCTTTTTCTCATGAAATTGACGTTGGTCGATCATTCACAAAGTTTTTCAACTGATGAATTCGACGTTTTATCAGAAACCTTGTTTTGATCAATTCTGACAGAGTGTCCAGATCAACCTCTTCTCGGTAAGCCCATGCTATTGGAAGAACAGTTCGTTTGAAATAATGATTGCAAATAATGAATTTGTGTGTGTTCTCTAGTCTGAGGGCCATGACATGTGTCATATCACTGCAACATGTTTGTTACTTTGATGTTTTCTTCATAAGACAATGCATGTTCTAAATCAGGAATATGGCAGTTGTTACCCATTCGTTTGATGCGTTTGAGATTTTGATTTTGGCATTTGATTAGGGTCTTTCCTGTTTAAATTTTGCTTAGAGTTCAGTATTTTTGTGATTTTATTTTCTTCATGATTTTCATTTTAAATGATACAACGAAACGTGTAATCGACAGACCAACTTGTAAGTCTAGTATCGTTAACGAAGTTCATAAAACTGTTGGTGGACATTCCGTTTCCGCTTGTTTTAATAGCCTAGTACTCAGCACTTTTGTGTTGACGGACAATATCATGCATGCGTTGATTGTTTTGTAAAAATACTGTTGTTGTAAAAAATATGTGTTGTATTATTTGAAACGCTATAATTTTCGAACACCAGGCGTACATTGCCATGGTCGTTTTTGTATAACCAATTGGAAATGTTTGGTTTTCATTGCTCCTTAACTTCGTGTTTGATTTGACATACCAACTGTTTAGATAAAACTCATATAAGAAACTCATGTCTAGACCACTAATTTATAAACAATTATAATCCTGATATATAAAGGCAACAGTAGTTTATATTCTCCCTCACTACGTTCGTCCGAATATAAAGTAATTAATATTCTATGGCCTTAACAAAGAACAAACGACATAATGTAGGTGTGCTACTCGCTATAACCTTTAATTCTATATAATACAACAATGTATGTACCACATACAAACATAACAATAATATCATAATTCCAATTACAAATTCACGTTAAATCAACCGTGAATACACGTGTCTACTTTAGGCTATAGCGAGAGTCGATGGTCAGAAAAGTGACCGCACGGGTTTTAAGTGCGGACAAATGGTCACATGTCATGAATATTCATGAACTACTTACGTACGACGAACTAAATTTTATTTACACAGCTGTTCGAAAGTCATAAATCGATTGAGAGAAAACAAATCCGCAAACTAAAACTGAAGGAAACACATCAAGTATTAGAGGAAAAAAACAAACAACAGAAACACTAAAGTGCAACAAAAAAGACGACAATGCAACAGACACAGAAACGAACTATAAGATAACAATTGCCATTTTCCTGACTTGGTACTCTGATGTTTAATTTTCTTAGAAAAACAAACAATCTATGCTTTTTGTGTTTTTTTATATAGATATACTAAAATCGAAGAATATAGTTAGCTTTTAAATCATTACACCTAATATTAAAAAAAATATTTTTGTTTGTTTGTTAAGAAAACCATTTCGATACTTTTAAAAATGTGTATCTTAAAAAACAGCAATCAATCAATTACATAGAGAAAGTGAACTGTTTTAAAAATTTGAATTTGGCAATTTTGATCTACCTTTGCGGAATCCAACGTTGCGGTGCGTTTCCTTCTTGAATTTTCTGGTGTAATGGTTTTTATTTTGTTTGTTTTTTATACCTTACATATTGGCTATATCAAGAACCCCAAGTCAAGCACAAGATAACAAGAATCTACAACTAACTGTTTCGTCATCTCTTTTCTTTACAAGATCCTAACATTGCGAGTCAAGAAAGAAAGAAAGACTGTTATTTCAAACGGAAGGCATAGTTTACTACTTTACATTTTACACTGCTATATATACAAAACAAGTGAAACTGCGAGCTACTACTCACTGATGATTTCCCCCGCCAAATATTTCGGTATACAGGAAGTTGTTGAGTGATGAATGAATCAGAAAACGCAGCACACGGTATAGTTGACTTATATAAACCTTGACTTTACAAGTAATGCACAATTTTTTACGCAAATGGAAACCATACCTCAAAATGTTTACCTCAGTTAGTATATTACTGGTAGACTTCTGATTTGATATTTGAAGAACTCCGAAGTAATATTTATGTTCAAACTTTCGCTGCTGTTGGTTTTTCAAAATTCGAAGCGATTTTTTTTTCAATTTTATAACAAACATTTTTTTTAATGACTTAAATGTTACATTTCACGATCTGTTTCTACGGAAATGCATATAAAAATAGATTTAAAAAAATGTAAAATAGCTATTGTAGATCAAACAAAAACATATTGAGTAATGCCGAATATTATTTTCGCTTGAATAACAAGGTGTTTTTTTCAAAATGAATCAATGAACTTTTTTGGTATGTTATGTCCAACATAATTTCAGTCTTTCACTTTATAGATGCGCAATGACATTGACTATTTCAGTAATAATTATAACTGAAAATGAGCAACAAAATTAGAAACAAAACAGGACTTCCCAAAATGTATTCTTCATATAAATTTAAATGGACTAAATGTGTTATAAATTATTATAGTATCGTTTAAAGTTTCACGCTTATCCAAACTAACTCAAATGCTAAAATTTTGCAAAGTGTTTCAAAAGTATCTTGAAAACCATTGGAAATACGTTTATTCATTTCATTGATATATTCAACAACACTTACCGTTATCTGTATAATGCGCCACCTACAGTGAAAAGAACGGAAGTTAGAAAAAAATCAGTGGAACAAAATATTGAAAATTGGTTAATTTAAACCTCGATTTTGGCTCGAAACTTACTATTTCAACAAGTATTTACCAACAAACAATACATTTAAAAGATGGGATGTGACATTAGCCAGTGGAGGATGAGAATTGGTTCATTTTGTCAATCAATCGGTAGGAACACAATCAAATATCCCGCCATGTTGTTAAACCCAAATCGGATCACCAACTTAAAACTCTTAGTGAGAATAACTTTGTGTATCAGTGCAATTTTACTACTTAGTGGGGATGTTGAATTAAATCCAGGCCCTC
This sequence comes from Mytilus galloprovincialis, assembly GCF_965363235.1. Taxonomy (NCBI): domain Eukaryota; kingdom Metazoa; phylum Mollusca; class Bivalvia; order Mytilida; family Mytilidae; genus Mytilus; species Mytilus galloprovincialis. The sequence goes on along the minus strand of NC_134850.1, from coordinate 40,375,022 downwards.
CCCCAACAGGACCAAATACACGATTAATGTCATTATCGCAATCGAAACTTTCATGGGACAAGGGAGATAATGATGCACTCAGTCGAACTCTTCAGGAAATAAGGTCAGAAATGACTACCATGTCAACAAACATGCTCGCAATGAAAACTGAGATGACTGGTGTAAACCAGAATATAGATAAACTGAACGACAAATTAGACAGTAAAATAGACATGTTACAAACAGAAAACAAACAGCTAAAATCACGGGTCGTGTCCCTAGAAAATCAGGTAGATAAAATTGAGGCCGGTTCCCGTAAGAACAACTTGCTATTTATGGGTGTCGATGATAAACCCAGTGATGTAAACAATGTATTTGAAGATATTAGTAATAAATCGTCAAATCAAAAAGAGTCGTGGGAAGAGTGTGAAATGAAAATAAGGCTATTCTTAGAATCTGTACTAGAACTGGGTAAAGAATTTGCTGAAAATGTACAAATTGAACATGTACAACGTGTCCGTGGAACAGAAAGAAAACGGCCGATAATTGTAAGATTCTTAAGCTACAGAGACAGAAACCTAGTATTGAAAACGGCAAAAAATATTCTTAAACAAAGTCAAACTTACAGAGTCAACGAAGATTTTACACCAAGTGTGCGAACTGCAAGGAAAAATTTAAGCCCATTCCTTCTACGTGCAAGAGAAAATGGCAGTAAGGTCTCAATGCGTCAAGATAAGCTTTTGATCGATAGTAAACTGTACACTTTTGACGAGGAAACTCAAGACATACAAGAAGTTACAAGAAAATAGGGATGTGGTCAAGGCTCACGGTACTGTATATATGACAATTATTTTAAATGTAAACCCGATTCCTCAGAGAACAAAATTAAGATTGTGTCTTGGAACATTGAAAGTCTAAAAACAAAGTTATATCGTGACAAGAAGTCTGTTGATGAGATAGTAGAAAATCATGATGTTATTAGCTTTCAAGAAACATTTCAAAAAACAGAGGATGAATTTGTAAATACGTTTTGTGATTTTGAATGTTACGAAAGTATTCGTGTAAACGATCAATTTGTCTACAACAAAGCTTCAGGTGGTGTGTTAGTGTTGGTTAGAAAAAATATTGTTACAACATATAAAGTTATACAAATCTTGAAACAATTTAAAGATATGATTATACTTAAATTTTGTTCTGAAAACAAAACAATTATAATGGTATTTATTTATATACCCCCAGAAAACTCCATTTTTTATAGTAATCAGAACACTACAAATGGTATTGATATTCTTGAAGAAGCGCTTTTTGAGGTTGAATCATTGTATGATAATTGTGAAATACTTATGGCGGGTGACTTTAATTCTAGGACTTCAGAATTAAATGATTTTGTCTCAGAAGATAAACCTAACTATATTCCTGGTCTTCAATACATAATAAACAACGATCACGACTCAAAGTCATTTATTACGCAGTGTAAACGTAGCAATAAAGACAAAATTACAAATAATTTTGGTCGCTCATTGATACAGTTGTGTTGTGCAAAGGATTTATATATATTAAATGGACGCAAACATAATGATAGAGATGGTGAATTCACTTATATGTGTGCAAATGGTGCTAGTGTTATTGATTATATTATTTCTAGCTATAACATATTCAGATGGATATCACATTTTAGTGTACTTTCTGTTGATTTATCTAAACATTTACCAATTTCTTGTTGCTTAGATATTCCAGTTTCAGGACATGTTGAAAATGGTGAAGAATATTGTAATGAGAAACAGATACGATTTAAATGGAACAGTAACAAAGCTCAGTTGTGCAAAGATCTAATAGTCAATCCGACTTCCTTAGCAGGTTTAAATGATATTTTAGAATTAATAGACAGCAATACAAATGACGCTGCCAAGGCATTAGTATCTCACTTGCAAAATATTTGTACAGAAGCTGGTTTATTATCATGTCATAATAAAAGCAGTGAACGTGCTATTAACAATCAGGAATGGTTTGACTCAGAATGTGTGTCTATGAAAAGAAAAAAGTGTAAATTATTAAATGATTTTCGAGCAACTAGCAATGCTGACATACTACAAGAATATGTTAAAACGAAACAAAATTTTAACAAGTTGTGTGTAACTAAACAAAAACAACACAAAGAGAATAAGAAAACTGAATTATGTAATATTGCTAAAACTGGAGATTCTTGTAAATTTTGGAAATTGATAAAATCAGTTATTAGTAAATCTAATATACCTAGGTCAAATATTTCTAGTGAAGAATGGAAAACTTATTTTTCTGACCTTTTGAACCCTGAAATAATAGATAAAGATGTAAATTTTTCTGAATTTGTTGATAATTTTGTACAGGCTCATAATACTGAATGTGATTTATGTATTGATGAAAATTTTTCATATTTAGACAGTGATATTACTAGTGAAGAAATTTTAAGTGAAATAAAAAAGCTTAAAAATAATAAATCACCAGGTGAAGATGGTTTATCAGGGGAATTTTATAAATGTTTATCTTCAACACTTCTGCCAGTGTTGTTAAAATTATTTAATGAAATATTTCACACTGGAGATTTTCCAGAATGTTGGTCTACTGCTATTATTATTACATTGTTCAAAAAAGGCGATAGAAATGATTGTGGTAACTATCGTGGCATATCACTTTTATGTGTTATAAGTAAAATTTTTATGGGTATTATTTGTAATAGATTAAAAGTATGGTCAGATTTGAACGAGCATTTAATAGAAGAACAAGCTGGTTTTCGCAGTGGCTATTCCACAATAGATAATATTTTCATACTGTGTAGTATTATTATGAAATATTTATCAAAGAAAAAGGGTGTTCTGTACTGTGCATTCATTGATTTTAGCAAAGCCTTTGATGGCATCAATCGTTCAAAACTTCTTTATATATTGTTAAGTAAAAATTTACATGGCAGAATGATAAAGCTATTGCAAAACATTTATGGCAATGTCAAAGCAAAAGTTAAAACAACTGATGGATTATCAGAAACTTTTACATGTAATTCTGGTGTGAGACAAGGTTGTACTTTAAGTCCTTGGTTATTTGCAATGTATATAAATGAACTTGCAACTGAAATTGAGATCAGTGGTGGAAATGGCATCTTTATACATGAGAACTTTCATAACGTTATGCTACTACTCTTTGCAGACGATCTTGCACTTATAGCCGATACACCAATTGATCTACAGAGAAGATTAAACAATTTAGAAAAGTATTGCGAAAAGTGGAATATGACTATAAACATGGACAAATCAAATATTGTTGTATTTAAAAATGGAGGTAAATTATCTAAAAACGAGAAGTGGTACTTCAATAATGAACCTTTAAAAGTTGTCAGTTATTATAAATATTTAGGAATATATTTTTCCAATAGACTGAAATGGACTTACTGTTGCAAAACATTACGAATGCAGTGTGAAAAGGCTCTGAACATGATAAAACATTGTATGTGTAAACTTGGAACTAGAGATATAAATCTTGGATTTAAGTTATTTGACTCTATGGTTGCTCCAATTCTTTATTATGGTGCAGAATTATGGGGAACAGAGAAAGTGAAAGACATTGAAACTGTTCAAAATAAATTTTGTAAATGGCTACTTGGAATGGGCCAAAAGACTAATCACATAGCAAGAGGTGAATGTGGCCGTCATGAACTATATATAAATTATGTGTGTAAACCTATTAAGTATTTTCTACACTTACAATGCATGGATGATAACAGACTTCCAAAACTATGCTATCGTATGATGTATAAAATGAATGAAAATGGACGTTTAAATTGGTGTTCTAAAGTGCAAAGACTATTATTTTCAAATGGATTTGGTGTTGTATGGGAAAGTCAAAGTGTTGGAGATGCAAAATTGTTTTTACATTTATTTAAACAGAGACTTACAGATATAAACTTACAATCTTGGTCAGATTATATTGGCAACTCATCAAAGTGTGCTTTTTATTCAAAAGTTAAGGATTATATTTGTATAAATGAAAATATACAGAAACTGTCATATAATCTTAGATATGAAATTTTTTCAATTTTATGTTCAAACCATAAGCTAGCTATTGAACAAGGTAGACATGAAAACCAACCAAGGGAAAATAGGTTGTGTAAAATTTGTAATACAAATGAAATAGAAGATGAATTCCATTTTGTACTTGTTTGTCCAATTTTGGCTGACATAAGGAGAAATTTTTTACCATTATGGTGTCAAAGTAATTGTAACAGAGACACTTTAACTAGTCTTTTTAGAACAGAAAATTTAATTACTTTGAAAAATCTGGCTGTATTTTTGAAAAAAGCTAAATGCTGTAGAGAAGAAGTCTTGTCACTATGACTTGATAAAATGAATATACTTAATAAATAAATAAATAAATTTATTACAAATACAAGTTTATAAAGCTTTTTGAAAATTAATAGATATATATATATATGTTGGTAATATGTGTGTGTTGTATTGTTTAATATATGTTATTATTGAACTGTAGTTGATATTAAATTGTGAATTTATAAATGTACCGTGGGCTGGAGGCCTGTTTTTGTACAATAAACTTGATTTGATTTGATTTGATTTGATTTATAATTTTTTTTTAAATACTCAAGAATTCTCTTACTATTTAGTTTGAAATTACACATAAAGAACTTAATTCAAATAAATCAAATAGTATTAGCAATAACTGTCCTTTCCTAGATTTTGACATTACAGCATTACACCTGAAACTCAAAATGTACGACAAAAGGGGGTGATTTTTCTTTCATATTAATCATTTTCCCTTTTTCGACGGTTATCTTACGTTGTTTATAAGTGATGCCCGTGTCGTTTTGTATTCAAATGAGCGAATTCGTTGTTTTACTAGTAAATAATAAGCCAATAATTTCGTTACCACACATGACCTGAACCCTTTACTAAACTCTTCCATAAATATATAAATACAAAGATGTGGTCTACCAGTGAGGCCAAACCTGTAGAAACATATTTTAAACGGAATAGCACATCCTAAATTCTACGGTGATATTGTAAACCTAGTCCGGGTAAACTTATTCTGAGTAACCTATTCAACACTGTAATTAAATCTTTGAATATTGTTTTAATTGATATAAGTATTAGTTTTTATCAGTAAATCAAAACGATACTTAATATTACACATATGTTTTTTCACTTTCTACAATCTGTAATATTTTTTCTGTCTTTTCGAAATAACCTAAAATATTTGGTGCACACTTAAAAAATACACCACATTTTTTTCTTTTTCTTCATAGGCAAAAAAAATATTACAGTCATTCCTCATAATATAATTCTAAAAAGGAGTAAATCATGATACACATGACATAATTATGTCTATGAGCTGATAGATAAAACACTTTAAGCCAATCAGAAGATGTGCTACATCCAAAATCAAATTATATATAAATACTATCGATTTGCCATATAGAAGGTTTCGAAAATCCAATAACACCGTATTTACACTGTAAAAGAGAATGTGTGTATTTCTTGGAGGTGCGATGTGGACGCTGAGGTACGATGGTCGCTGAAGTGCGATGGTATACGACGAAGTGCGATGATCGGTGCGCTAACACTTTCCAAGCATAGAAATAAGCACTCTTTTTAACGTAAATAAAATATTTGTATGTAGCGGCTGGAACGATTGCACGAGTTGAACTGAGTAAACTTAAACGTTACAATTATGACTGGAAATATTCTCCAGTGGAGGATCAAGAAATTTTCGTAAGTGGGCCGACTGACTGCCTAAGAGACCCCCACCCTAAATCCGCCTCTGTTCTCCATTATTTACTTAATAAACAAGAAGGTTCTTCTAGCAAAGATATTTAGTTCTTCATCCTCACGTGTACAATAAAAACACTAACGACATAGTTTATGTATTACCGACGTCAAACATCCTCGTATATATAGCACAAACGTACGCCGGGCGTGGTCAAAAACCATGTACGCTGCCAATACGGTACTCATTTTGGACTCATTAAATTTGTCAATCATATCTGTATCGTGTGCACAACGAGCTTAAAGCGTATATAAGGCGAACGAGAAACGTACATAAGCGTTTATCGGGCGTTCAAAAAATGTATGTTGACGTATGTTTGGCGTTTGTTAACGTAGATTAAATGCACGCTACGAAGGAAAACGTCCCTTGAACGTATTTGAGACGCGTCTGGTCGTATCTCGGACGATTATCCGTGCCTTTGTCGTGTATAATGTTGGGGTGTTTCACTGAACTAGTACTTATTTTATTTAGGGACCAGCTGGGCCCAAAATCGGGTGCGTGATTATTACGCTATATTGTAGACCCATTGGTGGCCTCTGACTGTTATCTGCTCTTCGGTCGGGTTGTTGTCTCTCAACTTTCTAGTCTCAATTTTATTGATTGTACTACTTCTGGTCGTCTTGTAAATTTACGGACATATGCCACTATATAAATGTCAGAGCAAGTTTCGTTGAATGGCAAAATACGTTTTTGATACGCTACGGGTGCGTTTAATACGTTCACGGAGTGCTAAAAGTACGTCAGACGTATGTTACACACACGCACGGCATACGTCAAAGTAAAAGTCCAAGTAAAAGTCGAACGATCTTGAGACGTATACAACGTGCCATAAACGTGTCTCAAACTTATTTGTAGAGTTTTCCAACGCATTTGAGCGCAAGGAGATCTCTATTTGTTAATCGGTTTATTAACCCCTTTGAACCCAGGGTCGAAGTTCAAGATGTTAACATATTAACGGAAATTTTTTGCGTTGCGTTTACATCATTGAGGCCATCTATTTTTATTGCGGGGTTTCACATATTTAATTCGGAATTATAGAAAAAATGGAATGTTGTTAGCAGAATCAAAACAGAAAATGATGAACACTTGATTATTGTCAGCAATACATAAATTGGATTGAGGGTCTATGTATTCACATTATTTCTAAAACTCTCCATTTCCGGTGAAGCGTGTGCTTTACACCGAGACTTGCTATGCTTTACGACGCCATTGACTTTGGTATAATTTTACCCCCTTATTGATACGATTTCAAACTCCTGTGGCCCGACCTATTCGTGTCAAAAGTGAAAATCTAATCTATTTGATGAACTAATTTCTTTTAAAACTGTACATGCATTATTTCTGTATTATTTGATAACCAATCACATTTACGTTGCATGTTAGCATGCTAATTGGTTCTGTATGAGTGAACTGTGTAGTGTATTGCAAGATCGATGCAAATTGTGACGTCAGTGCGCGAGCACGTGATATTATTATTTGTAAACAAACCGGCTCATGTAACACGTGTCTGTAGTATATATTCAAAGTGCAATCAATCTTTCAATAACTATTTTATGATATTTTTGTGTCTGTTTTTAGGTCTGCATATCCGTGATTAGTCGTAGTAAATTAGACATAGTTTCATATTGTACATGTTCTGAGTTGTGATTTTTTATATACAATTAGAAGGTAAGTCTAAATTCGTCATTATTTAAGAGGGGATCGGAGGGGTCCTGATCCCGAAATCCCCGACTTAAAAACATGAAATCTTGAGGTCCCAAATTAAAAAAATATCAAATCCTGACATCCCGAAATTCGAATAAAGTGATCCCTGACCCCGAAAGTGTCAATTCCCAAATCCCGAATTTAAAAACACCTGATCCCGACGTCCCGAAAAAAGGTTCTGCCCCCTCTCATTTTACCTGCGTCTAAAAAGATGACTCAACTTTAAAATTTCCCTCTAATTTGCTCCCCTTGAACTCTATTTGGTGCCTTTCCCGTCATTTTTCTCTACATTTGTTTAAAAGTCATATATACTCTTTAGTCCATTTACAGTAACAGCTGTTTTGTGATTTTGATTCGGTTTCCATGTATTTGTGTCTTATATATGAAGGAGGTTTTAGGTCATGTTTTCCTAAACATCTTATTTCTATTTGTCTGCCATGACTGGACATCACCCAGGTTCCTGTAAAATTTTGACTTCACAATACAAAATAACTGATACCACAATGGAAACGGGATTGTTGTATACATCAATAGTTAAAGTGGGACATATTATCTGGTCAGCCGACAAAAGTAAGTGATATTAGGTGACTTGAATATAAGGGTCATTTGCTTAAATTAGTTCCAATAATGCATTGGACATACACAAAATGTAAGGTTTTTCTGTTGGTCAAGTGACAATTTTTATACGACAGCATTATGCGTTGTATAATGGAGTGATGTTGTCGTCGTCTCTTCGTCCGAAGACACATTTAGTTTCCAGACAATAACTTTAGTTTTGGTGAATGGATTTTTATAAATTTTAAACAGAAGGTTCAATACCACTAAAGGAAGGTTGGGATTGATTTTGGGGGCTGGGTCCCAATAGTTTAGGAATTACAGGCAAAAGAAGGGCTCGAATAAGCATTTTTTTTGGTTTTCGCACAATTACTTAAGTATAAGTGAATAGAAATCAATGAAATTTCAACACAAGGTCAATGACCACAATAGGAAGGTTATGATTGATTTTTGGAGTTTTAGTCCGAACAGTTAAGGAATTAACATGCGTGCCTAAAACTAAAAAGGCCCAAATAAGCATTTTTCTTGATTTTCCTACAATAACAATACTATAAGTGAATAGAAATCAATGACATTTAAACGCAAGGTTAATAACCTCAAAAGGACGGTTGGGATTGATTTTGCGGGGAGTTTTGGTCCCAACTGTTTAGGTAATAAAGGCCAAAAGGGTTCAAAATTAAACTGTGCTGTGTCTTCTGCGGCGCGAGATTTTGTGAGATTACCCGTAATGCATCTGGAAAATGCTCAATGTGCCTTGATTAATGGCGGACATTTGCATCACCTAAACAAATTGACACCCGATATGTAAGTATTACAATCCATATCTATCAAATTTTATGCTTGAAATAAGAAGTTTAAAATGGTTCTGGTGTAATTAATAACTTTTACGATCGCAGTAAGAATACACGGCTCAATAGAATTAATTTGCATATTGACCGAAGTGACCTCACCCTATCCCTATTGGGCGGTCCTATCATCATTTTCTATTTTTATACTCCTTTCTCAAAAAACGGAGATGAGTGATAAAATTTATATTCTCTGATAGATATATGATTTCTTCGTGTATTGAGTAAATTTCGTAGTGATTGATGCATTAGTTTTCCTATTTTTTTACGTTTCTTTGAGTTGATTACAACAAAAATGGCGTTCTGGAGCGAAAAGGGGGGTGGCTTGGGAAAAATTAATAAAGTTTTTCAATTGGCCTAGATTTATGTTCAAACATGTTAACAAACGTAAAACATTGGTGATAAAGTGTATTGAAGAAATCTCAAACCGCTAAATAAGGGAATTGTGATACTTTTTTGTCTTTAAAAATCAATGTGGTTCTCAGATGAATCGCAATTTACCAGGCCTATAATATTTTATTTTAAAACAATAGAAACATTGCTACAAATATAAATTATTCCTAAATTTGCATAAACCCATAGAAATCTAACATAAATTTTGCAAATATAAATGTTAGAGCAAAGATCTTGAGGTAGTATTGCTATTGTTAAGGACATATTTGATATTGGAATTGTTTAAGCCATATGCTATTGTATTATTATTGCCACATGTAACTATATTACACCTTTTTTTCAGTATTTTCCAAAATGCTCAAACTGGTGAATGCTAAGAAGAAAGTCTAGGCACAAGGATTCAAGTCCCCAAAAAAGTCTAAGCAGTTGTGTGCCAACAGCAGTTGACCATTCATGCACTAATCATGTAGACTTATATATATATATATATATATGGCATGCCTTCAAATAGAAATAGAAATACAAGTGTATCGGTACAACTGAATGCCACTTTTGACCAGAATGTTCCTCTGAATATCATTTATGGAGGATATACCAACAATGTTTCATGGGATCATTAACATTCAATCTCTTATACCAACACGTGAAAGCTACGCTTTGTGTGTAGGGAACTTTGATAGTGTCTTGATAAATGATCATGTGGTACCTGGGTTAAGTTGTATTATTTCTATATTTTAACATAAAAAAAAATAAATCATTGAAAATCTTTTTTTTAATTCCATTACATGCCAGATTTATTTAATACTTCAAATCTGCTTGGTGTTGAGTGTACTATGTATATTGACGATGTGCATGTATGTGTAGTAAAATAACAAGGAGAGTCACACATTGAGTATGATTGAAATGAGACAACTATCCATCCAATATCAAATGAAGATTTTAAAAACTAGTAGTTTACATGTACAATGATTGAATTGATGAATGTATGTCAACCACCATCAACAAAACCCATGCAGCATAGCAGGTCGTTAAATATTATCACATGAAACCAACAGCCCATACATAATACATGCACAAACCAGTTTTCATGTTGGTCCAAATCGGGGTCAAAAATTATTATACTAACTGAGTATTGTGCAATAGCAAGAAATTTTCAATTGCGCAGTATTCTGCAATAGCAAGAAATCTTCAATTGCACAGTATTGTTCAATACCAAGAAATTTTCAATTGCACAGTATTGCACAATAGCAAGAAATCTCCAATTGCACAGTATTGTGCAATAGCAAGAAATTTTTAATTGCACAGTATTGCACAATAGCAAGAAATATTCAATTGCACAGGATTTTCCCTTTTTCAAATTGGTTTACATTAAGATCCAAAGGGTCAAAAATTGAACTTTGTTTCATTTCAACAAAAATTGAATTCTTAGGATTCAAACGCATTGATCTCAGGAATTTCTTCACTGTCGTTCCCTCAATAACTGCATTAAACAGTTTCTAATCATTATTCATTCGAAACCATTTTATTATACCAATGTCTCACACACAACATATTATAGTATACTGTTGTCTATTAGTCCATCATCCACACTTCAGACAATAACTAGAAAACACTTCCCCCTACTTTCAAGAAAATTTGTTGAAATGTTTATATCTATTGACATAAGCTCCACATCGATTTTATAAATTTTAGAATTTTCATTATCATGTTATGAAGAGAGATTTTATCCTTAAAAAAGAGAGAATTTTCCAATTTTGAACAATAACACAAAAATGCATCCATCACCTTTAATTAAACTTTGGTGAATTGTTTACACCATTGACCTAAGGTCCCTTTTGATTGTAATAAATTTCAGATTATACATTTCTGTGTTATGAATTTTTATATATGCTAAAAAAAAGAAGGGATTTTATAGTTTTTGGACACCTTTAAGTGCAGGAGTTTCTGGCTACATTGAAAACCCATTGGAGGCCTTCAGCTGTTGTCTACTCTATGGTTGGGTTGTTGTCACTTTGACACTTTCCTCATTTCCCATCTCAATTATTCACATAAACACTTCCACATCATTTTATAAAACTTGGGTGAATTGTCTATGTCTGTTGACTTCAGCTACATTCCAAAATTTAAAACAAGATTAACAACTACAGGTCCCCAAATAGCCTTCAACAATGACAAAAGCTCATACAGCACAGTCAGCTATAAAAGACCTTAAAATGACAAATATAAAACAACTGAAATGAGAAAACAAATAGACTAATAATTGTACAAAACAAAATAGTTCAACCTTTAAGCAAGCTTAAAAGGAATCAAGACATATCATGCGCTTACAGTGCAGCTATTTATTAACAAACTCCATATTCAAACACTCAAACAACTAATTCACAGAGAGGGGTGGAAGTTGAAGCCCCCCTTTTTTTTATCAGTCAATGCATTTGAATGAAGACATGTACACATCAACTCAATTTGTTAATACACATTTCCAGTCTAGCTTTCAATACATTTGTAACGACCTTTAACCCCACTGACAATTTGCGTCTGTGTCCATACTTGTACATGCACAAAAAATAGTTTTTGTACCAAATTTCTTCACTGTCGTTCCCTCAATAACTGCATTAAACAGTTTCTAATCATTATTCATTCGAAACCATTTTATTATACCAATGTCTCACACACAACATATTATAGTATACTGTTGTCTATTAGTCCATCATCCACACTTCAGACAATAACTAGAAAACACTTCCCCCTACTTTCAAGAAAATTTGTTGAAATGTTTATATCTATTGACATAAGCTCCACATCGATTTTATAAATTTTAGAATTTTCATTATCATGTTATGAAGAGAGATTTTATCCTTAAAAAAGAGAGAATTTTCCAATTTTGAACAATAACACAAAAATGCATCCATCACCTTTAATTAAACTTTGGTGAATTGTTTACACCATTGACCTAAGGTCCCTTTTGATTGTAATAAATTTCAGATTATACATTTCTGTGTTATGAATTTTTATATATGCTAAAAAAAAGAAGGGATTTTATAGTTTTTGGACACCTTTAAGTGCAGGAGTTTCTGGCTACATTGAAAACCCATTGGAGGCCTTCAGCTGTTGTCTACTCTATGGTTGGGTTGTTGTCACTTTGACACTTTCCTCATTTCCCATCTCAATTATTCACATAAACACTTCCACATCATTTTATAAAACTTGGGTGAATTGTCTATGTCTGTTGACTTCAGCTACATTCCAAAATTTAAAACAAGATTAACAACTACAGGTCCCCAAATAGCCTTCAACAATGACAAAAGCTCATACAGCACAGTCAGCTATAAAAGACCTTAAAATGACAAATATAAAACAACTGAAATGAGAAAACAAATAGACTAATAATTGTACAAAACAAAATAGTTCAACCTTTAAGCAAGCTTAAAAGGAATCAAGACATATCATGCGCTTACAGTGCAGCTATTTATTAACAAACTCCATATTCAAACACTCAAACAACTAATTCACAGAGAGGGGTGGAAGTTGAAGCCCCCCTTTTTTTTTATCAGTCAATGCATTTGAATGAAGACATGTACACATCAACTCAATTTGTTAATACACATTTCCAGTCTAGCTTTCAATACATTTGTAACGACCTTTAACCCCACTGACAATTTGCGTCTGTGTCCATACTTGTACATGCACAAAAAATAGTTTTTGTACCAAATTTAAAATTAAGACATAACAGTAAAGAGATGCGGGATCTGGTATGATTGCCAATCGAATGAGACAGCTCAGTTCACCATAGAAACAAATGATGTTGATGTAAGCAATTATTTAATCTATAAAAATCGTTTTACATGTATATTCGTAACTGTGAGCTATAAAGTCAATACATGTACAAGGCAAAATTGTACAAAAAGTATCTTCTGTTAGACAATAACCATTTTATAGTTATCATGTACATGTTAACAAAGTCATTTATTGTAAAAATAGTTTTTATACCAAATTTGAAGTTAAGACCTAAGAGTAAAGAGATGTGGTATGATTGTCAATCGAATGAGACAGTTCAGTTTACCAAAGATCAAATGATGTTGAAGTACCGGTAGGCAATTATTCAAACTATCCTTGATAGACAAAAGTCAGTGTTGTACATGTATATTAGTAATTGTGCGCTATAAAGTCAATACAATTGTGCGCTATAAAGTCAATACAAGGCAAAATTGTACAAAAAGTATCTTCTGTTAGACAATAAACATTTTAGTTATGTTTACAAAGACATTTATTGATAAATATCTATAGACGTTACAGTCTAGACCTAGAAAGCATGAAAGTTACAGACAGAAAAGTATTGCTTTTGTTTTAATACTTGATGTAAACTGCTGTTACATATCCAGAGGCGGATTTAGGGGGCCCAGGCCCCCCTTTTACAAAAAAAATTGGTTGCTTAATATAGGGAATCACTGAAGCGTGACTGGAGCGCCCTCCCTCCTTAGGCAGTCAGTGGGCCCCCCATTTATGTAAATTTCTAGATCCGCCAGTGGTACCTCATATGAAAGTGTACCAATGTATAATCAGAAAAAGATAGTCTTCTTTGATATATGACAAGTCACTCTTTTCAAGTTAATTTCTGTATTATACATAACCAGGAATAATTTCATGACTGACTACTTGAGAGGCCGTAAATGTATGACAGAGAGCTGACACTATAAAGTTGCTCTATTAATTCATGCACAAATTGATGAAAGTGCTCTGATTAGAAACAAAAGTGCATTTAAAGATGTAATGTTATTAGTACAATTAAAAAAAATTGCTTGCATTGATAATTCATAACACACTGCCTAACGTTTCTTTTATGCCAATATGTTTATGTTGATTGAAACCGGCTACAGTAACATGCAGAGGCAGTTTTATAGGGTTTACCAGTGGGCTCCCTCTTCAACAGTACTTGTTCCAAACTTATGATAATGACTAGCCACTGACATATGTATAAAACGCAATGCACTGGTTTTAACGCTCCTCATTAACGTCTGTTCAATTGCCAAATCTGTTGAAATTCCTGCCCAATATCTGTTGCTTCTCCTAACAACGTGATATCCTTCACAGAACTTCGAATACATATCGGGATATTCCGTTTCTAATGTTTGCATTTGTTGAAGATAACAATAGGCTGATTTCAAATATAAATTGTGTCCGGTTGCAGCAAAGAAGGGTAGCATTTCCTGTACAGCATGCAAATGTAAAAACCAATCACCGGTTCTCTCTGCTTTTATGAATAGTTTCATAATTTTAATCATGTCCATATATTGAATCCAGAGTTTTGCAGTTGGATACTTCGACAGTCTTTCAAACTCGTTCTTTATCGATTGATAAATGTCTTCTACATTTTCGTGGTTTTGGATGTTTTCAAGTGATGTTTTATTGTGCAGAATTTCCAAAAATGTCTGCAAAGCAGATTCAAACTTTGCTTTGAGGGATGATTTATTTTGCTCTGTACTACTAGTGTCTATGACTTCCTTGTCCTCAGCATTGACTTCATTCACATTTTCATCTGTACTTGCTTCAATTCCAAGTAAGGAAACATCAATCATTTTTGATAAAAGCATAATGTATAAAGCACAATCGATTATGCTATGCCCTCGAACGGCTCTCGATACAGACTTTCCTGACATCATATGCTCTATTGTGTTTGATGCATAAATATTTTCTAATAACTCATAGAGCCCAGACGACTGCATGGTATGGCCAATACACCCAAGAAAACTCATCTGCATGTGAAAACCACCAAGGCGTAGAACAACAGATTTAAGTGGACTTTCTCTTGGCTCGTTGTGTAATATCATTAAGGCTTTCCAGTAGAGAGGTTGATCAAAAGTAATTGAAGGTGTAACTTGAAGGCGATTGGCTTCTTTACAAATGAACGATAATGTGGAGAAAATACAGGAGATGTCGCTAGGGTTCAAATCAATCATTGGTAAAAAGTGTATAGATGATTCTCCAGGATATGGTCCTTCTTGAACTGTCTGCATAAATCCTGACCAGCTGACACGTGGTGAATGAAGAGGCCATGATATCTTCAATAACGTCTCTAAGGTTTTCGTCCGGTCATTGTTATTCATACGTCTTAGTTCTTTCAAATTAAAACGGTGCATTTCAGCTGGTAATTTGTGGAATTTTATTTCAATTTTGCCGGATTTTATAATTTGTTCTGGTGTTGTATCTATTCTCGGAACCGGCTCTTTGAAAGTAATACCTGGTGTAACAGTAGCAATGATTCCCATACCGTGAAATGTGTCATTACCGTCTAAAGTGTGTAAATTATGATCCACATTGTCGGCCGAAAATATAATCGTATGCTCATCAACATCGTTTGGTAGATATGTATCTTGAGAGACTGCCGCGCTGGATTCAAAATTCAAAATTTCGCCGTACGAAGAGCAGAAACCAAGTGTATGAAGTACATCGATTAAGTATTTTGACGCAAAATGGTGGTGCAGTTGTATTCCTAAACCGACTTGTAGGGGTGCCATAATTACTCTCGGTCTGGTGGCTTGCATAACAGCTTGTCCTATCGAACAAATTTTTATATCAGAAGTCATACTGTTCAACAAAGTTGTCAAAAATGTTCTTAAGGATGACGGTAGGAACTCTTGATTAGCACTGATTGAAGACAATATGCTTGGATCTGGGTACACTTCCTTGTTTGTTGGAATGCTTTTTATGTCATTTAATATAAGTTTTGCTGCTACTTCAATCAACCTTTTCTGTTTCACTTGGATGTCTTCGTCTTTCGGTTGGTTATAAAATTCGTGCAGTATTTCTGATGCTGTCATTTTGAAAGTTACAACATCTGATTTCCCGTTAATTTCTGCTATAACAATGGATGTCCCAAAATGATCAAGGAGTTTCCTTTTCATATACTTGGAGCTGTATGGGTCATCTTCATTTTTGCAGTATTCTTTCATTTTTGCACAAAGATCTGAGATTGATAACTGTTCATCGTCATTTATTTCCAAATATGTCACTGTTTTCAAAAATGCTTCCGTTTGTGTCCAATTTGTTGGCCTTCCTTTGCCGACTTTCTGCACTTTTGGACTAGGTTCTTGCATATGTTTTGGTATTTGTCTCATTGTTCTGAAGTTTGTGCTACATACTTGATGATAAACTGCATCGACCGCTGGTAAGTCTCTGCCAAATTCTATTCGTTCTAAAACCTGATAACCCCATTCATCATTGCGATCTAAACATGTGGCCCTAACTGCATTTTGAAAGTCAAACGTGCGCACAGGGTAACAATCTGCACTTCTTTTGTTGCCATTCTTTTTTATTGGCAGTGCACAGAACAGACAATGGTCACGGAAGGAAAAGTTATTTGCAGCTGATCGTAACTGACGAGATTCCTCGCTTAGTACGGAACTATTTTCCAATTGTCTTATTTCTCTGTGGCGACAGAAATCCCTACGACAATCCTGATGTACTATTTGACCGGGACGAGTTTCAATACTAGTGTTCAGCACCTCATTGGCTCTGTTTATACCTTCACATCCTTTCTGACGAAGAAGTACCGTTTTCTCACCATTGTCAAGGGGCTGTTGGCAAAAAACGCATCTTGGTTCCATTTCAATCTGTAATAGTTCATCTGAAAAAAGATAAAGAATTATTAAATTACAAAATACAGGAAGAAAACTATTTATGAGCAATCTATATTCAAAATGTTCAAGTTACTTTTTTCATAAATTGGTCATGGGTTTGTCTTACAAAGAAAGATTGTTCTTTGGAACTTCAAGTAGCGCTTATCAATTAATCTGCAATAATAAAGATTTATATACAGATATCATATTTTTTTCTGTTCTTAGCCTAGCAAACTAATACGTTTTGTATTATTGTGTTAAAAAGCATCCAAGATGTATATTTGTTACTCCTCTGTTTGGTTATTTAAAAGTCGATGAAAAATTTGGTATCTTCTTATTTTTATTTGCTGCAGGTAGGTGTGTTAAAATCTATTTCAGATATTTGTTTCTACTTTACCTGATAATTTTACAGAGGTAGGTTTACTCGAAGTTTCAGATGATGCCATTGGAATATTAACATCAGGAAGTGTCTGTAAAAAATAAGTTTTAAAATATTGTATGTTGTGTAACAATTATAACTACTAAGCAACATTTATCCACTCAAAAATAGTATAGGCAATTAAATGTTTTATTTGCCTTATTAAAAGCTTATGTTCTTGTAAAACTGGTAAATATGTATTTAATATAGAGATACAAGTATTAGATAAAAAAATATTAATGATAATAATAATGATTATAGTCGAATAATAAATAATAGTAAATTGATTTCTGTAAATTAAACTTACTTTTTATACGATTTATTACAGTATACTCCTCAATCTTAGTTTGGGCTGATTCATTTCACCTATTAAGCTGTGAAAAAGTAAAAAAAGAACAAATGAGAACTTATCCGCTAATTTGTATTACACTAAATAAACATCAAAATAGAAAAAATCGCAAATATAATTTTTTCTTACTTTTATAAATGTTAAACCGGCGTTCCATAGATTAATTTTTCGTCGGCATCTCCCCATTTCACAATTTTAGAAAAATTACACCATTAAACAAGTTTCTTTTAACTAGATGTTGTTATGTCATTAAATTACGGGTTGTAACATGTTAAAATCTCGAAAAAGTTTTGTATAAAACGAAATAAAAGGAAAATTGTTTGTTGAGTGTTGCATCTTGGGAAGGTAGCGTCTGCTATTTATAGACGCGGATTAAAACATCTCAATCAGGGTTTATTGACATGAAATTGGGTTTAATTGAATCATAATCATAAAAAATAAGTTCATTGTATTGTAATACTTACAAAATTTCGTCTTTAAAACAATATCCTTTCTGTTTGTCGTCATGTTGACGTCATGATAAACAAAATTCTAAATACCGGATCGGCTATGGATCAGCGTTGGTGACATAATTTTTTTTAAGAATTATATTATGTATTATTTGTGAAATACAGTATATTTTGGTGGCGATTTTTTCTGTATTGTATAGTGATGGAAGGTGAATATTTTAACGTCTTTATTTTTTCTGTTGCAATTTGTTCTGGGTCAAACGGCAAACTCACTGGACTATAATTCGTCCTGAAATGTGTGGTCAGTTCTTTTTTGCCACAAAAATTGTTTTGCACCTGTTTCCCGAGATTGATGGTTTCCGAAGATGCAAATTCGCATGTATAGCTATAATGACATAATTTACAAGAAAAAGAATTTGTTTAAATTTCTTTGACAATTGACTGAAAATAAAAAATTACAGAAGTTAACATACAAACACACTGTCAACTGTCGGTATTACCTCTACTCCATGACTAAATATAACTAAAACACAAATATAAATTTGCCGACAGCCCGTCGAACGTGATAGACGCCGTATTTAATTTTTATCTCAAATAATTTAATTTCCAGCAGTACACATTTTAACAAATATTAAAACATATATACAATATTTCAAATATCAATGTATCCATAGTGTATTCGCTTAAATTTCTGAATGTTACCCTTCATAGATAGTCAAGGCCGTCCAGGAAAAACCAACAATCGTTCACATGATATATGAATATGAATGGAAACCTGTATCCGTGCCAATGCTCGAGCCTATCTCCGGATAAAAGTGGCGGACCACACCTTTAATTAGCAAATACATATACAAATAGAAAATCAGAAAAAACAACTTTAATTGCAATCAGCAATTAAAAATAAAGGAGCTTACTATGTTGAACGACGGCTAGAAAGTGAAGCGCTTGAAAAACACCAATATATCGAAAGACAAAATTCAACTTCTGATTGGTCAATTTTGTCATGCCTTATGAATATTTATGAAAACGTAACGACAATACAATATTTTCCCGCTTTACTATACGAACCGCGGGAAAATACAATTATACACCTTCCATCAAATAAAACAGTTAAATTATGCTTTTTCGTCAATTGAAACTTGAGTGAAAATCAATAATAATTACATTTTAAAAGAATGAATAAAGTCCTTAACCATTACAACATGTCTATATAGATACGTGACAAAAATAAGAACACAACTGAGGGCCCTCATGGGGTTTTTGATTATGTGATTACTTGGCCGTTTTTTTAATGATTATTTGATTATTAAGCCAAATATTTCATGATTATTTGATTACCTAGGACTGTATTTTTAGTTTATGATTATTTGATTACTAAAGATAAGCAAATATTTAATGATTATGTGATTATATTGGCAAAAAAAT
Source organism: Mytilus galloprovincialis (assembly GCF_965363235.1). Classification (NCBI taxonomy): domain Eukaryota; kingdom Metazoa; phylum Mollusca; class Bivalvia; order Mytilida; family Mytilidae; genus Mytilus; species Mytilus galloprovincialis. Next base: position 40,355,484 of record NC_134850.1, on the reverse strand, counting down.
GGTGATTATGTGATTACTAGGACCCCCCCCCCCCCCCCCCCCCATGAGGAGCCTCACAACTCGATGCATGTGTACAAAAAAATCACGTTCCGATATGGTAAGTGACGAGTAGTAGTAGTAGTAATAGTGGCGAGTACCGAAGTCTCGCCGCGGAAGAGATTACGATAAACCGCGAGATTCCAATCCTTCTTACTATACAAATCCTTGCATGTACATGCATTTGAAATATTTGAGATATATTTTTTCAAATTTTTTAGTTTTAGGTTCCACCTAGCTACCATTTTAGAAAACTGGGATTTCAATGCTAGTCTATAAGGGGTATTTGATTTTCATTGGTTGTGTAGATATGGAATCTTATTTTATCATGAAGTCAGATTTGAAAATGACTTGTGGAATGAAGTTGTCAGTAAAGACCGAATGTCAGTTTTAGTCCTATATATGTACTTTATCATACCACATCTTCTTTTTTATATTTAAAATTTTAGTCTTACATGTATATAATTATGTGTACATAGTATTATATCACTGATTCAGTGGCAATGGTAAATAGACACTGACAAGTCTTAGATAACATTTTATAGTTTTGAATGTTTGTTCATCAGTTGACTAAAATAAGGTGGAGGTGTGTTCTTATTTCCAACAGAGGGGCACTCAACCTATATCAATTTGTGCATGAGGCAGATTGATAGTTGCTGCATGTAGATACTGAATGATTATACCAAAAGAAAGTTTTAACTTGTGCATATATACTTAAAATACGATAAAAAAAATCATGTCTTTTCAGGACTTCTGATCCAACCGTGTAGTATGGCATGTTATTGAGATATGGTTTTGGTCGATGGATGTTCATGAAGGACCTGTAGTACAAAGTATATCACTGGATTTAGCTCTTTGTCTAAGTGTATTATTAAAGTACTTTGCTTTGAGCTCAGTTCATTGTTATGCAATTCATTCTTTGTGAAATAAAGATTTGACAGACAACTCTCATTTACAAGGATTTGTCAAAGAAGTATCACCTCTATGTACAATGTAAGTAATAGGGAGATAAAAGCATTTTATTTCGATTTGAACCAAACATTATATGTCCATTGACCAAATTTTAAAAAAAAGACCAAATTTACCCGACAATGCTACTCCCGCTACTAGCAATAGATTTTTCATATTTGAGCTTGAATCGGATCGTTTTTAATGACTAAATCTGTTAAAATCTTTCACATAAACTAATATGGCAAGCCGTTCTCGTCAAAACTATGTTTAAACCATTTTTCGAAAAATTTACACACTGAGAATTACAACAAAGCACACTGAGATTTAAAAACTTCAAAACGCACACTGAGAATTGAAAATTACACACTGAGAATTGAAAATTACACACTGAGAATTAAAAATTACACACTGAGATTTCATAAAGACGCAATGAGATTACATAAACTAATTAATTCAAATAAAATAGACACTTAAGTGTTTTTAAAGTGGTCAAAATCTTTCGTCAGATGAACCTGAAATTTGAGGCCAAAATCGGTCCTTACCGGACCTACTCCTTTGCAATATATACCAAAGGAGTTGAATTGTAAGTTTGATATATAATATTCTCATGCTGATAATAGATATAAGAAGATGTGGTATGAGTACCAATGAGACAACTCTATATCCAAGTCACAATTTATAAAAGTAAACCATTATAGGTCAAAATACGGTCTTTAACACAGAGCCTTGGTTGTTTCTTGAAACTGGCACATTTTGATATCTTTTAAACTTTTGAATACTATGACTTTTATTCGTGGGATTCAAGTTTTTATTTTTTCATGAATGGATTAATTCATGAATCTAGGTGTCCAACAAACTATAACAATTGTTGTCCAAATCAAGGCATGGAAAGATCCCCATGAAGGTTTAACTACATGAAAATGTGAATATGATCTAGAGAATACATCAGCAAATGCACTATGAACTGAATATTTACAACTTCAGACAGGGTTTTACCTGTTTCATCTTATGAGATTTTTAATACTCCTGAAAAACTAGTTTTGATTGATTAGAAACAGACTTTTGGTGATAATATGAGATAATAAAAATTTTCTTTCAGAGAAATGTTAATGGCCCAATTAACACCTTTGGTGATCATTAATCTGTTTCAACTATATTATTAGAAGTTAAAAGGAAAGAAAAGAATGAAGAATCATTTATGTCACCTTTATACATCTTTTTGATTATTGTAGGAACCAATATGTAAGAGTTGGTATGCATTGTGATTACAGCAGATAATAAAATCTTTATAAATGCCACTACAGACATTATTTGTACAATTATGGTTTCAGTTGTTCAAATTATTAAGTCTAGTTTATTGTTCTAACATTATCTTAGAGAAAATAATTGAGTACAGTTCAGGAAGGTAATTTATGTTCAATTAAAGATTTGTTCTAATTTGCTTATATATTTGATTTTTTTTTTGGCAGAATGTTATTTTTGAAGTTCATCAGCTACGAATCAAGAACTGATACTACAACCTCAAATTGTGAGGGTAATTGTCCCTACGTACAAGTAGATGTGTTGTCTGGGGATAGGTCAAATGGTGATTGTCGTCAGGCTGCCTACAATAATCCTGGAAATTACAAAAAGACAAGCAATGTAAGTTTTGGGGCTAAGTGACATCTCTGCTGATGGCATTGGAATAATTATATTTAACATTCTTAGTTGGTAAATAATGGAACGGCTATTAATTTTGATATTTTTGCCTGATTAAAATTATCCAAACATTAGGAAAATATATACTGCACTGATCACAGATAATTTTGTATTCATTCACAAGTTGTTTAGATTTGGGATGCTTTGAACTTGCCTCCTACTTCTTGATTTGTTGTCATTTTATGAGCGAGTTATTGCAATCTCTAGATGTCTAGGTGCAATATATTATGTGGGTCTCATATGGGGTCTAAGCGTGACACAGGATTGTTGATTTTTTGAAAGCGTGACACGTGAAAGTCAAAATAATGTGACGTGAAAACGGGAAATGAAGTCTTGAGCAGGACACAGGAAATTACAAAAAAAAATGAGAATTTCTTACGTAAATAGTGTACGTGGGATACAGGAATCTAACAAAACAGTATGCGGGATCTGGGATCAGAACCCCATAATGAGACCCCCTATTATGTGCTTAAATTTTGTTTCCATGTTTAGGGTCAAATGTCTACAGATACACGAACATTAGCTGCTACAGATCCCACCCCACCAAAGGTAATACATGTATGTTATAGTAATTAGTGGGCATATATTTAATTAATATTACAAAGATAAATAATGATAATACTGTTAGTTGCCATTTTTCATATATTTTGATTATTTACATTTTTAGCTCACCTGGTAGTCTATCTAATGTGAGCTATAAGCATCACACACATGTTCTCCACTAAAAACCAGTAAACCAAAAAACCAATCACAATCTTCGTTATGAAACCTTGTTCCAGATTTGTTCCTTATGTTCCTGTTGCAATCTACTTGCATGGTAACCACTACTGAAAATAAAACATAAGGGTACCGTAAAATGCAACTAATTGTTTAGTAATTAGAAATCAGAATAGAAAAATCTGACGATGTATCATATGCTCACTATTTCAAGATCTATACCAACTTTCTATATACACAAAAATGACCAGACAAATTTGAGTTATTGCCCTTAAATAATGAGTATGACGAATTTGCGCATTTTTGCCTATTATCTTAAAAATGCATTGTTCTCATTGAAATAATCAGCAAGTCAAGGTCAACAAATTTACCAAATAGCTAAGTTGTAGTTTGTTGATGTGTTACATATTTGTTTTTTATTCGTGGTTTTGTACATAAATCAGGCCAAAGATTTCTCGTTTTACATTTGTAAAACCCATTCATTGACTCCTTGAAAGAGTTATTGTCCTAATAATGATTTTGATCTCTAAACATGTTTGCCTTTTATGTTGAAAACAGTAATTAAACAAGAATGTGTCCCAAGTACACGGATGCCCCACTCACACTATCATTTTCTATGTTCAGTGGACCGTGTATTAGGATCAAAACTTTAATTTGGAATTAAAATTAAAAAAATCATATCATAGGGAACATGTGTACTAAGTTTCAAGTTGATTAGACTTCAACTTCTTCAAAAACTACCTTGACCAAAAACTTTAACCTGAACGAATAGACAAACGGAGGCACAGACCAGAAAACATAATGCCCCTCTACTATCGTAGGTGGGGCATAAAAAGTTATACTTTAAACTGCAAAATAATTATCAGTATAAGATGTGCAAAAATGCAACATAATAGAAAATCACGAAAGTCTTCTTACAGGAATTATTGTCCTTAATGATGATATTTGACCATCTTACAGGAATTATTGTCCTTAATGAGGATATTTGACCATCTTTTAGGATTTTGCAGAGTCATTTGAAAAACTATGATAGATAGCTATAAACTATTTGCAACAAAATGATCAGCAAATCAAAAATATCAAAAAAGACTACAACTTGTTAGAGGTTGTTGCCTTAAATTCAGATTTGACCAAAATTAGCAATTTTTTTTTAGATATTCAAATAAAATTCTTATAGATAGAAGTAAAACTATACACAGCAAAATGATGAATTAATGCCCCGAAAAGACCATTTTTAACAAATTCTAATGGTTTAATAATATCTTTAAAAGACACACAACATTCAACAAACCGCTACACAGAAGTTTAAAGAGACACATCTATAATACTAAAATTACGAGGTCCAATTTGTCAGCCGTCATCGGGTAAAAACGACAAATCAAAGAATTCAACTCTATATATAACTAATATAGGACAATGGTGTAAATTAAAAATTACACCACTCCAGACCCTTTTGTTTTCCACATAATCAATATTGCCAATCAGTAATTAACAAGTTCCGGGTCTAATCCGATACCGACACCAATAGTATATTCACCTGTTAGCTATTACCTTATCTGTACGTTCCGCATTTGACAGGCGCACCACCAAACGGTGTATTTAGGATTTTGCTATATACACGGGTCATAATCAAAGGGCTGACACTACTAAAGTCAATCATCGTCAAATTGTTCCCTATTGTAGCTTTATTCAGCAATCAGCAAGACTTTCTAAGATAACTAATATAGGACAATGCTGTTGATAAAAAAATACCCCATTCCTGGATAGCCTGGACCTTTTGTTTTCCAAATAATTAATATTTCCAATAATTGATAAGTTCCAGGTCGACGGGTTCAAACAGAAAGATTTGAAAGCAGAGAAAACTGTGTATCTTATAATCGGCATGACTTTATCAGATGACAATACTAATTACTAAAATAAGACTTAGGCATAGTTATATACTTTAATTCAGTCACGGACCCGCGATATCACGGGTGTGTACTTGTTACCTATTATTTATACATTTGTATTTGTTCACAGGGTTGGGGTGCAGGATCTCAGCTTCCATTCACATCAAGAATACCTGTAAATGGTGGTTGGTCAAGCTGGTCAGCATTTAAGGAATGTTCCGTCACATGTGGAGGTATTGATAGCTTCTTATGATAGAAATTATTTGAGATCAGAAAATCATATTGAACATAGCTTGTTGAAGTTGAAAAGAAAGTATTAATAGAATAATTAATTTTTCATCATAATTCTAAACACTTTGTTCTTGTAAAGCAAGGTGTCAAACATTGTACATTTATACATGGTAAACCAAATTTGCATAACAACTTTACCATGATATATATATGATCTATGAACAAACCAGAGTAAGATAAATCAGTTTTGTTAGTTACTTGACTGAACATATTTACCATAATGATTTTTGCACTGCAGAAAACAGTCCAAGGTCACCACAGCTAAAAAACATCCTGCAACCCAAGGCTTGCTTCATTGTCTACTCTAAATTCACACTTGTCTACTTTATATTTATTCAATGTTACAGGTGGAAAGCAATCTCAGTACAGAAGTTGTAATAATCCTGCTACTGCAAAGGGCGGCACCGACTGTGTTGGAGATGGTGTGAATTCTGTCAGTTGTAATGAGCATCCTTGTCGTAAGTATATTGAAATATAAAAATGTGTCATGCCACTTAAAAAAATATGTTCATTGATGGAAATAAAAGTTTTGTTCTTTTAGACTTCTTGTTTAAAGAGGGTTTTTTTATCACTTGAAAAAAATTGCAAATTTTGCCAGACATTTAAAAATAATGTTTGAATAAACCATGAGCAAAAGATACAGGAACCATATTGTGGATTATATTTGTTTACATTCAACGCAAATAAATAATTGCTTTTTTCTTGACAGCTGTCAATGGAAAATTCAGTGATTGGGGACAATGGTCATCATGTATCGTCAATTCTGGTTGTCAAGGTTACAGAGAAAGGAAAAGGTCATGCAATACTCCAGCTCCTCAACATGGGGGAATACACTGCACTGGTTCAGTAGAGGATCAAGAAGCTTGCAACAATTGCACCTGACCAGCAAAAAATGACCAAGGACTATTATAATCCTTTTTAGCATTTAGTTTAATGACATTGATTTTAAAAGTTGAATGAATAAAAAAACTTTCAATATCAACCTAGTGTCAGTTCTAATTTTTTAAGAAAATGTAAAATTGATCTAGCATTTCCAGTGAAATAGCTACAACTTCTAGCTGCAACAAATTATGGAAATCTGATATATAACATTAAGAAGATGTGGTACGATTGTCAATGAGACAACTCTCCACCAGAGTCACTAAATGACACAAATTAACAACTATAGGTCACTGAATGGCCTTTAACAATGAGCAAAGCCCATACCCCAAAGTCAGCCCAGAAATGACAAATGTAAAACTATTTAAACGAGAAAACTTGCCGCCTAATCTTAATATGTACAAAATAATGAATGAAAAACAAATATACTGCACAACAACATACAACAACCACTGGATTACACACTTGACTTCAGACAGGCACAAACAGAATGTGGCATTGTTAAAAATTAATCAGAAAGTATGAGTAAGGCAAAAGGTTGGACATGAATAAGGCAGCAAATAAAAGTTTAAAATGAAAAAAGGTAGAGGTCAACATGTAGTCTAAAATGGAAAATAGTATTCATCTCTAAATCACTCCAAAGACTTAAAAAAACTACATTACAATGATTTCTGAAATTTGGATTCAAGTTTTATGAGTCGGCTATACCCTGTGATGCGTTTTCAGATTCATCTGCAATCAACAACTTCCTGTTTACCAATCAATAACATCTTTTTATACTATTGATACAAGTGTGGACACAGATGAGTGTGGATAGTATGTATGGATGTTTGACAGTGTCTTATGACAAAATGAGTTCTATGTTTTTTCTATATGGTGTTATTAACTATGTTGCACGATGACAACCAATCTGAGCATTATGAGTGTTATTTATTAAATTTTTTATGCCCCCACCTACAATAGTAGATAGGCATTATGTTTTCTGGTCTGTGGGTCCGTTCGTTCGTTTGTCCCGCTTTAAGTTAAAGTTTTTGGTCAAGGTAGTTTTTGATGAAGCTGAAGTCCAATCAACTCGAAACTTAGTACACATGTTCATTATGATATGATCTTTCTAATTTTAAAGCCAAATTAGACTTTTGACCCCAATTTCACGGTCCATTGAACATAGAAAATGGAAGTGGGAGTTTCAGGTTAAAGTTTTTGGTCAAAGTAGTTTTTGATGAAGCTGAATTCCAATCAACTTGAAACTTACTACACTTGTTGCATATGATATGATCTTTCTAATTTCAAAACTCATAACTGCTCCAAAAGTAATCTGATAGAATTTCAAGCATTTTAAGCCAATATTATCAACATCTACTAATGAGTCTTAATATGTCTACATATCTAAAAAGTCATAGTATTCAAAAGGTAATGCAAAATTATTCCTTTTCATTTTTTTTGTTATATGGATACACATTTGAGTGATACATGTACCAATACAATATTTGTTGTGGTATGAAAGTGCAGTAATTAGCATTTACTGTAACTATGTTAATTCACACAAATTGCAAAATAAACAAATGAATGGACCAGATGCTCCGCAGAGCCCAGCTTTATACGACTGTAGAGGTCGAAGCCTGAACAGTTGGGGCTAGTATTGACACAACATTCAATCTGGAAACAGCTCTGAGTTTGAATTGTGATTAAATAGATGACACAGCTTAGGTTTCTGACACAGAATGAATGTGGTCTAATGAACTTAAATATTTGTTTTGCTTTTGTGTTAGGAGCAATTCACTATGCTGCTGAATATTAATCCTTTCAAACAAAAATATCTAAAGAAATTTTCTTTTTAATTTCTGAAATGAGAAACATTTAGAGGAGACAAACTTCAGTTAAGAGATCAGAAACTAAAAAAATGTATAATTTTTCCATTTGTAAAAGGGCATACCCTAGAAAGTGCTTGCAATCACTGAATGGTTATTAATGACTGCTTTAATTTATCAGTTGGTAATAAAGTGAATATTGCATTGTATATTGTATAATTGATTTAAGTTGACTGAACAAAGAAAGATAACTCCAATTTTCAAAGAAGATTTCATAAAGCATTGGTATTAGGTAATTCAAGAACCATTCTGGACAAACTCCAATTAAGGGTCTTGAATTTACAAAAATGTTTGTTTTTGGTCCGTAATTATTAGACTGTTTGTCCCATAACCCACACAATATATCCGAACCTTCTACTTATGGTATTAAACATTGTGGTACAATTTCAAAACAATTGAAATACTTATACACAACTTTTTAAACCGACACTAGATTAAAGCTTGTTTTGGGCACCTTTGTACCCCTTATTCCTAAACCTTAGGGACCATAACCCCCAAAATCAATCCCAAGCTTCCTTTTGTGGTTATAAACGTTGTGTTATAATTTTGTTGATTTCTGTTGACTTATAATAAAGTTATTATCCAGAAACCATCTTTCGGACAGGATACCAATTTACGACCCCAAATTTTTTGTGGTTGTATAAAAATGTTGAACATGTGCAATGAAGTATAGTTTTAGAAATCGATTAGGGAGCTACCATTTGATTTTTATGGGGGGGGGGGGGGGGGGCTAGGATGAAAAATTTTGTCCTGCCTTTTTTTTTAGTTGTAATCTATGTCCTGCCTTTTTATTTTTCAGTCTATTCGGTCCTGCCTCTTTTTTTCTTAGCTTATCCTGACTTTTTTACAACAATTGTCATCCTGCCTTTTTTTTTTTGCCAAGTTACTCATCCTGCCTTTTTTTTTACTCAAAATCCTGTCCTGCCTTTTTTTCAAATTTCATCCTAGCTCCCCCCATAAAAATCAAATGGTAGCTCCCTTAGACTGGATAGGCCTTATAATTTTTTTCCCTCCTAATTGAAGGACCGTTTACACTCAGGGCCGAGTCATCAGCAGGCAATACAGATGTATTAAAACAACCTAGCATCATATTGCTAGTAGTGGGAGTAGCATTGTCCGGTAAATTTGTTCCCACTTTTTTTTATAAAATGTATGGTTCAAATCAAAATAGAATGCTTTTATCTCCTGAATACTTACATTGTACATAGAGATGATACTACTTTGACAAATCCTTGTCCATTAGAGTTGTCTGTCAAATCTTAATTTCACAAAGAATGAATTGCATAACAATGAACTGAGCTCAAAGCAAAGTACTTTAATAATACACTTAGACAAAGAGCTAAATCCAGTGATATACTTTGTACTACAGGTCCTTCATGACCATCCATCCACCCAAACCATATCTCAATAACATTCCATACTACATGATTGGATTCAGAAGTCCTGAAAAAGACATGACTTTTTTTATCTTGTTTTAAGTATATATGCACAGGTTAAACCTTTATTGTGGATATAATCATTCAGTATCTAGCAACTATCAATTTGCTTCATGCACATATTGATATAGGTTGATTGCTCCTCTGTTGGAAATTAGAACACACCTCCATCTAATTTTAGTCAACTGACGAAGAAAAATTCAAAACTATATAAAATGTTATCTAAGACTTGTCAGTGTCTATTTCCTTTGCCACTGAATAAGATTCCATATTTACAACCAATGAAAATCAAATATCCCTCTAATAGACTTAGCATTGAAATAGTTTTCTAAAATGGTAGTTATGTGGAACCTAGAACTAAAAAAATTGAAACAATATATCTTAAATATTTCAAATGCATGTACATTTAATAATTCTCCAAAATTCACTTTATTTTTCCTTTTTTGGTTTTCTGTTGGAGACTGTATATTGACCTCTATATAGCCTTTTCAACTTATAAAAGGGGGGATACATTTCCATAGAATTAAACTTTTCTGAAAGAATTGATTCCATTTATTTTCAATAAACAATAAATATTGAAGTCTATAACAGGCATCTAGGAACAGGCTCAACATTATTTCTAAACATGTATTAATATATACCAAAATGTGGACAAACCTACATTAAATATTCTACTTCAACGACTTTAATTAGTGGAGTAGATCAAATTAAAAAGTCACAATGGTTAAAAACTCCAATGGCCAATGATGGCAGTCTTTCCTGCTAAAATCTTGATGTGTAGAATGTGATATACCATTTTTGGGTCTATATACTGTCCTTTAAATTTAGGTCATTTTGACACGGCAAAATATGAAAAAAAATGTAAACTATGGTCTGGAAAGCACACAGTTTGTGATATTTTAAGGTATCTTTACTAAGAAAACCTGCAAATCTCAGTGGCAGATCCAGAACTTTTCAAAAAGGTGTGGGGGCTCTGATGGACCAGAGGGTTGCCCACTCCCATCAAGCTTCAATGATTTCTTACATATATGTCATAAGCTAAATTTCCCCCACCCCCTTGGTCTGTCTATGCATCTGTTTATCGTTCTGCGAAATAGTACTAATACTAATTTTTCCCCTCCCTTACCTGGACCTAGACAGTTGCTTACCTTTGTAAACATTTTATAATTATAGTCAGGTATATATTGATTGAGAGTAACTTACATAGTAGTTAATGGGACTCTTTTTCACACGGTTCTGTGAAATATAATACGGCAAATATATACCCGTACATAATATCCGCATAACACAGAAATCTGATAGATTTTCACTCCTCTGGGAAAAATCAACCTGTGAAATGAAATACCATGCCTGGAAAAAAATTACCGGGACAAATTATCCTCAGGATAAAATATCACAGAGGACGAAATAAACCGTTACATTACATGAGAAGCCGGTTTGGTTACAAATAATTATGTCACGTGAAGGCGCACTGACGTCACAATTTGCATTAATTTTGCAATACACTACAGTTCACTCATACAGAACCCATTATCATGCAAACATGCAACGTGAATGTGATTGGTTATCAAATAATACAGAATTTATGCACGTACAGTTAATATAGAAGAAATTAGTTCATCAAATGTGAGTTCGTGATCTTGTGGTGAAGACCGATGGCTACAGTGCTGAAAGTCCTGAGTTAGATTCTCACTTGGGGTGCTAAAAATATCAGTACATCAGAAGGGTAATTTTCACCCTCTCACACACATCTTTGTTAATGTTCCGGGATTGTTGAAAACTTGAATATTCATCAATATTTGATTTTGTGGTTTTAACAATCCAGACAGACCAATAGCAATAAGGTGTTTAGGAAAACATGACCTAAAACCTCCTTCATATATGACAAAAATACATGGGAACTCATATTGAATGGTCAAATGTGTTCAATATGAAAATTGAAATTAAGATGGTAAAATCAAATATTAGCCGTTACTGTAAATGGACTTAAAGTATGACTTTTCAGCAAATTTAAAGGGAAATGACACGGAAGGGGCCAAATAGTGTTCAAGGGGAGCAAATGCTATTTAAATTAGTATGCAGGTTTTAAATATAGAGGGAAGTTGAGTCATCTTTTTGGGTGAAGTTAAATACTGACTAGTGTGTGGTTCTCATTGGGTCTAAGCGTGACCAATATTGACAATTTTTCGCAAGCGTGAAACGTGAAAGTCAAATTATTGTGTCATGAAAACGGGAAATGAGGTCTGTCGTGAAAACGGGAAATGGGGTTCTGCAGGACCCCGGAAATGACAAAAAAATGAAAATTGCTCATGTACATAGTGTAAGCGGGATATGGGAATCTGACAAAACAGTAAGTGGGATCTGGGATCAGAACACCCCCCCCCCCCCCCCCCCCAATGAGACCCCCTTATGTAGATTTACCTTCTAATTCTATATAAAAAAAACACAACTAAGAACTACGTTTAATTCACTTTGACTACTGATATGCAAACCTAGAAATATTTCATAAAATAGTGATTGAAAGATTCATAACACTTTGAAAGGATAATTCAGACACGTGTTACGCGGGGAGCATGTTTTAAATTTGTTTACAAATAATAATGTCACGTGATCGCGCACTGACCTCAAGTTGCATCGCCCTTACAATTCACTAATACATGACCATTTTCATGCAAACATGCAACGTGAATGTGATTGGTTATCATATAATACAGAAATAATGCATGCACAGTTTTAGAAGAAATTAGTTCAATAAATCGATGCGATTTTCACTTTTGACACGAATAGGTCGGGTTGACATTACTGTCATCGGAGATAATATTGAGATAAATGGGATAAAACGGAACGTCAAAAAGGTCTAGAGGAGCACATCAGTAGAACCTTAACATTAATAAGTAATACTTACCAAAATTTCTCTAATTAAAGAACTATATAACTGAAATTTCACAAAGATAACGGTAAACATTTTGTTGATGGTGATGATGCTATTATCGATCCGTTGAATTCAGGGTCAACGGAATTTTTTGCGTTGCGTTTAAATCATTGAGGCCATCTATTTTTATCGCGGGTTCCACATATATAAATCGGAATTAAAGAAAAAATGGAATGTTGTTAGCAGAATCAAAACAGAAATGATGAACATTGCAACATTTTCAGCAAAATATAAATAGGATGGAGGATCTGTGTATTCACATTATTTGTAAAACTCTCCTTATTCATGTGAAGCGTGTGCTTTACATCGAGGCTTGCTATGCTTATCATTGACGCCACAGTACTTCAACCAATCAGACAATGTTTATTTTGGGCATTTGACTTTTTTTAACTCAGATTTTGGAATATTTTAATCGAAATTATAGAAAAATGGAATGTTGTTAGTACATATAAAATAGAAAATGATGAATACTTTTAGCTAAAGATAATTTGGATGGGGGTTCTGTGTATTCACATTATTTGCACAACTCTCCTTACTGATGCCATATTTTGGAATTTCCGTGACCTAAATGGTTCGCGAAAATTAATATTTTTATATATAGTATAGTAATAATAATGCCGTCACAGCAGGGGTATCATCAGACTGAGTGAGCAGTAGCTCATAGTTTTACTTGTTTATTCTTTGTCATCAATATCAAAATTATAAGTGAACAAAAACCAAAGAAATAGCAAAACAGATGCCCCACTTGCACTATCGTGGTAATAAGTTTAAAGTTGATTGGACTTTAACTTCGTCAAACACTACCTTGACCAAAAACTTAAACCTAAAGTGGGACAGACTGGCGGATGAACGAACTAACGGACGCACAGTCCGGAAATCATAAAAACAGCTATTTCTGAAGAAAATTCTTCTAAAAAGGAAAACGATCAGAATAAGATCTACAAATATGTCAACATGACTGAGATTGCAGTTACCTCATAAATACAAATACTTGGTGTGCAAGTTTTACTGGTCCTGTAGAAAACTTATTTCAAATAAAATAGAACATCTTAAATTTTACATTGATGTTGTTAATTAAGCTTGGAAATTTAAATACAATTTGAATAAAAAAAATCTAAAAGGTTTACCTATTCAAAACAGTAGTTAAATCTTTGGATAATGATTTTGTTGGTATAAGTATTGATTTTTTATGCCCCACCTACGATAGTAGAGGGGCATTATGTTTTCTGGTCTGTGCGTCCGTTCGTCTGTTCGTCCGTCCGTCCGTTCGTCTGTCCGTTCGTCCGTCCTTCTGTCCCGCTTCAGGTTAAAGTTTTTGGTCAAGGTAGTTTTTGATGAAGTTGAAGTCCAATCAACTTAAAACTTAGTACACATGTTCCCTATGATATGATCTTTCTAATTTTAATGCCAAATGAGAGTTTTTATCCCAATGTCACGGTCCACTGAACATAGAAAATGAAAGTGCGAGTGGGGCATTTGTGTACTGAGGACACATTCTTGTTTATTAGTAAATTAAAACCATATAAAATATAACACATATGTTCTTTCAGGGTACTACAATCTGTAGATACCTATATTTTGGCTGTGCAACAAGGTCATGTTTTTCTCTGACTGGTAATGGTGTCTTTATACTTAATTCTTTGGATGTTGAATGTGTAGCAATTGATATTTTGTCTAAGATACATAACTTTTTTATTAATTGTTTTGTCACTTAAACTGTGAGTACTCTCTAATCTGTACTTTTTTTCTCACAAGGCGATAAGGGCCAAGCGAGCTCTTCTTGATCACTTGGCATCTGTCTAATAGTTGAAATCTGTGTTGAAAGTCTTTAAAAAGAAATAAGGTTTAAAACAGGCAACATTATCAATTGCAATGACCTATGAAAATAACGGAAATTTTAGATAAACCACCTTACAATAATCTGATACTTATATTAGTTGGAACCCTGTCATGAAAACTCAATGCAGACCAAAAAACATGAAAATAAGGTCCAGGTCAGATGTACCTCATCAGACAAACACGTTAACCTTTCAATCATTCTGTATACCAAATACAGTTAACTTATTTTTATGCCCCACCTACGATAGAAGAGGGGCATTATGTTTTTTTAATATCTTTTATAACTCTTTTTTACTTCGGAGAAATAATCCTAATAAAAACAAGAGTGCACATGCTGAAATGTCTCGCCTTCTTTACCAATCATTAATAGTATGTTGATAGTCCTAAATATAAAGCTTTATTACAATTGTCATATAAACTTAACATTAACCAAGAAAATTAAACATTGACCTTAATGAACCATGAAAATGAGGTCATGGTCAGGTGAACCATGCCAGGCAGACATGTACAGGTAACAATTCTTCCATACACCAAATATAGTTGACCTATTGCATATAGTATTTGAAAAAACTTAACTTTGACCAATGAACAATGAAAATGAATGAGGTCAAGGTCAGATGACACCTGCATGCTAGACATGTACATCTTACAATCATTCCATACAACAAATATAGTAGACCTATTACATACAATATAAGTAAAACAGACCAAAACACAAAAACTTAAATAAAACCACTGAACCATGAAAATGAAGTCAAGGTCTGATGAAACCTGCCAGTTGGACATGTACACCTTATAGTCCTTCCATACACCAAATATACAAGACCTATTGCTTATAGTATCTAAGATATGGACTTGACCACCAAAACTTAACCTTGTTCACTGATCCATGAAATGAGGTCGAGGTCAAGTGAAAACTGTCTGACGGTCTGACGGGCATGAGGACCTTGCAAGGTATGCACATACCAAATATAGTTATCCTATTACTAATAATAAGAGAGAATTTAACATTACAAAAAATCTTTAACTTTTTTTTTCAAGTAGTCACTGAACCATGAAAATGAGGTCAAGGACATTGGACATGTGACTGACGGAAACATCGTAACATGAGGCATCTATATACAAAGTATGAAGCATCCAGGTCTTCCACCTTCTAAAATATAAAGCTTTTAAGAAGTAAGCTAACACCGCTGCTGCCACTGGATCACTATCCCTATGTCGAGCTTTCTGTAACAAAAGTCGCAGACTCGACAAAACAAGAGTGCACACGTTGAAATGTCTCGCCTTCTATACTAATCACTGATATTATGTTGATAGTCCTTAGTATAAAGCTAAGCTTTATAACAACTGTCACATAAACTTAACATTAATGAACCGTGAAAATGAGGTCACGTTCAAATAAAACCTGTGCGACTGACATAAAGATCATAAAATATTTCCATACACCAAATATAGTTGACCTATGGCATATAGTATTAGATAAAAACTTTGACCACTAAACCATGAAAATGAGGTCAAGGTCACATGACATCTGCCCGCTAGAGATGTACACCTTACAATAGTTCCATACAACAAATATAGTAGACCTATTGCATATAGTATGAGAAAAACAGACCAAAACACAAAAATTTAACTTTGACCACTGAACCATGAAAATGTGGTCAAGGTCACATGACATCTGCCCGCTAGACATGTACACCTTACAATCGTTCCATACAACAAATATAGTAGACCTATTGCATATAGTATGAGAAAAACAGACCAAAACACAAAAATTTAACTATGACCACTGAACCATGAAAATGAGGTCAAGGTCACATGACATCTCCCCGCTAGACATGTACACCTTACAATTGTTCCATACAACAAATATAGTAGACCTATTGCATATAGTATGAGAAAAACAGACCAAAACACAAAAATTTAACTTTGACCACTGAACCATGAAAATGAGGTCAAGGTCAGATGACACCTGCCAGTTGGACATGTACACCTTACAGTCCTTCCATACACTGAATATACTAGCCCTATTGCTTATAGTATCTGAGATATGGACTTGACCACCAAAACTTAACCTTGTTCACTGATCCATGAAATGAGGTCGAGGTCAAGTGAAAACTGTCTGACAGACATGAGAACCTTGCAAGGTATGCACATATCAAATATAGTTATCCTATTACTTATAATAAGAGAGAATTCAACATTACAAAAAATTTGAACTTTTTTTTCAAGTGGTCACTGAACCATGAAAATGAGGTCAAGGACATTGGACATGTGACTGACGGAAACTTCGTAACATGAAGCATCTATTTACAAAGTATGAAGCATCCAGGTCTTCTACCTTCTAAAATATAAAGCTTTTAAGAAGTGAGCTAACGCCACCGCCGCCGTAGCCGCCGCCGGATCACTATCCCTATGTCGAGCTTTCTGCAACAAAAGTTGCAGGCTCGACAAAAAAACTATGGACTAAAATATTCAAAGAAACAAATTCTTAATCCGAAAACTGAACATTAATCACTGAACCATGACTTTGTAAGGCTAGGCGATCTCTCATAATGGTAATGATGGACAGCTGTTAAAAGTCCTGTGGCAATTAAATGCATATTCAGGACAGGTACATGAATATTAACCCTGCTTTGTGCAATCCACAAGAAGAGCAGCAGCAAATACCAATTTTTGCGTCGTTTAGGTTTTAACATGCCAGAGTTCCAACTTGAGGCGAACACACTGATGTTATTGTATAAAAGACTCCTTAGTTGTAAATGTCTGTGTCATTTGGTCTCTTGTGAAGAGTTGTCTCATTAGGAATCGCACCACTTCTTTTTTATGTATACCTAGCAATGAATCCATATACATTTGTACCAAATATAGTTGTCCATATTACACATAAAAATGGGGTAACTAGTCAAATAAAAAGACCATTTGGCATCTTCATACAAATATGGAGCTATCCAGCACCTTTAAAGTTTGGACAATAAAGTTTTAAAAAAGACAACCCTGTTAAGTATCCCTAAGTTCTGCTGATGATACAGACTGCCAAGCCAATGATAATGATAGACGCCAAGTGATGGAAATATAATTAAATATAAATAAATATAATTAAAGCATTTGCATGTGTCATACCCTCGATCATAGAAACCTCTTCCCCCTTTACTTGTCATCCAGATACAATTTAGATAAGATGATTTTCCAAATAAATTTTAATTACCAATTATTATGATCCTACATGATACAAAATAACCAAATGAAACCAAACACAAGCTGCTTCTTTTAAGATGTGTGTAAATATCAAACAAACAGTTACTTGTGATATGCTTTTGATCACGGTTGTAAATTATCTTTAAATAAAAAGAAGGAAAAGGATCTACATCATGGGTTTGGTATCAGTAGCAAAATAGTACAATAATGCAAAATAAATGACAGTACTGAGGATACTATCTATTTTCCTGGTTGTTTTTATTATAGGGGGAAATAATCCTAATGTAATTTCTTAGTCTATATAATTACGTATAAAAGTTTATGAATTAAAATAAAATCATGTAAATTTTTTGATAAATTTTGTAACCATTTAGTGACAATTCTTTGTTTAATATATAAACTTAAGGCTTTCTAGTCCTTACTTAACTTTAAATAAATAATAGAATTCCATAAAAACAAAGAATCCTCAGTTTGTCTCAACTTAAAAATGACATCCAAAAACAATACTTATACAAAGTAAAACTGTGGTAAAAGCTATAATATAAAAATATTAAAACATGCATGTACAAATTATTTTTTGAGAATTACTCAACTTATTTACTGGGTAATTAAAACAAACTAAATATCTTGATTGGTGCAAAAATGATTAGATTACCAATGAAATAGCAGAGTTGGAGAAAATTTGGTTGATTATTTAGGAAATCACTGAAGTACCACTGGAGGAGGCCCTCTAAGAATCGGTGAGCACCCCGTAGATATGGATATTTTAACACCCTGAAGTACCCCAGTACACCATGAGGCGTCTTAGTCCGAATCGGGCGAGTTTAATGGAAATTCGGGTACAAACTTTTGTGGGGAAAAAATTGTTGATTATAAAGGGAATCATTTGGGCTGGCCTGGTCCCCTCTTAGGCAGTCAGGAGTAAAAACCAACTCAAAACCCAAACATTTTTATTTGGGTTCAAAAACTTAGTAGTTAAAATATTAAACAGGGGACTAGTTTCATATTCTCTTTTCATAGTGTTCTGCCATCAAAATCCTACTACTTTGGAACAACAAAATTCATTTCACAAAGCACTTGTAAGGCTTAAATGTACATAACTTAAAAATATATTTAAACCTATGTACGTCTTGTGGGTACTTTGAGAAACCATATGGCATACCTTTGGGACCCCTCAAAAAACAATAATTTCAGTTTAATTTTTTATCAATCACAGAACAATAATTGAATGCAATTAATATAAATAAAAAAAAATCTATAATTTGTAATTCAATACAGCAATAAAAATACAATTTGTTAAAAAATCATTCTGCTTACAAGACTACTGTCTACAGATTGTTCAAATAGAGAAAGTAACAGTTCATTCGATTGTTTGCAGGATTATTGAGGATTTTACCATACAAGGCAGCAACTGTTACACTTTCAACTGAAAAGAAATAAAGTTAAGTTTCAATTATTTTATCAAAATAATCTTAAGGGTATATAATAAAATTCAATTTAAAAAAAACACATATCAATGAATGTGAAAACTCTTTCTTATTTTTGCTACTTCATTTTACTGAAATCTGTCAATACACAAAAATAAATTTTCCAAACTTTACAATTATGAGACTTGACATCAAATACCTGAGCAATTATTGGAAATATTTAACACAGTGAATGCAGAAGCTTATGGTAAGTTTACTTAAAAGTAAAATTTAATGAATATTTTGTTATTTGTTGTTTTATTGACCCTTACTCAGATCCAAACAAAATTTTTTCCATGATAAAAAAGTAGAAATAAATTCTTTTGAAATTTGTAATGAAAATATGAATGACTGAATGTAAAGCAGTTATCATACATGATCATCTTTTTATGATAGCTAAGTTTTACTTGATATCAAATTATCTCCCCTTCACATCTGGCCCAAGACCACAATTAATGAATCCACTTTTTCGTTAAAGTTCCCTTTAATTAATTATAGTGTATTTTTTCTTTATTTTTTTTTCTTTCCCTTTTTCATACATTTCTTAGTTTTTCTGGGGTGGAAATGAAAGAAGAGAGCTGAAATAAACTTTTGGATGTTTTATTTTAACTGATTTTGATAAGGAAAGAGTGATTCGGCCAGGTGCAAAAAGGTAGTATTTACACTTTTCGGATCATCTCTTGACTTGCCTATAGGGGTATGGATGTGTATTGGTCAAATTTGTATGATGTAAACATGCAATTTTTCTGAAAATTGCATATATTTTTGAACTTGAACTGTACATTGCACACACCAAAAATTAGACAAAAAGAATAGCCAAATTTTTTTTAATGCGACAAAATGTTATAAAGAACTGATAGAGGAATTAATTGTAGTCTTGGGCCTAATCTTGTTCAGGGCAAGGGAGACATATCAGTAAATATAGATACACTTCTAAAGTAAAGGTACAACATTTTACATTGACATATATTTAGGATAGCTATATAGATATCTAGGGGCATTTAAAATTAGATACATGTATAATAAATAAATTTAAATTGTTTGTTGATTAATAAATTCTTACCTTAAAACAGCTCTAATAACTCCCCAAGCAAGTAACCCCAAGGAAACTTGTGATGCTAACCTGTAAAACAAAGTTCATGGTCAGTTATACTCAACTTTCAAAAAATATGTACATCATAATAATTGTTTAAGTTCTCAGCTAACAAACAAAATTCTGCAAGAAAATAATTGGTATTCAAAATCAAACTAATGGTTCTGTTTTTTGACCTTTGTAAGGTTTTTTTTTTTTTATCTGTCCAACACAGTCCCGATTTACATTTTCAATTTTATTAAGTTAGCAAAAAATAAACTTGTATTTCATCATATTGTATAGTATTTCAAACCTTAAAATTTTTTATTGATGTCAAATACTATTGAAAGTATTAAAAATAAAAGCTTTAATACCTACCAACATGTTAACAATATCAGATATCCATGTCTTACTCCCAACACAAGGAAAACATTGTAATTTCAACAATCTGAAATAAAAAAAAATGTTTAAAAGATAAAATAAAGAAGAGAAGCATAATTATGCCTTGTATCATTTCTTATAAATTTGTTATATAATATCTTTAAAATATTGACTTAAATACAAGTTATAAAAAAATGTTATGAAATGATGCAGATATCTTCAATATTACACAAAAAACTTTAATAAATAAAAAGTTTTAAAAGTCTATAATAATATTATTATAAATTTTGAGGAACATTTCAACTCACCACAGATTTTTCCTGGTAAAGCCTCAGACTTGGTTGAAGATATAATTGACCATCTTCCTCAGAGCTGCTATCATAACTGCCAAGGAGGTCCATATCCTCGTTATTTTATTGTCCATTTGCTTTCAGAAATATCATTATACATGTATAAAAAAAAATATCAGATGCACTTTACAGTTTTAACAAAATCAGTTTTTTTTTTAATTTCCCCTCATCAAATCAATGGTTACGTTACCCACTATTTCTCAAACCCTCCAAATCTATTATCTATATATAGAGCTCTGCTTACATATTTTTTTTTTATTTACAGAGCTCTAAATAATAGTCATTTTAGCTAGTATACATCTGATATTTAAATAAAATGTGTACAAAAGTGAATATTTAAATAAAAAAAGTTATTTTCCCTATAAACACTTAGGAAATTTAAAGTATGAGGAGTATAACAAGGGAATTACCTCCCCTTGCCTTGAAAATAGAGGGACCCTGTCGAGACTCCACATCCTTCCTATATTCAACAACAATACAAAATATAGTATAATTAAAATGAAAAATAATACGGTATGTAAAAACTACAACACATTTCAAAAACTAATTTAGTACTTTAACTTTTACCTAAGGGCCTTGGTGGCAGTGGTCTAAGAAGTATCATTGTATCTCTAGCATGTCAAAATGAGGTTGAGAATTCAAACCCAACCTGTGGTAGGTGTGTTTGACTCAAAGCTTAATTGACAGTTCCCTGGGGGAAAAGTTGGTGGGTATCTACTGTTACTTTTATCTTTTTCAACCCATAAAAAATGGCCATCAAGATATTACAAATTGGGCTGAAAGTGGCATTATACACCAAAATTCAATCAATCAATCTTTTTTCACCAATATGTTCCTTTACTCTGCTTCTTGTGAAATAATTGTAATTTGTTTAGCTTAAAGCACTGCAAAAAAACAACTAGAGGCTCTAAAGAGCCTGTGTCGCTCACCTGGTCTATGTGAATATTAAACAATGGACACAGATGGATTCATGACAAAATTGTGTTTTGGTGATGGTGATGTGTTTGTAGATCTTACTTTACTAAACATTCTTGCTGCTTACAATTATCTCTATCTATAATAGTACTTTCTGTGGAAAATGTTATTGAAAATTTTCAAATTTTAAGAAAATTGTTAAAAATTTACTATGAAGGGCAATAACTCCTTAGGGGGTCAATTAACTATTTTGGTCATACTGACTTATTTTTAGTTCTTACTTTGCTGTACATTATTGCTGTTTACAGTTTATCTCTATCTATAATAATATTCAAGATAATAACAAAAAAAAACAGCAAAATTTCCTCAAAATTACCAATTCAGGGGCAGCAACCGAACAACCGATTATCTGATTCATCTGAAAATTCCAGGGCAGATAGATCGTGACCTGATCAACAATTTTACTTCCTGTCAGATTTGCTCTTGATGCTTTGGTTTTTGAGTTATAAGCCAAAAACTGCATTTTACCCCATGTTCTATTTTTAGCCATGGCGGCCATCTTGGTTTGTTGGCCAAGTTACCGGACACATTTTTTTAACTAAATACCCCAATGATGATTATGGCTAAGTTTGGTTAAATTTGGCCCAGTAGTTTCAGAGGAGAAGATTTTTCTAAAAGATTACTAAGATTTACGAAAAATGGTTAAAAATTGACTATAAAGGGCAATAACTCCTAAAGTGGTCAACTGACCATTTTGGTCATGTTGACTTATTTGTAGATCTTACTTTGCTCAACATTATTGCTGTTTACAGTTTATCTCTATCTATAATAATATTCAAGATAACCAAAAACAGCAAAATTTCCTTAAAATTACCATTTCTGGGGCAGCAACCTAACAAAGGAATGTCCGATTCATCTGAAAATTTCAGGGCAGATAGATTGTGACCTGATGAACAATATAACCCACATGTCAGATTTGCTCTTAATGCTTTGGTTTTTGAGTTATAAGCCAAAAACTGCATTTTACCCCTATTTTCTATTTTTAGCCATGGCGGCCATCTTGGTTGGTTGGCCGGGTCACCGGACACATTTTTTAAACTAGATACCCCAATGATGATTATGGCCAAGTTTGGTTAAATTTGGCCCAGTAGTTTCAGAGGAGAAGATTTTTGTAAAAGTTAACGCAGGACGACGCCGGACGCCGGACGCCAAGTGATGAGAAAAGCTCACTTGGCCTTTCGGCCAGGTGAGCTAATAACAAAAAGTTGTAAAAATATCTTACAACTCAGGAAACTCAAAAAACAATACATTTTGTTTTTCTTTTCTTTTTTTTTTTTAGATTCTCCATTCTGAACTGACTGGAAGCCTTTGGACTAGACAGACCATTATTAGGTTTACAAGTAAAATTGGTCCGTTTCATTTCATTTTCAAAGTAAAATGAAATACAGTTACTGGGGGTGGGGGATAAACGAATAAGATCTAAATTATGAAACATCTCCATATGCACGATAAGAAAAGTAAGAGTAATTTTGAAATTTTAAATACAAGCTTCCAATCTAGTTGAAAATGGAGAATCTTTACACATTTTTTTTTTGTGTAAAAATTTACATTTTTTGAAACATATACAAAAAATTTCTGAATAATATTCTTCCCTGTTAAATCACATAATCAATGTATGCGGCAGCCAGAGTTTCCTGTAAAAGAAATAAACATTCTTAAACAAATGATCAAACCTATATAGAAATTTAAACATCATCTGATACAATTATTAGCCAATAAGGACGAATAAGTAATCAATGTGTGTCTTGATTAATTTTCGTTTATTCTTTTTTATGAATCATTGCATTGGTTTTCGTGTTTAAAATTGTTTGACATTTTGTCATATTCAGTACCTCTTATTGCTTACTTTAAAACTGGTACTGTAAAATCAGAAATTATTGCATGCATCTATATTTGTGATTTTTTAATAAATGGACAAAAATGCAATATTGATATTACCGATTTCAGAAAAATCTACCTTCAAAGTTATGCATGAGAGATTAGAATGATGAATATGAGTACCTATTGTGATATTCAACCAGTTGTATTATTAAAATTCATAATGATTTTGCTCATTGCTGAATGTTTTACGGTGACTGTAAGTTGCTTCTCTTATTGATAGTTGTGTATTTGGCATCTTATAACCTCTCTTTATTCTTATATACCCTTATAGAATTGAGAATGGAAATGGGGAATGTGTCAAAGAGACAACAACCTGACCATAGAAAAAAAACCAGCAGAAGGTCAGCGACAGGTCTTCAATGTAGCGAGAAATTCCCACACCCGGAGGCTTCCTTATGAATACCGGAATAATTTAACATTTTAATTTGGAAAACATTTTAAAAATGTTAGATCTACATGCGTACATAATAAAATCCATGGTGCATTTATTTACATACTCTTGGATGAATAGTTCAATCTATTTTTTAGTTCTTACCATAAAATTCAGCTCCAATGGCTCTTTCCCAGCTTCAATCCTTACAGACAAGCTGTAGTGCTAACCTGAAATATAAAATGCTTAGTCAATCAAAATTGTTTTAAAGGATCACTTCTGGAATACTCATCTACAGGTATATAAAATGGGTAAAATATATAATAATAGACATCAAAACAACAACCCAATTCAATCCTATAAGGGGTAGGTTTAAAAAAGCTAAAGTTGGCCACAGGATTTTAATCTTTTTTGATTCAGGCCCAAAAACTATGAATTTGACACATACATTGTTGTGGTATCATTATTGATACAAAATAACCACATCAACTTTTTGGTACCTCACAATATAAACTACTAAGTTATGACCTGTTGATTATGCAATTCTGCTGTTTTTACAAAAGCGCCAATGAAGGCCCAATTTCTCACAATTCAGAACTTTTTTTAGCATAATTCACTTTCCCTGATCCAGAAATAGTTTGTCTTTTAATTTAAATATTACCCTTAGCACATTTAGTTTATTAAACATTTTGGACCAAAGGTATTCTTTAAGCTTTTAGGTCAGAAAATCCATAAAATCATCGCATTTTGATGATATCTCCCAATATAATTAATTATAGTCTACAATGTATTATAAAGAAGCGATTTATTTTATGTTGCATCAAGTCTTTTGAAAGATATCCATTGAATAACCAGATGGGGCATTTTTTGATATTCTATGATAAAGGATTAAATTTAAAATCTATACTAAGGCCATATTTTGCCAAGTTAACATTGTTATATATGGTACTGATAAAATTAAGAGTACACTGTTGACCAAACTCTTATCAACCTTTAACCCTAAAGTCAGTATTATTTCCAAATAATATTACTTATAGAATTATTTTCTTTTAAACAGGATTAATATTACTGGTACCTACCTACATATTAGCTGTATTAGACCACCAAGTCTTATTCCCACACCATGAAAACATCTCACAGAAAGTATCTAAAAAGAAATTATACATTTATTAATTTTACAAACTAATTTATATGTCAACCTAAAGATTACTTTACAAATTGTTTTGATTTCTTACTTCATGTACCAATAGTTTAACATTCACGTATTTTGTAATATTTATATAAAAGATTGAAAAACAAACAAAAATAGTCAAAGGTTTATGATTTGAATTCTGCACTCTTTGAATAATGAAAATGAGTTGTCTCCCATTTAATAAACAAATCTTGCTGTTGATTAGTCTCCCCTTGAATGTTGATTCCTATCTCAGGATTTACTCTTGTAATTGTAAAAGAAATTTTTGTTAATGTACCTGCTATCTCAAAATATTAAAACTTGTAAATAAATTCTTCAAAGATGTTTTTCATGCAGAAAATAAAGATGAATATGTACGGTTTAACAATTATACACATGTATTTCTAGAAAATGTATAGAAATGGTTTGACTTCAATAAACTTGCCTTCTCAATTTCATGGTTAAGCCTCAGACTTGGTTGAAGATTTTATTGACCATCTTCCTTTGAGCTGCTCTCCTGGCTGCCAGGGTGGCTATCATCATTATCTTAATTTCAATCTTTCAGTTTTTGGTCCATTATATTTATAAAAATAAATAAAAAATATCAGATGCATTCTCAATTAATCACATATCTTGAAAATTTCACCAAATCAATTCTACCCGTAATGAACCATGATTTCTCCCACCCTCAAAACTATTATCTAGACCTCTGTTTACATTTTTTTTATTTACAGAACTCTGAATAACAGTCAATATATATTTTTGTATTAGCTAGTGTGCATCTAATATCAAAGCAAAAACAAATGTGAAAATCAAGTAAATAGTTATATATCCCTACCATGAGGAAATTTCAAGAATGAGGAGTTAAACAGGGGAATAATTTATTACCTCCCATTGCCAAAAAAATTCACCTGTTGGGACTCCACCTCACTTCTATATCTAACAAAAATACAAATGGTAGAGCTATATTAAAAATGAATAATTTGATATAAAATATTCAAACATTTACAAAAAATATTTAGCACCTTGGTGGTTCTCTCCCATTACTCTGACTTTCTCAACCATGAAAAAAATGGTCACCAAGATATAATCAATATTGCTGAATCAATCAATCTTTTTTCACCAGGATGTCTCTTTACTATGATTATTTTGAGATAACTTGTTTGAGCTAAAAACAATGCTAAAAATAACAAAACATTGGAAAAATATTTATATCATACAAATAAGAAAAAAAATACATTTCTTTTTTTTTTTTTTTTTTTTTTTTTTTAGATTCTCCATTCTTAACTTACTGGAAATGTTTTGAATACACATGGACCATTATTAAGTCTCAAGTAGGTCTACAAGTTATATCTTAAAATTCTGAAGTATCAATTTAGCATACAACTTCCAGTCTTGCTGAAAATGGAGAATCTGTACATATTATTTTTTTTTTTATTTGTGATAAAAATTATCAACATTTTTTCAAACAACATACACAAAAATAGTCTGAATTACATTCTTTTTTGTTTCAGTCGTATTGCACAATAATTTCCTGCAGCCACAGTTGAATTCACCTGAAAAAGAAATATGCATTCTGATATCTGTCAGAACAATATTCAATGCAAAGGAATCAGTAACTGGTTATTGCACTGATAATGCATAGAAAATTGATTTACTTTGTTTTAAAGTGATGTGTAGACATGAATTTACAAACAACCAGTCTTCTTTAGCAAACAAGGGATGACATGTCGTTGGTTGTTGTCCAACATATTTGTTATTATTTCATTGTTTCATTATAAATCTAGCTGTTGATTTCTTGTTTGAATTGTCACATTTTTTCATGTCGCCTACTTTCTGTTTCATAGTTAATTGTAAAGTATATGTTTTGCTCATTGTTG
The DNA here is from genome assembly GCF_965363235.1 of Mytilus galloprovincialis. Taxonomy (NCBI): domain Eukaryota; kingdom Metazoa; phylum Mollusca; class Bivalvia; order Mytilida; family Mytilidae; genus Mytilus; species Mytilus galloprovincialis. The sequence goes on along the minus strand of NC_134850.1, from coordinate 40,328,204 downwards.
TAGGCCATACAGTGACCATTAGTTACTTACATCCATGTCATTTGGTCTCTGGGAGAGTTATTTCATTGACAATGATCTTCTTTACTTTATGTATGGGGACAATTTTAGAAAACCAATTTTCTAAGTAACAGTATAATTTTTAATTTCCTTTATTTATCTTCATACCTACTAATGTCCTCCTTCCAGATTATATATACGATTATAGTTTTAAGAAAAATTAAAGTATACTACTTCTACTTGCATCCGATACATTGATGCGTTCTCTCAATTTCATCAACAATACTCTAACCCCCCTCTAGGGCACTATTCCTAATAATCTAAAAATAGATGTTATGTAAATGCCTAAGAATAGACTAAGATAACTGCCTGCTGAAATCGTTGATGACAGATGCATTGTATTGTGTATAAACTATAATTTAATAAATCAAATTTCCTTTTATACACAACACAATTTAAGAATAATGTTTTTAATTAAAATATCAAAACATACTAAATCTACACATAATAATAATATAAACTGTAACATAACAGTACATATCTTTCTACATTGGATGACTATTAACACTATAATACATTATTGGCTTTCTTGGGGCTACTCATTCACTTAAAAAATTTGCTTTAATTTTTTAAAGCTTATCAAAATATGAGAAAAATAAATATTTCAAACTAATCAAAATATGAGAAAAATAAAAATTCCTTAAACGATTAGTAAAAATTGTTCCTGAGGCGATCCCCAGGAATGAACCTATTTGTTCCTCGGCAGGAATGAACCTAGTTCCTGGGGCGATCCCCAGGAATGAACCTATTTGTTCCTCGACAGGAATGAACTTAGTTCCTGGGGCGATCCCCAGGAATGAACCTATTTGTTCCTCGACAGGAATGAACCTAATTGCTTCTGGGCGATCCCAGCGTATTAAAAATACTACTTTAAAATACCTATTTGTTCCTCGACAGGAACCTATCTGATGTATTATTGAATTGGGGGAGTATGATTCCCCTGGAATTAAAAAAGGCCAAATGAAATGAGTTCATAAATGAAAGAATGAAAGCCCCCAAGAAATAATAATGCTAACAAATACAAATGTAAAAAAAAAACAACATTACCAATACAATAATTTCAAAAATGACACATTCTCTGTTGTGCTTTAGAAATAACCCTCTTATCAGTTCTTATATATCTGATATAACAGTCTGATGACCATCTACCGAGTGTTTGTATGATATGATCTTCAACTCCGGCTGCTGCCGCTGAAGTAGCGGCACCAATTCTGAACGAGTGACCACAGAAATCACTTTCCCTATAACCTAAACGTATTAAAAGCTGTCTTAGATAGTTAATGAATGTTGCCCTGGATAATGGCCTACTTAAATCAAATTCACTTTCAACAAATAAAGGAAAGTTTGCTAAAGCTCCCATCTGTAAGCGATACTTCAAATACTTGTTCATAATATGCACTGGTCCAAATATATCATTCTCATTTATAGTTATATCTACTCCTAATCGAAAAGGGTCAGTCTTAGATGTTCTTAGTTTTAGCACAAATTGATCATGTAGTAGGCTGATCTCAACATCATCAATTATAACGCAGTTCAGATAATCATCCTTAGTTTTGCAGGTGAACTCTCCACATCGAAGAAAACCAAAAAATGCTGTCAAAAAAGCACACTGCAGCATTAGATCAATGAACGGTGAGAAAACACCTGTTGATAACAAGTTGCATAAATGTTTTAACACCTCTGAAGTTATAGGCAATCTGTTCCTAGAAACATTGTTTTGTGATTTCTTAATACCTCGCATGATATACGGAAGTCTTTCTGTTCCTGCTGTAGGGTCATTATGACCTGCACGCAAGTAGTGGTATCGTACTCCGGCTATGTACATTTTAATAGTATCATGTTGCAGATTTTTACTATTCTTACAATGAGTTGCGAAGTAGATTAAATGGTCCTCTGAAATTGTAGGTAAACAAATAAAGGAGCACTGTATCCCGCTCATATTCATGAATGTTATAAAACTCTGTAAGGCTGATCTGTATGTTTGTTTAGTTCTCCGACATAAAGACAAGTCCCATAAATTACGTGCTTGTTGTTCTAAAACATCATTATGTGGGAAGGTAAGAGGCAAGGCACTGGTATTTCTTCTGCTTCGGGTGCTAGTATTCTGAATTTCTGCATCTGATAACGAGAAAGAGAGTCCGCAACATTATTGTTAATACCAGGAATATGTTGAGCATGAATAATAAAATGGTGTGTAGCCGCATGAAAAGTCAACTTTCTCATAAGTTTCATGATACTCTTAACTTTAGACCTGCCTTTGGAAATAATGTCAACTGTACTCATATTGTCGCAATGGAACAAAATACGCTTCCTGTTCCAGTTATGACCCCACAAAACACAAGCCATGACTATGGGGTACAGTTCAAAAAATGCCATAGATGTTTGCTCATCCATAACTTCTAAAGGAAAATCTCCCTGAAACCACTGATTTTTGTAAAAACCTGCAAATGATTTTTGTGTAGCATCAGTATATAGTTCCATATCAGCGGCTTCAGTTATATTGTCGTTAATGAAAAAAGATACACCATTCCATTTTTTTTTTTTTTAAAATAACAACCACATATCCAAATCTAATCTACAGTCAAGATTTAATTGTATTCGATGGTGAAGTTTCTTTACCTTGGTTGATAAAGCAATAAGATGTGACACAAAGGATCTTCCATGTAAAATAACTCTTGAAGCAAAATTCATGTGTCCTAAAAGACTTAGGATTTCTTTCTTTGTACAATGTTTGCGGTTGCGAAAAGTCTCAATGAACTCACAAATTCGGTTAACTTTTTCTAAAGGTAGACGGGCTTCCATCAATTCGGAATCTAAAAATATACCTAGGTATTCAATAACTTTACAAGGCCCAACTGTCTTTTTAGCTGATAGAGGAATTCCTAATGAATCAAATATAGACAACAAAGTTTCTTTGGTCTGAACAGCGTCAGCGCTCTGTGGTTCAATTACTAAAAAATCATCTAATAAATGAAGAATGTTCCTTATACCGTAATTGTTAGTAGCTATCCAACACACTGCTTGCGAAATGTTGTCAAATATTTTTGGACTTGAACGTGATCCAAAAACTAATTGTTTGAAAAAATAATATTTGTTGTTCCATTTAATACCCTGATAAGGCCATAAATGAGGAGACACTGGAATAATTTTAAACGCATCGGTAATATCGGTTTTTATTAGCCATGCCCCTTGTCCTAATTTTTTAATGATTTCAACTGCATCATCAATTTTAACATAGCGTAAAGAAAATTCCTCCTTATCTATTAACTCATTTAAACTAGGATTAAGTTCATCATCATGTGGCGCAGATAAATCTACTATGAGTCGTTTCTTTTTTGAGTACTTGCCTTCGGCTACTCCAATTGGATTAATACGAAAATGTTTATACGGTATATTGTCAAATGGTCCGCATAAGTAACCTTTCTGAATTTCAGTATCAATTAAACTGTTGACACTCTCTGGCTGCGAAATTGCTGATAGTAAGTTTTTGCATTCTATAGAAAAGTCAGGCAAACTTCTTAATCCTGTATGAAAACCATGTTTTAACCCATGAATCAAGTAATCAGTAAATTTTAAATCAGGATGTTTGATCAATTCATATTGTAATCTGTGAACGTTGATAGGTGTGAATAATGATAGATCATAATTTTGTGTCTTATTTACCTCTTCCTGAACATTTGCGCCCCACTCTTTTGGGGCCCTTCCTCGTTTTTTGACCCATGGCATTCATTTTGTGAGTGGTCTTTCTTACATAAAAGACATATGTGAAGATTGTTACACTTTGCATAGGTGCAACCTCTCTCCCCATTGTAATTGTTGCATACTTCTCTACCATTATGATAAACTCTGGATCTACCATAAGTGTCAGACTTATTGCCCTTTGTGGTTGGATAGTTGAGCGTACCCATAGTACCTTCCTTATGAACTAAAGAGGGACAAAATACTGTAAGATGAAGTGTGCTATGACAATGTTCACAAGTGTTAGGCCTAAGATTGGCAAAAATGTTACAAAATAATGCATTGTTTCTCACAGACCAATCAACCATGACATTGTTATAATTCAAATGTGCCGCAGCTTGTAGAGAAAACTGCCTGTGATACTCATAAAATCCCCTGCCACCATATCTGGTAGCCATATCCACTATATCTCTTTCATAAAGGTCAAGTTCATTCCGCCTCTGGGAATATGCTGAACACATCACATTCTTATAGATACTAAATGCTTGAACAAATTCCCCTATTGACAATGATCTATTCAATCTGGGATCCGGTTTATTGGGATATGGAAACTGTTCAATGTTATCACTGCACAGGCCAGCGTAAAAAGGTATTAACAGGGATGCAAGATTAACGTCCCTACCTGCTGTAATGTTTTGTCTTAGTTGAGGGGAAATAGTTTCCACCAAAGGCAGTGATTCTGCAGAATACCCGTAACAGGTACGTTTGTATCCTCTTGTATCAATTTCTCGAGCCTGGGCTTCACTTCCTGCAGCGGCGGAAGGAACATGCCTGTTGAAGGACGATGTCTGAAAGCTTTGCATAGCTGATTCAATGGAATAGTTCCCTGTAGAACTGGGAGATGTGATTGGAACTGAAGTACTAGTATTTTGAATTGGTTGACTGCCGTCGACAGAAGCAGTTACAACTGGAGAACTTGAGGGTACGAGCTGACTTGCACTGATATTGTTATTTTGCGGAAGATTGTTTGATAAAACAGTTACTTTATTATTCAAAGAAATAACATTCTGTTGTAGACTTTGAACATTGGAAGACAGTTTAGACACGAGATCTACTAAAATTGCCGTTCTGTCGTTATTGTTATTGTTTACATTTTGTGTTGCATTCTGGGATCGCGCACTACTCTCTTGATGAACTGCTAACATGGTGTCATGGCCGCCGTCGCTTACGTCATCTACACTCGAAGTCGATGGTCTCAATAAACGAACTAACGCCATTCTCCTAGCATTAGTTGGAAATGTTATGTTTTTAGATATTAACTCGGAACGGAGTCTATTTACAGTCCAGTTCTCCAACTGTTCTGGATCATAGGGTGCCTGTCTCTTCCTACCTTGGCGTTTAGGACCCATATTGTTCACAATTGAAAATTAGCGAAAATATCTAGTCTGTCAATACTCAATAGATATCCAAAACTATTTCCATGTCAATTAAATGTTAATGTTTCGATACTGGATAAATTTCCGAACTATATGATTGATAATAGCTAATTGTACTTGCATCCGATACATTGATGCGTTCTCTCAATTTCATCAACAATACTCTAACCCCCCTCTAGGGCACTATTCCTAATAATCTAAAAATAGATGTTATGTAAATGCCTAAGAATAGACTAAGATAACTGCCTGCTGAAATCGTTGATGACAGATGCATTGTATTGTGTATAAACTATAATTTAATAAATCAAATTTCCTTCAAAGTATCATACTTTACATAAATTTCAAGAAAAACAATCAAAAACTGACCAAAAAAGACTCATTTTTGCAAGAGGTATCTCCCCTTCCAATGTTAATTTCCATAGGAAATTTAAAGTGCTGGTTTGAGTTTTCCTCAAGTTAGATTTTATGGGACTTTTTTCTGTGTATATAAAGGGCATAATGCTATAGATTAGAACTAAAACATTTTCTGTTGCAATTAGTTTTAGGCTAAATCTTAGTTTGACTGGACTATTATACTTTAATTATGCAGAGAAGTAGTATACTTTAATTTTTCTTAAAACTATAATCGTATATATAATCTGGAAGGAGGACATAAGTAGGTATGAAGATAAATAAAGGAAATTAAAAATTATACTGTTACTTAGAAAATTGGTTTTCTAAAATTGTCCCCATACATAAAGTAAAGAAGATCATTGTCAATGAAATAACTCTCCCAGAGACCAAATGACATGGATGTAAGTAACTAATGGTCACTGTAGTCCAGTCAAACTAAGATTTAGCCTAAAACTAATTGCAACAGAAAATGTTTTAGTTCTAATCTATAGCATTATGCCCTTTATATACACAGAAAAAAGTCCCATAAAATCTAACTTGAGGAAAACTCAAACCAGCACTTTAAATTTCCTATGGAAATTAACATTGGAAGGGGAGATACCTCTTGCAAAAATGAGTCTTTTTTGGTCAGTTTTTGATTGTTTTTCTTGAAATTTATGTAAAGTATGATACTTTGATTGAGTTATAAGTTTGTATTTGACTCAATTATATAATCTTCTGTTCATAAAAAGTGCAAAACCGAAGTGTTATGGGTAGTTTTATTTTTTTCGTGCATTTTTCATTAAAGAAATTGCAAATTTGAAGCTTTGTAACCATTTTGAAAAAATAATGTGAAAATTTGGTATTGTTTATATCTGTATATTATATTTTTTCAGCAACTTACTTATCTAAAGAAACTTTAAACCACAAAAAGAAGAATGCATGCTTAATTGTTTTTTTAATTAAATTTGAGATTCTTGACCTTGATATGTTGAAAAATTCATTAAATGGTCAACTAATGAATTATGAAATCTAGATTTTAGCTAGATAAAATATATGAAAAGACCTTTAGAGTTGTTTGTTATACTCTAAAGACCGCTAAAAAATCAAGAATCAATACATTCTGATGAATAGAAGCGGTAAAGTTATAATTTTGTATCAATTTTTATTGATATTTCTGCCTTTTTTGCAAGAGTTATCTCCCTTTTCAATGCAAATCTCCATAGGAATTTTAAATGGTGATTTTTTTAGTCTTCCTCAAGTTAGATTTTATGGGACTTTTTTCTGTGTATATTTGGGGTATAATGCTAAAGATTAAAACTTAAAAATCTTCTGTTGCAATTACTTTCGGGTTAGGGTCAAATCTATGCTAGATTGACTGGACTATAATACTTCTTAGCATAATGAAGAACTAGATTTGTACATGCTCTTTGCTGAATAATTCATTAATTTATGTACTGGTTCTTACCATAAAAGCCAGCTCCAATGACCATTCCCAACTTCAATCCTTACAGACAAGCTGTGAAGCTAATCTGAAATATAAAATTTTGTCATATTATTAATAAAATGGTTTAAAAGGATCACTTGTTACTGTATTAAAATTAAAAAGAAATGGGTTTTATTCATGTACTAGATGTTGAGAACACATTGACTAGACAGCAATCCAACAACATAACAAACCAAATAATCATGTTAGATCCTTCAACATATACTATACATTGTATTTGTACTGATATCAAAAGAGAGGGTAAAAATTTAGTGTTTGATTATTTCAAGGCAAGGAAAGTAAAAAATGGATCTAATTACTTTTATACATGTACTACATTTATCTTTTTTTCTTTCTTCTTTTCCAAACTGTATACTGGTACCTACCTATATATTAGCTGTATTTGACCACCAAGTCTTATTCCCACACCATAAAAACATCTCACAGAAAGAACCTAAAATAGAAAAATTGACAATTTATATACTTTATATTTCCATTTCCCCTACATTTACCAATATTGTTAGGATTTCTGACTACGTGCACACAAAAGTATAACATCAATAACTGTAAAATCAATGTAAAAGATGAAAAATTAAAAAAAAGTCTTATAATTTACTTATTGAGTTTCAACTCCTCAATAACAATGGTTTAAACATATTTTATTGTTCATAAAGGTAAATCATCTGCACATTTTACAATGAGTTATCTCCCATTGAAAGGCAAAAAATATCATTTTACGTTAGCAACATCACTTTCTCCACTGTAACTGCATGGTAAGCCTTAAATATATACTTTTTATCAAATAATGTATAAAATGTATAGAACTTGTTTGACTTAATTAAACTTGCCTTCTTATTTTCTTTGTAAAGCCTCAGACTTGGTTGAAGATTTATTTAACCATCTTCCTTGGAGCTGCTACCATGGTTACTTTTTCATGCTTTTCAACATAATTCTTTGTGCTGGTCAGTTCACTGAATCCAATTTATGCACTAAACGAAATGTCCTTTCCATTGTATTTTATCAAGTGTACAATTGTCCCATGAATGTTCCAAAGCATCTCACAATATTTTCTTTTTCCATTCATTCCAGTTAAAGTAATTCTCAATGTAATATACAAATAATATTTTTTTTAATTCATACATAAAATACAGTTAAAATACCAGATGTGCTTTTAAATTGGTAACCTGTATTTTCTTTTATTTAGAGAGCTCTAAATAATAGCTCTTATATTAGTTTAAAGACATCTAATATGTAAAGACCTAAAATAAGGGGTTATAAAAAAAGAACAGAATAGTAATTGGCTAACACCTATAAATCACAAACATTTTCTAATATTTTGAAGCATAGTTTAATAAAATATCTCTTTTTTTAAGTTTATCACCATGCACATCATAAGCATGAAAATTATACTCCAAAAATTGACCATAGCCTGAAGTAGCTCAGTTGTGCAAATTCATATTTTTCCTTTAACAATGGAGAATGGTCTTTTTTTTAAATACTGAAATTTAAATACAGTATATGGAATTTTAAAAGGTCAAAAATTGGTGATGACAATTAATCTTAATCAATTTGCATGCTCATTATGAGAGTTCTAAAGATATGAGTTTGAAACAAAAATTGTAACCTTCTTATAAAGATTTTAAATAAAAAGCTCCCAATTCAAGAAAAAATAGAAAAATTATAAACATTTCAAACTGCAGTAGTTATAATTACACAAAACTGGTACCGTCTGTAAATTTTAATAAAAGTGGGGAAAATTCCTCAAACAATTTCATACTAGGAGTTACACAACTTCAACATGAGTGCAATCTTTCATTGAAGTTTTGATGGTACAAGAAACACTGAAAATATAAAATACAAATTTATAAAATGCAAAACAGTGGTATGAAGTAGAAAATCTTTTTATGAACTAAAGAAATGGTAAAAAAATGCTGATTCTTTAGAATAAAAAACAATTGTCCAAATTCAAATTGCATGTGATAAAAATCATTAAATTTTAAACTTTAATAACTGAAGAAAAAAGTTCCAAAATTTACAATTCAAAAGAAACATTTTTGTTCCCAAATCAAGTTTGATACATGTATCATATTAATTGGTGATGTCAAAATTTTGTTTTTCATAAGACTGCTTCCAAAAACCTGTTTGAAAAGAAGAGAAATCACTGAAATCTTGACATCAATAGAGATGGACTAGCACAAGGTAACTCTTGGAATGACTGGTTCCTTAAATGGAGGATAACAGTCAGAACTAGCTCCAGTCAATACACAGACAGGACAGCTCTTTTAGGCCATTTGTAGAGGAAACAAATCCCATGTAATAACGTAAATAGTTTTTTTTTCCATCTTCAAATGATGAAAAAGCAATTATTTAAACCCCAAGGGGTGGTTTAAGCCATCTCTAAAGAGAGGGGACTCCCATCCAAGATAAAAGGCAGGGTTCAAACTAGTTTATGTTCTGATTCAATTGCATTGAACATCAAAATAATTGTAAGGGTTCCCCAGAACCCAGTGTCTCAATGACCTTTGCTGTTAATCCCAGGCTCAACAAAAATGAGGGATAAAAATCAATAAAAATATTCCTCTAGATATTATCTTTTGATTGTAAGAAGCTTCTGTCCAAGTTTGGTAAAAATCCAGGATAGTTTATGAATCTAATAAATGTTTTAAAAACTTTAACTTTAGATTGAATTTAAGGTCAACTTAGTCCATTTATAAGTAAAATACGGAAAAACAGGAACAAAGTTTTAAATATTTTTCCTTCTAGATACTAGATTTTGATAGTAAACAAGCTTCTGTCCAAGTTTGTTACAAATCTAGAATATTTTAAGAAGTTATTAAAATTTTAAAAACTTTAACCACAGAGTGAATGTATTGTATCCTGGCATTTATAAGTAAAATATGGAAAAATTGATTGGTTTTATTTACAAAATTTACTTCTGGATACTATCTTATGATCATAAACAAGCTTCTGTCGAAGTTTGGTAGAAATCCAGAATAGTTTTAGAAAGTTATTAAAATTTCAAAAACTTTAAGCAAAGAGTGAATATTTGTGATCGCCACCCACTACGCTGCTGACAGAATGTAGGATGGCTAGGTCTGGACAAAAAGTATTAATGGTATTTTACATTTACAGTTACATTAAGTGAAATTCCCAGTAAAATATATAATCAGCAAAATGCATAGTATTTTTTGTATTTGAATTGTCTATAAAAGATTCACTTATGATAATTCTTTTTACTAAACTATATATTGGCATGTTTTAATTTCTATATGGCACGTGCATCAGAATAAAAACTAAAGAGTACAAAATAGTGAAGTGATAATTTGTACTTCATTAGGTCAACAGGAGGAAAAATAATAAATCAAAAATAAAAGAAGGTAATAATGGGAGTAAAGTTTAAAAAGAATGTTAAATAAAATTTGTTGAATAGTGTTTAATCAAATTTTGGAGAGGTACATGCTTCCAGTTGGCTTCGCTCAGAGTTACTGCCTCTAATTGGGACCACTCTGCCGGGGGTACTGCTTCTAATTAGCTTTAGCAGACAGTGGTATATATGTACTGCTCTCAATCAGCTTCGCAACAAGACAGAGGGTATGGCTCCCAATTAGCTTCACTAAGAGGTACGTGCTTCCAATTGGCTTCGCTCAGACAAACATACTTCTTCCAGTGTTGAAATAGTACGGTAAGCAAGTCTGTACTACATCCAGCATCGTAAATGGTACATAATTGCAAGTCAAATGTCGTCCAAATTTACAAAAACATATTTTATTTAACATTCTTGATCCAGTTAAAGTTCACATCTACGTTCACTCCATATTTGTAACTTATCCTGATGGTGTCAATGTGACATGCAAATTATCATAACAGAATTCTGTACTCTCCTTTAGTTTCAATCCTGTTGAAGGACCCATAGGAACCAAAATATGTCTATCTTATTGATTCAATGTAGCAATCCCTAGTCTTTTTGTTATCTTTTGATTGAAAGAAGAATCTGTTCAAGTTTGGTAAAAATCCAGAATAGTTTATGAATCTAATAAATGTTTAAAAAACAGCAGACTGTATGTAATGTTAACTTGAAGAAAAACTAAGTCCATATATAAGTGAAAAACAGAAAAAATGGAATTTTATTTTTTCTTCTGGATACTATCTTATGATCATAAACAAGCTTTTGTCCAAACTTGGTACAAATCCAGGAGAATTTAAGTAAGTTATTATAAATTTTAAAATTTTAACCTCAGAGTGAATGTAACGTTTCCCAGGAGAAAGCTTTTGTCCAAACTTGGTACAAATCAAGGAGAGTTTTTAAGAAAGTTATTAAAATTTCAAACTTTAAGCAAAGAGTGAGTATTTCTTGATGCTGCCAAGGACGACGCCAATGACGGAATGTAGGACTGCTATGTCTCACATTTTCAACTAAAGTCAAAGGCTTGACAAAAAGGGGGATCCAACACCAAAACTCCCACCCTCTGAATCTGCCACTGCCCTCAAAGTATGGTACATGATCCAATTGGAACCTGCTTGGTTAATATAACTGATTGTGTGCAATTTTTGAAAGAAATTTATGGGGAATTTCGAAAAGAAATGTCAAAATCTTATCTACAAATCATGATGAGCCATTGTTAAATGTGATGAAAAGGTTTAAATTAAAAATAGTTGTCAATTATGTACTGATAATTATAAACCAAATAGTTACTAAATATTTTTAAATCGAATAAAAATTACACTGATTATAGAAAAATATGATGTTGAATGGACAAAGAAGACAAAAACAAATAGCCTGTTCCCAGAAATTATTTTTAGAATTTTCATCATAAAATTAAAATTTGAAACAAGTTATCTCCCTTGCTTAAAAGAAATGGATTTCAATTGTGTAAAGACAAAGAAACAAACAAGAAATGTTGCTTATATACAACAGTTGAGGCTTAATTATAAAACTTGATGTGAATACTGTGGATTCATTATTATTGACAGGTTTTTTTTAAATTATTTTTCATGAGAACCACAAATTTTAGTTTTTCACAAGATTATTTTTTGGGATTTGTATGGAGAATTTGTAATATGTCTGAATGAAAGCATATTATTGGGGATTAGAGTTGAAAAGTTAACCCAAGAATGAGATATCTGAAGTAAAATAGATTTTACTACCATTTAACGCGAGGGATGATTTTTTAAATTTCTCTGGGAAATGATGATAGTTTTAGATAACTCAGAATGAATTTTTTTTTTAGGGGGGTGTGAAATGATTTATTTAATTGCTTTCCAATTGGTTAAAGATTTAAGTGATTTTTATAGATAAGAGATATATCCAATTAGTTTATAATTTTGAAATGTTACTTTTACTTCACCATTGCCTTGTTCGCAATAAGTGCTTAAAAGAAACATACCCTGAAATAATTTTGTTGACGCTCAAGTAAATAACATTTTGGGACATTTTTCACAATACTGTATTTGAATTCAATCTAAGATACAAATATACATTTAATTTTTTCGTTTCCAATACATCATAATATGTCAAATACAATTTAGAATTTGATTTAAGACATTTGTTTTTGACATTGTTTCGAAAATTATAAAAAGTTCAAAGTAGCTCTAAGCTCTAAATGGTCTTTTTTCTAATATTTAAATGACCGTACAAATATCAAATACTTTCATTTCAGAATTACATATGAAGATTCCTTTGAAAGCAGAATACTTGAAAACCATAACACCATCCAAAGAACAAATGAAAAAACAGAAGAAATAACCAGACCCTAACTACTGAAAGCTACACCAAAAAGAAACTATGTTATATGTTAGTAAGAGACGCAGCGCTCAAAGCTCAATGTATTTCTGAAATGATAATTTGATATTTGTTTAATCTTCAAAAACAACTTTCAAGATGAACAATAATGTTCAGCTATGAAACTTTAAATGCAGATGACTATGACTTAAATTTAAATAACTATGTTATTCTCCAATTTGACAATCAAGATGTATTGAAAACAGTAAAAAAAAATGGTGAAATTGTTTAATTACAAATATGAAATTTCAGTTTTTATCCTTTTAAACTGGTGTACCACCAAAAATTGTATGAATTGCTATGCAAACCCAATTTGAACCACCCAAAAGACCTGGCAATGCAAACAAGACAATGTTTAAAAATGTTTAATTAATATCAGTTGATCATTGAACCCAACGACCTAAAATGTTTTACAACTTAATAAATCTCATCTAAAGTTATTTCAACTATCACCATTTCTACATTAATCAATTTGACAAAATAGTATAAACAAATCAAATAAGCGGGCTTTCCACTCTAATCTCCAACCTCTTTTTCTAGCTTCGACTGTTGTTGCATATTAAAGTATGCCAAATTGAACTACTGAAATTGATGGGCAAATCATTTTACTGCATTCCAGAAGAAAATTTTGTTCAATGGTTTAATAATCGGGGACGCTTTTTGTGTATGTTGTAATCAAATCAAATCAATCTTCTTTCTAAGTTTTTTATTTAATTTTCAGTTTTTATAGTTCTTTCTAAATTGTATTTATACATCACTATTGAATGCCCGAATTTTTTTTATTTATTTTTCCGGTCAAAATTCTAACTACATTGTTCTCATGAAATGCTTACTAAAAATACTGTCATTTATGTGTTCAAACTGAATATGTTCTAAAGGAAAATACTTTTTGGTAAGTTTTAAATATTAAATAAAACTTATTCAAGGATCCACCAACAAGAATGTAATAAGTACCACTTGGATTTATATTGGCATATTTATCTTGATATTCTTTTAATTATGAGAATGAAAAAGAAGGTGTTATGTACTTGGCTATTATTAAGCAAATGATCTGTAAAAAAAAACATGAGGAAAACTTTTATAATTAAAAATGGCTCATCATAATCCAGAAACATTATTAAAAATTTTGATGGTGAATATTTGTGTTAATATTAACTTATTTCAGAAATTAATAATCAAATTCAATCACATTTTCCCCAATTACTAAATGCTTCTACCATAAAATAGTGGAGGAGGCTTTTTCACCTGGGCAAACGGATTTCAATTCAGATAGCATCACATTTATATTATGCAGTATATATTAAAAATAAAATACCCTAGGTTTAATAATGTACCCCCTCAACTTTCCCAAGAGTAAAAAAATTTGATCTTGGCATAGTGTACCTGAATTTTACTCCCGGATTTAGAGCAAAATTGCATCACTTGGTTGAAATACCATATTGTATCGAGTTACCTCCCCTTCTAATTTAGTGAATTTTTATTTCACTACTCAGTGGCGAATCCAGAACTTTTCATGAGGGGGCCCGCTCCAGTCATGCTACAGTGATTCCTTATATAATCTTTCCACAAAGGGGGAAGGCTCCCTGGATCAACCTATGCTACTGTCATTCAGGATGTCAGTGTTTTCATGTAAACCCGAGTCATTATTTGTTATTTTACGTTATATTTTCTGTAAAAAAAGATACATTAAATTTTGGAACAGTTCAATTGTAAAAATACATAGAAGCATATCTCACTTTACTCCAAAAAATATAGAAATTTGTCATTTATAATCTTTTATTTAACACATTTAATAATTTGGTTATGCATGAAAAAGGTTTGAACATTTCTTTTTTCATTCGTTGATTAAAGTAAATTAACATTTCCAATTTTTTTTCTATTCAAGAAATTATTTACCTATTATATTAAGTAAAACATTTGGAAGAAAGAGATATAAAAACACATAAAAAATTCATGTTGCATTTTGACAATTTTTGATAGAAAAAATGGAGCAATGAATGAAAAAAAAACATTTTACTTAAACAATTAGTAAATAAGTTAACATATAAAATACTTGCTACCATTCTGTGGTACCTAAGATCACCCTTTTTTTTATTTTGGTTGGTGCTTGGTGTCTGAGATCATTCCAGGTCTTTGGTAAAAATTGTGAGTTGTGTAAGAAATCATCCCTGGTCTTTGGAAAGGTTGGTGCTTGGTGCCTGAGATCATCTCTGGCTCTTAAGTTTGGTTGGGTTGGTGCTTTTTGCCCTAGTTCATACCTGTTCTTTGTTTTGGTTGGTGCTGTGTGCTGGAGATCATCCCTGGTCTTTGTTTGGATTGGTGCTTGGTGCCTGAGAACCCCTCAGGTCTTTGGTTGGGTTGTTGCTGTACAATATTTTGTTATCAGTGTAGACGATTTTCTGTCATTTCTTTTGGTTATGTGTTGTCTAGTCTATTTTTACCCCATGGTTTAATATTGGTCCTTTGGTATATTCCTTTTTTGTGTATCTCTTGTTTATCATTGTACCCGACTGTATGCATTTTTAGGATAATTGTAGAAATGCTATTAGCGATATGCTATTCCTAGATGTTCCAGGTCATGAATAACTTCTTGATTACAGTGTGCTGCTTCATTCAAAAAAGGTGAAAGTAAGATGTCTCATGTGTTAAATTTTGTGAGGTGGGATACTTCTTGTGTTCCAGGGTGTTGTCTCAAATAACACCAGTTAATACTTCGATTGATTTTGTTCTATGGGTTTTATCTCATTGACAAAAATACACAAAACAGAAATAATAAATACCGTATACCTATACATCTTTGTAAGAACTCTGAAATGGATATTAAGAAGAAAGATTAGTAATTTGTCACTTCCATCAATGAAATGGACATACAGAAATTTATATGCCACTTTTCTTCATCTGTTACAACATAGCCATACTCTAGGTCTATGACTGAGGTTGCATCTACAACAAAAAAGAAATGAAAATTATTAGTGTTTGAGAATGTTGCATGACTGAAACATCCTCTCGGCTGCATCTGCAAAAAAAATCTGTAGTCTTTTGGAGAACGTTGGTGTCACTTTCATCAAACGGGCCCTTTAACAAGCTCATGGTAGAGTGATCTTGTTACTATTGTATAGTGCTGCGGAAACTATGCGCTACCCTCCCTGGTCTAGTACAACGGAGTCTATTCAAGGTCTATGACAGTAACATCCCCCTGCTGCAATCTGCAAAAATCAAAATTTTAGAATTAAACATCTGTTGGTGAACTCTGAAATGAAACATAAATAAATATACAAAATTACATACGGGCATGTAAGAATAAAATCAATGAAACCTTATTTTATTTTCTTTAAAGTAAAATTCAAATTTTTTAATTTTTTTTTAATCAACTTTTTCTACTTTATTTTTCCAAGAAATTTAGCATTGTAACTGCTGTAAAAATACCAAAACTATTGCCAGTCGGCTTAGTTAGTCTGTTTCTTATGTTACCTTTTCTGACATGGGACACAGACTTCTTTTTAAATGAGTTTTACTGTGTGAATTGCTGTGTGTTTGTTTTTTCTACATTGGCTCCTAGAGGTATAGGTGTGGGTTGAGATCTCTCAAACCTGTTTAAACCACTGTATTTATGCACCTGTCTCTAGTTAGAAGCCTTTGTTAGTCTTGTATGTTTTTTAATTTTAGTTCATTTATATGTTTTTGAGTTTCGTATGACATCCACTTTTACCAAACTAGTACACAGTTTTGTGTAGGGCCTGCTGAAGCCTGCCTCCTGATGCTGAATTTTCTGGTCGAGTTGAAGAGCCATTAGTGGCCTTTGGCTGTTTTCTGCTCTTTGGTTGGGTTGTTGTCTCTGACATTATTTTCAATTTTAAATAAGTTTCATATTTTTTGTTGGAAAAACCAGTCACCAAACCTGTTGTGTGCGGTGGCTCCTTTGTTTCATTTTTTTATTTTGACATTCTGTTCTTTTTATTATCTGACCAAGCTGAGCAACCTTCTACTACAATGGTACCTATTAAATGTTGTATGCATACAGACCAAAATGAGGTTAAATTATAGTCTTGGAAAAAAATAATAAATATGCAACGTTTTTAGTTCATTTTTACAAAATTTAACTAAACAGACTGCTACCCGTTGGTTTTCACGTTTGAATGGTTTTACACTAGTAATTTTGGGGCCCTTTATAGCTTGTTGTTCAGTGTGAGCCAAGGCTCCATGTTGAAGGACATTCATTGACCTATAATGGTTTACTTTTATAAATTGTTATTTGGATGGAGAGTTGTCTCATTGGCACTCACACCACATCTTCCTATATCTACTTGCTAATTGCAGGTCATTACTTCATTATTCCACTTTAATATATGTTCATCAAAAATGAAGTGCTGTTATTTATTGTCTTTTTTTATAGCAAATGCCTCTTAATGTATTTTTTCAAACTTTTAAAAAGTGAATGGAAGCTGACACAAATACACAAGATAATTAAGTTATTTTTTTTTAAACAATTTCAAGCTCCTATGTGTATAACATATCAAACTTTAAGCTTAGCTTTACAAATTTGATTAATTCTTTAATGTTTTTTGAGTGAAAGTGACAAGCTCCATGTGAAAAAAAGCATATTCTAGTATTGCACAAACCATAAGCTTTGCTATCATCAGTAAATTTGGTGAAAATATTAAAATCAAATCTTCTTATCATGTAGAAAAGTTATGCTGCACTTTGTTCAAACTCATTTATACTCTTCAGAAACTAAAAAAAAATCAGTCAAAGTCAATCAAATGTTTAGCATTGACAATGCATTGAACATTTCACTTAAACTAACATACATAAGGTCTTTGTGACTCAAGAGGTCAAACCCCATGAAACAACCAACAATGACAAAATACTTTCCATGTCCTCAACTAAGTCATCACTAAGGCCATTCAACTTCAATAAAAAAAATTGTTTGTCTTAGTCAAAGTCAAAGTGCAGTGCTAGTGAAATAGTCTCAACAGAGTAGAAATGAGTAAAAAAAATAATATTAAATGTTTTTGAAGATATTTGAACATTTATAAAATGATATTTATTTCAAGATGTAGGACACACATTGGACATTTTAGTGTGCTGATTTGGGTCTCCATGCTGTGGTATTTTGTTAGAAGAATGGCATCCTACATCTTTAGCCTTGGAATTATTTTGGAAAATGAAAAAAAAATCTTTTGTTGATGTAAGCATGGCAAAAGGCAATTTAATGTTAACAATTTCTGTATTTCTTTTATCTTATTTATCAATTATAGATATGAGGGGGATAGGACCTTTATTGGGACCATGGGATTGGGTGTTTTTAAGCTCAGGATTTCGGGATTGACCCTTTCAAGATCCTGGAATTTTTTTTTCGAATTTCGGGATGTCGAGATTTAAATTTATTTAAATTTGGGACCTCAGGATTTCGAATTTTTAAGCCCAGGATTTCAGGATAAGTTTTCAGAATTATGACCCAGAGCAACTGAATTAATTTTAAAGACCATTGAGGTAGTGGCCATTTTCCTCAATAATAAGAGTGACATTTTTCTCTTGCGGGGGAGTCAAGATTTCCAAATATTTTGTTGTTTGTTAATTGCATCTGGCTTTTTTATTTAAAGAACAAATTAGCTTATTCAAAATTTGAAACCCTATAATTTGAAAAAAATTTCTGTATGAAATTTTGTATTTTGGTCAGGTATTGCACAAAAAGGGTGGGCTTTATATAAAAAAAGTTTCACCCTGCAACATGCTCATGTGCTTAGGTCAGATATTGGTGTGTATGTAAGTTATTTGTTAGTCTGTTCATTTTATTCACAAATCTTTTAGTCTTTGGATGATTTACAAGTTCATGTATTGTATAAACATCAGTCTAATTAGTTGAAGACCTGTAGATGTCTCTGGTTATTTATTTTCATTGGGTAGCTGCCTTGTTGATTTATACCCTACATCCCCCTTTTTTCATAATGATGCATAATATCTAACCAACAAAAAGAATACTCACCAAGTTTGATTATAGATGAGGTTCTTACCATAATATTTGGTAACCCCAGATATACTTAACAGCTGTCTTACTGTTCTCATTGCTTACTCTTCAAGGTCATCAATCTCTCTTCTGCTCTCTGCTCAGTTGTTGGCTCCTCTAAAACATCATTTCTTTTTAATAAATATGAATGGAACTTAAAACTCTATATTATTTATCATTCTTTATAAATCTTGGTTGGTTGGTCGGGTCACCAGACACATTTTTAAAACTAGATACCCCAATGATGATTGTGGTCAAGTTTGGTTTAATTTGGCCCAGTATTTTCAGAGGAGAAGATTTTTTGTAAGAGTGAACGACGACAGACTACAGACGACAGACTACAGACGACAACAACGGACACCAAGTGATGAGAAAAGCTCACTTGGCCCTTCAGGCCAGGTGAGCTAAAAAAGAGTTCTTAACTTATATTACCATATATAACTTATAATGATAAATTTCATTGATAAAATGTATGTCTGTTTAAATGACTTGTATATCAATAGCAACAAAAAGTATATTTTCATACATTTAAATTTTTTTTTAAACTTAATATTCAAACTTTTGAGTGAAGCCAAAATGATAAATTTTGTGCAAATTGATTATGTATGAGATGAAGAACAGCAATAAAAGCACGGTTCCTTTCTTTTGTTCGTTTATTCATGCTGTCTATGTACTGATTTTGTGTTCTGGATGGATATTCCTGTGTGCATATTCTTTGTTTACCGCTATTAAACTGTAGCCCTAGGTCTATCAAAGATGAATACCGCTTTATACTTTAATGTCCAAATCTTAATAGTAGTCAAATCTGAGAAAAGTTTATCAAAAAGAATTTTTGGAGAAATTCATCATCAAAAAACTAATCCAGAAGCTTTTGGTCTCAAACATTTATGAAATTCTTTTTTTAGGTATATTTAGTTTAGATCACCACAGAAACTTACAATCTAATTGTTAATATACATATAGTACAATATTTTATCAGATAAACCTGCTAGTAGTCCGGATGGTAAAAAAAAAATTGATCAAGTTTTGTAATAAACTATTTGACTATACCTGTATTCACTTGGTCACTGTATCAAGGGAAAATCAACATGTTTGTGAAATGAAGTTGATATTCTGTCTTGCTTTCCTAGATGCATCTGAATACCAATTTAGAGTTTAGATGACTAAGTTTGTAGTGTCAAAACACTGAAAAGAAACATTTAATATTAAAATTATTCCAGAAAATTATGTTGCAAACAAAAAAGTATGTGGGTTTACTGTACCCATACCTTCCCTAAAGTTTTGTTGGGAAATTTTTTGATTTAGCAATGTTGATCCCATAGACTCAATATTTTTGAGTCTATTGACCCTACAATACAAGGTTTTCAACGTAGACGTTTTGAGTAAGTTTTGCCAAACAGTTCAAAAACTTTACCCAAATTTGATTCTGTTAATTGTTCCCTAGACAGATGCATGAATGTGAGCTCTATTCTTCTTGTTATATTTGCCACTGGTCATTACATAGTAGAAGTAGAAAGTATAAGTACTATTATACCTAAATATTCTGAGTCTACCATTGTTGAAAATCTATGTAATGGTGTATAGTGTCTGGTTTTCCTATCTAATACCAATTTAGATGACTACAAGTTCCTAGTATCCAAGAACTGAAAAGAAACATTTAAATATAAAACCAAATCAATGAAAAAATGTAATACATCTCAAATAAATAAACCTACATGAAGAAGGTTTACGACCCCTTCTGTAGCAATTTTTGTACGAACTTTTCAAACTTCAATAGTATCAAAACTACAGATATAATGAATAATAAAGATAGGCCATTTTGTACATATACCAAGGGGAAACTTGATGTAAATCATTATTATTTACTGTTTCATTGCATTTAATAGAAAAAGAGGACTTTGTGGCAAATAAACCAAGATTTTTATAGAAAATCAGCCTTTAATACAGACATTTTTGTTATAAGATTTGAAACATAGATTACTCACTTGCTTTTCTATGATGTGCTAGCCTTTATTTTTTACAAAAAGTTCTAGCAAAATTAAGGTTCATGTGGACCCTATGGCTAAAATGGCCGTATTTTCACCTCAAAATTTACTCTGAGTACAGGCAAACCTGTGCATCTGGAAAAGTTTTAAGGCATAGCATGCCCTAGATAAATAGAATTCAAATGCAATGTATGATTTAGAAAATTCAAAACTTAACTGGATTTTGCCGTACTTTTTTCGTCCCTGCAGAAGATGATAAAATTAACAAACAGTTGAGTTTACCTTGATATGGTCCACTCAGGTACACAGTTTAAATAACCAATTATTGTCAGGTATCTATTGTCCATCTCATGTCCATGTCAAGCAATACAGCTCACTTCAATTATTACCTGTGGGGAAGTTCTCAAACCTGTTTCCCAACTTAGTTTATTCAGGTTGGGAACAAACCCTCTATAAGGTGATTATATCTGTATAGAGGGATAATCCTTCTAAAGAGGGATAAAATTATCCCTCTATAGAGGGGTATTTTTGTTTAGACTGGATTTAAATCAAAATAGGGCAGAATGGCATTTTCTACTTATTATGGCAGTAACCTGCAACAGTTGATGCACCAATTGATGTACTTAATTTAATATGCACATGCCCAGTTTGCTGCTTGTCTGACTAAATATAAAATCTATTGTTCACCATGATTGAAAGGTGTGATGATCAGGTAAATTCTACTCACTTATGCCTCACTGAACAGAATTTCTATTGTTAGATTTAACATGAAATTTAAAGGTCAACTATTCCTTTTGTTGTTGATCAGGTGTTCAGATAGGTAAACAATAGATTGCAAGTTTTGTCACATTAGCAGAAAACTGGTTATCCCAATTTTTAGTAAAGTGCATATGTTGATGCATATAATACTAGAGATTATAGCCAATATAACTAGAAAATGCCATTCTGCCCTAATTTGCTTTAAATCCAGTGCAAACAAAAATACCCCTCTATAGAGGGATAATTTTATCCCTCTAAAGAAGGATTATCCCTCTATACAGGTATAATCACCATACAGGGGGTTTGATCCCAACCTGTTATTTTGGCACCTTCTGGAGGAATGAAAAAAAGTGCACCGCAAAATCCTGGTAAGTTTTTATTTTTCTAAAACATAAAACATATTTGAAATTTATTTATCTAGGGCATGCTATGCCTGAATGTTTTTACAGATGCGCAGCTTTGTCTGTACTCAGAGTAAATTTTGAGCTGAAAATACGGCCATTTTAGCCATAGGGTCCACATGAACCTTAAAAAAGTAAATTGCAAAACAACTTGTGCTGAGTCACTAAAGTCAAGCGCACCTTAAAAGGTGTACTTGATCTGGTCCATATTTATATTTGTTTTAACCAATAACTACACTTGTTTTAATGAAATCAATGCTAGCACTGCATGCAATAATCCTATATCTATCAGTCATCAAATTGTCAAATATGAGAGTACAAGAATAAAGGCTGTGGATTTTCTATAAAATTTCCATATGTTTAGCATTGAATCAACACAAGCCGGGTACATAATCCTTAAGAGTCATCATTGTGTTTCACATCCTCCAACCTTATTATGTTTGAAAAATTTGTGAAATCTTTTAAGTAATTTTCTGGAACTAAAAGTTTGAAATCCAAACCAGAATACATTTAAGTAAATAATCATTACTACATTAAATACCTTTGTGGAACTTTAAAGTTTTTCATTTCTTCAAACAATTTTCAGGAAAAAATGCAAGTCTTTGTCCAAGTAAAACCCAAATTATCACCTGGAAATCACATGATCGTATGTACTACAGGTAAAAATCTTTTCACTTGAAATCTACTCACTTCACACTTGAGTAACTGGCTGGGTATAAAATAAAATAAATATAACCTGACAAAATATGAAACATAATTTTGTTCAGATAATAAAGAATTCCGTAGAATTCCACTGAAGGCAAAAGTTTTTAATTTATTAAAGAGTAAAATCCAAAAACATGAGACTCCAAGAACCTGCATAAATTTTGTAAACTTTGCATGATGTTGTCTTATATTCTTCAACATTTAAATGAGTACATGTATAACCCCTGATATTTGGGTTAATTTAGTTTTAAAAAAAAATGAAAGAAATTTTGGAACTTATATGAACGAATTGGAATGCATTGCCCAACATTTTAAATCTAAATACACAGTAAAATTTGGCACATCAAAAAACTACAATAAATCAATTTTTGATGAAATAGAACAAAGTTTAAATTTGGACCCTTTAGACCCCACTCAAAAAAGTTTTTTTTTGTTTTTGTGGCATAAAAACAAAATACTAGTACATGAATAGATTTAGCTTTTTAAAGAACCCCAAGAATTCAAGACTGAATTAAACCACATTGAAATTAGTCAAGAAATCTAAGAAATGTATATAAGGTATTAGAAAAGTATTGTGTTTAGCATCCATGAAAACGGTTAGGGCTATAACCTTTCAAATCAATCCTAGCCTTTCTTTAAAATCTTTATTGTCAAGAACCCAGAAAATGCTTGATTTGTGGCCCACAACTCCCAAAAGTTGCATTTCTGTAAATATAGACAATGAAATTCCCCATACGGAAACTCCCTTTGTAACTAAAACTGTGCCACTTCACTATGAAGTTTCGTAAATTTTTTTTTATCCTAGAACGAAACTTTGATATGAGCTTCACTTTTATTCAAAGTTCAAAATATAGGGCTGTGCGGCATATCTTTAACATATATATGCTCTGAACCTGTTAGAGTTTAAACTCTTATACTAACATTCTGTATTATCCCTAACTCCACTTTGTGCCTATTTCAGAATTCAATTTTCACGGAAACACTTTATTTTTGTACTGGCAACAGTCCCAAGTTAATCTGGAAACCAGTATGTAAACAAATCGAAGTATCAAGGAATATCATATATCTCCCCAAAAGAGGCGTGGTTTGAGAAAAAGCTGTATTTACAAAGTGCAACCTATACGATGAGAACATACATCTAAAAAATTATTCCAACCTTCCTTTTGTGGTAATAAACCTTATGGTAAAATTTCATAAAGATCCATACACTTATTCTCAAGGTATTGTCTGGAAACCTTTTTTTTTTTACACCAAAGACGATATTTAAAGCCTGTAAAGATGAAACATGCCAGGCAGGCATGTACAGCTAACAATTCATCCATACAACAAATATAGTTGACCTATTGCTTATCGTTTAAGAAAAACAGACCAAAACACAAAAACTTAACACTGAACAATGATCAGTGAAAATGAGGTCAATGTCAAATAAAACCTGCGCAACTGACATATAGATTATAAAGTGTTTCCATACACCAAATATAGTTGACCTATTGCATATAGTATTAGAAAAAAAAGACTAAAATTTAAAACCTAACTTTGACCACTGAACCATGAAAATGAGGCCGAAGTCAGATGACACCTGCCAGCTAGACATGAACACCTTACAATCATCCCATACACCAAATATAATAGACCTACTGCACACAGTATAAGAAATACTGACCAAAACACAAAAACTTAACACTGAGCAATGATCCGTGAAAATGAGGTATAGTTTCTGATACTTATGCTCCTATAAACTTACATTTTTTGGCCTAAATATACTACTACCGCGACAGTTGGTTATTGCAATTCCTCTGAAACCACACAACAGTATTTTATGAAACAATGTACAATCGTCAAAATTTTTGCTAGGATTTTAGCCCATCTTAACTTATAATTTGATTAAAATGTACTACTGCAACACTTTGTTAGCAAAACTCTTCTGAGACTGCACAACAAAGATTTATAAAACGTTATAGTCAATAAGGACATGACATGAATATGTACATATCCACAAGAAATTTTTATCGGTTGACTTTTGTAAGAGTTAATAGTCTTTCAAGCATGCTCACAAAGGTTCTTTAATTGATATAGTTTTCATGCTGGTCATTTTTTTTACAACTCAAACCAGACCTTGGAGAAGACATGTTCGAAGAAAGAACCAAACTAATACGGGAGTACCTTCTAGCTTATCTAGCCCCTAACGCCAGGTATTGTCATTACTTATATATATCTTTACTCTGTCAAACCTTTGCAATTGCAATGGTATACAGACACTACATATAACATTGATAAATACAGACATAAATACATAGAGCATATATGTACACGATTTACAATTATACTGATAGTATTTAGCCAGGAGGGCACACATGGGAATTTTAACTAAGAATGCAGCTATCTCAATTTAGATTTTTGATTTAAATTCATTACTTTCTTAAACATTTAAAAATATATATGGACGATTTACATATTTTTCATTAAAAGATGTGTTTCTTTTACTGACATTTCTTTGTTCTTCATTATATAATGGAACTCATCTCCAAGAACATTTGAGTTACACAATTTACAAGTTCATGCATCTTTCTCTCCGAATATTTGTCCATCTCCCTATATCAATGGGTAATCTATGGTTGGTGGTTCTAAATTTGAAAAAATTGAAAATATCACGGAATTCTAAAATATCAATATAGTTCACAAAGCCAAAAGTATCCTTAGAAATTTCAAAATTCGAAATCTTTCACCAATGATACTGGAAGACCCTTAACTCATTTACAGTTTTTGTGGACAAAATTAAGTAAATTATGACCACAACAAAGACACATAATCAGTTAAAACCATAAAATAGTCGGGCATGCATAAAATTGAGAATGGAAATGATGAACATGTCAAAGAGACAATAACCCGACCAAAGAGCAGACAACATGCATGCAGCCGTTTCCCAGATACATTACCGCATATCAAAATCACATGATGCAGAAATACTATCCCCCATGCACTGATCTGTGTCCACACTTGTTTCTTTACAAATATCTTGTCAATAAAAAATCGAGCATCATATCAGTTTTAAAATTTATATAATATTAGTTGTGAGTGCCTTTCATATATAGATTGCTACGAGAATATAGTTTGTTCATTGCTGAAGACCGTTCGGTGACATGTACGTAAGTTGATCTTTGGTGGATATCATTACATTGCAACCATCCAACATATCAGTAGAAGGGTATAAAAGTACATTTTGAAAAAAGAAATATCAGCAAAAAGTATTAAGACAAGCTTGCTTAGTTAAGCATGTTTAGTCTTAGATGCATGATTTTTTTATTAGTTGTTAGTGGCTTTGAACTAGCTGTCAAATAATTGCGAGTACTCTCAGATCTGTTCATTGCGTCTTTTTGTGTCGGGATGTATAAGTACCCGGCCACGTCTACTTGTATTTTTGTCCATCTGATGAGTTGAGCCATTTTCAACTGATTTTTATAGTTCGTTCTTATGTTGTACTGTTATACCACTGTCCCAGGTTAGGGCCGGGAGGGTTGGGATCCCGCTAACATGTTTAACCCCGCCACATTATTTATGTATGTGTCTGTCCCAAGTGAGGAGTCTGTAATTCAGTGGTTGTCGTTTGTTTATGTGTTACATATTTGTTTTTCGTTCATTTTTTTTTACATAAATAAGGCCGTTAGTTTTCTCGTTTGAATTGTTTTACATTGTCTTATCGGGGCCTATTATACTGAGCTGACTATGCGGTATGGGCTTTGCTCATTGTTGAAGGCCGTACGGTGACCTATAGTTGTTAATGTCTGTGTCATTTTGGTCTTTTGTGGATAGTTGTCTCATTGGCAATCATACCACATCTTCTTTTTTATATGATATACACTTTTCTATTTTAATTCTTCATTTTTATCAAAGTTTTATATCAAATTACTTTAAGCACTTCATAATGATAAATAAATAAACTCATCAAAGATACCAGGATTAAAATTTTATAATGACGCCATACGCGCGTTTCGTCTACAAAAAACTCAGCAGTGACGCTCAAATAAAAAATATATTAAAAGGCCAAATAAAGTACGAAGTTGAAGAGCATTGAGGACCATTAATTCCTAAAAGTTTTGCCAAATACAGCTAAAGACTTTAAGTAATCTATAAATTAGTATGAATCTTGACAATTGTACGTAGTATACAATTGTAATTGGATGTAGTATACAATTGTAATTGCATGTATACAATTGTAATTGCATGTATACAATTGTAATTGCATGTATACAATTGTAATTGCATGTATACAATTGTAATTGTATGTATACAATTGTAATTGTATGTGTAAAAAATGATTGTAATTGTATGTGTACAATTGTAGTTGTATTCACACTATTGTAATTGTATGCATGCAATTGTAATTAGAATTGTAATTAGAAGATTAATTTACAATGTATTTTATACAGAAGAAAAAAAATATTCCGGAAATTTACCTTCTCCGATATTGGTACAACTTTAACGTACGTTTGTTTACATCCGCAATGAAAACATGCTTAAAAATGAAAAGCAGTTCAAAACAGAAGTGAACTGTTACAGAAATTTGATATCAAGAGAATACAGTGCTAGATTTAACCGTAGATATAGTTTACACGCTTTGAAATGCTTATGTTTACAAGTATGTGAAAATAATACATTTTTGTGTAAATACTATTTACTGAAAACAGCAGAATGTCTCTTGTAAGAACCATTTGAGGGGTCCATAGGAGGTCTTTTGCAATTTAGGATTTTTGTAGCTATCTGAAAAATCCTCCTTTTCTAGTGGGGCAGTCAGATTTTCACTTTCTATCTAATCTGTGCAGTCATCCATTTGCCAAGTAACTGGACTGGAGCTGTGACGGCCAGGATTATTTCCATGGTACTGCCACGGAAGCTGGATTGGTCCAGGCCATATGAATGAAAAGCTAATGGGCCCCACTTTTTTTATTCATTGCTTTAATATTACTTTTTATTTTTTTTCTGTCATACTTTAAAACTCGCTTTGAGATTCTTTGGTTATCTCACAAAATTACTCTTTTTCTTGCACACACCGGAAGCAGGGTTTCCGCTGGCGGTCGCCATTTTCGCAATTTGCGAAAAAATGATAATTGTGGCGATAAAAATTCGTCATTTGCGAAAGAGTTTGGCGAAAGAAATATATATAACAATTTATTTTCCTCCATCTTGTTTATTTACTTTTTTTCGATTTTCTCAGACTTTACCTGATCAGACAATACTCAAAATTCACCTTGACCTCGTTAAGATTTTGACAGAATATTAATAATCAGCTGATTGCATTTTATAGCTATCGACAACAAAGGACTAATTAATAAAGGTGTTGATTGAATTGTATGGTTAAATGGCTTCCGCTAAATGATACATAAAGGATTTATTTACCACTTTGCGATGCACGTGTTTGAAGCAAACTTTTGACGTCTCCTCTCCTTTTAAAGATAGTTTAGAAAGGAAAGCTGTTGTTGTGACGAAAAATATTCAAAAGCAAGAAAAGTCTCTGATTTAAAACTTTAATTATCCTTTGACTTTTTAATATAGATATTTGATTAGGGAGAATACTTTAAAGTCGTTTGAGTGACACACGTGTTTCAAGCATAGTTTTACGTCTCAGCTTTTTCATTTACGATGGTCAAGAAAAGAAAACTGTCGTTATGAAGAAATATATCCAAAAGGTTGGGAACAACCCTTCAAATGAGAGTAACCCTTCAATGTGATGACTACACATGAAACGAGGGATCCATTTCATGTGATTTAAGCTTTTGTTTTGTTTTAAAACCACTTGTTAGTACAAAGGGCACATCAGTATTTTTCTTTTAAAGGAACTTTCCCAACGAACTAGACTGGTATTAAATTATCAAAACATGTCCATGAATTTTGTTATATTCCAGGACTTATACATGTATCTTCTTTATTATTAAAGTATAGTGGCCTCCTCATTTAGAAAAGATTTTTAAGTACAATGATTTTTTTCCCCCTTTTAAGTTAAAAAAAATTCTGTTGTTTTATAGTAAAAGTTTAGTGTTCATTCCTCACAATGTAGACTCTAAAATAAGATTTAGAATCGCCATGGCCAAAAATAGCAGTTTTCTAATAAACTTCTTTCATATATTTCATCATTAGAAAAAACAAAAATCTTTGAAAATTGAATACTTCAAAATTTAAAGCAACAAATGTTTATTTTTTTTATAGGCAAATTATAAATACAAGAAAGTGTGGGAGAAAACAAGTTCCAAAAATATCACAAGTGAATAGTAAGTAAGATATTAAAGGGATGGAAGCATTAAAATATTAAAAAAGATGTAGAAAATTCTTTATACATGTATGATAATTAGGAGATGTGGTATGATTGTCAATTAGACTACTTTGCCACAAAGTTTCAAATGAAGTGGATGTAAACAATTTAAGGCAACCATATGACCTAAAACCTATATAAGATATTTCAAAGAATTTACAAAATGTTGGGGTTTTTGTGTGTTTTTTTTTCTCTCTATTTATGTGAATTAGACATTCATTTAACAAAATTCTGTCTACTCCTCATTCCTATAACCTTTATTTATATGGCAAATTAATGGATTGGTAACTGAATCAAATTTCAGAACTGGCATCAAAATTTCCCCAGTTTACTTTTTAGTGAGTAATTTGTCACCAATTATTTCTTTATATACATGTACAAATGTATATTATAAGATACGCTAGGTTCATCTTAAAGTGATTTGATACCACTTCTTTTTTTAATCAATACATATACGTGTATACAATCAGTGTTAAACAAATCGTTGCATAATATATTACTTTATATGCTTTTCAATTTTATTTATATTTGGAGATGTTTAAAGAATCTATAAACCCAAGAATGACACATTTCTATTTCAGTGGAAGAATATATTTTGACAACTACACAAATGTTTTTGGAGGGTTAGTACTGTTAAAATCGTTAAATAAACCACAGGTTTCTTTCTCTCTTTTTTTCCTGTGTGTTATACTTAGGTGTACTTTATGTATGTATTTTTTTAGTTATGAATAAATGGAATCAAGAAGCTGTGAAATTTCCTCCTAAAATATGCATATTTTTGATAGCCCAAAGCATATAGTTATATTGATGACTAAACATATAAAAGTTAAATTTGATTATATACCTTGTTTCCAATTTAAAGTTATAACAAAAATGATCAGCAAGGCAAAATCTACAAATAAGTAAAACAATTTGGAAATCTTGTTAGACCCTAAATAGGAGTGATTTTTTTTTTAACCTTTTCTATGTTTAGTTCAAAAACTAATGATATTGAGAATTTGAAAACAGAAAAAATGATAAGCAATACAAGATCACTAAAACTCAGATTTTTGCCATGAATTCTATTCTGGTTCACAATGTTGAAAAGGTTCCATTTAGCACAAAGACATAGGGGTTCATTCCCTCTATTCCCACTTTTTATAAATCTGGTAAGAAAAGGTAAAATTTCGGGCGTATTGCATTTCCGCTAATTTTTCAAAGTCCCAATGCTACGTTTCCGCAAATTTAAAGTATACGTTTCCGCAATTTGCATTTATTACTTTTCCGGAAATTTACCTGGTAAATTATAAATAATTGAATATATATTGACTTGAAAAATGTTGCTATGTCCTTATACAGAGACAGGCGAAAGCAGTTTCCAAAATTACCTAAATGTAGATTAGAAATTCACGAGACATTAAGACAAATAGATTTGAACACTAACAAAATTGAAACTTATTTTAACTTTTAATTAGTCAATGATTTTGATTCGGGAATTGTTATACTTTCATGTTTCACCAACTTGGTATGTCTATGTAATGAAATGACTGATATTTTCATAGATGGCACATTTAAATCCTGTCCGAAATTCTTCTACCAACTCAGTTTATTCGATACATGGATGTAAAAATGGTAACTACATTCGTCTTGTATTTGCGTTACTTCCACTTAAATCCGAGGAATGTTACACGAAACTGTTGGATCGGCTTATTGATGTGTGCACTACCCGAAGAATAACTTCCCGAGGTAGTTCATAATGACTTTGAATGTGTAATGCATACTGCTGTTACGAAAACACGAATAGTGCCAAGTCTTTTCATGCCCACTTGAACGAGCAGTTTTACGCTAGCCATCCTAACATTTTTTGTTTGTTTTTATCGATGTGTTATTGAAACTGCAAACAACATCTTACATAAAGATGAGAACTCTAACTGTAAAAGCACCCGTTTGGAAATGTGACAAGAAGAAGATGGACTTCCTTAAGTTCTTGAACAAAATACAAAACTTGTAAACGGTGAATGTACTACTGTGGACTTTGTGCGGCGTGTTGGCTACAAATATTCTGCCAGAACTGACTTATGAACTCATATCAAGATATTTCTGATTAGTGCTAACTTTTGAACATACGTTTTCATAGATTTAAATGATAAAATTTACTTGCATGTTATGATGACCTTTGACTTACTTAATATTTATTTTATATCATGGCTTTGCTTTCGATCAACAGGTATTCCTCAATAATTTGCCGAAAAGCAATAATTTATTTTTTCCGGAATAGTTACTTTTTTTCCGGAAAAGTAAGATATTTATTTGCGGAAACGTAAACTTTTTTTTCCGGAAACGTCATCTTTTTTTTCCGGAAAAGTAATGCCAATTTGCGGAAACGTAAAAAGCCGAAAATTTCATGTGGGAATAGAAGGAAAACTTGTGCAAACAAAGGATTATACTGTACAAACATTTTTTAATCAACTGTTAATTGACCTGTGTTTTTTTTTATTCGAACAGGTAATAAGTTATTTTTGCATCTGTATGAATTCTGTTTTTTTTTAAAACAAAATAAATAATGAAGTAAAGTTAACAGTTTTCACCCATTATTTTATATCTTTGATTTTTGGTCCAAGTAATTATATTTCAAAGTATACTTTTATTCCACATCTTAAGCCAACAGGAATCACCAAAAGCATTAAATCATCGTTTATTTAAAGTTACTTTGGAGTTTGAGAAATATTTATTTTGGATGACCGGCAGATATCCTTATTTCTTAAATTTGGAACTTTGAACATGAAATCTCCAATAGAAACTGGAAGATGGCAAAACATAGAAAGAGAAAACAGAAAATGTGTGTTGTGTAATTCAGATGCCATTGGTGATGAATACCATTACATTTTTAATTGTTCAACTTTCGATAATTGTAGAAAACAATGTTACAGTATTGCATTTTACAAAAGAAATAGAACAAACACATTGAATTTTATGACTTAAAGAATTCCCCAAAATGTACAGAACTGAACGAACTTTGTAAACTTATTAAGGAGATCATGAAAAATTGAACTTTTCTGGGTGAACAAATGTGAATGCCTCTATCTAATTTCGTACATTATTTATTTATGTAATTGTATTGAAATATGTATAATTATCTTTATACCTTTCTGTAATTTGGTTTGTGAGAATAAAGATATATATATATATATATAAGATTATACTTGGTTATAATATTATTTATATCATGATTTATTAGTATAAAAGCAGACAATTTTTTAAAGTTACAAATTCAAATTTTTTAAAATAAATCTGACTCCAATGATTTATTATAATTTTTCTTTATTTTTAAGTACAAATTCAAAAGTTTAAAAAATAAATCTAACTCCAATCTATTTATCATATTTTTTCTCTATTTTTAAGTATTTATTTGATGAAAAAAGAAACATATTACAAATAAACAAGGTATTATACCCAGACAGTGTACCAAATATGTTATGCTTTAAAAAAAAAATACAGGTAAATCTTAGGTGAAATTCTAATTAACCCTGATTGTTATAAAAACAAATTATTTATCAAAACATCTATTGTTATTTGCAAGTGGGAATAGAAGGAATAGTATTTTTAAAAAGTGGGAATAGGAGGAAGACACCGACATAGGTGAGTGACACAGGCTCTTTAGAGCCGCCATTTGTTTTTTCAGAATTGATACTTTTTTAATTTTAGGTTACATGAAACTTATTCTGATATTTTAAAACTTATATTCACAAAAAAATTATAAAATACTTTAGATAGATATTTCCATTTTAGATATGGTAAAGGAAACAAACCAAAACATCTTTATTCATTGACATCCTACAAAATAGAGAATGCCCTGACATGTACGGCTAGAACGGTAATGTATTAAGAATATAAGATTATAAGTTATAGATTATTGAAATAAATGATTGTATATGGATAGAATAATTGAAAACTAAATATTTCAAAATTTGGAAAGAAGTTATTTACAGCACAATAATGGAATGAGGCCAAAACATTAAAAATCTAGTAAATAACGGAATTTTTCATCACATATTGAATCTCATCTGCAGTCTTATGGTAGCTTTCCTGGTTTTAGGATACAATTGCTTTTAAGCAATCTGTAGACTAATACCATTGACTCAGGGCCATATGCTCTCACGTCAATCGTTTTATTCTAAACATCAAGAAACATCTCAGATTCTTGAGATTGTCTTGCTTTAAATGGTATAAAAGACAAAAGGATTGAATTTAAACAACTGTCCTATAATGTTCTTTTCATAATCTTCATGTGGTGATATTTCCCTTGACTTGTATGCGTTTTTTTACGGAAACATGGAAAATCTGAATTAAGCAGTATTTATATTTAGTGTTTTTATAAATTTAGAAACATGTTCTAGGGAATTCCCCAGTTTTGATAACATGTGAAAGATCTCTGAATTACGATTGATAAATCTATTTCTGTCATATAAGAACTGAAGCTGAGTTTTCATATATGTCACCGTTATGAAACTGATATTTGATATTGTACTTCCATAAAGAAATGGAGGTCGTTTAATTTACATTTAATATACATCCTTGCTACAAATCACAAGTCTAGGGTTTGTTTATGTAATTATGTGCATGCGTATAGTTTTCTTGACTTGAAAGGGTATCTGATTGAATGGTTGCTCGAGATTCCCCACTCCATTGATTAATTTGAAACTCACAAGATCCTTCCCATGTCTGTCTGCTATTGAGGGTTATTGTTGTTGCATAATTTTAAATCATATGCATCATTTGAATTAAAATAAATGTAGTCCACAACGTAAAGGTGTAACTAGAATACCCCTTCAGCCAAAATGGAGTCTTCTATATTATCGCTTCGAGTTGTCTCCATACCATAAGTACCTTTCGTCAAACTATTATATGTCAAGAAAAATTAACTCGTTCTGTCGACAGACGTATTATATTAAAACTGCTCGCAATTTAAACAGAGGAATGTGTACAGAAAGGAGTCATGCCCATTGACCCAAAGGAAATTAAATATTTAAAGAGTTAGGAATAGGGCCGGGTTCCACCTAGAATTCACATAGGAAAATAGGTGATAAGGTACAAAGTGAAATACCTTCTCTAACTCTCAGTGACTGCTGTGAAAAGTCAACTTGGAATTAATAGTACTAAAAAAAAGTCAATTAGTACATTGTTCATACACTTGTATCGAGGATTGGCTATTTTTAAAGTTGAATATACGTAAATTTCATTTTATGAGTATTCTACATGTGCAGTTGAATTATTTTTGAAAATAATACTAATACATGTATCAATGAAAACAGTGACAATCATATCCCTCAGAGCAATCTGCTATTTGATTTTTTTAAGGAGATCACATGTTCAAACCCTTTGTCAAACCAATGATAAATCCAAACATAAAACAAACATGTGACTTTAAAATCGTAATATATAGATAAAAGAAGATATGGTATGATTGCCAATGAGTCAACTTATCACCCAAGTCACAATTTGTAAAAGTAAATTAAACCATTAAAGGTCAAAGTATGACCTGGCATCAAGACAGAGCCTTGGTTCACCTAACAGCAAGCTATAAAGGGCCTAAACATTACTAGCATAAAACTATCCAAACAGGAAAACCAATGGTCTAAACTATAGAAAAATTGAGAAATGAGAAACACTTGTGAACAGGTATGAAATATCAATAAAAATAATTAGGTGTTTATCCAGCCAAAGGGGGATAATTCATATACATATTGTGAAAATATCTTAGTGTGTTTACATTTCAGGAAGAAATTGGATTAGCCCATAATGGAGAAAAAGACTGTCTGATTTGTGTTACCAAAGACAACAAAGAGCTTTTAAGGATACACCTGACCTCAGGGAAAATCTTGCAACAGATGTATCTTTCACCAGTTTATAAATTTAGGTACTTCAAGTAAATGTTAAGGCAATCTTGTTACTTCATGATTTTATCCAAAAAAAAAAGGAAAAAGAAATTTGAATGAATTTGATATCTTTATCAAAGGATATTGAATAGGTGTTCATAAGATAAAAATTAGGGTGGTGAGGGAATCAAAGGGATTAGTACTTTTTTGCGATTTTTAATTTTTTCTTGACAGACAATTTGAAATCATTAGTAAGGAAGTTCAACTTTTTTTACATTGTAACTTGGATTGAGAGTTGTCTCATGGGCACTCAAACCATATATTCTTATTTATGTTAAACCAAGATCAATCTAGATGCACAAAATTGTAATATTATATTTCTGTTATTCAGGATATTAAGTTCCTTATATTTAAAGGGGCACTAGCTGTCAAATTCATGGTCACAGATTTGTCTTAAATTTTAGTATTTGATTAATAACAATGTAAAACATGTATCCAAATCATAAAAAGTATAAAATAAGCAATTTGCATGGCATAGTGTCGAGAATATGTAGCTTCGTTTCATGCGTTTTTCAGTCTAGACGCCATCTAATTAATTATAGAGTTGGCCTCAGAATACTTCCGATGACCATATAAGTGATATAAACATAAATAAAGATATAAATAGATAAAGCTTACTCGTGTAATTGGATTTTTCTATGTCTGTTTAATTTTATATTATTGATTAAAAATATATGTTAATCATCTTTTTTACCTGTTTAAGAAGGAGTTTGTGTGGATCAAATAAGTCAAGTAAATGATTTACTTTTGTTTCACTTTCAATGTTGACATTTTTATGCAGTTAAGCTGCATTATGCGAGCACCCTAGATTTGTGTTCTACCCAATAATTCCTGAAATACAGTCAGTGTTTTCCATAAGAACCGGCCGCCGGCCAAATTGACCGGTTCAAGCAATTATTTGGCCGGTTCAATCGTCATCAGTCTAAAAAATTTGGGTGCATATTTTACTTATACGACTATTTTACATTTCGTAACTTTATTGATCTTTATTATTATCTTCAATTCTTGAAGTTTTATTTACGTTTGAGAGTTCCGGTTTGGATTTCTATCGGAACACACGGCCGTTATCCATCGAAAGAGAAACTCCCGAGAGATATCGAGTATTTATGCAAGTCATGCCATGTCAAGGTCGTTAAAAACTTTCGTTTGTTGTTGAAGATGAAACGTTCCATTACAGATTTTTTCCCCTCAAAGCGACACAAAGGTGTGGATTTTTATGATAATACAATTTATAAATTTTGCATGCATTGTTTTTCAATTTGTTCTGTTGTGTTTATAAACGGATAGTTAGACACTAATAATTACAGTACACTAGCACCACACATTTCACATTAATTGTTTAATGGTTGATAACTATTTTTTAGTAAAAAAAATATAGTTTTACTTTAACTATCAAAATAATGTTTGATTTACATCTTTAATAAAATATGCCTTTTATAAATTATCTTTCACGCGTTAAATGTGCACAACAGGCCTGAACACTTCAAACAAATACGGAAAAATAAACGGGCCACCTGTTGAGTCATTAGAAGGTGAAGCTCTTATCAAACGAGCAGTAACAACCTGGACTGGTGCAAAAAATCGAAGACGATTACCAGCAAACAGAGCTCCTACATCTAAAGTACAAGAAAACACCATGACTTGTAAAGCACCTGTACTCGAAGATGCAAGTGTTCAGACAGAGACACCGACAGAAATTGTCACTATTGAAACTGAAGTCAGACAGACATTGAATGAAGTTCGAAATGCAATGAAAATCCTAGAACTTGATGAAATGGATAATCTCTCCGAAGATGATTGTTCCTCTTCTGATGATTTAGATTAATAAATTTCATTTAACCAATTTGATAGTCTGAATTTTACCCACCATGTTGTGTTGACTTGTCTAAGTACATTTGGTTATACGAGTTCTAAAAACAAGAAGATTTTCATTCTATTTTTATTTGTATTTCTATTACAACTTAAATATATCATGACAAAATGACAAAATTATTACAAAACAAAAGCTTATAAGACATGATAATATAGAATATAGTGTGCATCCTATCTATAATTAAATAATAATAAATAAAATTGCTTGTATCCAATACAGAATAGAACAGTATTCTTAATTTTGTCAACGTTCATGACATTTAAATTATAGTAGTATTCAAAGTCTTAAAATTGTGCAGACAAAATTTTTTAGAAAAAAATTCTCCTAATAATATGCCCATTTAACAAGCATGAAATATTGTCTTAAAATTCGTCAGATGCCAGGATTTTGAATCTAGATTTCAAAATTTTTTCGGGGGGGCAAGCCCCCCCGGACCCCCCCTATTATCCAGTGACCGCCTACTTATTCATTTTGGCCTGTTAGGCCAAAATGAATGGAAAACCCTGAATACTTGTCATTGTTATTATCTAGCTTGTTACTATGTTATGTATAACTAATTGAACACTTTTTTAATACTTTTTATTCTGGATTACAAAAAAAATTACCAGAAAAACCTTAAATGATCGTCGATTTATCCAAAAGTTTTAAAGTTACACATAGGAAGTAGTGCTTATTAAAAATCCTTGTGTAGTTCATTATGACTTATGCTTTTAGCTAAGATGTCAAAGAACAATCGTATGAAATATTTAATCGCCGAAAATCTCTTAAGACAAGCAGTTTAGATTTCCCAAATGACAAAAGTCGTAGGAATATTGTTTGTCATCAATACGTAGTACAACTACGTCAGTAGTCTATTATATAATTCAACTGTTCATGCTGTTGGCGGCAATTTCAAATTAGAAAAAGAATTTTTCGTAGCTTTTCAATTAGGAGGCAGGTGTGCAAAATAGCGGTGGTCCGAGGTCCGCGACTTTCCACTTTTGCAAGCGGAATTTCGACTAGGATAGTTGGTTTCTAGCTACGCCCGACGTAGTCGCCTTACATTTGAAAGAAAATAAGAAATTACTTTGCAAACCTTTTCACCATGTTCACCAAAGTCTCCAATTAAACGAGCTAAAAACTTATTTTTATCATTATTATTCATGACGGCGATGTTCATTTTGTTCAACCGCTAGCTTTATACAGAAAATCGCCGACAAATATTGTATAAATTCGAGTAAAATCGTATCTGATTGACAAAAACAACATTGTAAACACATAACAATGGCGGCCATGAAGACAAAATTTTACAAAATCGGATCCGATTCCGGAAGCGGATAAGGGTAATTCCGGATTTGACGATCATTTACAAAATAAATCCAAGCAGGTGAAAAAATACATCTATGCATGGTAAATGAATATAAACACTAGTATTGTAAACCTAAAGATATATGTAAAAGAAAGAAAAAGCAGAAAAATATTTTATTCAGAAACTAAAAATTACTTTTTGATAAATTTTAATTTAAAATTAAAATCCAATACAACGTGACAGCTGGGAACAGTATATCTAACAATATACATGTTCATGGTCACAGTCTAAATTTTCTTTATAAATGATAAATGTTGATAATGCATGTGAGATGCTTTTAAAGTGTAAACATATTACTGCAATTTCGAGGGGTTATTTGTTTTTTTTTCTCAATTTTGAAGGGTCAATTAAAGTAGCTGAAAGTTTCATTCTTTATTTTCACAAATAATGCAACTATATTATATATACCTTAATGTAAGTAAATCATATGATATATAGGTGGCATTCTGTGGGCCACTCTACCCCCTCCTGTTTGATAACTTGGAAACGGTTGAGCTCCCCACCCCTAAACCATATGAGGAGCAGATCCAGGATTTTAGGTTAGGAGGGGCGCAAACTTAAATTTTCGCCGAGCAGAGCAAGGCTAAAAAAAAATTGAGGTAAAATTATGGGAATTTTCTTTATTAAGCTGAGAACAACCCATGCTTTGCAAATTTAAGGGGGGTGCAAGCCCGCAACCCTCCCCCGTCTGAATCTGCCCCTGCATATATTCAAGTATAGGACAATATAATAAATAAAAAATGAAATATAGGGGAGTCCCTGGAGTTACCCCACCCCTCCTGTTTGAGAACTTGGAAACGGTCGAGATCCATACCCCTTAACCATATATATTCATGTTTGTGACAATATGAAAAATCAAATGAAATATAGGAAGAGTCGCTAGGGGTCACCCCACCCCTCCTGTTTTAGAATTTAAAAATGGTCGAGATCCCCATCCCTAAACCATATATATTAATGTATGGGACAATGTAACAAATCAGATGAAAGATAGGGGGAGTCCCTGAGGTCACTGTTCACCCTCCTGTTTGAGAACTTGGAAATGGTCAAGATCCTTACCCTTAAACCATATATACTCATGTATGGGACAATAAAACAAATCAAATGAAACATAAGGGAAGTCCCGTTGGTCATCCCAACCCTCCTGTTTGAGAACTTGGAAACGGTCGAGATCTCCACACCAAAACAATATATATTCATGTATGGATCAATATAACTAATTAAATGAAATATAGGGGGAGTCCCTTGGGTCACCCTACCCTTCCTGTTTGAGAACTTGGAAACCAATGAGATCCCCACCCCTAAACCATATATATTCATGTATGGGACAATATAACAAATAAAATGAAATGTAGGGGAAGTCCCAAGGGTCACCCTACCCCCAGTGGCGGATCCAGAAATTTTCATAAGTGGGGCCCACTGACTGACCTAAGAGGGGCCCTCTCCAGTCACGCTTCAGTGATTCCCTATATAAGCAACCAAATTTTTCCCAAAAAGGGGGGCCGGGCCCCCTGCCCCCTAAATCCTCTGCCTACCCCTACCTGTTTGAGAACTTGAAAACCGTTGAGATCCCCACCCCTAAATTATATATATTCATATGTATGGGACAAAATAACAAATCATTTACATTTACTATGGGCAAGTCAGTCAGACCTCATCTTTGATCCCTGTTGAAGTGAACATTTGTCTGATTCGTGTCTCATAACTTTTGTACTATAGAACACAAACTCAGTTTTCTTTCCAGGGAAACCAGTCCATTCATACTATTACATGTTCATACTATGTCAAATTGAACTTCTGGCAGTCAAATAAAACCAAGGTTAACTACCAAGTAGAACAACTGTAATCATTGGGAACTTGTACCACTGCAGACTCACCATAAAAAATATACATTGATATATGCATTGCTTTTGAAACCTTGATAACACATAAATTATTTGCCTTAATAAATAAATCATTAGATAAACATGAATGTACTATATATGAATGTTTAATGTTGAGGCAACATTGCCACAGTTTTCATAATTACGATTGCCTTGGTTTTTGGTTAACTGCCTTCAGCGCTTACAGCGCTTTGATTTGTCTTTAAATTTCTATATACACACACAATTCACATGCTATCCATCACTAGCTAAGGGGTTAAATTGAAGTTCACATGAATACGGATTTAATGAGGTCGAATTATTCACTTGCAAGTGAATAATACGTTATCAATGTTTCTTTGCTTATTTTGACAAAATTAACCGAAAATGACAGCTAAAAGCAAATTATTATTTCACTATTTCTCTTTCATTAATGATTGAATAAGAAATATTATATTTTTAATTTTTATATATCTCGTAGCCAGTGAACCTTTAAGGGAGATTCAGGTTAGTTAAATGACTTCTTTTAAAATTTTCAGAGATATTTCCTGGAATGAATCCCAGTCATCTATAGTAATCAGATCTACAAAGTCACATGGCAGTCATAGACAGGTAATTATTCCAGTCCTCTATAGTAATCAGATCTACAAAGTCACATGGCAGTCATAGACAGGTAATTATCCCAGTCATCTATAGTAATCAGATCTACAAAGTCACATGGCAGTCATAGACAGGTAATTATCCCAGTCATTTATAGTAATCAGATCTACAAAGTCACATGACAGTCATAGACAGGTAATTATCCCAGTCATCTATAGTAGTCAGATCTACAAAGTCACATGGAAGTCATAGACAGGTAATTATCCCAGTCATCTATAGTAATCAGATCTACAAAGTCACATGACAGTCATAGACAGGTAATTATCACAGTCCTCTATAGTAATCAGATCTACAAAGTCACATGGTAGTCTTAGACAGGTAATTAAACCAATTGGTATTGATGACACGGATTGAAATAATTCCAGAGACTAGAGATCATACATTTAAAACAATATGTTTAGGTATTTTCAATTGTCATTTTCTGTTTTTGAGGTCCT
Source organism: Mytilus galloprovincialis (assembly GCF_965363235.1). Classification (NCBI taxonomy): domain Eukaryota; kingdom Metazoa; phylum Mollusca; class Bivalvia; order Mytilida; family Mytilidae; genus Mytilus; species Mytilus galloprovincialis. The sequence continues at coordinate 40,287,143 of NC_134850.1, read as the reverse complement.
TTTATAAGTCCACAATACATGTATATGGTTGAATACTTGAGAATTAAGTTACAAGTCAGGAAAGAAGATCATGTTTACCAATTATTATTTATAAAAGAAAGAACATTGGTTATTAAAAGGATTGTCATTTAAAAATATTAAAAGAATCATTTGTAGGATGGGTGTTATATTGTTTGAATTAGGTTAAGTACTATGAGTCTTAAGCTATAAATTTGAATTTAATTATAAAAATAAGAAGATTGGTATGATTGCCAATTCAATGTGACAAGTCTATAACAGGGACCAAATGACATAGACGTTAACAACTTTTATGTCACAGCACAACCTTCAACAATGAGCAAATCCCATTCTGCCTTGTTTCAGCTATTTTAATAATCTGGCAATTTGAAGAAAATTAAATTATGTTTTAATGGTTAGGTTCTAGTAATAATTTATTTAAAAGAGAATTATATAAATTTGATTGCTCTTTATTACATAGTTCTTTCCTATCCTGACTGTCAGATTATATTTGTGTTGAAGTTCTTCCATTCTGAAATCAAAACATCCATGTAGAGAGGTCTTAAATGTCTGTAAGTTGCTTAGATATTTCATTTCTGTTAATCATTTGGGCGTATTGCATTTCCGCTAATTTTTCAAAGTCCCAATACTACGTTTCCGCAAATTTAAAGTATACGTTTCCGCAATTTGTATTTATTACTTTTCCGCAAATTTACCTGGTAAATTATAAAGATGTGAATGTACATATATGATATATTTATTTTTTTAATAAAGAAAATGTTCTGATCTCAGTATAGCTAAAATTTACTAGATATAACTAGTTGACTCGAGTAAGGGTGAGTTAAACTTCATTGAGAGAACTTTGGTTTGGCTTACTTGCCAACTTAAACATGATTGAAGAAGGCTTTGTTGAATTAGTTGCCGATGCTCCATCTGACGATAAATGCATGAGGTCTGCCGACTATATGCTGGAATTTTATATAGATGGCAATTGAGATTTCCACCAACCATTTGGGCATCACCTCCTGACCCAGAGGAAAAGAGAACAACGAATGGTGTCGAGTCTTTTCGTGCCTACCTGAACGAGCAGTTTTACGCTAGCCATCCTACCATATTTGTCGTTGTCGATGTGTTATTGAAACTGAAGACAACATCTTACAGAAAGACGAGAACTCTAACTGTAAAAGCACCCTTTAGGAAATATGAAAAGGAGAAGATGGACTTCCTTCCTTAACAAAATACAAATTTTGTAAACGGTGAATGTGCTACTATGGACTTTGTACGACGTGTTGGCTACAAATATTATGACAGAACTGACTTATGAACTCATATCAAGATATTTTTGAACATACGTTAATGATGTATTTTACTTACAAGTAATGATGACCTTTAGCTTAATACATATTCACTTTTTTCTTATAGCTTTGCTTTCGAACAATAGGTATTCCTGAATTATTTGCGGAAAAGTAATAATTTATTTTTTCCGGAATAGTGACTTTTTTTCCGGAAAAGTAAGATATTTATTTGCGGAAACGTAAACTTTTTTTTCCGGAAACGTCATCTTTTTTTCGCGGAAAAGTAATGCCAATTTGCGGAAACGTAAAACGCCGAATCAATCAGGTTAAGCATCATGTTCCCTAATTATCATGAAGCATAAATTTAAGTGACACTAATACCTTGTTTTGCAGACAGACATAGTGAAAGTGTTGGCAGTATTTGATGTGAAGCCTCTCCAGTTTGTTGGAATGATGGAAATAAAGAAAAAGGTTTGAATTTTTATCAGAAATAAATTAAAAACAAATACTTTCAACAATTTTTTTAAATATTTTATTAGAATTAATATAACTTAAAGTTTAAATAATTAGTTATTAATTATGTTGACTATTTTTTTCACATTTTAATTTCAATATTTTTAGTCTGAGTGATATTAAAAATACATTTAATAGGAAAGCAGTACTTAAAATGTATTCTTATATTTTCTTGTGCATTAATATGTTTTGATGGTATCTTTGTTTATTTCTTCATGATAGTCTTGTCAGTATAGAATAGTACTGTTTTAAAACTTAAAAGTGAAGTACATGTATTATACTATACTAAGTGTGCTACATACTGGTTTGTTGATATTTATGAATATTCATAATATTCAGGAATTTGGTACTAATACAGTAGATGCAGGACTTTGCCAGGGAGTACTGATAACCATGCATCAACAGTCTGTTGTTAAAATGTACAGCTTCCAACACATTTTAGATAAAGTTTGTATTAGTAAAGCACTCAATTTGGTAGATAGTTGAGAATTTTCTTTTTATGCCCTGTACCAAATAGGAGGAATTAGTTTACCTATGTCCATCCATTCATCTGGTCATTTGTCTGTCTGTGACATATTTTTTGCACTTTACAACAAGTTATTGCATCTTAATTTTTAGGCGCCAGACTTCAATTGCTTGCCATTATTTGTGGCATATTTGCCGAAAAGTTCTACTTACTGTTTTGCAATATTTATATCTTTGAAATGTCATAGATATAAGAAGATGTGGTCACAGGGACTCGGTTAGCAGATTAAAATTTTGTAAATAAATGTTTTTAATTTATTTTTTATTATTTCCTGTCTATTTGCATTACTTTATTAACGTATTTAACGTTGCCATCACTATTTCTTTGTTTTCTGGAAAAGTGCAGTTTACTATCCATATCCGTATACTGAAAAATCCTAAAGGGATCTAAGTCGCCATCTTGAATTGCCTTCCCTACTTTAGATAAAAAATAATTAAAAATATTAATAAATTACTATATACCTTACAACAGCCCTCATTTTCTTCTAAAATTATTTTTCTATCACATGCATATTTTGATTTGTGGATTAACAGAACCCTTACGCAGATTCAGTTGCATTCGTTTCAGAATATTCAAATTTCCTGGCGAAAGCAACGTAACTGGCAAACATGTCGTTTTCAATATGTTAGACGAAATGGGAGATAACTCTTGTCATTCGGAAATTTCCGGGTTGATGCGTTTCAACAACGATAACTCCTTATAAACAGACGAGTGCTGTCCCCTAACTTGATACCTACGCCACACCAAGATATCCTTCATATAAATTAAATATCAAACATTAATGTCTTTGAACAGTCAGTGCATGTGTTGTTTCAATATCAGATTGTCCTCCTATCCTTCCGCCCATTGAAAATATCAAATGATTGTCCCCAAACTATCGGGTTTTATTTCCATAAAGGAATGTGACTTTCTGACATCGTCCTGATATTTTTCAAATCATGGATTTATGCAGTACAACACTTATATAATCAGTGGCGTATTTATGGTTTGATACTTAATACATGCATGTATGATAAATTAATAGACTTTTTCAAAGTATTAAATAATCCAAGTTGACCTACCAACTGGCCCTCCCCCTTTTTTTTAAATCCTGGTACTGTTTGTAAACCTTATAAATCCCATTGAACGTGTCAATATTTTAAGAAACTTCTTCATTTTATTGATGTGTCTACGAAAAAGTCAATGATTTATGGTACCCCGTTTGAAGAAAGGTTCTATTCGTTAACATGGTTAATTTTTGCGCTCGATATGTAATAATAAATCAGGGGACAGCACTCGTCTGTTTAGTTGAAACGCATCAACCCCGAAATTTCCGAATGACAAGAGTTATCTCCCATTTCATCTATCATATTGAAAACGACATGTTTGCCAGTTACGTTGCTTTCGCTGGGAAATTTGAATATTCTGACACGAATGCAACTGAATCTGCGTAAGGGTTCTGTTAATCCACAAATCAAAATATGCATGTGATAGAAAAATAATTTTGGAAGAAAATGAGGGCTGTTGTAAGGTATATAGTAATGTATTAATATTTTTAATTATTTTTTATCTAAAGTAGGGAAGGCAATTCAAGATGGCGACTTAGATCCCTTTAGGATTTTTCAGTATACGGATATGGATAGTAAACTGCACATTTCCAGAAAACAAAGAAATAGTGATGGCAACGTTAAATACGTTAATAAAGTAATGCAAATAGACAGGAAATAATAAAAAATAAATTAAAAACATTGATTTACAAAATTTTAATCTGCTAACCGAGTCCCTGTGGATGTGGTATGAGTACCAATGAGATGACTTTCCATCCAAGTCACAAATTGTAAACAGTAAACCATTATAAGTCAAAGTATGTCCTTTGCTCACCTGGAAAACAGCAAGCTATATTTACATATATAAGCAACTTTAGATTCAAAATTTTAATTAAAAGGTTTTTGTATCAGCACTATGAAATACAGTGGAGAAACCAAATGCACAATTGTGCTGATGGAAAGCTTTGTAGCTATAGCACTTTTAAGACTCATTTTGGTCTTGAAAGATATCTTACTATATTACAATCGCCTGAGCAGAGGAGAAATTTCACTCGATTGCCTATTTTTTCTCACAGACTAAAAATTGAACAAGGTCGCTATCAGGGTACTCTCCGACAAGACAGGATATGTCTCAGGTGCACCTCAAATGAAGTTGATGATGAAAAACATTTTTTATTCTCGTGCACATCATCTCAAGATAAGAGAAATTGTTTAAATTCCACTATTAACTCACTATGCCCAAACTTTAAGCATTTGATTCCTAGCCAAAAACTGATATGGCTTCTTTATGTAGAGAATCTTGATATCTTAATATCTGTGTGTGAGTTAGTTGATGAAGACAAAATATAACTTGAAAGATAAATATTTAAATCAGGCTTTCTGCACTAGGCACGAGGTTGGCATGGTGGGGTATAGGACACATCATATAAGTTCTATTACCTTTCTGTTTGTGATATTTTTTATCAAACTGCTAATATTTTATCCTTTTCATAATATGTGCACTTTGGTATGTCAATTAGCATTGTCCCTTGGTGCCTCTTGCAGTTGTGTCACTTTAAAAAGTACTGACTCCTCTGCATCAGGCACGAGGATGACATACCAGTTATGTGCAACTTCTTACAATATTTTACCATATCATTAGTGTCCTGATACACAGTTTAATATGCACCCACCATGCCATATAGCACCGTCCCTTGGTGCCTCCTGCAGTTCAGCTAGATATATTCAGCCTACTCACAGTATTCTTTTTTGTTACTTTCTAGAGGTGTGCCTGAGACAAAGATTTTATGTATACTCCTATACATGCTATATATATATTAATATATATATAAAATAATAGATGAAGACTGTTGTCTCTTATTTGTGTTTGTAACTATGTATACTGTATTGTTTATTATATTTGTAAAATAATAATATTATAATGATATTATATCATGCTCCTTGTGAGCCCATTTTATGGAAATAAAGCATCTTCTTCTTCTTCTTCTTCTTCTTCTTCTTCTTCTTCTTCTTCTTCTTCTTCTTCTTCTTCTTCTTCTTCTTCTTCTTCTTCTTCTTCTTCTTCTTCTTCTTCTTCTTCTTCTTCTTCTTCTTCTTCTTCTTCTTCTTCTTCTTCTTCTTCTTCTTCTTCTTCTTCTTCTTCTTCTTCTTCTTCTTCTTCTTCTTCTTCTTCTTCTTCTTCTTCTTCTTCTTCTTCTTCTTCTTCTTCTTCTTCTTCTTCTATATAAAATTTTACATCTTTTTCTCATCATCTGCAACTTGTATGATATATGACACCAAATTTAATCTGGTTATGTTATACTTTGTGATACATTTTTAGTTCCTTTAATGTTCTACTTTCAGTTTGTTATAGAGCAGGTGTATTAAAAGTAACCCATTAAACATCATAATTTTTTTAAATTTTTTTGTAACAATTTCATAACTGTCTGATGTCACTAAATTTAAACCTTTATCTACATAAAAAAGAAAGTTATCAGTTTTTTCAAAAACTTCATATAATTATAAAACATAAGATTTCTGCAATCAATTTTAAAAAGTCTATAGATAGTGATGAATTTTTAAGTTTTTGATGCGAGAAATTTTTATTTTATTGAAATAAATAAAGGAGATACATGTCATTATAAAATAACTAATAAGAATTCAAATAGAGAAAAATATTCAACAAGTGACCGAACAACACATCAATTCACAAATGCGCATAGCGCATGAGTTAATTATCAGTGTTGTTCGGTCACTCGTTGAATATTTTTTGATTTTTGAATTCTTTAATTAGTTATTCTTTTGATTACATTGGCAACTGGCTTTTTTTTTTATGAAATTAAAGTAGAAAATATAAGGAACTATATCTTTTTCTATGCATTCACAATTTGTTTTGATTCGACATTATAGACGTCTTGACAACACCTATTGTTGTATGATGTCAGAGGAGTGAAATAACCATGTTTATTTTACATGTGAAATAACCATGTTTATTTCACATGTGAAATTATCGATTTTTATTTCACTGGGAAATCAATGAAATTCATTGCAACCAATGTAATAACTTTGTTTATCTTTCAAATAGAAAAAAAAGAAAAATGAAATAACCAGACCTTGACTATTCATTTACAATTTACCAACTGATTAAAAAATTTATTATAACAAACACATAATTTTTATGAAATTTACATATCATTAAAAAATACTTTTTGATTCACTTACAGTACAGAACTAGTACACATAAGTTGGATGATGTCATAGATGATGAAGGTCACAGATTAGGACATAGACCTATAGGGTTAAAGTTCAACATTCAAATAAAAGGTTTGCTATGAATAACTTTAACTAGCCAAGAAAGAAAGGAACATTTGAAGAATGGCTCATATTTACCCTAAACTATATTATAAAATTAAAGATAATCTTCAACATATGTGACCCGCAATGACATTTCCAGGCTTATGAGAAAATGCTGTTAACCGAGAACGTTACATCATAGTCTGTTTACACACTACATGAATATGAAAAAATAAAGATAAAAGCAATCATAGGTAACTGTAGGACCTTCAACTATAAGAAAAACTAATACTGTATAGTCAAAATTGTTTTCAAATTGATTCTGGATAAAAAAAAACTGCAAGTAAAAAGCATTCTTTGAAAAAAATGAAGTTTGACTAAACAGCTAATTCTACTACATGTGATTGTTTAAATATGAAAATTTGAAGTTGATCTCTACCATTGATGGTTGTATTTTCCATTTCAGAATGTCCTCCAGTTCTGTTTACAGTTTCTTGTTATGATCAAATAGTAGAGTTTAGCTACAAACCATTCCATTACCTATACTCACCTGTTAAAACACCGGAGTACTTTGAAGTTCATTCCTTAGAAAATAAATCTTTGGTAAGACAACTTAATATACACTTTTATAACAATCCATTTCAAAGTGTGCATTTTGGTCTAGACGCCATCTTATGAACTAAGAGATGAACTATAAAGACTGCAGACTGTCACATTACCCAATATAAACATAAAGGAGTAGCGGCATTAAGGCCTGGATTTGGCCCCAAAAAATTAATGTTTGATATCTATTTCAAATTGGCACATAATGTTTAGAAATGCATAGGTTCAAGAAATATAAAAGAAAAACATAAAGATTTTTACCTGATGACGTCACAATTACATTATAATATGTACTATTTAAAAAAAAAAAAACGATGAAAAATACAGATTTTATGCAGTTTTCCATCTTTATTTCTTTTATGGAAACATCGTGCGCAGGCAAGAAACAACAAAATAATTTAACAGAAGCTTTATTATTACTATTGACATGATCCCAACAAATATAAAGTGTGTTTCTTTGGTGCGCACATACTTTTTCAATCTAAAATATACATAAAATGTGATGAAAAACAAGGAAAATCACGAAATTTTACAAAATTAGCAAAATAAATCATGATTTGTTGCCATGGAAACTTGTTCAATGTCAAATTTGTTTTGTTTCTCCGAGGACCTTGTACTGTAGTACGTCTTCCAGTTATTTAAGAATACACATGATAACTTTTAAATTTGCAGTAATTTTCGAGCCAAATAAGAGCCTTATTGCCCCTACTCCTTTAAATAGATAGCAACCTCATGCAATTGGATTCTTCAAGATCTGTTTGATTCTGTGTTATAGGTTGAAAAACATAAGTTAGTTATCGTTTTGCAAGTGAATTGTTTCTTTGCTCATTCTGACAAAATTGAACCAAATTGGCTGCTACAAGTTGTGAAGAATTTTCAGAACAAAATTTCAATACTGTAAATTCAGAAATTATTGCGAGGTTTTTATTATTGCGAATAATGCGACTGAGTTGTAAACGCAATAATTAAAACTCGCATTCTGTAATATTTCAACTGAATTAAGCATGACTTTTCTCAAAATCGTAAAAATTAAAATCGCATTCAAGTGTAAAATGACAAAATCGCAATAATAAATGCACGCAATAATTTCTGAATTTACAGTAATCTATTGTTTCAACTTGAACAAATTAAGTTCAACTTTAGATTTTAAAATTTCCTACTTGGTAATAAAAGACTTGGCTTATTTTTGAACATTCTTCTCTATCTGATAGTACTGTCAAATTTTGGTGATTTGTTGATTTTCTCATTTTCAACATCATACAGTAATACAAAACTTGTTAATTTCTGTATTCTTAGAAATTATTTCCTGATTAAAGGACTTGAAATTTAAGTATCATCTAACATAATTATATAATTCTTTATTGTTTATAGTCGCTGTCAGCTGAAATTCGTAGCGGTTATCGGTAAAAATAATCTAAACTATCAATCACATTCACTTATGATATAGTTTTTCACATTCCATTCATAAATCGCCAAAAGAAAAACCACTACTGACCTACCTTTCAAGTAATTGCAATGTGATGATCCTGACCTTTGAATTTTCAGATGATTTTTTTTTTCTTTCTAAGAATCATAACTTAATACATACATTATGTTTCATTATGATACAATATTTTGATTTGTTAACAGCAATATCCTGTCTTTCTGAAATTAACATTCATTACACAATGAACCTAACATTGATTAGGACGTCCCACAATAAAAACCACAGGTAAATTAACGAAAAATGTGAAAGAAATTGAATGAATGAATGAATGAATATTTTATTTGTGAAAGCATAAATAATATACTATGGCAATACATAAACAAGTACATTGTATATACAATGTGACAAAACAACAAATAGCAGAGAACAATACATAATATAATAAAGGTACAATTAATTCACAATACATGATCTAATTTTCCAAGCATATTTCAGATAGTAACACAGTTTAATTGTGTTTTCATGATCCTAGCTAAAAAATGTAATTAAAAGTATTGAATGCTTCTTTTTGTAATTCCATAGGATTGTAAAAGCGTTGAACATGGGCACATTTTTAGAATTAAGAGCTTCTGTGCTTCATACAAAATGTAATTCAAAATGATTTTACAAAAAGAAGCATTCAATTCTTAAAAGACTAGCTACTTGTATTGTTTATTTGCAGATAGAAAATGGAAGATTACCGACAGGGATTTTAGACTATGCAAATGATCGTTATCGAGCCTCATTCTGGGACGATGATTCAGGAAGAGTTTTACACATAGCTACCTCAGTTGTCAGGTAATGTCAGGATATATTTTACACATAGCTACCTCAGTTGTCAGGTAATGTCAGGATAGATTTTACACATAGCTACCTCAGTTGTCAGGTAATGTCAGGATAGATTTTACACATAGCTACCTCAGTTGTCAGGTAATGTCAGGATAGATTTTACACATAGCTACCTCAGTTGTCAGGTAATGTCAGGATAGATTTTACACATAGCTACCTCAGTTGTCAGGTAATGTCAGGATAGATTTTACACATAGCTACCTCAGTTGTCAGGTAATGTCAGGATAGATTTTACACATAGCTACCTCAGTTGTCAGGTAATGTCAGGATAGATTTTTCAAATAGCTACCTCAGTTGTCAGGTAATGTCAGGATAGATTTTACACATAGCTACCTCAGTTGTCAGGTAATGTCAGGATAGATTTTACATATAGCTACCTCAGTTGTCAGGTAATGTCAGGATAGATTTTACACATAGCTACCTCAGTTGTCAGGTAATGTCAGGATAGATTTTACACATAGCTACCTCAGTTGTCAGGTAATGTCAGGATAGATTTTATCCATCACTTCATTATAATCTGAATATGCTTAAATATTTGCCACTGGACATTCACCAAACAGCAATCACTGTAAGATAACATTTTGCCTTTTTCCAATTTCCTCATGGATTTTGCCACTTCAAAACTTAGGGCCTTAATGGCCAAGTAGTTTTTAAGAAATTTTAAGTGATCACTAGAGGCCAAGAATGAGTCAGAACCTCACTTGTGACTCCAATCTCAATTAACAAGGGTTGATATTTTCCGTTGGCAAGTTATTCCGTTCTCTGAGAGTTATTTGACTTCTACTAATAAAAACCATAAACCCTTATGTATATATTTCTGTCAACACATCCCTATCTCATCTTTGCTTTTTTTCTAATTGTACAATAAATGGAGAGCGAAAAATTGAAAAAGATGTCATTCTTGTTTCTTTCTATATTCCATAACTTTTACAATAACTTCCTATAATCTCTGTATTGTTTTTACATGTTTCTTTTGTAGTTTTTATAACCTCACTACCGTGCCATCACAGGAAAATGGAAAAAGAATACTCAAGAAAAGTTTTGAAATGAACTTGTCGAAAGAAAAATCAAAGGTAAAGAGTCATAAAGTCTGTCATAATAATCAATTTTTATGCCCCACCTACGATAGTAGAGGGGCATTATGTTTTCTGGTCTGTGCCTCCGTTCGTCCGTCCATACGTCCGTCCATCCGTCTGTGCCTCCGTTTGTCCGTCCGCTTCAGGTTAAAGTTTTTGGTCAAGGTAGTTTTTGAAGAAGTTGAAGTCCAATCAACTTGAAACTTAGTACACTTGTTCCCCATGATATGATCTTTCTAATTTTAATGCCAAATTATAGTTTTGTCCCCAATTTCATGGTCCACTGAACATAGAAAATGATAGTGCGAAGTTCAGGTTAAAGTTTTTGGTCAAGCTTAGTACACATGTTCCCTATGATATGATCTTTCTAATTTTAATTCCAAATTAAAGTTTTGACCCCAATTTCACGGTCCACTGAACATAGAAAATGATAGTGCGAGTGGGGCATTCGTGTACTATGGACACATTGTTGTTTTTTTATTTATCAGTAATCTATCTCGTTCGTTTACAGGACTCAAAGTACTCAAAATTTAGGAATTTGTGTATGCATTTATAAATGCGTTATTTGAAGAATGTAAAAATATGAGAGATTAATTATTGTGGTTTCAGTATATGCTGCATACAAATACTGCTTTTTAAAAAGTAAATGCTAGTTTCTGTTTTTGCAATACCTATTCAGTCACAATTATGCAATATTGACAACATTGCAAACATTTCTGAATTAACAGTATATCAAATCCTCATCAATATTAGGTGTGAAGTACGCTTCAATTAGAATACTTTTGCTTAATCTTGTCATTTGTCAGATATACTGTGGTACAGGGGAACCACGAATTTAAATGTTCAACAAATGACAAATTTTCAAAAGAAAGAATGCTGGCTTTGCCAAAACCACAAAATTAAATATCCACTATTATACAAGTTTTCTTAAATCCACGAAAATTGGTACCAATGAAAATAAATGAATCTGCAGTATATGTTAACTTTTAAAACCTTTAAAACATTTTCATTTTGAATTCAATAACTAATATGACTTTGTATAGGATTTATTATATTATTCTGCCTAACAATGGATGATTTACTTTTTTATGGGTTGAAGAAAACTTGCATATTTTTGTGAATACATGTATTTGATTTCGTGGTTTTGCATATATTTCTGCATATATTCCTATAGAAAATGGGGTTCCCCTTTTACCCACGAAATTCACAAAATTAGTATCTAACAAAATAATTATGTAACCACAGTATGCCACTGTTTAGAATATTACTTAATGTGTGCCATGCACATGGGTCTATTTGACATTTTTTAATGACCTGCCTATTATAGTAGAGGTTGATTTTTTTTCTGGTCTGTCTTTCTGTCCGTATTTTCCTCTTACCCAGATCAAGATAAAGTTTTGGTTAATGTTAGATAAAGGTTTGATTAAGGTGGTACCAAACACCTTCACTAAAATTAATTTGGCTCAGTTAACTTTCATAAAATTTTGAAAAAAATATTTACTTTGACCTTTTGTCTAATATATAAAAATTTCAAAAATTTTGAACCAAACGTTATCAGAAAAATTACACTGTTTATATAGCAGTTTGACAAACACTTATTGTGATCATTGAGAAGCTTAATATTTCCTAACAACACATTGCAATTAAAACGTTTGGCTGATTTTACAGAGTTATCTCCCTGTAGTGTTAGGTACCACCTTAAAGATAATTTACAGTCACATCAAATTGAAACTTGGTACACTTGTTCCAAATGAAGAGAATTTTTCAAATTATATGCCAAATAAGGGTTTTTGACTCTGATCTTACAGTTCACTGAACAGGTATATGTGATATTGAAAGTGGGGCATGGTGTTTTCATGGACAAAAATCCTTCTTGCAGAGTTGGCATAAGTGCATATTATATCAGTATTATATTAAAGAATAAACTGTTTCTAGATTAATTGATGATTATAATGGACAGCATACACCTTATCGCTAATCCCGGCTGACCGGGCCGCTTGAACTTTTGATGCATACTACAACAATCACTTTTCCATTGTGGCGTCAGATATTTTGTTTCCTGACGTCACCATTTTACGGGAACCTGTGTGATATCCATTAATGATGGACAAATAGCAATAAGGTGTATTGGTATATACAATTATATATTTGATTTATTATTTTAAGTGGGATTTCAATTTTCGTTCATGTAGTGGGTATTACTTGATTTATTTCACTTGACTGGGCAGGGTTTAACCGGTTTGCTTATTAAAGACCAGTCCATCTATAGACAGGAGTATTGGGATAAACTCATCAATGAAGTGTCCAGTTATTTGTCCCATATTATACACTCAGTTCTTTTGTATATCTGTTTGGTGACACTGATAGGTGATTAGAAATCAATAATAATTATAACAGCAAACATCCTTATCACACACATCTTCAAATAGACTGTCCTTATGCAAATTGAAACATAAACTCCACCCGATCAGTTGAAATAACATTGGTAATAATGGGAAGCCACATCTTAATGTTCAACAAAGCACAAATTATCCTTATTTTCCTATTCAGACTTTGGCAAAACCAAAAAAATTAAAAATATTGATGAAAATCCAATCCTTGCTAAATCCACAAAAAAATGGAACCCACAAAAAATGAATGAGTTCACAGTATAAGAAAATAGATTTGTTGTTTTAAGTTGCAAATGAATATTTGTATTTACTTACAGGAAGAATTTCCCTTTACATCATCAGGGAGGAAAGTTAATAAGCCAAAGCGTCAAGATAGTGTAAATACAGTTGAAAATATGGTAATTCTTTTTTGATATTTTTAGATTTGAAAAATAACAGAGCAAGGTTCTGAGTTTTAAATGATAGTTAGAAAATAAACTACTGTTTATTATACAAATTACTTAATATATATATGGACTCAGTTACAAGGTAAGCTTTTGGTTTGGGTCCAGTATTATTATAGGACCGCAAAATGTTTTTGTGTTCGTATAATGGTATGATGTCATCGTCTGCGTCGTCGTCCAAAGACACATTTGGTGTCTGGACAATAACTTTAGTTTAAGTGAATGGATCTCTATGAAATTTTATAAAAAAAGGTTCAATACCTCAAAAGGAAGGTTGGGATTAATTTTGGGGGTGATGGTCCCTACCATTTTGGAATTAGGGGCAGAAAAGGGGTCCAAAACAAGCATTTTTCTACTTTTAGCATATCAATTTGTGTAAAAGCATTTCAATTGCTCTGAAATTGTACCATCAATGTTTCATATCACAGATTGAAGGTTTGGATTGATTTTTGGGGTTAAGGTCCCGAATGTGTAGGAATTTGGGGCCAAAAAAGGGGCCAAAATAAGCATTTTTTTAGTTTTCAGTCAATAACTTGTGTTTAAATGTATAAATCTCTGTGAAATTATACCACAAGTTTCCATACTACAAAGGAATGGTTATGGGGTTAGGGGGGTGGGGGTGGAGGGGCTGGGGTTATGGTTCAAATCATCAAGCAACTAGGGACAAAAAAGGGGGGAAACAAGGGTTTTTCTGGTTACAGGACAATTTAGAAAATTTAAAAGCAGTGAAGGGGAGGTAATCCAATTATAATTTAAAGAACTGTTTTATATGTATATGTTTGATTACTAGATTACCTCCCTTACAGTGCTTGAAAATTAAGTATTAAGAAATGATGATTGTCTTAAGATGTGTAGCTGTAAATTTATTTTTAGAAGGTACTGTTTATTAATATTGATTTTAACCATGACTGTATGTCATTTTATATTTTAATATTGTATGATGTATTTAAATGAGTAGTTATTGGTGCCAACTCCATTATAAATTAGAGATTATTTTTTAATAAGGAAACGGGGGAGGTGAAAAAAATGTGGGAGGGAAATGTTGGGTAGGAATGTAAAATTTTTCTCATTTCAGATTTCAGGAATTAAAAAGAATTTTTCTACAAATATTTTATTTGAGGGGATTAATATTCAACAACATAGTGTATTGCTCAATAGCAAAAAAAAAAAAATAATTTTGAAGTTCATTAGCCCACATTTCTGTGTCAGAAACCTAATATGTGTCAACTTCTTAATCACAATCCAAATTCAGAGCTGTATCAAGCTTGAATGTTGTGTCCATACTTGCCCCTACAGTTCAGGGTTCGACCACTGTGGTCGTATAAAGCTGCACCCTGCTGAGCATCTGGTTTTATTGGTTGTAATGTTTCAATGGATTTTTGAAGGAAAAATATCTGTTATTACCATAGTTAGGTGATGTAAGTCAGTATGGGGCCAGGTGGGCAGCTGCTAAATAGTGTCTGTTCAATAACTTGAAAACACTTGGAGTGTTTGTTCAATAACTTGAAAACACTTGAGGAAATGTTTTCAAATTTATATATGTTGTGTCTTGTGAATAAGTGACGGTCAATTTTGATTTTTTCCATTTTGGTTATCTTTTTTGAGTTGTAGATGTTTAAGGGCATACAATACAGTTACAGGGGAGGTAATGACATTGCTAACGTAAATTGTTATTTTCGCGACGTCAAACTATGACTTATCGGGAAAAGATTCAGTTTTCGACTGATTTTTATCATTTAAACTGATTTATCTTGAAAACGAGTTCATGGACCCCTCTTTTTTAAAATGCCATATGGTTTGATTATGTGAGAAGATTATGTGTGCCAATTTTCATGAAAACATAAATAGTGCATTTTTTTTAAATTTGATAAATATACAGCAAAAAATGATGTTTTTTTTCTACATTCATGAACATTTGATAAATATGAGTTATTTCTGAATAAAAAATGTATAAATTTTTAGAATACTTATAAAATACAGAAATTACAAATTATTTAACAAAAAACAATTTGTGTTAATCTTTTAAAACAAAAAAGTTATGGCTTTCTTTTGAAAGAGAAAATACGGCCACAAATCCGAATTTTGAGCAAATATACAAAATTTCGACCTCTTTTTACTCAAAAAGTAGCACATGAAGGTATATTTTTTATTACATATTTGATTTAATCAGGTAAAAAATAGTCTGTATGGAAATTTTTATCAAAATGTAAATACGGGATCAAAACTGTATCCTATGCCCCTTAGTTGCAAACTGGGTAATAACTTTGAGTGCTGTCAGAGCAACAACTTTGAATATTTTCAAATATTTCAAATTTACATATGTTGTTTCCTGTGACTAAATCAAAGTCAAGTTTGATTTTCATAATTTCTCCTCATATTGATTTTTAGTTGTAGATCTTTAAGTTATTCTTTGCATTTCTGAATGATACAAAAATAATGTATCAATACCATATACAGAAATAATGCTATCAACAGACTTAAAAAAAACAATTACACTATCTTATTCCAAATATAATGTTGTAAATTCAGGATTTTTTAATTTTTGTTAAAATTGACACAGGATAGGTTCACAAAATTTTGAAATATGAATTTTAGAGTTATTTGCATGGAGGAGTTTCTGAAATTGTATCAATAATCCCATTTCGGTCCATTGTTCAATAAATCATAATACTAAATGGATGCAACAATTTCTGAATTTACAGGAAATGGCCAAAATATGTCTACCTTGAAAAATATTGTTTTACTAATTTTAAAATCCTTTAGCAAAGGTTATTAAAAAATGTTTAATGTTGACTAAAAAGTGTTGTTTCCAATTGTATTTTACCAGCAAGAATTGATAACTAACTTAAATTACTTCAAATGTTTCATGAAAACTCTATTCATTGACAATGACTGTACATAAAAGATAATTATACAAGGAAGTGATAAATTTAAATTCTGTCAGCAATTCTTGTTAGATTTAATTTTATGATGTGCAAAACTTTCCCTAGTTTAGATCATTCAGCTATTTCGATAGTAAACAAATGTTTTTGGGAGACTTTTTGAATTTAAAGCATAGGGATGGATTTATATTGATATTAGTTTAAACATATTTATTTATAGTGGATTGGGAAACAAGTTTTGCAACTTATATTAATCCCTTTCCACTTTGCGGGTGCGAGTGCTGCCTTGTAGCGGCATTAGCCTACTCTTTTTCGAAATCTACAAGGGTGTCTTTAACGTGCAAGAGATATGGCTCTCTCTTAACACGGGTCAGCCCTTCCGACGGACTATCATCGTTTTCTCAAGACCATACTCGCAGATATTGATGCAAGAGGGTCTAGCTTCTATGTTGGTAAGGACATGGTTGGTAAGCTAGCCATCAGTTATGACAAACAGGAGCCCTTGTTGCTAATTCATAGGAAAGAGTAAAGAAAAGTTTAACACTATTTTATTTTTTTTATTTCTTTTGCAGACAATATACAATGTTGATTATGAGGATGAGCTTGACATGATATGTGTGACAGCAGTATACAATTGCTCCGATGAACCAAGAGGAGTCGTTTGTTTCTATGACAACAAAAATGGAACTCTTCTTAAAGAAATAGATATTGAAGAGCCATCCTCTGAGGTAAGATTATTACAACCCCCTTTCAATGAAGGGAGATATTTTGTTTGTACAAAAAAGAAGATGTGGGATGATTGTCAATGAGACAACTCTTCACAAGAGACCAAATGACACAGAAATTAACAGCTATAGGTCATTGTAAGCCCTTCAACAAAGAGCAAAGCACATACTTCATAGTCAGCTATTAAGGGACCTGAAATGACAATTGTAAAACAAACAGCCTAATTTATGTTAGAAAAAATATGAACAAAAACAAATATGTAACACAGCAACAAACAACAACCACTGAATTACAGGTTCCTGACTTGGGACAGACACATACATAGGGAATGTGGCTGGGTTAAACATGTTAACTGGATCTCAACCCTCCCCTAACCTGGGACAGTGGTGTAACTACAACATATCAACGAACTTTAAAAATCTATTGAAAAATGTTTAACTAATCACATGGATACAAATAGAAATGAATATAACAAAAACACAAGGGTGGACATGGACGGCTAATTGTTCATCCCAACCACGAAAACACCGAAGTACAAATATGAGAGAACTCCCAGTTACTGACAGCTAGTTCAAGGCCAATAACAACTACTAAAAAATCATGCATCTAAGACTAAACTTAATTTTATTCTTATCATGTTCTACAAGTACTCTGTTCAATTTGGATTAAAGCCAAACTGATAGCAATAATAATCAAGTAGAATTATATTATTTTGATGATTTTTTCCTTTTGAAATATTTTTAATAGGTACTTATATGTTATATAAGTTAGGTTTATACATAGTTTGATTTTAATTACTCAGTAGTCATTATTTTAGGATTTTCCCAGGATGTGTATTTTCTTTGCTGTTGAGATGAAACAGATTTATTATCATATGTCAATCAGTTAGATGTGAAGTTTATCACATGTTCTTAGCAGGAGGTCTAATTACATCAGTTCCAATACAAATATACATGTCTTGTTAATTAGTGACCACTTGTGGCATTTGGCTTCCTTTGTCCTTTGTTTCTTGATACATTAATCTGGATGCAGTTTTAACTCCTCCCACTTAGGAGTATCCCATTAAGAAGTTGTGTATTAAAAACCTGTGTATGCTGCCTTGAGTATTCATTTATTTAAATGCAGATTAAGCAGTTATAAGAATAATATTGGCTCTAATAGTGTTTTAGCTAAAAACTTGCCTCCCACCGACCCCTCCTTTCGCCTTCAATATTGCCATGACAGGGGAATCAATCTCAGCACGGTTTATAGATTTCATTTATGAAATTTTATCACTGGTTGTTTCAAAAATTTCACTCATCCCCCAAGAATTTCTGGGGATAAACTGTCAAATTTCATACAAATTCATTCCAACACCAATTCAACATCAACACTACTAGGCTTCCTCATAGCCTCCTATAGGCTTCCTCATTGTCTCATTATAGGCTTCCTCATAGCCTCATAGGCATGATAGCCTCTAGGAATGATAGCCTCATAGGCTTCCTGATAGCCTCATGCATTTATTTTTGAACCATCGTTCCAATTGGATTGGTGTGATGTCAAGCCAGGGGTCTATACTTTGCTACTTTCAGTATGCACATAGCTAGGCTCTTGGTTTAGGCATGGAGCAAAAAATTATATTTTTTAGCTGAGTAGTTTCCCCAAGGGCCAAATTATAATTGTGATGTGTATATATAAAATAAAAGTTGTAATTAAATTATGATTTATGTTTGATTCAAACATGGATACCAATGGCATTGCTACACAGTATTTCCCAGGAGTTTATTTACAAGATAGGTTATAGCAGGAAAAATTAGGTCGATAATAATGTGAGCACTAAATCCTTAATTTTACATATCATGAGTTCAAATGGTGTGTTCTGAAAGAAATCAAGGGTAATTAAATTATTTAAATTACTATGAAATTACTATGAACTCATTATGTGTGACTTTGAGGATTTTGTTCACTGACACATTTATTAGCGGAATTAAAATATAGGGCAGAAAGTTGCATCAGGATGTTTTAATTGTCAGGTCAAAGAATTTGCAAAAGATATGAGGTTGGATGTTTGCTCAGGTGTTAACACACATTTCCCTATTACATAACAGATTACCAAAGAAAAGATACAGTATAAATAACAGACAATTAAAATAAGATTAGAACAGCATCACATCAAACAGAAATAGATTTACCCGAAAAATATTTACAAAGAATCAGAACACAATGCAAACATGGAACAAATGACAATTAAACATATTCAGGATCATTTCTGAGAATTTTGTATAAAGCTGGTAGAAATTTAATTTTGCTTACATGCACTTTGTCTCCCTAAGATTAGAAAAAAACAAATATTTTAATAACTATACACTGATAAACATTTATGCAGTTGACCTTATACATAGTTCTTATGTTTACAGATTAATGAACACAGGACTATGATTGATCTGGACACAATCATACAGATAAACAAACTGTGGTCTGGTACTTTCCATTGTAATGTGTATAGACTAACTAGTGAGGAATCAGACAAACAGGAAGTAAATAACAAACCAGGAAGGAAAATATCTAGAACATATCATAGAACAAGAAATAGATGAATGTACAAACTAGAAAGTGTTATAATTTTTATTGTCTTAGAATCTGTGATTGTGATCTGTCTTTTGTCTTGGTTGTGTCCTTTTTGCAAATTCTACTGGTCCATATCATAAAATTATGATTTTATACTCTGCTCCATTGGACTTAGACCGTTGGTTTTCCCGTTTGGATGGTTTAACACTTGTAATTTTGGGCCCTTTATAGCTTGTTGTTAGGTGTGAGCCAAGGCTCCGTGTTGAAGGCCGTACATTGACCTATAATGGTTTACTTTTATAAATTGTTATTTGGATGGAGAGTTGTCTCATTGGTATTCACACCACATCTTACTATATCTATCCAATAGAGGAGGAATATATTGTTTTATCACTTCCTGTCTGTCCAACCTGTCAATGAAAAATATGATGCATTTTTGTTTGTTTGTTTTTTTTTGTTAATTTTTTGTTTACCAAGTAGAGATTGCAGTGGTATCAATAATGAGCAAAAGATCACAGTTATACTTCTTTTGAACTTAAGTTCTGGTCAGGGGGGATCCAGCCATTTTAAAAAGGGGGGTTCCCAACCCAGGACAAAGGGGGGGGTTTCAACTATATGTCCCCATTCAAATGCATTGAGCGGCCAAAACAAGGGGGGTTCCAACCCCCAGACCCCCCCCCCCCTTGGATCTGCCAATGCAGGTTGTATCTATTTGGTAAATAAACATCAGTTTATATCTACCTAAAGTCTGAAAGTAAGTTCTACTGTTTCCATATCATAAATCTTTTCACAGCTATTGCTTATCACATTTCTGTTTACCGAGTACTGTTTGGAGGATATCAACATTGATCACAGTTAAATTTATTTTGAACTCCCTGTCATCTCTATCGATACACAAATTTCCAGGTTGTTTGCTATTACAGGAATAAATTTATGTAAGGCACAGATCAATTGAGAACTTTTTACTGATATATTGTCTGAGGTTAGTGAGATCAGCCATAGAAAAGTCATGAATTGTGAATCTATGGATTTGAGATTAAACAAGGAAAATAGTTAACTTCGTCTTGTATTGGATATAATAAATCCTGGGACGATGTCAGAAAAAGTAAACTCAAAATAACGAAGACAAAATATTAACTTGGTGTTCAGCTGACAAAAAATTGCTACATTGTACAACCAAGCTTACTGCAACATGTAACTTATAGACAACTTATTAGAGAAATTGTGTCAGGAAGTTCTGATGTATCACATATAATGTTTTTTGAAAGATTAACATTTAATTGTCAAGAAACTAATAAAAAGCATATTTACAAAAATACTGATCTACAACAAAATTACAAAATAGATGGTACTCAAACAAATGGCAAAATCAAAAGCGCAAACACATCACACATATAGACAACAACTGTCATATTCCTGACTTGGTACAGGCATTTTTCTATGTAGAAAATGGTTAATTAAACCTGGTTTTATAGCTAGCCAATTCTCTCACTTGTATCACAGTTGCATAAAATTTCCAAACAAAAAAGACATAATAGGTAAAAATGTAAAAAATAGGGGTACAGTAAAAATCCTTGTGTCATAATCTTAATCACTATGAAAACACTGAGACACATCAAATGATAATTCCCAAAAATACACTAAACAGTAAAAGTTATAAGCGACAACATAAATAAAAGAACTCTATCACACATTATTAAGATGATAAACAACATCAATTCCTAAAAACTTCAAGACCATGGTGTATCATTTGGGAAGTTGATCCAGAATATTTATCAACAAGGTCTTGGTATCTTTCGATGAACTTATTTAGAAAAAGGACAAGACATTCTTTGTCATAACATCAACTTCTGCCTAGACACTGGTGACATTTTATAAAGTCTGAATAGTAGCTGCTAGCTATTGAATACGACTAAGTTTGGGAATTCATATCCCATATGCAGATGGTATTTTACTACTAAGGATGGGGAAATTGATAATATTTAAATAAAAATCGTCTCGTTTGTTATATATTGTAGTACTGAGATGATCGCTTATGTCAGTTTCGGGGCATAAATCTAAAAATGAGACAGAGGAAGTGGTGTCTATTGGTTCTTTAATTTTAGTTCTGGAGGAACCCAATCAGAAAAGTTAGGATTGTTTTTGATAGAGCGGCATCAATATATCTGAATGTGAAATTAAATTATCTGTCTTCTTTGATCATCTTGTGTCTGAAGGAACTTCGACTCAAAGGAAAATAGGGATCAGCAAGGAGAGTTCTGCAGTTCTTTTCAATAGCAATGCCGATGATTTGTTAAAACAAAGCATACCTCCAATTCAACAAATATGTCAACAATAAGAAAATCCAGCATAATTTATATATGAAATTTTATATACATGTACAAATGTACATTACTAAAACTTGAATCCCCCATTTTTTATCTAAGGACATGTCTGTAACTAGTTAGTAATATGACAGTGGTTTTCCATTTGTTTGATGTGTCTGGTAATGATTTAGCAATTCAATAAGGGAATATCCGTTTTGATTTTCCTTGGAGTTTCGGTAGGTTTTTGGAAAGTTTGCTATAGCATGCTATAGCTACTTTCCTTAGGCGTCGGCCTCAACTTCCGGTGAGACAGACTATCACAATGTTCTGCTCCAAGATAATGTAGTACTAGTGTTCGAAATTATTCTGATTCTTGGATATTTTGAGTTGCTACTCTTTTGAAAAGATTACATCTTGAATAAAAAAGGAATGAATGTTCACGGACAATTCAGATGAATTTAACTTCATTTTGAAAATAAGTATCACAAAAACTTTGCGGATCGGCCATTGGCTGAAGAGAAAATCAAAAGAAATCTACGCGAGACAGCGTTTCATTCATGAATATTTCATGAATGAACATTTTCCCGCACTATTTTTTACTATGTACGATATTTTAACTGTTTATTATTGAATAAGTAAAATCCCGAGTGTATCGAAAGAGTCCGGTATGCGAGAACAAGTTGATATTTGACGAAGTTGTCGGATAATTGTCAGACAAGTGATAATGGTTTAATTTATTTTAACAATACACAGGTGATAGAATATAAAATAATCGATATGGCTTATGTCTCACACCAAGGACGATTTAAGGTAAATACCGACTTTAATAGAAATGTGCATTGTTTTTGTCAAACTGACATCGGTCTGAAAGTTTTGATGCCAAGAATGACTTGAAAACTTTTAATTCCGTTATTTAAATACTAGCTGTTTCACATTCCAATGTGGATATAAGCACCTTCACTCGTTCAGCATGCTCAAGTTGATCAAACTGACAACAGAAAAACATTAAATGACAATTAGTATCATAGCATCCGTATAATTTAAAAGCAACCGAGTCATCATTTACTTCTTAGAATGTTATAGTTCAGTGTATCAAGACAGAGATCAAGCTAAAGACAAGTGCTGTAGAAATTATTAAAATGATTTTTAAACTAACATTTGTCCATGTACTAGCAAAATGACTTTCTTAGTGCTTAACAATGCAGTGGCGGATCCAGAACTTTTTATCCTCACACTTTATTCCTGGGGCAGTATGATTCTTTAAGATTGACCTATAATTAACAATGTGTCGTCCTAACACAGAGGCAATGATTACTAGTATATCAAATAAATGGCTTAGATCAAAAATCTCAAATGTCATTTCTTCAATGGTAATTACACAGCAGCAACTTAAATGTGTTACAGGGTAATAAGCACCTTAGATCAACATTGTATGAATCTAGTGTATATACACTTTTTATTCCTGAGGTCATACTACTATTGTTCAGTGCCCCCACCATATTGAGTTTTAATCTTGTTTTTTTCTGTAAGTATGTACGTCTCTTATTTGTACGTACGTCCATACATCCCAAATTGATTTCTGTTCTCTTACTTTAGTTTGCCTGAACCAAATTTTATGAAACTTATACGCAATGCTTATAACCACAAACCACAAGTCAAGTTTGAATGTTGTTGGCGTCACTTTTACCATTCTAGTTGTAAAGGGGTGACATTTTCAGTATACCCTGTCAAGTATATATACCCTTATATATAAGTTTGACTTGTACCTTTCTTCGGTTATACATTTATCAAGTGAACATAAAAAACGGTCTTTAGATTTAGAAGTATAGATATATATAAAACAAGAATGTGTCCATACACGCATGCCCCATCTGCACTATCATTTTCTATTCTAGTGGACCGTGAAAATGGAGTAAAAACTCTAATTTGGCATTTAAATTAGAAAGATTAAATCATAGGGAACATCTATAATACTAAAATAACGAGGTCCAATTTGTCAGCCGTCATTAGGTATAAATGACAAATTAAAGAATTTTATATATATCAAATATAGGACACTAATATATTCAACCATTGTCAAATTGTTCCCTATTGTAGTATTTTAAGCAGTAAGCCTTTCTGATCTGAGATGACAATATGAATACTAAACATCTGGACTTAAGATAAGGCGTATAGGTACAGTTTTTAATTTGTTAGCGGGCATGACATAAAACAGCAAATCAAAGAATTCAACTTTATTTATAACTAAATTAATAAATATAGGACAATGCTGTTGATTAAAAAATACTCCATTCCAGGACCTTTTGTTTTCCAAATAATTAATATTACCAATAATTAATAAGTTCCAGGTCGACAGGTTCAAACAGAAAGATTTTGAAAGCAGAGAAAACTGTGCATCTTATAATCGGCATGACTTTATCAGATGATAATCCCAATACTAAAATAAGGCTTACGCATAGTTATATACTTTAATTCAGTCACGGACCCGCGATATCACAGGTGTTTTCTAGTGTGTACTAAGTTTTAAATTGATTGGACTTCGACCTCATCAAAAACTACCTCAACCAAAAACTTTAACCCGAATGGGACCGTGAGACGAACGGACAGAAGGACGAACAGACGCACAGACCAGAAAACATAATGCCGATAAATGGGGCATGAACAGTGATTTTTGGAAATTGCTGGCGAGAGAATGGTTTAGTTTGAAAAATCAAAACTATGGTTAAATACATATTTGAAATAATACACGTCTATAACCTATTAATACACATATACAGTTGCAAACTTTCCAGAGGTGCTATCCAGCACTTTGATTTTACCTTTTGTACTACTCAACTTGTGGTTCATTTCAAATTTGTACATTTTTTAGTTTTTCATTTGAGTTAAAATGTTCACTGAGGGAAAAGAGTGGAAAATTTACGAAGAGAATTATGAACAGTAAAAATCATAAAAATACTGATCTTTGAGGAAATTTAAAAAAGGAAAGTCCCTATTGAAGAAAATGGTGGATTAAACCTGGTTTTATAGCTAGCTAAGCATGTCACTTGTAGTAAATATTCTTAAACACATTGGGTTTTTTTTTTAAGTTTTTGAAAAAGTGGTCAAACAGCATTTGAAAATCACCTGTAAGCTAAACCAAATTCAAAATTGAAAAAATTGAGACAAAGCACAAAGTCTTACACTTACGCATAATCAACTTAAGCCATGTTTCAATATACTAGGTGTGATCTTAGATGCGCAAAAAGGGCAAGCAGATTCTCCTATACATATGGCACCATCATAATATGACTTTGAGAAAATTTAAAACGAAAAATTCGATAACTTTGAAAGTGACAATAAAATGACACGTTCCGTGAAGTACACTGAATACGATGACAAAAGACACTATTTCATATAATACGGATCCACATCTCAGGAACTCTTTCTTTGTCAAGAGCAAAATACATTGGAACCACCTGGAAAAGAGTATTGCACACGCCTATGCAGATGATAGCTTCAATACATCTCTACATCACCACCAATAGGTGTGTCATTCTCCCGTTGAATAAAAGCAATAATTGGTATCGTCGACGTATATATAGAGATACAAATACATCAAAGAAGTCATAGCTGAGAGTTTCACCAACTAAAATTGCCCAACTGACCATCAATATGTTAACCCTCAACAGCAGGATTGACTTTTCTACCACGTAAGCTGATTTCAAAATAACTCAATAATTGAAAAAAAAATGTTCTAAGAAAAAAATATGGTATCAATAGGCCACAAAATATTATTGGTACATGGTAGATGGTAACTTTCTGTAAATTAAGTATTCGTGAATATTTAATACACTAAGTCCTCTCCCCATGCAGTGCATATATTGGCTTATTTAAAAAAAAAAAAAGAATTGGAGGGGGTAAAAATAAAAGCGGTTCTCAATGTGACAAACACTAACATTTTAGCAATTGAAATACTCACCGAGAAATGACCGATAAATGTCACCGAGTTCGATAGTAAAGTTCGCACATGAAATACAGTTTGTGACGTTGTTTGTTACTAAATGACTAAATGTCCAAATGTCTTGTTATACGTGTGCGACCGCCCCACCTAAACGTCGCGTCGGCGTGGGTATCCTTATCGTTAACATTACTGCTTGCGAAATTTATAACCATATGGTGCCTTTTTATATACCTTTTACCAACTTGTTATTAGTAAATATTGTTAAAATTTGTTATCTTATGTAATTATGTTTCCACAAGATTACTTCAAGATGAGAACGTGTGTACTTCCTTTGACAATACCACAGAAGGTAAGAAAATAAAGCTTGGTATTCTTGTGAACAATTTCAATTATATTCTAATGTCATCCTCCTTTCATATTGATGACCTTAGTTTATTACCTGTTTGCAGAACCTTGCATACAAGTATATAACAAGGTCTTTGAAACTAACCAGAAGTACTAGTATGCATTAATAACAGACGAGTATTACAATAACATTTACGGTACTTATATTACTGCACCAAATGCGCATTTCGACAGTTAATGTCTCTTCGGTTATGTTTGAGGCAAACATATTTGAAAGTCCAAAACTTGCCATCGAGCTTATCTAGCCTAGTAGTCAGCACTTTTGTGATGACTTGAAATACCGTTGTTGTGTTCATTAGTTTTTTTTTATTTTACTGTCATAAAAAGTTTAATTATTTAAAACACTAAGGTTTGTCTAAACCCGTGCATAGATTTACTTATTTGAATCTGGTTCAACTTTTCTGAATTTTCGATTTGTAATGCTCTTTAACTTTATATTCGATTTGGCCTTCTAACTTAACGCCACTGATAAGTCTTGTGTAAAAGTAACGCACGACTGGTCGAAACAAGTTATAAGCATGGTATCTTCAGTGAGTTCAGTTGGTCGATGTTATTGCTTTTTAACATTTCTTGTTTTTATCACTATCCCAGTTTTCGTCACTTTTTCGTTGACATCAAATATAATTGATATGTCCATTTGTATCATGAAATGTTGAAATCAAAAACACCAAGATACCCCTGAATAAATTGCTGATTGTTTTTTGGAACTTATCACAATTTTCTATTTTGAATGCTCTTTTACTCCGTTTCTGATTTGGCCATCTGACTGATATGATTCAAGTGCTACTTACGATTTTAAGTAGAAGAAACGATCAGCTGGTGTACTAGATTATAAGCCTGGTATCATTCATGAAACTCCTTAACTTCAAACAAATGACATAATTAAATTAATGGTACCAATTTTCTTGCACCAGATGCGCATTTCGACAATACATGTCTCTTCAGTGATGCTCGTGGCCAAAATATTTGAAATCCAAAGTTTATATAAAAGATGAAGAGCTAAAATCCAAAAGGTCCAAAAAGTATAGTCAAATCCGTGAAAGGAATCAGAGCTTTGCATGAGGGAGATACATTCCTTAATTTATAATAATTTGTATCATTTTGTAACAGCAAATTTTAATAACACAAAAAAATCCGTATTTTTATGCCAGTACCGAAGTCTTGGCTACTGGGCTGGTGATACCCTCGGGGACTAATAGTCCACCAGCAGAGGCATCGACCCAGTGGTAGTAATTAAATTAACAGTAACAATTTTCTTGCACCAGATGCGCATTTCGACAATACATGTCTCTTCAGTGATGCTCGTGGCCAAAATATTTGAAATCCAAAGCTTATATAGAAGGCCATAAACAAAAAAAGGGCATAAAAGAAGCATCTCCTTGACAAGGAATCGAAACTTGAGGGAGATGTATTTTTTAATTAAAATAAGTTACTTATGTATTTCGAATCTGTTTACTATTGTTTCTATTTAATAATGCTTCCTTTATTATTGCATAGATTTCTATAGTCTTATTAGGTACAACTGTTCGTCGTATTTCTATGTTTAATGCTAGATTTCTAGGTTTAGATCGTATTCGATTTCGACTGTTATGAATCAAGTGCCAGTGACTATTCTTATGTAGACAAAACGCGCTTCTGGCGCACTACTATTACATCCCGTTATTGTGTTATTGTGCTATTGAAAATGTTTATATTGTTGCTTATGTGATTTGTCTATATCACTTTCTATTTTTCTTTGTTAACATATTTATTTGTTTTATGGTGTTTAAGATTATAACACATAGTTGACTGCTGTACCCCTATTTTTTTTTACATTTTCACCTATTATTTCTATTTGGTTTTTTTTTCACACATTGTCGTCTATACCATGGAATTTGATGCGACTGTCAAACAAGTGAGAGTTTTAGCTAGCTTTATAACAAGGTTTTAATCCACAATTTCTACGTAAGAAAATGACCGTCTATTCAGGAATATGACAATTAAATATATTTAGAATATATGTATACTCGAAACCCATGAATATGTGCAAGTTGCTTTGGCCGTTTTTGTCTCATATTGGATTCTTGTTTATGCTCTTCGACCTCATGTTTGATTTTGGTTTTCAAACTTTTTCATTTAGGCGACGCTGACATATTTAGACATGAACAACACTGTATGTCTTTATTTGCTGTAATGTCAAAAAATCCTGTTATGTTATTCATTATGTACGCTAACTGGGGACCTAATGATAAGATTGGCATAACCACTGATTGATGGGAGACATACATTATTAATATCTAGAAATTAGAAAATAATACTAGGACAAGACGTGATTAAAAAGCCCACAGGAATCCCTAACATGTAAAAGTTTAAAATGCTTATCATATGTTCATGTAGGTTGTAAAACAATGTCTATACAACTATCAGTTGCAAATATGCAATCGTCTCTATAAAATAAAATTGTCTTTATCTATGGCTCTAATAAAAGTTCAGTAATTTCTAAGGACAAAAATGTTTCCGTCTCGACATGCGTTCTATCTAGATGTGATGTTTCTTAACATTTCTATTTTATTCTTTCTACAGCAGCAGTACCAGCAACTGCAAAGAAAAAGAAAGAAAAAAAAACATTTGTTAGTCTTGTATTATTTTAATTTTAGTTTCTTGTGTACAATTTGGAAATTAGTATGGCGTTCATTATCACTGAACTAGTATATATTTGTTTAGGGGCCAGCTGAAGGACGCCTCCGGGTGCGGGAATTTCTCGCTACATTGAAGACCTGTTGGTGACCTTCTGCTGTTGTTTTTTATTTGGTCGGGTTGTTGTCTCTTTGACACATTCCCCATTTCCATTCTCAATTTTATTTATTTATTTATGTTTTTGTCTCTAAATTTGCTAATAGAAAATTAGAGTTTGTATGAACTGTGCATAATGGTCACTCATCCGTGCTTAAAAAACTGGATTATAACATTATCTTTTATCTACATGGATAAAGACAAGATCGAAGAGGATAACATTATGATGGATTAGACGAAATCGAGAAATCGAAGTTCATTTTATACATGAAAAAAGGAGATGTAGGATATACGTCTACGAAAAATCATCTCCCTAAATGTTAGATTAGAAGTTAACAATATTCAGACCCGTGTTTAAACCATATGTCAATCACTAAGTTGCACTTGGTATAAACCAGATGTAAATATATTAAATTGTGCTTTAAAGATTTGCTTACATCACCAAAATCTTTAAAAAAAACAGCATTAAGACAACCACTTACGTGGTTTCTGACTTGCGACATGCATGGGAACTTGTGTCAGATCTGTTTTAATTGTTTGACCCCCTTTTAATTTTTATCATTAACTCAAAATGAAAGTTGAACAAACAAGACTTTACTAGTGATTAATATTATAAGACATTTTTGACTGCTGTACCCCTATTTTTGACATTTTTACCTATTATGTCTGTTTGTTTTGTTTACACATCGTTGTCAATACATTGGAATGATATGCGACTAGTACTGTCATACAAGAAAGAGGTTAAGCTAGCTATAAAACAAGTTTTAATCTACCATATTTCTACATAAGAAAATACCTGTACCAAGTTAGGAATATGACAGTTGTTATTCATTCCTTTGATGTGTTTGAGCTTTTGTTTTTTCCATTTGATTACGGACTTTCCGTTATGAATTTTTCTTATATTTTGCTTTGAATACCTTTTTTCCTCTAACTCTTCGATTTCCTCTGGTCTTAGATTTCGTCTTTCGTGTCTAGGCGTAGGTAGCTGCTTATCAGACTGGGCTCTTTTAAATGCATGATGCCACATTCTAAAATAAACAATGATTTCACTTATGATGAATATATTTTATCAGAATTTTATAATGCTTGGATGTATGTTTTAGAAAACAAAACAAGTCGACCGATATCTAAGGTACTATTGGTTGTATTATGCTCACTGAGGTAGGTAATCGGTTTAACTTATAAATTCATACTAACCATACAAGTATTGGTAGCTTGTTTTATCATAAAACATAATGCAAATATGATTAATTAATCACGTATATATTCGTACGAAAGAGTGATACAACTGCGAAGATCTGATTATTCATCTATAACCCTTTGGTATTAATTTAGTTATCAATGTAGGTTAACGATGTTCAAATCGCATTTGCCGATTAAGAAGAAAACAATTAAGGTAACAAACAAAAAAAACGAAGGGGAATAGTATCAACTCTAAAAGAAGTGAGACCTAGTGCGTCTGTCTCCTGTTGTGCATGCATCACAAGTTAAACAAAACCAAACTCAGTCAAATGTGCAATATCAGGATTAGGACTATGAAAGTCGGGAAAACGACACTGTGAAAGTGTAGCTTAGACGACTTTACTGGAATCAAAAATTATCAGACTGAGAAAACAGTTAAGTTGAGACAATGGCATCGTTTCGACCAACCTAAATAATATTGGTGTCAAACGTACTTAACTTTTTAGTGTTTAGATGTTAAAATCTCAAAAGTCGATTCAAAGTTTAAAACAAAAACTGTTGAAATCGCATTAACTGCAAAAGAGTAAGCTATGCTTAAACATAAATAAACTTGTTTGTTGCCCAAGTACTCACCATCAAATAAGAAGTACTATATACGGATATGCAATGTTTAAATGTAAACTTTATCGTAAAGTCTTCTGATATTTTATGTTTTATGACTTATTAGAGCTCCTTTGAACAAACCTTGATTGATCAGGATCAGCTGCGCACAATTTAAGTGTCCTATCACCAGTCATGACTATTTCCATTAAGCACCCTGTGTCTATGTCCTTAGGAGGGAGCATTGTTTTGCACTAAAAGATAAAAATGACCAGTCTTAATCATTGAAGATATGTGCAATCTATTTCAGATGTTTTTTTTTCAACATTGTCAAATATTCCGACAAGTCTGAAAAATTGCAGTATCAAGATTTCACTATCACTTAAACTAGGGTGCTCAACTTTTTAAGTCAATTTCCTAATTAAATGCACCTATCGAGCTTATAAATACAGTATCAACAAAACCCTTTAAACCTAAACAGGTTCTCTCCAACACTGCTGATTTGTGTTTCGTTCCCGATGATAAAACTAACATAAAAGTCTGCATGATTATGTTTACATAAAATGTCATTTATATACGGCCATTTTCTGTTAATCTGTAAAGATAGCCTTAGACTTGACAAACAATTGGTTGTAATTTCAGTCAAAATATGAAAATCACTTGCTTTCACTTCGTCTTAATGAAAAAAAAATATTTATAAAAAATATTCTACCAAAAAAATCGTATAATTCTGTATAAATTGAAATTGAATTAGCTCTATTCTCTCATATCAAGATATTCATTATAAAAATAACACATAGCTTAGAGGGTGATAGATCGTACAGTTACCCCGAGAAAACATTGTCAACCGCGGCATGCGCTTGCATACACAACAAATCCAAAATTATTTCAACAGAAATGAAAAACTAAATTTACATGGTGCAACAAACATGGACTTTAAATTTTATGTGCGTGTTGTAGTCTCTTTGACAAGTTATGACTATATGCAGCGATTATAGAGGTAGGGAAGGTGTTCTGATCACTTATCGTTCTTGGGTAAAAGGAATCTTCCTTTATGCTATTCTTGCAAGATGGTATTTGGAAATAGTGAACTTTGGTATCATACTCTCGCCAGCATCAATCTTAACTTCCTTCCTCGAAATTTTATAAGAGTGTTAGTCTAGCTTTTATTTTTCTCTTCTCTAGTATTGGTCACTATAGTTTTTGTAGCATAGATTCAGTTGATGATGTGTTGTCGTACCTGTTTGCTAGATACCTTGCTGAACTTCATTGTATCATTTTCAATTAAAGCTTTTTGTCTTTTTGTAGGTTGTATCCCATACTGAACTTGCATATCCAATTTTCGGTCAATGTATTTTCCTTGATCTCACTGTTTGCTATATTAAAGTTTCGTTCAAGCAATCTTCTTGTCCTGTTTGCTTTCTTACAAATATTATGTATATGAACACCCCAGTTTAGATCAGATGTGATGGTGCTTCCCAGATATTTTGCTGATGATACATGTTCTAAGTTGTGGCCATAGAGAATGTGGAGAGTGTATTGGTGCAGGTTTTTTGGCGATTGGCAGAACTACACATTTGTCGAGTTGGAACTGAATCATCCATTGTTTTCTTCACACGTGGATAGCTTGATGATTTCTTTTTGTACACTGTTGCTGTTAATGAGACAGAGAGGTATGCAATGGTGTCATCTGCAAATAGCCTACCTGTTGATGCAGTGTCTGGCATGTCCTTGGTGTAAAAAGGGAAGAGGCTACGTCCCAGTACTGATCCCTGCGGGACACCGGCTTTTCCCTTTCCATGAAAACGTGCTGTATTCTAATAGAAAGAAAGCCTTTTATCCAAGCAATTGTGTTTTGTCCCCTTTTGATTCCGTAATGATCAAGTTTGTTGGTTAAGGGAATTTGGCTTACTTTTTCCGATGCCTTAGAGAAATGCATGATAAGGTAGTCTGTGCGTTGTCCGTTGCCAAGGTTCCTCGTGATGTCGTCAATGAACTCCACATAAATGATGTTATTCTTAACTGCATGATTAATTATGTGACTGGTAACTTATGCTCAATGATTTTGCACCAGATGCCGGTTAGAGATACATGTCTATAATTGTTGACTTCAAATCGTTTGCCTTTCTCAAAAACTGGGTACACAATGGCTGTATCCAATTAACTGCTACTATTTTCATATGATCTTCTATATGTAGTTGTTAGGATTGTATTACTTGTAATGCCATCTTTTTCGGAACTTTAAGTGTTAAGTTGTCATGGCCTGCTGCTATATGTGGGTTTAGTGCTAACATTAGCTTTTTATTCCATTTTCAATGTTGATAATATTAAAAAAGAATATGTGAGACTCTGAGTGTTAAGTTGTCTGGGCCTTCTGTTATATATGGGTTCGGTGCTAATATGAGGTTTTTGGTTCCATTTTCTGTTATGATTATATAGGAAAAAGAAGATATAGATAAAGGCAACAGTAGTATACCGGTGTTCAAAGGTCATAAAACAGAGTCGGGTGACAAACTAAAACCGAGGGAAACACAGCAACTGTAAGAGGAACAACAGAATTGAACAAAAAACCGCTAACATACATAGAAACGATGAATTTGATAACAACTATCATGATGTTCATGTCGAAACCAAAGTGCTGACTACTGGGGTGGTGATACCCTCGGGAACGAAACGTCCACCAGCAGTGGCATCGACCGAGTGGTGTAAATAGTTATCAAAGGTACCAGGATTATAATTTAATACGCCAGACGCGCGTTTAGTCTACATAAGACTCATCAGTGATGCTCAGATTAAAATAGTTATAAAGCCAAACATGTACAAAGTTGAAGAGCATTGAGTACTCAAAATTCTAAAAGGTTGTATCCAAATACATCTAAGGTAATCTATTCCTGGTTGTTCAGAACGATTCTTATTTGTCTAAACATTGTCAGAGACACTATTTGATTTTAACCGAGTGGTTGTTGTTGTTGTTGTTGACATGTTGATCGTAAATCCTGCTGTGCAATACAGGTGCACAAATCCTCTAATGTTTGTCAACAAAGCAGTCTCTATGAGCAATTCGATCTGCGATAGTTTTTTAACTGTTAATTAATGTCTATATTGTTCATGGTTTTTCTTATTTACGAACGTAATGAAGTGTTTGACTACAGTGGTTATATTGATAAAGTGACATTATGTAATCATTCGCAAACAACTTCCCATGCTGAGTAACCTTTACTTTTAACAACTTGTTTCAATGTCAATATCATGTGACGAAATATGTAGACAGTGTAAGTGTTATTATGACGTATAAGCAGTGGCGTAGCTTCCCTTCAGGTAACGAGGAAACTGCTTCATCAAAGTTTTGACCAGGAAAAACAACAGAGAAGGACAAAGTAAGATGGAAAATACGTGTACGCCAGAATTCGAGAGAAAATAGTTGCAAGCAATAGAATTATTTACACTCTACCCGCGTATTCCTTATCAATAACTTACATAAAATGGAAAAATGGAAACGGGGAATTCGTCAAAAAGACATTCAGACCAAAGAGCACAAGAGGTCTTCAACGCAAATGACACGATGCTTTTTTTGTTTTATTGACAATATATACATGTGTAGCTTTGATGGACCTGTTTTTTCAACAGAAATTCGGCATTTCATGTGAATTAATTGTGCTCTTCTTCTCATCGAAAAGTTTCTATATTCATAAGATGCAGTTATAATGATATAGTTTATCTATGGCCTGGATATACAGTAACAAGTCATAGCTAATCTTGACTTTTAATAACTTTGAAAATGTACCAATTTTTTAAAGAGATTTTCAGGAGTATGGCAGTTATATATGCTAAGATAAGGCCAATCTTAATTTTAATTTGTGACTCTTTTTTGTTTATATCTATATATGTCTGATTCTGATATTGCTTTCGGCAAGACGTTGCTATAGGTATATATGCAATTTTACCTGTTTCCCGGCTTTTATTGCGATACAATCATTTTTAACGTCAAAAGATTTCT
The DNA here is from genome assembly GCF_965363235.1 of Mytilus galloprovincialis. NCBI lineage: Eukaryota > Metazoa > Mollusca > Bivalvia > Mytilida > Mytilidae > Mytilus > Mytilus galloprovincialis. The sequence continues at coordinate 40,252,331 of NC_134850.1, read as the reverse complement.
GTGGACGTGATGCGTTTCTGTTTCTGTAATACCGAACTGAACCACCTAAACACACTACCAACCAAGTACGTTTCCATTTCTTGAAAAATGTTCCTAGAAAAGAATATATATTTTATATACTTTCAATGTCGTAGCTTATGTTATTCAATAATGAAATGAAAATAACTAAAATAATTGTTGTAATCCCTAATGAATTATTTAAATGTTTCCACCAAATGTAGCTAGTCGTCACATATTTCATACTCATTATGAAGAGTTATGATGATACGTGAATTGTATTATCCGGATTGGCTTTAAACTTTTGTGGATTGAAAACTCCATTTGTGGTAATTATGACCCTTGGAAAGAATCACCTTATTGGAGTCCAAAATAATGCTATGCTCGAGAACTCATTTATTTTATGATACCAAAGTCATCCCTTGTCTGTAATGCTCATGTTTAGTTTTCTTTTAATAGTTTTGTGTGCACTTTTGTTAGTCTTCACGACATTTTTCCTTTTTTCATAATATTATCTGCTTTTCTTCGACTTCTTATTTTTCGATCGTCCACTTTATCCCCAGGTGTATTTTTTCTAGGTTTAAAAAAAAAGCTTAGAGTCGAAGAAAAGATGTCAGACTTATTTCATTTGGCGCTGAGCAAGGTCATCAAAAAAGGTTATGTTGTTAAACCACCGGAGCATCACCCGCCAATATCCACCCATACAGAAGTGTGTTTCTATCCAGCAACACTGACGAATTCCGAAATATAAGCCTTTGCATGCGTACGATATGGTTTGTATCTAGTTCAAGTATATCTTTTATAATCATCGTGTGAAGAATCCGTCGTTGCAATCTAATTAAAAACCGATCTCTCATCTCTCCCGTTTTCTGATATGTCGCGTGGGAGATCTAACGAAACCGGCTTTGAGGTCACATGTGAATGAACTAAAAGTTATGAATTTATAATGATATGCAAATGAGTTGACGACCTATTGATAAGCCAATCAAAAAAGTTTATAAATTATTTTGACTGACGATTTCGTCGTAAATAAAATGAGTTACATCCCTTTACCTTACGTTAAACTTTCAAGATCGTGGAAGACTCAATTTCATTGGTCGAAAAAGACACACCTACGAGGTCACTCACATGTGACCTCAAAGCGGGTTTCGTTAGATCTCCCACGCGATATATCAGAAACAGGAGCGATGAGAGATTGGTTTTTAATTAGATTGCCGTCGTTGAAAACAAATATATACTATATTTTTTAAATAGAAATTCACAGAAATAACTGCAAGTGTTAATAGTTTTAAAATAAACAAATCGCTCTGTCGTTTTGTTTCTAAATAACTCATATAAGGCAACTGACTTTCGGAAAGTTTCGCATTTTATATCCCCCCAAAGAGCTTATGTGAGCCAAGTGCTGCTATCATCTGTTGTGATGCAGTAAACTATGAACATCTTTTTTTCTGTGAATACAGCTACAAATGTATAATTAATGAAACGGAAACTGGTAACAACAAGGTAAACAAATTTATTTACTAGTATTAAAGTTTATTTTTAAGAAAGACGAATGTTTTTTTCAAAATGATATCCCATGAAAATCGTTATGTAATTTTTCATTTTTTCTATGTTTGAAAAAAAATATGTAAGTTGTACATTTATTTACCGATTACTTATTTTTATTTTTTTACAAGCAAAAAAAATAAAATAATAACTATTGTTTTCAAATTATGTACTTATAAAAATAAGTTGAAAACATAATGGTCGGTAATCACTCTTGGTGTTGACATGAATATCAATAATGTGGTCATTTTTATACATTTCCCGTTTACAAAAGTTTGAATTTTTCGAAAAACTAAGGATTTTCTTATCCCAGACATAGATTACCTTAGCCGTATTTGGCACAACTTTTTGGAATTTTGGATCCTAAATGCTCTTCAACTTTGTACATGTTTGGCTTTATAAATATTTTGATATGCGCGTCTGGCGTACTAAATTATAATCCTAGTACCTTTGATAACTATTGCAAAAGAGGGGGGATTTGGTTTAGATTTTAAACGAAAACATGGCAGCCGAATACAATTATTGATTCTGACAGGTCATTTTTTTTAATTTTTCTCCAGTTCTGAAACTTTAAATCCATATTTTTAAAATAGCGATAACGGCTGCTGGACCTTGTAAAATGTTTTTACTGGCAAAAAAAACCTCAAATATTTTTCAGTGCACCAAAGTGATTCTATTTGACAAAAAGAATATAAAGTCGTTTAACCCCAACATCTTTTTATCTTGACATTTCTTTAACAAAACTAAACGAAATGAATATAGGAACAAATTATGAAAAAAATACTTAATTTTGATATGAAATTGTTTGATATGAAATTGAAATCGTCGATGTTAACATATTTAACAGACAACCAGGAGAACCTCAACTGTCAATGTAGATAACTGTAGAAGATGGACATTTGGAACATCGTCGATATCTTCGACATCTGTATCAGAAAATATTTAATGAAGAACATAAACTTAACTATATACAACATGAGACATTTTTTTAAATGTCAATATGGAATCGATATCGCTGATATTGTTATCATAAACATAAGCAATAAGAAACTAAAACGTTTAGAGGACAAATTGTAGATTCAGATTCAGTACTCATGCATAATGTTGACAAGAAAACGAAAACTTAGACAACATCGAATCGATATCGACGGCTGATGTTGTTTGCTGCTACTTAAATAGGAAGAGGTGACAGCAATACGATATTATCGAAACTGCATCGTGTCTTAGACATAACTCTGTTAACGAGGTATTAATGTAGTACTCTTAAACTAATCGGAATACTATGGATTTCTAACTAAGGAAAAGACTACATTAGCAGTATTATTTGGCAAAACCTGCTCTCAAACTTCGTGCTTTAATTGAGCTTATCTATCTTTTTTATGAAACGCGCGTATGGCGTACACAATGTTAATCCTGGTATCTATGATAAGTTCATTACAACCACTGATGGTTAAAGGTATCACCAGCCCAGTAGTTAGCATTTACCTGTGTTGAGGTGAATTATGATTGATTTAGTCATAATTATGAACAATTAAAACTGTTAACAAATCTTTGATTGCTTCTGAAAAACTGAGTATTTTGTATCCTACGAATATATAACCTTTACATCGGTATTTGCAAAACATTGTGCACACAACATAGTCTGCAATATTGAATATAATTGCAGATACTTTTTTCAGCAAATGCCTTTCTATCCTAGAAAAAGACTACCTTAGTTGTATTCGGAATTGGCTTTTGAAACTTTGGGTCCTCATACTCTTTAACTTCGTTCTTCATTTGTTTGTTTGTTTTTCTTTTTTCATTTGAGCGTCACTGATGAGTCTTTTATTAACGTAACTCGCATCTGTTGTGCAAAATCTAAATCCTGATATCTAGGATGAGTTTATTTCCATGTTTCATCATTTCCAGCTTTTGAAATTTATATATATATATATATATATATATGTGTGTCTCTGGTGCTATTTTTGTTTCCCTGAATCCCTAAAGGAAACTTTTATATTCATCACAATTTCTGAACTACTTTGCCATTCGGTTTGCAACTAAATGGTAAAACGTAAAATAACAAACAAACAAAAATGAACTCCGATTAAAATTAAAAACAAGAAAGTCCTCAATGAAATGACAAAATCAAGTGCTCAAACACATCAAACGAATGGATAACAACTGTCATATTCCTGACTTGATAAGGAATTTTCTGAGGGAGTTGAAACCTTAGTTTCATAATAATTTCAAAATTTATAAACGGAAAGTTTTAGTAATGTTTGTTATATCATGTTGGTACCGAAATACTGACTACTGAGCTAGCTGATGATACCCCTCGGGGACTGATAGTCCACCAGCAGAGGTATCGACCCAGTGATGTAAAAAATTGAAAATAACACGTTTTATAAATTCTTTTAACCATTTAGTTGCAAACCGAATGGCAAAGTAGTTCAGAAATTGTGATGAATATAAAAGTTTCCTTCATGGATTCAGGGAAACAAAAATAGCACCAGAGACACACATATATATACATATTATTAAAGAGTTTCATAAAAAGAAATTGGTCTAAGTCACCGGTTTTTCATTTAAAAAAAACTTTATCAAAGAAATATCTGCACTGCATGCCATTGGGTAATTCCCGTTCTTTGGCGGTTGTCAATATAAAAAAATCCATCAAAAACATTGACCAAGAAAATGTGTACAAGAAAACTGTGATAGTGCCATCGAGTTTCTTCGTCCACTGCATGGTCGTTATGTGCCCTATACTATTAATAATATACAATGACTTAGTAACCCACTGTACACGTAGGAAAGGCTTATGCTTGGAAGCCCTGACTAGGTGAAAATAAGTCACTTACTTTGACGATAAATGTATCCAGCTCTCAATATCATAACATCTTTATCCTCAACTTTTAACGAAGCCATACTTCATAATGTTTACCAAAAATAAATTGCCATTTTTGTTAAAGTGTCTTAAACTAATTTCTCTAATAATAACAATATAACCGTTACAGGGATTAAGAGTTTAAATGTGAACTGATTTAAATGGATATTGGTCATTTGGTCAATCGTTTTAAACTGTGTTATATTATACATGATTAAATTATGGCGTATTAAATTATAAACCTGGTACCTTTTGATAGTTATTATTTGTGTGTTTCTCTGTCCTATATGTTCTCCCATTTATTTGTATTGTAGTCCTGTCGTGTAATGTTGTCACTTTAATTATATTTAACATTGCCATAAAAGCAGGGGGTTTGGCTAGCCGCAAAACCAGGTTCAACCCAACATTTCTTTTCTTAAAATGTCCTGTACCAAGTCAGGAAAATAGACATTGTTTTATTATAGTTCGTTTCTGTGTGTGTTACTTTTCAGTGTTGTGTTTCTGTTGTGTCGTAGTTCTCCTCTTGCATTTGATGTGTTTCCCTCAGTTTTAGTTGGTAACCCGGATTTGTGGTTTTATTCTCAATCGACTTATGAATTTCGAACAGCGGTATACTACTGTTGCCTTTATTTATCTAACTGCATTGACTTGGTTTTATCATTTCATTGACCCATCTGTTGCTTTCCCCATGTACCTTTTTTTTTGTCTGTCCCTAGCGCACGACTAGAAACAGTTACTCTAGTAATCTACTTTCACGGTACATTCAGTGCACAGCTGTTCTAATAACTGATCTCAAAAATACTTTATAGGTGTTTAGATGTGTTAATATTCTTAACATAATAAGTTTTAACTAATCATTCGAATATATGGAATGTAAGATTTAGATTTAATTTAAATTTAGTCCCGCAGTTACTATTTAATATCGTATACACATATATCTAAAAATAGATAGGATAAATACAAGACTTAAATTGTTTGAAGCCTTCTGTGTAACGGTATTCAGGGGGGGGGGAAACAATTGTGGAAAGGGAGTGTATGGTACACCTATACTGCTTCCAATTGTAAGAGTGTGTTCATAAAAGCAAACACACATTAAATAAAGGGAAAGAAACAGAAGTAATTACTTTTCAAAATAAATTCTAACACAGTGAATAGATCTGAACAATTAAAGGAGGGTAAAATCCCAAACAACTGTGCAACACCGAACAGCAAGCTATAACAGGTCCCGAAAATGACTAGTGTAAAACCATTCAAACTGAAAAACAAATCTATATAAAAAAAACGAGAAACACTTATGAACCACATCAACAAACGACAACTATTGAACATCAGATACCTGACTCAGGACAGGTACAACAAATGAAGCAGGTTTAAATGTTTCCAGCTTCACCCTTATCTGAAACATATGTATGTTTATTTACACATTGTTGTCAATAAAATGGAATTTAATGCGACTGTCATACAAGTGAGAGATTCAGCTAGCTTTAAAACCATGTTCAATTCACCATTTTCTACAAAAGGAAATGACTACATCAAGACAGGAATACGACAGTTGATTTCCACACGTTCGGTGTGTTTAAGCTTTTGCTTTGGTAATTTGTTAATGGACTATCCTATTTAAATTTTCCTTGGAGTACGGCATTTTTTTATACTCTACTTTTTAATATCATTTGTTTGACGGGCGTGTGGATGCGTTAACAAATGTAATACCACTATGTTACATAACACACCTACAATACTAAGTATTGGAAAAGAAGCTGAAGGTGACACAGATATACTGCTTCCAATTGTAAGATTAAACACACCTTATGTATAGGAAAACACGCTGAAATAATAAAGATAACAAACTTTTTAATATTTAACAGAGTAATATAATGAAAAAGGAGGGTTAAAATCCCAAACAGCTGTGCAACAATATTTTTTTCTCATACCAATATTTAAATATCATTTGTTTGGCGTGTGTATGGAGGCGTTAACAAATCAAACAGTGTAGGTATTTAAAACAAATTAAATACCATATTGTTCCACACATTATGTAGTAAAATTAAATTACGTTCACTCGACAGACAAATGCCCTTGTAACTACTATTGTTGAGGTTGCCCTGTACACACACAGACTAATCCACTTGGCTGTTTGTGTTGTAGAGATAAAAACTAGACCCACGTCCGACCAGTTTCATTGATCCCAAGAAAATAGCAAATTGTCATTAGGGAAAACTTATGAAAAGTAAAACTAACCATGCAGATCTTACCACACAGAATGACTGTCATATACACGGAAATGCGTGTACCAAGGCAAGACTATGCCAGTTAAACGTTACAATTGTTCCAACGCGCTCTTTTTAGAGATTGATTGATGGTTAACACCATTTTCAGCACTGTTTACTATTTTGTGGTGGCCAGTTTTTATTGGTGGTTAAAGGCTAGAATTAGATTGACTGAAAAAGGAATGCATGGTCGACTATGAATATCAAATTATATTATTAAATCCTAAATGTCAGTTTTAAACAAGATTTTTGTACTTGTTTTCGTGAAATCCTAATTCAATATAATACACTTTTTAAGATCGAGGAACATTTATACAAATTAAAATTAACAATTTTTGGTCCGTTTTTAAACGTGCATTTTACAAACAACGGTATATTGCTGGGTCTTCCAAGTGCTCCACGAAAACCACTTTCTAAATTATTAACATCTATTTTATCAGCAATCAAAGACGGGCTTCAAAGTTATTGTGAAACTGCCTATTCTACAGGGGGCGTGAATCAGATGTGGATACTTAAAAATTCCAAAGATCTTTTAGAGTACATACAATCTAACTCTCTTGCATCTTGTAACAGTATTAAAACATTTGACTTTTCTACTCTTTACACTAGTATTCCACATTCCAAACTAAGAGAAAAATTGAAAGAGTTGGTATTGCTTTGCTTCATAAAAAAGAATTGCCAACGTAGATACAAGTATCTTGTCTTAGGGAGGAATAAATCCTACTTTGTAAAGGATCACTCTGATTCAAACAACAAATTCTCTGAAACTGATATTATCAAGATGCTCGATTTCTTGATTGACAACATATTTGTTACGTTCGGAGGACGTGTTTTTCAACAGACTGTCGGCATTCCAATGGGAACAAACTGTGCCCCTCTACTTGCCGACTTGTTTCTTTATTATTATGAGGCTGACTTCATGCAGGAACTTCTTAGGAAGAAAGATAAGAAGTTATCAATATCCTTTAACTCTACTTTCCGCTATATAGATGATATATAGATGATGTTCTTTCACTAAATAATTCAAAATTTGGTGGCTATGTGGAACGCACCTAGAGCTAGAGATAAAGGATACTACAGATACAGTTAAGTCGGCCTCAAATCTTGACTTAAATCTAGAAATTGACAATGAGGGTCGGTTGAAAACAAAACTTTTCGACAAAAGAGATGATTTCAGCTTTCCAATTGTGAACTTTCCATTTCTAAGTAGCAACATTCCAGCAGCACCTGCTTAATTACGGGGTATATATCTCCCAATTGATACGATATTCCCGTGCTTGTATTTCCTATCATGATTTTCTTGATAGAGGGTTGCTGATCACAAGGAAGCTATTAAACCAAGACTTCCAAATGGTGAAGTTGAAATCATCCCTTCGTAAATTTTACGGACGCCATCACGAGTTGGTTGACCGTTATTGAATAACCGTTTCACAAATGATATCGGATATGTTCCTTACGTCGTAACTGCAATCCCCTTCCCTTTCATGAATGTGACCTACCGAATTAGACTATTTACCGGATTTATCACATAAGCAACACGAAGGGTGTCACATGTGGAGCAGGATCTGCTTACTCTTCCGGAGCACCTGAATTCACCCCTAGTTTTTTGGTGCGGTTCGTGGTGTTTATTCTTTAGTTTTCTATGTTGTGTCATGAATGCTGTTGTTTGTTTGTCTTTTTCATTTTTAGCCATGGCGTTGTCAGTTTGTTTTAGATTTATGAGTTTGACTGTCCCTTTGGTATCTTTCGTCCCTCTTTTATGCAATTAGTAAGGTTACAATTTCCCAATATTTGTTTCACTCACAGGGTGAATATGTAAAAAGTTATCAAATTAGAAGTAGGAGTAACTTCCCCTGTAATCATACGAGGATTTGAAGTAAAATTCTATTTCAATCATATTCATCAAATATTTGTCAACAATTGTACATTTCTACATAAAATAAAAATGGTATGTAGCACTTCGTGATGCTGTTAGAGACATATAATTTATAAATAAAGGGAACAGTAGTATACCACTGTTCAAACTCGTAAATCTATGGACAAAAAACAAAATCGGGGTAACAAACCAAAACTGAGGGAATTGCATTAGATATAAGAGGAGAACAACGACACAACATTAAAATGTAAGACACACAGAAATTGACTCAGCATTAGACAAAATAGTTTCATTCTTTTACAAGTTGTACGTAAAGAATGTAATATCCAAACGTTCATGTTATAAAATAATGTCAATTTTGAATTCAAATTTATTAAATTTTACATTTTCAAGGCTGGATTCTCAACATCTAACCTTTCATTTTAATTTCTTTTTCTAGTTCTGACAGCAGTGCTAAATGCTCTTTTTATTGGAATTTGCTCTTACAGTCTGTCAACTCATATAATTTAATTCGTTTACAAGTATTAAAATTTCACATATTGATTGCAATAAAAAGAATTCTTACACTTTATACCATCATAATCAAACAACCAATATTCAACCAAACATCTGAATGACGAGACACTATATTTCAAATGACTATTGAAAATGAAGACGCGGCATAAAATAAAAAAAAAAAATAATGTAAAGCTACTGTTGAGTCCCACCATGTATGGTCAAATTTTGAACAGTGTAAATGAGGAAAAACTCACAATGCCAAACACACTTAATTCATTCATTGCATTATCATTATCATTTCCTAAATGTAAGCTGACTCTTTTGTGGTATCGATAATTCTAGCGTGCATCCATTCTGCAGATAACACAAGTCTGTGTCCACACTTATATATGTAAAGCTACTGTTGAGTCTCATTTCATATGGTCACATTTTGAAAAGTGTAAATGGGGCAATACTCACAAGGCCAAACACGCTAATTCATTCATTGCATTATCAATATCATTTCCAAAATGTAGTCCAGTCAATCTAGCAGAAATTGGACCCTAATCTTAAAGTAATTGTAACAGAAGACTTTTTAAGTTTTAATCTTTAGCATTGTACCCCAAATATACACAGAAAAAAGTCCAACAAAATATAACTTGAGGAAGACTAAAAAATAACGATTTTAAAATTCCTATGGAGATTTGCATTGATCTGTAAAAAAGGCAGAAATATTAATAAAAAATTAAACAAAATTATAACTTTACCGCTTCTATTCAGCAGAATGTATTGATTCTTGATATTTTAGCTGTCTTTAAAGTATAAAAACAACTCTAAATGTGTTTTTATATCTTTTATCAAGCTTCAACCTAGATTTCGTAATTTATTAGTTGACCATTTATTCAATGTGTCAACTTTTCAACATGACAAGGTAAAGAATATCATCTGTATAAAAATAATAAAACATATATTCTTCTTTTTGTGGTTTAAAGTTTGTTTAAACAATATGCTGAGCAAATATACCGATATGAAGTTGAACAATACCAAATTTTCACATTATTTTTACAAAATGGTCTCATATCCACAAATTTGCAATTTGCAATTTCTTAATTGAAAAATGTGAAAAGGAAAAACAATACCCATAACACTTCGGTTTTGTATATTTCATGAGCGGAAGATGGTATAATATAGTCAAATACGAACTTATAACCCCATCAAAGTATCATGTTTTACATAGAGATTAATACATGGCCTTTTCCATATCAGCCTGGGTATCATCCCGAGACCCCCATATCAGCCCGAGACGGAGTCGAGGTGCTGATATGGGTCGAGGGATGATACCCAGGCTGATATGGAAAAGGCCATGTATTAATCGCTTTATCATATACTTCCGACAATAGTTTAATGTAAGGCAAATAAACTAATGCAATAACTAAAACAGTCGAACACTTTATAAAGAAAATTAAAATTATGAATCAAATATACTATAGTTGTCCAACAACAGCATCATTAACTCCTTATATATTTATGGTAACATTTCCTATAGAATTTTGAAACATTGAAAATTTGGAAGAGTTTTACGATCATTACTACTCCATGTTTGTTGTACTATAAAATGATTCATAATTGTCAATGTCATTTGTTAGCAAGTATTAAACTATCCCCACAAAAGTTCCCGTAAATTTTGACGTCGTCATAAAAAACATCTGACGTCACAATGGAAAAGTAAACTGGCAACCGATACCGGAAACACCGGAAGTAACTTGCACGAGAGGCACTGATATGGGTTTTTTGCACGAGAGGCACTTGATATGGGTTATCAGCCCGGGTGGGAAGATATGGCTTGTGCACTTCCGCCCATTACACATATGCAAAAGCTATCATATTAATGCTAAGTATATGATAAATAAATTTTAAGAAAATCAAGACAACGAAAAACTGACAAAAAGGCTCATTATTGCAGAGTTATCTTCCCTTTCCTATGTTAATTTCCATAGGAAATACAAATTGGTGTTTTTTTTTTTTTTTTCCCTCAAGTTATATTTTGTGGGTCTTTTTTCTGTGTATAAAATTAATTGGGGCTTTATGTTATAGATTAGAACTAAAACATTTTCTGTTGCAATTAGTTTGAGGTTATACCTTAGATTGACTGGGCTATGATCTTTTGGATTATCGATAATTCTGTTTATCTTGCACCAATCATGCAGACAACACAAGTCTGTGTCCACACTTATATAATTAAAATTGGAGTTAACTTTCTTTGATAGGTTATCAGGCAAAATAATTACACCATATTTTCAATAAAAGTTAAAACATAATTACTAAATTTTATCAGAGACATATAATATAATTGTATTATATGTCTCTGATTTTATCATTGTTTTATAGTATGAAATATATATATAGAGAAAAATGTCTAGTGAAAACCGATGATTTATCAAAGTATTTAAAATTATTATTGAAAATGAATAGCAAGGGAAAAAAAAAAATATTGAGCATCCATTTGCTGCAATGTAATCGTATCTGACATGTAGTTGTAAACATGTAATTATTTCTAAAATCAGTCAGTGACAGTCTAATATATGTGTGCATATGAATAAAATCTTCTAATGTTTTTAACTGTCGTGTCAGTAACACAGTGTGGGAACGGAACTGTACGGTTTTCTAATAATTTGGTCATTCGGGAGACTGTCAAGCGGTGCTGCGACATTTGCAAAATAACAAGTTGCTTGATGGAAACTTTGACGAACTCTTATGTTCCTATATAACGTTTCTGCTTCAAGTTTTGATAGCTAAAACATTCTTTATGTAAATATGAACCAATAAAATAATAAGAAAGATATATGCATCCAAACGTTTTCCTTAGAATGTTGGAGCTCCGTGTAAAACGATCAAAATTGTCACACAACAGCGATCAAAATGTCAAATAAACATCGAAAAATCAATGTTTGCTACCTGAATCTTCACATGTACCTTTTCTGATATATAGTCTTACCTGTCTGAAAGTTTCACAGCCATTGTCCCAGTAGAAATCTAAATATATTCATTTTCTCCATATTTTTATTGACTGTACAATCGCTTGCAAGTTCACTGTAATATCACTCGGAGCCTTCCTGTACAATCGCTTGGAGCTTTCCTGTAGAATTGCTTGGCCAAATTTATTAAATACATTGTACATCTTTTATATTAGCTTGGGATTTTACATATTTTGACCACGAGCATCACTGAAGAGACATTATTTGTCGAAATGCGCATCTGGTGCAAAAAAATTGGTACCGTTAATGTTATTACTAACACTGGGTCGATGCCTCTGCTGGTGGACTGTTAGTCCCCGAGGGTATCACCAGCCCAGTAGCCAGTACCGGAGTACTGGCATGAAAATACGGATTTTTTGTGTTTTTAAACTTGCTGTTACAAAATGTTAAAATTATTATAAATTAAGGAATGTATCTCCCTCTTGCAAAGCTCTGATTCCTGTCACGGATTTGGCTATACTTTTTGGAACGTTTGGATTATAGCTCTACATCTTTTATATAAGCTTTGGATTTTACATATTTTGACCACGAGCATCACTGAAGAGACATTATTTGTCGAAATGCGCATCTGGTGCAAAAAAATTGGTACCGTTAATGTTATTGTATATGCATTGAATTGGTTGTTTCTTGCTGTTCTATTAAATTCATCTATGGTATTTGAAGTGAAAATAAAACCGGTCATTTTGTGATTTTACTTTTTTCTTTGACAATTTAGATTCTATCAAGGAACCCTTTTAAGGCGACTATATCAGAGACAAAAACAAAATGTGTACAATAGATATAAAAATGAAGGTGTGGTATGATTGCCAAAGAAACAACTCTCCACAAGAGACCAAAATGACACAGAAATTACCAACTATAGGTTACCGTACGGTCGTCAACAATGAGCAAAGCCCATACCGCATAGTCAGCTATAAAATGCCCCGAAAAAAACAATGTAAAACGAGAAAACTAACGGCTTATTTATGTACAAAAAATGAACGAAAAACAAATATGTAACATATAAACACAAAACCACTGGATAAGTATACAAAACAAAAAGAAAAGGACAGTACAAAATATGTTAAGAATCTAATCTAAAATAAAACTGAAAATAATCCTGTTACAAAATAAATATTTATACATACCGAAAAGGTGACTAGATTCTCTTTGAGGGTAATTAGCATATTTTGAATTTTACTTAATATATTATTTACCAGTAATTTAAAAAAATAATAATAAATACATATTTGAACAATACAACAAAATATTTTTCATCACAGGATCGGAATATTGTAACTTGATATGTACCATAGTTTGTCTGATTTTCCATTGAAAAAGGTGTGAGGGTATCGACACATACACCACAGTTCCATATCGACCTCTGATTAGTTTACCAGAAGATTGAAAATGGTCATGTGATGTATGTTAGATACCTCACACTTTTAGCCAGAAACTACAATGTAACACATTTTCTTACCTGTGATATCAGCAAAGCTTTCTCGAGAAATTTAGCTCCTCCTATGGTGTATCTACACATACCCAACACTTTTTAATTTGGTAGCTATAACAAGGAATTCGAATGTGGAATGGTGGTAGCTAACCACTGATCCAAGAAAAAACACGTATATGTCAATAAACATGATATTAAAATAAGAAGATGTGGTATAATTTCAAATGAGATGTCTGTTTATTACAAGCTATAGCTACTGGTAGAAAAAGCTCCTGTAAAATTAAATTTTATCAAGGATGGGAGAGGACTTGTAATCTGAAAGACAGAGAAAACACAAAATCCTTCAACATGATTTTTTTTTATATCAATGTCACGATTCAGCAACTTTTCAGTATTCCCCACTATAGCATCCGACAAACGAACGAACGTTGTTTTTTTTTAGTAAGAACAACATTTTTATCAAACCACATTTATCTGTTTATATCTTCAATATAAAAATAAGGAGATGTGATATGATTGTCAAAGTTCAAAAAAATAAATGGATTTAAGCAATTATCATAGTCGTCGGCTATAAAAGGTCCCGACATGAAAAATAAGAATCAATACCTTTCGAATTTAACTGACGGCCTATTTCATAATAAAACTATTTACGAAAAATATATATGACAGACATGAACCAACGACAACCACTAAACTACGAGCTCTTGACTTGAAACAGGTACATAAAGAATTTGGCAGGGTTAAAAGTCTGTGTGCGCTCATTTCTCCCCAAAACTAGCACAGCACAAGACCAAACTATAAAAAATCAGATGAATGATCGGAGCATCATACTGTTATTGACGATATCAGACCAGGTGCGGATCCCGCCTTTCTGCAAAAGGGGGATCCAAACCACGGAACACACTGAAACGTCCACAAAATAAAAAAATAATCGGAAAAAATGGGGTTTCAACCACCAAAACTCCCTCTCCCCGCATACCGGATCCGCTAATGCAGGCTGCATCCATTCAAATAAAAGCTTCAAACATCATTAACACTTTAAAATGTGTAATTTACGTTTAAAAAAATGAAAAAAAAAAAAAAACAATACCAAATAAGTAACTGTTAAATCGTAACAGAAAAAGTAGTCTGGTTGGCCAAACGATGAAAAGAAAAGCTCCAAGCGATTGTACAGGAAGGCTCCGAGTGATATTACAGTAAACTTGCAAGCGATTGTACAGTCAATAAAAATATCCGACATGGAGAAAATGAATATATTTAGATTTCTACTGGGACAATCGCTTTGAAACTTTCAGATAGGTAAGACTATATATCAGAAAAAGTACATGTGAAAATTCAGGTAGCAAACATTGATTTTTCGATGTTTACTTGACATTTTTGATCGCTGTTGTGTGACAATTTTGATCGTTTTACACGGAGCTCCACCATTCTAAGGAAAACGTTTGAATGCATATATCTTTCTTATTATTTTATTGGTTCATATTTACATAAAGAATGTTTTAGCTATCAAAACTCGAAGCAGAAACGTTATATAGGAACATAATAGTTCATCAAAGTTTCCATCAAGCAACTTGTTATTTTGCAAATGTCGCAGCACCGCTTGACAGTCTCCCGAATGACCAAATTATTAGAAAACCGTACAGTTCCGTCCCACACTGTGAGTAAAATAAAGATAAAAATGAAAGTTAAAAATCCGACTATATATCAGAAAAAGTACATGTGAAAATTCAGGTAGCAAACATTGATTTTTCGATGTTTACTTGACATTTTTGATCGCTGTTGTGTGACAATTTTGATCGTTTTACACGGAGCTCCACCATTCTAAGGAAAACGTTTGAATGCATATATCTTTCTTATTATTTTATTGGTTCATATTTACATAAAGAATGTTTTAGCTATCAAAACTTGATAAGATAAGATAAGATATTTTTATTTCCAATTATGGGCCCCAAAGGGCATAAACATTACAACATCAATAATTTTTTCACAATACAATACAAACAATGAGATAAAAAAAAAAAAAAAGTTAAACGAGAACTATTTAAGTTCTTAAAGAATACGTAGATAAAGAATCTATAGTATGTTGGTTTTTTTTAATACTAATGCATTTTATTACAAGTGTGGTTGATATAGATAACAAACAAGCAGCCCAAAAAGAAAAAAAAAAAAAAAAAAAAAAAAAATAGATATCCACATATGTATAGTACACAAAAAGTTGGATCAATTAAATATATAATAATTAGCCAAAAAGAAAGTAGAAATTAAACATGTCCATGACTCATCCTGTGTCAGCAGCAAATAGGAAAGCATTATGGTTTCCTAAAGGCAGCTGACACCAGGGGACGATACCTTATGGGCCATAGGCATGTAAAATGTGTGTAAATGTCTCTTTCCTACCTGTATCAAAAGCAAACAAGGAAGCATCATAGGTAACTTGAATGCAGTTGATACCAGGGGACGATGCCTCAAGGATATAAGAGAACATTTGAATAAATAATATATCTTAACAATTATTTTTTTTTTTATCAAAACTTGAAGCAGAAACGTTATATAGCAACATAATAGTTCATCAAAGTTTCCATCGAGCAACTTGTTATTTTGCAAATGTCGCAGCACCGCTTGACAGTCTCCCGAATGACCAAATTTGTAGAAAACCGTACAGTTCCGTTCCCACACTGTGAGTAAAATAAAGATAAAAATAAAAGTTAAAAATCACTTTCTCAAAGTCAGGAATATGGCAGTTGTTATCCATTCGTTTAATGTATTTTGTCATTTGATTTTGCCATGTGATGATGGACTTTCCGATTGAATTTTCCTCGGAGTTCAGTATGTTTTGTGATTTTACTTTTTGCATCATACCGCTTATCCGACAGAACTATATAGCTATGTACAGATAAAGCAAGAATTTGTATATCCTTGGATAAAATTGCATCTGTGAATGACACTATATATAATGCAAGAACATGATACATTATGAGTTCGTCGAATATCTATGTTAACTTCATTGGTCGGGGCAGGGTAAGGGGTTTTCGCATGACTTGTTTTTCAGCAGTCGCGTGCCATTTATTGAACCCTGAAAGATAAGTTGCATGGCTGCGGAAAAAAATCAATAGTATTACGTGTAACAGTCATGCGTTAACCGTTTATGATTGACCTAAATATGATCTAGATAAAATAGTGAACTGATAAGACTAGTTTCAAGTCGAGGCAACGCATCGTTACACAGGAAGATACACAGTTATGGATGGTAAGTCAAGTGCATATTTTGACTGCTTTGCATGACTGCTCATTGTGGGCTCTGAGAGCGGCTAATGAAATAATGAAATATCTGTGTCTAACTGTTTACCTCGGGAATTCTGCTTAAAGAGTAGCTTATGCTTTATCTGAGGAAAATATAATTTAGTGTTTTCAATGTCACCACTGAATAATTTGCTGTTTTTTTCCTAAAGCACAAGTAATGAAGTATATAAAAAGTCATGTTGGTTAAACACTCAGACTCAGTACTGGCTCATGTTATGCACATGTTATGTGACAGTACAGACTATAGATGAAGCTTATTTATAATTATTTATATATTATTATTTATTGCCAGGTTTAACTTTTATCTTTCTTCAACACAATAAACTTTATTTATAACCATGTGATAACTATTCTATAAAAATAAGGGGGTGTTTGGGGGGGGGGGCAGGTGAAATTAATATGTTATATATATTAGTAGTCCTAATAATTATGACGTCTGGCAAGGCTATTTTATTTTTTTTCTGGGACGCCTTCTACAACGTCGTAGGAAGGCATCCCAGAAAAAAATTAAAATAGCCTTGCCAGACGTCATTATTATTTGGACTAATATATTACTGACAATTATTTTCCATATGCAGGACTGTCAATAAAAGAATTAAGTATATGTACATGTAGGAGATTAAAACCCAAAAGTAGCCAACCCATCAATGCGGTCAGTGAGCTGTTCGACCCGGGAAGCTTCCTGGTACCGTTAATGTTATTGCTACCACTGGGTCAATACCTCTGCTGGTGGACTGTTAGTCCCCGAGGGTGTCAACAGCACAGTAGCTAGCACTTCGGTACTGTCATGAAAATACAGATTTTTTGTGTTATCAAAATTTGCTGTTACAAAATGTTAGAAAATTATAAATTAAGGAATGTATCTCCCTCATGCAAAGCTCTGATTACTTTCACGGATATGGCTATACTTTTTGGACCTTTTGGATTATAGCTCTTCATCTTTTATATAAGCTTTGGTTTTTCAAATATTTAAGCCACGAGCATCACTGAAAAGACATGTATTGTCGAAATGCGCATCTGGTGCAGGAAAATTGGTACCGTTAATGTTATTCCTCACTGTCATTTATAGATTTAGTCATAGGTGTATCTAGAAGGGCCCCCTCTTTTGTGGGAAAAATTGGTTTATTATAGAGAATCACTAAAGCGTCTACTGGAGCAGGCCCCCTCCTTAGGTCAGTAATCAGAACCCCTCTTACAAAAAGTTCTGGATCCACCACTGTTAGTTTTAGGGTGCTGTGCAAGGTTAAAAGTACATTGACATATAACTGCTTTTATCCTTGTCATTTAAACTCTTGTTGTTATTTTTTAATTGGCAATCATCATCCTTATTTTTATAATGAGCTGGAAGAGTAGGTCACTTTTCAAGCTTTCATGATGATAAGGTAGAGAAACTAAGATGAAATATATGATAAGGTTGCTGATTGAATGATGAGTATCAGCAAATATTGCTTTTTCTCAGATGCACAGTAGAAATTGCATCAGAATACTGAGATATTTGTCAAAAGTATTATTTCTCAATGAACTACATGAAGTTAAATCTGACAGTATAGTAAAATTATCTGTAAATTTTGTGTTAAAAAATATGAGGAAACATTTCTGATATTCCAAACAGGCTAAAAGAGTGAGGCGCTGAATGTCTTATCTGCTCATCTCTACCACAGGCAGATTGAAACCCTTATTCTGTTATATTTAGTAATAGAAAAGTAGGCAAAAAAATAAATCTAATCCGAAAAGGGCAGACAATGCTATAGCCAAAACTATTAAGAAAAATATCATGAAAATGATGAATAAACAACAGTTCACAAAACATTATACAACTATATATGGAACTAAAGATTTAGCAACTCAAATCACAAACAAAAAGCTTGAAATCATCAACTCAGGAAGGGTAGACAACTCTAGCTTCTCTAGAGCAACATGCAGTTCTATTTTTAATGAAAAAAAAAAAAACTCAAATTCTACAAATAATTCAGCATAATTGAACTTGTCAATCAACTCCTTATTAAATTTTGTACAAATTTAAGGTTTATTTGTTATTATGTTGTGTACTCAGTCAGAGGTCAAGCCGAAGGTCAAGAGTCTGGGCCGAGATCTTGTCATTACTATACCAATAAAGTCCATTGAGCACATTTGATTCAAATTGGTTTAAATAATCATTGTCATGTTTGAATACCATGAAAATAGGATGCCTTTAATTTATTTTCATGGTCAGAGGTGAATCTCAAGCTGAGGTCCAAGACTATATATTTAACAGTAAGACGTAGAGTAAAGTCCTTTATATTACATGTCAAATTTGGTATAAAGAGCGGATGAATGTCTACTGTTGATTTTTCAAGTTCTATGCAACTTGATTCCCATTGCGAGAGAATTTTCCTATTTATTTATTATCCTTAGGGTTAGTGTGAAATTTTTTATTAAGAACCCATGTAAAAAATATGTTACCTGATACAGGCTGAACCACATTGTTAAACCTTGAATTTACATGTATACTTCAAGCTTGATATTCCTAATTATCATGTAAGAAGTATAATAAAGTTAAAGTAAGAGGCAGTTCTAGGAAACAAACTTAAATTATATATGGTCAGGGGATAAATCTGCTTTTCATTGTCTTAAGTACTGTACAGACTCAGTGGCGGATCCAGAATTGTTCATAAGTGGGGCCCACTGACTGCCTAAAAAGGGGCCCTCTCCCGTCACTTTTCAGTGATTCCCTTTATAACCAACCAAAATTTTTCCAGAAAAGAGGGGGCCCTGCCCCCCTAAATCTGCCTCTGAGACTAAAGCAATTCTAAGCTTTGATAAAATGTACCTACATGTATCACCAGCAAATCAAGGATTGTCAAGTTAAAGCTAAGTCCCACCAAGATTTAAAGTTGTGAACCCCTCTTCCCTCCTCCTCCTTCTTATCCTAAATTATAAGGAAATTTTATAAAATTTTATGTCTGACCTTAATTCGTTACTAGTATTGTAGGTAGATTAAATCAAAGCTATTATTTTAGTAATAATAATAGTAAGAATAGTGGAAATTTAAGTGATTTATGTAAATGTATTTGATATCCTGCATTATCATGCTTTCCTGAACATTAGGTCAAATGACTGAATGATCCCCCTCCTTTAAGTTTGAAATTGAACCTTTTGCATACATCATTATATATTGTTACAATGTATGAATTAGATACAGCAAGTCACACTTACACCTTCATCATGGCATGGATATATCTGATGTCTTCATATCTGTAAAAGTATTTTTTGTCATTTGCACTTTTTAAATAATCAATGAATGATTAAGGTAACCAGCTTTCAGGGAACCAGTTATCTGATCTGTGATTTACATCTCTTTTCACTTATATCATCATCTCTCAATAAACTTTATTACCCTAAAAATTAATTAAAGGTTTTCTTGTTCTCTGATGAAATTTCATTACTTTGACTGTGTTTGATGTTGGTAACATGTTACCGGAGCGTGAATTGTCAAGTTCCGCTGACTGCCTTCATGATTTGGTTGGCTAGGTAACATACACAGATGTCATAGCCATGAGCCAAGATGCATCCATCATTTCTCAGCTAATGGATTTTTCCTTCATTCTGTTTTATCTCAGTTCACTGACTTGTATATTTGCTCTTAATGACTTTGAAGTAATTACAGTTTTTTTTCTTGATTTCCAAGCTTTTTTTTCTTTAAAAACAACTAATTATTAGAATGAACTTGTATAAACACCTGGTTAGATTTCTGAAATTTAAAATTTGCACTTTTTTGTCTATCATATACTGTAAATTCAGAAATTATTGCATGCCTTTATTATTTTGTTTTTGTCATTTTAGACTTAAATACGATTTTATTTTTTGTGATATTGAGAAAAATCCTGTTTAATTCATATAAAAAATTCCTCAAATGTGAGTTTAAATTATTGCAATTATAACCTTGTTGCATTATTTGCAATAATTTCTGAATTTTCAGTAGTCATTGTTGTATCCATACTTGGTTATGTATCTTTGGTTCTTATATATTTAAATACATTTACATTTTAACCATAGGTTGTTAAAAGTTCTTAATTGCACTCTGTTCTGGAACTAAATGCACTTCACTTTCTGCCAATGTACTCTTAATTAAAGGTAAGCAAATAACAGGTAATCAATCATTGATACCTTACTCCTGTTACTGACAGACATCCATGAAATTTTTATCAACTTTTTATTAGGAATTACAAAGTGGCCTTGAGGAGGATTAGCTGCGGTATTCAGGCTCTGACTTAAATAGTCTAAATTTTAATCCGAATCTCAACTTTGAAAGTTTATTATATATCCCCCCCCCCCACCAAACTATGAGTGTGAAAAATTAAAGAGCTGTTTTGTTACCGATTTTATATTCGATGAAATTATGCTCTGTTGCTCAATATTGAAAGTTTCTAACAATATTTTTTGATGTAATAGGTGGGGGGGGAGCATCATCTGACCCCCCTCCTCTACTATGGGTGTAAAAAATTTTAATGTTTTTTTGTTACCACAGAATTTTCTGATAAAATTTTACTTTGTTGCTCAACATGTAATCAGTATCTAATTGACACAGGTTTGTAAAAATTATATGTATGTCTTTTAAATATTCATGTAATATGTACATGTATGAACTTGCGTCACATTTCTCTCAGCAAGCTCTGTGAATCAGACCACCATAATATTTATTACTGTTTTACTGAACAATATTTGTAACATAAATAACCTTGAGGTCACTAAATGTTCCCCCAATTTATATAATGTCATGATGACATAGGTAGACTTTGATAAGTTGGGAACAAGAATTTTTGAGGTATTGATATACAGCTCAATCTTTAAAAATCTAAAAGATTATTATATGACCACAAAAAATTTATAAAAGCACTTTTTTTTAATTTTTTTTGGTTTGGTTGGGTCGTTGTCCCTTTGACACATTACCCATTTCCATTCCCAGTTTTATAGAGTAGTTTGTTCTTTTTTTTTTATTTAATTAATGAATTTAACCAGATCATTGTTGTTACTGTTTTGTTTTTTCAATATTTTGTTTTTGTCCTATTGTCAAGGTCATATATTAACCTGTGCATGGTGGGAAGCTGTCTCATTTGCAATCATTCCACATCTCCTTTGTATTCCAGTGTAATGACTTGAAGAAAATCACATAATATTAATTCTTGTATGCAGATGTATTCAGGTAGACATTATATTGGAGCATGTTCCGTGTGGTAATATAGAAATTATAGTTAAACTGTCATTACTTAAAAATTAGATTTTAATGGAAAGATTTATAGAAATTTATTGAAGAGAATAATACCAATTTAATTTCAATATTTGAATGAATATGGAAAATGAAACACCTATTGTATAAAATTTATGTAGATATTTTGCAATATGTTTCCTCTTTTTTTGATTAATCCTGTTGTAATATTAGCTGAAGCATATCTGATATAAAGTATGCGTCTGCATGACTTGGTTCATGAATTTTCATTAGACTTTAAAGCTTTGTTCTTCGTTTTAAGGATCATTTATCCCGTAAATTACAATACTGAGATCGCGGAGCATGAAAATGTCAAAGGCTCTGGTATTCCGCATGGTTTGATCTAGTAATGAACAAAATCATGTATTGTTATAAAAATTAATGCATATCAATATCTGGCGTGTTGTTATGGCTAATGAAGTCAGCCTTGGATCTTATTTTTCCAAATTAAAATGTGTTTTCTGTACTGATGGCAGTGATTATTCACTTGGCCTGGAGGAGAAAATCAGTTGATATCACTTGTCAGTTTGTCATTAGCTCAGTTCTCCGTTATTAGAATATGAGAAGGGATTCATTCCGATTACAATCATCACAGATTGTGTGATTACTGAAGACATCATTTTGTAAAGAAAGCAACAATTTTCAATGTTTGGAAATTTATTCAAACCAAAATGTTGAGCTTAAGTTCTTTTATGTTGGTCTTTGCCTATTTTCTTGGGGGTTAAGGGAACTCTTAAGTCTATGCCTATTTTGTAGGGGTTTTAAAGGGAACTCTTTAGTCTATGCCTATTTTGTCAATATAAGGGAACTCTTTAATCTATGCGTATTTTGTCAGGGTATCAAAGACAACTCTTAAGTCTATGCCTATTTTTCCGGGGTTCAAATGGAACTCTTTAGTCTATGTCTGTTCTGACGGGGTTTCAAAGGGAACTCTTTAATCTATGCCTTTTTTGTCAGGGTTTCAAAGGGAACTCTTTAGTCTATGCATATTTTGTCAGGGTTTCAAAGGGAACTCTTTAGTCTATGCATATTTTGTCAGGGTTTCAAAGGGAACTCTTTAGTCTATGCATATTTTGTGTGTAAAAGTCACTACATCAACTGCTTGATAAACGAATTAGGTATTGACAATTCACTTGGTAACTCAACATATACCCTCACGACACTTACCAAAGAGGAAATCCTGGATAATCATAGGTCTGTTCTATGTTCCTTTGGAATTTCAACCAAAGATGAAGAACTGGATCTTCCATCACTGTATTGGATACCTAAACTACATAAGTGTCCTTACAAACAACGGTATATTGCTGGGTCTTCCAAGTGCTCCACGAAACCTCTTTCTAAATTATTAACATCTATTTTATCAGCAATCAAAGACGGGCTTCAAAGTTATTGTGAAACTGCCTATTCTAGAGGTGGCGTGAATCAGATGTGGATACTTAAAAATTCAAAAGATCTTTTAGAGTACATACAATCTAACTCTCTTTCATCTTGTAACAGTATTAAAACATTTGACTTTTCTACCCTGTACACAAGTATTCCACATTCCAAACTAAAAGACAAATTGAAAGAGTTGATATTACTTTGCTTCATAAAAAAGAATGGCCAACGTAGATACAAGTATCTTGTCTTAGGGAGGGATAAATCCTACTTTGTAAAGAATCACTCTGATTCAAACAAAAAATTCTCTGAAACTGATATTATCAAGATGCTTGATTTCTTGATTGACAACATATTTGTTACGTTCGGAGGACGTGTTTTTCAACAGACTGTCGGCATTCCAATGGGAACAAACTGTGCCCCTCTACTCGCCGACTTGTTTCTTTATTATTATGAGGCTGACTTCATGCAGGAACTTCTTAGGAAGAAAGATAAGAAGTTAGCAATATCCTTTAACTCTACTTTCCGCTATATAGATGATGTTCTTTCACTAAACAATTCAAAATTTGGTGACTATGTGGAACGCATCTATCCAATCGAACTAGAGATAAAGGATACTACAGATACAGTTAAGTCGGCTTCATATCTTGACTTACATCTAGAAATTGACAATGAGGGTCGGTTGAAAACAAAACTTTACGACAAAAGAGATGATTTCAGCTTTCCAATTGTGAACTTTCCATTTCTAAGTAGCAACATTCCAGCAGCACCTGCATACGGGGTATATATCTCCCAATTGATACGATATTCCCGTGCTTGCATTTCCTATCATGATTTTCTTGATAGAGGTTTGCTGCTCACAAGGAAGCTATTAAACCAAGAGTTCCAAATGGTGAAGTTGAAATCATCCCTTCGTAAATTTTACGGACGCCATCACGAGTTGGTTGACCGTTATGGAATAACCGTTTCACAAATGATATCGGATATGTTCCTTACGTCGTAACTACAATCCCCTTCCCTTTCATGAATATGACCTACCGAATTAGACTATTTACCGGATTTGTAATCACTTAAGCAACACGACGGGTGCCACATGTGGAGCAGGATCTGCTTACCCTTCCGGAGCACCTGAGATCACCCCTAGTTTTTGGTGGGGTTCGTGTTGTTTATTCTTTAGTTTTCTATGTTGTGTCGTGTGTACTATTGTTTTTCTGTTTGTCTTTTTTATTTTTAGCCATGGCGTTGTCAGTTTGTTTTAGATTTATGAGTTTGACTGTCCCTTTGGTATCTTTCGTCCCTCTTTTGTCAGTGTTTCAAAGGGAACTCTTTAGTCTATGCATATTTTGTCAGAGTTTCAAATGGAACTCTTTAGTCTATGCATATTTTGTCAGGGTTTCAAGGGGAACTCTTTAGTCTAATGTACAATGTACTTGAATTAGAATAAAATTAAAGAAGGTAAAATTGACACATATCCATAAAAATAAATTTTTTATCAACTTATATATATGAAAATTGAAAAGCATGTGTAAATCTTTTTTTGTTAGTTTTCCAAGTATGAAAAATATGAGAACATGGCAAAAAAATTACAATGCTGCCAACATAGCTCCTTAATTTCAATATGTAATTGTGTGGTTGTTTGATGTGGATTAAATATTCTATTTAAGGGGAAGACAGATAAAGATCATCTTAATGAATACTTACCATTAATAGCACTTAAAATTACCACTTTATTATCACTTTTATATAAACAATAGAAAAAACAAAGGATATGGGGTATCCTCCATTTCACAAAATCTTTAAAAAAAATCAGCTGTTTACAACACACCCACAACTGAGAGATTTGTGTTCCTAACTTAAAGGTTATATTAACCATCCTTGCAAAATATATCACACATGATTGAAGCAAAGTTTTAGAATTGGAATTTTTCTAGTCTATTTAAAAAACCTATTTTAAGAAAACTTTGTTTGTAATAAATAAAGAATACATGAAGTACTGATCTTCGAGAACTCCCAGCTATGAAATCTGGTGGATATCAAAATTAAATTGACCATCACAACACCTGTTTGTGGTAACTACTTTTTTGCAAATGGTCAGTTGAATTCAAATTTTATATGAATATTATGGTGCTTATCAAAGCAATAGTGAAAAAGGGAAATGTCCACAATACACTATAAAGAAACAACAGCTAGGGAAACAAGGACTCACCTCCAAAACTGCCATTAACTTGGCATGCTTTCGAATAACTCAAAGGAGATCAGTAAAAGACACTTCTTACACCAAACTATCCCCAAAATCATGAAATTCTCTTTACACTAATATTCAAATGAAAGTTGAAGTTTGAAATGGAAACATAGTTTTTCTTTTTAAAGAAAAGACCAGATTATTTATTGACAGAAACAATATAGACTTTGAAATTACAATAGCACAAAATACAACTCTGAAAACTAACAAAAAAGCAACACAACTCCCTTAGAAAATTGATTAGGGTTGAAATTAGGAAGGGATAGCAGTTCCTACTCCACTGCTAGAGGCACATATTGTGTTACTTATAGCAAGTATAAAGTGGCATATTGTGATGTGGCATATTTGTGGGTACAACAATCCTGACATATCTGTAGGCCATCTGAGACACTGATATCCCATAAGGGTCATTCAAATTATGATGAGATCCATTAAACTTTCTAAAGGTATGCCTCACTTCATATAAATTTGGAATAACTTGGATAACTTTTTCATCAGTGTGACCCAAAATATAAGGTTGATTTGATTGAAATGTAAATTTCTAGTAATGTGCTATTTTTTTGCAAAATGTGTGTGACACAGTTTTTTAAATTTGAAAAAAAAGAAAATGCATTTAATTGGTTATACATAGTATTATGACATTAAGATATACTAGATAAAATATGTCTTAATATTTCCCCAAATTTAACATGCATAAGCATGCCTTTCATTTTTACCCTTAGAATCTTTTAAATGTTATGACCTCATTGTATTTAAATTGGCAATACATATGTTGCAAGTGAAGTTTGAAATCGGATACGCACGATTGAACAAACAGTATAAATCATAAGTTACAGAATCTCTAATAAATGGGAATTATTTCTGCATGACTGCACACCTGGATAGAAAACATACAATAAGATGCCAAATTCTTAATTACCTTCAGTTTAAAATGTTTGTTTATTTGCAGATAATAAGAGCATCTGTCTATAGGTAGATATAATGGAGTGTGAATTAAACAGAAATTAAGGTTAGTTTAAGGACATAAATTAGGCCAGAACATTAATTCAAGGATCTTTTGTCTTAGAAATCAGTATGTCAGTAATGTTTCTAGACTGAAATAATTGGCAAAAAATTTAAATATATATTAAAAAATTGTTGTAAGAAAGACCCTTTAAGCTTTTTTGAAATTCACATTTGGCTGCTTATCGAGTAGGGACACAGTCTTGCCCAGTTTGGCACTAGGTAATTTTCTTTTGGGTGATGAAGATCTGTAAAACGTTGATTTTTTTAACACCTTTAAAAAATGTCATAGCATTCAGGAAATAGGGATGCCTATATTCTGCTGAAGTACAAAATTTAGAAGAGCTAGATAGTTACCATATCTTATATACAGATACCTTATGGTCAAAAGTTTCTGTCTGGCATGTGTCCAGTGTCCTTGGCCTCATTTTCATTGTTCAGTGTCCCTGACCTCATTGTCATGGTTCATTGACTGCTTGATAAAAGTAATTTTATATCACATGATTTTTTTCGGTGATTTTTGAGAAATATGAACAGCAAAATACTTTTAGACAATTATATGATATAAGGTATACATATCAGTCAGATAAGGTTCACCTGACCTTTTACCTCATTTCTTTTTCTCAGATGCTATAGGTTAACTATTTTTTATTAGCTCACCTAGCCCAAAGCGCCAAGTGAGCTTTTCTCATCACTTGGTGTATGGTGTCCAGCTTCGTCCATCGCCCGTCGTCGTTAACTTTTACAAAAATCTCCTCTGACACTACTTGGCCAATGGAACCAAACTTTGCCACAATCATTATTGGGGTATCCAGTTTAAAAATTGTATGGCGTGACCCGGGCAACCAACCAAGATGGCCACCATGGCTAAAAAAAGAACATAGGGGTAAAATGTAGATTTTTACTTATAACTCTGAAACCAAAGTATTTAGAGCAAATCTGACAGTGGTGAAATTGTTTATCAAGTCAAGATCTATCTGTTTTTTAAATTTTCAGATAAATCAGACAACCGGTTGTTGGGTTGCTGCCCCTGAATTGGTAATTTTTAAGGAAATTTTATGGTTTTTGGCTATTATCTTGAATATTTTCATAGATAGAGATAAACTGTAAACAGCAATAATGTTCAGCAAAGTAAGATCTACAAATAAGTCTTATGACCAAAATTGTAAATTGACCCCTTAAGGAGTTATTGCCCTTTATAGTCAATTTTAAACAATTTTCATAAATTTTGTAAATTTTTGTAAAATTTTTTCAAAATATTTTCCTCTGTTACTAATGGGTCAAGTTCATTAGAGATAGAGATAATTGTAAGCAGCAAGAATGTTCAGTTAAGCAAGAACTTCAAACACATCACCATCACCAAAACACAATTTTGTCATGAATCAATGTGTGTCCTTTGTTTAAAATGCACATAGAACAAGGTGAGCGACACAGGCTCTTAAGAGCCTCTAGTTGTAACATGTACCAGTCTGTCTGACATTTGATCATTTTTCATGGATCATTAGTAATGTTATGTTACTTTGTTACTTAAAGTAAAACCTAAATATCAAAGATTTTCAACTTAAAACAGTAAGGCAGACATTGGAGAATATGCACATTTGTTAAGAATTTTGCAGTGCATATCTAATTTCAGAATTGACCATTTAACATGTCTAAGTCCTAGTCAGGATATTTGTTTTTATCTGGTTAGAATTATTTTACATTTGTCATTTCAAGACCCTTTTGTAGCTTACTATGTGGTATTGGTTTTGCTCTTCTTTGAGGGCTGAAAGGTGACCTTTAGTTTCTCATTTCTACGTCATTCTGTCTCTAGTGGAGGTTGTCTCTTTTGCATCATATCATATCATATTTTCTAATATTTTTCATAACAACTCATTATTGTGAATATTATGAAATAATATGCACATTATCATCCAAGTTGCTGAGTCTTTATTTAAACCTCATTTATGACACTACATGTAGAGGTTATTAATCAAAAATATAGGTCAGACCATTGCAGCTGCAAGACAATTTACATGCATATTTATTTCGAGCAAGTTTGTAAAAAAGTGTCAAGATTAACATGACCAGTTTATGCTGACATATTGTTATTCTAGAAAGATGAAGTCCAGCAATTTTCATCCAAAACAGGACTTTGTCAAAGATGGTATGAAAGAATTTTTTTATTTTTTTTTAATTCATATACATTGGGATCAGGTAAAATATAGATTTTAAAAAAATAAACATTTCATGTTCAATGTTAATTCTATTCCATTCTGAATTATAACAGGTGCAAAAAGAAATTTCCTGTTAATTTCAAATTGGAAAGAAGAATTTAGTGAGATACATTCATTTTCTTTT
Source organism: Mytilus galloprovincialis (assembly GCF_965363235.1). NCBI lineage: Eukaryota > Metazoa > Mollusca > Bivalvia > Mytilida > Mytilidae > Mytilus > Mytilus galloprovincialis. Next base: position 40,223,330 of record NC_134850.1, on the reverse strand, counting down.
TCTGAAGTTATGAATCACGCTGTGATTATATGCTAAAAGCCTTGGTTCATCTAATTAAGATAATTTGCCAATGACATACCTGAAAAAAAAAAATAATAGAAAAAATGATGGCTTCTTCCAAGGGAGTAATAACTCCACTAAATGTTTTCATGCAAGGAACATTTATGTTTGTTGGATTTGTATGCTCTGTACAATGTTATAATCCATGAAGAATATAAAATCTTCAACACAAATCCATTTAATTGAATAGGTCATGTTATTTTTTAAATAATTATTTTCATAAGTAGAACGATTTTCAAAATGGTACTGTAAATTCAGAAATTATTGCGTGCATTTATTATTGCAAATTTTGACACTTTAGACTAAAATGCGATTTTAACTTTTGCCATATTGAAAAAAATCCTGTTTAATTCATATAAAAAATTTCAAAATGCAAGTTTAAATCCTTGCGATTATAACCCAGCGCATTTTTTGCAATAATAAAACAATTGCAATAATTTCTGAATTTACAGTAGTTTCTATGAAAATATCTTGATATATATGAGATTTGATTAACACTTTTAGTACATTTATGACACTAGGTGATAATTTATGGTCAGAACCTTGCAGATAGAAGAAAATATACCCTTAAAGGTTTAAAGGAGTGCACATTTATTTCAAGCTTGTTTGTATAAAACTGTCAAGATTAATACGGCCAGTTGGTCAGTACTAGATATATACTGACGTCTTGTTATTTTAGGAAGATGAAGTCCAGCAAATTGGTTCATCTGCAGCGGAGCAGGCATTAAATGTTACCCTTATCCCTCTGTATGACATCCCAAATTTAGTTTCCTTTCTCAAACTTTAGTTTGCCTCTACCAAATGTTATAGAACCTATATATAAAGCTTATAACCACACAACACAGATCAAATTTGAATTTGGTTTGAGTCACTTTTACCATTCTTGAGTTATGTCCCTTTATAATGTTATATGCAAGTGGGGGCATCATGTCTGTTCCATGGACACATTCTCCATTTATAGTTATGCTATACATTAATTACATATTATGTATCTTTAAAAACTTAAAAAGTTACTTCTAAGTCAGTTTTATTTTTATCAAAACTGCAATAAAACTTTGAAATTGGGACATTATTTAATACAACAATTCATGTTGCAAATAAAATATCTGAAAAGGTGATGGTGAAACTCTCAATGAAGATATTCATTCAATGAAAAATACAGCTTAAAATACACAAAAAAACTCAACTTTATTTACAATTTGCTTTAACTGTATTGATTATCAGTACGTAACTACCAAATCCGTGCCCGAAACTCCGGAGATAAAATCTTTTTACCAGTTCCTGGCTACATTACATTTCACACTTTCTGGACAACAAGCAATTGACTTTTTTAATCAAGAAAGGTTAGATGGAGCTTGAAATTAACCCATCAGAGAGATTGCTGAAGCTGGATGGTTTTCCATGAGATCGATCATGTGTAACTTCCGTGCTGAATCAGGATGCACAGCTGTGGAAAAATGATTTTTTGGATGAATATACATAAGGACCAAAAAAAAAAAGAATAATTGAAGCTTGTTATTGAATATTTGTATTTAACAAGGGTTAGTTGGTAACAGATTTTCCCATTTGATTTTTAGGTTGACTGAACTATTTTGTTTTATCTTTAATAGGAATCAAGTACTCACATTTTTGACGGCAATGTCAATGATGTCTTTTTTTCTTTTTGTTTGATCTCATGTGTCAAGGTCATTTGAAAAAATCTCCAATTTTAAATGTAAAAATGCTATCTATAGTGTTGTAGGTAGAAATACCATCTTCAGAGCTGTATGTAGAAATACCATCTACAATGTTGAATACAAAAATACCATATTCAGTGCTTCTAGTAGAAATACCATCTACAATGTTGAATACAAAAATACAATATTCAGTGCTTCTAGTAGAAATACCATCTACAATGTAAAATACAGAAATACCATATTCAGTGCTTCTGGTAGAAATACTATCTACTATAATGTATGTAGAAATACCATCTACAATGTAAAATACAGAAATACCATATTCAGTGCTTCTATTAGAAATACTATCTACTATAATGTATGTAGAAATACCATCTACAATGTTAAATGTAGTGGTGTTTCTTAGACATACCATCTACCAAATAATACATAGAAATACCATCTACAACATTGAACATAGGCTGGAAATAATATGTTCATTAAAATAACTTGTCATTTTTCATTATAAATAGATCTAAAGTAACATGTAAGAACAGTTTGGAGGAAATTTTATTAAACCATGCATATTAAAAGCATAAGTTAATCTTTCATTGTACCTGTTTGTTGAAGATGCACAAATAAATGTTCACATTATTTTCAGAAATTACAGCAAAACTTGATATTTTCTTTTTACATTTCAGAATATAATATGTTATGCAAAGAAAAGCTTGAGGCTGACAATAACTATAGTAAAAGGTAAGTCAAAAAATTGTTTCATGCCAAGCTGAATGACATTTGCTTTATCCTGTGGATCGACAGATAATACATAGCTTGAATATAGAATGATTTACCTATTGATAAAAACACATATGTATTCAAACCATGAAACAAAAAATTGATATAATGACACTTCCATATAATTTATTATGTGGAGTAAGAGAACTTGTGTTCTGATGTTTCTATTGTGTGTAACTACTCATATCTCTACATATATCCAATATGGATATATATAAAAATATTGTGGTATGATTGCCAACAAGATAACGATATTGACCATAGACAAAATGATGTGGATGTAAGTATTTTGGTGTACACAGAACATGGAAATGTGGTAGTTACAATGTAGATAGCTGCATAGAATGCTATAGACACATATTCTCATTTATAAGCAGTATATGCCCCCCCATCCCCCCAAACACTCCCCCCCCCAAAAAAAAATAATAAACCTCAGAAAAAAAATCCAACAAATAGTACTACACTCTAGTGACACTACACATCCACTACAGCTGTATGAAAGAGACTTTCCTTTACACTCAGTATTGTTCTGAATATGCATGAAATACTTGCCACTTGACAGTAAGCAAACATATATTAATCATACTTGTTATGGTATAGCAGAGTTGGTAAGACAGACTAAATCATTTATACAACAACTCTCTTGGAAAACACTGGAAGGTATATTTAATTTTTTTTAATGACTAAAAATAGATGCCAGCTAGTTAAAAAAATTTAAATCGATAGTCCTAATTCTGGTATATATAATGAAAAATGTTCATAAGACAAACAAAAAAATAATGATGAGATTGAACAATATATATTTGATTTAAAAACACCGAGGGTGAAATTGATTGTGTAACTTTTTTTCCTATGCCTTTAAATATTAATGGTATCAATCTTTCATTTTGTTGGTGGTTAATTGGATGTGTAAGGTGTTGATTTGGACAGGCAATGGTCTTAATTTGTCAAGGAAGATTTTTTTGCTTATTGATTACTTGTGTGAAAAAAAGTCTGGATAAAATCTGGCAGAGAAATAGAATATAAAGAAATTGTGTCCAGTTTGACCAGTTTGAAATTCTGCAAAAGGTTTAGCTGATAGTAATATTGGACATATTAATGAGTTATTTAATACAGATTACTGTGTTTTTTGGTTTTAATGTATAAAAAGTGTCAGCAAAGAAGCTGATGTTTGAGAAGCAAACAGCAAGTTTAAGATTGTAATGGGGGTTGGGGGTAATGGGATGGAATGTTTTACTTTTTAAATTTTTGTCTCAACACAGAAAAAGTCAAAAGAAGGCAGACTGATGCCTGATGTATGTTGTGTTGGCATCTCCAATTTTCTACATTTGAAAATGCCTGTACCAAGTCAGGAATATGACAGTTCTTGTCCATTCGTTTTTGATGCGTTTTGTTATTTGATTTTGCCATGTGATTATGGACTTTCCGAATTGATTTTCCTCTAGTTCAGTATTTTTGTGATTTTACTTTTTCCAAAAGTCTACAGTTGAAAGTTTGTGATATGGTAATTTAGCTGATATAATTATATTTATTGTGTATCATCTTGAAGATTGCAGAAAGTATGGTTTGTGGTTAAATGTTCATTATTTACATGTATGGGTTTTGCTCAGTGTTGAAGGCCATATGGTGAACTATAGTTGTTAATTTCTGTGTCATTTGGTCTCTTGTGAAGAGAGTCTAATTGGCAATCATATCACATTTTCTTTTCTAAATTGTAATCAAGCTGTAGTTAGATGGTTTCTTTAACATCTTTGATTTCATTGGTTTGGAGATCCATTCTTATAAATCCTTTGTTACTGATGACAAACTAGGAGTCATACTTGGTTTTTGTAATCATTATATATACAAAATGTTATAATGATAATGTGTATACTCACAAGTATTCACTTGGTTTCCTACCTACTAGAAGTGTTCTATTAAAATTTTGAGAACTTCACAAAAGTGAACATATTAACTTCCTCCTCTTGCTCATTCCAGACTATCCATCATTGCATTAAACATTGAATTTATTAAATAAAAAGATCAGAGATTTAATATTATAGTATCTATAAAGAATCTGTAAATAACTTTTAATTTTTTGTATAAATTTAAAGTTTTTTCAAATTCTTTATGCATATTCATATATAACTTTTGAATTTTTCTGATTTTGTAAGATATTTTAAAGAGTTTTCTCATATTTTGTCATTTATGGTAATAAGAAATTGGTCTTTCAGAATTTCTGAGAAGTGTACAAATGATAAGATAATCCAAAATTGTAACTGTAAATTTAATATTTTTTAATATAACATTTAATTGTTTGTGACGAGAAATGCAGGTCCAGACAGACTTTTCGTCTTATTCTCCCAGCACTGGTAACATTTGAACATTTAAAAGTAAGAATAATGATTGTTAAAGAGGTCATTTCAGGGTAGGTAAATATGAAAAGTTGTTAAATATTTAAAGCATCACCCAAGCAGTTCTATATTCAAGGTAATTGGTCATGAAACTGATTTGTTGATAATCTATGTGATAATTAAGATTATTGACTGTTTTATGGGTCAATAAAGCCTTTTAGTAGGAATTGATTATTTCCTTATACATAAACTAATGAGATTTGGTGACATTTTGTTTGATGGCTTTATGAAGGGGTTCAGGTATATTGATTAAAATTTTTACCTGGTTCTATCCAGGTGGGTAGTTAATCAAGGTAACTTCACGGTTACTAAAGCATGACATCGTATCAACATAAATCACACTTTATTTTATTATATTTGGTTATTTGCTCTAAGCCCACCTAGGAAGGTAGATTTATTCTGATACTTTGGGCCTGAAATTATATTTGTTGTTTCACGGTTAAAAATAGGAATTTGAGTTTATTGCATACATTAGTTTCTCCGTTTGAAGTGTTATATGCACTTGTCATTTGGACTCCATTGGAAATTCTATTCTTTGGGAAAAAAGAATTGTATTGTCAAATTTTGTCCTCTCAAAGAAAAAAGATTGAACAGCAGTTTATAAATGAAATGCCATTTGTTTATATATTTTTGTTTTTGTTTTCTAAAAGGTGCCAATCAGTATACAGCAAAAATTATAATAAATAGTTACTCATTGGCCCCATCCATTCTTTAGCATGTATTTCTAATGAACATTAAGAGTCTAGGTAAGTGTAAAAAATCTGAAGGTATTATCAGAGACATCAGACAGCATAAAATGTGATAGAGTTGGCCTATGTTATTTAGAGTTTATGCTGATGTATAGATTTTGGTCCTGCATAAAATGTGATAGAGTTGGCCTATTTTATGTAGAGTTTGTACTGATGTAAGCATAGAATGTGATATAGTTGGCCTATTTTATGTAAAGTTTGTGCTGATGTAAGCATAGAATGTGATATAGTTGGCCTATGTTATTTAGAGTTTATGCTGATGTATAGATTTTGGTCCTGCATAAAATGTGATAGAGTTGGCCTATTTTATGTAGAGTTTGTGCTGATGTAAGCATAGAATGTGATATAGTTGGCCTATGTTATTTAGAGTTTGTACTGATGTAAGCATAAAATGTGATAGAGTTGGCCTATTTTATTTAGAGTTTATGCTGATGTATAGATTTTGGTCCAGCATAAAATGTGATAGAGTTGGCCTATTTTATGTAGAGTTTGTACTGATGTAAGCATAGAATGTGATATAGTTGGCCTATGTTATTTAGAGTTTATGCTGATGTATAGATTTTGGTCCTGCATAAAATGTGATAGAGTTGGCCTATTTTATGTAGAGTTTGTACTGATGTAAGCATAGAATGTGATATAGTTGGCCTATTTTATGTAGAGTTTGTGCTGATGTAAGCATAGAATGTGATATAGTTGGCCTATGTTATTTAGAGTTTATGCTGATGTATAGATTTTGGTCCAGTATAAAATGTGATAGAGTTGGCCTATTTTATGTAGAGTTTGTGCTGATGTAAGCATATAATGTGATATAGTTGGGCTATGTTATTTAGAGTTTATGCTGATGTATAGATTTTGGTCCAGCATAAAATGTGATAGAGTTGGCCTATTTTATGTAGAGTTTGTGTTGATGTAAGCATATAATGTGATATAGTTGGCCTATGTTATTTAGAGTTTATGCTGATGTATAGATTTTGGTCCAGTATTGATCTTTTATTATCTTGGGTCTCATTTATCTTTTGTACACAATTTCACATTGATGATTTCTCAAGTATTTTAAAATTAAATTGTCAACGATATCAGTGAATTCATGTGTTGTCAGATCAATATTACATATATAATTTTCTCCAAATTTTCTGACAAAATTTAGAAGTGTGAAAAAGGTTTTTTTATAACATCAATCTTTCAGGCTGGTGAAAAATTCTTTGTGTGATATGCTTGCCTAGTTAGGCTCTTCACCTTTTTCATGTCTTGTCAATGACATATATTGCTAACACTTTATGTTTAGAGTCTTCCATACTGTTTTTATGTAGACCTTTTTTTAAAATTTTATTCAATCACATATTTCTTCACTTTTAATTTTTTTGGTTGTAACTTTTCAAAATTTCTGGGAATACAACTGAATGCTTAGGGCTTACTGAGCATTGAAACATTCAAGGCATTGCTAGAAAGGAATCTTTATGTCATAAGACTCAGATTTACAGAGCATTAAAACTCAGGGCATTGCTTGGATTGTAATGTTATGTCATATGGCTCAGCCTTGCGCATTATACAGCATTGAAACTTTCAGGGCATTGCTTGAGATGTAACTTTATGTCATTGAGCTCTGACTTATAGTACATTGAAACTTTCATGGCATTGCTTGATGTGCAACTTTATGTCTCAAAGCTCAGCCTTAAAGATACTTGAAAACAGACTCCATAATCCACAATGGAAATTTCCACTGGTCAATGCTGACAGCTGTTCCAACACAAATGCAATCATTACTGAATCCATATGTAGTAAAGGAAAGAAAACCAAAAAAAAAAAATGTTATTTAAATATCAAACTGATTGTCATTATTTTTTCACAAATATCTATTTTTGAAATTTTGTCAAATCAGTTGCCTAATCAATGTGTTAATTATGTTAACAGAAAATTTTATAGAATTATGAAGTTCAAATTGGAAGTTCTTCAATGTTCTTAATACTTAATACTTGGTAAAATAATATTTGGGGAACAATGACAGTGACCTCTAGATGTTTAGTAAAAGATTTTTCATTGCTTGAAAGCTGTCTCTTATATACTTATTTGACTCCATATCTTCTATACATTTATAAATCCCACTAAGTCAATTAGTATACTGTAAACAAAGTAAAATCTTTTGTCTGTAGAAGTGTATCTCCTTTTGCACTTAATTCCAAAGATTAAAAGAACTTAAGTCAATTGCACTGAATGGTTGGTTGAGTTTCTATTTATATACTGGCTCCTAAGCGATCAGCCGTGATCTGTGGAAACCTTTGTCTGTTATAATCCAGTTCATTAACTAGGTAGATAATATTACGGTAATTTACTGTACCTGTACTCACCTGTAACGACATATAGGTACTTTAAGGCATGTTACAATAATTACAAAATGGTCCATATCATTTAACTTAACTAAGTTTTGTCTTATCAAATTTCAAAAGTGTTATATTTTCATGTTATACATGTAGTATTAAATGTATCTTTGTTATAAAGTATTGTAGACTTATTACTGATATTTTATTTCTTATGATGTTAAGGAAAAATGACAATTATAGATAAACTTTGTTTTTAGAAATTACCCTTTCTGAAGGATGAAAAAAAAAATGATGCAAAAATTATTTTTTTATAGGAATAACTTCAATGAAGAGGTGTGAATGTCATTTATACATGACAGAGGTCATTCAGAAAAAGGTTCTTCTGTAAAATGAAAAAAAAAGTATAAATGATTTTATCAGTTATTTCTTAATTATTCATTCAAGTTAAATAAAAACGGGAATTATAACGCTTTCTATTCTTGCTCTTCTCCAGAAAAAATGTTTGATTTTTTTCCCAAATAGTTCAACAGTTATTAGAAATGATGTTGAGCCTTTCCTCCTTGCATTGAAAAGTATTTGATGTCTGTATTGTATCAGAGTTGTCCCCCCTACACAGATAACATTTTGTAAGATATGCACTAATTAAATATCAGATTTAAAAGATTTCTTACTTTCTGTTGGCATAGAAACAGATTTCTTGCGTGTATTGTCATGAAAAAGGGGAAAACTACATTTGTGCTAATATTAGATATTAAAGGTTGTATTCTGTTGTTAAAATGAATGTTGCATTATAAATTGATTAAAATTCAATAAGGTATTTAAGGCTGCATTTTTCCCATGAATGATTTTCTGCATATTTGCGTTTGTAATACTTCTTTTGTGTGCAAATGAGGCAGTTTTTAAGTGTTGTGTGTCTAAAATCCTTGTTATTGAATTCTCTCAGACTGACTGAGCCAAGAATTAGATTATCAACAGAGAAATTTCCACCTCAGAGAATTTTCCGATTGGTTGGTTACATGAGGTTTAATCTATAATGAGAGCTATGGGTTTTGGCAGTCAGTCAAGTGTAACACTCTTAATGTAGAAAATTCTGCAACTGAAAACAGACGAAATAAACAAGCAGAGAAAAACATATAAATATATTGACGGACATATATAATCTACCTACAGGTAAATAGAAAATTTTATCTCTCTCACACACACTGTTATCAGACAATTTATTAGACTGCTTGATGTGTATTTCAAGCGGAACTTAAATACACAGTCTATTAAATGTTGATTTTGTGAAGTTTTGTTTTAGTTAGTGCAGTAGGAATCATACTTTGTTTTATCCAGATTTCAGGTTTGTTATGATACTAATCATTGAAGCATGTCTTGTCACACGTCATTTGTTTTTGGCACTATTTGAGGTGAGACTGTTTGTCATCCATATCTGTTTAATCATATTAATCTTAAGATCTATTTTACACCGTTTTTTATTATTAGTTTGACACTAGACTACCATAAAATTACTGTTAAATAATTAATCCAAAGATTTTCTAGTTAATTCCTTATAACAAGATTTGTTATTAATTTTAGTGTTAAAATTACATGGGTAGAAAATCTTTGTTGTAAAAGATAATGAATGATACATTGCACTAAAGTGTTCAACTGCATTTAGTGCAAAAGAACTGATATGGTGTTTTATAATTCATGTAAAATAGTATATTTTTTTTAAATTCTTCATTATCTATTTTATATTAACCTAGTAACAGATACAAAGGATCCACTTTTTTTTCTTTTTCTTTTTGTGGGGGTTGGGTGGTGTAGGGGGAACATAAAGTGTCAATATTTATGTGTCTTTGTATAAGATAAGAATTGAAAATTGTACAAAAGACCATATTCATTTAATTTCTATGTTTATTATTTATGGAATTATGGAACTTACCTTGTGTTTAAATACCAGTGATGAATATTTGTTTGTCCAGTCAAGTGACCTTTTGATACAAGAGGTCATTGTTCTCTGGAAAATTAAATACATAGGTATGATTTACAAATAACAGGAGATGTGGGTAATATGTCAATGAGACAGTATAATCCAACAAAAATTAATCTAAAGACTTTCAGAGGGCAACACACATTCTTCGACAAAAAACAGGTGTGTGTTCTATATGTCAAGACCTAAACTGCAATAGACAGTTGTTTATACTATGTGTCAAGACCTAAACTGCAATAAACAGTTGTCTATACTATGTGTCAAGGCTAAAACTGAATTAAACAGTTATCTATACTATATGTCAAGGCCTAAACTGCAATAAACAGTTGTCTATACTATATGTCAAGGCCTTAACTGCAATAGACAGTTGTCTATCCTAAATGTCAAGGCATCAACTGCAATAAACAGTTGTCTATACTATGTGTCAAGGCAAAAACTGCAATAAACAGTTGTTTATACTATATGTCAAGGCTAAAACTGCAATAGACAGTTGTCTATCCTATATGTCAAGGCCTGAACTGCAATAAACAGTTGTTTATACAATATGTCAAGGCCTAAACTGCAATAGACAGATGTCTATACTATATGTCAATGCGTAAACTGCAATAAACAGTTGTCTATACTATATGTCAAGGCTTAAACTGCAATAGACAGTTGTCTATCCTATATGTCAAGGCCTAAACTGCAATAAACAGTTGTCTATACTATGTGTCAAGGCCCAAACTGCAATAAACAGTTGTCTATACTATGTGTCAAGGCCTAAACTGCAATGGACAGTTGTCTATACAATATGTCAAGGTTTAAACTGCAATAGACAGTTGTCAACACTATATGCCAAGGCTTAGCTGCAATAAACAGTTGTCTATACTATATGTCAAGGCCTTAACTGCAATAGACAGTTGTCTATACTATATGTCAAGGCTAAAACTGCAATAGACAGTTGTCTATCCTATATGTCAAGGCCTAAACTGCAATAAACAGTTGTCTATACTATATGTCAAGGCTAAAACTGCAATAGACAGTTGTCTATCCTATATGTCATGGCCTAAACTGCAATAAACAGTTGTCTATACTATGTGTCTAGGCTAAAACTGCATTAAACAGTTATCTATACTATATGTCAAGGCCTAAACTACAATAAACAGTTTTCTATACTATATGTCAAGGCTAAAACTGCAATAGACAGTTGTCTATCCTATATGTCAAGGCCTAAACTGCAATAGACAGTTGTCTATCCTATATGTCAAGGCCTAAACTGCAATAGACAGTTGTCTATATTATATGTCAAGGCCTAAACTGCAATATACAGTTGTTTATACTATATGTCAAGGCTAAAACTGCAAAAGACAGTTGTCTTTACTATATGTCAAGGCCTAAACTGCAATAAACAGCTGTCTATACTATATGTCAAGGCCTAAACTGCAATAAACAGTTGTCTATCCTATATGTCAAGGCCTAAACTGCAATAAACAGTTGTCTATACTATGTGTCAAGGCTAAAACTGCATTAAACAGTTATCTATACTATATGTCAAGGCCTAAACTGCAATAAACAGTTGTCTATACTATATGTCAAGGCTAAAACTGCAATAGACAGTTGTCTATCCTATATGTCAAGGCCTAAACTGCAATAAACAGTTGTCTATACTATATGTCAAGGCTAAAACTGCAATAGACAGTTGTCTATCCTATATGTCAAGGCATAAACTGCAATAAACAGTTGTCTATACTATGTGTCAAGGCCTAAACTGCAATAAACAGTTGTCTATACTATGTGTGAAGGCCTTAACTGCAATAGACAGTTGTCTATACTATATGTCAAGGCTTAAACTGCAATAGACAGTTGTCTACACTATATGCCAAGGCTTAGCTGCAATAAACAGTTGTCTATACTATATGTCAAGGCCTAAACTGCAATAGACAGTTGTCTATACTATATGTCAAGGCTAAAACTGCAATAGACAGTTGTCTATCCTATATGTCTTGGCCTAAACTACAATAAACAGTTGTCTATACTATGTGTCAAGGCTAAAACTTCATTAAACAGTTATCTATACTATATGTCAAGGCCTTAACTGCAATAAACAGTTATCTATACTATATGTCAAGGCTAAAACTGCAATAGACAGTTGTCTATCCTATATGTCAAGGCCTTAACTGCAATAGACAGTTGTCTATACTATATGCCAAGGCCTGAACTGCAATGAACAGTTGTCTATACTATATGCCAAGGCTAAAACTGCAATAGACAGTTGTCTATACTATATGTCAAGGCCTAAACTGCAATAAACAGTTGTCTATACTATATGTCAAGGCTAAAACTGCAATAAACAGTTGTCTATCCTATATGTCAAGGCCTAAACTGCAATAAACAGTTGTCTATACTATATGTCAAGGCTAAAACTGCAATAGACAGTTGTCTATCCTATATGTCAAGGCATAAACTGCAATAAACAGTTGTCTATACTATGTGTCAAGGCCTAAACTGCAATAAACAGTTGTCTATACTATGTGTGAAGGCCTAAACTGCAATAGACAGTTGTCTATACTATATGTCAAGGCTCAAAACTGCAATAGACAGTTGTCTACACTATATGCCAAGGCTTAGCTGCAATAAACAGTTGTCTATACTATATGTCAAGGCCTAAACTGCAATAGACAGTTGTCTATACTATATGTCAAGGCTAAAACTGCAATAGTCAGTTGTCTATCCTATATGTCATGGCCTAAACTGCAATAAACAGTTGTCTATACTATGTGTGAAGGCTAAAACTGCATTAAACAGTTATCTATACTATATGTCAAGGCCTTAACTGCAATAAACAGTTGTCTATACTATATGTCAAGGCTAAAACTGCAATAGACAGTTGTCTATCCTATATGTCAAGGCCTTAACTGCAATAGACAGTTGTCTATACTTTATGCCAAGGCCTGAACTGCAATGAACAGTTGTCTATACTATATGCCAAGGCTAAAACTGCAATAGACAGTTGTCTATACTATATGTCAAGGCCTAAACTGCAATAGACAGTTGTCTACACTATATGTCAAGGCCTAAACTGCAATAGACAGTTGTCTATACTATATGTCAAGGCCTAGACTGCAATAAACAGGTGTCTATACTATATGTCAAGGCCTAAACTGTAATAGACAGTTGTCTATACTATATGTCAAGTTTTAAACTGCAATAGACAGTTGTCTATACTATATGTCAAGGCCTAAACTGAAAGTATATGTCAAAGCCTAAATAATTGCAATAAACAGGTGTTTATACTATTCTTTTCTCTAATACCATGGGAAGTTTCATATTTAGTGTCTCAGGTACCTTTATGTTTTAAGTCTTCAACATAACCCTCAGTTAGGTTGTTGTTTTCAGGGATGATTTTTCTTCTACTGGTTTTTGTAGATTAATTATTTGAAATATGTAGTTATTACTCTTCAGGGGCGGATCCAGCCTTTTTAAAAAGGGGGGTTCCAAACCCAGGACCAAGGGGGGTTCCAACTATATGTTCCCATTCAAATGCATTGATCGTCCAAAAAAAGGAGGGTACCAACCCCCGGAACCCTCCCCCTGGATCCGCCACTGCTCTTGACTTACACAATGTCATTGCTGAGCGAAGCATCAGTCAACAAATATTTATCAGTCATCTAGATATCATAAACAGTATGTATTCCAGAGGCGGATTTAGGGGGCACAGGGGGCCAGGGCCCCCCCTTTTTGGGAAAAAAATTGGTTGCTTATATAGGGAATCATTGAAGCGTGACTGGAGCGGGCCCCGTCTTAGGTTAGTCAGTGGGCCCCCACTTATGAAAATTTCTGGATCCGCCACTATATTCACTAGTGTAAATTGAAAAAAATACCAAAAAAAACATCTGTAAAAATTTATCTGCTTACTATCAAATGTTTGTAGATTATGGGTTATAATTCTATGAATGAAAGAGGATAGTAATAAATGTAAACACACCCTATTTAGTCCTATTATCACTTAATACCTACCGTTGAGTGACGTCTGTAATCAAAGTCATCACTTATCCTGAAAATGATGGTTTTTAGATTCATATGATAAAAGTACTAAAAATATCTGGTTTTATAAGCATTCTTAATAAGTCAAGTTCTATATTTAGTTGGCAAATACTTATACATGTATCTTTAAAAATGCAGACAGTATTTTTATAGCTTGTAATTTTTGGCAAAATTTTCTACATTTACAGCAAATCTCTAAACTGGAATCCAGCATCAATTGAAAATAATATTGCATAACCATTCATTGTTTCAAAATCTAAGGGATTTTGGGTACAGTAATTTATTTTTTCAAAACTAAAATGAAAATGTTTCAAGTCATTGGTTGGACTTGTAAAATGTTCAGTTTAGTCATTTGTTGGAATTGTTAAATGGTGGATAAAGTCATTGGTTGGGATTAGAAAATGTTGAGTTAAGTTTTTCGTTTGAAATAGAAAAAAAATGGTTATGTCATTGGTTGAAATATAAAATGTTGTGTTAAGTGATTGGTTGAAATATAAAATGTTGTGTTAAGTGATTGGTTGGAATTATAAATGTTGAGTTAAGTCATTGGTTGGAATTATAAATGTTGAGTTAAGTCATTGGTTGGAATTCGAAAATGTTGAGTTAAGTCATTGGTGGGAATTAGAAAATGTTGAGTTAAGTCATTGGTGGGAATTAGAAAATGTTGAGTTAAGTCATTGGTTGAAATATAAAATGTTGAGTTAAGTCATTGGTTGAAATATAAAATGTTGTGTTAAGTGATTGGTTGATTTTATTAAATGTTAGGTAAAGTCATTGGTGGGAATTATAAAATGTTGGGTAAAGAGATTGGTTGGAATGATTAAATGTTGAGTTAAGTCATTGGTTGGAATTATAAAGTGTTGCGTACAGTCATTGGTTGAAATTATTTAATGTTTAGTATGTTGTTAACATATTACAGTGTTTTGATGCATGCTTTTAAAAATGTCGACAATAAAAGGTTTGATTCTAAAAAGACAACTTTGTTGCAACCTTTTTGTTATTAGAAGACAATTTTCTACCTGGAATTATATTTTTTCTCTACAAATTCAGAACCAATTTTTCTTGAAGATAAAAAAGTTTATTTTGATTTTTTCTAATTGTGAATTTTAAGTTATCTGGCATGAAGGTTTTTCACTAATTGGAGTTCATTTGTCAATCATACATGAACTTTAGAAAACTTTCTGTGGAACGCTACTATTCCAGTGTTGACAGGTTGACTAAATGTTCCGTTTCTCACATAGATGTCTTTTTTTGATTGAACTTAGGTAGTGAAGCATTATTATCTATAGGTAAAAAAAGATGAGGCATAAATGTCAATGAGATAGAACTGAACAACACATTAAGTGCATCAAAAACATCTTTCTTTGTAACTTTATTTTTGCTGATGTACATAATTAGTTTCGGGAAACAAACCAAAAATTAATAATGTCCCTTTGAAACCACAAGTAAAGTTCGATCATAACATGCTTGAAATTTTGGAGAATTCTGAAATATTCAATGACAACCTGCAAATTACAAATTTCTAGTAATATCAATTAATTGTTGATTGATTACTGCTCACTGATTGATTGTTTAATAATATCTAAAAATATTAAGTGAAAGACTTATTTTTAAAAAATCACTTTCTCTGTAATTTCGGGCTGAAAAGTTATGTTTGTTATATTTCAAGATGAGAAGGGTTTCTAGTAAATGAATATACATGTAAGAAAGTGAATTGAAAGATTTTTATCCAATAAGACATTGACATCTACTTACCTCATAGCCCAAAAGAAGAGATTTTGGTGAAATTTTACAAATTCATTTTTGACTTCAACCAGTTTAGGCCTAGGAAGCAATAGAGCACTCCCCTACTAAACATCAAAAGTTATGTATGTTATTTGTTATAACTAACATTCTCAGTTACAAGAACTGTTTTGCCTATTTTCATTTAATTTGATTAAAATTTGATATGCTAATTGTGATGACATTAAAAAGAATGCTGATACAAAATAATTAAAAAATAGAAGTATTGTATCTTGTCGTTGTTTTTAACTATTATTCAATGTGATAATAGCTATTACATGCTTATTTGAAATGTTAGCTAAAAATAGGGACCTTATTACAACTGCTCCTTAATAAAGTGTTATTTTGACTTTCTAGCTGTGTGTCTGTTACGCAACTGCTGCTGTTTGACTGCTACTCCAAATATACACATGGAAAAAAGTATTGCAACACCTTGATTTGTTAAAAGTTGAAAAATCAGCCTCTTTTTTTGGATGAAATATCATAAAATATGTGTATAATATTATTGAAACATAGTTTAAGATAACATTGGCATTGAAACGAACAAAAATTGTTTAAAAAAAAAAAGTTTTATATAGCCACAATTTTAATAACAAAATGAAGTGTTATTTGTACAAAAAAATGCATTTTACAACTTTTACTGTAGTCGAACTTTACAATGTCAGACATTTCAAACTTAATCTTCAGATGACTGTTCACGTCATGGTTGATCGTTATATGCCAAATAATTAGTACTTTGTGCGCAGCCTCCATTCAAACGGATAACCGCATCTTAACGTCTTCTGATTCCTGCCATAAATCGACTAATTTGTTGCTAAGGTAGCAGCTACCATTTTTGATGAAGGGCATTGTTTATTTCATGATGTGTTTGCTTTGGGGTGTTTTTTCGCGCACTTTCCGCCCAATAGTGTCCCATATATGCTCGATATGGTTCAAAGTCGGGCTACGATCGGGCCAAGGAAGATGAACCAAACTCCATTTGAACATTCGATCTTCCTCCACGATGCCAATTTCCAACTTTGGCGAGCTCTGCACTACATTAGATACGGAAAACTGTGTGTCTGTTTGTTAACAAAGGTCTCCGAAATGGTCTTATCACACGATAACCAGTAGCGATGAGTTGATCTCGAACAGTTCTTGTTAAAAGGCTCCTGTATGGCCACCACTCTCTTTTTAGGATTGTCTTGTATGCAATTGGTTTCCTTCTGACCAACCTTCATTATCCTTGATTTTCTCTAGCAAATGGTATAGGGGGTCTTCATTATCTCGGAAGGTCTTTAACAGCGTTTATTGCCTGATTTTTATTCTCAAAACGACTTATAGTGGAATGGTGATGACCAACAATACGTGCAGTTGTTACAGCGACATCCCTGCTTCTCTTATGCTGATAATCTGCCATCTTGCTGCAGTTAAGAGTTATCATGGACCCATTACAAGGTGTCAATCACATAACTTTAAAAACTTGGTTATTTAAAGTGTTGAAAACAATGAGGGTAAAACATCTGTTTTGCTGTTTACGGGTACAGTAGCTGCAGGTGCAGATAAAAACTTATCGAGTTGATATTTATTGATTAAACTCAGGTGATACTTAAATAATGTTTAACTAGTTCTATTTTACCAAATTTATATCACAAAAAAATAAAGAGTGTTTTTTTAATTTCAATTTCAATTTGGTGTTGCAATACTTTTTTCCATGTGTATAGTTATGACGTCTTGCAAGGCTATTTTATTTTTTTGCTTTGGACTAATTAACTGCCAATCCCCCAGGGTGTCATCAGCTCATTGGCAACATACCTTTCTGAAAATCTCAGATGATCAATTTTGAAATTATTAAGAAACTCAGGTTCCAACTCCCTCCATTAAAGTCACCTTGTGTGGAAATTCTTTTTAGGTCCTTTTGGAAAAAACATAGCTCCTTAAATATTTATACCATTGACATTGAAAAACTTATTTGTATTTCTTAGGTACCTACCAGTAGTTGTTTTAGCACAATGCAGGATTAAGTATTAGTCGCTATCTGAGTGTTCTGTGAAGGATTGGTTATCAAGGTTACGAAACATACTGGTACCTGTTTTCTTGTTTGCTTGTTTAGAAATCTGTTTGCCATGTTTATTTTAAAACTATACACAGCTTGATATATATATATATATATATATCCCCTCCCATGACTTTTATTTTTAGCAGTTGTAATAAGGTCCCTATTTTTAGATGCGTTGACATATATGATTATAAACCAATCTTTGTTCTTTTTATATTGAAACATTTAATCACTATAAATATGTCTTTCTTAATATGACATTTCATGGTGTTAATTTGAAAAATCAAATACCTTTTGTTACAATAAACGTATTTACACTTTTGGTATTTAGCTGAATTTTGCCTCTGAAGACATTAGATCACCTCCGAATAACCTTCTGACGTCAAGCAACAATCTCTTTTTAATTATGACGTCAATTATTTTGAATTGTTGTGTCAAAGTTTATGGGAACCTGTGTGATTTTACGTAATGGCGGACAAATTTGCATACAAGTGTAAATACGTCTATTCATTCAATGATGTAAACACATCACACGCAATATCACACTCCTACTTGATCATAACATGAAGTCCCTCTTGATCAGATGTCTTCTGACGTATTCAGGTGTTAAACCTCCCTGCCTTTCTTTGTCTCTGTAAGACATACTAAATGCTTTAAACTTGCCATGTGTACATAGCAATGAATATGCATTATTTGAAATGACCAAAACAAATATCTTTGTGAGAGTTCCATCAGTGATGTAAATGAGTTCCACCAATGAGGTCAATATCACACCTCTGCCTGTTGACCATTGCATGAGCTAAGACCAATGTAGATAGAATATAATCATCTTAGAATAATTAAATACTGTAGTTAAAATTACATCCTACTTAGTATATAAGTCATTAGCAAAATCATCTCATTTCTAATACTTTTGTACATCGGGATAGTTGATATACTTTTGTACACCTGGATAGATAATATACTCTGTACATTTGGATAGTTGATATACTTTTGTACACCTGGATAGATGATATACTCTGTACATTTGGATAGTTAATATACTTTTGTACACCTGGATAGATGATACACTCTGTACATTTGGATAGTTGATATACTCAATGATAGTTGTCATACTTTTATACACCTAGACAGTTGATATACTTTTATACACCTAGACAGTTGATATACTTTTATACACCTAGACAGTTGATATACTTTTATACACCTGGATAGTG
The DNA here is from genome assembly GCF_965363235.1 of Mytilus galloprovincialis. Taxonomy (NCBI): domain Eukaryota; kingdom Metazoa; phylum Mollusca; class Bivalvia; order Mytilida; family Mytilidae; genus Mytilus; species Mytilus galloprovincialis. The sequence continues at coordinate 40,204,325 of NC_134850.1, read as the reverse complement.
GACAGCTGATATACTTTTATACACCTAGACAGTTGACATACTTTTATATACCTAGACAGTTGATATACTTTTATACACCTGGATAGTGGACAGCTGATATACTTTTATACACCTAAACAGTTGACATACTTTTATATACCTAGACAGTTGATATACTTTTATACACCTGGATAGCTGGTATACTTTTACACACCTAGACAGTTGATATACTTTTATACACCTGGATAGTGGACAGCTGATATACTTTTATACACCTAGACAGTTGATATACTTTTATACACCTAGACAGTTGATATACTTTTATACACCTAGACAGTTGATATACTTTTATACACCTAGACATTTGATATACTTTTAAACACCTGGATAGTGGACAGCTGATATACTTTTTTACACCTAGACAGCTGATATACTTTTATACACCTAAACAGTTGACATACTTTTATATACCTAGACAGTTGATATACTTTTATACACCTGGATAGCTGGTATACTTTTACACACCTAGACAGTTGATATACTTTTATACACCTTAACAGTTGATATACTTTTATACACATAGACAGTTGATATACTTTTATACACCTAAACAGTTGATATACTTTTATACACCTGGACAGCTGATATACTTTTATACACCTAGACAGTTGATATACTTTTATACACCTGGACAGTTGATATACTTTTGTACACCTAGAAAGCTGGTATATTATTGTACATCTGGATAGTTGATTTAGTTTTATACACCTGGACAGTTGATATACTTTTATACAGTTTAAATAATTGGATATCTTCAGCCTGAAGCATAAAGATAAGCAACAAATATGGTGAGTTTACAGAATTTTGTACTTGATTTTTCAGGGAAGCAGAAAATATACTTATTTTTTCAGTCAATTATTTAGACTAAATGGATGGGGGTGATGTATATTTTTTGTCAGTCCATGTCACAGTCATTTTATGTTATTAATTAGGTACAATATCTGACTTACTATAACTAAAGAGTTATCTTCCAGGAATTTTTTTAAAGGAGAGCACGGGGGGGTTGGGATATAACTGTGATGTTATCTATTTGATACAATAGCTCACTTGCTAGTCAAACTTTAGAGTTATATGTCAGGACTTTTTATGATTTTTCTTATGTTTTATTATGGCTTCAAAAATAAATGATATATTTACAAATATCACTAAGTTGATGACAAGGTTTTAACATATACATTGTATAGTCATTCAATTTTAATGGTAGTCTTTCTAGTCTTAATTATTAACACTTAACTTATTTGTCTCTCATGGGCACCTTGTTTTTTTTTGTGAATGGCTGTATTAAGTATCATATCTGTGAAGAATCGGTTATCAAGATTACGAAACAAACCTGTTACATGTATTAACATTTGTTTGCACAAATACCATTTGACATTTTTATGTTAAAACAAAAAACTGCAGGATATTATTACGCCCCTCTGTGAATCCTATTTTTGGCTGCTTTAACATTCTAAAATTAAACATTCAGTCACTGTAAATAAGGCCTTATTTAAGATGACATTTCATGGTGTTAATTTGAAAAATCATATACCTTTATTACAGTTCATTCAATGATGCAAACACATCACCCGCAATGTCACACCTCTGCCTGCTTGACCATTGCATGAGCTAAGACCAATGTAGATAGTGTATATCCACCTTTGAATATAAATACTGTAGACCGTCAGCAAAATCATCTCATTTCTAATACTTATGTACATCTGGACAGTTCATATATCACTGTGCATCTGGTCAGCTGCTATACCCTTACATCTGGATAGCAAATATACTTTTGTACATCTGGATAGCAAATATACTTTTGTACATCTGGATAGCAGATATACTTTTGTACATTTGGAAAGGAGATATACTTATGTACATTTGGACAATTTTTATTATGAAAGTGGAACCTGTTAATATAACTGAATATCCTCTACCTGCAGCATAAAGATAACCTTTTGACCTCAAGTGACAATAGTGGTGAGTGTGTAGAATTTTTAAAAAGACTTGATTATTTCAGAGATGGAAAATAAAAAATGTGTACAGCTGATATATGTTTGTACATCTGGATAACTTATGTATACTTTTGTACATCTGGATAGTTGTATACATTTGTACAACTGGATAGTTGGTATATATTTGTACATCTGGATAGTTGGTATACATTTGTACAAGTGGATAGTTGGTATACATTTGTACAACTGGATAGTTGGTATATATTTGTACATCTGGATAGTTGGTATACATTTGTACATCTGGATAGTTGGTATATATTTGTACAATTGAATAGTTGGTATATATTTGTACATTCCAATAGTTGGTATAATTTTGTATGATTGTTTATCTGAATAATTGATATACTTTTGTACTTTGTATATGTATCTGGATAGCTAATATACTTTTGTATATCTGGATAATGTAAATACATTTGTTTTTATTCTGAAATTTAGACCTGTTGATATAACTGACATCCTCTGCCTGCAGCATAAACTGTTGACCTCAAGTGACAATGATTGTGAGTGTATATATGGTATAGCATGTAGGATGTCTTTCAGAAATGCACACAATACTTTTTATCCACTCAACCATTAAGACTGGGAGGGGTTATAACGTTCATCAGTCCAATGCCTCAGTCATAGCATGTTAATTAATGAAGAATCCAAATTTCTAGGCTTAATGTTGTACCATCCACATCTGACAATGTTTTGTATTACATTCAGATCGCTAGATTTAGTATCAAACTCCTTTCTGAGTGATCTATGCAGGATTGGTCAATAAGGTTAAAGGATTTACTTAGAGTTTCTTGTGTAGAGTGTAGTTTTAACTGTAGTGCTTCTGATTGTTAACATTTTACCACATGAGTAGTCTAATCTTGAAATTTTAAGATTGTTCTAAAAGCAATATATTGTGAAATGAATATTGTTATATGTAACTAAATTTTGGGCTGACATTATTTTGGCTGCTTTATTGTGGCCCCTCTTATCCGCTATTGGCAGAGGCATTGTACTAATAAATCTCTATTAAACATGGCAAATTACATAAATTTTAAGTTTTGTTTTTATGTGGACAAATCTGAACATTTTTGCCTAAGTGTTTCTACAAAATTAGTACAAAACAACTTTATAAGAATTGGCAGATTAATTGATATCCATATTAGGTATATTTTTTTTGTAATTAAAATTAATAGAGAAAATTTTTCAATTTAGCTTGTGTGTAATTTGAGCGTAATTACACAGTATAATGTTTCCCTGTAACGTGTGATCAGACGGCCATTATCTAGGCTTATCTTTACAGTTTATTGATTCCTCAGTCACGGCTTACGTTCTACTTCATTAGATCCTATAGACCTCCTTTGTTTCGTTATAGCTACTGAGACATGTTGAGCGAACGTGACATTTGATAACAGCTTGCTTCGATATATTTACCGATATTTTTTTTCACAACGGTTTGTTGAAGTTTAGCGAATACATATTTATGGTATTTTGGTTAAACAGAAATATTACAATAGAAAATTTATATAATGCAGTAAAATATTTTTTTTTAATAAATGTACTGCTAAAAAACCCAATCATAAATGCAATAAAAACATTTGAACAAAAACTGTTTGCAATTATTTAAATAATCTGACATTGGATTTTTAAAATGATTTGCTTGATAAGACCTGTTTTGATACAAAATAACTTAAAAATCAAGCTAATATGTCTGTTCTTTTATTTGTGTTGAATGTGGAAATAAAGAGGAAAAATGATACATTTTTTTCTTTTTATCAGAAATATTATCTATAGGAGGGAATGGTAGTGTTATGGTTGAATTGAATCAACAAAGGAACTGTAAACACCAAGTAAATAAACAGTAAGAGGTTTTATTAACTGAAGAGCATGTTGTCAAAGCTTATAAACAGATTACAGTAAGACTCCTGATTGTAAAATTGATTCTATTTGTCATATAGATTGGTGTTAAAGACTGCCTATTGTCAGACAAGCTAATTATCAAGTTCCATCTTAGGTAATCCCTGATAAATCACCTGTAATTTGTCACATCTGATTGACTCTGCAGGTGGGTCAGGTGTGTCAACACTTTTTTATCAGCAGTTGTATAATTGTCTCCCTTGGTTGATTACACTGATGTCAAATTTATTATCATATGGCATTTGTTGATTTAATGGTAAGATGTATTTTTATCTGTCAATTTTTTAACTTGCATGTTATATAAAGACAAATTTGCTAAACTCACTTATTCATTAATTTGCATCGAAAACTAAAAATTAATTGGGTTCCAACAAAACTGCAAAAATAATCTCAAAATTTTAAATTAATATTGATAGATTTTCAAATTAATTATAGGTCTTTAAATAGTTCTACATACTTTAAGAAGATGCTAAATAAATATTCTTGCTTTATTTTGATACAATTGTATCAATATTTTGTATTTTGCATTAAAAAAGAAATAACAGAGGACTAAGTTCAACATTTTATACTTGAATGTTTTTATGAAAGTGTAGAGTTAAATTAATGTTTTCCTTTAAGAAGGATTTTTTGGAAGTATCAAAATGGAAAACTTCTTGACACAAATACATTTTCAGTCCTCTGACATCATCTCTTCAATTTCAGGGATGACATCATAAATATTTGAATTTTAAATAAAATGATTTTTTCAGTTTATCATTTATAGATATTAAGATATACTTAAAGTTGGAGAGAGTTTATAACACTTCATTTGAACAATCTCATAGAAAGTTCAATGATTGTTTAGTTTAAATAATGACCATATTTGTAATGGTTATGAAACAAGGTCTTCACTTTTATACGAATAATTAAAAAAATAGTAAAAGAGGATTGGAGGGAGGGGTGACTGTCAGTGAGACAGCAATTCAACAATAAGCCAAAGTTTTCTTTTTCTGCAACTTTTTATTCATATATATATGAATAATTTTTCATTTGGTGCAGCAAGAAAAAGTAAACCAAGTTCTTTTGACTTCTTGATACTTTTTAATCAAAGGAAATACAAGTTCATTGTATGTTTTCAGTTTAAGGGGTATATGCAATATCACCAGTCACCCATGAATTGCAACCATTAAATCCACATAATTTATAATTTGCATTTAATTTTAAAGCCTTTTTACGCTCATAATAATAAGGATTATGCCAACCATGAAGGTCTCATATCACCTTGATAAATATGTTTTTTTATTTAGGTTTTTGTCATTGAATTTTTATAATGAAATTTTATATTAAACCTTTAATACTTTTAAATCTAGATAAAGATTTTATTATGTGAAGTCAAAAAAAGAATAAACTGCCACAATTATAGAATAAAAAGCTTAAAATTCAACCACAAATTGAACACTAAAAACACATTAATATCTGAGTGATAAAAAATGAAGGATGTGCCTTAATGAAAACATTTTTTAAGTGACAGGATCGATTAACAAGGAAAAGGGATAATTGTTCCAAAACAAAATGTTCCGCTATAATGCATTTGACTAAAGACCTCTTCAACCGCTTCATAGAACATAGCGGGTCTTTTATTTACCAATTCAATACCCGGTACCATGTACTGTAGGGGTATTTAATACCGTGGTATTTAACTCAAATAAAGGATTTTGCATGCAATATTAAGAATCGTCAAAGCGTGACTTTTTCTAATAAGGCAGGAAATAACTTCATTTAACAAACAAACATCAACTATTTACATTTTTGTTGGAGTAATACTGTGAGGCAATTTGTCGTAGGTTTAGGTTACAATACTAATGGATTCAATCGTAGTAGGGAGTTTCATCGGATGCTGACCTATCTATAGTGAAAGGTAATAGCCTTTACATACTTGCTTTCATTTTCCTGGTGCTGCTGTGAAAGTGTTGACAGTTATTCCTTTGTAAAGTTTTATAAAAAAAAAAAAAAACTTGGATTTTATGAGAGTTCTTTTAAATTGAAGTTATATAATAGAAATTTCATGTTTCATGTATCTTATAAAGTTGACAATAATAGTACTTCTGTATAACTATAAATTGCATTGGAAATAAATGGTAAAATTAAGTTAAAATTAAAAATGAAAGAATGGAAACATGTGAAAATTGTATATTTTGATTACATTTGCATATATTGGATTTAACTTTTAGTTGGGATTTAGACAGCAACCCTGTAACTGCAATTGCATTCCTTAAAAAATGTTTTTTTGGGGTTTTTTTTTTCAAACTGCTGGATTTGTTGCAAAATTGTCTATATTTTGCTTTTCCTTAATTCAACAGATCTGTGTTGATAGAGTTATCTCCCATAATCAAATTGCAGGTTATTTAAAATTTAAAAAAGAATCTTTGATTAAGGGTATTTATGTATAGCAATGAGCAAACATTTATTTTAAACAGATGTTGGTTGTTCTTGACCTGATTTTTATGGTTCGTCAACTGTTTTTTAAAAACTAGATTTTCTTACTGGCTAATAAGAATCTTAAAATTTTGGACACTTACAGAACAACATATCAGAAAGTGCTAGAGGTGAAAACAGTCAGTTAGAAAGGGTTGTTAAAAGAGTCAGTAAGAAAGGGTTGTTAAAAGAGTCAGTTAGAAAGGGCTAGAGTTTGAAAAAGTCAGTTTAAAAGCGTTAAGGGTAAAAAAAGTCACTTAGAAAGGGCTAGAGGTGAAACAAGACAGTAAGAGTGACTAAAGGTGAAAAAGTCCTCGATTGAGCTAAAGGTGCAAAAAAACAAAAATCATTTACATTCCTTATATTGCACTCTGTAGGGTGTGAAACTCTTTATGTTTGCCTGTCTGTGTATATATGTATAGTTCATGCTTACCATTGAGAAAATTTGCAATTATCGGTCAATAACTGTATATGTATTGTTTTGAACAAATGTATCATGTTCAGGAGTGGTAATAACTAGACCGGAAAATGTTTAATTTCAAAAAGTTGTTTTGCATAGGGAATTTTTCCTAAGACAACAATATGGACATACTCATCTGATATAAGAAAATAAATAGAAATACCCAAGATATTTCCATAAGTCGCACAGTCTTTGCCCTCATCCTACAGGCCATTAGAATTGTTTAAAATCTGCTTTGGGCCTGTAGATTGAATAGTTTATCATGAAGATTGCTTTCAGGTAATGCTAGTGAAAGTTTTTGGAAATATCACTAGACTTGCAGTGCATAGACATAAGTGGTAGTTACTTCATGATTTTAATGCCCAGCCTACATTATACTATCTGGTCTATGGACTGATATAAGTGGTCGTTACTTCATGATTTTAATGCCCAGCCTACATTATACTATCTGGTCTATGGACTGATATAAGTGGTCTTACTTCATGATTTTAATGCCTAGCCTACATTATACTATCTGGTCTATGGACTGATATAAGTGGTCCTTACTTCATGATTTTAATGCCCAGCCTACATTATACTATCTGGTCTATGGACTGATATAAGTGGTTGTTACTTCATGATTTTAATGCCCAGCCTACATTATACTATCTGGTCTATGGACTGATATAAGTGGTCGTTACTTCATGATTTTAATGCCCAGCCTACAGTGTACATTATACTATCTGGTCTATGGACTGATATAAGTGGTTGTTACTTCATGATTTTAATGCCCAGCCTACATTATACTATCTGGTCTATGGACTGACATAAGTGGTCGTTACTTCATGATTTTAACGCCCAGCCTACATTATACTATCTGGTCTATGGACTGACATAAGTGGTCGTTACTTCATGATTTTAACGCCCAGCCTACATTATACTATCTGGTCTATGGACTGACATAAGTGGTCGTTACTTCATGATTTTAACGCCCAGCCTACATTATACTATCTGGTCTATGGACTGACATAAGTGGTCGTTACTTCATGATTTTAATGCCCAGCCTACATTATTCTATCTGGTCTATGGACTGATATAAGTGGTCGTTACTTCATGATTTTAATGCCCAGCCTACATTATACTATCTGGTCTATGGACTGACATAAGTGGTCGTTACTTCATGATTTTAACGCCAAGCCTACATTATACTATCTGGTCTATGGACTGATATATGTGGTCGTAACTTCATGATTTTAATGCCCAGCCTACATTATACTATCTGGTCTATGGACTGATATAAGTGGTCCTTACTTCATGATTTTAACGCCCAGCCTACATTATACTATCTGGTCTATGGACTGACATAAGTGGTCCTTACTTCATGATTTTAACGCCCAGCCTACATTATACTATCTGGTCTATGGAATGATATAAGTGGTCATTACTTCATGATTTTAACGCCCAGCCTACATTATACTATCTGGTCTATGGACTGATGATTAGTCTGTCTGTTCATCCATCCGAATCAGGTTAATGTATTTAATCAAGTTTGTTTACCAGGAAGTGGAGGTCCCATCAACTGGAAATTTTGTAAACAAGTCCATTATAATGTAAAGTTTTAAAAAAAAAATCCAAATTAAGTTTTGCCCTTGGTTTTTTTCGGTTCACTGATCTTATAAATGGGAAACCAGTTCATTCTCAGGTTAAAGTGTTTCATTAAAGTCATTAACCATGAAGTTCACAGGGGTCACATCAACTTGAAACATAGTAACATGTTCATTATCACGGTTCACTGAAAATGGAATTTTGATAGCGTGAAGTCAGTACATACAAGTTAAAGTTTTGTTAACTGTATGCCTAAGGATGAATGGATGATGATGTTTTACCAGAAGAAACAACTTAACATTTGCCAGCTGAGAAAAGAAACTGAATTACAGTTAGAATATCTTCAGTGTATTTTTTGGTAAGTATTTTTAAATTAGATTTAAATGTAGATGTACTGATATACCTATAGTTGTAAACATAACCTTAAGTGATATAAAATTTATAAAATATACTGGTAAAATTACAAACTTGTATAATGGCTTTGTCATTACAGTAACTGTTTTGTAAGTTCAAGTGGGTAATCTAGCTGTTAAAGAGTTTTTTTTAGTTTATACCAGTGAAATGAAATGTTTATACAAACAGAAAATGATGAAAATTTTAATTCTTTTGGGTCTAAAATATGAAGCAGGATGAAGTACAAATTATTAAACTAATATGTTGTTGTAATTATACCGGTACTTTTTGAGAGAAAAATTAAGCAAACCAAATATTATTTGCGATCAGTTCATGAAGAGATTGATTGATTGTTGGTTGCTTAACGTCCAGTGGCAAATATTTCATGCATATTCAGGACGAGATCATGAAGAGAAATACATGTAGTCAGTTGAGTATAAAGTATTTGGAAACCAGAAATAAAATAAGGAGATGTAAGTGGTATGATATCAACTTTTCACCTTAGTCTAAATGTAAGCAACTATAAGTCGCAATACAACCTTAAAAATTTAGTAATACTACTTATGTAATTTTGTTAAAACTTATTTTTTCCGTAAAAAAAAACCCAGAAATTATGTGAATCATCTTTTTGTGCTAGAAAAACATTAAAATCATTGATCCATGAAACATAAACAAACTTTACATTGTACAAATAACATGACCAGGGATTGTACAAAAAAGTTACCTTCATTTCATTAGAATTGATAACCTATTTGAATTATTTACCTGCATAAATACACAGGCCAATTTTTACATTAGAAGAAGGGTCAACATCAAAAGACCTACAGGTGGATCAACATTTCCCCAATTATGAATTTTGGTCAAGTTTTGATATGCAAACAGATGCACATCCTTTTATTCCTGTTGTAAAGTTATGCCTTACAAGCTTCATTTGCTTTTCTTGCATCAGTTTTCAATTTTTGTTTCTGTGCCTCACAAAAAAATGTGCAAATGGAGGGAGCCCTTGCTGGCATGTCAGTTATCTGGTTTTCAATTTAATTCAGGCATGTGATTGCAGTTTTGTGAAGAATTTTTATAGGATTTTATTCTAGTTAAATGTAATTGTCAACTGACTTTATCTGAATCTCTCTGATATTCAATAGAGACATCAAAACACTCAGTCATGAAATTTAACTATTGTTAACAAAATCTGTACTATTTGTGAATTTTCATGGTCAGTGACTTCTCAGAATTTTAAATAAAAATCATTATAATCATACTGTCATAATCATGTATCTTGAAAAACCCACTATATTTTATTTTTTTACCTTTTCAGAAGTCTCAGCATGACAGATAACATAGGAAATGAAGACGCTTACACATACGATGGCCACGTTTACAAATGTTTTAGATGTGGGAAAACTTATAATAGAAAATCATTCCTACAAAACCATCAATGTCACATTTGTCCTCTTTGTGATAAGTTGTTCTTGTCTTCACAGAACCTAAAATCGCATAGCTGTGCCATGACTTCATGTGATGACTGCAAAAGGAGCTTCAAATCAACAAAAACTCTTTCCAATCATAAATGCACATATTGCAAGCATTGTTCTACAGTCTTTAGTTCTTTTCAAAAATTGAATCAACATTTACAGCATTATAAGGTTTCTATAGATGCAACTGAACCAGAGAAGAAACAGCAAGCCGAAAAAAGAAAAACTAAATCACTAAAAACAAATTTGTGCAGTATAGGTGTTGAAATGAAAGCAGCAGAAAGTGACTGGCAGTTGGATGGAAATATAGTCAAGATAAAGGAAGAAACTCTGAGTGATACAAATGAACAAGATGGGCTAAATATGCCAAATGTAAAAATAAATAAACATATGTCTTATAGGACACCATGCCCCTGCTTCCACTATCACATTTAAAATGTGTGTCAAAAATATGGCTTTTGAACCACACAGCAAGTAGAGCAAGTGGTCTATTTTGTCCTATGGTCTGATATTAAAATCGTATTAAAAAAAATCTTTGAGAGATTATTGTTTTTTTAACAAACTTGGTACTGACTGCTCCACAGAATTGCCAGTACAATACTATTTGGTTGGAAAAAAAAATGTTGATACTTTTTTTAGCTTACCTGTCCCTTTAGGAGTTATTGCCCTTTAGAGCCTCTAGTTTTATTTTCTAATGATATATATACACAGGAACAATTGTTTTTGCAGGAAATTTTCCATATTTTTCAACTAAGTATGGAAAATAACCAGATGTGCTTAAATCCAGAGACAACAAAAATGACAGATTTGACAACTTAGTGATCATTTGAAATTTAGATTTTTGGACGACTGATCAGAATCATAAGTATCAAGATAAGGTCCTGAGTTATTTCGAATCCCAAAATTTTGATACTAAGAAATTTGCAAATCTTTAAATTTATTCTTTCTTTTTTTTCAGTTTAAACACAGACTAGCATGTGAATTCAAGATGGCAACTGACATTCTTAATGTTCAAGTCAAGAAAGAGTCCATGGAGCCTCCTTCTGAGGACAAAGTTGAAGAGACTGCACCAGATATAGCTCAGATTGTTGACAAAGAAAACATAGGAGAGACCAACTCTTGTGACAATGACACAGTGACCTCTAACAACAATACTGAAGATAAAAATGGTGATAAACCTGGCACTCCAATCATGGTTATTTCTCCTGAGGGAGGAAATACAGCAGAACAACTTCAGAGAATGATACAACAACAGTACCTCGTTAACCTGTTACAGTTCCAACAATCCATGTTGCAGGTATGCTTTAATCCATTTCTAATATAATGTGGTCTTATTATTATTCATGGAATAGCTAATTTCATGGATAAAGGTGTAACATGAATATAAGGGTTCAAAGAAATGCAAATTTGAGATAAACTTGTGTGCAAAATTTGTAAATACTGGGAAAACATATCAAACATCCATGAAAGATCTTATCTTTTTCTCTATCCATCAAATTTGATACCGTCAAAATTAAAAGACTCCACAGTAATCCATTACAGGTATAATACATGTAAATTTGCCACTTATAAGTCTTATGCCATTACAGGTATAATACATGTAAATTTGTCACGTATAAGTCTTATGCATTCTGAATATTAATTTCAAAAGAGACACACAAATGCTGTGATTTATTTAATTGTTCTTAGAAATAGAAATAAAGCCTATGAAATGAAATCTTTGCTTGATCCATCCAGGGAAGCAATTGTTTAATCTGTATATGTTTGAGTCAGTTAGATTTGTGTTCAGGTTAATATTTCTTTTTCTTATATCTTTATTAGCAGGGACAAGTCAATCAAGCTCCATCACTTCAAGTTCAACACCAAACTCTTTTGAATGCTTTGGACTTCACTGGAAAATCTGGAGAAACAAGTCCAGATTCCACACAAAACGTTGCCGTTGCAGTAAAGGAAAGGAAACAGAATAGAAGCATAGAAGGAGAGATTGGGTCTGATAATGATAGTTTGGTGTTTGATGATGAAGTCTACAGCAATGGTGAGGAATTAACCGACAAACAAAAAAGTGAAAGAATAAGGCACTCAGGTTGGTTATTGGTCAATCAATACACCTTATTGCTATATGACAGCATTACTGGATATAAAAAAAAGTTCCCGTAAAATTTTGACATCATAATCCAAAATATCTAAAGGTACAATGGAAAACTGATTTTGGTATGACGTGAAAAATTCAAGCGGATTAGATTCTTGAGTCAAGCAGCACAGATTTCCAAATAGCAATAAGGTGTATATATCCAGTGCAACCCAAATAAGTACAATGTTTAGAAATAAAAACAAGGTGTAGTAAACTGTTTATAAATGATTCTCAAACATTCAAATATCCTGAATTGCCTACAATCCTGCTACACTCTTTGAGGAAACCCTCATATGATGATATATTGTAAAAATTCCTGAATATCTTAATCTGCTATCCAAATTGTTGAAAAGATATCTTTTTTATCCTCAATAAAATTCAAGTTGATGACCATACATACTTGTATGAAGCGAGTATTTGATTTAAGGTGGTACCTAACACTACAGGGAGATAACTCTGTAAAAACAGCTAAATGTTTTAATTACCATGATTACGTTGTGTTGTTAAGGGAATATTAAGCTTCTCTGTGATAAAAATTAGTGTCTGTCAAACTGCTATATAACCAGTGTATTTTTTCTGACAAATGGTTGGTTCAAAATTTTTGAAATTTTTATCTTTTTGTCAAAGGGTCAAAGTGAATACTTTCCCAAAATTTTATGAAAATTAAACGAGCCAAATTAATTTTAGTGAAAGTGTTGGGTACTACCTTAATGCAAATTTTCTGCTAGGGGCTAAATAAATTTGACTTAATTTTGATATTACAGAGGATATAGCAATATACCATATATGAAGATAAATGCAAATACACACCTACTTTGCAATATTCATGTAACATTATCGGTTAATCAAGCATCACTTATTATCAATACATTACTGATAATAATACTTCGTTTAAATCTAATATAAATAAATAACCATGCCAATGCAGATGTATATTTTGAAAGGCATATTTTTTTCACATAGATTTCTAAATGACATTATTATTGTGTCTTCTCTTAAAGAAAGCATTCTTTTGACTTAAATTATTGTTAATACTTAGACCATATGAAAAAGATAGACTGGTCATAGAAGCATTATATACTGATACTAGTATGAAACTAATCTTGTATATAAACTTCATATTCATACATCTATGATGTATTCAGTGCACTGAATAAAAAAACAAAACCATTTGACCAAGTAGATACATATTTCATAACCATAGAACTTAGTAAAAAGTAGATAGGATATGTATGCCATAAGCACTGCTTTCAGATAGTCCAACGGTTCTAACCATTATCTTTTTGTTATACAGTTTTATGTCAATTGTGTGCAAAATTATATTTTATGATTGCTTAAAGTAAATAAAGGTACACTGTATAATAAATTAATGAATCAAGACTTGAGGAAAATTAAAGTTATTCATAAAAATAGATGTATAAGCACAGATGAGTTATTTTTGAACACATACACATTGATAAAACCAGATCATAATTGTTGAAATATGTTATATTTATACACCTTAAAATCTGAAAATGTATCAGCTGAAGATTTTGATTTTAAAAGTGAGAGTATTTTTATCACATGTAACACAGAGATATGCTGTAAATTAAAACTGTATGGACACAAGGTTCAAGGTCAAATCTCTCAGTCTGAAGTTTGTGTTTAAGAAGGTGCACTCTATGCCTATATGAAAAGTTCATACAGGTCCATATAACTTAAGAATATTTAATAAAAAAGGCTTATAGTGTCATACAAGCTGATGTTTTACAAAAGATTTCTGTTAAATTTTAAATACAACTTCCATTTTATTTACAGTTGGAGGTCGGAACATCAATCAGTATGGCAGAGAATTTACAAATGGCCGTCCCTTGCCAGATCATCTGCGAGTCCAAATTTTACAGCTTGCCCTTCAAGGCATACGACCTTGTGAGATCAGCAGACAACTGCAAGTGTCACATGGTTGTGTCAGTAAAATATTGAACAGGTAAAATACTTTGACAGATTGAACAAAAACATGAGTAAAAACAATGCTATCAGAAATAAGTCTTAGTGAACTTTGGTATATTTCATACAGGTCTGGATATAAATTTATCTCCCTTTCTGAGGGGGGGTAGGAGGGGTCCTGATCCCGAAATCCCGGGCTTAAAAACACGATATCCTGAGGTCCCAATTTTAAATAAATCTAAATCCTGGGATCCCGAAATTGGTAAAAAGAATTCCCAGATCCAGAAAGGGTCAATCCCAAAATCCTGAGCTTAAAAACACCCGATCCCGGAGTCCAGATAAAAGTCCTATCCCCCTCCTTTATGTACAAGCTAATCCTTAAAAAAATCAAATGCTCAATGCATCTCCAGACTTGTATACATTTACTTTTCTTCAATAGGTTTCCTTCAGTAATATTTAAGTTTTCCTTGACTTCATTTCATGAATGGATTTACTAACTGTTAGCTCTAAAATTTTGTGATAAGATTAGATTGTCATTAAGTAGGGAAAAAAGATCAACTGTATTTTGTATATACAATCGTTTTAAAATGTGTCACAGTAGTGACTAATTGAAACTGTTCAGCAGTTATGGCCCTTGAAAAGGAGAAAAATGATAAAATTGATGGTTTCATTGTTATTTTAGTTCATAAAGAGGATCAAACTGTGATGGGAGGTAACTGCTTGTATCATTAATTTGATTTCATCAAATATTGATTACCTAAGTTATAATTATTCTTATTATTCAGTGAGTTATCAACCTTGAGAAATAAATAGTAATATATTCCATGAACATCTGACTATTCATATAAAGTTTAAACTTTTCACTTGTTGTAACATCCTGTTTTTTAAGCTTCACGTTTATTCAGGCATGTCAGTGATATGGGATATTCAGTCTTCTAGTTATTAAGATTTATTGGGAATATGAACATTACACTTTGAAGGGATTTTCCTTTTTTTTTTTTTAATTAAGAAATGACTGTAATATTTTTTCTGTCTATGAAGAAATAACATAAAAAATGTGGTGCACACTGAATAACGTTTAACAGTGTGCACCACATTTTTTATGTTATTTCGAATAGACAGAAGAAATATTACAGTCATTTCTTATAATTTAATTCTAAATTCCATTTTAAACCGTAGAAAACCGTAGAAAAAATGTTGATGACGTCACGGTCACATGACTGAATTATGTCTATGGTCTGATAACAAAATAACGTCAGCCAATTAGAAGATGTGTTACATTCAAAATTAAATTATTATAAAATAACTTATTTTGGAGAATACTTTAGGTATTTTTAGGATATGCAATATTGTTTTAAAATATTAGCCATGCTTATAATTGAACAGCCTAGGAATAATATATATTTGTTTTCATTCTTTCTCAACAACAAACATTTGTCCTTCTTACTCAGATTTTCTGCCCTAAGTTTGACTGCTGGAAGTTTCATTCTGATATTTTGAATGACCAAAGAAGTTATGGCCCTTTGAAATAGAAATTCTATGAAAAATAACATTGTTAGCAATTTCATGATCTCATTCCTTAAATGATATTTCTGAAGAATTTAAAAAAGTTTTTTTTTTTAGATAACTTCTTAATTGCCTTTGAACAGCTTAAATATGAGCATCACAGGGGACCTTGCAACACTGTTCTTTCAAATTTGCTAAAAGATTCCATATTTATAGTCTTGTCTGCAGTAAAATTTATCATTGATGCATCTTATTTACATATTTCTCACATAAGTTAAACTTTTATGGGAATTGAGTATGTTGATATGCTTTTATGAATGTTTAAAATTAAAAACAGTATTTGAAGGGTTATAAAATAAATTAAAGATTATGTTGACACCTAAAATTGCTGTTAATATATTTGAATGATAACTGACTTTTATGGGTTATGATAAGGAGGTGTAATTTAAATGATAACTGATTATTTACATTTATATAAGAAACAAACATGGAAAAAAAAATATTAATTGATTTCTGAAAATTGAAATAAAATTGAGAAATTCATGTGATAAAAAATAATCTTTTCAGTAAAAGCAATGTAAGTGCTAATAAAGGAGTAAAATTTTGTGAAGGTTATTAAGACCAATGTTATTTTCAGAAAATCTTGAATCATAGGAAAATTTATCGGTTTTAAAGAGTCAATGTCTTCCTGTTCTTGGATGGGACATAAATATTCTTAGTATTTTTTTGTAATCTTTTTAAGTAATTATTTGCTCCGTTAGATCCTTTGAGTTCATACTTTATATATGTATGCAGAGCGTTGTTAAATCTCCAAATCGTGGTGTCACGGTATTCAAAGCACAGTCAGTGATCTTTTGTTGTTATTGTACTGTCAAGAATGACCTATTCAAGCATGGTTCGTTGAACTTCTTTGGTTGACATAAATTTTCCAATCATTAAATTTAGAATTACAAATAGCTCTGTGTTAGCCCTCTTTATGACTTTCGTGTAATTTCGTCACAGTCTGACAAATCACTTAGGCAGAACCACAATAGTAGATTGACGTTTGTTTGGTTTTTAGTAAAGTGCAAAGTGTCTTTTTATTTGAATAACTATAATTTGATAGATTTAGATTTGTTATGAGGGTAATAAAAATGTCTTTATGATGTAAAAATATATAACATTCTACCCTTATGTATGAATTAAATATTTAAATAAAATATGATACAGAATAAAATATATTTAATGCTAAACGGGTATAATGATTATGTGATGTGGTATTATACCCAATGAAGACAACTGATATTTAAGGTTAGAAGGACAAAGATGTGAACAAATGTGACCTTCAACAATGAGCAAAACACTTTCTGTATAGTAAGCTATAAAAAGGTTTGAAATATAAGAGAATGACTGAGGTAGGATATTAAAACAGGCTGACCGTGCAAGTGCTGTTTAGCCATTCACGGTCGTTAAAAACTTCCATCATCATTTTAAAATAGTATACGGAGATTCTATGAAGAAATTTGAAGTGTATCACTTGCATTGATTCTTTAAAGGGAAAATCTGCTTAATATTGTTATTCTTATTGTGAACTCTAGATGAAGAGTAGCAATCAGATGAGAATGGTTGTGTATAAATTATCAAATGTAATTAATGTTTTGCTGATTTGAATATTTTGATTCTTCTTCTGTATTCATTGAAATATGAAATTTTTCTACATCTATGAATTAAAGTCTAAAGAATATACAAAGTATATTACATTAGCTGCAATGAAATATTATCTTTTCCTGAAATAAATATTTTGTATTAAATAAAAAAAATATTTATTTCGCATTTGAAACAAATACAGTACTGTACTGTAATTTTACTCCTCTGATGTCATACTACAATATGTGTTGTCATTGACTTGCATCAAAAGGAAAGTTTGAATACCTTTAGATTGCATTACATCATAAGATTTTTTTTGTAGGTACAGAAAGACGGGAAGTATAAATCCAGGTCAAATAGGAGGCAGTAAACCTAAGGTTACAACTCCTGATGTTGTCAGTCGTGTACGGCAGTATAAGATGGAAAATCCACAGATGTTTGCATGGGAAATAAGACAAAAGTAATTTTTAAAGATGAATTTTAATCGTTTTATGTAGAAACAAGAGATAAGGATCTTATTATACTCTTCAATCTGAAAAAAATGACATCTTTGAAATGGTATGGTCAGATCATGTTATCGTCTGTCATATGAGTTTGTACTATGCATGCTTTTTCAATGAGAATTGTGACATCACTATGCCTTCTTAAAAGCACAAAAACCCATGATACGAGGATAAGTGCAGAAGTGAGAACTGCAAAATCAGAGCGTTTGAAACAATGACGTTTTATATTTTGTGATTGGAAATGCACTTAATTCCTAAATTTAAATTTTAACATCGACTATAACTTTGGAAGTGGCTTTTCTTTTGATCAAAAGTCCTTTTATACAATTACCTCCATTTTGATATTTTTAGGAATTTCTTTTTAATAATATGCAGTTGAAACCTGATACTTTTTATTGGATAAGTTTTACATTCAAACCAAAATTTTAACAGTTGATGAATCAATGCCCAGAATTTAGTTATCTTTTCTAAAATATATGACAAGACAAGAGTAAATTGATATGAAATAAGAAAAGTATGTGCAACAAAGACGGTCAGAATAAAAAAAGATGTACATCTTTACTGTGACAAATTATTTTTATGCTGCATGTTATCAGAATATATAAATGTTTTACGGTTGTTTAGTAATCTAAAATCATCACACGATACAAGGAAGAATATTTGAAATGAACTGGTTACTAGGAGACCATTATTGTTAACAATGATCATAAAAGTACAGTAATTTGTAGAAAAAGAAAGATGCAGTGAAAACATAATGTCGGGACAAATATGACACTGAGGCTTACATTGGCCCCTGCCGTTTTAATACATCAGCGACTTAACACTTCCGATAGCTAAATGACAAGAAACGGATGAGCAAAGCAGGTGCTCAAATTTCTAACGTTGATGTTCGCAAGTGTGACACGTCATTGAAGAAATGAATTAAATAAAGGAGAACCCTTGAGCAGCTCGTGACAGTAATCAATATAGAATTTTCTGTTCCAGTGGAGAAAGTCGTTTAAAATGTCTTTAACCATATTGATTATCCAAGCTTCCTGCGTACGGTCCGTCACAAGCATATTCAATACCCATGATGATAAGGACAAAAGATCGCTCAGGCGTAACTAAACAGTCAAATTACAATAAGCCTTAATGATTTCCATTCCGGTAGATATATTGATAGTATGGAAAATATTACGTGGAATTTCTAATTTCTATTGAATATCTGACAGATTTTTAATCTACCGTGAATTATACGTTAGAGTTTTAAACGTTTCTGCACACACCCTAAATATCCTTTTAAAATTTATACAAGCTTTCAGTTGGTTTTTAATTGTTTTGGAACAATGCACAAATGCTTTTTGTTCCGTTTAAAATTCATGTCAGCTTTTATAGAAGCAGGAAGCATAATATGCTTTCACGGTCTGTGATCTTCCATTGTAGTGCATTAAAAAGATACTTTGTAATTTTTAAAGATTGCTTTTCAAAGGAAAAGTATTGAACCAATTTTACGTCCCTAGATAAAATCTTTATCCTATAAGGAGTATTGTGCAGAAACAATTTATCACTTTAAAAATGTCATAATCGGTGATCCAGAGACATTTTTGCGTCTACACTTTACTGGTTTTATATAATACAATCGCTGTTGATATTTGAAATGGAGGCGAAAAGCATGACCAATAATATCAAGTTCCAAATTGAGTTTTTGCAACGCCTGACTACATCATCAATTGACGTCTCTTTCTGCATTATATGTTTTGTGATAACTTTCTGACAAGTTGCTACCAGTGGAATTTTCTAAAGACTTCTCTCATGTTTGACTGTCATTGTAAAAGAAATAGCACTACTTGCTAATTATTTCTTTCAGTTAAATATAAAGTTTCTTTTGCAGTGACAATATTTGTATTGATGTTTAGATAAAAAAAAATTATGAGTGATTAGATTTAAACTCTAAAATACTATGTTTAGGAACTGTTTTTTACAGTTCCTATAGTTGTGTCAAAAATTTCTCTTTGATGTTACATAATCAATTAGTACATGTAATTGCACTAAAAATAAAGAATTATTGATAAGTTTGTAGAAAGTATCAATACATGTATTGTTGATGTCCAGGGCAAACCTACCATTGATGCCCAGGGCAAACCTATTGTTGTTGTGCAGGTAAACCTATTGTTGATGGGCTAATTTAAAAAAAAACCTACAAGCTATCATAGTCACACTAATCATTTATCAATATAACTTGCATAATTTCAAAAGGTTTGAACAATTTGACAATTTTGGCAACAGAATACATGATAAACCATTCTATTCTCTAAGGATGAAAACTGTGTGTCTATTCATTTGTCAGTCTGTGTCCAATCATTTGTAGGTCTGTATACCTTTTGTGTCCATTCAATTGTTTGTATGCTCTCCTTTTGTGTCCATTCAATTGTCAGTCTGCTCTCCTTTTGTGTCCATTCAATTGTCGGTCTGCTCTCCTTTTGTATCCATTCAATTGTCGTCTGCTCTCCTTTTGTGTCCATTCATTTGTCAGTCTATTCACAGTTTATGTCCACTACTCCTCTTATATCATTTACTTCAATTCGATAAAACTTGTAGAAAATCTTCACTTTTCATTCTAACTATTTGAGAGGTTTCAAATGGCTAAACATGGACTCCACCTCATTTGTTTATTCAAAAGACTAAGGGGAGTGTTAGAGAGATTTTATATTAAGTAAATGAGATCTTTTTACTCAGTAATATCATTAATATATGTATCTGTAATTTTCACATTCCAAAAGTTATATTTTATTTCTGTATAAAATGCAATATCTTTTACCTTGTACTGCATGTACTAACTCATTAATGTAGCATACAAATTTTATGATAAAAATTAAATGCTTATTTTTTTTAAATAGTATACAGTTCTAACAGTGTTCTAAATGGCATACATTTTCAGCAGTATGATGCTGGGAGCACTTCATACTGTATGTGTTTCAATCAAGACTTCTACACCCAATAAAATTTCAAATAGGAGCATTTAATTCTTAATTAAAGATCTGTTCCACATTCAACATCCACATGGTTGTCTGTGTGGATGAACATATTTCACAATTATTTGTTTGTTTATTTTCAGATTATTAGCAGATGGTATATGCCAGGAGAAGAATATTCCTTCAATCAGTTCTATAAATAGAATAATAAGAGACAAAGCTATACTTCAAAGAAGAAGTTTTGATGGCAGTCTCAAAGATTGTGATGTAAGTTGTTTTACAAATGAGAATTACTTAATCAGAGAACATCTGAAGACAAAACTAAGGGAAGAGGGAAAAGAATAGAAGCTGTTTTATTTAAAATTTTGGTCCATTTAGAATTTCCAAATTTCCAGATATTATGAAATTCTGTGATAGCCTATTGTTCTGGTTCCTAAATTCATTTTGTACAGTAACTCAGGTACAGTTTGGATAAGCAACACTTCATCTGAATGAAATATCAACCTATTAATAATATCTTATGTATCATATGACCATAGGTTTTCAGCAGGATAGTCAGGTCAAAAAAGAAATGTGAGGTCAATTTGGTCTAAATTTTTAAAATCATTGTGTTTTCTTAATTTATGTTTGAAAAAGTCTAGGCAGGCAGATGCATAGAATAGATAAAAATGGAAGAAAAAAAGTGTTTGCAGTTTCATGAAAAGAGTTACATTAACAATCCAAGAAAGACAACTCTATTTAAAAAAATGAAAAAAAAATGAGACATTTTGACTGCAAATTCACTCAACTAATAAAAAAAAGTTGTTTTATACTGTATCATGAAATTTTGCATTTAGTTATTGATGACAAGTTAAGTAAAAAAAGACAAAAACAATCAGATCTTAAACTATCAAACTTCAAACTTGAAACTTGATATAAGTAAAATTACAGCCTACTTATTTGGCATAATCATAGTTTATTAACATTTATCATATATTTAGTACAAAATACAGCTATTTTGTATATCTAATAAATGTTCGTTTTTCCAGTCTGTATCACCTACCCTATATCGCATACCCCGTATCGCATAGCTAAACCCGTATCGCATACCCCGTATCGCATGGTAAAACCCGTATCGCATACCTTTTTTTTTTTTTTTTTTTTTTTTTTTAACATAAAGTCAGTTTTTTGGGTTTTTTTTCCCTAAAGAAAAAATTTCCTCAAAATAGGTCAATTTTTTGAATGACGTCATTGTTTGGTATGTAACGTCACGAACGTCAAGTTTCCATATTGTATGTGTGACGTCACGAACATCAAGTTTTCACAACATATTTTTTGGCACACTAAATGCAACTATAAAAAATACAAAACACTAAAAAAAATACAATAATAAACAAAATATTTTTAAAACAACAGATTGTAAGGTAACCCAGGTGCTTCGTATAAATAATTGAGCAGTTATTTAAGGCTTTGAAACAAAACAAAAGGCAAAACTGAAGGTAACCCAGTGCTATGGATCAGAAAACAGTTCATTTAATATAATACTCTTCTGTTGAAATATATGATAAAGCGTATAATACATGGCAAAATCCGTATCACATGCCGTATCACCCTCGACCAATATCATCCCTCGGGCCTAAAGGCCCTTGGGCTGATATTGATGTCTCGGGATGATACGACATATGATACGGATTTTGCCATGTATTATTCTCTATATATTGGAGATTTGAATATGATTGGACTGTTATGCTCAAGAAATATTACATGTTTTCCATTCATAAATATATAGAATAAATATATTGATAAAAGAAATGTGGGTGTATACTTAATTGAGACAAGACAATGCATCCTGTGATAATGTAAACTACATACACTTTTTCTAAAGCAAAAAAATTTGCAGTTCACCTTTAATTATTTGCTATGTATATATATATATAACTATTAAAGGTACTGAACAATCATGCAGAATTTTAAATTGACCTTATTGTTCTGTTTTGTTTTAGACAACTGATATGGATGATCTCCCTTTAGACACAGAACGTATACAAAGGTACATGATCAGCATCCCTAATTTGACAGGAAATAATATGACTCCTACAACAGAAGGTACAATCATTCCCGTACAGGTTTCCTTGGATACAACACAAGGTGTCCTGGTACCTACCGTCAACATGATTCGCCAGCAGTACTCTCCTCCCATTGCTCATCAGCAGACGTCACAGGTGTCACCAACATTGATGAGAACCTCACCTAAACAGTCACCCAGCAGCATAGTTATACAAGGAATCGGAAATGATGCCATTAAAACAAACGAGAATGCACAGCATGTTTTCACAGTAGAGGATCTCAGCAGACAGAAATTTGTCAGTGAAAATAACGGACACTTACAACCTGGCGTAGGAACAAGTCAAACAGTTGATATAGGAGAGCTAGCAGTAGAAGGAATGAAATGCAGCAGTTCACCTAAATCTGACCTTAATAGACACAATCTACATTCTGTCATTTCACACTTAATCACTACACAAACGGCAGCCATTATGAAAGAGGATGACATTGCAGCTCAGCAGTTACAGTATCAGAATGAGGCTGCTCAAGGTCAAAGTTCAGAGACAATTATAGAAATAGATCCAGAAATTAATGATGCAGTGAGCAATATCACAAAAAATCCTGGAACAGTTTCAAATTCTTTATCTCCTATTGTTTCTAAAGATTTTTCTCCCATAATACAAAGAAAGTTTAGCAGTGAAGGATTATCCATTATTTCTTCACCACAGACGTACACAGTGGCATCAGACAAGATCGGAAGTACAGTACCAGTTACAATTAACATTGCACCATATCAGTTTGAATCATCATCGAAGGAAAATTCACCTCAAATTTCACCAGCATTAAGTAGCAGTCATTCAATGGAAAAACATCCACAAACATCTCCACAATCTGTAGGATCCAATGCCAGAAATAAAAGTCGTCACAGAAGTCGTGATAGTAGTTCTTCTGGAAGCATGTCTCCAACCACAAACAGAACAAAATCTGTTGAGAAGAAGGCAGTCTCTCGTAGCAATGTAGTACCAGCGCCCCCTGCCGCTGTGACATATGATAAATATGCTGGAACACCCACCATGTATGATTATACACTGCCTGATAGAGGTCTCGGAACTGGACCTGCACCAACACCACGTCCACAATCTGGTAATAGTGTAAAATCACATTCGTGGCACTGTCCACAATCTCCAGCACAGTTGTCAATTCCAAGTCCAGCTTTGTCAGACAGAAGTGGAACCTCTCCACTTGATCTCTCATCTGCTCCTATCAAAGAGAGCAGAAGAGAAATACTTAAGAGTCCTGCTTTGTCAGATAAAGGCTCACTATCTGTTACAGAAGAAAATTCGGAGAAATCTACTCCTCAGAAAGTTTTATATGAGAAAAACATGTTGATTTTTAGTGAAAATGAAGTTGAAATTATTTCGGTAGGAAATAATAAATGGGTTGTGAGAAACGAGTCACAATTATTGTCAATGACTCATAAAGGTAAACCAGACGGTCAAACTGAGACACAGACAAATAAACGTCCAAGTGATGATGAAAGTGGAAGTCCAGTTGGTTTGAAAATTCCGAAACTTACAAATGGAAATAGTACACCTATGATGGGTCATGGTGCTAACACAGTAAATAGTTCTGTCCCTTTAACAAATGGGAACCTGATTTTTAGTGCTAATGTGTCCGTAGATTCTCAGGCGGGCAGGGATCCAAAGAGTTGTCCAGTTTTACAGAATATGTTGAAACCAAAGACATAACAATGATGTTTAGACTTATGATTTTTCTATGGTGCATATAGTATACACATTACATGTAGTGGGTTACTGAAATTTTATTTATATTGTTATTTTGTTGTTAACAGTGAATTCTTGTATTTTGCAGTCTTTTAGTTCTTGCAATTTTATCCTAGGCACACAATTAAGAATGATACTGTTTTATATTCTGTAAATTTTACCAGACCAAATAAGATTTAGGAATATTTTTTATGCTTCTTTTTTAACTTCTTTCTCATTTTGATTGTATTTGTTAGTCTCTGAGACAGTTTTTAAGGTTACTATTTATTCTAGCTGTATGCTTTTTAAACTTTTCCTTTAGTTAGATTTAGCATTATTTTAATTATAGCTACTGAGATTGCAATTTTGTGTACAAGCTTAAATTAGAAATTTCAGTTTGTTCTAGGTTTATCCAAATTTGATATTGCTTATAATTTTCTACTATCTGAGAAAGATTGTGAAGTATTAACACTAACAAAGATTCAGATCTTAACATTTACCAAAACTTAAAGTTTTAAAGACACAGATATTAACTAAATCCAAAGATTTAATTTAAATAACTTCTGAATATTACGATAATCATATTTCATGTAAATTATTGGCCAGTAAATTTATCATTCTTTATTTTCTAAAAATCATAAATTTCATAGTTTTTTATGATGACACATTTTCTGATGTTTACCAGAACATAAACAAACACAAAAATGTAAGAATTCACTGTTTCGTCTGTTGTACCAAAGGACCTGTTCCCAAGACTTGGTCATAAAAATGTGTGCCATGTTAACAGGTCAAAATATAGGACATTTATGTCATTATTGTTAATTATATAGATTTTATTCAGTGATTTTTATTGTAATTTGTTTAAAATTTGTTAAGATTTAAGAAAGAACTGATAGAAATTTGTCACTTGTACATATTACAGTTTTTAAATCCTTCTAAAGAGAATTCCTTCAAGAATAAAACATTGGATTTTAGCAGACAGGATTCAGTTTGGTCCTTGTACATTATATTTAAAAAAAAAAAACATTCATGCATTGAGTATTCTTATCATTATACTGAGTTTAGTTTAGAAAGGTTATGGTTTACGCAGGGTTGAGTTAAGCAGGTTTCACTGTAATAGTAATTAGCATTTTGCTCTTTTAAGAATCATTTCATCCTCCAGTATACAACACTTGAGATATCTATGGTTGATTCAGGGTTGAGTAAAGCAGGTTTCCCTGTAACAATAATTAGCATTGTGCTCTTTTAAGGATAATGATTTTAGTGCACATAAAGATATCACTGTATTTTTTATCAATTAAGTTAATCCAACTTCACCATACATTCATCTTTTATATGCCTACATGTGTAATGTCTGGCGAATTTGATATAGAAATATGGACACAGACACACTTTAACACTTTCTATGTACCCAAAGATTTAAGTTTAATGCCATTCTAACTTACTTTTACAAACTCTTGTTTGTAATTGGTTTGTAACAATTTTACATTTTACATTGAATTACTTTTCTGTAAAAATGAAATCATGTGGTAGAACGAATATATAAAATACTTTGACAAATATATATAGAAATCCTTGTATTATATATTGCCTTGACAATCATTTTTGTTGTTGTGTCAATTGTAAGTTGTAGTTTGTAATCATTTTATTGGTTCAATATTATCAGTTTGCTGGCATTAGCTTTAAATTGTTGTTCACAAAAAAATGGAAAGTGATCTCTTGAAGAAATGCAGTTAGTCTTTTGATTTTGATTTTTTTATTATTATACACTACATGGCACCAAATCCAGTTTAACAAATAATTATATGTAAATCTTTTCAACAATTTCTATCAAGATTGATACAAAAACAAGAATGAAAATATCATATGAATAAAATGTGAAAATATTCAAACTAAATTTAAAAAACTCAATGAAATTCAAGTAAAAAACAAACAAGGCAATATTATGTTGTGTCAGTTTGGTTGTGTAATAATGTATTTTATAGGCCATCTCTATTTAAAGTACATGCAAATTAATGGTAATTAAATTCAATTTAGAAATTATACACAAACTAAATCATAAGGGAGGCAAGTTCTGTTGATCATTTATATTCCAGCAAGATTAAAATTGAAGATTGAAGAAAATGGCATAAACAATTCTGATTGTGTACCATTATGGTTGTTTAATATTTGATACCTTCACCAAAGTAAATATTTGTATACATTTGTCTAATGTAACCATGTCGACATGTTCTGGTCATATCATGCTGTCATCAATTATTTAAGTGAGGCATCTATTTTGTGAAATTCGATGATTTCTTTTTACTTTGTAGCATATGGAAAACATATATATATATAAAAAAACAAAACATTTTCCTACATATGGTACAGATTTTTTACTTGTGAAGTGTTTTAGTATCTGAAGACTGATAATTGTAACCTACACTTAGATTTTGGAAAATTGTTCATTTTACCGCATGTTGTACACATTTTATTTGACAATTTATTCATTTCAGTTTTGCATTGAACAAATTTAGATCAAAAAAATTTGTACAGTTATTCATCTATGATTGTATAGAACACGTACCAAGTAGGAACATTTACCAAGTTATATGTAAAAGTATAAAATTTAAAATAGTATTTTAAAAAAAATTCTGCAATATCTTTATAATTTTCACATTTTAAAGACACAGATTTTAAATAGTGAGTTAGTTTGTATTAATTATGTAATTAAATTACAGCATTATTTTGTTAAAGTATTGTGTTAGATTTTAAAATTATGAACATCATGTTTTGTTTTTTTGAGAGAAAATAAATGTCTTTGTAACCAACTTGATAGTAATAATATCAAGTAAGGATTATCACCCATATTGGTGTAGATAGGTATTCAAAATGATTTATGTATCTCCCGCATAGATGTAAATACACATTCAAAAGATTTATTTCTGATATAATTGTAAATACACATTCAAAAAATGCATCTCCCATATAAATGTAAATACACATCATCAAGAGTTATCTCCCTTATTGGTGTAAATAAACATTTAATAAGACTTATCTCCCTTATTGATGTAGTTAAACAATCACTAAGAGTTATTTCCCATATAGATTTGAAAAAAACATCCAACAATATTTATCATCAATTCAGATGTAAATAAACATTCAAAAGATTCATCTTCCATATACATGTAGATATAAAGATTAACCTTTAGTTGTTTTACACTACTGTGTCATTTTGTCTCTGGTCGAGAGTTGTCTGATCTTCTTATTTTTAAATTTGATAAGAGTTATCTCCCAGTAAGATGTAAATTCTTTATCTAGATTTATTCCATAAATTCCTTAAATTCAATGAAATTCCTGATGAAATCCAGAATTTGGTACAAGTGAGATATTTTTGGATCTTTGTAAAGTATTATTTTTGTGCAACATGTTTACAAATTACATTTAGGTAAAAAAAAATTATGTTGCATTTTTTTCATTTTTATTATTCACCATGTTTCATCCAAAAAACCTGACTTGTTTGATATTTTCACAGGATCCTCCTTTTATTTATGTTGTTCAATGCACGTGACAACCCTCTTCAATAAGAAAACAAAACATGATGTTCCTATTAATTAGAGTATACCTTATAGTTGTTTTGTTACAGTGACTTGACTGTTAGTGTTGCTATTCACCAATTGCAACTCATTCAAAATTTTGACCCAATTGCAATTTCTTTTATTAAATCAAATTGTTCAACTGGTCAAATATTTGAACAAACTGTTCAGCCAAAATGTGAAAGTGCAAAGTGATAAAATAAATCATACTTACAATCCTATAAGTCTGTAACTCCACTGTATTGATGTAATTCCTAAATCAGTCTATCAATCTGTATAGTTATATTACAGCCATTACCATACTAAAGGTGAACTGTTTTATTTTGAATTGCTATAAAAATGTCAAAACTAAGCTTTTATAGAGTTTTTCTTTCGAAAAGTATTCTATATTTATAAGTATCACACATTATGTGAATAAAAACATTTCATATTCAGTAAAATATGTATGAAATAACAATATGCCTACTTGGGGAGATAACCTAAAATACTATTCTTTTGAATAAAGACTTTTTGAAACCAAAAAGCGATTATCTCCCCTTCCTACAAACATATTGCAATTTCAAATTTTTTACTGAATATGAAATGTTTTTATTCACATAGTGTGTGATTCTTATAAATATAGAATACTTTTCGAAAGAAAAACTCTATAAAAGCTTAGTTTTGACATTTTTATAGCAATTCAAAATAAAACAGTTCACCTTTAGTATGGTAATGGCAATAATATAACTATACAGATTGATAGACTGATTTAGGAAATACATCAATACAGTGGAGTTACAGACTTATAGGATTGTAAGTATGATTTATTTTATCACTTTGCACTTTCACATTTTGGCTGAACAGTTTGTTCAAATTTCTGACCAGTTGAACAATTTGATTTAATAAAAGAAATTGCAATTGGGTCAAAATTTTGAATGAGTTGCAATTGGTGAATAGCAACACTAACAGTCAAGTCACTGTAAGTTAATGTATTATTTTATGTAACAGCAACTTCTTCATAAAAACATTCAGTTCTTTCCTTCTTAAAATTTTGATGTGGAAAATCATGGTAAAACCCTGACAATTTCAGGATTAGATTTTATTGAAATTATTGGATTTTTAAAGTGAAACCTCCAGGAGTATTCCTGGTCCTATTTTGAATTTAAAGGTTATTTTTGTAAAAATGAGATTTGTAGCACAGAAGGACAGAATGTCTTTATAACTTTATACATTGTTATTGGTTTTTAATGTTGTTTAGGCTGTAGAACAATACTTTTAAGTTTATCAGACATTCTGTAAACATAAGTTGATATTTTTATCATCAACATAAAAAGTCTCACAAATTGGAGTTCCCTCCAGTTATTTGTTTCACATTACAGTGTTTAGCATTACTTTCAAGCAGCTAAGACAAAAACCAGAGATCTTTTTTAATAAGCTTTAATTGGTAAAAAATTGTGTTTTTGAATTTTAACTTTTATCCAATCGTCATAGATTTTAATCAGATTTCCCTGTCGGTGTTTATTGGTGTGCCATTTAGTAGAATAGATAATAGATTATAATTCATGTCATATAGTGAAACCTTTCTTGTACTTTGTTGCAACAGATTTTTTTTTAGGTTTCTGCAAACATTGCAAAACATTTCCTGTTAATGGTTCAGTTGAGACAGGTTTCACTATATGTTTTACAGCAGAATTTGTTTTACCATAATTTTGTATTTTTTTTTTTATCAACTGGTCAGATCTGCAAAGCTAACAAAATCTTGTTTTCTTTAATTGTTCCCAAAAGAAACCCATTCTTACAAATTAAAAGTTTTTAACCTGATTGATATACAGTGCCATTGAAGGTTATTTTTGAATCTCAATGTGCTCAAAATTGCACATACAAAGCCTATGTATTGTAACTCTTGTAGACTTATTGCAATTATACAATGTATCATTCTGAAATAGGCATTTGCTTTACATTTTCAAGGCAAGTTTTTTGTGATTTCATAGGGTCGAAAAATTTACCTGTTGGGAAAACAAGAAATGGAAAATTTCCCAAAAATATGAATAATTCAACTTCTTTATCTATTGAGAGTTTTCTTACATGCAGATCTCATTAATTTAAACAAAGATGACCAGTTGATAAAAAAAATATTCAAATGCTTGATGCAGGAGTTCTGCAAATATATATTTTAAATTACATATTAATTATATAGGATAGATATTTTACACAGAAATAATATGTACAGTCATATTTAGTGTTTATGAATATTCATGACTTTGATAATTTACATTTATTAGTGATTATGAATATTCATTATGTTTACCAAAGATTTTGAATGTGATGCTTTAAGTTGTCTCTGGCCTATTGCCGTATTATGTGTGTTGATTGTTGTTCAAATTGACAATCAATAAATCAGTACAAATGGTGGTTTTTTTTTTATTACACAGAGGTTAATATGGCATAGTTGGCTGGAATGACCCTGCTAGCAAAAAAGGCTTATCCATCCAGCAATGACCTAGTTGTCTTGGAGATTGCTTCGCAACATATAGAAGTACTCAAATGAAACTGTTAAACACAACAACCTCAAGAAATGACTATGAGATAAATGCATGTCTTAAAACACTTCATGTAGTACAAGTCTTCTCAAAGTTAATGGGGAATTTGTCCCATGACACAGATGATGCCCTCGCTTACATATCATATAAAGTTATAAAGGGACATAACTGAAGGACGATAAAAGTGACACTACCCAAATTTGTACTTAATCAGGGTTTTGTGGTAATAAGTATATAAAGTAAATAAAAATTGAAGGTCACTGTATGGCCTTCAACAATGAGCCATAAAAGCCCATATAGCATAATCTGCTATTAAAGGCCTCGAAATGAATAGTATCTGAGAAAAAAACTTAACATCCACCAATGAACCATGGAAATAAGGTCAAGATCTAATGGACATTCTAATGGACATATAAACCTTACGTCATTCCATACAACAAAATATAGTTGATATATATATAATCTAATTCATAGAACTAGTTGGCTTGTGTTGAAAGTCTTTAGTAGAAGTTTTACTACAGGCATCACAATATACTTTACATTATCAGCAATTTCTAACAATGAGCTAGTCAGAAGAACATTGCCTTACAGACATGTACACCATACAATATTTATAACATAGCGTACACCAAATATCGATGACTTATTGGTTATAGTATTAGGGAAAAGGACCGAGTTACAAGAACTAATCATTGCTAAATGAACAATGAAAATTAGGTCAAGTTGAGATGAAACCTTTCAAATAAACATGTTCACCTTACATTACAATCATTCCATACACCAAATAAAGTTGACCAATTGCTGATAGTATCTGAGAAACAGACTTAAAATTGACCAATAAGGTGAAGGTCTTATGTACATGTATGCCTTACATCAAATCTATCAGATGAACGTATTTATAGCATTGCATATTTTTATATTTTGACCATTTTATTGTAGCTACAGTATTTCAGGTTAGGGTGAAGGTTGGCTCCTGTTAAAACATTTAAACCCCCTGTTTTTTACACCTGTTGTTCAGTGGTTGTAGTTTGTTGATGTGGTGCATAAGTGTTTCTGGTTTTTGTCTCACCTTGGTTTAGTCAAAAAGCAAGGTATGCTGTTTCAGGTGGTGGCGGCATCATGAACAATATTAGTTTGTGATTGGGTCAGTTTATGGTGAAACACAAGTGGTAGGTCAATCATATTTGGTATGCAGTTGTATGAGCATTGGGACATCTTATTTCCATGGAGATTATTTGGCCCTGCTCCCTCAGATATGGTCGATTGCTTATTTTACATGTATTAGTTTGTGATTGGGTCAGTTTATGGGGTACCATTAGTGGTAGGCCAATGTTATTTGGTATTTAGTTGAATAAGCATTAGCTCATCTCTTTTCCATGGAAAATATTTGGCCCTGCCCTCTCTATCGACTTTGAAACTTATGCTCAGTTTACATGTATTAGTTTGTGATTAGATTAGTTTAAGATGAACTGCTTATGTTAAGGGAATGATATTTGGTATGCTAATTTATTGCCATTTGCAAGTATCGTTTCCATGGGGATTATATAGCCCCAGCCCCTCTTCATGGTTCGTGGACTTTGAAAATTTTACACAGTTTATAAGTTAATGTGTTTAAGGGAACAACTTATAATAAATCAATGGTATTTGGAATGCAGTTGTATCAGCATTGGCACATCTTATTTACATGGAGATTGTTTAGCCATGTACCTCAGTCATGGTTCATTGACTTCGAATATTTGCAGAACTTATGTAGGATGTTAAAGTATTGCTATTTTAATTTCAACATTTTTGCATTATCAAAATACAGAAGGCAAGACATATCTCTGTGATACAGTTTATCAATATAGATTAGCCTGTATGTTTTCCTGTTTAATTGTTTTTATACGACTGCAAAAATTGAAAATTTTTTGGTCATATATTGGTATGCTGTTGGCGTCGTCGTCATCCGAAGACATTTGGTTTTCGCACTATAACTTTAGAATAAGTAAAGTAAGTAAAATAAGTTTTGGTCCGAACAGTTTAGGAATTAGGGACCAAAAGCGTCCAAAATTAAACTTTGTTTGATTTCATCAAAAAATGAATTATTGGGGTTCTTTGATATGCCAAATCTAACCGTGTATTTAGATTCTTAATTTTTGGTCCTGTTTTCAAATTGGTCTACATTAAGGTCCAAAGGGTCCAAAATTAAACTTAGTTTGATTTTAACAAAAATTGAATAATGGGGTTCTTTGATATGCTGAATCTAAACATGTACTTAGATTTTTGATTATGGGCCCAGTTTTCAAGTTGGTCCAAATCGGGGTCCAAAATTTAACTTTGTTTAATTTCAACAAAAAATTGAATATATTCTTCAATATGCTGAATCCAACCATGTATTTAGATTTTTAATATTTGGGCCCGGTTATCAAATTGGTCCACATTGAGGTCTAAAGTAGAACATTATTTGATTTCATCAAAAATTGAATTCTTGGGGTTCTGATATGCTGAATCTAACCATGTATTAAAATTTTGGATATTGGACCATAATAATCACAATTCAAATTCAGAGCTGTATCAAGCTTAAATGTGTCCATACTTGCCCCAACTGTTCAGGGTTCGACCTCTGCAGTTGTATAAAGCTGCACCCTACAGAGCATCTGGTTTTTACACTAGTCATTTTTGGGCCCTTTATAGCTTGCTGTTTGTTGTGAGCATAGGCTCTTTATTGAAGACTGTATTTTGACCTATAACTGTTTACTTTTTACAGATTGTGACTTGGATGGAGATTTGTCTACAATGGCACTCATACCACATAATCGTATATCTATGTCATCCATGTTAGAAGCCAGTGTTGGTTGGATGGTTATCAGTCATATGATTTAAACTAGATATCCAAATAATAATAGTAGCCAAATTTGGTGTAAATCTGTCCTTGGAATTTTCAGAGAAATTTTTGAAAAACTGACGGTTGCCAACTGATGAGACAAATCACAAGACAAAATGAAACTTTTTCACAAAAGTCACCTCTAACATGTAGTATTCAGGCCTTCTATTTTCTAAAATACAGGCTTTTAACAAACAATTCAATTAGTACAAAGTTTGAGTACAGGTGATTTCTTTTTCTCATATTCTGCCATACTTGATGAGGGCAAGGCAAAATTATGTTATTGCATGCACAAATAAACCATGATCAACTCTAAGCAAGGAAATTTAATGAGCTATTCAACACAGAGCAAAAGGTCACACATCACTTCATATTAAAAGCCATATCAAAAGGTAAGAACAATATGAATTTACCTTATATGGAATGGGTTTTGCTCATTGTTGAAGGCTAAACAGTAACCTAGGGTCTACATCCTAGTCTTTGGTCGATCTTTGGTGGATAATTGTCTTATTGGCAATCAAATCACATCTTCTTATGTCTGTATTGAGTATCTTTATACTAGGGTAGTAATACTGGAAAATATGAAATCCCTTTCATTCACCAAAAGTGAATCACAAGTGTTTTTTTTGTACTTTTTTGGTTTTGTCATTTAATTTCTATATTTTCATTTAGGCTTTTTAATGGGGTTTGGGAGCTGGCAATGAAATTTAACCAAGCTTTCAAGGACTACATGTAAAATGTATAATTACTCAAGCAATGTTCAATTCTCTGAATACACTCATTAAGAATTTGATATACTGATAAGAATATTAAGACACCTTGCTCTCACTATGTTTCAATGTTCAGTTGACCAAGAAATAAGGGTCAACACCATTTTTATACCCTGTGTTTAACACATCTCTCATCACTATTGTGCTATTCTGTGGCAGTTACTTTTCATCGGAGGAGTGAGACAGACATGTGGTAGGACCACTGAAATCCTAGTCAATTGAGATGGAGTCAAGCATACCTGCTATAAGCTGGATTGGAAGTTTATGACCTCAGTGTGGACAAAAAACACAAATAATTAAGTGTAATAAATTGCAACTCATCAAAACTTCATAATAAAATACTTTAACCAAATTGATCCTGATAGGGGACAGACTGTTGCATAGAAAGGAAAACATATTAAATGTCCTCAACAATCATAGCCATGGCATAAATATAATAAAGACAAAGTGACTTTACTTGGGCAATTTATTTGACCATCTAGGTCATTCATGTACACAATCATCTAAATTCTCTGTACAAAATAGCAAAAGGCCAAACATACAATTTGATATTTGTAAGGGGTGTAAGACAAGGTAATCCTCTGTAGAACACAAATTATATAACACTACGTAACATTGCACTAGAGTGTCATCCTTATACAACAACCTTAGTTCAATTATAAAAATCTAGATTCTAGACTTTGTTCATTTAAAAAATAAAATAGACATTCAATACTTACTTAATTACTGCCCTTGTATGCCAATGACATGTGGGGCAGTAAAGAAAATTTTAGACATTCATTGCTGTTACTTAAAGCATAGAAAACACACAATTTCCACATTTCTTGAAATTTTCTATCAATTTTAAGAAACTATGATAATATTTAAATCCCTACTTCCAAAAAGAGTTGTTTGGTACAAAGTTAAGTACTGAAAGCATTTGAAACAATAAAAAAGAAATAGAGATTGTTTTGAGAATCTATGGAGAGAGGTAAAATATAACTTAACATACTACAAAAAATATCAGAAAAAAATATGTACATTTAGAACTATAAAATATTTATTATCTGAGGATAACCTTGTCCAAAAGAAATATACAAAATTACACAGCCTTGTTATAATGGAACAGACTATAATGGTTATACAATCTTGAAACAGGCTATAAAACATCTATAGGACCCAGATTATACCAAATGCACATTCATGTTACATTCTTTCCAATCATTCAATGCAAAAACACACAATTTCAATTTCCTACGAACAATGCACATTTAATTTAAACACTCACTGACAGGCTCATGTTTCAGTTTCTCATAATCTTATTACCTTGAAATTCATTGCAAACAGCACCAATTATTCAAAAGAACTCATAATTTTAAAATCTTTCTTTGACAAGTGTGACGTTTTTGGAAATGTTTAATGATTATTTTTTTTATTATTTTTTATGGTATAAACTTAAAAGATTATTTGGGTGATATATGAAAAGAAAAATCACAAAAATACACAGGAAAATTCAAAATGGAAAGTCCCTAATCCGTAAGTTTTTCATGTAAAATAATTTTGTTCAGAAAGACAGTCTTACATAGATTATCTGCAATATCATACAGGTAAGTCAACTACTTAGAAAATTGTGTTCGACAGTAAAAGTATCAAAATATATCATGTATAGATTCATAAAATTCACATAAAAAGAGATTTCTTGGTGTCTCAAGTTTGTTATGATATAAAAAATTTACACACATATAAATTCTGATTAAAATCATTACATTTTGGTGTACACTTTTGATAAAAATACATATAATGCATTATATTCTGAAACAATAAGTTAACTATTGCTGATTATGAGAAACTGAAAATTTTCTTGTACAACTTTAAAACTAATGAATAAATGATATTTATATGACAGTTACAAAAACATAAATATTTATCAAATTATTTTTTTTGCATTTGGCACCTTTAAGTGGTTTAATATGAAATATTTTGTATGTTAGTAATTATTTTTGGAATTATTTTTTCCAAGTTTAATGTCTCTTTTGAAATTTGATGCTTCCAACTAATACTTAGTCTAGTTGAAAATATAAATTGAAAGTTAACAAAATAATGCTATTAAAAATTTTGTGATAAAAATAAATTTACATTTTCAAACCGATATGATACCCTTGGATGGCATAGTAAATATAAAGAATAGCAAAACATTTTAGTTTGTGCTAGAAATAAATTTACTAACTGTTGTTTGCTTAATATCAAGAGACAAATATTCAAGAATGTTCAAAAAGAGAACAAATCAAACACTTTATCAATGTAAGAAATGTAATAACAAATTTCATGTAAAAATTCTTAATCAATTCAATAATTTCTACCCAAACAATAAATAAATCAGTCTATCAATCAAAAATGTACTAAAAGTGGTTAAATATAAATGTAAGAGTGTTACAAACTCCATTGTTGGAGGTGCTCCTTACAAAGGAAGTATATGCATAGAAAGATCTGTAAGATACAAAAAGTACTATAAAAAAAGTTAATTCTCACCTAAATAAAGAAACTTGGAAATTATTGTTGCTGAGGTTATATTAAAGAATGTTAAATCTAAAATAGACTAAATGGAATTCTAATATTTTTTAATTGTTCAAAATTTCTGTAAACTAAAAATATTTTTAATATTTCTATCTATAAAATGGATATAAATGAATATGAAATATGCTATCTATGAAATCATTCAACTACATCACCTCTTACAAACCACTCTTAGAGTAGAATTCTTATACAAAAACTTATAAAAATCGACACTCTGCACTTTCAATAAGGCAAACCTTCTTTTTTGGCATATCAATAAGTGTACAATGGGGTAAATAATAGTCTATTTGGCAATCACAAATCTGATTCTGTTATTACTTTTAAAACAATTTGTTTCTCTTTGTAGACTGGTTCTGAACTGGACAAAAATGGGCTTCTGTTCATGCAAAGCACTATTTATTGAAAGTGTTATAGACATTTTTACCATTCATAATAAAAAAAAATAACTATCTATATCAAAAGTTTTCAGCTAAACAAAATATAAACAGTAATTGAAAAATACTGGAAATATTTTTTAATGACACCCATTACACACTGACAAATTTGTTCTTTCCACTAATTCTTCGTTGTTAATGAAAATGTATACCCCTCTTATGGGAAACAATTTGTAATAACCGATTTCTAATTTATTTACAAGGTCAATAATAGAAAGACTGTTATCACATAATATTCCCTTTCCATTAATGCCATACTCCAATAATCTACATTCCTATATGTTTAAAAATCTCCAAATCTGATTTCATAATTTAGTTTTTCAAAACTGAGGTGAACAATTCTATCATGCTTCAATGATGCTGATTTTAAATTCCTTTATTAGGATCTTACAGAGGAAAAATTTAATAAAAATTGTATATCAGTCTCATCTTCACTTTGTTTCTTTTTTTCTATTAGTTGTATTCAAAAAACAATTTTATAATTTTAAATTAAAGGGAGGTAACAACATGATTTAGAGTACCCTTTATTGATCTGCCTATGAGAAGGTTTGCATGGTTAAACTACACAAAGTGAATTTTCAGGCTGATAACATCTGATAAATATTACAACGACTGCTTAAAGCTTGATACAAAAACAGAATTGCATTGCAAGTTGGTTATACAAAAGTCATGTTTATTAAATAATTCTTAAAAATGAAAGAGAACGAAACAAAATAAATTTACAACTTTAAAAAGTGACAACAGGCAGTAAAAAATGATTTTGAAAAAAATAATTGACAAATAAAACAACCACTTATAAATAAAGTAAAATGCTGGTATAATGAAATCATAAAAATCATAAAAATTTCAAACAATGAAAATGATAAGATTCGACCAATTAAAATAAAGCACCAATTTTTAAAAATTTGAATCAACCAATCACATGCTTGTAAAAGTACAGAACATCAATGACAACACAAGCTCACATGTATCAGATCTTTTTTGAAGGGAAAAAAATGGTATGACCAATAAATTAAAATAAATCCAAATTCGGTGACAAACAACATGCAAAACTGAAATTTGAATATCAAAATAAAAGAGTGAAAAACTAATCTCAGAGTATAAAAAGGGAGAAAAGGAGCCATATACTGAAGAACTATGTATTACACGTGAAGGTTAAAAACAGTTACAGGACAAGAGATATAATAATTAGATGTTCTGTAGGTCACCACCATCACACACTCCAGTTACCCAGGAAGCTGTTCGATGAAGGGTCATGAGTCGATGACTGAATCGCCTACAGTGAAATGAAACAGACTATAGTGACCTATTCAATAAAATCAACACCTTTATATAATTCATAAATAAATTTTGTTTTCAGGTAAGCCACACATTTCATGGACAATAGTAGCTTTTTTTTTTATCTACCATTCCAATTTGTCTTGTTGTTTTTGGAGAATTGAGAAGTTATAGAAGTAAATATTTCTTATTTCAGAAGGAAATATAGACCAGTTTCTTTTTATTTCTAGAATATATCTCAACCATAATAACCCAGATGTAGTAAAGGAAAGCAGTCTTTTTCATAGGCAAGTTGCTATAGTAAGAAGTCTATTTTCAAGGAAACAAAGGCCCAAAACTTCAATTTTGAATTTGAATTTCAAATGAGTTTTAGAAATATTAATAGCATGCTTTTAATTTTGTCCATTTAGAAAAGTATCGAAAACATATTGTTCCAAACAAGAACCATTTCAAAGGTACTTTTATACTATACATAGAAAATAAAACAAAACTGCCTAATACTGAAAAAAAATAAGGCTTTACCCTTAAAAATAGTTGAAAGCTTTGCAACTTACAGTAAATTTTGAATACTTTAGATATGAGAAACTAGTAAAGACCACTTAAAGGATAATCCTTAAATAGATATTTGAAATGGATGAAGACATTCTATCAGAAGGTTGGGGTATTTAAAAGACAATATTCAGAGAAAAATATAAACATACAATACAAGCAGAATATCTGCTAGTTCCAATTAAAATTCTTTCCTATACAAGTAAAACTTCTAAGAATTTTGTTAAAAATAATATGTATACAAAATTTTGATCTTTCGATGATCCTTTCTACAATTATAAAAACATGCAAATACATTGATAAATATAAAGTCACATGACAGACATGTGACGTGAGATATACGGTCACATGACATCCACAAAGAACTCACATGGATTTCCCATAGCCATTCTGAAAGACTGTCTACTGCCACTAACATCAGGTGGTAAGTTAACAAGATTGCTATGTGGTGGACCACCAGGCTGTCTGGCGCTCACTATACTTGCTGTTTCAGAATCGCTTCCGCTGTTGGCAGGAGACCTTTTCTGTGACTTTTCTTTGCGACTGCTACTTCCAGAGGCACTGCTTCCTATTGAAGAATATATAGAGAAAAAACATGATTAAATGATTAAAATTCTGTTTCTTTGAAGAAGCATGAATAAATACCTTAAACTAACCATTTTCTTCAATGCGCCCTTATCAAATGAATGTGTATTTAACAGTTAGTCAAGAAGTTTATTTTATTACTACTGATAACTGTAAGAAATACTGACTTTGCCATCTCAAGTTTTAATAGTTACAGTGTGTCTATTCCAGAAATGTATGTATTGAGAGACATCAAGCATCTGATGATCAAATGTAAATGGGGATTAAACAAAAATTATCTCCAAATTCCAACATCTTAACCAACAAACGAAAAAATAAAACCAGAACAGAATGCAATACCATGCAATACCCTCCAATACATTTATTTCTGGAATAGCCTAATTCTTATTTCTATCATAACAATATATTTACATAATATCTTCAGAATACTAAATCTATAGAACTCAATAGTAGGAACATGCATTTAGATAAAATGCAGTTATATTGATATATGACAATTAGTTAAATGCCACTATTTCAATGTAATGACTAGCACTACATGCTCAGATACAAACTACAACAAAATATGTGCAAATTATAAGTTCTATTTTCTATTTACAGAGGTTTTCTCTCTCTCTCACTTTTACTTATTTTCATATATGCAATCATTTCATGGAATAGCTTTCCTGGGGTAATTTATGAATGTTAGGTTTAGTACACTTTAAATCAGAGTTACTCCCCTTACTAAGTTTGATAATTTGGTTTGCCACAATGAAGTGATGAGAAGTATTCACTGTCAATTTCTGGTTTATAAATATATAATTCTTTCACAATACCCTGTCCATCATGATTTTCAGTCACCAAGGATCTAAAATGCTCATAATTTCATATAGGAAGGATGGACAAGAAAATCCAAAATTCACACAATATAATTTGAAAAGTTTTCAAAAAATTAACCGCATTTAAAAAAAACCAACTTCCAATGGTAAGTGCAAAAGGATTTAAGAAACTCAATGTTTTATATTTACATAATAGTTTATTTGTTTTTGCGTACACCATCCACATTTTTATTGTAATTATACATTTTAGTAATCTGAACTAAATACGATTGAGATTTAAAATGCTGATAACATTGACAATTTTAATCTTTGCAGGCAAACTTTACACTGCTTACATGCAACTGATTATAATTTTAAGTATAAAGTCATACTAATGTAATGATTATGAAGGTGATTGGAATATAAGATACATAAAAATTATATGATTATTAATTTACATAATCCACTTCCCTGTTGTTGCATCAGGACTATAATTAGAAATATATAATCAACCAGTAATAGTGATGTATTCATTTGTTTGTTTACCATGTTTGGAAAAATACATGAAAAGCCATAAAAATCAGCAAAAAAGCATCAGAAAATTGTAATCTCCATTAAACAAGCCAGCGATGCATGCTGATCAGGAAACAGCAAAAGCTTCAATTATTGAGCAGAAGCTGTATAAAGAAAGCTCTAATTCTATGACTGATGACTGCAGAAAGATAAGCTCTGGTTCTCTAGCTCTGGATTGGTGTAAAACCATGCCAAGGAGTCTATAAGCACCGACACACCATGCTGATGTGGAACGCCTAACCTGGCTTCCCAGAGTCAGCCTCTTTTTCATCCTTGTTCACTGGTTCCTTAGCAACAGCTTCTGGTTCATTATTGTTGCTAGGAACATCATCCTTCGTTTTGGCATCTTTGCTATCTTTTGATTGGTCTTTGGAACTTGGTTGTGCCTGTGGCGTTTTTTTGCCACGGACATTGTTGTTGGGTTCCTTGTCTATACAGAAGGTTTTGGCTAGAAGTTTCTGCGCAGCTGGTTG
Source organism: Mytilus galloprovincialis (assembly GCF_965363235.1). Classification (NCBI taxonomy): domain Eukaryota; kingdom Metazoa; phylum Mollusca; class Bivalvia; order Mytilida; family Mytilidae; genus Mytilus; species Mytilus galloprovincialis. The sequence continues at coordinate 40,162,636 of NC_134850.1, read as the reverse complement.
GAATTTCATTGGCAAACAACAGGCATTATGAACTGATAAAATTAGATAAAATTGTCATTTACCCTTCTCACAAACAAGGAGGAAAAAAGAATCTTATGTATATGATTTAATAAATCTGAAAAAACAGCATGCACAATTTTACTGTAAGTATAAAATGTACATAAGATATGTAGAGCAAAAAGAAAGGTCCATCTAATATAATATAAAGTAAAAATATTTTGATCAATCAATTGTTTTAATGATTGGCTGATTGAAAAAGAATAGTTTAAACCTGGATTTTAATGATTGGAGTAGGTAGGTAAAAAAAAGATAAATTGCAGGAATAAATAATGCATCAATTTTGTTTCCAAGAGGTTAAAAGTCCAGACTGCCTCAGAAAGCCACACATCTGGGGATAAGTATTCTCATGCAATGATGTTTGATGACAATATATGAGCAAAGCTGGCATTTATATACAGAAACAATATACTTATAAAGAATATAGCAGAAGCTTTTCCAACCAAACAGGCAAAATATAAATTGGTTTTTTTTTTTAAACAAATCCATGTTCAGTCCTATCTTATTTTTTTAAGGATATCTGTAAGTGCAATGTAATGATTGTATTAAAGGTTTCAATGACCAAAATAATTACAATAAAATAGAAAGAATTTACAATAATTTCATGACTTTTTTCTTTTTCTTTCTTTTTTTAATAAATACTATTCAAAGGGAAGTAATCCAAATTGTATTGAAATAAAATAATCCTGTAAAAAAAACACAACTAAAAAAACAGAAATAAAACAGGGTTTTCTCTTAGCAATAAAGAACAAATAGTTGGAAAAGCATATGAAGCAAGTGCTAAATCTACATCAAGTTAGTTTTAACAATGTCTGAATACATCACTATATTGGTTTATTTCACACACATGAAACATTGTTCAACATAAGTTTTCTAAGCTGAAATGCAACAACATGAGCTTATCTGTTTATAATGATCACCTGGCTATTTTATCTGGGCCGACCACTAATGTTTACATTACCCCATTAACTTTCTTGCAAGTGTTTAGATTTATATATTACTTATTAAAACAAAAAGAGAGTAAAAGACTTTAATTAGGTCCATTCAAACAAGCTGTTTAACCTCATCTTGAAACATTTTTTAGTCATTCTTCACACATCCTTTCTTGAATGAGGCTTAAAAAGATTTTATGTCAGGAGTTTTGGGAAGTAGCACATACTTTCTTTTTATATCAGTTCAGATAGATTTAAGTTTATTAAACTTCTTACTAGCTTAATGTAACAATGAGCATCTCAACTTATTTTAAATGAAAAGATAACTTGTATATCACACAAGTGTCAAATCTGTGTATTTTAATATCATTAAAATTAAGTGAAATAAAATATCACATAAAATGTAGAAGTGTGGAAGAAATAAAGAGCATGCAAATAAATAAAATAGGTGGTAAAAGCAGGATTTTTTCGGCCATATCTGAAACTTCCAAATTTCCCCTATACCAATAAGAAACTCAAACTAAATTCCGAGCAGTATACAGCAATAATATTTGTAATAGCCAAGCTAGACTCTATATTATTTCTGTAATTCTGACATGGGTGATGTTCTAACAAGAAAAATGTTCCTAAAATATTTTGGAACTCAAGATTCCTGTTTAGTAAATTTGTAAAGATGCCCATATCATCTTAAACAATTTCCTTCCTATTACCCAGTAATGAACTATATCTCTTATAACGTTTCTTTTACTTTAAATATATTTTGTTGCTGTGAAAAGCCATCTGAGATGTCTTTAGCAGTAAATTTTGGTTCTACATTAATACTGAATTTGCCTCTCGTAAAATATGTTTCAGATATGGCGGATTTTCAAAATAACTGAAAGGACTACAAACCAGAACTATGTAGTGAATTCCGAGAACATGCACGGTCCTGTGGGTGTAAATGATTCCGAGAACCTGCCCGGCTCTTTGGGTCTAAATGATTCCGAGAACATGCCCGGTCCTTTGAGTCTAAATGATGTGTGGCGTTCTGATAAAGCTGCTTGTCTTTATTTTCCCAAAGCTTTTTCAAATGATTGTAAGTACTGACTATACATGTGCAGTCTTTTTGGTTAACTGTAAACAAAGGTCAAAATTTAGGACCATGAATGATTTGTAGCATGACCCTTTGTCACTGAGGACTTTACCCTTAATACTTTTTTCAATCACCAAAATATTTAAATAATTGATGTATTGAGTCATTTTTAAGCACTTAATACATGTATTTCCTATTTTGGACTTTAAAAAAAATCAACAATATAGGCCAATCTCATGTTGATAATTAATATAAATGAGAAAGAATGTAGTTTTCAACTTTTATTTTTTCATTATATAATTCAATTCAAAAATATACCAAATATTTAATGAATATTTAATGTGAATATTATCCTTGACAAATTGATAGGTTTTCTTCTCTGATTCGGGCTTCATGATTAGATCGTCCAAAAAACATTTAAGGTGGTACATAACACTACAGGGAGATAACTCTGTAAAATCACCTAAACGTTTTAATGACGTTGTGTTTTAAGGGAATAATAAGCTTCTCAATGATCAAAATTAGTGTTTGTCAAACTGCTATATAACCAGTGTGTAATTTTTCTAATAAAATGCTTGGTTCAAATTTTTTGAAATTTTTATATATTTTTGTCAAAGGGTCAAAGTAAATACTTCCTCAAAATTTTATGAAAATTAAACGAGCCAAATTAATTTTAGTGAAAGTGTTGGGTACCACCTTAAGTGGAGATGGATTTAAGATAAAAAAATAAATTCCAATTAGACTACGAAAAAAAGGTATGCATATCAACAGGGAATGATTAAAAGCTCATTGAAAGCAAAGTGGGGGAGGTCATACTACATACATAAACAGAAATCATGCAATGGACATTCTCATAACAATAAATTTAGTACAATATCAATTTATATACAATCTGGCAACTGCATGCTAGAACATAATACAGCTGTATATTTCTTTGCCTACTTTTAAGAATTGTTGCTTCAAATATTCAATTTTATCATGCTACATTTTTTTCAGACAATAAAAATATTTTTGTGGTAATCATGGTAATAGTCCACACCATTTTTTTTTTAAATTCCCTAACCCCTTTCTACTAGAGAATAGTCAGTACTTACACAAGGAATAATAATAAGTTAAGTTTTTGTGTACTACTGGACTATGTTATGTGACTACTTAGAATTAGATACTATTTAGAATGTGAAACACTTTGAGTGGTGTTACCATAGCATGAAATGTTAGCTATATTAAATTACTGTGACCTATATTTTGAATTAGTTTCCAATAAGCAGGTGTGTCTAGTTGTGATGCAAAATTTTTAATAGCAATACACATTTGTTTTGAATGCATTTTTTCACACTCTAGCAAGTTGCATAGTAAGCATCTGTGTTGTGCTTGTAGTTTTTCTTTTGAAAAATTAATGTGTCATTTCTTGATTCCATATTCTGCATTCAACTCTTAAGTTTCATACGGCTTTTTAAAATAAATTATAACAAATAGATTTGTTTTCTCACTATTATCCTATTTTATGGTCTTGATTAAGTTTGCAGCAATTTCTAGCTTAAATAACAATATCACAGAACAAAGCAAGGAATATTTGACAATATAAAGCTTGATAACCATGCCACATGCCACTAACCTGATGCGCTGTGTACACTGCCACCACTGTTATTGCCTCCTCCGTTACCAATACTCGATACTCCGATCACACCACCAGCACCGACAGTAGAATTTTTATCCATACCATCAACAAAAGAACCGATATAACTTTGTGAGTCTGTACTAGTATAACTGTACGGGGGTATATAACTAATGTTTTGTGGTATATAAGTATTGTTAGTATAAGGGTATTGATTGTTCCAGGCTGGCGGTGGTAATGGAGCTAACGTATCACGATCAGCTTCAGACACAGAATCAACATCTTCTAAACTTAGTGCAGATAAATCTGAAAAACACAAAACATAGGTATTTTTTAAAAATGTTTGTACACAAGATGGAGGGTATACATTTCAGTATTTAATTTGAACATGTTTTCAAATTAAATATCCTAAAATAAGTCCTATATCACAGTAAAGCATTGATGGCTGTATTTAATCAGGATAATGTCCGTTAGTTATTATGTTTGATTAATGCATTAGATTGGTATTTTCACGCTGCATTGAAGACCCCTTCGGCTGTTATCTGTTCTTTGTCAGGTTGTTGTCTCTTTGACATATTCCCCATTTTCATTCTCAATCTTAAAATCTTTTATTCTGTTCCAAACTTAAACAGATAATTTGTCTAATAAAAGCCCTTCTGTTTTAAATTCTGTTAATTGTATTTTCATATATGAATGTACACATTCTGCTTGTCAAACTATCCATCTTTTTTTGTATGTGAAAGACATAAGTTTTTAAACTGAAAGGTCTTTTTTAAAGAGTCTTGTTGGTCTCTAGGTGCAATTGTTTTGGTTGTTGTTGGCACAAAACACTGCAAATATCTTTGTAGAAAATTAATGAACTTTGAATCTTTGTAGATATACCTGTTCTGTTACTTCCAATACACATACATATTATTGTATCTAAATATCAAGCAATTATACTAGCTTACTCTACTATGCTTATATATCAAAATAATGAAGTTGAATATAGAAATTGTAATCTACATGTAGTATGTTATGATGTACCTGTGAACATTGTTTTTGAATTGAATTTTAAAAGTAGCACTATATCTGAGCTGTTATGGGTATTTCATTACAATTTATAACGTTGTGAGGCCTACCATTTCCTTAGAAAAGGACTTCGCTAGTAAATATGTTAACTGTCGGGAAAGGAAAGGGAACATGGAAGAGAGAAATTTAGTAAATTATTCCAAATTTGCATGTAAAAATCTGAAGCTTTTAAAGTGTACAAAGAGGGGTATATAACTTCTTAGACTTTAATTTTCTTCTTTCCTAAACTAAACTAAAATAGAAATCACATTTTTTTTTTAAATTCACAATATAAATTCTGTATGAATAGTACCCATAACAACTAAACAGATCTATACCTAAAAATCATGTTATTTATAGAAATATTATATAACAGTTTTGATTAGTGATTGTCATGCATGAGTGAGTTATGATAGGAAAGGTCCTTTATATGAGTGAAGATACTGACCTGGATACAGTGGCCCATCTAAAAAGGCAAAACAAGATGAAAGGTCAAAGTGAGTTCAAGGTCAAGTGAATAATGATTCATGCAAGTGTCTATGAAAATGATAATGAAATACAAAATAGACTGATAAAAGGGATAAGTAAAATATCAATCCCAAGTCATGCACAGCAAAAAAATTAGATCACATATCAATTTTTTTTCAAATGATCAACTTTGGTCATCAAACATCACTGACATTATCAGAAAATAGCCAAGCAATGCAAACAGAATTTGCCATTACATTGAAGATTTATAAAGGGAGAAAAGAATTTACAACTATGAATATGATCCTTCTGCTATATATATTCCTTTATTTTCAAATATATAATATTCCTAACTTTATAACATATAGCTTTTTTGTTTTGTTTATCAATTACAAGTTTGAACTATTCTTAATCTAACAAACATGTTTTTGCTATGTGCAGCAACAAGTATTTAAACTGTTCATCAAGTTTTCTTGCAATTGATAAACTTATTCATCTTTGTCCTTCACAACAGATATGGGAGCTGTTATCCCAATTCCTATAAAATACAACTACTTGAATTGCAGAGAGTTTACTAATGAAACAGAAAGATAATCCTGTATGTACACACAATGACATTGTGAGCTACGCACACAACACACCTATACACACACACTAAATTGTACATATATACTTACTTCCATAAATATCACCAAATACATAGTAGCACTGTTCAGAAAATGTTATTTTGTTCACAGTATGTCGAATATATCCAGCTTTTAATAAATTACATGCATATTTTCTAGCATCCCTTCGATCAGTAAAGCCTTCTAGATGAGTAAATAACCAATCAACTAAATCAGATCCTGAAACAAAGAAGGTTTGTTGCATTACACACCAAAAATCTATATACAGTGGATTCATTTATTTTTCGCAGGTACTTACCAATTTCAGTGGATTAACGAACAATTGTATTTTAATGAAAAATATATGTCATGCTTTTGCCAAAGTCTAGATCTGCATACTTGAATTAATAATTATACTATGTAGAACATTTAAATTTGTTAACAACCTGATTTTGTACTTCAGCATGATTTTATGTATTGTTTTTATCCTGATGGCGGTGGCACCGAAACATGTCGATCAATAAAGTTCTGCAGCAGTCCCTTAAGTGTTGTTAAGACTCTCTACATTTTATGTTTTTTATCACAACGACCCTGCATACCCCCAGGTATCCACTTTATGGACTCTACCGTACTACAGACTCACCAGGTGTTGGTTCACTTTCGTTTGTAATTGATTTAAATTTGTTATTCATTGATACCCTCAAAATCTATTAAAATTGGTATCCAATCACAGTTCAAAAGAAAACAATTTACATAATAATTATACATTCTATAAATATTTATTTAAAAGTATGAAATTTTCAGTGGAGCAGAATTGTCATATGATCAAATAGTCTACTGTTCACTGTAAGTTGACTTCTAAATATGTTTTGTGTTTGATATTTTGGTAGGGTGCTTTATTATTAACTTATAACATTGAACTTCTATTTCATTCAAATATATTTACAACAAAATAGATTTCTTATATCTCTGTATTTCAATATTTCATTTTAATCTTATTCTGTCTAATTCTATGCCTGTATTACTGCATGAACAGTGTATTAACTTCTCAATTTCAATCTTAAATCATTAATTTTTTTGGTAATTGATATTTTGTACACAACTTACAATCCATTACTTGCAGTGTTATTCTTACCTATAAAAGCATTGGGTATTGTAATTTTTAGCCACATTCGGTCTCTAATTTCAAGACCAGAATCTGGTTGTGCCATTGCCTTGACAACAGTGGCCATATCTGTGTTAGTGGTTAAATTCAAATCATCAAATCCTGAAAAAGAAATTCAATTATAAAGATGTTTTATTTTATTGATATTTTATTAGGCATGTCTGTAGTTTTTTTGTTGTTGTTGTGAAGTCCCCTGCCAACTCTGTGGTTTATTTTTGGATGTATTTCTTTGTATCGATCCAATGAGTTAAGCCCTATTCAACTGATATTTATAGTTTGTTACAGCACTGTCCCAGGTTAGGAGGAGTGTTGGGCCACACTAAAATATGTAACCCTGCCCCATTATGTGTGTGCCTGTCAGGATCCTGTAATTCAGTGGTTGCCTTTTGTTGATGTGTATCATATTTGTCTTTTCGTTCATTATTTTGTACATGAATTAGTCCATTATTTTTTCTTGATTGAAATGCTTTACATTTGTCTTTCTTAACAATGGTTCAATTACTGGTGTTTTTTATAGTTGTTTCTTTCTCATTTTTGTTTTATGTTTAGTAACAGAGAACTTTATTTGTTCATTAAATGTTACTGTGTTACATGATTGTTACAGATTAAACTTACGTTCGGAGTCAGGTAACGAACTGGTTAATGATGAACTCGTTGATGTCATATTACTAATTGAAGGACTAGGTCCACCAATACCATGCATGAAGTTTTGTTGCATTGCTGTAGTGTGTGCTACCCACGCAGATGGATCAATAGGTCGCACAGGTTCTTGTCGAGGGACTGTAAAATATCCTTTCGGACTAGGATCCCAACATTTGGCTACGACTAGTGTAATTGGACTGTAAAATAAATGAATATCAATATTATGATACAAGTTTTTTTTATTGTAAATCAAAGATCTGAAATGTTTTTACCTTTTATGAATACAAAAAAACAAATTCATCATAATATATGGTTTCTTAAAAACTCAATGTTTAAGAATAAAACATGGGGAAACTCTTATCACAGAAATTCCACACTTCTCACATGGTAAAGAGGCTTTTTAAGTAAACTATCGTTTTAACTTAGATTTCAGGGCACAAGTATAAATATTCTGTCAGGTTTATACTTCAATAATTCTTATATGATTTGCATATCTATAAATACTTGAATTGGATTGGTCAATTAGAATTTTTCTCTAAGTTTACACTTCGATAAACCATGTTTCCGAAACTACTTTTGTAATCTATTCATGCGCGATACACAAGCTTGCAGTGATCCCGGGATTTTCAGCAAATTGAGATTAAAAAACAATTGCATAACAGTTGTGACTATTCTAGTGCATACATAACAAAAAAAGAAAAAAATTTATTGCACTAAAGCTTCGAAAATGTACAAAAATTAAATTTAATAAAATTCCGCGAAATTTCATGAAGGATTTGGCGAATTTACGTCATGGCAAAACACGACGTCATACGAATGGAAATTTCCAAGGGAAAGATTATTTCGTTACGTGTACGCTTCAAATTCGGATAGAATTTAATTAAAATGAAGTTTTTGAGGTAGGTGCTATTTCATTTAAGATTACGTTGTATTTATCGGACATTTATGGTTTTTAGAAAGTCAAGATGGCGGCGTACTCCTTAGTTACGACTTGCCATTGTGCTTTGGATGGTAAATATATATAGTAGCCATCAACCAAAAAATTTTTGGCTGAAGAATTATAAGGATTAAACACATTTTTTCTAGAGGTTATTGATGTGTAAACCGGGGCTCTTACTCACAAACTCAACATAAAAGTCCTTCGGACTTTTATTCAGTTTGTGAGTAATTCGCCCCAGTTTACACATCAATAACCTCTAGAAAAAATGTGTTTAATCCTATAATACTACTAAACTAACAAAATACAAACTAATAACAGATAAAAAGCTGAAAATGGTGGGAAAACATTCAGATATACAAAACTAATTGTAAAAGGATCTAGTTAACAAAGAATATAGTGAAGACATCCGAACTTAACAAGTTTTCAAACAATGGTGGAACAGTGAAGTGACCTTGTAAACTAACTAATAACCAGATGCTTTATACGACCGCAGAGGTTGAACCCTGAACGGTTGGGGCAAGTATGGACACAACATTCAAGCTGGATTCAGCTCTAAATTTGGATTGTGATTAAATAGTTGACACAGCATAGGTTTCTGACACAGAATGAATGTGGTCTAATGAACTTTAAAAAAAAATTTTGCCTTTGAGCAATTCACTATGCCGTTGAATATTAATCCTCTCAAAAAAATGTTTGAAGAAATTTTCTTTTTATTTATGAAATCTGAAATGAAAAATTGACCCCCCAAATTTTTTCAAATCCCTCTTTCCCTTATTTCAAAACTGATCTCAATTCAAATTTCTAAATTTCTAATGAAGTTTGCAACAATAATTACTCATTTAAATACATCATAAAATATTAAAATGTAAAAAAAGTGCTTGTTATCACTGAATGGTAAAGATTGTTTTAATCTATCAGTTGGTAGTAAAAGTGAATATACATTGTATATTGTATAAAACAATGATTTAAGTTGATTCAACTACTATTCTGGACAAAGAAAGATAACTCCAATTGAAATCCAATTGGAATTTCTTGCTATTGCACAATATTGTGCAATTAGATATTTCTTGCTATTGTGCAATACTGTGCAATTGAAAATATTTGCTATTGCACAATACTGTGCAATTGAAGATTTCTTGCTATTGCACAATACTGTGCAATTGAGGATTTCTTGCTATTGCTGAATACTGTGCAATTGAAAATTTCTTGCTATTGCACAATACTTAATATAATAATTTTGGATCCTGATTTGGACCAACTTGAAAACTGGGCCCATAATCAAAAATCTAAGTACATGTTTAGATTCAGCATATCAAAGAGGCCCAAGAATTCAATTTTTGTTAAAATCAAACTTAGTTTAATTTTGGACCCTTTGGACTTTAATGTAGACCAATTTTAAAACGGGACCAAAAATTAAGAATCTACATACACAGTTAGATTTGACATATCAAAGAACCTCAATTATTAAATTTTTGATGAAATCAAACAAAGTTTAATTTTGGACCCCGATTTTGACCAACTTGAAAACTGGGCCCATAATCAAAAATCTAAGTACATTTTTAGATTCAGCATATCAAAGAACCCCAAGGATTCAATTTTTGTTAAAATCAAACTAAGTTTAATTTTGGACCCTTTGGACCTTAATGTAGACCAATTTGAAAACGGGACCAAAAATTAAGAATCTACATACACAGTTAAAAATCGGCATATCAAAGAACCCCAATTATTCAATTTTTGATGAAATCAAACAAAGTTTAATTTTGGACCCTTTGGGCCCTTTATTCCTAAACTGTTGGGACCAAAACTCTCAAAATCAATACCAACCTTCCTTTTATGGTCATAAACCTTGTGTTTAAATTTCATAGATTTCTATTTACTTATACTAAAGTTATGGTGCGAAAACCAAGAAAAATGCTTATTTGGGTCTCTTTTTGGCCCCTAATTTCTAAACTGTTGGGACCTAAACTCCCATAATCAATACCAACCTTCCTTTTGTGGTCATAAACATTGTGTTTAAATTTCATTGATTTCTATATACTTAAACTAAAGTAATTGTGCGAAAACCAAGAATAATGCTTATTTGGGCCCTTTTTTGGCCCCTAATTCCTAAACTGTTGGAACCAAAACTCCCAAAATCAATCCCAACCTTTCTTTTGTGGTCATAAACCTTGTGTCAAAATTTCATAGATTTCTATTAACTTAAACTAAAGTTATAGTGCGAAAACCAAGAAAATGCTTATTTGGGCCCTTTTTGGTCCCTAATTCCTAAAATGTTGGAACCAAAACTCCCAAAATCAATCCCAACCTTCCTTTTGTGGTCATAAACCTTGTGTTAAAATTTCATAGATTTCTATTCACTTTTACTAAAGTTAGAGTGCGAAAACTAAAAGTATTCGGACGACGACGACGACGACAACGTGATAGCAATATACGACGAAAATTTTTTCAAATTTTGCGGTCGTATAACCAGTGATCAATAACACTAGAAGATCTTTTAACAGTAAAAATTAATTGTCATTTACAGTTTTAAGAAACGGTTTTTTATTTTTTTATTTTAAACAACAACTAGAGGATTTTCCTTTAACTTTTCTGAGATACATTTGTGTGTATTTCAAACTAATGAAGTCTGTATCATGATTTTTATGTGTTTAAAACTATAAACTTTTCTTCAAAATTTCACGAGTATTCTTATGGTAAAACAGTTCTTCCACGACTAGAATGATTGACAATTGTTCACTCAGTCCGGAGTTTTATCACCTACCCAGGTTTTTGTACAGCTTCTCTCAGAACTCGAACTGCATCATCATTACTTAAATTTTCAAAACTAATGCCGTTGACTTCTAAAATCATATCACCAGGTTCTATACGACCATCCTGAGCTACAGCACCACTGAAAAACAAATTCATTTATTAATTAAAAGTCACATATATCAGTCAACAGCAATATTTCATGATAAATATTAACTTTTTTTCTTAACAACTTAAAACATTGCATCTTAATATACCTGAATAATATATACTATGCTTGTACATACTACTGAGATGAATTTTTACTTAAAAGTAAGCATTTGATATGCAGCTTTACATGAGTCGTTTATATGAAAAAGAAACACAACCCCTCAATAAATGAATAATTTTTGTAACAGTTGTTGTGTAGTTGTATTTGAATTTGTACTTTTTAAAATACATCCATTATTTACATAAAAAAAATGATATTTAATTATGAGCCAGAAAAACCATGTTTGACAGTGGTTGCAGATAGATTAATGCTATCAAATGGATGACAAAACCAGTAAGTATGCGCTACCAGACCATTGAGGTTGTCACTTCCTAATGATTTGACCCTGTCTGATACTGCTTAATCAGATAATCCTCATGCTTGTTAATTCTGAATCTTCTTTATTTCATGTATTAGAAGAGTATACTATGTATTGATTTATTTGAACAAAATATAGTTTAAACTAATGTTCATGTGCCATAAATTAAGCTGTTCACAAAAAGACAATCTTACCCTTTCATAATAGAACCAACATATATACCACCATCACCACCTTTGTTACTTTGGCCTACGATACTGATTCCTAAAAAGTTGACTGTGTCTGAAATAGAAAGAAGATGAATATCATTTATTCAATCAATGCAGTTTACCCCCACAGTTTGAAGCTTAAATTTTCAAGACTTTGCAAACTTCATAATTGTTTCAATGTTTACCTGTGTAATTCAGAGTATGCTTTTTTTAGTGCTTTGTCAATTTGTCAGTTATTTGGATTTCTCACCTTTCATATTTTGTGATTTGTTCTACTTCTCATGATTCTCTGATTTCTCATGCATTTTATTACAATCAGACTTGAAAAGTAATCTTAAATTGTGATGGTCTTGTCTTTACTAAAGAAGCTGTCTCAATATTGTAACCTGTTGCTTTTTTACATCATATTAAAAAAACTCAGATGTATCCACAAATATGTCAAACAAGAATGTGTCCATAGTACACAGATGCCCCACTCACACTATCATTTTCTATGTTTAGTGGACCCAGAAAATGGGGTAAAATCTCTTATTTGGCATTTAAATTAGAAAGATCATATCATAGGGCACATGTGCACTAAGATTCAAGTTGATTGGACTTCAGCTTCATCAAAAACTACCTTGACCAAAAACTTTAACCTGAAACAGGACAGACGGATGAACAGACAAACGTACAGAAGGACAGATAATGGACCCACAGACCAGAAAACATAATACCCTTCTACTATTGTAGATGGTGCATAAAAAAAAAGATTTTTGGTTTTGTTTGGCAAAGTTATTTTACAGTATTTTATGTAATATTGTCTCATGTCCAAATCTATCAAATCCTGCTTTGTTATCTGTATTTAAAGACTTGTCCGTATGCCTAATAACAGTCTTATTTCTAAATACTGTAAATTCAGAAGTTTTTATTATTGCAAAAAATGCGACTGAGTTGTAAACACAATAATTTAAACTAGCATTTTGAAATATTTCATATGAATAAAACAGGATTTTTCTCAATATCGTAACAATTTAAATCGCATTTAAGTCTAAAATGACAAAATCGCAATAATTTCTGAATTTACAGTAAATGAAGAATGTAACTTTAGTATTTTACATTAATGTTGATTGATTAATGATTGCTAGATGTCATATCAGTGCTAAAGAGGCTGTACAGCAATCAGGTCAAAATCTTTAACAAAAGACATGTTGCAGTCCTTGTAGCAATATTTATACCTGCCACCCCTAAATATGTTTGTGTTTCAATGTAATTTTCTTTTTAACCATACTATTTTTTAACCCCCCCTTACTTACCCATATTTAATGTAACCACAATCACATTTAAGGACATTGTTGAATCTGTAATACTACTAAAGGACGATGCCTGAAAAGAAAAAAGAAAGACATCACAATTTTGTTAGTATTGAAATTACAAATATCTCTTGTCATTAGAGTCAGTGAACATACATGTGAGCCAAATACACAAGGGTTGAAATGTTGAGCCGATAAAGCCAGGGGTCACCATACCAGGCGAAGTGAGCGACAAAGTCGCTCTAGGTCTCCCCACTTCGCTCTAGAGAAGCTCCAGGGAGAAGTTTATGTCGCCCTCGATTTTCAGTAAAATTCCCCAATGTCACCTCATGATTTTTGAGAAATTCTCGATTCAAACGTAAACGACCGATAGGTATTGAAATACAAAGCATGTTTCCCCAAATTCAGAACTGATTTCTCCGCGATAGTATCATACATCAACGTAAAAATTGCATGCCCGGGTGTACTATAAGCAAGAAAAAAGAAAAATCTCGATTTTGTTATGATTGTTTATTGTCCGCCATCTTTGTTATTGAAAATTGTAGATGGCGCCATTTCATCTTTTCATCTCTCATCATTTACCTTATCCATATTGAAATGCACTATTAATTTTTATGTTCTTATATTTACTGACAAAATGTGATGTCTCATAAAAAAATTCAGATTTCTATTCAAAAACGGAATATTATCAACTGGTATTCGCTTGTATTTTTACTACGTATGTAGTTACCTTAAGAACGCTGCCGGGAACCAGCACAACAATTATAAACTACAAAACGCAGTCGGTTTTTTGTTCAAGATTTTGTTTTACAGACTGATACATGTGCTTTGTTTCAGCTAAAGGTCCTTTAAACAGTATTTCAATGAATATCTGCTTATTAATTTGATAAGGAACGGCAATATTTACTTCCAAAGTCGTATATTTTTGAAAACACATGTCAAACAGTTTTCTCTCTGAATTCTTATTAAATATTATTTTAACAACAAATGCATTTTGAATCATGATCTTAGCTATGAAGGACAGTGAAACCGTATTTTAACTTTTCTTAATTGAATATCATTTTTGTTTTAAAAGGTTCTTGGACTTGGTTTAATTTTAAAATCTTTGAAATGCAGCATAATTTGATCCAGGTCAAATCTTCAATTCATTCAGACCTACCAGAATAAACATAGCTCTTATGTCACTAACTTATGGTCCTTATGTCATGATATTTTTTGACAATTTGTATAGGATCACATTTACATAAAAAAAGTATTTCAGACTACAAGCATGGCAAGACAAGGACTTACAAAATGTACTTCCTTAGCAATTGTCATGAAAAAATGATTAGAAAAGTAACAACAAATTTTATTCAATAAAAGTATAAACGCGATCTGTTGATTTTCCCTGAAGTCTCCCTGTTGGGCCTTCACTTCTCCCTGAAGTCTCCCTGTTGGGTCTTCACTTCTCCCTGTTTGGCTGCCAGGGAGAAGTGACTTCTCCCTATAATTTTGAAGTGTGGTGACCCCTGAAAGCTTCAAGGAATAATCAAAATTTAGAAATTTTTTGGTGCATTAATTATTGCAATAGCTGAACGATGGTACACAAATTGTGTAAAATTCATATAATTTCAGAACATACTGAGTACTGCCAAATCTTTAAGTGCAAAACCTTTTCAATCAAGTTATTTGCAATAATAAAATTGTCAAAGATGTTTCTGAATAAAAGTATGTTAATCTAGAAATAACATTTGTGTTAAATATATATGCCAATTGTAGATTTGAAACCATAACTTGATTGTGCATTTAGAAGTTTAACTCTCTAGCTAATTGTTAAAATGTACACTGTTCAAAGTGTGTCTTATATTGTAAGCCCATGCAATGCATTAATTTAGAAAGTGCACAGATTTTCAAAACTTGCCAGTAGCTGTTGAGAATGCTCAATGTACTAGTAATTAATTTAAAATCTCATTATACTGTTTACTAATTAGCATTTGAAAAGTTGTCAAAGTTTTTTTTTTTTATTCTAACTAAGAATACTTTTAAATTGTTCCCTACCTTAATAAATCCCTACATCTCCATTTACAAATTACAAATATCATAAAATCTAACATGCCTTACATTTTATTAATACAACTAAATTTCATTCAATTATAAGAAGCATATGTCCACTGAAATAAATTGTTCATCTAAAAACGTGTTGCATCATCAAATTATAAAAGTTTGATGTATAATAATGAATCGCTTTGAAAAATAAATTATTATCAAAAACATTAGATATCTATATTATGTTCAGGCAAACCAGCCTGCTTTATTCAAAGCATTTACACTTACCACCTAGAACATATTTTAATGTGAAGAATAGCAATTAAAATAGAGTGTTCAAATATTTTTTAATCTAGTCACATATCGGTTATTTTTTGTTTTGTTAATTGTCAATGTGTTTGTGTCTAAACTCACTAGTAATATATTTTGACAGTCTTAGACCTAGAAACTGATCATCTCATTGTTACTGAGTGTGAATTCTTATGTCCAGTGATGCATGCATAGCAGGAAACGCTTACTCTGAATTTGACGCTACTTTTGAAATTCATGCAATTCCCTCAGTTTGTTTGTTTTCTTATTTTGTCCCTATTTAATCAATTTAAAAGATTTTAATAATGGTAAACTACTGTAACCTTAAAATTGCATATAATGCTTTGTTCAGCAGTATTCGACCTTTTTAGGACCAGCATAAGCACAAAGCATAAATAAACAATTGTTGCAGAAAGCATGTCATGGAACAATTATTTGTATTTGTTTGCTATACACTTGTCACTTCTGTGTAATTACCCGACTAATAGGGGGCATCCGATGTTTCCGTCTTTGTCGTCTCTTTTGACGGCCATATTTTGAGGCAGTTCGGTTGGTTGTGTCTGTGACTGTAGAAAATCGACTGTCATCGTCGGTATCAAAGAAACTAGTGGTGTCTATATCACTACTGAGCACGGTGGAAGAATCGTATGAATGACCATGATGTTTACTGTGACCGTTAGTTCGAGGTGGACCTGAAACATACAAAAAAGAAATGAATATCATCTTCAGTGTTCATCCAGATGATCCTACTTCTAACTTTCTAACAATTAACAAAAGGATCTGTTCAAGATCAATAAATCAAAGCACTGTAAGCGCTGTAGGCAGTTAACCAAAAACCAAGCCAAACATAATTATAAAAACTGTTGCAACGTTGCTTCAATTTTTTTTTAAAGATTTTTAAAAAGAACAAACATTTAACATTCATATATTGTACATTTATGTTCATTTAATGAATTAATCATTTAGGCAAATAATTCATATTTTGTCGAAGTTTTTTAAAGCAACGCATATATCAAGTATATTTTTTTCATGGTCATAGAGTCTGCAGTGATACAAGTTTGCAATGATTGCAGTTCTTCTAGTTGATAGTTAACGTTGGTATTAGTTGACTGTTAGTAGTTCAAGTTGACTTTAGTACGAGCTTGTAAAAGTATGAATGGACTTGCTTCCATGGAAAGAAAACTGAGTTTGTGTTCAACAGTACAAAAGTTATGAGACACACATCAGACAAATGTTTAATACTACAGGGATTAAAGGTGAGGTCTGTCTAACCTGTCCATAGTAAATGTAAATGTCCCCCACATTCACCCCAAGTCTATGATTTCTGAGTTTGGAATAAAATGACAGGTAATTATAAAAACAGTTGGTCAAACATTCTTCGGCTTGAAAGATATGTTTTCTTTAAAATGAGCCATATGAAAATGAAAATTTTTATAGGACCAGAAATAATTCAAATTATAATTAAGGTAAATTCTTTAAACCTACTAATTATTTTCCATCAATAAATTTTTTTAATTATCAAAAAAATGATTGTAACATAATGCTGTTACGAAGTCTTCCAAACAAAGTTCCCATAATTATTCATTCCCATGGTCGCCTGAAATTGGACAAGGTCTAGTACATGTTGGTTAGGTCTAGCAAAGAGACATGCATATGTGACGTCCATGAGATTGACATTGTATGTCATTCAATCTTTTTGAAATGACAAACACGAATGAATATGGCAGATTTTACAATAAGAAGGAATTATTGTTTTTTTGTATCCATCAAAAAAGCAATTGCTGAAACTGTGAAACAGACTGTGTAATATTAATGGAGTAATGAATTATGTTATTGAATAAAATGTGTCTTTCTGAGTAAATAAAAATAAAAATTACTCTGTGTTTGTGTTTTTTGTTAGAATTAGAGGGTTTTCAATTTCAAAATATTGGACATGGAATAGACATCATGACCTACTTTACTGACATCCAGCTTATTTGGAGTGGAATTTTGAAGTATTATTTATAAGTTGAGCCTAATAACATGGACTTATATTTTAATAAAAAGTCTTCTTTTGTGTTTTAATCATAACTTTAAGGCAGATTTTTATTGGTAAAGGCTAAAAAAGGTAATTTAATAATATTGTTGCTAACGTCACGTCTTTTCCGTCCATTGTGGTATGTCACGATCCCAATTTTCCTTTTGGTTCTCAGACAGGCCATTGTAGTTATTTTTATCCCGGGTTTTATAAATAATTGAAAATAGCAATCATATTAAATTTGGATGACGTAAGGGGGTCAAAGGACTTGAGGAATCAATATCATTGGCTGTTTTATTTTTTGCGAACGTTACTACTTGAGGTTTCCGTCCAAATCAGTGTCACGTGAGCAACATATATTTAGATCTGTAACTCTCCTGTATAGGAGTTACGATATCGCCCTTTGCAGAAATAGATTCGGAGTCAGTTTCTTCACATGATGGGGTAGCAAAGAAGGTAAGTTGTATGTAATATCGTTACAAGAGGACCTTAAATGTATTCCGTCCATCAAAAAGACGTTCGCAACAAAACGTAATGTCATGATAGTAGATGTTGCTAATGTTACTATTACGAATTGGTTTCTTGTGTATTCATTTGATATAAAGTACACCTGCAAATGACATTCTGTATATTTAGAAATTCTAAACCAGACTGTACAATTTTATTACTCCAGGCATATATTAAACATCACTGTGTGCATACATTTTAACTTTTAAAGATGTTGTTGCTCATGTGACATGTCCAAATGTCGCTAATGTTACTCATTTTTGTCTCCGTCACGTTAGCAACATGAAAGTAGGAGACAGAACACAATACTGTAAAATCTGCCATATGGTTTAGTTTAGGAGTTGGTATTTCAATCTTATACAAGTTCTCAAAACACACACAAGAGGGGGTGGGTGACCCTAGGGACTACCCTTATATTTCATTTAATGTGTTATCTTGTCCCATACATATAAGTTCTCAAACAGGAGGGTGTACAGTGACCATAAGGACCCCCTTATAATTCATTTGATTTGTAATATTGTCCCATACATAAAAATATATTGTTTAAGATTGTGGATCTCGACCGTTATAAATTCTCAAACAGAAAGGGGTAGAGTGGCCCCACGAACTCCACCTATATTTCATATGATTTGTTATATTGTCCCATACATGAATATATATGGTTTAGGGGTGGGGATCTCGACCGTTTCCAAGTTCTCAAATAGGAGGGGTGGGGTTACCCGCAGGGAATCCCCCTATATTTCATTTGATTAGTTAAATTGTCCCCTACATGAAGATATATGGTTTAGGGGTGGGGATCTCGACCGTTACCAAGTTCTCAAACAGGAGGGATGGGGTGACCCCCAGGGACTCCACCTATATTTCATTTGATTATATATATATTGTCCCATACATGAATAAATATGGTTTAGGGGTGGGGATCTCGACTGTTTCCAAGTTCTAAAACATGGAGGGGTGGGGTGATCCTAGGGACTTCCCCATTATTTCATTTGATTAGTTATTTAGTCTCTGACATACATGAATGTATATGGTTGAGGGGTGGGGATCTCATCCGTTTCAAAGTTATCAAACAGGAGGAGGTAGAGTGGCCCAATGGACTCCACCTATATATCATATGATTTGCTTACATTCAGGTATCATATAATATAGTTGCACTATTTGTGCCTGTCCCAAGTCAGGAGCCTGTAATTCAGTGGTTGTCGTTTGTTTATGTGTTACATATTTGTTTTTTGTTATTTTTTTTTATATAAATAGGGCCGTTAGTTTTCTCGTTTGAATTGTTTTACATTGTCTTATCGGGGCCTTTTATAGCTGACTATAGTGTATGGGCTTTGCTCCTTGTTGAAGTCCATACGATGACCTATAGTTGTTAATGTCTGTGTCATTTTGGTCTCTTGTGGATAGTTGTTTCATTGGCAATCATACCACATCTTTTTTTTTTTTTATATAAGAAAGTTCCAGCTATTTTAAATGACCTATCAAAATGGAGAAGAAAAAAATACCCCTTGAAATTGCAGTAATATGTTTAACTTTAAAAGCATCTAACATGCATTACCAACATTTATCACTGATAAAGAAAATTTATACTGTTACCAGGAACATATATATTGTCAGATAAACTGTTCCCAGCTGTCACATTGTATTGGATTTTGACATTAAAATTCGTGTACAAAATATTTTCTGCTTTTTCTTTCTTTTACATATATGTTTTGGTTTTCAATTCTAGTGTTTATATTTCTTTACCATGCAAAGATGTATTTTGTCACCTTCTGGATTTTTTAGTTAATAGCCAAAACCCGGGATTACCCTTATCCGCTTATGGAATCGGATCCGATATTGTAATTGTCTTCTCGCGGCAGCCATTTTGTTTTCAATGTTGTTTTTAACAGATAGTGAGATACGATTTTACTCGGATTTACACATTATATGTCGGCGATTTTCTGTATAAAGCTAGCGGTTGAACAAATTGAACATCGCTGTCATAAATAGTAATGATGAAAATAAGTTTGAGATCGTTTATTAGATCGAAACTTTGGTAAAAACGTTTGCAAAGTTATTTTTTTATTTTCTTTCAAGGTCCGTCGGGCATGTCGGGCGTAGCTAGTAACCAAGTAGAAAGTCCGACTGCAAAAGTGGAATGTCGCAGACCTCGGACAATCGCTAATTTGAACCCCTGCGTCCAAATTGAAAAGATACGAAAATTTCGTCTTCTAATTCAAAATTGCCGCCAACAGCGTGATCAGTTGAACTTATATTAATAGACTACTGACGTAGTTGACTACGTATTGATGACACAATATTCCTACGACTTTTGCAATTTGGGAAATCTTAACTACTTGTCTTTAGAGATTTACGGCGATTAAATATTTCATACATTTGTTCTTTGACATCTTAGCCAAAAGCTCGGGGGACAATAAACTACATAAGGATTCCTAATGTGCTCTACTTTCTATGTGCAACTTCAAAACTTTTGGGAAAATCGACGATCATTTAAGGTTTTTCTGGTCATATTTTTTGTAATCCAGAATGAAAAGTATGAAAAAACTGTCCAATAAGTTATAAATAACCATAGTAGCCAGCTAGATGATAACAATGGCACGTATTTCAGCATTTATTGGGTAGAACACAAATCCAGGGTGCTCGCATAAGGCAGCTTAACTGCCTAAAAATGTATATTGGATAAGATTACTGTCCCTTCAACATATCTTACAACACTTTTATTTCAATTATTACAGCACTATCATGACAAAACAGCATTATGTAAAATGTATATCAAATCCTTATGTTTTATATAAGTCTGACTTGAATAACATAAACCATGTAGGAAGTTTATTATCATAATAAACATAAACAATACTTTTATACAATTATATATCAGTATTTATTAATAAGTTTTCCACAGATAAAAGACCTTGTTGTGTGTAAAATTAGTTATTATATAATTTTTATCTGTTGATATAAAAATATGATATTGCTGAAGATGAAATTCTTACAATTATCTGCTGTAATAAGTCACATAAATAAACCTTCCAAGTGCATATGGCACTCTTTACTGAATGATTTAATCAACGATCAAAGATTTAATACAAAGAACTTCTTAAAAACGTTCAAAACCTAAAAACAGAGGCTTATAATTTACAGTAAATAAACAGTTATAGTAATAAACCCACATCTGTTAACATTTGTAACATTGTATTTATATTTACTGTTTCACTTATAAATATAACTGCAAATGCAGGGTGGAGTTTTGCAAAGAAAGTGCTTTTCAATTAACTATATAGTGATAGAAAATCTTTTATATAATAAGGTATGTTCACAAGTTGGTAGTAAATCTCAAAAATTGTGATCTTTAATAATGTTAATAGGAATGATATCTCTCACCAACAAAATTGATGAAATGCTGACATTTTAGAGCAACCAACGTTAACCCCTTCATGAAGAAGAGTGTAGATATGTAAAACAGGAATATGAAACCATTCCTTACTCATACTATGATATCTACATGTTCAGTAAACTATAAAATCTGGAATAAACCCAGAATTTGGCTTACACTGTTATATAATTGAGTTAATCATATCATAATGAACACTTTTACTAAGCATCAAGTTGATTTGACATAACATTCATGGTAAACAACCTTCACCAAAAACTTAAACCTGATCTTAAATAGACAGACAGACGGACAGACAGACAGACACACAGACTGATAATAATGCCATTCTTCTATTATAGACCTATTAGGTGGGGCATAAATAAGCATTACCAATTGGTACCTAATCTATAAGGAAGACCTTAATTGAGGGGTATTTATTGGTATTTATGACATTCAATTTCTGATCATCAATAAGTCTGTGATAACATTCATCAGTTTTTGACTTTAGCAGCAACTTTAATTCTCACTATTAGCAGCAACAAAATCTGGTAACCCAACTACCGCACTCCTGATTCACCACTTACTGAGATTTTTGTTTACACTGGTAATGGTCTACACAATAACTAAAACATCACCTTAAAAGTCAAATCTGATAACTTATCAATTATTCTTTATTATAGGTTTTTAGGGAGGATTAGGACAATTTACACATGACTGTAAATTTATCAAAGTGAACCTATTAACACTGTTTATATGTTTATGTACTTTTAATATTTAACATAAACATCCAAACCTATCAACTGCTCTATTAAGCATGTATCCTTATCATGTAAACCTGCCTGTGTTTCAGTGCATGGAAAGAGGTGTGTGTATTTACTTTAGATACTATCAAAATACATTCACCTACTTAAGACTTTAGGTGCTTGCCCAAGGGTGAAGACTATATGTACCTTTTAAGTAAACTATTTGAAGGCTTTGTTTTCATCTGTACTTTTTACAGATAAGTGAAAATTTGTAGATTTATTTGAGTCAGCTATGCAACCACAGTTCCTGTTTGGACCTTCATCAGTTTGCAACTGTTCATGATCAACTCCAGTCTTAATATAGATTAATCTCCTAAAGCAATTTACACACTTATTAAGAATCATTGATCCTAAACTGATTTTAGACACAACAAACCTGCCATAAGTTATTCTATCATTTTGTCTTTTTCTAATTTACTGATATACTGATCTTTACTACTAAACTGTAATTGTACTAAAGTGACAAACAATTACATTTTGTAAATTACATCTTTTCTCTGCCAATGCTATCCTATACTAAAATGTACACCCAAACATCTAGAAAATGTAACCTTCATTGTTTAAGATATTGACTATGATTGCTGAGACAAATTGGCTAATGTAGATATGACTTGTGTTTATCATTATAACTAATTAGTAGGTTATATCACAGATGTGAGGATAGCTTTGTCTGGGATCTCACTTCAATACACAAATTATTAAAGATTTATTGGTCCATTTCACCTGCATGAAAAGCAGGTGAAGTCATACCCTTGGGTGAATACAGTCTATATCAAGTTATACACCTTGCTATAAAGATTTTGTGGTCTATCACTTTACTTAACCTTTTTGGCGTTTCCAAAAGCTGGACAAATCATCCTCAATACCATTTCTTTAATTCAACTAAAGACAGAATATATTATTCGGTGAAAACAAATGTATAGCTTGAGTACTATATCGAAATGTTGAAGTCAAAAGAGCTGGACACAAAGATTTCTTTTGTAAGAGCCTATTAACCCCATTACTCTTGTTTTGATTGATCATACGTCCTAATACAGGAGTGAGGAGATGTTGTGTAAAAGCACCTATATTTCCAAGTGAAAGATTTCCAAATGGTTAGCTGGAGTAGATAGAAATGTGTCTATTTGTTGACTACTCTTGTCAAGCAGTAACCACAATATAAATTAATTGATTGATTGATTTGGGTTTATTGCCACTTTCATTTCAACACTATTGTGCTATTTCATAGCAGTCAGTTTTTATTGGTGGAGGAAGCAGGAGTACCCAATGAGAATCATCAATCTTTTAGTATAAATAACTAGAGGCTCTAAAGAGCCTGTGTCGCTCACCTTGGTCTATGTGCATATTAAACAAAGGACACAAATGGATTCATGACAAAATTGTATTTTGGTGATGGTGATGTGTTTGAAGTTCTTACTTTACTGAACGATTTTGCTTCTTACAATTATATCTATAATGAACTTTGCCCATTAGTAACAGAGAACTATATTTGGTAAAAATTTACATATATTTACCAAATTAATGAAAATTGTTAAAAATTGACTATAAAGGGCAATAACTCCTTAAGGGGTCAATTGACCATTTAGGTCATGTTGACTTATTTGTAGATCTTACTTTGCTGAACATTATTGCTGTTTACAGTTTATCGCTATCTATATTAGTATTCAAGATAACCAAAAACAGCAAAATTTCTTTAAAAATTACCAATTGGAGGGCAGCAACCCAACAACCAGTTGTCCAATTCATCTGAAAAATTCAGGGCAGATAGATATTGACTTGATTAACAATTTAACTTCTTGTCAGATTTGCTCTAGATGCTTTGAATTCATAGTTATAAGCCAAAAACTGCATTTTACCCCTATGTTCTATTTTTAGCCGTGGCGGCCATCTTGGTTGAATGGCCAGGTCATCGGACACATTTTTCAAACTAGATACCCCAAAGATGATTGTGGCCTAGTAGTTTCAGTGGAGATTTTGTAAAAGATTACTTAGATTTATGAAAAATGGTTAAAGATTGACTATAAAGGGCAATAACTCCTAAAGGGGTCAACTGACCATTTTGGTCATGTTGACTTATTTGTAGATCTTACTTTGCTGAACATTATTGCTGTTTACAATTTATCTCTATCTATAATAATATTCAAGATAATAACCAAAAACAGCAAAATTTCCTCAAAATTACCAATTCAGGGGCAGCAACCCAACAACCGATTGACCGATTCATCTGAAAATTTCAGGGCAGATAGATCTTGACCTGATAAACATTTTTATCCCATGTCAGATTTCCTCAAAATGCTTTGGTTTTTGAGTTATAAGCCAAAAACTGCATTTTACCCCTATGTTCTATTTTTAGCGGTGGCGGCCATCTTGGTTGGTTGACCAGGTCACGCCACACATTTTTTAAACTAGATACCCCAAAGATGATTGTGGCCAAGTTTGGATTAATTTGGCCCAGTAGTTTCAGAGGAGAAGATTTTTGTAAAAGATTAATTTAATTTATGAAAAATGGTTAAAATTGACTATAAAGGGCAATAACTCCTAAACGGGTCAACTGACCATTTTGGTCATGTTGACTTATTTGTAGATCTTACTTTGCTGAACATTATTGCTGTTTACAGTTTATCTCTATCTATAATAATATTCAAGATAATAACCAAAAACAGCAAAATTTCCTCAAAATTACCAATTCAGGGGCAGCAACCCAACAACCGATTGACTGATTCATCTGAAAATTTCAGGGCAGATAGATCTTGACCTGATAAACATTTTTATCCCATGTCAGATTTCCTCAAAATGCTTTGGTTTTTGAGTTATAAGCCAAAAACTGCATTTTACCCCTTTGTTCTATTTTTAGCCGTGGCGGCCATCTTGGTTGGTTGACCAGGTCACGCCACACATTTTTTAAACTAGATACCCCAATGATGATTGTGGCCAAGTTTGGATTAATTTGGCCCAGTAGTCTCAGAGGAGAAGATTTTTGTAAAAGATTACTTTAATTAACGAAAAATGGTTAAAAATTGACTATAAAGGGCAATAACTCCTAAACGGGTCAACTGACCATTTTGGTCATGTTGACTTATTTGTAGATCTTACTTTGCTGAACATTATTGCTGTTTACAGTTTATCTCTATCTATAATAATATTCAAGATAATAACCAAAAACAGCAAAATTTCCTCAAAATTACCAATTCAGGGGTAGCAACCCAACAACCGATTGACCGATTCATCTGAAAATTTCAGGGCAGATAGATCTTGACCTGATAAACATTTTTACCCCATGTCAGATTTGCTCTAAATGCTTTGGTTTTTGAGTTATAAGCCAAAAACTGCATTTTACCCCTATGTTCTATTTTTAGCCGTGGCGGCCATCTTGGTTGGTTGACCGGGTCACGCCACACATTTTTTAAACTAGATACCCCAATGATGATTGTGGCCAAGTTTGGTTTGATTTGGCCCAGTAGTTTCAGAGGAGAAGATTTTTGTAAAAGTTAACGACGACGGACGACGACGACGGACGACGGACGACGGACGCCAAGTGATGAGAAAAGCTCACTTGGCCCTTCGGGCCAGGTGAGCTAAAAAGACAAGGAATCAAAAATATTATATCATCCATAAGTCTACAGAAAACTGAAATTTTGTGCATGTTACATAACACTTTTTTTTATAAACAAAGATATATTTCTGATGAAGAATATGTTTCCCCATCGTTCCCCTCAGAATCACCTAACAGTATATATTATTTTCCCTCCTTGTGTATTTTTAATACTAGAGATAAAAGAATACTAAGATCCCCTGAGTTAATGTAAGATATGATTATATAACACACAGCCATCATTACAGTGTAATTTACTGGAACAGTTTATAATGTGACTGCACATGGTATGCATGTGTTATCTCTTAAAGTTATAAGCAAATGTGTAAATTTTAAAAGCATCATTTTTGTACAGAATTAATTGAAAACTTGAATAGCCTCAAATTGTTGAGATTAAAGTTTAAGAAATACTTTCAATTTGTTTTTTTGGTAGTTTTTCTCTATTGGGTTCGTTAGGATTTAAAAAGATTGAAAGATGTAAATACTAATATTAGAAGTTGTTAAAAGCTTGTTTTTCATTTCCTATTGGGCAGCAATTTGTTTATGACAATGCATGTTTTGCTGCTATCAGATTTTAACACCGATTTGAATTCATCAATTTTAATTAACTTTCAAAATTTGTTTAGATAACTATTAATCCTTTTTTTTTACATTAAGGAACACCTGTAAACCATTATAATGTGCCACCTACGGAACCATTAAATCTGACTAAAATCATTTGAACTTGCTTTTAACAGCTTATTAAAATTCATTTACACAATAAATAAATATACTGCAGTTCTTATCTATCTATCTTATTAAATACCTATCATGCAAACTTAACAGTACATTTGAATATTCAAAACCCTCTTGAATTCAAAATATAAATAAACAATTAATGTGTATATGTTTAATTTTAAATTTGACTTATTATCATCTATTGTTAATTTGAAACTTATCTTTCTATCTTATTAAATACCTATCATGCAAACTTAACAGTACATAGTATGTTGAATTCAAAATATAAATAAACTATTGACTTTTGACTAATTTTCGGCTAGTATTAATTTGGAACTTGAACTGTCATTAACTTCTATGTATTAATCACCCAATAGAGTGGAATAGTTCATTACCTTCTAGGTATTAATCACCCAATGAAGTGGAACAGTTCAATGATTTAAGATTAGAGATAAGTCTCCTTCAGGGTGGTCATTTTGTTACAGACTTATCTTTTGAAACAGTAGGAGCATGACTGGTAATATCTGATCAAACTGTTCAGGAAAAAATCTTTGTTAGTAAGAATGTATCCAGCAATTATTTTAATCTGTTCTACGACTTTAAAATTTTACTTGGCTACTGAATATATTGATATCTAGATCATTTTTCTAACACCATGCATAACTGAAAAAGTTAACTTGCAAGGTTTCATATGCAATCAATCTTACTATTTATATTTAAACTTAAAAAATTTAAATATTGCTCGCATTAATGTTCTTCAATGCATAAAGAACAGCAATTGATATCTACCTATGGACAGACCATCAAAATCCTTCCAACAAAAGGAGACAAAAGCAAAGAAAAACACAATATTGGACTTACTTTAACAATGTATACCGGTAGATTTACTGTTGTAAGTGGAAACTTTGTACTGATAAACCTGTAAATTTCAACAAACTTTTTCAGAATCCAAAACTTTAAGCAGCTTTGATATGACTACAAAACAAATCATGTATACTTCAAAGCTCTACTTACCAATAGGATCCCCTGGTCGTCGGAAATTGTGGTTATAACTGTGTTGGCGAGAACTCCGTGGACGATCTGAAAATGCATAGAATAAAGCTTTAAAACACATGAAAATTTACGTCTTGTAATCCATAAACAGAAAATTTAAGTCTTTTTTTAGAAAAAAATATTCATTATGCATTAAGACTTTGGACTATAAAATACCTTCTGACCTTTTTATTTTTAAAAAGATTAAAACTTTTTATTCAAAACACTGAACTGTATCATAAGTATTACTGAAGGAAAAAGGTTCTTGCAATTAAAAACTCTCAATTACAATTTTTTTTTCATGTGGATGTCTATGAAAAGGTTCTAATCTTTATTTTAATCCAATGAAAATGAAATATGTATTCATTTAGAATGTTAACCCCTCTTGAAAACTCTTGTTAGGCTGGTGTGAAAAATTTCAAGTATGGTAGCTAAGAAAGAAAATTTATTAAAATCTTGCTTATCAAAACAGTATTTTGTAGTTAAAATATTTTAATAAAACATCCTCGGTTTAATAAATATGTCAACTGACTGACACCTGGGTACAAATTTTATCAACACAATAACACAGATTTTGTAATAAATAGAATCATCAATGGATTTTAATAATGAATAGAATTTAACACTTTTGGTCAATAAAAGAACTGAAAGGTTTCAATTAATAGTACTAGCAATAATGTCATCATGGAGAAAGGGAATTTGAGAGTTCTGTCTACAAGAATGACTCTGCTTGTCATTGGTATACAAACTGACCAAATATTTGAACTGGTTAACTAATTTATTTAGTAGCTATAAACTAGCCATTACTTCTAAATGACATATATTAATTATTTGTTATAAACATTTTCAAATATGTGTACACAAAAATGGTCACCAAACATTTCTCTTTCTCTCTCTCTCTTTTACTACTTTTACATGTAAAATTGAGAATGGAAATGGGGAATGTGCCAAAGAGACAACAACCTGACCATAGAGCAGACAACAGCAGAAGGTCACCAACAGGTCTTCAATGCAACGAGAAATTCTGGCACCCGGAGGCGTCCTTCAGTACCTGCAATTGATAACTTAAGTTTTCTAAACAGAGATATTTTCTAAATAGTAAAAGCAAGGATTTGTATAGTCTTACTATACAAATCTTTGGTAAAAGCCATTGCAAAGATACTTTTCTAAGCTATTTCCAGTAATAGCAGTGCCGATGACCAATCACATATGTCATGTACACATGTATAACACAAGAACTTATCAAAATCATTTTTTATAATGACACAGAAACCTAACAAATATTTGTATACTTTAACAAAGACTATCCTTCCTAAACCAATCATCAAAACATATGATTTGTATATTGACTCCACACCTGAAATGATGTAGACATTGCACATGCAGAGCTCTAATGATGATACACATTACAGACATGTTCTCTCACACCTAAACACACAATTACAATTAGCATTTACATACAGTAATGTTTGTTTAGATAATTAACCCACCATTATGTTTCAAATCTTTCTACAGATGTTTGAAAATTTTCAGAAAAACCAATGTCTTATGTAACGATTAGATACATCTGTGTAGCTACAGCGGAAATAATAATGATAGCTTTGACAGATGTAAGAACGCATCAACAACGACAAGATATACACCTTACATACAGGTTGGGTGTTCACAAGTTATGGCATCATATTGGACAAGATATACACCTTACCTACAGGTTAGGTGTGGGTGATCTCACAAGTTGTGGCTTCATATAAGACGTACTATTATTCACTGGGTTTATTAGTAGGATGTTTCGTTCCACTTAAGAAACTGCCTGTACCACCAAGTCAGGAAAATGACAGTTTTTCATTTGTTTGATTTTGCCATGTGATTATGGACTTTACTTTTTGAATTTTTCTCGGAGTTCAATATATTTGTGATTTTACTTATCACTTCATTCTCTGAGAGTATGGACATTTAAGTATCTCACAAGAAGGATTTCATGCTAAAAACCAAAACAGCTGTGTACCAATTACATGGATGACATTACATTTATTATAATATAAATTTTCAATAATTGAAGACATAATAAAAGTAGAATCAATTTAAGATAGATGACAAAAGATTGACCTCATATGGTCTTACAAATATATTAGTAGTAAAATTTCAAGACAAAGTAATCAAATTTATCGCAAAAAAAGAAACAAATGTAGCTTTTAGAATTATCAGTACTGTCAAAGGACCAATAAGGTTAATATAATCAAGTAAGAATTGTAGATAACTGCAAGAAAGCAGAATCTTGCAACCCTAAACTGGTACACCTTTATTTAACTTTTCCGTGCGTAATTGGACCGTTAATTGATTTTGGTCTTACCTGTCTGACTGGGCTCTTTGTTAATTACTATTATAACAAACCAAGCCATAATTACATTTCCTCATCATAAAGATATTCAACATTGTCTATGGTCAACATTAATAATTCACATCACAATATATCACTATAGGTATATATATATGTAATGACTCATATATGACCTGGTTGGAAAGAAAGCTTTCTATTTTGCTAATCGTTCACAAATATGCAATTATTCCATAAAACTTGTATTTCCTGAGGTTGATCTATCCAAGAGTTTATTTTCAAAATGTAACTTACTTACACTAGAATGTTTTCAATTGGAAAAAACACTTTCATAAAATACACAAATTATTAAAGATTTTAACTATAAAAAGCTTTTCCTTGCATTAATTTCCAGCTATTCCTTGCATTAATTTCCAAACGCCAAAGTGCAGAACATTTCAATATATGCAAGTTTTTCGTAAAAATGTCCAATCTACTAGAAAATGTATCTCCTAAATTTTTACTCCTTCAGTTTTTTCAATATTTTCTTACAAGATCCATTCAAAGTTAAAACATTTCAGTCAGAATTCCAGATTTTAATAACACAATAGTCATTGCATTTAAAATCAACAGATGCACAACTGAGGTATAATTTCTATGTGTACATTTGTTTATAAAATACTTAAGATCAATCCAAATCTAAATCAACAATCTCATGTCGGTCAAAAAGTTTAAAAGGGTACAATACACGAATCCAATTTAACACTAAATAAATTTTAAAGCCTTCTTAACACTATAATCCTCTTGTCTGAATCATTTGAACTGATACACCATTATAACAAATAATCCTTTACTTATATAACAATTATTTAATGTCTTTTTAGACTTAAATGTTCATGCACTCTTTTAAAATCTCTTTAAATACCTATGATTCTATTTTTTTTTCCCCAATCAACAGGTAATATCCAATCCAGAGCCAGCACCTGTTTATTATTAAAATTCACCTGGTTGGAAAATTTAATTTATTTCCTACAAATTGTTCAGTTTATGAAGAAAAAAATAAACAACTTGGTGTAAAGTGTTTATGAAATTAAAAGTCTTAATTTAATTGTCAACATAGCGTGATCGTTAAATCAATTTATTCTTGATCTTTGACTCGATTCTAAACCACTTATAGACATATACCTGTCATAAAATGTCAGAACTTCAGGGATAAAAGGAAACAATTCTATCAATTACCGAACTTCTATGGTAGGATCAAATGTGATAAAGTACCAAAATAACCCAAACTCTTAGAAACTGCCAGTCACGTCAGTATTTGTCGAAGATTAACAGGCAAGGTCTGCAAACTTAGGATTAAGAAATTATCAAATTTAAAAGACAACAATATAAATCTTCTGTCAAAATGCATACTGTGAAGGCTTAAAGCTTAAACATTCTTGACAAAGTCCTTGAATTTTCATGAGAATTTTCTTGAGAAAATAAGGCCGTATAATGCCATGTGTATCAAATCTATAATAAACAATAGACCCACTGAATGTATATAGATTTGCTGAATCATTATGTAATAAATTTTCTCATTAAATTAAAAAAAAAGCTAATTTAAATATATCAACAACAAAATGTGTAAACTGAGATAACATGCATGTAACTTTTTGTTAACACATCCTATTTATGGTACTTGTCATTTATTCAGCTCTTTTGATTGATTAATGGTATTTCAACACAAAACCTATCATAGCAGCATGACTGCTCCTTTATTCATGTTATTCATGTTATTCATGACTCTGCCTGTATGTATAAGTTTTTTTTGGAAAAGAAAAGGAAAGGATAGGAAACTTTGTTCAGATAGAGATAACATTTTGCTATGGGATAGTCCCCGAGTCTATTCAAATGTAAACAACCAGAGTACTAAAGCTTATATTTCTCTACCAAAATTAAGTGTGACATACTTCAAGCCTGCTGTTTTTACTACTCCCATCTTTACAGAATATACTTTATGTATGGTCAGATCCTATGTTGTGAACTTCATATGCATTCATACTTTACATGCTTTTCAATGGAAAATTTAATTCCCATGAAACAAAGATATTTGCTTAAAGGTTCACTCAGAATCTATGTCCTTGCATACATTTCCACTGTTATCTGTATGAACATTCCCCCTTTTTCGGAGTTTTTCCCCCTCCTCTCATCTAATTTTTAGTACATGTAACACAATAGCATTCTGAAGCTATTTTTGCCTTCCCCCCTCCAACCTTGAAAAAACTTATCTTACCATCATACCATGACCTCATATAAACTGAATCTTGTACACATATGAAAATCTATTTTTTGAACTCCCACCCACTTCCCCTTTTCCTCCTCTACTTACCTCGCCGTGAACTGATCACAGAGTCTGTTTCTGTACATGTATCACAACTTTGGTCTCTGCTAGCAACAGAAGAAGCATTTGCACTGAAAGAAAAACAGAAAAATTAGTTTCACATACATCTTTAAATCTCTTGTATTTGTGTAGATTGACAAAAAAAATCATATTTTGTTCTTCCAAATTTATTGATTGAGTGGTGACTGCTTTACACAAATCAAATTCATTTTTTGTGAGCACATATTTTTTCAAAGTCTGTTGACCAAATGTGATTATGGTTTTCTTTATTATTGAGAATTTTCAGATTGATTGTATCACAAACTGTCTGCCGAAAAATGGTGCTGAAAGTGGGTTAAACAGGAGTCAGTACTATTTAAAGTGACACAATTGCAAGAGGCACCAAGGGACAATGCTAATTGACCTGCAAACAAAAAGATAATAGAACTTATACGATGTGTCCTGTACCCCACTATGCGAACCTCGTGCCTAGTGCAAAAAGCCTGATTTAAATATTTATCTTTTAAGTTATATTTTATCTTCATCAATTAACTCACAGACAGATATCAAGATTCTCTTCATTAAGAAGCCATACAAGTTTTTGGCTAGGAATCAAATGCTTAAAGTTTGGGCATAGTGATTTAATAGTGGAATTTAAACAATTTCTCTTATCTTGAGATGATGTACAGTACACGAGAATAAAAGATGTTTTTCATCATCAACTTCATTTGAGGTGCATCTGACTCTGAGACATATTCTGCCTTGTTGGAGAGTACCCTGATAGCATCCTTGTTCAATTCTTAGTCTGTGAGAAGAAATATGCAATCGAGTGAAATTTCTCCTCTGTTCAGGTGATTGTAATAAAGTAAGATATCTTTCAAGACCAAAATGAGTCTTAAAAGTGCTATAGCTACAAAGCTTTCCATCAGCACAATTGTGCATTTGGTTTCTCCACTGTATTTCATAGTGCTGACACAAAAACTTTTTAATTAAAATTTTGAATCTAAAGTTGCTTGCAAAGGTTGTCTATATATGACACTGTTAAATTATAGAACTTTATATGAAATATTCTGTAATGGCTGTACTCTCAGTCCTACTTTGATAGCCTTTTTATTTAACTTTAGTTTATAACTATAACTATTTTATTTCAATTTGTCATGTGTGTGACACAAGAAAACATTCTAATCAATATCTATTTTAAACAACTATTACCATGATTCCTAGCCAATAGTAAAATTCAATACTTTATATCACCAATTCCACTCAATCACTATTACATGTATGCAAAAAACATAACAATTTAGCAAATTATTCCACCTGAAGGAACTTATACACTATATATATTATTTTGATGCACTGAACAACTGAATAGTACATCCTATTTATTTCAGGTGCATCACTCATTCTAATTGGGTAAGAAAAATCAAATGAATCCTTTATTGAGAAATTGAATAGCATGATAGATACCGTTCATTCAGTAAGGAATACATATAGTTCACTGATTAGCATAATGTATATACTTGCAAAAGCTCAGTTTACAAATTAAAGTTGTTTTTTAGGGAGGGTTATCTAGGGCCTGTTTTTTTCTTATTGCATATATATATATAAATCATATTCATCATAACATGGTAATGTTAATTCAGGAATTAGTGTTTTACAATTATTTTTATGATTGCATTTTTGAACAATGGACATAAATGTAAGATTGATTAATGAGACTTTAGGAATTGCTGTATACTTATTAAACAATATATCATGCTAATGAAATCTTTGCAAACACTTTACAGTATGTTACTATGTATATGTTTTTGACAATCTGAACTCTTTTATCTTTTGCATTTTGTCGAACTCTTGGTGTATCTGTTATCTTGCAAAAGCTAAGAGTCAATACAAATCGCCTGTATACTGCCGATATTCATTGAAAGCTTAGCAATGAGTAGTAAGATGTATACCATACTGGCTAGTGCCTGAATTTCTTAGAGTAGGATAAACACATTTGAAATACCCTCCAACTATAGAGGGACAGATATATAAGCTCTTTGGATGTGGTCAGGAGACACTATGTTTGATTACTACTTACTGAAATGAGGGAGGTCTACTGTCACCTATACCTCCTACTCTCTCTGTAGGCGGGTGTACATCTCCTGCTTGAGAATCTGTACATTGAGACTGGGAATCTGATGTGCTGCTTTCTGCTGGAACCAGCTACAAAAACAAAAAAAACATTTATATTTTAACTAAATTGTTTCTCTATAATCAATGATTTTAATCAGAATACTGAACCTTGATAAAATAATTATAATCTAACTTTGAGTTAAATTTAGTAAAGAAACATATAATGGCAATGTGCCAATATTTTGACAAGTTCTCTCCCTTTGTCTGTACCTGTATTATTTGGTACAACCAAACTTTTTGGGGGGAAAACAATATAGAGACTGATGAGACAATCCATATTTATAAATACTGTCATCATGCAATGTTTAAATTAACTACATTTTTTAAGATTACCCCAGACTTACTTTCTGTATACGGAATATGAAACTTTTTTTAAAGTTAAATTCAATCAATGCAAAATAAAATTTATTGTTGATAGCAAATTTTCATGTGGGGATTATTCTTGCTTATATCATACATGTAATAGCATAAAATACAAGAATAGTTTGTTAGTGCATCGGGAATATTGATGTAAAGGGTACACTTATTGTTAGATGCATAGATTTAACCCACCCAATAAAATTTTATGCATCACACACAATCTAGAAAATAAAAACAGCAAACAATGTTTACAATTCAGAGATTTACAGTATAACTTTGAATTCAGATACTTTACACAGCCCAAAATTGACCATGTCAATCTCTGTCCCTTCTTCATATACAATTCCTGACAGATCACATATAACAAATCTAATCTAGTGACAAGCAGACCTTATGAACACAATCTATAATTGATTATTATCCCTTTCTAAAAGATATATAACCCACTATAATATTTTATTTTGAGAGTTTGTCAATAAGTCTGGAATCATAGGCTCCATCTAATCAAATATTACTTTTATATCCTCTTATAGACTAAATGTATTCCATCAATATTAACTTCTTTCTGCTTTGTAATGACGGGTTGAATGATTGTCTCAGTAATGTAGATGCTGACAGGTACTTTATGGTCATACTTTGATGTATTGTAAATTCACAAATTATTGGGTGCATTTACTATTGCTATTTCAATATGACAGACCAGAATGTGAGAATAATAATTGAATATATATGAAAAGCTGCTTACACAAATGTGTGTCAGAATTTAGAATATGAGTTTTATAATTGTGTTACTCACTAAGTTCACAATACATGTAATATATAAACTTTGATTTTTTTTTTTTTAATTTACAGTACTTAAGGTCACAATTTGATGTATTTAGGAACTTTCAAACTAATGTTATACCCTGTTTACAATTGTTACAAGCTAGACTTTTAAAATCAGAAATGATATTTGACAGTTTTACCAAAAGCTCTTGGTCAAATTTGAGTTTTTTTTTTGTAAGGCTGTAATTTATGGGATCCCTAAATAAGCATTCTTGACAGTTTATGCAACTTTATCCAAAGGAGTTTTTGTGTTTCATGCAATTTCAACACTTAGTCTATTCTTATTCATGCCAGCCAGTTTTTCCAGAAAAAATCCCAGTAAATGAAGACTGGAGAAAAAAACCTTCACATCCTTAGTGTTGATAGTATAGTGGTACAGTAATTGAACTACTTTGACCACTTTGCCACTGATGCCGCCAACAAAACTGAAGTTCTAAATCAAAGTTAGGCAAGATTTAGATATATGACAAATAAATGTATTCTTGTGAACATGCAGAGTTTGGACTAATAGGCAAGACAGAATTAAGCTGTGTTTTTATTTATCAATATATGTGCCTGAACTGGATTTGAAGAAAAACTTTTATCACTTTTGAAATATCATCTATCAATATTAGCTTTATGTTTGATCTTTCAGAGCACTTTTCAAAAAATTAATAGGTAGGCGTGTTATTGCAGTGAGAACAGGACCTTGCAGTACAATCACTAACAATTATAAGGGTGGATTATACACCTTTAACAATGGCTGAATAACTTGATCAATATGATACGAATCTCATCTTCATACAAGTTTCTCACAATACAAAATTGGTCTAGTATAAATATCTGTACAATTGGGACTGAAGAAGCTCAAGTTGATTACACACAACAAATGACTTAAACTTAGATTTAAAGTCACTTTTTACGTCAAAATCCAAAGCTTATTGTTAATATTTATGTTAAGAAACAAAACTTTTTGTTGATAATTCACTAGATGAGATCAGAAATCAATTAACAAGTACAAAATTAAACATGTTTTTCTTGTAAGTATTCATAACAAGCATCATCATAATATAAGGAGATGGGGAATATATGATTGCCAATGAGAAATTGAATATTATACATGCAAATACTAATATCAGAATTTACGATTTAATTTAAAATATGCAAATTATGAAAACCACTCAAGACAAATTATCATATATGACAACTATAACTTTGGGGTACATTTGGAGTTTGATGACCATTAAATGACCATGATATACATTGTCTGTATTTTCTGAGTCATCAGGTGAAGATCCTTAATTGACCACTGTATGTCACTTTTTTTAGTTTGTCACTGTGTGGTTGCCTCATTGACATATACCTTAATACCTATTGATTATATTTCTTTCGAATTATACAGCTGCACGGTTAGCCACTAGTCCGATGCCCCAGACTAGTAAAATTTCATTCGGACTAGTAAGTTTTTGCAAAACTTTCTTTGGCCAAAAAAGAAAAATGTCAGAATATTGGTCTTCGGACTAGTAGTTGAAAAAGTTTTTGGTGCAGACTGGACGACTCAATATGATACCTTTCAATTCATCAAGATCTTTACTCATTGATCTTTAAACCTAATACATGTGTTGTCTAATGGCTTCAATCCTTTCAAGCT
The DNA here is from genome assembly GCF_965363235.1 of Mytilus galloprovincialis. Lineage (NCBI taxonomy): Eukaryota > Metazoa > Mollusca > Bivalvia > Mytilida > Mytilidae > Mytilus > Mytilus galloprovincialis. The sequence continues at coordinate 40,125,231 of NC_134850.1, read as the reverse complement.
ATGCAGGTCTTACTGACAACACCAGAAACACTCTTTTAAGTTTATTTCATTGCTAGACCAAATGTTCAATTTCAGCATAATTTAATAACTTTGTTACTAGTGTAACTGTGTCTTGTCAAGTAAATACTGATTTTTTGTTCGACAGAATTTCCAAAGATAAGGAGTTGGTTATGATTGGCAATGAGACCACTTTCCAACAGAGACTAAATGAAGTAGATAGATACAAATGTATAAGAAGATGTTGTACGAGTGCCAATGTTAGCAACTATAGGTTACTTTAAGGCTGTCAACTCATTAACAAAACACATACTGCATCGCAAGCTCTAAAAGCCTGGACATGACAAATGAAAATGTCCAGTGGCAAATATCTAATGCATATTCACTAATGCGTTAAGTGTGTCAATCAATCAGACTTCATTTTCTAAGGAATTCAAATGCTTGTTTTGAACCAGAAAACATAGTAAATAGGAAACACTTTCAAATATACATGTATGGGACTATGGGCAAATTGTTGTGAAGATAGCACTGATACATCATAAACTGTTTACAAAAACTTAAAATCCTTTTAGCAAATTTTTATAATTTTGTGAATGTCAAAAGAAGAGAAAATCATCAATAAGATTATATTGTATGAAATCCTCAAAGGGCACCTGCTAATCTGATTTATTATATATAAAAAGTAAGTAATCTATCAATCATGTCTATCAGAAATCTCTTTGATGTGAAGCTATCTTTAAAACAAAACACTCAACATGTTTACAATCCTCATTATAACTAAAAGATAAATGGCACAAATACTCTTCTGTTTTCTCTTCATACTTTTGCATTTGGATTTATTGTCTAAAATGTGTATTAACTTACAGAAAACAGCACAAAAAGTACAGGAAGGGATCTTTAAAGCTTTAGCAATGAGTCATGTATTCATCTACGTGTATTTCGCTTAGAACTGACCATTGCATTGGACTTTCTCTTCAACTTTAACCAAAGTGGAAGCCAATATGTTGCTCTATTCGTTCCTATACATAACGTTTGTAAATTATTACTAAACTATGATTGATTTTTCTTTTACCTCCAGCAGCAAATATTTCATGCATAATTTGAACAAGAATAAGATTATTTATAAAGTTTAGTACTCAGTATGAGTAGATTCTGCAAAGTTGGTACACCAAATAAAGGACAGAAAAAAAGGAGGACCAATATCTCCAGCATTTGTTTCACTGTTTAGTGACTTGTCAACATTAAATTCCTAATACTGAAATAAATATAAGTACCAGTTGATAATTAAATTTACACATGTTACATGGAAAGTATGGACAAATCATTTATTTGCTGGGTTGGAATAAAATTCCACTTATCAGACCCTTGCAATATTGTTTTACTGTATGAAAGGAGGCATAGGTGTACTAAAGACTCATATGTGCTTGAACCTTGGAACAAATTAAAGTAAACAAGATTTTTATGTGTTTGCTAACTTAGTTTATAGTTTTAAAATAAATATCACAGTATTCAATTAAGAGTGACAAAGCTACAAATTGACTAAATCGCTACTATCATCTTTCTTTTCTTAGTTACAGTGGTGGTCGTAAGTCATTACTACAACTACAGAGATCATAAGTAATGTTTTACATACCATGTACATGTACATTTTTGCACATTGTACTTGACCTTGCCACTGCAAAATCAGTTATAATTTTTAATGGTTTAATATATCAATAATTCATCAAGGGGTATCCTATCTATTTTCCTGTAACTGACACTTGCAGTATTTGTCTCTGTTTTTAGTAAAGTTAAAGGATAACAAGGGGTTGACATTTTTTTATGGCAGACTATGCTTCAAAAAAGAGGAATAGATATGAAAGGTCCCACCCCTAACAAAATGGCAACTAGTCCTTCACATGATAAGGCCTTTACAAACTACAAGTCTGTTTCCTGCCTCAAGAACTACCAAAGTTTAATTGACTTTGTTAAAGAAGACTTTGAACCCTATTCATACCTGTCTCCCGCACAAATGACGAAATTCTGGATATCTTCCGCTTGCCAGTCTGCTCTAAGTAAACAGGTCAAATATTTTATTTGAAAACAAGATTTCAGAGGTTGGTTGGTGTGCCTATTTTTGCTCCGTATTCAGCCAAATTCGCTTTAAATGGTGAAAGGTCCAGGACCAATTGAATTTTAAGTCACATGCAAGTAAGAGTTCCAGTTTAAGAAAGACAAAGAGTTTTTGTATACAGCATCAGTGTAGAGAATGGTAGGTCTATGACTTTTGCAATTCAAACACGACACATTCCCTATTAGAAGGTACAGGTCCCAGACATGAGACCTACACTAACTTGCACACTGACAATTTGTAGCTCACCTTGGTCTATGTGCATATAATAAACGAAGGACACAGATGGATTCATGACAAAATTGTGTTTTGGTGATGGTGATGTGTTTGTAGATCTTACTTTACTGAACATTCTTGCTGCTTACAATTATCTCTATCTATATTGAACTTGGATTAGTAGATAAAATATTTTGTTAAAATTTACAAAATATACAAAATTTATGAAAATTGTTAAAAATTGACTATAAAGGGCAATAACTCCTTAAGGGGTAAATTGACCATTTTGATCATGTTGACTTATTTGAAGGTCTTACTTTGCTGTACATTATTGCTGTTTACAGTTTATCTCTATCTATAATAATATTCAAGATAATAATTAAAAGCTGTAAAATTTTCTTTAAATTACCAATTCAGGGGCAGCAACCCAACAACGGGTTGCCTGATTGGTCTGAAAATTTCATGACAGAAAGGTCTTGACCAAATTAACAATTCCTAATGTTAGATTTGCTTTAAATGCTTTGGTTTCAGAGATATGAGCCAAAAACTACATTTGACCCTATGTTCTATTTTTAGCCATGTAGGCCATCTTGGTTCGCAGGTGGGGTCATCGGTCCCATTTTTTAAACTAGATACCCTAATGATGATTGTGGACAAGATTGGTTAAATTTGTCCTAGTAGTTTCAAAGGAGAAATTTTTTGTAAAAGATTACATAAATTTACGAAAAATTGTTAAAAATTGACTGAAAAGGGCAATATCTCCTTTAAGGGTCAACTGACCTTTTTGTTCATGTGACTTTTTTTGTATATCTTACTTTGTTGAACATTATTGCTATTAACATTTTATCTCTATCTATAATAATATTCAAGACTATAACCAAAAACAGCAAAATTTCCTTAAAATTACCAATTTAGGGGCAACATTCCAATTTATATATATAACAGGTTGTCCGATTCATCTGAAAATTTTAGACCTGATAAACAATTTTTCCCTGTCAGATTTGCTCTAAATGCTTTGGTTTCAGAGATATAAGCCAAAATCTACATTTTACCCCTATGTTTTATTTTTAGCCATGGCGGCCATCTTGGTTGGTTGGTCGGGTTAAACTAGATACCCCAATGATGATTGTGGCCAAGTTTGGTTAAATTTGGTCCAGTAGTTTCAGAGGAGAAGATTTTTGTAAAAGTTAACAGACGACGCCGGACAATGGACGCAAAGTGATAAGAAAAGCTCACTTGGCCCTTCGGGCCAGGTGAGCAAAAAATGAATGGACAAGAACTGTCATATTCCTGACTTGGTACAGGCATTTTCAAATGTAGAAAATGGTTGATTCAACCTGGATTTATAGCGCTAAACCTCTCACTTTGATGACAGTCTCATCAAATTCCGTTATATTTACAATCATGCGTGAACTAAATAGACATAATAAATAAAATAGTCAAAATATGGGTACAGCAGTCATCATCCTGTAACAATTTTAAAAGGAACAATTTAACAGAACACAAAAACATCTATCTACAAACACATTCATTGATTCGCGTGTCTGACGTCAGAAAATTTTAAACGTCACATATATTTGTCGTTCAATGTACAAAAAAAAATGTATATATATATACAAACAATTTTAAAATTTCACATGGGCAACGTTAGCATACAGGGTTAAAAAATCAAAAGTATGTAAGAACTAATTTCAGATATAGACCGAGATTTAAAATAGCCCAAAAGTTATATAGAATTTATAAGAATCCACAAATAGTTCATTCCACTATGCGATTGAATAATTTTGATGTTTGTGGTTCAACGTATTTTCTAATTCATAATAGAAATATATCATAATGACATATAATAGAACAATATCATACTGACAGGATCTTTTAAAGTACAGAGTCACGTTATAAGAACCAAAGAAACACAAAAAGTCGCATATACAAAACACACCAGCAAATCAAAGCGCTGTAAGCGCTGAAGGCAGATAACCAAAACCCAAGGCAAACTTAATTATGAAAACTTTGGCAATGTTGCTTCAACATTAAACATTCATATAGTACATTTATGTTTATCTAATGAATTAATTATTAAAGCAAATAATTTATATTTTATCAAGGTTTCAAAAGCAATGCATATATCAATGTATATTTTTTATGGTGAGTCTGCAGTGGTACAAGTTTGCAATGATTTCAGTTGTTCTACTTGGTAGTTAACGTTGGTTTTAGTTGACTGCTAGTAGTACAAGTTGACTTAGTACGAACATGTAATAGAATGAATGAACTGGTTTCACTGGAAAAAAAACTGAGTTTGTGTTCTAGAGTACAAAAGTTATGAGACACGAATCAGACAAATGTTCACTACTACAGGGATCAAAGGTGTTATTTTGTCCCATACATGAATATATATGGTTTAGGTGTGGGGATCTCAACAGTTTTCAAGTTCTCAAACAGGTAGGGGTAGGGTGACTCTAGGGACTTCCCCTATATTTCATTTGATTTATTATATTGTCCCATACATGAATATATATGGTATAGGGGTGAGGATCTCATCAGTTTCCAAGTTCTCAAACAGGAGGGGGTACGGTGACCCCAGGGACTCCCCCTATATTTCATTTAATTAGTTATATTGGCCCATACATACATGAATATAAATTGTTTCGGTGTGGGGATCTGGACTGTTTTCAAGTTTTCAAACAGGAGGGGTGGGGTGACCACAGGGACTTCCCCTATATTTCATTTTATTTGTTATATTGTCCCATACATGAGTATATATGGTTTAGGGGTGAAGATCTTGACCATTTCCAAGTTCTCAAACAGGAGGATGTACAGTGACCCCAGGGACTCCCCATATATTTCATTTGAATTGTTATATTGTCCCATACATGAATAAATGTATATATGGTTAAGGGGTGGGGATCTTAACGGTTTTCAAATTCTCAAACAGGAAGGGGTGACCCAAGGACTCCCCCTATATTTCATCTGATTTGTTATATTGTCTAATACATGAATATATATGGTTTAGGGGTGGGGATCTCGACCGTTTTTAAATTCTAAAACAGCAGGGGTGTGGTGACCCCCAGCGACTCTCCTATATTTCATTTGATTTTTCATATAGTCACAAACATGAATATATATGGTTACGGGGTGGGGATCTTGACCGTTTCCAAGTTCTCAAACAGGAGGGGGTGGGGTGACTCCAGGGACTCCCCCTATATTTTATTTGATTTATTATATTGTCCTATACTTGAATATATGGTTTAGGGGTGGAGATCTAAACCGTTTCCAAGTTATCAAACAGGAGGGGGTAGAGTGGTCCAAAGGACGCCAACTTTATATCATATGATTTGCTTACGTTCAGGCATTATATAATATAGTTGCATTATTTGTGAAATTAAAGTAAGAAACTTCCAGCTACTTTAATATGTTAATTGACCCTTCAAAATTGAGAAAAAAATACCCCTTCAAAACTGCAGTAATATGTTTACACTTTAAAAGCATCTCACATGCATTATCATCATTTATCACTGATAAAGAAAAATTTATACTGTGACCATGAACATATACATTGTTAGATATACTGTTCCCAGCTGTCACATTGTATTGGATTTTGACATTAAAATTTGTAAAAAAGTAATTTTGAGTTTCAGTATAAAATATTTTCTGATTTTTCTTTCTTTTACATATATATTTTTGTTTTCAATTCTAGTGTTTATATTCATTTACCATGCATAGATGTATTTTGTCACCTGCCTGGATTTTTTAGTAGTTGATCGCCAAAACCCGGAATTACCCTTATCCGCTTCCGGAATCGACTCCGATATTGTAAAATTTTGTCTTCACGGCAGCCATTGTTATATGTTTACGATGTTGTTTTTGATAATCAGGTACGATTTACTCGAATTTACACATTATTTGTCGGCGATTTTCTGTATAAAGCTAGCGGTTGAACAAAATGAACGTCTCTGTCATGAATAATAATGATGAAAATAATTTTTTAGATCGTTTATTTGAAGACTTTGGTGAAAAGGTTTGTGAAGTTATTTTTTATTTTCTTTCAAGTGGAGGTGACTCCGTCGGGCATAGCTAGAAACCAAGTTGAAATTCCGCTTGCAAAAGTGGAAGGTCATGGACCTCGGATCACCGCTAATTTGCACCCCTGCCTACAAATTGTCTCCTTAATTGAAATTACTCCCAACAGCATGAACAGTTAACTTATTATATAATAGACTACTGACGTAGTTGTACATGTACTACGTATTGATGACAAACAATATTCCTACGACTTTTGCCATTTGGGAAATCTAAACTAATTGTCTAAAGAGATTTTCGGCGATTAAGTTTCCTAATGAGCACTACTTCCTATGTGTAACTTCAAAACTTTTGGAGGTTTCGATGATCATTTAAGGTTTTTCTGATCATATTTTTTGTAATCCAGAATAAAAAGAAATAAAAAAGTGTTCAATTAGTTATATATAACATAGTAGTCAGCTAGATAATAACAATGGCAAGTATTTTAGCATTTATTGGGTAGAACACAAATCTAGGGTGCTCGCATTATGCAGCTTAACTGCATAAAAATGAAAGATAATACAAACACATTGACGGGATGTTTAAGTACCGACTATGCAACTTTTTGTGATTTTTATTTCAGGTGTTTCTGCGTTCAGATCCCCCTTTACCACCCTCATATAATCTGTACAAAGCATGATTGAGTATGAATACATGTAGTTCTTTCCATATATTTCTTTCTAGAAAATACTCGAAACGAAAGAAGATTAGGGTTTCAATGATATTTTAAGCATTCAGATGCAAAATCAAATCACACACATGCACATTTGAAACATAAAACAATGTGGTTCTGACAATTTTTTGCTTGAATCTTGTATTTCTACCTTTTATCATGATAACGTGATCAAATCATAATTATCATATTTAAATAAATATTTCTGAACATGCTGAAAGATTAAATATTGTTAACTAAATAAATTAGATGCAAATCATTTCTTTGCCTTTCTTATGAATCGGTAAATTTCAGCTGTCAGACAACTAGTTAACCTTGATTGTAATTTGTAATGAGTGGATATTAAAGTAGGGCATGTTTTGATAGTACTTGTTCATCATGTCACTTTTACAACTGGAAATGTGTGGCTGTTATGACAAAAGGTCCAGTCAAAAAGACACATACACTGGCATTTTTTCTGAATTATGTTAAAATGACAAAACCATGTTGTGTGTCTGGTATGAGATACGCACAACTGCACCAGAATATAATTTATAGGACTTGTCATTAAAAATACAAATTAAAGCTTTTAAGAAATTATAAAGTTTCAAAACATTTAGCCTTGTAGTTTCATTTTAAAGTCCTGGGGAGACCAGGAGAATTCATGAAACCATTTCATAAATGTTTCATTTTCATGTAAACTAAAATACTTTTGTCAAAAATGTGTACATACCCAAGAAACAACTCGGCCATTAAAACATGGCAACTTTGCTTCATCATCAACAATTTCTTCTTTCACAACACTGAAATTATAAATTTGTCATTCATAATTTTCATGTATACAAGATTCATTTCATTTGGTTGAAGCAAACTTAAGTTCAAGGGAATCGAAACAAAAAAAGTTGGCTACTTTGGCATTTATAAAGAGGCATTAAAAAAGCAAATTTGATCTGTGTTTTGTGGTATTGAATCAGCGTTAATTATCATGTTTATAAGTTTCATAACATTTGGTTAACTAAATTTAAAGAATCATGAGAATGGAAACTAATTTCAGGACATACAGATGAACAAAGTTAATATTCAATGCCCTTTCCACTAAACAGGGCCTTAAAAAACTCAAAGTTGTGATTTTTTTTAATATCAGGTGACTCGTCTATGATCTATCTGAAAACTTATTAATATTACCTCAGCTGACCCTTTGTTTAAGGAGTAATTATTCAACTGGGGTCATGTGCCATTGGGGCTGTTTATTATATTCTGTTAAGTGTTTATTTTTTGTTCATTGTGTGTGTCTGTTTAGATTGAACTTGAGGTTTTAGATTGTCTGTCCAGTAAGTATGATTTTGTAAATGTACACAGTTTTCCATTTTTTCAAACATCAAAGGAAAGGAGATAAAATCCCTTGATTTTCTGTAAAACTCCTCAATCAAACATTTCGGATTATTTTTCATACAACAATCCCTTTTCCTTGTGATGTCAGGCATTTCTTGTGTGACAACAAATTTCTTAAGAATGTGATCTACCAAGTGCAACTTCTGAAACATCAGATCTGCACCTGATCAAATCTTGATCTTGTTTATTTGAAGAAATTATTTCAGAAAAAATAATATTAGATGCCAAAGGAATATATATAAATGCTGAAATGACTTTAAATCTGTGCATATTTGACTTTTTCTAGAGGTGCTCTATTGACCAGGTGATGTCTGACTTGTACTAAACAGGTTGGGATCAAACCCTCTATATGGTGATTATACCTGTATAGAGGGATAATCCTTCTATAGAGGGGTAAAATTATCCCTCTATAGAGGGGTATTTTTGTTTAGACTGGATTTAAATCAAAATAGGGCAGAATGGCATTCTCTACTTATTATGGCAGTAACCTGGAATAGTTGATGCACCAATTGATGTACTTAATTTAATATGCACATGCCCAGTTTGATGCTTATCTGACTAAATATAAAAGCTATTGTTCACCATGATTGAAAGCTGTGATGATCAGGTAAATTCTACTCACTTATGCCTCACTGAACAGAATTTCTATTGTTAGATTTAACATGAAATTTAAAGGTCAACTATTCCTTTTGTTGTTGATCAGGTGTTCAGATAGGTTTACAATAGATTGCAAGTTTTGTCACTTTAGCAGAAAACTGGTTATCCCAATTTTTAGTAAAGTGCATATGTTGATGCGTATAATGCTAGAGATTATAGCCAGTATAACTAGAAAATGCCATTCTGCCCTAATTTGCTTTAAATCCAGTGCAAACAAAAACACCCCTCTAAAGAGGGATAATTTTATCCCTCTAAAGAAGGATTATCCCTCTATAGAGGTATAATCACCATACAGGGGGTTTGTTCCCAACCTGCTAAAACATCCACATGGCTGCCAAGACTCACAAATTTTCATGCTCATTTAGTAGCAATTCCTTCAATCTTTAACCTATTTTCTTTTTGATCTTTACAATCTTGGCTAAATCTCACGCATTTGCTTCATGAAAACTTGGTAGTACTGCATCCCCAGTATCAATGGGGTTTATGTTGCTTGTATTTTGTTTTCTATGTTATTTTTGAATAATCTTGTTGTTTTTTGTGTCAGAACATTGTCAGTTAGTTTTAAACTAATAGATGAGTTTAAATATCACTTTGGTTTCTTTTGCCTCTTTATTTTCCAATACACCTCATCACTAATCCTGGCTGACCCGGCCGTTTGAACTTTTGACGTCAACAACAATCAGTTTTCCATTGTGGCGTCAGATATTTTGTTTTATGACATCAAAATTTAACGGGAACCTGTGTGATATCCAATAATGGCAGACAAATAGCGATAAGGTGTATATTAATGCAATAAAATGAAATGTTATTTGTAAATTATATTTTTTTACCAGTAGTCTACTGGTTGTTTTACTCATACTGCAAAAGTGACAGTATTAATTAATACTCTGAAAATCTGAATTAAACATTATTGCGGGCACCTAGATCTTTCATGATGTGCAACTGGCTTTAACTTACCCGAAGTCATCATCCACCGATTTGAAGAAAAATTTGTAATTTGGTCTGTTTAAAGCGTTCTTAAAATCACCAAGATTTACACGATCAGCGGGAATAGGTAGTTTGATTAAATAAGGAGTGTCTTCGTCATCTATATAATAGATGATTTTTGTCTCCTCCATCCCGAAGGAGGATGTCTGATGTTGTTAAATCCACAATGATTATCAAGTTTCTGTGGAAAATGGCGTCCAAATGTTTTCTTCTGGTCAGTGCCAAATTGAAACCCGTATGTCAATCAGTTAATTTTCGTTTCCGAAAATGAAAATTAAATATCTTAAACTTTCACATCACTTAATAAGAAAAAAATGATAGTTTTATTAAAATCAAGAAATTAACCACTGGTAAATTGTAATGATTTTCTCTATTTTCACATACAGAATTATTTCTTTCGACTTTTGCTTTGTTTCGGATTTAGTAATCGACATTCAAATGGTTCTCTTAAATTTCTCAAAAACAAGTGCCAGAAAAAAGCATCATATAAAATTTTGTACATTAAATAAATGAATATAAACAAAATATATAGAAATAGCCACTATTGCAAAGGTCTAAAAGGTTATTAATCCAATGAATTTCATGAGACATGATGAATCATCCTTTTTATTCGACAAAACATGGCAAAATTTGGTAAAACAAGAATAAAAAGTTTGATATTAAGACAGATTAATTTTGAGACACTTGTTTCTTAATATTTTATTGCCATGTGACTAGATGAGAATTTTCTAAAGAAATATTTCTTTATTTTATTTTTTTCAATTTTTATTTGTCAACATTTATTCACTGCGGATTTTCGAAGGAAGCACTTCCGCCAGCAACATATTCAGAATTTTCAGCATCACGATGTATTAAATCAACAAGTTGGTAATTTTGGGAGTCTGAAAAGCGCAGTTAAGATTGATATATCTGTCACGTTGTAAAAGTGTCAAGCCCTCTCGGTACCTTTGGTCCCAAATTTGTATTGTAAATGTTAAGGTCGACACGAACATGGCCAGACTTGGTGTAAGGAATGCGGAAACCACAACTTAAATTCATTACAACGTTTTATGACAACAACCAATCATTAGCGCCAGTTTAATCTATTTCTCTGTAAATTGACATCATGAAAGTCTGCATTTTTACAGTGTCCATTTTCAATGAAATCCATATAACATGATTGTGACTGTGACCCTTATGAACTAACATAAGTGTCCCTTTTCTAAATGGTTCATGAATTGAAGGATGTGTAAATATACATGTATTTGAAATTATGTTGAATGATACAGAAATTTGTTGGAAATACTTTGAGGTATAGTCTTTAAAAAATATCTCCAAGCTAAAAATAATTTGTTGCCAAATATATCCATGTACATTTTGTAATTTAAGAGACCTGTTAAACACCACTTTAATTTGATAATCAATAAGCACTGATAAGTTCATGATACTGCTTCTATAGTAGATTGAATTAATGGGTAAAATATGGGAAATTTATATTGAAGTAATTTAGAAAAAAAAATACTGCCAACTGGCAGACAAAATTTAAAATGCAGAACTAGAGTAGAAGGCAAAGGTATATCTCAAAATCTGAAATAATTGATTACTATTGAAAGACATTATAGTACATGTTGCAATGATGTACATGTTAAAGGGGCACTAGCTGTCAAATTCATGAACACCGATTTGATTCAAATTCTCATATTTGATTTATAACAATGTAAAACATTAATCATGATTAATCCTAACTATCAAACGTCTAAAATAAACAGTTTACAGAGCATGGGGTAGATAATATATAGGTTCGTTTCGTGTGTATTTTAGTCCAGACGCCATCCAATTAACTATCTATTTGACCTCAGATGACCATATAAGCGATGTAAACATAAAGATATGAATAGATTAAACCAACATGTGCAATTGGAGCTTTATAGGTCTGTTTGATTTTATTTTATAGATTAAAAATAGATGTTTCTCATTGTTTTTAACCGTATAAGAATGATTTTATGTGCATCGATTAGTAATCAAATGATTTACCGTAGTTTCACTTTCATTGTTGTCATTCTTTTTCTTTAAATAACCAGTACACGTACAATGCATGCGTTGTCTATCTCTAGCTAGGGGTTAAATTGAAGTTCACTTGAATACGGGTTTAAAGAGGTCGACTCATTCACTTGCAAGTAAATAACTAATTATCAATGTTTCTTAACGTAATTTGACAAAATTGAACCTTTTTGGCTGCAAAAAGCGAATTGTTATTTCACTATTTCACTTTCATTATTGATTGAACAAAAAAATATCAAACTTTAGATTTTTTATATATCTCGTAGCTAGTGCCCCTTTAGTTTGCTAAAGATCCCAGAAACTGTTTCCACTTTCTTTACACACTGAATGGTGTATCATTCAGGATTTCCTGTTGGTGTATGGCATAAAAAATCCTGTGTTTACTGAACCCATATGGACTCCCTTAAAGGAGAATTAGCTGTCAAATTCGTGTTCACCGATTTATATGTTAATCATGGTTTTTACCTAAAGAAATTGTTTTTTTGTGGATTGAATCAGTCAATGAAATGGTTGACCCTCGTATCACTTTCAATGATGGCATTTTTTCCCTTTCAAAACTAAAGATGGCTAAGTTATGCAGAATGAAATTCTAGCTAAGGGGTAAAATTTAAGGTCACATGAATATTGATTCACAGAGGTTGAATTATTTACCTGCAAGTGTCCTCAATTAAAATACCAAATAATTTGCATCAATATTGCAAAATTCTCTGTTTTTATACGACCGCAAAAATTGAAAATTTTTTGGTCGTATATTGGTATCACGTTGGCGTCGTCGTCTGCATCGTCGTCGTCGTCCGAATACTTTTAGTTTTCACACTCTAACTTTAGTAAAAGTGAATAGAAATCTATGAAATTTTAACACAGGGTTTATGACCACAAAAGGAAGGTTGGGATTGATTTTGGGAGTTTTGGTCCCAACATTTTAGGAATTAGGGGCCAAAAAGGGTCTAAATAAGCATTATTCTTGGTTTTTGCTCAATAACTTTAGTATAAGTTAATAGAAATCAATGAAATTTTGACACAAGGTTCATAAACACAAAAGGAAGGTTGGGATTGATTTTGAGAGTTGAAATCTCAACAGTTTAGGAATTAGGGGCCAAAAAGGGGCCCAAATAAGCATTTTTCTTGTTTTTCCCACCATAACTTAAGTATTTATAAGTAAATAGAAATCTATAAAATTTAAACACAGTGTTCATGACCATAAAAGGAAGGTTGGGATTGATTTTGGGAGTTTTGGTCCCAACAGTTTAGGAATAAGGGGCCCAAAGGGTACAAAATTAAACTACATTTGTACGTCTCCATAATGGTCAACCAACTTGTGATGGCATCTATAAAATTTATGAAGGGATGATTTCAACTTCACATTTTGAAACTCTTGGTTTAATAGCTTCCTTGTGAGCAGCAACCCTCTATCAAGGATACCATGATAGCAAATACAAGTCCTGGGAATATCATATCAATTGGGAGATATATTCAAAAATATCCTAGGAAACTTGGTATGGGCACTTACAATGTATCATGCTTAACGAGTATGTAACAGTAAGGCCAAATAAAAGTATATGTGTGGTTCCATTTAAAAATATAGGGTTCAAAGAGTAGACAAGAAGTAGCACCAAGTTGCAAGCTCGATACAAATCAGTAAATTTATTTTTGTTAAATCATCATTTAATAATGTATTTTGATTTTAGATAAGTAACTATGCTAGAAGTTGGTTTGCGTGTGACTCGTGGACCAGATTGGAAATGGGGGAACCAGGACGATGGTGAAGGTCACATAGGGACTGTGGTTGAGATAGGGAAGCCAGGAAGTTCAACCTCACCTGATAAAACAGTCGTTGTGCAATGGGATTCTGGATCACGTACAAACTACAGAGTGGGTTACCAAGGAAAATATGACCTTCGTGTGCTGGATAATGCACCAGTTGGTAAGAATTTTTGGTGATAAGATGTCTTGGAAGTGATTTATAATTATAATTTTGAAGTTGTCTGCTCAGAGGTCCCTCAATTTGCGAGATTAAATTGATGTATTAAAATATACCAAGATCAAAATTTAAAAAAAAAATAGTCAGAACTCTAAATGCGTTTAACACTATGTAGACACAATCATTTCACTTATTCATGCTATATTCCTAGTCGAAGATTGTTAATTTAAAACATATTCAAAGATCAAAGATTAATAAAATGTTACAGCACATACATGCAGAACAATTAAAAACCGCTTTTCCAATTAAGAGTGAGTGTTAAAGATGTGCTTTTACTTGTACAAAATGTCACTACCTTTGAACTCTGGTCTGATATGTTGATTACAAGTATTACAAGTTATAAAAATGCCTGTGGTTGCTGGAATGTGTGAACTCTTACATTTATTCATGTAATTTAATTTTATGTGTTTTTTTTTTAAAACTTTAAACTCTTGATTATCATAATTATTTTGATGTTGATTTTTTTCTGTGAATTGTAGGTGTAAAACATCCAAACATTATATGTGATATCTGTAAGACCCAGGGTATATCTGGTATGAGATGGAAGTGTACTAAGTGTTTAGACTATGACCTGTGTACAGATTGTTATATGAATGACAAGCATGATCTTGGTCATGCCTTTCTACGTCTTGAAACATTTTCCTCCAAAGGGTAAGTAATTAAGTTATGATATGTTCTTTGTAGGAGGGTATGTAATTGGTAAAAAAAAAAGATTTTTTTTATGTTCTGTGTTTTAACGCCACTTTTAAGCACCGCTTTTGGGCTATTTTTTGGAGATAGCCGAAAAAAAAACCACTGACTTTCAATAGGAAAACTGACCATGCTAGTCAATTAAGATAGAAGTCAAGTGCACCTGCACGAGAAGGGTTTGAACTCACACTCAGTGTGACAAATTTTGGCTAATTACTGTAATGTTTCAACACTTTTTCAAAAATCTAATATAGATTGTAAGGTTGATTTCATAGACAATAATTTGTATTGGGATTTTTACAACCTCGGAGTACCTGATGCTAAAAACTTACTGAAACTGCAGTGTTAAAAACTACATATGAGTTTGTTTATATGTACATAACATGCAAACTACATTATTTATAATTTATACCCAGTTTTAACCCTCTAATGATATATATAATTACGGACAATACAGGTTCAAGTAGTCAGAATTTCAGCATTGATCCTTATCACTTCCTGGTTAATTAAAGCATTTCAAAGAAACGAAAACTAAGACTATTTTTCAGTCCACTGTTTGCTGTAAATTTTCATACAACATACATTCATACCTTATTTGTACTTGTGTTCATATGATTTTAGAGTGAAAATGCCAAAAAGAAAAGATACATTGAATAGTACAAAAGTGAGAGCCCAGGGATTAATTAATGGAGCAAGAGTTGTACGGGGACCAGATTGGGACTGGGGAAATCAAGACGGTAAGTCTGATCCTATTATTCTATGTGGAGCTAAATGCATTTTTATTTTAGCGCAGCAGCACTGATCTGTTTGTATTGTTAATTAAATAAAGACTTTATGAAAAGTTGATAAATTTATGGAACATGTTTATGAAATACAAAAATCCAGATTTAGAATACTTTGCTGTATTCTAAATTTTGTATTCATAAACATGTTCCATAAATTTATTAATTTTTCATAAAGTGTTTAAGTGATTTACAATACAAACAGATTAGTATTACTGTTTCATATTAGAAACTTTTGAATTAATCCGCAATATCTGATTATTACTAAATACACACTAAAAATGTAATGCGTACAGGATCTTTATGACAATATCTAGATTCTGAAAATAATTTATTTTTGCATTTAAATAAACTATAAAGTAATCAAAATTAATTGTAAAATTTCCAATTATCATTTAGCAAGTTTTGTAGCTATTAAACTTTTAATATTGTTTATAGGTGGAGAAGGAAAAATAGGAAAGATAACTGAGATAAGAGGATGGGATTCTGAATCGGAGCGGAGTGTGTCAAATGTGGCATGGCAGACAGGATCAACCAATGTATACAGAGTAGGACATAAAGGAAAAGTAGACTTAAAATATGTCACAGCTGGTCAAGGCATTTATTATTATAAAGAACACCTGCCAGTGCTAGGTAAATTATATTTATACATTTAAATTGAAAGTAGACATTGCAAGTACTTCCCAGCCATTTAGTTCAATGGTTCAAGTTTTAAAAAGTCTAAATCCTATGCAGTGGTCTCGTTAGCCCAAAATAGAAGGGCGCCGCGCCCTGAGTGCCCTAAGCCGCGCCCTTCTGCCCTGACGCCGTTTTCTGAAAAACCCTTCTGCCGTTTTGGTAAAATTGCCTTTTGTTTCATCGATTTCTTATCAGAAGTTAAATTACATATATGACACCTGGTGATTGCCCCCAGGTAACAGGTTAATCATGTCATTACAATCAATTATTGTGGATAAGACTTCAAAGGTGTTAATTACTAGGTAATTTAATTAAGACAATGTACCTTTTTGTCATAAATATGATGAATGTGTCGGCATTTTCTTTTCGATCTCCAAGTCACAATGGAAGAGTGTATAAATGAAGACTTTCATGAATTTAGAATTGAATTGAAGTAATCAACTTTGCCTTCACAGAAACATCGTCCATCTCAACTTGTGAGCGACAAGCAGACGTAAACATGTTGGAAATTAATTTTGGAGTTACTTCCCCTGAAAAAGCTTATTACAAAATTGTGCTCCTAAAATATTATCTAGCACTAAAAATAGGAAAAAATATCCAATTGAATACAAAATTATATAAAAATGTTACCTTAAGGATACTAACTGTCTTTGTACATACAAAAAAAAATATATTGCAATTTATTTTTGATAATCATACTTTTGGCAATCCATGTTTTATACATTCTCAATTAAGAAATATGTATAAATTAATTGTTTGAATGGTGTCTAGCTATCAACTTACAAAAATGGAAGTGTGTAGTTAAACTCTCATCACAAATCAACATGATGAAGCTACACTCAATAATATATTCCTAAACACAAACAATAAAAAAAGTTTTGAGGGCCAAGCTCTAGATGAAAATTTTGAAATACAACTACTCTGTCATGTACATGTATGGTAAACTATGAAATGTTTAGTTTATGTTCTTTCTTTTTGGAAGGAGAGGGGGTGGGGAGAATAGTAAGTTTATTTTGCCTCTTTTGGTTAATAGTATGAATGTGTATTGCCATGTTATATGAACATGTAGTATGAATGACTTTTCTTATGCAAATTTTATAGAATAAATAATCATAACAACAACTTATACATCTTTATTGACAATATATACAGTAAAAAAATATGTGAACTCGTGATACACACAGGGACATAGACAAAAGAAATGAGCAGTGCCTTCTCCTATCATAAAAAATTGCCCTGCCCTCCACTGGCACCCTGCCCCTTTTGAATTCTAGCTGGAGCACTGCTATGTCT
This sequence comes from Mytilus galloprovincialis, assembly GCF_965363235.1. Lineage (NCBI taxonomy): Eukaryota > Metazoa > Mollusca > Bivalvia > Mytilida > Mytilidae > Mytilus > Mytilus galloprovincialis. The sequence continues at coordinate 40,107,700 of NC_134850.1, read as the reverse complement.
AGGTCTTAAGCTGCTGCTGATTTTGAATATTCTATTAAAGTGACAAGGAGATAATTATTTTGAATCTGGTTTGGTAAATGGCTGCTTAAAACCTGTGGTAAAAAAAATTATAATTGATGTCAAATTAATAGGTTCAAAACTTTTGATGCATAAAGTATTTTCATAAATCAGTCAAGATAAGTTGAGGTATATACATCCAGTGTTTGTACAGTTCATAGTCAGTCATGTACCAATTGCAGGCAGTTATTAACTTTTACTGAATTTATAGAAAAACTGAATTATTTTATTCCTATACAATTTTGCAGGAGAGTTTTCAGATTCTGTCACTCAGTCAGGAGTTGCTTGTCCATTTAAAGTTGGTGAGAAAGTTCAAGTTGACCTTGACCCAGAAATTCTCAAGGCCATGCAAGAAGGTCATGGTGGATGGAATCCCAGAATGGCTGATGTATGTTAATAAATACAATAATATTCAGGAAAAGTAACATACATTTCAAATTGATTTCTTTGTGAATCAATTGTAAAAACACCTGTTTAGAACAACACATTGCAGACATATTCTTGTTTACTTCTCATTATGTTGTGAATAAAACCTGTTACAAATTTTAACTGTTTTAGTTGGATTTCAAAATATAAATATACAATGATCAAACTATTCTTTGTAATTTCTTTCTTAGTATATTGGAAAAGTGGGCGTCGTCCATAGAATAACTGACAGGGGAGATGTAAGAGTTCAATATGAAGGATGTTCTAACAGATGGACATTTCATGCAGGGGCATTAACTAAGGTAAGTGGACAAAAAAGGAAAATCACAAAAATACTGAACTCCAAAAAAGTCCCTAATTAAATGACAAAATCAAAAGCTCAAACACATCCAATGAATTGATAACAACTGTCATATTCCTGACTTGAAACATTACAGGCATTTTCTTCTGTAAAAAACCGTAGATTGAAGCCAGCCTATATAAAATCTTACCAGAAAAATAATGTCAAGGTTAGATATGAAGAAAATACCATCACTTGCATTTTATAATCAGAAACATTATCCTTTAGGTATGGTCTGCACAATATCTAACAATTGAGTTGAAATAGCTTGCTTCAGTTTAATAATTTTCCCTCGATTTGCCTGATTAAAAAAGCATTGGAATTAAAAATAATGGCAAACAGAAGTTGAAATATGGATAATTTGATGTGAGAAAATAAAATAATAGTTTTCAATTGATTTTTTAAAGTTAAATAGATATAGGAAGATGTGGTGTGAGTGCCAATGAGACAACTCTCCATCCAAATAACAATTCATAAAAGTAAACCATTATAGAACAATGTACGGCCTTCAACAAGGAGCCTTGGCTATGTTTTCTAATGATATTTTGCATCAGCATTAATTACTAATCTTTCATTGATGTTGGTTATAAGGGATCAAAACAATAGATGGAGGTAATGATTTATGAAATATCAGTATTTATATTAAGTTTTACTTGCACTTGGAACATTTCATAGGTCTGTCTTACAATTATGTATTATTTTTGTTCTTAAGGTACATGCATTCAGAGTCAATGATCAGGTGAAAGTGTCACATAATATACATCTAGTCAAAGAAAAACAGAAAGGACATGGTGAATGGTCAGAGAGTATGAGAGCAGTAAGTCTAAATATTTACCTTGTAATAAGTAATGATACTCATCCTCTCCAAAATCAAGGACTTTCTTAATATACTATGTACCTGTAATGTCATTACTGTTTAAATATTAAAACCAAAATGTTCAAGGGAAAGTAGAAAACACTATTAAATATAAAAAGCAAACCTGGAACCATCCATGTATGATGCAATAAGGGATGTAAAGTGATTGTGTATGGGCTGTTGGTTAACTTTTTATGAACAACTTTACCTTAACCAGTAACTAGATTTCAATGAATCTTTTAGAAAATCTTTGGACAGAACCTGTGACCTCATACTAAATTTTAATTAAATAGTTTCGGTACCAAGATTTCCAAAGAACTAATTAATATTCAAAGGACAAATTGATTTGTCCCCAACACATGGTGTTATACTACTTAAATTAATATCAAAGTATATAATTTTAGTATATTAGTCTATTTACTCAATAAAAGTGCAATTTAACTCCAGGAAATCTATAAGCATGTCTTGTAAGTTCTATGCAAATTACTTGTTGAAAACAATATGACGGACGCAATTATTCAAAAGGTAGACATCTTTAAAAAAAATTGCATACCAATCAATTTCTTGAAGACAACTTGTATTTTTATTGAGTATTTACGACTAAAACGTCTCAGACCTTATAATATACAAGTTTAAGCAGTATAACACCATGCAAACTCATGTTTTGGGGACAAATCAATTTGTCATTTGGATATTAATTTGTTTTGTAATCCTAGGGAGATCGTGGTACCCAAATAATTTAGTAGGTTTACAATAGCAAAACATAAACTATAGATGTGGTCAGTGTATAAATTGTGTTGTGTGCAACCAGTTTTTCTGTGGTAAAGTGCTGTAACAACATAACAGGAAAACATTTTGTATATGAAAGTAATTTCTTAATGACATGAAATTTGTATTTTTGCAGATTTTAGGAAAACAGGGAAGAGTTATATCAATTTACCCTGATGGTGATCTGAGAGTAACTGTCAATGGGAACACATATACATTAAACCCTATCTGCTGTACTGTACCTTCACAAGAGCCAGATGTTAATAACACTGATCGATTTCCTGATAGAGAACATAGTAGTTAGTAGTGGTTTTCATCTTAAAAAGCAGTGTACAAACTTGTAGAATAGTCTATTGTGTAATGTAAACAAAAAGTTAACTCATCAAAAATGTTTTTAAAACTTATATTTTTGCCATTTCTGATTAATTTTATTAATAGAATTTTCTAATTATGTATGTTTCTGAATCTATCAAAAAAGATGCCTTTTAGAAGGGAGAAACAAAATAACCTAATTATAATCTTATTTAAATTTATATACAACAAAAAAGTCAACAATCAAATTTTAAAGAAATAAATGTAAGATTTCATGGATGTTTATTATAATAGTTAAAAGTTGGCTAAAAAATTTGTACTGTATTACCTGAAATATACATGTCTTAAATTTATTGCAGCCTCAATGCAAACACTTCTTGACCATTTGAAGGAGCCATCACTTTCAATAGAGACTGGTCCTGATAGACTTGTCAGAGAATCAGCTCAAGGACATACAGATATTGTCAAAGATATTGTCACAAAACACCCAGATAAAGTAAGTCGTCATGATCTAATTGTAGTATTTTATGTAGTCCACTAACTTCTGAAAGCTATCATATGTAAATCCTTATTTAAACTTTAACACTTGTACTAGTATTAATTCTAGTAGCCTTTGAAATATAGAGTATCATTAATAAGTGTATATTTGGTTATGCAGTCTGACTTGAGAAATTTTCAGATGAATGGCAAAAAATGAGACTTACAATTTTCTTCAAAGCTAATCTTTTGACATGGTTTGTAAGTTTAAGAACAAAAATAGAATGCAAATTCAAGGTTAGTCAAAATACAAAAAGATATACAATACTGAGTTAAATGTATGTGCCCCTGACGTAGCAAAGGGGGCATGAAGTTTTACACTTGTCCATCTGTCCGTACGTTCTAAAATTGGTTTCTGTTCTCTAACTTAAGTTTGCCTCTATCAAATGTTATTAAACTTATACACAATGCTTATTACCACAAAATACAGATCAAGTTTGAATTTTGTTAGCCTCACTCTTACTGTTCTAGAGTTGTGCCCCTTTATAAATGGAAAAATCACAAAATTTATATATAATGTTGTCTAACTTAAATTTGCCTCCACCAAATGTTATGAAACTACAATTTACAGGTAGACCTAAAGAGTGCAGGAAAAACAGCCTTACAGGTGGCCTGTCATCAAGGACATAAAGATATTGTACAGATATTGTTGGATGCTGGGGCTAACCTTGAACTTCAAGATGACGATGGAGACACAGCTCTTCATTACTCAGCTTTTGGGTAACTATTTGATATGAACATTTGTATTTTCCATTGACCTATTAATGGTTATCAACTCATTCATGCAGATTTTCGTCCCCTAGCAGATTGCACTATTATAAAAACTTTACAAACAGTTTTTGAAATTTAAGTATCAAACATAACAAATGCATCTTGATGTGATTGTTTTTCATAAATACAGAAATAAGGATAAATTTTAGAACAAGCCAGTTTATCTGTTCTGATGTGTGATTTTTATATGTCCGCAAAAAATTTTTTTTGTTGCTGTGTTAAAAAATTACTAGAGAAAGTTTTTCATCAATGGGATACAAAGTGAAAATTGGTGTATATGTACCAGCAGCCCATTACAATAATTTTGAGAAGTTTATTGAGAATCAGATGCCATAAGACTATTATGTTTACTAAAGACTTTTTGTCGAGCCTTTGACTTTTGTTGAATAAGCAAGACATAACGATCCTACATTCTGTCGTAGTAGTCGGCGGCGGCCACAAATATTCACTCTGTGGTTTTTGAAATTTTAATAACTTTCTTAAACTATCCTGGATTTCTACCAAACTCAGACAGAAGCTTGCTTATAATCAAAAGATAGTATCCAGATGTAAATTTATTAAAAAAAAAAAATCATCATTTTTTTCCGTGTTTTACTTATAAATGGACTTAGTTTTTCTGCCAGGACACATAACATACACTCGGTGGCTAAAGTTTTTAAAAATTAAATAACTTTCTTAAACTATCCTGGACTTTTTGTACCTACTTGGACAGAACCTTGTTTATGATCAAAACATAGTATCTAAAAGAAAATTTGTTAAAATTTGGAATGTGATTTTCCATATTTTACTTGTAAATGGACTTAGTTTTTCTTCTAGTTAACATTACATACAGTCTGGAGTTAAAGTTTTTAAAACATTTATTAGGTCCGAGAACACTGTTATTTCGTAGTGCATTTCTTTCAGACACTAAATGAAAATTAAAAAAATCCCACATGCGCTTTCTCAATAATATTTTTACAATGTGTTGTACTACTATATCAAAATTATAGAAATTTCATTAGCTCTAACTCAAAATATGGACAACTTTATATTAAGGGGGTCTTGGAATCTTTTGACAGCTTCCAAGTGCTAATTTTTAACCTTTTTCAGCTGTACCAAATCACTACTTTAATTATAAAATTTTGACCCACATTTTTTTACTATGTCATTTCACTCCCCTACTTGCTATATGAGGCATAAAACATGAAGAAATAAATTTGGACGGGATATTCAAAAAATTGGCAAGTAACACACTGTCCACACTAAGAACTATATTGGTGGACAAAAAAAATCAAAAGACAATAACTGTGTACTCTGACCATTAGATTCATAAACTATTTGGATTTTTAACATTTTTGGACAGAAGCTTCGTACAATCTAAAGATAGTTTCGAGGGGAATATTTTATTATTTTTTTTCCTCGTTTTTGTTGAGCCTGCGATTAACTGCAAAAGTAGAGAGACACTGGGTTCAGCAGAACCCTTACAAACTTTTAAAAAATAAGTCTTCAGTGACATATTGACCACGAGTTGAAGAATTTATTGAGACAATTTATTTTTACAGTTACCAAGCTGAAATTATGGAAATGTTATTGAGGAAAGGAGCTCAGATCAATTCCCTAAATAATGGAGGGTGCAGTTCGTTGCATGTTGCTGTGAACAAACAGCATTTAGAGTGTGCCAAAATATTACTGCGATATAAGTGTAATGTAAATATACAGGTAAGTTTGGCATGTACTATAAGTGTTGTGTTATCAGATGATTTCTATAATCTTATTATTAGTTCAAATTAAGTTGATTGATGGACATAACGATTAGTCAGTTGTGTAAAAAAAATAAGTGATGCTTTTTATTATACGACCGCAAAAATTTTAATTTTTTGGTCGTATATTGCTATCACGTTGGCGTCGTCGTCGTCGTCATCGTCGTCCGAATACTTTTAGTTTTCGCACTCTAACTTTAGTAAAAGTGAATAGAAATCAATGAAATTTTAACACAAGGTTTATGACCACAGAGGAAGGTTGGGATTGATTTTGGGAGTTTTGGTCCCAACATTTTAGGAATTAGGGGCCAAAAAGGGCCCAAATAAGCATTATTCTTGGTTTTTCGCACAATAACTTTAGTATAAGTAAATAGAAATCAATGAAATTTAAACACAAGGTTTATGACCACAAAAGGAAGGTTGGGATTGATTTTTGGAGTTGAGGTCACAACAGTTTATGAATTAGGGGCCAAAAAGGGGCCCAAATAAGCATTATTTTTGGTTTTTGCACCATAACTTTAGTATAAGTAAATAGAAATCTATGAAATTTAAACACAAGGTTTATGACCATAAAAGGAAGGTTGGGTTTGATTTTGGGAGTTTTGGTCCCAACAGTTTAGGAATAAGGGGCCCAAAGGGTCCAAAATTGAACTTTGTGTGATTTCATAAAAAATTGAATAATTGGGGTTCTTTGATATGCCGAATCTAACTATGTATGTAGATTCTTGATTTTTGGTCCCGTTTTCAAATTGGTCTACATTAAGGTCCAAAGGGTCCAAAATTAAACTTAGTTTGATTTTAACAAAAATTGAATCCTTGGGGTTCTTTGATATGCTGAATTTAAAAATGTACTTAGATTTTTAATTATTGGCCTAGTTTTCAAGTTGGTCCAAATGGGGGTCCAAAATTAAACTTTGTTTGATTTCATCAAAAATTGAATAAATGGGTTCTTTGATATGCCAAATCTAACTGTGTATGTAGATTCTTAATTTTTGGTCCAGTTTTCAAATTGGTCTACATTAAGGTCCAAAGGGTCCAAAATTAAACTAAGTTTGATTTTAACAAAAATTAAATTCTTGGGCTTATTTGATATGCTTTATCTAAACATGTACCTTGATTTTTGATTATGGGCCCAGTTTTCAAGTTGGTCCAAATCAGGATTCCATATCAAGTATTGTGCAATAGCAAGAAATTTTCAATTGCACAGTATTGCACAATAGCAAGAAATATCTAATTGCACAATATTGTGCAATAGCAATTAATTTTCAATTGGAGTTATCTTTCTTTGTATAGAATAGTAGTTGATAATATATGTTGGAAATTTGCCAGACATGACTATGATGTCATTTTCTATTTTTATTTGCCAACAACTTTATGTAAATAACTTCATTGGAAATTTGCCAATATAAAATGTTGCTGATAAAGCTTTTTTTCCTTATCTTATCTAAAATGTTTTTAGATAATGTATGTTGGACATTTGCCAGACATGACTATGATGTCATTTTCTATTTTTATTTGCCAATAACTTTATGTAAATAACTTCATTGGAAATTTGCCAATATAAAATGTTGCTGATGAAGTTTTTTTTATTGTTTTATACAATAAACAATGTATATTCACTTTTACTACCAACCAATCTTTACCATTCAGTGATAACAAGCACTTTATTTTACATTTTAATATTTTATGATGTATTTAAAAGAGTAGTTATTGTTGCAAACTCCATTAGAAATTTGAATTGATATCAGTTTTGGAAAAAGGGAAACGGGGATGTGAAGAAAAAAAAGGGGGGGGGTTAAATTTTTCTCATTTCAGTTTTCATAAATAAAAAGAAAATTTCTTCAAACATTTTTTTGAGAGGATTAATATTCAACAGCATAGTGAATTGCTCAAAGGCAAAAAAAAACTTTTAAGTTCATTAGACCACATTCATACATTCATTCTGTGTCAGAAACCTATGCTGTGTCAACTATTTAATTTTAGATTTAAAAAGTTTGAAGAAGAAATCTTTAATTGATTTGTAAAATCTTGACATTTGTTTTGTGTAAAAAAAAACCATGTAATGTCAAAAATTTGATCACAATCCAAATTCAGAGCTGTATCACGCTTGAATGTTTTGTCCATACTTGCCCCAACTGTTCAGGGTTCGACCTCTGCGGTCGTATAAAGCTGCGCCCTGCGGAGCACCTGGTTTTTTTTCAAAATGGCTTATTTATTCCCAATGAGAGGAGGATGCGGTATTTAATGTCAAAATCTAAGTTTTAACTAATTACTGATCCTTGTCAACCGTTTACAGACTAAATTACTGAGGATTATAACAGTGAGAAAATCACAGAAATGTGTTTCTTCAAGAGTTAAGATAAAGATGATATTTTTGTCCACAAGAAGACAGTAGAATTATGATGGGTTATGAAGGAATACTCTGTTTTAAGGATCCCTTGTATTGCTTTATATTTGAACTGTTACTTTTTCATAGATTGTAATGTGTCTTTGAATAAATAAATTTACACTTTTGGTATTCAGCTGAATTTTGTCTCCAAATGACCTTATATCCACTCTGAATAACCTTCTGACATCAAGAAACAATCACTTTTTGAGTTTGAGGTCAAATGTTTTGAATTGTGATGTCAAAGTTTACAGGAAACTGTGTGAAATTTGCATACAAGTGTAAATATATCTATTGACAATGATTGATATCATACAAACTTTAATCAAAATAGATTAAAAAAAAATAAAAATTGCAGGACTCCTATGGAGATACATGTCTCCATGATGCTATTGGTAAAGAGAACAGACAGATTATTGATATGCTAGTCTGCTATAATGGAATAGACTTTACACTACGGAATAAAAGAGGATTCAATGTGCTTCACCATGCTGCCCTTAAAGGAAACAGCTTGTAAGTTATATTATATATTATAGTTCTAATGTTTTGTTTTGCACATACAGAGGAAATTTATAGCATATATAATTTATCTTCTAAGAGAGACATGTATACCTCTGTCTCACTTCAACTGTTGCTTTTATTTCCTAGAGTTTTATTTAAGTTGAGTCATATAAAAGTTACAAGTTGAAATAGATCTTATTTTATACCACATTTTTACTAAGGGTTCTAAAAGTAGAATAAAAAGAGTACATTGTATATTTTCTCCACAGCAAGTTTACACTTTTGTTATGAATATATCAATAGGTACAATGATTATTTTAAATTGAAAGTAAAAAAATGATAAAATATTTTCCCTTTCTTTTACTGTAAGATCAAACAAAAAAGGTGAATATAACATTGTTAATATATTTATGCAGTGCTACAGAGAAGATATTATTGAAGTGTAGACAGATTGTAGACATAAAAAAAGATGATGGATTCTCAGCTGTACATTTAGCTGGTCTTAATGGACATAAGGATGTCACTAATGTACTGCTGACTCAAGTAAGCATGCTAACATAAAACATGAATAAACATTCAAGCATAGACCAGGGCTTAACATATATTACAAACAGACATACTACCTTAGGCCATTGATAAATATACTACCTTAATGGCATAGACCATTTACAGACTACCATAGAACATAACCATACAACATGTATAGACATAGTACCATACAACATGTATAGACATAGTACCATAGAACATGTATAGACATAGTACCATACAACATGCATAGACATAGTACCATACAACATGCATAGACATAGTACCATACAACATGCATAGACATAGTACCATACAACATGCATAGACATAGTACCATACAACATGCATAGACATAGTACCATACAACATGCATAGACATAGTACCATACAACATGCATAGACATAGTACCATACAACATGCATAGACATAGTACCATACAACATGCATAGACATAGTACCATACAACATGTATAGACATAGTACCATACAACATGCATAGACATAGTACCATAAAACATGCATAGACATCGTACCATACAACATGCATAGACATAGTACCATACAACATGTATAGACATAGTACCATACAACATGTATAGACATACTACCATAGAACATGAAAAAAACATACTGTGGATTTATTTATTTTTGTGGATTTCATGGTTTGAGGTGAACCACAAATTTAAATGTTCAACGAAGTACAAATTCTTGTTAGTCTAGTATGAAGACTTTGGTAAAAATTTATGAAAATACAATATTTCTTCAATCCACGAAAATTGGTACCCACAAAAATAAATGAATTCACAGTACTACAATAAAACAGGAAAAAACATACAAGCATAGGTAATAACCTTCCATAGAACATGAAAAGCCATACAAACATAGATCATGGAAAACAAATTCTACTGTAGAAAATGGCAAATGAATTTCTTGTTGCATTGAAGACCTGTTGGTGACCTTCTGCTGTTGTCTGCTCTATGGTCGGGTTGTTGTCTCTTTGGCACATTCCCCATTTCCATTCTCAATTATATAATTCATGAATAACCATACTACCATAGAATTTCAATGGACATACAAGCATTGAACATAAATGGACATCATGGCATTATTTTTAGGTTGACATTTGTAAATAGAGTGGGAAAAAAAACACAGCGACAAATTTAGATGTACATAATGGCTTAAGATTAAGATTTAAAGAAAGTTACACACTACAGAATTTAGTTAGACATATACAAACAGAGAATTCAAATTCACATAGATATACTGACATACAATTTGAACAAATGAATTTATTGTTGTTTATTTTCAAGGGCCAAGCTGATATTGAGATCAGAAACAACAGACAACAAACACCCCTACTACTGGCTGTATCCCAAGGTCATACTTCTATCATTGAACTACTTGTAACCAGAGGTGCTGATATAAATGTCAAAGATGAGGATGGAGACACATGTTTACATGTAGCTCTCATGAGACAGTCTGTACCTCAGGAGAGAGAGCCAACACCAATGTTAGAAGCTGTAAGTTGTTCAATATAAAGATGATACAAATCTTTGTTTGATTGCCCCTAGGGTTTACTTAGATTTTGTATAAGAATCAGATGATGTGGTATGGTTGTAGTAATAACAGTTCAGCATTCAACAATAAGCAAAACCCTTACTGCATATATAGCAAGTATAAAAGGCACTGAAGTGACAAATGAGAAAAAAACAATTTAAATGGGAAAAGTAAGACCTGATTTATTACATACCAATAGAAAAAATGATTTTAGCTTTAAATAACAACAACTGATTTACAGTTCCCTGATTTGGGACAGGTACATACAAAATTTTGCCAGGTTAAACATATTTGTGGGAGCTCAAACCTCCCCTTACCTGGGACAGTGATAAATTAGCTCATCAAAGAACAAACTATGAAAACTTGTTGGATTTATCCACTTCATCTTTTTGGTTTTTTTGTGTCGCTCTCAGATGCAAGACAAACAGCAAATTTGTATGAAAAAAGTCTATGAATCAGAACTTGATTCAGGGTATAAGTAAGGGAAATGTCTGTAACAGCAACTTAATGATACAAAAACTAAAGTCAACATGTATAGTTGCTCCCATATTATACAAGTTATGTTTACATTGTGACAACATGTATAAGACTGTAATGAAGACCACTATTTTTGTCTTATTTTGTCTTGTTTCTATAGATATGTACTATTTTGTCTTGTTTCTATAGATATGTACTGTTTTGTTTCAACAGATATGTAATCAGCTTGGGATGGCAGACGATGAAGATCAGATGGGTGCTGCTATTGCTTGTTATCTTGCCCAACAAGGTGCCAGTCTTACGCATAAAAACAACCAGGGTAAAACCCCACTAGAAGTTTGTGGTGATCCTAAGGTAGAAGAAATGATCAAACAGTTTACTACAGCACAGTAAGTATACAGGGACACACAAATTTCAGAATAATATCAAAATATGTTGCAGTTCATACTTGTTTTCAAACAGCAAGGGGTCCAAATGGGAGATATTTTTTTAGCTGACCTTGCCTGAAAGGCTAAGTTAGCTTTCTCATCACTTTGTGTTTGATTCCCTCTGTAAACTTTTACAAAAATCTTCTCTGAAACTTCTAGGCCAAATTAATCCAAACTTTCATAATTATAAGAAAGGGATTTTTAAGTCGAATAAATGTAAGTGATGATAATATATTCATAATAGATATTTCATAATTTTTTTGTAAAAAGTTGTTCATGACTTTTACATTACATAAAGATATAGAAGGGTCAAGTGAGCTATTATATCAGTTCTCTGTTAACTTTTACAAAATCTTCTATGAAACTGCTAGACCAATTTTGAACCTAAACATGGACACAATCATGAATGGAGTATTAAGTTTGAAAATTTTGTCTGGTGATTCTGCATGCCAAGGAATATAGGTGAAAATAGAACATTGAGGGTAAAATAAAAGTTTTGTCTTTTATTTTGAAAACACCTATAGATAGAGAAAATTTGACAGCAAAAATAATCAGGTCTTCTTGCTTATAATTACCATCAAAACTGTCATACAACTTCTTATATATTTTACCTTCAAGTTCTAGTACTGTGGATTCATTTTTATTCGTGGTATACCAATTTTCGTGGGTTTCGTGGGTCACAGCGAACCACAAATTTAAGAATTCAACGAAGAATAATCCCGAGAAATGTGTAGAGAGTCGGATGTTTATTTCCGGTTATGTTAGGCAGTTCTAGTATAGTGTTGACTAGCGATAAACATTGTAACATAACACGTGTTTTTTATTGAAAGATGATACAAGTATTTGATTAAATCTATAATAAATTTATCGAATATCAGTGATAATATACTTTTTAAAATTGATTAAAACTGCAAGTTGTTAATTACTGTGTCATAGTTTGGTTTACCAGTGATTAAAAATCAATAGGATTAAGTACGGAGATATTGCCCGTAGGTAATATTGTTTATGACAGGAACCTTTTTTTTTCACACCTTATACTTATATCACTGTTTATTATATCGTGATTAGGGAAATGAGCTTTCAATCATAAAGTTTTGAATGCCTTAAAGAATTCAGACAAGAATTTATAAATTGTAAAACAAACAATTAATTAGTTGTCTCTGTCCATTATTGTAATCGAAGTTATCAATGAGCACTTTAACCTAGAATGACCAAGCGAGGATTTTGACAATTCAATGAATTCCTTCTTTTTTGTTTTGTTTTATTATTGATCAAACCAAGGAGGTTATTTGATCTCCTAAATCAAAAGGAAATCCACGAATTACGTATCTAATTTTTTGGTGTTGTAATCAGCAATCCACGAATTTACGTATACCACGAAACGTCTTTTTTTCTCTATCCACGAAAATTGATACCCACGAAAATAAATGAATGCACAGTATTTCATTTCACACTTGAGATGATCAAATTCAACAATTGATACTTTTTTTTTACAATTGAGTTATTGATTTCGAGGGCAGTATACAAATGCACCAGTATTTTTCGTATATTTGAGGTATTTTTTTCAGGGCCAGTAAATCAGACCCACAAACATCATCAGAGAAAGAATCTCTAGTACAAGAATGTATGGTGTGTTCAGAAAACATGGCATGTATCAAATTTTCACCATGTGGACATGTTATAACCTGTTTTGACTGCTGTCAGAAGATGAGAAAATGTATATCATGTAAAGAAAATATAGATAGTAAAACTTGTCCAGGTATGTTTTAGAATAGATATTTATGTGAATTCTAACCATGTAGCATGTTGTATGTCTGAAGTTATGTTTTACAAAAGCTAACCATAAACAATTGAAGCTAATGTGTGACTTGCAAACACTTGTTATACACAAACATTTTAAATTACTGATGTAGCAAAACTAGATCAGAATGGAATGTGCATTGGGATATGAATAACTGTGTGCAAAGATATTTTTAAAGATGGTGCGAGGCCTGTATAGCCAGTAAAGGTTGTTAAAAACTCCCATCATCGTGTGCAAAAAAAAAGATGAGCTGCCAACTCAATATTAGCACATCATGTACTATCGTCAAATTCTCTACTGATAAATTGCAGAAGGGTCATTAATTTTTCTACACACATATGTAAATAAACCCAATAGTAGTATACTGTAAAAAAATGTTGATCAAATTTCATTTATTGCAACAGGAAACTACCCTTCCTTATTCATCTGTATCAATTTATATAATACTTTTCAACAGAAAAATTCATCTAATCTATTTAGTTTTCAAGATTTTTTAAAAATTTCGTCATATCTATTTTTAGATGGTTCAGAAGTAACAGCGACTAGAGAACACCCTGCTGCTGGAGTCATGGAGTCAAACTTACTGCAGAAGAAACTCCAAGAAATGGAGGAGAACTTTCTTTGTTCTATTTGTATGGAACGGAAACGCAACATGGCATTTTTATGTGGACACACTGTGTGTAATATCTGTGGGGATTCATTACGAACATGTCATATGTGTCGTAAACCTATTACTAAAAAGATTCCATTATATGCATGATTATTTGGCTGAAGTCTTTCAGAGAGCGAATTTCTTGGACTGTATTAAGTTTTATATACAAATACTCTAGTATTTATTTTTCAATTTCTATAAAATAAAAAACTAAAGAAAGCATTTGCTTCTTTAAAGGTAGCATATTTTCAAAATATTTCATTGGTTGTTATCTGCTACACATCATGGGCATTTCTCTTCTTTCCTTTATATAAACAATTCTCTGCCATAGTTATTTTATAACTTAAAAAAAAAAAATCACAAAAGAATGTCAATGTTTCAAATGCAATACCTAAAGAGATGGTATCTGTTAATGTTTGATTTTGAGAAAAATTGGGAGTAACTTGCTTAAGTATGGCTTAGGTAAATTGACTATAGGAAAGTTAAATTTTTGCTACCGTTTTGTTATAACCATTGCAAAATTTGATGGTTGGAAAATGTGGATGTCATTGTTAGCTTGTTAGGAAATGGATAAACCAGTGAAATGCTAGATTGTTGTTTGGAAACAGTCAAAGTACAAATTTAATAGGCTCAAAGAATAAGATAGATTTCATACAGATTTATTAAGTCAAATTAAGCAAGCATGACATCACATTAGTTAAATTTTCTTATTTCAGTGTTTCTATTTAATTCTAATTCTATTTTACAGTTAAAAAATATCAAAAAACTCAATACAGTCCAATTCATTCTTTGTGCAGTATTGATATTGAGATTTATGCAAATAGTTTTGTAACATTATAATGGATTTTCATTGGTCAAGTAGTCTTTCATTCATAAGTTATATATCACCTCATGAATTATGTGCATTCAGTTCACACTCATTTTATTTCACTCTACGTGTGCTTTAATTTGAAATGTTTTAGTATTGTAATATTGAAGATAATTTCATTCATGTAGTATTAGTTGTTTTATTAATTAACACAACTCATTTATGGATTTTAAGAAGAAAAAAATCTAAATGGTACACAAGGAACCTCCACAATACAATTGAATAAACTGACCTAGTGTATGAAATATTGTTTAAAACACTTTATTTATCGTAAATTTGGTAGTATATGTTTATCACCTGTATATGCACATGTCATAAAAAAAATTCTATAAAGTAAGGTGTCAGACAGAAATTATCAAACCTTGCCCCAACTTTGTAATTCAGACAATTTTCTTTCGGTCATTTACATTTTGGTGGCAGGTATTGAAACTGTCTGACAGTTTTCAGAAATCATCATTTTCTTTATTCTTACTGTTTTATGTGCATTTAAATTGAAAAAAAAATATGCCATTTTTTAAAGGCCAGTGTTTACATTTAGCACAAAAAAATTATTCATGAGTTTTCTAAGGCTGATCGTCAATTCTATTGGAATCTTATTATGAGCTAAACAGCATTGATTTTGATACTTTTTTATAGGTTTTGGTAAAATTAAACCTTAACTGTTGAATAGGAATTGGCTGTTTCAGAATCTAAAGGATTATGGGTAATTTTATTGTTCGTGCCCCAAAATGAAAATGATGTCACGACATTGATTGAATTTCAATTGTTTTGGTGTACACTTTTGTAAATATTACCCAGAATGCATTAGATTCTGAAACGGCGAATTGGTTAACACATGAAATGATGAATGATTTCCTATTGTAAAAGCACAATTCATTTATACATCTGTATGTACAATCATTACAAAGTTAAAAGATGTATTATATTTTAGTTAACTCTACTATGTAGAGAATGCTTAGCTTACTTATGTATTATGCATAAAAGTAGATATAAGTATATCCTATTGGTATAGAGTTGTCAGTATCAATTATAAAGAAATGCTATTGGCACAGATTTAGTTTGATGAGGAACACATAGTGGGAGTAAAAAAATAAATGATTTACAGCGGATTGTATTGAGTGTGCAGGTAAAGGTAATATCTTTGGTTAGCTTTCTTGCTAGCTTAACCATGAAGTCATTATTCTGTAAGGTAAACTACCCTTCTTTAATAGTAGACTAGTCCGACAGATAACCAATCTATCTGTCTTTAGCACTAGGTAACTTTGAAAGGAGGGTAGTATACCTTACTTAATAATGATTTCACAGTTCAGCTAGCAAGCAAGCTAACCAAAGATATTACCTTTACCTACACACTCAATGCAATCAGCTGTAAGAATTGTTGTGCACTTAACAATTGTATATCTTTATTGAATGATGTGTTTCATTTCAGTGGTTGAGGGTTTTACATTAAAAACAATAGAATTTTATATACTTTGCCAAATGTAGTTTATATATTGTGCTTTCTCGAATATTGCATAAAAGGGTATAAGTCACAAAGGTATTCAAGCTACAGTTTCACTAAAGCTTACGCTTTTGCAAAGTTAGTTAATTTTTTTTTTTTTTTTTTTTTCTTTTGTTTTTTTCTTTGGTTTTTTTTTTTCTTTTTTTTTCATATTTTTTTTCTTATTTTTTGTTTTTTTTATTTTTTTTGTTAGTTAGTTAATTTAATTGACAATGAGCTCTCAAAATTTATCTTCTGAGTCTTGGTTGTCAGCAATTTTTTATTCTTAAAATTATGGATTATAGACTGAAACTTTTCTCTTTGTAAATACAAACTACTTAAGATTTGAAAAGTCAAATTATCATTTAATGCATACAAATTGCATTTCAATATTTTGAAATATTATATGTCTTATAATTTTGTGAACAAACCTTAGATACCTCTGTAAAAGCAGTGTAAAAGTTTTACACATGTGGAGCTCTTTACATTTATTTTTCTCTCCCTTACTTTAAAAATGTCGTTAAAATGGTAAATGTGATTTTAATTAAAAACTATTCCTTAAGTTTCCAAGGCATTTTTTATCACTGTGAGAGAAGCATAGCACTTTATTTTCCAGATTTTGTTTGATTAGGTACACCTAGTGTTTGTAAAAGAAGATTTTTATTTCTTTGTGTAAACCCATACTACTGTATTTATCATTTATTTTCCAAAGTATGTAAAAATCCCTCTAATATTCAGATAGTCAATATCAACCCTTGTTGAGAGCTATACTTATGAAATGAGTTGAAACTAATTTGAATTTTTATACTGGAATAAAAAATGTTAATTTTTAAAAATATTACATTACTGGGGATTCATTTATATTCGTTTGATATCAATTTTCGTGGATTTCGCGGTAACATGTGTGCCACAAATTTAAATGTTCAAAGAATTGCAAATTTTCTATAGGTTTGTATGCAGACTTTGGCAAAACCATGAACTCAAATATCCTGAAAATATGGGCATTCCTCAATCCACGAAAATTGGTACCCACAAAAAATAAATGAATCCACAGTATCTACACGAAGAGTGGTCCTTGAAGACTGGAATATGATTGATAGTTTATCCCTAAGTAATTTATTTTGGTTTGTATAATTCTTAATGTGCCAGTATGTCATAATTACATAAGCCTTTCTGTGATAGCAATTTTTGTCACCAAATATGTTATTTTATGGGTTTATAACGCTTTAGTTCCAAAAAAGGAAGAAAAACACTAACAAATGTTTGTTACTGCCAAGGTTAACACATTGTACATAAAGTAATTACAGTTTTTATTGTGTATTTTATTGAATAATCAGATATACTTGTATTACAGTTTTACATGGCTTACAATTTCATCATGTTCACTAGCTAACTCATCTTGGGCATTTTGCTTGATAATAGGAGGCTAATAAATATTGTGATAGAGATGTGGTTAATACCTAAACCATACAAGTGTGAAAAAATCTTGCAAATTGTCAGTTGCATTTTGAAATTATTAAATGAAGGATGTTTCTTAAAATTGGAATAATTTATAAACTAGAATCACTAAGATTGAACTCAGTGTATTTCAGGTAAAGTCACTTGAAGCAAGCTGTTTTACCTTAACTTTGTTTGTTTATTATATTAATGTATGGAGCTCAAGGTAGTTTAAATTGACCTGACCATATGGACGAAAAAAATATACACTTGTATGAGTTTTGAGTGTAATTGGATGAGGTTTTCAAGGTTTTAAAAAGATTAAAAAAATATTACAATGACGCCTTTTACCTCAGAAACATGTTATTATATAACTAATATGAAATTTCATTTTGCATTAAAAGTGTTTTCTTATAGGGTATTTAGATGTTTTGTGATTTCATGTTTTGTGTTGAAATTGTGCTTATTATTTATTATTTAGTCTTGCCACTGCCACAAAACTTGTAGCTTTTTACTTTTGGAATTATGTAGATTCACCATAGGCTCCATTATAAAACTTTAACAATGTGTCTTCTAAAGTCCTGTATGTTTGACATGCTATCATAGACATCTGTATTTTTGTGCTGTTTGTTGATCTTTGTTGTTTTCTTTGCTTTTTTTTTTACAAGAAAACTAATTTGCACTGTTAAGAATGATTTATAGTTGTCTGAAGAAGACACCAAAAAAAGGTGATCATTTTAAAACTTGTTTAGAATAGTTTTACATACAGATTTTGTGAACTCAAAGTTATTTGAGTGGTTCAGTTCGGAATAACAGTCTTAATCAGTGTAGAATATTATACTTTATTTATTTATGAAAGTTTTGACATGAAAATGTTTTTTTTTGAAAATAATTGAAAACATTTTCTCATATTTGATACTTACCCCATTTGGCAAGTTCCTCATATATTGTCTTTTTTATAAAAGCCTTGTAGTTTTTTTCTCCCCACCCCCCTTCCTCGCTCATAATAAATCAATATGTTTGGTTTTTTTTGCATAGCTTATGTAATTTGTTTATTTAATAATATAAGATACAAGTATTACAAATTTACTTTGCAGTTCCCTTACACTTACAATCATCAAATGAATATGTGTTATGGTAGACCTTGTCCTAATTAATTTTGTATATATGGTTCATGATATATTTTAGTGCTGCATATCTTAATTTCCATTGTAGTTATTATATTTTATCATGGGAATTTTGTATTTTATATATTCACATCTAAGAGATGATATGTAAGGTGTATTGAAAAGAAATGAGTTTTGTTTAAGATTATTTGGTGTGAGAGACTTGAAGATTGAAATAGCGTACTGGATTTAAGAGACCGTCAGAATTTTTAAGTGTGAAGTCGTTTTCTTACATTGTATAAAATCTAAAAACTTCTAAGGTTTTGGATTCTACACTGGATTTTAGAATTTAATTCCTTGAATAAGTCTTGTCTGATGATTAATGGAACCATAACAGAATTTTATTTCAAGTTTATTTAATGCTGTGGATTCATTTATTTATGTGGATACCAATTTTTGTGGATTGATGAAAAATCATATCTTTGAGGATATTTCATTTCGTGGATTTTCCAGAGTTTGCATACAAGCTTATAGAACATTTCTTCTTAGTTGTACATCTTAATTAGTGGTTAACCAATGATGATGAAATCCTTGAAAATTGGCATCCCATTAATAATGATGAAGCCGCAAATAATATAATAAGGTTGTTGAACCTGATTTCTGATTTACAGGGAGATTTTGCTGTTATTCCCACAGTATTTTTCACTACTGGCATATCCATTTTTTCTTCTTTTTTCTGACATTTTATTTTGCTAACAAAATCCTCTCTTTTTATTTGGATTGAAAACTCAACGCTTCACAGGAATTACAATACCATTAGTTACTCATGCATGTTAATTTTAATTGTTAAAAGAAAAAGCCATCATTCCTTGGATTTTTAATTCGTAAGGTCATACCTTTTGAAGAATTATTTGTAAAATTTGAATTTAGTTCCTGATGAAATTTTGTGGGTTTATGTGCTTTGTACTCAAGGAATGGTAATTGTTTAACATTAATGATGTAATTAAATTCATTAGGTTAAGGGGTAAAATAGTTATCAAAAGAAACCAGGATTATAACTTAGTAAGCCGCTGTCAGGTATCACTTGAACTAGTTCAGGTCATGTGTGATTTTATTCAGGACTATATAAATGTTATGGAGACCCATGTTTTGTATGGAATTCAGGGGTGATGACTCATCTTAAGTCTTTTTATGGAGAAGGTAGGCCTGTTCTGATTGTCACTTTAGCTGTTTAGAGATTGTTATGTGTTGAAACCACTTGTCATATGGAACTGCCCTATTGGATTGAATCTTACTTAAAATCATCAAAGCGTAGACTGAGCAATTGCTAATTTTTGCTTTCAACAGCCACTTTTTCCAACAGTTTTTGTAACAATTTGAAAAGAATTGACTACTTGGAAAGAAAAAAAGAAAGCAGGTAAAATGTCTTGTTGTAGGATAAGGATTGACGGGAATGTGTATTTGAATTGTTTTAAATAAATGATTTGTATCTATTTATCAGGCTGTTGCCAGAAACATTATGTAAATAGAATTTGATTAAAATATCTGTTGCAAAGTTGTTTTGTTTCTTATTATCGATCTCGACTTACATCGATTTGTCCAACAAATGTTTCTGTTTCACTTTTCTCAAGTCTTTACTATTTTAACCCCAGATTACACTGAATGCAAAATTAAATTTAACTAACTTCTTAAAAGCTTTAAATTTTAGAAAGTGGAAGACCTGGATTCTTCATACTTTGTATAAAGATGCCTTATGTTATGACGTTTCTGTCTGCTATATGTCCATTGTCCTTGACCTCGTTTTCATGGTTCAGTGACTACTTGAAAAAAAAAGATTTTTTGTAATGTTAATATCTCTCTTATTATGACTATGAGTAATAGGATATCTATATTTAATATGTGCATACCATGCTAGGTTCTTATGCCTGTCCAACAGTTTTAATCTGACCTGGATCTCATTTCATGGATCAGTGAACAAGGTACCGGTAAAGTTTTTGTGATCAAGCTACTGTCTATATATCTGATACTATAAGCTATAGGTCTACTATACTTGTAGTATGGAATATTTGTCAGAAGTACATGCCCAACTGGCAGGTGTCATTTGACCTTGACACCATTTTCATTTATAGGTGTATGGAAATATTTTACAATGTATATTTCAGTCTATTTGACCTTGACCTCATTTTTCTGATTCATTGCTGAGTGTTTAAGTTTTTGTGTTTTTGTCTTTTTATGGCCCCGCCACTAAGTGGTCGGGGACATATAGTTTTACCCTTGTCCAAAATTCCGTATTTCCGTCATTCCGTCATTCCGCAACAAACAATTATACGGAGTTTTTTTCAAAACCGCTTCAGATATTGGGCTGGTCTATGGAATGTAAGTTCTCCATGATGAGTTACAGATCAAGTTTAAGTTTCATTCCGCTCTGCTAATTTTTGCCAAAATTACAGGCTTTGGACTTTGATAAATTGTTGAAAATCACAGTTATATAGACTTTTTTTCTAAACACTTTCAGATATGGGGCTGTATTTTTTTTTGGTTTGTGATTTACTCATGATGAGTTACAGATCAAGTTTAAGTTTCATTCTGCTCGGCTAATTTTTGGTGTAATTTCAGGCTTTGCACTTTGTTAAATTTTTGAAAATCACAGTTATACAGACCTTTTTCTGTCAAATATTGGGCTGATTGTTGGTATGTGAGCTAACCATGATGAGTTACAGATCAAGTTTAAGTTTCGTTCCGCTCCGCTATTTTTTTCTCTAAAATTAAGGGTTAACGACTTTGAAAATTGTTGAAAAAAACAGTTATACGGACATTTTTCTATACGCCTCCAGATTTTGAGCTGATTTTTGGGGAAAGACGTCTTCAAGCCGTCAAATCCCTATGGGGTTGACCAGAGTGACATTCCCTCACATCATTCATTTTGTTTTTATAGTGTGGAAAACACCCAACAAATCTTACTGAGATTGATGACAAGGAGACACACAAATGAATAGATTGACTTTAAACACTTTTTTTTACACATTTCCCTTCTGTTTCTAACGAAATTATCACATTTTGAGCTCTCCTTTACACTTTTTACGTTTCTTTTACAATCCGGAAAAATCAGTATGACGAGATATTCTAAATATATCCAACCTACATTATATTTTATAGTGACGTCATTGTTGGAATGCCACACTACGGAGAAGCGGTGATATCCTTCACTGGTTATTTAAATCATTCTCAGATTTCGTGCACTAATTATAAATTGGTATTTGTTAAATTTAAACATAATTATGTTTGCTGTAGATGATTCAAACATCTACATGCAATACTTTAATTTGTAGATCAACAACTTTCAAAGTAAACAAAGTCCGTGGAGATACATGAGATTGGGGAGAGAAACGATTTTTTCATTTTTTCTGTAAAATTCTGTTTTGTGAATCTTCCTCCAATTCAGGAGCACCTCAATTGATAAGTAACTATCCACTAAAATAAAACTTAAAATGTGACATTTAGATAGTATATGATTAGTAGTCTTCCATTTAAACTAAATTGTGTGTACCAACAAATAAATCATTGTAATGGTAAAAAGAAAATGTTGCATTTTATAGTTTAAACCTAATTATTCATGAAATTTACAAATATTTCAAAATGTAGGATCTGGAAACAAGCTTCACACAGTTTACATCAATCATATTGTTTTTATTTAAGAATTGAATGCTTCTTTTTGTAACTTCATTGGGGTGTAAAATCGTTGACCGAAGTACATTTTACAACCCTATGAAGTTACAAAAAGAAGCATTCAATACTTATAATTACATTTTTAGCAATGATCATGAAAACACGAATTTTATTATTGTTTTATTTAATTCACCTGTGCACTTTATTGTGGGACCACGTGTTATCATGAATGAAAAGTTTTATTGAGCAATGCAATTGCTTACGGAATAACACGTGATGTGCAGTTAGCCAATCAGAATAAAGTATCATAATGAAACATACATCTAATGTAATTTGTTAGTACCTGAATCCCTGTGATGAAAGTTGTATTGGGAACTTTATCAATGAAAATTTAAAACTGAATAGATTTTTCAGTCATAACTTTCTTAAGAAAAGTTAAAAATCTTAGAGTACTGTCAAACAAACTGGAAAATGGCCTAGCCTGCAGTTCAGTGGTACACAATTAAGATTTCAGAAAATATTGTAGTTGTTGTTAAATGACAGAATTCAGTTGAATTTTACATAATTAACTATCAACTTTAATCGAATGTTTAGATTTAGAAGATGCAGATCTCTTCCATTGGTCAAAATTGAATCCTAAACTAAGGAAACGAAATGACATTAAACAACAATTGATTTCAGTATTGTCAACCTTTCTACGTGTTCTAGCTGTTCTTTTTTTCATTCTTCATATGAAGACTTTCAAAAGATACCCCCTCCAAACAAAAACAAAAAAGAAACAAGGGCCGTCTTTCCCCTCAGAGCAATTCAGCTCTTTGATTTATATGTCAGACTACCATCATGTTTGTGTGCACATGTGTTATTGAAATTGCAGATATTTCAACTTTTGGAGACGGGGCCATTCGTGTCGCTTTGACACATCTAGTTTTCTTAAACTATAAGCAATAGGTCATCTATATTTGGGGTATTGAATGATTGTAAGCACAGGCACTTGTCTCAGAAAAAAATTTCCTATTGTGTTATAATAAGATATATAGAAATTTTTTTTCTGAGACAAGTGACTGTGATTGTAAGGTGTATATATCTGTCTGGTCAGTATCATCTTACCTTGACCTCATTATTGTTCATTGGTCAATGTTAAATTTTCATGGCTAAGTTTATTTATTCGATACTCCATGTTTGCAATAATTCAACTATATTTGATGCATAGATTGATTGTAAGGTGTAAGTGTCTGTCTGGGCATAGTTCATCTGACCTTAATCTCATTGTTAATACCATAACTAAGTAGTGGGGCTATATATTGCAATTATCATATCATTGCATATCCCTTAGTTTGTCAATTAAGACTTTTGTAAGAAACTGCTGAATAAAATCTCTTCATTTTTTAGCCTTCAAATTGTAAGTGATTAGTTAAACTATGAGATATTTCAGACACCTGTTTCTATTTTCTGATATTTAAACATATTAATATAATGAATGAACTTATCATGATCTCTTTTTGCATATATATGGTTAAAACTAAATTATAATCCTGGTACTTTTGATAACCAATTAAAAGATTGGCCACAGGAGTAAGAACCTGATGTTCAGTAGTTGTCGTTTATTGAAGTGTTTCTCATTCTCATTTATTATACAGAATAGACCCTTGGTTTTCCCGTTTCAGTGGCTTTACACTAGTCATTTTTGGGGCCCTTTATAGCTTGCTGTTCAATGTGTGCCCAGGCTCTGTGTAGAAGACATATAATGTTTTTTTTTTTCATTCACAAAGTATGACTTGGATGGAGAGTTGTTTCATTGGCTTTCAAACCACATCTTCTTATATGTATATATGTAATTCATTGGTTTCAATTAGTTGCTGTCTGTACATGTTATCATGTCTGGTACTTTTCTGTCTATTTTATCCACTATTTGTTTTGCTCATTGTTGAAGGGCATATGGTGCGCCATAGTTTCTAACATCCACGTCATTTGGACTCATTGGCCATCATATCACATCTCCTTATTTTTATATTGAACATTTTCATCAACGTTTTTCTCAAATACTACTGAGCAGAATGGTTCGATATTTGGTCAACTCGACACTGATGGGTTGTAATTATGATGGCTTATTTGACCACCACGATGTAGTGGAGGTGAGACAGGGTGGTTATTTCCATTGGCTTTATGAATTTGTTCAAGTTTGTAATTCCGTCAGGGTAAAGGGAACCACTAATGGTAAGTCAAAGAAATTTGGTATGCATCATTCTGTATAAGCATTTGCAGATATCATTTCGATTGATGTTATTTTGCCCTGTGCACAACCCCAGTCATGGTCTTATTACTTTGAAACTTTTGCATTGTTGATATGTTAAATTGCATGATTGAATTCTTAATTGTCAGAAAATGATATTTAGTATGTAGGTGTTTAATCATTAGTATTTTCATAGAAATTATATCGGCCAGGTTCTTGCAACTTTTTGTTTGATAAAGGTTCTGAAAAAATCCTACTGATATGTAAAGATGCATTCTTATATCCGATCGTATAGAAGTGCACCACTTCATATACAGAAGTGTAAAATAAAATTTTAACTTTGTTACAAAATATGGTAAATGGTCATACCAGCCAGAGACATATATACACAGAGATTGGCAACTGTAACAGTGGTCAGCGAAATCTAATCCAAAACCCGCGTCTCACGAGACTTTAACGAGATCGCCATTTTGATTCTATCACGACAAGTACACCACCTCGCTTCAATTTTTAGCTCACCTGGCCGAAAGGCCAAGTGAGCTTTTCTCATCACTTGGCGTCCGGCGTCCGTCGTCCGTCGTCCGTCGTCGTCGTCCTGCGTTAACTTTTACAAAAATCTTCTCCTCTAAGGGAGCTACCATTTGATTTTTATGGGGGGGCTAGGATGAAATTTGAAAAAAATAGGCAGGACAGGAGTTTTGAGTAAAAAAAAAGGCAGGATGAGACACTTGCAAAAAAAAAAAGTCAGGACAACAATTTAGGTAAAAAAAAGTCCGGATAAACTAAAAAAAAAAAGGCAGGACCGAACAGAGTGAAAAATAAAAAAGCAGGACAGAGATTACAGCTAAAAAAAAATGCAGGACAAAATTTTTCATCCTAGCCCCCCCATAAAAATCAAATGGTAGCTCCCTAAAACTACTGGGCCAAATTTAACCAAACTTGGCCACAATCATCATTGGGGTATTTAGTTTAAAAAATGTGTCCGGTGGCACGGCCAACCAACCAAGATGGCCGCCATTGCTAAAAATAGAACATAGGGGTAAAATGCAGTTTTTGGCTTATAACTCAAAAACCAAAGCATTTAGAGCAAATCTGACGGGGTAAAATTGTTCATCAGGTCAAGATCTATCTGCCCTGAAATTTTCAGATGAATCGGATAACCCGTTGTTAGGTTGCTGCCCCTGAATTGGTAATTTTAAGGAAATTTTGCTGTTTTTGGTTATTATCTTGAATATTATTATAGATAGAGATAAACTGTGAACAGCAATAATGTTCAGCAAAGTAAGATCTACAAATAAGTCAACATGACCAAAATGGTCAGTTGACCACTTTAGGAGTTATTGCCCTTTATAGTCAATTTTTAACCATTTTTCGTAAATCTTAGTAATCTTTTAGAAAAATCTTCTCCTCTGAAACTACTGGGCCAAATTTAACCAAACGTGGCCATAATCATCATTGGGGTATCTAGTTTAAAAAATGTGTCCGGTGACCCGGCCAACCAACCAAGATGGCCGTCATGGCTAAAAATAGAACATGGGGGTAAAATGCAGTTTTTGGCATATAACTCAAAAACCAAAGCATTTAGAGCAAATCTGACATAAGTTAAATTGTTCATCAGGTCAAGATCTATCTGCCCTGAAATTTTCAGATGAATCGGACATTCCGTTGTTGGGTTGCTGCCCCTGAAATGGTAATTTTAAGGAAATTTTGCTGTTTTTGGTTATTATCTTGAATATTATTATAGATAGAGATAAACTGTAAACAACAATAATGTTCAGCAAAGTAAGATCTACAAATAAGTCCACTTTAGGAGTTATTGCCCTTTATAGTCAATTTTTAACCATTTTTAGCTCACCTGGCCCGAAGGGCCAAGTGAGCTTTTCCCATCACTTTGCGTCCGTCGTCCGTCGTCGTCCGTCGTCGTCGTTAACTTTTACAAAAATCTTCTCCTCTGAAACTGCTGGGCCACAATCATCATTGGGGTATTTAGTTTAAAAAATGTGTGGCGTGACCCGGCCAACCGACCAAGATGGCCGCCATGGCTAAAAATAGAACATAGGGGTAAAATGGGGTTTTTGGCTTATAACTCAAAAACCAAAGCATTTAGAGCAAATCTTATATCGGGGTAAAATTGTTTATCAGGTCAAGATCTATCTGCCCTGAAATTTTCAGATGAATCACACAACCCGTTATTGGGTTACTGCCCCTGAATCAGTAATTTTAAGGAAATTTTGCTGTTTTTGGTTATTATCTTGAATATTATTATAGATATAGATAAACTGTAAACAGCAATAATGTTTAGCAAAGTAAGATTTACAAATAAGTCAACTTGACCGAAATGGTCAGTTGACCCCTTTAGGAGTTATTGCCCTTTATAGTCAATTTTTAACCATTTTTCGTAAATCTTAGTTATCTTTGACAGAAATCTTCTCCTCTGAAACTACTGGGCCAAATTAATCCAAACTTGGCCACAATCATCTTTGGGGTATATAATTTAAAAAATGTGTCCGGTGACCCGGCCATCAAATCAAGATGGCCGCCACAGCTAAAAATAGAACATAGGGTAAAATGCAGTTTTTGGCTTATAACTCAAAAACCAAAGCATTTAGAGCAAATCTGATATGGGATAAAATTATTGTCAGTTGACCCCTTTAGGAGTTATTGCCCTTCATAGTCAATTTTTAACAATTTTCTTAAAATTTGAAGATTTCCAATAACATTTTCCACAGAAAGTACTGTTATAGATAGAGGTAATTGTAAGCAGCAAGAATGTTTAGTAAAGTAAGATCTACAAACACATCACCATCACCAAAACACAATTTTGTCATGAATCCATCTGCGTCCATTGTTTAATACTCACATGTCGGCCATGTTTTTTTTTGCTTCAATATCAAGACAGACCCCTGTCTGTTTACACTTTATAAACTTTTCCGTCTTCAGAGAATTATTGTACCCAGCACATGCATTACTTTCCTATGACATACTGGATTGGTATATATAGGTTGTTTTTTTCATATTTTCAACCACTTTGATGCAATTTACAATTAAAAATCAGTATTATAGCTGTCGGCCATGTTTTTTTTTTTTGCTTCAATATCAAGACAGACCCCTGTCTGTTTACACTTTATAAACTTTTCCGTCTTAAGAGAATTATTGTACCCAGCACATGCATTACTTTCCTATGACATACTGGATTGGTATATATAGGTTGTTTTTTTCATATTTTCAACCACTTTGATGCAATTTACAATTAAAAATCAGTATTATAGCTGTCGGCCATGTTTTTTTTTTGCTTCAATATCAAGACAGACGACCCCTGTCTGTTTACACTTTATAAACTTTTCCACCTTTAGAGAATTATTGTACCCAGCACATGCATTACTTTCCTATGACATACTGGATTTGACTGTATATAGGTTGTTTTTTTTCATATTTTCAACCACTTTGATGCAATTTACAATAAAAAAATCAGTATTATAGCTGTCGGCCATGGTGTTTTGCTTCGGGGTCGCCCCGATATTCCGACACCCCAATAGTCCGACACCGTATTAATCCGACACCCCACTAGTCCGACACCCCGTTAGTCCGACACTTTTAACATAGATTATGACATTATATATAACTATGCAAATGCTTGAAATACTGAAAAACGTAATTGCAAACTGCATTAGTACACTCAAAAACATGCTAACAAATCTGTTCCTAGTGTCCATTTCTTGTTGGGATGTACAAGTACCCGGCCACGTCCACTTGTATTTTTGTCCATTTGATGAGTAAAGCCATTTTCAACTTATTTGTATAGTTCGTTCTTATGTTGTACTACTATACATTTGTACCACTGTCCCAGGTCAGGGGGAGGGTTGGGATTTCACTATATTTTTAATCCCGCCATATTATGTATGTATGTGCCTGTCAGGAGCCTGGAATGCAGTGGTTGTCATTTGTTTATGTGTTACCTATTCGTTTTTCGTTATTTTTTTTTATATATAGATAAGTCCGTTAGTTTTCTCGTTTGAATTGTAATTTTACATTGTCAATTCGGGGCCTTTTAAAACTGACTATGCGGTATGGGCTTTGCTCATTGTTGAAGACGGTACGATGACCTATAGTTGTAAATTTCTGTGTCATGGTGTAAAGAGATGTTTCATTTGCAATCATACCACATCTTATTTTTTATAGATATATCGGCACGATTAAAACAACGTCATCACACAATTTTAGGGAATCGACAATCGCAGTTAACTTATAAATTCCTAAAAGGTGTTTCATATATCCACTTGTTGAAGCCTACCTGAAAATTAGCAAAATCTTTAATTCAGGAACGTCGATTTTGTTACAGTACTATCTTCTGATTTCTTTTACTTCAAATTATTCTATTTATGTTATCAACTACTCCTTAATTATATTCAATGATAATCACGCTGTTCATTAAACTCCGTGTAATATGACTTTCATATGCTAATATATAGGTACAGTTTTAGCCAATCTGACTTGAAAGGTCAAATAAGCTTTTCTCATCACTTGGCGTTTGTCGTCCGTCTTCGTCGTCGTCTGTTAACTTTAACAAAAACTTTCTTCTCTGAATCTAATGGCCCAATTTTAACCAAACTTGGCCACAATCATCACTAGGGTATCTAGTTTAAAACATGTGTCCGATCGATGACCACGCCTGCCAACCAACATGCATGGCTATATGGCCGACATGGCTAAACATAGAACATAGGGATAAAATGCAGTTTTTGGCTTATATCTATGAAACTAAAGCATTTAGAGCAAATCTGACAGGTGGCAAAAATGTTTATTGAATTTAGATTTATCTGCCCTGACATTTTCAGACGAATCCGACAACCCGTTGTTAGGTTGCTGCCCCTGAGTTTGTAATTTTACCGTTTTGCCGGTTTTTTTTTATCATTATATCAATATCTAATATTTAATATTTTTATCTAATAAAGAGTATTTTACTGTTTTATTAATATTTCTATATTATTTGCTATTTTTCTGCCATTTTTTGTTCCATGGTCTATTGCACTGGAAATTATCGTTCTATTGCACCTGTGTGCAGTCTATAGCACTGACCTGTTATGACCTCTTATTCTGAAATCTGATTAGTAGAAAGGTATTCATGTTGTCCAATCAAATTGGGTCTTTTAAATGTTTTTATGTATTTATTAGGTACTCAGTATGTATTAGGTAATAAAACAGTTATTGAATGTGTAACAGTGCAATAGATCAAAATATCTTTCCCTCGGTATGACGATCAGCTCATTGTTCTATTGCCCTCAGCCGTTGGCTGAGGGCAATAGAACAATGAGCTGATCTTCGGCTGAGGGCAATAGAACAATGAGCTGATCTTCGGCTGAGGGCAATAGAACAATGAGCTGATCTTCGGCTGAGGGCAATAGAACAATGACCTGATCTTCGGCTGAGGGCAATAGAACAATGAGCTGATCTTCATACCTCGGGAAATATATTTTGATCTATTGCATAGTTACATGTACATATTAAATAACTGTATACTATTAATTATGATTTTAACCTTATTTTACATGATTATCTAAGCATCAGTAAATGCAGGTGACCGACACATGCTCTTGAGAGCATCTAGTTAAATTATGTATAGTCACGAAATGACAGTATATATTGTCTATGTATGTTATAAAGTACGAGGTATAAACACAACTGATGATAGTTTTCAAAAGGAAAATGCCTGTATGTAAGCTAAGTACAATGTACGTCCGTAATATTATGCAAATAAGGAGCATGCATACAATTCTTGTAATGCATTCGCTTGCATTATGGCCAATAAGACGACCCATGTATCTAGGTACATGTACCTGCAAACGCTATTATGCGTTATATTATCATGACTATGATATGACTGATATGCATGATTTTTACTGATATATATTTCTCAAGACGTTTGGACATTTTGACAAAGAAATGTTGTATGCTCTCTGGTTGGGTTATTGTCTCTTTGACATATTCCCCATTCCCAATCTCAATTTTATTTATAGGTTAGACAATACTTGGTCATGTTTTATGAAGATTTAAGCCCAAGGCGAAGCCGAGGGCTTAAATCTTCATAAAACATGACCAAGTATTGTCTGACCAATTTAGAACATATTCACACTTTCGAGTGACCTTACAAAACTATCCTTTCCCATTGTAATATTCAAACCTAAATAAGAGTTCACTTTTTATAATGAACTAAATATAATACATAGGTAATGGTAATTTCAATGGATGAAATGAAATAGCACTGACATAGTTTGTGATGGATAAATTGTTTTTCTTCTGCTTCAGGTAAAATTTAATACTTATAGCATATATCTTTAGATTTTTTTTATTATAAAAAGCAACACAATGTTATATAAATCCCCTTTTTGAAATTTGATTTTTTTTTATAAATATGAAACTCTCTGTATGAATATTTGAATTCAGACCATACAACATTATATGTTTACTTTTTATTGATAAATTTAAATGTAGTGTGTTTCTCCGAAAACAATCCTTTGCTATATATCAGCAGTCTGGCAATGGTTTTTTTTATATTTATCCTTATTATTTTTTTGTGTATTCTATATATGTGTACCATTAAAAAATGCATGAAATTTTGCAAAATTCAAAATATTTTTATTTTAATCTTTGCTCTTTCGTTTCTAATCAGTAGGCTATTTTCCCAAGGAAAATGTCTTAGGGGATTGTACACTTCGTTAGTGCAGCTATTAAGAGTTCACTTTCATAATTAACTGACAATGAAAAGTCATTCATGTATAGCATTTCATAGTGCATGGAAAACCATGTACTATGAAAATTAGAGGGCAAAAAACTGACTTTTCATTGGACGAGAAGGGGTGAGTATGTTCTAATAAAACAAATATCTTGAAATTTCATTGGTTATATTAATATACCGTTTAGCGGATTATTTTCGTAGGTGTAACAATTCACGATTTTCATTGAATAAGGTATACATGCGAAATATTTTGGAAGTTATTATTTTGGCGGATTCATAACTTTTATCATACCTTTGCATGTTCACTTGCGGGATTTAATTTGGAGATTTTATTCTATCCGCGAAAATTCACACCCCGCAAAAACAACCCAGTATACGGTATATGAAGCGATAAAGAACTCCATGTTGCATTCGATGACGTCAGCGTATGAAGATATATGCGCAGCAATACTTGTTTAATGAACAGCTGCGCCA
Source organism: Mytilus galloprovincialis (assembly GCF_965363235.1). Classification (NCBI taxonomy): domain Eukaryota; kingdom Metazoa; phylum Mollusca; class Bivalvia; order Mytilida; family Mytilidae; genus Mytilus; species Mytilus galloprovincialis. Next base: position 40,075,566 of record NC_134850.1, on the reverse strand, counting down.
TGAGCGCATGATACGTCCGCGTTGTCTTGTGTGTGAATTTTTATGCAATAATCATGAATTATAGTTTCATACATATGGCGTGACATGTGAGAACCCCCATTTTTTAGCTCACCTGGCCCACAGGGCCAAGTGAGCTTTTCTCATCACTTGGCGTCCGTCGTCCGTCGTTATCTTTTACAAAAATCTTCTCCTCTGAAACTACGGGGCCAAATTTAACCAAACTTGGCCACAATCATCATTGGGGAATCTAGTTTAAAAAATGTGTCCAGTGACCCGGCCATCCCACCAAGATGCGTCATGGCTAAAAATAGAACATAGGGGTAAAATGTAGATTTTGGCCTATAACTCTGAAACCAAAGCATTTAGAGCAAATCTGACATGGGGTAAAATTGTTTATCAAGTCAAGATCTATCTGCCCTGAAATTATCAGATAAATCGGACAACTGGTTGTTGGGTTACTGCCCCTGAATTGGTAATTTTAAGGAAATTTTGCCGTTTTTGGTTATCTTGAATATTATTAAAGATAGCGATAAACTGTAAACATCAATTATGTTCAGCAATGTAAGTTCCACAAATATATTGTCCTTTATAGTCAATTTTTAACAATTTTCAATAATTTGGTAAATTTGATTTTTTATGCCCCACCTACGATAGTAGAGGGGCATTATGTTTTCTGGTCTGTGCGTCCGTTCGTTCGTCCGTCCGTTCGTTCGTTCGTTCGTCCGTTCGTTCGTTCGTCCGTCTGTCCCGCTTCAGGTTAAAGTTTTTGATGAAGTTGAAGTCCAATCGACTTCAAACTTGGTACACATGTTCCCTATGATATGATCTTTCTAATTTTAGTGCCAAATTAGAGATTTTACCCCAATTTCACGGTCCACTGAACATAGAAAATGATAGTGCGAGTGGGGCATTCGTGTACTGAAGACACATTCTTGTTTTACAAAAGATTTTCCTCTGTAACTTAAGGGCCAAGTTTATTAGAGATATTATAGAAGATTGTAATAACAAGAATATTCAGTAAAGTAAGATCTACGAACACATCACCATCACCAAAACATTTTATAAAAAAAAATAATAACTCTACCCTCCCCCCCTCATTTTTTTTTTATATATAAAAAAAAATCAATATCTCTAAATACAATTTTGAATCAAAACCAAAAAGTATAGAGATCTTTAGATTAATAAAACTAAGAAGTATATTAAGTTTTAAGCAATAATCATAAATGGCTTTTGAGAAACGGCGCGACATGTGGTGCAAAAAATTACACCCCTGTTTTAGTTATAAAGTCCCGTAACTCAAAAGGTTTTAATCTTATTGTCATCAAAAAGTATACAGATCGTTTGACCACAATAAGAAACAACTATGATACGTTTCATGAAATTTGGATGATTCGTTCTCAAGTTACGATGCGACATGTTTACGCTGGACAGACAGATGGACAAACGGACAGACGGACATTTGTATACCATAATACGTCCAGTCAAATTTTGACGGATGTATAAAAACAAACACAGAACTGCCATAACATTACTTTCAATATTTGAACCTGCATTTATTTTGCTGATATTTTGATACCTTGCCTAGCTAGATGCTTTTTGTAATAATATACGTGTACGTGTTTTTTTTTCTTGGTTCCGTGAAACTACATTTGCACAATCGAATACCGGTAACAAGTAAGAATATAACGATCTTCTGATGAGTTTTTCTTTGAAGTGTTGTTTATATCCTTCAAGATCACCTAGTTACATTTCAGGTTGTGAGTGCGAGTTTTTGTTTTGAACAACTTTTATTTTTCTTAATAGTCAAATTAAGCATGGAAATGGGGAATGTGTCAAAGAGACACCAATCAGACCAAAGAACAAACAACAGCTGAAGGCCACTTATGGGTCTTCAATGCAGCGAGAAACTCCCGCACCCGGAGGCGTGTTTCAGTTGGCCCTAAACAAAAATGTATAGGGATTGTTTTACTTGAACATTTGTATTGTCCTTTTTTCTTATATACTTATTGGCCGATTTTTGTGTTGCCTTTGATATAGTTACTCTAGGGGTACCCCTTGATCTAAGTCGCAAAATTATTGAATTTGTGTTCACTTTTATTTCAAATACAATAGATCTATATAATAGTACAAACAATAAACAATCAAATAAATACGGAAAGAACTCACAGTTTTCGGTTTCGGTCAAACTAACCAATGAATGTATATCTTAAATCAACAATATAGAATCAAATCATTTACCAATAAATGAGTTGAAGTTAAAGATTGTTGTTTGCATCTCCCGCAAAGGAGTGCAGTGGGATTTCCAGTGACACTAGAACAATAGAAAAGTCACTCTTCTTATGAAAGAGACAGAAAAGGTCTAAAAACAGGAGAGACAATTTACGCATAAAAACCGATATGCATAGGGATGAATATCTCTTAAAACACAAAACCATTATCTAACTTTTATACAACCACTATAAATAAAGTATATGTTAAAGCTAAATTTGTTAATATATGATTTTTTTTATTGCCAAACATGCTGTTAATTGAACAACCTATTGTTCAACATAGGGGTGTGTAAAACACTGCCAGATTTGACTGCATATTTTTCTTTTTTTTTGAAAAAAATATATATCAAACCTTAATAATGTAGCTTTCTGAGTATCTAATTTTTAACGTGTTCCGAAATGTAGTTTCGTCACAAGAATTTTTCAAAGTTGTGTCATTTTGTCTATATGAATGTCGGTAAATTCGTATGATCGAGCACACCGACAAGTATATCGTTGGGACAACTCGATATAATGTAATCAATATACGTGAAAGATTACCTAATGTGAAGTTTTATCAAAATCATCATCACATAATTGATCAACACATTATGTTTGAACAACATGAGTCCTACAATATAAGATTTTAAAGGTGCATATCATTTACATTCAACGTTTTTATTGGATTTTTTTTACTACAATGTGTGTAACCTCGAGGTTCAACGTTGATAGTAAAAAAAAAATCCCAGAAAATTTTTGAATGATATTGTAAATGATATGAACCTTCGAATTCTTATAATGTGTTACAGAAGATTATGCAATTTTATGATGTACAGGGGAGGGGGTAAGGGTTTTTCTTAAACAATATTATGATCCCAAATTTAATGAATTTTGTTGGCAATACTTTAATATAAACACTACATATAGCAAAGTATATGTTAAATCTCAATGTATTATTATTAGGAAAAATGTTTGACTCGGTAAAAAAAATCTTCCCCCTCCCCCCGTATTGCATGTAATGGTTGAAACCTAAGGGGTTCGCACTAACTGCCTAAAAGGGGCCCGGTCCAGTCTTGAATCAGTGATTTTGTTTACAATAAACAAAATATTGTCTCACACTGAAAGGGGCAGCCGGGCAACCTGCACAGCCCAGCTTGTCAAAACAACTAAGATTTACAAAACATTACCAACAAAAACCTTCAGTTGGGCAATATTACTGGAATCTGATTATCTCTACTGATAAATAATGCAACACTAATGACACAATTATGTTTTGGAATGATTTTATTCACAAAGAATGTATACATTTCTATGCTCTCGTCTTTTCGGAGTTTATATTGGAAATTAAAAATTGCTGCATGAAAGAGACTAGCTCCACATTCCTATGCATATGATTGCCATATGTACGAGAATCATTCCATAAAACATCCGTTTGATATCCTTTCAATGCCAGACACTGTCTAGTGTTTTTTCTGCCACAATTACAAGGAAAACCTGGCTAAACTTGTGCTAAATCAAACACTTGAATCTTACATCGCTATTGATGTTAAGCAATTAGTTAAAAGGGCCATCCGGAACTGTTGGGGTTTATGACAGTCTTCCTTCCATACAGACCATCGCTGCAAAATAATTTGAACATTCAATTAGATGATTATAATATTATTTGGCAATCCAAAGAGAACCTGAAAATATTAGACCACAATGAACAGAGACCCCCAAAAAAGCCAATTTTACTTTACAAGGAAATTGAAAAAGTAGTTAGTTGCATGTCAAATCATCTTTTGGCTGTCGACAACAAATAAATAAAATCTATTATATAAATATATATATAAACCCCCCCCCTTTTTTTTTTTTTACTGAATTTGTTCAAGGTATGGTGGTTTTACCCCTTTTCAGATTTCAGTATGTCATGTTGTATATCTTTTATAAATTAGATGAATTTCTAGCAAGTTTCTAGGATATTCTTTATCATTTGACAAAATACTATGCATCTGAATTAAATTGTTTACTATTTGAAAAAGCGCGCCTTCTTTTACTTTAATTTACTTCCCTTTATTTCACATAGCAACACAAATTAAAAACTGCCAATCTTTGCTGCATATCAATTTTTTCCACCGATAAAAATATATATCATGCAACATAATCAACTTTACAAATTAGGAGAAAATCAAGGTGTTCCGACCATTGGATAGTATTTAAAAAAAATAATAAAAGGATGGCATGATTACAAGTTTGAACCCTAACGACACTGAAAATCAAAAATTCACGCATTTACCTATCATATGATGATACAATGAGGTGATAAACTTAACAATAAATATTTTACCTGATTCGTAATCATATTCACATTATGTTGACACATCTAAGTTCGTTTGTGCTAGCTCATTTTTAACAAGCTAAACAATTACAGCGTCGTCCGTTTTTCTTTACCGATTACCTCTAGTCAGAAGAGCGCACTGTTTACAGGGGAGGTAATATTTTGTCACCAGTTCGCCCACTGAGTGGTGAGGGATAAGCAATTCCGTTCGGATAGCGAGTTAATTGACAAGTGAATTGATGTGGAAAGTGTGTGTTCACAGTTTCGGTATGCAAGTTATCCTGTGTTGTTCCTCGTAAAGATAATCATTTACATAATAGTACTATCGATGTGTCCCTGATTGCTCTCTAAAAACTGGTCTAACCTTAGGTTCACAAATAAAAAAGTTTCTGTGTATCAGCTTACTACTATTGGTCGGGATTAATTGTATTATCGGACTATTAGTGTGTCAGACCAATGAGGTGTCGGACTAGTGGGGTGTCGGACTAACGGGGTGTCGGACTAGTGGGGTGTCGGACCAATGGGGTGTCGGACCAGTGGGGTGTCGGACTAACGGGGTGTCGGACTAGTGGGGTGTCGGACCAATGGGGTGTCGGACTAACGGGGTGTCGGAACATCGGGACTGCCCCTTTTGCTTCAATATCAAGACAGACCCCTGTCTGTTTACACTTTATAGACTTTTCCATCTTCAGAGAATTATTGTACCCAGCACATGCATTACTTTCCTATGACATACTGGATTTGTGTATATAGGTTGTTTTTTTTCATATTTTCAACCACTTTGATGCAATTTACCACTAAAAATCAGTATTTTAGGTGTTGGCCTTGTTCATTTTATTCAATTTTTAAAGAGACCCCTGTAAATGGCTACAGATTATAAGCTTGTCAATCTTTAGAGAATAAATGTACCAATAACCTGAATAACATTGCTATGGCATACTGGATATGTGTACACAAGTTGTATTTTTCATATTTTCACCAACTGTGATGCAATTTACAATTAAAAACAGTATTATAGCTGTCGGTCATTTTAATATTCTTCAATATACAGACAGACCCCTGTCCGTGGCTACAGTTTATAAACTTGTCCATCTTTAGAGAAAAATTGTACCCATCACATGATTTAATTTCACAAGACACTGGATTTGTGTATAAAAATTGTTTTTTTTCATTATTTCCACCACTTTGATGACATTTACAATTTTATATATATATTTACATTCAGTATCTGACAGCTTTTTTTTTTTTTAACAGGATCCTGCATGTTATAAAAGAACAAAGATGTTGATCAAATTTACCTAACAGTGCAGTATACAAGAGATATAATATCATACATGAATGTAGGACTCCCAAGTCTTTCTGATTGAAAATAAGACTCCCTGGCAAACAGGAACAACTATTAGTGATGACTTTATCCAAATGTGACGCCACTATCATGTAGTGGACTGATTACTGCTATCAATGTGATACTTAACAATGGTTTTGTAAGAGAGAAAATTACATGTGCTTATCCTGACTGTAAAAACACCATACTATTGTAGTTCATATGCCAAACTTGATGTACATGTGTATGCGATTTTTGTGCAATTGATGGCGAGACCATTGAACTAAAAACAAATACAAGACTCTGCATTCAATCTATTGAATTTGAAGCAGAAGTAATACAGTGGCAGTTGTGCAGATGGATAAAAAAGCAAATAAATATCTTGTGTTCAACTTCATTTGTCTTCTTTATGTTTACAAAGTATACATGTACATGTACATGTACATGTATAACAATATGGTGATGTAGTATGATTGCTAATGAGACAATGATTTACATGTATGACTATCATTGGAAGGCCACTCTATAATATCTTTGTACATCATGAGAATGGACAATGCTACCCTTGTAGCATAAAGGTAGCATAATGTAAAAAAAGAGAAACTGTTCATTTATCTTACAACACCCCTGTGATATATCTTGACAGTACTAAATAGCAAAATATTTCGTTTCACAAATTCCTTCCTCTCCATGGAAAGTAACATATTTAATTGTTTACATGAAATGACAAAATGTGTAGAAAAAGAAGCAAGAAATGTTCACTCTACTACTGTACACTAGTCGCTCACATTGGTCACCATCTATGTTTGTTTCAGTCCTTTAACAAATTGTCAATGGTGCTTATTTATATTTATCTGTTTCAGTTTTACATGTCCTCATTCTGTGATCACTATTTCACCTCTCCTGTTTTGAAAAAATGTTTATGCTAATATTTTCTGCAATAAATTGAAAAGGCACAGATGCTATGACTAAACAGAAATGTGAGGTATATGTCATTGAGACAACAACCCAACGACAACAATATTCTTTGCACATCTATGAATGTTTAAGAATTCTTGTGAAGGTCAAAAGCACATAACATGTACTTATATATCCATAACCTGGTACATGTATGTACCTATTGATGCATTCCGTCCTAAACATAAGTTGTGTGAAGAGACCAAGCAGTTTATATGCTTATAAAAAAGCTGATATTAAAATGAATTACTGTATAACAAATTCCGGGAATGAGACTATTTTATTTAAAACAGATGACATCTGTTTTAAATAAAAGATATTGGTGGAAAAGGTTTAAACAGAAGCAGGAGATGTCAAGGGGCAATACAAAAAGTACATGGTCGTGTAACACAGAGGAAAAAATAACAAATGAAAAGAAAATAACTGCACCGAAAATTACCTTGAACAACATAAACCCACAAAAGATCAGATAAAACTTGTGCACAATTTTAAATCTTTCTTATTTCAAACTCAAGTTTCACTACCCGATAGGAAAGAGTAAAGATAAGAATGTTGTAGTACTCCGGTGATCTATGAAACAAAACATTAAAATTCTACAGTTCAGCAGGGCATTTTTATGTACTTCTGATACAAATTGTTTTTAATCAGAGTCTGTGATATTAAGTCTTTAAAAAAACTACAAATAATGACAGATTCATATTCAATATTTCATGGCAGCAAAAATTGTGATTTCGACAACACTATAATGTACGTGCATTTAGGAAAATCAAATTTATGCAAAGGTTCCATAAATAATTTTATTCTAGGTCAAATAGACAATTAAAAATTAAAATTAAATTAAAACAGATATAAAATCAGTTTCTCACGATACAAAATTCTACTGGCTACATATTTTGTATATATGAAAAAGTTGCTTCATTTCTTTTTTTGACATGTTAAAAGACTTTTTGTTTTCCTGATTGAATACTATATAGTATTGGCCAGTGCTTCTGTTAAAATAAAGTTCTGGTCATGGTTAAAATAATATGTCAGAATTTGTTTAGTTTTAAAAACAATTACCAAGTAATAATCCATATAGAACTTCACCTCCGGCAAAATTCAGGTGATCGGAGGGCAATAAATTGCGTTATCGCACACCTGTGAATCAACAGTCACAACTCTAATTGGGACTAATTACCGGAAAATCGGACACACATAATTTCACTGTGTAATTAAGGAGCAAACTATTGCAAAGATATGCGGTAAAGAAAAGTTTCTTGTAATAACAATTGATCATTACCAGATTTGAATTTTTAAATTATATGAAATGCAGAAAAAAATATTTTTCTCAATAAATACATAAAAATGAATATAACGATTTCAAGTAGTTTTTGTCGAGCCTGCAACTTTTGTTGCAGAAAGCTCGACATAGGGATAGTGATCCGGCGGCGGCGGCGGCGGCGGCTACGGCGGCGGCGGCGGTGTTAGCTAACTTCTTAAAAGCTTTATATTTTAGAAGGTGGAAGACCTGGATGCTTCATACTTTGTATATAGATGCCTCATGTTACGAAATTTCCGTCAGTCACATGTCCAATGTCCTTGACCTCATTTTCATGGTTCAGTGACCACTTGAAAAAAAAAGTTCAGATTTTTTGTAATGTTGAATTCTCTCTTATTATAAGTAATAGGGTAACTATATTTGATATGTGCGTTCCTTGACAGGTCCTCATGTCTGTCAGACAGTTTTCACTTGACCTCGACCTCATTTCATGGATCAGTGAACAAGGTTAAGTTTTGGTGGTCAAGTCCATATCTCAGATACTACAAGCAATAGGGCTAGTATATTCGGTGTATGGAAGGACTGTAAGGTGTACATGTCCAACTGGCAGGTGTCATCTGACCTTGACCTCATTTTTATGGTTCAGTGGTTATAGTTAAATTTTTGTGTTTTGGTCTGTTTTTCTCATACTATATGCAATAGGTCTACTATATTTGTTGTATGGAATGATTGTAAGGTGTACCTATCTAGCGGGCAGATGTCATGTGACCTTGACCTCATTTTCATGGTTCAGTGGTCAAAGTTAAGTTTTTGAGTTTTGGTCTTTTTATCTAATACTATATGCCATAGGTCATCTATATTTGGTGTATGGAAATATTTTATGATCTTTATGTCAGTCGCGCAAGTTTTATTTGACCGTGACCTCATTTTCACGGTTCATTGCACAGTGTTAAGTTTTTGTGTTTTGGTCTATTTTTCTTAAACTACAAGTAATAAGTCAACTATATATGTTGTATAGAAGCATTGTTAGCTGTACATGTCTGCCTGGCATGGTTCATCTGACCTTGACCTCATTTTCAAGGTTCCTTGGTCTTTGTTTAGTTATCTTGGTTAATGTTAAGTTTATGTGACAGTTGTATTAAAGCTTAGCTTTATACTTAGGACTATCAACATAATATCAATGATTAGTATAGAAGGCGAGACATTTCAGCGTGTGCACTCTTGTTTTTTTAGAAAAGAAATTATAATATGATCTGAAATAATTTTCCCATTGCTTTTCTTGATTATCTATCGAGGTTATTCATCCCTGACTAGATTACATGTTCTAATATTTATCGACGAGAATCTCATCCCGGGCCGCGATCTTTTACGGGATTTCACGGAGTTGCCAATCTCTGTGTATATATGTCTCTGTACCAGCTCATACTTTGTTCTTACATGTGACCCAATCACAGTAACTATCAAGATATAACAGTTGTTTTCGTTATCCAGGGTGCATGTATCGACAGTGGATTGGAATCGATACATAATCGATTATTAGGACCATTCCCTACTTCAACATTGATAGGTTGTCGACATAATTAGGGAGCTACCATTTGATTTTTATGGGGGGGCTAGGATGAAATTTGAAAAAAATAGGCAGGACAGGAGTTTTGAGTAAAAAAAAAAAAGGCAGGATGAGACAATTGCCAAAAAAAAAAGTCAGGACGACAATTTAGGTAAAAAAAAAAGTCAGGATAAACTAAAAAAAAAAAAAAAGCAGGACCAAACAGAGTGAAAAATAAAAAGGCAGGACAGAGATTACAGCTAAAAAAAAAATGCAGGACAAAATTTTTCATCCTAGCCCCCCCCCATAAAAATCAAATGGTAGCTCCCTTACTCCATATATAAAGGCAACAGTAGTATACCGCTGTTCAAAACTCATAAAATATATTCCTGTTAATGTTATAAACGATGTTTACATATTATTTTTTTTATCTCCTAATCATTTAATTACTAAGTCTCACTTTTAACATTTTTTTATTTCAAGTAATGTTGCTATTGATTGCGTAAATATATTGGACGATGTCCGTACTCTTTCGGAACACTGGATGTTATTCGAAATACATCTGTTCTTTCTATGGCCACCTTTCATATACATGCGCGATAGATTATTAATTGACCTGTTGAATAAGCATTAGCATCTGTAAGTTTCTATAGAGGTATGGAACATATGATGCGAAATTTTTTATGACGCAAGCTACTTTAATGAGCATTTGAATTATTCCTTGCACGCAATTACAAGCTCCTAAATTTACCATACATATATGCGTAGTTATTTTAATTAGAGTAAAACGTACTGTAGTTGAGGAGATAAGTGTTTATCGAGACTATGTGTATATTTGTTATCCTCTGGGACTATAAAACATATATATTTTGTCACAGATATCCTACATCAGTAGTTAATTGAAATCAGGTGATGTGGAAATTTTTCTGAAGCACCAGCTGTGCTCCAATATGAGATAACATTTTAAGAGACTATCAGAGGATGAGGCGTTTGTATGATATTAAAATTTGCCATTTTAGCGAAATAAAAAATAGAACGTAGTCCATTTAAGCAGCTTTAAAATTCATAACAGAATAAAATATGGCCACACGGTTGCCAGTAATGGCTCACCTCCACTCCATTTGAACTTTATTATATGGCATTACAGTACACATATCATGGTTAAAAGTACATTGATTTGTAGTTATATTTAAATTCTAATACTGTATTTGATTTTTTTAATTTAATTAGGAATTTCTGGTTTTGGAATTATGAAATTATCTGAGGGCATAAATCTTGTATTGTATTTTTGGTTTGCAGAAGCTGATAAAATAAGACTGGACATATATTCTTGAGCTAAGCCATGTTTTGCCTTATAAATCAGTTATGATTTATGATCATGTATTCTTTGTGTAATTGGCACAATGTTACATTCGTGAAATAATTTGCTTGAAGGTTTGGTGTAATCAGGGGCGTCTAAAAATATTCTTGCTGCCCTCTTTTGCAGTTTTAGTAAACTATCTAATAGAAAGTTATTACAGTTTACACATATTTAACAACAATAATCTAAGTGAGGTGAAACATAAGCGTTATAGAACATTTGTCTAGCTTTGTGATTTAAATATTTCTTTAACCTTTTTAGAAAAGCTAAGAGTAAGAGTTACCTTTTTTTATTATATATAATGAATATGAGAAGACCAAGATAGAGATGCATCAATAAAATACCTAGAACCTTTTCACATGTACTTTCTTTCATTTGTTGTCCATTTATAGCAAGATTAATGTTTTCATTTGATGTAACTGAAAGATTCTGTTTAGAGCCAATACATATAGCTTTCGTTTTAGATACATTTACGGCCATTTTATTGTCATGACACCAGGGAAAAATATCTTGTAAAACCGTATTATGTTTTTGACTGATGCAACTTGACTAATATGGTGCAATCATCGGCAAATACATCGGTGTTATGATACGGATTAGACAAAGGAAGATTATTTATAAAAATTAAAAACAACACTGGTCCTAAAACGGATCCTTGAGGTACACCCGTTTTTTTTTTTTTTTTTTTGGTACGTCTGAAAGTGTATTTGAAATTAAACCCACGTAACGAAGTAGAAGAAAATTTGTATTTGTATTAAATAAACTCATCATAGATACCAGGACTAAATTTAGTATATACGCCAGACGCGCGTTTCGTCTACCAAAGACTCCTCAGTGACGCTCGAATCCAAAAACGTTAAAAAGGCCAAATAAAGTACGAAGTTGAAGAGCATTGAGGATCAAAATTTCGTCTTTCTCACTTTCGCGCAATCATTTTTTCACTCCCTTTCGTGCATTCAGTTTCTCACAGTCACTCTCTACTATTGCACATTCACTTTCTCACTCACTCACTCTCATGGTCTCTCTCTCATTCTCACACTCACTCTGTCTCTACTCTGTCTCTCTCACACACACACACATTCTCTCTCTCTCTCTCTCTCTCTCACACACACACACTCTCTCGCACACACACCCTCTCACATTGTCTCTCTCACACACACACACACACATTCTCTCTCACACACATTCTCTGTCACACACACACACATTCTCTCTCTCGTACACACATTCTCTCGCACACACATTCTTTCACTCACACAGTCTCTCTCACTCACACTCTCACACCTTGTCTCTCTCACTCACACTCTCACACCTTGTCTCTCTCACTCTCACACATTCTCTCTTTCTCACATCTCTCTCTCTCTCTCTCTCTCACTCTCTCTCTCTCACTCTCTCACTCTCTCTCTCTCTCTCTCTCTCTCTCTCTCTCTCACTCTCTCACTCTCTCTCTCTCTCTCACTCTCTCACTCTCTCTCTCTCTCTCACTCTCTCACTCTCTCTCTCTCTCTCTCTCTCACTCTCTCACTCTCTCTCTCTCACTCTCTCTCTCTCTCTCTCACCCTGTCCCTCTCACCCACTCACTCACACTCTCTAAAGAAAGAAAAGGAAAAAAGAGAAAGAGCTAGATGGAAAGTTAGAAGAAAGAGAAAAGAACGAAAGAAAGAGAAAGAGGGAGAGAGAGATAGAAAGAGAGCATTTTACCTTTCCAAAATAAATTCTTCTGGGCTACTTCAAACCCATCAGAAAATGCTCTATAAATATAGTGGTAGGCTACGGCAGTATTGGTTCTTTACCGATATGGATATGAATTAACACAGTCCTTCGGGGAGACCAGTACTGCCTACCAGTATCTTGGAAAAGTCGGCACCCTTACCTTCAGTAAACTTCATTAGGTTAGGGCACAATCTATCGTCATTCTAAATAGAAACGTTTTATCTCAATGGAAATGATGTCCCTATTGGTATTTAAAAAAACATATCTTGCATTTAAACTTTTTTTTAAAGAAATCTTTATTAGTTTGCTTTCATTTTATATTGATTATTGGTCATTCTTTAGATTTTTTCATTTCAATTGATTTTAAAACACTTTAATTTTGAATATTTTAAAATTTTAGATTTGAAAATATAAAGGAACGATAACTGTAATGGTGTAATATGTTTTACTCAAATTTTACCCGTATTACAGTGGGTAAGATAGTCCCGCGACGTTCTGTGCTGGTGAATCGGTCCTGACTGTTGCTTGTGATCATTGAAAAAATGATTTTTGACGTTTCGCATAAAAAATGGAAGGAAACAGTTTTTAAGTTAGTTTCTTATGGGGTTATAGGCAAACAGTTAAAAATATGATCCTCTAAACTGTTTCAGTAAGCGTATGACAAAAGTGCTCATTTTTAGACAATCTAGAACTGAAAAAAATAAAACAAAATGCTCCTTAGCTATACCCAGATCCACACGACAAAATTGTTTTGTGAAAAACCTGTGCAATTTCTTAAAATTGTGCATTTTATCAGTTTAGCCATTTCTTGATTCTGTACTGGTGGGTCCTGTCATTGTCGTGCAAATTGGTCCTGATACGGTGCTGGTGCTGGTGATTTTTTTTCATATTTGATACAACCGTAATAGAATCAATAAAATTGGGAAGATAATTGTATTCAGTCGGATTTGAGACCTATCATTACTCTTTGCATTCATTTAGCTGTTTAATAAGCGTTTTCAAATAATCGTAACTTAAATATATTATATGGAAGGGCAACATCTTCCGTCCAATGTTAGATGAAAAATCTTATTAAAATAGTCTTATTCAAGATGCCCTTAAATTGATGATTTTCTATATAATATGCTTACTAAAACAGTTTTAAAAGGTGCTTAGGGTAAAGCAACGTTTATAACGACAATAAACGTTTGACTGGTTTATTTCAGTTATATATATTCGAGATTAGATGATCTAACTGCTGGTGTCTGTAATATCTATCTTAATATATAAACTGGCTTAAATACATTTCGACTGGATAGAAAAACGATCTAGACTTGTTTTACATACATGACTCGTAAAAACTCACTAGAATGGAACAAGATGTGGACAATTGCTAGTCAAAGTATGATCTTCAATTACAAGCAAAAACCTTAACGAATAGTAGCTATAAAAATGTATACGATTAAAAAAATGAAGTCCTTCGGCCTGATTTAAAATAAATCTTTAAACAAAAACAAATATGACAGATAGCAACCATCGACAACCACTGGTTTTGGGCACTCGTGATAGGGATAAACGTGTTTTTTTTTTTGTGCTCCACATACCTCCTCTTTCCTCCTTTAATGGTGGTACAGTTGTGTAACAACACAACACTTAGCACACAAAATAATATAATAATTGAACCACAAGTACTCGCAGCTACTGAAAGCTACTGAAACCATTTTTATTAGATTAAAATGTTAATCGGTACACATCAAACAACGGAGTAGGTCCGGTAAGGGCCGATTTTGGCCTCAAATTTCAGGTTCGTCTGACGAAAGATTTTGGACACTTTTTAAACACATAAGTGTATATTTCAGTTGATTCAATTAGTTTATGTGAAAGATTTTAACTGCTTTAGTCATTAAAAACGCTCCAATTCAAGCTTAAATATAAAAAAAATCTATCAAATATGCCCAAAAATGTCACTTTTCAGATGTATTTTGTTAATTTTTTAAATTTTTATATAATCAAATGAAAAACAATATAAAGCACAGTAAATAAGTAGAATGATTAGAATGATTTTAAAAAGCACATTTAAACTAAAAAACATGAATACACATCCAAACAAGTAACATACTTATAAACCATGTTATTGACATAACAAATTAAAGTCATTTTGGAAGCCACTGTGACCTGGAGAAATTACATTATTTTATAGTTCTAGGTCTATGGCAGTCAACTCCTCGTCGATTTTATCATATTTTTCTTCTTTCTAATTTTTTAAACTACATTGATATTTTCTAAGAGTTTCTTTCGTTTTTCAAAAAAGGAGTGCAAAAATTTAGATAAGTTTGAAGTAGCAAACAAATCTTCAGATGATAGAATCTAAACAATTTTCATTTCGTCAGATAAATTTGAAAAAGTTTTAAGTTTAGAAATTGAATTATTATTGTAATTTAGACCGATATTGAGATGTGTATCGTTCAAAAATCTTGTACCGTATTCCATAATTTCGGATGACAGAAAAACTCGAAATGTACTTTTCTCTCTCAATCTAAGAAGGGGGGGGGGCAAGGGGGGTCCCAATAACAGCAAAACAGCAAATTGATTAGGCTTATAACAGATAACAAGGAATTAAAATGGACAAAAACAGATAACAGTAAATGAGATATTAAAATAATTCGAGTCCTTGACAAATCCAGTATTTCTTATTACGGGTATAATCCTTTGTAATAAATTCCATTAGCTATGAACATGGTTTTTAGAATTATGTATCTAGATATGTAATTGGTATATTCTTGTCCGTCAGTTGTCAACATGTCGGACACTAACTCAAACACTCTTTAACCAATTTACATAAAACTTTGGGAAATTGTTTATATCTATTGACGTGATCTCCCTATCGTTTTGTTTATAAATTTTAGATTTTAAGTTTCTGAGTAATGGGGTTTTATTCAATAAAAATGGTGTTTTTTTTCAGTTTTCTGATAATATCTCAAAAATCCTTTCACAAACTTGCAAGGAATTTTGGTGAATTGTTTAGATCTATTGACATGAGCTCCCTTTCAATTTTTATAAATTTTAGATTTTACGCTTCCGAGTTAAGGGGTTTTATTAATTAAAAGGGGGATTTTCTAGTTTTCGGGCATTAACACAAAAACGTTTTCATAAAATTGAGAATGGAAGTGGGGAATGTGCCAAAGAGACAACAACCCGACCAAATAAAAAACAACAGCAGAGGGTCACCAACAGGTCTTCAATGTAGCGAAAAATTCCCGCACCCGGAGGCGTCCTTCAGCTGGCCCCTAAACAAATATATACTAGTCCAGTGATAATGAACGCCATACTAATTTCCAAATTGTACACAAGAAACTAAAATTAAAATAATACAAGACTAACAAAGGCCAGAGGCTCCTGACTTGGGACAGGCGCAAAAATGCGGCGGGGTTAAACATGTTTGTGAGATCTCAACCCTCCCCCTATACCTCTAACCAATGTAGAAAAGTAAACGCCTAACAATACGCACATTAAAATTAAGTTCAAGAGAAGTCCGAGTCTGATGTCAGAAGATGCAACCAAAGAAAATAAACAAAATGACAATAATACATAAATAACAACAGACTACTAGCAGTTAACTGACATGCCAGCTCCAGACTTCAATTACACTGACTGAAAGATTATGATTTCATCATATGAACATCAGGCACAATCCTTCCCGTTAGGGGTTTAGTATCATACCATCATAACATATATGAGAAGAACATAACCCGTGTCATGCCAACAACTGTTTTTAAAATAAATGTGTTTAGTTCCGATGCAAAGACCTTATCAGTGACTCAATATTAACGCCAAAATATGCAATCTTTAATGACTTGACAACAGTATCGTAATTATATCCCTTCTTAATAAGTCTATTCAAAGGTTTTGTAAGTTTATGAGGTGAATACTGACACCTTTGTGCTTTATAAAGAATATTTCCATAAAAAATTGGATGTGAAATACCTGAACGTATTAGAAGTCTGCATGTTGAGCTATATTTACGAATGATGTCTTTATACCGATGATAAAATTTAGTAAATGTTTTGACTAGTTTGTGATATCGAAAACCCTGGTGTAATATTTTTTCAGTAATACATAAATTTCTCTCGTTAAAATCTAAAACATTGTTACATACACGAGCGAATCGTACAAGTTGAGAAACACCGTAAGATGGTGACAAGGGAACAATTCAGCATTTCTCATGAAACTTTGCTGAATTGTTTATATCTATTGTTGTAAGCAACCTTTCGATTTTTATTTTTTTCCCGATTTTTATGTTATTCAGTTAAGGGGTTGTTGATTCATTAAAACAGATGGTATTTTCCAGTTTTCGGACAATAACTCAAAAATGTTTTCAGCAGTTCTCATGAAACTTTGGTGTATTGATTATATACATGATATATATTGACTGATTTTTATAAATATCTGATATGACATTGAGAAGTTATTGAATATTTCAAAAAGGTGACGGGCGTATCATGCGCTCATGGCGTAGCTGTTTATTTGTTAAAGCATACTTTTTTTCAGCATTTTTTTTCTGTACAGTTATAGAAACTCACACATGCTTGTAATTTAAATAGTGAGTAATAAATTGAGGAATATGTCAAAGAGACAAAAAAGATATCTAGTAAAAATTCAAGGGCAGTTACGGTATCAAAGTAGGTCCAATTGACATAGATCTTGTGTTTGTTGCTACTAAAAAATGACCTAAAAGAGTTTGAATATATATATTTCCATTCTGACTTTTTTAAATGCCCATTTAATGAGGTGTGTGATTTTTTTTCTGAATAAGACTATGGGGCAAAGTTGTATATAGGGTAGAAAAATCAAAAGCCCCAATTATAAGCATGCAATTTATCAAGTACCTCGAACCAATTTTGACACTCCAAAAGTAATTTATTCCACTATTTTCAAAGGCCTTACTTGAACAATTTGTTATCAGGTTTTTGATTTGTTTTTACTAATAAGTAGAGTACATAGTTTAGTAGTGGAACGATGGCTTGAAGACGAAATAAATCTTTGTTTGTAAAGAGTTATGTGCAGCTTCTGAACCCAGTACATGGTGGGAACTTTCATTGTACAATGTATTTGGTTCTGCTATGAAAAGAGCTGAGTCTATGTACCATATAATATAAAAGGTTAACTGGTTGTAAGGACTTAGTCTTTAATTGAGATCCTTGTCAGATATTCCTGGCCATATGTTTTCCTTTTTGTCATATTAAGAATAGTTCTAATTTAACATGTTCGTTCGTGGCTGTCAAAAAATGCTAACATTTCAATTTTCGATAACAGTTAACAGCAAATACATAATCACAATAACAGATAACAAAAAAAACTAAAAGCCCAATAACAGCTAACAAAGAATAAGACAATGACAGCTAACAGCAAATATATTTTCAGAATAACAGATAACAAAGAATTAAAATGCCCCATAACAGCATAACAGCTAAACCCCTTGCCCCCCCCCCCCCCCCATCTAATACAACAAACGATGGTCTAGGTTTATTTTAATCCAAATAATAAGTTTTCATATGACAGGACAGTACATGTAACATATGGGCAAAGGAGGATAACTGCAATTTAAAATCATTCCCTTTTCAAATGTTATAGGTATGGAGGGTTATAGCGCTATAAAACATTTTCTACATTTGAAAATGCCTGTACCAAGAATAATTTCAGGCTTCTTATTAATTTGATTGACCATGTTGACAATAAAATCCCTCTGCATTTAATTCATACTCTTGAATATTTATATATCAAGCAAGACTGACATCGAGTTGCATTATTTATGTGATATTTGCGATAATTTTGCAATGCTATTTAATTTTGAATACCATTTTTAAAAAAAAACTTATTATTTAATTTATAAACACGAATAATTCACATCCAAGTTTCGTTTGACCGACCGTGCAAGGGCTATCATATTAGACAACGTTGGTACACACTTCCATTTGTTGTATCATATGGCGACAAAGCCAAAACAAAGCCAGTTGACAATTTTATCATCATCATCCCTTACGACAACTGGCTAGACCTTTAAAGACCGTTGCATTGTTAATAGCCAGTTAAGATAATTTTAAACCCTATCATCGCAAAGTCCGACAGACCGGTCGAGGACCGCAAAGTCAGTCAAAGTCGTTACAAAGTCCCTATAAAGACCAACCGTGCAATTATTTTAATTTTAGTTTTTTGTGTACAATTTGGAAATTAGTATGCCGTCGTTCATTATCACTGAACTAGTATATATTTGTTTAGGGGCCAGCTGAGGGACGCCCCTGGGTGCGGGAATTTCTCGCTACATTGAAGACCTGTTGGTGACCTTCTGCTGTTGTTTTTTCTATGGTCGGGTTGTTGTCTCTTTGACACATTCCCCATTTCCATTCTCAATTTTAAAGACTTTAAACATATTTGTGTTGTTTTGTTTGTCTTTGTTTTTGTTTGTCAGTTAATTTTTCAGATCCGTGGAATTTGCTGGTTGGAGTGGTCTGTTGTCCAGTATATTGTGTTATTTCTGTCATTCTTTATATTTATCTTTCAATTGATTGTCCATAAACTATGCATTTTTGAAAAAAAATATTTTTCTTCGATTATTTAAAACAAATGTGAAAATATGTTGAATCAAGATAAAAGGCAGTACACGAATAAGTAGTTTAACAAATAAAGGGATATCTCGGATATTTTTTATGGGAGCATGACCAAATATAGAAAAGTTACCGATCTCTGGTAGTATAAAAAAAAAGAAGTTGAAGTGAAAATATTAATAACATCTGTATTATAAGTTTAACTTTCTACATTTTAAGGACATATTTTTATTATGAGATGCGATATTTGTATATTCTTTGTTCGTATTTTTTTTATAATGTAACAGTTTTAGATGATATGTTTCAGAACTGCATGTGCATGCGCTGCAGTCTCATCCGGATGGCATCCCATTGCTGTGTCGTTGGTAACACCCCTTCAGTCCATAGCGGCTGTGCTGTGTCCAATCATACCTTGACGGCATTCCATTGTTGGAACCTTGGTAACGCCACAGCATTCCGTAGCCCTCCAAGTTGCGGATAGCAGCTGAGAAAATCAAAACATTTGTCGGAAGATATTGGTATTTCCTACAGCCAAGAGCTCTAGAAATGTAAGTTTTTACATCTTTGTCATATTTTGTTTTTTTTTTCGGTGTTAAAGTCTGCAAAATATTAAATTCCAACTATCGGCAGGAACTTCACTGTACAAATCAGTTCAAGAAACGATAAAGTTTTAAACTTTTTTTTTTTTTTTTTTTTATTGTTAATGGAATATGAACGTATGTACCAATAGAAATGATTTTATGTTGCATTCAAATACTGACACCTGAACATTTTATAAAGGAATCAGAAACATCTGTTTTACTACTATTTCATTGTAGTCTTCAGTTTCAGCGGCATCGTGTCACATCAGCCTATCTTATGATGGGTTTTTAAAAACAAATATGAGTTATTTTTAAAGAGTATACATGGAATATAGAAAACTATGAATTAAAAATTGCAAAAAAAAAGATTCATATCAAAATATCCGATTTACATAGAATATTTCACGGCGACCCACACTCAGATTCTACTGTGACGTCGACAATAGATAGATTGATTGTTATTTAACGTCGCGTCATCAACAATAGTGAAGCGCATTTTTTCGATGTTCCAGTACGGTACATTATGAGAAATTACCAAATATTCAAAGATGATTTGTTTCAAAACCATTTATATGTTGAGGAACGTAAAAAAATTGAAACTTCTTTAAAAATGTCGATTAAAATGTATGTATATGAAACAGAAATTAAGACGCTTCACGTTAACAAAATAAAGGTACTTAGTACGTCTATTTCAAGCTTCATTCTTTATACACTAAGACGAAAATTTTGAATAGGGAAACAATAGTGAAAAAGACGCTAACAGGTAAAAGCATTCTGATCATCATTTTTAATATCAAAGCATGCCTAAGGTAGTTTGAACGTTATAGTTTCTGAACAAATGTGTACTTGTCTAAAAAAAAAACTAAAATCTCAAATTAAAATATATTTATCCTGTGATATATAAAGAAGGAAAGAAAAGTAGTACAAAACCAAATCAGTATATATAACTGTGGTATATCTCTTGTTATTCAACTGTCATTTATAAGATATACGTAGAAGGCCGTACAAGCGCCTTGTTGTCATTTAGAAGATCTGCGCAAAGAGCCGAACACAGTGCATTATTATCACAAATATCAGATCCACATCTCAGTGCAGGAAAGTCCGTACACGCGCCTTTTAATATCCGGAAATTCGTAAAATACATCTTATAAAGTTAATAATATACCGATATTTTACTAACTAATTAAGATTAAAGATATCTTAACAAGATATTTCATCAAGTATTTCTCTAAAATATACTGCATATTAAAAATATACTAGTATTAGATATCTTATGAACTATACAAGGTTACAAGATATCTCATCCAGTATTTCTCTAAAATATGTATTATACAATTACTGTCTTTTGATGAGGTAAATGTGTGGTTTTATTGACTTTAGAAAAACTGATATTCACTGAGGCCAAAAAATACATTACAAAAGAGAGACGATAGATACCAAAGGAACATTCAAACTCATTTGTCGATAATAAACTGACAAGGGCATTTAAAAAAAAGGATTAACAGACAAGCTTTGCTCATTGTTGAAGTCCGTACGGTGACCTATAGTTGTTAATGTCTGTGTCATTTTGGTCTTTTGTGGATAGTTGTCTCATTGACAATCATACCACATCTTCTTTTTTATAACCACAGTATTCAAAACACATCTTCGCAACACGAACCCCATCAACTACGTACCAGGGGTGACCTCAGGTGGTCCAAAAAATGTAAGCAGGTCCTGCACCATACAAACCAGGGTGATGAGTCTAATTCAGTATGTCACAGAGCATAGATCTATGCGTTGTCATCTGTGCAACAAATATTCTGTAACGGTCCATCAACTCAAGATATAACTGTGTTCTTTATTTCTGTAGATGACCAAGCCTAACAAGCCGCCGGTGTATGTCAATGTACAGAAGACAGATAAAAAGCCACAGCGCCATCTTCTTAACCGTGGAGCTATTAGAAATGGACTCGGTGGACAGAAAGTGGAATATCCTGTAAACAGAGTGATGCCACGTAACAAAAATGGAAAGCCAGCTAACCTCATTGATGTAAACCTCAACAATTTCTTGCCAAAATTACCAGATGCCAATACTGGTAATACTAAAAGTAAGTACATTAAAAAAGGAACGGACCAAAGTCTTTTTAAAGAGCACTGGGAGGAGGTAAATCTGTTGAAGAAGCAGTTTTAAAGAGGAAACTTGGTATGGTTGTTAATGAGACAACTATGAATCATGGAACAACAAAAAACTAGCATGTAAGGAAGTGCTGGTGTTTACGAATTCAAACCAAATAGATACCGTATACCTTACCGTGTTCAAAATATGTTAACCAGTCTATGTATTATGTTTTTCTAAACTGTACATCTTTATTGTTTTAGTGAGAGGTGTAAACCCATATGCACCAGAGCCTAAGCCTATAACTGATGGCACCTCCTACTTGGATATATACCAGATGAAGCCTGGTTTCCACTTTCCTGATGTTGAAGATAAAATTAAAATTGCTGCTAGGCACCAGCTCCAAATAAAAGTAGTTCCAAAGGAAATAGTTAAGCTTGAGGATGATTTAGATAACAGACCTTGCACTAGAATGCACAGAGAGGTACGTGAAATACTAGACAATTTAATTCAATATTTTTTTTATTTAACATATTCTAATCATTAGTTGGTTGGTTAATTTTAAATCCGATTTAAAATTTCATGGTTTGCAAAAAATGAAGTTTCTCCCCCGAATCCAATGGAAATGACAAGTATAACTAAAACGAATAAACAAATTGCTTTTTTTAGGACCATGTATCAACTGAGAGAATATTATCACCATCTGAACTCAGTGTTATATCATATAACCGAAATGACAGCCCATTGAACATACCTATGCCACCATCACGAAGAGCTAGTCCTTTACACGCTGGACCACCAACTATGCCACCATCACGTAGAACTAGTCCATTATACGCTGGACCACCAACTATGCCACATGGAGAGGGAACTCATCTTTCTTCATCACCAGAACCACACATTAAAGGGGCTCTGGTACCACGTCCACTACCTATGTCATGTGGAGAAGGACAAGAACATGCATATATGCCACGCCCACCATCTATGTCACGTAATGAAGAGCGCATGCATATGCCACGCCCACCACCTGGCCCACGTGGGGTGAGACATGCTTTTATGCCACAGCCACCAACCGTACAACGTGAAGATCAACCACATATGCCAACAGTACCAAAAGAAGATGGCCCATTCTATTATAAGCGTAAAACTACTGTTAAACTGGAGCAAATGGATATATTTCCACATCCCAATACACAGCTTGGTTTGGGACCTGAAGTATTAAACTACATGCCAACTCCTCCTTCTGTGACTCAACGATGTGGATCTGAGAGGAACATTCGCGGACAGTCACAACAGAAAGGTGGGGACAGAAAGACACTTCCTCCACGCCAAAGGAAGAGGCTTTATTAGATGGAAAAATAGTAAATAAATGAATACTGCTATAATACGTTGTTGCAATAATACTTATGGTTCCAAAAAGTAATATAAGATCAATATCAAGCAAGTGCATAATTTGAGTTATAAGAATACCATCGGATTGTAATTATATGTGTGTGATTTAAATGTAACCGAACTTGTTTTTACCTTTCGTGCTTTTATTTGTTTGTGCTATTTCTTGTTTGTGTTACTAATTGTTTGTGCTTTTACTTGTTTGTGTTATACGTATTTATGCTACTACTTGTTTGTGCTATAACATGTATGCTTTTGTGCCATTTATGATACTGTTAATTGATTTTTACCTTAATAATAGAAATCAAAAGACAATAAAAATTTAAAAGTAAGTCTAAAAGATGATAAAAGAAAGGGACTGACTAATATTAATGTTAAACACACAATTGGGCCCTTAAATATTTGTGCTTTCAAACACCATATGCTCTGGATATAACTACTTCTCAGTTAATATCAAAATTTGATAATTCATGATTTATACATGCTTGTGCTTGCCATAATTACACATGCTAATCCCAATAGCAACTGCTTGTGCTAGCCAAGGAGTTTTGATTCGAGTATATGGACTGATTGGTTCTGATTGAACTTAAGCATATAGAAAATTGCAAAAAAAAGAAATAAATAAATAAAAAAGAAATAGAAAAAAAAAAAAAAATGAAAAAATGTAAAAAAAAAAAAAAAAGAAAAATGTATTAAAAATACAATAAAAAAAATACAAAAACATAGATTTTTTAGATTTTGCATGAAGTTGTTGATTTCAGAACTCAGTTGAGTGATCACAATTTAAATTAGCTTCAACAAAGTTTATTGTTGTTTTTGTTTGTTTTGTGTAAATTTTAAGTGGAAGGGGAAAGAGTGAGAACTGAAATCAGCACTTAATTTTTTACCTTGCTCCCATCTGGTCACCATCAATTTAAAAATGTTTTTGCACATACTTCTTTCAAAATCATTTGTTATTTTACCATTACACTCAAACTAGATATCAATAGATTTTAAGTTAATTTTTGTTCTTCATTGTTACAACTGCATTTTGAATCTTAGAAATAAAAACATTTAATTAAGAAGTGAAAATGCCCACACACTTTTGTATACAATCACAAAAGGTGCCAGATCAGGAGGTTTTGTTGTTTTTTATGTATTGTTTTTATTATTTTATTATTTTTGTTACTTTTATGACCTTGCTTCTATCTGGTCACCATTCAATTGAAAAAGTATCTGTACACACGTCTTTCAAACTCATTTTCTATTTAACCATAATGCTCTGTTTACAAAAAAAATCAATAGATTTTTTTTTCTCATTTATAACAACATTTTTAAATGTTTAGAAATTGTACTTTTTAATTTAGTAGACCGATCAACACAGTTTTGTTAAAAATCAACAAACAGTTAAGTAATCAAAGGTGCCAGATCAGAAGGTTTTGTTGTTATTTTTTTATTCATACATTGTATTTGTTTATTTTTTTCTATTATCTTATACATGTTTTTTTTTTTTAATTTAAATGGCTATTCTCAATGTTACATTGATGCTGGGAACAGTATATCTAATATATATGTTCCTAATTGATGTTCAAACCTGTTGAAATCGTTCTGGTAACTAGTAGCATCTCACTTTAAGTTTGGAATCACATTTTTTTCTTGTCGCGAAACTTTTAGAAGTCTTAGAAGAAAACATATATACAAATGTTAATCCCCAATTTCAATATTTTTGATTACTAGAAAACTCTCCTCTTTGCTAAGAAAACATTTTTGTAAATACTAAGTAAAACTATCTTGTTGGTTTTTTTTATAGTTATAACAGTCTATGGTGTTTAGTCGAACTTATGCAAAATACTGCAATTTAACTATTAAGAATGTGTGATATTGTGTAAAAACTGAAATGTGAAACAAACCACAACTTTACCTTCAATGAAAACTGTTTTTCTAAATCTAGCGTATCATATTAAAGAATTTATTTAATAGAAAATCTATAAATCTTAATTTTGTGAGAGATTTGACTGTTTCTAGCCCAGAACGATTAATCGAACAATGCTTTTTACTGTTATATATTATTCATTTTTTTACTTTTTTCTGCTGAATGTGAACAACACCAGGAGGAGAAGAAGGATACTGTCATGTTGTATGCTCGCTAAAGTTTGCTTACTGACTACTGTATGTAAATTACTGCAAAAGGGAATGCAGAGACATAGGAATATACGATCTGGGAATGTCTTTCAGGGTTTAAGATATTGTTTCGAAAGAACAATACGGCTTTTTGTTAGAATCAACATGTCTGTTTTTACTGAATTAAGTATGATTTTTTTCTTTATTGAATTCACATATTTCCCCCCAATCCTGTTATTTTTCACTGCTTTAAAAGGAGTGTGTTCACGAAACGTACTCTTGATTCATTAGATATCCAAATTCTTTTTATAATGGTTTCTCTTGAAGGTAAATTCTCATTTTTTACTGAAAAAAAATGCAATCTGAAAACTAACAAATCGGAAAATAAAGGTCACATTCAAGAATTTATGGATAAGTTGCTTCTTAAAATTTGTTTATGAAGAACGCGAATCGTCAAATAAAGTGTGTACATAATTAACCACGATGTGCAAATTACTGGTATGCTTTTTGTCAAAATTTAAAAATACATTTCTGTTTTTTTTTTGGGGGGGGGGGGGAGGAGACGTGCATTATGGTTCTTGATTTTGTTAATAGACTAATAGTTATTTAGAGGGATTCTTCTTCTTCTTCGTTCTAATAAATACATATTTGTTTATTAACAAAATCAACAACCAAAATTCCGTGACGTCTCCAAAATTTAGAAATACATTCCTGTGGAGGGGAGACGTGCATTTTGGTTCTTGATTTTGTTAATAGACTAATGGTTATTTAGAGGGATTCTTCTTCTTCTTCGTTTTTCTAAATAAATATTTGTCTATTGACAAAATCAACAACCAAAATGCACGTCTCCTTAATTTAAAAATACATTTCTGTGGAGGGGAGACGTGCATTTTGGTTCTTGATTTTGTTAAAAGACTAATAGTTATTTAGAGGGATTCTTCTTCTTCTTCGTTCTAATAAATACATATTTGTTTATTAACAAAATCAACAACCAAAATTCCGTGACGTCTCCAAAATTTAGAAATACATTCCTGTGAAGGGGAGACGTGCATTTTGGTTCTTGATTTTGTTAATAGACTAATGGTTATTTAGAGGGATTCTTCTTCTTCTTCGTTTTTCTAAATAAATATTTGTCTATTGACAAAATCAACAACCAAAATGCACGTCTCCTTAATTTAGAAATACATTTCTGTGGAGGGGAGACGTGCATTTTGGTTCTTGATTTTGTTAAAAGACTAATAGTTATTTAGAGGAATTCTTCTTCTTCATTCTTCTAAATAAATATTTGTCTATTAACAAAATCAACAATCAAAATGCACGTCTCCCCTCCCCAGAAATTCATTTTTCAATTTTTACAGACAATATACTAGTTATTTGTACATTGATGTTAATTATGTACACACTTTAGTTTACGATTCGCGTTTTTAAAGAAACAAATTTGTAGAAGAAACATATTCGCCAATTTGAAATATAAATACTTGAATGTGACCTTTATTTTCCGATTTGTAAGTTTGCAGATTGCATTTTCTTAGTAGTAAGAAATGGGAAATTACCTTCAAAAGACACCATTATAAAAAAAAATGAATATCTAATGAATAAAGAGTAAGTTTCGTAAACACAATTCTTCTCTCTTTTTCTTTCTCTTTTTTTCAGGGAGTTTATTTTAATATTGGTTCCAAGTTGATTTTTCTCGCTCTCTCGATGGTCTTAATGGTGGTGGTGGTTTTTGGGAAGGGAGTGTCCTCCTTCTCCTCTTAGTGCCAGCTGAAAAACTCAATAACGCATTTATGTTCACACGTTCATGTTCCGGATTTTGACTTTTCCAATAAAATGATAGCTCATTATATACTTGTTTTGTATTTTCTCTGTACGTATATTGATCTTTTTTTCAAAAATTGAAACATACAACACCATGGACAAAAATAAAAACAGACATCATGGTCAAAAATTAAAACATACAACACCATGGACAAAAATAAAAACAGACATCATGGTCAAAAATTAAAACATTCAACACCAGGGCCTTAAAAAAATACAACAGCAAGGACAAAACGAAAAACAGACAACACCATGGACAGAAATTAAAACAGACAGCACCATGGCATAAAAAGGAGACAACATCATGGTCAAAAATAAAAACATACAACACCATGGTTTAAAAAAAAGACAACAGCAAGGACAAAAATAAAAACAGACAACACCATGGACAGACAGAAATTAAAACAGACAGCACCATGGCCTAAAAAAAACAGACAGTACTATGGCCTAAAATAAACAGACAACAGCAAGGATAAAAATAGAAACATACAACACCATGCACAAAAATAAAAAAAGACAACACCATGGCCTAAAAAAACGGACAATAACATTGTCAAAAATGAAAAAAACAGGCAGCACCAAGGCCAAAAATAAAAACAGACAAAACCATAGTTAAAAATAAAAACAGACAAAACCATGGACAAAAATAAAAACAGACAAAACCATGGTCAAAAATTAAAACATACAACACCATGGCTTTAAAAATAGACAACAGCAAGGACAAAAATAAAAACAGACAACATCATGGTCAAAAATTAAAACATACACAACACCATGGCTTTAAAAATAGACAACAGCAAGGACAAAAATAAAAACAGACAACACCATGGACAGACAGAAATAAAAACAGACAGCACCCTGGCCTAAAAAGGTAGACAACAGCAAAGACAAAAATAAAAACATACAACACCATGGACAAAAATTAAAACAGACAACAGCATGGCCTAAAAGCAGACAACAGCAAGGACAAATATGAAAACAGCCAACACCTGTGACCATGACCAAATATTAAAACAGACAACACAATGACATAAAATTAAAACAGACAACACTATGGACAGAAATAAAAACAGACAACACCATGGACTAAAATAAAAACAGACAACAGCATGGGCAGAAATAAAAACAGACAACAGAAAGGACAAAAATGAAAACAGACAACATCATGGGCAGAAATTAAAACAGACAGCAGCAAGGACAAAAATGAAAACAGACAACAGCATGGGCAGAAATAAAAACAGACAACAGCAAGGACTAAAATAAAAACAGACAACAGCATGGGCAGAAATAAAAACAGACAACAGCAAGGACAAAAATGAAAACAGACAACACCATAGACAAATGAAGTAGAGTTATCAGTAAAGTAAGATAGATTGATACTAAGAGAAGATTATATATACAACTTGTGGTAGGGAGAAAGTCTACGGGTGAATGAACCGAACATCGATGTTAAACTATACAAGCTTCATGGTTAATGTTAAAAAAGCATCTATTCATATCAAATCAAATTTGGTAGGAATTATGCTGTTGTCAGCATGTCTATTTCGTGTTATAATTCAGGAAAGCCAACCACACACTAAACTCCACTTGTCACTTTAA
This sequence comes from Mytilus galloprovincialis, assembly GCF_965363235.1. Lineage (NCBI taxonomy): Eukaryota > Metazoa > Mollusca > Bivalvia > Mytilida > Mytilidae > Mytilus > Mytilus galloprovincialis. The sequence goes on along the minus strand of NC_134850.1, from coordinate 40,046,676 downwards.
CTGTGTTTTTACAATTAAGTGATCTTATCAGTTTATGAAATTACAAGCATGTCATTGCTTTAATTCAAACTGTAATTTTACAGGGGCGGATCCAGCCATTTGAAAAAAAGGGGGGAATGTCCCAACCATATGTCCCTATTCAAATGCATTGATCGTCGAAAAGGGGGTTCCAACCTTCTGGGTCCACCAATGTTTTACACTGACAATTACTCATTAACTTTATAGATTTAAAACATTCTAATGGGACAAATTGTCTGTAAATTGTGTCCTTTTAGTATAATATATTTCGTTTATATCAAGTATTTACATATGATATGTGGGACACAATGTCTGTATTTTTTGTCTTTCTATTGTACAATTTCATAGTATCATTTAAATACACTTGTTAAATACCACTTGATGCAGATCGTATAATTTTCGTATGTTTTATATTTCAAGCAATATTATGCTGCTCAGATTCAATGTTGGTAAGTTGTATCAGATGTGTTTTTGGTGAGACATACAATAGCCTACTACTATCGTTCATCTGTACGCTTTGTTGACATAATAATTAGTATGAGAGATATAGTTGTGTTGTAATGAGTAACAAAAGTTTCTTGTTAGTACTTTTGCATCAGCTCAATTGTAAAAATTTTCATTACAATAACTTAGATCATTTGTCAATGTATATTCCATGTATATATTGAGAATAATTCATTGTCTAATTTTTAATATTTGAGATCTTAGTTTAGATATATAATTGTTGAGAGGAAGTGATTGGTTATATATATGTAGGACTCTAAAGTGCGATGGGGACGCTAAAATACGATGGTCACGCTAAAGTGCGATGGTCTACGCTAAAGTGCGATGCTTCCATACGCTAAAGTGCGATGGCCCGTGAAAATATAGACTTAAAAACGTAGTTTGATTATGACGATATAACAGTCGTTTATACAAACTAAAAATTAACGCTCCGGAAGATGAATTACAAATATTTTTTAACAACTTTTAAATAAACCAGTATCTAATGACTTTAAATTATTCAAAACCTAACCGTGATTTGTCGTCTGAAGCAAATGTGTTTTTTTTTTTTCATGCTGGAAAAAAGAACTTGTATCCTGTAGTCGATCATTTTACTATTTAGATACAAAAATTCTTTTTGAAATACGTTTGATCTAAACATTATTAATTCTAAACTATAGTGTTAGACTTATTTAAGAAAAAAAGAATCTGTGTTTATTGATCACAGATGAATGTTTTAATTTCAAAATTGTCTAATTTTTTGACAAATTGGTTAAATATCTTGTATTTTTTTTTTTTTAATGTTAATAAATGATACTGTAGCTATATAGAAAAACATGTATGGTGTGAATGCTATACTTTATATGTATGTATAGTGAGGTTTCAATCAAAATCTATAGTTAGTCAAATCATATCTATTTGCCTATATCCGAGGAGAAATACAGGCCGTTACTGAATACAACTCTGTATATTAATGACATGGTAATTGGTCGTATTGTTTAAACCGGAAGTTGTTATCTCCCTTTCATCATAGTTTGCAGACGAAGTTTTTCCAATATAATTTAGAAATAATCATCATGACAGAGATTGGAGAATCACAAAATGCATACAGTATATATCTCGTTTAAACAAACAGACTACATTCCACCGTCATACGGTGACCAGTTTCAACAAAACATAATGTTACTTTGTCCCTTGATATTTTCGAGCTCCTATTTTTTTTAATTTGAAAAAATAGATATACCTGTAAGATACCTGTAAGATCGTTGTGGGGCTCATATGGAAGGATCCTATCCTTTTTAGCCCACCATATTTTGGTACACTTTCAAAACTGATACAATCATCAATCCTGCATGATTTGGTGCAATATTTCACACAATTAAAAAGTTATATAGAAAACTATTTGTGTCCTCATCAATTTCTTAACTGATACATGACTGACTCCCAATGACGGTCTATACTAATTTTAAAGGCTTCCACAGTTTTTGATGAAATAACTTCAACTGGTAGGTTATTCCAGTCATTAATAATTCGTTGTGAGAAATGTCTTAATCGAAAAGAAGTGTTACATCTAGGTTTTGCTAATTTCCAATTATGCCCACGGGTATTTGTACTGATGACAGTAAAAAATCTTTCATAAGATATATCTTCGAATCCTTTTAATATTTTGAAAGCTTGTATCATATCACCTCTTCGCCTTCTGTGAGTTAGGGAAGGTAGTTTAAGTACTTTTAATCTGTCTTCATAGCTTAAATGTCGTATATCAGGAATTAATTTAGTTGCTCTCATCTGCACTTTTTCTACAGCATTAATATCTTTCTTTAAATGCGGATACCATATTGTATTTCCATATTCCATGTGTGGTCGTACCAACGCAACGTATAGTCTTAAAAATGTATATTGATCTTTAAAGATAAAAGTTCGGTTAATCAGCCCAAGTATACTATTGGCTTTATTTATTTTACTTGATATATGTTGAGAAAATTTAAGATCATTTTGAAAAATAATTCCAAGATCCTTTTCTTGTTCATCTTTAATGATATCAATATTGTTCATGGTACATGTATAAACATTTTCAGGATTATTTCTTCCATAATGGATTTGTTTACATTTGTTCACATTAAATTTCATGTCCCATAACTTGGACCAATCGTAGAGGGCATCTAGATCATTCTGTAAGACATCAGATTTAGAAGTAGGTGCATAAATTTTAGTATCGTTTGCGAAAATTTTTACTATAGACTCCACAACATCTGGTAAATCATTTATGAATATAATGAAAAGAACAGGTCCAAGTACACTGCCTTGGGGCACTCCACTAATTACATTTTGCCATTCAGATTTTTCCCCTTTCACCGCAACTTGTTGTCGACGTCCAGTTAAAAAGTCAGTTATCCATTCTAATATAGATCCACGAATACCGTATGAATACAGTTTCTTTAATAATCTTTTATGTGGCACTTTATCGAAAGCTTTGGCAAAATCGAGATATAATGTGTCCCAGGATATATTATTATCCATATATAATGACCAGTCTTCCATGACATCAAGTAATTGTAATATACATGATCTTCCAGAGCGAAAACCAAACTGTGAGTCTGATAACAAATTATTGGTTATTAAATGATCAATCATTTCCTTCCGTATAACCTTTTCCAAAGTTTTACAAACAATTGAAGTTAGACTGACCGGTCTGTAATTTCCCGCATCCAGTTTACTACCTTTATGGTATTATTGCCAATGAGACAACTCTCCACAAGAGACCAAAATGACACAGATATTAACACCGTAACTGAGTAAGGGCTGGGAACAGTATATGCGGGTGCTACAGGGGGCTATGATCACGGAAACATGTGAAATAAAAATCGCAAAAACGTTGCACGAAAAATTAAAATTTGTAGCACGTACAGTGTAAATATCAAGGAATAAAGTACTAGAAGTTATTTACTCATCAGTTTTTGTAGATCATGCAGTCATTATTTATTGTCATGAAGACCCTGAGGTCAACTCTTAGCAGGCCTCGACAATAACGCTTGTCCGATTGTCCGGTACCAGAGAGAAAAAAGGTCGGACAAGTAAAAGCTGTATCACGCTTGTCCGTCGGGACAAGTACAATTATTCTGCAGAAAACAAATTTCATCTAACTTTGATGAACAAAGTATAATTATAAACAAAAAACAAAAATTAATTTGACATGTTTCTGTTTTCTGTTTATTCAAATGCAAAACCTTTTTCTTCAACATGTTTACTTGCAATCGATAATTTTTAACTGCTTCTTTGTCAGGCACTTTTTAACAGGTAAAAGGTATACTATTCTAGGAAACCAGTCTTACTGATCTGAATCAATGATGCGCTTTGTAGATAAGGTAACTTTACAGGACAGTTGTCACTTGGAAAGATTCAGCTCCAAGTTTAACAGACAGTTTGGCACCGTATGAGACATATTTAGTAGACATGATTGATAGACAGTTTGGCAAGGCAGGAGACATTTCGGGACCAAGACAAATCAGTACCTAATTTTGCTACCTTATTCTGTTCCTTATAATAATAAATACCATACCGGTAATTTTTCACAAAAATATTGTTTTTTATTTACCATAAAATTCACAAAATCATATTTGATCATAAGTAGAAAAAAAACAATACTTGCAATATGGTGACCTATAGTTGTTAATTTCTGTGTCATTTGGTCTCTTGCAGAGAGTTGTCTCATTGGCAATCAGACCTTATATATATCTTCTTCTTTTTATTGATTGCATTTGAATACACCTTTTTCAACTTAAAAACAACAGGATACAAATCCAATGAGTGTAAAGGCCTATCAGATGGTGCCTCATGAGTCTGATGAGACTGACATTGATGAAAAGTAGAACCTGTCCTGTGACATGACAAGTTGTACTTGACTAATATTTTTGAAAAGTATTTCAAAAGAAATGCATCCAATTCTGTTCTATTGTTTAAATTCGTTTTGTTTTACTTTAATGAACTTAAAATGTAAAATGGGTATTTTTCATAAAAAAAATTTGGACAAGTAACAATTTCATTCGGACAAGTAAGTTTTGGTATGTACTTGTCCTACTGGACAAGTTGAAAAAAGAGTTGTTGTCATGATTGTAGAGGCCTGCTTAGTGTCCGCTAGTTTCAATCTGATTTGAAGAAGAAAAAAAATATTCATACATTTAAATTTAAAAGCCTGGGAACACATAATTTAAAACAACCCCCGAACTGCCTTGAATTTAGTTCAAATGCAAGACAAGCATGAGAAATTAAGAGTACCATTTAGTACCGACACGAAACAAGGAAAATAAATAAGGGGAAACACGAAGCACGTCAAACCAAACACGAGAAAACGAATAATAAAACGGAAAAACAAGAAATCCCATGAAATAAAAAGGCTGAAAACTTTGCATGAAAATAACCCTTTACCACCCTCGTATAATTATGTTCCTGGTTGGGATAACACGTAGTAACAAAATAAATCTTCTTAGGATACCTGATTGTTGTAAGATCAAATTGACATTTTTTTCTCTCTGATACCTCAATCTTCAATCTGAAGCTCAAATTAGGTTCTACCAACCCAATATCATCAACACATTTAAAGAGCTATATATTTAGGAGCTTAAACACAGACCAGACTATACCTAACCCTAACAGTAGTCAACCATAGAATCATGGGGCTATATTCAGAAAAGAAGGTCATTATCATTATTATCATGATTATATTAAATTTAAAAAATATTTTTAAACCAAAGAAGCATTTTTTTGCAATTTCCTCAAAATGGATGCTAAGAAAAAAACAAATAATTTACCTCAATAAGGGATCAAAGCCCAAAAGATTGTTCAAATGTTCTATTTGGACATATCAGAGGGAGTTGTCCCAAACAGATTGGTTTATATTTTTCTGAGTCAAATAGAAAGACCAGTTCAATCTACTACAGTCAACACATGTGGTTAATAAGGCTATAAAAATATCATATAAAGTTGTCAAAAGAGTTCAAAATTCAATTCTGTCTGATTTGGACTTATTACTCTGGTCCTTTGATATCTACTAGTGAAGAATTTCTCTGTTGCCAGTGGAAATTTGGATATGATATGTTTTATGCGTTTAATTTGTCTCCTAAAGGGGTATTATAGATGTCAAAATCTTGTTCAGTGGAGTCCCCGGTGTCCGCGTGGCCGTTGATACCGTGCATTAGCTGATTTCGCCATATCAAAACAGTAGCACAAATAAAATCATTCTTACTATTGTTTTAGCCTTCGGAAGGGATAAATAAGAATAAAATTGATAAGTTCAAGAGTTGAATAATAACTGTAATCCCGTGATTTACAATATTTGGCCAATTTCCATTAAAAAAATTACATCATCAGATAAAATTTGTTTCATTTTAGTCAAATTTAAATCAGATTGAAATAATTTTTGCTCTGCATCCTTGTCAGTGTGCTTGGTTCAAATTCAGCTTTATTTCGTAGTAAAAAATCTTTCCATTATTCAAAATAAGCTATTTTTGGAAGGTATGCGCAAAATCATCGGACATTGGAGGAACTCTCAGAACAGGGGTTTCCCTAATTTTGGAAACACATTTCACAAATATTGAGAGTGAAAGCATACAAACAGAAGATTTTATAAAATAAAAGTATGTTATGAATGTGTTAACACAATATTATCCATTTATTGGTTATATCAGTTGTATGAAGTGAAGTCATAAGTCTTAGGTGCGCGGATACACCAGACTGCACCGTTCATCTATTTCAATCAATTTCTCATATTTGATTTATAACATACTAATTAAAACACATATCCAAATTAAAAAAGTCTGAAATAAACAGTTAAGAATGCATATACTTGATAATATATATCAGAGTTCTGTGTGTATTTTAGTCTAGACGCCATCCAATTAACTACTGACAACAGTCACATAACATGATATAAACATAAACACAAATAGAAATCGAACCTTGTGCAATTGTTCCTGTATAAGAATGATTATTTGTGGATAGAATCAGTCAATCAAATGATTTACCTTTGTTTCACTTTCAATGTTGACATTCTTTTTCTTTTAATAGCTGAATAGAACATGCATAATTCATGCTTAATCCATCTCTAGTTATTTAGAGGTTAAATTGAAGGTCAAAACTTATCCTCAAAAGAATCTGATGTATAATTTCCATTCCAGTTGGAGCTGACATATTTTGTGAGTTTCTGGAGGTGGCAATACACTGTATACTTTATACAAGAGAACTTTACCCTGCTGGAGTGTTTGAAAAGAAAAGGAAATTCAATGTTCCTGTCAAAGTAAGCAACATACTTTTTGTAACTACAATACGTCACACATGTATGTAAAGAGATATAAAATTGATATAAAATTAGAATACAATTCATCAGAGGCCAAATGATGTACATGTACATGAAAGAACTATAGGTCACTGTCCTGCCATCAACAATTAGCAAAACCCATTTTGTATGGTAAGCTATAAAAAGACTGTCCTGAATGACAAAATTTTTATATGAATGAGCTACTCAACGTTATTGAACAATGACTTAAGAATAAAAGCATTTTACGGGAAATCGTACGATTGTGAAAGCAAAAATCATTAGAACAAGGAAATGTAAACAAACAATGCTAAAATGTGATATAAGACTTTTTCTTTACATATATTGGTAAAATTGCCATTTAAATCCATTCAGACCGATCTAAATACGGTATTGTTAAATAATTTAAGCATGTCACTTATTCAGTTTTATGCATATATATAATAGTTCGTTTATTTACAGGATCTGCAAATATTTGCCTTCATCTAGAGCACTTCCATCCAAAGAATAACTGTATTTGTCCTATTAGAATAGAAATAGTTCATAGGGGCTTGAATTTATACTATTTTTACCACTGGTTTGCCTTTTATGCAGATATTTTATCCCTCACTTGTATTGTTTGTGGTAAAATATTTAGCATAAAGGGCCAACTTGTGGTAAAATCAGTATAAGTTCACGCCCCCATGAATTATTTCTTAATTGCATGGCATTTGCTTTATATCTCAAAGATATTTATAAGAAAAATTCTAAGTTATTGCCCTTGGACACATAATGAGACAACTTTCCATCAAAGTCTAATAGTTATATAAGAATACATCTACACACACAACATTTAAACTAATATGGAATAAATGAAGGTGTTTAAACTCAAATAGGTGCCTTTTGGGTATCATCTTATCATTTATTTATATATATAAGTGATTACTCTGGATTCGTTAATATTTGTGGGATATCAATTTTCTGGATTTAGGGGGTTAACCTGAACCAGGAATTTCAAAAGAGCACATTTTCTATAGGCATATATTCAGACTTTGGCCGTACCATGAAATAAAATATCCACAAATAAAATTTTTCATCAATTGGAAAATTGGTACCCACAAAAAATAAATTAATCCTCAGTAATATATAGCTCATTGTACGACTCATGTATGCTGTATTAACAAGATATATATATTTTGTTTTCAGATCTGTGTCCATCCAGAAGTTTTATCATATGTTACCAATACTGTCGATAGCATTCGTCTGTTACTAAAAGAAAATGCTGTTTTTAAGGTGACAGTTGTAGTTGTTACGCCTGACCACAAGCCTGCTGAAAGATTTGTTTTTGAAGTAGCCAGACCAACACAAAATATAGGGTAAATACGATGTGAACAGGTTATCTTGGTTAAAAAATTAATTCAACAGGGAAGACATAGGTTGAATATGCAGATGATAGAAAATAAGGACATACTCTCGTAGATGTGCATATCGACAGGAAATTACGATTCAATTTTTTTCTAGGAGTTATACCCCTTTCAACTTATTTGCATCAATATACTACTGCAACAGTTTATCATCGCAACTTCTCTTAAACCACGCACAGAATTTCACGAAACTTTGTAGATAATAAGGACATACTATGTAGATGTGCATATTGACAGGAAATTATGATTCATTTTTGTTTTCTTATACATTTTTTTTCTTACAATTATTTTATTTCTCCAGTGACAATGTGGGTTCTTCAATTTTTCCTATGGTTTACATTATAGTTGATGTTGTAACATTCATATATATTTTGCTTGAATAATACTTTTAATGCACACTTGTATATCAAATTATGTCTATGTTTTTCAATCACTACTAGCAATATAGGTCAACTATGATTGGTGTATGAAATAACTGTTGTCTTGGATCTTTAAAAGATCAAATATATATGACAGCTGTAGTAAATTCTTGTTTAAAGCTGATATTCTTTTTATGTATATAGATGCAATTTTTTTTCACCTTATTTCTACTTTTCTATTTTAGCAATGATAAATATTTGTATCGTCTGGAAGAGTCACTGAGAGGATTCCTGTTAAAACTCAGCATTACAGAGTCTCTATTAAAAACTTTACCTGAAGGTATATGTATATATAATATATATTTCAGAAATCCCAAATAATCAGTTGTATTTATATTATACTCATATGATGTATTTGTAGCTATGAGGGCCTTTAAGATTTTAGGTGTTAAGCTTTAAGAGAATCTTTTGGTACCTAAAATGTGGTAAAATTTTACTGGTTCCTAAAAATAGTTTTCATTGATCTCATTTTACTTTATTCCAGTTGTAACTAAGCTACTGTTAAGATGTGCAAATGACTTAAAGACCAAACAGCAGTAAAAGGTCTGAAACTTGGAATATTATGCAAATAGTTGTTGAAAATTAAACAAAAATGACGTGTAACCTTGAGAACATACAGTCAACTGAAAATGTTGAAATTTTTCAGGTGTTTTAATAACTGTCTTAAACTATCATAAATTTTGTAAAAAAAAATCCTGTTTTTCTGTATTATACTCGTAAAGGGACTTAGTTTTTCTGCCAGGAAACATTACATTGACTCTTTGGTTAAAGTTTTTAAAATTTTAATAACTTTCTTGAACTGTCCTTGATTTCTACCAAACTTGGACAGAAGCTTGTTTATGAACATGAGATAGAATCCACAAGTAAATGTTGTAAAAAAAAATCCTGTTTTTCTGTCTATTACTTATAAATTAATGGACTTAGTTTTTCTGCTAGGAAACATTACATTCACTCTGTGGTAAAAGTTTTTAAAGTTTTAATAACTTTCTTCAAACAATCCTGAATTTCTACCAAACTTGGACAATACCTTGTTTATGATCAAAATCTATAAAATAGGGAAATTTTGTTAAAATTACATTCCATTTTTTCTGTAATTTACTTATAAATTGACTTAGTTTTCTTTCCAGTCAACATACAGTCTGCAGTTAAAGTTAAAAAATTTATTAGATTAATAAACTATCCAGGATTTTTACAAAACCTGAACAGAAGCTTCTTACAATCAAAAGATAGTATCTAGAGGAACATTTTTATTAATTGTTAATCAACAGCGAAAATAGGTGAGACACTGGGTTCCACAGACCCCTTACAAATTTTTGTTCATTGTCTTTGTGGCATTTTGTATACAAATAAAATGTTGTATGAGTGGCAATGAGACAACTCTCCAGTGGCGGATCCAGGGGGAGGGGTTCCAGGGTTGGAACCCCCCCCCTTTTTTTTTTAACAATCAATGCATTTGAATTAGGATATGTAGTTGGAATCCCCCCAACCCTTTTTAAAATTGTTGGATCTGCCCCTGCTCTCCATCCAAGTCCCAATGTATTTAAAGTAAATAATTATAGGCTGAAGTTATTAAAAGGTCTTATAGTTAAGGTCACTGCATATTGGGAAAATCGTCGAATTAGTGTCTGGGAAGTCAACAATTCAATATTAGTACATTTATGAAGATTTTGATGCTATAAAGAATTTAAAAAAAGGTTCACATTCACTTCTTTTAGAGTAAAACTTAGCCATTAAAGTATATAAACATGTTAAATTTATTTTTCTAATTTGAAGTTTTATATTTAATGTGTTTCCCTCAGTTTTAGTTTGTTTCCCCGATTTTATTTTTTGTCCATGGATTTACGAGTTTTGAACAGCGGTATACTACTGTTGCCTTTATTTATATGAATTAAAACTAATAATATATATACAAATACAGCTGTGTCATAAGCACATGATAACAGTGCTATCTTGTATTATTTGTATGAAATTTATAATACCAAAGGTCTTGGAACAGTGCCCACCAATCATTAGAATTGTTTATGAAAAAATTAATAGAACTCCCAAAAAAATTACATTGCAGCTCTGTTTTTCATTATTTTTGAAATGTACGAATACAGAACTTTTACTTTCTTTTTGATAATGGTTATTTTTTTCAATTGTTCTTAGAGGGCCATAATGACAATTGCCCTGTATATTTGTCAAAAATGAAATGAAATCCAAGCCATTAATATTTGAACCTGGTAAAAATTAACAGATGCTTGGAAACCGCAGATAACTTATAAAAAAAAAGAAGATGTGGTATGATTGTCGAGAAGACAACTCTCCATCAGAGACTACATGATAAAGAAGTTGACAACTATAGGTCACTGTATGGCCTCCAACAATGAGCAAAACTTTTACCACATAGTAGCTATATAGGGCCAAAATTGACTAATGTAAAACAATTCAAACGACTCCTGACTTGAGACAGACATACATAGATTGTCATGGACCATAAAGTACAGGTCAATTTTAATTTTAATTGGCTTTGAAATTTAGTGCTAAATATTCTTCTACAGTGAAGCACCAACATTTTTCACATGATATTAAAAGACATATTTTACAATGTTAGTGTGACATTGGTTGAAGCCTGTGCCTTAGTTGATTTGAATTTAATGAAAACAAATTTGGCAGATTTTTCCAGCAAAAACAACTGTTCTGGAAACTTGTTTTGAGACATAGAAGGAAATTATAGACAAATAAAACTGTTTGAAGCACTAAAGGATAACACTTGAAATATCTTGTATTGATCTTCAACAGAAAGAGAAAATAAAAAAGATATACACAGTATTTTTATCAGTAGGAAACCAACCACAAGATAGTGTTTTAAGAATGTTTGCACAAATTTAGTTGGTTACATTTCATTTCATTTTTAGACTGTACATGGACTGTACAAGTATATACCAGAGAGTCAGCTGCTTTAGCAATTGAACAAAAACAACATCTTAAGGTAATAAGTAAATAGTTATAGAATAATTAATGGAAGAGTTCAAATAGAGAAAAATATTCAACGAGTGACCGAACAACACATTAATTTAATTAGTTATTCTTTTTATTACATTGGCAAATGGCTTTTTTTTAAAGAAATTAATGTAAAATATGTAAGGAACTATATGTTTTTTTTTTTACGCATTCACAGTTTGTTTTGATCCGCCGTTATCGATGTCTTGACAACGCCTATTGTTGTATGAAGTCAGAGAGTGAAATAACCACGTTTATTTCACATGTGAAATTATCGGTTTTTATTTAACTGGGAAATCAATGTAATTCATTGCAACCAATGTAATAAAATTCAAATAAACAATGGTTGTCATAATTATTTAAGAAACACTCTAGACATGTTCATTATGTACCAATATTTTGCAAAGTGAAATTTGATAATTGATAATGATATATGTAAAAATGTATATTTAGTGGCAAATTTCTGCACCATTAGCCAAAAAAAAAATCCCCATTCAATAGGACAAACTATTTAATGATAAGGGGAATACCTCTTGATTATTAACTGACATCTTCCATTTAAAAGTGTCTGTCAAATATCTAAACAGGCTGAAATTAGTGAATGTACAATTCCATTACCTCTCTGGCATGTTTGGGGATTTGTTTATAAAAGATATAACAGTGAAATAGAAATTTAAAAAGGATATGAGTTATTATTTACCATTTATTAGATAGAATTACGCTGCAATGTCACAAATTTGAAGACATTTGCTACCATATATTTGAAGCCTACAACTATAACCTATTGGGTTTACGTCTATTTACTTTTAAAGTATTTTTCTTCACATATCAACAAATCAATTACTGTGCTTTTTATCAACTGGATAATCATAAATATATATTTTTTAAATCGATTATTTTAGAAACAATAGTTCTGTCAGCAATTTCTATGTGAGCAATCTTTCAGAAAAATATGTAAAAAGTTGATTATTTTTGGGATACGATTGATTTTAAGCAATCTGTAGACTTTTACCGTTGACTCAGGGCTCATTCCCTCACGTCAACCGTTTTATTCTAAACATTCAGCAACATCTCAGATTCTTATGATTGTCTTGCTTTAAAAGGTAAAAACAAGCAAAAGGATTGAACATAAACAACTTTCCTGTAATGTTCTTCTCATAATCTTCATGTTTGATTTTTCCCTTGACTTATATGCGTGTTTTTAACAACACGGAAAATCAGAATTAAGCAGTATTTATATTTAGTGTTTTTATAAATTTAGAAACACGTCAGAGGGAATTCCCCAGTTTTGATAAATGCGAGAGTTCTTTGAATTCCGATAATTCTATTTCTGTCATGTAAGAACTGAAGTGGAGTTTTCTGTATTTTACCGTTATGAAACTGATACTGTACTCTCATAAAGAAATTGAGACTCATTCATCATATCATAAATTAAATAAACGTTCTTGTTCCAAATCACACGTCGCGGGTTTGTTTATGTATTAATGCGCATGCGTATAGTTTTCTTGATTTCAAGGGGTATCAGATTGAGTGGTTGTTCTGGATTCCCCGCTTATTAATTAATTTGAAACTCATTGGATTCTTTCTATGTCTGCCTGCTATTGAGGGTTTAATATTGTTGTTGCATAATTTAAAATCATATGCATCATTTAAATTAAAATCAATGAAGTTTTACCTATAACACCCCTTTAGCCGAAATGGAGTCTTCCATATTATCGTTTCGAGTTGTCTCCCTTTCAGAAGTATTTCCCGTCAAAATCGTCAAGAAAAATTAACTCGTTAGATGTCGATAAACGTCGTATTATATTAAGAACGATCTCAATTTAAACTGAGGAGTGTGTACGGAAGGATTCATGCCCACTGACCCAAAGGAAATTAATAATTAAAGGGTTAGAAATGGGGTTCCTCCTAGAATTAACGGTGATAAGATACGAAGTGAATAGTCCGAGATTACTGGGTACAAGTCAAATCGGCACCAATAGAAAAAGTCAAATCGGCACCTGGTTAAATCGGCATCTAGTCAAATAGGCACCTATTTAAAAGTCAATTCGGCATCCAATAATATTTGATATAATATACGGGACTGGGAAATGGGGTTCCTCCTAGAATTAACGGTGATAAGATACGAAGTGAATAGTCAGTACAAGTCAAATCGGCACCTATTTAAAATTCAATTCGGCATCCAATAATACTTGATATAATATATGGGACTGGGACTATTTAAGTTTGTAGTTTAAGTATACTAGCATAAAAGTCCCCCACGGTCCCAGCTTGTCTGGCAAATCAGCCGTCGGACATCAGAGTAATCTCGAACTATGAAGTGAAATACCTTCTCTCTCTCTCTCTCAGTGACTGCTGTGGAAAGTAAACTTGGAATTGATAGCACACAAATAAAACACAATAAGTACATTGCTCGTACACTTGTATCCAGGATTAGCTATTTTTAAAGTTGAGTGACTATTCAGATTTATATTACCTTTGCATGTGCAGTTGAATTAGTTTTGAAAGTAATACTATGAGTCTATCCAGCTATACCAGGCCTTGCGGTCATAAAACTTTCGAGTCAGTTTTTTTGTACTCATACTCGAAAATCAACCAATGAAATTGCTTGATTTCTTTTTTCGAGCATGATTTTTGTGCTCCAAGCACTGAGCAAAGTTTTATGCCTTCAAGGCCATAGTCCAAATAATTATGACGTCTTCGAAGGCTATTATAATTTTTTTCTTTGAAGCCTTACTTCGACGTCGAAGTAAGGCGTCAAAGAAAAAAAAATATAATAGCCTTTCAAGACGTCATAATTATTTGGACTATCAAGGCCAGGGCTGCCAAAAATGCGTGAGACTCACGCATGTTCATGCTTTTTTGCAGCAGTATCCTTGGATCAATTTTTTCCTCTTTGATCTTTTCTATTTTGGCCAAATCTCACGAATTTGCTTAATGAAAAGTTGGCAGAACTGCTATACATGTGTCAATGAAAACTATATGGCAATCGTATCCCTCAGAGCATTCTGCTCTTTGATTAAATAACTTTTCCTGCTGATTTATGTTATAAAAATAAACAACCACAAAGACCAAATAAGCATCATTTGAAACACATATTGTAGATGGCATTATATTCATTTCTGTAAATAATTTTGCAATCGTCTTTTCTGTCAGGATTTATGAATGAAGTTAATAGCAATATTCAACTTTGCCTTTCAATGTCTTTCGTCCCTAGTATCATAAAATTTTTGCTGCATTGACCTCCACAACATTTGAACAGCAATATTTATATGATTCAATCATTTGTCAAAATATTTTGAATGATAGCAACTAATTGTGATTGAAAAATGTTATTAAAAATATTATTTCTAACAGTTTCAATAAGCTTTTATTGTATGCATATCATCTTTTACTTTTTTTAACACTAACACCAGTAGACTCACAAAAATTGTCATGAAAGCACACACAGACAATTATTTTTATTGTGACTGTCAGATTTGACAGACATTTTTTTGAGATTACAATATTCTGACAGATATTCTTCATTTAATTGTTTACTTTAAGATTCTTTGAAGTTGATCAACATTAAATATGGTTTTTTATTTCATTAATAAATTATATCTGTTAATAGAAAAACCTTCCATATAATCATGACTTTAGCAAAAGAATGGCTGCCAAATTCTGAAAAATAAATGAAAAATGTCTTGTCAATAAATACTCCACATCTTTTAACAAGAAATATAAGACTTGTATATCAATCCTAGAAAATAAAAACTTTTAGTGAGAAGGAAGGTAAATCATGGTAGATATAGATTTATTGTCAAATGGTTAATTGATATTGAAATGCAAGCAACACAGTATCCTAAGAACTAGAATTAAGAAGATCATTTTGAGTATTTCAATACAGCTTAATGTTTTTTTCTTTTTCTTTAGTTAACAATAAACCATCAACATGGAAGGATTACATACTAAATATGATTTTGTCACACTTTTACATTGATAAACATATTTTGAATTCCAGGATTTTCCATGGATTTTGGCAGACGAAAGGGAGACAACTTTGGAAGATGCTAAAATGATTCCATTAAAAGCTGTTAATTCAGATTACTTACAGGTATAGAAATATGTGGATAAGCTTTAGATAATTTAAACGCAGAATCCAGGGAAACTGACATATTTTTAGTGTTAGAACTTACAAGGTATGACATAAAGGGCTGTTAGATAGCCTGGAAATTATAAGTGAAAAACATCATTGTTCATGTTAAAGCTCCAGATTGACAAGAAAAAATCATATAGGTTAAATATGCTGAAAAATACTTCTTTTTTAATTATTTCAATCAGTCCCTACAATTTGGAAACAGTTTTTTTTTTCTAGTGGATTATGTTTCTAACTATATAAATATGTTAAAAATATTGGCCAATCAGAGTACAATTCAGTTTTTGACCCAACAGTCTGATCATCTAGGATCAGGAGAGTAAACTCATAGAGATAACCACAACACATCTAAAATATGTAATACAGGTTATCTCTCCTTAGCAATGACTTCCCTAGTGATGATTAAACAGTCTTTGATGAACCTAGCAATTTTGGAAAAACTGTATAAGACATATAAATTAAAAGTGATTCTTGATTTTCTTAATTTGGTCTTTTTTTTAGAACCTTGCAATATAGAACAAAAGTGAAATAATAGAAGATCATGAGATATATATATCGAAATCTTTTTCTCCCAGACTAATGTATCAATCAGAATACATCCAAAGGATTTAGCACAAACAGTCTGAGAAAAGCATGATCTTGTATTGTAACATATATCTTTAACCAGTATATACAAAAATAATCAAGTTTGGTTACTTTAAATTTATTTGAATAATAGACAAGATAAAGATGTTCCTGAAAATCTAATGGTTGTAGCTTTTAGCCAGATTTTATTTGCTAAACTGATACAGTAAAGCATAAAGCAAAAATGTAACAAACACATCAATTTTTATACAACCGCATATATTTTTTTTTATTTGTATGATGGTATGATGATGTTGTCTGCGTCGTCTTCGTCCAAAAGACATATTTGGTTTCCGAACAATGACTTTAGTTTGAGTGAATGGATCTCTATGAAATTTTATAAGAAGGTTCAATGCCACAACAAGAAGGTTGGAATTGATTTTGGGAGTTATGGTACCAACAGTTTAGGAATTAGGGACCAAAAACAAGCATTTTTGTAGTTTCCAGACAATAACTTGTGTGTAAGTGTATGGATCTCTCTGACATACAACAATATTCCATATCATAAAAGGGAAGGCTAGGATTGTGTTTAGGGGCAATTGCCCAAAACATGCAAGAATTAGGGACAAAAAAGGGGCCATAACAGCATTATTCTAGTTTCCAAACAATAACTTGTGTTAAAGTCTATGGATCTCTCTAAATTGTACTCCAAGGTTCCATACTACAAAGGGAAGGCTGGGTTTATGTTTGAGCTAATTGCTCCAAAGGGGTGTGGGGGTAAAAAAGTTTGGGGGATTTTTTTCCATTTTCTTAAGGGTGTTCATATTTTTCCAGAACTACAGATTTTTGGTACTGAAATTGTACCTATGCAAAAGTAGCTGTGTATGGGGTATTATTCAACAAAAAAGAGTGATTTTCCAGTTTTTCAGACATTCAAAAATGCTTTGAAAAGTTTTCATGAAACATTGGTGAATTTCATTCAGAATGGAAATGGGGAATCAGTCAAAGAGACAACAACCCGACCAAAAAGAATGGAAATAGCTTAAGGCCACCAGCATTGAGAAAATTCCCCACCCAGAGTTGTGCTTCTGCTGCCCTCTGAACGAAAATGTGAAATGTTTATATCTGTTAAGATTATCTCTTTTTATGCCCCATCTACGATAGTAGAGGGGCATTTTGTTTTCTGGTCTGTGGCTCCGTTCATCCGTCCGTCCGTCCGTCCGTCCGTCCAGGTTAATTAATTTTTATTTTATAAATTTCTGATATGACAATGAGGAGTTACAGAACTTTATTCTTTAAAAAAGCAATGGGCGTATCATGTGCACATGGCACAGTTCTTTATTGTTTTATATTATTAGATGTTTATATAATTTTAGATGGTTTACTTTGCAGAGCTACTGTAAAGTCAGAAATTATTGCAAATGTTTTTATTATTGGGAAAAATGCGACAGGGTAATAATCGCAATAATTAAAACTCACATTTTGATTTTTTTTATAAGAATTAAACAGGATTTTCTCAATATTGCAAAAAATTATATGGCATTGTGGTCCAAAATGACAAAATTGCAATAATTAATGCATCCAATAATTTCTGAATTTACAGTAATGAAAAATAATATAAATTTAAGATCTTTCAACTTTTATTTTCAGATGCAGTTATACGCAGAAGAAAGTTCAATAAAATAATGCAGAAGTCATAAAGAAGGGTGTCAAAAGTACAACCCAATCACTTTGTATGTGAAAACCAGATTCATACTGTATAGTTACAATACTGGGTAGAAAAACTGTTTTTCTGGTTTTGATAATAAATGGGCAAAATTGCAGTGATAAACAGTTTTCTTTTAGCATATGTATTTCATATGTATTCCAACTGCTAGAATGATCTGAAACTTGCGTAAGGCGAATATGGTTCCACTGTACATTATTATGAAGGTCATGGAAATGTAAGAGACATTCTATTATGGAACAAATTGTCTGTTTGAGAGTGGTTGACAAATTCACAATAAAAGACTTCATTATCAATGTAAATTGTCTTTTTTATTCAAGCCAGAAGGTGTTGTTACAAGTACAATGTACAAATGTATTATATGCATGTTCAGGATGATGACATGTTGATAAAATAGGAATATGAAGTGGCTGATAATAATTTATTACCAACTTACATTTAAAAGATGTTTTACAATGCTTCTATCATTAAGAACAAGGAAACATCTTCAGAGGGAGATAACTTAGAAAATATTGATTTGTCAAGGAGTGCAAAAAGTAAAATAACAAAAATACCAACTATATTCAAAACGATAGTTCTTATAAATCAAATAACAAAATCAAAAGCTCAAACACATTAAACAAATGGATAACTTCTGTCTTGTTTCTGACTTGATACAGGCATTTTCTGAAGTAGAAAATGCTAGCTAAACCTGTCACTTGTATGACAGTCACATACAATTCCATTTTATTGACAACAATGTATGAATAAAACAAACAGATATAACAGGTAGACATGTCATACATAGATAATATTGTTAATTTTTTCCATGGGACTTCTTCACTAGTGAATGCAGGATTTTGTGATCACAGATAATACTAGATTGACATGATCTTGCCACATGTATTTCATATATTTTTATCAAGTTGATATCATCAGGTGGCTTTTTCCATAGATATAAGAAGATGTGGTTGAGTGCCAATGAGACAACTCTTCATCCAATTTACAATATGTAAATGTAAACCATTATAGGTCAAAGTACATGAATATCATGTGACTATGTTTATACCAAACTGTGAGCATACCATGACTATAACATGTCTGCTTGTTTAACATGCTAACCTTTTAGTGTGGAACACATAAATATTACATGTCTGCTCGTTTGACGTGCTTACCTTAGGGTGTGTAACACATGAATATTACATGTCTGCTCGTTTGACGTGCTTACCTTAGGGTGTGTAACACATGAATATTAGATGTCTGCTCGTTTGACATGCTTACCTTAGGGTGTGTAACACATGAATATTACATGTCTGCTTGTTTAACATGCTGACCTTTTGGAGTGGAACACATGAATATCACATGTCTGCTCGTTTAACATGCTGACCTTTTGGAGTGGAACACATGAATATTACATGTCTGCTTGTTTAACGTGCTAACCTTGTGGTGTGGAACACATGAATATCACATGATTCTTATTTGGAAATCATGTTTAAAAAAATTGCCAATGTTTCCTCAGTTATTTTCACAGAACCCCAATCTTACCCCATTTAAAAGAGCTTAAAAATCTTCTGTAAACATATACATGGTCAAACCTAAAACACAGTGTCAGTTTAAAGAAAAGATTTTTGTTGATCAAACCAAATACTTTGACAGAAATATAAAGACTGGAAGTTGAACTTTTGATATGAGGTTAAAAAACAGAAAAAAGAAGCATGAATATTTATATATATATAGATATGTTTTTACTTTAATATTAAAATCTGTATGTATTCTATGAGGACATTTCATGATGAAAAATCAAACAAATGAAAAACAATCTCCTACATTTTTTACATTAACTTTTAAATTTTAGACATTTTATAGCTAATTAGAATGATTGATTGATTGATTGATTGATTGTTGCATGCTATAAATTCAATAACAAACATATTTCTTATATTTCATATAATGCATATTCAGCATTGAATTGATACAACAGGATAGGAGCTAACATATGACCTTGCAACAGACCAACTAGATACCACTGGGGGGGGTTGTTGCTAGCCTTGAAGGATTGTTTTATGTGCAGTCTTTATCTTTTCATACATAATGAATCAGATTTAACATTCATTGCGGTTGTGGCTAAGTATTTATACATCAAATGGATACCAATTTAAGGAAGGGGATGAGCATATTTTTTTAACTCACCTTGCCCAAAAGACATAGTGAGCTTTTCTCATCACTTGGCGCCCAGCGTCCGGCGTCGTCTTTTACAAAAAAACTTCTCCTCTGAAACTACTGGGCCAAATTTAACCAAAGTTGACCACAATCATCATTGGGGTATTTAGTATAAAAAAAATGTGTGGCATGACCCGATCAATAAACCAAGATAGCAGCCATGGCTAAAAATAGAATATAGGGGTAAAATGTAGATTTTGACTTATAACTCTAAAACCAAAGCATTTAGAGCAAATCTGACATGGGGGTAAAATTGTTTATTAGATCAAGATCTATCTGCCCTGAAATTTTCAGACAAATCGGACATACGGTTGTTGGGTTGCTGCCCCTGAATTGCCAATTTTAAGGAAATTTTGCCGTTTTTTGGCTATTATCTTGGATATTATTATAGATAGAGATAACAGCAAGAATGTTCATCAAAGTAAGATCTACAAATAAGTCAAAATGACCAAAAACGGTCAGTTGACCCCTTAAGGAGTTATTGCCCTTTATAGTCATTTTTTACCAATTTTTCGTAAATTTTTGTAATCTTTTACAAAAATCTTCTCCTTTAAAACTAACGGGCCAAATTTAACTACACTTGGCCACAATCATAATCGAGGTATCTAGTTTAAAAAATGTGTGAGGTGACCCAGATAACCAACCAAGATGGCCGCTATGACTAAAAATAGAACATGGGTAAAATGTAGATTTTGGCTTATAACTCTGAAACCAAAGCATTAAAAGCAATTCAGACATGGGGTTAAATTGTTTTGCAAGTAAAGATCTATCTGCCCTGAAATTTTCAGATGAATCAGACAACCAGTTGTTGGGTTGCTGCCCCTGAATTGGTAATTTTTAAGGAAATTTTGCTGTCTTTTGTCATTATCTTGAATAATATAGATAGAGATAAACTGTAAACAGCAATAATGTTCAGCAAAGTAAGATCCACAAATAAGTCAACATGACCAAAATGGTCAGTTGACCCCTTAAGGAGTTATTGCCCTGTATAGTCAACGTTTAGTAATTTTCATAAATTTTGTAAATTTTTGTAAATTTTAACAAAAAATTTACTCTGTAACTAATGGGGCAAGTTCATTATAAATTGAGATAATTGTAAAAAGCAAGAATGTTCAGTAAAGTAAGATCTACAAACACATCACCATCACCAAAACACAATTTTGTCATTAATCCATCTGTGTCCTTTGTTTAATATGCACATAGACCATGTGAACGACACATGCAGGCTCTTAAGAGCCTCTAGTTTTATCTATCCATGCAACATTCAGGTCAAGATTTTTTAGATGGAGCAGATTTTTGAAGTGAAGACATTCCATGAGACCAATGACTCGCAGAAAGTATTATATTGTAGACTCAAACAGATGGTTAACACACACCTTGTGGTGTGGAACATAGGAATATCACATGATTCCTATGTTGAAATAAAGTTGAAAAAAAATGTTTATGTTTCCTCAGTTATTTTCACTGAACCCCAATCTGACCCCATTTAAAAGAACGTAAAAACATCTGTAAACATATACATGATCAAACCTAAAACACAGTGACAGTTTAAAGAAAAGATTTTTGGTACGTTTACTGTTTTTCATAATTTAGTTTATTGTTATTTTGTATGAACATTGATACAAAAGGGATCTGACACAAGCTGTTTTATGTACAAATTTTATTGAATTTTCTCCCAACATGTTTGGTATATCATTACTATACCAGAAAACTGCTTTAACATCTTTTAAAATATGATATGGGGAAACTTGAACTCTACATCTTTGAACTTACAAGGTCATTGTCCTGTTTGACATTTTTCTAGCATTCGCCTGAAAATTGATGTATATTTTTTAACCCTACCTACAGAAATGTATTTAAATTTTATCATTTATCCTATTTATATAAGCCACAATTCAAATTGATGACAAATAAAATATTCACCCCTTTGCTCAACAAACTGACACAGACATGCATGATGTTTATATAATGTTGTTTAAAACCAAATACTTTGGCAGAAATATAAAGACTGAAATCGACCTTGTCACAAAAATATGATAATATTTTATCAAAAATTCAACTACAACGAAAAAAACAAAGTTGAACTTTTGATATAAGGTGGAAAATTAGAAAAAAAGAAGCATGAATATTTATATAATTATATATTTTGATATGTGGTAGTTGTTATTACAATCTTTATGTATTTTGTAATGACATTTCATGATAAAAAATATCAAACAAATGAAAAACGAACGTGGTGCTTAGTCTTTAGTTTTCTGTGTTTTGTTTTGTGTGCTATTGTTTGCCTGTATATCGTTTTCTTGTTTTAGCGAAAATGTCAGTTTATTTTCGATTTATGCGTTTAAATGTCCCCCTGGTACCCTTCGTCCCTCTGCTTACCCTTCCGAAGCACCAGTTTTTGATGGGGTTCGTTTTGCTTAGTCTTTAGTTTTCTATGTTGTGTCTTCTGTACTATTATTTGTGTGGTTTTTTTTTTTAATTTTTAGCCATGGCGTTGTCAGCTTATTTTCAAACTTTAAGTTTGACTGTCCCTCTAGTATCATTCGTCCCTCTTTCAATGCCTTGTCAAAACAAAACAAACTACCTAAAGACAAACAACATTGTACAAACAACGAAAACATTATGACTGAGCAAAAAGAACCCCACAAAAAACCACGATAACCATGCAATACACAACAGTTGCAATTAGATTAAGGTAACCTAAGAGGGGTTGTGCTAGTTGCATTTTTAATAGGCACTGGCTACGGTTACATGGAAATGTAACAATAATAAAAATATTATTGTTACATTGGAGACTAATTGCCGGAATGCAAAGTTGGGTGAGGAACCGATTAATTACAAATGTAACAATAATTACTGAGGCTACGGTTACATTACGTTATTGTTACATGAAAAACAGCAATGTATGCTAGATTGATTAAACTTAAATCTTCTTTAGTTGTATTGCTTCATTCTTTCATATGTACTAAACAATACTTGTAATTTAATACTGATAAATAATAAAATATTATTATTCAACAAATGGTGTACAACTTGAATAGTTTTACTACGTATTAATGGTTTTGATGTTCTTAAAGATACCACTCAAGATTAGGAGTGTGACTGTCAAAGGCGAAAAATATAGTTCAATGGTTTCACTTTTTTAAAGTATTTTACTGCACACCTACTCTTATTACTGTCATTATACTTTGGACCAATTTTGTTTATGATGAAAAAAATAAAACTTGGGATGCGTTTTAAACGAAACTGAAACAATATCAAGACATACATATTATACAGCTTTATAACTTGACGCAAATTGATAATCAAAAGCAAAGTTTGCTAACTGTAACTTGACTTAAATACTAAGAAATTCTGTATGTACACGTATCCGTGGAGGACGTAATTTCGTTCATCAAAAATGTGTCGGACTTTAAAAACAACTTACTGGATTTGTAGAAATTGTCATTGTAGAATAAAAAATTACAGTAAATAAATTGTATGTTATAAATGTATGTAATAAATATCCTGAACTTTTATTATTTAGTACATATTACTAGTCCCATCGTACATTGCTTTTTTTCATGTAACAATAACGTAATGTAACCGTAGCCTCAATAATTATTGTTACATTCGTAATTAAACAAATCCTTATCCAACCATGCATTCCGGCATTTGGTCTCCAATGTAACAATAATATTTTTATTATTGTTACATTTCCATGTAACCGTAGCCAGTGCCTTTTTAATAATATTTTGGGGTTTTAGGGTATCTAAATTAGGTTAACGAGTTTACCTGATAAATATGATTTCGTAAAAATGTGTTGTATATTTGGTAATTGTATCATATCATTGGATACGTTCTTTTTTTTCTCGCCATGATACATCAGGATAATCGTTTGTACGTATACATTTTTTCGAACATTTTCTCTAATTTTGTTTCGGGTTTGAAATTTAGATTAAAATATTGAGTCTTCCTAAATAAAATAACGACTTTAACTTGTATGCCATCGTAAATCGTATTTAGAATGTTAGAAAATTAGAAGAATGCATTGTAGTAAGTCTAAATTTGTTTTACAGTGGATGTAAGCTGATCATAAGTATCATACAATTTTGAAACTGATACGTCAATACCATGTCAACAGAATATTTGGTTGTCGGGTGTGGTCTTTCAGGTGCAGTCATGGCCAGATTTATAGCTGAAGAAAGAAATAAGAAAGTTCTGGTTGTAGACAAAAGAGATCACATTGGTGGGAACTGTTATGTCTTGTATGAATATCCTGCTTTTGAAAGGCACACCTCTGGTTTCAGAGTAGAATAAATAAATTGGTGTATATAACACCCACAAATGTTTTTCACACTTTTCAAAATCTAAAACAAAACAATTTAGATTTTAGATAAACACGCCTTTGACTGAGTGGTTGCAAGTAACCCTAAATTTCTTTATATTCGTCGGTAATGTTAATAATAGTGTATTACGTCTAATATGCAACGCAAAGCAAAGTTTACTACTAATGTACTCTACAAGATGAAGAAAGTCAGTACATCCAAATTTACATTGACAATTACAGAGCAAGGCGTTAACATCCAATATTAGTTGTGTACTAATCTCTAGCTTTTCGAATGATCTACACTTAACGCAGAGCTCGCTATTATTGAGAATGTGTGAAAGTTCAAGCATGTGATGATTTCTAGCAGAAGCTAAAGCAGGACATGAATGAAAGAAATGATATGATGTTTCAGAGTCCTCCTTACACAAAAGACATGTTTGGTTGATGTCAATCTGGTTAAAAGCTGCCTTGTTACATTGGAGAATATATGTACCAGTAAGGAGTCGTAGTTTGATGGGGAGACGTTGGATGTCTTTTGCAGAAGTCTGGATACTTGCCAGAGCAATTGAAGATGACCAGTATTATAATTAGCTGTAGAAATATATGAAATACTCTTGTAGTAGACAGACATGGTAACCACATGATCAACCAAATAGGTGTCAATTGCTTTCCTAATAAGGTTCTTCCATTTTAATTTCTAGGGTGGTTCATCTAAAATGTAAAAAAATGATGGTAGGCTGTATTTAATTAATAAAGATCTAATGTTTGTAAACCAACTATCCTCTATAGCAGTTGAGATAAGAATTTGTCTTTCTGCAACTTGTCTTTCTATAGAGTTCTCCTGTCTTGAAATGTTTGCAAAGGTTCCTAAGGCTAGTTTATGCATTTTACTGACTACTGTCAAAATGGTACCCGACAGTTTATTTATACGGCCATGTCTGCTGTGTTATTGGGGATAGATAAAATTTGTTTGATACTTTTCCGATAGAAGACTTCAATTGGTTCCATTTGAGTAGAATTTGGTAATAGTATTTCTAGTCCATACATGAATACTGGTAACATGTAAATTTGGAATAATTGCAGGCATGCTACGGGATTAAGACCATTCTATGATTACATCGATGAAAACGAAATAAGAATTAATAAATATGGAGTCCATTTGTTTCATACAAATAGCGAAAGAGTATAGAAATACATGAATCGTTTTTCTAGCTGGACAAGATGGGAACACAAAGTTCTAGGGGTAATTGATGAACAATACATACCATTGCCACCCTACATAACAACTATTAATATGTTATGTGGACAGCACTTACTAGTAACTAATCAACAAGAAGCAGATGACTGGTTGTCGCGAAACCAATTGAAGCATGAACATATTGATAATGGATATCAAATGGCCACGTCAAGGGTAGGTGAGACTTTGTATGAAAAGATATTTAAGTATTATACCTTCAAACAATGGGGGAGGTACCCAGAGGAATTAGATGCATCAGTGTTAGCTAGAATACCAATAAGAAATATAGTCCAATCGATTTGTGCATGTTTTTGACAAAATTGCTCAGATTGTGGTAAAAGCATGAAATTTGGCATAGTAGTAGTATATGTCATGGACAACATTTTAAGCTAAAGACCCAATCTGAAAATCGAAATTGGCGGAAGAAGCGGCCATTTTAAAATGGCGGCCGTTTGATCTCAATAGATTTATAATAGAAATCATGAAAATGATATTAGAGAAGATATTGACATGAAATCTGGTTGATAGAATAACAGTGCTGAATCCAATTGTCTTGTAGAACAAAAGTTTTGGAAATATTACCCATATTGAATGGCGGCCATCTTGAAAAATCTTTTTTTTAAAGCCAAAATAAAGTTATATGTAGTCATTATTCGATATTATAAAAAAATGCATTGTGAAAGATATATAAAAAATATATTTGTTTGAGCTATATAAACAGGACAAAAAGCTAGCCTATCCCCTCCCCCGAGTTATTCTTCTGTTTTGTAGCGGGTACAAAAGCATTAAAACGAGGACACGAAGAGGATCATAAGATAAACTATTACTCAGAAAGCAATATTCGTGCAACCGCTTGTTCAACATAGAATAACAGGAGAATTTTGTTTTATACGTAGAAATAAAGCAAGAAAATATTTGTATACCTGTCGTTTATAATAGTTGGCTGGCTACTGGATAATTCGTTTTGTTGATATTGTTCATTTGAAACAACTTTCAAAAACTTGATTGCAGACATAATAAATTTTATATCATACAAGTAATGTTATAAGAACATCAACTGCTCAAATGCTCTCAATTGACGTTAACAATATCTAACAATAAATAAAATGTACATGTACATGTTTTGTCAAACCACACTCTGTTTATCATATCCTATCACATTGCCCTCCACATTAACATAGAGTAGTACAACTTAATACTGCCTTTACACATTTGCTATTCCTTAGTAACCGTGTTCACTTTGACTTATAAGTTAAGCGCTTGCTACAGGAAATTATTATATTGTCATATGGTATATTCATCACAATTGAAAAGGACTGTTATCTGAGGACTTCATATATATTGCTTTTTTGGTAGCCATCTTGAATGAATGGTGGCCATTTTGAAAACATGAATTTCCAATATATCATTATTCGCTAATCTTATTAATTCATTGTTTGCATTCATACTTTTTTTACTTATTTATATTGGATATTCACAAAAAGGTCTGATAAGGCATGCGCATGTTTACAAAATTAAGATATCAGTATAAAGATTTCTGTTACTTACACGTTTGCCTAAGTAACTTTTTAAAACAGAAATTACCCATATATTATATAATTTATGACCGAAAGTTTTTTTTTGGAAAAGATCAAAATTGTAGATTTCGAAAACACTGGAACTAGATATTAGAAAAACATAATGGGCAATTAGACCAGAAGGAATGTGTAAAACGGCAAGAGAGGATATGTAAGGGTTTGCAATGCCAAGCAGATACAAACAGAACAGTCACAGACATTTGAGCTGGCAATCACTCTTTTGATGCAAGCATACGAAGATGTTGGGTCTTGAATTGGTTTTCCTTTCACTCAATTCGAAACAGTTGAATGAGGGCTATGGAACTGCAGAAGCACTCCAGAATCACAATCAAAATGGCACAAACCATGTCAAACACATTTTCAGACCTCTCAAAATATTTCATCAACAAAAGGGAAAACATACTTCTGATGTTGAAGATAAGTTGCCAATTGAAAGGAAACAATAAGTAACCAGACACTGTAAAGTGGAACTGGATCAAAAAGAACAATGACTGCAATGTATTTTTTCTGTGGTGATGTATCTGAAGATCTCCATCATACATCGACATTTTCAAATCGACAAAAATAGGGCATGACTGTGCACTTGTACTACAAAACATATTCCCTTAGCCGAAGTAAGAGCTGGAGATGTCAAATAACTAGTATAATGCTTGATGATTGATGAAACTTGAAAACATGGCAAATAGGCAGAATAAAAGACACAGAAAGAAAGCCAGGAATCTTTTATCCTTGGAGTTGTGCTTTCCTAAATAATGACATACATTGATGGCACACGGTATGGAAGAAGTATTACACCAATCTCCAAGCCTGCAGATCACGCTAAATTGTACAGTAAACGTCTGGAAGATCTTTGAGTTAAAATGGAAGGAAGAACTGATACAACGCAAAAACAAAATTGGAATGTAGCTGCTATATGATATCTATAAGCATACAAGCAAGATAAATTAGTGCTTTTGATTTTCACTCATTTTCAACAAATGTAATCATGAAGCTCTGAAACAGACTAAATTAAAAAAAAGGTAAAAATGATGGCATCACCATAGCCATAGCAGGCAAAATATATATATGCTTGATACTAAGAATAACTTTACAGGGACACTCAATAACAGCTGTTGACACGAATCAGTTCAACATACATAAGTTTCCTTAGTAAGAATGATAAAGGATGGCCAAACATCAAGACACAGTCCAGAAATATCGTTGAGTGGCAGACAAGACTTACCATTTCTCAGCTATAATAGTTCAATTGTGCAACTCGTCGTTGAAAGGATACAACTGCAACTCATCAGTCCTCAGATAGATGATAAGATGTCTCAAAGATTGTGGAACTGATTCATTTGGAAAGCCTATATTGAATGTCCCTGTAAACCTTTGTATAGTAACAAGCTTAACTCTTCAAACTTTTCTAGTTACTTTGACTATAAAGAGGCCTTCATCATCACGACTAAAAGACATGGCCTGTTTCAGAACTGCCCCAACATATTCGTTTGGAGATATCGGAGAGAGACGCAACCTTTCATGTGTGCTTGCGTATCATCTATGGCAGCTAGTATTCAATTTTTCAGAAGTGTTGTATAAATCATTCCTTCCATGACAACTCATATTTAGTAAGAACGTTTACTGTACAATTGACCAATATCATCAATTTTAAATATTACAACAATATCTGTTCCATAGTGTGCCATCACTGTTTTCTATCAATTTGGCGAGCCCCATTCCATGGATAACAGACTCTTGACCTTTTTTCTGTGTTTCGAATTCTGTCTAATTGCCCTGTCGTTCAGTTTTAACAAACATTTAGCAAGATATCTGCTCCTCATCACAATGAAAGATTCCTGCAATCATATCGTTCTTGTTAATTCATCACACCCGTGGCTGGTTATTTTACTGTTATTTTCAATCCGTGACTCATCTTAGACTTTTTTCGTTTTTTTCGTTTTTCCTGACAAAATATATTTTGATCTTAAGATTTGCTTAGACAGGATAAGTACCTTTTGCCTTGTGATTCTCCAATTACATTGCCTTCATCAACTTGGAACAGTTGTATGCTTACAGAAAATGACTGATTACCAGCTCAAATGTCTATGTCTGCTCTTTTTGTATTTGATTGACATTGTAAATCCTCATGTTTCCTCTCTTGGCGTTACAGAATTCTTTCCAGTCTATTTATTATTTTTTCAGGTCCATTGACTTAATACCTGCGTATTATTCCTTTTCAAGATACAGTGGTCATAACTTATATTGTATGCATACGCATTTTTTGGTGGTAAAAAAGTA
This sequence comes from Mytilus galloprovincialis, assembly GCF_965363235.1. NCBI lineage: Eukaryota > Metazoa > Mollusca > Bivalvia > Mytilida > Mytilidae > Mytilus > Mytilus galloprovincialis. Next base: position 40,017,034 of record NC_134850.1, on the reverse strand, counting down.
ACTAAGCCCTACATGCTAAACTGCAATTAAAAGAATTTACGCATATTTTTTAAATACATTTATTAGTTAACATATAAAATTGAGAATGGAAATGGGGAATGTGTCAAAGAGACAACAACCCGACCAAATAAAAAACAACAGCAGAGGGTCACCAACAGGTCTTCAATGTAGCGAGAAATTCCCGCACCCGGAGGCGTCCCTCAGCTGTTCAATGTAGCGAGAAATTCCCGCACCCGGAGGCGTCCCTCAGCTGCATGCCTTATTTCAGCACTTGATGAATATATCCTATATGAATAGCAACAGTCATATAAATAAATGATAATAAAACTAGTTGTAAATGCATATAAAACTTAATATTAATTCCAAAAACAATTTAGGATAGCGAATAATGATATATTTGAAATTTACGTTTCTAAAATGGCCACCATTCAAGATGGCCACCTAATACTTCAATAGTATCTCAGTTGATATCCTTTGTCATAAGATATACGAAAGTTTGTCAAAATTGGTAAAGTAATATATTTTTCATATTTTTTTTTAATAATTTTTATTAATTTTTTGGACATGATTTCAAAATGGCCGTCCAGAGCCGCCATTTTGATTTTCTGAATTGGGTCAATAGCTATAAATGTTAGTTATGACCTCAACTAACACTCTGCCAAATTTTATGCTTTTACCACAATCTGAGCAATTGTTTCACAAATCGACTGGACTAATTGAATGGAAAACCAGTTAAGCGGCATCGAGTTATATAAACTACACATTTGTGTGCAATAAGATTTTTTCCCGAAACAGGCAGCTTAAAGACGAAGGAGCTAGTGTAATTGTCTTATGCGGGTTAATTTAAGACAGCAGAATTGTTATAATGGTGTCTGTTGTAGTTCATTACCCATTAAAATATTCACAATAGTGTTTTTGGCATTTATGATAAAATTCGTTTTTATAAACTGCCACGAATGTTTAAAGTATCGTTCGATTTTGAAGAAAACGATATGCATATCATATGTGAAAGTTGTGAATGACACGTTTATGAATCTCGCACAAACTATCTTTGATGATGGGGTTTTGATTTTCAATTTCATTGATAAGAAATTTTAGTTTATCATTACCATTGGTTTATTCACAGTGTCATGAATTGCATTTCATGTGATCAAGTAAAAATAAATATATAAAAAAAGATCTTTAATAAACATAACAAAGCAGTGTAATCAATCATTTGTTATGTCTAACCTGTCTTCGGTCATATACAGCAGATGCACAACCCTTTTCAAAAAAACATATTGAAAACATTGCCTATGTTTCTTCAGTTTTTCACTGACCCCAATCTGACCCCATTCAAAAGAGCTTAAAAGCTTCTGTTAACATATACATTGTCAAACCTAAAACACAGTGACAGTTTAAAGAAAAGGTTTTTGGTACATTGACTGATTTCCATAGTTTATTTTATTGTTAATTTGTATGAACAATGATTCAAAAGGGATCTGACACAAGCTGTTTCATGTACAAATGTAATTGAATTTTCTCCCAACATGTTGGATATATCACTTCAAATACCAGAAAAGTACTTTAATCTCAACAAAGCATAAATGATGGTTACATAATGTTTTCTAAAACCAAATACTTTAACAGAAATACACTGACTAGAATCAAGCTTGTCACACAAAGACGACAATATTTTATTGAAAATCACCTATAAAAAAAAGAGTTGAACTTTTGATATAAGGTAGAAAAGTAGAAAAAAAGAAGCATGAATATTTATATATATATTTTGATATGTTGTAGTTGTTATTACAATCTTTTATGTATTCTGTGATGAAATTTGCAACCTACTTCATTTTTTACCTAAACTTTTAAATTTTAGGAAATTTATAGCTCATTTGAATGATTGATTGATTTTTGCATGCTATCAATACTCTTTGCTATAAATCCAAAAGCAAAACTATTTCATATAATGCATATTCAGGACTTCGAATTGATACAACAGGATCTGAGCAAACATCTGGCCTTGCAACAGACCAACAAAATACCACTCAGGAGGTTGTTGCAAGCCTTGAAGGGTTATTCTATGTGCAGACTTTATCTCTCCATACACAATGAATCAGACTAAACATTCATTGCGGTTATAACTTGGTGTTTATACATCCAGTACAGTCAAATGATTGCCAATTTAGGAAGGGGATGGCCATATTTCTTTTTATCTATCCATGCTACATGCAGGTCTATATTTTTTTAAATGGTGTAGAATTCTGAATTGAAGACATATCATGAGACCAATGACTCGCAGAAAGTATTGTATTGTAGACTCAAACAGATGTTAACACACATATATTTGTTTTGGGTGGGGTTCGTGTTGCTTAGTGATGTGTTTTGCGTGCTATTGGTTGCCTGTTTATCTTTTTCTTGTTTTAGCGAGAATGTCAGTTTATTTACTACTTATGAGTTTGAATGTCCCTCTGGGACAGTCAAACTCATGGATCGAAAATAAACTGAAAACTCCATGGCTAAAAAGAAAAAGACAAACAGATAAATACTAGTACACAAGACACAACATAGAAAACTAAAGACTAAGCAACACGAACCCCACTAAAAACTTGTAAGTAATCAGTTTCACAATTATATACACATGTGTCTGTTGGTGACGATCTGTGTTGTGAAGGTTTTAAGTAATCAGGTATATAAATTGTATCAACATCTGTATTTTGTTGACGATCTTTCTTATGACGGGTTTTGGCAATCAGTGGATTTGGCAAAACTTTTAGGAATTTTGGTCCCAATGCTCTTCAACTTCGTACTTTATTTGGCCTTTTTAACTTTTTTTGATTCGAGCGTCACTGATGAGTCTTTTGTAGACGAAACGCGCGTCTGGCGTATATACAAAATTTAGTCCTGGTATCTATGATATTTCATAAATTGTATCAACATCTGTATTTTTGTTGACGATCTTTCTTATGAAGGGTTTTGGCAATCAGTTTCATAAATTGTATCAACATCTGTATTTTTGTTGACGATCTTTGTTGTTAAGGGTTTTGCCAATCAGTTTGATAAATTGTATCAACATCTCTTTTTTTGTTGACGATCTATGTTATAAAGGGTTTTAGCAATCAGTTTCATAAAATTGTATCAACATCTGTATTTTTGTTGACGATCACTTTCCGAATTGATTTTCCCCTAAGTTCAGTATTTTTGTAATTTTACTTTTTAGGTTAAGGGTTTTGCCAATCAGTTTTATAAATTGTATAAACATCTCTTTTTTTGTTGACGAACTGTGTTATAAAGGGTTTAAGCAATCAGTTTCATAAAATGTATCAACATCTGTATTTTTGTTGACGATCTATGTTATAAAGGGTTTTGACAATCAGTTACATAAATTGTATCAACATCTGTATTTTTGTTGACAATCTATGTTATAAAGGGTTTTGGCAATCAGTTTCATAAATTGTATCAACATCTCTATTTTTGTTGACGATCTATGTTATAGAGGGTTTTGGCAATCAGTTTCATGCATTGTACCGACCGTGCGAGGGTTGTATAGCCAGGCAAGGTCGTTCAAAAACTCCGATCATCATAAATTGTATAAACATCTGTATTTTTGTTGACGATCTATATTATAAAGAGTTTTGGCAATCAGTTTCATAAATAGTAAACACATCTATATTTTGTTGACGATCTATATTGTAAAGGGTTTTGACAATCAGTTTCATGAATTGAATCCTGATCTGTATTTTCGTTGATGATCTATATGATAAAGGGTTTTGACAATCAGTTTCATATATTGTATACACATCTGTAATTTTGTTGACGATGTATATGATGAAAGGTTATGACAATCAGTTTCATATATTGTATACACATCTGTATATATTGGTGACGGGGTTTTCAATCAGTTTCATAAATTGTATACACATCTTTGATTTTGTTCACGATCTATATTGTAACGGGTTTTGCAATCAGTTTCATAAATTGTATTTAATCTGTATTTTTGTTGACGATCTATGTTATAAAGGGTTATAGTATGCTAACGTATCGACATCTACTAACACATATCGTCTTTACCACTTTAATACTGTATTTTCGAACATCTTTTCGAGGTCTATATTATGATGCGACTGGGTTAGGTTAATACCAATAAGAATTCGTATATTGCTTATCAATACATATATCTGTAAAATATATTTGTAAAAATGACATTGAAGATGGGATCCATTTCATTTTAAAACATCCCACTTATCTAAGTCTAAGATCTTATTTTGTCAAACCATAATATTGGGGAAAGCCTTCTATGTAAAAATATATAAAATTAATGAGTTCTTATAATGTAAGAGAATTATGTAATTTTGGTAAATTTATATATTTCGCAAAAAATTAAGATCTAATACGTTGTAATATGTTTTGCACTACCTTCTACTATCTATGTATATTTTGTGTAGTCTATATGTTGTATGCCTATAGTTTTCATGACTTTGGTAAATAAAGATTGAAATAACAAATTAAAAAAAAAGTAAGCTTTCTTCATAAAATCGTAATAATGCTTCTTGGATATTTGTGTTTTCCTTAAAAATGGTATTGTTCATGTTTTTCTTAATTCCCTAATTTAATCCTCTGATCAGGTAAAACCGAAAGTGATGGAATGCTAAAACTTTATAGTTACATTCAAATATTTATTCCTGATGCTGTCACAAATTCAAATATTTATTTCGATGCTTTCAGTCTTACATCAAAATGCAATGCTTGTTTTCGAACAGGAGCTTGAATGTGTTGATTTAGCTGTTGGATGTGTTATTGGAAACTTTTCATAAACGCACGGCGATTGAGTATGACCATATTGTTGAAAATCTTTCTAATTATTTAAAACGAATGTTCAACCGAATAATTATTTTAACAAAATATTTTTTTCTGATTTCTTAAAAAATAAAGTTGTATGAAATAAGTTGGTTTTCTTATTTTAAGTGCGTTTGTTTTTCTTCCTCTCATGATGGGTTTTGATTGCTTTATTATCATCGTGCCGTCCTTGGTTATTTAAATAGGCCAACCTTTTAAAACTTTAAAAACTTTATGAGAACTCTTTATTTTTAACTGATGAGAATTAACGCTACATCAAACATATTTCTTTAATGTATGCACAATCTGTCGTGATTTCTACATCAATACTAAGTGATGTCCACGTACACAAAAGCGGGAAAATAGCATCTAGGTAAGCATGGTAAGGATTACTATAATTAGTAAATCAAATCTCATTTTCAGTAGAGTACAACGGAAACGTCACATAGTATTTAGATCTGAGACGATTCATAATATCTCTAGTTAATTTTTTATGCGTTAAATATACATGTACATTAATTATTGTAATCTCATTCAAAAATCTTATATATGATAACACGACGTTTTGCATTTCAGTCGCCTTAATTGCATACTTCGAGATTTGGAAATTGATAACTATAAAGAGGGAAGAAAGATACAAGAGGGACAGTCAAACTCATAAATCGAAAATAAAGTGACAGCGCCATGGCTAAAAATGAAAAAGACAAACAGAAACAATAGTACACATGACACAAAACTAAAGAATAAGCAACACGAACCCCACCAAAAACAAGGGGTGATCTCAGGTGCTCCGGAAGGGTAAGCAGATCCTGCTCCACATGTGGCACCCGTCGTGTTGCTCATGTTATAACAAATCCGGTAAATAGTCTAATTCGGTAGGTCACATTCATGAAAGGGAAGGGGATTGTAGTTACGACGTAAGGAACATATCCGATATCATTTGTGAAACGGTTATTCCTTAACGGTCAACCAACTCGTGATGGCGTCCCTAAAATTTATGAAGGGATGATTTCAATTTCACCATTTGGAACTCTTGGTTTAATAGCTTCCTTGTGAGCAGCAACCCTGTTTCAAGAAAATCATGATAGGAAAAGCAAGCACGGGAAAATCGGGAGATATATACCCCATAGGCAGGTGCTGCAGGAATGTTGCTACCTAGAAATGGAAAGTTAAAGCATAAATTGTTCTAAATAATAAGGATGTTCTTATCACAAGCAGAAAACCCTAGACGTATTTGGCACAACCTTTTTCAACTTTTGATCCTCAGTGCTGTACAACATTGTACTTTTTTTGACTTTCGAACTTTTATATCTGGCGTCACTGTGTTATGATATTGTAATTATTATGTTTATTTATGTTGGCCTAATTTGTGTTGTATGGCCTGATAGTTGTTTACCAAATAATCTTATAATTGTGCAGTTTAGGAATCACTGGAACAATCACAGAATGATTGGAACTTTCTAGAATGATCCTTATAAAAGATGCGTAATTTAAACTTTTACGTTATTCCAGAAACTTCCGTTGTAACTTTCCAGGATTTTCCACAATGTTCCATTATAGAGTGTTCTAGAATTTTCCATTGACAACACTATATATACAGACACTAAAGTTAAACTCTCATAATTAAAACTTGGACATAGACATTGATAGACATTAGTATTCACAGCATTTGGATTGACACTTTTATTCTACAAACAACATCATACTGGATTGTGACATTAGTAGTGAACGTAATATTCAAATTGGATTCCGAAAGATTTCCGGATACAGATAAAGATAACTGATTGGACTCATATTTTGACAGTTAAGTTAACAGTAATATTTGTGTAATACCTTTTGTAAACTTTTGTATATTAAATATTGTTAAATTTTATTATTGATTTGTGTCTTTTGTTGGCTACAATTTAAAGGCGATTTCTGGCCGTAACAGAAATTGGGGGCTCGTCCGGGATACTGAAAATATATTATTCAAAATTTTTTCAATATTTTTATTATAACTAGCCAACAAAATTCTACAAAATGGCATTTGATGCCGGTAAATTTTTGAAAACGCCAGACCTGGAGAGTTTTGATAATTTAAAGAAAGACGAATTAGTGTTGCTTGCTAAACATCTGCAGTTAAATTTTAAAGTATCTATGAGAAAACAAATTATAAAAAATTTGGTTATAGACAAATTAGTTGACGCAGAAATTGTAGGTGAAGAGGCTCTTGAACTTAAGGTCGAAAATGTAGATGCCTTTAAATTAAAACAGCTTGAATTAGAACATGAATTTAAATTAAAACAAGCAGAACTGGAAATGAAGGAAAGGTTGGAAATAGAGAGAAAAGAAAAAGAAGATGAATTTAAATTAAAAGAACTGGAAATGAAGGAGAGGGAGAAAATAAAAGAAGATGAATTAAAATTAAAAGAACTTGAAATGAGAGAAAGGCTAGAGATGGAAAAACTGAAAATTGAAATGGTCAAAGAAGAAAGCAACACTAAAGTCCAGTCGAAATCAGATTATTTTGATGCAGCAAAAAATATACGTTTGGTTCCAAAATTTTGTGAAAAAACAGTCGATAAATATTTTCCACAGTTTGAGAAAATTGCTAATAATTTGAAATGGCCAAAGCCATATTGGACTACAATGCTACAAAGTGTTTTTGAAGGAAAGGCCGCTGAAATATACTCTGCACTTCCATCAGAAAAAAGTTCCGATTATGACACCGTGAAACAGGAAATTTTGAAAGCCTATGAGCTAGTACCAGAAGCATATAGACAGAAATTTAGATCTTATAAAAAGTTTGATTCGCAAACCTATGTGGAATTTGCTCGGGAAAAAGAAGATCTATTTGATAAATGGCTTACTTCAAAGAAAACAAAAAACAATTTTGATCAACTAAGACAATTGATGTTATTAGAAGAGTTCAAACAATGTGTTCATTTAGACTTAAAAACACATTTAGACGACAAAACTGTTGGGACAATACATGATGCAGCTGTAATTTCAGATAATTATACCCTTTCACATAAAAGAAGTTTCAAGGGTCAAAATGTCAATACTTCCAGTGGAAATTACAAAAATCAAAGCAATGAGCGTACTGATAGTAAGTCTGTTGCACAGAATAAGAGTCAGTCCAGTTATAATATGTCTAGTCCAAAATTTGATACTTTTGAGAAGAAGTCACTGATTTGTGCTTATTGTAAGAAAAATGGGCACCTGATGGCTGATTGTTTTAGACTCCAGAAGAAGAATGAACGAGATAATAAGCCGAAGTCGAGTGCTTGTACGACACCTTATATTACCAGTACGTTGGAATGTCCTGCGAGTCAGGCTTTTAAGTCCAGTTTTTGTGATTACATGGAGGAATATAAACCCTTTATGTCTGATGGGTTTATTTCTATTTGTGATGATACCACTCTTCAGCCTATTAAGATTTTACGGGACACTGGAGCTTCTCAGTCTTTATTGTTAGAAGGTGTGTTGCCTTTGTCCGAGAAGACTTCTGTTGGTGCCTCCGTTTTGTTACAAGGTGTAGAGTTAGGTTGTATAGATGTTCCTCTCCATCGTATTTATCTGAAGTCAGATTTGATAACTGGACCAGTTGTTGTAGGTGTTCGTCCTAATCTCCCTGTTGAGGGTGTTACCTTATTGCTAGGAAATGATCTAGCTAGGAACAAAGTGGTTGCTGAACCAATTGTTACCAGTGAACCGGTGGTGGATGTTAAATCACCTGAAGATGATGCTGAATTGTATCCAGCTTGTGTTGTTACTAGGGCGATGGCTAGAAAACAACAAAATGAGAATTTGCAAGAAGACAAGTTTGATTACATGGACCTTTCTGACACTTTTATAGCTGATATTGAAGATCCTGGTAACTCAGAAAAGGCTATTATAAAACCACCTAGTGTTAACAAAAATGTTATTATGCCATGGCCAGATGTAAACAGCCATTCATTAGACCGAAATAATTTACTCGAAGAACAACATAAAGACCCTGAGGTTCTTCAGCTCAGCCAGAGGGCTCAACCACAGGAGGAAGCAGACAAAGTGGCCGAATGCTTTTACCATCAGGACGGCATTTTAATGAGGAAGTGGAGGCCTCCTGATGCTACCCCAGAGGAGGAATGGAGAGTGGTGTACCAAGTGGTGGTGCCTAAAGTTTATAGGCAAGAAATTATTGGTCTTGCCCATGACACCCCCTTGGCTGGACACTTAGGTATAAGGAAGACTTGCCTAAAAATATTGCAACATTTCTACTGGCCCAGACTTAGAAACGATGTTGCAGAATACTGCAAATCATGCCATATATGCCAGGTTGTTGGTAAGCCTAACCAGAAAATACCACCAGCACCTCTTCTGCCTATTCCAGCCTTTGACGAACCTTTCAGCAGAGTTCTAATTGACTGCGTTGGACCTTTACCAAAGACCAAGACTGGAAATGCGTATTTATTGACGATCATGTGTACATCTACCCGCTTTCCTGAAGCTATTCCGCTCAGAAATATCAAGACACCTACTATCGTCAAAGCTTTGATCAAATTTTTCACATTAGTAGGACTTCCTAAGTCTATACAGTCCGACCAGGGATCAAATTTCATGTCGGGTTTATTTCAGCAAGTCGTATACCAGTTAGGGATTGCTCAGTACAGATCAAGTGCTTATCATCCAGAATCTCAAGGTGCCTTAGAACGTTTTCATCAAACATTGAAGAACATGATTAGAACTTTTTGTCTTCAATTTGACAGAGACTGGGATGATGGAGTTCACTTTCTACTTTTTGCGGTTCGAGAGGCTGTTCAAGAATCCCTTGGATTTAGTCCCTTTGAGTTGGTATTTGGTCATACTGTAAGGGGACCATTAAAATTGATTAAGGAAAAGTGGCTTACTGAACATACTGACTTGAATCTTTTAGACTATGTATCTAGATTTAAAGAAAAATTGTATACTGCTTGTCAAATTGCTCAGAAAAACTTAAAAAATGTACAGAACAAGATGAAAATTTGGTATGATAAAGATGCCAGGGATAGAGTTTTTGAGCCTGGTGATAAGGTACTTGTATTTTTGCCAGTCCCTGGACATCCTTTACAGGCTAAATATTGTGGTCCTTATACAATAGAGAGTAAAATTAATGATTTGAATTATATTGTAAAAACTCCAGGTCGGCGCAAACAAAATAGAGTGTGTCATATTAATATGTTAAAACCATATTTTGAGCGTATTAATGTACTATGTGATAGTAAACCAGTTGCCACTTTAGGCATGGTTAAATTTGAGAACAATCATGACAAACCAGATGTAATTGAACCAACTTTTAGTTGTAAAACTATGGAAGAGACAGTTAGATTGAAAAATTCAGAAATTTTGTCAAATTTAGATTCAAAACTTGCACATCTGTCTTTTGATCGTAGAGAAGAAATAAAAACTTTGGTATTTTCTTTTAAAAATCTTTTTCCAGATGTGCCAAACAAAAACACTGCTGTTTGTCATGATGTTGATGTAGGAGATGCTTCTCCAATTAAGCAACATCCTTATCGGCTCAATCCACTCAAACTTGAAGTTATGAGAAAAGAAATTAAATATATGCTTGACAATGATATTATTGAGCCGAGTAACAGTGAATGGAGCTCTCCTTGTCTCCTTGTGCCAAAACCAGATAAAACCTTTCGTTTCGTGACTGATTTCAGAAAAGTAAATTCAGTCTCAAAATCTGATTCCTATCCGATTCCAAGGATAGACGATTGTATTGACAATATTGGTCAAGCAAAATTTGTGAGCAAATTTGATTTATTGAAAGGTTATTGGCAAGTTCCATTGACACAGAGAGCTCGTGAAATATCAGCTTTTGTTACACCAGATGGCTTATTTCAATATACTGTAATGCCATTTGGCATGAAAAGTGCACCAGCTACATTTCAAAGAATGATCAATAATGTTATAAAAGATTTAGACTGTTGTTATGCTTATATTGATGATCTTATTGTATGTAGTGATAGCTGGGAACAGCATTTAACACATTTGTATGATACTTTTGATAGATTGTCATATTCAAATTTGACTGTTAATCTTGGTAAAAGTGAATTTTGTCAGGCCACTGTTGATTATTTAGGGCATACAGTTGGCCAAGGTCAAGTAAAACCTATTATGGCTAAAGTGGAAGCTATTTCCAAATTTCCACCTCCTACAAATAGAAAACAACTTATGAGATATTTAGGCATGATAGGATTTTACAGGAAATTCTGTTCAAATTTTGCTACTGTTGTTCAACCATTGACTCATCTTTTACGAAAAGATTCTAAATTTATCTGGAGTGAAAATTGTCAAAAAGCTTTTGAAAATAGCAAATCACTTTTAATTAATAGTCCAGTTCTGATTACTCCAGACTTTGAAAAACAATTTAAACTTGCTGTTGATGCAAGCGATGTAGGAATAGGAGCTGTTTTATATCAAGAGACAGATGATAATGTTGAAAAACCTATATCATATTTTTCTAAGAAATTAGATAAACATCAGAAAAATTATTCAACTATTGAAAAAGAGTGTTTTGCAATGTTGTCAGCACTTCAACATTTTGATGTATATTTGAATCCCACTGTATATCCTATTCTTGTTTATACTGATCATAATCCTCTCACCTTCATGCATAAAATGAGAAACAAGAATCAGAGGTTGACTAGGTGGAGTTTATTGTTACAGGAATATGATGTAATTGTAAAACATATTAAGGGTAAAGATAATGTAATAGCTGATGCTTTATCTAGAGCTTATTAAATCACTTTGTATATATTATGTATTTTTGTTCATATTATTCATGATAAGTTTTTGTTACACTAAAACTTCTTTTAAGGGGGGAGGTGTTATGATATTGTAATTATTATGTTTATTTATGTTGGCCTAATTTGTGTTGTATGGCCTGATAGTTGTTTACCAAATAATCTTATAATTGTGCAGTTTAGGAATCACTGGAACAATCACAGAATGATTGGAACTTTCTAGAATGATCCTTATAAAAGATGCGTAATTTAAACTTCTACGTTATTCCAGAAACTTCCGTTGTAACTTTCCAGGATTTTCCACAATGTTCCATTATAGAGTGTTCTAGAATTTTCCATTGACAACACTATATATACAGACACTAAAGTTAAACTCTCATAATTAAAACTTGGACATAGACATTGATAGACATTAGTATTCACAGCATTTGGATTGACACTTTTATTCTACAAACAACATCATACTGGATTGTGACATTAGTAGTGAACGTAATATTCAAATTGGATTCCGAAAGATTTCCGGATACAGATAAAGATAACTGATTGGACTCATATTTTGACAGTTAAGTTAACAGTAATATTTGTGTAATACCTTTTGTAAACTTTTGTATATTAAATATTGTTAAATTTTATTATTGATTTGTGTCTTTTGTTGGCTACAATTTAAAGGCGATTTCTGGCCGTAACAACTGGTAAGTCTTGTGTGGACGAGGCGCGTTTTTGGCGTATTGAGTTTTAAACCTGATGCCTTTTGTTATCTATTATTGATGTGTTTTTTTGCATAATACGTTCTCCTATTTATTTGTATTGTAGTCCTGTAATATTATGTTGTCATTTTAATGTTATATTTAACATTGCCATTAAAGTGAGAGGTTTGGCATGCCACAAAACCAGGTTCAACCCACCATTTTTTCCTTTAAAAATGTCCTGTACCAAGTCAGGAATATGGCCATTGTTATATTATAGTTCGTTTCTGTGTTACATTTTAACGTTGTGTTTCCGTTGTGTTGTTTGTTTTCTCTTATTTTTGAGTGTGAATTCACATTACTATAAGACGTGTCACGGTACTTATCTCTCCCAAATTCATGTATTTGGTTTTGATGTTATATTTGTTATTCTCATAGGATTTTGTCTAATGCTTAGTCCGTTTCTGTGTGTATAACATTTTAATGTTGTGTCGTTGTTCTCCTCTTATATTTAATGCGTTCACCTCAGTTTTAGTTTGTTACCCCGATTTAGTTCTTTGTCCATGGATTTATGAGTTTTGAACAGCGGTATACTACTGTTGCCTTTATATATCAAAATGTGCGTAATTAAAAGTAGGATATGCCTAAAAATGAATACTTTATTTTCATTTGTCACTCGAATGATCCCTAATAACACTGTTTTTGCGCGTTTGGACGAGATTAAAACTGCAACATTTTTGGGTTAAGTTAAGAGTGACATTGAAAATTTTTCAAAATAGATTATTCCGAATTTACATTATACAAACGATATGTTTTTTTTGAAAAGCTTTGCATCTATATAAAAAAACGTACCAAAAGTATCAAGTAATATGTTTTTATCAAATGCCATTCAAGTACAATGTCGTAACAAAATACTTGTATAAGTCTACATGCATAATGTAAAATATAATTTTTTGGTATGTTGTCCTTTCCCTCCTTCTATCAATACCTTGTCAAAACAAAACTAACTACCTAGGGTCAAACAACATTATACAAAATATTATATGAATACATTAAGACTGAGCAAAAAGAACCCCACAAAAAAACCATGGAAACCAATACACAGCAGTTTTATTGGATTAATTTAACCTAGAGGGGTTGTGTTTGTTGTATTTAATTAATATGTTGGGATTTTAGGGTTTTTAAATTCGGTTAACGAGTTTACCTGGTAAATATTATTTCGTAAACATTTGTTGTATGTTTGGTAATTGTATCATATCATTAAATATGTTTTTTTTTTTCGCCCTGATACATCATATCATTGTTTGTACATACATTTGTTCAAACTTTTTCACTAATTTTGTTTCGGGTTTGAAATTAAGATTAAAATATTGAGTCTTCATAAACAAATACCTACTTTAACTTGTATGCCATCGTTAATTGTATTTAAAATTTTAGAAAATAACAAAAATGCATTATTATTAGTCTAAATTTGTTTTACAGTGGATGTAAGCTGATCATAAGTATCATATAAATTTGAAACTGATACGTCAATACCATGTCAGCAGACTATTTGGTTGTTGGGTGTGGTCTTTCAGGGGCAGTCATGGCCAGATTTATGGCGGAAGAAAGAAATAAGAAGGTTCTGATCGTAGACAAAAGAGATCACATTGGTGGAAACTGCTATGATTACATCGATGAAAACGGAATAAGAATTAATAAATATGGAGTCCATTTGTTTCATACAAATAGCGAAAGAGTATGGAAATACGTAAATCGTTTTGTTTTTCTAGCTGGACAAGATGGGAACACAAAGTCTTAGGGGTAATTGATGGACAATACATACCATTGCCAACCAACATAACAACTATCAATATGTTATGTGGACAACATTTAACAAATCAACAAGAAGCAGATGACTGGTTGTCCCGAAACCAATTGAAGCATGAACATATTGATAATGGATATCAAATGGCCACGTCAAGGGTAGGTGAGACCTTGTATGAAAAGATATTTATGCATTATACATTCAACAATGGGGAAGGTACCCAGAGGAATTAGATGCATCAGTGTTAGCTAGAATACCAGTACGAAATAATTTTGATGACCGTTACTTCAGTGACAAATATCAAGCACTCCCTACTGATGGTTATACAAAAATGTTCGAAAACATCCTTGACCACGAAAATATAACAGTACACCTGTCATGTGACTATTTTGACATAGAGCCCTCTGCTATTTCCAACAGTACCATTATATATTCTGGACCTATTGATGATTTCTTCACAAATGTTGGCTACCCCAATTAGAGTATAGATCCGTAAACTTTGAAATTCAACGCATGAAGAATACTAAATTCTTCCAGCCATGTGCTCACGTTAATCATCCAGGTCCCGAAACTCCATTTACCAGGATAATAGAATACAAACATCTACTCAATCAAGATTCGCCACATACCACTATTATCTCGGAGACATCATGTAGCGATGGTGATCCCTACTATCCTGTTCCAAACAAAAGAAATACGGAACTGTATGAACAATATAAAGCATTAGCAGAGAAGGAGAGAAATATACATTTTGTTGGACGACTAGCAAGTTATAAATATTTTAATATGGATCAATCAATTTTGAATGCACTTGAGTATTGTGACTCAAATTTTTCTATATAATCATACAGCATTGTACGCTGCTTTTTAATAAATCAGATACGCAATAAAAAGTAGAAATATTATATTTCAGAGTGTTTACATACTGCTTACGAAATGTAATACTTGTCTCATTATATTGCTCCTCAAATGCAATTTAATACTTCAATCATTATTGATATGTAGAAGAGGGACTAAAGATACCAGATGGAGATTCAAACTCATAAATTGAAAATAAACTGACAACGCCATGGCTAAAAATAAAAAGACAAACAGACAAATAATAGTACAAAAAAACACAACATTGAAAACGAAAGACTAAGCAACACAGACCCCACCAAAAAATGGGGTTGATCTCAGGTGCTCTGGAAGGATAAGCAGAGCCTGCTCTACATGTGGCACTCGTCATGTTGCTTATGTTATTACATATCCGGTAAATAGTCTATTTTCGGTAGGTCACATTCATGAAAAGGGAAGGGTATTGTAGTTACGACATAAGGAACATATCCGATATCATTTGTGAAACGGTTATTCCGTAACGGTCAACCGACTCGTGATACTGCGTCCGTAAAATTTACGAAGGGGTGATTTCAACGTCACCATTTGGAACTCTTGGTTTAATAGCTTCCTTGTGAGCAGCAATCCTCTATCAAGGAAATCATGATAAGAAATACAAGCCCGGGAATTATTTACATATATATACTCCGTATGCAGGCGCTGCTACATAGAAATGGAAAGTTCACTATTAGTTAACAGTATCTGTAGTATCCAGTATCTCCAGTTCGATGGGATAGATTCGTTCAACATAGTCATTAAACTTTGTATTATTTAATGAGAGAACATCATCGAACTAGCGGAAGGTAAAGTTAAAGGATACTGCTAACTTCTTATCTTTCTTCCTAAAAAGTCTCTGTATGAAGTCAGCCACATAATAATAAAGAAACAAGTCGGCAAGAAGAGGGGCACAATCGGTTCCCATTGGAATTCCGACAGTCTGTTGAAAAACATGTCCTCCAAACGTAACAAATATGTTACATTATGCATCTTGATAATGTCAGTTTCAGAGAATTTTTTGTTTGAATCGGAGTGATTCTTTACAAAGTAGGAAGTAGGCTTTATCCTTCTCCAAGACAAAACACTTGTATCTACGTTCGCCATATTTTTTTAATGAAACGAAGTAATACCAACTCTTTCAATTTGTCTTTTAGTTTGGAATGAAGAATACTTGTGTATAGTGTAGAAAAGTCAAATGTTTTAATACTATGGCAAGATGAGAGAGTCTTAGATTGTATGTACTCTAAAATATCTTTGGAATTTTTTAGTATCCACATCTGACTCACGCCACCTCTAGACTAGACATTTTCACAATAATTTTGGAGCCCGGCTTTGATTACTGATGAAATATATGTTAATAATTTAGAAAGAGGTTTCGTATGGCACTTGGAAGACCCAGCATTATACCGTTGTTTGTAAGGACACTTATGCAGTTTAGGTATCCAACACAGTGATGGAAGATCCAGTTCTTCATCTTTGGTTGAAATTCCAAAGGAACATAGAACAGACCTATGAGCATCCAGGATTTCCTCTTTGGTAAGTGTCGGGAGGGTAAATTTTGAGTTTCCAAGTGAATTGTCAATACCTATAACGTTAATCAAGCAGATAGCTAGTTAATGATATTTACACACAGAAACGAAGTTGTTTGGGGTTTATCTGCGGAGACAACAACATATTTGTCATGGAGGTAGGACAAGTGATTTGCAACATTAGGGTCTTTAAAAATTGCCGAAGCCGGGTAATTGATAGACCCATTTAGTTTCTTAATTCGGATTTGTATCAACGACCTCACAGCATTAATCCATTCGGAAAGAGTATCTATGTCTTCTTTCTCGCGTTTAGCCCATTGCCTGGCATAGTCCTCGACTGAATCCATCAGTATTTTGAAGTTGTATTACCTATTGATGGATTAATGATCACAATATTTCGGACCTTTGGATAACAAATTTCGCAGAGGAGTGTAATTGATAATGTTGAGGTCTCCGGTAATAACGTGGCCAGCCGGATTATATGTAAATTGGGAACTAGCAAAGGTGCAATCAGGAGGTCTAGACTTGAAGTCGTCAATGTTGAGATCCTGTAAAATGTGTTTGTAATTGAAAATTTTAGTTGCAATTGGTTTGGTATAGGTATAAGAAATTATTGGTACAGACTGACCTTTAATTAAGGAGGTATTTTCGACTGTCAGAACTAAATTATGATGAAGGATGTTGCCTAAGTTAACGCCATCCAGAACTTTGTTGGCAAAAGTAAGTTTAAGAAAAGATCTGTTCTCTTTTTCGTCTTTTCCCATGCTAACTGGTTTGAAAAGTCTGTGACTTGCAATATCCGAAATTATAGCTGTATGTTTGTTTTGGTTTGAATGAGTGATTTCCAAACATAAATTGAACAGAAAATGAAGTTTTGAAAGGGGTAATGAATAGTGTTTCGTGTGAATGTGATGAATACCTAACGGCTTTTGTATAAATGACAGTAAGTCATTAATAGAGAAAACTTGCAAAGTAGGTGATGTATAATGACGATGACCATGACTGCGTCTACGTCGAGCAGTAGAGTTGCAAATAATCATCACATTCACCGAGCTACAGGAAGAACTAGATAGAATACCTATACCATCAATTTTGTCATTGCAAACATATGGTGTCGCAATTCCAATTGTCGAATCCAGTAGTCCTCATTTTGTCTACAGAGAGGCGTTGCCAGTTGAGGATTGTTAGTCTTGTGGTATAATAGTAATAGTTTCATTATCAAGAATGATTTTTAGCGGTATAAGTAAACCAAACAGAGAAACAAGGACAACAAAGACTGTCAACATACGGTCTTCTCGATTGACAAATATACAAACGATACTGGTATGTCAAACACCTCAACTCAAATGAAGTGGATACCAGAATTATATATTTGGCCTTGTGTTTGTTTTAGAATGTCAACCTTTAGATTAAATAGAAAAACAATGAATCTTACACAATAAATCTTGGTTAACGTGGTTTTATTTTCTCATTTTATGTAGAAGATGTTATACTTATCATTACCATAAGTGTCTTCAAAGTGTTCTGAATTGTATCTCATTTGATCTTCAAGTAAGAAGAAATACAAACAAAAATATCTTTTATAAACATTTCAAAGCAGTGTAATCATTTGTTAAGTCTAGCGTACCTTTGGTAAATTACAGCAGATGCATTACCTCTTTCAAAGAACACATGCAACCATTTATTTAACAGTTTATTAGAATCAATATTTGAATATGTAAACATTGACTAGTGCATGTATAACAAAGACTCTCATATAATGTGTACACAAACTTGTATAAAACCGAAATATGTCGAAGAGTAATTTAAAATCAGTGTAAGTACCAACAAATAAATTTACGCTCGCTCATAATTTGACACCAACATCATACGTACTGGTCAGTTTGGTTACACACAAGTATCTATGTAAATTCGGTACTACATATTCCTAGCCTAAAGAATATTGTTCAAAAGTCTTAAGGTGATATTTTTAGCAATGTGTATTACGATGTATAAAAAACGTATTAGATAACGTGTTATTTCATGCCTGATAAAGCGATTAAAGCATTAAAGAAGATTAAAGAACAAATAGACTTATGAACAAACTCCGAAAAAAAAAATTAAGGAAAGTCCATAAGCAAAATCAAACGCTCAAACACATAAACCAAATGGATAACAACTGTCATATTCCTGACTTTGTACATGCATTTTTTTAGGAGGCAAATGTTGGATCAAACCTGGTTTTATAGCTAGCTAAACCTCTATTTTTTTACCTTCTACTAGCAGCGTAAATGTCTTCAGGTATAAATGTATCTAATTTCAAAATATTCAAAAACATTTCCATACGCTGCCTTATGTTCGGTTGCAAATATTATAGATATCATTCATACAAATTGTTGTGTGAGGCAGACACATTGTTTTAGTGATATACAAGTTTTATATGATAGATTCTGAAATAAACAATGATTGAGTATTGCTATTAAACCCCACTTTTATTACTATTGGCTTTTTCATGGGTATTAGTTTTTATTAGTAGATGAAACCGGAATGTCCGGAGGGAACTATCCGAACATAGGCACGAAAACTTATATTAGTCAATAAAAATTGCAGTCGAAAGCACAAGCCACGTGCGGGGTTAAAAATCTGAAATAAGTAATGACGCAATAATTTTACCATCGAAATTCAGTTTTATGGTAATAAAAACATTTTTGAAGGATTTTTTTTTATACACTAATTTATAGCCATATAGGTTACTGTTTTAACTTGTATAGGTTTTATTTCTTATCAATGTTGTGATAAGAAACCGAAAATTTCCATGGTCTTTGTTCTAGGAATTATGTTTTTGATTACAGGCAGTCAAGGTCACCATGGTCATGGCATGATGAGGGTCGATACTAATTATTATTGACCACAAATATTGTAATTTACCAATGATGATAAAAAGTTAAATCACAAAAATACCGAACTCCGAGGGAAATTCAAACAGAAAGTCCCTAATCAAAAGGCAAAATCAAAAGCACAAACGCATCAAACGAATGGACAGCAACTGTCATATTCATATACAGGCATTTTATTATGCAGTTGTATTGACAACGATGCGTGAATAAAACAAACAGACAAAATTGGCAAAAATGTCAAAATAGGGGTACAGCAGTCAACACCGTGTAACAATCTTAATCACAACAAGAACAAACAAATATTTAACAAAGAAGCACAAAAAAAGCATATTTCACATTAAACAACCTTGTTCATTGCTTACTTATTTGTATTTTATATATGTATGCCAAATCAACCAATAAAGGTTGCATTTCTGTAAATATCGACAATGCAATTTCTCATAGGAACTCCTTTTACGGCTAAAACTGTACCACTTTTACTATGAAGTTTTGAAAAAAATATATATCCTAGAACGGAAGCCGTAAAGGGACACACAAAAAATCGAAATTTTTTTTCTGAAATTCGAAATCACGATAAAAAATATATCGTTATCTCGATAAAACGAAATTGTATTATCGAGATCTCGGATTATTATATCGATAACTCGATTTATTATATCGAGATCTCGGATAATGATATCGTTATCTTGATTTATTATATCGTTACCTCGATTTATTATATCGAGATCTCGGATTATTATATCGTTGTCGATGTTAAATATATCGAAATCTCGTTAAAAAAAAATCTTAATTCGATAAAAATATATCTTAATTCGATAAAAATATATCTTAATTCGATAAAAATATATCTTAATTCGATAAAACGAAACCTCCTCTATTTCTGAACTCGTCATTTTGATGTAACTAACAAATATTCAAATAATACCAGAAAAAAAAATTAAAAACACTCTTTAAATGTTTAACTTAATTCATTCATTTATTTAGTCTAGGAGAATAAACTAGTGGATTTCCTTAACTATTTTTAACATGTAATCCTATAGGTTGTTTTATTATTCGTCAAAAATTATGCTTCAGTTATATTTAATACTTTATTTAGTATATACAAAGATTTGCAGACAATCAACTGCTCTTGTTTAATTTATCCAATTATTGTAGCACACAAATAAACTCATTATAGATACCAGGATTAAATTTTATATCTATAGACATAGTTTTATTGCCATCATTATGGCTATGGTAGTCATATATGTCAGTGCAATTTTGTAAAATTGACCAATTTGCATAGGTTTTATATGTTAATATTTTGTATTATTATACATTCATATGGTTAACCATCATTATGGTAACAATTCAGATATACATAGTGCACTTTTGTATTTATGTATCAGATTACATTGGTTTTATTTATATACTGTTTTACATGTACCATAGAACTACTAATCCACCAAGAGGGCGAAAACGAGTCGGAAACAATGGTCTAACTACACCAACAGCTTATATGATAAACCGTGCAAGTACAACAGCACAGCCAACAGCGGATGGAATAGCTGCAGCAATGATCACTCAGTTAAGGGTAGCTGGTTTACACTTGACCGACAGCAGTGGAGTCCGAATATCATATGACAGATTGTCAAGTGTGTGTGTGATACGCTCTAGTGCAACACAGGAAGTGGTCACCGGCACTGATTATCCAACAGAGAGTCAGCATACATTGCCGTCGTCATCCTCAAATACCTACCACTGTTCATTGGTACCCCATGTGACGTCAGATCTATCAGTTGCAGGATACTTCACAGTCCGTGAGTCATACCACATCTTCTTTTTTTATATAACCAACACAAGAAACCAATCATTAGGTATTGACAACTCTGTTACAGTCAGTTTCTACGAACTAAGAATTACATACCCTTGGGTTTAAATTTCTGCGAAAAAAAGAAAAACAAATATAATGTCTGATAGTTATTTGGATTTTGTCACCCTTTCTCCAAATTTGATGAAGATTAAGACGATGAAGTTCTTTTTAGTTCGAAAGCAGTTAAATTTCTACCTATGCAAAACCCAATGTAAATTAATATTTATAAATCTATATATTATGTTAACCATCCAGAACATGTTCTAAGTCTAATCAAATATTCATATGATGTTAGGACAATGTTAGAGCAATTTAGGTTAAACATAGTAAAATCATATGATGAAACATTGAGAAAGGTATGCAGAGTTATGAAATTTGATGGGTAGTTGTAAATAATGATCTTTAGCACACTGCCTTTTATGATAATTTAAATCATGCAAATACCAAATATGCATCAAATAATCAATCCAATAAACAAATGGAGGTCCTCCTTTACAATGACGGGTTCAGCAACAAAGCAGTCAATTCCAACTTTGTTACTGCTAGACTCACTGTCAAACAGGTGGCTGCTCAAGTGACAACGACAAACATAAGCACCAATGTGTGAAACATAATAAAACATGCCACAGTCTTATGTAAAGAGTGGCTTACAACCCACAAGTCTACCAATACCAATAAAAGTAAATGAATGAAACATTTTCGTCAAAGGATATGACAGAGCAAGGAAATTCAACTTAATTCAGGATTTTAGAATAGATAATTTCAAGTAAATACTAGCAAGTGTTCTGAAGCAATTAACACATTTTAACTGTATGAAAAACTTAATTACCTACAACATGCATAACACTATATGGCATTGAGGTTGATTCTAGGGCTATGGTAGCTCGATCACCAAAGGATAAAATAGCCAAAAAAAAAAGTTATTCATCGAGAATTGCATTCTCTTTTAGATTTATTAAATTTTGCCTGTAGTGTCGTAGTTCCATGCCTGAGAAGGTTATTTGAAGAACAATGGGCCATACACATCCCAATTATGGAATAACACTTTTCAGAAGCGGGAGCCGATTTGAGGGCATGGTTTGATTTTATGTCTTATTACAATGGAAATTTATTTTATATTTTTATTTAAAAAAATGAGATCCTCCGAATCAGACGCAGCTGGAGAACATGAGGGATATGCTGCTAGTTTTGGCGGTACTTGGTTTGTGGGAGAATGGCCTCTAAATATGCTTCAATTACACTAATATTATCAATATAACTTCGTCATTTGAATTAAATTAGTCCGCAGACATCGCTAAAGTTTTATATTCATTTTAAAGCAAATATTATTGAGGGTTAGGCAAATGTAGTTTGTTGTCTGGCTTTTCTTTTAAGAAAGCCCACCATATAACTCCTTAGTTAACATGAATAAATCTAGCTCCAGTTTCAGTGCAATAGCATCTTTTGAATTTATGACGAGAAAATTATTGCAGGCTTCACTATCATCTACAACAAGGGCATCTTTTAACATAATGTAGAAAGCATAAGATCAATTTTGTAAGGAACGCTTCCCTTTATCACATGCTTATCTATCTACGCACTAGTTTTGGCATCGCTAAAGTTTTACATTCATTTTAAAGCAAATATTATCGAGGGTTAGGCAAATGTAGTTTGCGATTTGTATATCTGGCTTTTCTTTTAAGAAAGCCCAACATATAGCTCCTTAGTTAACATGAATAAATCTAGCTCCAGTTTCAGTGCAATAGCATCTTTTGAATTTATGACGAGAAAATTATTGCAGGCTTCACTATCATCTACAACAAGGGTATCTTTTAATATGATGTAGAAAGCATTAGATCAATTTTGTAAGGAACGCTCCCCTTTATCAGATGCTTATCTATCTACGCACATGATGGTATCTCATTTTATGAGTTTTCTGTTCTTGCAAAATTATAAACCGTCTACAGTAGCATCTTATGTTTCTGTTATGTTCACAAGTTAAATAAAAAAAAAATTACCAAGTGTAAACAAAATTTGAGGAGTTCCTGTGACAGTAGAATGCCCTTTACAAAAGAGATATTATCAAAATTATTGTTGAACGTTTCCCCTGTTAAACAGGTTCAGTTAAACCAGTTCTAATTAAAGGCTATGATATCCTTGGCATTTCATTGTTTGAAATACATCTGCAAATGATCCGGTAACTTGTTTGTCGCAAACCTGCAACAGGTCTTCTGTAAATTTGCAGCAAACTTTTCAGTTCTATAAAAGATGCGAGGAAAAGCTCAGTCATGAGGCACATCTGGACGATAACATTGTAAAACTACCGATTTTATATAAACTTAAAAATGACGGATAACAGTTTTAATCACAGATCTTCAATGTCTGATGGATCGTTCTAGTTTGTATAAGGGAAGTCATGATTGACTTATTATATGCTAAATATTTAGTCTAAATGACTAAATGAAATTTAAATTAACACAAATAATAACTAACAAGAATCAACAAAACAATAATAGATTATCTCCCTTAGAAAACAAAACCAAAACAAAGGATGTCTCATTTTCCCACTCTTTTGGGGCTATTACAGCTAACTTTTAGCTATTTTTAAAACAACAATATTCTATGAGAATAATAATCATAAATCATCGAGAAGCAACTTGGATAGATTCACTTTTCAGTAACCTCAAATGTTTCCTAAAAATCACATCTGGTCGGTTTTTTTTTACTCTGTCAGAATCTGTCGAATGAAATTTCATATTTTCCTACAATTCATCCACAACCACCCTTTATGGAAACAGATTTGTATTACTTGATTTTTTTAAAACCTTTTTGCAAGAACATTTGGTACTCCTTTATATGACCTTTCGAAACATTTATGACCTTATTAAAAAAATCTATACAGACATTTATTCAATCTAATCAAACAATGGATCCAATAATTTATTTAAAGTATCGTGCATACGTTTTAACATTTATCACAGATAGTTTGATAAAAAATGTATATAAATATAAATGATGCAATTATCCTACTTTCCATGCAATCAACCATTAATTGTTTTTAACTAAGGAAACATGATTTTTACAATAAACGTAAGGAAAATAGCAGCAGGTCTGCTGTAAATTTGCCATTTCAGTTCTGTAAGCTCAGTAGCGAGACATATCGTGAAAATTATTTTGTAAAACTAGCGATTATATATAAATATACCTTGCAGCAAAAAAACGTCATTCAGTGTTGTAAATAATAAATCCTTTGACTGAATAAAACAAAAAATTAAAAGGACGGATAACAGTTTTCATGGCATATCTTCAATTTCTGATGGATCTTGACTTATTATATGTTGAAAATTGAGGTCAACTGATTACAATTGATATAGAATAAATGCCACATATTGTTGATATCAGAACATTTAAATCATTAGCATTTAAAGGTGATGTTTCGCTATATCTTACCTAAACATATAATAGAATGACTAAATAAGTGACAATAGAATGAAATTAAAAATTAACACACACTATAACTAAAAAGAATCAACAAAACAATAATAGATTATCTCCCTTAGAAAGCAAAACCAAAAACAAAAGGTGTCTAATTTTTCCACTCTTTGCTGAGGCTATGACAGCTAAATTCTAGCATTTTCAAAGCAACAATATTCTATGAGAATAAAAATCATAAATCATCGAGAAGCAACTTGGATGAATTAACTTTTCTGTAACCTCATAATGTTTTCCATAACAGTCACATCTAGGCAGGGTTTTTAACTCTGTCAGAATCTATTGAATGAAATTTAAGAATTTCCTAAGGATTCATCCACACTGACCCTGTATGGAAGACAAAAACTTTTTCTAAATTTTTCAAAACCTTTCTTCAATAACATTTGGTACTCCTTTATTTGCCTTCTCGAAACATTTATGACCTTATTCAAAAAAATTATACTTACAATTTATTCAAATTTCAAACAATTAATACAATAATTTATTCAAACTATATATGGGCCACACTTTTTATCATTTATCACAGATGTTTTGATAAAAATGTTTATAAATAGAAATGATGCAATTGTCCTACTTTCCATGCAATCAACCATAAATTGTTCTTCACACCAGTAACTAAGGAAACATGATTTTTACAGTAAACGTTAAGAAAATAGCAGCAGGTCTGATGTAAATTTGCAGAAAACATTTCAGGTCTGTAAGCGATGTGAGGCAAAGCTCAGTAACGAGACACATCGTAAGATTATTTTGTAAAACTAGCATTTTTTTATGTAAATATATTTTGCAGCAAAAAAGTGTCATACAATGTTGTAAATAATAAATCCTTTGACTGAATAAAACAAAAACTTTAAAAGGACGGATAACAGATTTCATCGCATATCTTCAATGTCTGAAGGATCATTATATTGAGAATTAGGGGAGTCATGACTTGACTTATTATATATTGAAAACTTGAGGTCATCTGATTACAATTGATATAGAATTAATGCCAAATATTGTTGATATCAGAACATTTAAATCATTAGCGTTTAAAAGTGTTTTTCGCTATATCTTACCTAAACATATAATAGAATGACTAAATAAGTGACAATAGAATGAAATTAAAAATTAACACACACTATAACTAAAAAGAATCAACAAAACAATAATAGATTATCTCCCTTAGAAAGCAAAACCAAAAACAAAAGGTGTCTAATTTTTACACTCTTTGCTGAGGCTATGACAGCTAAATTCTATCATTTTTAAAACAACAATATTCTATGAGAATAAAAATCATAAATCATCGAGAAGCAACTTGGATGGATTAACTTTTCAGTAACCTCATAATGTTTTCCATAAAAGTCACATCTAGTCAGGGTTTTTAACTCTGTCAGAATCTATTGAATGAAATTTAAGAATTTCCTAAGGATTCATCCACACTGACCCTGTATGGAAGACAAAAACTTTTTCTAAATTTTTCAAAACCTTTCTTCAATAACATTTGGTACTCCTTTATTTGCCTTCTCGGAACATTTATGACCTTATTCAAAAAAATTATACTTACAATTTATTCAAATTTCAAACAATTAATACAATAATTTATTCAAACTATATATGGGCCACACTTTTTATCATTTATCACAGATGTTTTGATAAAAATGTTTATAAATAGAAATGATGCAATTATCCTACTTTCCATGCAATCAACCATAAATTGTTCTTTACACCAGTAACTAAGGAAACATGATTTTTACAGTAAACGTTAAGAAAATAGCAGCAGGTCTGATGTAAATTTGCAGAAAACATTTCAGGTCTGTAAGCGATGTGAGGCAAAGCTCAGTAACGAGACACATCGTAAGATTATTTTGTAAAACTAGCATTTTTTTATGTAAATATATTTTGCAGCAAAAAAAGTGTCATACAATGTTGTAAATAATAAATCCTTTGACTGAATAAAACAAAAACTTTAAAAGGACGGATAACAGATTTCATCGCATATCTTCAATGTCTGATGGATCATTATATTGAGAATTAGGGAAGTCGCGAACATGAACATTGTTGATATCAGAATATTTAAATCATTAGCATTTAAAAGTTAGGTTTCGCTATATCTTACCTAAACATATAATAGAATGAATAAATATGTGACAATAGAATGAAATTAAAAATTAACACACACTATAACTAAAAAGAATCAACAAAACAATAATAGATTATCTCCCTTAGAAAGCAAAACAAAAAACAAAAGGTGTCTCATTTTTCCACTCTTTGCTGAGGCGATGACAGCTAAATTCTAGCAATTTTTAAAACAACAATATTGATATTTCTTTTTAAAAGTGTGATGAACTTTTAAAACTTAGGATACAGAAAAAATAATTTGATGGCATGCAAGCAAAATGCTTTCAAAAATAAGATTAAAAAGTGTAATTCTAATCATTTATGAATTTTGTTAAATTTAAAAAAAAAATATTTGTATTTCATGTTTTTAAATGCTATAAGTACATTATTTGTACTTAAAACTTAAAAAATAGAAGAACTTATCTTCTATCTCTTGCATAAAGATTTTAATGTTGGGATACTTCATAAAATGCATTCGGAATGTTCAAAAATAAACAGGAATGACCTTCACAAACACACAAAATTGCTATAAATAATTATCACATAATCTCTTATACAAAGGCTCGGCAGTTTATTTCAATAGTTTTTTACGCAGTGCTATTGGGCTCTGGGTTCGACGCATTGCAGGTGTTGATGTCAACCTATCAGAATATTTCATTGGTGAACGATTTGGACTTGTTCTTCGTCTTGGTTGTGATCTGTAACTTCCACGGAATTCCAAGGATTCATCTAGTTTCCTGAATTCTGTCTCCATGATGAGTGGATCAAGAGACTGGTCCCGTGTGACATTTGATAATGAAGAGTCCAGTATGGATCGGATATCACGGATTTCATCACCTGTACGGGCACTACGTGAAATATAGAGCTGACGTTTCTTCATTTCAGTTGACAGTTGGTCTTTCAATGTGGCAACCTAAAATAAACATTTAGCGTATAAGTAAAATTAAAAGTACCTACAACAAAAAATGCTTAATACATTAAGGGACAATCTTGATATATCAGCCAGGTTGCAAATTAACTGCTATAGTAATTGGTTCACCAAAAAATTGGAAGAAAAAAAACTATTTATGTACATGAATATTAAATGTCACATTATTTCAAAGTAAAAATAAAATTCTAGAGATTTTAACCATTTAATAGACTTTCTTGAATTGGAATGCCTTTATGTTTCTCAACCCTGCAATGTAGTTTTAGTGCATAAAAAATTGTATGTTCTTTAACAGTACTTTTATCCTAGGTTCTTATTTAAATGAAATAGGGATTAAGTATTTTCCCCATTGACCAATTTTCACTAATAAAAACAAGTACATACTGTTTCTTCAAGACCCTTGATTTTAGTTCTATTTGATCTCTCTCTCGTTTCTAGCATTCTTTCAGCTTGAAACTGAGCTGTTCGGAGTCTCTCTGTCTCCATCTCTGTTTCAGCTCTATGTCTTGTGGTAACATCAATCAACCTAAAATGGAAAATTTATTTACATGTATTTATCATCACATATATTTTGGAAAAAATGGATTTAATTTCCTAGATAAACCATGTCTCCATGTTTTGGTTACAAATTCATGTACAGGAAACATATACGTAATGCACGATGCATTATAAGTTAGAGATTTGCTTATCAATGCTATAGTTCTAAAATCAAAATTTCCTTGGACAGCTGAAGAAGCAACATTTAACTCCTAACAAATCATTGATGTTTTTAATATAGGTGTCACTACACTAACAGTTAAATAACTTTGCTGGGAATTGGCTAACTGAACCATAAGATATTAGACAATGTCCTTACCTCTGAGCATGTTGTTGCTCAGTCTCTGCTAACTGTGCCTGGAGCTGTTGTACTTGTTTATTAAGATCACAACTATCTTCGTCCAGACGAGCCAATGATCTGTCTAAAGAACCCTTTTCCATCAATGAAGTGTTAGCAAACTCGTCTGTATTCAGTTTTTCACGTTCAACCTAAAAATATTTCAAGTTATTAAAATTTAAAAATTCAGCAAAAGACAGAAAATATTTAACCAAATTAAAAGTTCTCACTTAAATATGAAATAAAAAAAGTTCAATAAATCAATTATAAAAGGTATATAAACCCTATACAGACAAAGCAATGAGAAGAAAGTCATAAAGGTTTATATCTAGGTGTATGAGTAAAGGTCATCAAGACATTACCTCAATCATAAACCATTAATATATTATTATTTCAAGAAAAAATATTGTTTTCCTTAGACCATTTTTCTTTTAGCTATATAACTGACCTTTTCTAAAGTTTTCTGGAGAGCAGATTTATCTTTCTCCAGCCTGATATATGTTCTCTCCATCTCTGTTTTTTGTGTCTCAACAGTGGACAGATTACGAGATATATTTGAGATATGGTCCTGCATGTTCTGTTTATCCTGGGTTAGTTTCTGTACCATCTGGTTCAGTTCTTGTTCAGTTTCTGCACTCTTAACAAGCACCTTAGGAAAGAGAAAAGTCATATGAATTAGTGATATTGTTCATAGGGAAGATTCTGTTAAGATATTGTGTATGGGTCAAAACAAACTTTTATGATATACCACTAAGTGGAGATAACTCATTAATAATGAAAGAGAAAATACAAATAAGTGAATAATACATTATCTTTTTTCATGTTATATACTTTTATATTTATATATTTGAGTCCAATCCTAATTAATCTCCGATGAATCCCTTTTCCTTTTTACGAATTTCTTACAGAGCCAAAAAAGTTTTTTTTTATAGTTTTTCCAAAAACTTCAGTTGCCATATGGCTTCGAAAAACTTTAAATCGGTATTTTGAAGAATCATATTTCATAACATTGATTTAAAAGAAATGTACATTAATAAAAGATAGCACATTAAACAATTTTGCTTTCAAACATAATGCTTATTTCAAATTCAGTTTAGTTTGGCTCAATTCTATCAAGTTAAAGCTAAACCATTCTATATTTAAACTTACACCATGATTCTGACGGAGTTGACCTTCAACCTCTGCCGTTCTGACTTCACTTTCAGAACAGTCATTCTGTAATGTCTGTACACGTTCTAGGAGGTCGTAATTTTGTTTCTTGGCATCATTCAAAGCTTGTCTGAAATAATAGAGAGATTTAGGTTAGTCTTCTCTTATTTCATTAATATCATAAACATATCTGTTTACTTAATCTAAAACATTTAATTAAGTACTTATATAACATTCGAAGATAGTGTAAATTCAGAAATTATTGGGAGGTTTTTATTATTGCGAAAAATGCGACAGGATTATAATCGCAATAATTGAAACTCGCATTTTGAAATATTTAACATGAAATAAACAGGATTTTTCTCAATGTCGCTAAAATTAAAAACGCATTTTAAACTTAATTGACAGAATCGCAATAACTTCTGAATTTACAGTACATGAACGAGGTCTTTTCAGGAAAATATATTTATGCCAGTGGACTGATCAATCAATCATGACCATGGTGGACTAGTTTTTTCAGACATCAGACATCAGACATAGACCTTCTGACTTTAAGTAGTCCACAACATTTCTTTCTCTTGAGTTGAAAAATTAAGAGTATCTGACCCTAAAACTTCTAGTTTCTAAAATTGTTTTACATGTTAAATACTGACATACCTAGTGGCATCTAATCTTTCTTGTAGTACCTTACGATCATGTTCACTGCTGACGAGTGCCCTCTGTAAAAGTTGAATACGTTCCTGTAACTCATTAAGGGCAGCATTGTTGTCTGATAAGGACATGTTCAATGACTGTACATGTTATCAAATAAAACAACAGATTAGCAAATGTTATGCAAAAAAAAAAATAATTTCCAAACACTTTCCATTTAAATAACTATATAACTTTTTTTTAATTTTATCATATGGTAAAATTATTTTGTATTGCCAAAATTTAAACATTATTATATATTCAATATTTTAAAACTTTGGTTTATCAGGGGTAATAACTCAGATATTTTTGTTTTATTAAGTAGTTAAAAAAACTCTTATTTGACTGTAACAAGAACATGAAAGTGACCATATATTTTAGTCTTATTTCTATAAGAGCCATTGCCATTTTTATCACTTAATTTTCTATCTTTTCACACAAAAGTACTTTTTCCATGTATAATCTCTACAAAACTGACAATTTGGCACACATGTTTTAGTTTGAAAAATCACTGTGGCTCATACATTTTATTCTATTTTTCAAAATTGCACAACTTGCCTACATTTTGGCTTAATGAGAATAAATTCTATTGTTTTTAATTGAGACCCCACATCTACCTTAACAATAGATTATAGCCAATAATTTTGTAGACCAATTTGTTCTGAATGTACAAGTAACTGATATATACCTTGTCTTTCTGTTGAATACCATCCTCTTCAGTTTTAGCCAATGTGAGAGACAGTCTATCTACAGTTAACTGTAAGGACTGAGCTTTGCTGTCAATGTTTTGTATCTGTTTGTTCAGAGTTTCTACTCTGTCTGTCAGGACCTGTTAAGAGAACAAAATGCTTGAGATGTTTGAACTACATGCAAAAGTAAAGAGTTGGCCAATGCATTTTACATATTGAAAACTCACATTACATAAAAAATATTTATTGAATGTTGTCCAGTCACAAAAGGTACCCACAATGCTATACATAGCACTGATCAATGTTTTTTATTTCAGTTTTTCTCAGGTATTGTTAAAAGTCATTTGAGGCAAAATTTGAATTACAAAGAGACATTTCTGGATTCAACTCGGTATTGCTATTTAGGAACACTTATTATTAAATTATTTTAGAAATATAAATTTTGTTGTTTTTTTCAAGAAAAAAATTATGTTCCTATAAATAGGTAAAAGTTTTTATGACTGTTGAAATGGTTGTGGTATGCACTAAATAATAAACTAAATAGTATGAAACGGGGGAAGCTTCAGTTCACACTGTTAACATTTTGGACAGTGAAAGGATAGTTTCTAAAAAATGAATCACAACATCTCTTTTCAAATATATAAATAAGACTGACTGATTCCAGAGTCTATCTTACTTTAATAACTTCCACAGGAGGAATTCTAGCATCATTTTCTACAAGTACCATCTTAAACTTATTCGATTCCACATGCCTGAGTGTAATATCTAATTGAGAATTCTCCTTACTCAAACCTTTCTTTTCAAACATTTTTTATTCAAAGGTATTTGATGATAAAATGTTCTCAAAACAATGATCAGTTATATTAGTATGACCAGATGTCGGAAAACCTTACCAGGCTTTTTTAAAGGTTATAATAATTTTTGACTATTTTTTTCAATTTGCAATTTTGATGAAACCAAGTTTGTAAATATGTCAATTAAATATACAAATGTAACTTTTATCTAAGTTAATAGTGACTTAATTGTTGACCTATGTATATGTGGCTTTTTTGTTTTATTTTTTAATCCAGCTCCTATTCTGTACCCCAAGTTAAGACTGCAGACAACACAAATTGACTTATTATTAAATATTCATGTGATCTTGTTTCCTATGTTTATCTGTGAAAGCATTGTAACCTTTATAACATCAATGTTCAGTTGACTAATTAATTAATATTATTCATTTAATCATTTAATCAGGGAGAATTTACAATTTACAAGGCAATGTACTTTTGTCAATTATTTAATGCTTTTTATAACTTTTCCGGGGTTTTCATTTATAGTATATTTGATCAGTGCACTTGATTGAAAATGTTTGCTCAACTATGGCCGTGTTCACACCAAACGCCATGTACAGTAAACTTGTTTACAATTAGTTTAAGGTTCATCATAACCTTTTGGCTAAAATGGCCGTATTTACACCCCAAATTTTACTCTGAGTACAGACTAACCTATACACCTGCAACAGTTTTAAGGGATGGCAGGAACTAGATTTATAAATTTTAAATGCATTTTATGTTTCAGAAAATTATGAACTTTTCTAGATTTTGCTATCCATTTTTTTTCGTTCCTGCAGAAGGTGCAAAAATTAACTAAGTAGTGAAAACGATTGAGAAGCTCCCCTCATATAATCAATGTTGTGAGTAGTATTGATTTAAATGGACAATAGATGGACAATAGACACCTGTAAACAATAGGTTATTTAACAGGTTTAAACTGTGTAACTGAGTGGACCGTATCAAATGAAACTCGGGTGTTTGTTTATTTTGCTATCTTCTGCAGACTGGAAAAAAATGAACATCAAAATCCAGGTAAGTTTTTAATTTTCTGAAACGTAGACTTCATATAACTTTTATATATCTAGTTCCTGCCATGCCTTAAAACTTCCCTGGATGTATCAGTTTGTCTGTACTCATAGTAATTTTGGAGGTGTAAACACGGCCATATTTTTCAATTCCTTATGATGAACCTTAATGTACTGGACATTGGTTTCACATTAGATTCGTTCACATCTATACATCTTGTTTAATTACCTGTACATAAGATTTGTTCACACTTGTAAACTCTATGTCATTTAAATGTTCATTACGTAGAAATGAATGTAAAGTTTACGGACAACTTTTCTAGCAGTAAGGGAACGACCATTTGACTTCAAATCGGAGGGTGGGGGGTGGGGGGTGGGGGGGGGGGGGGATGGGGTATTGATGGAAATATTCCGAACCACAATTGGATAAAAAAAAAAAAAAAAAAAGGTCCTACAGATGATACAAAAATATTTTACATCAAGAGTTTCCCCATAAATTATAGTGTTAAATGTTGAAAAAAAAAAATTAATTTCCAACATCGAAACCAAAAACCGGAATAAAACGTTTGCGCGGAAAAATACCCCCTTTCGTTTTTTAAGTTAAGTTGTTGCTTCTTTATGAAAGCCATTTTGATGATTTGCAGTAGTTTAAAAATAATAAAGATGTCTCGATTAAGCATTAGAAAACGTAGGCTGCAGCAGCGTGCTTACAGGCGAAGAATATATATTTTTATTCTCTTAAAGCCAATGAATTACATCGATACAGAGATTGAAGGAGAAGAAGGAATGATATATTAGGGATCACTATATTCCTATCTTTTCTGTTTGTTTTAAATGTTATTTCTTTTCCTATGAGTATTTGGCAAAGGGAGAGGGTAATGTTTTTTCTTTTAGTTTTAAGGGTAATTTAACGGATCCGAGATACATGTACTAGACAAACAATACATTTATCTCACACTTTTTGAGTAATGCATTTATGAGTGAATCGTTGTTTGAGTAAAGACCAGTGGCAAACATTTCTGTGCAAGTCAAGTCGATTCGGAAATACCTTAATTTTCAAATGAATTATGTGTTCGGCAATGATTCTGCTTTGAGTCTTGACAAGGGCTTAATAAAGCTTCGCTAAGTTTAAAAAAAAAATATATCAAGTTTAGACAAATATTTCTGCAAAGAACTTTATTAAAAATTGTTTTTTTCCTTAAATATACACGGTGAAACTAATGTTTTAAATGCCTAGTTTTGTGTACACTTAATCTACACAAGGCCAACATCGCGTATCGACTGCATGTAGATAAAACATGTTTTACACTACATGTAAACAATGAATTTTATCAATGGGAATGTAATTTTGTTTAGTTTACGTGTGAGTTACACTTACACAACACCGAGTTTATTTAGGCCTATCTTTCATAATATAAAAGACATGCAGTTGAGTTTGGTTCAGTTGCTACATACTAAAGACAGAATTTGGAATCAGACATAATTTTTTATATGTGCATGTATTCTCTTATATTTTGTTATAATTCCTTGCATAATGTTTGTTGGAAAACAAATAAAATTCATATTCACTGAAATGATAAAGATACACATACCAGATTTTCTGTTTCTTTATCATGCATCAACAGTTTGAACTTTTGTAAATCACCCTCCAAAGATCTACGAGCCAGTTCTAGTTTAGTACATCTGTTCTCAGCATCTTCAAGACCCTGTCTTAAGTTACGTTTATCATCATCCAGTCTGCCCTCGTTACCTTTCATTTTACTTATCTTCTCCAACTGTTGGCGTTTCTCTATCTCAGCAGAGGTTAGGCTGCGCTCCAAAGCATTCATTTTGTCTTGCATAATCTTGCGTTCCCTTTCATTGCGTCGAATTGTCTCCTCTTGGAGCATTAAGGCGGTCTGGGCACTGGCAAGACGTCCATCAATTCCACGTTTGTCTGTAATATGAAATACATGTTTTAAGATATATTGCAATTTGCTCTAATTATAAGCATCTAGAAAGCAAGTACAAAAGTCCTCTTTAAGGCAGTATTACCCTTGGCAGAAGGTATTTTTTTACCTTATACTTGAATAAAAATTTGTGACATAATTGTCTTCTTTACCCAAGGTAAATTCACAGTATTGATGAGAGGTCTAATAAGATGCTGTAAAAGACTATAGATTTTAGATTATTGCATTAACTCTGATTTCTTTTTAAACCAAAAAAATAACTGGTCACTAAAATAATTTGGGCATTGTTATCGTATTTCAGTATCTTTCAAATCTTTCAACTTCAGTTTTATTTCTTTTTCAGAATGAAACACCTAAGATTACTGTTAATTTAATCATTTATTTTAATATGTGGCATTAGAATGGAGATGACTATATTGTATTTTAAGCTTAGCCTTCGTAAAACTGTACTGAAATTGATTATAAAATCAATAGATCTAATAAACTACAGGTAGGTTACCTGTACAGGTATATATGATACTGAAACTTACAATAACCTTTAACATCAATAATATAAGTCAGACTTTTAAAAATGATGCTTAAAGTCAATGTATCGGTTGTTGTATTGAGCCTTAAATTGTATTCATATTCAAATTTTCTAACCCATATTGTTAGAAAATGTAATGGAGACACTTTTTTTTTTAATTTGGCCTTATAATGTAATAACACTCTATAAGCTCCTAATTATCCCTAATGATTATATTTTGTATCATGTCCATACAGGATATACAGACATGAAACACAATTTATTTATGCTACAGTTCTCAATTACACCAGTCAGTTCTTAACTGTATAGTTAGTTATTGTGTGGTTTACATATACAAATTAAAGATTAATTTTGAAAAGAAAATATTTTAAAAACTGCTTATTCAGCTGAATTACATTTGATTTGATAAGGGATTCAAAATTGATCTTATATATTAAACACTTATAATCATTCTGAATTCATAAAATAGACATGAACATTATGTTCTTTTTGTCTTTCTGAAGTGCATAGATATAAATTATTGAAAGACTTTTTTAGCCTTTTAGAATAACAAAAGTGCTGGTTTTTTTTACAATTCATACTTATTTTAGTCAGATTAGGCATGAATTGCATGGTACAAACAAATGTATAAATGTCCAGAGTTAGCTTCACTGTTAAATCAGCAAATCAATATATAACCAGCAAACATTTGTTCTGGTAGCAATTTTCATTTATTAAAACTTATTTGAAATGAAAAGAATCCTTGATTTGTTCATTAAGAAATCTCAGTCATACATTAATATTGTTCAGTATTTGATGAAATTTAACTTGAACATTAAAACTAAAGAACAATGTCAATGAATTTATAAAGTAAACAAAAACAACTGTTAGATGAAATTTAGATTGAACAGTAAAACAGAAGAGCAATGCCAGTGAATTTATAAAGTAAACAAAAACTTGGAACTTTTTCAACATTGCAATCTAAACATAATTTCTATTGGTTGTTAAAGTTTCACCTTCCTATGAACCCTTATCACACAATTTAATTGGGAAATACTCTAAACACACGTACCATTCTTGTAAGGAAGCGAGTTAGGGATATCTGGTCCCAATGCATGTGTCATCAAACTACTAGGTAGTAGATATATCTTGTATGCCATTATATCTCAACGATTAAAATCCCAAACACAATTACACAGAACTATCTATTAAATCCAAACATTTAATTCTTCAGGTGGATCAATACAATTGTAAATATTTTAGTGTGAAAGTACCAAAGATCACAAAATAGTATGAATGTATTTAACAGCACACAACTTTTATTTCACTGTTTACTTATACATTTTTTACATTGACATTTCTCATCTTGTGGTTGGTGTAATTTAAAGTTACGTTACTGTTACGTTGACAATTATTTTGAGGGGTTAGATTTCACCTTTTACCAGTCCGTAACTAAGAAATCCACCATTTTGGATTCCGATTTTATTTTTGGTATCTAATTTCTCAAAAAATAAGCAAGATAGTCACATTTTGAGCCTCAAAATTTTCTTTTTGTCTACATTGAAACCATTCTGAGGCGTACAAAAAGTAAAAATACGTTTCGTAGTCATGTTTGACATCCAGAGTATACATATGACGTCACATTGTTTAGATGCAAAAGACGATTCTACAATTTCGCGGACTTTTTCATTTATGCAATTTTTAAGCCAAAATATTGATTAAATGACATTTATTTTAATATGTGGCATTAGAATGGAGATGACTGTATTGGATTTTAAGCTTAGCCTTAGTAAAACTTGATTTTACTGTCGCAAATATCCGTTTACCTATCTCCGCTCCGCGTTGCTAGGTAACTCAATTTGCGACAGTAAAATCTACGTTTAACGAAGGCCAAGCTTAAAATACAATACAGTTATCTCCTAATTTACATTTTCTTTAAAAAATTATATTCATTGTTATAAAACTCATTATAGTACACTGAACATGATATAATTTAAAACTGTGAACAATAAAACGTTAAAAATTCATCTGTTTTATTCAATTCATTTGTTTTTATCTAGTTTATATTGATATTTAAGGTGACTTCAGGAATTAAATTGTTTTCAATTAACATTTTTTGAATGTTCCGTGTGATGATTCAGGGAATTTCGGTATCTTAATATTTCAGAACCAAGAGTTTTCAGGTCAATTTCATAGCAAGATTTACTACCATAAACATATCAAGTGTACAATATCACAAAAAGTATTAGCTAAATACTGAGAAACAAAAGCCAATTTAATTTTAAAACATATATCAATGGCACCAAAAATATAATTTTTAGTAGGCATAAGGTTTATTGCAACTTGTCAATGTCCGAAAACGACCAGTAGTTCATTATATAAATAGTGTTGATAAAATCAAATAATACACAAACAATTAAATATAAATCTAATAAGAATAAATCTAGTTATGATTTTATTCTGATTAAAATAAATCATGTTATGATTTTATTCTGATTAAAAGTTGACATAAGGCTCAACCTTCTCATTTGTATTTTCCACCAAGATTTAAACATGAATAATGCATTATTTAATCTTATTTAAAAACCTAATTTTTGATTTTAATAATTTCGTGCAGGATTTCCTTGGGCTGCATATGAAGAAATATAAACTAAGAAACCTTATATAATTTTGACACCGATTAAAAATGCAACCATGATATTGCTTATGTTTCATCATGCTCATGTTTACAAACTGGGGTCTGTTTACAAAAAAAAAGACTATTTTGTTGATGTTTGAGGTTTGAATGATAGCATTTAATTTTATCAGAATAAAAGATATGTGTTTTATGTTATGATCAATGAACAGAAAAATTATCCAATGAACCTTGTAGCGATTGGTAAATAGTGTCAGACCACCCTAATCAATGGACCCAAAACTTCCATAACTATTTTATTCTCAATTTGATTTGGTTCATTTTTAAGTATTTTTTACAACACTGAATATAAAATAAATGATGTCACTTTGCCATCACTTAACAAGTTTTTTTCCTGTTCACCCTATCACACAGAAACTGATTTGAAAAACAAGTATAGTTAATGTTAACAAAATTCACCTCAAAGACAAATGGCTTACTAAATTGTCAAAGGTTCTTTTATGGTATGATCTTATAAAGGTGTACACATTAAATGAAACATTTCCTTTCTTCACCAATTGCTTTTTCCTTATGTAATCCTGCTCTTAAAATTTTAGATTTCATAACTTTTTGTTGTTTTTTTCGTCTTTTAGCTATGAAATGTATTTCCCTAACGGGAAGGATTGTGCCTGATGTTCATATGATGAAATCATAATCTTTCGGTCAGTTTAATTAAAGTCTGGAGCTGGCATGTCAGTTAACTGCTAGTAGTCTGTTGTTATTTATGTATTATTGTCATTTTTTTTTTTTTTTTTGGTTACATCTTCTAACATCAGACTCGGACTTCTCTTGAACTGAATTTTAATGTGCGTATTGTTATATGCGTTTACTTTTCTACATTGGCTAGAGATATAGGGGAGGGTTGAGATCTCACAAACATGTTTAACCCCGCCGCATTTTTGCGCCTGTCCCAAGTCAGGAGCCTCTGGCCTTTGTTAGTCTTGTATTATTTTAATTTTAGTTTCTTGTGTACACTTTGGAAATTAGTATGGCGTTCATTATCACTGAACTAGTATATATTTGTTTAGGGGCCAGTTGAAGGACGCCTCCGGGTGCGGGAATTTCTCGCTACATTGAAGACCTGTTGGTGACCTTCTGCTGTTGTTTTTTTCTATGGTCGGGTTGTTGTCTCTTTGGCACATTCCCCATTTCCATTCTCAATTTTATTAAAAAAATATAAGATGGAAGTCCAAAAGTAATTGAGAAAGGTGTGAAAATGCAATCACTTCAAAGTCCATTAATTAACATTTTAACTCTTACGGTATTTGCTTTTCACAAGTCTGTCAGAAGAAATACATCAAAAGTGGTCATTTAAAACTATTAAAATCCACTTACAAAGTCATCAAATAACACCAGGGGAATACTTAAAAATATTTTATTTTGCTGAAGACACATCTGAAGTCATACCTTAATGTTTGACAGGAATTAACTCCCTTTGATTAACAAATCTTGGTATTAGATCAGTTTGACACAAAGTCTTGTATTGGAATAAGTTAAGTTTAGCATAAAACCAGACAAGGTTGGCATTATATTGGAATAAGATCAGCTAAGCCCTAAACATTCCCAAGCATTTCTATAGAAGATTCATTTGAAACTATTGAAATAGATAATGATCTACTTTGTTATACATAGAGCTTATATATTAAGCAACTGTAAAATATTAACTAACCTTCCTCTACATCTCCAAGAGATTTCTGTAATTGTTCCAAACGTCTCTCTACTCTGCCCTTCTCATCTTCTAATTCTTGAAGTTGTATTCCCATACTCTTTGTATTGGCGAGAGCATCATCCTACAAGGGAGACAATTCAATATGTAATTCCTTCTTGCAGTTTTCGCATTCATTGCATTTTAATTTCATGAAAACTATATACCATCCTCCTTTAGAAATAGGTTAAGCTCATAAAAAATCTTTATCATTTTAGTGTTATTATACCTTTTAAAAGAAACAAAGTTATAAAAAAAACTGCAGTAAATTTTCATCAAAATAAACAAACTTCCATGGTAACACATTGATCACAAAAATATATTTATTGCTTGTCACTGTTTTACAATAAAACATCCAACCTACCCTTTCTGTCTCAGCATTAGCCAACTGTTGTGCAAAGTCACTGAGAGCCATTCTGACAGCTTCGTGGTCCACATCAACAGCTGCCATTTCAAATCTGGAAGGTGACACACCTATTGATGACACTCGGATTGGACTCCCTGCTCTATCAGGTGACCCAGTTCTTGGAATAGGATTACCTCGGCCTTCAGTAGTGGTGGCATATGTATTCTCAAATCCTATAAACCAAAATCAAATAATTAAATGAAGATACAACATTTACAAGCCACACATTTCAATCAGCCCTTATACAAATTAGGTTAGCACACGTCTGTAAAAGCGGTGCTTTGACAACATGTAAATTAAGGCATAATCTTCCATGATTAAATTTTGCAATCATGGGAATAGGCAACCTTGTTAAAATGATGTAAAAAAATCATGTTTTTTCAGTTGATTTTCATCACATTTCTATTATAATCTTAAAAAACATCTAACAAAAGTAATATTGTTTTAAATATTCCATATCAAGTTTACCTTGATCTGGAGAATTTGGTCTGGACCGCCTTGGGCTAGTGGATCTGGACCTAACTGGACTGCGGGGTCTTGGCATTTCTTGTCTGAATCCAATGGTCCTTCTCAAATTTGAAACAATGCTACTAAGTTTGAATTCAATGTCACGTTTAGCACCCTCTTTATTTCCATTTAACCTCAATTTCAATGCTTCATTTTCAGCATTTGTATTTTCAAGTTGGATTTCTAAGTTACGTCTCTGAACTTCCATTTCCCTTTCGATTTTGCGGCTGTCTTCAAGTGCCTTCTGGTAATCTCTCTCTTTCATTCTGCTCTCCTCGATAACTTCTTCGATCTTACGTAAAGTGTTAGCAAGTTCCTTTCTGTGTGCCTCACGACTGGCTTCTGTTTCAACCACCTAAAAAATAAAGCACATTTTTTAATAATTAAAGTTGTAGTTTATGAAGTAGCAGGATCTTTATTTGTAAAAAAATATTGTACTAATGCTGCGATAAAAGGGTTATGGTTATCTTTCGTCCCTCTTGTATGGGACATTCATGCTTTATAAACTGATAAAACGGCAGAAACACAAGCAAAGATAAGCATAACTCTAATACAAATCTGGACAGGGTGTGAATTCCTGTATGCAAATTATAACAAAACAGCAAAATATTTGTTTTTGTGAAGAAAGCAATCAATTTTTAACTGTTTTAGTCCTACCATGGACTCCGTATATTATTAACTCTGTGAATTTTATCAATAAATTTGTAATTTGAATAAAAAAACTGAATATTAAGGTGTAAGTTTTTATTGCAAAGAAATCTATATTCCATAATCTAATCGATTTAAAGATTTCAGTGTTTCACAGAAACTCTATTTTGTGATTAATTTTCACAACCTATAGCTCATTTATGGATAAATAACACAAATATTTTACTACAAAGTAGCCATAATTATATGTTCTCTTTGAAGCTTTCATTAGCCCAAATTGAAACATATATTTTCAAAGTTTATAAATTTGAGAAATTACCAACTATTTTAAAACAAAGACAATAAGACAATGCATACCTTTTGTTTGAAATCAAATGAAGTTCTCCTTGACTCTTCCTCTTTTTCTTCATCACTAACCACCTTGTTCTGCAGGTCGCCAACTTCCTTTCCTAGCTTGTTCCTCTCTCCGTCTAAATGTTTCACTTGACGACGTAGTTCTTCCAACTCACGACGTGCCTCAAGACAAGCCTTCTCAACTTCACGTAGACTGGCTCTTAAGTCATCTGCCTCTTTCTGAACATTAGCCTTCTGCTCATCCAATACTGCATAGAAAAATAATCCAAGTTTCAAAATATCGATAGCCTCCCTTTTCAACAACTTCTTTTATTTAATACAATATATCAAGAAGATTTAAGTCAAATTTTGTTCATCTTATTCTTTTCTTATTTGCTAATGTGAACACTAATAAAATTAAATCCCAAAGTTTACTTTATTTAAATAGAGATCTATAAACAAATTTTACTTTGTTGACATAACGCTTTCACACCAAAAGTGAAGGAGATTTAAAATATTCATTGAGTATAGAAAATCAAATAAATGTACATTAATTTTGACATTTTACAACTAATTTTAACGATTTTTTAAATTTTCTTCAGAAACAAAAAAATGCTCTTTTGATACCAGTAAGTTCCTTGGAACCAAAGATATGTTTTATGAAATATTTACATTGATAAACCAAACATTGATTTTGTCAGCAAAATTACAACCATAATATAGTTTTATCACACACAATAAATTTATGTCTGAGATTTTTTTATAGACATATTCAAAGATTCCCTTTACATACAAAACTGCTTCTTACTCCTCCTGCTAAAATATAGCTGATATCCATAATTGCAAATAGATTTAAATCAATTAGTCAAACCCATGCACTTGTCCCTTTAAAGTGGTTATATCTTTATTACAATTTTCTATACTTGTACATACCTGCACCTCTTTGTTTGTTATCCTGTAATGCTCTATTCAGTTCAATCTTATCTGCTTCGTTCCTCTTTACTGTATTTCTCAGTTCGTCAGCTGTCTTACTTATAGTGTTTTTCTCTCTCACTTCATCATTAATATTACGTTTAAGTTCTACAATGTCTTTTCCCATGAGATCTCTAGTTTTTTCTCCCTCAATTATTCTACGATTAGCCTCGATAAAATCTCTACGAATATTGTCACGATTCTCCTCAACAAATTTGAGTTGAGTTTTGAGTTCAGCCACTTCTCTAATTGCTCCTTCTTTTTGTCTTTCCAGTTCTCTGATATTGTTAGTAAGATCCTTACATTCCTCCTCATGATTCATGCTGCAAAACAAAATACAAAGCTATTTAAAGATGTTCAACTTCAAGTGGAATATAAATCAATGCATTTATAGGAAAAACACATGTTATTTTTATATGAATATGAACAAGACTTTGTAAGTTCTTTAAATTAACATTTGTTCAAACAAAACTTAGTAGATTCTTTAAATTGCTTATGTGGTTTTATCAAGTCTACAGTTAATTTTTTATTGCATTGTAAAACAAATATGACGCATTGCGTAATGACATTATTTTCTCATCTAATTATCCAGTCACACTAAACACAAACTTACTTTTATTTGGATCGCAAGCTCTAACTTTAGACCAAAGCAAAGATATTTTAGGAAAAGTACAAAATTCTTACTAAAGTGCAAGAGATTTACAAGTTGAATTTTAGTTCAATATTTTAACAAAGTTCCATTTCATCAATCAACTTACCAATTTTCATCAAAATGGCTACGGAAAATCTTCAGTTCACTGCCGAGATCATTAATGGTAGTCCTATCTTGTTCCTGTTTGACATAGTAATCATGTTTCCGTCTCTCGTACTCCACATTAGCATTGGCCAGATCCCTGGTCAGATTGTTATTCTTCTCTCTAAGAGTGCTCTTCTCTTGTGCCAATAATGAAATTGTCTAAAACACAAACAAAATATCCAGATAACTAAATAAAACAATGATTTGAAAGGTTTAAAAGATTTAGCTTGAAATACAAATTCTCTTCTTGATATAATCTAAAGGCACTGCTACTGACAATTATAATCTGTTCTGCTGTAAACCAACTTATTTCAGTGACCTTTATATTTTTGCACTTGGCATCTTTCCTGAATGGAAAAGTAACAAAAAGAAAAATAGTCCAGATGAAGCAAATCTTGAATCTTTTTTTTATATATGAATGCAATAAGAACATTGCCTCTATCATACTTATTTTATGTTAGTACCTTTTGCTGTATTTATAATGG
The DNA here is from genome assembly GCF_965363235.1 of Mytilus galloprovincialis. Lineage (NCBI taxonomy): Eukaryota > Metazoa > Mollusca > Bivalvia > Mytilida > Mytilidae > Mytilus > Mytilus galloprovincialis. The sequence continues at coordinate 39,973,117 of NC_134850.1, read as the reverse complement.
ATAAAGAAATCATTGATCTTATGAAATGGATCTCAAACAGACATGCATAATATAGCTCTAAACATTTTTTTCTTTTCAGGAGGGAGTTATCACTTATATGTATTTTTGATAAAAAAAAATATGAAATTCAACACTCAATTTTGGATAAAAAATTTTTTTTGGCTCTTTCAATAATGAAAAATGTTTTTGAATCAAGATAGGAACAAATTCTTTGAACTAAACGAAGGCCCCCCTCTTTTTTTGGTCACACAAACGCAAAAGATGTGGGGTCCAAAAGAGACAAATGTCACATTTTGCAACTGCCTCAAGTCACCTATTTTAGTAAAGCAAATTTGACTGGAAGTTTTGTGAACGGCAAAAATCTAAACGCTTTTTGTCAGTAGCTTTGACATATATTCAAAATGAAACCAATAAATTATACGTTTTATAAAAATAAATCAAAATTGAATTACAAAATGGGGAAAAGGGGGGGGGGGGGGGGTAATCAGGGTATTTCAACTTAATTGTACCCAAAGAGTATCTTGCTATACAAAATTAATCCTCGTGTATGTTACAACAAAAGAAAGTCATAATTAGTGCAGAATGAGTGTGTACACACTTCAGGCGAAATTTATACTGTTGAGATAGAGTCAAGACATATTTAAGACTGTCAAGAATGTGTCGCGATATATTCAGACAGCAATAACACTGTCAAGAATGTGTCGAGATATATTCAGACAGTAATAAAACTGTCAAGAATGTGTCAAGACATATTCAGACATTAATTAGAATGTCAAGAATATACCAAGACTGATCGAGACAAATTTAAGACAGTCAAGAATTGGTCGAGACTATAATCAAGACTCTTATCAGATAATACAGATGTGTCGAGACATTTTTAGACAATGTTCATACTGTCAAGACACTTGTTCAGAAAATTTAAGAACCTTATTAGACAAATTCATACTATGTTAAGAATTTTTAGAAATTAATCAGAAAAATAAAGAATGACAAGTAAAAATTCATGCAAATTCAGACAAAAAAATGGTCTATTCAGATTTTTTTGACTTTTGTAGCGCAAGGATCAACACAATTCCATCACATCAAAGTAAATCAACACTTTATAATTATTCATCTTAACTAACATGTTTAGAATTAATATGAATACATATTCACTGCATATGTATAAATAAGACCTAAGATTTGCTATTTTTTTTTAATATAGACGAATTAAAGTGACCCAGAAGATATAAAAGCAAGAATCACTTGTGTGTTCGTGTAGTATGTGCTTACCTTCATTTATTTCAGATTAATCTTTGTCAAAATTTAATAATGTATGCAGTTCTCTATAGTCTTTACTTGTGTAATTTTATGAGATGTACTATATCTTTATGATGTATTGTTTATTTCAAAAGAGGGACGAAAGATACCAAAGGGACAGTCAAACTCATAAATCCAAAACAAACTGACAACGCCATGGCTAAAAATGAAAAAGACAAACAGAAAAACAATAGTACACATGACACAACATAGAAAACTAAAGAATAAACAACACGAACCCCACCAAAAACTAGGGGTGATCTCAGGTGCTCCGGAAGGGTAAGCAGATCCTGCTCCACATGTGGCATCCGTCGTGTTGCTTATCTGATTACAAATCCGGTAAATAGTCTAATTCGGTAAGTCACATTCATGAAAGGGAAGGGGACTGTATTTGGAATCAGTACCACTTACCATTTCTTTACTGAGACGATCGACATCAATTCCATGAACTTGTTTCTCTTGTGTAATGGCCATCTGCATGTTACTCTCCAGTTGTGCCAAACGAAGATTTAGATTCTCATTTTTTAAATCAGATAACACTTTTTCATTGTCTTTATCTTCGCGTAAACGTGTGATTTCGGCTGAAATTGAGGGAAACTTGAAGTCAGTTACCATATTTTGACTTGACATTCTCCCGTATTTAATATTCTTATTTTCTCATCACCATGATTCAATAAAACAAATAACTATATCTTTGCTAAAATTGTAAAATATTTGTCTGTAATAGAATTCTTACGTTTATGTTAATTTTGAAAATAGGAAAGATGACAATTTCTGAGTAACTTTAAATCAAATCCACAATCTTATGTCATTTTTTTAAAGGATTATGTATTAATGTTCCAAGTCAGGAGCATGTTATTCAGTGCCGCCTGAAGTTGTTGTTTGTTGCTGTGTTACTTATTTGTTTTTTCATTCATTTTTAAATAAGTTAGGCCGTTAGTATTCTCGTTGTAATTGTTTTGCATTTGTCATTTCGGGGCCTTTTATAGCTGACTTTGGGGTATGGGTCTACTCAATGTTCAACCTGTGCGGTGACCTAAAATTATAAATTTCTGTAAAATATCACATCTTCTTTTCTATAAACATAACAATTTTATAGAAGAATTAATGTAAGTACAAGCTATAACGTTTAAATGTTATATTTGAACTTAGTTCGATGATAAGTGCAATATAGTATACGTTTTGCTTTGGAAAAAGGTGTACTACCTATTCCGAAAGGTGCCTGTTTAAAATAAATTTTAACATGAGAGGTTTTAATTTTTTTTACAATAACATATATATCGAATTTCTTTCGTTGGACAATATTCAGAAAAACAAAGACAAAAGCGGTGCATTGCATTTTGACATGACCCATTTCTTCCATTCCATGCACAGAATCACAAATGTACTGAGATGCTCAAAGTGACTAGTCTTGGTATCTCCTAGTTAATACCTTTCTTTCCGTACAATTTGCACAATTTAACGATAAATTTTATACATTTCATGTTTACCTTGTAAGTGTTCTTTCCCGATGATCAAATCTTGGTTTTCTCCAATCAACTGTTCCTTGCGGACTTCCAACTGGCGAGCTTGTTCTTTAACCTCATAAAGGGAATTTTCAAGGACATCCTTGTCTGCCTTCAAGCAGGAGATTACTTCACTTTGGTGTCGATTCTCCCTTGCAGTGTCAATAACCTGAACGTACGGTTCACCCTTTTCTTCAGCTGCTAATGCTTGTTTATGTTCTGTAACCGTCTAGAAAAATATCAGATAATGAATAATGCTACATCAATATAATTCTAAATTGTAGTTGTTGTCCATTTGTTTGATGTGTTTAAGCTTTTGATTTTGCCATTTGAGTAGGGACTTTCCTTTTCGAATTTTCCTCGGAGTTCAATTTTTTGATGATTTTACCTTTTGCCATTCTTTCTCATACAAAATAGATGAACGTTTTATAAAACAGTATTTTACTGGGTACAAACTATTTACTACAATTTTAACTTCCAATGCCATTACTTTATTGACACTACTTTTGCTACTTCTGACACAATATAAAAAAGAAGATGTGGTATGATTGCCAATGAGACAACTGTCCACAAGAGACCAAAATGACACAGACAACTATAGGTCACCGTACGGCCTTCAACAATGAACAAAGCCCATACCTTATAGTCAGCTATAAAAGGCCCCGATAAGACAATGTAAAACATTTTTAACAAGAAAACAAGCCTAATTTTCTATAATAAAACAAAACGGGAAAATATGTCTTTTTGACTAAAACTTATGACTCCAAATACAACAGAATAGATTTAGCATGATTTTGTTTTGTTGAGAACACAGTCATAAAATGTTAATGTTTGCATTTTCTTTCTAATAAACGCCATTAACCCAATAATTTCAGCTGTGCTAACTTCTTATTAAAGCATATTTGAGCTTGGTACGTTATTGATGACATAAAATGTGGGATTTAAAGGCCTTAATCAATTAGAAATAATCAATCTCCTGTATAAGCATTGAAATCTCTCAATACTTGGCGACCTTTTAAATCTCTTTCTATCAAATTCAAACAAACAATGGAATCATATTTTCTAACTTGTTTCTTTTGAAGCTTTTTGAGCAAATAATATCAACGAATAGTTTGGCTTTTAGCGTTCCTGATGAAGCTAAATCCAGAAAACCGCTTCGGACGCAAGACATTATTTAACGTGTTGTTTTCAATTTTTCAAATCACTGGGTCGATACCTCTGCTGGTGGACTATCAGTCCCCGAGGGGATCATCAGCTCAGTAGTCGGTACCTCGGTACTGACATGATTGAACAAACTTTTCTTAAATTGTATGTTTATAAATTTTGAAATTATTAAGAAACTAAGGCTTCAACTATCTCAGACTTTGTTGACTTTAGATGAATTTGGCTATTTATTTTAGGTGTTTTTGTCATATACCTCTTCAACGGTTTCGGTACTTATACATCTTCGGATTTCAAATGTTTGGCTTTGAGCGTTCCTGATGACGGTAAATCCAGAATAGCGCTTCGGACGCAAGAAATTATTAAATGTGTTGTTTTCAATTGTTACGTGACTAAAACGAAGTGTATACATCAATAAAACAGCAAAGTAAACTTAAAATCATGACACAAGAGAATTATGCTTCATCAAAAATTTATCCCGATATATATTTTACAGTGGATTTGTAAAATCAGGAAAATGTTCAGGCTCTTTTTAATCACTGAATTGATAAATGGTTATATATAGGGGGAAATTCAGTAAATATGTATACGTCATCAAGGACCGCCCATTCAGAGGAGAGCTTTCTGTATGAAACTGAAGTCCTCTGCTCTTCTGATTGGTAATTAATGTTTGTGATAAATGTTTTTTGATAGATGGATCAAAACTAGAGATAAAATTAAAAAAAAAAGAGAATGCTGAATGTACTAAATTTGTTTACTAATGGATTAAAAAGTAATGTTGGTCAGTGAAGAAATTAAGTGCGAATAATAACGTTAAATCACAAAAAATAGATTTAAAGCATTAAAGTCAAGGGGAGATTTTTTTCTGATTTTTACCCGAAAACATTCATGATTTTGGATAGATTTTATAGAATCACTGAAATAATCAATATTTGTTTTACAGACGCCCTGATTATATTGAAAGGAAATTTGTAAAAAAAAATAATCCGTTGGATTAAAGAAATCTTTTGAAAAAAGCCTACTGGTTGCATCTTAGGGAGATAAATAATATTCATAGATATTTTGTTTTGTATACGTACAATTTCCCAGAATAAGATCTCTAGTTTTCATAGGATTGTTACACGACAGTATAAATACGCAATATAGCAGTGAAATTGAATTCCGAGGAACACTTTAAGTGAAAGGTGAGGTAGTACAGAATTCTAGTATAAGTATAAACTAAAAGAAATTCGGAGCATATACATGTTAAAAATATGCCAAATAATCCTATGTTTTGACCTATAAAAATAGTTCATATCAACTTTCAAACGAAACTTCATAGTAGTGTAAAGTATTAACGATGAAATAACATTATGTGAAAATTCAAACTGTTTTTATTCATATTTTTTTTTATAAAACCTGCCTTCTTGTTTGTTAAGGGATTTACTATTTGGTTTGATGAATGGGTTATACAGGTAATATGCACAATTGTTTCCATTTGCACAATATTTGCCATAACTTTGGAAACAACAAAAATCCTCAACAGATTGGGAAGTTACAAAACTTGCCATAGATTAGGATTGTAAAAACATCTGCTATAGATTTGGGATGGCATGACGTCACATTTTCCATAAATAAGGAATCTGTCATAGATTTGAAACCCAACATAGATTTGATTGCATGCACTTCTGGAGGTCATCGAAAAAGAAATTATCCGAATCATATATCAACAATGTTTCTTTGACGTAAGAGATTTATTTTTATCACTTTTTTGTATACTTTGAATCGTAACCTTTCATTTTAAATGACATATGAAACACAAAACTGATATCTTGCTGAACTCTCCGTTATGTTGACATATGTTTAATAAAACAACCTACCATGGGAAAAATCTTTTCATCCTGATGTAAACCGTCATTCAGTCCAGCCTCCTCTGTCTTTGATTTGTTTATTCCAAGTTCAAGGTCAGATTTCTGAACTTTAGATTTGTTCAATGCGTCATCTGTAATTAAAAAGATGAAGAATTAAATTGAAATTGGAAACAGGGAATGTGTCAACAATCAGACAAAAAGTAGAAAACTGCACAACCCACAAATGTGTCTTCAAAAATGTAAAAAAAAATCCCGGATGTAAACTCTATTGGATCTCTTAATAATTTTATGTACTAGCTCAGTGAGGATAAAAGTCAAATTAAACTCCGAAATATTTATATAAACCAAGCTTAAAAAATACCAAAGGTAAGCGGTTACTGATTGGGGACAGAAACAAAGAATGCAGCGGCGTTAAACATGTTTTGTGAGACATCTAGCCAATTTGGTTTAAACAACACACAGCAATACTTATAGTAAAAATCAGTTCCATTGATTCCGAATCGGATGTTAGAATAAGTACCAGAAGGAAATAATCAAAGAGAAACAGTAATTAACAAAAATTAACATAAACTACAAGCAGTTAATAACATGCTAGCTCCAGCCTTCAATTAAACCAATCAATACTATTAATATGCGTTATATAAATGTATGTCTTTCCTGTAAACCGGGCCGATGAATTCACAAACTGAATAAAAGTCCGAAGGACTTTTATAGAAAGTTTGCGAGTAAATATTTTTTGTAAGTAAATATTTTTTATTAAGAATTGTAAGGATTAAACACATTTTTTCTAGAGGTTATTGATGTGTAAACCAGGTCGATTAACTCACAAACTGAATAAATGTCCTATGTAAAGTTTGTGAGTAAGAGCCCCGGTTTACACATCAATAACTTCTAGAAAAAATGTGTTTAATCCTTATAATTCTTAAGGAAAAATATTTGCGATTCTTAAATAAAATTTTTTTTGTGTAAAGGTAACTATAAATACCACCAAATGCACAATTGACAGGTTTAGTAACAAAATAGTTTTCATTCGTACGACGTCGTGTATTGCTCTGACGCGGAATTTTATCTAATTTTAAAGTAATACATTTTCGAAGCTTAAGTGCATTTATCTATCTATTTTATTTATTTTTTGTTATAGACATGTATGCATTATAGTACAGTCATATACTATGTATGTTTTTTAATCTCAATTTGATGAAATCCAGAGATCCCTGCAAACCGATCATGAATAGATTACGAAAGTAGTTTCGGAAACATGATTTATCAAATTGTAAACCGAGAGAAAAATTAAAATTGACCAATCCAAATCAAGTGTTTATAGATATGCAAATCATATAAGAATTATTTATATATATTTTCCATATTTCAGTTAGAACTTCTTAATAAATGTGATTTTAAAATGAATTATCAAACATATTACTAATCAATATTAACTTACTGACTTCAGTTTTCTGTTCTAGAAAATGTTGGTCCAAAAATGTCCTGCCTTGAACCTCTTTTGTTCCCATAAGCTCCTCCTCTTTACAACGGACTTTGTGTTGTAACCGGTCACTTTTACAGTGACTGAAGCAAAAAATAAATTAAATTGCATACAAATAAATATTACTAACAACTATCAGTGCAATAAAATATTTGTATAAAATTGAGAATTAAAATGGGTAATATGTCAAAGAGACAAAAACTCGACCAAAGAGCAGATAATAGTCGAAGGCCACCAATAGGAGAAAATCTCGCACCCGAAGTAGGTAAAAAACACTGCCTTAAAACAAACTTAAAACCATAAATAATATACTATGAAGTGTTATTTAAAAAAAAATTAATGTTCTTCTTCAGAATCTATTAAAGTACTATATGAATGATGTATCTGTAAAAAAGGCCACAATGGTTCTAGTTAGATTGAAAGGCACATTGTGCATTAGGCTCCTTGTAACATTTGATTGCTGAACACCAGAAACATATGAGCACAGTTATAAAGGACAACAATTGTAAATGAGGATTTTTAACCAAATTAACTAAGATGATAAAACCAGAACCATCTGTTACATAATAAAACATTTTTTTTTTACTTTTGCACACAAATCTGATCAAAATAAAAATGAAAAAAAAAAATGAAGAAAAAAATCACACGAATTTATATATTATGCATTGGTACGATCATGGCATGATTAAGAACAAGGATGCGGCCTTCCATTTCCAATTTAGATAAGAAATATTCAATAGTCACAGAAGAACAAAAAAAGGTCTAAGCTGTGACATTTGATAGCAAAAGTAGCCATCGCATACTGTTTACACAAAGTAAGGGTCACATGAGTAGAGAATTAAAGCCTTTTAAACTTCATCAGTATTGTATTGATGAAGGGTGTCTGTTATACACTGTCATGTCTCATCAAAATACAAATATTCATAAAACTGTATGACAGCTGTTATCCATTCGTTCGTTGTTCTTGAGTTTTTGATTTTGCCATATGTTAAGGGACTTTCCGTTTTGAATTTTGCTCGGCGTTCGGTATTTGTATGCATTATCCAGTTCTCAACCATGCAAGAAACTTTTAATTTTTCTGTTGTCTCTTTCGTCCATATATGCCCATGAAACCTAGCCAATGGATTGAATGATAAATATCAGTATGTTAATGTCTAAATTTTGCTGAAATGTTGGACAATCGATTTGAGAAAGCAACTGCTTGTGTCGAAATGGAGATGGAAATGTGTATGCTATATTTGCAAGAAATCTGATATTGAATCATGGATTATTTACGTGTCTAAATAGTTAATATCTATATATTGCTTTTATTTTTGTTATGTCTTCCGGTCATTATGGTTCGTATGGACCCTTTGGCTAAAATGGCTGCATTTAACCCAAAACATTTACTCTGAAAAAGACAAACCTGGGCATCTGGAAAGATTTAATGCAGCCATTTTAGACAAAGGGTCCACATGAACCTTAAACACTCTTTTTATTACACACCGGAGAGTATAAAATTATTCACCCGTTTTCATCTATTCAGGCATGATTTTTAATAATAATGCAGATATAGTTAATGATTGAGTCAAACACTGTGATAAAAATTCCGAGAACAAGAAAAAGAAACAAATAGGGAAAGAGTGATGGAAATTTTTGTTCTCTTTCTTTGAGATCCCCCCCCCCCCCAAAAAAAAAGTAATGCCTGCTAATTTGTAAATGTATTAATACTGGTATCAGTCATCAATTCGATACTGCTGATGTTGAATGATTCATCCCCATTTATTAGCAAATATAATGTATGGGTTTAATTATTATAACGTTTACTTTATTTGTTTTATAATTCAACTTCACTCATGGGTACATGTTGTTGTAATGATTTAAACGTCGAGTGTTAAAACATATACAGGTATATTATGATAGATAGACACGAAAAACACGTGATTGCTAGATGTGTGAAAATGTTATCTTCTGTTGTCGTCCATGTTTTCATAATTGCATAATTATATGTACTGTAAATATATATCATAGGAACATCACTTTTAGAGCAATAAATGTATAATAATAGATATAAGAAGTCAGAATTTTGACTCACAGGAAGCAAGTATGTAAACTATTGAACAATTATTAAAAAAAACCAATTCATGTATAAAAAATGAAAGAGACTAAAAAAATGTCATTATCCTTTCATATTTTTTCAAACTCTTTTCCCTATTCTCGATTGCTACATGTATTGTAAGTATAACCAATAGATGCGTTCAGATACGTCAACGTATCAGATACAGATACGATACGTCTTTAAATGTCCCACTTCTATTAACAACATGTGAGGTGGGAAGGCATCCAATTGTTTTCTGAAATAATCATTTCATTTTTGTTATTTTCTCTACTTTTACTTAATTTTCTTAAGAAAAATGCACAATGTTGATAAATCGCAGTTTTTTAGTATTCCCCCCTCAAAAAAGTCGTAAGGATTTTGGTATAGAAAAACAGACTCCATGAGCACCTAGTAGTATTCTGCGTTGTTTTTTTTAAAAACACGGTAACTTTTTTGTTATGCATGTTGTAGCCGCATAGAGGAATAGAATTTAAAATGCTTGACTTTCAACTAAAACAAAACTAAAAAAAACATGTTTTTTTTCTTTTCATATTTTATAAGAGAAACGACGAAAATAGTCTATCGTCATCTTTGTTCGCACATGTTTTAACAACCAGCAACCTCAGTCATGACCAAATCATCAGCGCAGAACATTCTCTTGTAGAAAAACCTGACCAGCCGTGCTTAAAGGGTTAGTTTACAAGCTGAACGAATCTCTAGTTTGAATATCAAACATTTTTTGATTCCGAACAAATTCGATGAGTCGTGAAAGGTTAAATTTTGTCAGTTTATATAAATGCATAACAATCGTGATCAAAGGTTAAATCACAAAAGTACTGAACTCCGAACAGACTTCAAAACGAAAAGTCCCTAATCAAATGGCAAAATCAAATGATCAAACACATCCAACGAATGGACAACAACTGTCATATTCCTGACTTGGTACAGGCATTTTCAAATGTAGAAAATGGTGGATTGAACCAAGTTCTTTAGCACTAAACCTCTTACTTGGATGCCTGTCGCATTAAATTCTATTATATTTACAACGATGCGTGTAAAAAACAGACATTATAAGTAAAATTGTCAAAATATAGGTACAGCAGTCATCACTGTGTTAAAATCTCAAAGCAAACAAATATTTAACAAAGAAGCACTAAAAGCATATATCAAATTAAACAACCACATTCATTGCTTTGCGTGTTTGATGTCAGAAAATGAAAATGTCACACAGGAAGAAATATAAAATCATTTTGTCGTTCAAACTATTTTGAAAAAATTACAATTTCACATGGGGAATGGTGGTATACAGGGTTAAAGATGAAAAGTTTCGTTAGAACTAATTTAAAAAAAAAGACCGATATTTAAAATCATCCAGAAGTACTTTTTTTAGAATTTTTAAGAATCCGCATACGGTTAATACCACTACGCGAGTAAAATAATTTTGTCGTTCAACTTATTTTCAAAATTGTAATAGAAAAATAACGTATTGGCATTATAATAGAACAATAACAAAATGGGATTAGTTTAAAATCTAAGCGAATCTCTAGTTTAAATATCAAACATTTTTTAACATTGGAGAACCAGTTCAATGAGTCTTGAAAGGTTAAATTTTGCCAGTTTATCTAAATGATTCACAAATTTAAATTTGGTTTTCAATTTCCTTTAATTGACCATAAGATTGAGTTTTTTTTAAGCAAATTTTGGAGTTTACTTTATGAAAGCTGAGGTAAATTTATCGTCATCAAACGTTCTGATAGACTGTCTACTTTTAAAGCCAACAGCTATATTTTAGTTCAAATATATAAGACTAGAAATGACCAAGGCAATGATAAAAAAATTCCAACAACATCGGAAAAAGTTGACCAATTTTTTTTTTTAAACTTTACCTTTTGGAATGTAGCTGCTCCTTTGAATTACTATTACCGTCATTCATTCTGATGACTGCGACCAGCTCTGTAGGTAACTCATCAATGGAGGTAGGATTGGTGTCGTCTGCTAATGGCACACTCAATGATACTTTCTGTTAACAATTGTACAAAACTCAACTTTTGTCAAATATATATTTGTCATCTTCGTGGTTTTTCTCATATGCTGGCCAATAACTTAAGACAGCCAATCAAGAACATGCCATTTTACTACATACCTTATCAAAACATTCTGTGGATGCATTTGTTTTCGTAGATACCAATTGTTATGGATTGAGGAAAACTGGCATTTTTTAGGATATTACTTTTGTTGTTTGGCAAAGTCTACATACATTCCTTTACAAAATTTGTAATTCGTTAAATATATAATTCGCAGTTTCCCTGGACTCACGAAATCCACGAAAATTGGTAGCCAACGAATATTGATGAATCCAGAGTAGTATAAAAGCAAAATAACACGAATACCGAACCCAGGGAAAACTCAAAATAGAAAGTTTCTAATCAAATGGAAAAATCAGAAGCTCAAACACATCAAGCGAAAGGATAGCAACTGTCATATCCTTCAATTTGAACAGGCATGCTCTTATGTAGAAAATGTTGAATAAAACTTGTTTTTATAGCTATTGAAAATATCTCACTTGGATGACAGTTACATGAAATTCCATAATATTGGCAACAATGTGTGAACACAACAAAGAGATATAAAATGGTAAAAATGGCAAACATAGGGGTATAGTTTTCAACATTGTGTTTAAATCTTAATCACTTTTAAAAAATATGTAGAAAAAAGCATTAAGACGAAGCACATCACATTAGCAAAATCGAAAAACAAGAATACCAAAATGACGGGATGTATAGATACCGAGCCGTGTCAAACGTTTATTACCCAAATAGACAGTTGTAGTTATAATTTACAAAGACAAACGAAGGAACATTATAACATGTTTTGAAGATGATAAACAACATCAGTACCTAGAATCTATACTTCAAGACCCTCGTGTATTACATCAAATAATTAACAACAAGGTATGGTGGTGTACATGGTTAAAGTTGAAAAGTTTCTCATGTTACTGTTATACTTCTGTCTCAAGTTAGGGGGAGGGTTGGGATCCCGCTAACATGTTTTACCCCGCCACATAATGTATGTATGTGCCTGTACCAAGTCAGGAGCCTGTAATTCTGTGGATGTCGTTTGTTTATGTATTACATATTTGTTTTTTATCGTTCATTTTTTGTACTTAAAAATAAAGCCGTTCTCGTTTGAATTGTTTTACATTGTCATTTAAGGGCCTTTCAAGGCTGACTATACGGTATGGGCTTAGCTTATTGTTGAAGGCCGTTAGGTGACCTATAGCTATAGTTGTTAATTTCGGTGTCATTTTGGTCTCTTGTGGAGAGTTGTCTCATTGTCAATCATACCATATCTCCTTTTTTATATGGGTATTTTCGGTATCGGCTTTGATCATTGTTGAAGGCCGTACGGTGACCTATACTTTAATAATTTCTTTATCATTTTGGTCTCTTATGGACAGTTGTCTCATTGGTACATTTAATCATAAAACACCTTCTTTTTTTTTATATCTCACGATGAACTTTGTTTTTTTTATAAAAAGCGCGAGACGTTCGTGACATAACCCTGGTTCATCAAATTTCTGCTCAGACACTGGTGACGCTTTACAAGTCTGAGCGGCAGCTGCAAGCTCTTGAATAGAAATTGGGATTCAAAATGTATATCCCGTATGGGGGTGAAGTTGTTATTTTGCTACAAAGGCGGGGAATATTGATAATTTCAAAATGAAAAACAACTTGATTGTCATTGATTTATGTACTAAGATGATTGCGCATGTCATATATGATGTGTCACTCTAAAACTAAGGTAGATAACGCCGTGTCTTTAAATTTCTAGTATTGAGGATATACTTCTTCAGGAATAGATTACAGTAGCTGTATTTGAAAAAAAAACGTTTAATAATTTTTGGCCCTCAATGCTGTTCACCAGCCCAGTAGTCAGCACTTCTGTGTTGACTTGAGTTTTCATTGATATGTTCATAATCATAAATTAACTGTTAACAAAATTTTGAATTTTTGAAATACTAAGGCTTTTCTTCCTCAGGAATATATTACCTTAGTTAGCTGTTTATGGCAAAACGTTTGGGAATTTTTGTACTTAGGCCTTTTAACATTTTTTGATTCGAGCGTCACTGATGAATCTTTTGTAGACGAAACGAGCGTCCGGCGTAAATATAAATTTTAATCCGGGTATATATGATAAGTTTAATTCATGGAACGCAATGGCTAATGGCCAAGGGAAAGAAAATCATCGATATATCTGAATGCAAAATTCGATGGTCTGGCTTCTTTGATGTTTTTCTTACAAGTGTCTGATGGAACTCCGATTCATGTGAACATAAGTAAAAGTTCAGTTCCATAGGAATGCCGACAATTCGTTTAAAAAGATTACCTCCAATTAAACAAATATGTTTTACCTTTTTGTACAATTTTGATAAAATATGCCTTATTGTAAATTTATAGCGTATTCTAAGATTTTCATATGAAAAGAATTGTGAATTTTCTCTTTTATACAATTTCACGGAGAATGGTGGTCTACAAGGTAGAACAATTTTAAGTTGATTGAACTGATTACGGAGAAAAGGATGTAAGCTTCTTTTGAGAATTATATGGGGACGAAGTCCCCAATAACAGTAGAAAATTCAATAAAAAAAAAATTCGGGAAAATTTCCCGAATTTTTCATTGTACTAATGAACTCAAAATCGTTCAAATTTTTTTTGTCGTGTTTTGAAATCCCGGACCGGCGCAGAAATGTACAATGAACTTCCTTTTTCCGGACTCGTTTGTATGAAACTTTGAGTAAAATATATATTTATCAGTCTAGTATAAAATAGGAAGGAACGCGCAATACCAATTTCATTTTTAATAATTCCTTGATATGAAAAAACGTTACCTGATGATAGCGGTTCTTTGTTTACATTGCATATGACGTCATAATTTAAATAACGTCACAACTAAAATCCCTAACAACAGAACCAAAATCGGAAACGTTACGGTATTTCCGTTTCTTTTTTTTTAACAAATACTTAAGTTACAAAAAAATAAATCATACAGACTTCGTCCCCATTTACAGGTAATGCCTGACTCATATTAAGCACCTCTTAATGCATATGTACGGAATATATCCCACCTAAGTCTAATTCAAGCAAGCGATAACATACACACTGAGTTAAATATATACCAATTTTTAAAGTCATATGCATGAAAAGTAGGGTGTTATTTTTAATTGGTTTATAAGGGTCAAGTCCTTTTAAATGCTGACAACTTGAATTAAACATGCACATTTCATTTTATTTAAATGGACAACTGACCGAACACTTAATTCCCCTTAAAACTTCAAACAAAAATATATAACAGAGATTTTTATTTTTTTTTAAAGTGTTTTAGGTATTTATCTATAGACAACTCTGTACTATTCAATCAAAATTTACATTTTGAAAGAGATAATTTTAAAAGTTTGAATTGAACAGCGGTATACAGTTGTTGAATTTATTTATAACAATCTAAATCTAGTTCACCTTTCATACTACAATTGAGAATACAAGCATGCTTAATAATTGTATACTTATGAAGAAATACAATGATATAATTTCAATGATATTTTCTACTCTCACTGCACTTGCTTAATACTAACAACCTTTTACTAGTTTTTAGCTAAACTGATTTACCGTCCGATAAGTTCATAGAGATAAACCGAATGCTCTTGTTTAACCGCAAGATTTAGTAAAAAAAACTAAAATTATTGAAAATAAAAAGTAATAAATATGAATTGTACGTCAAAAATAATATTCTTAATCAATTCTTACAGAAACCAATCACAACATGGATAACATAAAGAATGGGGGTATTCACACATTGTTGTGCACCTAACCAGGGACAGTGTAAAAATATTTAATAAAAAATGAAAAAACAAAAAAAATAATTTGAAAAGTGGAGCTTCGGTTAACAGAATTGTTCTTAAAACAATGGCTTAAAAAACCAGGAAGGACAAAAAAGACATAAAAGTATCAGAAGTTACTAACTACTAGATCAAAGCCAAATTTAAACTAAAATAAACAATGTGAAAACAAAATCATAAATCAAGACATCGCAATATCATTCAAACATGTTATCTTTCAATAGTATATTGACAAAGACAGACAAATCATGGCAACCATGATACCAACTGAAGGTTGCATTTCTGTAAATATCGGCAATGCAATTTTCCATAGGAACTCCTTTTACGGCTAAAACTGTACCACTTTTAATTTTCTTATCCCAGGCATAGATTACCTTAGCTGTATTTGGCAACAACCTTTTGAAATTTTGGATCCTCAATGCTCTTCAACTTTGTACTTGTTTGGCTTTATAAATATTTGGATTTGAGCGTCACTGATGAGTCTTATGTAGACGAAACGCGCGTCTGGCGTACTAAATTATAATCCTGGTACCTTTGATAACTATTTACACCACTGGGTCGATGCCACTGCTGGTGGACGTTTCGTCCCCGAGGGTATCACCAGCCCAGTAGTCAACACTTCGGTGTTGACATGAATATCAATAATGTGGTCATTTTTATAAATTTCCTGTTCACAAAACTATGAATTTTTCGAAAAAACTAAGGATTTTCTTATCCCAGGCATAGATTACCTTAGCTGTATTTGGCACAACTTTTTGGAATTTTGGGTCCTCAATGTTCTTCAACTTTGTACTTGTTTGGCTTTATAAATATTTGGATTTGAGCGTCACTGATGAGTCTTATGCAGACGAAACGCGCGTCTGGCGTACTAATTTATAATCCTGGTACCTTTGATAACAATTTACACCACTGGGTCGATGCCACTGCTGGTGGACGTTTCGTCCCCGAGGGTATCACCAGCCCAGTAGTCAATATCAATAATGTGGTCATTTTTATAAATTTCCTGTTCACAAAACTATGAATTTTTCGAAAAAACTAAGGATTTTCTTATCCCAGGCATAGATTACCTTAGCTGTATTTGGCACAACTCTTTGGAATTTTGGATCCTCAATGCTCTTCAACTTTGTACTTGTTTGGCTTTATAAATATTTGGATTTGAGCGTCACTGATGAGTCTTATGTAGACGAAACGCGCGTCTGGCGTACTAAATTATAATCCTGGTACCTTTGATAACTATTTACACCACTGGGTCGATGCAATTGCTGGTGGACGTTTCGTCCCCGAGGGTATCACCAGCCCAGTAGTCAACACTTCGGTGTTGACATGAATATCAATAATGTGGTCATTTTTATAAATTTCCTGTTCACAAAACTATGAATTTTTCGAAAAAACTAAGGATTTTCTTATCCCAGGCATAGATTACCTTAGCTGTATTTGGCACAACTTTTTGGAATTTTGGATCCTCAATGCTCTTCAACTTTGTACTTGTTTGGCTTTATAAATATTTGGATTTGAGCGTCACTGATGAGTCTTATGTAGACGAAACGCGCGTCTGGCGTACTAAATTATAATCCTGGTACCTTTGATAACTATTTACTATGAAAGTTTGAAAAAAAATCTTATCCTAGAATTGAAAGTTCATATGCACCATAATTTTTTCAAAGGTCAAAATATAGGGCTGTGCGGCATATTTTCAACGTTTATATGCCCTTAACTTCTCAGAGTTTAAACTAACACTAATTTTCATAACTACCTCTACCTTGAATGAAAAGTTACCACAGATTTCAATGTAAACAATATGCACATGTTTATTTACTGGTAACATTCCCAAGTTATGTCTCTGTAAGATGGAACACAAAGAGCATAACTGGAAACCAGTATGTAAACAAAATTAAGTTTCTATTAATATTCAAGATCTCCCCAAAAGAGGCGTGTTTTGAGAACAGCTGTATTTACAAAGTGCAACCTGAAAGGAGTGAGATCGAAAGCGACGATCGATTAAGAAGAGTCCCCGATATGCTTGCATTATCCGCAATTCGCAAAGACTCTCGCCATTTGAAAAGCGTGAAATACTGTCAGCTTTTATGTTGACCTTGATTTGTATCTTAGAAATGGATTTATACAATCTGAAAACTGTATATTAAAAAATACGATATCTAAAGTCGCATTATTGTACAATCAATGAAACTAACCTGATTAGTTAGATTGTTGTCGCAATTTTCTGCTTGTTCAGTCATCTCTGTGGTCAATTCTTAGAAAATCGTTTGTAATTGTTCAATGTGTTTTTCAACATGCATCTAATTAATCAATAATCGACGCTATGTCTATGCTATCTTAATCTGACTGCCGACATTACTTTGGTATTTAGTTTTTCTTTACTGAAAGTAAGATTTTATACTTCCCTTCTCCCTGCTTCAAATAATCGTGACGACATCGTATTCTATTTAAAGTTTTCCTTTGACAGTAAACATAATGACTATTTTTACCCAATCAAGAAGATTTAAACAAAACCTGAAGTATTCTATATAAAGAAGATTTAATTATACTACATACACTTATTGCACTTATATTAAATCTAGACCGTTGCGGTTTTAGTTTTATATGAAGCATATCTGGCTTTCCAATATTCATTAAATATGTTCATAATTAACACAAGACTTCTAGAAACACCATATTCTTTTCTAAGAGATGCAGGTACGTTTCATACTCTTAAGATGAACACATTCACATTTATAAAAGAAGTGTCAATTGGTGAATTTTTAAATTGAAAAAAAAAAAAAAAGACTTTCCAATTTCTGATGGAATATCTCAACAAAATCAAGTAAAAAAGCTGGCAATGTACATGATTGACTGACAATTAAAATATCTTGTTATGTTTGAAATAATTACTTTGTAAACCTGTGCACCATTGGAACAAGTAAATAAACCGACAGTGAACATGATTTATTGAGAATTAAAATGTCTTTTTTTGTTTAAAAAAAAATGTTAACCTATACACCATTGGCCCATTTTTCTTGAGTTCTAATTGGTATTTTGAAACTCCAAATACTCAAACGATGATGATTAATTTATTTAAGTGTTAGATATTGAGATATATAGACAAATGAAAAAAAAAACAACAATATCAAACATATATGGACTAACTAGACATAACATTTAAAAATAAATTCCATTTAAGAATATAAAGAATATATCTATTTATACATAGACGTTCTTTATATGCGACCTTCACTAGACAATATTATCTATTGTAAAAATCATAATTTAAAAAATTCAATTGTGATCAATTAGGTACCATAAAACGTTTAAAATATAGTTTTAACATTTGAAGGAATCAATATCTTTATATGTGATTTTCATAAACAAAATGATAATTAATGAGCTGTGCAAAAAAAAAAAAAAAAACAACAACAAAAAAAAAACAACAAAAAAAACACCACCAACCCTTGTTATGTGTGTGATTGAAAAAAATATACCTTTACTCTGTGATAATGCTGTCATTGTCATCAATTTGTGCTGGTGCTCAAGATTCAAGGTTTTAAATTCAACGCTTTGGTCTGGTCAAAATCACATAATTACCCAGAGATCTGTAAAAATGTCGTGTACATTTTATTATCTTGTACAGGTTCTTACTTGTACAAAAGCTTTGTATGAGTAATTACTTGTATGATGCCATCATACAAGTTATTACCTGTACAAATATAATTGTACCAGTAATTACTTGTACTTTTTTTTGTTGAGAAAAAGATAATAACTTGTACAACACAATATCTTTGAGTTGTATGTGCTTCTACTTTTGATTTAAAGAAAATGTTTTATTGAAAAACTCCTTTCTTTGATTTAGTAAGTCTGGGAAATTTTTTTGTCAATTGTCGGGTATTATTTTCCTTTTACTGTTTTCTCGTATCTATTTATTTATTTGTTTCTTGTCATAGAAACTACATGGATTTTTGAAATCTATATTGCGTTTGTTTTTCTTTTCTTTTTTTCAAATGTGTATTCTGAACTTAGTGGGTTTTCATTGTTGTTGTTGCATGGGATATACAAGAATCTGGTCACGTCCACTCTGTGTAGTATTTCTGATCGTATCCATCTGATGAGTTAAGCCTTTTTCAACTGGTTTTTATAGTTCTTTATTATGTTTTAATGTTACATCACCGTCCCAGGTAGGGGAGGGTTGGGATCCCGCTAACATGTTTATCCCCGCCACATTATGCATCTGCATGTCCAAGTCAGAAGCCTGTCATTCAGTGGTTGTGGATTGTCGATGTGTTACATATTTCTTTCTTTCATTTCTGTACATACACATGGCCGTTTGTTTTCTCGTTTGAATTGTTTTACATTCATTTCTGAATAGTAAAATGAAAGTACTTCAGTGAACTTTGACTGTAGATTTTTTTGCTGTGTTAGAAAGTGGTGAAAATTCTAAAAAAGTTATCATTATCCTTTATGGGCCAGGAAATACTACCATGCCACCTTGAGTGTAGTGTTACAAAGTATTGAACAGAACGGATATGATCTCTGCGCCGGAGACAGCCTGCCCGACAACTGCCAGTGAACATGATCTGAATCACCACTCAAAGAAAACACTTGTACTACTTCCATGACGTTAACATCAGTGCTTTCTGGTATATCCAACTCTGTCAAATCCTTTTCAATTTGATTTCGACTCATTAAACCAATCATGATTTCAACTTGTGTTCCTATTTTTCATTTTTCCGCAATATTCAGTATAACTCCTTTGATATTTCTACAGTCAATCAGACCTCTGTCTACCATTTCAATGTCTCCAATTTCTAAATCTTTTTAATCATCTTTTGACATGTGCTGTTCTTATCAAAGGGTAAAGTTCATCAACTGCACAATATAAACAGTTTCGTCTCATTTGGGAATGTGTTGTTCAATTACTGCTACATTTATAACACCTTTCTGTCCTAAGAAATATCTTTGAAGTGTTGGCTTTTTGGAATCTATCTTGGCTTCCCTTACATTACTTATATTCTCTCTATACTGTCTTACCCGTGTGAAAGCGAATTATTAGGGTTAATTATTTCTTGATATTGTTTTTCTACACTGTTTTCCATCTTAACACTCAAGTTTTGGCTTGTCTTTTTTAAGTTTTGCTCATGATATATTTGTTATTCAAAAAAGGGAAACGATTTCTTGAGAACATCAAATATAATGATTTGTACAAGCATGGAAGTAATCTTTTTCTCAGTAAAAATTTTACTAGTTATTACTTGTACAATTGTATTTCTATAAGTAATAACTTGTATAATGGCTTCATAGAAGTAATCACTTGTATAAAATGTTTGTACAAGTAATAACCTGTACACAATTATAACATGTACACGACATATATACTAATAGATTGCTATATAAATATGATGTAGATTTTTATTGAATTTCTACAAAATTGAGACTGAATAGCACTGGAAATTACACACTATTATAGAATATGTCATAAAATTTCACACCAGTCGCGGTAATAATCGATAATTAGATATTAATATTTATTACACTTCACGTTAAAATGCCAGGTTTTGATTGACTTATACGAGGGTGTGTATTCTATCACATTGCTGAGCGGGTGACAATTTTGTTTTAATGTTACCCTCTCGTCATGATAAATCAAAACTCGATTATTTAAAGGACAATGAATTGAATTTACATCAAGTATTTAAATACAATGCTTAAGTTCTACGTTTTGACTCATAATTTATTATTTGACTGTCACAATAAAAAAAAACCTCTTGCTAATATTAAGTTTTGTTATTTTTTATAATACCCGTAACGTTGTCATTGAAAAAACTTTTAAAATAATTAAATCTGTAAAAGACAATGATGATAGGACATTCAGTATAATACATTAAATGACACATAGCTGAGAGGGTGATAGACCAGATTGTTACCCCTCGAAAAAGTATTGTCAACCTTGGCTTCGCCGTGATTGACAATGTTTTCCCGGGTAATATCTGCGCTATCACCCTCTCAGCTATGTGTTATATATGTAATGTTTGTTTAGTAAACCTTTTTTCCTCTAAAAAATATATTTGTATATTGAATTCATTCTATATAGAGCTTTATAAATCTGTAGTTCATGGAAATTTACCCAAGGTTGTCAATATAACGGAGTTTTCGTCGTATGGGAAGTTAGGTTAGGTAACGCAGTAAAGAAATTGCGACGGAGTATTTTGTGATGGCATTGTTTGAAATACATAATACAGACATTTACTGACCTCAGAATTTTCACACTGCACGATTCATTCTCTTTGTACTATGTTTTTGTCGTTAGCAACGTTCGTTGTAAATTCGTGTACTGTTCTAATGTTATCTATTCCTGAGGTAGAAAACCCTTAGTATTTCAAAACGCAATGATAATTCATGACAACATAGAAGTGATGACTACTGGGGCTAGTGATACCCTCAGGGAATAAATATTTGGTCATATTCCACCAGCAGTGGCATCGACCCAGTGGTTGTAAATAAACTCACAAAACACTTGTACAAGATCACATGTATACTGTTAACTATAATGTTATTGCATATTGTCTTTTTCACCTTCCTTACAATACACTTCCCTTTTCACGAATGTTACTTACTGAATTAGACTATATACCGGATTTTTAATAAAAAGCAACACGACGGGTGCCACATGTGTACCAGGATCTGCTTACCCTTCCGAAGCACCTGACATCACCCCCCCTCCCCAGTTTTTGATGGGGTTTGTGTTGCTTAGTAATTGATGGACAATACATACCATTGCCACCAAACATAACAACTATTAATATGTTATGTGGACAGCATTTAACAAATCAACAAGAAGCAGATGACTGGTTGTCCTGAAACCAATTGAAGCATGAACATATTGATAATGGATATCAAATGGCCACGGCAAGGGTAGATGAAACCTTGTATGAAAAAATATTTAAGCATTATACATTTAAACAATGGAAGAGGTACCCAGAGGAATTGGATGCATCAGTGTTAGCTATAATACATGTACCAGTAAGAAATAATTTCGATGACCGTTACTTCAGTGACAAATATCAAGCACTTCCTACTGATGGTTATACAAAAATTCTCGAAAACATCCTTGACCGTGAAAATATAACAGTACGCCTGTCATGTGACTATTTTGGCATTGATCCTTCTACTATCTCCAACTGTACCATTATATATTCTGGACATATTGATGATTTCTTCACAAATGTTTGCTATCCTAAATTAGAGTATAGATCCGTAAACTTTGAAATTCAACGCTTGAAGAATACTACATTCTTCCAGCCATGTGCTCACGTTAATCATCTAGGTCCCGAAACTCCATTTACCAGGATAATAGATTACAAACATCTCCTCAATCAAGATTCGCCACACACCACGATTATCTCGGAGACAACATGTAGCGATGGTGATCCCTACTATCCTGTTCCAAACAAAAGAAATATGGAACTGTATGAACAATATAAAGCTTTAGCAGAGAAATATACATTTTGTTGGACGACTAGCCAGTTATAAATATTTTAATATGGATCAATCAATTTTGAATGCACTTGAGTATTGTGACTCTATTTTTTCTGTATAATTATACAGCATTTTACGCTGCTTTTAGATAAATCTGATACGCAATAAAAAGTAGAAATATTATATTTCAGAGTTTATACATACTGCTCACGAAGTGTCATACTTTTTATCTTGCTTCTCAACTGCAAATGCATTCTTCAATTCTCATTGATATGCAATAGAAATAGTATCATTATCAAGAATACTTTTGAGCGGTATAAATAAACCAAACAAAAAAGCAAGGACAACAATGACTGTACATGTCAACATACGGTCTTCTCGGTAGACAAATATCTAAACGATACTGGTATGTCAAACACCCTAACTCAAATGGAGTGGATGCCATAATTATATATGTGCCCTTATGTTTTTTTAGAATGTCAACCTTCAGATTGAATAGAAAAACAATTAATCTTACATAATACATCTTTGTTTATGGGGTTTTAATTTTCATTTTATGTAGAAGATTTTATACTTATGATAACCATAAGTGTCTTCAAAGTGTACTGAATTGTATCGCATTTGATCTTCAAGTAAGAATAAATACAAACAGAAGGTATCTTTAATAAACATTTCAAAGCAGTTTAATCATTTGTTAAGTCTAGCCTACCTTTGGTAAATTTTAGCAAAATCACATTTTTTCAAAGTACACATTCAACCATTTATTTAACAGATTATAAGAATCAATATTTGAAAATGTAAACATTGACATGTGCATGTATAACAAAGACTCTCAGAATATGTGTACATTAACTTCTATAAAACTGAAACGTGTAATTTAAACATCAGTGTAAGTACCAACATTACATTTACGCTCGTTCATAGTGTGACACCAACATCATACGTACTGGTCAGTTTGGTACAAACAAGTATCTATGTATATTCTATATTCGGTATTATAGATTCCTAGCCTTTTGAATATTGATTAAAAGCCTTAAGGTGATATTTTTTTAGCATTGCATATTACGATGTATTAAAAAAGGTATTAGAAAACGTGTTATTTCATGCTTGATAAAGCGATTATAGCATTAAAGAAGATTAAAGAACGAATAGACTAAAGGATAAACGCCGATGAAAATTTAAAAATTAAGGAAAGTCCCTAATCAAATTGAAAAATCAAACGCTCAAACACATAAAACAAATGGATAACAACTGTCATATTCCTGACTTGGTAAATGCATTTTCTTATGAAGCAAATGTCGGATCAAACTGCCTGGTTTTATAGCTAGTTAAACCTCTCATTATTTTTTTTAAACTTTTACTAGCAGCGTAAATGTCTTTAGGTAAAAATGTATCTCTAAATCACCTCAGAAACTTACAAAACCTTTAAATAGACTTATTAAGAAGGGATATAATTACGATACTGTTGTCAAGTCATTAAAGATTGCATATTTTGGCGTTAGTATTGAGTCACTGATAAGGTCTTTGCATCGGAACTAAATACATTTATTCTAAAATCAGTTGTTGGCATGACACGGGTTATGTTCTTCTCATATATGTTATGATGGTATGATACTAAACCCCTAACTGGAAGGATTGTGCCTGATGTTCATATGATGAAATCATAATCTTTCAGTCAGTTTAATTGAAGTCTGGAGCTGGCATGTCAGTAAACTGCTAGAAGTTTGTTGTTATTTATGTATTATTGTCATTTTGTTTATTTTCTTTGGTTACATCTTCTGACATCAGACTCGGACTTCTCTTGAACTGAATTTTAATGTGCGTATTGTTATGCGTTTACTTTTCTACATTGGTTAGAGGTATAGGGGGAGGGTTGAGATCTCACAAACATGTTTAACCCCGCCGCATTTTTGCGCCTGTCCCAAGTCAGGAGCCTCTGGCCTTTGTTGATCTTGTATTATTTTAATTTTAGTTTCTTGTGTACAATTTAGAAATTAGTATGGCGTTCATTATCACTGGACTAGTATATATTTGTTTAGGGGCCAGCTGAAGGACGCCTCCGGGTGCGGGAATTTCTCGCTACATTGAAGACCTGTTGGTGACCCTCTGCTGTTGTTTTTTATTTGGTCGGGTTGTTGTCTCTTTGACACATTCCCCATTTCCATTCTCAATTTTATCTAATTTCAAAGTATTCAAAAACATTATTTTATCATACGCTGCCTCATGTTCGATGGCAAATATTACAGATATCATGCTTATAAATTGTTTTGTGAGGCAGACACATTGTTTTAGTGATATACAAGTTTTTTGGATAGATTCTTATTTAACAAGCAATCATTTGTGTAGAAAACGTCTAAAACAAACAATGATTGTTTTTTTTCTATTTAAACTTTCATCACTATTGGCTTTTTCATGGCAATTAGTTTTTATTAGTGGAAGAAACCGCAGTGTACACAGAGAACTATCCGACCGTAGGGACGAAAATTGGCTATCCTTGTCAATACAAATTGGAGTCGAAAGCACCTTTCACGTGCGGGGTTTAAAATCTGTAATTATGAATGAAGCAATAATTTTCCTAACGAAAGAAACTTTTCTTCACTGTCTACAATTTTTGTTCTATATACAGTTTTGTTGTTGTGTAACCATTGTGTAAATTAAAGATATCAGGTTTTAGAAAAATTTGAGAAAAACAACAAATGGTAGCATCGGTCAAGTGAATATCATAATATCTTTTGTTACTATGATGCTGTCTCATTGATGAAAACTCGCATCTGTTTTTACCACAAACGTGTCTTATGATATTATCAAGATGCTTGATTTCTTGATTGACAACATATTTGTGACGTTCGGAGGACGTGTTTTCAACAGACTGTCGGCATCCCAATGGGAACAAACTGTGCCCCTCTACTTGCCGACTTGTTTCTTTATTATTATGAGGCTGACTTCATGCAGGAACTTCTTAGGAAGAAAGATAAGAAGTTAGCAATATCCTTTAACTCTACTTTCCGCTATATAGATGACGTTCTTTCACTAAACAATTCAAAATTTGGTGACTTTGTGGAACGATTCTATCCCATCGAATTGGAGATAAAGGATACTACAGATACAGTTAAGTCGGCTTCATATCTTGACTTACATCTAGAAATTGACAACGGGGGTCGGTTGAAAACAAAACTTTACGACAAAAGAGATGATTTCAGCTTTCCAATTGTGAACTTTCTATTTCTAAGTAGCAACATTCCAGCAGTACCTGCATACGGGGTATATATCTCCCAATTGATACGATATTCCCGTGCTTGCATTTTCTATCATGATTTTCTTGATAGAGGGTTACTGCTCACAAGGAAGCTATTAAACCAAGAGTTCCAAATGGTGAAGTTGAAATCATCCCTTCGTAAATTTTACGGACGCCATCACGAGTTGGTTGACCGTTATGGAATAACCGTTTCACAAATGATATCGGATATGTTCCTTACGTCGTAACTACAATCCCCTTCCCTTTCATGAATGTGACCTACCGAATTAGACTATTTACCGGATTTGTAATCACATAAGCAACACGACGCGTGCCACATGTGGAGCAGGATCTGCTTACTCTTCCGGAGCACCTGAGATCACCCCTAGTTTTTGGTGGGGTTCGTGTTGTTTATTCTTTAGTTTTCTATGTTGTGTCATGTGTACTATTGTTTTTCTGTTTGTCTTTTTCATTTTTAGCCATGGCGTTGTCAGTTTGTTTTAGATTTATGAGTTTGACTGTTCCTTTGGTATCTTTCGCCCCTCTTTTATGGTTATATTTTCGTCGTTATGTTGCTGTATCATTGACATTTAGCCAACTTCTTTTTGATGCACATATCTATTTTTGCACATGCAGTTAAGATGTTATTGCATGCTTAAAAGTGAGAAAAGCATTAGAGAAGATCTAAGAACGAAATAGAAAAAAGAATAAATGGTCTTTTTTTCACAAATGACATGTTTAGTCGCTCGTATTCGGTTGTCTTAAAATATAGTTCCTGTCATTCTTATGTATGTAACTATCATTACTCTGTCTTTTCGTACAAAATGCATGGCATAGAATTATTAGTTGTGTTATTTCTTTTGCAGTGAATTATTTCACCATTTGTTTTCTTTGAAGCTGTTATGCTGGGATTGTGGAACTATTTGTCAAAGTTGAATGACAGGCAACTGTGTCTATTTAAAACGCGTAATAGAAAAACCGCAGCTTTAAAAGTGAGACTTTTCCTATGCGCCTAATGACTTCATTTCTTGTCTAAGCAGATCAGAACAGATAAACAACCGAGTACATGTCAAGATGTGCGTCAGATTTTCAACTTTCGGGTGATTTAGTAATTGTATACCTAAAATAGGTGAAAGTAAAAAAAAATTCACTGGGAACTCAAGAGCTTAAACCTATAGATCTAAGTTTAGCAGGGACATATCTCTATAGATGTTTTTTTTGTCATATTTTCACATAGGATCTTTACAAAGACTGTCAATGAATCAATTTTTTGACCCATAAGGACATGTCTGCTTAGCTACCGAATGATGCAATCAAAACGAGATTTAACGACTAATTCATTGAAATTGCTCAATTATTGGACAGAAACACACCCTTTTCCATAATTAAAAAAATAGATAGTTTATAAATACGGATGTCGACATAAAGTAAGAAAACGAACTAACAAAACTTGAAAAAGTTTAATTAAGTTTAAATCTTAAAGAGAAGGTTAACATAGGATAGACAAAATGACCTTAAAGCGCAAACCCAACCTCAATGGCTATATTGATTTATCCTCAAAACCCCTTCATTGTATTTTTTAAAATTTATCTTTAACCATAACTATCGATGTAAATGTATAAAGGTATAACTGTATTTGATTTTAAAGTATTCAAAAACAGTATTTTTTTTAACACTGCCTCATGTTCAGTGGCAAATATTACAAATATCATGCAGATTGATTGTTGAGTGAGGCAGACAAATTGTTTTAATGATATAAAAGTTCTATTTGATAGATTCTTGTTTAACAATTGATATCATTTGTGTAGAAAACGTCCGAGATAAGTAATGATTGACTTTTGCTATTCAACGCTACTTTAATCACTATTAGCTTTTTCAATGCAAGCCAGGTGTTACTAGTAGAAGAAACCGGAGTGTCCGCAGAGAACAATCCGAACTTAGGCACGAAAACTGTCTATCTTAGTCAATAAAAAATGGCAGTCGAAAGTACATGCCACTTGTGGGATTCAAAATCTGAAATAAGTAATGACGCAATAATTTTACAATCGAAAATCAGTTTTATTCTAATTTATAGCTATATAGGTTACTGTTTCAACTTGTGAAGTTTTATTTCTTTTTTTTATAATGAATTTTCTTTATTGTAACAAATAGATTAACACAACGTGTATGAACAAAGGTATACAGAATGACATTTTCACACAAAGGAAGTATTAAATAATAAAACAACAATTGAATATATATGATGTGCAATAATAGGTTGAAAATAAATAAATATCTTATAACATTGAAATCTTATGTGTTCTTGCAATATACATAAGTGGTGTTTCAATCAAATTTTAACATTTATTATTTATTCTATGATAGGGGCCCAGGGACTCCAGTATTTGTTATATTCCTCTACAGAGAGGTTTTTAAATGAAATGTATTTTTCTAAGTTCAAGTGTTCCTTTAAATAGTTTTTTAAAGCATTTAGATTTGGCAAAACTTCTTGTAGTTTTGTTCTGTAAAAATAAAGCATTTAGATTTGGCAAAACTTCTTGTAGTTTTGTTCTGTAAATGTAGTATTTTGAAAGTAGAATAATCTTATTTTTAACAAAATTCAATTTAACATTTTCGTAGATACCAAATAAAATAATCATAATATTCAAAGGCAGTTCAATATTTGTCATTTCAAAAATCCAGATGTTAAGTGCATGCCAGAGACTTGCAACCATCGGACAGCTCCAAAATAAATGTTCTATGGTCTCTGGTCCTTCTTTACAAAATGTACATATGTTGTTACTATTTATTTTCATCTTGTAAAGTAGTGAATTAGTCCCCAAAATTCTATGGATAGTTCTATATTGGAACCAGCAAAGCTTAGTGCTTTTACTATATTTTGTACACGAAGTGTTTATTTTTTTCCAGTTAATACCAGTCATATTAAGATGGTTCTCCCATTTTTCCTTTGCAGCAAATGTAACATATTTTTCAATCAATACTTTGTACATTTCCCTTGAACCTTTTTTTGATTCAAAAAAGATACTTATGTTAAAAGGTAGTATTGCATGAATTTTTTTCTCCTTTACTTCAATATTGATCGTGTTTAACCACTTATTAAGCGAGTGCGCTATTCCATAATAATGTAAACTATTTGGCCTAAATTGATATAATTGTTGGAAATTTTGAAATGACATAACTTTGGCTTGGTCATCTAACAAATCTTGTACTGTCCAAATTCCCGCATTTGCCCAGTTTTTATAGTAGACTCTTGAACCACCAATTTTAAAGTTTTCTACCTCCCATAAAGAATACGATAGAATTTCATCAATACATCTTGGTTTTGTAATTTGATTAAGGGTTTTCCAAGCATCAAAAACTTCTTGCCAAAATTTATTTGTTGACCTTTTAATAGGCCCAATATAACTTATTTCAATAAAATTTATTTGCTCCACAATAGAGACTAATCTCACCCACTTTGAGTTCGAATTATACAGATGTCTTACCCATGTAAGTTTTAGTCCCTGTATAAATGCTTTTAAATTTAGCATTTTTAAACCACCCTTATAATAATCTTGACATAAAAGATCTCGCTTGACCTTATCTGGTTTATTATCCCAGATAAAAGCATACATTTTATTTGTTAAATTACGTAACATATTCTCATCTGGACTAGGGATAGATAGAAACAGATGATTTAATTTAGCTATGACCAAAGTTTTTAAAATGGTAATCTTTCCAAAGGGGGTGAGATACTGTTTTGACCATTTTTTCAAAGTGTTGTCTATATTATCTAAAACTGGCCTATAATTTAAATTAATCATTCTATCTAGGTCGACTGAAAACGTAATTCCAAGCAACTTAAATGTACTGGAGCCCCATTTCAATCCCCACTTTACACAAATTTGATCCTGGCTATGTTTTTTGCTACCTATCCAAATAACACTTGTTTTTTCTATATTAATCTTAAGTCCCGAGATTTCAGCATACAATTGGAGAACACGAAGAGATGCATCGAGCGATTCTGGCGAGCCATCTAATATCAATGATGTATCATCCGCATATTGAGAAAGTACAAATTCTGTAGCATCTATAGTAATACCCTTTATCTCCCTACTATTTCTTACCAAAATGCCTAATATTTCTGCACATAGCAAGAAAATATAAGGGGATAAAGGATCTCCCTGTCTACAGCCTCTCTCTATAGTGAAGAATTCTGACAGACAACAGTTTTGTGTCACCGCAGCTGTTATATTGTTATAGAAGGTTTTAACCCAGGATATAACGGATTCACCAAAATTAAAATATCTTAATGTATCATAAAGAAATGACCACGAATGGAATCAAATGCCTTCTCAAAATCAATCAGCAAGATAATTCCGGGAATATTATTTTCTTCAGTAAAATGTAAAATATCATATATTAAACGACAATTTTCGCCTATATATCTACCTGGAACAAAACCAGTTTGATCCGAACTTATTAATTTTGACAAAACAGATTTTATTCTCTCTGCTATACAGCTTGATGCCAATTTATATGTAGAATTTAGTAGAGTAATAGGTCTCCAATTTTTAAGAAATTGTTTTGGTTTACCATCTTTTGGAATACATGTAATCACTCCCTGCCTCTGGGTGACAGACATTTGGCCCTTCCCATATCCAAAATTTATAGATTTAAGGACAAATTTACCAACATCAATCCAAATAAATTTGAAAAATTCTGCAGTGAAACCATCAGACCCCGGACTCTTGTTATTTTTCATCCTCTTTAATGCTGCAGTTAATTCAGAAATAAATAATATTTCCCTCCAATAACTGCTTTTCATCCTCGCTAAGCTTCGGTATCTCGTCATAACAAAAGTCCTGTGTTAAAAATCAACCTTTTTCAAACAATCTTGTTTTCTATAAAGTTTTTCATAAAACACCTTTGTCTGATTTAAGATTTCTTTTTGTTCTTCCACTATAAAACCATTTTCTAAAGTAAGTTTTTGAATAGTCTTATTTATATAATTTCTAGTCTCTAGATTTAAAAAAAAAATTGGTAGGTTTTTCTCCTTCTTCAATCCACTGACTTCTTGACCTAACATATTGTCCCTGAACCTTCTTTTGTCTATACATTTTAAGTTCTGCTTTTTTCTGATCAATCTCTTCCAGATTTTCTACAGTTAGAGCATTTTCTTGTAATTGTTTTAATTTTGAAATAATTTCATTTTCAATTTTTATACCCGCCTTTTTTTTATAAGAGGCATATGAAATAGTTTTACCGCGTATTTCTGTGAGTAAAGTTTCGAAAAATAACTGGTCATCAACAGTAAATTCAATTTCAGAGTTGTCAATATTTTGTAAATTTTCATCTCTATATATCTTGACAGCATATTGTTCTTTTACTATACTTATGCGTTGTTGTTTTTTTATATCTTTAACATAGTCAGTAGCATGAAGAAGGGAATTATTAAACTTCCAAAGGCCTCTGCCTTTTATAAATTCATTAATCTTGAAAGAAAAGACCACAGGTGAATGATCAGACCTGTAACTATTATCAATTTTAACATCGTTAACAAAGTGAAAAATATTATCAGATATCAGAAAAAAATCTAAACGAGATTGTTTAAAGGTTTTTTTCCCCTCCAAGTAAATCTTTTCAAATCGGGGTATAATTCTCGAAATGGATCAACTAGATTAAAGTCTTCCATCAGCTGTAATGCTTTTTCTCTAGACTTTGGGTTGTTGATATTAACATAATTATGGGTGTCGAGATTAAAACTTTGAATGAGGTTAAAACCACCACAAAGAATACAAGATAGGTTATCAAATTCCTCAATAATGTCTGCCACCTTTTGAAAAAAGCAAGGAGTGTCTACATTTGGCCCATAAATATTTACTAAGGTAATTCTTGTAATGTCCAATCCAAGAAGATTTCCACCCTCATCTTTATTAACTTTGTGAATTTGAAGATCAAAGTTTTCATTAAAAAAGATGGCCACACCTCTCTGATTGGATGTAAATGAATTGAAAAGGCATTCTCCCTTCCACTGATTTTTAATGTTTAATTCATCTTGTTCTGTAAAATGTGTGTCCTGAAGACAGTATATATTAAAATTCTTTGACTTTAAATAGTTCAAAACATCTCTCCGTTTCTCCTTTGTATAAAGACCTTGACAATTATAAGAAATTATTTTAAGAATATCACCCTTCATGCATGCATTTAGCTTTATCAATATTTATAACTCTAATGATGAGTGAGTATACATGAATATACCATGAAATTTGTGAAATCAAGGGACTTTTAAAATTCTTTTCCTTTAAAACAGTATAGTTTTTCCAGATCTGTGAAACCTTAAGACATATTTGTAATTTACAATAAATACATATATATGAAAGCATAAAATACAATAGCAAGACAGAGTCCAACATTAAAATCAATTGCTAAATCTGCACTCTGAGACATTCACTGTTGTTGTATAGGATATTCACTCTAAATGGTCTAAGGGAGATAACTCAGAAGAAATTTTATTAAATACATTGGATTCAGATGGAAATTTAATTTGAGCAAACCCAACAGTGAATATCTGTATAGTTCATGTTATGTACATATTTTGAAAGGTTATTTCATTCCTATAATTTCATATTATTTTTAATTTCCTTACTGTCATTCTTTCCAACACACAAAGACACTTTTCCATTATATGTGGTTATGGCAAAAAAGAAAAGATCACAAAAGAAGCACAAGTATACAAATGTCCATTGTTCTGCCTTCAAATTCATGTATTTGGTTTTGATGTTATATTTGTTATTTTCGTGGGATTTTGTCTGATGCTTGGTCCGTTTCTGTGTGTGTTAGTTACATTGTAGTGTTGTGTCGTTGTTCTCCTCTTATATTTATGCGTTTCCGTCAGTTTTAGTTTGTTACCCCGATTTTGTTTTTTGTCCATGAATTAATGAGTTTGAACAGCGGTATACTACTGTTGCCTTTATTTACTTTTTTTATTCAAGTCTGATCCAGTCAGATTTGTCAATATTTTTATCATAAGATGTTGTCTGTCTAACACGTTCATTCTTTTTGAAAACAGTTTTAGTTAAATGAACTATATATAATCGAAATAAGCCTATTATGTACAATATTTCAAGACTGTCAGAGTTGTTCAATTGACTACATGTAGATATTGGAGTTTCTATGTTTGTCCTTTGTATCTATGTATTAAACAAAACTCCCATGTCAAATATACAGATTTATATGATCCTATGTCTATTTACAAGGCAGAGATGTTTTATACTCATTATATCTCTGATACATTTGTACAATTAAAGATCAATATTCTTTATGAGATGTAGCTGTAAATATATAAGATTTATCTAAATGTTAATATTTCTTGTTTAAAAGAACAGTGCGTAGTTTGAGAGACGATTTCAAAAAATTAGGAACTCTGACTGACTTCAAATGTAGTATCACTATATATATATGTAGCAATACTTTTGTATCACGTGTAAATCAAAATAATGCATGATCAATATATCTTAAAAACTAACAAAACTATCTAACAATCGAACACAGACTGCACATCCTGAGTGTGTGTATGCTTATCATATTAATGAGTTAGTTTCAGCAAAGATTGTGCAAAGCTTAGTACAGTACGGTCATTATAATGTACATGTACCATCAACACAAACAAGGAAAGATAATTTTAAACAAAGTGTCTCATTCTTAATTTGAAATAAACATCACTTTAAAACTAAAAAGTGGTCTGTACTTTACATATTCTAGCTTCAACTCATTTGTGTCAGTCTGTATTTGATTTAATAAAGTAAAGCATATAGCAACCACAGCATTAAGCACATTATAGCAGTTTAAAATAAAACTAAATAACTAGCAAGAGCAAAATTATAAATAACTATATAAGCAGCAGAGAATAAACATATAAATGAATAATAAAGGCAAAAATTTCAACACAGCAAGTTGGAAAATGAGTATATATAAAGCAGAATTAGCATGTACATTAATATATGTGTCTGCCAATATATCGCAGACAGTCAGGCAAGAAAGCATAGAGAGCAAGCAAAACTAAAGTAATAAAAAGCAAAAAATAAATAAACAAAAAAAAACAAAAATAAAATATTTGCATAAATAGATAATAAAGCTGATATGAAATTCCCAGTTCTATACTTACATTTTGGTATCAATTTAATAATGGTTTCTGTGAAAATATGATAAAGAAAAAGGTTATACATATACATGTATTTAAACAATAGATGAAAAAGCAAATTGATCCAATTCTGTTTAGTGTTCATTTAGCTAAATTACTGTAATTTTTTTTTTCTCAGGGTAAGTCTATAGTTTGGTATTAAAGAATTATCTTATAAGTTATATGTAATAAAATAGATATCTACATCTGCCTATAAAGTTCTGTAGTTTCTCACAAATACAAAAATGTAGGTCACAACAGCCTATATATATATAACTATGGCCATGGCTTATTGATGTACAAGTACAATTTTGTATATATATATATATACATGTAAACAAAAATAACAAAGTGTATATTGTTATGTATTGCTTATCATTCTCTTGCGCTCCATGGTTCTCCTCTATTTTTCCGGGTTTCAAGTGTCATATGTGCCCCGACATCTCGAATGCGTGTTTGCAATTTGTCTTTTTTCGGTATTTTGTAGGCTACGTGAGACAGAAGGAATCTTTCCTCTTTCATGGATATGGGTAGATCATCTAAAATACGAATTTGACTACCTTTCAAATTGTGGGCACTGGACATAATGAGTTGTTTATCTCCATAGTGGATAAATCGAACGATAATTAGTTTGGGTCCACAACCCCTTGTTGGTCACGGTGAGCGTTAGCAATCGGAATGGCATTTGCTTTTCTCTGTTAGATTTTTAGATTTTCGCTAAACAACTCACGAGTAACAGAATAGTTATTCTCGTCAGCCTTACTGTCATCAATACCATAAATCATAACATTATATTTTCTTTCATGCTTTTCAAGCAATGTTACCTGATCCTTTAATTCATTCATCTGGGTTTGAAGCTCATATTTTTGTTTTTGTAATTTTTCACCTTCAATTGCTTGTATTTGCAGATCCATACCTGCAACACCCTGTTCCAACTCTGTGAAGTCTCGTCTTAAAGTGGTTATTTCTAATTGTGATTCATCGTATTTTGTTTTCAATACATGCACGTCAGTTTTCACTTCATTGATCATACCTGTTAAATTATGTTCAACTTTTTGAAGTTGCTGTGAAAAGTCACTTACTTTTTTATCAACTCCCATTATGAGGCTTTTGAAGTTTTATTTCTTATCAATATTGTGATAAGAAACCAAAAATTTCAATGGTCTTTGTTCTAGGAATTATGCAAGTTTTTGATTACAGGCAGTCAAGGTCAGCATGGTCATGGCATGCTCAGGGTCAATACTAATTATTATTGGCCACAAATTTAATTTACTAATGATGATAAAAAGTTAAATCACAAAAATACTGAACTCCGAAGAAAATTCAAAACGGAAAGTCCCTAATCAAAGGGCAAAATCAAAAGCACAAACACATCAAACGAGTGGACAACAACTGTCATATTCAAAACTTGGTACAGGCATTTTCTTATGTAGAAAATTGTTGATTGAACCTGGTTTTATAGCACTAAACCTCTCACATGCATGACAGTCGCATCAAATTCCATTATATTGACAACGATGCGTGAATAAAACAAACAGGCATAACAGGCAAAAATGTCAAAATAGGGGTGTAAATTTTGACAATGCAATTTCCCATAGGAACTCCTTTTACGGCTAAAACTGTACGACTTTTACTATGAAGTTTGGAAAAAATTTATCTCCTAGAATGGAAAGTTCATATGCACTATTATTTTTTTCAAAGATCAAAATATAGGGCTGTACGGCATATTTTCAACGTTTATATGCCCCGAACGTCTATGAGTTTAAGCTAACACTAAATTTCTTAAATACCCCTACCTTGACTGTATGATTTCAATATATACAATATGCATATGTATATTTACTGGTAACACTCCCAAGTTATGTCTCTATGAGATGAAACATAGAGATCATAACTGGGAACCAGTACGTAAACAAAATTCATTATATATGAATATTCTACATCTCCTCAAAAGAGGGGTAGTTTGAGAAACAGCTTTATTTACAAAGTGCATTCTATAGGATCAAGAGATTTTAAGCACTGGGACCAAATTGTAAATTTATCATTAACTTTGGCGTAGAATCGCGTGTTTGACCCCAGAATGTAAACGTCACACAGTTAAAGATATAAAATAATTTTATCGTTCAAAGTATGAAAAAAATATAACAGAACAATAACACAATGGCGGGATGTTTAAAGTACAGAAACACGTAATATGTATCAAAGAAACATAAAAAAAAAGTCACAAGGACAAATCACACAAGTAAAATTGAAAAATAATCCAAACAACACAATGACGGGATGCATAAGTAGAGACCCACGTCAAATGTATATCGCCAAAAACAGACCAAACAGTTAAAGTAATACTAATAATAACAACTAAAAGAACACTTTAACTCGTTATTAAGAAAAAGTGCATGATAACTCTTATCAAGCGTCTAGTTGCGACCGCATTCTCGCAATTACACTAAATGCCATTAGACGCTATTCTTGTTTTGCCAGAACAGTAAACATTTTCTTTTTTCAAGTTTGTTCCTGAAAGAGGCATTATACAATTACTGCCGAGGTATTCCGAAAGGTCGGGTCCCGATTATAACAACAAAGTAAACAAAGTGAATCAGGTACTGTCTTCAAAAAACTTTGTTGTCTGATAAAGTTCATTTAAATGATGAAGGTATGCACATCAACGCTAAAAGTATTCGTGCAGCTGTCGGTAGTGAAAATCGTGAAATAATTAAAAATTAATAAAATCAAAATGAGATATCAAACGATACGTTTACATAGTTTGCTTATAATAATTAAGGTTAATGACCCCTTTTGTGGCCTGTTAATTACGAAGTTTTTAAACTGCAATATTATCAAAACAGCAAAGATAATGAATAATAGAGATGGACCATTTTGTACACATATCAAGGGGAAACTTCGTGCAAAGCATTATTATATATAGTTTAATTGCATTTAGTAGAAAAAGAGAATTTGGTGAAATTAAAACCAGGATTTTTGTAGAAAATCCACAGACTTTAATACAGAGATTTTGGTTATAAAATTTTAAACATAGATTACTCATGTGTTATTCTATAATCAGCTGGCGTTTATTGTTTACAAAAAGTCCTAAACAGCCTTTAAATTCGAAAACACCTCGTGCTGAATCACGAAAGTCGAGCGCACCTTAAAAGGTGTACTTGAATTGGTCCTTATTTATATTTGTTTTAACCAATATCTAAATTTATAAACATGTTTTAAGGAAATCATTGCTAGCACTGCATGCAATAATCCTTTATCTTTTAAGCATTGAATTGCCAAATATGAGAATACAAGTCGAAAGGCTGTGGATTTTCTATAAAATTTCCATATGTTTAGCATTGAATCAACTCAAGGGTACATAATCCTTAAAAAGCTTTTATGCTATTATCTGTACAGGTACATCATTGTTTTATTATTCATGAAAACTTATACATCAGTTATTTAATACTTTATTTAGTA
The DNA here is from genome assembly GCF_965363235.1 of Mytilus galloprovincialis. Lineage (NCBI taxonomy): Eukaryota > Metazoa > Mollusca > Bivalvia > Mytilida > Mytilidae > Mytilus > Mytilus galloprovincialis. The sequence continues at coordinate 39,935,527 of NC_134850.1, read as the reverse complement.
TATACAAAGATTTGCAGACAATCAACTGCTCTTGCTTAATTTATCAAATTATTGTAGCACACAAATAAACTCATCATAGATACCAGGATTACATTTTATATCTATATACATAGTTTTATTGCCATCGTTATGGCTATGGTAATCATATACGTCAGTGCAATTTTGTAAAATGGATCAATTTGCATTGGATTTATATGTTAATATTTTTATTATTATACATTCATATGGTTAACCATCTTTACATAGTGCACTTTTGTATTTATGTATCAGATTCGATGGTTTCATTTATATACTGTTTTACATGTACCATTCACTTACATAGTTATATTCATGTATGGTTACAATGTAGTTGTCATATTATATTGCATGAGTGTGTTCCACATTGTCGAAGTGTGATCTTTCTATATGTACAATATACACTGAATAGTATTAAATAAGTGATAAACGCATATTTTTTTGATGTTATATTGTAAGTTTACAGGCATTATCAGGTATTCAAAATATATTTGTGTGTGCTTTAAAGATGCCTAAACAAAGAGCTGCCCCTTCCGACTCAACAGAAAGTTACCTTGTCAAAGATCCCGTGGTACTGACTGAAACTACTTATCCACCAAGAGGGCGAAAACGAGTCCGAAACAATTGTCTAACTACATCAACAGCTTATATGATGAGCAGTGCAAGTACAACAGCACAGCCAACAGCGGATGAAAAAGCTGCAGAAATGATCACTCAGTTGAGGGGAGCTGGTTTACACTTAACCGACAGCAGTGGAGTCCGCATATCAGATGACAGATTGTCAAGTGTGTGTGGTATACGTTCTAGTGCAACACAGGAAGTGGTCACCGGCCCTGATTTCCCAACAGAGAGTAAGCATACATTGCCGTCGTCACCCTGACACAACGCCCACTGCTCATTGGTACCACCTGTGACGTCAGATTTATCAGTTGCAGGATACTTCACAGCCATTATATACGTAGTCATACCACATCTTCTTTTTTATATTAACAACACAAGAAAGACCAATCATTAGGTATTGACAACTCTGTTACAGTCAGTTACTAATTTAGAAATACATACCCTTGGGTTTTAATTTTCTGCGAAAAAAATCAGAAAAGAAATTATGTCTGATAGTTATTTGGATTTTGTCACCCTTTCTTCAAATTTTAATGAAGATTAAGACGATGAAGTTCTTTTAAGTTCGAAAGCAGTTAAATTTCTACCTAATATGCAAAACCAAATGTATGCATTGTCGTTTTGGTTTTTTGTTGTAATGCAGTGTTTCTATTGTTTCGTTGTTTTCCTCTTATAGTTGATGTGTTTACCTCAGTTTTAGTTTGTAACCCGGATTTGTTTTCTCCAAATCGATTTATAACTTTCGAACAGCGGTATACTACTGTTGCCTTTATTTGACAATCCATCGTTTGACTGCAGCCTTTAAATTTTTTATATCTATATATTATGTAAACCATGTGAACATTTTTTAAGTCATCAAATATTCATATGATATTAGGACAATGTCAGAGCAATTTAGGTTTAACATAGCAAAAGCATATGATGAAACATTTAGAAAGGTATGCAGAGGGATGAAATTTTATTGGATAGTTGTAAATGATGTTCTTTGGCGCAATGCCTTTTATGATAATTTAAATCATGCAAATACTAGTACCAATTATGCATCAAATAATCAATCCAATAAACAAATGGAAGTCCTCCCTTTGAACGCCGGGTTCAGCACCAAAGCAGTCAATTCCCACCTGGTTACTGCTAGACTCACTGTCGAACAGGTGGCTGCTCCAGTGACAACTGCAAACATAAGCACCAATGTGTGAAACATGATAAAAAAAAAAACATGCCACAGTCTTATGTAAAGAGTGGCTTACAACCCACAAGTCTACCAATACCAATAAATGTAAATAAATGAAACATTTTCCTCAAAGGATATGACAGAGCAAGGAAATTCAACTAAATTCAGAGTTTAAGAATAGATAATTTCAAATTAGAGGGGTTTCACATTTGCTTGATGATTTCTTTTTTGTAGGGGAAGTAAATACTAACAAGTGTTCTGAAGCACTTAACACATTTTTTTACTGTATCAAAAACTTTAATTACCTACAACATGCTTAACAATATATAGCATTGAGGTTGATTCTAGGGCTATGGTAGCTCGATAACCAGAAAAAAATAGCAACAAAAAAAAAGAAGGTTATTCATCGAGAATTGCATTCTCTTTTAGATTTATTGAATTTTGCCTGTAGTGTCGTATTTCTATACCTAAGAAGATTATTTGATCTAACAATGGGTCATATCCCAATTATGGAATAACACTTAATTCAGAAGCTGGTGCCGATTTGAGGGCATGGTTTGATTTTATGTCTTAATACAATGGAAATCTATATTCTTATTTAAAAAAATGAGATCCTCCAAATCAGACGCAGCTGGAGAACATGGGGAATATGCTGCTGGTTTTGGCGGTACTTGGTTTGAGGGAGAATGGCCTCTAAATATGTTTCAATTACACTAATATTATCAATAAAACTTCGTCATTTGAATTAAATTAGTCCGCAGACTAGTTTTGGCATCGTTAAAGTTTTATATTCATTTTAAAGCAGATATTATTCAGGGTTAGGCAAATGTAGTTTGCGATTTGTTGTCTGGCTTTTCTTTTAAGAAAGCCCAACATATAGCTCATTGGTTAACATGGATAAGTCTAGCTCCAGTTTCAGTGCAATATCATCTTTTGAATTTATGACGAGAACATTATTGCAGGCTTCACTATCATCTTCAACAAGGGCATCTTTTAATATGATGTAGGAAGCATAAGATCAATTTTGTAAGTAACGCTTCCCTTTATCACATGCTTATCTATCCACGCATATGATGGTTTTTCATTTTATGAGTTTTCTGTTCTTGCAAAATTATAAACCGTCTACAATAGCATCTTATATTTCTGTTATGTTCAAAAGTTAAATAAAAAAAATTACCAAGTGTAAACAAAATTTGAGGAGTTCCTGTGACATTAGAATGCCCTTTACAAAAGAGATATTATCAAAATTATTGTTGAACGTTTCCCCTGTTAAACCGGGTCAGTTCAACCAGTTCTAATTAAAGGCTATGATGTTCTTGGCATTTCATTGTTTCCTCATGATAGGAGAAATTGCAGTTAAAACCAAAAAAGAAAATTACAAAGTTTTACAGTTCTCAGACATTTTGCTCATCTTTTATCTATAGATATATATTTTGTCTTTGGTTATACTGTTACACTCTGTGTAACTTACGCATATTAGTTACCTCAATCTTGGTAACAGGTTGAATTCAACCTCAAGTTTAACAATTAAAATGCAAACAGTATGACAAGCCGGTGATGAGAATGCTAAGTTCTAAAAGGGTTGCTTTACATTGATATGTCTACTTGCCAAACAGGTCAGGCAGTGGTTAACTGCCTCATTTGTAATTTTTACTATATTTTTGATTTTGAATAATCTGTATTTTCTGAATTTTTCTTTTTGTCATAAAACTAGACTCCAAGGATGTCTCGGGTGGCGCTCTCGCCAAATCTTGGACTTGGGGATTGTGGCGGTATTTATTCCCCGTCTTTGCAATTTTTGTCATTTATTCAGTTTTGTTTTATGAAATAATTCCCCATAACTGTCAGTTGTATAATGCTTTTATGATATTCTGAATAAATGAATCTTTTCACAAATCTCGAGTTAGATATTCTGCAAATGAACTCGCATCGTTGGTATCATTTTCTATGTCATTTCTTAGGTCAAGAAGAAATATTAAGATGACAAAAACATATTTTGGAAATGAAAACAGCAACCTTGACAAAGTTTGCCTTTACATATGATTTATTCATTAGGAAAATTTAGTGTTGAATGATGTCATATTTATACACCTTTTTCTACAATTAGGATAATCAAGGAGGTTATATGTGAAGGAGAGAGGGTGAAAGACGATAATTACACATAAAAAGTTACCGACTTTTCTGTAAGTGGGTGATAATTAGTTGAGATCGACTCTGTCACAGAGGGAGATTTTGTCCTTATTACATACCAGAGTAAGAACGGAAACACCCGAGGTATCATAAACTGACCGGTTATACAATTATTGACATGCTAAAAGGATTTTTTGTAATATTTTTTATTAAGTAATTAAAAATTAAAACTTTATGTTAAAAGTAAACTTACAACCAATAGAAATGAAACGAATATCCGTCTCATTGCCGTCAATGTTAATATCAACAGAAAGTCATTTTTACGTTGTTCCCGATAAATTTCTCTATGTTTCAACTGCAAATATTCCTTCCGGTCGTTACCGGTCACCGTAACTAAAGTACTTTGCATATTCGTATATTTTCTATGATTATTACCTGCCAATTCTCATAAACAGAAATTGAAAGGTGAAGCAAAAATCTTTGTTTAAAGAAATGTAGTGTTGAATAAAAATCGCACACTACTGTGGATTCATTTTTATTCGTGGTATACCAATTTTCGTGGATTTCGTGGGTCACAGCGAACCACGAATTTAAGAATTCAACGAAGAATAATCCCGATAAATGTGTATGGAGTGGGATGTTTATTTCCGGTTATGTTATGCATTTCTAGTAAAGTGTTGACTAGCGATAAACATTGTAACATAACACGTGTTTTTTATTGAAAGAAGATACAAGTATTTCAATTAAATCAATAATAAATAAATCGAATATCAGTGATAATTTACTTTTTAAAATTGATTAAAACTTCATGGAAAATAACTGCAAGTTGTTAATTACCGTGTCATAGATTAGTTTGGTTTACTAGTGATTGAAAATCAATGGGATTAAGTACGGGGATATTGCCCGTAGGTAATATTGTTTATGACAGGAACATTTATTTTCACACCTTTTACTTATATGACTGTTTATTATATCGTGATTAGGGAAATAAGCTTTCAATCAAAAAGTTTTGATTGCATTATAGAATTCCGACAAGCATTTATAAATTGTAAAACAAACAAATAATAAGTTGTCTTTGTCCATTATTGTAATAGAAGTTTTTAATGAACACTTTAAACCTAAAATGACCAGGCGAGGATTTTGACAATCAAAACTTTTTTCAATGAATTCCTTCTTTTTTGTTTGTTTTATTATTGATCACACCAAGGAGGTTATATGATCTCCTAAATCAAAAAGAAATTCACAAATTACGTATCTGATTTTTTGTTTGTTTGTATTCAGCGATCCACGAATTTACGTATACCACGAAACGTCTTTTTTTCTCTATCCACGAAAATTGATACCCACGAAAATAAATGAATCCACAGTAAGTTTCCTTTAAACCCTCATAACTTTGTCGTTTCTTTATCTTTTTTTAACCGAAGACAGACGATTGATTATGAAATTGCGCGTCAAATCTTTTTCCATATCATAAACACGTTACCAAAAATACACCTGAACTTTAATTACCCAGTCACGTGACATATGCGATTTATCAATAGCCCCAACTGCTCGCGGTAACAGCCCGGTACATCAGAGAGCCATGTCAAGTGGGTGATAAACATATCGGTTTCTTTATAATTTGATCATTTTTCTCTGATCGAACTGCTATCCTGGGAATGCTAATTTTGTATCAAGCAAAGTGTTCACTCTCCTTCTCATATAACCTCCTTGGGATAATTAAGAGTTTGTCATAGTTAATTGATATTTGTCCATTGATGACCATATACTTGCCTCAAGCTCTTTTGATTTTAATTCTTTTTCTGGATTGCTCTCTAATTACTAAACATCCTAAATATTTCCCTATTCTATGTGTATGAAATGTCATCTAGTAATCTCCAGTAACTTGTGATAAACTGACCCCATCACAATCTTTAGCAGTTGTTGATTCTGTCAAGGTTACACTCTGGAAATGCAGAACATATGTCTACGCTACGGCTTTCATAACTTCAAGGACCTGATAAACATTATATTAAAAAAATACCACAAAGACTGAATTACATACACACGTTTTATTTCTTATAACTTCCATGTGAGAAAAAAGCTTAGTAATGAGTCAACACTTCCAAAAAAAAAAAGCCTTTTTAACATTTTATTAATTAAGATATAAACAAATATTTCTCAAATATGTATCGAGCATAAAGCTAGGTAATTATTTCATTACAGAATTAAAATGAGCTTTATTAAAACAGTGTATATTTAATCAATTACAAAAGTTTAATGCGGGAAGTGACATGGCATGCCCTTTCAATATTGTATATTTTTTTCAATGTTCTCGCAAAACACATAGACTGGCTAAAGATCTCTGCAATTTCTTTATTATCATTTTTATGCAATCTTACTGCAAACTAACTTGCCGCACGTTTGCGACAAAAACCTGCAATGTTTGCATGAAGATAGTATGCAGTTAGCTGCACACATTTGCAAATGATCCGGAAACTTGTTTGTAGCAAACCTGCAACAGATCTTCTGTACGTTTGCAGCAAACATTTCAGTTCTATAAAAGATGCGAGGACAATCTCAGTCATGAGGCACATCTGGACGAAAATATTGTAAAACTAGCGATTTTATATAAACTTAAAAATGATGGATAACAGTTTTAATCACAACTCTTTAATGTCTAATAGATCGTTCTATTTTGTATAAATAATTTGACTTATTTTATGCTGAAAATTGAGGTCAACTGATTATAATTGATATAAAATAAGTGCCAAATATTGTTGATACTAGAATATTTAAATATTAAAAAAGCATTTAAAATTAATGATTCGCTATATCTTACCTACACATATAATAGAATGACTAAATATGTGAAAATAGAATGAAATTTAAAATTAACCCACATAATAACTAAAAAGAATCAACAAAACAATAATAGATTATCTCCCTTAAAAAAACAAAACCAAAACAAAGGGTGTCTTATTTTTCCACTCTTTTGGGGCTATTACAGCTAACTTCTAGCATTTTTTGAAACACCATTATTATATGAGAATAAAAATCATAAATCATCGAGAAGCAACTTGGGTAAATTCATTTTTCAGTAACCTCAAATGTTTCCTAAAAATCACATCTGGTCGGGTTATTTTTACTCTGCCAGAATCTGTCGAATGAAATTTCAGATTTTCCTACAATTCATCCACAACCACCCTTCATGGAAACAGATTTGTTTTACTCGATTTATCAAAACCTTTCTTCAAGAACATTTGGTACTCCTTTATATGACCTTTCGAAACATTTATGACCTTATTCAAAAAATCTATACAAACATTTATTCAATCTAATCAAACAATGGATCCAATAATTCATTTAAACTATGGTGCATACGTTTTAACATTTATCACAGATATTTTGATAAAAAAAATGTATATAAATATAAATGATGCAATTATCCTACTTTCCATGCAATCAATCATAAATTGTTTATAACTAAGGAAACATGATTGTTACAGTAAACGTAAGGAAAAAAGCAGCAGGTCTGCTGTAAATTTGCAGAAAACATTTCAGTTCTGGTAGAGATGTGAGGAAGAGCTCAGTAGCGAGACATATCGTGAAAATTATTTTGTAAAACTAGCGATTATATATAAATATACCTTGCAGCAAAAAAAGTCATTCAGTGTTGTAAATAATAAATCCTTTGACTGAATAAAACAAAAAATAAATAAAAGGACGGATAACAGTTTTCATGGCATATCTTCAATTTCTGATGGATCTTGACTTATATGTTGAAAAATGAGGTCAACTGATTACAATTGATATAGAACATTTGCCAAATATTGTTGATATTAGAATATTTAAATAATTAGCATTTAAAAAGTAATGTTTCGCTATATCTTACCTAACATATAATAGAATGACTAAATATGTGAAAATAGAATGAAAATAAAAATTAACACACATTATAACAAAACAGAATCTGCCTTAGAAAGCAAAAAAAAAAAAAATTGTATCTCATGTATCCACTTTTTGCTGGGGCTATGACAGCTAAATTCAAGCTATTTTTAAAACAACAATATTCTATGAGAATAAAAATCATAAATCACCGAGGAGCAACTTGGATGAATTCAGTTTTAAGTAACCGCAAAATACTTTCCATAAAATCACATCTGGTCAGGGCTTTCAACTCTGTTAGAATCTATCGAATGAATTTCAGAATGTCCCAAGATTCATCCACAACGACCCTTTATGGAAAACAGATTTTTTCCCCGTAATTTTTCAAAGCCTTTCTTCAAGAACATTTGGTACTCCTTTCTGTTCCTTTTCGAACCATTCATGACCTTATTCAAAAAATCTATACATACATTTATTCAATCTAATTAAACAATAAATACAATAACTTATTGAAACTATGGTGCATACTTTTTTACGTTTAAACATTTGAACATTGTAAAACTAGCAATGTTATATAAGAGGGGGCGGACAGGGGGTACCTTTCTTCTTTCTCTTACCCCTTCTCACCTTTCTTTCGTCCCTCTTCTCCTTTTACGGCCCCCTTTTCTTATCTCCCGCCCTGCAAACATGAAAAACTAATGTATAGGATGCTAATTTTAAAAGAAATCGATCAAATGACTTGTTTTTTATGGCTCGTCCCCGTCTTGTCCTTTCACAATATAGAAGTGTTGTTTCTTCTGCTTCTAGAACCTCTATTACTTTTTCACTGACTGCTAAGCTGTCTGTTTGCATTGAATTAATAACTCTGATGGACGCCGTTTCCAGATAATTGGTATGCCTCATTTATTATGCCCCATTAATGGGCATTATATTTTCTGTTCTGTGCGTCCGTATGTCCGTCCGTCCGTTTGTTTATTCGTTCGTCCGATTGCAATATTTTTCTAATATAACTGCGATAGTTTTCTAATATAAAATGAATACGATAACACGTCACAATGCATGTCAAGAAAAGCACAAACATAATTTACAAACATAGTTCATGACCGGTTTAATGTTTGAGGCCCAATATCACTAAAATTTAGTACCTGTAACAAAATTAAAGATAACATGACCTAATAGTTTCGAAAATGTTGCTTGAGCCTGTTGAAAGTTGACAGTGTAAACAACCTGCTTAGTCCATTGTTTTCGATCATAAGATTTTACCGACTATTTTTTTTTTAATTAATCATGCAATGGCGGAATTCAAATGCGACCAAAGTAAATAGTCAACCGACCTATTGGATTCTAATATAGGTCACACTAACAGTACTTAAAACTTAAAAATTAGAAGAAATTAGCTTCTATCTCTTGAATAAAGATTTTGTTGCTGGAATACTTCATAAAAATGCATTTTGAATGTCTAAAAAATCAGAAATGTCTAAAAAAAAACAGAAATGACCTTCACAAACACACAAAATTGCTATAAATAATTGTCACATGATCTTTCATACAAAGGCTTAAAGTATCAGTTTATTTTAACAGTTTTTACGCAGTGCTATGGGACTCTGGGTTCGACGCATTGCAGGTGTTGATGTCAACCTATCAGAATATTTCATTGGTGAACGATTTGGACTTGTTTTTCGTCTTGGTTGTGATCTGTGACTTCCACGGAATTCTAAGGATTCGTCTAGTTTCCTGGTTTCTGTCTCCGTGATGAGCGGATCAAGAGACGACTGGTCCCGTTAGATATTTGATAATGAAGAGTCCAGTATGGAACGGATATCACGGATTTAATCACCGGTACGGGTACTACGTGAAATGTAAAGCTGACGTTTCTTCATCTCTGTGGACAGTTGGTCTTTCAATGTGGCAACCTAAAATAAACATTTAGAATATTAGTATAATTAAAAGTGCTTCAATAAAACGCTTAACACATAAAGTAAAGGACAATCTAAATAGACAGGCTAGGTGAAAAATTACAAATTGGATCACCAATAAATTGAAACAAAACATAATAATTTACAGGTGTGATTACATGGAATATAAAATGTCACATCTAAAAAAATAGTTGATTTATTTTCTTGAGGAGATAGACCATATTATTGACTTTCTTGAATGATAATTTCATTATATTCTCAACAACTATATATTACAATGTAGTTTTAGTGTTTAAAAATTAACTGTACTTTTATCCAATGTTCTGATAGGAATTAAGTATTTTTTCCAATCCCCCTTTTTCATTAATAAAAACAAGTACATACTGTTTCTTCAAGACCCTTGATTTTAGTTCTATTTGATCTCTCTCTTGTTTCTAGCATTCTTTCAGCTTGCATCTGAGCAGTTCGGAGTCTCTCTGTCTCCATCTCTGTTTCAGCTCTATGTCTTGTGGTTACATCAATCAATCTAAAATGAAAAAATTATTTCAATGTATTTATAAACAAATTTATCTTGGGAAAAATGCCATTTAGTTTCCCAAATAAACTACGTTTCCATGATTTTGTTACAAATCCATGAATTATGTAATGAATATCTATGTACTTTTTTCAAAAGGAAAATGTTAGAGATAAATGCAAATGTCCTTCTATTATAAGTTATATAGTTCGCTACTGACCCCCTATGAATCCATAGAGGGTTAGTAAAATTCATAGGGGGTGAGGGTGTAGGCCGAATCCCCTATGGATTTTATTCACCCTCTATGGTCTGTACGGGTCAGTAGTTAACCATATAACGAATTTATCGCACAGTGGACTTTTTCTGCTGCGTTATGTTGAAATATAAACAATGAAATACAACAATTGTAATAGATGACGTCACCATTAACGCGTCATGAAACCCCTATGAAATTTACTAACCTATGTTCTTATAGGGGGTCACCACGTGACGGCGTTAAACCAATCACTACATGTTATTTTACCAGCAGTGTTTTAATACATAAAAGCAACATTTCAATTTTTACAGATTATTCATTTTTTATAATACATTATCTATTAAAAAAAAATTTGCTGTGAATTGGCTAACTGAACTTTTAGATATTATACATATGCCTTACCTCTGAGCATGTTGTTGCTCAGCCTCTGCTAACAGTGCCTGGAGCTGTTGTACTTGTTTATTGAGATCACAGTTATCTTCGTCCAGACGAGCCAATGATCTATCTAAGGATCCCTTTTCCATCAGTGAAGTGTTAGTCATCTCTTCTGTCTTCAGTTTTTCACGTTCAACCTAAAAAGAATTCAAGTTATCAAAAATAAAAAAATTCTGCAAAAGACAGTAAATGTTAAACCAAAATTAAAAATTTTCACTAACATGCTGTAAACATGTATATCAGAGCCATTATAAAATGTAAATCAAAGCTAAACAGGCAACACAATGGCAAAAACTGTAAGTAAAACAGTCAGTCATAAAATCATACCTAGGTGTAGTAGCAGAGGTCTCCAAGACATCACATAATTCATAAACCATTAGTTCAAGTAAATATTTTTTTTCTTAATAGCAGACTTAGTTTTCCAGTTAGAATGGTTTTACAATTTTTTGGGCCCTTTATATCTTGCTGCTTGTTGTGAGCAAAGGTTCTATGTTGAAGACCATGCTTAGACATATAATGGTTTTTCTTTGACAAATTTTGACTTGGATGGAGAGTTGTCTCATTGGCACTCATACCACATCTTTTTATATTTATTAACTTTCTCCTTGCTATATTACTGACCTTGTCTAAAGTTTTCCTGAGAGCAGATTTATCTTTCTCCAGTCTGATGAATTTTCTCTCCATCTCTGTTTTCTGTGTCTCGACAGTGGACAGATTACGAGATATATTTGAGATATGGTCCTGCATGTTCTGTTTATCCTGGGTTAGTTTCTGTACCATCTGGTTCAGTTCTTGTTCAGTTTCTGTTCTCTTAACAAGCACCTTAGGAAAGAGAAAGGTCATATGAATTAGTGATATGGTTCATAGGGAAGATTCTGTTAAGATATTGTGTATGGGTCAAAACAAACTTTTATGATATACTACTAAGTGGAGATAACTCATTGATAATGAAAGAGAAAGTGCGATGAATCCCTTTCCTATTTTTAGAAATTTATTACAGAGCCAAATAAAGTTTTTTTTTTACAGTTTTTCCAAAAACTTCAGTTGCCATATGGCTTCGCAAAACTTAAATCAGCATTTTGAAGAATCATATTTCATAACATTGATTTAAAAGGAATGAAAATTAATAAAAGATAGCACATTAAACAATTTTACTGTCAAACATAATGCTTATTACAAATTCAATTTATTTAGGCTCAATTCCTTCAAGTTAAAGCTAAACAATTCTATTTAAACTTACACCATGATTCTGACGGAGTTGACCTTCAACCTCTGCCCTTCTGACTTCACTTTCAGAACAGTCATTCTGTAATGTCTGTACACGTTCAAGGAGGTCGTAATTTTGTTTCTTGGCATCATTCAAAGCTTGTCTGAAATAATAGAGAGATTTAGGTTATTAGTCTTCTTTTATTACATTAACATCATAAACATATCTGATTACTTAAGCTAAAAACATTTAATAAAGTACTTATATAACATTAGAAGATAGTGTAAATTCAGAAATTATTGGGAGGTTTTTATTATTGCGAAAAATGCGACAGAATTATAAGGCCAAAAAAAAAAATGTCTGTTTCCTGCTTCCAAGGCAAATAAATCAGGGTCGGTAGGTCGGGATTTTTTTTTTTTTTTTTTTTTTTATTTTTGCACTCCCTGTCAGATTTGCAGTCGGTTACATGTCATGTTTGGTTAGGGTCCTGTACCCCAAAATGATTTAATCCCTTTAAAGAAGCTTTAATTGAATAATCCTCCAAGTGCTGGCATTTTTTAAACCTTAATTCCTGTAGCACATTTGCGCTGGGAGCAGCCATTTTGATTGTTTGGGCATAGTAAAATACGGATCTGGATCGGACCGGAAACGCCGGATTTGAATAAAAAGATCTAGGGTCGGGGGGTTTGAGTCAGGGTCGGTCGGGAAACAGGAAACAGACATATATTTTTTTTTGGCCTAATCTCAATAATTGAAACTCGCATTTTGAAATATTTAAAATGTAATAAACAGGATTTTTCTCGATGTCGCTAAAATTAAAAACACATTTTAAACTTAATTGACAGACTCGTAATAATAAATGCACGCAATAATTTCCGAATTTACAGTATATGAATGAGGTCTTTTCAGTTTTTTTCGAGCATCAGGAAAATATATTTATGCCACTGGACTGATTGATCAATTATCACCATGGTGGACCAGTTTTTCAGACATCAGACATAGACCTTCTAACTTTTAGTAGTCCACAACATTTTTTTCTCTTGAATTGAAAAATTAAGAGTATCTGACCCTAAAACTTCTAGTTTCTAAAATTATTTTACATGTTAATTACTGACATACCTAGTGGAATCTAATCTTTCTTGCAGTACCCTACGATCATGTTCACTGCTGGTGAGTGCCCTCTGTAACTGTTGAATACGTTCCTGTAGCTCATTAAGGGCAGCATTGTTGTCTGATAAGGACATGGTCAATGACTGTACCTGTTATCAAATAAAACAACAGATTAGCAAATTTTATGCAAAAAAAATAAATTTCCAAACACTTTCCATTTAAATAACATATAACTTTTTTTGAATTTTATCATATGTTAACATTATTTTGTATTGCCAAAATTTAAACATTATTATTCATTCAATATTTTAAAACTTTGGTTTATCAGGGGTGATAACTGAGATATTTTTGTTTTATTAAGTAATATTGAAAAAAAAAATCTTATTTGACTGTAACAAGAACATGAAAGTGACCATATATTTTATTCTTATTTCTATAAGAGCCATTGCCATTTTTATCACTTAATTTTCTATCTTTTCACACAAAAGTGCTTTTTCCATGTATAATCTCTACAAAACTGACATTTTGGCACACAAGTTTTAGTTTGAAAAATCACTGTGGCTCATATATTTTATTCTATTTTTCAAAATTGCACAACTTGCCTACATTTTGGCTTAATGAGAATAAATTCTATTGTTTTTAATTGAGACCCCACATCTACCTTAACAATAGATTATAGCCAATAATTTTGTAGACTATTTTGTTTTAAATGTACAAGTAACTGATATATACCTTGTCTTTCTGTTGAATACCATCCTCTTCAGTTTTAGCCAAGGTAAGAGACAATCTGTCTACAGTTAACTGTAAGGACTGGGCTTTGCTGTCAAGGTTTTGTATCTGTTTGTTCAGAGTTTCTACTCTGTCTGTCAGGACCTGTAAAAGAAAACAAAATACTTTAAAGTCATATGAAACAAGTGACCAGTGAAAAATAATGGTATTCTAATTCTTGGACCAATGCATACAAACATCATAAACTTAGTCTTCTGGGCACTATTTTATGATTTTTTTCGCATAAATTTCGTATAATCGTCATTTTTTTTTCTCAATCTGTCAGTGTTGTTGTGAAACATGGCAGGTAATTAAAGTTCATGTTTTGAAGCCGAAGTTTAACCATTGTCACCTGTTTGTCAACAATCAACAAAACAGCATGGATATTCAGCACATGTTTAACATGTACAATCAGATAATAGTTCATTTTATGGACATCCATGCGTATTGCGATCACCGGAAATTTTACGAGATGGGTCACACTAAGGTCACTTTGCATAAGGAAAATATGTCGGGGAATTGCTTCCTGGAAGGAAGCAATGAAAATAAAGTAAACTTCTTCTAAATATGAACAAATTAAAGAATTTTCTTCAGAAAAAAGTATATGTACATAAGTTTTATAATGAAAACTATCCATTGGGTTATAAAAAATATATGCATTATTATTTTTAATTTGAGGTTTCTTATGACTTTAGGGATATTTTTTTTTAAAATGAATTACAAGATCTGATTCTTCAAATGTATAAATATGACTGTCTGATTCCAGTATCTATCCTACCTTTATAACTTCCACAGGAGGAATTCTAGCATCATTTTCTACAAGTACCATCTTAAACTTATCCGATTGGACATGCCTAAGTACTATATCTAATCCAGAATTCTCCTTACTAAAATCTTTCTTTTCATACCTGTACATTTCTTATTCTAAGGTATTTGATGATAAAATGTTCTTAGAACTATGAACATTTCAGATGACCAGATGTTGGAAAACCATAACAGGTCTTTTTAAAGGGTATATTTGTTTACTATGTTACAATATTCAATTTTGATGAAACCAAGTTTGTAAACATGTTAGTGAAATATACAAAATCAATGTAATTTTTTATCTAAGTTAATGCAAACATATATATAAGGCTTTTTCGTTTTATTTTTTAATGTAGCTCCTATTCTGTACCCCAGGTTAAGGTTCTGCAGCCAACAGAAATTGACTTATTATTAAATATTCATGTGATTCTGTTTCTTGCGTTCAATCGGTGAAAAGCCTTGTTACCTTTACAAAATCAATGTTGATTTAATCAATTAATTAATATTATGCATTTACAGAGGGGAGTCAATACTATTACCAAGAATGTGCTTTTGTCAATTATCTTAAATTTATCAGTTCCCCAAAGCCACCATTCACAGTATATCCAATCAGTGCATGTGCCTGAAAATTTATGCTTAACCATTTTATTGTTTCAGTTAGTGTATACAGTGGATAGCAATTGGTATCGGACAAAATGTACCTGTATTTTTTTTATATTCCATTAAAATTTCCTATGTAATGTTTGTTGCAATATGAATAAAATTCATCATTACAGAAAGAACAAGATAGATAAACCTACCAGATTTTCTGTTTCTTTATCATTCATCAACAGTTTGAACCTCTGTAAGTCACCCTCTAGAGATCTACGAGCCAGTTCTAGTTTAGTACATCTGTTCTCAGCATCTTCAAGACCCTGTCTCAAGTTCCGTTTATCATCATCTAGTCTGCCCTCGTTAGCCTTCATCTTACTTATCATCTCCAACTGTTGACGTTTCTCTGTTTCTGCAGAGGTCAGACTGCGCTCCAAAGCATTCATTTTGTCTTGCATAATCTTGCGTTCCCTTTCATTGCGACGAATTGTCTCCTCTTGGAGCATAAGGGCGGTATGGGCACTGGGAAGACGTCCATCAATTCCACGTTTGTCTGTAATATGTAATAAATGTTTTAAGATATATTGCATTTTGCTCTAATAAAAGCATCTAGAAAACAAGTACAAAAGTCCTCTTTAAGGCAGTATTACCCGTGGCAAAAGGTATTTTTTTACCTTATACTTTAATAAAAATTTGTGACATAATTGTCTTCTTTACCCAAGGTAAATTCACAGTATTGATGAGAGGTCTAATAAGATGCTGTAAAAGACTATAGATTTTAGATTATTGCATTAACTCTGATTTCTTTTTAAACCAAAAAAATAACTGGTCACTAAAATAATTTGGGCATTGTTATTGTATTTCAGTATCTTTCAAATCTTTCAACTTCAGTTTTATTTCTTTTTCAGAATGAAACATCTAAGATTACTGTTAATTTAATCATTTATATTAATATGTGGCATTAGAACACGGAGATGACTGTATTGTATTTTAAACTTAGCCTTCGTAAAACTGTAATGAAATTGATTATAAAATCAATAGATCTAATAAACTACAGGTAGGTTACCTGTACAGGTATATATGATACTGAAACTTACAATAACCTTTAACATCAATAATATAAGTCAGACTTTTAAAAATGATGCTTAAAGTCAATGTATCGGTTGTTGTTTTGAGCCTTAAATTGTATTTCATATACAAATTTTCTAACCCATATTGTTAGAAAATGTACTGGAGACACATTTTTTTTAAAAATTTGGCCTTATGATCTAATAACACTCTATAAGCTCCTACTTATCCCTGTCTATTACACTGTATAATGATTATATTTTGTATCATGTCCATACAGGATATACAGACATGAAACACAATTTATTTATTCTACAGTTCTCAATTACACCAGTCAATTCTTAACTGTATATAGAGAATATCATATGGCTTTTTCAATATCACATCCGTATCAACCCGAGACACCAATACAATCCCAAGAGCTCTGCTCGAGGGATTATATTGGTTGAGGGTTGATACGGTGTGTGATATTGAAAAAGCCATATTATATACACTTTATTATATACATAAACTTCACGTAGATTTTTTTATGTGACATGACGTCATACATATAATGAGGTTTGAAATGACGTCATACACATAATAAGGTTTGAAATGAAGTCATACAGATTATAGGTTTGACATGACGTCATACAGATAAGGGGTTTGATAAAGCCTATGTAACAGTGACTGCAATCGATGATGTGACGTCATATAGATTAAAGGTGTGATAAAGCTTTTGCAACCGTGCTGATATCGATATCATCACGGGTGGCTGATACAGCATACTTGCCAATGATTGTATTACGCATACAATTTATCTGTATTTACTACTAAGTATATAATAAAGTTAGTTATTGTGTGGTTTACATATACAAATTAAAGATTAATTTTGAAAAGAAAATATTTTAAAAACTGCCTATTCAGCTGAATTACATTTGATTTGATAAGGGATTCAAAATTGATCTCTATATATATTAAACACTTATACATCATTCTGAATTCATAAAATAGACATGAAAATTATGTTCTTTTTGTCTTTCTGAAGTGCATAGATATAAATTATTGAAAGACTTTTTTAGCCTTTTAGAATAACAAAAGTGCTGTTTTTTTTACAATTCATACTTAATTTTAGTCAGATTAGGCATGAATTGCATGGTACAAACAAATGTATAAATGTCCAGAGTTAGCTTCACTGTTAAATCAGCAAATCAATATATAACCAGCAAACATTTGTTCTGGTAGCAATTTTTATTTATTAAAACTTATTTGAAATGAAAAGAATCCTTGATTTGTTCATTAAGAAATCTAAGTCATGCATTAATATTGTTAAGTATTTGATGAAATTTAACTTGAACATTAAAACTAAAGAACAATGTCAATGAATTTATAAAGTAAACAAAAAACAACTGTTAGATGAAATTTAAATTGAAAACTAAAACAGAAGAACAATGCCAATGAATTTATAAAGTAAACAAAAACTTGCAATCTAAACTTAATTTCTATTGGTTGTTAAAGTTTCACCTTCCTATGAACCCTTTTCACACAATTTAATTGGGAAATACTCTAAACACACGCACCATTCTTGTAAGGAAGCGAGCTTGGGTTATCTGGTCCCAACGCATGTGTCATCAAACTACTCGGTAGTAGATATATCTTGTATGCCATTATATCTCAACGATTAAAATCCCAAACACAATTAAACAGAACTATCTATTAAATCCAAACATTTAATTCTTCAGGTGGATCAATACAATTGTAAATATTTTAGTGTGAAAGTACCAAAGATCACAAAATAGTATGAAGGTATTTAACAGCACACAACTTTTATTTCACTGTTTACTACACATTTTTTACATTGACATTTCTCATCTTGTGGTTAGTGTAATTTAAAGTTACGTTACTGTTACGTTGACATGTATTTTAGAGGGGTTAGATTCCACCTTCTACCAGTCCGTAACTAAGAAAGCCACCATTTTGGATTCCAATTTTTTTTGGTATGTAATTTCTCAAAAAATAAACAAGATAGTCACATTTTGAGCCTCAACATCTTCTTTTTGTCTACATTGAAACCATTCTGAGGTGTCAAAAGTAAAAATACGTTTCGTATTCATGTTTGACATCCAAAGTATACATATGACGTCACATTGTTTAGATGCTAAAGACGATTCTACAATTTCGCGGACTTTTTCATTTATGCAATTTTTTAGCTAAAATATTTATTAAATGATATTTATTTTAATATGTGGCATTAGAATGAAGGTGATTGTGTTGTATTTTAAGCTTAGCCTTCGTAAAACTTGATTTTACTGTCGCAAATATCCGTTTACCTTTCTCCGCTCCGCGTTGCTAGGTTGTTTTTATCTAGTTTATATTGATATTTTAGGTGACCTCAGGAATTAAATTGTTTTCAATTAACATTCTTTGAATGTTCCGTGTGATGATTCAGGGAATTTCGGTATTTTAATATTTTAGAACCAAGCGTTTTCAGTTTAATTTCATAGCAAGATTTACTACCATAAACTTATCAAGTGTACAATATAATTTTTAGTAGACATAAGGTTTACTGCAATTTGTATAAAAGTAATACAAGGCCAATGTCCGAAAATGACCAGTAGTTCATTATATAAATAGTGTTGATAAAATCAAATAATACAAAATCAATTAAATATAAATCTGATTAAAATAAATCCAGTTATAATTTCATTCTGATTAAAATGAATCCAGTTCTGATTTTATTTTGATTAAAAGTTGAATTAGGCTCAACTTTCTCATTGGTATTTCCCACCAAGATTTAAACATAAATAATGCATTATTTAATCTTATTTATAAACCTAATTTTTGATTTTAATAACTTTGTGCATGATTTCCCATGCACCTGAGGCTGCATATGAATAAATATACACTAAGAAACCTTATATAATTTTGACACCGATTAAAAATGCAACCATGATATTGCTTATGTTTCATCATGGTCATGTTTACAAGCTGGGGTCTGTTTACAAATAAAAGACTACTTGATGTTTGAGGTTTGAATGGTAGCATTTAATTTTATCATATACTCAAACCAATGAACCTTGTAGCCAAATAAATAAACAGTGTCAGACCCCCATAATCAATGGACCCAAAACTTCGATGACTATTTTACTCTCAATTTGATTTGGTTCATTTTCATTTTTTTTTTACAACACTGAATATAAAATAAATGATGTCGCTTTGCCATCACTTTACAAGTTTTTCTTCCTGTTCACCCTATCAAACAGAAACTTACTTGAAAAATCAAGTATAGTTCATGTTAACAAAATTCACCTCAAAGACAAATGACTTTCTAAATTGTCAAAGTTTTTTTTTTATAGTATGATCTAATAAAGGTGTACTCATTAAATGAAACATTTCCTTTCTTCATCAATTGCTTATTCCTAATGTAATCATGCTCTTAAAATTTCAGATTTCATAACTTTTTTGTTGTTTTTTCCGTCTTTTAGTCATGAAATATCTCTAAAAAAATATAAGATGGAATTCAAGTCCAAAAATTATTGAGTAAGGTGTGAAAATACAATCACCTTAAAGACCATTAAATAACATTTTAACTCTTTCAGTATTTGCTTTTCACAAGTCTGTCAGCAGAAATTCATCAAAAGTGGTCATTTCAAACTTTTTAAATCCACTTACAAAGTCATCAATTCACACCAGGGTAATACTTACAAATATTTTATTTTGCTGAAAACACATCTGAAGTCATACCTTAATGTTTGACAGGTATTTACTCCCTTTGATTAACAAATCTTGGTATTAGATCAGTTTGACACAAACCAAGATGAGATAAGTTAAGCACACAACAAGACAAGGCTAGCATTATATTAGAATGAGATCAGTTAAGCAATAAACATGACCAATCATTTCTAAAAAAGATTCATTTGAAACTATTGAAATAGATAATGATCTACTTTGTTATACATAGAGCTTAGATATTGAGCAACTGTAAAAAATTAACTAACCTTCCTCCACATCTCCAAGAGATTTCTGTAATTGTTCCAAACGTCTCTCTACTCTGCCCTTCTCATCTTCTAATTCCTGAAGTTGTATTCCCATACTCTTTGTATTGGCAAGAGCATCATCCTACAAGGGAGACAATTCAATAAGTTGCAGTTTTCGCATTCATTGCATTTTAATTTCATGAAAACTATATACCATCCTCCTTTAGAAATATGTTAAGCTCATAAAAAATCTTCATCTTTTTAGTGTTATTATACCTTTTAAAAGAAACAAAGTTAAAAAAAAACTGCAGTAAATTTTCCTCAAACTAAACAAACTTCCAAGGTAACACATTGATCACAACAATATATGTATTGCTTGTCACTGTTTTAAAATAAAACATCCAACCTACCCTTTCTCTCTCAGCATTAGCCAACTGATGAACAAAGTCACGGAGAGCCATTCTGACAGCTTCTGGGTCCACATCAACAGCTGCCATTTCAAATCTGGAAGGTGACACACCTAGTGATGACACTCTGATTGGACTTACTGCTCTATCAGGTGACCCAGTTCTTTGAATAGGACTACCTCGGCCTTCAGTAGTGGTGGCAGATGTATTCTCAAATCCTATAAACGATAATCAAATAATTAAATGAAGATACAACATACATGTAACCATAAGTACAACATTTACAAGCCACGCATTTCAATCAGCCCTTATACAAATTAGGTTAGCACAAGTCTGTAAAAGCGGTGCTTTGACAACATGTAAATTAAGACATAATCTTCCATGATTAAATCTTGCAATCACGGGAAAAGGCAACCTTGTTAAAATGATGTAAAAAAGTTTATGTTTTTCCAGTAAAAAGTTCATGTTCTTTCAGTTCATTTTCTTCACATTTCTATTTTAATCTAAAATAAACATCTAACAAAAGTAATATTGTTTTAAATATTTCACATCAAGTTTACCTTTAGCTGGAGAATTTGGTCTGGACCGCCTTGGGCTGGTGGATCGGGACCTCACTGGACTGCGGGCTCTTGGCATTTCTTGTCTGAATCCAATGGTCCTACTCAAACTTGACACAATGCTACTAAGTTTGATTTCGATGTCACGTTTAGCATCCACTAGTCTAGCTAGGGTTGCTTCAAGGACATTGACTCGTCCTTCAGATTCATTTAACCTTATTTGCAATTCTTCATTTTCAGCATTTGTATTTTCAAGTTGGATTTCTAAGTTACGTCTCTGGTCTTCCATTATTCTTTCAATTCTGCGGTTGTCTTCAAGTGCCATCTGGTAATTCATTCTGCTCTCCTCGATAACTTCACCGATCTTACGTTGAGTGTTAGCAAGTTCCTTTCTGAGGTCTTCACGACTGGCTTCTGTCTCAACCACCTAAAAAATAAAGCAATTTTTTTAATAATTGAAGTTGTTATTTATGAAGAAGCAGGATCTTTATTTTCAAAAGTTTCTTGTCCTAATGCCGCGATAAAAAGATTATGGGACTTACATGCTTTATTAATTTATTAAACGGCAGAAACACAAGCAATGATAAACAGAACTCTAATACAAATTTGGACAGGGTGTGAATTCTTGTATGCAAATTATAAAAAACAGCAAAATATATGTTTTTGTGAAGAAAACAATCAATTTGTAACTGTTTTAGTCCTAACATGGATTCCGTATATTATTAACTCTGTGAAATTTATCAATGTAATTTGAATAAACAAACTGAACATTAATGTGTCAGTTTTTATTGCAAAGAAATCTATATACATAATCTAATCGATTTAAAGATTCCAGTGTTTCACAGAAACTCTATCTTGTGATTAATTTTCATAACCTATAGCTCATTTATGGATAGATTACACAAATATTTTACTACAAAGTAACCACAATTATATGTTCTCTTTGAACCTTTCATTGGTCCAAATCAAAACATATAGTTTCAAAGTTTACAAATTTGAGAAGTTAACAACTATTTTAAAACAAAAACAATAAGCCAATGCATACCTTTTGTTTGAGATCAAAGGAAGTTCTCCTGGACTCTTCCTCTTTTTCTTCATCCCTAGCCACTCCGTTCTGCAGGTCTCCCACTTCCTTTGCTAGCTTGTTCCTCTCACCGTCTAATTGTTTCAATTGTCGACGTAGTTCTTGCAACTTACGACGTGCCTCAAGACGAGCCTTCTCAGCTTCACGTAGACTGGCTCTCAAGTCACCTGCCTCTTTCTGAACATTCGCCTTCTGCTCATCCAATACTGCATAGAAAAATATTTCCAAGTCACAAAATATTATTAGCCTTCTTTCCCTTTTCAACAACTTTTTCTATTCAATACAATATATATCAAGAAGATTTCAGTCAAATATTATGCATTATTCTCTTTTCTTATTTGCTAATGTGAACACTAATGAAATTAAATCCCAAGTTTACTTTATTTGAATAGAGATCTATAAACAAATTTTACTTTGTTGACATAACGCTTTCACTACAAAATTCGAGGAGATTTAAAATGTTCAACGATATAGAAAATCAAATAAATGTACATTAATTTTGACATTTTACAACTAAAATAAATATCATTTTAACGATTTTCAAATTTTTCTTCAGAAACTAAAAATGCACTTTGGATAAAAGGTACCTTCTTGGAAGACATGTTTTATGAAATATTTACATTGATAAACCAAAAATAGTTTTATCACACACAATATATTTCTGTCTGGGAATATGTTATAGACTTTAACTAAAAGTTTTCGTTCAATTTTCTACAACTCTTGTTGTAAAATAGCTTATTTCAATAATAACTGTAAATTCAGAAATTATTGTGTGCATTAATTATTGCGATTTTGTCATTTAAGCCTAAAATGTGCTTGTAAATTTAGCAAAATTGAGACAAATCCTGTTAAATTTATATAAAAATTTCAAAATGCGATTTAAAACTATTGTAATTATAACTCTGTCATGTTCTTGGAATTATAAAAACATTGCAATAATTTCTGAATTTACAGTATAATTTTCACACATTTTCTATATTTGTACATACCTGCACATCTTTGTTTGTTGTCCTGTAATGTTCTATTCAGTTCAATCTTGTCAGCCTCTTTCCTCTTCACAGTATTTCTGAGTTCGTCAGCTGTCTTACTAATGGTGTCTTTCTCTCTCACTTCATCATTAATATTACGTTTAAGTTCAACAATGTCATTTCTCATGAGATCTCTGGTTTCTTCTCCCTCTCTGATTTTACGATTAGCCTCGATAAGATCTCTACGAATATTGTCACGATTCTCCTCGACAAGTTTGAGTTGAGTTTTGAGTTCAGCCACCTCTCTAAGAGCTCCTTCTCTCTGTCTTTCAAGCTCTCTGATATTGTTAGTTAGATCCTTACATTCTTTTCCATGGTTCATGCTGTAAAATAAAATTAGAGACTATACTTAGACTTTCCTTTTAAAAGATTGATTGATTGATAGATGTTTAACTTTCAGCAAAATATATAACAATGCATTTTTAGGACAAAATATGTTATGGTAATATATCTATGAACCAACATTTGTACTAGAACTAAATGAAGAGTTAGATTTTGAACTTGATAATTCACAAGTATAAGGACTGCAGCACAACAAATTCTACTCATACACATGATTTTGAATGATAATATTCATAGTGTTACGTCTTTTTTTATTATCTTATACATGTGCAAATATGTTATGATTAATTTTAGAATCTAATCATGAGTTCACCCAATAACGTTTTTTGCCAATCTACTTACCAAGTTTCATCAAACTGGCTACGGAATTTCTTGAGTTCACTGCCAAGCCCATTTATTGTAGTCATATCTTGTTCTTGTTTGGCAAAGTAATCATGTTTTAGTCTCTCATTCTTTACATTAGCATTGGCCAGATCCATGGTAAGATTATTATTCTTCTCTCTAAGAATGCTTTTCTCTTGTTCCAAAAATGACATTGTCTAAAATACAGAAAGAATGACATTGTCTAGGTTCTAGTACTGATAGTTACAATGTGTTCTGCAGTAAACCAACTTTTTTGAGTGAGCCATATATTTAATTTTTCACCTTTTGTAAATAAAAAAATAACAAGAAGATAAATAGTCTGGATGATGTCAATCTTGATATTTTTGTGTTTTTGAATGCATTAACAAAATTAGATTCACAAATTGCCTCTATCACACTTTTATGTAAGTACCTGTTGTTTGTCATTTTCAGCCATCATAAGAGAGTTATCCTTGTCTCTCTGTAAAGCAGCCAGTTTCTCAATTAATTCCTCCCTCATTCTATCAAACTTGTTGTTGGACTCTTCTCTCTCCATGTTGTACTGTATGAACATCTCCACTATCTGGGACTCGAACTCAGCTCTCTGGTTATCCTGTTATCATAGACAAAAGTCTTATGTGTCATAATCATAATTAGCTAAAAAAAATAAAATTCTTATAATTTTTTTTTATAACTACTTGATACATTATCCTTTATTTGTTATGTGTTGTACATCGGATCTTAAGTGTATTCTTAGGTTTCTTATTAAAATGTAATATTCATTTGTAAAAACCTTCACATATTACATTTCCAAGCATGTGCCATCATAGATTCATATATACTAGAGGCAAGTTAAAAATTATATAAAATCATATCAAATCAATTTTTTTATTATTCATCATAATTATCATACTTATATTAGAAGTAATATTAAAATATATGTGCTGAATATATATATAAGAAATTGGGATTGGTAAATTTGATGTGATAAAGTGATAATCTGACATAAAATATATTTAAGTAAGAATCACTTTTGCATTCCATGTAGTATGGACTAGCTTACAAGGTTACTCACATTAAAATTGCTAAAAACTTACAAAAGTTTGCATCATATTCATGGATGTTCTCCAAAGTCTCAACATGTGTAATTTTAAGAGATCTACTACAAAGATATAGGAAGATGTGGTGTGAGTGCCAACGAGACAACTCTCCATCCAAATAACACTTTAAAAAAAAGTAAACCATTATAGGTCAATATACGGCCTTCAACACGGAGCCTTGGCTAACACCGAACAACAAGCTATAAAGGGCCCCAAAATTACTAGTGTAAAACCATTCACACGGGAAAACCAACGCTCTAATCTATATAAAATAAAAAAAAACAAGAAACACGTATAAATTACATAAACAAACGACAACTACTGTACATCAGATTCCTAAATTAGGACAGGTGCACACATTTGCAGCGGAATTAAACGTTTTAATGTATCCAAACCTTCTCCCTTTTTCTGAAACAATAGCATAACATCACAACATAGAAAAACACACGATAAAATATCAATTGGCAGGCTTAACACAATCAAAAAACATGTACATTTATATGACTTATTGCTTGTGTTAACTGCTTGAGAATCAATAACCTTACCCTTTCTCTGCTGAGACGATCAACATCATCTTCATGAGCCTGTTTCTCTTGTGTAATGACCATCTGCATGTCAAGCTCCAGCTGTGCCAGACGACGGTTTAGGTCCTCTCTCTGGAAGTCAAACTTTTCATTATCAGCATCCTTTTCTTTACAAAGACGGTTGATTTCACCTGAGATTTATGAAAAAATGAATAAATACCTCTATTTTTTAATCTTTGAATTTTTTGGTTTCAAATTTTTCAATCTTAATATCATTTTAAAAACAATATTTATGTCCTGAATAAATTTATAAATATTTGTCCAAGACAGAATTCTTACAGCTATGTCCATCTATAGGAAAAATATCATTTCCTTTTTCCTTCATTATCTACACTTACTTAATACTACCTCAATAAGGAAATTGATGAAACTGAAGTGCTAATTGACATTGGCAAACTGTCATACAACCTGATCAATAATATTATCAGCTTGTAGTATGAAAAAAATACTACTAATTAATTTTTTTTAAGTTAAACCCTGTTATTAAGCCCTTTTTTCTCTTGTAAATTACTTTCAAGTTCTTAAACATGTATTTTTTCAAACCTTAGTTTGTTTCAACATATTATTTTTCAAGCCTAGTTTTGATCTTTATGAAAGCAACTAACTGTACTTTGTGCATACTTATCATTTTATAGAAATTTTCTTCTGACAAGAAATTTGCCATCATGGAATTTCTTAACATTTTTTCAAGTTGACAAAAATATATGTTTAAGAAAATTACATTGTAGGTTTTCTTTCCTGATGATCAACTCTTGGTTTTTTCCCTCCAACTGTTCTTTGTGGACCTCCAATTGGCGGGCTTGTTCCTGGACCTCATAAAGGGCACTTTCAAGGGCATCCTTATCTGCCTTTAAAGAGGAGATAACTTCACTCTGGTGACGATTTTCCCTTTCAGTGTCAGTGACCTGAACAATCAGTTCACCCTTCTCTTGTGTGATTCTCTCCTTTTCAATATCAATACGTTTGAGGTTGGTATTAACCCTCTCAATTTCCTTCCTGACAGCCACCAATTCTTCAGCCAATGCTTGTTTATGTCTTGCAACCTACAAGGTAAATATAAGATCATATATTTTATACAAAAGCTACTTAAATTTTAATTCAATTGCCATTCTTTTTCATATAAAAAGGCAGGAACCTTTTGTGATTTTAACATTTCCCTGTGTCTAGGCTATTTACTACATTTCTAACTACTGATTCCTTTACTCTGACAGTAACATAGGGGCAAGTATTATTTTCTAAGAACCAAAAAAGGAACATTTATTCTATTCTGACCAAAACTTATGGTGTTAATTGGAAGAGAGTTGATAAAGCTTAAATTGCTCTTAAGTTGTGCCAAAAAAACAGTTGCATGAACATTTCTTGTTGAAATTGGTCATTAAAATTTTATCTTTGCATTTTCCTACTTTTAAACAAATTACATAATCATCTTACTCAAAACCTAATGAAATAAAACATCCCAATAAGAGATAAGCCTGTCAAAAGAGATTCAGAAAATCTTTGTCTTTGCATTTTGCTACTATTATCTATCAAAACAAAACAACTACAGATGGGTGCAGTCATAACCTGTATAGATCAGTTACTGTACAATTTTAAAATAAGTATACATACAAAGTTGAGTTGTTCTGTAGTTTCTTCTTTAGCTCTGAACATAACAGTGATTTCTTCTTCTAATTGTTGTCTGGTCATTTCACTCAGTTCTAATGTCTGCTTCAATCCTATTGAAATATTGAAATATTAGTAATTTCTACATAAACATAAGTAATATACAAGACTGTGCACACATAGTTTACTGCATCCTTAATATTTCTATTAAATCATTAATGAATGAACAAGGCTTTGAACACAATGTTACTGGATCCTTCAGAATGGGCATGTAAGGAATGAGCAAGACTGTTAACACATTATTTACTGGATATTTTCAGAATATTCCAAATGTATAAAGTATCAAATGTATCTTTTTATATTCTTCAAGCATTATTGTTCAAAGATAACAATTAACATATGGAATTTGTCATGTATATTTATTATTCTTAACAATATAAGTTAAAATCTGATCATAAAAATGTTTGTCCAATCTACTACTTTGTGACAATTTAAAAACAATAACTTACCCATTTTCTCTGTGTCGAGATCCATCTTCTCCTGCTCTACACGGACCAAGTTTTCTCTGATTCCACATCTTTCTTGTTCTAACATTGATTTCTCTCCCTGTAGTGAGGCCTTCTCATTCTCTAGCTATAAAAAATTTAAGGAAACATGAAAATCATAGATAATTAGTTTCTAAAAAACGTGAGTTTGAAACTCATAAAATCAGAAAAAAATGTTTGAGGAATTAACAAAATAACATAATTTTTCAATCCTTTTTCTATCTGATACTCAAACTCCACGAAAACTGCTTCAGAATTGTAAATACTCTCTATGATACATTTCTCCTAATTTTAATTTAAATCATATCAAATTAAACTTACTGTCAGTGTCACTTATTGCTGTTTAACACTTATTATTATTTGTATCAAATTATAATAATTTATTTTGTTTTTTCTGTCCATTTTATAACAATCGAAATATCAAATGCATGCCAAAATTTCTAAATTTTCAATTAACAAAAGTTTACAAGTAAAAGAGAATTTTTCGTAGAATAACCTCCCTTTCTTGACAACAGTCATCTAGTTTAGACAAATATCTGACTGCTATAACTTACCATAATAATCATCTTGTTTAGTTCAATCTTGTCCTGACCTAAACCTTCATTCAGTTGTTGCATTTTATGTAAGGCGTCTCTAAGACCTGCCTCCTCTGTCTTGGCTCTGTTAATTTCAAGTTCAAGGTCAGACTTCTGAACTTCAGATTTGGTCAATGCATCACCTAAAACAAGAATGTGACCATAGTACACGGATGCCCAACTCGCACTATAATTTTCCATGTTCAGTGGACCATGAAATTGAGGTCAAAACTTTAATTTGGAATTAAAATTAGAAAGATCATATCATAGGGAACATGTGTACTAAGTTTCAAGTGGATTGGACTTAACTTCATTATAAACTACTTTGACCAAAAACTTTAACCTGAAGTGGGACGAACGGACGCACAGAGTAACGAACGGACGGACGAACGAAAGGAGGCACAGACCAGAAAACATAATGCCCCTCTACTATCGTAGGTGGGGCATAACAATATGTACATCAAATCCATTTTACTTTTGATTGCATGCATGTATGTATTTCAGTATTATGTACCAGATACATGTATCTAAACAAGATTGTATTTTTTTCATTTTATTCTTTTTCTTTTTGCCTGCAATCTTAAACTTTCTCTCAAAAGCCAACTAATTTATATTCAACTTTTCAGTTGTATACCATTATAAATATGAGTGGAAAATGAACCATAAAGACATCAAGCATATTACATCTCCCCAATTCAATATCAACTTACTGACTTCAGCTTTCTGTTGTTCAAGAACCTCCTTGTCCAAAAGTGCCCTGTTGAGAGCCTCTTTAGTTCCAACAAGCTCTTCCTTAATACTGCTGACTTGGTGTTCTAACTGGTCAATAACTCTGTGACAGAAATAGAAAACATGAAAATTTCACAATAACTGTATCATATAAAACTTGCCAATATTATGATTATGAAGTTATCTTTATCATTTCGGTGTTTGGGTTCCAAATTTATAATTACACATATACTGTGTGAAGGCTGTTCTCTTATGAATTATGTCCTGTTGTTTCTGGTGTACTGAAACTTTTTAAACACAAATACATATTGTGCAGATGATTCTATATACAACTAGAAGTTAGTAAGTACACCAGTAACATGAATTAAGGCACACTTCTTAAAGTACAGCAATCACACAAATAAAAAAAAAAAGTCCCTATATGTCCATAAAACCTGGCCAATGTATTGAATGATAAATATCAGTATGTTAACGTCTAAATTTTGCTGAAATTTTTAACACTCGATTTGAGAAAGCAACTGCTTGTGTCGAAATGGAGATGGAAATGTGTATGATATATTTGCAAGAAATCAGATATTAAATCATGGAAGTAAACATTTGATTTACTTACAAGAAAGATTTTTACAAATCTGTAGGAAAGTTCATTAAACTCTTTATTAGAGCATTTGCATTAATCAAGTATTTGCTGACGTATCCGAATCGACGTATCGTATAACACGTATATGAGGAAAGATAAATTAAGTCAAGTTGGTCCAGATGAAAACATTATATAATGCGTTTAATTCTGATAGTTATCAAATGTACCAGGATTATAATTTCGTACGCCAGACGCGCGTTTCGTCTACATAAGACTCATCAGTGACGCTCAAATCAAAATATTTATAAACCAAACAAGTACAAAGTTGAAGAGCATTGAGGATCCGAAATTCCAAAAAGTAATTGAGACCGGGATAAAATCATTACTGCAAACAAATATGTTCGATACGTACACGTCGATCCTCCTGATACGTGAATAATGCAAATGCTCTATTAGAGCATTTGAATTAATCAAGTATTTGCTGGCGTATCCGAATCGACGTATCGTATAACACGTATATGAGGAAAGGGTACTTTAAGTCAAGTTGGTCCCGATGAAAACATTATATAATGCATTTTATTTTAATTGAGATCGGGGTAAAATCATTATTGTAAACAAATCTGGTCGATACGTATACGTCGATCCGTGCACGTATCCAGATACGGGAATAATGCAAATGCTCTATTAGAAGTTGGACATTTAAAGACGTATCGCATCCGTATCCGATACGTTGATGTATCTGAACGTATCAATGGGTTATTGCTTTGAAATTGAGTATTTACGTGTCTAAATAGTACATATCTATATATATTGTTTTTTTTGTTATGTCTTCCGGTCATTAAGGTGCATGTGGACCCTTTGGCTACATGTAAAATGGCTGCATTTTACAAAAAAAAATTACTCTGAAAAAGACAAACCTGTGCAATTAGAAAGATTTAATGCAGCCATTTTAGACAAAGGGTCCACATGAACCTTAAACACTCTTTTTATTACACGCCGGAGCGTATACAATTATTCACCCGTTTTTATCTATTCTGGCATGAATCTAAATAATATTGCAGATATAGTTAATGAGTGAGTCAAACACTGTAATAAAAATTACGAGATCAAGGAAAAATATAGAGAACAAATAGGGAAAGGGGGATTGAAATTTTTGTTCTCTTTCATTTTTGAGATTTCCCCCCCCAAAAAAGTAATGCCTGCTAATTAATTTGTAAATGTATTAATATTGGTATCAGTCTTCAATTCGATTCTGCTGATGTTGAATGATTCATCCCGAATTTATTAGCAAATATAATGTATGGGTTTATTATCATAACGTTAAATTTATTTGTTTTATAATTCAACTTCACGCCTGGGTACATGCTATTGTAATGATTTAAACATCGAGTGTTAAAACATACACAGGTATATAATGATAGATTGACACGAAAAAAAAACGTGATTGCTAGATGTGTGTTAATGTTATCTTCTGTTGTCGTCCATGTTTTCATAATTGCATAATTATATGTACTGTTAATAAATATCATAGAAACATCACTTTTAGAGCAATAAATGTATAATAATAGATATAAGAATTCAGGATTTTGACTCACAGGAAGCAAGTATGTAAACTATTGACATTATTAAAAAACAATTCATGTACAAAAAATGAAAGAGACCAAAAAATGTCATTATCCTTTCACTATTTTTTCCAACTTTTTTCCCTATTCTCGATTGCTACATGTATTGTAAGTATAACCAATAGATGCGCTCAGATACGTAAGTCAACGTATCAGATACAGATACGATACGTAATTAAATGTCCCACTTCTATTAACAACAATTGAGGTGGGAATTCATCCAATTGTTTTCTGAAATAATCATTTCAATTTTTTTATTTTCTCTATTTTTACTTAATTTTCTTAAGAAAAATGCACAATGTTGATAAATCGCAGTTTTTTGTATTCCCACCTAAACAAAATCGGAAGGATTTTGGTATTGAAAACAGACTCCATGAGCACCTAGTAGTATTATGCGTTGTTTTTTTATAAACACGGTAACTTTTTTGTTATGCATGTTGTAGCCGCATACAGGAATAAAATTTAAATTGCTTGACTTTCAACTAAAACAAAACTAAACAAAAACATGTTTTTTTCTTTTCATATTTTATAAGAGAAACGACAAAAATAGTCTATTTTCATCTTTGTTCGCACATTTTTTAACAACCAGCAACCTCAGTCAGGACCAAATCATCAGCGCAGAACTCTCTCTTGTAGAAAAACCTGACCAACCGTGCTAAAATGGTTAGTTTACAAGCTGAGCGAATCTCTAGTTTGAATATCAAACATTTTTTAATTCCGAACAAATTCGATGAGTCGTGAAAGGTTAAGTTTTGTTAGTTTCTATAAATGCTTAACAATCGTGCTCAAAAGTTAAATCACAAAAGTTTTGAACTCCGAGCAGAATTCAAAACGGAAAGTCCCTAATCAAATGGCAAAATCAAATGCTCAAACACATCCAACGAATGGACAGCAACTGTCATATTCCTGACTTGGTACAGGCATTTTCAAATGTAGAAAATGGTGAATTGAACCTAGTTCTTTAGCGCTAAACCTCTTACTTGAATGCCTATTGCATTAAATTCCATTATATTTACAACGATGCGTGTAAAAAACAGACATAATAAGTAAAAGTGTCAAAATATAGGTACAGCAGTCATTACTGTTAAAATCTCAAAGCAAACAAATATCTAACAAAGAAACACTAAAAGCATATATCAAATAAAACAACCACGTTCATTGCTTTGCGTGTTTGATGTCAGAAAATGAAAATGTCACACAGGAAGAAATATAAAATAATTTTGTAGTTCAAACTATTTTGAAAAATTTACAATTTCACATGGGGAATGCTGGTATACAGGGTTAAAGATGAAAAGTTTCGTTAGAACTAATTTAAAAAAAAGACCGAGACTTAAAATCATCTAGAAGTTCTTTAGAATTTTTAAAAATCCGCATATGGTTAATACCACTTCATCTTCTTCTTCTTGTCTCCGTAAAGGCATCCTTTATAAAGATCACCACCATGAGTTATGGCGTATAAAGGAAGCATTTGGAGCCTGTATCGGTACAGATTAATGTGAGCATTTGACTACCCAATTCCCCAGCCAGGCCGTGACGGGTCTTATTACCAGAAAGTTAACCTTACCTAAACATAATACAATATAACAAAATAAAACATACCAACTCACACACTCACCTGATTTGCTCAGTCCTCAAAGTATAAAAAGTGTATTTTTTCTATGTATTAAATATCCTTTTTTAAATATCTGTGTGTTTTAAGTTGGAAAGGGTCACCCCGGATGCCCCACAAATGCCTTGGCAAAATACGTCTAAGGTAATAACGAGGAATCGGTTAGGACAAAATCTATCAAAACCGACACTATTAAATGCCCTGCTGTATCAATGGTAGAGGAAAGCCGAAAATCCTTCTGAAAAGGATCTCGGAAAGAAACTACCGATCCATTAGGAGAATAGCAAGAACTCTCAGACTTCAAATGATAGGTCTGATAGTTTCCAATGGAAACTACTAATGGATCCCATATGGGCAGAGCACATATCTCAAACATACCTGAAAATATCTGCAGAGGTTTTCCTCAACAAGAAAATAATGACTAAAATTGAAAGTATATAATCTATTGATGATAAAATGCATCCAAGAAAGCAATTTAAAAGACTAATTTGGATGATGTTGATGGATTCTCTCTGCAAAAATTTCACGTCCGTTCTCATCGACATCCACTACGCGAGTAAAATAATTTTGTCGTTCAGCGTATTTTCAAAATTATAATAGAAAAATAACGTATTGGTATTATAATAGAACAATAACAAAAGGGGGATAGTTTAAAATCTAAGCGAACCTCTAGTTTAAATATCAAACATTTTTTCAACATTGGAGAACCAGTTCAATGAGTCTTGAAAGGTTAAGTTTTTTTTTTTTTTAGAAAAAGTTGAACAATATTTTTTTTTTTAATTTTACCTTTTGGAATGTAGCTGCTCCTTTAAATTTCTTTCACAGTCATTCATTCCGATGAATGCGACCAGCTCTAAAGGTAACTCATCAATGGAGGTAGGATTGGTGTCGTCTCCTAATGGCACACTCAATGATAGTATCTGTTAACAATTGTACAAAACTCAACTTTTGTCAAATATATTTTGTCAACTTCGTGGTTTTTTTCATATGCTGGCCAATAACTTAAGACAGCCAATCAAGAACATGTCATTTTACTACATACCTTATCAAAACATTCTGTGGATGCATTTGTTTTCGTAGGTACCAATTGTCATGGATTGAGCATTTTTGAGGATATTAATTTTGTTGTTTGGCAAAGTCTACATACATTCCTTTACAAAATTTGTAATTCGTTAAATATATAATTCGTAGTTCCCCTGGACTCACGAAATCAACGAAAATTGGTAACCAACGAATATTGATGAATTCATAGTAGTATAAAAGCAAAACAACACGAATACCGAACCCAGGGAAACTCAAAATAGAAAGTTTCTAATCAAACGGAAAAATCAGAAGCTCAAACACATCAAGCGAAAGGATAGCAACTGTCATATCCTTGAATTTGAACAGGCATTTACTTATGTAGAAACTTTTGAATAAAACTTGTTTTTAAAGCTATAGAAAATATCTCACTTGAATGACAGTAACATGAAATTCCATTATATTGGCAACAATGTGTGAACAAAACAAAGAGATATAAAGTGGTAAAAAAGGCAAACATAGGGGTATAGTGTTCAACATAGTGTTAAAATCTTAATCACTATAAAAAAAATATGTAAAAAAAAAGCATAAGACAAAGCACATCACATTAGCAAAATCGAAAAACAAGAATACCAAAATGACGGGATGTATAAATACCAAGCCGGGTCAAACGTTTATTACCCAAATAGACAGTTGTAGTTATAATTTACAAAGACAAACGAAGGAACAATATAACACGTTTTGAAGATGATAAACAACATCAGAACCTATTATCTATACTTCAAGACCCTCATGTATTACATCGAATAATTATCAACAAGGTATGGTGGTATACAGGGTTAAAGAAGAAAAGTTTCTTATGCTACTGTTATACTACTGTCTCAAGTTAGGGGAGGGTTGGGATCCTACTAACATGTTTAACCCCGCCATATTATGTTTTTTGTTCATCTTTTGTTCTAAATAAAGCCGTAAGTTTTCTCGTTTGAATTGTTTTACATTATCATTTAAGGGCCTTTTATAGCTGACTATGCGGTATGGGCTTATCTTATTGTTGAAGGCTGTACGCTGACCTATAGTTGTTAATTTCTGTGTCATTTTGGTCTCTTGTGGAGAGTTGTCTCATTGTCAATCTTTTTTATATGGGTATTTGCGGTATGGGCTTTGCTCATTGTTGAAGGCCGTACGGTGACCTATAGTTTGATAATTTCTTTATCATTTTGGTCTCTTGTGGACAGTTGTCTCATTGGTACATTTAATCATACCACACCTTCTTTTTTATATCTCACGATGAACTTTGATATATATAAAAAGGGCGAGACGTTCGTGACATAACCCTGGTTCATCAAATTTCTACTCAGACACTGGTGATGTTTTACAAGTCTGAGCAGCAGCTGCAACCTCTTGAATAGCAATTGGGATTCAAAATGTATATCCCTTATGGAGGTGAAGTTATTAATTTGCTACAAAGGCGGGGAATATTGATAATTTCAAAATGAAAAACAACTTGATTGTCATTGATTCATGTACTAAGATGATTGTGCATGTCATATATGATGTGTCACTCTCAAACTAAGTCAGACAAAGCCGTGTCTTCAAATTTCTATTATTGAGAATATAATTCTTTAGGAATAGATTACCTTAGCTGTATCTGAAAAAAAACCGTTAAGGAATTTTTGGCCCTCAATGCTGTCCACTAGCCCAGTAGTCAGCACTTCTGTGTTGACTTGAGTTATCATTGATATGTTCATAATCATAAATTAACTGTTAACAAAAAATTGAATTTTTGAAATACTAAGGCTTTTCTACCTCAGGAATAAATTACCTTAGTTAGCTGTTTTTGGCAAAACGTTTGGGAATTTTTGTACTTTATTTGGCCTTTGAACATTTTTTGATTTGAGCGTCACTGATGAATTTTTTATAGACGAAACGAGCGTCTGGCGTAAATATAAATTTTAATCCGGGTATCTATGATGAGTTTATTTAATGGAATTCAATGGCTAATGGCCAAGGGAAAGAAAATCATTGATATATCTGAATGCGAAATTCGATGATCTGGCTTCTTTGATGTTTTTCTTACAAGTGCCTGATAGAACTCCGATTCATGTGAACATAAGTAAAAGACACACAGTTCGTTCCGTAAATGCCGACAAAAATGTTTAAGACGATTACTTCCAATTAAACAAATATGTTTTACCTTTTTGTTCAATTTTGACAAAATATGTCTTATTGTAAATTTATAGCTTATACTAAGATTTTTTCTTGTGAAAAGAATTGGGAATTTTCTCTTTTATACAATTTCACGGAGAATGGTGGTCTACAAGGTTGAACAATATAAAGTTGATTGAACTGATTTCGGAGAAAAGGATGTAAGCTTTTTTTGAGAATTATAGGCACCATTTAATGTATATGTACGGAATATATCCCACCTAAGTCTAATTCAAGCGATAACATACACACTCAGTTAAACATATATCAATTTTTAAAGTCATGAAAAATAGGTAGTTATTTTTTAATTGGTTTATAAGAGTCAAGTCCTTTTAAATGCTTAAAACTTGAATTAAACATGCACATTTCATTTTATTTAAATGGACAACTGATCAGACACTCAATTCCCCTTTAAACTTCAAACAAATATATAACAGAGAAAAATATATTTTTTCAAAATGTTTTAGGTATTTATCGATAGACAACTCTTTATTATTTAATCAAAATTTACATTTTGAAAGCGATAATTTTAAAAGTTTGAATTGAACAGCGGTATACAGTTGTTGAATGTATTTATAACACTCTTAATACTAGTTCACCTTTCATACTAAAATTGAGAATACAAGCATGCTTAATAATTGTATACTATGATATAATTTCAATGATATTTCCTACTCACACTGCACTTGCTTAATACTAAAAACCTTTCACTAGCTTTTAGCTAAACTGATTTACCGTCCGAATAGTAAAAAACATAAAACTATTAAAAATTATAATAAATATGAATTGTATGTCAACAATAATATTCTTAATCAATTATTACAGAAACCAATCACAGCATGGATAACATGTACATAAAGAATGGGGGTATTTACACATTGTTGTGCACTTATCCATGGACAGTGTAAACATATTTAATAAAAAATGAAAGAACAAAAACAATCATTTCAAAAGTGGAGCTTCGGTTAACAGACGTATACTAAAACAATGGCTTAGAAAAAACCCAGGAAGGACAAAAAGACATAAAAATACCGGAAGTTACTAACTACTAGATCAGAGCCAAATTTAAACTAAAATACAAAATTTAAAAACAAAATTATAAATCAAGACATCACAATATCATTCAAACATGTTATCTTTAAATAGTATATTGACAAAGACAAGAGTTCCCGATATGCATGCATTGTCCGCAATTCGCCAAGACTCTCGCCATTTGAAAAGCGTGAAATACTGTCAGCTTTTAGGTTGACCCTGATTTGTATCTTAGAAATGGATTTATACAATCTGAAAACTGTATATTAAGAAATCCGATATATGAAGTCACATTATTGTACAATCAATGAAACTAACCTGATTAGTTATATTGTTGTCGCAATTTTCTGCTTGTTCAGTCATCTCTGTGGTCAATTCTTAAAAAATCGTTTGTAATTGTTCAATTTTTTTTTTCAACATGTATCAAATTATTCATTTATCGACGCTATTTCCATGCTATCTTAATCTGACTGCCGGCATTACATTGGTATTTACTTTGTCTATCCTGAAAGTGAAAATTCCAAGCTGAAAACCTTAATGTCTGCTTTTATACTTCCCTTCTCCCTACTCCAAATAATCATGACGACATCGGACTCTATTTAAACTTTTCCTTTGACAGCAAACATAATGACTATTTTTCACCCAATCAAGATTTAAACAAACCTGAAGTATTCTATATAAAGAAGATTTTATTCTATTATATATACTTATATCAAATCTAGACCGTTGCGGTTTCAGTTTTATATGAAGCATTTATTGCTGTCCAATATTCATTATATATGTTCATCATTTACAGAAGACAAAAAAACACCACATTCTTTACTAAAGCATGCAGGTATATTTCATACTCACAAGATGAACACATTCACATTTAAGAAGAGTCAATGGGTGCAAGAATTTTTCAATTTAAACAAAAAGGAAAAAAAAAGAATTAAAAAAAAGACTTTCCAATTTCCGATGGAATATCTCAAAAACATCAAGTAAATAAACTGACAATGTACATGATTGACTGACAATAAAAAATTGCTTTGTTTGTTTGAAATAATTACTTTGTGAATCTGTGTACCATTGCAACAAGTAAATAAACTGACAGTGAACATGATTTATTGATAATTGAAATTGTTTTGTTTGAAATAATTACTTTGTTAACCTGTGCACCATTGGAAATTTTTTCTTGAGCTCTAATTGGGATTTTTAAACTCCAAATTGTTCCGTGATTGTAACATGATGATTCATACGCAAACGAGGATGATTAATTTATTGAGTGTTAGATATTGAGCTAACAAGTCGTACATATGTCATTTATAATGCAAATGAAAAAATCAATATCAAACCTATATAGACTAACTAGACATAACATTTAAAAATAAATTCCATTTAAAGAATACATCTATATATACATAGACGTTCATTATATGCGACCTTCACTAGACAATATTGAACTATTGTAAAAATCATTATTTAAAAAAATTCAATTGTGATCAATGAGGTCCTTTAAAACGTTTTAAATATAGTTTTAACATTTGAAGGAAACAATATCTTCATATGTGATTTTCATAAACAAAATCATAATTAATAAGCTGTGCAAAAACAAACAAAGCCACCAACCCTTGTTATGTGTGTCATTAAAAAATATACCTATACTCTGTGATAATCTGTCAACAATTTGTGCTGGTGTTCAAGATTCAGGGTTTTAGATTTATAGTATTTCATCGCTTTGGTCTGGTAAAAATCACATAATTTACCAGAGATCTGTGTTAAAATGTAACTATATGTATATATACTGATAGATTGTTTTATAAATATGATGTAGATTCTAATTGAATTTCTACGAAATTGAGGTTGAAAAACATTGGAAATTACACACTATTATAAAATATGGCATAAAATTTCACATCAGTCGCGTTAAAAATCGATATAGACAATTCGGCCCGAAACGGGAAAATAGCTCGACAGACTCTCGCATTTCCCCGTTTCTAAGCCTTATCTTTATATCGGTTGATATGTCAAGTCAATGCACTATTATTGTCTTTATACTGCAATCTAGATTTTTTTTTTTAATTGTAACAGTTGTGTTAATGTTATTTATCTTATTTAAAGATTGCGAAAAGGCCACCTTTGAAAAGGCCTCAGGCGGAGAAATATACAACACAATGAAATGTACATTACCTGTTGAAACCCACAATCGATGGTGAACGAATTCGTTTGCATGAGAATGGACTAAAATATCGACAATAAGCATAAAACATAATGATCTATAGGTTTCAAACAAAAAATATTAACAAATGAAATATGGTTTTCCTAAAATTGTGAAAGAAATAAGTTTGAGTCGTTCCACACTTGGTAGTATACATTGGAAACAAAAACAGGTTGAAGAGGTTGTATAAATAATCAAATATAGTTTCGGCAACTTTTATTTAAATATTCATGAGGAAAAGTGATATCGGGTCAGTGACAGTATATGACATAGAAATATACAGTCAACGTATTTTGACTGCTCAAATAGAAAGAGTGTAGTATAAAATTAGATATTTAGTAAACCGTTTTCTCCTCTAAAAAATATTAGATCTGTGTATTTGATTCATTCTATATAAATTTTTATAAATCTGTAGTTCATGGATATTTACCCAATGTTGTCAATATAACGGGGTTTTCGTCGAGTGGAAAGTTATGTTAGTTAGCGCAGTAAAGAAATTTCGACCGTGTATTGTGCGATGCGATTGTTTAAAATACATAATGCGAATAAGAAATCCGTTGTTTGAAATTATTTGCAGACATTTACTGACCTCAGAAATTTCGCATTGTACGATTCATTCTCTTTGTACTATGTTTTCTGTCGTTAGTAACGTTCGTTGTGCAACAGCCTATCAATATATGATAGAAATATGTATTTTTCCGGAGGCAGATTTTGAGCTTAAATGAACGGTGATCCCATTTTTTATTTCATTTTTCTTTTAAGTATATGATAAAGTTCATTTATAAAAAAATATAGCGAAATCCTATATTAGAAAAAAAAATTGATTTATACCCAGGAGCCCCCTTAAACGGCGTAATAAAGATTTTTTAAGCGAGCACTCAAAATTTTCAAGGGAAATTCGTCATAAAAACAAATTATATTGATGGATGTTCGGCTCTAGCATACTTTCGGATTTATCACACACTAGTAGCAAAATCATCAAATTTTTTTGAAAATGCATGATAATACAGTGTACCGTCTCAAGGCGATGTGATGTATATCACCCTGACCTTCATATGAGCTTGACAATTGACCTCAAGATCAACATGCTGAATTTCTAAGAAACTGGATTGTAATCATGTGCTCTTGATGAGTGGGCTTCTCTAGCTTTAAGACGTTCTGTTTTAAGTCAAACAAACACAAGAAGCAGGTTGTTTATTCTCCAATATAAATTGTTAAGAATGTCAAATAATTTTAGTATGTGCAAATGCTTATCAATAAAAATAAAAGATAGGCTTTACAATAGTTGTAGAAACAGCTATTTATGTTATTGATGTTTTAATTACCAACGGTACAGAATTATGACGAAAACATACAAGGATCGTACAGAAAAAAACTATCGTCGAACGGTAAACAATGTCCTGAATCAACCATACATTTGTTATACCTGTGTATATCTAAGAAAGCATCTACGACTAGCTTACATTTTAAATTGTAAAAATTATCAATTTTAAAGTCATTTAAAGACTGATTTTCAATTATTGCATGTCCAATTACCATATAAAACAACAATAAAAAGTCATCGCTCTTCCAAAATTCCACATCAGGAATGATTGCACTTAAAAATGAAAATGCATTGCATTTATACTCAACATGAATCGAATTCGTTCAACAATATTATAGATTCATCTTTATTCTTGAAGATATAGATATCAAGTCCCAGAAAAGAGCAGAGTTCAATGTTAGTGTTTGCTTTATTTAAAGTCAATTCATTAGGATGAATCTCCTTAGTGTACATACAGAAGAAGTCATTATTGAGAGAGCTTTTATTTTGTTGTTGACTTTAAAGAGTTTAACATATATATGAGCATTCTGACTTTTTAAAAGCCAATTATATGAGGTGTTTGAATATTTTCTTAAAAGGATTATGAAGCAAACTGGTATATCGGGTAGAACTTTGAAACTTTAAACAGATTCAAAATCATCAATACATTTTTGATATAAACATGCAACTTATCAAGTTTTTTAAACGTTTTTTTAACACTTAAAAAGTAATACCGCAGTCATACTAGACTACCATCGCACTACGATCTGTGACAAATTTTCAAATTTTGACCAACGTAATACGATCGTGTACATCGCAGTAAGGTCGCATCAAGGTCGTGGTGAGGTCTTCAAGGTCGTGATGAATGTGGCCAACTTTGAACATGTTCAAAACAATCGTAGTACGGTCGTGGCAAAATTTGGTTGTAGTAGAAGCATAAAGAGAGCGCAGTAGGGTCGTGGTATGATCGCAAAAGGTCGCTGTGCCATTGTAGCGAGACCATCACGTTCTCACTGCGACCCAACCAAGCTTCCGCTACGACTATACGATGTTTACACCACACTGTTTAAGGCTATAGTACGATTCTAGCATTTTTCATGCCGTCCTTATCACGCTCTTCATATGACCTGACTACGTTCATACTACGACCATCGTAATCATTGTCATTTTCAAATAAACTTTCCAAAAGCTCTCCAGGTTTTGCTTGTCTTTGTTTTGTTTTGTATGTAATTTGGATGTTACATCTGCGTCCCCCCTGTTATCGTTTACTTAATCATTCTCATTTGAGCTTGATAGACCAGCAATAGGTTATGATTCAGGTTGGATTGGTCGGTATGACATCGCTGCTGGGTCAGGATTCTTTACTTTCAGAGCTCCCCATGCCTCTACATCTACCCCTACAACCAGGCCCACGTGTTCTTGT
The DNA here is from genome assembly GCF_965363235.1 of Mytilus galloprovincialis. Classification (NCBI taxonomy): domain Eukaryota; kingdom Metazoa; phylum Mollusca; class Bivalvia; order Mytilida; family Mytilidae; genus Mytilus; species Mytilus galloprovincialis. The sequence goes on along the minus strand of NC_134850.1, from coordinate 39,893,218 downwards.
AGATATTGGTTGCTTGACTGTGTTGTTTCCAGGAAATATACGTAGGAATGTGAAATAGAAGGAAAAGAACATAAAATTGAAAATGGAACTTGATGGGAAATGTATCAAAGATACAGCAAACCGACCAATGAGCAAACAACAACCAAAGTATGCCAATGGGATTCCAACGCAGAGAGCAACTCCCGCAATCGAAGTTGTGCTTCAGCTGGCCACTAAACAAAATTGTATTCAAGTTTAGTGATAATGGACGTCATACTCTACTCCGAATTATACACACGAAACAAAAATAAAACATTATACAAGACTAACAAAGGCCAGAAGCTCCTGACTTGGGACATGCTAAAAAATGCGGCGGGGTTAAGCATGTTTTTTTTTAGATCGATATGGAACACGATGTTGACGTTATTGCTAACTCGGAACGTAGTAAAATCATGGTATGAACGTAATATAATCGTGGTAAGAACGTGATAAAATCGCTGTAGAAGCGTAGTAAGATCGTGTTGCATAAGTCGTGGTATGGTCGTAATGAAAACGTGATGAGCGTAGTAAGATCATGAAAATAGTCGAAAAAGTGTGGTCAGAACGTGAAAAATCTTAGCGGGATTGTTGTACAAGGGTAATGAGGACGTAGTATCATCGTGAAAACAACGAGAAATAACATAATTCAGCCGCTCATACTGCAACCTCACCAAGATCTGAATGAATTTAAAATTGAGGTGAGTGTGTTACAATCGTGGTCTAGTGTGACTGGGGCTTAATTGATTCCACTTTTTTCAACGGCCTTATTTGAACAATGTATTACCCGGTTTTTAATTGATATAATGTACTAGCAAGTATAGTAGATAATTAGTAGTGGGACAATGGCTTGAAGATAAACAATATCTATATTTGTAAGGAGTTTTGGGCAGCTTTGGAAGTCAGTGCATAGTTGGAATTTTCATTGTATTTTATTCTGCTTGTATCGTAGAAGCTAAAAGTTTAATTTTGTTACAGATGTCGTTTTCCAAAAAATGTAGTCTATTTGATTGTCGTTCAGTTCGTGATTTCCTTTTGCAGAACAGCAATGTAAAATTGCCGTCAAACAATAATGATATTATAAGCAGCCTTATTAGCCGGGACAAAACAAATTTCTTGGCGATTTCTTTTAGCTTCAGTTTGATACATGAAACATGGCTATTACTGTTGTTGTTAGGACTGAAATGTTCTTTAAATGTTATATACGTATATCAACTTAGTTCATTAATGGATAAAAAAAAACAGCCTAAGGAGTTCTTTTTATCTATTTTGAGCAGTAAGCATGGATTGACTCGTAGATGATGTTACGACACTCATTCCAATTGATAATTGACGTGGGAGAATACATTAGGTTATTCATTAAAGAATGATTTCATCTCTCGGTCACGAACGATGTTAAAATCTTCTGTTATAACTTATATATTTATTAATAGTATCGGAAGCACATGTCTGTGTTTGTTTATGTTCAACACGTGTTTATGAGCACATGGTTGCATACCTGGTTTGTTATTGTATGATTTGATTGGCTATTGTTTGTCGCAATGCAGATATCCTAAACGTTTGTACGAGGGTAGGATTGTGATTCTCGTTCAGAATCTCATTATAAATAATAGTTATTCAATTTTTTTTCTTCAAATCTTTATTTACATTTTCATTATTAAAGGGGCACTAACTACGAGGTTTATATACAATTTAATATATATATTTTTTTCTCAATCATTAATAAAATACAAATAGTAAGATAATAATTCGCTTTAAGCATCAATTAAGGTTCAATTATATGTCAAAATAAGCTTAAAACCCCCATTAATTATGATTTGTTTTTTGTAAGTTAATTATTCCACCTAAGTGAATCCGTATCTGTTATATTTGTTATTTGTCTAATGCTTAGTTCGTTTCTGTGTGTGTTACATTTTAATGTTGTGTTTCTGTTGTTTCGTTGTTCTCCTCTTAAATCAGATGCGTTTCTCTCAGTTTTAGTTTGTAACCCGGATTTATCATTTTTCTATCGATTTATGAGTTTTGAACAGCGGTATACTACTGTTGCCTTTATTATTCATGTAAACTTCAATTTAACCCCTCAGTTTGAGATGGATAACACGTGAATTGTATGTGTAAAGTTATTTAAAGGAAAATTATGTCAACTTTGAAGGTATATTATTCGATTAATTGATTCGATCCACAGAAAATCATTCTTATACAGATTAAAACGACGATAAACATTTATTTTTCATCTATAAAAGGAAATACAGGTTTTTGTGTTCACAGCTTGAATACTACATTAGATAAACACGATAATGTCACATGCACTCAATATATTTTAATTACGTTGATATCACCAAGTGGCTTTATACATAACACGAATAATATCATGTGTGACGATGTTTATATTAAACTGTGAGAATTATAGATTATCGTTCATCATCTCAACGAGATTGATTTTCTTTCTTGAGCCGGGACGGTGAAGGCGAGAAAAACACCTGAGTTTAGATGACTTATGATAATCTGTTTATGGCTATTTTACCTAAAACGACTTTGTCAATGTCATGTCAATTTCATTAGGAACGCCTTGTGCCTCTTTAGTTTCTAGCGATAATTTTCATATCACTAGACTCCGATGAAAAAGAAAACTATCAGTCAGTAAGATCTCATAAAATAACAATAATCTCCTGAATATTACATTTCTGCTCGTTTCATGTACTAACATTTTGGTGTGTAACCATGAATATCTCATGATTATTATGTTCAATTTATGTGGGGAAAAATTGCTGATATTCTCCCAATTATTTTCATGAGCTAATAAAAAATATCTGACAACATTTACATGGTCACACTATAAACAGAAAAGATGGTTGACATTGATTGAGATCGATACTTTTATAATGTTTAATTTGTATGATCAATGCTACAAAAGGAATCTGACAAAAGCTCAGAACAATAAACTATTAAAATCTTCTCCCAACATGTCTGATATATCACTTCAATTACCAGAAAAATGCTTACTATACACTGACTTTTGATGTCTTTTAAGATATTATCTCGGGACACTCCCAACTTACAATGTCATTTTCTTGTTTGGCATTTTTTTAGCATTTGCCTGAAAATTGGTGGACATTTTTCAACCCTTAGTGACATACAGATTTATATATATTGAATTTTATAAGCCTCAATACAAATTGATCCAAAATAAAATATTCACCCTTTGCTCAATGTACTGACACATACGTGAATCTCAACACAGCATAACTGATGTTTATATAATGTCGTCTCAAACAAAATACTTTTACAGAAAAATAAAGACTGAATCGAGCTTGTCACACAAAGACGACAATATTTTATTGAACATTCACCTACAAAAAACACCGAAGTTGAACTTTTGATATAAGGTTGCAAAGTAGAAAAAAGAAGCATGAATATTGATATGTTGTACTTAATATTACAATCTTTGTGTATTCTGTGATGACATTTCATAATAAATCAAACGTCATTTTTTTACATTAACTTTTAAATTTTAGGATTTTTTAAAGCTTATTTGAATGATTGATTGCATGCTATAAATCCAACAGCAAAAATATTTCATATAATGCATATTAGGACTTCGAATAGATACAAAATAGTGATAGGAGCAAACATCTGGCCTTGGAACAGGGCAACTAAATACCACTCAGGGGTTTTTTGCAAGCCTCGAAGGGTTATTTTATGTGCTGACTTTATCTCTCCATACATAGTGAATCATATGAAACATTCTTTGCGGTTGTAGCTTGGTATTTATACATCCAGTAGTCAAATAAATGCCAATTTTAGGAAGGGGGTGACAATTTTTGTTTATCAATCCATGCTACATGCAGGTCTATGTTTTTTAGACGGTGCAGATTTTTTAATTGAAGACATGTCATGAGACCAATAACTCACATAAAATATTGTTGTCTCAAACAGATGGTTAACACACATATATTTGTTTTTGGTTCGTATTGCTTAGTCTTTAGTTTTCTGTGTTTTGTTTTGTGTGCTATTGTTAGTCTGTTTATTCTTTTTTTTTGTTTTAGCGATGACGGTGTCAGTTTATTTTTGATTTAGGAGTATGAATGTCCCTCTGCTATCTTTAGTCCCTCTTAATTTATATTCCGTGCACAAAAATTAAGATCTAAAATGTTGTCATATGTTTAACAATACCTTCTGCTATCTAGGTGAAGGACGCCTCCGGGTGCCGGAATTTCTCGATGCATTGAAGACCTATTGGTGACCGTCTGCTGTTGACTGTTCTATGGTCTAGCTGTTGTTTCTTTGACACATTCCTTATTACCATTCTCAATTGTGTTTGTGTTATTCATTTGTTCTTTCCTTAAACATGGTATTGTTCATGTTTTCAAAGTTCCCTAATTTATTCCTCTGATCAGGTAAAAAACCGGAAGTGGTGGAGTGCTAAAACTGTATAGTTACATTCAAATAATTATTCCTAATGCTGTTACAAACTCATATATTTATTTCAATGCCTTCAGTCTTTGTCTAACATCAAAATTGAAGGCTTGTTTTCGAACAGGGAGCTTAAATGTGTTGATTTTAGATTTTGGATGTGTTATTAGAAGCTTATCATAAACGCACAGTGATTGAGTATGACCTTATTGTTGAAATTTTTTTTAATAATTTAAAACGAATGTTCGACCAAATAATTACTTTAACAAAATATTTTGTATGAGATAAGTATTTTTTTTTAAATTTAAAGTGCGTTCGTTTTTCTTCCTCTCATGATGGGGTTTGATTGCTTTATTATCATCGTGCCGTCCTTGTAGTAATTAAAATAACTCAACCTTTTAAAACTTTAAAAATTTTATGATAACTATTCACTTATAACTGATGAGAATAAACGCTACGTTATAGATATAGATATACATTAAAACATGTTTTATTAAAAACATTTCTTTAATGTATGCACAACCTGTCGTGATTTCTACATTAATATCAAGTGATATCCACGTACACAAAAGAGGAAAACTAGCTTCTAGGTAAGGATTACGTATATACTATATAATAAAAACATCTCATTTGCAGTAGGGTACAACGGAATCTCCAAATTGTATTCAGGTCTGAGACAATTCATAATATATCTCTACTTCATTTTTTATGCTTTTCAAAAATCTTATATATGATAATACGATGTTTTGCTTTCCAACTCGCTTTTATTGCATTAGTTCGCAATTTTGGAATTGATAATTATATAAATGTTTACATCAAAATGTGCGTAATTAAAAGTAGAAATGGAATATGCCTTAAAGTCAATAATTTATTTTCATTTGTAATTCTAATGCAACAACGTTTGTAACGTTCATTTTGATTGGATAACGTCACTTATTTACATAGCATATCTCCTAACTCGAATGATCCCTAATAACACTGGTTTTGCGCGTGTGGACCAGTAACACTGCAACATATGACCAGCGTGACTGTGAAGCTATACTTGTGATTCTTTAAATCTATTTAAAAAAATTGGTATCCCTAGAAAGAGCAGTCTTTGATGTTAATGACGTAAGTTTTATTTATGCCGTCATCGTTAACTGGACGCATCTCACCAGAACGAAAGGTCCACTTTGTTTTGTGGCCAAGCCGAAAACAGTAAAAAAAAAAAGAGGCTAGAAGTTAAGAGTGATATTGAAAAATAATTAAAATTTTTCCGAATTTACATTATACAAACGATATGTATATTTTGAAAAGCTTTGCATCTATACAAAAACAATGTATCGAAAGTATCAAGTAATCTGTTTTTAGCCTATTTCTTTTTTAAATGCCATTCAAGTACAAAAAAACTTGTTGCATAGTGTAAAATATATATTTTTTGTCATTTTGTCTCTCTTGTGATTCTTGTCTTTTTTTTTTGCTGCTCGGTTAATATGCAATTTTGTGCTTCTTTGTTACACATTTGTTACACATTTGTTAGGTTTTTTTTTATAGTTATTCAGATTATAACACAATGTTGACTGTTGTACCCCTATTTTTGACATTTTTACCTATTATGTCTGTTTGTTTTGTTCACACATCGTTGCCAATGTTATGTAATTTGATGCGACTGTCATACAAGTGAGACGTTAAGCTAGCTTTAAAACCAGGTTTAATCTACAATTTTCTACATAAGAAAATGCCTGTACCAATTCAGTAATATAACAGTTGCTATCCATTCGTTTGGTGGGTTTGAGCTTTTTATTTTGCCATTTGATTAGGGACTTTCCTTTTTGAATTTTCCTCGGAGTGTAGTATTTCTGTGATTTTTACTTTTTCTATCTTTCTTTCAATGCCTTCTCAAAACCAAACAAACTACCTAAAGACAAACAACACTGTAAAAAACAGGAAACGAAAACATTTAGACTGAGCAAAACGAACCCCACCAAAAACCGCGATAACCAGAACACAACAGTTTCAATTGGATAACGTTAACATAAGAGGGGTTGTGTTTGTTACATTTCGAGAACATTTTGGGGTTTGAGGGTTTCTGAACTTAGGTTAACGAGTTTATATTTACCTGATAACTATTATTTTGTACACAATTGTTGTATATTTGATAATTGTATCATAACATTGGATACGTTCTTTCTTTTGCGATGATACATCAGATCAGTGTTTCTACATTTTGTTTCGGGTTTGAAAAAAGATTAAATATTGAGTCTTCCTAAAAAGAATTACCTACTTTAACTTGTATGCCATCGTTAATTATATTTAAAATTTTAGAAAATAGGAAAAATGTAAGTCTAAATTTGTTTTACAGGGGATGTAAGCTGATCATAAGTATCATATAACTTTGAAACTGATACGTCAATACCATGTCAACAGAATATTTGGTTGTCGGATGTGGTCTTTCAGGTGCAGTCATGGCCAGATTTATAGCTGAAGAAAGACATAAGAAAGTTCTGGTTGTAGACAAAAGAGATCACATTGGTGGAAACTGCTATGATTACATCGATGAAAACGGAATAAGAATTAATAAATATGGAGTTCATTTGTTTCATACAAATAGCGAAAGAGTATGGCAATACGTAAATCGTTTTTCTAGCTGGACAAGATGGGAACACAAAGTCCTAGGGGTAATTGATGGACAATACATACCATTGCCACCCAACATAACAACAATTAATATGTTATGTGGACAGCATTTAACAAATCAACAAGAAGCAGATGACTGGTTGTCCCGAAACCAATTGAAGCATGAACATATTGATAATGGGTATCAAATGGCCACGTCAAGGGTGGGTGAAACCTTGTATGAAAAAATATTTAAGCATTATACATTTAAACAATGGGGGAGGTACCCAGAGGAATTGGATGCATCAGTGTTAGCTAGAATACCAGTAAGAAATAATTTCGATGACCGTTACTTCAGTGACAAATATCAAGCACTTCCTACTGATGGCTATACAAAATTTTTCGAAAACATTCTGGACCATGAGAATATAACAGTACGCCTGTCATGCGACTATTTTGACATTGATCCTTCTACTATCTCCAACAGCACAATTATATATTCTGGACCTATTGATGATTTCTTCACAAATGTTGGTTACCCCAAATTAGAGTATCGATCCGTAAACTTTGAAATTCAACGCTTTAAGAATACTAAATTCTTCCAGCCATGTGCTCACGTTAATCATCCAGGTCCCGAAACTCCATTTACCAGGATAATAGAATACAAACATCTCCTTAATCAAGATTCGCCACACACCACAATTATCTCGGAGACAACATGTAGCGACGGTGATCCCTACTATCCTGTTCCAAACAAAAGAAATATGGAACTGTATGAACAATACAAAACATTAGCAGAGAAGGAGAGAAATGTACATTTTGTAGGACGACTAGCCAGTTATAAATATTTTAATATGGATCAATCAATTTTGAATGCACTTGAGTATTGTGATTCTATTTTTTCTATATAATCATACAGTATTGTACGCTGCTTTTTAATAAATCAGATACGTAATAAAAAGTAGAAATATCATATTTCAGAGTGTTTACATACTGCTCACGAAGTGTAATACTTGTCTTATTATATTGCTCCTCAAATGATTACTTCAATTAGTATTGATATGTAGAAGAGGGAATAACGATACCAGATGGAGAGTCAAACTCATAAATTGAAAATAAATTGCCATAGCTAAAAATGAAAAGACAAACAGACAAATAATAGTACAAAAAACACAACATAGAAAACTAAAGACTAAGCAACACACAACCCACCAAAACTAGGGGTGATATCATGTGCTCCGGAAGGGTGAGCAGATCTTGCTCTACATGTGGAACCCTTCCTGTTGCTTATGTAATTACAAATCCGGTAAATAGTCTAATTCGGTAGGTCACATTCATGAAAAGGGAAGGGTATTGTAGTTACGACATAAGGAACATATCCGATATCATTTATGAAACAGTTATTCCGTAACGGTTAATCGACTCAAAATGCGTCCGTAAAATTTATGAAATACAAACCCGGGAATATCGTTCAGTATGTACTCCGTTTGCAAGCGCTGCTGGAATGTTGCTACATAGAAATGGAAAGTTCACTCTTGGAAAGCTGAAATCATCTCTTTTGTCGTAAAGTTTTGTTTTCAACCGACCCTCATTATCAATTTCTAGATGTAAGTCAAGATATGATGCAGACTTAACAGTATCTGTAGTATCTATTATCTCCAGTTCGATAGGATAGATTCGTTCAACATACTAGTAGTCACCGAATTGTGTATTATTTAGTGAGAGAACATCATCTATATAGCGGAAGGTAAAAGTTAAAGGATACCGCTAACTTCTTATCTTTCTTCCAAAGAAGTACCTGTATGAAGTCAGCCACATAATAATAACGAAACAAGTCGGCAAGATGAGGGGCACAATCGGTTCCCATTGGAATTCCGACAGTCTGTTGACAAACAGGTCCTCCAAACGTAACAAATATGTTGTCAATCAAGAAAACAAGCATCTTGATAATGTCAGTTTCAGAGATTTATTTTTTTGAATCGGAGTGATATTTTACAAAGTAGGATTTATACTTCCCCAAGACAAGACACTTGTATCTACGTTCGCCATTCTTTATAATAAAACAAAGTTATACCAACTCTTTCAATTTGTATTTTAGTTTGGAATGGGGAATACTTGTGTATAGTGTAGAAAAGTCAAATGTTTAATTACTATGGTAAGATGAGAGAGTCTTAGATTGTATGTACTCTAAAAGATCTTTGGAAATTTTTTTGTACCCACATCTGATTCAAGCCACCTCTAGACTAGGCAGTTTCACAGTAACTTTGGAGCCCGGCTTTGATTGCTGATAAAATAGATGTTAGTATTTTAGAAAGAGGTTTTTGGGCCACTTGGAAGACCCAGCATTATACCGTTGTTTGTAAGGACACTTATGTAGTTTATGTATCCAATACAGTGATGGAAGATCCAGTTCTTCATCTTTACTTGAAATTCCAAAGGAACATAGAAAAGACCTGTGATCATCCAGGATTTCCTCTTGGCAAGTGTCGTGAGGGTAGATGTTGAGTTTCCAAGTGAATTGTCAATACCTATTTCATTTATCAAGCAGATAAGTAATGATATTTACACACAAAAACGATGTTGTTTGGGGGTTATCTGCGGAGACAACCACATATTTGTCATGGAGGTAGGACAAGTGTTTTGCAACATTAGGGTCTTTAAAAATTGGCGAAGTGTGGGTATTGATAGACTCATTTAGTTTCTTAATTCGGATTTGTATCAACGACCTCACAGCATTAATTCATTCGGAAAGAGTATCTACGTCTTCTTTCTCGCGTTTAGCCCATTGGCTGGCATAATCCTCGACTGAATCCATCAGTATTTTGAAGTTGTATTTCCTATTGATGGATTTAGGCTCACAATATTTCGGATCTTTGGATAACAAATTTCGCAGTAAAGTGTTATTGATAATTTTGAGGTCTCCGATAATAACGTGGACAGCCGGATTATGTGTAAATTGGGAACTAGCACAGTTGAGGTTTAGACTTGAAGTCGTCAATGTTGAGATCCTGCAAAACTTGTTTGTAATTGAAAATTTTAGTTGCAATTGGTTTGGTATAGGTATAAGAAATTATTGGTACAGACTGACCTTTAATTAAGGAGGTATTTCGACTGTCAGAACTAAATTATGATGAAGGATGTTGCCTAAGTTAACGCCATTCAGACCTTTGTTGGCAAAAGTAAGTTTAAGAAAAGATCTGTTCTCTTTTTCATTTTTTCCCATGCTAACTGGTTTGAAAAGTCTGTGGCTTGCAATATCCGAAATTATAGCTGTAAGTTTGTTTTGGTTTAAATGAGTGGTTTCTAAACATACATTGAACAGAGAATGAAGTTTTGAAAGGGGTAATTAATAGAGTTTCGTTTGAATGTGATAAAAATACCTAACGGCTTTTGTATAAATGGCAGTAAGTCATTAACAGAGAAAACATGCAAAGTAGGTGATGTATAATGACGATGACCATGACTGCGTCTACGTCGAGGAGTAGAGTTGCAAATAATCATCACATTCACCGAGCTACAGGAAGAACTAGATAGAATACCTATACCATCAATTTTGTCATTGCAACCATATGGTGTCGCAATTCCAATTGTCGATTCCAGTAGCCCGCTTTTTGTCTACGGAGAGGCGTTGCCAGTTGAGGATTGTTAGTCTTGTGGTATAATAGTAATAGTTTTATTATCAAGAATGATTTTTAGCGGGATAAGTAAACCAAACAGAGAAACAAGGACAACAAAGACTGTCAACATACGGTCTTCTCGATTGACAAATATCCAAACGCTACTGGTATGTCACACACCTCAAATCAAATGAAGTAGATGCCATAATTATATAATTGGCCTCATGATTTTTTATAGAATGTCAACCTTCAGATTAAAAAAAAAACAATTAATCTTACACAATAAATCATGGTTTATGTGGTTTTATTTTCTCATTTTATGTAGAAGATTATATACTTATCATTACCATTAGTGTCTTCAAAGTGTACTGAATTGTATCTCATTTGATCTTCAAGTAAGAATAAAAACAAACAAAAGTCTCTTTGAATAAACATTTCAGAGCAGTGTAATCATTGTTAAGTCTAGCTTACCTTTGGTAAATTACAGCAGATGCATTACCATTTTCAAAGAACACATTCAACCATTTATTTAATAGTTTATTAGAATTAATATTTGAAAATGTAAACATTGACATGTGCAAATAAATAAATTTGGTGTTTTTACTGTCTTCTGATTGGTTAAAATTATTAGTTTTATTTTCAATGTTGTCAATTTTGATGGCGACACGCCCACTCTGACGTTGTGTATTCATACGCCAACATGTGTGTACGTTGTTATTGTTAATATAAATAATATAAAAAGTTCTTTGAGCCTTATTTTTGATAGAAATTTATTTATAATGAATGGCAATAATTTATTTTGATTTTATTGAACCATAAAACTAATTTTTGACTCTTCACATTTTACATAATCCGCTTCGCGGATTATTCAATGTGAAGAGTCAAAAATTAGTTTTATGGTTCAATAAATTCAAAATAGATAATAGCCATTCATTAAGTATAACAAAGACTCTCATAAAATGTGAACATAAACTTGTATAAAACTGAAAAATGTCAAAGAGTAATTTAAAAATCAGTGTAAGTGCCAACATTAAATTTACGCTCGCTCATAATGTGACACCAACATCATATGTACTGGTCAGTTTGGTACAAATTATAAGTATCTAGGTAAATTCGGTATTTTATACTGCAACTTCCTGTGTTTATTTCCTAAAGCTTTATTTTGTATAATGTCAATTTCATCATGGAACACTTTCTCCACAATCAGGGGTCCTTTAAAGGATGAAAATAAGTTTGACATTTGTGTTACGATTTAAAAACCTATCAATGCACTAATTTAAATTACAGTATAAAAACAATTAGGTCAATGTCATAAAAATATTTTTTTTTTGTACTCGGCGCAAATGGGGAAGGGAATGAGCCCTTCTCCAGTTTCTCAGCCTCATACAAAAAAGTTTATATTTTCCTGACATTCACCTAATATTGTATATATAGATTCCAAGCCTTTCAATATTGTTCAAAGAGTGATATTGTTTAGCAATGAATATTACGATGTATTAGAAAACGTGTTATTTCATGCTTGATAAAGTGATTAAAGCATTAAAGAAGATCAAAGTATGAAATAGAAATAGGGGGTCTCATTGGGGGGTTCTGATCCCGGATCCCGCTTACTGTTTTGTCAGATTCCCGTATCCCGCTTATACTATGTACCTAAGCAATTCTCATTTTTTTGTAATTTCCCGTGTCCCGCTAGACCTTAATTCCCGTTTTTACGGCACAATAATTTGACTTTCCCGTGTCACGCTTACGAAAAATCGGCAATCCCGCGTCACGATTAGACCCCAATGAGACCAACGAAATAAAAAATAAATGGTTTAATTTTACAAAAATTACATGTTTTGTCGATCATAATCGGTTGTCTATAAATATGGTTTCTATTATTCTTATGTATGGACTTATCGTTCCATTTTCTTTTCGTTCAAAATTGTTAGTTATGTTATTTCTTTGTTAGCGATGTGTATCACATTTCTATAACTTAAACTAACGTTCAAAATATATTCCAGTATACCGGCATATTTATCTATTCTTCAAGGTATTCAAAAACATTTTTTTTTATTTATTAGCTAGTTCATGTCCAGCGGCAGAAAATACAACACAATGCACTATCCGACCATAGGCACGAAAACTGGCTATCCAAGTCGATAAAAATTGGAATCGATAGCATCTGCCACGTGCGGGGTTTAAAATCTGAAATAATTAATGAAGCAATAATTTCTCTAACGAAAGAAACTTTTTTTCACTGTATACAGTTTTTGTTCCATATACAGTATGGTTTACCATTGTGTAAATTAAGGATACCAAGAGGTTTTAGAAAAAATGGTTTCAAATTTTTGCACATAGGATCTTTACAGACACTGTCAGTGAAGCAAATTTTTGTCCCTAAAGACATGTCTGCTTAGCTAACAAATGGTGCATTAAAAAAAAACTTCGCGATACATTCAAAGAAATTTTGCAATTATTACATAAAACACACCTTTTTATATTAGAAATAAATATTTTATATCTACAGGTGTCGACACAAAGTTAGAGAACGAACTTATGTAGATAATAATACTCCCTTAACATGAAACTGTGAATCGTCGAAGTTTAGATATGTTCCCTATGGCCATGTTATTACAGGGGACCTCAATATCGTTCAGGACAGAGAGGTTAAAAACTTTTTGAAAAAAAGGACCAAAATATCGTCCTCCATTAAAAATAGATTGGAAAGAGTGTCGTCAAGTCACCAAAGATGCTCTTTCCTCGTTTTGTAAAAGGTGGAGTAAACGGGAAAAATCTGATCAAAAATCTCTTGATTCTTATTTAAACAAATGTATGAATGAGGTAGATAAGAGAATATCACATTTTGAAATTAATTTAGAAGTAAATAATAGAGTCCATAATACACCTATTTCCAGAATAAGAAATAAACTTCAAGAACTTTCTAAGCGGTTTGTGTTTGTACCGGCCGAAAAAGCAGCCAACAATGTGGTGATGGTATGCCGTAAATACTACACGGACGTTCTTAAGAATGAAATTTTAAATTCATCTACATTCATGTCCATCCTCTCCACAGAGATTCATATAGTAAACAAACATATCACAACCACATCAAAGCTTAAGGCTTCGGAAAATTTGAAGGTCTCTACTATATGTATTGCCATGGCTACCTAAACTACGCAAAAAAACATTTAAATATCGTTTCATCTCGGCCTCTAGTAAGTGTTCTACAGCTAATCTTTCAGTGCTTTTAACAAGATCATTAACTACTATTAAAGAGCGTATCATAAACTATAGTAATAAAATAAATGAACATATTGGAAGAAACTATTTTTGGAGTGTAAAAATTCTTTGGATGTTTTAGATAAATTACGTGCTTTTGATGGTCCTTTTGATTCTGTTGACAGTTTTGATTTTTCGTTCCCTATTATGAATTTTCCATTTTTTTATGGTGATGTTCTTTTGGCACCATCTTTCGGTGTTTATATTTCACAGCTCGTTCGCTATGCCCGTGTCTGTTGTGACGTTTTTGATTTTAACGAACGTAATCTATGTATTATTGGTAAATTATTAAACCAGGGATATCGTTACCATAAATTATTTAAAACCTTAAGTTTACTAAATTTTTCCATAGATATAAAGATTTGGTTTTGAAACGGGATAGCACATCCTAATTTTTACGCAAATGTTGTTAACCGTGCCCGGAAGTTTAGAAATGATCCTTGTAAACTTATCGCTTCTTTAAATAAACTTATTCTAAAAGGTTACCAATTCAACACTGTAATAAGATCATTGAATATCACATAAGTGGGAAACTGGAGTGTCGGTAGAGAACTATCCGACCTTAGACACGAAAACTGGCTATCTTAGTCAATACAGATTGGAGTCGAAAGCACCTGCAACGTGCGGGGTTTAAAATATGAAATAATGAATGAAGCAATAATTTTACTAACAAAAGAAACTTTTCTTTATTGTATACAGTTTTTGTTTCATATACAGTTTTGTTTACCATTGTGTAAATTAAAGATATCAAGAGGTTTTAGAAAAACTCGACAAAAACAACAAATAGAAGCATCAGTCAAGTAGTACACCATTCATGAATATATTGTGTTGCTAGGATGCTGTGTCATTGAGGAAAACTCGCATCTGTTTTTACCGCCATACGTGCACATATAGTTATATTTGTGTCGTTATGTTGCTACATGTAATTGACGTTTATCCATGTTTTTTTTTAAATGCACTTATTTATTTTTACACGTGCAATTAAGGGGTTATTGCATGCTTGATAAAGTTAGAAAAGCAGTAGAGGAGATCTAATAACTAAATAAAAAAAAATGGTATAATTTTTCAAACATGACATATTTAGTTGCTCGTAATCGGTTAAAGTTCGTGCCATTCCTTTGTATGTAACTATCATATCTTTGTCTTTTAGTACAAAATCTATGGCTTAAATTTATAAGTTATGTTATATCTTTGGTAGTGCTTTTAACCTTTTCAGCTGGCATTGTGAAACCATAGATGGGTATTACATCTATGGTGAAACTATTTGTAAAAGTTGTATGATGGGCAACTCACTTCAGTTTGTCTATTTAAAACGGCAGTGTTTCCGCGTACCCGCATTCAGGTACATGTGACCTCCAAATTGGCCTTTGTTGGGTGCGCGTAATGTAACAGGGTCTTGGACGGAATAAGTATTAGATACAATACAAAGGTAACAAAGAAACAGTCCGGTAACAACCGTTGCCGGATAGTTTTTCTGCACGAGTAGTCAGGTCAAGGTCCGAGGCGCTAGCCGAGGACCTTGACCTGACTACAAGTGCAGAAAAACTATACGGCAGGTTGTTTCCGGCCTGTTTTATTGTTACTTTTGTTTTGTATCTGACTTGTACGACGTTTCAAGGAAGAAGTATTACATTTTGAAGCTGATTATTTGAGAAACTTCAAGGGCCTCAACTCAGTAAATGTAAGTTATAGAATAAACACATTTTTTTCATTTTCCTTCAACGGAGTTTTTTTCAGAAAAAAAAAATCAGGAATCTAATAATTTGATAAAAACAAAAGAACCATTTCGAGTATAAGATTTATGTTATCAAGTTTGAGACTTTTTTAAAATGCAACTTCTTTGAAATGTTATATATTTAAGAAATATTTTAGTGGTAAGAAAGCTAACGTTTAATTTTATGGGTGAAACGAAAAGCGGGAGGGGGCCTTGATTGATTTGAAATAAACAGGCTGTGATCTTTACTTTGATGAAAAAATGCAGGATGTGCCATTTCTTTTCCCCATTCCCCCTTTAAACATTTCGTGAAAATCGCACGTTTGCTGTCAAATACATGAATTTAATATTCAGTGGGGGAGGGGTGCCGGGGGTTGGAATCCCTTTTTTTTTGGACCATCAATGCATTTGAATGTGGACAAATAGTGGAAACCCACTTTTTT
The DNA here is from genome assembly GCF_965363235.1 of Mytilus galloprovincialis. Lineage (NCBI taxonomy): Eukaryota > Metazoa > Mollusca > Bivalvia > Mytilida > Mytilidae > Mytilus > Mytilus galloprovincialis. The sequence continues at coordinate 39,877,160 of NC_134850.1, read as the reverse complement.
CCTGGGTTGGGAACCCCTTTCCTAAAATGACTGGATCCGCCCCTTATAGATTTGAATTCAACTTATAATTAAATTCAATAACAATATAAATGTATCAAAAGAATGAATTTTCTACTTTGTTATTGAGTGACATGTTATAAAAAAAGGTTTTTTGTTCTGTTATTGTATATATTAAGACAAATTAATACTTTAAAAAAATAAAATCATGCATGCTCGGTCTCTGCAAGTGTTGATCGCGATTAATTAAACACGTGTTACTATATGACCAATCGCAGCCAACCGTCCAAAATTGAGGCCTGACATAAGTTAAATGATTTTCTTCAAGAGTTGCTGCTTATTTGGACATGTATTACACGAACACTTCTTTATTTATAGGATCAATCGTGCATTGGTGAGTTGATAGGGATTTTATCTTTTGAGGAGATTTGATTCTTATTTACATATTTTCTATCTTTTTTAATTGAAATATAAGCGTCGGTATCATCATTTCTTCACTTTCAGCATTATCTAAAATTACTATTCATATCCATGCTCCATAAAAAGGGGAGGGGTATGTACTTTTCTAAATATATCAACTATTTACATTTACAACACCATCACCCAATATATATATATATATATATATTTTAAATAAGCACTATATATATATATATACGAAAAATCAGGAATCATGCAGATCATTAATTTGTTATCTGCTTGACCATAGTAATTTTTTTCTCATAAAATTTGGAATCAAAATATCTTTTTTATTAGGAGAAAAACATACCCCCCCCCCCCCTTTTTAGAAGTTAAATGTACGAACCTATTAGTATACTGATATGAATAGTATTTTACTGGAAATGTTTTTAAAAAAAATATTGATGATAACGAAAATATTTTATTAAAAAATAGACAGGAAATATGTCGGTGAACCAGAAGGTTCAAATCTAATTAAAAGTTAAAGTGCCCATGAACTCATTGTTCATGCACGAGTAATTCTATTCATAAAAAGTGTCCGTGTAACAACTAAAAAGAGTCCGTGTATCATCTAAAAAGAGTCCGTGTAACACCCGTTAATGTACTGTTTTTTCTATAGCTCTGCGGGGGGCAAAGTCGTACAAAATGATTCGTCTTGATGTTAAAGATGTTTATTTGTACGACATAAATAAATAACCCTGCAAGTACACAAATAACAAAAACACAAATACATAGACAATACAGTGTCCTTTGCGGTGTACAAAGGGATATAACTCTAATTCTTATAACGGAAATAGATATAGATATAAGTAAAAAATTTAGAAAAAAAAACAAATTTTGGTGAACTAGATTACAAAATAACCCTAAAAGAAATTTTAGATGCTATAAATAAACTAAAGAATAATAAAGCTGCAGGATTGGATGGTATTCCAAATGAGATATTAAAATCTGGGGGAAGTATATTTGCACCTGTTTTGCAGAAACTTTTTAATTTAGTATTCTGCTCTGGAAAATACCCTCACAAATGGGCATTATCTTATTTATGTCCAATTTTTAAAGCAGGGAGTCCTAGTAAACCTGAAAATTACAGAGGCATAGCAATAAATTCATGCATTGGAAAATTATTTAACAGTATTCTTAATAAAAGACTTGACATTCATCTTGATAAAAATAATATAATTCATCCATGTCAGATTGGTTTTTCAAAAAAGAGTAGAACATCTGATCATATGTTTGTTTTAAAAACCATATTAGATAAATATACTAACAAAAAAGGGGGGAAAATCTATGCTTGCTTTGTGGATTTTAAAAAGGCTTTCGACAGGGTCATACACTGTGGTATTTAATATAAATTATTGCAAAATAACATATCTGGAAAATTTTATACTATTTTAAAAGATATGTACAGCAAGAATGAAATGTCTGTGAAAGTGGGCAATGTGTTAACACCATCTTTCAGTTCACTAGTTGGGGTAAGACAAGGGGATGTTCTAAGTCCAAACTTATTTAAACTTTTCATTAACGATCTGCCTCCAAAATTTGAGCCAAGTCCAGATGCTGTTGCTATCAATGGGTGTAGAATTGATTGTCTTATGTACGCTGATGACATTATTGTATTATCAAACAGTAAAAAAGGTCTTCAAAACCGTCTTGATATATTGCATACTTATTGTATTGACTGGTGTCTAGATGTAAACTTGTCCAAAACAAAAGTTTTAATTTTTAACAAGCCTGGAAAATTTTTAAAGGAATCATTTTATTTAGATAAAGAGGCTATAGAATGTGTTAATAAATGTAAATATTTAGGGATAGTCTTTACTTCTAGTGGTCTTTTTCAACAGGGGAAAGAAGAGCTATTCAAAAAATCCTTAAAGGCAAAATTTAAATTACAAAAATCCATGTCAGCTTGTAATCCAAGTATTGATACTGCAATTCATTTATATGATCACACAATAAAACCAATTTTATTATATTGTAGTGAAATTTGGGGTTCATTTAAAATTAACTCTGCTGCTTGCAAGAAAAAAAGTGATTATCTATTTGAATTGATCTACATAAATGATTATTTGGAAAAATCACATTTCAGATATTTAAAGTATATTCTTGGTGTAAATAAGAAAGCCTCAAATTTTAATAGAAGTGTTATCAGAGGTTGCAAGATTTCCTCTTTATTTTTCTGTCATTATATCTATGGTAAAATATGTACACAGGCTTAACAAGTTGGACACAGGGTTACTTTATGATGCTTATGTTTGTAATAAAATTTTAGATGCAGAAAACATTAATTGTTGGTATTCATCTATGAAATATGTACTTCAATCACTTGATATACAAAATTTAGATACAAAGCTCAATAAATTAATTAAATTTGTAAAATGTAAACTTTGTAATAGTTTCAAAACATTTTGGTTGGTCAAAAGATCTGAAACCGTATCACAAGGTAATAGTAAATTAAAGAATTATTTTAACCTCAAGACTGACTTTGTAAAGGAGGCTTATTTATCAATTAAAGATTTTAGTATAAGGAGAGCTATATGTAAAATGAGAATAAGTGCTCATGATCTTAAAATTGAGAAAGATAGATATAATAAAAAATACATAGAGAGAACTCAACGTCTATGTCATCACTGCTTATCACATGGATCAAATTCTATTGAAGATGAGACCCATTTTACAGTAAATTGTCCATTATATGATGAACAGAGGAAATTATTATTGGATAAAGTTATCACTTTTTGTACTAATTTTAAAGAACTACCTAATGATAAGAAATATTTCTGGCTGTTCACAAATGAGCATTTACCAACTCTCATGTGCCTAGGAAATTACATTATTAAAGGTTTAGAAATAAGATCCAGATGTAAACAAAATATATGAAGTAATTTAGTATTTTATTGTTATAAGCTTTAATATAATAGTTATATAAAACACATGTTGTGTTAGGCTCTGATCATGTTCATAACGTTATAGTATGTATTAGTTTTCTGTTTTGCTTTTTCCAATCATATTGTGTTGTAAAATGATGCCCTTTATGGGTTCTTGATTAGATTAATAAAATTCTTATCTTATCTTATCTTCTTATAGGAAGATGTGGTGTGAGTGCCAATGAGACAAATCTCCGTCCAAATAACAATTTAAAAAAAGTAAACCATTATAGGTCAATGTACAGCCTTCAACACGGAGCCTTGTCTCACACCGAACATCAAGCTATAAAGGGCCCCCCAAAAAAAACATTCAAACGAGAAAACCAACGGTCTAATCTATATAAAAAAGAAAACGAGAAACGTGTATAAATTACATATTAAACAAACGTCAACAACTGTACATCAGATTTGCTTTAACCTACATATTTGTCTTTTGATGTTGTGCCTAAAAACTAAAGTCTTACATTATATCTATACATTTTGCTTTGAGTCCAAAATATAGTCAAAAAAATATTAAAACAGAACTTGTGTTTTCAGATTATGAAAGGGTCTTGGAAACGCCTAGAAAGCATGCTTTTGCATCATTTGTTCTGTAGCTTTTAGGGGCCTTCAGCAGCTCCCAATCCCTTCGTATTTAAAAAAAAAATGTTTTACAATACTTTTAAAAGAGGCTATAGCTGGTAGCCAAAATATAATACCATGTATGTATGCAATACATGTATACATACATGACAAATGCAGTTGGGAATTCATCTATGATTCATTTTTGCAGAGGATGATGATTAATTCTGATTAAAGGGTACATAATGACTCGCCTATACATGTATTATTTTAGTGAATTTAAAAATTGTATGTTTTCAAATATTATAAATAAACGGTTGTGAAAATAAATAATCAGTCCACAGGCTATTGTTTCTATCCATAGGAAGGTCGACTATGGATAGTCGAGTCGACCTTCCTGTTGATAGAAAAAATACGGATAGTCGACCTTCCTATTGATACAAGGCCGTAACTACCCTTGAGGCAAGTGAGGCAATTGCCTCACTAAAATTTCGACACTGATTATTTTTTTTTTATACATACATGTATATACAAATAAAATAGTCTTTTGTTGTTCTGTCTCAACCTTAATTTCTATAACTTGTCATCATTCCTTTAAACTATTCTTCCTGGATATAACTCAGCATCTCAACGGGTGATGTTTCTCAATTACATTAACCTAGTAACGATAATCATCATGGATCTCTGGTTAAAAACAGGCTCTTGCAGAAAAAGGAAAAGCGACACTGAAGGTAAAGAAGGAATATTTCTAGTAAACTAATTTGTTTGTGAACGTAGTCTGCGTATTGCATATAACTTCATTAGAACAATCCAAAAACGATAAGTAGACTGACAAATCAAGTATTGGGCATCGCAAGGGGGCAGTCCTGTCTGTGTATTCATTTCTCCGTTTCATCAACTTTAATCTTTCTCTTTACAGATAAATAAAATATAAATAATATGAAACATGCATGGATTAGTTTTTCATGATCCATGTTTCTTTAACCTTAAAAATTGAAAGAACATCCCATATTCCAATTTGACATTATTGAGGAATGGTATAGAACCTTTATCACAGGATTTTGTCTTTACTTATTCGGGACTACGGAATTTCATTTCTTTATATTCGGGGTTTCGGAATCAGACACCCCCAACCCCTAAACCCTAAATTTATAGATTCTGGAACTAAAATACCACCGACTATTTCCAGAAATAATTTGAAATTACGGACCTACATGTAAACGTCAAAACTCCATTTTAATTCCCCTGTACCCATATCATATATACTTACTCTATAGATAGATCATATACATGTATCTTATCTCATTCTATCCCTAGTTTGTTTACTCTTTGTCAGCATACAAGCGAGTTTAATATTTTGTAACTGAGACTGTATGATGATGCTAGCCTTTATAGGAAAGCTGAATTCCCTTTTGCAAACAAAACTGTTACTACCGATGCTGCTACCGAATTGCTGATGGAGAAGGAATTGGAAGAAGACATTGATCATTGTGTTGATGATAATGTGCTACCTTTAGAAACACAGACTGCCCTGAAACGACTGAAATCTAGGAAAAGAGCATACATGAGTGGCGAGAGGTTGTGCGGTCTTGCCATGCTCCATGTTCATCGCGATAAGGATATCAGCAGACCAAAGATATGATTCTAAAACAATTTGACTGAACCCACCATAGAAATAATTGGCAAACTCTACTGAATCGATGTTTGTTCTATGTTCTGGCGGCAGATTTAAATTGATATTTGGATGATTATCTTGCATACAAATTCAAATAAAGTTGTTAAAAATTTGGTATTAGTAAAAGTCTTTAAATATGAACAATTTATATAAAAACTGTCCAAATTCAAAACATTATCAAACTCTCTAAAAATGCCTAGAACGCAGGATTTTGCACCATTCATTTCATACCCTCCAAAAAAATTTAACGCCTCGCTTCGCTCGGCTCAATTATTTTGCCTCACTAAAATAAGATGCCTAGTTACGGCCTTGTGATAGTGACAAGTGCCTGAGAATCAGTCCCTTGTTTTAATGAAAAATCTTGCTTCAGCAGTGCAGAAAATGAACAATCTGTCCTCTTAGTTTAAAAAAAAAAACAAAAAAAACTGCCCCATCCCTCCCCCCCCTTGTTTTAATGAAAAATCTTGCTTCAGCAGTGCAGAAAATGAACAATCTGTCCTCTTAGTTTAAAAAAAAAAACAAAAAATAATTTATACACATTAATTATACATTTTAACTATATTTTCTTTTAATTTTTTTTTATTTATTCAAATTAACCAGTGAAATAAAAATCTTTAATTTATAGCGAAGTTAATAATTTAGTTCGGACCTCTGTTTTCTGGTCATGTGATCTACTCCCTTTGGTACCTCTCATCTGACACAAAATTAACATCTATTGGTCAGCATACGGCCTTCAACAATAAGCAAAGCCCATAGTATATTAAATATTTAGCACATGCCTCCATAAATTTACATAAATATTTTGGAAATAAGCAGATGATATTCAATCAACAACTTCTGGGATAGTAAATGTTTTGAAGGGTAAAAATAGGAGAAAAAACACATTTAAGTAATAATAGGGTGCTCAGAACTTTTAAATTATTAACTTTTTTTACATTCCCCTCCTGAATTTTTGTCGAGCCTGCAACTTTTGTTGCAGAAAGCTCGACATAGGGATAGTGATCCGGCGGCGGCGGTGTTAGCTCACTTCTTATTTGTCACTCTGATCATTTTTACCATTTAAAGTTTCTCGCTATCTATTATAGTTTTCAAGATAATAGGCCAAGATGAAAAATAAAAATAGTTAACAATGTCATTTTATAACTTTTATAAGAAGTTGTCTGACAGTTTTGACAAATATAGATAATTGGTAGGGCTGATCATTTTGAACACTCAGATTTTCTCTATTCATTAGTTTTCAAAATAATAAAAATAAAAGACAAAATTTTTACCCCCATGTGCTATTTTTAGCCATGTCGGCCATCTTAGTAAGCAGGTAGGTCACCAGACACATTTTTAAAACTAAATATTGTAATGATGATTATTGCCAAGTTTGCTTAAACTTGGCCCAGTATTTTGAGAGGAGAAGATTTTTGTAAAAGTTAACGATGATGGATGACCAAGACGACAAACGACAAGCACCAAGTGATGAGAAAAGCTCACTTATCTAAAAATAAGAAGATGTTCTCTTGATCATACTGTTTTGTTGTATTGATTTGACAATTTTTTCGACATTTGATGTGCATTAACCATTTGTTTTACTATTGTACATTAATGACACTTTGGGAATGTAGCTCTTTTGAGTCTATTTGACATACTCATACCATAATGTATTATGATTTTGTGAAGTTGACCATACTGTATTGTGATTTTTTTAAGTTGACCATACTGTATTGTGATTTTTTTAAGTTGACCATACTGTATTGTGATTTTGTGTGAAGTTGACCATACTGAATTATGATTTTGTGAAAATGACCATAATGTATTATGATCTTGTGAAGTTGACCATACTGTTTTGTGATTTTGTGAAGTAGGCCATAATGTATTGTGATTTTGTGAAGTAGGCCATAATTTATTATGATTTTGTGAAGTTGACCATACTGTTATGTGATTTTGTGAAGTTGACCATACTATATTGTGATTTTGTAAAGTTGACCATACTGTTTTGTGATTTTTTTAAGTTGAACATACTGTATTGTGATTTTGTGAAGTTGACCATACTGTATTGTGATTTTGTGAAGTAGGCCATACTGTATTATGATTTTGTGAAGTTGACCATACTGTATTGTGATTTTGTGAAGTTGACCATACTGTATTATGATTTTGTGAAGTTGACCATACTGTATTGTGATTTTGTGAAGTCGGCCATAATGTATTTTGATTTTGTGAAGTTGACCATACTGTTTTGTGACTTTGTGAAGTTGACCATACTGTATTGTGATTTTGTAAAGTTGACCATACTGTTTTGTTATTTTTTTAAGTTGACCATACTGTATTGTGATTTTCTGAAGTTGACCATACTGTATTGTGATTTTGTGAAGTTGACCATACTGTTTTGTGACTTTGTGAAGTTGACCATACTGTATTGTGATTTTGTAAAGTTGACCATACTGTTTTGTTATTTTTTTAAGTTGACCATACTGTATTGTGATTTTCTGAAGTTGACCATACTGTATTGTGATTTTGTGAAGTTGACCATACTGTATTATGATTTTGTGAAGTTGACCATACTGTATTGTGATTTTGTGAAGTTGACCATACTGTATTGTGATTTAATGAAGTTGACCATACTATATTGTGATTTTGTAAAGTTGACCATACTGTTTTGTGATTTTTTTTAAAGTTGAACATACTGTATTGTGATTTTGTGAAGTTGACCATACTGTATTGTGATTTTGTGAAGTAGGCCATACTGTATTATGATTTTGTGAAGTTGACCATACTGTATTGTGATTTTGTGAAGTTGACCATACTGTATTATGATTTTGTGAAGTTGACCATACTGTATTGTGATTTTGTGAAGTAAACCATAATGTATTATGATTTTGTGAAGTTGACCATACTGTATTGTGATTTTGTGAAGTTGACCATACTGTATTGTGATTTTATGAAGTTGACCATACCGTATTGTGATTTTGTGAAGTAAACCATAATGTATTATGATTTTGTGAAGTTGACCATACTGTATTATGATTTTGTGAAGTTGACCATACTGTATTGTGATTTTGTGAAGTAGGCCATAATGTATTAGGATTTTTTGAAGTTGACCATACTGTATTGTGATTTTGTGAAGTTGACCATACTGTATTGTGATTTTGTGTGAAGTAGACCATACTGTTTTGTGATTTTGTGAAGTTGACCATACTGTATTGTGATTTTGTGAAGTTGACCAAACTGTATTGTGATTTTGTGAAGTTGACCATACTGTATTGTGATTTTGTGAAGTTGACCATACTGTATTGTGATTTTATGAAGTTGGCCATAATGTATTATGACTTTTTTAAGTTGACGGTACTGTATTGCCACTTTGATTGCACAATTTTACACAAGTTATAGTACTTTGAAGAGTATTATTCAATTGTACCACAATAACACATTGAAAACACAACTCCTTTAACACTGTTTAACATTATTAAACAAACTCAGACGCAGTAACTGCACTACAGAAGCATGATTTATACATAGTATATTACTGTGGGCATTCAGAGCATGGTTTAAAGTATGTAAAGTGTTGTAGGATGAATTTTTGTAAAAGATTTAATGACTGGAGAATTTCAGGAAAGGTATTAAAAGTCATAGGTACTTTGGGACAGGACAATTGTTTTTGTAGCTCCCCCTTTTTTTTCCCAAAATTCCCATTTTTTTGTTTTCTATAAATTTCACTAATGTTAGCATTTATCTGTGTATAATAAACATTAATTACTATAAATATAGTGTATTTGCTTTTTACTATCAATTTTCAGTTTACTAATTGATCCACTGGGGTCAATGATATGTTATATAGACCCTCTCTATTTAATAAACTCTGTGACCGCTGTGGATAGTAAACGCATGCATAGTAAACTTGAAAATGATAGCAGACAGCAAATACACTTTATTGATAGTATATGTATGTTCAAAGTATAAAGAACAAGAGGCTGTCACAACGACAGCAAACCAGATTTATTAACATTTATTTGTGTCCTGGCAATATCACAAGAACCATTACTGATGAATGGTGAAAGTGAAAATCGTCAATATCAAATTTGACCTCCATTTTGTCATCAGTATCAACATATTAAAATTTGAAAAGCTAATAGATTGAATGGTTCATGAGTAAATGCAACAACGTGAATGGAAACGCCATTTTACGATCTTTCAAGAACCATAACTCCTGAACGGTAAATGTCAAAATCGTCATTATTGAACTTGACCTCTATTTTGTCATCAGTAACAATATATTAAAATTTCAAAAGCTTTGGTTGAATGGTTCATGAGAAAATGCACAAACACGACGGGAAACACCATTTTTCAATCTTTCAAGAACCATAAATCCTGAACGGTAAAAGTCAAAATCGTCATTATTGAACTTGACCTCCATTTTGTCATCAGTAACAGCATATTAAAATTTCGGAAGCTTTGGTAGAACAGTTCATGCATAAATGCACGGACACGACTGGAAACTCCATTTTTCAATCTTTCAAGAACCATAACTCCTGAACGGTAAAAGTCAAAATCGTCATTATTGATCTTGACCTCCATTCTGTCATCAGTAACAACATATTAAAATTTGTGAAGCTTTGGTAGAACAGTTCATGCGTAAATGCACAGACAAGACTGGAAGCTTCATTTTTCATTCTTTCAAGAACCATAACTCCTGAACGGTAAAAGTCAAAATCGCCATTATTGAACTTGACCTTCGTATAGTTGTCAGTAATAACATATTCAAATTTTAAAAGCTTTGGTTGAACGGTTCATGAGTTAATGCACGGACAACATTTGATTGCCGGCCGCCCGACCGACCGCCTGGCCGCCCGCCGTACATCCCCAAAACAATAAGCGACATTTTTGTCACAAAAATCCGGTTAAAAACGCAAACAAGAGTTCTAGTCTGACTTAAAATTCCATCCGGACTCCTTTTTTTACGTTTCCCTCCCAAAATATCCCATACGGAATAATCATAAGCAAGTATGACAAATGCGACTATGCATGGTACCTATAAGACATAGAGGCATGATGATTAATTTATTGTGGATGGAAGAGATGCGACATACAAAATCAGGTCTTCTCGTTTAATAGTAAAGATTTTAGAAATAAAGCTTTCGTACTTTGTAGGTTTGTTTGTTGACATGTTTAGTTGACTAATATAGTCATTTAGATTTGACATTTTCTTCTGGATTTTGACTATCATGGGCCTATTGCTACTAACGAGTAACTCACACCTTGTGATTGTATTATAAAATACACAGTTCTTAGTATGATATCTATTTTTCATAATTTAATCATCAAGTAAATAAAAGAACAGACAAAATCCCACTTTTCTATATTTTAATGTAAAATCAACTTTTTAAAATTTGAACACCATTATATCATCATCTTTATCATCACGGTCATCAGGATCTATATCTGGTATAACCAGGATTTACGTATCACATTTTTTCCCCTGGTGTCACCAGGAGTTTTATATCACATCTTTGATGTTTTGTGTTTGTGAATTAAAACTTTGTTCCTTGTAGGAATATCAAACTTCATCTGATTATCAATATACACACAATTATCATGTCAGATTGATATTCATTTTCAGATGCTGTATGGTTGATGGGTCAGGTATATTGATACCACAGAGTGGACAACAGTAACCAGGATCTGCCTTGTAGTTACTCTGAAATACATAAATAAATGTTTTATACTTGAAACAAGTCTCATCCTTATTCTTTTCAATATACCTATGAAACATTAATTTCAGCATTTAACCTAACTTTATAACAACTGTAGCAGTACTCTACAAAATTTATCAGTCATATGTTAATAGTGAATTTAAAATGATGTAAAAACCAAACAAAGCCTTGGTGATGGATGACTACTAGAGGCTTCTATGAGCCTGAATTTCTCACCTGGTAAATTTACCCTTTAATTGTTCAACAGAACTTCTGAAGAATTTAGCTTAGATTGTACACAATTCCAATTTAAAAATAACTTTGAACACATTATTTTACCAAGCTTCATTCACATTGGATGCACGTTTCAAACAAGAAGTGAAATATGTGATTTCTTTTTAATTTTTAATGGAAATTTGTGTTTGACTTTTGTCATACAATATAGCAAGATTAAATTAATACACTTTATAGCATAATCTTACTGTTTTTGTTCTAAACCAATATAATTTTTGATTTTGACTTTAAACTTGTAAATATTGTTTTCATCCAGTATGGTTATGGCAGTTGCTATATTGTTATGGAAATATAATTTTAAAACATCAGCGTTATAGGTCTTGATATGGCTATCGTTGGTCATCTCAACAACATTGCTTTCTCACTTGAGCCAGCACAGCAAAAGTGATAAAAGCAATGAGTTGAGATGACCAAAATGATCTGTTTATCGCTATTTTACCTATGAAGACGTTGTTAATTTCATTGACAACAGGCATTTGCGCCCTTAGTTTCTAGCAATGATTTTTCATATCACTATTATGCTGAGAAAGGAAATAATCAGTCAGTAAAATCAAAGGAAAATAGCGATAATGTCAGTTGTCAGATACTACCTGTATGCAATAGTAGCAGAAGACATGTGCACATCCAACTTCCTGTGGGTTTGTCGGCCACTCTCCACAGATTCCACATTCTGTCAAATTTCTCTTTGAGGTAGATTGACTAGACATGTCTATTGGTAGTACCTTTCTAGACAAATAATTCTTCACACGTTGAAAATTAACCAATGGAAGAACAAAGAATAGTAATTCCTGAAAAATGTAAAAAAGTATTAACAAAAATTCCAAACTCCCATAACACTTAAGCATAATAGGTTTAGGAACTCATTTATGCTAAAAAAGCATGTTATAAGTTACTTTTGTTGCTTTTACATACTGATACTGTGGATACCTGTGATTACTATTATTTCGGTCCTTGGTGATTTGTTCTTTTGTTGTACTGATACTACACTGATGCAGGTTAGGGGAGGGTTGAGCTGCCGTTTAACCCTGCCACTCTCTTTCTGTGCCTGTCCCAATTCAGTGGTTGTCTTTAGTTCATGTCTGTTATATTTGTTTTTCATGAATTGTTTTGGCATAAAGTAAGCCGTTAGGTTTCTCAATTGAATTATATCGTTTCATATTTTTTATGTTGGGGCCTATTATAGCCGACTATACAGTACTGGTTTTTCTCATTGATGAAGGCCATTTGTTTGTCAGTAATTGTTTACATCCACTTCTTACTCGATTGGATTATTGTCCCATTGGCAGAAAAGGTTAAACCACATCTCCTTATTTTAATATACATTGTGTACAAAAATCAAATACCACTGAAAATATAATTTTTGTCATCTTTACATCCACACTAAGATTATTTGATAACCAGCTAAAACTGATTTGTAAACCTGTCTTTGAAGACCAAGTGATAAGGTTAGTGTTTGGTCATACTTACAGAAAATCCATGCCATAATAATTCTCTTGTCATGAATTCGAAGCTAACCTGGAAATAAACAAAACAACCTTCTCAATGAATAAATTTGAGGCATTAAAAAGCTAGTAAACTTAACACCAAACATTTCCATCAATACTTATATTTATACTGCAACTAGTTGTGTCTATTTTCTAAATATAGTAATACAGCTATATTTTGTGCAATGTTAATTTTATCATGGAACACTTTTTCAAGATGTTCAGTTAAAACATTTTTGCACTCAGCACAAAACTGGGGAAGGGCTTGGTAGAACCTTGCCCTTCCCCAGCTTCTCAGCCTCTTACAAAAAAGTTTATCTTTTTCTGACATTGACCTAAAAATTTTCGTGGGGTTAAAATTTTGTGGTTTTGTCTCTATACATATAAGATTTCATTGGGATTTAATTTCGTGGTTATCAGTATATGGAAGTGATATTATATGTAGGTTAAATTTTCGTGGAGGTTTCCCTCCACGAAATAAATGAAATAAAATCCTCCACAAAAATTTCTGCTTTTACAGTATTTACAATGATAACTAACTTTGTCTTTACATCATTTGTAAAGCAGCCATTTAGACAGAACACAGGAAACTTTTGTTGATTTGGTCATTTTTGATTTTCTTAATAACTTTTGATAACCTCCCTTTCCTTAAGTCTTTAAAGAAATATCAGCCAACATTTAAAAAAATTATTCAGGCTTATAACTAGAAAAAAAATTGCATAAGAATACATAATTAGAAGAATATTGGGTTATTGCACGAATATTGAGGAATATTGCCCCGAGTAGAATTTTATATTGCACAAGCTTGCGAGTGCAATATATGTTCTACGAGGGACAATATTCCCCGATATTCATGCAATAACCCTTTTATTGTATAGCAATATAATATTTGAAAGTAAAAATTGGTTTAAGGTAGATGGGGTGTCTAAATTATAATCCATAGAATTTTTTAATAATTTGCCAAAATGTAGTTTATATTATGCTTTTTAAAAAAAAGTTATTAAAAGAATGGGTCACCGGGCTTATTTTCATGCTACACAGTGTTCAAAATTGACAAATTTTGTATAGATTATGCATGGAAAACCCAATTTTCTGCAATAAAGCATAAACTACACCATAGAATTTTGAGATAACATATGAGAAGATAGCTTTGATAATATGCTTTTAGTTAAGAAAAAGAAAAAATGGGGTCATTGGACCCGTTTTCTTGCTACATAATAAAATAGAGAAATTCCTAACACATTCTATTGTAAAAGTACCTTAATCTGAATTATCTGCCCTTGCATTTGAGTTGCCTCCCCTTATGTGGCAAAGTTGGAAAAATTTTGATCAAACAAAAGTTTTCTGTTTTTTGTAAAATACAACCATAAATATGATAAAACATGTAATTTTCTATACAGAAGTGGAAGTTCTTACACATGAATTACCTACTACTCGAAAAATTTGCACATTCTATTAAAGATCTAGACCTTGTTTTCTGGTATTTCCAAATCCAAGATGGAGGAAGACACCCTATCTACCTTAAACTAAGATTTAAACGTTGATGACGTCATGAATCTTGAAGATTTAATGCACTAGTGCAATATTAGAATTAATTGCACGCTAACTTTTAGTTACATTCTGTGGGAAATACTATATTGCTATACAATAATAATATTTACTTGTCTAATGCCTTGTTTACATGGAAACACTGAAACTTTTGTAGATTTGGTCATTTTAATTTTTTGATTTTCTTATTAATTTTTGATAAATTTCCTTTCCTTAAGTCTTTAAAGTTATATCAGCCAACATTTCAAAATAATTCAGGCTTAATATCAGAAAATAAATTTGAATAATAATACATAATTAGAAGAATAACATTTACTTGTCTAATTCCTAGTTTATTTGGAAACACTGAAACTTTTGTTGATTTTGTTGATTTGGTCATTTTAAATTTTTGATTTCTTAATAATTTTTGATTACCTCCCTTTTCTTAAATCATTAAAGTTATATCAGCCAACATTTGAAAATAATTCAGGCTTATTACTAGAAAATGAAGTTGAATAAAAATACATACTGTAAATTCAGAAATTATTGTGTGCATTTATTATTGCGATTTTGTCATTTTAGACTTAAATGTGATTTTAATTTTTTACGATTTTTAGAAAATTTTTGTTTAATTCATATAAAATATTTCAAAATGAGAGTTTAAATTATTGCTTTTACACGTCTGTCGCAATAATAAAAACCTCGCAATAATTTCTGAATTTACAGTAATTAGAAGACTAATATTTACTTGTCTAATTCCTTGTTTATCTGGAAACACTGGTTGTATACCAAGTACTCTCTCAACCAAAGAATGGTAAACTCCTTTTTGTAGGAACACCAAGAAATTGACCAATGCTGCAATCTTTAAACTAATGTCAGTCCATTCTATTAACTTCTCTACCTGAAATATTTTAAAAACATATAATATATAATTGTACATATTTAAACATACTGTGATTTTTTTTCGATCAGAGAATAGACTCCTTTTTTTGTCATTGATTTAAGAGTTGAGTCTCTTTGTTTTTTCACAAGCATAAAGCATGCTGGTCAGTCCATAATGCTGTAGGATTTTTCAGCGAATTTGAACTACTTACTAGAACTTATAAAGTGACTCAAATGGAAAATATGCTTTTATTTGTTTTTTGAAACTTGTCAAATTAGGAAAATCGAATCAACAAATAAAAGTACTTTCTCAAATGAAACTTCTATATATCAGCATGATTCATTAACAAATGGCTGCATGAATTAGGTCCCTTTGATAGTTTGTCTTCCAACAGCTGATGATAAATTACTGCTGCATACATGGCCCTTTTTTTTAAATTCTGTCAATACCAATTTTTAAGAATAGTTGATTCTTTTTTAAAAAGATGAAAAAGTTTTTAATCAAAAGATGCATTAAGGGTTTTTGGTTGGAGCATGCAGGCAATGTTTCTGAAATAAATAAATCAATGTTTAAATATCAGAAACAAACTGCAATTTGTATATAGATTACAAACATGATCATGTCATTATGACAACACATAAGGAAAAGTATTATATTAAAACTAGAACTGTGATTGAGATCACAAAAGTTACACCTCTTTAACATGTTGGACCATTATACAATTTCTCGGGTGGTGTACTACAAATGTGTTGTATCATCATTATTCATCCTACCCATTCATGGTCCCTTGACATGAAGACAGACAGGTTATTTTTGCATACCCCCAAACAATTGTTTGCATGAGTCAAAATAATTAACATTAAGCCAATCACTGATACAAACTTTTTTTCTATAACATTGGTGCTGAATTAAAAACTTTCTCATTGAATAATTGGATTTTGAGCACCTTCTTAGATACATGTATCAGTTATCATCAATGCTATGATTTAGACTGCTGCATAATTAATGAATAAAGTTTATATTACAGCAAGTACCAGTATTTACCTTTGACCTTATTTCCATTAGACCAATGACTTTGAGAACATCACTCAGTCTTTCTTTTAACCATGGCAATCCAATCAAAATTGCAGCATATAAAATTCTTTGTCTTTTGGTCATCCATGTTTCACTTCTGTTACTATGGTACTTAAGGTTAAGAATATTCTGTCCTACAGTTGAGTTGTGGACCAAAACAGAAAACTGAAATATGAAATGCCAAAATTTAGGGAAAATCTGTCACTATCATGCCATCTAAAAATGCTATATGAATAAAATATATCATCATAAGAAAAGCCTTTATTTTCAGAGAATATATATGAGTGAAGGTAAAGGAAATTTCAGCCTCCTTGTATATATATATGAGTTCAATTTTTGAGTTGGAAACTTTGTAATCAATGTAGGAAATACTTCAATAACTTGCCTCAATGTAACTGAGCAAAAATATGGTCTCTCATAGACATCATAATTACAACATAACCCTTTTATATAAACTTCACTTTATCGTTAAAATATTTAAAACACTTTGAAAGAAATATTTATGATTAAAAAATTTACAGTAATTAACAAATGCACACATGCAAAGGTTTACTTGCTATAAACCACAACCATACATACTGAGAAGAATGAAAAGGAACATTATCTTACTTGTGAAAAACAAAGCCAGCTTTTATTTTTATATGACTCACAAAAATAATTGTGCCAAAAAAAAAGTATATTTCAAATGAGTCACTAAAAATTCATAAGTATCAACTTATTGCTAGCTAATTTAAAACCACACATTATTAAAAAAAGGTTATATAGAAATAAGATTGAATACAACAGCCTAGAATAATTCAGCTACAATTTTCACATCATAAAAATGACACACAATCCAATATTAATGTAGTTTTATATCCTGAATATCCAAAAATTTTTCCTTGAGTCTAATATTTTAACTCTTTTTTTCTTAATATTTTGAGTGTTTTCCCACTCATAGGCAGATTTAGAAGGGGTTAGAAGGTCCAGGCCCCCTCTTTTCTAGGAAAAATTTAGTTGATTATATAGGGAATCACTGAAGCATGACTGGAGCAGGCCCCCTCTTTTAGCACTCAGTGGGCCCACCTTATAAAAATTTCTGGATCCGCCATGGACACAAATGATTTTTTTTTTTATTTCAGGTAAAAGTTACACTAGAAAGATATACTCAGCTGGTAATCATTCCAATATTTTCAGGAAAAGAATATATATATTTCAAGAAACTAAGAAATACTGCTTTGGACTAGATTCCACCAAATAAATAATTGTGTATGACTTTGACAAGATTTTTGGTTACATTTCCAGTATGTAGGCTCAAATGGAAAACCTCAACTAGAACCATTACTATGAAACAATATAAACTGCTTGAGCATAAACAATGAAGCACCAAATATTTCTTTTCTCTTAATTTTGCGTGCTCTATTATTAATAAGAGATCGAAGCACCAGATCACAATGTTCTACCATATGCTGAAATTTGCTTAACAGGTATTTTCCTAAAGCATGTAGTTTAAAGATTTGTGGACTTGCTTGTTTTGGTTGTATTACTGGTTGCACAAGCATTGTGATTAAGTTTTTCAATTGCAATCAATATATAGGTGGGGTTTCAACTTGTAAAATACTTTTAGATGCTTAACCTTTTCCTCCATTGAATTTTTTTTTTGCATACTTGTTTCGTCATTCTTGAACTTGACCTCCATTTTGTCATCAGTAACAACATATCAAAATTTGGGAAGCTTTGATTGAACAGTTCATGCGTAAATGCATGGACACGACTGGAAACACCATTTTTCAATCTTTTAAGAACCCTTACTCCTGAACGGTAAAAGTCAAAATCGTCATTCTTGAGCTTGACCTCCATTTTTTCATCAGTAACAAATATATTAAAATTTGGGAAGCTTTGGTTGAACAGTTCATGTGTAAATGGACGGACACGACTGGAAACGCCAATTTTCAATCTTTCAAGAACCATAACTCCTGAACGGTAAAAGTCAAAATCGTCATTTTTGAACTTGACCTTCATTTTGTTGTCAGTAGCAACATATTAAAATTTTAAAAGCTTGGGATGAACGGTTCATGAGTAAATGCACGGACAACATTTGGTTGCTGCCCGCCCGACCACCAGACCGACTGCCCGCCGTACATCCTCAAATCAATAACCGACATTTTTGTCACAAAAATCCGGTTAAAAATAAAGTGCAAATACCAATCTGCTCCTAAATACTGCATGCTTAGAGGAGGAACAGAAAATACATGTTTTTCCAGCTAATAAGAGGAACAGCATGCTTATATACATGTTTAGTTTTACTGAGACAACTGTTTCTAAGACCTTCAAAACTAGAAACAAACACTCAGAAGTGGGCCATTTAAAATCTCAAGCTGTATCAATGCTTCTTTATTTTACAAAATCATTTTATTCTTTTCAGATCAATACATTATAGTTTTAAATGATCATATGACAGAAAAAAGTAACTTCAATTGATTATTAAAAGAGTTGAATAAAATCTAAAGAAAACTGTGGCTTATTCAAATTACATAAGTTGTATGCATGTAACCAATATGCATAGAACTCTGTTGTAAGGATTTCACTTATGTTGAAAAGCTAAGTAATTATCCATTCAAAAAGAAATCAAAAGAGCATAAGTAAATTAATGACAATACAAATAGTTTAATATGTACATTAACCAAAATGCAAGAAATATTAATTTGATACACATGAGGCCGCTTATATCTCTTTGTTTAAAGATTCTCTTTTAAACAGATACTATCATCCCTCAAAAGTAAACATATATATACATAGAACATAACATGTCATAAATGAAGAAAAAAATCAACCAAAAGTATTGTGTAAAAACTATGAAATGATCTTGTATCGAAAGGAAATATAGTTATGCTACTAGAAAATGAAACATTAGCTTGAAATCGCATTAGTATAGCATCATTGAAATTATCGCAGTACATGTAATAAGAGTAGTAAAGGAGAATCTTTGAAGCAAAATTGTCTTTCAGCTTGGTTTCAGGCATTGCTGGTGTGACAGAGTTAATAAATTATAGTTCTTTCAGGGGTGATTATTTATACCATGTATGTTTATGCATGCAAAATATCACTTTGTTAATGAAATTAAATTAATCTTAAACAAATCATATGGTTGAGTTGAAATAATGAAATAGGTGTGATTTTATCAAAATGTCAAATAAGGTGACACAGCAGCATATCCAATTACATGTACCAATAAGGTCAATAACTCAGGTGTAAGCTAGGTCTAAAATAAACAAAAAAGCAAACTTTTAAAGGAAAATTTTATCTATAATTTGGATTTTTTAAAATTATTTCATATATATTGTACTTATTGCTGGTGAGAAGAGTCACTTGGAGACCATTTACATAAAAAATATTATTATGGGGTGTTCAAATACATCTATAGATTTAGATTTGTCAAATCCATCTATACCATTAAATACATGAACCAATCTAATCTAATAGAAGAAACAATGGTCATCTTATCTATATATTTGTTGGTGGTCAGATGTATACAAACTTTAAAGTCCAAATAAATAAATTAAATGGTCCATCACTAAAAAGACCTTTTCATACAAAGGATATTAAACAGTGATGCACTGATGTCAACACATAATGATAAAATCAGCAGGCCAAGCAAATACTATTTTCTGGTTTCAGCGTAAAAAGACATGATAGGAAAATCTGAATATCTTCTGTCAATAATTGGGTCATTGGTTCAAATTCTGTTTAATTTATTTACAACTTTTATTGACTCAGGATGGTTTAGGGCTTGACATACATGTATTGTATAAATATGGACACTTTTCCATTATTGGAGGCTGCATGAAAGTTGTCCTATAGACATGATATATGTCTTTAGGTTATTTCAACAATTGCATTGCTGTCTCATTAACAAATAGATGAATACATTTCACATTTCATTTTTTTAAGTCAACTTAATTGTATTTCTATGGAAAACTGTCATATACCAGTACATATGAAGTTTGCCCCGTAAAACATGTTACACCTCAATAGGTGTGAAAGTCAGTATCAAAGAGTTAAAGCAGTTGATATATGCTGTTTCCGCTATACTCTCAGACTTTCACAAGAGGTCAGTTCATACTGTAACATCCAATTTTCAAATGAAATTTTCAAATATTTTCCACATGAATATTTTTTTTCGTCAGTTCTGAATAAATTCATCCAGATCTATCCACATCTAGGCTTGAATAATAACAACAAATTTGGAATAAAGAAGAAGGTCCAAAAACTCTTTCAATTAAATTTCATTCATGTCAACATTCCATTCATGATTATGGAAATCTAATTTTTTTCCATTTCAATACCACATCATTTGTTTGTAGTGTTTGTCAGTACTAAAGGTACAGTATATCATTACAAAAGACTATTTAATTTGGACTTGAACAAAACTATATTTTTGAACTGTTTAACTATCAACAAATATTTGATTTGCCTATGTATCAATTGTAATTGAAGTTTGAAAACCCTTCCTTTGTCTCCTATGCAATTAGTTCATTTAATTTATCTTGTTACAACTTGATTATAAAATATTTAAAATCTTCCACTGTACCAAATACACTGTCATGATAATTAAACTACTGTGGTTTAATTAAAATCATCAATTACTACACAAATACAATACTGCATGATGGTCATTGCATGATGGACTAAAATTTCAACGGAAATTCATAATAATTTACACATCAATAGACAGAGGAGACAAAAAGGCTTGAACAGTGTGTTATTAGCATATTGTTTTGTGATATCATTGTCAACACCTCAACAAGGATGAGCTTGAAAGGCAGTGGTGAAGGGGGCAGCACTGAACGACTCTTTAAAGATTCTGGATACTACCATGGTGACTCACAATCACACAGTACATCAATAGATGAAGAAATTCATACTTCCTTCTCTTCAATGTCAAGTTCACAGAGGTCAGCTGCCAGTGGGGTAAGTTCAAAATACAAAAAATAACAACATTTGATTTAATGGTCTCTTTTAAAATCTATACTAGGTATGATACAGAGTATGACATCGAATCTTTATCCATATTTCTTCTAGACTACAAGTTATATTTAAATAAACTGGTTTTGACATAAAGGTAATACAAGACAGTATTTCCCAGCTAAACAATAAAGCAAGAACTCAAAGGTCAGAGCATCTGTTCGTCTCTTGTTATTTAGCATGCATACCAAATTATGAGCCTGGTATGGTTGATGAGTTTGTATGAAAGGTATAAAATCAATTTATTTCTTTTATACATGTATCAACTGTTGCTGCAACACCAACTGACTTAATTATGAGGACTGCTCTTAACAATTGTCTCATTTATGAACAAATCAGAAGCAATTATCAAAACTTTCTTAAGTAAACCTTAAAATACCTTTTATTCAAAGTAAGAATATGTTTAGTGTGTATTTCCAATAAAACTAGTCTATTATTATGAAAATGTCCTACTAAAGTGCATTTGTACTTTAAAAAATGTGCTCGAAAAGAAAATTCCCTCATTTTTTGTACTGACATTGATTATAATACACTTAAGGCTATTCAACATTATATCAATTCCATGGATATACAATATGACAATAACATATTGATCTTTAATAAGCTTTTTCTTGATAAATAAGCCTTCAGATATTTAGTGCAAATGTCTGATTTATTACATCATTGATGCTTTATACTACAATATATAAACTGCGTGGAGAGCACGATTTTTCTCAAATATTTGTTTACTTTTTGTGTTTGAAAGAGATCATAGACTTACAAAAGTGTTTATATTATCTGATTGAACCTTCAATATAAATGCACCCGATCACCAAATTGTGCCTTGAATTGGTGAATAGATAGATTTCAATATGATGTAATATGAATTTGAGTTTATTTCTTTTAGCTGCCATTTGGAGGTGTAAATGGTTTATTTTCTTAATTGATTTACCTAATAAAAACATGGTATAAACAAGTCTTAAAAAACATATTTACTAGATTATACCAACAAATTAAGCAAAACCAAAAAATATTTATCAAAAAATAACTATTTTCTGAACTCTAGCAGCCATTATAATAAATCGAAATTTTCCTGATTTATGAAGAAGGTAGTACATGTACCCTCCAACATGGCAACAAATTGGAAATTTCTCTTGCTCAAATATTGCATCAAATTGCTAAATCTTACACTTTCTTCTACAATTTTTCCCATATCAAGTATTTCACCTTCATGGATTTTTTTGTTAACTTAATACATCTTTTTTAAAGATATATATAACTTTTCCTAAGCTGCATATCAAAATATGCACATGTTAATTTCCTTTTATGCTGTATTTTGAGACACCTGTGACTTTTGTAGCTATTTTTTGCAAAATTATAAGATAACTAATTAAATATTTATAAAAAACAATCTCTTTAACCATGCAGATAAACAAAATATTCTGTGAAAATAAATTGTCTCCTTTTGACAGTCATATAGTACCTTGTACAAGTATTTCTTACAAATCAAATGTAAAATCAAATTAGTAATGCTTAACTTGAGAACAATAAATTTGCACATGTATGCAATTCTTTTGACAATAGAAAGTGTATGTGGGGTTGATCACAATTTAAACTTGCAACAAAATCTCCATAGGTATGCTCATAAATTACGATATCGTAATACTATAATAAGTGCAATAACTGCATGACTTCACACTGCTTAGACTTGCAAAAACAATGTAGTATCACATTTAATTCCTGTTGATTTGATACTATTGATTTTGTCAACAATGAAATGCAATTTCTGATTTACACGTTAAATACCTACTGATTAAATTCTGGTTTTCCTAATTATGTGAATACAGGAAAACTATTCCAAGAACCTATAATCTAGTTTTATTTATTTTTTTAACAAATATATATGCATGTAAAGGTCTGTTAACTCGTATGAATTAAATAAATAAGAAATGAGTCTTAACAAATAGTCACAACATCTGCCTCAGAACTTGTAGTTTCTCTTTTAAAATCAGTCAAATACAACAGACTCAACACAACCTTAAATGTCTTGCCTGCATTTTGCTGACAAATGAACCATGAAAATGAGGTTATGGTAAAAAAAATCTGTCAGACAAACATATATTCCTCAGAATCATTTCATACACCAAATATAGTTGACCTACTGCTTACAAACATGAGAAACAGACCAGGCCTATAATCGGTTAAATTTAAACTTGATCAGTGATCCATGAAATGAGGTCTAGGTCAGATGATCCCTGTATGATGGACATTTATATATCTTACTAGGATCCTTTATA
This sequence comes from Mytilus galloprovincialis, assembly GCF_965363235.1. Classification (NCBI taxonomy): domain Eukaryota; kingdom Metazoa; phylum Mollusca; class Bivalvia; order Mytilida; family Mytilidae; genus Mytilus; species Mytilus galloprovincialis. The sequence goes on along the minus strand of NC_134850.1, from coordinate 39,853,327 downwards.
GCAAACTTAGCTATGTATGTGACAGTGTTGCAGTTGCTTAAAATGTGGTCAAGGATAATTGCCAATTTACATCTGTCTTATACCTAAGGTATCTTTATACAAGGAATGGATCGTTATCATAAGGGTCTTCTTTCATCTGAAGCATAAAGCTTAATACAGAGAGTTACATCTTTGCTAGCCAAGGATTAGAATTCACTCCCCTCCTCTCCACAGGGGAGGGGAGTGGATTATAACCCTTGGCTAGGGAAGATGAGATAGTTAATGCTGCCGCCATTTGTTATCATCAGATGAGCACACCTATATTAAGCATTCTGTGTTCGCAAAAAACAATTTACTTTGGAAGATTTTAAATTTGGAGTTAGCTCATTCAAATTTCAAAGGGATCCAACAAAAAAAATTACAAAATTGATTGATTGAATGTTGTTGATATAACGCCACTTTTGAGCTATTTATGTGGCGACTGGTTTTTATTGGTGGAGGAAGCCTGAATGCAAGTAGAAAACCACAGACCTTCCATAGGAAAACTGACAATCCTAGTCAATTAAGATTGGAATCAAGTGCACCTGCACAAGCTTGGTTCAAACTTACAACCTCAGTGTTGACAGGCTAGTGATTACAGTAGTAGAACTACTTAGACCACTTGGCCACTGAGGCTTCCAAAATAACAAGACAACAACAAAGTAATAACAGACAACCAGACTGAAGGATGAGCATACTTGCAGACAGAAACAAAAATATAATACCATAACCAATTTCAATGTATGGGGTATAATAACATGGCTACATAATGCATTAGTACTAAAATACTAGAAATTCTATAAATTATTCAGAGAGAATTTGATACATTTTAATATACCAGGGTACGAGCTAAAAATGGAAATTAGCAACAAAGTAATTTGAAGATGAAATAGATGAAGTATTATCAAGACTTGAGCTAATACAACTTAATATTTTAAATGTATTTTACATAAAAGTTTACTTTAAACCTCTCAAAATTTATTTGTTAAGCATTTGAAAAATGATCCTATTTTGGAAATGGACTAAAAGGCCAAATATTTGTTACTATTACCTTCTTTCCTATATACTTCAAAACAAATTACTAAGTTAACCTTTTAATTCATCTTAAAAGCTAAAGTGACCTGGGTGACATTAATTTTATCTTCAGTTCTTTATTTTATTTTCTAATACATTAAACACATTTGTTGGTAAGCAAAGAGTTTGTGCTACATGTATAAACTCATTTGTCATAATTTCTCAAAACACTTTAAGGCCCATTTCTCATTTCACAAATTATTAAAGAGAAATGACCGACTAAAAAATTTGTTCATGTTGTTTATCGTTGACTATCACACGTCTATTCATATATTTTACCAGGTGTTAGGCTAATATCGTGACGATTAATAATATTACCCGTAATCAAATAAATAAAGTAGATAGTTCCAATTAATGAATGTCTGAATTTAAAAGTAAGTGCTTGAATTCAAAAAGTAAATATGTATATTGTCAAAAGCTAAATCCATTTATTTTCATTTAGTATTTTGGAAATATTTATTTTATTGTGAAGTAAAATATCTTAATTCTTCAAACTGTCAAAGCCTAATACAAAAATCCTCCTTGGTCTTCAGTAAATATAATATTTGTGTATAGTTTAAAACTTTTTGAGACTTTTGTAAATATTGTTTTTATTTTTTCTTCTATTTGATAAAACATCTGACATTTTACAATGTGTGTGTAGCTGAAATCTATATCTTATGCATAAAAGTAGATACATCAAAAGTAGACATGTATTATACATAGTACAGGCAGAAGTGGATATAAAAATGATGTTATCAAAAGACTAATTTAAATAAATCAAAAACTCTGAACATTTTATTTTCAATAATTGTACCTTTCACTATATTTTTAGGAGGCTTTGTCCTTTATAAAATTCCCTATCACCTTATTGCAACACAAATATATCAGAACTTGTCAAGAAGCTGGTATTAATTGAAAGTAAAAACTATATACTATTGACCTGCTTTAGACTTATTTCAGGCATATCTTAGTAGTTGTTACAATTCATTTCAGGCATATCTTAGTAGTTGTTACAATTCATTTCAGGCATATCTTAGTAGTTGTTACAATAGACAACTTTCGAGTTCGATGCATTTCCGTCAAAAACTCTGGTTTAAGTGAACGTCATTTGTGCGTTTAGGGGCGTCGTCACTTCCATTCCAATGTTGAGCGAGTGGTTGGAAAACTATAATTCTATATTGTACGAATTATACGACAAATTGAATTATCAAAACTGACAATCAGCATTGATGTCATTAGGGAATTGTCATTAAATACCTACAAAACAACCATTATTTCTAGTTTATCCTGCACAATGACGATCACCAAGACGCTTGATGAATGTAAATAGTGCAGGGATACAGGCGACCCCCTCTATCTGGTAAATGACGTCATAAAGGCGCGTATAATTGACGAGTTTTTTCCGGTGACGGATGAACTCGAAAGTGGTCTATTCATTTCAGGCATATCTTAGTAGTTGTTACAATTCAAACATTAAGGAGACTGATCTTGCTCATGATTTGGACAAGATAAAAAGCATGCCTATAATAAACACAAAACTTTTCAACTCAGTATGAAGAACATAATATCTTGAGAACTAAAATCAATGTGTATATATCTTAAAACAATTTGAGACTTTGTACTTGACATTTTAAAGCTAAAATTCTGTAGATGGCAATCAATCTTTAATCTGGTCAAAATGAATTGGCTCAAAATGATATTTGCCACATTTAATTTTTAGCCTCGAGTCAGAAATTGAGAATGTGGCGAAATTTCTACCTGCATGAATTTACCTACATTAAAAATCTGACTATAGACATGTGTGTCTACTGTCTAGTACAAAACAAGTACATAATCATATAAGATTAACATGTTCCTATAAAGATATGTATGTTATATTTGCCACTGGACATTAAACACCAATCTATCCATTCATAATAACTTAATTAATTAGAAGTAAGACTGAAAATGTCATTAACAACAATCAAACTGAAACATTATTTTGTCAATTAAGACTACATGCGATTTTATTTTTTGCGATATTGAGAAAAATCCTGATCAATTCATATAAAAAGTTTCAAAATGCGAGTTTATATTATTGCGTTTATAACCCTGTTGCATTTTTCGCAATAATAAAAACATCGCCATAATTTCTGAATTTACAGTAAGCTTGCTACATCATTGAAAATCTGTGAGTTAGACCAGAACTATTAATATAATCACTATGATGTTGCTATTGTATCATGATTATATGAAAATGTCAGAGAGGATGTTTCTGACTCTTAAAGAAAGTTGCTCAGCCAAGTAACATTGCAGATTATATTTCTAGTTCATATTACTTTATGTAATGTAACCTTTCAAATCTTTAACAATACACTTTTACAAAACTGTGTAAGCCCATAAACACAATCTTACTATTAAATGTTTCTAATTCATTAATTCCTAATATCCTTTCAATTTTGTGTCATTTTAAAAATATTGTGCAATTTTATCTTTTGCTGAACAAGTTATTTCAATCTTAGGTCTGCCAAAATTCAACTTCATGTATAACATAAATTTATACCATAATATAAACTAGAATGATTAAAGAAAATACATGCCCTTAATATCTGTAATAAACAAAAATTCACTACATGTATATATTTAGAACTTAGTCTGCAAAAATTTAACTACATGTATAACATAAATTTCCCTCACAATACAAATTTGAATGATTAGAGAATAAACTTGCACTTTTATCTGCAATAAATTATTGGGTATAAAGATCTAAGTCAAGCTGATATACAAATCAACTTCAAAAGAAATTCATATATCCAATCTAAGACCTATATAAACTTTAGTCCATCAAAGATGTTTTTTTCATATGTTATTGTTTACCTATAATTCTTTTACATTTTTCAAGGTTAGATGTAATCTGGAATATTGAAATAACAAAACACTTTTTTGTATTTTTAAGTTCATGACAGGTACACTCTTTCACTTCATTTCATACAATACGTTCTCACCTACCCCAATTTGTAAATTGAGCAGGGCAATACAATTCTATATAGTTTGTGTTGCAGTACATTTCTACAAATGTGCAATGTTCTATGGTCGGGTTGTTGTCTCTTTGACACATTTCCCATTTGCATTCTCAATTTTATTAACATTAATAATTTGATTATTGAAACTTAAAAATATGTTTAAAAAGTTCATTTGTCCTATGGTTTATAATCATGATATTGTGCTATGGCATTTGATAAAGTGAAAGCTATACTAGTGACTTCCAGATTTAATTATGAAAGCTTCTCAGACTCAAGGAAATGTGTGTTATGTTGTATCTTTTAGGCAGTTTATCCCTTGTTTAAAGCAGTACTGTATCCTCTATATATCCGAGTTTGGTAAATTTGTATTGTTGGACTTCGATCTGTCTCATTGAGATTAACAATAAATCTTTTCTTTTTCAAAGCTAAAAGGTGTTTACTATATATAGCTATTTAAACAGACAAATATGTTAACTTTGGAAATTGAAAAAAAAAAACAGTCACTTTCATTTAGCTTTTACAAATAGACATTATTACGCTTTTAAATGCTCATATAATGCATATATATATGACATGATAATGTTTTAATTTTAAATGATCTCTTTGCTTTGCTTTGCAATTTGATTATTCATAAATGCTAATTCCTGAGGGTTATATTATTATGCTGATATAGTTGTTTTTGTAGTTAACCCCCCACCACTGTGACCAGGTGTTTTTCTCTAATCCAACTATCTAATAATTAAATGGCAGGTTTAAAACAGGTAAAGAACTAAACCCTGCAGGAACCCACAATCACTCGATATTATTTTAAATCAATAAATATTGTTGTGTATTATCGGTCTGATAAAAAATAACTAATAGGACTGTGTGTATTGTTTAAATGGAACTTTTTATTTGGCTTTAAGCCATGTGATTCAAGTTTCAAAAAAGACACGACTGGGTGCCCCATGTGAAACTACTGTGACTGTCCCAAAAAAGAATATCAACTCTACTCATAAGGAAATATTCTCATAACTTTACTACTATCTTTTCATGAATGAAAAATTATAGACATTTAACTGATGATAGCTAGTTTCAAGGAGTATTGAAAAACAATTAACATCAAACATGGATAGTGAGAATGGGGACCAAAAACAGGATACCAGTAGTGGAAATGGAACAATGCTTGAACAGGATAGTGGTCAGTATGAAAATGTGTCTATGGCAAAAAGTGATAGTGGTGTAGCTGGTGAACCATCACCAAGAACACCACCTAGCCAAGAAACAGATGTAGATACAGGGGCACCAGTTGAACAGGAAGAGGAAGTGATTGAGAGGTCAGAGGTCACAGACACAGTACAATCTCCAGTGCATGAATATTTTTATTCTGTACCTAGTGAACCAAGGCAAAGTGATCAGTCATACCAATCCATTGACAGTGAACTTTTTTATTCTTTGCCTGAAAAATCTCCAATTTCTTTCAGTGGAGATAGAACTGAGGAAGTAGTGTATGAAGAGCTTCCAGATCAACCTGATGGAGATGATAAATCTGATGGAGGTGATGAAGATGATGATGATAACATTGGTAGTGTTAGTGATGAGGAAAGCTTTGAAGATGTACCCTCTAAACTAAAGAAATCAGCTGACAGTGATGACCTTATGCAAGGGTATAGGGATGACGGCTCGTCAGATGTCAGTGACATTTTCACTGATGTCAGTGCCGCATTGCAAAGACTAAATCACACTTATGAGAATGTCACTAGTAAACCATCTGACCAGCATGCCTCTCGGTTTGACTCTTTACGATCTAAATACACTCGTCCTAGAACTTACCCTCCCGTAAGAGAACCTGTCTATGCTAAACCAATGACAAGAGATACTGGTTACCAACAACTCTTGTCCAGTAGAGATCACCATCCTTACACAACATACCAAACTAGTCTGCCTGTCTCATTTCGTCAGCAACCCACCTATGCTACTGACAGAGATGACTTATATCCTGATGAGGAAGACAGCAAGGTAGGTGATTCTACCAATAAACAGGGCTTCATAATAAAGTACACTTTCCATGAGAAGGCATTGATCTTTCATCTAATAAACAATTAAATTGGTTAACCATGGCACACATAACCAATGTGGCAAAATTTTAAAAAAAATATCATTTACTTGAAAGTGGATGTTACAGGAATTATTCACATTTACTCCTCTCATATATTTATTTACCTAGAGATTATGCTGAGCGTTTGGGATTAATGCTTCATACCTGTTTAGTTATATAATGTACTTGTATTTCTTAAATTCTGCTCATTTTTCAAAGAAAATGAAAGGATTTGAAATGTTTAAAATTTCTTAAGATTTTGGTTTTCATCAAGAAAGATCTGTAGTGGTGATAAAGAAAGAAAATACCAAGTTTATAGGTAAACAATGAAGATTCTGGGTAAACACAAAAAAAAGCATCCCATCAATACAGTAAGCCTAATTGCCATGGAGGTCAGCAATGAGTATCAACAAAGGATGACTGCCTTTAGTTGGGTGAACTTGTATGCTGTTGAAATTTCCTTTGACAAAATGCTGACAAAATAAACCAGTAGTTCTGAAATGAATGGCATATCATTAGACTGTGAATCAATATGAAGTATTCAGATAAGAAGACACACCTGAAAGAACCAGTCGCTCAAAATATGCTGACTTTTTTATTCAATTTCATAATTCCTGAAGTAATCAAATGCAGGCATTAAAAGTACAATAATAATGATTTCCAATTAGAATGAAGAACCTCAAGGTTTTCACCTGATTAACTACCATCCAGTTCTTAACTTAAATCAATATACCTTCCCATAAACCAAAACATAAAAGATCTGCAATAAGAAATAAAATTGAAAGCAAGGCAGAATCTAACTGTAGTCAATACAACTTTTATGCATCTGATTTCATGTCAACAAAACAAACAGCAGTGTTGCTAGCTTTACTTTATATTTAATTTTGTTGCACAATTATCTAATATTTGTTTTTGCTTCTGAAAGACAATTCTTAGAATACTATTATTCACTGAGAAAAGGTCAATCAATATACAATCTTCTTCTAACTACCCTATGACTTATCCAAGAATGTAATTGCAACAATGCAAGACAGAGAAAAGTGGTGGTCCAATTTTGGTATTTTTCAATAGAAATAATAATGAAGACAAGCAGATTTATTTCATAGACCACCTTGGGAGAACAATATTAAAGATTACTCCAACAGGATAATCTTAGTCTACAAAGTCCGAACATTCATTTGAAGACCTTTTGGTGACTTTCTGCTGTTGTCTTTTCTATGGTCGGGTTGTTGTCTCTTTGACACATTCCCCATTTCCATTCTCAATTTTATTATCTATAATTTGCATGTCTAGATCTCAAGTACTTATTTTGTCTCTCATATTACTCTTCCTTGAAAAACTTAAGACAAGTATATATCTGTTCAGCATATAAAACATTTGCTTTTAAAAGTAGATAGTTAGTTATAAAATGTGCATGTCAAAGTTGAAATTTGGAAGATTTTTTCTTCAAAGGATCTAAATATAGTATGTCTTAAACGTAGTATAGAATTTAATCCGACTTTGACACAAAACATAAGTTTTTATCACCCTATAGTAATGTACAATTCATTATTTGTTATGTTTAACTAGCTGAAACAAATATTGATATTGGATCAAATGTTTATTTTGTTATATTAACTTGATGATCCATTTAACGTCTGTTTTATTGTTTAAAGAGAGAAGTAAATATTGCATTTATCGGTGAACGAGAATTTAGACTAAAAGAAGTCATTTAATAAATGCAATTTTTAATAATGAAGTGGCTAGCAAATTCTTCTTTTTTCCCCATGTATGTGTTAACAACTAATTAAGTTGTTCATCCAAACATATCAAAACTAACTAATTACATAATTAATAAACTCGGTTAAATTTCATATTCAAATTTTCTGGACAAGGCTGTACAGTGACCTATATTTCATAATTACTTAAATCCATGTGATTTGGACTCTGTTGGATAGTTGTCTCATTGACAATTCCAACACAATTCTGCTTATTTGACTTTGAAGCAACTAGAGCTTGAGAAAATGTATATACACACTTGCCTTTTGTTGAAGGTCATAGGAACTCAAGATGTCTCTTTGCTTTTTGATTATGAGTGGCTGTAAAATTCTGGAATAATTTGCCGACATCAATCTTGAAATAACTGTGGCAAATTAAATATACAGATATGTGTGACAATAAATGAATACAGTGATGACAATTATCAAATCACATTATTATAATTCAGTTGAGGCTACTTAAACGTGACAATTGAATATATTTATAGAGCTAAGAAATTTGGTCTCCAAAAGGGCAACAAGCACAATGACTTTTGGGATTTTACTTCCTAAAAACATGTGATGTTGTCCAATTAAAATCTCTGTTACAAACAAATTACATATGATTTGAAGGTTGCATCATTTACAATTCATCCAAAACTGATCAAATTTAAATCATTCCACAAAATAGTTTCAAAACACTTTCTGGGGTGCTTTATAAATACAAACACCAATTAAACAATTCAGAACATTATATCAGTCATTTTCTTATTTTTTGTAATTGGCTTATCCAAGAACCCCCTTTTGTAACCCTATAAATGAGAAAAGTAAGGAAAGTCACTTAGGTTCAAATATCTATCAGTATAGCTCTGTCAATAATAATCATAACATTCATTGTATTTTTCTATAACTTTTCAAACATGTTTTATACAAATTTGGCTTAATAGTTATCTATATCTGATATAGCCTTGTAAAGATTTTACCCCATTTAAGGTTATGTCTGACATATAAATCAAAACTTGGAATATGTTCAAACTTTTTTACTACAAATTGCATAACAATTCACCAATCTTTAAACATTAATAACGGCTCATAAAACGTCTTTTCAATCTGATATTCAAAACGCATTTTTATATCATAATTAAAGTTTGATTTAAAAACAAAATAATAGAAAAAATTCAGACATAGTACATGTAGTAAATCAATTCAATGAACATGATGTAACTGATCTATTTGATAATTAATCAGCAGTTCTTGTTTAGATCTAACCTGTTAATTGTCCACACCTGGATTAAGAAATTAATACCTACTGAGCTATTATAAAATCTTGCTCAAACAAATTTAATTGACTGCCCCTTTGAATCATATTGCATGAAAAGTTATTTTCATAATTTGAACTTCAAAATTTTCGATTTGTTGTTGAAAATGTTTCTTAAATAGAAGATTTCCTGAGTGATTAATTACATTAACCGTAATCTGAATATTAAAGTTTATGACAATTTAAGTCTGATAAAAATTAAACGTCCTGCAGTAAAAAATGTTCCTGCATATAGTGAATAAATCAAGATAGCAGATTTTGCAAAGTTTGTGACAGAGAGATCAAAGCTGTCACAAAATAAAATGGTATTTTGTTTTATTAAAATGTTTAAGGGTTAAGGGGAGACAACTGCATTAAATGAAGTACTGAAAGGTCAAACAAATTTTAAATTCAACTTAAGAAAACAAAAACTTGAAACTTTCTTTCCAGAAATAACACCAATGCAAACTATGATGACACATGTTTCTGTACATTTGTTCTTTCAACTTAACATAATCACTTAAAACCAAAACTGAACATTTACCAGTTGATGCAAACTTGACTCAAAAATTAAGCTCTGTTGTGCTTTTACTGGTTTGCCATCATGTGAATGGGAACTTTAACATTGAAAATGATAAGAGCATATGGTTTGTTTTTTGCAAAATATATTGCACTGTAATACGTTTCTGAACCAATCCTTGCATAAACCAGGAATGTGTCTGAATGGTTTCAACATTGACTGTTCTCTTGTAAAAAAGTGACACAAGATACTAAAAAGACAATCAAAATTCACAAGTCTAAGAAAAAAATGTTTAAAGAGACAATCAACAGTCTACCAAACAAGTTTGAGCAAGCAGAATCCCTCACCAAAGGATAATCTCAGGTACTCCAGAAGGGTAAGCAGATCCTACTTCACATGTATAATCCATCTTTTTGCCCATTGTAAGTAAAAACTGTGAATAAGTCTTATCTGCTAATTAGGTGATGTAACAATCAAGGAAAATAGGTTGGGTTTGTTGCCATGACAAGTGAAACATATCCCTGGACATCTGTGAAACAGATATTCCATAATGGTCAATAAATCATGAAGGCATAAATAAAACTTTCAAAGTTCTGACTTCAACTTTACCACTAGGACAGCTTTCTTGTAGCAGCAACCCTCTATGTCAGAAGATAATGAAAGGATCGAAAATCTCTAGATTATTGCATCAAAACTTCAATGACTGTACATTTGTCCTGACCAATCTAAATCTTAAATTTAAGGGGTCCTATTTAGACAGGTTATTTAGGTATATCTTGTTTGATAAATATAAAAATAAGAAGATGTGGTATGATTGCCAAAGAGAAAACTATCATAAGAGATCAAATGACACAGAAATAAACAAAACAGGTCACCCACCATACAGCCTTCAACAATGAGGACAAATAAAGACGGAATGTATCATAAAACCCTATTGTAAACAGGTCTAAAAAGTAACATGAAATAAATATGATAAATGTTTAAGGCAGTTGCTTTAGAAAAAAATATTGTCAAAGATATCAGGCTTATAATTTGGTATGCCTTTAGGTATTTTGTCTGCATAAGATAAATTGGCTGTTTAATAAAATATTGTTACACATTTAAACATCTAAAGGACTATACTGGTGCCCTTCAAATACTGACATAAAGCTACATAAAAACAGTATTAAACTTGGGAAATAATGCACACAGCTTACTAGATTTAAAAAAGAAGACAAGTGACCCCTTTAAATATAAACACATTTTTTAGATTAATGAAGCAATTAGCAATTTTTTTTGTGTAAAACCTGATATACTCAGTCAGTACAATAATTTGCGGACTACAAATGTCTGAAGCTACATGAATGTGTTCTATATAAAGATTTCAACTATTGAAGTCCAATATAATTAAAGAAACCTTAGGGTTAGATATATGTTCTCACTGGGCATGCTGGGGAAATTCTCTGCTCAATCAATGATAAATAACCCAAAGAATTTTTAGATTGCATGGCCAAGCTAATTACATATGACTTTAAATGACAGTTCAATATCTGCAAACTTCTCCTACTGCTTTAAGGAAACACCTAATCTGCTTATCGATATAAAGAATGAATTTGATCACACAACCTTTTGTATAGAATTTTCTCCTTAATAACTTTATATAAAGTTATAAGTAGATATAAGAAATCCATTGAAAATACCTTCAACACAAGGTAATTTAAATCTTTCATTTTAATCTAATACATAGTGATAAGAAAAGTGGAATTTTAACAAGGAGCTTTTTGCAGTAAGTATTTTATTCAGAATAATAACATACACACCATTTTTTACTGATCTGACAATGCAACTACAAGTGTTTTTTAAAGGAAAGGCAGATAAATGCATTTTTTATAGAAAAGTTTGCATCGTTGACATGCATGGTTGACTAAAAATCCAAAATAAGTTGATATAATGTAAAAATAACAATGCAAAAAAAACAACTTTTTATAAATCAATCAAAGCATCTCTTTTACTCTAGAAGAATAAGATGTAAAAAAGATTTCCACTACCACATTTTATTGCCGCATTTTGCATTGACCTTAATCCTGAAAATTAACCTGGCGTTTTACCCAATACATTATGTCCTATGACCTTATTAGGTGATTTATCTTTCTAATGGAAGGATATGCACTGTGCACTTTCACTAAGTCACCTCAGTAATGGGGTTAGAATATTTCATCATCAAGTTTTTAACTTACCTTCCAAACTAGCAGTTTTAGGAATGCACTAACTTCTGGATCATATCGGACTAAAATATTTGTCTGAAAATATCAAAAAACAGAATTAAATTTAGGTGTATCTTATAGAAAGAACGTTTTGATATACATGATATACATATATACATTGTACATTAAATGAGAAAAATGAGAAAAAAAAACAGCAGGGCAAATTGATTACACAAAGGTCCTATGCTTAAATTTTCTATAAAAAAATATTCAGTTTCAAGTTATGAAAAGGATAGGAAAAAATCCTATTACAACACCATTATCATGATAATAGCAGGTGCATAACTTTAATACATTTGCAATCTTTCTGCGAAGTTTCTAAAATTTCAAAGATTTGGGTTGAAAACTATAGGAGATGACACAAAATTGTAACTGTCTTTTATAAATTTTGCTTGAAATTCTTTAGTTCCTAAATTTGATAACCACATTGACTGGGGGTTATTTCCTCAAAAAAATCATTTTGTGTATGTGTGCAATCTTTCTGTGAAGTTTCAAGGATCAGGCTTGATAACATACACAGGTACCCATTTTCCAACCTGTGTACAGTACCAGATGACATGGTAAACATGACAATACTTTAATTATTCTATTCACAAGAAATAACCACTATTCTATTTTGATTCGCACAGTCAGTAATCAAACTAACATCCTCCAGGGCAGAGTTGGCGCCTTCAAACATGTTTAACCCTCCTTACAATATTCTGTGTGTCACTGTGTCTGTCCCAAGTCAGGAGCCTGTAGATCAGTGGTTGTGGTTGGTTTATGTCTTTCATATTTGTTTTTTTTCATAAATTATTTTGTTATAAATTAGGTCATTAGATTTTTCAATAGAAATGATTCATATTTTTCATATCGGAGTCTTTTAATGCGGACTATACACTGTTGGTTGTTCTCATTGTTGAAGGCAGTATGGATGCCTATATTTGCTGACTTCCACTTTTTAAAAAAAAATTTCAGAATGATTGTCTTATTAGCAAGCATAACACATGTCCTTATCTTATACTAATGATGCTTGTTAAGGAAAAGCTGCATGAGATATAATAACAAGAGTGCACACGCTAAAATGTCTCGCCTTCTATACTAATTATTGATATTATGTTGATAGTCCTAAGTATAAAACTAAGCTTTATTACAACTGTCACATAAACTTAACATTAACCAAGTTAACTAAACAAAGACCAATGAACCTTGAAAATGAGGTCAAGGTCAGATGAACCATGCCAGGCAGACATGTACAGCTAACAATGCTTCTATACAACATATATATAGTTGACCTATTACTTATAGTTTAAGAAAAATAGACCAAACCACAAAAACTTAACACTGTGCAATGAACCGTGAAAATGAGGTCACGGTAAAAAAAAACCTGCACGACTGACATAAAGATCATAAAATATTTCCATACACCAAATATAGTTGACCTATGGCATATAGTATTAGAAAAAAAGACCAAAACTCAAAAACTTAACTTTGACCACTGAACCATGAAAATGAGGTCAAGGTCACATGACATCTGCCCGCTAGACATGTACACCTGACAATCATTCCATACAACAAATATAGTAGACCTATTGCATATAGTATGAGAAAAACAGACCAAAACACAAAAATTTAACTATAAGGCCAGACTTTTTTTATTATCTGTTTAACGAGATCCGCCGACTCCACCTTTCCCGATTTTAAAATAAAAATAAAAGTAGTGCTTCTTACTTTTATTATTATTTTTCCCGCCGACTGTTACGAAATCCTCAGAAAAAAATAAAATGTGTTGTTCACGATACTCGCTTTCAGTCAATTTCGTTATCGGTAATATTTAATTTTTACCAAGTCAATGAAACAGCAATTTTCATTTAAAAGTAAAGAAATTCAAGGCATAAACGATATATTTTCTTCTAAAAGATTTTTAAGCTGGTGGCATGCTTTTCATACTTGTTACACGAGAGCGTACATCAAATCATTCTAACTTTCGGCAAAATCAGTTATTACTTCATCAGAACTTGATGAAATTAGCTTAAAGTAATTTGTCATCCATGTATTGCATTAGAAACGTCATATTCCTTTCCAAATAGCGTATCAAACATCGTTTATTTTTGTAAATTTTTCTTCGTCCGACATTTAAATTTGTAGAACTACGTATCGGAATCGGGATTTCATCGGAAACGGACCCGCTATGACCGAAATCCGGATTCTTGCGAAAATGACTACAGACGCATGAATGGCACTGCTGACAGACAAAAAATGATCCCAAAAGGGAAAATTACGCATTCCACACGCATTTACATACTTTTGGTTAGATCTTCTTGATTAATGTATATATTTCCATGTATAAGCATTGTTTCAATTTATAGGTTAAAGTTGCTTAACTCTGGGACTATTACACCAGAGACATATATACACATGTGTATATATATGTCTCTGCATACACTAAGAGGTTCCTGACTGGGTGACTGGTATATACATATATAGTGTATATGCAGCGAGGTTGATATATTTGAGTGGAAACATAGTTTTTATGTTTATATTAATAGAAAGGTTAACCAGAGACATATATAAACTATATGTATTTATATTTCTCTGGGTTAATATACTGGTCTGTTCTCATTTCATTGTTCTTGTATGATAAATTCTAAAAAAAAAAAAAAGTCACTTATAATGGTTTTATTTTTATTTTTAGTGTCGACTGGACCAATTTTGCACTTTTATTTTTTTTTTTATTTCGCCCCCTCGACCCTAATTTTTTACAAATTTTCTCGTTAAACAGATAAAATAAAAAGTCTGGCCTAACCACTGAACCATGAAAATGAGGTCAAGGTCAGATGACACCTGCCAGTTGGACATGTACACCTTACAGTCCTTCCATACACCGAATATACTAGCCCTATTGCTTATAGTATCTGAGATATGGACTTGACCACCAAAACTTAACCTTGTTCACTGATCCATGAAATGAGGTCGAGGTCAAGTGAAAACTGTCTGACAGACATGAGGACCTTGCAAGGTACGCACGTATCAAATATAGTTATCCTATTACTTATAATAAGAGAGAATTCAACATTACAAAAAATCTGAACTTTTTTTTCAAGTGGTCACTGAACCATGAAAATGAGGTCAAGGACATTGGACATTTGACTGACAGAAACTTCGTAACATGAGGCATCTATATACAAAGTATGAAGCATCCAAGTCTTCCACCTTCTAAAATATAAAGCTTTTAAGAAGGTAGCTAACACCGCCGCCGCCGCCGCGCCGCCGGATCACTAACCCTATGTCGAGCTTTCTGCAACAAAAGTTGCAGGCTCGACAAAAATTAATTAGGCTTTACATGTATGTGTTTAGACTAGAAATTATTTACATTTGTACCATTGCAGTCTCTCTTGAATATTTATCTTCAGACCTACCTTGTGATATTTTAATAACTTTGTCAGCTGGTTCTTAATTATAGCAATCACTTCATTGTCTAACTCTTGTGCATCTAACTAAAATATATACAAAGATTAAAAAATATGAAACTGATTCTTCAAATCATCATCAGGTAGAAAAATGCAGATATTTTTCATAGTATTTTAAATATATTATCAGAACTGGTTGACATATGGCCTGCCTAATATCTACAAACTATAATTATTCTGTAAGCTTTCTTAAGGAATGTTCTACTATTGTAATTGAATTTTTAACTGACTTTGGCTACAGTGGTTAATTTATAGAAGATTCAAATTAAAGAAACTTTGTGAGCACGCTCACAATCCCCATGTCCCCACTCTGTCAGTGGGCAAACAAAATCTCAAAGACTTGTATTACCAATGTTATTTCAACTGATCAGAGTTTATGTTCTAATTTGCATGAGGACAGTCTATTTGAACATGTGTGTGATAAGGATGATTGCCATTATAATTATTTTTGAATTCTAATCACCTATCAGTGTCACCAAACACATATATAAAAGAATTGAGTGTATGCTATGGTACGAATAATCGGACACCTCGACTCACTGATGAGTTTATCCAAAAACTCCTGTCTATAGATGGACTGGTCTTAAATAAGAGAACTTCTTAAATCACGTCCAGTCAAGTGAAATAAATCTAGTAATAACACCTCAAAAAGTCAACTGATAATAATTTCTTGTGGATATGCACAATTTTCATAGTACCGGTATGTCTTTTTATATACAAAGATTCAGGATATTGCATAGTGTGGTTCAGAGAAGTTCTATGACAAATGATTTTTGACTTCAGGTAGAAAAGCAGCAAGAGCTGTTGAAACTTTAATATGCTCATATATAACTAATTTCATTTACAGGAAATGTAGAGTGCATACCAATCTATGCTCTACAAGAAAACATCTTATTACATAATGTTTGTTATAACATTTAACACTCTACGTTACCTACACAAAACTTTGGAAAGAGTTCCACATGGGAGGGTTTTAATGGAGGTGTGGGGTATCTTTATGACAACTAACAGTAAAAATTCTTGCCAAATGACATTAACGGTAATTTTTGGTGCATCACGGTAAAATGCACACTTTATTTCAGACGATATAAAATTCGACTAAATGTGAAGAATCACATTAATATTTTATAAAATTAACAGTAACAATAATTATCTGAGACTGTACATTATTAGACTATTTACAGGATTTGTAATTATATGAGCAACACAACCGTTGCCACATGTGTAGCAGGATCTGCTTACCTTTCCTTAGTCTGAGATTACTATGACGTCCAACGGCTGTTTTGCCAGACAAGCTGGGGCCGTGGGACGTCAGAGCTCGTCCCATATCAAAAAGTGGATATTTGCCCACCCAAAATAGATACGCTGCTTCGTCGCTTCTGGTGCTGACTGGCGGCCTTGGAATTGTATAAATCGGGGATCAATCTGTTCATTTTTCATTTATCTCTTCATTTATGTAAGTTTCACCTACCTGCCACCCTTTATTTTCTCATATTTTAACAGTTTTAACAGAGACCCATCGATTTCTGCATTTTGACTTTCATTTTCAAAGATTATCACGTGACCACGAGAAAACAAGTGATGATATATGCAACTGACCATATTCTAACACCTCGTTCATTTACGATGCAAGTAATCTAAATGTCTGAGAGCTTCCGATTGTTATCGTGGTTGGCACTAAATGCTTAATACCGATCTCCTGTAAAGGAGGTAAAAATGTGTGGTTGGTTACTAAATGTTAAATATCGATCTCCTATAAAGGAGATAATAAAAGTATAATTATTTGCATATTTGAGTCTCGAGGTCGCAAAATCCCTCGTAACTTGAAGTCCTTTTGAAAATAAAAGAAAAATGTCTGAATCGATGGGTCACTGTGAAATCTGTCTAAATATGAGAAAATAAAGGGTGGCAGGTAGGTGAAACTTACATAAATGAAGAGATAAATGAAAAATGAACAGATTGATGCCCGATTTATATAATTCCAAGGCCGCCAGTCGGCACCAGAAGCGACGAAGCAGCACATCTATTTTGGGTAGGCAAATATCCACTTTTTGATATGGGACGAGCTCTGACGTCCCACGGCCCCAGCTTGTCTGGAAAAACAGCCGTTGGACGTCAGAGTAATCTCAGACTAACCTTTCCTGAGCACCTGAGATCACTTTAAGTTTTTTGTTGGGTTAGTGTTGCTTAGTCTTTAGTTTTCAATGTTGGGCCTTGTGTACTGTTATTTATCTGTCTTTTTCTTTATTGAGCCATGGCGTTGTCAGTTTGTTTTCGATCGATGCGTTTGGATGTCCCTCTGGTATCTTTCGTCCCGCTTTATTAACTATTGTGTTCTTTTAGTATGGTGGCATGCCATATGAAACTCTTACCCTTACTTTAGTTGAAATTGAACAATTTTATCAAAATTCATCGAAATCCCTATTATGATGCTTATTTGGGGTGTAAATAGCATAATTTTAAAATAAAAAATGGTCTATCTCAGTATCTGCCCACTGTTACTGTCACTATGTGAGGGTCCTTTTCCATTCCAACAAACAAAAGCTAATTGTTGTTCATGCAGTTTATAGAAACATAAAGACATTAAGATTGAGATTTCATGTTGATAATTGACTGTCATTTCCTTATTACCTGACTGACACGAAGTGCACGTGTGCAGTTTTCTGTAGAATTTTCCTCCATATTGTTTACATTCTTCCATACGTATTTCATAAAGCCCAATCCCATTAGATCAAATTTTTAAACCAATCAAATTTAATATAACATAGAAGAATTCGTTATGAACGCCGTCTATCGTGAAACTGTATATACAATTCAAGGACATTAACTTCGAACCAAATTCATACGGGTGAGTTAATCTATATTTTATTCTATAAATCAGCTATTGTTCATAATAATCAAAGCGATTAAAAATTGATTTAATTTAAAAACAAAAAATTGACCAACCAATTGCATAAAAATTATTCCACCATTTAATATCGTTGTTGATCTGTTTTATATGTCACTTGAAATTGCCTACTTTTATTGATTGAAAATGGATAAGTTTTTACATGCTTTATTCTATTTATAAATACATATGTAAGGCTACACATTATTTTATTAAATAAACTATTGAAAATGTCATTTCGAAATAGCTTTTGTAAAACATTTTCCCCTTTTTTCACTGTTAAAATTGTAATTCCTATTCAGTGCGAAAAAAGATATTAAAGATTTATGTTACTGAAATACTTTTATAAGCTTCGGATGCGAAAAATTGATAATCTTATATCAAAAGAATTTAGTTTGATCCAGAAAAGTTTATAGCAATATATTTATAAACTGTCTGTGTATGAACAAGGTACAGGCGAATTCTTTTTTTTTTTTTAAATTTATAAATATATATGTACAACGAGCTCGTAGAACTCTCGACGGTCTTAATATTAAAAACATAGGACTTATTTACTAATGTATAGAATGTTATGTCCCAGTCAAAAACATTTTGTAGACTACCTATTTTTTTTTCTTCATTTAAACTGTTTACAGCAAATTAAATTGACGTAAATAAATGTTAATCATGGCCAATATCATACTGAATGGACGTTCAACGGTTATCCGCGAAAAAAAGATCGAGGGACAAAATTTGCTGAAAAATTCCCTCCTGCAAATCTAATTTTAAATAAAAAATTTCGATGTGAAAAAAGAAACAAGGCCGAAAAAAAATCATGCCACAACACAATAAATTTGTCAGTATACTTCAACTACATGTAATATTTGCGCAGTCAAAATATCACACGATCCATTAATACTAGTTTAAAAATTAAGAGATGTGATATAATTGCCGATAAGACAACTATCCACCGAAGTCCAAATGAAGTGGACGAAAGCAATTCATGATAATTAACCGAACGGCTTTCAACAAGTTGAAAACCTAATACCGTAAGGAAATATATGGTCAAATATAAAAGGCCATGAAAAAACATGAAAAATATATACTGAAACAATTCAATTGAGAATTCAATTCAAGTTTGCCCTGTTTGTGACATTGCCACAATATGCTTTCGTAGATTTTAAGGTTGAGGCCACGAAGTCCGGTTTGCAATTTATATTTGTTGACTTTTTAATAATTCATTTTCTACAGTTTTTAATATTCTGCTCATTATGAAGAAACAACTTGCATTATCACAAAACGTATAAATTCGCGTAATATAGGCAGTGTGCCGCGAAACATAACGTTGCAAGACGGCAGCATAATGGAGTATATCTGTATAAAGCGCGCATATAAATCAAAATAAGAATATGGGGTACGATTGCAAATTACTCATTTGATGGTTGTATGAATGCTATCCGGATCTTGTATGTGTCGATGTTTGTCTTTGGACATTGTTATTCCGGTAGTCGGGTGTTTGTGGTTGGCATCGTCCGTATCGTTCTGTCGAATATTTTACGTTGTTATTTTTATCCATTTTACTATACTATCAAAATCTTTAGGATCTGTTGCCTGATTTTCTTCTTCAGCATGGGCATAAGGCCTTACCCCAAGTCTGTATGTATCATCGTTATTTTTGTCTGTAGGAAATTCCGCAATAGCAGTTTTTTTTAGTTGAATATGGTAATTATTATTCAAATAGACCTTATTACCCGCTCCGAAATAAAACACTGTTTCATGGAAGTGTCCAACAGGGAAGAGGCAAATGGGTTGAACAGACAACTGTACTTAGACCATTTCGACTATTTTGTGTGATGTTCCACCTGCGCCATTGTCTATGAAGAAAAATTAAAAAAGAAAACGCTCTGTTCTATATTCATCTTAATACGACCATGGAAGTAATATTGAATATTTAAATATTACTTCCATGATACGACCAAACTATATAAAATGCACCAGTGGTGCTCGGATTAATGTTGGCGGAACGCTAAATCAATTATGAAGTCTCTTTGAAAACATCCAAAGAAAAAATTCCAAACAGTTGTGTCAAATAAGGCTGTGGTTAAAATTCTTCAAAGTTTCTGATTTTTATTCATTTTTAGCTCACCTGGCCTAAAAGGCCAAGTGAGCTTTTCTCATCACTTGGCGTCCGGCGTCCGGCGTCGTCCGTCGTCCGTCGTCGTCCGTCGTCCGTCGTCCGTCGTCGTCGTTAACTTTTACAAAAATCTTCTCCTCTGAAACTACTGGGCCAAATTAAACCAAACTTGGCCACAATCATCATTGGGGTATCTAGTTTAAAAATTGTGTCCGGTGACCCGGCCAACCATCCAAGATGGCCGCCATGGCTAAAAATAGAACATAGGGGTAAAATGCAGTTTTTGGCTTATAACTCAAAAACCAAAGCATTTAGAGCAAATCTGACATGGGGTAGAATTGTTAAACAGGTGAAGATCTATCTGCCCTGAAATTTTCAGATGAATCGGATAACCCGTTGTTGGGTTGCTGCCCCTGAATTAGTAATTTTAAGGAAATTTTGCTGTTTTTGGTTATTATCTTGAATATTATTATAGATAGAGATAAACAGTAAACAGCAATAATGTTCAGCAAAGTAAGATTTACAAATAAGTCAACATGACTGAAATGGTCAGTTGACCCCTTTAGGAGTTATTGCCCTTTATAGTCAATTTTTAACCATTTTTCGTAAATCTTGGTAATATTTTACAAACATCTTCTCCTCTGAAACTACTGGGCTAAATTAATCCAAACTTGGCCACAATCATCTTTTGGGTTAGTAGTTTGAAAAATGTGTCCGGTGACCCGGCCATCAAACCAAGATGGCCGCCATGGCTAAAAATAGAACATGGGGTAAAATGCAGTTTTTGGCTTATAACTCAAAACCCAAAGCATTTAGAGCAAATCTGACATGGGGTAAAATTGTTTATCAGTTCAAGATCTATCTGCCCTGAAATTTTCAGATGAATCGGACAACCCGTTGTTGGGTTGCTGGCCCTGAATTAGTAATTTTAAGGAAATTTTGCTGTTTTTGGTTATTATCTTGAATATTATTATAGATAGAGATAAACTATAAACAGCAATAATGTTCACCAAAGTAAGATTTACAAATAAGTCAACATGACTGAAATGGTCAGTTGACCCCTTTAGGAGTTATTGCCCTTTATAGTCAATTTTTAACCATTTTTCGTAAATCTTAGTAATCTTTTACAAAAATCTTCTCCTCTGAAACTACATGGCCAAATTAATCGAAACTTGGCCACAATCATCTTTTGGGTTAGTAGTTTAAAAAATGTGTCGGGTGACCCGGCCATCTAACCAAGATGGCCGCCATGGCTAAAAATAGAACATGGGGTAAAATGCAGTTTTTGGCTTATAACTCAAAACCCAAAGCATTTAGAGCAAATCTGACATGGGGTAAAATTGTTTATCAGGTCAACATTTATCTGCTCTGAAATTTATAGATGAATCGGACAACCCGTTATTGGGTTGCTGACCCTGACTTGTTAGTTTTAAGGAAATTTTGCTGTTTTTGGTCATTATCTTGAATATTATTATTGATAGAGATAAACTGTAAACAACAATAATGTTCAGCAAAGTAAGATTTACAAATAAGTCAACATGACCGAAATGGTCAATTGACCCCCTTAGGAGTTATTGTTCTTTATAGTCAATTTTTAACAATTTTCATAAAATTTGTAAATTTTTTTCTAACATTTTCCACTGAAACTAATGGGCCAAGTTCATTATAGATAGAGATAATTTTAAGCAGCAAGAATGTTCATTAAAGTTAGATGTACAAACACATCACCATCACCAAAACACAATTTTGTCATGAATCCATCTGCTTCCTTTAATATTCACATAGACCAAGGTGAGCGACACAGGCTCTTTAGAGCCTCTAGTTTATGAACAGTATAACCACAACAATGATATACATTGGCATCACAGGGGTATTCTCCGTGATCTTTGCCATTAATCTAGCAATTGTAAAAACTCTGCTGAGATACAGTTACTTATAGTTTAGTACGCAGTCGGACGTAGGTACAATTCTATTCAATGGTACTAGAATCCAAGCAACCGGAATCCAAATTTATAATAATTCAGAAGTTGACGAGCCATAAACTAACGAAATATTGAGTCAAATGTAGCTAAAACAAATATATGTCTGGTGGTAGAAAAGGCAAAATATTCGGATTATTTTGAAAAGTTTCACAAAAATTACCACATTATAGATATAAGAGTTAGCCTATAACATTCATAATTTCTGCGAATACTATCAAAGCAAAACTCAACCCATCTATACTATTAAACGAGAATTTTCAATTTAATGGGTTGAGTTTTGCTTTGATACAAACATTAAAACCGCCTGTATCTTCAAACATACAATTCCAATCTTATTTTCAATTTAACTAGAACACACCCGCGAAATCGCGGGCATATACAGCTTGTGAACTGTTGTAGGATGATTTTTTGTAAAAGATATTATGTATGGAGAATTTCATAAAAGGTATCAAAAGCGCTCTCCCTTTTGCCAAAGTCCGATATTTGTTTCCTTTCTGTTAAATTCAATTATTTTCGTGTGTCTGGTCTCAGACCACAATTATTCTTCTCCTTTGCTAAAATGCTTCTTTTGATAGAAGTAAAATCAAATTAAAAATTTGCACCGTATCAAACATGAAATAAATGTAACTGCTTATTTATACAATATGCTTCTAGGACAATCCATCAGTGCTTTTTCTTTTGAGAGCCTTATTAACATGCCAATTGTAGGATATGAATCATGTATAAATGACTAAGACCGACTAAGGCTTATTTGCGGTCCTACTAAAAAGCGCCCGGGAGCGCCCGAGAGCGCCCGGGAAAAGAAAAAGCGCCCGGGGAAAAGAAAAAGCGCCCGGGGAAGGAAAATTAGCGCCCGGGAGAATAAAATAATAATATTATGTAACAAAAAAAATTTCCATAAAAAAAAATCATTGCTGGTTTTGTCCTTAATATAAATTGGGATATGTACAATGCTACATCTAAAGTGCCGGTTCTTGCACTTTTGCATTTTATAGATTTCAAAATTGTATATAAATAAGTTATTAAATATAAATGAGAGTATATAGAAGAATCATGAACGATATTGTCCTCGATCAAAACGTATATTTTGTTACTTAAAAATAATCAGTGCCTGAGGTCTAATATTTTAGCAACTGCATGGTGAACACCTTTTTATGCAGATGCTGGTAAAGATATATGATATCTTTTTATAAAACTACCACAGGCTCTTGGGTATATGATACAGATTCTTTTTTTTTTTTTTTTTTTTTTTGCTGATTAAAATATTCAATTTTCTATATTTATAATACATATCTATCACTTTTGTGCATGTCTCACCTAGTTTTGAGTGATTTAAACAACCCAGAGAAAATGGGTCGTTTAAATCACTCGAAACTAGGTGAGACATGCACAGAAGTGATAGATATGTATTATAAATATAGAAAATTGAATATTTTAATCAGCAAAAAAAAGCAAAAAAAAATCTGTATCATATACCCAAGCGCCTGTGAAAACTACAACTGTTTTAATGGCAATGCTTATCAGGGTTTTAATGCTTAGTTTTAAATTTAAACAAAACTCCTGCTTTTTACCCCCTTGTTTTAACTACGGTACATGTATAGTACTGCTTTATTTGCTGATTTATTATGTGTAACTCTTTTAATTTTGATTAGATTAATATTTATCTGTGAAATTTAAGTGTTTTTTACATTTTTCATTTTGATATCGTTTTTGAAAAATATGTCTTACATTTTATAAATCTTCAGCATAAACTGTGATCAATTACTATCTGTCTTTCGAAATAGTAGGCCTATTCATATATTATTGTTAAAATTGAAACATTTGTACTTGTTATTGTGTTTTATTAAAAATTTCTATTATCTTAATTTACAAATTACTTGTCTAAAATTTAAAAAAAATCAATGTGCATAACTTATTTCATGGCCGGACACAAAGTTGTCTCATGCCAATAAAATATCTATTTAATTTCCCCGGGCGCTATTTTTCTTCCCCGGGCGCTATTTTTTCGTCCCCGGGCGCATTTTAGTAGGACCCCTTATTTGAGGGGTTGTCAGAGGGGTCCTGATCCCGAAATCCCGGGCTAAAAACCATGAAATCCCGAGATGCAGAATTTAAAGAAATTCATATCCCGAAATCCCGAAATCGAACAATATATCCCCGGATCCCGTAAGGATCAATCCCAAAATCCCGAGCTTAAACTTGAACACCCGATCCCGACACCCCGAAATAGGTCCTGCCTCCCTCTAATCTCTACCTTACTTTCATTTTTGCCAAATCACTATTTTCCCTTTCAACAATAAATTTGTATGCCCCATTTATGGGCATTATGTTTTCTAGTCTGTGCATCCGTGTGTTCGTTCGTTCGTTCGTTTGTCCGTCCGTCCATCTGTCCCGCTTCTGGTTAAAGTTTTTGGTCGAGGTAGTTTTAGATGAAGTTGAGCATGTTTTACTTATTTTAATATATTTGCAAGTGGTATGACCCCTTAAATAGTAAACATTTCAAAGAAAACAGTAGACAGAATCAGGGACTTTCTATACTAACATAGAAAGTCCCTGACCGAATACAGATCGAGAGTCTCTATGTATTAAAGTAGTATAATCGTAGTTTACATGTAGATAAACGCGAAAAATAATTGTCCTCTATAAGGAGGTATAATAGTTGTGGTTCTTGCGATCTAAACACCATGATAATGAGAACGCTCTGATTGGCTTATTTATTTTTCATTTTTGTTATCTATCATACAATTGGTTGTTTGTGAATGTTTCAAACCGGAAGTCTTATTTATGACTAAAAGTTAGTCCGATGACGGAATTATATCCGGACTCCTTTTTTGTCGTTTTTCTCCCAAAATAACTCAATCTGAATAATCATAAGAATGGATGACAAATGCGACTATGCATGTTAACTATAGGACACAGAGGCATGATGATTGATTTATTGTGGAAGGAAGAGAAGCGACACACAAAATGAGGTCTTCTCGTTTAATAGTATAGATGTCTAATAAGGTCGTCTATCTGTCTGACCTATGCAGTTACATGTATTTGTATCTCACTGAACTAAAAAATATCATTGTTAGTACATCTTTCGGAACGACCGGGCACATCGAGTTTTATTCAAATTAAGTAATTTGAATGTAATTTGAATGTATGAATATGACTCAGTGGCGGATCCAGAAATTTTCATAAGTGGGGGCCCACTGACTGACCTAAGAGGGGGCCCTCTCCAGTCACGCTTCAGTGATTCCCTATATAAGCAACCAATTTTTTCCCAAAAAGGGGGGGGGGCGCCCCCCCCCCTTAATCCGCCTCTGTGACTAACCATTTACATTGATTGTTTGATTGATTTTTTGTCTTTTAACGCCACTTATACGCGCCATTTTTGTACTTTTTGTGACGACCATGCAGTTTTTATTGGTGGAAGAAGCTGGACTGACCGGAGAAAACCACCGACTTGCGATAGGAAAACTGACAATGCTAGTTAATTATTTAAGATTGGAGTCTAACCATTTAGAAGCTTGCAAATAAAAAGTAAAGTGCTTTATACGTTTTCTTCAAGTTGGGAGACGATAGACGCTTTTAGTCACCAAAAACGTGTTATTGGGTCCTTTCTTTTTGAGTGTGATTTCAAAAATAAGTGAAAAAAATTGACCAAGGATGCATTACTGATCGTTGTCAGAAGCGAACTGATTTACGCTAAAAGCTGTTTACATTTATTTCAGACTACACAAAAAGAATCACTATTTACCAAATGTATAGTTGAAACACTTAAAAAGTTTATTTTATAAACCCATGAGCGACATCAAATTCTAATTTTCATGAATTTAAACTTTAAGGGAAACTGAAAGTAATGGAACAATAATATAATAAAGAACATAAGCTATGATTTCATCTAAGACGCCGGGTTTTAAATGTTCAGTTTAAGCTGTGCATGCTCTCAAAGGGTATCTTTTTCACGTTTATAGAACTTTGGATTATTATACTTAATTGATTTCACAAATAGAATAGAGAATGGAAACGAGTAATGTGTCAAAGTAACAACAACACTATCGTAGAGCAAAAAAACAGCCCAATGCCATCAATGTAAGATTTTTCAACGCAGTGAGAAATCCCACACAACGGGAGGCGGGCTTTGACTAGCCCTTTAACAATAATGTATACTCGTCCACCAAAATGGACTTCACACTAAACTCCGAAACACACAAATGAATAAAAGACATACAAAGACTATGGGTTCTTGATTTAGAACCGGCGCAAAAATGCAACCTGATAAACATTGTAAGATCTCAATACCCCTATACCTATATGCAATGGTGAACAAACTAACACATAAAGCAATACGCACAGTAAAACTCGGTTTGAGAGAAGTCCGAGTCCGATATCAGCCTGAATAAGTAACAGAAGAAGCTAAACAAAATTGCAATGATAAACATAATTAACAAAGGACTACTATATATAAGCACGGTTACTCACATGCCAGCTCCAGACTTCAATTAAACTGAAATTTCAGAAAATAAAATATCCCTTCATCATATTATGTCTTTAAACCTTTTCGAAGAGTAAAACTGTTTAGGAGAATGTCTGAACAAGGATTTGAGAACCATACTATACAAATCATTGGCCTGATACATTTATTTTGCACACGGAAATCATAAAATTTAAGTTATGCTTATATAGATATAGGAAGATGTGGTGTGAGTGCCAATGAGACAACTCTCCATCCAAATGACAATTTATAAAAGTAAACCATTATAGGGCAATGTACGGCCTTCAACACGGAGCCTTGTCTCACACCGAACAAAAAGCTATAAAGGGCCCCAAAATTACTAGTGTAAAACCATTCAAACGGGAAAACCAACGGTCTAATCTATATAAAAAATGCTTTCTTTTCGGTTTTATAATGTCGATACCCCACGTACCCTTACGACTAACGACTAGCGTATACCCTTAATGAAATGTTATTTTAATCAGGGTTCTATCGCAATTTGTGGGTTCTTAAACGGTCGCAAGTAAATACAGATTTTATACTACTTTTTATCGTTCAATCGAGCGAATTCTAACATATCGACCACAGAGCATCTGCAATAAGTTTGGTTTTTATTTCTATTCAAACGGGTATAATTGTATTCCAGATCTCAATGGTTAAGGGGTCAGCCGAAGTACGCCTCCGATTGCGGGATTTTCTCGCTGCGTTGAATACCTATTGGTGGTCTTCGGGTGTTTTTTTACTCTTTGATTGGGTTGTCCGCGTCTCTTTGACACATTCCCCATTTCCATTCTCTGTCTGATTTTAAGTCAATAGTATTATTAGAAAAATGCTCCAAATACCACTGACTTAGGGACATGTGTTTTCATAATGACATCTGACTTTCAATAGAAAAACAACCTGGAAAAGCACATCTGCTCTAGCTGAGTTTTTCAGTAGAAGTTAAAACTTGTAAGCAGTCCCTGTACAATACATGACTACAGTTGGGGCTAGGTTTTTTTGAACTGATTCTAGCTGTTTGAAAAATCCACCCGTAGAGGTTGACAGATTTTAAAAAATCAACAATGATCTCCTGAGTACCAATTTTACTACACCGGATACCAACCCACCCGTGATGGCAACCTTAAACTTCTTAAGTGGTTAACAATAATTATTCATCCTGGATTATAGTACAACTCAACACGCATGCACAGAAAAGAAGTGCTGGGCCCCACATTTAGGTGCACTAGCCATCACAAACCAACTGTGTATGATCAACTTAGACAAATTTGTTGATTGATTAATGATTTAGTTTACTGACGCCACTTTCTTGACTATTATGCTTTTTCGTGGTGGTCGGCTTAATTGGTGGAGGTAGTCGGAGTGCCCAGAGAGAACGACTGACGGCCTTCGGTAGGAAATTAAATCTGGAAAACGTAGTTAATTAAGATTGGAATCGAATGCACCTACCACGTGTGGATTCGAACTCGCAACTTGAGTGTTAACTCTGACTTCTTTTAAAGTGATTTTTACTGTGCGTATTGCTGTGTATTGGTTTTTTTCTACATTGGCTAGAGCCTATAGGGGAGGGTTGAGATCTTAGACTATTAAAAAAAACATATCAAGTTAACCCCACCGTATTGTTTGCGCCTGTCCCAAGTCAGGAGCCTCTTGGTTTTGTTAGTCTTGTATGATTTTTAATTTTAGTCTATTTTGTATATATCGGAGTTAAGTATGGAGTCCATTATAAATGAACTAGTACACAGTTTTTTAGGTGTCAGCTGAAGCACACCTCAGGGTGCGGGATTTTCTCTATTGGTTTGTATTGGCTGTTTTCCGCTCTTTTGTCGGATTGTTGTCTCTTTGACGATTCCCCATTTTCAGTCTGAATTCTAATGGATACAGGCGATCGACTACTTAGACCACTCGGACACCGATCAAGCTGTCCGTCAATTAATACACTGTCACACATTCGGACATTGTAACAATGCAAAACTACACTAGTACCTCTCAGTCGGATCTTTATGGCGTGTCTTCTTGACAAACATAAGTAAACGTAATGTCATCCCTAACTAAAAGAATGACAACTAAATTTGCAAAGATATTGCATTTAGTTTCATTTCGTTTTAAGATATTTCTTTCATGATTCAGAATTTCATGGTGGAGAAAATCAGTACGGTATTGATAAGAAATACATATCTACATTTTATCAAAGCTGTTTACCAGCCTTATCAGTAAAAGCCCATGGGATATGAATTGCTAACATTGTTTTTAGAAAGAATTAAATTCTGTTTAAATAATCCTTTTTTTATATTAACAAGCGAGGCAGAAAAAAATCTGATATTGGATTGAGTTCATTGATAAATCATGTAAGGTTTTTGCTGCAGTATTTAACCACGATTCTTGGCCACTTTTACACTATATTATTTTTCTAGGCGATAGAGTTATGATTGTTATTGGACATTTGTGTATTGAACGCGTTTATCCATTTAAACAATAAAGTGTATTCCCCGGTTAAGTGGAACTTGTGTAGACTTGAAAAAAGTATCGGAAACAGTAGGAGAACGCCACCTGTATAAGTACGATCCGGTCCACTGGCACTTTCGGGTAATTGAGTGATTGATAAAGGAATTTAAACTAATTGTTTATGGTGGTATATTTGAAAGAGTTGTGATAAGGAACCAAATTTGAATATCTGAAGAACAGGCCAAATGGCTTTCGAAGACCGAGACCAGCGGTTGGAGAGGGTCATTCAGGTGACATTAATATATTTATTATTTTTCTTTTAAAAGCTTCATAATTTGACAGGTGCCCGTTTTGACAATTCTTGCATACAACAATATTTTACGTTTGTAGTACTTCGGGATTTAAAGTTGACCTTATTTTTGTATTCGAAATTAAATTTAAATGTGTGCTACTCTTTTGAAATTTTGACTTATTTTAACTTTAATTAAACTGAATAAAATCAACTTTCACTTTCATAACAGACATAGGCTAGCCAATCGCAAAATATTTTTATTTGATCACTGTCAGTGTATCAAGTTGGTATTAAAGCTATACGAATCATATTTGCTTTCTTCTGAACTAAATGTTGTTCTTAAAATATTTTGGTGATTTAATGTATTTTTTTATTATATGTTGCTGATTTAACCATTTTGATTATTTTGCAAGGGACGCTATACCTAGCAACACAAAATTTATACGTTGTGTATCGTAAACCGGAAGTGAATTTTGTTTACGAAATGTTATGAATCGAGAATCAACAAATTTACAAGTTACATGACATAGAAATGAGTTATTTTCTGCATAGGCATGGTTCTCCTCCTGTTAGAGACAACACTGTGACCAAAACTAACCCCAAATCTGGTGACAGACGTATTCTTGGTCCACATTTAACGGAACTTGCTCAAAGTCTGGGATGTTATGAACTGGTAACTTATGGGATCTCCCTAAAGACCAAACACTCACTGCAAAAAATCAATATTTTATCAGTACAAAGCAATTTTCTGCAAGTTAAAAACTTATTCATTGCATGCTCATTCAGTGAAAAGATTTTTCACTAACTATTTCAGCTTCAGACTTTATCCTTATTTCATGAAAAATAGTGACTTCTACAGAGTTATGAAACTTTAAGGATTCTGTGTCCCCTTGTGATTTTCAGATTTGGCTGCCCCTAGTTCCTACATTAAGCTCTATTGAGTCTATTTGGAAACTCTTACCTCACTACCTAGCATACTAATTATCCTGATAAATAGTTTAATGATACATACATGACATATATGTACATCACTACATGTATTTAAATATATGTACATGTTTGTAAGAAAAAAATCAGCTGCTACATGAACATTACATGGAATGATTGCCCATGAGACAACTTTCCTCCAGAGACCAAAAAACTTAAAAGTTAGCAACTACAATCTTTAGTTTAAAGCATGTCCCGCATCATTGATCAATAAAACAATAACACAGAACACTAACTGCCTGATTTACCTGTACAATAAAAAAAATACAAATATGATTTACAGCATTAACATATATAAGACCAATGAGTTACAGGCACTAACAATGTATGACAGTGTTATACATGTTAGTGTGCAACCCTTCTATCAAACTCAATTGTGTAATTGTTTTGAAATATATTTTTACATATGTACATGTATCAAATATACCAAGTGAACAACTACAAAGTGTATATTGCTATTTTTTGTTGTTGAAAATGGACGATTTTAGAGAACCAAGTAAAATTAAAAACATGCATATAGTTCACAGTAGGCTTTCCTCTTTACCTATTCAAAGTATTTTCACCATAAACATAAAAAAATAAGTAAATGTTAAAATTTGGGGAAAAAAACCTAATCAGCATGATGAAGATGTGATATTTTTGTAAGTGGCAAATATTTAAAACATACAATTTACAACCATGTTCAATGTACATTTTATGTTAAGTCATATTTGAATATCGAAAGCAAACATGGATTTCCCATTTATGATCATACATGTACCATAATTTGCTCTAGAAAGACTTTCCTTAGTAATTTTGTGAACCAAAGAAAAGTTTATAGAGAGTCAGTGACATATAATAAAGAATGACAATGTTTTGAAGAGTTCTTTACAAATGACTGTTTGTTTAATCTTAAAGTGAACTTGTACTATTCAAATAATCTATATGGACAATTCAATCATTTGTTATAGCACCTTTACAAATTAGTAAAATATGACGATCTTTGATCTACATGTAGATCATGAAAAAAAATAATTATTAACTTATATTCATTGTATAGGACACCAAATACATATCATGCATATCTTAATATATCTGTTTTATATTCATGAAAAATTCTAATGTCACTATATAGTGACTACATTTTTTTTAGAAAATTGCTAAATACTTTTTATACGACCGCAAAATTTGAAAAATTTTTCGTCGTATATTGCTATCACGTTGGCGTCGTCGTCTGCGGCGTCGTCGTCATCCGAATACTTTTAGTTTTCGCACTCTAACTTTAGTAAAAGTGAATGGAAATCTATGAAATTTTAACACAAGGTTTATGACCACAAAAGGAAGGTTGGTATTGATTTTGGGAGTTTTGGTCCCAACATTTTAGGAATTAGGGGCCAAAAAGGGCCCAAATAAGCATTTTCTTGGTTTTCGCACTATAACTTTAGTTTAAGTTAATAGAAATCTATGAAATTTTGACACAAGGTTTATGACCACAAAAGAACGGTTGGGATTGATTTTGGGAGTTTTGGTTTCAACAGTTTAGGAATTAGGGGCCAAAAAAGGGCCCACATAAGCATTATTCTTGGTT
The DNA here is from genome assembly GCF_965363235.1 of Mytilus galloprovincialis. Taxonomy (NCBI): domain Eukaryota; kingdom Metazoa; phylum Mollusca; class Bivalvia; order Mytilida; family Mytilidae; genus Mytilus; species Mytilus galloprovincialis. The sequence continues at coordinate 39,821,173 of NC_134850.1, read as the reverse complement.
TTCGCACAATAACTTTAGTTTAAGTAAATAGAAATCAATGAAATTTAAACACAATGTTAATGACTACAAAAGGAAGGTTGGTATTGATTTTGGGAGTTTAGGTCCCAACAGTTTAGGAATTAGGGGCCAAAAAGGGACCCAAATAAGCATTTTTCTTGGTTTTCGCACCATAACGTTACAGTGATATTGTTTGCCTCAAATAACAGCCGAAATTCGGCCTTTTCCCCTAGAGAAAATTCCCAATTACTAAAAAAAATGGCTTAAAATTCCTCCCAAAAAGGTCTACATTTTCCCCAAACAGTGATAGCATTGGTAGTAATGTTTGTAAATATCGTATTCATGTTATTATTTTGATATTATAAAGCACTTTAGAGATACGGTTTTCTGATCAGAATCATCATGGTGTTTGTAACACATGAAGTTTTCAATGCATTAAGTACCATCATTGCTTCTGTTTTTTTCCCTCTTCGAAAAGTACCTTCGAGGTTGAAAATGTCTGACAACCAAAATAGACATGAAAAAACAGTGCAAAAAAGACAGCAAAGGTCAGCAAAAAATCGGAGATGTGGTTAGAATAATATTTCCCAATTTCAATAAAAAATATGCATTTTTCCCAATAAAAAACGGTAGAGGTAGTTTTGAAAAAAGACAACAATATCACTGCGTTAGTATAAGTAAATAGAAATCTATGAAATTTAAACACAAGGTTTATGACCATAAAAGGAAGGTTAGTATTGATTTTGGGAGTTTTGGTCCCAACAGAATAAGGGGCCCAAAGGGTCCAAAATTAAACTTTGTTTGATTTCATCAAAATTGAATAATTGGGGTTCTTTGATATGCTGAATCTAACTGTCATGACTGTGTATGTAGATTCTTAACTTTTGGTCCCGTTTTCAAATTGGTCTACATTAAGGTCCAAAGGGTCCAAAATTAAACTTAGTTTGATTTTGACAAAAAATGAATCAGTTAGGTTCTTTGATATGCTGAATCTAAAAATGTACTTAGATTCTTGATTATTGGCCCAGTTTTCAAGTTGGTCCAAATCGGGGTCCAAAATTAAACTTTGCTTGATTTCATCAAAAATTGAATAAATGGGGTTCTTTGATATACCAAATCTAACTGTGTATGTAGATTCTTCATTTTTGGTCCTGTTTTCAAATTGGTCTACACTAAAGTCCAAAGGGTCCAAAATTAAACTTAGTCTGATTTTAACAAAAATTGAAATCTTGGGGTTCTTTGATATGCTGAATCCAAAAATGTACTTAGATTTTTTATTATGGGCCCAGTTTTCAAGTTGGTCCAAATCAGGATCTAAAATTATTATATTAAGTATTGTGCAATAGCAAGTCTTTTCAATTGCACAGTATTGCGCAATGGCAAGAAATATCTAATTGCACAATATTGTGAAATAGCAAATTTTTTTTTAATTAGAGTTATCTTTCTTTGTCCAGAATAGTAAGCAAGAAATATCTAATTGCAAAATATTGTGCAATAGCAAGATTTTTTTTTAATTGGAGTTATCTTTCTTTGTCCAGAATCAACTTAAATCTTTGTTATATACAATATACAATGTATATTCACTTTTTACTACCAACTGATAAATTAAAATAATCTTTACCATTCAGTGATAACAAGCAGTTTTTTTACATCTTAATATTTCATGAGTAGTTATTGTTGCAAACTCCATTAGAAATTTTAATTGAGATTAGTTTTGGAATAAGGGAAAGGGGGATGTGATTAAAAAAATTGGGTTCAATTTTTATACGACCGCAAAATTTGAAAAATTTTTCGTCGTATATTGCTATCACGTTGGCGTCTGCGTCGTCGTCGTCGTCCGGCGTCCGAATACTTTTAGTTTTCGCACTCTAACTTTAGTAAAAGTGAATGGAAATCTATGAAATTTTAACACAAGGTTTATGACCACAAAAGGAAGGTTGGTATTGATTTTGGGAGTTTTGGTCCCAACATTTTAGGAATTAGGGGCCAAAAAGGGCCCAAATAAGCATTTTCTTGGTTTTCGCACTATAACTTTAGTTTAAGTTAATAGAAATCTATGAAATTTTGACACAAGGTTTATGACCACAAAAGAACGGTTGGGATTGATTTTGGGAGTTTAGGTTTCAACAGTTTAGGAATTAGGGGCCAAAAAAGGGCCCAAATAAGCATTATTCTTGGTTTTCACACAATAACTTTAGTTTAAGTAAATAGAAATCAATGAAATTTAAACACAATGTTAATGACTACAAAAGGAAGGTTGGTATTGATTTTGGGAGTTTAGGTCCCAACAGTTTAGGAATTAGGGGCCAAAAAGGGACCCAAATAAGCATTTTTCTTGGTTTTCGCACCATAACGTTAGTATAAGTAAATAGAAATCTATGAAATTTAAACACAAGGTTTATGACCATAAAAGGAAGGTTGGTATTGATTTTGGGAGTTTTGGTCCCAACAGAATAAGGGGCCCAAAGGGTCCAAAATTAAACTTTGTTTGATTTCATCAAAATTGAATAATTGGGGTTTTTTGATATGTCGAATCTAACTGTCATGACTGTGTATGTAGATTCTTAACTTTTGGTCCCGTTTTCAAATTGGTCTACATTAAGGTCCAAAGGGTCCAAAATTAAACTTAGTTTGATTTTGACAAAAAATGAATCAGTTAGGTTCTTTGATATGCTGAATCTAAAAATGTACTTAGATTCTTGATTATTGGCCCAGTTTTCAAGTTGGTCCAAATCGGGGTCCAAAATTAAACTTTGTTTGATTTCATCAAAAATTGAATAAATGGGGTTCTTTGATATACCAAATCTAACTGTGTATGTAGATTCTTCATTTTTGGTCCTGTTTTCAAATTGGTCTACACTAAAGTCCAAAGGGTCCAAAATTAAACTTAGTCTGATTTCAACAAAAATTGAAATCTTGGGGTTCTTTGATATGCTGAATCCAAAAATGTACTTAGATTTTTTATTATGGGCCCAGTTTTCAAGTTGGTCCAAATCAGGATCTAAAATTATTATATTAAGTGTTGTGCAATAGCAAGTCTTTTCAATTGCACAGTATTGCGCAATGGCAAGAAATATCTAATTGCACAATATTGTGAAATAGCAAATTTTTTTTTAATTAGAGTTATCTTTCTTTGTCCAGAATAGTAAGCAAGAAATATCTAATTGCAAAATATTGTGCAATAGCAAGATTTTTTTTTAATTGGAGTTATCTTTCTTTGTCCAGAATCAACTTAAATCTTTGTTATATACAATATACAATGTATATTCACTTTTTACTACCAACTGATAAATTATAATAAATAACATTCAGTGATAACAAGCAGTTTTTTTTACATCTTAATATTTTATGATGTATTTAAATGAGTAGTTATTGTTGCAAACTCCATTAGAAATTTTAATTGAGATTAGTTTTGGAATAAGGGAAAGGGGGATGTGATTAAAAAAATTGGGTTCAATTTTTCTCATTTGAAATTTCATAAATAAAAAAGAAAATTTCTTCAAACATTTTTATGCCCCACCTACGATAGTAGAGGGGCATTATGTTTTCTGGTCTGTGCGTCCGTCCGTCCGTCCGTCTGTCCGTTCGTTCGTCCGTCCGTTCGTCCGTCCGTCTGTCCCGCTTCAGGTTAAAGTTTTTGGTCAAGGTAGTTTTTGATGAAGTTTAAGTCCAATCGACTTCAAACTTAGTACACATGTCCCCTATGATATGATCTTTCTAATTTTAATGCCAAATTAGAGTTTTTACCCCAATTTTACGGTCCACTGAACATGGAAAATGATAGTGCGAGTGGGGCATTCGTGTACTGAGGACACATTCTTGTTTTGAGAGGATTAATATTCAACAGCATAGTGAATTGCTCTAAGAGAAAACAAAAATTTTAAGTTCATTAGAACACATTCATTCTGTGTCAGAAACCTATGCTGTGTCAACTATTTAATCACAATCCAAATTTAGAGCTGAATCCAGCTTGAATGTTGTGTCCATACTTGCCCCAACCGTTCAGGGTTCAACCTCTGCGGTCGTATAAAGCTACGCCCTGCGGAGCATCTGGTTCTGTATTCTGATTTAAGGACTTCAGGATTTTTTACCATGTTTACATTAATTTTTTTCTAAAAAGAATTCACTTCTTTGAATTTGAAGGAAATGATTATGGTTCATTCTACTGGACTGAAATTAAAAGCTTTTAGATGTATGTTTACAATGGTTTACATACATAAAGTTCCATTTATATAGGCATCAACAAAACCATTAAATTTATATACATGTAATAACACATGTAATGTGTACAAATGTATGACTAGACAATACAAACCAAGTCGGTTCTTTGGAGTTTCCTTCAAATGGTTAAAAAGAAAGCCCTTATTTTTGTGAAAGTCACAAAAAATATTTATATTTAGTAAAAAAAGGATTACCCGGTACAATTGAGCTAGAGGACAGTAAATTTTACGAAATTTTAAAAAAATTACAGAAAGTTTAATCTAACCAATTTTACTTCTCATCAAACTTAATTTGTGTCATGTCTTACCCGTTGTATGGTTTAATCATATACTCATTTTAAAGTTCTCTGTAAAACTTTCAACCAAACTTGAGATTTTTACCTATATTTTGATAGATATTTAATACAGCTCTGTCTTCTCCAACCCAGCCTGATAAGGTAGTATTAATACATACAATGCGTTTAGTTTGAAAACTAAAACCTAATCTGCTCAGTTTTTATGACAAGCTCATTAAAGATATAAATGCTAAAATATTATGTTAAACCATTGTCCATCAGAGCAGGTTTTTTTAAACTAAGGTTTATCATGACTAATCTTTACAATTTTTACACGATATGAGATTTTTTTGATTTTTTACAATTTTGACTCTTGCCATAGTTAAATTATTGATCAGGTTTCTGGATTTAAAAATTAGCAGTTTATTTTTTTACATGTTTGATTATAGCTCAATTATGTTTTGACAAAACCTTGCAAAAACAGTAATTAATTGAGGTTTTATGTATTACAGCCATCTTAAAATTCATTTCCAGAACTTTTAAACTTACAGAGTTATGGGACTTTGGGCAATAGAAATTGATATTTTTCATCACATGTGATATCAGAACACAGACAACATTTACCAAAACTTGAAGAATTTATAAAATATTAAACAAAAACATTTATTATAGTACACTAAATGTCATACTTTTATGTAGTTGGTGAAGACTTTTTTGCAAGTGGTTTACATCTTTAATTTGCTCAGTTTATTTGAAGTCAATGCATATTTTCAATAGCAATATTAAAAGTTGTCATTTTCTAATTTTCTAATGTATACCAATGATGAATGCACCCATATATTGGATTTCATTGTGTTTAATTAGCTCTGACTGATAGTCTATTGATTTTGAAAATTTTGCATATTTAACATACTAGAAAATTCAGTTTTCAGAGTATTTCAAACTTATTAGCATAACTAACCACATTTACAAAGCATACATGTACATACATGACATAGATTTTACACTATATATTGTACATTTCAAGTGATGTTTTTTAGAATATATCTTAATGCACACAAGACATATATCTCTCTGATGAAGTTTATTCTTGCTTAATATTTCTGTTTTGAAACTCACATATGTACAATATAGTAATACAAAAATGTACTGCATATTAAACATGTAATTATAGGAAGATATTTTTTACTCTATAAAAATCTCCATTAAAGTAATACATATATACAAATAAGGAGATGTGGTATGATTGCCAATGACAGACAACTATCCACCAAAGTTCCAATGAAGGTGATGTAAGCAATTATAGGCAAACTTAGGTTCTTCAACAATGAGAAAAACCCATACTGTATGACCAGCTATAAAACTTAAAAGGCCCTGTCATGTGTATATTATTTGATTTCCTTGCTCTGTATAATTAATTCTGTTGATATGTCAGAGCACGTCATTCACATATTGGTTTATACAACACAATTGTTCTCCATTCCAAATGTGTTACAATTAAAAAAATCATCATGACTTTGATTAAATAGCCCAAATAATTATAGGCTTTAAACAGGATTGGTGGCAGGGCGAAGTATACATTTTCTGAATAAATCATTTACTCTTCTGGTCTATAATTTAACGGATGAAATAGAAGTGAATTAATGTGTGAAATTAACACTGCTTTGACTGTATGGTTTACATCTATGAGCTTTTAAAAATAAAATGTAACGTTATTTGAGCATTTGATATCAGATTGAAAATGTAAATGAAGTTTTCTCTTTTTATGTTACATTGTAAATTATGTCCTCAGATCTTCTGGCTAATATTTACTCAATGAAAATTTATTTGAGTATGCAGGAATACATTATAGAAATGGAGTCAGTATATTAAAGTCAGTGATAAAAAAAACCCATTGCAACCTTATATAAATATACTTATCCTTTTATATATGTCTCAAAATTGTGCAAGTGTAAGTTTCTAAGCTTTAACTTTTATTTTCTCCTTATGGTAAAAGCTTTTTGAAATCTTTTCTTATACAGTCCGTCAGGATCAATGTATATTTGCCGGACTATAATTTTGACTTTGGTCTCTCTCTAATTTTAATGTTTTCTTTAGAACTGTAAAAATCAATCATTTTGAAGCAATGTTTCTCAAATCATATCATGATTATAAATGATACATGTAGTTGAGGATGCTTGTAAGAATGATTAAGGATAAGACATGTCCTGTTACATGATAACATTATAAATCTTAAAAAAAGCTGATTTTGTTTAATTTGAACCAAGCTTTTGAATTGTAATGAATTTATTTCAAGTGGGTAAAAAACTATTTGTAAAAAAGGTTTGTTGTATATTATTATAATTACATGCATACATATACTAAAACATTCAGTTATATGTGAGAGGTGAACAAAATGTGTATTTCCTTGTTATTATTGAAAGGAAATGTACATACAGGCTTAATAATATCATCCCTTTGGAGTCTGTATTATGAATAATCTTAGAATTTTGGAGCGTGTTTCGTCTACAAATAGATTGAGTCCATTTTTGTTTTGAACTTTTGCTGATGTCTATGTTTCTATGTTTTGAAGTGTTAAAGGTCCTTATAAAAATAAATATGGGGTATATCTGCTCATAGAAGCCTCATTGGCACGAAAAATGAAAATTTCGGGTTAAGAAATTCCAGATGCTCTACCTTCATTTGACCAAATTGTTTTGAGAGAAATCTTGAATAACCATGGTATGAGAAATTGTGGGAAATATAACAGATATGTAGTTGCTAAATTCTTATAAATCTTAATTTCTTAATATAATTATAAATATAACAAGTTTTTGCTTGGCTTCAGGTTAAAGAAGCAATATTTTATCATCAAATTACAAAGCAACTTCATGATATTAAAGGAAACTTAAAAATCAAGGTTGACTTGATAAATTTTGCCTTAACCCTTATTAAGCTGATTGTTATGATCACTGTATCTACTATGATTGATTTATGTTGATCGTCTGTGAAGCAACATTTCTAAACCTATTCATAGACAATCATAACATTTCGGCTGCTTTTAAAAATCAAAGCATGATTTAATGGAATCAATTCTAATGTATATAACATTAAATTAGTATTAACATTTTCTTTTTTCATTGATCGATGATAAACAAACTTTACCTCCTTGGCTATTAAAAAGAAAAAAAACATAAAAGAGGCAAAAAATATTTAGAAATACAGTCATTTAAATTATATTGACATCTTCTATTTCATTATTTAATAAACAAGCTTTACATGGATATCTGACGCAGTTTAAAGGGGGAAAAAAAACACAAAAGGAGCAAAAACATTTGAAAATAAAGTTATAATCAGATTAATCTTGACTTTGTATTAAAAACATGAGAAATGAATTAACTCATCTAACAAGGTAAACATTTGACAAATATATTAATTTGTTAAAGTGTTTAGGTTAATGGTCTTCTTCAACAAAAGGTAAGAATAGCAAAAAGATCAAAGAATTTAAGATATAGATGCTTATACATATAACATATTATTGAATTTGATCATGTTATGTACTGACCAGATTAACAACATTTTTCTCATCAAGTCATAGGCGTAGCATGCCAAAAAATAATTGTACGGTTTTGGCAAATAAGACATATGGGACACGAAGTGGCCCATCCAGTACATGTATGTGTCTCATCCAGCCTCGAAGGCGAGACTGCATTACGGCAGGGGGTATGGGGGCTGCTCAAGGCCCCCACAAGCTCTGGGGTTTATATTGTTAAAATCCTGCATTCTGAGTGTTTCCTGGCACTAAAAAATGTTTTTGAACAGCAGCATTTTTTACAAGACAATTTGAAAAAAAATGAATGTCTGTGTCTTGCAGGTTTTGTAGTTTTTTTTCTATATGATTTGTGTCATTTACATAGCAAGATTGGTGAATGAGAACAATTAATACTGTCATACTATACCTCGTGACAAATCATTGCACAAAATTCATGATTTACAAGTGATTTCTGTCAGTTTATTTATTATAAGATCTTAATATTATTATTTTTAAAATAAAACAATCAAAGTGCGGCTAGCAACTATTGAGCTATAGTGAATAGAAAAATGAATGAGGATCGGGAATGTGTAAAAAAACTATGTCAATCCTCACACACTGCATGCATGGGATAAGCTGCAGCCGGCCCGGTAGTCCTATATTATAAGACTTCCGAGGTTTATATCATTTACATTCAATGTTTTTTAGCGGATATTTTTTTTACTATCAATGTTAAACCCAAATTTGGATAGTATCAGATTTTTTTTACTATCAATGTTGCACCCCAACTGGGGTTAAACATTGATAGTAAAAAAAAATACATGATAAAAAACGTTGAGTGTAAATGATATGAACATCAGAAGTCTTTTTGAAGTGTTTTGGAGAATGCACATGTACACCTTTCTAGATCCCATAACACACAAAAGGACTAAAATTGAAAACAATGAAAGAAAACAAAGTTAAATTAAATGTTTTAATGTGTTTTAATGTTTTTAAGGTTCAAGACAATCACATAAATTAACACTATGGGGTCATCTTGACCTGGTAGGATATAAATTTTTGAAATGATCATGCAGCAACTGTCAAGATGAAGAACTGAAATAAATCACTGTGTTCTTGATAATTTGTATCTTGTTTATATGTGTTGTGATGATTTTGTCATATGCACATTTACTAGAGAGCCTGTCGCAATTACCGTGATTTTTTGGACAACGGTTGTCTTGCAAGAAGGACCTGCTTACGCTTCTGGAGCACCAGATTTTTTAGGGGTCCATGTTTCTAATTTGATTTTAGTTTTCAATGTTGAATGGTGTTGTTTGTCCTTGTGTGTCTTATTTGTTCTCTGGTTTGTCTTCTGTCCCTTGATCACGATTCTTTTTAAAAAATACAATGCATTTTGTACATAAATTCTACACCATTCCTACAGTTTTTCTAAATTATTGTAATAACCAATGGAAAGAGTAAATCGGCAGTCCCACAAAAACCGCCTCCCGGTGAAGTATAGATATGTGAAATAATGTGATATATGTTCGGGGTTTATGTTACGGAAGGGCACTCAAAGAAAGGCACAGTGCAGAAAGGAGTATGAAGTGTTAGAGGTCTTACGAAGACCCGAACATAACCAATTCCGACTTTTAATGAACAATTCCGGAGTCCCCATAAAGGTTATATCCCCTTTTGCAATACGGTTTCTTGAATTATAAAAAACAAACCTCACCTCTGATTTCAATTGACATTATGCTTGAAATATTTGCAACTATATGTTAAGAAAATAAACAGTCAATCAACTGATTTTGAACTTGACTTGCGGTGGTTTTATTAAAAAAAACCGAGTGAAATCATTACATATATCGGTTACCTGCAAATCTAAGGATATGGCATTGTGCAAACAATAATATTACTATTTCCAATTGTTTTGAATGCTATGAGGTTTATATCTACATCGTCTGGAATCAAAACTTGCAACAATTAATCAAAAGAAAAACTGCTGGCTTCTTCGACCTTGAAAATATTTCCAAACTGATGCGTTAAACTAAAAGAACTAGCAACATCATGTGGAGATTTTGTGAATTAGCTGGCGATTGTTGCTGGCTATAACATTCTTCAGATTATCCATCAGTTTTAGTTTATTCAGTCTGTGTCAGATTGGCGCATGTACTAATAACAACACCCAACATTATCCACAACAGCATCTTAAACAATTCCGATTTATTAATCATTAATTGGTAATCAATAAACTGATTACGGTACTGCGGTTACATACATTGACGTGCTCAGTACTTTAAATGTTGAAAGACGTTTATTTATTTATTTAAGAAAACCTGCATTGGTAAATGGAAAACATTTATTGTATGGAAGTTTGCATACTATTCTAGCATATATTTTTTTAATATATTGATTTTTTTTGGTACGATTTTCCGTACCTGCAGTAAAAATTGGTACGGTCAGAACCAGTGCAAGTGGTGTATGATTGGTTGGTCTATCATGCATTAGTTTTTAACCCCTCTTTGATAGCTTAGTGTAAAGAAAAAGCCCCCTACTCTCAGGAGCCTGATCTGAATCCTTGGCTGGCCAAGATGGTTTTTGCCCAACGATCCTTCAATTGATAGATTTTCTCATTGTTCTATGTAAAATTAATTGTTCCACCATGCTGTTAGATTAAAAGAATATCACAAACTCATTCCAAATAACCATTAAAAAAAATCTTTATGCAACACATTAGAATATTTCTATTTTCTTCTATAAACTTCAGTATTGAAATAAATTTTATGTATTTCAGAGGCTTGAGGATTCTGTACTAAAAGAAGTTGACGACTACACGATAAGAGGTGAGGACAGCAACCCATCAAAGATACCAGCCCGTATAAGGGAGATAATAACCAAGAACCTCTCACCTGATGATATAGACATACCATCTAACAGAATGTCAACTCCAAACACAGGCCAGTTGACGGAAGAAAACCGTATATTAGCAGCAGAATTGAACAGAGTAGAGGACCTCCTTGCTGCGAGTCGAGCAGAGCGTGATGAACTGGGAATCAAGTACAATGCTCTTAGTGATAAGGTAGGTTTTGAGGTCACATGTTTGTAGATGTGTAAAATTGTCATTTATTACTGTGGATTCATTATTATTTGTTGGATACCAATTTTCATAGATTTTGTGGGAACAGGTGAACCACAAATCTAAATGTTCAATGAATAAAAAAATATATATTGGCTAGTATGCAGAGTTCGGCAAAACCACAAAACTAAATATCAACAAACATGCAAATTTTCCTTAATGCAAGAAAATTGGTACCCACGAAAGTAAATGGATCCACAGTACTTAATTTACATGTTTAAGAGTTAATTCCCTATAGCACAAAGGTATGGTTCAGAGTTGAAGTCAGTTCAACAAGCATCAGAAATTCATAGAATCTTCCATTGAATTCAAATTACAAAATTTTATTTTTAACATTCAAGGTTTGGTATCATACTTTTAAGAAAAATACCTAATCCTATATTCTTTGGATGGGTATTTTCATGCCTACAAAATGAAATGGTCATAAGGGGAGTTAACTCTTAAAATAAAATATTGAAACAAAATATAGCATGTTTAGCCTGTATAGCAAATTATTTGGTAGAAACAGGTAGATGAATACACAGAAGAATGCAAAGATGGACGCTGACTGGACAAAAGGCATACTGAATTGCTAGAAATACAACAGCTGAATGCATAACCAGGATTTATCAAGAAGTTCTTGTTTTGTTATCACATTGTTATTTATTATTTAGACTACATAATATTGTATATTTTTCTCTTTAAGTATTATTAAGTAATACATAATTGATAGATTTTATAATGTATTGATTGTACACAGGTTTAGAATAGAAATGTGTATTTTATTGTCCATAAATGTATGTCCTGATCTCTTAGTTAGAATAATTAGAGTTTGGTAGAATAATTAGAGATCATTTGTAAAAATAATTGTCATGTTTTGGAAGAAAAAAAAAGATTTATGCATGCTGTAGGAAGAGACATATGAGAAGTTCTGCAAAAAAATGCTAATTTATTTTATATATCAGTTTAATACGATTTTAAATCTCTATATTAGATGGTAATTGGATTAAAATAGTGTATGTCAATATGAATATTAGCCAGAACGTGTCAAAAGGTTTGATCATCATAAAGAACAGTTTGGAAGTCTGTCAAACCATTCAGTTCTACAAGTGTAGAAATATATTGTCCCATTAAAGAGGACATTTGAACCTATATTTAATTTGGATTGGAAATGATTGAATTAAAAAATAATTAATTGATTTTGAAATGTTTTGATAGATTTTAATGAAATTTTTGAATGATTTTAATGAAATTTGACGTGAATATAAATGATTTTCAAAATTGTATGTAAAATCTCTAGTGAGTGCACCACTTTATCCTGAAGCTATTAGATTAACAGATAACTGACTTTTTTTTTAATTATAACAATACTTGTGATATTATAAGCCAGTTTATAATATCAGAGATGTAGAGGTTAGGTTCTGGTCAATGAATTTTAATCTTATTAAACGTTTTGTCAGTCCTGTATATAAATGTATGTGTTTCAATGACTTATTCTAAGTTAATCTTCCGTCAAACATTGTGCTGAGCTCTGCTTTCTACAATTTTTTCGCTGTTTAAAGTAGATTGCGCCACAGTTATATATCAGGTCAGTTTAGAATTTTGTTATTTTTGTTATTATCATTTTTTATAAAAAAAAACTGAATATATATATTATTTTGTATTATAAACTTAAATTGGGAGTTTGAGTATTATATAGCACAAGTTTTTCTGTACTAATGGTAAATAAACTGAGATGAAACGCGCGTCTAGCGTATACTAAATTTAGTCCTGGTATCTATGATGAGTTTATTTCCAATGCAACTAGAATACATGTAAACTGTTAAAAGCAAGATGTGCATTTTAGACTATTATGGTTATACTTCTTCTCCACTAGTGTACCTTGTAATTGGTTTTACATGTTTATAAGAAACACCTACCGGTACTTATTCTCAGATCTTTGCATTTTGATTTTAAGCTACTAAGATTTATTTATTTTCAATAATTCAAATTGGTTTATTTTTTGGCAAATTAGTAGCAAGTTGCTTATAATTATTTCTCACAGGCCTAATTATTTCGTTGTCGGATCGTGATTAATTGCTTGAATTTAGAGGACAGTCATTTAATAATCACAGGAAGGGTGCCACATGTGGAGCAGGATCTGCTTACCCTTCCTGAGCACACAAGATCACCCAAGTTTTCGTAGTGGATTCATAATGCTCAGTCTTCAGTTTTCTATGTTTTGTTTTTTTGTACTATTGTTTTCTTGTTGGTCTTTTTTCTTTTGTAACCATGGTGTTGTTTGAAGGTTTTTCGACTAATGAGTTTAAATGTTCCTCTGGTATCTTTTGCCTTGCTCCTAAATAATTGTTTTACAGCAAATATTGTTTGAAGAAAATTGCAGTTCAGAGGTCGAAATATTACCAAAAAATTGTTGCATCAGTGTGTGACCACTTTTGACAATACTTTATTAAACTGTAAGAGTTGCCCTGTGTTTTCATATTTTACATTAGAAAAAGTGTTTAGAAATGGATTAGATCCTTTATTTCACTTTCATACATATAATCTGTCCTTTATTCTTATTAACTGTATCTTATTGATGGTTTTAATGAAAGGACAGTACAGTTGGTAACTTAATATGTGAACAAGTAATATTTCTATTTCAAGTGCATATGTATAAACATCTTTTGTCTTGTATTTTCATAGAATTGCATTTTAAAATTTTATATTTCTGTTGTAATTGTTTTGTCATTGTCTTACAAGACTTTATTATACACGATAATATCATTGTGAATGCTCAGCCTAGGTAGATTGGGGTAAGGTAGAGATGTGCCCACTCATTGGTAATCTTTTAGAAAAGAAAATTGTTTAGTTGAATAATTAAATCAACTGAGCAAACTGATATTATTAATTCTTTGTAATACACAGTTTAGGATTGATTCAAATATAAAGCAAATTGTAACAAATAAAAGTTAAATTTCAATAGTTTTTAAAAGATCTTTACATTGGAAGACTGATTTGTTCCAGGCGGCTAATTTTGAATCTTATTTAATGTGTATTAACAAAAAATAATAGGGTGTTTAATACATAATGAAATGTGACCTACCCATGCCTGGTTAGATTTCAATAAACATATCATTGATTTAGTTTGTAACAATAGTTTTTATTACCGTCAAAGTTTTAATTTTTGACCGCTGGTTGTATAATAAATTCCATTGTTCCTTTGATTAATAAAGTTTTGTAAATACATGTATGAAATTTTTTTCTCACACATTGATTTCTGAACAAACAATTTTCTGATAACAACGACCACCATCAAAGTTTGAAAGCTAAAATTGACATTTCTGATTATTTGTATTAAGATGTAAGAAAGAGATTTAATCATTCAGCAAATTTTGATAATAAAACCGATTGTTAAATATAATTGCTGTTGGAATGTGAAATAATTGTATTCACACATACTGTATATATATTGGCGAGAAACATCAATGGCTAACCATTGTTTGTTAAGTTGGTCATGACAGGTAAATCAGATGATATTGAATATTTAATTCATGTTAATTGTTCAATTATGCTGACCAAATTCAGAAGATTCTTAATGCAATAAAGTTTTCTATTGGAATTTTTTGCCTTATTGTATCAGATAAAACTAAATTGAAGTGGGGTCGATTTTCTCTTAAGCAAGATAAGTTAGATTTCCTGTTAATACCATAATAATTGCATTTTGGTTACTGATGCCTTATTATAACAAACGGTAAACACTGAACAGTATTCTAATTCAGGAAATGATCAAATAATAAAAATTGGATCAGAAATGAAGTCATGTTCTTACAAGTATGCATTTGATTTCATACTCAGCAATGCTGAATCAGCACTTTTAATGAGAAGACATTTAGTAATGAAAACATCTTTTATAAAGATCTTTTTTTTTAAGTTTGAAAAAGTTGACTATATTGTATTGGTTTTGCTTGTTGTTGAAGGCTTCATAATGCCCTATATTTGCTAAATCCATATCATTTTTTCATGAGATGACACTATAGTTATAAAAATTGTCTTTTGAAAATAACTTTCTTTTTCAAAGTTTGAAATTGTTGACTATATTGGATTGATTTTGCTCATTATGGAAGGCTTTATAGTGCCATATAGGTGCTTACATCCATGTCAATTATACTCTGGTGGATAGTTGTCTTATTGGCAATCATATCATATCTCCTTATTTTCATATAGCAAACTTCGTAAATCTTAGTTCTCCTTAATAACTTATAACTGAGTACTTGAATGAAAGTAGTATCCTAGACATTTTTATTTAAAGTACTTAACCTGTCCAAGACATTTAACAATGTTTTAACTAAAAAAGGAATAGTTTTAATTTATGAAATATAACTTATAAGTTTTAAACTACATGTTTTATCATGACATAATATTGATACAAGTATGATGTATGGACAGATCACTTGCTTAAAGAGGACTTGGTACTAAAGTAAAAGTCCAAAGTTTATCTGAATATTTGTAAATGGAAAATTTATGTTTGTTAGTACTTATTTTTTACTATGATAGCTTAAGTGAATTACAATCACCTGTTACATACAAATGAATGTTTGCTGTTATTTTAACACTCTGAAGAAAATAGTATTGTACGGACACATATTTTGACAAGATAAAAATGAACTTTATTAGATAACTATAGCACAGCATGGGATGGTATAGCAATTTCAAACAAAGAATTTCTTACAGGAACAAGTATATCATTGTACAAGCCAAAAGTAAATGTAAAGAAAAATATTTTAACCTGTCAGAGTATAGGATACCTTGAAAAGTAACCGAATTGGTTTTCTTATTTTTTTCATTTTTTTTCATTAATTCATCAAAGCATTTGGGTGCTTGTAATTATTCTTCATGGCTAATTGTATCTACCTGAAATCTTGTTCATTGTAAATTCCTTATGTGAATTTGAATAGAATTTCTGGTGCTATACATGTTTCCATATGTATGCTCATTTGAGCTGAGAACTTTGTATGATGCTGATAGACTTTTTTTATTTTGTATATTTGTACATAATTAGGTATTCAAATATGATTTTCTGGTCCTGTATAGACCTAGGCTAATATTTGGTCAATGCAACTTTTATTACAAATACAGCCATTACTAGCTGGTGTCTTTATAGATTGCAGTACATTGTTGGGTCCTAATAAGAAGATGCACACAGAATCTCCTGGACTATTGATGTTTATGAGATCTCAGTATTGTTTGTTGATTTTAAGATTTAGTTTTTCCAATTTTCAATCATTTGCTTCAAAGTGAAAAACAGATAAGACTTAGCAAGACATGGAATGACACAAATCATGGCTTTACTGATCACCAAAATCCATGAAACTGATACCTAAGGTTATTGATTATTTTCATAATACTAGAATTTAACTTATGTACCGTATTTATTCTAACAAACGCCCCGGGGGCGAAGACAATTTCCGAAAAGGGGGCGTCAATTAGAGAAACGAATTTCGTACCTTACTTCATTGACCTTTACCTGAATTTTGTTGAAACAGACTATAGTAACGTACACGTGTTTCTTATTGTCTCCATAATCTATAAATAGCGTATATCGGTAATGTGACCTCATCGAATAATTTGTTAAAATTTTCGAATGAACAAGTGTGCACATCAATGGAACATAATTTCAACAGCGTACTGTGTAACTGACAGATCTATTTCTGGAACTTGTACACACTGTGATGGTTTATCGGAGTGGATTAAAACATGGGCATTATTGATTTTTCGTTTCATGTTTCTGACTGACCGGGTCGTTGTCTTCGCAATATTGTATTGGTTAAGTTTCAATTTTATTTTTTTAACTACAAAATGGGGGCGTTTATTAGAGGTCAAAAGTTCTGAACACACGATTTTCGGTAGGGGGGCGTTAATTAGAAGGGGGGCTTTAAATAGAATAAATACGGTAATGAATTTGTACTAGGATCCTCATAACTTAGAATAAGGTAAAATCTTGCTGAAACCAAGAAATATGAATTGGTACTTTGGAATTTACCTGTAAATTATGAATTAATTGGTTACAGAAAATGTGACACTCATTATTTATGTATAGCACAGCCCTAGATTTGTATGGTTCATACTGTTACAATGTGTAATACATTATACATGTTTATAACACATAATTAACTCGATTTGTCCTGTATATTAATCCTAATTGTTTATTGCAGACAAAAATTGATTTTTATTGTAACGATAGGTAATAGGTAAGAACGTGTTGGGTAGATATGATAAATTAAATCGTTTGTCTGCTTACGGGGACTGTGATAAAACTATTTGGGGTAGACTGTTCTGGGAATTAAGACAGCATGGAACAAGAAGATCTTAACGGTGTCAACGTAAGTGGATTATGTTTTAAGTCTCATCTTTGGTCTTTGATACCGTAATTTGGTTTCTATTCCAAGGTCCTGAACTGATTTAAGTTAAAAAATCAATTTTAATCGTTGTGTGTTAAAGACTACGTAATTTTCTAGAGTCATATATTTCCTGGAGAATTTGAAATCTGACTGACAATCTTATGCGGATTTTAAAGAAAATGGAAACCAGACATATGGACACTTATGGCCTGAATGCCATCCAGCTTATTCTAAGTTTTGCATTTTAAGGTCAGCCAAAGTAATGAGCAGCCTTTCCGACATGCTTTTATGTCAGTATTTTCTTTTGAATGAGGTTTTGGTAAACAAGGAAACTCTATACCAGTACATGAGATTTTTTACTTAAGACCAGGTTAAGTCATTCAGATATATATATATATATATAAGAGGTTTATCTGTTTTGGAGATGTCAAAAGGTTTTCCATTATGAATAACCAGTTCTTCCAGTTTATAAATCATAGATATAAAATGGATAAAATATAGGTTGATCTTTTACGATTGACTATTAATGTTTAAATTGTACCATGTCAAATGACCTTAAGATTATAATTATTCATCAAAAGGCTTGAAAAAGGCTTGAAAAAGCATCTAATTAGTGTCAAAAGTCATTGTAAGATATTAGTCCTGATATAGAACCTACTTTATTTAGAGGTTGATACACACAAATGACAATAGAGGTAATAGGTTGACATTGTTCACGAACCTTTAAAAGTTTCATTGTTAAATTTGTATTGTTTTTTTCCCCTATACTTTTGTATACTGCATTATGCATACTTGTTTCATACAATTTATTTAACTGGTTGTTAGCGACACGCTATTTTAATTGTTTTGGCAGACTTCAGTGGTTTAATTTCGCAGCAAATGATTTTCGAATGTTGTTTTATGTGATAAGTAATGCAGAATTAGAGTGTAAGTACAAAATATCTGTAACATTTTAAAAGATTTACATTTGCAAAACAAATTTTCAAGTTTTTCTTAGCTTGCATTTTAATTGTCTGCGGTTTTGAATTATTTATAAGTAGGTTTGATGACTTGCCAATTACATGTATTATATGCTTGTTTGCATAATAGTTTATTTTTCATGAATGATATGATAAATTTTTCATACATGTCAGCTAGACTTTTGTTCTTCATTCATGTCGGTCATCTAGACTTACATATATCTTTTATAATACAATACATAGAATTTTTTCAATGTCAATGTTTACTTTCGTTTTGTAGGTTTTGTAACAATGCCAATTTAAACTTGTACGAAACATGTCTGTTCATTTAAAAAATCATTGTAATTTTTGGGCTTTCTTGGCCCATATAGCCAGTGTAAGCTAGGGCTTTCGCTTTGTGACCATCATTCACGTCCATTATCTTCTCCATATGGGCCAGTTTAAAAATAAAGAAATATACATCAGGACTTATCTTCTCTTTGGTCGGGTTGTTGTCTCTTTGTCATATTCCACATTTCCATTCTCTATTTTATTGTGTGTGGATGAAAATTCCCCATGACATTTCTATCACGCAACACTAATTTTTGCCAAAGACACTTTTTAATTCTCCAACTTGCCAATTTTTTCCAACTAAACTATGTAGGCATGATTGTTTGGAGATCCTACATGTATGTTAAAGAATCCCTCCATTTTGAATGAGGCATGGCAAACCTAACATGCAGTAATTCCACCTTATCAACCATTTACTTCCTGAAGAAATCTAGTCTTTGTAGACTACATGGTCAATCATAACCCAAAGGTTAAAAAATATTAAATCTTACTGTTAAATAGATTTAAAGCTAGGCACTTCTTAAAAGACAGCTTTTGAGTTCGATGCATTTCTGTCAAAAACTTTGGTTTGAGTGAACATCATTCATGCATTTAGGGGCATTGTCACTTCCGTTCCCATATGGAGCAGGTAGTTGGAAAACTAAAATGCTACATTGCATGAATTTTTTCGGCAAATTACATTCTTATAAGTGTCCATCAGCACTGCTGTCATAAGGGAATAGTGATTAAGTACCTACAGAACAAAAATTATTTCTAGTTTATCCTGCACAATGACGATCACTAAGATGCTTGATGAACGTTAATAGTGCAGGGGTACAGGCGATCCCTTCTATCTTGTAAATAACGTCATAAGGTGAAGGACAAACTTGAAAGTGGTATATTCTAATTGATCAGTGATAAACTTTATATCCAGTGAAAACTATTATTAATATTGATGGCATGGCATACAAGACTGAAATAATGCCATGAAGCCTGTCAATGAACCTTATTAAAAATCCCATATTAAATTTCATCCTTTAAACTACTGGGCTAATTTGAACCAAATTTGGCATTATATAATAATGTATGGAAGATACAAATAGATGGAATAATTGGTTACAAGAATTAATATCTCTATTTACAATTTTACACAGTGTTGTAAAATTATGCAGTGATTTTATACTTTGAAATTCTAAAAATCAAAATACTCACTATTTTTCAGAATTTTTTATATTATGAAAATTATTTACAGTTAACTAATCTGAGTAAATCTGCAGCAAAACTTGCATAATTTTTACATGTATCATTCAGATTTTTTAAAATTTATTCACAAAACTGATTGAGACCCTTTATAGTTTGCAGTTAAATAGAAAGTTTTTATGTTTACTTCTCCATAGACGAGATTGATTGAGACCTTTTTTCAATTTATAGGTGAGTAGAAAGTTTCAATATGTATTTACTCTTCCAAAAAAGCAAGTTGTGTCATATAGATTTCAGTTCAATACAGAATCACCCCTTTACTTTATTTGCTAGTATTATGTATGAGCAAATACAAAGTTAATACATATAACGTACTATTTATATAGAACTATGGTTTCTTTAATCTATAGATTTCTGTTTATTTTATTGAAACTGATCAAATAACATTGATTTTCAAAAATTGTATCGAGTCAGCAGATTTCTACCTTGGTACATTTTGTCATTAAGAAATCAATAATTTGTTTGGGTTAAGAAAGTATTTTTTAGTTTGATCATTGAGATTTTCCATAAATACATTAATTATTAATTAATTGAATGCATCATTATGTTTTGTAAAAAAAAAGGCTCTTCAATATTTTAAAAACTTTTATAGATCGTCGTTATGATAAGTCATATATATTAATAATTTTGACATTAAAGTATATGCTTAATGATGCAATGTTTTTTATGGTTGTTAAAACTGGTAATTAGTTTTCAATTTCAATTTTTGATTTGTTGATCTCAAATTTTTTTCACTCATGAGATATTTTATGCTAGAGTTATTTCCCTTTAATGGCCAGTACATTGAATAGCTTTAACAAGTTGAAAAGAGAAATGGGTTTTTCCTATGTAATTGACAGTTGAGAAAAAAACAAGAAGAAAAGTTTGAACAAATAATGAATTAAAAATGCAATTAATTTCAAATGTTTTTTGAAATATTAATGAAAGAATTTCAAGTTATATTTAATTTGTAAATGAGATTTAAATTAATTTGGTTGTTTAACTTCTAGTGGCAAGTTCCCGCAACTCAAAAGGATAGAATGAAACAAAAAAAATATATTTTTAAATATTTTTAAAAAGGTTTTTAGTTGATATAAAAATCTTCAAACCCTTAGAAAATTAACTATGTTCAATGCATAGAGTTATTTACTTATATATGGTAACCTATAAAGTGTTCACAATAAAAACATTTACGAACCATACTTATATTAAAGTAATCTAGTTCTATTGGTAAAGAGCATGTTTTCGATATGTTTTTATCAGTTATAAGATAAGTAGTTAGTTTTTTGGTAAAATACAACTGTTTATTCCGTAGTTACCTTGTTAAGCACGGAACTAGAAGAATGAATTAAACTTATCACAAACTATAAGTGGATTGTATGGTCATGTTGAAACTATTGATTGATGACTGGGTTAGCTTTTAAGAACCATTGACTCAAATTTTAAAAGTTAAGTGTGTGTATTTACTTTAAATTAGCCACATATTTACTTTTCAAATTTAATACCATTAACATATGTCCTTTGCTGGGGATACCAATTTTACAAATTTTTCGTGAAGTTCCCCAATATCCGTATTACTATTAGCCATAGCCTATTATATAATTTATTGATTTAATTTGTTTAAAACAACTCTGATAAAAATGTTGTGCATGTACATGTATTGTTCTCTGTGATAAACAATCAGTTTATGTAAGCAAATTATTTATAAGATATCACATGCATCAAATACAATTATTTTTGGCAAATTGCGAGTTGATTGTATTGTTTATATTACGTGACTCAGTACAAGTCGTAGAAACAGGGGGTAAAATGGACCTCTTGTGAATTACTTATTTTTGGGGTAAGTTGCATGTTTGATTAATTTGTAATGGGATATTTTGGAAACAGTTCAATCATTATGTGACTTAACGTTATAAGCTATGACATTTGGCAAGGGAAATATACCGTATTGTTATCTTTGTCATCAGATTCCGTGCAAAACAAGAAGTACTTTATAAATAATTTTCCACTAACTGGATAAAAATTGATGGTTATCCTATCTCTGAAAAACATTTGTCTAGAACTAAAAATTTTGTCTCAAAATTATACAAGTTATGACTTAGATAGAGAGTTGTCTCATTGGCACTCATACCACATCTTCTTATATCTAATTATGTTAAACTAGTTGATATGAATGGGCTCTGTCCCCTTGACAATAACCAATATCTGTTTTAATGCTTTTTGTAAACAAAAAGATTATATTTATAGTTGAAGTGTCAATAATAATTTAAACTTTTTAAGAATTATTTTTTTACAATTTCATTATCTTTCCTAGCAATTGTCTTTGTCAAAAATTTATCAGGTGTTTTTCATTTCAGAAGTCATATGTCAAACCACAAATATTTTGTCTATGCTATTGTCTTACAAATAGAAGATTTTCTATGTTTAGCTTCATTAACCCTTTCCTCAATGGAAATATTTTTTTTGCATACTTGATTCGCATAGGTTTTTCAATAAAATGCTGAAAATCTGCTTTGAAGTATAAAAAAGCATTGCAAAAAATAAATTTTTCATCAAATAAATTCAAGTCAGACATTCTTGTGAATATCCTTTTCATATTGGATACAAATTTGATGCAGACATTTTGTAGTCTTAGCATTTCAACTGAGATACTACACAGGCGTCGAAAGGTGTCATTATGGAGTAAAGGGGATGGGGTCAAAAGACGTCATTATGGAGGAAAGGGTTATTGTGTAACCAAATCATAGAGAATATACTAGTCAGTTAATAATTTGTGTATATAATGTTCTAATGCAGGAAAAATTGTCTTTTAAGACATTGAATAAATATGTTTACAGTTGAATTATAAAGTTAGATCATATCTTATTCCAGACATTTTAATACATACATACTAAAATTAAAGTCTCTAATAATATTTTGAAATAATATTGACCATTTTTTCAATATTTGAAAATTTCTTTAAAATTATAATCAGTTATTTATTGATAATATTGAAATGGTAAAAGTGTTATATTGAACTGTGACACTGGGTTTTACTTTTAAAGGAATATTTGTTCAAAGTGTTGGTAATCCTGTTGGATTAAGTCTATATTGCAAGCTTAGCTCTTAAACTATTTATTTTACGGCAATGAATTGTTACCTCTAAATTATAAATTTCATATTAATGATTAGTTACAATATTAAAGGGTAACTCATTTCAATTGTATATTTTTACCTATATTGTAATAACATTGGTCGACCGACCAATTAAATGTCCAGGCGGCAAATTTATAGCATGTTTTAACAAGCTTTGAAATTGTGTATCACGATTGTCAGATAATAATTTAGACAAGTGGTTGTGTGTGTATTGCACCTTCATGAGTTGACAGCGTGTGACAAGATTGTGGCAATAATACAAGCAATATTAGGTTTGTCTAGTTTGGATGTGTGCACTCTTTACCTTATCCTTCACCAATTCTGTAGAAAGGATAAAAGTCTGATTTTATTTTGAAACTATGGAGGACTCTAAGGTAGAAAGTTTATGATTGGTGTTTGATTTGCTCATTCAATGCACAATTTCCTCCTTGTTCTGCGTTCACCTTTTTTCTCTGCACATTTCCTCATCAATTCTCTGCTTGACTGCACTTTGCTATTTAATTCTTTTCTCCTCCTGCCTGACTTTGCTGTGTGATGAACTTCTGCACCTTTTTCACCTCCATCACTAAAGATGTCTCCATTGATTTGACTTGCTAATTTTTCACTTGATGTCTATTTGAGATTCAATTATGTTGGAGTATTTAAATAGCTGATTGAAATTGAAGAAGATGAAAGCTTCAAAAAGCTATATTATGGGGTGTTTATTTAATTGTCGTCAAATTTGTATACTTAATTGAGATGTCTTTATTGTTGTTAGATGTATGTGTAGTTTGAAAGCAATTATTGTACAGTTTTACATGGGATTGTTGAATTTTTTATTTGAAATTATATGGATGCTGTTGAAATCTATATTGTCCCAGTTCATTTATGATGCATGATGTGTGATTAAACTTTGTAGTAAAATATACTTAAACAATTTAAACATTTTGTGCAAGATTAGAAAAAATGTAGAGAATGATTGGAATTACAAAAATAGAACATAATGATGATTGAAATAAAGATTAAGTTTCAATGTATATTTCTAATTAAAGTATTGACATTGGCCTTAAAAATTTGTAGTTGATACAAATAAGTATATGGAATGCGTTCAGATTTAAGTGTAAATAGGCCATTTGAAATTATGACAGATGACAGAATAAGAACATTCAAAATTGTTTTGTATAAATACTAATTAAATGATTAATTTTGTGAAATTTGATATTTAACAATTATAGGAACCCTTCAGAGAATTTTCTCTCAAAAATTCAGTAAAGGCTATCAAAAAAATTTAATTAAGCAATTATTAAAGAATAGCTATTTGAAGTGCTTTCAATATTACCATTTTGTTGTGTCTGCAAAATTTTAATCAAGTTATAAATAAAAATTCAATAAATCAGGATTTGGAAACTTTTCAAGAGTAGTTTTCAAATACAATACACAAGTATTACTATACATAAGTATCGTGTATTCTTGTAGAAGCATAAACGGGACCAGAATATTACCAAATCCAAATACGGGAGATAATAAAAATGATTTATGTCAAATAATAGTAATATATTAAATATCTAACAGTTCCTTGTGGTATAGATATTTACGGTTCTTCACATTTAAAGAGAACTACTGGCACATAAGGTTGATCACACATGCCATGAACAATAGATTACAAAGCTTTAATTATATCAGGAGAGATTTGAATCACGTGTACAAATTTCTGGTTTTCAATCAGTTTTCAACACCTATTGTTGTGTATAGTAATCTTATAGTCAATGTATAATAATCTGTCGATACCAATATTACATATAGCAGAAAAATTGTTATGTAACCTATTTTTGCTTTTATCAAATAATATATTTGCTTGACACTTGAAAAGCATTTACGCTTTTGTTTGTGGCAATGTATTTAAATTGTAATTTGTGAAATGCTTGTACATTGAAATTAACTTTTGAAAGATAGATATAAGGAAGTATATATATGTCGTATTTAGGTCCATTGTACATCTAGAAATAGTAATTAAATTGTTTGAATTGTTTGAAACTTTCACAATTTGTCATGCAGGGCCTATGATAGTGTAACTATTTTGCTCATTGTTGAAGGCTGTACAGTGCCTTATATTTGTATTCATCTTGTCCTTTAGTCTTTAATAGAAAGTAGCCATTTGAACTCTGATTTAGCAAAATGAAAATAAAGCCAAGAATATGTAAGTTTTCATGTTCAAACTTTAATTAAGTATGCGGTCAATTTTATTTTTATTAAAATTATGTTAGTAACAAATTAAAAGGTTGTCTTGTTAAACTATATGTTTAAAAGATGATTTTACAGCTCATGAATATTACTATTCATATTCATGGAATCCTTGTAAAGTTTATACTTTGACAATATATTGTTCCTCATCTGTCTAGCCATTTTCATCTCTGAACTACAAAAAATGACAGATGAATACAATTTTTTATGAAATCAGTAGTTATTTACTTAATTTGTTCAGTTCCAAGGATTCTACACTTTCATATCACCACAGGCCGACCATATCTTATGATTGGTATTTTATGACCAATAATTGAGTTTGTTTATGCTTATTAGGAGTTGATTGGTCAATAAAACATATTTATATCTACCGATATCTATCCTTATTTACCTGACTTATCAATATTGATGATAAGTCGTCCTTCAAAGACTGGTCAAGTGGCCAGTGTTGATTTAGTACGGTGGACATGTTTAGATTTCTTACATTAAAGCTTGAATTGTCAACAGATTTTCATACTTAAGGTTACAAAGTATACAAGTT
The DNA here is from genome assembly GCF_965363235.1 of Mytilus galloprovincialis. Classification (NCBI taxonomy): domain Eukaryota; kingdom Metazoa; phylum Mollusca; class Bivalvia; order Mytilida; family Mytilidae; genus Mytilus; species Mytilus galloprovincialis. The sequence continues at coordinate 39,795,287 of NC_134850.1, read as the reverse complement.
ATTGTCACCTTAGGATTTTTAGAGGATTATTATGAAATATATGTATACATATTTCTCTGCTTTGAAATTCTTGAATAAAATTTGACGAGATGATCTTTGAAAAGAAGTGAATAAAATAATGAATTGATATGCTTTTGTGGATTGAAAAATCCTTGCTGTTTTAAATACTCTATTTGTTTTTTCAGTCTACATTTGAAGAGTTTTTTTCTCTGAGATTCATCGACTAATTTGACTTGATTTATTTTTTGATTGAAAAATTAGTTGTGCCAACCCTTACATACAATGATATTGTTATATGATAAATTGAATGCCTCACAAATAATATGCTAATTTCACTTATGATTTACAATTATGTGCATTTTGCAATATAATTCAGATTAGTAGAGCACTTTCCCTTGTAAGTTCACATATTAATAAGAAATCAAGCTTAACATGTTTTAAGGGTCTTAGAGAAAAAATAATGCTAATGCATCTTATAAGATTAGTTTCGTCCAGATGCTAATATATATATTCTTCATTATTTTTCCCTCTTTTAGCAGGACCTGCCTTAACAAGTTTCTGATATATCTTCCAAGTGTAACATACTCTAGCTAATAAAAACACTTATTGTCTTTATACAAATACTATTGACAGTTTCATTCTTACAACATTCCTAGTAACCTAGTGCAGTTTTGTAGTACGGGAGAAATCTACGGACTTAGCCCATCAAACCTGACAGGTTCGGATCTACTTATGGATATAATAGAATTTCATTGATTTAATACAAACTTTGACCAGGAGATGATGTTATGAATTTCTTTTGGCAATTGAATTAAAGGATAAACATATGCATTAGAGTTGACATTGAAAAGTTATTTATCAAAGTATGGATTGAAGCATTTAGACTTTTTCTCTTTATTTTAGTTGTATCTAAATTTGGAAAAAAAGAGATTTCAAATGCCAACCAATTTCTTTCTGTTTTCTTTGTTAAAATTAAAGCCTTAAAAATGTTAATTGACTGAAGTTGTTACAAGAATGTAGTTGAAAGCAAACCCAGGCCTAGAAAAGTTACAGTATATACTATGTGTAGTAGGTGTAATCATGTTTCCTAGATGCAAATGTGCAACTTCATTGATAACTTTATGATTCACCTTATATTTTGACCAAAGAGGGAAATTCCAGGGTTTTAAGAAATTACCATCCTTAAAGTACATAGGAACAGGTCTTTAATACAGATAGAAGTTTTTGTCATACCATAGGATATTCCAATGTTTTTTCTCTCAAAATATCATATCATCTTTTTTTTTTTCTTAGTCTTTTTGTGAGAAAAATGCACTTGCACGAGTTTTCAGACGTTGTTTCGGTTTAAGAAAATCATAGGTATTTGGCTAATGAATTCTTTACTATTGAGAAACAATATTGTATAATTTTATTCTATAACATATCTTCAGAAGTGGTTCATCACCTATTTAGCTTATATTTTTAAGGTGCACCTCTCTTAAAAGAAGCATATTTTTTAATGCCCCATTTTTGGTTCTTTCTGTTCACTCCCTGGCATAGTGCCAATTATTTATTTGTTTTAAAACATTTCATTTTAACATTCATCAAACCAAAGACATGATTTACAATTATATACCTTTGGAATAGATATATCATATACTTTAATCTGGTGAAAATTGTTACACAATAGACACTTTTATGTCATTTTCCAGGCAACTCTCAAGTGTCCTTAGATTCTCTCTTACAATAAATAAGTGTGAAGGGTTGGTAATCAGGTACACCTTTGTTAAGTTATTGGCAGGTAAATATAGTGAAATACAGAATGTTCACATATTTTTGTTATTTGAGGTCATGATGACTTTCAATTCTTAAAAAAAGGATTAGGTGAGGACAGACAATGTTTATCATGTCTTATATCCAATACTCATTAAGGATTATTTACATGTAGGGGAGAAATTTTATTTCTTATTTCCTGGTTGCATTAGATAGCTTAGTCAATGTAACAGTTGTGTTTTAGATACATTTTTGCTGAGTTTCACACTTTTAGGTTATTTTTATGTTTAGTAGAGGTAATTTTTTGCTTAAGTGGAACATTGTTAAGGCATTGAGTTATGTGAAAGAAATATCTCCATCTGTAAAATCAATGTAACAGCCTTAGTCAACAATCTTTTCCATACTTTAAAATCAAAGCCACAAGAACATATGAAAAGTGGCATTTACCAAAAATATTCCTCGAGGGTAAATATAAAATCAAGGCCACACCATGTGCGAAAAGAAAGTACATCCTTTTAACCTAACAGGCTAATTTTTGAAAGGAGTCTTTTTTACCATTTGTTTTGCTTCATGATAACTTTTCATAAATTATTGTTTTTACTTAGAATGGGTGTCAGACACGTAATTGACATATTTACATTTTAAATGAATGTAAATTGACCATACAGTTTCAAAGGAATTAATACATTCATATCAATTGATAAATAAGTGCCAATTTTAAACTTTGTCAACAGCTCTTTAATATTTGATATAAGCATCAAATTTCATGACAATTCCATTTAACATTTGACAACATCAAAGATGTACTATTTAGATACTACAACCACAATAATGGGGGATACGGCCCTATTGATAGCTTCTTGTTGATAATTGGTTTTATACCCCCAATGATAAAACAATTGAAGTATATAGGTTATCATACCTGTGTGTACCTGAGAAATCTCACCTGTTCGCTTCGTTTAGGTGACTGTCCTGGGAGTTTGTAACAATACCCGATGCTGCATGTTCTAAGGAAAGTTAAAAAAGTTGTCAATACTGAAGTTCACGATATATAGACCTGAAATTTATTGAATAGTCAATACAAAGTTCTGATAAGAAAAGGTCATGCATGTTCGCAAATGGATTTCAATTGTGAATTTGATAGATTAAAGGATTAAGGTTTATCAGGAATTTAATTCTTGAGAATAAATTTTGGTGTGGGAATTTTTCTTCCGTCTGGGAATATGGATGCCAATGATACAACAGACACTCAGGACCTACTGAGTGAGAGTGATACAAGTGAGGCACCAAGAGTTGGCTTTGTCAAAAACAAAGTACAAGCAGTTAGTATTATATGTTATGTGATTTATCTACGCTAAGTGTATCATTGTCTGAACTTATTTAGAATTGTTGAAAACTTGCTGACTATGCATTTATTGTAATACTTAGTTTTGGTCTGTTGCACATTTATATATGCAGGATTTGTCTGCCATATTTATTGGTAGTCTTATGAATTTGTTATACAACATGCAATATAAAAATGACTTTGGAAGAAGAGCTGCTTGTGAATTAGTGTATACATATATTTTTATATAATTTCTTCTTATATAGTCTTGTGTTTAGAAAATTATAAAAAATAAAAAAAGTTGAAAGGAAAAATATTATATAAAGGATATATTCTAAATAATTTTAATACTTTTTATTTTTATTTTGTTAATTTTATTTATGCTTAAACTGGTACATTTAAAAAAAATTAATTCGCCAATTAATTAAAAAAAAATAGGGGGGTGGGGGAGGGATTAGTTGCAATAATTCAAAGAATCTTAAAAAGTTTTAATCCAGAAGTAAATTACTATTGAATCTATCCCCTTTGGTTTGGTACATGTAGTCCTACTGATTGATAAGTCTTGATAATTTCTCAGTGCCTGCCATTTTTAAAGTATACATGCTTAATCTTGACCAAATGACAGTAATTATAACAAATAGCTTTTACTTAATGACTGCCAAAATTTAACAAATTTTCTCTCAATAAATGACCCATTCTTTATTAGATTTTTTGAGTTGACACCTGTAGTTCAGATCAATTGGAGATTTATTTTTTGTGACATTTCACAGTTACAATGGCTTTTTGAGCTTTATTAATTATTGATTGGTGACATAGTTTTAAAGTAAGTAGTTTTTCAACGGGAATCGATACTACCCATGCTAGTAGTTGCCCAGTCACTCAAGGCAAATGAGAATTGTTCTTTTTCAGTCTGTCAGGTGTTAAACTTACACGTCAGGAAACCCAATTCAAATTTTTGATTTTTCTATATTTGATTTTCGCTAAGCCTTAATATTTGTGATATGAGCTGATTGATTAAATTTTTACAGAGCTGTTGAAAGGATATCGTAATAAATTATAAAATCAGGTATCATAGGTGAAAATTAGTTCATTTCTGAAATATTATATGCTTTAAAAATACAGAAAATTTCTGTTTTGTTATGTGTAGTTGCTGCATAATTTATAAATCAGGAATTATGGTTAAAAATTAGTACATTTCTCTGCCATAACCCTTCAGACATGGATTTATAAAAATCAAAGATGTATTTTCCATTTTAAAAATGTCTTAATGGATTGTTTTACAAAAAGTTTTAAATATTCTACTTGTTTGCATTTGTTTGTAATTTAGAAGTATACTATTGTTTACATATCTAAGATATAGTTACATGTCATAAATGAACAAATGTAAGAGAATTCTATTCTTCATTAGGATTTATAACAATTGTTCAGACATGCAGGCCATGACCAAGTAGAATTTTATTATCAAATCTCAATTGACATATTCTTTTTTTTTTCAATAAAAGAGAAGCTATATTTTAATTTTTGTATGTTTCAAATGATTTTTTGAGTGTTGCAAATAAGTTACTCAAAGGTTTAAAAAACAGAATTGAAGAATGTATTTATGTGTAATTTTGTTCATACATGTATGAAGCAGAACATGTACATGTATAAGAACATTCTTCCTTTTCCTGTAAGCTTTATGAGTCTAGTATAAATCTAGAAATGGAGCTATTATTTTGCTTATATTTCATTTTTGTGGTACAAAATACAAATGGGACTGTAAATAAATTATGTGGAGTTGCTTTTAAGGTTATATATCCTGTCCCTCCTTTATTCTGACATTCATTGTTTAGCTGTCTATGTAATACACTAATCTTTGATTACTAACCTTATAGAATTAATTTATGCTTTAACTTTGATAATTACCATGTAACAAAACTATGCCCAATTTATAATTCATACTTTTAAATTGATTTTTGATTCGTTTCAGACCTGAGAAACATAAGTATGTTAATTGATTTTCAACAGTTTTGTAAGGGGTTTTAATTCTTTAATCCTTACATGAAGTATAGAACACGGGTATTTTATTAAAAAACATTTCTTTGTAGTGGCTATGTAAACTTTTTTAGTTTGCAAAGTCGTCAGTCAAATATTTTTGATAAGGTTTTGTTCCTAGTACTTAATAATTTATTAAATATTTAAAATGTTTATATGGTTTGTCACATATGTTTGTATAAACAATGCAAGATAACTGTTATTACAGTCATTTACAAAATTCCTTTATAACTTTAAAACAGTTTATAAAACAAAATTGTTTAAAAATGCAATATATATGAACCGCTGAGTTGAATACAGTTTGAGTTATGAGCTATCATGAAATTCCCATGTTAAGATGGAATTTAAAGATAATCCCAGACTGTGCCTGACAGGATCAGGTCTAAAGTAAACTTTACATTGAACAACAGACAAAATTAATTCCCAAATACATATATATAAATGAACTGAGTTGTCATTTTAAACTAGCAGGGGAGGTTACCCATGTGGTTAGAGAATTTTGTAAGTGTTTGAATCATTCTTTAAATTTTGTTGTATCGTTTAGTATATTTTGTATGATTTTGTCTGATATTCAATATGATAATAAAATAAAATTAAGAAAATTTGGTCTGAATAACAGGGTTGGGGATAGTTTTAGTTAAATCAAAGACATTGATGTTGTGATTTTAAATATGGCACGTGGCAGTTGCGATTGACTTCAGTCTTAGTTGTCACAGTATGTCCGTTTTCCTTACTAGGGTTGGTGGATCTCAGAGCAATCCAGCTTCTTTCACCAAGAAAACTGGACGCTACTAAATAGTGCAAAAGTACTGAAAGTTAAGGTTTTATTTAAGCATTTTATTGTAAAATCATGTAAAGGGGACATTTTCTTTTATTTATTATTTTATAGTCATTGCTGATAGAGTATAATGAAATTTGAAGATGGGAAGATCGTTTGATTTTTATGAATGAGGGACCTGGTTGTCAAGCATCAGTTTGATGTAGCTTATTCAGCTTCACCTGAATGCTTGATCAAGCAAGCAGCAAAACTAAGTAAAATCAATGAAAACAATTAAAAACATCCTTTTTAACCCAAGATTGTCAGTTAATGTGTTTGTCAGTAATTTGTGATCAGTTAAAGGAAAGGCTTAATTCCTTACCAGTGAATGATTAGAATGTACTAATGAAATCAATACATAGTTAGTGAACTCTGCAAGTTTTTACAGGTTCTACAGGGTCAGGGTGTGAATTTTTTATATGAAATATGATATGGTAAATAATAGGTCTGACAATAAATTTTAAGGTAAAGTTTAATATTTTCATATTTGATTATTTTTTTTATGTATTTTAATTTTGAATAATTTGAAAATAGGTTCTCTATACTGCATTTATACTTCCTTGTTCAATATGTATATATGGTATAAAATTTCTAGTACTTGAGATTTCATGAACAGAAGTTTTAATCAAGTAGGCACATAATTATTATTGAATCCTGCAACATTAAAAGCTTTTTATTTTTTTTATTGAGATGATAAAATTGGAAGCAAGAAACAAAATTGATTAAACAATGAAAGCTGTTAGTGGTTATATATTAACTAGAATAATATTTGGGCTATTTATTGTTTACTGACACTTTATAATATCAAAAGAAATATAAGTTTTCATGAGGTTTGCTTGACTGATTTGGCAGTTAATAAAAAAAGGAAACAAAAAATACTTGGTATGTTAGGCAGACCTTTTCAGTAGATTTGAAAATATTAGTTTTACAGGGAAAACAACAGAATAATATAAACTACATGTATGCACATAAATATTTTTGTGAGTTAAAGATGAAACATTCAAAGCGGTTTAAAAGAGAAAGTTTTTTTTCCTAGTTGGTTTGCGTAACATAATTTGCAATATAACATCTTTTTAGAAATAATAATACCCCCTTATCCCAAACCCGAACCGAAAAACCAATTGAGATTTTTGGCACCTCTTAATCATCCAATATGATGTTATTACAATATGCAATACTTGATCTTATTTTGGTCTTTGCAAACAATGCAATGCTTCAAATCTGTCATCAACCCATTTTGGCTGTTCACAGGCATATGTAAGGTTAAATTTGGAAGAAAAGTTTCTTGAGAAAATTTTGTTAAAGTTTATCGATCAGAAAATCTAGCTGGGTTTATTTCATCATTTTCAACACTTTACCAATTGTACGAATTTAAATTGGTTATGATTTGCTGATTAAGACTTATGTGCCCCACCGACTTTGTGTATTGAATTTGCTTATTGATCGAGTTTAATAACTCTTCTGATTTGATTAGTAACGCTATTTGAATATCCATTGTTCGTTTGATTTAAATCTTTTGTTTACGTAATTGTTCAGGTGTGCCTGCAAAGTTTATTGTAATTAAAGTTACCGGTATAGCTAAAATTACTTTCCGTTTCGTTTCTTAGAGGTCATATTTTAACATTTAATTGGATTTAAGACAAAAGCAATAGCAGAACTAAGGCATGCTTAAAAGATCAGCTATATATGGTGGATATATTTACTTACGGTAGTGCTAATTTTTTAAATTTTAATTTCTCATATTTTTCTTTTGAATTATGAAGCAAGAGGATTTTGAAGAAAGCATTTTATAATAGTCTTTATAAAATCCTACTAATTACTCAGTTTCATTTTTTACATGTGAAATTTTTTGACACAGTTTTCTTTTCTTTAGTTGACCTATAGGTCAAATGCATTGAATGCATTTAGGACAACTGTACTTGGCATTCTATATAAATATGGTTCAAAAGTTGTTATGGATGAAGTGTTAGAATATGATGTCGATTCTATGCATGCTATGTGTAATACATAAAAATACTTGTGTTTCAGTTGTGTAAGAAATTTTATACCATAGAAACTGCTTTGTTCAGAATTTTTAAATTATAAATATTAAAAATAATGTAATCATTGATTTTGTAATGTTTGAAATATGATATTTGCAGTTTTCTTTTACCTATGTATATACAAGACGGAAACAAAAAACTATGCATGTTTACAAGGGGTATTTTGTGTATGTATGTGTCATTGTTGTGTTAGAGAAAGAAGTTATTGTTTTATAATGCAGACTCAAACTTGCTTAGGGTATCACTTGAAGAGAGAATTTCATTAGGGTTGGTAAAAAATGGAGGACAGTGAAACCAACATGGAGAGTTCTTCTTCATCTTTCTATTACAAAAGATCTATAATGGTAGGCCTATTGTAAACTTTTAGATCTTTGATAATACATTGTATTGCAATTGGTACATTTTTTAGCACTTGATGTATTATAGTTATAGCAGATAAAATATGTTAAGTTATGCTTATATGATTTCATTTTGAATACATATCAAGTTTACAAATGTACAAAAGTTTTGTGTATTGGCATGTTCTTGTAATTTCTATTGCATTTTAAGTCAATTTGAAGCTGATTTGAACAAATGGTAAAAGGGATTCAAAATATTACTTTTATCATCTTAATATTTTGGTACTTACATGTATTTTAAAGTATGAATGTAAACTATTACAACAAAATACTGGGAGTTCATTGTATATTGTGTTAATGAAATCATTGACAGCAGCTATGTGTTACAAAAATCCACAAAATACTGTATAATTAAAATTCATGTACAATTATATCTATCAATAAAGAACAAAGCTTTTCAAAAGAATGTTTTTATGTCATTCCAGCTTGAACAGAACTTGAAGGGAGAAGGCGACTACGGTGAAACACCATCTAAAAATCTTGTCCAGCAGAACATCGAGTTACGGAGGAAACTAGAGGAGGAACATCAAAGTTATAAACGTAAACTCCAGGCATACCAAGACGGACAGCAGAGACAAGCTCAACTTGTACAGAAACTTCAAGCCAAGGTAGGAGCTAGGTCTTCATAGATACAATTAGAGCCAAAAGTTTATCAATAAATCGTTAATAGGCCAGGTCTTAGTATGATTGCCCAAATTTAGTAACAAATTGACCCACAATGGATATTTTTTGTCTGAAAATTATTTCCAATATAATTCTTATTGCAATCAACAATGGACACGTTTACTTTGAATCTTATGGTAGTACTTAAGATATTTCAAATGTACCACCTGTAAAGGGAGATAATTTGTTAAATATTGATAGATCCACAAACAAAGAATTCTTTTCAAGAAAAACTATAAAAGATCAATCAGCGTCAATATTTATTTTTTGTACAAAAGTAATGAAAAAAGAAAATGAAATTTTGAATTGGGATTATCTCCCTTTTATTTTGTTTTTCTCAGATTACTGAGCGTCGACCACAGGTGAAATTTTCCTGATATTTTCTTTCATTTTATATCAACATATCATACAATATACATTCTTATCCATAGAAGTTGCTGCACCTCAAGGAATAGCATAGTTAGCAAATATATGCCATCAAATATTCACAGTTTCTTTGCTTTAGAGTTTTAAAATGTTTTAATTATATGATGTTTTTAGATTATAAATGATTTTTTATTTCAAAATTCATGAACTACTTAAATTAGCAAATGCTGACCTTAAATGTCCTTGACATTAAATTGGATATTTTTGAAAAAAAATGTATTCAGCCATTTGGTATGGTATTTACTGAAAAATTGACAAGTTCTGAATTAGAAAACAGAAGAAAACAGAACTGTTTATAAAGATTTTTTTTACTGTTCAGCATATTTTCTACAGCTATCATGTATTTATTATTAACCAATTTCTTGTAAAACATTACCAGGTTCAAAACTTTATATCTTGGAAAAAACCTGAATAGTTAGTATTTCTAAATGTTTTGTTAACCAGTTCAATAGTACACATGTTATACAATTGTTAGAATGCATCCAATATGAATGAAGTTTATGTAACAAAATTTCATAATTTTTTGATAAATTGTATTTTAATAGGGTTTCCTTAGTGTAGTTTTTACATTGGCTTTTGAATATAATCAAGTTTGTATGAAAATTTGTATTTAATTTGACATAGATAGTGCATTTTTCTCAGAGTATCCTTCAAAAGGATATTGCTAATTAGCATTTTAAATAGATTTTTATGCAAGGATTCAAAATAAGTAAAATACATAGCAATTTAAATAGTATTGAAAAGTACACAATTCTTTGAATTCAAATGTATAACATGCACAAGCTATTGTTGTGCAAAACTGCCTTAGTGTTGTGTTAAATTTAAATTCATGAATATGACTTCAAAAAGTACTTGTTAAGAATGGACTAGGTTTGGTTCTAAAGACACATACTAATGCAAGTAGACAATGTTATTTCTTTATCTGTAATTCAGGTTTTTTTTTTAGTTTTGAGTCTTGATAGCTTACAGTCTGCTGAGTTTGAAAAAATTGAATTGAATTTATACCACATGGAAAGGCTATATTAACCATTTATTCTCAAGTTTCAGAGCCAGTTAGCTGCAGTTTAATTTTTACAGATTCAATTTTTCAGCTTTTACAATACAAGAAAAAATGTACTGATTATGAAACAAAGATACACTCACAGTCAATTTCGCAGGTAATTAGAGAATATTAACCAATCATATTATTCATGTTTAGGTTTTGCAGTACAAGAAAAAGTGTGAGGAAATCGAGGTAGATAACTCCGATATAAAATCCCGCTATGATCATTTGAAGTCGGTAAGCTAGTTGCGTGGAAGGAGTGTTTAATTAGGTGGCTGGCTTTTCCACTTAGATGTTACTTGAACAATTTCAGAAATTCTTAAAACTTTCAGCCATGAAATCCTCTGTCTTAGCACAACCTATCAATTGGTTTGTGAAAGAAATCACGATTTTCAGACAAAGTTTTTAAAATTTCCTGTCTTTGTTCAAGTAGCAATTTTATTGATGAGATTGTGTTTCCTGTTTTTATTTTTTGTTGTTTTTTCTTTGTTCGATAAACAATAGATATTGTATAATATTTGGAACTTTGACTACATGTGAAAAAAGGAATAACTATCTCATCAATATAACTAGGTTTTAGACAACCAATAACTTGTTTGTATCTGAAGTACTGCTTAAACTGGAATCATTATAGTTCAGCAGTAAAAAGATGAAAGTTAAGCAGTCAATGGATTCAAAGCAAGCCATTGGTTGAGAGACTCTGCACTTTTTGGGCATGTTGTACTGATCCTGTTTGATATGAATTATTAGGTTCTACAGTATAAACGCAAATGTGGTGACCTTGAGAATGCAAATAGTAGTTTTAAATCAAATTCAACCGTGAGTAATTTTTGCACTGAAGTTCATCTTATTGTTGTTGCAAGAAACTCTATCATTACTCAACTCTAGTAAATATTGGTATTGTTTGTTTTTGATTTTATTTTTGTATTCCGCTCTGTGTAGCAATTTTTTTTTTTTAATTGCATAAGTGAATCATTTTAAAGGGAGTACATATTTCAGTAATTAGAACTCATTTTCCAAAACATCTTGTCTTGAATATGTTACAAAACTTTCAACATTTATAATTGTCCCAAAATTATATTATTTACAGTTATCAATAAACAGAGAAACAAATTGAAATAACCTCACAAACTTTCATCTAAACCCTTCATAGATTTTATTGCACTATATCATATGATTGAAAATTAACAGAATCATGATAGTTTACAGTACGTTTCTGCAAAATTTCAAATTCTTTAAACTCTATGCATAACTGATGATATGAAATTCAATTGAATAAGTCCCCAAGCACTTAACTTTAACCAAAAACTACCATAAATCATACATTGGTCTGTGTGTATTAATAAGTACCTTATTCACTTCATAAAATATACTTAAATGATGATATATGATTTGATAGGAACAGCAATATTAAACCCTAGTCAAATTTAATAATGGTTCTGGAGATGTTGACATGTTTTACAACTTTGATATAATATCTTCTTCACAAATTCAGTTGAATAATATCTTTAACACTAAGAAATTCAATGAATAGATTATATTTGCAATATAGTGTTACCTTCAATTAGTTGTAATAAAAGGAAAAATATAATTTTATCACTAAGAATGGAATAAAACTGGTAAACGAATTCACAAGTACTTTATTTTATTCTGGATTCTTGATTTTAAAACACTTTTCAGAACCCTTGCAAAACACTGTTATAAGTTGAAGAAATAAAGAAACGAAAACACAAACTTTATTTGGTACAACTGAACAACTGTTGAAAAAGTCTTAAGACATCGTTAGCTTTAGGTCTGTGTATATACATGCATATAGTATAAGGAAAATGAGTCCTTGAAAAGCTATAAAAAAGAGTTATGTAAAATCTTAGGAAGGGGAGGAGGAAGAGATAACAAAAAAAGGGGTTGTCCAATACTTGCCACTAAATAACACATTACTAAACTCTCACAAAATGCCTGTAGATCATTGTTGGGTCTGATCACTATGTGTTGTGTGTTGTTTTCTTCAAAGATGACAAATTCAGGAAAAGTCATTTCATTATCGGAAAAAAGATTCAAATCTTATTTTTGTTTCCTGAATTTGTCATTTGTGAAGAGTTTGTTGTGTTTGCCTGTGTGTGTTGTCTGTTGTAATGTTTTATGTAGATAGTATTTGCTGTTGTGTATTACATACATGTAAAATTTGTTTGTTACAGAAGGATAACATATTTTAATCAGTCTTAAATGCATTGCTTATATAAAAAAAAAGTTTGGTTGAGAAAATTAAAAAAAATAGCAAAATAAAGACAGTAACAACTATTCACTTAAAAATTTTACACTGAATATACAATTAAATTCCATTTACTTCTGACTGAATGATAAAAAAAAAAAAAGAAAAAGAAAATCAGGATATTCTGATAACAGCGATCTCGATGAAGCATACTTTCAGTTTACATTGTAGTAACTAAAAAATTTCTCCTTACAGTTACTGGTATTTAATCAATATGAAATAGTAAACATTTTATGGAGTTAAAATCAATTTTAAGTAATTTTCTTTTCATTAAACTTCAAATAATTAGCTTGTTTACTCAGTATAAATTTTCTTTACATAACCAAATCAAGTTATGAGTTGATACATGTATGTATTTAATGACCCAGCTGAGGCATTGTGCTCTAAATAATAAGACATTATATAACGAAATACACAGTTTGTTTGAATTGATATTTATACAATTGTTAGGTTTTTTCACTTCAAACGACATTGATTTTAAGTCATATCTTCATGTTAAGATTTATACACTCAGCTGCAGCTTGAGTCTACAATGTAAGAAAACAAATTATAGCCTTGAAATCATACATGTTTTAAATGAGATCAAAGAACTTTAGGAAAGACACAAAATTTACTAGTTAGGGTTAGCTAGTATCTTGACCTCAGTGTTGATACTCAGAAATTTATTTAAGAAATCAATGCAGTAATTCAAATTAAAAATCTGTTTTGATAAGTTTATTTGTATATATTCCTTATCTCAGTTTCAAATAAACAGGCCTATTAAACTGCTTTTTGGTTATTATTATCTTTTAAAAAAAGGTCTTATTTTCAAACAGTAGCTGTATATAAACAAAACATATGATGTGAAAATGAACAAAAAGGAATTATTGCTAAGTAAATGATAGAGACATTTAGAAAATATGAAATAGATTAGTTCTCATTCAGTGGTTGCATCCTCAAATCTCGGTTGCTTAATAACCTATTTCATTTGGAAACTGCCAAAAATCTAAAGTAACATGATATACCAAATACGAAATATTTTATTGATATATTAGGAATGAACTTTTGATGAACAAACATGAAAAGTTTTCTACATGTTATAGTTCCTGCATGAAATTCAATGAATTTTAAAATACCACTTTCTCACACCGTTAACAAGTTATATCTTGAATTAATATGTATTTGATTTTATTTTGTGAAATTTAGTTTAAATGTTTATTAGGAACAAATTATTTAACTGAAATAATAAAATTTTAAAAGGAAAACATTTAATATTTTCATATCCCACCGTTTAAACAAATCTAATTAAACTTCATTTTCTTTTAAATGGTTTTTGGCCATTAAAAGCAAGTTTTTGATACAAGGTCAGGAGCCACCGACAATTCACATGGTCACATTCATTTCACAATAAAAGTCACTTTTGTTAATTTTGTTTACCAGTTTAAATAAATGTTTATTTTAATCCAATTTATCAATAACTTTGTTAGATTATTTATCCAATAAAATTGACTTATCTTTTCATGACTCAAATTAATTCCGTTTATATGGTAATATTATTATTATTGTCACTCTCAGCAGTGATGAATTTTATTGAGCTTCTAAATACAAAGGTGTATTCTGTTATACCTATATGTTTTTAACTTTGATCCCATTAAAAACGAGATTTGTCGTAAAGTCAAACATCATCGCTTGATCGTCATTGAAAGGCACCTTTAGCAATCACTTAATGCATCATTTCACGATATGATGTGATATTGCAGTATCTAACTGAGAAAGCACAAAGTGAAATTAATGAATGGAAAGTGTCGTTTTGTGGGACTGGTTAAACAAATATTATCTGTTTGTGCTGTGGAGTTTCCTTGTCCGTCCTGACTTATGGATTTGATTTAAGGACAGTTATCTAAATTAACTCATCTTTTATTAAATTGAAGCCGACTTTATTTAGGGATATAGAAACTTTAGAGTATAATTCAAAAATGGCAGAATCCTCGGAACAGGATCAGGATGTGTTAACAGGAGAATCTAACGATTATAGAATACGTAAAACTTATAGTGCTAAAACAATGCTTCGTCGTAATAAATCTTATAAGGTAGGAAGGACAATAATTGTAAAATTAAACATGGTTTCTGTGTTTTCTTTCAAAAAAATAAAATAACATTTAAGTTACATTGTTTTAATAAGGAGTAATGAAATACTAAAGAAATAACCATTTTACATCTTAAAATAAAAGACGGCTTTGTAAGCATAAGAATCTGTATTCTTCCAAATCTTGTTTAAAAGTTATAAAGGTTCAGTTGGAAGTTTACATTTCCTGTACAGAGGCGGATCCAGAGGAAAAAAGGGGTGGTATAGGGGGGTTGGCACCCCTTTTTTGGACGATCAATGCATTTGAATGGGGAAATATGGTTGGAACCCCCTTTTAAAAATGGCTGGATCTGCCTCTGTTTGTATCCCAATTCACAATGGAGACAATTGTATTTATGAATATGTATTTATTTTAGTTACAATCTCAACAGGACTCCTATCATAAGGGTTTAGACAGTGAAAGTCGTCTCCGTCAGGAAGCAGAAAACAATATGGATCACGAGTCAGCTTTGATCAAGTTAGAAGAGGAACAGCAGAGGTCAGTAGTCCGAGGATGTATAGTAACTCCTCAAGTGATATAATTAAAGTTGTTACAAATAAGTTACAGTGAATTCAGTTATTTTTGTTGGTACCAATTTTGGTTGATTGAGGAAAACTTGCATATTGAAAGATATTTAATTTCAAGGTTTTGGCAAAGTTTACATACATTCCTTAAGGTGTTACCTAATACTACAGGGAGATAACTCTGTAAAGTCAGCTTAACGTTTTAATTACGTTGTGTTGTTAAGGGAATATTAAGATTCTCAATGATCAAAATTGGTGTTTGTCAAACTGCTATATAACCAGTGTATTTTTTTGTGACAAAACGGTTGATTCAAAATTTTTGAAATTTTTATGTTTTTGTTGAAGGGTCAAAGTAAATACATTGTCAAAATTTTATGAAAATTAAACTAGCCAAATTAATTTTAGTGAAAGTGTTGCATACTTTGGAAAATTTGAAATTCATTCAACATTTAAATTAGTTGTTTGCCTGTACCCAGGAAATCCACAAAAAATTAAAAGTATCCAACGAATATTAATTAATCCACGGTAGCTGCAATGTTCTTTGAAAAGTGAGAATTTACAATCAGTGCAAATATGCAGTATCATGGATAGGATGCCCTTTAGATACCTTGGATATACATTACTAATCAACATAATACAAAAAATATATTTCTTCACACCAAAATGATCAAAGATTAGATTGAACATGGTGCAAGCCTATACATACACATATGAATATGCTTTCAATCGAAATGATTGATGATTCATAATTCATATCAAGACGATTTAGAATTGCATACATTATTATGAAAAAAAGTTATGAATGAGAATTTCAATTTGTGCAGTTGGTCTAATAAATATATATTATTCAAATTTTAGAACAAAAAGTAGATGCTTGCTTTCATTATTAGGGAAAGATTATAGCCCTCCATAATAACAAATATTATTCACACACACACACCAGTTTGTTACTTGCTTAAATGGTTACGATAGATAAAATTGATCTTTATTGCATTTGATAAATCCAAACCATGTAAAGCCTTAACCAAAAACTATTCAGGACAAAAGTATTAATATATAAAATTTAAAGCATTCAAATGATATTGATATGCAAAACTATCATTTTGATTCAAATATATACACGATTTACACATCTATGATCGAATTTATGTGACTTATTATTTTACGAAAAAGTGAATTTTTACACAAGGGCTACATGAAACTTTATGTTTCACATAGTTACAGTATTAACTACAAGACATGTCTATACACAATGCTGTATAAGTCATTGGGCATGTAAAATTTAAACCTAATAAGCTGGTTGTAATACAATAAGCCATTGCATTTTAAATCATTTTTAATGTTAATAATGCATAAAAATGTACTAAAAAGCTGAATAATTGATCAGTAATATAATTGGTTTGAAATATTTAATAGTTAGAAAACTGAAAGTTAAAAGAGAAATATATTCAAAATTCAATTGTATACTAAATTTAAAGTTATGTAACATTTATTGAAGAGAGGGTTTAATTTTTATTCTTTAATAGTTATGCATTCTTTATTCTTTTTTTATGATTTGTGTTGCTAAGGTATACTGTTGCAATTTAAATAAGTAATGCTATTGTATATTTATGAGTAATACAAAATACTAATACAGGTTTGGAAAGTACAAAATAATTCATATAACTTTCAATACTCACAATTAAGTATTTCTGTTATTTTTTTTACCAAAAATATTGTATTTACTAGAAATGAGATGAAGTAAAGCAGTCTGTTCCATTCAAGTTTGTTAAAAAGGGCATTTGAAACCTCACCATTAAGTTTAGATTGTGTGTTATGTTGCAGGTGCTTTCTTTTTCTTTGAAAAAATTGTCCTGGTCATGCATGAAATATTTGCCACTGAACATAAAACAACAAACAATCATTAATCTCATTGGAAAAAACCCAATGCAAGACCTTTATAAAATTTACAATCAAATGCATTACAATCTGATCTCCCTTTAAGATAACCTTGAAAATAGTTATACACTGACTATGTAAAATGGCAATTATTCCTCATTTTAGGAGTGCCAGCTTGGCCCATGTAAATTCTATGCTCAGAGAGCAGCTGGATCAAGCAACGGCAGCCAACCAGTCCCTTACTAATGATATCCACAAGCTGACCAACGATTGGCAGAGAGCTAGGGAAGAACTAGAAGGCAAGGAAGCAGAATGGAGAGAGGAGGAACAGGTAATTATTTAACAACACTACATTCCTCCCCTATACTCCTTATCTAATGAAAATGTAGATAATATTGTGGCTTAATTATCAATTAGTAAAAGAATTAGACTTCATTTTGTCCATTGGACACTTGTTTATACTTTTGTTCTGACATGTAGTGTCTCCATTCATGAAATATAAATACAGCATCTTTGAATAAAGTAAGTTTGGGAGAAATTTTAGAAAATTAATGAATTTCATTTATTTTGTCTTTGTTTCATTTTAATTTGTTTACGTATTATTTTTTCAGTCATTTAATGAATACTTCAGCAATGAGCATGGACGCCTCCTCTCATTGTGGCGGGAAGTTGTAGCTTTCCGTCGCAGTTTCGGTGAGTTGAAGACAGCAACAGAACGTGACATGTCTCATCTTCGTTCTGATGTCACCAAGGCATCAAGGAGCATGCACTCTGCCTGTCTCAACCTGAGTGCCAACCAGAGAAGCTCAGATACACAACTTTCGGTTCTGCTGGATCGGGAAAAACAGGAAAGAATGTCTCTTGAGAACCAACTTAGAGATAAGAACAGGGAGATAGGAGAACTTCAGTCTCGCTATGATACTCATAGTGCTGAACTCAACTCCAAGTAAGTATTTAAATCCTGTCAGCAATTCTTAGAATTCGTCATTGCTAGTTTGATGAGTTCTCCACTGGTATTGTTTCATTTGGTTCTTGTACACTCAATTCATCTAGTATTTGAAAATATGTCTTGAACATTGAGATCTCTATTCAAAAACCATATATCAATTCTTATATCTAACACTGTCTTTTGTAATGACCGATTCTTTTAAAATAAATCATTCTGTGTAAATTTGGAGAGCCTACATTTTAACAAATATATCTTGTAAAAATTATTTGTAAGATTTGTAAATGCATCCTGTTCATAAATAGCATTAAAGATTCACATTAATTTTATTCAAATACATTGTATGAAACCAACCAAATAAATTATAATTGGGCAAATGCTATTTTTGAATTGAAATGTGTATTGATCAAGTTACGTAATATGTATAGAAAAAAGTGAATATAATATTTAATAGTGCAAAAGACAGTGTTAAATACTATCATTTTAATTCATGAATAAAAGATTTCTATCAACATGATATTGGAAAATGGATTTTCTCAATGTGTGTATTGCACATATATATATTGTACAAACCTCATTTTCAGATATGTTTATGAAAAGATTTCTGTAGAAAATCAGACACGGTAAAAAAGCAATTAAACAATTGTCTTATAAATTACTATAACGTACTAAAAGGTGATATGCAGTTTTGATTCTCAATTGTTTTCCACTTTTCTAAAAAGATGCAAAAAAAAGAAATTTTTACTTTATTGCTTTAAGACATGATTGCCAAAGTTTTATACTGCCAAAAAGTTTTAAACAATTTTCCTGGTAACTAGTGTTTTAAGATCAAACTGCTTATCATCTTAATTTGCACGAATTATACATTAGTTGGTCTGCTATTATACAGTTGCTTTGTCCCTGAATGTTGGAACAAACTTATCTGCTATATGCTAATTTGTATATGAAATATACATCCAATATATACTTTTTAATATTCGATTCATAATAGAATTTTCAAAATTTTATTAAACACTATTTTGAGTGAAGTATTACAAATGAGGAGGTATAAAAGAGGCTTTATTTGATTCTTATAATTGCCAAAGTAAGTTATTGGTAAATGTCAGACTTGATGCAATAAATCTATCAAATTTGATATATTTGACACACAATCACAGTTTATGACTTTTTGGACAAAAATCGACATAGACCTACCATCAAGAATAAATTTACCCACATTAATGTATTAAAAAAAAAAACATCTTCTAGCAAAATATCTTTTCGAGTATCACTGAATGGCAAGATATTAAAAAAAAGCATTTTTTTCTCAAGTCAGCAGTTTTGAAATAATTGAAAGAATTTTTAAGATTTCATTTGTTGGATAATCTTTTAATAGTTTTATATCAATATTTAAAATATTATTTACATTATAGAGGTAGTTTGGTACCCATATTTATCAGATTATATGAAACTATGTAGAATGCTTACATTGTATATTTTTAGCTTCAGAATATTTAAATTTTCTGCATATTTGAATATTTTTCTGTACTTGATTCTTTGTCAAACAAATATAGTATTTTTTCAAATTCAGATATTTCATTCATATAGAAAGAGAAAACAAATCAGTAAGATGAACAGTAGGATTTAAATATTAAAAAATTCATATGAAAACAAAATTTTAATGAAAAAACCAAGACAACTAGAGGGTAGTGAGATGAGACAATTTCTATCTAACAATATTTATCATTGCAGGGTCAATGAGTTGACAATGTTGAATGAGAAATTGAAGATTCAGGCTGAAGAACATAACAAAACCATCAGCAATCTTCAACGTAACATCAACAACTTGGAGACACGTCTTGGTGAACAGCGCAGTTATGATCTTCCCGAAACTGAATCTTCCCGTCAGTACCGTGAAGAAACAGATGTCATTCATGAGGCTCTTAGAAACATTGCTGAAGCTGTTATCAATGACGCTGATGAACTTGATGCTGAAGGAGGAAGACGATCAGTATCACCTTCAAGAAATAGGTCAATGTCACCAACTGCCAGGGCAAGGTCACCAATTCTAAGAAACAGATCCAAATCTCCCATGGCTAGGTCAAGGTCTCCTGCCTTTGCCGATGCAACTTTCTCCGCTGTCCAAGCAGCCTTAAACAAACGTCAACTCCAGGTTTCAGAACTGAGAGCTAAGTTGATAGCCAGTAAGGATCATAATGGACAGATGAGAAAGAACCTGGATGATGTGGAAAATGAGAGACGTAGACTGGAAATGCAGATTATCAACCTGAAAGAGGATCTGGACTTATCGTAAGTTTGCTTTCATTTTCAAAATAATTGATAAACGATGACTTTGGAGTTTGTTTTCATTTTCAAATCAATTGATAAACGATGACTTTCGAATTTGTGTACTTTCCCGTAAATCTTCTATGTTACAGTGTACAGTATATCTTAGTATGACAGAGTAAGAACCACTTGATCAATGATATTATTTACTTTGATTCACCTCAGGTCAACCAGTGTAATTACTCTGTCATAAAAAACAACCCTAAAATTGGTGCATTGCTACAAATTAATGATAAAATAGGTACTGTTTCAATGTTCCTTTATTTGAAAACTTTAGGGGAAAAAATTGATGTGCAGCCTATGCTACATTAAAATGAAATTTTTAATCAGTCTGTTATAACATTGAAAGAATGACATGAATCTTTTGCATTGTAGGAAAAGAGACAAAGATGATACCTCTAGAGAGAGAGACAGGCTCAGGAATTCTCTTAACTTAACAGGAAATGAGAAGTCACAGCTAGAGAAGGTTCGTTACGAAATGAACGAACAGGTAGAAGGGCTTCAGATGGAGAACGAAAAACTCCAGGCTGCCAACACGGAACTACAGAGACAGAGGGACAACATTGAGGAGGACAAAGAGGACGTAACCAAAGACAAAGAGAGGCAACTTAAGGAGAATGATAGATGGTAAGAAAGTTTAGATAATAAGATTAGGGGGACTGGTAGGGACATCTGAAAGAGTGATATCAATAAATGGTTGACTGCAAAATATGAAATATTGAACAGGAAATACTAATTAAAGAAAAACATGATAGAAAGCATAGAAGTTCCAAATGTGCTGTTTGAAAGAAAGAGTCACAGGTACAGGGATTTCAAAGGGTTGCAGAACATATGGGGATTGAAATTAGCAGCCAAATAGCAGGTTCTTGGTTTTTGATAGGTAACTGAGACTTTGATTCATTCTGTACCACTATTTATTCAGTGCTTTTAGGTCAAAAACCAATAAAAAATATTAGAAATTAGTCTTTTTTAAACCTCTCCTTGGGGGTTTACAAAAAATTATATATATTGTCATTTTGAAAGGTTCTAATTGACAACACAAGTGAAAATATGAAGCCCAATGTTTAAACATGTTAAATTTCAGAGGTATCAGTTTCGGTATTTTGACAGCTAAATTACTGTTACCTGAGACTGAAATGACAAACACAAACTAATTTTGAATATAACATGATGTTGTGATGTGAAATTTAATTCTAACCTTATTGTATAATTTATCATTTAAGTCTTTACTGTGTCAGTATTGCATGATAGCGCAATTTAACCTTTGATTTTGATTAAATAAATTCAGTAACATGTATTTGCCGATGTTTTTTTTTTAAACCTAAAGGAAATATAAAATATTCATGATATCTAAATATTAGGCATTTTATCACAAAGCATCATTAATATTCATTGGAATTGAAAGAGAATTTCAAAACGGGTATTTCTATTCAATTTTGTGTTATTGATGATTTGGCAAAATTGGAACAATTAATTTTATTGACTTTAGGATTTAAAAAGTGTAATAGATCATCCCCAGTGTCCGTTTGACTATTAATTCATTACGTTCATTGTCTAATACAGAATGGGATTTACCTTAAAGCCAGATACATTGTGTATTAATGGTGTGACATAGTCATAGATTAATAATTCTTTTCTGATTGATTACTTTTATTTTTCATTTGTACAGAATTCATTATCTGTCAGAAGTAGGTTCTGATTAGATTTGTGTATTTAAGTAAATTAATGTTTAATTACATGATAGATGGTGTTAGCTGTATCTTTTTTTAATTTTTTGTATAAATTTGTGCTATTTGTGTGATTGGTGTACTTTATAATGTGTGCTTTCATGTTTTTGGAGTACTAACTTCTGGGTGAACATAGAATACCCTGCACAATATGCATGTGTGTAAAAAGATTCAGTACACAAGAAACAAGATGGCACAATTCATAAGAGGACACCCTTCACACAGTACATGTATCATAAGTGTTGAACTTAAAATAAAATAAATTAATTCATACTTCAGAGTATTTGCAATGTTTGGATGATAAATACAGTTATAACAAAATTTTCATTTTCATTTCTTATATTTCAGTCACAGAGTCATTGACCAATTAGAACACAAAGTCAGCAGTATTAAGGAGGAGCTTGTTGGAACTAAAGAGGCTCTCAACAGGGCACTTTTGGACAAGGAGGTTCTTGAACAACAGAAGGCTGAAGTCAGTAAGTTGATATTGAATTGTGAATATAATATTTTTGATGGTTAATTTCAAATCATATTTATAATGGTATTCAAATGAAAAGTGGAATATCAATTAATTGGCTTTTGGGAGAGTGCTTTGGAAAGCGGGGTAGAATTAAAAAAGAATTAAATGAAAAAATATAATGTGTTGTTTGCATACATGTATCTGGTTCATAATCCTAAAACACATGCATGCAAACAAAAGTGAAATGGATTTGATTTTCATATTTTCTTTCATCTTTTCTATTTAAGGTGATGCATTGACTAAATCTGAAGTTCAGAAGTCTGACCTTGAACTTGAAATAAACAGAGCCAAGACAGAAGAGGCTGGTCTTAGAGACGCCTTACACAAGATGCAACAACTGAATGAAGGTCTAGGTCAGGACAAAATTGAACTTAACAAGATGATTATTATGGTAAGTTATAGCTATCAGATATTTGTCTAAACTTCAATTGACTGTTGTCAAGAAAGGGAGGTTATTCAATGAAAATTTCTCTTTTACTTGTAAACTTTTGTTTACTGTAAATTCAGAAATTTTAGCATGCATTCATTAATGTGATTGTTGAAAAATGGACAGAAAAGCATAATGAATTATTGTAATTATAGGAATTCCAAATAATAAGCATGTTAAGCAATAAAATAATGAAACTGACAGTATGCTTGAAAAGATTTGAATAAAGTGATATGTGCCATTGAGAGTATTATTGTTCATGGAGTATGAGTCTTAATAAAATAAGGATTATAAAATTGTTTTTGTTTTGGTTGTTTCACATAAATTCTTGCTGACTGAAGTTTCAAACCTACATTTTAAGAAACTAACTATGACTGATTTTCATGTTTCTTTAATGTTTATAGCTAGAGAATGAGAAGGCCTCACTACAGGGAGAGAAATCCATGTTAGAACAGGAGAGATGTGGAATCAGAGAAGAATTGGTCCGTGTAGAGCAGGAGAAGATGGATCTCGATACAGAGAAAATGGGTAAGTAATTGTTTAAAATGTCACATGGTTGTTATTTGACAATTATCTTGATGATCTGATATAAACTTGTCATTTAGATAATAAAAATATTCACGATAGATTTCATAAGTTAATTGTTATGTTCGAAGAAAAATTCTTGATGAATATGAAAAGAAACATTTGACATGTTAACAGTCTTGCCTATTATTTATGTTAATGTAGATGTTTAATAATATTCCCTTTTTTCAACAGGACTGAACCAGACATTAGAACTGAGTGAGATGACAAGACAACAATTAGAAGAAGAAATCACTGCTATACATAGAGAAAAAGGAGAAACTACAGAACAACTCAACTGTGTACGTAAACCTGTATAGACAGACTTGTCTCTTTTTTTGTGGTTTTATTTTATAATGTTCGGAGTAAGATTATTATGTGTCATCATTTTAAAAGAAGGACAATGGAATGATCAACTTTAAATGAACGATTTCAACTAGAAATTTTCATGTAACCTGATATTGTCAAAAGGAAAATCAATTTAAGCTTTATCAAATCTCTTCCAATTTTAACACCATTATTTTCATTCAGAACAGAATATTTCCCTGTGTTGGTTTCTAGAAAAATACACTTGCGTTACTGTCAAAGTAAAGGAATCAGCTGTTAGAAATAGAGTAAATAGCTGAAACAGAGAAATATTTAAATTAATGAAGGATTCCTGCATTTTATATGAGAAAGAATGTTAAATTAGAAATTAATTGAAGTCTATATATATCATCTGATATTTTCCCTGTAGGTTGCAAGACATAAACAAGCATTGGCTGAAGAATTGGTGTCTGTCAGGAAAGAAATGGAGAGGGTTAATACCAACCTCAAACGTATTGCTATTGAGAAGGAGAGACTCACACAAGAGAAGGGTGAACTGATTGTTCAGGTCACTGACACTGAAAGGGAAAATCGTCACCAGAGTGAAGTTATCTCCTCTTTGAAGGCAGATAA
The DNA here is from genome assembly GCF_965363235.1 of Mytilus galloprovincialis. Lineage (NCBI taxonomy): Eukaryota > Metazoa > Mollusca > Bivalvia > Mytilida > Mytilidae > Mytilus > Mytilus galloprovincialis. The sequence goes on along the minus strand of NC_134850.1, from coordinate 39,770,565 downwards.
GGATTCCCTTGAAAGTGCCCTTTATGAAGTCCAGGAACAAGCTCGCCAATTGGAGGTCCGCAAGGAACAGTTGGAGGGAGAAAACCAAGAGTTGATCATCAGGAAAGAAAACCTACAATGTAATTTTCTTATACATATATTTTTGTCAATCTTTAAAAATGTAATGAAATACCATAATGACAAAATTTCAAATTATTTTGACAGATACTTGTCTTAAAAAAAAATCTAGAAAATTATAATTATGCATATGGACACATTCAAGAGTTTTGTACATTAATTGCTTTCATAAAGGAAACCCAAAAAAGGAATATATTTTTTCATACAGAAAGCTGATAATATTATTGATCAGATTGTGTCAGTTTTCCAATGTCAATTAGCACTTTGGTTTCATCAATTTCATTATATTGAAGTAGTATTAAGTAAGTGTAGATGTACAAATAATGGATGAAAAAGAAAATTATAGTTTGCTTAAGGATGGAAATGGCCGTTAGAATTCTGTCTTGGAAAAAATATTTATAAATATCAGAACATAGATATTGTTTTTGAAATGATGTTAAGATTGAAAAAATTGGTACAAAAAAATCCAAATAAAAGTAGAAATAGAGATGTTATTTATTTTTTTCTAAATTTCAGCTGAAATCAACCGTCTTTGTAAGGAGAAGGATGCTGACAATGAGAAGTTTGACTTCCAGAGAGAGGACCTGAACCGTCGTCTGGCTCAACTGGAGCGTGACATGCAGATGGCAATCACACAGGAGAAACAGGCTCATGAAGATGATGTTGATCGTCTCAGCAGAGAAAGGGTAAGTGTAACTGATTTCATATTTTGATAAGCAGAATCAATATAAAGTCATATAGATGTAGTATATTTTATGAAATTTCACAATTAGCGGCTTTAGAGAACATCCATGAATTAAATGCAGACTAGGTTTCTAGCTATATATATGTGAGTAACATTGTAAGCTATATATATATACAGCAAATATGTTACAATATTACTTCTAAATATAGATTTACTTTGATTTTAAAGAATTTCATTTAACTTATCTCTTATTTTTCGTGAATCAATGATGTTACCAGTATTCGTGTGATGTGAAAATTTTACAAATGTAAAGTAAATATTTATAGAAAAACTTTAAAAAAAATACTTAAAATTTGATGTAAATCACAGAACAAATAAATGATAATGTATTAAGTAGTTATAAAAATGGATTATGACAGATAAGATTTATGTTTTACTGGGATATAATTATGACATAATATTTGTGTTTTTGTTAACAGGATAACCAGAGAGCTGAGTTTGAGTCTCAGAGAGAGGAGATGATCACACAGTATAACATGGAGAAAGAAGAGTCTAACAACAAGTTTGATAGAATGAGAGAGGAACTCATGGAGGAACTTGCTGCTTTACAGAGAGACAGGGATAACTCTCTTATGATGGCTGAAAATGACAAACAACAGGTACTTGCATAGTGCATAAATTTTTTAATAGAATTGAGAATGGGAACAGGGAATGTATCAAAGAGACAACAACCTGACCAAAAAGCAGATAAGAACCCATAACTACCAATGGGTCTTCAACACAGCAAGAAAATCCATAATTCATATCAAATTCATATTTCTAAGAAAAGATCAAAAATTTGTTTATATATGTGTTATTTTTATACTCAAAAAGTTGCAATGATATATGACTCACAAAAATTAGTTGATTTACAGCAATAAAGATTTAAATTTTAAGTAACTATTTATTTGTTATAATAACTTTATTTGTATAATTATTTATCTTTACTATCTATCAAATCACTATGTTCTTAAACTATTTGGATATTTTTTCTCCGTTTTAGACAATGTCATTATTGGAACAAGAGAAGAGCACTCTAGGAGAGAAGAATAACAATCTGACCATGGATCTGGCCAATGCTAATGTGGAGTATGAGAGACTAAAACGTGATTACTATGCCAAACAAGAACAAGATAGGACTACCATTAATGGGCTTGGCAGTGAACTCAAGAATTTCCGTAGCCAGTTTGATGAAACTTGGTGAGTTGATTTGGTGATTTTTTTTTAATTCATGAATAAAAGTATAAAATCATTTCCTTGTTTGTGTATGATATAGAAAAAAAGAAGTAAAAATATTTTGAATGTTCAAAATCATTTGTTCTGGTTGAATATATCTATTTACAGTCTGTAAGCTTGTGTATCAAGTAGAAAAAAAAGGCTCTTCAATTTGTTTTTGTACAAAACTAGAACCAATTTATACCTATATATATATATATATATTACATTAAAATGCTTTGTTCTAATAATGCATTGTTACATTTTTGGCTAAAAGTTAAACATCTATCTATTAATCAGTAGGAAAGTCTAAAAATAGTTTCTTTTTTATTTTACAGCATGAACCATGAAAAGGAATGCAAGGATCTAACTAACAATATCAGAGAGCTTGAGAGACAAAGAGAAGGAGCACTTAGAGAGGTGGCTGAACTCAAAACTCAACTCAAACTTGTCGAGGAGAATCGTGACAACATTCGTAGAGATCTCATCGAGGCTAATCGTAAAATCAGAGAGGGAGAAGAAACCAGAGATCTCATGAGAAAAGACATTGTAGAACTTAAACGTAATATTAATGATGAAGTGAGAGAGAAAGACACCATTAGTAAGACAGCTGACGAACTCAGAAATACTGTGAAGAGGAAAGAGGCTGACAAGATTGAACTGAATAGAACATTACAGGACAACAAACAAAGATGTGCAGGTATGTACAAATATAGAAAATGTGTGAAAATTATACTGTAAATTCAGAAATTATTGCAATGTTTTTATAATTCCAAAAAATATGACAAGAGTTACAATCACAAAAGTTTTAACTCGCATTTTGAAAATTTTTATATAAATGTAACAGGATTTTTCTCAATATTGCAAAAATTACAAGCACATTTTAGGCTTAAATGACAAAATCGCAATAATTAATGCACACAATAATTTCTGAATTTACAGTTATTATTTAAATAAGCTATTTTACAACAAGAGTTGTAGAAAAATAAACGAAAACTTTTAGTTAAAGTCTATAACATATTCCCAGACAGAAATATATTGTGTGTGATAAAACTATATTATAGTTGTAATTTTGCTGACAAAATCAATATTTGGTTTATCAATGTAAATATTTCATAAAACATGTGTTCCAAGAAGGTACCTATTATCCAAAGTGCATTTTTAGTTTCTGAAGAAAAATTTGAAAATCGTTAAAATGATATTTATTTTAGTTGTAAAATGTCAAAATTAATGTACATTTATTTGATTTTCTATATCGTTGAACATTTTAAATCTCCTCGAATTTTGTAGTGAAAGCATTATGTCAACAAAGTAAAATTTGTTTATAGATCTCTATTCAAATAAAGTAAACTTGGGATTTAATTTTATTAGTGTTCACATTAGCAAATAAGAAAAGAGAATAATGCATAATATTTGACTGAAATCTTCTTGATATATTGTATTGAATAGAAAAAGTTGTTGAAAAGGGAAAGAAGGCTAATAATATTTTGTGACTTGGAAATATTTTTCTATGCAGTATTGGATGAGCAGAAGGCAAATGTTCAGAAAGAGGCAGGTGACTTAAGAGCCAGTCTACGTGAAGTTGAGAAAGCTCGTCTTGAGGCACGTCGTGAGTTGCAAGAGCTACGTCGTCAAGTGAAACAATTAGACGGAGAGAGGAACAAGCTAGGAAAGGAAGTGGGAGACCTGCAGAACAGGGTGGCTAGGGATGAAGAAAAAGAGGAAGAGTCCAGGAGAACTTCATTCGATCTCAAACAAAAGGTATTGTTGTAACTGTTGTTTTTTTCTATGGTCGGGTTGTTGTCTCGTTGGCACATTCCCTATTTCCATTCTCAATTTTATGCATTGGCTTATTGTCTTTGTTTTTAAATATTTGGTAGATTCTCAAAATTTTAAACTTTGAAAATAATGTTTTAATTTGGACCGATCGAGGGTTCAAGGCTTCAGATCAGATTTGTAACAACTTTTCATTCTTCTAATACATGTATTCAAACTGTTTTGAATTAATATAAATAAGAAAATTCTAACAAACTGCACTTCATCTTGCTTTTTTGTTGAGATTATATAATTGTGGCTCCTTTTGTAGTTTAATATTGTGTAATTTATCTGTAAATGAGTTATTTCTCAATTTTATAGATTATACACCACCAGAGAGTTTCTGTGAAACACTGGAATCTTTGAATCAATTTGATTATGAAATATAGATTTCTTTTCAATAAATACTGACACATTATTTTTAAAAGTATTCTTTGTTTCAGATTACAAATTTATCAATAAAATTCACTAAGTTGGAGTCCAAGCTAGGACTGAAAACAGTTACATGTTGATCGTTTTATTCACATAGAATATATAGTTAGCTGATTTGTTATAATTTGCATAGAAATTTCCTCTATGTCTGGCTTTATATCAGATTCTGTTGAAGTTCCAACTGTTTCTGTTTTACAAGCAGTGTTTAAATTCTGTATGTAATATATGTATGAGGCAATTTATCTAATCTTTTAAAATTGCTGCAGTATAAGAAATTACTTACCAATAAAGACCCTGCTATTAACAAAATTACAATTCCGATTATTACCGTGATTTATTTTTTAGGTGGTTGAGACAGAAGCCAGCCGTGAAGCCCTCAGAAAGGAACTTGCAAACACCCAGCGTAAGATGGGTGAAGTTATTGAGGAGAGCAGAATGAAAGAGAAAGATTACCAGATGGCACTTGAAGACAGCCGTAGAATTGAAAGGAAAATGGAGGACCAGAGGCGTAACTTGGAAATCCAACTTGAAAATACAGGTGCTGAGAATGAAGAATTGAAATTGAGGTTGAGTGGAGCCGAAGGACGAGTCAATGCCCTTGAAGCAACCCTTGCCAGACTAGAGGGTGCTAAACGTGACATCGAATTCAAACTTAGTAGCATTGTGTCAAGTTTGAGAAGGACCATTGGATTCAGACAAGAAATGCCAAGAGCCCGCAGTCCAGTTAGGTCCCGATCCACCAGCCCAAGGCGGTCCAGACCAAACTCTCCAGCTAAAGGTAAATTTAATATGAATTATTAATATGTATATTACTTCTGTAAGATGTTTGTGTTATAGATTATAATAGTATACTCAAGAAAATGAACTGGAAAATAAATGTAATTTAAGTCAATTAAGTAAGCTCTTTTTATTTGATAGCAAGATTCAAGCATGGAAGATTATGCCTAATTTATATGTTTGCATTTCACTACTTTTACAGTTTACTTGTGCTAACTTAATTTGTACAAGGGCAGATTTAAATAGGTAACTTGAAAATGTAGTACTGATGGTTAAATTTGTGTTGTATCTTCATTTATTTGATTTTGATTCATAGGATTTGAGAATACATATGCCACCACTACTGAAGGTAGAGGTAGTCCTATTCCAAGAACTGGGTCACCTGATAGAGCAGGAAGTCCAATCAGAGTGTCATCACGTGGAGTGTCACCTTCCAGATTTGAAATGGCAGCTGTTGATGTAGACCCAGAGGCTGTCAGAATGGCTCTCCGTGACTTTGTACAACAGTTGGCTAATGCTGAGAGAGAAAGGGTAGGTTGAATCAATTTTTTTATTATAAAACCATTTTTTTTTAATGTTAGTTTCTTCAACCATGTTTTCTTTCATAGGAGACAATAAAATTAAAATGGTGAATTATTATCTATTCCTAAAAGATTTAGTTTTCATATTAAAGAATTAAAAAACTGTATGAATGAAATAACCTATTGAATTGTCTCCCTTGTAGGATGATGCTCTGGCCAATACAAAGAGTATGGGAATACAACTTCAGGAGTTAGAAGATGAGAAGGGCAGAGTAGAGAGACGTTTGGAACAATTACAAAAATCTCTTGGAGATGTGGAGGAAGGTTAGTTAATATTTTTACAGTTCATTATTAAATATATAAGTTCAATATATAACCAAGTAGCTCAGTTTCTATTTTGAAAGTTTTAAATGAATCTTCTATATAATTGGATTGTCTTGTTTAGTGCTAAACTGATCTCGTGTTAATACAAGCCTTGTCTTTGTTTGTGCTAAACTGATCTCATTTCAATACAAGCCTTGTTTTGTTTTGTGCTAAATTGATCTCATTCCAATACAAGTGTTGTCTTTGTTCCTGCTTCAAAGGGAGTTAATTCCTGTCAAACATTAAGGTATGACTTCAGATATATTTTCAGCAAAAATAAAACATTTATAAGTATGCCCCTGGTGTGATTTGATGACTTTGTAAGAGGATTTTAATAGGTTTTAGATGACCACTTTTGTAGAATTTCTGCTGACAGACTTGGGAAAAGCAAATACTGTTAGAGTTAAATGATATTAAATGGTCTTTAAAGTGATTGCATGTTCACACCTTTCTCAATAACTTTAAATTTTAAGAGCATGCTCACATTAGGAATAAACTATTGGTGAGGAAAAGGAAATGTTTCATCAAATGCTTAAAACTTTATTAGATAATACTGTAAAAGAGTTTTTACCAATTTAGAAAGCCATTTTTGGTGAAATTTTTTACTTGAAAATATTTCCCCAAGCATGTTTCTGCTGATAGGTTGAGCAGGAAGAAAACTTAATCATTATCGAAGGGAAGGCTTGTCAAGTGGTGGCGAAGTAACATCATTTACTTTATACTAAAAAAACTACTTTAAATGAGGTAAATTGATTTGAGAATAAAAAGGTTATGGAAGTTTTTGGTCCATTGATTAGGGTGGTCTGACACTGTAGATCTTTTTGGCTACAAGGTTCATTGGTTTGAGTATATGATAAACTTGTGATAGTTTGTCTGTTCATTGATCTTAACATAAAACACAGATCTTCTATTCTGATAAAATTAAATGCTACCATTCAAACCTCAAACATCAACAAAGTAGGCTTTTATTTGTAAACAGACCCCTGTTTGTAAACATGAGCATGATGAAACATAAGTAATATCATGGGTGCATTTTTAATCGATGTCAAAATTAAATAAGGTTTCTTAGTGTATGGTTTCTTCCTATGCAGCCCCAGGTGCATTAGAATTCATGCACAAAGTTATTAAAATCAAAATTAGGTTGTTAAATAAGATTAAATAATGCATTATTTATGTTTAAATCTTGGTGGGAAATACCGATGAGAAAGTTGAGCCCTATGTCAACTTTTAATCAGAATAAAATCATAACTGGATTTATTTTAATCAGAATGAAATCACAACTGGATTTATTTTAATCAGATTTATATTTAATTGTTTGTGTATTATTTGATTTTATCAACACTATTTATGTAATGAACTACTGGTCATTTTCGGACATTAGCCTTGTATTACTATTATACAAGTTGCAGTAAACTTTAGGTCTACAAAAAATTATTTTTTTGGTGCCATTGATATATGATTTTAAATTATATTGGCTTTTGTATATCAGTATTTAGCTAATACTTTTTGTAATGTTTTTTTCTTAATAAGGTTATGGTAGTAAATCTTGTTATGAAACAGAACTGGAATCTCTTCAAGTAGTTTCTTGTTCTGAAACATTTAGATACTGAAATTGGTTAATTCCCTGAATCATCACGGGCGATATCTTTTTGCGCCAAAAAGTAACTCATTTGCGCCACAACTTAATTGCGCCAATACCTCTTTTGCGCCACCTAGTTTTCAAAACTATAGGTATCATTTGCGCCAATAAAATAATCATCTAATTGCGCCAATTTTATATATTTTTATTTATATATAATAACTAAATGATTGACTAGGTACCAACAGCAAAAAAATCCTCTGACATTGTACACTGAAATTTCAAATTAGCCTCGCATCCTAATAAAATTATACCGCTTTCTGGATCGTTACACAATACAAAGTCATCATCTTTGTTTGTAACAACACCAATATCATCAAATATTCTGTGAAATTCTGCTCGATTTTTAGATTAAGCCGGACACAGTTTTCTTCTCTCTCTATACATAGACTGACACACATATTTTAAATCTTTCTTTTCTAAATGTTCTTCTTCAATTTTGAAGATCTCTGAATTTATTATTTTTGAAGGTCGCTCTGACAACACATTGGTTGCTTTTCTTTTACACGCAGTTCTAAAAATTTGACGTTCTAATTTCTGGACACTGATAATGAAAAAAATATATTTCTTTTTACAAATGAAAATATGGTATTTTATACTGCCAAAATCTGCTATGAAATTTTAATAAAGCGAAAATGTATTTTATACTCGTGATAGTTGACTTGTATTTGCATTATAATTTTAAGAAAAAATTGTTTTATAGTCTCTCAAAACTCTTTATAGAGTGGCTGTTGTTGTTAACTTGTGTTTTAAAAAGCTGTATATTTTATATGTAACAAGTGGCGAGACTTTAATAAAGTATTTGTCTTGTCTTGTCTTGATATAGGTAAAACATGTACAGGTATAGTATAGGTAAAAAATATTAACAGGTAAATGTGGCGCAATTTCATTTCATTTATTGGCGCAATTAATACCATCAAAATAAAAGAGAGTGGCGCAATTAATACCTTTTCTAAACTGCAATTGGCGCAAATTGATTCTGCCCATCATCACACAGAACATTCAAAGAATGTTAATTGAAAACAATTTAATTCCTGAAGGCACCTTACATATCAATATAAACTAGATAAAAACAAATGAATGGACTAGAAACAGATGAATTTTTAATTCTATTATTGTTCACAGTTTTAAAGTATATCCTTTTCAGTATATTATAATGAGTTTTATAACAATAAACATTAATTTTTAAAGAAAATGTGTTTTCATGTTTGTTACAGATGTTGAATTTTTAAATTCGGACCTGTTATATATTTGAAAAATTTATTCTTTGGGATACTTTGGTAGTAAAAGGGTCATTTAAAGTATTCACACATAGCATTTTATTGTAACAGTTTCTTTCAAGTTCAGCTCTCTAGAACACTAGTTTTACCAATATGGTTTTCAATTTTTGTATTCATTAAAAGACTAGGTTTCAAAGTAATTATGTCAAAAATATTTGTAATTCCTGTCAGACTTGAAATTACTATTCTTTCCGATGAAAGTCGCTGAGTCAACTAATTTGTATAATTCGGCAAATTGACAAATTTTATAATTAGCTTGCATATACTTTTGGCAAAGGCGATTAGTATAATAAAGTGTTGGTCTGTTTATCTTGTTAAGATAACAATAGGCGGTTTGATCTTTTTGTTGTATTATTATAAGATTAAGGTAGTTGTGTATTCCCTCCAGTAAGGTGACAAGTCTTCACCTGTCCTCAGTGGTCCGTAATCAATATCCTAAATTTGTAACAGTAACGTAACTTTAAATTTACACCAACCACAATATGTGAAATGTCAATGTAAAAAATGTGTAGTAAACTGTGAAATAAAAGTTGTGTGGTTTTAAATACATTCATACTATTTTGTGATTTTTTTGTACTTTCATGCTAAAATATTTATAATTGTATCAATCCACCTGAAGGATTAAATGTTTGGATTTAATAGATAGTTGTGTTTAATTGTATTTGGGATTTTAATCATTGAGCTATAATGGCATACAAGATATATCTTCTACCTAGTAGTTTGATGACACATGCGTTGGGACCAGATAACCCAAGCTCGCTTCCTTACAAGAATGGTACGTGTGTTTAGAGTATTTCCCAATTAAATTGTCTGATAAGGGTTCATAGGAAGGTGAAACTTTAACAACCAATGGAAATTAAGTTAAGATGGCAATATTGAAAAAGTTCCAAGTTTTTGTTTACTTTATAAATTCATTTCCATTGTTCTTTTGTTTTAATGTTCAAGTTAAATTTCATCAAATACTTCACAACATTAATGTATGATTTAAGATTCCTGATTTAACAAACCAAGATTTCTTTTTATTTCATATATAAAGTATTTGATAAATAAAAAATTGCTAACAGAACAAACGATTGCTAGTAATATATTGATTTGCTGATATAGCAGTAATGCTAAAACTGGACGAAACAAAAACAAAAACTATAAATGTGCATACCTATTTTATGAATTCAGAATGTTTATATGTTTTTAATATAAGATCAACTTTGAATCCTTTATCAAAACAAATGTAATTCAGCTGAATAAGCAGTTTAAAATATTTTCTTTTGAGTCTATAATTTGTATATGTATAAAGCCACACAATAACTATCAATATAGTCAGGTATTGTCCGGGGTAATTGACAGCTGTAGGATAATTATATTGTGTTTCATTTCTGTATATCCTGTATGGACATGATACAAAATTAATCCTACAGTGTAATAGACAGGGATAAGTAGAAGCTATTAGAAAGTAATTACATCATAAGGCCAAATAAAACATGTGTAGTCTCCATTTACATTCTTAACAATATGAGTAACTTAAGTTGATTTGAAGCTAAAATAAAATTTTAGGCTACATATACATATAACCTGGGACCAATTTTGACTTTAAACATCATATTTAAAAGTCTGACTTGTGTATATAGATAAAGATGTAAAAGGTTATTGTTGTTCTCAGTATCATATATACCTGTACAGGTAACCTACCTGTAGTTTATTATATCTATTGATTTTATTATCAATTTCAGTACAGTTTGATGCTGTGTACTTGATTATGGTAATTAAGTACTTTGATAATGCTTGTCAATAGAAATAAATTGTGTATTTTATTTGATATTGAATGGAACTCTTATGAACATGTATTATTAAAAAAACTTATATTATGATTAGATTAAATTAACAGTAATCTTAGATGCTTCATTCTGAAAAACCCAACTTAAACTTTTAAGGTGAAAGATTTGAATGACACTGATATAGAATAACAATGCCCAACTTATTTTTTTGTTTAAAAAGAATTCATAGTGAATGTATGCAATAAATCTACAATCTGAAGATGACATGAATACCAGTATTTATCAGCATCTTCTTGGACCTTTCATCAATGCTGTGAATTTACCTTGGGTAGGGAAGCTGAATATGCTACAAATTTTTATTCAAATATGAGTTAAAAATGCCTTTCGTCAAAGGTATTAATACCTTGAGGGGACTTTTGTACTTGTTTTCTAGATGCTTATGATGTGACCTTAATGCAATATAACTTAAAACATTCATTACATATTACAGACAAACGTGGAATTGATGGACGTCTTGCAAGTGCCCAGACCGCCTTGATGCTCCAAGAGGAGACAATTCGTCGCAATGAAAGGGAACGCAAGATTATGCAAGACAAAATGAATGCTTTGGAGCGCAGCCTGACCTCTGCAGAGACAGAGAAACGCCAACAACTGGAGAAAATAAGTAAGATGAAGGCTAACGAGGGCAGACTGGATGATGATAAACGTAACTTAAGACAGGGTCTTGAAGATGCTGAGAACAGATGTACTAAACTAGAACTGGCTCGTAGATCTCTAGAGGGTGACTTGCAGAGGTTCAAACTGTTGATGAATGATAAAGAAACAGAAAATCTGGTAGGTTTATTTATCTTGTTCTTTCTGTAATGATGAATTTTATTCATATTGCAACAAACATTACATAGGAAATTTTAATAGAATATAAAAAAAATACAGGTACATTTTGTCTGATACCATTTGCTATCCGCTGTATACACTAACTGAAACAATAAAATGGTTAAGCATAAATTTTCAGGCACATGCACTGATTGGATATACTGTCAATGGTGACTTTGGGGAACTGATAAATTTAAAATAATTGATAAAAGTACATTCTTGGTAAGAGTATTGACTCCCTCTAGAAAATGCATTATATTAATTAATTGATTAAATCAACATTGATTTTGTAAAGGTAACAAAGCTTTTCACTGATTGAACGTAAGAAACAGAATCACATGAATATTTAATAATAAGTTAATTTCTGTTGGCTGCAGAACCTTAACCTGGGGTACAGAATAGGAGCTACATTAAAAAATAAAACGAAAAAGCCTTATATATATGTTTGCATTAACTTAGATAAAAAATCACATTGATTTTGTATATTTCACTAACATGTTTACAAACTTGGTTTCATCAAAATTGAATATTGTAACATAGTAAAAAAATATACCCTTTAAAAAGACCTGTTATGGTTTTCCAACATCTGGTCATCTGAAATGTTCATAATTCTGAGAACATTTTATCATCAAATACCTTAGAATAAGAAATGTACCGGTATGAAAAGAAAGATTTTAGTAAGGAGAATTCTGGATTAGATATAGTACTTAGGCATGTCCAATCGGATAAGTTTAAGATGGTACTTGTAGAAAATGATGCTAGAATACCTCCTGTGGAAGTTATAAAGGTAGGATAGATACTGGAATCAGACCGTCATATTTATACATTTGAAGAATCAGATCTTGTGATTCATTTTTGAAAAAAAAATATCCCTAAAGTCATAAGAAATCTCAAATTAAAAATAATAATGCATATGTTTTTTATAACTCAATGGATAGTTTTCATTATAAAACTTATGTACATATACTTTTTTCTGAAGAAAATTCTTTAATTTGTTCATATTTAGAAGAAATTTACTTTATTTTCATTGCTTCCTTCCAGGAAGCAATTCCCTGACATATTTTCCTTATGCAAAGTGACCTTAGTGTGACCCATCTCGTAAAATTTCCGGTGATCGCATGGATGTCCATAAAATAAACTATTATCTGATTGTACATGTTAAACATGTGCTCAATATTCATTTTTTGTTGTTGATTGTTGACAAACAGGTGACAATCGTTAAGCTTCGGCTTCAAAACATGAACTTTAGTTACCTGCCATGTTTCACAACAACACTGACAGATTGAAAAAAAAAATGACGATTATACGAAATTTATGCGAAAAAAATCATAAAATAGTGCACAGAAGACTAAGTTTATGATGTTTGTATGCATTGGTTCAAGAATTAGAATACCATTATTTTTAACTGGTCACTCATTTCATATGACTTTAAAGTATTTTGTTTTCTTTTACAGGTCCTGACAGACAGAGTAGAAACTCTGAACAAACAGATACAAAACCTTGACAGCAAAGCCCAGTCCTTACAGTTAACTGTAGACAGATTGTCTCTTACCTTGGCTAAAACTGAAGAGGATGGTATTCAACAGAAAGACAAGGTATATATCAGTTACTTGTACATTCAGAACTTATTGGTCTACAAAATTATTGGCTATAATCTATTGTTAAGGTATATGTGGGGTCTCAATTAAAAACAATAGAATTTATTCTCATTAAGCCAAAATGTAGGCAAGTTGTGTAGTTTTGAAAAATAGAATAAAATATATGAGCCACAGTGATTTTTCAAACTAAAACTTGTGTGCCAAATTGTCAGTTTTGTAGAGATTATACATAGAAAAAGCACTTTTGTGTGAAAAGATAGAAAATTAAGTGATGAAAATGGCAATGGCTCTTATAGAAATAAGAATAAAATATATGGTCACTTTCATGTTCTTGTTACAGTCAAATAAGATTTTTTTTTTAATATTACTTAATAAAACAAAAATATCGGAGTTATCACCCCTGATAAACCAAAGTTTTAAAATATTGAATGAATAATAATGTTTAAATTTTGGCAATACAAAATAATGTTACCATATGATAAAATTCAAAAAAAATTATATAGTTATTTAAATGGAAAGTGTTTGGAAATTTATTTTTTTGGCATAAAATTTGCTAATCTGTTGTTTTATTTGATAACAGGTACAGTCATTGAACATGTCCTTATCAGACAACAATGCTGCCCTTAATGAGTTACAGGAACGTATTCAACAGTTACAGAGGGCACTCACCAGCAGTGAACATGATCGTAGGGTACTACAAGAAAGATTAGATTCAACTAGGTATGTCAGTAATTAACATGTAAAACAATTTTAGAAACTAGAAGTTTTAAGGTCAGATACTCTTAATTTTTCAACTCAAGAGAAAGAAATGTTGTGGACGACTAAAAGTTAGAAGGTCTATGTCTGATGTCTGAAAAACTGGTCCACCATGGCCATGATTGATTGATCAGTCTAGTGGCATAAATATATTTTCCTGAAAAGACCTCATTTATATACTGTAAATTCAGAAATTATTGCGATTCTGTCAATTAAGTTTAAAATGCGTTTTTAATTTTAGCAACATTGAGAAAAATTCTGTTTATTTCATGTTAAATATTTCAAAATGTGAGTTTCAATTATTGCGATTATAATCCTGTCGCATGTTTCGCAATAATAAAAACCTCCCAATAATGTCTGAATTTACACTATCTTCAAATGTTATATAAGTACTTAATTAAATGTTTTAGCTGTTAAGTTATCAGATATGTTTATGATATTAATGAAATAAAAGAAGACTAACCTAAATCTCTCTATTATTTCAGACAAGCTTTGAATGATGCCAAGAAACAAAATTACGACCTCCTTGAACGTGTACAGACATTACAGAATGACTGTTCTGAAAGTGAAGTCAGAAGGGCAGAGGTTGAAGGTCAACTCCGTCAGAATCATGGTGTAAGTTTAAATATAGAATGGTTTAGCTTTAACGTGATAGAATTGAGCCAAACTAAACTGAATTTGAAATAAGCATTATGTTTTACAGTAAAATTGTTTAATGTGCTATCTTTTATTAATGTACATTTCTTTTAAATCAATGTTATGAAATATGATTCTTCAAAAACTATAAAAAAAAACTTTATTTGGCTCTGTAATAAATTTCTAAAAAAAAAAAGGACTCATCGGAGATTAATTAGGATTGGACTCAAATATATAAATATAAAAGTATATAACATGATAAAAGATAATGTGTTATTCACTTATTTGCACTTTCTCTATCATTATCAATGAGTTATCTCCACTTAGTAGATATCATAAAAGTTTGTTTTGACCCATACACAATATCTTAACAGAATCTTCCCATTGAACCATATCACTAATTCATATGACCAATCTCTTTCCTAAGGTACTTGTTAAGAGAACAGAAACTGAACAAGAACTGAACCAGATTGTACAGAAACTAACCCAGGATAAACAGAACATGCAGGACCATATCTCAAATATATCTCGTAATCTGTCCACTGTCGAGACACAGAAAACAGAGATGGAGAGAACATACATCAGACTGGAGAAAGATAAATCTGCTCTCAGGAAAACTTTAGATAAGGTCAGTAATATAGCAAGGAGAAAGTTAATAAATATAAGAAGATGTGGTATGAGTGCCAATGAGACAACTCTCCATCCAAGTCAAAATTTGTCAAAGAAAAACCATTATATGTCTAAATAAAGGCAACAGTAGTATACCGCTGTTCAAAACTCATAAATCCATGGACAAAAAACAAAATCGGGGTAACAAACTAAAACCGAGGGAAACGCATTAAATATAAGAGGAGAACAACGACACAACACTAAAATGTAACACACACATAAACGGACCAAGCATCAGACAAAATTCCACGAGAATAACAAATATAACATCAAAACCAAATACATGAATTTGGGATAGACAAGTACCGTGACACGTCTTATGGCAATGTGAATTTACACTCAAAAATAAGAGAAAACAAACGACACAATAGGAGAACGTAAGCTTGGTCTTCAACATAGAACCTTTGCTCACAACAAGCAGCAAGATATAAAGGGCCCCAAAAATTGTAAAACCATTCTAACTGGAAAACTAAGTCTTTTATTGAGAAAAAAAAATATTTACTTGAACTATGAATTATGTGATGTCTGCTAGTACACCTAGGTATGAACGTTTATGACTGACTGTTTTACAGTTTTTGCCATTGTGTTGCCTGTTTAGCCTTGCTTTACATTTTATAATGGCTCTAATAAACAAGTTTATAGCATGTTAGTGAGAATTTATAATTTTGGTTTAACATTTACTGTCTTTTGCAGAATTTTTTATTTTTGATAACTTGAATTGTTTTTAGGTTGAACGTGAAAAACTGAAGACAGAAGAGATTGCTAACACTTCATTGATGGAAAAGGGTTCCTTGGATAGATCATTGGCTCGTCTGGACGAAGATAACTGTGATCTCAATAAACAAGTTCAACAGCTCCAGGCACAGTTAGCAGAGGCTGAGCAACAACATGCTCAGAGGTAAGGCATATGTCTAATATCTTAAAGTTCAGTTAGCCAATTCACAGCAAAAATTTTTTTAACAGTTAATGTATTATAAAAAATGAATAATCTGTAAAGAATGAAATGTTGCTTTTATGTTTTAAAGCACCGCTGGTAAAATATCACATTGTGATTGGTTTAACGCCGTCACGTGGTGACCCCCTATGAGAACATAGGTTAGTAAATTTCATAGGGGGTTCTTGACGCGTTAATGGTGACGTCATCTATTACAATTGTTGTGTTTCATTGTTTATATTTCTACATAACGCAGCAGAAAAAGTCCAGTGTGCGATAAATTCATTATATGGTTAACTACTGACCCCTACAGACCATAGAGGGTGAATAAAATCCATAGGGGATTCGGCCTCCAGCTTCATCCCCTATGAATTTTACTAACCCTCTATGGATTCATAGGGGGTCAGTAGCGAACCATATAACTTATAATAGAAGGACATTTTCATTTATCTCTAACATTTTCCTTTTGAAAAAAGTACATAGATATTCATTACATAATTCATGGATTTGTAACAAAATCATGGAAACGTAGTTTATTTGGGCAATTAAATGGCATTTTTCCCAAGATGAATTTGTTTATAAATCCATTGAAATAAATTTTCCATTTTAGGTTGATTGATGTAACCACAAGACATAGAGCTGAAACAGAGATGGAGACAGAGAGACTCCGAACTGCTCAGATGCAAGCTGAAAGAATGCTAGAAACAAGAGAGAGATCAAATAGAACTAAAATCAAGGGTCTTGAAGAAACAGTATGTACTTGTTTTTATTAATGAAAAAGGGGGATTGGAAAAAATACTTAATTCCTATCAGAACATTGGATAAAAGTACAGTTAATTTTTAAACACTAAAACTACATTGTAATATATAGTTGTTGAGAATATAATGACATTATCATTCAAGAAAGTCAATAATATGGTCTATCTCCTCAAGAAAATAAATCAACTATTTTTTTAGATGTGACATTTTATATTCCATGTAATCACCCATGTAAATTATTATGTTTTGTTTCAATTTTTTGGTGATCCAATTTGTTAATTTTTCACCTAGCCTTTCTATTTAGATTGTCCTTTACTTTAAGTGTTAAACATTTTATTGAAGCACTTTTAATTATACTAATATTCTAAATGTTTATTTTAGGTTGCCACATTGAAAGACCAACTGTCAACTGAAATGAAGAAACGTCAGCTCTATATTTCCCGTAGTGCCCGTACTGGTGATGAAATCCGTGATATCCGATCCATACTGGACTCTTCATTATCAAACGTAACAAGGGACCAGTCTCTTGATCCGCTCATCATGGAGACAGAAACCAGGAAACTAGACGAATCCTTGGAATTCCGTGGAAGTTACAGATCACAACCAAGACGAAGAACAAGTCCAAATCGTACACCAATGAAATATTCTGATAGGTTGACATCCACACCTGCAATGCGTCGAACCCAGAGCCCCATAGCACTGCGTAAAAAACTATTGAAATAAACTGCCGAGCCTTTGTATGAAAGATCATGTGACAATTATTTATAGCAATTTTGTGTGTTTGTGAAGGTCATTCCTGTTTATTTTTAGACATTCCAAGGTCATATTTATGAAGTATCCCAGCATTAAAACCTTGATTCAAGGGAGAGAATCTATTATTTTTTATGATTTTTAAGTTTTAAGATCTGACAACATTTTAAAAAAAATGAAAGAAATCTTTTATTTTAAACTTTCGTTCAGTATTTTTTATCTAAGAAAAGATTTAAAAAACAGTTAATGAAATCCATAAAAAATTAGAATTACACTTAAAAAGTTTTGAGCTCATATTAATAGCAGTTTCTGTTTGAACTTTGAGCATAGTTTTCTTTCTCTTGAGTCGAGGGATATATTTACAATGGCAGCACAAGTTTAAAGCCATTTTATTGCATGAAATCAAATTAATTTTTCTGTATACTAGGTTGTGAGTAGTTCATTACACATTTTAAACAAATATTAATAATATTTATAATGTCACATTTTTTTTAGAATTTAGATTTTGTTTTTGTTGAGGGTTGTGTTGTCATGGCAGCATGAGGATGTTGGAACCCATGTCAGTTGTCATGGTTCCAGCCAATCATATTGCTAGATTTTATGATGTAATCAGTATTACCAGTGATCATCTCAATCATAGATTTATATTTATAGACCGAATAAAACTCAACACTCTGCATTTATTCAGTGGCCCAAAGGCATCTAATGACTGATTGTTTTAAGAAAAAGTAAAAAGAAATGTAACTTGCCTTTTTTTTGTGTTATGTTGAATAAAAGTAAAGAACAAAATTATATATTTTTACCAAGTATGTATTCGTTTATACTGCTGATGCAAGAACTTGTAAATGTTTTCAAAGTTAGTGAAATGAATGAATGCTATTTTTTTCTTAATTCTACTGTGAAAAACATTCTATCTGAGTTACTGGTGTCAAGAACAATTTATGATTGAGAGGAAAGTAGGATAATTGCATCATTTCTATTTATAAACATTTTTATCAAAATATCTGTGATAAATGTTAAAAAGTATGCACCATAGTTTGAATAAATTATTGTATTTATTGTTTGATTAGATTGAATAAATGTATGTATAGATTTTTGAATAAGGTCAGAAATTGTTGGAGAAGCCATTTAACGGAGAACTAAAAGTTTTTGAAGAAAGGTTTTGAAAAATTTGGAAAAAGTTTTTGTTTTCCATACAGGGTCAGTGCAGATGGATCGTAAGAAATTCTGAAATTTCATTCTATACATTCTGACAGAGTTAAAAACCCTGACCAGTTGTGATTTTTATGGAAAACATTCTGAGGTTACTGAAAAGTGTATTCATCCAAGTTGCTTCTCAATGATTTATGATTATTATTCTCATAGAATATTGTTGTTTTAAAAATTGCTAGAATTTAGCTGTCATAACCCCAGCAAAGAGTGGATAAATTAGACACACTTTAGTTTTTGGTTTTGCTTTCTAAGGGAGATAATCTATTATTGTTTTGTTGATGCTTTTTAGTTATCATTTGTGTTAATTTTTTAATATCATTCTATTTTTACATTTTTGGTCATTCTATTTTATATTTAGGAAAGATATAATGAAATACTTAAAACATGCTAATGATTTAAATATTTAAATATCAGCAATATTTTGCACTTATTTTATATCAATTTTAATCAGTTGATCTCAAGTTTCAGCATATAATAAGTCAAGTCATGTCTTCCCTAATACATAATGGAATGATCCATCAGGCATCAAAGATCTGTGATGAAATCTGTTATCCGTCCATTTTTAAGTTTTTGTTTTAATTTAGTCAAAGGATTTGTTATTTACAACATTGTTTGACGTTTTTTTGCTACTAGATTATTGATATATAAAATCTCTAGTTTTATAATCTTCACGATGTGTCGCATTACTGAGCTTTTCCTCACAAGTGTTGACTCATTACTAAGCTTGTTCCTCACAAAGAAGTGATCAGAAATAAAAGTGTGCATCCAATTCTGTCTTTGTTTTTTTTTAATACGAACTTTATTAGATCCTTGAAGTAATGAAAGTCATAGGGTAGACATATGTACTGTATTTCCAGTAAGTGACCAGGAGAGCATCAACATCTACCAAAATATCAAAGAATGTGATAGTGTCAGTTGAACAGAAGTTACTTATGATAGCTTGATGACATATTTTAGACATAAGAATGGGGAGATATTTAGGGTGTTCATTAATAAAACAGCAATTCAGAAAAAAAACCAAACCAAAATAGATGTAAGAAGATGTGGTATGCGTGCAAATGAGACAACTCTCCATCCAAGTCACAATTCATAAAAGTAAACCATTATAGGTCAAAGTTTGGTCTTCAACACAGAGCTTTAGCTCACACTGAACAACAAGCTTTAGAGGGCCCTAAAATGACTATTGTAAAACCATTCAAACTGGAAAACCAACGGTCTAATCTATATATAAAAAACGAGAAACAAGAAACAAGAAACACATATGAACCACATCAACAAATGACAACTACTGAACATCAGATTCCTGACTTAGGACAGGTGACAACAATTGCAGCGAGTTTATAAAACTTTGTCAGATTAAGTAAAATCATTAAAAATGACCAATAATGTCTTGTATGCAGATGCATCAACATTTGAAATGGAGAATGTAAGGCATTACATAAAATCTTCTCCTTGGTTTGGTTAATCAACTTTTTAGATATGCATATTCAACATGGTTAAAAGGTCTTTGTGAATTTTCATGATTGGCTTTTGGTGAAAAGGGCAAGTGTATTAAGGCTCATTCAATATTGAATAATTGTATACACATTTCAGGTTTCAATTTATCAACAATTGGACAAAATATAGCCATGTGTTAATATTATACGAATAACTAAAATGACTTGATAAATTGAAGAGTACTGCATGATTTTTGTGTCACAATATCAGAAACTATGATGCATTTTAAAATGATCCATTATACACAGAAATTGGATGTATTTATGAACTAAAGGAGATATGAGGTACCCATCAAAGAGACCGTATTAAACTGTTATTGATAAGTCAATAATGTGTATAAAGAGTGAACATAAATCACCAAAAGTACAATATAGCAAGGAGGTTATGTAACCTCCTTGAGTATAGTAAATATTTATCAAAGGTACCAGGATTATAATTTGATACGCCAGACCAGCGATTCGTCAACATGAGACTCATCAGTGACGCTCAGATCAAAATAGTTATAAAGCCAAACCAGTACGAAGTTGAAGAGCATTGAGGACCCAAAATTTAAAAAAGTTGTGCCAAATATGGCTAAGGTAATCTATGCCTTGGATAACAAAAGCCTTAGTTTTTCGAAAAATTCAAAGTTTTGTTAACCCAAAATGAAATTGACAATAAAATAGATATTCATGTCAACACCGAAGACGAAGTGGGGACTTCTGGGCTGGTGATACCCTCAGGGAAGAAACGTCCACCAGCAGTTGCATCGACCCAGTGGTGTAAATAGTTAAGTAATAATCGAAGGTTTTGTAAACAGGAAATTCATAAAAATTACCATATAATTGATATTCATGTCAACACCGAAGTAGTGACTTCTGGGATGGTGATAGCCTCGGGGACGAAACGTCCACCAGCAGTGGCATCGACCTAGTGGTGTAAATAGTTATCAAAGGTACCAGGATTATAATTTAAAACGTCAGAAGCGCATTTCGTCTCATCAGTGATGCTCAGATAAAAATAGTTTATAAAGCCAAACAAGTACGAAGTTGAAGAGCATTGAGGACCCAAACTGATGTTTTAAAAAAGTGGTGCCAAATAGGGCTAAGGTAATCTACGCCTTGGATAAGGAAATCCTTAGTTTTTCGAAAAATTCAAAGTTTTGTTAACCCAAATTTATGAAATTGACAATAAAATAGATATTCATGTCAACACCGAAGTGGGGACTTCTTGGCTGGTGATACCCTCAGGGAAGAAACGTCCACCAGCAGTTGCATCGACCCAGTGGTGTAAATAGTTAAGTAATAATCGAAGGTACCAGGATTATAATTTAATATGCCAGATGCGCGTTTCGTCTAGTAAACCACATCGACTTCTTATACCCTACTTGTAAACAAAATGGTTGGTACTTTGTAATTTGAGACTTATTAGACTTGGAAGTAATATACTAATATAGATATTTGGTGCCGTGGTATGACTGCCAATGAAACACCTATCCATCAAAATATATTCATAAACAAGGATGCAAATACTTGTAACTACAAATCATTGTACGACCTCCAACAATGAAAACAAAACTCATACTTCTAGTAAATAGTAAGCTAAATTACGAAACTATTCTAAAGAAACAAAGAATAACAAAGGGAGATTCAAACTCACAAGTCGTAAACTACACAGACAAACTACAGTAAACGGAACGCTACATAATAACCAAAGACTGAGCAACACAAACTCCACAAAAAAAAAAACCGTGGGTTATTCCAGGTGCGCTAGAAGAGTGAGCAGATCCTGCTTCACATATGAGACTCATCAGTGACGCTCAGATCAAAATAGTTATAAAGCCAAACCAGTACGAAGTTGAAGAGCATTGAGGACCCAAAATTTAAAAAAGTTGTGCCAAATATGGCTAAGGTAATCTATGCCTTGGATAACAAAAGCCTTAGTTTTTCGAAAAATTCAAAGTTTTGTTAACCCAAAATGAAATTGACAATAAAATAGATATTCATGTCAACACCGAAGACGAACTGGGGACTTCTGGGCTGGTGATACCCTCAGGGAAGAAACGTCCACCAGCAGTTGCATCGACCCAGTGGTGTAAATAGTTAAGTAATAATCGAAGGTTTTGTAAACAGGAAATTCATAAAAATTACCATAAAATTGATATTCATGTCAACACCGAAGTAGTGACTTCTGGGATGGTGATAGCCTCGGGGACGAAACGTCCACCAGCAGTGGCATCGACCTAGTGGTGTAAATAGTTATCAAAGGTACCAGGATTATAATTTAAAACGTCAGAAGCGCATTTCGTCTCATCAGTGATGCTCAGATAAAAATAGTTTATAAAGCCAAACAAGTACGAAGTTGAAGAGCATTGAGGACCCAAACTGATGTTTTAAAAAAGTGGTGCCAAATAGGGCTAAGGTAATCTACGCTTTGGATAAGGAAATCATTAGTTTTTCGAAAAATTCAAAGTTTTGTTAACCCAAATTTATGAAATTGACAATAAAATAGATATTCATGTCAACACCGAAGTGGGGACTTCTTGGCTGGTGATACCCTCAGGGAAGAAACGTCCACCAGCAGTTGCATCGACCCAGTGGTGTAAATAGTTAAGTAATAATCGAAGGTACCAGGATTATAATTTAATATGCCAGATGCGCGTTTCGTCTAGTAAACCACATCGACTTCTTATACCCTACTTGTAAACAAAATGGTTGGTACTTTGTAATTTGAGACTTATTAGACTTGGAAGTAATATACTAATATAGATATTTGGTGCCGTGGTATGACTGCCAATGAAACACCTATCCATCAAAATATATTCATAAACAAGGATGCAAATACTTGTAACTACAAATCATTGTACGACCTCCAACAATGAAAACAAAACGCATACTTCTAGTAAATAGTAAGCTAAATTACGAAACTATTCTAAAGAAACAAAGAATAACAAAGGAAGATTCAAACTCACAAGTCGTAAACTACACAGACAAACTACAGTAAACGGAACGCTACATAATAACCAAAGACTGAGCAACACAAACTCCACAAAAAAAAACGTGGGTTATTTTAGGTGCGCTAGAAGAGTGAGCAGATCCTGCTTCACATATGAGACTCATCAGTGACGCTCAGATCAAAATAGTTATAAAGCCAAACCAGTACGAAGTTGAAGAGCATTGAGGACCCAAAATTTAAAAAAGTTGTGCCAAATATGGCTAAGGTAATCTATGCCTTGGATAACAAAAGCCTTAGTTTTTCGAAAAATTCAAAGTTTTGTTAACCCAAAATGAAATTGACAATAAAATAGATATTCATGTCAACACCGAAGACGAAGTGGGGACTTCTGGGCTGGTGATACCCTCAGGGAAGAAACGTCCACCAGCAGTTGCATCGACCCAGTGGTGTAAATAGTTAAGTAATAATCGAAGGTTTTGTAAACAGGAAATTCATAAAAATTACCATATAATTGATATTCATGTCAACACCGAAGTAGTGACTTCTGGGATGGTGATAGCCTCGGGGACGAAACGTCCACCAGCAGTGGCATCGACCTAGTGGTGTAAATAGTTATCAAAGGTACCAGGATTATAATTTAAAACGTCAGAAGCGCATTTCGTCTCATCAGTGATGCTCAGATAAAAATAGTTTATAAAGCCAAACAAGTACGAAGTTGAAGAGCATTGAGGACCCAAACTGATGTTTTAAAAAAGTGGTGCCAAATAGGGCTAAGGTAATCTACGCCTTGGATAAGGAAATCCTTAGTTTTTCGAAAAATTCAAAGTTTTGTTAACCCAAATTTATGAAATTGACAATAAAATAGATATTCATGTCAACACCGAAGTGGGGACTTCTTGGCTGGTGATACCCTCAGGGAAGAAACGTCCACCAGCAGTTGCATCGACCCAGTGGTGTAAATAGTTAAGTAATAATCGAAGGTACCAGGATTATAATTTAATATGCCAGATGCGCGTTTCGTCTAGTAAACCACATCGACTTCTTATACCCTACTTGTAAACAAAATGGTTGGTACTTTGTAATTTGAGACTTATTAGACTTGGAAGTAATATACTAATATAGATATTTGGTGCCGTGGTATGACTGCCAATGAAACACCTATCCATCAAAATATATTCATAAACAAGGATGCAAATACTTGTAACTACAAATCATTGTACGACCTCCAACAATGAAAACAAAACGCATACTTCTAGTAAATAGTAAGCTAAATTACGAAACTATTCTAAAGAAACAAAGAATAACAAAGGAAGATTCAAACTCACAAGTCGTAAACTACACAGACAAACTACAGTAAACGGAACGCTACATAATAACCAAAGACTGAGCAACACAAACTCCACAAAAAAAAACGTGGGTTATTTTAGGTGCGCTAGAAGAGTGAGCAGATCCTGTTTCACATATGAGACTCATCAGTGACGCTCAGATCAAAATAGTTATAAAGCCAAACCAGTACGAAGTTGAAGAGCATTGAGGACCCAAAATTTAAAAAAGTTGTGCCAAATATGGCTAAGGTAATCTATGCCTTGGATAACAAAAGCCTTAGTTTTTCGAAAAATTCAAAGTTTTGTTAACCCAAAATGAAATTGACAATAAAATAGATATTCATGTCAACACCGAAGACGAAGTGGGGACTTCTGGGCTGGTGATACCCTCAGGGAAGAAACGTCCACCAGCAGTTGCATCGACCCAGTGGTGTAAATAGTTAAGTAATAATCGAAGGTTTTGTAAACAGGAAATTCATAAAAATTACCATATAATTGATATTCATGTCAACACCGAAGTAGTGACTTCTGGGATGGTGATAGCCTCGGGGACGAAACGTCCACCAGCAGTGGCATCGACCTAGTGGTGTAAATAGTTATCAAAGGTACCAGGATTATAATTTAAAACGTCAGAAGCGCATTTCGTCTCATCAGTGATGCTCAGATAAAAATAGTTTATAAAGCCAAACAAGTACGAAGTTGAAGAGCATTGAGGACCCAAACTGATGTTTTAAAAAAGTGGTGCCAAATAGGGCTAAGGTAATCTACGCCTTGGATAAGGAAATCCTTAGTTTTTCGAAAAATTCAAAGTTTTGTTAACCCAAATTTATGAAATTGACAATAAAATAGATATTCATGTCAACACCGAAGTGGGGACTTCTTGGCTGGTGATACCCTCAGGGAAGAAACGTCCACCAGCAGTTGCATCGACCCAGTGGTGTAAATAGTTAAGTAATAATCGAAGGTACCAGGATTATAATTTAATATGCCAGATGCGCGTTTCGTCTAGTAAACCACATCGACTTCTTATACCCTACTTGTAAACAAAATGGTTGGTACTTTGTAATTTGAGACTTATTAGACTTGGAAGTAATATACTAATATAGATATTTGGTGCCGTGGTATGACTGCCAATGAAACACCTATCCATCAAAATATATTCATAAACAAGGATGCAAATACTTGTAACTACAAATCATTGTACGACCTCCAACAATGAAAACAAAACTCATACTTCTAGTAAATAGTAAGCTAAATTACGAAACTATTCTAAAGAAACGAAGAATAACAAAGGGAGATTCAAACTCACAAGTCGTAAACTACACAGACAAACTACAGTAAACGGAACGCTACATAATAACCAAAGACTGAGCAACACAAACTCCACAAAAAAAACCGTGGGTTATTTCAGGTGCGCTAGAAGAGTGAGCAGATCCTGCTTCACATATTGCACACGTCGTGTTGCTCATGTTAGTAAAACCCGTCTTATTTAATAGGTCACATTTGGGAATTGAAATATACCCGTTGTCATCTGTGAAAATTTCGATCACGGTCAAGCAACTCATGATGGTGTCCGTAAAATTTGCGAAGGGATGATTTCAACTTCACCACGTCGAACTTTTGGTTAAGAGGGTATCACCAGCCCAGTAGTCAGCACTTCTGTGTCAGTGACTTGGGTTATCATTGATATGTTTATAATTATAAATCAACGGTTAAATAACTTAGAATTTTTGAAATACTAAGGCTTTTCTACACCAGGAATAGATTACCTTAGCTGTATTTGGCCAAATTTTTAGGAATTATTTGTCCTGGATGCTCCTCAACTTCGTACTTTATTTTGCCTTTTTAACATGTTTTTATTTAAGTGTCACTGATGAGTCTATTGTAAACGAAACGCGCGTACGGCGTTAATATCAAATTTGAATCCTGGTATCTATGATGAGTTTATTCAATAGCTTTTATGTGAGAAGCAATCCTCTATCAAAGAAATCATGATAGGAAAAAACCTGATGCTCTCAGTGGCGGATCCAGGCGGGGGGGGGGGGGGGGGTTCTGGGGGTTGGAACCCCCCTTTTTTTGGCCGATCAATGCATTTGAATGGGAGCATATAGTCGGAACCCCTCTTTACTCTGGGTTGGGAACCCCCCCCCCCCTTTTTTTAAAATGGCTGGATCCGCCACTGTGCTCTTATTTTTCTTTAAAAGAAATACTATGAAAGATAGAGAGAGGTTATTCACCAGATTTTCAAGTTAATATTTTCCTCATTATTATAATATCCTCGGCATAATTTAATAGTTTTTGGGGTCGTTCTATTTCTTTCAATGGTAATAGTCAAAAACAGCTCTTGTTACCAGATAGCTTCCCTGTATGTATAGAAAAAGCTACACGAATCCAGTGAAATGTATTCGTTATTATTTGTCTATTGTTTACATCTTTAAGTCGGGTATAGGTGATGAATGATGTAGTATGTTGTCATCAGATATAACATGATTCTATTTTAAAGAAATTTCAAATATACACATTTCCTGGAATTCTATAATATGAATATGAATTTTAGTTTTTTCCATGTCAATTGAAGCTACAGCAAGTTAACATTTTAAAAGTATCCGAGAAGTAGTGATCAGGTGGGGGGGGGGGGGGGGGATTTATGCTTTACATCACGAAATAAATAACAAAACAGGAAACATTTGACGAGGAGGATTAGTTTAACTAGCGATCCGAACTAAGCTATACAAAATGCAAAGAAAAATAAGGAAGGTAATCACTCAAATTTTCCGGTAAATTATTTCCTGATGATCATAATTATATCTTTGTCAGAATCAACTATAATAAAC
Organism: Mytilus galloprovincialis; assembly: GCF_965363235.1. NCBI lineage: Eukaryota > Metazoa > Mollusca > Bivalvia > Mytilida > Mytilidae > Mytilus > Mytilus galloprovincialis. Next base: position 39,743,133 of record NC_134850.1, on the reverse strand, counting down.
TAAAATATCCCCACTTAATCTAAATATCATGTGATATGATATACGCGTACATGTATCAAGTACCCGCGGCCGTATAATGATTTGATAGTTACAGATATTTTCATTTTTTCAAGATCGAAATTCCCACTTTTGTTACTTGATTATTTTCCTGTTATTTATATCTTCTTTCTTTTTTGTGTTTTTAAGCATACATTTATTCAAATTGTACCAATATAGCTATAGATGCTCAACGTCTAAAACGATAAAACGTGACTTAAATGTGATTTAAAGCTCATGTTGGAAAGTTGTATTATTGCCAACCAAATAAATTTCAAGCAACAAAATCAATAGTAATCATTACTTTTATTGATTTTTTTTATGCCCCATTTATAGGCATTATGTTTCTGGTCTGTGCGTCCGTTCGTCCGTTCGTCTGTTCGTCCGTTCGTTCGTCCGTCTGTCCCGCTTCAGGTTAAAGTTTTTGGTCGAGTTAGCTTTTGATGAAGTTGAAGTCCAATCAAGTTGAAACTTAATACACATGTTCCCTATGAAATGATCTTTCTAATTTTTATACCAAATTAGAGTTTTTACCCTATTTTCACGGTTCACTGAACATGTGGATGGGTTATCCATGTACTAAGGACACATACTTGTTATTTTTGAGATGACCCATCACATCTTACTTGTACCTGTCGTAACCGTTCTCAACTGTAGGTGTAGAAAGGTCTATTAGTAGCAACGAGTACTCGACAATTAACCCAAGCATATTTGTTTGTTTAATTTTATCACATATGGTCTAAATGGACAATTATACACGCATTTGTACGCACGTACAATTGCTTCATTTCAAAAGTGTTCCTTTTTCTGACGAGCTCTAAATGACGAGTTTATTTTGTTAAAATGTAAAGAGATATTATTTCGAGTTTTAGAAACTAATGAATTTAACCAAAAGAGATGCGCAAAATAGTAGAGGGACATTCAAACTCATAGGCCAAAATAAACTGACAACACCATTGCTAAAAAAGAAAATGACTAATAGACAAACAATAACACACAATACACAAAAACTGAGCAACACGATCCCCACCAAAAGTTGGGGTGATCTCAAGTGCCATAATGTTCGTACAAACCAAATGATAAGTTCACTTAGGTGGGTCACATTTATGGAATAGAAATGGGCTTGTAGTAACGACATTATGAATATATGCGCTATCATATGTAAAAATGTCAATCTACAAAGATAAACCAACTCGTGATAACGTCCATAAAACTTACAAAGGAATGATGTCAGCTTCATCGCTGGGAATTATTGGTTTAACAGCTTCCTTGGGAGCAGCAACCCTTTGTCATGGAAATTATAACCAAATGTACAAACCCTGGAATACCATATCAAGTGGGCAATATATATTCCGTACTCAGGCGCTGCTGGAATGTTGCTACATAGAAATGGAAAGTCCACAAATTTGAAGCTGAAATTAAATCTGTTTTCGTAAAGTTTTGTTTTTATCTGAAACCCATTGTCAATTTCAAGATGTCAGTCAAGATGTAAGGAAGACTTTATTGTTTCTGGTTTATTTTTTATCTAAAGTTCGATCGGAAGATGCGTTCAACATAGTCAGCACAATTTGATTACTTCAGTTAGAGAACACCATCTACGTAGCGGAAAGTTAAGTTAAAGGATAATGCTCACTTCTTTTTCCTTCTTAGAAGTTTCTGTATGAATTCAGCCTGATATGAATGAAGGCAATTAAGAGGGGTAGTATTTTCTCATAGGAATGCCGATTATTTGCTGAAAAACGCGTCCTCCAAACGTAAAATATATGTTGTCAATCAAGAAATCAAGCATCCCGATAATGTCAATTTTAGAGCATTCTTTGTTTGAATCAGAGTGTTTTTTTATACAGTAGGGTTTATCCATCCCTAAAGTATTGATGGTTTATATTCTTTAACTAATCATGAGTACATTACATTCTAAAGAGCTTTTTGAATAAAGACGCATTTCTTAAAATTAGGAATATAAATTACAATTGTGTATTATTTCTTTTCAAATTTATAAGGAAATTTTCTTCGACTGGAAAAGAAATACAGGTGTGTTTATAAGTTGATTCTAATATTTTTATAGGTAAATGACGCTGATTGTCTGAATGAGCCGGAACTTGGAGTTAAACTTGTTAATAAACAAATTCGTGGAATATAAATTTTCAACGTTGTCTGGTAAATGTGTCGTATGCGATATTTAGATACTAGTATTTGATATATTTAAATTGTCATCATGAATAATTTGACAGTTTTGGAATGGAACGATGAAATAATTGCCAGTCTGATTCCAAATATTGTTGTGCTTTCTGTTTATTTATTGGTTGGAATAAGCGGAAACGTCCTTGTTTTATTGGTTTATGCCTGCCAGATGAAAAACTCTTCTGACGAAAGATATTTTATACCAATTTTAGCCGCTTGTGATTTGATAGCTACTGTGTATCTTGGGTCGTTTGGAATATACAACTCGATTCACCAAGTCACCTATTCAAACTATAATTTATGTAAAATAACATCTTTCTTTCGTGGCTTGGCAACTTTCATCCCAACATGTGTGTTACTTATCATTGCAATTCAACGATACTTCAAAACATGTATGAAGCTGAATCATTCAACAACACTTGTATTTAAGAGAGTTTCATTGGTTTTAGCAAATTTGTTTTCAATTATGGTTGCGATGCCATTGCCGTTTGTAACTGAATTAATTCCGGTTCACAGTTCTACATACAAAATTACCGGATGGCGATGTGGATCGTCTACCAAAGGGAATAATTTTGCAAGAAACGTATACTTTATTGTGGTTGGTTTGTTCGTTGTTGTCACAGTAACAACATTTATCGTTTTATATGCAAGAATTACATATACAATCTTTGGCCATTTTAAAAAAAGAAGACATCAGAAAGATAAAAAGGGGAACAAATCCAACATACGAGAAAAAAATGTAGAAAATATCAAAGAAAATCAAGAAGATTTAACGATTTGTGATTTTTCCACGAATTCACATGAAACTGAAAGCAATGAAAACAACCAAACGGCAACTGTTTCTAAACAATCGGAATCCGTAAAACGACAACGAAAGGATCGTGACTTGACGTATAAAATGGCAATCATGTTTTTCGTTATTACTTTGGTGTTTTTTATTTGTTATACACCAAAACTAATAATGATAATCCTAGCTGGAATCTACAAAGATTTTGTGGAAAAACTTTCGAATTCAGAAAGATCGGCTGTGTTGTTTGTTTATGATATGCAGATAATTAATAACATCGTGAATCCTTTTATTTACGCTTTTATGGACATCATGTTTCGTAAAGAAGCCAAGACATTGTTAAAAGGCGTGTTTACTTTTAAATGATAATCAACTTATTTCATTTTTTATCTGCATCATACTCAAATAGATGTTTGGTTTGGACACACACAAAAAGACAAAAAATTTTGAATGAATATCATTTTGTTTTTATTTCGCTTAAAGTTTCTTAATTCATTGTTTTGCTGATCGTCCTTTTGTCTATAGTAGACGAATCTAAAAGGAACGTAGTCTATAGTTATCGTATCAAAATCGAGAATAACATCCTTATTATTACATTGGTTTTATTTATAGAGCACGTTAATTAAAATATGGTCCCTTTGAAGTTATTGATTTTCTGAATTGATACTTTTTTCTGAGAAATCATAATTTATACATTACTTGTATTTGCCTTTCAGTAATTGGCAGTAATTTAGTTGAGTATTGTATTGGGGAGTTTGCTGTTAATGCTTCGTTGTTTTCCTCTTATAGTTGATGTGTTTCCTTCGGTTTTAGTTTGTAACCCGGATTTTTTTTCTCTCAATCGATTTATGACTTTTGAAAAGAGGTATTCTACTGTTGCCTTTATTTATTTCTTGCTGATCTGATGAGTTCAGCTCTTACAGTTATAATTTCGGATATTGCAAGTCACAGACTTTTCAAACCAGTCCGCAGTGGAAAAGATGAAAAAGAGAAAAGATATTTTCTTAATCTTTCCTTTGCCAACAACGGTCTCGATGGCGTCAACTTAGGCAATATACTTCATCATAAATTAGTTCAATCGAAAAAAAAATCCTTATTTCAAAGATCAGTCTGTACTATTCATTTCTTATACCTATACCAAACCTATTGCACTAAAATTTTGCAGTATCTCAGTATTGACGACTTCAAGTCTAAACCTCCTCATTGCACTTGTGCTAGTTCCCAATTCACATATAATCCGACTGGCCACAACATTGTCAATAACACTTCCCTGCAAAATGTGTTATTAAAAGGTCGAAAATATCGTGCGCCTAAATCCATCAATTGGAAATACAACTTCAACATTTTGATGGATTCAGTCGAGGATTATGCCAGACAATGGGCTAAGCGCAAGAAGGAAGACGTAGACACTCTTTCCGAATGGATTAAGGCGGTGATGTCATTGATACAAATCATAATTAAGAAACTGAATGGGTCTATCAATGACCATGCTACGGCAATCTTTAAAGACCCAAATGTTGCAAAACACTTATACCTTCGGTTCTATGCTCCTTAGGAATTTCAACCAAAGATGAAGAACTGGATCTTCCATCACTGTATTGGATACTTAAACTAGATAAGTATCCTTACAAACAACGGTATATTGCTGGGTCTTCTTCTTCAAAGTTATTGTGAAACTGCCTATTCTAGAGGTGGCATGAATCAGATGTGGATACTAAAAAATTCCAAAGATCTTTAAGTGTACATACAATCTAATTCTCTTTCATCTTGCAATTTTATCAAAACATTTGACTTTTCTACACTTTACACAAGTATTCCACATTCCAAACTAAAAGACAAATTGATTGAATTGGTATTGCTTTGTTTCATAAAACAGAATGGCCAACGTAGATACAAGTATCTTGTCTTAAGAAGGGATAAACCCTACTTTGTAAAGGATCAATCTGATTCAAACAAAAAATTCTCTGAAACTGACATTATCAAGATGCTTGATTGACAAGACATTTGTTACGTTCGGAGGACGTGTTATTCAACAGACTCTTGGTATTCCACTGGGAACCAATTGTGCCCCTCTTCTTGATGACTTATTTCTTTATTATGATGAGGCTGACTTCACACAGAAACTGATAAAAAGTTAGCTATATCCTTTAACTCTACTTTCCGCTATATAGGTGATGTTCTTTCACTAAATAATTAAAAATTTTGTGACTATATTGAATGTATCTATCCCATCGAACTAGAGATAAAGGATACAACAGATACAGTTAAGTCGGTCTCATATCTTGACTTACATCTATAATTTGAGGGTCGGTTGAAAACAAAACTTTACGACAAAAGAGATGATTTCAGCTTTCCAATTGTGAACTTTCCATTTCTAAGTAGCAACATTCCAGCAGCACCTGCATACGTGGTATGTATCTCCCAATTGATACGATATTCCCGTGCTTGCATTTCCTATCATGATTTTCTTGATAGAGGGTTGCTGCTCACAAGGAAGCTATTAAACCAAGAGTTCCAAATGGTAAAGTTGAAATCATCCCTTCGTTAATTTTACGGACGCCATCACGAGTTGATTGACCGTTATGGAATAACCGTTTCACAAAAGATATCGTGTTCCTTACGTCGTAACTACATTCCCCTTTCCCTTTCATGAATGTGACCTACAAAATTGGACTATTTACCGGATTTGTAATAACATGAGCAACACAACGGGTGCCACATGTTGAGCAGGATCTACTTACCCTTCCGGAGCACCTGAGATCACCCCAAGTTTTTGTTGGGGTTCATGTTGCTTATTCTTTAGTTTTCTATATGGTGTCATGTGTACTATTGTTTGTCTGGTTTTTTTTCATTTTTAGCCATGGCGTTGTCAGTTTATTTTCGATTTATGAGTTTGACTGTCCCTCTGGTATCTTTCGTCCCTCTTTTACAACTGACTATTAGTCTATTTTAATGTTGTGTGCTGTTACACTACTGTTCAAGATCAGGGGAAGGCGGCGCGCTCCCAATCTTGTTTAATATGTTCATTCGCTGTTAGAAAAACACAAAACATTAAAAAAAGACATACCGCTGAAGCATTACTCAATTATAGGGGTTAATATGAAAAATATCTATAGAAGGCATAACACACTCGACTTGACAAAAGGTAACCAAGAACTACAGAATAACATGTGATTGGTAAGAATCAGATATCAGACAAAGTTGATGTACCAGGAGAAATACAATTTATAAATATATATATATATTTTGAGAGTCTACAGAAAGGATTCATCAAATTCTAGAATAAGAGTATCAATTTAAGTTGTATTTGTTTAATTCAATAGGTAATTCTTCCTAAAGTGGTAAGGGAATACATTTTATCTTACAAATCATTCATAAATATACAAACAATTCTTGGAATCTTAGGATATGGATATACATTCCACTTGTGTTTCCCTCAATTAAAATTGACAAGGAAGTTTAATTTTTTATCGTAGGTTCAAGCATTTTTTTAACAGTTTGAAAGAAACCTCACTTGTAAACCTATACCAAAAGGGATAAAGATATCAAAACATCACCCCTACTTGTTCAATATCTTGTGCCGCGATATTGAGTTATTGATAAATACTGTAGATTGTCATTATGGAAAATTTGACACTTTCGGAATGGAACGATGAAACACTTCTTAGTATGATTCTCGTTGTTCTCGCTGTTTATCTATTAGTTGGAACATGCGGAAATGTCCTTGTTTTATTGGTATATGCATGTCAGATGAAAAACTCGTCAGACGAAAGGTTCTTCATACCAATTTTAGCCGCTTGTGATTTGATTGCTACATTGTATCTCGGATCGTTGGCAATATACAATTCGATATTCATAGTATCAAATTCAAACTCGGTATTATGTAAAACAACGTCATTCTTTACTGGATTGTCTATATTCATGTCGATATGTGTCTTACTCATAATTGCACTTCAACGATACTTCAAAATATGTATGAATCTGAATCATTCTAAGACACGTTTTTTTAAGAGAGCGTCATTAGTGTTTGCAAGTTTGTTTTCAATTTTGGCTTCATCGCCATTACCGTTTTTCATGGAAATAGTTCCATTTCATAGCAATAGATGCGGTGTTACCGGAGTGCGATGTGAGACATCACCTAAAGGTAATACTTTAGCAAGGAACATATACTTTATTTTAGTTGGGGTGTTAGCTGTTGCTACGGGAACAACTGTTAACACTTTATACTCAAACATTACATACAAAATGTTCATTCACTTCAAAAGAAGCAACAACCAGAATGATGAAAAGATAAACGAAATCAACGTAGAAGTACATTTTACTTAAAATAATGAAGCCACTGATTACAAAGAAAGTAAAAAAAACATTCAGTTGTATGCGATCATGAGGTAAATCCACATAATGTGAATGAAAAAAGCAGCAAAACTTGTCAAATACCAGTTATATCTAATCAAACTGGATCCGCAAAGAGACGAAAAAAGGATCGCGGAATTACATATAGAATGACCATTATGTTTTTCGTTATAACGTTGTTATTTTTCCTTTGTTATATACCTAAATTAATATTGATCATCATTTTCGGAATCTACAAAAACTATTCTGAAAATCTTTCCACCTTTCAAAGATCGGCTGCAATGTTTGTTTATGAAATGTTTATCATTAATAATATTGTGAATCCCTTTATCTACGCTTTCATGGACACCAAGTTTCGTACCGAAGCCACGACATTTTTAAAGCGTGTATTTAATTGTTGAATATCTCATTCGTTACAGGGATTATTCACACTCAACATGTGACTTTGGTTTAACATGTAACTGAACTTTAGGGAATGTCATTGCTTTCCATGCATAACGGTGCGGAGCTATTCGTTTCAGTGGATATACACTCCATCTTGAAATTATCACATGTTGATTGGTGGCTTTAAGATGCAGCTGAGATACAGCGACGCACAGTGGCTATAAGATAAGATAAAGAATTACAGACTTTTCTCGTCTCAGAATAAGACATCAAATGCAGAAGACTAACTATGTGTATTTTAGTTCCGATCAACATTCATTAATTCATGTTTGTTTTATTAGGCATATAATGCGCGTTGAAATTCAATACTGAATAATCAATTATTAATACGTGTTTGTTTGCTTTGTTTATATGCAATATGCACGATTTGTTTGTCTAAACAATGTTCCTATAAAATGTTTACAAATCCATTATCTGTTTTTATAACTTCTGTCGATATAGGCACACCTCTAGAATCGTGTCAATTTGTAAATGTGGGAAAATACCATATTTCCAATATCAAATCTATCGTGTACTATTAAACGAGAAGACCTCATTTTATATTCCCAATTTTATTGATTCTATTACGGTTGTATCAAATATGAAAACCAGCACCAGCACCGTATCAGGAACAACTAGCACAATAACAGGACCAACTAGCACAGAATGAAGACATGTCTTAACTGATAAAATGCACAATTTTAAGAAATTGCACAGGTTTTACACAAAACAATTTTGTCGTGTGGATCTGGGTATAGGAGCATTTTGTTTATTATTTTTCAGTTCTATTTCAAAAAATGAGCACTTTTGTCATACTTCTACTGAAACAGTTTAGAGGGTCATATGTTTAATTGTTTGCCTATGACCCCATACGAAACTAACTTAAAAACTGTTTCCTTCCATTTTTTATGCGATAAAACGTCAAAAATTATTTTTTAAATGATCACCAGCACCAGTCAAGACTGATTCACCAGCAGAGAACGTTCTCTCGTGGGACTATCTTACCCACTATGATATGAGTAAACACTTCTTGTTTTCATTTGAGTTACACATATTACACCATTACAGTTATCGTTCCTTTATATGTTCATTTCTAAAATTTCGAAATTTTCAAAATGAAAGTGCTTTAAAATCAAATGAAATGAAAAAATCTAAAGTATGACAAATAATAAACATAAAATGAAAGCAAACTAATAAAGATTTCTTTAAAAACAAGTTTAAATGCAAGATGTATTTTTTCCAAATACCAATATGTACATTATTTCCATTGATATACAAGGTTTCTATTTAGATAGATAATAGATTGTACCCTAACCTAATGAAGTTTACTGAAGGTGAGGGTGCCGGCCTTTCCAAGGTATTGGTAGGCAGTAATGTTCTCCCCGAATGACTGTGTTAATTCATAGCCATACTGGAGTAGAACCAGTACTGCCTTAGCCTATCACTATATTAATAGTGCATTTTCTTTTGGGTTTGAAATAGCCAAGAAGAATTTATTTTGGAAAGGTAAAATGATCTTTCTCTTTCACTTCTTCTTTCTTTTTCTTTCTGTCTGTTTTTCCTTTTCTCTCTCTCCCATTTTCTTTCTTTCCTTTTCTATCTCTTTCTTTCTTTTTGTTTCTCTATTTCTCTATTTCTCTCTCTCTCTCTCTCTCTCTCTCTCTCACTCTGTCCTTTTCTTTCTTTCTTTCTCTATCTCTCTCGCTCTCGATAACGAGGGAGAGTGAGAGAGAATGAGAGAAAGTGAGAGAAAGTGAGAGAAAGTGAGAGAGAACGAGAGAGAGCGAGAGAGAGCGAGAGAGAGCGAGAGAGAGCGAGACCACAAGAGAGCAAGAAGAGCGAGAGAGAGCGAGAGAGAGCGAGAGAGAGAACGAGAGTGAGAGAGAACGAGAGAGAGAACGAGAGAGAGAATGAGAGAGAGAATGAGAGAGAGAGTAAGAGAGAACGAGAGAGAGTAAGAGAGAACGAGAGAGAGTAAGAGAGAACGAGAGAGAGCGAGAGAGAGTACGAGAGAGTGAGAGGAGAGTGAGAACGAGAGAACCAGAGAGAGTGAGTGGGTGATAGAGAACTACGGAGAGTGAGTGAGAGACAATCAGGGAGAGTGAGAGAGAACCAGGGAGAGTGAGAGAGAACGCCGGGGAGAGCGAAGGGACCCAGGGAGAGAGAACTAGGGAGAGGGAGAGAAAGAGATGAGCGCGAGTAAGAGGGATTGAGCGTTTGAGAGTGTGTGTGTGTGTGTGTGTGTGTGTGAAAACGTGCGAGAACGTGAGAAATAGTGCGTGCGTGAGAGAGAGAAACCACGAGTGAGGGATGAGAGTGTAAGAGTTGAGGGGGAGCGTAAGGAGTGAGAGCGAGAGTAGAGTTAGCAGAGAAAGCTAAAGCTGAGCTGGAAGAGAGAGCGTTTGAGTGAAAATGACAGAAAAAGTCAGTCCGACAAAGTGAGAGCGACAAAAAAATAAGACCGAATGTAGGACACGGGAACTAGCAAAAACCTCTTATTCAAAAATTGAAATGCAGATATCAGTTGGTATCTTTTTCAAAAACAAAACAGTACCCCAAGGCTCCATTTTAGGACATGTGTTGTTTTTAATTTTTATAAATCATCTGCCTTTGTCTAATCCTAATCATAACACCGATGTTTTTGCTGATGCTAGCGCCATTGTACAAGTCATTGGACAAAACAAAAGTTGCACCAGTCAAAAACTTTATACGGTTGTAGAAAATTCTCCTATGCATACTCTATATAAAAGCCAGAGAGAGAAAATGGTTTTCATGGGACCAAGTTTAGTTATAGTTATTTCATATCTTTTTGATAGTTTTGTGGTGTTTTGTAATTTACGAAACACTACAAAACTATCCAAAAATATGAAATATCTGTTTTAACCTATAGCATCTTTCAATGTTAAAATATTTTAAGAATCAGCTAAATAACCCTTTTCGGGCCTTACACACAAAGCTTCGACTTCTTTCTTTAAAAAACCCGGGATTTTGAACCCGCGGGATTATCAGTTAGACCTGAACTTTTGACACCGAAGGATGCACATTTCATTGGTGGTGGATAACTTTACAGATCTAGACAAACATATAGTGAAGGAATTATGTTTACTGGAATTGGATGCAAGATAAGTCACAGATTTTTTGATATTTGGAAGCTCTCTGTAATCCCAGATTTAGTTGCTTTTTAATTTTCATCTGCACGGTCGAAATGTTAAATTGTTTTTATTAAAAACAAGAAAATTAATTTCACCAAAGCTATTAAGGTTAATGACCCCTTCTGCAGCCATGTGAATTACTAAATTTTTAAATTGCAATAGTATCAATAAATCTAATGAATAATAGAGATGGGCCATTTTGTACATATCCCAAGGGGAAACTTCGTGGAAAGCTTTATTTTTTTATTGTTTCACTGCATTTAATAGCAAAAGGCTGTTTTTTGGCAAATATAACGAAGATTTTTGTAGACGTAAATTAAATGGGATTTTAAAATTATCATGATTATAATCACATGTTGATCATAGGTAATTTATACAAAAACTTGAAGTTCATTTTGAGTAACTAGTTGCTATCAAATTTTAACAGTCCAACATTTATGTTGTTATAAAAAGTCTAATGTATTTATCATATATGAAGCTCCTTAAAAGAGGCGTGCCCGCTTTTCCATCCCTCTTAAAATGGCCTCTGCAAATTCAAATCTAAACACGTAGCTGTACATTGGAGCCTAATAACTGAAAATCAACGCATATTTTCAAGTAATATCTATTAGATTTTTTAAACTATTCGTTTGGTTGTTTTGAAAGGGAATTTTTGCTTATTTTAAAATATAGGACAATCGAGTTGGTGTACGCGGGTTCGATTTCCATCCTAGGCATTCATTTAAATCGGCTGGTGCAAAGCGGGCAGTTGCGCGTAGTGGCCCCGCACTGACTCTGTTGTTCTTATGTCAAAATATTCAAGAGACCAACGCCAGGTCTCCCTATATTTCCTTTTTATTTTCGAAGACAATATACAACAAAACCATGATATAATTGTGAAAATTATACCATAGATAACTATGGTATATGGTATAATTTTCGGATATTGGGATATATACTCTTGTTGCATTCCCATAGGTTACATTGTACAGCTATAATTTAAGGTATACATAGCTATGGAGTTATTGAATCTGCTCTTTCTTACCTTAAGCATAACTGATGAGTATGCAAATCTTTTGTAGCAATATTTTTTGGATAATTTAATAGATCATTGCATGAGTCGAACGTCATTTTGATGTACTACAGCGAGATGGCTATGCAATTTGATCAAACCTCAAACATTAAGTATTCTGCAATTTGGATAAAAATATATCCTTTTATAAGAATCCGGAATTTTGAAAAAAGTACTTTTAACAGACTGTATCAATATAGCACTCACCAACCGATATTTTTCTTTTGAATATTTTTTCTAGGATTTCATTTACCAATACCATACTGCTTTAGGAGGGTTCTTTCTACATCTTTTGCCTACTGAACACTACATTCTATCATCTCCTTTGAACATAGAGAAATATTTAAAAAGGAATTGTTCCGTCGACATATCAAGGATTCTAATATGACGTGCTTCTTTCGCTTTGTAAACAACACTGTGATAAAATTCTCGATATATCTATACTTAGCGCAGACTCCGTGGTGTACATAAAAATGGCTGTTACAATATACTTCCCACGTAAATCCACATGTATTGAAACCTACTTGTAAACCCTTTGCCGATTTTATTGTTTTAAAAATTGCAATTAAAAAAGACAAAATCACTTTTATTCTTATTCGGATGCATAATAAAAAGAAGTAATGCACAAGAACTCGGAGAAACCAACAAAATAAAAATAAAATAAAATTCCGCGAAAGTCTATTAATGTTTTTGGCGCATTTGAGTCATTTCAAAAATGACGTCATACAAATGAAAACGCTACAGTTGAAAGTTTTCTGTTACGTGAACCATTGAAATGTTGTTTACTATTGTATTAAAATTGATTATCAAGGTAGGTTTTGTTTGATTTTCTATTCTATTGCATTATTCGCATATTTACTGATTTCAGCAAGTCAACATGGCGGCTCCTTAGTTACGAAATGTCAACTTTGGATTTGACGGTAGCTTACGAGAAAAACATGTAAATCAAAATGACAATTGTTGGTTTTGAGAATGAAACAGATTTTTATTTTAGCGGTTGTTCACGAAATAATCCATGCAAGCTACGGATTTATTAGAATGTTTGAGCTTTATCTAATAGGGAGTAAAAAAGAACAGCCGCACACACAGCTTTACCCACCCTCGCTTCAGTTTTTTTAATGATCATATTTGTCCTATTAGAATCGAAATAATTCATGGAAGCCATAGATTATTGGAAATTTACACATGGCCTGGGCCGTGATATTCTTTAATTTTATCCCTCGCTAACGCTCAGGATAAAATTCGAATATCACGGCCCAGGCCATGTGTAAATTTCCAATAATCTATGGCTTCCATGAATTATTTCTTAATTTTATTGTAAAAAATATACTGGTTATACACTTCCATTATAGAAACATATTTTTATTTTCAAATTTTGTACAAGTTCAACCCATTTTTAAGCAATATTTTGTACTTTTGTTCATGTTATTACTTGTAATTTCCCTTATACAAATCATAACATGTACAAATTTTTGTGTAATGTTATAACCTGTACAAAATCGCAACTTGTACACGACATATATATGTAAAATTTCCCCTTGTTTTTTTGCCCTATTAATTCATAAGGAAATGTTTATTTATTTACAAATAACACTATTAGTTTGAGAGTATATAAATATAAAATGCCACCTTTACCATGCGTAATGCCGCAACATTGATCTATTGATAACTTCTTGATTGTCATCAGGGATAATTTGACAGTTTTGGAATGGAATGATGAAGTAATCGTCAGTATGATACCAAGCATGATTGTGCTCGCTGTTTACCTTTTAGTTGGAATATGCGGAAACGTCCTTGTCTTTTTAGTACATGCATTTCAGATGAAAAACTTGTCAGACGAAAGATATTTCATACCAATTTTAGAAGCTTGTGATTTGATAGCTACTTTGTATCTTGGATCGTTTGCAATATACAACTCGATTCACCAAGTCACCTATTCAAACTATTATTTATGTAACCTAACATCTTTCTTTGCTGGGTTGGCTACTATCATTCCGATATGTGTGTAACTTATTATTGCATTTCAACGATACTTCAAAATATACATGAACCTGAATCAGTCAAGGACTCTTCTTTTTAAGAGAATGGCATTGGTGTTGGTAATTTTGATTTCAGATTTGGTTGCAATGCCATTACCGTTTATAACCGAAATAATTCCTGTTAGTAGCCCTAGATACAGAATTATCGGAATGCGATGTGAATCATTACGTAAAGGTAACAAGTTAGCAAGAAATGTATACTTCGTTTTGGCTGGTTTATTTGCTATTGTTACAATAACAACATTTATCGTTTTATACTCAAGAATTGCATATGGAATCTTTCGCCATTTTAAAACAGGTAGACATCAGATCTACGCAAAGGAACAGGATGCAAACGTAGAAGATTCGAATACAGAAAATAACATTGCCGATAACAACATAGGAAATCAAGAAGATTTAACAATATGCAACAATCCAGTGACTTCAAAAAAAGACCAGAAGCAATAAAAACAACCACACAACAATTATGTCTAAACAAATCGGATCTGAAAAGCGACGAAAAAAGAATCAAGTAATGACGTATAAAATGGCAATAATGTTTATCACTATTACTGTGGTATTTTTGGTTTGTTATGCCCCACCTACGATAGTAGAGGGGAATTATGTTTTCTGGTCTGTGCGTCCGTTCGTCCGTCCGTCCGTCTGTCTGTCTGTCTGTCTGTCTGTTCGTTCGTTCGTCCGTCTGTCCCGCTTCAGGTTAAAGTTTTTGGTCAAGGTAGTTTTTGATGAAGTTGAAGTCCAATCAACTTGAAACTTAGTATACATGTGCCCTATGATATGATCTTTCTAATTTAAATGCCAAATTATAGTTTTGACCCCAATTTTATGGTTCACTGAACATAGAAAATGATAGTGCAAATTTCAGGTTAAAGTTTTTGGTCAAGGTAGTTTTTGATAAAGTAGAAGTCCAATCAACTTGAAACTTAGTATACATGTTCCGTTTGATTAGGTCATTCTAATTTTAATGCCAAATTAGAGAATTTATTCCAATTTCACGGTCCACTAAACATAGAAAATGATAGTGCGAGTGGGGCATCCGTGTACTGTGGACACATTCTTGTTTTATACCAAGTATAATAGTTCTTACTATTTCCGAAATCAACAAAGATTTTGTTGAACAACTTTCAACTTCACAAAGATCGCTTGTAATGTTTGTTTACAACATGCATATTATTAACAATATTGTAAATCCTTTTATCTACGCTTTCATGGACACCACGTTTCGAATGGAAACCAGGACATTGTTAAGGCGTGCAATAAATTGTCATTAATGTCCTTATGAACACCGAATGAGATTTATAACACAATTTGTACTTAACATGAGCAACATGAGCAACATAACTGTTGACACTGGGGGAACAGTATCTGCTTTTATTTCCTGACGAATTGAGACCATCCCCAGATTTTTTGTGATGGGTGGTTGCTTAGCTTTTTGCGTTCTGTGTATTATTTTGTGGAATTGTTCGTCTTTTGGTCGTCTTTTAATTTTTGCCATGGGATTGATGTTTCTCTTCGACTTACGAGTTTTCTGTTGAACCCTTTGTATCGTCTGGCTTTTTTCTACCTAAGATCATATTCAATTCGGGTAACGTCCCTTGGCAATAAATTTTCCTTTTCTTCGTTGTGTTCATTTCTAAAGAATACACGGTGTTGTGCATTTATGATTACTAATATGCTAGTTTATACAAATGAAAATTAAATTACAAATGACAAATAATTATATAAGTACAGTACCACGTCAAATGGATACCACCAAAAACAGACTAGACAGTAAAAGTAATAGCAATAAAAACAAATAGAAAAATATTATACGCGTTAAAAAGATGACAAACAACGTCAGTACCCAAATCCTATACTTCAAGACCATCGCGTATTATTTGTGAAGTTGATACCGAATATTTATCAACAAGGTCTTGGTAACTTCAGATGAACAATTAGAAGAAAAAAAACCAAGACGTTCTTTGACATACCCCTAGTTCATCAAGTTTCTGGTCAGACATATAATTGAGGCAGATTTTAAGCTGGTGATACCCTCGGAGCTTATAGTCCAATAGCCAACTTTTTATCAAGTCTGACATTTTGTAATATCAAAGAATAAGTATATGCATAATAAATCTAAAAATCTAACACAGAGCTTTTGTCCTACGTCTTTTCATTCTTTATCAATAGCCCCACAGTTTACCTGTACTCTTGTATTGAATTACATTTTTGTTTTTATTATTTTATAGTAATTTAAAAAAAAAACTAATCGTGAAACCCACGTGTCTTATTATCCTGATCCTTTTCAGACTGAGGAAATTAAACATCCGTTGTATTACGAAAGATATATTCATACAGAGACAAGCTGCACTCTTTCAAAAGTAAAAAGAATGTCGCAAGATATCTACACTGTCTTCATATAAGCATAATAAAATTTATGCAATTGATTTAAATATTCTCTGTGTAAAACAAAAGTACTATTCTTTAATCCTTTTCAAAGGAGTGTGACTACAATAGACGTGACATATTACGAAGACACATGCCAAGAAACATTGCAAAGAATAGATTAAGCAAATGTACTACAAGACAAAATACGACAAGGATCAACAGGTTCAAGATGTATTTTGTATATGTGTCAATTCATTCAAATATTTTATAAAGCCTTGGCGCATACCTATTTGCCCACAAAATAGTTTAAAGTAGTCATTTACTCATTAAGATAAATATGTCAACATCATAGTGGCATCACATGTAACCTTTCTTCCCTAAAATTTCAAGAAAACTTTATCATGCTAATTTACCAATACTATTAACTACTCTTGAAGGCGCTCATAATTTTATTTTAGTACTATCTCAAGGGCTAATAATGACTTTTATCGTACATTCTTTTTTCTGTTCAAATCATTTGTCCAGTTTTATTCCAATTTCTTTTTTAATTCAAAGCAATCATCAATTATTCGCAAATGGTGAAAGTAATTACTTTTATGATATCTTTTCAGAAAATGAAATGTATTGTTCTTAGTTTATTTCCTGTACAATCATTATCTCTTTTTTTATTTGTATGAAACATATTTTATACATATAAAAACTATAAAAATGTACTATTTTTGCTGAACCAATTAGATGAACAGAACGCATCACAAAACAAATGATAACTTTGACTGCTTAATGTTCTTGTTATCAATATTGATTAAACATTAAACTTATTTGTGTCCGAATAGCAGATATTATTATTGTCTCAAAACAATATATGAACCAAATTTCAGAGATGAATATGCATGAGACTCAAACAATGTACTGTCAATTATATTAGAACACTATACAGATGTTTGTTGAGCTTGATTTGAAGTAACCTTCAATTATATTTCTTATACATTTATAAACCTGCAAATGTATGGTTAGTGTCTGTTTTTTCTTATTATCTCAATTTAAACACAAATATTTTTTTTAGATATTTACAAATAAAACTGTAGTACAAGAATGCCTTAATCAAATGTTCAGAATTTTAGGCTTACAATTGAGTACTCCAATCATTCGTTTTATATTTTTAAAACACATTAATGGCCTTCCAATCAAAATTGTAACTAAACCAAATTAAAAACTGAAGATAACCGAAAACTCAAAATTATAATAGAAAAAGTTATGCTAAATCTTGCATTTATGTCTGATATAAAAAGAAGTCATATAGGTTTTGATTGATTTATGAGTTTTGATATAATAGTCACCAGAAAACATCTGACAGTGTTGTATATGTCAGCACATGGATAGTACCTACGTCGACGAGACGAATTGACCATCAGTTAATATGTTAAGAGCTACATGTATATATTAAGAGGATTCCATTGTACTGGCCTTCTGATATAAGCGATCACCAATTGACTATTATTATTTTTAAGTCACCACCAAACGCAATTATCTTTTCACGTATCTACTTGTATGCCACATTTTAAAAAATCAACATACCTCCTACCCCCTTTTCCAAACCCCCAAACCCAATTGTTACATTATATATTACATTTATTGAACAATCTAAAGAAAAAAATCAGACAAGACTGTGAGTGCATCCAAGAATGAAGTCATATTTAATTTGAAAATAAACACCCTCTATTTATGTATTTTTTCATATAAATTTCTTGACGATAGTAATTTAAAGTTTGCGTTAGTTTTCATGTATTTTCTTATCGTTTATAACCGATTCAGGATATTTAAGCTCTTAAACTGCAATATTCTGCAAATAAAAACTCCGTTTCCAAGGAAAAAATTGGTTGCTATGGTGATAAAACTAAAGAAAATCCCACGCATTTTTCTATTTAATTTGATAGAGAAGTATCCAAACTTCATAACTACAGTGCTAACTATTCTATATACATTTGCACTTTTCTGAAAAACACCAGAGAAAATTTGATAATTTCACAAAAATCCCAATTTCCGAAAAGTTGAAAATATGCATTTTTTCACAAAAATTTTCAAAAGTTTACAAATTTGGTTGACATGCAAGCTCCACTAATATGAAGCTTAAACCAAGTTCTATCAATGTTACATATAAACATTAATGACAAATGCATGATTCTATTCATAATCAGGCTCTGAAGTGTGATGATTTAGCTGATTTTTGAAAGATTTTACCACGCTTAACAACCAAAAAATAGTATGTCCGTTACCATGGCAACCACCCAAATTTTCTCATTTCATATTTTTTTTTAGCAGTATTCATTTACTGCTTCTGCTAGGCCAATTATAGATAAAATCTGAAACCTTCATGTATCATACTGGTTCTTACGAAGAGCTGTACATAAATGCCAAGAATATAAAGGAACTGAAACAGTTGTAAAGCTAAATGACCAAAAGGACCTACACATTACATCAAGCAAAAATGCTCATTAATCAAAACTCAATCATTAATACGTTGTTATATTTCCTTTATGGAATAAAAATCTTTATCCGATTGATGTTGCGGATATTCAGATGAGATTTAAAAGTTCTTAAAACTCGCTTGGTTTGATGTAATCTTAAAAGTAATGATCCTATTCGAAGATAAATAAAACAAGGATATTTTTATGTCTTCAAAATTCACATCAAAATAATAATAACATGTAAATAATCATGATAATAGAACAGATTCAAAACATTAATTAACTGTTAACGTAAAAGCTTCTGAAAAAATACGAAAATAGTTCTAAAGCAGCAAGAAATATCCAGCTTAAGTAAATTACATGTGGTTGATGACATTTGCAAGCAGTCACCAGTTGTGTGGAAGTGTTGTACACATCGAAAATATACCTAGAGGTAACTTCAACACGATTAAATATGCCTCCATTGCATATATTATACTATGTGTCTGTTATAACAGCACACCAATATGATTGGTTATAGTACACATTTAGGTATATGGATTGACTTTTTGTGACAGTAATTACTTCTTAATTATCGTATTCCGCAATATAAAACAGTAACAACATGTAAATATTTGAATAGTTCTATAACAAAGAGAATTTAGCTTGTGTTCTTTTAACTAATGTTTATTTTTGATGAGCATATAAAATGCCAATATTATTTTAAAGGTTCATACAGGTACCAGGTTACTTTAATGTCAATCTGTCATTTTACCTAAACATGCCAATGAACTAATAACAAATAAGTGAAAAGAAAAAAGGCTATGGCATTTCACAAGGTCATGTTTTTCTCTGGCTGTTTATGATGTCTTTACACTAAATCCATTGGATGTTGGATGTGTACGGATTGATAGTTTAGTCTTAGATGCATGATTTTTTTATTAGTTGTTAGTGGCTTTGAACTAGCTGTCAGATAACTGCGAGTACTCTCAGATCTGTTCATTGTGTCTTTTTGTGTCGGGATGTATAAGTACCCGGCCACGTCCACTTATATGTTTGTCCATTTGATGAGTTAAGCCTTTTTCAACTGATTTTTATAGTTCGTTCTTATGTTGTACTGTTATACCACTGTCCCAGGTTAGGGGGAGGGTTGGGATCCCGCTAACATGTTTAACCCCGCCACATTATTTATGTATGTGCCTGTCCCAAGTCAGGAGCCTGTATATTCAGTGGTTGTCATTTGTTTATGTGTTAAATTTTTGTTTTTCGTTCATTTTTGTACATAAATACGGCCGTTAGTTTTCTCGCTTGAATTGTTTTACATTGTCTTATCGGGGCCTTTTATAGCTGACTATGCGGTATGGGCTTTGCTGATTGTTGAAGGCCGTGTCATTTTGGTCTTTTGTGAATAGTTGTCTCATTGGCAATCATACCACATCTTCTTTTTTATATTATACTTTACTTAATTTTTACCAGTATATTTGAAAGGAATTATTAATCAAACTTTGCGATCTTTTTCCCAAACATTTATAAAAACAGGTAATACATAAACATAAAAATGTTAAAAGTCAATTTTTCTTAAATATTTTACTTTTCTAAATTGTTTCATATTCATTTTTTTTAATTATCATTCAAATGATGACTTAATCTCATTGTATATTTTTCAAAGCAATAATTGCAAAATTTGTCTAAAATTTAGTTTCGTTAAATTTGCCAAACATTCGGAAACAAATATCATGGGATTTAGTTTGCGAAACGCGCGTTTTTATTATCCAATTGAAAGCCTGGTATATTTGTTATTTTTATCAAAATTCACAAACAAATTGTCGATGTAAGAAAAATAAAAGTTTCAAAGATTATAAGCAATATTATAAATCAACTATTGACGAACCTAACTTAAATATAGGCAACAGTAGTATACCGATGTTCGAACGTCATAAATCGATTGAGAGAAAACAAATCCGGGTTTATACAAGCTAAAACTGAAGGAAGCACATAAACTATAAGAGGAAAACAACAGAAACACTGAAAATCAGAAAATTAAGCACTGTTACTGCTAGTTTTGTGCAAACTGATTTAATAAATTACATACAAGATACAAGACGACGCTTGCTGGTATAAACCAACGACTTTTAGTTGCTAACTCAGAAACTGCGGCACAAATGTGTTACGTGGAAATGGACGGACGGAGATTAAACAATATTCTTCATCCTTTATAATGTGTTGAAAAAGATATTCAGTTTAATCAATATTTGGTCTCAGTAAGTTATATCTATAAGATCAATCCTGTTTATGATGGGTTTTGTTTAGCTCAATTTTTAGTTTGTTTCTTTGTAATGTTTTGTAAACTGTTGTTTGTCTTCTAGAAGTTGCAGTAGTGTCCATGTTTCCTCTTCTAATAGTTTTAAAGTGCCATCTTATGTGTCCTCCATCTTTACAAAATTGTTCATTTATAATAACGTTTGGCGGAGAGCCTATTTTTTTTGGTCTGTGTGAAATTAACATTTAAATATAACTGTGGATACAATTTATTGATAAAAATTATTGTTTTACATATCATGATATCTATTAACTTTATGTGCTATATTACATTGAATATATTCACAGATTTTGATAAATTTGCAACTGATTATTTACTAAAATAGCTTTTCTATTCATCTTGATTTCGTTTAATAAGATCTGAGATTAAGATTTGTTAAATTGCTTACTCCTTTAGTTTGCCACAGTCTTCCTAGAGAGACTTATTAAGGTAGATGCATGTGAATTAACGCAACCAAACACTGTTCTATAACAGTCTACTACATGTATATAGCTTTTACATACAGAAAGCTTGCTGGTCTTGCACAGATCTCACCAGTTACTGAAAGATGACATTGTTACATATAGAACAAAATGTCTATCTTCAATCTTGCTGGTCTTGCTGGTCTTGCACAGACCTCGTCACTTATTTATAGTAATTATATTTTGTCACTTTTATGTGAGTTTTAACTTATTTACATTTGAATGCTTTTATCTTTACAATATTGATGATATTTGCAAAATTGTAATTTTTTATTTATTAATAAACAATCAAAACTTGCTAGTGTTAAGTTCTACAATGCCACATATGAAGGATCAGAGACTTAGGATTCCGATACCTACTCTGTATACAGACAGGGGTAAAAAATTGACACAGAAAAAACCCTCCGGATACAAACGTATCATTATCTTATATATCAAGAAATAACAGAAATGTTAGTTGTCTTCACCAGCTTCTTTAAACTTCTTATCTTAATGTTATGCAATTGATCGATCATGGTTTAAAAAGATCTTTTTTTATAAGGTACAATTATATCCTATTATTTTCTGGTAAACAGTTTCATAATAGTTACATCTAACAAATCGATAAACTATCAATACTTAACCAAAAGGTAATATCAAAAAGGAAAAGTTCTTTAAAAACAGACAATATCAAACACTCGACCTTATACACTGGACAACAACTGCCTTATTCATGACAAATGGCAGGCATTTCCCGACGAATGTAGTGGGTTAAACCTGTTTGATAGCTAACTGTATTATGGTAAATTGGTGTATTCCTGTGTTTAATAGTTACTTATATGCTACTTCTATATGCCGTTTTATGTTTCTTTGTTAAATATTTGTTTGTTTTATAGTGATTAAGATTATTACACAATGTTGACTGCAGTACCATTTTTTGATTTTTTTTTACCTATTATGTCTGTTTGTTTTGTTCACACATCGTTGTCAATGTAATGGAATTTGATGCGACTTTCATACAAGTCAAAGGTTTAGCTAGCTTTTAAGCAAGGTTTAATTCACCATTTTGTACATAGGAAAATGCATATACCAAGACAGGAATCTGACAGTTATTATCCATTCATTTGGTGTGTTTGGGCTTTTGATTTGATTAGCATGATTATGGACTTTCCTTTTTCAATTTTCCTCGGCGTTCAGTATTTTTGTGATTTTACTTTTAACTAAACCTTCAACTTGTACGACAGCAGTATGTAGTTCCGTAAACAAAGTTGTGGGAGCTACCCAAATAAACATACTTTGGTTAACCTGACAATAATCTGGATCCAGCAGCCAAAATTGTGTAAACATCGCACAGACATACAGCACAAATATTAGAAAAAGTATAGAACAAAGACAATTAAAAACAAAACCTGTAAAAATCAAAACATATATAAGTTTAACAAGATAAATGAAATGACCTTATCAGTTGAAATTAAAATAACGCTTTATTTTCGGCGTCCGAAGAGATTTTCTGGATTTTCTTTTTACCAGTAATGATCTTTTTTTCGTCCTTAAAACTATGAACTAAATATATACATATATATATTACATTAATAATACATATATATAATACATAAATAATATAAGTGCCTATAAATAGCAGCACATGACATACAAATGAATAATATATACATATATATAATACATGAATAATATATACATATATATATAATACATGAATAATATATACATATATATAATACATGAATAATATATACATATATATAATACATGAATAATATAATTAAGTATGTTTACGTTTTAGATATATTTTGATAGCTATCGGGAAGAAGTTAAAAAGTGATTATTGTAAACCATTATATCTTATGTACAATATACCATTTACTCGCCACAGATACCAGACATATTATTTAGAACGAAAAGGAATGATTCGTTTACACCAAACTCAAATGTGGCACTCAGATAGATTTAAACACTCGATAGTCTAAATCAATAAAGGAGTTGAAGGGCAAGTAAAAAATATTCATGACATTTTAGGAACACTAGATTGAAAAAAATTATTGCTTCAACTATATATCATATAAGAGCACTATCGGGTAGTGATATAGGAAGGAACAAAACTTATCAAGAAGTGACATTGCCCCGCTGGTTATAAAGGTTCATCAAATGTGTCCCACAAATTATGTCTTATACATAAGATTCGTCAGTGGCGCTTTAATCAAAACACTTGAAAGGATATGTCAGTAACAAACATTAAGAGCGTTGATAATTAAAAATCATTTTATAAAAATGTTAGCTACTGCCTTTACATAATGGTGTAAACATTAGTCAGTATTTCACATGTTGTTATCATTTTATGAATAGTAAATTTATAAAAATGACTAACTTTAAAAAGCTTTACAAAGTAAGTAGACTATAAATAGTTGATTTTTTCCGCTCACACCAGCCTAACCTATTAGCACGCAAAAATTCAATTAATTTAATATATCAAAGTACTGAAATCAAAGAACGTAGTATTTGACGAAGCTCGTTAAATCAGCAGATATAATATTCACCTTTTATACAAGTTAGGGTTGCCAGGCGAATAATATTCGTATGTTCAAGTCTATCCCTTTAATTTTGGGACAAAGCAAAATGTATGCTTAGATTGCATAAAGGAAATAAAAGAGGGACGAAAGATACCAAAAGGACAGTCAAACTCATAAATCTAAAACAAACTGACAACGCCATGGCTAAAAATGAAAAGGACAAACAGAAAAACAATAGTACACATGACACAACATACAAAACTAAAGAATAAACAACACGAACCCCACCAAAAACTAGGGGTGATCTCAGGTGCTCCGGAAGGGTAAGCAGATCCTGCTCCACATGTGGCACCCGTCGTGTTGCTTATGTGATTATAAATCCGGTAAATAGTCTAATTCGGTAGGTCACATTCATGAAAGGGAAGGGGATTGTAGTTACGATGTAAGGAACATATCCGATATCATTTGTGAAACGGTTATTCCATAACGGTCCTTATTTCAGGAACCTGTTGTTCAGTGTTCGTCGTTTGTTGATGTTTTTCATAAGTGTTTCTCGTTTCTCGTTTATTATATAAATAAGACCGTTGGTTTTCCTGTTTGAATGGTTTTACACTAGTCATTTTTGTGCCATTTATAGCATGCTGTTCGGTATGAGCTAATGCTCAGTGTTGAAGTCCGTACTTTAACCTGTAATGTATGTACAAATTGTGACTTGGATTCAGAGTTGTTATTTCATTGGTACTCATACCACATCTTCATATATCTACACAACGCTCCATTGTATGTTTCTATTATATACTAGGACCAAGAAGACGTATTGGAAATATTTCTGCTCTTGTTTTTTATTTGGTCGGGTTGTTGTCTCTTTGACACATTCCCCATTTCCATTCTCAATTTTATACAGTAGATATCTTTTCCCGGATAAAATTTATTCTTGTTATTTTATATTTAAGGCAAGCCTTTTAGGATCACACGAAAGAGATATCACAAAACTTTGCATGCAATAATTCTTGTTTTTTTTTTATTAACTTAGTTTGTAACAACTGACAGTTTTCACCTCGCCTCGATTTTTTATAAATTGTATTTTACTTTTATATCTCGATTCAAATATTTCAAATACGTCGTCTTGGTCCTAGTATATAATAGAAACATACAATGGAGCGTTGTGTAGATATAAGAAGATGTGGTATGAGTACCAATGAAATAACAACTCTGAATCCAAGTCACAATTTGTACATACATTACAGGTTAAAGTGCGGACTTCCACACTGATCATTAGCTCATACCTAACAGCATGCTATAAATGGCACAAAAATTACTAGTGTAAAAACATTCAAACAGGAAAACACATGAAACACATCAACAAACGACGAACACTGAACAACAGGTTCCTGAAATAAGGACATACAAATGCAGCGGGTTTTAATATGTTAACAGACGACAACCTTCAATCTAACCTGAACCAGTTGTATATAATAACAACACAGAAAGACAAAAAATGCTTAAAACCCTGACTTACTTTTTCCGATACGATCCGGGTAAAATTATTGATCCTTTAAATAAACTTCCAAAAGGTTACCTTATGAACAATGTAAATGGATAATTGAATATTGTTTTATTGGTTTAAATATTGATTTCGTTAACAGTAAATTATGAAAATTTTTAATAATATTTTTGTTATACACATGTACACATGCATGGTATTGCAATCCGTCCCGTCGTTACATATATTTCGGCATTCTATAGGATCAGGTTTTTCTCTGAATTTGAATGGCATCTTTACACTAAATTCATTGAATGGTGGATAAGAAAAAAAGGCAAAAAATAAAATTCAAAACGGAGAGTCCCTATTCAAATGGCAAAATCAAAAGTTTAAACACACCAAACGAATGGACAACAATTGTCATATTCCTGACTTGGTATAGGTATTTTCTTAAGTATAAAATGGTGGATTTAACCTATTCAGTTGTTGTTTTTGGCTTTGAACTAGCTGCTAGTATGTCATTTGGAAAGTAAACGTCGTGTATATGTTTTCGTTCGATGTTTTCTGCTTTGTATCGATTTGATGAGTCCAACCCTTGTCAATTTTTTTTTTATTTTTTTTTTCTTGTGTTGTACTTATACACCACTCTCCTAAATTAGGGGAAGCTTGGCTCTTTTAAACAGGTTTGACCAAAAGTTATATGTGCCTATCGATGGATCATATCTTTCAAATTCGTTTTTCGTCAATTATCTTGTTAATATGAAGCAGGCATTACCTGTGAAAGGGGACGAAGTCTGTATACTTTTTTTTTTTTTAAATCAAACATATTTAAAGATCTAAATTTGTTAAAAAAGAAACGGAAATAACGTAACGTTTCCGATTTTGGGTCTGTTGTTTGGGATTTCAGTTGTGACGTTATTCTAGTTATGACGACATATTCGCTGTAAACAAAGAAACGCTATCATCAGGTAACGTTTTTTCATATCAAAGAATAATTAGATATGAAATTGTTGTTGTTCCTTCCTATATTTTACTGGACTGATGAATATATATTTCATTTAAAGGAAACCGGAAGAAGGAAGTAGATTTTTGCGCAAATGCGGGAATTGAAAAGTGACAAAAAAGTTAACGATTTTGAATTCATTAGTACAATGAAAACTTCGGGATATTTTCCCTATTTTTTTTATTAATTTTTCTACTGTATTAGGCCGTTGATTTTCTCTATTGAGTTCATTCATATTTTTTATGTTGGTCCTTTTATAGCCGAATAAATGGTAGGGGGATTTATCATTATTGAAAGCCGTTCTGCTGTCATCATATATGTACAACTACATCTCCTTATATTCATAATGACAATATAACTTAACTCTGATATTGATGACAACTTGTATGGTCTACCTGTTGCAAAAATCAGGGCTTCTTTCCTCGATTATGAAATCACCGAATTCGAATAATAAGCGAGTAAATTTACATGCTGGAGGGTTAATTCAGTGGATCAAGAACTGCTCACCCTTCTAGAGCCATTGAGAGGAACTTTCGTTTGATTTAAAAGAAATGTGTGTGTCTGTAGCTAAACCGTGTTTACATTCAAAAGTTATATTCAGTCATATTCTATAATTATGTACTTGTGGCGGTGGGCTTTGCATTTGGTGAAGTCTCAGGGTTGGATAATAGACATTCACCAATATTAATTTATATACGACGCATACAAAATGTATGATATGACTAATCAACGCATTTTAAAGTACATAATGAAACGCGTCGGAAGTCATGTCAAACAGAAAATGCCTTTCGGATAAACTAGGTTTTTTTTACGGTTTTTGGTGGAAGTCGTGTTTGTTGGTTTTAAATCTTCTGTTTATGGTTAGTGGACTGGTTTTTGTTTTTTTATTAAATTTATGATTTCGTGTTTCACTAGCTTTAAAAAAAATAAACAACATGATGAATGTATGATAAAAAAGAGAATGTATGTCTGGAATATTATTGAGGTAATACATTTGGAAAGTGTTAGATTTTTAGGACAAAAGGATAATAATAAAGAAGTTATCAATCAGGTTTATGGATCGAATTATGAAAAAAGCAATGTTCAAGATTCAATCAAATAAATTAACTATCTGGATAGATATGTAACGAATGATAAATGGGATTTCTTGATTTCATCAACAGATTAATAAATATGTTTGATTTGCATATTGATGAATTTTAAGAATAATGGAAATTAATTTTAAAATTTACAGATGTAAAAGATAGAACTCTTTATTAAATGTATCAGATTCATTTTTATCGCATAATGAACGAATGGAATTAAAATGATCGTCAATATATATTAATTAATTCATGTCAAAGTTTAATAACAAATTCTCCATGTTTGATTCAATGCATTTAACTTGCACGTAATGACATTGCATATGTACTGACTATACTAACCAATAAATCAACATTGTCAAATACAATTATAGCATATCTATATACTTTAAGATATTTATTTGCCTACGTTCAACACAAAGACACTTCTATAACTTAATTTAATGAAAAACTTTATTGAAAGTACAACTAGATTATTGTCATTGTCATATATTTCATCATCAGTAAATATCATGAGAGGTTATGACATAAAACAAAATCTCGGAAAGCATTATTTTTACATGTTGAATGGTCGGGTAAATATTACAAACTCTTACATACCTACCCAATCTTAATCAAAACGAGGAAAGTACCGCGTATTTGTAACATTAAGTACTTACACAATATTGAACTCGAAAATATGAAAAAAACCAGTTGCAAGATGGTTTAACTTAAGGAATGTATAAACGACGACACATGCTCTATAACATTTAATCAGATAGCATACTACTTATATTAAGTTATGTTTATACTTCGTACAATAACTTAGATTATTATGTTGTTTCTAATGTTAACCAATTTAAAAGATGAACATATACATACATAATGAAATTCTTCTTCTGAATGTTAATTGCGTGAATAAATTTTCATTCTTTCGGTTTTTTGAATCTTTATAAAATAGTTCCATTTTTTCTTTCTTAATATAATACTTAAGTTAAATATTTCCTGATAGAATTATTGAAAGTTTTGATGCAAATTTCCCAGTGTAGGGGTTTGGTAAATCCTGCTTAATGTCTATTACCAACATCATCTTTTTTGTCAAACAAACGCATACTCTTATCCTGTAAACTTTTAAAATGTTGAGGCTATGAATTTAAATCGTTTGAAAATTGAATATTAAACTAAGTAATAATCTCCTCATACAACTACCCTCCAAATCTCTCAATCATACAAATAAAATTAACACTACCATGGCATTTGTTAGTCTAATGAATTGGAAATATTTCTTTTATTTCTATACTGTTTTCGTTCAATGCACAATTCTTGATGTTTTCGAATGGGATGATCAAAGAAAAATATATCTAAAATGTCTAAGTGAAATATTATTTTCTAAATTTTTGGTATAATTAAAACCTAGAAAATAGTAATTCAAATTTTACCTCAATTGTTTGTCAGAAAGCTGTTTGTAGTTCCAAGAAATATATGATTAAGTTTGAACTCATTTTATATCGTCCACCAATCAATCTGATTGCGCCTGTCTGATATCTGTGAATACCTAGCATGTAATCACGCCAATTGTCAACAAACATTGATCACAGACCTTTAATATACCCGGCGTGTCAACTAAATCATAATCGTTATTTCTCTAATGACTTTATTGCCAAATTCTAATAAATACATATAGTTAATTAAATGTTAGTTACATATTGACAACTGATGTGTTGTTTATTGGCAGGAGGGAGTGGAAACGCATAAAATGTAAAGCATTATATTTTAAATAGGAGTTTCAATCTTTAAAATTTTAATTAACCTCTCAATACTCAAGTTTGAGTAAAATTCTTAAATGATATATTCAATCAATTGTCAATATAGGAAAAGTATTCCAAAAACATCTACTTTATTCTGTTATGTAATTGAAGTTATGTTATGATTTGGTGATGTAACTAATATGAAGCACAACAAATGTACAACTGTTAAACAATACATGCATGTGTATTGACAATTTATCAGGTTAGTTTTCGAACTTCCCTTCTTAAAAAGTAGGCTTAGGATAAGAACGTAAATACTGATCGACTTTTTGGCTTAGAATAAAAACTACTATTATTAAAGGTATCAGCCTACGATTATTTAATTATATAGGCAAGACGAAAGTTTATTCTTATTCCAGCTTATCAGAAGCGTTTACATTGTCAAATCAGATACGAAGTCGAAAAACATACTAAACCAAAATTTCAAAAAGTCGTGCAAAATTGACAGTATGTCAATACAAAAGTGCTGTCCACTTTGTGGATTATTTCCTCAGTGCGAGGGGGTTGTTTAACGTCTACGTTCCATTTCTTGATGGGGAAATTATTAAAGATATCAATCGTACAATTTGTGACCACAGACGAGACAACAGAATAACTTCTCATATTTTGCAAGCAAAAATCCGCCATGAAAATCCACACTCATTCAGAATATCAGACATATGATGACACAAGCGGTAAAATAACAGGTTAAACAGCTTTTCTGGTTTCTAAAATTGTTTTAATACTGTTGTAGAATGTCTCTATCGAGCGAAAACACAGATATACAATATCTGTTCTTAAAGGCAATGGTAGTATACCGGTGTTTAAAAAATCATAAATCGATTGAGAGAAAACAAAACCGGGTAACATTTTAGAATCGAGGGAAACAAACCAACTATAAGAGGAAATTAATGATTAACGGAAACACTGAATCGCAACAAAAACAAACGCCATGATAGATATCTCATGATACATAGAAACGAACTATTTTATAACAAATGCTATATTCCTGACGTGTTACAGGACATTTTAAGAAGAATTGCTGAGTTGAATCTGGTTTGATAGCTAGCCAAAGCTTATATGACAATGTTAACAAATATCGCTATAAATGACAACACTACGTGACAGAAATACAGCAGAAACACACACAAGAACACTCATAAAAGAGAAACGCCCAAACAAATAGTCTACTCAACATGCAAAACCGAAGAACAACAACCAACATCAGACACCTCAGGACATCACACACAGTGTAAAACAATTCGTTTTTGTGATGTAAATCTTATGTAGTGTCAATTTCATTCGTTCATCCGGAAACCTCTGTTTGACCATTTTCGTGTATTAAATCTGATAGTATGAGAATTCACGATCGTAATGTTTCAATTGAGATATGTGAATACCACAAGTTATGGCAATGGGTATGCTTATTGTATGTCATAGAATTTGTAATGCTTGCGGGTTTATGACCCAAACAACTTTTATTTATAGAAAAAGAATTGTCAAACTTTGGTTCATCTGGTTCGCGATTAATGCATATTATAGTTTAGTCCTAAACTGTATTAATGAGGAACTACTTATATACTTCTTCCATTTGATTAGCTGTGGAATTCAATGTTTCGAGAAATTAGCTGACAACTCTCTAAGTTTTGTTAACAAACAGAAAATGTACATGAATTGGCAGTATCGTTGATATTTCATGTCAACAAAGATGTGCTGATTACTGGGCTGTTGATGCCCTATCATGGAACATTAGCTGTCAGTGACATTGTATCAGTGCTTATAGAAACCCACAACTGGCTTATACTATGTTACGAAAGATGCGCATGCGTGTTCTACAACATAAGAGTCATCATGTGCGCTCGAATCAAGTCACCTTGATGGCCAAATTGAATACGAATATTGGGAAAACTCGAGGACAAAACGTTCATAAACAGAGGTATTGACATAGATAAAATCAAAACGATGGAATACTCGTGAGTGAGTACCATATACTCATCAGAATCACAAGAATATACACAAGAGGCTTTAAAGATCCTGTGACGCTCACCTTGGTCTATGTGAATATTAAACAAAGGAAGCAGATGGATTCATGACAAAATTGTATTTTTGTGATGGTGATGTGTTTATACATCATACTTTACTGAACATTCTTGCTGCTTACAATTATCTTTATCTATAATGAACTTGGCCCAGTAGTTTCAGTGGAAAATGTTAGTTAAAATTTACAAATTTTATGAAAATTGTTAAAAATTGACTATAAAGGTCAATAACTCTTTAGGGGTCAATTGAACATTTCCGTCATGTTGACTTATTTGTAAATCTTACTTTGCTGAACATTATTGATGTTTTCAGTTTATCTCTATCTATAATAATATTCAAGATAATAATTCTAAAAGAGGGACGAAAGATACCAAAGGGACAGTCAAATGATTTGGTTTTTGAGTGATAAGCCCCTATGTTCTATTTTTAGCCATGGTAGCCATCTTGGTTGGTTGGCCGGGTCACCGGACACAAGTTTTAAACTATATACCCCAATGATGATTATGGCCAAGTTTGGTTTAATTTGGCCCAGTAGTTTCAGAGGAGAAGATTTTTGTACAAGATAACTAAGATTTACAAAAATGGTTAACAATTGACTATAAAGGGCAATAACTCCTAAAGGGGTCAAAAGACCATTTTGGTCCTGTTGACTTATTTTTTAGATCTTACTTTGTTGAACCTTTTTGCTGTTCACATTTTATCTCTGTCTATAATAATAATCAAGATAATAACCAAAAACAGCAAAATTTCCTTAAAATTACCAATTCAGGGGCAGCAACGTATCAACGGTTTGTCCGATTCATCTTACAATTCCAGGGCAGATAGATGTTGACCTGATAAACAATTTTACCCCATGTCAGATTTGCTCTAATTATTTTGGTGTTTGAGTTATTAGCCAAAAACTGCATTTTACCCCTATGTTCTATTATTAGCCATGACGGCCATCTTGATTGGTTGGCCGGGTCACTGGACACAATTTTTAAACTAGATACCCTAATACCCTAATAATGATTTTGCCATGTTTGGCTAAATTTGGCCCAGCAGTTTCAGAGGAGAAGATTTTTGTAAAAGTTAACGACGACGGACGACGGTGGACGACGACAGACGACGACAGACGCCGGACACCAAGTGATGAGAAAAGCTCACTTGGTCCTTCGGGCCAGGTTAGCTAAAAATGGAAGTCCAAATCAATGACAAATTTATCTTAAAGTAAAGATTCCAAACACAAGAAGACAATCACCTTAGTGTGTCGAATGATTTCAACTTATGAATTTATGGAAAATAACAATATGGTACACAAAACAATTCACAATGGAACATTCAAAACGCAGAAGTCAAAAGAAACTTATTTGATAAAAGAATTGTTAGCTGAATATATCCACTATATAATTGTTATCTGTTTATCTATAGCTATTAAAACAACATAAACGTATATGCATATAGAGAGAGAGGCATGCACGTATTAAGTGTTTCAATGTTGGCAGTATCTAAACAATGTTGTATGCGGTCATATGAAGTTCATGGTTCAAATGCATTGTTTACTATGAATAAAAAGTAAATCACTCAGTTATTGCGTTCCCGTAAAGGCTATACCAAAATATAATAAATCCTAATGGAATATTAATTTTGTGCCAGTGTTTTCCTGTTTATATCGTTTAACTTAATTGAAATGTTTTGTTTCTCCTTGTATAATATTTTTTTTAATTTTGAAATTGGAACTTCGCCATTTAAATCTTAAATTTTTTTATTTCTTATTTGTTTGTTGTTTGTTTGACAAAATAAATTGAATGATTTTGGATCAATACAAAATAAAATTCTGTACGTAGTTTTTAATCGTAGATTTTCAAGTTATTAAACGACATATTGATATAAGTTTTCTTGAAACATAAGTAATGAAAACATTGAAAACATAGGCTTCATACTAAAGTCCCTGGATCTGTTCCTTTTTACAGTATGAACGAGCTCGCTTGTTAAAATGAAGAAGAAAACCGGTCTTAATATCAATAATTGCAAATCAGGAATTATAAAGACGTTCCTCGATAGTTACACTGAAAAGGATCGTTTGTTCCGACAAATCAAGGTAAAAGATTCCGCGAAACCCTGTATCTCGCTTGAAAGTGCTGCTGTAAAAGTGTATTTTTGAATGATAAGAGAGTCCATTTATCAGTAAAATACAGAATTTTGAAAACATAAACTTTTTCTTTCGAGGCTTTTTATTTTATTTACATGATTAGCTGGCTATCCAACTTTCATAATAATCTATGTCAAAAAATGAACTCCCATTCTTTTTGTTATTGTTAACTGTAAAACAAATTAAGTCCATCTTTCAGACACACAAAAACCTGAAAATATAAAAATAAATATATTTACAAAAAGTTTACCTTCTTCATTATCTATTTATTATTAAAAGAAGTTTCTTCCCAAGTCCATTAAATTCTAGGAAATATTAACCATTTAATTCATGTGTAACAAATTGTTATCCCTAACTGTATTTACTTGCGTAATGCAAATTAATCTTCGTCCATTTAACGGTAAAATAAACGTTTCAAATTTTGCTCTAGATTCTCCTATGAAGCATAGAAACCTTCTGTCCAAATTTCATAAAATTCAATGAAGGTTTGACAAAGTTACAGTTTATTTTCGATTTTCGAGTTTGACTGTCCCTCTGGTATATTTCGTCCCTCTTTTATTGAAGTCTAAATACACTATATCAACAGACTGAACCTAAATATTAACGACGACAATTGCAGACGCCAACGAAGGATTAGGATCGCTATTTTTAGCTTTCTTGACATAACTTTCGCAGGCTGTATAATCAATTTCTATAAAAACAAAAATCTGACTTTACCAAATCATAATAAACAGCCAATAAATTTTCAAAACAATTGGTCTCTTTTCGATATAACTTATACAACTCTGTATATACTTAATGTCTTGTAATTATTTACGGGTAGCTATAAATACTAGTTCCAGTAATAATAGTTTGCCTCTTTCCTACTGTTGTTTCTTTGATTTGCAACGGTGACCAAATTGCAATGTGGTTGGTGTTATAGGATAAACTTTCGAAAATCACTTAGAATACAACGTAGGTTTAATTAATTTCATTGCAAAGGATTATACAATTATTTACAACAATGACTGTACTAGGGGTGTTTATCGACATCAACATTTAAAAACAAGATAAAGAGAAAAAAAAACACTTTATCAGGCCGTTTGATGAACAAAGTGTCTAGTGGTTCTTCGCTAAAACGTAGGCAAAAGGATTCAATTGGTCTTTTGTGGAGGGTTGTCTCATTGGCAATCATACCACATCTCATTCTTTTAATACACACAGAAATTATCTGCCTATATCTCCATGAATGAAAGTCAATTATATAATTATAGATTTTTCATTAATGGAGATATTTTCCAGTCAACGGATAAAGCAAAACTGCTATAAAATGAAAATGACATATCAAACAATTTAATAAGTCATTATTTTCAGGTGAAGGGTAATGATTTAAACATAATCAATCATAAATCTTATCGTAGACACAACCTCAGAATTTCAGGAATTTAGGGTTTTTTTGTAGATAATATCGTCAGTTATTATTTCAAGCTGATATTGTTATTTAAAACTTTGTAAATGAATATTACTTTCGTATCGATTTTAAACGATTTAATCTTAGTTTGCAGATAAGACAAGTGACAATAAAAATACGTACGTATTATTTACGAATAGTTAATAAGTTAAATACAATTCAGCTTGATGCCGGACAGTTGTAACAATAATAATATCTACTGATATATTATTTGTTATCCTTTCATGTAAGGCTTCATTTTTTTTAAGGCAATAGGTTTTTGATAATTCGCTTCGGAACTTAACAGATCCCCAAGTGACACCGACTTCAGAAGAATACCTCCACAAAGAAATGTACAGGCCTGTTTGTTCTACTTTGTAAAATTAAGAGAAAAGAACTTTTGAAATTGCAAGATGCCAAGGGCATACAATTTATAGTAAAGACGATTTGAATGACTACCCATAGGCTTACTAT
The DNA here is from genome assembly GCF_965363235.1 of Mytilus galloprovincialis. Lineage (NCBI taxonomy): Eukaryota > Metazoa > Mollusca > Bivalvia > Mytilida > Mytilidae > Mytilus > Mytilus galloprovincialis. The sequence goes on along the minus strand of NC_134850.1, from coordinate 39,707,604 downwards.
CATGCAAGGACCAACGAAGAAGGACAACTTGAGTTGCTAATAAACATTTTTTTTTTATATATATATACAAACATGGTTATCAACAGCGCTGAAGTTTAATCGTCATTGAAAAAAATCGATTTGTGAAATAAAATTAACTATTGACGTCATCAATTATGAAAATATAAAACGGTCATTCCTCAATGTGTACTTTTTTATTGACTACTTATCTGCTATTGTCATTTTTCATGAGCATATTTTCAATTGTTAGTTAGAACTCCAATCGGAATCAATTTCTCTCCCACTTGTTCCTTTGCTTTTCTAAAAGAGTAATCGAAAGAAGCTAGCACCTTTTTTTCAGCTGATTGTTCTATTCTATAGTTGATAGTTATCAACAGAATTTAAAAAAAAAAGAACAGTAAAGATACACCTCAATCTGTTAAATACTTGAACAACCATAAGGAACTTTCTAATATCGGCAAATGCACTTCATTATCGATTTTTTTACATAGCATCTAACGTAACAGTATAGAAACACTAGTACTAGCCCGAGATTTCTGTCTCATTTGCGATCATACCACATTACCCTTTTTACATACAGTAATAAAAAAAAGACAGTCTGAAAAATCTCGGAGTGCAGGAAGACACGATCTAATTCGATACCCGAAAACAAACAGCACACATTGTTATAGTGGAAAATCGAAAGAACCATGCAATTCGGTATTGCTTCAAGAAATACAGTTGCGAACTCTATGTGTATATTAAATAACATACCAGTGCAGTGGCATAATTCTACATTTTATTAATAAGTTTATTAAACCAGAGAGAAATATTTAAGTACAACTTTTAGAACCTTTATCTTATTCCTCAAGGTCATAGTTGTGCAATAAATCTATATAATTTTGATGAAAAAGTTGTTTGAAATTCGAGACGTCCTTGAAGAAGAAGCTACAAATTGAATATCAAGAGTCAAGACCGACCTTTTTAATTGCTTACTTATAAATGAAAGCAACCAATGAACACATTTGTATACCCAAGGTATCATTATTAGTCAGTATCAAAAGGAAAGACAATTATAAACACAAACAAAGGAATACAATGCTGTTGATGAATTGCTCTATAATGTGTACATAATTAAGAATCTCATCGGTGGATAGCTCAACTGTAACATATTTCTTTGTTGATTGTTAAAATTTGTTTAAAAAGAAATCAACTGCCGCATAATTTTCATAGACAAACAAGTGCCGCCTCCCCCGCCCCCATTTTCAAAACCTCATCACTGCTCCTTGCTCTCTTGTGGCCTACATACATATATAATTCATCAGAAACAACTAAATGAAACCTCGTCATCTGATACTCGCGTCATACGAGAGAGAATTTAGGTCCCAACTAAAGCCTGATGTATTAGCTTTTCTTGAAATTTTTATAATGTATTTTTAAACCGATAGTTATCTTTTCTACAATTATCATTTTAATGATAATAATTTCAAGCATACAGCCTATAGAATATACAATAGTACAATTGATCGACTCAAAATTGCATGCAATATTTTCCACTTGACGTCATGCAGTGCATCAGTATCAAATTATCAAAAATCATTTTACAACATTCTCATATGACGGAGAATTCTTTTTTTTTTTTTATTAAACATACAGTACGGGTAGGGACTTATTTTTATGGATGTCTTAATCCGTCTAGTCGGATATGAACAATCGGACATTTTTATGGTAGGTAGTATGGTCATTAATCAACAGATCCAGGTGTGAATGGTCCTTTCATCTTAATCCGTGTTGCTAGAATATACGGTTCACTGATTTCAGAATTAGGTTACCTGTAATTTTAATCTCTCAGTCACTTTATTGATTATATGAGTTCTACATCGTATTTGACATAAAATATTTTTACAGGTGAAGTACTGGAGAAAACTTTGTTTTAATAAAAATAGCCTATTTTTGTTAATTATGGTTTTTATATTTCAACTGCTATTTATTTTCTTTGTTCCTAAAAATTATTTTTATTTCATGTTCCTTTTCGTTTGTTTTTTTTTTGTTGTATCTTTTTCTTATTTGTTTGCAATTTTTTTAAATATATATATTTTTACATGTATTCTATTTCTTGAAGCTTACGGTTGTTTTTGTTTTACTGATTTATTTTCCACGTAAATCCATTGATTAGCAGAATACTGTCTCAAGTGCTGCTGCATACGTTTTAGTTTGACGCGGTCACATGCAAAATATTTCTATAATTTGTATTTAATACTCAGTCTGTGTTGGGTCAGTTCCGAGATAAAAATAATTACTTGTGAGCAATACTTATATATTATTAGTAGCTTGATGATTCTTTGTAGTTTTTACTTTTTACTGTAAACAAATATTGTCCGAAAGTTAGAGATGTATACACATACATATTAATTATAGTCTTGATGAATATTAATACTATGTTTGTTTAGAAATTATAGTATATACTGATCGTTCAATAGATAAATAATTATGTTATCTACAATCGTACTCCGATGATTTTGTGAGCATATATTTAAGATGAGGGTGTGTCTGCATAAGGTTTTTTCATTGGTTCGTGTTTGAGATCGTCGATTTTTTTTGCAATAAAACAAAACTTCAGTTTCAACTTTTATCAAGACGGACAACGCGATCAAATTTCCATGGAGTAGACTACTCCATGGCTTTGCAGCTAGTACAAAAGTTCAGGTAGAAAAAACTTAAAAAAATATATAGTATATATATGTTGTGTACAGATTGTAATGCTATAATTTTTACAGATGTTTTTGTACAAGTAAGCAGTATTTTATGAACCGCTTAACACAAATGGACAATGCAAGTACACAGTCTTTTGTTTCCCATTGACATAAAGACATAAGACATAAAGCTTTATTTAAAGTCGGTATATGCAATACAAATACAAACATAAGCTCTGATGAGCTTTTAAACCCCATATTTCTGTCATATTTCCATGATTACATGATACTGTTTAATACTGAACTTTGATACAAAAAAACTTATAAGAACACAAACAAACTTTTTATGGATATGATTTTGGTATAAGGAGAAAAATAAAAATAGAGTTCAAACCATTCAGGAGATCATTTAGTTACCGTTATTTCCAGTATGAAGACAAGAATAATAGCACTAAATGTTAGGTTAATGTATAAGGGTAAGACTTATGAATAAAATTGAGAAAGGAAATGGTGAATATGTCAAAGCGACAACCACCCGACCATAGAGCAAACAACAGCCGAAGGCAACCAATGGGTCTTCAATGTAGCGAGAATTCCCGCACCCGTAGGTGTCCTTCAGCTGGCCCCTAAAATATGCATAATAGTACAGTGATAATGGACGTCATACTAAACTCCGAATTATACACAAGAAACTAAAATTTAAAATCATACAAGACTAACAAAGGCCAGAGGCTCCTGACTTGGGACAGGCGCAGAATTGCGGCGGGGTTAAACATGTTTATGAGATCTCAACCCTCCCCCTATACCTCTAGCCAATGTAGAAAAGTAAAACAATAACAATACGCACATTAAAATTCAGTTCAAGAGAAGTCCGAGTCTGATGTCAAAAGATGTAACAAAAGAAAATAAATAAAATGACAATAATACATAAATAACAACAGACTACTAGCAGTTAACTGACATGCCAGCTCCAGACCTCAATTAAACTGATTGAAAGATTATGTCTTCATCATATGAATATCAGGTACAATCCCTCCCGTTAGGGGTTTAGTATCATACTATCATAAAATATATGAGAAGAACATAACCCGTGTCATGCCAACAACTGTTTTTTTAGAAATAAATGTGTTTAGTTCCGATGCAAAGACCCTATCAGTGAATCAATGTTAAAGCCAAAATATGCAATCTTTAATGACCTGACAACAGTATCGTAACTATATCCCCTTTTAATAAGTCTATTTAAAGGTTTTGTTAGTAATGTTGTTTTTGGTGGGATCGGTGGCTGCGTTAACAATTTGTTAAAGTTACGAATAGTTCAGCATATAAGGGAATCATTGTAAGGTCAATATATGGAGAGCATTTGTATAAGCCTCGGAACATCTCATTTGAAGATTATTTGACACTACCTCCTCGGCTAGAGTTGATTGACTTTGTAACGTTATCATAGTATACATGTTACAGTTTGTGATTATCTCACTTTAAGATGAATCGTCTATTACAAGTCAGTGATATTTGGTATGCTGTTGGTTGTATCAGCATTACAACTATTCATTTTTAAAGTGTTTAATCGAACCATATTTAACCTGGTTCAAATATTGGCTTGTTAAGAAGATCTTCAAATAAGTCAGCATGGCCAATCTGTCAACCCACTTAATGGAATAATTGCTATAATAATGGTCAATATAATGGAATTTGATGCGACTGTCATACAAATGAGAGGATTGGCTAGCTATAAAACCAGATTCAATCCACCATTTTCTACATAAGAAAAAGCCTGTACCAAGTCAGGAATATGACAGTTGTTATCCATTCGTTTGATCTGTTTGAGCTTCTGCTTTTGCCATTTGATTAGGGTCTTTCCGTTTTGAATATTCCTCAGAGTTCAATTTTTTTAAACCCTTTCGAAAACTATAATATAATATCAATAATATCAGCAATGTCAAGGTTGAGTTCGAAAATCGCGCTGTTTGGGTAAAATTACAGGGAGCTATGTCCATATTTACTGACATTGATTTAAATGTTGGTTCATCTTATCCATTGAAAAGGTTCAAATCTTTCTAAAGAAATGCAGAAAATGCAACTTAATACAATAGAACTCTATAAAGGGTTTTGTTTTCCATATCATAACTCCATTGGTGTCTAGTAAATCTTCTTATTTGTTCATCAGCGATAATTTGTATTTTTAGTAAGAATCAAAGTTTTCTTTATAAGAAGCGGAGAAGATTTATCAGAGGAACTGTCAAACGCAAGATCGATTTAACATACTTTTGACAGCGAATACAATTAGTACATTGACATAATATTTAGGTTTCTGGCACTTTCTATTGACGTTTTCCTACTCACAGTACTCTTGCCATACTTCAATAATTTGTGTACAAAATTTGGAATTTACGGCTTGTTTAGTACAATTTGCGTATTGAACATACTTTTGTCATAAGAATAGTCACGTCACCCCACCCCTCCCCCCAAAAAATAGCCCAGGACTATAAAATATTGGGAATCGTTGAGATAGCTTTTTATGAAGTCCAGAATAAAAATCTACCGACAGAACAAAGCAAAAATGACTATATTCAGTTAATACACTTCCGATTTTGTATTTTTAATAACAATGTCCGTAAATCATGCCAGAGATGAACAAATGTACGATACATGTGTCACAGTGAACTTGACATACACCAAATTATCTTAATGGCTTATACTAGACAGTGACTTTAGTACCACTTTTATTAACTGTAAATATACATTTATTTCAACATATACAAATCTTTCAACAAATTCGGAAACAATTACATCCATTCATAATCTAAATTTAAAACCACAAACTACAATGAGACAAGAACTGACGGACTAATGAATTCGACAAAGCACTTAAAATTACGCCATGAATTAATATCGCCCATAAAACAATTTCTAGCTGTAATTCAGTAATTTTGAACTTTACTATAAAACTATGTAAAAAGTACGGAAAAGCCGTATTGCAGATTATGATAAAACTATCATAATATTTCCAAATAACTTTTAATGAATGAAACTCTATCGAGAAACTAAATAATATTTTTCCAAATAACAAAATTAACTAACCTGTAAATATTGCTTAAGCATTTAAGCGTCAGCATTGTAAGGCGGCTATTCAGTTAATGAAATACTAAATCTCTATATATAAATAAGGCGTACATATATTTTCCCGCGCTCGTGCAATAATATTTTATTCTATTTAAATCGTTCAGGTGTGTAGTGACGTGTATATGAAATTGTGCAGTGACGTATATTAGAAATGTCGTCAGTCTCAGTCAATCGTCATAATGAGTATGATGAAACAGAAAATGGAATGAATGAATGAATGAAATAAATGAACTGAGGAATAACCAATCAAACATTTAATATACCCATAAATACGACGGTGACACATGTATAAGCAAAAACAATTTTATTAGAAAAACAGAGAAAATTTATTAGATACAAGCATTTGACAAGGCATACTAAGGGAGTATGCTGTGTAAAAGGTTATTGCAAATATGTGTCCATTCACGATTGTAAAATATATCTTTATTACACAGTCAGGGTAATAGTTTGTGTGATGTGTTTGCCGTTTAATCCAATAGCTGTTATTGTAATATAGATATCCATTCCACTGTAGAATTTAACCCGATGTGGCACATACATCACAAGAAATTCATTTGTCGTCTCTTGCCACTGTACAATATCTGCTCCATTTAAAGCTGTCCCTACAGACACTTCATAGTACAAGGTAAAAGCAAAGGTAAAATACGCATCCCAGCTTATGGTTAACGTTCTGTTCTTTTCAGACATTGTGACGGACTTTGTTCCTAAACATAAATGATACATTCATTTAACGTTTTATGATTGAAAGTAATTGAAGTATCGCCAAAATATTCTGAAATGAGCCTACGATGGAAACGTTTATAACTCATAGTTGATTCTTGAAACTTAAGAATAAAAAAACTTTCTCCTGATGTGATCCTGAATGCTTGATCAGAACGGCACTTTTTGTTGTTGATTGTTTTGTTCTTTTGGGTATAACTTGAATTGTTTTTATTGGATGTCTTCATTGATAATTTTTCCATTGATGAAGGAAAGTTACGCTTTAATTTGTATTTAAATTTGAATATAAATGTCGCTGTATTCTGTATAAATTTGTTCGGTTTACCTTTTGTGTGTTTTTCTATCTTTCTCTATTGATAATTTTTTTGTTCATTTTTATAAATACTAAAGGCTCTCGTATAAAGAAAAGGTTATACATGTTGAACACCACAAAGTGTGTTCGATTCCTTTGTTTGATTAGTTCAATCAAACAATACAAGGCTTATAATGAAATAAAAAAGGAAGTGGAAATTTCCAAATATTTTTTTATGAAATACTTACAGTCTTGTATTATGATACTTGGTGGTCACATACGCAACATTCTCATATGACGGAGAATGGCAATTATTATTAAGGAATAAGAAATAAGAAATAAAACTACGTATTACGGATCTTTTTTTTTTTATATTAAACATAAACATATTAATTATAGTCTTGATAAATAATAATACTATGTTTGTTCAGAAATTATAGTATATACTGATCGTTCAATAGATAAATAATTATGTTAACTACAATCGTACTCCGATGATTTTGTGAGCATATATTTTAGATGAGGGTGTGTCTGCATAAGGTTTTTTCATTGGTTCGTATCAGGCCAATCTGTTTCTCTTTTGAAATGTTGTTATAGTATTTATATTGTCGAATAACATGTACGGTGACCTAGACTCGTTTCTTTTCATTTGTGATTTGAATGGAAATCGCACCACATGTATGTGTATAAGCATTTTAAGAAATGAAATGATAATCATACTTGATACTTTCGGAGTTATTGTTGACACAGACAGATGTGTTGATACAGGTTGACTGGATAGGAATGCATTATTTATGGCTGAAACTCTCACTTCATGTTGTCCATCATGCAAGTCTAAACCAGTCATGCTATAGTACATAGCACCGTCGAGGTCATAAAGGATTGTCTTCGATAAAGAAACCGTCTTGTTTTGGTTTTCAATTTCAACCTTCAATATATGATATATTTTGTGAGAACATGTGATGATGTTTATTTTGGCATAATGGGATAATGTATATTCTGAGTTCCTTTTGTTGACAATATTATCCTTACTTTTGTACTTTTTCGTAAAATATTTTGGTCTATAGCTACATTATGATGTTATCCATTCGTTTGATGTGTTTGAGCTTTTGATTTGGAATTTTCCTCAGAGTTCGTAATTTTTGTTATGTACTTTTTTTGTTGGAAATCTTTTGTACATTAATATGGGATCTTCGTATGATCAGAAACAAAATAAAATATAGAAATGGTATTCTATATGACAGGTGCACAACATGCATAATATGTCTTTTGATTGAGTTAAGCCATTTCAATTGATAATAAAATTGAGAATGGAAATGGGGAATGTGTCAAAGAGACAACAACCCGCCCAAATAAAAAACAACAGCAGAGGGTCACCAACAGGTCTTCAATGTAGCGAGAAATTCCCGCACCCGGAGGCGTCCTTCAGCTGGCCCCTAAACAAATATATACTAGTCCAGTGATAATGAACGCCATACTAATTTCCAAATTGTACACAAGAAACTAAAATTAAAATAATACAAGACTAACAAAGGCCAGAGGCTCCTGACTTGGGACAGGCGCAAAAATGCGGAGGGGTTAAACATGTTTGTGAGATCTCAACCCTCCCCCTATACCTCTAACCAATGTAGCAAGTAAACGTATTGTGTGTTTTTCTATGTTGTGATGTATCACTAATATTTCAGGTAAGTTTGAAGGTTGGCGCCTGTTAAAAGATTTTACAATGTTTTTACAAATAGTGACTTAGATGGAGGATTGCCTCATTGGTACTCATACACTATCGTTTTATATTTATAAATGATATACGACGAGTGGCAGATGAAAGATGCCTTATTCCATTTGTGTGTCTGAAGGCTAGTGTACCCCACAAACACTCAAGTAAAACGATAAAAGAATTGTTTCAAATTGTAGAATGTGAGAGTAAAATTATGAATCTGACACCAAGTTTGTAATTTAAAGGGATGTTCGATGCCAACATGTAAACTTTCGACCGGCAGAATGACGAAATTTGTTTGAAAGGATATAAAATATTGCTACAATGCGCACGATATATGTTTTATTACAAAATACTCATTAGGTGCACTCGAAACAAAATGGAAAAGAAACAAAAAACATAAAATGATCGGTAGCATCAACTGTTACACCAAATAGAACTGTATATCTTGATATCTTGGCCGACGGGAAAATGGTTTTTATGTTTAGCTGAAGATTTTAAACGGAAGAAAGTATTCACTTACATGAAATGAATCTAAGCCTGATCTATCTTCAAAACCCATCCACTTCAGTCTCACTATAGAAGCGTTTCCATGGAAGTTTTGTTTACTTCCATATTCCGTCATTGGTTGATCTAAAATTTGAACTTGAGCATTTTGTATACTTGGAGGACTGTCTGAAATTGTAACTCCATCGGAAGATTTCTTGCTGTGTAAACCTGCCTTATTGTGACACCGTAGTGTAACATAGACCGTCTTTGATGACAACAAACTATGTTCAAATACTTTAGATACATATGACAGTTCTGTTGGTATTCGGACAAACGCTTGGATCTCATTGCCAAATTCGCTAAGACCTATGAATAAATGTTATTATATCAGAATATATCTAAAATCTTCAACCTTAATGTTGAAATAATATAAACGTCTCATTGTATATAAAATGCAAATCAAACATAACTGACATTAACACTTCTGTATTGACGGTCTTCCTAGATTTTGATTTGATTCTTTATGCCCATAGAATAATAATAAATGAATGGTAAGAAAGGCATGTAGAATCACAAGTTAACTGTAAATTCCATGGAAAAGGATATAAATGCTTCGTCTTGCCTATAGGTTGCAAAGGTATAATTATGTCACGATTGTGCGGCTACCCTAAAAAAGTTTAATGGCTGGGATAAAAAACAATAGTCTGAAGAGTAAATGTTACTGAACATCTGGTACGGAATTATTACATCTGAAATAAAATCCCACTATGCTCATCTATGTTGCTACTGATGTTAATCGAAGAGCATACGTCTATGATTTTTTTTTAAATCAAATAGTTATAATGTGTTTGAGAATGTTATTTGTTACAAATATGATGCCGTTTTGGTGATCTTTAAACAGCAGGAAGTCTTACCAACAGCCCATTCACAATGCGATAATCCAGACTCCAAATCTTCAACCTTCCAGTTAACAATGATTTCATCTGTTATTTGACTGTCTATATCATAGCCTAAATGAAGTGACAAGAATAAGAATATTAGTTCTGATCCAAAAGTTTTGACAATGCGCTTGTAAAAACCCTCTCCATGTTTTACTTGATTTCTTGAGAAACATATCTATGTATATTAGTCTGAGATCGACTTCCGGCCTCATATCGACGTCTATTCCCTAATTTGACGTCTAAATCTGACGTCACATTCTCAAATCGACGTCTTATATTTTGATACTATAATCGACGTCCAATGTGACGTCATGTATTGTCAAAATTACGTCTTCTCTTATCGACGCCCAATACCAATCGACTTACACTTGTACATGTACATATTTTGTAGAGTTCCAATGAAAACTAAATTTTCAAAAAAAATATACATACACTCCAGATCGAATTTTTTCAACCCGAAATAGGTAACATGCATATTAATAAACATCTTTAAAAAAAAGTTTATCACCTCGATCTACATTGTAATGTGTAATTCCTAATCATATTAATAAATGACCTGCATGTAAGTGTAAGTCATTGAGAAAACAACCCAATGACAACAAAAAAACTAAACGAAATCTAGAAGGCATTATTCAGTCTTCAACAATACAAAACATAAAGAAGTACAGCCAATTGTTTTGAGGGTATTATAATTCAGATTCTGTAAGATATTTTTCAACAACTGTTTTACATCTGGAGTGAAACATATACGTGAGAAATTGGCAATATGTTTTTATGTTGTGCTGTTACACCACTGTTCCAGGTTAGGATAGGGTTAAGTGCTCACACTCATGGTTGATCCTGTCACATGCTTTATGTGCCTATAGTCCAGTGGTTTTCGTAGGCTTAATTCATAAAATTGGTCGTCGAGTAGAGAATATTTTATTGTGACGTCATATTTGGACGTCGATTTGAGGAACATATGTCGATTAGAGAACGGACGTCGATATGAGTCTTTTAAAATATAATATAATATATGGCGCAAATAGAAATTTTTAATCCTGGTATCTATGATGTGTTTTTTTACACATATTTAAATAAATAGCACAAAATATTATAAACAATTGGGTATGTCTTGTTCATTTATGCTGTTCTAATAATTCATACTACTCATTTGTCACATATCGCTTCGATAATACCAACCCTGGTAATAAATGTTAGGTGTGACAAACTATTGGATTGAGCCCTTCATATTGTTTGTTTTTCAGGCTTTCTTGAATATGATTTGATTGTTGTATGTACATCTATTTCGTCGGATTGATCTTATGTTTTCTTATCGCTTGCTTTGTTGTACTTTCAATTTTTTTTATGATTCTTGTTTTCTTTTATACAAATTATATTAAGATATGTGGTACGATTGCCAACGTGACAACATTGTATGAACTTTATACATATACATAAAAAGAAAAAATAACAAAAACCGCGGAAAATTCACAACGGAAAGTCCCTAAATAAATTGCAAAAACAAAAGTTCAAACACATCAAACGAATGGATAACAAATGTCATATTCCAGATCTGGCACAGGCATGTCTGGATCTGATGTAAGAAAATGGTTGATTAAACTTGGTTTTATAGTTAGCTTCTATTTAAGTAATGGCCGTTATTGCATTTACTGGAATTATGTTCCCGTACAAAATCAGCTTTTTAAAATATCATTCGTTCTGTTGGTATGTTTTGTAACTTATTATTATACATGTACATACCAATTCCATCATAAACGAATTCTATATCAGGAGGTGTAAGATCAATAAAAAGGGATTCTGCTGTGGCTACTGCCGACAACCCAGCACCATTGATAGCAACAACTGTTATGTGGAGTTGAGATGTATGTGCTAATGTAATATTATAACTGTAGGCGAAAGTGTTCAACCCAACACTTGTATATCTCTGTATTTCTGTGCTTCCTTCTTTATAACCTTTCAAATAATGAAGTCATTATCAATAAGACATAAATAAAAACGGACAATGTGACTCCGAGTCACCAAAATTAGCAGACAACACAACAGTATTCAGATTAATATTTAAAGATTTAGATAAACGCTATTTAGTATAACTAATATTTAATCATCTGATTAAAATACATATACCTGTTGAACTGCCATTGTCTTTATTCACAGCTATTTCTGGTTTTATTTTTTTAATTGCAAGTAGATATTTAAATATTCTTGCTTCAAAAGATCAGAACAAACATAATACAAAAACATAAACTTACCAATTGCCCATAGATATTCAACAATAGGACTTTCCTTATCAACAAAATACCAAAATGCATGTATTGATGACCATTCATGTAGCCATACTGCGTGAGATAAAACGGGATAAGGATGCGTCCCAACATCAACAACTTCAACCTTAGAAAATTGAATGTTATCAATTAAAATTCCTGTTGTGTCGTCCATGCTTCCATATGTAATATTAACATCTTTATTCTTTGCGGTAAAGTAAAATGTATGAGAATGCCAGGATACTTCAATGTCTGAACCATATTTGTCTTGTTTTTGATACACAAGAAACACGTGTCTTTCATTACCGAATTCAATGTAGCCTTCTTTTGTAGAAAGAACTGAATCTTCAAAGGGGACATGAGCAGTAAAGAATTTGACACTATAAGAGATGTCTATTTCTAAGTTATGTAATGTCTGCAATACACTTCCTCTGAGAAAAAGAAATGATCGACCATCCATAGCAATAGATTTTGATGAACCCAGGACGCAAATACAATCCTGATCAGAAGAATTCCAGTGATATGGTTTTGTATATCTACAAATATTAGCTGCGGAAATGTTTGAAATGTCTACAAAGTCATTATCACCGTCTTCAAATGATGGGTTAAGTACCAAACTGTTTTCGGTAAAAACTAGCTGTACTGGTGTTGGCGGGGTTTCATCAATGACAAAACCGTTAGATGTTGCAGTATCTGATACGTGACCGACAAAATCAACAGCATAAACTTTACTTAAAACCTTTGCCCCTAAATAAAAAAAGTTTTACTAATATTATATGCAATTTGTATATGACAGAAATTTTATTCATTGTGAAAATTTAATCAATTACTTTATAAATTTTTCAAGATGACAGATTATTATATATTCATTTCAACTTGCAACGTTTATTCTTATGTTGATGTCTTTTCAAAAAATTTTGTCCCTTAATAACTGAAGGAAGACATCCTCATATCGTGAAAGAAAGTAAAACTGCTTTTGAGATCCTAAAGTTGGCATGGAATATTTAAATAAAAAACACTGAATCAGTGTTATTTCTTGTTAATGTTACCTGAGTGTATTATAGAAGAGTTGATGGACTTTGATACTGATCTATGAATACCAACATGTTGATAAGGCAGAACATCGCATCCCGTTTCGGAGTTTTCCAATTGAACGCACCAGTAATAATTCCTAATCCCCGAGTCTTGGTCACTAAAACCATTCCAGGAAGCACTAACAGAGTGTGAACTGTTTTGAAAATCTATTTCTGTGTATCCTACATATGCAAATGATTATTAAATGATTGAAAGCAGAAAATCAACAAATTTGATATAATGACACATAAAATATTTCTCAAAGAATTGATAAAATAGTAAATATTTTCAAAAAGTGAAAAATGGAAAAACCTTCTTTTTTTTAACCTCAAGAAAAAAATCTATGAGAACATAAAGAAAACAGTACTCTTATATTTGAACCTCGTTTTTACCATTTACTGAATGGAGTAATTGCACGTGACCATACAAAATAGTCCTCTTCATGAAACCATTATTTTTAAGATTAAAATACCTGGTGTATACAAAATGTATTATTATTATATTTCTTTCTTTTAACATGCAAAGATGAACAAACCTATGCCGTCATTTACAACTCCGAGTAAAGGTTTATCAATATCTACAGTAAACCCATCGGATGACAGTGTCACATGCTGTCCAGCATAACTGTAACCAACCACATTAGAATAATATCTTACACCGGGTACCAGCGGAACTCGGCTTATATTAACAGTTGTTACTGATCCTGGAATGTCAATTTCAACTTTGTGCATGTCATGACCTGAAAAAAATGTGGACATCGTGGAATTTATCACAATTACTTGTAGATATATACCGTATTATAAAAGCACAAAATATGCAAATGTTAACCGTTTTTAACATGTACATTTACTATGAAAACAGGTGGTTGACTTTGAGAGAAAATGCTCAGTTTAATGTTGTCAATGAGTGTTGTTTTTACTCCAATTTCGTAAGAAATTTGAACGTTTTCCTGAACATAATAATTGGAAATATATGATAGCTGTTTGTTACAAAAACTATTGTGAGACAATTACAGTAAGGACAGAGATGCTAATGTTATGGTACAAATTAAAACAGACAGATACGGTTATATTATTGAGAGAACTACATGTATGTCGGTGACGCTTCTGATCGAAAGTTATTTCTAAACAGCAATCACACATTTTAAAGACAGTATTTTGTTAAAATGCAAAACATACATAGACATAAACGATGTTCATCATTTACAGAAATAAATGTATTAGAAGCTGGTTGACTGAAATTCAATCTTTGCCGAATACAGATAATAAACAGCTGCGCCATGAGCGCATGATACGCCCGACGTCTTGTGTGGAAGTTTTATGCAATAATCATAAATAGTTTCTGAGAAAGTTTTTTAAAAGCAATAACCATTTATTGTTTTTGAGACACGGCGGGACATGTAACCCCCCCCCCCCCACCCTGTTTTTTTTTTACAAATATCACTAAATTTTGAATCAAACCAAAAAGTATACAGACCTTTAGATTAATATAACAAAGAAGTGTGTACAGTTTCAAGCAATAATCATAAATTGTTTTTGAGATACGGCGCGACATGTAAAAAAAACTCCCCTTTTTCACAAAATACTCAATAACTCAAAAATAAAATTTTGAGTCATCACCAAAAAGTATACAGATCTTTAGATTAATATAACAAAGAAGTGTGTAAAGTTTTAAGCAACAATCATAAATCGTTTTTGAGATACGGCGCGACATGTAAAAAAACCCTCCCCCTTTTTAGTTCACCTGGCCCGAAGGGCCAAGTGAGCTTTTCCCATCACTTGGCGTCCGTCGTCGTCCTGCGTCCGTCGTCCGGCGTTAACTTTTACAAAAATCTTCTCCTTTGAAACTACTTGGCCAAATATAACCAAACTTAGCCACAATCATCATTGGGGTATCTAGTTTAAAAAATGTGTCCGGTGACCCGGCCAACAAACAAAGATGGCCGCCATGGCTAAAAATAGAACATTGGGGTAAAATGCAGTTTTTGGCTTATAAGTCAAAAACCAAAGCATTTAGAGCAAATCTGACATGGGTAATATTGTTCATCAGGTCAAGATCTATCTGCCCTGCAATTTTCAGATGAATCGGACATTCCGTTGTTGGGTTGCTGCCCCTGAAATGGTAATTTTAAGGAAATTTTGCTGTTTTTGGTTATTATCTTGAATATTATTATAGATAGAGATAAACTGTAAACAGCAATAATGTTCAGCAAAATAAGATCTACAAATAAGTCAAATGACCAAAATGGTCAGTTGACCACTTTAGGAGTTATTGCCCTTTATAGTCAATTTTTAACCATTTTTCGTAAATCTTAGTAATCTTTTAGAAAAATCTTCTCCTCTGAAACTACTGGGCCAAATTTAACCAAACTTGGCCATGATCATCATTGGGGTATCTAGTTTAAAAAATGTGTCCGGTGCCCCGCCCAACCAACCAAGATGGCCACCATGGCTAAAAATAGAACATAGGAGTAAAATGCAGTTTTCGGCTTATCACTCAAAAACCAAAGCATTAAGGGCAAATCTGACGTAGTAAAATTGTTCATCAGGTAAAGATCTATCTGCCCTAAAATTTTCAGATGAATCAGACATTCCGTTGTTGGGTTGCTGCCCCTGAAATGGTAATTTTAAGGAAATTTTGCTGTTTTTGGTTATTATCTTGAATATTATTATAGATAGAGATAAACTGTAACAGCAATAATGTTCAGCAAAGTAAGATCTACAAATAAGTCAACATGACCAAAATGGTCAGTTGACCACTTACGAAGTTATTGCCCTTTATAGTCAATTTTTAACCATTTTTCGTAAATCTTAGTAATCTTTTAGAAAAATCTTCTCCTCTGAAACTACTGGGCCAAATTTAACCAAACTTAGCCATAATCATCATTTGGGTATCTAGTTAAAAAATGTGTTCGGTAACTCGGCCAACAAACCAAGATGGCCGCCATGGCTAAAAATAGAACATGGGGGTAAAATGCAGTTTTTGACTTATAACTCAAAAACCAAAGCATTAAGAGCAAATCTGATAGGAAGTAAAATTGTTTATCAGGTCACGATCTATCTGCCCTGAAATTTTCAGATGAATCAGATAATCGGTTGTTAAGTTGCTGCCCCTGAATTGGTAATTTTGAGGAAATTTTGCTGTTTTTTGGTTATTATCTTGAATATTATTATAGATAGAGATAAACTGTAAACAGCAATAATGTACAGCAAAGTAAGAACTAAAAATAAGTCAGTATGACCAGAATAGTCAATTGACCCCCTAAGGAGTTATTGCCCTTCATAGTCAATTTTTAACAATTTTCTTAAAATTTGAAGATTTTCAATAACATTTTCCACAGAAAGTACTGTTATAGATAGAGATAGTTGTAAGCAGCAAGAATTTTTAGTAAAGTAAGATCTACAAACACATCACCATCACCAAAACACAATTTTGTCATGAATCCATCTGTGTCCATTGTTTAATATTCACATAGACCAAGGTGAGCGACACAGGCTCTTTAGAGCCTCTAGTTTACAAAATACTCAATAACTCAAAAATGAAATTTTGAATCATCACCAAAAAGTATACAGATCTTTAGATTAATATAACAAAGAAGTGTGTAAAGTTTTAAGCAATAATCATAAATCGTTTTTGAGATACGGCGCGACATGTAAAAAAACCCTCCCCCTTTTTTTACAAAATACTCAATAACTCAAAAATAAAATTTTGAATCATCACCAAAAAGTATACAGATATCAAGATTAATATAACTAAGAAATGTAAAGTTTTAAGCAATAATCAAGACTCGTTTTTGAGATATGGTGCGACATGTGAAAAAAACACACCCCTGTTTTAGTTACAAAGTGCCTAACTCAAAAAGTTTAAATCTTATTTTCACCAAAAAGTGTACAGATCATTTGACCATCATAAAAAACAACTATATTAAGTTTCTTGAAATTTAGATAAGTCGTTCTCAAGTTACGGTGTGACATGTTTACGCCGGACAGACAGACGGACAGACGGACAGACAGACAGACGGACGGACAGCGGACATTTGTATACCATAATACGTCCCGTCAAAATTTTGACGGGCGTATTAAAATGGGGAAATAAACATGAATATATAAAAACCAGAAAAATCTTGCAAGTCAACAATTGTCTGAGTCTTCCACATAGTCCTTAGCATATAACAATTTCTAAAAATATACATAACTTCAAGTCTTATGTTTTTGAGTACACCAGTCTTTTCTTGTCGTGTTAACTTTCCTCATAGAAATATTGCCTTTTTGTTAATATAACAATTTAAAAGTAATGTCTGTGCAGACTCAGTTTAAATATTTTTTCTATGTTTTATCCAGTTCTAAGAATAGATAGTTTTGATTTCTGTACATGTATTTGTGTCTTCTCGATCCATTCACTTTCAATTCTATATCGGATTAAAGTCTTCGAATTTGCTAAGTGCTTTAATCTAAAAAGTATTTATATTTGCTTCACATGGATCTATTCTATTGGATGTCCCCCTGATCTTCTCTGGTCAAGTTACATACATAAACAAATATTACCCAAAGTTCATATAGCCTGCTGTACACGTTGTATGCTACTTAAGGAGGGAATGATATCAAAATTTTAAACATTTTATTTTTATTTCAATTACATTTTATCGTAAGTATATACCAGAAAGTTTTCCTGTGAATTTTTAACTAATAGCTTTCTTGCTAAATCGAGAAAAACATTGAAACGATCACATTGTCTGTGTTTACAGGGGAGGCAATATTTAGTCATTAGATTTCTCAGTGATTACATTAAATGTAACTAATCATAATGTAGCATGGTCAAAAATAAAGGTTAATACATACCACCAGGATTTGTACTCAAATAAACATGAAACTTCTCTATAACAGTGCTAGCTTTCAAAAATATTCCATGCCACGAAACTGTAAATAGCCCCCCACGTAGCATATAATCGATATCCTTCTTCCAGTTGTCAGGCAAATGTTCCATAACCTAAATGCATTAGTTACTGTATTACGTATTTTATATTATGTTTGAACATGAAATATTTTCAAAATAAATCTGTTTACATGGAACCTAAATAGATAAATTGGTCATAATTATATACAGTAAAATGGACATATAAAAAGAATAAAAATACCAGCGTTCTCATGTACCGTGTATCCAAGGTATATTGAAAAATATTCTTTTGGTTCTTATAAACTCTTTCTTAAATTCTATTAAAAAAGTATGAACAATATCGCAACAATGGTATTTTTCCAATAATACCTCTCCGAAAAGTATAACTTTGTAAAACAGTTGGTTGGTGTTGATTATCGGGATCTTTAATGATATTGTTGCGATAAAACTTTTGATTTATATTTGATTACAACTAGTCAAGAATCGTTGGCTTGTTAGTGGTAAAAATGCAAATGTCAGTATACTTTTTCTTTCTATTTTACTTCTTTACAAATAATTGATCATCACTGAATAAGTAACTCGTCTGAGACATTGCTGATATAAATCTTTGAAATAAACGTCATTCAAATTCAATCAGAACTGTACACAAAAATTTCATATAAACAAAACAGACGCACAACCTAAATTGCATTGTCCACCACATCGCCTAAATTGCATAGCGGAACGAAAAATGTTTTAAAAAATAGGTGTCAATGGTAAGACAACAATACAGCCAAATCCAAACGAAGCAAATTTTAGCATCTTTACGTCACATATATAAAAAAAGTGCGAGTAATATTTTTATTCTTAATAAACAGGTGATTAGTTCCTTACCCCTACGCCAAAAACTTTTGTTGTTGTCAGTGGTTTTGACATAACTGTCACACCATCAGATTTGAAATCAGCAAAAGTGTTGCTATCATACCATACTCTCACAAAGAATGAGTATACTTGGTTATCATTTAAAATATTTCCTGAAAAACCATTATGATATATGATTAATGAGTATTACTTAAAAGATTTGTCACTGAATGTTTAGCAGACAATAATTAATCAATCAGTTTTACCAAATTTATAAGAAGGCAAATGATAGACTGTACATTCACAGTAAACAACTAACATGCAATTATTTTACATTTTAAAAATTATTCAAGTTGCTGTTTGAATACTAAATAACCCTCGTACATGTAGTTCTGCTAGATTACCAATCCAAAAAAATCTTTTTGACAAATAATATTTTTCCAACCTATAAGATAGCTCTGTGTGCGAAAATAATTAAGAAAAAAGTTATGATTGCTGTCTGTCATATTTTTTCTTATTGTTTTGTGAAAAAAACAGCTATTGTCATTTCTTTATTTGAATTGTTTTACACCTGACTTTAATGTATGAGCTTTGCTCCTTTTTTTATATGACCTTCAGTTGCTTAAATCGATTTAATTTTGATTTTGTTGGATATTTGTATCATTTGCAATCATAAAACATTTCCTTATTCAACAGCATGCATGTATATTACTTTAATTAGAGGGAAATGCATAACTGATGGATCTGACCTTTTTTTAAATCTTATTTTCATGAAATGAGTGTTGGCTTTTGATTGGTAAAACCGTTTCCATTGCATTGTCTTATTTCGAATAGCCATTTCAGGCTATTTGACAGTTTACTAACTTTTACTTTTTCTTCAAAAGACTACAAAGAAAACAATTCCTTTACATTTGGAATGTAAATATTCCATTGACTGTGCACATTCCTCACTTTAATCAGCAGTCAAATATACCCAAACTAACATGGCAATTTGGACTACAAAGAATACGTAAATAATAAATGCATAATGTAAAAATTATCTATTGGTAAAAAACAATGAATAACAACAATAATTGAGTATTAAAAAAAATGTAAAATTATTTATACAATGTTCAGCAAATTTACCTCGAGGTAACGTGTATATGGCATTATCTATTTGACCACAAGGATGCCAAACATTTTCAACAGAACTGTCAATTATCCCTTCTGGTTCATTGGAGTCTGTTATTCCTACACTCCATTCATACCTGTTGTCAAAATACAATTTTTAGTAAATGTATTTTAAATTTTACCACGATACTAATTTACCATGTTAAAAGTTGATTATTGGCAAATTTACTGTGCGTCAGAAATATATATCGGAAAGAAAAAGCATGCATTGCCAGTACTTGTGTAACTATTTAAACATCAAGTAAAATATGGATATATGTGTCCATGACAATGCGTCGTGCGCGTGATATTTGCTTAATAGGTATCATGAGTCATAAATTTACTGAACTATTCAAGGGATTACAAACTAAAAAAATAAGTGTGCTAGCAATTACAGTTATTGCATACATTCGCGTTCATGTGCGTATAGATAAAGCTTCATAATGTCCTTGCGCTTTTTTTAAACCTAATTTTGTCGTAAAGGTTTTTGATCGGTACAAAAAATGTTCTTCGAGAAAAACAATTAGTTATGAATGAAGTATATTTGTATAGGCATATCTTATACCAAACAGTCTATTTTGCCTGATCTTTTTTTATGGCCATTGCAATTTTATGTACCTACCACTGTGGCATTAAACCCTGAATTTGAACTATTCTCCATCTAGCTGCTAGTGCATCATGTGATGGCGTAAAATTAATATCATCTGATTCTAAATTTCGTATATCAGTCACATCGTATATCGCAATTAAGGTGTTGGTATTGTCTGAAAATGTCATTACTTTTTTTTAAATATTACTTGAAATAAGTAGTGATTCTTTTCAATAAAAAAACCAGATCCATAATTCAAATTGAAAATCCCAAAACAAAGACATTTTGCCCTCAATTGTAATATCAGTAGATCATGTAGTGGATATAATCATAGATTTATTGAACAGAGGTTTTACAGGAAAACAGTGCATTGCTATCCATGAAACTGTACTGAGAAACTGGTGAGAAAAAAAATTAGAACTGCAGATGCAGGTTGTTTGAAACCGTTTACACTACATTGGCTGATTTGCCAAATTTGAAGACATTGAAGACCTGTTGGGTGACCTTCTGCTGTTGTGTTTTCTATGGTAGGGTTGTTGTCTCTTTGACACATTCCCCATTTCCCTTCTCAAATTTAAACTTTTGTTATGTAGTTCTATGTGTATCCATCTGATGAGTTTTTCCACTGATTTCCATAGTTCGTTCTTATGTTGTACTGTCCCTTTGCCCATTGTCGAAGACCGTATAGTTGTTAATTTCTGTGTCATTTAGTCCCTTATGGAGAGTTTTCAGTCTATAACTCTCAAATCGTACTTTTTGTTAATTTGATCTCTAAACACAATTTTTTATTTTTTTCCCTAATATTCTATGTTCATATTTTTTTTGGTTATATATTCATTTTTTTTTGGTTATATATTCTATAATTATTCCAAGTATTCAATATGTGCAGCCTTTCAACAAATGTCCGTACTCTATGCATGTACTCCTTCCTACAACATTATCATATTTACCTGTGAACGTTATTTAACTAACGCTGTTTTGTCCAAGGCTATAGTTGTCATTCTCATATTGTTTGAAATCATTCCGTTTGTTCATCAATATTGTATTTATATGGTGAAATATATCAAGTTTATTCGTTCAATGTATATTTACGTTCAAACAATTTGTTTGCGCGGGTTCTAAAATCTTGAGGTTGTAAACATTCATTTACATATAAATACAAACTAAGTGAATGCAGAAAAGATTAGGGATAGACATTTACAAAACAGAACTGAAAAGTCACAAAAAGTAGGACAATGTTTCAGCTTTGATTTAATTTTTAGTTGACCTTAATCTACAGACTTACTCAAAACATATATAACATTTGTATGAGAAATACCAATATACAAATAAAATCTTATGATTGAGCACTCTAAAATACTGACTCACTTTGTGTATTGTCTACACATGGCAGTCCTTTAATTGGACATCTATGATCTTTTGGAGCACACACACAGTGTCCTAGACATGTATCAGAAGAACATTGTCGTATCAACTCTAGGGAGCCACCAGGAATCAAACGAAATTGACTGTGAATCATATCACTTTGAAGTCCAACCTAAATAAAATGTATAACATAGAACCTAGCGAATCACATTTTATGGTAGCAGAGTCCCTCATTTTTTACCGAATTATTTATCACGACAATATCATTTCTATGTGATATCCATTTGACGTGGCTCGATACTTATACATCCCGTCAATATGTATGTGTTATCTTTCATTTTTGCGTGAGTGTTTTGTATTTTCGACTTTTTGTGTTTCTTTGGTTCTTATAACGTGACTCTGTACTTTAAAAGATCCCGTCAGTATGTTATTGTTCTATTATATGTAATTATGTTATATTTCTATGATAAATTGAGAAATACGTTGAACCACAAACGTCAACATTATTTAATCGCGTAGTGGTATTAACAATTTGTGGATTTTTATCTATTCTAAAGAACTTCTGGACAATTTTAAGTCTCAGTCTATTTCTGAAATTACATTTGATTTATAAACCCTGTATGCGAACATTGCCCATGTGAAATTATAAAATTGGTTTTTTTTTTACATTGAACGACAAAATTTCTTCCTATGTGACTTATAAATTTTCTGCCGTCAAACACGCGAAGCAATGAATGTGTTTTTTTATTTGATAGATGCTTTTGTGTTTTTTGTAAAATTGTACCACGGTGATGACTGATGTACCCATATTTTTACTATTTTATTTATCATGTCTGTTTAGGTACCGCATCGTTGTAAATATAACGGAATTTGATGAGACTGTCGTACAAAGTGAGAGGGTTAGCGCTATAAAACCAGGTTCAATCCACCATTTTCTGCATTTGAAAATGCCTGTACCAAGTCAGGAATACGACAGTTCTTGAGCATTCGTTTTTTATGTGTTTTGTCATTTGATTTTGCCATGTGATTAGGGACTTTCCGATTTTATTTTCCTCGGAGTTCAGTATTTTTGTGATTTTACTGTTTACCATTTTATGCACATATATTGAACGGAATACATTTTGATGAAACAAATTAATACAGGGTACCTTGTATAAGGTCAGCATTTCCAAACCATTATAGCATTGTCTTTATTCAAGTGAAAACGTATTATCTAGCAAACGAACAAAAATGTCGTAAACATTATTCAAACCAAGTTTTACAATGTTTGGAAGTGTAACATTTGTCATATTTTTTTTTACAGTTTATTTTTATATGCATACTATTGATGCTAGGTTTTATTTAAACATTTATATGTACTGAAATAGTTATAGAACCATCTTCCCTATGGGGATATGCCTATTTATATTTAAGTAAAATAATATGTCGGATCATATAATTTGCTGTTATACATACAAAAGAAATGAGTCATAAGTACGCGTTATTATCCTTGATTGAATTGTTTAGATATGTTATCAATTCAAAACCATTTAAAAGAAACAAAAAAACATTCCGTCAAGACAAAAAAATGATGACCATTTATTCACTTGCAAACATACATACATAGCCAGTAGACGCTTCCTAAGTTTTTTTTATCATCTTAGCATGTAAAGTCAAAATAGTTTTGAACACAAATAAAGAATAATTAGTCCATATTGAATGTCTTACTTTATTAAATGCCCAAACACTGATGAAGACATATTCATATCCTGTTAATTTCTTTGTTTTTACTTCAAAAGTCTGCACTTTGCCTTCGTCTTTTTTGTCTACGCCATCATCACTATGTTGAAATCTGTGCGGTTTATTTTCCTACAAACACATATCTGAATTTAATTGATTTGAAAAAAGAATGTATAGAAATCTTTGCACTTTTTCGTTGTCGTTGTCGTTTTCGTTTGTTTTTATTTCGGTTCATCACATCAAAATAAAACCACAAATATAAAACAATATTATCCTTCTTTTAATGCGTATACGAAAATGTTTAAATATATAATCATTAAATATAGAGATCAATAATGTCAGATTGACAAAATGAAATGAATTTCACATTACTTGTTCAAATGCTCATTTAAGGGTATCCGTTACAGTTTTACGTTACATTCTAATTTTCATAATGTTGAAATATGTTGTAGGCCTTGGCGAGTTAAAAAAGAAATCACAAAATAAAATATATTTAAACTCACAACAACAAAAACATAGGTCACAGTGCTTGTTTTAGAGCAAATTGAGGCTGAATCTGGGGGATTTGCCTTTTTGTAAAAAAAAAATTGAGAGCAGATGCTGAAAGTGTCGTATATTTTTCCTTTAAAATGTAGAAATCGATAGGTTTTTATATTTTTCTAAATTAACTGCATTTTGCCATGCTTCCTCGAAATAACAAATAAGAAATATATATATATATTACCACGTTCGATTCAAAGACCAATCTCGAATATCCTGAAAAGAGGGACTAAAGATACCAGAGGGACAGTCAAACTCACAAATCGAAAATACACTGACAACGCCATGGCTAAATGAAAAGGACAAAAAGACAAACAATAGTACACATGACACGACATAGAAAACTAAAGAATAAGCAACACGAACCCCACCAAAAACTCTCAGGTGCTCCGGAAGGGAAAGCAGATTCTGCTCCATAACATATCCGATATCATTTGTGAAACGGTTATTACATAACGGTCAACCAACTTGTGATGGCGTCCATAAAATTTACGAAGTGATGATTTCTTAAAGTTGAGCGTCTATTGCCCTCCCCTCCCCCTCATATTTGGTATAACCGCAACATGCACGACGTCGCTGTCCCTCGCTTATTATCCCTGCAAATCTATCGACGACATTTCAAGATTTGTTTATTTATATTGCTTATCAAGAGCTACACTAAAATAATAATATTGTTTTAAGAAATTAATTTCACGTGAGAAATATCTCAGGTATCGTTATTGTGGACTGTTGAATTTCTATACGGCTTAATTTTATAATCTTAGCGATATAGATATAGGAATGACGGTACTGTGCACACACTCGTGTACTACTGAAGACCATATGTTGACATCTAAATGGGTTTTGTTTGTAGGCTGCTGTTTCATTGACATACCCCAACTTATCATTCTATTTACATTTTGTTTTAAGAATTTCAAGAATGATTAAATATTTATCTGGAAGACGGGACATGTTTCCTTAACCTTTCCCCTTTAACTTCTGTTTTGGTTTATGTGTCCTTTTATTCATCTCTCAAATTTCCAACATACACCGAAATAATAATTTAAAAGCAAATCACTCAAAGCATTTATAATCTGGTTAATGAATGTTCAGAAATACCACTTAATTGTAGAAACCTTTTTTCCCAAAGTAAAGCTGTAATTGTTTTTGTACAAGTATAAAGACCTTCCATGTGCCATCGGTATGTAATAAATCTATTGAAAACTAGCCCTACATCTTATGTTTTTATGTATTGTATCATTGTTGATAATTTCCACATACTAGTCTATAATTACTGTAACATGTCATATTTGACATAAATAAATGGAATGAAATATTACTTGAGATAATTTACTTATTTTAAAATGGTGATGTTTTAAAACAAGGGATTACAAGAACACACTATACTTATATATAACAATAAATATATCCAGCACAATTTATAATTGCCAATCGCTCACAAGACTAGAAGGACACCGGATTTTATTATAATCTATCATAACAAACATAATATTTTATGCAAAATATTTATATACATATAAACAATGCTTTCAATACGAAATGAAAACAATGACTCCGTCATAAATTAAACGAACCCGCCGGCCAGAAAAAAACCAACAACCAAGTTACCTTAGTCGATATGGAAACCTGTGTCCAAACCCTAATGATCAAAAGATCGTCTCGAGAGGTGTTCTTGGACAATACTGAAAGTTAGCTTATGTTTACATAAACAAAATGTCATCAAAATGTGTAAGAGCAAAAACAAAAAATACCAATATATAGTACAAAAACAAGAAAAAATCAATAATAAACCAACATTAAATCTGAACTTGACCAGTTCGAAGTTGGCGAGAGAATGGTCTAATAGGGAAATTAACCCGCGAAAAATGACCATTCACGTGATACTACAATTAATATCACGTGTTCATACAGATATTGAAAGAACCGTTAGTACAATAATTTTCCTCTATACTTCGAAACGCGGAAAATTATAAGTACACACTATACTTATATATAACAATTAATATATCAAACACAATTTATAACTGCCGATCGCCCACAAGACTAGAGAACTCACAGAAAGGGTTGAAACGGATAGAAAAATATATATCTATAAACCTAAATTCTATAATCAAACGAATCTGCAATGTACCCGTCTTTACTTAAATCAGATTTCCAACGGCCATGCCTCTTTATACATCTCTCATTAACATCTGACTTGGCTGCAGCCGAAGCGCCTCCTGAACGTAATGAGTGTAATCCTAAGTTAAGTTGAGGAGCAACCATTTTCAACCTTTTAACGATATTTTGCCTGACTGCTGTATAACTAAGCTTCTTATTTTTATAAATTAACCTAGCTGTACCACCCGATCTAAATATGGGTCTGAAAACAAAATTATCAGAATCAACGTCCAAACTCGATAAACCCAAATAACGCTTATACATCAAAAGGGGACATGCTTGAGAACTCCCTTTGGAAATCAAAATTTCGTCTATATTGATCAGTTTTGCTATGCGACAAAAAGATAGACTTGTATTCCTCATATATCTTAATATCCCTACAAGTTAATGAACTGAATTCATCAAAACGTAAAAAACCTGCATAAGCTATAAGTATCATAGTTAAATCCCTTATCACTAATAAATCACTATAATCCTGATATATAGAACATAGTTCTCTAAGCATAATGTTATCAACTGGGTCTTATTTCACGACTGGTTTACCGTTCCGCCTTTTGCAAGATTCTAATAGAAATGTTAAGAATTGCTTGTAGGGTCTATGTAACCGTTCAATTCGTGAGCCCATTTTATAGAATAAGTCGCGGACTGCAATACACTTGGTGAAGAATGTTTGTCAATAAGAAATGTTAAGTATAATGCTACATGTACTGGTTCGGCTGGTAAATCAGAAAAACCATGTTCATTGATTAATGAATGACTTCCAACGATTATATTCGGCGAAGTCTTTCTTTGACGTATTTTCACTTTTCGAATCCACTATGTACAGAACCATCTTTCCTGCCAAAGATGTCAACACATTGTTTTCTCCTACACCACTGCTCTCAACGACATTCTCAACGTTCTGTCTCAGTTTTAAACCTAAAAAACGTAAAAAACCTCATTAAAATCAGACAAAAAAAGCAATCATACTAAATCTTAGGGGATTTTTACCAAAAATTCCATTTTTACCTGTACCCTTTACTATAATGTTGTCTCTAGGCAAATAAATAACCTCCTTTATAAAATCTCTAAATCCGTCATCTTTATAATATGAAAGTGGCCAATAAGGAGCAGATTTCCATTCAGGAATAACCAACATGCATTTAGCCTTGTCCTTAATTATCTTGTTTATTGTCATGGCAACTAACGATGGAGGTGGCACTAACCAATTAGTATCACCTCCCCAAAACTGACTAAAAGCGTTTATTGCCTCAGTATCTGGCCACCAAATTCTCGAATTAAAACGAGAGCTCTGAGCGTTGTAATGAGTAGAAAATCTGTCGTCAGTTAAAGGGCCAAATGTACAACTCAGATCATTGAAAACGTTCTTTTCGATGCTCTAATCATCAGGATCCGTATGCCTACTTAAAAAATCAGCATGATTATTCTCAGTTCCCGGTACCCAATTGGTTTTTAAACCTATATTCTTCTTCGAGCAAGAATTGAGAATATCTGTTACAACCTTCTGTAATTTGTACTTTTTGCTACCAACATTCAATATATGTGTCACATTCTTATTATCAGAATTGACTTTAACGGTCTTATTCTCAAGAAATGAATCATATGAGTTCAAAACTCTTCTAACCGTCTCTAATTCTCGCCAGGTGGAACTTTCAAATTGTTCACCCGCGAACCAATTTCCATAAATCACATGATTTTCACTCTGAAAATCCAAAACTGTGGAAAAATATCCACCTAAGCCTACATCTGAGGCATCACAAAATAACTCAATATCATACATGTCAGTTAAATTAACTGAACAAATATCAACACCTACAAGATTAAGTGTTCTGCAAGAGTTTTTCCAAAAACAAAGCTCATCAATAGCTTCTACTGTTATTCTTACAGGTGCGCGTTCCAACTAGCACGCGCTTGAACACAATCATATGAAAATCTTGTGTTCCGCCTAACGATATCACCCAAAACGATTTGCAAAGAAATCAGCTGACCAATAATACTAGCCAAGGTTCGAGCACTGAACAAAAGTACTCCTTTTCCAATCTCGCTTAAAATACGACTCGCAACTTTTTCTGCTTTGTCAATTCTCTTATCACTAACACAAATTTTTCCTACTTTTGTGTCCCAAACATAACCTAACCTGTTCACATACTGTGAAGGGAACCAACTACATTTTTCATGTGCAATCAAAAATCCAAGAACTTCCAATTTTTGTTTTACCTCTTGACTCCTAAACCATCATTCAGAAACATGATGATCCTTTTGCCTTCAGATCTTAAATGTTTGACTAATTCTCGTAGTACTTTTGAAAAATGTACCCAGCAGTAGCTAAACCAAATGGCAGTACATTAAAAACAAAGTATCTAACTTTGCCTTCAAACTCCCATGAAAATCCTAAAAAAACTTCTATGTATTTGACAAATCTCAATATGATGATAAGCCGACTTAAGATCAAAGGAAAACAGAAAATCATCCTTCTGAAACATATCTCGGGCTACTTTTGTATCTTCATACTTAAATCTGAATTCGAACAAATGTATGTTTATGTGTCTACAATCTAGTACAAGTTTGGGTTTGCTCGATTTGTTGTATGCAACCGTTAAAGGGTTAACTACCTGCGGAATGGTAAATTGAACACACTTTCGTTTTTCGTTTTTCGTTTTTTGTTTTTGTGAAATCAAAAATGAAAAATGAAAACACTTTCATTTTTCGATTTTAGTTTTTGAAAAATCAAAAATGAAAAATGAAAATACTTTTGTTTTTCGTTTTTTGTTTTGTGTAATCATAAACGAAAAATGAAAACACTCTTGTTTTTCGTTTTGGTTTTTAAGAAATCAAAAACGAAAAATGAAAACACTTTCGTTTTTCATTTTGGTTTTTAAGAAATCAAAAACGAAAAATGAAAACGCTTTCGTTTTTTGTTTTTTGTTTTTGATATTTCAAAACGAAAAACGAATGGACGCAGATATACACGGACCCGGAATCTTTTGTACCTCAGAAATACATTTTTTCTGTAAAAGATTGCTGATCTTATCTTGAACAAATTTCTTATTGTATAATGACGATCTGTTGCTTTTAATTACAGCGTGTTGAGGCTCGGTTTTGAATGGTATTTTATAACCGTTTTCAATAACGTCAATAATGTGTTTGTTTTCGGTAATCAATTTCCATTGACCTATATTGACCTTGAGTCTACCAACTGGCGAGACGCATTCATGCTGAGCGGTTGTATTCGTATCAATACATATCACCGTGTGAGTATTTTTAACAGTATTAACTTTTGTAGTTACAGACTTATTGCTTGAATCACTGACTAGAGGCGGAAAGTGGCCTTGTATTACATTAATATTATCAAAAACTAAAATTTGTGAATAAGAATTACTTATCTTATTTTTCATGTCTGGACGTTCGTCTACCCAATGACCCTTACTTCCACACTTGAAACATCTTCCAGGCTTAACGGATTTGGTTTCTTTCTCTGGATTTCTGCTATAAGGTGTTGATCTTGGTTTGCCTTACTTAACTTTTTCCGCCTTACTCTTTCTTTCTGCTCTAGACTGAGCCTCATCATCTTCTTTTCGTCTTCTGAGTCGTCAGCGAGTGGATTAGCTACATACGTATACCCACTGACGACTTTCCATCCAAGCTGGGAAGAGTCGGTCAGTTTTATAAGCTTTTGCCTTTCATTCACTAAGTCAATACCTTCAACAATCTTCATCTTAGCTGTCTGCACTGACTCAATTCCTAATTCTGGAGCTTCCAGGCTACCTTTAGATTCTTTCAGCTTGGTTAACACTTTCACCTCATGACGATACTGGTTTTCATTTCCTTTACGCTCATAACTATAATTGTCAGTCATGGTTTCTTCAAGCTTGGCTATCTGAGTTTGGGAAATCTCCTGCTGTGACTGTTGCAGATTTGATTGGAAAGATGAAAGCCTACTATCCATCACTGTAGTTATGCTGTTTAGAAGATCTTGCTGTCAAGAAGAAACTGTATTTTTCACCTCGCGTAGAATAACTGCCTTAATTGAATCGTCTAAATCGGTGTCCATCTTGACCAGTTCGAAGTTGGCGAGAGAATGGTCTGATAGGGAAATTAACCCGCAAAAAATGACCATTCACGTGATACTACAACTAATATCACGTGTCAATACATATATTGAAAGAACCATTAGTACAATAATTTTCCTCTTTACTTCGAAAAGCGGAAAATTATAATAATCGAAACCGTATTTTTGCCATATCTGAAATTTCATTATGACACTTTTAAGATCAGTGACACAAACTTACTTCTACCGTGCTTTTTAACTAAAATGAAATTTAAAGCTAAAGGACTGTCATTAAATCGGACCCAAATTCAAATCGATCAAGGATGAATAATAACAAAAATGATAATTGGCATGCATTATATTTAACACTAAAGGGATCAGTCGTATTGATAAAACAGAGTTGGCTCCCTTGATACTGTATCAAAAAATAATATAATCTGTAGCCCAAGTAGAAGCTTTAGCCATTATTTTCGACATAACATTATGTCCATACAAAGTCAGGAATATTACAGATATTCTCCATTCGTTTGAGCATTTAATTTTGCAATTTAATAAAGGGCTTTCCGTTTTGAATTTTACTTGGAGCTCGGTATTTCTGTTATTTTACTTTTTTTTCCTCAAATGAGAAGCACTGTCAAAATAAACTCGCAACTGTCGAAAAGAAATAAACTGATGTAAACAGAACAAATATAGAATGCAAAAACACACTATATATATATGCATTTTCCGATTCATTAGCGTAAGTTTGTTTGAAAAACATAACTGAATATCATTATTGGTAACAATTTAACTGAACCGGGTGCACATTAACGCCTTTTTTTAGGCATATTTATTAAGTTGATACAAAACCTTACACTATTAAGATCATCAAGCATGTATCTACTACCAACTGATACCATATAGTAGTCTATACCAGAATGAAGATCAGAAAACCCTATCCATGCCAGCCATAATTTAAATGTTGACCACTTCATCCACCAACCATCAACATGGCGATTCAGGCTAGCAGCATGATCGGTTTCAATAGCAAATGTTCCTTTGAAAAAAAAACACTATTTGTGTTATTAAAGATTTTAGATTTCATGAGAGTGAGATATGGATGTCGTTTGATATAAACTCGAGTTATCTTATTTCAAGTCTTTCAATATGATGGTAAATGAAGCTGTGGCGAGTTTATTATTACTATTTGAATTAAATAAGGAGATATTATCTTATAGTTGTGGCCTGTAATGTATTTCTTGCATGAACAGATATTTCTCGTAACACTACACGGAGTGTGGTACGAAAAAGTGATACGAAAGTCTGCTTTAATTGATTGGCCTATCGAGTATCACACGACAATATTACCGAATTTCCATTGGCTATGCGTTAGGTCATTTGTGACTTTAAAAGGTTAAGACAATGTACACTTCATCCATGACAACATACATCTATATGATTTCTTCATCATTATACAAAATATTCAAACTTTTCATTGGACAATCTTCTTTTTGTCATTTTTTTTTTACATTCTGAACCTTTCAAAAAGTCAAAAAATGTCTAATTTTACGTTTCACACTGATAAAGGACATACGACGGCATACTAGAATGTGCAAAAGACTAGATCAACGTTTCTCGGAATTATTTATTGAACGCTTTGAGAGTGTTGACCATAAGAGAAATAGATTCAACAACTTGTGAAAATTTGATATCGCTGGAAATTTAGTAACGTTATTTAATTTAGATAGTAATACTAAACTCACAGAAGGTTTATTGTAAAATTGAAATTAAATAACTCGAGTTGATATTAAGCGATTTTCTATTCTGACTCGTTATGAAACCTTTAAGTATCAAGCAAAATCAAATTATAATGAGTTGTTTATCAAATTGGCATTGTTATCATGGTAAACATTCTCTTTGTTGTAAATTGAACATTCTGCGACTCGCTGATCTCGTCTTTCGCACATAACAGTAGGGTGTCATTTGTCTTATTTAGGCGTCACATTTTGTGTGCCACGACAAATATATCTTCATGCCGGAAAAATATAACAGGTCACAAGACTAGGAGTATAGATTCTAAAATTACATCAAGTGTCATCTGATAAATTTTCCTTTTGGGGAAAATTCATTTTTGAAATTTAACTTTCAAACGAGAAAAATATTGCATTGCACAATAATCGGTTGAGGAATTTATTTCTCTCACAGTTCTCAACAGATATGTAGGCAAACTTTATTTTTCTGTTTTGACTGAATTTATTAAGGGTCAATAACTATATTTCATTTGAATCCAAATGCATGTTACCTTCAATAATGCCCAAAGCTGGATATTGGAAACGTATGTGCAAAACATGTTCAGTTATCAAAAAAGAAAACAATGTCAACATTAGAAGGTGACACAATAGGAAAACCCATCTAGATTTCTCAGTTATAATAAAATTGAGAATGGAAATGGGAAATGTGTCAAAGAGACAAGAACCGAACCATAGAACAGACAACAGCAGAAAGTCATCAACAGGTCTTCAATGAAGCGAGAAATTCCCGCACCCGGAGTTGTCCTTCAGCTGCCCATAAACAAATATATATACTAGTTCAGTGATAATGAACGCCATACTAAACTCCAAATTGTACACAAGAAACTAAAATTAAAAATAATACAAGACTAACAAGGGCTAGAGGCTTCTGACTTGGGACACCCGGAGGTGTCCTTCAGTTGCCCCTAAACAAATATATATACTAGTTCAGTGATAATAAACGCCATACTAAACTCCAAATTGTACACAAGAAACTAAAATTAAAAATAATACAAGACTAACAAAGGCTAGAGGCTTCTGACTTGGGACAGGCGCAAAAATGCGACGGGGTTAAGCATGTTTATGAGATCTCAACCCTCCACCTATACCTCTAGCCAATGTAGAAAAGTAAACGCATAACAATACGCACATTAAAATTCAGTTCAAGAGAAGTCCGAGTCTGATGTCAGAAGATGTAACCAAAGAAAATAAACAAAATGACAATAATACAGAAATAACAACAGACTACTAGCAGTTAACTCACATGCCAGCTCCAGACTTCAATTAAACTGATTTAAAGATTATGTCTTCATTATATGAATATCAGGCACAATCATTCCCGTTAGGGGTTTAGTTTCATACTATTATAACATATATGAGAAGAACATAACCTGTGTCATAACTGATATATAAAACTGATTCTTATCAGATAAAATGTTTTTTTACGTGTTTTTTGTATCTACGCATGAAATTAAAGAGATCCATTAAATCTTCATTATACTTGAACATTCTCGTATGTATGTTTATACTTATGTTAATATCAGATCATATGACAATCGGTATTGTTTGGATCTGGGTGGTTAATTCGATGGCGACAAGTCTAATATACGCACAATATGTCGATCCGTATAACTAATCCATGGATAGTAAATTTTGTATGAACAATCTTTAATTCGGGTATATATACACATTGATATATAATTTTTATGTATGTTACCTGTAATAGGCGGGGAGTTGTCGACGAGAATTCCATTTGATGTCTCTTTTACACATACTTTAGCCCCGTTACATGCAATAATGGTAACAAAGTATTCGCCACCATCGTTTAGATTCAGTCTGGTATAAGTGAAATCACGTACAATTCCATTCAGCTGTTGGTATATAAAAAAGAAACGAAAACACATGTCTTGTTCATAATAAAAGTTGACTCGTGTCATTGATTGTTTCATTCACATATTTTATTCTGGTATCTATGATTTATATTTATATAAGGTTTCATAAAAAATAATAAAGGTATTTAAGACATGCAAATTATTTAAGTTGAAGTTCAAACTGTGATAAAATCCTGTAGAAATTTCTCATTAAAGCAATGGTAGCCCATATATTCAACGACTGTTTATTTTGACATGGTATTATATTATACAATCAGAAACAGATTTCGTACTTTTGTTTTACTTCAAGTTTGATAAACCAAAATTTTATATTATTTTCCACTAGAAAGTCCCTTATTAATTCATTAACAACACATTTCTAGAAGTAATGCCACTCTCTAGTTATATTATAAAACATTCAACTTTTTTTCATTTGGGCGGATTTACTTTTAGAATATTATATCAACTACAATTTATAAAAAAAAATCATAACCACTGTTCAATTTTTGGATTATTTTTCATACGTTAACATCAAATTCTAAAAAAGAAGCCTTGATACCTCTGTAGATGTTGAGTTAATTCCACCTCCTTTGTGTGAGGTCACAGAGATATACTGTCTCTCAATATAAGATTCGTCGTCACTAACATCCCATGTGATTTTAAGGCAACTTCTGTAAATAGTTGAGTTTTCTCGTCTCGATCCAAGCTGCTGAAACAATTTAGGTTTGCGACTGAATGATGGAGGGGAATCATCAACCAGGAAACCATTTGACGTCGCTTCTGAGTAAAGACCTGTAACATTAAAAGCATAATAATTTGTACTGATATTTAGTACTCAGAATTTCAACGATCGTATCCAAATAGAATCCTAAAGTGACATTGCTAAACTATATATTGGAAGATATTTATCAGAAAGAATTAGTTCAATTATCAGATACATGTATATGTGTATAATCCAGCAGCTAAATCTTGATTTTGTCATGAATTTATGTCATAAACGATTATATTTCTCTATTATCAAGTTTGTTAAAACATATTGTTCAAACCACATAAAACGATAAAAATGGTGATGTGATTATCAATGCAAGAGAGAAATGCAATTCTTTTGAATTATAAAATTCTAAGACTATACATAATATTGTTTTAAGTATGCTTAATATCAATTTGATTTGATTTTGGGCAAGTATCAACGCTATGTTCCTTTTGTAAATATAATGCAATTTGTGATTCTTTGTATCTTAAACTACAATTACAACATTCTTTATCTCATACCTGCTTTGTTGTAGGAACGGACAGTTATGTAGATTCTGATGTTTGTTGGAATTTCATCAGTAATATTTGAAAACACGGCTATATCTGTCAACGGCAGTTCAGTCATCGGTATGATATTATCTCCGCCCTTCAGTGACCCCACTCTGATAGAGTACTTATCTAAGCCTGATTGGGGATCATTAAAACCACGCCACGTGGCGGCTACATATGATCTGAAATTATTCACAAAAATACACTATCAAGCAAATGATTTGTAGTAATTTTTCTATATTTTTTGGTTTAACTGTTTAAATTTTCATATAATGAATACCATAATCTATTGAAAACTAACAACTTAACCTGTGATAAAATGAGATTTTGTTTTCGCATGTTTTTTGTCATGAGCATACGTAAACAATCAAAGTCATCTGGTACGCAAAAGGAACTCTTCTCCATTTAAAGAGAAAAAAATGATAGTGTATTCAAACTTAAATTCGAACATAAACTGACAACGCCAAGACAAAACACACTATTTAACTGAAGACTTAACAATACGAACACCACCAAACCGGGAAATTATCCATAGTGCTCTGGAATGGTTAGCAGATCCTGTTTCACATGTGGCATCCGTCATTTTGCTCACGTGAGCACAAATTAAGAGATAAATCGTATACAGTGATGTCGCTTTACCTAAAAGGAAGAATTGATTGTTGTTACGGTAAGTTAAACCACGACAGTGAACTACCGAATTAGACTATTTACCGGGTTTGTTATAACATAAGCAGCACGGGTGTCACATGTGGAGCAGGATCTGCCTACCTTTCCGTAGCACCTCAGATCACCCCCAGTTTTTGGTGGGGTTCATGTTGCTTAGTTTTCGATTTTTTGTGTTGTGTCTTGTGCAGTATTATTTGTCTGTTTGTCTTTTTTTTTTGGCGTTGTCAGTTTATTTTCGGTCTAAGAGTTTGACTGTCCCTCTGGTATCTTTCGCTCCTCTTTGAAACATATTCGTCTTCTTCTGCGAAACATATAAGCTTTAACGGTCCAAATCTTGTTATGGCGTACCCTAACTTCATCACTTGAAATCTAGGTTTATATAGCTTCCTTTAAGCATTACTGCAATCTTGATAGCATATGAATAGGGAAAAAAACAATATTTGAAAAAAGAATGTATAATTTATATGTAAATCGTTGTTCGCTAAAAGATATATAAGATACAAGTACATATTTTTTTTAGATAGTATCAGTATAAGCTGCTTTTGAATACCTTAAAGATTGATAATTTATGTCAATGTAATCTACTCCATCCTTTATTTTTCCAATATTTGGGGGACTGTTATCAATTATAAACCCATCAGAAGTATCAGATGAACAAAGATCAGCTGTATTACAAGCAGTTACTGTAGTGTAATATATCCTACCAATAGCAAGATTTATTCCTTTTAAAACGAACTCTGAAAAAGAAAAACAGTCTGCTTAAAAACTAATGTATTAGGATAAAGGCTGGTCCCTACATGTATATAGCCATAGGAGATGCCAAAGATACCAAAAAACATTCAAACTCATAAGTCGCAAATACACTGACAAATCATGATTAAAACGAAAATCGACAGTATACATATCATAACATTTAACAACTAAAGACTGAGTACTACGAACCCAAGCAAAACCCGGAGGTGATATCGTATTCTCCAGAAAGCAATGCGGATCCTACTCCACACGTGACACCCGTCGAGCTTCTCCTATTAGTATGTAACAGTTAAAGAGACGACCGTAAGCATACTTTTCTCAAAGCTGTAAATCATATGAGTGACTATGACTTCCAGAAATTGATACCTTTTTGATTTGACTATATACAACAATGCATCAGATGCATTTATGCTAACCGTTTTATAATCTCTTCAACACCACATACAGTTTGGATTGTATTTAAATTTGCCGTCTTCACACAAAAGGAATCATGGAGTCCGGTATTTTTGCTAAACTATTTTATATAAGATTTTTTTTTAAATACAATTTTAGATTACCATATATTATTCCAACATCATGGGCCTTTAATACGTCATCACAACCAACACAAGTTCCAACAGAAATTGTATAAGTTTTTATTATTGTATGTGGATCATAAAACTCTTCCCAGTAAGCACCAAGCTGAGTTGTGTCTATCTGAAAGTCTATATCAATCGATTTGTCATCATGCAAAAATCCATCAAACACTTGTCCAACTTCTGGTGGAGTTTTATCATAAATGTATCCCCACGATGATGCAGTTGTTACTAAATTTGCGTTATTAACTGCCTGTTAGAATATAGATAAGTGTTTAAAATATAGAGTGAAACAGGTAATCCATTTTTAGTATGTTCCTCAAAATGACCCTATTTCAAAAAGCTTAAATTATAAAACATTATAAGAAACGCCGACTATGCGGGATTGACTTTGCTTATTGTTGAAGGTCTTACGGTGACCACTATTTGTCAATTTCTGTGTCATTTGGTGTCTTGTGAAGAGTTGTCTTATTGTCAATCATACCACATCTTTTTTTTATATTAACTAAATGATAACTTAATTGATTATGTAATAGAGACATAATAATTGAAATACATTTTCACTTCATGATCTGTAAATATTGTATAAAATTGATAAAACAAGTACAATTTGGAGCCAATGCTTACTACTTATTATCCTGCTTTAAAACTTGAATGCAGGAATTTTAGAAGTGATAGATCTGAAAGCTGGACGCAGTGTATAGAATATTCACATTATCCTTAAAACAATTTTTAGGAAGCTTCTAATTGAAGCTCCATAGAAAAATATCAAAATCTCGCCAATACAACAGTTAACAAGTAGTTGATGAGTAATTCAGTTCAAAAACCGCCACACGGTATAACATGTTCAGATACAGCAGGATAACTAATAGCAGTTCGTACTCCTTAGGTAATAGTTATCAAAAGTACCAGGATTATAATTTTATACGCCAGACGCGCGTTTCGTCTACATAAGACTCATCAGTGACGCTCAGATCAAAATAGTTCAAAAAGCCAAATAAATACAAAGTTGAAGAGCATTGAGGACCCAAAATTCCAAAAAGTTGTGTCAAATGCGAAAGTAATTGCATGGGCTTTACAGAAAAAAAAGTAAATATGTCTCCTGTAGCTATAATGGGCATATTTAAAAGATATCAACATGGTAAATCTTACCTTGACTATTAAAAAATATGCATGTCCTTGATGCATATCAATATCTGAAAACTGGATAGGAACGCCACAGTCTTCAGTTGTCTCGATGGATTGCACAATATCAGCAGTATTGGCTTTAGAGCCTACTTCTAGTATATAATTTCTAATTCCACTTTCTAGGTCGTAAAATACATCTTTCCAGCTGAAGCAAACACGAAACAAAATATGACAATTTTAGAAAAATGGTTGCGTTTTGTTCTAATCTTGCAGTGAGATACTTACTTGAAAAGCAGTTAACATATATTAAGTCATGCTTAGTAAACTGACTTTATGCTTCCTAATTTTTAAATATACTTACCATGCTTGAATTTCAGTAAAATTTCTTATATGTCTGCCATCAATTAGAATAGGTTTTGATGTTAGATGTGGCGGTGTGTTATCTACTCTTACTGAGGCAGAGTGTGCTGTAGAACTTCTTCCAGAAAAATCGACTCCTGAAAAATGTTAATAGATAAGCGGGATTAAGGGAATTGTTACAGAAGAAATAGACGTTAATAAAGTACGTTGTATCTTATCTGACTTTCTGTAACATTTATGAATTAATTAGATAGAATAAGATGTTGTATAACTGCCAAAGACAGAACTCTCCATCCAAAGTCTCCAAAACAAATACTAGTGTAAAACCATTCAAACGGGAAAACGAACAGTCTAATCTGTATAAAACGAGAAAGTAGAAATTTTTTTTTTTTATTTTAACGTTTTAGTTAATAGTTAATTATGGTGGTTCTGCTATGCAGAAAACAAATAAGTAAAATGATTGAGCTTTTGGTATATCTTGGTTTCCTCATAGAAATTTTGATTCTAAAATCTTATGTTTCAATAGCTCTTAACACCAATCTAAGGGAGGGGCAGAAAAGTGGTGGAATCTTTGAAAGAGGGACGAAAGACACCAGGGACAGTCAAACTCATAAATCGACAATAAACTGACAACGACATGGCTAAAAATGAAAAGGACAAACAGACAAACAATAGTACACATGACACAACATCGAAACAAACAACACGAACCCCACCAACAACTAGGGGTGATCTCAGGTGATCCGGAAGGGTAAGTAGATACTGCTCGACATGTTGCACCTGTCGTGTTGCTTATGAGATAACAAATCCGGTAAATAGTCTAATTAACATATTTTACAGCCATTTTTTTTATTATTGTCAAGAGTCAAATCGTCTTTGTCCAGAACCAATTTCGTTTTCATAATAAAAAGCACTATTCAGTAACTTTAGTAATCTTGTTTCATTCTGATTAATATATTTTAAAGTTCTAAAGTTTTAAAGTACTTTGAAAGATATGCACAGATACCTTTTACAGACGCAAAATAGTTATGTCCGTTCTGTAAGTGAAGATTGTGAAATGTTACATGATTCAAAACACCAACATTTGTGTATTCAACTATATCTGTTCCACCTTCCACAGATCCTGTTAATAAAATAAAACCAGGTGTAAATGTGCGACAGTATGTTACTAAGGTATTATGAACTAAAACATGAATTTTGCAACGTAAAAAATAGTTTTATTGACCTTAAAATTTAATGGTAAACGAATCGTATACGTGATTCCAAAATTCTACATTTTGTACACATATATCAAGTTTCGTGTAAATGGCGAAAAACTTAACCAGGATTATTTGAATAAAATGTTT
The DNA here is from genome assembly GCF_965363235.1 of Mytilus galloprovincialis. Classification (NCBI taxonomy): domain Eukaryota; kingdom Metazoa; phylum Mollusca; class Bivalvia; order Mytilida; family Mytilidae; genus Mytilus; species Mytilus galloprovincialis. The sequence goes on along the minus strand of NC_134850.1, from coordinate 39,667,242 downwards.
AACCTCTCTAACGGACCTTTAACTTTAATAAGATTCTTCTGAACCGAACAATATTTGTTGAATAATGAAGAATCAATTGTCGATAGTGTGTTAAAAATGTTTGGATAAAGACTTATTACTTTTACGTTTTCCCGAATTAACGATTTCCCCCCTTGAAATGCTTTATAGTCTTAAGTTGTTACTGTTTAATTTCTTACTAGAATGAGACTCATGATCTTACATACATGCCAATATATCGTATACAATAACAAGCCCAGTTGATATTATCCCCTCTTGAATTTTCTTTGCGTACAATTCTATGTGTTCATCTTTTCCGACGATTGACTTTGAAACGGACAAGAACCAATCTTATTGTAAACATATTTGAATCTGTTTTAATGGCAGATTTTATAAAAAGATGTTTTAACTTATGTCATAACCTTCGAGGTTGCTTTGTGTCCCTTATAGTCCTTTATATCTTGGCTGAAATATTCAAAGTGAAGTTACTAGTTGCCCCCAGGTCTATGGCAGATTTTTATAAGACGTATGAAGTTTTCGGTTTTAAAGGCTGTCAACCTCGTTAATGATTTCGTTTCCGAACTGTCATGGTCTGCGTTCACTGGAAACCCATAGCTTACTTAACTATACTCCTGGTAAACATTGATGAAATAACTTACCTCCTATCCAACAATGTGGGAATATATCTTAAAATGTTTTAACAATTATTCATTATTATTATGTCTTATTGTTAATTTGTATATTTCTTTGTCATGAATGTTCTTACATTTATTTGTGTTGTAATCCTGTCATGTAATGTTGTCATTTAAGTGTTATATTTAACATTGTCATAAAAGCGGCAGGTTTGGCTAGCCACAAAAAAAAATTCACCATTTTTCCTAAAAATGTCCTGTACCAAATCAGGAAAATGGCAGTTGTTATCTTATAATTCGTTTCGTTGCATTGTCGTTTGGTTTTTTGTTGCACGTTTGTGTTTCTATTGTTTCGTTGTTTTCCTCTTATATATTTTTTGTGTTTCTCTAAGTTTTAGTTTGTAACACAGTATTGTTTTCTCTCAATCGATCTATGACCTTCAAACAGCGGCATACTACTGTTGCCTTTATTTAACAAAACATAGTTGATTGATATTTCTAACATAATTTTTTTCCATTTTGTTCGAAAAAAGAGTGCCTTTTTACTATTAATTTTATCTGTCTTATATATTGAGAAATATTTCGGTTTTTATTTATATTTGTCCTACCAATAGCAACTTGGTATTGACGTATTCCAGTACTATGACTTGCTGTATGATATCCCTCAATATCCACAAATGATTCCCAATTGACAAAAATATCAGAGGTTGTTATCTGAAACTAGTACAAGCAAACAAACAAACTGATAAAAAATAGAGAAAAAACTTACTCACTTGACAATGCAAAGATTTTGTTTTGCCATTTCAAACTAAAACATGTAAATTACTAAATAATTTTTAATTTTCACTCCCAATTATGTTGGGGTTCATGTTGCTCGGTGCTTAGTTTTCGATGTTGTGTTTAATAGATTGTTGCTCATCTTTTCGACTTTTTTCCTCTTGATGTTGCCTAAGCATTGACAGGTTGTCTTCAGCTTATGAGTTGAATTTCCCTTTGTTATCTTCCATCTCTCTTAGTTGATTTGTTATAAGTATGTACCTAAACAACTTTTTATCTGTGAACGTGTTTTGTGAGTTACTTATAGGTATTATCATTTAAAAAAATGGAAAACAACACGTTTAATAATTTCATGCGTCCGAAAAGTTATATATTCCAATCCAAATATAGCGTTTCGATTATTACCGAAAATACCTTTTCCCTTGGGTATATATTTCACAATATCATTAAGTTATTATAGAAAGTGGTTTGATCAACCTTTTGATTTTGCAGTTTGCTATATGGTAATTTCAGAGAAAGCAATATTGAGTTAGAGATTAACAAAACTACTAAAACCAGAAATAAATATTCAAAAAAAGCCATCAAAAAAGATGGGCTTCAGATGTTAAAGTCTGAAAGTTCTATTAAGAGTATTGAAAATACTCATAGACAGAAACTGATCGGTAAAGGTAATTGCATTAAGGCATCAAGCTTTTCAACAAACATATTAAATAAGTCAAATTGTAAAGATTAACATGAACCCTCAATTGGTGTAAGCAAATGGATTCGTATTATACAAATTAATGAGAACCCTAGTATTAATCAACTATATTTTTTTCGCAATTTTAGGTTTTTCTATATATAAATCATAGTGTGTTTTAAATCAGATACAGACAAATGTAAATGTTTATCAAGATTCTGTTCAAGAATACATAAAAAGATATAACAAAATCAGAACCATAAAATTTAATCCATTAATGAAGTCACTAAAAAGAGTATAGACGATTGAAAAGATAAAAACTTAATGCATAGAAATGTTGTACAATTGTATTTCAAGAAATTTGTACATATATAGATACCTGGGTAATCAGTGGAATATTGCAGGATACATCAAGAAAAGCTTGGATTCTTGAACATGTTGAAGAAACAATGTAACAAGCATATTTGGTGAAGAAATAGATAATATTTAAAAAAAAAACTTTACCACTAAAAGCAAAAGACTGCTTATTGGTTTTATTTATTCTTCTCAAAAGACATAAAACCATTTTAAAATATAAAAAAAAACCTTAACTATAATCTTGATTCTTTCATAATTATGTTGCACTTAAGGAATTTTTAATATTGAAACGTAACATATCCGAATCATATGTGTATATACATTTCAAGACTTTAAACTGATACCATGTCTTCCTTTATAGATAAAAGTAATTAACATTTAAACTGCCCAGTCAGTTTTTACCTTCATTATGTTCAATGTTTCATTTCAAAAGTTAAAGATCAAATTTGAAAATTTGAAAAAATTGTTCTAACCTTATACTGTATTTCTGTAGTTGGTCCAATCCAAACTTTTCCCGTTGAAGGAGGTGTAAGATCAACAGTAATACCATCACTGCATGAATTTGTTTCCTCCAGTACTGCTGTGTACGTCTCATACTCAAGTGTTTTTGAATGAGCATGAATACATATGGTGTACCGTTTACCGTGTTCTAGAGAAATTTCGTCTTTGAACAACACATTAATATAAGCATTTTCTGAAGAAAAAATATCATCCATATCAAAATTATAAATTTTAAGTACCTTTGAAAATAAGAAAAGTTTTATAGTTCATTGAAAGTGCAAATTTAGGAAGAGTATATATTACAAACAAAATATGACATTACATTGTTTGTATCTCTCCTGTCCTCCAGAATTCACTAGATTAATTAAGGAAAACATTTTAAACGACAGAATAGGTTTTAAAAAAGCTTGACTGGTTAAAATACTATTCTATAGATCAATGCTCTTTTTTTTTCATTTTATACATTATAAGAAGCAATCTTGAGTTTGCAAATCAAATAATTTGCTGGAAAAATTCTAGTGATATCTTTGTCGGTGAAGTTTGACATGTCATTTCTAAAACGTTCTTCAGGAAAAGATGAAAGTGTTGCCAATAATAACTAGTATTCTATATTTAAGACAACTGGAGTAACTTTATATAAATAAAACAAAAAAAAGAAGATGTAATTTAATGACCAATCAAAAATTTCACTATAGGTAATCTATCTGTAATATCATGCATTTCATGATATTACAATTACACTAATGGAAAGTTTACGGTAATTAGACCTATGTACAGAAAAGTTTCATCTAACATATATGTCTACATTTTCATAAGTTAAAATGCGATTTTTTTCTTTTCTTCATGATATATTTATATACATGTGAGACAGCCACAAAACATGTATATATTTTGATTGTTGATCAAAATATTAGACCAACACTAGTCAACATGATTTATCATGCAATGTAATAACCACTATGAAATAATAAACAACTCGACTAGATATACTGAATGTTTTTTTTTTAAAGCAGATCATTCAGAAAATGAATGTAAACATAACAAGTAAATGTTGTTTTTGTTTTGCTTTGTTTCTGTTATCATAAAATAAATCAATAGCAATTTGAAAATATTTTACCAGTATGTCCACATGTAACAACATCAGGATGTGAACATGGGTCTGAAAGGTGAATGCTGTTGAAATGCTTGTAGTACGTTAAGGTATCTAATGTTTTTATTTCAATCACTGCCCAAGTAAAGTTATCATGCTGCAGTGAGTGCCACACAGCACTTAAAATATTTCTATATGGCGTGTAATCAACGTCTTCAGTATTCCATCCTCCAGTTTCTTCAAGATGTATTTCCTTACCATATCCATCTATTATTGAACCGTCTAAAATACAGAAAAAGAATACTTTAAAAATATTTTGACTTTATTATCTACTAAATTTGTTATAATAATGAAATCATTTTGAAACTCATAAGTGATTGGATAATTTGAAATGTATAGATACTAGGAAATTAGTAAATTAAAAACCCATAATTTTGTTGAGAACATACCTTCGTTCAACTGCTGCTCTCCTGTGGCATCTACGACTATATTAGGCACAATATCTTGACCATTGCACGGTTTGATTTCAGCAAATGCCGTCTGCCACACACCTGCTCTATTATATCCACGTAAGGCAAATATTCGACATTTTGAAAAATCAATCTGCCCCAGCATATGCATTGTAAACTTTGACTGTAAAACAAAAATGCTTTGCTTTATTGCTCGATTATCCACGACAAATAATCTGAATGAGAGAAAACGAATTTTCAAGTATGTATACATGTTGAAGAACATCAAGTCTGTGAAAAAGTTTATCCAAAATCTGTGAATATTGAATTGCTATGGAAAATGCATAGATTTATAAAACATTCGATTCTAAATTTCCTAATTTTTGGTACTTGTACACAAAAAAAATGAAGTGTCCATGACTATATTTTTGGTGTATATATGTAACACTCCCAAACTTGTCCTTCCCTCCAAACGTGACCGATCCCCATAACGTGTCTATTCTCCCCAATATTCAATATTGCCCAAACGTTTCCGATTCCATAACCCCCAAACGTGTCCGATAATTTTTATTCGCCCAAACGTGTCCACTTTAAACGCCATATCGTCTCGCGTCTTTTCGCGGTAATACATGTTTGTCCCAAATGATATCAATAACGTTCACGGCATTCTGTGATGGGGGACATAGTTGATGAAGTGGTCATTTATTAGCATTAGTTTGTTCAATGCCGGTTGTTACTGATTACCATAACTGAAAAATTCAATCTGTAACATATTAATTAACTTTTGACTGAAATCGCTTGTTGTCCAGTTGCAAGTATTTCATGCTCATTTAGAACGAACATACACATAATTCTAGAACAGATGAATTAATCGTTTACTATGTAAATTATGTGTTGCTTATAAACTCCGGTCATGCCCTTTATTTTAATTCGAATATTGCACGGCGGGCTTTCAGCAAAATTGAAGTCACTTTTTTCAACACTTCTGATATTTTAAAAGCTCTCCAAATCATTAACTGCGTAGTTATCAGGTTTTAATCCCAACTAGTATTTATCCGGAGTAACCGTAAAAAATTAGGCACAATCCCTAATTCCAGGTATGCCTGATGATATGACCTATCTTTTAGTATTTACTGATGTCGATGAAATAATGCATGAAATATTTGGCACTGGACGTTATGTCTCTTGTTTGTGTGTCTTTAGTGATGCTGGAAACCTAAAATTTAGGATAAATACTATTTGGGATTTTCATTTGAAAAATTGAAGAGCGAGTAAAAAGACCGATTTTTTAATGACTTCAGTAAGAAACTATTTTAATCTTCGTATATAATAGAGGCCGTTTTAAATGAAAGTAGTGGAAATTTAAAACTAGCCGAACGGACGCTACCACTTTACCATGGTTATTCTGTTGGATTAAAATATATTTCTATTTTTTAATGAAATAGTAAAATGAGTATACGTTAATATAAAAACAATACCTTAATAACCAACGTACTTATAATATGGACAAGAATGATAATTCCAGTAAAAGAAAAAAAATAAGCTAGATATAGACACGTTTGGGCGTTTGTACAAATGACACGCTTTGGCGCCCTTTTACAACTAGACATGTTTTGCAGTTGACAGTTGCAGTGACGTCGGTGTGGACACGTTTGGGAGAATCAGACACGTTTGGGGAGAAGGACACGTTTCTGAGTGTTACATATATGCACATTGTTCTGATAGATTTCTTCAAAACTCATACTTAAATGATGATGAAATAACTTTGTAATAGTGTAAAGCTATGACTTACTTTTTAGGCGTTTTCCGCAACAAACAAATGTAATATGCAAGTAATAGATTTAAAGTCAATTTTATAGAACATTTATTTAAAGAGCATCCAAGATCATCCCCGGTTTGTTGAAGTTTGTGTTGCTGGATGTGGTTTTCTATGTTGTGTTTTGTGTATGTTTTCTTTGTTTGCGTTTTTTGCCATGATATTGTTAATATGATTTTTACTTTTAAGTTTAAATATCTCTTTGGTATATTTCGCCTCTTTTTAGCTACCGACTGTGACGTCCTTCTTAATGTACACCATCTTGACAATATTATTTCGTACACAGCAAAAATGATAAAAGGAAAAGCTATAGTTTTAATATTTACAATGCAAGTTGAACTTTAAAACTATAAGTATATTTCATAAAATGTGAACGTATTACACTTTTACTTTATTGCATATATGGATCAATGATTAGACACTTTATCCAAAAATAACATACGAAAGAGCTGTTTACTGCTGATATTTCCTCTGCATTTAACCAAGAATGATATATTCCTTTAGAACTATCCTGTCGACTGTATTCGTAATATAATATAACACTTCTTGCTTCATCTTCATCCACAATGTCGGGATCATACATATTAGCAAATGTTATTTCCATCTTAAAATAAACACAATATTATTTTTTTCTTTTCAACAAATCATTTAATATATTATACATGTAACAATGAAATTTTGATTTAAATTGAACGTATAATTCAATAACATATGAATGATTCTCATTTTCGGTCCGTTTTTTATCAAATTGTGTCTTTTCATTTTTTGTTGTTGTCTGTAGATATGCTTACCTTTGCAATAATATAAAGACAAGCATTCCAATAAAAGGTCACAATCAAACCCTTCTTAACAAAATTGATGATTACTCCTTGTTACACAATAAACTTTAAAGTTTTAGTAAATATATGGAGTAATTGGTTGTTGCAAATTAAAAACAAGTAGACAATACCTTATCTGTATTGTTAGTATGATTTGTGTATTCAATCGATATAGGTCCGGCAACAGGCTTGCTTGGTATGACTGTGACACCACTAGTCGTTAGAGCAGGAAAACAAACTTCGTCCGCACAAAACTTCACTGATGATCGATATGTTCGCCCAGGCTCAAGTGAAAGATCTCTCGCGGTCAGATTTGTGTTTTCATTAATCGAAATATATTGGTAGTTCATTTCATTAAATGTGCTCCAGAAATCTGAAATTTCGAAATTGGTTATTTAAGAATGGTATTTTTATTTCATTTTATTGATAAATATCTAGAATAATATAGCATGAATAAACAAAGTGCAGCCCAAGTCTGCAATGTTTATTTAGCATAGTAAATGTGAAATTGTGGTGAAATTCGTTGATTTACTTTTCTTTATACTTATCCTTTTAACTGAAATTTCTAAATAGAATCATGTTGATATTTTTGTACTTAATACACAATATACGCTATAACATATAATAAGGTATTTATGCAATTACACAGTATTATTACAAAAGCAAGATACACTAAAATGCGGTTCTCATTTAATCTTTATATTTGAAAATGTTATCATTTTTATTTTACATATACAATACATTTCATCATCATGATCATAAAAAAATATAAATGTATAAGATAAGTTCTTAATTTTCATAGTTTTTTATATATTTTTTTGGAAAAAGGAAAATGTTACACTTTTGTAGAATATGTAGTCACGACTATTATGCAGGTATTATCAAAGCCGAAAAAACATTATTGAATCACTTAATTTTACCTTTTCAGAATAATTGGTTCCACCCCGGAGTTTATGCAGCGGTCAATATGACCAACTCTTAGTGTAGGTTAATATACTGCAGTGATTTTTTTCACCCCTTATTGTTTAGATTTTGGCTGATCTGACCTCAGTCAGATTCTCCTTACATTGTTTTTTTAATTGTATTTCTATCTTTTGAATAGGTAACTAGCGGTTCTGTCTTTTTTTGTGTGTCTAGTTCTATATTTTTAAGTGTTTACCACCAAGCCAATGTCGCTCATCAATACTCCAAAACGCATGTGTTATGTATGGTATATAATCAAATGGTATTCGAAAATATGCGCCCAAGACAGAAGTCGATACTTGAAATTCTTTATCAGCAGTACAGTTTGGTCGTGTATCCTGTTGAAATAAATATAACATTGAAACGGAACAAAACAGGCTTTTTCTCACCAAACTAGATGTGATATTGCATTCACACTGTGTACTATTGTATTCAATTTTTTAAAAGATACTTCGGCATTGATAGTTAGTAATAATTATAGATATGCAAAACATTCTACTGGATATACATCATTTTTGGCCTGTGACTATTTAACTAAATATCAAAATACATTAATTTTGTGGACCTACATAATTGGATATACAAGAATTATATTTTTTCTAGATTATACATGTTCATATGTAGGCTAATCATTTTTATACTTTTCATAAGTATACTTCCAGTGCAAGCAGTATACGTTGGTATAACAATCCGATTGTTAAATAAATTTTTACACCAAGGCGTAAATGGTCTTTTTTCTAATGCTTTGTTAAGCTTCGTGCTTATATTCTCTCTCCCCCACCGCAAACAGCTTTGAACAGAGCGCACTTGATGAGTCAAATATCGACGAATCATGTGTACGTTTTGAAAAAAGCCTTCCTCGATACATTTTTCATTAAAAAAAACCCGGTATATTTGATTGTTTTTTCATAACATACCTGATCATGATGGCTTGCATTTAATGGTAAACTGTCTGGAAAAGATTAAAATGTCGTAGATAAGTTATAGCTGTGACTGGTATTAGTACAATTTGGGTAATTTTGATAACAGAATCATGGATTATTTTAAGGTCGTTTAAAATCATTTTTCTATGATTAAATATGGATTCCAAATTTTTTATTTTGCACGTCTTTGAACAAAATAGCTAAATATATTTTGATATACACAAAACGTTTACAGTATATATACACAGATGATGAAATTCTTCACTATAAAAATTCATAAAAACTTCGCCATGCGGCGTCCACAAAAAGTTAACTTTTACAAATGAGTAATTATAATATATTAAAGGCATCCATTCCTTAAAAAAATTAATGGTAAGCAAAAACATCAGTTATTTGATTTTTACAGATGTGATTTTAGGCAAAGCTGCCGTTTGGGTCCTCCGTATAACAGAACCGTGGGTCATTCGAATGTCAGTTCAAACCTTTTTTCTACGATTTAATATGGAATTGAGGTGGGGGAGGAGGTAAAATACAAAATTCAAACTCATAAGTCGAAAATAAACTGACAACGCCATTGCTAAAATTAAATAGACTTGCAGGTAAACAACAGTTCACAAAACTCAACATAGAAAAAAAAGAATGAACAACCCGAATCCCACCGAAAACTGGGAGTTATCTCAGGTACTCTGGAAAGGTAGAAAGGTCCTGCTTCACATGCACCACCCGTGAAATATATAATAGATAATGATAAATCTATGAAATAAACACAGAATAACGACCTTTGTGTGAATCATAAGTAAATATAAGTAAAAAAACTCTCAAACCCTCGAGTAAGAAGTTTAGTTTCTGCTAAATAAAGTGTCGATCCAAGACGCAGATCTTGTCAGTCACTGTTTATACCTTAACATATTTTATCAATTTTCTCTGTCAGGGGCATTTATCTAGTTTTTATTATTTTCAAGTTAGGTCGATAAATAGCCAGATAATGGAAAATGCACTTGTATATTTAAGAACATCGTATTTATATAATTTTTATTATATTTTATATGTTTGTGTCATGTGTTAATTCCGCATCTCTGTGACTTATGAGTTTTTGTCGACGAAACGCTTTATTCTTTAGTTTTCTATGTTGTGTCGTGTGTACTATTGTTTTTCTGTTTGTCTTTTTCATTTTTAGCCATGGCGTTGTCAGTTTGTTTTGGATTTATGAGTTTGACTGTCCCTTTGGTATCTTTCGTCCCTCTTTTCTTGACTGACGTACAAAACTTTCAACTTTGTATCTATAAGAAAATAATGTAACAAAAAACTGAATTCCAAGGAAAACTCAAATAAGCTGACGAAATTAAACGTTTACAAACAACGATTCAAGTGAAAAACAACTGGCATTTTCCTGACTTGGTACAAGCATTATTCAACAAAAATAGTAGGTTAAACCTGGTTTTATAGCAAGCCTCACCTCCCGCTAGCATGACAGCTGTTTATGGTTCCGTTATATTAGCAAAATTGTTTAAGCAACCCAAATAGACGTAATAAATTGATGTGACAATAACTGGGATTCAACCAGAAGTTAATTAATATCTCACATTTTTTTTAGGCTAGTTCATATACACGCAAATATGTTTTGTTTTTATCTAAGTGCCATTCATTAAGACTGATAGAGGACTACTTCTGTTTAACATGGTTTTGAATATAACCCTTATGAACTTTCAAGTAACACTATAAATACGGTTGTAACGAGTATACATGTATTATGAATAATTAGTTGTGATATGATTGTTAATGAGACAACTCTCCACAAGAGATATGTCACCGTTCAGCAAAGCCAGCAATAAAAGGCCACGAAATGACAAATTTAAAAACTATTTAAACGAGAAACTAAAGTCCTACTTCTTAGGTAAAAATAATGAACAAAAAACAAATGTAACACAGCAACAAACCACAACCACTGAATCACAGGGTCTTGACTTTGGAGAGACACATACAGAATATGGCGGGGTTAAACATTTTAGCGGGTCCCCAAACATCCCCTTAACTTGGGATAGTGATGTGAAAAATACAATAAAGAACAAGCTATAACAGGAGGTTTTCAGAGTGACAGCAAACCGAATTGTTATACATTTATTTGTGTCCTGTCATTTATCAATATCACAAGGACAATAACTGCCGAACGGTGACATTCATCAATATTTAATTCAACAGAAACAACATATTACAATTTGAAAAGCTTTGGTTGAACGGTCCATGAGTTAAAGCATGGGCAATACTGGCAACACCATCTTTCAATCTTTCAAGAACCATAACTCCTGAACGGTGGAAGTGAAAATCGTCAAGATCGACCCTGACTTCCATTTTGTCATCAGTTACAATATAATTAAATTTGAAAATATATGGTTGAACGGTTCATCAGTTAAAGGACTGAAACGATTGGAAACATCATTTTTAATGTTTTAAGAACTCCTGAACGGTGAAAGTGAAATGTGTTAATATTGAACTGGACCTCAATTTTGTCATTAGAAGGAATATATTAAGAATTGAACCTTAAGATTAAAGGTTCTTAAGTCAAATCACGTACACGACAGATTACACCATTTTTCAATCTATCATGAACCATTCCTCCAGAACACTGACAGTGAACATCTTCAATATTGAACAACATATTAGATTTTATATACTTTGGTCGAACAGTTCATTAGTAATGCATGTACACTGTTTGGTTGCCGCTCGACCGGATGCCCGCCCACACGTAATGCATCACCAAATAAATAATCGACTTTTCCTTTAGGTTAATAATCTGTTGAAAAAGGTCTATCTCATCAAATGAAGATATATCTAACAAAAATTCGTAAGGGTTTCGCGGAACCCAGTGTCTCGCCTACTTTTGCTGTTAATCACAGGCTCAACAAAAGTGAGGAAAAAAATCAATACAATTATTCCTGTTGATACTATCTTTTGATCGTAAAAAGCTTCTGTCCAAGTTTTGGTAAAAATCCAGGATAGTTTATGAATCTAGTAAATGTTTTAAAAACTTTAACTGCAGACTGTATGTAATGTTAACTGGTAGAAAAACTAAGTCCATTTATAAGTAAAATACAGATACACAGGTACAAAATTTTAACAAAATTTCCTTCTAGATACTAGCTTTTGATCATAAAAAAAGCTTCTGTCCAAGTTTGATACAGATTCAAAATAGTATAGGAAAGTTATTAAAAAAATTTAAAACTTTCACCACAGAGTGAATGTGTTGTTTTCTGGCAGAAAATCTAAGTCCATTTAAAAGTAAAATACTGAAAAAACTGAAATTCATTTTTACAAAATTTACTTCTGAATACTATCTTATGATCATAAACGAGCTTCTGACCAAGTTTGGGAGAAATCAAGTATAGTTTAAAAAAGTAATTAATATTTCAAAAACTTTAACCACAGAGCGAATGTAATGTTTCCCAGCAAAACACTAAGTCCATTTATAAGTTAAATACGGAAATAATGGAAATTTATTTTTACAAAATTTACTTCTGGATACTATCTTATGATGATAAACAAGCTTCTCTCCAAGTTTGGTTCAAACCCAGTATAGTTTAAGAAAGTTATTTAAATTTTAAAAACTTTAATCACAGAGTGAATGTAATGTTTCCCGGCAGAAAAACTAAGTCCATTTATAAGTAATATACTGAAAAAAATGGAATTTATTTTTACAAAATACTTCTGGATACTATCGTATGATCATAAACAAGCTTCTGTCCAAGTTTGGTAGAAATCCAGTATAGTTTAAGAAAGTTATTAAAATTTTAAAAACTTTAAACACAGAGTGAATATTTGTGGACGCCGCCGACGGAATGTAGAATCGCTATGTCTCGCTTTTTCGACTTAAGTCGAAGGCTCGATAAAAACACAAAAAGTTGACATGAACGGGTATTTGTACATCCTATCAACAAAAAGATAATAAGTGCAGAACTGAGTGTAATCGCAGTTGCAGACAGCTTGTTTAAAGCTTATAACAAATAACAAAAAAGTCATCATCTAAAACTTAGTTATCAATAATTACACATCCAACATCCGAGAGGTTTAGTGTAAAGATGTGAGAATTATTCAGGGCGATGCCTAGATACGGGTATCGACATATTGTAGAGCAATGAATGTGGATATGTATATATAACAATTATATTAAGATTATGCTTAATTTAAAGAAAACAAAACCAATATTAATACCAATAAAACAGTTTTTAAAGATCTTACTCCTGGGAGAGGAATTTGTCAAAGTGAAAATTCATTTGTTTTCAAATCCTTATTAAACTATCATATTGGAATGTTTACGTTATTATTTTCAGAAGAAAATAATGTTTAAAACTAAAGATCGAATTACAGTATTGAATAGGTTTATTTATAGGATCGTTAAGTTACCGTCTCTAAATTTCCGTTTTCGGTAAATAATATTTCCATAAAAATGAGGATGTGATATCCCATTTGAAATCAGTTTTCTACAGGTAATACCAAACATCAAAAACCCAAATCCTTATAGCTTTATGTAATTAACGTAAACAAAAAACCTGCTTGAAGTAAAGTACGTACATGTAATTCAGTGTATATTAAGTGATTATTCAAGCAGTTAACATTGTATGGAAAATTAAAATCGCCCGACTTGCCTGTGCAGTTTTCTCCATCGTGGATTTTCAGATCTGGCAATGACCAATTTGGATCCACGATAGTAACACCATCTGAAGATACGGAAGCTGATCCCGTCAATGTTTCAGCAAAAACTGTACTGTAATACCGCTATAATTACATTGTAATGAATTGACACTTATGTTTTATTTCAAAAATGCCTTATGAATTCTATTCATTTGACTCGGTTGTTATTTTATTTTTTGTAAAGTTTTATTTATCAAAGCAAACAATATATTAATTTAGCTAATCAAAATTCCAGTTTGTAAAACGAAGTTCTCTATTCATGTCTCACGTGAAGCAAAAACTATTGAAACTTCCACCTGTTTATAATAGGGTTTGTATATTTACAAACTTTTAGTATACTTTATATTTGTTATTGTTCTTTTCGTTGCCTTTCTTTTTAAGGCATGGTGATTGTATTTGAATTATGATTTTTGATTGCCCCCATGAATCTTCTCTTTTTTGATAAATCGATACTTTCGTTTCATTTATCGAAATCATGGACCAAAACAAAATTAAACCACATGTGTTCTCTGCGCGGATTCAGAACAATCACGAAATGATTGACCGATGGAAAAAATGTTTGACTCTACACACAAACACAGTTTTTCACGGTCTTAAATCTCTAGCTTCCAGGAAAAAAAACAATTGATTTGAACATTTAACTATTGTATCTTTTATTCTTATGTGATTGAATTTGGATTCATATGACGGTTGGTGTGTATAGAACAGAGGACACTCAAGAGCCTCCATCTGTTTTGATCTTCCTGCGATTCCCTAAGTAAATATTTTGTTTCGATTTATTATTTTCTTATTTCGAAGGAACTATTGCAATAATATAATTCGGAGATTTAAACACCCATATAATAAGGACAAATAACCAGTAATGTTGCCTTGAGACAATTTCGGAAAAGAAATTGGACATGCAAGTGTAAATTCTGATTGAATTCAAAGTTCTTAGTAATTTGAATAATAAATTATTATAATTGCTTTCTTAAAACAATGTTGATTGTTAACACCTACTAGTAATGGATATAGTGAAAGTCCAGTGACTAGGTAAAAGTTAATATTGCTGCCTATTTTTCTCTTTCCAGCAACATCGCATATGCCAGAAGCGGTTCCTACACAGGCATAGTATGTTAAATTCAAATGCGGATGGTAAAATTTTCTCCAACGAATAGCTAGATGATCTCTTATGGTGGTATAGTCAATATCTTCCATGTCCTGGAAAAGTGTAAAATGAAATGGGTAACATTTCGTTCCATAAATAGATGTGTCCTGAAATACATTTCTATTTTATTCAAAATTGCATGAACTCTAATAAAGCTTCAGAACATATATTTTTAACTTTTATCTAGTACAATGAATATCCAAATCATATTGTGATGTTTCCTCAATAAAAGGACGTGATTAAAACGGTCAGCTGATTTTTACAAAAGTTATCTCCCTGTGCTGTTATGTACCACATTTATTTTTCTGCATAATTATTCAGGTACACCGGAGTTTTTTTAATTTTGATAATCATGCAATGACCATACGCCATGTTAGATACTGATTTCGATTCCAATAAGATATAAGCAAAAGAATCCCATGCCTTGCAGTGAAAGTTATTTGCAAATCATGCACGTTATATTCTCTAACTTATGGGGGTATTATGATCCTAGTATTTTTCCATTACATGTTAGAACCCTTTCCTGAAATTCGCTAAATAAGAAGTGTTATGAAAACTATGGTGCGGATGTAAACTACAAAAACACAGTTAGATTGGGATAACTAACTGCTAATATCTAGAACATTATAGAAAATATAAATAAAGCTTTTAATCATTATTAATTTTACAGTGTACTACAACTAAAACATGTTATTACATTAATTAAACAATACCAAGACCGTTTTTGGTCCTATGTGTGCAAATGATTGAGGTATCATGTGAAATGAAACATAACTGATAATTCCCTAAAAGATTAAAACCAACTGGCTTTGATATAAATTTTCATAATAAAATGCGTGTTGTAGAATTGAAATTATTCATAAATATGGCGTGGTTGCATGTAAGATGCTTTTAATTTACCTGCTTTCGCCGTAACCAGCTTTATCCATTGAAAAGATGTCTGAAGCGTTTGCAAAAAGTAAAATCACAAAAACACTGAACTCCGAGGAAAATTCAAAACGGAAAGTCTCTAATCAAATGATAACAAACATTTTAAAAACGTTTATCATATGGATTATCTTTTATCATCCTACTTATTAACATTGGTTTTATTTTATCATATTTCCTAATATCAATTGTGCCGTTGCATTTTTTTTTATATTATTTTTACAGGAGGTAGGTCCTATTTTCATTAAATTTACTTCTTTCTTAAATCATTTCAAACATTTTCAATCTATCCATAAGTTTACAATTATAAAATTTCCTGTGTGTTCTTTGAGAGAAATTCTTACAATGTTATAGATCATTTCTGAACAAATCACTTAAACCCCTTACATATACCTTAAAACTGCAATTTTTGACAGCATTTAGCACATGTTGAGCATTTATTTTATAACATAAGATGAACAGTCCTTACTTATCCTAAAACTATGTTGAAAGCAAAGCTATTAATTGTTTTCTTCAACATTGTTTCCTTTCATTTGATGCAACACTTCACAAAAACATGAAACGTTTACAATTGGGTATTAATAAACCGCCTTATACGGCAATATGAAACACTGACTGGATTAGGCATTAATAAATAGGTATCATGGTTGAAAGGTTTGTAAGTAAAGATATATAGATTCTTTGATATATCAAGTTCCATTTATAGTTTACATTTGAGAGATTTTGATCCTGTTACAGAATTCAAGGAAATTGGTTGTCTTTACTTTATATAAAAAACACATTAATTTTATGACCACGCCAAAACTAAATACCTTTATCGGTGTAAAAGTTGACGAATTCCCTGGAACATCGATAACAATACCTTTACTAGGTAGTACTATATCATGGATGTAGGGGACAGATGCCTTTAAGACGAACAAACCAGCCAGATTTGTGGCCTTGATTGTCACATAATACTTATGATGACCATGTAACTTCCAATCTAACTCAGTAATATCAGTTGCAATACATATATAATTCGAATTAATGCTGCAGGATCCCTCTTCAGGCACTAAAGAATAGTGTTGTATGTCTGCAGAATACGGTTCGTGCCCTGAAAGAATTAATATTTTTTTTACCTATTCCTTCTTGATACAGAATAACATCTGCAGTAATGATGAACAAGAAGTCGAACATGTCCAATAGATGACTCTAATAAAATATTGAATCTGAATCTGTCCATAGAAAGTATATTCAGACAACTTAATCAAAAAGGCAAATGTCATTATTTTTATCTAAATCTCAAGACATAGGTTGCTAATTCATACTCTTGTATTTGATCAATATTGGGGAAAAAATCCGATCAATCATCTTTTTAATTGTACTATGTGAAACATAGTATAATAGGCTTTATCTAGTATCTTAGTGTCGGAACTTTAAATTATGCATTCGTCCAGTAGCTATAACTTCGGTTTTGGTTTTCATTAAAATGATATACTTGATACGTTTTCTTTCTACAATTTTTATGTGGTAATTTTTCAACTGCAGATGAGTTTGACATACTGTTCTAGCTAATGTTAAAAAAATTGTATTTGATGTTCCAAAATTTTTGTCTAAAAAATTTCTGAAGGAAGTACGTTTGCAATGTCGACTATTCTTTATTTACATTTACCTAAAGCATATTCATAGTCCAGCGAAAACGGGTTATCACTATCTATGAAACTCGCAGCAGACCAGTTTGCCAGAAGGTTATTTCCAGAAAGGTACAAATCAATATATGTTCCAACAAACTGAGGAGGTGTTGTGTCAAGTATGAACGGACCAACACTCTGTAAATAAAAAAAAATAATCGGTTGATTCATTTTCCTAAAATAAAAAAAGCTACATATACAATCTACAACACAGGACATGGATAATTCAATAGACTAATTCACAGTGTTTCGATTTGGGTGAAAAATATACAAGGTTGTCACTTCCAAAACAGAGTATATTTTATATGGGCAAATTATTAATAAATTGTTTTACATAAGAAACCATAAAAATGTTACATGTAATTCCAAAAAGAAGAGTGTGAGTGTGGATGGGATAAAATAAAAATAAAAACTTCCTTCATTTTATCCTTATAGACATTTTTATATTATTTTTCGTGAACTTTTACTTGTACGTTTGCTGTACCAAACGTTAAATATTTATACACTTTGTCTTCTCTTTACTTTTAAAAGGAAGAAAGGACAAAGACAACATATTTTATTTCTATCAATAATGATTTAAAGAATATTAACATTTTGATTTTGTTCAGATATAAAATGGTGTTAATGATCGTTAATTGACTCACCTGAGAACCTTTGACATATGATTTGCTAATAGACTTTATAATGATAAAGAACAACATCCCTTCCGGTACTCCAAAGTGATTTATTAAGATGTGTGTATGATGTTTAGATGACTGGAATGCCATTAATTCAGGCGCAGTGCTCCCTGAAACTTTCGAAAATCCAACTTCATAATCATCAATTAGTGAAGCATCAACAACTGATTCCCAGGTTATGTTTAACTGAAACAGATAAATGTCTCAAATGCAAACGCTAATTATGTATTAATTGAATATAAAAAGAAATTCTGGTTTACGTTATTCATTCAAAACATTTAATGAGTTTAATTTTAATCATCAATGTTTGAATAACAATAGTGATCACTTTTCGCGAAGAGTTTATTTTACAGTAATAGAATATTTAAAGTAAAATCACAAAAATACTGAACTTAGAGGAAAATCAATTCGGAAAGTCCATAATCACATGGCAAAATCAAATAACAAAACGCATCAAAAATGAATGTACAAGAACTGTCATAAACCTTACTTGGTACAGGCACTTTCAAATGTAGAAAAGGGTGGATTAAACCTGGTTTTAAAGCGCTAAACCTCTCACTTTGATGACAGTATTATCAAATTCCGTTATATTTACATTGATGCGTTAACTAAACAGACACAATAAATAAACTAGAGGCTCTTAAGAGACTGTGTCGCTCACCTTGGTCCATGTGCATACATGTATTAAACAAAGGACACAGATGGATTCATGACAAAATTGTGTTTTAATGATGGTGATGTGTTTGTAGATCTTACTATACTGAACATTCTTGCTTCTTACAATTTTTTCTATCTATAATAAACTTGGCCCTTTAGTTACACAGAGGAAAATATTTTATAAAAATTTACAAAAATTTATAAAATTAATGAAAATTGTTGAAAATTGACTATAAAGGGCATTAACTCTTTTAGGGGGTCAACTGACCATTTAGGTCATGTTGACTTATTTGTAGATCTTACTTTGCTGGACATTATTGCTGTTGACAGTTTATCTCTATCTATACTAATATTCAAGATAATAACAAAAAACAGCAAAATTTCTTTAAAAACTACCAATTGTGAGGCAGCAACCCAACAACCCATTGTCCAATTCATCTGAATATTTCAGAGCAGATAAATATTGACTAGATAAACAATTTAACTGTTTCAGATTTGCTCTAAATGCTTTGGTTTCAGAGTTATAAGCCAAAATCTACATTTTACTCATATGTTCTATTTTTAGCCATGGCGACCATCTTGGTTGGTTGGCCGGGTCACCGGACACACTTTTTAAACTAGATACTCCGATGATGATTGTGGCTAAGTTTGGTCAAATTGGGCTTAGTCGTTTCAGAGGAGAAGATATTTGTAAAAGACTACAAAATTTACGAAAAATTGGTAAAAAATGACTATAAAGGGCAATAACTCCTTAAGGGATCAACTGACCATTTTGATCGTTTGACTTATTTGTAGATCTGACTATGCTGAACATCATTGCTGTTTACAGTTTATCTCTATCTACAATAGTATTCAAGATAATAACCAAAAACGGCAAAATTTCATTAAAACTACCAATTCATGGGCAGCATCCCAACAACGGGTTGTCTGCTATTTAGCGACATTTTGACCTGAATAAAATTGTTCACTTTTTGAACAGTCATGATTTATTAGAAGAAAATTATATTGGTAAACTATGTTAGAAAAAATGCAAACCATATGTATTTTAGGAACAACTCTAGTAACTAAGGTAGAATACGAATTGGTCTTCATGCAAACGTTGTCAGCATAAACTGGTGATTGAGAGATCGGGAATACTTCAATATTTTCGGTCAGCGGATCTGAAAATCTTAAATAATAATAGAAAACTAAAGGTAATTTATGCATATTTTGGTGAGAAGGTTTGTTGTTTTCATATTGTTTTCTCTTTAATTCATATTTCATTTTGCACTTTTTCGACAAATTGTAGAACGGCTCATGTTGCACTATCAACTACAAAAAAATCAATGTTAGCGTCTCTGTCAGATCATCTGTGTGTTTCTTTGAATTTAAAGCCAGCTGTATTTTATGTCTTTGATGAATGTTTACCCAATTTTGGCTGCTGGTTTCAAACAATTGTCACATTAGTCAATTACATGTATGTCTGTTTATGTTGCTTACTACATTTTGTGTATATAAAATAAAATAAACTATTACACATGTGAGTAGCTGCGGAACCGTAGCTCTTAGGTCCTTATGCTATTTTTTGACTATTTGCGGACCAAGGACATAAGAGCTACGGTTCCGCAGCTAACATGTGAGCTGTTGAGATAGCTTCAACATTAGGTTTAATGCAGCATGAAATATTATTTGCATTTAGAGCCCAGATAAAACCAGTCGTTTTCGGTCAATTCACAGTTCATGAGATCTTAGAAAAAAATTAGTACAGGTTTTCATTTCCAAAGTCTTTTGTTTTTTGTTTGTTTGTAATAATTTTCAATTTTGTATCTGATTCTCAATGCTCTTCAACTTTATATTTGTGTTGCTTCCCAACTATTTTATTCTGATGAGTCTTATGTAGACGAAACGCGTGTCTGGAGTATTAAATTATTAGAATTCTACCTTTTACGCTAATGTGTCGTTGACTCTGCTGGTGAACGTTTCGTCCGCGAGTGTATCACAAGCTCAGAAGTCAGCACTTCGGTGTTGACATGAATATCATTTATTTTCATAAATTTATTTTTTGCATAAATATGAGTTATTCGAAAAGCTAAGGATTTTCTTATCCCAGGCATAGATTACCTTAGCCGTATGTGTCACAACTTTTTGAATTTTGGGTCATCAATAGTCTTCAACTTTATACTTGTTTGGCTTTCTAACTATTTTGATCTGAATGTCACTGTTGAGTTTTTTGTAGACGAAAAGCGTGTCAGGCGTTTTAATTTTAACCCTGGAACCTTTGATAACTATTGGCCTTCCAACTATCTTGGTTTGAGTACAACTTTAGGTCTTTTGTAAATTTAACATACGTTTGGCGAAAAAAAATATTAGCCAAGTATCTTTGAGACTTTTGTCAAATGTAGTCTCTATGAATGTTTGCTTACGGTTTTCTTTCAATTGAAATAACAAGTTAATAAGTGTAATCTTCATTATTGGCATAACAAATCAAAGATATACGGACGCCATCACGAGTTGGTTGACCGTTATGGAATAACCGTTTCACAAATGATATCGGATATGTTCCTTACGTCGTAACTACAATCCCCTTCCCTTTCATGAATGTGACCTACCGAATTAGGCTATTTACCGGATTGGTTATCTCATAAGCAACACGACGGTTGCCACATGCGGAGCAGGATCTGCTTACCCTTCCGGAGCACCTGGGATCAACCCTAGTTTTTGGTGGGGTTCGTGTTGTTTATTCTTTAGTTTTCTATGTTGTGTCATATGTACTATTGTTTGTCTGTTTGTCCTTTTCATTTTTAGCCTTGGCATTGTCAGTTTATTTTCGATTTATGAGTTTGGCTGTCTCTCTGGTATCTTTCGTCCCTCTTTTATATAGTAATTTTCTGAAAAATAACCTTAGATTCCATGGCCTAGGTCTAATTTGGGACTTTTTTTTGCAAAGAAGAAGGGTAGATTTCATACAAGGATACTTTTCTGAAAATCCTTAAATCTTTTCTTATATTCCCTGTATGAAAGATTCAATTGTATAATTTAAGGTTTTGACACCATTTTTGGTGTATTTTTTAATGTGCATTTTAACAGATTTCAAATGTTAAAGGTTTATCCAGATTATGTATAAAAGGGACATAGTTAACAAAACCTAAATTATGTTGAAAGAAGAGCACAGTATTTGTGTCATGTGTACTATTGTTTGTCTGTTTGTCTTTTTCATTTTTAGCATGGCATTGTCAGTTTCTTTTAAATTTATGAGTTTGACTGTCCCTTTGGTATCTTTCATCCCTCTTTCATTTGATTGCAATTTAATTCATGTTTGGCTATTACGTCCTTCGATGCAAAATATTAAGACCTTACCAAAACCTGAAAACTAGCAATAGTCCTCAATAGCAATATGCAAGGATAAAGTTTTGCTCGTTTAATTAAGATTTTAAAATTGGTGATCATTGACGTGAGATCATCATTTTTAATTTTTAAAATTTGAATTCTAAGTCTAGAAAATTTTTAAAACTATAAATGTTAAGGAAAAATACTCAAGCAAGTTGGCCCTATTTTGGTTTCAATTTTTCAAGTTTGAAAAAAAATACACTTAAGGAATTTGTGGCGTCCGAAGTTTCTTTATGGATTTACCTACATCAAGAGTCAACATTTGAAGAAATATATGATTGAAAGGGTCTTAATAAATGAATGACAAAACAAGTTTAATGTAAACTCTGATGATACACCACCAGTTGGAGAAGAACATTGTATTGCATGTATGCTTATTTATATATGTATTTATCTATTTATTCATTCATATTGGAAAAGGGAAACGGGGAATGTGTTAAAGAGACAATCATATGACCATAGAGCAGAAATCAGTCCACCAGTTGGTCTTTAACACAGCGGGAAAATCCCGAACCCGGTGGCGGGATACAGTTGGCCCCCAAAAAATTATGAATACTAGTTCAGCAAAAATGGATGTCACACTAAACTCTGAAACATAAATGAACCATTTTTTTTTAAATACAAGACTAATAAAGGCTTGCAGTTCATGACTTTACATGGTTTGTGTGATCTTAACCCACCGTCCATACTTCTTGCCAACGTAGAATACAGAAATATACAACAATACGCATAGTAAAATTCAGTATTTATTCATTTATTTATTTATTTTTCAATCTATTTATTTATTCATCAATCAATTTATTCATTTATATGTGATTAAAATTCATTATAACAACACATACTTGCATTTGCTTGTACTATTTTCTAAATAATGTCGCTGAAGGGTTTCATCTATATACCATTCGTGGCCATCTGTTTCTCTAACAATACGTGGTTTTGTCCTTGCATTCATTATAATCACATTTTTTACTGAAGGAATTGTGGTTGTTATGGTTACACCATCTGAGCATACAGGTTTAGACATATGGAAGGCTTTATTGTATGCAACCACTGTGATGTAGTAGGTTCCAGGGCTTGGTGCATCATACGTTGCGAATGTATTAACTGTATCGTTTATCTGAAAAAACAATTTTTTAAAGCGAACACAATATAAGTTATTGTTTAAATCTAGTAACACATCTCTACATACATGTTAGTAATGCCTACAGATTTATAATATTAACATCCGACGGTGGCACATGCAGTGACGTTCATAATCTAAATAATAATACTTTACCCGTCTATCCTTAGTCAAAATGGAAAGGTTTGAAAATATGACACTAGTGTTTGGAGTGGTTTTTTTGTTTCTGGCAATTTAAACCAATTGAACAAAATTTTTATACAAAAAATTGACATAAAACAATGCCCAGAGGATGAATTTTCTTATGTGATAAGATTATTGGCATATTGGTAAAATTGAGAGTTTTCGTAGGATTTTTTGGTATAAATCAATATAAAATAAAAACATCTTCAACAATTAAAATATTTATCAATGGATCGAGATAATTTGTAGAATAATTTTGGATGTATCCGCAATAGTCATAAACGATAGCAAAATTAACTTTTTGTCAAACCCTCTGGCCATGCATTTTATTACTGGGGATCTATACATAATTCAACACGAAAATCTCCAAAGGTGACTTTTCATGGTCCTTAGTTTAGTGAACCCCAGCACATGAATGGCAACCATGATTTCAAAATAATTATGCAAAGCATGGGCTAAGCGAGAAGAAAATGTACTGGACACTTTGGCAGAATTGGTCAAAACAATCAGGTCTCTAAACAATTCTTAATTTTGGTCTATTTCTGGAATTAGTTCTATTAAAACTTTTGATTTTCTTTGCTTTACAAAATTGAAATGGTAATAAATAAACTTACCATAGATAATAAGCTATATATACACGGTCATCTCAGTACCAGAATATATGACAAACGTGACGATTTTAATTTTGAAATGATCAATTTCCCCCACCTTGTTAGCATCTACATATTGGATAGACATTTACAGTTTTTTGTGGGGTTTGTGTTGCTTTGTCTTGAGTTTTCTATGTTGTGCACTATTATTTGCCTGTTTGTCTTTTCTTTTTTAGCTATGGCGTTGTCAGTTTATTTTCTATCTACTAGTTTGACTATCCCACTGGTATCTTTCTCCCCTCTTTTTTTACCAACTTGTTCGGTATTTAACAGCATGCCGCAACAACTTTGTGAAACGTCTCCAGTATCTGAGGCGGAATCCAAATTGATTAACCAATTGCAATGGTATGTCAAAGAATGTCTCGTTCTTTTAATAAGAAAATTCATTGGAAGGTACCAGGACCTTGTTGGTCATGTTGATAAATATCGCGTTTCAACTTCACAAATAATACATAATGGTCTTAAAGTATAGATTCTTAGTACTGACGTTGTTTATCATCTGAATAACGTGTTAACGTATTCTTTTATTTGTCTTTATGAATATTAGTTTTACTCTTTAGTCGTCTGTTTTGGTGGTATTCATTTGCCACGGCTCTGTACTTATACATCCCGTCATTGTGTTATTGTTCTATGATAGTTTTTGTTTTTATATTTGTAAGTTTTTATAGTGATTAAGATAAAAACACATGTTGACTACTGTACCCCTATCATGTCTGTTTGATTTGTTCACACATCGTTTTAAAAATAATTTTATGTGACTGTTATATCGACGCCATCAAGAGTTGTTTAACCGTTATGGAATAACCGTTTCACAGATGATATCGGATACGCTTCTTACGTCGTAACTACAATCCCCTTTCCTTTCATGAATGTGACCTACCGAATTATACTATTTACCGGGTTTGTAATAACATGAGCAACACGACGGGTGCCACATGTGGAGCTCGATCTGCTTTCCCTTTTGGATCACATGAGATCACCCTCAGTTTTTGGTGGGGTTCGTGTTGCTTAGTCTTTAGTTTTCTATGTTGTGTCATGTGTACTATTATTTGTCTGTTTGTTTTTTTCATTTTTAGCCAGTTTTTTTTCGATTGATGAGTTTGACTGTCCCTCTGGTATCTTTCGCCCCTCTTTTATACAAGTGAGAGTTTTAGCTAACTATTAAACAAGAATTAAATCACCGTGTTCTACTTAAGAAAATGTCTTTTACAAGTTAGGAATATGACAGTTGCTGTCCATTCGTTTGATGTGTTCGAGCTTTTGATTTTGCCATTTGATAAGGGACTTTTTTGTATTTTTGCGATTTGACTTTTTGTCTATCCACAGCTAAAAATCTTATTAGTATGTTTTACTATCTCTATGTGTTTTTGTGAATATAAGATTTTGTATTGATCTCAGATTTCTAGTTTTATTCCTAACGTTTCTAAGCACATGATTTACTGTGTCGTGTGTCACAAGCGCTGTTTTTTTATCAAACTAATCAGGAGATCTTCTGTTTTGTTTAACCCCTCTACCCCATAATGATAATTTTGTTGGGTTCTATATCATAAAAAAATATTACATATCGATTAACTAGAATTGAAAATAATGATTTCATGCTCTGCCTGATGGATTTTAACCAAATTGCATTTTTTTAATTCCATTGCATAATTTTTTAGAATACAAACCAAAGATTTACGTTGAAAATATTCTTCAGTAAGACAGACATCTGAAAATTCATACTGATAAAATGCAACACCACTTTCATGATCAAAGAATCCTTCCCAATGAGCATCAAGCCGCATGTCCTGTTGGAAATCGACTTCTGGACTACCATACACTCCATCGTGTACATGTCCCACCTCTGGAGGGGTTGTATCAACAGTTATCTGAAATAAATTCAAATTGAAATGAGCTAGAAAAGTTCAAGATTAATGTTTTTTTTTATGTTTTGCCTAAACTCGTCACCATATGAACTTATAAATGAATATGGCATTTAAGGCATCGCTTGCAAATTCTTGTATGAGACACAGACACTGAATGAAGGACAAGTCATGTTTTTCTATCGGGATATTTTTTCGATGAATTTAACTTTTGTAAAATACAAAGCAATATATGTATTAATTTTGGATAATCACTTTTTGTTTACAAAGAATAATTTTGGATAGCAAATTATTACTCCCTAGCATCACAGATGATTCTCAAATTTTACCATTTTTTTACAATAATAATATTCCAAAATATCAATTAAAATTTTTTAATCAAAGCGCTGTAAGCACTGTAGGCAGTTAACCAAAACCCAAGGCAAACATAATTATGAAAACTGGCACTGTTGCTTCAATTTTTTTTAAGATTTAAAAGAACAAACATTAAACATTCATATATAATTGTACATTTATGTTCATTTAATGAATTAATCATTAAGGCAAATAATTCATATTTTATGAAGGTTTTCTATAGCAACGTATATATCAAGTATATTGTTTTCATGGTCATGAGTCTTTAGTCAGCAGTGGTACAAATTCGCAATGATTGCAGTTCTTCTAGTTGATCGTAATTGCTCGTATTAGTTGACTGCTAGTATTTCAAGTTGACTTTAGTACAAGCTTGTAAAAGTATGAATTGACTTGCTTCCCTGGAAAGAAAACTGAGTTTGTCTTCTACTGTACAAAAGTTATGAGAGACAAATCAGACAAACTTTTACTACTTCAGGGATCAATAGTGAGGTCTGACTGACCTGTCCATAGTAAATCTAAATGACTCCCACCATCAACCCAAGTCCATGATGTCTAAGTTTGGAATAAAATTTCAGGTGTTAGGTCTAGCAAAGTGATATGCATATGTGACGTCTATGAGATTGACCTTGTATGTCATTCAATCTTTTTGAAATGACAAACAGCAATGAATATGGTTTAGGAGTTGGTATCTCAATCTTTTACAAGTTCTCAAAACACACACAAGAGGGTGCGAGTGACTCTAGGGACTACCCCTATTTTTCATTTATTTTTTTATATTCTCCCATACATGAATATATATGGTTAAGGGGTGGGGACCCCTGTGACTTCCCTTATATTTCATTTGATTTGTTATATTGTCCCATACATGAATAAATATGATTGAGGGGTGAGGATCTCGACTGTTTCCAAGTTCTGAAGCAGGAGGTGGTGGGTGACCCTAGGGACTTCACCTATATTTCATTTGATTAGTTATATAGTCCCATACATGAATGTATATGGTTGAGAGGTTGGGATCTCATCCGTTTCAAAGTTATCAAACAGGAGGGGTTAGAGTGCCCCAAAGGACTCCACTACATATAATTTGCTTACATTCAGGTATTATATAATGTAGTTGCACTATATGTGTAAAATAAGAAACTTCAAGGTATTTTAACTGTCCCATCAAAATTGAGAAAAAAAATACCCATTTAGTAATATGTTTACACTTTAAAAGCATCTAACTTGCTTTACCAACATTTATTTCTGATAAAGAAAATTCATACTGTCACCAGGACCATATATATTGTTAGATATACTGTTCCCAACAGTCACAAAGACTCACATTGTATTGGATTTTGACATTAAAATTTGTCAAAAAGTAATTTTGAGTTTCCTATGGATACATATGGATCTTCAGAACGCTGGCACTGTTGCACCATTATTTTCTGCTCTACTTCATCATCATTGTATTTAATTGTACGTTTCTTACATTTTCAGTACAAAATATTTTCTGTTTTTTTCATTCTTTTACATATAGCTTTTGGTTTTCAATTCTAGTGTTTATATTCATTTACCATGCAAAGATGTATTTTGTCATCTGTCTGATTTTTTTAAAAGTTTAAAGTTCGCCAAAACCCGGAATTACCCATATCCGCTTCCGGAATCGGATCCGACATTAGAATTTTCTTCTCATGTCAGCCATTTTGTTTTCAATGTTGTTTTTGTCAGATACGATTTTATTCGAATTTCCATATTCTTTGTCGGCGATTTTTTTGTATAAAGGTAGCTGTTGAAAAAAATGAACATCGCTGTCATGAATAATAATGCTAAAAACAAGTTTTGAGATCGTTTCCTAGGAGACTTTGGTAAAAAGGTTGGCAAAGTTATGTTTTTATTTCCTCTCAAGTCATGCAGGTCGAGCGTAGCTAGTAACCAAGTCGAAAGTTCGACT
Source organism: Mytilus galloprovincialis (assembly GCF_965363235.1). NCBI lineage: Eukaryota > Metazoa > Mollusca > Bivalvia > Mytilida > Mytilidae > Mytilus > Mytilus galloprovincialis. Next base: position 39,639,011 of record NC_134850.1, on the reverse strand, counting down.
GCAAAAATGGAAGTTCGCAGAACTCGGACAATCGCTAATTGAACCCCTGCCTCCAAATTGAAAAGATACAAAATTTTCGTCTTATAATTTAAAATTGCCGTCAACAGCATGAACAGTGGAACTTATTTTAAGACTACTAACGTAGTTGACTACGTATTGACGACAAACAATATTCCTACGACTTTTGCCATTTGGGAAATCTAAACTACTTGTCTTTAGAAATTTTCGGCGATTAAACATTTCATACACTTGTTCTTTGACAGCTTAGCCAAAATCTCAGGGGATAATAAACTACATAAAGATTCCTAATGTACCCTACTTCCTATGTGCAACTTCAAAACTTTTGGATAAATCGACGATCATTTAAGGTTTTTCTTATCATATTTTTTGTAATCAAGAATTAAAAGTATGAAAAAACTGTCCAATTAGTTATGAATAACATATAACATCCAGCTAGATAATAACAATGGCACATATTTCAGCATTTATTGGGTAGAACACAAATCTAGGGTGCTCGCATAAGGCAGCTGTACTGCCTAAAATCATACCACCAAAGCCTGAGTCTGAAATTACTTTTGTTTTATCATTTTTTGCACCTTCAATCACTTTGAAATGACTTATAACTCCTATAACAAGTTTTCATCAAACCAAAATTATGAACGGAAATGTCACACCTCTATATTATTCTATATAAATATTCTATTTCTTTATATCTATCACTGCGTTTCATTTATGTCTCTTTCTATGGTTTCACTAGGAATTGTTATAGCATTGTCAATTTGTCCTGTGTTAGTTATATTTTTTGTTTACTTTAGCTTTTATAAAAGTTATTCGACTGCTCTATCTAATGTTTTGGTATATTCCGTCATAGTAATCTTGATCTATGTGACTGTCGGCCAAATTAATTTTATCAATACCCTTTAAATGGTCGTATTTTAAGAAATGAAAAAAAAGAAAGGAGTAGGTCCCCTTTTTGGTCCCAAAATATAGCAGTTTTACAAAATTGTTAAAATGTAAACTTTTAGTTATTTATTGGAAAGTAGAATAATTCTGCTAAATTAATATGGGCTGGGTTTTTGTACAATGCAATGCACATATATCTGGTATTAGCATCATTAAGTCATGCTAAATTACTGAAATCTTCACACAACTTTAGCATTTTAGTTCAATTTTAGACGGTGTCCGTCTTAAATGAAAGTGGTCATATTTATGTTCATTCTTAATATTGAAATGTAAGTTGTATTTGATGATAATACATAACATATATAAAGGTTGGGGATGAACATGGATACGCCCACCTTTATTTTTGACAAAAAAACATTTTAAAAGTTACATTTTTTGGCATATTTGATAGATTTTTCATATTTAACTTGAATCAGAGCGTTTTTAATGAGTAAATAAGTTAAAATCTTTCACATTGACTAATCGAATCAACTGAAATAGACACTGAAGTGTTTGAAAAGTGTCCAAAATCTTTCGTCAGATGAACCTTAAATTTAAGGCCAAAATCGGCACTTGTCGGACCTTCTCCTTTACCACTGCTTTATGGATATCCAAGGGTTAGAAAACCGCATTCGAAACATGAATTGAATTTCAGTTATCCGACTCGTTTATATAACATTAAGAAGATAAGTTCTGATTGCCGATGAGGCAAAGATTAAGCAGAGAAAAAAATGACGTTTTGAGGCTAACAACTATAGGTCAGCGTTCGTTCTTCAACAATGAGAAAAACCAAAACTGCGCAATTTATCAATAAAATATGTCATCAATAGACCATTTCTTTCGTAAGAGAAAGAAAAATGAAAGGTACATAGTGAACACTGTACCTACCCTGATAGTCTTCAGTGAAATTAATGTTGCCATATTTGTCACATTTACATCAATGAAATAATCCAAATTGTGTTCTCCCATAGATTTGTTATGGACTATTCCATTGCCTTCTCCTACTACTATATTAGGTCTGATGTAGAAATGTTTTTGGTAACATCCCGTGTACTTGGTACAGTAACATGCCGGTCCTCTAGTGACGTTATATTTCTCCTCACATTCTGTAAAATTCTGTCAAAAAAACCCGTAAATACGCATGTCAAAATGAAATATGCTTACCTATTTAAACATTATGTCATATTTGGGTTTTTTTTGTGTTTCTTATTTTACAATCTGATTTTTGTCTATTGGTATTACATCTGGGATTTTTTGGCATGCATGTCTCTGGTCAAGTAATAACATACAAGAATATATACGAATAAATAAATTGATTTCAAACATTTACAAGTTCCATTATGTCAAATGGTGGTACGATTAGTGTTAACATGTTTATTTTGTGTATTATTTTCTTTAAAAGACAGAAACATGAAATACAGGTTTTGCATAAATAAACGAACATTTTTTTACTGCTCTCATTAAAAATCATAACACAAATTCATTAATTGCAATTTGTATATTCAATAAACTAAATGACAATTCAAGAATGTATAGTTATGTTGGACTAGGTATTAGTATATCAAATAATTGTATTAGCACCTGTGTCTCGCCTTGGCCTGGTAAGTCAATTTCTCCATGAATGATATTAATCCCACTGTAGTTACTGTACAACCTCCATTTTAATTGACTTATTCCACTATGATAATCATAGGCATCCCATTCAATCCTGAAAGACAAGTATCATAAAACAATGACATATGTACTGTATGTAGTATCACGATGGTTCATTCAGACAGTTAGAAATAAAAACGTAAATGGCAGTAATCAACATGTCAGTGTGAAAATCACAAAATCTCGATTCTAAAATATAGTTTACTTATACTATACAAAAAATATACAATTTACCTGTGATAAATGCATACAAATCTTTTATCTTTTTTAAAAAAAAGTTCATGTCTAACTAGTTCAATAAAAATCCCTAATTAACTTCAACTTCGTATATGTACTTTATGCACGTCTGGCGTACCAATTTAAATCAATATCGGTATACATGATGAGTTTATTCACAACAACTTGGTCGATGCCACAGCTGCATTGTTGTTGTTTCCTCCCCGAGGGTAATACCAGTTTAGTGGTCATCACTTTTGTGCTCATATAAATTATCACTGATATCGCCATAATGTGCTCATATACATTTTCACTGATATTCGTCATTATTATAAATCAAATGATCAAAAAACTTTGAATTTTTGAAATACTAAGGCTTTTCTTCCACCGAAAATTTGGAATTTTGGATCTTAACTGTTTTGTTTTTGTTTTTAATTTTAGCGTCACTGATGAGACTTTTGTAGACGAAACACGCTTCTGGCTTGCAAATTCAAAATTAATCATGGTATATAAAATAAGTTCATCTACATGCAAAAACAAATAATCTGTATATCTTTACTTACAGTATTCTCTAAAGGATTTATAATTTTCTTTTGAAAACAGACTTTGTAATTGATTATTATTTTGATTTTTTTTAATAAATAGTAACTTACTCACAAAATTGGAAAGTAGTTCTTTGGAAATGAACATGGAATGAGGTAGATAAAAAATTATTCCTAGACATATGCGTCTATGGGTTGTGTTAAAAATGAGTACCACTTCCTACGTGTATGTCCAGCCTACAGAGCTGTTTTTTCTTTCGAATTTGTCATCGAGAGAAAGCAACGAGTTAACTTACATTTTAAACAAATAACTGCAAAATTATTATCACTTTTTACTCATAAAGAATATCCAATTATCTGTTGTATGAAAATGAAAGTTTTTCTTACGTCATTTCGTTCAATTCTTTCAAGCTGTGAACGGCAGTGTCAATACGATCTCCTTTCGTTAGCCACAAATTAGAAATAACTGGTGGCGTTGAATCTTTGTAAGTGATTATCGTCTCATCTCTGTAGTTTTCCAGAATATCAAATGCTCTTATTGTTGTTTTAAGTTGGTCCCCATCATCCCACGTTACATTTCGAACCGTAAATTGTGCATATACATTTGATACAACCGTAAATTTCGAACTTGATTTGAGCTTGGTACCATTAACATCATGGACAATTTCAAACCTTACAATACCTATTTCAAAGATACATTGATTACGTTGTTTTAAAATGACGATAACTACTGTTTTATCTCTTTATTTCCTATCAAATATATTTAATCTCTTTGGTAAAACAAATCTACATAAATATGTTAAGTATCGTGCCAAGATTTTCCTCAAATTCTGCACAACAGACTTTATTTGATCACTCAGACGTATTACGTTCGTGCAAACATCCTATAGAGCAAATTATACTGATGGTTCATATTGACCATTTCGTATATGGACGTGTTCTAAGCGACACCTATATGCAGGTCATAAATTACTTTGTTTAATGAAATCGAATCTTTAACTACTTATGGGTGTCGTAGGAGGTTCACGGATTTTCAATGGAGGATTCCTTGGCATGGTAAAATGATGTTCGGCACAAATGAATGTTGTAATTTATCCGAAAAAAGGTCTAAAGTGTACTGCTGAAACAGAGGTATCTACAGTTTTTTTAATGGCTTTTTTATTTCTTAATCTAAGTTACAACGTAAATCTATTTTTAACTATTACTAATAAAATTGAGAATGGAAATAGGGAATGTGTCAAAGAGACAACAACCCGACCATAGAACAGACACCAGGAGAAGATCACCAACAGTTTTTCAATGCAGCCAGAAATTCCCGCACCCGGAGGCATCCTTAGACTGTGTTCATCCTACTATGTTTTTGATCTATCTGTGTCAACCTCCGTTTTAAGCTTGTTAAAAAAATACATTTTGGTCATCTACAGTTTCATAATAATCTTTGTTTGTGCTATTCAAATGTAACTATTTTGCGTAATTACCTTTTACATTCGGAACATTATTTACGGTGCGTTTACCACTAATGTCATCGTATGTCGACAGAATATTTGGGTGTGGTTGAACAGTCGCAAGCCACTTGTATTTTACATGATCAGTTTTTATAAATATGTCCTTCCATTCCACTTCAATGAGAGGACTGGAATCAGTTATCCATCTTCTTTCAAGGTAATATTTTGTATTTTTCACTTTTATTTGTCCTTTGCCTAGATCGATCGTATCGTTGTTGTCATAGAGAACAAATGCCCTTGCAGTCTCATAATTTCCTGCCATATCAAAGCAAAAAAGATGCACAGCATATATTCCTGGCTTTGTCACTTCTACTTTGCTCTGAAATAATAATTGCATCAAAAAGGAAAAGGGTGATATATAAACTCATCATAGATACCAGGATTAAATTTTGTATTAAAGTCAGACGCGCGTTTCGTCTACAAAAGACTCATCAGTGACGCTCGAATCCAAAAAAGTTTAAAAGGCCAAATAAAGAACGAAGTTGAAGAGCAATTAGAACCAAAACTCCTAAAAGTTTAGCCAAATATAGCTAAGGTAATCTATTCCTGATATCATATAAATGTGCGAAACTAATTAACCAGTACAAGTTACATATTTGGGGCTAAATTTTAAAGACCAAAATTCTTTGTTTAGCGTCTACATTTAAAATGGATTGAAACTTTTCATTATCAAAATTAATTCCCTAAAACGTAGTACTTGTTTAAACATATGTTATTTCGATAGTATATGCGTCTAAATAAGTGTAGTTAATGTAGATATATGTCTAACTTCTATAACTTCTATATCATCTTGTCTCTGGAGAAAATTATCTTATTGGCAATTATACCACATGTTATTTCTATATAAGTATCCGGTAGCGGGTCATTGGATTTTTGTGAACATGAATATTTGCAATTATTTCAGTAAAGAAGCTAACGTATGATAGATAAGATGGGGGTTCTATTTGGGATTCGGTTAGCAGTAATGATCTTAGGATATCCTTCACGGACATGAATAATGGCAATTTGAATTTATTTGCACATGCAAGTAGGTGTTTTGTAAACTTCATTTTCCAAATGTGAGATAAGTAGTTTCAAAACCGATTTAAACTATTTAAATTTCTTAATTTTTCAGCTCTCGAAAGATCAACTGAGATTGTGATGCTATATATCTTCAAACAACACAATTCGTTTAATTCAAAATGCCTTATTTTTCATGAAATATATAAATACCCTGTATTATTGACATACTAGGATCAGATGTAGAATACTGTAATATAATGATCTATAGTCATAGTGTTATGGTATGTCTTCTTGCAATCAACATTCATTTTTCCCATATGATTTCATTTGAATTTATTTTTAAGAAGATTATTGACTTAAATTACATTGATACTGAGGGGTCGAAAACTACAGGAGCAACCATCGTGAATCTAACGATTAGTCTTCAAATTCGTATCCTATTATGTTTTGTTTATTTTGCAAATATCACATCAATATGAAACATGGAATGACAAATTCAGCCATGTGATCAAATCAAAATTTAGATTTACTATGAACGTTTTATATTATCATACGACATACCGATCGACCTTTAATGCTTTTTACATGCATGACTGGTGCCGTATTTTCTCTTAATTCAAGTCCAGCAGTTTCCAATTCAAATACTTCAATTTCGTAGTAATCTACTCCAGAAAGATCATCTGACCAATTGTTCCAATGCACATCGATAACACGCTGCAAATGTCAATTAGTTGTGTTGGATAATTACATTAACTCAAATTATCTACAATTATGACACAAGAAGAATATTTTATTTTTAATCAAATTGATTTTATGCAAAGGATGAATTTTGTTTAAAAAAATCATTTCAAACATTATCTTCAGCTGTTATATTCAAGTAATGGTGATTTCATAGCTTGCCTCGATCCTTATTATATAATTGCCTTCATATTTTAATCCTTCGTATTCAACATGTTAAAATCAAAAGAATTTCTTTAAGAGAAAATGTTTTAGTTGAAATTGTTAAGCGATAGTATCAACGAAAAAATTGCAATTATCTAAGTGAAAATGGTTGAATTGGTCATTTCAGGGGGACAAATTACAATTGCGGATGTGTTCACATTTTACCATAATGTTACCCAGCATATCAAGTTTTGCAAACAGGGTATGGCATCATCAAGATGGTTGCTGTTGCCATGGAAACTGATAAAATGTGAAAAAAAAATGCAAATTCTAAATCTTTCATTATAAGACCTAGCTGGATGAAACTTTATGGTAATGTTCCTTTGTATGTCTAGATGTTGTGACAATATTAGGAAATTCCAAAATGGCCGCCATTGTCATGGAAACAGAGCGAAAGTTTAACATTGGCCCTATGGGAAAACACATCGAAGATGCATTTCCTGCAAAAATATAAGATCAAACCTTCTACAACTTTATGGATATCTAACATGGCATGTCAAAAAGTGGCACTAGTCTTTGGAATTTTGGAAATGGAACCCGTTACCATGGAAATAGCAAAAATTTCAAAAATTTCAAAATGCTCCAAAATTATGGAAACTTTACAAGAATGTTAATAGACATCTGTAGATGAGTTCTTTGACTTGGGAATTTTCAAAAATGGCTGCCGCTCACCTGGCAATGGGGAAGGGTGCCATCCGCTATTGCTTGCAATGGCAAATCTAGTTGTTTTTGCTTTTTAACGTCTCTATCTTTCTCTTATAGTGTTCCGGATGATAGAGAGAAAAAGAAATACACGATAAACAATCGTCAATCAAGGACAACAATTTATATAAGGAATTAACTGACATTTGGCAATTATGACTTATTTGCGGATTCGGTCTTGCTGAACTTTTTAGCCCTCTAAATTTCTATTTACCAATAGTTAAAGTTTCAAGATAAAAAGCAAGAGCAAAAATGCAGATGCAGATTTTACATTGCTGTGCTGATATATAGAGTAATTGTTTTTAGTCTTTAGCGGCGTCCAAAAAAACTTCACTCTGTGGTTTAAGTTATTGAAAGTTTTTTGAAATTTTAATTACTTTCTTAAACTATCCTGGATTTCAACCATACTTGGACAGAAGAGATGATTATGATCATATTAAGATAGTATCCAGAAGACATTTTGTAAAAAAAATCTTGTTTATCCGTATTTTACTTATAAATGGACTGAGATTTTGTGCCAGTTAACATCACATTCACTCTGTGAATAAAGTTTTTAAAATAATAATTACTTTCTTAAACATTCCCTGATTTGTGCCAAACTTGGACAGAAGCTTGAATGTTTTTGATCAAAATCTAGAATGAAATTTTGTAAAAATGTATTTCTTGTTTTTCCGTATATTACTTATAAATGGACATAGTATTTTCTTCAAGTTAACATTACACATGCTTCATCCAGTCTGCAGTTAAAGTTTAAAAAAGCGAGACATATTCATTCCGTCGTCGTCGGAAATCTGTAACTCTATTACGTGCATTCCCCTATCACACTAAACACATAGAGAAAAGCAAAAGAATTCGAGACACTGGATTCCGCGGAAACCTTTCGATTTTTTTTTTAATATTGTAGTGTTTTTTTTACACTTTTTAGGCGTTTATATAATTTATTTACTTCTCATAACGATCGATCTAGCACCTTCGAGAAAAATAGTTGACTAATATCTAAACGTTTTATATGATATATATATATATATATATTTCACTTAAGAATTGTAGAATGATATGCTCATATAGATATGTGTGTTATTTTTTTAAAAGATTGAATTGTGAATCAATGTATGCAGCATTCAGTTATTCCAAACATGATTTTAATGCGTTCCAACAGTAAAGTATTATATATTTTTGACTGGTTATTAGTATTTTGATATGGGAAATATCATTTCCAGAAAGGTTTTTCGGAAAGAAAAATGTGAATTATATGATAATCAGGCGCTTTTTAAGAATTCAGTTAGCAATATACTATGTCAATCTATGATGGATTTGATTGGCCTCTTGTTTTTATATATTATTCCTATTTTTACCTGACAGTGTACTTTTGAAAAAATGAGGTGTATTTTACAACTCAAAAAAAAACTAAATTTTGTTAATATTATACTTGCTATGAGTTCAGTATTAAAGGATAAAATTATACTAACAGATTTTGATGTATCAGGTACATAGAGAGGTAGAGAATCACAAAACGATTTAATGCAATAATAGTATGGTAGCTCTGTATCCCAGTGAATCTTGTAAGATTCGACCGTTTTTATTCCCTTCAAATTAACCGACAGCGTAGGCCACTTCTTAACAATTTTGTAACGGTGTCTGTCATCTCTGTTCTCGTATACATAATATCCTCCATTTTCAAGCTCAACTAATATTGTTAACCTATAAATTGAATATCACAAGAACTTAAATATAAAGTTTATTTTAAAAATGTGATAAGGAAAGGATGGTTATTTCAATTGTATGCATATACTGTATCATTATGTAACAATTCATAGTATGCCACTATTCTGAAAACCATTTTAAATCTTATTTTATATAATTACGTTGCCCTTTGACATGTTGACCTCACTGTTTTAAGTGACCGTGATCTTAACCATTGACCTTTTAAACAAAAATTATTTATGCTCCTTCCATTTTTCTCAATCTATCACCTGTATAAGTATTTCAATCCACAAGTGAAAACTGATTAACCATGCGGAAACCTTTTTTTTTTTTGTAACAGTTAGCTTGACATTGTCCTATTAACCAACAATCAAATACATTCTTTTTCTTTGCTACATTATCCATCGGTATATATATCCTTCTTTCAAATAATGCATGGAATACTTAAGTTATTAGTTTTTGATGGGGTTAGTATATTTTTCATTTTAGTTTTCTTTTCTGCTTTTTTTTAACTTGATTGTTTTTCATGATTAAAATGAAAAATAGATACAGATGGAATGTAGAGAAGAAGAAGAATCTTTTCGATTCTTTTGGTCAATAGGTCAATGAAAAGGTCACTGTTTCAAAAGAGAGAATTGGTTTCCGCATGGTATTGTCAGTTTGCACATTTCGTCATTGTTTGTTTTAATCTGCCACGACATTGCCAGTTTCTCTCGACCTACGAAAATTCGTAAGCACATTGGAACCATCCGCTTATTGTGATCATCAGCACCCCTTCTCTTTTCTTTCCACATAGTCTTTCTTTTTTTAAAATATGAGGAAAACGTTTGTTTAGATATAACGAATATTAAATATGATGTCGAGTACATCAGCAGCAGTGTTGGCCTGGTACAAGTTAAACCTCTGCATCTAGTTTCTGTACGTCCAACACGTGTTTCCGGATTCAGCTTCCTGAAAGACTGTATGTAGTTCATGCTAAGTAATTATACGTATATTTTTGGTCCTCAATGCTCTTCAACTTTGTACTTGTTTTGGCTTTCGAACTTTTTTGATCTGAGCGTCCTGATTAGTCTTGCGTAGACAAAACGCGTGTCTGACGTATTATACGCCCAGGAGTAGATTACCTTAGCCGTATTTGGCACAACTTTTTGGAATTTTGGGTCTTCAATGCTCTTCAACTTTGTATTTGTTTGGCTTTTAAACTTTTTTGATCTGAGCGTCACTGATGAGTCTTATGTAGACGAAACGCGCGTCTGGCGTATTAAATTATAATCCTGGTACCTTTGATAACTGTATTAAATTATAAACCTGGTACCTTTTAATAGCTATTATTTGTGTGTTTCTCTGTCCTATATATTCTCCCATTTATTTGTAGTGTAGTCCTGTTATGTCATGTTGTCATTTGAACTATATTCAACATTAACAAAAAAGCGGGAGGTTTGACTAGCCACAAAACCAGGTTCAACCGACCATTTTTTTCTTAAAATATCATGTACCAAGTCAGGAAAATAGCCATCTTTATATTATTATACTTTGTTTCTGTGTGTATTACTTTTTAGTGTTGTGTTTCTGTTGTGTCTTAAGTTCTCCTCTTATATATGATCTGTTTCCCTCAGTTTTAGTTTGTAACCCGGATTTTTTTTTCTCAATCGATTTATGAATTTCGAACAGCGGTATTCTACTGTTGCCTTTATTTACTTGTTGTAAAAAAATTGAAAAAAAAAACATAATGTATTTCCTTGATGACAAAAAAAACCATCCGAGATACAAAATTCAGAATCAAAATATTTTAATCATGTTTCATGTTATATTTTTTTTTAATTCTAAATAGAGCCACACCTTATCTTCGATCGATTTTCAATTTTCACTAGCGACAAAAAATGAAAATGAAACATATAGTTATATTTCGACAGAATTAGTTCAGAACTACAAATCGAAAACTATTCAACCATAATTGAGTCTTTGAGAAAAACTGTAGTCTTTGAGAAAAACTATATAGCCTTGGATACAACAGTATAGATTACGTTGTAAATATTTGTAGTGTACTTACTCATCATTATGTCTAAACTGGTCTGCAAATTTTAAACTTTTTTGACAGCGAAACTCTGACTTGACTGGGAAAGGCGAAGTTAGTGTCATATCAATTTGGCAATTTTCATTGAAAATGGATACAGTTGCAACATGGTCTGAAATAAATGTATAATTGTTAATTAAGCAATTATGTAAATCGTCTTGTCAAGGAACATTCGTTGATATAACAAGTCAAAATTAAAACTGGTACATAGTATAATAATGTCAATTTGATGTCATCTCCATATCAATTTTGGAGACAAAAATGTAATCCTATCAAATTAAACTTTCAAATAAAGATGATATAAAAAATCTATTATACTGTTTTGTATATCGATATTGATTTGAATATTTCAAATAAAAACTTTTTTATAAAATCTATTACTGTGGTTAGAAAATAATTCTTTCTAACCAGTATTTAAAATAAGCAAATTATGCAAGTAAACTACGTTTTATGTAGAAGATAAAAAAAAATTACCTCTGATTAACATAGCTTTCATCCCGCCTGAAATAATACCATACTTAAATTCGGTAACATAATGCGTCAGAATTTTGCCATTTATGGTATCAGTGTGTTCACCAAACTTTGGTATATTTCCTGTTGCATTGTAAATTGCTCCTAGAGAAAATTCCATTGTATTCAATTGTCTATTATTGGTCCATTTCTTTGGAACGTTCCTGGGGCTATTCACATTTTCTGGAGATGACACCGTAGTGTTTTCTGCATCCATGAAGATCACTTGGGCATGGAGTACATCGATTGCTTTTGTTACTGCAAAATACATGTAAAACATAATTAGCTTTATTGTATGGCACATATCATGATCCGAGATCTTATTCACACCACCTTTACCCAAGATTTGATTGTTGATATCATACCGGTAGATGTAGTAATGAAGTTTCGATGAATATTTGGCATTGTTATTACGAGCGCTATAAATGTTTATATTTTACTTACTTTCAATACAGTGGCTTGATGGACTACCGAAACCTTCAGTACAAACACATGTATCTGCATACTCGTCCGAACAATAACCAGGAAAACATCTGGTACTGTCTGGTCTCCAGGAACAAGTCTCTGTATATGATTTAAATGCATTAAGTTTCTCTGTGTATAATAATCAAACCATTCTTAAATTGATATCAACGATATTGAAAGAATTATTCCTTCAAGAAGGACTTTTCTTTCGTATTGCACATTTCAATGTTATTTTTTTTCTCTTATACAAGGGTGCAGTAAATCGAAAAGATTTGATTAACATCGTTGTTGTGTATGAGCTCATTCAGACTAGGGGGAGCTAGACTGTTTATCATTTTAAATGTATCTATTGCGTAGTCGTTCACATGCGTTTAATTGTAAGAGAAATTCAATGCTTGTGAGCTTTACAAAGAAATGTATCGTTAATCATTGAATATAAATCGCAGAGTTCTCTTCTGATTTTTTCCCTATTTTATTTTCATTTAATTCACGTAAATGCAAAGAAATGGACAAAACGTAAATCTTATCCAGTTTAAAGTGTGTGAAAAAAAGTTACTTTGTTTAATTTTGATAAAATACCAATACTGTATACACTAGATTTTTTTTCTTCAAAATGTTCAATTGTTGTGATGCCTTTCTACATAGTGTTTGGTCATGATAATTTGATTTTTGTAGTAGTCTGAATTTATTTGGAAAAGTTCATATCAATGTCACATGAAATATCAACATAAAAACGTAGGAAAGCAAAAGGAAAATGCGAAGTCTTGTACACTATAGGATTATACTACACGAAATGATTCTTTTTTAAGTACGTTTTGAAATTGCAATTTAACACTCACTTTCACATGCAATGGTTATGGTGTTGTACTTATAGGCTCGTTCATAACGTATATTATCATTTTCATATTTACAATACACACATTCGTTCCCATGTCCATGAGGCGAGTGGCAGCTTCTATAGTCACACATTGGTATATATGGGCATACTGAAAAAAAATTTCAACTCATATGAATGTCTCTAGATCACTAAATAGTTTAAACAAAAATAGTTGGTATAGTTGTATTGCTATTCTTATGAAATATCTTGATATAGATCTTAAACTTGTTAAAAATTCAAAGATGGATTTAAAATCACTAATTTACCGGAAATTAAAACAGAAATATTCTTGTATCTGGAAATCTGAACTTTACAATGATAGACAAAATAAACAGCATGGAAATAAACTAAACTTACAGATTATTTAAAGAAAATATTTATATGGAAAAGTACTTATTAATTTTAAATGAGGATGAAAGGCGACTACTCACTAAGTTCAGAGTCAGTGCACATAAATTAGAAATTGAAAGAGGCAGATATGTGGGGCTTCGAGTGGAGGATAGAATATGTAAATTATGTAACACTGAAGTTGAAGATGAAATTCATTTTCTTCTTCAGTGTCCTGTTTTAGAAAATAAAAGATCTGAATATATAGACTACTTAAATAGGGTTAACAAAAACTTTAAAAGCCTCCCAAATAAATCAAAATTAATATGGTTAATGTCATCTGAGGATAATGTTATAATTAAAAAAGTAAGTTTATTATTGTGTACTTTATTCAAAGAGAGAAAATTAATTCTAGATACAGTTAAGTCACCGGTAGTTTGTCCATCTATATTATATTGTAAAACTATATATATATATATATATATATATATATATATATCTTTTCTGCAGAATTTATTTGGTTGAAAAAGACTTGACTTTGTTTAATTGTTAAATAATCAATGTAATCAATATGTAATCATTTGTATGAAATTGAACTTAATTGTACTGCTCAAATTATTGGGCGTCATAATTGACAATAAAAAACTTTGTATTGTATTGTATTGTATCATAGGTACCAAGCTAAAAACGTTGCGACTCAACAACAAGTAGTTTTGATTTATCAGTATGGTCTTAATTTCATTTTCTTCCTCATATTTAACGCGCTCGATTTCTTTTTCATCACCTAAAAAGATTCAAAAATGTAATATTCCTCTTATCCGTGTATTTCATTTCAAGCTTGTTTGACCTGGCACGTTATGTGCATATGTTTCAATCCAACAAGGTTCATATGTTCATTTGTGAAAATAATCAATATCAAACCTTTAATTTGGCATCAGTAACAGCATATGTTTATTTGAAAATCATTAGCTGGACAGTTCATAAGTTATTGCATGGAACCGACTTAACATACCCTGTCAAGTTTATCAACGACCATAACTCATGAACGGCAAACTGAAATTCGTCAATATCAAATTTAAACTCCAGTTTGTCATTCGCAATTACATATCAAAACTTTAAAAGCATTGGATAAAAATATCTATTGCCAGGAAACAACAAGTAAGCTTTCCAATCTGTCAAGGACCTTAGCTCATGACTGTCAATAGGGAAATTAGTCAATATCGAACTTGGCCTCAATTTGAGTATCATTAATTTGAACAGTATATAAGGTAGTGCTCGAACACGACAAAAAGCATTATTTTCTAATATATCAAGAACTCCTAAACGGCAAGAGTAAAAATTAACCATATCAAACGTCACTTGCATTTTGTCATAATTAACAACATAATTCATATTTTAAAAGCATTGGTTGAACTGTTGTACCGAAACGATATAACTGAATGTTTTTGTCCAACCTATCAAGGAAAAAAACTCCTGAACAGTTACAGTAATACTCGTCAGTTTTGTAATCCCATTTTGGTAATATAAAATTAAACTTTTAAGAATTAAGGCTGATTCAGAAGATATTGCACTGAAACGTCAAATAGCTCCATTTACCAATCTATCAAGGACCATAACTCCTTACCTTAAAAGCGAGCCTCGTTCATACTGAACCTGACTTCCATCATGTCATCAGTAAAAACATATTAGAAATTTGAAAAGCAATGGTTATAAGACTTAGTTATTGCATGGAAACTGTTGGTAGAGGTCTACCTGCCGGTGTTTATAGACCGCAGTATTCTTTTAATGACCAAAGTTTTCAGTCGCCGCTTTTTATATATCATCTATACTATATCTGACACATTTTTCTTAATGGGCTACCTGAAGCCAGAATTGTTCGCTGTGTTGAAGACCTATTGGTAGCCTTGGGCTGTTCTGTTCTTTTGTCATGTTGTTGTCTCTTTGAAATATTCCCCAATACCATTCTCAGTTTTATTTGATAGATTTATTGTAACATTTTCAAAAAGACTGCATCTCCGGAAGTATAAATGTTTTATTTAGGTTTTTTTCAATATTAAGGTACAGTTCAAAGAGTTCTAAATGCATACAAAGTTTTATAAAAACCCGAAATATTTTTCCAACCACACATTCTTTGTTTCTTTTGCGCTAGCTTTATACGTCCGAGTCAATTTTATATTTTGCATCATTTCTTTTGAACAAAATGTCAGACGGAAATTGAAGCATGATAATATTGTTCTAACTTGAGAGAGAAAAGAATTTAAAAAGGATAGACTCACTTTTACAGTATCCATCAGTATGATCTGCATAAAATCCCTTGTTGCAGCATTCACATTTATTTGGTAAAACACAAGTTCCGCCACTATTTCTTTCTACATATAATGAATTCCTGTCGGGGACGCTGTCATTCGTATAGTGTAAATTACATGCCCCGTCTGTACTGGTTTTGGTCAGTCTATTGCATTGAGCTTTAAAAAAAGAGATCTTAGTAATACATTTATTACATATCATTCCATATGAAGATATAGCTTACCGACTTGTCAGATTTCGTGCGTTATTCTTAAAAAAAGTTGTTGCAAGTGGCAGATCTATGCATGGTAGTTTCTATCAAAGTAATTCGCGATCGATTAAAGTTATGTACTAGTAAAACGAGTTTCTAGTGATAATTTTAAGGCTAATTAACTTTTTGTGATTTTGTGCTGTAAATACTTTTCCGAGTGTAACATTGACAAACAATCAACACAGACTCATGGAGCCCATGAAGATGGTAAAATATCGGGGTTTTTTTGTGTTTTTTTTATATACTGTAGTTCCATGCGTTTCAATAAGTTCATCAAACTTTGTCTTGGCAGTTGATGATTTGGTGAATTTTTTTTTTCCGAATGGATTTAATATCTTCTTTCTATATCGATTACCTTCTCTTGCAAATTTTTCCTTTTACACTTGCATTTCTAACGAGACATGGCATTGTTATGGTGACTGAATAAGGAAAAGCTTTCGATGAATTAAGAGTACGAGAAGACTATAACTCAGACGCATGCACTAACATTAATGAAGGTTTAGGATAACATATGAGATTTTCTTTCAAAGATAGTATATTTATACTTGTTTAATAGCTGTTCAGGTATACACATTTTTTTCTGTTCAGTTTAAAGAATCGTAAGACTTATAGATATAGAGCTTTACATCTTTGTCAAGAAAATAGATTACAAAAGTCAACGAGACAACCCTCCACCAAGACCAAACTACATAATAGTTAACAACTATACATGTTGCTCATCGTACTACTCTTTAGCAATAGGGCATGGTCTTCAAACGTTAACCTGTTGATGCCTACTCTGTTTTTTATAGTTTTAATCTGTTGCTGTCTCGTCAACAAAACCCTCATCTAATTATATGTACAGAATTCACATACTTCACTCAATAAATATTACCAAAAATAATTACCAGTTCCGTTCGCGAAAAATACTTTTTATTTAATAATTTTCACATGCAAGGCGAATATCCAGAAAGTTCTATTCGGTATCTAAATGGCATGAAACATTTGTTTACGTTACGTTTGTTGGAGACAATTTTACTCAAAGATGTGGTAGAAAGAAAGTTCAAGATAAGTCTTAAAGAAGAAACATTTCTCATGAAAAAAAATTAACAAACCACTGGAGGAATGTGTGACGAACATAATAAGATCATGCAACTAATATAAAAAATTAAAGTATCGACAGACAAAAAGTAGCTTTCTTACTTTTAAACCATCACAAGGAAAAGTCCGAACGAATACAGTCATAATTCTACATGTTCAGAAGTTCCTGCATATCATTAATTTTATATCTGATGTGTTGCGCGCACATAAATCTTATTATGTATCGGGTTTTTTTTTATCTTCCACAAGTTTGGATATTGTGCTGCCATGTAACTATCAGTCCCCAGGGGTACCATCCACTCAATAGCCAGTGTATGCGTACTTGCATAATTTTAATGACACATTTTGCTAAACTTGGTAAACGAATATTTCTTATAGGCAAAGAGGACCTTAGACGATTTTTACTGATCTATTTCAATAAGCCTGCACTTTCTAAAATTTTAATCAAGAAAGTACCTAGTAAATGTTCCAGAAACCTTTACTTATATTTTGGGCTGTTATGTGCTGTTTTTTAATGGAAACGAGCCTTTTTATGAATACCATAGACTATTTACCTAGACAGGAAGATCCTCCATATCCATTACAACACTCCATTTTGTAATAAATTTGCATGCTAAAAGCAAAAAAAAAAGAGTAATCAATTTATTATCCTTTATAACACTAAAATGCATATTGTAGCAAGGATGACAACTGTATATCTTTATCCAAACTCGTATTTTTGTAAGCTAAGTTTTTCTTCCACATAAGAAACTAAATAGCATTTTTTTTTTATATTGCTGCTATTAATTTTGCATATAAATGTAGAAAAATTGATTTGAATTTACGATTAGAAACCATAATTTGATAGATGTTTTATCATATAGTATACATTTATTAATTATGATGCACACGTGTGAGATTATTTGTATCAATATACATTGTACCTATATTTTGAACATGAAAACCAACTCCAACTTAAGCACAACGTAGTAGTTTTTTGTTTTCTGGAAAGTTGTTTTTCAATATCGCACCTGAAACAAGCAAAATGTTGTTAATTTCTGTGTCATTTGGTCTCTCATGTTATAACATGTACAAAATCGCAACATGTACAGGACATATCTATATTTTAAATCAAAATCACGAACTTTAAATCGTTATCACGAATTGAAATATTCGTTTCACAGATTCAATCCGTGATTACCGGAATAATTTATAACAATTTTTGTAATCATATTTTGGGGGAACTCGTGATAACTGGTTAAAATCATGATAACGAATTTTACAAAAATGAGATAACGAATTGTATGAATATATATTATCAAACTTTATACTTATCTAATAAATGCGTACCGTTTGATGTTTAGTTTTGTGTAAATGGTTTAATCATAAGTTAACATTGGAATAGCGTCACTGATAAGGATCGATAAGTTTACCAGGATCGTTTCTAAATTTCCGGGCACGGTAAATGTCATTTTTGCTAAAAATGAGAATGTACTATCCCGTTGGAATAAGTTTTCTAATGGTACAACCAAACTTCAAAACCAAATCTGTATATATATGAGAGAATTTAGTAAAGGTTTTCAGTAATTTATGGTAACGAAATTCCTGGTTTAATAATGTTGTGCTTCGTTTCGATCTTACTAGTCATCTACTGATTAAAACAGTCTGTCCATATGTTGTGCTGTTGCACCACTGTCTTATGTGAGGGGATGGTAAAGATCTCACAAACATGTTTTAAAAGGTATTTTGGGGTTGATTTTTAACATTAATAATTTACCTTTTAGCAGTACAACTTTCCAGTGCGAAGTATGATCCAAGTAAGCATAATGATAAACCAGCTACAAAGTAAAACTGGTGTCTTTCCATAATTGAAATTCTCTAAAAAAAATCAAATCAAAATATATATATTCAGTTGACGTCAGCTTATAGAAGATAATAAACTACTAAATAATCTTACCAAACCAAATACCGCTCTCAAGTAGACTAAGAAACTAACAGTTTCTAACGATTTGGACGTCGATTCTTCACCTGCTGTTCCACATTTTTACCCGTAATTTCTGTTTGAGCTTCAGCCTGTTTGTTTTGTTCACCCATCGTGTCAATATAATTGAATTTGATACGACTGTTATACAAGTGAGAGGTGTAACTAGCTTAAAATCCAGGTTCAATCCACCATTTTCTACATAACTGAGAAAATGCCTGTACCAAGTCAGGAATTGGACAGTTGTTATCCATTCGTTTGATGTGTTTGATCTTTGATTTTGCAATTTGATTAGAGACTTTCCGTTTTGAATTTTCCTCGGAGTTCAGTATTTTTGTGATTTTACTTTATTAATATGACGTCCTTATAACGAATTGTAAACAAAGCCGTGTTCTAATTAGCACAAATTATGTTTGACACATGCAAATAGAAATGATGTTTATATTCTTGTTATTTTGAATGTTATTCTAATCAAATAATTATGTACATTTTAGCAGTTTACTTAAAAATCTATCATATATTATTAAACGACATATATTTACCCTGCTTTTGGGTTTTTAAACTTATTGAATATATGAAAATGTAATGTACAGATTCCACAGGGTTAAAACGAGAACAACCAGACATTCTCAGGGTATTTCAGTACGCTTCGACATATAAAATTACTGTATTTGGCCTATTAAAATCGAAATTATTCCTTCATGTCATGCTCTATATATATAAAAAAAAGAAGATGTGGTATGATTGCCAATGAGACAACTATGCTCATTTTAACATGGATAGTAAAATTGAGAATGGAAATAGGGAATGTGTCAAACAGTCAACAATAGGCTAATCATTTTTGACTATATTTTACACTTCGCGAACGCTCAATTTCACATAAGACCATCATCTTTTTTTTTCGACCTAGCAAACAGTCACAGAGACCTAACAAATAATAGACCTATTTCATATTACTGACTTTTGACGCCGGATTTTACTATTAAAGAACTAAAAAACTAAAATTGACAAAATAAGATTAGGGGGGGGGGGGGGGGGTTTAAATGACTTTTGGATTCTATAATATAATCCCCTCTGGAGATTTTCCTAAACGATGCGCCAATGTTTCCTCTATAACACCTATTTAGTCGTTGTCCGTCACAATCTCTATAAATGGGTCCAAAAATAACTTGAATTCGCCTACCCCCCAAATCTCATTTTGTCAATTTCACAATTTCAATATTAACCGTAACTTCAGATTTTCGAACATAGACCAATCAGGGAATTTTCGTAAACAATACGCCAATGTCTACCCTATTGTCCGTCACAATCTCTATAAATGGTTCTCAAATTAACTTAAATTGGCGTAACCCTGTAATCTCATTCTGTCAGTTTCACAATTTCAGTTTTTAATCGTAACTTCAGATTTTCGAACATAAACAAGTATGGAGATTTTCCTAAACGATGCGCAAATGTCTCCTCTACAACACCAATATAGTCGTCACTTCAGATTTTCGAATATAAACCGGTATGGAGATTTTCCTAAACGATGCGCCAATGTCTCCTGTTCAACACCTGTAAAGTCGTTACACGTCACAATATCTATAAATTTGACCAACTTAAATTGGCCTACCCCTCTGATTTCATTTTGTCTTTTTTAAAACTTCAGTTGTTTAACCGTAATTTCTGATTATCGAAAATACACCACTCTAAGGATTTCCTAAAACGATGCGCCAATGTTTCCTGTACAACACTTTTATAGTCGTTACCAGTCAAAATCTCTATAAATTGGTCCAAAATTATATTAAATTGGTCTATCCCTAATCTCATTTTGTCAATTTCTCAATTTCAGTTTTTTAACAGTAACTTCCGATTTTCGAACATAAACCACTTTGAGGATTTTTTTAAAAGGTGCGCCAATGTCTCCTCGCCCGTCACAATCTCTATAAATGGGTCCAAAATTAATTTAAATTGGCCTACCCCCGTAATCTCATTTTGTCAATTTCACAATTTCAGTTTTTTAATCGTAACTTCAGATATTTTTAACACAAACCAGTCTGGAGATATTTTTTTTTTAATTGCGCCAATGTCTCCTCTACAAGACCTATTTAGTCGTTGCCCGTCACAATCTCTATAAATGAGTCCAAAACTAACTTAAATTGTCGTAGTCCCTAATCTCGTTTTGTCAATTTCACAATTTAAGTACTTTAATCTAGCTTCAGATTTTTGAACATAAACCAGTCTGGAGATTTTCCTAAACGATGCGCCAATGTCTCCTCTACAAGACCTATACAGTCTTTGCAATCTCTATAAATGGGTCCAAAATTAACTTAAATTGGCCTACCCCCTAATAGCATTTTGTCAATTTCACGATTTTAGATTTTAGCCGTAACTTCAGATTTTCGAACATAAACCACGCTTGGGATTACTAAACGATGCACCAATGTCTCCTCTACAAGATCTATACAGTCGTTGCACGTCACAACCTCTATAAATGGGTCCAAAATTAATTTAAATTGGCCTTCCCCCAAAATCTCATTTTGTCAATTTCAAACTTCAGTTTTCTAAACGTAACTTCAGATTTTCGAACAAAAACCCCTCTGGAGATTTTTCTAAACGGTGTGCTTAAGTCTCCTTTATAACACCTTCTTATTCGTTGCTCGTCACAATCTCTATAAATTAGTGCAAAATTAACTTAAATTGGTCAACCCCATAACCTTATTTTGTGTTTTCAAAATTTAATTTTTCTAACAGTAACTTCAGATTTTCGAACATAAGCTCCTCT
Organism: Mytilus galloprovincialis; assembly: GCF_965363235.1. Taxonomy (NCBI): domain Eukaryota; kingdom Metazoa; phylum Mollusca; class Bivalvia; order Mytilida; family Mytilidae; genus Mytilus; species Mytilus galloprovincialis. The sequence continues at coordinate 39,617,189 of NC_134850.1, read as the reverse complement.
GAAGATATTCTTAAACCGTGCGCCAAATTCTCTTCTTCAACACCTATATAGTCGTTGACTGTTACAATCTCTATAAATGGGTCCAAAATTAACTAAAATAGGCCTTCCCTCCCCTTCAACCCCCCCCCCCCCCCCCAATACAATTTTATAACTTCAGATTTTCGAACATAAACCCCCTGGAGATTTTCCTAAAAGATGTGCCATTGTCTCCTCTACAACACCTATTGTCTTTGCCCGTCACAATTTATTGTAATGGGTCCAACATTAACTTACGTCCCCCCACCCTTAATCTCATAAGGTTATTTTTTTTCAATTGGAGAACCCGGGGTCAAAAGTCGGTAATATGAAAAAGGTATATTCTTTGTTAGGTATTTGTAACTGTTGGCTTGGTCGAAAAACACGTGATTGTCTTACCTTATGTGAAATATGTAAAAATGTGGTTTTTAGTTATACCTTCTTATTTTTGGCTGGCTAATTGTTAGCTACAATTGTTCACTAGCTTGAGTCAAGTGTAAAATATCGACAAATATAACGCCTGCCCATGTTAAAATGAGCATAGAGCTTGACATGTAGGAATTATTTCTTAATTTGAGGAACGGGTGTCTATTAGAGTTCGGATCGGACGTCGATCTGAGTATATTAAACATATAGATTAAATGGATTTTAAAAGTATTTAACAATTCCGTCGAAAAGACTTTTATGATATGTTTGTGACGGTGACTTGGTTCTCTTTATACACCAAAAAAAATATATTTAAAAGACGTTACGTTCTTATGATTCTTAAAAATTGGAAAAGGAATTTGTTTTTTTCACACACGTAACCTCTATCACACGTAAATTGTATAGACCTATTTGTGTCATTTAGATATTCAAAATTTAAAGTAAATTTGGATTTTATTAGATAAATACTTACCATAATAAATTCTGAGTATAACCCCAATTGCGTCATAGGTCAGATGGAAATAACCCCGACTAAAAAAAACGTACTCTCACTGGTCCGGACCTATACTCCTGTTTACCCATATTCTCCCATTCAATTTCCCCAAGACAGAAACGTAAGGAAAGGGGATGAAGGGGAGGTGGGTGGGACCTATAATTTATGATGGTAAGTATCTATCTAATAAAATCCAAATTTACTAAAATACATTTGAACATTTTATAGCTATAAATACGTTACCATCATAAATTCTGAGTCACAGAATCTAACGTAAAGCTGAATCCCCTGTAACAGAAGAAACAGGAGGAAAGTTCAATCTTTGTGCAGAAACTATAGGTCCAAGAGAGTATAAGCTCTCAGCAAAAGTAGACATAGATTGGAGGTAATGAGATATGAAAGAGTTCTCATTTCTCTAGAAACCTGCAGACAGTCACTCTTCTAAAGATGCACTGTTAATTAGAGCCCAGGATGTAGAGATACCCCTAACATCATGAGCTTTAATATTAAAACTATTCAAAAGTTCTGCCTTAGAAGAACTATAAGCTAAAGATATGCATTTGCATATCCAAGTAGAAATAGTTTTAACAAAGATCTGAGATTCCTTTTTTAATAGGAATAAAGAGTTTTGAGTTAGAAACAGAACGTGAACTACTCGTTCTATCCAGATAATTTAAAATATAAAGGATTCTTACTGGATATAAAAGTACAGAAATGGAATCACTGGGGAGTGCAGGAATCACGACTGGTTCTGCACCCTTATCTGGAATCTGATTCTTTGCCAAAAAAGCAGGAACAGTTAAAAGAGTTACAGAAGATTTATCCCTGTTAAATCGAAGGCAAGCATCAGAAATGGAGAAGACATGGATTTCAGGAAAATGTGCATGAAATGCTTACCCCTCCGGAGCACCTGATTTCACTCCCGGTTTTTAGTGGAGTTCGTGTTGTTTTACAACTGTTGATATAAATGTCCTTTGGTTTTATGAATCTTTGTTTACTCCTTGGTTTTGATTGTTATTGTCTTCACTCCCTCTCCGACCAGAAGCCAAAGCTAAAAGAAAACAGCATTTATAAGAAAGACACCATAAGTCTACTGTTTCTGCTGGTTCAAAAGGAGGAAGTTTTAAAAAGGATAAAACTAGTCCAAGATCCCACTTAGGAACTAAAGTTTTTTGTCTTGGTCTTTCAAGACTAAAACTACGAACCAAAAGTGAAATATGCTCATTGTTTCCAAAATCTGGGCCACCAGAAATATGAATAGTTCGAGACATAGCTGATCTATAGCCCTTTATAGTAGAGGGACATAATCTGTTGGATTCAAAAAGAAAAACTAGAAAGTCTGCTAATTGTTGTACAGTGATCTGGAAAGGATCAATTTCCCGCTCACTGCACCAATCTGAGAAGATTGACCATTTTGCATCATAGACAATGCTAGTGGAGTCTCTGGCAGACTTTGTGAGATACTTGGTTGCTCCTTCAGAAAAACCTCTCTTTCTGAGACTATCCCTGAGAGAAGCCAGGCGTTTTTCCGGATTTTGGTAAATAACCTTGCCCTTGATTTGAGACAGAAGGTCTGCTCTCACAGGTAGAACTAGAGGACAAGCACACGATAGGCGCAGAAGGTCTCGAAACAAAGACTGTGTTGGCCATGCTGGATCAATAACTATGATCTTTTAATTTTCCCCTGCTATTTTCTTAAGTACTGGGTAGAGAAACCTGAAGGGGGGGAAGGCGTACCCGAACATTCCTTTCCAAGATAGGCTCATTGAGTCTACTGCATAAGATTTTGGATCTGGAACCGGAGACACAAATGTTGGAAGTTTGTGATTGAGACTGGTTGCAAACAGATCTATCTGAGGTGACCCCCAATGAAGAGTCACAGATTTGAAAACTACATGATGTAGTTCCCACTCCGTGTTTACTGGAGCAAGGGATCTGGATAAACCTCCCCCTACTGGTATTGAATTTGGAGGAACTTGTTGTAAATTTTCCCCTGGGGAAGCTGTCAATAACGTACGAGGGGGCAAGAACCTAGATACTAAACCCAGGTTTCTTGGAACCCTTAAAACCACCAGAAGGCTTACCTGAGCTTTTACCAGAGTTATGGGATTTGTTCTGCAGTATGTCGTAGTTATTCTTCCTTTTCTTAGCAGAAGAAGGAGGACCACCTGAATCAGAAGTACTAGCAGAACTAGAAGTAGCATTAACTGACCTCTTGCCATTGTTAACTTGTACATTATCTTTGACTGGAGGAGGGTTTTTTCTGAGTTCCTCTTGAACCCGCTGTACGGGTAAACCAAACATCTTGTCAGTAAGTGGAGATTTCAGTAAAGAATCTTTCAAAGACCCAGCAACAGAAATGTTTTCAAGAAACTCTGCTCTTTAAGACAGGGTGCAATTAGCAATAGAACCCATTAAAAGCAACTGAGATGAACCTAGAGCTTTATCCAGTTGAAGTAAGAAGGATCGTACTTCTGCTGGAACAACCGTATCTTCGCTGTTAAGCAAATATCCAAAGAGTCAAAGATATCAAAATCTTTGTACTTAACCTGATCAGAAAAGGATGACATTCCAAATCCAGAGATATTGTTATTGGCAACCTGTTCGCTAGCAGAATTAGCGATACCTTCATTAATGAATTGTAAAGCAAAAGCCATATGGACAGATTCAGGAAAGGAACTGCGAGAACTCACAGTATCCTGAGAAATACCACAGGAAGCTTCAAAAGTTGAAGAAGGTTTCTTCGGCTTGGAAGGAGAGGCAAAAGGGATATGGGCTTCATCCCTCATCAAGGTATACACCTTATCCATAAGATCCTTCAAGGATTGTTGAACTGACTTAGAAGTAGATTCAGGGGCCGTCTTCGATACCTTATGAGAAGAAGAACTTTCAACATCCGCATCCATGAGGAAAGCCCTTTCGATCATATTCTACAGATTTAGCTGGAGAAGGTTGATGAGAAAATACTCTATTCTCCAGTAGAGTCATGCGACTGGATAGAGTATTAAATTCAGCCTTGAAAGACTGGCCAAAGTCCAAAAGTAACATCTGTAAACCATTCAAAGGTGACGCAAGACCAGAACCCTGCGTACCATGAGAAGAGCTAGTAGACTGAGCTCGAGAGTCAGGTAGGGTGGTAGAAGGAGCTACTGCAGGAGTCAAAGATACTGCTACTGGTGGAGCAGGAGCTAAAGGTTGAGCAGTAGCTATCCCAGAAGGGGGCCATAAAAGTTGTCCCTATAAAGCCAAAAACCAGGTTAGTTTGACATAAACCCACCATAAGGGTAAGACTGTGGCCAAGGTGATTGAGCCCATGAGGGTACAGGTTTGGTGCCCGAGTTGGGAAGCATATACCCACAATATGATAATGGGGGTCTAGAACCTGGTAAGTTCAAGTCCATAGCTGTACCTGGGGCAGAACAAATAGTACCCAATGAATTAACAGGCCTAGATAAAGTATGAGTCACCGAAGTTGACGTACGGACCCCCCCCCCCCCCAAAAAAAAAAAAAAATGCATGGCCGAACCTTGTGAAAGGGTCAAATTGATAGCATTACCAGAAACCGTTGTCGAAACTTCGGTTAATGTACTGGTAGTTTGGGGGTGGGGACTTAAAGGGAGTGACCCATCCAGGAGATAGTCCAAACCAGGAATGTTAACGTAAGGACTATTCAAATTAAAGTCCATTTTACTTTAGTAAAAAAAACACGAATAATTTGTTTTTGTTTACAAATTAAAACTAAACAAGGGAATTAATTTCCAATTATATATACACAACAAGCATTAGCCTTTCAAAAAGGGCTAGTCGACACTTAGCTGATGAAAATGGAAAGTGCTCTCGCTTTGTAGATTAATTCATTTACTAGAATAGCCACGTGCATCAATCAACAAATTTTACCACACACGTGAGTTCACACGTTATGAAGTAGTAATGCATCGTTTAACGTTGCTGTTTACGAAACTCCAGAAGATTCGACTATTTATAGATAAAAGTTACCTGTGTACCAATATCATGAATATGCATGATTAATGACCAGGCAAAATCTAATTGCTAAAATAGAGAGGACAAATCCGATATTCTACGGGATTGAAGGACATTTACTAGGTTTGGATTGTCCTAACCAATCAATAAACTTTGATTATTCATGTCTCGTAATATCTTCCAATCAGGTAGCAAGAAAAATTCACGCACTGACTGTCCATCGTTCAATTCTTAATATCGAATCCTAGGAGCCGATAATAAATGAAAAGCAATTAAGCTATTCAAAAACTTTACAAACAACTGTTCTCTGTAATATCTGTGAAAGACAAAATCATGAAATGCACGTGTGACCGATGTCGCAGATGGAAATGGAATGGGAGAATATGGGTAAACAGGGTTATAGGTCCGGACCAGTGAGAGTACGTTTATTTTTAGTCGGGCTTATTTCCATTTGACCTATGACGCAATTGGGGTTATACTCAGAAATTATGATGGTAACGTATTTATAGCTATAAAATGGCCTGGTGCGTGAATATATTTGTGTGTGAATGAAAAAAATTGTACTCCATGAAATTTGCTAAATGATGAAAAAATTAAACTACAAAACATCTTATTGTGATTCAAATTAATGTTGTGTTTATTATTTAATTTAACTATTAACGCGAAGTTAAAATAAACGTTTTCAGCATCGAGCTATATATGTGTTATTAACGCCACCTTCTTGTCTACATTGGTTACAAAAAGTAGTTCGGTCTAAGTCGTCTATCAAAAAATAAACAACGCCAAGAGCTATTGGAGTGAAGGGTAATGATCCGCAAACTTGGTCTGCAGGCATTTACACTAACAGAAGCGATTTTTTAGAGATTGAACAATATTTCTATGGCACGCCGTTATTATATTTATTCACTTTCGAGATATCTTATTGAGATATCTTATAAACTTTTAGAGATATCTTATATATTAATTGAGATATCTGATTTATTAAATAAGATATCTTATATATTAAATAAGATATCTTATTAAAATGTTTATAAAGATATCTTATTAAATATATAAGATATCTTATTTAAAATATAAGATATCTCTATTAATTTATAATATATCTTATTAACTATATAAGATATCTTTTATATAGTTTATAATAGAGATATCTTCTTAACTTAATAAGATATCTCCATAAGTTAATAAGATATCTCTATTAGTTTATAAGATATCTCTATTAATTAATAAGATATCTCTATTATTTTATAAGATATCTCTATTAATTAATAAGATATCTCTATTATTTTATAAGATATCTCTATTAATAAATAAGATATCTTATAAAGTATGTATTTAAAAGATATCTTTATAAAGAAGTAAGATGTCTTATATACTTTATAAGATATCTTATTAATTAATAGAGATATCTTATTAACTTATAGAGATATCTTATAAACTAATAGAGATATCTTATAAACTAATAGAGATATCTTATTTACTTTCAAATTAAATAAGATATCTTATCAAAATTAAAGATATCTTAATACTTAATAAAATATCTTGTTAAATAAATAAGATATCTTCAAATTTGAATAAATATAAAAACGGCGTGCCATATATTTCGAGTTATTTCATTGACAATTATACCACATCTTCTCATTGTCATTACATTTTTTTTTTCCATTTGAAATGCACGAAAACAAATAGACAAAAACTGGCGTAAAATTTGTTACACATAACAATCATCATCTTGATTCTATGCGTGCCATTTAGAAAATGATAAGTCACTCTAAATTAACGACAATTCCAAACAGAAATGCGCAACTAGTCAAAAGTCGTCAAAAAAAAGCCCTGAAAGAATTTACATACATTTGTGTATGTCGATTCCTTTTGGTTTTAATATTACTCAATCAACCTCCTCTTAAAAAAAAGTAAAGAAAACATATAAATCATATGTATAGAGGAAGTCAGACATGTTATGTTGTATCTGCAAGATTAAAGGGCTTTATCAAAATATAAAACTTTGAAATATTCAGCGAAAATCGGAACGTCTACGTTGAAGGATAATGCTTAATTCAATTTGGAGACGCATCTCACTAACGACTTTATCATAAAAAAAAACACAAATTAGCGAGAAAGGGAGACTTGTTTCATAGTTTTTCATACGTTCAGAATTTAAAAATTTGCAGACTAAATACATGTGTATGATAACATACTATCCTTCGTGTGGCCAAAATATTTTTGTGCACATAAACAAAAAAGAATGTTTTATTGTAACATATATCAATATTAATCTGGCGTATTAATTTATAAGCCTGGGCCCGTATGCATAAAGCTACTTAAGTTAAAATTTTCCTTAGTAATTAAATTGAGAAAGGAAATGGTGAATATGTCAAAGCGACAACCACCCGACCATAGAGCAAACAACAGCCGAAGGCAACCAATGGGTCTTCAATGTAGCGAGAATTCCCGCACCCGTAGGTGTCCTTCAGCTGGCCCCTAAAATATGCATAATAGTACAGTGATAATGGACGTCATACTAAACTCCGAATTATACACAAGAAACTAAAATTTAAAATCATACAAGACTAACAAAGGCCAGAGGCTCCTGACTTGGGACAGGCGCAAAATTGCGGCGGGGTTAAACATGTTTATGAGATCTCAACCCTCCCCCTATACCTCTAGCCAATGTAGAAAAGTAAAACAATAACAATACGCACATTAAAATTCAGTTCAAGAGAAGTCCGAGTCTGATGTCAAAAGATGTAACAAAAGAAAATAAATAAAATGACAATAATACATAAATAACAACAGACTACTAGCAGTTAACTGACATGCCAGCTCCAGACCTCAATTAAACTGATTGAAAGATTATGTCTTCATCATATGAATATCAGGTACAATCCCTCCCGTTAGGGGTTTAGTATCATACTATCATAAAATATATGAGAAGAACATAACCCGTGTCATGCCAACAACTGTTTTTTTAGAAATAAATGTGTTTAGTTCCGATGCAAAGACCCTATCAGTGAATCAATGTTAAAGCCAAAATATGCAATCTTTAATGACCTGACAACAGTATCGTAACTATATCCCCTTTTAATAAGTCTATTTAAAGGTTTTGTTAGTTTCTGAGGAGAATACTGACATTTTTGTGCTTTATAAAGAATATTTCCATAAAATTTTGGATGTGAAATACCTGAACGTATAAGATGTCTGCATGTTGAGTTATATTTACGAATTATTTCCTTATACCGGTGATAAAATTTAGTAAATGTTTTGACCAGTTTGTGATATCGAAAACCCTGGTGTAATAATTTTTCAGTAATACATAAATTTCTCTCGCTAAAATCTAATACATTATTACATACACGAGCGAATCGTACAAGTTGAGATATATAAACACCATAAGATGGTGACAAGGGAACGTCACCATCTAAAAATGGATAATTAACAATAGGAAATGAAAAATCATCTCTTTTATCATAAATTTTTGTATTAAGCTTCCCGTTTATGATATAGATATCAAGATCGAGGAAAGGGCAGTGGTCATTGTTATCATTAGCTTTATTTAAAGTAAGTTCTACAGGATAAATTTCTTTAGTATACATACTGAAGTCGTCATTATTTAGAGCCAATATATCATCCAAATATCTAAAAGTATTGTTAAATTTTTGTATCAAATGTTGTTTTGATGGGTCTTTGCTAATTTTAGTCATAAATTGTAACTCATAACAATACAAAAACAGATCCGCAATAAGTGGTGCACAGTTAGTCCCCATTGGAATTCCAATAACTTGACGATATACGGAATCTCCAAAGCGAACAAAAATGTTATCAAGTAAAAATTCAAGTGCATAAATAGTATCAAAGCATGTCCAATTGACATAGTTCTTTTGTTTATTGCTACTAAAAAATGATCTAAAAGAGTTTGAACATATGTACTCGCATTCCGACTTTTTAAATGCCCAGTTAATTAGGGATGTGAATTTTTTCTTAATAAGAATATGAGGCAAAGTGGTATATAGGGTAGAAAAATCAAAACTTTGAACAGATTCAAAATCACCAATATATGCATGCAATTTATCAAGTACTTCCAACGAGTTTTTGACACTCCAAAAGTAATTAATTCCACTATTTTCAAAGGCCTTATTTGAACAATTTATTATCAGGTTTTTTATTGTACCAAGTGTACTAGTAAGTAAAACAGACAATTTAGTAGTTGAACAATGGCTGGAAGATGAAATAAATCTATATTTGTAAGGTTTTTTGTGCAGCTTCGGAAGCCAGTACATAGTTGGGACTTTCATTGTGTTTGGTTCTGCTTGTAAAGAAGTAGCTAAAAGTTTATGTTTGTTACAGATGTCGTTTTCTGAAGATGAAGTCAGTTGGAATGTTGGTGAATTCGTGATTTCCTTTTGCAGAACCTCTATATAAAATTTACGTCAAACAATAATGATATTATTAGCAGCTTTATCAGCCGGGACAAAAACAAATTCCTTGGCTAGTTCTGTTAGTTTATTTTTGATACGCGAAATAGGGTTTCTATAGTTTTTGTTGAGGGTAAAATGTTCTTTAAAATGTTGTATTCGAATATCAACTATCTTCATTACTGAATTAAAAAAAGAGTCCAAAGATTTTTTGTCAGCTTTTTCCCGTTTTACCCATTTCAAACAGTAGGCGCGGAGTGAGTCGTTGATGATATTACGACACTCATTCCAGTTAACAGTTGACGGGGGACGATATTTAGGTCCTTTACTGAGGAATGATTTTAACTCTCGGTCGCGAACGATGTTAAGGTCTCCTATTATAACATGGGAAATTGGTCCATAGGTGTATTCTGAATTACTGCAATTACACGACATAGGTGTATTTTCAGTGACATTTACATCTTTACACAATTGGCTATAATTAAACACATAAAAATTATTTTCGGGTAGATTTCTTGTAAATATAACAAATGAGAGGGAGTTCAGTATTATCAAAATATCCAGGAATTTTGTCTTTAACGGAATGGTCGTTAAAAATACCGGCAATATTTACAAAATCAAAACCTTTATTGACATACTTTATTTTAATAAAATGTTTTTTATGATCTTCAGGGCGATCAATTTTTGGAAACAGTTTAGAATAACAATATGCCATTATAATTTGGACAATTTCATACTTAGGACTGTAATATGAAATTGTGTTGCAATCCTCTAAAATTTTATTTAATTTATTTATAGGTAAAGAACAAAGCTTGGTTAACAGATAATGTCTGCCGTTGTTTTTTGAAATGGAAATTAGGTCCGAAATATTTGTATGGTTGGTCCGAAATTTTCTTTGATTGCGATTTTTTCTGCGTCCATGAGAACGATTTTTACGAACAGTTTTAGAAACTATATCCAAAATGTTAACAGAATCGGTTCTTGATATATTGCCAATTCCCATGATATTATCATTAAGACCGAGAGGGTAGACTGTCTGTAATTTTTTAATCCAATTTAATTCATTTATTTTTCTTGATCGTACAAACTTGGAATGAGATTCACCAGGCTGCTTATTTACTACTTCTAAAGGTTGAACTGTTAAATATTTAATAGGATGACTGTGCTTCTTAAGATGTTGATAAATGATACTTTTGAATTTATTGGGTCTTTTAAAACGATACTTAAGTAATGGAAACTCCGCCCTTTTTATCTAAGTGATATGCATAAAAAATCTTAAAGTAAGTATTTCCTAAGTAAAATCTTAGTTGTTTTAAATCACGCCAACAAAACTTAAGTGGTATGCATAAAACTCCTTATACTAAGGAAACGCCTAGTATAACACGTTTAAGAGCTTCCTTAAATTTTCAAAAATAGTTAAAAATCAATCGAAAGTAAGCGTTTTTTGCAGAACATTAAGGTTTATGTACCCTTCTATAGCTATTTTTGTACGAATTTTTCAAACCTCAATTGTATCAAAACTAAAGATATAATAAATAATAGAGATAGGCCATTTAGTACATGTTCCAAGGGGAAACTTGATGCAAAGAATTAATTTTTACTGTGTCATTGCAATTGATAGAAAAAGAGGACTTTGTGGCAAATAAATCAAGATTTTTATAGAAAATCCACAGCCTTTAATACAGAGATTTTTGTTATAAAATTTGAAACATAAATTACTCACTTGATTTTCTATGATGTGCTAGTGTTTATTTTTTACAAAAAGTTCTAAGTAACCTGTAAATTCCAAAACACCTCGTGCTGAGTCACTAAAGTCGAGCGCACCCTAAAAGGTGTACTTGATTTTTGCCATATTTATACTTGTCTTAACCAATAACTACATTTATAAACTTGTTTTAAGGAAATCAATGCTAGCACTGCATGCAATAATCCTATATCTATCAGTCATCAAATTGCTAAATATGAGAGTACAAGGATAAAGGCTGTGGATTTTCTATACAAAATCTTGATTTATTTGCCACAAAGTCCTCTTTTTCTATTAAATGCAATGGAACAGTAAAAAATAATGCTTTGCATCAAGTTTCCCCTTAGAATATGTACAAAATGGCCTATCTCTATTATTCATTTTATCTGTAGTTTTGATACAATTGAAGTTTGAAAAGTTCGTACAAAAATGGCTACAGAAGGGTACATAAACCTTATTAAATAGGTTAATACCTACAATTAAATTGATTAATAACTAGATGTCAGTAATAAAATACTAAATATTCGTTTTTTATTACTAAATATTAACGATCATCGTAATTTTCTTCAAATCACGCATAATCAACAAATCAAGAGATAACAGTGGGTAGTTATATACTATTTTCCATATCTCGTGTGTATACCGAAAAGTACTGAGTTTTTATACTCATGAAATTCATGCATGGTTCTATTTTTCTTTTGTTTAGTCTTTACGAGCCCGTTTTTATTTATTTTCTAAATACACCGCACGGGCATCATAACCGTAAGTTAAAACAGAATTAAGGAATGAAGAGAGGGCATGCAAAGCCACATTTTTCATATCATGTGTGTGGGTTTTTTTTTTGGAGGGGGGGGGGAGTTGATTTGAATTTTCAATTTAGTTTTATTTTAAAGATGTAGGGCATACCCTACATTTTTTCACTTTACAGGGACAAAATCAAAAAGTTTTAAGACCTACCTAGAGGTGGATTTCTTTCATAAAAGGGGTGTGTGGACATGGACCTCCATTTTGTTAAAACAATAAGATGATTGTTTATGGAATCACTGTTACGGCAGTCAGATGTCCCCACTGCTACACCCCCATGGAATTCGGAATTTATATGAAATTATATAAGCTATTTACTCGTATCAAATTATCTTCTTATATTTCCTTAAATATTCAATGAGATGTATTGCGGTTTCGAAAATATTGATAAGTACGCTAATATGTTGAGAATATACTTACTGTAATAATTGGTTTTAGGACTTTTGAAAAATGCCCTATAGTTTGTATATGGATTCCTGGGAAAAAAAATTACCCTCCCCCTTTTTTGTTGTTGTAAAATGGAAGTGATAAAAATGTTAATTTCGCATCAAAATAGATTTTTTCAAACCATAAGCAAATGTAAATAAGGGGTCTGGAAAGGGAAATGTCAGCGCATAATAAGCTGGGCCCGTATGCATAAAGCTTCTTAAGTTAAGATTTTCCTTAGTAAACACTTAAGTTAAGGAAACTCCGCCCTTTTTATCTAAGTGGTATGCATAAAAAATATTAAACTAAGTATTTCCTAAGTAAAATCTTAGTTGTTTTAAGTCACGCCCACAAAACTTAAGTGGTATGCATAAAACTCCTTATACTAAGGAAACGCTTAAGATTACACTTAAGTCTAAGGTACCTATAGAGCTTCCTTAAATTATCAAACATAGTTTAAAATCAATAGAAAGTATGCGTTTTTTGCAGAACATTAATAGGTTACCTACAGTTAAATTGATTAATAACTATATCAGTAATAAAATACTAATTATTCGTTTATTTATTGCTAAATATTAACGATGATCGTAATTTACTTCAAATCACGTATAATCAACAAATCAAGAGATAACAGTGGGTAGTTATATACTATTTCCCATATCTCGTGTGTATACCGAAAAGTACTCAGTTTTTATACTCATGTTATTCATGGTTCTATTTTTCTTTTGTTTACTCTGTACGTGCACGTTTTTTTAGATTTTAAAAATACACTGCGCGTGTATCATTTGTAACTGTAAGTTCAAACAGAATTAAGGAATGAAGAGAGGGCACGCAAAAAAACATTTTTTATATCATGTGTGTGTGTGTGTGTTTTTTTTTTTTTTTTTTTTTTTTTTTTTTTTTTTTTGGGGGGGGGGGGGGGGGGGGGGGGTCATTTGAATTTTCAGTTTAGTTTAATTTTAAAGATGTAGGACAAACCCTAAATATTTTTCACTTACAGGAACAAAATCGAAAAGTTTTAAGACCTACCAAGAGGTGGATTTCTTTCATACAAATGGGAGAGGTGGACATGGACCTCCATTTTGTTGAAACAATAAGCTAATTGTTTATGGAATCACTGTTACGGAAGTCAAAAGTCCCCACTGCTACACCTCATGGAATTCGAAGTTTATATAAGATCATATAAGATATTTATGATACCTTATTCGTATCAAATTTTGTTTTATATTTCATTATATATTCAATGAGATATATTGCGGTTTCGAAAATATTGCTAAGTACGTTAAGATGTTGAGAATATACTTACTGTCATAATTTGTGTCAGACAAAGATTGGACTTTTGAAAAATGTCCGTATTTGTATATGGATTCCTGGAAAAAATTTCTACCCTCCCCCCCCCCCTTTTTTTTTATGTAAAAGGGAATTGATAAAAATGTGAATTTCACTTCAAAATAGATTTTTTTCAAACCATAAACAAATGTAAACAAGGGGTCTGGATAGGGATATGTCAGCGCATAATAAGTTGAACAATAATTAGTGAACATTTTATTGAAAAAAAAAATGTTTTGTAAAATGATTTGCTTACAATGTTACACTTAGTTTTGTGCTACGCCACTAAAACCTTGATCATGTTTTGTTAGAGTTTAAAACATATTGTTGTATCCAAAAAATATTACACCCATTAAAAGATGATTAAAGATTATTCATTTGGGTTACTGAAATATTTTTCTTCCAATGCTCATCCGTAAAAACATCAACCTTGAAAAGCGTTGTCTTATATGCGCCTATTGTTCATCATTCATACTATGTTTATACGTTCTTTTGAATTGTTTTACATACCAATATCAATTTAACCCCAGCTCTTTAACTGTTTAAAATAAAAGCATGCATTGATCAATAAATTTAAATAATCATAACAAACTTTTACACGGATGAGTACATGTGATGAGCTAATATCATACGGTAATTAGAGAAAGGTTCCGATTTAAGTATTCCTTAGTTAAGTGAAGACTTAAGTAAGTTTATGCATACCGCTTAAGAATTTTACTTAACTAAGGAAACTCTTAGTGAAATCTAAGTTTAAGGAATACTTAAGTTAAGATGTTTTATGCATACGGCCCCTGAACTATTAGTAAACATTTGATTGAAAAAAGTGTTTTATAAAATGATTTGCTTACAGTGCTACTCATAGTCGTGTGCTACGCCACTGAAACCTTGATAATGTTTTGTGAGAGTTCAAAGCATATTGTTGTATCCAGAAAATATTACACCCATTAAAAGATGATTAAAGATTAAGTAGAGGAAATTCTTGGAATACCGAAACATTTTCCTGCAATGCTCATCCGTCAAAACATCAACCTTAAAAAGCGTTGTCTTATATACTGTTATATGAGCCAATTGCTCAGCATTATACGATGTTACGTTCTATTGACTTGTTTAACATGTATACCAATATCAATTTAACCACAGCTCCTTAAAAAAACATGCATTGATCAACAAATTAAAATAATCATAACAAACTTTTACACGGATGATTACATGTGATGAGCTAGTACATATCATACGGTAATTAGAGAAAGGTTCCGATTTAAGTATTCCTTAGTTAAGTGAAGACTTGAGTAAGTTTATGCATACCACTTAAAAATTTTACTTAACTAAGGAAATTCTTAGTGAAATCTAAGTTTAAGAAATACTTGAGTTAAGATATTTTATGCATACGGCCCCTGGTACCTTTGATAACTATCTATTTCAAAATAGCTATAATACCTTACCGATATTATTATATAACGTTACAATCTGTGGGCAGTTTTCAAAAAATATAAATCAATTGAAACCCAAATCGTATGCTGACCACTTACTCATGAACACGAGTAACTCACATTTAATCGTATTCAGCATTTTGAAGATGAATCGGTAAAAAAAACTGTGTATTTGAAAATGAAACTCACCTTATGCATTAATACATGTGTATTCCCAATAACAAATTATTCTGTAAATTTCTTCAAAGCATTCATGTTGATCAAATTAATCATTAATATGGGTTTTTGTCAACACCTTATATGTAGTCTTTATATAATTTTTCTATGGTCGTGATAGGTGCGTTGCAATTGGATATGCGCACAAGGAGACGTGGGATACACTTTAACAAAACGTTTAAACATCTTGATTAAATATTCATATAGACTTTGTTTTTCTTAGAAGCATGATTTATTTGTAAACGAAATGCTCTGACTAACAAATATGAATTTGCGTCCATCGTTTATTGTATTTGTTCTGACATTTCTTGATTTTAGTATCTCAAAATTTATAAAATTTCAAGAAAACTTTGAATATCTTTATAAATTGAAATCCAATGTCGACTTTGAAAATGTTGGAAAATTTAACATCGATGCAAAAGTAAGTATGATTTAATTCAATTTCTTTCAAAATAAACGTGTATTTCGTTTTCCGATATAAAAGATAATGACTATAAATGTATTTGTTGACTTTTGTAAAAGCAATTTTTTTGTTTAAATGCAGATCAGCTATACCGTGGTTGACAATACTCCAGGATATCAAGAACTACTACTGACCGTATACAGCTTCAACTATAGAAGATCTGATGAAACAGGTACTTTTAATATCTTAAGTAATTTTTGAGATGAATATAAATTTTATAAAGCTTTTTAAAACAACATAGGTCACTGAAAGACAAATATATTCTGTTACGGACAATCACATAGGATTGTATCAGCGTTATAATTTATCTTTATCACAATTTAAAAATTGATATAACATTCAATGTATGGATTGATAAGTAATAGCAAAGGCATTCTAAAAGACAGTGTGTTCATTATCATTTAGCTACTTTTAAAATGTTATAAAAAAAAAAAAAAAAAAAAAAACAATGGTACGTATGTTAGTGGATGAGTTCCCACATTGTTGGAAAATATATGTTAACCCGTGGAGAAGTAGGGCCTTTTGATAGCTTAAAGGTTATTGAGAGAAATCCTACAAGTGTATGCCATTTAAACGACATTTTCATGTCCACTCATTTCGCTATATGTAATCTTAATGTCTTAGTTTTATTATGCGATTTATTCAGGAACCCATTGAAAAGGTGGAGGGGTTGGGTGCAACTTGTTACATATCATCAGTTATATTTTGCATTGCAATTATTTGAAATTGCAGTTTTTCTATAATTTTTCTATGTACTGGTACAAAAAAATAAGGAATAAGATTCGACTTTAAGCATGTTACAAGAATCCTTATTATGAATACAGATTAGTAAGACATAGTTTATGATATGCTGCAAGCCTTTTTAAAAAATAATGTCCACTTGATCTTTTTGCCTTTCATGTTTTGTGGAGACCAGATTCGGTCTTTTGATACAATATAAGTCTTGCCCCAGTAAAAGAATAATTCTAAAAAACGTTTCAGGTAATACTGACCATGGCAAAGACCTTTCAAAGTGGTGAGTACACTTACATATTTCTTTGGTGTTGGTTACATTGGAAAATAACTATCACGGTCGAATCAGCTCAAACCAAATCTCTACAGTTGCATGCAGTACACGATAATCTACAATCACGAAATTTGATTTGAGTCTTCAGGAGTAATTGTATAAGGTTTACCCATTGTAGATATATATATATATATATATATATATATATATATATATATATATATATATATACAATATATGTATGTTGTCGGAAAATACATAATTTATTTGTATGAGCTTTAGAAATAGGACGAAAAGCGAGTCTCCGTCGAGCTTTTCTCTTGTTACGTAGCGAGAACAAATAAATTTTATATTTTTCATCATTCCCTCTGATTTCTCAAAGAAATCGACCTAGTTGATACGCGGACCGCGAAGAGGACCCCAAAATCAACTGTAGGAAACAGAAATATTCATTAACACATCATAAATAACAGGGTTGAGTTCAATATCGTAGCAGCTACGTAGTGCTACGTAGATTTTGACTGTTGAACGTGTAGCTATATATATATATATATATATATAGACTAGTTGTTACATAGATATTGATAGCAGCTTCGTAGCTACTACGTAGCTGCTACGATATTGAACTCAACCCTGTATTAAATTTTGTATTAACGCCAGACGCGCGTTGCGTCTACAAAAGACTCATAAGTGATGCTCGAATCAAAAAAAGTTATTACCGCTACCTCAACATGGAAGTGGGGTAGCAAGAGACTTTATTTGAACACGTACAAATATATCAAAACATTACCTGTACAATAGTTTGCTGATTGTAGGATAAACAAGTTGCCTTTTTTTTTTATAAAGACCGCTGACTGGTCATCAAAAGGTTGTTGCTGAATTTTTGGTTCCATTTGAATTGAAATAATTGAATGTGAATAGAAGAAATTATCTTTAAAAAAAATATGTAATCGTGTGTTAATTCTTGCACAAGTCAGTTGAAAGTAATGTTGGATATTATAGTTTGGCTAATAAATTAACGAATGGCTAACGGACACACACAGTATATGTAACGTACGAGAAACGGACAGGTGCCGGACAGAACGGATGGCGAACGTACATCCAACGGACGAGTACAGCATAAAACGGACACCTAACGGAAGCTTACCGGATAAAACGGATGAACAAGATAAGCGGAAAATTAAAGGCAGCGATATTAATACATTTAAATAACATTAACGTGACCTTGAAATAATTAAAAGGTTCCGTGTAACTGGTTTTAGTTTATAGTCTAGAAGGTTTATATTTGCAATATTTAAGCTCAGTCTGCTTGATAGTGAAGACGTGCTCTTAGTCCACAATCCATTATGAATAATAAGCATTCATGACATTCAAGAAATCTGACATACCAATATTTCGTATTTCTAACGCGAAATTTTCAATTGGGCAGCCATTTATTCGTTTTATATTCTGTACGTATTCGTTTTATCCGTTTTCCTTTCGTTCGTGTCCGTTTCACATCCGTTCATCGTCCGTTTTATTCGGTATACGTCCGTTATACGTCCGGTAGAAATCCGTTGGTGAATCGGTTTACCGAACCTCCAACGATTGTATAACGGACAAGTAACGGATACAAAACGGAAACAAAACAGACGAGTACCGTTAAAAACTGACGGCTACCGGACGTTAAACGGACACTTCATCCGTCGTTCGTTCGTTTAAAGTTTTAAACATGCTCAAAAGTTTACACCGGACAGAACGGACGTCGACGTAAAAAAAGAAAGCTGAACGATATGAAACGGATATGGACTTACGTCCAACGAATATGAACAGACTTCTAACGGACATCAACGGATTAACTTCCTATTATTGGGTATACGGGGATGTGCCAAAAATAATTTTGAGAGATTTTATATAAAAATTACCCTCCTTTTTAATGACATCCTATATTAAAATGCATTTACGTTTGATAACTGTATATTGATTTGGGGTATGATCTTCTATCATATATAAATATGCTATTGATATGCACCAAACGATGTCAATTCATATATAAAAACTTAAGGGTAGCTGGTATATTTATGAATTATGAGTGATGATGAGTTAGTGCTTATATAAGCATGGGTCATATTTTAAATATTGTGTATAAGTATAGGTCATTCTTTCTTAAATATATATAACTATTGGTACTGAATTTCAGTGAATTTTATATTAAAATGGGTACGTTTTTTGAGGCAAAAATGGCACACCCTACAAAAAAAATATCGAAGTTAACCCCCCCCCCCCCCCCCCCCCCCGTGTTTGCGTCATCACATACAATAAAGATATGGTTGAATTCGAATGTCAAACTACCTAACTCAAGTGTTTTTACTACGGATTCATTGACAATTTATCTGATTTTTTTTTTTAACGCAAACCGATAGTGTGCGTATTAACAGGGTGAATAATGTGAATGAATCATGACATGTAGTATAGGTGGTCAACACACAATGACCACAATGCATACAATTTCCAAAACCTTATCATAGTACAAATATTTAGATGCTATAAGGTTGAACTAATAAAAGAAAGCAATAGAAAAGAAAAATTTAAAATAAATATGCAATCCAGTTTGTGAACTTTAAAAAAAAAATAGCTTGAAGATAATATCAATAAACACAAATGTCAAGTATTTACGGATGGACATTTTATTTATCAAATGAATATCGTTTTAAAGATTATGAATCGAATAAATCCTAAAGCAAACAGGTGGATAAGATCATTCCTACAAAACAGAATACAAAGCGTTATTCTAGAAGGAGCCAGTACTCTCTGGTGTTCCTCAAGGAACAGTTCTTGGACCCCTACTGTTCCTGGCCTACATAAACGACATGCCAGAAACAGCAACATCATCAGAGACCAAACTTTTTGCAGACGACAGCCTCCTCTATCGAACTATCAGTAACCAAGCAGAAAGTGACCTACTACAGATAGATCTCACATCATAAGAGGATTGGGAAGATAAGTGGCAAATGAGCTTCAATGCAAAAAAATGCATTGTAATTAATAGAATACAACTCAAGAACCGTCCTGTAATACCAACTAATTACAAATTACACGGACACACACTGGACACCGTTGAAGCTAGTAAATGCCTGGGAGTTACTATCAGCAATAATCTAACCTGGTACAGACACATCGACAACATAGTGGGATTATGAGTCGAATAAATCCTAAGCAGTCCTTCTAGTATCAGTACAATGTAGTATCCTTTATTTCAAGTTCACTGGGATATATGAGATGTAAGTATTGGCTGAAATATGGGTTATTCAATGATTGAAAATGATCAATACATCGGAAAGTAAAATTAAAGAATTTCGCAAGGTGCTTTTTGTTTTTGTTTTTTAGAAGGTTCTGAATGAATTCTGCTTCATACGAGTACAAAAACAAATCGACCAGCAGGGGTGCACAATTAGTACCCATTGGAATATCGACTGTCTGTTGAAATATAAATCCTCCAAACTCAACAAATATATTGTCGATCAAAAAGTCCAGCATTTTGATAATATCATCTTCAGTATACTTTCTGGAAGATTCAGTGTGATTCTTCACAAAATATGAATTATTGTAACCCAAAACAAGAAATTTGTATCTACGATTCCAATTTTTATAGAAAAAGCTCTGTTTTATGAGATGGTGAAGTCGATCTTTCAACTGAGCATGGGGAATAGTAGTATATAGCGTAGAAAATTTCAAAAGTTTTTATGTTGCTGCAAAATTGCAAAGATTGTGATCGAAGATTAAGCAGTAGATCTTTCGATTTTTTTAGAATCCATATCTGGTTAACCCCACTGGTAGAATATATCTCATCACAATATTTTTTAAGCCCATCTTTAACTGTAGAAAGAATAGTAGTCAGTACTTTAGAAAGATGTTTAGTCGGACATTTTGAAGACCCAGCTATGTATCGTTCTTTATAAACGACCCACACATCCAAATGCACACCGCACATTCACAAGCGTTTGACTGCATTACGGAAAAAGTAAAGTCAGACTATACTTACTAATTACAGAAATCCCAATCCACCATTGTGTGAATGAAAATTGAACGTGGATACCAAGAAGGATTTTTATTTTTTGTCTGGGCTGAAGGGTCGCAACAGTCAATTCTATTATTCAAAATATCCATTCCATTATTCAAAATTGACTATTTCTTAATTTTCACGCGTATTTTGGCATTCAGGTCCTGCGTATCCCCTCTAATGGTCATTGCAGTACAATCGACATGTTAAATATATAATCAAAGGACGGAGAACAGCAAAGGTAAAGTGAAAATAAAAAACGTAGATTATTTAATCTTTTATATATATGTTTTGATATTCAGGTCGTCCATACATTGAATCAGGGAATTTCTGTTTAAAAGAGTTAGAAAAACCCACAAGATTATCCTCCGAAACTAACTAAATAAATAAAATTTAACATTTAAAGGGTGTTTTCGTTAGAAAACATGGGAATGACAAATTCAGATATATGGGATATACGTCACAGTCAAATTTTTTTTTTTAATTCATTTTTCACTATTTAACTTGAATATTGATACATAAACTATTTCATTATTCATTATTCATCACTTAACATTAAATAGTGAATTATGAACCATTTCATTATTCATTACTGAATTTTGAATAATGAAAAATGAATAATGGAGTACTTTAGCGCGGTGTTTAAAAATTGGTCAATCTAATAGGCATTTATATATACTGAATGAGAAAAAAAAAGTGTCTGTACAGTTTAGAATTGTAGAACAGGAACATACACAAAACAGTGTATGTCAACGTTTAACATTTCCAAAATCCTATTTCTCTAATAAAATTGTGGAATCAACAACATCATCGTCAATAATCCTACCAAGTATGAAAGCTATTTGTAAAATGGTTTTGTAGAGATACGTTCACAAGGAGATAGTTTAAAAAGTAAAAGTTCTAAGCCTCAAATAAAAATGGTCAAATCAAATATCAATATAACATGATAATGCTTAGTCCGTTTCTGTGTGTGTGTGTGTGTGTGTGTGTGTGTTACATTTTAATGTTGTGTCGTTATTCTCCTCTTATATTTAATACGTTTCTCTCAGTTTTAGTTTGTTACCCCGATTTTGTTTTTTGTCCACGGATTTATGAGTTTTGAACAGCGGTATACTACTGTTCCCTTTATTTTAATTTCCAGACACACCCAATCATATGGTGATCCTATGTCACATAAAGAGAGAATGCCAATTCACTGTGTAAAGAATCCTTGGTTCAACTTTATGAGAAGTTCCTGAATGGACTGTTGCAAGGACAAATGTCTTATGTATGTTTTTTTTTCAATATGCCAGTACCCCCATTTTCCAGTGAAATTCCTTATTTCAAGCATCCCGGTCAACATCGAGCTCCTATTACTAAACATTCTTTATATATTGTATTCATTGTTTGCCAAACAAAAACGAAACTCTTCCGACAGACAAATTTGTCATCTTTTCCAAACTTGAGTGACGAGTCACGATCCGTGTGATTGAACGAAAGGTGACACTTATCCAGAATCGATGAATACTATAGAAAATTCTAAACAAAGCACAAAATCCCTTTAAAACAATTTCATAATATTACCATTTGTACGAGTCACGAAGAGATACTGTTTTCATATACAAAAAAAAATTATAAATAAACATTCTATAGCTGACCTCACTAAGATTAGATTACAAAATAATAATGAAATTTTGTAAAGTTCGTATTTTCCCCCAGTCATACAGTCTAAGAATGTATTCAAATTTTTCTTGGAATAACCAAGTGCGTTTAAAATTAATAAACTATTTATTTTCCTTGCTGTCGTTTAACCATATAAGGGTAAAGTCAAATGCAAAAAAGTTATTAATTGCATGCTTCTTTTTTTAAATAGTGACCCAGATTAACACATCTATTTTTGTTATAATGAGTATTGTAGAAAAAAAAAATGGAAACAGAGAATTTGTCAAAGAGACAACAACCCAACCAAAGAGCAAGAAACAACACAAGGTCACCACAGGAACTTTAATGCAGCGAGAGGAATCTGTTTACTCATAACACTGATAAATAAAAGATGCATTTTTTTTTAGTTTATCCTGACTTTTTTTTTACATAAATTGTCATCCTGCATTTTTACCAATGTCATCAAGAATTTTGTGAGTTTTTGGTTGAGCTGAATGAATCTCCTTCTTTCTCTGTGGACTGTACATATATTGACGAACATATTTTAAAATCTTTCTTTTCTAAAAGTTCTTCGTCAATGTTAAAGAGTTCTGAATTTTTTTAGTTGTAGAAAGTCGCTCAGGTAACATATCAGTTGCTTTTTCGTTTGCATGCTGTTCTCAAAATCTGTCTTTCTAGCTTCTGAGTACTTTAGTGTTATGTTAATAATCTTAAAGCCTATCACAACTCTACTAACTGTGCATCTCAATCTAATTTTTCTACAAAATGTCTAAAGTAATGTGTGTCCTTCGACAACGATGTCAGGTTTTCCTCTATTAGACTCTATTTTCTCGAACGATATAATATCAGACATCTTATAAACATGGAAAAATCTATTCTATAACTGAACTATTTATTTATTGGTGACTTTTCTTAATTCTGACGAGATAGTGTTCAGTTTAATCTAAAATGAATAGTAATTAATTACATTTGCGCGCATAACTATAACATTTGCGCGCATAAATCATTACGTTTTGAGCGCAATAGTAGACAAATGATATAGTCATTTATATTTTTATATTATTTTTATATTATCAATGTGCGCCAATTACAGTATAGAAAAGGTATCCATTGTGCTACTCTGAATTATTCTGATGGTATTGATTGCGCAAGGAAATGGAATCCAATCGCGCCACATTTACCTGTATATTTTTTTACCTTTGTGTTTGCACGCATTTGGGGATTAAAGTTTTGCATTTGCGCGCAGCTTTTGATTGCATATAAGCGTAGATTTTGATTTCATTAACGCGCAATTATTTTACAGGCAAACCAGGTGAAAATAAAGATAATAAATATAAATATAATATAAAAATATAAATTACTATATCATTTGTCTATTATTGCGCTCAAAACGTAATGATTTATGCGCGCAAATGTTATGGTAATGCGCGCAAATATAACTAATTACTATTCACTTTAGATTAAACTGAACACTATCTCGTCAGAATTAAGAAAAGTCACCAATAAATAAATAGTTCAGTTATAGAATAGATTTTTCCATGTTTATAAGATGTCTGATATTATATCGTTCGAGAAAATAGAGTCTAATAGAGGAAAACCTGACATCGTTGTCGAAGGACACACATTACTTTAGACATTTTGTAGAAAAATTAGATTGAGATGCACAGTTAGTAGAGTTGTGATAGGCTTTAAGATTATTAACATAACACTAAAGTACTCAGAAGCTAGAAAGACAGATTTTGAGAACAGCATGCAAACGAAAAAGCAACTG
Source organism: Mytilus galloprovincialis (assembly GCF_965363235.1). NCBI lineage: Eukaryota > Metazoa > Mollusca > Bivalvia > Mytilida > Mytilidae > Mytilus > Mytilus galloprovincialis. The sequence continues at coordinate 39,592,993 of NC_134850.1, read as the reverse complement.
ATATGTTACCTGAGCGACTTTCTACAACTAAAAAAATCAGAACTCTTTAACATTGACGAAGAACTTTTGGAAAAGAAAGGTTTTGAAATATGTTCGTCAATATATGTACAGTCCACAGAGAAAGAAGGAAATTCAATTCAGCTCAACCAACAACTCAATCGGAATTTCACAAAATTCTTGATGATATTGGTAAGAATGCAGGATGACAATTTATGTCAAAAAAAGTCAGGATAAACTAAAAAAAATGCATCTTTTATTTATCAGTGTTATGAGTAAACAGATTCCTCTCGCTGCATTAAAGTTCCTGTGGTGACCTTGTGTTGTTTCTTGCTCTTTGGTTGGGTTGTTGTCTCTTTGACAAATTCCCTGTTTCCATTCTTTTTTCTACAATACTCATTATAACAAAAATAGATGTGTTAATCTGAGTCACTATTTAAAAAAGGAAGCATGCAATTAATAACTTTTTTGCATTTGACTTTACCCTTATATGGTTAAACGACAGTAAGGAAAATAAATAGTTTATTAATTTTAAACGCACTTGGTTATTCCAAGAAAAACTTGAATACATTCTTAAACTGTATGACTGGGGGAAAATACGAACTTTACAAAATTTCATTATTATTTTGTAATCTAATCTTAGTGAGGTCAGCTATAGAATGTTTATTTATATTTTTTTTTGTATATGAAAACAGTACCTCTTCGTGACTCGTACAAATGGTAATATTATGAAATTGTTTCAAAGTAATTTTGTGCTTTGTTTAGAATTTTCTACAGTATTCATCGATTCTGGATAAGTGTCACCTTTCGTTCAATCACACGGATCGTGACTCGTCACTCAAGTTTGGAAAAGATGACAAATTTGTCTGCCGGAAGAGTTTCGTTTTTGTTTGGCAAACAATAAATACAATATATACAGAATGTTTAGTAATAGGAGCTCGAGGTTGACCGGGATGCTTGAAATAAGGAATTTAACTGGAAAATGGGGGTACTGGCATATTGAAACGAAACATACATTAGACATTTGTCCTTGCAATAGGCCATTCAGGAACTTCTCATAAAGTTGAACCAAGGATTCTTAACACAGTGAATTGGCATTCTCTCTTTATGTGACATAGGATCACCATATGATTGGGTGTGTCTGCAAATTTAAACGACCCACACATCCAAATGCACACCGCACATTAACAAGCGTTTGACTGCATTTCCAAAAAAGTCAAGTCAGACTATACTTACTAATTACAGAAATCCTAATCCACCATTGTGTGAATGAAAATTGAACATGGATACCAAGAAGGATTTTTATTTTCTGTCTAGGCTGAAGGGTCGCAGCAGTCAATTCTATTATTCAAAATATCCATTCCATTATTCAAAATTGGCTATTTCTTAATTTTCACGCGTATTTTGGCATTCAGGTCCTCCGTAACCCCTCTAATGGCCATTGCGGCACAATCGACATGTTATATATATAATCAAAGGACGGAGAACAGCAAAGGTAAAGTGAAAATAAAGAACGTAGATTATTTAATCTTTTATATATATGTTTTGATATTCAGGTCGTCCATACATTGAATCAAGGAATTTCTGTTTAAAATATAGTTATCCTGAATTAAGTTTTTTATCCTAACTTTTGTTGTCGTCCCTTAGAAAACATGAGAATGACAAATTCAGAAATATGGGATATACGTCACAGTCAAATTGTTTTTTAATTCATTTTTCACTATTCAACTTGAATATTATTTTTTGATACATAAATTATTTCATTATTCATTATTCATCACTTAACATTAAATAGTGAATTATGAACTATTTCATTATTCATTACTGAATTTTGAATAATGAAAAATGAATAATGGAGTACTTTAGCGCGGTGTTTAAAAATTGTTTTAACAATCTAATAGGCATGTATATATACTGAATGAGAAAAAAAGTGTCTGTACAGTTTAGAATTGTAGAACAGGAACATACACAAAACAGTGTATGTCAACGTTTAACATTTCCAAAATCCTATTTCCCCAATAAATTGTGGAATCAACAACATCATCGTCAATAATCCTACCAAGTATGAAAGCTATTTGTAAAATGGTTTTGTAGAGATACGTTCACAAGGAGATAGTTTAAAAAGTAAAAGTTCTAGGCCTCAAATAAAAATGGTCAAGTCAAATATCAATATAACAAGATATTTATACCACATCACATGAAGACAATCAACCTCAGAAAGGATGGAACGTTCTGTTAAAAGGTGTCAGATAAGTTGAATTCACTAATAAAGCGTCATTGTGGTAAAATTAGTCTTGAAAAGATAATTGTTCCATAAATTCAATTAAATAGTCAAATCAAAAAGACAGTACAAATGTTAACCAAACATGACGGCAAACACTCCAGCTAAGTATGAGATCACCTAGCTAGAAAGTCAATAACATAACGTGATTATGGTGGCAAACAATCACAAGTGATAAAACCCGGTTTTATTCACCATTTTCTTTTTAAAGAAATGCCTGTACCAAGTCAGTAATATGACAGTCGTTGTCCTTTCGTTTGATGGATTTGGGCTTCTACATGTAATTCTTCCATTTCATAAAAGACTTTCCGTTTTGAACTTCCCTTGGAAATCGGTATATTTTTGTTATTTTTACTTTTTACTTTGTCATAACTACCGTGCTAGAGAAATGGTCGTATTCATTGACGGTAAAGAAAAAACGAGCGACTATGACAACAAATAATTCTACCATGTAAACAAGCTTTCTAACAAATTGTTTTGAGTATTGATGTTTTTCAAACGACCAGATGCCATTTATATTGTGGTGCGAATTGGCGGAAATATTTGGATATGCAACACGTTATGAAAATTCAATAGTTTTTAAGGAGAGTCAGCCCAACGAACATTTTATCGAACTCTCACCTCAGAGATATTAAAGCTAAAATATCAAAAAATATCAAAACTCGTTATCCAAATAATTATTTGGCCCCAAGCCAAAAGGTGCATTACAGTGGAGTTCTCCGCATTTTTTAGACACTTCTGGGGATATAAGAACTTTTAAATAATAGGTGAGGCCACTATGATCAGTATAAAATAAATAGATATATATGTATATCGTGTTAAAACTTAAGCAACAAATTGGACTCTTTTTTCTTTAAATATTCCCCAGGGTGTTATTCGTTGTATTACCGACCGTACAAGGGCTGTATAGCCAGTCAAGGTCGTTAAAAACTTCCATATATATTCGTTGTATGATTTACAATATGACAAAAGAAATAGATGAAAAGAAATGAATGCTTCCTTCTGTATAAATGAGAGTAGTATCTTGTAACTAACATTTTGGCAGTAGTGTGACAATAAATCTTTGTTTACGTTTTTTTCTGTATTGTTTAAATGTAATTCTGAGAATCTCAGTGACATGCAGAATAATAAACAACCTTGGTTTTCAATTTACGACGTACATTTATAATTCTCACACTTTTTTCTATTTGTTGAATTTTCAGAAAGGCAATTTCAAAATATCGCGAAATCAACATTATCTATTTATAATTATTTCGAACAAAGTTTGTGAAGACTTGTTCTGTTTTTTTCAGCTTGCTAGAATGAAACAAAAACAAAACGTATTGAACGAAACGACACGATAAATTGACATAACGACATTTCCATGATTACCGAAACAAAAAAATGACATCACTAATTAAAAAGCGAGAATGGCAAAACGAAACGATGACTATTCAGTGATGAATTCTATGTACACAAAAAAACAAAGTATATTTTCAATTTACGACATATATTTATATTTATCACATTTTTAGCTCACCTTTCCTAAAAGGAAATGTGAGCTTTTGCAATCACTTTGCGTCCGTCGTCGTCCGTCCGTCGTCGTCGTCCGTCCGTCGTAAACTATTTCAAAGATCTTCTCCTCTGAAACTAATGAACCAATTCAAACCAAACTTCATCTTATTGATTCCTAGGGTATCTAGAATAAAGTTTGTGTTTTAATTCCCATTTCATCAAAAAACATGGCCGCCATGACTAAAAATAAAACATAGGGGTAAAATGCAGTTTTTAACTTATAACTCAAAAACCAAAGCATTAGAGCAAATCTGACATAGGTTAAATGGTTTATCAGGTCAAGATCTATCTGCCCTGAAATTTTCAGATGAATCGGACAACCCGTTGTTAGGTTGCTGCCCCTGAATTGGTAATTTTAAGGAAATTTTGCTGTTTTTGGTTATTATCATGAATATTATTATAGATAGAGATAAACTGTAAAAAGCAAAAATGTTCAGCAAAATAAGATTTACAAATAAGTCAACATGACCGAAATGGTCATTTGATCCCTTTAGGAGTTATGGCCCTTTATAGTCAATTTTTAACCATTTTCCGTAAATCTTACAAATGTAGTTATCTTTAAAAGTTTACAAAAATCTTCTCCTCTGAAACTACTGGGCCAAATTGAACCAAACTTGGCAACAATCATCATTGGGGTATCTAGTTTAAAAATTGTGTCCGGTGAACCGGCTCACCAACCAAGATGGCCGCCATGACTAAAAATAGAACATAGGGGTAAAATGCAGTTTTTAGCTTATAACTCAAAAACCAAAGCATTAAGAGCAAATCTGACATAGGTTAAATGGTTTATCAGGTCAAGATCTATCTGCCCTGAAATTTTCGGATGAATCGGACAACCCGTTGTTCGGTTGCCGCCCCTGAATTGGTAATTTTAAGGAAATTTTGCTGTTTTTGGTTATTATCTTGAATATTATTATAGATGTAGATAAACTGTAAACAGCAATAATGTAATGCTTGGGGTATACAATGTTTTTTTTATACTTTCATCATAAATTATTTTATGAACATGAGACAAACGAGACATTTCAGTGTGTCCACTCTTGTTTTTGCTTTTGAAGAAGATATGACAGAATCGAAGAACCATTTATATAAATTGAAAACCCAAAATAATCATTGATGGAAGATTTAAGCAAAAAAATTTAAGGTGAGCGATTCAGGCTCTTGAGAGCCTCTTGTTTAATCTATATGTTTACTTTCCATAAAAGCAGTTTTAAAAGCGACACAAATTACCTATCCTTATACACATGACATGGGTAAAATCTCTTTGTTCTTACTGTGCTTTATCTGGATATGCATTAGCTACCTCAGATTTTCTGCACAGTTCAAAAGTACTCTGACCTTTAGGGTGCGAACCCTGGATTTTGAAAGGTGTGTAATTCAATAAAGTTTTAAAAAAAATATATATCACCGAGTGTAGCGAAACTAAAAACAATTTTTAACGATTTTATGCTAAAACATGATATGTTTTTGCATGTTTTGTGAGCCAAAATTTGTTCCTGTGAAAAAAGTTCCAGTGGAACTACTATCACAGGAAATATGTTCTGGGAGAACTTTTTTCATAGATAATTTCAATATAATTTGTTCCATCTTTATGAAATAAGTTCCGCACTTTACCTGGTGAAATAAGTGCTGGGTTTATGAGATTTGTTCCTTACCTGGTGAAATAAGTTCTGGGTGTATGAGATTTGTTCGGAGTTCCTCACCTGGTAAAATAAGTTCCTAGTCTGTGAAATATGTTCCACTGGTTAAACAGGTTATCTTATATACTGAACATTTGTCATCAATGAGTTTAAAGTTATCATTCAAGTGCATTATAAAAATAAGTATGATATATTGATAATATAATAAATGAAAAATGTAAATCATCCAATAAGAATCTTGTGGACTACAGCAAATGTTTAATTATAAAAAAAATGCCAGCACACTCAGTACAGCATTTAGCTTGCTTTATAATTTAAGTGTAACAAAAAAATGTTTCGCTGTCCGATATGTTGCAAAGGTACTTATTTCAGTGAAAATAGGTTTGAGAAGAACTTATTCATTGATTTCTTTGAACTATGTACATATTGGTCTTAAGCTAATATCACAGGAACTTATTTAAAACTTTTAACATTAACTGGAACAAAATTCATGGAGCTATGATATTTGTTCCGGAACTTATTTCATATTTGGTCAAAAATTAGTTCCGGAACAAATTTTACAGTACTGGAACATATTTTCTGTTATATAAGTTCCGGCGGAACATATTTCCTATGAAATTTGTTCTAGCGGAACAAATGTCACGCCGGAACATATTTTTTGTTACATTTTCCCATCAAAGGGTCAATCTAATTAAAATATTGATCTCTGATTTCGTTATACTACATATGTAGTTAATTGAAAATATACATTGTTTTATGTATGTGTTCCAGATCGTATGAGTATTTGGACCGTACGCGTACGGTCTGGGCCGTATGCGTATTTTTTCAAAATACTCATACGGTCGGACCGTACTCGTACGGTCTGACTAATATCAAGAAGTTGGTCAAGTTTCTTAATGCATTTGACAGATCAAATGCATATAACAGATCAACATAACTTAACTCTCAAATTGCTATAAAAAAGTTTAATTGCAATTGAAATAAAAACTTTTTATTTAATGTAAACTATATAAAAAATTCACGCTAATTAAATCTGTTAATCTCTTGTATTTAGCATATCGATCAGTAATACATTAATTGAATTATGATCACTGAAATTGAAGATATCGGAAGTAAACATAATTTGGGAGGACAATTGTTTCAGAATATTTAGCAACTTTACGAAAAATGCAGATGCAAAGGCATGCATGAACTGCAAACATGTAAATGTAAAAAATATTACGTTACTTATGGTAGCAAGTGTCACCTTGGGCGAGAGTACCAAAATAGGATTCAGATATACAATTGAACAAATATTTAATTTCAATTGTTCCTTTGTTCATTTTATCCATATATTTGTAATAATAAAAATTTGTGAAACTAAAAATTGAGATTGTGATAAACGTTTGTTTGAATTTAAACCAATATAACCCATAACATGTATGATCATCTCAAACTGGACCATACGCGTATACTCATACGGTCCGGCCGTACGCGTATGATCCAAATACTCATATGGTCTGGAACATATGTATAATTCATCACTGAATAGTCTGCGTTCCGTTTTGCCATTTTCGTTTCTGTTTCAGTTTTGATTTTTTTTAGACATAGAGCCCGTTGATTGCGGAATATCGTCCTCATATTTTCTAACTGTTCACGTAAATCGATGACGTCACGTGTTATTTTCTAACTGTTCACGTAAATTGATGACGTCACGTGTTATTTTCTAACTGTTCACGTAAATTGATGACGTCATGTGTTAAAACAGTTACTGGCCAATCAAATAGGTATTTATCATTTAATCTGCACGCTCAGGATGACCATTTAACCCGAACTCCTTAGACCTACGTCGTTCGGGTTAATAAGGGTCACATGAGCTGTGCAGATTAAATTATATACCTACTCGTTTGGTCAATAACTATAACTAGTCTTATATCTAATGTCAATGCCTCAAATCACCTGCATATCGAAAGGGATATCACAGCATTCCGAATTAGTTATTTTCAAAGTAAACAAAAACAATCAACATCATGCATGATGTTTATTATTCATATGCATTGCATATCACATATACAGATTGCCCTTTTAAGTCTTAGATTTTCCAGATTTCAACTATATAAAAAATTATATGATTGTTTATCGCTCGGAACAGATGAAATTGGAAACTTCAAATTATTATTCAAACGAAGTTCATGCCGTTTTATATTAAGATGAGTAACAGTGGAAGACATAGTCTGTAATATTATTTTTCACTAGATATAATAAAGTTACATGTAATAAAGATAATATTTGTTCCAACATAATAATTATAACATTGTATATTACAAAATTTCCAGTGGAACTGTTATTAGGCAAACACATTCATATACGTTGACAACAGAATTTTACGATTAACAGTTGTTTCTTCTTCCTACTGAAGGTTTTCTTTCCAAATAAAACCAAATGGTGAAATTCTTAAAGTATATCACCCTCCTGAAGATGATGAAGTGTTAGCAACGAAAAAGGGTCTTGCTGGAATGCTAGCTGCCAAAATGCATGATAAAGAAGAGGTAAGTTATACAGATGGGATATTTTTTACGGAGATGTTATTTACCGAGTCTGGAAATTTAGAAATGATCCGGGTAAATTTATTGACCTTTAAATAATCTTATTCTTAAAGGCTGCCAATTGAAAACAGATCTTTGAATATTATTTTATTTGTATTGATATTGAGTTTTTTTTTATCACTAAATTAAAATCAAGCTAAATATTGTTTTTATTAACGTAGTATCAATGTGCATTTACGGCTCTACAATCTGTCGATTCCTACTCGCACAAAGTCATGTTTTTTCTGAATGTTTTAAATGACGTCTTTACTAAATCCACTGGGTTTTGGATGTTTACTGATTGGTATTTAAAAGAAGCAGGATTGGTTTTTTTATTAGTTGCTAGCCTATTTTATTTGAATTAGCTGTCAGAACTTGCGAGTACTCTCAGATCTGTGCTTAGTGGTTTTTTTTTGTTGTTGTTGTGGGGATGTACAAGTACCCTGTCACGTCCACTCTGTACTTTTGTTATATGTATTTCTATTTGTATCAATCTGAAGTGTTACGCCATTTTTATCCGATTTTCGTAGTTTGTTCTTATGTTTAGTGTTATACCTTTGTCCCATGTTACGCCGGGAGGGTTGGCGCATCAAGTTCAAACTAGTTTAACCGCGCCACATTCTATATGGGTCTGTCCCCAGTCAGGAGCCTGTAATTCTGTGGTTGATGTTTGTCACACTTTATTATATTTTTTTTATTGGGGGTTCTTGTTTTATGCTGTAGTTTCACTGTCCCAGATTAGGGGTTATAACTTGTTCAAACCGCCACATTCTGTATACGTCTGCCCCAAGGCAGTAGTTTGTATAAGTCAGTGATTGACATTTGTTACCGTGTGTTACGTTTTTGTTTTTCGTTCATTATTTTGTGCAAAAATCAGGACGTTAATTTTCAAAGTAGTTTTCTCATTTGAATTGTTTTGCATTTGTCATTATTTCTGGGCCTTTAAAGCAATCTACTTAAATCATAGACCTCTGATTTCTTGTGAAATAGCAATAATTGTCTCTTTGAAGTTGAAGAGTATAAAAAGACTGTAATTCGCACTTTTAACTGACATTATATCAACTTGTAAATATTTCAAATAAATTATTCGTCATTTAAAAATGTTACTATATAGCAATTTTGTTTAACACGGATAAAATGTCCTTCACATCACTTTCCTCAGTTGCAGCCATGCTTGCAGCGCATCTACGTCGTTTGGTGTGTGGTGGATAGTCATTGACATATCATATCACATCTTCGTTTTGTTAGTATATATGTCGTGTACAAGTTGCGATTTTGTACAGGTTATAACATGTACAAAAATATTGTACATGTTATAACTTGTATAATGCAAAAATACAAGTTATAACATGTACAAAAGTACCTCATAGCGAAAATTAAGTTTTTTTTGTCTCTAAAAGACCTTTAAAACATAAGATATTTTAACTTTCATTTTGTGTATTTTCTAATAAAATTAGTCAGTTATAAATTTATTGTGTGTGTAGGTGTCCGTTCGTCCGCCCGCCTGTCCTTTCATCAACACTTCGGAATAACCTCGAAAACACTTTTACTAAATTCCACGAAACTATCTGGTTGACATTAGTTCCTTTAGTTTTGTGTCAATGAGATCCACTGTGTATGCATGTTTAAAAAAAATCTTTTTGGTTGGTCGAATGCTGTTGGGGGGTCTATTTGAGGAGGTCTTCATAGTATTTCTAGTTGGTCTTATAAATTCCTTAAAAGCATAAAGACGAGATTAAATGGCAGACGGACGTATCATGCGCTCATGGCGCAGCTCTATATTTGTAAAATGTTCAAGAACATCTTCATGACCAAGATGACAGACAATTTTAAAAACTCCAAAAAGCTAATTTCTGGATTCTTAATATTTTACCATCAAATCGGTTATTACATGACTGCTGTTTTCTTTTTTTACAAACTGATACAATTAAAACAAAATCAAAAGAGAAAAGTGTAATACATACCAAGTAAATCTGACTGAATGATAAAGTTGTAAATTACCAATGTATAAAAACCACATCGTTACTAGCTTAGCAATGTATTTCAGCTACATACTGGATTGGTAAATGAAGGAAATGGACAATGGAAATATCTGACACAAGAAATTGGGAACGAGGGTGAGTTTGCGATAGATTTCCTTGTCATTTGTGTAATTTTTTGAAATCCTATGTATATATATGTATATACGTTTCACATTTCTAAGGAGATACTAGTAGCAGATTCATATTTTCCATATAATAGTATGTATGTATACAAATGAATGGTAAATTATGTTCGCTCGTTATTACATTGATTTCCTCTCCACTGGCCATCTCTCCAGTTATAGCCAGTATAGGAAAGTATAATCATACCAACACCGAGAAAAGTTCCGGTATCGCATGATATTGAAGCCTCTCTAATGAATCATATGTCGGATAAAAGCCCCTATACAGAGCTTATGTTGTATTGTTATATGTATACCCGACTTTAAATAAAAAGTATGTTATGCTTATGCTGATTCTTATGAATCAGACCGTTTACAACCTGGCCCATACAATGAATGCGTATTCTATAATTGAAGAAACGCGGGTTGAAAAAAACTTTCGTATGTAACTATATATATATATAGCATTAGCATAGTCCATATCGTCCATTTCATAGTCAGTTTTCGAAGTAAGAGAACCCTGTGACCCAAGTGTACTATGTAAGTAGACAATATCAAACATATCTAACAATATTTTACTGATGGTTGATTGTCTTTTAGGACCACACTCCGCCAGATACACAGTCAAGGAAACAGAGACAGAAACTGAATTCAAGAAAATTAGAAACAGTAACATCATAGAACATGCCAAAGAAATGTTCGAAAAGGTATATCCGATTTTCTATTACATCCGTTGAAACATGCAGTTATTATAAGAATAAGGAGCATATATGACACGAATTCTTAATTTTTGACATGGAAAGTCAGTAATAATGATAAAAATGAAACTAAATTTAGTGAGTCATCGCAGAAATCTTTTTTTCTAAATTTTTTTTCTCTTATAGTTTTAAAGTTTTTGTATAAGAACCGTTGTGTGGATCCTTTAAGTCTATCTTAGAAAATATTTTTCCCCCCTACTGCATGATTAAATTTTGATATCATGAAATGAAGTCCCTGCTACAATGTATAAATTCTAATTACAATGATAACTATTCTCGCCTGAACAGCCATGGCCTTTTATGATATTTTATTTATATTCAGCGGAGTAGCATACCAAGAATTTGTGAAGTAACTAAGATTCCTACTATACAAATCCTTGGTCATATCATAGATGTAGTGGGTATTACATCTATGATCATATATATATAACTCGTCTAAACATCAACCCAACAATGTTAGGTCTGTAAAGGAGTAAGTTCGGCAAGGGCCATATTTGGCCCCAATTATAAAGTTCATAGTTACAAGACAATAAATGTTTTAAGTTGCCTTAAAGACATGCTAGAAAGTTAAACAGAACTGTTTTTGTCAAAGTTTAATTCTAACACGTTGATTTTTACACCCAAAAAAGGTCAAGATAAGGGATTTTGGTGAAATTTGACAAAATCAGCTAGATTTCAACCAAATAAAGGACCAGGAAACATAGAGCGCAGGCGTCGACAAGCTTAAGATTCAAATAAGACATGTGAAATGTCTTCACAAACATTATTTTAAAAGATCTTTGTTGTCGACGTATGCGCTCTATGTTTCCTGTCCAATAATCTATGGAAATTTACCCATTTTCATTGATTTTTTCGTGAAAAATCAATATGAGTACAACTTGTGGCGTCATAATGAAACGCAGAAACGTAAAATTTTGAACAAAATGGTTTATATCTTAGCTAGTCAATGTATTAGCTATAATTTATCGTGATATTGGTCGATAAATCCGAATTTGAAATTTACGCTAAAAAAGGGGGCCATTTTAGGACCTTCTGCTTCTGCTTCTGCCTGATAATGGCCACAATCAACGAGCTGATTATTATGCCATGACTTAGGTGCGCATACAGACCCCCCCCCCCCCCCCAATTCGATAATTTAGTTCAGCTTTGTCAGTGAGGCTTTAAAGGCCTCAACTGACGGTGCTGATGCTACCCCAGGAGGGAGAGCGTTCCAATCCCTGATTGTTCTTGGGAAAAATGAGTATTTCCTGTAATCACTTCTGCTTGCAGGAATTTGATAGCTTTTGTCGTGCATGTTCCTCGACAGTCGTGTTGGTTGCATAAGACGACCTTCCTTAGTTACAGCCACTTTGTCGTGTTCTATTTTATAGAGCATAGTTAGCCTAGCGTCTTTTCGCCTTTTTTCCAGAGATGGCCATTCCAGGTGCTCAATCATTTTGCTGACACTTGAGTGGTTATGGTGTTTGTTGGAAACGTATCTTGCTGCTCTTCTCTGGACCATTTCTAAACGATCTATTTCGGTTTTAAAGTATGGGTCCCATACTGGACTTGCATACTCTATTATTGGTCTTGCGAGGCTTTTGTATGCGTTTTCTTTTACTGAAGATGCTCCTATGTTTAAATTTCTCTTAAGGAAGCCTATTGTCCTATTGGCTTTGTTACATATATTATTGATATGATCATTCCACTTCAGTTCGGATGTGAAGGTGCAACCAAGGTATTTAGCACTTTTGACAGGTTCCAGTTTGTGGCCATGCAATGTGTAAGATGTTGGAATGGTGTTGTTTTTGCGGCTGATGGTGAGAACATTGCATTTGTCCGGATGGAAGGACATTTTCCATTTGTCTTCCCATGTTCCCAGTTTGTCGAGGTCGCTTTGAAGGTCATTTGAATCTTTGTCAGATGAGATGGTAAGATATGCTATTGTATCATCAGCAAATAGGCGGACAGTGGATTTGATCCCATCTGGCATGTCGTTGATGTAGAACAGGAATAATGCAGGACCAAGGACAGAGCCTTGGGGAACTCCAGATTCTACATCAATATGTGATGAGCACTCTCCATCCACTACCACTGCTTGCGTTCGATGGGATAGGAAGCTGGCTATCCATCTATTGGTTTTACCACTGATACCGTAATGTTCTAGTTTGTGTACTAGGAGACTGTGACCGACTTTGTCAAATGCCTTTGAGAAATCCATTATAAGAACATCTGTCTGTTTACCTGCACTCATATTTTTAGTGATGTCATCCACGAATTCGATTAGTTGGGTTTCACACGAGCGTTTAGTACGGAAACCATGTTGTAATGGATAGAGGATTTGATGTTGATCAGCATGTTTCATGATGTGGCTTGTAACTATATGCTCTATTAGTTTGCAGCAGATGCAAGTTAGAGAGATTGGTCTATAGTTTTCTGCTTTATATCTTTCTCCTTTCTTGAATACTGGTGTTACGTTTGCATTTCTCCAATCATTTGGTACTTCCCCAGTTTCTATTGATGTTTTGAAAATGATTGTAAGGATTGGGGCTATTTCTGTGGCCAGTTCGTTGAGAAGTTTAGGTTTTATATTATCTGGTCCAGCTGCTTTATTTGGATTTATTTTTTGCAGGAGTTTGAGTATACCATTTTCTGTGATGTTGAGTTCCTCTGCTTTGGGATATTGACCTGGCATATTGCATCTGGATTTAAACTCGTGTTCATTATATGTGTCCTTGGTGGAAAAGGCAGATTGAAATTGCTTGTTTAGAATAGTAGCTTGGTCTATATGGTGGGTATGTAGTATACCTTCACTGCGAAGTGGAGCAACTCCATTGCTTTCTGTTTTTTGATGTTTGATGTATGTCCAGAACCGTTTCATACTACTATATTGGTTGTTTTCCTCCTTAGGTGTTACGATGTTCTCAATGTAGTTCCAGTATGAACCGAACGACGGAGCTCTCTTTGTACCATTCTCTTTGTTTCTTTAAGTTTGGATTTTATTGAAGGAACAGCTGACTTTTTATGTTTTTTGTACAATCTGTCACGGCGTTTTATTAGTTTGCGTACTGATGGTGTGAGCCAAGGCAAGCTGTCTTTCTGTTTTGCCATTTTGTGTGGGATGTGATTTGTCACACTCTGGTTTAAGTTGGTCTTAAAGATTAACCATAGTTCCTCAGTTGAACTGCCGTTTGCCGCTAGTTCCTTGATCTTTTGATGGGTGTCATTCATCTCCTTTTTAATGGTTTCCCAGTTTGCTTTTCTATATAGGGGAATTTTTCTTGGTTTTTGTTTCCTTGATATTGGCTTGGTGTCTATTTCGCTAAATACAATATCATGGTCGGACAATCCAGGTATTATTTTGGTACGTGTAAAGCGTGATGGGTTATTTGTAATAACTAGGTCCAGTGTGTTGGGGCCTCTTGTTGGTTCATCTACTAGCTGTACAAGACCATTGTCGTCCAGGATATCACCAAACTTATAGTGGTTTTTTTGGCAGGTGGATTCTGGTTTTAGGGTTCTTGTTAACCAATTCCAGCCTGGCAGGTTGAAGTCACCACCAACTACCATGAAGGCATTTTTTGTTGTACTCGCTCGTTCTAGACTTATTCCAAGTTCTTCGATACTGTCTTCGTTTGATGTTTTAGGGTTATAATATGATGCCAGATACATATCTTTATTCCCGACTAGGCTTATTTTGGCCCAAACAATTTCGCAGTTGGTGTGGAGCTCAGGCACAGGTGTGCTGAGGTGGTCATTTTTTATGGCTATTAGTACTCCTCCTCCTTTTAGGTTGCGATCATGCCTGTATATATGATAGTTTGGTGGAAAGATCTGATTGTCTGTTATAGTTGGGTCTATCCATGTTTCAGTTCCTAGGACAATAACAGGCTGTGTACTTTCTACTAGATTTTTTAACTTGTCCTTGTTTAGATTTGATGGATTGAAAATTCACAGTAAGCATCTTGATTGGTATAGTTTTGGTTTTTGGTCTATAACTTTGGTTTTTTCTCTCTGGTGTGGATGCATGAATTGGTTTGATGCAATCTAATGGAAGTGGACTTTTGAGTGATGTGTCAGACAGGATACTGAATGAATTTGATGTTGACAGCACTAGGTCAAAGCATACTGAGCTGTATTTCGGACAGTCGCATATGAGACAATCCCAGGCTATTGCACTGTCCTCTGCAAGGATGTTGTATGTTCTTGAGCTCATAGACTGGCAGGAGACGTGATACCACTGGTTGCAGGTATCACACATTATACCCTTTTCTGCCCATGTCACAGGTTCGTCACAAGTTCCGCAAGGGAAAATAGTTGATTCTGGATCAGGGTTTAGGTCTATGTCATTTGAT
This sequence comes from Mytilus galloprovincialis, assembly GCF_965363235.1. NCBI lineage: Eukaryota > Metazoa > Mollusca > Bivalvia > Mytilida > Mytilidae > Mytilus > Mytilus galloprovincialis. Next base: position 39,577,722 of record NC_134850.1, on the reverse strand, counting down.
GTGATAATGAGCAGCAATGATAGGTATGCAAGATGACATGGTTGTTTGAATAGTTTTCCATGAGATATTCCTGATTTGTTTCTGGAGCTGATGTACATTCTTATATTTGCTAATATAGTATCTTGTTCTGAACCATCGATGTTGTTTATGATTGTAAGTTGATATTTACGATCTTTCTGGTGAACAGGATGTGTATTTTTTAAGAGTTGTCCAGTAATATTCAGAGTTAAGAATATGATGAGGCCTAACATGATTATAGCGTTGTGATGGAGAAGAATGTGGTGATAAGATGAACTCACCTACACACACCTTCTCAAACTGCTTGGTCGCCTTATCGAACATACTCCTTTGCTTTCGCAAATTTCAGTTTGTTCTTCCAGGCTCGCCGGGATTCGAACCCATGCTACTGAGATATCGTGACACCAAATTGCCTGCACTGTAGCCGTCCCGATAGACCACACGACCACCTGGGATTCACAAAAATAAAGCTTTCGGTGGCCGTGTGTTACCTTTCCTCGTCAGTTTTAATCTAGCGTCGTACTACAGTACATGATATATCAATCTAATTAAAAACCTATCTCTCATCGCTCCTGTTTCTGATATGTCGCGTGGGAGCTCAGAAACAGGAGCGATGAGAGATCGGTTTTTAATTAGATTGATGATATATAAGGCATGGAGATGTTATTGTTACAGATCAGCTCATCAATTATCTGTAGTAAAGGATCCTACAAATTAATGCAAGATACAATCACAGATAATAATTATATTTATATATAAGTACGTCTGAGTCCGTGACAACTCTACAACAGATTTATCCATCGGATCACCAGCAATACTATATACTACTCAGTGATGTTAGTCCGGCGAGATTATTACAGCTTGTATGGCAATTTAAACAGCCTTAAGTTTGGACTCCAGAATAATGTCGGACTAATGTGGCAAGACTGAATGTTCCTATGGTAGAGCTCTGGATTATCTGGCGATTCAAGAATTAGATTAAAAGTTAAAACGGCTTTTTGGGAAAAAATCAACGGCCGTTCTCCGTATCCGATTACACTTTACATACTCCAGTCACGTGATAACGTCAGATCTTGGAGTCTGCTGAAACCGAATATTCCGCTTTAAAATATCTACGAATAATGAGTTGATTGCTATTATCAGAGACATATAATACTTGTATTATATGTCTCTGATATTATATAACTATGGGTCTGCATGAAATTTCAAACAGATGGAAAGACAAGGTAAATACCGAGACATATGTATATTATGGGTATCTGGATGATTCGTTCCAACTCTGATTCGTACCAACAAATTCGTCCCAAGTTGCTTGGTCAGTTCGTTCCAACTTATTCAAGAACAGTATTAAACAATATTAACCATTTAAATAAAACTGACTCTGAATTAGTACATGAAATTGATGTAGAACCCATAAACTGAAAATGGTCAGAAATAAGAAGGTTTTTTCACGTTCGAGTCGGATATTTTTCACCAAGCCCTTCAGCGCTATCAATTTAAATTACTTAGTCAAAATTTAACACTAGGTATTTAGGTTCGATTCATAACAAATTTGCAAATATGACCGTATTTTCACCTAAAAAAACTACTGTGTACAAACTTACCTGTGCGGTTTGGGAAGTTTTAAAGGTTTTTAGATATATATTAGCAAGGACGTATAACTAACATATATAACTTGATATTAGTTAAGTTTATTTTGCATATCTGAAAGATAAAATTGTTTTTGGTGAAAATCTGGATTCAAAATATATTTTTTGTCCTCTGCTTGAACCTGGGAACAGTATATCTAATATATATGTTCCTGCTTGAACAGATATTTTTTTCATCAATTTGGGAATTGAATTTTTTATTCAAAAGAAAAATACAATACCCCCTCCTGCCTTTTGAAGTTCAATGATCTATCCCTAAACATTTTCCATCTGAACTTATTATTTTATTTTAGACAAAAACTATATGTTAATGTAGCCTAGGACATTTGTCCTGAACATACATGAAATATTTGCCACTGGACATTAAGCAACCAACAACCAATCAATATATAGGACATTGTCTTGGTATAAAGCTGGCATTTAAGGTAGCGCCTTCCTCATATTAAAAAATGAATATAAATACGTATCTAAAATTTTTTTATGGTTTATTAATTGGGAAGAACGATATATTGGGCATGATATATATTGATAATTATTAATTATTAAGGTAAGTATTTCATGACAAATTTAATATTTTAAATATGAATAAAGTGACTAACTAGTGATATTTTCAAAGAAATAGTTATCATTATAATTGATTATTGTATTTCTATGATGTGTATGAACATATGTTATTGAAAAATTATCTTTTATATGAAATATACAGAAAAAATGGACAAGGAAAATGCCGATTTTTGCCGTGCACTGTAGGTTGATTTACACATATACAGTGAGTGATATACGGACATATACATTATAAAAAAGTTGGAACAAATTGTTAAGTCTGATTTAATAATGAACTTAATCAGGTGGAACACATTGATAAGTCTGATCTGATTAATAATGAAATAAATCAGTTGGAACGAATTGACAATTGACTTGGTACGAATTGTCCAAATCTGGAACGAACTGGCTTGGAACGAATCGGACTTGGAACGAATTGACTAGCATTCATATAATGTCACCTGCCCTCATGATGTATAACATGTATAAGCTGCAAAGAAGTGTCGGGACCGCAGTAGTTCAAATAATTATGTGCCTGTCCCAAGTTATGAGCCTGTAATTCAGTGGTTGTCGTTTGTTTATGTGTTACATTATCATATTTGTTTTTCATTTATTTTTTAACATAAATTAATATTAGGCCGTTAGTTTTGTCGTTTGAATTGTTTTACATTGAAGTCATTGTTAATTTCGGGGCCTTTCTGGCTTTCATATCTGACTATGCAGTATGGGGTTTGCTCATTAACAGTTGAAGGCTGTACAGTGACCTATATTTGTTAATTTCTGTGTCATTTTGGTCTCTTGTAGAGAGTTGTATCATTGGCAATTATACCAAATCTTCTTTTTTATATATATAATGTATAAGGGGAAGTCAAACCATTTATTTTTTTTGGGGATAGATTAGAGAGTTTTTTTACGAGGGGTGGGTCTTTTCACCACCGAACACCACCAAACACCGCTGAACACCCCAAAAACCCACAACCACTAAGAAAAACTGTAATATTATACAATAAAACGATAAAATAAGATAAAATTAAATTACGTATATTTTAATCAATCTTAGATATTTATGGGCAACATATTTACAAAAAATGTATGTTAAAATCGATAATCAATATTAGGAAAAACGTCTCCGGATTCATCACTTTCCGGATAACATTCAGTCATTGTGTGTGTTATTAAAATATATTATATTTATAATAAGAAATCAGGACAAGTATCCTCGATCTCTATTCATCGGTTAGATTTTGATATATTGTTGGTACAATTATTTTATAGACCAAATGCATCATCTTCGGCGGTGGCTTCCACAAATATTCGCTCTGTGGTTAAAGTTTTTGAAATTTTAACTTTCTTAAACTATCCAGGATTTGTACCAAACTTGGACAGAAGCCATTAGCTTGTTTATGATCATAAGATAGTATCCAGAAGCAAATTTTATGAAAAAAAAAATCCTGTTTTTTGTAGTTTACTATGAATAGACATAGTTTTTCTGCCAGGAAACGTTACATTCACTCTGTGGTTAAAGTTTTTAAAACTTTCATAACTTTCTTAAACTCCTGGATTTGTACCAAACTTGGACAGAAGCTAATACTTTCTTAAACTCCTGGATTTGTACCAAACTTGGACAGAAGCTAATATCTATGATCATAAGATAGTATCCAGAAGTAAATTTTGTAAAATCAAAATCAGTTTTTTCCGTATATTACTTATAAATGGATTTAGTTTTTCTGCCAGGATACAATACATTCACTCTGTGGTTAAAGTTTTTAAAATATTAATAACTTTCTTATACTATCCTGGATTTGTACCATACTTGGACAGATGCTTGTTTATGATCATAAGATTTTATTCAGAAATAAATTTTGTAAAAAAAAAAATGAACTTAGTTTTTCTACCAGGATACAATACATTCACTCTGTGGTTAAAGTTTTAAAATTTTTTAAAAACTTTTTTATACTATCCTGTATTTGTACCAAACTTGGACTTGAGGTTGTTTATGATCAAAAGCTAGGATCTAGAAGGAAATTTTGTTAAAATTTTGGACCTGTTTATAACTTCTTTTACTTATAAATAGACTTAGTTTTTCTTCCAGTTAATATTACATACAGTCTCATTCTGTTATTAAAGTTTTTAAAACATTTATTAGATTTATAAACTATCCTGGATTTTTACCAAACTTGGACAGAAGCTTCTTACAATCATAAGATAGTATCGAGAGGAATATTTTTATGCAGTTAAGCTGCATTATGCGAGCACCATAGATTTGTGGTCTACCCAATAAATGCTAAAATACTTGCCATTTTTATTTTTTAACTGGTAACTATGTTATATACATGTATAACTAATTGAACACTTTTTTAATACTTTTAATTCTGGATTACAAAAAATATTACCAGTAAAACCTTAAATGATCGTGGAATCACCCAAAAGTTTTGAAGATGCACATAAGAAGTAGTGCTCATTAGGAATCCTTATGTAGTTTATTATCGCCTGTGCTATTGGCTAAGATATCAAAGAACATTGAATTGTTTGAAATATTTAATCGCCGAAAATCTTTAAAGACAAGTAGTTTAGATTTCCCAAATGGCAAGAGTCGTAGGAATATTGTTTGTCGTCAATACGTAGTACTACGTCAGTAGTCTATTATATAATAAGTTCAACTGTTAATGCTGTTGGCAGCAATTTCAAATTAGAAGACGAAATGTTCGTATCTTTTCAATTAGTAGGCAAGGCTTCAAATGAGCGGTTGTCCGAAGTCCGCCACCTATCACTTTTGCAATCAGACTTTTAGCTTGGTTACTAGCCACTCCCGACGGACCTTCCAGTGGAATCCACTTGAAAGAAAATAAAAAATAACTTTGCTAACCTTTTCGCCAAAGTCTCCAAATAAACAATCTCAAAACTTATTTTAATCATTATTATTCATAACAGCGATGTCCAGTTTGTTCAACCGCTAGCTATATACAGAAAATCGCTGACACAAAATGTGTGAATTCAAGTAAAATCGTATCTGACTGACAAAAACAACATTGTAAACACAATGAAAATGGCTACTGTGATGAAGACAATTACAATATCGGATTCGATTCCAGAAACAGATAAGGGTAATTCCGGGTTTTGGCGATCACCTACAAAACAAATACAGAAAGGTGACAAAATACATCTATGCATGGTTAATGAATATAAACACTTGAATTGAAAACCAAAAGATATGTGAAAGAAAGAAAAAGCAGAAAATATTTTATACAGAAACTCAAAATTACTTTTTGACAGCAAATTTTAAAGTCAAAATCCAATACAATGTGACAGCCGGGAACAGTATATATCTAACAATATATATGTTCCTGGTCACAGTATAAATTTTCTTTATCAGTGATATATGTTGATAATGCATGTTAGATGCTTTTAAAGCGTAAACATATATACTGCAATTTTGAAGGGGTATTTTTATGCCCCACCTCACCTACGATAGTAGAGGGGCATTATGTTTTCTGGTCTGTGCGTCTGTCCGTGCGTCCGTTCTCTTCAGGTTAAAGTTTTTGGTCAAGGTAGATTTTGATGAAGTTGAAGTCCAATCAACTTGAAACTTAGTACACATGTTCCCCATGATATGATCTTTCTAATTTTAATGCCAAATTATAGTTTTGACCCCAATTTCATGGTCCACTGAACATAGAAAATGATAGTGCAAAGTTCAGGTTAAAGTTTTTGGTCAAGGTAGTTTTTGATAATTTATCAAAAACTACCTTGACCAAAAACTTTAACCTGAACTTTGCACTATCATTTTCTATGTTATTAAAGCTACATCAACTTGAAACTTAGTACACATGTTCCCTATGATATGATCTTTCTAATTTTAATTCCAAATTAAAGTTTTGACCCCAATTTCACGGTCCACTGAACATAGAAAATGATAGTGCGAGTGGGGCATCCGTGTACTACGGACACATTCTTGTTTTCTCAATTTTGAAGGGTCAGTTAAAGTAGCTGGAAGTTTCTGACTTTATTTTCACAAATAATGCAACTATATTATATAATACCTGAATGTAGGCAAATCATATGATATAAAGGTGGTGTCCTTTGGTTCACTCTACCCCTCCCATTTGGTAACTTTGAAACAGATAAGTTCCCCACCTCACAACCATATACATTCATGTATGGGACTATAAAAATAATCAAATGAAATATAGGGGAGTTCCTGGGGTCACTCCACCCCCTCCTGTTTAGGAACTTTGAAACAGTTGGAATCCCCACCCCTAAACCATATATATTCAGGTATGGGACAATATAACAAATCAAATGAAATATAAGGGGAGTCCCTGTGTTCACCCTACCCTCTACTGTTTGATAGCTTAAAAACAGATGAGATCCCAACACCTAAACCGAACATACTTATGTATGGGACAAAATCAAATGAAATATAGGGGGAGTCCCTGGGGTCAACCCATCCCCCTCCTTTTTGGGAACTTTGAAACGGTCAAGATCCCTACCTCTAAACCATATATTCAACCACCCCTAAACCATACATACTCATGTATGGGACAATATAACTAATTAAATGAAATAAAGGGGGAGTCCCTGGTGTCACCCTACCCCCTCCTGTTTGAGAACTTGGAAATCGATGAGATCCCCACCCCTAAGCCATATATATTCATGTATGGGACAATATATATATATATATATATAACAAATCAAATGAAATATAGGGGAAGTCTCTGGGGTCATCCTACCCCTTCCTATTTTAGAACTTGAAAACCGTCAAGATCACCACCCCTAAACCATATGTATTCATGTATGGGACAATATAACAAATCATTTACATTTACTATGGGCAGGTCAGTCAGACCTCACCCTTGATCCTTGTAGTAGTGAACATTTGTCTGATTTGTGTCTCGTCACTTTGATACTATAAAACACACACTCAGTTTTCTTTACAGGGAAACCAGTCCATTCATACTAATACATGTTCGTACTAGGTCAAAATTTACTACTAACAGTCAACTTAAACCAACGTTAACTACCAACTAGAACAACTGCAATCATTGCGAACTTGTACCACTGCAGACTCACCATAAAATATACATTGATATATATGCATTGCTTTTGAAACCTTGATAACATATAAATTATTTGCCTTTATAACTAATTCATTAGTTCAACATAAATGTACAATATATGAATGTTTAATGTTGAAGCAACATTGCCACAGTTTTCATAATTACGTTTGCCTTGATTTTTTTGGTTAACTGCCTTCAGCGCTTTGATTATTGATTTTTTCCACTCATTTTTGTTCAACCTGCAAATAACAGCAAAAGTAGGCGAGACATTGGGATTTGTCTGGAACCCTTACGAATTTTTATTCATTTCAAATACATTTGTAATGCAACTGGATGAGTATCAATCATCATTGTCAGAACTAGTATTCTGAAATATGACACATATATTTATATACAGCTTTTAAATTTTCCTGTAATCTCGACTTTATGACTTTTTTTCTAACATTTGGGTTTATCATGTAGAAATCGAAATGATAAATGAATGCATATATTATATGAATCTACTGTAACTATTTAAATGTTTTTTTCAGACTTTAATTTTCCAAAAGGAACTTGGTATTATACATAAGGTTTTGATAGAAGATAGTTTTACAGCCATGACAGGTCAAAATGGGTATGTTTTTAAGATATTTAACTGAACACATTTTAAGTTACCCTAGATTTGTATTCTCATCTACATTGTATGAACTTTTTCATATTTTAAAAATTTAATGGAAAAAAAATATTTCTGAGAAACAACAATTTGTTGGAAGTCAATGATAAAATTCTAGTGTAAGATATTTTTTATATACATTTTCTATAAAAGACCATAATTCTCTTTGTGTTCAAGTGAAACATTTTGTTTTGCTGATAATCTGCCTCAAACTGGCATATTCAGCAAAAAATGAAAAGTTAGCTTACAATAAAAACACGTTGAATGATTGGAATAATTTTGAAAATAAGATTAGATATACATGTTTTAAAAGGAGAAACACTGTGAACTTGAGATCTTTATTTTTATACGGCCGCAAAAAAAAATTTGGGATCGTACAATGGTATGATGTCGTCGTCTGCGTCGTCCAAAGACACATTGGTTTCCGGACAATAACTTTAGTTTAAGTGAATACAAAAATGGAAGGTTGGGATCGATTTTGGAGATGATGGTCCCAACCGTTTAGGAATTAGGGGCCCAAAGGGGCTCAAAACACGTAATTTTCTAGTTTCAGGATAATAACTTGTGTATAAGTATTTCAGTTGCTCTGAAATTGTACCATGATGTTTAAAACCATAAGTAGAAGGTTTGGATTCATTTTAGGGGTTATGGGGCCAAGGTTTAGGAATTAAGGGTAAAAAAGGGGCCAAAAACAAGCTTTTTTCTAGTTAACAGACAATAACTTGTGTGTAATTGTATGGATGTCTCTTAAATTGTACCACAATGTTCCATATAACAAAGGGGAGGCTGGGATTAAGTTTTGGGTTAATTGCCCAAAATATATAGGAATTAGGGGCCAAAAAAGGACAAAAAAAAGCATTTTTCTAGTTTCCAGACAATAACTTGTGTTCTCGCTACATTGAAGACCTGTTGGTGACCCTCTGCTGTTGTTTTTTATTTGGTCGGGTTGTTGTCTCTTTGACACATTCCCAATTTCCATTCTCAATTTTATTAAGTGTATGGATCGCTCTGAAATTGTACTACAATGTTCCATACTACAAAGGAAAGGATGGGAGTGAGTTTAAAGATTATTGCTCCAAGGAGGTTTCATTAAGTGGGGGGGGGGGATTTTTTGTTAACACTTATTTTTAAGGGATTCCTTTTTTTCAAATTTGAAATTTTCCAGAAGAAATCTTCAATTGCACAGTATTGTGCAATAGATTTGTTAGATCTTTGACCACATTTATTTTGTGACAAAAACCTATATTACGCCAAAATTTTTATCACAATCCAAATCTAGACAGTAATGAGTATTAACCCTTACCATGCGGTGACCGTCATATGACGGGCGTACCCTAGCTAATAACCGTTATTTGGCTCCAATGGCGTTCCATACTTTTAGAAGTCCACTTTATGATACTTATTTTAAAAGTTATGCATGTTCCGTCAACCTGAGACTATCCATATTCACATTTCTCATGTATAAGTAGCATTTTGAGCACAAATACAGACTTGGAAAATTGAAATTGGCTAAAACTCGTTTTTCTGGAGGGGTGGGCTTCACATCGATATCTGTATTTCACAGGAAGTTCAGAGGCATACAACTTGCAAAAATAGTGCAGACCCACGGCCATATAACTACTGATCGTTATTATTATTGAAATACGCATAGGAAACAACTACTTCCGGTTTTGGGTCCATTTGAAGTCAGAAATCGGCAAAAATCGTGAAATTCAGTATTTTGGGTCCAAATGACCTTCTGTAGACTGCTGAACCAAGATCAGATTCACTCTGACCTTACAACTGTTGGGGTCAATTCGTTAACTATAGAATCCACTCTACATGCAGGCTACGTCTGGATACCTTTACCAGCATCCCTGGGTCTTCTGATTCAAGAGAAAGGACGAAAAATCGGCAAAATTGACGCTTTTTGCACCTGATGACCGACTTTGGGACAAATTCCCGCCACCTGCCCCCGCCCTCTCACCCTGACCACCCCGACCCGTGATCACCTACATTAGATTAAAAGGAATCAATATGCTACAGCAACAGGGCTAAGCTCATTTGCATATAATTACATATTTTTGCAAATAAACGAAAATTAGACATTTTCTGAAAACAATTCAGCATGGTAAGGGTTAAGCTTGAATATTGTGTCCAAATATGTCCCAACTGTTCAGGGTTCGACCACTGCGGTTGTATAAAGCTGCGCCCAGCGGAGCGCCTGGTTATATCATTAAAATTGAGAAAATTCTGATTCCAGTAACATCTAGGTTTATAAAAGTATCTTTATTTTAACAATACATTGGTATCACCATTAAGATAATGATTCACTTATGCATGACGGTGGTATCTTCATGACAAATAAAGGTAAAAAATTTTGCCAAATGACGTTAATGGTAAATTTGGTAAATGTAGATAAGATGTTCACTTTTCATTGGATGATTAAAAAAATATAATGTTTTCTTTTAGAATATAAAAAAAAGAATATAGACAGATTTTGACGAATGGTGTTAATTTTTTTCCAAAAATATGGTAACAATAATTATTTGAGACCTCTGACGAATCTAGATAAGGATATTTTGATGAATCACAGTAACCATTATGACACTTATATTTAAAACAATAACATAAAATAACCCTTTAACACTTGATCTTGTGCATGGTCCTTCAAGACATGACGTCACAGAAAAAACTGTTGATTGCACTTAATGAAAAAGCTTCTATAAAATTCTGTTTGCAAACACGTATGCATGGTTATCTATGTCTAAAAAACTTTAACCACAGAACAAACCTAATTTTGAAACTGCAGATAATGCTGAGTCCAACAACACCAAAATTTCTGATTCCCATTTCTAGCATCTGACCTGGTGACATGAATTTTGTAGGCTCCATAAAAATAAAAGAATTAATATATTACCTGAATGAATTTTTGAAACTTGAAGGAACTTTCATAGATTTTAAGTAATTAAAATATCATATATGTTTTTTTTAGATTTGATCCTCACAAGAATATGAGAAAAATAAAAGCTGTCAACCAGTTTTCAGATATAGGTGAATATAATGATAACAACCAAGTTCTTTAATATAGGTTTTTTTATGTTGAAATTTTTGAAATTTATACACCTTATTGCTAATCCTGACTGACCGGGCCACTCAAATTTTTGACGTCATACACAATCACTTTTTCATTGTGGCGTCAGATATTTTGTTTTATGACAACAAAATTTTACGGGAACCAGTGTGTGATATCCAGTTATGGCGGATGAAAAGGGATAAGGTGTATGTAAGTGATGATTGATAGTGTACATGTAAAGCAAAATTATATCTGGGTAAAAGGAGTAGGCTCAGTAAGATCCCTTTTTGGCCCCAAAATATAGCAGTTATACAAAATTGTGAAAATGTAATCTTTTAGCTACTTACTGGAAAGTAGAATGCTTCTGCTACATAAATATGGGCTGTTTTTTTTACAATACAATGAACATATATTGGGTACTAGCATCATTAAGTCATGTTAAATTACTGAAATCTTCACAATTTTAGCATTTTAGTTAAATTTTAGATGGTTTCCGTCTTAAATGAAAGCTAGTGGCCGCATTTGTGTTCATTCATAATATTTAATTGTAAGTTGTATTTGATGATAATACATAACACATGTAAAGGTTGAGGATGAACACGGATGCGGCCACTTTCATTTTTGACAAAAACCATCTGAAAAGTTTTTTGGCATATTTGATAGATCTTTCATATTTAAGCTTGAATCAGAGCGTTTTTATTGACTAAATCAGCTAAAATCTTTCACACATAACTAATTGAATCAATTGAAACAGTCACACTCAAGTGTTTAAAAAGAGTCCAAAAACTTTCTTAGATGAACTTGAAATTTGCCAAAATCAGCCCTTACCGGTCCTACTCTTTTGATCCTGAGGAAAAAATTTCACATTTGTTGTTGTTATTTTTTATCCGGAGGAAAATATTTCCCTCGGATATTTTTTCCATTGCTGTGAAATTCTATCTAAGTAGTTATCTTATTGAATATCTATTAGAAAAAAACTTAACCTTTACCTCCCCTTGATTGATAAATTATGCAAATTTGTTCTACCTTTGCGAAACATTTTATAATTATAGTCAGGTATATATTGATTGAGAGTAGTTAATTGACATAGTAGTTAATGGGACTCTATTTCACAAGGTTCTGTGAAATATAGTACAGAAAACATATACCGGTACATACTATCCGCCAAACACAGATAGATTTTCACTCCTCTGGAAAAAATCTACCTGTGAAATACCATATGTCCTGGAAAAAATTACTGTGACAAATTATCCCCAGGATAAAATATTACAGAGGAAGAAATAAACCGTTACATACACTCTGTCTGGTGAGTGTCTTTTTCACATTTATAAACAAGTGTGTTTAAATTGTTTAGTATGGAATTAAACATTAGAGAACAGTTGTCATGGGACTTTTTATACTTGTGATTTTACTCCAAAATAAATTAAAATGTAATTTGTCTCATCACCACTCATATCACGTCTTCTTTATTCTTATATTATCCAAAATGTATTTTGATTCTTTGGTTAATAGCATACCTTAGAAGGAGTAAACTGCAATAAAAAGATTCAAATTTACAACTGACTTCTGGGCATGTGTTTGATTTGCTTGTAGTATTTGGTTTACATGAATATCATCACTTTATCTTTGAATAAAGTAGAAGCAATATGGTTCATGTAATAAGTCAGAAATGATTCATTTTGTAAAAAACTGTTGTCCTTATAATCTGGCTAATTTTAGAGAATCACTTCTCATTAATGCATGTAATCTGAACAAATAATTGTCCTACAAAATTACATGTCGTTTATAGATTTGATTGAAGCACTTTCATATATATGAAAGAGGCATCGATTCTTTCCAGGTTCATTATGGGATTGTTTACCCATTATGGGATTGTTAACCCTAATTGATACCTTTCCATATACATGGTACAACTATTCCCTGTCATAGTGTCAACCATGTAAAATCACTGGTAATGAGTTGCTTTAAAGGCTGTTAGGGCTGTTGTACTTGCAGCAAAGTATGGATTTATGTATGTTGTATTCAACTTTCGGATAGACATGATAGAAGAATGGACATGATAGAAGAATGTTTTAACATTTAAATTCAACACAGTCAAACAGCCCAACTTTCTTTTGCAATTTAAATTAATTGTAATGATAGACTACACCATAAAAATGCTTATGATTAATAATTAACAGCATCAATATAGATATCTGAGGCTGATTTACACACAAATTAAATAAAATCAAAACTGCTTAATACTCCCAAGAATAAATACAAACAACCCTTGCCCAAGGTATGTTAAGAAATTGCAGACCATTATAACTCTATACACCATTCTTTACCTAAGAAACAAACAAACGATCATAGATAAAAGTTCTTTTTATGAAGATCCTGTTACGTTCTAAAGCTAGCTACTTTAATATACTGTGGATTCATTTATTTTGGTGGGTACTTATTTTTGTGGATTGAGACAAACTTGCATTTTGTGGATATTTGATTTCATGGTTTTGCCAATGTCTGCAAACAACCTTATAGAAAATTTGTAATTCGTTGAACATTTTAATTTATGGTTCATCTGGACTCAGGAAACTAACGAGTTTGGTACCCCACGAAAAATAATGAATCCACAGTACTTCTTGATTACATGCAAAATTGCATCTTTCTCTCTAGACAGGTGGTTCAAAATCTAAAGGAATTGTAACGTTTTCCTTTATACAATGTTATATGCCATAATATGGTCTCTTCATTTGGTGCTGATGAATTTGTCTATAGAACTCTTAGATTTTGATTGTACATTGCTTTCTGTGCCATTAAATATATTGTTAAGAAATATAAGTTTCTTCATATTCCAACGTCATTTCTAAATTTCCGCAGGAACAAATATTACAGTATTTGTTGTGTATGGAATAAAGGTTTTAGAATATATTTAGGAACAGATGTAATAGCAAAGTTTAAAACATATGTTTCAAGGGGAACTTTTACTAGGCAGAACAAATAAACATTGACAAATCAGCATCTCCTTGTATTCATGGTTGTACAGTCTGACTGTCAAATAGATAGAAAACACATAAAATCATAGCTCATCTTGATATAAGAGTATAGATATTAGTTTGCTTTTATTATGCACTCTCTACTTTTATTATACTGTTGTATCATTTTAGAATATCCAGAAATGACCGTTTCAAGTAAAGGTGAATTGATTTTCCTGACAAAACATCCTGTTAACAGCATAGATGAAAGAATCAAGAGACCTTTGAAAAGTATACTGAGTGGCAGTATACATATGAGCAAGGTATATTTGTACATAAAATGCTATGTATGTAGTATTTTATTTGATTTCTAGAATACAGATCTAAGACTGCACCAATGTTGATTTACCTGTAGGACAAAACCTCCTTAATAATGCATGTATTAGAATTGTCAGCTTCTATATACTAGAGGGAAGTTGAAGAATACACCTTCTTAGTGTCCTGACTATAATAAGGGTAATGGTAGCGTGCGTAAATTGTTGTTGATTTAGCATTGCCTAGGAAGGTAATACATTGTAATAAGTGCCAGATGAATTAACACATAGAAACATCTAAAAAATTTATTTGATATTTCCCAAATTCATATTTTTACTCCATATGTCTACATGTATGAACCTAATTTTATTTTATTGTTTAGACCTTTATAGTCAGTAAATATGTATAAAACATCTTTACCCCTTATACTGTAACCATTTCAATTGAAGTACGAAAGAAAGAAACCAGAAGTAGATGTAGCTGGAAAGATGAAGGAAATAGAAGGCAACATCACATGTATTAAAAATGAACCAACAAAAGGTATGTTGAAGTCATATAAATCTTCAAATTAAAAAAAATGTTGAATATATTTTATATAATTGAATGGCTAAGTTTTACTATTAAACAATTATGCATGAACTCTCTTGTAATAGGAAATCCTTTATATTATCAAAATCTTCATACATGTTCTGCTATTGAATATTGTCTTCCTGTACACTAATTCTCCAATAGTACTGATTATCAAGAATTACGGTGTTCCAAATTTTACAATTTGTTATGATTATATATGGAAAGTCATTACATGTATGATATAAAAATATGCCTAGATATTGATAACTTGAGATAACTTAATTTATGCTGGAATTTTTGGACGGGTCAGAACTTGTTCTAAACCTTTCCTAAGGCACCGACCTCCCCAGTAACTTGTAGCACAGGTTAGATACTAAATCTACAAAATGTTTACACACTGAAATATAGTTCCTTATAACTCTCATGTCTTGTACATATGAACACATTTTACTCTTAAAAATTTGGGTTATATTTTGGAGCAGTTCATTCAAGTATATATATATGTATGTCTTTAAGGTGTGTTGATGTAGAGGCTATTTTTATGCCCCATTTATGGGCAGTATGTTTTCTGGTCTGTTCGTTGTTCCTCCTTCCATCCGTTCTTCTGTTTATCCGTCTGTCCCGCTCCAGGTTAAAGTTTTGGTTAAAGTTTTTGGTTGAGGTAGTTTTTGATGAAATTGAAGTCCAATCAACTTGAAACTTAGTACACATGTTCCCTATGATATGATCTTTCTAATTTTAATGCCAAATTAGAGATTTTCCCCCATTTTCACGGTCCACTGAACATAGAAAATGATAGTGAGGATGGGGCAAATGTGTACTGCGGACACATTCTTGTTTTAATTTGATTAGGTAAGAGTAATGATACAAATCCAGTATGATTGATGACTGTTATGATCACTAAATAATCAGAGACAAGGTGGGGCTTTAATTGAAGTGCCACACCTCCTTGAATGACACTAAAATATTTACCACAGTACTAATCAACATTACTCTTACATAATTATACAGACCCTTCATTGAACATCTCAATACACCCTTAATACACAAATATTTCACCTCATAATTGAATGCACAAATGTATACATTAGATGTTTGATAAAGAGAAATGAGAGATTTATTAATTGCCTACTACTTTTGATTTTATACAGTTACTACGTAAAGTGAATCTGTAGATTATGTCTGAAAGATAGATTAATTAAGGATTAACAAGACATTTTTTCAAACAAAAAGACAAGATAGGAAATCTAAATATGAATATATAAAAGGTATTACAGTGAGTCCTATAATTTACTTGATAAATCTGTGCAATAATCATGAACTAATCAATAATTTAGGTTAGTACAGTGTTTGACTTGAAACAGCCAGTAAAATTGTAAAACTCCTAAATAGAGTAAACAATTTATTTATAGTTTATTCCCTTTCAAATCTCTGTTAACCATTTTAGTTGTTTGAATATAAGAAGTGTATTTTTGCAATTAAGAAGCCATCCCCGTTTCAATAATAAAAAAAAAAAATGTTGAAAAGGTACGTGTACATTTTCAATGCCCTTTCTGGAAATTATTTGAAATATGAATTGACTAAAATAAACTACAACTTTTAATCTTCAGTGTCATACATATGGTAATTGTTTTCAAAATCAATAAAAAATACTCAGAGGAGAAAAATAATAAACTTTCTAACTTGACCCAAAACAACCTTTTAAGATTTAAAGCTTAAAGTCTATCTGTTGGTCCCATGTCCTACAAAGATAATTAATTGATAAGCTTGATTTATAGAAGAATTTTTGTTTTGGAATTACTTCTGTCTCAAAGGTGAAACATGTAACAATGAACATTATTTGGTAAAAATATAAAATGCAATTTAAACAAAATTGTTGCGCAAATATAAGGACCCACTATCATTGATTCACATTTAGCTCATTTTATCTACTGAAAAGAGTGCTTATCCTTCTAAAGACCTGCAGTTTATGCAATTGTCAGCAATAGTGCTTTATTAATGTTCTTTTACGTCCGTGCTTTTGATTATTCAAACTACTCTTACAATCTTTCCATGAGTGATTTACATCACTTTGATTTATTATAACAATCATGACAACAAAACAAATTCACCAAAATTTTGAAAGTGTCAAATGCTAGCCTTTAGACTTTTGGTAAATGGCTAGTTTATATGTTGCTTTATCAGTATTCTACTCCGTTAGTCAACCTCCAAATTATTTTGGATTGCATTCCATAAGTGTATGTGTGAAGATATGTTTTTCTGTATAATGCATAGAAAGTGTTAATTGAGTTAAGATCTCAACATTAAAAAATACTACTGAATTTATTTTGAGCCTGAGTGAGTTGGCTTATATCATTCTCACCCTTTTATATTTTCATGAGATCTGCATTTTATATGAGATATATTGCATTGATAATTTGTGAAAAGAATGCATAGAAGAAAACAAATAGGGGAATTATAGTTTAAGGAGATTTGCAATCCACATTCAGTGAACTGCTAAATATATTTTAGCTGAAATTATCATGTCTTTCTTTGCTTAATTGAGTTTTTAGCTCACCTGACCATCACTTGGCGTCTGTCTTCGTCCGTCGTCCCGCGTATGTCGTCCGTCCTCTGTAAACTTTTACAAAAATCTTCTCCTGAAATTACTGGGCCAAATTTAACCAAACTTGGCCACAATCATCCTTAGGGTATCTAGTTTAAAAAATGTGTCCGATGACCTGGCCATCCAACAAAGATGGCCGCCATGGCTAAAAATAGAACACAGGAGTAAAATGTATATTTTGGCTTATATCTTTGAAACCAAAGCATTTAGAGCAAATCTGACAAGAGGTGAAATTGGTGATCAGGATCTGAAATTTTCAGACGAATCGGACAATTTGTTGTTGGGTTGCTGCCCCTGAATTTGTTATTTTAAGGAAATTTTGCAGTTTTTAACCGGATTTTTGTGACAAAAATGTCGGTTATTGATTTGGGGATGTACGGCGGGCAGCCGGGCGGGCGGGCGGCCGGGCGGGCGGGCGGCCGGGCGGCAATCAAATGTTGTCCGTGCATTAACTCATGAACCGTTCAACCAAAGCTTTCAAAATTTTAATATGTTATTACTGACAACTATACGAAGGTCAAGTTCAATAATGGCGATTTTGACTTTTAGCGTTCAGGAGTTATGGTTCTTGAAAGATTGAAAAATGGAGTTTCCAGTCGTGTCCGTGCATTTATGCATGAACTGTTCTACCAAAGCTTCCGAAATTTTAATATGCTGTTACTGATGACAAAATGGAGGTCAAGTTCAATAATGACGATTTTGACTTTTACTGTTCAGGAGTTATGGTTCTTGAAAGATTGAAAAATGTTTTTTCCCGTCGTGTCCGTGCATTTTCTCATGAACCATTCAACCAAAGCTTTTGAAATTTTAATATGTTGTTACTGATGACAAAATAGAGGCCAAGTTCAATAATGACGATTTTGACTTTTACCGTTCAGGAGTTATGGTTCTTGAAAGATCGTAAAATGGCGTTTCCATTCAGGTTGTTGCATTTACTCATGAACCATTCAATCTAAGCTTTTCAAATTTTAATATGTTGATACTGATGACAAAATGGAGGTCACTTTCACCATTCATCAGTAATGGTTCTTGTGATATAGCCAGGACACAAATAAATGTTAATAAATCCGGTTTGCTGTCGTTGTGACAGCCTCTTGTTGGTTATTATCTTGAATACTATTATAGATAGAGCTAAACTGTAAACAGCAATAATGTTCAGCAAAGTAAGACCTACAAATAAGTCAACATGACCAAAATTGTCAGTCAACCCCTTAAGGAGTTATTGCCCTTTATAGTCAATTTTTAACAACTTTTCGTCATTTTTTGTAACTTGTACAAAAATCTTCTTCTCTGAAACTACTTGGCCACAATTATCATTGATGTATATAGTTTAATGTTCAGCAAAGTAAGATCTAGAAATTAATAAGTCAACATGATCAAAAATGTTAGAGGACCCTTTAAGGAGTTATTGCCCTTTATAGTCAATATTGTCATTGAACAACTTTTCGTCATTTTTGTAATTTGTACAAAAATCTTCTTTTCTGAAACTATTGGCCAAATTTAACCAAACTTGGCCACAATCATTACTAGGGTATCTATTTAAAAAAAAGTGTCTAATGACCCAGCCTACCAACCAAGATGGCCGACATCAGTAAATACAGTAACAGGTGTGCGACACAGGCTCTTGAGAGCCTCTAGTTTGAGTTTATAAAGGAAATTTAAAGTAGGACTTATAAAAGTTCAAAGTCAGCACTAAAGTGCTCAAAAGGCTTTAGCACAAACCACAGGCTTTAAATTTGACACAAATATTTTTCAAATAACACAAAATTTAACACTGAGTTTGAATTTCAGGGTCTCCAAGATTAAATGAATGCTTTATGGCGCTAGTGAACATTCTTCAAATACTACCAGATAAGACACTTACATTTGTTGCAGAACATTACTTTATGAAGTTGAACTTAAGGTAAGATCAGATACATGCATCTGTTATTTTTGTTAAATACTTATGTAATAACTTCTACACCTACTGAATGGGTTTTTCAAGAACTGTCAATATACTTATTTTATGAAGCTATGTATAGTAAAATTAAGCTGAAAATTTATTATGTTATATAATATGTCAGATATTGTAGAACATAGATGTACATTAATATTTATTTTAGACTCCAAGAAAAAAGACAGTCTACTGTTATCATGTTAGATGCATATGGATCATTGACAAGTCAGAAGAGTCAAGAGATCGTTGGTAAAATGATTTTCCTTAGAACCAAACTAGATCCTGATTTGATTGTACAGTACATGATACATGTTGTTGGCGCTCATGACCCACCACACCCAGTAAGTTGTGTTGTCAAGTAAAATATAAAAAAGCATAAAAATTCAACATTTTATCCACTTCAAAAAATGTTGTACATACTTTTATTTCAGGCTTGCATAAGAGATAGTTTTGTTTTTATTTATTTTTATTCACTTAAAACGAAAATCAAAGAAGGTGAGACACAGGTGTTGTTTTCGCGGTTGTGTTGTTGTCTGCATCACTGATTGTTAAGTTTTCTGCTTAAGTTAGTTTGATAGGAACTACTTGTGAAAAAATTATGATAATTTCTTCAAAGTTGCATTACCATCAGTTTGATGACTATTTTGAGGCCCTGCACCCTAGGTCATCGTTAAATAATAGCGACTCTCAATTAAGAAGCAATGTTTCAGTTTTCTGCTCAGGTTAGTTTTATAGGAATTACTTATGAAAGACAATGATACTTCCTATAAAGTAGCATCACTATCAGTTCATCTTTTTTTATTGACCATTTTGAGGACTTGCCACCTAGGTTAAAGTCCAGTATCTTTCAATTAACTATCATTGTTGCTGTCCGTCAGATGTCTTTTTTTGAAAGTTTTGCTGACAGACAATACTTATTTCTGTGTCAACAGTTTTAATTTTTTAGGGGAGCAGGTTCTGATAAATTTTCTATCCCAATTGTCCAAAAGGTCAATATGAGATTTTTATTTTTATGCCCAAGTTGTTATGCCTCACTTTGGGGCATTATGTTTTCGGTTCATGTGTCTGTTGGTCTGTTATTCTGTTCGTTTGTCCGTCTTTCTCCCTAAAGGTCAAATTTTTTATGGCAAGGTAATTTTTGATGAAGTTGAAATCCAACCAACTTGAAACTTAATAAACATGTTCCCTATGATATGCTCTTTCTAATTTAAAGTTAGAGTTTTGACCTCAATTTCACGGTCCAAGCTGCAAAGGCCATTGCTAATAAATAGATTGTAGCTCAAGATCAGTTGATGACTGAAACATGTCAACAGAAAACATCTTTAGTGACTATTTTGTATTATCTTGGTGGGTCTTACAATTCTGGTGTTTCTGTTCTAACTGATACCATAATGATATTAGGATTTATTGTCCTCTGTTGACTCCATTATTCAGCACAATTGACACCAATTTCAACATTTCATTTGTAATTAATGTCTATGGCACCTTCTAGTATAATTTATTTTTCAAAACATAATCTTCAATCCAAAATCAAGTGAAGTCCATATATTAAATACTACATTGTATAAGCAATAGGTCTACTATATTTAGTGTATGGAATGATTGTAAGGTGTACATGACTAACTGTCATGTTTGTCATCTGACCTTAACCTCATTTTAATGGTTCAGTGATCAAAGTTTAGTTTTTGAGTTAGGGTCTTTTTTATCTAGCCTTCGACTTTAGTCGTCGTCGGCAGTGATCAAAAATATTCACTCTGTGGTTAAAAGTTTTAAAATTTTAATAACTTTCGTAAACTATCCTGGGTTTGTACCAAACTTGGACAGAAGCTTGTTTATGATTATAAGATAGTATCCAGAAGAAAATTTTGTACAAATAATATTCCATTTTTTCAGTATTTTACTTATAATTGGACTAAGTGTTTCTGCTGGGAAACATTACATTTACTCTGTGGTTAAAGTTTTGAAATTTTAATTTCTTTCTTAAACTATCCTGGATTTGTACCAAACTTGGACTGAAGCTTGTTTATGATCAAAAGCTAGTAACTAGAAGGAAATTTTGTTAAAATTTTGTACCTGTTTATCTGTATTTTACATATAAATGGACTCAGTTTTTCTTCCAGTTAACATTACATACAGTCTGCAGTTAAAGTTTTTAAAACATTTTTTAGATTCATAAACTATCCTGGATTTTTACCAAACACTGGACAGAAGCTTCTTACAATCAAAAGATAGTATCAAGAGGAATACTTTTATTGATTTTTTTCCTCATTTTTGTTGAGTCTGCGATTAACAACAAAAGTAGGCGAGACACTTGGTTCCGCAGAACCCTTACAAATTTTTTCTTAAACTATAGGATAAAAAATATGTAAACTATTTGTTGTATGGAAGGATTGTATGCTGTATATGTCAGCCCGACATGGTGCATTTGACCTTGACCTCATTTTCATGGTTCATCGGTCAATGTTGAGTTTTCTTGGTTAAATAGGTTTTTTAGAAACTATAAGGAAAAGGTCAACTATATTTAGTGTATTGAGTGATTGTAAGGTGTACATGTATTTCTTGTTTGGTTTATATGACCTTGACCTCATTTTTTTGGATCATGTTAAGTTTATGTGATAGTTGTTGTAAAGCTTTATATTTAGGACTAGCAACATAATATCAATGGTTAGTGAAGAAGGTGAGACATATTAGCATGTGCACAATGGTTAGTGAAGAAGGCGAGACATACTAGCATGTTCACTATTTTAATAGTACAGAACTTGCGAGACATTTAAGCATGTGTATTCTTCTTTTAAATTTTGCAATCCAAGAAGATTTAAATTGTACAGAATTTGAAACTGAATTTAAACTATATTTAAACTTCACTTGATATTGACTTTTTCAGATAATTTTGAAAAGTATGGAAGATATTTGTTTTCACCCTGAAAAGTATCCAGCATCACTGTATGTTGGAATCTTATATGACAGAGTTATGTTAGCCTTAGGAGCTGCTGCAAGGAAATTATATGATAGTGGTGAAATAGAGAGAGCAAAGAACATAACTTCAAAAATAAATGAATTAGTAGGATTCCATGGTAAGAATTTTAATCATTTTCTAATAACATTTATTATACGACTGCAAAAATTAAAAACTTTTTGGTTGTATATATTGCTATCACGTTGTTGTAGTTGTTGTTGTCATCAGCGTCATCTGAAGACAGATGGTTTCTGGATATTAACTATAGTATAAGTAAATAGAAATCAATAAAATTTTAACACAAGGTTTATAACCTAAAGGAAAGTTGGGATTGATTTTGGGGGTTATGGTCCCAACTATTCGGGAATTAGTAGCCAAAAAGGGGCCCAAATAAGCATTTTTGTAGTTTCCAGTCAATAACTTGTGTTAAAGTGTATGAATCTCTCTGAAACTATACCAGAAGTTCTCATACTACAAAGGGATGGTTAGGATTGACCTTGGGGAGGGGGTGTGGGGTGTGTTATGGTTCAAACCATTTTAGTATGACAACTGAAAACTTTGATAAACATGTTGGTAATAAATCTTTAGTTATGAGGCCAAAATTCCAGCTATAAATTTTCAAATCTTCAGTTGTAACGTCACAACTGTGTCACATGTATGAACAGTCAATATTTTTGTTGATAGTCACATTTTTATTTCAGATCCCTGGTTGTACAGACAAAAGAGATCCATTCAGACAGAAATAGAAGAAGAAGATTATGATAAAAAGCATGTGATTCTGTTAGAAAGTCTTGGAAATGCTGCTATTGACCATTCCTATGAGTATATTGTTTCTCATATCAATGCTACTAACTCACCCTGGATCAAAAGAGCAGGGGTGCATGCCCTCAGGAAATATGATAGTGAGATGGTAAGATATCTAATAGGTGTCTTTTATTGAGTAAACTCTATATATTTCTGAGTAAATGCTATCAACAAGGGGCATTCAGATTCTTTTGAAAATCCTTAAAAAAGTATATTTAAATATGATATGAATTATTTTAGTCTTCGAGGTGGTGGTCCACGTACCCTCAAACTGTTATTTCTTCTGCATAACTATGTGATATTGTGTATTGCAACAATAATATTTTTATTTAAAGATTAGAAAGTAAAATGCTTTTTAAACAAGACAATGACATATAGCTGTACATTTTTTTTAATAATGATAGATACCAAATGTACTTGTTCATTGACAAATATTTCTCTTTGTAATAACTGAAAATGAAATATCAAGTTGAATCCGATGGCAAAGGTGTAATTACTGTAACTGTTACAAAAATAAAAAAAATTAAAAGGTCAAATAATATGCAAAGTTAAAAAGCATTGAAGTCCAAAAATTCGTTAAGGTTATGCCAAAAACAACTGTGATAATCTATTCCAAATATGTCAACTGCAAAAAATTAAAAGAAGATTAATATCAAACTGTCCAGCAATTATACTGGTCAAGAATACAATAACCTATGGTTTATGATTGATTTTCTGTTTTCAAAGAAAGCAACTCCTCACTTAACTTGGAAAGTATAAAGGCAATGTTTAGAATTTTTCAAAAGGTTTTTATTAAATTGTAAACGGAGAGCATGTATCTACTCTACACATTCATAGTGTCATCACCGGGAATCGAACCACGGTCGTCTGCGTGACAGTCAGTGCGTTAAGCCACTGAGCCAAAGAATCGATTCCCTAGCTCAGTTGATTAAGACTGGCTTTATATGTTCTACCTGTACTGAGGGGAAGCAACCCCGCTACAAAATTATCAATTTAAAAAACCCAGCTATTTGAGAATGTCTATAAAAAAATTACTTACAGTTACAAGTACACCAATTTGCAACATTTATGTTTTGTTAGATCTATTGTCAATTAGCTATTCTGGCAAGGCAGTTAAGACTATTTTCATGAAAAAACATTGGTTAAATTCACACAATATATCATGCATCTTTTGGTTTTCTGGTCCAGTAATGAAAATATGACTTGCCTTACAATATTTTTGAAATAATTTTAGGCAGCCCAAGAAATATTGAAGATATCTTATAGAGATGACAGTGAAGAAGTCCGACATGAAGCTACCTTGATTTATCAAGCTCATCCTAGATATAGGTATTGTAATCACTAATCCTGCTTCTGACAATAATCTGGATATTTTATTGGCTTATAGATGGCTCTTTTTTGTGTTACCTACAGATGGTATATTGGCTGTGAATTCAAGGTTTACATCTAAATTGTTTATCAATTATCCATGGTTTTTCACACAAGAGGGTGTTGCTGAGCTAAAATCTCCTTGAGCAAATGCCCTGAGATAAGGACTGTGATAGAGAAACATTTGAGTTTGATAATTATAATATAATGATTAACCCTTTCAACGCTATACACGGCATATGCCGCGATGACGTTCGCCGTCCGCCACTGCTATTCGCGGCATATGTCGCGATGACAATAGATTTTTCATCCAGACTCTCAAACCATTCAGTTTTCATTCGGGTTCTCTCTAATTTTTCCTTGTATAAATCGAGGATATACAAGGTCCTGTTTGCGCTTGAAATCCCGGTTATTTTTATTATAAAATCATGCAGTAGAAGGAAAACAGTAGGAAAATAAAAACAAATATTTTGACAAATGCAAATGGCAGAAATCGGAAAATACGCTGTAAATATGAAAATATTTCAGCATTTCTATTGCAAAACCGACAACGAGGATTAGTTAAAAGGTTTCCTGTTATCTCAACGTGTTTATTACATTCAATTTGTGTGGGAAATATGATTTGATCGATCTTATCGAGACGTAGAAAAAGGGGGGAAACGGAGGTTGACTGAAAATTATGAGGATGGAGCCACTAACTTGCTCCACGATTACATTATACGATGTGTATGGTTCACTACGCTACGGAATTGAGCAACTGGTGTCTTCTTTATTATATGAAAAATAAAACAACAACTTAAATGAAGAGTAAAAGTCGTTTTTATTCAAAATTTAACACAAATACAATAATTTACACCTTTTACCTGATAATTACCTGAAAATGCAGGTAGCCTGATGAAAATTTTAATAAAATAATTGCATAACATTACAGTTCATGCTCTCCTGAACATTTTTCATGCAGTAACTTTGTCTGTATCTTTTATAATAAAAAAGATACAGCAGTTTGAAAAGGAATATTCTTTTCTAATGAATGAACACAAAAAGAATGCAGCAGTAGCAGCCATTTTTCATTTTTTTTTTGTGCAGCGTTGCAAGGGTTAAGGTATTTAGCTTATGACGTCTTTGATATTTACATTGACAAATTCATGTACTCCTTAATTTCTAGCAATAATTTTCTATCTCGAGCGAGTATCATGATATGAAAAAAATCAAATGAAAAGATCAAAGGAATAATATATAAAAAGCAATAAGTTTTACTATTATAACATGAATAAATGCATGTTGATAATTATTGTTACAAAATACCAGGGATTCACATTTAATTTAAGCAGTAGAAGGTCCAATTTTTATTGAAAATTCACTTTATAAAAAACAAAACAAAACACCCATCATATCTTACTAAAATTAACCTCATTTTCCCCCTTTTTCTAACACTATATGCTGTCATAACACATTGTACCTTTATAATTTTTAGCTCACCTGGCCTGAAGGGCCAAGTGAGCTTTTCTTATCACTTTGCGTCCGGCGTCTGTCGTCGTCTGTTGTCGTTAACTTTTACAAAATTCTTCTCCTCTGAAACTACTGGGCCAAATTAAACCAATCTAAGCCACAATCATCATTAGGGTATGTAGTTTAAGAATTGTGTCCGTTAACCCGGCCAGCCAACCAAGATGGCCGCCATGGCTAAAAATAAAACAAAGGGGTACCCTAGTATGGTTAGGGCAAATTTAATCTCACATATATGTTATGTTTTAAATTAGCACTTAGGTTTTACTACCAAAACTGTTTTTCCTGTGACCTATTTAAATCCTATATAATATAGTCCAGTCTATCTAGTACAAATTTGACCCTAAACCTTAAAGTAAAACAGAAGATTTTAAAGTTTTAATCTTTAGCATTATATCTCAAATATACACAGAAAAAAGTTCAACAAAATATAACTTGAGGAAGACTAAAAACTAATGATTTTTTTTTAAATTCCTATGGAGATTTGCATTGAAATTGGAGATAACTTTGTAAAAAAGGCAGAAATATCAATAAAAATTGATACAAAATTATAACTTTACTGCTTCTATTCAACAGAATGCATTGATTCTTGATATTTTAGTCGTCTTTATCAAAGGTGTTTTCATATCTTTTATCAAGCTACAACCTAGATTTCATAATTCATTAGTTGATCATTTATTAAATTTTTCAACATGTCAAGGTAAAGAATCTCAAATTTAATAAAAATAATTAAATTTATATTCTTCTTTTTGTGGTTTATAGTTTCTTTAAACAAGGTAGATGCTAAACAAATATAATTTACAGATATAAACAATACCAAATAGTCACATTATTGTTTCAAAATGGTCACAAAGCCACAAATTTACAATTTCTTTAATGAAAAATGTGCAAAAAATGATAGACTTACCCATCACACTTCGGTTTTGTACATTTCATGAGCAGAAGATGATATAATGTAGTCAAATACAAACTTATAACCCATCAAAATCATGCTTTACATGAATTTTGATAAAATCAACCAGAAACCGAAAAGAAATACTAATTTTTCAGAGTTATCATCCCTTCCCAATGTTAATTTCCATAGGATGATTTTGAGTTTTCTTTCAGATATATTTTATGGGACTTTTTTTGTGTAATTTTGGATCTTAATGCTATAGATTAGAACTTAAACATTTTCTGTTGCAATTAGTTTGAGGGTAAACCTTAGTTTGACTGCACTAATAAGGAAATGAAATCTAATATATTTTTGGGAAAAATGTTAAGATGATTTGTGGCGTGCAACAATTTGAAATTGAAGTAAGTAAGATTACGACTGAATGCAAATTCTTAGAACATGATCATGCTTCTTTTGGTTTTTAAGAAATGAAATATTTGCCATATGCTTCAACTTTCCAAAGAATTTGAAATTATGATTATGTGTTTTCTTCAAATGACAGTATATCAACAAATTGTCAAATCCCAACATGTAAAAGAGATTTAGTATGACTGATAAAAGTTATATATAGTGAAACTCTAGTACTTGTGCATTGTATTTTAAATAAAAGTGCACAAATAACTTTTGAAAAGTTTGTTTTTAACAAAAAATGAATATAAGATAAAAATTTTAATATGTATTAAGATGTCAGCATGGATGACTTCCTTTGTGTGATTTCGATTTTTTGATAGGTATTGGTTCATGTGAACACCTGGTATTACATTTTCACAAATTTACTCATACTTTACCAGGAATTTTATCTGTGTTTCATCACAAAAATATTTTGGTCTTTCCGAGAAATTTGTTAAATTTATTTTATGTCTATGATGCAAAATTATGCACATATGGGCAAGCAATAATATAAGAATTCTTTACCAAACAATAATCAAATTTAAGATTATATAAGTATCATGAGCCTGTCTAATACATGGGTCTGTACTGTCTGTTCTAAAGACTGTTAAATAAAGACTTTAAATACCCTGCCACGTCCTGTCCATATTTTTGTCTGAAAAATCTGACCCTCAATAATGATAAAATTGCATTGAAGAAATTGGGGAGATAATTGGTTCCTCGTTCCAGGAGGTTTAGTGTTGATTTTTATATGCCCATTTACGGGATATACTATGTTATACCATTTTCCGTCTGTCTGTCTGTCTGTCATCAATATGTCAGACATTAACTCATAAATGCTTCAACCAATTTGCATGAAACTTTGGTGAATTGTTTATATCTATTGACGAGATCTCCCTTTCCTTTTTTATAAATTTAAGATATTATGTTTCTGAGTTTTGGAGTTTTATTCATAACATAAAGGTTTTTTTTCCAGTTTTCTGACAATAACACAAAAAAGCTTTCCCCAATTTGCTTCAAACTTTGATAAATTGGTTATATATATTGATATGAGCTCCCAAGATTTTACGTTTGTGAGTTATGGGGTTTTATTCATTATGAAAAGGGGGATTTTCCAGTTTTCGGACAATAACTCTAAAATGCTTTGAGCAGTTTTCCTAACATTTGGGTAAATCTTTTATATCTATTGTAGTAAGCTCCCATTTAAAGCCATAATAAACGAGTGATGGGTGAAAAATACTGTAATTCCAATTCTTGAACGAATGCATACAAACATCATTAACTTAGTTTTCTGTGCACAATTTTATCACTTTTTCGCATAAATATTGTATAAATAGTCAATTTTTTTTTCCATCATTCAGTGTTGTTGCGAATATATGGCAGGTAATTAAAGTTCGTGTTTTGAAGCCGAAGTTTAACGATTGTCACCTGTTTGTTAACAAACAACAAAAAAGCATGGATATTGAGCATGTGTTTAACATGTACAATCAGAAAATAGTTTATATTAAGGACATCCATGCATATTGCGATCACCAGATTTCCATGAGGTGAGCCACACTGAGGTCACTTTGCATATGGTAAATATGTTGGGAATTGCTTCCTAGAAGGAAGCAATAAAAATAAAGTAAACTTCTTCTAAATATGAACAAATTGAAGAATTTTCTTCAGAAAAAAGTATATTTACATAAGTTTTATAATGAAAACTATTCATTGAGTTATAAAAAACATATGCATTATTTCTTTTTAATTTGAGGTTTCTTATGTCAGACTAATTTTTATAAATTTAGATTT
Source organism: Mytilus galloprovincialis (assembly GCF_965363235.1). Classification (NCBI taxonomy): domain Eukaryota; kingdom Metazoa; phylum Mollusca; class Bivalvia; order Mytilida; family Mytilidae; genus Mytilus; species Mytilus galloprovincialis. The sequence goes on along the minus strand of NC_134850.1, from coordinate 39,548,619 downwards.
TACATTTCACAGTAATGTAAATTTATGTATAAATAAGAGTGATTTTCAAGTTTTTGAACAATATCCCTAAAGTGCTATGAGCAGTTTTCATTTAACTTTAGTGACTGATTTATATCTATTAAGATATTATCTCCCTTTGGATTTTTTTAAATATCTGATATGGCATTGAGAAGTTATTGGACTTTATTCTTTCGAAACAGGATGGGCAAATCTGCAATGATGGTGCAGTGTTTATTTGGAATATTGTCGTAGCTGTTTTGTTATAAGTTGCTGAAAACAATGATTTATCTTGTCTGACTTAAAGACAAACTTGTATAAGTGTATGAATCTCCATTAAATTTTAGCACAAGGTGCCATACCACAATTGGAATGTTTGGATTGATTTTAGAAGTTATTGTCATAGCTGTTTAGGAATAAGGGGCTAAATAGGGGCCAACAAAAACATTTTTTTTTAGGGTTCAGAAACAATAACTTGTATAACAAATAAGTTTCAGCAATGCCAAAATATAAACATATGGTATCAATAGGATATGTAGGATCATGAGTTTGCATAACTAGATTTATGGCACACAAAAACTAACTTAAGTTATATCGATGATGCAGGTCACAAATGTGAGAGTTATTATTTGGTAAAGATAGCATAAAATGCTATCAAAATCCCAAGTTACTGACTTGATATCTAAATCTTCCAAGGCTTATCACTACCTTTTTGATTCACAAAATATAGTGCATTGATCATAACATTCTATACCTACCCATGAACATTTTCAGAGATTAATCAATGTAATATATATGCTCAGATATTCAAGTCACAAAATAATGTCTTTCCCTTTGTCTGTCCGTCTTTACGTCTGTTGGTCCCATTATGCATGGCTATAAAGCTATTCCACACAACTCTTACAGTTGAAATGTAATGAAGTTTTCTTTTTTCTGGCTGTTTGTACATATATTGAAGGTGTGGTCAGGGTTTTTGTTTTTATTGATATTTGCAATCTTTGTATCTGTCTCCAAGACACAGAGAATGCCTTTGTTATAATACAATAAATTCAGAGTGGAGTAAGGGGTCATCACTAAGTCCAGTTTATCTTTTACTGTGCCCTTGTCAAACTTCATCAACTTGTGGATAGTTCTTCCTCTAATGCTGTGCCCATCTACTGCACTATTTTTTACATATTGCTATCTTTTATCACCAAAATATAAAACACTACATAATATAAGTAAAGATGTTTGTCATAAAGTGATCTATGTTGCACAGTAGTAGACAAATAGCAATATATATCAAGTCATGTTTTGATTTTTAAAAACAAAATCAATGTTGGTAGCTATACCGTATGATGATGCGTCTTCAGAATCATCACTCAACAACTTCTTGTTTGCCTTATACTAAAGGAAGGGCGAAGGTATCATTAGTAACCAGATTCACATGTTATTTTTATGTACACATTCATTTCCTTGATATTGATTGATAATATTTTACTTTTACAGAAGATCAATCCTGTCGGAACAAAATCTAGTACCACACAGTATAGAAAAAAGAGGTTTCTTTGAAGGATACGACTTTACACTTGAAGTACCATCAATAGATTGGAGGAAACTTTTGGGAACCTCCCGTCTTGGAGCGTCATTTGGATTCAATATGGTTAATTTCCTTGCTTTGAGAATAGGTGATATATTATTGACATTATGGATAGAATTAAGATTGCTTCTTTTTTTCCCTGTTAAACCAACCTAACTTTTTAAACCTCTTATTAATAACTGCAGAGGTTTTTTTTTGTTTTGTGAATAAAAAAGGTATGTGTCTCTTTGGCACATTCCCCATTTCCATTCTCAATTTTATGTAGATATTTAAAAAAAAAAATGGCAATATATATTTAATTGTATGTTGCTCATTCTTGTGGGACAACATACTGTGGATTCATTTATTTTTGTGGGTATCAATTTTCGTGGATTGCTGAAAACCTTCATATTCGTGGATATTTGATTTCGTGGTTTTGCCAATCTCTGTATTCAAAGCCTAAAAAGATATATTATTCATCAAAGTTGAAATGAAAATTGGAACATGTTTGCAACTTCTTAGCTTGAGGAATATGATAGGCAATGAATTTGTGAATTTCTTGTCTTCCACTCCTGTAAACTGTATAGCTGACTCGATTTATCCAAGAATAGATTTATCCAAAATAGATATATCCAAGAATATAAACCACACTTGGCCACAATCATCATTGGGGTATCTAGTTTAAAAAATGTGTCCTGTGACCCGGCCAACCACCCAAGTTGGCCACCATTACTAAAATTAAAACATAGGGGTAAAATGTAGATTTTGGCTTATATCTCTAAAACCAAAGCATTTAGAGCAAATCTGACAGGTGAAAAACTGTTTTCCTGAAATTGATGAATCTGACAACCCATTGTTAGGTTGCTGCCCATGAATTGGTAATTTTAAGGAAATTTTGCCATTTTTTGATATTATCTTGAATATTATTATAGATAGAGATAAACTGTAAACAGCAATTATGTTCAACAAAGTATGATCTACAAATAAGGTAATATGACCAAAATTGTTAATTGACCCCTTAAGGAGTTATTGCCCTATATAGTCAATTTTTAACAATTGTTCGTAAATTTTTGTAATCTTTTACAAAAGTCTTCTCCTGAAACTGCTTAGACTAATTATACCAAACTTGGCCACAATCATCATTAGGGTATCTAGTTAAAAGAAATGTGTCTGATGACCCCACCTGCCATCAAACATGGCTGACATTGCTAAAAATAGAACATAGGGGTAAAATGCTGTTTACAAAAAAATATCAGGTAAGCGACACATGCTCCTTAGATATTTGTTCTTTGGGAGGTTGTTGAACTTTGTCATTTTTTGGAGTATTTACTTGCATAAGAGGTGCATAGTGTTTCCTCTAATTCCTCTTATAAAAGTGAATTATTGACCTATGCACTCCCATGCTCAACTCTTTATATCACTTTGCATCTGAGGGGGTATCATTAATGTCTCCCAGACACAATAATATCTGAAAGTAAGTCCTACTTTCATTTGTTTTCCACTAGGACTCTATAAATTGATTTTGAAACTTCTGTAAATTATGGTTTCTTTTTGAGACGAGCCAATTATTGTGATCATACAAGAAATATGGTTTAAGCAAACTTTTACAATCAGAGTTGTGTTGGGAAAAATACAATTTTAAAAACTTTAATGTTAACAGATTTTTTCCTCAAAAATGTTTATCTCAAAGATTTTTGAGTGTTCAGATGAATCAATGCAGTTTGTCTGACCAAAAATCTGACAATCCATTGAAAAATTTCATGATGCCTCAAAATGAAAAAAATAACATAAGCACAACATGGACATTTTCCGCTGAGATTAAGGATCCCATTCCAAAATATAGTAATTTAGGCTACTGGGTCCCTGATAATTGTTTTCCCTGGTCTTGGTTTGAAAACCAAACATAAAAAAGAACCTGCATTTTATTTAAGAATTGAAAAGAGGCTAAAACCTTTTAAATGTTAAGAAACAACTTACTGGCTCATCTTCATTTTTCTGATGTCAGTTTAAAAAAAAATGGAATTTATCTAGAACCGAGCTTGAAAATTATTTGCTATTGAAGTGAATAAATGTATATCATCTAAAAGATTTAAGGGATCTTGAGACACCTAGTAGCTACTTTCATAAATAATAATTAAATCAAATATATTTTTTAGCTCCATTGTCTGGCCATTTAAAAGTCAATGTACACGATGAAGCATATGCAAGACTACACTTGGGAGTAATTGGAGAAAATGTTGATATTATTCAAGCATTATTGTGTTTTAAAGGAGATACAAATTACAACATCAACATTTTACAGGTTAGTTTATTGTTTGCCACAGTCTCACCACAGTACATTATCAAAGGTTTATTTTATTTGTAGCTGTTTCATAGAATACAAGTTCCTTTCCAATACTTATGTTCCAAATGCTAGAAATATTCTCAAATATAATTTGCACATGAAGAAAGAGTAAATAATTTGATCCAGGGGGAACACATACATAGTCAGGGGGTTCAAGGGGTTTGTAATATCCCCCCCCCCTTTGAAAACAAATATGCACAATCAAATATGACGTTCTGTTTTAATTGTAACTGTTAAAGTTGAGTATGATTGTATCCAACCCCCCCTCAGAGGAGGACTTCTGATGGAGGAACAAAATTAATATACATTGACTACTGTTGATATTCCTCACATTTTTTTCTCCATTACAAAGTATTTAAAAAGTTACTGGTTTTATCACTCCAAAATCTTTAAATAAAGAATTTATTATTATTATTATTATTATTATTATTATAATATGTTGAACTACTCAATATAAGTTTTGGGGTTTGTATCTTTGCTTAATATGTTCACACTGTTTGTTTGAAATGGCTGATTGATCTTGTTTATATATAGAAACATGAATTAATTAACATACAATGTTGAAAAAACCTTAACAGTTAAGAATCATTGTCTGTGTCCAAAAAGAACTACAATTTGGAGGAATCTTGTTTTGTTTGTTCATGTGTTTATCAGCTCTTTATACCAAATCTATTGCATATGTACTGATTGATACTTTAGTTTGGGCAATTACTGAAGCTGAAGGTATATGCTTAGATTGGTACTCTATGTGATTCGTCTTTATGTTATCTCTTCTATCTTGTATATATACTTAAAATGTTCATTTCTTTTGAAGGAAGATGATATAAAGTTCATAGTCAAAATTGTAACAAGATTTGATGAAGCTATACAATCAATTTTGGGAGGCATCAATGCAGGAATCAGACTGATAAAATATTTAATAGAAGGAAAAATTAATTTGTATGATCTAGTACTTACATTTGTTGATTCATTAGTGCAGCTTCCCAAACGGGTAAGTAATTAAACCAAGTTAAAAATAATAGAAAGTCTACATATGCCAATCCTGTCAACTGATTTTGCATGTCAAGCACAGCCAGGAATTTAAGAGCTCATATGAGATTTATTTATTGTTATCCAGTCAGACCAGTTAATCAAATAACCCTAATTTTGACATTGGACCCATGTCAACTATATTGTTGTGCCTTGAGACTTGTTCGATTTCATTAGTTATTTGCCTCTCAATATAACCTGTAAATTTGTAATTCTTCCAGGAAAAAAATTCAACTCTTTGTGTTAACTATAAGATTAAGTGGCAAATAAGGTGCTTGGCTTCCTTTGACAGCTATGGTGTCAAACACACTGTTAATTTACACTAATAACATGAGTCTTAGGTCATGATTTGTGTCTTTCAAAGATGTTTGACAACAAAATTGAGTTACTCCCCTTTTTTAGCTTACCTGGCCCGAAGGGCCAAGTGAGCTTTTTCCATCACTTTGCGTCCGTCATCAGTCGTCGTTAACTTTTACAAAAATCTTCTCCTCTGAAACTACTAAGCTATATTAAACCAATCTTGGCCACAATCATCATTGGGGTATTTAGTTTAAAAAATGTGTCCCGTGACCGGGCAAACCAACCAAGGTGGCCATGGCCACCATGGCTAAAAATAGAATATAGGGGTAAAATGTAGATTTTGGCTTATATCTCTGAAACTAAAGCATTTAGAGCAAATCTGACATGAGTAAAATTGTTTAATCAGGTCATGATCTATCTGAAATATTAAGATGAATCAGAGAACCCGTTGTTGGGTTGCTGCCCCTAAATTGGTAATTTTTCAAAGAATTTTTGCCGTTTTTGGTTATTATAGATAGCTATAAACTGTAAAACTAAACAGCAATAATGTTCAGCAAAGTAAGATCTACAAATAAGTCAACATGACCAAAATGGTCAGTTGACCCCTTAAGGAGTAACTGCCCTTTATAGTCAATTTTCAAAATTTTCAAATTTTTTGTAAATTTTGGTAATCTTTTACAAAAATCTTCTCCTCTGAAGCTACTAGGACAAGTTTAACCAAATTTGTCAACAATTATCATTAGGGTATCTAGTTTAAAAAATGTTTTCTATGACCCTGCCCGTGAACCAAGATGACCGACATGGCTAAAAATAGTACATAACGCAAAATGCAGTTTTTGGCTCATATCTCTGAAACAAAAGCATCTAGAGGAAATCTATTGAGGATATAATACACCTAATCGCTATTTATTCCATTCCGGATAAGTTCTAAAATTACACAACTTTTTCATCCAGTTGAAGCTATCTGGGACCCTGTTTAAACAATTCACCACCCTTACCAAAAAGTGCTAACATGTTGCACATAAGTTGCACATAAGATGCTCACGTTAGAAACTAACATGATTGCACACGAGTTTTTTAACATGCAAATTAGGTGAGCATTTTGTGAGCAAAAAAATTGCACATATGAAACTAACCTAATTTGCATGTTAAAAACCTCACGTGCAACTGCTCATATGAGCTTTTGTTTCACATGTGCATTTTATTAGATTGCTCATATGAGCAGTTGCTCACATGTTGCACACGTGAATATTATAGTTGACCAAAACAAAATGGCTGCTTTAAAAAAGGAATATTTTTCAAATTTAAATGAAAATCTTAAATAATTCAGTTGAAAATAAAATAACTGATACATCATGTTAAAAGAGTTATTCTTTAATTATTGTCAGTTAATTATGATTTTCATATCATTTTTTTTTTTTATTTAAACAATAATCATGATCATGACTAAAAACATAACATTACATTATAAAACTAATAGAGGGACTTGCAAGTTTAGTACACAATGAATGTCTTTGATTAATAAATACTGTATTTCAAAAAGTTTAAAAAGGAAAAATCTTTATACATGTAGTACTTATTTTGAAGCAAGTTACCTGTATATATATTCCCATGAAGGACTTAATATTGTAATATATTTCAAAATCTGACACAAAAATGAAAATAATGAAATAGAAATGATAACTTACAAATAATTAACCACAACCACACTGGTTTTATCAGATTTCAACAATGCCTTTCTTCAAATAGCACAATATAGGACTTAACATTTTCCATATCCATCTACCTCCATTTATTGCATGCTTTTCATGAATTTGAATTTACAGGAAGTACATAACTAGGCATGTCATTTTGAAAAAGCTCATATGAGCAATGATGTAGGTTAGTTTTGAATGGTTAGAAGAATGGAAAAACTTTTCAAAAAACAAAACTAACATAAAACTAACATGGATGATAAAAGCTCACCTGAGGTTTGAATTGCACATGTGAGCATTATGTTAGATTTTTGTGGGCACATATGAACTACCAAACTGCACATATGAGCTACCTGATTTGCATACAATTCTCACTTGCATCTCATGTGCTTCACATGTGAAACTTATGTGCTTTTGTTAGCAATTTCTGTACGGGCATGCATGATACTTTTTAATGAGACCTGTTTAAACTACCGTAAATACTTCAAACAAAATATTTTTTTATTTCAATTTTAATTTTGAAAAAAGTGGATCATACTATATCAAAGTTTCTTGATGATCACTTTCTAAAGTTTTTTCTCCCTCAGCTCACTACTGATGACCTCCATTTTTCGGCCGGTGACCCAAAACAGGAAGTTGTATAAATGACTGTTTTTCCTGGATTGGACTAAATAGCGATAAGGTGTATTGTTCATTAGGTCAAGATCTATCTGCCTTCAAATTTTCAGACCAATTGGGCAACTTGTTGTTGGGCTGCTGCCCCTGAATTGGTAATTTTAAGAAAATTTTGCAGCTTTTGGTTATTATCTTGAATATTATTATAGATAAATATAAACTGTAAATAGCAATAATGTACAGCAAAGTAAGAGCTACAAATAGGTCAACTTGACCAAAGTGGTCAATAGATCCCTTAAGGAGTTATTGTCCTTTATAGTAAATATTTAATAATTTTCATAAATTTGTAAATATTTGTAAATTTTTACCAATTGCAGCTTAAAATGTTGAGTTGTAGCCAGTGTGCCATTTTCCCACTCACAGTACAAGCAAAAATATGATTAGTAATCAGTTGAAATAATATTTTCCACAGTATTTAAACATGTGAAGCTTATCAAAAAAATAGATCACAACCAAATTACTAAAACTTCTGTTGAAAAAAGAAATAATTTTATTTCATATAAATTTTTATTATTTTATAGGTTGCTAATCTAAGAAGTATAGCAATGAAAGCAACAAAGAAAATTGGGGAATATGATCGAAGTGAAATGCCATCTTTTATCAAACCGGTAGAACATTTGATTTTCAAAGTGCAGAAATTTCTTGGAAATTTAAAATCTGATGTTCTTTTATTTTTTAATGTAAGTATATAAGTACTGTAAATTAAGAATCAAATCATGCATAAACCAGGATAATAATGTAAAGAAATAAGAAGATTTGGTTACTGATTGCCATTGAAACAACTCTACCAGTGACCAAACGATGTAGAAGTTAGCAACGGTACTACTACAAGTTGTGTTTTTATGAAACTTTGAAAAACATTTACAATGCAAGATAAATTTTGTTTACATAGAAGTAGATTACTACATGTACTACCAAAAATTCAAATTTGAGTATAAGAAATGTAACTGGACACATCACTACCACTTACGCCTGGTTTCCACCAGCATTCCAGGAATAATACACCTTATATTTTTTTACGAGTTGTGCTATTCATCTTGTGGCACTGTTAAGGCCACACTTAAAAGTATTTTGGTTTGCCCAAACCCTACCCAAAGGTTGAGACAGTGGGTAGGTAGATCGGCATTTTCTATTTTTTTTCAAAAAAAGAAATTGAAGTATCAGATGTTTATAGTCTTCATGCCTATTTGATTAAAAAAAAAAACTTCTTCAAATCAGGACAATAAAAGAATTTGAGTAGGCAGCTTTTTTCTGGGTAGGTAGCGTTTGGTCAAACAAGCCTATTATTTATTATGGCCTTACATAAAAAAAATCTTTAAATTTCAGTTTTAAAAGTGGCAACTTTAAATTCAGAAAATGTTTTTTTGATGAACAATTAGTTTCTTCTGTTGGGCTAACTGTACTCTGTTACATTAAAGATGGGAGAAGCAACATTAAATTCAATTGATTTTAAGATTTTATGTGTGATTTGAATTTTTTAGAAAGTTGGAAGATCTTTCTGTGTTGTATTTTTAATGTAATGCATATGTTTTCTCAAGGAATTAAAAATTTTGCTTATTTTGTGACATTTAATTTTAATGACTGCTTTTTCCCACTATGATTTACTTGTTTAGAAGCCTTTCAAATATGCAAATTTTTTAACCATAGTCAACTGCTTGATTTCATCATAATTGATCTGTTTTGCGTTTTTGAAAGATGAAGCAGGGGCCAATCCAGCTATTTTTTAAAAGGGGATTCCCAACCCATGATGAAAGGTGGTGGTGATGTTGGTTTTTATGCCCCACCTACGATAGTAGAGGGGCATTATGTTTTCTGGTCTGTGCCTCCGTCCGTCTGTCTGTCTGTTCGTCCCATTTCAGGTTAAAGTTTTTGGTCAAGGTAGTTTTTGATGAAGCTGAAGTCCAATCAACTTGAAACTTAGTACACATGTTTCTTATGATATGATCTTTCATATTTTTAAACTAAATTAGACTTTTGACCCCATTTTCATGGTCAACTGAACATAGAAATTAAAAGTGTGAGTTGTGTGAGTTTCAGGTTAAAGTTTTAGGTCAAGGTAGTTTTTGATGAAGTTAAAGTCCAATCAACTTGAAACTTAGTACACATGTTCCTTATTAGTTGATCTTTTTACTTTTAAGGCCAAATTAGATTTTTTACCCAATTTCACGGTCCATTGAACATGGAAAATGATAATGCGAGTGGGGCATCCGTGTACTTTGGACACATTCTTGTTTTAAGGGGGGGGTTATAAAGATTGCAAAACCTTATGCGACTAACTTGATATCTAAATCTTCCAAGGCTTATCACTACTTTTAAGATACACAAAATATAGTGCACTGATCATAACGTTCTATACATCCCATCCATTACATAACTTTAGCAAGGTGCAGGAATCTGTTCTTAAAATATCAATAATGTCATTGTCATTGTTTAAGTGATCTTTAAAAAATAAGGTAATCTTCCTTTGTCCAGAATTAATATTTAATTTGACTTGCCATTATTAAATTAAAGCAAACTTTACCATTCAGTGCTAACAAGCTATTTGTTTATTAATGTGAATAGTGCCTCTGGGTGATAATTGCAGTAATAAGAACTTTCATTTGTAATTGGATACATATAAAGAATGTTTATTTTCCTGAAAACAATAATTAATCTCACATTTTTGTCAATTCTTCATGAATGGTGATAAGTACAGTAATTTCTGAATATTCAGTAAATAGTTACAAATGGATGGTTAAGAATACATTAATGATTTTTTTATTTAAAGGTCACCTTACTCGTTCAAATAAGATTTTCTCATCACTTGGCATGCATTGTTCCATATTTTTCACATTTGTAAAATTTTGAAGATAAAGGGACTGTTTTTTAAATAATGCCCCTGGCATAGGGGAGGGGGCATTAAGATTTACTTGTCCGTCTGTACATACGTTCGAACGTCCAAAAATTGGTTTCGGTTCTCTGACTTGAGTTTGCCTCAACCAAATGTTATGAAACTGGTACACAATGCTTCTAACTGCAAAACACAGATTAAGTTTGAAATTTAGTGGCATCACTTTAACTGTTCTGTGTTATGCCCCTTTATAAAATGGAAAAATTGCAAAATTTTTAGTTTCCGTTATCTAACTTAAGTCTGCTCAACTAAATGCTATTTAACTTATACAAAATGCTTATTACAATAAACGAATATCAATGGTACAATTGTTCAAATTAATGAATCAACTACAATTATGGACAAGGAAGGTAACTTCAATTTTAACCAACTACAATTATGGACAAAGGAAGATAACTCCAATTTTAAAACTTAATTTTCACAATATTATCAACTACAACTATATATGATGCTTCATACAATGCAATGTTCACTGAAAAAATTAAAACAATCTTTACCCATCGGTGCTTGCTTCATCGGTGCTTACATTAAGCACTTTGATTAATGTCCTTCAGTTTTGTTCTTTTATAACCTTATATAGTATTTATAAATGTCAATAGAGTGACTAGATGAATATCACAATAATAAGCAGTGTTCTCCCCAGGATTTTTGGATAGCGCTGTGGTAAGGGCGTAATTTTCAACAATTCTCAATAACTGTTGCGGCGCGCAGTTTGTATGTAATTTATTTGTTATGTGTTTTTCTTATATTATGCTATTGATGTTTTCTTGTGTAATGATGTCCTTATCATGCTCATGGAAGTTACCCCTTTGTTTGTTAGTGTTATTGTCTGGATATAGAAGAAGAGTCTTTTTTTCTCCATTGTAAATTCATATAATCCTCATATTATCTGTGTATAAAACCCAAGGAGAAGTCTTTTTCCATGAAGTGTCTATACCAGACTGCCTATGTGAAGATTTCTTAGCACTAACAGGTGATGTTGCAGAACATGTAGGACCAACAATAAAGTCATTGTCAGCTTCTGTGTTTGGTTTTGCAATCCACTGTAACAGTGAACTGTTAACCTTACGACCGCAAATATTGAAGATTTGAAGAAGTCGTATATTGGTATGACGTTGGCGTCGTTGTCGTCATCCTTGCTGTCGTCGTCCGTTGTCCGACTTTTGGTTTTTGCAATATAACTTTAGTATAAGTATATAGAAATCTACGAAATTTAAACACAAGGTTTATGACCATAAAAGGAAGGTTGGGATTGATTTTGGGAGTTTTGGTCCTAACAGTATAGAAATTAGGGGCCAAAAAAAGGTCCCATATAAGCATTTTTCTTGGTTTTTGAACAATAACTTTAGTATAAGTAAATAGAAATCTATGAAATTTTAACACAAGGTTTATGACCACAAAAGGAAGGATGGGAATGATTTTGGGAGTTTTGGACCCAACAGTTTAGGAATTAGCGGCCAAAAGGGTCCAAAAATAAACTTTGCTTGATTTCATAAAAAAATTAATTATTGGGGTTCTTTGATATGCCAAATCTAACCCTGTATTTAGATTCTTAATTTTTGGTCCTATTTTCAAATTAGTCTACATTAAGGTCCAAAGGGTCCAGAATTAAACTTAGTTTGATTTTAACAAAAAATGAATTCTTGGGGTTCTTTGATATGCTGAATCTAAACATGTACTTAGATTTTTGATTATGGGCCCAGTTTTCAAGTTGGTCCAAATCGGGGTCCAAAATTAAACTTTGTTAAATTTCAACAAATTTGAATATATGGGTTTTTTCAATATGGTGAATCTAACCATGTATTTAGATTTTTAATATTTGGGCCCGGTTATCAAATTGGCCCACATTGAGGTCTAAAGGGTCTAAAATTAAACATTATTTGATTTCATCAAAAATTGAATTCTTGGGGTTCTATAATATGCTGAATCTAACTATGTGTTTAGATTTTGGATATTGGACCATTATAGGTAAATGTCCAATTTAAAATTTTTAAGTTTTTAAGTTTAAGTTCTTAGACCACATTCATTCTGTGTCAGAAACCTATGTTGTGTCAACTATTTAATCACAATCCAAATTCAGAGCTGTATCAATCTTGAATGTTGTGTCCATACTTGCCCCAATTGTTCAGGGTTTCGACCTCTGTGGTCGTATAAAGCTGTGCCCTGCGGAGCATCTGGTTTAGTATAATGATTTCTCAGTTTTCTGATCTTAACGTTTATTAATATTCAAATAGCTTCATCCAAGCTGGACATCGAGAAAGTGAATTTCTCAAGTCGTATCAGCTTGGGGTTTGTATGGATAGTAACTCAAGTAAGCCAGGCAAATTGTAACAAACCCCCGTGTTTGATCGTTTTTAAACTCATTGTTTGTTTAAAGTTCGTAAAACAAGTTTGTGAGTGTCATCGGTAAATGCGGTCAATTTATTTCGTCTCATTTTATTCATATATGCCTCTTTACATTCTTTTAATTAAAAAAAAAAGATGTCATTTTTGAAATCTTTGTTAATTTTGATCTTTCAAAGTCGACATTTTGTAAAATTTATTAGACTGGTCCTGCAGAGTTACTTAATACAACGGAAAAAAATCATTCAGAAATAGTAAACCAGTCGACCAAGTGATCCGAAGTGACATATAAGTAGGAAATTTGAAAAAATTACGAAAAAAATATAGCAACGCGCTTGCGTTTGATGGCGCTGTGGAAAGTTCAATAGAACAGCGGGAAATTGTGATAGCGCTGATAATCGCAGCGCTAAAACGGCCTGTGGAGAACACTGATAAGATCTCCCATTCTGAATTTGATACATATAAGTGAATGCGAACACTTCTGAAATCGCAATAATTAATTCGCATTTTGTCCCTTCGTGGATTGGAAAAAAAGTGCACATAATGATTTCTGAATTTACAGTCAATAGTTACAAATGGATTTCTCAGAATACATAAAAGATTGTTGAGCCTCTAGTTTATGAGAATGCCTCCTTTATTTGTGAATAACATATACACTCTGCTGTACTTGTAGAAACTGTATGAAGCAGTGACTGTCATAATTCCAGAGAATGCCAGAATTATTTTCAAGTCTTTAGAGGACATAGTTTATGGAATTACACATATAATAAAAGAGCCTCTTGGAGCATTAGCAAAAGTTGGGAAAGGAGTTATTCAGTAAGTTCAACTATTTAGATATCTTTTATTCAGGAGATTTGTAAAAGTTTGGTAAAATTCTGTCTGATTGATGGTAAGACACCCACATGTAATGCACTGTTTACCATCTGTCTGTCCATCTGTTGTCAACATGTTGGACAACCACTCAAAAACACTTTAACCAATTTTCCTGAAATTTTGGTGAATGTTTATATATTTATTGATTAATTCTATGAATTACTGATTTTATGTTTAAGAAGTGAGGAATTTTTCTCATAAAAAAATATGGGATTTTCTAATTTTTGTTTACTGTGACTTATAAATTCTTTAAGCAATTTTCATGAAACTTTGATGATTGGTTTATATCTATTGAATTAAGATCCTTTTAGAGTTTTATTTGATAGATTTTTGACATATGACATTGTGGAGTTAAATTTTTATAATTGATAATCAGCACTGCTGTAGTTATAGGAAACTGTGATTAATTACCTTCAGAAAAAACATGATTTCTAGTTAAAACTGCATGATAACAATCACCAAGGCGCTTGATGAACTTTAATAGTGCAGGGATACACTACAGGCAATCATCTCTATCAGGTAAATGACGTCATATAGGTGCACATAATTGACAAACTTTTCCAGTGATACATAACTCGAAAATTTCATGTTTTAGGATTTATTTATCTGTGTTGAGGTTAATTGAGACCAAAAGAACGATACAGGAAGCACTTTCTAGTCTGAAAGGTTAGTAGAGAAGCCATTAAAGGCAGTCTTCAAACTTACTTACTAGTCCAGGCATTTTTGAATTGCTACTACAGACCAATAGAATTTATACATACATTTGTAATTAAAAAAACCAACTTCAGGCATTGTTGATGAAAAAGTTTATTGTGTACACTGTTAAAACACTGCATGGCAAAGTTCTATTTAGGAGATTACTGTTTTGTATTTTAAGCTCCGACGGCATCAATTGGGGATTTGATGGTCGCAAATAAGGTTTACTGGCGATGCGTTAGCGGAGACAGTAAACGGGTATTTGCGACCATCAAATCCCCAATTGATGCCGTCGGAGCTTAACATACAATATTGTTATCTCCATTCTAATGAAACCGACAAAATAACGTTAAAACATGTTTTTAAAATCTGTCATATGCCGTCTGTGCTTGCTCGTTCGTCTCATAGCATCAATTGTCAATTGATGTCATGTAAATGAGTGACGTTATCCAATCAAAATGATCGTTACAAATGTTGTTGCATTAGAATGCACAATGACAGCTTTTAATATACTTTTATCCAGGTTCTAAAATACATTTCTTCAATAATTAAGCTAAAAAAAAATGTTGCAAATTTTGAAAATGTACTGTATTTCTATTTTGATATAGGTCAGTGAAATCTTCAAACTATGTTCGTATGAAGACAAAGGAAATATTGATACTGATAGTTAATGATAAGAATACATTTCTTTGTAAATACTAGTGCTGTGGTACTATACTTATATCTTTATAAATTATAAATGTTCAGATGAAATAAAATGTTTTAAATCTTTTTCATAGAGTTTTAAATCTTTTTCATAAAGTTTTTTTTTCAGAGTTTTATTTTTTTACAGAACCAAATTATTTAAAGACTGTTCCACAAATGATTTGGTAAATTAGAACTGAAAGGAAGAATCAAAATTTTATGAATGATAGGAGTTTCGTAATGTATAAATGATGAAATTATGTCATCTAATACCCACATCAAAATTTTATAAGAACAGCTATATTGCTTTTATTTCTACATATTTTTTATCTACCAGATGAAATATATTTATTTCAGACTCCAAGTTATATTGGCTTGACTTGACTGAAATAGGTGAAATAACGGATTTGTCGGTTACAGTGATGAATCAAGTTTCAGTTAAAAGTAAAGCTTGGGTTAATGAAAACATTGAAGAAGACTCAGTTAGACAATTTACCAAAGGGAAGCTGACTTTGGTAAGAAAATAAAAAAATGCTAGCCTTGCAACAAAAGTATCATAAAATTGTTATTGTTATGTGATATTATTTAAGTGTAATGATTTTCATACTTTTTAATGAAATTTAATTGAACATTTTTCTGAGTTTGAACCATAAAATATATTTTTCATACCAAGCAGCCATTTCATTTTTAAGCCCCCCCTCCCTGGCCTGAAGAGTAAAGTTATCTTTTCTTTTCAATCACTTTCCATCCGTCATCGTTAGTAGTCATTATCATTTTAAAAACCTCTTTCCTGAAACTACTTGCTCAAATTAAAACAAATTAGACCACAATCATTATAAGGGTGTCTAGTTTGAAAAGTATGTCTGATGTCCCCTTCTTTGCCAACCAAGATTGCCATCATGTTAAAATGAAACATAGGGGGAAAATGCAAGTTTTGTCTATTATTTTGAAAACCAGTAGAGAAAATCTGACTGGCAAAAGTGTTTAAAGACCAAACAGCCTATTGTTTATGCACATCAACTAACGCAACTTGGTAGTGACATAAAAGCTCTATGACGTTGTTTCTAGCAATGAAAAAACGTCAAATTATAACGTCCTATTTCGCGTTTTTCACGGATTCCAACATGGTGTACACTTAAAAATACGTCTCCCAAGTAAAGAGAAATTAAGTGTCTAGCTGATATCTTGTGGAAATTTAACACAAATGGACACAAAAGATACTACACTATATTTAACCTTCGTTCTAATAAAAAACAATAAAATATAATTTTTGATCTCTTCTTTTTTACACCGATCTGCATTTCATTTTTAGCTCACCTGGCCCAAAGGGCCAAGTGAGCTTTTCTCATCACTTGGCGTCCGTCGTCCGTCGGCGTCGTCATCCGTCGTTAGCTTTTACAAAAATCTTCTCCTCTGAAACTACTGGGCCAATTTTTACCAAACTTGGCCACAATCATTATTAGGGTATCTAGTTTAAAAATTGTGTCCAGTGACCTGACCAACTAACCAAGTTGGCCGCCATGGCTAAAAATAGAACATAGGGGTAAAATGCAGTTTTGGGCTTATAACTCAAAAAACAAAGCATTTAGAGCAAATCTGACATGGGGTAAAATTGTTTATCAGGTCAAGATCTATCTGCCTTGAAATTTTCAGATGAATCTGACAACCTGTTGTTGGGTTGCTGCCCCTGAATTTGTAATTTTAAGGAAATTTTGCTGTTTTTGGTTATTATCTTGAATATTATTATAGATAGAGATAAACTGTAAACATCAATAATGTTCAGAAAAGTAAGATTTACAAATAAGTCAACATGACGGAAATGGTCAATTGACCCCTAAGGAGTTATTGTCCTTTATAGTCAATTTTTAACAATTTTCATATTATTCATTTTTATTCTTTCACATGCGTAGATTTTGTCTTGTATTTCGCCAATATGCATTTCATTTTTTTTTTATTCTTTCATTTTGTCTTTCATTTGCACCGATTGTGTACAGGTTACCGGGGTTATTAGATAGGTGAAAGTTATTTTTATGTCCAATTTATGTTTTCTGGTCTGTGCGGTCGTTCGTTCGTTCGTCCATCTGTCCTGCTTCAGGTTAAAGTTTTTGGTCAAGGTAGTTTTTGATGAAGTTGAAGTCTTATTATCAACTTATAACTTAATACACATGTTTCCTATGATTTTATCGTTCAAATTTTAATGTCAATTTTTCAAAATTAAAAAAAATTGAGTATTCAGAAGGTCGATAAAAAATTATTCTTAGAAGTTTTGACATACTGTCAACGTATGCATGTAACTAATGTCTGGATGATTCTCGTAAAATAATGTCCGATCTTGCAATGAAGTTAAAATTTATTTAAACTGCTTATTTGACAAAATCTTATAATTATGACAAAGGGTCATTGTCGTTTGTCATTTGTTTCATTTCAATTTGTTTAAGAAGAAATGATACACATTTCGCCTGATCTCACTGAAGCTTACAGCTAATTTCCTACTGTATGTAGATAATCACTTTAGCTAGTTGCTTGCTTTGTTGGTATATTTTGTTAATGTCCAATTGAATTATCATATATACGGTTTACATACCTATATGTGAAGATGTCAATCTTAATTACAAAGCTTGAATAAACATTTATACAAACAAAGCAAGGAAGCCAACCAAAGTTTTACCCTACATGCATTAGGGAATTAGCTGTAAGGGAAAACATATAAAATAGTTGTAAATTTAACTTATGGCAAAAACAATTGCTCCAAGAATAATATCCAACATAAAATATCTCCCTTTCATTTAGCTATAACTATGACTGGAAAGATTGAAAACAAATTTCGATTTTCAATTCCGGTAACAACCTTGTCTTTTTTTTTTTAATATACAAAATTTGCAATTTAGATTTATAATATTTTATCCTGTTGGAGAAATCTAACTTTGAAATTTTCAACAGAAAATGATTTCTAAATTAATTTTTGAATTAAAAACTTTTTGAATTTTACATTTACTGTCTCGTATATTCAAAACATTGTCATGTGAGGTAGTTATAACAGGGATTGTATTTCATGATAGATGTATAACGTTTTAGAATCAAAAACTTTAATTCATATATTATACCTATAATTTTAATTTCCCTATATCTTAAATATTCAGAAATAATGACTTCACAAACTAGATGGAATAATTTCTATACGTTCGTCTTAGTCGAGAAATATAATGATATAAAGAAGTTTGTCCATGCTTTTGTGTGTCCGTCTGTCAACAGTAGCAAATGAGTTTGTTACGGCAAACTTCTGAAATTGACGCGAAAAAAAAAAACCACACACATATAGTCTGATATAGTAAGGCCTAAATTAAAATATTGTTTGTTTGCCCTTTTCCGACCCTATGTTTTGAAACAGGGTAGGTAGGTAGGTAAAATATTTTATTTTTTTCCCCAAAAAAATAACTTGACTCGGTATATTTTTTACATGGGTAGGCAGGTAGGTATAATATTTTATTTTATAAATACAAAATCTGCATAATGTCATTTTTTGTCTGTTTTGCTTTTGCTTATAAGTTTGTGGGACAACGTTTTGAAAAAAAAAATAGCATGTAGAATGTGAAGTTAATTCATATGGCTTTTTTTTGCACTACTATTTTGTTTTCAAATATCAAAATAAAGAGCTGTGTCGCATATTTTTAACGTTCATTTATTCCTGTAACTTTGAAGAGTTTTAAATTGCACTAATATTCTGTACTACATACCTTGTGTGCTTACCTCTACCTAAAGGTTTTCTGTGAGAGATAACTTTGTTCAGGTTAAATATGTCCGGGCAGACATACATTACTATAAGAAAAAGTCCCTAGAGTGTTTAAATTTCCGTGTGTGCCCATGTTTCCAATAAAAATGCTACAAAACTTGAACTCAATTGTCACGTATTTTACATCACATTTATAAATGATTTGTATGGAAAACTTTGGTGATTTTACTGCCAAATATTCTCCATTTTACAGGCTTTTGTCACCTTTGGTTCATGTTAGATATAAATAATATGGCAATGCTGGTCGAAGGCATCGTTAACCATGATAATCATCCTAATCTACGGATCACAAAAGGCCATCCCTACATAAAATACAACGTCCGTTTTCACAAAATAGTTTGTACACACGTTAATAATTTTTTATTAAACAAACTTTTTTGTAAATGAACCCTGCTCTTCAAGTAAAAAGATGCAGAGTTAACGTACGTCATATCATTATTTCAAAGCGTTTAACATCGATTTCAAACAAATGCTTTGAAACTCTATGCATGCTATATGCAAGTGTGCATGTCAAACGCTCACGTGATACCAAACGGACTAGACCTTATACGATAAAGATAAAACCCGAGGATTCCGGTAAAAAAGTTTTGAGGGGGAAATACAAATATAAGATTTTTGGTAGGACGAAAAAATAAAATAAAATAAAATCTTGCTGGTAAATGCAAATAAAAGATTTTCAGGCGGAACAAATTTATAGGGTCGGTCGGTAAAGGGCAAACAAACAATATTTTAATTTAAGCCTAAAATACACTGTAGTTAGCCAGTGCCATCTTTCATTTATTTTCAATAATTTTGCTAATGAGGGACAGAGGACAAAAACAGACAACAGACTTTCCTAACAAAAGCGGCGAGAAAGGTTATTTCAAAAAATTTTCCATTCCGACGGATGGGGTTTCTGAAGGTTAATATTGTGCGACAACAACATTATAAGATCTAATACTGACACATGCATTTAATCTCTTGTATTACCGGATAATAAAGTAGGTGATTATAGTTGTTATTCTTGGAAATTTAAATGTGGGTTTCAAACGTCCAATTTGCGATTTTTTTTTTCAAATAGTGCGCCAGCAAGGGAAGTTTGTACTATGACGTCAGATGCGATGTTCTGAAGAAAGACAACTCTTTTCTTCAAAACCAACAAGAAAAAAACATGAAAATTGCTCATATCTTTTTTGAAAGGTCGGTGACATACACTTTTTTTGGCTATATTTTGAAGAGTACACGTGGCACTCTCCTTCTTGAAATTATTATAAAGAAGTCACTGGCAGATTTGTTTTGATACTGGAAACGTTTTTCATTTTTACGTTTTATTTTTTGCAGGAATAAAATAAATCATATTTTTAAAGATCAAAACAATATGAGGCTTAAACTCTTGAACATGTATTTGATAGATACAAATCTGCTGTTTAATGTGAAACAAGAATTATGCTTGTAATTTTGATATAAAGGATTTTTTGGAGAGTTTCTATAACAAGCAAATATTATGTCAATATTCGGGAAAACACGAAACTGAGGTTGCTATAGCGACAAAACTAAGTTGGTGACCCCCAATTTTTTTCATCATTTTTTGTTCTTCAAATCATGAAATACCTTCACACAAAATTTTAAGGAAAAAATCACTGGTAGAAATAAATAGGCTGTTTGGTCTTTAAAATGTTGAGCACTACCAATTGTCCATGTACGTTAAAACTGTCAAGACAACTTATGGTAGGAGTAGGTATGGTCCTTAATTTACAAATTTTACCATTTTTTTCATTTTTAGGCTCCTTCTATGGGCATTATGTTTTCTGGTCTGTGCGTCTGTTTGTCTGTCCAGCTTCAGGTTAAAAGATTTTGGTCAAGGTAGTTTTTGATGAAGTAGAAGTCCAATCAACTTGAAATTAGTACACATATTCCCTATGAAATTATCTTTCTCATTTTAATGCCAAAATAGAGTTTTTACCCCATTATCACGGTCCACTGAACATAGAAAATGATAGAGCGGATGGGGCATCCATGTACTATGGAAACATTCTTGTTGTATAATAATTTGAAACTGTGATAGATACAGTGAATTTTTTTATTGCAAAAATGATCAGCAAGACTTGGGGTTCTCACTTAAGCGAGTCTATGATTCTTGGACTCATCAAAATCTGTCTGGACTCACCATTTACAAAATTGGTGAGTCAACAGGTGCATCAAGACTGAAATATTTTGTATAAACTGAACACAGTTAAACACAAATATCATCATTTTATAGCAAAAGTTTAAAAGTGATCTGAATTTAATGTCATTTCATTGCTCTGTTAGGAAATGGAGACTAAATAATACATTATTGTGCAATAAAATATTTTCTTCTTGCTTTTGGACTCATCATGGCAAAAAATTACGAGTCCCTGGACTCGCCTTCAAAATTCCTTAGCGAAAACCCTGAAATTTAGACCAGCTAACTGCAATAGATAGAAAGAAACTTCAAATAGCAAAAATGATCAGTCAAGATGACAACAAATTCTTTCATGACAGAAATCTTCAGTATATGTGAGCCAAAATTTGTTCCTGTGAAAAAAGTTCCAGTGGAACTAATTTCACAGGAAATATGTTCTGGGAGAACTTTTTTCACAGACAATTTCTATATAATTTGTTCCATCTCTATGAAATAAGTTCTACACTTTACTTGGTGAAATAAGTTCTGGGTTGGTGAAATTTGTTCCTTACCTAGTGAAATAAGTTCCATGTTAGTGAGATTTATTCCTTACCTGGTGAAATAAGTTCTGGATTTGTGAAATTTGTTCCTTACCTGGTGAAATAAGTTCCTTGTCTGTGAAATATGTTCCACTGGTTAAACAAGTTATCTTATATACTGAGCACTTGTCATCAGTGAGTTTAAAGTCATTATAAAAAACATGTATTATATTGATAATGTAATTAATAAAAAGTGTAAACATCCAATTGGATCATGTGGAGTAAAGCAAAATTTTAATAACATGCTCAATTAATAATACTAAAAATGGACCTTATGAGCCAGGAAAGAGTAGAATAAGAAATAATAATAAAAGTCACTCCGAAAATTTGAATAAAAGTAATTGCATTTGAATGGCATTTTTTCCCAATACTTTGTAGTTTTGCCTATTATTTTGGAAGCTATAATAGATGGATTGAAATTTTATAAGCAAAGATTATTAGCAAGACAAGATCTACAAATATGTCAATATGACTGAAATTGTCAGTTAACTCTTTATAGAGTTATTGCCCTACCATGATGATTCTTACCAAAAATTTCTATGGTTGAATTAAAGCAGGTAAGCAACACAGGTTCTTTACTGCCTCTTGTTAAAATGAAGGGCTTCATTCAAAATGTGTTTCAATCAATATTTTTACACCCCAATAAAATTATTAAAAGAAACATTTAATTCTTAAGTAAAAGATTGTTGGTGTTATTAAAATTTGAGCATCTTGTTGAAGGGGTTTTTGAAGTTACATTTAGCTTACAATTTATCTTTCTATTTATTTTTTCGTGTTTCAGTGTATGCTATAAATACTTATTTATATTTTTAAGCGTGAGATGAGACAGAATGTTGTTGATAACATAACAACAACAGTAGAAGAGTTGGTTACATCGTTGCAAGGACTTAATGGTTTCGCCAATTCTTTCTTCAACAAGTATAAGGAGTTTTTCTCCTTAGTGAAGTCTGTCAAAGAAGCTTATACCATCTTGAAAAATGGGTAAATACTATTACTTAGCCTTTCAGTACATAATTATAATAAGTAAAATAATGAAGTAATAAATAAATCACATTTTTTTTTTTATAGTTTTAACAAAATTTGTTTGCTTGTTTTTCAGATTTTTTTACGACCTCAAGCAATTTTTTGCTTTCCTATAACTTAAGTTAACTGTTTGGGAACTAGGGGCCTTAAAGAGACCAAAAACAAGCTTTTTTGTAGTTTCAGGACAATAACTTGTGTGTAAGTGTATTGATCTTTTTTTTAATATCAATCATTGTGGTGGCCAACTGATTTTCATAATTACCTTTTGTTATTAAGTCATAAGGAATCAAAATCAGAATAAGGCATAAAATGTACGACTGGCTCAAATATTTTTGGAATTTTTTAAAGATTTTTTACTACATTTATTATGTGTTCGAAACATTAATTATTTCAAAAATGTTATCACACTCCAAATTCAGACAGTATAAAACATGAATTTTGTGTTCAAACTTTCCCCAACTGTTTAGGGTTCAATATATATGGTAATATCAGGCTGTGTTCAGCGAAGCATTTTATTAAATTTATTTTGGAGAGGATTAGAAAAAGTAAAATGACATTAGGGGGATGCATAATATAACATTGCACATTGAAAGAAAATATAGTAATAACCATGGATGTATTATTGATAAAAGCATGTTATTATTTTACAATAAAACTACTATTAATTGTAGGTATGAAAATGCAATGTCTAAGCTTGCTTCGATCTTTGGTCCTGGTGCACACAAACATTTTCCTAAAATGACACGCTTGAAGGGAGGTGGATGTGACTATAATGGTTTTTACCCAGCTGGCAGGGAAGGAGGAGTAGACTTGGAAGCTGAAGTGGGAAAAACAGTTAGTATTCCATTAAAGTGACTCTAATATAGATATTATGTATACTCATGCTGAAGAAATTGATGTTAGGGAGAACCAATACTGTTTCCACAAAGATTTACAGGGTAGAATATACATATACATATATTGTTTGTTTTTTGTTACAAGATAGACTGGATTGCATGTATAAACTTTCTGTTTATATTTCTTTCCCCTTCCTTATAAGTACAGGTAATTAAATCTAAAAAAAATAGTGAATGTATAGATACTAAAATTCAATTTTACAGATCAACAGATTAGGGCTGTTTCAGAAAATATTATGTACTTCTCCTGGAAGGCACTCTCATTTAACCCCCATCATACACAGAAATTAAATAAATTTAACACCCCACCTGTACCATTGAATTTTACTAAATGGTCACATCTTATATAATCAAGAAAGAAAAAAAGAACAAAATATATACAGTTAATTCTCATTGTCATGAACTTGGTTAACACAAAATGTTGGAAATTTGTTCCATACAAATATGAATGTAGGACAGAAAGTCACAGGACAAAAAGTCACAGACAAAAAATCACGGACAAAAATTCACAGGACAAAAAGTAAAAATTCAGTTTTGAGATTACTTTACCTTGAACAAGAACACAATAATTTTAAAAATATTTTTTTTGTTTTTTCATTAACTATTAGATATGGAGCAACTTTGTAATCAAAACTTATTCAATAAATATCAATAACGATCGAATAATTGTTATGGAAAACAAAATGTCAAAATGACTTGATACTAAAATGGCTTCATTCTGCCAATAAATATATCCTTTGCATGATTAAATTTTAATATTTTTTCCTTTATCAAGGCTTTTAAAAGAACAATTGCCTAAATATATGTTACAAAAAGAAAATATTTCAAGATCTTTCTCTCATGTATTCAAACAATTGTCAACAAATTATTTGTGACTTTATGTCCTGTGACTTTTTGTCCTCAGTGACTTTCTGTCCGTTTACCACAAATATATGTATTTCAACTCTCGATAAGTCAAAATTGGATGAATCAAAATTTTGGTGGTGTTGAACCAATGTTACGGTCATTGCCAATAACCACAGGAAAATTGTAACTGTACAAAGTAAAAACAATGGGACAAAAGCACAATATAATTTTATTATAATTATAAAAGACATTAACATACATATTAATATCATCAATCTGAGACCAGAATATCCATTCCAATGCATAATTACTGAATTATTAAGATAAGAAAGAGTTGTGTCCCTTTGGAGTTGAACTATAGCTATCTTGACACAAATCTAATGTGACATTCTTAAATCAGTGTCTAATATTTTAACTCTCTATTCCACAGCTAATTTAATGGAAGGAATCACAAAAATGATGTCTGAATGATGAGGAGACTCTCATCACAATGTCTTAATTCATGCAATCATTTTTTTTTTAAATTGTGAAATAACTCTTTCATGCCATGCTCTATGCTCAGTTTAACATGGGTAGGTGAAAGACAAATTGTGGAAAAAGAACCTGGATTCTTGAGCCACATCTCCTTATTTGTATAAGAAGTAAAAACTGAAATTAATATATTTTTATCATTATGTTTCATAGATGTATTCACAAAAGAGCAATTGCTTAAATATAAACATAATTGCTGAACTCAGTTATAATTGCTTATATTATATAATTAGTATATTGTGATTCAATTTATAAAAAAGATATTTATTTTATAGATCGTTGCCCCATTTTCCGGATTTGCAAAACTGGGTAATAATATGAATGAGGTGATAATTGAAGCTACTGGTGGATTTCTCAGAGATATTGACATAGTTATAAAGAATATTAGACCAAACATTGACATTTTACATCCTAATGATCTATTATATATTAGACACAGAGTAAGTTTGTTCTATAACAATATACAGTAAACAGTCATATTTGCCAGACCTGACTTAACTGAAAGACCAATATCAAAAATGGCAGATTGGAATTTAGATTCAAAGTTATTTTTATACGCCCGTCAAAAATTTTGACGGGACGTATTATGGTATACAAATATCCGGTGTCCGTCCGTCTGTCTGTCTGTCCGTCCGTCCGTCTGTCTGTGCAGCGTAAACATGTTGCACCGTAACTTGAGAACGAATTATCTAAATTTCATGAAACTTAATATAGTTGTTTCTTATGATGGTCAAATGATCTGTATACTTTTTGGTGAAAATGAGATTTAAACTTTTTTGAGTTATGGCACTTTGTAACTAAAACAGGGGTGTGTTTTTTTTCACATGTCGCACCGTATCTCAAAAAAGATTCTTGATTATTGCTTAAAACTTAACACACTTCTTAGTTATATTAATCTTAATATCTGTATACTTTTTGGTGATGATTCAAAATTTCATTTTTGAGTTATTGAGTATTTTGTAAAAAAGGGGGAGAGGTTTTTTACATGTTGCGCCGTATCTCCACAGTTTTTATTTCTTCAATGGACCTATTTTTCAGTCTTCAGGAGGCACATTTTGGAGATGTCAAAATCAATAATCTCATTCAGACCCTAAAGCTGAAATTATATAAGCAAATGTGGAGAAAAATGATTAAAATGGTCCTTTAAAGAATGGAAGGCGGTTTCTCAACTATTTTGATGAAATTATATGTACATTAAATTTGTAGCTCCAGAGACCTTATAACCATCAGAACTCAAACACAGACTTTTGAAGAAAAAAAACCAGATTTAAAATTAAATGGCACATGTGACAGAAGTATCACGATTGAAAGTAAAAATGAGCTTGTCTTGTGTAGACATTTGATTGTTCTGACATGGTTTGCATGTTAATTTTCATAGGTTGTAGCTGGAGAAGATATAGGAGTGGCAGTGAAGTCAAACTGTTTCAATCATATTAAAGTGATATTTATTAAGAGTGGAGGGACAGTAGATCCAACTGGATTCATGACAAAAAGAGGAATTAAAATTCAGCCTTGGAAACAGAAATGTGATGATTATAAAATTCTTTTCATGGTAAGCTAGTTGTTTGTAAAAAATATTTATCCTTTAGTCCAATCCAAATTGTATACTTAACAGGCTATTATTTCAACTGGGATTTATTTTTAATTATGGAATTTGCATAATTTCTTGTGCTTGAAATTTTTTAATACATTCCATGTTTATTCTTTACTTTAAGGTTCATGTGGACCCTATGGCTAAAATGGCCGTATTTTCACCTCAAAATTTACTCTGAGTACAGATAAACCTGCGCATCTGTAAAAAATTTCAGGCATGGCATGCCCTAGATAAATAAATTTCAAATATGTTTTATGTTTTAGAAAAATAAAAACTTACCAGGATTTTGCCGTGCACTTTTTTTCATTCCTCCAGAAGGTTCCCAAATAAATTAAGTTGGGAAACAGGTTTGAGAACTTCCCCACAGGTATTTATTGGAGTGACCTGTATTGCTTGACATGGACGAGATGGACAATAGATACCTGACGATAATTGGTTATTTAAACTGTGTACCTGAGTGGACCATATCAAGGTAAACTCGACTGTTTGTTAATTTTATCATCTTCTGCAGGGACGAAAAAAAGTGTACGGCAAAATCCAGTTAAGTTATGAATTTTCTAAATCTTACAATGCATTTGAATTCTATTCATCTAGGGCATTCCATGCCTTAAAACTTTTCAAGATGCACAGGTTTGCCTGTACTCAGAGTAAATTTTGAGGTGAAATTACGGCCATTTTAGCCATAGGGTCCACATGAACCTTAATGTTCTGTGCTGTTTACATTTTAAATTATGAAGAAGATAGTGCATTTTCAATAGAATGTACTGTGCCGCGCACAACACTATCTATACAAATACATTGTATGGAAAGTGTTATGAACTGCCCCAATATTATAATACCAAATATACGGAATTTATTAAAAAATTCAAGCACTAGAATTTATACAAATTCCATATTTAAAAATAATTCCAAATTCAAATAATAGCCTGTTACTTGTACATTGGACTTTTATGGAAGAAGGATTAGCAATATCTTCTCCACATGTGGCACCAATGGTGCCGCTGATGCAAGTACATCTCCAGTGATTAGTCTCATTGTGTGATGTCTCAATTGTGAAACTCATTTTAACTCATTTGGATGGTTGTCTCATTGGCAATCATACCACACCTCATTTTTCTATAAAAACTTATTCTTATCATCTATGACACATATATTCCCTTAAGGTCAACCAACCAAGGATGATGTCAATAAAACTTTTAAAGGGATGGAAACATTCAAAAATTTGAAAGAGATATAATGAATTTGTTTGACCACATGACATTGCTAAATGTGTAGTTTCTGCATTAGTTTGCTGCAAACACACATCAGAAAAAATAACTGGTTTTAAAGTTTACTTCAATATTGCTGTAGCTAACAATTGCGGCAAGTTTACAGCAAATACGATTTGCATAATGGTGTTTGCTGAAAGCTTGCCAGAAGCTTAATTTGCATGATAAACTGGTTGCATTAAATGTTTGTCATAAGGCTTATTTTTCGGTGAGGAATCTAAAGGAAAGTCCTACATTGACTTTGTGATTGTACAGTTAATTCAGAGTGGAGTGCAAGGGCATCACATTGATTTGTTTTTATTGCTACCTTGGTTTTTTTTTAACTACTCTATTATGAATCAAAATTTACCTTCATTCATTTATTTTTGGGGGTATAAATTTTTAAGGATTGCTGAAAACTTGCATTTTCGTAGATGTTTGATTTTGTGGTTTTGCCAATTCTGTATACAAAGCCTTTTAAAAATATGTTATTCGTTGAACATTTGAATTCATGGTTCACCTGTACTTATGAAACCCACGAAAATTGGTATCTAACGAATAATAAGGAATCCACAGTACATTAGATTGAGTATCTTTAGTAACTTTTTAATATTTTAATCTATTAATATGAAAAATTTGCTCAAAATCAACTGATACTTCACTTGTTTCATATCTTTGTTATTATAACAGAATAAATTGATAAAATAGCATTTAAAAGAATGCATGGGTGACAACATTTAGAAAACTGGTTTTGTGCTTTTGATAACATAATTAAAAAATTACCTTTAGGTGTGTTTGTTCTGTTTCACAAAGTAGACTCCGTCATTCCGCAACAAACAATTATATGGAGTTTATTTCTAAACGCCTTCAGATATTGGGTTGATTTTTGGTATGTGAGTTAACCATGATGAGTTACAGATCAAGTTTTAGTTTCGTTCTGCTTTACTAATTTTTGCCGAAATTACTAGCTTTGGACTTTGAGAAATTGTTGAAAATCACAATTATACGAACTTTTTTCTAAACGCCTTCAGATATTGGGCTGATTTTTATGCCCCATTCAGGGGCATTATGTTTTCTGGTCTGTGCGTCCGTTCGTCCGTCTGTTCGTTCGTCCGTCTGTTCGTTCGTCCGTTCGTCCGTTCGTCCGTCTGTCCCGCTTCAGGTTAAAGTTTTTGGTGGAGGTAGTTTTTGATGAAGTTGAAGTCCAATCAACTTGAAACTTAGTACACATGTTCCTTATGATATGATCTTTCTAATTTAAATGCCAAATTAGAGTTTTGACCCCAATTTTACGGTTCACTGATAGAAAATGATAGTGCAAATTTCAGGTTAAAGTTTTTGGCTTCAGGTTAAAGTTTTTGGTCAAGGTAGTTTTTGATAAAGTTGAAGTCCAATCAACTTGAAACTTAGTATACATGTGCCCTATGATATGATCTTTCTAATTTAAATGCCAAATTAGAGTTTTGACCCCAATTTTACGGTTCACTGAACATAGAAAATGATAGTGCAAATTTCAGGTTAAAGTTTTTGGCTTCAGGTTAAAGTTTTTGGTCAAGGTAGTTTTTGATGAAGTTGAAGTCCAATCAACTTGAAACTTAGTATACATGTGCCCTATGATATGATCTTTCTAATTTAAATGCCAAATTAGAGTTTTGACCCCAATTTTACGGTTCACTGAACATAGAAAATGATAGTGCAAATTTCAGGTTAAAGTTTTTGGTCAAGGTAGTTTTTGATGAAGTTGAAGTCCAATCAACTTGAAACTTAGTATACATGTGCCCTATGATATGATCTTTCTAATTTAAATGCCAAATTAGAGTTTTGACCCCCAATTTTACGGTTCACTGAACATAGAAAATGATAGTGCAAATTTCAGGTTAAAGTTTTTGGTCAAGGTAGTTTTTGATGAAGTTGAAGTCCAATCAACTTGAAACTTAGTATACATGTGCCCTATGATATGATCTTTCTAATTTAAATGCCAAATTAGAGTTTTGACCCCAATTTTACGGTTCACTGAACATAGAAAATGATAGTGCAAATTTCAGGTTAAAGTTTTTGGTCAAGGTAGTTTTTGATAAAGTAGAAGTCCAATCAACTTGAAACTTAGTATACATGTTTCCTTTGATAAGATCATTCTAATTTTAATGCCAAATTAGAGAATTTATTCCAATTTCACAGTCCTTTAAACATAGAAAATGATAGTGTGAGTGGGGCATCCGTGTACTGTGGACACATTCTTGTTGGTATGTAAGTTAACCATGATGAGTTACAGATCAAGTTTAAGTTTCATTCCGCTCCGATAATTTTTGCTGAAATTACGGGCTTTGGACTTTGATAAATTATTGAAAATCACAGTTATATGGATTTTTTTTTCTATACGCCTCCAGATTTTGAGCTGATTTTTGATATGTGAGACTACCATCATGTTTAACCACATGTGCTTACATTGAAATTGCAGATTTTTCAACTTTTTGGGACGGGCCATTCGTGTCGCTTTGACACAATTTATTTATTCCAGTTTCACTGATGAGTCTTTTGTAGACCAAAAAGTTTACTGGAATGCAAAATTTTAATCCTGGTTTCTCAGTATTTAGAATAAGCTACAAAATGATATTGGATTATTGCTATCTGATTTTAGGGAAATACTATACAAGCAGGTTCAATTGTTGGTGCAATTGGTAAAAAATTGAAAAAGGTTAAACGTAAGATGCGCAACAAAAATACTCATAAAGAAACTATGCCAAAGTTAAAGAGGGATCCTCCAGGTACAGATGTTAAAAGAATAAAAGGTATGTTATCTATAGGCTTGGCTATTCTTTTGTTTAACCAAGTGAGCTATTCTCCTCACTTGGCATCCATCGTATGGCATCTGTTGTCCCTCTGTTGTTAAGTGCCCCAAACATGTAGGAGTAAGGGGCAAAAAATGGGCCAAAAACAAGCATTTATCTAGTTTCTAAATAATAACTTGTGTTTCATTGTATGGATCTCTCTTAAATTGTACTAAAAGGTTCCATACTACAAAAAGAAGGATGGGATTGAGTTTGGCTCCTGTCGTAGCGGAGGGGTATTAAGTTTTACCTTTGTCTCAAAGTTGGTTTCTGTTCTCTAACTTTAGTTTGCTTCAACATAATGTTATGAAACTTATACAAAATGCTTATTACCACAAAACACAGATCAAGTTTGAATTTTGGTGGTGTCTGTTTCTCATGGACAAATTCCCCATTTATTTTTCAATTTTTTAAAAGGGCTCATATATTTTTTTCAAATTTTTCAATTGCAGAGCACAACAGATTTTGAAGATCTTTGACCGCATTTATTTTGTGTCAGAAACCTATATTATGTCAAAATTAATTTGATCACAGTCCAAATTCAGACAGTATCAAGCTTCAATATTGTGTCCAAATTTACACCAACTGTTCAGGGTACTACCTCAGCTATCGTATCAGGCTGTGCTCAGCTAAGCATTTTATTCCTGTTTGGATCCTATCTACAATACTTTAAGCCATAGGGTCACTATATGTGTATTTATTGGAATTATTTTTGTCGAGCCTGCAACATTGTTGCAGAAAGCTCGACATAGGGATAGTGATCCTGCGGCTGGGGCGTTAGCTTACTTCTAAAAAGGTTTATATTTTAGAAGGTGAAAGACCTGGATGCTTCATACTTTGTAAATAGATGCCTCATGTTACGAAGTTTCCGTCAGTCACATGTCCAATGTCCTTGACCTCATTTTCATGGTTCAGTGACCACTTGAAAAAAAAGTTCAAAATTTTTGTAATGTTGAATTCTCTCTTATTATAAGTAATAGGATAACAATATTTGGTATGTGCGTACCTTGCAAGGTCATTATGCCCGTCAGACAGTTTTCACTTGACCTCGACCTCATTTCATGGATCAGTGAACAAGGTTTAGTTTTGGTGGTCAACTCCATATCTCAGATACTATAAGTAAAAGGCTAGTATATTTGGTGTATGGAAAGACTGGAAGGTGTACATGTCCAACTGGCAGGTGTCATCTGACCTTGACCTCATTTTCATGGTTCAGTGGTTATAGTTATGTTTTTGTGTTTTGGTCTGTTTTTCTCGTACTTTATGCAATAGATCTACTATATGTGCATACCTGCCAACTTTTGAAAATGGCCATGGGGGTTTTTGTGCGCGGCACAATTTTTGAGGGTAGAATTTTTCGCGGCATTTTTTCGTGTGATGATTTGGCTCCTAAAAGTGTCTGACATACTTCTTTTTTGGGGGGTGATAGTTGAAGATGCTATTATAACCTATCTTTTTTTAAATTGTTTGATTGTTGTATTCTTTTTGTTGAGATAAACACCAGTAAGATGACTTTATGTTTGTCTGATACATTGTCAAGAAATTAAAAAAAAAGTAATAATTTTAATAATTTAATAACAAAAAAAAAAACAACAATATATGAGAGTCTGGAATGGAAAAAAAGGGGGGGGGGGGGGGTTCTGTTGTTCTGTAAACATTTAATTTTCACCCCTTTTTTCTCTAATCTTCAAAAAATTAAGCTCTTTTTACAAAAGGCATGTGACAATCCTAACGTTGATTTAGACAACCAGCCCCTGTACTTGACATCATTCTCCCATTTCTCTAAGTATTTGCACGAAGCAACACTCTTTATTTTCTTAGGCGGTGACAGAACTATTTTGCAAGTGATAACTCGCCCATCATGATTCCAATTTTTATAAATTTAACACCCAAGCTAAAAAAAAAAACAACTCAAAATTTCGATTCTTTGATTGTTTACTATGCCGACATTAATCAACTGGTGAATGCATGATCACTAAATTTTGATTGGATGAAATTTGTCAGACACGATTTGTCTCCCTTGGGAAAACTTTCAAAAGTTCAAAATCGGGAACAAAAATATTTTTCGTGTAAATTTTACTAAAATCGTGTTTTTTGGCTATTTTCACGATCACGATCGTGTAATCGGGACAGAGGGTCAAAATCGTGTAGTACACGCCTAAATCGTGAAAGTTGGCAGGTATGTATGTGTTGTATGAAATGGTTGTAAGGTGTACATGTCTAGTCGGAAGATGTCATCTGACCTTGACCTCATTTTCATGGTTCAGTGGTCAAAGTTAAGTTTTTAAGTTTTGGTCTTTTTATCTAATATTATATGCCAAAGGTCAACTATATTTGATGTATGGAAATATATTATGATCTATATGTCAGTCCCGCAGGTTTTATTTGACCATGACCTTAATTGCACGGTTCATTGCACAGTGTTAAGTTTTTGTGTTTTGGTCTATTTTTCTTAAACCATAAGTAATAGGTCAACTATATTTGTTGTATGGAAACTTTGTTAGCTGTACATGTCTGCCTGGCATGGTTCATCTGACCTTGACCTCATTTTCATGGTTCATTGGTCTTTGTTTAGCTATCTTGGTTAATGTTAAGTTGATGTGACAGTTGTAATCAAGCTTTATACTTAGGACTATCAACATAATATCAATGATTAGTAAAGAAGGCGAGACATTTCAGTGTGTGCACTCTTGTTAGATATGTTTGTCTGGCAAGTTTTCATGGTTTTGTCCACTTTTCAAATATTGTAAGCCATTGGTCAACTTTATTTGTTGTAAGGCATGATTGTATGCATGTGCACATGTCCGTCTGATAAGGTTAATCAAACCCTAAACTCATTATCATGGTTCATTAATTAAGTCAATTTTTAATTATGGCAATCAATATTCAGTATGAGCCATCAGGTTTTTTCTGTGGCCAACATTATTTGGTGTATGGTTTGAAAAAAGAAATCACAAAAATATCGAACTCTGAGTAAAATTCAAAACGGAAAGTCCTCATCAAATGGCAAAATCAAAAGCTCAAACACATCAAATTAATAGTCAACAACTGTCATATTCCTGACTTTAACAGACATTTTCTTGCGTAGAAAATGGTGGAAGATATCTGGTTTTAAAGCTAACTAAACCTGCCACTTGTATGACAGTTTTAATTGAATACAGTAAAGCAGGCGAGACATTTCAGCATGTGCACTCTTGTTGTAAATTTAGTAGCAGTTTAGTTAGTTATATGTGATTGTTAATAAAGTTTAAAGACTTTAAATAATTTGACATTGACCGCCATATTGAAATTCAAAATATTTCACAGTGGCTAGCTTAGCTGTTCTAGCATTTTTCACTCTCTAAATACCCCCCCAAAAAAGTGAAAAATGGCTATTTCCTCACCTCAGAGCTTCCAAGCTCTTTGATTAACTTACTGGATCAAAAAAGTCCAGAAATAGTATGTGGTTACTTTTTTGATTTTGTGAGTCAGTTTGTTGTGTGGCTAACAGTCATTTCACATCTTAATTCATTCAAATTTTGTTCTTTGACATCTTGTTATATGTATGAGTTGGATTATAAAAATCTAAAAAAAAAATAATTTTGATTTCAGATAATTCTAAAAGTTATTATAGCCGACTTAAGAAGCAATTTCCAAAATCTAATGGAGACGACTGGTCTAAAGAATTTGTAGACGGAAATGGTGGCAGTAGTTCAAGTTTCAACATAAAAGGTAAAGAATCAAAACAAATATAATATGCATGAATCAAAATAATCTGAAAGTTTAAATTTTACTTATTTAAAAAATTTGGAAACTGGATATTATCTGTTTTAAAAAAAGAATTCAGAATGTTGATTTCTAACTTCTGTCTATTGACATGAAAACTGTCTGACCACTTTTATTGTTAACTTAGTAAAACTCTTCCACTTAATCATCTCCTCTTGGTAAATGTATTTGAACCTCGTGTCGTTCTATATGTCCCATTGAATAATACAATAACTATTGTTTTCTGTGCAGTTTATTCATTAGGACCTTAAAATTTCTTTTAAGAGAAACCCATCACTTACTGATGAACTACCTGAAGCAGTAATTATCTTCTAAGAAGTTGAAAATACATGGAATCAACTCACAAAACTGCATGGGATATTGTATTTATTCAATTTTAGAATATACTCGCCCCTTCTCATCCAATGGCAAATCTTTTTATAAGGATAATTTTGCAAGATCACTTGAAGGTGTAAAAACTTTTTAAATTGGTCAGACAATACTTGGTCATCTTTCAATCTTCATAAAACATAACCTAGTATTGTGTAACCTGTACACAATAATATATTTACAATCTTTTCAATATATTCATAAAAAGTTGATTTCTGACCAAATTTTAAGCAATATTTTTATTCAGAATTTTAGTATACTTATTTCTTTTTTGTAGATGCGTTTAGTGTTTTACTGAGGAAAGCTGACAGTTTTCGGAAAAAGTTCTCTCTTAAGAAAGTAAAGCTTGGATCAATTATTAACTTTTTTGACAAGCTTAAAATGGATGAATCAAAAGAGAAGATGGCAGGACTTATTATGACATTGAAGGTATCATATTGTATCCAATTCTTTTTGGTGATTTCTTTGGTACAGGCTTACCTCCAATTTCAATGTTCAAGCAATACAATTTACATTATGCAGACTTTGATATAACACGAAATCAAATGTTTACGAAAAACTTATCCTCAACCTATGAAAATTTGTACCCACTTAAGGTGGCTCGAGCTATTCGAAGTTTCTATCAGAAGTGCCGTATTTTTGGTTATTTTATTCTTTAAAGAAAATGAATCAAATTGGTCGAAAAAAAATAGGGGGTCACGGACCATTTAAGCTCAAAATTTTACTTTTAAACAGGTATGTAAAAGGGACCATTTTTCAATGAAATGATAGGGGAAATAGAGGTGTTGACATATTTTTTTCGGAATATCAAAAAAACGTTCTATGACAATTGTTCCAAAACTGTTATATGAAAAGCTGGAATACAGCTTCAAAGAATGAGCCAATAAAAAACATAGGTCACCGATAAGGAAAAAAAAAAATTTTGCCTTACAACCCAAATTTTGGCGGGAAAATGGTAAAAATGGGTGAAATGTCATTTTGACCCTTTAAAAAATACCGATAATAACGAAAATATTCTATTAGTCACATAACTACAATGATTTAATATTTCTAATCAATCAAAATATGAAAAAAAATTACGACAAATACTTTTGTAATTCATGTGTGAAATTATGTGCAGTCGAATAGTCCCGAGCCACCTTAATATTTTTTTCACACTTTATACAAATAACAATATAATGAATAATGACACTTAAATTTTGTTGTTTGCTTTTTAGGAGCCTTTAGTTTTGTCTGCATTAATGCTGCAGTAAAAGTATTCCAGTTTACTGTTTTCTTCTTTTGTCCTCTGAATTTGTTTCTATTTCACAAATCACCTCTACCCGAAAACTTGTGTCAACTGTTTTCAGCCACATGCCAACAGTACATTTCTAATGATCTACATTAATATCATGTAACTATTAACTATAGGTTGCATTTCTGTAAATATTGACAATGCAATTTCCCATAGGAAATCCTTTTAGGGCTAAAACTGTACCACTTTTACTATGAAGTTGTGAAAAAAAAGCTTATCCTAGAATTGAAAGTTCATATGTACTACAATTTTTTTCAAAGGTTAAAATATAGGGCTGTGCAGCATATTTTCAACGTTTATATGCCCATAACTTTTCAGAGTTTAAACTAGCACTAACTTTCCTAACTACCCCTACCTCGAATGAAGGGTTACCACAGATTTCAATGTAAACAATATGCACATGTATATTTACTGGTAACATTCCCAAGTTATATCTCTATGAGATGGAACACAGAGAGCATAACTGGGAACCAGTATGTAAACAAAATTAATTTTCTATGAATATTCTAAATCTCCCCAAAAGAGGCGTGGTTTGAGAAACAGCTGTATTTACAAAGTGTAACCTTCAGTCTTACTGTCAATCAGGACATCATTACCTTGTTACATGCATGTGTTTAGAATTTTCTTTCTAACACAGTTTTGCCTTGTTTTATAGAGACTAATAAACTACAAGCCTTGTTTCAACCCTTGGCAAGCCACTGATGATGAATTAGACCTGGAATTATTAGAACGAGGGCAGGAGACTGGTGGAAGTAGAGATCAGATGATTAAAAGACTTCTTACAAATAGCAATAGTATGTATTTGATGTATTTCACCTTACTTACTCCATGTGCATAAAGATTTGCTTTAATCTTCGATATATATTTATTACGTATATACCCAAGTGGAACTTTTTTTCAAGAGTGTTGCAGTGATAAGCACATTTGTCTTAACATGGTAGGTGCATGGTTGTCAAAATTTGTAAATTCATTTCACCAGCGTTGACTTTCAAAAATCAAAGTTAATTTTGAGGTTACGTAGGAAATTACCATGATATTATTTAGTTACTGAATTTGGGGGTTATTAGAGATATATATATATATATATTTCTTCAATTCTTACCTATAGTCGCTGTCAGGTAAAATTGACACCATGTTTTGGTCGAAAATTTTTAAACTAGCAACTGTATTTATTTGACGACGTTTTTCAATTAGTAGAATCAAAAATCTTTTCAAAACATCAATACTGTCCCACAGGGACTCGGTTAGCAGATTAAAATTTTGTAAATCAATGTTTTTAATTTATTTTTTATTATTTCCTGTCTATTTGCATTACTATATTAACGTATTTAACGTTGCCATCACTATTTCTTTGTTTTCTGGCAATGTGCAGTTTACTATCCATATCCATATACTGAAAAAACCTAAAGGGATCTAAGTCGCCATCTTGAATTGCCTTCCCTACTTTAGATAAAAAATAATTAAAAATATTAATAAATTACTATATACCTTACAACAGCCCTCATTTTCTTCCGAAATTATTCTTCTATCACATGCATATTTTGATTTGTGGATTAACAGAACCCTTACGCAGTTTCAGTTGCATTCGTGTCAGAATATTCAAATTTCCCGGCGAAAGCAACGTATCATTCGGAAACTTCCGGGTTGATGCGTTTACTACAACGATAAATCCTTATAAACAGACGAGTGCTGTCCCCTAACTTCATACCTACGCCACACCAAGATATCCTTCATATAAATTAAATTTCAAACAAAAAAGTTTTTGAACAGTTAGTGCATGTATTGTTTCAATATCAGATTATCCTCCTATGCTTCCGCCCATTGAAAATATCAAATGATTGTCCCAAACTATCGGGTTGTATTTCTGAGATCTTCTGACATCGTCCCGATATTTTTCAAATCATGGATTTATGCAGTACAACACTTATATAATCAGTGGAGTATGTATGTATATGGAAAAGGGGCCTACTGATTGAACTTCATACATGCATGTATGATAAGTTAATATACTTTTTCAAAGTATTACTCCAAGTTGACCTACCAACCGGCCCTCCCCCTTTTTTATGTCCTGGTACTGTTAGT
This sequence comes from Mytilus galloprovincialis, assembly GCF_965363235.1. Classification (NCBI taxonomy): domain Eukaryota; kingdom Metazoa; phylum Mollusca; class Bivalvia; order Mytilida; family Mytilidae; genus Mytilus; species Mytilus galloprovincialis. The sequence continues at coordinate 39,510,550 of NC_134850.1, read as the reverse complement.
AAACCTTATAAATCCCATTGAACGTGTCAATATTTTAAGTAACTTCTTCATTTTATTGATGTGTCTACGAAAAAGTCAATGATTTATGTTACCCCGTTTGAAGAAAGGTTCTATTCGTTAACATGGTTAATAATTTTGCACTCGATATGTAATAATAAATCAGGGGACAGCACTCGTCTGTTTATAAGGATTTATCGTTGTAGTAAACGCATCAACCCGGAAGTTTCCGAATGATACGTTGCTTTCGCCGGGAAATTTGAATATTCTGACACGAATGCAACTGAAACTGCGTAAGGGTTCTGTTAATCCACAAATCAAAATATGCATGTGATAGAAGAATAATTTCGGAAGAAAATGAGGGCTGTTGTAAGGTATATAGTAATTTATTAATATTTTTAATTATTTTTTATCTAAAGTAGGGAAGGCAATTCAAGATGGCGACTTAGATCCCTTTAGGTTTTTTCAGTATATGGATATGGATAGTAAACTGCACATTGCCAGAAAACAAAGAAATAGTGATGGCAACGTTAAATACGTTAATATAGTAATGCAAATAGACAGGAAATAATAAAAAATAAATTAAAAACATTGATTTACAAAATTTTAATCTGCTAACCGAGTCCCTGTGTACTGTTCTACCTTATGTTGTGATTGCACTGTATAATCCTGACCTTAACTTTATATATCCAAGATTATTTGTCATTATTAATCCTCTATCATGGTTTCTATGGGGATCTTTTATTTACATAACATTCGTTACTCTCTGGTAATATACATGTCATTGATAGACTTCTCGTGAAACTCCATGAAAACTCTTTCGGTAATAACAATGTCAGATTCCACATAATCTTGAATTATGTGAAGGTCAGGATTATACAGTGCAAACGCAATAAACAGGGATGGATCCAGGACCTCGATGTCTGGGGGGGCACCATGAACCAATTTTTTTTTTTAGAGAGATATATATGCGAGTGTGAGTCGGTTTTATGTTTGTTTTGTTTGTTGTTGGGTTTTGGTTTTTTTTGGGGGGGGGGTTCAGATCATTGTTTCTTTATTTTTATATGTTTTAATTCTTTCACTTTTTCACTTTTTTCTTTATTTTCCTGCCAAATTGATCTTTATTATATTCGTCCTAAACATGCATCAAATGTTTGCCACTGGACTTTTAACAACCATGCAACAATCAATCAATATTTTCTTTAAATTTCATCATGTCTATATTCTATTATCTGTATTTTCTTGGCCTCGCTCCAGACTTCCTTTTTAGCACATTATTCTAATATTTAATTTGTAAAACATCTTCATATCCTTATAAATGGTGACCTTTTTCATACATGTACATGGTAATTGAAACAAAAAAAAATAAAAAAACAAATATAACTGCATGCTTGGGCTTTTAGAGAAATGTATAAATCCTAGATTCTGTTACAAAGTAAATTTTAACGAAAATCAAATAACATTTTATTAATGATTATTTATAAGGAAATGTCAATTCAATTTCCTTGACCGGGGGAAAGGGGAGGGGGAGTAAAACAAATTGATGATTTCCCTTGAAAATAAGAGGGGGATGAAATATGACATTCTGTTTAAAAAACATATCTTGTAAGTGATAAAAAAATAAATAGTTTAATTTGTTGCTGAATAAATTCACAAAAAGACAGTTTTGAAAAAAACAAACATTTACAGGAAATGTTATTGGGAGTACTGTATTTTGGAATGAAGAGATACCCAAAAATAGATGTATACCAACATTATATATCTGTACTTATTTTTCAAATACACAGATCAGAAGTTTCACCTGGTATTCGATCTTAATCGGTATTGTATTATAAACCAATACAAATTTGTACTATTCCAATCAACATGTAAATGTATTTTACATAAAAGCTTTTGCATAGACCCATTACACACAGGTGTCAATATTTACACACCCACCGAAAAGTTCATAAATCACGCATGTGGACGCTGGTATTAATTAATTATTGGCCAGTTTGAAAAGAAGCTGTGACAATTTCGTGCCCCTCCCCCTCAAAGAATTCAACTTTATTTATAACTACTACAGGACAATGCTGTTGATTAAAAAGTACTCCATTCCAGGCCCTTTTGTTTTCTAACTAATTAATATTACCAATAATTGATAAGTACCAGGTAGACGGGTTCAAACAGATATTTTGAAAGAAGAGAAAACTGTACATCTTATAATCGGCATGACTTTATCAGATGACAATACCAATACTAAAATAAGGCTTACGCATATTTATGTACTTTAAATTCAGTCACAGACCCGCGATATCACGGGTGTGTTCTAGTACTTTATACTTTTCCCGACAGGTTGATTATTTTTTATTGTAATCAACATACACTACGATTGATTTCAGTTCTAATAGTTGTCAAATTTCAGTTATGATGTCAAATTTTCTTGCATTATCTTTTGAATTTCCGAGTTGGATGTCACCAAAAAATAATTGACCATTACATTATGATGAAGTTACATATAAACTGATGCTCCACTCAAAAACCAGTTAAACATGAGCATTTTATAGTCATTTGAAAAAAACATGTACAAGTCACATTCCAAATCTTTCAATAGGTAAACATTTAACTGTCTATTGGAGAAATATTGTACCACACTCTAATATGCAGTGGTAGAATCTAAATAAATATATCTCTAAGAATGTGACGCAACACCAGAAGTAAATACTTTTTTTAGTTTTTATAGTGACTCCTGATATTCATTTCATTTATAAATTTCCATCTGTGTATTTTGTATTTGAATTATGAATACTTTTATTTTCAGAATGTCCACTTCTATCAGCCTTGCTCCCGTCAGATGTGTATTGTACTATTGATTCTATGTGTTTGGGTATAGAGTGCTGCCTTAATGTCAAACTGTTTATGCACATCCGATCTGTCAAAGTTTATGCTAGACTTGATCCTGACAAGATTGACTTTCATTTTGGAGTAGATGAGTTTAAGAAAACTATTTCATTTGGAAGGGGATCAATGAGTGATGGTAATAGTTTTTAAATTTTTTATGATACAGTTTTGAAATAGCACAGTAAGTTGAAATTTTTTCACTTATTGTGGTATGCTGTTTACGGCAGCGGAAGCGCCCGTGGTGGCAGCAGAGTGGTATCAGTGGCGGCGTCAAAAATGTATTAGTTTGTGATTAGATCTAATTTATGGTGAACCAGAAGGAGAAAGTCAATGATAATTAGTATGCAGTTGTATAAGCATTGGATCATCTTATTTCCATGGAGATTATTCCGCCCTTCCCCCTTGAGTCATGGTCTGTAGACTTTGAAACTATTGTTTAGTTTACATGTATTAGTTTGTGATTAGGTCAGTTTATGGGGAACCACTAGCGATAGGTCAATGATATTTAGTATGCAGTTATATAAGCATTGGCATATCTCATTTTCATGGAGTTTTTTTGGCTCTGTCCCTTTAGTCTATTGACTTTGAAAATTTGGTTAAGTTTTTATGTACGATATTTGTTTACGATTAGGTCAGTAAAAGGGGGAACCATTAGTGGTAGGCCAATATTTAAATTGGTATTCAGTTGTATGAGCAAGATCACATTTCATTTCCATGGAAAATATTTGACCCCCCTCCTTCAGACATGGTCTATTTACTTTTGAAACTGTTGCTTAGTTTACATGGATTAGTATGTGATAAGATCAGTTTAAGATGAACTACTAATAATAAGTCAATGATATTTTGTATGCAAATTTATTTGCATTTGCAAGTATTGTTTCCTTGGAGATTATATAGCCCCACCCCTTCATCACGGTTCATTGACTTTGCAACTTTTTCAGAGTTTACAAGTTAATGTTTCTGTTTAGGTTTGTTTCAAGGGAACAACTAATAATAAGTCAATGATATTTGGTATGCAGTTGTATTAGCATTGACACTTTTCATTTTCACGGAGATTGTTGAGCCACGCATGTACCTTCAGTCATTGTTCATCAACATTGAATATTTGCATAACTTGCATGTCAAAGCTATTTTAATTTCAACATTTGCATTATCAAAATTATAAAAGGGTGAGACATATCTTTGTGATAACAGTTTATTATGATTTGTCACTAATTGCTTCTTTTTTACATACAAAAAAAGATTTGAGTGAAAGTAGTTCTTAGTTAAAAATTTCTATGAACTAATGCCTAATCCATCTAAATGAGACCCTTCTAAATGATCCTTAGATTATAGTAATGCCCTTATATGTTGTAAAAACAATAGAAGCTAACATTCATCACTCTTCAGTAGGGGAAAATATGTAATAAAATTCAATGTATCACCCATGATCTCTAGGCAATTTATTCCTTTACCTGATAAAAGGAAGTGTGTAGTACATGTTGACGAGACAGCTACCTAAAGACAACAAAATAAAAAAAAAACACCAAGAGCTTAACACTTGGTTTTATCTGTGTCAAATAATCTTTAGTCTAAAATGGTATTAAAAATTATTTGAAATGATGCCATTGTTCTAGTGCCTGTCAAGCTGAAAAAAAACTTCTATATTTCAGGTGTAAAGGAAGATATAGATACTGGTATCGTAGTTCCTGTTGCTTGTGGATTCAAAATTATTTTAAGGTAAAAGTGAAATACAAAACTTACTGCAGTTGAACTTGTTAAGTCAGAAGTCAAATGGACCAAACAAAAGTATTAAAATTATCTCAGATTCACCTATTCTTAGGTCTAGTCAGTGGTAATAAAACTGGTATGCAAGAATTAAGGTTTTATATTTGTGAAAACTAGATATTTTTGTTTCCAGGACAACACAATATTGTCCCCACAACTTGTTACACTTGAAACATGGAAATACTGGGTGTTCATTCGTCTGTCCATCCATCTGGTCTTGTAAGGTACTTGGATAGGATTGCTACAGATGATTCGGACAACAAATGTAGGCATGTTATCCACCATTGTAAAGATAAATCAATTTAGATTTTCAATATAACAAGCTTTAGTGGGGTTGACAGCCTAGAAAGCGGCATATACCGGAATTTCGTCTCAGCCTGACATTTTTCTAAAATGCAAGTTAAGTACCTTGTGATATATTAAGGTATATAGGAAATTTTTTCTGACACAAGTGCCTGTGTTATTTTATTATAGGAATGATTTTTTTTAAATTTAATAATCTTTGAAAATGAATGATTGCATTTTCTTTCAGAATGAGAATTAAGAGTAATTAAGGGTCAAATTAAAAGAAAAGTTTTAATGTTTATTGAATTTTTAATTTTAGTGTGGAGATAAGGTTGGTAGATGCATCCTTTATTTTGACTGCTGGTTTAGGATTTTGTAGTATTGATGATGTTAATAATTGTCTAGTGGACATTGACTTCCTCAAAGATGCAACAATCCCTTTCCCGTCTTTTGATGGTGGAGGAGAATTTGTTTGGCCTGAAGGTAATTTATTTATACAGCTATTTAAGTAAATTAAGGTTTCTTTCCTTCTGTTTCTTTTTTTATACGCCCGTTTAAATTTTGACGGGATGTATTGTGGTATACAAATGTCTGTCCGTCTATCTGTCTGTCCGGCGCAAACATGTTGCATTCTAACTTGAGAATAACTTGTCCAAATTTCATGAAACTTAACATAGTTGTTTCTTATGGTGGACAAACAATCTGTACACTTTTTGGTGAAAATAAATTAAAAGCTTTATGACTTTGTAACTAAAACAGGAGTGTTTTTTTCACATGTCGCGCTGTATCTCAAAAACTATTTATGATTATTGCTTAAAACTTTACACACTTCTTAGTTATATTAATTTTAAGATCTGTATACTTTTTGGTGATGATTCAAAATTTTATTTTTGAGTTATTGAGTGCTTGGTAAAAAAAGGGGAGGGGTTTTTCACATGTCGCACCCTATCTCATAAACGATTTATGATTATTGCTTAAAACTTTACACACTTCTTAGTTATATTAAATCTAAAGATCTGTATACTTTTTGGTGATGATTCAAAATTTTGTTTTTGAGTTATTGAGTATTTTAAAAAAAAAGGTTTTTTTTTTTCACATGTCCCACTGTATCTCATAAACGATTTATGATTATTGCTTAAAACTTTACAAACTTCTTAGTTGTATTAATCTAAAGATCCATATACTTTTTGGTGATGATTCAAAATTTTAATTTAGAGCTGTTAAGTTTTTTGTTAAAAAAGTAAGGGGGTTTTCACATGTCCCACTGTATCTGAAAAACAATTTATGGTTATTGCTTAAAACTGTACACACCTCTTAGTTTTATTAATCTGAAGATCTGTATACTTTTTGGTGATAATTTAAAATTTTATTAAAAAAGGGTGTTTTTCACATGTCGTGCCGTATGTCAGAAACTATTTATGGTTATTGCATAAAGATTCACACACAAGACGGTGGGCTTATCATGCGCTCATGGCGCAGCTATTTATATAACTTTAATAACATTCTGAAAAAGGAAAGGCACTTAGTTTTGAGGAATGTTTTTAATCTTGGCATTATGAAGAGATAAATTTCTTATTACAGGTTAATTTTTCTGGGCCATTTCAATTGTCAAAAGATCAAAGGTTACTGAAATAGCCATATTTCATAAGAAAATGTAGAGATGACATGTTGGTAGCTTGTTGACTCTTCTGCAAGATTATTTTCCAAGCAAATTATGAAATTTATAATCTTTTATTATTCCCTTAAACTGAAAGACGGATTGCCAAAACTGAAACCATTTCTGTAGGGTTAGTCCAGTAACAGTATGTCTTCTTAACTATTTGGCATGATTGAAATGTTTTATACTTTTACTTGAATAATTTGAGATTTACTAGTGATAATATACTATTTTTTTCAGTTGATTACAAAAGCTCATTCAATACCATCAAAATGTTAGAGAAATTTAGTGAGGAACCTAAAACTGGTCTAAAAGAAAGTTTTAAAGCAACAAAAGACAGATTGGTTGAAAAGTTGGACTTAGATCAGGTAAGAGTTTAATATGATATTTAAGTTTGGGAGTTACATATAGAATGAGAAATGAAAACATATATAATTGGAAACAAGTATTGACATTTAGGTGTCTTTTATTTTTAATGCTTATGTATGGCGGATGAGCAGGCAACAGCTTCCAAACAGTATCCATTCATTAACATGAAACGCTTTTGACTAAAAAAAATCAATTTTACATATGTTGTTTCTGTAACCAAGTGATGGTCAAGTTTAATCTTCCCAATTTTAGCTTTTCTTGTTGTTGTGTTGTAGACCTATCAGTAGCTAAAAGGGATGTTTATTATAAGATTGAGTTCTTTTCTTTGAATAGAAATTGTTTATTACAGATATAAAGTTTGATTACACTAAGTGTAAATAATTTTCACAGGTTATCAGAGCATGTGGTAAATACCAATCACAGAATTATATATAATTGAGGTGACAGATTTATTTGAAAATGTTCTGTTTCCTAAGTGTTTATGATGATAAGCTCTGTGGGACAGTATAAATAGTTCTGTTCAATATTAGATATTTTGAAGATAATAACAGATAAGTTTTGGATTTTTAAAAGCATTGTACTAATGAAAAATTACATTTTGGATTTATTTTATTTTCTATGGTAAACTCATTTGAATACTAAGCTTATATTGTTTATTAATAAGAATATGTTCTGATTTTGGGCCAAGTTTTTAAGTTGGTCCAAATCAGGGTCTAAAATTAAACTGTGTTTGATTTCAACATAAATTGAATATATATAGGGTTCTTTGAAAATCTGAATCTAAACCTGTATTTATTTTGAATGGTGTTTGTTGCTGCCTGACATCCATTCAACATGACTTTTTATTTGGGCCAAGTGAGCTTTTCTCATCACTTGGCGTCTGTGGTTCGTTGTCGTCATCCATCGTCGTTAACTTTTACAAAAATCTTCTCCTCTAAACCTACTGGGCCAAATTCTACCAAACTTGACCACTATCATCATTAGGGTATCTAGTTTAAAAAATATGTCCGGTGACCCGGCCAACCAACCAAGATGGCTGCCATGGCTAAAAATAGAACATAGGGCTAAAATGCAGTTTTTGGCTTATAACTCAAAAACCAAAGCATTTGAAGCAAATCTTACAAAGGGTTAACTTGTTTATTTTGTAAATATATATCTGCCCTGAAATTTTCAGATGAATTGGACAACTGGTTGTTGGGTTGCTGCCCCCCCAATTGGTAATTTTTAAAGAAATTTAGCAGTTTTTGGTTATTATCTTGAATACTATTATAGATAGAGATAAACTGCAAACAACAATAATGTTCAGCAAATTAAAATCTACAAATAAGTCAACATGACCAAAATGGTCAGTTGACCCCTTAAGGAGTTATTGCCCTTTATAGTCATTTTTTAACAATTTTCTTTAATTTGGTAAATATTGGTAAGTTTTTACAAAATGTTTTCCTCTGTAACTAAAGGGCCAAGTTCATTACAGATAGAGAAAATTGTAAGTAGCAAGAATGATCAGTAAAGTATGATCTACAAACACATCACCATCACCAAAACACAATTTTGTCATGAATCCATCTGTTTCCTTTGTTTAATATGCACATAGACCAAGGTGAGCTACACAGGCTCTAAAGAGCCTCTAGTTTCTTTATGTCATAGCTAGGGCCCCTTTAAAAAATGGAAAATTTGAACAAAAATTAGGTTACAAGACAAGTAATGCATAATTAAAGGATCTACAATAATAAAGGGAATATGATGGGCTAAAAGCTATTGGGGCACATTTATGTAGTCATTATTAATGCAAAGTTTTTAGCTTTGCCTTGATAATATCTTCATGTCATATTTTTCTCTTAGATAATTGACAACTTGACCACAACTGAACCTTGCTTCAGACCAAGTAATATGACACATACACAAGTAATGGATGAACTGATAACAAGAGGTCTTAATGATACAGGTACAAGAGAAGAAAGAGTTCAAAGATTGATTGATGATGACAAAAGTAAGTGTTTTTAATGTAAAATAAAATGTATACTAGTGCAGTTGATTGCGGTTACTTACATGTACTATTTGTTTATTGTGCAATTATACAGAAAAGGTGTAAATCCCAAATGTAAAATTAAGGGGTCAAAAAAGATTGATGGTAAACACTGGTAAAGGAGTCCCTGAATAAAGATGAGACTAAAACAAGCAAAAAAGGCAAAAAGAGAAAACTTTAAAAAACTAGTACTTAAAAGGACTGATTACTTGCAAACAGTTGGAATCTTTATTTAATTTATAGAATCTTATACTGATCTAGATTACAGGTATGCTAAATAGGCTCTTTTGATCATTTAAATTTCTGATGTTTAATTACTAAAAAATAAAACTATTCAATTTTTTACTTGAAACATGAACACTTTTTTTTTTAATATTTTTATAGATTGCAAAATTGATGGGATAACTTGGACTTTGCCAGAAATCACCAATAGTATACTTCAAGATCATATATACTACTCATTGTCTTCAAACTGTCAGCGTATTGATGCTTGTGTTGACTTTTCTGTAGAGGTGTTTGGACAAGTTATTAATAAAGCTTTTAATTTCTATATGGAGATAGATTTTTGTAACTTTGTGTTAAGATATGGATTTGAGGGCCTGGAGTTGTCATTTATACTCATGAAGTATAATTGGGGTAAGCTTTGTTTCTAAATAATGTTGATGGTTCAGAATTGTTAAATTAGAAAATTAAAATCTTTAATAAATCTATCAAATAACATCCTTCAAATGATAACAGGACAATAAATCATTATTTTGGCTGCTAATGTTATACTTTTTCATTAATATTGATTTTGTTTTTTGGAGTGTTTGTCATGATAACAGATTTTCTGTATAAGTTAAATAGAAGACAACCATAAATATTGCAGTGTTTGATATGATGCTTTAATATGCAAATTAAGAAATATGGCAATATTTGTTATTCTGAGTTATCGAAAAAGTAGCTAAAGATGCAAATTTGATATAATTGAACTTTTTAGCTCACCTGGCCTAAAAGGCCATGTGAGCTTTTCTCATCACTTGGCGTCCGTCGTCGTCGTCGTCGTCGTTAACAATTTTTCAAACATCTTCTCCTCTGAAACTACTGAATGGATTTGAATGAAACTTTACATGATTGTTCCTTAGTATATCCTGCACAAAATGTGCGCTTCGATTTTTGATCCGTCAAAAAACATGGCCGCCGTTACTTAAAATAGAACATAGGGGTCAAATGCAGTTTTTGGCTTATATCTCAAAAACGAAAGCATTTAGAGCAAATCTGACATGAAGTAAAAATGTTCATTAGGTCAAGATCTATCAGCCCTGAAATTTTCAGATGAATCAAACAAACCATTGTTGGGTTGCTGCCAGTTAATTGGTAATTTTAAGGAAATTTTGCAGTTTTTGGTCATTATCTTGAATATTATTATAGATAAAAGATAAACTGTAAACAGCAAAAAAGATCAGCAAAGTAAGATCTACAAATAAGTTAATATGACCAAAATTGTCAATTGACCCCTTAAGGGGTTATTGTCCTTTAATGACAATTTTTCACAATTTGTTCATCATATTTGCTAACTTTAAAAAATCTTCTCCTCTGAAACTACTGATTGGATTTGGTTAAAACTTAGCATGGTTGTTCCTTAGATTATCCTGCACAAAGTGTGTGCTTTGATTTTTGATCCGTCAAAAAACATGGCCGCCGTTACTTAAAATAGAACATAGGGGTCAAATGCAGTTTTTGGCTTATATCTCAAAAACGAAAGCATTTAGAGCAAATCTGACATGGAGTAAAAATGTTCATTAGGTCAATATCTATCAGCCCTGAAATTTTCAGATGAATCAAACATCCAATTGGGTCAAAATCTTTAATTGTTTTTACATAGGCGGTAATGGTAACGTTTTTTCCTGTAGCTCAGTCCATATCGTTAACTTGGATATGTATGATAGCTTGTTTCGAAGCTGTGACATTTTCACATATGTGGTTAAATTTTCGGGGTACGAAGTGAGATTACTTTTTCCGTAAATTAGCAAACCCCGAACATCCTGTTGTGATGCGGCTCCTTGTGGTAATATATCCCCTTTTTAACACAATAAGTTCTTTGAAAATTTAATACTTTGAACACATTCAATAGCTCCATAGTTTTTACACATTTATTCTATGTTCCTCTACTTTCCTAATCACCACAAATAATTAAGTTCAGTCATTTGCTAAAAATAGAAACATGTCCAATATCACTACACAGAGATTTTTTCTTTACACATGACTTTTGAGTTCCTCATTTCAAGGCGCATTAGGGATGTTGTCCCATATTGTAATCCATACTTCTGATTTTTCCAAATATTTTTATGTGATCTTCATCGGTATAATATTCTGAATAAAGCTTTGTATTTTTGTCCATTTCTGAAAAAAAATAAAGTTGTTTTAGCACTATAAGGCAATGACACTTTCGTCGCTATATTCATTTATTTTGAATACAATGAGTATGTATAAGTAATTTCTTCCAGATTACCTCCACTAGTCAAATCAAGGACAAAACTTCTGATTATAACCTTTAATTACAATACACAGACCCTGATAAAGCATTCTATAAAATTTTCTTGTGCCTTAAAGTGCATTTTGACAGAGAAATTATGCAAAACTGAAGGTTTTATAAAAAAACCAACACCAAAATAATTATTCTTACTAGTGGTAATCTTGTATTTAATACTGATGAAACCGCTCTAAACTACTGGGAAAGTCATCCGTATCATATAATTAGAGTGCAATATAGTGCAAATTTTCAAAACTTGTCCTTTCACATAATTCCATTTGAGAAAAAATGTTTTTTACATGTTTTTCAGTGAAAACCTTTTATCAGTGAGAAATCCACATGAGGTCTTAACGGAAACATTGTGACATCACATGTATTATGGCATCATGAAATAACGACAGATCAAAATAGCGCTAAATATAGTTTGCAGTGTTACGTGAGAAACAGTTGCCGCAAGATTTAACTCGAAATATTGAGTCCAAACGATCTGTAACTAAGCCTTTTCATTTAATACCAAGACCATAGCAACAGTTTTCATATTAGCATATTTTTAACATTCCGACTGTAATTTCAATTGCATAAATACCAGAAATAAACAATTAGAGCTTGATTAATAAAACAAAATGCTTACCAGTTATTCAGGACTTTTTAAAACCTCTAGTTTGCCATCTCAGGTTGAAAAATAATGATATGTCTGGAACTGAAATAAGACAAAAAAAATATATTCAGGCTGTGTTATCATTTGATTTAAATACATAAGTATTATTGAGAGAGAAAAATCTATTCTTGAAAGTTTAATCACAAAGAAAGACAAATGCTTCTCTCTTGTGGCTTAGCCACCTTCATTTAAACCTTTTGTATTAGAACCATGGGTAGTAGCTAACTACAAATGTAGCGTAATAGTTGAATAGGTGCAGAAATATTGTTTTCAAGAAGGTTTGACCCTCCCCCTTTTTCACTGAGAAATGACAATATCCTTTGTTTTGCTCATGTGCATTAAAATAATAATTCATGATTTTCTAAAAACATGTAACTGTTTTTGTCTGTGTTTTTGTGCATATGATATCTACTGACCAGGGGTCAAATCATTGGATAAAGGCACATGCGATATTGAATCTCACATTACTCGTATGAAGTGTGTTATCTCCCTTGATTATCAGGTATTCCTGTAGACCAGAGTGATATTACATAACAAAGACTATATTGTGTCATGTTTACTTACAATTTAATAATATTTAAAAGTTATTTCTTGCCTTTTCAATGTAGTAAACACATTCCTTTCGGATCTCTCGGAAGTAAACAAATTTATGATTGTGCCTAAAACAAGTGTTCAGCCCCGTGCTAGTAATGCATTTTAAAAGCGAAAATTTTCTTGAGTTTTTGCTGATCTTTATCAATAAGATTTATCTTAAACAATTTATAATATCTAGGTATAAATAAAAAACTACTTTACCATCATTTTCGGTGGTGTACAAGGTGAAATCATCCATAAATCAGTCTGACAACCTCTGGAATTGAGCTTCTAATTTGGGTCAAAATCTTTAATTGTTTTTACATAGGCGGTAATGGTAACGTTTTTTCCTGTAGCTCAGTCCATATCGTTAACTTGGATATGTATGATAGCTTGTTTCGAAGCTGTGACATTTTCACATATGTGGTTAAATTTTCGGGGTACGAAGTGAGATTACTTTTTCCGTAAATTAGCAAACCCCGAACATCCTGTTGTGATGCGGCTCCTTGTGGTAATATATCCCCTTTTTAACACAATAAGTTCTTTGAAAATTTAATACTTTGAACACATTCAATAGCTCCATAGTTTTTACACATTTATTCTATGTTCCTCTACTTTCCTAATCACCACAAATAATTAAGTTCAGTCATTTGCTAAAAATAGAAACATGTCCAATATCACTACACAGAGATTTTTTCTTTACACATGACTTTTGAGTTCCTCATTTCAAGGCGCATTAGGGATGTTGTCCCAATTGTTGGGTTGCTGCCACTTAATTGGTAATTTTAAGGAAATTTTGCAGTTTTTGGTCATTTATAATCTTGAATATTATTATAGATAAAGATAAACTGTAAACAGCAAATATGATCAGCAAAGTAAGATCTACAAATAAGTCAATTTGACCAAAATTGTCAATTGACCTCTTTAGGAGTTATTGCCCTTTAAAGACTTTTTTCACAATTTGTTCATCATGTTGACTTACTTTAAAAAATCTTCTCTTATGAAACTGCTGTATCAATTTCAGCCAAACTTAGGCTAAATGAGTTTCAGAGTTTCAGAGTATCTAGTATAAATTTTATATTTCATTTCCTTGTATGTCAAGAAACATAGCTCCTATGGCTAAAATAGAACATAGGAGAAAATGATTTTTTTTTGCTTTTGAAGAAAATAGGACGATTCAAAGAACATTTAAATAAATTGAAAAGCCAAAATAATCATTGATGAGAGATTAAACCAAAAAAATTCAGGTGAGCGATTCAGGCTCTTGAGAGCCTCTTGTTTCAAATAGTAATTGAACATTTTCTAATTACAGGTCAAGAAGAAAGATATTCCGTAACAGATGATATCCAGATTTTGTAAGTTCCTGGATTTTTTGTTGAGTGTCTGACTTCCGTTGTGGAAAGCTCACCATAAGGATAATGATCTGCCGGTGGTGGCGTTAATAAATTCCTAAATACTTAATATCTCAGAAGGTAGAAGACCTTGATCCTTCATACTATGTATACAGATGGTTTGTGTTACAATATTTCCAATGTCAAATTTCCATTGTCCTTGACCTCATTTTCCTGGTTCAGTGACTAGATAAAAAAAGATTTTTTAGTATTCTCTCTTATTATGAGTAATAGGATAAATATAGGTTATATTAGGTATGTGCGTAACTTGATAATGGTCCAATTTTCAATTGTCTTTTTTCTAAAATAAACCAAGTAAACCAGTTGAAATCAAACATCAAAGATATTTTCTTTGCAATCATTAAAAAGTATTGTTGGGCAGCAATTGGTGGGATATCAAAAAAGTTATATTTGTTTTGTACACATTAGTTTTACTGATTGGTCCTAGACCTATATGTTGCTTGATGTTATATTTGTTATTTTCGTGGGATTTTGTCTGATGCTTGGTCCGTTTCTGTGTGTGTTAGTTACATTGTAGTGTTGTGTCGTTGTTCTCCTCTTATATTTATGCGTTTCCGTCAGTTTTAGTTTGTTACCCCGATTTTGTTTTTTGTCCATTGATTTATGAGTTTGAACAGCGGTATACTACTGTTGCCTTTATTTATGCTGTTGAATTATTTTAGACCTGCTCTCTATGTGACTGGCACTTATCTTATCCTTTAAGTGTAATTTATAAGGTCTTTATATTATCATTTGAAAATTTGTAACTGTATGTTTTCTCTTTGAAGTATTGTTTTTAGACAAGATGACTTTATTTACAGGGGCAGAATAGACAAAAATGATGAAAAGAAAGTCTTTATAGTAGATTTTGGAATGAAGTTATGTATTGAAGGAAGCTGTATACTTAATGATACAATGTTCATTCAAGATATGGAACTCCCTATACCAATATGCAATGGAAATTTTACATGGCCTGGTTAGTATCATAGAAAATTAACTATGACTGTGTAGTGTATTTTGGGCATTTTCAGCATTGATTTTGACTTATATTGATGTGCTTAAGTTAATTATCAAAACCTACCATAAACAAAAATGACACCTCATCATTAACACTAGGAACATTTGACTAATTTCTCTTGTAAAATATTCGTTTTTAGCTCACCTGTCCCGATGGGACAAGTGAGCTTATGCCATCACTTGGCGTCCGTCGTCGTCCGTCGTCTGTCGTCGTCTGTCGTCGTCTGTCGTCGTCGTAAACTATTTCAAGAATCTTCTCCTCTGAAACTACTGGGCCAAATACTTTCAAACTTTAACTGAATGTTCCTTAGGGTATCTAATTTATAAATTGTATCCGAAGTTTTGATCTATCAACAAACATGGTCGCCATTGCTAAAAATAGAACATAGGGGTCAAATGCAGTTTTTGGCTTATAACTCAAAAACTAAAGCATTTAGAGCAAATCTGACGTGTAATATTGTTTATCAGGTCAAGATCTATCTGCCCTGAAATTTTCAGATGAATCAGACAACCCGTTGTTGGATTGCTGCCCCTGAATTGGTAATTTTAAGGAAATTTTGCTGTTTTTGGTTATTATCTTGAATATTATTATAGATAGAGATAAACTGTAAACAGGAATAATGTTCAGCAAAGTAAGATTTACAAATAAGTCAACATGACGGAAATGGTCAGTTGACCCCTTTAGGAGTTATTGCCCTTTATAGTCAATTTTTAACCATTTTTCGTAAATCTTAGTAATCTTTTACAAAAATCTTCTCCTCTGAAACTACTGGGCCAAATACTTCCAAACTTTAATTGAATGTTACTTAGGGTATCTAGTTTGTAAATTGTATCCGAAGTTATGATCTATCAACAAACATGGTCGCCATTGCTAAAAATAGAACATAGGGGTCAAATGCAGTTATGGCTTATAACTCAAAAACCAAAGCATGTAGAGCAAATCTGACATGGGATAATATTGTTTATCGGGTCAAGATCTATCTGCCCTGAAATTTTAAGATAATTAGAGAACCTGTTGTTGGGTTGCTGCCCCTGAATTGGTAATTTTAAGGAAATTTTGCTGTTTTTGGTTATTATCTTGAATATTATTATAGATAGAGATAAACTGTAAACAGGAATAATGTTCAGCAAAGTAAGATTTACAAATAAGTCAACATGACGGAAATGGTCAGTTGACCCCTTAAGGAGTTATTGCCCTTTATAGTCAATTTTTAACCATTTTTCGTAAATCTTAGTAATCTTTTACAAAAATCTTCTCCTCTGAAACTACTGGGCCAAATACTTCCAAACTTTAAGTGAATGTTCCTTAGGGTATCTAGTTTGTAAATTGTATCCGAAGTTGTGATCTATCAACAAACATGGTCGCCATTGCTAAAAATAGAACATAGGGGTCAAATGCAGTTTTTGGCTTATAACTCAAAAACCAAAGCATTTAGAGCAAATCTGACATGGGATAATATTGTTTATCAGGTCAAGATCTATCTGCCCTGAAATTTTCAGATGAATCAGACAACCTGTTGTTGGGTTACTGCCCCTGAATTGGTAATTTTAAAGAAATTTTGCTGTTTTTGGTTATTATCTTGAATATTATTATAGATAGAGATAAACTGTAAACAGCAATAATGTTCACCAAAGTAAGATTTACAAATAAGTCAACATGACGGAAATGGTCAGTTGACCCCTTTAGGAGTTATTGCCCTTTATAGTCAATTTTTAACAATTTTTCGTAAATCTTAGTAATCTTTTACAAAAATCTTCTCCTCTGAAACTACTGGGCCAAATACTTCCAAACTTTAACTGAATGTTCCTTAGGGTATCTAGTTTGTAAATTGTATCCGAAGTTATGATCTATCAACAAACATGGTCGCCATTGCTAAAAATAGAACATAGGGGTCAAATGCAGTTTTTGGCTTATATCTCAAAAACGAAAGCATTTAGAGCAAATCTGACATGGGGTAAAAATGTTCATTAGGTCAAGATCTATCAGCCCTGAAATTTTCAGATGAATCAGACAACCTGTTGTTGGGTTGCTGCCCCTGAATTGATAATTTTAAGGAAATTTTGCTGTTTTTGTTTATTATCTTGAATATAATTATAGATAGAAATAAACTGTAAACAGCAATAATGTTCAGCAAAGTAAGATTTACAAATAAGTCAACATGACGGAAATGGTCAGTTGACCCCTTTAGGAGTTATTGCCCTTTAAATACTTTTTTCACAATTTGTTCATCATGTTGACTTACTTTAAAAAATCTTCTCCTTTGAAACTGCTGTATCAATTTCAGCCAAACTTAGGCTAAATGAGTTTCAGAGTATCTAGTATAAATTTTACATTTTATTTCCTTGTATGTCAAGAAACATAGCTCCTATGGCTAAAATAGAACATAGGAGAAAATGATTATTTTTTTTGGCTTTTGAAGAAAATAGGACGATCCAAAAAACATTTAAATAAATTGAAAAGCCAAAATAATCATTGAAGAGAGATTTAACCAAAAGAATTAAGGTGAGCGATTTAGGCCCTTGAGAGCCTCTTGTTCATAAATCCTTTCATTTAGAAGTTTTTTTTCATTTTCGCAATTTTAGCTCACCTGGCCCCTAGGGTTTGCATATATAGGTCCTTTGTAAATTAAAATTGATATTAAATTGCCATTTACTAATTACTGTGGAAAATGTGATTTATCAAATTGAAGTAGTTGATCATATGATGGAAGTGTTTTATCAGTATCTCATGTTTCTCATAGGTGGATCCAGAAATAATAATAGATAGCTAAAAAACTTAAATATGCATAAATGAACAGCAAGGCAAGATCTACATTTTAGACAATATTGAGGAAATTTTCTGATGACTTCTTCTCTTAAATGACTATTTGTACCAATATTTTGCACTTTGTCTTTTATGATGATAAATATTATAGATAAATAGACAATTTATATCACAAAAATAATCTGCATGGCAAGATCCACAAACAGGTGAAATTTTGCTTGTATATATAGTAAGTAAATCGTCCTGAATATGCATGAAATATTTGCCACTGGGCGCTAAGCAACCAACAAGCAATCAATATAGGAAGTAGATTGTCACTTTTCATAAGAAGGATTGCCCTTAAATTGGGATTTTTATGCCCCACCTACGATAGTAGAGGGGCATTATGTTTTCTGGTCTGTGCGTCCGTTCGTCCGTCCGTCTGTTCGTTCGTCCGTTCGTCCGTTCGTCCGTCTGTCCCGCTTCAGGTTAAAGTTTTTGGTCGAGGTAGTTTTTGATGAAGTTGAAGTCCAATCGACTTCAAACTTGGTACACATGTTCCCTATGATATGATCTTTCTAATTTTAATGCCAAATTAGAGATTTTACCCCAATTTCACGGTCCATTGAACATAGAAAATGATAGTGCGAGTGGGGCATTTGTGTACTGAGGACACATTCTTGTTTTTTGGTGTTTTAAGCAAAAACTTAAGAAGATGAAAGAAACTATACAAACAAAATGATAAGCCATACAAGATCACCAAAAGAAAAGAAATTTTGTCATGAATTCCAATTGTCATTTGGATATGATTAAATAATAATTTCTTCAATTTTCAGGAGGGGATTCAATTTCTGATATGGTGAATGCTGTTGGTGGAAAACTTACTAAAGGAGCATTTAATGTTATTTTAAGAAAGCTAGGAATTGAGGTGAGCATACTACATGATTGAAAACTTCAGTTTAATATACATTGAAATTGTAGGTCAAAGTTTAAAATGTTCATGACAATTGAAGTATGAATATTGTGGAAACAAGCAGTTGTTTACTGGACAAATTAACATACATAAGAACTGAAAAAAATGTGTTTGAGTTGGAAAAGTATTTGTTTCTTGTTTTTCATCTGAATGATGGCTATATTTCTTGTAAGATTCCTTTCGTAAAGGATTTTGGTCTATTTCAATTATCTGATCAAATCCTCTATGTAGAATTTTTTTTTACAGATGGGGCTTGTGAACAAATATAATATTATTTGAGTTAAAGAGAAAGTACATTAGTTTCTTGTTTTCCAATATAAATCCTTTGATAATGGTTAAGTGTCAGAAAAGTCAGAAATGGGAAAACACTTTCTTGGATTAAGCTCAAACTGTGTTTGATTTCTTATGAAATAGAAAGTCAATCAATTGAATTAATTAAAATATACTTTAATTATGAAAAATTGTGAAACTATACATATATGAAATATGAAATGTATGGTAAAAAACTATGTACACAATTTTAACTTTGATTTTAGGATATTTTTACAGACACCTGTCAACTATTGGAATCTGGAAAAGGTATGTAAAGTTTAGATTAAAGGGAAATGTTATACTTGTAAGTTAAAACTAAATGAAGGCATTCATATGTGGAGTTCAACAAAGGGGAGTTTAGAAAAGGGGGGAGAGGGGGCTGGGCTACTTAAAAGGTATTTACATCCATATGTTAGGGTATATCAAGTTTTGAATAGCTTACAGTCATATTATTTCAGTTGATAAATTATAGGTGCAGGTAGTTACAATGGAGGCAAATAACATACTTGTATTTATTTATAGACTAGGTTAAAATTGCACTATGTCTTTTTCATACAAAAACTTCTGAACCATTCAACTATTGGGTTAAAAATCATTATACTGTTGTTGCTGTTGATAAATTAGAGGTCAAATTTAATTTGGGCAATTTTCATGTTTGTTATTCTGGAGGTATGCATGGCCCTTGATAGATTGGAAAATAGTCATTAAATGTGTCTGAAAGTGCCATCAAGATACTGAAAGCCTGTTTGCCTGTCAAATTTGACAGCTCATTTCTAGTAACGTAATTGAAGAGGATTTTTGTTTCATTTGCTGAATTCAATTGATTTTCCATACTCTAAGCCCCAATTCACAGTTTCTGGAAAAAATTCTTGAAGGTTCATGATATGTATTTAAGAGAGCAAACTATTTTGAGTTATTATGATTTTGATTATACTACAAATGTAAGCACCTAAACATTTTTTTTTATCTCTGTACAATATCCTCTTTAAAAGAATGCAGATTTGATAAGAGACTTTCATTTGTGGGTATACTGGACTGGTGTTCCCTTTTATTGGGATCTTATTACAAATATGACATAGGATTGTTATATGAATAACCTGAGGATGCTTAAAAGATTCTAGTTTTCAGCCCTCAAGATTGACATTTGAAATCTAAATATAATTATTGTCTCACTTTCAATAGTTGAAGAACAAAAGGAATTTATTGAGAGTTACTTCTTTCAACATATTTTCCTGTATATAAACTTTAAACTTTCCTATTGCATCTTGGAAGAAGACGTTATAAAATAAACACTTTAAATGATCAGCAAGGCAAGAATGTTATTCTTTATATGAGTGATTTTTTTTTTACCCATTTGTGTCTTGTGTAAACTAAAAAGACAATATGATCAGCAATACAAGATCAACAAACAGAATTTCTCTTGTCTACAATGTGGGAAAGTGTTTTGTTGCATATGCACATAGACCAAGGCAAGTGACATTTGCTCTTTAGAGTCTCTAGATAGAAGAATCAAATACTTTTTGGTAATAGTATACATCTGTCTATCCACCCCTCATTACTGTGTAATTCTTCATTGATCAGTAACAAAGAAAAAAAAAAAATATTTCATTGCAGGGTGTACCAACACATTACAAATACCAAATTCATCGGGAGACAAAGTGAAATGTGAATTAACAGATAGTTGTTCAGGACTCAATTGCTGCTTAGGATTGAAATTCAAGCTTCCATTTAATGGAGATGATGTTGCATACAATATTCCATTTAGATTTAATTTAAGCACTTGTGATTTTAAAATTGAAATAAGTTTTGGAACATACTACCATAAGATGGTTCTACTAGAGTATGACTGGGGTAAGTTATGTTGTTTAATTAAATGTTTTCAAATAAATTGATATGGGGTATTCCATCTTCATACTCAAAGAATATGAAATTAAACAAGTTTAAGATTGGGACTATCAGATATGTTATTTAGAGCTTACAAATCTTGGAGACAAAAACCAAACAATGTAAGGCACAGATAACATGTGTAACTCCTTTGCCAACATCTTATTCCAATTGTTTGGCCAAATACATTGGTCCAATATCCAATACTTGTATATTTCAGAGTTATTGTAAAAAGTAATTTAGTGAGCAGGATATTAAATAAAATAAAACTTTATCATTAAATCCCTTCAAAATTAAGAGGCTAAGATTTAGAGGTACCTTATACTTTGAGGATATAGGAAATGGGATAATAGTTGGAAGGCGTAATAGTTAACAGTATTACATTGAAACATATGAATAATTATTTAATACATTTGAAATGCCTTTAACACATCGAAACTGATCATCATACAAATATTTAATTTCAGTTCATTGATAGGGACATGTAAATCGTACTTTCTTTTCTGATTTCACATGATATTCATATATTATCTATTGAATATTTAAGTAGCTTTTTTACTAGCCTAACTAGTACACATTTTTGTTTAGTGGCCAGCTGTTTCTTGTCAAAATATGCATAACCTAGCTTTATTTTCAAATTTAGGTATAGAAAATAAGCTGGAAATTGGAAATGGGGATACAGCACCTGTGACCATTAGGTCAGTATGTTTCAAGTTATTTATAGCTATATACGACAAGGGATATGTTTTGCAATGAATGCAGATTTTTTTGTTGATAAACAGAATAATTATAAAATGAATTGCTTGTTCATGGTCTCATTGTAGTGTATATGTGCTTTGGAATATATTATATATAATAAATCTACAAATAAGATTTTAAATTATCATCCTTGTTTTACATGGACAGGTTTATTTGTCATATAGTCAATTACTAGATTACTCAAATATGAGAAGAAGAAAAAAGGTATGGTCCCATAATTTATTTTCTGAAAGAATTCTAAACAAATAAAATAAAATAAGATCTAGAGATCTTGTTCGTATTTTAATAATACTCAGAATATGTTTTTCCACTTTACCTACATTTTCCTACCAATCTATCATGATTTCAATGAAACTAGTTTAGGCTTCTTACAATATCTTTATTTCTTATTGATATATTTAAAGATACAAAATAAATAAACTTGAAGCAAGAAGGGGATATGTGGTAGATCTCAGGATAGATATATGTCTTCCAATGGATAATCAAGTGTTTTGTATCCCAGAAAATGGTCTTCAGATTTTAAACCAGCATGAAATTCCTGTCTGCTCCAGAACTGTCACAGGCACAGGTATTAGCAGCTTTATGACAAGTTGATTAACATGCAAAAGGCTAAAAATTTAAATGTAGAACAACTCATTATAATTAATTTTTTTTTTATAATGATACAGTATTTGAATACCGCAATAATATTCAGAAATCATGCTGTTGTTGACAAGTTCATCAGTGTTAAAGGTTTTCTGTTAAGTTTAAGGGTTACTAGATGAATTTTGTTTTATGCTGTATAATATAAGAATACACTTATATATAAATTGTCTTTTATGAGGTTTATGTGTTGTGTTATTTACTTTAATAAAAAAAAAAATATATTCGCTGAGCCAAATGGTCCTGCTAGGTAAACCACGTTTTTTTTCAAAGTAAATAGCACAAAATATTTAAAAAAAAATAGTTTATTAAATGTAATTTTTAAAATGATAAGAGCAATAAAAGTGATATTTTATGACTAAAAAGCCTGGTTAAGAAGTACTTGAGGAGCTTTGAGTAATCAACATGACTTTATCCCCAACAGTGACCCCCGAAAATTGAAAAAAAAAAAAATGAAAATATCAGCATGCAACAGTTAAAAATTGAAACAAAGTTCACAACAGAAATGGGTTATTACTCTAAGCTTAGTATAATGTTGACATAATTATTATATGCTAATGATATTGATAATACTTTATATATTTATTAGATTTCTCTGTCAAGGGTTGGTTAGATGAAGTGAACCTAGATATTAATCAAGGATTGAAAGATTTTGCTGTAATATTCATCCTTGACCAGTTACACCTTTCTGATTTGTTCAGTGGTCCAAAGTGTGATGTTGAAAGAGCTCCTTATTCACCTAGTGTTCAGGGATGGAACAGTGGTATGTTTATAACCCATGACGGTGAAAATTTAATTTGTTTGCATTACCATGGAAATGCACACTCATTGTTATCTTAAAGCCAAAGCTGAAGATAATATTATTATATATATCATTTGAAATTTAAGCAAACCCTATTTTATCTAATTTTATGATAAATTGAAGTTTGAACTTGTTACTTTAGTTGACTAGTATACAATAGAAATCTGGTTTCTTAATCAACCTTTAGCACAACTTTTGTTTTTGAAATTATTTTCAGGTAATAAAACAGCAAATACAATCACTAAGCATGTGCACTCTTGTTTTATCATGTGAAGTTTATGCAATACTTGTAGTAAAACTTTATATGTAGGACTATGAGCATAAAATTAATGGTCATTTCAGGATGTGCACTATTGTTATACTATTGTAATATGCATGCATGAATTTGTGTTCATCAGGTTAGTCACTCAATCGTAAAAAGCAAAATAGTTTCATACCAAATTAAAAGGTTGAAACCATTTTCAGTTGTATTCAAACACTTTTTCATTAATACAATAAAAAGAAATATGATGATTTCCACCCATATGTAATGTTTATGGAATTCCAAAATTGGCATCCACTAGTTTTGGGATTAAACTTTGTTTAGGCTCAATTTCAGTCGAAGTACCATTCACAGCACTGGATTTTTAAAAAAAGAAATTGTGATTTTAATGTTCCAAAATTTAGCTTAAAAGGAAATAAAACCATTTCCAAATATTCTTTTTTAATTTTAGGATGTCCATTGAGTATGTTTAATCGTCCAGATTTGGGAGACCAAATAGCTTGCCACATTACAGAATCCTGCACTGGAATTGATTGCTGTGCCAATATCCCTTCCTTTGGACTGACAATTAGGCCATTCTTTGTGTTGGATCCTTGTGACTACAAGATAACATATGGAATCAATACAGAAAATTTTACTAAATCCCTGGTTAACTACGAATGGGGTAGGTCATACAGGTTTAATTAAGATTGAAATATATTTATTACATATTTTTGAATATTTTTATGTCCCATTTATGGGCATTATGATTTCTGGTCTGTGTGTCTGTTCGTTGGTTTGTTGGTTCGTATGTTCTTTCTTCCTTCATTCATTCTTTTGTTTGTAGGTCTGTCTGTCTGTCCTGATTCAGGTTAAAGATTTTGGTCGAGTTAGATCTTGATGAAGTTGAAGTCCAATCAATCCGAAACTTAGTAAACATGTTCCTTAAGATATGATCTTTCTAATTTTAATGCCAAATTAGGGTTTTTACCCCATTTTCACAGTCCACTGAACATAGAAAATGGTAGTGCGGATGGGGCATCCGTGTACTAGGGACACATTCTTGTTTATGTCAAATCATAATGTCAGATTGAAACTAGAAAACCAAATGAACCTAGGATGAAGAAAAATTAATCAAAATTACTAGCTTATCTTGTTTATACTAAAATGCTAAAATGTCCAGCAGCAACATTTGATCTCAAATGAGATAGAGATAGAAGAGAGTGTAAACATTGATTTTTTTTTTGCTGAACAGTAACAAAAATTGTATGCATCTTGTATTAAATTTTTATGAAGATAAATCAATTTTGTAACTTTAAAGAATAGTATAGCCTAGACCTTGTGTTTTACAAAGCCTTGATTCTATATTCATATTATTTTTTTTTTTATTTTGTAGGAAAGACGGAAAGAATATCCCTAGCACAAGATGTAGTTGTATTTGAGTAAGTGATGACAGTGTATATAATTAATATATCAAATAACTGATATTAGGTGTTTTTGACTTTATATAAATAATGATGTCATATAAAATTCATCTGATTTCGAGAAAAAATTTGAAAATGCAATGTTACATAGCTATATAAAGAAAATTGTACTATTTTATGAAATTGTTTGAATAACAGTGGATTTCTTTGAGATTCTGTAGTTATAATGTATAAGTAGAAGTGTTCTAACTACCGATTCTGTTTTAAAAATATCAGACCTTATTTTAAGCTGTAAAAGTTTGATTGTAACTGCTTCATTAATTAACCACATCTTATTTATAGGTTTTCTATGAAAAAGCCACCAAATTCAAAGAAATTTGTTCTGGATGTTGCTGTAAAAGTCTGCTTGTATGACAAAGATAACTGTGTCCCAGATATAAAAGTGTTTGATAAAACAGAGATTCCTCAAGTTATTTGTGACATTGAAACTGTTATTGATCTGAAAGGTATATGTTTACTACTTTATATGCATATAAATGAAGGAACAAATAGATAAATACATTAAAACCTGCCAGCAATGGGACCATAAAAAGGGGCCAGTTTATTCAGGTTGCTGTTTTGGCGGGAAGTTAATGACTTGGGACATCTGATATTCTATATAGATATAAGAAGATGTGGTATGAGTTCCAATGATACAACTCTCCATCCAAGTCACAATTTGTAAAAGAATAACCATTTTAAGTCAAAGTACAGTCTTCAATATGGTACCTTGACTCACATCAAACAGCAAGCTATAAAGGGCCCCAAAAATGACTAGTGTAAAACCAATCAAATGGGGAAACCAACTGTCTAATCTATGTAATAATCGAGAAACAGTTATGAACCACATCAACAAACGATAACTACAAAACATCAGGTTCCTGACTTAGAACAGGTGCTCGCAAATGCAGCAAGTTAAAACGTTTTAATAGGTACCAACCTTCACCCTTACCGAAACAATAGTATAACATCACAACACAGAAAGACACATTATGAAATATCAATTGATATGGCTTAACTCAATGAAAAGACAAATTAACACAAGTGAATATACACTAAACAAATAAATTTAATCTATGACACAATGTAAGTACAAAATGAATAAGATAAGGGGTCAATAAATAAAGGCAACAGTAGTTTACCACTGTGAGATGTTAAATGATTTTAGAAAGTCTACCATAACCTGGAAAAATGGAGAATATGTCTTGTTGTAAATACAATGCAGACTTTCCTAATTCCTTAACATAGGCCATGGTTGAACATTATTTGATATCAAGATTAAATGTCAGTATTAATGACTTTATAAATTGATTGTTTCTTTGTATTTCTAAGGCCTATTGTCTTATTTTTTAAATCAAGAAAAGTGGTTTTCCGTCTTCAACAGTATTTTGAAAACTTTTATAGATTTTTTATAATGAGTTTTAACAGTGCTTAAATATATGTTCTTTGTAATATTGTATTGGCAATCCTACCACATCTTCAATATTTCATATTTTAAAAAAAATTGAACATTCAAAATTTTAACTCCCTTGCATAAATTAAGGTTTTCACTTTTTTGTTTTTTGACATCCAGATTCTGGCTTTAAGAAAATTTAGAAATTAGGAATTTTATATGCAAATTAGTAGACATTGTTTTTGTCTTTTTCTAGATTTTTCATTAACCAATTGGGCAGACAATTTAGGAGTTGATATAGCTGGTCAGATGGAGCCAGCAATCATTAGAATTTTGCTACAACAGCTTGGATTGGACACTCTGATAAAGTCTTCACCATGTAGTCATAGACATGATTTATATAATTCTTCTTCATCAGATGGGTGGGAAAATGGTATTCATTGTTATTGAAAGCATTGAAAATGTGTAACACAATAGATTTATTTAAATATTTTTTAACAGCCATGCTAGATCTATGTGACAAATCCAGATTTGAACATATGTCATGAAAATAATTAAGTGTTTCTATGACTTGCAAAAACTATCACCATTTAAATCATCAACAGCCAACTTTTGAATGTTATTTGTCTTTAAATTAAGAAAATGTTCGGTGAAAAAACTTCTTTATTTTAGATATACACTTGCCTACAGTTCCTTTGTAAATTAAAATTTACATTAAATCAACATTTATAAATTAATGTGGAAAATGTGATTTATCAAATTTAAGCAGTTGATAAGAATAATGAAAGTGATTTATCAGTGTCTTATGTAACCCATTGAATAAAATTTGGTTTAAGATATTGATAGAGTTGATTCCCACACTTTTTCGAAATGCTATTATTCCTGTTCTTGCATTAGGCAAATGAGATTATTGATACATTACCAGTATGATGGACAGCTGCCAGGATTTTCTTACAATAACTCTCAAAGGTGTAAGTAGGGATTGGATTAAACTCTGGTGTTGATGTCATAATACTTTTCTGGTATTGAGGTCAAGAATTTGTGTATTCAATCTAATACATATCTAACTGAAAGGGAAATAATGATTCATTTTTAGCAGCCAGTATAGTTCAATTTTGTCAAGTTTTGAATATCCCATTATGTATTCTAACATCTGAGGTTTTATTTGATGCATTTAACTAATAGGAAAAAGGTACTGCTTTACAACACCTTTCAAATATAAACATGTAGTAAAAGGGAAAACTATCATCCACAAATAAAGTGACTAGTAATAAGAATAAAAGTATAGTCAACAGTTTCATTAGAACATAATTTCTTACAGATTGTCCAGCCATCACAGGGTTACCAATATTGCCAGAGTCCCTTGTATGTTACGTGCCAGATTACTGTACAGGAATAGATTGTTGTTACAACTTTGACTACCTGGATTTGTCACTGAACATAAACTTGTACATAAATACCTGTAAATACCAGATAAGAGGCAGAATAGAAACACTAGAGTTTGAAATAAGTTTCTTTGATTATACCTGGGGTAAGTCATGTGATATATACAGTCGGGTGATTTAGCATTATTTTCATTATCTGTTGACCAAAATATAGAATTGTTGATTTCAAAATAAAAATATCCACTTTGTAGTATCACCACTGGATCTTGTCCCCATTCTTCAAACTTAAAGGTTCTTTCCTAAATTACCAAATTGTGGGACTGTTTATATTGAATTCACAGATACAAAGATTTTCTAGAACAGGGTTTACAACCCATGTTGACTATTCTAAAAACATATATTATCAAAAACTCGGGAACTAGGTCAAAACCTACACAATTAATGAAGTTTTTATTATTTGTAATATTTTTTTAATTTTTTTAAAAAGGTGATGTCAAGGAAGAAAGGTTACAGGAAATATTCAGATTAAAGTAAGTCATAACTGTACATTTTAAGTCTTGCTCCTATAAATGTCCTTATGAGACAAGAAGTCTGACTAGTCGGAAAATATGTCTGACTGTAACCCCTGCAGTGATATTACCTGCGTAATACTTTGCTGGAAGATATTAAATTACTCTGTTACTCTGTGGTTGGTAAATTTGGATTCTTACATGTAAAGATTTCTAAAGCTGTATGCATGATTTATTCCTTCAACACATTTGACTGTTTTAGTAGAGAAAATTTCGGTTAAAAAAAATGGCACAGAATCTGGGACTATTAGACTTAGTCGTTATGACAAATCATTTGACCCTGTTCATTTAATTCACTTGTGTTTAAATTACCGTTAAATCTTTTCTGGCCAATATTAGCTTGCACAATCGTTAGGTTATTTAGGAGATAACTGTATTGTATTTTAACCTCCGACGGCATCAATTGGGGATTTGATGGTCGCAAATTAAGTTTACTGGTGACGCATTAGCGGAGACAGTAAACTGGTATTTGCGACCATCCAATGCCCAGTTGATGACGTCAGAGCTTAAAATACAATATTGTTATCTCCATTCTAATGAAACTGACAGAAAACAATGTTAAAACATGTTAACAATTGATGCCATGTAAATAAGTGACGTTATCCAATTAAAATGAACGTTACAAATGTTGTTGCATTAGAATGTGAAATGTTGTCAGACAAATCTAACATGTTATAAAATGAGGGATGGAGGTCAAGTTCTTTTTAAGAATTGATCAAGTGGTTTTAAATGATATACTGATTGATTAGATTTATTGGAATAAATATGTTTCCCAATGTTTATAAAATACTTTTTTTCTGTGTTTTATTTTATTCCATTCTTTTTCCTCCGATAAATTATCAAATAACTTCATCATAGTTGCCAATGTCTGACAATGACTAATCATGTCATGACATGACAGGTCAAAAAGCGTGTGAAAACTCGCGACGTGGATGCAGACTTTTTAAATGTCCATTATGCAAATTTGTTAATATTAAAAAAAAAGAAATATTCTGCTGTTTACCTTTTTTGCATTCAACAGTGGCCTGTTTTGCTGCTTTCAGAACAACACAACTAGGTCCATATTTCAAACACACTGCCAGTTTGGTTGCATTTTCATGATAACAAGGCACACAATTTATTATTGTTGAGTTCTGCAAGACTGTATTTTCAAATGTATGATCAGATTACTTGACATGAAACTATTATTTTTCACAGATTCAGAATACAGAAACTCTCAGACCAAAAGAAATACATAGTAGACTTGGAATTCAGTGTTTGTCTTGAGAAAAATGTGTGTAATCCAACACTGACATTGTTTAGAGATCAACTGATTCCTCAACCTTTGTGTTATCTGGATATGGGATTTAAGTCAGAAAGTATGCTTTTATGTTCAACTTTAAATAATGGATTTTCTATATCTTCCTGCTTTCAGTGCATATATACACTGTTGTTGTAGGGTGTTAATTGGTGAATTGAATTATAAGTTGAAGTCTTGAGCAAGGATCACATCCTATAGTTTGAACTAAAAGTATGTAGCAAATAAATCATTTTAACATTAACTTATACAATTACTTGTAAAATTTGATAACATACATATTTTTGAAAGAATGTTTTCTTTCAAAGAACAGAATATTTTGTGGCAAACTTTTTACTATTGCTATAAGGATAGTTCCTACTCATAAATGAGTAAAATTTTCTAAGACACAAACCCTGCTATTCATTCTACAGAAAGGATAATTTTCCTCAAAAGTCCAGCAGTGCTTATTTTTTTGTCAGGTATAACAAAAAGTTCAGTTGGACTTATGAGAAAATACCATCTGGCAAATAACCAAAGAATTTTAAACAGATATATCATATTTTAGTAGGGGT
Organism: Mytilus galloprovincialis; assembly: GCF_965363235.1. Taxonomy (NCBI): domain Eukaryota; kingdom Metazoa; phylum Mollusca; class Bivalvia; order Mytilida; family Mytilidae; genus Mytilus; species Mytilus galloprovincialis. The sequence goes on along the minus strand of NC_134850.1, from coordinate 39,480,401 downwards.
ATTTGCGAAAAATACCAGTCGAGAGAATGTTAAATTTCGCGAGCCGTAAGGCGAGGGAAATTCATTCTCAAGACTAGTATTTTTCGCAAATACCCCTCAAGAACATGCTATATCTGTTTAATTACACCTAATGTTAACTTTCAAAAACGCATTAATGATCACGTTACAAGCGTCCAGTCATATAGAGTATTTTTTGGCAAAAACCACAGCAGAGAGGGTAAAAAAGGCATATCCTTTTTGCTTATACCCCAGCGGCGTTAAAAAATGAACGATATTCATTTGATAACAGTAAATTTGTGAAAAATACACTGGCTATCAACCAATCAAAACCAAGGATTCTTACATAAGGTGTAATTATATAAATATATTTTCAGACATGTCTTTGTTCAAATGGATGGAAGATAAAGGTTTTCACATTGGTAAAAGTTTAACAACAGGACTTTCAGATGAACTGATGGAATATTTTGGTATAAAGCCATTCCTTAATGAAGAACAATGTGACAGAAATGAAATACCATATAATGGTGCTGTTAATGGGTGGAATACTACAGGTAATTTATTAATCTAACAGTGGTTTATTGCAATGGTATAGCAAAATATTGTCGTATGAAATAGTGTCACCTCAGGAAAAAGTTTCAAGGTTATCTATCATCTATATCTAAGGTCTACAATAATATATCGTAGCCTATTTCTGAGGTCCATACAAGTATATATCAACTTAAACAAGAATATTAATCTGGGACTGCGTCCTCAGTTCATATATATAGCTTTCAGGATGTCTGATGATAAATCCTTTTATTATATACTAAGTAGTAAATACAGATAAATTGTATGTGTAATACAATCATTGGCAAGCGTGCTGTATCAGCCACCTATGATGATATCGATATCAGCACGATTGCAAAAGCTTTATCACACCTTTAATCTGTATGACGTCACGTCATCGATTGCAGTCACTGTTGCAAAGGCTTTCAAATCCCTCTGCTCGAGGGATTATATTGGTGTCTCGGGTTGATACGGATGCTATATTGAAAAAGCCATATGATATTCTCTATTTATCAACCTTAAAAAAGGGCAATTGAACTGTAAAATAGTTTTCCATGTGGATGATCAAGTCAAGTTGGCTGAATCGCAGCACCCTTGATGCTTTGCTAAGGAATTGCAAATGACAAATAATTTTAATGGTAACTTACTTGTTGTTTGTTTTTTTGAAATGTTGAGGATGAATACCACCAGACTTAGTTACTAGTAAAGTTTTAGGGTTGTGTCATCCCTTATATCCGTCCATCTATTTTTCATGTCCAGATGTAATTACCCATAACTCAGAATTTTTCCTCCAACCACCTGTTTTTTTCTCTGTGGCTTCCCTTTTCCCACGTCAAGCCATTTATAATTTGCCTCTATTAGTTTTTCTGTTTGTTGATGTGTATTATTAGATCAAGTCTGAATTGAAGTTCATGAAATTTCTCACATGTAGAACGCTACCTGGGAGATTTGCATCCCACATGCTAATTAGAAGCTAGTTTGACTTACTGCAATGTTTTCATATGTGATATTAGTCTCACGTGAGCACAGCTATATTATGGGAAACTGGATATTAATGTGAATGACACTTTACACAGTTCATGTGTACTACAGCATAAGGGAATATAATCATGGTCATTCATGTTAAAAGGAATATAATCCAATAAAAAATTGTGGGCAAGAGAGAGGGGTATTTTTTTGTTTGTTCTCTCATCCTATTTTTGTCTTGTTCTGGTAGTAAAAGGTGATTTTAAGCATGTTAAGACACTTTTAACTGCCATTGCACAATGCTTTGTTTGAAATCTGCAAACATTATACTGAGATGCAACTTTGAGCCTATACAGATTTTTTAAATGAGTTTATTGTTGCTTGATCATGGTTTACTTGATATTCTTTTTCTTATTTAGCCATTTACTTTTACTTTATATTTTTTTAGCATGTCCACTGACTTTATCTTTACCTAAGATACATAGTACCATAAGTTGTGTTCTGTCATCCCAATGTACAGGAATTACTTGCTGTGTTGAGGTTGGAAAAATCAGGAAATCATTCACAGTATATGCAGATATTGATGGCTGTAATATGAAACTCTCTTTTGGGATTGAGAAAAGACATTATGAAATCCCACTAATTGATTACAAATGGGGTAAGTTATGGTCGATTGATATATCTTAGCTTTGATAACACATAATTTGACATATGTTTGCTTATAAAAAAAATCAAGAATCTTATCATCATAAGAATACACATTAGCTTTGGATGAATGTGCTGAATTTTGGCATTATGTACTACCCCAAGAAGGAAACATATGTATAGGCTGATGTTTCATTGCACTACAAAAATAGTGATTTGTGCATTAAATTCTACAATTACATGCAAATAACTACTAAAAATTCAGAAAGGACAAGCTACGATAAGGCCTGTTTTTGGATGAACTTCAAAATTACTAATTTTCGTAACTGGGTGGGGTGAGGGCGGTTAACTTTCTGTTATTCAAATAAAGTAATTATTATTCATTTTGCAGGTGATTTTACAACAAATTTTTATTTTTTTAGTGCCTGCGCAGTGAACATGACCCAGATTTTTTTTATTCCAATGTCATGAGAGCTGTTTTTGCTGTCAAAATCGCCATAATTTTTTCCAGGTCACGTAGGCGCACGGTATTAAATTCTAAGAAACAATTGTCAAAAAACGTTATTTTACCTTCTTTTGATGTTTTTGATTGATGCCTTTTAACCCCCCTAATCTCACCCATTTTCTGAAATTAATGGTTTTGAAGTTCATCCAAACAAACTTCAAACTTTAGGGAATATTTTAACGTGATAAGTAGCTTTCCAAAACAGAATTTAGAAAATGAGAAAATAGGGGGCCAAAAACAAGCCTTATCGTACCTTGTCCTTATTGCAAGGTTATTAGTATTGCGAAAAATGAGACAGAGTTGTAAACGCAACCATTTAAACTCGCATTTTTAAATATTTTATATGAATTACTGGAGATACTGGAAAGTAGATACTATTAAGTTGAATGCTTTTTTTGTCAAAGTAGTTCAGACACAGTGCATGTGCAATCCAAGTCCTTCAGCTTAATGAATTTACATTAATACCAATCCATTTTTAGACATATATAAAAATGTTTATACAAAATCAAAAGTAGGTAGATGAAAGTAGTTTATAAAGTTTCATTAAGTTGAGAGATTGACTAAAATTTGTTATTGTCATTAAAGTGTTTTCAATATAAATTTTTTATCTGAATTATATGTTACTCAATGTCTTAAGAACACTGATATCTATCTGCTTTAGTATATATGTAAGAAAAAAATAATGATTAAGAGCAGTATGTTCAATGTCTAATTATATAATTTTCACATTATGTTTACATTTTTTTTTTACTTTAGGAACTGAAGAAACATTTAGTTTGCTGAATATTATTATATTGAGGTAAATTGAGAAAAAATTGCTATAATTAGGTAAAGGATGTTTGCTACTCTTGTTTTTGATTATTTGTCAGATATTCAGAATTCTGTAATTTTATGCATGTAGCACCAAGAAAAATAACGCCCCCAAATCCCTTCTTTTCTTTTCATAATTTTATTATACATAGTCTAAAAAGATAGTTTTCATAGTTTTTGAAAGAAAAATGGTGACAATGTATAATGTGTGAAAAAAATCTAATGAGAATCATTTCTGGCCAAATTTTCAATTAATTATATCTCAAAAACAAATTTCATTGAAATGTCATTTTTAAGCGGGGTTATCATCTGTGTCCATGGCCATATTCCTCATTTATTTTCTTCTTTTTAAGTTCCATTATTTATATATTATTAATATATAACATTTGTTTCTTAAACTTTGTTATTTTTGGAAAGATTGAAAATAGTTTTAAATCTTTCTAAGGCACCAGTCTCCCTAACAATAAGTAGCACAGGTTAGCTTCTAGATCTACAAAATGTATACACACTGGAATTTAGGGGGGGGGGGGATATATATAACTCTCATGTCTGTGTACATAACTGCATATGCATAAATGACTGTAAATGTTATGGTATATTTTTTTAGCAGTTCATTCATGCCATTAGAGTAATTATACTATTATAGCAGTATGATTGACAACAAACATGGATCACCACGCAATCAGAGACAATTACACAAAAAAAAAGAAAAAACAGAATTTTCTATGCTTTGTTGCCCTTTAAACATGAAGTTTTACACCTATAAATTATATATGGTTTTCATTTTGTTGAGTTTTTAAAATCTTTGTTTGACAACACCCAAGAATTAAAAAAAATTAATACCAGTATCAAAAAATTAAAAATGGTTGCACAGTAATGAACTATTGTCTTTTAACTGTTTCAGGTTTTCTATCCATGATCTGCTTGGAGAAAAGAAATATTTGTTGAACTTGAAACTTAGTGTATGTTTAGAACCTGATGGTGCCTGTCTGATATCTTCAACAATTCTAGAAAACTTTAAACTACCAAAACTAGGATGTGACTGGTCTGATGCAGGGTTCAAAATTCCAGGTAAACATTACATGTATATAAAAAAAAAAGGTTATTGGATGAAAAAAAACCCCAAACAATTCATTTAGGTTGCACTTTGTAAATACAGCTGTTTCTAAAACCACGCCTCTTTTTAGGGGATATATACTGTAAATTCAGAAATTATTGTGTGCATTTTTTTTTGCGATTTTGTCATGCAATTTAGTATGAACGATCTTGAGAGAAGTCATGCTTAGTTCATTTAAAATATTACAAAATGCAAGTTTTAATTATTGCGTTTACAACTCTGTCGCATTATTCCCAATAATAAAAACCTTGCAATAATTTCTGAATTTACAGTAATATTCATAGATAATAATTTGATTTGTTGACATATGTGTTCCAAGATATGATCTCTATGCTACATCTCATAGAGACATACCAGTATAAAAACATACTATTGCAGTGAAAAATGAATTCTGAAGTAGGCAAAAAGTAAAAATAGGGGTAGTACATAATTTTAGAATAAAACAAGTTCAGGGCATATATATGTAGAAAATATGCCTTACAGCCCTATGTTTTGACCTTTGAATAAAATAGTAGTGCATATAATCTTTCCATTCTAGGATATGATTTTTCACGAAACTTCATAGTAAAAGTGTCAGTTTTAGACACAAAGAGAGTTCCTATGGGAAATTGCATTGTATATATTTACAGAGATGCAACCTCTAGTCAGTTTATTTAAATGCATAGTGAATGTATTTCACAGATATTGATAGTGCAGGTTTTGGTGTGCTATTTCAAAATAAAAGTAAAATTGTTAGATTCTGTGGTAAAAAAAAAGAAGAAAGAAAAAAGAAGAAATTGATATTCCATAAGTTGCAGAATCAATTTTCCCCAATAACAGTATTTAAAAGGTATTAATTGTGACACTCTCTATTTTTTCTGATGGTATTAATTGTGCCAATAAATGAATCAAATTGCACTACATTTACCTGTATATTTTTTTATGTCCTATTTATGGGCATTATGTTTTTTTCTGGTCTGCGTCCGTTCATCTGTTCATTCTTTGGTCCCACTTTAGATTAAAGTTTTTGGTCGGGTAGTTTTTGATGAAGTTGAAGTCCAATCAACTTGAAACTTAGTACACATGTTCCCTGTGATGTGATCTTTCTAATTTTAATGTCAAATTAGAGATTTTCCCCCATTTCACAGTCCACTGAACATTGAAAATGATAGTGCGGATATGTCATCCGTGTACTGGAGGCACATTCTTGTTATGGTTATGCATGTGATCATTAAAGCTGTGCAGTAGGTGATGAATTAAATTTGCTTTCTTCAAAAATAAATGAATTAGGATTGATGGTAAATGAAATATCAACAGTGAAATTTATAGGCAAAATATATGATTTTTATTCTGTAGACTTCTCATTGACTAAGTTTAAAGCTGATAACAGTATAACAGGAGAAGTAAAAGGTTTGCTGCTAATTAAACTAATTGAAGACCTAGGAATATCTACTTATCTTGAAGAAGACCAATGTGGTAGAACACTTCCACCATATCTGTCATCCACAGATGGCTGGACTAATGGTAAGTTTATTTACTTTGATATTATAATTACTACTCTAGAAAAATTTATTTGAAATTGTATGCCCAACTGAAAGGATAGAGGAAAAATTCTTGTTTTTCTGCAAGCCTAGTTAGTTCCTTTTTTTTTACCAATAAACATCCTGCAAATTAACAGTTGAAATCTCTCTAGTATAACTTAGTAAAGAATTTGTACATATTTCATTTTGATTGATTACTTTTATTTATGGCCCCTTTACTATGAAAATATAGTGAATACAACAGTTTTATTTAAGAACTAAAGCACTGGTCTTCGAAAACTAATCAGGCTTTAATTCTTCAATATTATTAAAAAAAAAAAAAAATTCCTTAGGCAGCAACCATTTGATTTCCTGGGGGGGGGTGCTATGGTTTTTTTTTCTGTGCAAACTTTTTTTTTCGCCTTTGGCGAAGAACAATCTATTTTTTTAGCGACAAACCGAAGACAATTTTTTTCTTTCAATTTTAGCATTACATACAGTGGCAGCTGAGGTCCAAAACAAAAAATTATTTTTTTTCACCAAAACCTGGAAACAAACTTTTTTTTCCAAAAAAAACCATAGCCCCCCCCAGAAAATCAAATGGTTGCTGCCTTATTTCAAATTTCAGTAAAAATGTGTATAATTCATTTGATTTTGAACTTGTTTTCAACAAACAGAAGCGCCATGCGGACACTTTCATCCAGGCATTAAAAAAAGAAAGATAACTCCTGTTTGCAATGTTTTTTAGCGGACAAATATAAGAATATCATGACTGGGTACTCAAGTATTTAATTTCCAATCTTTTGACATCCCTGCTTATAATTCATTGAGTATTTACAAGTCCAGTACAGTGTAACCTGCCATATATAAAACCTGAGTATTCCAACATCCTGCTTTAACCGACACATTTGCATGGTCCCAAAATATGCATATCCTTACAGAAAAAAACTGAGTATTCTGACACCATGCTTAATCCAACATTTTTTTCTGGTCCCCAGTGTGTTGGATTACACAGGCTACACTGTATAAGTTTCAAACAGATGCCTGAATAATAACTTTTTATTTAGGTTTTTATTAACTTTGGTTTTGAGAAACAAAAAGAACAAAATGGAATATAACATTATGTTCTCATTGATTACAGATTGTAGTTCTGCCTCTATGCCAATCTTGCCACCATTATCTGGTCCTGTCTCCTGCCACCTGATGGATACCTGTACAGGGATACAGTGCTGTATTGATGTAGAACAACTGAGCAGGTCCATCAGTGTATATCTGATTCTGGATACATGTAGTTATAGTTTGGAAATTGGAATAGAGAAGCTCAACTTTAAAACATCTCTGTTGGAATTTTACTTTGACCAAAGGCAAAGCTTTCGTCTTTTTAATATCTTAAATATTGAGTAAGTATAAATGTTTTTATTACTATGCTGATCCAGTATATTTTTAAAACAAAGCAAAAGAAAGTTTATATTATATCAATCATTTATGATAAATTTAACTAGATTATCTTTACACATGCATGCATATAGTCTTAGTACCCACAATTTAACTAAAAATATATGTTCCAGACCATATGAGTATTTGGACCATACACGTATGGTCATGACCATATACCTATACTCATATGGTCCGACCGTACGCGTATGGTCGGACCATATGAGTATATACTCATATGGTTATTGACGGGCCGGACCATATGAGTATTTTGACCATATAGGTTTTTTTCAAAATGTTTCAATAATACAAAACTTTATCTAAAAAAATACAATGATGGTAACATGACAATGTATTAATTTAAAGGCTACATTGAAAATAAATATTGATGCCAAAGTTAATTTTCATCGCTTATTACATTCTTGCATGTAGGCTTATGGTGCCATTTACTTCCACATGGTAACAAAATTTTTTTCGCATTTGCACATTATCCTTTTCAGTTACACCCTTTGTTTGCAAGTGAAAAGATAGTCTTCTCTGCAGCTGCGTGCAGTGATGCCAGGGTTTTGGGTTATTCCTATGTGTCTGCGGTGTTTAGGAAGCTCTAGATTTCAAATATCGTAATATGACTATACAGTACATCATATTCACAAAAGAACTTAAATAAAATATGTTCCTTGCCAGTGACTTCTTGTGTAACAGTTTATTGAGAAATTTTTGGAAGTTATCTTTTCAAGACGACATATTGCTATTCACTCGTAATAGCAAATCGGTAATGGACATCAGTATAAAATGTGTTTATTATAGTTTTGACTAGGTAGTAAAATTAACTATGTGAAACTTCTTATTTTTTATTTAATTAATCTCTTTATTGTAATATGATAATAAAATTACCTATATGATAGCGTAATTTTAAGGAACGGTCATAAACCATATGAAGAGTTTAGAAATATTCAAAGTAAACTGTAACAGAGTGTTAATTACCCCAACCATACGCGTACGGTCGAACCATACGAGTATGGTCGGACCATATGAGTATATACCCATATGGTCATGACCATACGTGTATGGTCCAAATACTTGTATGGTCCGGAACATATATATGTATCATGGGGATTTCTAATGGAATTGTCCAATGAAAGAAGAAGTTGTCCATGATAAAAACTTTAAAATCTTTTAATCTTTCAAGCTTAAAGAACCTAATACCTATCTGAGACAATATTTTAGATGTTATAAAAAATGCAATTGCACAAGTATACTTGCCATTTATATTTATATTCAGTCCATCACATGTTTACTATCTAGATTATATAAATCATCCAATGGAACAAATAAATAATTAAACTGCTCTAACCAGTGGAAGTACCTTAATAGAAAAGACAAATGTTATGGTCAAACCAGGTTTAAGGTGTACCAGAAGCATCATTTGTAGGACAGTATAGATGAAATACTAAGATTTTTTGTTTGTTTTTGCAGTTATTCTATTGATGACCTGAGGTCTGAAGGTTTATTGTTGATCAACCTGAATGTGAGTGCATGCTTTGAATCCCATGGAAGCTGTCAATTTACAATCATAATATTAAAGGATGTATCTCTACCCAAACCACTTTGTAATTGGCAAGATGGCACTTTTGACACAGGTATGATTTATCATTATAATTAAATGACTATTTGGTATTTGTTCTGTTTGCAGTATTTTAAATATTTTTGTACAATTTTTTCAACAGATAACAGTTATTGAAGAAATAGAGCAGAAGACAAAAGACAAAAATGTTTGATTTGTCCTACGCTTCAGAATTTGAACAGTCTGCATTCACTGATAAATGACATTGTTGCATGGTTGATTTTGAGTGTAACACATTTACACATTCAAATTTTAAAAAGCCATAGAAAATGTAGTTAAACCTGCTGTTCATGTTTGTCTATTTGCAGAAAGTGGGTTGCTGATAGGAGACCGAGAAATTCACAGACAGAGCAATATGTCAATAGAATGTGATTGCAATACAAAATCTTGGGTCACGAAAGTTCATACAACACTTATCAACAACAATAACAGTAACAATATCTATATAGTATACAAATACAGGCTAGCAATATCTGTTGGACTGTTAATGTATGATAAGACACACAAATGCAGGATAAAGTGATGTGAATCATTATGGATGCTCTTTAATTTTGACAATTATAAATACAATGTAAAAAGACTTTAAGTATTAGTGATATTTAATTTTTTACTTTACAGGCTTTTCATTGAGGAATTGGACTCAGTTCAATGGAATAGATATGGATTCAGTGACAGATTATGCTGTAGATTTACTTCTAGAGGAGCTTGGTATAGCCAAATTCTTGTTGTATCCTATGTGCAACAGGACAGGTGCTCCTTATAGTCCTAGTAATGGTGGATGGAATACAAGTAAGAACATTTTATTATAAACACTATTTAAAATGGGACGAAGACCTATAAAGGCAATTTTACACCAGACTCTCACTGTACAAAAAAAAAATCCTGTGTCGCATGTGTGTTTTAATGAAGCAGCCAGCCCTTAGCAAGAATTGCCAAAATTAGGTTTCTACAAAAGATGTACTGGTGCTATTGTAAGCTTTTTATTTAAACTCATTCAATTCATGGGTAGACTTAAGCTTTGATTGCTTATAAAAAATGTCTCTTGAAATGAATGAACTTGCAAATACACAATTATTTGGATCAGTTTAAGTTGAAATTGTGGCAAACCAGCAGACTATATTTTTTTTACAGTAAATACTTAACTGCACTTAGATAAATCTTGTTATAAATTTTCTCCAGACTATTAATGTCATTGTTATTTTCAGCATGTGAGAGGCCTATTGATCTTCAGCCAATGACAGGACCAGTGACTTGTCATATACCAGACACCTGTACAGGGGTGGAATGTTGTATTGATGTAGAGCCTATAAAACGATCATTCCATGTGTTTGTTTTCCTTGATGCTTGTTCCTACAGACTTCGAATGGGCATTGAAAAATATGAAATAGATATTTCATTGTTTGATTATGAATTTGGTGATTATTTATTTTAATTGTTAAATATTGTTTCTTGCAGATGATAAAAATGTTTTAATTTATTAAATTTTTAAGCTCACATATTCTCATCATGACATTCTGGACTAGGGAACATGGCTGTTGTTTAAGAAAGGATAGAGGATAGAGATTTAAAATATCAGATGACATTTCATTCATGCTATGATATAAATATGAAATAAAACATTATTGGAATTTTACTGTACAAAAAGAAATTAAATAAGTAAGATGTTAATGGCAAAATATTGTTAAAACCAAACACGGCACTAAAAGCAAACAAGCACTTCTCTTTTTATCTCTCAATTTCTCCATTTTTTTTTCAAAATAAGCTATGGTTTTGAAGGAGTGTGAGCCCAGGCCTGATCATAAGATGGGTCTCATTTTTATTTTCTGTGTACCTCTTACTCAAAATTGATTATCCATATTTATATGATTTGTACTTTTAGGCATTGTAGAACAGTTCAAGTTAACATCTCTTTTCACTATCAAGTAAGTGATATCTTATGATAGATATAAGAAGGTGTGGTATACCTAATGAGTGCCAATAAGACAACTCTCCATCCAAGTCACAATTTGTTACAGTAAACTATACAACTTTACTTTTGAGCCCATAGTGTATTATTTGCTCTACCGGTTGATAAAATTCTGCTTCCTGATGTTTTATTCTTTCCATAGAAAACATATGGCTAGAAACAATATGTGACCTTGAAAAATGTTTATTTGAATATCTAAACTTTTGGAAGTCTTAGATTTGTGGATTTGAAAAGAAACTAAAGAGTTTGATTAAGGGGAGATAACTCAGATAATTTGAAAATGTTTCAGTAAGAATCTTGTATCTAAATTAAATTAAGAAAGCTTTAAAAAAGTATTCCATAGTAAGTAGTTTTAAATCTATTAAACTTATGTTATATATTTAAAGCTATTCAATCTACAATCTTGTTGATGATGATGTTTTCCTTGTGAACATGAATGCGAGTGTATGTCTGGAAAGAGATGAATGTTTGATACAGCAAGTTGTTCTACAAGATGTGTATCTACCAAAGACTTTTTGTAAATGGAGTTCCACTGCAGCAGGTATAAAAACCACATATTGAAATATATATGTTCATGATAAACTGTTTGATACATTAGAATATACGTAGTTCCTATCTTTTTGAAGGACTGTTGGTTTATGTGAAGTAACAGTTAGTTGTCTGTCTGTCAGCAGCTACACATAAATGAAACTTTATAGGGAAATTAATAATGATAGTCTATTTTATGGGAAAATAGAAAAAAGTAGGAATTGCTAGAATATTCCCAAATATAAATGATATGCCAAATATACCAAATATATTAAGTCTTAACTTACTGAATTTTATGTTACAGGATTTTCTGTGAGCAGGTTTCTTGGTAACAAAGGACTATCTATCAATAACAATCTGAATGACATTGTCATTACTCAGATCATGAACCATTTAAGTATAACAGATAATCTGCAAAGTCCACAATGTGTAGTGGCAGGAAGCACCTGGGTGAATGGTAAGAATGAAAATGTTTTAATTTTGGGGTACAGTTAAATATTTTTAAAATAATCAATTATTTTTTATTTATATTTTTTTAGCTGTTTTGAACCTTGCCAGTTTACAACTTATGTACCATAAATGCATATGTCTGAAGACTTTCCCCAATATGGCCTTTGGAAGGTGTTTAAATCATACATTTTTATATTATCAACAAGTACTGCTTATATGTTTGAGAATGACGTCTTATTATTGCAATGTGACCAACTTGCAAAAATTACCTTTTTTAGTGCTTTTGTTTTGATGATCCAAAAAAAAAACCCCAAATACTATAGGAGTCTGAAAATAATCAAAATACAAGAGTTATTAACAGAAATATAATTAACCTTAAATAATTTAATTTTGGATGTAACTCGTCTTCTGATTGGCTGACGTTATTTCGTTATCAGCCCGTAGACATAATTTAGTCATGTGACTGTGACGTCATCAACGTTTTTTCATGGTTTTCTACGGTTTAAAATGGAATTTAGAATTAAATTATAAGAAATGAATGTAATATTTTTTCTGTATTCGAAATAACATAAAAAATGTGGTGCACACTGTTAAATAACCCGCTACATGCGTTATTCAGTGTGCACCAAATTTTTTATGTTATTTCTTCATAGACAGAAAAAATATTACAGTCATTCCTTAAATAGATGAACATTAACACCTTTTTTATTTTGCATTTTATGTAATTTGATGATTAAAATTTTTTTGTGTAACTTTGATAAATAAAATAAACAATTTAATATAATAAAAACTATTTTAAGTTTAACGTTCTTTTTCAGAATGTCCCCATGTTGTACAGTTTCCACAACTATCGGGATCAATTTCTTGCAAACTTATGAAGAGTTGTACATCTGTAGATTGCTGCTTTAATGTTGCCTTTCTGAAGAGAAATTTTCATGTTCAGTTGGATATTGATTATTGCAATAGAAACATTATTTTTATGATTGAAAAGCTGAAGTTTGAATATTCATTACTTAACTTTCAGTGGGGTGAGTATTTTTATAGTGAAGTTTTGTTAGGGCTCAGCTGATTAATCAGAAGAAGGGTTGTGGTAATCAACTTGTCTGTCACAAATTGTTTTATCTTTTTATCCGTTAAAAACTAGAGTTCAGTAATGAAAGTTGACATAATTATTTACCATTGCTAGAAAGTAACATTATACAAAATAGCAGGTCATTGGTCAAAAACTTACTTCAACTTAGTGACCCCTGTACACATATGTACAAAACTCCTTTCAGCTCTGTAACTTTGATACCCCTTGGAGTTGGGAAAATTAAGTTTGAAATGATTATTGACCACATATATATATAGAAGGTGTGTCACATATTAATAAGAAAACCCTGGTAGTTGAAGTAATTGTCAAAATCTTATTTCAACTTAGTCATGCCTGTGCATATGTACAAAAAATGTTTCAATTCTGTAAGAATTCAAAAATCTGTAGGTATGATTAAGCTATGAGATTTAACATTAATTATGCATACCAGTTCTACCAAATTGCTTAAAATATCATTTATACCTTTATCTTATGTTCATCTCAAGTATTTTCTTTTTAAAATTAACTAAATGCATTCTTCTCTAACTAGTAAAATGAAAAAAGAAAAATTTATTTCATAGATTAAGCTTCAAGTTTATGTTAAAATTGATGTCTTAGAAAAAGAAAACTGTAATTTAGAAGATACTGTCATATAAATATTTCAGAGTCATTTTTTTTTCAGGTGTTAAAGACAAATTAAAACTAGGATCAGCTTTATACTTAGAGTAAGTACTATTCTCTGAGGATATTTTTATTTCTGTAAATACTGAGCTCTATGGATAAAAAAATGAATTTTTGTGGATTCTTATTACTGTACTTCATAAAATACCTCTTCTTGATTAATTACACCCCACACAATTTTAGCTTCGAGGAAACATAAACTCGATATGAAACTCTTTATAGTAGACTTGCGTACTAAAAATCAGCTCATGATATGAAGGCATTTAGAAAAAAAGTCTATATATGAATGTTATTTTCACAAAATGTTGTAAGTCAAAAACCCATAATTTTTGCAAAAATCAACAGAGCAGAACCAAATGTATCTGCTACTTATCATAGTAGACTCTCATATAAAAAAATGGAGATGTTTAAAAAGTCAGTATAAATGTTTGTATAGAAATGAAGGAATGACAGATAAGGGTAAAAATTTGTTGCTGGGCCATAAGAAAAGAAGAGAGGTGTATGGATTAACTAACTCAAAGGAATACAAAAGTAAACAAACAACTAAAAGCATGCATATGCAATACACCATCACAACTGGGTTAATATCAGGTGCTTTGGAATGGTAAGCATATCCTGCTTTGCATGTAACAACAATCCTATTTCAAAAAAACTCGTCAAATGTCTTGTGAAAGTATTTACAATTTTCTAAAATAAGCAAATGTTTTGTTTTGAAAGAAAACTAGTTTTTATAACTGAGTTTTTCTTTAATTTCACAGTTACAGTTTAGATAATTCAGAAGATGCAAATGAGTTCAGAGTCAGCCTGAATGTCAGTGTACAGTTTAATCCAGGGGATACAATGTTTCATTGGATAGTACTCACAAATACATCTCTTCCAAAGATACCATGTGATTTCAACACAGATTTTGACATTCAAGGTAGAAGATGCATTTTATTTATGGTATTTCATAGCATCTTTATTTATTATGGCCACTGGATGTTAAGCAAGCAAACAGCAATTTATATAGTATGATATAAATCCAAGACAATTTATTCTCAATTGTTGGATTTAGTTATACACACACTGTTGCAACCCTCCCTCCATATGGAATACACTTTCCCTGTATATTGTACTGTTTCAAACTAGTTGTATCTCCTGTAAAGCCTTATTTCGGTTTGTAAGCAAAGCTGTGTTCTAATTAGCACAAAATGTGTTTGCCACAAGTGTTCAAACTTATTGGTTACCTTTCCATCATTTTCATTTTTATCCTGAAAAATGTATATGTTTTGACTGATAACACCAATATTTTTTATCAAAACATGTTATATTTACCTGCTCTTATTTTCAGCTCACCTGACCTGAAAGGTCAAGTGAGCTTTTCTCATCACTTGTCGTCCGTCGTCTGTAGTCCGTCGATGTCATCGTTGTAGTCAGTGTTGTCCAAACCAAACTTGACCACAATCATCATTGGGGTATCTGGTTTAAAAAATGTGTCTGGTGACCCGGCCAACCAACCAAGATGGCCACCATGGCTAAAAATAGAACATAGGGGTAAAATGTAGATTTTGGCTTATACCTATGAAACCTAAGCATTTAGAGCAAATCTGTTGTAGGGTAAATTTGTCTATCTGCCCTCAGATTTTCAAATGAATTGGAAAACCCCTTGTTGGGTTGCTGCCCCTGAATTGATAATTTAAAGAAAATTTTGCCAATTTTGTGCCTCACCTACGAAAGTAGTAGAAGGGCATTATGTTTTCTGGTCTGTGCATCTGTCCGTCTGTTCGTTTGTCTGTCCGTCCGTTTCAGGTTAAAGTTTTTTGTCAAGGTAGTTTTTGATGAAGTTGAGGTCCAATCAACTTGAAACTTAGTACACATGTTCCTTATGATATGATCTTTCTAATTTTAAAGTCAAATTAGACTTTTGACCCCAATTTTACGGTCCAGTGAACATACAAAATTAAAGTGCGAGTTTCAGGTTAAAGTTTTTGATCAAGGTAGTTTATTTTGATGAAGCTGAAGTCCAATCAAATAGAAACTTAGTACACATGTTCCTTATGATATGATCTTCTAATTTCAAAGCCAAATTAGACTTTTGACCCCAATTTCACAGTCCACTGAACATACAAAATATAAGTGCAGTTTCAGGTAAAAGCTTATTGTATGATCTTTCTTCTTTCAATGCCAAATTATATATTTTCCCAATTTCACGGTCCATTGAACATGGAAAATGATAATGCGAGTGGGGCATTCATGTACTTTGGACACATTCTTGTTGGTAATTATCTTGAATATTATTAGAGATAGAGATAAACTGCAGTGTATTTAAATAATAACATCTAAAAAAAATTCTTTTGATTTCAGGATTTTCCCTACAGACCTGGCTTCAGGAAGTTAATGTTACATCAGAAAAGCATCTGTCAAAAATGGCGATTGTTCAGTTGTTTCAGGAACTTGGTATTGGTAGGCTTATAGATGAAGAATCATGTCAGAGATCTGGTGCAAAGTACAGTCCAGCTTTAAATGGTTGGAAGAATGGTATGTATTGAAAATAATCTTTTGTAGAAAAGCTTTTAATTTATATTGATTAACAATCTATATGATATAAAAGTTCCTGCTTGGAAACTATAAGAGTTCACTGGGAAAACTTTGTTCCTCGCAAAGAAATGAAGACCATCAAAAGTTTTTTTAACCCCAAAATTCATGAAAATTTAAAGAAATTGAAATTCTTGAATATATGCACACCTTTAGTATATGTGCTAAGACCATGTAAGAAATGTAACTTGAAAACTAAGAGGAGTTAGCTCGATAAATGATGTACCTGGCAACCATAATAATTTTACCCTAAAAAATAGCAAAGTTCAACAGTCGTTTGTGGATTATTTAAAGAAATTCCAAATTATATGCACACATTTGCATATTAGAACAATACTAATGTTCTAATTTTAAAAACTATAGCCAGTATTAACTGGACCAACCATGTTCCAGACTGACATGGGTAAAACAATATACCAAACTTATAAGATAAGTTAATAATAAATTTTGGTGTGGTATCAATTGTGTTTTTTAGACACAACCATTTCAAGTTGTACTTCAACATCATTAATTTAGGTTTTCAATACTTTGGTCACTATATTCATGCAGCACACATCATAAAGGTGACCAGTCAAAGATATGGAATCATCATAGTTTTTAATTTGACAAAGGAACAAAAATTTTACATTTATCTTTTTAAGTGTATACCGGTATGTATATATATAAATGGTAAATTTCAGCTGTAGACTATTTATGTAGACCTACTTTTCTCTATATTTCAGCTTGCCCATTAGAAGTATCTTTGACACCTCTCCCTAATCCTATATCCTGTATGATTCCATCTCACTGTACAGCAGTGGACTGTTGTATTGATGTAGATTTCCTGGACAGATCATTCAATGTATTCCTGGATGTCAACACTTGTACCAGTGTCATGACAGTAGGAATAGAAAAACTAGAAATAGATCCAATAAGTTTGTTGAACTATACATTTGGTAAGTTTTTCTAAAGTGAAAACAAATACACACAAAAATACTTGATTTTAGTCTTAAAACATTTTTTATGCCCCATTTATAGGCATTATGTTTTCTGGTCTGCGTCCTTTCGTCTGTTCGCTAGTTCATTCGTCCTGCTTCAGGTTAAAGTTTTCGGTTGAGGTAGTTTTTGATGAAGTTGTAGTCCAATCAATTTGAAACTTAGTATACATGTTCCTTATGATATGATCTTCATTTGAAAGCCAAATTAGAGTTCTGACCTCAATTTCACTGTCCACTCAACATCAAAAATGATAGTGCGATTGGGGCATCCATGTATTATGAACCCATTTTTGTTTGGGAATAACTTGAGCAAGTATTCCATTGAGGGAGAAAGTTTGAGTGGACAACCATTCAAAATATTGTGAGGGTCAAAACCAAATGTTCCTATATGCTCCTTATCCATTCAGCCAATACCATCTGTGAATTACTGTGCCAAAATTTTTAGTACAATTGTATTATTCATATGTGAAAACTTTGTCACACCGTTTGTAAAGAGTTTTCCAAAGGAAAATTCTGGTTGTCAAAATGGTATCATAAATGGTGTGACAAAGTTTTAAACCTGAAAGCATCTTCAAAACAGAAAACCCTGTGCAGTCAATTTGAAATCTCTTTCATTTTTTAAAACTTTTGTGCAACAGTTTCTAAAATGAAATTGATGACATCGTACAATTAGAAACTAATATTCAATGCCAATTAAAAGAATATAAGCAGGTAGGTAATGTTTTAGTTTCCACTAAGGCTCTATCATTTTTAAGTAAATTCCATGTAAATTTTCTTTTTCATTCAGCCACTGTAATAAAGCATTTAGTTGTACTATTTTTAAATTTTATTTATATTAATCAGGTAAAACAGAGCATTTCAACTTGAAAGGAGTGTTAAGAATAACGTATGTATTGTTATAAAGATATCTTATTGAAAAAAATGAAATAAAGAACTGAAACAGTGTAATTATCCTTGGATATCTTTCTTTAAAAAGTGGATGATCAGTATATGGCAATTTTAAAAACTTGCCAGACTGGTTCAGTATTTTAATAATTGCATGCAGAATGTACTATGTGTAGAGTTTTAATTTCATGATATTGTCTTACATTTATTATTTCTATTATTTTTTGTGGCAAAGAAAAGTATTGTCACTAGCTTGACAGCCATATTTTAAAAGCATTTAAGTAGTCAAAAAATTATTCATTGAACATGCTAAATCATATACAGTTTCTGTTGTTGCTTCAAGATTAATACAGAAGTCTAATTAAATATTTTAGATACAGGATTGATGATCTACAAGAGGCGAGGAAACTTGTTTTCAACATGAATCTCAGTGTATGCTTAGAGTGGTCTAGTTCCTGTTTATATGATATTACTGTGTTCCAGGATACTGTTGTTCCTAAACCTCTCTGTGACTGGGAAGCAGATTCATACTTCACAAAAAGTAAATTATTTTGATACTTTTACAAAGTATGGTATTTTTTAAAGCATCTGTTATGTGAGGTAAAATTTATTTGGTAACATAAAAAATAAATTTAATGATGGTTCTTTATTGTCAAAATTGGATTTTACCAGTAATAACATATAAATGTTGAAGAAAAATCTATGGGTTGGTATTGGAGACATAGAACTCAAAGATGATTTTGAAGACTGTTTTCGTTGATTTTACCTTTCTATTTTCAAAAGATTGTTCTAATGACATACTTGTATGATTGTAAAAAGATGTGACAATACCCATCTAACGTTCCTTGTGATATTTATTTTCTGCATTATTGACTTATATCCCATATCTATATGTGTACTGATGTTGCTATGTTTTGTTTCTTTTTGATTAACCAGAAAATTCATTTATATTATAACAGATTTCTCTTTGGGGAAATTTCTTGCTGAAGAAGGACTAAATGCGTATGAAATCTTGCCTATAGGAATTGTTGAGAAAATGATGGGACTGTTAGGAGTAACATCTTATCTTAACAGTGATTCTTGTGGCCTGGAATATGAAAGTGACAAAGATGGATGGATTAAAGGTACTTACCATTTATTTTTTAATATATGTTCTTGAACAAACATGCTGCAAAGTGTTGACTACATTACTAGTTTTATCATTTTGATATACATTTTTATCATGAAATGTTTTTGTTACATTTTCTCTTTTACTGATGAACAGAATGAGTTTATATGTTATCATCAGCTTGAAAGTGATGGGTTGTACAATGATATGCCATTTCAAGTATGTCAAACACCAACTGTCTATTAGCTGATTCTTGAAATTGAAGATGTTACTGTCTTACTTTGATATTTGATCTAAATTATTGATTCGTCACCTGCTTAGAGAATATTGAATTTTCACAAGTCCACAAAGGACAACCGCAAATCGTATTACTGTGTAACATTTAATATATTATAATCAACAACATAAATCCATAACACTATCCCACCCAGATCCTCCCTTATTATGCTGTATATATGTCAGTTGTGTCAACGTATATTTGTTCCACCTAACAGAAGTTCCAATGGAAACTTTGTTATAAACAATTTCATTATATCTGTTCCTGTTGGAACAAATATTCTATACCATTTATTCCGTTAGGAACATTTACTGTAATATTTATTCCAGTGGAAATAATATTCCAGAATATTGTTTCCATTTGGAACTTATATTATAAAGGAACTTCTATTCCGTGACAACTGTACCAATAACCAGTATGCTATATTTTTGGTGCCCTGACCGAATGCTGAAGAGTTACAATGCAGATAAAGGCACCTGATTTACACTTAACAGAGTTTAGTTAAGGGACCAAGAAATGCCAACTGGTTATAGTTCGTGTAAAGGAATAAAGTAAACAGACACAGGTTTGGGAGAAAAAATCACAGTTTAATATTTTCTTTGCATATCAATATAGCAATAAACATATTTACAAAGAAAGCAAAATCAAGTTGAAAAAACTGTGGTACTCCAAAATAATCCAAACCATATATCCCACTGAGAATATTATGCACAAATGAACACAAATGTAAACACAGTCACACGACAAACATGGCAAGTTATAATAGTCAATCCCGTCTCATTGACCAGTTAGTAGCCTCATATATGTAACATACGCACATCTTTGAAGGTATCGAAAGAATAAGCAGTCATAAATAGTCACGATGATGCCTAGTCCAGTAGTATACGAATCATAGATTTTCGTCGGACTGTTTCTAATACTCGTACCACGCACATGTACATATTCTTGTAAATCATTTGTTCTAAACAATAGCAGAATTTTGTGTCTGTATCCAATACGAAATTAATTAATCCATTGTATAATGTAAATATACGATCATAATAAAGAAAATATTTTCCCAGAAAAATAATAATGGCTACTGCAAGCAAGAGTTGCTTCAGGAATAGTTGAGCCTGTGTGCATAAAACAAAAGCCCTACTAATTAAGCGCTGATTGGTTAATTCAAAATTAGCTATGAATCTCATTGGTTAATTAGTATGATCTCGAAAAAACAATGAGTAAACGAGAAGCAGATGCGGCAGTGACTTGGAAACCCCATTGCTGATTGGTTAAAAAAACCTAGACATGCAAGTGCATCCAAGTAACTACTGACCAGCATTCCAAAACGTATTAGTTTAAACAATATTTATTCAGATTATTCATCATGAAGCGATATTATACAAATGAAGTAATATTCAGGATTCAGAAACAAGCAATTTGCTTTTACAAATCTGTCTCCTTAAAACGTATTAAGTATTAATAATCTATTTAAGTAGAATAGTTCCAATAATTCTAGGAACATGAAACATCACAGATATGTTGGATAGTTATCAGTGTAGGGTTTCTTTATTTATTATAAATTGTCTTTGTGTGTTCCATTTGTTATGATTTATGATATTGTTTTAAAACAAATGTCTAATGTTTTCTTTCTTATTTTTAAAAATGAACAAGTAAATATAATTTAAGATTGAATTTTATTAAATTTGCAGGTTGTTTTGAGGATGTTGTATTACCAGTCTTACCTGCAGATGCCAGATGCAAAATTCTCACATCTTGTTTAGGCGTTGATTGTTGTTTAGGCGTAGACTTCTTGCAGCACAAATTCAAAGCTTCATTTGAACTTGACACATGCAGGCATCAGTTGCATTTACAGATTGAAAGATATCATAAAACGTTGAATTTGACAGATTATAAATATGGTATATATAAACAACCATTTTAGATTTTTCCTGAAGGTGCAAAAATTTTACTCAAGTTTGCATTGATTGTATAGCGACTGCAATAATAAATGCCATATTAATTTCTGAACTTACTGAATTCAGTTATAGTTTTAAGCATATGTATATTGACTTAATAAAACAAAAAAACGTAAAAAAAAATTAAGACATGCATTTTGAACATTAATACTAGGATTGCCAGTCATTTAGATTGGTACTTCTCTTAATGTGATCAACCCCATCCCCATCACCCTCCCACCTGGACAATACAGTGTATTGGGCATGAGGGATGAAATCTTTCAAAACCATTATAATGTTAAAATGTAATAGTCGTATTGAATAGACATTTTACATGTCTGGCTAGATTCAATACAGTTACTAAATATGATAGGATCTTTGTTTAGTACCATGATCAAATGATGACTGATATATGTCAACGGAAAACTTTTGATGTGTATTTTTGTTGAGCCTGCGACTTTTTTTTGTAAAAGTGAGACATAGCTATCCTACATTCCCTTGTAGTCATCATTATCAACGAAAGCATTCCCAACTATTCACTCTGTGGTTAAAGTTTTTGAAATTGAAATAACTTTCTTAAAATATCCTGGATTTTAACCAAATTTGGACAGAAGCTTGTTTATGATCTTAAAATAGTATCCATAAGTCAAATTTGAAAGAAAATATCCTGATTATCTGTATTTTACTTATAAATGGACTTAGTTTTTCTGTGGTTGAAAAAAATTATTAACTTTCTTAAACTCTCCTTGATTTGGACAAAAGCTTTGTTAATGATCAAAAGCTAGTATCAAGATGGAATTTTGAAAAGTTCCCTGTTTTTCTGTATATAACTTATTTATAAATGAACTTAGTTTTTCATCTAGTTAACATTACATACAGTCTGCAGTCAAATTTCTCAAAACATTTATTTGATTCACATAAAGTAGATGACACATTTTTTTCATAGCTTTGGGCTCTGGCTAAACCTTTTTTTCAAAATTAATTCTATGTATATACTGTCAAGAATTGAGCCATGATCTCAGGTTTCTTATGTTAAATCTTGGATGGTTTATGACAATTTGTGTGTTTCTGTTCTTACTCAAATGTGTAATTAGGACACAGTCTCCCTCTGCGACCAAATCGATCTAAACTTATTAACACCTATTTACAGAAAGGCAATATCTTTTTATTTGTAATCATCATTTTTCATCACTCACCTACTGATATTCTTTGATTAAATTAAATATTGTGTCAAGATCTTGCATAAAATGTACTGCTGTAGGTAAATGCTATATTAATTCTGTAAATCGGGCACAACATTCTTCTTGTCTTACACTAAATATTTTCTCTTTTCAGGATCCATACAGAAACTAAGTTTCATGAATGTCATACTAATTGAGTAAGTTTTTGTATGAAGAATAACTAAAAGCTCTGACTTATAATTAATTTCCCTAGAGTTATGCTTTAATGTCTTTTCCTTCAACTCATTATTGTGAAGGAAATCAAACTTTTTCCTAAAATCAGTTGGAGTCTTCCTATCCATTTTAATTTATACTTTCTCATTGAATAAATACAATAGCTATTGATTGGATCTGTTGTACAAAAAAATAAACTCCAATTGATGGAAATACATACTGAAAAAAGACCCCCACCCCCCATCAGTCTGTCTGTCTGTTATATGGACCAAATTTTCAGAATCTAAATGCGCAGTGGTTACACCTAATAAAGGAATGTTCCTTTGTTTGTAAAGTTTGGACAAACAGATTGGGAAGTTCTTTTCTCAGATACTTAATAAATCAGTAGGATAAATATATTCAGAGTATGGAATGACTGTAAGGTTTACATATCTCTGTCAGGGTTCATCTTGACCTTGACATAATTGTAACTGTTCATTGGTGAATGCTAGGTTTTCATGGTAAGGTCTGTTTCTTGGGTACTATAAGCAATTGGTCAACTATATTTGGTGTATAAAATAATTGTATAAAGTTTTTGTTTGTCTGGCAGGCCTGTAAATCATTTTCATGGTTCTATTAATCATCACTGTTTCATTTTCATGGTTAGGTCTGTTTCTCAGATACTATAAGCAGAAGGTCTCTATTTGATAGAGCTTCAATGGCTGAGTGATCCATATGGTAAATAGTTATCAAGGGTACCAGGCTTATAATTTGATAGGCCAGACACCTTTTTCATCTACCTAAGACCTAAGCCAAACAAGTATAAAGTTGTTGAGCATTGAGAACCCAAAATTCCGAAAAGTTGTGACATAATTATTTCAAATAATTTATACTTTTGCAAACAGTTAATTTATAAAAATTACCATATAATTAATATTCATCTTAACATTGAAGTGCTGTCTACTGGGCATGCGAAATCCCTTGGGGACAAAAAGGTGTAAATATTGCTATATCACTAGCCTATCAACACTGAGGTAGTGAGTTCGATATGGCATGTGGCAAGTGCATTTGACACCAATCTGAATTAACTAGGATTGTCAGTTTTCCCACCAAAGGTTGCTGGTTCTCTCCAGGCACTCCAGCTTCCTTCATCAATAAAATCTGACTGTCACGATATAGCTCAATCGTTTAACCAATCAATTGTATTATGTCTTTCTGACATTAACCTCATTTACATAAATTAATGGTAATGTTAACTCTATAAAATATTTGTAGAGTTAACTTTTTATTTAAGACTTCCAACATAACTTCAATCATGATCAGTAAACCAGGTTAGTAAATTCTGTTTTGCTCACTGTTGCTTTTTCTTTTAAGGTATATGGTAGAAGATCTTGTCTCTGAGAAAAAATTCCAGATCAATTTGAATATCAGTCTTTGTTTTGAAACTTCCAAAGACTGTTTGACAACTGTTCATGTTTTAAAGGATACCAAATTACCAAAAGTGTATTGTGACTGGGGAACTAGTTATCCACAAGGTAATATATCAATGTTGCATTTGCTCTTTATGGTAAACATTCTACCAATTACAATTAACTATATGATAATATGAAATAATTCCAAACGTTTCATAATGAAATAAATTTTTATTATTTAATTAAAGTTTAAGCTGCAATTAAGCATTGAATGCTTCTTTTTGTACCTTCATTGGGGTGTAAAAGTGTTGACAGAAGTAAATTTTGTATGAAGCGCAGAAGCACTTCATTCTTAAAATGTGTGCAGGGTCAACACTTTTACAACCCTATGAAGTTACAAAAAGAAGCATTCTATACTTATAATAACATTTTTTAGCTAGGATCATGAAAACACGACTTTTATCAAGTTTTTATTAAATTCACCTGTGCACTTTATAATTATTGTGGGACCTCATGTCATCTAATGAATGATAAATTTTATTGTGTAATGCAATTGATTAAGAAATAACGTGAGATGTGCAGTTAGCCAATCAGAATAACGTATTATAATGAAACATACATCTAATGTAATTATTACATTGTAAAAGGTTATGGCCCTGCATTTTAAATTCATACTAAAATATCAAAAAGGCTATAATTTGGAGCTAAATTTTCAAAAGCTGTACTTCTAATTTAAACAAATCTCTCGATAAGATGATATTTAAGTCTTCAAAATCATGATTTTTTTTTTATATTTTGTACCTAAAGTCTTGTAAAAATCAATGGCCACATCCTGCTATACAAAATGTTCTGTAACCAAAGATCCTAATGATGATACTGAATGCAAAAAACCTTTCGGGATCAGAGGGTTGCCGAAGTAAATTGTGCTCAAAATGATTTAAAATCATGGAAATTTCTTACCAAAGCTAAGTTACTAATAATGAAGAGTTAAGGGGTAATTTCTTTGTTATTTAATTAGTATGTGATGTGCCTTAAAGAAGTTATTTTGTATTAATTGTAATATCAAAAGTATTTCTATATGAAATTTGCAGTATTTTGGCCTGATTAATGAACATCAAACTCTAAGTCAATTATAACCCTTTATAAACTAAATTCTTTTTATTTTGCTTATTGTTATTCATAACCTTTTGAAAAATAATACATGTCAAGAAATCATTGGATACATAATGATGGAACATGTCTCAATCCTTTAATTGTTTTTTTGTAGATTTTTCACTGACATCATTATTAAAGCAAACTCCAGAGACAGTAACAGACGTGTTACCAGCAGTAGTCATTGAAAACATCTTGACCAAACTTGGAATTACAGAATTTTTGCTTTCACCATCTTGCTCTAGATCCACTTTCCCATTTTCTAAACACAATTCCTTGACAAACAGTGAGTAAAATTTTCTTGTCTTCAAATTCATTTGTCAATTATATATCTGTTCTCAATAGTCTCTAGTTTCAGTGTGCTGTTGAAAATTCCCCAATTTTGTCACAAAATATCAACCAAGTGGAGTTTTTTTTTAGAATACTATCATTATTCTTGCCTGAGTAGTAAAGCAGATATCAACAAAATATAAATTGTTTCATACATTTTAATGTACCAGAAATAGTACTGTGGATTCATTAATATTCTATTGTTACCAATTTTTTATGGTTTTTGTTGGTACAGAGGAAATACAGATTACCTATAGATACATGTATATCCATGAAATTAAATATTCACGAAAATGCAAGTTTTTCTTAGATTCACATGAAGAGTCATGCTTACTTCCATCATGATGATTTTTTATTAAAATATTTGTTTTAGATTGTTCTAAGTTAGTTGACTTGCCAGTTTTACCATCAAATGTCTCTTGTTATATACCTGACTCCTGCATGGAAGTACAGTGTTGTGTTGATGTTACACCTATCGATAAAACCATCAGTATAAACATTTCACTAGATCCATGTGTGTATGAAATGGAAACTGCAATAGAGGCATTGCATGTCAAGAAATCCCTTTTGACATATGTATGGGGGGAAGAGGAGACATTTTCTTTACAAGGAGGAATCAAACTAAAGTTAGTTCAATTATATGTTCTTTTAAGTTCATGTGTTTAGAATAATCTAATTACTGCCAAAAATCCAGAACATTATCTTTTAACCTCAATTGCATGAGTTAAGTTATTAATGTTAAATTTTATTTATTTTTCATATATTTATATTATTTTGTTTTATCTAGACTAAACATATTCAGTTATTGCCAACTTAGCAAGCAATGTTCAGTACTGTGAAGTACCATTTTATAACTATATTATACATGTAGTAAGGATGTCTTTGTATTTAAAGTAAAATGTTGATATCAATGGTTAGTAAAGAAGGTGAGACTTTTCAATGTGTGGACTCTTGTTTGTAAATAGTTATACTATAATGGTACAATTTCCTTGAAGGTACACAATTTTTGATCTAGCAGAGGACAGTATGTACATGGTTGACTTGAAGTTTCAGCTGTGTCTGGAATATTCACACCCAAATGACTGTATTCTGAATATCAACATCCTGAATAAACAGAAATTTCCGAAGAATTTGTGCAACTGGGATGAAGGATTTTACATTTCAGGTGTGGACTTAATGAGTTATTTACTTTTAAGTCACAAATTTGTATAATTTGTATATTTATTAATGATAACAGAACTTTTTTTTGTGTTTTGGAGTTCAACTGCTGAAAAATATAGCATAATGGTTATCTATCTAGTTGTAATAATACAATGTTATAAACAAAGATGCATTTAATATTATGTGGAATTGCTTTTTATTATTTGATCAATACACTAAAGCTGATGGACCAGTGTGATCTTTTGTCATCACTTGTTGAAACGTTTCACAAAAATGTTTAAAAGCTGCTATTGAAAAGAAAACAAGAATAATGTTCATTCAGGTGATAGGGAGATGCAACAATTTGACTAACTCTTCAGTCGTCACATATCTGGAAACTATTATGATTGTTTTTAAAATGTATGAAATACTTGTTTAAGGAAAAACACAGCAACTTATCTGGTAAGGTTTAATTTTTTGTCTTTCTAAGAGAAAAAATGATACTCTAGATAATATACTGCTTTTATTTTAGGATTCTCCTTGAATAAATGGCTATCTGAAAACACATATGTAAGCAACACAACACTAGATGCATTTGTGGTAGCACAATTAATGGAAGAAATGAATCTGAGGCCATATCTAAAGGACCCACAATGTAACAGAGCATCATATTTTAACATCACACAAAATGGATGGAATATCAGTAATGGTATGTTAAAAGATACATTTATATTAAGAGTAAAAATACTCTGCCAGTTTTTACCCAATGAGCTTTTGTCATGACTTTGCATTCTTTTTATTTTGACTTTCATTATTTCAAACCACTAGTTCATTGCTCCGTGGCATTCAAAGTCATTTTGCTTTATGCTCTAATAAAGTAACAGTTATTTTGTGTCAAATTAATACATAAGCTTGTGTAGAAAATATTGACATATCTTTTAGTTGCATATACAGACACAATCATTTCCAGATTGAGGAAGTACAAAGCCAGGTACTTTTGATCTGAGAGTCAAGCAACATGTGCCGTTTTAAGTTTAATTCAATTTCATAGATCTTTTTATTATTCAAAATAGATATTCACAAGGGTTCAGCAGTGATCCCAGATCCCTTATTTTAATTATTGAGCATGATGAGTACTTTAGCTAAGGGTGGAATTGAAGTTTGTACGAGTACAATTGGCAGTGAATTTCAAATAAGGTTGATTTGTGTCTTGCAAGTCCCTTCTTCATCACTGAATATACAGAGCCAGTCAAAACGTTTTAAGTAAAATATGGATATGAATTGTTGGAAATGAATTTCAAAAAAAAATTAAATATTTTGGAACAAACAGCACCTGTGCATTTTACTCATTCTTCTTATGCTTTTTCTGACTTTATAAAGATTACTTGCATTTTAGGATGTGAAGCAGCAATCATGGATTTGCCAACACTTCAGTCAGGTCTTTCTTGTCGTGTCTCAAACAGTTGTATGGGAGTTGATTGCTGCGTGGATGTACAGAAACTTGGACTCTCTCTGAATTTCTATTTGAACTTGGATATATGCAATAACAAATTCACAGTTGGAGTTGAAAACCTGAACACAACAATATCAATATTGAAAATTGAATTTGGAACAATTCAGATTTTTTCTTTTTTGGGACTCCTTAAAATAAGGTAAGTGATTCCAGTTAAAGATTATTTAAAAGATGCATATAAGTATGCTTGTACTGTCAGTTGTAAGAATAAGGAGATGTGGTATGATTGCTGTGAGACAACTATGCACAAAAGTTCGAAAAAGGCGGAAATAGTGCAATTATACCCAAGCATACATACAGTCTTCAGCAATGAGAAAATCCATACCATAGAGTCGGCTTTAAAAGGCCTATACAGAAAAAATATGAAACAATTCAATTGAGAAAAATGACAGCCCAATTTATAACCAATCAATTTCTGAAAAACAAATATTACAGACATGAACAAATGACAACCACAGAAGTACAGGTTCATAGAATATAGGTATAGATTTCTTTTTATGGCAAATGGATATGTAGGGGCTTGGGGCAATGCAATAAAGATCTAAAACTTTTAAAGTTCATGTGGCCCAAAGGGTCAACTTACAGTCTTGAACACTAGACAATTGTCAGCACAAACATTTAAGTCTATATTTCAGTCTGAAGAGTGTGAATAATTTTCATAAAGATTCTTAAAGATCTGCAAGCAACACTAAATTTTCTAGAGTACAAAACATGTACTATTTATGAATCATATACAATAATTGTATATTACTATAGCTAGTAATTTTATGAACAACAAGAATTTGTTTTGTTATTGAATTGACCATATTTAAATGATTTTGTGGCATTACTTATTTCTCAGCTGTATTGTAATATTAAAACTTTATTTCTTGTTATTTTAGTTACCAGATTTATGATTTCCCAAGTGAAAGTGTATTTGTTGTTAACGTCAACATGAGTTTATGTTTAGAGTCATCTGGATGTATCTTTCAACAAACGGTACTCAGAGATACAAAACTACCAAAACCTCTTTGTGACTATAACGAGGGCTTTCCTATCAAAGGTGATTTATAATAGAAAAACAAAGGATATGGGGTATTAACCCATGACACAAAATCAGTACATGCACAGCCAAAAAGATACACAAAATACAAACAAACAGTGCTTTTATTGCTGTTGTCCATCTCAAAGTCATAGTCAGGCTTTAAACATGGAGCGAAACACTTTCACCTCACTGCAAGTTTGAGACAGCCCCTAGGATTGGCATATGAGGAATTCTTTGGAAAAATAATTTAAGTAGACTTTGAAATATGTAACTCCACCAAATTGGGCCGCGGATAGAGAAAAAAAGAAGATATTGAAAGGAAGTACATATTCATACAAAGTAGTTCCTACGCATATGTGCACATGTTAATATCAAACTATGTATAATATAAGTAGTTAAGGTGAAGGACTAGTTATTCTTGTAGAACACAAATTGACTGATGATTTTTTAATTATAGAAAAATGTGGGAATGGGTTCTAAAATTGAAGGCATATATTGCCTGTTTCTCAGATATTTATGAAGTACATGGTTTGGTGTTTCCAAATTTCTGACAACCATTACAGTTTAAACATGTTTATAAGTTTTACAAAATTTTCTCCCATTTCATTGATGATTTCATTATTCAGAAAAATCTGAAATGGGGGAAAACATTTTTCAGGAGTAGGTTTATTAAAATATTACATTTAAATTCCTTAGATGGCTTTTTCATTTTTAAAAAGATATTTTTTATATATGACAAGGAGATTCCCTTCAAGAATAACTTGGTTAAATTTGACTATTAGAAACTGACATGGAAATTATTTCAGAACGGGACTTATAAAAAAATTTGGTGTTTTAAAATAGCACATGCATTTTTATCTTCCTTTTTCAAAAGTGGCATAAATTACAATTATAAGAAATGCAGGGATTTGTATTTGTATCAAGATTCCACTCCACAACTTTGGAAATTTTTTTTTTTTATGTAGAGACAAGCAATGTGAGCTTGGTAACTGTGTAAGTACAAATTCCAAGTGGAAGAAATATTCTGTATTTGGTCCTTAAAGAATAAAAGGTATGGAATGTTTGTCAAACAGGCACAGATATAATGGCATTTATAACAATATTTGTTCAGTGGAAATTCTGTTAGGCTACAAACATATGTTTCCAACTGAAGGTTACTGAAAGTTACTGAAGGTTACTGAAGGTCATTTGTATTTGATGCACGCACTATTTTATTTAAAATTTCCATATTGTATAATGTAAATAATAATAATTTGTGTCGTGTCCCTTTGGTTTCAGATTTTTCTTTGACACACTGGTTAGAAAAGCAAGATGTAGTTATTTCAAAATCATTACCAAAGTTCACAGTTGACCTGTTATTCCATCAGTTAGGAATATCTGGATACTTGAAAGATCCTGGATGTATTCAAACAACATACAATACTGATAGTCTGGGATGGAATACTTTAGGTAAGATTTTAGATAGAGATTAGACAGACACAAAAGAAACTTCTTGATAATGAAAATATCATCATTTATAGGTGTTGAAAGACAGTTAATGTAGATTAATCTTTTTTCATGCTGCAAATATGAGTTGATTGATTTAATATTTCAGGTTTATTGGAAATTTGTATTTTGCAGAACAATTAATTTCATGGTAAACCCTTTTTGGAAAATGACGCTATCAAGGTCATGTTTCCTTTACCATTGACCAGAACTTACAGAAGTTGATTATATTTCTTCCGACCTGCCTTTCGCACTTGGTTTCGTATTTACTGTTTTTCATAGACTAACTGGAATCTTCTTGTATTACCCTACACTCGAACAAAATGTAGTGGTCAGCCGGAAAACAGTTGACTTACCTTATTTATATACAGAAAAAAAACATCTTGACCTGTCCATATGTTTATTGTTATCAAGTGGTATTTTGAGCTATCCCTTTGTTATATTTTTCATATTTATTCAAGCTTTCGCTTTTATGTACATGTCTTACAATAGGGAACAAATCGGTATTTATCAATAGATCCGTTTTGTTATGGTTCTGAAATTTTCACATTGCAATGATCAGCAATTGCTAGACAAAAAATAATGTCAACTTTTTTGCCATTTGAACTTAAAAATCATTCAAATAATTGGAATCATCTTGATATCCATTAAATAGATAATGGTCTTTATCAAGATTTATAAATTTTCTAAGAATCGGAAATAAGTAATACAGTTATACCCACGTGGTGTGGTTTTGAACTTTTCACACTCCAATGATCAGCAATTGCTAGACAAAATAGTTCTCCTAAATAATGTCAACCTTTCTTGCCATTTCATTTTTACAATCATAAAAAAAGTTATAATCGGAATCATCTTGATATCCATCGGATAGATAAAGGTCTTTATCAAGATATACAAAGTTTTTAAAGAATCAGAAATTAGTAATATTCACGCGTTGCGGATGAACCTTTGTTTACAAAGTTACAGCAGCAGAGTCTGTATCTGTATCTGTATGAATACGTTGTTGTTACCAAGACTGGCTATAATACAACGGTTTGAGAGAGCACCACCGATTTATTGACTGGGCTTGAGAGCAGATTTGAAGCTCTCTGCGCTTGATGCGCGCACTACAGTGTTGTCTAGTTGATTTTACGGGATCACTGTTTTTACAAAGAATGAGTTTGAATATTGCTCGGTGTTTTACTTGGGGTACAAGTCAAATCGGCACCTGGTCAAATCTGCACAAATAGAATAGATCAATTCGGTATTTGGTCAAATCGGCACCCATTTAGAGTCAATTCGGCATCCAATAATATTTGATACAAAATATATAAATAATTGTAATAATGTATAAATGATCTTCCTATTTTAAATTACTTTAAAAAAAGTGACATTCAATACATCGTTGTTAAATCAACAAGCAGTTAGAATACAGAAGTGAATTGTTTGAACATTCTATAACTAATTTTTTTTTTTTTTTAAACTAATTGATAACTTTTATACTTGACTATACCGGGTGACTTTTAACTAGGTGCTAATTTGACTAGAATTCTTTACACTTAGAGTTATTCTTCACTTGCTTTTCCACAATATTTGTTGCTTGGAATTCTTCGAATTTGTTGGCAGTTATAGTTCTCTTTGGACGTGCTTTTTTGAGGAATTCTTTTGGTTCAATAGCGGGAATCAGCCCCTCAACCACTTAGTACATAAATATTAACTTCTGGCTGGTTCATCTTGTCTATAGATCTTCTAGTTCCAATTGGGCAAGCATTTTGGAGACACATCTGTCCTCTCTTGACTTGTGATAAATCTTGCCGCTTGATGTTGTATCCTTTCAAGCTTATTTATGTTTGTTACCGTGTAGGGGTCACATACTATGGCATTATTTTAAATAAAATTCATTCTTATAGGTCTAGATCATTGTTCCAAACTGACACAAATTTCAATATCTTGAATGCCATCGAAGTTGAATATATGGTGACCCACGTTAACAGCATTATCACTTTTGAAATTGTGTTTAATACCATGATGGTTCAATGTCATTAATTCAAATGGAGACAGACATTTCACCTGAAATATGGTGTGGGAGTGCAAAATCAAATACTACCTCATATGACTATGATGTATGGTTAAAGAATGAATATCAATTATATCGGTCAAGGGCAGAGTTATTATAAAATAACAATATGGCAGAGAAGTGGTTTCAAGTTTCATATAAAGCCACCCGACTGACATGAAATAAAAAATGAAAAGAATATCCCTATTTGTCTGCTCAAGAAAAAAAATCACATTACTTAGAATATTGTAGATCATTCAGATAGTCTTGACTTATTTATTAGTACAAAAGAACAGCCAGTTGTCATTGCACACTGTAGATCATTTAAATAGTCTTGACCTATTTATAAGTACAAAAGAAATGTCAGTAGTCATTTGATATTGTAGATCATTCAAATAGTCTTGACCTATTATTAGTACAAAAGAACAGCCAGTAGTCATTTGATATTGTAGATCATTCAAATAGTCTTGACCTATTTATTTGTACAAAAAAAAGCCAGTCATTGGATATTGTAGATCATTCAAATAGTCTTGACCTATTTTTTTGTACCAAAAAAACAGCCAGTTGTCATCTTCACTTCACACACACACATACGAATATCAATTATATGCTTACAAGACATGTTGCAATGTTAAACTTATTATGTGAAAATCCAGACTTGAATTAAAAATATCGCAATAAAAGAGACAGTGGCGTCATTTTTCCTCAGAGCTTTCAGCTCTTTGATTTGTGTCTAGTCTGACTGTTTTGTTGGCACAAATTCAACATATAGTTTTATATGACCTGAAGCGTAATGTGTGATAGAAACTATATACATCTATTACTGTATATATATATGAAGAAGGAGGTTTCGTATCAATGCCAATGAGACAACCATATGTGACTATCATATAAAACATTTTAGTCTTCACTGGTTCTTATATAGGACATCTTATATTGAGAAGTTCATAACAGATGCATAACTGTTGATGTATAATTTTTTTTCTGTACAGTTCTTGTAGGTTGCCATTGCAAAGATTGAAATTTCTCTAATCAGGCACACAGTTCAGCCTTTGAAGTATGTGCCATTCTCTAAGAAGACATAGTATTTTTGTAATAGTAATGAAACAGAATAAATTATTGTGATGTAGTTTATATCAGTATAAAAGTTTTCTGAATGTTTTGATTTTATCATTGTAGCTTGTTCAGATAGTATATCCATTCCCCACCTACCGAACTATGTAAGTTGTCGTTTACCAAATCACTGTACAGGACTTCAGTGTTGTATGGAGGTACCACTTCTACAAAGAACATTGGAAACACATGTTTTGTTAGATGCCTGTGCCTACAAACTCAGTATTGGAATTGAGAAACTTGTCATCAATGAATCTTTGTTTGACTACACTTTCAATACATGGAAAACTGTATCTCTTGGAAATATGGTTAGACTTGAGTAAGTAAATTCTTTATATATTAAACATGAAAAAAATCCATGTACAACGTCATTTTAATGCATGAAAACTATATATCTTGAAAACATGTTTGGATCATTTTTTGGAAGTAAGTGTAAATTTAAAAGTACGGAATTTAATTTTACATGTTAAGGTGGAACCTAACTCTACAGGGAGATAACTCTGTAAAATCAGCTAAACGTTTTAATTATGTTGTGCTTTTAAGGGAATCTGAAGTGTCTCAATGGTCAAAATTAGTGTTTGTCAAAGTGCTTTATAACCAGTGTAATTTTTCTGATCAATTGGTTGGTTCAAATTTTTTGAAATTTTTATATATTTTTGTCAAAGGGTCAAAGTTAATACTTTGTCAAAATTTTATGAAAATTAAACAAGCCAAATTAGTTTTAGTGAAAGTGTTAGGTACCACCTTAAGCTAGCACTCAAACTTGTAATTTTTTCTTAGATTATTCATTAATAAAGAATTATACGACTTTAAAATCTTCTTGATAAATCTGTTTTATATTGTGAA
The DNA here is from genome assembly GCF_965363235.1 of Mytilus galloprovincialis. Lineage (NCBI taxonomy): Eukaryota > Metazoa > Mollusca > Bivalvia > Mytilida > Mytilidae > Mytilus > Mytilus galloprovincialis. Next base: position 39,445,380 of record NC_134850.1, on the reverse strand, counting down.
TACTTAAAAAGAAGAAAAAAATCATTTCAAATAGAATTATCTTTAAAATGCATATACATTTTGTACATAATCAGAATACTCGATACTTGGTTTTAATTCTAAAGAAATTTTATAATAGGTTTCGGATAGAAGAAATTAGAGTTGAAAAGATCTACCTGTTTGATGCCAAGATGAGCGTTTGTTTTGAGACCCACAGTGACTGCAGATACAAGTTTGACATTTTGAATGGTGTAAGGCTACCAGAACAACCTTGTTCCTGGTCTGATGACTTTGTGATTCCAGGTCAGTCAACTTTTACGCCTGAAGACAGATTGAAAGAATTATTCTAATTTTGTTTCATTTAAAAAAATGGTAAAAGAAGATAATTGAAGGATATAGCAGAAATACATTTAATATAAAAATAAGGATATGTGGTATGATTGCCAATGAGACAACTATCACCCGTTTGACTGATCTTTCAAAGTATGTAATTAAAGGTAGGATAAAAATAATAAAAAACGTTAGCTACTTAGCAGGCTGCATGGCTCTGAAAGTGTTTTTTCATCACCTTGGTATCCTTGTAATATTTTGCAAGTGTGTGCATTCTTTTATTAGTTGAACATTTGTCCAAAAATCACATATTTGTTAAAAATATGGAAAAATTATACAAGAAAACCAACAAATATTGGATAAGAATTGAAAAAAAAATGTATTTCAGGTTTTAACATTGATAACTGGATGAGTGACAACGGGCTTAGTAGTTCCTTGAAGCAGTTACCTCCAATCCTGATATCACAGTTATTGGAAGATCTGGACCTGGCTGATTATCTTTTAAACCCAACATGTGACCAGTCTGCTGATATATACAAAACTGACCACAACCATGGATGGAATTCAGGTAATATTAGGCAGGAATTACCTGTGAATGGGGACAAAGTCTAGGATTTTTTTAAAAATCAACAATGTTAATTAAAAAGAGAAATGGAAATACCGTAACGTTTCCGATTTTGGTTCTGTTGTGAGGGATTTTAGTTTTGTGACGTTATTTAAATTATGACGTCATATTCAATGTAAACAAAGAAACGTTGTCATCAGGTAACGTTTTTTTAATAACAAACATTTTTTTTTAAATGAATTAGTATAAGTTCCTTTCTTAGACTGATAAATATACATTTTATTCAAAGTCTCATGTAAACAAGACCAGAAACGGAAGTAGATTTTTGCGCCGATCCGGAAATTCAAACATGCGACAAAAAAAAAAATTGAACGATTTTGAGTTCATTAGTACAATGAAAAATTCGGGAATTTTTTTTTTTATTGAATTTTCTACTGTAATAGGGAACTTCGTCCCCATATTAAAAAGTTGGAAAACAACATTAATAAAAGAATATCTATACTATAGAGTTCATAATACAGAAGAAATCTCAGATTCAAAAAAACAAACATATACTAAAAGATCAAAATTACCATTGCTTGAAGATCAAGATGGGTTCATCTTCACCTATGTTCCAATTGGTTATGTCACTTTGTGGAATTGCATTCTTTAATTGTTTTGTGATCTAAATATGTTGATGTTTATTCTTCTAATTACTTCTGTTAGATCCTGTTTACTGATTAATTTTCTTTTTTTCAGAATGTGTAGTAAATGTAACACTTCCTGACCTTCCAGATTCAATTACATGCCACTTAGACAAAACCTGTACAGGATTTAGTTGTTGTGCTGACATTGAGTTCATAGATAGAAATGTGAACTTTTTTCTCACGATAGACCCTTGTAATTATAAACTAAACATTGGTATTGAAAAATATCAATATGAAGTTTTCCTAATGGATTTTGAGTATGGGATTGAGAAACAGTTTCATATTGGAAAAGTAATTGAAATTAGGTAATTTGTAAGCTATTTGTTTCATAATATGAAACCAAAAATGTATAATTTTTGTTTTTAATGCAAAATGTAATTAAAATTTGCAAGGATAACGAATTGTTAATCTGCTGTTGTCTATTTTATGTCCCATTTATGGGCATTATATTTTCTGGTCTGTGCGTCCGTCCTTCCTTCTGTCTGTCACGCTTCAGGTTAAAGTTTTTGGACGAGGTAGTTTTTGTAAAAGTTGAAGTCCAATCAACTTGAAACTTAGTACACATGTTCCCTATAATCTGATTTTTCTAATTTTAATGCCAAATTAGACATTTTCCCCCATTTTCACGGTCCACTGAACATAGAAAATGATAGTGTGGATGGGGTATCCATGTACTGGGGACACATTCTTGTTTTAATATAATTCAGGATAGAACATTCAACACAGTGACATTCCATAAGTTTCTGCATCAACAAAATTCATAGCTTAATCATAGCATTGTTTCAAAGATCCTGTTTTTTTTCAAAATTTTAATTAGCTACTAAAGTTGAAAATGCAATGATTTTTGTAGGTACAAAATTACAGACTTCCATGGTTTATCAGTATACTACATAGATTTGGATTTCAAAGTTTGCTTTAATGATGGAGGTCCATGTGCTTTTGAGGCTACGATATTTTCTAACACTGAATTACCTAAGGTTCAATGCAGCATGACAAAAGGGTTTTTAGATGCAAGTAAGTAGGATTCAACAATATTAAAATATGGAGATGTAATATGAATGCCAATGAAACAACTATCCTTCAGAGTAAACATAAAGTGGTAGTAAGCATCGTATGCCATCATACAGCTTCCAACAATGAGAAAAACCCATACTGTTTTGGGTGCTCTTGTGTAAATCTATATAGACAATGCAATTTCTCATAGGCTCTCCATTTACAGCTAAAACTGTCCTCCTTTACTATGAAGTTTTGTAAAAAATTATGTCTAGAATGGAAAATTGATATGCATTACTTTTTTGTTCAGAGATTAAAACATAGGGCAGTGCGGCATATTTCCAACATTTATATGCCCTGAAATTCTTGGAGTTTAAACATACTAAAATTCTTTGGTATCCCTCCTTCACTTTGAGTCTTCTCAGAAGTCAATTTCACTGCCACCATGTGTAATATCCTGGTAAGATTCTACTTTATGTCTCTGAGTTGTATAATAGAGATCTTATGATGAATCAGTATGTAAACAAAACAAAATATGTCTTTGCTATTTAGATAAATAAAAAAATTTCGGGCAATGACTACAAATGTTTAGAATTTTTATTTTAGACATTTCAAAATATATTCAAATTTTGCTTTTATCTGCATTTTACATTATAAATTCTATTTTTCAGACTGGTCCCTATCAAAATGGTACACCGATATGAATATAGAAACATCTAAAAAACTATCTTCTAATGCAATATTGATGTTATTGGATACCCTTGAAGTAGCACCTTTTCTTAAAAAGAAGGAATGCAGTAGACAAGATCCAACCTCTATATTTTCTGCCCAGTACCAGGGTTGGAGTACAGGTAATGCATATGGTTTTTAAAACCCGGATTAAATTATGCAATTTAAAATGTAAATAAACTCTTAACATGCAGCACTAAAAGTGGGCATCATGTGTAAAAAAACAAAAAAAATATATGATTATTTGATCTTTTCTACTGAAAACCTGAAGAAATGGTTCCCAAAATGTTGTAAAATACTGGTACCAAAATACAAACCTATGCTCTATCTAATATTCAATCACAATCCAAATTAGAGCTGTATTAAGCTTAAATGTTGTGTCCATACTTGCTCAACTGTACATGGTTTGACCTCTGTAGGAAAATCTGGTTTGCTGTCTCTCTTGACAGCCTCTTATTATCAAATTAACACAGGTTCTTATTTGGTTTGTGTAAGTAATAGAAAACTGAATATAGCTAAAATATTTCAGTACCTTTATTATCTCCCTTTAAACAGCTGTCCTTGAACTTGAAAAATCACGAAAATGATTAGTTTTCACACCCTTTTTCATCATGCTGGATGATATTGACTTGATATTTGTTATATAGTTAACATAATGACAAGTTATAGATCAAGTCTAGCATTTTGTTCCAGTATAATTAAATTTTTAAAACTGGTAGGGGACTATGTATTCCCATGCAATACCTGAGTAAAGGCTTAAAAAATTTAAATGTAGATTTTTAAATCGATTCCGTAAGTGAACAGAAATCTGTTAATTATCCAATTCAAACTTAATGAAATGAGGCTATCAAAGGAAACAATTGAAAATAATTTGATGAGTCCATTTCAGGGACAGTTTTAGGAAGTGTTTATTCTGGAAAAAGAATCCATGACAAATGAATAGGTTGAATAGGTTGATGTCTATGCTGTGGTTTAATTTCCCTTTCATTTCTCCATCTCACTTTAACCTTAGAATGATAGCATAGCTTTTAATTATTTTTTTACCTTGTTTTTCCTGCCATTACAGATTGCAGCTCAAGCACCACTGTATTGCCTCATCTAAATACATCTGTAATAACATGCTACTTAGATGACAGTTGTAACAACGTCCAGTGCTGTCTTGATGTGGATTTAATTGACAGATCTCTACATTTCTTTGTGAACTTTGACCCCTGCAACTATGTCATAAAAGTTGGAATTGAGAGATTAGAAATGGATGTTTTGTTAAGTGATTATCAGTGGGGTAAATGGAAAGAAATGGACCTGTTTGGCGTACTCAGGATAAAGTAAGATTATTACATTTCTGGCAAACAAAATGATTTATGATATTATCTCCGTCAAGGCAAATTCAGCATTTTTCATGATTAAACTTTTATCAGGGACTTCGGATTAAAAATATAAAGACATGATTGCTTAAAAAGACATATAAAATTCCCATAATGAACCCTGTTATAAGAGATCCCCTTTTTACTTGTCTCCCTTGGGAGGGACATAAATTGTTATTGACAATGATGTGCTAGTGGAAAGAGAAAATTTATCGTGTGTAACCTTTAAGTTTTTCTTTTAATTACATTTAATTGTTATTAAGCTAAATGCTTTTGATACCAGAAAGTTATATTTATTTAAAATTTGTTAAAAGGCTGATATATCACTTACATGGTATCATGCTTTGCATGGGTCTATGATTGACAAGGGGAAGTAATTTGTTAAAGAAGTGTAATCACAGAATCAAATGTTTAATTGACAAATGTCCGTTTGTCTAAACAAAAACAATCGGTTTTTGAGGAGAATCATCATGATACCTGAATTTGCCTATAAACAATCAAATGGAAAGTAATACCCTGTTCACACTTTGCCTTTTTAAATTGGGGTCAACCCAAATTAGTTAATCCGGGTTAAATTTAGGTAGTGTGAGCGCCTTAACCCTGTGCGAATCTGGATTAAAATTAGCCCTCATTTGAGATGGAGTTAATGTGGGGCGAACACGGGGTAACTACTTCACTTCTATATGTGAATGCAAAGTGAAGTTTATATTCATCCTTAAAGTAGACAGAGATGGAAATAACATTATTGTTGAAGACTGTATTTGACCTTAAAAAGTCCTAAGTTTCCAAGACAGGACTATCTCACTGAGGTATACCTTGCATCTCCTTTGATATCCAATATTGTGATAAGTAACTCTATCTATGTGTTGTTTTTCAATGTGGAATATAATTATCCTCAGACTAAATAAAGATCCAGTGCTAATAAAACTATTTATTAAAACTAATATATAATATAAAAATAGAAATTACATTGGAAAAACTGGGGACTAACAGCTGCATACACATAATAAACATTAAGAGTTATCCCCCTTTTAACATATAAATGAAAATTAATATATACAGAAAACTTGGGGGATAAGATAAAATTTGATGATAAAAGTATACAATTTTATCGAAAAGTCCAACATGATTAAAATTTAAACACCTTCATACGTCAGTAAGTAAATAAAATTAACTAACTCAAAAAACAGTATGAGTATCAAATATAAGAGCTCATAATTAACAATACAAGTTTGAGCTCATAAGTACATGAAAAATGAAAGATAAAATAACAACCCATATGTCAGCATGAGTAGAGAGTAAAAGCTCATACGTCAGCATGAGAATAGAAAAGACCTGACATCATACGTCAGCATGAGTACAGAGTAAAAGCTCATACGTCAGCATGAGTATAGAAAAGACATGACATCATACGTCAGCATGATGAGAATTAAAGAAACTCATACGTCAGCATGAGTAGAGATTTAAAAAACTCATACGTAAATATGAGAAGATGTAAAAGAAACTCATACGTCAGCATGAGTAGTATAAACGCAACCCATACGTCAGCATGGGTAAAAATTAAGACCTCATACGTCAGCATGAGAAAGTAAAAAAGAAAATCATACGTCAGCATGAGAAGTAAATAAGAGCTCATACGTAAGCATGAGAAAATATAAAAGAAACCCAAACGTCAGCTTGAGTAGTATAAAAGAAACTCATACGTCAGCATGAGTAGAGAATAAAAGAAAATACATCAATATAAAAATAATACAAAAATTAAGGTCATAAAATTACAGGTATAAGTTCATGTATATACAACAATAGTAATGACTACTAAATAGTCCCCAGAGGCACTGGCAACAAAAGGAGAGAGGTGGGGATGGTGGCGGAAATTTAAAATATGAAAATCCAATCAAAATGTAATGAAAATATCTGATGACAAAAGGGGCACTGCTATTGATCCAAGAGCAGCAATATAGATGACGTATATCCCAAAATAATTTGAAAATGAGGCTAACATGATAAAGAGGTAACAAAAGGGGAAATCCTATCTATGAATAAAACTGAGTTAATTCTTTATATAAACATCAATTATCCAAATAATTGTTAATTTATATTCATCCTTAAAGTAGACAGAGATGGAAATAACATTATTGTTGAAGACTGTATTTGACCTTAAAAAGTCCTAAGTTTCCAAGACAGGACTATCTCACTGATGTATACCTTGCATCTCCTTTGATATCCAATATTGTGATAAGTAACTCTATCTATGTGTTGTTTTTCAATGTGGAATATAATTATCCTCAGACTAAATAAAGATCCAGTGCTAATAAAACTATTTATTAAAACTAATATATAATATAAAAATAGAAATTACATTGGAAAAACTGGGGACTAACAGCTGCATACACATAATAAACATTAAGAGTTATCCCCCTTTTAACATATAAATGAAAATTAATATATACAGAAAACTTGGGGGATAAGATAAAATTTGATGATAAAAGTATACAATTTTATCGAAAAGTCCAAATACAGATGCGAAGCAGCTGTAGCCCCAAGTTTAATTCTCCTTTTATTGCCAGTACAATAGTTTAAGACAAGGAAATTGATGAAACTAACTGATTTTGAGCTTGTTGAATTACTTTAGGGCTGGTATGAATATACCTAGTATAACAATCTGATGACCACCTGCCTAAAGATTTAATCAAGTGGTCTTCTAATCTTACTTCCTGTGCTGTTGTTGCTGCTCCAATTCTGAAAGAATGTCCATTATAATTTTTGCTTTCAAGACCTAAATTGTCTAAAATAATTTTGACATGTTTAATAAAAAATTGTCTACTTAAAGGATTGCCATCATCAGAGACAAACAGGGCATCAGATGTAATACTTGACATTTTCTTTCGAAGAGACAAATAATTTTTAATAGCAAAGCAAGGACAAATAATGTGTCCACTTTTGTATAAGGGTATAGTGACACCTTGTCTGAAAGGATCTGTTTTTGATTTTTTCAACTGTAATAAAATGTGATCTTCAAAAATTGCTAAATCACCAACACACAAATGTGTTTCTGAATCAAAGTTGCTAAGTATAGTGAACTCTCCACAACGCAAAAAAGCAAAAAAAGCTACAACGCAAGCTGCTTCTAACATAACATTGTTAAAACACTGTGTTAAAAAGACTGAAAAAATTGTTTCTCAATAGCATAACCATTTTATACAACAAAGACATAGTAATTGGCAATCTAGGCCTTTTAACACAACCTTTCTGCTTCTTTTTTAAACCATTTAAAATAGATTGTAAACATAATAAAGGCTTGCCATATTGTTCTAAAGGACTAAATCCTGCATATTGCAAGTAATAATATCTTATACCACATAAATACAGTTTAATAGTACTATATTTTAAGCTTTTATGTTCATCGCAAAAGGCAACAAATCTCATTAACAACGTTTCTGAAACCGGGGGCATTTCATTTGAAGTCCAGAATGATCCCTGTAGTAAGGAGAACTTCTTATATAAGTCAAAACCTGTAGTGTAATGCGATCTTGTACTGTCCGCTACAGAATACTTCCATAATGTCTCTACTGAGCTGTCCAGAGAATGTCTGAAAGCTGAGGGCAAGGAGTGGCTGTTGCTTCTGCTAGAGGCGCTAAAAGTCTGAACTTGTTCATCTGTAAACGAGACAATGCATCAGCAATTACATTAGATTTTCCTGGTAAATGTTCACTATAAACAGCAAAGTTATAAGTTGCAGCACACATTGTAAGTTTACGCATTAATTTCATAATGTTTGTTTCTTTCGATCGACCTTTAGCAATAATGTGGACTGTTGCTAAATTGTCACAATAAAAAAGAATCCTTTTTCCACACCACTCCTTACCCCATAGAACAGCTGCAACGACTATAGGATAAAGTTCCAAAAAGGCCATAGAAGCGGCAAAGTCGGATTTGCATGGTAAATTGTCGGGCCAACGGTCACAAAACCATTTATGCTGGTAATATCCACCAAATCCTATCAAAGAGGACGCATCTGTATAAAGCATCATATCTGCTGCTTTAGTTAAAGTCTTTTCATAAAAGAAATTGATACCATTCCAATTTTTCAAAAAAGATAACCACATGTATAAATCAGCTTTGCACTCTTTGTTTAAATGAACATGATAAAAACTCTCTTTGACAGATGACATTAACTTGTACAAATAACTAACAAAAGAGCGTCCTGGGAGAATAACTCTAGTTGCAAAATTTAAATGTCCAAGCAACTGTTCAAGTTCTTTCCTAGTACAGGACTTTTTACTTAAAATTAAAGTTATAAAATCTGTAATCCTATTTACTTTGTCTTGAGGCAATCTAGCTTGCATATTTACAATGTCTAATACAATGCCTAAATATTCTAATACACAAGAAGGACCAACAGTCTTTTTCTTTGATAAAGGAATACTTAATTTGTTAAAAATTAAAGAAAGTAAAGCCATTGTTTTTTCTCCACAATCAGTAGGCCTATCAACTGTCAAAAAATCATCTAAAAGATGAAAAATTACATTAATGTTATAATTATGTTTGGCTATCCAACATATACTTCTTGACAACATATCGAATAACTTAGGACTAGATCGACAACCGAAAGGAAGTCTTACATAATGATAATAAAAATTATGCCATTTAAAACAAAATAAATGCCATTGGGAAGGTAAAATACCCAATTGTTTAAACGCATCGCAGACATCTACCTTACAACAAATGCTATTAACACCATAATCTTGAATTGCATTGATTGCATCATCAACTTTAATGTAACTAAGTGAACATAAATCTTTGTCTATCAAATCATTCACACTATCATGATCACAGCTGTTGTGAGGCGAGGAAAGATCCAATATAAGTCTTTTCTTAAAAGAATATTTATGTACTGCTATTCCGATTGGACTAACCCTATAAACAGAAAAAGGGGGGTGTAAAAAAGGTCCCTGAATGAAGCCTTTAACCAATTCATCTTGAATTAGAGCAGTTACTGAATCTGGATCTTTCCTTGCTGACAAAGCATTTTTACATTCATAAGTAGAAATATTAATGTCAGAAACTAACATATCAAAACCATATCTAACACTGTTACACAGTAAGCTAACAAAGTTTCTGTCGGGGTGGTTTCTTAGCTCAAATTCTAACTGATCACAATTTATAGGTGAAGAGGCTGTAAAGTCGGAAGGTAGTCATTTTTTAGGTTGAGATTTACTGCTTGCTTTAACTGAGTTTTGAACATAGTGTTGATAACCTTCTTTGTAGTTTTGACAAGTAGCTTTGCCATGTGTTTTACTTTTACACGTTTTACAAGCATGAACATATTTACAATAAGGTTTAGTGCAACCTTTAAATCCATTGAAATTGTTGCAGACGGGTAAACCATCTACAAAAATAACATCACGGCCAAGAGAATCAGGTGTATTTCTAGATGAATTAGAATTTCTTTGTGGCTGAAAATTTTGCTGCTGTACACTACACATAACGGTGGAGTGAGTTGTTGAGTGACACTTTCTACATGTGTTAATCTTAGAACCTGCACATACCATATTGCGTAAATCTGAGTCCCCTTTTGACCAATCTATTTTTATGTTGTGCTGAATTAGCATGACGGCACATTTAGCTGAGAACATTTTGTGATATTCATAAAAACAGTCTGGCCAGATGTTTGCTGTTTCAATGATGTGTGCCAAGTATAAGTCTAACTCCTCGTTTCTGTTAGGGAAAGCTGTACCCATAATACGTTTGTAACGCCCAAAGGCAATTACAAATTCGTCCATTGATAAATTTCTCTGGAGTCTTACATCGGATTCCTTATTCTTTTTCATAGTAGAGTGTTCATAGTTTGGAATCAATAATATATTAAGATTGACATCTTTACCTGTAATGATATCGTTCCTTAGTTCGGGGGAAACCATGTCAACAGCTGAAAACGATGAAGCTGGGAATCCGAATTTTCCTGGAGTTGATGAATTAGTAGAATAAACGGGAATAGTAGAATTAAAAGACGGCGCAATGCCTAGGGAAGTTGAACCATGTCCTAGAGCTGTTGATAGATTGAAACTTGGCTGTATCTGCTCTCCTTGTTTATTCATTTGTTGCATAGATTGCTGGCATAGTTGAATTGTATTCATTAGGAGGTTTTGCATGTTTACATTTTGATTGTTATTGTTTATGGTTGCGTGCGCAGATGCAGCAGTGGGCGGAAGCTGAGGAATTGCGTGCGCATATGATGTAGACGGCGTAGCAATCTCCTGTTGAACGGTTAGAATAGGAGTTGAGTGAACATCGCGATCTGAAGTATTTATGTCTATAGGATCACGTATAGTAGCATCACTTACGTTTAAAGAATAGTTTCCATCAGAAACTGTATTCCGTTCAGCTAAATTATCGGAATTGTCAATCGTAGCGGAACTATTTTTTGTTCGATTGTCCAAATACAGTCTTCTTAAACTACTGTTAGATAAATTTCCGGTAATCTTGATCCCTATTTTACTGAGGGCAGCCTTAAGTTGAGATGAAGTCCAATTAGAAGGATTTTGGTCATCTAATGTTTCTGTTTGAACACGACTTGCCGATTTCCTCCTTGTAGCCATTTTGATTCCACAAGGAACGTTGATATTTAATAAGGAAAGACAGTTACCATGAATTCGTTTTAAAGTCTTAGATCACACAGAATTATGTATTAATATCCATTAATCAGTATATATACTCCAAACAAAATTTAAAATATGAAAATCCAATCAAAATGTAATGAAAATATCTGATGACAAAAGGGGCACTGCTATTGATCCAAGAGCAGCAATATAGATGACGTATATCCCAAAATAATTTGAAAATGAGGCTAACATGATAAAGAGGTAACAAAAGGGGAAATCCTATCTATGAATAAAACTGAGTTAATCCTTTATATAAACATCAATTATCCAAATAATTGTTAATTGATGTGAGGTTATTGCTATAGTGACATATGACGTTTGCTTTTAATAAGATAGGTCTTCAATGTAACGCAATTATTATATCGAATGACGTCATATTTTAACAGAAGTCAAGTTACTCTATTTAATGGGTCACAAATTAAATATCCCATATTAAATAAGCGGCAGCAAGAGGGATATATAAGTGTATTTAGGCTATGTTGAAAAACCTGCATAATGACAAACGATTAAACCTATAAGATATCCGTCGCTTTTTTGTGGGTGAAATGGGTTTAATTTGCATAAAAAGAAGTTATTTGAAAACACGGAAAGTATTTGATGTGGATTCGAACTCCTCCAAAGCGATCAAGAGTACAGTAAAAAATGCATCTGTAATGAAGAAGAAAATGTAAATATGTACACTGTGGCAGATGCGGGTTACAATTTAGTTTACTTTTCTATTTTTGTAGAGAGGGAAATCCAATACTGGTTTAATTTTTATTTAAATGTGAACTGGAGTAATTAATTAGGAATAGTTAACCCAGGTTCGACCCGGAACAGATTTCATAGTGTGAACAGGGTATTAGTTTATATTTCACAGCACTGCTAAGGGAAAAAAACGATTTATACTATGATGAAGCTGCCAACAGTTTCCTTGCAATAACTTATGAACCATTTTACCAATGCTTTTCAAATTTTTATATATTGTTATTGATGACAAGAGTTGAAGTTTGATATTTACTATTATTATCACTTATATAATTCAGGAGTTATGGTTATGGAAAATAAGCACTTTTTCAATAACTAATGAAACATTTCACTAGTTCTTTTCAAATTATAAAATGTTGTTACTAATGACAAAATTGAGTTCATGTATATCCAAAATTGACAATTTTCACTTATCATATTTAGTCCTTGATAGATTTGAAAATAGTTACAGAATGTGGCAGGTCAATCAAACATGATAGTGCATGTGTCTTAAAATGAATACAGAAAACCTGGTTTGCTCTCAATTTGACAGCTCCTTTCTGGTTCTATTGGCTGAAACAATTTACGATGCTTATGATATGATGCAAAGAATTTTACTGTGATAGGTCAGGAAGAGTCAGTTTTTTGTCTCTGAATGTGGCATCTGCAGAAATATATTTTTTAATTTGTTAATAGGTACTCAATTTATGATTTATCTGCGGAACAAGAATATGCCATTTCGATGATTGCTAGTGTATGCTTAGAATCTGATGGAACCTGTCACGAATTTCACATCTTGGACAGAAGTAGAGTACCAAAACCATTGTGTAACTGGAATAAAGGATTCAAAATACCAGGTTAGATTTGGTTTCTTTTCATTATTCCATTTACATTTTGTCTACTTCTTTTGATAATTCAGTAAGAACAGTATCACTATTTCTGCGAGGAACAAATATTTAATATTTTTTATATGTTATTCCTTGCTCTGTCTGTTTGTCTTCTCTGTTTATCTTTCCATCTGTTTATCTATCTGTCTGATTGGCATAAAATGAATGATTTGTTGATTGACAATTGTTTTAACTATTTAAATGCAAGGAGTAAATTCATGCTAAAAATTTTGTTGTTTGATTTATTGTAGACTTTTCTTTATCCAAATACATGTCAGAAAAAGGAGTGATTCAGCTTAATCAGATGGCAGTGTCACATGTACTTGAAACTCTAGGAGTATCATCTTATTTGAAGTCTCCATCTTGTGACAGAAATGCAGCCCCTTTTACTGTTCTGAACAATGGATGGTCAAAAGGTATTTATTAATGTTATATTTAAATGTCATAAATCACATACATTCTTGTGAAAATAAGCTTATCCAAAGTATTACTAGTTTTATATATATATGAGATAAAATTGATGAAATTGTGAATGTGTCAAAGTGACAACAACCCGACCATAGAGCATACAACAGCCGAAAGCCACCAATGGGTCTTCAATGTAGCGAGAAATTCATGCACCCGGAGGCATCCTTCAGCTGGCCCCAAAACAAATATGCATACTAGTTCAGTGATAATTGACGTCATACTAAACTTCGAATTATACACAAAAAATTAAAAATCATACCCGACTAACAAAGGCAAGAACTACTTCCATGTATAATTTTAAAGAATTTTGGCAAGTTCTAAAGAATATATATATATATATGAAGATCTTTAAGTTAATTTTTTCCCTTAGTTGATGAAAGAATTGAAATTTTGAATTGATTCTATGCATTAAATTTTCAAAATATATTTTAAAAATTGAACGCTAACGGGAACTAACAGAATTTTTTTTAAGAATTCTGTTTTACTTTATTACTAGATTAGAGAAATTAGAGCCTTAAATTTTTTTTAATTTCATAAATACATTTTTTTTCAGAATGTGCATCAACTACTGGTTTGAATGAATCAATTTCTGGTCATTCTTCTTGTTATATTCCTGAAAAATGTACAGCATTACACTGCTGCACTGATATCCCAATGCTAAACATCACTGTAAATACTGGGATAGATCTGGATATTTGTGACTTTCGACTAACTGTTTCACTTGAAGAAGTAACTCTGGAATATTCATTGGTTGACTATGAATACGGCTCCAAGAAGAAAATTTCCTTATTTGGATTATTTGATCTCAGGTAGATATATTTAGGATCAATTATATGAAAGACACAACAAACATATAGACTACTGATCACTCTTTATAATGCAAACTAACACACAAAGAAACTAAAACCAAACACTTATTTATTAAATAAATTGTAATTAGAAAGAAAAGAGATGATATTTGTTATGCATGTGAGTGAGACAACAACCAAAGGATTTAAAAAATACCTAAAAAGGTCAATATAGTCTTTATAAAAGAATAATAAGTATTTTACCTCTAAAGCATCCTGAATCTCAAAATGATTTTGATAGATTTAATGGACTCTCAGAAACCTGTATCAACACTGAACTTCTAGAGCCAAAATCTATAAGATACAAAGAAAATCACAAACAAGAGTCAATGCTTAGGACAAGCACATGGACATTTGGCTCAATAACTAGTTTTCAACTTCAAAAACTTAAAAATTCAATACATGTATGTGGAGTAATAGAGTAACACAGTTTTTTTCCATACAAAACATATATTTTAATTCACTGACTAGCTTACTTAAATGAAAAAAGTGTGAGTTTGTATGTACTGTACTTTACAAAGATAAATTAAAGGTAATGAGCTACATACATAATATGAGACAGCAACACAACCACACATAAAACCAAAACCATCATGTCTACTTTTTAGCTCACCTGTCACTAAATGAAAAATGTCAATATTTGCAGATTTTAGCGCAGAACTAGGCCAAACGTTTACTGCTATTTAAAAATCCATACTGTATACAGTTACATGTAATTTATCTTAAGTAAGAGCATTTCAATTTATCATTAACAATTTTGAGCAACTGTCAAGATAGAGAACAACAATTCAAGTGCAGCCCATCATTATTATATATTTTTACATTCTATGTATTGACTAAAATATTGACCTCTCTCTTTTCAGCTTTATAATAAAAGATCTGACCAGTGATAATATTGTTGTGCTGAGTGTGAATATTTCTGCATGTTTAGAATCAACTGGTATTTGTCAATTTGAGAAAACATTGATGAAAGAAGTTCAACTTCCTAAACCTAGATGTCAAGTGAATCTAGGATTTAAGAACCCAAGTAAGAATTTTTAACCGGATTTTTGTGACAAAAATGTCGGTTATTGATTTGGGAATGTACGCGGGTGGGCGGTCGGGCCCGCCCGGGCGGGCGGCAATCAAATGTTGTCCGTGCATTTACTCTTGAACCGTTCAACTAAAGCTTTTAAAATTTTAATATGTTATTACTGACAACTATACGAAGGTCAAGTTCAATAATGGCGATTTTGACTTTTACCGTTCAGGAGTTATGGTTCTTGAAAGATTGAAAAATGGAGTTTCCAGTCGTGTCCGTGCATTTACGCATGAACTGTTCTACCAAAGCTTCCCAAATTTTAATATGTTGTTACTGATGACAGAATGGAGGTCAAGTTCAATAACGACGATTTTGACTTTTACCGTTCAGGAGTTATGGTTCTTGAAAGATTGAAAAATGGAGTTTCCAGTCGTGTCCGTGCTTTTATGCATGAACTGTTCTACCAAAGCTTTTGAAATTTTAATATGTTGTTACTGATGACAAAATAGAGGTCAAGTTCAATAATGACGATTTTGACTTTTACCTTTCAGGAGTTATGGTTCTTGAAAGATCGTAAAATGGCGTTTCCATTCACGTTGTTGCATTTACTCATGAACCATTCAATCTAAGCTTTTCAAATTTTAATATGTTGATACTGATGACAAAATGGAGGTCAAATTTGATATTGACGATTTTCACTTTCACCATTCATCAGTAATGGTTCTTGTGATATTGCCAGGACACAAATAAATGTTAATAAATCCGGTTTGCTGTCGTTGTGACAGCCTCTTGTTTTTTGTATGTAGTAAAAATATATTTTATGTTTATGTTTATGCCCCACCTAGGGGCATTATGTTTTTTGGTCTGTGTGTCAGTTATTTCGTCCATTCATTTATCACCATTATTTATCTGTCTGTCCCGCTTCAGGTTAAAAAAATTGGTCAAGGTAGTTTTTGATCAAGTTGAAGTCCAATCAACTTAAAACTTAGTACAAATGTTTCCTATGATATTAGATATTTGATATTTTTATTTTTTTATTCCAATCAGGGTCCCATAGGGGGCATTTATAATTAACAATTATGATAATATAAGCAACAAACATGAGACATTGTACAGTATATAACGTGACGGATATTATAATAGACAAATGAAAAAAGCATATTTTTCCCCCCCCCCCTATGATGTGATCTTTCTAATTTAATGCCAAATTAGAGTTTCCAGCAATTACAAATCAAGCCTTTTAAAATATGGAATAAATCTTCATGTGAGCATGCTTTACTGTTTCACTCAACAACTTCATGCTTACCCATTATTGAAGTGGGGACATTACAGTTCAACTTGGTTGTATTATATTAAAACAATGATTAACATATATTTTTAATCTATAATATGAAATCAAACAGACCTAGACATCTAATTGCATGAGTTTGCTATCTATTTTTATGTTTATTATGTTTATATCAGGTTGTATGACTGTTTACAGTCTCTGTAGATAGTTAAATAGATGGTGTGTAGACTAAAATACATACGAAATGCTGATACATATTATCAACTTTTGCTTAGTAAATTGTTTATTTCATAATTTGGATATTTAATTTTTAGTATGTTAGAAATCAAATATTAAAATTGGTAAGCTTGAATTTGACAGTGATTTTAATATTTCAGTGATAATTTTTTCTAATATATTAAGAAATATCCTAGTTTTGGGTTGTAGATTAAATAAAAGAAATTGACCCAACATTTGTACACAGTTGTTGTTAAAAACATAAACTAATTGTTCCAGTAAACATGAAGTAAAATAAATGAATCATTGATTTCTGAAAACTTTTTTTGGTCTTTTGTTTGCAGATTTTACACTAACAGGGTTCTTAACAGAAAATGGACTTGACTTTGATGGATTACAACTATCTCCTATAGCAACATCAGTGCTTCTCCACGATCTTGGTGTAGCCCCATTCCTCCTACAGAGGCAGTGTGATCCCAATGATTTACTTTACTATCCAAGAAATAAAGGATGGAAAAAAGGTTAGAAATGTTAAGAAGTTTGAAAGGTCAGTGTCAGCAAATGCTGTCACTATATATTATTTATGTCATTTTTGGTCATTCATTTGTAAACTTTTAAAAATCTTCCCCTCTGAAAAGTCTTGATCTATTGAAATCAATCCTGTTCTCAAGCATGCTAAATAGAGTTGGTCATTGTTGACATGTACATGTGTCATAGATATAAGCAAGCAATGCTGAATTTTTAAAGCCTTTATATATATATATATTATGTACCAGATAAATCTTCCTTTATAAGCTTTCTTTATAAGCTTGAAGTTCTTACAGATAATGAAATGTGATATTTTTTTGCAGACTGTCAGAAGGAAGTAACTTTGAATGCATTGGATGAATCCACTGTCTGTCATCTCTATGACTACTGTACTGGAATAACTTGCTGTTCAACCGTGGAAATGATAGGCAGATCTATAAATACATATCTTACACTGGATCCCTGTAACAAAAGGATGAGCATAGGGATAGAAAAGTATACTGTTAACATCAGTCTCTTTGATTATGACTATGGCAAACAGGAGCATATAAAACTCTTTGGATTTGTTGGTCTAGAGTAAGTATATAATTAAACTAAAAGATTAAGAAATAATTGATGCAAGCTATACTTTATTGCAGTTTTAACATGGGTCGGCATTATATTCGTGATTATTTTTGCACAAGCGATAGTGAGGGCTAGAATAATACGAATATAATGCCTACCCATGTTAAAACTAAAATAAAGTATAGCTTGCATCAATTATTTCGATTCTAATTAGGACAATTAAGGTAATTTCTATGTTCGATGTGTATAGGTGTAGAACGTTTGTATAGGCTCTTCCATGAACCTCCCTTTTTTAGCTCACCTGGCCCAAAGGGCCAAGTGAGCTTTTCTCATCACTTGGCGTCCGTCGTCCGTTGTCGTCCGTCGTTAGCTTTTACAAAAATCTTCCCCTCTGAAACTACTGGGCCAAATTAAACCAAACTTGGCCACAATCATCATTACGGGTATCTTGTTTTAAAAATGTGTCCGGTGACCTCGCCAACCAACCAAGATGGCCGCCATGGCTAAAAATAGAACATAGGGGTAAAATGCAGTTTTTGGCTTATAACTCAAAAACCAAAGTATTTCGAGTAAACCTGACAGATGTAAAATTGTTTATCAGGTCAAGATCTATCTGCCTGTAATTTTCAGATGAATCGGACAACCCGTTGTTGGGTTGCTGTCCCTAAATTGGTAATTTTAAGGAAATTTTACTGTTTTTGGTTATTATCTTGAATATTGTTATAGATAGAGATAAACTGTTAACAGCAATAATGTTCAGCAAAATAAGATTTACAAAAAGTCAACATGATCGAAATGGTCAGTTGACCCCTTAAGGAGTTATTGCCCTTTATAGTCCATTTTAAACCATTTTACGTAAATCTTAGTAATCTTTTACAAAAATCTTCTCCTCTGAAACTACTGGGCTAAAATTATCCAAACTTGGCAACAATCATCTTTGGGGTATGTAGTTTAAAAAATGTGTCCGGTGACCCCGCCATCCAACCAAGATGGCCGCCACGGCTAAAAATAGAACATAGGGGTAAAATGCAGTTTTTGGCTTATAACTCAAAAACCAAAGCATTTAGAGCAAACCTGACATGATGTAAAATTGTTTATCAGGGTAAGATCTATCTGCCCTGTAATTTTCAGATGAATCGGACAACCCTTTGTTGGGTTGCTGCCCCTGAATTGGTAATTTT
The DNA here is from genome assembly GCF_965363235.1 of Mytilus galloprovincialis. NCBI lineage: Eukaryota > Metazoa > Mollusca > Bivalvia > Mytilida > Mytilidae > Mytilus > Mytilus galloprovincialis. The sequence continues at coordinate 39,426,345 of NC_134850.1, read as the reverse complement.
AAGGAAATTTGGCTGTTTTTGGTTATTATCTTGAATATTATTATAGATAGAGATAAACTGTAAACAGCAATTATATTCAGCAAAGTAAGATTTACAAATAAGTCAACATGACCGAAATGGTCAATTGACCCCCTAAGGAGTTATTGTCCTTTATAGTCAATTTTTAACAATTTTCATAAAATTTGTAAGTTTTTACTAACATTTTCCACTGAAACTACTGGGCCAAGTTCATTATAGATAGAGATAATTGTAAATTGCAAGAATGTTCAGTAAAGTAAGATGTACAAACACATCACCATCACCAAAACACAACTTTGTCATGAATCCATCTGTTCCTTTCTTAAATACTCACATATACTTAGGTGAGCGACACAGGCTCTTTAGAGCCTCTATTTGTTTGTTAACAAGCAAACAACTGGTATTGTGATTTTTCAGAGGGAGGGGTTTTGAACAGCCAGCATGAACGGTTGTCGTATCAAGGTTAAATATGTCAATTTCGAAGTGCAACGCATTACACTCATAATAAATGATTTAGTAACAACATGTGCATTATTTAAGAGTTTGGAAATGTTTAAAGATAATCAAATATATTAAATGCATACCAATTTGATAGAACTCATTATTCTGTAGAAATCAATATACGCATGTGCAAACAAATTTTATTGGATTTAGAGCATGGGTTTATTCATAAAGCGAATGAAGCATATCATATTAGAATTTTCAGAAAATCATGATCATTAAACTGAAAGTGATAAATATATGATCGTGCATAATTTGTTAGCATATAAACTTCAACAAGCATACACCATACTGTTTTTTTTACAAATGATTTTTTTTTAAAACACACTGACAAAGTTAAAGTTTTGTTGCTTTGTAATACTTTGATAAAGGATTTTCATTAAACTATTGGTTTTCCTATCACAAATGATAATGCACAATTTACTTTCAGCTTTGAGATAAAAGATTATCCTACAGAAAGAAAGTTTGAAGTTACACTTGATATTACTGTTTGCTTGGAATCAAATTCTTCATGTCAAATATCAGTCCCTCTATTGAAGAATACGGTTCTTCCAAAGTCTGTATGCGAGTGGAAAAGTGATTTCATGGATCCAAGTAAGTGAAAAAATTTTCACTGATATTTTTTTTTTTATAGAGCACCCAAGAATATTTTGTTATTGATATATATAAGTGCACACTCGAATAGTTTGTATAGGATATATTTAAGTATGCACTTGGATAATTTGTACAGGAGATATTTAAGTTCACACTAGAATAATTTGTATAGGATATATTTAAGTGTGGACTTGGATAATTTGTACAGAATATATTTAATTTCACACTAGAATAATTTGTGTAGGATATATTTAAGTGTGCACTTGGATAATTTGTACAGGATATATTTAAGTTCACACTAGAATAATTTGTACAGGATATATTTAAGTGCACACTTGAATAATTTGTATTGGATATATTTAACTGCACACTATAATTATTTGTATAGGATATATTTAAGTGCACACTAAGATAATTTGTATAGGATATATTTAGGTTCACACTATAATATGTAAAGTATATAATAAAGTGCACACTAGATTTGTATATATATAAAGGAAATTTTAAAGTGTACCCTTGGAAAAGGTGAAGCTGCATGGTGTTACTAATATAAAAAGTGGTGATTGACAGTTAAAGTTCCTGAATAAAATACATGCATTTTTATGCTGTTAAGCTGCATTATGCGAGCACTCTAGATTTGTGTTCTACCCAATAAATGCTGAAATACTTGCCATTGTTATTATCTAGCTGGCAACTATGTTATATATAACTAATTGAACACTTTTTTAATACTTTTAATTCTTGGTTACAAAAAATATGACCAGAAAAACCATAAATGATCGTTTTTAAGTTACACATAGGAAGTAGTGCTCATTAGGAATCCTTGTGTAGTTTATTATGACCTGTGCTTTTGGCTAAGATGTCAAAGAACAATTGTATGAAATATTTAATCGCTGAAATTCTCTTAAGACAAGTAGTTTAGATTTCCCAAATGGCAAAAGTCGTAGGAATATTGTTTGTCATCAATACATAGTACAACTACGTCAGTAGTCTGTTATATAATAAGTTCAACTGTTTATGCTGTTGGCGGCAATTTCAAATTAGAAAATGAAATTTTCATATCTTTCCAATTTGGAGGCAGTGGTTCAAATTAGCGGTGGTCCGAGGTCCGCAACCTTCCACTTTTGCAAGCAGAATTTCAACTTGTTTTCTAGCTACGCCCGACAGAGTCCCCTTCCACTTGAAAGAAAATACAAAATAACTTTGCAAACCTTTTCACCAAAGTCTTCAAATAAACGATCTAAAAATTTATTTTTATCATTTTTATTTATGACAGCGATGTTCATTTTGTACAACGGCTAGCTTTATACAGAAAATCGTCGACAAATAATGTGTAAATTCGAGTAAAATCATACATGTTGTATCTGATTGACAAAAACAACATTGTAAACACAACAACAATGGCTGCCGTAAAGACAAAATTTTACAATATCGGATCCGATTTCTGGAAGCGGATAAGGGTAATTCCGGGGTTTTGGCGATTAACTACAAAAAAAATCCAGGCAGGTGACAAAATACATCTATGCATGGTAAAATGAATATAAACACTAGAATTGAAAACCGAAAGATATATGTAAAAGAAAGAAAAAGCAGAAAATATTTTATACAGAAACTCAAAATTACTTTTTGACAAATTTTAATGTCAAAATCCAATACAATGTGACAGTAATAGTATATCTAACAATATATATGTTCATGTTCACAGTGTAAATTTTCTTTATCAGTGATAAATGATGATTATGCATGTGAGATGCTTTTAAAGTGTTAACATATTACTGCAATTTTGAAGGGGTATTTTTTTCTCAATTTTGAAGGGTCAATAAAAGTAGCTGAAAGTTTCTTACTTTATTTTTACAAATAATGCAACTATATTATATAATACCTGAATGTAAGCAAATCATATGATATATAGGTGGCGTCCTTTGGGCCACTCTACCCCCTCCTGTTTGATAACTTGGAAACGGCCAAGATCCCCACCCCTAAACCATATAATCAAGTATAGGACACTATAATAAATCAAATAAAATATAGGGGGAGTCCCTGGAGTCACCCCACCCTCTCCTGCATGGAAATGGTTAAGATCCCCCCCGCTATAACAATTCAAATGAAATATAGGGTGAGTCCCTATGGTCACTGTACACCCTCCTGTTTGAGAACTTGGATTTGGTCAAGATCCTCACCCCTCAATCATATATACTTATGTATGGGACAATATAACAAATCAAATGAAATATAGGGGAAGTCCCTGTGGTCACCCCACCCCTCCTGTATGAGAACTTGGAAACGGTCCAGATCCTCACATAGAAACAATATATAAACTATATGAAAGCTTAGTTTGGACATTTTGATAGCAATTCAAAATAACAAGTTCACCTTAAGCATTGTAATGACTATAATATACCTATACAAACTGATAGACTAATTTTGTCACAGCATCATTAAAGTGGAGTTAAAGTCTTATAGGATTGTAAGTATGTTTTATTTTATCACCTTGCACTTTCACATTTTGACTGAACAGTTTGTTCAATATTTTGACCAGTTGAACAATTTGGTTTAATAAAACAAATTGCAATTTGGTCAAAATTTTGAATAAGTTGCAATTGGTGGAGAGCAACACTAACAGTCAAGTCACTGTGAAATGTATGGAATAGTTATAACTAATAAGTAATTTCTAATATTTTATAAGTATTTCAGAATTGATGTTATATTTGTCTTGTGCAGATTTTTCATACAAGGAGTTTATGGCAGGAAAAGGTTTATCAACTGACAATACACTTAGTGCGAATGATAGGACAGACCTAATGGAAACACTTGGTTTAACAGACTTTTTAAATACAGACCAATGCAGTATAGTTGGTTGGATAAATGGTGAAGATGATTTTTTTCTTATTAGCCTATACAATGGTTTCACATTTTTGTTAACATAAAATGCTTTCTAGTCTCCCCATCTTTCTCTCATATTAGATATTTAGTTTTATATTATTTCAATGTTAAACTATTTCTATATCAAAATTCGGTACAAATTCCAATTTGTTGATTATTTTTATTTTATAAGCACAGAAAAGATAGAAGATAATTTATGTTGTTAGTGAGTTGTTTTGAAGTTGCAATAATAATGGTATGATATATTTCATTTGATGGTCCATTGAAATGGTATTTGTTTGAGAACTAAGGTCTAAAATTTCCAAAACTTCTATAAACACTGTCATCTTTCAAAATTATGTTTTTTTAGTAGGATTTATTCTAATTGAACAAAAGTGATAGTTTTAAAAGAAATTATCACAATCAAAACTGTGGCAATAACTCTTTCATACACATTCCAAATTTTTTACTTTATATTTGTGCATAGAATTAATATTGTTAGTTATAAATTTTGAGGTAGAGTAATGATTTTGTCCAGTTGAAAAAATAAAAAAATAATATATGTCTAAAACTGTCAAGCTGAATTATAGGCTTTATTAACATAATATTGTCCATACTTTGAGTTAGAGCAGGTAGACTTTTCTATTATTTTATTTTACTTCTCCTTAAACCTTAAGCTTTCCTCCATGGATTTTTTTTTAATATACTTGATTCGCATAGGATTTTTTTCAGTTAAAAAAAATCATCAGTTTTAAAGTGTTGATGCATTGTGAAAACCAATGTTTCATCAATGAAATTCAAGTCAGATAATTCTCATGAATCTCCTTTTTGTATTGGATACAATTTTTTTTAAGTATGATGCAGACATTTTGAAGTCGAAGCATTTCAACTGAGGTACTACACAGGCGTCAAAAGGCGTCATTATGGAGTAAAGGGGGTGGTGTAAAAAGGCGTCATTATGGAGGAAAGGGATAAAAGTAGTATACTGCACTGAAAAAATCTATTTAAGAATGAGCTGGTGGGATTTTTTAAATGACTGTGATCTTAGGATGTCAAATAGCTAGACTCAGAAGAGATATTAAATGTGGTGAAGGTTAAAAGTAACTGTATATGAATATGTTTTTACAGAGTGTAATCAATCTTTGGCAGTTTTACCCAACAACACAGAACCAGTAGGATGTCATATAGGTGATACATGTAATGAAGTAGACTGCTGTATAACTCCAGAAAAAATTGGACAATCATTTAAAACGTCAATTAACATAGAACCATGTCTCTTCAAGCTGACTGTTGCCATTGAACAACTACAGTTCAGTAAATGGTTGTTTGACTATGAATGGGGATACCCTGTCCAAGTCTGGCTGTTTGGATTTGTCCAAATGGAGTATGTATATAAGACCGTGTGTTATTTTTTAGAGTTGAAGATACATTTAGTTTTATGCCATCTGATACAAACATTTATATATAGGGATCTTTTCTGTTGTCTTGCTTGATGTTGTTTGCAACGCAACTCTTTGAAAATAGTTCTCAACGGAATTAAACATATGCGTTTATAGAACATACAGTTGTGTGCCTGCTATTTTGATTTTTGCTCTTAAAGTGATTGCTTAGTTTTCCTTTTCCTAAACATTGACAAAGCCATTTCTACATATATTACTTTGTTGATATGAAACTACCCTAAAACAGCTTAGCAGAATTAAAAAAAAAACTTGCACTGATTTCCTATAGGACAGGAAGTTGTGCACCTGCTATTTAATTTTCTTTCTCCTTTTAAGAATATAAACATTTGCCATTTTTGCCAAAATGCATTATTTTAAGACTGCAAATAACATGCATCTTATTTCAAGATTTTTAAATCATGTTTTAATCAAATTATGCAAAATATGAATTTACATGGTACATCAACCAATAATATTTCATACGAGATAGGTTTTATTTTAATATTATAAATTTAGATTAAGGTGGTATCCAACACCTTCGCTAAAATTAGTTTGGCTCGTTTAATTTTCATAAAATTTTGACAAAGTATTTACTTTGACCCTTTGACAACAATATAAAAATTTCAAAAAATTTGAACCAACCATTTTATCAGAAAAAATACACTGGTTATATAGCAGTTTGACAAACACTAATTTTGATCGTTGAGAAGTTTAATATTCCCTTAACAACGCAACTTAATTAAAACGTTTATCTGATTTTACAGAGTTATCTCCCTTTAGTGTTAGGTACCACCTTAAAGTTATCAGATCATATAATTTCTGAATTTCACTATTACATATTTTAATGAAATGATCATTGCAGGTTTAGAATAGTGGATCTAACAGCAGAAGAACAGTATCTCATTGATTTAACACTGAGTGTTTGCATGGAAGCTGACAGTTCATTGCCTTGTGAAATCTCAGTCCAGATTTTTAACCAATATAAACTGCCAAAACAAAAATGTGATTGGAATACAGGTTTCCTTATTAGCAGTAAGTATGATATTTTTATTGTGCTTATGCTTTAGGTTTTTGGCTATTGCTATTCCAATTACTCAAATCATCTTCACACTCTGATCAACTGGCAAAAAAATCAAGTTATTGCTTTAGAGATATGGTTGTTAGAGGGAAGTAAATGTAAGTGGTAAAAGGTATACTTACCATCCAACTTCTCTAAATAAAATAATGACTTAGTATGATATGTGGCACTGGTTTTCTGTTTGTCATATGTACGTTGTCCTTGACCTCATTTTTATGGTTCAGTGACTACTAGACAAAAAAAGTAAAAAATTTTGTATTGTTGATTTCTTGATTGTATAATTATAAGTAATAGAACAACTATATTTAGTATGTGTCTACTTTGCAAGATCCTCATGCCTGTCAGACAGTTTTTACTTGACCTTGACCTCATTTCATGGATCAGTGAACAAGGTAAAGTTTTGTGGTCAAGTCCATTTATCAGATACTATAAGAAAATAGGTCTACTATATTTGGGGTATGGAATTATTGTAAGGCAAACATGTCTAACTGGCAGGTGTCATCTGACATTGATCTCATTTTCATGGTTCATTTGACAATGTTAAATTATCTGGGTTAATTTGTTTTAGCAACTATAAGCAATAGGTCAATTATATTTTGTGTATAGAATGATTGTAAGGTGTACATGTAATTCCTAGAAGTTTAATCGGACCTTGGTCTCATTTTCTTGGATCATGTTAAGTTTATGTGATACTTGTAGTAAAACTTCATATTTAGGACTATCAACATAGAATCAATGAGTAAAGCAGGTGACATATCAGTGTGTGCACTCTTGTTTAACTATTAATTTTTTTTTCAAATGATTAAAATTTGGAGAAAAAAAAAAACTTAATGAAAACATTTTAAGGGACGCATTCATATTTCAGACCTGCCAACTTTTGAAAATCCCCATGGGGGATTTAGTGCCCGACCAGATTTATAAGGGTTACAGTTTTTGCGGTGTTTCTGCATGCACTGTTTTTAGCTCACCTGGCCCGAAGGGCCAAGTGAGCTTTTCCCATCACTTGGCGTCCGTCGTCCGTCGTCGTTAACTTTTACAAAAATCTTCTCCTCTGAAACTACTGGGCCAAATTAAACCAAACTTGGCCACAATCATCATTGGGGTATTTAGTTTAAAAAATGTGTGGCGTGACCCGGCCAACCAACCAAGATGGCCGCCATGGCTAAAAATAGAACATAGGGGTAAAATGCAGTTTTTGGCTTATAACTCAAAAACCAAAGCATTTAGTACAAATCTGACATGGGGTAAAATTGTTTATCAGGTCAAGATCTATCTGCCCTCAAATTTTCAGATGAATCCGACAACCCGTTATTGGGTTGCTGCCCCTGAACTGGTAATTTTAGGTAATTTTTGCTGTTTTTGGCTATTATCTTGAATATTATTATAGATAGAGATAAACTGTAAACAGCAATAATGTTCAACAAAGTAAGATTTACAAATAAGTCAACATGACCAAAATGGTCAGTTGACCCCTTTAGGAGTATTGTTTTTGGTTAGGTTATTCTTGAATATTATTATAGATAGAGATAAACTGTAAACAGCAATAATGTTCAGCAAAGTAAGATTTACAAATAAGTCAGCATGACCAAAATGGTCAGTTGACCCCTGAAGGAGTTATTGCCCTTTATAGTCAATTTTTAATCATTTTTTCGTAAATCTTAGTAATCTTTTACAAAAATCTTCTTCTCTGAAACTACTGGGCCAAATTAAACTAAACTTGGTCACAGTCATCATTGGGGTAACTTGTTTAAAAAATGTGTGGTGTGACCTGGCCAATCAACCAAAATGGCTGCCACGGCTAATAATAGAACATAGGGGTAAAATGCAGTTTTTGGCTTATAACTCAAAAACCGAAGCATTAAGAGAAAATCTGACAGGGTTTAATTGTTTATCAGGTCAAGATCTATCTGCCCTGATGTTTTCACATGGATCGGATAACCCGTTGTTAGGTTACTGTCCTGAATTGGTAATTTTAAGGAAATTTTGCCGTTTTTTGTTATTATCTTGAATATTATTATAGATAGAGATAAACTGTATACAGCAATAACGTTCAGCAAAATAAGATCTACAAATAAGTTTACATGACCAAAATAGTCAATTGACCCCTTAAGGAGTTATTGCCCTTTATAGTTAATTTTTAACATTTTTCATAAATTTTTGTTAATTTTTAGAAAATATTTTCCACTGTAATTACTGGGCCAAGTTCATTATAGATAGAGATAATTGTAGCAACAAGAATGTTCAGTAAAGTAAGATCTACAAACACATCACTATCACCAAAACACAATTATGTCATGAATTTATCCGTGTCCATTGTTTAATATGCACAAGACCAAGGTGAGCGACACAGGCTCTTTAGAGCCTCTAGTTTACTCTTAAAATAGTCTCATATCTCTTCTTTTTTCTTTTGGTATACTGATGATAAGCTTATAAGCCTGGATTTCTTTTTATACCCCCGCTTTATTATTATACCCCCGCTTTAAAAAAGGGGGGGTATACTGTTTTACCTCTGTCTGTCAGTCCGTTCGTCCATCAGTCCGTCCGTCCGTCAGTCAGTCCGTCCCATGAAACTTTCGTCACATTTTTCTCAGGAACTACACATCCACCCTTTCTGTAATTTGGTATCAACATTTATATATGTCAGCCATACCGTGTGATGCGTTTTCAGATTCATCACTTGACAACTTCCTGTTTACCGAACACTTGTCTGATTTTACACATGATAGCCAAGTTGAAAATTTTCGTCACATTTTTCTCAGGAACTACAATACAAGGATTTCTGAAATTTGGTTTCAGGATTTATATAAGTCAGCTATACCGTGTGATGCGTTTTCAGATTCATCACTTGACAACTTCCTGTTTACCGAACACTTGTATGATTTTACACATGATAACCAAGTTGAAAATTTTCGTCACATTTTTCTCAGGAACTACAATACAAGGATTTCTGAAATTTGGTTTCAGGATTTATATAAGTCAGCTATACCGTGTGATGCGTTTTCAGATTCATCACTCGACAACTTCCTGTTTACTGAACACTTGCATATTTTTACACTATCAATATTATCCACTTGCGGCGGGGGTATCATCAGTGAGCAGTAGCTCGCAGTTTCACTTGTATTTGCATGATTCTTGTACTTATTTTAAAATTGTCAAAACAATTTAAGAAAAGAGAAAAATGACAATAAAAAATAAAGGATTTAAAGTGAAGACCCCCCTTACCCCCCTCCAAAGACCTGCTTATCTTTAGACCATGACTCAAACGACATGAACCTATATGTCCTAAAGTTAGAAAGATAAATTCAGATTTTTATTAAGTCTGTCAGTATTAATGAGAAAATGGATACAATTTGAGTTTTCTTTCTTTGTGTTCAGAGATGTCTTACTGGCAGATGCTTATACACAGTAGAAGTGTATACAAAATGGCATCGATTTTGAATCAACAGACTCATGTCTGATTTAAAAAATTAAATGGATTTCAAGATAAACGATGTTTTCTTAAGAGTTCATTACACTGTTCTCATCTTTTAGTTAATAGGATTTTGTCATGGAACTACGGTAAACATTGCAAATTGTGCTTGTATGATAAATTGGTTAAAAATCAAAGGCCGTACTCTGACTGAATTTCTGTTTACAAATATTAATTAATTTTGAGGATTGTTATGACCCATCAGGTAAACCGATTACTTGCAACAACAAATTATGACAACTTTAAAATCGGTAACCAATAATTTTTTCGGGTATATTTTGTGAAAATCAGGTTTTTGACTTGTTTTACGATCCTGATATCGTTCGTCCGTCTGTCTGTGCGTCCGTCCGTTCAGGTTAAAGTTTTTGGTCAAGGTAGTTTTTGATGAAGCTGAAGTCCAATCAACTTGAAACTTAGTACACTTGTTTCATATGATATGATCTTTATAATTTTAATGCCAAATTAGATTTTTTACCCAATTTCACGGTCCACTGAACATAGAAAATGAAAGTGGGAGTTTCAGGTTAAAGTTTTTGGTCAAGGTAGTTTTTGATGAAGTTGAAGTCCAATCAACTTGAAATTACACATGTTTCATATGATATGATCTTTATAATTTTAATGCCAAATTAGATTTTTTACCCAATTTCACGGTCCATTGAACATGAAAAATGATAGTGCGAGTGGGGCATCCGTGTACTTTGGACACATTCTTGTTTTTGTTCAATCATTAATGAAAGCAAAAGAGTGAAATATTAATTGGCTTTGAGCAGCCAGTTTAGTTCAATTTTGTCAAAACAAACTAAGAAACTTTTCTGATGATTATTAACTTGCAAGTGTATAATTTGACCTCATTGAATCTGTATTCATGTGGTCTTCAATTTAACCCGTTAGCTAGAGATGAGTAAGGTAAGTGATATTTCAGTTAAAATGAATTAATTCAACTAACACCTTAAAAAGTATTCCACCATTATCAATCTAACAGCCTTAAACCTCATGCATCATTATTGTATTGATTCTCATTTCGAATTCTAATGATTTTCTTTATTTCCAGATTTTTCTCTACAAAATTGGTTGATTGAGAGCGATTTTCCAAATGTCTCACCTTTGCCTGCTTACACAGTTAAACAATTGCTCTTTGACCTGAATGTAGGTTCTTATCAACTAGATCCTCCTTGTCAGATGAATAAAACAGCATATCAGAATGGATGGAAGAATGGTAAGTTAATGCATTGATCATTCTTTATTGTAATGATCAGGAGAGAGAAAAATATCTTCAGTAGGGAAAGTAGGTAAGTTGAAATGTCGGTCGTACATGTTTGGATGAAAAAAAATTAAATCGCTAAACCTAGAAAAAAAATACCATGAATTAATGTCTGCTATTTTTTTCTCCATGTTTGAGTGATATTTTCAATAGAGAGTTTTTACACACCTGTCTGTTGGTCAACACATGTATGATAACTCAAATTTTCATTGACCATTTCTCATGTTTTTTTTTATCCTAACTTTGGGATTGAAAGTTTTCTTTCTAATTTTGAATTTTTTGGCTTTGTTGTTCCAGAGTAATGGGACTTAAATCATTTCTAAGGAAAGCATGCACTTTGCAAGGGGTATCCTTGTAGCATTGTGTGAGTTGTTTTCAAAGTGCCTATAGTTTATCCTCTATATTTGAATCACTTTGATTATACTGTGGTTTGTATACATGCCTACCGGTACCTTCACATAAGGAAAATAGTTTATCAATTTAATTTTTGTTTTCTGTCCTCTTATATTTATGAGGATATTCCTTGAAAATAAGAAATAGATATTTTATAAATCCTAGAATAATTTACATTTTACAAAGAAAACAGTATTAATTAAGGAAAATGTAAGGCGAACCCAACCACAATGACCAAAAGAGCATATGTTATATTTCAGTTGTGATTTTTGTGTTGTTGGATTGCTGCTCATTTTTTACCTGTACTGTTTTTTTTTTTATTCCTGAGCATGTATGTCAACAAATATTTTTGGAACTGGTAATGTCACAGGTGTTTGAAATTTCACCAATCACATTGAAATTCAGTTCAAATCTGAGAAAAAGTTGGTGAAGTTAGCATGGAATCCAACATAGGTTATTTTTATATTCAGTTGCTTTGTGCTAATTTTTTCTTTTTGGAGCAGTCAAACCTCAAGAATTGATAAATTGGGATAACAATTCAAATTAAATAGTTCTCAATAACTTGTTATTTGTTACTTTTTCCCCCTAAATAAAGTTATAATGGACATAATGTTTAATATTGAAAATTGAAAATAGAGAGGGGTGGTAATGTGAAATTAAGAAGAAAAAAAAAATGGAAGTAAAAAAGGATTATATGTATCATCAGATAAGAAACTGAAGGCCTCATAGTCATGACAGTACTTCTATTTCTGAAAATACAGTATCTTTTTTATATTTATTAGACTTATGATAGACAGATATTTTGTTTATGAGAGACAGATATTTCATATGCATCAGTGGCTGACTGACCTAAGGGGGCCCTCTCCTGTCATACTTCAGTGATTCCCAATATAATCATCCAAATTTTCTGACAAAAGGGGGGCCCCCCTAGTTATAATAGCTTGATGTTATTTATAACTCATGGGTGATTTTTTTACAGAATGTCCACAAGATGTAATCCTACCAAGATTGCCTGGAAACCTTATGTGCAAACTTTTTGAGTCCTGCACAAATATAGAATGCTGTGCTGAAATACCACTACTTAAGACAACATTTAGCTTTTATCTAGATGTAGATACTTGTCATTCAAGTGTAATTGTTGGAATCGAGAAAATGTACCACAAGTATAGCCTGCTGGATTATACCTATGGAGAAACAGAACATTTCAATATGCTTGGGGTGGCAAGACTGAAGTATGTATGCTTCATTATTAGAGTTAAATTATAATCCCACCATTAAACAGTTTACCAAATTGTAGCTTCTTCTCCAACAAACTGATCAACTGGTAAAATTGATATTTTATTTCATGGTTTTGAAAAGAATATCTTTATGCTTATAGAAAATGTTTAACTTTACCCATGAATTAATGGACATCTGTTATGTTAAGTTCACAAATATCACATTGAAGCAAATTTTAAATGTTACATTGCTCTCGTTATTAAAGCTGGAAGAAGAGGCCATAAGTTCATATGTAGTTTCGTTAACCTGTAAACTACAGCAAACATATTTTACAGCAGAGTTCCATTGAAATGGTTACAGAAAAAATGCATTAACTATTGAAATGCTACATGACAATAACAGTAACAATTTAAGAAAATAAAAAATATACATTCTTTATATGAAACTTGAAAAAAAATAGATACAGGTGTTATTATATTTTACAAAAGCACACAGTATATATGTGCAACTGGTCACTATAAAACTTGTTTCAATTCATATGACCTTTCATTTCATCTTAAATTGTTTGTTATTAAAGGTATACCATAGAAGATCTCCCTCATCTAGAAGTGATAGTTCTGCACTTGACATTTAGCTTTTGCATGGAATCAAATAGTTCATGTGAATTTGAAACAACTTTTTTAAAGGACACTGTATTGCCTAAACCTGTTTGCAAGCTGGAAACAGATTTTCAGGCCAAAGGTAAGACAATTATATCATTTAAACAATAACCATCATCATAAATTAGGCGTTGACAGATGATCTGTATAAAAATAAGGAGATGTTGCATGATTTCCAATGTGACAGCTATCCACCAGATTTTAAATGGAACCTGACACGCATATGGCATATAAACATGTTTATGTCCCTTCCTACACAATGAAAAAGGAGTCCGATGTATTTTCATATTTCTGCACAAAGAAAACAAACAATGACATCTTTTTTTTTTTATTTCAGATTTCTCTTTAGAACATTGGTATAGAGAAGGAAAAATTATATTCGATACCATCTTACCTGAACACTATGTATCTGAACTTCTTGAACAAACAGGGTTGACAAGATATGTTACTGATGATACTTGTAATATTAGCATGAATGAAGTTGATGTCAATGGTTGGAAAAAAGGTATGACGCTATTTTTTCCTGGAATGTTTTCCAAATTAATGTTTTACTTCTGTCTGTCCCATTTTATGTTTGTCAGTCTGTCCATCACATACAATTTCTTTCACCTTTTCTTTAGGAAATACAAATAAGAGCTTCCTGGAATTTTTTATATGGCTTCAACGTCAGCATCGCTTTACAATGTGGCATGTTTTCAGATGCATCACACATCAACAACTTGTTCACTGAATACTTATACATTCTGAACACAATGTCCATGTTCAAAATTTTTATTTTCATTTATCTAGGAAGGTTCAAATAGAAGCTTTCTAAATTCAGATTCACTACTCATCAAATTCCTGTTTAAGAATACTTATATTTTATTCTAACATATATACAGGCCATGTTTGAAATGGTTTCACATTTTTTCTTTGCAACAACCATAAAAGAGCTTCATGAAATTTGTTATCAGGCTTCATGTGATCATGCTTTCCCGTGTTATGTGTCGTTTCCAAATTTTGGATAAACAAAACTTAAAGCAGGGGTATCAGTGTGGGATACTTTGCTACAGGATTGCAATCTTGTTACATTTTGGTTCTGTCATTCCTGTGTAAAAAAAAGTATTGATATAACAAATATTGTTTTCCCAGCCTGAAGCAAGCCATATATTAGAAGGAACTAATATCATACTTGAAATACATGACGCATAGTCCAGCTGGACAGTAGCTGAACTGAGAACTGTACTTATAATATTCATTTGAACTTTTCATTTGAATGCTTATAATTAATACACCAGCTGGAATTACAGCAAAATTTGCCTTAAACTTGCTTGAAATATTTGAATTAACAGGAATCCAGTACATTAAGTCCGTCTGAATCCAGCTGGTATTTCTTGCAAAAATATGGACTCTTTATAAGTTCAGTTGAACTTTACAAAGTCATGATAAACTTTATGAGGACCAGCTGAACTCTATAAAAGTCCAGCTTGATTTCAAAAAGTTCCTTTTGACTTTTAAAAGATGATCTCAGTTCTTCTTGAGGTGGTTAATTCTTCGGAATTAATTTGCACCCTCCCATGTTGTAATCTGAATATACTGGTCAGTTTTTTTTTTCTTGCAAATTTAACGGCAAAATCAAGAAGATGGGTAATTGAGAAGCTAAATCTGAACTTTTTAAATTTGTGGTTTGTTTTATGATAGTTGAATAATGTTCTAATTCTGTAATATATTTTTACTTCAAATATTTGATGAAACTTTGTAAATTG
The DNA here is from genome assembly GCF_965363235.1 of Mytilus galloprovincialis. Classification (NCBI taxonomy): domain Eukaryota; kingdom Metazoa; phylum Mollusca; class Bivalvia; order Mytilida; family Mytilidae; genus Mytilus; species Mytilus galloprovincialis. The sequence goes on along the minus strand of NC_134850.1, from coordinate 39,411,108 downwards.
TTGTACCTTACTTCTATATTGAGTCGTATCTATTTTTGAAAGGTCTTATTATGTTGTAGATTGTATTCAAGATACAGTTTTACCAAATATAACATCAAATCCACTTGTTTGCCACCTTAAAAGCAGCTGCACAGATATATCTTGCTGTTTGAATCTGGATTTCATTGGAAAAACCATTGAGGTGCATCTGGGAATTAACCAGGATTTGCAGTTACTTGAGATTGGAGTAGGAAGGCATCAATTTAGGGACTCCTTGCTAGGATTTGACTTTGGTAATTTAAGAAAAAGGGAGAGGGAGAAATTACCAAGGAACAATCAAAAAAAAAAGTCTAAATCATGACGAAATAAAATGGCAAACAAAGAAAAATACAGAAAAGTTTACCCAGATAGCTAAAAAACTTATCAACACAGACATTACAAAAAAAGATTAATTAACTTGCTTTAAAGGTGCTAGCTGTAAATAAGACTAAGCTTTCTTTTTGATACTGAATTTTGGTACTGAATTAACCAATTTTGTTTTGTGCCAAGAAATGTTTTTAAGTCTAGTGACTCAATTGCAACTTTTTATTTTTATTTTCTGAAAACCCGTTATGAGAGTTATCATCTCATATTGGGCATTATGTTTTCTGGTCTGTGGGTCTGTTTGTCCGTTTGTCCATCCCGCTTCAGGTTAAAGTTTTTGTGCAAGGTAGTTTTTGATGAAGTTGAAATCCAATCAACTTGAAACTTAGTACACATGTTCACTTTGATATGATCTTTCTAATTTAAATGCCAAATTAGATTTTTGACCCAATTTCACGATCCACGGAACATAGAAAATTATAGTGTGTGTGGGACATCTGTGTACTATGGACACATTCTTGTTTAACTTTAGAATCAGATTTCTTTCTATCTTAAAAAATGGTTTTAGGATATAATATCTTTGAATCATATTATGTATTGTTTTTTTTGAGAAAAAAATATGCATAGGAATAAATGAAAAAACCGAAATTCTATTGATTTTAATTTAGATCCTCCCCCTACCCCACTCAATTTTGTTATGTTATAATGTAACACCTTATGATTTGAAAAAAAATGATGTTAGCAACTATTTACAAACAATTACCTTTTTTTTCAGGCGTTGAACATCAATTCAGATTGCTCAATGTGTTTAGAGTGAGGTATGTATAGATATTGTTATACCTGCAGCGTTCTTAAGTTGGTAGTATGTAGTGATAAAAGGGGCAGTCATCCCTCTGTCGCACTTATATATTACCAAAATGCCTGAATGAGTTGTTGGATAGAAAGATGCCTATTTAATCTGGGTTTGGATGTGTTTCCAACATTAACTTGAATCCCATCTGCTATAACAGAACAACTCAAAATTGGATATTAGGAGAGTGCAACTAAATTAATATCCTAACCCTCTATTATACTAGATTCAATGAGAGTGCCACTATATCTACATTTGAATATGAAAATTAGACTGCTGTCGAGTACTAGATGGGTAGTAACACATGTCCAATAGATGGTGGTGTAGGATGGTTCTGTCCAGCTATGTGCCGATTGAGGCATACATTGTTTATATTTGTGCTTGTATCACTGCTCCAGATCAAATTTCTTATTATGGATACTTTCCCCTGGTGTTTGATTAACAAGAAGGTTTACTGCCTTTTGATGACCTGACACACATTGTGTGGCAGACTGTGACGCTATACCAAAAGCGTTTATGATGTCCTCCATGTTGTTGTCACAGACGCTTCCAACTTGCAAACTTCTTTCTTCAACTGGACGATTGTGTTATACTTTTATAAAACTCTCTTAGGGTACAGCAGTCAACATTGAGTCCTAATCTTAATAACTAAAAAAAACTAAAAATATGTCCACAAAGAAAAACAAAAAGGCAAAGCACAATAGCAAAATCCAATAAAAACCGTAAGCATTTTTTTAATATGGATATTTTTATAGTTTCAAACAAGATTTTTCTGTTTTGTTACATATTTTATATTTCATTTAATAATTCAAGTGTTTTGTATATGTTTTTCTTTATCTAGATATAATATATATGAATCAGTGAATGAATACTTGGTGACAATGGAGGTTTCTGTATGTTGGGAGAGTTACAAACCATGTGCCTGGACTACTTTTATACTAAAGAATGCAAGACTTCCTAAACAACCTAGAAATTTGCAGAATGATTTCAGAGTTACAGGTAAGCATTTAAAAATTCCAATATGACCAAACCATCAATTAACCTATTTCAGGAGTAAATGGCTTTAAATAACAATTTTTGATATTTTTTTGAGTTTTTGTTGTTTTGGTTTATATATATTATCTTTCAAAAGTGTTAAAGACAGGAAGAAACTGTTTACTGCAATAGTGATCATTAAACAAGATGTTCTAAAAGTAAATATTTGACTGAAACCATCATTAGAGTTATTTTGTTTTAATGATTATATTGGTGAAATTTTGATCTTGAAACAGAAGATTGACAGCTACCTAGATAATATTAAAATTAAAGTTTAAACAAGAGTTGGTTGGCTTGGAAAATTTTGCCAAAAGAAGTTCTATTCAAATGAACTTGAGTGCCCATAAAAACTGTTTATTTTAAAATAATTCATGTGTTTTGAAAACAAAATCTGAATTGCTTATAAAGTAAACATAGATATCAAGTTTTATATAGGTATCAGGTGAGTGATTAGGATCTATAGGAGTGTCTTGTTAAAAAGACAATAATTTGATAAAAGGAGAAGGATGAATTATATTTAGAGAATACGAGAAACTGTTTGTTGTTGTTTCTAAGATATGTTTATTCCATTTCAGATTTTGACTTTTTGGATTGGACTTCTGGAAGAAATATTGATTCTAGAAATTTAAGTAGCCTTGAACTTCTTAGATTGTACAATGATTTGGACATTGAGAGTTATTTCTCAAATGAATGTGAAAATAGCAATTTGCTCTCAGACAGCTGGAACTCTGGTATGATTTAGAGTTATGTATTTATTTTGATACCTTATACAAAATGACTTGTTTGGTATATATAGAGCTCTCTTTGATATTAAGCTTTATTTGAACATGCTATGTATTTTAATATGTTTTAACTGCCATTGCATATTATCTTCCTGTTTACCAAATATTTATAGTAGTAGTATCACATCTTGCATAATCACTGACTGAAAATTGTTCGGTTTACAAAGTTCGATATGGTGTAAAACTTTGAGATATCATATCATAAAATAGGTTTATTTTTTTCAATGAAAGTTAAGTAGACAACATTTTTCAGTTTGATCAGAGAGTTTTTGGTAAGAAAACAAAGTAATTTGGTATCATTGCAAATGAGTAATGATACAAATTGGTGAAATTTTTCAAATCAATAGACATCTACTGATATTTGATGATTGTGCAAAATCTTTAATTTGTCAATTTATTTCATTAACAAAATGTTGGACATTAAGCAGTTTCATTCAAATTGCTTGATTATTGATAAAGTTTTCATTATTGCAGTTATTTTCTATAACAATCTTATTCTTGATCTGAAGTTGGATCATGTTTAATTTATAACCATGTATTGTTCTTCTTTGTTTTTTTCTAGACGTTAAGCAACCAACATTGAATCAATCTTTTTTAAGTGTGATCCATGATAAATCTCATCTGTGAATGAGCAGTATATTATTTTTTAAGTGTATGCCTTCTTTATTTCCAGAATGTCTGGCATCTACAAGTTTACCAGTACTATCACCAACAACAAAATGTCATCTGGGTGACTCATGTACTTTCATGAGCTGTTGTGTTGAAGTTCCTGTTCTTCAGAGATCATTTAACATGTTTCTGGATCTGGATGCTTGTAACCTAAAGATGACTGTTGGAATAGAAAAACTGCAATTTGTACAGATGCTTTTCAACTATCAGTGGGGAACAAAGAAATCTTTTTGGTTAAATGGAATCCTTAGAATTAAGTTAGTACATGTAATATGATAGTTTTAAATCAGTGTATATGTATGAATAACAGATCTTGCAATAATTTAAATACATTGTACCTTGAATAACACCAACTAATTCTCATGAAAAGTTTCTTATTTTCTGCAAAAATTTACTGTTGAAGCATTTCTTTCAGTTTTTTTTTGTATTTCAACAATGCTTTTCTTTTCTTATGAAATCATAAAGAGGCCAATAACTTTTCAATTGAACATCATTTATTGAAGTTGATCTTATTTTCAGCTATCAAGTTCACAATTTACACTATGCTCAGAAGTACAGATTATCAGTGTCGCTTGAAGTATGTATGTCATCAAGACAACCATGTGAACAGAATATAACCGTACTTGACAATGTTGATATACCCAAAGAACAATGTGATTGGAGACAAAACTATACATTACCAAGTAATTATACATAAAATTACTTAAGTTTATCATCCTTTAATGTTTGTTGTCTAAAAATAAAGTCCCTACTGTGAACAGTGTATAAGTTACAATGTTTCATACACCTTCCAAAATGTTTACTTTATATTCTACTCCTCAAATAGCAAATATGGGTCTTGAATTTTAAAGTACAGTAGTGATTTGCTAAAAATGGTTAAAAATTAGTATTGTACAGTAGTCAAAAGAATTTAAAACCCCTTTAACATAAAATTGTCCATATTTTGAGTAAGAGCTGATGAAGTTTTCTATAATTTTGATATAGTTTTTTCCATAAGTAGAAAATCTTTTTTAGCACTTGACAAATCTAAAGCAGAGGAACAGTATTTTTGCTTTTCATCATCTTAAAGTTAAATATTTTGTTTACAATATAAGCTTATTGTATGTGTATATGATTTCAGGTTTTTCATACAATGACTGGAGAATCTCTAAGCTAAATCACTATGATTATTCTGAACAAGAGCTTATTCTACACCTAATGGACGAAACTAGAATAGGACTTTACATGGAAGAGAGTACATGTCCAAAACACTTTGTGGATAATGTCTTACTGTCAGGTATGCAAATGTTTTGGAAAATTTAGGATTACTACTTCAAATTTTAAAAATTTATACTAGGATTTCCATCTGAATATATCATTTCTGACAATATAAAGCCAATTATTCTCAGAAAGAAAATCATAATGTCAAAATCCAGAGGACATGTAGTGATGTACAAGACAAAAACAAAAAGAAAAAAAGAAGAAACTTAAAAAGGATCAACAAAAGACAGATGTATTTAAATAGCAAACACAAAAACAAAAGTTTTTTAATACAAACTCCAGATAAAACTGGTACTGAAAACTTGCTGCAGAAAATTAGGCATTTCCTTCTGTATAAGAATAAGCTGATGTGGTATGTTCAAATAAGGTGGATGTAAGCAATGAAAGGCAACCTTATAGCCATCAACAATAAGAAAAACCCATACTGTAGTCAGCTATAAAATGCCTCGAAACGAAAAATATGAAACAATTCAATTGTGTAAACTAACAGCCTAATTTATAACAAAATAATTCCATAAATACAAATATGACAGATATTAACCCACAGCAACTTTTGCTCTACCGTCCCCTAACTTGGGACAGTCACATACAGAATGTGGCAGGGTTTAACATGCTTTGTATGAGAATAAAACAATCATCAAACTTTTAAATCCTTTTAACTTTTTGTCACACCAATGAAATGTGAAGTTTAAAAATTCTAAAAGATACGAGAAACACTTATTAACCATGTCAACAAACTACAACCACTGAATAACAGGTTCCTGACATAAGATAGATGCAAACAAATGATGCAGGGGAATAAATGTTTTTACAGGTGCCAACCTTCATCCTAACCTGAAACTTAAGTGTAACATTTCAACATAGAAAAACACACTATACAATATCAATTGAAATGGCTTATCTCGATCAAAAAGATATATTAACAAAAACAAATAACAAACACTGAACAAATGAATTTCGTTTATGACAAAATATCAATACAGTATCAATAAGAAAAAGGGGGGATGTAAAATAATTATTATTATTATTTTTATCAAATATTTAAATGTTGGTAATGTTGCATCGCTTTAAACGTATTTATAGATTGCCCAAAGATAATGAACATAGACCCATTGGATGGACCTGTTAGATGCTACATCAATGGTCATTGTAGTTCTATAGACTGTTGTGTCTATGATGAGAAGATACTTACAAGTCTCAATTTATTCATCAATATTGATTCCTGTAATGATGTTATTGATGGTGGAATTGAAAAGTATAAATTTTCAAAATCACTTCTTGAATTTGATTGGAGTAAGTATTTCAATATTTATTTGTTATTTATAAGTTGTTATTATGTAATTACATCTCGAATAATCAATGGTGTACTTATAAGTTACTTCCCGCCTTTTTCAACTTAGAAAAAACTGAATTACGAAACTATTTCTTTTTATGAATCAAATTTACTGCTAAAATCAGTCAAAATATATTTTTGCTGAAATGACCTGCAATATTAATATTGTATACTTTTTTGTGTTTAAATTGCTATTTTACTATAATTTGCTTGCATTTGTGTACTTAATGTCTTTTATTTACCACTGCCTGATTCTTTGGCAGATTGGCACTTTAGTACCCCTATATATGATTTCAAGATTTTAAAGAATTTCTGCTTATTTCTTTATAGAATCAGAGCATGAAATATATCTTGGTGGAATTTATCAACTTAAGTAAGTTGTCTTTTAGTTACAAGTAAGTAATTTTAATGTTTTGAGAAAAAACTATTTTACCATTGAATTTCACCATGTAGCAGTATTTTGGAAACACCATATAGTACAGGTATGTTTTATAGAGTATGAAAATAGTGAAAACCTTTTTAATTTTGCTGTTATTATATACATGTGTTTATGTTTTAGTCTTATTACGGTAAAAAGACATATAAATAACAAATATCTGAAATTGTTTACTTTATTCTCAAGACACTTATGAATTTTAAATCATTTTTTTTTTTTGTAGTTTTCAACTTGAAGAATTACCTGGAAGTAACAACTATATTATCAGTATGGAAATAAGTATATGTTGGGATTCTGAAGCAGCCTGTGATTATAGGATAACAGTTCTTGAAAACAATATTCTAGCAAAAGAAAATTGTGACTGGAAAAGGCCATTACTAAAACCAGGTATTTAATTTTTTGTACAGGTTTGTTGAAATTTTTATGGCAGCGTTGTATATGGGAAATTGAGTTATGTTCTGACAATCTAACCTAATGTTAAAATACGAAAAAATTCAGACAAATTCAGTATGACTTGATGTTCTGGGTTCAGATAGACCTAATCTTAGAGTTTGATTGTATCTTGTAAAATTTGAAAATAGCCCATGATCTAAAAAGTTGACAATGATTTGTTCAAGTTAATGATACTGGTAGCTCGAAATCTGGTAGGTTGACTAGGATTTGTAAAAGTAAAAAAATATAATCTGGGATGATGACTGATTTGTTGGGTTAATTAAAGTGTCCATCTAACCATGATTTAAAATTGACAAATTGCTCATTCTTGTACACTTATCTAAGAAGTTTGACTGATTTGTACAAGATTAGAAGATATCCACTAATCTTGTGGATTGACTGATTTGTCCAAGTTAAAAATATCTCTTATCTGGAAGTTTGACTGAATTGTACAAGTTTAAGATATTCCTCAAATCTTGAAGTTAGACTGATTTGTACAAGTTTTTAAAAAAATTCTCAAGTATGAAAGTTTTATTATTTTATTGTACAAGTTGATAGACTTGAAGGTTAACTATGATATGAACAAGTTGAAGAATTCCCCTAAACTAGAATTCATTTTGATTCACCTAGCCTTAGTATTAATGTAACTCTCAGTCTGTATTTTAATGATTCTTTTTCATTCATTTTAAGATTTCTCTATGACTAAATGGAAAACTGAAAATGGATTTCAAGCAAATACATCTTTAGATGGACAATCATTGACAGATTTACTAGAAGAACTTGGTGTTTCCAAGTATTATGAGAGTAAACAATGTAATACAAGCAGCCTTCCTGATTTTCCACTGACAGCTGATGGGTGGAGAAGTTGTAAGGATTTTTTTTCTGTTCAGTGTATTTATTACTGTAGATTTTTTATTGTCAGTACCAATTTTCATGGTTCAAAGAAGAATGGTAGTTTTGCAGCAGGTGATTTAATGGTTTTGCCAAAAACAGCATAGAAGCCTATGGAAAATTTGTACTTTGTTGTACATTTAAATTTGTGGTTTACCTATATTCACAAAATCCATGAAAATTGGTACCTTATATTGTCACTAGTTTGATTATATTTCCTTAAATCTGTTTTTAGATAATTTTTCATATTTTGCTGCTTGTTTGAGTTAGAAAAGTATCAAAATAGAGGGCGCAATTTTGTGCCGTTGTCAATGTAAACATCAACGAGGCCACAGGCAAAATAGCAATAAACAGATGAATGGTATTTATAACTCAAGGATGTTTCTCAGTCACATCTCATGTGAAGGCTGTCACTGTTCCATGAGATTGTAGCTGAGAAACACCTTTTTTTTTTAACAAACCATTGATTATCTATAAAAATCATTAATCCAGAGTACATAAAGTTATTTTATACTACTACTTAGAGTACCACTGTCTCTCTGTAATGATCAGTCTGTCCCTTAAAAAAAAAAGGGTTGTTTAGCCATTCCAGATATCTAATTAATGTTATGTTAGTCTCTCCTTTCTATATTTTTCAGCATGCCCTCTGAAGATTCACTTAAACTCACATCTACCAGACAATATTGTTTGCAGTCTGTCTGATACATGTACCAGTGTGGATTGTTGTATGGATGTGGAGCTGCTGAACAAATCATTCTACATTTACTTGGACATTGATCCTTGTTATCATAGACTGACAGTTGGTATAGAAAAGATGCAGTTTGACAGAAGTCTTCAAGACTATAGTTGGGGTATGAAAGATATAAACGATTTTTTGATGAATATTTGTTAACTATGAAATTGAGATTTTGTATTTATTTTAGATAAATGTAATTATGCCCCCTCCGTGACAAAGGGGGAATCAAGTTTTACCCTTGTCCATCTGTACGTCCTAACATCCCAAAATTGGTTTCCATTCTCTTACTTTAGTTCGCCTCAACCAAATGTTGGGAAACTTATACACAATGCTCATGCCACAGAACACAGATCAAGTTTGAATATTTGTGATGTTACTTTTACAGTTCTAGAGTTATAACCCTTTTCAAATGGTTTTTCTTTTCTGACTTAAGTTTGCCTCAACTAAATTTTATGAAACATATACTACAACAATCTCAGATCAAGTACAACTTTGGGTAGCATTACTTTTACTGTTCTTGAGTTGTGTCCCTTTATAATGTTATATGCCAGCAGGGGCATCATCTGTGTCCATGGTCACATTCCCCATTTATTTATTTACTCAGATAATGTAATTATTCTTTATTTAGGTTTATGGTTGATGACAATGTAGTTAGGTGTAACCCCTACCCTAATTTTGAAATAAACTAGTCCAAACTTTTTGATGATCCTTGCATGCATACTTGGCAATGCATTATATCTTTAATTATATGTCGTGAGTTATATTCTGACAAGGATTTATAATATTTAAGGAAAAGGGTATATTAGACATTGTTATTCCCATTCTCTGTGTCAATGCATTTGTCGCAAAACATTTCTGTCACATTTTTTTTCTGAACTACATCTCAGATTTTCCGGAAATTTATCTCAGGATTTCAGCATATTATATTGTGAGGTGTTTTCAGATTTATTACTTTGTCAACTTCCTGTTTTATACCTAATTAATGATCATGTAAGAATTTTTTGCAACATTTATATTATCTCTAGATCTACAAATCTGTGCACCTTGTAAAGAGAATATTAGGTTCATTTAGTGAACAAAATCGGCTCTTAAGTTGTAATCTGGCTGAAATACTACACATGTAAACAGAAATAGCTGTAAATTATAAGTATTAAGAAAAATTCTTTTGTTTAGCTTATCACATTATGAAAAATAAAGTTTTGATCCAGTATTTATGCATTATTCATACTCTTTATAATGTATAAAGTACTCTTATGAACAAATTTGTTCTACCTGGCATTTTGGCTTTTGAAAGAGATTCATTTTTAAAAGAAGTTTAAAAGTGTGGCTTTTTGGTGAGATTTTGACTCTAGTTGAAAAAGCGAGACATAGCGATCCTACATTCTGTTGGCGTCAGCTGCGTCCACAAATATTCACTCTGTGGTTAAAAGTTTTTAAAATTTTAATAAATATATATTTTAATAAATATATAAAATGTCCTACTACCAAAACATTGTAGTGTTGTGTCGTTGTTCTCCTCTTATATTTAATACGTTTTCCTCAGTTTTAGTTTGTTACCCCGATTTTGATTTTTATGCCCCACCTACGATAGTAGAGGGGCATTATGTTTTCTGGTCTGTGCGTCCGTTCGTCCGTCCGTCCGTTCGTCCGTCCGTCCGTTCGTCCGTCCGTCCGTTCGTCCGTCCGTCCGTTCGTCCGTCTGTCCTGCTTCAGGTTAAAGTTTTTGGTCAAGGTAGTTTTTGATGAAGTTGAAGTCCAATCGACTTCAAACTTAGTACACATGTTCCCTATGATATGATCTTTCTAATTTTAATGCCAAATTAGAGTTTTTACCCCAATCTCACGGTCCACTGAACATGGAAAATGATAGTGCGAGTGGGGCATTCGTGTACTGAGGACACATTCTTGTTGTCCATGGATTTATGAGTTTGAACAGCGGTATACTACTGTTGCCTTTATTTATACTATTTTTAATTTGTACCCAGCTTGGACAGAAGCTTGTTTATGATCAAAAGCTATAGCTAGTATCAAGAAAGAAATGTTGTTATAATTTTGTACCTGTGTATCTGTATTTTACTTTATATATTAATGGACTTAGTTTTTCTCAAGTTAACATTACAAACAGTCTGCAGATAAAGTTTTTAAAACATTTATTAGATTCATGAACTATCCTGGCTTTTTACCAAACAATGACAGAAGCTTCTCGCAATCAAAAGATAGTATCAAGAGGAATGTTTTTAAAGATTTTTTTCCTCATTTTTGTTGAGCCTGGGTTCCGTGGAACCCTTAAGAATGTTTTGACATCATAATGTATTTAATCATTAGTACATATGCAACAATAACCAAATTAGTATTACTTGATTTTTGCAGGTACGGTTTTAGCAGTATCTTTATTAGGAGTCGTAAACATGAAGTAGGTATTCTGATTAGAACACTATAAGTCATTTTCTTTTTAAACTTAATATGACCTGTGTCTTGCATTTAGAAAACTATTTTAGAAGTTTTTTTGTCTAAAATTGAAGTAGCTGCACATGTGTTTGGTCTTAATGTTTTGCAATTATCTCCCAAAAGAATTAAAGACCCCTAAAACATTGCATAGTATTCTTGCTGATTTATCAATAATATGTAGAATTGAAAAATAAGTTTGTCACATTTTGATGATCATGTATTAATCTAAATATCTTTCTTTTAAAGTTTTGCAATAGATGATTTGCCAAATGACAAGATGTATATTGTCAGTATGAATGTATCAGTTTGTTTTGAGGCTAACAGTACTTGTGAGGATGACATAGTGAATGTTCTGAACAATGTCCTACTACCAAAACAACAGTGTAGATATTCAGAAGACTTTGTTGTAGAAGGTAAGATCTTTGCAAACAGAATACTTGAAAATGTTCTTCAAAATAACAAAACGGTTCATGTACTATTTTTAAGTGATACTCTTGTCTGTTCTTTGTACTAAAATTAGTTTACCTCAACCAAATGCTATGAAACTCATACACAATGCTTATTGCCACAAACTATGATAAAGTTAGAATTTTGATGGACTTGTTTTTCATTCTTGAGTTTTGCCCCTTTATAAATGGAATTTTTTTGTTTATTTTTTTATTATGTTCTTTAACATTAGTTTGTTTCAACACAGTTTGTTCACAATGCTTGTTACCATAAAATTCCACAAAATTTTTCGTTATACTGAGGATTCATTTGTTTTCGTGGGTATCAGTTTTCATGGATTAAGGAAGATTTGCATATTCGTGGATATTTGATTTCCTGGTTTTCCAATCTCTGTATACAAAGCCTATTGAAAATATGTAATTCGTTGAACATTTAAATTCGTGGTTCACCTGTACCCACGAAACCCACGAAAATTGGTATCCAACAAATAATAATGAATCCACAGTATTATCTTTTCCTTATACTGAAATTCACAATAAGGAACTTTATTGTGGTGATGTCCCCTATTAACTAGATTAAGTAAGCATTTCATTGATGAACGTAATACATTTGTTTTGTTTACTGCTGCAAGCATCATGACAAGGAGTATTTGCTGACCTCTACACAATAATCAGTACTTAGATATCATGTACTAAAACTACTGAAATTATATTCACATGAAACTGCAAGGAATATTATCAATGATATTAAGCAATGTGAGAAAAACAAACACAAACTACAAGCTAATTTATTTAAGGAATGACACTAATATTTTTTCTGTCTATGAAGAAATAACATCAAAAATGTGGTGCACACTGAATAACCTGCATAGCGGGTTATTTAAAGTGTGCACCACATTTTTTTTGTTATTTCGAATAGGCAGAAAAAATATTACAGTCATTTCTTATAATTAAATTCTAAAATCCATTTTAAACCAGAGTAAATCAGGAAAAAACGCTGACGTCATGGTCACATGACAAAATTATGTCTATGGGCTGATAAACAAAACGACGTCAGCCAATCAGAAGACTCGTTACATCCAAAATTAAGTTATATAAAATTAAATCTAGCATAGTAAAGGACATATCATATATAAATTTACTATTAAATTTTTTTATTATAAGATTTTTCATTGACCAAGTGGATGTCAAATAGAAATATCACTAGGACAGATGAGTTACAGGAGTACATGCTGTACCAGATCCTTGAGGAGCTTGATGCATTGTCTTTTTTGAGTGAATATTCTTGTGATAGATCAAGAGAACCTTGGGGACCAACCAATGATGGCTGGATAAAAGGTAAAATTAATCTTGACTAGTATTTCATTCTCCATCCCTCCTCCTCTTTTTTCTCAACAATGGATCTTGAAACCTTTATTTTGTGAATCAGTTGAAAGTACATGTACCGGTATTAAACTTCATAAAATTTGTATTCAATACAAAAATGGTATACATTAGAATATTTGACATCAATTTGATTGATGAGTCATAAATTAGACATTTCACGTTACACAAATATTTTCATCCGGACTTTACCTGGTTTTACATTTTTCAGAAGATTAACAAGACTATGGCAGCATACACCTCCCCTTCAGAAATCTACTGTAATGTAAAACTATTCATGTATAACTTAATTTGGTTTACTGAACATGGAAAATTTTAAGTGTATCACGCTAAAGTTTTGGTTTAAGGTAGTTTACCTTGTTTTGGTGACTTAATTTAGAACTTAGTTTTTGTCGAGCCTGCAACTTTTGTTGCAGAAAGCTTGACATAGGGATAGTGATCCAGTGGCGGTGTTAGCTAACTTCTTAAAAGCTTTATTTAGAAGGTGGAAGACCTGGATGCTTCATACTTTGTATATAGATGCCTCATGTTACGAACATTATGTCAGTCACATGTCCAATGTCCTTGACCTCATTTTCATGGTTCAGTGACCACTTGAACAAAAAGTTAAGATTTTTTGTAATGTTAAATTCTCTCTTATTATAAGTAATAGGATAACTATATTTGGTATGTTCATACCTTGCAAGGTCCTCATGCACGTCAGACAGTTTTCACTTGACCTCAACCTCATTTCATGGATCAGTGAACAAGGTTAAGCTTTTGTGGTCAAGTCCATATCTCAGATACAATAAGCAATAGGCCTAGTATATTAGGTGTATGGAAGCACTGTAAGGTGTACATGTCCAACTGGCAGGTGTTATCTGACCTTGACCTCATTTTCATGGTTCAGTGGTTATAGTTAAGTTTTTATGTTTTGGTCTGTTTTTCTAATACTATATGCAATAGGTCTACTATATTTAGTGTATGGATTGATTGTAAGGTGTACATGTCTACTTGACAGGTGTAATCTGACCTTGACCTCATTTTTAGAAGTTACTATTAATTAATATTAATTTTAACCATGACTATGACATTTTATATTTTAATTTTTTATGATGTATTTAAATGAGTAGTTATTGTTGCAAACTCCATTAGAAATTTGTATTGAGATCAGTTTTGGAATGAGGGAAAGGGGGAGGTGAACAAAAAATTGGGGGGTTTGGGGGGGGGGGGGGGGGGGGTTGTCAAACATTTTTTTTATTTGAGAGGATTAATATTCAACAGCATAGTGAATTGCTCAAAAGCAAAAAAAAATTTAAGTTCATTAGACCACATTCATTCTGTGTCAGAAACCTATGCTGTGTCAACTATTTAATCACAATCCAAATTCAGAGCTGAATCCAGCTTGAATGTTGTGTCCATACTTGCCCCAACCGTTCAGGGTTCGACCTCTGCGGTCGTATAAAGCTGAGCCCTGCGGAGCATATGGTTCTTAATTTATAAGCAATTGGTCAACTATATTTGTTGTATGGAAGAATAGTTAGCTGTACATGTCTGCCAGGCATGGTTCATCTGACCTTGACCTAATTTTTTCTTGGTTCATTGATCAATGTTTAGTTTTTCTTGGTTAATGTTAAGTTTATGTGACAGTTGTAATAAAGCTTTATATTTAGGACTATCAACATAATATCAATGATTAGTAAAGAAGGCAAGACATTTCAGCATGTGCACTCTTGTTATATACATGTATATATCAAGTTTACAAGACAATAACAATAGATATAATGATTTTTTACAGAATGCTCTACCTTTGTGATGCTTCCATACCTTAACAGTAGAGAGACTACATGTATTATCATGGATACATGTACAGGAATAAAGTGTTGTGTTGAAGCTCCTTCTCTTGGAAGATCATTTGACTTCTCTTTTGAACTTGATGCATGCAACTTCCAGTTAACCATTCGTATAGAGAAGTTTGTTTACAATGAGTCACTTGTTAATTATGTTTATGGTAAGAAATTGTTACTGTATTATATATATATTATGAACTATTTTTGTCCAGAAAAACACCTCCACATTTCACAAGAGTATTAGGAGTGATAAACAAATACTGTAAATTCAGAAATTATTGCATGCATTTATTTTTGTGATTTTATTTTTAGGGATATTGAGAATATCCTGTTTAATTCATATAAAAAAAATCAAAATGCAAGTTTAATAAAATTATTGGGATTTATAACCCTGTTGCATTTTTCGCAATAATAAAAACATCGCAATAATTAAATTTACAGTCATATGAATACACTATACCCTGATTTATCCATCATTTGCAATAATGTTACATTTTTAATTGGTTTTCCCTTTTTGAAAAGTGCTCATTTTGGTATAATTTCCATTTAAAAGTTAGAAAACTTCATCTGTAAATATATAATTATAGAATTAAAAACTTGATGATTAGACATGATTTTACTTTTCAGAATTAAGTGACATATAACTTTATGCATGCTTGAAACAATTAAAACTGAATACAGAAGAAAGGCCATTGCTTCACAAATAAATCTAAGCAACTTAAAGGGGCTCGCGGGTCTAAATCAACTTTTTTTTTCTAATATAGAATTTTGCTAATTTTTTCTATGATTAAACTTTATCTTATACCTTATAGAAATATAAAATAAAAATATGGGGTCACCGTTCATTTAAGCTCACAATCTGCTTCCAAAAGAAGCAGACATTTTTGTTAATGCCCTTTTTAGCTCACCTGGCCCTTCGGGTTTACATTTTGAACTTCTTCTAGAGAACCACTGAATGGAATGAAACAAAACATAGCATGAATGTTCCTTACGAGGCGCTGACCAAGTGTTTTTACTTTGTAGCCGATCCATCATCCAAGATGGCCGCCAGTGGGGGACTAAGTTTAACATAGGACCCTATGGGAAATGCATACAAATGACTTCTTTTAGAGAACCACTGAATAGAATGAAACCAAACATAGCATGGATCTTCTCAACAAGGTACTGACCAAGTGTTAGTATTTTGTAGCGGATCCATTATCCAAAATGGCTGCCAGCGGGGGATTTAGTTTAACATAGGAGCCTATGGGAAATGCATACGACTTCTTATAGAGAACCACTGAATGGAATGAAACAAGACATAGCATATTTCTAACAAGGTACTGACCAAGTGTTGTTACTTTGTAGCCGATCCATTATCCCAGATGGCTGCCAGTGGGGTACTTAGTTTAACATAGGACCCTATGGGAAATACATACAAATGACTTCTTTTAGAGAACCACTGAATGGAATGAAACAAAACATAGCATGAATCTTCCTAACAAGGTACTGACCAAGTGTTGTTACTTTGTTGCCGATCCATTATCCAAGATGGCTGCCAGTGGGGGACTTAGTTTAAAATAGGACCCTTATGGGAAATGCATACAAATGACTTCTTTTAGAGAACCACTGAATGAAATGAAACCAAACATAGTATGATTGTTCCTTACAAGGTGGTGACCAAGTGTTGTTACTTTGTTGCCGATCCATCATCCAAGATGGCGGCCAGCAGGGGACTTAGTTTAACGTAGGACCCTATGGGAAATGCATACAAATGACTTCTTTTAGAGAACCACTGAATAGAATGAAACCAAACATAGCATGGATCTTCTCAACAAGGTACTGACCAAGTGTTAGTATTTTGTAGCGGATCCATTATCCAAAATGGCTGCCAGCGGGGGATTTAGTTTAACATAGGAGCCTATGGGAAATGCATACGACTTCTTATAGAGAACCACTGAATGGAATGAAACAAGACATAGCATATTTCTAACAAGGTACTGACCAAGTGTTGTTACTTTGTAGCTGATCCATTATCCCAGATGGCTGCCAGTGGGGTACTTAGTTTAACATAGGACCCTATGGGAAATACATACAAATGACTTCTTTTAGAGAACCACTGAATGGAATGAAACAAAACATAGCATGAATCTTCCTAACAAGGTACTGACCAAGTGTTGTTACTTTGTTGCCGATCCATTATCCAAGATGGCTGCCAGTGGGGGACTTAGTTTAAAATAGGACCCTTATGGGAAATGCATACAAATGACTTCTTTTAGAGAACCACTGAATGAAATGAAACCAAACATAGTATGATTGTTCCTTACAAGGTGGTGACCAAGTGTTGTTACTTTGTTGCCGATCCATCATCAAAGATGGCGGCCAGCAGGGGACTTAGTTTAACGTAGGACCCTATGGGAAATGCATACAAATGACTTCTTTTAGAGAACCACTGAATGGAATGAAACAAATCATAGCATGAATGTTCCTTACAAGGTGCTGACCAAGTGTTGTTACTTTGTAGCCGATCCATCATCCAAGATGGCTGCCAGCGGGGGACTTAGTTTAACATAGGACCCCATGAGAAATACATACAAATATCTTCTTTTAGGAAACCACAGAATGGAATGCAATATGAAACCAAATATTATCTTTTTTTGTATAATTTCAAAAACCCAAGTAGAGTCAGGTGAGCAATACAGGCTCTTGAGAGCCTCTAGTTTTCTGTTGAACTAATAGGAGAAATATTGGTAATATCGAAATAAAAGAAGAACTAAATTACAGAAATCACTTAAATTTTACAATTATTTAGTTTATGTACATCTTGTATGAAAACGATAATAAAAAATATAGTCACCAATGAGTTAAAAAAGATATTTCAATTTAAACATCAAAAAATGACATTTTGGCACCAAAGGGAGATAATTTGGAGCTTTTTAATGATATAAAAAAAAAATTAAAGTCATCTGTGGCCAACAAAAAATCTTATTGTCTGTGTGATTTTTGTACCATATTATAAAGTAATAACTAACAGTGTAGTAAATAAAATTTGTTATAAAAAAACAATTGTTTATTTTTTTGCTGATTTTTTTGTACCCGAGAGCCTCCTTAAACACATATATATATTTTTTTCCCATTCTGACATGTTCTTCTTTTATTTTTTTCAAGAATAATAGTAAATTCTTTTTTTATTTACTGTTTATAATAAAACAATATTCTAATTTTTGAAAATCAAGAAAAGGAAGAAAAATCCTGTATCATGTTTATTTAATCAACTTTATTGTTTTATGATTTAAAACAAGTTTTTATGACCTTGTAACTAAAATTTTGGGGCTATAATGTTTTACCCCTGTTAATGTGTCCTATTATGGGTATATACCTATTCCAGATGACTCCTCCTACAGTTTTAATGCTGGAAAGTTTTCTCTTTGATGACTGTTACGTACATAATTAAATGGAAGATGTGCATATGGTCAGGGTTTTGATTTTTATGAAATTAGCTCTTTTGTGAGATAGTTGAACTTTGTCATTTTTGGAGTATATAGTACAGTTACCTCAGAGTGGAGTGCTTGGTTGAGAATAAAGAAATGGAAATAAAAAAAATAAAAATTTGTATATTTTAATTGAAAAAAGACTGTTAACACTTTCACTCCCGAATAACACAAATAAGATACTTTTGAATGGTATATGCTAAGTTGATTAATGGTGTGATAGTGTGTTATTCATATTTTTTTTGTATTTCAGGGACTCATCATCAGTTTTATCTGAAAGGAATTTTCTTAATTGAGTAAGTTGCTTTATATAATTTATATAAAACCCTATACATGTTAATTCTTAAAAAAGATAACAGTAAACAATATTAAATGCTTAGGAAGAAGAAATATCATATAAGATAGCAAAATTTCTTTTATGTGTTGACTTAAACATCTATGACAAAATATTATTAGTTACATAGTGTGCTAGTGACCTAATATGGTATATATGGGGTCAGTAAATTCATGACCCCATATATACTGTATTACTGTATTACGTCACTAGCACACTATGTAACGAATTTATCTTACCAAATATCTTAACATGTGAAATTTAGACTAGTGACCTATCAAAATGAGCAAGTCTTCGCCAGATACTGTTAGCATTAAGAAACTAGCTACTTCCATTGATCCTACAAAAACAGATGCCAACAATATCAACTTGTTCGGTTTAAATGCGTTTTATGAATTTATTTCAATCTTAATCATCAATTTGTTCTTCTGTTGAAACCTTTAAGATTTTTTTCTCAGTACCGTTTAGTTTTTATAAAGGGACGTAACACCGCTACTAACCGTGTATGAAATAAGCCCCGCCTCCCTTTTACCTAATATGGAATATAAAGGGACGTAACACCACTACTAACCGTGAAATAATCCCTGCCTCCCTACTAACCTAATATCAAATATACACAGTCTCCACGAGGACGCTTTTAACCAATCATATTCCTAGAAATGTATAGGAGGTAAGATAATATTTAATAGATGACAACTATATTTTTGTAAAAGTGTTTTGAGTTTGAAAATCTTGCTAAGGAATATCACTAATAGTAGCAGGGTTAGAAATATTGCTTCATATATATATATTTATTATCATTTTATTATTCAATTATATGTGTCAGTACAAACAAATTAATATTTTTATTCATTAACAAAATCACAATGTCAAACAGAGTTAATTGGTCATGATGATCTCTCCTACATGAACACAAAAAAAAATCAAATTTCCACGCAAAGGTGCAGATTTTATATTGGTGTCTTGGGTTGATACTGGTGCATGTGATATTGAAAATGCCATATGATATTTTCTATTTATTTCTGTGATTTAGCAGATATATTTTTACATACAGAATCTGGTCCTGTTTTGTAGGTACACTGTTGATGAGTTATCATCTTCAGAATACATATTATCTGTAAGTCTTGGTGTATGCCTAGAGTCCTCAGAACCTAATTGTATAGTCAAACAAGTTGTAGCAGACAAAGTCAGCCTACCCAAGCCGTCTTGTGACTGGAATCAAGGATTTAGAATTCAAAGTAAGTTTTACATATTGTCAAATGTTAAGATATGTACATATCTTTGTTGTTAACATAGTGAAATTGCAGATAATGTGAGGTAAATAAGTATTAAAATGTTTAAAATAAAAATTTATGCATGATTCATCTAACAATATAAATAGCAAGATAAACTTTACTTGCAAATGGTAAAAAATCAAATCCATTCATTTCTTTTCTATACATATACAAGATACTAGTCAGTATGTCTGTCAGGGTTCACCTGACCTTGAGCTCATTACATGTATCAGTGATCAGTATTATGTTTTAGTGCTTATTTTCGCTTGTCAGATACAATAATCTATAGGTCAACTTACTATATAATATATATATTTATAGATTATCAGTCGTCCCTCTGTCTATATCACTCTGTTCAGCTCTTAATATTATTCCGTATCATGTCTCTGTGACGTCAAATACGTTGACCCGGCCTTAATAACTTTGACCCGGACATATCAGCGACGTCATAATGTTTGAACCGACGTTAATAACTTTGACCCGAACTTATCAAGTCATCTTGTGTGTGCTGGCCAAACAAAGAAAACACTTCCGAAACACGCAAATATAGCCCGATAAATCGATTATCAGATTATCTGCATATTGATATTGTAAAATATCAGCTGCTTGACATTATATGAAGGCTTTTTGATCTCGTTCGCTACGCTCACTCGACAAAAAGCTTCATATTATGTCTCGCAGCTGATATTTTACGATATCAACATGCAGACAACCTGATAATCGGTACATATTAATGGAATGATTGTATGGTATACATGTTCATATGTCCTTAACCTCATTTTCATAGTTAGTTGGTCAGCATTATGTTTTGAGTGAGTTTTCTAAGATACCAACAGCAATAGGTCAAAAACCTTTAGCAAATGGCATGATTGCAGGGTATACACATCCAGCAGGTGGATAAAAGGTCCACTGTTGAAGGACCTCAGGTGATAGCTAACCAGGGAAATTTGTCATCAATTTATCTTATGTGATGATTACAAATTCCTCTGGTAAACTGGGATAGATACAACCTATTACCCTACATCAGCAGACCTTTTATCCACCAATGCACACTTCCATCTGTAGGGGTCCACCTGATTTTACCTTATTTACATGAATGTAAAGTTTATGTGATAAACACTTTATCCTGAAATCTATCATAACAAATTCATTCATGATAAGTACAGCAGGCAAAGTGTTCACACGATTAATTCACATTTGCTTTCCTCTTGTATCAATTTTCTTAGGACTACATTTTTCTGATTTTTAAGGAGAAAGTAGATGATGAAAACAGAGAGAAATCTTTTTGAAGCCTATGTAGTTAACTATTTTATGAATTTGTTTAAAATTGTTATGCAGATTTTTCCTTAGAAGATTGGACAAGGATAAGAGGAGAAGACTTGACAAATCTCACAGAGCTAGCAGTGTTACAAGTTTCAAGTGACCTTGGGATATCTAAATTTTTCAAGAAACCTTCATGTGTTAGAAATGGAATTTTTTATCAACCAGAAAACTTTGGTTGGAAAAGAGGTAAAAGATAACTACATTGTATAAATTTACTTTTATCCCTTTTATACGCCTGTCAAAATTTTGACAGGACATATTATGGTATAAAAATGTCCAGGGTCTGGCTGTCCAGCATAAAAAATCTTGCACTGTAACTTGAGAAGAACTTATCCCAATTTCATGAAACTTAACATACTGTTAAAATGGTTAAATAAGCCACATGTTTTTTCTCTATCTTTGTCCCTGCGTATTATACTCAAGTGCGCCTTATGTATGTATTTTTTTCTGTTTTCAGGACGAGCGTGAAAAAAAAAAATATCTTGAAAAAAAAAATATCTTGATTTTTTTTTCTGGAGACAGTCCGATTGTCAAGTGCTTGCAGTGACTTGATAAATTGTTTATGTGGCCTATTTTATAATGAATAAATACATTTACTTTATCGTTTGTTCTTTATTTCATTGTTGGATTAGGAAGTTGATAACCATGTGTTCGTTACATTAACAAAGAAAGATAATCCGTGTTTGAAAGAGGTACCATACAGGATATTAATTGTTTATGTATCATAAATATGTAATTATCTGTTGTTTTAAATGTGTTTTTAAATAAAATCTTCTAATGGAATAATAAAGGAAGTGATTGTGTTTCTTCCCAATATTCCAAATTTCTTTTAATGACGATGGTGATTCATGGGCTGAAATGAACACTTTGGGCCAAATTCGGATGGAACTCAAGTTCTCACTCGAGTTTCATATGAACGGTAAATAATTTTGAAGAGTAAGGTCTCTAGATTACCGGAAGTACAGGCCCCTACTCTGAATATGTTAACATTCAAATTTGATTGGATTGACGTCATAACAACCGGGATATCAAGTCCATCTCTAGGAACCCTGCCACAACCCAGGGCTCCTCGCGTGTTTATTGCGGGAAAGCTATATCCAATCATAACAAGTGTTATATATGACCATGTCAATCCCATCTACTCTAGATATCCATCCGAACTTGGCCTTAAACTATTTCTCAAGCACAGAAAGATAAAGGAAGATAAGCATGTTTGAAAAGAGGTACCATACAGGATATACTATTGAGGAGTACTTTACTGCTTGTTGTTATTGTGTTTCAAAATGAAATATCTTTATGAAATATTGTAGCCGCATATTATCGGATGTTTCAAATAAAAAAATGAATATAAATTTTCATAATTTAATATGTTAAGACATTTATTTATTGCTGTCTTATATGAATTCTCCTTTCCAGGGCCCATATCACTTTCAGTTAAAAATAGACAATGACTTGCAGAAACTGAATTGTTTTGTTTGTTGTAAATTGAAAAATGTTTGTTACTTTTAAAACTTAAACTTTTATTTTAGACAACAATAAAATTCTTTAGATTTGATTTAATAAATTTTTTCCTGACTGAACAGTTTTCACACGTGGGTACAGGTAAGAAGCTCACAATCAAGGTAAACAATGGCAGTTTTATGACTTGTGTGACCTTTAATGAATACATTCTCAAGATCAATTAAAATCCTTGATTCCAATTCAAACAATAAACGAGCAATCAACACCAAACTAATTTTAATCAAAACAACACATGGCCATTGTTGACAAAAAAACACAACAAAAGAATCGGGCATCATTAAAACAATGAGAAAAGTATAATTATTTTATTAACATTTTTTATTTTAAGATGACACAATAAATATATACAAAAATCCTTTCAACTTTCTCACCAATCTGAAAATAGAAATGAAACATATTACGGTGTTAGTTTCAAAAAGGAGTTTTCATAACATTCATAACACTAAGGTCAGTAGAATAAATGCACGTTTTCCTCAAGGTGCGCTTTATATGCAGATGCGTTGTTTGTAAGGAAAAAAATCTTCCCCTTAAAAAACGGCCATTCGGCTTATTTTTCGATGCGCTTTTTAGTCCGGAAAATACGGTAGTTGTTTCTTACTATTAAAGGTTTACCTAACCCAATAATGACTTCACTGTTTATCTAGCAAGCAAGCTAACCAAAGATATTACCTTTAACTACACATTCAATGCAATTGACTGTAATCTAAAGATCTGTATACTTTTTGGTGGTGATTCAAAATTTGAGAGGTATTGAGTTTTTAATAAAAAAAAAAAGGGGGGGGGTTTCACATGTCCAGCTGTATCTCACAAACGATTTATGATTATTGCTTAAAAGTTTACATACTTCTTAGTTATATTAATCTTAAGATCTGTATACAATTTGGTGATGATTAAAAATTTTATTTTACAGTTATTGGGGTTTTTGTCCAAAAAAAAGGGGGGGGTTTCACATGTCGCGCCGTATCTCAGAAACTCTTTATAAAACTTCACACACAAGACAACGGGCATTCATGCGCTTGTGGTGCAGCTGTTTATTATGACTTTGTTGGAAAGTTAAGGATACTGTTGGTCTTCATATAACATTAGTGTAACATATGCTTAAAACAAATTAACAAAGTCGAAAAAATAAATCTACAAATAAAAGCAAATAATAAAAAAGGTATTCAAGTAAGAAGTTGGTGGTTTGAAATTTAAATATGCATTTGTGGTCTTGAATTTTGTTTATAGTCATACTTTATAGTTTTGTATTTTGTTTTCAGATTGCCCTGTATCAACAGAACTTCCTGAACTTCACCCAGGAATGACCTGTGTCTTATTACCTTCCTGTACTGAGGTTGACTGCTGTATAGATGCTGATATGTTTCATCATTCATTTAATCTTGTCTTAAAACTGGATCCATGTGATGAAAAATTAATTATTGGGATTGAAAATTTTGTTTTTGAAATTTCTCTCTATGAATTTGATTGGGGTAAGTTTGCAATAAATATGAAAAACATAAAAAAAAACTATTTATAGTTGGTGGTATTTTTAATACATAATCACATAACAGATACAATTAAGATTGTAAAAATAATAATCTGTTGCTTTTTTTTAAACAAAACATGCATTAGGTGCACTAAAATGGACAAAATTAAACTTGTCACAGATTCAAAGTAGAGTATGCCTTTGAAAAGCATAGAAGACACAAAAAAAGGTTTTGTCAAATACTGTAAATATTTTCATGGGGTGTAAATTTTCATAGAAAACTAAATGGCCAATTAAATTCCGCCAAATTAAAAGTGTACATGCAAAGATATTGATAAAAGTTTTGAATCCATCAAAATAATAACCGCCAAAATATTTTGTATACCTTAATTATTTAATGAAAATCTTGAAATTTTACCCCCGCGAATAATAACCTGCTCTACGGTATAGCTATATGGTAAAGCATTTTATGGCCTGCAAACAATAATGCATAATATTGAAAATTACTGTACATGTTCATTATGATTTTATATTTAGAAAAAAAATCCAAATAGATAAGTTTTTACTTGGATTTCAAAGATCACTAAACAGTGATACGTGATATTGCAAACCAACATGGTGTTCTATTGGAGATATGTTTTTGTTTTTCTGTTCATGCAGTAATTTCTTATTTTCATTTTTATTTGTAGGAGTCAGCAAGAAACTATACTTGAATAGTGTTATACGTATGGAGTAAGTATATTGTTAAATTTTCATCACTTCATTATAATTAGATATATATTTAAAATGCAGTTATTATATAAGATGTTTCCTTTCAGCTTTTTAAAGTAAGATATATTTAATGAGATGAACAACTTAACATTCTCCATGTTTCAGGTATTCCATATATGACTTGAAGAGTGATAATAGTTACTTGGTAGATATGAATGTCAGTGTATGCTTTGAATCTTCCAAGCCTTGTCTAATTGACCAAATAGTCCTGAATAAAACTAAACTGGCAAAGAAACCATGCAAGTGGCAGACTGGGTTTAAAAATTCAAGTAAGTTATTTTCATTTAACATAATTTAACATACAGTATTACTTTCACTGAAAGTTCATTATTTCTAGCAGACCAGCCAGCTATTTTGATTTATAGGGGATTTCCCTCATGGCAGGTTTTTACATCAATTTTAGAATAATTTATTATGTAAACTGTACACCTCAAAACAGCATTCAAATCAGTTAGTCTCAAGGGTATTGAGGTAGATTAAAAACAATCAATACAATTAACAGGTTCACTTGCACTTAAAAAACCCAATTGCGATTTTAAAAAGTTGTTACTAATTATGACCAGAAAACTATCAAATAATTGTGCATGATCAATTTAAAGTATAATCTTTAAGGTGGTAAAATCTACTTAAATTTTTGTATTATCAAAATTCTATGACGATATGTTTTTAAGCATAAAAACATCAGTCATTGAAAAAAAACAACCTATGCAAGCTTTTAACTTGTTTGAGCATAAATGAGAAAGTTTAAAAAGGTAAAATCTAAATTGAATTGACCAGCTTCATGAAAATAAGTTAACTCCTGTATGAGTTTGGGTGTACAGTACTTCACGAAATTTGTCTTAACAGGTTTTAGTCTTATGTCATGGAAAAACTCAATGGGTGTTGATCCATCCCAACCATTGAGTCAGATGGAGACAAAACAGCTTGAAGAAACTCTTGGAATAGCTCCATTTCTATTGGACAATGCCTGTCAAAGATTTAGTTCACCTTATGTTCCTCAAATTGATGGATGGAGAACAGGTTTGATACTTTATGTCATTACTCTTGCTTCTTTTTTAATGTATAATGATTTCATTAGGCTACAATGTTTTTGTATAGGTATGATAGTGTTGAGTTAATGATAATTATAGATTGGTCATCTCAACGAGATTGAATTTCTCAGAATCTTTATAAGGCAAAAATGTTTAGGGAAATAAGACCTACAAGTAAGTCAAACAACCAAAGACCTATAATTGATAGAGAGAAATTTAAAAAATAATAGTAGGTTCTAACACACGTTTATACACATTAAACAGCAAAATAATCATATTTGCAAAATCACAAAAGAATCCAGTTGATCAATAAGGCTTTTAGGACACTGATGTTGCAATTGATGAATTCAGGCTTGGTTTGGATTTTGAGAATAATAAAGGAATAACAGTACCAAGGATCCGGAAATTTTTTCACCTAATTTCGGTCATTTTCATATAACATAAAAGTTGGTGCCCCTTTTCAAAAACAGATTGTCAAAATCTCATTACTGCATGAGTATGCTCATACTCGTAGCATCAACGAACTTGTTTCACTGTTGCATCGCGTTTACTTCATGATTTATCCTACCATTTTCCTAAAATCGATCAAAAGCAATTAAGGGAAGGCAACAGTTTAAGAATAAAATGATTTTAATGACTCAAATTCGTAATTTTCTCAGTCATCGCTTACGTTTCTTTCGATTCTGAAGTCGAAATTCAAACCGGATGTAATGCGACAATACTAAAACGAACAATTCCGGACTTATTTCCGGGATTAGTTTTGTTTATCAAATTCACAGGAAAACATCGTTTTTTTAATATTTTACCTTTAATAGTGTAAGAATATTAATGAAAATAGTTGCATTTGCTTTATTTAGCAAGAAATCATTTTAAATTTACGATTTAGTGTCAAATCTGTGGAAGAGAATTTCAGGCATGCGTATCATAGTAAACAAAGCACGTGTGTTAGTAGTGAAAAAAAAAATTGTCTATGTAAATTAAATCAAGTTTTAATTTAATTTTAAATCATTATTGACAATTGTCTTAGCTGAAAAGTAATTAAATAATGAAGACAGTTGGTATAGAATTTTAATTTCTTTATAATATTAGTTCGGAGCTTGTGATTAATAGCCAGGTGTGAACTAAAAACACAGGTAAAGAGATTAGCGATCATTAGCCAATAGCTCCCCGAGGCATTAATATAGTTATTAGGAGGGCCCTCAGGATTATAACACTTTACTGGAGTGGCAGTTTAATTACATAAAATCGATAACAAAACAAAAATATGTTTAAAATGGCGATTTGAAACTCAATCTCAACGAAATGACCGAAATTATTTCTGCTGAAAAATAAAATTTGACCTAAATCCCAATAAATGATTTAGGACTTTTGAGTTTCCGAATCGGTCATGTCTGGCATATATGACCGTTTCCGCACCCTTGAACAGTACTGTAGTTGAAGAGTTGCCAACGTCAATTGTAGATTTGACGGTCGCAAATGCAGTTTTACTGGCGATGCGTAGCGGAGACAGTAAAACGGAGATTTGCGACCGTCAAATCAAAATTGACTTTGGCAACTCTTCAACTACAGTACTGTTATTCCGATTCTAATGAATTTCAAAAAGAAAAAATACGATAAAACTTGGAAAAATGTCTAAATTTGACCAAAAAAAATCCGCGAAACTTCATGAATGATTTTGGCACAAAGACGTCATGGGTAAACGTGACGTCATACAATAAAAACTTACAAACTGAAGGTTATTACGGCAACCTTTAGCCAATGAAAAAAACTGTTCCATACAAATTGCATTAGAATAATCTTTTGATGTCTGAATATTGCTTTAAATTTGACTTAAAAGTCCCATGACTTTATCTGGAGTGAAAATTTTCAAAATCCAAACCAGGCCTGTATTAATTCATATATTGCAACATTTCACTAAATTCTATTAAGATATCTTTTAAATCTTCCATTTTATTGTTGAGCCTTCGACTTTAGTCGAAAAAGCGAGACTAAGTGATCCTACATTCCGTCGTTGTAGGCGGCGTCCACAAATATTCACTCTGTTGTTAAAGTTTTTGAAATTTTAATAACTTTCTTAAACTATACTGAATTTCTACCAAACTTGGACAGAAGCTTGTTTATGATCATAAGAAAGTATCCAGAAGTAAGTTTTGTAAAAATAAAATTCCATTTTTTCCGTATTTTACTTATAAATGGACTTAGTTTTTCTGCGAAGAAACATTACATTCACTCTGTGGTTAAAGTTTTTAAAATTTTAATAACTTTCATAAACTATCCTTGATTTGTACCAAACTTGGACAAAAGCTTGTTTATGATCATAAGATAGTATCAAAAAGAAAATTTTGTAAAAATAAATTTCCACTTTTCCGTATTTTACTTAAAATGGACTTAGTTTTTTTGGCAGAAACAAAACATTCACTCTGTGGTTAAAGTTTTTAAAATTTTAATAACTTTCGTAAACTATCCTTGATTTGTACCAAATTTGGACAGAAGCTTGTTTATGATCATAAGATAAAATCTAGAAGAAAATTTTTTAAAAATAAATTTCCACTTTTCCGTATTTTACTTATAAATGGACTTAGTTTTTTTGCCAGAAACAAAACATTCACTCTGTGGTTTAAATTTTTTTTTAATTTTTATAATGTTCTTAAACTATCCTGGATTTCTACCAAACTTAGACAAAAGCTTGTTTCTAATCATAAGATATTATTCAGAATTAAATTTTGTAAAAAAAAAAAATCACTTTTTTTTTTCCAGTTAACAACTTACACACAGTCTGCAGTAAAAGTTTATAAAACATTTATTAGATTCATAAACTATCCTGGATTTTTTACCAAACTTGGAAGCTTCTTTCAATCAAAAGACAGTATCGAGAGGGAAATTTTTATTGATGTTTTTCCTCATTTTTGTTGTGTCTGCGATTAGTCCGAGATTACTCTGACGTCCAACGGCTGTTTTGCCAGACAAGCTGGGGCCGTGGGACGTCAGAGCTCGTCCCATATCAAAAAGTGGATATTTGCCCACCCAAAATAGATGCGCTGCTTCGTCGCTTCTGGTGCCGACTGACGGCCTTGGAATTATATAAATCGGGCATCAATCTGTTCATTTTTCATTTATCTTTTCATTTATGTAAGTTTCACCTACCTGCCAACCTTTATTTTTCCATATTTTAACTGTTTTCACAGAGACCCATCGATTTCTGCATTTTGCCTTTCATTTTCAAAGATTATCACGTGACCACGAGAAAACAGTGATGGTTTATGCAAATGACCATAATGTAACACCTCGTTCATTTACGATGCAAGTTATCTAAATGTCCGAGAGATTCCGATTGTTCTCGTGGTCGGAACTAAATGCTTAATACCGATCTCCTGTAAAGGAGGTGAAAAATCGTGGTTGGCTACTAAATGTTAAACATCGATCTCCTACAAAATTTGCATATTTGAGTCTCGAGGCCACGAACTCTCTCGTAACTTGACGTCCATTTGAAAGTGAAAGTCAAAATGCAGAAATCGATGGGTCTCTGTGAAAACTGTTAAAATATGGAAAAATAAAGGTTGGCAGGTAGGTGAAACTTACATAAATGAAAAGATAAATGAAAAATGAACAGATTGATGCCCGATTTATATAATTCCAAGGCCGTCAGTCGGCACCAGAAGCGACGAAGCAGCGCATCTATTTTGGGTGGGCAAATATCCACTTTTTGATATGGGACGAGCTCTGACGTCCCACGGCCCCAGCTTGTCTGGCAAAACAGCCGTTGGACGTCAGAGTAATCTCGGACTAGTCTGCGATTAACAGCAAACTGGGTTCCGTGGAACCCTTATGAATTTTTATAGATGTGATATATCCAGCAACAATTTCAATATGTACATGACAATATATCATGTTCAAGCAGCTGCATATTCTATTTGGTATCTATATTTTGAGTGTAAACATGGAATTCTTATGATTTTTTTTTATAGATTGTTCACAAGAAATTAGGAATCTACCATCACTTGGGAGTAATATGAACTGTTACATTGACCAGTCCTGCACAGCAGTACAGTGTTGCATTGATGTCAATGAACTAGGACAATCTATAGAGATTGGAGTTGAGATTGATCCATGTGACTTTATGTTGACAGTCAGAATAGAGAAATTGAACTTTGATGTTACATTGTATGATTACATTTGGGGTAAGTCTGATTAAATAATACATAATGATAGTTATTAATTGATTTTTATGGGCATTATGTTATCTGGTCTGTGCCTCCTTCCTTTCGTCCCTCGGTTCATTCTCATGTCTTTCCCCGCTTCAGATTAAAGTCCAATCAACTTGAAACTTAATACACATGTTCCCTTTGATATGATCTTTCTAATTTGGCATTAAAATTAGGGGTTTTTACCCAATTTTCACGGTCTACTGAACATAGAAAATGATAGAGGAATGGGCATCTGTGTACTGGGGACACATTCTTGTTTTGTATTAATTGAATAACCGTTTTAGCTGAGGCCGATAGATAGGTTTGGCTTATATTTTTTATATCCATACCTTCGAACTTTGCAAAATATTCAAGGATAATTTTCAACACAAGAAGACCCATATATCTTATATATGTCCATCTTGCCAGGGCACACTCTTTGTTGGTTAATGATATGAATGTAGTGCACATGTCTGTCTGGCTTGCTGTGAAATGGTTTATTTCTTCCTCTGTGATATAAGTGGAATAATTTCTTCTGGAAATGATATTACAATATTATATGTTATATTTTTCCAGCTGAATGTTTTTCATCTGAAAACAATTAATATGCTTTACAGTTTCAGCTGTCCAATCTTGAACTCATTTTCATTGGTGAAAGTTGAATTTTGGTGGTTTGGTCAGTTTTTCATATACTATAAGCTATCAGGTTAACTATAATTAATCAATGATGTGATTGTAAGGTGTATATGTTCAGCTGGCAAAGTTTACCTAACATTGGCCTCATTTACATGGATCATTGATAATGTGAAGTTTTTGTGATACTTTTAACACAAGTTTAACACCTTAATTTCTGTTACTCAATCTAAACATTTTATAGTAATTCAGTATATAAATTTGAATTTACATGTAACAAGTGAATGGAATGCAAAAATTTGTGTATAGCTGTTAATAATTTGTTACATGGCTTTTATTTCCAGAAAAACAGGAATATTTAGATCTCTATGGAGTCATACAGATTTCGTAAGTTTGGATTGCTTTTTGCATTTATGCCAGGAATAAGTCTTAGACAAAAATAAATGATAAATTTAACATTCATAACATAAATCTGAGTTTTCTGATAGCTTATAAAATGTTAACCATTACATGGCTTAAAAGATTATGACATCCCTTTTCTGCAAGGACACAAGACTTTCTTTTATTATCTGTATTTGTTGTGTACACAATTGCTGAATTCAATTTTATTCAACCCCCTGTTTTTATATTCAGCAGACTGATTTGTTCCTGGACATTATTCAAATGTAAAAAAAATTATAGTTAATCATCTTTATTTCAGATTCACAATTAAGAATTTGTATGGAGAAAAATTCTATTTAATCAGCCTCAATGCTTCAATAAATTTTGATGCCAAAAGTGAAGAAGAATACACCATTATAATGGAGAACAGCCTACTACCAAAAACAGTCTGTGATTGGTCATCAGATTTTTATATTTCAAGTATGTTTACCAGTTTTTTTTTATGATCACATATACTAAAAAGTCAATTGTATAAAACTGCAACACTACTATACAAAAAAAGTCATCCTGAAAACATATCATATTCAATCACCATCTCAAAAAGAAAAATAGACATACAGAAAGAGAAAAACAACACAAAGTTGAAATAGTCTGACTTGGGGGTTATGAAGTCAAATGTAGGACAGAAGTCACAGGACAAATAGAAAAAAGGCACAATTTATTACATATATATATATACTTCTGTTTAAAGTTATTTTTGTATTTTCCATAGCTGTTTTATTATATCAAAATATAATTTGCACATAAATCATGCTGAAATTATTATTTATGTTAGAAATACCCTTAGTTTGATATAAGAATAGAGAATAGAAACATGGAATAGGTCAAATAGGCCACCACCTGAGACTAAAGAGCAGAAAACAGACATAAGGCAATTAGTGAGTCTCAACGCAGCGATAAAATCCCAGAGAAGGGCTTTAGCTCGATCCCCCTTCAACAATAATGTATACTTGTTCAGCCAAATGAATGCAACAAAAAACTAAACATTAAAATGAACCAAAATTAAAAACGCACACATGAGTAACAAAGGCTAGACATTCCTGACTTGGGACGGGTGGAATCATGCTGTGGGGGTTAACATGTTAAGTGAGATCTCAACTGTTCCCTATTCCTCTAGCCAATGTAGAAAAAAACAAACACAGTAAAACTCAGTTTAAAAAAAGACTCAGTCTGATGTTAGAATACATAAAAGAAGGAACTAATTTGTTTTCATCTATTATGTAGCCATCAGTTCTCTTTTATGTTTTGTTTTTTTTAGATTTTTCATTGACGAACTGGCTGCAAAAGAAAAACTTGGAGATTAATGATACAATTCCTGGTAATATCTTATACCAGTTGTACGAAGAAACAAACATAGGTCATTACCTTCTGGACAACAAGTGTTCTAGACTGGTCTATCCTTACAATAATAGTTGGACTAAAGGTATAATTATCATAAGACCAAATGAAGTATGAAATATATGATTTAAAATATCACAGCAAAGAGAACATAATGGGGTTTATTTATCACAAAACTTTGGATCAGTATAAGTTTGGGTGAAATTTATTTAACTTCAATCTCCTAGTATGTGACAGAGTTTGTTTGTAAATCTCTGAACGTGGAAAATAATACATGTGTTTCCCCTTTTCCACAACAAATTTGTATGTAGAAAAATAAACACTTTAACAGATACATCACACATGACTTTGTTTTTGAACTTTTTACATTTTAATTGAATTCAACTTTATTCTTTAAATTACATTTTTCTTTTGCATTGTTTTCAATATAATTGCTTATAATTGTGATTGGATAGGATTCATAAAAAACAAAAACCTACATTTTAAATTTCTATTTATATAGCATTATTTCTATGCAGTGTTTCCAAAAACCAAAGTAACTCATTTTTGCCCATTATTCAATAATTGCCTGAATCAATGCATGCAATAATTACCGAATTAACAGCATTTATTCTATGCTTTTTAATGAATTGAAAATAAAACACCAATTATATCAATGTAATACATTTTATTTGTATATACAATTTTGGACATGTTGTTTGTTGTAGATTGTGCTATGAACTCGTCCCTACCAATGTTACCATCAGATGTGTCCTGCTTTATCACTGATACCTGCACAGGGATTCAGTGTTGTGTTATAAATACTTTACTACAACAAACATTTGAAATCTCATTTCTATTGGACAGCTGTAATAAGAGAATAAGTATCAGTATAGAGAAAATACAGTACAATAACACTTTACTGGATTTCAAATTTGGTAAGATAAAAAACGGTGTAATTTATATTGTTTTTTTTTTTTTATTTCATAGAACCTTACAAAGCACAAAATAGATAACACATCATTCAAAGCTATTACCTAAGCATGTCTTACCTGGTAAATACTCCTTTTGAATTACTCTTTTACTTGAACCTGGTTTAAAAAAATATCAACTTAATTTTACTTATATATCTTTTAAAACTTTCCTATTTTGCCTCTCAATACATATAGTAAATTTACAGATTCACAAATCAGAATTTACATGTCCTTAATGATAAGTCCTGATTGCATATAATTTTTATGCCCCATTTATGGGCATTATGTTTTCTGGTCTGTGCGTCTGTCCGTTTGTCCCGCTTCAGGTTATGGTTTTTGGTCAAGGTGGTTTTAGATGAAGTTGAAGTCCAATCAACTTGAGACTCAGTAAACATATTCCATATGATATGATCTTTCTAAATTTGCTAGAAAAAACTTTATGACTGAATCCTGTCAATTTTTTTCAGAAATTTTTTTTTCTGAAATATTTGGAAGACTCTTATTGAATGCAATTTTTTAGAGATTGAAAATTTGGAATTAACATCATCATTAAAGAAAGAAATAACTGCTGATTGAAACATCACATTACTTAACATGTTATAAATTTTTTGTGAATGAGAAAAATGGAGACTTATAATTTCAATTGTTAGTATTATTAATAAAAAGAACCACTATATATAATTTTTAAAAAAATAAAACAATATGTTGTATATATATGCATGCAAAATGAATTCAAATTTTACTTGTCATCTTTGATGTATTTGTATTTGTTGTTCAAATCTTTTGTTTTTGTTTATTTTAGGCTCTATATATTCCTTCAGTTTACAGGGGATAGTTCAAGTTCAGTAAGTAAATTCCTTGAAGTAATATATTAATATTTGAGTCTTTTTGATAGGTTGAGGAAGACTGAGTG
Organism: Mytilus galloprovincialis; assembly: GCF_965363235.1. Classification (NCBI taxonomy): domain Eukaryota; kingdom Metazoa; phylum Mollusca; class Bivalvia; order Mytilida; family Mytilidae; genus Mytilus; species Mytilus galloprovincialis. The sequence continues at coordinate 39,376,585 of NC_134850.1, read as the reverse complement.
CAACTTAATTGTTTCTTCAATGTATTTTAGAAGAGGGGTGAAAGATACCAGAGGAACAGTCAAACTCATAGATTGAAAAATTAACTGTCAACGCCATGGCTAAAAATGAAAAAAGACAAACAGACAAATAATAGTACACATGACACAACATAGAAAACTGAAGACTAAGCAACACAAACCCCACCAAAAACTGGGGGTGATCTCAGGTGCTCTGGAAGGGTAGGCAGATCCTGCTCCACATGTGGCACTGGTTGTGTTACTGATGTTATTACAAACCTGGTTAAAAATCGTCTAATTTGGTAGGTCGTTTTCGTGAAAAGGGAAGGAAATTGTAGTTACAACATAAGGAACATATCTGATATCATCAGTGAAATGGTCATTCCATAACTGTCAACCAACTCATGATGGTGTCCATAAAAAATACGAAGGGATGATTTCAACTACACCATTTTGAACTATTGGTTTAATAGCTTCCTTGATACGTGTATTTATAATTATTAGATAAAAATACTTTTAAAGGGATAGTAGCTACGATTTTGACAAAGTTATGAACAAGTTTTAAAGCTGCTAAAATCAAAGATATGTACTAAAAATTAGCAATAAGATCGCTAAAAAGTTTTCATAAACTACAGAAATGTTAATTATTAGCTCACCTGACCTGAAAGGTCAAGTGAGCTTTTCTCATCACTTGGCGTCCGGCGTCCGTCGTCTGTAAACTTTTACAAAAATCTTCTACTCTGAAACTGCAGGGCCAAACTTAACCAAACTTGGCCACAATCATCCTTGGGGTATCTAGTTTAAAAAATGTGTCCGGTGACCTGGCCATCAAACCAAGATGGCCGCCATGGCTAAAAATAGAACACAGGGGTAAAATGTATATTTTGGCTTATATCTTTGAAACCAAAGCATTTAGAGCAAATCTGACGGGGTAAAATTGTTGATCAGGTCAAGACCTATCTGCCCTGAAATTTTCTGCCGATTCGGACAACATGTTGTTGGGTTGCTGCCCCTGAATTGGTAATTTTAAGTAAGTTTTGCAGCTTTTGGTTATTATTTTGAATACTATTATAGATAGAGATAAACTGTAAACAGCAATAATGTTCAGCCAAGTAAGACCTACAAATATGTCAACATGACCAAAATTGTCAGTCAACCCCTTAAGGAGTTATTGTCCTTTATAGTCCATTTTTAACAACTTTTCGTCATTTTTTGTAACTTGTACAAAAATCTTCTTCTCTGAAACTACTAAGCCAAATTTAACTAAACTTGGCCACAATCATCATTGTGGTATAAAGTTAAAAAAATGTGTCCGATGACCCCGCCTACCAAACAAAATGGCTGACATGGCTAAAATTAGAACATAGTGGAAAATGCTGTTTTTGCTATATATCTTTAAAACTAAGACATTTAGAGCAAATCTTTCAAGATTTAAATGTCCATCAGAATAAGAAATATCCCCTCACAAATTTTCAGATGAATCCCACAACCCGTTGTTGGGTTGCTGCCCTAAAATTGGTAATTTAAAAGAAATTTTGCAGTTTTGGGTTATTATTGTGAATACCATTATAGATAGAGATAAACTGTAAACAACAATAATGTTCAGCAAAGTAAGATCTACAAATAAGTCAACATGACCAAAATTGTCAGAGGACCCCTTAAGGAGTTATTGCCCTTTATAGTCAATTTTTAACAACTTTTCGTCATTTTTGTAACTTGTACAAAAATCTTCTTTTCTAAAACTGGGCCAAATTAAACCAAACTTGGCCACAATCATTACTAGGGTATCTATTTAAAAAAAGTGTCTAATGACCCTGCCTACCAACCAAGATGGCCGACATCAGTAACTACAGTAACAGGTGAGCGACACAGGCTCTTGAGAGCCTCTAGTTGATAATTCATATCGTGTTGCGTGCCTATTCATCTCATTAATTATGCATCGGGTTTACTTCCAGAACTTTTGCCGACACAGCGAGTGAGCTAACCAAGATATAAATAGATATGAACATGTGCTTTTTGTTTTCTTACATATTTGATAATTACTTCATATTTAAACGTACATATTTGACACCATTTATCAAATTATGTAAATAAAAAATATAACAAAAACCGGCTGATTATTTCAACCCAAGATTCTCCAACAATGGTGATATTATATACTTGTTATTAAATTTTTATGACCAAACCATGCCAATAATGTATACACACATGTTTGTGTGTTGGATCGGGGCCTCCATGAAGGACACACTTGAAGAATAATACTAAATTGTAGGAAGTTGATTTCTAATTTCTTCTAAGGTGGGAGATCAATGCCCGTAAATTTAAAAACATATTTTTGACAATAATGAACATGTTGCAATTTATTTTCATATGATCTTTGAATTTAAAGCAATCCTATTGTTTATTGTTTCCTTAAATAAGGAAAAATTAAATTTCGGCAATTATACAAAATAACTGATTTCATTAATTTCAATGTATTTAATGAAAAAACAGTACTAGTATATTAGACACCCCAGCTACCTTAATTAAAAAAAATTAGAAAAATGGATAATTAATACTTTAATAAAATCACTATTTCAGATACAGCATAGAAGATTTGTATACTGAGATGTACTTCTTAGTAAATATGAAAATTCAGTTTTGCTATGAAAGTACAGAGCCTCAGTGTGACCATCAGTTTACCATTCTACAAAATACAAAACTTCCCAAAATGCAGTGTGATTGGAATAGTGGATACAGTACTCCAGGTAAATCAATTTTAGGATTTAACAAATGCAGGGGTAGTATTATTAGAAACACAGGACATTTGAACTGAAAACCAGTTTGTTTTCAAATATATATCTGTAGTAATGGATGTTGGTAGAATTCGGCAGTCCTTGAAGTTCCAAATTTTAAGTCAAAATCATGTGCCCATAACTTGTACATTGAAAATTTGTACTGCTGTCGTCATTTTGACACAGAAAAAAACATTTTTCAGCTTTGAAATTTTGACTTTTGGTTGTATTTCATGAGATTCAAATTTTGGATATATGAATGAACAGGTGGCTATTTGAGGAAAATGTTTCATAGGACATTGTAATGTAAAGATATTTGCCTTATGACATCAACTTTTCTAGGGAAAAACAGCAATTGGAAGATCATGTAATCCTTGACATCTATTTTACTTATTTAATTTATTTAGATTTACAGTTTGCATTAATTTGCATATAGGCATATCTAGTTATTTCAGCCTCTGATATTTTAAAAATCTGGTGAAATTAAAAAAAATTACAATTTGTTTTTCAGGATTCTCCTTGGACACTTGGTATAATGAGCATTCTTTGTCATCTGGTTCAAATTTGGAAGATTGGATGATCTCTGATTTTCTTGATGGTCTTGGGATATCACCATACCTACACGTTGAACAATGCTCAAGACTTTCATCACCTTTCTATCCAAGTTTTTTTGGATGGAATAGAGGTTACACATTTTTTTTTCATTGTAAAAATTCATTGGTTTCAACAAAAACATAAAAAAATGAATTGTGAGATCTCATCAAATTTCATTTGAATATCTTAGAAATGATACTACTGTAGCCTATTTAGGATAGCTTTTGATCCCATTTCAAAATGAATATCTGCAATGTCAGTGTTACAATACTAGTAAAGCAACCTTTAGACATTTTAACGTATTGTGTAAACCATGAAAGATGAAGAATTGGATATCCTCTTGTTAGCTTTGCTCAATGTACTTTTTTTTTAGGTTGTGCAAACAATATAAACCTGCCACAGATTCCAGAACCAACCTCCTGTTATTTAGATTCCAGTTGTACCAAAGTAGAATGCTGTGTAGATGTTGACTTTATTCCATACTCCTTCCACACTTACCTCAATATAGATCCTTGTAGACAGATGATAACTGTTGGCATTGAGAAATTCCACAGAAACATTTCACTTACAAACTATCAATGGGGTATGTTTGCTTTATGTTTTTTGTTGTCTAAAAATTATAATTTTATTAAATTTCAAGGTCAATGGATAGGATCAACAAATACAGCTTAAACAAATGGAATGTTAAAACTTGTTTATTGAACATTGGTCATTAAAATCAATGTTTTGTAGTTTCATTCTTGCTTTTGTAATCCACAGTCACTGTACATGTAACAATTCACACATGTATTATCATAATTTAGTGTTTTTGTTCTTTTAAAGGAGTGCAGGAAAGTTTTTGGCTTGCTGGTGTATTGCGTCTGTCTTACAGCATTGAGGATTTTAGTGGTGAAAGCCTGTACTTAGTCAGCCTGAACATGAGTGTTTGTTTTGAGAGTAACAAGCCTTGTCATGTGTCTGCACAGATACTAAATCACAGCTGGCTGACCAAGGCCTTGTGTGCATGGGATACCAGCTTTTATCAGTCAAGTAATGTGTATTTCTTTTATTAGATGTTTAAAAAAAAAAATTTGCTATATTTTGAAGAAAAAAACCTCAAAAACAATAAGCTTTTATAGTAATGAGATGTTAGGACATCAATTTGTAATTGTTTACAAGTAGGAAAATCTAGGGTATAGATTCTACAGTAATGGCATCATATACCCACAATTTGCATCTGAGACTGGACTTGGAAGTATACTTAATAAAACTTTATGTTTTAGGCAGTGAACAGCAACATATCCCTGTACGACTTCCAACCATGAGCACAACTAGTGAAATTAAGCTACTAAAAGTCAAGGACATCAAAATTTAAAACAATTATAAAAGAAAATCAAGGGTCCCTTATTATTAACATATAACAAAAACAAAATAGTCAAACCGAAACCTTGTGATTTACCAATGAAAACAATCAAATAACATGCTTTTTTGTGCTTGGCACAGACTCATGAAGGGGGAGGGGTAAGCATGGTTTACCTCATTAGTCATGGCAAGATGAATAAATAATTGTTTTTATGTGTCTTTTTGTAACAGACAATTGGATAAGATGTAAGTTTCTATGGTCATTTAATTTTATTTACTATGTGCAACTATTAAAAAGACCCATAACAGCTGTACTAAGCAATAATATTCCTTTTAAAAAGATTTTTTTCCTTAGATTTTTCCTTGGCTGACTGGCTACAGACTAAAGAGATGTCTTTACCACTGCCAGACTATGGTCAGCTCCTACTGTTTGAAGATGTTGGTATAGCTCCATATTTAAAAGATGATCAATGTAGCAAAGATATTTCCAAGTTTAACAACTTAACCTCCATAAATGGTTTGTATAGTTTGATTCAGAAACATTAATAGAAACATAGAAATGCTGTGTGAATTTATTATTTTGATTCAGAAATTGCTAAATACAAAAATTCTATCAAAATTTAGGATGCAGTTTTTTTGTTTTTTTTAGTAAACCTTTTAAACCTGCATGTTGTGAAAAAAAAGGTTTTGTATCATAAATCACAAATTCAAAGTAACTGTGAATTTAGAAATAAATTTGGGATGTTTATAAGTTAGCTAAAATTTGGATTGGATATGTTTCAAGTTTTGATAGGGTTATTTGTAGGCCACAGCTTCTGATATCCCAATTACTAAACTTTCATTTTTAAATGTGCACAATATATTCAGAATTTACGGTAGTTCCATTTGGTTGATGTTTATGGGCTTCTTTCCAGTCGTATTATTAATTTAAGAAAAGAAGAAAAAAAGAGAAATGTTCAAAATACATTGTATAAAGGTAATTTAAGGGAAAAAAATTATTAAATTATAAAATTGAGACTGGAAATAGGATATGTTTCAAGAGACAACAACCAGACCACAGCACAGAAAACAGTAGAAGGCCACGCCAGAATATTATGTACTGATTATGGTATGATGTAAATGGTTTACTGTAAATAATGAAACTATTACGTGCATATACTATTACAATTTTGTCATTTTGGATTTTAATTTTTGTGATATTGAGAAAAATCCTGTTCAATTCATATAAAAAAATTCAAAATGTGAGTTTAAATTATTGCCTCAATAACCCTGTGGCATTTTTTCACAATAATAAAACCTCGCAATACTTTCTTAATTTACAGAAATTGTTTTTGTCGAGCCTTCGACTTTAGTCGAAAAAGCGAGACTAAGCGATTCCTACATTCCGTCGTCAGCGTCATCACTCATTACATCACTCTGTGGTTGTAGTTTTTAAAATTTTAATAACTTTCTTAAACTATCCTTGGTTTGTACCAAACTTGGACAGAAGCTTGTTTATGATCATAAGATAGTATCCAGAAGTAAATTTTGTAAAATGACAAATCCATTTTTTCCATATTTTACTTTAAATGGACTTTTTTTCTGCCAGGAAACAACACATTAAAATGACAAATCCATTTTTTCCATATTTTACTTTAAATGGACTTTTTTTCTGCCAGGAAACAACACATTCACTCTGTGGTTAAATTTTTAAAAATTTTGATAACTTTTTTATACTGTTTTTTATTTGTACCAAACTAAGACAGAAGCTTGTTTATGATCAAAAGCGAGTATCTAGAAGGAAATTTTGTTAATATTTTGTATCTGTGTATCTGTATTTTACTTATAAATGGACTAAGTTTTTCTTCCAGTTAACATTACATCCAGTCTGCAGTTAAAGTTTTTAAAACATTTATTAGATTCATAAACTATCCAGGATTTTTTACCAAACTTGGACAGAAGCTTCCTACAATCCAAACATGGTATCAAGCGGAATATTTTAATTGATTTTTTCCCTCATTTTTGTTGATCCTGCAATTTACAGCAAAAGTAGGCGAGACACTGGGTTCCGCGGAACCCTTACAAATTTTTTATGATTATAGAAAGAAAATGGGTAGATATTGACATAGAAATACCACAGGAAAACTTCAATGAGAAGTTCAAAGTTGTTGTTGCAAAGCTATACTGTACCTGTATATGATTTGATATTTTATTTCTTGTCATAATGGTCTTGTATTTTCATGTTTCATTTATTTGTTTTATGACTATTTTGCAGCATGCCCATTGTACACACCAGCAATGCCCTCCATAGAGGTTCCGTGTCATCTGTCAACATTATGTACTGGTATTGAGTGTTGTGTCCATTCCAACAAGTTAAACAGAGACTTCCATACCATAGTACTAGTTGATCCATGTTCTTATGTTGTTACTGTCGGCATTGAAGATTTTGTATACAATACTTCAATAACAGAGTTTTCCTTTGGTAAGATAATGTTTTTACCAATCTTTACCATAACTGGTAAAATATCAGTTGGGAGACAGAATATGACACTTTTAAGCTAACCTACTCCAAATCAATCAATTGGCTTTCATCTTCATTTGTCATCTATTGTCAATTGACTTTTACTAAGATATTAACCTCTAACTCGAACCAAACTTCTGTAATTAGTTAAAAAAAAATTATTCTGATGATCTCGCTTGCAACCAACTTAACTTAAGTTTGCCTTGTGCAAATGTTATGAGACTCATACACAATGCTAGGAACCACAACATGAATTCAGGATTTAAGGTATGGCCATATGACATCAATTGACAAAATAATTTAAATTACAAGTTTGGCTTTGCTTAACAGGAAAAAATATGCATTCTTGTTTAAGTAACTGGTACGCTATTAATTTTAGGTACTGTCAAGAAGTTCTCATTAGCAGGAATAGTGAACATTGAGTATGTATATTTATAATTATATAGTTTTTGTTCATTGATTAAATTAGGTTATATACCTGGTATGAAATTATCTGCTATTTCATAAATTTGAAGATAGTTTTTTACATTTAAGCAAATCAAATTTACAAATTCTGCACAATTCAGATTGTTACTATTATCAAGGAGTGAAAATAGAGACCCTTTCTGATAAGTTACTTTTGCAATGTTTCTCTCTGCTGTAAAAAAAAATATCAACTGCATTATGTAATTGATATCTATTTTATGTTAAGTTATAAATTTAGAAGTTGTTGAAAAGGGGAAGCACAGCAATGGATAGTCGAGGAAGCATTATGTTTTCATATCTATTCCAATCACCCTGTTTTAGCTTTTGGTTCATAAAGATGTGTTCTTTTATTGCCCCAACTACGATAGTAGAGGGGCATTATGTGTTATGGTCTGTACGTGTGTCTGTTCATCTGTCTGTTCGTCCGTCCGTTCGTTCCGCTTCAGGTTAAAGTTTTCAGTCGAGGTAGTTTTTGATGAAGTTAAAGTCCAATCAACTTGAAACTTAGTACACATGTTCCCTATGGTATGATCTTTCTAAATTTAATGCCAAATTAGATTTTTTACCCAATTTCATGGTCCATTGAACATGGAAAACAATAATGTGAGTAGGGCATCCGTGTACTATGGACACATTCTTGTTAAAATTTATTTCAAATTGGAGTTGTTAGCATAATTTTATGGTTTACTAGAAATATGGTAGGTTGAACTAGGCATGGTGTCTTTTAGACACATTTTCTTGTTTTAGAAATTTGATATTGTATGTTTTAGATTGTCCATCTACTACCTGAAAATGGAACATTCATATTTGATAACGAAAAATATAAGTATATGTACAGAAAGTCAGGATACCTGTGAACAGAACTATGTGATACTAGAGAATATGATGCTACCCATCTTACAGTGCAGTAATAATGGTGGATTTATCAGTGAGGGTATCTTTTAATATGATATTCTGAGATAAAGTGTTTATTTTAGAAGGAATTACTATAGAACAATCATGTTAGAAAATTATAAGTGTTATGTTTTTCTCAAAGTGTACAGTTTGTTTTTTATAACCATCTTATCTTTTTCTAGTGGAATTTTTTTAAACAGGATGCTTTTATTTACAGATTTTTCCATATCAAAGTGGAAAAATGAAAGAGGACTTGCTAAGAATGATAGTTCAATGGACAGTATTGCAGCATCTGAGTTGTTTGAACACCTTGGTTTGTCTTACTATCTTCTTTCTATGAGATGTAACAACTTCAGTGATTTGTACAGTCCATCTATCAATGGATGGAAGTCATGTAAGTAAATGGATATTACTTTATCTTATAAACCATTTTTTTCAAATTCTTATATCTAATTACTTATAACAAAAGGAAGGTCAAGTTCTGCAAAGACTTTTTTCACTTTCACCATTCAGGAGTTACAGTCATTGATAGCACTTTATCTTATTCCCTGTTCAATAACATTTTGACTGATCAACCAATGCTATTCAAATTTGTTTATGTTGTTACTGATTACAATATTGAGGTGAAGTTGGATATATGTGGTTTTCCGTATTGCCCTTCAGAGCTATGGTTCTTGATAGATTTTAGAATATAGGCACAGAAATGAGTTAGCAGTCAGAGAAATAGTAGTTAGCAAATTGTTATGTCGAGCCTGCGACTTTAGTTGCAGAAAGCTCGACATAGGGATAGTGATCCGGTGGCGGCGTCGGTGTTAGCTCACTTCTAAAAAGCTTTATGTTTTAGAAGGTAGAAGACCTGGATGCTTCATACTTTGTATATGGAGGCCCCATGTTACGAATTTTCTGTCAGTCACATGTCCAATGTCCTTGACCTCATTTTCATGTTTCAGTGACTACTTGAAAAAAAAGTTAAAATTTTTTGTAATGTTAAGTTCTCTCTTATTATAAGTAGTAGGATAATTATATTTGGTATGTGCGTACCTTGCAAGGTCCTCATGCCCGTCCAACAGTTTTCACTGACCTTGACCTCATTTCATGGATCAGTGAACAAGGTTAAGTTTTGGTGGTCAAGTCCATATCTCAGATACCATAAGCAATAGGTCTAGTATATTCGGTGTATGGAAGGACTGTAAGGTGTACATGTCCAACTGGCAGGTGTCATCTGACCTTGACCTCATTTTCATGGTTCAGTGGTTATAGTGAAGTTTTTGTGTTTTGGTCTGTTTTGCTTATACTGTATGCAATTTGTCTACTATATTTGGTGTATGGAATGATTGTAAGGTGTACATGTCAAGCTGGTAGGTGTCATCTGACCTTAACCTCATTTTCATGGTTCAGTGGTCAAAGTTAAGTTTTTGAGTTTTGGTCTATTTTTCTAATACAATAAGCAATAGGCCAACAATATTTGGTGTATGTTAATATTTTATGATCTATATGTCAGTCGCGCAGATTTTTATTTGACCTTGACCTCATTCTCACAGTTCATTGCTCAGTGTTAAGTTTTTGTGTTTTGGTCTGTTTTTCTTAAACTATAAGCTATAGGTCAACTATATTTGTTGTATGGAAGAAAAGTAAAATCACAAAAATACTGAACTTGAAGGAAAATCAATTCGTAAGTCCATAATCACATGGCAAAATCAAATAACAAAACGTATCATTAACGAATGGACAGGAACTGTCATATTCCTGACTTGGTACAGGCATTTTCAAATGTAGAAAATGGTGGATTAAATCTGGTTCTATAGCGAAGAAGTGTTAGCTGTACATGTCTGCCTGGCATGGTTTATCATGCTTATCTGACCTTGACATCATTTTCATGGTTCATTGATCAATGTTTGGTTTTCTTGTTTAATGTTAAGTTTATGTGACAGTTGTAATAAAGCTTTACATTTAGGACTATCAACATAAAATCAATGATTAGTAAAGAAGGCGAGACATTTCAGTGTGTGCACTCTTGTTATAACTATTTTAGTCAATTGTAATTATTAATTTAATGCAGATTTTTCGATAAAAATCAAATTGTGAGTGTTTCTGGAAGTATTCACTTTCTTTTAATATAGTATGTACAGGTGATGTAGATCTGCCAGTTCTGTCTGAAGATTTGACATGTTACTTGGGTGATACATGTGACACAGTAAGCTGTTGTGTTGATGTAGAAGATTTGGGTAGTACAATGGAAGTATCGTTGTCAATAGACCACTGCAATTGGAAGTTAATTTTACAACTGGAAAGATTGTCAGAGGAAATATCATTGGTGGATTACCAATGGGGTAAGTCTTGGAATGAAAAAAAAAAGTGTCAGTGTAAAGAGGTGTCATAGAACCTGTTAAAAAAAGATGATTGCTTAATTAAATCAAACATTTCTATTTTCACAAAAAGCTAAATATTCTATCTTAAAAATTAAAAAAAAGTACATTCTAGATAACTTCACCAGTTTTAAAAATTAGCCAAAATCACAACTTAATCAAACATTTGACAGTTGTTTTTGCCATGAAATTTGAAATAAGAAAGGTGAGAGTGTGCATAAACCTGGTACTTACAGTGACTTGACTGTCAGTGTTGCTATCCAACTATTGCAACTCATTCAAAAATTTGACCCTATAAGACTATAACTTCACATTAGTGTTGATGTGAAAATTTAGTCTATCAGTTTGTATAGATATTTTATAGTCATTTTCATGCTAAAAGTGAAATGTAATTTTGAATTGCTATAAAAATGTCCAAACTAAGCTTTCATATAGTTTTTCTTTCAAAATGTCTTTTATATTCACAAGAATTAGACATTATGTGAGTTAAAACATTTCATATTCAGTAAAATATGTGTGAAATTACAATATGTTTGTAGGAAGTTTCCATGGGGAGATAAACATTTTTTCTTTCAAAAAGTCGTTATTCAAAAGAATGATGTTGAAGGTTATCTCCCCATGGAAACTTATCAATTAAGTATTGTTATTTCACGGATATTTTACCAAACATATGATGTTTTAATTCAAATAATGTCTGATTCTTATGAATATAGAAGACTTTTCTAAAGAAAAATTATATGAAAGCTTAGTTTGGACATTTTTATAGCAATTCAAAATTACATTTCACCTCTTGCATGGTAATGACTATAAAATATCTATACAAACAGTTAGACTAATTTTGTCACATTAACATCAAAGTGGAGTTAAAGTCTTATAGGATTGTAAGTATATTTTATTTTATCACCAATTGCACTTTCACAATTTGACTGAACAGATTGTTCAAAATTCTGACCAGTTGAACAGTTTGATTTTATAAAACAAATTGCAATTTGGTCAGAATTTTGAATGAGTTGCAATAGTCAGATAGCAACACTAACAGTCAAGTCACTGTAATAGATATTAAAAAAAAAGTAATTTGGAGAAAAAAAAAATGCAATTGGAATGGCCTTCAGTAAAACACTGTAAAATTTCTTCATCATTTGAATACCAAAAATTTTCTTATAGCTTTTGGTAAATTTAAAATTGAACTGACTTTTTCGGTTACTTTTTTGTTTGTTAAATCTATTGTAAAAACTTTCTATATTTATTGGCACTTTTTGAAATGTTCTGATCATGCACTGTTCAGTCCCATTTAATTTCCAAATAACAGTCTAATATGTCTTAATCCGGTGAAAGTTCTAAATGAACATAACTACATTTGATATTTTAGGTACTTTGATGAAGCATGAACTTGTTGGTGTGTTGAGAACTGAGTAAGTTATTTAGATTTAAAGATCATTACTGGTGTTTTCAAGATTTGTTATATACCGGTACTTGGCAGCAAAGTACCATAGTTATATGGTGTAATAAAACATCATGGTATGTCTGGGAACAAATGGTACCTGCTCTATCAATGAGGAAATGTGGCATTATTGTAATGTAAAAAATGCTCATCAGAGCAAAATATTAATGCCATACTTATATATAGCAAAAATATGTCACTGTACGATCTTAAACTATGAGTACAACTCACAATTTGCAGTGAGCTGTTAAAGGCCTGGACATGACAAAATGTGGAAGAAAGTCAAAACAATGGCCTAATTTATGATGAAATAATAAACCAATAACAAGTATAACAGACAGTAACAGAGGACAACCACCTAACAACAGGCTCCTGACTTGGGACAGGCACTTGAGGAATATGTTTTGAATTATGTCAAACTAGATCAATTCATGGAATTTATATGTCCTTATATGTTTGATAGATACAATATGCATGATTGAAACATAGCAAATTATGTCAACTTGATTTCCATGTTATTACTGTATTATTTTAGAACTATAGTTTACAACTTGGCTGCAGAAAACAGTTATATGGTGTATTTTAACATGTTGGTGTGTCTGGAGACAAACGGTACCTGCTCTGTAAATGAGGTCATACTAGATGGGAGAAAAATCATCAAAGAAGTCTGTGACAGATCAAAGGAAAATGGTATAAATGATTTATTTATGATAAAATTCCATCTTAAAGTGTCAGGCCACTAATTCAAAATCCCTATTTAATCAATCAAAATTTCCTTTTGTGAGAATTACAGAATATTTCTTTAAAAGAATTAAGTACAATGTATTACCAATGTTATTTCAACTGATCGGGCGGAGCTTACGTTTTAATTTGCATAAGTAGTTATCAAAGGTACCAGGATTATAATTTAGTACGCCAGACGCGCATTTCGTCTACATAAGACTCATCAGTGACGCTCAAATCAAAATATTTATAAAGCCAAACAAGTAAAAAGTTGAAGAGCATTGAGGATCCAAAATTCCAAAAAGTTGTGCCAAATACGGCTAAGGTAATCTGTGCCTGGGACAAGAAAATCCTCAGTTTTTCGAAAAATATAAAGTTTCGTAAACAGGAAATTTATAAAAATTACTACATTATTCATATTCATGTCAACACCGAAGTGTTGACTACTGGGCTGGTGATACCCTCGGGGACGAAACGTCCACCAGCAGTGGCATCGACCCAGTGGTGTAAATAGTTATCAAAGGTACCAGGATTATAATTTAGTACGCCAGATGCACGTTTCGTCTACATAAGACTCATCAGTGACGCTCAAATCAAAATATTTATAAAGCCAAACAAGTAAAAAGTTGAAGAGCATTGATGATCCAAAATTCCAAAAAGTTGTGCCAAATAGGACTAAGGTAATCTATGCCTGGGACAAGAAAATCCTCAGTTTTTCGAAAAATATAAAGTTTTGTAAACAGGAAATTTATAAAAATGACTACATAAGGACAGTCTATTTGAAGATGTGTGTGATAAGGATGATTGCCATTATAATCATTATTGATTTCTAATCATCTATCAGTGTCACCAAATGAATATACAAAAGAACTGAATGTGAGATATGGGACGAATAACTGGACACTTCATTGATGAATTTATCCCGAATCACCTGTCTATAGATGGACTGGTCTATGATGAGCGAACCGGTTAAACCCTGTCCAGTCAAGTGAAATAAATCAAGTAATACTATTATTTTACTGTCTATTCATTTTATTTCTCAGTCTTCTGTTCTGTTCATATTTTATTTTACAATTACTATGAATAATTGATTTGTTTTAGAATTTTCACTGGATGCTTGGCTTGAAGAAAAGAACTTACCAAAGTCTAGAGAAAACTTACCAAAATGGGCAGAAGTTCAGCTGAAGCAGGATCTAATAATGAACCAGTTTCTCAAAGCAAAACCTTGCAATATTAAAACTTACAATGAAAATGGTTTGTTAAAGTTATATTGTGTACTGACAATATAGAGAGAGAGAGTTAGACGGAAGGACAAATGATGTTTTTCACCTATACTAGCACAAATTCTCATAATTAATATATAAGGACACTATAAAAAATTGCTTTCTAGAACAAAGCCCATAAATGGGCCAAATGTCAGGCGACCATGGGAATGGCTAATAATTTGAGCTTTGTTTGGGAGACTTGGTTACAGCATCCTGTTATTATTTCTTATTAAGTATTAAGTAAAAAATTTAAAAGTGAGAACAAAACATTAACCACACAATCTACACATCTACAACTTATTTGAAATGATACACACTTCCATTTCATATTTTCCTCAAGTGCTATCCAGCACTTTGATTTGCACAGATTTTACCCAAACAATTTAAGAGATAAAAATAAGAGAGAAACATTGACCTCACTTTTGAAGTTTGAATCGCCGTTTGCTGAAAATAATAAGTTGACTGCTTTCCTTATCTTTTACAGGTAGTAAGAATGCAGATGTGAAAGTAACACCAGCAGACCACTATAATAGTTTTTCATGCATTATATCAAAAGATAACAAAAGTGTTGAATGTTGTGTTAATCTTCCATTCTTAAACACATCAGTTAGAACAGTGTTCAGAATCATACAATGTAGAAACAACTTGAGACTAGAAATTGACAATTTAGTTCATAATTTTAAGTTGTCAGAAATTTCATATGGTAAGTTTTTGATTAAAAAGGATCTTGTGAAATCATTAGGTTTCAAAGTTTTATTTTAATTTTGTGTTTGACAGTTCTATTTGTCATTTTTTATATGTCTTATGTACAGTTATTCATTGATAAGTATTTGAATATTCAGTATATAAACTGCTTCTGTTTATTGGTTTTAAACTTGCCAAAGCCAACTAAAACATCACAAATATTAACCAACGCTCCATGTGTCACTGCATTTAAAACATCAAGCTTGATGTTTTGAGGATATTTGCATTCCATGTATATTGCCACATTCAAAGTGGACTGCAGATAATATGTATTGTCGATGAAAATCAAGAAATTTTACAAAATATACAGAATTGTCATGTTGATGCAATGGTAACCTGTTAAATGTGAAATTTGTTTTTTTATTTATTTTATAAATAAACCCTGTACCTTAGTACAGTTAGGACAAATTAAAGTAAATATTTGATAATTTTTAGATTGTACTTGTATTTGGGCCAGATAAAAGATTTATTACCCTTACTCCTATGTCATTCAGCATCGAATCAAGCTGAAGGATTATTCAAAACAACTGTTTTTGTCTTAAGATACCTGCAAACACATTAGTATCACTTAAACCAGGAAATAAAAAGAAGTAAAAATTGTCTATGTGTCATATCTCCCACTGAAATATTTTCTCTTAGAGACGGATCTCTCACTTTGAAGGCTTAAAAAGAAAGATCTTCAAGAGATGACTCCATCTCAAAGATATGTGTAGTTCAAATTGTATAATTGTATAAAAATAGTATTCTAACTTGACATATTTTCAGGTAACTTTTACACCTTTGGACTATTGGGAATAGTGAATATAAAGTAAGTATCATTAAAAAAAAAATGATTTAGATCCAATTTTTTTTTAAATAATATGCAATTTATATATTCTCCAAGGAAATTTATCATTATAAATAAGCAGTGTTGTTTGTTATATGTTAAATTTGTCAGCTATTTACAATGACAATTTGGTCTTTGGTCAATAATTTTCTAGAGCAGATCATACCTTGTTCTTAAAAGAATTCTTTTTTTACTTTTTTTATAACCAAGGGGGTATCTATAAGAGGGGGGTATATTACATTGTCTGTTTGTATTTGTTCATCCATCCAACAAACATTTCTGTCACACTTTTATCATGAACTACTGAACATTATAATAATTGACTTCAAAGTTGGTCATCGGAAGTGATGCTGTAATGTTTGAGGAATTATTTGACTGCCAGACACATTCTGTTTTTTTATATTTAAGATTTTATCAGCATATCAAATAAGAACAAAATTGTTTCACATCTTTCTTTTTTTGTCACCATCTTAGAGGTGATACATTATTATATTTTAATTCTTTTTGGATCTGTTAGACACCTTTCTGATACTTTTATCAGGTGGTATAAATCATAATCATGATATTTAAAATGTCTTCCTGATGATTTACTAGTCTTCTGTAGGAGAATGAAGAGAATAGTGTAGTATCTTCAAAAAGAACTATAAATGAAACTAACAGAGTATCAACATAGGTGGTCATTCCTAGAAATCTCCTGTTAGTCATATGAATCAAGTAGGATTAAACATACTTTAAAAAGATGATTGTCTCACTTTGTTTCAGATACATTATAGATACACCCTCTCTAGATACATTCAGCTTCACTCTAAATATATCTGTTTGTATGGAACCAAATAATGATTGTGAATTTGAGATTGAGGTCTTCAAAGATGTAGTTGTTGATCAGCAAAGTTGTGACCAAGCTCCTGGATTCTTAAACCCATGTAAGTAGCAGTTCCCATACAATAATACAACTATTTAAACAAAAATTCAGAATGTAGAAAGTAGTTACAATATGAATGACAGAAGATTTGAGGTTAATGGCAATGTTGGCACCTGGATCAAGCATTTAACAAGTGTTTTAACTACGTCTTAAAGTAGTTCGTTCAGTTATCACTAAATTGCTGTTTGTATAGGTAAATTGGCAGGGTCCAATTTGTTAAAATTCAGGTCAAAGTCCCAATTGGAAATCATTTATACAGCATAGTAAACAAAAAACAACAAGTTTTAAGTAAGTGATGCTTTGGTTTCTTAATATGTTTATTAGACCATAATGACTTGTGTAAGTTATTTTAAATGACAATCTGACATCTGCACTAAGTTATCAAGTGGAAACTTACTGATAAAATATCAGTATTGATCAGTTAAATTAAAGGTACATTCAAGTTTTAAAAGAAGTTTTAAATTAATTTATTCAGTTGGATGTTGATTAAAAAAACCATAATATTGAGAGTATTTTACTCAAAATGTTTAGTCTGTCTGATGGCCCATCACTGTAACATTTTCTTGAATTTCATAGAATCTTTGTAAAATCATTCTCTGCTTAATTTTATAACTTGACCTGACCTTGATCCTAAATGTCCATTACTACTTGCATTTCAAAGTACTGATACCACTTGACTTTGTTACTATTATCATACATAATTATTTATACCAACATTGTCTTTGTGAATATTAGAAATGGACAAAGCTTATAGGAATAATATTTGTGAAATAGTTAAATATTTGTTCTTTTTCTGAGCTAGTGTAAGTTCAAGCATAGTATATAAGTACAAGATGATAGATTCTTACTTCTATGAACTCCTATTTGGCAGTAACATATTAACATTTAGCTTTATACCATGTTTTCTTTATTACTTTTGTAGCATTTTCACTAGAGGACTGGTTAGCTAGTAGAAATACAGACATAGGGAATATAACAGATATTACAGCCAATGATTTGATGACAGAACTTGGTCTCTCTGATTACATGGGGTGGTCAAATATTTGTGATGTCAACCTGGTGCCTTATAATGGATCTGTCAATGGATGGAATAATGGTAAATTTGTGTCATTACTTTATGAACAATTTCTAATTATACCCCCGCTTTAAAAAAGGGGGGGGGGGGGTATACTGTTTTACCTCTGTCTGTCCACCGTCCTTCCGTCAGTCAGTCCGTCCGTCCCATGAATATTTTTCGTCGCATTTTTCTCAGGAACTACAATACAAGGATTTCTGAAATTTGGTTTCAGGGTTTATCTAAGTCAGCTATACCGTGTGATGCGTTTTCAGATTGATCACTTGACAACTTCCTGTTTACCGAACACTTGTATGATTTTACACATGATAGCCAAGTTGAAAATTTTCGTCACATTTTTCTCAGTAACTACAATACAAGGATTTCTGAAATTTGGTTTCAGGATTTATATAAGTCAGCTATACCGTGTGATGCGTTTTTCTTTTGGCGATTTATGAACGGAATGTGAAAAACTATATCACGAGTGAGCGTGATTGATATTTTAGATTTTTTTTACCGATAACCACTACGAATTTCAGCTGACGGCGACTATAGCAGTAACTGACATGCCAGCTCCAGACCTCAATTAAACTGATTGAAAGATTTTGCCTTCATCATAAGAATATCAGGCACAATCCCTCCTGTTAGGGGTTTAGTATGATACCAACATGAAATATATGAGAAGAACATAACCTGTGTCATGCCAACAACTGGTTTTATGATAAATGTGTTTAATTCCGATGTAAAGACCCTATAAGTGAATCAATATTAAAACCAAAATATGCAATCTTTAATGACCTGACAACAGTATCATAACTATATCGCTTCTTAATAAGTCTGTTTAAAGGTTTTGTTAGCTTTTGAGGTGAATACTGACATTTTTGTGCTTTGTAAAGAATATTAACATAAAAGATTGGATGTGAAATACCTGATGCATAAAACATTGTACTATTTTTTTTAGAATGTGCTAATATAACAGTACCATCTATCAAGCTGAATAAGAGTGTTGTATGCCACATTACTGAGACTTGTGATAGAGTAACATGCTGTGCTGAAATTCCTGTTCTTAAAAGATACATCTATGCTTCTGTCAATCTCAGGACGTGTGATTATATACTTGACGTAGACCTTGAAGAAAACCACTTTGAGTTCAGCTTGATCAATTATAAATGGGGTTGGTTTTGATTTAGATATTGAGTGATACTATGCAAATCAAACTTAAGGGAGGTGTTGGTAATACATCAACTGAGCAACATAAAAGCCATTTTCTGGTCAGTAAACTATCTTTAACAACAATTGAATAACGAATGTTTAAGTTATGTTTTTGACCGACAGGTTAATTATTTTTGTAGCTTTCAGATCTTTTATTTTAAGTGCAACTTACTTTATCCTGATATCTGTGATGAGTTCATCTATAAGATACTTGAAACTAGAGGCTCAATAGAGCCTGTGTCGCTCACCATTGTCTATGTGCATATCATAAACGAATTTTTTTTACAAATTGTTTTAAATTGACTATAAAGGGCAATAACTCCTGAAGGGGTTAATTGACCATTTTGATCATGTTGACTTATTTGTAGGTCTTACTTTGCTGTTCATTATTGCTGTTTACAGTTTATCTCTATCTATAATAATATTCAAGATAATAACGAAAAGCTGCAAAATTTTCTGAAAATAATCAATTCCGGGGCAGCAACCCAACAACGGGTTGCCTGATTGGTCTGAAAATTTCAGGGCAGATAAACTTTGACCTAACAAACCAATTTATTTTCGTCAGATTTGCTTTAAATGCTTTGGTTTCTGAGATTTTAGCCAAAAAATGCATTTTACCCCATGTACTATTTTTAGCCATGTCAGCCGTCTTGGTTCGCAGGCAGGGTCATTGGACAAATTTTTGTCGAGCCTGCAAATTTTGTTGCGGAAAGCTCGACATAGGGATAGTGATCCGGCGGCGGCGGTGTTAGCTAACTTCTTAAAAGGTTTATATTTTAGAAGGTGAAAGATTCTGGATGCTTCATACTTTGTATATAGATGCCTCATGTTACGAAGTTTCCGTCAGTCACATGTCCAATGTCCTTCACTTCATTTTCATGGTTCAGTGACCACTTGAAAAAAAAGTTCAGAATTTTTGTAATGTTGAATTCTCTCTTATTATAAGTAATAGGATAACTATATTTGGTATGTGCGTACCTTGCAAGGTCCTCATGCCCGTCAGACAGTTTTCACTTGACCTTGACCTCATTTCATGGATCAGTGAACAAGGTTAAGTTTTGGTGGTCAAGTCCATATCTCAGATACTATAAGCAACAGGGCTAGTATATTTGGTGTATGGAAGGACTGGAAGGTGTACATGTCCAACTGGCAGGTGTCATCTGACCTTGACCTCATTTGCATGGTTCAGTGGTTATAGTTAAGTTTTTGTGTTTTGGTCTGTTTTTCTCATACTATATGCAATAGGTCTACTACATTTGTTGTATGGAATGATTGTAAGGTGTACATGTCTAGCGGGCAGATGTCATCTGACCTTGACCTCATTTTCATGGTTCAGTGGTCAAAGTTAAGTTTTTAAGTTTTGGTCTTTTTATCTAATATTATATTCCAAAGGTCAAATATATTTGGTGTATGGAAATATATTATGATCTATATTTCAGTCCCGCAGGTTTTATATGACCATGACCTCAATTGCACGGTTCATTGCACAGTGTTAAGTTTTTGTGTTTTGATCTATTTTTCTTTAACTATAAGTAATAGGTCAACTATATTTGTTGTATGGAAGCTTTGTTAGTTGTATATGTTTGCCTGGCATGGTTCATCTGACCTTGACCTCATTTTCATGGTTCATTGGTCTTTGTTTAGCTATCTTGGTTAATGTTAAGTTTATGTGACGGTTGTAATAAAGCTTTATACTTAGGACTATCAACATAAAATCAATGATTAGTAAAGAAGGCGAGACATTTCAGTGTGTGCACTCTTGTTTAAACTACATACCCTAATGATGATTGTGGACCAGTTTGGTTAAATTTGTCTTAGTAGTTTCAGAGGTGAAAATTTTTGATAACAAAAATTGACGAAAAATTGACAAAAATTGACTATAAAGGGCAATACCTCCTTAAGGGGGGTCAACTGACCATTTTGGTCATGTTAAATTATTTGTAGATCTTACTTTGCTGAACATTATTGCTGTTTACAGTTTACCTCTATCTATAATAATATTAAAGATAATAACCAAAAACGGCAAAACTTCCTCCAAATTACCAATTCTGGGGCAGCAACCCAACAATGGGTTGTGCGATTCATCTGAAAATTTCATGGCAGATAGATCTTGACCTGATAGACAATTTTACCCCGTCAGATTTGCTCTAAATGCTTTGGTTTCAGAGATATATGCCAAAAACTGCATTTTACCCCTATGTTCTATTTTTAGCCATGGCGGCAATCTTGGTTGGTTGGCCGTGTCACCGGACACATTTTAAAACTCGATACCCCAATGATGATTGTGGCCAAGTTTGGTTAAATTTGGCCCAGTAGTTTCAAAGGAGAAGATTTTTGTAAAAGTTAATGACGATGGACGCAGGAGGACGACGGACACCAAGTGATGAGAAAAGCTCACTTGGCCCTATGGGCCAGGTGAGCTAAAAAGAAACTGCATTTGTGTGACTAAATTCAAATAGCTGGATATAGTTAATGTTTTCAGAATTATCCCAGATCTTTGATAATTGCTTTGAAGAACCTTTTGCAGATTTGTCCTTCAGGTTGTAGAATATATAATACAAACATTATAATACTAGTTTCAGATCATTAGGCAAACTCAATGCAATTCTACATTTCATACAGTAGACTTTGAACAAAAAATGATACTGTGTTAGAAACTGAATAATGCTTAGATATAGTTATTTTTAATATACGCTCTATATAATTTTGAAGGAAATATTGATGATTTTTTAATTGATAAATATATTTTAGGCAAACAAGAGAAGGTAGAGATCCATGGAGTGTTACAGCTGGTGTAAGTAGATTAATTATACAAAAAAGACCAAAATAAAATACTGCCATGTGTGTTATTTGAGAAAAGATCACTTATGAGTTATGTCCCTTGCTGGGAAAGTTTGTCAATTATGCATGCCTTTATGACGTCATTTACCAGATAGAAGGGATTGCCTGTTTCCCTGCACGATTAAAGTTCATCAATGGTTTGTGTAATCGTCATGATGGAGGATAAACCAGAAATAATGTTTGTTCTGTAAGGTATTTAATCACAATTCCCTAATGTCAACAGTGCTGATGAGCAATTATAAGAATTTAATTTGCCGAATAATTTGATCAATAAAGCATTATATTTTTTTACCACTTGCGCAAAAGGAAAGGAAGTGACAATGCCCCTAAATGCACAAACAATATTATATGTTCATAAAAAAGCCAAAGTTTTAAGTTTTTGACAGAAAGCAACAGACAAGAAAGTTGTGTATTTCTTTTTAAGATCACCTAGCCCAAAAGGCCGAGTGAGCTTTTCTCATCACTTGTTGCCCGTCATTCATTAACTTTTACAAAAATCTTCTACTCTGAAACTACTGAGCCAAATTTAACCAAACTTGGCCACAATTATCACTAGGATATCTAGTTTAAAAAATGTGTCCAATGACCCCTCCTGCCAACCAAGATGGCCAACATGGATAAAAATAGAACATAGGGGTGAAATGCAGTTTTTGGCTTATATCTCTGAAATTAAAGCATTTAGAGCAAATCTGACATAGGTAAAAATGTTCAACAGGATAAGATTTAGTTGCCCTGAAATTTTCCAAAGGAAAAAAAAACAGTCATTGAATTTGGGGTGTACAGCGGGCAGGAGGCTGCCAAACAGTGTTAGTGCATTTATTTATGAACTGTTCAACCAAAACTTTTAAAATTTAAATATGTTGTAACTGTTGACAAAATGTCAAATACAATATTGACATTTTTCACTTTCATTGTTCAGGAGTTATGGTTCTTGAAAGATAGAAAAAAGGTCTTCTTTCCAGTCGTGTCCATACATTAACTCATTAACCTTTCAACCATAGCTTTCAAATTTTAGTATGTTGTCACTGATGACAGACTTTTGTTTTTAGATACATATGATGCATTTGTGAAGTTTTCATTCAATGGTATCTCATTCTTATTCAAATTAATTTTATTTCTTTAGATTTGCTATCCATCACATTCCATCGGAAAAGTTATTCTCATTGGATGTGAAAATCAAGTCATGTTTTGAGGGAAATAGTTCTGTTTGCTTATATGAGTACACAGTTATGGAGAATTCCCAGCTTCTGTACTCAGAGTGTGATCTGACTGTCGAAAGAGCTCCATTCAAAGGTATGTATTTAAAATACATCCTATGATTAAGTGCAATGCTGATTTTTATGTAATAGTATAGTTTAATCATAAATATTATTTTTAAAAGTGAAGAACGACCTATCACTTAAAGAATAATAATATATGCTATAAATCAGGTTCGATAAGGATTTTTTTCCAACAAATTTTTCAAAAAAAAACCCGATATTATTCAGGGTTTTCAATAAGAGCCGACAGCCGGCGAAATGTCACTGTGTCAAAAGACAGAAATTGCTGGATAACAAGTTTTTAATAACCCTTTGGTCTCTTGTAGTTCTTAGTTTCATAGATTTTACAAGTACGATGCCTTTTAATAACCGACTGAACCATAAGATCTATTGGAGTGTTTACTTAAAATCGGAATCACTTAGACGTTTTACTGCATTCAAATACGCAATTCAGTCAATCACCTTAATGATCCAGATTGTAAATGGCAAAATAAAGAGAGTCTTCGAAATAACTAAAACTATGTTATCATTTGATAGCTCACGAGAGACCAAATTGAAAAGTTTTAGGAGGCAATTTTTTGATTATCAAAAATTAAATAAAGAACAACAATGATAAATGATTTTTTTTATCAGAAAAAGACAAAATAAGTGGAACCTTAAGTTCAGACTTTTTAAGTTTTGTGAAGTTATGAGATTTAAAAGAAGGTTTGTAAAGTCTCATGTTTATATAAATGAGACCTGCCCATGCTCGCCTTCTATGCCCTTTTTATAATGTAACATGTATTTTATTAATTATTACCACCCTTTAACTCTTGGGGAGGGGGTTGAAAAAGTGCCTAGGCTAGGAGAGGTGCTGCCCATTTTTTTTCAAGTTTGGACCTTTTCTCTTCAGCTTGTAACGTGACGGTACCCAAATTGCACCTATTTTGACAGTTTTTTCAACTACATTTTTTTAAAATCAAGACAAACATTTCCATTTTGTGTTTATTTTGTAGCCGTATCCTTCTTTATTATATAGGTACACCAATTTGATTTTCAATTCATATGAAATCATAGAAAAATTGGTCTGAACTAACCTCCAAACCATCAATGATTCCGTAATGAGGAGTACCCAAATTGCATCCATGCTTAAATTTGCATCGTCAAAAGTCAAAAAACAGAGCTTTTGTTTATTTTTTTCAAATATAGTGAACAATTGGATATTTGTCTATGCTTACTCTTCTTTTTTTAAGAAATGGATACTTGAAACATATTGTATTTGCTAATTTAAAAAAGATGACGTTTTGATGTCGTCGCATGGCGACGTTTCAGTACATTTTGCTTTTTCAGTAAACACTTCATCTGTCGATAAAACTGTAAACGTTTTGTGTATATCTAAATATATTTACCTATGTTGAAAGACGTGCATACTATCGGATCATAAAATTACAACTTCTTTAGTCTCTAGGAAATCTTTTAAGATTTTGCTAAATAGGTGCAATTTGGGTACTCGTTGCAATTTGGGTACCGTTACGTTACATGTTGTACTGGGACTGGTAGTAGTAGTAGTCGACTAATAGTAATTTTTTTTTCTCTGCCCGTTTGTTATAGATGGGGCCATCAAAAAAGCCAATGATCAGGAGGAATGCTTCCCATTTTTTATTTATTTTTAGTTGGACCTTTCCTCATAAGTTTTACTGAAAGAGGAGGGAGGGTAAATGCCAAGGGTAGGGAAAAGGCTCTCTTAATATTTTCTGTTATATTTTCCCCTGTCTGATCTTAAGCCCTCTTGTTGAACCAATGATAGGGATGGGTCTTGCCTTAGTTTGCTTTTTTTTTTTTAAATATATGCAATATTATGGCTAATTCCTTCTCAGAATGCCGAATTCTGCACCTAATTTTTTTTAATTTTCTTGGGGACCATGTCCCCAAACCCCACTTCCAAGTTGCATACGACTTGTGCTGTGTTCCATCAGTATGAACTCATATATTTTCACCAAATCCAACATTTCAGGAACTTTTATTCCCAACTGCATTGGCCCTTGGCCCCTTACCCTAATACTAGGAAAATCAATGTTTGATATATGTAGGTAAAATATAAAAATAAATAATAAAAATCTACCACTGTCAAGTATAGAATGGTGCATCTTATTGCTGCATAGAATTATGTTTTTGTATTCTCATTCCTCTCCTATAATTTCGCCTTTCAACAATGAGAAAAACAAAACGTCTTCTCGACTTTTTTTCTAAGAAAAAAAAAGTTAAAAAAAATATTATTCCTATGAAACCTGATTTTTTATGCACTTGTAAACAGTCTGATAATGTCTCAAGATGCAAAAAAAATTTCGGGGGGGTTTTCAAACCAAAAGTAAATGATTATCTCCTTTATGAAAAAAAAAAGAACTCTCAACAGTATATTTATTTAATCTTTGGAAGATAAGAGAAAGATGTTATCTTCTTACCCTTTATTTTTTTGTGATTAAGAAATAATCTGTTTAAAAGTTCATTTAAATCATAGTTATCAAAATGTGAGGTTCAGAGAATATTGGTTTTTGATTTAAATATTTTATTTTATTTTTTATTAATTTAGGAATTTCCTTTGACCTCTGGCAGCCAACAGAATGTGCCTTACTAACACCACCAAATGGTGAGTATAATATGGATGTTAAGGTGGTACCTAACACCTTGACTAAAATAAATTGGTCTCGTTTAATTTTCATAAAATTTTGACAAAACAGATATGTAGGAAGATGTGGTATGAATGCCTGTAAATGAGACAACTCTCCATCCAAATAACAATTTATAAAAGTAAACCATTCTAGGTCAAGGTACGGCCTTTAACACGGAGCCTTGGCTCACACCGAACAACAAGCTATAAAGTGCTCAAAAATGTTTACTTTGACCAAATGACAAAAATGTAAAAATTTCAAAAAAGTTAAACCGCACACTTTATCGGGAAAAAATTTCTTGGACCAATACCATTTGAAAAACACAAACTTTGATCTTTGAAGAACTTAATATTTCTTGAACTATAGAACGTAATTTAAACGATTTTTACAGAGTTACCTCCCTGAAGTGATATGTACCACAAATTGTTCGACAGTTTTTAGATTGAGATGACAATCTGGAATTAAATTTCCATTGTATTAATATATGTGCAACAAATAGAAAAACAAAACAAGCATCTTAAATGCATAAAGAAAATGAGGCACTGCCCCTATGTATAATTACTTTTTAGTAGATTTACTCAAAACTGTATCGTAACATTGACTTCCATCTTCATGGTTTATTGGTCAATTTTAAGTTCCAAGTGTTAATAAAAGTACTTTTCTCAGATATAAGTTAATTATATTAATATATATATTTTGATTGTAGTTGTACATGTATCTCTTTGCCAAATTCAATTCAATCATGATCAGTAAAAGGTTTAGGGGCCGGTGTGTGTGCACTCTTGACTTTTTTTCTCATTTACTAGGCTGCAGTGTAAATTTAACTGGTAATGTGTCAGATGCATGCTCTTTCACTCCTGACTGTCAGGGAATTACATGTTGTCTTCCACTCAAATTTATCAATGGACAACGAAAGACCAGTGTTACATTTAACTTCATTTCTTGCACGGAGTTAGAATATAGCATTGAAAGAAAAGGTTGGCAGAAAAGTCTTGAAACAGGTTTGTTGAACTATTTTTATTAATATTTGCTCTTTTGTGAGATTTCTGTCTGGCAGGCACTTAACCTTATTTATATGAATCATTGATGATGTTGAGTTTATGTGATACCTGCAGTTACACCTTCATATTATATAGGCTACCAACATTGATTTAACTATGAAAAGTAAAGCAGGCAAGAAATGTCTGCCTGCATGTGCACTCTTGTTTATGTTTATTATGAAGTATTTTAATGACAAATGTCATTACTGACAAATCATTATTTTATAATATACATTTTTAGCTCACCTGGCCCAAAGGGCCAAGTGAGCTTTTCCCATCACTTGGCGTCCGTCGTCCGTCGTCCGTCGTCTGTCGTCCGTCGTCTGTCGTCCGTCGTCGTCCGGCGTCGTTAACTTTTACAAAAATCTTCTCCTCTGAAACTACTGGGCCAAATTACACCAAACTTGGCCAAAATCATCATTGGGGTATCTAGTTTAAAAAATGTGTCCGGTGACCCGGCCAACCATCCAAGATGGCCGCCATGGCTAAAAATAGAACATAGGGGTAAAATGCAGTTTTTGGCTTATAACTAAAAAACCAAAGCATTTAGAGTAAATCTGACAGAGGTAAATTTGTTTATCAGGTCAAGATCTACCTGCCCTGAAATTTTCAGATGAATTGGACAACCCGGTTTTGGGTTGCTGCCCCAGAATAAGTAATTTTAATGAAATTTTGCTGTTTTTGGTTATTATCTTGAATATTATTATAGATAGAGATAAACTGTAAACAGCAATAATGTTCAGCAAAAAAAGATTTACAAATAAGTCAACATGACCGAAATGGTCAGTTGACCCCTTTAGGAGTAATTGCCCTTAATAGTCAATTTTTAACCATTTTTCGTAAATCTTAGTAATCTTTTACATCTTCTCCTCTGAAACTACTTGGCCAAATTACACCAAACTTGGCCAAAATCATCATTGGGGTATCTTGTTTAAAAATGTGTCCGGTGACCCGGCCAACCATCCAAGATGGCCGCCATGGCTAAAAATAGAACATAGGGGTAAAATGCAGTTTTGGGCTTATAACTCAAAAACCAAAGCATTTAGAGCAAATCTGACAGGGGTAAAATTATGTAACAGGTCACGATCTATCTGCCCTGAAATTTTCAGATAAATCGGATAACCTGTTGTTGGGTTGCTGCCCCTGAATTAGTAATTTTAAGGAAATTTTGCTGTTTTTGGTTATTATCTTGAATATTGTTATAGATAGAGATAACTTGTAAACAGCAATAATGTTCAGCTAAGTAAGATCTAGAAATAAGTCAACATGACCAAAATCGTCAGTTGACCCCTTAAGGAGTTGTTGCCCATTTTATTCAATTTTTAACAATTTTCACTAATTTGGTAAATTTTTGTAAATTTTTACAAAATATTTTTCACTGTATCTAAAGGTCCAAGTTTATTATAGATAGAGAAAATTCTAAGTACCAAGAATGTTCAGTAAAGTAAGATCTACAAACACATCACTATCAGCAAAACACAATTTTGTCATGAATCCATCTGTGTCCTTTGTTTAATATGCACATAGACCAAGGTGAGCGACACAGGCTCTTTAGAGCCTCTAGTTTTAAATTAAGTGTGGCTTTTTTACATTTAAGTAATATGATGTAGAAATTCATATTTGTCTTTAAACAGCGGTTTTCTTGGAAGTATATGCCAAAACCATTTTTCATAATTACAGTCCAACCTCATTGTGTCGAACTCGGTCAATGATCAATGCATAATTACCTCTGATGAGTCGTACTCGGTTGATACGAATACTCGGTTAAGTCGAGTAAATTTTATAGTCCTGTCGAAGTAAAATCAATGTAAATTGACCCTGATGTCTCGAACTTCGAAAGTAAGAATTTTCGAAAGATGCAGACCTAATGATAAAAATTCAAGTGGGATGTATTTCTCATGTCAACTAATCATTTTCAAAAGAGATTAAAGCTGAGTAAACATACTTGTTTGTATAACAGTTAAAATGACATGTTTATGTTGACCACTAATTAACATTTTTGTTTTTTCCTTCAAGCGGAATGTTTGTGTGTCAAACATTTTTCACCTGAGATAAAAACGAAACAAATTTAAATGACCCAAGCCGAATTTAAAAGAATCATTAGATTTAAAACTCATTAATTACAATAGATAAAAGGATTAGGACAATTATAATAAATTCATGATAATTTAATGTAAAGCAGACGACCTCATCAGAGACCGCTCAGAACTTATTTCGTGCCGCGAGTGATTTTATAATTTATAGCGACTGACCTTTGTAAATATTTGTATAAACTATTGATTTTATTTGTGCATGATTTGTAACTGTACTTGTGTTTTTAATTATTACAAAGGACCAAAAATTGAGATTGAATACACAATTATAAAGTGTCATATAGAGAAAAAAAAGGCACACTGTTCATTGTATCTAGTTTACACACATCTCATACCGTATTTCATGCATTCCAAATTTATGACGACACACTCCACCTGGGATGAGTCGAATACTTTGGTCAGGTCCCTTCGACTTCGACACAACAAGGTTCGACTGTATTGCGAAAAAACTTAAAAAGTAAAAATCAAAAGTAAATTTTTAATATGGTGAAACACTTTTTACCTATTGCTGTGAATTTTGGTGAACTGCAAATAAACTGATTGGAGTTGATATATACTGGGTTGTATAAGTAAAATGGTATCAAATTGAAACACTCTACATAATTTTCCTGGACAAGGACATATAAATAATAATCTAATTTAACTCCTTGTTCTAAAGTAATTACAGACACCATAATAGCTATGGTATTATTGGATTATTTAAAGATACATTTCACCAGGAATGCTCAATGGCAAGCCTTATAATGGCTAGGAGAAACTTTAATTAATCATATGAATTTGACAGCAGTACTGAAAACATGCATTGAAGACCTGTTGGTGACCTTCTGCTGTTGTCTGTTCTGTGGTCAGGTTGTTGTCTCTATGACACATTCCTCATTTCCATTCTAAATTTTATTCCACTCATTTTTATACTAAAAATCAAATCAAAGTTATCTTAGAATAAGGAATAAATGTTAAATTCTGTAAAAAAATAAATATTTCAGATAAAGTAGTGACAGAGAATATAGGTGACACTTTCCAGTATAACTACAGCTTAACATCAGGATTTGATCCATCTAAATATGCAGTTACTGTAGACCTACAAGTTTGTTATCTGGCTGATGGATTTTGTAGGACCTACACATTAGTGGATGCTACTAATATTGCATGCATGTCAACAACACGGAAAAAGAGGCGTAGAAGAGCTACTACAGAGTATGTAATAAAACATAGTTACAGTTATCACACCTTTTTTGGCAATAATACTTTATCAACATCATTTCCTAAGATTTTTGTAAACAATGTGTACAAGAAGCCAGTTGTTAGTAGAACTGTTTTAGCTCACCTGACCTAAAGATCTGAAGTGTATATCTCGAGTCAAAAAGTTAAAACTGTCAACAGAATTAAACGACCATCAATTACAAGTAATTGATATTAAACCTCCAGAATGTTATTACTCTCCAGAAATAACAATTATTTTTATTAATTTCATATGCTTTATTGTAAAGATTACTGATAAGTTCTTTAATTGTAGTCAAGGAACTAGTTAAAAGGACAAAAAGAATAATTGTACAACATTTGATAGAAGACAAGATGAAACAATATTTGACAAATTTTTTGTGTACTTTTGAAAGCCAATAAATATATTAAAGAAACCTTCAAATGTTCACTGTTCAGTAGAAAACTTAAGCTGAGATGCATTTTTATGATATGATTGTCTACTATTTAATTTTTGTGGAGCGCCTGGCTTTGAATGGTGTAGAATTTATAATTTTATTCTGAAGAACTTTGCTGTGTTATAAACTTCATACAGCAACCATATTGATGGCTGCTTTGTTGGCCAACACTTTTCAAGTACTTGATATTCAATCTTTTACTAATTTCTAAATTTATTTTCTAAATGTGGTATGTGAAGTAAATGAATTGTTACCGGTAGCTGCTTTATTTTCTCATTACTTGGCGTCCATCGTCGTGGTTCGTTGTCATTCTTGTCCTTTAACTTCTACAAAAACGTTCTCTTCTGAAATAACTATTCCAAATTTACCTACACTTGGCCACAATTATTATTTGGGTATGTAGTTTGAAAAGTCAGTTGGATAACCCTGCCTGCCAACCTACAGAGCCCCCATGGCTAAAATTGAACACAAGGATAAAATGCATGTTTTGTCTACTATTTTGAGAAACCGTTATAAATAAAGAAAATCTGGCAAGGGCAGAAATGTTCAGATTGTTGAGCTCTACCAATTGTTTATAAACTGTGAATTCATTTATTTTCGTTGGTACCATTTTTCGCCAATTATCAAAGGAAAACTTAAATATTCATGGATATTTGATTTCGTGGATTTACTGAAGTCTGCATACAGGCCAATATATTTTTTTCCATTCGTTGTACATTTAATTTCATGGTTCACCTATACATGCACAAAAAATTGGTATCAAACAAATAATAATGAAACCACAGTACGTTAAAACTTTCAGACAACTTCTTATAGGAGTTATTGCCCTTAAAGGAAAAATTTTACCTTTTTTTTTTTTTTCATTTTTGCAAATAATCTTGTTAATTATGATTTAGATAGACAGAAATTTAAAATGGCAAGATTGATAAGCCAGGCAAGTTCTTAAAAAGAGTCATTCAAGATCGAAATCGTCAGTTGACTATTCATTAGAGTTACTGTGGATTCATTATGATTCGTTGGATATCAATTTTCATGGATTTCGTCAGAACAGATAAACCACAAAATAAAAGTTCAACGAATAGAAAATTTTCTATAGTCTTGTATTCAGATTTCAGCAAAACCACGAAATTGGATATCCATGAACATGCAAGTTTTCCTTAATCCACGAAAATTGGTATCTGCGAAAATAAATGAATTCACAGTATTGTCTTTTGATGATGATTATACCAATTATTTGTGTTTTTGCCTTATACAGATATCTTAAAAATTAAAAAAGATAGATAGAAACTTAAATAGGCAAAAACGATCATCAAGAAAAGACCTATGATTAAGACAATTATGGAGGAAAGTGATTGATTTTTGGTGTTTTAAGCAACTTTTAAGCACCCAATTTAGGCCATTTTGTGACGACCAGTTTTGATTGGTTGAGAAAGCCTGGGTGCCCAGAGAAAACCACAGACCTTCGATAGAAAAACTGACAATCCTAGTCAATAAAGAATGGTGTCGAGTGCACCCCCATAAGTGGGGTTTGAACTCACAACCTAAGTGTTGACTGGCTAGTAATTACAGTAGTAACTACTTAGACCCCTTCGGCCAACAATGCCCCTTCATATACAATAAAAGATGTAATAGATAAATAGACACTTAAATCACAAAAATGATCATCAAGTCATCAAGATCTACTAACAAGTCAAAAATTTTGCTTATACAGTTAGTAGACACCTGTCACTTGCTTTGTTTGAATATTGTACATTTAGTGCAATTGGGATGACATCCAATCAAATTAAAACATTAGCAGGTCTAATTGGAATTTTAGATGTATGATAATTTGTGTTATTGAAATCATTATTTATTTTATATTTCTGACATTTTCAGGCCCAAGGTTTCAGATTTCAAACATGGTATGAGAATTTTGATGAAAAGAAAAGCTTCTTCAAAAGAGTATAAAGATTACATTGACAAAGTGAAAAACCATGAGGTATGATCATGAATAATAAACTTATTGTACTGTAAGGAACAGATTCCTGAAAGCAGTAGGACCTGGAAGGCCAAATAAAATTTAGCCTAACTTTTGAACAAGCTAATCCCATAAAAATGTATTATGTCCCCCCTTTTTTAGCAAGGAGATGTGATGTGTATGCACTTGCATAACCTTGATTTTACATTAACCTTTAGCTCAAAATGAAATAATTAATATTTTCACCTTCAATGCATTTTCTTTTCAGGGTTATAACTAGTTTATCTTATGACATTTGATTTATTGGTGCATCACCCATCAACATTGTGTCGTATAGTATTTAGAGATTTTGTAAGTGCTCTAAAACATTCATCTCTTGCCAGATTTTACACAAAATGTATCTTTAATCAAGGCCTTGAAAAACTTCCACTTTCAGTGATTATCAAATATTTTTTGTAGTAGACTAGTTAAATCAAAATTAATATACATACAGTTAATGTCATCTGAGTATAATGTTATTATTAAAAAAAAAGTAAGTTTATTATTGTGTACTTTATATAAAGACAGAAAGGAGTAGCGGCATTAAGGCCTGGTTTTGGCCCAAGAAAATAAAATGTTTGATAACTTTTTTAAATTGGCACATAATCTTTAGAATTGCATAGGGTCAAGAAATATAAATGAAAAACATTAAGATTCTTATGTGATGACGTCACAATTACGTCATAATATGTACTGTTTTCACAAAAACGATGAAAATTCAGAATTTATGCAGTTTTCCATCTTTATTTCTGTTGTGGAAACATCGTGTGCAGCCAAGAAACAACAAAATAATTTAACTGAAGCTTTATTATTACTATTGACAAAATCTCACCAAATATAAAGTTGTTTCTTGGGTGCGCACATACTTTTCCAATCGAAAATATACTTAAAAATTTGATGAAAAACAAGGAAAATCACAAAATTTTACAAAATATGCAAATTAAGGCATGATTTGTTGCCATGATAACTTGTTCAATGTCCAAAACTATTTTGTTTTTCTGAATTCCTTCTACCTGGGATACTTTTCAGTAATTTAAAAATATGTATGATAACTTTTAAATTTGCAGTAAATTTTGGGCCAAATAAGGGCCTTATTGCCCCTACTCCTTTAATTCTAGATGCAGTTTAGTCACCTGTAGTTTGTCCATCTATATTATAGATTCAGATTCAGATTCAATAGTTTATTAAAGTCTCACCACATACAACATGATTATATTGTAAACCTATATACATATATATTATTCCTGTAGAAATTGTTCTGCTAATTATATAAGAAACATTTGATTTTGTTTAATTGTTAAATAATCAATGTAATCAATATGTAATCATTTGTATGAAATTTAACTTAATTGTACTGCTTAAATTATTGGGCTTCAGAATTGACAGTTATAGACTTTGTATTTGCTTGACAGTGATGAATTGTATCATGTGAGCATTTAGCATCAATACTACTTTTAAACCATTTAAGGAGGCTCGAGGGTATAAAAATTTCAGAAAAAAAATAAATATTTGTTTTTCATTTCAAATTTTATTTGTTACCTTTTGTAGTTGTTACTTATCATATGGTACAAAAATCATTCAAAACAAACAATTGGTGTTGGCCCCAGATGACTTTTAAAATGTATACATCATTGAAAAAGTTCCAAATTATCTCCCTTTGGTGGAAAAATGCCATTTTTTGGCTTTAAAATTGAAATATCTTTTTTAACTCATCGGTGACCTATATTTTTTAATATTATTTCCATATAAGCTGTACTTAAACTAAATTATTGTAAAATTTGAGCGATTTCTGTAATAAATTTCTTTCTTTTTTTTCGATATTACTTTATTTCTCCTATTACTTCAACAGAAAAAAAACCACCTTTACAAAAATGTATGCTTCTTTCGAAGTCAGATTGTGAGCGCAAATGAACGGTGACCCCACTTTTTTATTTTATTTTTCTGTTAACTATAAGATAAAGTTCATTTATAGAAAAATATAGAGAAATCCTATATAAATGATTTAGACCCGCGAACCCCCTTAAAAAACAGAACCTTAATTTGAATGTAGTTTGACTGCAACAAATAAACCTTTAGTCGAATTCAGGGATAACTCTGTATTATCCAGTTAACAATTGTTTCATACAACCTATTTTATTATTATGTCATAAAATTAGGGGTTCAGCTAAAGTTATTTGTTATTATTTAGCTGAACTTGGTGAAGCAAAATCTTAAAGGAGCTGTGCTGCCTGACACTGATACAAAAACAGGTTCGAAGTCTGCTATGAAGGCTCTTGGATGGAACAATCCTGCTACTATTAGATTATCAGTTGACACACAAGCAAGTGGATCAGTTACGGGAGGTAAATATCTTCTTTTTATGCCCCATTTATGGGCATTATGTTTTCTGGTCTGTGTGTCCATTCATCCATCCGTCTTTTGGTCAGGGTATTTTTTTATGAAGTTGAAGTGCAATCAACTTAGTACACATTTTCCCTATGATATGATTTTTCTAATTTTTATGCCAAATTAGAGATATTACCCCATTTTTACAGTCCACTGAACATAGAAAATGATAGTGCCTATGGGGCATCTGTGTACTATGGACACATTCTTGTTTGCATATTGCATTTGGCGTTTACAGTTGAGTTCCCAAACGTAGCTGCTGTACATTTAGAAAGATGTTTAAAATTTAGAAGTATTATTCACTTTTTGGCTAACCTTATCAGATTCTTCTAAAAAGGAATGGTTTCAATTTCAATGTTTTATTTTCAACATAACAGAGTGGTTTTAAAGTACAGTCAAACCTTGATAATTTGAAGTATATTTCGAGTGGCTGAGGTTTGAGGTTGTGAGTAGCAACATGTTTTCCCATTTCAATACTGAACATTGCATTGCCAACCTTGTTTGTTAAGATTGATGATGTTTATTAATACTTCCTAGTCCTAATCCATGTGCATTGATATTACATATAGCATTAAACAAATGATTTATTTTGTAAAAACGACTTTAAGAACTCAACATTCGTAGATTATTCTTTTTAATTCTCATTTTCAAATATGCAATTCTTGTAAGTATAAACTGTATAAATAAAATTTTTATTTATTTCTTCATTCTTTAAAAAATGTTTGAAGTTTAAAAATTGAATTGATTACATTATGCTTAATGTTTAAATCATTCAGTATATATGCATTGAAACCTTGGTTTTACACTTATCAATGAATGTGTCAGCATTAAAGGCAATGACTGCTGTAACCAACTCCTATTTGATTGACAGAAAATTTGAACCAGTTTTCAATTGGGCTTGTTTCTAGTTTTGTATTGCACCTTATGATTTGGTCTATATTCCATTCAATACAGGGTGTTTGGCAATTTTGCAGTTTATACTTCATGGCTTTAAGAAGTGTTTCAGCAGTATATTCTTTGAATTTCTGTATATAGAAAATATTTATGGTATGAATCTATCTGTCCAGGTGTTTTACACATCAAAAGATGCACCATCAGTTGACAGAAATATCAATACTAATATCAGTTGAGGGATTCCATTTTGAAAGTATGTAAATTTCATGTCGGTCATTAACGGAATGTCCCCAATAATTGCCTTTATTGCCTTACGTTTCAAAGTTTAATAAGTGATAAAAAACTGGATTTAACAACTAAATAGTCCAACTCTTAACCATTATTTGTCATTAAGGTTATTATGTATTCAAACATTCATGATTCAGAATTTCATTGGCCAATCTTAGCCATATGGAATACAACATTTTTTTACTGTTTCAAGTCCTTCCGTCCATCTTTCTGTCCTTCAGTCTGTCCCATTTTTGTTACTTCTTACTGTCATGTGAATTTTATGAAACAATGCTAAGAAACAAAACTAGCCAAAGGAATAGTTTGAATTCAATCGGGCAGCAAGTTCCTTAACGTTCTTAGAGTTATGCCCATTTCTAATTAGAAAAAATTGTATAATCTCACACATATATACATCTTCATTTTTATGCCCCACTTACGATAGTAGAGGGGCATTATGTTTTCTGGTCTGTGCGTTCGTTCGTCCGTTCGTTCGTCCGTCTGTCCGTCCGTCCGTCCGTCCTTCTGGCCCGCTTCAGGTTAAAGTTTTTGGTCAAGGTAGTTTTTGATGAAGTTGAAGTCCAATCGACTTCAAACTTAGTATACATGTTCCCTATGATATGGTCTTTTTAATTTTAATGCCAAATTTCACGGTCCACTGAACATAGAAAATGATAGTGCGAGTGGGGCATTTGTGTACTGGGGACACAATCTTGTTTAATGTACTGAATATATTTTAATTTTTATGCCCCACCTACGATAGTAGAGGGGCATTATGTTTTCTGGTCTGTGCATCCATTCATCCGTCTGTCAGTTCGTCTGTCTATCCCGCTTCAGGTTGAAGTTTTTGGTCAAGGTAGTTTTTGATGAAGTTGAAGTCCAATCAACTTGAAACTTAGTATACATGTGCCCTATGATATGATCTTTCTAATTTTAATGCCAAATTAGAGAATTTATTCCAATTTCACGGTCCACTAAACATAGAAAATGATAGTGCGAGTGGGGCATCCGTGTACTGTGGACACATTCTTGTTAATCATTTCTTTATTGCTGAAAATTATTAGTCAGAGACAGGCATTATTTATAAACTATTGTTTTGTAAAATGGTATTGATAAGATCAAATACACATTAAATAAGTGAAAATATTTTAAGGTATAAAGGAATATTTACCAAAATAAATTAGAAAAAAAGATATGTAAAGAAAAAATAGGGTATATTCCCAAAGCACCTGTTTAAAGATTAAGATGTATATGTTACAGTGAATTTGTATAATCAGGGATTATGTAGAATCCCTGATTATTCAGGGAATATGTAGAATCACTAAAAACATTAGTAATTATATATAATCCCTGAAAATGACCAGTGATTTTACATAATCACTGAACATTTTAATAGTTATTCTACAAATTCACCAAATTCCCTAATATGATTTCAGGGATAATGAATGATTTAATGATCCTTTGTTTGATAAAAAAAAATAATATAGACAAATTGTAATTTTTGTCTTTCATATTCCTTGCCAGATTAAATAGTTTTGCTTTTATAAACACAGAGGATGATCTAAGAGATATAAACACAGGGTTTCGAGATAAAGTTGAAGACTTCAAAATTAATAATATCAACATTCCCTTTATAGCAAAAGCTTTACATGTGTTTTTTGTTTATTAAAAGCCAGCGTCAAATGGATAGTCATGCTCTATTTGTAAATCCACAAAGCATGTTATTTGTGATACATGTAAGCAAATGGTAAAGAAGATTATGGAACATCTGTTTTGTGTTTTTTCTTTCTTTTTCAAATGAACAAGAAATGCAAACTGAGAACTTAGGCATCTGAATGTATAGAAAAACAGGCAGAACTTAGGATTGACAAATAGAACAAAATTTTAGAGGAAGCTTGCATTTGGTGTAATATTCTCATAGCAATTCCACAGGGTAAAAAAGGAAAGGGAAACCCCAAAAAACATATAAATGAAAATTGTTCTAAAAAGTCTGAAAAAGGATATCGCCTGGCCACAAAACATGGTATCTTTTTTGGTCGAACCAGTTCAAGGTCGCAAATTCCCATTTTATATTTTTTTGGGGGAAGGTACCTTCATATGTTTTTACTGAACACTTCATTTCTCTTAGGCGTGTCATTAAAATCTGATTTGATATGTGCAGGAAAAGTTTTTAAAATGTGGATATTGTGGTTAAAACAGATGTGAAGCATATTATTTTAATATATTGTGTTTCACATTTTAATATAGTGTGCCTAACATTTTAAAAAATTGGGGTTATCATTTTGATATATTGTTCTTAACGTTTTTTCTAGTGATTATACATAATTTCTGAAAATTTTAATGATTATATATAATCACTAAACTGGCCAGTGATTCTACATAATCACTGATTATACAAATTCACTGTAACATATATACTTTAGGATGTATTGGTATTATCTTTCAGGTGATATTATTCAAAGAATGTTAGGGGCCACACCAGACATTCGCGGGAGGACTAAACAAACATTTGTTGTTGGTTATGGTTTGACAAATGCAGGAGTTAGACTTCTTGGACAGAAGCTGGCTAACATGACTATTGGAGATATAGAAAATCTGCTAGATATGAAGAATGTAGATCCAGTTGAAGTATCTAAACTGATTGATGAGCTAAGAGATTTATTCAAAGCTTTGGTAAGCTATATGGAAAAAACCTATGCAGATTTCCCTTACATTGCTATAATATATCTACTGTGGATTCATTTATTTTTGTGGGTACCAATTTTTCGTGGATTAAGGAAAACTTGCATGTTAGTGGATATTTAATTTCTTATTTTGCTGAAGTCTGCATACAAGCATATAGAAAATGTGTAATTCATTGAACATTTTATTTCATTGTTCATGCACCTGTAATAAGTAAATAATAATAAATACAATATTTATTGAGCGCATTATATAACAACAATTACTCTAAGCGCTTCACATTTGAAAATATATATAAAATACAAAAATACATAAAACATAGATTACAAAGCACTAACTTAAAAGAATCAAACAACCATATAAAAATTTATAAGTTACTTAAAAGAAAGAAATAAAAGAAATTAAAATACATGTTCCCTAAAATATACAAAACTGTCTACAACTAATGCAGTCAATTAAAAATAAATAAAATCTACAAGAAATCCTTAAAAGCAGTTTGAAATAAATGAGTCTTGAGTTGCTTTTTAAAAACATCTAAATAATTTACACTCTGCAAAGACGATGGCAAATTGTTCCAGAGTGACAAAGGTGCAGCCATGTCAAAACGCCTCACACCGTAGCTTTTCGTTTGAAAGTCATTCAGAGGATGTAGGATCATACTATTTTCTGACGTGAGGGATCTACTGGGCTTGTATGGCGTAATTAAATTTTGAAGGTAACTAGGAGCCTTGCCATGCTGTGCTTTGTACGCATATAAAAAGTTTATATTGGCAACAGTAATGTATGGGTAGCCAGTGTAACGATATTAAAACGTAAGGCGTAATTGAGTCATATTTCCTTTTTCGTGTAATCAAACGTGCTGCTGTGTTTTGGACCCGCTGCAATTTACTGAAAATGTTGGTGTTAGTACCGTACAACAATGCATTGCATAATAGTCCAGCCTTGATGTAACTAGGGAGCACACTAGTGTTTTACAGGCTTCAACTGTACCCAAGAAATCCTAGAAAATTGGTATCCTATGAATAATATTAGTTATATAGTGTGCTAGTGACCTAATACAATATATATGGGGTCATTAAATTCCATATGGGGTGAGAGCAATGCTTGAAATCCCATATTGAATATACTTACCAACTATATATATATATTATAAAAGTTAACATGTCATGTGGTATATAGACTAGCCACCTATCAAAGTGATCAAGATTTCAATACTTAGTATTAACAACTTACTTCCACTGGTCTATTCAAAAACAAATGCCAACAATATACTTGTTAGCTTTAAATGTGTTAATAAATTTATTTCAATTGTTCATCATCAATTTCTTTGTCTGTTGAAACCTTTAAGATTTTTCCTCAACACCGTGTAGTTTTTATAAAGGGATGTAACACCACTACTAATCGAATATTGAAACAACCCCAGCTTTAACTAACCTATACAGATATAGGAAGATGTGGTATGAGTGCCAATGAGTCAACTCTCCATCCAAGTCACAATTTATAAAAGTAAACCATTATAGGTGAAGGTTACATTCTTTAACACAGAATACATTGGAATATACAGGGTCTCCATGAGGTTGCTTTTAATCAATCATATTCCTAGAAATGTATAGGAGGTAATATGATAATGAATCCACAGCAACATTTTTGTCCACTCTTCAAAAATCACAATACTTTCTGCATTTACAGTCATTTGTAATTAAGGTATAAAATAATCAAAAGGTTTAGGTATTTAGTATGTCCTTACAGCTAGTTAATATGTTTCTTAAACACTAATTTCTGTGATGAAAAGATCATTATGATATGTGATATGAGGTTTTTCTATCAAGTAAAATATATTACAAATACAATTCTTCAAAGCAAGAATGCATGAAATTAGAATTAAACTTAATAACATGTCTGCAAGATAAATGTACAATATTAGGTCAATGTCAGAAAAAATATAAACTCTTTTGTATGAGTCTAAGAAACTGGGGATGGGCGAGGTAATATACCGAGCCCTTCCCTAGTTTTGTGCCGAATACAGAAAAGTTTATATTTGTATGACATTGACCTAATATTGTTTTTATACTGCAACTTAAATTAATACATTGATAGCTATTTAAAGCTATTTAAAATTTTAACACAAATTTCAAACTTATTTATAAATATTTATATTGATGATAACTGAATGATATAGTTACTTAGCATGATCAAGCCATTAATACACATACAGAGACGTGCAAAAAATATTAATGGCAGCGTGTTTACGTTTCAAAACAAAAGTTGCAAAGTTCATGATTGCTCTGTAAATAAATCAACCAATGAAATACAACAAAAATAAAAACTTACCTCTAATACTTTGTTATTTAAAGTGTCCTTTAAGTTGATTACATTTAATTATCCTTTTCTGGATTGACTTGTATAAGCAATGAATAAAGTCAGGGGTAATACTGATCCAAATATAGTGGATTTCTTGGAACAATTCATTTTTTGCTCACCTGGCCCAAAGGGCCAAGTGAGCTTTTCTAATCACTTTGCGTCCGTTGTCGTCGTCGTCGTCCGGCATCGTCTGTTAACTTTTACAAAACTTCTCCTCTGAAACTACTGGGCCAAATTAAACCAAACTTGGCCACAATCATTATTGGGGTATCTAGTTTAAAAAATGTGTCTGGTGACCTGGCCAACCAACCAAGATGGCCACCATGGCTAAAAATAGAACATAGGGGTAAAATGCAGTTTTTGGCTTATAACTAAAAAACCAGAGCATTTAGAGCAAATCTATAAGCGGTAAAATTGTTTATCCGGTCAAGATTCATCTGCCCTGAAATTTTCAGATGAATCGGACAATCCATTGTTGGATTGCTGCCCCTGAATTGGTAATTTTAAGGAAATTTTGCTGTTTTTGGTTATTATCTGGAATATTATTATAGATAGAGATAAACTGTTAACAGCAATAATGTTAAGCAAAGTAAGATTTACAAATAAGTCAACATGACCGTAATGGTCAATTGACCCCCTAAGGAGTTATTGTCCTTTATTGTCAATTTTTAACAATTTTCATAAAATTTGTAAATTTTTCTAACATTTTCCACTGAAACTACTGGGGCAAGTTCATTATAGATAGAGATAATTGTAAGCAGCAAGAATGTTCAGTAAAGTAAGATGTACAAACACATCACCATCACCAAAACACAATTTTGTCATGAATCCATCTGCTTCCTTCGTTTAATATTCACATAGACCAAGGTGAGCGACACAGGCTCTTTAGAGCCTCTAGTTTCTCTGCACCATGCAAGTCTTTTTTTACTATTGACTTCCCAGATCACGATTTCTTTCTTATTTACACACCTGTGATATCCATGTTTATGTAAATGATGCTGAATGGTATGTTTAGACACGGGAACACAATTTTCTTCATTAAACTTGTTTGTTATGTCACACAAAGAATTTACTCCTCCGACTTATCTTTACAATGCATTCTATCTTGCAGTAGTCACAGGGTTTTACAAACAATGATCGGCCACTTCTTGGTAGACCTATGTCTATAAATTTCCAAACATTGTCAATAACTGTTGACTTTGGAATTTTTTAAAGTATGTCAGCAATTTTTTGGCGGGAAAACAATTCTGGAACATTTCCACAATCATATTTTTAACATCCATTGACAGTTCCTGACCTTTTCTATCCATCTTGTTACTTTACTTGTTTAAACAAAACAATAATGGCAGACAATAACAAATGTTACATTATGGAATAAGCCCATGAGATGCACAAGGTTAAGAGATTATTACAGTAACAGTGACGTGATTGAAGTGGGGCAAGGCCATTTAAAAGTCAGTCAGCTGTAAGAACATAAACACGACACCATTGTGACCAAATACTTTTTGTACGTCTCTGTATTTATAATGGAAAAAAATAAAGAACAACTTAATCCATCCCTTTTATGACAGTTGTAAAAGCTACTGAAATTCTATGCCTTACAAATTATTAAATGTAGAAAAGTATAATTGTAAAAGTTTTTTTTTTGTCTATTTTACTTTCTGAATATTCTATTTTGAAGAAGTTTTGCCAATTCCCCTGCTGAGACATTGAAAATGATCAAAAAATTGGATGAAACTGTAATAATGTTTTTAAATGGTGTTGGATAAATTTATTAATAGTCGTGTTCATTACCAATCCCAGCAAAACATATTAATACCTTTGTCAATAAGTGACTTATATATTGCTTCCGGTATAGACTTTTTTTTAAAACAAATATATTGCGTAAATTATACATTTATTTTGTAGTTATTTTCATCATCACCTGATTTGACCTTTCTTTGGTAAAATAATTACTGTTAGAAAGGTGTATGTCTGTTATAAGCTGAGGTTATAAGATTATAATGATGTGTGGTAATCAAGTAGAAGTATTCCATGTCCAGTGATGTAAAAATGATTAAGCTGCACCTGGTGTAGCACAATACAAAGATTTTTTTCCCTTCCAATCACTAACCTTTAAAATGCTGTAACTTTCTTATGAATGCATAGAAAATAATAAAAGAGGTATATATAGATAGATAAAAAACTAATCTTTTAAATGAATGCAATATTTTTATTTTGCAATCATTATGTAATCAATTATTATGTAATTAGTGGCAAAATCTGGGTAAGTTCACTTGAATGAATTTAGCTCTATCATCTCTTTAACTATACAGAAAATTTTAACGGAATCTTAATCAACACATCATGGGCTTCAAAAGGTTTTCTCAGATTGTCACTATGGTGTTCCATTCTCTCATAAATCTCTAATTAGTGTAAACATCCTAACCACATAAAAGAAGATAATGTTCAATTAGGTGTAAAATTTGTTCTATACATTCTATCTGAAATCTGAGACACCCTTTTGTAGATAATGGCCATAGGAACAATATATAATAAAATCAACCCTCTAGGGATACCTATGCAGAAGCTAATTTCATTTGAAAGTGGAAATTTGGTGAAAAATATTTTAGACACAGTTAACATTATAATTGGTTACATAATTGTTGCATAATACTAACATTGCATTTATTTGAAAGAGTAATCTGTTAGCTATCCAAAATTACCACTTTTATAAATTTTCAAGCATTATTA
Source organism: Mytilus galloprovincialis (assembly GCF_965363235.1). NCBI lineage: Eukaryota > Metazoa > Mollusca > Bivalvia > Mytilida > Mytilidae > Mytilus > Mytilus galloprovincialis. The sequence continues at coordinate 39,332,613 of NC_134850.1, read as the reverse complement.
AGAAATTTACAGCATTTTAAAACTTGGGAATTGGAGTTATAAAATCTTTGTATTGTGCTACCTTACCAATTTTATTGCAAAACAGGCATTTTAATAATTGATGTCTCTTGGGTGATCTTGGAGGCAAAAATATTTTAAATCCAAAATCTGGTACAAACAATGGAGAGGGGATCAAACCAAAGAAGACCTAGAGATAAGCCAAATCTGGAAAGAAATCAGAGTTTTGCATATTTATAAACATGTTTTGTTAGACTTTGCTTTCAGATTCCGAAATTATTATTTTACAATTTAAACATTGTTATTTCATAGAAAGAAAAAAATTTCTTCTTACAGTTATCAGAGTTCTTGAAAGAGATAGCCGGAGCAGATTCAGATTTTTTGGAATCGGAGGAGTTTGATATGTTGGGAGAAATTCCAGTGCATGCTTATTCAAGACAAATTGATTTTCCTCCTGCAAGAATACCCATTGCTGCCATTATTGTTTTGAGTTTTAGTATGTTTATTTATTATTCTTGCAAAATAATGAAATTAGTCTCTAAAATTCATGCAAACATAAATTTCTTTGATGTAGATTGATACTCTTACACAGTACCTACTTAAGTAGTGGGGTTATATTATAAAAGGCCATTCATGTCAAAAACCAGATAAGTAACATGTTATAAGTGTTAACATTAAGCGTGATATTCTCATTTACAGGGATAAATACAGGTTTAACAAGTTCATAAAATATTTAAATGTGTAAAGCACAAAAAAAAAATTCTACTTTCGTCTCAAAACTTAGGAGATGAAATAGCTGTTTAATATTAGATGTGTTAAAAGATTATTTGGTGTATGGAATGATTGTAAGGTCACTGTACATGTCTAGCTGGCAGGTGTCATCTGACCTCATTTTCATGGTTCTGTGGTCAAAGTTAATTTTTTGAGTTTTAGTCTTTTTTTCTAAAACTATATGCAATAGCTAGGTTAACTATATTTGGTGAATGGAAATATTTTATGATCTATATGTCAGTCTGGCAGGTTTTATTTGACCTTGACCTCATTTTCACGGTTCATTCCTCAGTGTTAAGTTTTTTTGTTTTGGTCTGTTTTTCTTAAACTATAAGCAATAGGTGAACTATATTTGTTGTATGGAAGAATTGTTAGCTGTACATGTCTGCCTGGCATGGTTCATCTGACCTTGACCTCATTTTCATGGTTCATTGGTCAATGTTAAGTTTTCTTGGTTAATGTAAAGTTTATGTGACAGTTGTAATAAAGCTTTATATTTAGGACTATCAACATAATCATATCAATGATTAGTAAAGAAGGCGAGACATTTCAGCGTGTTCACTCTTGTTTTAAATATCTAAGGTTTTTTTTTGCCCCACCTACGATAGAAGAGGGGCATTACGTTTTCTGGTCTGTGCCTCTGTCCGTCCGTCCCACTTCAGGTTAAAGTGTTTGGTCAAGGTAGTTTTTGATGAAGTTGAAGTCCAATCAACTTGAAACTTAGTACACATGTTCCCCATGATATGATCTTTCTAATTTTAATGCCAAATTATAGTTTTGACCCTAATTTCATGGTCCACTGAACATAGAAAATGGTAATGCGAAGTTAAGGTTAAAGTTTTGGTTAAAGTTTTTGGTCAAGGTAGTTTTTGATGAAGTATTTTATTTCCAAATTAAAGTTTTGACCCCAATTTCACGGTCCACTGAACATAGTAAATGACAGTGCAAAGTTCAGGTTAAAGTTTTTGGTCAAGGTAGTTTTTGATGAAGTTAAAGTCACATCAACTTGAAACTTAGTACACTTGTTCCCTATGATATTATCTTTTTAATTTTTATTCAAAAATTAAAGTTTTGACCCCAATTTCACGGTCCACTGAACATACAAAATGATAGTGCGAGTGGGGCATCCATGTACTGGGGATACATTCTTGTTTCAATTGAAAATATTATAATCAATTGAGCATTAGAAGTAAGTATGTGTAGTTAAAAAATCTAAATATACTCTCTGAAATATGCAGTTTTCCAATAATAAAGCAGTAGATTTTGCTGGATCCGATCAGAAATATATCTGTGGTAACAGTTTTATACTTTTAATGCAGTGCTCAATTTTGTTTATGTTGCAAAATGCAGTTGAGTGAAAATGATTGTAACATATATGATAAAGTTCCAGTTTTTATAAGTAGCTGTACCGTGTGATGCGTTTTCAGATTCATCACTCAACAACTTCATGTTAACCAAATACTTGCATCATTTTACAAATGATGTCCAAGTTGAAAATTTAGTCACATTTTTCTCAGGAATTACATTACAAGGATTTCTGAAATTTGGTTCAAAGTTTGTATAAGTCAGCTATAAAGTGTGATGCTTTTTCAGATTCATCACTAATCATCTTTCTGTTTACAGTCAAGTATTTGGCGGGGATATCATCAGTGAGCAGTAGCTCCCAGTTTTACTTGTTCAATTATAGTTGAATGCATATTTGCCCTGTCTTATTATTTTATAATAAAGTGAACTTTTGACATGAAATTCAAAGCTGACAATGAATGTGATATATTATTTAACTTTTGTACCTATATTTTGATAAAATCTCCAATTTGGCTTTCTAAAATTTAGGATGAAGATACATGTGAGTATACTTTACAGTTTAATGTGTTTTCACATTCATTGCGTATTAACTTCCTAATTACTGAATACTTATACATTGTACCAGTAGTTTGTATCATTTGGCAGCAATAGCTCACAGTCCTAAGTATATATGACCACATTCATTTATTGTAGAAGTTGGTGTTGCTATACGCTATGGTATATCTTTGAAAGTAGGATTAAATATTATGGGAATGAAGGGAATAGCTGAGATAACACCATATGCTTCAGTATTTGCCTACGGAGAATTATCAATTGGAATTTTGGTATTACATGCCAGTCTAAGACTTGAGGGACATGTAGTGGATGTGAAATTTCCAACCAGAGGAGAACTGGCATTCAATAAATTTCCTCTGGATGTGGGGTAATATCACTTATCAAATTATACTACTTTAAGTGTTACAGTGCGGTTGTTGTCTCTTTGACACATTTTTAGTTTTCATTCTCTACTCTATTGGTTATAAAAATATTACTATACCTGTCTGGAGGTATATAATCTGTAATGAATAATTGTGACTGTTGGATATACAATTCATATAGATAAAAAAAGATTCAGTTGGATTTTACATGGAAAATGTGTATGTTCCAGACCATATGAGTATTTTGACCATACGCGTATGGTCATGACCATATGGGTATATACTCATATGGTCCGACCATACGCGTATGGTCGGGGTAATTAACACTCTGTTACATTTTACTTTTAATACTTCTAAACTCTTCATATGGTATGACTGTTGCTTAAAAAGATGCTATCATATAGGTGAGTTTATTATTATATTATAATAAAAAGATAAGCTAAATAAAACTTAGAATTTTTACATAGTTAATTTTACTTACTTGTCAAAACTATAATGAACACATTTTATTCCGATGGTCATTACCAATGGTTATTCAGGGCCGTTACTAGCTCCTTTTAATACTGAGGCAAAATATATTCGCCGATCGTAGCGAGGCCAAAAAAATTTGTCGAGGGGGCCCCCAGAAGCTCTAAGAAAAATAACGCAAAATCGTGCATTCTGAGCGTTTCCACGACTCTTTCTTACATAGAAACGCAAATCATTTTTAGATATTTTTTCCACAATATTCTGGTCTCAAAGCAAAAACATAGATTCATTGTTATTTAAGACTAAAAGTTTTAGGGAAATTCAAAACATTAAAAGACCGATATGTAGGATAAAGCAAAAATCGTATTTCTCATAATCATTAATACCGGATCTGTCTGTCTGTTCTTGTCTTGTATTGTGCTGACTTGAGATTTTTTATGACCAGATTTAAATATAGTGACAGTCATTAGTGCAGTAATATACGTTAAATACTGGTACTGCTCATGTCGACACTAGGGACCATATTGACCTTGTTTTACGGTATTTATGATTCGTTCATTATTGAAGACCCTCCAGCAATTATCAAGATGAAGAACAGGAATAAAAACTTTGACCATTGATCATTTGTATTTTTTTCTATACATTGACATTGTGTGCGATTAGCTCCCGTGCACGTGTACTTCATATTCCTTTATTTTCTGTTAAAGGGTTTGAACACGACTTAATGCAAATTTAACCCTTGAATGTAAAAGGTCATATGGCAATACATTGATGTTTTTTTCAACAAATGATTTGATACCGTGAAATTGGTGGTCTTACTTTAATTTAAACCATGTCAGCTATCTAGTTTTATCCACAGGCGCTTGGATATATGATTTTAATTTTGTTGTTGATTAAGATATTCAATTTTCTATATTTATAATACATATCTATCACTTCTGTGCATATTCACCTACAGAAAATACCTAATTTTCGATCCATACTTAGAAAAATTGGGTATGGTTTTATATACAAGAAAGAAAGTTTCGTATTCTTTGATATCAAGTTCAATTCTCCATGCAGAAACGACCACTTTTTTCTGTGTTCAGTAGCATCGTATATTCTTAAAATATTTTCTCGCATAATGCCTTGACATCGGTGGACATGCAACATTACACAGTGTAACACGTTTACAAATGAAAGTAAACACTCAGGCTAGTCATTAAGTAGGACAATAAATGAAAAAAAAGACAAACCCGGGACACAGAAGTACAAACAATAGACCATCAACTCTGAAAATCAAAAGTAAAATAGAAACAAGATTACGAAAAATATGCAGGGGCGACATCAGAGAGTGAAAAGAACTTGCTTCTTGCAAGACACTTTCAGTGAAAACAATTTGATATGAAGACAATCATATGAAGACAATCTTTTGTTTTAGTTTTTTTTTTTTTTTTTTTAATTTAAAACATGAGGCATTTGCCTCATTTGCCTCAATGTAGTTACGGCCCTGTTATTACTGATTTGTTATTACGCGTGAATAGCAATATGTCGACTTAAAAAAATAAATTCCAAAAATTTCTTAATGAACTGTTACACAAATGAAGAAGTCACTGGAAAGTAACATAGTTTATTTAAGTTGTCTTGTGAATATGGTGTATTGCAGTCATGTTATGATATTTGAGATCTAGAGCTTCTTAAAAACACCGTAGACTTTTGGAATGACCAAAGACCTCGGTATCACTGTACACAGCTACATAAAGGCTAGCTTTTCACTCGCAAACTAAAGGTGTAAATGAAAAGGATCATGCACAACCAAGACTTGCAAATGCAAAAAAGCTATGGTACCATGTGGAAGTAAATGTCACCCCAAGCCTTCATGCAAGAATGCATTTTAGCGATTTAGGGATGTAGCGATGAAAACTAACTATGTCATCAATATTTAAATTGTACGTAGTATTTGAATTATAAAATAATACATTGTCATGTAACCATCATTGTTTTTTAGTTAAAGTTTTTGTATAATTATTGAAACTTTTATAATGTAATTTAAAAAAAAATATACCTACATTTTAAATACTCATATGGTCTGGCCCGTTAATAACCAAACAGGTTTCTCACCATATGAGTATACACATATGGTCATGATCATATGCATATGGTCCAAATACTCATATGGTCCGGAACATGTATATAAGTGGGCAAAGCCATTGGCACATTTAAATCTCTCTTTTGAGCTTACCTATCCCAAAGGGCTAAGTTCAATCTAATGCCATCAATTGGCCACGACTGTGATTGTCCATTAACTTTTACAAAAAAAAATTCCTCTTAAAACAACTAGAAAACTTTAAACTAAAGTTGGTGCCAATCCTTATTTTGGTATCTTGTTTAAAATATGCTCTCAATGATCTCGCTGGCCAACCAACATGGCAGACCTGGCCAAGAAAAAGATAATAAATAAGAAATTAATTTTACTACTTTATTCTATTTTAAAGATAGAACATAGTGGTAAAATGCATTGTTTGTTTACTATGCCCGACCTACTATAGAAGAGGGGCATTATGTTTTGGTCTGTGCGTCAGTTTGTTCATTCGTCCATCCATTTGTTTGTCTCTCTGTCCCACTTCAGTTTAAAAATATGGTCAAGGTAGTTTTGATGAAGTTGAAGTCCAAGCAACTTGAAACTTTGTACATAATTTATGTTCCTTAGGGAATAAAATATTAACTTCAAAGTGGGGAGGGGGTGTATTTTCTTGAAAGAAAAAAAATTCTGATCCCAAATTTGATTATAAAAAATCTGTTCAAGCAGATGACCAAAAAACAATTTTGAATGCAGATTCCCATCATACCTTACAGTGTTTAATTTTAAAAATAACTTTAGTTTAAGTGAATTGATCTCTTTGAATTTTTACCAGAAGGTTCAATACCACTAAAGGAAGGTTGGGATTGATTTTGGGGGTTATGGTCCCAACAGTTTAGAATTATGGGCAAAAAAGGGGCCGAAATAATCAATTGTATCAAGCACATTAATATTGTGTCCATTTTTGCCCCAACTGTTCAGGGTTGAACCTCTGTGGTTGTATCGAGCTGCGCTCAGCAAAACAATTTATTAGAAGTTACTTTTTAATGCCCCACGTAGATAGTAGAGGGGCATTATGTTTTCTGGTCTGTGCATCCGTTCGTCTGTCTGTCTGTCTGTCCGTTCGTTCGTTCGTCCGTCTGTTGGTTCGTCTGTCTGTCCCGCTTCAGGTTAAAGTTTTTGGTCAAGGTAGTTTTTGATGAAGTTGAAGTCTAATCAACTTGAAACTTAGTACACATGTTCCTTATGATATGATCTTTCTAATTTTAAAGCCAAATTAAACTTTTGACTCCAATTTCACGGTCCACTGAACATAGAAAATGAAAGTGCATGTTTCAGGTTAAAGTTTTTGGTCAAGGTAGTTTTTGATGAAGTTTAAGTCCAATCAACTTGAAACTTAGTACACATGTTCCCTATGATATTATCTTTCTTGCCTAATTATATTTTTTATCCAATTTCATGGTCCATTGAACATGGAAAATGATAGTGCGAGTGGGGCATTCGTGTACTTTGGACACATTCTTGTTTTTAAATGCTGATTAAGGAATATCTATTTTTGGCCATGATTATGTATGTCATTTTCTATTTTATGACTTTTATGATGTATTCTTTTCTATTTGTATTAATAGTTTTTGAAGGCCTCATGGAAGATTAACATGTCATTGTTAAATGTGTTACCTTCGTTAGATAAAGAATTTTTATTATTTCATTATTTATCATTAAATTGCATTATTATGGTTGCAAACTCCATAGGAAATTTGAATTGAGATTATGACCATATCTTGAGGGAAAACATTTTTTTAGAGGGAAAAGGAGGGAGGGGGGTGGGAGAGGTGAAAAGAAGTTAGTCACAGCATAGTGTATTTGCAAAAAGCAAAAAAAAAGGGGTAAATATTTATTTATTTTAAATTTTTTTGGGGGGGGGGGGGGGGAAGGAATTCGAAGTAGCACTAAAGCAAAAAATTAAATATAAAAAATATAAATTCTAATCCTATAACCAATTCTAAGTTCTTTGACTACAGTTATTCTGTGTCATAAACCTACTATGTGTCAAATATTTTATCACATTCCAAATTCAGACCTGTATCAAGCGCTAATATTGTGTCCATTTTTGCCCCAACTGTTTAGGGTTGGACCTCTGTATCCAGCTGCACTCGGGTATGTTCCATGTTATTAGTATGATGAAAATCAGGAAAATCACTACAAAAACAATAGTCTGAATGAAATGATTGAGTATAAAAGGCAATTCATAAAAACTGACATTGTATATGGAATCAATTAATTATATTTCAAAAAAGAATAGACAAGTAATCATTGTGTTAATTTTGATTACAAATTATCTCCTTCTAGGCAGCTTTGCAAAAGGGGATCTCCCTCATACAGATTGACAGGTGTGTGTTGCATGTATTATTTACATAATGCCATTGTACATAAATATATTTCAGAATTGTTATGGACCTGAAAATTGCATCATTACGACTTAAGATGACAGTGTTGATACAGCTTGACCTATTTTTTTTCACAAAAACTTTGTTCAAAGCAACCTTATGGGAGTATACATCTCCAAGTATAGAAAAAAACGTCATAGACAACAGGAAAAAAGAAAAAGATCTCACCGACCCAGTTATAACAGAGTTCATTAACAAACCAGGCACTGAAAGGGTATTTACATGTTCTTAAAATTTATTCATACCCTAATTTTCTAGTAGCTGTCCATATTTTCTGCCTTTCTTCCCAGTTGATCCCATATATTATGACATGTCTATTGAATTATTGTTAATTTGTTCTTGTCCTTAACATGCATGAAGTATTTTTTTACTGGATATAAATCAAATAGCAACCAATCAATTGAAAGGAGTAGGTCCGGTAAGGACCGATTTTGGCCTCAAATTTCAGGTTCATCTGACGAAAGATTTTGACCACTTTTTAAACACTTAAGTGTCTATTTTATTTGAATTAATTAGTTTATGTGAAAGATTTTAACGGATTTAGTCATTAAAAACGCTCCGATTCAAGCTCAAATATGAAAAATCTACCTAATATGCCGAAAAATGTCACTTTTCAGATGGTTTTTGGTAAAAATGAAAGTGGCCGCATCCGTGTTCATTCTCAACCTTTATATATGTTATGTATTATCATAAAATAAACTTACATTTCAATATTAAGGATGAACACGAACGCGGCCAATTTCGTTTTAACTAAAATGCTAGAATTATGAGGATTTCAGTTATTTAGCATGACTTAATGGTGCTAGTACCGGATATATGTGCATCATATTGTCAAAAACAGCCCATATTTATGTAGCAGAAGCATTCTACTGTCCAATAAATAACTAAAGGTTTACATTTTAACAAAATGTAAAACTGCTATATTTCGGGGCCAAAAAGGGGTCTTACTGAACCTACTCCTTTATTTAGTTATTGTTGATTTATCTTACAAATTAGTAAAGTTTTTGGTCAAGGTAGTTTTTGATGAAGCTGAAGTCCAATCAACTTGAAACTTAGTACACTTGTTGCTTATGATATGATCTTTCTAATTATAAGCCAAATTAGACTTTTGACCCCAATTTCACGGTCCACTGAACATAGAAAATGAAAGTGGGAGTTTCAGGTTAAAGTTTTTGGTCAAGGTAGTTTTTGATGAAGCTGAAGTCCAATCAACTTGAAACTTAGTAAACTTGTTGCTTATGATATGATCTTTTTAATTTTAAAGCCAAATTAGACTTTTGACCCTAATTTCACGGTCCACTAAACATAGAAAATGAAAGTGGGAGTTTCAGGTTAAAGTTTTTGGTCAAGGTAGTTTTTGATAAAATTGAAGTCCAATCAACTTGAAACTTAGTACATATGTTCCCTATAGTATAATCTTTCTAATTTTAATGCCAAATTAGATTATTACCCAATTTCACGGTCCATGGAACATGGTAAAGGATAGTGTGAGTGGGGCATCCATGTACTTTGGACACATTCTTGTTCTATATGCCTTCTGATTTTGAGTTATTTTTTTGATATATGAGACTACTATATGCATGTGTCCACATGTGGTGTTGAAATTGCAGATTTTTCAACTTTTTGAGACAGGGCCGTTCGTGTCGTTTCAACACATCTAGTTTTTATATGCTGCAAAATTTTGACGGGACGTATTATAGTATACAAATGTCTGCCGTCCCTCTGTTCATCTTTCCGTCGGTCTGTCCGGGGTCCACATGTTGCACCGTAACTTGAGAACTGCTTATCCAAATTTCATGAAACTTATTTTAATCGTTTCTTATGATGGTCAAACGATCTGTATACTTTTTGGTGATATTAGGATTTAAACTTTTTGAGTTATGGGACTTTATAACTAAAACAGGGGGGTGTATTTTTCACATGTCATACTGTATCTCAAAACGATTATTGCTTTAAACTTCACACACTTCTTAATTATATTAATCCAAAGATCTGTATACTTTTTGGTGATGATTCAAAATTTCATTTTAGAGTTACTGAGTTTTTTGTAAAAACAAAAAGGGGGGGGGGGGTTCACATGTCGCGCCATATCCCATAAACGATTTATGATTATTGCTTAAAACTTTACACACTTTTAAGTTATATTATTCTTAAGATCTGTATACTTTTTGGTGATGATTCAAGATTTTATGTTGGAGTTATTGAGTTTTTTGTAAAAAAGAGGAGGGTTTTTCACATGTTGCATCGTATCTTAAAAACCATTAATGCTGTTGCTTAAAACTTTACACACTTCTTAGTTATATTAACCTTAAGATCAGTGTTCTAATGAAAGAATAAAAATCCCAAATTTACAAAACTGACAGATTTGACCAAAAAAAAGCAACAAATTATTTAAAAAATTCTAATTTAAACACAAACCTATAGTTTTTAAGTTAAATTTATTCAGATTGGTCAACTTAATCTTTTGTGAAAGTATGAAAAAAAGTTTAATTTTGAAACTATGATATTTTCAAGAATTGAGCCCAAAACAGGGTGGGAATATGAATAAAAATGGTATATTTTCAAATGACAGCAGTAAAAAAAAAGAGCTGCACCATATGATTTTTTATACGCCGTCAAAATTTTGACGGGACGTATTATGGTATACAAATGTCTGGTGTCCGTCCGTCTGTCTGGGCGTAAACATGTCGCAGCGTAACTTGAGAACGACTTATCTAGATTTCATGAAACTTAATATAGTTGTTTCTTATGATGGTCAAATGATCTGTATACTTTTTGGTGAAAATAAGATTTAAACTTTTTGAGTTTCGGCACTTTGTAACTAAAACAGTGGTGTGATTTTTTTTTCATATGTCGCACCGTATCTCAAAAACGATTCTTGATAATTGCTTAAAACTTTACACACTTCTTAGTTATATTAATCTTAATATCTGTATACTTTTTTGTGATGATTCAAAATTTCATTTTTGAGTTATTGAGTATTTTGTAAAAAAGGGGGAGGGTTTTTTTACATGTTGCGCCGTATCTCAAAAATGATTTATGATTATTGCTTAAAACTTCACACACTTCTTTGTTATATTAATCTAAAGACCTGTATACTTTTTGGTGATGATTCAAAATTTCATTTTTGAGTTATTGAGTATTTTGTAAAAAAGGGGGAGGGGGTTTTTACATGTCGTGCCGCATCTCAAAAATGATTTATGGTTATTGCTTGAAACTTTACACACTTCTTTGTTATATTAATCTAAAGATCTGTATACTTTTCGGTTTGATTAAAAATTTTATTTTAGTGATACATGTATTTAGTTTTTGTAAAAAAAAAAAACAGGGTGGGGTGGGGGGGGGGGGGGGGTTTCACATGTCCCGCCGTGTCTCAAAAAAAAATAAATGGTTATTGCTTAAAACTTTCTCAGAAACTATTTATGATTATTGCATAAAACTTCCACACAAGACGTCAGGCGTATCATGCGCTCATGGCGCAGCTGTTTATTGCGTAAACCCCTGAGGGTTTACGCAGTATATATTGGACGATATATGTAGTCTTTCGGAACACCGGATGTTATTTGGAATACATCTGTCCTTTCTATTGCCACCTTTCATATACATGCGCAATAGCTTATCAATTGACCTGTTGAATAAGCATTAGCATCATGAGTTGCTATAGAGATGCAAAATTTATCATGACACAAGCTATGTTAATGAGCATTTGAATACTTCCTTGCACGCAATTGCAAGCTGCTAACATTTACCTTACATATATCCGTAATAATTATTTTAATTAGAGTCAAACGTTGAAACCTGTTTACCAGCTGTGTTAATTCATGAGATAAGATTTCATGTAAACAAGCAATGACATAATAAATTAAATGTGCCGCTTTAATAACGATTGATAACCTTAAAATTAATCATGCATGCAATTTTAGCAGACTTAACAGGATCGACGTTAAGATATCAAATGTTTTTTTATAGACACCGAGTGATGATAGATGTAGACAGAGATAACCAATAATAATTTCTATCATATATGGTCAGGGAACAGATTATCTAACTATATGTTCCTATTTTAATTTTAAAGGCTCTTCAAAATGTTCGTAAAAATAAAAATAAATAATTATTATTTCTTGAAGACGATCAGATGATGAATTTTCGGTTTTAATATATATTAAGTACGACAATGTAAAATAGTGCAAGGGGATTTTGAGCCATCTCACTGATCAGTGTAGGCTACACAGTACCCCCAAATGAACAGTATAAAACTATCCAGCAAGAGAGAAAAAGATGGGTCAATATAGAAAAATTAACAAGGCAACTTCAGTTCAATTTCAATATATACATGTATTATTATATAGATTATTCTAATGAATAAGTCAAATGTCAGAGGGAATATCTTTTTAAATATGGCAGGAAAAACAATTAGACAACTCTCCATGAAGTGTTAGACACAGTGTAGTCAAAGTTAGCTGTTACATGTATACTATACATGTAACTGCTAACTTCAAACCAGAAACAAAAAGCAAATATGAACTGCACCAAAAAAAGACAACCACCAAACAACATGCTTCTTACTTGGAACATTCAGAAAATATCTTCAAAGCGAGTTAAAATTTTTAATAAGTTTTTGTTTTTAACAAAAGCGTTTTGCCATCTAAAACTTTTAAGAGCAGAAAGCACACAACTTAAAATTGCCAATGCTTACTACCCTAAGCATCACAAAAATCTTGCAGAGCTGGTGTAAAGATATTAATAATGATCAATATCAAGCCATTGTTCAAATAACCATGAACATATCAAATTTTATAAAAAAAATAACCACCACAGCTATTTACAGGTTCACGTACTGCATTTTTTGAACACAAGTAATCATCAATTAATTACATTTCTTCACATTTGTAGTTGAACTTTAGCCTAAAAAAATAACTCTTATAAAAAACCAGCACCTTAAAATGGAACATCCAGTGGTTGACTCAGCATATTGTCTTTCGGGAGAGAGAAAAAACAAATATTCCTTGGTCGTGGGCAATGATTCCTTAATGCGGGGATCACACATTGCCGATTATTGCTCCCGTTTGAGATCAGACAGCAATAAGACACGAAAAGTGAAAAAGTCGGATTACTATCCTCAATTATCTGGAATGTCCTATCATTGTCTGAACGCAGTCGTTTAAATTCGTAACAGATAGGCTACGGGTCGGGTATGGTCTTGATAGTTCGGCGAAGCACCGGACATTTAGGTGCGTCCCGTAACATTCGGGGAAACTCAGCTGACTTTGTCTAGCCGGATGACAAGCGTGACTATGTCGTGGCAGATTCTGCTGTATCGGATAAAAATTCTAACATTGTTCTGTGTTTTCTGGACGGTGTCCTGTGGAACGGGAATGATCTGGAGAAATTTTTCATTGATGTTTTTCTGCCGATTGAGTCCAGATTGCATCCAGATCTAGTCGATTTCAAACCGTCTTTGCCGAAATCGTTCCGGAACAGTCCTGTTATTAATACGAAATTCGCCAATGATACCCACCTCAGAGTCCCGACAATTACAGAATACAATACGACTGAGACCAGACAAAGACGTTTGCAATGAGATAGAGAGGATCGTGATAGAATTCCGTTCCGACAGTACCTGATCATCCCGAGTATGTCGACAGTTTTCGAAAGGATAACTTCTGTCAGCGTCGGTTCACTGTCTGGTCACTGTCTGATCTCTGTCGGATTACATTCGGTAGAATCGGGATGCAGTTGTGACCAATTTGGTCGAATTTTACTTTGCGAAAGATACAAATCGGATTAGAAGCGGATTGAGAACGGGATTATCGTGAAAAAATTCTCTTGGAAACGGTTGAATATCGACGCTTCCTGAACAATATCTGATTGTTGTCATGATTAATTAATTGAAGTTTGAATTTCTTTCCACGATTCACAGGATCTTGATCAGACTTTTGACAAATTTTAATTGGGAATGGTCCTGTCAAGGACGGCAGTAAAAATCGTGAATGTGTGATCACAGCTTTAGCGAAAATATATCAACCCACATTGAATTGTAATTTCATTAAGTAAACAATCAATGTCAGTTTTTAATTCTTATACCACAATAATTATATAAAACAATACATCTTAAGTAAACAATTATCTAATATTTAATACCAAACAACCATTTGGGTTTACGATTGCATTTCTTTTTTTAAAGAAAGCAACTTGTTTCTTCATCAATTACTTGCAAACAGACATAAATCCAAAAATCAGGTTATAAAATTCTAGAATTGATCCATCACTTACCTACTTCTATTTCAATTAATGAATACTTAGCATGGGTATAAATTAGCTGCGAAAACGTAGCTCTATTGTCCTTTGAAAAAATTTTTGTCTATGGGCCGCAAATATCAAAAATCATCAAAAGGACCTTAAGAGCTACGTTTTTGCAGCTAGGGTATAAATGATAATAATAATAGAAACAAATGTTTCTCATTCAGTTAGTGATTCCTTAAAATAGAAATTGATTGACTGAATTGTGCAATTTCTGTTTTACTTAATCAAACTGTTTTATGAAAAATTCCAGAAGAAACGTTCCACAACAAAGTGTTTGGTAAGACAAATACCAAATCAGGATTTCACAGAGCCTCAGTTTGAAGTATCTATCCATGCTGGTGATGACAGAAGTGGTATCAGGTTATACCTGGATGTCGGAACTGTACCTGATGGTAGAGATGTATTGGACAAGAGAGAACTGGGAGGACCTGCAACAATATTGTCAGAGGTTTTTAAAAAAAATTATTATGTTGAAGTCTAACTTTAATGTAATTTTCAAGTATTCTCTATTGCTTGTGCATATTTTTGCTTCTTTTTTTTTATATAATGCGAACCCAATTATACCTTACCACAGATTCACTTGATAGTTACTGTCCATTTAAAATTTTGGCAGCTCTTTTGTCCCATTGAACAAAAACAACAGGTATTGTTCGCTGTATAGTTTATTCTGGCGTTTTGCATTTGCGCTTCTTTTTTTCCAGGTATATTACAGGTGAATGCTATTTTTATGTATTATCATAAATCTCTTCCGTTATAGCAATTGTACAAATGTTATGAATTGTCAGTCAATTCAGATAGCCTTTTACCAATGTCACTCAATAAAAAAAAGGATGTGGTATGATTGCCAATGGGAAAACTCTCCACAAGAGACCAAAATGACACAGAAATTAACATTTATAGGTAACCGTACAGCCTTCAACAATGAGCAAAGCCCATACTGCACAGTCAGCTATAAAAGGCCCCGAAATGACAATGTAAAACAATTCAAACGAGAAAAATAACTGCCTTCTTTATAAAAAATGAATAATTGGTCTGTATACTCTGTGCGCAGCCCAACAGACTGGATTTTCCTCCAACAGTTCTGAGCCTGTATAACCTCGGCCACAAAGGAAAGATGTTTTTGACGGCAGAGATTGCAAATTATTTTCAACAATACTTCATAACACTTTTGCTTGGAAGAAGGCGTATTTTAGAGGTACACAGTTTCCAATTTTACATCCGTGTAAAGTAAATAACTGATACATGTATCATAAAAGTATTTAGGACAGCACTTAAAAGTTTCATCTATAAATATTTTAGATATATCATTGCAAAGACATTGAAGATTGAGGTGTGTAGAAAAAATAAGTATATGTTTCTCACTATCATTTGCAATGACCTTCTGATATGTATGGCCAGTATTTATTCATCTATGTTAAACTGTAAATGAAAATAGGAGCAATTATAAAATTGGGGCAAATGAAAAAAAGGCAAATTTTAAAAATCGGTGCAAATGCCATATGCCTGTTTATTCACTGGGACCTTGAAATTTCTTCTAAGAGAAATCTATCACTAATTGATTAATTTACCTGAGTTAAAAGTTTATCTGCTTATATTTTCTCTTAGAAGAAATTTTAAAGGTTCCAGTGAATAAACTATACAGAGAACAATACCTGTTGTAATTGTTCAATGGGACAATATCACTGCCAAAAGTTTAAATGGACAGGTAACTATCAGGTGAATCAGTGGTAAGGTATAATTAGGTTCGCAATAATACCTGAAAAACTGTATTAGAAAGTTACTGAAATAAACAAAAATGATCATCAAAACAAGACCTGCAAACTAGTTGGATTAGTGAAATTGTTTGACAAGCCCTTATTAGAGTTTTTGCCCATAAATAAATTGGGTTTTTTTTTTGGTGTAAAGGTAGGGTTAATTCCCAACTGGCAATTACTAGTTTATAAGAGTGGTATATCTGGGCATAAAAATGTCTTTGGATGCAATTTAGATACATTAAAATTTTTAATCTTAAATATTATATTATCAAAATTGCCTTCATCAATATTCCCTTCTTTTCCAATAGAAACTCACTGTTTGTGCCATTTGTGAATAATGATCTGCCAAAAATGGATCTAATAAAAGTAATAAAAAACTGGTTTGCTGTCTATTTTCATAGCCTCTTACATGTCCATAATGCAATGTACAATTTGAATAAAAGCCAAAAAAACATAATAGGATAGTTTACAGGAAAAGCAGGTATAGGGTCCAGACCAAGAGGCATAATGTGTTGGTTTCTTGTGGTAAATAAAAGTCTTGATTTAGAAGAAGAAAAATGTTTTAATAGGTTTTGAAAGTATCTGGTGTACCTCTGTACTTCACTGTAACTGCTGAGAATGACTCTGGTCAAAAGTCTACAGCTTCCTGTTATCTATCAACATATGATGTAACCCCACCTGGTGGGAGAATTGATGAAGATTACAAGACAACCAGTAACCCATCAGTTATAAAAGCTTCAGTGACTGTTTATGAAGATTCAGAGCTTGTAGAAACAAAAGTGGCAATGGGTTATGGAAAAGACATATGGGGTGAACAGATTGTTCCATGGCAAGATGTTGAACTTGACCAAAGCACTATAAATCATATTACAGCAGGTAATTTGTATATGTATCTCTATGTATTCTAACACCCATTTAGACACCAAAAATATATTACAAATAGATGTTGAATAATGAATACAAAAAGTTGATAGATATTCATAACATTTAACATCAATCCTTCATCTATTCATCAAACAATTGCTTTTTTAGCTCACCTGGCCCAAAGGGCCAAGTGAGCTTTTCCCATCATTTTGTGTCCAGCGTCTTCGTCCGTCGTCCATCGTCCTCCGTCGTCATTAACTTTTACAAAAATCTTCTCCTGAAACTACTGGGCCAAATTAAACCAAACTTAGCCACAATCATCATTGGGGTATCTAGTTTAAAAAATGTGTCCGGTGACCCGGCCAACCAACCAAAATTGCCGCCATGGCGAAAAATAGAACATAGGGGTAAAATGCAGTTTTTGGCTTATAACATTTAGAGCAAATCTGACAGGGTTATATTGTTTATCAGATCAAGATCTATCTGCCCTGAAATTTTCAGATGAATTGGACAACCCGTTGTTGGGTTGCTGCCCCTAAATTGGTAATTTAAAGGAAATATTACTGTTTTTGGTTATTATCTTGAATATTATTATAGATAGAGATAAACTGTAAACAGCAATAATGTTCAGCAAAGTAAGATTTACAAATAAGTCAACATGACGAAAATGGTCAGTTGACCCCTTTAGGAGTTATTGCCCTTTATAGTCAATTTTTAACCATTTTTCGTAAATCTTAGTAATCTTTTACAAAAATCTTCTCCTCTGAAACTACTGGGCCAAATTAATCCAAACTTGGCCACAATCATCTTTGGGGTATCTAGTTTAAATAATGTGTCCGCTGACCCGGCCATCCAACCAAGATGGCGGCCATGGCTAAAAATAGAACATGGGGGTAAAATGCAGTTTTTGGCTTATAAGTCAAAAACCAAAGCATTTAGAGCAAATCTGTTATAGAAAAAATTGTTTATCAGGTCAGGATCTATCTGCCCTGACATTTTCAGATGAATCGGACAACCTGTTGTTAGGTTGCTGCCGCTAAATTGGTAATTTTAAGGAAATTTTACTGTTTTTGGTTATTATCTTGAATATTATTATACAACCGCAAAATTTGAAAAAATTTTCGTCGTATATTGCTATCACGTTGGCGTCGTCGTCTGCGTTGTCGTCGTCGTCGTCCGAATACTTTTAGTTTTCGCACTCTAACTTTAGTAAAAGTGAATGGAAATCTATGAAATTTTAACACAAGGTTTATGACCACAAAAGGAAGGTTGGTATAGATTTTGGGAGTTTTGGTTTTAACAGTTTAGGAATTAGGGGCCAAAAAAGGGCCCAAATAAGCATTATTCTTTGTTTTCGCACAATAACTTTAGTTTAAGTAAATAGAAATCAATGAAATTTAAACACAATGTTAATGACTACAAAAGGAAGGTTGGTATTGATTTTGGGAGTTTAGGTCCCAACAGTTTAGGAATTAGGGGCCAAAAAGGGACCCAAATAAGCATTTTTCTTGGTTTTCGCACCATAACGTTAGTATAAGTAAATAGAAATCTATGAAATTTAAACACAAGGTTTATGACCATAAAAGGAAGGTTGGTATTGATTTTGGGAGTTTTGGTCCCAAAGAATAAGGGGCCCAAAGGGTCCAAAATTAAACTTTGTTTGATTTCATCAAAATTGAATAATTGGAGTTCTTTGATATGCCGAATCTAACTGTCATCACTGTGTATGTAGATTCTTAACTTTTGGTCCCGTTTTCAAATTGGTCTACATTAAGGTCCAAAGGGTCCAAAATTAAACTTAGTTTGATTTTGACAAAAAATGAATCAGTTAGGTTCTTTGATATGCTGAATCTAAAAATGTACTTAGATTCTTGATTATTGGCCCAGTTTTCAAGTTGGTCCAAATCGGGGTCCAGAATTAAACTTTGTTTGATTTCATCAAAAATTGAATAAATGGGGTTTTTTGATATACCAAATCTAACTGTGTATGTAGATTCTTCATTTTTGGTCCTGTTTTCAAATTGGTCTACACTAAAGTCCAAAGGGTCCAAAATTAAACTTAGTCTGATTTTAACAAAAATTGAAATCTTGGGGTTCTTTGATATGCTGAATCCAAAAATGTACTTAGATTTTTTATTATGGACCCAGTTTTCAAGTTGGTCCAAATCAGGATTTAAAATTATTATATTAAGTATTGTGCAATAGCAAGTCTTTTCAATTGCACAGTATTGCGCAATGGCAAGAAATATCTAATTGCACAATATTGTGAAATAGCAAATTTTTTTTTAATTAGAGTTATCTTTCTTTGTCTAGAATAGTAAGCAAGAAATATCTAATTGCAAAATATTGTGCAATAGCAAGATTTTTTTTTAATTGGAGTTATCTTTCTTTGTCCAGAATCAACTTAAATCTTTGTTATATACAATATACAATGTATATTCACTTTTTACTACCAACTGATAAATTAAAATAATCTTTACCATTCAGTGATAACAAGCAGTTTTTTTACATCTTAATATTTTATGATGTATTTAAATGAGTAGTTATTGTTGCAAACTCCATTAGAAATTTTAATTGAGATTAGTTTTGGAATAAGGGAAAGGGGGATGTGATCAAAAAAATTGGGTTCAATTTTTCTCATTTGAAATTTCATAAATAAAAAAGAAAATTTCTTCAAACATTTTTTTGAGAGGATTAATATTCAACAGCATAGTGAATTGCTCTAAGAGAAAACAAAAATTTTAAGTTCATTAGAACACATTCATTCTGTGTCAGAAACCTATGCTGTGTCAACTATTTAATCACAATCCAAATTTAGAGCTGAATCCAGCTTGAATGTTGTGTCCATACTTGCCCCAACCGTTCAGGGTTCAACCTCTGCGGTCGTATAAAGCTACGCCCTGCGGAGCATCTGGTTATAGATAGAGATAAACTGTAAACAGCAATAATGTTCAGCAAAGCAAGATTTACAAATAAGTCAACATGACCGAAATGGTCAGTTGACCCCTTTAGGAGTTATTGCCCTTTATAGTCAATTTTTAACCATTTTTCGTTAATCTTAGTAATCTTTTACAAAAATCTTCTCCTCTGAAACTACTGGGCCAAATTAATCCAAACTTGGCAACAATCATCTTTGGGGTATTTAGTTTAGAAAATGTGTCCGGTGACCCGGCCATCAAACCAAGATGGCCGCCATGGCTAAAAATAGAACATAGGGGTAAAATACAGTTTTTGGCTTATAACTCAAAAACCAAAGCATTTGAAGCAAATCTGACAAGGGTAAAATTGTTTATCAGGTCAAGATCTATCTGCCCTGAAATTTTCAGATAAATCGGACAACCTGTTGTTGGGTTGCTGCCCCTAAATTGGTAATTTTAAGGATATTTTACTGTTTTGGGTTATTATCTTGAATATTATTATAGATAGAGATAAACTTTAAACAGCAATAATGTACAGCAAAGTAAGATTTACAAATAAGTCAACATGACTGAAATGGTCTATTGACCCCTAAGGAGTTATTGTCCTATATAGTCAATTTTTAACAATTTTCATAAAATTTGTAAATTTTTACTAACATTTTCCACTGAAACTACTGGGCCAAGTTCATTATAGATAGAGATAACTGTAAGCAGCAAGAATGTTCAGTAAAGTAAGACATACAAACACATCACCATCACCAAAACACAATTTTGTCATGAATCCATCTGCTTCCTTTGTTTAATATTCACATAGACCAAGGTGAGCGACACAGGCTCTTTAGAGCCTCTAGTTGTCCATCCAGTCTTGTTAGCGCTCTTGCATGTTCAATTCGCTCTAGATTATTATGAAACAAACATGTTCACACTAGGACATTTAGATCGATTTAAACTAGATAGGTTCACTTTAGATTAGTTTAAGGGCTAATGTAATTGCTTTGAATCGATCTTCAATCGGTCTAAACTAAAACACCAAAAAAGAGGTAGTTTAGTTTGAATTGATCTAAATAGAATCAATCTAACTTTAAATGTGAACGCTTAGATCTAACTACATTCCTTGCTACACTTTTTAAAATGAATGAAGACTGGAATTTTAGATGAATCAGACAACCTGTTGTTGGGTTGATGCTACTGAATTTTAACTTTTAAGAAAATTTTGCTGTTTTTATGCCCCACCTACAATAGTAGAGGGGCATTATGTTTTCTGGTCTGTGCGTCCGTTCGTCCGTACGTTCATCTGTCTGTCCGTCTGTCCTCTGTCCCGCTTCAGGTTAAAGTTTTTGGTCAAGGTAGTTTTTGATGAAGTTGAAGTCCAATCAACTTGAAACTTAGTACACATGTTCCCTATGATATTATCTTTCTAATTTTAATGCCTAATTATATTTTTTAACCAATTTCACGGTCCATTGAACATGGAAAATGATAGTGCGAGTTTCAGGTTAAAGTTTTTGGTCAAGGTAGTTTTTGATGAAGTTAAAGTCCAATCAACTTGAAACTTGGTACACATGTTCCTTATGATATGATATTTCTAATTTTCAACCCAAATTAAACTTTTCACCCCAATTTCACGGTCTACTGAACATAGAAAATGAAAGTGCGAGTTTCAGGTTAAAGTTTTTGGTCAAGGTAGTTTTTGATGAAGTTGAAGTCCAATCAACTTGAAACTTAGTACACATGTTCCCTATGATATTATCTTTCTAATTTTAATGCCTAATTATATTTTTTATCCAATTTCACGGTCCATTGAACATGGAAAATGATAGTGGGAGTGGGGCATCCGTGTTCTTTGGACACATTCTTGTTAGCTCATATTTCTAAAACCAAAACATTTAGAGCAAATCTGACAGGGAGATAACTCTGTAAAATCAGCTAAACGTTTTAACCATGTTGTATTGTTAAGGAAATATTAAGCTTCTCAATGATCAAAATTAGTGTTTGTCAAACTGCTATATATAAAGTTTTATGAAAATTAAACGAGCCAAACTAATTTTAGTGGAGGTGTTGGGTACCACCTAAAGGTAGATGGGGTGTCTAAATTATAATCCATAGAACTTTTTTTAAATTTGCCAACATGTAGTTTATATAGTGCTTTTTACAAAATAATGATAAAAAGAATGGGTCAAGGGGCTTATTTTCACGCTACACAGTGTTCAAAATTGATAAATTTTGTATAGATTATGCATGGAAAAACCAATTTTCTGCAATAAAGCGTAAACTACACCATAGAATTTTGAGATAACATATAAGAAGATTGCTTTAATAGTATGCTTTCAGTTAAGAAAAAGAAAAATATGTGGTCACATGACCCGTTTTCTTGCTACATTCTATAACAGTTAAATTCCTAACATTCTATTGTAAAAGTACATTAATCTGAATTATCTGCCCTTGCATTTGAGTTGCCTTTCCTTTTGTGGCAAAGTTGGAAAATATTTAATCAGACAAAAGTTTTCTGTTTTTTGTTAAGAACAATTATTTATTGGTTTTGGCTTTTAACTAGCTGTCAGTAACTGCAAGTACTCTCAAATCGTATTTTCTTGTTAATTCGACCTGTTGATACTGTTTATAATGCTTTTTTGTTATTTTTTATTTATATGGATCTTGTCTGTACACCAGCTTTCATTATTTGTAATATCTTCAATTTTTCACTTATTCTTACAACATTTGTATAAACTTCAAGATTATAAAAAAACCGGTTTTTTAGCTCACCTGGCCCGAAGGTCCAAGTGAGCTTTTCCCATCACTTTGCGTCCGTCGTCCGTCGTCCTGCGTCCGTCGTCGTCCTGCGTCCGTCGTCGTCCTGCGTCCGTCGTCGTTAACTTTTACAAAAATCTTCTCCTCTGAAACTACTAAGCCAAATTTAATCAAACTTGGCCACAATCATCATTGTGGTATCTAGTTTAAAAAATGTGTCCGGTGACCCCGCCAACCAACCAAGATGGCTGCCATGGCTAAAAATAGAACATAGGGGTAAAATGCAGTTTTTGGCTTATAACTCAAAAACCAAAGCATTTAGAGCAAATCTGACATGGGGTAAAATTGTTTATCAGGTCAAGATCTATCTGCCCAGAAATTTTCAGATGAATCGGACAACCCGTTGATGGGTTGCTGCCCCTGAATTGGTAATTTTATGGAAATTTTGCTGTTTTTGGTTATTATCTTGAATATTATTATAGATAGAGATAAACTGTAAACAGCAATAATGTTCAGCAAAGTAAGATTTACAAATAAGTCAACATGACCGAAATGGTCAGTTGACCCCTTAAGGAGTTATTGCCCTTTATAGTCAATTTTTAACCATTTTTCGTAAATCTTAGTAATCTTTTACAAAAATCTTCTCCTCTGAAACAACTGGGCTAAATTAATCCAAATTTGGCCACAATCATCTTTGGGGTATGTAGTTTAACAAATGTGTCCGGTGACCCGGCCATCCAACCAAGATGGCTGCCACGGCTAAATATAGGACATAGGGGTAAAATGCAGTTTTTGGCTTATAACTCAAAAATCAAAGCATTTAGAGCAAATCTGACGGAGTGAAATTGTTTATCATGTCAAGATCTATCTGCCCTGAAATTTTCAGATGGATCCGACAACCGGTTGTTGGGTTGCTGCCCCATAATTGGTAATTTTAAGAAAATTTTGACGTTTTTGTTATTATCTTGAATATTATTATAGATAGAGATAAACTGTAAACAGCAATAATGTACAGCAAAGTAAGACCTAAAGATAAGTCAAACATGACAAAAATGGTCAGTTGACCCCCTAAGGAGTTATTGTCCTTTATAGTCAATTTTAAGCAATTTTCATAAAATTTGTAAATTTTTACTAACATTTTCCACTGAAACTACTGGGCCAAGATCATTATAGATAGAGATAATTGTAAGGAGCAAGAATGTTCAGTAAAGTAAGATGTACAAACACATCACAATCACCTAAACACAATTTTGTCATGAATCCATCTGCTTCCTTTGTTTAATATTCACATATACCAAGGTGAGCGACACAGGCTCTTTAGAGCCTCTAGTTGGTTATTATCTTGAATATTATTATAGATAGAGATAAATTGTAAACAGCAATAATGTTCAGCAAAGTAAGATCTACAAATAAGTCAACATGACCAAAATGGTCAGTTGACCCCTTTAGGAGTTATTGCCCTTTATAGTCAATCTTTAACCATTTTTCATAAATCTAAGTAATCTTTTACAAAATCTCCACTGTAACTACTAGGCCACAATCATCTTTGGGGTATCTAGTTTAAAAAATGTGTCCGATGACCTGGCCATTCAACCAAGATGGCCGCCACGGCTAAAAATAGAACATAGGGGTAAAATGCAGTTTTTGGCTTATAACTATGAAACCAAAGCATCTAGAGCAAATCTGACAAGAAGTTAAATTGTTAATCAAGTCAATATCTATCTGCCCTGAATTTTTCAGATGAATTGGACAACCCGTTGTTGGGTTGCTGCCCTCCAATTGGTAATTTTTGAAGAAATTTTGCTGTTTTTGGTTATCTTGAATACTATTATAGATAGCGATAAACTGTAAACAGCAATAATGTTCAGCAAAGTAAGATCTACAAATAAGTCAACATGACCTAAATGGTCAATTGACCCCTTAAGGAGTTATTGCCCTTTATAGTCAATTTTTAACAATTTTCATTAATTTGGTAAATTTATGTAAATTTTTACCAAATATAGTTCTCTGTTACTAATGGGCAAAGTTCATTATAGATATAATTGTAAGAAGCAAAATCGTTCAGTAAAATAAGAACTTCAAACACATCACCATCACCAAAATACAATTTTGTCATGAATCCATTTGTGTCCTTTGTTTAATATGCACATAGACCAAGGTGAGCGACACAGGCTCTTTAGAGCCTCTAGTTTCTAAAGTGAACATTGATTGGTTAAATATTTCTCAGTCATGTCCTGTGTTTGAATTTGTTTGTTAGCTTTTTGGTCATGAATGTTTGTCTCTAATATTTAATTAACTGTGCATTTGTATTCAGATATCGCAGATCAAATTTATTCGTTCATTGTTTAATCATACGTTTTTTGATTGAGTTAAGTCTGCCAATTGATATTTTATCGTATGTTTTTCTTTGTTGTGATGTTATGCTATTGTTTCAGAAAAAGGGAGAAGGTTTGGATCCATTAAAACGTTTAATCCCGCTGCAAATGTTTGCACCTGTCCTAAGTCAGGAATCTGATGTACAGTAGTTGTCGTTTGTTTATGTAATATATACGTGTTTCTCGTTTCTCGTTTTGTTTATATAGATTAGACCGTTGGTTTTCCCATTTGAATGGCTTTACACTAGTAATTTTGGGGCCCTTTATAGCTTGTTGTTCGGTGTGAGCCAAGGCTCCGTGTTGAAGGCCATACTTTAACCTATAATGGTTTACTTTTTAAATTGTTATTTGTATGGAGAGTTGTCTCATTGGCACTCACACCACATCTTCCTATATCTATAGATATGATAAACATGTCATTTTTAATATTGAAATGAAAGTTCTTACACATGAATTACCTACTACTCTAAAATTTTGCACATTTTATTAAAGATCTAGACCTTGTTTTCTGGTATTTCCAAATCCAAGATGGAGGAAGACACCCTATCTACCCTAAGGGCCAAAAAGGGGCCAAAGCAACCTTTTTCTAGTTTGCAGACAATAACTTGTGTTTAAGTGTATGGATAAAGGAAGGCTGAGATAGAGTTTGGGGCTAATTACTAAAAGGGGGGATTCAAAAAGGTGGGGGTCCCAATTTATTTATGGGGTTCATATTTTTTTCAAAATCTTTTAAATTTCGAAATTTTGAAAGTTTCAAGAAGAAATCTTTAATTGCACAGTATTGTGCAAAAGATATGTAAGATCTTTGACCACATCTATTTTGTGTCGGATATCTATTTTATGTGAAAAATTTGATCACAATACAAATTCAGACAGTATCAAGCTGGAATATTGTGTCTAAATTTGCCCCAACTGCTCAGGGTTCAATCTCTGTGGTCGTATCAGGTTGCTCTAGGCGAAGCATTTTATTCAATTCTATTATGATTTTTTTCAGAGTCTGATCCTCTTAATCGAAAGGTATTAGGGATGTTTACTAGCCCACGCCGTGGAAAGTTAGTTGGACCTAAAGCAGGCAAAGACTCCTCCCAACATACACCTGGAGATTGTGCCAGATCATGTGCTGATTTACCTCCTACCAAATGTATGAGTTTTAATTTTGACTCTACAGATGGAGCATGTGAACTTGTGGAAGCCATTGAAGGACATCATTTTAAAAGATCTAGATCAGGATATTTTTCCCATTATGAAAGATTAGGTGTTGGGAAGAGTAAACAATTTACCTTTGACCAGATACAGCTACCACACAACAAGATTTTCTTTGTGAATTTTCTTGTTAGGAATTATCTTGGATATACATCTATAATCAACACTCAAGGTGTCCTTGTTGATTTGACTACACCGACTACAGGTAATATATATATACACTATATTGCATAGAGTCTTGATAGGATTTACAGAATAGAAATTATAAAAATACAAAAGTTTTGTTTTGATTTAGTTCAAATATAACAGCTAGTACAATCATAAGCTCTTTGGCACTTTTTTTTTACAATAATAGATAACATATATACATGATAGCAACTATAACTGAGGCACAATTTAGATTAAAGCTTAAAACTTAAAATTATGCATAATTAATGTAAAGCAGAACATAAATTTAAGGTGTTAGCTAACTGCTTAAAAGTTTAATATTTTAGAAGTTGGAAGACCTGGATGCTTCATACTTTGTATATAGATACCTCATGTTACAAAGTTTGTGTCTGTCATATGTCCATTGTCCTTGACCTCATTTTCATGGTTCAGTGAATACTTAAAAAAAAGGTTCAGATTTTTTGTCATGTTTATTTCTTTCATGCCAGTCATACAGTTTTCATTTGACCTTGACCACATTTCATGGATCAGTGAACAAGGTTAAGCTTTCAAGGTCAAGTCCATAGATCAGACACTATAAGCAATAGGTCTTCTTTATTTGGAGTATGGAATGATATATGTCCAGCTGGCAGATATCATTTAACCTTGACAACTTTTTCATGTTCCAGTGGTCAAAGTTCAGTTTTGAGTTTTGGTCTTTTATTTCTAATACCACTATTCAATAGGTCAACTATATTTGGTGTATGGAAATATCGTATGATGTACATGTCAGTCTCTCAGTTTTATTTGACCTTGATCTCATTTTCATGCTCCATTGCTCAGTGTAAAGTTTTTGTGTTTTGTTCTGTTATTCTTAAACTATAAGAATAGATCAACTATATTTGTTGTATGGAAGGATTGTAAGATTTATATGTCTGTCTGGCAGGTATCATCTGACCTTGAACTCATTTTGGTGGTACATTGTTCAATGTTAAGTTCTCATAGTTAAGTTTGTTTCTTGGATACTATTAGCAATAGGTCAACTATGTTTAATACATAGATTGAGCTTGTAATGTATACATTTCTGTCTCGCATGATTCATCTGACATTGACCTCATTTTTATGGTTCATTGGTCATTGTTTTATTTTTTTCTCTGAAAAGTTTCCTTAGTTTTGAAAGTCAACATTACACTTTAACTCTGACAGCAGCAAATGTCAACAGATACAGGGTTCCATGGATTCCTAATCCTTTATGATTTTTTTCCCAATACATTCGATCACAATTTTTTTCAGGTTATATAAGAAATGCTAGTAGAGACACCCTTAAGCATGTTGACTGCCTGTCTCTCATCCCTGAAGAACACAGACCTGATTGGATTATTCGTTGTGATGGGACTAATCCTGATATAAAAAATCACAGGTATGTCATTCAACCATATTATTTTTACTCTTTCTTGTGTAGCAACACTGCTTAGATCCTTTTGCCCATCATATTGTTACAGTGTAGGGGTTAAGCTGTAGGTTTGTACATACGACTCCGTAAACACTCACTTCTACTTTCACGTTTGTCTTTTATTATTAGCCAACTTGAAGGCATATACAAAAACATTGGATGGACATTGTATATACTTTTATTGCAATGGTATGTAAAATAATGTTAGTAAGGTTTCTGGGAATGATAATATAGAGTTCGTCTTCACTGTTTGACCATGGGGGGTCCCCTCACTGAACGACTGTTCCCACCTTCTGTTTACCATTTGCATCACTATGTTTATTAACATCAGTGACCTAATGACCTGAGATCGCATCCAATCAGCAAAACATAATTTGACCACCATCTCTATAGGGGCACGAGACGTTTGTGGGACAGATGTATAAAAGCGAGTGCACAACAGTCTTCAAGTAGACTGTGGCCCACTACTAGGGCGTTCACTCCTGATACCAAGGAAATTACCAGACCAAAACCAAGTGTGCCGCAGTCATGCAACCCGTAAACGACATGTACCTTTAATTGTATGCATCCCCGTTGGATTAATGGACCAAACCATGATTGACCTAGATGTTTTACTACGTTTACTATGTTGTTGACAAACAATTAACATACCAAAAGGGGGGTCTCTGAAACTCTGAATATTTTATACTAAAGTTCTCTGGTGGGTTTTATGTGATTCATACATGTAAAAGTATTGGATATTTTGTATATAATAAATTGTAACTTAAAAGCTTAAATACATCTTGTTATCTGCTGTACATGTAATAAGTAAGTAAGGATTAAAAATAAGTTTCTGAGCTACTATATATCTAAACTAGTCCCTTAGCTGTTTTGTTGGTTAATGTCACCTAGTGCCTTGACCATTGTGCCAGCTACACTACCAGTATTTATTTAGTTAATAATTGACATCAGGGTTGACAGATCTATATTAGAATATACCAATAATATAATCACCAGTGTTACAACCTGAATTACTGCTTTTTACTAAGGGACAATTTCACAGTCCACTAAACATAGAAAATTATAGTGCAAGTGGGGCATCCGTGTACTATTGCCACATTCTTGTTTACAGTTAATATAATGCCATTTTTTTTTTTTTTTAATTTGTTGGTTTACAGAATCGCCAACCCTAGTTTTACCAATTTGCAGAATAAAAATGAAATTGACGTTTCATGCTTTTTTATTCCCGCCCAAACTAACAAATACATTATCCCTGAAATATAAATAAAATTAATCTTTTTTAAAATAAATGCTTAAAACACTAACTGAATTGATAACATGCTGTCACATGTGTTGTGAAAAAATAAATTTCAAAAATAATACCTATGTATCTAAAAATAGGCAAATCGATCACAACTGACCTTGAAATGTTGTTTGCGCAAATAATTTTGCGGAGCAAAACATATGTTTAAAAAACCCATTACAATAAGTTTGTTTCTCTTTTAATGCCCAACCTACGATAGTAGAGGGGCATTATGTTTTCTGGTCTGTGTGTCTGTTCGTACATTTGTTTGACCGTTCTTCGTCTGTATGTCTGTATGTCTGTCCCACTTCAGGTTAAAGATTTTGGTCAAGATAGTTTTTGATGAATTGAAGTCCAATGAACTTGAAACTTAGTGCACATGTTCCTATTGATATGATCTTCCTAATTTTAATGCCAAATTAGAGTGTTTACCCAAATTTCATGATCCACTGAACATAGAAAATGATAGTGCGAGTTTGGCATCCAGGGACACATTCTTGTTTTGTCATAATTCCGTAATATGTATCATCTCATAGATGAAATGGAACTGTCCAAACGTTGAAGTCGTCAAGTTAAAGTAATAGATATTCACAAACAATTTGGAATGTTCTTGTTTCATAGATAATGAAAAAAAAACTTGTCCATTTGGATATCAAAAACAGGAACTGATAAATCTGATATCCTAGTCTTTCCAGTTGATGAGTCTAATACGTTAATGACACGAATGTAAAGCTTTTTTTCGTACAATATGTTTGCAATTTTTATTTATTAGTTTTCGTGCTCTCTGAAGATCATTATTCACCAAGTTTCCCGAAATTGATAGAAAGCTATGCAGATCTAGTTTTTTTCTGGTTTGTGAAATGACGATTTAATTTCGTCTTTGTCCGTGCACAAAAACCCCTTTTTGGAAATTATATGACGATAGCATGCATTTTATGTTTATAACAGTTGAGAAATAATATTTCATAGAACTAGAATTTAAGAAATGATGACTAAATATCATACAAAACATATTGTTACAAAGCTGAAATATATTATTTTTTTTACATATCTTTTGGCCTTGAATGATTATTTTTTTTCACGACCAACTGACCCGACTTTTTCAGGTGAAAATTCTTCAAACCAACAAATTAAAAAACCCTGGCCTAAGATGCATTCAGAAATCAATTACTGTATCAACTCTGCATTGATATTTTGCAGACATGACCTTTTTTATGATCAGACATTGGAATCTTGTAAGATTAAAGTGTAATATTTTTTTTTAAATTTACAATATATATGCATAGATATTATGTGTAATTTGTACCTAAATGTATTGAATTAACTGTTGTAGATTGATAGTAGATGGCCCAGACTCCAAAGCAGTTTTCAATGGTTTGGAGCCAATGACAGATCTCCTGTTCACAAGACGTAACACATACATTACTGGTATTTATTTCTGGGAATAAAACTTATAGTGATATATACCTTATATGTAGGTGTTTTAACTTTCATTAGCTTATTATCCCTATTTGCATTCTGATTCATGGTATATTTTTATCTTCAACCTATACTAGTTAGAAGACGGGGGCATTATGTTTGTCTGTATTTTATACTGTTGTAACAGGATCAGGTCCCAGTACACAGTGGAGCTGAGTAGGGACTTGTCCTTGACTGTGTAGTGGAGTACCTGTTCTGGTTCGTATCTCTCAGATGCTTGTATTGGCTTTGAAAACAAATGTTTTTAAAGTTCAAGTATTATCATAACAAAGTACAAATTTAAATCAGCATCAAATTTCAAACAAATTCTACTAATTTACTTTACTTATGTTACTGTAAACAAGGACTTGTGTGGCAGTTTAACTACTGGGAGTATCTACAGATGGGTGCACTCCTAACCTGTACAGCAAGTTAACTTGATAACCAGTCATTTGGACTGGTCAAAGTTAACCTGTGACCGAATATGGGACTGCTCTGACCAGTCCTAGGACCAAAATCTAGTTAACTTGAAAAGCGGACTTGGACCTAGGACTGTTTTTATGTCTGCCAAAAAGTTAACTTGGAAACAGGTCCGCTATTGATATAAGTTAACTTCGAACCAGTCCTGTCATAAGTTAACGTAAGTTAACTTCGGAACCAGACGTCCTGTCATAAAGTTAACATAAGTTAACTTGGAAACCGGTCCTGCCACAAAGTTAACTTCTGCTTGAACAAATCCGATCAAAACCAGACCTGTTCCCAAGTTAACTTTTGACTGGTCTGGTCAACACTAAGTTAACTTGTAACCAGGACCGCTCTTCGTTGATTTAAAAAAAAAAATATTTTTAATATCTTTGTTTCGTAGTATAACATCGAAAATAAAGTAATTTGAAAATTAATACTTCCGTTTTATGAACAGGATTAAACACAAATAATTGAAAATAAGTACGCACAGAACGTAACACAAATTTATATGTGATCTGACAATCTATCTATTATAAAAACGATCTCGGTTACAATGATAACAGGCACTGAATATATATATATATTCCGAGATCAAATTCAATCATATTATGTATATTTTTGAAAAGAAGTATATTTGATGTTAGGTGTATACGTCCTTGTTAGTTATACATCCTTGAACTATGCAGCCACAATCAGCAATAGTTTAATTCATTTAAATAATGATTACAAATTTTTGTTCGCCTAAATTAAGGGTGCCAGCATGTCTTCTTTTTACTCAAAATACTGATACGTAACAAAATTTCAGTAGTTTTGATGCCTCCAGTTGACTTGTACAACAAAATTATTTGACCGCATCCACCAAAACTGACCATATATGCACTTTAATTTGTAAATCTATATACCCGCATAGTAAATCAGCCATATTTTTTATGTCAGGATTCAATGTATAATACAATCCTGACAATGGACAGCAAAATTGCAATATAATAATAAAAAATTTTGGTTCGATTAAATTTAGGATACCAGCATGTCCTCATTTTATTCAAAATATTGATACGTAACAAAATTTCAGTAGTTTTGATACCTCCAGCTGACTTGTACAACAAAATTATTTGACCGCATTACCAAAACTGACCATATGTGAACTTTAAATTGTAAATCTATATACCAGCATAGTAAATCAGCCTTATTTTTAATGTCAGGATTCAATGTATAATACAATCATGACAATGGACAGCAATATTGCAATATAATAACAACAAATTTTGGTTCGCATAAATTAAGGGTGCCAGCATGTCCTCTTTTTACTTAAAATACTGATACGTAACAAAATTTCAGTAGTTTTGATGCCTCCAGTTGACTTGTACAACAAAATTATTTGACCGCATCCACCAAAACTGACCATATATGCACTTTAATTTGTAAATCTATATACCCGCATAGTAAATCAGCCATATTTTTTATGTCAGGATTCAATGTATAATACAATCCTGACAATGGACAGCAAAATTGCAATATAATAATAAAAAATTTTGGTTCGCATAAATTTAGGATACCAGCATGTCCTCATTTTATTCAAAATATTGATACGTAACAAAATTTCAGTAGTTTTGATACCTCCAGCTGACTTGTACAACAAAATTATTTGACCGCATTACCAAAACTGACCATATGTGAACTTTAAATTGTAAATCTATATACCAGCATAGTAAATCAGCCTTATTTTTAATGTCAGGATTCAATGTATAATACAATCATGACAATGGACAGCAATATTGCAATATAATAACAACAAATTTTGGTTCGCATAAATTAAGGGTGCCAGCATGTCCTCTTTTTACTTAAAATACTGATACGTAACAAAATTTCAGTAGTTTTGATGCCTCCAGTTGACTTGTACAACAAAATTATTTGACCGCATCCACCAAAACTGACCATATATGCACTTTAATTTGTAAATCTATATACCCGCATAGTAAATCAGCCATATTTTTTATGTCAGGATTCAATGTATAATACAATCATGACAATGGACAGCAATATTGCAATATAATAACAACAAATTTTTGTCCGCATAAATTTAGGATACCAGCATGTCCTCATTTTATTCAAAATATTGATACGTAACAAAATTTCAGTAGTTTTGATACCTCCAGTTGACTTGTACAACAAAATTATTTGACCGCATCCACCAAAACTGACAATATGTGCACTTTAATTTGTAAATCTATATACCCGCATAGTTAATCAGCCATATTTTTTATGTCAGGATTCAATGTATAATACAATCATGACAATGGACAGCAAAATTGCAATATAATGACAAAAAATTTTGGTTCGCATAAATTTAGGATACCAGCATGTCCTCATTTTATTCAAAATATTGATACGTAACAAAATTTCAGTAGTTTTGATACCTCCAGCTGACTTGTACAACAAAATTATTTGACCACATTACCAAAACTGACCATATGTGAACTTTAAATTGTAAATCTATATACCAGCATAGAAAATCAGCCTTATTTTTAATGTCAGGATTCAATGTATAATACAATCATGACAATGGACAGCAATATTGCAATATAATAACAACAAATTTTTGTTTGCCTAAATTAAGGGTACCAGCATGTCCTCTTTTTACTTAAAATACTGATACGTAACAAAATTTCAGTAGTTTTGATACCTCCAGTTGACTTGTACAACAAAATTATTTGACCGCATCCACCAAAACTGACCATATGTGCACTTTAATTTGTAAATCTATATACCCGCATAGTAAATCAGCCACATTTTTGATGTCAGGATTCAATGTATAATACAATCATGACAATGGACAGCAAAATTGCAATATAATAACAAAAAATTTTGGTTCGCATAAATTTAGGATACCAGCATGTCCTCATTTTATTCAAAATATTGATACGTAACAAAATTTCAGTAGTTTTGATACCTCCAGCTGACTTGTACAACAAAATTATTTGACCACATTACCAAAACTGACCATATGTGAACTTTAAATTGTAAATCTATATACCAGCATAGTAAATCAGCCTTATTTTTAATGTCAGGATTCAATGTATAATACAATCATGACAATGGACAGCAATATTGCAATATAATAACAACAAATTTTGGTTTCGCATAAATTAAGGGTGCCAGCATGTCCTC
The DNA here is from genome assembly GCF_965363235.1 of Mytilus galloprovincialis. NCBI lineage: Eukaryota > Metazoa > Mollusca > Bivalvia > Mytilida > Mytilidae > Mytilus > Mytilus galloprovincialis. The sequence goes on along the minus strand of NC_134850.1, from coordinate 39,298,511 downwards.
TTTTTACTTAAAATACTGATACGTAACAAAATTTCAGTAGTTTTGATGCCTCCAGTTGACTTGTACAACAAAATTATTTGACCGCATCCACCAAAACTGACCATATATGCACTTTAATTTGTAAATCTATATACCCGCATAGTAAATCAGCCATATTTTTTATGTCAGGATTCAATGTATAATACAATCCTGACAATGGACAGCAAAATTGCAATATAATAATAAAAAATTTTGGTTCGCATAAATTTAGGATACCAGCATGTCCTCATTTTATTCAAAATATTGATACGTAACAAAATTTCAGTAGTTTTGATACCTCCAGCTGACTTGTACAACAAAATTATTTGACCGCATTACCAAAACTGACCATATGTGAACTTTAAATTGTAAATCTATATACCAGCATAGTAAATCAGCCTTATTTTTAATGTCAGGATTCAATGTATAATACAATCATGACAATGGACAGCAATATTGCAATATAATAACAACAAATTTTGGTTCGCATAAATTAAGGGTGCCAGCATGTCCTCTTTTTACTTAAAATACTGATACGTAACAAAATTTCAGTAGTTTTGATGCCTCCAGTTGACTTGTACAACAAAATTATTTGACCGCATCCACCAAAACTGACCATATATGCACTTTAATTTGTAAATCTATATACCCGCATAGTAAATCAGCCATATTTTTTATGTCAGGATTCAATGTATAATACAATCATGACAATGGACAGCAATATTGCAATATAATAACAACAAATTTTTGTTCGCATAAATTAAGGGTGCCAGCATGTCCTCTTTTTACTTAAAATACTGATACGTAACAAAATTTCAGTAGTTTTGATGCCTCCAGTTGACTTGTACAACAAAATTATTTGACCGCATCCACCAAAACTGACCATATATGCACTTTAATTTGTAAATCTATATACCCGCATAGTAAATCAGCCATATTTTTTATGTCAGGATTCAATGTATAATACAATCATGACAATGGACAGCAATATTGCAATATAATAACAACAAATTTTTGTTCGCATAAATTTAGGATACCAGCATGTCCTCATTTTATTCAAAATATTGATACGTAACAAAATTTCAGTAGTTTTGATACCTCCAGTTGACTTGTACAACAAAATTATTTGACCGCATCCACCAAAACTGACCATATGTGCACTTTAATTTGTAAATCTATATACCCGCATAGTTAATCAGCCATATTTTTTATGTCAGGATTCAGTGTATAATACAATCATGACAATGGACAGCAAAATTGCAATATAATGACAAAAAATTTTGGTTCGCATAAATTTAGGATACCAGCATGTCCTCATTTTATTCAAAATATTGATACGTAACAAAATTTCAGTAGTTTTGATACCTCCAGCTGACTTGTACAACAAAATTATTTGACCACATTACCAAAACTGACCATATGTGAACTTTAAATTGTAAATCTTAATACCAGCATAGAAAATCAGCCTTATTTTTAATGTCAGGATTCAATGTATAATACAATCATGACAATGGACAGCAATATTGCAATATAATAACAACAAATTTTTGTTTGCCTAAATTAAGGGTACCAGCATGTCCTCTTTTTACTTAAAATACTGATACGTAACAAAATTTCAGTAGTTTTGATACCTCCAGTTGACTTGTACAACAAAATTATTTGACCGCATCCACCAAAACTGACCATATGTGCACTTTAATTTGTAAATCTATATACCCGCATAGTAAATCAGCCACATTTTTGATGTCAGGATTCAATGTATAATACAATCATGACAATGGACAGCAAAATTGCAATATAATAACAAAAAATTTTGGTTCGCATAAATTTAGGATACCAGCATGTCCTCATTTTTTTCAAAATATTGATACGTAACAAAATTTCAGTAGTTTTGATACCTCCAGCTGACTTGTACAACAAAATTATTTGACCACATTACCAAAACTGACCATATGTGAACTTTAAATTGTAAATCTATATACCAGCATAGTAAATCAGCCTTATTTTTAATGTCAGGATTCAATGTATAATACAATCATGACAATGGACAGCAATATTGCAATATAATAACAACAAATTTTTGTTCACCTAAATTAAGGGTGCCAGCATGTCCTCTTTTTACTTAAAATACTGATACGTAACAAAATTTTAGTAGTTTTAATGCCTCCAGTTGACTTGTACAACAAAATTATTTGACCGCATCCACCAAAACTTACCATATATGCACTTTAATTTGTAAATCTATATACCCGCATAGTAAATCAGCCATATTTTTTATGTCAGGATTCAATGTATAATACAATCATGACAATGGACAGCAATATTGCAATTTAATAACAACAAATTTTTGTTCGCATAAATTTAGGATACCAGCGTGTCCTCCTTTTATTCAAAATATTAATCCGTAACAAAATTTCAGTAGTTTTAATACCTCATGCTGACTTGTACAACAAAATTATTTGACCAAAACTGATCATATGTGCACGTTTATTTGCAAATCTATATACCCGCATACCATTGTACCGAGTGCCTTAATGTCTTCTCCTGGCGCTCCTGTTCACATTTTAGTAGGACCGTAAATGTACACGTAATCAATAATATTGGAAAACCATTAATGCAAAAAATATTCTGAATAAATTGAGAATGTCAGAATTTCATCTCTTTATTCATAATAACAGTCACATCATATATATAGGAGTTCATGATGGTGTACGTGTAAAACAAAACTATTATGCCACATCATCAAAGTACCAACACTGACATGTCTGAATTTATTTGTACTATTTACAATGATTTAATAAAAAAAAGTATACGAGGTTCTCTTCTTGGAATCTATTATGTCGGTTGATTGATTTTGTTTATAGTTAAACGTCAAGTGGCAACTATTTCATTAAAGTGCGCATTGAGTATAATTTTAGGACGTCCCATATAAATATCGGCAATGACTAATCTCTCGATAAATCTGACGAATTTGACGAGATTGTTGATAGTTTTACCACATCGTATGCTTACGGACACTGTACAATTTCTGTTAGAATATTCTGCGGGAAATAGAATAGTAAATCCAATGCAAACAAGTTGAATATCAATGAAATATCCATGCAAGTATAAATTTATGCATAAAGTAAAATTTAGGAAGGGACAGGTAAACAACGGGGAACGAAGTAACGTAGACAATGTTGCCGATATCCCGTGATATAAGAATATTGTTCCGATGCGTTGGATAACCTTTCTATCCGCCTTCTAATAAAAAAAAAGAACTCTGTGTGATCGTATAGCCATTTTTTATTTATATAAAAATACATGTATATCAAATAAAAGAGAGCATTTGTATAATATCTAGTAGAGTCTAGCGAGTAAATAATAAATGATATCTGTGGAAAAACAATGCGAATGTTGTTTACATATTTTAATGAAAGCTCAAGTCTGATATGAAAACTCTTATAACGATAATCTGTCATAAGCAGACCTGTCCTCAGGTCTGGTCAATAGCAGACTTGTCCACAGGTCTGGTCAAAAGCAGACCTGTCCTCAGGTCTGGTCAGGAGCAGACCTGTCCACATGTCTGGTCTGAGGCAGACCTGTCCTTAGGACTGGTCAAAAGCAGACTTGTCCACAGGTCTGGTCTGGGGCAGACCTGTCCTCAGGACTGGTCAAAAGCAGACTTGTCCACAGGTCTGGTCTGGAGCAGACTTGTCGATAGGTCTGCAGCAGTCCTAAAAAAGCAGACCGTAGGTCTGGTCCACCAACGACGAAGTTAACTTGCTTGACTGCTTAAAAATTCTCAAGTTAACTTAGAAAGCAGTCAACAAGTTAACTCTAAGTTAACTTTTGTCAAGGTTAGGACCGCACCCATCTGTATAAAAAAAATCCTACCAAAATAAACTACAAAAAAGTCAAAATTGCATTCTTAAAACAATATAAATGAATTTAAGTTATTCTTGTTCACACTTTTTTTTTTTTTACAGCTAACTGGGATGGATTCATAGATAAAGAAAGTGGACTATTGGGTTACGCAATATTTGTTGGAAAGAGTGTCTGTGACGATTTGATACATCCACATTATGATCCACACAAACATCTGTTTGATATGTCCCAGTGGACTCATACTGCTACAATTAATCCTATTCCTGCTCCATATCAAACACTGCCAGGTAACGTGCTTTATCTTAATTTCAAAGGAAAATGTTGATAAGAATTTTAAGATTAATGCAGTATTGAAAATGAAAATTATGACAACATGCTTGATTGATCAGTATATATTTATGATTTTACTAACATAAGAATAAAAAGAGAAGGGTATCATATTCATTAGAATTAGTTTCCTTCGAAAGACTCAATTTAGGAGATAACTGTATTGTATTTTAAGCTCCGACGGCATCAATTGGGGATTTGATGGTCGCAAATTAAGTTTACTGGCGACGCGTTAGCGGAGACAGTAAACGGGTATTTGCGACCATCAAATCCCAAATTGATGCCGTCGGAGCTTAAAATACAATATTGTTATCTCCATTCTAATGAAACTGACAGAAAACAACGTTAAAACATGTATTTAAAATCTGTCATATGCCATCTGCGCTTGCGCGTACGTCCCATAGCATCAATTGTCAATTGATGCCATGTAAGAAAGTGACGTTATCCAATCAAAATGAACGTTACAAACGTTGTTGCATTAGAATCTGTGACTGAAATACTGACTGCTTTAAGTAATGCAGCATTCGATGGGAAAGCTTACCCCTATTGGCCCAAATATTAATGCAAATAAAAAGTTATTTTTATCAATACTAAGCTTTAGGGTGTTTAGAAAACGAAAATCAAAATTCACAGCAGCAATTTACCATGGCTAAATCTTTATGTTTTGTAAAAACATATTAGATTTTCCTTGGTTACATCACCTTTTCAGTATATTTTGGATTGGAAATGTATGCTTGCACACGAGAAACAACTCCATAATTGGTAAGAATATGTATGCAAGTAAATATATAATAAAGGTTTTTATACGACCGCAAAAATTAAAAAAAATTTGGTCGTATATTGGTATCACGTTGGCGTCGTCGTCGTCGTCAGAATACTTTTAGTTTTCGCACCCTAATTTTAGTAAAAACGAATAGAAATTTATGAAATTTTAACACAAGGTTTATGACCACAAAAGGAAGGTTGGGATTGATTTTGAGAGTTTTGGTCCCAATATTTTAGGAAGTAGGGGCCAAAAAGGGCCCAAATAAGCATTTTCTTGGTTTTCGCACTATAACTTTAGTTTAAGTGAATAGAAATCTATGAAATTTAAACACAAGGTTTATGACCACGAAAGGAAGGTTGGGATTGATTTTGGGAGTTTCGGTTCAAACAGTTTAGGAATTAGGGGCCAAAAAAAGGCCCAAATAAGCATTATTCTTGGTTTTCGCACAATAACTTTAGTTTAAGTAAATAGAAATCAATGAAATTTAAACACAAGGTTTATGACCACTAAAGGAAGGTTGGTATTGATTTTGGGAGTTGAGGTCCGAACCGTTTTGGAATTAGGGGCCAAAAAGGGGCCCAAATAAGCATTTTTCTTGGTTTTCGCACCATAACTTTGGTATAAGTATATAGAAATCTATGAAATTTAAACACAAGGTTTATGACAATAAAAGGAAGGTTGGGATTGATTTTGGGAGTTTTGGTCCCAACAGTTTAGGAATAAGGGGCCCAAAGGGTCAAAAATTAAACTTTGTTTGATTTCATCAAAAATTGATAAATTGGGGTTCTTTGATATGCCGAATCTAACTGTGTATGTAGATTCTTAATTTTGGGTCCCGTTTTCAAGTTGGTCTGCATTAAGGTCCAAAGGGTCCAAAATTAAACTTATTTTGATTTTAACAAAAATTGAATCCTTGGGGTTCTTTGATATGCTGAATCTAAAAATGTACTTAGATTTTTGATTATTGGCCCAGTTTTCAAGTTGGTCCAAATCGGGGTCCAAAATTAAACTTTGTTTGATTTCATCAAAAATTGAATAATAGGGGTTCTTTGATATGCCAAATCTAACTGTGTATGTAGATTCTTAATTTTTGGTCCCATTTTCAAATTGGTCTACATTAAAGTCCAAAGGGTCCAAAATTAAACTTAGTTTAATTTTAACAAAAATTGAATTCTTGGGCTTCTTTGATATGCTGAATCTAAACATGTACTTAGATTTTTGATTATGGGGCCAGTTTTCAAGTTGGTCCAAATCAGAATCCAAAATTATTATATTAAGTATTGTGCAATAGCAAGAAATTTTCAATTGCACAGTACTCAGCAATAGCAAGAAATCTTCAATTGCACAGTATTGCGCAATAGCAAGAAATCTTCAATTGCACAGTATTGTGCAATAGCAAATATTTTCAATTGCACAGTATTGCGCAATAGCAAGAAATATCTAATTGCACAATATTGTGCAATAGCAAGAAATTTCAGTTGGAGTTATCTTTCTTTGTCCAGAATAGTAGTTGAATCAACTTAAATCATTGTTTTATACAATATACAATGTATATTCACTTTTACTACCAACTGATAAATTAAAACAATCTTTACCATTCAGTGATAACAAGCACTTTTTTTACATTTTAATATTTTATGATGTATTTAAATGAGTAGTTATTGTTGCAAACTCCATTAGAAATTTGAATTGAGATTGGTTTTGGAAAAAAAGGAAAGGGGGATGTGAAAAAAAATTTTGGGGGGGGGGGTTCAATTTTTCTTATTTCAGATTTCATAAATATTTAAAGAAAATTTCTTCAAACTTTTTATTGAGAGGATTCATATTCAACAGCATAGTGAATTGCTCAAAGGCAAAACAAAAATTTTAAGTTCATTAGACCACATTCATTCTGTGTCAGAAACCTATGCTGTGTCAATTATTTAATCACAATCCAAATTTATAGCTGATTCCAGCTTGAATGTTGTGTCCATACTTGCCCCAACCGTTCAGGGTTCAACCTCTGCGGTCATATAAAGCTGCGCCCTGCGGAGCATCTGGTTTGAAATTATTTTGTTTCTTGACTCTGCATGATGCTTTCTAAAGGGAAATGTGGATTGAAAAGTGGATAAATTCAGCATTTATCTTCATTTTCATGAAAGAGTGCAAATTATGACAAAGTTCTGGGGTCTTAAAGGGGCAGTAGCTGTCAAATTCATGTTCCCTGATATAATATACTTAATCATGTACCAAAATTATAAAGTTTTAAATAAACAAATGGGTGCACTCTATAAGATGTATCAACATTTCAAGTAATTTTGTATAGACGTCATCTAATTAACCATTGATATGACCTATGAAGACTGCCAACGGTCATATAACCCTGATATAAACATGAATATAAATATAAACAGAGACCACTTGCAATTGGATTTTTCTTGACCTGTTTGATTTCATATTGTAGGTTAAAAAGTATGTAAGGTTTTTATTCACTGGTAAATCAATGTAATTATCATTGATCATTGAAATATTAATAAAATATGTGAAAGGCAGGAGACATTGGAACTCTACTTTTATTTATTTAACATAACTTTTTGTATATTGCAGATGGCAAATACTATATATCTGTAAGAGCATTGAATAATGTAGAATATGGAGGTCCATTGGCTACAACTGTTTGTCATTCAATACCACTTACTGTAGACAACTCACCACCTTTAATCTTGGAAATTTATGATATAAGATACGATGAAAGTACCTTTACCATCACAGCCAAGCACAACTCTAGGTAAATATTTTGCCAAATTTGAAGGTTTTCATGGTTCCCTCAAACCACAAAATTTACGAATTATTACCAGAAAATAATTGTTTTACATTTGAAGAACTGCAACCAGAATTCATTTAATCATAACTTTAATGTACAGGAAGAACCCACACCTACATTGCATATCAATGGAAAGAGAAAAATGTGTATAATAAGAAAAGTGTGGTTTCTTAGCTATTTGTATGAACTTACACCATTCCAAAATGGTGTCAATGTTTAATCTTCTAGAGTTTTTTTCTTTTATGACAAAGAAAATGTAGATTTGGCCTTGAATTCTTTACATCCATTAACTTTTACATTGCTGATCCTTCACCGCAGCATATAGCAGAATTATTATCTACATTAATATTGTAAGACAGTTTCAGTTTCAGGTTTTCTTTATCTAAATAAAATACAGAAACTGAACATATTTTTCAATTTTGCAAACACAGGATGTGTATTTTGGAAAATATTATGTGGTTATAGATTCACAGATATCATGTACTTAAATAGGAAAGATCAGTTATAACCAAAAGAAAAAATATGTCAACTGAAGTATAAGCGAGGTTTGAAAAAAGTCACAATGTGTCTTGCTTTGTTGGTTCAGTTTAAATAAAACAAAATTAGTTTTTCATGACATTTTACATTGTTTATACTTTTTTCAAGTGATCCACATTCAGGATTGGCCTTCAATGATGTATGTTTAGGGAGAACAAAGAGAGATTGTATTGAGATGAGATGGATCAGATTTCCATTTGATCCTATGATCACTCTTGGTAGAATTTTAACTGATGGTGTTCCAAACTGGCTGAAAATTAGAGCAATCAATAAAGGTAATTATATAATAACATTTTCTCCTCTTACTCCTATTCACTTATATGACCCAAATTTGTGTTATAAGCTTTTTTATGCCCCACCTACAATAGAAGGGGCATTATGTTTTCTGGTCTGTGGGTCAATTCGTCTGTTCGTCCGTTTGTCTATTCGTCCCGCTTCAGGTTAAAGTTTTTGGTTGAGGTAGTTTTTGATGAAGTCCAAGTCCAATCAATTTTAAACTTAGTACACATTTCCCTTTGATATGATCTTTCTAATTTAAATGCCAAATAAGATTTTTGACCGCAATTTCAGGGTCCACTAAACATAGAAAATGAAAGTTCGGATTGGTCATCCTTGTACCCTTTTTTTTTTCATTCTGCACAATTACTACTTCAGGTGTTGGTTCACTTATAGCATTATTGAAAATGATAGTGTGAGTGGGGCATCCGTGTACTATGGACAAATCTGTGTACTATGGACACATTCTTGTTTTCTTCTAAAATTTGAAACCAAACCTCAAATTCTTGACTGTCTTTATATACTCCATACGAATCAGGTATGAATAGGTGATAACCTGAAATATAGATATTATAAATTATAGATATCAGCTTTTGAAGAAAAAAAACTATTTTTATGCCTCAACTACAATAGTAGAGGGGCATTATGTTTTCTGGTCTGTGTGTCTGTTCGTCTGTTTGTTCGTCCATTCGTCCCGCTTTAGGTTAAAGTTTTTTTTGGTCAAGGTAGTTTTTGATGAAGTTGCAGTCCAATCAACTTGAAACTTAGTACACATGTTCCCCATGGTATGATCTTTCTAATTTTAATGCCAAATTAAAGTTTTGACCCCAATTTCACAGTCCACTGAACAAAGAAAAAAATAGTGCAAAGCTCAGGTTAAAGTTTTGGTTTAAGTTTTTGGTCAAGTAAGTTTTTTGATGAAGTTGAAGTCCAATCAACTTGAAACTTAGTACACATGTTCCCTATGATATGATCTTTCTAAATTTAATACCAAATTAAAGTATTGACCCCAATTTCACGGTCATAGTGCAAAGCTCAGGTTAAAGTTTTGGTTAAAGTTTTTGGTCAAGGTAGTTTTTGATGAAGTTGAAGTCCAATCAACTTGAAACTTAGTACACATGTTCCCTATGATATGATCTTTCTAATTTGAATGCCAAATTAAAGTATTGCCCTCAATTTCACGGTCCACTGAACAAAGAAAAAGATGGTGCGAAACTCAGGTCAAAGTTTTGGTTAAAGTTTTTGGTCAAGGTAGTTTTTGATGAAGTTGAAGTTGAAGTCCAATCAACTTGAAACTTAGTACACATGTTTCCTATGAAATTATTTTAATTAAATTTAAAGTATTGGCCCCAATTTCACAGTCCACCTAACATGTAAAATGATAATGCGAGTGGGGCATTCGTGTACTATGGACACATTCTTGTTATAGATTAACATAGTTTAATTGTTCATCATATTTTTTAGTTGACTTGCGTACTACTGTTGTTGCTGATTCGCCTATTATTATTGACAAAACTGGACCATTTTCTGGAGCTGTGATGGATGGACCTGTACATGATGAAGATTTATTGTACACAAAGTATTCAGATAGAGTAAGTGTACTTAAGTACTGCTTTAAGGGTTTTTGATGACTTTGACTATTTATGAAGCAATTACACATGAGTAAATTATTTTGGTAAGCAATGTGGTTATAGGAATGATTGTATGGCACACATTCTTTAACATGGTTAATCTCACCTTCACCTTATTTACATGAATAACTAAAAATTGTACCTGAACTTTTCAACATAAATTCAATTGTGATCAGTACAGCAGATGAGACATTTTAGAATGTGCATTCTTGTTTTTCAGATATGTTCCAACTGGTTACATTTCTATGACCCTGAGTCTGGTATTGGATTGTATTTGGTCAGTGTTAGTTCTGTTAAAGAGATAAATGTAACAGACATTGCTAACTTGACAGAGTTCAGCAGGACAACACATGAAGCTTGTGTAGAACTCACTCCTGACAATTATCTGGAACATGGACATACTTACTTCACAACAGTGTGGGCATTTAATGGTGCTAATAATCAGCAAAATGTGTCAGCTATTTCTAATGGAGGTAAAATGTTGAAAGTATTTCTTATCTTGCGAAATTAAGAAAATTTCTACATAACTGCAAAAATCATTATTTTAAATCAAAATCCATAGAATTATTTATAATATGCCAAAATGTAGTTTATATCATGCTTTTAAAAAAAATACAATAAAAGTATAGGTCAAAGGGCTTCTTTTCAAGCCACAGATTGTAAAAAAATATCAGATTTTGTATAGATAGTGCATGGAATGAAAGACATAATAGTGTCCTATGAAAAAGTGTCCACATGGACACTTTTTCATTGAAATTGGTATTTAATAATGTCCATTGCCATGGAATGGTGTCCCTCAAAAGGACGGATTTTTACTGCTAACAATATGAAATAGTGTCCACTCACAGGACAAATTCTCATAGTAGTTGCTATTAAATTGTGTCCTCCAAGGGAAGTAATACAAAGGTCATTACAAAGTTTTATTATACTTGAATTTTAATTAAAATATGAAGGATTGATGAGAAATTGATCAATATACAAATGTAAACAAATAAATAATGGATGGAAGTGAATATAGAGAAATTAAAATTTCTAAGAAATTCCCAGCAAATGGTAATGACAATGAAAGAATAACATTAAGAAGGAAGTGTAAAATCAAATATGAAGAACTTTATTATATTTATTATGTCAGAGAAGAAGGCAATAGAAAATAAATAATGTCTATTGCTATGAAATATTGTCTCCTAAGTAGACAGCATTTTACAGCAACAGTTATGAAATATGGTCCATCTGCAGAACAAATTTTCTTAGTGAATGTTATTAAATTGTGTCCTCAAAGGAAAATAAAATGGAACAGGATCTAACATATATAAGTATATTAAAAAATATAGATATGAAGATAAGGATGGTATGAGTGCAAAATGAGACAATTTTTATGTCAAAGTAACAATTAATTCAAGTTCGTAATTAAAGTTAAAATGCGTCCAGTAATAACAAGGCAATGGATATTATTTAATACTTTAATAATATCAAAAAATGCCCTTGCGGACACAATGTCCTGTGAAAAAAATGTTCACCTGGACAATATTATGGTAGTGAATAATGTCTATGTTCATGGACACTTTTTCATACCTGAGGACATGTTTTCATAGGAAATTGTGTCCAGGACACATTTAAATAAGTAAATATTGTCAAAATGTGTCCGGTGGACATTTTTTCATGGAGGACATTATTAAATCCTACAGGAAAACCAAATTTTGTGTGATACAAAGAGAACTAAATGATAAAATTCTAAGATAAATTATGAACAGAAAGCTCTAATTATTATATGCTTTGAGAAAAACAAACACTAGTCACGGGACTAGTTTTAAGTCTTATTTAAAAACAAAATGGGTTTATACAAGATACATTATCTGAGTTATCATCCCTTTTATAGCAAAGTTGAAAGAAATTGAATCAGACTAGTTGGTCCAGCGACTTTGAATTAATTAGCCATGTTGCTGTCCATCAGATTGTCTTTTTCTGAATTTTATTCCAACAGGGGAGACATTTCTCTGTTTCAACAGTTTATTTAGCAACTAACACATCAAGAAATCTGGTGTCAATTGTTAATTTATGTCTGATTTTACAGTGACAGTGGATCTAACAGAGCCAATTTCTGGTCATGTTGTGGATGGAAATGAGACAGATTTTGAAGATATCCAGTTCTCTGGTAATGCAGCTAAAGTGGAGGTACAATGGAAAGATTACTATGATCCTGAATCAACAATCAGACAGTATGAAGTGCAAGTTCAAGTAGCTCAGTATGTTGTTTTTTTAAGGGGTAAAATGTAAAATGTACAGAGGCTAAAAATTGATTTTTCTCACTTGGAACTTAGCAGACAATATTAGAGAGTGGCCATCACAATTGGATGGTAGGAACATTTTTATTACACTGCATGTTTTTTTAATGATAAGCAATGACTCACCAAGGTCAAGTTTGAATAAAAGAACTTCAACTGGAACTTAAAAAGGTAACTTTCCTTTGCATAGGCACAGTAGAGAAGTCACAGACACTGAAATATTGGGTTTAAATCATTCTCTGAAAAACATGTAATTCATAATTAACCAAGGGTTTTTAGGTATTATTTCCTTTTGTCTTTTTTTCAGAAATGTAACAGACAACTACAAAATTAACAGAGATTTTGTGCCATTTTCCAATACAACAGTTTTTTTTATTAAGCTGAAATCCAATCAACTTGAAACTTAGTATACTTGTCCCCAATGATATGATTTTCCTAATTTTAATGCAAAATTAGAGTTTTGACCCCAATTTTATGGCCCACTGAAAATAGAAAATGATAGTATGGGTGGCATCTGTTTACTATGAACACATTCTTGTTTTTCCTTTATTTTAAACTATTTTGTTATTTACAATGTATTCTCTTTTATTTTTTCAGAAATTTAACAGACAACTACAATATTATAAGAGATTTCGTGCCATTTTCTAACACAACAGACAGTGTAAAATGGTTGAATTTTCAATTTCAACATAAAGACAGAGTAAAAATTGACCTTCGTACTACAAATGGAGCTCACAACTCTATAGTCAACTCGACTGATGGCTATGTTGTAGATCTTACACCACCAGAGCTATTATATCTAGGAGATGGCATGGTTCAAGATAAAGATCTAGAATTCCAGGTCAGTGCTTTATATCATTATGAGTTATGGGGTAAAATAAAGTGACAGACAGTCCTTTATTCAATACTTAGCAATCATGTGTCCTAGAAATCATGTTTCTTCAATGTGTTTTTTAAGACTGTATTGTGAAGACACCTGACCTATTGAAAACTATTACTTGTCTTAGAAAGTATTATAGATTCAATGTAATTTATGTAACACTTACAAATAATTAAGTCATTAATTTCGTTTCTTCAATTTACATTAAACTTTTACTAAAGTCTTTCATAAATGCAAATATATGGTTAGAGGTTAGAAAGATCAGTAGAAACTTGTTACAAACAGATACCATCCTATTCTTTATGGTGATGTGTTTGTAATCATCTGAATAATGATCCTGAAAAAATACAATTTAATGCTGCATTCACATGTATTTCGATTGGATTGACATTAACTAATTCAAATTTATTTCATTCTAATTCGAAAAATGTATTACATCCAAAAGTAAATTTTAATCCAAATTGCAATGCTCATCAAATTCACTTTACTCAATTTTTTGAGACATTTCTTCCAAATGCAAACTTCCATTATATTCAATTTAGTGGTCGTCTTTCACCCCAGAAACTTATTTTCCTGTACATCTAAATTGAATTATCTACAAAATGGTGTATTACATACCTATTTCTATTATTGTAGTCATTGGTAATGGACCTTCTTAGTTTGTCAACTGTAATTATTTCATTTTCTCTTCAGAAATATTAATCTTGCTATGAATGATTGATTTATATAAAGGTCATTTTACTGACTTCTCATGAATTATTGTCTTCAGCAATATTCAATCTATTCTTGGAATGATTGCAATATACATATGTTTTTGGCTTCTTGGTCAACTGTTAAATATGATTAAGAAGGATAAGGTTCTAATTGTTGTAATGAGCTTGTAGAGATATTAGTATTTTTTAATAAAAAAATCTTTCTTTTATTTCCTTACAGTCAGATGCCAAAAATCTGTCATGTAACTTCAAGTTTATTGATGAAGAATCTGGACTAGATCATTTCCAAATACAGATTTACCAAAGGCATCAGAGTATTAGATCACTAATATTTCCATGTGAGCTATATTTTTATTTATGATAATGCATCACAATTTATGCATTTAACATAGTAATATTAAGTTACAGAAAATTACATCGATTCCATTTTTAATATTGAAGTTTTAAAGTTTAGATCTCTGTTTAATTCTATACCAACCTTTCAAGAAGATGGTCACATTTTAATACTCCTGACTCATACTGTCTAAACTTGTATAAAATGAAAACTTATGTATTTAAAAGAATAGTACCATTGTAATATACACTTATACCATAATTTGATGGCATGTTATTTGAAAATAAATGTGACAGTTTATATGCAAGGTTAATTTTTTAACTTATTGGATTATTAATATGAATAAAAGAAATTATGTTGAATTACAGTGACTTGACTGTTAGTGTTGCTATCCACCAATTGCAACTCATTCAAAATTTTGACCAAATTGCAATTTGTTTTATAAAATCAAATTGTTCAACTGGTCAGAATATTGAACAAATTGTTCAGTCAAAATGTGAAAGTGCAAGGTGATAAAATAAAATATACTTACAATCCTATAAGACTTTAACTCCACTTTATTGATGGTATTACTAAATCAGTCGATCAATCTGTATAGTTATATTATAGCCATTACCATACTAAAGGTGAACTGTTTTATTTTTAATTGCTATAAAAATGTCCAAACTAAGCTTTTATATAGTTTTTCTTTCGAAAAGTATTCTATATTCATAAGAATCACACATTATGTGAATAAAAACATTTCATATTCAGTAAAATATTTGTGAAATTGCAATGTGTTTGTAGGAAGGGGAGATAATCTTTTTTGGTTTCAAAAAATCTTTATTCAAAAGAATAGTATTTTAGGTTATCTCCACAAGGAAACTTATCAATAGCATATTGTTATTTCACACATATTTTACTGAATATATGAAGTATTATTTTAAATGATATATGATTCTTATGAATATAAAATCCTTTTTATTTTTAATTGCTATAAAAATGTCCAAACTAAGCTTTTATATAGGTTTTCTTTTGAAAAGGATTTTATATTTATAAGAATCATATATCATTTAAAATAATACATCATATATTCAGTAAAATATGTGTGAAATAACAATATGCTATTGATAAGTTTCCTTGTGGAGATAACCTAAAATACTATTCTTTTGAATAAAGATTTTTTGAAACCAAAAAAGATTATCTCCCCTTCGTACAAACATATTGCAATTTCACAAATATTTTACTGAATATGAAATGTTTTTATTCACATAATGTGTGATTCTTATGAATATAGAATACTTTTCGAAAGAAAAACTATATTAAAGCTTAGTTTGGACATTTTTATAGCAATTAAAAATAAAACAGTTCACCTTTAGTATGGTAATGGCTATAATATAACTATACAGATTGATAGACTGATTTAAAAATACCATCAATAAAGTGGAGTTAAAGTCTTATAGGATTGTAAGTATGTTTTATTTTATCACCTTGCACTTTCAGTCTTGACTGTGGTTTTCTACAGCAGTTGGTTCAAATTTCTGACCAGTTGAACAATTTGGTTTAATAAAACAAATTGCAATTTGGTCAAAATTTTGAATGAATTGCAATTGATGGATAGCAACACTTACAATCAAGTCACTGTAACACCAAATAAAGAGCAACACAACAACACAGATTAAACAAAGACTCGTATATATATATTTTTTTTTATTTTTAGCAACTCAAAATGATTGGCTGCAGCTTGACGATGAGACAATAAATGAATTCACTGATTCCAGTCTAGATTTACTACAAGGTGCCGTATACAGTATCAGGATAGGAGCTGTTAATAAAGCAGGATTTGTGGCAGCTTTTGAAACAAATGGTGTGAAAATAGACAGAACTCCTCCAATTGTAAGGAAATAAGAGTTGTTACAGTTATTATCCAGAATGTTTTGGCCTATTACTTTACCAATAGACCATTTTCATATTACCAACTTTTGACTCCAGAATTTATTTTTTTTTCAACATTCTACATTCTCTGTGGTTGAACATCCTAGTCCATGGCCAAGCAAGAGCAGCGTAAATAAGTGAATTCAAGATTTTAATCAGTACAATTATGAGTAAAATTTTACAGTTTAATGTTTCTATACATGACTAAATCATAAGAAAGCAGTAAACTTTCCCCCCAAACTGCACCCTTTATATATTTGATTTTACTTATTGTGGTTGCTCGTTATTGACAGAGTACCGTGATGTCTTACCACAGAGTAGGTTACCTGTAAAAAAAAATATAGGACCCTGAGTCAAAAGTCGGTAGAATGAAAGTAGACTAACTCTTAAAAAGTTTTACCCAATTCCAGTATGTAAATACTTCTACCAACTGATCAACTGGTCATACATTTTAGCTAATTTGAGTGCAATGAATTAGAAGTAATACTTAATTACCAGCCAAGTCAGGTTATTATAGAAATCGTCTATCATAAAGACTGTTTATACATAGTTTGTTTGTAATGTTATTTTGTTGGTCAATAGTGTATTGCTTTGTTTCTTAACTGTAAGTTATTGCATACTTATAATTTATACATTTCTTTCTATTGCAACTTATAACTTGCTAATACCATAGGGAAATAATTAACTTTATAAACAGCAAAATTTTATTCTTTCAACTATCAAATTCCTTCATATTGACATTTTGCAAGTGTTCTTCAAATTATTGCCATGATTATTCATAATTGATTTAACCTATTTGAGCTGAAAAAAATCAAATGAATAATATTTATTCCAAATAAACAATGGCTTAGAGAAGTTATAAATTGGTACAGAATTGGTGAAAAAAATCACTTTAAAAAGAAGGATTTTTTTGTGGTAAATTTCTCAGCTTATAGATGATATATTTCTTCTTCTGTAGTAAACTTGAGAATTCTATAAATAGGTTAATTGGCTTCATGTGAACACTTTGACTGATGATGAAGAACAAGCTGTATATGGATATGTGTATCAAGCTGATACAAATGGTATAAAGGCAGTCTGGCAAGCTTCAGATCATCAGTCAGGAATTGTCAGTTTCAAAATAGCCGTTGGATCAACATCAGGTAATTTAACTATTTTGTATTTTGTGTTCCAATGACTAGTCTTTCTTGGCTTTTTTTCAGATGATGTATGCATGGAAAAAGTTTTCTATTATAGCAAAATATAAAAAATAAGGAGATAAGTCATAAAAATTTCTAAAACACTGAGTATGGCTTGCTCTGTCTACTTATATTGATAATCCTTTTTCAAGACAATTTTCTCAAAAAAAGTATTTTTGAGACTCAATCCACTCAAAATATTTCATCTTAGCTCACCTGGCCTGAAATGCCAAGTGAGCTTTTCTCATCAATAGGTGTCCATTGTCAGTTGTCATTGTCATCTGCTGAGTTTTATAAAAAAATCTTCTAAAAAATTACTGGTCTAAATTTAACCAAACTTGGCCAGGATCATCATTGGGGTATTAAATATTAAAAATGTGTCCATCGAACTGAGGCCCGCCAACCAAGATGGCTGCAAAAATAAAACATACAGGTAAATGTAGATTTTGGCTTATATCTCTAAAATATCTCTTAATTTTTGTTATCTTTAAACTTTAAACTTTCTCCTCTAAAACTACTGACAATAATTCAACAAAATTTGGTTACAATTATCAGTGGGGTATCTTAAGTTTTAAAATGTGTCTGATGACACCGCCTGCCAACCTGCATGGCTGACATAGCCAAAAATAAACATGGGTAAATGCGGTCAGTCCGTCCGTCCCATGAATATTTTTCTCGCATTATTCTCAGGAACTACAATGCAAGGATTTCTGAAATTTTGTTTCATGGTTTATATAAGTCAGCTATACCGTGTGATGCGAAATCAGATTCATCACTTGACAACTTCCTGTATACCGAACACTTGTATCATTTTACACATGATGGTCAAGTTGAAAATTTTCGTCAAATTTTTATCAGCAACTACAATACAGTTATTTCTGAAATTTGGTTTCAGGGTTAATATATGTCAGCTTTACCGTGTGATGTGTTTTCAGATTCATCACTTGGCAACTTCCTGTTTACCAAACACATGTATCATTTTACACATGACTCAACTCATCACTCAATATCTTCCTGTTTGCTGAACACTTACATATTTTTACACTATTAATATTATCCACTTGCGGCGGGGATATTATCAGTGAGCAGTAGCTTGCAGTTACACTTGTTAGGTACAGCTTTAGTGTAAGTTTATTAATAATCAATGCATATGATTTTATTTTATAAGGTGGGAGTGAGGTGAAGTCATGGACAGATATAGGATTAAAGAAAGATACATATGTAGATGGATTATCACTAGATGTCAGTGATATTGACACCAAGACCCCAGTGTATTATGTCAGTTTAGTGGCAATAAATGGAGCAGGACTGGAAAGTTCACCAGTGGTGTCTACACCTATAGTTGTGGTCCAATCAGATAAACCAGGTATTCAATGAGGATGAAAAGTTAATTTATAGTTGATATTTTTTTGTAAATCTTATTTAGTTGAAATGATAGTTAATGTTTCTGGCAGCAAAAAAGAAAAGAAAAAGTATTATTTTCTGAACATTTTACATCTATTAAGGGAAATGCTATCAGTGTTGATCAAATGTTTTTAAAAGAGTTATATGCCCTTAGAATATTAATTATATTCGAAATTGCATAGCATTATATTTATTAATAGTCTAAAAACATGTGTGCATGCTTGCTTTTTTTCCCTCAATAAAATGTTGGGAGGTGTGGGGGCATATTAATTTACCCCTGTCCGTTTGTTTACCTCATGTATATGGCAGAGCAGAAAAAAGGGGGGGGGGCATTGTCCATATATTCATACACTGAAGGATTATCAACGTTTTTACTCTAATTGCTTTGCATCATGATTTTTATATGATATTATCTTGAAATAATTATATAACAGATATTTGTCTTTGTTGGCTGTCTTACTATTTAGGAAAGATTCTATTGGCTAGAATATGATATAGAAATGGGAACACGTATATATCAGATAGGAGAGGATAAAAAAAAATATTACAGTTTAGGTATTCAAGATCATAATTATAAATACCCTGATGAATGAAAAATTAGGGCACTGCCAAATGGCGAGTCCCCCTATAGTGATCAGTCTGTCCGTCCGTCTGTAACAAATTGTGTCTGCTCCATATCTAGAGAACCCTTATAATTTCAATCTTAATACTTGACATGTCTATTAGCCAACACCAGGGATGTGTCATAATGTATGTACAACTTCCTAGGTCAAATGTCCAGGTCAAAAATGTTGGTTTCAGTTATACTAATTAAAGATACAAATGTTTAAACCCCATGTAATTCACAGCAGGGTCAACAGAGATGGTTCCCATCTCAATGCTGTCTAGTTTTTGCTGTTACTGAGTTACTTTGTTATGATATAGTGTCATGATGTATAGCTATTAGTTGCATTGGTTTAATTGGATATTTATGGAACTTGAAATTATTAACTAAAAATTTTCCTGAAGTCCTGCAGTGGACTGCCAAGTTTATAACCTTCAGTTCTTCCTTAAAAACATCCTTGCTTCATGTTGACATTTTTCATGATGTTGCGAAGCACTCAGTACCTATTTTAATAGAAAGGTTGAATCATTTGAAATTGGGTGTAAAATGTCTATGTAGGAAAAAATATGTGCCATATAACCTTTGCTTTGTTTGAAGGTATAGTTATTGGTGGTACAGATAGAATAAGACTATGAACCAGTATCTGACATTTGTGTTAACATTGATTACCAGTCTGATATGTTTACATGATTTGAGCTTTACTTTGTTTTGTAGGTATAGTTATTGATGGTACGGACGGCACAGACCATGATCCTGTATCTGACATTGGTGTTGACATTGATTACCAGTCTGACATTTCTACCCTCAGTGTTCAGTACACAGGCTTTGAGAGCCACCTACATGGTGTCATGGACTATGAATGGGCTGTAGGGACAACCCCAGGTGGACAAGATATTACCACGTTTTCATCTGACGGAATTTTACATGTAGAAGAGGAAACTATTGCTGGAGATGGTAGGATTTAATTTCCTATAAATTTTATTTATTGAAATAAGGTTAACAATAAACTCCATGATATCATGAAATAAATTTTGAAGAACACCTTTTTTACGAGTTGCTCAGGTAGATACTGTGGATTTATTTATTTTTTGAGATGTTTGATATCACAGTTTTGACAATGAAATGTTTGTGGGTGAACTCAGGTATCCCAGAAGGATAAGCAGTTCCTGCTGCTTGCAAGACACTTGCCATGTTGTTAATTGTTAGTCATGTCCTGTGAAGGAGGAAAGGCATCTATTGTCAATTCAATTGGGATCTTTCAAAACAGTTGAAATAATTATTAAGGATGTACTTAGGTGAGGTTTGGTGAAAATTAATGAATTAAGAAGTTAAAATTGATACTATAAGCTGGTAGAGCATCAATTAAGGATAAACATAAGCTAAAAATATTGATAGGTCATGGACCTCCTTTTCAAGATATTTGAGAATTAAAATATGGCGGGAAAAGGCTGAATCAGACTTTTACCTTATATTTGCATTGGTATTATTGGGTCTCAAAACAAAAGGAAGAAAATTAAGAATCTTCTAAAATTTTGGTAAATGACCTTTCATGAGCTATTTAGTCTTAATAGTGAAAAAATAAATGGGTGTTATGGGGCAAAATATTTTACATTGTATTGTATGGAAAAACACCAAGGAGTCCGAACATTTGACACAAATTCCAGAACCTCACCTAAGTACATCCTTAAGTTCAAGATATGATATCCTCAGAAACTAACAGTAAGGGAACAACCATTTGACTTCAAGGGGGGTTATGGCTCTTTTCTAAAAATATATTCTGATCCAAAATTTGATGAAAAAAATATTTTGGTCAGGCAGATGACCAAAAAAATAAAGGTTAAATATTAAAAAATACAATTTGATTGAAAGGGTTGTAAAACTAAATAAGAATGATCGCGCTTAACATATGCATGAAAAAGGAATTCTGTCTCAGACATAAAACCATTACCTCCCCTTGAAATTAAATGGTTGCTCCAAAATACTATAAGTCATAAATAGGCTGCAATTAAAAGTGGGCATAACATGTATTGGTGAACACTTCAGCAGTTGATAAAGTAAAAAAATGTCTAATCACAAGTGGTAAATCAAGTTTCATACTATCTTCTTTTGTTTGATATTGTGACTTTATTGTCAGAACCTATGATTTAATGTTTACAAATAAAATTTTAATCACTCGCCTTTAATGTTAAAGCTTGAACTCAAATATTTATGAATTAAATCTTTTTTTTATCAAAACTTTCAAATTGTTTTCTTGCCCCAATTAATTTTTAGAGTGGAAATCCGTACAACAAGAAATTAAATTGGTGTGACTAATAGTACTAGTAGAATCTTCCCTGATTTTACTGAAAAAAGTATTTTCAAGTAAAAAAATATTTCCCATTCGCATTTATTATCATTATTAATGCTTCAATGAGTTGATGCTGATGTGACATTAAGCAATTTAGCCATTATCAATCAATCAACCCTTCGAATTTATAATCATTTTTTGGATTGAGCTTATAAGTGTGATATTTAAACCATTTTATTGTAAATATATAGGTATTTCAAGCTCTGGATATGCACAAGTGAATGTTCCAATCAAACCTGGAAAGACATATTATTCTACCATCAGAGGTATCACCAATGCTGGAAATATTATTGAGTCTGTATCAGATGGAATTACAGTAGATGTACTACCACCAAACATTATTTTAGATAGGTAAATATGATAGCCTTACACCAGAAACTCTTAAAAATATTAATATTTACATTTATTAGATTCATAAAGTAGGTGAGATTCAAAGTATCAGTGCAATTGTCATGGTACTCTGTGGAATTAAAAATGTGGAAATAAAATTTATGATCTAGGAAGAAATAAAAAAAAATGTAGTCTCAGCCATTCTCTTGTTTTACCTTCAATTTAGGTTGGCTGATAAAAATGCAGTTGATGGTGACATAGGGCCAAGTTCTTCAATGTATAAAAGTACAGCTGATTCCCTGTCTGCCTTATGGCACTACAATGACACAGACAGTGAAGTAATAAGAGCCTGGTATTCTGTTGGGACATATCCATACGCTGAGGACATATCACCTAGAACTGAAGTGAATATATCCTCTACACAAAGTAGTAACTTTGAAGTTGGCTCTGTTAAACCTGATATTTCAGGTAAGAAGTTATCTAGCCACAATTATCAAACTCAAAACACTACTTTTTTCAAACTTTACAGAGATAATGATATATATTCCTTGTTTAATACTTATGGGATGATACATCGTAACATTGATACTGTATCCATTCAATATGGAAAATCACATAACATAACTTACTGGTACATCAATATTCATTGAAAAATGTAACAAGTATTATGATGCCACATACTAAGTTCCCATTTTTGTCAGAAGGAAATTTGAACAAGTAATTAAATCAGTGTTATTATTGTTATCATTTTTAATTGTAGGCAAACCTAATATAATCAGTATCTGGGCAGAAGACAAAACTGGTATTATAGGTAGAACTACGTTTGGTTCAGTTATCATTGATACCAGTAAACCAGGAACAGGATATGTAACTTGTCCAGAATACATTGGTGTAAGTTTCTTGAAATTCTTAAAAAATGATAATAAGCAGACAAAAAAACGTTTTATTATGCCCCATTTATGGGCATTATGTTTTCTAGTCTGTGCAGCCATTCGTTCATCCATTTGTTCATTTATCCGTCTGTCCTGCTTCTGGTTTAAGTTTTTGGTAGAGGTAGTTTTTTATAAAGTTGAAGTACAAGCAACTTGAAACTTCGTTCACATGTTCCAAATGATATGATCTTTCAAATTTTAATGCCAAATAAGACTTTTTACCCCATTTTCACAGTCCACTGAACATAGAAAATGATAGTGTGGATGGGGCATCCGTGTACTAGGGACACATTCTTGTTTTTATATATTTTAATAATTGCCGTTAGTATTAAAGACCAGGTAATGTATATATTAAGAATCATTTTACTAATGGAATGTCAATTAGCTGTCAATCCAATCAATGAAAATCTTGTGTGCCGCACAGACAGTTTCTTTTAGTGTGAAGTTTACAGAAGTTTAATTTTATGACTTTTATGAATGGCCTTAAACAATTATATTTGATTATTACCACTTGCTAGTAAAGTATAAAATAAATCATGCTTCGCTATAATTTTTCAGAAATATAATCTGCAGCACATGTTTTCAAAAATGATTCTTCTCTTGAAATAAAGGTATGAATAAAAGGAAATGTGAGGTGCAGGTCAAGGAGACAGCAACCTATAAACAAAACAAATGACATCTTAAGTTCAACAAATGATCTTTCACAAGTGTCAATATCATGTATCAAGTGCTGAACCACTCCCATTCTAAACAAGCTTTTCTCACAATTTGCAGGTTGAGAGCCCAATATTATGTTCCTGGTCAGGATTTCTTGATGAAGAGAGTCCAATACAGAAATTTATTATCACTCTTGGATCAGAACAAGGATTTTCAGATATTTTTGAAACAACTGTCAGTGGATTTACATCTTCATATATCATAAAGGGTACGTTTATTAGAGCTGTTGACCAAAAGTTTGGTTTACATGCTTGCAAGTTTTGTTAATATGTTTGCTCAAGCTTTGTAATGATGTTAAATGCCTGAAGACAATGGTACCTAGTTAAAAAAATGTGTCAGGTGACCCAGCCAACCAACCAAGATGGACACCATGGCCGAAAATAGAACATAGGGGTGAAATGTAGATTTCAGCTTATATCTCTGAAACCAAAGCATTTAGAGCAAATCTGACATGGGGCATTATTGTTTATGAAATATTAAATACATACCACTTTTTCGCCATATTTTTAGGAGCCAATTATCAATTAGACCATGGCAGATCATGCTTTGCTACAGTCACAGCAATGAATTCAGTTGACATGGAAACATCTGCATTCTCAGGATCTATCTCCATTGATGCAACACCACCCAAACATGGGAAAGTAGTGGACCTGCATACAGTCTACAGAATCAATCTCAATGACACTCACCAAACTGCAGCAATGAATGCTAAAATCTGCACTACAGATCTAGGTTTGAAATCTCTTTGTCTTTTTGTTTTTATTTATATAAAGATGACCTTTTATTTTCCTAAGGAATTGCTGAAATGATAATGTATTTTAAGTAGATAGAATGTTAAATTCTAAATTAGCATTTACACCTTAAAAATATTAAAAGTGAAACTAAGTGTAGAAAAAAAGAGGAGTCACACATAAAAAGTAATGATAATAGAAAATGGTGAACATTTTTTTTTACTCATTATACAGCAATTGTGTTTTCGTTTTTATTAAAGATGTAAATATATCCTTTCTTGCAATATTATTTTGTCTTTCTGTAGAATGTGATGCATTAGATGCTATATGTTCCGAGTCCCTCACTTCTGTGTCAGCCACATGGCAGCTGTTTACTGATGAAGAATCAGGAATTGTGGGGTTTGTATTTTACTTGATATAGATGTAGTAGCTGGAAAACATCTAGAATATTAAATGAGAAGACCTCATTTTGTTTGTCACTTCTCTTCCTTCCACAATAAATAATCATCACGCCGCCATGACCTTTAGGTACCATGCATAATCGCATTTATCATCCTCACATATAGTTATTGTAGTTTTGAGAGGAAAATGAAATTAGAGGCATCTGGATATTGTTTCTGTCATCAAACTGTTTAAAATTGCACATAATTTATTTAATTAATTGGATACGATTATTTTAGCGTTTTTCTGTATTATAACTATGATCATAAATACTATAAATAAATTAGGTGTATTTGCCATTTACTATCAATTCCAATAGTTTAATATCCACTGCGGTCACAGATATATTATATATAGAAAGCCCTTTATACTACTGTGAAAGGACTTTAATTCGTGGGTATCAATTTTCGGGGTATGTGCAAAAGTTACATGTTCGTGGGTTTTTAAATTCGTGGATTTTAGTTTATAAAAAAAAAATAGTGTGAAGAATTGAAGCCATAAGAAACAGATTACAAATTGTCTTGATTGAAGGAAATTTCAAAGTAAACATTTTTAAAAGTTGTGTAAATCGTTGTTATGACACTCATTAACCTGAAATCAAGTGATCAACAGATTAAAGACCACGAAAGGTGTTAATTAGTCAATAAACATGTCACTTCCAGAAAAAAGTAACATAAACAAATGCTATAAATGTACCTTGCATTGTAAAATTAATTCTTATCAAAAACAAACCCAGCATGAAATTATTATTACCGTAGGAGAATTATGAGGATATAAAATGAACACTTTATCACAGCAGATCATGACTTTCATGATCAAAATTTTTTTTTATGAGAATTGAAAGATCAAAAGTTGTACAGCTTAGGTTTTTAAAGATTAAATGGGTATAGTCTAACCTGCAGTTCTAGTTCATAGTACATTTGCCCTGAGACTAGTGTTATAGTAGTCTCATATTTGCCGATATTCAATGTATTCTCTAGATCATATTGATAGTCAAAACCTACATGGGGATCTTTGCATTGCATGTCTTGAGTTGGACAATTGTTTTATTTCGTTGGACACTTTAATTTGTGGAAAACCACAAAAATTGGTTCCCCACGAATAAAAGTACTTTCACAGTATATCAGTGGCCATTTATAATATTTATAGTATATGTATGTTCATAGTATACTGAAAAATATAAAACAAAAAAAGGTCTTTGGAAAAAAGGGGAAGCTAAAAAATGTCCTGTTCCAAAGTACCTATGACTTTTGACACCTATCCTAATTTTCTCCTGTCATAAATCTTTTACAAAAAATTATGCTACAACAATTTACATACTTTCCATAACGCATTAAACTCCGATGTGTTCTAGTGAGATTCAATCTGAAACTTTTTATAGAATTACCTGAAACCGTCTGTTTCTGTATAAAGATATTACATGAACTTCCTATTTTTCATTGAACAGGTACCAGATAGCAGTAGGTACTACACCAGGTGGAGGACAGATCAAAGCTTTCTTTGATGTTCCACAAGATGCTAGATATTACACAGTGTCTGGTCTTAGTCTAAAGGGATATAGAAAGGTGAATTTATTTTTTATGAACTACTGATGTTATGGTTGTGTTTGTCTTTAAATCTGTAATGGCTGGTAATACATTATTATTAATTACACTCGTGCCATGGTATCCTTTTTTATCCCCCATTTATAGGCAGTATGTTTTCTGGACTGTGTGCCTATTAGTTTTTTAGGTAATATTAATCTATCAGTATTTTGCTTTATGAGCTTGATCGTAAATCAAACTGAGATGTAGACAATTTATTAAGTCACTGAAACATCCATTACTGGGTTGACTCAGCATTGAATTGAATGCAATTTTCAAAAAATCCTCTAGAAAACAGTGCATATGTCTATATTTCTTTTTAGTTGAAACAGATAGGTCTAGGTAAAACTTCATATTGTTAAAAGTTGTTTGACTGACAGTTGATATGTTAAAATATTATCTCATAGTCATATACAAACTGTTTAAAAAATCCTACAATATCACTCCTTTTTTCAACAATTGGTGTTGTCAAAAAAAAGTATGGAAAAATACAGTTCCTTGCATTTTCTACTTTATTTACATTCCAAATGATGAACTTTTTTAAGAATTAAGATATCCTAATATATTTATCCTGATTCCTCAAAGAACATTATTTATAATTTGCCTTTTAGGAATCAAAAGGAAGGGGTAATTTCATTGTTCGTACACCAAAATTATAATAACATTATGTCATTGGTTGAATTTCAATTGTTTAAAATGTTTTAACCAATCACAATGGTTTGGTGTATGTTCTGAAAAATATTACCCAGAATGCATTAGATTCTGAAACAGCTAACTCACACAGTCATGAGCTATAGTATA
Source organism: Mytilus galloprovincialis (assembly GCF_965363235.1). NCBI lineage: Eukaryota > Metazoa > Mollusca > Bivalvia > Mytilida > Mytilidae > Mytilus > Mytilus galloprovincialis. The sequence continues at coordinate 39,271,095 of NC_134850.1, read as the reverse complement.
TGTTTGATGCGTTTTTCTGTTATTATTGTTTTCATATAAAAGATTATTGCAGTAATTGTTTGTATTGTAGGTCTATGTCTCTATCAGAGGAACAAATGGAGCTGGATTATCTAGTGTAGCCACTTCCAATGGAGTATATCTCTCTTACTTAAGTCAGGGTCTACAACCACTTTCACATATTGCAATCAATGATGTACTAGACGACTCTGGTATTGATGTGTAAGAATTTTTTGAAAAACCTTTTTAAAATTGTGCTATTTAACCAAAGGTAACAACTGAATGAGGTCAAAAAACGCCTTTTTATGTTAGTGCTCTTGAGCACAGTCCAATTAAAGGTTATTTCAAAAATAATGTCATGAGCATAGAAATAGGTTTTTATACTTTTTTACCTCACTTGCATGTTGAAAAAGAAAACATAGGGTAACATGCAGCTATTGTTTTAAAACTGAAACTTGTTGTGGATAGAGAAAATCTGAGGAAGCAAAACAGTTCAAAATGTCTTAAGATTATTATAAGTAACATTTTTACCCGATGATATTGGGATATAGGTATTTAGTCAAATCTTAACAGGAAGTTGTGATAGTATTAAAATGCCAATACAGATAAAAAAAAAAAAAAACAATGATCAGGCTTTAATTGAATCTTTTCTGTATTTTTCTTTATCAAAAGAGAACAATTTTAAAAGAAAAATGCTTCACTTGAAAATACAATCAATTTTGTTTTATATTTTATGTAAAGAGATTTCCAGAACAGTCTAGACACACTTCAAGCATCATGGGTTCTGTCAGGTGATCCCTGTCCATCAGTGAGAAATGAATGGCAGGTACAGAAATTGGATGGAGAAGTTGTTTCAGAATGGTTGGACATGGCTGGTAAATGAATTTATTTATAACCATAGTTAATGTATTTCAAAACTCATTTTTATACGGCCGTCATTATTTTGACGGGACATATTATGGTATACAAATGTCCGGCGTCTGCCTATATATCCGTCTGTCCGTCGTAAACATGTCGCACCGTAACTTGAGGACTACATATCCAAATTTCATGAAAAATAAGATTAAAACTTTTTGAGTTACAGGACTTTTTAACTAAAACTGGGTGGGGTTTTTTTTCAAATGTTGCGCCTAATCTCAAAAACAATTTATGATTATTACTTAAAACTTTACACACTTTTTAGTTATATTAATAAGATCAGTATACTTTTTGGTGATGATTCAAAATTTTTATTTATTACGTATTTTGTAAAAAAAAGGGGGAGGATTTTTTTACATGTCGCGCCGTATCTCAAAAACCATTTATGATTATTGCTTAAAACTTAATACACTTCTAAGTTAATATATTAATATTAAGATCTGTATTCTTTTTGGTTTGATTCAAAATTTTATTTAAGAGATATTGAGTTTGGTTTTTATACGACCGCAAAAATTTTAATTTTTCGTCGTATATTGCTATTACGTTGGCGTCGTCGTCCTGCGTTGTCTTGCGTCGTCGTCGTCGTCATCCAAATACTTTTAGTTTTCGCACTCTAGCTTTAGTAAAAGTGAATAGAAATCTATGAAATTTTAACACAAGGTTTATAACCTCAAAAGGAGGGTTGGGATTGTTTTTGGGAGTTTTGGTCCCAAAATTTTAGGAATTAGGGGCCAAAAAGGGCCCAAATAAGCATTTTCTTGGTTTTCGCACTATAACTTTAGCTTAAGTAAATAGAAATCTATGAAATTTTGACACAAGGTTTATGACCACAAAAGGAAGGTTGGTATTGGTTTTGGGAGTTTTAGTTCAAACAGTTTAGGAATTAGGGGCCAAAAAAGGGCCTAAATAAGCATTATTCTTGGTTTTCGCAAAAATCAATGAAATTTAAACACAAGGTTTATGACCACAAAAGGAAGGTTGGGATTGATTTTGGGAGTTGAGGTCTGAACAGTTTAGGAATTTGGGGCCAAAAAGGGGCCCAAGTAAGCATTATTCTTGGTTTTTCGCACCATAACTTTAGTATAAGTAAATAGAAATCTTTGAAATTTAAACACAAGGTTTATGACCATAAAAGGAAGATTGGGTTTGATTTTGGGAGTTTTAGTCCCAACAGGTTTTTAGGAATAAGGGGCCCAAAGGGTCCAAAATTGAACTTTGTTTGATTTCATCAAAAATTGAATAATTGGGGTTTCTTGATATGCCGGATCTAACTGTGTATGTAGATTCTTAATTTTTGGTCCCGTTTTCCAATTGGTCTACATTTGTTAAAAAAAGGTGGGTTTTCACATATCACACTGTATCTCAGAAACTATTTATGATTATTGCATAAAACTTACACACAAGACGATGGGGGTATCATGCGCTCATGGTGCAGCTGTTTATTCTAGTTATAATATGGATTTGAAACTGAAAAGTTATTGTATTTCAGCATTCACCTGACCCAATGTATCATGCATTTGAGCTTTCTTGGCACTTAGCATACACCATCCATTATTGTCTTAACTTTTACTAAAATCTTTTTCCCTGAAACTACTTGGCCAATTGGAACCCAATTACTAATTACTTTTTCCATACATTTACATGTTATGATTTGTTTGCACTCAACTTGGAATGAATGAATGATAATTACATTTTGTCAGGTTTTATTTTATAATCTTAAATCAGGAGAAAATCATATATTTGTGTATGGTTATATAAAAATATATTTAAAGTGTATCTTAAAAATGCAGAAGATTTGAATCATGAAACACATCTCAAATTTAAGCATATTTGATATGGGTTTGTTATAAAAAAAAGAATGAATAAAAAAAATGTAGTGTTTAAAAATGCTGTATGAATTATCTTACATAAGAGAACGGTCTTTCGATACAAGATCTATGAAAAGAGAAATTACATGTTAAAGTAAAAAGACAGAGATAAATTTTTAGAGCTGAATTGTTATTTTTTTGTATTGTATAATCTTTCAGTTGCAGAAAAAGCAAGTTTAGATGGACTTTATCTTAGAAGTGGAGAATTATATTATTCTTTGTTACGAGTGACAAATGCATTGAACTATACCTACATCATAAGATCCAATGGAGTTACTGTCAAAGATGATCCTTTGCTTCCAGGCAGTGTGTTCGATGGATATATTCCCAGGTTTGATTTGAATGTTCAACCCTCACGTCGTAAAATATCAGCTAATTGGGATGGTTTTGGTTTACCAGCTTCTGCTTTATCTCAGGCAGCTGTTGAAGGTATGTTGTTTTCAGTATCAAAATAAGAGCGAGAGAACAGAACAAATCTCGCTATTTCTCAATATTTATGATACAAATGTCCTTCCATCCATTTTTATATCCCCGCTTTGAAAAAAGGGGGTCAGTCTGTCAGTCCCATGAATATTTTCATCACATTTTTCTTAGGAACTACTTGACAAGGATTTCTGAAATTTGGTTTCAGGGTTTATATAAGTCTGCTATACCGTGTGATGCATTTTCAGATTCATCACTCAACAACTTCCTGTTTACCAAACACTTGTAGGATTTTACATATGATAGCCAGTTGAAAATTTTCGTCAAATTTTTCTCAGGAACTACAATACAAGGATTTCTGAAATTTGGTTTCAGGGTTTATATAAGTCTGCTATACCGTGTGATGCGTTTTCAGAATCATCACTCAACAACTTCCTTACTGAACACTTGTATAATTTTACACATGATAGCCAAGTTGAAAATTTGTCACATTTTTCTCAGGAACTACAATACAAGGATTTCTGAAATGTGGTTTCAGGGTTTATATAAGTCTGCTATACCGTGTGATGGGTTTTCAGAATCATAACTCAACAATTTCATTTTTACCAAACATGTGCATATTTTTACATGTCTATTAAAATTATCCACTTGCAGCGGGGGTATCATCAGTGAGCAGTAGCTTACAGTTTCACTTGTTTTTTCTTATTATCTTCATAGTTATGCATTTTTCGTAAAACCTTTCAGCTAACGTTGTAGAATATAGTTAAGAACATTTATTACCTGAGGACTAATATAACGTAGCTTTTAACTTAAATGAAGTAGGAATTTCAAAAGTAGATTATCAGATGAATTGTTTAAGTCTACCTTCTCATTAAAGGCAACCAGGGGTATCAAGCTAAAGATTCAAATACAGCAGACCAAACCATTGCTCAAGAAATAATGTATTATGAAGTAGCGGTTGGGACAGATAGAAGATTTCAGAAAACCAGAGATAATATTGTACCATTTACAAATGTTGGTTTAAACAAATCTGTAACGTTTTATGATCTTAACCTAGCATCAGGAACAGCAATGTATTACTTCACTGTGAGAGCCTACAGCATATCATATTCTATTGCCACAGTTACATCTAATGGTTTCCATGTTGGATATGATGGTGGTGTTGAGGGTAATTTTAGCTTTCTATTTTTTATTGCTTTGCAGAATGTTGTAATTATGTGAACAGAACTCCGGCAAAAGTTTTATTAGATAAGATAAGATAACTTTAATAGCAATAACGCATTGACAATAAATGGTTATGGCAACAAATTAAAGACAAAGTACAATAACATATATACAATGAAGGAGTGACAGTGGATATTTATGAGAGAAATATATAAAAATAAAAGAGAAGCATATACATTATTACAGAAATCAAGTACCTTTTAATAATGAGTTTAGATGAAAAAAAAAAAAAAAAAAACATCAGACAGAGTTTTTTATGTACAATTTGAACACATTTTATATGATTCTGGTATCACAAGTTTATACTTGTCAACTTTTCATATTCAGTGAACATGATTACATGGGTTTTTAATTTAATTCAGTTTATACAATTATGGCCTTTATCGAAGAGTATGAATCTATCTAAACAAGAGACAGTTCCTTGGCTTCAATCTCATCAAAGCAAAAACTCCTGAACAAAAAAAACATTGATTTTGATCATTTTTACATTATAGTTTTTTTGCCACACTAATAAAGAGCCCATGAAATTAATTTACCACAATTTGTGTATATATGAACAATTCCTAACATGTAAACAGTGTTTTGGTACTTGCATGCACTTCTTATTTCCCACTTGTCAATTTTTGGCAAAATATGCAATATTTGTCTTTTTCTGAAGAATAATTGGAATCTTGCTATCAGTTGACTGTAAAATCTCAATAAATACTCATTATATTTTGAAAATAATTCACATTTAACTTGCACATACTAATGTTTGAACTAAAATCACCTTGATTAGTATATCTCTTTTCCAACAGCAGCTATTTTACCTACAATCAACTGATTTTTTTAAAATTATTTCTCCTGTACATGATACATTTGCTAAAAATAATTGAGCTTTATGAAATTGTCAATTGAGTGAGATGTGTGAATAGAATAAGTTTGACAAGTTGTATTTTTCTGTTGTCATAGGTGGATCTATCATTATGGGAGACTTTATTAACAATGACACCTATGTAGATATACAGTTTGAAGGTTTTACATCTAAGCTGGAAATAATGATGTATTATGTAGGACTATCAAACAACACAGAAGCAGAGGGAATAGATTGTAAACTACATGTAAGACATGTTTATATTGAAGTTGGGAAGGGCTACTGTATTTAATTTCATTAATGTTGAAAATGACCTTTTCTGATTTTCAAATAATTCAAAGGTATTTTTTTTCTGAATTCTTGAAAAAACAAGAAAACAAGCAGTATGGGTTAAAACTAAAACTAAGAAAAACAAATATAACGGGCAGGAGCCAGCATTACATGACAAAAAACTGTTAAAATCAGTTTCAATTGGCTAAAAAAATCAGTAAGAGGCAAAAAAAACAACTATCTCAAAAACAATAGACACTGAATTTAAAGCACTTTATATTTTATTTCCAAACATTTATGAAATGTCAGTAATATTTTTTTAACATTACAAGAGGATATATTGCACCAAAGAATAAAGCCTCGTACACAGATACTAAGCCCCTAATAAGGATAAGTTTCCAACTTATGCCATTTGTCATAATAAATAAATAATTTCTGATCAGTTGTTTTACCAGTATTTGTATTTTTGACAGATTGATGGAAAAAACAGTGATACCAATAAGAAAAATACATTTAATGTTGTGCCACTGCTAAACATAAACAAGAATACATTCTGCAGACTGACATCATTAAACTTACAACTGGGAGGAACCTACTATGCTTGGGTTATAGGTAAGTTCTAGATAAAAAGTCTGACATCATTAAATTACAACATTGAGGAACCTGCTATGCTTTAATTAGGTCAGATCTAGAAGAAGAAAAATAAGGATAATTGTCAATGAAATGCAACATAAATATCCCAAAAAAAACAACCTGAGTTTACTAGCACTGCTCTATGGGTTATTTCAAATTTTAATAATAATATTATTCGATATCCCTTCCTTGGAAAAAGTTTTAAATTATCTATTTGCTATTTCGTGGCGGACAATATTTACTGGTGGAGAAAGACCAATTGCACTGAGAGACCAACCATCCTTCAGCAGGAAAACTGACTATCCTTGTCAATCATGATTTAAGTCTGAGTGTTAACAGGCTATTGATACAGTACTTACTTCGACCACTTGACCATGTAGGCCCATACATTTTTTGTTTGCAATACATATGTACTATAAATGAATATAATCAACAGCATTTGTGAGAAGCAGATATTTCCTATAATGTTGCAATACATTACTGGTATACAGTAATGGCCAAGGTTTTATATATGTTGCAAAGTGAGAAATCTAGTTTAAAACATTGAACACTTAGTCAAATAAAGAAGATATTAAATCAAATCAATTATACATATACCACATCTTCATATATCTATGTATTATTATATACTATAACCAATATAACATGTTTAATATTGTTCATTGTTTCCTTCATTACAGCTACAGATGAATCCGGAGACTGTGGAATGATTCACCACAAATTCACAGTTGATACAACATCTCCACTGTATGGTGCTATGACTTCTGCACCATTTTACAACATGGTATTATATTTCCTTATTTTACTTAAAATGCAACTTATATAACAAATACAATATTTAAACAAATACATTTTGACTTAAGCAAGCCGACAGTCATAGATTTAAGGTCAAGTCTAAAATTTACAAACATGGTATTCTAAAACTATCAGGTCTATAACTTTTGTTATTTATTTGATTAACTTATCTTACAACCAGTTTTGTTTAAATAATTTATACTACAGTTTGACATCCATTAAACTGTTATATATATATTTTAGATTTGGTTTTAGTACTAGAAAAGGGTGTAATATATGAATTAAGGTGTATTATTCTAGTCACATAATGTTTCAGCTGATATTATTTAAAGAAAAAACTAATTTAGAAATGGGTTTTTATTAGGATTTAGCATACACCTCAGACAATTCAACCTTAAGAGTCCAGTGGACAAATTACAGTGATCCTGAGTCTGGTATAGCAACATATGAAGTTTCATTATGGAAGAACACCTCATGTGATTCCAGTGCAGAAGAGATACTGTTAATTGATTGGATAGAACTGACCAGCAACTATACAGAGTACAGCTTTGTCAATTTAAATCTTACAGTATGTAGCAATATAAATTATATACATATAACATGGAGAAAAACTGTCAAAAGCTCAAATGATCAGCAAAATGAGATCTATAAATAAGTCAACATGATAGAAATATTCAGTCAACTGCTATATATGGCACTTGAATGATAATCTTTACTTTTTTTTCAAGAAACTATTCTAGAAAGAGCAACACTTTTAATAGCTAAAATGTAATCTTCATTTGACTCCTTACAGGATTGTTTCTATTTTTATTTGCCTGTTTACGGGACATATAATGGTATACTGTTGACCTTCTGTTCTTCCGTTGTCAACATGTCCGACATTAAATTAAAAACACTTCAACCAATAGGCATGAAACTTTGGTGAATTGTTTATATCTGTTGACGTGAGCTCCCTTTCATTTTTTGGTGGAAGAAGACTTCAAGTCTTTGAAGGCCAATGGTGCCGACTTTAAAATCATTGAATTCTCCGTATGCCGCATTCGTTTCTGTGTATTACAATTTCATAACAACTTCTGATTCCTGACACCGATTTTTATAAATTTCAGATTTACCATTTCTGAGTTTTGGGGTTTTAATCATTAAAAAGGGGGGGATTTTACAGTTTTCCAACAATATCTCAAAATGCCTTCACCAACTTGCAAGTAATTTTGGTGAATTGTTTATATCTATTAACTTGAACTCTCATTCGATTTTTATTAATTTTAGATTTTACGTATCAGAGTTACAGGGTTTTATTCATTAAAAAAGGTTTTTTTCCAGTTTTTGAACAATAACTAAAAAATGCTTTCAGCAGTTCTCATGAAACTTTGGTGAATTGTTTATAATTGTTGATGTAAGCTCTCTTTAGAATTTTATAAATTTTACATTTTACATTTCTTAATTATGGGGTTTTATTCATTAAAAAGTTTTTGGACAATAACTCAAAAATGCTTTCAGCAGTTCTCATGAAACTTTGATGAATTATTTATAGCTGTTGATGTAATCTCCCTATTGCTTTTCATTAATTTTCAAATATGACATTGAACTTTATTTGTTTATAGTCTGACAACAGATTTACTGTAAATTCAGAAATTATTGTGATTTTTTTTATGAATAAATAGGATTTTTCTCAATATAGCAAAACTTAAAGTCGCATACAGGTCTGAAATGACAAAATCGCAATAAAAAATGCACACAATAATTTCTAAATTTACAGTACTAAGTATTGCACAACAGTACAGTGTAATTCACAACAGCAAGAAAACTTTAATTGAATATAAATTCAATTCATATAACCAATTTCAAGTTCTTTGCCTACATTTATTCAGAAACCTATAATATGTCAAATATTTGATTACAATATCCAAATTCAGACCTGTATCAAGCTTGAATATTGTGTCCATTTTTGCCTCAACTGATCAGGGTTGAACTTCTAGGGGCGTATCCAGCTGTGCTCAGCGATGCGGTATATTAGCTTTTACAAAAATCTTCCCCTCCGAAACTACTGTGCCAAATTTAACTAAACTAAACCAAAATCATTGGGATATCTAGCTTTAAAAAAAAGTTTGATGACCAGGCATGCTAACAAATACCTGGCTTAAAATAGACCATACCAGTAAATTGCAATTTTAGTTTATTATTTTGAAAACTAGAAAATAGAAAAATCTGACAAGGGCATAAATGTTTATAAGGATGAGCTCCTATTTGTATTACTTCAAAAGTGTCAGATGAATTTTATAGGAGTTATTGCCCTTAAATGACTAATTTTACTTCTTTCTTTTTTTTTTTTTTTGGGCCTTTTATCTTGCAAGTTATAATTGACAAAAGGAAACAATGATTAGCGTGATGAATTTCACATTTAAGTCTAACATGGTCAAACTTGCAGTCAATTCCTTTTTATACCCCCGTTTACGGGACGTATTATGGTATACCGTTGTCTGTCTGTCCATCGTCAACAATTCTTGAACCTATTCACATAAAACTTTGGTAAATTGTTCATATATATTGACCTATTGTTTTTTATAAATTTTTTATTTTAAGTGTTTTTTTTTGAGTTTTTGGGTTGTTTTATTTTTTCATTTATAAAGGGAGATTTTCCAGTTTTCTGACAATAACTCAAAAATGTTTTCATCAGTTTTCATGAAACTTTTGGTAAATTGTTTATATCTATTGACAGTAGCTCAATGAGACTTTGGTTAATTGTTCATATCTATTGATGGTAGCTCCTTTTTGAACATTTTACATTTCGGAGTTATGTGATTTTATTAATAAAAAAGAAATATTCTAGTTTTCGGACTTTGAAAAAAACTTTGAGCAGTTATCATGAAACTGGTGATTGGTTTTTATCTGTTAAGATAACATCCCTTTAGTTATTTATGAATTTGGGATATGACATTTAAAGTTATTGAACTTTATTCTCTGAAAAAGCTATGGGCTTATCATGCCCTCATTTGGCAGCTGTTTATAATAGTTGTTGACCTTTAATGATTTTTTACATTTTTTGGGGTGTATTGCCTTATATAAACTGTGTCTGATAAAATTCAACCTTTTGCAAGTGTATGTGAACAATTTTTTTTTTTGTACATGTATAATAATTTAATTGATTTTGGAACATTCAAATGCGAAATAAAAGATGAATGTTGTTCTGTTTTGTAGGGTTCTTGTAACAACTCAATTTTCAAACAGTTACAGACTTTGCAATGAGAATTGTTCAACCCAAAATAGATTAACAGATGTGTTAATATTCATTTGCTTAAGGTTGATTTCTGTCAGACACAGCACATGTGATACCTAAGTATTGAAGACCCATAGGTGACCTTCAGCTGTTGTCGGGTTGTTGTCTCTTTGACACATTCCTCATTTCAATTTTCAATTTTATTCTAATATATAAGTAGACACTTAATATCACAAAAATGATCAGCAAGGTAAGATCTCCTAACAAGTCAAATTTTTCCTGTACAGTAAGTAGACTGTAGCTCTGTATATGAGTGATTGCTCTTAGATAAGGATTTCTTTTACTCTCTTAAGTTGTGAGCAAAAACTAAAAAATAGAGAGAAATTACAGCCAATTCCATTGAGTGCGCAAGACCAGATTTTGGTCCTAACAAAGTTTCTTTTCAACACAAAAATTCATAATGCATTTGTCATGTTAAATATGAAATTATGTAACAGTCTGTTTGGAAGAGTAGGCCTAGTTAAACTTTTTTTTTATCCAAAATATAACACTTTTACAAATTTGTTGAAATAAAAAGTTTTTGCTATTTATTGAAAAGTATGATTACTTTTGTTCCATAAATATGGGCTGTTTTTGACAATTCAATGCACATGCATCCAGTACTTGCAAATAATATTCCTGCAAAATTACTGAAATCTTCACAATTTTTGCATTTGTGCTAATTTTAAGACAGTCAGATCATGTCAATATATATATTATAAAATATGAGTTGATTCAAACATAGGGATAGTGTAATATAGTGCAGTCAGTTGACATTTTATTCTTTCAGATGAACATTCTATACACAGTTCAATTTAAAGTCACAAATGAAGCAGGCCTTTCAATAATTGAGAAATCCTCCCCAGTTTTATATGACTCTTCTAAACCTGTATCAGGTACTATAGTTGATGGTCCAGACTTTACAACACCACACGTTTGGTTTAGTTCTACACAGACTATTACAGGTATGTACTTTGTTTCTAGTAAAAAAAAAAAAATAGTTATTTAAAAAATATGTCAGGTTTCAAAATCATAGATTGATGAGTATTTGCATTCATGTATAACAGAATAATTCTTATTAGAATTGAACCTTTGGTTACATTTGGTATGGCTGTTTTTTGTAAGTGAGGTCTAGATAGAACGGATAGTATATTGTGTATTAACTTATGATAAAATGCATTAAATAAATGAACATCAAAAAACATCAAAAAACATCAAAAGCAAAAGAACAGAGCTTTAACTGCTGTTTTAGTTGGGTTTTTTTTTTTTTTTTTTTATAGAAACTGCCAAAAATAAAAACACAAATGGAAAGACTTTCTGTGGTAATTTCAAAGAAATGTCTCACATGCATCATATGTCAAAAGAGTAGCAGAAATTATTTATTATTTAGGACTGTCACAGTAAAACAGATAGAATAAATTACCAACTCCTGTAAAAATATACACATAAGTAACAAAATATCTAGTTAGGGTGACTTGGGTAACAGCCACTTAATATGGTGGGGTTAAATAGTTGATAAATCCACACTCTTTGATCTTTTATTTTGTAACACACATATAAAAAGACACTTGTTGTTTTCATTTTTTACACTAGTTTTGTTATATGGATAATGTTGGTCTATTAAAGGTAGAATGGGTCATAATTTTTAGTTGTACACACCTTATCTATTTAACAGCCAACTAATCATCAATGTTTTCTTTGTAACTGACATAAACACAAACTCTTAGATGTAAGCAAAACATTCAAAATCAATAAATCATAACTAAGGGGGCAAGGCATAATCTCCATGGAATGTAAACTTACCTCATCACAAACTTTAACATTTAACGTATGCAAAAGTTGGCTCAGCATCTCCATCAAGATTTTGTTAAATGACCAATGATCTTGACTCACATTTTGCAACAGATTGGTCTTAAAGATCCAACTGGAAAAAAATTGTCCTTATAAAAAAAGGGAGATGTGGTATGATTTCCAATGAGACAACTATCCACATAATTTCAAATGAAGTGAATGTAAGCAATTATATGCAACTGTTTTATCTATATTTACATTATATGTAACAATCATTGAAATGCTTTGATATTTGCTGATAAAAGTTCTGCTTATTGTTTCAGGTTCATTTTTGCACTTAGCCAGTCCAGTTGGCTCAGCATGTCCAGCAAGACTCATTTCAATGACCAATGATACTGACTGGAAAATGTTGCAGCAGATTGGTCTTAAAGATCCATCTGGAAAGAAATGGTCCCTTAAGTATCAACAAGAGAACATCTATAGGGATAATAATGATGATACAGTGTCAATAAAGCTTGCAAGAGACCATAAAAAAGAACAGATGCTGACTGGAGCATATTACAGACCTGCTAGTTTATTAAATGGAGGTGCATATCATGTAAGCACTTATATATATGTAACACTCCCTAAAAGTGTCCTGTTCCCCCAAACTTGTCTATTTTGCCCAAATGTTTCCATAAAACTAGATATCGCCCAAACTTATCCAATTTCATAACTCTGAAAAGAGTACGATAATTGTTATCTTAGTCAGGAGCCTGTAATTCAGTGGTTGTCGTTTGTTTATATGTTACATATTTGTTTTCGTTCATTTTTTGTACATAAATAAGGCTGTTACTTTTTCTTTTTTTGAATTGTTTTACATTGTCTTTTCGGGACCTTTTATAGCTGACTATGCGGTATGGGGATTTCTCATTGTTGAAGGCAGCCACAGTACAGTGACCTATAGTTGTTAATTTCTGTGTGATTTTGGTTTCTTTTGGAGAGTTGTCTCTTCTTTTCTTTATTCACCAAAACCTCTCAACTTCGAAATGCCTGAACATCTCAAAACTTAAAAACAGCATTATTTATATGTTCTCTGTGACATCAATAACATTTACGGCAATTCCATAATAAGGGACACAATTGAAGATGTCAACTTTCGGTTAAATCCTTAATATGCTTTTGGCCGGTTTTACCTTCACAATCTTTTTTAAGTTGTTATTTTATTCTTTTAGATTTCAGTGAAACCTGCAAAAGGACATGGAATTGCTGTGACAGAAATTTTGTTTTGGGATGGACCAGATACTAGTATTGCTACTTATGAATACGAAGAAGAAGTTGATTGGTCTTTAACTGTGTGCCAGTGTTGTTTAATAGAGCCAGTACCAGAGGTATAGATTTGAATTGAAAATACCTGATATCTTACATTATTTGATCAAATATTGTAAATTTTAATATTTGATCGCAAGATTGACAATGTCTTCAAAAATTAATTGTATATATTCAGAGATAAAAATAAATGTTTTTAACCATTGCTTTAACACAAATATGAAACACATAAATTCCCTGGTAAAAACAATCAGAACTATATAGCTTATTTAAGATTTACAACTGTACTTTTTAAGGAATTTATAGTATTGTGGTTATCAATGGGTTGAATTGAGGTCACAAGCATCATGATAATAGAAATTTAAAAAAAATCTTTAATATCTTCTGGTTGAAAAGTTCTTTAATCATCTTATGGTAAAAAATAAGAGGCATATAGGTCCATTTTGGGGCCCAGAAAAAGACAGTTCATGACTTAATTTTTTCTAATATAAGAAAGTGCATAAAAATCAAGACATGACTTATTAAATAAGATATGCATTGTTATGAGGCCATATTTTACAAGCTTTCTTATAGCATGTGTTGTAATTCCATCAAATATTAAAAGATTTTAGTGTAGTGTACACAAACTTCCCATTTTAAACTTACTCAAAAGTTGATTAAAATAAATGATGGTAAATCAAGATTTGAATGCCCTTGCCATAGTGGACAGGGCATTAGGTTTCACTCTTGTCCCTCTGTATGTCTGTTGACTAAATGTTATGAAACTTATACACAATGCTTATTACCACAAAACACAAAGCAAGTATAAATTTGGATGGCATCACTTTTTCTTTCTAGAGTTATAGTCCTTTACAAACAATAAAAATACTGAATATTTCAATTCAGTTCTCCAGCTTTTAGTTTTTCTCAACCAAATGATATGCATCTGAAACACAACATATATTACCACTAAACACAGATCAAGATTGAATTTTGGTGCGGCCATTTTTACCATTCAAGAGTTATGCCCCTTCTCAAAAAGAAAAATTGCTGAATTTTTGTTTCCAGTATCTCACTGAACCAAATGTTATGAAACTTGTACTCAACACTTATTACATCAAAACTCATATCAAGTACACATTTGGGTAGTTCCACTTTAATGTTCTTGAGTTATGTCCCTTTATAACTATCACAAATGTTCCATGGATAATTTCCTGATTTAATTATACACTAATTAAGTCATAGTTTGTTGCCATGGAGACTCACAAAATGTGAAATTTAATACATTATTATAACAATAAACTGTCATCATTGTCATATTAGTGGAATTATAGATATAAACATAAATATCAGCAGTCACTTTTCAATTTGAACTTTATTTTAGGCCAAATATGGACTTAAATTGTTGTATTCAAAACCATTAAATCAAGCTTTTTGAAAAAGGTCTTATTTGATTAAAAGACACACTTGTCATGATATTTGGTAAAAAGATCTAAAAACATGAAGCAGAAAAAACATTTCATGCATTTCAGAGTAACAAATGTTTTCATTTTCAGGAATGTGACTACTGCAATTGCTCCAGATATCTATTAGATAAATACGAAAACAGCACGCTACCTACAGTACCCAGTACAACAATAGCAATAACAAGTCAGCCAACAATACCACCACCGTATAAAATAGTCAATAATCCTGATGACAGTGTTGTTTCTAAACCTGTTGATACTAGTACACCATTAGCACAAAAGTCCTGTGGCATTCAGATTCTTAATGGTAACTTGTTTTTTACAATAAGGTGATGATATTCCTTTCTTGTCAAAAAAGAAAGAAAGAAAAGATATTCACAAAATGATATACTTGTATATATTATATAGTTAATGATTTGAATATTAAAGAATGATGTAAACTTTATTATTTGATTGTAAGGAAAAAATGTTCCTCTTTTTTTTTTAACAATTTGTCAAATAGAAGAAATAAATTGTATCAGTCACCTTTCAATAAAACTTGTTTTTAAGTTGATGTTTAGTGATCACCTCTTCAGCTTATTAATGTTGAAAGTGCATATGTATACAGTTATTAGAAAATAGTAGAAGATTTTAGTTTTAATTAGT
This sequence comes from Mytilus galloprovincialis, assembly GCF_965363235.1. Classification (NCBI taxonomy): domain Eukaryota; kingdom Metazoa; phylum Mollusca; class Bivalvia; order Mytilida; family Mytilidae; genus Mytilus; species Mytilus galloprovincialis. The sequence goes on along the minus strand of NC_134850.1, from coordinate 39,255,672 downwards.
GAAATAATTGGAAGATCTTTTTTTGAAAAGTGAGTTCTTCAAAATGATGAATAATATATGATAAAAAGATTTTTACTCTTACTGAGTGCTGTTATTTGTGGATGTTGTAAGTGAGACTTAGGTTTATATTTGATCTCTATTTGACAGAAAGTTTGTTCTTTGTGGTACTTATTCAACAATATTTTTATGTTGATCAGCTTAGTTCTATTGATGTTTGAAGGAGCCTGTGTGGCACCATGACAGCTTTATGTGCCACAAAGCTTATTAGCAAGAAATAAAAAAAGATCATATTGTCATTTTTAATGCCCCACCTAAGATAGTAGAGGGGCATTATATTTTCTGGTCTGTGCGTCTGTCTGTCCCGCTTCAGGTTAAAGTTTTTGGTCAAGGAAGTTTTTGATGAAGCTGAAGTCCAATCAACTTGAAACTTAGTACACTTGTTGCTTATGATATGATCTTTCTAATTTTAAAGCCAAATTAGACTTTTGACCCCAATTTCACTGCAGTCCACTTTCATAGAAAATGAAAGTGCGAGTTTCAGGTTAAAGTTTTTGGTCAAGGTAGTTTTTGATGAAGCTGAAGTCCAATCAACTTGAAACTTAGTACACATGTTCCTAATGTTATGACCTTTCTAATTTTTAAGCCGAATTAGACTTTTGAACCCAATTTCACGGTCCACTGAACATAGAAAATGAAAGTGCGAGTTTCAGGTTAAGGTTTTGATGAAGCTGAAGTTCAATCAACTTGAAACTTAGTACACATGTTCCTTATGATATGATCTTTCTAATTTAATGCAAAATTAGATTTTTTACCAATTTCAAGGTCCATTGAACATGGAAAATGATACTGCGAGTGGCCATCCGTGTACTTTGGACACATTCTTGTTCCTTTTAAATCTATGCATTATTTTCTTATAAAAAGATATAAAAGGGCTTAAAGAAAATAATTGTACTGAATGAATTATTAAAAGGTATGCAGTTTTAGAGATTTTGGAGAAGACGTTACTAAGTTGTAAAACTTGTGTCTGATCCATTTGTCATTTTGAACAATAGAATATATGTTTAAACTAGTTTTAGATTTGAATTCAAGTTTAAGAGGGAAAGGTTTAAGTAAATAATTGCATTTGATGTATGTTTTGGTGTTGTAAACTTTTTAAAACTATTCATGTAGATGTAACCTAGTTTTTCTATTTTCCAGGTGGAAATTCAAAAATTGTGACATGGTGTAGGTTCTTTGATGATACATTCCCTAGTTTGAAGACAGCAGTTGATTACAACATCACAGGAGAATTTCTTAATTTTAAAATTATATTTAAACAAGAGATGGATAGCGAAATTGACGTAAGTATCATTTTATAACTTTCAATAAGCAGTGTAATATTTTTTTATATTGAATATATATTATGAAAATTTAGAAAAAAAAATTAATTATACTACATTGTAGTACTAAAAATACAAGAATGTGAAAATGGCTTATCTTGTCAAATTTGCATGCAGCACTAAAACAACTAAAATAAATTAAAAAGACTTCAGAACTGATCTAAAAGTACCCACAATTACAGAAAGCTAGTAAAAATTCCAATTACAACTGATGGATGGATCGTGTTCTTTTTGAATAAAATTTCTTTTTGAATAAAATATCATTTAGAATAGGTTCAACAGATTACGTTGACAGGCACCATGACCATTCCTAAAATATATATCAAAATATAAGGGCACAGTATGGCCAGGATGAAGCCATCATGAATGACCATAAATTTTGATAAATGTATAGCAAATATAGTACCAACAACAACAAAAATATGAAAAGATCTTGATAAAGGTGTTAAATTGATAATCTGAAAGAAGTTTATTCAAAGAATCAATAGAAGGTATCTAATTTAGGTGAAAATTCATCAAAAGTGTCTAAAATTGAAAATTAAGGAATTTTTTTACAATTACTTTCATTATTTATGATTTATGTAAAAAGTATATTTAAGTCAACCAAATTAAAAAGATACTTTAATATATTTTATCTATGAAGTAAAAGTGAGAAAAAATTTTTATTTAATAATGATTTATGAGATGGAATTATCCCCCTTTTTTATTGCAATATTTAAAGCAAAAGTTCGATATGTCCTTTTTTTCAGATTTTGATGTGTCTTGTGTTATATGTTAATGATGAGGAAATAACTGAGCTCTGTGGAATACCTGATCTGAGTGAAACAACAAATCTAGTTCTGCATGTTTTCAATCGTGACAATTATGTACCAGAGATTACAGATGTATTCAATATATTCTCAGCAAGGGCAATTTTCACAAATCTTATACTACCACCACCAACTGGTGCGCTTTGTCGCTATGGTGATCCATTCAGAGGTGGAACTAACCCAATAATAAAGTATGAAGTTGGTATTGGGAGCGACAAGTTATTAACAGATATTGTACCCTTTAGGAAAGTTATAGAACCATGTATACCTTGCTTTGGGGAATGTCTAAACTACATCTGTGACCAGGATTGTGATCATGATAAACTTGTGGACTACAGTTTTACTTTGACGAACTTAAATATTGCACCATATGTAATGGATTTAAATGAAACAGGGCATTACTATAATAAAACTGTGATATACTATTTAACAGGTAAATGAACTCATTGTTTTAGTAAAAGTCAAAAATACTTATCCAAATTTTTTCTCTGGAGCATTATTTCTTAAAAATCTTTTTTCTAAGATGAATTGCTACCTCTTCAGATATCTGGCACACAAATACATAGAATAACATACAAGTCCTCCTCATATGTATTTTCAATATATGTCAATTGACTGTCTTACTTGTAATAAAGATAAAAACTGTATAAAAAAGTGGCTTTAGACTTTAAAAAAAGCTTCCATGAAGATTATTGGTTTCTCTTATATATTATTGTAGTAACAATCCAATTTTCAAGACGTTTTGGCCATTTATTCTTTAATATGCAATATTTGACCTTATATTTTCTGCCTTATTGTCTTATAAAAACATTTATTAATTAACTGCACTGTTATTGGACTTAATATGATGAAAACTGCCTATGCAATATAATGTGTAGACTGGGCCAATACAGAATAACTAGGCCAATACAGATTTTTTCTGTATTGGCCGAGTTATTCTATATTGGCCGAGTTGACACAAGTGCAGGATTTCGGAACGTCTCTAGGTTTTACATCGAAAGTCACGATAAACACAAATTGAAAGTAAACAGTTGTTTTGAAGACGCAGTTGTCATTTAGTTATCTTAAACATGCTGAAAATGTCAGTATGGCATACATTTCAGGCGAAAGACGGTCACATTCATTTAAAAGGTATTTTGAAAGCAGACGTGACGTGACGATAAAACTATTTCAGGTTTGGGGAACGAGTAGATTATCACAAAGTTCATTTCTTGACGACCTCATAATTTCACGATTGTACACATCGATTTTAAATTAGTTTCTGCATTACACATGCAATGGCAGTACCTTTCCAATTACTATTTATGTGTTGCGTCTAAATTTAAGTTGTAACACTTTATAGTAACTGAAAAGGGTAGAAAAATTCATCAGATGAGAAAATGCTGAAGACACCTGGAAACAGCACCAGATCATTATGTATTGCATCTCATAAAAAGAAACAAACTGAGATTTGGATAGTTCCACTTCAAGGTAAAAATATTTATCTCTTTTGAAATGAAATTAAAAAAATATTGTAACGCTGTAGTTAATTAATAAAGATATTATTACGTGTATTTCTGTATTGGCCTTGTTATTGGTCCTCGGCCAGCTGTATTGGCCTTCGGCTTCGCCTCAGGCCAATACAGCAAGCCTCGGACCAATAACTAGGCCAATACAGAAATACTTACGAAATAATATCATAATATATATATCCCATTTGTTGTACTGCTGTTTTGATGAGTCTTTTCCTTAAGTCTGATATTTTACAGGAAGGGCTGTAACTGGATCTGGAGATAGTGCTGTATCCTCATCTTCAGGATTTTATATTGATATCACAGGTCCTGTGTTTGACCTTGACATTATGCTAAATTCACCAATTTATAGTGATGAAACCCGAGGTGAATTTCAACCAGTCCAGTTCCAAGCATCAAACAGCACCATTAAAGCTTTTTGGAGATGTACTGATGAAGAAAGTCAAATAAAGGTAATTATGTTTCCCCTCTTAATCATAAACTATTTTTAAGTTAAAAAAAAATCACATTATTTTGGAGCCTAAATTAACTATTCCACACCAGTAATTCAGATAATAAAGTATAATTATGTGGAGTTTTGAATTACGACATGATTTTATCAATGAAGACATTGTGATTGGGCCAATTCTGAAGTGATTTTCTGTTATTGAAACATCATTGTTTTTTTCTTTTCTTATTAGTTTCTCAAATGTCATGTACAAAGGTGTTAAGACTGCACAATGTTATTATATCGTCAACCAGTATAATCACAGTGTATCTTCTTTAACCCCTAGCGCATAAATATATTAAACTGACTGTTCCGTGTTACACCCAACTACCAAGTTATTCTAAATTTATGACATGGAAGCCCACATTTCAAGTAGGCCAAGATTCAGATACAATAAAGTTGTTCTTATTCTGAAACAAAATAAACCAATCAGTTGATAAAATTTCCTAAAAAAGAAAAATCTGCAAAATGATGTTAACATCTTTGCATGACAACAAAACAAGGTGATGTCATATGTATGTTTCCAGTCTTCCTTATTATATGTTAACACCAGGTGTTTTAAAGCTTCTTATAAGCCTCAGAATGCAATAAAATTACATTAAGAGAACATATTTAGGTAAAAAATGTGAGGTTTTTAAATAATATAATGTTAATAATATTATCTAATGGGTGTAAAAGGGAACAGCCAAATCAGTATCGTGTGTAGAGGGCTTTCACGGTTAACAAAATTACTGAATTAGAATCGAAATAATTTATAGCAGCCATAGTTTTGTTTTCATTTTAAAACATTTGGTTGGCACTTATATTTCTATTTTACCTCTCACTGTTGCTTATATGAAATATTCAAATATAAATGCCCAACTGATAGTTAAATGAAAACAAATCAACAGCTGCCCAGAGCATGACCAGAACAGGATCCCTCTAAGGCAGCCAGTGCCCCCCACTTGTGAAAATTTCACGATCCGCCACTGCCTGCCATGAATTATTTCTTAATTGACTAAATATATTTATATAAAATATAATATGATATAAACACATTAATATATTCAATTTAAAATGATTTTTGATAAACAATGTTTTCAGGAGAACTTTTGGGCAATTGGTAAAACCCCTGGTGGAACAGAACTACAGGAATTTCAATCAGTAGGCCTCAATGTAACTGGTGTTAATTCATCATTTGAAGGCATTCTCCAACATAACCATACATATTACGTGTCTATTATCTGTGTCAATGGAGGTGGGAAAACTAAGCAATGGAATGATACTAATGGTATGTTTAACAGATAACTTGTTGTTTTCTAGTATTATGAAAAAGGTACATTCATCTCACATATTTTAAATCAAGAAGACATTGTGGTACAAGGAATAACTGGTATTCACATCAAAATGTATGTTCAGCAAAATAAGATCTATAAACATGTCAACATGTTTGAAATCATAAACTGACCATCAGAGGAATTTAACTTGTTTATGCGCTTTTGTCAGGGAATATTAAAGATTCAGAGAAATGGAAAGTAGCAAAAATGTTCAGGATTATAAGATTTACGAATAAGTCAACATGGCCAAAATTGTCAGATTCCTTATAGGATTTTTACTGTTTTTGATAATTTAGACAATATTATCTTGAAAACTTTTAAACAATAAATTGATTATCAATATGAGATATACAAAAATATAACTAAGTAAGATTTACAATCTTGACCTCACATGTGCATTCATATATGTATTATCAATTGTAGGTGTTACTCCTTTGTTTAAAATGCCAGAAGTAGATACTTTAAACAATACTGTCCTAGGAGAAGTTAAACCATTTGATGAACCAGTGATACCTTCAGATGCCATGGAGAGTACAGATCCTGATAGTATTGGATTTACATTTACTGTTAGTGAAGATAAAAGTATTAACAAATATGGTAAGTTTACATGATGAGCTTAAAATGGAATTTCTATTCAATGTATTCAATACATGTACATGAATACATGACATTTAAGAATAGATATATACTATGAAACATAAAAAAAAATGATTGTTTAATATTGAAAAATCTTTAAAAGAGAATATCAGATTGAAGAAAAAAAGAGAACATTAAAAGGTAAATACCAGAAGGGGCAATCAAATGGCCTCTCCATTTATTATCTTGCCTACAACCAAAGATTTTTTACCCCAATTTCACGGTCCTTTAATTTGAACATAGAAAATGATAGTGAGAGTGGGGCATCTATGTACTATGGACACATTCTTGTTTTGAAATACTTGGGTGGTTTTTTTGTATATTAAACCTTTATCGCTAAAACTTTTAACATAAATTGACTCTGTAAAGCAGGCGAGAAATGTCATTATGTGCATTTGTGTTCATTTCAATTAATCCCCCAAGGAGGCACCCAAATGGAAATTTTGAAAGAGCAATTTTGTCCACAATTTTAAACAAAACAAATGCTTTTAAAAGTATGAAGAAGCCATAAAACAACATTAAAATATATATGAAGGTGGTTTTGTAGGACTATAAGACCCATCTTGCACATAAAACCCCCATGAGCATTTTGAAAAGATGGCAGGTATGAATGATATGAACTAGCATTCTCTTATCTGATACATTTATCTGTATGCAGTTTTCCTGAAATAGCACTAACTAATCTGACATTTTTGTGCATTCTTGAAAAATCACAATAATAGTTGCATTCAATAATTTCTAAATATAGTATATTTTCAGATACTGTAAAGTCGAAGGTAATGATACCAGTTTATTGTATTTTTCTTCAGATTTGTGTATTGGAACAAATAAAAATAAAGATGATATTTTCCCTTGTGTTTTGGTGGGATATAATGTATCTGGATCAGCTTCTATCAAAGATGGATATTTGTTAATTGATAATATCAAAGTAAGACCTCTATCAGAACTGCAGAACAGATTTTGGAATGTATCTGAGGACCAAACACAGAACAAAACAAGTGCGTTTCATATGGAACCTGGAAGGACATTGTTTCTGACCATGAGAGTTTGTAATGAAGCAGAACTCTGTTCTAACAAATCTATAGGAAGTGTGCTAATAACTAATACAGAATCAATATTAAAAAGATCAGATCATGGAGAATCAGTTAAAATTGTAGACAATATTGCTACAGGATCTACAAGGAGAAAAAGAAGTGTGGAAACAATTGTTTTAACAACTCCGGAAGGTAACATTTTGTCTGGTCAATTTGAATATTAAAAATTAAATATGATTCAAGGAAGAGTACATTTATAATCAAAACTAAATTATAATGCCATATTTGTTTAGGATTACAATTTTCATTGGATGTTGACCAAACATTTAGAAGGGTTATATTCAACATTAGTTATAAAAATAAGCTGATATATAATGAGAGGTATTTCTGTTTTAATTAATGTTGGGATGACTACCTCTAAGATCAAGGTCAAAATAGTAAAATTATACCTTAGTTAATGTGTAGAAAAGTGGTTTCTAGGAGGGTCAAGTATAATAAGAGGAAAACCACTGCTGAAGTCACTTGGTATAAAACCTCATAATAAAACGAACAGATGATATATGCCAATTCTTATCTTAGCTTCAACAGGTCACTAAAGTTTTTGTAATTGTTACTGTTTTTACCTTAACAACAAATGGTTGCACTAGCTGCTTAGTATATAGGACTAAGCACCTGGACTCAATCTGTTTGAATTTCATTTGATACAAGCAACGTTTTCATTGTCTGTTTTCCTGGAGATGAGATTATATAAGAACTTTTATACTTATATAGGATTAATACCAGGACAGACCATTGTACTTCAGCCAATATCTGAAGCAGATCTAACAACAGAATACAGATCTGATTCTTCAACTGATTTTCAGCCATACATAGTTAACCCAGCAACTACTCTTGATATGGTGGAAAGATTATTGTACAAGAGGTACTGTGATTTTAGTTATATTTTTTAAAACACCTAATGATAGATATTAATGGAACTGAAATGGTGTAAAACAGTCTTTTATAACATTTTTTTTTATTTCTGTGTGGTACATATATGCATCCTACACCAACCCCAATCAGTGAAACCAGAGATTCTTTTTTATGCCCCACCTACGATAGTAGAGGGGCATTATGTTTTCTGGTCTGTGCCTCCGTTCGTTCGTCCATTCGTTCGTCCCGCTTCAGGTTAAAGTTTTTGGTCAAGGTAGTTTTTGATGAAGCTGAAGTCCAATCAACTTGAAACTTAGTACACTGGTTGCTTATGATATGATCTTTCTAATTTTAAAGCCAAATTAGACTTTTGACCCCAATTTCACGGTCCACTGAACATAGAAATTAAAGTGCGAGTTTCAGGTTAAAGTTTTTGGTCAAGGTAGTTTTTGATGAAGCTGAAGTCCAATCAACTTGAAACTTAGTAAACTGGTCGTTTATGATATGATCTTTCTAATTTTAAAGCCAAATTAGACTTTTGACCCCAATTTCACGGTCCACTGAACATAGAAATGAAAGTGCGAGTTTCAGGTTAAAGTTTTTGGTCAAGGTAGTTTTTGATGAAGCTGAAGTCCAATCAACTTGAAACTTAGTACACTGGTTGCTTATGATATGATCTTTCTAATTTTAAAGCCAAATTAGACTTTTGACCCCAATTTCACGGTCCACTGAACATAGAAATGAAAGTGCGAGTTTCAGGTTAAAGTTTTTGGTCAAGGTAGTTTTTGATGAAGCTGAAGTCCAATCAACTTGAAACTTAGTACACTTGTTGCTTATAATATGATCTTTCTAATTTTAATGCCAAATTAGACTTTTGACCCCAATTTCATGGTCTACTGAACATAGAAAATGAAAGTGAGAGTTTCGGGTTAAAGTTTTTGGTCAAGGTAGTTTTTGATGAAGTTGAAGACCAAACAACTTGAAACTTAGTACACGTGTTCCATATGGTATGATCTTTCTAAATTTAATGTCAATTTAGATTTTTTATCCAATTTCACGGTCCATTGGACATGGAAATTGATAGTGCGAGTGGGGCATCCGTGTACTTAGGACACATTCTTGTTTTTGGATATCTCTAAATCTATTTAATATTGGAATGTTTCCAAATAGTGGTTAGTAAAACTAATTACATTAATGGAGCACAGGTCTCAACTTTTTTGTTCTTCAGGGTGTATGATTTTTTTTTTTTTTTTAATGGGAATATTCAAGCAAAATTCATGACTTAAAAAGCAAACAACAAATTATAATTAGATAACGATTTGAAGTTTTAACACGTTTTATCATAACTTCAAATCAAAATAGGTAAATTGATAACTCATTCCGGTGTAAAAGTTACATTATCTTAGTTATCTCCTCTGCTACTGGTCGTTAACACAAACTTGAATTTAAACAAAAATATCCTCTATTTGTAAAAACAATTCAAGAAACTATAGATTTAACTAAATGTGTTCTTTGGCATTTATAAGGTATATTATGGTGTCTTTTATGGAGTTATGAAATGAGAAGATTCATTTAGGAGGGAATAACACAATTATTGAAATTTCATAAAACACCAGGTCTTTAAAGCAGAATTATTGAAGATGGGGTCTTGTATGATTATAGTTTTTATGGTTATATAGGGTTTAGTGTCTAACAATGGAAGAGTTTTGATAGTTTTATTTTTGTTTTATATTTTACAGAATACATTCTTTGGTAATGACATTTTCTGTGATACCAGTTGGTCACCTACCTATGCCAGGACCAATGAATATTACATATCCAGATACTGTTGGCGAGAATGAAGACAACAAAACAGTTCTGGCACACTGGAATACAGGTATATTCCCGCATTTTATGATAATGATAGATATTGCAATCCCTTAATTTGTCCATCTGTTTGGTTGTTAAATATTTTCATTGCCTTTCTCAGAAACTACCAAAACAGATTAATATCTGATTTGGTCAGTTTATATTCTCAGTGATTATTTGAAAGGTATATGTGCTTTTCAGATCTGTCAGACTTGTACTTTGCTTATACTTTGAATTAAGAGGAGGTAGGTATCTATAATACTAAAATAACGAGGTCCAATTTGTCAGCTGTCATCGAGTAAAAACGACAAATCAAAGTATTCAACTTTATATGATAACTAATATAGGACAATTGTGTAGATTAAAAATTACACCACTTCAGACCCTTTTGTTTTCCACATAATTAATGTTGCCAATAATTAACAAGTTCCGGGTCGAATCCGATACTGATACCAATAGTATATTCACCTGTTACCTATTACCTTATCTGTACGTTCTGCATCTGACAGGCACACCACCAAACGGTATATTTAGGATTTTGCTATATACACGGGTCATAATGACAGGGTTGACACTACTAAATTCAATCATTGTCAAATTGTTCCCTATTGTAGTATTTTAATCAGTAAGACTTTCTAAGATAACAATACGAATACTAAAAATCTGGACTTAAAATAAGGCATAAGTTTAAAAAAGACAGACATCACAATACTTTAAAAAGAATTGTGAAAAAACATAATGCTCCACAAAAGACCATGCCATAAACCATTTTCTTTATACAGCAGCCAGCATGCCCCATCAGGGTGACTCAGAAATTTCATTTTTGTTCTTCTATATAATGAAAAGATCAATAGTTAACTTAATGAATCTTACAAGGATGTATATATTCCAAAAGAGCATATGAGGAGGTTAAGCTATTTAGATTTTCAACCTTTCTGTAATATTTCTGTGGTCAAATATTTCTGGGTTTCATGCTTTCCTAGCTCAATGACAATTTTAAAGAGACCTCATAATCTATATATTTATAGCTCACCTTTCCTAAAGGCCAAGTGAGATTTTCTCTTAGCATCTGTTTGTCCGTGATTGTTAAATTTTACAAAAAGTATTCTTCTCTGAAACTGCTGAGCCAAATTTTTTGGCCACATCATTATTTGGGTATCTTGTTTAAAAAATGTGTCTGATGATCCTGCCTGTCAACCAAGATGGCTGACATGGTTGAAAATAGAACATAAGGGTGAAATGCAAGGTATTGATGATATGAATTCGTAATCAGTTATTACTGTAGAAAATATAGCACATTATTTCAAAACATAGTAATAGTTGTAAAATTTTTCTCTGTTTATAGCTCTACAGCAGTGGCAGTTAAGTGGTATGACCTGTGGTAAAACATCAACGTCTGAAATCAATAATGGAGGTGGAACAAAGACTGTTGAGGTATTATAATTTTTATGGCCCCGCAACGAAGTTGTCGGTGCCATATAGTTTTACCCTTGTCTGTAATTCCGAAATTCCGTCTTTCCGTCATTCCGCGACAAACCATTATACGGAGTTTTTTTCTAAACGCCTTCAGATATTGGGCTGATTTTTGGTATGTGAGTTAACCATGATGAGTTACAGATCAAGTTTAAGTTTCATTCCGCTCCACTAATTAATGCCTAAATTACGGGCTTTGGACTTTGAAAAATTGTTGAAAATTGTTGAAAATCACAGTTATACAGACTTTTTTTTCTAAACCCCTTCAGTTATTGGGCTGATTTTTTATATGTGAGTTAACTATGATGAGTTACAGATCAAGTTTAAGTTTCGTTCCGCTCCACTAATTTTTGCTGAAATTACGGGCTTTGGACTTTGAGAAATTGTTGAAAATCACAGTTATACAGACTTTTTTTCTAAACGCCTTCAGATATTGGACTGATTTTTGGTATGTGAATTAACCATGATGAGTTACAGATCAAGTTGAAGTTTTGTTCTGCTCCACTAATTTATGCTGAAATTACGGGCTTTGGACTTTGATAAATTATTGAAAATCACAGTTATACAGATTTTTTTTCTTTACGCCTCCAGATTTTGAGCTGATGTTTGATATATGAGACTACCATCAAATTCGTGTCCACATGTGTTTATATTGAAATTGCAGATTTTTCAACTTTTTGGGACGGGGCCATTCGTGTCGCTTTGACATATAGTTATGATTATATTTTATATACCAGCAATAGTTTGAAAGCTATCATTCATATACTCCCTGCTTTCTTATACTAGAGGCAAATAGTGATTGAGGATTCCTCTTGTTTGTTGGTTTGTTTGTTCAGTTGTCCTTCATTCCCACTTTTGTATCTGCAATTGCTCCTTGTAAATGTGTTGACAAAATTTTGAAATGGTGAACCTTTCACAGAATCTTACTCAAATGATTATGCTTTTGTACCTCAAATTCTGCCATCACTTGTCATCCATTCTCCTCTGAAACTTCTAGGCCAATGCAAATAGCACCAAACTTAATCTAAATTTTCAATAGGATATATTGTTGATAATTACATCCATGCATGCATGTAGTTGAAACATCAACACACATGGCCACTGTTACTAAAAGTAGAATATAGGGGGTAAAATGCAGGCAAATAGCTTCCAAATTTTGATGATGGATGCCTTATAAAATCCTTTAGGTATCAATCTTGATTACTTAGTGGTTGATAATTAAGCATGACTGCTACCTTAACTAAACGTAGAAATCTGCAGTAAACTTTAAATGCACCAACTCTAATCAAACTTTTAGTATCAAATTAACATATTTTTCTCTCCTGGTCCAGACTATATTCTATCATGATTTGCCATGATTTGGATTTTAAAAGAAATTTTGCTCGATTTGCTGCAGATGTCGTCTTACTGTGTACTAGATTTCTCTCAAACTGATTATGACAAATCTTGCCAGTAATGCTTGAAATAACCAGTATGACAAGAGACCAATCTCTTTCAGTTTATTTTACAAAAAAGTATTTTTTTACTGAAAAACAAATTTCCCAATTGTTTACAAGTGATTTTGGCTTATTTTTATAATAGTGGAACGTTTAGGAGTCATTTACAACCATTTTCAACTTTTACTTTACCATGGAAAATAGGGTGTTCTATGAAAATACAGTAAATGATCACACATGATTTGAAATAACCAAAGTTTCATTATATAATTGAACATTTTCAAGAAGTAACAAAAACTATTTTCTGAATTCTCATGGTCAAAAACGGTGTTGCAAACAATATACCACATATGGACTTCTCAATACAGAAAACCATAAAACATCAAAAAAGGGTGTACACAAAAACTATAACAATTAATACTTGCAATATATTTTAAAGGTTTGCAAAACTTGGACAGGTGATGAAATTAACAACAACAAAAGTGAGGGAAATATGTCGTATTTCTCAGAAGAGACGCAATTTGCTGTGTTTATTGTATCAAACAAAGTGTATAATACTCCACCAATATTGACTAGTGACAGATTTATTACCATGGAGGAAGATGAAGGTATTTAAGATTTGTCAGTTAAATATCATGCACAAAACACACCCTTAGCCAGGGGGATTGAGGGGTTTGTAGGAACACTCCACCCCCCACCCCCACACCTTGAAAACAAATAAGTTCTGTTTAATTTGTAACTGTTAAAGTTGAGTATGATTGTATTGAACCACCAAGCGTAATTTCATTCCATCCTGTTTTTATTCTGGGTAACTTTTTTTCACTGGTGAATATATTGGATGTAAATAGTGTGAAAGTGTTGATCTTGATATCATTGTTTTGTTTATATTAGACCAGTTTATTGTTTAAATAAATTAATAGATTAAGATAAGAATAGTTTTCAAGGAACCAGTTTCTATTAATAGATAATGACATAGAAGATATGATTTTATATCAAGTCTACCAAAACTCAAATGTACAGAAAAAATTCGGGAATACTGTTTATATGAATATTACAATTAGTGACAATTTAAAAGCATATGGTTTGATGTTTTGATTAGAATTTTTTTTTTAATTTAATTCGTAATTAAAGCATTATATTGTGTTATGTGTTCAGAGTGAGTACTAAAACACTTCATCAATGTATGAATCTTGAATGTTAGTGTAATTATTCCTAGTTCAAAATCACTAGTGTAATAATTCCTGGTTCAAAACATTTGTGTGAACATTCCGTGGATGAAAAACACTAGTTTACTTTGTCCATCTGTTACATAAATCAGCTATGCAAGTTTATGTTAATTCAAATACCAAATACTACCCCCCCCCCCCCCAAAAAAAAAAAAAAATTACCAAGCCCCATTTTTTGTATATTTCCCCTTCAAAAAACTCTCTTTAGAATCTTATCAAAAGTGATGGATATTTTACACTGGAACCGGATTAAAAACCTAGTGAATTTTTGTTGGTGGATAAAAACACTAGGGATTTTCATCCTCTGGATAAAGTACACTGGCGGATTCAAACCACTGTTACATGTTCACCCTCTTTAAACAAAGAATTTATTATTGTAATCATGTTGTTAGATTTTGGATATCATACCATACTATAGATAAGTAAATTAAATGTTCAATTTCAAATTTCTAAGATCTTTGATCACATATATTTTGCGTCAGAAACCTATATTATGTCAAAAATTTGATTACAATCCAAATTCAGACAGTATCAAGCTTGAATATCGTGTCCAAACTTGCCCCAACTGTTCAGGGTTTTGACCTCTGTGGTTGTATCAGGCTGTTCTCAGCAAAGCATTTTAGTGAATTTAGAATATGAAAATCTCAGACTATGTTCATGTGTCAAATTGAATCTTTAACTGAGATGCATGTATAGGGGGTATTACCAGTAGTCTGGCTTTGTGGAAAACTCTAGCTATTAAATAAAACCTTTTTAGAAGGTTAAGGTATATCTCATTTTGAAATGAAAACTTTCATTACTTCATGCACTTATCTAAAAAGTATGTTAGTAGTTTTCCATTTATTTATTTAGTGATATTAAATCTACTTTGAATTGTTGAAAATAAGTAAACTTTTATATGTTATTTCTAAGGTACAATACAATACCAGTTGGAAGCGTTTGATGAAGAAGGTGATGTAATCAAATTCAGTCTGGCAAGTCAGACAAATAAACTCAGCCGTATTGAATCACTGCCACTACAGGATGGACTGTAAGTGATATGATCATTTTTTTTAAGGCAGTGCTTTTATTGGGGTCATGTTCCAGTCATTTTGATTACTTAGATATATTTTTATGCCCCACCTACGATAGTAGAGGGGCATTATGTTTTCTTGTCTGTGCGTCCATTCATCCGTCCATCTGTCTGTCTGTCCGTTCGTCCGTCTGTCCCGCTCCAGGTTAAAGTTTTTGGTCAAGGTAGTTTTTGATGAAGTTGAAGTCCAATCGACTTCAAACTTAGTACACATGTTCCCTATGATATGATCTTTCTAATTTTAATGCCAAATTAGAGTTTTTACCCCAATTTCACGGTCCACTGAACATGGAAAATGATAGTGCGAGTGGGGCATTCGTGTACTGAGGACACATTCTTGTTTGGAGTAGCATCGGCTTCTGACTAGAACATTTTGTCTATTCTACAGCTTTTTTTTTTTAATTCTTCAGAGAAATTGGAATTTCATGCATATCGACTTTCAATAAAATTTCTGACTCTTAATTATATGCATTAAGCTATGATGCTAGTTCTTAAATGCTTGCCCCCAATTGATTACCTTTATTTAGAACCTTGTTTACATGATAATCTGTTCAAACAATTTTTTATTGCTATTTCATTTTATATTTAGATTAATTGAATTGTATGAATCTGACGAGTATAAAAAAAATCAGTTTCAATAATGAAATGAATTGCTTGAACAGAGAATCAGAGATATAAGTAATTCTTATTCATTTGTTATTTGCTTTGGTTCAGGATGATGTGATGTATGCTCCTCAAAAAGTGTTTTTTTTTTTATCACTGGGACTCTAACAACCATTTAAAGAAACAGAAATTTTAAAACTAAAAGTAAAAAAAGTATTAAATTTCTTTTTATCTTGTCTATGATGAAGAATATGAAGGTAAGACAAAGTGAATGCAGTATGAAGTTATTGGTGTCTGTGTCGTCAATATTTTGTTTGGTTTGTCACAGGTTGATTTTTATGGCCCCGCAACAACGTTGTCGGGCCATATAGTTTCTCCCTTGTCCGTCATTCCACTACAAACCATCATGCACAATTTTTTTCTAAATACCTTCAGACATCTGGCTGATTTTTGGTATGTGAGTTTACCATAATGCGTTACAGATTTAGTTTAAGTTTTGTTTTGCTCTGCTTATTCCTCTGAAATTACAGGAATTGTTAAAATCACAGTTATAAAGACTTTTTTTTCGAAACGCATTCAGATATTGGGCTGAGTTTTGATATGTGAGAGCTGGATACTATGCATGCATAGATGTGTCCACATGTGTTGGTGAAATTGCAGACTTTTTTTTACTTTTGGAGATGGGCCAGGGCCATTCTTGTTGTTCCGACACATCTAGGTTTTAATGCCATCCATGCTAGGTAGTAGGAGCATTTTTTTTTTTACCCTTCTACCTACATCATATTAGGTTACATTCTCTAACTTTTAGTTTGCCTCATCAAATTGACATTATTTTAACATTAATGATAGTTTTGTTTTGTAGACTGCTTTATACCCCATGCACTGACTGTTCAGGAGTTGAGACCTTAACAATAATCCTATCAGAAGTACAGACCAACGAAGATATACCTCCAGCCAGTAGTGAAACAACCATTGTTATTACCATAATAGATTATAATGACTCACCAGAAATATTCTTAACACAACATGGTCAATCTATTTTATCATTTGATCCATCTGAACCAGTCTTGGTAAGAAATAATACTAACCCTTTTAAAGCCATCTGATAATAGAGTAAGTGATTGCTCAAATAGCAAGGGTGTGTGAATACAAAAGTTATCTTCAATTAAGACTAAAGTAACACTTTGGTGCTACTTTACAGTCTTTATAAACTGTTTATCTTTTTAAAAAGATGTGGTATAAGTACCATTGCATGCACACAAGTTAACTCTCCATCCAATTCACAATTTGTAAAAGAAAAACCATTAAAGGTCAAAGTATGGTCATCACCATGGAGCCTTGGCTCACACCGAAAAAGCAAGCTATAAAGGGCCCCAAAAATTACATGTGCAAGTTCATTTCAGTTAAGTTACACTAATAACAAGAAAAAAAATGAGTGTATGGTATGCATCAATGTGACACACAACCCAATCACGTGACCAAAAGGCATATATTGAGATATGAAAAAAGGTTTTTAAGGATGTTTGCTATGCAGAAAAAAATGAATATGTATTTTTTATCACAATCCAAATTCAGACAGCTTGAATATTGTGTCCAAATTTGCCCAAACTGTTCAGGGTTCTTCCCCTGTGTTCGTTTGCCCTCGGCAAAGCATTATTGCACTATATGTAATAAAATTATGAACAGAAAAGTAGCTACATACAAGGGTTAGCAGGATTTTTTTTAATGCACTACATTGATAAAACTAAAGGATTCTGAATATTTGGGAAAAATTTAAAAACAAGAGGAGTCAACATCTTTTAGATAACCAATATTTGTCTAGGAGACAGCAACTAAATGACAAAAAAAGACCTCAACCAGTCAGCATTACGACTTCTGAAAAAGACAGGACTAACTAGTGGGAATACAGTATCTGTTGATTACTAGTATGTCAAAGTATCTACCATTTAGCAAACAAATTATGGCCCACAGCAGTGTTATTTCATACAGCATGTACAGTATATATTACAGACACAATATTTAATATTAAGTCAGGTTTACTCTTCTTGAAAATCATCACTTCCTAGTCAATTTCCATGGGGAAAAAATTTAAGATTAGAACAAATGTAAAAGAGACAACAACCTGACCAAAGAGCAGATAACAGACAAAGGCCACCAATGGGTCTTCTATAAAGTGAGTAATTCCAGAACAACAAGGTGGGCCTCAGCTGCATGGCCTTTAAATAAAAATGTGTACTAGTTAATGTATATTTTTAGGTATACTTAGAGCAGAGAAACATTTTTAACAAGGGGAAATGGACACAGGATTTCACTGCAGAAATAGGAGCATTTGATGTGGAACAAAACAATCTACACATTGAAGTATATGAACCAAGTTATGGTACAGTTCTTATCTTGGATGAAAAAACAACAGTTCCAGATATTAATTATTGTGAGACAACTTTGAATGTAAGAAATTTTAAGCTTCTCCATGAAAGTGGCTGGGATATAGAAATGTTTTCTTCATCTCTACATCTAATAGGCAAAGTTTTGTATTAAAGAACATTTTTCTGAATCATAACATACATGTATGACAAGTATAACAAAAAATTACTGCATTTAACACAATATTTATGAGAATTTGGTCACTATGACCTACATTTCTTACTTTAATGACTGTTAAGCTCTCTTAAATTAATTTCTTGATCTCGTGATGATATGTTAAAAGTTATATATTTACCAATTATAACAATTAATATTATAGCGAAAAGTTCACTCATTCCTAAAGTTTTGCATATATAATTAAGAATCAGTTATACATGAATAATATTTCGGCTCAGTTGGCAGCTCCAGAAATCCCATGCCTGTTCCTGAGGCCTTCTTACGGCCTAGATTGAAATTAACCTATCTCAAGGTAAGGGTAGATTTGATGGCCTCAGAAATACCATTCCAATAAGCTTGAATAATTTACTTGCAAGCAATTATTATAAATCAGCTATTTTATAAGCTTATTACTCATGCCAAGTATTATTTTATTTGAAACAAAGATAAATTATGCACAATTTTTTGAAAAGTACAAATTTAACAAACACTCATAGGGGACATCAATGGTGGTACACATTACACCTGAACCAAATATTATGATACTTATACAAAATGCTAATTACCACAAAACACAGATCAAGTTTGAATTTTGGTGGCTTCACATTTACTGTTGTTGAGTTATGCCCTCCTTTACAAATGAAAAAAATGCTGAATTTTTTGTTTCCGTTCTCTAACTTTAGTTTACCTCAATCAAATGTTATTAATCTTGTACACAATGCTTATTACAATGAAATACAGATCAAGTGTCACTTTAACTGTTCTAGAGTTATGCTCTTTTACCATGGAAAAATAGGAATCTTATAACTGTTCTAAAATTATCAATGATGTAATTGTTAAAATTAATTTTTCAAATTGGAGTTGTCTTTCTTTGTCCATTATTGTAGTTGAATCAACTACAATTATGGACAAAGGAAGATAAGTCCATTTTTAAAAATAAGATTAAAAAAATCTTTACCCATCGATGCTTACAAGCACTTTGATTAATGTTCTTCAGTTTTGTCATTTATAACCTATTATGACATTTTGTTTCCCTTCTCTAACTTAAGTTTGTGTCAACTTAATTTAATGAAATGTTTATATAATGCTTATTTCCACTTAACTCAGTTTAAGTTCAAATTTAAGAAGCGTCATTTTTACAGTTCTTGAGTTATGTCCCTTTATAATGTTATATGCTAGCTTGGGCATCATCTGTGTCCATATGGACACATGTCCTATTTATTCTGTTTAAATTGTTGCTGCTGCTCCTTTAAATTATTGCCAGTTTAATTTCAAACTTTGTAAAACATTCTCTCAAAATTACATTTACAGGTGACACATATAGAATGAATTTCATAACAATGTGCACATGGACACCTGGTATTTTTAAATGTTATCATGTGCTTTCAATGGCTGTGGTTAAAAAAATACTTCACCCAAATACAGTATGTCTGGGCACTTTCAATGGGGATATACATAATTACTTTTTTACACATGTCCATTGATTCCTAAATCAAACTCACATCTTCAATATTGACAGGCTAATGATACAGTAAATTAATTTTTCAGACCACTCAGGCAATGATGCCCTTAGATGTGTTTTATATTTTGTCAAGCCTTGACATTAGGTGAAAAAGCAAGACATAGCGATCCTACATTCTGTCGGTGGCGGCAATGGTGTCCACAAATATTCACTCTGTGGTTAAAGTTTTTGAAATTTTAATAACTATTTATACGACCGCAAAATTTGAAAAAAATTTCGTCGTATATTGCTATCACGTTGGCGTCGTCGTCTGCGTCGTCGTCGTCGTCCGAATACTTTTAGTTTTCGCACTCTAACTTTAGTAAAAGTGAATAGAAATCTATGAAATTTTAACATAAGGTTTATGACCACAAAAGGAAGGTTGGGATTGTTTTTGGGAGTTTTGGTCCCAACATTTTAGGAATAAGGGGCCAAAATGGGCCCAAATAAGCATTTTCTTGGTTTTCGCACTATAACTTTAGTTTAAGTTAATAGAAATCTATGAAATTTTGACACAAGGTTTATGACCACAAAAGAAAGGTTGGGATTGATTTTGGGAGTTTTGGTTCCAACAGTTTAGGAATTAGGGGCAAAAAAAGGTCCCAAATAAGCATTATTCTTGGTTTTCGCACAATAACTTTAGTTTAAGTAAATAGAAATCTATGAAATTTAAACACAAGGTTTATGACCATAAAAGGAAGGTTGGTATTGATTTTGGGAGTTTTGGTCCCAACAGTTTAGGAATAAAGGGCCCAAAGGGTCCAAATTAAACTTTGTTTGATTTCATCAAAAATTGAATAATTGGGGTTCTTTGGTATGCCGAATCTAACTGTGTATGCAGATTCTTAATTTTTGGTCCCGTTTTCAAATTGGTCTACATTAAGGTCCAAAGGGTCCAAAATTAAACTTAGTTTGATTTTAACAAAAATTGAATCCTGGGGGTTGTTTGATATGCTGAATTTAGAAATGTACTTAGATTTTTAATTATTGGCCTAGTTTTCAAGTTGGTCCAAATGGGGGTCCAAAATTAAACTTTGTTCATCAAAAATTGAATAAATGGGTTCTTTGATATGCCAAATCTAACTGTGTATGTAGATTCTTAATTTTTGGTCCAGTTTTCAAATGGTCTACATTAAGGTCCAAAGGGTCCAAAATTAAACTAAGTTTGATTTTAACAAAAATTAAATTCTTGGGCTTATTTGATATGCTTTATCTAAATATGTACTTTGATTTTTGATTATGGGCCCAGTTTTCAAGTTGGTCCAAATCAGGATTCCATATCAAGTATTGTGCAATAGCAAGAAATTTTCAATTGCACAGTATTGCACAATAGCAAGAAATATCTAATTGCACAATATTGTGCAATAGCAATTAATTTTCAATTGGAGTTATCTTTCTTTGTATAGAATAGAAGTTGATAATATATGTTGGAAATTTGCCAGACATGACTATGATGTCATTTTCTATTTTTATTTGCCAATAACTTTATGTAAATAACTTCATTGGAAATTTGCCAATATAAAATGTTGCTGATGAAGCTTTTTTTCCTTATCTTATCTAAAATGTTTTTTGATAATGTATGTTGGACATTTGCCAGACATGACTATGATGTCATTTTCTATTTTTATTTGCCAATAACTTTATGTAAATAACTTCATTGGAAATTTGCCAATATAAAATGTTGCTGATGAAGTTTTTTTTATTGTTTTATACAATAAACAATGTATATTCACTTTTACTACCAACCAATCTTTACCATTCAGTGATAACAAGCACTTTATTTTACATTTTAATATTTTATGATGTATTTAAAAGAGTAGTTATTGTTGCAAACTCCATTAGAAATTTGAATTGATATCAGTTTTGGAAAAAGGGAAACGGGGATGTGAAAAAAAAGGGGGGGGGGGTTTAAATTTTTCTCATTTCAGATTTCATAAATAAAAAGAAAATTTCTTCAAACATTTTTTTGAGAGGATTGATATTCAACAGCATAGTGAATTGCTCAAAGGCAAAAAAAATATTTTAAGTTCATTAGACCACATTCATTCTGTGTCAGAAACCTATGCTGTGTCAACTATTTAATTTTAGATTTAAAAAGTTTGATGAAGAAATCTTTAATTGATTTGTAAAATCTTGACATTTGTTTTGTGTAAAAAAAAACATGTTATGTCAAAAATTTGATCACAATCCAAATTCAGAGCTGTATCACGCTTGAATGTTTTGTCCATACTTGCCCCAACTGTTCAGGGTTCGACCTCTGCGGTCGTATAAAGTTGCGCCCTGCGGAGCACCTGGTTTTAACTATCCTGGACTTGTACCAAACTTGGACAGAAGGTTGGTTAGGATCATAAGATAGTATCCAGATATAAATTTTGTAAAAATAAAACTCCTTTTTTTCCATATTTTACTTATAAATAGAATTAGTTTTTCTGCCAGAAAACATTACATTCACTCTGTGGTTAAAGTTTTTAAAATTTTAATAACTTTCTTAAACTGGATATAAGCTTGTTTCTGATCATAAGATAGTATCCAGAAGTAAATTTTGTATTAAAAAAAATCAATTTTGTCCGTGTTTTACTTATAAATGGACTTAGTTTTTCTTCAAGTTAACATTACATACAGTCTGCAGTAAAAGTTTTTGAATAAAATTGAGAAAGGAAATGGTGAATATGTCAAAGCGACAACCACCCGACCATAGAGCAAACAACAGCCGAAGGCAACCAATGGGTCTTCAATGTAGCGAGAATTCCCGCACCCGTAGGTGTCCTTCAGCTGGCCCCTAAAATATGCATAATAGTACAGTGATAATGGACGTCATACTAAACTCCGAATTATACACAAGAAACTAAAATTTAAAATCATACAAGACTAACAAAGGCCAGAGGCTCCTGACTTGGGACAGGCGCAAAATTGCGGCGGGGTTAAACATGTTTATGAGATCTCAACCCTCCCCCTATACCTCCAGCCAATGCAGAAAAGTAAAACAATAACAATACGCACATTAAAATTCAGTTCAAGAGAAGTCCGAGTCTGATGTCAAAAGATGTAACAAAAGAAAATAAATAAAATGACAATAATACATAAATAACAACAGACTACTAGCAGTTAACTGACATGCCAGCTCCAGACCTCAATTAAACTGATTGAAAGATTATGTCTTCATCATATGAATATCAGGTACAATCCCTCCCGTTAGGGGTTTAGTATCATACTATCATAAAATATATGAGAAGAACATAACCCGTGTCATGCCAACAACTGTTTTTTTTAGAAATAAATGTGTTTAGTTCCGATGCAAAGACCCTATCAGTGAATCAATGTTAAAGCCAAAATATGCAATCTTTAATGACCTGACAACAATATCGTAACTATATCCCCTTTTAATAAGTCTATTTAAAGGTTTTGTTAGTTTCTGAGGAGAATACTGACATTTTTGTGCTTTATAAAGAATATTTCCATAAAATTTTGGATGTGAAATACCTGAACGTATAAGATGTCTGCATGTTGAGTTATATTTACGAATTATTTCCTTATACCGGTGATAAAATTTAGTAAATGTTTTGACCAGTTTGTGATATCGAAAACCCTGGTGTAATAATTTTTCAGTAATACATAAATTTCTCTCGCTAAAATCTAATACATTGTTACATACACGAGCGAATCGTACAAGTTGAGATATATAAACACCATAAGATGGTGACAAGGGAACGTCACCATCTAAAAATGGATAATTAACAATAGGAAATGAAAAATCATCTCTTTTATCATAAATTTTTGTATTAAGCTTCCCGTTTATGATATAGATATCAAGATCGAGGAAAGGGCAGTGGTCATTGTTATCATTAGCTTTATTTAAAGTAAGTTCTACAGGATAAATTTCTTTAGTATACATACTGAAGTCGTCATTATTTAGAGCCAATATATCATCCAAATATCTAAAAGTATTGTTAAATTTTTGTATCAAATGTTGTTTTGATGGGTCTTTGCTAATTTTAGTCATAAATTGTAACTCATAACAATACAAAAACAGGTCCGCAATAAGTGGTGCACAGTTAGTCCCCATTGGAATTCCAATAACTTGACGATATACGGAATCTCCAAAGCGAACAAAAATGTTATCAAGTAAAAATTCAAGTGCATAAATAGTATCAAAGCATGTCCAATTGACATAGTTCTTTTGTTTATTGCTACTAAAAAATGATCTAAAAGAGTTTGAACATATGTACTCGCATTCCGACTTTTTAAATGCCCAGTTAATTAGGGATGTGAATTTTTTCTTAATAAGAATATGAGGCAAAGTGGTATATAGGGTAGAAAAATCAAAACTTTGAACAGATTCAAAATCACCAATATATGCATGCAATTTATCAAGTACTTCCAACGAGTTTTTGACACTCCAAAAGTAATTAATTCCACTATTTTCAAAGGCCTTATTTGAACAATTTATTATCAGGTTTTTTATTGTACCAAGTGTACTAGTAAGTAAAACAGACAATTTAGTAGTTGAACAATGGCTGGAAGATGAAATAAATCTATATTTGTAAGGTTTTTTGTGCAGCTTCGGAAGCCAGTACATAGTTGGGACTTTCATTGTGTTTGGTTCTGCTTGTAAAGAAGTAGCTAAAAGTTTATGTTTGTTACAGATGTCGTTTTCTGAAAATGAAGTCAGTTGGAATGTTGGTGAATTCGTGATTTCCTTTTGCAGAACCTCTATATAAAATTTACGTCAAACAATAATGATATTATTAGCAAAAATTGAACAAAAATTGAAACATTATAAGATTCATAAACTATCCTGGATTTTTACCAAACTTGGACCGAAGCTTCTGACAATCAAGAGATAGTATCAAGAGGAATAGTTTTATTGATTTTTTCCTCATTTTTGTTGAATGTGCAATTAACAGCAAAAGTAGGCGAGACACTGTGTTCCGCGGAACCCTTACATATTTTTTGAAATATAAAATGAGGGAGTCCACAGATAGTTGCAGTATTTGTGTATTCTCACTATAAATGGTTCTTACTTTGCTTGATGTCCAGTAGCAAATATGCATTACAGTATGAGAACAAACTCAACAAGAAACCAATAAGGTAGGTTCTTGAAATTATTCAAACTAGTAAGAGTTAGAAACAAAAACATATTTTTATTAGTCATTTCTAGTCTAATGATAATTTCAATTTTCTACATCCAGGTAACTACTGAACCGTGTGTTATATTACCACATGAAAAAGAAAGCATGTCATGGATATATACCACATTGACCTACACACCGGCTATGAATGTATCTGGATATGACTTGGTAAAATTGTATGTCTCAGATTCTCTGAATGCTTCATCAGCTGTTGTGACGATACAGTTTGTCGTAATGAAACTCCCTTGTCACAATGATGGATCTTGCCGACGTAAGTTGAATAAATAGCTCAATTTTAGGTATTTCAAATTTAACTATTTGATAATACATGTAATTGGAATTATGCTTTCTTCTGAACTTCCACAACTTATAGTGGTGACTTCACTACATGTTGCTATCTTACTGCAGTTAGGTAAAATATCTGGCCAGTTCTTCTGTTTGATTTCATAAAACAAATTGAAATACAGAAGTTTCATGAATGCCTGATTCAGCAAATCAAATCTTATTTTACACATGGCAGTCACATTCACATGATGAACATCAGAAAGTAAGATATAGTTAGGACCAACTTATCCATTTAGGATAAATTTTATCAGAACAGAGATTTTTAGTAAGAAAAGTGGTTCAAATCTTTCAATTCACAAATTAGACCTGTGAAAACAACTATCGGTAGTAAGATCCTATAAAAATCTCACAAATGATACAACCTTTTCAATCTCTAATGTTTAAACAGTCTACCTCAGAACTCCAATATGATTGGGTCTGAAAACACTATCAGTAAATGAAAATAACACTTGATTAATTTTGTGTGTTTGAAGCACTTTTTGGGGTTACCTTTAGAGGATGTATGTGACTTAACTCATGAAGAGCTATCTGACCAAAAGGGACCATAAAACATTTAATTTTTTTATACAATAAATTTGTATGCTTTCATTGATTGTAATGAAACTTTGCAATAAGTTGCAGGTTGTTCACTAAATTGACTAGACTACTTGGACAGAAACTTTTCTACAAGACCAAAAAGTAGCATCTAAGGTCATCTAAAGAAAAGTTAGATTTTTTTCTTAATTCTGTATTTTACTGATAAATGGACTCTCCTTTAAAGGCAATTTCCCTCTTTAACACAGACAGCAGCAATCATAGGCAAAACACAGGGTTCTGTGGAACCCCTTGCAAATTATTTTTTAATTGAAAGAAGGGGGTATACTGTTTTAAATACCTTTGTCTGTCCGTCTCACCATCAGTGACCAATGAAGTTTAATCAAACATGACAACAGATCAGAGCTTCCTGAATTGGCTTTACTGTATTATGTTGTTTCAGATGCATGGATAATTTATTATCTTCCTGTTTACAGAACTAAAATACTAAAATATTGTAGCATATTTAAATTCATGACCATTTACAAAATATCTGTCAATATAACTAGAAATCATATCTTTAAGAACTTTTTTATCAGGATTATTTGAACTGATGCATCAATTACCATGTGATTCTGTTTCAGATATTGATCAATCCTTAATACCTCCTGTTCATTGAACAATTGTATATTATCGCTTTTTTACAGAATTTTCATTTGATCTTACTGACAGATAATTTCCTTTCTCAGCACAGTAGAGTGATATGAAAAATTATAGTTTAAAACTAAGGGTGCACATGCTGTTGTTAATGAAATAAACAACATCGTCATAGGTAAAATGGCAATAAACAGATTATCATTGGTCATTTCATCTCAATTGTTTTTCTCACTTTCTGCGTATAGGCTCTTGCGAGAAGATCAATCTCGTTGAAATGACCAACGATTATTTATAATTTTAACACATACTGGCCAGGAATATGCAATTTTTGTCTCATTTTTATAGGAAGTACAAAAAATAGCTTCCTGAAATTTGTTATCAGGCTTAATTTATGTGTTCATGCTTTGCTGTATGATATGTTTTTAGATTTATCACTCATTAAATTCCTGTATACTGTAAACTCATACATTCTAAACAATATTGTCCTATAAGTAAGAAATTTTTACGGCATTGTTTTAATAAACTATAGATAAGAGTTTCCTGAATTTATTTTCATGCTTCATGAAAACATGCTTTACTGTGTGATTCATTTCTTCCATAGCTCTTCAACTTCCTGTTTAACAAAATCTTTAAGCAGTAAATTGCTTCATTAGTGATTAGTAGCTCACAGTTCTACTTGTTTTTACAGCAAAGAACGGTAGTAACTACCCCTGCACCAGTACCTACAGAGCAGAAAGTTTTGACCTGTATTATGACTGTGTCTGTTTACCTGGATATTCAGGTGTATACTGTGAAGAAAATATTGATGAATGCTTAAGTTCACCATGTCTGGAACCATATCAATGTATTGATGGTATTAACATGTATGACTGTAGATGTCCACCGGATGAGCCTAATTGTGATTTTCAAGTTTGGATCATCCCAGTGATAATTCTGAGTTTTCTTTTGATAGTAACGATGATCATTGTGGTAGTTTGTGTAAAGAAAAGGTGATTCTATACATTCTGTTAAATTATTTTAATAGCATTTCTCATTTTTGTGCTGTAAATATTTGATGTTTGATTTGAAGCATAATTCTTTGTTTGATGGAGATATTTTCTTTTCTGATTGGCCAATTTTAGTAATATATATTTTACCACTGCAAAAAGTGCGTTATTATATTGCCTATTAATAAAACATATATTTAGATTTCTGATTTTGAGACCAACATAAATTGAAAATATATAGGGTTCTTTGAAATGCTAAATCCAAACCTGTATTTATTTTCATTTTTAATTAAATAAAATCACATTGAATGAGGTCCAAAATGTTCCAAATTTTGTTTTATTTCATCAACAATAGAATTCTTGGGGTTCTTTGATAATTGCAGATGCTAACAATGTTTTAGTGATTCAACATATCTAATGTTAGAGAATTTAGTAATTACTGGTTGTTGTTATTTTATGAATTGGAGTTATTATATAAATGTAAGCTTAAATGTTGTGTCCTTACTGGCTCAACTGTTTAGGGTTTGACTTCTGCAGGAAAATCCGGTTTTGCTGTCATTCTGACAGCATCTTGTTTTAAAGATGTTTATATATGTTACGCTAGGTTACACTGCATACACTGTTCTTAATTTAAAATTTATTTTGATATATACATTTACATTTCTTTTTTATGTTAGATTTCAAATGAAGGATTACTGGTTAGACCCCCCTACAGAACAGGTAAAATATATAGCTATTATCTGTTTAAAAAAAAAAGTTATTTACCTGTAATTACAGAGGGACACAAGGAACATGGCAAACAACAACAAATGGATAACAGGTTCTTTGCTTTGGCCAGGCACATAAAAATGTGTCATCAAATATGTTTGTAGCTTTTAAACCCAACCCCTTACATAGGAAAGTGTTGTAACAGTACAACAATAGAAAACAAACTTGAAGGGATACGGGCTTTGCTTCTCAAATTGTTACTTAGCAACACAATAATACACAACTTACAAAATGACACATATTATCCATACAAGAGTTCAAATTCAATTTTAAAATTTTGAATTCCTAGGCTTTTTAAAATATCAGCCTGTGTACCTCCAATTGATTTAGTCAAAGACACCATAATATGCATTCTTAGAAAGGTTTATTTTAGGAGTTATGCAGTATGATTGTTTGTTAAACTTTGTGATTTTCAAACCATTATTTCAAAATTCTCTGATTTTCTTTCTGTTCTTGTGTCAATAATCCTCGGGCTGGCACTTGGGAAGCATAGTATAGTATATGTTTAAGCAAGGTAATATTGTTGGTATTTAATGATGTTATAATAAGAATAGATTAAATGCTGCAATGAGTCATCTTAAGTATTATTTAATGAATTAGATCAGATTGGAGAATTTAGCATTCTAATGCTTGGTTACATTTTTAAAAAGAAATAATTATTTATTTTATGGAAATATTTTGGTTATACTGTTGATTATGTTGATTGTCATCACATTTTTATGCCCAATTTAAGGGCATTATATTTTTCAGTCTATGAGTCCATTGTCTGTTTTTCCCGCTTCAGGATAAAGTTTTTGGTCAATTTTTTTTATGAAGTTGTAGTCCAATTAATTTGAAACACATGTTCCCTATGATATGAGATTTCTATTTTTTATGCCAAATTAGAGTTTCACAGTCCACTTAACAGAAAATGGGGCATATCTATAATACTAAAATTACGAGGTCCAATTTGTCAGCCGTCATCACGTAAAAACGACGAATCACAGAATTCAACTTTATATATAACTAATATAGTACAAAGGTGTAGATTAAAAATTACACCACTCCAGGCTCTTTTGTTTTCCACGTAATTAATATTGCCAATAATTAAGAAGTTCCGGGTCGAGTCCGCTACCGATACCAATAATATATTCACCTGTTACCTATTACCTTATCTGTACGTTCCGCATCTGACAGGCGCACCACCAAACGTTGTATTCAGGACTAATATGCTATAAACACGGGTCATAACCACAGGGTTGACACTACTAAATTGTCAAATTGTTACCTATTGTAGTATTTTAATCAGTAAGACTTTCTAAGATAACAATACGAATACTAAAAATCTGGACTAAAAATAAGGCCTATAGGTACAGTTTTCAATTTGTTAGTGGGCATGACGTAAAACAGCAAAGCAAAGAATTCAACTTTATTTATAACTTATATAGGACAATGCTGTTGATTAAAAAATACTCCATTCCAGGACCTTTTGTTTTCCAAATAATTAATATTACCAATAACTGATAAGTTCCAGTCCAACGGGTTCAAACAGAAAGACTTGAAAGCAGAGACAAACTGTGTATCTTATAATCGACATGACTTTATCAGATGACAATACTAATACTAAAATAAGGCTTGCGCTTAGTTATATACTTTAATTCAGTCACGGACCCGTGATATCACGGGTGTGTTCTAGTATATACTATGGACACATTCTTGTTTTTATTAGCTGTGTGCTTTTTTTTCTGTCTGTAGGGGTCTGTTCGATTCCTTTAGTGATTGTCTGATTAATCAATATTAGGTACTGTTAACAGAATGAGACAGCAATTTGGATACATGCATATATATATTTCACAAACATCAATGGCAGTCAGCAGGGTTTAAGTTGTTTGACCTGGTAGTTAAATGTGTTTTGTTAAAATATATTTTTTCACTCTTTTGGTCTTTTTGAAAATGTTGTTTGTACTGTATTTAGACCCCTCTACATTGAAATTTGTACACATATAAATATTGCGGTTTTTATCCAACACAATCATAGGTTTAAACTGGGTTTTTTTCAAATTAGACTTGTATATACAATTTAGCACGTCTAAATAACAGTCAACAATTTTTCCCATGAGGGCGCTGGATCGTTACGAGTAATGATACATGTACACAATAAATAAATTATATAAACGCCTAAAAAGTGTACACAACAACACCAATAACAAAAAAAGGAAACTATAAATGTAATTATTTATAAATATTTCAGATAACAGATATCCTTCATCAGTATGATTGTGATATTAAATGAATCATATATCAGTCTACTTAGATTAAACCAGAACAATCTTAAAATTTATACAATAAAAAAGTCAAACTAAACATCAGTTAAGACGCTTGCACCATTCTAAATATATATATATATATCTAATTGTTTCTAATATCTGATGAAAATACACTTTATAATTATTTAATTAAAATGCATTGTTGTTTGTAAATTTCAATCAATTCAAAAGGGCTCAAGCTTTCAAATTCATGTTCATCGATTTGACTCAAATTCTCATTAGATTCATAATAATGTCAAACATTTATCCAAATTATAAAAAGTAAATAAATTATTAACGGGGCATGGGGTAGATAATATGTAGATAGATTCATGAAGATAGATTTGTTTAGTTTGTATATTAGTCTAGACGTCATCTAATTAACTATGGAGATGACCTCCAAGACAATTTAAGGTCACATAACATAAAGATAAATAGATATATGGACCTAGTGCAAATGGATTTTTCTATGTCTGTTTGATTTCAAGTTTAAGTTTAGAATAATGAGTTCATTTTCAATTTTACCTGTATAAGAATGATTTTTTGTGGATAGAAACAGTCGATCTAATGATTGATCTTTGTTTCAATTTCAATGTTGAAATTCATTTCTTTAAATAACCTAACACACATCAATCATGCATAATCCACATCTAGCTGAGGGGTTTACTTGAAGTATATAAAAAAAAGAGATTCAATGAGGTCGAATTATTCACTTGCAAGTGAATAATCACCATTAGAGATGTTTCTTAGCTTATTTTGACAAAATTGAATCATACTGGGTGCTAAAAGGTGAGTTATTATTTCACTATTTCATATTCATTAATAATTGAACCAAAAAACTCTTGTAGCTAGTACTCCTTTGAGGAACTGTTATTATATATAAAAAAAAATGAAGTAGTAAGAATAAGCTAAGTGAAAATATTCATGATAGTCTATATATGAAAATGAATTACTATTGATAAATGCTTTTGGTTGTTTATTTTAGATGGCACCAGTCCTGAAAAAGGGTCATAGTTTAAAAGGAATAGAACTAGTTCAGGTAATAGAACGTATAAAATCAGGACAGCCGGAATCATTACAAGTATTAGCTAAAATGAAAAAAAATTTGAAGACTGAAAAATTGAATATGGAGGAGATTGCACAGCATGTGAAAGAGCTTACAGGGGAGGACTTGGATGAAATTTGCCAGCAGTCTGGGAGAAGTGATGACGATGTTGGGGAGGCCAGGTGGATACTCCACTCACTAATTCTACATGCCAACAAGTTTGGTCAAGCTCTTCATGTATCTGAAGGAGAATCTGTGAGTAATTTATTTTTTATGTATTTCTTATTCCCCAGTGCAATTCTTAACTATATTCATAATCTGGTAAATTCAATTTGGGTTTTTAACATTTGGAAATTATAAATTGATATAACTTGTTTGTGTAAAACATTTATTGAATATATTATTATTAAATTATTTGTAGAGTGGGGCGCTCATATTCGCCGTGGACACAATTTCGCCGTTTTATGATTTTGAGGTGTAAAAACTTCAAAGGATGGTTGGAATGGAAGAAATATGTCGTTAAATTATATTTTTATAACAAATATGATTATTTTTGAAAATGAGACTAAATTTCGGCACTTACGGCAAATGACCGAAAAATGGACAAAGATTTTCAGCCAATTTCCTGAATGACAAAAACGATTTCAAAGAAGCATTCCTTAGTAATTCTTTGACTGATTGCCCTAAATATCAGTTTTTTACACCTTTCAAATGTCTGCTATTCGTCTATAAAGAAATTTATTTGATAAATATTATTTTAAGCTGCAGTTATTTGGTTTTAAATAGATATGTAAAAACGAGGGAATATGTGTCCCCCGTTGGCAAAAAATTAGGAAACTTCAAACACCCTTTAATCCAACTTTTCAGATGATTTTACTCAAAACAAACACGTTTTCAAGCTAAGAATATTTTGCATTTGATGTTATCTTCATAAAGAAATATCAGTATACTTCAAAAACATAAAGACCTGAACATAAACTGAAGAAAACATGGAAAGATAAGGCGAAAATCAGCACCCCACTCTTACTGTTTTCCTGATTTTGTTTTTTTGTATATGCAGTATTATATTAAAATGTTAGTTAGTTTGTATGATGTTTTCATAAGGCTCATCTGAATTCAATTGTTACTTACTACACTAAGATAAATTTAATGGTAGAATGATTTATAAAATGAAATGACTTAAAGGTAACCTGTTCTTTAACACGGAACACATTTGCAAAACACTTATTTAAAATGAAAATGCATGAAAGTGTTGAGATTGAAATATTGATCATAACAAGAAGTGTTTGCAGTCAAAATTTTACTGATCAAAACAGCATGATTTGCTGTAAAATTTTAGTCCTCTGATCAGCCACTGTTTAGATAATTCTCATGACATCCCTTGCCAACACAGCTCCTATGCACCTATTTGTTCTAGACAAAGAATGGAATCTATACATTTATTAAATTTATTTAGGCTAGAAGGTTGCATGTCAAAGTTATACCTTTTAAACCAGTGACTCATATTATAGTAAGTCATTATTGGTGACATCCTGTTAGTCCGACAACTATTGTTCCGTCATCACATTATTCCAACAGCCCATTACTCCAACATCCAATTATTCCAACAGCCCATTTCTCCAACATCCAATTATTCCAACAGCCCATTATTCCAACATATCAATATTTCGACAGCTCATTATATCGACATTCGTCAGTGTACAGGTATATTTTCTCCAAAAGAACAATTCAGAAAAAGAGTTTTGTCAATATCTTTTTTGTTACAAAGGAGATGAACACACAAGATAAATAGTGACAATAACTCTTACAAAGATACTTGTTAAGATAAGCAGGGTCAAGATTAAAAGTGCATACACTGTACGATACAATATAAGAAATATCTAAGCCACATTTTGCAAAACAATAATTTATAGCAGGAAAAAAATTTGGCAAAAGAAAATTCAAATAAGAGTAATAATTTAAAACCAATTGTTCAGAGCCCAATTGAAAGTCTCCATCCCTTGTGATATATTTTGATATGAAATTATTAGAATTTGGTTTAAAATGTTAGTTCCAGTTGTCAAATTATAGGTCATTGTTTGCTGATTCCAAAATTATATAGTTTCTATACCATTTAGTTTGAAATAAGGGAGGTAATTTGTTACTTTCGGTCTGAAAAATGTGACTTCCGGTATTATTTGATAGTTAGTTTAACATTGCTTTCAAAATTTTATTGTTCTATATACTTTTACATGAAATAAGTACAAAAATAGACACTTCCAGTTTACACAAGACTATACGATTTCATATACCAAACATCTAAATACATCTTGCAAAAAAAACTTTAAACCCAAGAAATAAAAGTGCTGGAAGAAGAAGAAAAAAATAATTAGAAGAAGAAGAAAATCAATAGGTCTTTCCACTTTTCGGTGGAAAGACCTACTAAACCAAAATCAAAATTGAGAAAATGACGTTAACATTTGACCTTGACCTAATTTTCTTATGATTTGACCAAAGACCTCAAATCAATAGACCCTATATAGCTAGGTCTCTATCACTTATGGTTTACCAGTTACAATTACATTTCACTTATTTTTAATACAAAAGGGAAATAACTCTCATACAGAGGCTTGGGACCACTTCAGTGAAAATTATTCATTAGATCCTGAGAATATAACCAGCAAAATTAGTAAAATAATTTTGTGGTTATCTTTTACGGTTGGAAAAGAGATGTGCACACAAGAAAAACAGTGTTAGGGGAGTTAACTCTTACAATTCAAAGTTATAGGTTAAACAGGGTAAGTTTTAAAGTGGTAAATGTTCGATATCATATGCAAAAAATCAAAGCAACATCTCATGAATCCACCAAACGTCGGTGGAAGAAGTAAATTTTTTTTATTAAAGACCAATTGTTCAGAGAACAGTTGTAGTAATGATATATTTTGATATTAAAATGTTATTTCCAGTGTCAAATGATATTCGCTGATTCCCAAAATTTATGATTTCTGTACAAAAAAAATTAAAATAAGGGAGATAATTTTATAGTTCCGGTATTACAAGAATGTTTACTTGACACTGATTCCAAAAGTACATGGTTCTTTATACTTTTATATTAAATACGCACATAAAATAGCTACCTCCGGTTTACTAAAGGTCACTTCAGCTTGAAATTTCCAAGATCAAAGTGCTTGTAACCTAGTGCAATAAGTCCCATGGCTTTATCATGTATACATATGAGGTAAAAGCAAAGGTTATAAAATCTAGAATGTAAAATTAACCTATGACCGTGAGCTCAATTTGAAGGTCAAAGACCAAGGACCTCAAATCAAAAGACCCTAGGTCTTTATTATGAGGGGGGATAGGAGGGGTCCTGATCCCGAAATCCCGGGCTTAAAAAACGAAATCCCGAGGTCCCGAATTTAAATAAAGTAAATCCCGACATCCCGAAATCCGAAAAAAGGGATTCCCGGTTCCCGAAAGGGTAAATCCCGAAATCCCGAACTTAAAAACACCTGATCCCGGAGTCCCGATAAAGGTCCTATCCCCCCTCTATTATATATGGCTAATGAGTTATATCACCATACACTTAATTATAAATATGAGAGGGGAGAAAACTCGAATTTAATGTAAGCGTACCATTTCAAACAAACTGTCTGTGATACGACATGTCCCATCTAACAATTTAGTAAAATTATGTTGTCAATATCTTATATGGTTTTTATAAAGAAGTTAAAATAAGCCAAAATCAAAATTTAAAATATGACCTTTGGCCTTGACCTAATTTGCTTTTTTTTAGACCAAGGACCTTAAATTTAAAGACCCCATCACTTTTGATTTACCAGTAAGTAATACATATCACTTATATCAAATGCATTAGGGGAAATAACTCTCATATGGAGACTCAGGAACACTTCGATGAAAACCAAACTCAATATCCAGAAGATATAGCGAGCAATTTGGTAAAATAAATTTGTTGTTATCTTATACGGTATCAAAAGAGTAGTCAACACAAGAAAAATAGTTTTGGGGGAGATAACTCTTACAATGAAAAGTGTTTGGTTAAAAAGGATCAGTTTAAAAAGCACATAAACTGTTCGATATCATATACCAAATATCAAAGGGACATCTTGTAGAAGAACTGCGCAAGAAAAAAAATAATGAGAACAATATCTAAAATTCTTTCAACGGAAAAGTGGAATGACATAATAATAAAAAAAAATCAATAGGTGTTTCACAGAAAAGTGGAAAGAACTAATTAGAGTAGAAAACGAGTTCCTGAACTAATTTCGTTTTAATATATTAGTCAGTCTACAATCACAATTGGCCGTAATATTATGAATATACATTTCTTTTAAAACAGGATAGTGATATGGGAGTGAATAACGAATCTTTTGTCCAACTTGAAAGTGATATGGGAGTGAATAACGAATCTTTTGTCCAACCTGAAAGTGATGTGGGAGTGAATAACCAATCTTTTGATCAACCTGAAAGTGATGTGGGAGTGAATAACGAATTTTTTGTCCAACCTGAAAGTGACATGGGAGTGAATAACGAATCTTTTGTCCAACCTGAAAGTGATATGGGAGTGAAAAATGAAACTTTTGTCCAACCTGAAAGTGATATGGGAGTGAACAATGAAACTTTTGTCCAACATGAAGATAAAGCTGAAATCGTAGCGGAACAAACTGAAATGTCAACGATACAAGATCACATAAGCACTGATAGTGAACCAAATGTAGCAACTGAAAGTGTATAAAAATACAATCCAGTTCATTTACGACCAATAAGAACATTTGCAAAACAGAAAATTAAAAATTTGAATGGGAAAAAAATTAACTTCTGCACTGGCCATGTCATTTAGATATGATATTGGCCAATACAACAAGAAAAAACACAATGATACTTGACAATGTTATGAGTTTGTTTTATTTTATACTAGACAGAAAAACTTTTTATTAAGGATTATGTTCCCTTGTGTTCATTCAATGCTAAACATATGGAAATGTTATAGAAAATCCACAGCCTTTCTCTTT
Source organism: Mytilus galloprovincialis (assembly GCF_965363235.1). Taxonomy (NCBI): domain Eukaryota; kingdom Metazoa; phylum Mollusca; class Bivalvia; order Mytilida; family Mytilidae; genus Mytilus; species Mytilus galloprovincialis. Next base: position 39,219,109 of record NC_134850.1, on the reverse strand, counting down.
GTAATCTCGTATTTTGCCATTCTGCGCTTGGTAGATAGAGGATTATTGCATGCAGTGCTAGCAATGATTTCCTTAAAACAAGTTTATAAATTTATATATTGGTTAAAATAAATATAAATATGGACCAATTCAATACACCTTCTCGGGTGCATTCGACTTTAGTGACTCATCACGAGAATATTTGGATTTAAATAAAATTGAGAATGGAAATGGGGAAGGTTGTTTCTGACTTTTTGTTAACAATATAGGCTAGCACATCATAGAACAACAAGCAAATAATCTATGTTTGACATTATATAACAAAAATCTCTTTTTTAAAGTCTGTGGATTTTCTACAAAAATCTTGGTTTATTTGCCAAAAATCCCCTTTTTCTATAAAATGCAATGAAACAAAAAATAATAATGCTTTGCAGGAAGTTTCCCTTAGCCTTAAGGTATATTTTCAAAATTGCCCATCTCTATTATTAATCATTTTTGCTGTTTTGATAGTACATGTATTGCAGTTTGAAAATTTTGTGTAATCCTAATGGTATAGAAGGGGTCATAAACCTTAATATATTATGAACATATTTTTTATTATTTTTAAGTAACATTGTGTTTTGCTACATTAGGTTAAAATCTTAACTAGCACAAAGTTGTGTTGCCAATCTATATTGTCATTGGCACAAATGCTTGAAAATCATGAAAATTTTAACAAAATGTAATAATGATCAAGGTTATAATCACAATAATTTAAACTCACAATAACAAATGTACACACTTATTTTTCAATTTTCACTATTATTTCATAATTAATATCTATTCTCATATTAAACAAAATAAATGTAATTGTCATCATTTATTAAAATCAAATTTATAAAATAAAACTCATTACCATATGTTTGAAGTTCGTGTTTTCATGATCATAGCTAAAAAATGTAATTATAAGTATTGAATGCTTTTTTTTGTAACTTCATAGGGTTGTAAAAGCATTGATCCTGCACACATTTTTAGAATGAAGCGTGTTCATGCTTCATACAAAATGTACTTCGGTCAACGCTTTAACACCCCAATAAAGTTACAAACAGAAGCATTCAATTCTTAATTATTATAAATGTTTAATGATGATGATGACAATGAAAATGAATGGCAGGAACAGGACCAAGATCAGGATTATGATGAAATTGATGAATTAGTGTTTAATGTCCAGTGGTATTTATAACATGCATACAAGAACATGTGCTAGCTAGTTTACAAGGTAACAGTCTGAATGACGATTTGTCACCCTACTTACAGACATAATTCTCGTTTTTATAGGACTGCAAAATAAAATTTGCGTTGTATAATGCTATCATGTCCTCGTCCTCCTCGTCCTCCTCGTCCTTGTCCAAAGACACATTTAGTTTCTGGACAATAACTTTAGTTTGTTTATGTAAATGGATCTCTATAAATTTTTACCAGAAGGTTCAATACCACTAAAGAAAGGTTGGGATTAATTTTGGGGATGATTGTCCCAACTGTTGAGGGGCCCAAAATAAGCATTTTTCTACTATCAGGATAATAACTTGTGTATAGGTATTTCAATTGCTCTGAAATTGTACCACTTTGTTTATTACCACAAGTAGAAGGTTTTGGTGCCAACAGTTTAGGAATTAAGGGCCAAAAACATTTTTTGTAGTTTCTTGATAATAACTTGTGTGCAGGTGTATCCCTCTCTGTGGTACATTGTACCACAAAGTTCCATATCACAAAAGGAAGGCTGGGATTGAGTTTGGGGGTTATTGCTCTATTCATGCAGGAATTAGGGGCCAAAAAAGGGTCAAAAACGCATTTTTCTAGCTTCCAGACAATAACTATTGTTTATTAATGGATCTCTCTGAAATTGTACTACAAGGTTCCATACTATAAAAGAAAGGGTAGGATACAGTGTAGAGGTAATTGCTCCAAGGGGGGAGGGGGGTCCTATTTTTTTAAGGAGTTCAATTTTTTTTCTTCAAAATTTCAAATTTTGAAATGTTTCAAGAAGAAAACTTTAATTGCACAATAGATTTGTAAGAGCTTGACATTTTTTTTGTGTCCGAAACATATACTATGTCAAAAATTTTATCACAATCCAAATTCAGATAGTATCAATCTTGAATATTGCGTCTTAATTTGCCCCAACTGTTCAGGGTTCAACCTCTGGGGATGTATCCGGCTGCGCTCAGCGAATCATTTTAATAATTTCAATGTTCTTATTGAATAATTAGCAAATACTAAATTTTGAGTCTAAAGTTTGACCTGGCCTTTGATCAAATTCACAACCTCTCTCACTTCTAGTGAGTTTGCTACTACAAGAACAAATAACTATCACTAGATGGCCAGATGTTGCTTACACTTCTTGAGCATAGGACTACCCTATTTCTATAGAGTGCTACAAATGGCTGTTGCTCAATCTTAAAATAGGACATGCTTTAAAAAACAGAATTATATTAAATAATTGTAGCAAAAAATCCCAATTTTCCCCCATTCACTTGTTTTTAACTAGGTACTTGTATGTTATATAAGTAATGTTTTTACATAATTTGATTTTCATTACACTCAGTAGTCATAATGTTTTAGGATTTTCTCAGGATGTGTGTTTTCTTTTCTATCTCAATCAGCTAGATTTAAAGTTTACCACATGTTTTAGAAGGATGTTTAATTATACATCAATCCCAATACAAATATGCATGTCTTGATGATTAGTGACCGCTTGTGGAATTTGACTTTGTCCTTAGTTTGTTTGTACTTAAACCTGGGTGAAGTTTAGTTTCTCCCACTGAATATCCCATTAACAAGTTGTATAGTAAAAAACCTGTGTATTCTGCCTTGAGTATCCAGTTATTTTAAAAATGCATATTTAGCAGTTTTAGGTGTCGAGTAGAAACTTTCGACATAAATGCTGAGGGAATCGATGGTAAAAATACCTTTCACTCCATGGCTAAAACTGTATTTCAGTATCGAAACGAATCATCAAACGCCCACATAAGTTCCATCAAGGTTAAACGGGGACTAAAAAGATCTTTGACATTGAAATATTCGAATACCAATTGTATGCCATGTTAACTTTTTGACAAGCCAACAGAACGATATGGACCTTCTCGTTATTATGATGTTCATTGGAAGATTGTGTCTTTTTTCATGAAAAACCTAGATATATCTGTCCTTGTCTTTGGTATTTCAGCGATTCCTTTCGAGACAGAACTTAGATTCGATTCCATTTTCTGCAGAAAGCAGTGAACAAATTGTTCCATTTTGGACTGGTTCTAACATAAGGCTACATCTGAAATTTCGTTTGTAGCCTATGCTCCAGCTATAGATGCCAAGCCTAGCGTCATGGCACTAGTACTAACAACTATGAAACAATAATACGATATGTCAAAACGTGCCGGTCAACAATATTCTGTGAAACATTTGACAATTAATTGTATGCTGTTGCCAAAATGTAAAATGGTCTACGCTAGACGTTTTTCAATCACACATAATAAGACTTGGAGGAAGTCATGGCCTTTCTTGTTTAATAGTAACAGTTGTCAAGTTATGGGCACTAGCTGGGCTTTATGACTTTCTTGTTGACCCTGGAACCCCTAGATGTTCAGGATTCTTACAAAACACATCCTTGTGCATTTTAGTTCTGAAATGAGATCAAGATCGGGAATAACCAGAGATAAAGAAACTGAACAAGAGAATACGAAGCCAACGGTATTGACACACAAGAAAAATTTGATAGGGTATATACATTCAAATATGACCGATCATTCTTAGTTATTGATCAATATTTCTACAAGCCTCAAAAGAGTTCATGATTCTCTTCTTAAATTTCTTGAACGTGACAACCATATTGTTAAATCTTTTTTGGAAGTTAAGGCTGTTTTAGTTAGACTGAAACCCACGTATTCTATAGTCCTATTCCAAGGTCTCCTCTCAATACTTTCAATCATACGACCCAGATCCTAAAACTAGTGTAAATCAGGTGACTTTATTAAAGCACATATAAACCCAGTAAAAATAGTTCGTCGTGCTTTCGTTCTTGCTAATGTGACTGGTCAGGATCTTGGCATATCCTATCAGTCTCATACCTTCAGCTCTGTTCCATGATGATGGTACCATGTGGAAGTGTTGTAAATCTGATATAATTCACCTCCGTGAAGAGGAAATTATATCTTCTTCCAATCTTCCAAGTTAAGAAAAGGTACCAGTCTTATAATTTGATACGCCAGATGCGCGTTTCCTCTACATACGACTCATCAGTGATGGCCAGATCAAAATAGTTAAAATGCCAAACAAGTATAAAGTTGAAATGCACTGAGAATCAAAATTCCTAAAAGTTGTGCCAAGTACGGCTAAAGTAATCTATGCCTGGGATAAGTAAATCCTTAGTATTTCGACTAACTAATACTTTTGCAAACGGTCAATTTATAAAAATGACCAAATAATTGATATTAATGTCAATACCGAAGTACTGACTACTGGGCTGGTGATGCTATCTTTTTTTTAAACGGGAGATCAGGAATTATCCGTTTACATTGAAAATTCCCCATTGTGAAAACTCGTTTTTACAGCACATCCCACGCACAAGGCTTCAAACGCAAGTTTGGATGAACTCTCATATTGCTAAAACAGTGATTATATAGTTTCCAAAGAATTTGGTTGGCAAGACGGTAAAAACGGTTTGCTCTCGGTTTTCTTTGAGGGTTCCATGTCAGCAGATTACCTTCAATACCTTGTTTTTACGTATAAGTGCAAGGGAAAAACAGTTTGCAATAAAAACTGTGTATTTAACAGACAGAATTCCAAAATACCAATATTTGATCATGTTATGGGTATGATGTTTGTAGAAAGTATTTAACTCACCGAACAATATTGAAAGAACACAACGATGAAAACGATGCCTGATGTCAGGTTTTCCAAAGTTGTCATGCCCTTTGTTTGTTAAAATACCCCATACAACCACTCTTTCTGAGGGACAAAGGCACATTAATAATAAACCTAAAAAGTTTATAGAGCTAGAATATTCGCTGAAAATAAAGTCCATCTTTAAAGTCATTTGTTTTAATTGCCATGTGTGAAATATTTGTGACTGGTAATTAAATATACATCAAAGCAAAAACCAAATTGACTTCAATTCATTTTTTAAAATCTGTAAAATTCAGAAATATATCTATAGAAGTACATGCGATGTAAAATTCTTCACAATTACGTCATAACATGTACTGTTTTCACAACAACGATGAAAAAACAGAATTTATGCAGTTTTCTATCTTTATTTCGAAGGAAACACATCAACTATAAGAGGAAAACAACGAAGCATAAACAGCAAACTCCCCAATACAATACTCAACTAAAATGACTGCCAATTACTGAAAGGCAAATACAAGTAATGTATAAATTATGATTTCTCAGAAAAAAAGTATCAATCAGTACACATCCAAAGGATTTGTAATAGAGACGTCATAAACATTCTGGGAAAGCATGATCATTTACTAAACCAATAGAACAGTGTATTGACAGGATTTAGGACAATAAGTTTTAATAACTGTATCAAAATATATCTTTAATTGCGTTATAAGACTTATAATCATCAAAACTAAAATGTAAGTATCGATATTAGTTAAGTATGGTGTTAGTTTCATTACCATTAAGAACATAGTTAATTCAGAAAATCTAAATCTTTAAATGGACCATATTTTAATTAACGTGCTCTATAAATAAAACCAATCTAATAATAAGGATGTTATTCTCGATTTTGATACGATAACTATAGACTACGTTCCTTTTAGATTCGTCTACTATAGACAAAAGGGCGATCAGCAAATCAATTTAGTATCCACATCTGATTCACGCCACCTCTAGAATAGGCAGTTTCACAATAACTTTGAAGAAGAAGACCTAGCAATATACCGTTGTTTGTAAGGATACTTATCTAGTTTAGGTATCTAATACAGTGATGGAAGATCCAGTTCTTCATCTTTGGTTGAAATTCCTAAGGAACATAGACCAGAAGGTATAAGTGTGCATAAATTATAGGTATATTGATCCAATATCCACCCGTTTATAGTATGGATCACATTTCCGACCTTACATTGATTACGTGCTACGTGTACAATGTTTCGAGTTCTTTCGGAATTATATTCCAGGTAACTCTCTTCAGAGGTCGTCCGTTTTATTTTTATTTTCTAAATGTTTGTTTGTTTATTATTTTGTACATTTTATTTATTATTGTACCTTTTATTTATTATTGTTCGTTTTATCAGCGTATGGATAACTGGTTTTGGTTATTAGATTTAGTTTAAGATACGTTTCAATATGCATTTTTCATTGTCAACGCACCTTCCTTTGGTTTTAGTGTAACTGTCTAATTAATTTCTATTGGGAGACATTGATTTATTTCAAGTGTTTCTTAACGATTTCCCCAATGTTCCTGTTTCTTTTGAATGCTATTGTAGGTTTTTTATCAAAGAGATTTTTGAACTGTGGGTTGTCTTGAATTAAATGCCAATGTTTTCTTATAATGGTTTGTAAATTTTCCGCATTAGCGTGGTATTGTGTTATGAAAGATATATTATAGTTATCTGTGTTTTTGTTTATGCTTGTTTCTTTGTTTGTTAATTTGTTTAATCTTTCTGTATGGGAAATATTTCTTAATATTTTATTTACAAAAGCGATTTTGTAACCTCTTTGTATTAATTTTTCTGTAAATAAGTTTATTCTTTCATTAAAATTGTCAGGATCAGAGGTATTTCTAAGAATTCGTATTCCTTCACCTTTAATAAAGGATTTAAAACAACTTTTAGCGTGGTTAGAATTTTGGTGTAGATATTGGAATTTTTCAGTTGGTTTTGTGAAACATTTAATATCTAAGATATTTTCTTTTTGAAATCTCTGTCCTTTATACGTTTCTAAGTCTAGAAATTTCAAACTTTGTCTGTCAATTTCATAAGTAAATTGCAGTAGGTTGTGGTTTGTGTTTGCTATTTCGAAAAGAAGTTTAACTTCTTCCGTAGTACCTTGAAATAAAATATATCCATCATCTTTCATACGTTTATGAAATAATATTTTGTTTTTGTGTGGAAAGATGTTTAGAATTTTATTTATATGTTGGTATATAGCTATATGTGAGATTTGAGGACTTTCTACATGGCCTTGGCTAGCTCCTATAGTTTGCCTATAACATTTTTTGTTGAAGGTAAATTCGTTATTAAGGAGAATTAAGTTTGTTATTTGTAGTAAATAGTCAAAACTGGGTTTTATTATGTTATATTCTAGGTTTTCATATATCCCCGTAACACTGTTTAGAGCGGCAATAATTTCGCTAAATCTTAGATTTGTGTAAAGGGATGTGATATCATAAGTCACCAGTAAAGTATCAGTATTTCGTTATCCAGTTTATGGATTTTAGGCAGAAAGTAGGCAAAGGGTGTTGTTATATATTGGTTTTCGTATTTGATGTATTTAAATGTTATTTCGTCTAAGTAATTGTCTTTGTTCATGTTGTACACAATTTCATTAATTTTATTCATGGTATTTTTTATGTTGATTTATGGTATTTCAATATAGTGTATTCCGTCGTTTAATTGACGTTAGAGTTGATACGACAATGTTCTTCTGATACATGTCTAGGACACTGTGTGTGTGCTCCAAAAGATCATAGATGTCCAATTAAAGGACTGCCATGTGTAGACAATACACAAAGTGAGACAGTATTTTAGAGTGCTCAATCATAAGGTTTTATTTGTATACATGTATTGGTATTTCTCATACAAATGTTATATATGTGTTGAGTTAGTCTGTAGATTAAGGTTAACAAAAAAATAAGTCAAAGCTGAAACATTGTCCTACTTTTTGTGACTTTTCAGTTCTGTTTTGTAAATGTCTATCCCTAATCTTTTCTGCATTCACTTAGTTTGTATTTATATGGAAATGAATGTTTACAACCTCAGGATTTTAGAACCTGCGCAAACAAATGCAGCGTGTTTGAACGTAAACATACATTGAACGAATAAACTTGATATATTTCACAATATAAATACAATGTTGATGAACAAACGGAATGATTTAAAACAATATGAGAATGACAACTATAGCCTTGGACAAAACGGCGTTAGTTAAATAACGTTCCCAGGTAAATATGATAATGTTGTTGGAAGGAGTACATGCATGGAGTACGGACATTTGTTCAAAGGCTGCACATGCATGGAGTACGGATATTTGTTCAAAGGCTGCACATATTGAAAATAGAATATATAACAAAAAATATATGAACATAGAATATTAGGGGGGAAAAAAATTGTGTTTAGAGATCAAATTAACAAAAAGTACGATTTGAGAGTTATAGACTGAAAACTCTCCATGAGAGATTAAATGACACAGAAATTAACAACTAATGGTCACTGTACGGTCTTCGACAAAGAGCAAAGGGACAGTAGTGTAACAGTACAAATTAAGAACGACTAATGGAAATCAGTTGAAAAACTAATCAGATGGATACACATAGAACTACATATAACAAAAGTTTAAATTTGAGAAGGGAAATTGAGAATTTGTCAAAGAGACAACAACCCAACCATAGAAAACACAACAGCAGAAGGTCACCCACAGGTTTTCAATGTTGTCTTCATATTTGACAAATCAGCCAATGTAGTGGAAACGGTTTCAAATAACCTGCATCTGCAGTTCTAATTTGTTTTCTCACCAGTTTCTCAGAACAGTTTCATGTATAGCAATGCAGTTTTCCTGTAAAACCTCTGTTCAATAAAATTTATTGATTATATCCACTACATGATCTACTGATATTACAATTGAGGGCAAACTGTCTTTGTTTTGGGATTTTCAATTTGAATTATGCATCTTTTTTTTTTTTATTGAAAAGAATCACTTCTTATTTCAAGTAATATTTAAAAAAAAATTAATGACATTTTCAGACAATACCAACACCTTAATTGCGATATACGATGTGACTGATATACGACATTTAGAAGCAGATGATATTAATTTTACGCCATCACATGATGCACTAGCAGCTTGATGGAGAATAGTTCAAATTCAGGGTTTAATGCCACAGTGGTAGGTACACAAAATTGCAATGGCCATTGAGTTACGTGTTTTGAAAAGATCAGGCAAAATAGACTGTTTGGTATAAGATATGCCTATAAAAATATACTTTATTCATAACTAATTGTTTTTCTCGAAGAACATTTTTTGGACCGATCAAAAACCTTTACGACAAAATTAGGTTTAAAAAAAGCGCAAGGACATTATAAAGCTTTATCTTTACGCACATGAACGCGAATGTATGCAATAAATGTAATTGCTTGCGCATTTATTTTTTTAGTTTGTAATCCCTTGAATAGTTCGGTAAATTTATGACTCATGATACCTATTAAGCAAATATCACGCGCACGACGCATTGTCATGGACACATATATCCATATTTTACTTGATGTTTTAATAGTTACACAAGTACTGGCAATGCATGTTTTTTCTTTCCGATATGTATTTCTGACGCACAGTGAATTTGGCAATAATTAACTTTTAACATGGTAAATTAGTATCGTGGTAAAATTCAAAATACATTTACTATAAATTGTATGTTGACAACAGGTATGAATGGAGTGTAGGAATAACAGACTCTAATGAACCAGAAGGGATAATTGACAGTTCTGTTGACAATGTTTGGCATCCTTGTGGTCAAATAGATAAAGCCATATACACGTTGCCTCGAGGTAAATTTGCTGAACTTTGTATAAATAATTTTTACATTTTTTTTTTAATACTCAATTATTGTATTGTTATTCATTTTTTTTTTACCAATAGATAAATTTTACATTATGCATTTATTATTTACGTATTTTTTTGTGGTCCAAATTGCCATGTTAGTTTGGGTATATGTTGGCTGCTGATTATAGTGAGAATGTGCACATATGACCAATATAGTCAATGGAATATTTACATTCCAAATGTAAAGGAATTGTTTTCTTTGTAGTCTTTTGAAGAAAAAGTAAAAATTAGTAAACTGCCAAATAGCCTGAAATGGCTATTCGAAATAAGACAATGCAATGGAAACGGCTTTACCAATCAAAAGCCAACACTCATTTCATGAAAATAAGATGTTAAAAAAAAGGTCAGATCCATCAGTTATGCAATTCCCTCTAATGAAAGTAATATACATGTATGGTGTTGAATAAGGAAATGTTTTATGATTGCAAATGATACAAATATCCAACAAAATCAAAATTAAGTCGATTTAACCAACTGAAGGTCATATAAAAAAGGAGCAAAGCTCATACATTAATGTCAGTTGTAGAAGTCCCACACTTGCCAAGTGTAAAACAATTCAAATAAAGAAATGACAATAGCTGTTTTTCACAAAACAATAAGAAAAAAGATCACAGACAGCAACCATAACTTTTTTCTTAATGATTTTTGCACACAGAGCTATCTTAAAGATTGGAAAAATGTTATTTGTCAAAAAGATTTTTTTGGAGTGGTAATCTAGCAGAACTACATGTACGAGGATTATTTAGTTTTAAACAGCAACTTGAATAATTTTTAAAAGGTAAAATAATTGCATGTTAGTTGTTTACTGTGACTGTACAGTCTATCATTTGCCTTCTTATAAATTTGGAAAAACTGATTGATTAATTATAGTCTGCTAAACATTCAGTGACAAATATTTTAAGTAATACTCATTTATCATATGTCATAATGGTTTTTCAGGAAATGTTTTGAATGATAACCAAGTATACTCATTCTTTGTGAGAGTATGGTATGATAGCAACACTTTTGCTGATTTCAAATCTGATGGTGTGACAGTTATGTCAAAACCACTGAAAACAACAAAAATTTTTGGCGTAGGGGTAAGAAACTAATCACCTGTTTATTAAGAATAAAAATATTACTCGCACTTCTTTGATATATGTGACGTAAAGATGCTAAAATCTGCTTCATTTTGATTTGGCTGTATTGTTGTCTCACCATTGACACCTATTTTTTTTAAACATTTTTCGTTCCGCTTTGCAATTTAGGCGATGTGGTGGACAATGCAATTAAGGTTGTGCGTCAGTTTTGTTTATATGAATTTTTAGTCGACAGTTCTGATGACGTTTATTTCAAAGGTTTATATCAGCAATGTCTCAGACGAGTTACTAATTCAGTGATGATCAATTATTTGTAAAGAAGTACCACCCTTAGAAAGATAAATTATACTGAAATTTGCATTTTTACCACGATCAAGCCAACGATTCTTGACTAGTTGTAATCAAATATAAATCAAAAGTTTTATCGCAACAGGATCATTAAAGATCCCGATAACCAACACCAACCAACTGTTTTACAGGAGTTATGCTTTTCGGAAAGGTATTATTTGAAAAATACCATTGTTGCGATATTGTTCATACTTTTTTAATAGAATTTAAGAAAGAGTTTATAAGAATCAAAAGAATATTTTTCAATATACCTTAGATACACGGTACATAAGAACGCTGGTATTTTTATTCTTTTTATATGTCCATTTCACTGTATATAATTATGACCAATTTATCTATTTAGGTTCCATGTAAACAGATTTATTTTGAAAATATTTCAAACATAATATAAAATACGTAATACAGTAACTAATGCATTCAGGTAATGGAACATTTGCCTGACAACTGGAAGAAGGATATCGATTATATGCTACGTGGGGGGCTATTTACAGTTTCGTGGCATGAAATATTTTTGAAAGCTAGCACTGTTATAGAGAAGTTTCATGTTTATTTGAGTACAAATCCTGGTGGTATGTATTAACTTTTATTTTTGGCAATATTAAACTAAAACGATGCTACATTATGATTAGTTATATCTAATGTAATCACTGAGAAATCTAGTGACTAAATATTGCCTCCCCTGTAAACACAGACAATGTGATCGTTTCAATGTTTGTCTCGATTTAGCAAGAAAGCTATTAGTTATAAATTCACAGGAAAACTTTTTGGTATATACTTACGATAAAATGTAATTGAAATAAAAATGGTATGTTTAAAATTTTGATATCATTCCCTCCTTAAGTAGCAAACAACGTGTACAGCAGGCTATATGAACTTTGGGTAAAATTTGTTTATGTATGTAACTAGACCAGAGAAGATCAGGGGGCATCCAATGGAATAGATCGACGTGAAGCAAATATAAATACTTTTTAGATTAAAGTACTTAGCAAATTCGAAGACTTTAATCCGATGTACAATTGAAAGTGAATGGATCGAGAAGACACAAATACATGTACAGAAATTAAGACAACCTATTCTTAGAACTGGATAAAACATAGAAAAAATATTTAAACTGAGCCTGCACAGACATTACTTTTAATTTGTTATATTAACAAAAAGGCAATATTCTATAAGGAAAGTTGACACGACAAGAAAAGACTGGTGTACTCAAAAACATAAGACGTGAAGTTATGTACATTTTTAGAAATTGTTATATGCTAAGGACTATGTGGAAGACTCAGACAATTGTTGACTTGCCAGATTTTTTGGTTTTATATGTTCATGTTTATTTCCCCATTTTTATCTATATGCGGCAAAGATTGATTTTTAAATTTCAGTCAACCAGCTTCTAATACATTTATTTCTGTAAATGATAAACATCGTTTATGTCCATGTATGTTTCGCATTTTAACAAAATACATTCATTAATATGTGTGATTGTTGTTTAGAAATAACTTTCGATCAGAAGCGTCACCGACATACATGTAGTTCTCTCAATAAAATAACCGTATCTCTTTGTTTTAATTTGTACCATAGCATTAACATCTCTGTCTTTACCGCAATTGTCTCACAATAGTTTTTGTAACAAACAGCTATCATATATTTCCAATTATTATGTTGAGAAAAACATTCAAATTTCTCACGAAATTGGAGTAAAAACAACACTCATGGACAACATTAAACTGAACATTTTCTCTCAAAGTCAACCACCTGTTTTCATAGTAAATTAACATGTTGAAAACGAATAACATTTGCATAGTTTGTGCTTTTATAATATGGTATATATCTACAAGTAATTGTGATAAATTCCATGATGTCCACATTTTTTTCAGGTCATGACATGCACAAAGTTGAAATTGACATTCCAGGATCAGTAACAACTGTTAATATAAGCCGAGTTCCCCTGGTACCCGGTGTAAGATATTATTCTAATGTGGTTGGTTACAGTTATGCTGGACAGCATGTGACACTGTCATCCGATGGATTTACTGTAGATATTGATAAACCTTTAGTCGGAGTTGTAAATGACGGCATAGGTTTGTTCATCTTTGCATGTTAAAAGAAAGAAATATAATAATAATACATTTTGTATACACCAGATATTTAAATCTTAAAAATAATGGTTTCATGAAGAGGACTATTTTGTATGGTCACGTGCAATTACTCCATTCAGTAAATGGTAAAAAAGGTTCAAATATAGGAGTACTGTCTTCATTATGTTCTCATAGGTTTTTTTATTCTTGAGATAGAAAAAAAAAGGTTTTTCCATTTTTCACTTTTTGAAAATATTTACTATTTTATCAATGCTAAGAGAAATATTTTATGTGTCATTATATCAAATTTGTTGATTTTCTGCTTTCAATCATTTAAAAATCATTTGCATATGTAGGATACACAGAAATAGATTTTCAAAACAGTTCACACTCTGTTAGTGCTTCCTGGAATGGTTTTAGTGACCAAGACTCGGGGATTAGGAATTATTACTGGTGCGTTCAATTGGAAAACTCCGAAACGGGATGCGATGTTCTGCCTTACCAACATGTTGGTATTCATAGATCAGTATCAAAGTACATCAACTCTTCTATAATACACTCAGGTAACATTAACAAGAAATAACTCTGATTCGGTGTTTTTTCTTAAAATATTTCATGCCAACGTTGGTATCTAGAAAGCAGTTTTACTTTCTTTCACGATATGAGGATGTCTTCCTTTAGTTATTAAGGAACAAAATTATTTTAAAAGACATCAACATTAGAATAAACTTATTCTTATTATTAGTTTAAATGAAAATATAATAATCTGTCATCTTGAAAAATTTATAAAGTAATTGATTAAATTTTCACAATGAATTAAAATTTCTGTCATATACAAATTGCATATATATTAGTATTACTTTTTTATTTGTTAGGGGCAAAGGTTTTAAGTAAAGTATATGCTGTTGATTTTGTCGGTCACATATCAGATACTGCAACATCTAACGGTTTTGTCATTGATGAAACCCCTCCAACACCAGTACAGCTAGTTTTTACCGAAAACAGTTTGATACTTAATCCATCATTTGAAGACGGTGATAATGACTTTGTAGACATTTCAAACATTTCCGCAGCTAATATTTGTGGATATACAAAACCATATCACTGGAATTCTTCTGATCAGGATTGTATTTGCGTCCTGGGTTCATCAAAATCTATTGCTATGGATGGTCGATCATTTCTTTTTCTCAGATGAAGTGTATTGCAGACATTACATAACTTAGAAATAGACATCTTTTATAGTGTCAAATTCTTTACTGCTCATGTCCCCTTTGAAGTTTCAGTTCTTTCTACAAAAGAAGGCTACATTGAATTTGGCAATGAAAGACACGTGTTTCTTGTGTACCAAAAGCAAGACAAACATGGTTCAGACATTGAAGTATCCTGGCATTCTCATACATTTTACTTTACCGCAAAGAATAAAGATGTTAATATTACATATGGAAGCATGGACGACACAACAGGAATTTTAATTGATAACATTAAATTTTCTAAGGTTGAAGTTGTTGATGTTGGGACGCATCCTTATCCCGTTTTATCTCACGCAGTATGGCTACATAAATGGTCATCAAAACACGCATTTTGGTATTTTGTTGATAAGGAAAGTCCTATTGTTGAATATCTATGGGCAATTGGTAAGTTTATATTTTTGTATTATGTTTGTTCTGATCTTTAGAAGCAAGAATAATTTTTTTTGAAAGCATTTTTAAAAAATATCTACTAGCAATTAAAATAATAAAACCAGGAATAGCTATGAATAAAGACAATGGCAGTTTAACAGGTATATGTATTTTAATCAGATGATTAAATATTAGTTATACTAAATAGCGTTTATTTAAATAGTAATCTGAATACCGTTGTTTTGTCTGCTAATTTTGGTGACTCGGAGTCACATTGTCCGTTTTTATTTATTTGTTATTGATAATGACTTCATTATTTGAAAGGTTATAAAGAAGGGAGCACAGAAATACAGAGATATACAAGTGTTGGGCTGAACACTTTCGCCTACAATTATAATATTACATTAGCACATACATCTCAACTCTACATAACAGTTGTTGCTATCAATGGTGCTGGGTTGTCGGCAGTAGCCACAGCAGAATCCCTTTTTATTGATCTTACACCTCCTGATATAGAATTCGTTTATGATGGAATTGGTATGTACATGTACTTTTAATAATAAGTTACAAAACATACCAACAGAACGAATGATATTTTTAAAAGCTTATGTTGTACGGGAGCATAATTCCAGTTAATGCAATAATGGCCATTACTTAAATAGAAGCTAACTATAAAACCAAGTTTAATCAACCATTTTCTTACATCAGACATGCCTGTGCCAGGTCTGGAATATGACATTTGTTATCCATTCGTTTGATGCGTTTGAACTTTTGTTTTTGTAATTTATTTAGGGACTTTCCGTTATGAATTTTCCGTGGAGTTAGGTGTTATTGTTATTTTTTTCTTTTTATGTATATATAAAGTTAATACAATATTGTCACGTTGGCAATCGTACCACATATCTTAATATAGTTTGTATAAAAGAAAAAAATCATAAAATAATTGAAAGTACAACAAAGCAATCGATAAGAAAACATATGATCAATCCGACGAAATAGATGTACATACAACAATCAAATCATATTCAAGAAAGCCTGAAAAACAAACAATATAAAGGGCTCAATCCAAAAGTTTGACACACCTAACATTTCTGCAAAGTGCTAACATTTATTACCAGGGTTGGTATTATCGAAGCGATATGTGACAAATGAGTAGTATGAATTATTTGAACAGCATAAATGAACAAGACTTACCCAATTGTTTATAATATTTTGTGCTATTTATATAAATACTAGAACACACCCGTGATATCACGGGTCCGTGACTGATATATAACTATGCGTATGCCTTATTTTAGTATTAGTATGGTCATCTGATAAAGTCATGCCGATTATAACATGTATAAGGTGCACAGTTTTCTCTGCTTTCAAAATCTTTCTGTTTGAACCCGTCGACCTGGAATCTATCAATTATTAGTAAAATGAATAATTTGGAAAACAAAAGGGCCTGGAATGGAGTATTTTTTACCCAACAGTATACAGCAAAGTTCTAAATACACTGTTTGGTGGTGCGCCTGTCAGATGCGGAACGTACAGATAAGGTAATAGGTAACAGGTGAATATACTATTGGTATCGGTGTCGGACTCGATCTGGAACTTTTTATTATTGGCAATATTAATTACGTGAAAAACAAATGGGCCTAGAGTGGTGTAATTTTTAATCAACACCATTGTACTATATTAGTTATATATAAAGTTGAATTCTTTGATTCATCGTTTTTACGTGATGACGGCTGACAAATTGGACCTCGTAATTTTAGTATTATAGATGTGTAAAAAAAACACATCATAGATACCAGGATTAAAAATTTCTTTTTGCGCCATACATTATATTACATTAAGACTCATATCGACGTCCGTTCTCTAATCGACATATGTTCCTCAAATCGACGTCCAAATATGATGTCACAATAAAATATCCTCTACTCGACGACCAATTTTATGAATTAAGGCTACGAAAACCACTGGACTATAGGCATATAAAGCATGTGACAGGATTAACCATGAGTGTGAGCACTTAACTCTATCCTTACCTGGAACGGTTGTGTAACAGCACAACATTAAAACATATTGCCAATTTCTTACGTATATGTTTCACTCCAGATGTAAAACAATTGTTAAAAAATATCTTACAGAATCTGAATTATATTACCCTCAAAACAATTGTTTGCACTTCTTTATTTTGTCTATTGTTGAAGACTGAATAACGCCCTCTAGATGTCGTTTAGTTTTTTTGTTGTTATTGGGTTGTTTTATCATTGACTTACACTTACATGCATGTCATTTATTAATATGATTAGGAATTACGCATTACAATGTAGATCGAGGTGATAAACTTTTTATCAAGATATTTATTAATATGCATGTTACCTATTGTGGGTTAAGAAATTCTATATGGAGTGCATGTATATTTTTTTGAAAATTTACTTGTCATTAGAACCCTACAAAATATATATATATACAAGTGTAAGTCGATTGATATTGGACGTCGATAAGAGAAGACGTCGTTTTGACAATACATGACGTCACATTGGACGTCGATTATAGTATCAAAATATAAGACGTCGATTTGACAATGTGACATCAGATTTAGACGTCAAATCAAGAAATAGACGTCGATAAGAGGCTGGAAGTCGATCTCAGACTAATATACATAGATATGTTTCTCAAGAAATCAAGTAAAACATGGAGAGGGTTTTTACAAGCGCATTGTCAAAACTTTTGGATCAGAACTAATATTCTTATTCTTGTCACTTCATTTAGGCTATGATATAGACAGTCAAATAACAGATGAAATCATTGTTAACTGGAAGGTTGAAGATTTGGAGTCTGGATTATCGCATTGTGAATGGGCTGTTGGTAAGACTTTCGGCTGTTTAAAGATCACCAAAACTACATCATATTTGTAACAAATAACATTCTCAAACACAATATAGCTATTTGATTTTAAAAAAATTCATAGACGTAGTATGCTCTTCAATTAACACCAGTAGCAACATAGATGAGCATAGTGGGATTTTATTTCAGATGTAGTAATTCCGTACCAGATGTTCAGTAACATTTATTCTTCAGACTATTTTTTTTTTATCCCAGTCATTAAACCTTTTTATGGTAGCCGCACAATCGTGACATAATCTTACCATTGCAACCCATAGGTAAGACGAAGTATTTATATCCCTTTCCATGGGATTTACAGTTAACTTGTGATTCTGCATTCCTTTCTTACCATTCATTTACTATTATTCTATGGGCATAACGCATCAAATCAAAATCTATGAAGACCGTCAATACAGAAGTGTTAATGTCAGTTATGTTTGATTTGCATTTTATATACAGTTATACGTTTATATTATTTCAACATTAAGTTTGAAGATTTTAGATATATTCTGATATAATAACATTTATTCATAGGTCTTAGCGAATTTGGTAATGAGATCCAGGCGTTTGTCCGAATACCTACAGAACTGTCATATGTATCTAAAGTGTTTGAACATAGTTTGTTGTCATCAAAGACGGTCTATGTTACACTACGGTGTCACAATAAGGCAGGTTTACACAGCAAGAAATCTTCCGATGGAGTTACAATTTCAGACAGTCCTCCAAGTATACAAAATTCTCAAATTCAAATTTTAGACCAACCAATGACGGAATATGGAAGTAAACAAAACTTCCATGGAAACACTTCTATTGTGAGACTGAAGTGGATTGGTTTTGAAGATAGATCAGGCTTAGATTCATTTCATGTAAGTGAATACTTTCTTCCGTTTGAAAACTTCAGCTAAACATAAAAACAATTTTCCCGTCGGCCAAGATATCAAGATATACAGTTCTATTTGGTGTTGATGCTACCGATCATTTTATGTTTTTTGTTTCTTTTCCATTTTGTTTCGAGTGCACCTAATGAATATTTTGTAATAAAACATATATCGTGCGCATTGTAGCAATATTTTACTTAAAAACGAATTTCGTCATTCTGACAGTCGAAAGTTAACATGTTGGCATCGAACATCCCATTAATTTACAAACTGTGTCAGATTCATAGTTTTACTCTCACATTCTACAATTTGAAACAATTCTTTTATCGTTTTACTTGAGTGTTTGTGGGGTGCACTAGCCTTCAGACACATAAATGGAATAAGGCATCTTTCATCTGCCACTCGTCGTATATCATTTATAAATATAAAAAGATAGTGTATGAGTACCAATGAGGCAATCCTCCATCTAAGTCACTATTTGTAAAAAACATTGTAAAATGTTTTAACAGGCGCCAACCTTCAAACTTAGCTGAAATATTAGTGATACATCACAACATTATCAATTGAAATGGCTTAACTCAATCAAAAGACATATTATGCATGTTGTGCACCTGTCATATAGAATGATATTTCTATATTTTATTTTGTTACTGATCATACGAAGATCCCATATTAATGTACAAAAGATTTCCAACAAAAAAGTACATAACAAAAATTACGAACTCCGAGGAAAATTCCAAATCAAAAGCTCAAACACATCAAACGAATGGATAACATCATAATGTAGTTATAGACCAAAATTTTACAAAAAAGTACAAAAGTAAGGATAATATTGTCAACAAAAGGAACTTAGCATATACATTATCCCATTATGCCAAAATAAACATCATCACATGTTCTCACAAAATATATCATATATTGAAGGTTGAAATTGAAAACCAAAACAAGACAGTTTCTTTATCGAAGACAATCCTTTATGACCTCGACGGTGCTATGTACTATAGCATGACTGGTTTAGACTTGTATGATGGACAACATGAAGTGAGAGTTTCAGCCATAAATAATGCATTCCTATCCAGTCAACCTGTATCAACACATCTGTCTGTGTCAACAATAACTCCGAAAGTATCAGGTATGATTATCATTTCATTTCTTAAAATGCTTATACACATACATGTGGTACGATTTCCATTCAAATCACAAATGAAAAGAAACGAGTATAGGTCACCGTACATGTTATTCGACAATATAAATACTATAACAACATTTCAAAAGAGAAACAGATTGGCCTGATTATCTTATAAAAACTGATACGTATGTGGCTTATATGCGTATGTTACCACCAAGTATCATAATACAAGGCTGTAAGTATTTCATAAAAAAATATTTGGAAATTTCCACTTCCTTTTTTATTTCATTATAAGCCTTGTATCGTTTGATTGCACTAATCAAACAAAGGAATCGAACACACTTTGTGGTGTTCAACATGTATAACCTTTTCTTTATACGAGAGCATTTAATATTCATAAAAATGAACAATTAAATTATCAATATAGAAAGATAGAAAAACACACAAAAGGTAAACCGAACAAATTTATACAGAATACAGCGACTTTTATACTCAAATTTAAATAAAAATTAAAGCGTAACTTTCCTTCATCAATAGGAAAATTATCAATGAAGACATCCAATAAAAACAATTCAAGTTATACCCAAAAAAACCAAAACAATCAACAACAAAAAGTGCCGTTCTGATCAAGCATTCAGGATCACATCAGGAGAAAGTTTTTTTATTCTTAAGTTTCAAGAATGATCTATGAGTTATAAACGTTTCCATCGTAGGCTCATTTCAGAATATTTTGTCGATACTTCAATTACTTTCAATTATAAAATGTTAAATGAATGTATCATTTATGTTCAGGAACAAAGTCCATCACAATGTCTGAAAAGAACAGAATGTTAACCATAAGCTGGGATGCGTATTTTACCTTTGCTTTTACCTTGTACTATGAAGTGTCTGTAGGGACAGCTTTAAATGGAGCAGATATTGTACAGTGGCAGGAGACGACAAATGAATTTCTTGTGATGCATGTCCCACTTCGGGTTAAGTTCTACAGTGGAATGGATATCTATATTACAATAACAGCTATTGGATTAAATGGCAAACACATCACACAAACTATTACCCTGACTGTGTAATAAAGATATATTTTACAATCGTCAGTGGACACATATTTGCAATAACATTTTACACAGCATACTCCCTTAGTATGCCTTGTCAAATGCTTGTATTTAATAAATTTTGTCTGTTTTTCTAATAAAATTGATTTTTGTATTAACATGTATCGTACATTTGTTCGTCTCTGTCATGATTTACGGACATTGTTATTAAAAACGCAAAATCGGAAGTGTATTAACTGAATATAGTCATTTTTGCTTTGTTCTGTCGGTAGATTTTTATTCTGGACTTCATAATCAGCTATTTCAACGATTCCCAATATTTTACTAAAGAAGACGTAAATTCCAAATTTTGAACACAAATCATTGAAGTATGGCAAGAGTACTGTGAGTAGGGAAACGTCAATGGAAACCTAAATATCATGTCAATGTACTAATTGTATTCGCTGTCAAAAGTATGTTAAATCAATCTTGCGTTTGACAGTTCCTCTGATAAATCTTCTCCGCCTCTTATAAAGAAAACTATGATTCTTACTAAAAATACAAATTATGGCTGATGAACAAATTAAAAGATTTACTAGACTACAATGGAGTTATGATATGGAAAACAAAACACTTGATAGAGTTCTATTGTATAATGTTGCATTTTCTGCATTTCTTTAGAAAGATTTGAACCTTTTCAATGGATAAGATGAACTAACATTTAAATCAATGTCAGTAAATATGGACATAGCTCCCTGTAATTGTACCCAAACAGCGCGATTTTCGAACTCAACCTAGACATTGCTGATATTATTGATATTATATTATAGTTTTCGAATTGTTTAAAAAAAACTGAACTCCGAGGAATATTCAAAACGGAAAGTCCCTAATCAAATGGCAAAATCAGAAGCTCGAACAGATCAAACGAATGGATAACAACTGTCATATTCCTGACTTGGTACAGGCATTTTCTTATGTAGAAAATGGTGGATTGAATCTGGTTTTATAGCTAGCCAAACCTCTCACTTGTATGACAGTCGTATCAAATTCCATTATATTGACAATAATTATAGCAATTAGTGCATTGAGTGGGTTGACAGATTGGCCATGCTGACTTATTCTAAGATCGCATTGTGCTTAACATTTCTGCTCTTAACTCTTCTTAACAAGCCAATATTTGAAATAACCAGGTTAAATATGGTTCGATTAAACACTTTAAAAATAAATAGTTTTACTGCTAATACAACCAGCAGCATACCAAATATCACTGACTTGTATTAGACGATTTATTTTAAAGTGATATAATCACAAACTGTAACATGTATACTATGATTAAGTTACAAAGTCAATCAACTATAGCCGAGGAGGTAGTGTCAAATAATCTGCAAATGAGATGTTCCGAGGCTTATACAAATGCTTTCCATATATTGACCCTACAATGATTCCCTTATATGCCGAACTATTCACAAACTTTAACAAATTGTTAACGCAGCCACCGATCCCACCGAAAACAACATTCATAAGTCTTACCCTTATACATTAACCTAACATTTAGTGCTATTGTCCTTGTCTTCATACTGGAAATAAAGATACCTAAATGATCTCCTGAATGGTTTGAAATCTATTTTTATTTTTCTACTTATTCCAAAATCATATCCATAAAAAGTTTGTTTGTGTTCTTATAAGTTTTTTTGTTTCAATGTTCAGTATTAAACAGTATCATGTAGTCATGGAAATATGACAGAAATATGGGTTCTAAAAGCTCATCAGAGCTTATGTTTGTATTTGTATTGCATATACCGACTTTAAATAAAGCTTTATGTCTCATGTCTTTATGTCTATGGGAAACAAAAGACTGTGTGCTTGCACTATCCATTTGTGTTATGCGGTTCATAAAATACTGGTTACTTGTACAATAAAATCTGTAAAAATTATAATTTGTACACAACATATATATACTATATATATATGTACTAGCTGCAATGCCATCAGAGTGGTATATTCGTTGAAAATTTAATCGCATTGTCCGTCTTGATAAAAGTTAAACCTGAAGTTTTGTTTTATTGCAAAAAAAATCGACGATCTCAAACACAAACCAATGAAAAAACCCTATGCAGACACACCCTCATCTAAAATATATGCTCACAAAATCATCGGAGTACGATTGTAGATTACATAATTATTTATCTATTGAACGATCAGTATATACTATAATTTCTCAACAAACATATTATTCATCAAGACTATAATTAATATGTTTATGTTTAATATAAAAAAGCTCAGTAATACGTAGTTTTATTTCTTATTTCTTATTTCTTAATAATAATTGCCATTCTCCGTCATATTAAAATGTTGTAAAATGATTTTTAATAATTTGATACGGATGCACTGAATATCAATTGTAATAATTGATTGATAGTTGGTTTTTGACGTCAAGTGGCAAATATTGCATGCAATTTTGAGTCGATCAATTGTACTATTGTATATTCTATAGGCTGTATGCTTGAAATTATTATCATTAAAATAATAATTGTAGAAAAGATCACTATAGGTTTCAAAATACATTATAAAAATCTCAAGAAAAGCTAATACATCAGGCTTTCGTTGGGACCTAAATTCTCTCTCATATGACACGAGTATCAGATGACGAGGTTTCAATTAGTTGTTTCTGATGAATTATATATGTATGTAGGCCACAAGAGAGCAAGGAGCAGTGATGATTGACAAATATAAGGTTTTTAAAATGGGTCGGGGGAGGCGGCACTTGTTTTTCTATGAAAATTCTGCGGCAGTTGATTTCTTTTTAAACAAAGGAGAAGGTCCGGAAGGACCGATTTTGGCCTCAAATTTCAGGTTCATCTGACGAAAGATTTTGACCACTTTTTAAACACTTAAGTGTCTATTTTATTTGAATCAATTAGTTTTTGTGAAAGATTTTAACTGATTTAATCATAAAAAACGCACCGATTCAAGCTGAAATATGAAAAATCTACCAAATATGCCGAAAAATGTCACTTTTCAGATGGTTTTTGTCAAAAATGAAAGTGGCCGCATCCGTGTTCATCCTCAACCTTTATATATATTATGTATTATAATAAAATATAACTTACATTTTAATATTAAGGATGAACACGAATGCGGCCACTTTCGTTTTACACGAAAACCGTCTAAAATTCAACTAAAATGCTAGAAATGTGAAGATTTCAGTAAATTAGCATGACTTTGTGGTGCTAGTACCCGATATATTTTCATTGTATTGTAAAAAAAAAACAGCCCAGATTTATGTAGCAGAAGCATTCTTCTGTCCAATAAATAACTATAAGTTAACATTTGAACAATTTTGTAAAACTGCTATATTTTGGGGCCAAAAAGGGGTCTTACTGGACCTACTCCTTTTAACAATCAGCAAAGAAATATGTTACAGTTGAGCTATCCACCGATGAGACTCTTATGTAAATATTATAGAGCAATTCATCAACAGCACTGTTTTCCTTTGTTTGTGTTTATAATTGTGTTTCCTTTTGATACTGACTAATAATGATACCTTGGGTATACAAATGTGTTCATTGGTTGCTTTGATTTGTAAGTAAGCAATTAAAAAGGTCGGTCTTGACTCTTGATATTCAATTTGTAGCTTCTTCTTCAAGGTCGTCTCGAATTTCAAACAACTTTTTCATCAAAATTATATAGATTTATTGCACAACTATGACCTTCAGGAATAAGATAAAGGTTCTAAAAGTTGTACTAAAATATTTCTCTCTGGTTTAATGAACTTATTAATAAAATGTAAAATTATGCCACTGCACTGGTATTTTATTTAATATACACATAGAGTTCGCAACTGTATTTCTTGAAGCAATACCGAATTGCATGGTTCTTTCGATTTTCCACTATTATACTGTGTGCTGTTTGTTTTCGGGTATTGAATTAGATCGTGTCTTCCTGCACTCCGAGATTTTTCAGACTGTCTTTTTTTATTACTGTATGTAAAAAGGGAGATGAGGTATGATCGTAAATGAGACAGAAATCTCGGACTAGTCTTCCTGTACTGTTTCGTTAGATGCTATGTAAAAAAATCGATAATGAAGTGAATTTGCCGCTATTAGAAAGTTCAACGACCCATGATTTATTTAAACAATATAATACCAAAAAATATGTGTGTTGTTAAAAATGATAGAATATGCATAGACAATTTTTCTCAATGGCAAAACAAACAGTTTAACAGTAATCTCTATAAAAAAATGAAATTCAATCAATGAAATCACTTTTTCTCATTTTAGTGAAAGGAAAACAAATACAATAAATAATAGTCTTTTAATTCTTAAAAATCCAATATTTGACTATATCTGAAACTTCTCTATCACACTGTTAACGTTGTCTCAGATTGTAGTAATCATTTTCTTCGAAAAAGCATAAATCACATCCGACCCTTATGGTTGTTCAAGTATTTAACAGATTGAGGTGTATCTTTACTGTTCTTTTTTTTTAGCTCACCTGGCCCAAAGGGCCAAGTGAGCTTTTCCCATCACTTGGCGTCCGTCGTCCGTCGTCCGTCGTCTGTCGTCCGTCGTCTGGCGTCGTTAACTTTTACAAAAATCTTCTCCTCTGAAACTACTGGGCCAAATTACACCAAACTTGGCCAAAATCATCATTGGGGTATCTAGTTTAAAAAATGTGTCCGGTGACCCGGCCAACCATCCAAGATGGCCGCCATGGCTAAAAATAGAACATAGGGGTAAAATGCAGTTTTTGGCTTATAACTCAAAAACCAAAGCATTTAGAGCAAATCTGACATGGGGTAAACTTGTGTAACAGGTCAAGATCTATCTGCCCTGAAATTTTCAGATGAATCGGATAACCCGTTGTTGGGTTGCTGCCCCTGAATTAGTAATTTTAAGGAAATTTTGCTGTTTTTGGTTATTATCTTGAATATTATTATAGATAGAGATAAACAGTAAACAGCAATAATGTTCAGCAAAGTAAGATTTACAAATAAGTCAACATGACCGAAATGATCAGTTGACCCCTTTAGGAGTTATTGCCCTTTATAGTCAATTTTTAACCATTTTTCGTAAATCTTAATAATCTTTTACAAAAATCTTCTCCTCTGAAACTACTAGGCCAAATTTATCCAAACTTGGCCACAATTATCTTTGGGGTATCTAGTTTAAAAAATGTGTCCGGTGACCCGGCCAACCAACCAAGATGGCCGCCACGGCTAAAAATAGAACATATGGGTAAAATGCAGTTTTTGGCTTATAACTTAAAAACCAAAGCATTTAGAGCAAATCTGACATTTGGTAAAATTGTTTATCAGGTCAAGATCTATCTACCCTGAAATTTTCAGATGAATCTGACAACCTGTTGTTGGGTTGCTGCCCCTGAATTGGTAATTTTAAGGAAATTTTGCTGTTTTTGGTTATTATCTTGTATATTATTATAGATAGAGATAAACTGTAAACAGCCATTATGTTCAGCAAAGTAAGATTTACAAATAAGTCAACATGACCGAAATGGTCAGTTGACCCCTTTAGGAGTTATTGCCCTTTATAGTCAATTTTTAACCATTTTTCGTAAATCTTAGTAATCTTTTACAAAAATCTTCTCCTCTGAAACTACTGGGCCAAATTAATCCAAACTTATTCACAATCATCTTTGGGGTATCTAGTTTAAAAAATGTGTCTGATGACCCAGCCATCCAACCAAGATGGCCGCCATGGCTAAAAATAGAACATAGGGGTAAAATGCAGTTTTTGGCTTATAACTCAAAAACCAAAGCGTTTAGAGCAAATCTGACAGGTGCTAAATTGTTTATCAGGTCAAGATCTATCTGCCCTGAAATTTTCAGATAAATCGGACAACCAGTTGTTGGGTTCCTGCCCCTGAATTGGTCATTTTAAGGAAATTTTACTGTTTTTGGTTATTATCTTGAAAATTATTATAGATAAAAATAAACTGTAAACAGCAATAATGTTCAGCAAAGTAAGATTTACAAATAAGTCAAATGACCGAAATGGTCAGTTGACCCATATAGGAGTTATTGCCCTTTATAGTCAATTTTTAACCATTTTTCGTAAATCTTAGTAATCTTTTACAAAAATCTTCTCCTCTGAAACTACTGGGCCAAATTAATCCAAACTTATCCACAATCATCTTTGGGGTATCTAGTTTAAAAAATGTGTCCGATGACCCGGCCATCCAACCAAGATGGCCGCCATGGCTAAAAATAGAACATAGGGGTAAAATGCAGTTTTTGGCTTATAACTCAAAAACCAAAGCGTTTAGAGCAAATCTGACATGGGGGTTAATTTGTTTATCAGGTCAAGATCTATCTGCCCCGAAATTTTCAGATGAATCTGACAACCCGTTGTTGGGTTGCTGCCCCTAAATTGGTAATTTTAAGGAAATTTTGCTGTTTTTGGTTTTTGTCTTGAATATTATTATAGATAGAGATAAACTGTAAACAGCAATAATGTTCAGCAAAGTAAGATTTACAAATAAGTCAACATGACTGAAATGGTCAATTGACCCCCTAAGGAGTTATTGTCCTTTATAGTCAATTTTCAACAATTTTTATAAAATTTGTAAATTTTTACTAACATTTTCCACTGAAACTACTGGGTCAAGTTCATTATAGATAGAGATAATTGTAAGCAGCAAGGATGTTCAGTAAAGTAAGATGTACAAACACATCACCATCACCAAAATACAATTTTGTCATGAATCCATCTGCTTCCTTTGTTTAATAGTCACATAGACCAAGGTGAGCGACACAGGCTCTTTAGAGCCTCTAGTTTTAAATTCTGTTGATAAATATCAACTTTAGAATAGAACAATCAGCTGAAGAAAAAAAGATGCTAGCTTCTTTCTATTACTCTTTAGAAAGCAAAGGAACAAGTGGGAGAGAAATTGATTCCGATTGGAGTACTAACTAACAATTACAAATATGCTCATGAAAAATGATAATAGCAGATAAGTAGTCAATAAAAAAGTACACATTAAGGAATTACCCTTTTATATTTTCATAATTGATGACGTCAATCGTTAATTTTATTTCACAAATCGATTTTTATCGGTGATGATTAAACTTCAGCGTTGTTGATAAACATGTTTGTATATATATATATATATAAAAAAAACATGTTTATTAGCAACTTAAGTTGTCCTTCTTCGTTGGTCCTTGCATGATAGTAAGCCTATGGGTAGTCATTCAAATCGTCTTTACTATAAATTGTATGCCCTTGGCATCTTGCAATTTCCAAAGTAATATTTGATATGTTTAGAAATGAGAAAAATATATGTTACTAGTAATTAAGAGTGATGAAGACAATCACAAAGAGAGATACTTAGTGTTCTATAACAATACTTTGGATTTATTTTTAAAAATCTGTACCTTATTTACACCAGCCGGAAAAATTGAGGATTTTAATTATTTTTGAAGCCTTGTGTCTATAGAGAAATTTTAATTGATTTTAGAAAAGTTTTGTGCTAAAAATGGTATATCCTTGAAATATGACGTTTTTCTACGGACACTCTCATACATTCTAATATATAATTCAATGTAGAAAGATCCAGTTCTTTTCTCTTAATTTTACAAAGTAGAATAAACATTTATTTGAGTAGGTATTCTTCTAAAGTCCGTGTCGCTTGGGGATCTGTTAAGTTCCGAAGCGAATTATCAAAAACCTATTGCCTTAAAAAATTGTAGCCTTACATGCGAGGATAACAAAATAATATATCAGTAGATATTATTATTGTTACAACTGTTCGGCCTTTCAAGCTCAATTGTATTCAACTTATTAACTATTCGTAAACAATACGTACGTATTTTTATTGTCACTTGTTGTCCATTATCTGCAAACTAAGATTAAATCGTTTAAAATCGATACGAAAGTAATATTCATTTACAAAGTTTTAAATAATAATATCAACTTGAAATAATAACTAACGATATTATCTACAATCTTAATAATCTTTTACAAAAATCTTCTCCTCTGAAACTACTGGGCCAAATTTATCCAAACTTGGCCACAATTATCTTTGGGGTATCTAGTTTAAAAAATGTGTCCGGTGACCCGGCCAACCAACCAAGATGGCCGCCACGGCTAAAAATAGAACATAGGGGTAAAATGCAGTTTTTGGCTTATAACTTAAAAACCAAAGCATTTAGAGCAAATCTGACATTTGGTAAAATTGTTTATCAGGTCAAGATCTATCTACCCTGAAATTTTCAGATGAATCTGACAACCTGTTGTTGGGTTGCTGCCCCTGAATTGGTAATTTTAAGGAAATTTTGCTGTTTTTGGTTATTATCTTGTATATTATTATAGATAGAGATAAACTGTAAACAGCCATTATGTTCAGCAAAGTAAGATTTACAAATAAGTCAACATGACCGAAATGGTCAGTTGACCCCTTTAGGAGTTATTGCCCTTTATAGTCAATTTTTAACCATTTTTCGTAAATCTTAGTAATCTTTTACAAAAATCTTCTCCTCTGAAACTACTGGGCCAAATTAATCCAAACTTATTCACAATCATCTTTGGGGTATCTAGTTTAAAAAATGTGTCTGATGACCCAGCCATCCAACCAAGATGGCCGCCATGGCTAAAAATAGAACATAGGGGTAAAATGCAGTTTTTGGCTTATAACTCAAAAACCAAAGCGTTTAGAGCAAATCTGACAGGTGCTAAATTGTTTATCAGGTCAAGATCTATCTGCCCTGAAATTTTCAGATAAATCGGACAACCAGTTGTTGGGTTCCTGCCCCTGAATTGGTCATTTTAAGGAAATTTTACTGTTTTTGGTTATTATCTTGAAAATTATTATAGATAAAAATAAACTGTAAACAGCAATAATGTTCAGCAAAGTAAGATTTACAAATAAGTCAACATGACCGAAATGGTCAGTTGACCCATATAGGAGTTATTGCCCTTTATAGTCAATTTTTAACCATTTTTCGTAAATCTTAGTAATCTTTTACAAAAATCTTCTCCTCTGAAACTACTGGGCCAAATTAATCCAAACTTATCCACAATCATCTTTGGGGTATCTAGTTTAAAAAATGTGTCCGATGACCCGGCCATCCAACCAAGATGGCCGCCATGGCTAAAAATAGAACATAGGGGTAAAATGCAGTTTTTGGCTTATAACTCAAAAACCAAAGCGTTTAGAGCAAATCTGACATGGGGGTTAATTTGTTTATCAGGTCAAGATCTATCTGCCCCGAAATTTTCAGATGAATCTGACAACCCGTTGTTGGGTTGCTGCCCCTAAATTGGTAATTTTAAGGAAATTTTGCTGTTTTTGGTTTTTGTCTTGAATATTATTATAGATAGAGATAAACTGTAAACAGCAATAATGTTCAGCAAAGTAAGATTTACAAATAAGTCAACATGACTGAAATGGTCAATTGACCCCCTAAGGAGTTATTGTCCTTTATAGTCAATTTTCAACAATTTTTATAAAATTTGTAAATTTTTACTAACATTTTCCACTGAAACTACTGGGTCAAGTTCATTATAGATAGAGATAATTGTAAGCAGCAAGGATGTTCAGTAAAGTAAGATGTACAAACACATCACCATCACCAAAATACAATTTTGTCATGAATCCATCTGCTTCCTTTGTTTAATAGTCACATAGACCAAGGTGAGCGACACAGGCTCTTTAGAGCCTCTAGTTTTAAATTCTGTTGATAAATATCAACTTTAGAATAGAACAATCAGCTGAAGAAAAAAAGATGCTAGCTTCTTTCTATTACTCTTTAGAAAGCAAAGGAACAAGTGGGAGAGAAATTGATTCCGATTGGAGTACTAACTAACAATTACAAATATGCTCATGAAAAATGATAATAGCAGATAAGTAGTCAATAAAAAAGTACACATTAAGGAATTACCCTTTTATATTTTCATAATTGATGACGTCAATCGTTAATTTTATTTCACAAATCGATTTTTATCGGTGATGATTAAACTTCAGCGTTGTTGATAAACATGTTTGTATATATATATATATATAAAAAAAACATGTTTATTAGCAACTTAAGTTGTCCTTCTTCGTTGGTCCTTGCATGATAGTAAGCCTATGGGTAGTCATTCAAATCGTCTTTACTATAAATTGTATGCCCTTGGCATCTTGCAATTTCCAAAGTAATATTTGATATGTTTAGAAATGAGAAAAATATATGTTACTAGTAATTAAGAGTGATGAAGACAATCACAAAGAGAGATACTTAGTGTTCTATAACAATACTTTGGATTTATTTTTAAAAATCTGTACCTTATTTACACCAGCCGGAAAAATTGAGGATTTTAATTATTTTTGAAGCCTTGTGTCTATAGAGAAATTTTAATTGATTTTAGAAAAGTTTTGTGCTAAAAATGGTATATCCTTGAAATATGACGTTTTTCTACGGACACTCTCATACATTCTAATATATAATTCAATGTAGAAAGATCCAGTTCTTTTCTCTTAATTTTACAAAGTAGAATAAACATTTATTTGAGTAGGTATTCTTCTAAAGTCCGTGTCGCTTGGGGATCTGTTAAGTTCCGAAGCGAATTATCAAAAACCTATTGCCTTAAAAAATTGTAGCCTTACATGCGAGGATAACAAAATAATATATCAGTAGATATTATTATTGTTACAACTGTTCGGCCTTTCAAGCTCAATTGTATTCAACTTATTAACTATTCGTAAACAATACGTACGTATTTTTATTGTCACTTGTTGTCCATTATCTGCAAACTAAGATTAAATCGTTTAAAATCGATACGAAAGTAATATTCATTTACAAAGTTTTAAATAATAATATCAACTTGAAATAATAACTAACGATATTATCTACAATCTTAATAATCTTTTACAAAAATCTTCTCCTCTGAAACTACTGGGCCAAATTTATCCAAACTTGGCCACAATTATCTTTGGGGTATCTAGTTTAAAAAATGTGTCCGGTGACCCGGCCAACCAACCAAGATGGCCGCCACGGCTAAAAATAGAACATAGGGGTAAAATGCAGTTTTTGGCTTATAACTTAAAAACCAAAGCATTTAGAGCAAATCTGACATTTGGTAAAATTGTTTATCAGGTCAAGATCTATCTACCCTGAAATTTTCAGATGAATCTGACAACCTGTTGTTGGGTTGCTGCCCCTGAATTGGTAATTTTAAGGAAATTTTGCTGTTTTTGGTTATTATCTTGTATATTATTATAGATAGAGATAAACTGTAAACAGCCATTATGTTCAGCAAAGTAAGATTTACAAATAAGTCAACATGACCGAAATGGTCAGTTGACCCCTTTAGGAGTTATTGCCCTTTATAGTCAATTTTTAACCATTTTTCGTAAATCTTAGTAATCTTTTACAAAAATCTTCTCCTCTGAAACTACTGGGCCAAATTAATCCAAACTTATTCACAATCATCTTTGGGGTATCTAGTTTAAAAAATGTGTCTGATGACCCAGCCATCCAACCAAGATGGCCGCCATGGCTAAAAATAGAACATAGGGGTAAAATGCAGTTTTTGGCTTATAACTCAAAAACCAAAGCGTTTAGAGCAAATCTGACAGGTGCTAAATTGTTTATCAGGTCAAGATCTATCTGCCCTGAAATTTTCAGATAAATCGGACAACCAGTTGTTGGGTTCCTGCCCCTGAATTGGTCATTTTAAGGAAATTTTACTGTTTTTGGTTATTATCTTGAAAATTATTATAGATAAAAATAAACTGTAAACAGCAATAATGTTCAGCAAAGTAAGATTTACAAATAAGTCAACATGACCGAAATGGTCAGTTGACCCATATAGGAGTTATTGCCCTTTATAGTCAATTTTTAACCATTTTTCGTAAATCTTAGTAATCTTTTACAAAAATCTTCTCCTCTGAAACTACTGGGCCAAATTAATCCAAACTTATCCACAATCATCTTTGGGGTATCTAGTTTAAAAAATGTGTCCGATGACCCGGCCATCCAACCAAGATGGCCGCCATGGCTAAAAATAGAACATAGGGGTAAAATGCAGTTTTTGGCTTATAACTCAAAAACCAAAGCGTTTAGAGCAAATCTGACATGGGGGTTAATTTGTTTATCAGGTCAAGATCTATCTGCCCCGAAATTTTCAGATGAATCTGACAACCCGTTGTTGGGTTGCTGCCCCTAAATTGGTAATTTTAAGGAAATTTTGCTGTTTTTGGTTTTTGTCTTGAATATTATTATAGATAGAGATAAACTGTAAACAGCAATAATGTTCAGCAAAGTAAGATTTACAAATAAGTCAACATGACTGAAATGGTCAATTGACCCCCTAAGGAGTTATTGTCCTTTATAGTCAATTTTCAACAATTTTTATAAAATTTGTAAATTTTTACTAACATTTTCCACTGAAACTACTGGGTCAAGTTCATTATAGATAGAGATAATTGTAAGCAGCAAGGATGTTCAGTAAAGTAAGATGTACAAACACATCACCATCACCAAAATACAATTTTGTCATGAATCCATCTGCTTCCTTTGTTTAATAGTCACATAGACCAAGGTGAGCGACACAGGCTCTTTAGAGCCTCTAGTTTTAAATTCTGTTGATAAATATCAACTTTAGAATAGAACAATCAGCTGAAGAAAAAAAGATGCTAGCTTCTTTCTATTACTCTTTAGAAAGCAAAGGAACAAGTGGGAGAGAAATTGATTCCGATTGGAGTACTAACTAACAATTACAAATATGCTCATGAAAAATGATAATAGCAGATAAGTAGTCAATAAAAAAGTACACATTAAGGAATTACCCTTTTATATTTTCATAATTGATGACGTCAATCGTTAATTTTATTTCACAAATCGATTTTTATCGGTGATGATTAAACTTCAGCGTTGTTGATAAACATGTTTGTATATATATATATATATAAAAAAAACATGTTTATTAGCAACTTAAGTTGTCCTTCTTCGTTGGTCCTTGCATGATAGTAAGCCTATGGGTAGTCATTCAAATCGTCTTTACTATAAATTGTATGCCCTTGGCATCTTGCAATTTCCAAAGTAATATTTGATATGTTTAGAAATGAGAAAAATATATGTTACTAGTAATTAAGAGTGATGAAGACAATCACAAAGAGAGATACTTAGTGTTCTATAACAATACTTTGGATTTATTTTTAAAAATCTGTACCTTATTTACACCAGCCGGAAAAATTGAGGATTTTAATTATTTTTGAAGCCTTGTGTCTATAGAGAAATTTTAATTGATTTTAGAAAAGTTTTGTGCTAAAAATGGTATATCCTTGAAATATGACGTTTTTCTACGGACACTCTCATACATTCTAATATATAATTCAATGTAGAAAGATCCAGTTCTTTTCTCTTAATTTTACAAAGTAGAATAAACATTTATTTGAGTAGGTATTCTTCTAAAGTCCGTGTCGCTTGGGGATCTGTTAAGTTCCGAAGCGAATTATCAAAAACCTATTGCCTTAAAAAATTGTAGCCTTACATGCGAGGATAACAAAATAATATATCAGTAGATATTATTATTGTTACAACTGTTCGGCCTTTCAAGCTCAATTGTATTCAACTTATTAACTATTCGTAAACAATACGTACGTATTTTTATTGTCACTTGTTGTCCATTATCTGCAAACTAAGATTAAATCGTTTAAAATCGATACGAAAGTAATATTCATTTACAAAGTTTTAAATAATAATATCAACTTGAAATAATAACTAACGATATTATCTACAAAAAAATAATGACTTATTAAATTGTTTGATATTTCATTTTCATTTTATAGCAGTTTTGCTTTATCCCGTTGACTGGAAAATATCTCCATTAATGAAAAATCTATAATTATATAATTGACTTTCATTCATGGAGATATAGGCAGATAATTTCTGTGTGTATTAAAACAAGGATTTGTATACTATACAAATCCTTGATTAAAAGAATGAGATGTGGTATGATTGCAAATGAGACAACTCTCCACAAGAGACCAATTGATTCCTTTTGCCTACGTTTTAGCGAAGAACTACTAGACACTTTGCTCATCAAACGGCCTGATAAAGTGTTTTTTTCTCTTTTTCTTGTTTTAAAATGTTGATGTCGATAAACACCCTTTAGTACAGTCGTATCCTATAATACCAACCACATTGCAATTTGGTCACCGTTGCAAATCGAAAGAAACAACAGTAGGAAAGAGGCAAAATATTATTACTAGTACTAGTATTTATAGCTACCCGTAAATAATTACAAGACATTAAGTATATACAGAGTTGTTTTCAAATAAGTTATATCGAAAAGAGACCAATTTTTTTGAAAATTTATTGGCTGTTTAGTATGATTTGGTAAAGTCAGATTTTTTTTTTATATAAATTAATTATACAGCCTGCGATAGTAATGACAAGAAAGCTAAAATAGCGATTCTTATCCTTCGTTGGCGTCTGCAATTGTCGTCGTTAATATTTAGGTTCAGTCTGTTGATATAGTGTATTTATACTTCAATAAAAGAGGGACGAAATATACCAGTGGGACAGTCACACTCAAAAATAGAAAATAAACTGTAACTTTGTCAAACCTTCATTGAATTTTATGAAATTTGGACAAAAGGTTTCTATGCTTCATAAGAGAATCCAGAGCAAAATTTTAAATGTCATTTTTCCCGATTTACTAAGATTAATTTGCATTACGCAAGTAGATACAGTTAGGGATAAAAAAATTGTTACACATCAATTAAATGTTTAATATTTCCTAGAATTTAATGGACTTGAGAAGAAACTTCTTTTAATAATGAATAGATAATGACGAAGGTAAACTTTTGTAAATATATTTATTTTTATATTTTCAGGGTTTTTTGTGTCTGAAAGATGGACTTAATTTTTTTACAGTTAACAATAACAAAAAGAATGGGAGTTTATTTTTTGACATAGATTGTTATGAAAGTTGGATAGCCAGCTAATTTTCCAACTTTTTAAAATTCTGTACTTTACTGATAAATGGACTCTCTTATTACAATCAACAATACGCTTTTACAGCAGCACTTTCAAGCGAGATACAGGGTTTCCACAATCTTTAACCTTGATTTGTCGGAACAAACTATCCTTTTCAGTGTAAGTAACGAGGAACGTCTTTATAATTCCTGATTTGCAATTATTGATATTAAGACCGGTTTTCTTCTTCATTTTAACAAGCGAGCTCGTTAATACTGTAAAAAGGAACAAATTCAGGAACTTTAGTATGAAGCCTATGTTTTCATTATTTATATTTCAAGAAAACTTATATCAATATGTCGTTTAATAACTTAATAACCGATTAAAAAGTACGTACATTATTTTATTTTGTATTGATCAAAATCATTCAATTTATTTTGTCAAACAAACACCAAACAAATAAGAAATAAAAAAGATTAAAGATTTAAATGGCGAAGTTCCAATTTCAAAATTAAATAAAATCATTATACAAGGAGAAACAAAACATTTCAATTAAGTTAAACGATATAAACAGGAAACCAATGGCACAAAATTAATATTCCATTAGGATTTATTATGTTTTGGTATAGCCTTTACGGGAACGCAATAACTGAGTGATTTACTTTTAATTCATAGTAAACAATGCATTTGAACCATGAACTTCATTTGACCGCATACACCATTGTTTAGATACTGCCAACATTGAAACACT
This sequence comes from Mytilus galloprovincialis, assembly GCF_965363235.1. Taxonomy (NCBI): domain Eukaryota; kingdom Metazoa; phylum Mollusca; class Bivalvia; order Mytilida; family Mytilidae; genus Mytilus; species Mytilus galloprovincialis. The sequence continues at coordinate 39,182,628 of NC_134850.1, read as the reverse complement.
TAATACGTGCGTGCCTCTCTCTATATGTATATACGTTATATTGTTTTAATAGATAAACAGATAACAATTATATAGCGGATATATTCAGCTAACAATTGTTTTATCAAATAAGTTTCTATTGACTTCTGCGTTTTGAATGTTCTCTCGTGTTCGTGATTTCCAACACATATTGTATATGGATGCAAAAACCGTTATTTGGAATGTCTATCAAAAGAACTCGGAATTCACAGCAAAACTGATATCCAATATTTAACAGCATATCATTCCCAAAATAGGAAGTTCTCCAAAATTCGAAGTCCGTTCTTCTGTGCATTATTATAATCATAAAAAAGTAATATCGAAATCTTTTGACTTTACACTATGTACATACACTTAAGTAATAGTGTGATAGAGTATATTCAACTAGAGTTGTCGATCAGATTTGCATTTCTAAAAAATATAAACATCATCTTCAAAATCGTCAATTACTTTCTTTAAGTTTTGGAGTTAAGAAAAAAGGTTTCGATTTGTCTACTTTACTGTGCTATTCCCGATGCGCAATTAAATAGTCGGATTCAGTGCCTAATTAAACAGAGCCTTTCCAACAAAAATGGGAATTGTACATGCAAAATCATTGTTTAAGCTCATAAAAATCTGATGTTCTGCAAAACCGCATTGATTCCAAAAACAAATACAGCGGAGAAGATATATTTTATGTGTAATGACAGTCGGTTCTCCCATAGTCACTCATTATTTCACCTTTGCTGACCGACTTATTTTTAGAAATCATAGGAAGGAGAGTTCGTACTGAACCTTTTAAAAGACAAACAAATTTTTCAAAGGTCTTTAATTTGACTTTGAGATATACTGATGATGTCCTGTCACTTCATAACACACAACTTCAGTTAATACTTGCATCTCACATATACCAGTATACTTGAGAAAGAGAATACTTTTGACACAAGAATATTTTTTCTCTGCATTGTCACAGATGGACGACTTTTAACAAGAATCTAAGACAAATGTGACGATTCCGTCTTTCCAATTGTGAACTTCCCATTTCTTATCAGTTACATACCCATTGCCCTAACTTGTGGTATTCACATATCTCAATTGAAACGTTACGATCGTGAATTCTCATACTATCGGATTTAATTACACGAAAATGGTCAAACAGAGGTTTCCGGGTGAACGACTGAAATTGACACTACATAAGATTTAAATCACAATAACGAATCGTTTTACACTGTGTGTGATGTCCTGAGGTGTCTGATGTTTATGGAAGATGTTGGTTGCTGTTCTGCGGTTTTGCATGTTGAGTAGACTATTTGTTTGTGCGTTTTTCTTAAATGAGTGTTCTTGTGTGTGTTTGTGCTGTATTTCTGTCACGTAGTGTTGTCATTTATAGCGATATTTGTTAACATTGTCATATAAGCTTTGGCTAGCAATCAAACCAGATTCAACTCAGCAATTTTTCTTAAAATATCCTGTAACACGTCAGGAATATGGCATTTGTTATAAAATAGTTCGTTTCTATGTATCATGAGAAATCTGTCATGGCGTTTGTTTTTGTTGCGATTCAGTGTTTCTGTTAATCATTAATTTCCTCTTATAGTTGGTGTGTTTCCCTCGATTCTAAAATGTTACCCGGATTTGTTTTCTCTCAATCGATTTATGATTTTTTAAACACCGGTATACTACCATTGCCTTTAAGAACAGATATTGTATATCTGTGTTTTCGCTCAATAGAGACATTCTACCACAGTATTAAAACAAACCGGAAAAGCTGTTTAACCTGTTATTTTACCGCTTGTGTCATCACATGTCTGATATTCTGAATGAGTGTGGATTTTCATGACGGATTTTTGCTTGCAAAATATGAGAAGTTTACTCTGTTGTCTCGTCTGTGGTCACAAATTGTACGATTGATATCTTTAATAATTTCCCCATCAAGAAATCGCACGTAGACATTAACCAACCCCCTCGCACTGAGGGAATAATCCACAAAGTGGACAGCACTTTTGTATTGACATACAATCAAAGATACTGTCAATTTTGCACGACTTTTTGAAATTTTGGTTTAGTATGTTTTTCGACTTCGTATCTGAATTGACTATGTAAACGCTTCTGATAAGCTGGAATAAGAATAAACTTTCTTCTTGCCTATATAATTAAATACTCGTAGGCCTGATACCTTTAACAATAGTAGTTTTTATTCTAAGCCAAAACGTCGATCAGTATTTACGTTCTTATCCTTAGCCTACTTTTTAAGAAGGAAAATTCGAAAACTAACCTGATAAATTATCGGTACACATTTATTGCTTAAGGTAGCACAATACAAAGATTTTATAACTCCAACTCCCAAGTTTTAAAATGCTGTAACTTTCTTGATAATGCTTGAAAATTTATAAAAGTGGTAGTTTTGGATAGCTAACAGATTACTCCTTCAAATAAATGCAATGTTAGTATTATGCAACAATTACGTAAGCAATTATGATGTTAACTGTGTCTAAAATATTTTTCACCAAATTTCCACTTTCAAATGAAATTAGCTTCTGCATAGGTATCCCTAGAGGGTTGATTTTATTATATGTTGTTCCTATGGCCATTATCTACAAAAGGGTGTCTCATTTTTCAGATAGAATGTATAGAACAAATTTTACACCTAATTAAACATTATCTTCTTTTATGTGGTTAGGATGTTTACACTAACTAGAGATTTATGAGAGAATGGAATACAATAGAGACAATCTGAGACACTCTTTTGAAGCCCATGATGTGTTGATTAAGATTTCGTTAAAATTTTCTGTATAGTTAAAGAGATGATAGAGCTAAATTCATTCAAGTGAACTTACCCAGATTTTGCCACTAATGACATAATAATTGATTACATAATGATTTCATAATAAAAATATTGCATTCATTTAAAAGATTAATCTTTTATCTATCTATATATGCCTCTTTTATTATTTTCTATGCATTCATAAGAAAGTTACAGCATTTCAAAGGTTAGTGATTGGAAGTAAAAAAATCTTTGTATTGTGCTACCTTAACAGTAACCCATTTGTAGTGCTTCATATTAGTTACATCAACACATCATCACAAATGTCTATGTGTGCATATTTTTGGAATACTATTTCTACATTAACAATTGATTGAATATATCATTTAAAGGTTTTTACTCAAACTTGAGTATTGAGAGGTTAATTAAAATTTGAAAGATTGAAACTCCTATTTTTGTACTTCTTTAATATAAAATGCTCCAAATTTTATGCATTTTCACTCCCTCCTGCCAATAAACAACACATCAGTTGTCAATATGTAACTAACATTTAATTAACTATATGTATTTATTAGAATTTGGCAATAAATTCATTAGAGAAATAACGATTATAATTTGGTTGACACGCCGGGTATATTAAAGGTCTGTGATCAATGTTTGTTGACAATTGGCGTGATTACATTCTAGGTATTCACAGATATTAGACAGGCGCAGTCAGATTGATTGATGGACGATATAAAATGAGTTCAAACTTAATCATATATTTCTTGGAACTACAAACTGCTTTCTGACAAATAATTGAGGTAAGATTTGAATTACTCTTCCAAAATATAAATAAGTCTATTTTCTAAGTTTTAATTTTACCAAAAACTAAAAAAATAATATTTCGCTTAGACATGTTAGATATATTTTTCTTTGATCATCCCATTCGAAAACATCAAGAATTGTGCATTGAACGAAAACAGTATAGAAATATAAGAAATATTTCCAATTCATTAGACTCAAAAATACCATGGTCGTGTCTATTTTATTTTGTATGATTAAGAGATTTTGGGGTAGTTGTATGAGTAGATTATTACTTAGTTCAATATTCAATTTTTTAAACGATTTAAATTCATAGCCTCAACATTTAAGTTTACAGGATAAGAGTATGCGTTTGTTTGACAAAAAAGGAAATATTTAACTCAAGTATTATATTAAGAAAGAAAAAATGAAACTATTTTATAAAGATTCCAAAAACCGAAAGAATAAAAATTTATTCAGGAAATTAACATTCAGAAGAAGAATTTCATTATTTATGTTTATGTTCATCTTTTAAATGGGTTAACATTAGAAACAACATATAATCTAAGTTATTGTACGAAGTATACAAATAACTAAATATAAGTAGTATGCTATCTGATTAAATTTTATAGAGCATGTGTCGTCGTTTATACATTCCTTGTGTTGAACCATCTTGTAACTGTTTTTTTTTTTTTTCATATTTTCGACTTCAATATTGTGTAAGTACTTAATGTTAAAAATACGCGGTATTTTCCTCGTTTTGATTAAGTTTGGATAGGTATGTAAGAAATTTGTAATATTTACCCGACCATTCAACATGTAAAAATAATGCTTTCCGAGATTTTGTTTTATGTCATAACCTCTCGTGATATTTACTGATGATGAAATATATGATAATGACAATAATCTAGTTGTATTTTCAATAAAGTTTTTCATTAAATTAAGTTATAGAAGTGTCTTTGTGTTGAACGTAGGCAAAGAAATATCTTAAAGTATATGGATATGCTATAATTGTATTTGACAATGTTGATTTATTGGTTAGTATAGTCAGTACAGATGCAATGTCATTACGTGCAAGTTAAATGCATTGAATCAAACATGGAGAATTTGTAATTAAACTTTGACATGAATTAATATATATTGACGATCATTTTAATTGCATTCGTTCATTATGCGATAAAAATGAATCTGATGCATTTGATAAAGAGTTCTATTTTTTAAATCTGTAAATTTTCAAATTAATTTTCCATTATTCTTAAAATTCATCAATATACAAATCAAACATATTTATTAATATGTTGATGAAATCAAGAAATCACATTTATCATTCGTTACATATCTATCCAGATAGTTAATTTATTTGATTGAATCTTGAACATTGCTTTTCTATAATTCGATCCATAACCTGATTGATAACTTCTTTGTTATTATCCTTTTGTCCTAAAAAATCTAACACTCTCCAAATGTATTACCTTCATAATATTCCAGAGATACCTTCTTTTTTATCAGGCATTCTTCATGTTGTTTATTTTAAAAAGCTGGTGAAACACCAAATCATAAATTTGATAAAAAAAAAAAAAAAAAAAAAACAGTCCACTAACCATAAACGGAAGATTAAAAACCAACAAACACGACTTCGACCAAAAAACCGTAAATAAACACAGGTTATATGAAAGGCATTGCATTTTCTGTTTGAAAAATGACTTCCGATGCGTTCCATAATGTACTTTAAAATGCGTTGATTCGTCATATCATACATTTCGTATGTGTCGTATATAAAATAATATTGGTAAATGTCTATTATCAAACCCTGAGACTCTGATACTTCACCAAATGCATAGCCCACCGCCACAAGAACATAATCCTAGATTATGACTGAATATAACTTTTGAATGAAAACACGGTTTAGCTACAGAAACGTATATTTCTTTTTAACAAAAGGAAAGTTCCGCTAAATGACTAAGAGGGTGAGTAGTTCTTGATCCACTGAATTTACCATCCACCATGTAAATTTATTCAGTTATTATTCGAATTCGATGATATCATAAACGAGGATAGAAATTCGGATTTTGCCAGAGGTAGACCATACCAGTGGTCATCAATATCAGAGTTAATGAAAATATGAATTAACTCAATTGAGAAAAATAACAGCTCAATTTATAACATACTAATTTACGAAAAACAAATTTGACAGATATGATCCAACGATAGGCACATATATTATTTGGTTAAACCTGCTTAAATGAGCCAACCATTCCCTAATTTAGGATAATGGTGTATAAGTACAAAACAAGAACAAATTATAAAAATAGTTGACAACGGCTGAACTCATCAAATCGATATAAAGAAGAACAATATCGAACAAAAACATAGATCGGACATATACATTCCTAATGACAAACTAGCAGCTAGTTTAAAGCCAATGACAACAACTGAAATAAATAGTACCGAACACTAAAATATCAATCATTTCTAACAATTAAGAAGTTTAGCTAGTTATAAAACTAGGCTGAATCCACCATTTTATACGTAGGAAAATTCCTGTACCAAGTAAGGAATGTGACAATTGTTGTCCATTCGTTTGATGTGTTTGAGCTTTTGATTATGCCATTTGAATACGGACTTTCCGTTTTAATTTGTATATATTTTGTACTTTTTTCTATTCATTCAATAAATTTAGAGTATAGATGCCATTAAAATTCAGAAGAAACATGATGTAAAATGCCGAAAAACAGGAATCGACGGATTATAGCACCATAAATGTGTATATGTGAATAACAATGATATTAAAATTGTCTTAATTTACTGATAACGAAATCAATATTTAGACCAATAAAAACAATACTCAACGATCTATTTACATTGGTGATTTGGTAACCTTTAAGAAGTTTATTTAAATGATTAATAATTTTACCCAGATCTTATTGGATGAAGTTAGTAAAGGTTTTGAGCAATTTGTAGGAACGAAATTACTTACTTATTATTTGCCAGTAATACAAAGATATTGTTATGTGTCTTTCTGCATTCTTATTTGATGCAACTTGTTCCGGTTTGATTTAAGTTTGGTGCCTGTTAACACATTCAAACCCGCTGCATGTCTTTGTCCTAATTCAGGAACCTGTTGCTCAGTGTTTCCCGTTTGTTGATGTGGTTTTTTTTTTGTTACTCGTTTTTTATATAGATTATACGTTTGGTTTTTCTCTTTGGATGGTGTTACACTAATTATATTTGTACAATTTATAGCATGTTGTTCGGTACGAGCCCAGACTCACTGTTGAAGGCCGTACTTTGACCTGTAATGGTTTACTTTTTACAAATTGTGACTTGGATTGAGAGTTATCTCATTGGTATACATACCACATCTCCTTATGTCTATATAACGTTATATTGTATGCTTCTATTAGATAGGTACTAGTCTCCAGGGGCTAGTAGACATAATTGAAATATGTTGATTCTATATTTCAAGAGAAAATAAAGACATATATAGACAACCAGTAATACATGAACTAGTTTCAAATAAATGCTTGCACTTTCTATTGTAAAAAAACATGTCGAGGTAAAAATGTCAGTTGTTACAAATTAAATAAAAAAGACAGACAATAATTGCATGCAAACTATTTCCTGTGACCATAGAAGGAAATCCTTAAATATAGAATATATAAATTTAAACATAAAAAAAGATATATTGTATATTCATAATTAATTTCGTGTTTTTATCAGATTATCTTATTGATGTCTTTGACGTATATTATGTTATACGTCTAATTCTAAAATTCAACAACTGTTATCTGTGTACTTTTACATTTAACTTTGATAATGATGAAGGATTGAGATACATTTGTTTATCCACAGTCGTATTTCTCTTATGAAATACGTTGATGGGTTAACCAGGTGATTAGGTATCCCCCAAATCAGGATTGATAATTGTCTCTTAAATAATCTAAGAACTTACTAAAACACCATCGGCTAAGAAAATGCGAAACTTGACCGATTGAAAAATTTAAGTATTTCTATAACAAAGGATAGACAAAACTATTATCGCTATAAAAACTAAAGATATTAGAATTAAAAACCACACATAAATTGGCTCCAATCGGAATGCCGGTAGCTTGTTCAACTTAATTCCTCCAAACGTGACAAGGGTATTATCAATCAAAAAAGCAAACATCTTAATGTCTGTATCTGATGAAATATAATCAGAGTACTTCTTTGCAAAGTTAGATTTCTTCATCCCTTTACAAGATACTTTTATCTAGGTTGGCAATTTTTTTCCCCTGAAGTTTAGCAGGACCAATTCTTTGAATTTGTCTTTGTTTTTTTTTTTTTTTTGATGAATACTTGTGTAAATGCGATATCAGGATGAAAGAGATTTATTATGTATGTACTTTTATATATATGTGGACTTTTTAGCAACCAAATAGGATTCTTACATGATTCCTCTATCAAACAGTTAATATCATGTTATTTACACACAAAGACAATGTTGGTAGGGGCTTTATCTGCAAAAGGGATACATTACTATGAAAAGTATAATTTAATTTATAAGAATTCACTGAATGTGTCTATCTTCTCGCTACATATGTTTCATCTAAGATTTGTAATTTAAAGTAATTGATCAAACGGATTATGGCTGGAACTTTTCAAGCGATGTTTTTCAAGAGTAAAGGGTCAATTCAACTACCTTTAATTGTGTCAAACCATGTATATTTATAAGATAGATAGCCTTGAAACTTGTGCTATTGATGCGAAGTTTATGTATGCAAGTTAATCATTACAAAAAAAAGTAACCCACTAATGCGTCATACTAAATGACTATAATACATTTCAGTTCAGCAGAAAGTTATGTAAATTTGAAGTGGTTTTTCTATTTCATATCATATGGATTAAAATTAGAATTACAATTGTGCCAACCACTTGTGGTACAGTATGACAGAAAGCTATTCCATGTCATGCTTATCAATATACTGGCTTATTTCCTTTATGCAATTTAAGCATACATTTTTTCTTTGTCCCAAAATTAAAGGGATGGACTTGAACATACAATCATTATTCGCCTGGCAACTCTAACTTGTATAAAAAGTGAATATTATATCCGCTGTTTTAACGAGCTTTTTATTCCAGAACTTTGATATATTAAATTAATTGAATTTTTGCGTGCTCATAGGTTAGGCTGGTGTGAGGGAAAAAAATCTACTATTTATAGTGTACTTACTTTGTTAAGCTATTTAAATTAACAGTCATTTTTATAAATTAACTATTTATAAAATGATAAAAACTTACGAAATAATGACCAATGTCTTTGTTCTATATTTTTTCTTATATTTGTGCTGTATGTCTGTGATGCGATGTTTACTCAATTTTAGCTACTGGATCCAGATTAATGTCATGTAAACCAAAGTAGGGTCCACAATTTTGTTAACAGAACAACATACAGCTGTCATACAAGTTGAAGGTTTAGTTAAAAGTAAAATAAAAAAAAAAATACTGAGCGTCGAGGAAAATTCAAAACAGAAAGTCCCTAATCAAATGTCAAAATCCTTGACAACAATGTGTGAACAAAACAAACAGACATCATAGGAAACAAAGTCAAAAATAGTGGTACAGCAGTCAACATTGTGTTATAATCTTAATCACAATAAAAACAAATAAATATTTAACAAAGAAGCATAAAATAGTATATAGACCTAGCATATTAGCAACAATTAAACACAGAAATACACCAATTTACCATAAAACAGTAAGCTATCAACACGGTTTAACCCACCATATTCGTCGGAAAGTGCCTGTCATTTGTCATGAATATGACAGTTGTTGTGCAGTGAATAAAGTCGAGTGTTTGATATTGTCTGTTTTTAATGAACTTTTCTTTTTTGAATTTACATTTGAGCTCGATATTGATAGGTGTAACTATTATGAAACTGTTTACCAGAAATTAAATAGGAAACAACTATACCATACAAAAGAAGATCTTTTAAAACAGTGTTCGATCAATTTCATAACATTAAGATAAAGTGTTTAAACGAGCCGGTGACGACAACTAATATTTTTGTTATTTCTTCATATATAAGATAATGATACGATATTATAAATGAATATTTTTTTTAAAGATGAAGGACACATAAGATGGCTATTTGAAACTATAAGAAGAGGAAACATAAACAAAACCGCCACTACGACAAGACAAACAACAGTTTACAAAACATTGCGAAAAACTAATAATTTAGCTAATCTAATCCCAACTAATAAATTCGCTCACCAAAACTAATTAAAAACAGGATTGATCTCATAAATATAACTTACTAAACTGCCTATTTTTTTAACACGTTATAATGGATTATGAATATTGGTTAATCTCCGTCTGTCCATCTGCACATACACATATTTCCCGCAGTTTCCGAGCTTACAACTACAAGTCGTTGGTATATACCAACAAGCGTCGTCTTGTATCTGGTATGTAGTTCATTAAATCATTTTGCACACACCTAGAAGTAACAGTGCTTAATGTTCTGTTTTTCAATAATGAAATGTCTGATTTGATCATATAAGACACAGTCATGGAATAAATCTGGTTTTATTTTGTAGGTTTTTTTTTTTAAATTACAATTGCATCTGTATATATACTTCTATTTGTAAAATCAAATGTTCTTCATTATTAAAAAAAAGTACGTTTTATGGTTTACTAAACGGTATAATTATATGCTTGTTCCAAATACGTTCGATTAGTCCCGTCTTCAATGTTTCGGTCATAACTTTCTACAAAATACAATTTGTCTTCAGGTTTTCGCATGATCCATGTATCAGGACTGCTGCCATTATGATAGCTCAAACAAAGAAACCAATAGAATCATCATAGATACCTGGTTTGATATGTTGTAGCCCAGACGCGCATTTTTTTAACGAACGACTCTTCAGTGACGATGGAATAAAAAAAAAAAAAATGCATAAGAACGTTCGAAGGAGTAGTGCATTCAGGATTCAAAATGCCAAAATATATTGTCCAAACTCATCGTGTTAGTTTTTATTCGGTGGTTATTCACAACTTAAGCGTGATACCTTTAGTAACTATTAGCAGGTCGAAATGTTCTACTGTATTCTTTATTTGCGTATATCACTTTCCTGAATGTTCTTCCATTTCTTTGTTCTGTAGTCCTGTCATGTAGTGTTGTCGTTTTAGTATTTTATTTAACATTGCCATAAAAGCGCGAGGTTATGCTAGCCCAAAAACCAGGTTCAACCCACCATTTGTTCTTAAAAATGTCCTGTACTAAGACAGCGAAAATGACATGTGCAGTTGTTATCTTATAGTTCGTGTCTGTGTGTGTTGCTTTGTCGTTTGGTTTTTGTCGAGCCTGCGACTGTTGTCGCAGAAAGCTCGACATAGCGATAGTGATTCGGCTTCTTAAAAGCTTTATATTTGATATTTGCGTACCGTTCAAATAGTTTTCTCTTGAATTCAACCTCACCAATGAACAAGGTTAAGTTTTGGTAGTCAAGTCTTTTTCTTATACCGTATGCAATAGTACTACTATATTTGGTGTATGGAAAGATTGTTAGGTGTCTAGCTGGCAGGTGTCACCTGACCTTGACCTTTTTTGCATGGTTCAGTGGTCAAAGTTAAGTTTTCGAGTTTTGGACATTTTCTAATACTAAATGCAATAGGTCAACTATATTTGGTGTATGGGAATATTAAATGATGTACCTATCAGTATCGCAAATTTTATTTGACCTTGATCTCATTTCTCGGTTCATTGCTCAGTGTTAAGTTTTTGTATTTTTGTCTGTTTTTCTATACCGTATGCAATAGGTCTACTATATGTGTTGTATGGAATGATTGTAAGGTGTACATGTCTTGCTGGCATGTTTCATCTGACCTTGACCTTATTTTCATGGTTCAGTGGTCAATCTGAAGTTTTTTGAGTTTTTGGTCTTTTTTTCTAATACTATATGCAATAGGTCAACTATATTCGGTATATGGAAGAATCTTAAGCTGTACATGTGTGCCTGGCATGGTTCATCTGACCTTAATCTCATTTTCATGGTTTATTGGTCAATAGTGAGTTTTATTGGTAAAGTCTGTTTCATAGGAACTATAAGCAATAGGTCAACTATATTTAGTGCATTTTATGATTGTAAGGTGTACATGTATTTCTTGTTTAGTTTATATGACCTTGACCGCATTTTCGTGGATCATGTCAAGTTTATGTGATAGTTGTAGTAAAGCTTTATATTTAGGACTATCGACATTATATCAAGAATCAGTAAATAAGGTAGGACATTTCAGCGTGTGCACTTCAGTGCTTCTGTTGTTTCGTTGTTTTCCTCTCATTTTGTATTTGTTTCCCACAGTTTTAGTTTGTACCCATTATTTGTTTTCTCTGAATCGATTCAAGACTTTCAAATAAAGGCAACAGTAGTATACCTATGTTCAAAACTCGTTAATCGATAGAAAAAAAAACGAATCCGGGTAAAAAAACCAAAACCGAGGGAAACGCATTAAATACAAGAGAATGACGACACAACATTAGAATGTAACGCACAGAAACAAACTTAGCGGTATAATACTGTTGCCTATATTTCAGTTAGATTCGTTTCGCTTATAAATACTTCGTTTTCTGTGACGTGTTTATATTTTCTATGTATGTTTCCGTTTACTTTTGTCTTTATAGTACTTCTTGTCAGTAGTTGATTTATAATATTATTTTATAAGTTTTAAAACTTTTATTTTTCTTAAATCGACAATATGTTCATGAATTTTGAGACAAAAAAATAACAAATATACCAGGCTTGATAAATATTTTGATATGAGCGTTACTGATGAGTCTCATGTAGATGAAACGCGCGTCTGGCGTACTAAATTATAATCCTGGTACCTTTGATAACTATTTCCATTTGATAATACAAACGCGCGTTTCACAAACTAAAGCCAACGATATTTGTTTCAAAATGTTTGGCAATTAGTGCTTTGAAAAATATTCAATGATATAAAGTCTTCATTTGAATGATAATAAAAAAAAACAACAAAATATAAAACAATTCAGGAATAGTAAAATATTAAAGAAAGATTAACTTTTAAAATACTTAAAATTGAGAATGGAAATGGGGAATGTGTCAAAGAGACAACAACCCGACCAAATAAAAAACAACAACAGCAGAGGGTCACCAACAGGTCTTCAATGTAGCGAGAAATTCCCGCACCCGGAGGCGTCCTTCAGCTGGCCCCTAAACAAATATATACTAGTCCAGTGATAATGAACGCCATACTAATTTCCAAATTGTACACAAGAAACTAAAATTAAAATAATACAAGACTAACAAAGGCCAGAGGCTCCTGACTTGGGACAGGCGCAAAAATGCGGCGGGGTTAAACATGTTTGTGAGATCTCAACCCTCCCCCTATACCTCTAACCAATGTAGTAAAGTAAACGCATAACAATACGCACATTAAAATTCAGTTCAAGAGAAATCCGAGTCTGATGTCAGAAGATGTAACCAAAGAAAATAAACAAAATGACAATAATACATAAATAACAACAGACTACTAGCAGTTAACTGACATGCCAGCTCCAGACTTCAATTAAACTGACTGAAAGATTATGATTTCATCATATGAACATCAGGCACAATCCTTCCCGTTAGGGGTTTAGTATCATACCATCATAACATATATGAGAAGAACATAACCCGTGTCATGCCAACAACTGTATTTTAGAATAAATGTGTTTAGTTCCTATGCAAAGACCTTATCAGTGACTCAATATTAACGCCAAAATATGCAATCCCCAATGACCCGACAACAGCATCGCAACTACATCCCTTCCCAATAAGTCTATTCAAAGGTTTTGTAAGTTTCCGAGGTGAATACTGACACCTTTGTGCTTTATAAAGAATATTACCATAAAAAATTGGATGTGAAACACCTGAACGTATTAGAAGTCTGCATGTTGAGCTATATTTACGAATGATGTCTTTATACCGATGATAAAATTTAGTAAATGTTTTGACTAGTTTGTGATATCGAAAACCCTGGTGTAATAATTTTTCAGTAATACATAAATTTCTCTCGTTAAAATCGAAAACATTGTTACATACACGAGCGAATCGTACAAGTTGAGATATATAAACACCGTAAGATGGTGACAAGGGAACGTCACCATCTAAAAATGGATAATTAACGATAGGAAATGAAAAATCATCCCTTTTATCATAAATTTTAGTATTCAGCTTTCCATTAGTGATATAGATATCAAGATCAAGAAAAGGGCAGTGGTCATTGTTAGTATTAGCTTTATTTAAAGTAAGTTCAACAGGATAAATTTCATTAATATACATACTGAAGTCGTCATTATTGAGAGCCAAAATATCATCCAAATATCTAAAAGTATTATTAAATTTGTTTATCAGATGTTGTTTCGATGGGTCTTTGCTTATTTTTGTCATAAATTGTAACTCATAACAATACAAAAACAGGTCCGCAATAAGTGGTGCACAGTTAGTCCCCATTGGAATTCCGATAATCTGACGATATACGGAATCTCCAAAGCGAACAAAAATGTTATCTAGTAAAAATTCAAGGGCATATATAGTATCAAAGCATGTCCAATTAACATAGTTTTTTTGTTTATTGCTACTAAAAAATGACCTAAAAGAGTTTGAACATATATATTCACATTCTGATTTTTTGAATGCCCATTTAATTAGGTGTGTGAATTTTTTCTTAATGAGAATGTGAGGCAATGTGGTATACAGGGTAGAAAAATCAAAACTTTGAACAGATTCAAAATCACCAATATAAGCATGCAATTTATCAAGTACTTCCAACGAGTTCTTGACACTCCAAAAGTAATTTATTCCACTATTTTCGAAGGCCTTATTTGAACAATTTATTATCAGGTTTTTAATTGTACCAAGTGTGCTGGTAAGAAGAATAGACAATTTAGTAGTTGAACAATGGCTTGAAGACGAAATAAATCTATATTTGTAAGGGGTTTTGTGTAGCTTCGGAAGCCAATACATAGTTGGGACTTTCATTGTATTTGGCTCTGCTTGTAAAGCGGTGGCTAACAGTTTATGTTTGTTACAGATTTCGTTTTCTGAAAATGGAGTCAGTTGGAATGTTGGTGAATTGGTGATTTCCTTTTTCAGAACCTCAATGTAAAATTTACGTCAAACAATAATAATATTATTAGCAGCTTTATCTGCCGGGACAAAAACAAATTCCTTGGCTAGTTCTTTTAGTTTATGTTTGATACGCGAAATAGGTTTATTGTGGTTATTGTTTATAGTAAAATGTTCTTTAAAATGTTGAATACGTATATCAACTATTTTCATTACTGAATTAAAAAAAGAGTCCAAAGATTTTTTGTCAGCTTTTTCCCGTTTTATCCATTTCATACAGTAAGTATGGAGTGAGTCGTGGATGATATTACGACACTCATTCCAATTAATAATTGACGGGGGACGATATTTAGGTCCTTTACTGAGGAATGATTTTAACTCTCGGTCTTGAACGATGTTAAGATCTCCTGTAATAACATGGGAAATGGGTCCATAAATATATTCGGAATTACTGCAATTACATGAAGTAGGTGTATTTTCACTGATTCTATGTTTATGTATTAACTGTTTTTATAAAAGTTTGGGGCAAAGAAAGTTTGATTACTAACTCATTTCAAAAATACTGGTAAAAATTAAGTATTAGGATAAGCCATTTTTCTATTCATATATTTGTCATTATTTTATTGGCATGTTTAAGTAAAAAGACAGATTGACATTAAAGTATCCTGGTACCTGTATGAACCTTTAGAATAATATTGGCATTTCAAGTACGCTCATCAAAAATAAACATTAGTTAAAAGAACACAAGCTATATTCTCTTTGTTAACGAACTATGCAAATATTTACATTTTGTTACTGTTTTATATTGCGAAATACGATAATTAAGAAGTAATTACTGTCACAAAAAGTCCATTTATATTTCTTAATGTGTATTATAACCAATCATATTGGTGTGCTGTTATAACAGACATATAGTTTAATATATGCAATGGAGGTATATTTAATTGTGTTGAAGATACATCTAGGTATATTTTCAATTTGTACAACACTTCCAGACAACTGGTGACTGCTTGCAAATGTCATCAAGCACATGTAATTTACTTAAGCTGGATTTTTCATGCTGCTTTAGAATCATTTTCATATTTTTTCAGAAGCTTTTAATTTTAACAGTTAATTAATGTTTGAATCTGTTCTATTATGATTATTTACATGTTATTATTATTTTGATGTGAATTTTTGAAGGCAGAACAATATCCTTGTTTTATTTATCTTCGAAAAGGATCATTACTTTTAAGATTACATCAAACCAAGCGAGTTGAAGAACTTTAAAATCTCATCTGAATATCAATCGGATAAAGATTTTTATTTCATTAAGGAAATATAACAACGTATTAATGATTGAGTTTTGATTGGTTGGCAGTTTTGCTTGATATAATGTGTAGGTCCATTTGATCATTTAGCTTCAAAACTGTTTCGGTTCCTATATATTCTTGGCATTTATGTACATCTCTTTGTAAGAACCAGACAGAATGCGATACATGAAGGTTTCAGATTTTATCTATAATTGGCCTAGTAGAAGCAGTAAATGAATACTGCTCAAAAAATAATTTTAAGTGGGAAAATATGAGTGGTTGCCATGGTAACGGACATACTATTTTTTGGTTGTTAAGCGTGGTAAAATCTTTCAAAAATCAGCTAAATATCCACACTCAGAGCCTGATTATGAATAGAATCATGCATTTGTCATTAATGTTCATATGTAACATTGATAGAACTTGGTTTTAGCTTCATTTTAGTGAAGCTTGCATGTCAACCAAATTTGTAAATTTTTTGAAAAATTTTGTGAAAAAATGCATATTTTCAACTTTTCTGAAATTGGGATTTTTGTGAAATTATCAAATTTTCTCTGGTGTTTTTCAGAAAAGTGCAAATGTGTATAGAATAGTTAGCACTGTAGTTATGAAGTTTGGATACTTCTCTACCAAATTAAATATAAAAATGCGTGGGATTTTCTTTAGTTTTATCACCATAGCAACCGATTTTTTCCTTGGAAACAGAGTTTTAATTTGCAGAATATTGCAGTTTAAGAGCTTAAATATCCTGAATCCTGAATCGGTTATAAACGACAAGTAAAAAAAAAAAATAACGCAAAAATAAAAAAATTACTATCGTCAAGAAATTTATGTAAAAAAAATACATAAATAGAGGATGTTTATTTTCATATTGAATATGACTTCATTCTTTGCTGCACTCACAGCCTTGTCTGATTTTTTTCTTTAGATTGTTCAATAAATGTAATATATAATGTAACAATTGGGTTGGGGGGTTTGGAAAAGGGGGAGGAGGTATGTTGATTTTTTAAAATGTTGCATACAAGTAGATACTTGAAAAGATAATTGCGTTTAGTAATGACTTAAAAAATAATAATAGTCAATTGGCGATCGCTTATATCAGAAGGCAAGTATAATGGAATCCTCTTAATATATACATGAAGCTATTAACATATTAACTGATGGTCTATTCGTCTCGTCGACGTAGGTACTATCCGTGTGCTGACATATACAACACTGTCAGATGTTTTCTGGTGACTATTATATCAAAACTCATAAATCAATCAAAACCTATATGACTTCTTTTTATATCAGACATAGATGCAAGATTTAGCATAACATTTTCTATTATAATTTTGAGTTTTCAGTTATCTTCAGTTTTTGATTTGGTGTAGTTACAATTTTGAATGGAAAGTCAATAATGTGTTTCAAAAATATAAAACGCATGATTGAAGTACTCAATTGTAAGCCTAAAATTCTTAATATTTGATCAAGGCATTCTTGTACTACAGTTTTATTTGTAAATATTTAAAAAAAAAAATATCTGTGTTTAAATTGAGATAAAAAGAAAAAAAAAAACAGACCATAACCATACATTTGCAGGTTTATAAATGTATAAGAAATATAATTGAAGGTTATTGCAAATCAAGCTCAACAAACATCTGTTTAGTGTTCTAATATAATTTACAGTACATTGTTTGCATATTTATCTCTGAAATTTGGCTCATATATTGTTTTGAGACAATAATAATATCTGCTATTCGGACACAAATAAGTTTAATGTTTAATCAATATTGATAACAAGAATATTAAGCAGTCAAGGTTACCCTTTGTTTTGTGATGCGTTCTGTTCATCTAATTGGTTCAGCAAAAACAGTACATTTTTATAGTTTTTATATGTATAAAATATATTTCATACAAATAAAAAAGAGATAATTATTGTACAGGAAATGAAATAAGAACAATACATTTCATTTTCTGAAAAGATATCATAAAAGTAATTACTTTCACTATTTGCGAATAATTGATGATTGCTTTGAATCAAAAAAGAAATTGGGATAAACCTGGACAAATGATTTGAACAGAAAAAAGAATGTACGATAAGAGTCATTATTAGCCCTGAAGATAGTACTAAAATAAAATTATCAAAGCCTTTAAGAGTATGTTAATATTATTGGTAAATTAGCATGATAAAGTTTTCTGGAAACTTTAGGGAAGAAAGGTTACGTGTGATGTCACTATGATGTTGACATATTTAACTTAATGAATAAATGACTACTTTAAACTATTTTGTGGGCAAATAGGTATGCGGCAAGGCTTTATAAAATATTTGAATAAATTGACACATATACACAATACATCTTGAACCTGTTGATCCTTATCGTATTTTGTCTTGTAGTACATTTGCTTAATCTATTCTTTGCAATGTTTCTTGGCACGTTTCTTCGTATTATGTCACGTCTATTGTAATCACACTGCTTTGAAAAGGATTAAAGAATAGTAGTTTTGTTTTACACAAAGAATATTTAAATCAATTGCATAAATTTTATTATGCTTATATGAAGACATTGTAGATATCTTGCAACATTCTTTTTACTTTTGAAAGAGGGCAGCTTGTCCCTGTATGAATATGTCTTTCGAATGCAACGGATGTTTAATTTCCTCAGTCTTAAAAGGATCAGGATAATAAGACACGTTGGTTTCAAGATTATTTCTTTTTAAATTACTATAAAAGAATGAAAACATTGTTTTTAAAAAATATAATTCAATACAAGAGTACAGGTAAACTGAGGGGCTATTGATAAAGGATGAAAAAACGTAGGATAAAAGCTCTGTATTAGATTTTTAGATTTATTATGCATATATTTATTCTTTGATATTACAATATGTCAGACTTGATAAAAAGTTTGCTATTTGACTATAAGCTCCGAGGGTATCATCAGCTTAAAATCCGCCTCAATTATATGTCTGACCAGAAACTTGATGAACTAGGTGTATGTCAACGAACGTCTTGTTTTTTTTTTCTTTCTTCTAATTGTTCATCTGAAGTTGACAAGACCTTGTTAATAAATATTCGGTATTAACTTCACAAATAATACACAATGGTCTTGAAGTATAGCATTTGGGTACTGACGTTGTTTGTTATCTTTTTAACGCATATCATATTCTTTTATTTATCTTTATTTCTATTACTTTTACTGTCTAGTCTGTTTTGGGGATATTCATTTGACATGGTTCTGTACTAATACATCCCGTTATTGTGTTATTGTTCTATGATAATTTTTGTATTCTTGATTTTCGTTTTTGCTAATACATTTGTAATATGCTTTGTCTAATTGACTTTTTGTGTTTCTTTATTACATATGACGTAGCTCTGTACTTATACATTCCGTCATTGGGTTATTTTGCCATGGCTAATGTTTGTTAATATATTTGTTTGTTTGTAAGTGATTAAGATGATGACACAATGTTGACTACTGTACCCCTTTTATTGACATTTTTTACCTATTGTGTCTGGTTTTTTTTTTCACAAATCGTTGTCAATATAATGGAATTGTATGCAACTGTTATACAAGTTAGCGGTTTAGCTACCTATAAAACCAGTTATAATCTATCATTTCTACAAAAAAATACCTGTATCATGTCAGGAATATGACAGTTGTTATTCATTTTTTTGATGTGTTTAAGCTTTTGATTTTGCCATTTGAGAAGGGGCTATCCGTTTTGAATTTTCCTCGGTGTTAAGTATTTTTGTAATTTTACTTTTTCAGTAATAAGTGCTTCTGTAATAACTACCTTTCTCAAATCTTCCTTGTGTATATTCAGGAATTATAATAAACCAGGTTCCAACGTCCTCAGATAAAGTTGACCTTAAATGGATTTAATATATATAATAGGTTGCTGTTCGGTGTGAGCCAAGGCTACGTGTTGAAGACCGTACTTTGACCTATAATGGTTTACCTATACAAATGTGACTTGAGTGAGAGAGTTGTCTCATTGGCACTCATACCACAACTTTCGATATCTATTATCTATTATTTTAGGTCCCTTTTGTTCATAAAGCTGTTCATGTGTTCCATTAACCATAGCATTTGGCTCTCAAGTTTTCTTGATGAAGGTAAATACAGAATTTCGTTCAGGACGTATCAAGTTAAAAGTCTTTTATTCATTTTATGCAGTTATAAATTTGTTTTGTTTGGTTTTGCTTTTGCAAGACTCAAGACAAAATTTTTAAAAACTGATGTTTGCTACTTCATGTGCGTCTCTTGATAATTTATGAGTCACCAAGAGTGGTCTGCTTGCATTCACGTTATTTGGTGCAGGAAGAAGAGTCTTCTCTTACTTATATTGCCTTTTGAACTATCTTTGTTACAAATCAACTAGCCATAATTGTTCAAAGTCGCATTAATATTTTCATCATAGACGTCCTGTTATCCATGCTATAGTTTTCAATAAACTTTAAGCATCAATCCATCATCGTCATCATTCGTCATATAGCCAAATAAAGGCAATAGTAGTTTACAGCTGTTCAATAGTCATAAATCGATTAAACTGAAACAAATCCGGGTCACCAACCAAAACTGTGGGATGCACATCAAATGTAAGATGAAAACAACATACAACAGAAACACTGAACTGCTACAAAAACAAACGCAAACATTCATATAAACGGACTATTTTTAAATAACAACTGCCAAAATCAGTTTTAAAAAGTAAATTATTCAAATCACATAGGGTTATGACCAAAAAAAAACATATCGCAATTATAATGAGATACCTTTTGCTGTTTCGTTATCTTAGCATTTCCTACTAAGATGTACATATTACACCCCTAAATCAGTTTTTAAGACCCATTATGTCATGCCTATGTCTATATACTAGTGCAATGTATCAGACTTTTTATATCAACAGCCTGCTACATGTCTGAAGCAATGGAACTGTGAACAGCGTAAAATTACTTTGATAACTATATTATTCCATCTTTTCATTTCTAACTTTTCCATCGATTTATAACGGCTTATTCAAAGATTTGCATGTAATGATCGTCTGATTACAGTTTATAGGAATGAATAGTCTAATTGACATTTCATTAAGTAACACGCTTTCTTTGACTGAATTCATTTATTAGTTTAATTTGCAATTTAAGATTTATCGAATATTGTATTTTGAATCTTTCGTTTTGTTAGTAACGAAAATCTTAGTGCATAATACCTGGACGAAATCAGGATATAAAAATTGTTTCATCTATAATCATCAAAACCAAACTTCTTCTTAAAAACAAGTATTACATTTAACAACCTATAAATGACACATAAATCAAGGTCCTCAGTGCTCTTCAACTTTCTTTGTTCTTTATTTATTTTTTTATACTTAGAGCATCACTGATGAGTCTGCTGTAGACAAAACACTTGTTTGACGTATCGAGTGTTCAACTGGTATCTATGATGAGTATGTTTGTACTTGATACTGGTGCAATATGTAGTAGTTTTTTTTGTGATTTCTTCATGAGACCTCCAGTCCTGCAATTTTTTTAATCTCTTATGCAACTGGGGTTTAGAATTATACAGAGTTGTGATGCAATGTTTTGTTGATTTTGATAAGAGTGATCAGAAATATGCATACTGTATGTGCGCCAACACAATTATGTATGATTTATTTACTGAGATTTATATAACAATCCTATTAAGTAAAACATGATTTGGCAATATTTTGATACCCTGAGATTGTTTTGTGAATTGATTTGACGGGGTTATTGTTTGTAAGACTTAAGTTTTTTTTATAGTTGTAGTTTTAATGTTGTTTGGTTGTCGTCGCTTTTCCTTTTTTATTTTGTCAGATTCTCTTGAGCCTTTGAATTTTGGGTCTTTTTGTATCTTTAGGTTTTTTAACAGAAGATCGAGGGCAAATTGCCCTCTACTCTTAAATACTACAGGTTGTAGTTCTTTTCGGCAAGAGGAATTTATAAGTCGGTAATATCAAGGCAAAGTTACTTTACATTGACTCTTGAAATTAACAAAAATCCTATTTCCTTTACAAATAATTTTTATTTCATAAGTTTTAGTCATATATAGTACTACAAGTTTATCATGAAAATATCAATACAAGTGTAAAATTGATAAAATGAAAAAGGGTAGAAGATAATGAAAGGATGCAACCATATAAGTCCAGACGTAAAACAGACATAATAGATATAGTAAGATGTGGTGTGAGTACCAATGAGACAACTCTCCATCCAAATAACAACTTATAAAAGTAAACCATCATAGGTCAAGGTACGGCCTTCAACACGGAGTCTGACTTTATATTAAACCATGACTTTATATTAAACACTAACAGACAATAACTCGATCGAAAATCACAAGTTCACAGATTACTAAAGAATGCAAACGACGAACCAAAAAACCATCAACCGAACCCTTGGGGAAAAACTCAAGGGCATTGGAGAGGTAAGCAACCCTGTTCCACTTGTTGCAACAGAAACCTGATTTTTCATCAATAATCCACTGACTAATTTAGAAATAACACGAAATACAAAATAAAATTCTTTGTTGAACTATAACGTAATTTTGTACGTTAAATGCAAAATATATATTTCATGAGTTCATAAATTGAAAAGTATTATAACATAGTTTTTTTTTGTTTAAGGGATATATGAAGATTAGTCAACTAAAGACAATTTAAATTTCCCGAGGGCATTGTTTTATTGCACTGCCTCTACGCTTTCACTTCCGGGACAGACATTATTGAAATACATACAATTTTGCATATTTGCTTGCCTTAAAAACTATATATACAGCATAGTAATACTGATAAAAATATCATTATTTATTCTATGACTTGTCTTGTGTTGCTTTTACGCAGGAACAATTTTGAACACGAAGTTATTTTTAAAAACCTGTTTCATTCAGGTAACTGTAACGGATATTGGATAATGTTCAAATGAACATTTCTCGTTGCATTGAAGACCTGTTGGTGACCTTCCGCTGTTGTTTGCTCTATGGTCGGGTTGTTGTCTCTTTGGCATATTCCCCATTTCCATTCTCAATTTTATATATATGAAATGATAAAAGGAATTATCAAGTATTCTTATGTGACAGTTTTAGCTTACATGAAGGTAAAAAAAAAATCAAAACTCACTTAAAGGTAATTTAATTTCAAATCTTCCAATGCAACTTGTTTATCTATAAAAATATCAATCTCATGTACTTATAAGTTCTCGTTCAACTTCAATATGATTTTTATTGAACAAAAACGTTTTAAAGGTGCAAACAGATATTTTTCGAGTTAACAACTTTAACAACATTCCTCTTAATAAATAAAGTCTGTTTTACTATAACACCTATAAACGGAAATAACACCTTTTCAATTTATTTATTGGCTTTCGAGGAAAACATTTTTTTTAGAAGTAAAATGTAAGCATCCAAAGAACACACACTCATAGGATTTTATTAGTGTCTCGGGTTGATACGGGTGTGATGATCAGTATTCAGCCATATAATTAAACTCATCATATATAATATACGAGTATTGAAATTTTGTACTTGCATCAGAGACGTTTTTCTTCTACAAAAGTCTCAGCAGTGACGCTCAAATAAAAAATGGTCAAATGGTCAAATAAAGTACGAAATTGAAGAGCATTGAGGACCAAAAATTCCAAAACGTTTTGCTAACACAGTTCAAGTAATTTATTCCAAGAATAGAAAAGTAATGTTCCCTATTTATTTCATTGTTCAATGTACTTTCTACTTATTGAAGAATATCTTCTTATCTTTATTCTACCTCTGAATATAAAATATAATGTATTCAATTGTTTTAAGTCGACGAGCAAATATATTTTTCAAGATTTCATTTCTTGACTGAGAAGTCACTTCTTATTCATACATATTACATAAGTTCAATTTAGATTACAAGAATGAATAAAACTAAATATATCAACAAAAGTATAATGAATGGTGTACTTTTTTGTGTTAGTACGTAGCTTATATTATTACATTTGTTTAATTTAAGCTTATGTGGTTGATGCATTATGTAATCGATATAGAACATAACAAGATGTGGATGGATTAAAAAAGAATGCCATTACTTGTAAAACATGATCAAATAGAAATTCTAAATAGTCATCGATTAAGATGTGTGCAAAACGTCGTCAAATTTTATGAGATCTTACGATTTCCTTAATATACTAAACAAAAGAAAAGTCTAACGATTTTCGTATTTCCTGATATATGAAAAAAAAATCTTTTTAAACCATCCGATATTTTCAGAAATCTTACAGAGACTTCAACTAATCCCTTTATCGTATTAGAAGAAAACCAGGAAGTAATAGTTCAATCTGATCATATTGTATTGACATTTGTTTCTCCAATCATTTCACTTTGAAGTGTAGGTAATTTAAGATAAAATGTATTATAAATTCTTTCTGAATACTCTGTGGCGATTATATCATGATTGTTTTTCATAACTGAAAACATTACAAGATGACTGCAAATATTGTATATTAGATTAAGAATGGAAATGGGGAATGTGTCAAAGAGACAACAACCCGACCAAAAAGCAGAAAACAGCAGGAAAATCCCGCACCCGGAGGAGTTCTACAGCTGGCTCCTAACCAAAAAAGTGTACTATTTCAGTTATAATGGAAATCATACTCATCTCCGAAATATATTTAAAAAGAAAAAAAATCATTCAAGACTAACAAAGGCCAGAGACTAAATATATGAAGAACTATTTGCCCCCAAAAATATGTTTTAATTGACATTTTGTCTTCTTAATCATTTGCCAGTTATTCATATTCCAGTCTATCTTTTAATGTGTAACGCGCTTTTTATTCAGTTTACTTGCAGTTATATTGATAAAAAGTAAGATTGTTGATTAGAAAACAATTCATTAAACATTAATGATTAAAGAAGCAAACAAACATAAGAATTGTTCGGTCTTCAACGATAACCAAATACCGCATAATGAGTTATTCGAACCCATGGGGCTAACTTCAAAGATTTATAAATTTAATTCTAGTGAAGTCGTTCCTTAATAAAACATATTCACAATATTTCAATATTGCATTAACAAAACATCAGCATCAATGTCAGAACCGTATACAGTTTGTAGATATTGAGTAAATTGATGACTATAGAAAGCTAGCGTACACTTAAGTGCATTTGAGCCACACAAAAACTATGCATTTACCACTTTTCTCTTGTCGGTTTTAATACTCTAAACTGATTCAAAAGTATAAATTTTGAGTGGCTTTGTGTCGCTTGAGATATTATATGTTAAGACCAATTTTTGCTTCCAGTTTCCATATGATGTGATGTGACGGAAGTCTCATACATGTCTGGTAATGATTCTTTGTCTCCATATGTATGCGACTGTCCCTGATCATGCAGAAAAGGCAAAATAACATTAATCTTAAATGTTTTTTTTTTAATTGTTTCAGATAATAATGGAAACAAAAATGTGTGCAGTTTTTGCTATTTTTATGGTCCCAGGTATGTCAATATTTTCTTATTTAATACTACCCTGAAGAAATATTTATCATAAGTACCAGAATAAGAGTTTGTACGTGAGACTCATTACTGAAGATTTAAATTTTCAATTGAAATATTTGAAAAAGAATCACAGTAGAGTTCCGATCGTCAATTTTCTCCTTTTCAATTTAAATATAAAAATCTTGTGGGCACACTAAATAAATTGCATGCACATAGGAATGAGTCCGGTCTGCTACAGGATGAGCGTATCTTGTAATAAAGCTGTATACATCACCCGTCATATGCAACTCAGTTAAATATACACCAAAGGGGCGTTCTAAACGTCAAGATAGGAAATAGGACAAAATTCGTAAATTGAGAGATTAAACACAACTAATTTTAAGGTTTAACAGTGCGAAAATATATATCTGTTGTAATTTGCCACACATAAACAGTGCAGTGTCGGTTTAAGTTGTTTTTAATAACCACACCGGAGCAGATTTTACGACTGTTATCAATGTTTCATCTATATAGTGTTTAAATGCATTCACCTAACGTATCAGCTGAGATGTAGGTTACTGCTGATCCCATTTATGTCATGATGTCAGAATAATTGAATAACATTAGATTTAACCACTAAATGAATTCTTGGACATCGGGCGACAGGACCATCAATATGTTAGAAAGTTAAATTGAAAAACTTGATAGGGGGATTTTGTCTTTTTGTCTTTGAATATATTATTTGCAATTTACTTCCAAATGAATTCTGCTCCCTGTGATGAAAAAACAAATCAGTCAGATGAGTGCAAAATTAGAATCCATATCTCTATTGGAAAACCAACTGATTGTAAAAAGTAGAAAGATAAATCGTCCAAACTTGATGCAATGATGTTTGCAGTCAAAAAACATGAATGCATAATTAGACTGAATTTCGAATGAAATAAATTATAAATCAATAAAAGGTACGGACCATCATTTAAATTTAACCCGTTCCTGGTGAGATTTTATATATAACGCAATCATTGTAATAACGTCAAAAGCATTTTCATGAACATATACATTTTAAATCTAAAAAGGGTCTTCATAACATTCGATTTTAAATATCAATATGTATTTTTTCAACAAATACCTTAGTTTTATCATTTTTGACTGATTGATATATATGTCATTTTTCATATTGCATGTATTATCAGCCCTAGGTTCAATATTAGCACAAGAGCCG
The DNA here is from genome assembly GCF_965363235.1 of Mytilus galloprovincialis. Classification (NCBI taxonomy): domain Eukaryota; kingdom Metazoa; phylum Mollusca; class Bivalvia; order Mytilida; family Mytilidae; genus Mytilus; species Mytilus galloprovincialis. The sequence continues at coordinate 39,156,009 of NC_134850.1, read as the reverse complement.
CATGGCTCGAGGGCTGATAATACATGCGATATCAAAATTGACATCTTATGATCTGTTTATCATATGCTTCAACAATGGAGAAAAAACCAGCTAGATTCGTATATTGATCCTTTTACATAGTTCTCAAATAGACGTTCAAAGAGTGAAAAGTGAGAAGAAAAATATTTGAATATGGGCGAATCGACAAAAAAAAGAGTAATAATTCAACAATAGACATAATGAAGACTGTTTAGAAAAGTCAACTTTTTTAAAGTAACTTTCTAAAAGAGGGACGAAAGATACCAAAGGGACAGTCAAACTCATAAATCTAAAACAAACTGACAACGCCATGGCTAAAAATTATCAGGTCAAACAAACAACAGCACACACGACACAACATAGAAAACTAAAGAATAAACAACACGAACCCCATGTAAATTATGTTTGAAACTTTTAAAAGATGCATTTATTTAATAATTTGTTTGTTTTTTTGTTTTTTTTAATTTTCAAATTATTTTACACAATATACTTTCCAATATCCAAATAATTGTTTTGTACACTACTTTGTAATGTTTTTCACTGAAAATGTAGCATTGAGGTGTATTTTCCGGAAGTTGCCGAGTATCACCGGAATGCCATGCGATAACGTTTCAGAAAGGCAAGTTATAACAATCGAAGCATATGATAAACTTTTCACATCAGCTCGCTAAGCACCAATACGAAAAATATGGAATTTACGTTAATTTAATGATATTATTATACAGTAAACTTCATATGTTATTTAGTATAAGTATATGATAAGATATAATATATTCGTACGTTCAAGTTGATTATATAACATGGAATTGTTTTCGAACTACAATGTAAGGCTGCAACTCATACACGGAAGGTTGAATTTAGACAGTTGACTTTTTTCGCTTTTGTTTTATGTTCGCGGCCTTCCAAACCTTTAGTCTAGAATATTTTGTGATTGATATTTTATCATCGGTATATTTTTCCTCGGATATGGTTTTCTTTTACTTTGCCAATATCTCTATGCTTTTTCTAAATATAATAAAAAAAAGTATGAATCACCGTGCAATTTTTTAAGCTACGGGCCGTTCAAAATTGCCCTAATTTGCTTATATAGTTCATGAAAAAAGCACGTATGGGTATAAAAAGAAATCTATGTAATGAAATTTTGAAATAAAATATGAGAAGTTAGCTTTTATAACATGTTTTAAGAAAATACAAAGAAAAATTAATGTCACCGAATTTTTTTTTCTTTCTCCAAGCAAAGATAAAAAAAGTCCATCTCAAGCCAGTTTAAAATTCTTTAAATGATATTTACAGAAAACTAATAAATAAAATATTTGTACAGAATGGCCTTGTTGTAATGGAGAATGGGGATTTCAGCATCCCGTTGTTTACACTGTTTACAATGAAAAGAAAACCTGGAACGACGCTAAAGCTATCTGCTACGCTAATAACAACACTATGTTGTCAATGTCAAATGACAACATATGGCAGTTCTGGATATCAATGTTGTAAGTATATACAATTTTTATGTTAATAAATGGTCACAACATAGATGATATTCTAAAAATATCATATCAAAGCTCGTGTTAAAATTTGTTGCATAAAATTCAGTCGGGTGTAAGCCATTTGTATTGGAAATGAAACGATTTCTATTAAGTTGAAACATTTTTGATGTGATGAATGTACCGATGTCTTTCAATAGTTTACCTATGATTTTCAACTGATCCATATGATTATCACGATCTTGCTATTGCAATCTTTTTCTGGTTTCTTTCTGACCTTTCAAACTTTCGGCTGTATGTTACGAAAATGCATCTAACTCATAAAGAAATGTCAAAGCTTTGTGCAATGTTGATAATGATACCGCTGTCCACGCTTACGACTGTTTTATAAACACTTTTTGTGCTGAATTAGATCGGTCTAACTAGAACATGTTGTCGATTCTGATTGAAGCTTGTGAAATGTCCGTCACCTATGATACAATCTATACAGCGAATACTGCTGTTATAATGAAACGGAATGCTGCATTGTTTTATATGAATATACTTAAACTAAGGCTCTAGCTTCCTTAGGAAATGTTGCTTTGTTGTTCACTGATAAGCTTAAGCATGTATGATTGTTTTTGACCCTCCCAAATGTTTTCTCCTCGTGTTTTTACGTTTCATACCGGTGGGTATCGGTATGAAACGTTTCCTTTCGTGTTTTGATGTGCCTTGCCTATGGGGATCCGTATCATACGTTTGGTAAAAGGAACTAAATGATTTATGGGACTGAATAGGATGCGTTCATTGTATGAATATATACATTTCTTCTAAGTTCCAATTATTCTCATTGTTATATATGTTAATAGTACATAAGAGAAGAAATTCATTAAAAACCAACAGCTGGAACAGCAATGCAAACTAAATGCATCTTATTGACATGGACTAAAATGTTCAACCTGATAACAATATCAAAACTATTATTTGATATCATATCGGCTTATTGTATCTTTTGCTCGGAGTCGGGTTTTGTTAGAAATTTGAAATTCGAACCATTTAAATACCATTGTAAATCTATAATGAAATCAAAGAATATGATTTCGCCCCTTAACATGATAAAATCATCTGTATTTTCCTGTTAGGTTTCAATTCTATATATTGATTTTCCATATCTGAGTATTACATTATGCATGATCTTAATGCTACGGTAAGCACGTTTGTCTTATATTAAAGATTTCCATATCTATTTGCTATAATTTCTCTGCTACAAAAAATAAACACGAAGCAGTTATTGTTTGGTGCACTTAAATAGAAAATCTATTAATTTGAGTAGGTTAAATAAAATTCAGTGCAAACTAATATTTTTTTTCAATTAATGTACGGTGATGAAACACTCATTAAATTTAGTGTAGTAATTCAGTTGTGCATTAAGCATTTACAATAATAGAAAAATAAAATAAAATTGACAAAATATTTGTTAATTGAAACATATTTTCCCATCTGATAACAAAATAATTCAAAATATCTACAATATTGAAAACCATTTCAGATATGCAAAGTAGATATTGAATTGCTGTAAATTTCCTGATTCTGTTTTGTCTTATGTTAACTACTGACATGACAACAAAACTTTGAATCCATATTAATTATTAGGTAATCAGTATAAGTTGTTTTTCCCCCTCTTTTCATACAGAGTACTTAATTATTGGAAAACAGTAAGTAATGTTCAATAATGTTCTTCATCCCATTGTACTCACAAACGAACGCCAAACACTTAATGTCTGTTTTATAAAGGTTCTAACCAATTGCTCGAATCCGCGTGCGTCTTTGCGGCCTAACCAATTTGACACAAAAAGCTGAAGGTCAACAATCGTCAATCATATACATTGTTGAAGGCCGTACGGTGACCTATAGTTGTTAATTTCTGTGTCATGATTGTCTGTTGTGGAGAGTTGACTCATTGGCAATAATACCACATCTTTTTTTACATACAACATATGAGATTTGACACTTAAACATCCGATATTAATAAAAGGGACTTTTATCAAACGGCTCATATAGACTGTCCTTTTAAAGTCATAAAAAAGGGACAAAACTAACACCTGAAAATATTCTCCTCATGGTAAAACTAAAGTCAATTTTTAATTGATGGTGTATATAATATCAAATGAACGATCTTGGAGAAATTGTGGGAAGGAAGTTTGGGAACTGAATCAATGATCAATCAATTTATGGTTTCAACAGGAAAACAGCCGTGCTTCTTACTGCATTTAATGAGTGTTTTCACTCTAGTGAAATCTCAAAACGAGAAAATGTTGTCGTATACTGTTTTAAATTACTATTCAATAATTAATGACATCGAAATTTCAAATTTCCTGTAAAAGTGGGACGAAAGATACCAGAGGGACAGTCTAACAAAAAAGGACGAATATCTGTTATAATCTGCACAATCTAAGATATAGTAGTATGAATATACCACTCCACAATACAAGTATTCGCCATTCTAAACTAGACTCAAGACAATTTGAAACACTTATTACAACTTCTTTATATATGCATATATAGATATAATGTCTTACATAGATACAAGATCTCTGTTTTAATGGATAAATAACACTTTGTTAAAAACTGTTTTGATTCAAAATAGTTTCTCAGTTACTCACATCATCGTGATGGTGTATACTTATTGACTGGGTATGAGTGGAATAGTAAGATTATTATCCCGAGGACTAACTATTGTCCTGAGGGTTAGTCGAGGGCAATAGTTGTATCCGAGGGACAATAAACTAACTATTCCTCGAATATCCAGTCAGTAAGTGTTTTATGATATCAAAAAAGACAACAGACAATAAATGGCGGTGATAAAACAACTATCGTAATATTAAAAAGAAGAAATCAAACCATAACGTTTACTTCATAGATATGTTCAAATGCTAAGGCTACGTCTTGCACTGACGTCAACCCTATACTAGATACGTATACAATGGGTAGACACGACGTCGTTACTTTCGTGTTATTTTCAAAATCCTCCAATCGCGTAGCTGCATTTAAAATTCCGCGAATATAATGACGCTTGCGGTCAAACAGTTTCACCTAGGTCCAATAGTTTGAAAGTTTTTACCGGTCCAATAGTTCAAAGCTTTTTATTTGCAAAATAGTGAAAATATTGTGTACTTATTTTATATAGAAAATGATAACTGAGGTATAATAATTAATTTTATTTACGGAGTGGCTATTTGTCCGGCTAGCCGGACGAATAGTGCCAGGGCTATTTGTCCGGCCATTGCAATGCGCATGTCATATAGTGTGCTTTCGGAAGTGTGTGTAATATAATCTTCAGTATCACCAAGGCGACGCGTGTAATCCGATCCGGCACTGATTTTCGATTTTAAGATCATGGCTGAAAACGGCGATATCAATATTTATGATAAATCTTGCAGTTTTTGGAATTTGACAATGAAATACGATGGTATGAACTTCAAAAAATGATATAATCTTATGAAAGAGACTTAAAATGGGGTGAATTTACAACTTGAAGTGGGGATGTCGGATATAGGATTATAAAATGTGGCGTAATGAAATACAATACACGGGACAACTTGACAAAGATGGGATCAGGAGAAAAAAAAACAGAGTAGTTTTGGAAAAGAGAACACCGTGTCACCCCGACCACCTCACGTTAATTAAATAAAAATCAACCTAGAATTTCTGAATAATATTTTAACAGTGTTGTTCACTTTATATTTGTGCGTGGGGGGGGGGGGGGGGGGGGGCAAGGGGCATAATAGAAAAATCTTCCATCTCTCACTCAAAATATGGATAACTTTATGTCAATGGGTCTATAATTCTCTTTGACAGCTACAGACATAATAATTTTGTATCTTTTTCAGCTACACAAAATCCTTTATGTTAACTTAAATTGCCTTACTGAGTCTAACAATATTTAAGTTTGTTTTACTAGTAATTTCTTCTCTCTCCTTATATAAAAAATATGTAATATACATATTTTTTTTTCTTTCTTATTATTCGTTTTCCACATTGGACTATATCCTAGTATGCAGAAAACAACAATTTCAATTACCAGTAACAAGATTAGACCCTAACAATAAAGATTACACACATTTGCTACTCCCTGGTGCTGCTGAAGATAATATTACACGTACGCACAAATTATGAACACGCGCATTGTATTGGTCGGACAAATAGTCCTGGTACTAAACGTCCGGCTAGCCGGACAAATAGCAACTGCCTTTTTTTTTACCAACAACATACATGTATATGTACATTTGGCCGGCAACTTTTTTTTTGTATTCGTTTAAGTATAACTACGAGGCTGTTTAACAACCTTAAGTTTCGATGAGTGTTCATTACAAGGGATTTTGTAGAATTAGAAGAAGCCAGATGCGTATATTTAGCTTCACGTGGCGCCATATTAACAGTGTCATTAAAAAGGGTGATAATGGTCACCACAAAAATCCGACTTAACATTGAATTATGAGTTCAAACAAAATGACAAAAATACTGAACTCCGAGGAAAATTCTAAACGGAATCAAAAGCTCAAACACATTTAACGATTTGAAAACAACTGTCATATTTCTGACTTGGTACAGGCATTTTCTTTTACAGTTATCTCTGCTACCTATTTTTTTTTTGACTTACATATAGAAAGTTAAATTAAGTGTAGATTATGACTTCACTTTTATTTCATTGTAAACTTTACATGCTAATGTTCTTAATTTCCTACAGAACAATCGTATTGGGCATACATCTCCCGAAAAATATGATTGTGCCTGGTTTGCGTTTTCTATCACATTAACAATTCTTCGAAAGGTATTTCATTTTATGGGAGCTGTAAGTAAAAGAACTTATCAAAGATAACTGACTAATATTTTGTTCATCAGACCCGCGTTTTGTCTTCAAAAGACGTTTGAATTAAAAAAAAAAAAAAAAAAAAAAAAAAAAAGTTTCATCGCCGTTTACAAATGTATTATACGTTAGTAAAATTACTCTATGTTTTTAAATCTCTCACTTTACTTCTATTTAATTTATTTGCTAGTGAGTTAACAACAACTGTAGCACACAGACACAATCCAAGATTCTGGTTCGGGCTGCATTCAACCAACCCTTCAAATCTCTCCGAACTGTATTGGGATGACTGTCGTGTTGCTGATTGGGTAGAATGGACAATCTACAGACCTTCATATATTCCTGAACATTACCAGTGTTTAGGATTTGATGTCGAATTCCATCCATTAACAACAGTCACATACATACTGTGGTTATCAATAGCATGCCAGGAACAAAACAGATTTATTTGTGTTTGGGGTAAAAATAATTGTTTTGATGTAGGTTATTAAAGGAAGAAAATTAAAAACTAGCTCAAGTATCCGAGTCGCTAATTCTTATAGATATGTATGGAATTCAAAATTTCATTAATCAGAGATAGAAATATGCTTCACTTTCTTGGCGACTTCAAAACCTTCATAGTTATGCATAATGATGAATAAAATGAGTCGGGGAAAAAAATGTCAACAACGAATGTATTTCCTTGAAGCTGAAACACCCAACATGTGAATTGAAAGTTTATTATTATACATAATATGGTTGCGAAGTGTGCATGCATAGTTTCATAAATTATATCAAATAACCAGTTGCTGCTACATACATATAGTCTTTTCAAAATAGCATTAAATAGTTAACTGACAATCCTACTATATAACATAAGCATGTGTCGCCAAGCAATGCGAAACAATGGCTTCATGGAATGGTTCATTTATTACAGTCCACGTTCATAGATACAAGGATTATTTCGTTTATATTTTCTGATTACCGTGGAAAACTTTATCACAATTGATTTTGATTATGGTTATAAAAATATATATGTACTGACCGTTTCATTTTAAAGAAACCTATTCTTAAAAACATTCTTTAATAAAAACTATACAACATATTATGTCGTTTAAACGCGCGTCTGGCGTATATACAAAATTAAGTCTTGGTATCTTTGATGAGTTAATTGAACCTATTTAACTTTTATTTCAGAGAATGAATGTATCTATCAGACTTGTGAAGAATTCCTCATTATTATGCCTGCCTCTCAATGCACTACAGCATGTGCAGTTTTATTTACCATTGGAGAAGTCGCTAATTTAGAGACATGTAGAGCTCGTGCCATTAACTTCGGAAATCAATCAATTTGCCACGTATATATGGCTCCAGCTTTTGTAATCGTTACACAGTCTTTTTCAATATGTTATAAACCTGCAGTAGATGCGCCTCTTATACGATGTCAAAATGTATCCGGTATGTTAGATACTGAATAGTGATCAGTAAACTAACGTTTTGCTATATTCTTGAGCATAGATTCTAAACATTATATCTTAATTTGAATAATGTTTGAAAATGTCTGCATGTTAACAAAATAAATCAGGTATTGTTCATGGATCAAAAGCTTGAACAATTATTCTAAAATTGCAAGCCGGTTATACGAGGGATGTCCGTATGGAAAAGAACGTTATTTAAAGATACACAATAATTGATTTTGCTGTGATATGTTACATAAATTTTACCTGCATAATTCATAAATTATATAAGATACAATCAAATGATGACAAATCATAAGAATGGAATGCTAGAAAACATGTAATCTGCATTTTTTTCAGAAAATGATCGACGCTTTCATTAATTGTATTTAATATTCACTAATATGCTTGACATTTTAAAAATTGGTTTTAACTCAAACGTAAAAATTAATTTTGGAAAAGTTCAAAAAGTGCCATGAACGTAATAACGTATATCGATGTCCGAATGAAATGAAATAGGGAGACTCAAAAAGACATCAGGCTCTAATATTATTTTAAATAAAAAATCAAATGATTCTTTTTCAGATACGCTCGATTTGGGACTATTCAATGATTTAAGTACCACGCCCAACAGTACCTGTAAGTCACCAGACCAGTCTACAACTCTTTCTGGTAAGACAACACATCCTATGCATTACATCCAAATGGTAAATTGGAATTAAACAAAAAACGTATGTAAGAAGTAGTTTTGTCTACGGTTAACCGGTTAACTGTCGGATGGATCGAATGTCGAATACCAAAATTGCTAACTAATAAGGCGGAACTTTTTTTAAATTTTAATAGATTTGATATACACATGTATGGAAGTCATCAACAAATCTGATTGAATTTTGAAATTATCGTCGTGTTAATTGATTTGACAGGTCAATTGGGCAGTGTTTTGATTGCTATTGTTAACCTTGAAAACATTTCGATTTTACACAATCAATAAGCACAAGGAAAACTTGTCTATCAGCTCGGTGCAAGATCTAAAGTAAACATAAAAAGCAGACATGCATTTTAAACTGTTGTAAGCTGAATAAATTTTACGATGTACTTCATTATTTCATTTTTGGTTTAATATTGCGTAAAACTTCATCTGAATATGCCACCGGATCGTCCAAGCATGTGTCATACTTTAATCGAAATGCCAACTCAAAAATAGTGAATGCAAATTTTATGTGAATGGAATTGATGTACAATTGGTGGTACGAGTAACATGCATAGTCGTCTCAAATTTCAACACCCACAGATTTTTCCGAGACATGATAGAAATTAAACAAGCAAAGGTTTTAGACAATGGTATCCAAACGCCATATAACATATAGATATGGTAATATTAGAATTTTTGAAGTAAAACATGAACAGGAATGATCAAAGCCTAACCTCACAATGTTCAATGTTATACAGTAGTTTCTACACTCTTGGGATAGCTCGAGAAGTTGAAAGTCCCAATAAGGGCATTTTCCTGGTTTTACTAGTAGAAATAAAATTCACTTGTGCTAGTATTGCAGCAAGCCCTAGTATCTTCCAATTATGTCGCCTTTGAAGCATACCGCAACTTAGTTTAACTTATGCTGCTGAATATTTATTTCGATTAAAGTGTTTTGTATATGTAGGACTCTAAAGTGCGATGGTACTCTAAAGTGCGATGGTCACGCTAAAGTGCGATGGTTTACGCTAAAGTACGATGGTGTATCACGCTAAAGTGCGATGGCTGTTTGTTCGCTAAAGTACGATTGTTTATCACGCTAAAGTGCGATGGACCAAAAGGGTAATGTTAAAGGGCTAAAAGCTTTAAAGAACACGGATGTGATGATAAATAGCCTTTTTGCAAAAGCTAGTATGATAAGGTTTTATAACATATGTGATAGGCTTTATAATTACCGGTAGGCATAACTAATTGTTTCTAAATTAAGAAGAACGACCACATAATAATTGCTAAAATGGTAATTTAGGTGTGACAAAAATCTATATATCCTGTATATGATTAAAAAAAAATTAATTCGGGCGTATCAAATATTTGGATAATTGGCGTAACTTGCCGCTCACACAGTCTATCACTAATGTCAAATCTCCCCTTGAAGTCGTCATTGTAAATTACAAATACAAATCCTTCATTGTGAAACATTTATTTGTTTAAAACATTCTTAATTTAAATGAGAGAAATGCAATGTTCTCCGAGCTTTCTCCTTTTTCGCAGCGAGTATAAAAACAGATTGTATTTTCCTACAATGTACAAAATATTTTTTTAGCAGACAATTTATGATTTACGCATGAATACATGTACCTTTATTTTACCGACTTTAATTTTCAATAATATCGACACTATTTTCACGGGGACCGCAAAGTAAACTGCAACATAAACAATGATTTCAATGTATCCGTTATCTTCAAATAAAAACAGGATAAAGGATACTTATACGTATACTTTTGTATCTGTATAGTAAGATAGTCGACTGCAGGTCCTTCTTCCAGCACCCGAAAAAAAAAAACATTTGCCTCAGCCGACAAAGCACGGTTATGTTTAAATTGAGTAAGTCATGGACATTTCGTTTAAAGTTGTTAATCGAATATTCTACATTTATCTTTCGGCATGTTCATTTTTTTGTTTGTATAAAAGACTGTTTACGTCATAATCGATAGAACGTTTATTACGTCTATTCTTTCGCGGACCATCGCACTTTAGCGTAGACCATCGCACTTTAGCGTGACCATCGTACTTTAGCGTCCCCATCGCACTTTAGAGTCCTACATATATATTTTAATATACCACTTTTCGTCTCTTGTTTAGCGTAAACAACGTCTGTCTTTCTGGTTTACATAATTTATAAAGTGCACTTGATATATGATTATTCTAAGGACTACAACATCAAAAATCTGAACCTATCCATTTTGGTGCAAAAGTGATGACAAATATTTTACATGTTAATCGTATAATTATGATATCACATTTAATTTAATTTTCGTACAATATTAGGTATGTTTTTGACAACAACGGAAGGTATTTGTGAATGTCCATGTCAACGGTCAGAGGAAACTACAGGTCCACCTCTAACGATTGACCAGAAAATTGAAATAATGAAAAGAGAATTGAGAATAGACAAGACCAAAACATCAAAAAGTAAAAGAAAATTAATATCTGTCAGTGATGAACGCCCTTCAGCAAAAGGTTTGGGTGTGTTTGGTTTGGCAATATTAGTTTTAGTTCCCGTGTGTATCCTTTTGATAGACTTAACTTCAATAAGTCGACATGTCAATTATTTCTGCGAAAGAAAAATGGCGCGAACAGAAAAATTTAAAATACCAAACTCTTCTGAAGAAAAACTTAACAAATCAAACAAGGAAAGTTCAGACAGAAGGATCAGTACAGCGTTCATTAACAACAAAACATCAAAAGGACGTACGCAATTTACAAATATTTATACAAAAGATGGGAGAAAAAGGGAAAATAGACCATCTTCTGCGTATCCTATAAATATGCAGTCAAGTCGATCATCTTCTGTAATGTGTGTAAGACCCAAGACGCCTATTAATTCTAAAGTTCAAGTTGTGTATAAAGACATCCTAGATGTTAAATATCAATCATCCATGATAGCATCCAGAATTATTGCCAGTGAAGTAAGATCTGGAAAGCGAAGGTTATCACATTACAATGCAGCCTTTAAAGGAAAAGATATAAGCGAGAAAGTTAAAAGGAAATCAGCAAAAGATATAAAATTAGACGGTTTGGCATGGATACACATGCTTTAAAGTATTGCAGTTCATGGATCAAATAAAACATATGTGTATCAATATAACAATGATTGCTTGGTCTGTAAAGTTTATTTATACATTTTTTACTATCATCATAATCATGGAAAGAAATCATTGCCATAATGCATTAATAATTTCAGTTCAAAGGTACATAAATCTCGCAGTAACGAGACTTGATATGTTTTAGTTTAATGTACAATAGAAATAATATGGAAGTACAACTTCAAGATATTGATATTTCGTTCCGTTCATACATACACGTTTTATTGTTAAATTTGAAAGGCTGTGTGCATTTAAGGTATATCATTCATACGTTTAACTAAAATAACTGCTGTAAAAAAATCAATCATGTTTTATGATGACCTGCGTTTGATACATTTTATGTAATATGGCGTTTCTATAATTAATAAATGGTTAACAATTTACATTCGTTATAAATGCTGTGAATCTATCTTGGTAAAAACGAATAAAAAAAAAACACATTACAAATGACAAATGTCAAAACAAAAAGTAAACAATGTGAGGGAAAACATTAGATATATATAAAATATAAAACAATAACTTGGAGCAGAAATAAACTCAAACCAATGCATAGCTTGTGGAATTTGGAATGCCCTTTATTTAATGACACCAGTCATGTTCATGATGATCCCACCATGTCGTATGTTATATACAGTTAGATAGATGAATAAAAGAATTTCGTTTAGGTCATAAATTCCACTTGTTCTCTTCTTCAGCCTTGAATTTTTACTTGATTTGTCATGTTCCTGGTTCAAAATTTGCCATCTTTTATCCTACAGAATGTTATCATGAAATAATTTGAGGGTCAAATGCATACAAACGAATGTTATCTGATGAGTAAAGTAATTTACAGTTCGTTCTTTAATTTAGTTGTGATTTCGTTTATTGTTGAATACGGTCCGGTGACCTTTAGTTGCTTATATCTACGTCAGTTAGTCTTTTGTGTATTGTTGTCTTAATTTTTCAGTCATTCACCATCATCATATTTTATACAGCAGAGGATATATATCCTGTCAACATGTCATGGCCACTATGTTTATAACACATTCATGTGGTGATTAGTTCACTAGTAAAAAAAATGAGTCTTTAAAGAGAGGCGAAAGACATCAAAAATACCATCCACCTCAAACGGTCATGTCCAGTCTTTTGGTCAATTGTCTGACTTATCCACTGCGGTAAATAGTTATCAAAGGTATCAGGCTTATAATTTAATACGCCAGACACTCGTTTCTTCTACATAAGACTCAACAGTGACGCTCAGATCAAAATAGTTAAAAAGCCAAACAATTACAAAATTGCAGAGCATTGAATTTGGTACTGGTAAGATAATTTGCTTGTGGTTATTTCAGTACTCTTCAGTAGCTTTCTAGACAATTCATTATGATGTTTATGTATTCGGGTAAATAACAACTACTGAAAACTCTGAACATAGTCTGATAAGATCTTAATTGGTTGCAAGATAAAACTATTGGATATCAATTTTCAAGGATTTCGTGGGAACAGGTGAACCACGGAATTAAGTGTTCAACGAACAATAAATTTACGTTATACTTGTGTGCAGAGTTTGTCAAAACCCCGAATTAAATATTCACATAGATATAAGAATATTGGTATGAGTGCCAATGAGACAACTCTCCATCCAAGTCATAATTTGTAAAAGTAAACCATTATAGGTCAAAGTACGGTCTTCAACACGGAACCTCGGCTCACACCGAACAGCAAGCGATAAAGGGCCCTAAAAATTACTAGTGTAAAACCAGTCAAACGGGAAAACAATAATAATAGAATAATATTGTATACAGTAATGGAGAACAGAGATATTTTTTTTATAAAAGATATATTTTTGTTGTTCATAGCACGATAAAAGGAGTTGAAATTTAAAGTCATGCCAAACAATTGTCAAAGCTGGTATGTATTAAAAATAGAGAGACGACATATAACATTGAATAAGTAAACATTAAATGACAAAAAAGCATTAAAATTGTATCAACAGGTCATGTTATTTTCCTTAATCCACGAAAATAATTGAAGCCACAGTAGTCTCAAAAGTCATGAATTTAATGCAGTAGAAAGTCTGAAAATGAACTGAATGAGTTGATACAGACTTATAATTTCATTGTTCACTAACATGCTAAGGTCAGTTCAGATCAAAATTATCGTTTCAGATCAAAAGTGGTTTTCTAGCAATTACAATTGGAATAACAAAATATGAAACAATTCAAAAACGAAAAAAACAACTTATTCTAAAATAATCAACAACAACAACAAAAAAGAGCAGACAGATACAACCAAAAATTACTTAAGATTACAGCCTCTTGCCATTGGACATGAATACAAACAATATAAGCGATCACCATTCTCTAACCAACGACAATGCTGAGACAAAGATTGGGTTCGGAACTTTGACTATACCTGTAGAAACGCAATTGGGATATCAAATTCAAATTCAAGTTCTTTGAATACCTGGAACAATCTTAGAGGGTAAACTTATTCAATGCAGCAAAATCTTATTGAATATTGTCTTTATCGGTACTAACATTTTGATTCTAATATTTACCAATTAATATGAAGGAGTAAACATGAATGGTTCTCAATCATATCGAGATTTTATATCTTGGCATTGTTTACGACATTTTATACCAAATGGGAAGGATATCTACTGATTGACATTTTTTTTTTTTGGAAAAAATCATTCATTTACATCTTGTAATTTACTTTTTGTTGCCTTTTAAATCTTACTATAGAAAACACTAAAGCAACATTACAATGCATAAACGTGTTCTTAAGAAGTGGTGCAATGACATAATTTAAACGGGATACAAATCCGAATGTCTTTATAGAGCAAAAATAGAGTAACATATGAGGACAGTATGTCTCTGGTAGATATTTTGTATGATATTGCCAATCTCCGGCGCAGAGATCATATCCGTTCTGTTCAATACTTTGTAATACTACACTCAATATGCTTGTTTTAATAGTGAAACTAAATAAATTCCATCTCATTGTCTCTTTAAAGAAATTAAATTCAAGCGATATAATAAATAAAAGCAAAATTTTAGACAACAGCACAGAGATGCATAGAATAAACAAAATATTTTAACAAAACAAAAATTAGCTGGTATAGTTATTACATTGAAGGGTCACTAGCTATCAGATATATAAAAATTCAAAAGTATGATTTTTTTAGGTCAATCATTAATGGAAGTGAAATAGTGAAATAAAAATTTTCTTTTATCAGCTAAATTTTTTCAATTTTGTCAAATTAAGCTAATCAACATTGAAAATGAATTATTCACTTGCAAGTGAATAATTCGACATCATTAAATCCGTATGCATGTGAACTTCAATTTAACCCCGCAGAAAGTGATAGAATAACGCATCCATTGTCCGTGTACTGGTATTTAAAGGAAAAGAATGTCTACGTTAAAAGTGAAACAAAGGTAAATATTTTTATTAACTGATTCGATCCACACAAATTATTCTTTTAAAGGTAAACACGACGATAAACAAGAATTTTCAATCTATAATACAAAGTTTAATAGACGTATATAAATCCAATTGCACGAGTTGCTTAACCTATTTATATCTATGGTTCATGTTAACATCGCTTATATGGTCATAGAAGGTCAACTCGATAGTTAATTAGATGGCGTCTTGGCTAAATTTCCAACGAAACGAAGCTACATCTTATTGAGACCATGTCCTGTAAATTGTTTATTTCATATTTTTGATAGTTTGGAAAAATGTTTTTCATTGTTATAAAAAAAATATGAGAATTTGAGTCAAATCGGTGAACAGGAATTTGGCAGCTCGTTCCCCTTTAACATAACGTTTCCCATAATTAACTTTAATAACAGATAATGAAGAGAGACGTATGGCAATGTCATGATATCGTTGAGTCCAAGATGTCAACGCACGTTACGTTGCTCTACTGGTATATATTGGTGAGTAAGAGGTTTAGCTAGCTACAAAACTAGGTTTAATCCATTGTTCTCTACATAAAAAAAAAATGCATGTATCAAGTAGGGAATGTGACAGTTACTATCTATTTGTTTGATGTGTTTGAGCTTTTGATTTTGCCATTTGATAACGGACCTTAACAATTCCGTTTTGAAGTTTCCTCGGATTTTTGTTATTTTTTTACTTTTTATGTTCACACAGTTTTTATATATTCGGCAATTAAATACTTCAGACAGTTGGACTACAGAGTCTCCACTCTGAAATAATAATCACCAGAAAGATAATTCATCAGATCGAGTATCGGGAAAAATGTTGGGCCAAAGTTAATACGTCAACGCCTAAATTCGACCTACACTTCAACCTTTAAATAAACGTTGGACCAATGTTAGTATACCAACGCCTATCTTCAACCAATGATATTAACCATCATCAAACCTTGGCTAAACGTAAACATAGTGTACGGGTATTAATTCTGTCAATAAAGATATACCGTCTGTATAATCTACCGATTAAAAAGGATCTAAAAGAGATGAATTATATGATATCACAAACACAAAAAGTTTACATAAGATATCTCGAAACAAATGACAATTTAAACATATACACTCTCATCAATGAAAGTTGTTTGTATCTTTACATAATAGTAGTACGTAGAAATCATAAAACAATATTTCTAAAATTATAAGCCTGATTCATTAGACATTAGTTCCAATAGAAAGTACTAATAAGAGGTTAAAAAAATATTCCATAAAAAATTGGACAATATACAACCAGGCTTTAAAAAAAGGATAATACAAGAGCAACTAAACACACTAGAAATTGTCGCGTTGATGACACTACCAAGTTAGGAATATGACGGTAGTTATTCATTTGTTAGATGTGTTTCAGCTTTAGATCTTGCCATTTGATTATGGACTTTCTGTTTGGAATTTACATCGGAGTTCAATATTTTTGTGATCTTACTTTTAACGTGCCTGCAATTACATATATTTCGTGAATATTAAGGGCGATGAATTGAAACAAAATCCCACCAAGTCATTGAAAATATAAGATTTTAGCATAACTTCAAATGCGTCAAATTTGGATTAATATTAGAAATAAATAAATCCGCTATATTAAGACCCATAAAGAAAGACATTAATTACATATATCAAACTAAGCATTAAGAACATTTACCAAGTCAGAATAATAAACTACATTTACCAAGTCAGAATAATAAACTACATTTACCAAGTCAGAATAATAAACTAGTATTGATTCATATAAATAAAACAAAACATCAAATTACTATATATAAACTACATGCAGTATGAGGCAATTTAAAGCGTCCCTGTAGAAGTAGGTCGCATGTTTTTAATCTTACTTTTTCTTATGTTATCATTGCTATCTTAACAAGAGTGCACACGCTGAAATGTATCGCCTTCTTTACTAATCATTGATATTATGTTGATAGACCTTAATATAAAGCTTTATTACAACTGTCACATAAACTCAACATTAACCAAGAAAACGAAAAATTGATCACTGAACCATGAAAATGAGGTCAAGGTCAGATGAACCATGCCAGGCAGACATGTACAGCTAACAATTCTTCAATACAACAAATATAGTTGACTTATTGCTTATAAATAAAGAAAAACAGACCAAAACACAAACACTTAACACTTAGCAATGGACCGTGAAAATGAGGTCACGGTCAAATAAAACCTGCGTAACAGACATATAGATCATAAAATATTTCCATACACCAAATATAGTTGACCTAATACATAAAGTATTAGAAAAATAGACCAAAACTCAAAAACTTAACTTTGACCACTGAACCATGAAAATGAGGTCAAGGTCAGATGACATCTGTCAGCTAGACATGTACACCTTACAATCATTCCATACACCAAATATAGTAGACCTATTGCATATAGTATAAGAAAAACAGACCAAAACACAAAAACTTAACTATAACTACTGAACCATGAAAATGAGGTCAAGGTCAGATGACACCAGTTGGACATGTCCACCTTACAGTCCTTCCATACACGGAATATACTAGACCTATTGCTTATAGTATCTGAGATATGGACTTGACCACCAAAACTTAACCTTGTTCACTGATCCATGAAATGAGGTCGAGGTCAAGTGAAAACTGTCTGACAGGCATGAGGACCTTGAAAGGTACGCACATACCAAATATAGTTATCCAATTACTTATAATAAGAGAGAATTTAACATTACAAAAAATCTTAACTTTTTTTTCAAGTAGTCACTGAACCATGAAAATGAGGTCAAGGACATTGGACATGTGACTGACGGAAAGTTCGTAACATGAGGCATCTATATACAAAGTATGAAGGATCCAGGTCTTCTACCTTCTAAAATATAAAGCTTTTAAGAAGTTAGCTAACGCCGCCGCCGCCGGATCACTATCCCTATGTCGAGCTTTCTGCAACAAAAGTTTCAGGCTCGACAAAAATGCAAATTTAGAAATAACCCCTAAAGCGACTATCTCATTACATAAAGATAAGCCACAATCTTCATTACGATGACAGCTATCTTTACCCAGTGTTTAACATAATCATGATAATCGCGGTTCATCTTGTAACTTGAAGACAGAATGATTGTATCATTGAATGCGTTCTTATTGTGTTGCACTTAGTAAATAAGAACCTCAAATATTAATGGAAATAATAATGATCAATAATGCTTCGCTCAGTAAATTATTCTGCCACGGCCGAACTTGAGTAATTTTACACGATATTTCGCAGTGGTGCTCCTCATGAAAGGAGGAACATAGAAAAGATTTAATACTCGTTACTTATATAGTCGTCCCTTTCCCCTGTCGTATTAATCCCTCTTAAAAAGTAACAATGACGAACAAATATGCCGAAACCAGTATTCTTGCTTTTTCCCTGGGTTCAAGCACAGTATTTTTGAAATTTTTGTGCGTGTATATATTTGGATTTCTAAATATTTCCTTAACAACATGGTTGCTTGTCTGTTCCATTGTCGGCGCTCTGTTTTTTACAGGACTGTATCTAACAATAAAAGAAAAGAAATATTTTGAGGTGAATTTAGTTAAGATATATAGAAAGATACATATACGTTTGACACTTATAGCCTGTTTCATGTAAGTCATACAATACCTAAACCAGAGTGGAAGCAAAACAACAATCATCTTGTCCTGATGTCCATATGTTCAAATCTTTCATTCATTTCTTTCATATTTCTTTCATTTTCCCTCCAGATAATGTCAGTGATGAACAGAATGACTTCATGTTTGGTCACAGCTTGACAAGTTGACAGTGATGAGTGCATGTGTTTATTGTATGTGTCCAACAATATATTCCTGTTTGTTGATACTTAGAATGTTTGAGGGGGGATAGGACCTTTATCGGGATTTAGGGATTGACCCTTTCGGGATCCAGGAATTCTTTTTTTCGAATTTCGGGATGTCGGGATTTACGTTTATTTAAATTCGGGACCTCAGGATTTCATGTTTTTAAGTTCGGGATCAGGACCACTCCTACACCACCCACCACCCCCATGTTTATATGCAAGTTTCTAATTTTTGTTGTGTCTGTTTTAGATAAAAAAAAAAAAAAAAAACACAGATTTTACTGTGTAATTGTTTTCTTCAATTGGTCCCCAATGTAAAGTCATTAGATTCATATTATGTCATGAATGAAGAATGACATACGTCATTTCTGGAATAATGTTTTTCACTGGACAAGATCATCAATTTCGCACACCTTTATGATGTCATTCACCAAATAGAAAGGATGCCTGTATCCCTGCACTATTCAAAGTCTCCAGCACTTTCAGAATGTTCATTCTGTCAATGTCTGTAGGGTACATGTAGTATAGAAACAGTTTATGTTCTGTAAAAATGTACATGTAGGTACAAAATCTTAATTCCCAGTTATAATGACTAAGGGAGGGTGACCATCTTATTGGATTTAAATTTCCCAAATATCTTATTTTTTTCACCCGTTTGCTAAACATGTGTTGCCTACATTTTTGTCACATGGTGATGGAAGGCACATGAGAGATTCAACTAACTACCCTATCCTGGAACTGCTCTATTGTTGGGCATTCCAGATGTCCAGCTATCCTATTTTCTGTCACACTAAGTGCAGCTACAAAAATTTATATGAAATAAGTTCACCAAAAGGGTTAATAAACATTTACTTTACTACATTGGTTAGAGGTATAGGGGGAGGGTTGAGATCTCACAAACATGTTTAACCCCGCCGCATTTTTGCGCCTGTCCCAAGTCAGGAGCCTCTGGCCTTTGTTAGTCTTGTATTATTTTAATTTTAGTTTCTTGTGTACAATTTGGAAATTAGTATGGCGTTCATTATCACTGGACTAGTATATATTTGTTTAGGGGCCAGCTGAAGGACGCCTCCGGGTGCGGGAATTTCTCGCTACATTGAAGACCTGTTGGTGACCCTCTGCTGTTGTTTTTTATTTGGTCGGGTTGTTGTCTCTTTGACACATTCCCCATTTCCATTCTCAATTTTATGATAAAAACAATTACCACAATGTTTGACTTTATGAATAAAGCCTCCAATGTTTATATTCATTTGGTACAAACTAGTTGAAATAATTATAAATAATCAGGAAAAAGCAGGTACTGTGAAATGTTCCAACTATTAATGTGCTTTGGAGATTTCAAACCAACTTTTTCAGTTGAGAATGAACATGATCAAAATGACGTACTATAATGTTTGACAAGCTATTTGGAAAGAAATATGACAGTTATGATTATAATGGTAAACATTTACTAAAGGCAACTTCCATCATGTTCTAATGAAGTTGTGAACTTATTTTTCAAAAAGTTGAAATGATTTGATGTACATGTATGCTCTCAAGTAACGGAAGTAATTTTAAAAGATGAAATAAAATGCAACAAACTTTGAATTCAATGCTTTAACCTCTTTTCTAAAGAAAATAAATCGTTTATGTGTTTAACTCTTTGAATTTCTTTACTTACATTTGTATAAATGAAAATGTGATGTTTCATTGATGAAAGGGACTGAAAGCAAATTTGGTGAATAACAGGGCGCCTAGATATGGCTTTTGACGGTTGGGCAAAGCAAAGTGACATACAGGAAAGCGTCTTCATCGCCCCAGTCACCTGCTAGTGTGAGCTCTTTGTAGAAACATTGACAAAGAACATGTACACCCGCAAAAATTTCTCTACAACACAATAAAATATTTTATTAATTTTTAATCCCAGCCAGGATGACTAAAGTTGGCTAAAAATGATGATACATATTCTACTTTCAGGTTGCAATAAGAGGAGGAGCACTGGGGTTTGCCTTCGGAATAGGTTTCCATCTGACATCAAGTAAGACGTTCATGTATTTTGGATATTATTTTATGGCACTGACATTTTTCCATTTCTCAGAATATTTTACAACAGCAGTAGCTAATCCAAAGTCACTTACTCTAGCCTCGTTCTTGTTGGACCATAGCAGGGAATACACTATGGCAGCTGTTGCTAGTTGGGTTGAGTTTATGATTGAACTGTATTTTTTCCCAGGTAAATAATAATGATTTTAGTTATTAGTCGACAAACAGCTAGTGCTGTGATATTTTGAATATAAAAAAGAAGATACATGTGTTATGTTTGCCAATGAGACAACTCTTCACAATGATACAGAAATTATCAACTGTAGGGCACTGTACATCCGACAACAAAGAGCAAATGCCATGCAGCATAGTCTATGTTTTTCTATGCATAGTTTTATAATTGTTGCAGATAAGCACATACAGTCAAAGCTGTTGTATTTTATATGGAAATAAAATATGATATTAGAGTGCCTTGCGATTGCTGTCAGATAATCAAAAATTTAGATTCTAATGAAACTTACAAGTACATGTAGTGTTATTATTACATTAATATGCACAATATTACCATTAATTATTTTAATAATATAATGAACAATTTTACTATTAAATATAAAAGGGGTGTGGTGTGATTGCCAATGAGACAACTCTCCACAAGAGACCAAATGACACAGAAATTTACAGCTAGTCACTGTATGGCCTTCAACAATGAGCAAAGCCCATATACCCCATAGTCAGCTGAAATAAATTCTTACCTTACATGTATAGTTGATAGTTTAGAAAAAATGAGATGATTTTTTTTTTAATTTCAGGTTTGAAGCATATCCATATAATAAGCATAATAGGTTTAATGTTAGTGGTGTTTGGTGAATTAGTACGTAAAGGAAGTATGTTCACAGCCAAATCAAACTTTAATCATTACGTACAGTATGTGAGAAGACCTGGGCACGAGTTAGTTACGAATGGTATATACTCATGGTGTAGACATCCTGCCTATGTGGGCTGGTTTTATTGGAGTATAGGAACACAGGTGAGCAATATTAAGACAATATCTAATACCTCAGTAATCAGATTGTAGGTATTTTAATTAAGGTCTGTTCCATAAAAACATACATGGGACCCAGGGAACACTTTCAAATCTCAACTATCATACTATGGGTGGGAGTCAAATTTATTTTTTTCAAAGTTGATTTTATTGTATGCAAGTAAAAAATTTATTTGGCACTATAGATGTTTTACCCATTTGTTGAAATGCCTGTCCTGGGTATCTACCATACCCTGTATGTTATAATTGAACAGCCTTTTAATAAGGAACTTATTCACAGTTTTGATGATTTTTAAAACATCATTATGTATGTTGCATGCAGTTACAAAAATTAGGTGATGAAGCTAATATCCTCATGGGAACATTAAAGGCCAAATGATTGTAGAAATGTGATTGTAAAATATGAAAACAAATGAAATTTGAATTGGAATTATCATATCGTGCATCGGCTTTTTGACTGGGTTCTTGTCTAGATCTCTGTGACACATTCCCCATTCCCATTCTCGATTTTATAAATTATAAACTGATAAAATGCAATTAATGAATGGTTCTCATTACTTTTATGTAAAAAAATTGCAAAGTTAATTGTGTTTCATAAATTGTACATGTTGTAGAACTGCCAAATCAAAATAATATATTAAAATTCTAAATATATAATAATTATATATTTTCAGCTGATTTTGTGTAACCCTGTGTGTTTGGTGGCTTATACAGTTGTTTCATGGAAATTCTTTAATGAGAGAATTCAAGACGAAGAGATCTATTTATTGAACTTTTTTGGAGAAGATTATGTAGATTACAAGAAAAACGTAAGAACTGGGTTACCATTTATTACTGGATTCCAAGGGCATTACTCATAGAGCATTGTAGAACTAGACTTTTCAAAATTATTTGTAATGTGTGTTGGGATGGGTATTTTTATGCTTTATAGTATGACAATCTAAGCAAAAAAGGTAAAGAAACATGAGGTCATGTACATGTAATAATCGTTCTATTAAAAGGTAGAGTACAGTTCTTTATGTGGAGATTGTAAGAAAAAATATACAGTATTCGTATGATTAAAAAATATGATTGTTGGAAATACTGCTTTACTTAAAAAATGTGATTTTTGGTAATATTGCTTTACTTTAGTCATGTTAGATAAAGACTGCTGTTTGTGTTTATACTTGTTTGTTTAAGACCTTCTTCATGTTCTTTTTGATACAAATAACTTTGATACACATATATTTTTACACCCCTTTTCCAACCTCTATTGGAGTGATTTATGAAATTAGTTTACAATTTTAATGAACATTGAAGCAAGTCATGAATTCTTGATTTTTTAAGGGAAAGAACTAATTTCTCAATCAAATTAACCAAAAATCAAATGTAGGCCAATAAGGCCTGCCCAAAAAGGTGCTGTATGTTCGCTTCAGGTCAAACATTTGAAATACCAAATACAAACACAATACAAACACAAAACAACTCATTTATGTTTGATAATGGATGCTTAAAGCATGATTTCAGAAATCTAAACATGCATAATACTTTTTGATGTGTTTCCATTTTGCATGCATATGTTGATTCATTGATTTTTACCCCAAATTGTAACTTTAGATTTTCAAAACAACCAATTAGGTTTTAGGTTAAGTTTTCACAGGAAATATGAAATATTTTAGTATTACCAAAATGTACATAATTATCTAATGGCATCTTAGAAGGTATATATTAACTGAAAAAATAATTGATATACTTTAAAATTGCTTTGATTATTCTTTCTAATTTTTTTTTCTTTAAAAAAAAAGTCAGTTTAATAAAGGCAACAGTAGTATACCGCTGTTCAAATTCATAAATTGATAGAGAAAAAACAAATCGGGGTTACAAACTAAAACTGAAAGAAGCATATCAAATATAAGAGAACTACGACACAATAAAAGTGCTGTTTTTGAATGGTGCAAATTAAATACTATACAGTTATGGAAATATATGACAAACCTTGCCATATGTCTCATATTAAACAAGGGTTCATTTTATGTTTGGAAAGATTTTATAGCCATTTTTTTTTTTTAAATCTTTACTTATTTGTATGATAACTCATAATCTTGAACAAATTTGTTGTGTAAATATAAGGACTAAACTTAAGATAAAATGTAAATAGAGCAATGTCCATATGATGGCATATATACTTTGGCTAATATCGTAAGATGCCATCTATATATATACAACAGTATGAAATTGTATTACAACTGTTCTGTCTCGCCAATTGTTGTATTATATTTGTATTACTATTTTATTGTTGTTGTCCCCTTGTACATCGATATGTGTTGAAGGCTATGAATAGAATCTGCAAGGACATGAAAAAATAATATTTTTGGTGGATTAAGGACAATTTTACTTTAATTTCATATGTACTTGTAATTTGTATCATAGGCCAACATAATATGCATTCCAAAATGCTTTAATGTACCACATTACCTCAACATTACAACTTAATTTCTTACAGCATTTTAAACAATGCACAGTTAAATTCATTTTAGGTTGTAAAAAGGTATTTACACCACTTATATTTTAATTCTGACAATTTATCTTTTTTAAATGTACATGAACTTGGAAATAGTTGTATGCTTACACATATTTGTGAACACTGAACATAACAAATTGTAAAATATTTGTTAAAGTTAGGAAATTTGATATTGTATTGTAATAATGTAAAATATAGTTGCACTTGTTAATTGGAAAATAACTTACATTGATGGATTTTCATGTAAATATGGCTTTAAGTAAAATTATTGGTCTAGTGTTGCTTTAATGCATGGTTATAGTGTCTTTGTCATGTTGTATAACATTAACATATCATTTTACAGTATTTTAGTATAATTATATTAATTCAAGATTTTTTATTTAAGGAATGACTGTAATTTTTTTCTGTCTATAAAGAAATTACAACAAATATATGATGAACACTGTATAACCCATGTAAAGTGTTATGTATAATGTCCACCAATTTTTTAAGATTATTTCTAATAGACAGAAAAATATAAGTCTTCCATATATTTTAATTTTGAATTCCATTTTTAAGGAGTAAATCATGAAAAAGCGTTAATGTTGTTATTGTCACATGACAATATAATGTAAATGAGCTGATTGACAAAAAACTTTTAGCCAATCAGGAGTGGAGTGTTACATCCAAAATTAAATTAGTAAGAAATTTAAGCTATAATAAGTTAAAATCAAATTGTTATCTTTCGATCAAAGTATTTGGTTTTAGTCAATGTTATTTGTGCTTTTGTCCGGCATTAAATCTACATCATGAATTGTTATTTTTTAATTTTACATTTTGATAATTAAGGAATGACTGTAATATTTTTTCTGTCTATGAAGAAATAACATAAAAAATTTGGTGCACACTGAATAATGTGTGTAGCGAGTTATTTAACAGTGTGCACCACATTTTTGTGTTATTTCGAATAGACAGAAAAAATATTACAGTCATTTCTTATAATTTAATTCTAAATTCCATTTTAAACCGTAGAAAACCATGAAAAAAACGTTGATGACGTCACGATCACATGACTAAATTATGTCTATGGGCTGATAACAAAATAACGTCAGCCAATCAGAAGACGCGTTACATCCAACATTAAATTATTATACCTTAAAGAGAAACATTACATTTGTTGTGACAGACAGATGACCTAATCTATTCTTATTACTTGTGACAATTATTCTATTTATTCTACTCACACTGCCATATTACAAATTAAAATAAAGGACAGATGTGTTTTTGTTTGATAACACTAAACTAGATAACAAGTGTACTTACTGATGAAAGTTACATTGTAAGAAAGTAAATATATTTTTTCATGTAGTATATGATAGTCTACAAGAACATCTGTTTATAAAAGAAAGTGTATATACATGTTTGATTGCTCATTCTGTTTAATGTTATGTTTGGGGTATTAATGATTAAAAAAAATGAAGATATTCTTTGTTTATTATCCAGAGTATTTTCTTATAGTTCCATGATACCAAACTATGCAGTCAGATAATATCAGACATGCAATTATATTCTAGACTAAGACCTCACAACATAGTTTTAGCTGTTTAGGAGTTGTGCTTACGAGAGCCGTTACCATGTATTGCAGCATTGAAATAAAAAGTCAATTGTCTTCTCTTTAACATGTTCCACAAGGATTGATATGCACATCCCTGGTAGTGTTTTTACTATGATCTGTGTAACTTTTCATCACTGTCTGTATTGGAGGAGTTGCACTTACGAGACAATATTTTATAATTCAATTATCTCCCCTTTAACATGTTGGACAGGGACAGATTGACAGACAGGTTGATTCCTATATACTCCCCAAATTTGTCTTGGGGTTTGGATATAGCTTTTGATTTCTTCCTACAATTTCTATCATTTGTTGCCAAGTGTATAGATGCTTGTATGCTATCTTTTTCTGCTTTCTGAAACTACATCTCAAACTTTGCATGATCAGTAGGAGCAAAAAAAAATTCCTAAACCATCATAAGCATTGGAAATATATTAGAAATACTATCATGATGGCATAGCGAAGTCACAAAGACAACCTAGACAAATAGGAAATTTGACCAATTGTAAAATTAAGAATGGAAATAAGGAATGTGTCAAAGAGCCAACAACCCGACCAAATAGCAGACAACAGCCATCAATGGGTCTTCAATGCAGCTAGAAACTCCTGCATCCAGAGGCATGCTTTAGCTGGCCCCTAAACTGGCCCCTGTGACTTTAATGAGAAGAAGGGACACACACAATTGGGAAATTTCATACTTTTGTGGCTTTATAAATGAAACTAACGTGTGACTGTAATGAAGCCAAAGAAAGACGTACCACATAGTTTAAATATTTTCAAACTTATTGAGACTTTGATGAGGCAGAGGAAAGACATCAATACCTGACAATCAAGTAATTCTATACTGATTGTAACATTAACACAGCAAAGCTTATCAAAGGGGAAAAAACAAAATAGTTTGGGCATTTCTTATTGTCAGAGTGTGATTGAATAGCAGGCTAATGATATTTCTCATACTTAATTATTTCAATAATAAAATCTTTTGATTTGGTTATTGGAATTTATTCAATATAATAAAAATAACAATATGGAGGTCCAGCCTTCCAAGGGTCCAATAAAATGTGAAAAAATTAATAATCTAATTATATAAAATAAAAAATATATATATATATTACAAATTGGTAACTGATCAGGTATTTCCTTGTTATACAAAAACATGTGATTCAAAGATAATCAGATTAAAATTTCACGGCTTAATTCTGTGCCCATATTGAGATTTTAAGAACAAAGTTCTGTCCTCTATACATCAAATAATAAAATTTTCAGCAGTGAACATCCTTAATAAGAAATTTCCAATACCAAGAAAAAAAATCCCCATAATTTATTCAGAATAAATACCAGTATATATAATTCAATAGATTTCTTTATAATTAAATGTTGATAGAATGCCTTAAAAGTTTTGTCAATCTATAAAAAAAATCTTGCAAGTATTAACCTGAAATAGATGTTATTTTATTTTTCATTTATGAGTCATTTCTGTGACTTTGTGATACTGCAATAAATGAGTTATCTCCCTTATTTCAAGTGTACTCCTTTAAAATATTTAACATATTCAGGTTGAGGAAAAAGAAATCTTCAAATTTTACTTGAAAAATGATGACTAAATATCCTAGTCAATGGTAAACTGTAGTTAAAGCAAGTCTTTTCAAATAAATTTTATAATATATGTACAAAGTATTAAAGTTCTGTAATTAAAGACAAATTTTTTTATCTTGGATATCACAGAATAGGAGAAAACTGGTATTGAAATATTCCATTCAAACTGACATATAAAATATTTTTAACAGCAAGAAGTTATTTTCATATTCAAAAATATTTCAGAACTTACAATATAAAGGCTGATCAACAGCTTCTGTCTAATATAATTGATATACGAAACTCACATACTGTATTTTGTCTTTTGTTTATCATTTAATAATATTGCACTTAATAAAAAAAAAGTATAGAATTCATTTACATGATTTTTTCCACTCATTAATGTACCTAATTGAACATGATCAATCTTAACGAAAAATAATAGATGAAGACAAGTATATCACAACAGGCTTAAAAGTGGACGGAATGAGACATAGCATAAATTAAGATAAAAAACTTAAATTTTCAACAAATTATTCACTTATAATTAAACTTAAAGTACAAGAGTGCACACACTGAAATGTCTCGCCTTCTTTACTAATCATTGATATTATGTTGAAAGTCCTAAGTATAAAGCGTTATTACAACTGTCACATAAACTTAACATTAAACAAGATATTTAAACAAAGACCAATGAACCATGAAAATGAGGTCAAGGTCGGATAAACCATGCCAGGCAGACATGTACAGCTAACAATGCTTCCATACAACAAATATAGTTGACCTATTACTTATAGTTTAAGAAAAATAGACCAAAACACAAAAACTTAACACTGTCCAATGAACCGTGCAATTGAGGTCATGGTCAAATAAAACCTGCGGGACTGACATATAGATCATAATATATTTCCATACACCAAATATAGTTGACCTTTGGCATATAATATTAGATAAAAAGATCAAAACTTTAAAACTTAACTTTGACCACTGAACCATGAAAATGAGGTCAAGGTCAGATGATATCTGCCCGCTAGACATGTACACCTTACAATCATTCCATACAACAAATATAGTAGACCTATTGCATAAAGTATGAGAAAAACAGACCAAAACACAAAAACTTAACTATAACCACTGAACCATGAAAATGAGGTCAAGGTCAGATGACACCTGCCAGTTGGACATGTACACCTTCCAGTCCTTCCATACACCAAATATACTAGCCCTATTGCTTATAGTATCTGAGATATGGACTTGACCACCAAAACTTAACCTTGTTCACTGATCCATGAAATGAGGTCGAGGTCAAGTGAAAACTGTCTGACGAGCATGAGGACCTTGCAAGGTACGCAC
The DNA here is from genome assembly GCF_965363235.1 of Mytilus galloprovincialis. Classification (NCBI taxonomy): domain Eukaryota; kingdom Metazoa; phylum Mollusca; class Bivalvia; order Mytilida; family Mytilidae; genus Mytilus; species Mytilus galloprovincialis. The sequence goes on along the minus strand of NC_134850.1, from coordinate 39,127,036 downwards.
ATACCAAATATAGTTATCCTATTACTTATAATAAGAGAGAAATCAACGTTACAAAAATTCTGAATTTTTTTTTCAAGTGGTCACTGAACCATGAAAATGAGGTCAAGGACATTGGACATGTGACTGACGGAAACTTTGTAACATGAGGCATCTATATTCAAAATATGAAGCATCCAGGTCTTCCACCTTCTAAAATAAATAGCTTTTAAGAAGTGAGCTAACACCGCCGCCGCCGGATCACTATCCCTATGTCGAGCTTTCTGCAACAAAAGTTGCAGGCTCGACAATAATTATATACAATTACCAGATTTTATTTTAATCAAATTAATATGTTAGTATCTACTAAAAAAATTAAAAAAATACAAATGATATCAAAAAGCCATAACTTTAAATATCGTAAAAAAAAAAATTTTTTTAACTTGTCACAAAATTTACAATATTTATTACAGTTAATATATATATTGATCTGATTTATATCTTCTCCACAAATTAGAAAAAAATATTCATGTGTTAACAAAGTATAGATAATGTGTAAATCTTAATTCTTAAAATAAAAACCTGAACTTTATCTAAACAGAGGTTTGAAATAAGATATGGAGTAAATACAGATAACAAAACAAATGTCAAGGACAAAATATTTGATTGCAAAAGAAGAGAGAATAATCACAGTCTATTGCTAAAATATAAGTATAAATGTTAAGTGTTCAGTCTGATGAACTACCAGATGGTTTAACATCAGATCCCAGTGAGGTTTTAGAACCAAACTGTTCCTTGGATCCCATCTTGTTCAGCTTCTCCAGGGTACTGAGTGTTGGTAGAGTAGACAGGTTATCATCATCACAATTCATTGCTTGTAGACCTAAACAGGGAATGAAAAATAGGAATTGTATTAATGATTTTTATCCCTTCAAGTTTACTATGCAAATAATAATGATAAATTATCTTGTTATAGGCTGTTTAAAATCCAATCACTATAAAGAATTTTGTGAAATTTCAGTATATTAAAAAATTGTTTCTCAAATGAAGTGCAATGGTGTTTTTCTAAACTATATCTAGATAGAACGTAAAAACCATTAAAACTGCATTCGTGAATTTTGACCATTAAGACATTTAACATTGATAAATTTGTTCCTTGATGATACCCCTGCCATAAGTGGATAATTTTAATAGTATAAAAATATGCAAGTGTTCGGTAAACAGGAAGTTGTCAAGTGATGAATCTGAAAATGCATCACACGGTATAGCTGACTTATATAAACACTAAAACCAAATTTCAGAAATCCTTGTATTGTAGTTCCTAAGAAAAATGTGACGAAAATTTTCAACTTGGCTATCATGTGTAAAATAATACAAGTGTTCTGTTAACAGGAAGTTGTCGTGTGATGAATCTGAAAACATATCACAGGGTATATATAGCAGACTTATATAAACCTTGAAACCAAATTTCAGTAATCCTTGTATTGTAGTTCCTGAGACAAATGTGACTAAAACATTCATGTGACGGATGGACTGACACACAGAGGTAAAACATTCCCCCCCTCCTTTTTCAAAGCCGGGGTATAAAAAAACTATTGTCAAACGGATATGTAATTTTGAAACTTTCAATATAGCTTAAGCTGATTCCACATGAATCTTGAACTTAATTAACCAACCTTGATCAGCCATATCCCATGCTTCTCTGTCAGCTGCATTATCCCTGATGTACCCCAGTACTTTATCCAATCGAATCTGTTTAGCCTTTGACCTGTAATGATAAAAGTTATTTCTATAACTTAACAAGACCTCATATTAAATAATCTTTAAACTTATGATCAGAGATTTAGGATAACCAAAGCTATCAAACAGTGGAGCTCATTCAGTTTTGATTTCATGCTCAACCCCTTAAAAATTTCTCTCACCAATGAGACACTTCCGGGTTTGAAATAACAAAGAGATTTTGACCTGTATTTATAAATGTCATTTCAATAACTTAACAATGCCTCATATAAATTAATCTAAAGATTTATGATAAGAAATTTAGGATCAGATATTAAACAGTGGAGCTCATTCAGCTTTTATTATGAACCAAACCCCTTTAATTTCTATCACAAATTAGACACTTAATAAGGGTTTGCAATAACAAAGAGTAATCTTTTTTTTTAAATGCAAAAATTATCAACAAAGCAAATGTTCAAAGAATCATCCAATATATATCAAAATAATGCCTAACAGATCATAAGATATATAAAGAAGAACTAACTTGATTCCTTTATGTTCTGTTGTACAGAATATAACTTTAGCTACAACTTTCTGTAATACAGCATTCTGTGTCCTGGCAAAGATTGTCAAAGATTCCTTCAAGCTTGGATTCTCTACTAACTGCTTACAAGTCTGAAAATATACAAAATAATATATAAGCCTTTCAAAGATTTTGGTTATTTCAATATTGATATTAAAGACTTAATAAAAAATAAATAACTGTTTACATTTGGTTCACTACTTACTATTGTAAATTTAGTGTCTTGTAAGTCTATGTAGGCTGGGTATTGATCTTTGTTTTAACTGTTCTGTGTAATAAACTGGTACATTTATTTGTAAGATCAATATCTGACACTTTAATAAAACAAGAATGTGTCCCCAGTACACGAATGCCCCACTCGCACTATCATTTTCTATGTTCAGTGGACCGTGAAATTGAGGTAAATCCTCTAATTTGGCATTAAAATTAAAAAGATCATATCATAGGGAACATGTATACTAAGTTTGAAGTCGATTGGACTTCAACTTCATCAAAAACTACCTTGACCAAAAACTTTAACCTGAAGCGGGACAGACGGACGAATGAACGGACGGACGAACGAACAGATGGACGAACGAACGGACGGACGGACGAACGAACGGACGGACGAACGAACAGACGGACGCACAGACCAGAAAACATAATGCCCCTCTACTATCGTAGGTGGGGCATAATAATCATTATCTTATCTTACAAAGTGTCAAGTTGAAAATATGAAAGACTAAAATTTCAAAGAATTTTTGTTAAAGAATGTTTCTATTTCAGTTAACACAATAATTTGTCAAAGACTTTCATCCTTTTCTATAATAGAATTGTTGTGACTTTTTGCAGAATGTTATCAGATGTGGTTTCTTTTTTCAAGATGTTGCAGAAATTTCAAAAGCCAAATATCTAAGATCATATAATTATAATTTAAAATAATGAAAATGTCAGACCCCAAAAAACAGGGAAATAAATATATATATACATAAGGGTATAAATTTGAGCAGAATTTGAGAAAGTATATTAGAGAGTTAATACATATATAGTCTTACATCTTTATTTTCAGCATAGTATAACAGAATCTTTCCAGCAATAAGATACAGTTTCTCGTCCATTGTCTTCAGCGGTAATTCAAGCAGTATATCCAAAAGCTCTTCCTGTTAAATAAAATAACAATTAATCACAAACTAGAGGCTCTAAAGAGCCTGTGTCGCTCACCTTGGTCTATGTGCATATTAAACAATGGACACAGATAAATTCATAACAAAATTATGTTTTGATGATGGTGATGTGTTTATAGATCTTACTTTACCGAACATTCTTGTTGCTACAATTATCTCTATCTATAATGAACTTGGCCCGGTAATTACAGTGGAAAATATTTTCTAAAAATCTACAAAAATTTATGAAAAATGTAAAAAATTTACTATAAAGGGCAATAACTCCTAAAGGGGTCAACTGACCATATCGGTCGTGTTGACTTATTTGTAAATCTTACTTTGCTGAACATTATTGCTGTTCACTGTTTATCTCTATCTATAATATTATTCAAGATAATAACCAAAAACAGCAAATTTCCTTAAAATTACCAATTCAGGGGCAGCAACCCTACAACGGGTTGTTCGATTCATCTGAAATTTTCAAGGCAGATAGATCTTGACCTGATAAACAATTTAACTCCTTGTCAGATTTGCTATTAATGCTTTGGTTTTTGAGTTATAAGCCAAAAACTGAATTTTACCGCTATGTTCTATTTTGAGCCATTGTGGCCATCTTGGTTGGTTGACCGGGTCACCGGACACAATTTTTAAACTAGATAATCCAATGATGATTGTGGCCAAGTTTGGTTTAATTTGGCCCAGTAGTTTCAGAGGAGATGATTTTTGTAAAAGTTAACGACGGTCGACGACAACGACAACGACGGACACCGGACGCCAAGTGATGAGAAAAGCTCACTTGGCCCTTTGGGCCAGGTGAGCTAAAAATATACATTCATGCCAAATTTTCAAGTTATATGGTTTCAAAAAACATTTATATGTTTTGGAGTTTAATATGACGTCCATTTTCACTGAAGTAGGACACATTATTATTTAGGGGTCAGCTGAGGACCACCCCCGGGTGCCAGATTTTCTTGCTGTGTTGATCCACTGTTATCTGCTTGTTGGTCAGGTTGTTGTTCTTTTGACATATTCCCCATTTCCATTCTCAATTTTATTATTTATTTAAATATGCAAAAGGGATGACACACAAATTAATCAAGCTTATACAATTCTCTCTAATGAACAATTTATAACAATATGAGATTTACGAAGCATGCATGCATACGATGCATTCTTTTTATATATTTGATTTTTAAAAAGATGATGTGTGACTATGAGAGTAAATAACTGTGTAGGTTGTCTGAAATGATATACTTTTTTTCAAATCAACTTTATTTATTCAATAAATGAACTTTAACAAATATTTCTCAGAAATGAAAAAAATATAGATAAAATAACAAAGTTTTGTGGCATTAGTATGACAAACCTGAGCACAAATCATATCTGAACTCTCTATTGCAAGTAATTCCAGTGTCTGTAGGGCATATCTTTGTGTTTCTGGATCATTACTACGACACAAATGTGTCATGGCTTGAGCTGAAATAATAATATGACATCCATATTATTCCAAAGAAATTAACTATGAAAATAATAAAATAGGTTAGAATTATTTCCCTTGAATCTTATATTATTCTCTCTGTAATCACACTGATTCTTAAACTCTTATTTTATTACAATTTCCCAAACTAATCTAGCGAAATGTAAAGTTCCAATACACATCTGATAAGCCATTAGACTGGAGAAAAAACTAATCTAACACAAATCACTATTAAACAAATGTATAAAGATTTTTTCAATCTATTCCTTTTTTTAATTTTTTGATTTAGTTTCTGTACTTTATAACATACCAGGAATATTTCTTGAAGCCAGTTGTGCTCTGATGTCTCTGTTAAATGCTAGTTCTAAGAATATACTAGCCACCGTTCTCTGACAGTATATTGTTCCTTGATTTGAAGCATAGGCCAGGTCATCAATGCTGGAAAGACAACAAGCATCAATTACACTGGGTTGGATAATATTTTACCTTAATGTGAGGCAAAACTAAAGTTAAGAACGCTAACTTATTACATCAAAGTATTTGAAACACCAAGTTTTTTGTTAAGCTGGCAACAAAAGGTTCTTAAAATAAATTAAATACAGCTATTTTAGCTTTCATAAAATATAAACAGTACTTGTGCTTGAAATTTGAGAGTGTAGACACAGGATTCCCGACTCCCCTTCTGTAACCCTATAATGCACACTTCCCTCCCTCCTACTCTAATTCCCCTCTGCCACTCTCAGAATAGAATCTGTACCAAAAAAAATCCTAGCATAAACCTTGTTTTTACTCCCTCTCTTCCCCTGTTCCTGTCCAATGAGTTTGTAGTGAACATTATTTTCAATTATTTAAACTTCTGTTTCGAAAATTTATGGCTGTTTAAACTAAATAAGCAGTGTTTTATAAATACTACATAAACTTAAGCATTTTCATTTGTTTTTTTGTTACGAAAATTTACCCATGATCAGCAACCACAGCACTTTGGTTTGAACCTTTATGCTCATTGTGCTCATCAGACTCAGACACAATTGTGTAAAGGGCACTTGCAGCTTCTTGCATCACTTTGGAATTCTCAGATCTTAGTAAGGCAGTTAGTGTCTTAACTCCACCCATCTCAACAAAGTTGTCCTAAAAGCAGTAACATTGAAGTCAATACAATATTAATAAAATATCAACTAATGAACTTTAATTGGTCCATAATAATTTGTCCAAATCATACCACACCTTGTTATTTCAATCTTATGTACACATTGTACACTATTCAGTGACTAACTAATATATATGCAAGTTTAACATTGACTTCCATCATTAAAAGCAAGAAACAGCAACAATTTGTTTCAGAAATACATAATAAAATTTTGTATGTTTTATTGTCTTTTCATTGATCTTTCCTCACCCTATCAAAAAAAATTGAGTGCTAATTAAAGAAATAAAAAAAAATTATAGTAGGTACACTGAATATTTTATTAGCTAACTGTGGCCCTATTTTAAGTTAGATTAAGAATATTTTTCTAGATTATATGACATTTTAGGACAGTTATTAAGACTCATAAACTGTTATCACAGAGATATGTCTCGCCTTTTTGTAATTTTGATTATGCAAATGTTGACATTTATCTGCTGTTATCTGCTGGTATGATCCTTACCTGTATTGATGGGATAATGAGTAGTTCTTCAATAGCCTCTACAGCATGCTCTTGAGTAGAGTCATCAGAGCTTAGAGCCAGTGACAACAGAACATCAAGTCTACAATGGCATAAATAAAAGGACAAGAAAGTGAAAATACTAGACAGATTTTTGAAACTGAAGTTGAACAGAATATCTAATTAGATTATATTATTTACTCACAAAGTTATTTCATATACTTGCAGAAAAAGGTGGTCCCAAACACATTGACTAAAATTAATTTGGCTTGTTTAATTTTCATAAAGTTTTGACAAAATATCAATTTGACCCTTAGACAAAAATATAAAATTTCAAAAATCTTGAACCACACACTTTATCATAAAATTTTCAATGGCTATGTAGGAGTTTGACAAACACTAATTTTGATCATTAAGAAGCTTAATAATTATTATTCATTTATTTAACTGATCCAACTGTGCAAAATCCTCATGGGTAGTCAATGTCGTTAAAAATCCCCATCATAATTTAACTGATGCAGTGGCTCATTTAAACTTTAACCTTTCGTTGAATAAACACAACTCATACAAATAACAATATCACTAAATGTCAGTAATTTTATATAGATTTCCCAAAAATTTGAGGTTGTGAATCCAAAGGATTATTTGTTTACTTTGAGTGGTTATAATATGATAATATATCATCTATACTTACCCATCTTCAGCAACAATCCTGAACTTGTTGTCATCTCCTGAAGCTGCCATGGCCGCTAGCTCATAAGCTGCTGTTCTCTTCTCCTTCAATCTTTAAAATCAAAATTCTCAGTTACTAATTTAAAACAAATAATATAGAAGTCTTCAGAAAATATGTTTACTTCAAACTTCAATTGATATTTTCAATTTCATGACTTTTTATTAATGATATGTGCAAATGCTAATACAAATGCATGCATACCAATATCATAGACATAACAAACTGTAATGCCAATTTAACTTTACAAGATTCAGTCATGACAAATAAACCATATTACATGATTTCATTGATAGAAAGAATGATAAACAGAGCTCAATAGTAAATCAATCATGTCTGGTATGTAAAAAAAGTTATCTTTACATCATAAACATTTCATGGAAAAACACTGAAAAATCATAATCTTATCCACTATTATTTAAGCAATTAATACGTATTTGTATAATAATCTTACTTTCCATTCCTAGCAGCCTTCATCACATCTTCAATATCTCTCTCTTGTACCAAGAATTTCTCTATGTAATCTCCTATCTACAGAATAGGAAATAACTCATTAAAGCAAAAACTAGGCAAAAAACATTTAAAGTCATTTGAAACTTATACAAGAATGTGTCCAAAGTACACGGATGCCCCACTCACATGATCATTTTCCATGTTCAATGGACAGTGAAATTGGGTAAAATCTCTAATTAGGCATTAAAATTAGAAAGATCCTACCATAGGGAACATGTGTACTAAGTTTCAAGTTGATTGGACTTCAACTTCATCAAAAACTACCTTGATAAAAACTTTTACCTGAAACTTGCACTTTCATTTTCTATGTTCAGTGGACCGTGAAATTGGGGTCAAAAGTTTAATTTGGTTTTAAAATTAGAAAGATTTTATCATTAGCAGGGTTCATACACCTTTTTAGTTCCATTTTTCCATGACTTTTCCATGACTTTTCAAGGATGTTTTATGAAATTTCCATACCCCAAAACTATAGATCAAAAAGTCATCCCTAATGCTATAAACATGCTTTTGTGTCCTTTCCATGCAACTAAATAAACAATCTTTTTAACATCCAATAATTACACAATTGCACTGAAACACAATGAGAAATACCAACATATTTATGAATGACAATACTGAGTTAAGTTTGCTAACAATGATGTAGACCTACTTGTTATCAAAGATTCTATGAAAGAGTATGACCTACACACTCATTTGAATGTCCCCTTTGGTATATGTTCTGCCTCTTTTTACAGTATAAAAGAATATATACAAATTTTGAAATATTTTAATAAACAAAGTATTAGAAAAGGTTATTTGGCATAATCCTCTTGACTGGTTGGACTTTCATCAAACAGATAATACATTGTAGACAAAAAACTATCACCTTCCTACTTAGAGGCATCATTGCCATTTCAGAAGTGACATTTGTCTACTATCCAGAAACATATTCTTAAATACCGAGACGATATCCTCACAACTTTTGTATGAAAAATTGCTCTTTACTATATGTAGGACTCTTATCAATTCAGCTCCTCTATCCATACATTATCATTAAAAGTGTTTTTCAACGGCTGTTTGGTAGCAATAACTTCGTTTTCGAATATTCCGATAGCTGGTTTCATATTTCAATACTGTTAAAGCAAATTGCACTATGAAGGGAACCAGATGCGGTTGCATATTTTCATAAACAATTTTGAAGAAACGAATTTTAAATTCTCATTTTACACTTACCACAACTGGGGCCTTGTTTTTAGCATTTGAAAAAGAAACAGTTTCGACAAAAACTACGGGGATCATTTAATTTTAGATGTTTGAAGACATGCAATAAAGATTACAGTGCAAATAATCATTTTCCATGACTATTAAAGGACTTGTCACTAAAATATAGCTTTCCATGACTTTTAAAGGCCTTTTCCCCCCTAAATAAAAATCCATGACTTTTCCAGGATTCCATGCCCCGTACGAACCCTGCATTAGGAACTAAGTTTTAAGTTGATTGGACTTCATCAAAAACTACCTTGACCAAAAACTTTAACCTGAGCGGGACAGACGGGCGGATGAACGAACAGACGGACGAATGGACGCATAGACCAGAAAACGTAATGCCCTCTACTATCGTAGGTGGGGTATCAAAAATATGATGCACATGTTTTTTTGCAACTTTTTATTATACAAAATATACTTTTTTGCAAGAAATTCTTCAATTTGTCCAAATTAAGAAGAAATTCGCTGATATGTTTTCTGTATGCAGTGAACTCAGTGTGACCTTTCTCGTAAAAATCTGGTAACTGCAATATGCATGTATCTGCCATTAAAATAAACTATTATCTTAGTATATATGTTATACACAATACCCATGTTTCTTTGTTGATGTATACTAAATATACCTTGTAAGGTGACAAACGGTAAACTATGGCTTCAAAATACGACAATTATTAGCTGCCATATTTTCACATCCTTACAGTCCTAGAGATTTTTTTTTATTTCATATTATATGATATGGATGAGTAAAAAGTGATAAAATCGTGCACAGAAGACTAATTTTATGATAAATACATGCATAAGTTCAAGAATTGGATAAACATTATTTTTCACCAGCCACTCGTTTCATATGACTTAAACAACACTCTTGGTTTCGGATAAAAAAAAATAATTCCATATCACTTCTTTGATAAATATGGAAGTATTTTCAATAAATAAGAAAAACAGATTTTTTTTAATATAAGCTCAACTTTATATTCATATAGGACATATAGAACAACATTTACTTAATACTTTCATTGTCAATATATTCTTTTCTATTAACATCCATGGTTCATATATATTTACATATAAAATTATGATTTTGAATGTCTAGTAAAAATAAAATAACAAGTTTATCCCAGATATAGACTGTTAGTGTTCTGCTTTAAATTATTCAAATTTTTTATGTCGGGGCCTTTTAAAGCAAACTTTTTTTATGTTTTTTGCATTGTTGAAGGTGTACAGGAACCTATCATTGCTTATATCCACTTTATTAGAACTCTGGTTGATATCCATCTCATATCCATCTCATTGGCAATCATAACACACCTTCTTATTTACATTTACATTAAATAAAGTTATCTTGTTTTAATTTCTTGCTACAAGCAAGTAATAATTATAAACAAAACATATCACTAGTTTCGATTTGAAATCCTACATTTTTTGAAATATCTAAGATGATAAGCAATTGTTTGCAAACACAAAATAAAACTTTCACAAACCTGCAGTCTGAAGTTAAAGAACAAAATGGCGACTATAATGGCAGCTCCAAGTAACAGGAGGGCATTAAAACTGAAGAAGATTGCTGTAAACACATGTTTGTGGGAACACTCATCTACAAACACCCAGTCTTTACAACCATGATTCTAAAATTAAAAAAATATGAGACAATTTTAAATCTATCTAAATAAATACATTCCTTCAATCAATTTGAATCAATAAATGTCATATACAGTTAAACCTTAAGTTATTTTTACTATGGATTTATTGTTATTCATGGGATACCAATATTCCTGGATATAGGGAAATAGGGAATTTAATTTTGTGGGTATAGATAAGCAACAAATTTAAATGATCAATGATATACAAATTTTATAGATTGAGTAAAATTATGGATTCAAATATCCACCATAATACAATTTTTCTTCAATCCACAATAATTGGTATCCACAGTAGTGGATATTGTAATAAGGCCAAATAAAAATATATGTGTGGTTCCAGTAACCCTACCGTCCCTACTTTTTAGTCTTAAAAATAGCCTACCCTAAAGATTTTATTGTCATTTTTCATTAAGCACTGTTAAAGTCAGAATGTTGCTCCCATAGACTCATGTAAAAAAAAAACATAAAAAAAAATCCCTAACTACCTAGCCTAACTTTTTTTTAGATGTAACTGGAACCACACATACTTTTTTATTTGAATGAATGAATTATCTTTTTATTTAATAGAAGAACATACTAATTTTTTTTATTAAATATCTATTGAAGAAAATTACCTTCAGAAATATAGGGAGCTTTAAGACAAATAGATTTAACTAAAACATGTAGGCATGGTACAAAGTGTCATCCCATTTCCGGTAAACCTCTTGTTATTTGAAGAAGATACTAAGAGTACATCTGTTTTATATCTTACCACAATACTCATCCATTGGACAGCAGAATAATACAGAGAGACTCCTAATGTTGCCATGGCTCCTACTGCATATACTACACAAAACACAAACTTCCTAAAACAACATATACCAAAATCATTACCAAATACATTTAATTACTTTTGTAGCAAGCTTCATTATTGCAGGTAACTCCCCTTTAAAGACTCTAAATTAATATAAAAAAAATATATTCATTGGTATTGTTAAGATTATTGAATAGGCTAAATAGCAACAGTATAAAATGCTAGTACAAATGTTATTTTTTAAGATTGCAGTATTATACGATTTAAATTGCCAATTTGCTATGATCACTTAATTCTTCTCACCTTTGGGTTTGCACAACAATTGAAAAAGAATGAATATATCATTACTAAATGTTGGAGGTCAAACTGGTGAAATTTCTAAATTGATTAACCAAATTTAAATATATGGTTTTGGCACATCTAATAAATGATACTTAGTAGATCAAAGTTATAATTTATTATAAGATTATGTAAAGGAGCAAGAATTTTCCTTTTTTAACAAATGCCTCAACTCAATGTCGTTCAGCTTTATCTTGATTTTACTGTTCAGATGTACTTACCAGTGAGTATAGTTTCCAACATAACCGCCAATCCTGGTAAATTGTGGACAGAAGATAACTCCAATAAGGAACAGTGGAAAGGTCCAGGAGAACGAGTACCAGTAAACTGTCAGCAGTGTTAGACAGGCTGTCAGGAAGTGCATGTACATCAAACCCTGTAATTAAAAACACATTATGTAGCCATAAAAATGCATGTAGCAAATGAAGCTTGATTCAAAATATATATACTGTATTGTTACAACAGCGACAAGACAACAAATACTACAACTCTAAGGTGAAAATACATACAGTTTAGGTACTTTTGTTCCAGGATACAATATGAAAAATACCGGTACTGGATTTCATCCAACCCAATGATTTGTGGATTTCAAAATCTATGTTTCCATACTTGAGTAAATATTATTTTTTGAAGATACTTTATTTTGTTAGAAACAGAGTAAATTGTGGTTTTATGGAAAAAGGACACTTCTTAAAAATAAATCATACCATCCTTTACCATAGAAGTTGAAAATTGCAATATTTAAAAAATATATCATTTTCAATGTTCAGTGGACCTTGAAATTTTGGTCAAAACTCTCACTGACTTAAAATTAGAAAGATCATATCATAAGGGACATGTACATGTATACTAAGTTTCAAGTTGATTGGACTTTAACTGCATCAAAAACTACCTTGACCAAAAACTAAAACCTGAAGCAGGACAGAGGATGAACAAACACAAAGACCAGAAAACATAATGTCCCTCTACTATAGTAGGTGGGGCATAAAAAGAAGGACCAAGAAGGTTCACTGTAGAACAGAACTTAGTCAGATCCTTGTTATTGAGGCGTGGTACTTATATATATTTTATTCTAATTTCAGATTGCTATGCATGTATATACACTGTATGTACAGATATGCTTTATAGCTGACTATGGGCTTTGCTCATTGTTGAAGGCTGTACGGTGAACTATAGTTGTTAATGTCTGTGTCATTTTGGTCTTTTGCGGATAGTTTTCTCATTGGCAATCATACCACATCTTCTTTTTTATATTTATTACAAAATTGGTACCATGGTTTTAATCATCACAATAAGATATTATTGGAAAACTTACAGAAAAATCACTGATAAGCTTTTCTCTAAAACAGAAGCCTTTCAGTTCTCTGTATAATGCTGACTTCACATCTTCTGTTTGTCCTGGTCCAAGGTCAAGATTCAATGTTGTACTGCTGGTTAAGGATTTAAGATCGTACACAGACTGATAAAAGATAAGAAAGTCTAAGTGTGTGAAGTAAAATATGTCCAAATTGATTACAGCTTTCAAGTACAAATGCACTTGGATGTTTTTTTAAATATAAAACACTTGAGGCAGATCTATATATTAACAATTATATATACATACACATATGGCAAAATTATAAAATACATTTGAAATAATTCTTATTCAGACTTTACTTTTCTGTCTTTTGGTATAAATTTCCTAATTTGTTTTACTAAACATTGCTAAACATGCTTAATGCAACTTCATACATACAGTGAGTTCTCCAAAAACATTAACACCATTAAAAGCCATAGAATGCTAATGAATTCAACTCCATAAGGCAAAGTTGAATTTTTTAATGTCCTTTTTGAACATATAGCTTTTCAACTGTTTAAGTTTTTAAACATCATTGGATTGAAATATTTGGCTTTGAGTATTCCTGATGAAAATAAATCAAGAAAAGGTCTTCAGACTCATATAGTTGATAAAGTGTTGATTTCTTATTTTGTCATATATGGTTTTGCCAATAACATTTTTATGAATCACTTACATCGTTCCTCTTTGACATGGGGACCATCTTGATGACAGCATTTTCACCGATGTCATAATCCTCCAGATAAAATGCATCACGCAGATATTGACCTTTGAATCTTAGTCTGAACTGATGGTCCTCTCGTCCAATCTCATGAAGGGAATGTAGAAGGTGGGCTCTGACTCTGGCTATCTTATCTGTAGGATCCACTAGAGTCACAAATGTGCGAAACTTGAAAAAAATCACATCATTAAACATGTTAAACAGTTCTTTAAAAATTCAATGCTGAAAAGTTTCAAAGGAAATTAAACAGTTAGACAGTAATTAAACTTTGAACAAAAAAATATTGAAATACTTGAATGAGGGTTAGACAAGGTTTTTTTAGGCTAGTGGCGGTCCCAAAGACAGATATAAAAAAGTAGGTTGCAGTACCTACATCAGCAGTTTTTTCCTTGGTAATAAAATGTACCTGCCTCTATTTCCAGTACATTTTTTTTTGCAGATGTACTAGCAGTTAATTTATGGTACTAGTTTTCTGAATTCTATTATAAACAAACCAAAGGGGTGACCTATTTATGTGGCCTTGAATGTGTTCATAGAGCCATCCCTGGCTGTAATACGGTATGTGACATGTGTCTACGCCTTACATTTCTTTGCTGGAAGCTGAACGATTTACTGCTAGTGCTAATATTTTAATACTTTTTTATTCCCCTCCTTTACAGAAAATCAGTAATGGAAACCTACATATTACGGATGAGTTTAGATCGAGGGTACAGAATCAGCTGAGTTGAGACGAATGGAAAAATAAATTTAACTTGTTTATATCTACAAAATGATCTAGTGGATGCCAGGCCTTAAAACTTTCCAAACTGCACAGATAAGTCTTTACACAGAATATTTAAAAATACGTCCATATTTTATTATTTATTATGATACAGATTTTTGCTAACTGAAACTCTCTACCAAATAGCCTGCTATTTAAGGTTCATCATAACAAATGGACATATATGGCCGTATTTTCACCTCAAAAACTACTCTGTGTACAGACTTACCTGTGCTGTTTGGAAAGTTTTAATGTCTAACATCCACCAGATATATAAAAGTTAAATGCATTTTGTATTAAAAGATAAAATCTTTTTTGGTTTTTGATGGGCATTTTTTTTCCTTTCTGCAGAAGGTGTAAAAATAAACAAACAACTGAATTACTTTGATACTGTCCACTCACTGACTCAGATGAACTCTTTAACTCACCTGTAGTTGTGAAGATATACTGTTTGTGGCATGGAACACACGGATTAAACCTGATTACTGGCATACAAACAAACACCATTGAAGGTACATCATTTATTACGTAACCGGAAACTCAGCATCATATATATATATAACAGTACAAAGGGAGACAAGCAGTTCACATACATTGTTCCAACACATAACAGAGTTATCTCTCTTACTATACTGATATAAAACATACATAGCAAACACTACATCTCTTCCTTCTTTTTTAGAATTGAAAACATCTTGACATTTTTGTTTTACAAATAAAAATTGAACTACCCTATGTCAATTTTGTTTAAACATAAAAATTCAAATAAACAACATTGTCAATAATATGTCAACAACAACAAAAACATTTGTTATTAATACCTTTATAACATAAATCATGTAACTTGTAATTGTTCATAATAGTACACATATTATTTCAAAACAAAATCGTCAAACTTTGACGGTAACCTTTTCAATCTGACTGGTCTATCTTTCATACTACAAGTTTCATCTTGACTAGAACTTAAACACTTATTTTCATCAAAATTGCTAGATTCATTTAAATTCTCAAAATCATCTTTGTGACTAGTAACAATTTCAGACTCTGTATTAACTACATTTTTGTTTGCATCAGATTGTGAGCAAGATAAATCATTATTTTCTTTCTCAATAAATTTCTTTAAATGTGTCACATTTCTCCTGTATTGAACACCTTGGTCAGATTCAACCAATACACTATTACCAATTTTCTCAACCACTTTAAAAGGGGATGGAACAAAAGGTGTAGACATTTTATTTCCACGGTCTTGCCCGACTAGAACTTGATCTTCGACACGAATATCACTCTCGCACGCACCACGACGCTTATCAGCATATATTTTTCCTTTTTCCTTTTGTTCGGCGTCTCGGTCGCGTACTTCAAAATCATTAATATTATAATCAATCAACTCAGGTAACTTTGTTCTGATTTTTCGACCAAAAAGTAATTCGGACGGACTTACTCCTGTTGTAGAATGAGCAGTACTACGGTACATGATTAAAAATTTACTCAATTCTAATTTCCAGTCGCGACCTTCGGCTTGCGCAATTTTGACACGCTTCATTATCGAACGATTTTGGCGCTCTACTTCGCCGTTAGCCTGTGGCCATAACGGAGTTGTTCTATGATGGACTATACCATGTTCGGACATAAAGTTCTTAAAATGTTGACTAACAAACTGGGGTCCGTTATCGGTGTGAATTGATAACGGCAATCCATGAGTCAAGCAAAATTTTGAAATCAACGACGTAATATTTTCCGTCGAAATATTCTTAGTAACAGCGACTTCAAAATAGCGGCTATAATAATCAACTAATACAAACATATAATGATTGCTCGGTAACGGTCCTAACAGATCAGCAGCTAAGTGTTGCCACGGCGCAGAGGGCAACTCGGTACGCTTTAACGGTTCTGGTTTACTAGGCTGACTAACCAATTGACAACCATAACAGCTTCGACAAAACTTCTCAATACTTTTATCTATCCCTGGCCACCAGACCTTACTTCGTAAACGCGTTTTCATGACAACAATGCCAGGGTGACCTTCATGAGCAAGCTGAAGTACCTGTTCCCGTAAACTAATAGGTATCACGATACGAGTACCCCGAAGTACTAATTGACCAATAGCACATAGTTCACTTCGAATCGGTAGATATTCTTTGAACTCGATACGGTGCCACTGACTGTGAACAAGACATTCTCGGACAGCCTTTAATTCAGGATCATTCTCGGAAGCTCTTTCGATTTCGCGTGTTGTCATCGCAACCGGTGTTGATTCTTGAGCTACAAATTTAACGTATTCCTCAGTTATATTTTCCCGATTGTCACGTGTTGTTCCTTCTTTGATCAAACGTGATAGCGAGTCGGCTATATTTTTCGGTCCGGGAATATACCGTACAGTATATGTATATGGTTGCATACGGAGAACCCAGCGCTCAATTCGAGCACATACTTTCGACTTTGTAGAGTAAATACACTCAAGCGGTTTATGATCCGTTAAGAGCTCGAACTGGCTTCCATAGATATAAACATGAAACCTTTCGCACGCCCATACCAAGGCTAGAGCCTCTTTTTCGGTCTGCGAATATCTGCGTTCCGTATCGCTTAAACTCCTACTCGCGTAAGAAATAATGCGCATCTCACCGTTTTGTTCTTGTATGAGCACGGCTCCGAGTCCAACTGGACTAGCATCTGCGATTACCTTAGTCAGTGCCGACTTGTCATAATAACCTAAAGTTTCCGCATTGGCAAGACGACGTTTTAGCTCATCGAACAACCTTTGTTCATCTTTTCCCCATGTGAACGTTGCATCTTTACGAGTAAGTGCACGCAGCGGAGCTGAAATAGTAGCTAAGTCAGAAATAAATCTAGCACTATAATTAACAAGACCTAAGAAACTACGAACTTCTGCTGAAGTTCTTGGCTCACGTGCTTCAACGACAGCTTTGACTTTAACATCTGCTGGCCCAATACCCCGACCAGACAAAACATGACCCATGAACACTACTTTGGACATATTAAATTCACATTTATCATTGTTTAAAGTAATACCTTTGTCTCTCAGTACCCTAACAACATTTTCAAGACATTTATCATGTTCAACCTGGTTACTAGCATGTACAATAATATCATCCATAATGTTATGAACACCCTCACAGCCCTGAAGGACTTGTTGCATGATATTTTGATATAATTCAGGGGCACAACTAATACCAAACATAAGGCGCTTATACCTAAACAACCCTTTATGAGTTACAAAAGTAGTTATTTCCCTAGACTCTGGTTTTAACTCAATTTGGTGATAGGCCCAAGTTACATCAAGCTTACTAAACACTTTACTAGAGTTCATATCTTGCAATAGTTCATCTATTGTTGGAATCGGATGTCGTACTCGTTTCACAGCTGTATTAGCCTGGCGCATGTCAACACATAGTCTGATGTCATCACCTAAACGTTTTGGCACGACCACTACTGGAGAAACCCATTGACTAGGTTCATTGACATGTTCAATTATATCTAAATCTAAAAGTTCATCTAACTTCTTGCCAAGTTTATCGCGCAGATTAAACGGTACCCTCCTCATAGGCTGAATAACGGGTTCAACATCTGGGTCGATAGGTATCTGTAACTGAAATGATTTCAATTTACCAACTCCTGTAAAACATTCTGGATACTTGTCCTTAATTGTTCCAGGTTCACTAACACTGTGAACAAGCTGCAGCACACCTAACTGTTCTGCTGTATTACGACTTAACAAAGCCTGACCTTTGCCTTCAATAACAACAAATTCAATATCCTTTAAAGTTCTATTGTTACATTGTACAGTAGCTGTAAATATTCCAGCGATTTTCAATGGTTCCTCACTACCATATGCGAATAAACTCTTTGTAGACTTGGACGAAACACATTTCACACGATTATCTTTTAAATAATTCCATAAATTTATTCCCATGATGTTACATGATGCTCCAGAATCAATTATCATTTTCAAATTCACATTCCCTATATTGACAACAATATTTTCACACACAGAATTTATCTGATTTACACCGATCATGCTAAATACATATTCCTCATCATCCGTGTTATTCTGTGGTTGTTCAACAACTTGACGAATCTTTCCGTGTTTTGACTTATCCTTAGTTTTACAAACTTTATCAAAATGACCAACAATTTTACACTTCCTGCATTTCTTCCCCCGAGCTGGACAGCTAGGGTCAGTCCTAATGTGACCTTCACGCCCACAACTGTAGCAAGTTGCTGTACATGTAGACTTGTTACCCGAATTAAAACTTTTGTTACCAGAATTAAAACTGTTCTTTCCATACTGTTTACCTTTTGACTGTATCATGTTGACTTGACCTTGACCTTCAATTGATTTAGCTTGTCGTTCTGAGTCTTCCATAGCTTTTGCAATACTTCTAACATTTGCTAAAGTTAGTGTCCTACCTTTCTCAAGTAATTTACGTCTGAGATGGTGACTTAAACATTTATCAATAATTTGATCTCGTATTCTTTCATCAATTGCATTTTGATTGCCAAAATCACATGTATCAGCTCTCTGTCGAAGACGCGTTATATATTGTTCAATTGTCTCTGAAGAAGACTGAATCATAGATCGAAAAATTGATCGTTCATAAGGGGCATTTGAAAGTGGTGTGAAATAAGCATCTAGCGCACTCACCGCTTTCTCATATGCACCTTCTCCGGCACCTTCCGGCAATGTGAAGAAAATGTCTTGAACATTCATTCCGGCTGTGTGCAATAATAATGCATATTTTTTATCTACGTCTGTAACCCCTTTTCCTGCGGCAAATAGTTGAAACGCCCGAAGCCATCGTTTCCAACGTGCAGACAATCCTGTCGAGTCAGAAATGTCAAAGTTCTGAATACCGCTAACATCTGGTAGTAAAACTGATCCCATTTTGTAATACAACCTTTGATTATCCTCGTCGCCAATTTAAATATACTGTTTGTGGCATGGAACACACGGATTAAACCTGATTACTGGCATACAAACAAACACCATTGAAGGTACATCATTTATTACGTAACCGGAAACTCAGCATCATATATATATAACAGTACAAAGGGAGACAAGCAGTTCACATACATTGTTCCAACACATAACAGAGTTATCTCTCTTACTATACTGATATAAAACATACATAGCAAACACTACAGAAGATACCTCTTGTCCATGTCAATTAAGGACAATCAAAACAATACAAACCGGTTTTTTACCTGAGGGAGCATCTCATAGTTGTACCACAACTTAGTTAATTTTCAGACCTTTTGCATGAAGGAAAAAAAATGCCCATCAAAATCCAAGAGAAATTATCTTTCTGAAACACAAAATATTTCATACACGGGAGTATTTTCTCCTAAACGGGAGGACGGGAGGAGACCCCTGAAAACGGGATTATTGTACTCCCGTTGGGAGATTCACATTATGAGTGGACAGTATCAAAGTAATTCAGGTGTTTGTTTATTTTTACACCTTCTGCAGAAAGGAAAAAAAATGCCCATCAAAAACCAAGAGAGATTATATCTTTTTTAAACACAAAATGCATTTAACTTTTATATATCTAGTGGATGCTAGACATTAAAACTTTCAAATTGCACAGGTAAGTCTGTACACAGAGTAGTTTTTGAGGTGAAAATACGGCCATATTTGTCTCTTTGTTATGATGGAACCTTTAGAGATAACCCCCTCCCCCTCCAGTATGACGACTGGCAAATAAAATGTTATTCATGCAAGTCATTTAGACTTTATAAGGCCAATTAAAATTAATTGATAGATTTTCATCCCCGCCCGCCCCTCTGAAATCTACCCGCCCCGATTTTTTTTATTTTATAAAATTTACGATTTACGGATTTTGTTCGTTTCCGTTACCTATAACCGTTAACATTTCATTTCATTTATAACTTCCTGTTTCAAATTTCGGTTTTGTACTTCGAAGAAATCTAACCAAAATGATTGCCGACATATTTTGCTGCTCTATGATGACAACATCATCTTCCGAGAGTAAAGATTGATAACGAGAATGATGTGAAATATTCGTGATACGAGAAAAAACGCTGTGTCCTAGTCCACAAATCGCGAGATGTCCCAAATTTATGTGATTAGAAAACTATTTTATTTAGTCCGAGATTACTCTGACGTCCAACGGGTGTTTTGCTAGACAAGCTGGGGCCCGTAGTCCCACGGCCCCAGCTTGTCTGGCAAAACAGCCGTTGGACGTCAGAGTAATCTGGGACTAAATTTTTTTATGCAATGACTTTTTACAGGAAGTTTAAATGTGAAAGACATATCCAAAGCGCAAGACTCGTGGAACCCATTGATACAGAAAACATGACTGGATTAAAAATATTGAAACACAAACACAAACTTGTTAGATTTAAATTATGACCCTATGTTGAGTTTAAAAAGTCGACTAACATACACTTTTTATTTACACAAGCCCTTAGATTTTACCTATGACTGTCTTTTCTTGTTGAATTAAAACAGAAAATGCCCAAATACCCCAAAAGAGTCATTAAACAACAATTTCTTTTTTTTTTTTTTTTTTAAGTTCATGTTTTACATGGTAATTATATTTTCATCTTGCCTAAATGCATAAGTACCATTCCTATTATTTTCAACACTGTTTAAGTTTTGATTTTATTGTTCTCGTAATAATTGTATTGCATAACAATGCATTTTCTTCATTTTATGGGAACTAAAACCATCGTTTAGAAACCCAAATACATTTAGTGTAGAAAGTCCAACTAAAGAGATCATTTCTACACGTTTTTGTTTTTTAATTTCTAAAGCCGCAATTAGAGACATTTATTCTAGGATTTGAAAGATAATGTAAGATTCCTCATACCTGTGCATACATGATATAAGCTTATTATTACACATGCATATATGAAGAACTCGTCACAAAATGGTTTCATATGAAATAAAATTTAAAAAATAAAATCCTCCCACCCGCCCCATTTTTTTCAAAAATTTGGATGAAAATCTACTAATTAATTTTAGTTGGCCTAATAGTAAATACTATGAAAAAAATATATTATATATCATACAAATTTGGAAAGGAAAAGAAGCAAATAATTTATCTAAGGGAATGAAAATAGTTCGTAAATGCTTTAAAATCATTAGGATAGGTCTAATAATTAATCTTTAAATTGAAATATATAATTAAAATTTGTTTACATACAGGGAAAGCCTTATTTTCAACGTAGATAATCATCTTTTTCTCATTTTTTGCCTTCTTTCATTTCATTGTTTACATGTGCCCTTGGAAATCGGAAGTGACGGACTAATATTGCGGAGCTTTCAACAAAGCGAATTTAAAAAAGGGTTGCACTAGTGACAGGACGGTAGACCGGACTACATATAAATAGTCATTTCTTTTTTGTTATTCGGTAGATTTGTTTAATATTTGTAGACCTTAAAGATATTAAAATATCTTTCATGAAAATAAAAAAAAAAAAAAAAAAAAAAATATTTTGGAGCAAATAAAGTTGACCGTACGATAAAATTGAGAATGGAAATGGGGAATGTGTCAAAGAGACAACAACCCGCCCAAATAAAAAAAACAACAGCAGAGGGTCACCAACACGTCTTCAATGTAGCGAGAAATTCCCGCACCCGGAGGCGTCCTTCAGCTGGCCCCTAAACAAATATATACTAGTCCAGTGATAATGAACGCCATACTAATTTCCAAATTGTACACAAGAAACTAAAATTAAAATAATACAAGACTAACAAAGGCCAGAGGCTCCTGACTTGGGACAGGCGCAAAAATGCGGCGGGGTTAAACATGTTTGTGAGATCTCAACCCTCCCCCTATACCTCTAACCAATGTAGTAAAGTAAACGCATAATGTAGTAAAGTAAACGCATAACAATATTCACACTCGCCTTTATACGCTACCGGACACCTCAGACCGCACACAATTACGAACGATTTCTGAACTGTGATTAATATTTATTTATGTAGACTACTTTTCTTGAAATGTTTATACGTTAGAATTGAAGTTGTATGCATGAAGGCTTTCCTTTTGCATCATATCCCCATCCAATTTTCCATTCATTTTAGGATAATTTAGTAAGATTTGCGTGACATCGTTTTACAAGACAAGAACAGAACCAGGAGATATTTTTCTTTCTATATATTAACAAAATAAGGCTTATCTTTATGTTTTTTTTCAATATAATTTGTAGGCCAGATTGTTGTTCTTAAAATATTTTCAAAACGATTTTGTCATCAACATTCACCAAGTGCACATGAATTGTATTATCATGAAAACAAGGGAATTTTACTAGGGTTTTTATTTATAGAAAAATTTATTGATTAATATAGATAAATATGATTTCAGAGAGCAAAAATTGAAAATCGTTCGTAATTGTGTTTAGTCGTAATTGCGTACGATGAACGGCAACAAATGTTTATATCTCTTTTGTTTTACAATATTTGTTCAAGAAATTCAGGAATCTGTGAGATTTATAAATGAATTATACGAAAATATAAATTTTAAGTAAAAAAAAAATGTTTTATTGCTAAAAAAGTTGACCGGATGGTATTCACATTCGCCGATATATGCTTTAAATATATTGAAATGATCAACACAAGTGTTAATATCTATTTTGCTTTACGATATTTAGGAATCTATGAGATCAATAAATATATTATACGAAAATATAAACTTCATGATAAACAAAAATGTTTTCTACCAAAAAATTTGACCGGACGGTGTTCACATTCGACGATGTACACGTTGAGTAACTTTGTGTTCGATGCCCGTATAAGGTTTCTCCATGTTCCTTTATTTTCTATTATAAAGGAACTTAACACGACTTTATGCAAATTTACTCCTTCTCACTTAATTTAATTCATGTCACCTATCTAGTTTTATCTACAAAAATGAGACAGCCAGACTGAGTTTAGTATTCTTTAATAAAAAGTTCAATTCTCTGTAATCTTTGATTGGATTCTGATTGCCAATTGATGATATAAGATAATTCAATTGAATATATTTGATGTCTCAGGTGTGAAAACTTAAATGACATGATTAATGTCTTGATTGGTGATTTCGACAGATGTCACAGATAGTAATCTTATTAAATAATAAATATTTTAAATATCAGGTCTTCTAGTGTGCTGGTGAACATACTCAAGTCAACATTTTGGGCTCAAAGTTTTTTTTATATAAAGTATATATTTTTGTATAATATATTTATTAATCTCACAGATTCCTTAATTTCATGGAGAGATATTTAACATGTGTCGATCAGTTTAATATATTTAAAGCATATATATATCGGCATAAGATCACACACCAACTTATAGCAGTCGACCCAAACCTTTACCTCTCACCACAGCCAGTCAAAATCACCAGATTCACCAATTCACTACAATATCAAACTTTCAGCACCAGAACAGATTACTTTAAGTACAGCTTTTTCCAAACACAGTTGTACTCTGGAATTCACTACCACAAAACATCATTAGTGTAAACTCTTTGGATCAGTATAAAATACTGATCCAAAGTCAGTATATTTAGTCATCCACCCTGTTTGTACATATGTAAATGAGTTATTTTGTTTTGTTTTTTTGCACAAATTTAATTTTTGAATAATGCACTCATTAGATTGATATTTTTTATTAAGTGTCTGTTTGCGATGCGCCGACGTATCGTGATCAATGTGCACGTGCTGATGGATCGTCGTACGATGTAGATGTAGATGTAGAACTGTGAATTCCGTCCGGTCAACTTATTTTGAGAAAAAACTCTTTTTTTTTACTATAAAGTTTATATTTTCGTATAGCATATATTTATAAATCTCCCAAATTCCTTAATTTCAAGGACAAATATTGTAAAAGGAAAGAGATATTAACATTTGTGTCGATCATTTCAATATATTTAAAGCATGTATATTTCGTCGAATGTGAATTCCGTCCGGTCAACCTTTTTTGAAGAAAACATTTTTATCTGTATCTGTATGTATACGTTGAAGATACCAATTCTGGCTTTTACTCAACGGAAGAGAGAGACACCTATTGGCGGTGTTGGAGAGCAGCCTTGAAGCTCTCAACTGTATCTGCGCATACAATACGGTCTTCCAGCTGGTTCCAGTGTAGGATACTCTTGACGAAGAAGGAGTTCTTATATGGATCGGTGTTGCTAGGAATAGTTTCTAGTGCCTTAGAATTGTTCTTCACTGAATTTGTCACTATATTGGCACTTACAAAATTGTCAAATGTTTTGGGTTTGATTTTCCTCTTAGGTTTACTTTTAACAAGAAAATCGTCGGGATTAATAGCTGGGACCAACCCCTCAACCACTTTGTACAGAAATACCAGCCGTTGACTTGTTCTTCTCATTTGTAGGTTGTCTAGTTCTAACTCGGCTAGCATTTTGGTGACTGACCCCTCCTCTCTAGACCTATAGTCGCCTGTAATGAATCTAGCTGCTCTGCGTTGTATTCTTTCTAATTGATTTATATCATGTTGTGTATATGGGTCCCATATTATGGCACCATATTCCATAGTTGATCGTACTAATGATATATATGCGGTCTTCTTGCAATCTTTTGGGCAGAAGCGTAGATTTCTCCTCAGAAAGCCGAGTGTCGAATTGGCTTTCTTGGCTACATTTGAGATGTGCGTGGTCCATTTTAGGTCTTCTGATATTTGTAAGCCTAGATATGGGTTGTGTTGGACTTGTTGTAGTACATGTCCGTCTAGGCTGTACATCTTCTGGCTTTTGTTTTTGATGCTAAGTATATAGCACTTCTTTGCATTGAAGCGCATGCCCCAGTTTTTGGCCCATACTTCTAGGTTTTGGAGGTCTCTCTGTAGGAGTGTGTGGTCATGTTGACTATTTATGTTCCTGTACAGGAGGCAGTCATCTGCGAAAAGTCTGACAGATGATTGTACTGAATCTGGAAGGTCGTTAATGTGGCAGAGGAAGAGAAGGGGTCCTAGTACTGTACCTTGTGGTACACCGGAGTCAACTGAAGCTTCTTCTGATTCCTCCCCATCTACGACGGCTTTCATTTTCCTTTGGGTTAGGAACATCTCCAACCATTTGTTTAGTGGTCCTCTTATACCGTATTCATTCATTTTGTGCAGTAGTTTGTTGTGTGGCACAGTGTCAAAAGCTTTGGAGAAGTCCAGGATAGCTACATCAATTTGTTTTCCTGCGTCAAAGGCTTTCATGAAGTCATGTAGTGTGACTAGCAGTTGGGTTTCACAGGAATAGCCTGACCTGAAGCCATGGTTTAGTGATGTAAGTACTCTGTGCTTCTCTAGATGTTTAAGTATATGTCTACAGATAATATGTTCCAGTAGCTTGCACGGTACAGATGTTAGTGACACTGGTGTGTAGTTTTCTGGTGCATGTTTATCTCCCTTTTTGAAGACACTTGATATATTTGCATTTAGCCAGTCTCTTGGTAATGTACCAGTGTTGATGGATTTCTGGAATATCATTGTAAGTCCAGGTGCTAGTTGTTTTGAGCATTCTTTCAATATACGGTTTGGTATGCCGTCTGGACCTGATGCCTTGGATGTATTCAATTTTTTCAGCAGCTTTTCGACTCCATCTGTTTTTATGTCTAAAGGAGGTATTGTGCTTTTTATATGCTTTGATGTTGTTGGCAGAGTTTTGTCTTTATCTCTTGTGAATACTGAACTGAATTGTTTAATAATTAATTCTGCTTTCCCTTTGCTGTCATTGATTAGGTGTCCATTGCTTTTAAGGGGTGCTATTCCTATGTTGTCCTGTTTTCTTGATTTTACATATTTCCAGAAGGGTTTTGAGTTGTTGTTTTCAAGCCCTTCTAGGATTGTGGTGTTGATGTAGTTGTACTCAGCTTTTCTGATTTGCCTCTTACATTCTTTTTGAAAATGCCTATAGTTGTTCCAGTTGTTGGTTTCTTTTGCCTGTTGATATAGCCTTGTTTTCTTTTTAAACATTTTCCTGATTTTGTGGTTGATCCAGGGAAGACTGGTTTTAGATCGGATGAGTTTTGATGGTATATGGTTGTCAAGGTTCGAAAAAAGATCTGTCTTGAACTTGTCCCATAATTCCTGTACTGTGGCGCCTGTATGGTACATTTCAATGATGTTGGTTGAAAGTATGGTCAGGTCTTTGTGTAGATCTTCCCATTTTGCTTTGGAGTATATGTAGCATTTGCGTGGCTTCTTACTCTGATAATGTGGTTTTGTGTCGCAGTCTGTTACAATCATATCGTGGTCAGATATTCCTGGAGCATTAGAGGATGTTTTGATAAGTGACGGGTTTGAAGTCAGCACTATGTCCAGTAAGTTATTGCCTCTTGTTGGTGTTTCGTGTATCTGTGTTAGTGAGTGTGATATGATAACTTCCATTAGAGCTCTTTGGATTTCCTTGTCTTGTGCATTTTGATTTACGGACATGGTGTTCCAGTTTATGTCTGGGCAATTGAAATCTCCAGTTAGTATGATGGTTTGATTTTTGTTTGAAATATGGTCTAATGATTTATCTAATTCCTTTATGTGTTCCATGTTCCTGTGTGGCATATAGAATGAGCCTATTGTGAGATCTTTTTTGTCTTTCATTTGTATCTTTACCCATTCTATCTCACATTTTGTTACAAACTCTGGTTTTTCAATTGCAATGATGTCATTTTGTACAAGGATGAAAACACCGCCTCCCAGTGTACCTCGATCATTTCTGTAGGCTGTGTAGTTTTCTGGAAACACTTTACTAGATTTAATTGCATCTTTAGTTGGGTTTTTTCCAGGATGTTCTCCTTTCAGCCAAGACTCTGTGACGCAGATGATGTCAGGTTTGATGTAGTTGACTGCGGCTGAAAATTCATATGTCTTGTCCTTGATGCTTCTACAGTTCAGTGTAAGGACTCTTAGGTTTTGTTTCTTTGGTATATTGAATACGTTGCTGCTGTTTGTTCTGTTTTTGCTTTTATTACTCTTTGATGTGTTATTATTCATTGAATTATTTCCTTTTGGACTGCTGGTTTTTAGCGGACTGAATGCATTTGACGTAATTGATTCGAATGTGCTGTTGTGGGTTAAAGGATCATAATAGTTTGAAGTGTTCAATTCGTAACTGTGGAAAGTGAAAGTAGAAACGTTGATGCTTTCACATTTACAACATAGCCATTGTACATTAGATCTTTGCAGTAGGTCGTAGTCTGCAGAACATAGTTCTATACATGTTTTGTGATGCCAGATGTTACAGTCATCACAGCATACTCCTTCGCAATTCCATGTGACTGGGTGTTCACAAAGTCCACATGGGTAGATACTTTGTTGTTTCGTTCTTTCGTTATTTAATATAAAGTTTATATTTGCATATCAAGTAGTTATTGATATCGTAGATTTCTTAGTTTCGTGTAAAAATATTGTAAAACAAATAAGATATTAACACTTTTTTATCAGTTCAATATAATTAACGCGTACAGTACATCGGCGGATGTGAACACCGTCCGGTCAACTTTTTTAGGAGAAAAACATTTTTTTTACAATAAAGTTTATATTTTCGTATACATTATTTATTACTCTCACAGATTCCTGAATTTCATGGACAAATATTGTAAAACAAAAGAGATATCAACACTTGTTGTCGAGGAGTTGAATATATGTGTAGCTTATATCGGCGAGTGTGAGTACCGTCCGGTCAACTTTATTTGCTCAAAAAAATCTACCGAATAACAAAAGAGTTATGACTATTTATATCTCGTCCGGTCAACCGGCCTGTCACTGTCCGGGAAATCGTCCTGTCATTAGTGCTGATGACTGAGAGACAATAACAATCAAAACCAAGGAGTAAACAAAGACTCACAAAACCAAAGGACATTTACATCAACAGTTATAAATAATAATTAAAAAACAACACGAACTTCACTAAAAACCGGGAATAAAATCAGGTGCTCCGGAAGGGTAAGCATTTCCTGTACCGTATGTATACGGCACCCGTCGTGTTATTTCTTTGTTCAGTTCGGTAATGAGGAAGAATATCATATATGATTTCTGACACACTTTTGTCATAACATGATAATGGCCAATCAGCTCATGATGGCGACCGTAAAATTTCTTGAGTGATGACCTTAATTTGATTGATTCATAGCCCTGTCTTAGCAACTTTTGAGAAAGCAATATTTCTCGTTCAACAAAATTAACGTACTTTAAGCTAGCTCTAGAGTAACGTATCAATTGAGACACATATATTCCATATGTTGGTGCCGCTGGGATGTTGCTACACAGAAATAGAAAATTGACTATAGGGAAATTAAAATCATCGCGTTTGTCATAAATTTTGGTATTCAAACTACCATCAGTAGTCATTTTGAGAAGAGATCTAAATATGAAGCAGATTTATCTGTGTAGACAGTATCTTTAATTTCAAGTTCACTTGGATATACTAAATGTGAATTACGAACTATTGGAAGAAACAAATTTCGCTGAAGGTCTATATTTTTTTATAAAGATTTTCCGCCATAAAATAGCCAATAGTGATAAAAGTTGCATAAACTGACATCAATAACCATTTAATAAAAAGAGGAGCGATATTCATTACAAAAGACTACACATCAAGGGATGAAGGATGTATGACTAAATCGCTATCGCAACTTCAGCTTCCGTCACTACAATCAAAACAACAACAACAATCGGACTAATTTTCTTTTTCAAAGTGGGTGAGGGGATGATACCAGCGCTTCCACCAGACGATCTTATTAAATTTCACAGACCCAAACGGCAAATAAAAGCAAAAACATTTGATAAGTTTAATTTGTATCCAAGAACATTATAGACCAACAAGTCCGTAACAACAACGAGCGGTCATAAATCCAAATAGCAAGACTGACCAGTACAAAAACTCTATTTTGTGCGCGCTGCGGTAGATTGGAACCATCTAGAGGATTCGGTAGTGTACGTCACTACAACCGAGGAGTTTAAGTCCGCACTCCTCAGCAAGCGCGACTAACTTAAGCGCTGACCAACCCGTCACACAATAGCCGAAAGGAATCTGTGACGTACCCATCCAGATACAGAAGTGGGAAACACAGATACAGAATCTGCCATGTTTTATTTAAGACGTTTTATACACCAATCATTACTTAACTAAACAGAAATCATTTGACTGAATTCAAATTTGACTAAACTGCAGTGTTTTCATCACAAACATAATTATTTACTGTCTTTTGCATTATTACTGAAAGAGGGACGAAAGATACCAAAGGGACAGTCAAACTCATAAATCCAAAACAACTGACAACGCCATGGCTAAAAACAAAAAAGACAAACAAACAACAGCACACACGGCACAACATAGAAAACCAAAGAATAAACAACACGAACCCCTCCAAAAAACTAGGGGTGATCTCGGGTGCTCCGGAAGGGTAAGCAGATCCTGCTCCAACCCGTCGTGTTGCTTATGTGATAACAAATCCGGTAAATAGTCTAATTCGGTAGGTCACATTCATGAAAGGGAAGGGGATTGTAGTTACGACGTAAGGAACATGTCCGATATCATTTGTGAAACGGTTATTCCATAACGGTCAACCAACTCGTGATGGCGTCCGTAAAATTTACGAAGGGATGATTTCAACTTCACCATTTGGAACTCTTGGTTTAATAGCTTCCTTGTGAGCAGCAACCCTCTATCACGAAAATCATGATAGGAAATGCAAGCACTGGAATATCGTATCGGTTGGGAGATGTATACACTGTTTGCAGGTGCTGCTGGAATGTTGCTACTTAGAAATGGAAAGTTCACAATTGGAAAGCTGAAATTATCTCTTTTGTCGTAAAGTTTTGTTTTCAACCGACCCTCAGTGTCAATTTCTAGATGTAATTCAAGATATGAGGCCGACTTAACTGTACCTGTAGTATCCTTTATCTCTAGCTCGATTGGATAGATGCGTTCCACATAGTCACCAAATTTTGAATTATTTAGTGAAAGAACATCATCTATATAGCGAAAAGTGGAGTTAAAGGATATTGCTAACTTCTTATCTTTCTTCCTAACAAGTTCCTGCATGAAGTCGGCCTCATAATAATAAAGAAACAAGTCGGCAAGTAGAGGGGCACAGTTTGTTCCCATTGGAATGCCGACAGTCTGTTGAAAAACATGTCCTCCGAACGTAACAAATATGTTGTCAATCAAGAAATCAAGCATCTTGATAATATCAGTTTCAGAGAATTTTTTGTTGGAATCAGAGTGATCCTTTACAAAGTAGGATTTATCCCTCCCTAAAACAAGATACTTGTATCTACGTTGACCATTCTTTTTTACGAAGCAAAGCAATACCAACTCTTTCAATTTGTCTTTTAGTTTGGAATGTGGAATACTAGTATAAAGAGTAGAAAAGTCAAATGTTTTGATACTGTTGAAAGATGAAAGATAGTTAGATTGTATGTACTCTAAAATATCTTTGGAATTTTTAAGTATCCACATCTGATTCACGCCCCCTCTAGAATAGGCAGTTTCACAATAACTTTGAAGCCCGTCTTTGATTGCTGATAAAATAGATGTTAATAATTTAAAAAGAGGTTTCGTGGAACACTTGGAAGACCCAGCAATATACCGTTGTTTGTAAGGACACTAATGTAGTTTAGGTGTCCAATACAGTGATGGCAGATCCAGTTCGTTATCTTTGGTTGAAATTCCAAAGGAACACAGAACAGACCTATGATTATCCAGGATTTCCTCTTTGGTAAGTGTCGTGAGGGTATATGTTGAGTTTCCAAATGAATTGTCAATACCTAATTCGTTTATCAAGCAGTTAATGTAATGAGTTTTACACACAAAAACGATGTTGTTTGGGGCTTTATCTGCGGGGACAACAACATATTTGTCATGGAGGTAGGATAGGTGTTTTGCAACATTTGGGTCTTTAAAGATTGACGTAGCATAGGCATTGATAGACCCATTCAGTTTCTTAATTCTGATTTGTATCAACGACCTCACTGCCTTAATCCATTCGGAAAGAGAGTCTACGTTTTCATTTTCGCGCTTAGCCCATTGCCTGGCATAATCCTCAACTGAATCCATGAATTCGCCGCTGGACATATAAAACAAAAGTTGAAAATCTGTAAATCTTTTTGAGATATTCCCGTCTGTTAACTTATTCTGAACTGCTAAGACATTAAATAAATCCAATAGACACATTTAAAAAGCCGCATTTTTAAAGCTACGATTTTTCTTTCGTTTGTTAAAGGTGACAATGTAGTATTTCCTGGTCCATAAAGGATTATGATAATTTTTTTTGATAGAATTTTTTTCACTTTTGAACACTGCTCAGAATTCTACATAGCACACAGTTAACGGAAGTACTTTCATTATACTATTCAGCAACGAATTTGAATATGAATCATGAGCGTTTATTTATATTTGCTATCTTAAAAAAACATAGGGCAACAAGTTTCTTTAGGTCTGTTATTATGCAGTGAATACAAAATTAAATGTTTTTTCAAAAAAAAAGAAAACCAACATTTCCACCTGACGTATGTAAAATTATTTCATATTTTTCTACAACTGATTCATCCCTCAGTTTAGGAATATTTTGGCCACGAACATCACTGAAGAGACATGTATTGTCGAAATGTGCATCTGGTGGAGAAAAAATGGTACCGTTAATGTTATTAGGAAAGTATGTTCAATTGGTACTGTATGTTTTGTCCAATCACACAGTTCAATTACATTGACTTAAGTAGAATACACACAAGAGCAACCTAAATTCCGGAATGCAAATACTACCGTGCAACCTTAACAGTAACTCTGATAAATGCCATCTAAAAAATACATATTTTAAAAAATGGTTCGGCGAATTGCGAAAAAGTGACACAAAAGTAAAGTGATAGAAGTTGGACAAAGCGGCATAACTTAGATACCTGTTGGTAAGAATTGTTTTAAAAAAAAATGCGTTTTAATTAACTAGGACTGTTCTATTCTTTGTTTGAAGTACTGAATATAAAAAGTCTAACGAAAAATAAGAATTTTTATTGATATTCACAATCTGTGTATACATGTAAGAGCCAAGTCTTAAAGTTGTAATAGTCATTATGTGTTTTTGATTTAATATGCTATTTATTCACACAATTTTGTTAACCATTTTAAATTTTGCACATTACGACTAAGACCGTAGATGCCCGTGTTAAAGATCCTAGCTGTTGAAAGAAAGTTACCGTTTCAATAATATGTCATGTCATCAAAAAAGGTCATTGAACAGTGATACCGATCCCTATCAAAACAGATTTAATACAGAAAATTATCTTCACCGCTGCATTTATTTTACATAGCTTTGATAACAGACAATACGGTATTTCAATGTTGAAGGTCGTACGGTTGCCTAATATTCTAACATCAACTTCGTTTAAAGTTTGATTGATATTTGTCTAATTGGCAATCATATTATATATTCTTATTTTTAAATAGCAAAGAATTTATTTATAGTTGAAAAAAGTCGTAGTTTACATGATTTAACAAAAAGGCGGTACAAAAACCTATCGAAGGCGAGCAGTTGTGCAATATACAATTGTCTTCAGATTGTTTGGTCTTGTTGATAATAGAGAGTAAAGAGGAAATCATCTCGTAATTTCATTCAATGTATGATTATTAGCTGGTGTGTACAAGAACTGAAGACGAAAAAAAAGCTGATATGATAAAGACATTTTATTGAAAATACTAGTGTAATACAGAAAATACATAAAATAAGGGATGATGCTTAGCATGAGCGCCTATTTACAAAGAGTATTGGTGTCAACGAACTTAAGATGTTTAAATATCGCTTTATTACACAGTCAGAGCAACAGTTTTTGTCGTATGTTGCCCATGTAATCCAATAGCTGTTATTGTGATATAGATATTCATTCCACTCAAGAATTTAACTCGAAGTGGGACATGCATCACTAGAAATTCATTTGTCGTCTCCTGCCACTGTACAATATCCGCCCCATTCACAGCTGTTCCTACAGACACTTCATAGTACAAGGTAAATGCAGAGGTAAAATATGTATCCCAGCTTATGGTTAAAGTTCTGTTCTTTTCAGACATAGTAATGGAATTTGTTTCTAAACATATATAATGCAGCCAAATTAGGTATTCATATAATGATATTGTATTGTCATTAAAATATATTAAAAGAGCTTATGAGAAATACGCTCAAAACGACAAAAAAAGGGAGTCCGAAGCTTCTTGCCTTTGTTAGTCCTTTATATTTTTTTAATGTTAAATCAATTATTTGTTTTGTATAACATACATTTTCAACGTTCTGAACTAGTATACATTTTTATTTAGGGGCCAACCGATGGCCACATGCAGGTGCGTATTTTTCTCGCTGTGATAAAAA
Source organism: Mytilus galloprovincialis (assembly GCF_965363235.1). Taxonomy (NCBI): domain Eukaryota; kingdom Metazoa; phylum Mollusca; class Bivalvia; order Mytilida; family Mytilidae; genus Mytilus; species Mytilus galloprovincialis. The sequence goes on along the minus strand of NC_134850.1, from coordinate 39,093,087 downwards.
CCCATTGTCGGACTTCGGCTGGTATCTGCTCTTTGGTCGGGTTGTTGTCTCTTTAACAATTCCCAGTTTCCATTCTCAAGTTTTAAATAACATAAAGTTGGCAACAAATTTCATGTGTCTATACATTATGTCGATCTCTAAATGTCCCCAGTCTAAACGTTCTTTTGATCTAATTCATGTCTTTATTATATTTTCCCCGTTTGTTTTCCTTAATTATTTATTATCTTTATACACCATTAACCCGTAAACTTTTAATTGAGCTGAAATGATTATTCTAGGTATCAAGTATGCACTGATTTCTTAACTATGATTTTATTATGGTTAATGTGCATATGCGGTAGATTTTTGTCTTCTTTTTGCATTGTACTTGTGCTTGTTCATTTACACATGTTAAAGACCCAATCAATTACAATAGAAGATTAAATCAGTGACAATATAAAAAAGCATTAAAAACATCAATGAAATAGATAATTGTCATTTCCAAACTTTTGAGCGTTGTTGCTCAGTACCTGGACGTCATATAAGTTCATATGTTTCTTCGAGAAAGATTGATTGCTTGATTGGTAATTAACGCCACTTTAACACTATTGTGCTACCCAGTGTAAGCTTATATTGGTGGAAGAAGCCGGAGTACACCCTCCCCCTTCCATCCGAGATTCCAACTCACAACTGCAATGTTGACTGGCTAGTGATCGAGTAGTTGGACTGCTTAGCAAATTGTCGAGAAAAAGACAAAAGTATCTTAAGTAAGAAAACGGAAAAAATACCTGAGACTCTAGGATTTTTAGTTGACACAGAAATATTTGTTGATACAGGTTGACTGGACATGAATGCATTATTAATTGCTGATACTCTGGCTACATACTGTTCATCATGCAGTTCAAAACCAGTCATACTACAGTACATTACACCATCATGATCATAAAGAACAGTCTTTGATAATGAAACCGTCTTGTCTTGGTTTTCAAATTTAACCTAGAATATATAAGGTATACTTCATCATAATGTGATGATGATTTCTTTCTGTCGTGACCGTCTAATCAACCTTTTAGAATGTTTTGTCAAACAATGAATGTTTAACAATTTATCAAGATGATTGTTAATAGAAAGAAGTAGTATGAATTTCGAAAACCTATGTATAGTATAATGGTACTTTTCATATCTAATCATTACAAAAAAAGGTGTTTTGTAAGAAAGGTTTTCCTAATGTTTAACATGCAAGGAACTACACCTTTTGTAGATAAGGAACCCAACTTGTACCTAAGACATACTACTTTTACACTAACTGTTAAACCTGTTGTCCAATTATCAAACATTTGCTTTTGTCTATTTATCTGATTAAGCTTAATTAGGTTCTTTCTCGCTTCCTAAGCATTAAAATCTAATACTTTATTCTCCCCGTGGTAACGAAGTAAGATGGACCATTTGATAGCAGATATATCTTGTTCAATTCGGATAGATATATGTACTGTATTAAATGTAACGTAACTTAACTTCATACTTCAAGAAGACAATAATAATACATGCCCTCGTTGAGTAAAGGGTAATACATGTTTTTTTATTTTATTTCTTGTCCTAATTATTACACCTCGCCTTTATGTGTTGAATAGTAACACAAAGATGAAGCTGTTTAACCATCGAAAATGAAAACGCAAAAAAAGGGATACTAATGTTGATAGATATTAGTTGATCGGTCCCAATTTTTAATAATCATCATTCAAAACAAAATGCATTAGGACGATTGCGATTTAAACCATTCCATGACCTCTTTTCAATCGTAAGGTGAGAAATTGACCCGTTGTTTATATAAGTGTTTACTTCGTTGATATTCAATTGAGTTGCAATGGGTATACACACATCGTTTTCATCAACACGCTTTGTTTTAATGCAAAACTTTCATCATAAATCTGAAAAGGTAATAAAAGTAAATACAATAAATATTGGGGAGCATTAACACTTAAATATATTGTATATTCAAATATTGTAACCGACAGTAATATTATAATATTATGTGTTTAACGTATACCCGAGATTATCTACTTACAAGAAATGAATCTAAACCTGATTTATCATGAAAGCCCATCCACTTCAACCGCACAGTAGAGGTGTTTCCATGGAAGTTTGATTTACTTTTGTATTCTGTAATTGGTTGGTCCAGAACTTGAACCTGAGCATTCTGTATAGATGGAGGACTGTCTGATATTGTAACTCCATCTGATGATTTCTTTGAGTGTAAGCCTGCCTTATTGTGACACCGTAGAGTTACATAAACCGTCTTTGATGACAACACACTATGGTCAAATACTTTAGACACAGATGACAGTTCGGCCGATATTCTGACAAACGCTTGGACCTCATTACCAAATTCACTAAAACCTATGAATAAGATTTAATTTTTAAGTGCGGAACTACAATAAAAAAAATTGGAGACATCTAAGTTTTCTTAGAGCAATGACATGCTTTAATGTTTGCTTTTGTAAATACATTTTCCGATTGTAAATTTTACATGCTTTATTGCACAAAACGTTTTTCTGCCGTTACCTGAATTTAATCTTTGATATACTACTTGTGCAGAACTATTTAAACTCAAACAAAAATTTACATAACAGAAACAGGTTTCTTCGGATGTATATATAGTTACATTAAATGTGCAACAAAATTCAATCTATAATCATCATCTTAAATACAATGTCGAACGGCTTCAATTTACTGCTTTGCTGATATCAGTTGAACTTTTTCATAATTGCTTAGAAAAATATAGGTTTCAAACTAGTTGATTTTCGGATTCCGAAAGTTCATTACAAATATCATGTGATTATTTTATGAAGCAGTAAAACTTACCAATTGCCCATTCACAATACGATAATCCAGACTCCAAATCTTCTACCCTCCAGTTAGCAATGATTTCATCCGTTGTTTGACTGTCTATGTCATAACCTATATCATATAACATAAAATAAGGACTGATTTAAAAATGAAGTGACTAGTCGCATTAAATTTTCACTTTTCGCTTTTTTTTATAATTTTATTACTTTCTGTTGTAGAGGACTAATTAATGCAGCTCACTTTTTTTTTTACTTGATGACACATTATTATACAATTAAGAAACATTTGCAAATATATTTGGAAGTTGTATATTCATATACAAAAAAAACTGACATATCGTTATTGTTAAATACGCATAATCAAAGCGACAGTTTGACTCTGCTTTGTTATTACTATTCCGTCTTTTATTTACTTTCTAAATTAAAATGTTACTGTTGGTAGCTGCATTGTTCAGGTTTGTATTGTGTGTTATAATTCTACGACATAGGGTCTGTATAAGGTCCCCCAGCTTTTGTGTTTATATCAAATCAGATACAACAGTAGTTTGTTTGTATCGATATTCAAATCTCATGATTCCATTTCATAGATGCAAATTAAGGTAGTAACCAAAAACAATGGGAACTGCATTAACTCAAAAAGAAGCTATACCGAGTATATCGAAAGGGTGAGCGACTACTAATCTTGTTTCATTCGCTATGAGAAGTCCGCATTGCGACACAATGTCGAAATCAGCTTTAGACTAATTTTCAGATCGGACTCTACATACATATACAAAGATCTAAGATTGCAATTGCAGTTTGGCTGTATCTACTATAAAAATGTATAAATTAATCGTAAATATTTGATTGTGCGAGACTACTGATCCGTATGGAATGTCGTGCTTGAAATTTTTTCCTCGTTATCCTTTGTACGAAATGCATCACTTCGCACAATTCATTTCCTTAACGAGTTTTATTTACCTGTACATTTATTTCATCATTTTTGGGAGTTTGATTTTGTTTTGAATACATAACTTGATTATAAATCTTCAATACACTAGAATAAATCCGATGAGAAAGAGAAAAAAAAACAGCTTACGATTCCATTTCAAATATTCCAGGGTAAATAATAAAAATTTCAGTTTTAAAAATATGGTGTCTAATATGATATATAATAGTAATTTTCCTTTTGGATATAATTTTAAAAAAACCTGACCCATAAATTAGATGAATGGTATGTGCCTTATTTATAAAACTGATTATCTTGTCTACTTACCAATTCCGTCATAAACGAATTCTATATCAGGAGGTGTCAGGTCAATATAAAGGGCTTCTGCTGTAGCTACTGCCGACAACCCAGCACCATTGATCGAAACAACTGTTATGTGAACTGTAGACGTATGTGCTAATGAAATATTATAATTGTTGGCAAATGTGTTTAGCCCAACACTTGTATATCTCTGTATTTCTGTGCTTCCCTCTTTGTAACCTTTCAAATAATTTAAATTCATTAATAATACATAGAAAGGGGCATCATGACATGATTTTGGTCAAAATCACCTGGAAAAAATTGTGAATTCAATCCGTTGTTGGTTATTTTTGTATTTAAATTCCAACTGTTCTGGTTAAGAACAAGTAACGAGTCTGATCTATACAAAGCGCTTGCCTGGTGTACCCAGTTATAAGCCTTCTATTGTTTTATGAATTCTTATATCGTTGAAATACATTGTATTAGCTCTGTATGGTGCCATACGTTAATTATATAATGAGTACATGTAATATATTATGTTAAAAATGTGATTTGCTAGTTACGATATAGAGGTTATATAAATATATGTCTCTATTTGGCTTCAAATGATTGAACCAAACATAATTCTGATAAATATGTAGTAACCCTTCATAATAAACTTACCTATAGCCCAGAGATATTCAACAATAGGACTTTCCTCATCAATAAATTGCCATGAGGCATGTATTGATGACCATTCGTGTAGCCAAATTGCGTGAGATAAAACTGGATAAGAGTTCGTCTCTTCATCAAATACTTCAGCCTTAGAAATCTGAATATTATCGAGTAAAATGCCTGTGGTGTCGTCCATGCTTCCAAATGAAATATTAACATTTGTATTCTTAGCGGTAAAGAAAAATGTATGAGAATGCCAGGATACTTCAATGTCTGAACCATGTTTGTCTTGTCTTTGGTACACAAGAAACACATGTCTTTCAGTTCCAAATTCAATATAACCTTCTTTTGTAGACAGCACTGAATATTCAAAGGGGACATGAGCAGTAAAGAATTTAATGCTATATGTATTGTCTATTTGTAAGTTATATAATGTCTGTAAAACACTTCCTCTGAGAAATAGAAATGATCGACCATCCATAGCAATAGATTTTGATGAACCCAGGACGCAAATATAATCCTCATCAGAAGAATTCCAGTGATATGGTATTGTATATCCACAAATATTCTCTGCAGAAATGTTTGAAATATCTACAAAGTCATTATCACTGTCTTCAAATGATGGATTCTTAATCATACTATTTTCAGTGAAAATCAGCTTTACCGGTTTTGGTGGGGTCTCATCAATCGTGATACCGTCCGATGTTGCAATGTCCGAAACATGGCCAACAAAATCTACAGCATATACTTTACTGACTACCTTAGCCCCTAGAATATAAAAATAACTTACAAGACAAGAATTCTAACATTTTGCATCAAATTTTACTGCTGATTGACTAATTCATCATACTATTTATTTAACTATTTTGCAGTTCTTTTGTCTTCATCTTTCTATCGCAAAATTTGAAAAAAATAAAATAATACACAGTTTCTACTTATAGCTGTTACTTGATTATATACTTAAGAAAGACGTAGGCATTTTTAAGTAATTGTATGTTGGTTTCATGTTAAAGTTAACTCAATCGTCCGTCATATAACAACACATGTATTTATGGGTTTCTTGCAAATATAATTTAAAATTTTGTTAAAGAACAAATTGAACACACACTATAAAATAAAAATGAACAAAATAAAAAAATCACATTTCTTGTATATTTATTTTTTCGTGTCGTTATGAAGATCTTTTTTAATTCTGAAGGTAAAAGAATCTTTTATGTTTTTTAATTTAAATATGTAGTGAGTCCCTTGTTTTTTGTATTTTGCCATGATGTGTCGTCTTAATCGTTTTGATTATTTATTAACATTCAAATTGTGGCAGTCAAATCGATCATTTATAGAACTATGATATTGTAATTGATTACCTGAGTGTATTATAGACGAGTTGATTGATTTGGATATTGATCTTTGAATACCAACATTTTGAAAGGGTAGCACATCACATTCTGTATTTGTAATTTCATTTTGAACACACCAGTAATACTTCTGAATACCGGAGTCGTGATCTACAAAACCACTCCAGGATGCGCCAACAACCTCAGAACTGTTTTGGAAATCAATTTCCCTGTGTCCTAAAGAATATGAAAATGCTTATGGAATACTGTCTTTAGAGTAAAATTAAAAATTCAATCACAAATGAGCAAATCTTAATATCTTCGTTCATGATCATGTTAATATCTAAATATTTTCAAGCTTATATGAAGATCTTATTATGGAAATTATAATAAACTGATAACAAAAGTAAAGTCCTGGTTTTTTTTTTTAGATCGTGGTTTGCAATTATTTATTCACATTTAAATCTTTGTTTTCAAATGCATAATTGTTTTTTTTTACAGTCGTACTAGAATAAACTAACCGATGCCGTCATGCACAACTCCGATTAAAGGTGTATCTATATCTACAGTAAACCCATCTGATGACAGTGTCACGTGCTGACCAGCATAACTGTAACCAACTACATTAGAAAAATACCAAACACCGGGTAACAGGGGAACTCGACTTATATTGACAGTTGAAACCGATCCTGGAATATCTATTTCAACTTTGTGTATGTCATGACCTGAAAGAAATGTATATGTAATGGTCATTGCGAGTTATTGCTTGTGAATCACAAGCAATAACTCACAATGACCATGATATGTACAATGTATATATACTCATGGAAAAAAGTATTGCAACCTTGATTTTTTAAAACTTGAAAAATCAGCCTCTTATTTTGTATGGAATATGATAAATTTTTGTAAAATAATATTGAAACGTAGTAAATAATAACATTGACATTAAAACGAACAAAAAATGTATGAAAAAAAATTGTTTATCGAACTAAAATTTTTATAACAAAATGAAGTGTTTTTTGTACAAAAAAATGCATTTTACAACTTTTACTGTAGTCGAACTTTACAATGTCAGACATTTCAAAAGTAATCATTAGATGATTGTTCACATCATGGTTGATCGTTATACGTCAAAGAATTAGTACTTTGTGCGCAGTCTCCATTCAAACGGATAACCGCCTCTTAACGTCTTCTAATTCCTGCCATAAGTCGACTAATTTGTTGCTAAGGTAGCAGCAACCATTCCTGAAGAAGGGTATTGTTTATTTCATGACGTGTTTGAAATGTGTTGTCCTTTCGTGTACTTTACGCCCAATAGTGTCCCATATATGCTCGATATGGTTCAAATCCGGGCCAAGGAAGATAAACCAAATTCCATTGAAACAATTGATCTTCCTTCACGATGCTAATTTCAACTTTGGCGAGCTCTGCACTACATTGGATACGGGCAACTGCGTGTCTGTTGGTAGGCAGAGGTCCCCGAAATGGTCTTATCGCACGATAACCAATAGCGATGCGACGATCTCGAACAGGTCTTGTTTATAGGCTCCTGTATGGCCATCACTTTCTTTTTAGGATTGTACTGTTCGCAGTGGGTTTCCTTCTGACCAACCTTCATTATGCTTGATTTTCCCTAGCAGATGTTATAGGGGGTCTTCTTGATCTCGGAAGGTCTTTAACATCGTATGTTGCCTGATTTTTATTCTCAAAAGGACTTATAGTGGAATGGTGATGACCAACAATACGTGCAATTGTCACAGCGACATACCTGCTTCTCTCATGCTGATTATCTGCCATCTTGCTGCAGTTATGAGTTTTGAATGAGCAATTACAATGTGTCAATGACATAACTTTATAAACTTGGTTATTTAAGTGTTGAAAATAATGAAGATAAAAACATCTGTTTTATTGTTCACGAGTACAGTAGCTGCATGTGCAGATAAGAACTTATCGAGTCGATATTTATTGATTAAACTCAGATGATATTTAAATAATGTTTAACTAGTTCAACAAATTATATCACAAAAAAATAAAGAGTGTTTTTAATTTAAATTTCAATTTGGTGTTGCAATACTTTTTTCCTTGTGTATACAATATTACTAGTACGAAATAGGAACATATAAAATGACTACGAAACTATATTATGAACATATATCTGTAAGCTTAGTAAAATTGATAAACAAACGTAACAATATTTTATAGAAAGGAGGTTCATCTTGTGAAAAGGGAAATAACAAAAATACCGAACTTCGAGGAAAATTCTAATCGAGAACCCATAAACAAATGGCAAAATCGAAAGGTCAAACTATTCAAACGAATAGATAACAACAGTCATATTTCGGTTTTTCGCTCATTTTCTTGCTCATCTATTAGGCCTTTAGTTTTCGCGTTTAGTTTGTTTTACATTTGTGATTTGGAGGCCTTATATCTGACTATGCGTTATGGGCGTTGCTCAGTGTCTAAAGTCTAAAACCAAAACCTATACTTTATGTTTCATTCGAGTTATCTCATTGGCAATCATACATATCATCTCTTTTATATAATACTAGTTCATGATGAAATATAGACAAAACAAAAATGCTGATAAAGATAAAGTAGCTGTACAGTCTGAATAAAACAACACTGTTCAACCAAATACAATAGTAGTCGTGAAAGTCGTCGAAAAGAGATGCTAATTGTTCATCAAAGTTGATGTTCTCTAATCCCATTAATCAAAACTTGTTTCCTGTATTTAATAAATGAATTTTATAACATGCATTATTGTAAAAATACATTGTTTAAGCTATTTAACATAATACATACTACCCGGGTAAATACTCAAATAAACGTGAAATCTCTCTATGACAGTGCTCGCCTTTATAAATGCTTTTTTTATTTTATCCATTATCCTACTGTTTTATTATACAAGTTAACTCGCCACATTATTTATGTATGTGCCTGTCCCAAGTCAGGAGCCTGTAATTCAGTGGTTGTCGTTTGTTTGTGTGTTACATATTTGTTTTTCGTTCATTTTTTTTACATAGATAAGGCCGTTAGTTTTCTCGTTTGAATTGTTTTACATTGTCTTATCGGGGCCTTTTATAGCTGACTATGCGGTATGGGCTTTGCTCATCGTTGAAGGCCGTACGGTGACCTATAGTTGTTAATGTCTGTGTCATTTTGGTCTTTTGTGGATAGTTGTCTCATTGGAAATCATACCACATCTTATTTTTTATATTGTCATGATAATCGGATCATCAGAAGTTTATCCTATAAATAAACTCATCATAGATACCACGATTGAAATTTTGTAGTTGCTTCAGGCACTCGTTTTGTCTACAAAAGACTCACAAGTTACGCTCGCATTCCTGAATGTGTTAAAAAGTCTGATGACGACTGTTATTCGGGGAATTCACGAAAGCAACATCAAATTAATCGATTTTGGTAAGATGTTCTCTAATCCCATTAATCAAAACTTGTTTCCTGTATTTAATAAATGAATTTTATAACATGTATTATTGTAAAAATACATTGCTTAAGCTATTTAATATAATACATACCACCCGGGTAAGTACTCAAATAAACGTGAAATTTCTCTATGACAGTGCTTGCCTTTATAAATGCTTCATGCCACGAAATAGAAAATAGCCCGCCTCGTAGCATGTAGTCAATATCCTTCTTCCAGTGGCCAGGTAAATGTTCCATTACCTAAAATATTTACTTACTTTTACATTATTTTTTATACATAAACAATGTTCCTACAATACTATTGACAGTTTCTAGAAATCTAGTTTTTGTTAATGTATAGAAGGTACAGGCAAACTGTGTTTTTCAGCTAGAGGCACAGTTTGGTTGTCACCTTTTCATTCTCCTTACTCCTTACATCTCCTTTGGTTACATTATTAATTTGTTTTCTATAGCAAACTATGTTTTATAACTATTCTTTGGCATTTTTGCAATAAAAGAGTTCTCATCTTTGAATGATACTATAAATTTAAGATAATGTTATCTATACTCGCGAAATGTTTATATTAATCCTGAAGTCGCCGTTTTAAAATCAAAAATTTTGTCATTATTATTTTCCAAAAAGTATCCACACAAACGTCGGGATCAATTACATACGTCGTGAATAAAGAAAATTCAACAGAATACGTGACATGTTTGTTTTCCTTTTTTGGTTATGAACAATAAAAATAAGCATTTAGATTTTGTAACGGGGAATTGTCTTGAACAGTCATGTATAATAATGCAATGTTGTATATTTGCTCAATCTTATATGAATACACGTTTAGTCTTCATGATAACGTCATAAGGATTTCGATTTAAACGGTAGATTATTAATTTTTACCCCTGCACCAACAAAATTCGTTGTCGTCAGAGGTTTTGACATCACTGTTATACCATCTGATTTAAAGTCAGCAAAAGTGTTGCTGTCATACCATGCTCTTACAAAGAATGAGTATCTCTGAAAGTCATGTAAGACCTTTCCTGAAATACAAAAAAAGCTTGATACATGATTTCCATATTAACTATTTACTACTGAACTACTCTCTGCTAAACATAAAGATTTGAAATTTTAGTTAAATATTCTTTCAAAAAATCAGATTTATTGTAAACGGTATAATGTTGATAGTACAGTGTATGGTAATCTTCAATATTTAAGCAGACAATGATTGATTGCGATAGACAACTACAAATTTAACAAACAGAATGATCAAGCTGTAATTTAATTTGTACATGCTATTTGTCTTACTATATTTAGCCATTATCCTACTGTTTATTATACAATGTAGCGTTGTCATGATAATCGGATCATCAGAAGTTTATCCTATAAATAAACTCATCATAGATACCACGATTGAAATTTTGTAGTTGCTTCAGGCACTCGTTTTGTCTACAAATGACTCACAAGTTACGCTCGCATTCCTGAATGTGTTAAAAAGTCTGATGACGACTGTTATTCGGGGAATTCACGAAAGCAACATCAAATTAAGACTTTTAAAATTAGAAATAGTTTTGAAACATATCTTTAATAGAAAATTTGCACCTACCTTATTATTTTATGATGTTAATTAAATACTATTATTCAATCTTAAATCATCCATGGTATTTTTTCTTTATTTGAAACTATCGAGTCTTTTTTGTACATATTTTAGCACTTCTAATTTCAAATTAAATCTCTTACTAGTTTTTGAATTTGAGTTTTACTTTAAAAGTGAAAAAAAACATTCTTTAACAATTCACCTACAGACTTTTGAAATCATATTGTACAAGGGTATATGATAAGTAAATCGGGACAAATTCATCCTGTTTGTTAATCAGCGGTACTGTTATTTGTTGATTTTTATATGGAAAACTTCTTTTCAGTCCATTAAAATTGTTACTCACGAACATTCAGTGTATTCACAGCAAGATAATATCTTAAACTATATTTACTGAACATGTAAATATATCAATAGATCGAATAAACATATAATATACTAATGTACAGCTACCTCTAGGTAAAGTGTAGATAGCATAATCTATCTGACCGCAAGGATGCCAAATATTCTCCACAGAGCTGTCAATTATCCCTTCTGGTTCAGTAGAGTCAGTTATCCCTACGCTCCATTCATACCTGAGGGCAACATACAACTCAGATGTGTATATTGTTCAATTGAATTATCTCCAAAAAAGATACATTTACATCATATGCATCGTAGGGCAATCATGACATATTAACGAAGTTCTATAAATTTATTCCAACGACTCTAGTCACACAAACACTCATGCAAAGTATAATTGAGATTAAAAATTGGGAATATGACAAAGAGACAACAACCCGACCATCTTTGTTTTGCTAATTTATTATCTCCCCCAATAATATTATTTGCCATGCTATGTATGTTCAATTAGAGATTGGTACTTTCTCCTAATTTTCACCAGGTTTTGTTATTGTTTTTGTTAGGATAGAAACCAAGTAGTATGTGTCAAATGCATTAACATGTTTAAAAGTTTTCGTATGCATTTATACAGCAATTTAAGTCAAATTAGATAAATCAAATAAACATCTTGCACTTAATAGCCAAATGGAAAGAAAGAAAGAAAACTAAAACACCATCAAGGAAGATAAAATAACATTTGCAAAAAAAAAATATATGCATGCCTTTAATCGATCTAAATCATCAGCAAAATTTCTGATAAATCATCGCTTATATGTGATTCAGAAATTTACAAGTAGTTGACACATATAATCATGTGTTTTATTGCATCAAATATTTCCATATTACATTTAACCTGACTGAAAGAATATCTCATTTACATTTGTTCTATTTGAAAGCCTTATGTACTTACCATTGTGGTAATAAACCCTGAATTTGAACTATTCTCCATCTGGCTGCTAGTGCGTCATGTGATGGCGTGAAGTTTACATCCTCTGATTCCCCTTGGCGTAAATCAGTCAGATCATATATAGCAATTAAGGTGTTTGTGTTATCTGAAAATTGTTAAACATGTTTACTTTTACTTTTTTCAAAAATTTTTAAGAGATAAAAATCAAACCAGATTAAAAATTCAGACTTGAGAGCAATAATTCTACTATAAGACACATAATTCAATCTAAAAACTTTAAACTATACCCATGAAATAACTTGCTATTTCAAGTTGAATTATTGTAATTCATTTATCTTTGTCAATCCAGTAATTTGATAATTGTACCGGTTTAAAAAAAACATTGATATCCATTTGGAATCTGTAAGTACACAGTCTCTTTTTGAATACTTAACCTTTTTTAACTTTTTAATTTTTGAATTGTACTGTTCAAATATGACATTGCTATTCATAATTTTCTTTTGACATGTATTAATACTTAGTCTCTGTTGTAATTCCTTAATCTTCATCAACTTTAAAATTTAAGAATTATACGAAAAATCGTACAATGCTATTTGGGATGTATATAACATTTGGGATGTAAACTTAAACTTTGAAATTATAGAATGTTCAACTAGTTTAAATTTGATAGTGCTATTCATTGTTTATTACACAGTCTCTGTCGTAATAACTTAACTTTCGTTTAAATTGATACAAATACACCAATAATAACTATCTTACTATGTGTACTGTCTACACAAGGCGATTCTTCAATAGGACATCTTTGATCTTTTGGTGCACAAACACAGTGTCCTAGACATGTGTTAGAAGAGCATCGTCTTATCAACTCAAGTGAGCCACCAGGAATCAAACGGAATTGGTTATGAATCATGTCACTTTGAAGTCCAACCTAAATAAAATGATTAAACAATAACCTAATATGTTTAGAAGTAGTTTTTTATATTTACATCGTGTGTTTATATTTGCCTATATAAGCTATATAAACAACGACGACATCGCACATACTTCTTGTTATGAAAAAGAGTTATGATGGCCTATAACACGAGCATTCCCAAATAGTTGTGCATTGAAGCTTTGTCTTATTCAGATGTGATGTAGAGAACAAAATTAATTTCCGGGTAAAACAATACTAACGTCGAAATAATTGACAAGGCTTAACTATTTCCTTAATTGATTGGGATTTAACACCCAATTTTAAGTAATGCGCAAATTAATGAACGCATTTAAATCTTATGAGTCAATATACAAAATCAATATCAATAAATCATCGAACTAGGATAACAATGAGTTCCAATGTGATAGTTTTGATTTTACCATGTGTAAAATCCTATATAATGTTGACAAGATCAGTTAAATATTAAGGTATTTGTACTTTACATTCTTAATAATAAAGGCGTTTTGAATATTACAAATTGAATACCAAAAAAAAAAAAAAATATTTGAGAAAAAAACCAGATTTTTATTTTAAAACTTGAACATTCATTTTCAGTTTAATAAATTTTAATACTCTAATCTTAACAGGAGACGTTCATAGGGTTTCAACCCAAAAAATGAATTCTATATCTATGCTGTCTTTTAAAACTGTTGAGATAAGAGCGTCACTAATGAGTCTTTTGTACACGAAACGAACGTCTGGTGTACAAAATTATAAGCCTGCTATATTTGATTAGGATTTTTTTCTACCGTTATACTAGTATGTATTTGTGAATCCGGTTTCGTTGCTTTGGAGGTCCTGATATTCCTCAAAGATTTGCTTTTGTCGTTTTGTATGTTGAAATTTGATCTTTGATAAATAATGTCTTACTTTATTAAATGCCTAAACACTGATGAACACATAATCATAATCAATTAGTTTTGTTGTATCTACTTCAAAAGTCTGCACTTTTCCCTCGTCTCCCTTGTCTATACCGTCATCTTTGTGTTGAAATTTCTTTGGTCTATTATCCTAAAAACATACACATACACGTATCGAATGTGGACCGTTACTAAATGCTCATGAATCGACAAGTGTTTTCAATGAGGCCTCATAACATCAAGATAAACATAACTAATAGTAAGCTTATTTTATTTGGTTGTACTAAGTTCATGCTTAGCGCACTTATTCATAAGGTCTAAGTCACATATTTAATTTTAATTTATTTATATTTAAAACTGCTATTTCGGAGTCTATCATGTGTGTTTATGATACACACATAGCCGTAGGCGGAATATTCCACGAAAATGCATTCAAACGATGGTCTAAGGGTAATTTAAATAATATCTCTTCTTTTTGCATAATCTAGGTCTGATTAAATAAAAATCAAAAGCATTTACTACCGCAGAAGAGTTTCGAATCAGGTTCACCCTCGAAAACATATAAATTAGCCGTATATATACACACATATATATATATTATTTTCCTCAGTGAGATGTTTTTGAAATTTGTTAGGGGGTAAAGGTTTAATGTTGCAATAGCAATGAATGTATTTATGGAATTCGTTATTCGTTAAACTATTAAACGATGGAATTTACTCTTAATTGAACAGTGTAAATGAAAACATTTCAGTCATCCTATTATAAATGTAAATTTGAAATCTTACACTATTAAGATCATCCAGCATATATCTACTACCAACAGATACCATATAGTAGTCTATATCAGAATGAAGATCAGAGAATCCTATCCATGCCAACCATAATTTAAATGATGACCACTTCATCCACCAACCATCAACATGGCGATTAAATTCAGCAGCATGGTCCGTTTCAATAGCAAACGATCCTTCAAAAATAATGTGTGTTATGATATTCAAGATACGTGAATCTCCAAAAAATAAATATTTGAATGATACCCGGCAAAACATTGTTTCCTCTACAGTATTCCAGTTGGTTCTATAGGCAATACCGATCAAGGTTTTTTTGTTTAGAAAAGGAATATTTTTTTATTGCAAAATGACAAACATTATGCTAAGACAATTACAATAATCAAAACCAAGGAGTAAACAAAAACTCATATAACCAAAAGACATTTAAATCAACAGTAACTTATAAATAATAAATAGGAAACAACACGAACTCCACTAGACACCGGGAATGAAATCAGGTGCTCCTGAAGGGTAAGCATTTCCTGCACCGTATACGGCACCCGTCGTGTTATTTCTTTGTTCAGTTCGGTAATGATGGAATAATGAGGAAGAATATCAGATATGCAACAAAACTATAATTTATTTTTTTTTATTTATATTTTCGGTAATAAATGTTATTTTGCACTTCTGGCGTATTAAAATTTTGAACTTGTTGCCTTTTGTTGGCTGTTGTTCGTGTGTTTCTTTGTCAATTGTGTTATCCAATTTATTTATATTGTAGTCCTGTGGTGTTGAGTTGTCATTTTAATGTTATATTTCACATGGCTATAAAAGAGGGAGGTTTAGCATGCCACAAAACCAGGTTCAACCCACCATTTTTTCCTTTAAAAATGTCCTGTACCAAGTCAGGAATATGGCCATTGATATATTAAAGTTCGTTTCTGTGTGTGTTACATTTTAACGTTGCGTCGTTTGTTTTCTCTTATTTTTGAGTGTAAATTCACATTGCGATGAGACGTGTTACGGTACTTGTCTATCCCAAATTCATGTATTTGATTTTAAATGTTATATTTGTTATTCTCGTGGGATTTTGTCTGATGTTTGGTCCGTTTCTGTGTGTGTTACATTGTAGTGTTGTGTCGTTGTTCTCCTCTTATATTTAATGCGTTTCCCTCAGTTTTAGTTTGTTACCCCGATTTTGTTTTTTGTCCATGGATATATGAGTTTAAACAGCGGTATACTACTGTTGCCTTTATTTACTAAAATAAAATTTAGTGTACGAAACAATCATATCATGTATTTCAATCCGCTAACTATAATGAACTATAAACAATTAAATTACACAATGAAAGTAAAAAACGAAATAATATGAAGACACACAATATTGAATACTAATGATTTTACCTGTAATTGGAGGTGAATTGTCGACGAAAATTCCATCAGATGATTCTGTTATACAGGCTTTCGCCCCGTTGCATGCAATTACAGTAACAAAGTATTCACCACCGTCGTGTAGATTAAGTCTTGTATAAGTAAAATCACGTACAATTCCATTCAGCTGTTAAGTAGTATATAAAATAATTAAAGCATATGACTAACTCATTTTAAAACTTTACATACCTTAATACTGTAAAAGAATTAATCGAAACTATCTATTAAGTCAATAAATTTATAATTAGTATTTTTATTTTTTTACTTTGCACTTGTCTTTAATCGGGACTGCAATACAATCATGATGATAGGTCCTTATTCAGATAATATAAAATTAGAAGCAACATAACGGTCCTTAAGAAATATGTATATCAGAAATGACGATCAGAAAAAAAATCCTTGCTAATCCATGTAACAATCATTTATATTAGAATATGATCTCATTAAGATTTGTTGTTAAGATGAAACGCATTAAAAAAAATTGTTCTTATGACCGGTTTTGATCATCACACTAAGGTTAAAATATTTGATTTAATCACATTTTCGTGCAGCTAATTTACAATACTTATAAAACATATGTATTACACTCTTTTGTGTTTATCAAATAATAGACTGTTTCCTTCTATATGGACAGATATAACAGTTACACTTTGTAAAAACTAATGACACCAGTTAGATTTTGGTTTAAGCCCCAGTCCCACTAAACCACGATCGCACCACGCTCACCGCGATCTTAAATAGATTCAGATCGTGGTGTGGTCGCGGTATTAGCGGCATGAAAATATAAATTTTCGTTGCTTTCACTCTGATACTACGTCCTCATTACGCTTCTACAACGATCCCGCTACGATTATATCACGTTCTCACCGCGCTTATTCTGCCACCTCACTACGCTTATCAAGATCTTTCTACGCTCATCAAGTTCTCACTACGACCATACCACGAGTTATCCGATTGCAACACGATCGTGCAGAGCTTCTACTGCGATCAAAGCACGTTCTTACCACGATTATACTACGTTCATACCGATTTTACCACGTTCTCAGCAATACTATCAAAATCGTCTTCCATTTCAATACAGTTCCATTCCTTCTATTTCTGATTAATATGTAGATTTCTCGGAAACAATACAGTCAAGCCACCAAAATCTACTAGAACACATGGGCGTGGTGGTAGGTGTTGATTCAGAGTTAGAGAGAGCTCTGATAGTTACGAACCCAGATCCAGTAAAGATGTCGGAACGACCAATACAACCTGAATTACAACCTATTCCTGGCCCATCAATCTCAAGTGACGATATTTTAGTGAACGAAAGTAGAGATGACACAGATGTGTGAATATAAAATTAGAAGATGTGGTATCATTGCCAATGAGACAACTCTCCACAAGAGACCAAAATGACACCGAAATTAACAAATATAGGTCACCATTCCGCATAGGCCTCGAAATAACAATGTAAAACAATTCAAACGAGAAAACTAACGGCTTTATTTATGTTAAAAAATTGAATGAAAAAAATATACTAGTATGTAACACATTTATTACCAAACTGCAATCACTGATTTACAGGCTCCTGACTTGGGATAGGCATAATGTGACATGGTTGAGCAGTTAGAGAAAATGGACAAGAAGTCCTTATTACATACAGACAAACAAAACCTGGAGAGATTTAATATATTTTATGTGAAAATGACAATAAGAATGAAAGTCGTAGTATGAACGTAGTCAGGTCGTAGAAAGAGCGCGATGAGGGCGGCAAGGTCGTGCTAGAATCGTACTAGGGTCTTGAACAGCGTGGTGTAAACGTGGTATAGTCGTAGTGGAAGCGTAGTTGTGTCGCGGTAAGAACGTGATGGTCGTAGTGAGGTCGTAATAGCGTCGCTGTGAGATCGTAGCGCAGTCTCTCCGAATAGAATCACGCTTTCGCTACGCTCTCGTTACGTTGGTACCGCGGCCTTTGCGATCTTACCACGATCTCACTGCGCTCTCACTACGCATCTACTACGACCTGATTTCGCCACGACCGTATCACGATTGTTTTGAACATGTTCAATGTTGGCCACGCTCACCACGATCATCAAGACCTCACCATGACCGTACTACGACCTTACTGCGATCTGCACGATCGCACTACGATCGTCAAAATTTTCATTTTTTTCACAGATCGTAGTGCGATCGTGGCCTAGTGGGACTGCTGTATAAACAATCTAACCTATACAATTTAAAAAATTGAAAAAAACCCACTGTATTACCTCTGTAGAAGTTGAATTAATTTCACCACCCTTGTGTGAATTTACTGATATATACTGTCTTTCAATGTATGATTCCCCGTCACTAACTTCCCATGTGATTTTCATGCCGCTCCTATAAATAATTGAGTTTTCCCTTCTTGATCCAAGCTGCTGAAATAATTTAGGCTTGCTACTGAAAATTGGAGGGGAATCATCAACCAAGAGACCATTTGATGTTGCTTCAGAGTATAGACCTACAGCATTCAGAATATATATTTGTTCGTACTATTCAGTGTTAAAAAGAAATTTGAGCAATATTATTTAAACACAGTGACTGCTTAATCGTATCCATTACTAATGATATTCCTTAGAATTATTATTAATCATATCAAAATATATATTTTTAAGAGAAAACTTCTGCTTTTTTTGGTATCCTTCATTTGTCTAGTTTGTAAGAATACACTATTTAGAATTACGCAACGTCACAAAATCAGACTCTTTTGATAATGTGTTAACATCCATCTTTTAATACCTATTTAAAACAAATATATATGTTCAAATATACTTAACTTAGATATGAGGTTGCATATGATTCAATTATTCGGCTTTGAGCGATCATGACTAAGGTAAATCAAGAAAAATGCGTTGAACGCATGCAAAAATAATCATAGCTTGCTCTTTTCAGATTTTCTGAAAGTATTTGTTTTTTGTATGAAAGTTTGAATGTATTTGCAAGGAAAATTTTGTAGAACAGACGCTTTTTGTCGAGTTTTGACAAAAAGTATAGAAATAAATGGATAAGAATTACCAAAAAGGAAAGATATTGCAAGTTTATCAATCATTATAACAAGCTAATAGATATTATACCTGCTTTGTTGTATGCACGAACAGTTACGTAGATTCTGGTGTTTGTTGGAATTGGCTCAGTTATATTTGGAAACACAACTATGTCCGTCAACGGCAGATCAGTCTGTGATATAATATCATTTCCACCAATTGATGTTCCCACTCTAATGGAGTATTTATCTAAACACGATTCTGGATCGTTAAAACCATACCAAGTTGCAGCTACATATGATCTGAAACCATATCAAATTATAAAATTTTTGCCGTAAAGCAATCATAAACATTTCGAAAAGTTTTCTGATTAGCAACTTTTTTCTTTTTTTTTATTAATCTACATTTACTCTTCCATTCTTTATTTGAATACTGGTGATAAAGTTTTCCCACTTCAGCTACAACACTAAGATTTTGCTATTTTGTTTAATGGGTTATTTGTATTTGTTTTGCTTTTAGTTGGTGGATTTTTATTTTGTTTCCATTGCGTTTAGTCGTTCCTGAAACAGACATTAAACCTCAGCTCTATAAAACAAAGGCAAGTATCGTTAAATTATATTATGATCTCTTTTACGTTAAATTTTCCGTGTTTACATTTGAAAAAACTTGTACTTCTACATTGTATTATAAAACTCCTCAGTTTTCATAATAAATTCTATAAGTCGCTTTGAAGTACCTTAAAGATTGATAATTTATGTCGATATAATCTGCTCCATCCTTTATTTTTCCAATATTTGGAGGACTGTTGTCAATGATAACCCCATCAGAAGTAACAGAAGAACAAAGATCAGCTGTATTACATGCAGTAACTGTAGTGTAATATCGCCTACCGACAGCAAAGTTTATTCCTTTCAAAACAAACTCTGAAATAAAATGTAAATGAAACATGATATATGATTTTATACAGGTTGGTGTATCACAATGTATAATACAATGTATATTGGCGACATCCCAATAAATATACATATATTTTAATCAATGCTGTGAATCTATTTATTTGTTGTTTGTTCATACCAAAGTTGACAAATAACAGAATTGATAACTATACAGTATGTATGGAGTTGAACACGATGAGCCATGTATCTTTTTTTTGTATGATTTCAACGTCGCGCTCTCTTTTGTGGGTTCATTTTGCCTAGTGTGTTCAATGTTTGTTCATGTCTTGACTTGATATGTACATGGACTTGTCTCATTGCTTTTGAATATACCGATTGAGTATTGCTATTCTGGTTTTGATTTATTAATCCCTAAACATAATGGTAACATATGTTCTACCATATAGTACATGGTTATTACCATATGTAATGAAAATAATGATTACATATCTTGCAGCTCTCAATATCAGTTCTATTGAAGCAAAATAAATTAAATTTAGTTTACCATGTATTAATCCAATATCGTGTGTTTGTAACACATCATCACACCCTGCACAAGTTCCTATAGCGATTTTGTAAGTCTTTATTGTTGTATGTGGGTCATAAAATTTTTCCCAATGAGCCCCAAGCTTGGCTGAGTTGGTTTGAAAGTCTATATCTTTCTTAGTAAGTTTAATATCATTAAAAAATCCATCAAATACTTGTCCAACTTCTGGTGGAGTTTTATCATAAATGTAACCCCATGATGATGCTGTTGTTACTAGATTTGCTTTATTGACTGCCTATAAGTAGAAATAAGGGTAAAATATTGAGTTTGAAACATGTAGTTTACATATCATGTTTATCTAATTGTTAAAAATTCTTCAATTTTATTTTCAAAGCATGCTTCCCTATTTATATATTTATGCATTCTTGAATCTGAAATGCTGATGTATGGATGCTGTCATGAATGTTGATGATCTTTGCCTTGCAAATGTTGTATGTAATCAAAGTAATGTCCATATGTATAAAGGCAATAGTAGTATACCGATTGAGAGAAAACAAATCCGAGTTACAAATAATATGTATAAAGTGTTTATGGATGAGTATCATACCTTAACTGTAATGAAGTATGGGTGTCCTTGGTGTGCATTGATATCCAAATACTGAATAGAAACTTCACAGTCTTCACTAGTCTCAATCGGCTGAACAATATCTCCAAAGTTTGGTTTAGAGCCTACTTCTAATATATAATGTTTAATTCCACTTTCTAAGTCGTAAAACACATCTTTCCAGCTGAAATAAACATGTAACAAAATGAAAGAATAATATAAGGTCATACAAGTTCTGTTTTGATTGACTAAGGATATATATATACTTAGGATGATTTTTCAACTATCTGCACATACTCTGTCATTCGGAAAATCATAAGAGTAAGCTCTTTACTTTGATAAGTCATTATCTTTATACATGTACTCACCATGCGTTAATTTCACTAAAATCTCTAATATGTCTGCCATCAATTAGAATGGGTTTTGATGTTTGGTGTGGTGGAGTGGTATCTACTCTGATGGAGACAGAGTGTGCTGTAGAACTTCTTCCAGAGAAATCAATCCCTTGAAATTGAATGGATGCAATAGTATGAGGGTATGTTGTAACATTTATTACAGAAACAATGTCGTGAAACAAAATATCGTTATCTGTCCTTTCATCATTCACATATATAAACCACGGAATTTTAACATACGAACGTCAGTGAATTTGTGTTTTACTATGAGGTTTTTAATTTACAATTAGGTATTATTATATTGCTTTGCTGATAATTAACTTACTTTTTGTATATAAAGGTTTAATATAAGCAGATAAGATTCTAACAACTGACTAGTAATAGTTCAATGTAGAAATAAGAGGGAGAAACAAAGTAATTACTGCAAAATAAAGTCTGACATCTCTAACGGGTAAACCTGAAACATCTTTGTCTAAAACAAATATAAGTATAATGAAAACAGTGTTTATTTGGAAATACGAGGTAAATTTAGTAAACTTTTTATTCTGTTAAGTTAAATGTTTTATCTTAAAGTAAAAAAATAAATGCAACAATACCTTTAACTGATGCAAAATAATCATGTCCGTTCTGTAAATTAAGATTGTGAAATGTTACATGGTTCACAATACCAACATTTGTAAATTCAACTATATCTGATCCGCCTTCTACAGATCCTGTTAAAGAAAAACATTAAGTTATAGCTCTACAGCTGCAAAGAATGAAATGTTTTATGAAAAATATCTATATATGTTTAGAATAGACGAAAAAAGCGGCGAAAAATTCTTATAACAATATATTGCGACTTATCGAAATTGTGTCTACAAAATGTGTTTCTAACACACATGTAGTATTAACATGGGACAACAACCAGGCCAATTTACTGCTTTCTTTTAATTTGTTCGCGATAGGTTCTTGGGTTTCAGACTACCTGATTGATATATTTTACAAAGATAAGAAATATTTATATCAAATATAGTTCACTTTGTTTTTTTGTCATGTTTTTTCAAACAAATACATTAAAAAAACTAATTTCTTTGGATTTCATTCAAATTCCATGATTTCTTTTCACTTTTTGGTTTATATTTTCAAAATGGATTCATCATTTACTCCCATGCACCGATTGCATTGACAATATTAATTTATTGCTACATTGAAATCTCAAATATTTTAGAAAATAATATTTAAGGAATGATGGTAATATTTTTTCTGTCTATGAAGAAATAACATACAAAATGTGGTGCACACTAGTCTAATAACGCTCGTAGCGGGTTATTTGACAGTGTGCACCACATTGTTTATGTTACATTTGTATTTCGAATAGACTGAAAAAAATGTTACAATATTTCCTTAAAATTTTATTCTAGATTCCATATTCAAGGAGTAAATCATAAAAAAAAACGTTGATGACGTCACAGTCAAATGACAAAATTAGGTCTATGAGCTGATAATTTTTTTTTTATCACAGCCAATCAGAAGACGTGTTACATCCAAAATTAAATTATTTCATAATCATCCTACCAATAGCAACTTGGTATTGGCGTATTCCAGTACTGTGACTTGCTGTACCATATTCTTCAACATCCATAAACGATTCCCAATTTACGAAAATATCGGAGGTTGTGGTCTGAAACTAGTGCAAGAAAATTGGTAAGTGAACTGGTAAACATCTCATAGAAATACAAAGCTGTAAGTGTGTTTTTCGAACTTGATATACAGCAATTCACTGTTCAGGTTAGGCTATAATTCACGTTTTGTGAGTTGAACATTGTAACTATTGTAACCACAATCCCTTCCTCTTTTACCGAATTTGACTCAAAGAACTAGTATAATTTTCGGCTTTGTACTGACATGAGCAACACGACGGGATGATACAAAAGGGGGGCAGGATATCCTCCTTCCTCCGGAGTACCCGAGATTACCAATTCTTTAGCGTGGTTCGTGTTTCTCAATCTTCTATGTTGTGTGTTTTCTACTGTTGTTTTTCTTTTTGTTTCATTTTTCATTTTACGCCATGGCGTTGTAAGCTTATTTTCGATTATTGAGTTTGAATATCCCTTTTGTATCTTTCGCCTCTGTTTTGTTAATCATATGTTTTGCGGGACTGGTGTGTATTTGCATGTCGGGTAAAGCATGTTTAGAAAAAACGCATTCTCTGTCTGACGTAATCTAGTCCATGTATCGTTAGAGTAAAACACATACAAAATTGCGGTTCTCAATACTCATCAACTTGATTAGAGCGTAACTGATGAGTCATTTGTAGACAAAACCAGTGTCTGGCGTACACAATTGAAATCCTGGTACATATGATGATTGATTTACAGGGTATACAACAATGACAGGTTAGCAAACTGCTTTTCTTTTGGTGGCAATCCACATACGTCAAGTAAGAAACTTTCATATTTACATTTATCTTATTTTATCATTTAACATACCTTGTACTGAATTTCTGTAACTGGTCCAATCCAAACTTTTCCTGTTATAGGAGAAGTAAGATCAACAGTGATACCATCACTGCAAACATTAATTTCCTCTAGTAGTTCTGTCCACTTCTCATGATGAATGGGTTTTGATGGAGCGTGAATGCACATAGTGTAACGTTTACCGTGTGCTAGAGGATTGTCGTCATTAAATAAAACGTTTATAAAAGCATTCTCTGAAAAAAAATCAATCTCATATGGTTTATCGATATTGTATATAGATATAAGAAGACGTGGTATGAGTGCAAATGAGACAACTCTCCATCCAAGTCCAAATTAACCATAGGTCAAAATTCGATTTATCTTTGAGTATTTGCAAAGGTTAAGCATACATTTTGTACATATAGAGCTCATTATCATGAAAAAGAAAAAAATATAACTAAAATATAACATCACTTATCCCGTTTGCATTGAAAAATAGTTCCGATTCATATAGGGACACTTTTTGAAAAACATAATCATTCCCCTTAAGAAATCAATTTTCGCAGTAAAGAATGATAAATTATAAGGGAAATGTGTTTTTTTTTTTACATTTGACATTTAATGTTTGAGTTGGTCATATATAAAAGTAATATATAACTTTTAAAAAAAGTTAGTGCTATTAAACGATTATCAGACCGAACCATGCACAGCAAAATGTAACTAAGCGTATTTATGTTTTTAACTTTTCTTTATCATGTAATTGGTTTTTGTTTCATGATTTAGCTTGGATCATGGGCAGGTTTTCTCGGATGATTTGTTTAAATTTTTATTCTAATGAGGCCTTTTCTATCTATAAGCAGTCATCTTATTTTGTTTGATTATTTGTTTATTTCCTTTATCGTATGCATGCAAATGAATTTGAGATGAACGCTTTAAGAAAACCACCAAATTCATTAAATAAAAAACAAAACAATTTCTGTAGCAATTTGTAAATATTTTACCTGTATGTCCACATGTAACAACATCCGGATGTGAACATGGATCAGATAGATGCATGCTGTTGAAATCGTTGTAGTATGTCACGGCGTCTAATGTTTTTATTTCAATTACTGCCCAAGTAAAGTCTTTATGTCGAAGTGAATGCCACACTGCACTTAAAATGTTTTTATACGGAGTGTAATCAACGTCTTCAATATTCCATCTGCCATTTTCTTCAAGATAAATTTCTTTGCCATATCCATCTCTAATTGATCCATCTGAAAGTCATAAACATGACACAGGATTTGTATTCCTTAAATTATTTTTGTAATGTAAAGTTTATTGTTATATTAAAAACATATTGAACTGTTTACGTTCTTTAACCAGCAAAAGTATAAAAAGAAAATTATTATTTTTGTACATACCTCCATTTAATTGTTGCTCTCCAATACCATCTACGACTTTGTTTGGAACAATGATTTGATTTCCAGCTTGAATTTTGCACTGTTTGATTTCAGCAAATGCCGTCTGCCACACACCGGCTCTATTATACCCACGTAACGCAATAACACGACATTTTGAAAAATCCATTTGCCCCAACAAATGAATTGTAAAGTGTGACTATAAAAGATATAATTACAATGATATTTTGCCTTATTGTCTTCGTGATTTTACAAATGTTGAAATCTGTGCAAATGAACTTTTAAAGTTCTTTTTTCATGAATATGAAATTCATGCAAAATCTGTGAAACACTATGTCAAAATTATCTTTAAATTCTATATCGCCAAAACCAATACGTAGATTTTTCCTAAAAAATTATTATCTACCTCAAAATTTATTATTTTCAAATTCTGTAATGAAAATAGTTGCTGTATCCATGATTGGGCTTATGTTGTAAGATGTACATCGTTCCGAATGAGGTTGGTTAAAAATACAAATACAATGTTTTAATAACTTTCCATATCTGTTTAGTAATCAAGCTTTAATTCAACGACATTGTCTGTTTCTTAAGAAAAAAAGTCACAGCTTTAGATAGTTTTCAACGTGTTTGCTAATGAGTATCATTTTTTGTTACGTTTTAAAAGAAATTACGATGGAACAAATGCATTATTTTCAATGTTTGTATTGTAAGTTGCACTTCAGAAAGCTGTTGGTATAATTTCATTAGACAAGTGATGACATCATTTAGTTACTAAAATGTGTGTTTATGGATCAATATTCCGAAACCTAATTCAGAAAATAATATTAACGTACAAAAGAGCTGTTTGCTGCAGTTATATTATCCGCCTTCAACCAAGAATGATATATTCCATTTGATCTATCCTGTAGATTGTATTCATAATGTGATACTACTTTTTTTGCTTCTTCTTCATCCAGAATGTCGGGATCATACATATTTGCAAATACAACTTCCATCTAAGATTAAATAAAATACCAGTATGTTTCTAACAATAAATGATGTATATATTGACAACTAAAGTTTATTCTAATGCACAATGTTATGCTTTTAGAACTGCTATCTATATGGTAAGAATCCCCAATCAGGAGCCTCTAATTCAGTGGTTGTCTTTTGTTTATGTATTACATATTTGTTTGTTAATGTACATAAATAAGGTCGTTAGTTTTCTCGTTTGTATTGTTTTACATTGTCATTTTCGGGCCTTTTATAGCTGACTATGTGGTATGAGTTTTGCTTATTATTGAAGGCCTTACGCTGACCTATATTGTTTATTTCTGTGTAATTTTGGTCTCTTGTGGAAAATTGTCTCATTGGCAATCATACCACATCTTCTTTTTTTTTATTTTCTCCTCTTTTGACTTCCTAGTAACTGTTTCTATTTTATTACGGTGTTATCATTTTTTGCACGCATGTTGTTATATTTAACTTAGGAAAATGTACAAATCATAATATCAAAAATTAGCACATTTAAACAAAATAAATCAGTACGCCATATAACATCATAAATTTTCACGTTAAAATAAATTTAAAAAAAGATAGGATAAGAGTGATTCAAATGGTAAAAAAATAAACAGTACCTTATCTGTATTGTTAGTATGATTTGTATATTCAATCGATATAGGTCCGGCAACCGGTTTGTTCGGTATGATGGTAACACCACTTGTATAAAGTGCAGGAAAACAAACGTCATCTGCACAAAACTTCACTGATAATCGGTATGTTCGTCCAGGCTCAAGAGTAAGATCTCCCACGGTCAAATTATTGTATTGTTGAATGGAAAAATATTGGTAGTCTATTTCATTAAAGGTGTTCCAAAATTCTGAAAATTCAAACATTCTTATAAGTTTCCATCTGAATGAACCTCACATGGTATATTAATTTCAATATTTCAGATCAACAAACATGGTGTATTCTTTCAAATTTGCAATATTGTATCCTCATACTACCTGTGTGAATTTAAGTACCTGTTTTTAACTAATTTTTCATTTTAAAAGATAGAATTATGAATTTTCTTGTCAGATTTATACATCATACAAGTTAATCCTTCAATCTATAAACATACAGCTCCAATTATGACACACCAATAAGTAGGTAGGTATATTTTTTAATTGCTTTCTAAATTAACATATATCTTTAAAATTCAATAATACATATTTTGAAATTTTATGCAATAAGCTTTTACTATCACATTTGCAATCAAGGTAAAGATTGGTACCTATTAAAACGTTCAAACCCCATGCATTTGTTTGTATCTGTACTAAGTCAGGAACTTGCTGTTTATTGGTTGTCTTTTGTCAATGTGGTTTATTAGTGTTTCTCGTTTCTCGTTTTTTTTAATATATATAAGACCGTTTGTTTTCCTGTTTGAATGGTTGCGAAGGCTAAAGAAGCACATAAGATCACCCCTAGTTTTTGGTGGGGTTCGTGTTACTTATTCTTTAATTTTCTATGTTATGTCATGTGTACTATTGTTTGTCAGTTTGTCTTTTTCATTTTTAGGCATGGCGTTGTCAGTTTATTTTCGATTTATGAGTTTGACTGTCCCTTTGGTATATTTCGTCCCTCTTTTGAAGAACTTTATCATATAATGGTTTACTTTCACAAATTGTGACTTGGATGGAGAGTTGTCTCATTGGCACTTCTGTAAATAGTTAGTCACTCAATGTCTGCACTTTCAGAGCACTTGCATTACTTCTGCTTGTTGAATTATCGTGATGAACAATACTTAGTATACACTTCAGGGTAGGCTTGTTTCCGTTATTTGATGTTGGATATGACTTAGTATTTTCTTTCACCAGTTACTTTCACTTTATTGCATGCTGGTTATATTTTCATTACACCAAGGCAGACTTTTCCGTATTTGATTTAAGTTATTATTACTAGTTCTTGTGTTTTATTAAGTGTTTTATGGTATCAATATAATAAAAGTATTTACCACCAAGCCAATACCGTTCATCTATACTCCAAAACGCATGTGTTATGAATGGTATATAATCAAATGGAATTTGAAAATATGTGCTCAAAGTAGTAGTGGATACTTGAAAATCCTTGTCTACAGCACACTTTGGTCGGGTATCCTAATGAAAATAAATACAAAACATTTATACGAAATGAGTTTTTATATTTTCCCCTAAGGGCAGAACAATTGTTCATCTGTGGACGGCAGACTGTTTTACTATAACATATAGTGCATATTGTTTATTTGTTATATTTGTGTATATTTTTTCTTCATCAGATTTGCTAACTTATAATTATGCTAAGTCCATGGGCCTCTTTCACGGAATCTGCAGAATACGTTGACGATAATTTAAAAAAATTGTTAATTGAACTCTTGTTTTAATTTGGTAAACGGATCCCAAAGAAAAACATTCAGTTTTTGAATAACAAACATGATATGCGTAGAATCATTTTGAAATTAAAGCGGCATTGAAGAGACAGTGAGTTTGAGCTAGATAAAAAAAACAATCCACTGTGTTTGTCTTGAAAGCGCTGTATATGATTTGTATCAGATAATGTTAAATGGAATCACAGTCACTTAAATTCAACAAAAAGTAATATTATAATTTATTTTGAATGCGATCATTGTCTGAAAATTAGCTTTTTTTTTAAAATGGCAATATAATTCGAAAACAGTATTGTCCTCAAGGCATGAATACTTTTGGTATTTACTGCATTTAATGCACTAAAATATTAAGTTCAAATGTTTTCTATAGTAAGGAGATATTCTCACGCCTTCTTCATACCTTATCATGATGACTTGTATTTAATGGTAAGTTGTCTGCAAAATAAAAACAATGATTTAGAATAGTTGTAACTGTGGCTAAGCTTATACATTTGAATACGCTGTAATTAAAGTGTCATTAAACTTCATTTTCATTTAGTAGGTTCAATTTTAAACATTGATTTTGGAAGTATGCTTATACCATACCGACGTAATTATTTCTTTTATTTATTGTAGAGGATACATCTTTAATACAGATTTGGGGGGATTTGGATCATGATATGTGGTGTCAACAATTATTAATTGTAGAGAACAGTATATTTACATTAATCTTTGATTGTTTGTATATATTAAAACTATAACACACAAAAGACGAACTTCAAGGTATATTTAAAAAGGGGGAGTTCATAAACACTGACAACATTACACTTTCATAAACAAGGGAACGAACGGAAAACAACTCTCACAATCATGACTTGGTTAAGCCATTTACCAAAGAAAATTGTGTGTTAAACCGGGTTTTATAGTTAGCTAGACCTGAGGTCTCATTGGCGGATGGATAGATCATTCTACATTTCAAGGAAATACATAAATTCTACGACTGTGAAAATGCTTTGTAAAAAACATATTCTGATTGCTATTTATGAAACATTTTCTATAAAATACTGCCATATATAGAAGTTAAAATCCTGAATGGTATTTTTTGTTATTAATTTATGTAAACAAAATGAAAGGTAAAACTTGCCCGTGCAGTTTTCTCCATCCATAAGTGTTAGATCTGGAAAAGACCAAGTAGGATCTACAACAGTGACACCATCTGAGGTTACAAATACTGATCCAGTTGACGTTTCAGCAAAAACTGTACTGTAGTATCGCTATAATAAAATTTGAAATTTCTTTTTCCAAAACTTAATATGATTTTTTTTAGAAGTAAATTATTTATAAATTATTAGTTTGTAACAAATCAAAGATTACGAGGTCCAATTTGTTATCCCGCATGGGATAAAAACGACAAATCAAAGAATGCAACTTAGTATATAACTGATATAAACAATGGTGTGGAATACAAATAAACCATTGCAGGCCCTTTTGTTTTCCACATAATTAGTATCACCAAAAATTAACCGGTTCCGGGTCGAATCCGATACCAATTCCACTAGTATATAATATGTCACCTGTTACCTATAACCATATATGTAAGTTCTGTCTGTCAGGTTCAATGACAAACGGCGTATTTGAGATTTCCTACACACACGGGTCATAATCACTCCGAATCTTCGTCATTATACAGTGTTGACACTACTAAATTCAATCATTGCCATATTGTTTCCTATCTAACCAGTTCGACACTACAAGAGGACAATACGTATACCAAATACCCATACTTCAATTAAGACGTAAGCAGTTTCCAATTTTTTAGCCGTCCTGATGTAAAACAGCGAATCAAAGAACTCAACTTTGAATATAACTTATAAAAATACCAATACTAAACATTCAGGCTAAATATACGGCTTATTCATATTTAGTTAATTTTATTCAGTCACGGACCCGCGATGTCGTGAGTGTGTCCTATTATATAAATATATATACTTATAAACAATGTAGATATAGAGAGAGTGAATTATAAGAGCGAATATCTCAATTAAATTCTAGTAATTGTATATGATGATCGATTGAATTGTACACATACATCGATGTCAATATCGATTAGGTTATTATTAAGATTTCGGCATAATTTGATGTATAGATATAAGTTATACTTAGAACTAAATTGAACGATATAAAAAATATAAAACCCATACACAAAGAAACATGAAAACAAAAGAACACAAACAATCGTTTTCTAAATCAAATGAGGCATAATGAGACACGTATCTTTTATTACAAATACATCTGTTAGCCAACTGTATTCACGAAATGATATCTGAAATTGCTTATTCGTGATTGAATCAATTTTCAAGATTGATATTTTATTTGTAGTTCACTGTCCAGTTTTTTTTTAATTTTCTTATTTATTTGAAAAATCGAGATCTTGATAAGAAAATTGAATCTAACTCTGACTAACCATTTTCTCTATGTACCTATATCACAGAGATATCGATCTTGCATTAACAAATCGAGTTTCATACAAACTGAATCGAAATGTTGTAGGTAAATCGGTACTTCTGTTCACGAAATTGAGGTATGTCGTTAACAGAATTAAGAAGGTTTGAAATATTGAAATACCTGTTTTTTGAACTTACATCTTAATAGCTCGGATTATAAATTCAGTTCACAAAAAAGTTATCTCGATTTGGCTTATGCTGATGTCAATCGAACAAAATTAAATCTTGGCAAAGTTGTCAATATCTTTTACAGGCTTCCAAAATACATATTAACAGGACTAAGGTCGTCGACATATTTTAGAAACAATATTTCATAATGTCACATATCAATAAAATCTGTTTCGATACACACTTGTACATGTTGAATGTTTGTTTCGCATTGAAAATTATTTTTCAAAAATTGAAAAATAAATATAGTATAAATAGAGGGAGAAGTGTATTAATTGCCATCATTAAACAATAAAATTTTAACACATACTTTAAATGGCGTCAGAGAGAGTCCAGAAAACAGATAAATATTAATATTGCCGGTTATTTTCTTCTTGCCATCAACATCACATATTCCTGAAGCTGTTCCTAAACAGGTATAGTATGTTAAATTCAAATGTGGATGATAAAATTTCCTCCACCGAACAGCTAGATGATCTGTAATGGTTGTATAGTCAATGTCTTCAATGTCCTGAAAAAGAAAGCTAATTAATTGAATTTTAAAAATGTCAAATAAATGTATGTACAGAATCTATCCTTAACTTATATGAATATTGTAAAATCTTTTGTTTAAACCATGAGGATTACCACATGTGGAGCAGGATCTGCTTACCCTTCCGGAGCACCTGAGTTCACCCCTAGTTTTTGGTGGGGTTCGTGTTGCTTATTTTTTTAGTTTTCTATGTTGTGTCATGTGTCATGTGTTTTATTGTTGTCTGTTTGTCTTCTTTTATTTTTAGCCAGGCGTTTGTCAGTTTATTTTCGATTTATGAGTTTGACTGTCCCTCTGGTTTTTCGTCCCTCTTGTACGAGATACATCATATCATAGATATGTTTTTCCTTATATACTATTTGCGACAGTCATAGTTATCTTGTAATAAATGGTAACAGAAATAAAGAAACGATTATCTGGAAAACTTCTTCCTAAACACCTCTCCTTTTGTGTCTTTTACTTTATAAATAAATTCAGTGTATTTTAAAATTATGCTTTTCTAAATTCTTAAATTCTAGTTCCAAGACACGAGCATAGACTTTAAATTAATCAGAATCCATTTAAAAAGATTGTACCTTCAACCCTTAAATGTTTCAGTACGGTTATAACATACGATTAAAATTGACACTGTACAAGTATGAATTTGTTAACACTGTGTCTATCTTTCATCTAACGGAAAATAGTTTTTTTCGCAGGATCAAATCTTATGATTCGGAAAAGTCTAATGGTTTTAAATATACCGATTGTGACAATAGTTATCAAAGGCACTAGGATTATTATTCAATACGCAGACGCGCGTTTCGTCTACATAAGACTCATCAGTGACGCTCAGATCAAAATAGTTATAAAGCCAAACAAATATAAAGTTGAAGAGCATATGACTAAATAAAGGCAACAGTAGTATACCGATGTTCAAACTCATAAATCCATGGACAAAAAACAAAATCGGGGTAACAAACTAAAACTAAGTGTGGATGTATTTTATAAAGAGAAAACTAACTAACTTGTTTGAAACTGTTTGCTACCCTTCATAATTCTTTTGCATCCGTGTACTGAGGACACATTCTTGTTTTTATATATCTTCACATAAGACTATACGCCATATATACCTTTACTGGAGTAAAAGCTGATGAGTTTCCTGGAACATCAATAACTAAACCTCGGGTAGGCAACAATATATCATGAATATAAGGTACAGATGACTTAGTGACGTATTGGCCGGCAAGATTTGTAGCTTTTATGGTCACGTAATAGACATGATGACCATGTAGTTTCCAGTCTAAATCCAATATATTAGTTGCAGTGCACATGTATTTTGATGAATGGACGCATGGCCCAGTTTCTCCTACTATGGAATATTGTTGTATGTCTGTAGAATACGGTGTGTGTCCTGTAATATGATTTTTTATATATATATTAATTAGTTTTGACAGAGATTTAACAGCATAGAAAATTAGATATCAAAATAATGGTTATAATGGCTTTGATATATATAAATTTGCTGGTTGGTCTTTTTTTTATAGACTTTTATATATATATATATATATCGCAAGGAACAAATATATTTTTATGCATTTTAGTAAATGATATATAAATTTCTCCACCTCAGAAGATGCTACAATGTACTGTCACACATAGTTTTACTTTGTACTTAAATGCAATGGCATAAACAAATAATTTGTATGACTGTTATGTATTATGTAAGTTTCCAAAACCCCCAGGCATTATTGCAAGCCATGTTTATCATAATTACAGATAATTGAAAAACATAGCTCCCTCTATACTTAATTAAATTGTTTCCCTTTTCTTTGAAAGTCGCACTGTTAACTGACCTATCGTTTGGTAAAAAATATTGATCTGCCTTTCAACCGAGTAACTATCTTGCCCTCAATGAAAAGCTTTTGAAGTTTGAATATCATCGATATTTTTCGTCTTTCTTTCATTACAAAAACATAGTAAGTCCAATAAATTTACTTTTTATGACCAAAAGATAAAATATTGAACATCCTTTTGAATATTGTATCTTATATTCGAAATTGAAAAGTTTGTATTCAAAACCCACGAATAACTAACCGTTGGTATTGTCAGAATGTCCATATTCTTTTTTGTTTGTTTAATAAAGTTTTGTAAAAAAAAGAAAGAATAGGCTAAATGGACCTCAATGATTTCGTCTCTTCTTTAAATCTATCTTTACATTAAGGTAATAGTAAGAAATAAAATCACAAAATTTCTGAACTCCGAGGAAAACATAAAAAAGGAAAGTCCTTAATCAAATGGCCAAATCAAAAACTCAAGCACATCAAACGAATGGTTAACACTGTCCAATTCCCTTGACTTGGTACAGGCATTTTCCTATGTATAAAATGGTGCATTAAAAGTTTATTATATTGACAACAATGTGTGAACAAAATAAACAGACATAAAATTGAGAATGGAAATTGGGAATGTGCCAAAGAGACAACAACCCGACCATAGAGCAGACAACAGCAGAAGGTCACCAACAGGTCTTCAATGCAACGAGAAATTCTCGCACCCGGAGGCGTCCTTCAGCTGGCCCCTAACATAATTTATACTGGTTCAGTGATAATGAACACCATACTAAACTCCAAATTGTACACAAGAAACTGAAAGTTAAAATAATACAAGACTAACAAAGGCCAGAGGCTCCTGACTTGGGACAGGCGCAAAAATGCGGCGGGCTTAAACATGTTTGTGAGATCTCAACCCTCCCCCTATACCTCTAGCCAATGCAATACATAGTAGGTAAAAATGTCAAAAATAGGGATACAGCAGTCAACATTGTTTTATAATCTTAATCACTATAAAAAAAAACAAATATACAACAAAGAATGGCATATAGACCAATCACATTAGTAAAATTTAAGGACAGGAATGAACTTTACCATAGTTCAATCTCACAATGACGGTAATATACCACTGTTCAAAAGTCATAAATCGATTGGTGAAATAAAATTCGGGTTACAAACTAAAACACATCAATTATAAGAGGAAAACAACGGAACAACAGAAACACTGAAGCGTAACCAAAACCAAACTAACTAAAA
The DNA here is from genome assembly GCF_965363235.1 of Mytilus galloprovincialis. Classification (NCBI taxonomy): domain Eukaryota; kingdom Metazoa; phylum Mollusca; class Bivalvia; order Mytilida; family Mytilidae; genus Mytilus; species Mytilus galloprovincialis. Next base: position 39,057,809 of record NC_134850.1, on the reverse strand, counting down.
GCAGCAGAAATTTTATTTTACTAAATGGAAATAAAATAAAACGTCAGAAGTAAATTTGATTATTGAACTTATTTTAAACGATTGGTTGGTGTTCCAATGACAACTTCTGAGATAATCCTGAATCTTAAAGTTTTTACAATAAAAAAAATAATCACAGTTCTCGTGTTTTCAAAGTTCTTTGCAATCGAAATATATTTTAGACAAGATAAAAGATCTGACTTTAAGGTTAAGGAAGTAAATACATTTTAGACAAGATAAAAGATCTGACTTTAAGGTTAAGGAAGTAAATATATTTTAGACAAGATAAAAGATCTGACTTTAAGGACAAGATAAAAGATCTGACTTTAAGGTTAAGGAAGTAAATATATTTTAGACAAGATAAAAGATCTGACTTTAAGGTTAAAGAAGTATGACATGATCACTTTTTCAACATTAATAATCTCTTTTCAATAACCTCCAGATCGTATATATAAATACCTACAACCCTTTCTTATTCATACAGAATATGCCTTTATGTATTTTCTGTAAACGAGTATTGTGTATTATCAAGATGCATTTATAGAAAAGTTTTGTAATTTAATTTTTAATGAAAAAGGATGTATTTGAACTTTGATTTTTATGACGTATCCGAATTTGACAGAAATAACCTGGTTGCTTTTAGACTTTACCTAGGCTCTTAATATTTTATATGTTCTGGCTTCCAATAATTATTACGGCTGTGGAATAATAAAACAATGTTTTCAATATATACCTATAGCATATTCGTAGTCCAACGCAAAAGGGTTATCGCTATCTTCAAAACTGGCAGCAGACCAATTTGCAACGAGGTAATTTCCAGAGACAGACAAACCAATATCTGTTCCAACAAACTGAGGGGCTGTTGTGTCCTGTATAAGCGGACCGACACTCTGTAAAATTAATACATTTTCGATGATAAATATTCTCATTTATGCATGCAAATATTCGTTTGTTGATGAATGATATTAAGATCTAAAACTTCTTTATGACTTTAATCTTCCAAAAAAGGTGACAAAATCATTTCCCAAAAGTTGATATGAAAAAATAGAAAAAATGATAATATAGCCTTACCTGAGAACCCATTACATTGGACTTGCTTATAGACTTTATAATGATGTAGAACAACTTTCCTTCGGGTACACCAAAGTGATTTATCAAAATATGTGTATGGCGCCTTGACGACTGGAATCTCATTATATCTGGCGCAGAGCTGCCATGTACTGAAGATAATCCAACTTCGTAATCATCTATAAGCACAGCATCAACAACTGGTGCCCATGTTATGTTTAACTGTAACATATATTTACATGCTATGAAAGTTGCGTTAATAAAAGCTTAAACTACACTCAAAATAAAACCTAACATTAGATTATCCGTGAAGAAATCCCAGTTACTTAACATTATCGACATATGTAAAATTTCATACACCTGATAAATGTATCGGATGATGTCATAAATCTGATTTGAAATTGTTTTTTTAAATTCGTACTTCAATTGACCTTTTACCCTATCTTTATTTGGGTGTCACCTATGAGTCTTCTTTTGTACGATAGCGCGTCTGACGTACACAATTTTAATACTGGTATTCATGATGAATTATGTACCTTTTCTTTCATTTTGAGGAAACACTTAGGATTCATACTATTATTAAAATTGAGAATGGAAATGGGGAATGTGTCAAAGAGACAACAACCCGACCAAATAAAAACATTGAACACATTGCTATAGGAGTTATGTGTCATTTATCTAATTATGATAGCTTTGAAGATATAGCCTCCGGGGAGTTTGATTGACAATGAGATATCATAACACAATTTTTGAAAATAAAATTCCATGTCCTAAATATCATGCAACATTATTCAAATTGGAATATTAGCCAAGTACAGTATCACTACGTAGAAATACAATAATCTATCAATAACAATAAGCTTTTAAGCAAATAATCCCAGATGGCTAGTGGGCTTTGGTTATGAAAGAACGATAAAAAAAATGGCTCACATATCCTATGGCGTGATGTATCGGGTAGCAAACAAAAACATACCATGTGTATACTAGGAATTACTCGAGTAACCAAGGTTGAATACGAACGGGTCTTCTCGCATACTATGTGAGCATTCACTGGTGTTTGTGATACTGGGAAAACTTCAATGGCTTCAGTAAGCGGATCTGAAAACCTTTAAAATAATAACTATAACTACATAATATAATGTACATGAAAGTAAATTTATTATACTGATTTTTTATTATCTCTCTGTTTCTGTTTGTAACATTTGTAAAATGTGAAGGCTTAGTTAGCAATAACACCAGCCCCCGCCCCTCCTGTGATAAGGCATTTTACAAGTCAGAAATAGGACAACATATTTGTTCTAACCAAAGGAATAAGTATTCAGTCAGATCAGTCCTAGAATTTTTGATTTTCTGGTTCTTCAACCTCACATTTGATTTTACCCTTGAACCCTTTTTTGTTATAACATGTAAATTATTTTTATCTAGCCCCTAGCATGAATTGCCTGAATAAGATAAGATTTGTCATAACTTTTTGTATCGTTTTGTTTTCAACAACGTTAATACTAATCTTTTGGACTATTTTTTATTCGAGTGTGTGTCGTTTGTTGATGTAGTGCACAGGTGTTCCTCGATCCTCGTTTTTCATATTGATAAGACAGTTGTTTTTTTAACTGTTTTAAACTAGTCACGTTGAGGCCCTTTTTGCTTGCTGTTAAGTGTGAGACAGTGCATCGTTTCGAAGGCCGTATTTACATTTTTATACGTGATTTTGATGGAGAGTTGACTCATTTGCACTGGTAACATTAATATTATCTATTCGATAACTTTGCTTGTAATTTTATTCTCTATGTTTATATTGTCTACTACACTGATCATTCTTCTTGTGTAAGTGTGTAAGTTGGGGTCATGGCGTTTTTTTCTTAATATTATGTGTAAGAAGGAAAGTTTTTTAAAAAAATGTCTCCCCGAATAATAGTGAGGATCAAATAATATCATTTATTTAAAATCATGTTTCTGCATGTTGGTGAGAGAAATACATACTATTTTTTATAACATAACTGAAAAATACATGACCCCCTACAACTCATGAATCCTATATGTATTACTACTGTATTGACCAAAACGTACTTGCATGAGTCTGTATTGTTTTCCAAGATATGTCGTTGAAGGGTTTTATCTATATACCATTCATTGCCACTACCGTCTCTAACTAAACGTGGTTTCGTTCTAGCATGCGTTACAATAACATTTTTAACTGATGGCACAATGGTTGTTATGGTAACTCCATCCGAACAAACTGGTTGAGACATGTCATAGGCTCTATTATATGCCACCACTGTCACATAGTATGTTCCAGGATTCGGTGCGTTATAACTTGCGAATGTGTCATAAGTGTCGTTCGTCTGGAAAAAATTATGGGAACTTCCAGAAACTCAGACTTTAAAATTTACTGAAAGGAACTTTTTTAAATAACAAAATGGATGATTTTTCTTTCCATATTTTTAATTTTCCCTTTTTAGACGGTGGTGTTCCTTTTGCACCGTCTTTCGGTGTTTATATATACCAACTCGTTTGTCCGTGTCTGTAATGACGTGTTTGATTTTAATGAGCGTACACTTTGTATGACTAGAAGATTTTCATTTTGGGATTTCGTTGACACGATTTACTACAAACCTTTACTAAATCCTTTCATAGATACAAAGATTCGGTCTGAAAGTTTGGCTGAATCTGCAGAAAACTTATCCCAAACGGAACAGCCAATTTTAATTTGTACGGTGATGATGTAAACCGAGCCCTGAAATTTAATTACGATCCGGTTGAACTTATCTACCCTTAAATAAGGTTGTTCTAGAACGTTACCGATATAACACTGCATATAAATCTTTGATTATTTGTTTGTTTGTATAAAATGTTGATTTTGTTATCAGTAAATTGAAACCAAACTAAGTATTGCAAATGTGTACTGTTACGATACTAGAGGATATGCAATTTGAACCATAGTTTCCTATACATTCAGGATTATGATTGTCAAATGCCATGTTGAAATCACAGAAAAAAGATATTTTTCATTATTTCATTGTTTATTAAATACAAACCAATGATTTATTTTGAAAGTGTTCTCCAGAAAGACAGACTTCGGAAAATTCATACTGGTAAAATGCAACACCACTTTCATGATCGAAAAATCCTTCCCAGTGAACATCAAGCCGAAGGTCCTGCTGATAGTCCACTTCTGGACTGCCATATATTCCGTCGTGCACATGTCCGGCTACTGGTGGGGTAATGTCTATTGTTATCTAAAAAGTCACGAAGAAGTGAAAGCTTTACACAATCAATCCAATATGTGAAATTATCCTTCTGAAGACTTTAAAGGGAGCTTAAGCTTTTTGTAGGAATGTAGTAGTTATAGTTTTCGATTTATAACCTAAAAATCATCTATGATTTACCAAACCCATTAGTAGCTAAACGTAAAGTACATGCGTTGGTTATTGTACCAAAATATATATTTTTTGGTTAAAATATTTATTTCATTTCCACTTTGACTTTGGTATCAAATTTCCTTTAGATGACCGTCTTATGACAGAAAAAAACATATTGAAATAATTGAACCACTCGAACAAATGATTTAGAAATAGTGCACATACCTATTCCTGTGAACATACTAAGATTTGGTTTGGTCCTTCTTCTCATAAACAGAAATAGTGTACATCATAGGTCACAAAAGTAACAAAATTAAATCTTTGATAGATAATGGGATTTTTTTTATATTTTTATATTCCTGGACCCACACTGCTTATTATAAAAATTTTAAAAAAAATTGAAATTAGAATAAAAGGAATACTTTAACTCCAGAAATGTTTTTTTTTAAATGAGAAAATAATTGTCCATTCTACTTTGATCAATTGTCACTCTCTTACTGCAAATGCAGGTTGGCCGTTAGTGACCATAGGTATGTTCTGTAAAATTAATTTCGTTTCTGAATTTGGTATGAATCATTGTAGACACTTTTATAGATGCTTGTAAGTTTAATATAAAAATTTTGGTGATAGTTTTGTGAATTCAGATATTTTTGTGTTGTAAATACTTTGTATTTATCATCTGGTATACTTTAAGTTGTAAATGACGAAAAAAAAATTATAAATTGAAATGCCAATCTTTTTACCTTTGCATATAGTGAATTCTCAATGATCATTACCTTTATAGTTTTCAGTGTAGTCAATGTTGCCATGTTAGTAACGTTAACATCTATGTAATAATCTGAATCATGGACACCAGTGGATCTGTTATGGACTATTCCATTGCCATCCTCTACTGCAATATGTGGCTTTACATAAAAATGTTTGTGGTAACAACCAGTATATTTAGTGCAGTAGCAAAATGGTCCTCTGGTGTAATCTTTGAATTCATCCTTACATTCTGCCAAAGTCTATCATGTTCAAAAATGAGAAGAGAATATATCTTTGAGAAATTTGTCAGACAAAGAAATATCTTTTAAAACCCATTTTTTTGTAAATATTTCGCCACGAAAGGGTTGATAAAAATATGGCTTCATAACGAAGATGTTGGTTTTTTCTTCTTTTTTTATATAAATAGATGACAAAACTAAACTCAATTGGTCTTTTATTGAACTCTTTGTCTTACCACAAGCACGTTTTGGCTAGAATTGAAAAAGGCACACTACTAAGTGTGTCTGATGTTAGTTACATTGTAGTGTTGTGTCGTTGTTCTCCTCCTATATTTATGCGTTTCCCTCAGTTTTAGTTTGTTACCCCGATTTTGTTTTTTGTCCACGGATTTATGAGTTTGAACAGCGGTATACTACTGTTGCCTTTATTTATAACATGTTTTTTTTTTTGTGATTCATTTATTATATTGTAATAGATATTTATATGCAAAATTGTTCTTTCATATTTCATTTGTACATGCCGATATAAGAGCTTTGTAGTGACGAGATTTACATAGATGACAAATTCCGTCAAAAACTTCCTTTAAATACTGACAATAAATGATAGGAAGGATACTTCAGGAAATCAATGTTATCATTGTTAACATTTGTACCTATTCACATTTAACTTGACCATCCTGTCTGTAATGAGCATCTTCGATTGAATATATAATGTTAAAACTTGAACTTACACGTTACCGACTGTAAATAACCCTCTAGTAATAAATGAATGAGACTGGTAATATTGAAGGGAAGTATCCACACCAGTGCTTTAACAATTTAACCAGCTCTTGAGTTAAAATGTATAAAACTTCATTACCTGTGTTTCCCCTTGTCCTGGTAAATCAATGTTTCCGTGAATAATATCCGAACCAGTGAAATTATCATACAACCGCCAATTCAAATGGCTTATTCCACTGTGATAATCGTAAGCATCCCATTCAATCCTGAAAAAATACGTGTTAATACATTAAGGCAGTGGCAAATATAAAACAGCATGGGGAATTTAAGGGTCTAAATCACTGAACTGGCAGAATTTATGCAACATGCATATCAGTTCTAGTTTTCAAACATCAGAAATAAGATGGCTACCAGATATTATCGCAAACCGCTTGCACAAATACTAAACCATTCATAAGCACAACCGCTATAGCTGATTTTCATCCCTTTCCTTTCTTATATATATTCTAGGAATACTAGCAATAATATGCCATAAGATTTGAGTCTAGTCCATCTGCTACGTTCAAGATTCGAACTCGCTACCTTAGTTTTTACAGGTTAGTTACACTTAGACCACTCGGCTACCAAAGCTCTCATATGCCATATAAGACATAATCAGGAAATTCTAGGTCACATTAGACTCAGACGGAACTTAGAAAAGGTTATTTCCTGATATGTTAAAAAGACATAAAATAGACATTCACATAATATTTGAATACGTCTTATTAATAAAAAAGATAAGTATTAACACTCAAATGAAGTTATAAATACGTAAAACAGTAAGATCATCATTGACAACATACATCATTTCTTCAAACTCTTCTACGCTATGAACAGCGATGTTTACTCGATCATCTTTTGTCAACCATAGGTTAGATATTATTGGTGGAGAAGAGTCTTTGTAAGCCGTCACATTTTCATCTCTATAATTGTCCAAGATATCAAAGGCCCTGACGATAACGACAACTTGATCCCCGTCATCCCATATCACATTCTGAGTAGAAGTTTGTGAATATACACTAGGTACATGAGTTAGAGGAGATGATGACTTCAGTGATGTACCGTAAACGTCGTGACCAATTTCAAATTTTACAATGCCTGTAGAAGACATTAACATTTTAGTAAAGATATATTTAGCAATAGGATACAAACAATTAAAAAAAATTAATTTAACAGTGTTTGCATATCTGCCGGTCTCTATCACATTGCATACTAAAGCTTATTATTAAATTAACTACATACACAGTTTACAATGTACCTAAACATACAATTAATATTTCAATTTAAGTAAAAAGGAAGGCCTGATAAATAATTCATGTCTTAATATTTGAACACACATGTGTATTTTATGTTTAACTTACTCATATACATCAGATACATTTTTCATCTCTCTTTATTTGTTTTATTATTACCATTTATCAATTATCATTGGAATGGCAAGACAAAGGAAATAAAAATCTTCATTTGCAGCCAAGTGCTGTTGAATAAAAATTGCATTCACAAATTTCTTTAAAATCTCATAATGTCATCATATCTTTTCGTTTTCCACCGTTGTTAAAATATAATATACCTCCGAATTTCCTGTCATATATTATTTCGAAGTATGTATATTTTTTTCTTCTATAGCAACACCTTTATTTAAATGTTCAAGTATATTTAAACTGATAACAACCACAAGGTATACACTTCAACTTCACTCTTGTTAAAAATAATATAAAGAAACTGGTAAGAATTGTATCTATTCTTATTCTATTATTTTTTAATTTAAGAAAGAAATCCAATTTATTCAAACTTTAATGGTGATGAATACATTGTCACTTAGCTGCAACTGTATAATTGATAGACAAGCTTATTGTAAAAATTGAATTTCTCTTTATAATTAAGGATTTTTATAGGGCTAAATATATTTGCCGTCTTTGCCGCACGTTTTTATGACGTTCACAATTACGTTTCGTCCCCGAGGGTGTCACCAGCCCAGTAGTCAGCACTTCGATGTTGACATGGATATCAATTATATGGTCATTTTTAGAAAATTTACTGTCTGCAAAAATAAGAATTATTAAATTACTAAGAATTTTCTTATCCCAGGCATAGATAACATTAGCAATATTTGGCACAACTTTTTGGAATTTTGAGTCATCAATGCTCTTGAACTTTGTACTTGTTTGGCTTTCTAACTTTTTTGATTTGAGCGTCACTGATGAGTCCTATGTAGACAAAACGAGCGTCTTGCGTATCAAATTGAAAGCCTGGTACCTTTGATAACTATTTACACCACTGGATCAATGCCACTGCTGGTGGATGTTTCGTTCCCGATGGGATCACAACCCCAGTATTCAGCACTTCGGTGTTAACATGAATATCAATTATATGGCAATTATTATAAATTTACTGTCTGCAAAAGTATGAATTATTCGAAATTCTAAGGATTCTCTTATTCAACCAATGTTATAGATAACCTTAGCAATATTTGGCACAATAGTTATCAAAAGTACTAGTAGCTTATAATTTAATAAGCCAGAATTGAAATTTTGGTTCATCAATGCTCTTTGTACTTTGTACTTGTTTAGTTTTATAACTATTTTGATCTGAGCATCACTGATGAGTCTTATGTAAACGAAACGCGCGTCTGGCGTATTAAATTATAAGCCTGGTACTTTTGATAATTATTTACTATAATGCTACTATTTTATTTTGTTCACGACAGTTTAGTATTTGGATTGTATTTGGACACACAAGATGATTTTAAGAAGAGAGCATAATCGGTAAGCATATATTTTGATCATTCATTCCGTATGAGCGGTATTAACAGACCAGTATTTTAAGAAATGTAACAATGTTTCCGTAAATGAAATACTAAGTATATTGATTCAATCTTTTATGCAAACTCTGTACTTTAATAAAAACATGTTCCTTTGTTTTATGACTGAGCAGTAATTTATGCAGGATATGTTGTTCTTATGATTATATGAATTTGATTTCACTCTTATTCATGATTCTTAATTTATGTATTTGCAGAAAATCGTATCGTATACATCGTATTCAACTTATTAAAGAAGAATTTTACAACTGTTGTCCATAAAAAATTACAAAATTAATTTCGGAACGAATTGAAAACAAATGTCAAGTTCTAGACTTGGTACACTCAAGCACTTTTCCGAGGAAAACTGTGTTTTTTTTATCTAGGTAAATTCCTTAAGATATTAAGCGATATAATTGAAATCTGGGAAACGTCGAACATAGGTTTTATCACTTCGTTTTATTCAGAAACGAATTTTTCCGCTGTTGTTAATATATTATATATTATAGGAATTTATCTGAGGTCAACTTTTTTTTTAAAAAGAGATATCTGCCAAATGATAAAATTTGCCCTAAAAGAAATACAGTTGGTATTTATAATGATCAATGCATTTTCGTTAATGAATCTTATTCTGTTATTATTAGAGTACACTTTCGATAAAGATGTCGGATGGTTTGCTCCAGTTTTGAAGACAAAATATTATAAAATGACTTTCGATGTTTTAGAGACTTCTTTTTTCTTAACAATACTACATTTATGTTAAAATGTATAATTAAACTTCTCGAACAAATTAAAAGACATTTATTCAAATCTAAATTTGACAATAGTAGTATTACCTTTGACATTTGGAACCAATGTCATATTGCGTTTACCACTGTTGTCGTCATAAAACTTTTTAACATCTTCATCCGTTTTTATTTTTGCAAGCCAGCTATTTTTAAAGTGTTCTGTCTTCACAAACCTATCTTTCCATTCAACTTCAATAAATGGGTTAGAGTAAGTGATCCAGCCTTTTTCTAAATACTGTACTGATTTTAAAACTTTAATCTGTCCGTTGTGTAGATCTATTAATTCGTTGGTGTCATAAAGAAAAAAAGCTCTAGCGGTCTCGAAATTTCCAGCTCTATCAAAGGCAATAAAATGAACTGCATACATTCCAGTTTCAGCTACTTTTATTATACTCTGTAAAACATATTTCGGAAAATCATAGAGATGTATCATAAAAACTATCAGCGGTATTAACAGACTGGTATTTTAATCAATTAACCTCAATTCTGTTCAAACGGTACAACACGCTTAGATTTTACTGCTTTATCTATGACGTGATGATTGTCAACACTGAATCTCGAAAAACTCCTGCAATTTGCATTGTTATTGGTATGATGTGTCCTTACCATGACGAAACGTGCCATGCATTTACATGAGGTTACAATTATTATGAGAAAAATGGCTTATCAATATCGTTTAATCCTCAACTAATAACAATAGCTTATTAACCTCGACGCATTTCCCTTCAATTTAGTTTTATAGCTGTCTTTAACAAAACTTCAGGCATTTTTGGTCCGCAATGCTCTTCAACTTCGTACTTTGTTTGGGCTTTTTACCTTTTTTTAATTCGAAGTCACTGATGAGTCTTTTGTAGACAAAACGTGCATCTGGCAAAAATATCAAATTTCAATCCTGTTATTCATGATGAATTTATTTACAACCACTAGGTCGATGCCACTGCTAGTAGAGTTTTTATTCCGTGAGGGTATCACCCACCCAGTAGTCATCGCTTCCGTGTTGACATAAATTATCATTGATATGGTAATAAATAATAAATTAAGTGTTTACAAAACTATAAATTTTTGAAAAAGTAAGGCTTTTCTACCACAGAAATAGATAACCGTAGATGTATTTGGCAAAACTTCTAGGAATATTTGGTTCTTATTGCTCTTCAACTTTTTACCTTATTTGTCATTTTTAACTTTTAATTTTCCAGCCTCACTGGTAAGATTTTTGCGAGATGTTAAGCGCTATAAAACCAGGTTTAATCCACCATTTTATACATTTGAGAAGAGAATGTCTGTACCAAGTCAGGAATATGACAGTTGTTGTCCATTCGAGTGATGTGAATTGTCGTTTGATTTTGCTATTTAATTACTTTCCGTTTTCCTCAGAGTTCGATCAGTATTTTTGTTATTTTTCTTTTTTGTAGACAAAACACGCGTCTGTCGCAAATACAAAATTCCAATCCTGGTATGTATGATTTTATTTGTCCTCGTCTAAACCCACCATGGTTGGTTTAGCTTTAAAACAAATTTACACGTGTCTCTATTCATAATGATTTCTGCAAACAAAATGAAATAAAATAGGTTCAAAACAGTCTTTTAGAGGAAATAAACTCATCATAGATTGTAATTTTATCATCCGCCAGACGAGCGTTTCATTTACTCCTTTGGAAGGTCAATTCACAAATTTGGCTATTTTGTATATAATATAAAAAAAGAAGATGTGGTATGATTGCCAATGAGACAAGTGTCCACAAGAGACCAAAATGACACAGATATTAACATGACTTATTCGTAGATCTTTCTTTGTACTTTTTATGGCAGAAAATTTCATTTGGCCTTACGTTTGAAAAAAGTAAAATAACAAAAATACCAAGCTCCGAGGAAAATTCAAAACGAAACGTCCGTTATCAAATGGCAAAAGTAAACGCTCAAATACATCAAACGAATAGATACCAACTGTCATATTCCTTTGTACAGGCATTTTCTCATGTAGAAATGAGGGATTTAACCAGGTTTTATATGCAAATATAAACCTAAAATATAAGATACACAAAATCTGGAATTAATTGTACAAATGAGTGCGTTAACAAATTTGAGGCTCTAAAGAGCCTGTGTCGCTCACCTTGGTCTATGTGAATATTAAACAAAAAAAGCAGATGGATTCATGACAAAATTGTGTTTTGGTGATGGTGATGTGTTTGTACATCTTAATTTACTAAACAGTCTTGCTGCTTACAATTATCTCTATCTATAATGAACTTGGCCCAGTAGTTTCAGTGGAAAATGTTAATAAAAATTTACAAATTTTATGAAAATGGTTAAAAATTGACTATAAAGGACAATAACTCCTTAGGGGGTCAATTGACCATTTTGGTCATGTTGACTTATTTGTAAATCTTACTTTGCTGAACATTATTGCTGTTTACAGTTTATCTCTATCTATAATAATATTCAAGATAATAAACAAAAACAGCAAATGGGTTGTCCGATTCATCTGAAAATTTCAGAGCAGATAGATTTTGACCTGATAAACAATTTTATCCCATGTCAGATTTGCTCTAAATGCTTTGGTTTCAGAAATATAAGCCAAAAACTGCATTTTACCCCTATGTTCTATTTTTAGCTGTGGCGGCCATCTTGATTTGTTGGCCGGGTCACCCCACACATTTTTTTAAACTAGATACCCCAAAGATGATTGTGGCCAAGTTCGGATTAATTTGGCCATGTAGTTTCAGAAAAGAAGATTTTTTTTGTAATAGATTACTAAGATTTACGAAAAATGGTTAAAAATTGACTATAAAGGGCAATCACTCCTAAAGGGGTCAACTGACCATTTCGGTCATGTTGACTTATTTGTAAATCTTACTTTGCTGAACATTATTGCTGTTTACAGTTTATCTCTATCTATAATAATATTCACGATAATAACCAAAAACAGCAATATTTCCTTAAAATTACCAATTCAGGGGTAGCAACCCAACAACGGGTTGTCCGATTCATCTGAAAATTTCAAGGCAGATAGATCTTGACCTGATAAACAATTTAACTTTCATGTTAGATTTGCTCTAAATGCTTTGGTTTTTGAGTTATAAGCCAAAAACTGCATTTTACCCCTATGTTCTATTTTTAGCCATGGCGGCCATATTGGTTGGTTGGCGGGGTCACGCCACACATTTTTTAAACTAGATATCCCAATAATGATTGTGGCCAAGTTTGGTTTAATTTGGCTCAGTAGTTTCAGAGGAGAAGATTTTTGTAAAAGTTAACGACGACGGACGCCGGACGCAAAGTGATGGGAAAAGCTCACTTGGCCATTTGGGCCAGGTGAGCTAAAAATACATTAAAAGACAAAGACTCGAAAGAAAAAAACGTTGTCAGATGTTTTTTGACAATTTTATAAGTGATATACCTTAATCACCTGATTGTATTGTCAATTCTAATGCAACAACGTTTGTAACGTTCATTTTGATTGGATAACGTCACTTTCTTACATGGCATCAATTGACAATTGATGCTATAAGGCGTACGCGCAAGCGCAGACGGCATATGCAAAATTTTAATTACATGTTTTAACGTTGTTTTCTGTCAGTTTCATCAGAATGGAGATAACAATATTGTATTTTAAGCTCCGACGGCATCAATTGGGGATTTGACGGTCGCAAATACCCGTTTACTGTCTCCGCTAACGCGTCGCCAGTAAACTTGATTTGCGACCATCAAATCACCAATTGATGCCGTCGGAGCTTAAAATACATACAGTTATCTCCTAATAGCAATGTTGTTGTTACTGATTTTTAAGATCTAAACCAAACAAAAACATTTGGCTCCTATGTTCTTTTCTTTTTTAGCAAACCGATGCCATGTTTGTTGATGTTTCAAATATCCGGATACAACTGTTTTAACAAGATCATGAAAATATCATTTATTACCTGATCACATTTGGTATCGATTGGTCCAGATATTTCAGAAAAGAAGATTTTTTTTTCTAAAATTTACGACTGCGGACAACAAACGACGACAGACAGACACCAATTAATGACAAAAGCTCGCAAGACTTTTTGGGAAAAGTGAACTTAAGGATGTACACCTCTGAGGAGCCAAACATTTATAGAATTAAACTTTTTTTATAACCTGATTTTTGGATTTATATGACTGTAAGAAAATGTTTGGCGAACAAAAAATCATATCGTGGTGCACTTCTTTTTTGCTACTTTTGCCCTTTGAAAGTATCCAATTTTGATGATTTTTCCAATTTTCATCAATTTTTACCTTTTTCGGGGCTATTTTCATGATAAAAATTACAGTTCCTCAATTAATTTTTTGTTCATAATTCTTATAAAGATGAAGTGGACCAATGTGAATAAATTTAACTTACAAAAACTATAGGTAGTTGTTAATATAAGAAAGTTTTATCATATTTTGATGCTTTTGTGTGTCAAATTTACCATGCTGTCTATTTTAGAAATTTGTGATTTTTTTTCATTTTTAGAACAAAATGCATATTATTTCAACTTTTTTGTTATAAATGGTTGAAAAAAAAAAACATTTTTAAGAAATTTGAAAAGAAAGAAATGGTATGGGATGTGCATGTTTCTGGAAAAAATCAGTTCATGTACCTCTTACTCATTTCCTCAAAATTTTGACTAAAAAGACTGACTTAATTGGTAATAAAATTTAAAACAAGAATGTGTCCAAAGTACATGGATGCCCCACTCGCACTACCCTTTTCCATGTTCCATGGACCGTGAAATTGGGTAATAATCTAATTTGGTATTAAAAACATATGTACTAAGTTTCAAGTTGATTGAACTTCAATTTTATCAAAAACTACCTTGACCAAAAACTTTAACCTGAAAATCCCACTTTCATTTTCTATGTTCAGTGGACCGTGAAATTGGGGTCAAAAGTCTAATTTGGCTTTAAAATTAGAAAGATCATATCATAAGCAACAAGTCTACTAAGTTTCAAGTTGATTAGACTTCAGCTTCATCAAAAACTACTTTGACCAAAAACTTTAACCTGAACGGACGGACGCACAGACGGACGCACAGACGAACGGAGCCACAGACCAGAAAACATAATGCCCCTCTACTATCGTAGGTGGGGCATAAAAAATAATTACTCATATGCAATTCGGAAAAGAAAAGGTACATTTTTTTAATTACTAGTAATAAGACTTACCGATAGATTTCTAATACCAGTTTGTTTCACAGCAAGTTCAAGCAATTCTACGATTTCATTTTCTTCAGTCCCATTTCCTACCGGATGCATTTTATATACTTCAATATTATAATAATCTATTCCTGACAGATCATCCGACCATCTTTTCCAATGGATATTAATAACCCCCTATTAAAAAACATAACATTAAGTCACAATTTAGCTGCAATTTCATAACTATGTGGCAAATAATAATTGCTCATTTCACCTGTTTCGTTAATAGAGCGTGTGTGTTTTTGTTTCTTTAATTTGATATAAAACCTGAAGAGTTTCCTGTATTTTTACACGCGTGTTTGAATCACATGCACAATGCTTCATATATACTTGCACTCTTTACATTTAATCATAATGTTATCAGCTAATTCATTGCAAATGTTTTTTTAAAGATTCGAGTGCAATGAGAGACCGAGAGACCATAAAAAAGATTTATTGAAACTGGTGTAATTCATCATACTAGTTACAAAAAACAGGAAACAAAAATAGGATGTACATGTATTTTGAAAACAAACAACTCGTAGTTATTGTGGTTCTCTTTTTACTGTTACGTAGTGATATAAATATGTACAATATAAGTACACACAAACATATAACATTTAATTTGCTACAGCAGGTCCTACAACATAATACGTACAATTTTCGAAATATCAGGTACATAAACAGGCAGCGGAGAAAGACATAACGTAGACAGCTTTATGCAACTATAGTACGGCGGATCAGTATCCCAGTGAAAAATATATGATTCTGTTGTCTGTAGTCCTTTTAAATAAACCTTGTTGGTAATTGTCCATTCCTCTTTGTCATTGAAACTTTTTCTGTCGTCTCTGTTTTCATATATTAAAAATCCACCATTTTGAAGTGAAACGGTTACATTAAGCCTATAATTAAACAACATCGCATTTATTTTTTGTTTCCTTATTTTATTGATTACATGTATCAGAACCACTTATACACATGACAAGATGACTTGAAAAATAAAAATTAAGAAAACAATAGTGACGAAGAGAGGCGATTAACCCGGAGATCCAAATAAGGGAATACCAAATTACCAGTGGTAAGAGTGTTCGATGATTTTCAATTTCTACCGATTAGCTAAAAAAAATGCATCTCAGAAAGAAAAACAAAAAAACATTCACATTCACACATTAATTCAAAATGAAACAGATATTAACATCTTTTATACATTGAAATCGAGAATGGAAACATGGAATGTGTCAAAAAGACAACAACCCGACCAAGAAACAGAAAACAACTTTAGGCCAACGACGGGTCTTCAACACAGTGAAAACAAATATCGCACGGAAGGGGGGGCGGTTGAGGGGGACAGGCTTTAGCTGGTTCCTTAAAAATTGTATACTTGTTCGAAGAAAATGAATATATAAATAAGTACGTCTGAACCAGTGACGAATCTACAACATATTTTATCCATCGGGTCACCAGCAGTGATGGTGATATACGGCTTAAAATACATTCTGTATATATAATTAGTCTAAACATCAGCCTAACAATGTTAGATCTGTAAATTTGCTTTAGCAATTTTTGTTCTTCCCTCGCCGGGATTGAAACTCATGCTTTTGAGATATCATGGCACCAGATCTCCTTGCATTGTATCCGACAACCTAGGCTTTATAAAAATAATAAAGCTATCGGTGGCCAGGTGTTACCTTTACTCGTCAGTTTCAATCAAGCGTCGTAACACAGTACATGATATATAAGGCATGAAGAATAGATGGACAGATCAGCTGAATTATCTATTGTAAATGGTCATACAAATAGTGTGTCACAGAAATAATTATATTATAAGTACCTCTGAACCAGTGACGATTTATATATATATATAAATGGTTTCTAGAAAAAAAAAGCATTACGCATGCTTATCACTAAAACAAAGAGAAGATATGGTATGATTGTTAATTAGACAACTATTCACCGGAGATCGTATGACGTTAAATTGACTCATTTTTTTATACAACTTTTATTTATTCTAAGCTTTTAGTCTATGCATAATAATTGACTGTGATTATTTATCAATAGGTTGTATGTAAAACATTTATTTGCTGGTTTTTTTAAATATACAAAAAGGTGTTATTCGTTTGAAAGAACAGTGACCAAACATTCAATGTATATTCAGGCAAAAGCAGCAGTACTCTTGATCAATATGTTCGATTTAAAATATTTATCCGTTTATTGTTCAATCATTAATGAAAGTGAAAAAGTGAAATACTAATTCGCTATTGAAAGTCAGCTTTGTTCAAATTTTTCAAAGTGAGCTGGTGAATTATTCATTTGAATAGATTTATTAGATCCGAATTAAGGTTTATTACCCCTTCTGTGGCCTGTGAATTACGAAATTTTCAAACTGCAATAGTATCAAAACAGCAAAGATAATGAATAATAGAGATGGGCCAATTTGTAAATATACCAAGGGGAAACTTCGTGCAAAGCATTATTATTCATAATTTAATTGCATTTAGTAGAAGAAAAGAATTTGGTAAAAATAAAACCAAGATTTTTGTAGAAAATCCACAGACTTTAATACAGAGATTTTGTTAGTAGATTTAAAACATAGATCACTGACTTGTGTTTCTATGATGTTTACAAAAAGTCCTAAACAACCTTTAAATTCCAAAACACCTTGATGAGTCACTAAAGTTGAGCGCACCTTAGAAGATGTACTTGAATTGGTCCATATTGATATTTGTTTTAACCAATATCTTAATTTATAAACTTGTTTTAAGAAAATCATTGCTAGCACTGCATGCAATAATCCTCTATCTATCAAGTATCATCGAATTACCAAATATTAGAGTACAAAGGGAAATGCTGTGGATTTTATATAAAATTTCCATTTGTTTAGCATTGAATCAACATAAGGGTACATACTCCTTATGTGACCTTAAATTGATCATCTTAGCTAGAGATGGGATTCGCACGAACTAAACGTGTTCGACGTGAAACAGCGATCCGCTAAAACTCATTATTCTACAGGTAAAAAGGACGATAACCTTTTGGCTAATATGGCCGTATTTACACAACGAATTCACTCAGAGTACAGACAAACCAGTGCACCTGCAAAGAATTTTAAGGCATGGCATGACCTAGATTATAAAATTTTTAATGCATTTTATGTTTCAGAAAAAATATAAACTGTTCTGTATTTTGCTATTCATTTTTTTTTCATTCCTGCAAAAGGTGCAAAAGTAAACTAATTTGGGAAAACGTTTGAGAAGCTCCCCTCATTTAATCATTGTTGTGAGAAGTATTGATTTAGATGGACAATAGATTGACTCCTGTAAACAATAGATGATTAGAACTGTGTAACTGAGTGGACCGTATCAAATGAAACTCATGTGTTTGTTTATTTTTCTGTCTTCTGCAGACCGGGGAAAATGCACATCAAAATCCGGGTAAGTAATTATTATTTCTGAAACATAGACTTCATATTATTTTATATCTATAGGTCTTGCAATATGCCTTAAAACTTTACTAGATGTATCAGTGTGTCTGTACTCGTAGTAGATGTTTGGGTTTAAAAAGGTCCATATTTTTTTATTTCTTTAGATGAACCTTAATTTAACACATTGTTTTAACCTAAGGTTATAATATGAAATCAAACAGACCTAGAAAAATATATATTTATATCTTTTATATCAATATATGTTTATATCGGGAGTCTTCGAAGGTCACCTCGATGGTTAATTCGATGACGACTAGACTGATATACACACAACATGATGATACATATCATCGAGTCCATACATTATAAATTGTATATTTTAGACTCTTTATAACTGGGAAATACGTTTTTTACCTATAAATATTAAGCCTGGTGCCTTTGATAACTATTTACACCACTGGGTCGATGCCTCAACTAGTGGACATTTTGTCCCCTAGCGTATCACCAGCCCAGTAGTCAGCACTTCGGTGTTGACATGAATAACAATTATATAGTCGTTTTTGTAAATTTACTGTTTACAAATGTATTAATTATTCGACATACTGTTGTTATCCATTCGTTTGATGTGTTTGAGCTTTTGATTTTGCCATTTGATTTTTGACTTTCCGTTTTAAATTTTCCTCGGAAATCATTGTTTTGGTGATTAAACTTGAAACTAAGGAGTTTCTTATCCAAGGTATAGATTACATTAGCCGTATTTTGGCACATCTTTTAGGATTTTTGTTCCTCAATGCTTTTCAACTTTATACTTGTTCGGCCATTCAACTATTTTGATCAGAGCGTCACTGATCAGTCTTATATAGACGAAACGCGCGTCTTGTTTACCAAATTATAAGCCTGGTACTGTTGATAATAGTTATCAAAGATACCAGGATTATAATTTAGTACGCCAAACGCGCGTTTCGTCCACATAAGACTCATCAGTGACGCTCATATCAAAATATTATAAAGTCAAACAATTACAAAGTTGAAGAGCATTGAGGATCCAAATTTCCAAAAAGTTGTGCCAAATACGGCTAAGGTTATCGAATGCCTGGGATATGAAAATCCTTAGTTTTTCGAAAAATTCAAAGTTTTGTACACAGGAAATTTATAAAAATGACCACATTATTGATATTCATGTCAACACCGAAGTGTTGACTACTGAGCTGGTGATACCCTCGGGGACGAAACGTCCACCAGCAGTGGCATCGACCCAGTGGTGTAAATAGTTATCAAAGGTACCAGGATTATAATTTAGTACGCCAGACGTGGTTTCGTCCAAATAAGACTCATAAGTGACGCTCATATCAAAATATTATAAAAGCCAAACCTAATTAGTATGTAAGAAATCAAATATGAGAATTCCAGTCAAATTTGGTAAACGCGATTTTTTTCAGCGAATGCCACATTTAAAGATAGTGAAATAAAAGGTGATTAATACAGGTTTTCAAATTTAATTAAAATTTAAAAGTGTGTGATACTTGTATATATGAACTTTCTGTTTGTAAACCCATATTATTCATTGTACAAAAAAAATACGAAGGTACAAGATTGTTTTGATTCAGAAATGAAAATATTAGTATTTCTTTTAAGAAAACAAAACAAATCGATCAATTATTAAAAGTAGTTTTACTTACCAATCATTGTGCAAAAAAGGACGCAAATGGTCTACCGATACTTTACCACTTTCACAGCGATACGCAGAATTCACATTGCAGGGTGTATCTTGATTACATTTGTCGTTACATTCTGTTTTCTTAAACAGTGATTTTACATCTTTGTTTCCTAGAGAAAAAATATTTTATATGATTTCCTTGTACGCAATGAGTGTTTCAGGAAAACAGTGTAGTATGTGCTATCTAATTCAAATTGATAACGAAGTTCTATCTACTAGGCAAATAGTACCCAAGGTATCGCTAGTAAACCAACAGCAGTACTTATTAATATACTATAGGCACCATGTGCTTAAACAGACTGTTAGAAAAAAATAGTTTGGACCAAAAACGTTATAGTGCACTTTATAGAGGTTACAAACAAAAAAGTATCCTCAAGCATTATCGAAGTAGAAAAATTAGAAATAAGATAAATATTTAGTATTCTTAGACAAACGCATATGGACGTTTTATTTTAAATTATAATATTATAATGAACTCACTTTTTTCTTAATCATATACAGTTGGAGCTAAGATAATCCAAAATAAAGCTCGTCAGCTCTATTTTTCTTTCGGGGGTGGAGAGACTTTGTATGTTTTTTTTTTTTTTTTTGTATTTTTTTGTATTGGAAAAATATCAACCGTATGTTTTCTTGTTATTATAAATGGTGCTAAACAAAATTCTAGGATCTATTGACAAGGAAAAAACTGGAAAATTCAAAACGGAAAATCCTTTATAAAATGGCGAAATCAAGATTCAAATACATCAACCGAATGGAAAACAGCTGCCATATGCCTGACTTGGTACACGCATTTCCTTATGTAGAAGATGGTGGTTCAACCATGGTTTTATAGCTAGCTAAACCTCTCATTTATATGACAGGCGCATAGAACTCACAGGGTTTTGTCTGTATAAGTCTCATCAGTAGTGATCGATCTACCGTTGAGATTTTTATAGATCATATTGAAATAAACGTAAATTTACCTTGTTTGTATAAAGCCCTCATCGTTCCTCCGATTATACCGTAAGAAAAATTGGTAACAAAATGATAAAATTCTTCTGTAACATTTATGTTATCTTTATCAAGTTTTGTTACATTATAATATCCAAACTTAGGTATAATTCCTGGTACTTTATAAATTGAGGTAACGTTAAACTCCAGAATGGTCAGATCCTTCAGATTTGTCCATTTTTTAGGTACTGAGTTTGGTTTATTTACATCGTCAGGAGAGGAAACTGTTGTTTTATCTATATCAACAAATTGCACATGTGCGTCAGTAATGGTAATCGGGGTTATAACTGGAAAATAGAATAATCAATGCGTAAAAATTTAAGCAAACAGTAATTTAATAGAAGATATTAATCAAACGGTGATTTTTGTAACATCATATAGAAAAATGAAACTAGCTTTTATTAAAGACGGCATATTAAGAATGTATGAAGTCGATGATACAGTGTCAAAAAGATGAATAAAAATCTGGGATTTTCATTTCAAAACAAGAACAACCACACATCGAGAAACTGAAACAGAATACAATTACAAAACAATCAGCTACACATACATGTACTATAGGTTATACAAATTATAGTGTAAAACAAGTTTATGGATTAATATTCTTATATTAAAGAGGCCCTAGCTGTCAAATTCATGTTCAACGATTTTAATCAAATTTTCATATTTTATTTATAACAATGTAAAACATTTATCCTAACTACTTAAAGTCTAAAATGAATAATAAACAGGGCTCGAGCATGAAAATATGTAGAATTCGTTTCGTGTGTGTTTAAATCCAGACGCTTCTAATTAATTATCGAGTTGACCTCTAAAGTCATGCGATGACCATATAAGCGAGGTAAACATAAATATAGATATAAACAGATTAAGCAAACTCGTGCTGTTGGATTATTCTAGGTCTATTTAATTTCATTTTATAGATGAAAAATAAATGTGTATCATTAATAGTTATCCCATAAGGACGCGGTGTGTCAGTGTAAGATCATCCCGATGGCCGAGTCCGAATGGGATAACTATTTTACATCCCAGCTGTTTTAGATTAGACGAAAAACCATTTACAATTCATAAAATCTAGTTTAGAACGCTACACAACCATTATTATATACTTTATATATTACTATGTGATGTATACCCTTTATGACCCCCTAACACGATGAGTAGATATCAAACAATGTAAACTCGCCCCACTGACCAATCGGCCCACACGATATCGCCACTTTATGAAAAAATCGCACCACTCTTGTAACCGACTCGCCCCACTTTAAAAAAGTGTAAAATCAAATTGAACAATCAGTCTGACAACTCATTTATTGAACGAGTAACTGAGTAAAGGTCTGCCAACTCGCCCCAGTTATAACAATATCTTGCTTACTTTAAGTATGTTAAATTTCTGATAGTTCGTATCCAGTCGTCCTGGTGAAGTGGTATGTGTCGTGGCTTGATATGCTAAAGGTCTTGAGTTCGAATCCCAGCATATACACTGGATTTTTTCTACGTGAATTTTGATAGATAGTCTTGTCCGAATAATTAATTATAAGTTTTATACTGCATTTGACATTCCCTCCAAAATGTTACAGAACAAAGGAAAGCATGCATAACAAAGAGACTTAAACTGGGGTGATCTGGTAGGGGTGATCCGGCTCAGATCACCCCTGTTAGAACAAAGGAGCTGGGATGTAATCCACCATTTTCTACATTTGAAAATGCCTGTACCAAGTCAGGAATATGACAGTTCTTGTCCATTCGTTTTTGATGCGTTTTGTTATTTGATTCTGCCATGTGATTATGGACTTTCCGAATTGATTTTCCTCTGAGTTCAGTATTTTTGTGATTTTACTTTTTACCTGTATAAGAATGATTTTGTGTGGATCGATTCAGTCAATCAAATGATTTATCTTTGTTTCACTTTCAATGTTGACATCCTTTAAATAATTTTACACATACAATTCACGTGTTATCCATCTTGAGCTAAAGGATTAAAATGAAGTTCACATGAATACGGACTCAATGAGATCGAATTATTCACTTGGAAGTGACTAATTCATAATCAATGTTTTTTAGCTTATTTTGGACAGAATTGAACCATACTGGCTGCTAAATGCTAATTATTAATTCACTAATTCAAAACGGAAAATCCCTAATCAAATGGCAAAATCAAATGTTAAAACACATCAAACGAATGGACAACAACTGTCATATTCCTGCTTTGGTACAGGCATTTTCTTATGGATTGAACTTGGTTTTATAGTGATAAACCT
Organism: Mytilus galloprovincialis; assembly: GCF_965363235.1. Classification (NCBI taxonomy): domain Eukaryota; kingdom Metazoa; phylum Mollusca; class Bivalvia; order Mytilida; family Mytilidae; genus Mytilus; species Mytilus galloprovincialis. Next base: position 39,034,461 of record NC_134850.1, on the reverse strand, counting down.
CTCACTTGTATGACAGTCGCATCAAATTCCATCCCATTTACAACGACGCGTGAATAAAACAGACACAATAGGCAAAATTGTAAAAACATGGGTACAACAGTCATCACTGTGTCACAATTTCAAATCAAACAAACATTTAACAAAGAAGCACAGAAAACATCTATAAAACTTAACAATACGGTTTATTTATTCGCTGTCCTTCCGTGTATATTATAACCTTTTAACTTTTAAATTTACTTCAATATGACGTTTTATGTCATAACCGTAGATTACCCTTGTGATGAATTCTGAACTCTCTTCATTTGTTATACCTTACTGTGCTTGTAAAAGTTACTTTTATGGGAAAAAAACTTGTTGATTGGACGTCGATTGTTTAATCAGTTTCCATTACATTGTGGGGTTGTTGTTTTTTTTTGGGGGGTGTGTGTTTTTTTTTTTTTGCTGATTGGTTAAAAGTCTTAAGTTTAGTGTTTGTCATCATAGTCACTGTTATTTTACACTATGGGATCCTTATATTTCGGCCTTAATTAACGAAAAGATAATATAATTTTAAAACAGGTCATTCAAGGTAAAACAGAATGAAGCGTTTGTGTGTAAAATGTTCACCCCCACTCGTAAGTTACGGTATTTTTAAAACAGGAAGTATGTATCGACAGCGCATTCACGTTACAATTCTTCTATCATTTTCAAATTGCGACTTGTATTGGATATATGTGTGACGAAATTTTGTCATTTTTTTTTAAAATATGACACTTTTTAAAGTATCGGCACAGGAAGTGGGTTTCTCACAGACACAATAGAGTTCACACCTTATAAACTATCACTGTCAAGTTACGAATCAAATATAATGTTATTCTGTGCAGTAGTTCTTCAGAAAAGTGTGACGAAAATTTGTGTTGGACGAACAGACGGACAGACAGAGTCATCTTAAATTTATGATATGGTAACTTATTTTATACCATGGTTTGTTCGTTAAGATAGTTATATTCAGGATTAATTTCCGACTTGCGATTCATGGTATACGTACTTATAAAAACTATATTTATTGAAACAATAACATCATACGATTCCGGAATATTTAATGCTGCTTTGGGAAGTAATGATCAGTTCAATCTCAGTTTCAGTACTGTACGTGTATACAATGTTACTATGTGACTCCTACCCTACTTTGATACGAATACGGATAAGACTGAAAACTATATGGGGTTAACTTAAACTAATTTAAACCTTATATATATATATATCATTTCCCGTAATGATAGCATTTATTGAGTTATCGACTATTAAACAATGATTTAACTAATTGTATCTGGATTCAAGTTCCCAAAGATCGGTAAATACATGTGTCTTTTAGTCTTTTATTAAGTATCACAACACGATAACCTGCTTAAATATATGTTGATGGACGAAGGAAAATTTTACATAATAACGAATTTATTCTAATCTTTTAAATTTGTATCTTATATCTATTAACCCGAGCAATTTTTCTTCTACACAAACATTCATAATTGTGTTCATCATACTTTTCGTTATTTCTTCTTCATTATAAAGTAAGGAATTGTGAAAGGGTCAATCAATCGTTTATTTGATCTCCCGCAACTTCCCATCCTTCACCACAAGAACACTCAAGTTTTCTTCTAAATATCTATTTGTATTACTTGGATTGTCGTTATTTTTCTTGATAAATTTCTAAGCATTGTATTAGATCTTTCATCACTTTGCGACAGTTTGTTTTGTATCGTTTGCTGCTTAGTGTTAGACTTTTTTTCTGGAATGCTTTTTCGACGATAAAAACAACTAGGAAAATATGTTCCTATTAGATATTCTTTCACTTTATCATGTTTATCTGTGGATAACACAATTGAGGGAATTAAATCGTACTGATTGTCTGACATTTCGATCTCATAGTAATGTGTATTAAAAGAAAAGCGACAGGCGTGTCGGATTTTTCTAATTTTCCCATTTAAACTTTGAGGTTTATTTCTTATCTATTGTCTATTGGCTAGTATGACATGTATGATAGAATGGTATAAATCACCTCTATCAATGGTGTTATTTAAATTCTTGATGATTGAATTTTTCAAATTATTCGTAATACAACTACAGCGATCAAACTGACCAACATTATTTTTTTGTTGTTGAATTATTGCAAACAGGAAGGTAACAGGAAGGTCACTGGTATGTAAAAAGTAAAAGGTCTGAATCCAAAACAGTCTGATATACTGTGGCATTGGCAATCTTTACAATGTAAATATTTTTCTTTCTCCAAGATTGAATACATTAAGAAAAATCATTTCTTCCAAAACTAAAACAATTAAACAAACAAATTAAAAACAACTTATAAACTCTTTGTTCAGAGAATAAATGAGGGTCTTTCCATCATAAATGTACATATTCGAAGATGTGTGTGAAAATATTTGCTCCAGGTTTAAAATGTTAATTCTGCTGTCAGATGATAGCTTACTATATTCACAAATATATGGTTACGTCCAATATTGTATTACATTTGCGCGGATTCAAATTACAGAAAACAAAGATAATTTAAAAGATATAGATAATTCATAACACATGTAACCATTTCTAAAATTTTGAATACTAGTCTCTAAAAAAACAACCTGTAGAATATCATGATGTTGTGAGGACTGTTTCTGTTCATAATCAAATTCCATACCCTCATTACAGTTTAAATATTAAAGCATGCAATCCAAGAGTTTAAATGCCTTGCTTGCCAACTTTGTTTGGTTGTTTGTTCATGCATTGTAATTAAGATTATCACCTTACTTCAATGGGTTGGTGGAGTATAACAGTCTATTTACTATAGACAAAGGTTAGATTGGTCAACGAATATTAAACTTGTTTCCAATATATCCATTGTCCAATCAACTCTTTTTTTATATAGTAAACAAACTGTTACTCCGCCTCTCCATTGTATTTAGGTGTCAATCTTAATAACAATTCATGAGCAAACAACCAAACAAAGTTGGCAAGCAAGGCATTTAAACTCTTGGATTGCATGCTTTAATATTTTAACTGTAATTCTTAGACTAACGGTAAACGTTTATATCCTTTATATATTTAGATACTAAACTAAATCCCCAATTGTAAAATGGGAATATTACTATGGTCACATAGGTTATTCCGACTAGCCGTACATATCTTAAGGCGTCTGTTTGACTATGCGGGGGTGAACCTATGCGGGATGTATAAATTCGCAGGCGCGTCCGGTCAAAATAAGACGTTAAATCCGAAACCTCATGTAAAGAGAATATAAATCGTCGCGAAAATGTAACACTTGGATCTTTCCCCATTTACCTACACAAAGATAATTTAAACTAGAGGCTCTAAAGAGCCTGTGTCGCTCACCTTGGTCTTGTGCATATTAAATAATGGACACAGATAAATTCATGACATAATTGTGTTTTGGTGATAGTGATGTGTTTGTAGATCTTACTTTACTGAACATTCTTGTTGCTACAAATATCTCTTGTCTATAATGAACTTGGCCCAGTAATTACAGTGGAAAATATTTTCTACAAATTTACAAAAATTTATGAAAAATGTTAAAAATTAACTATAAAGGGCAATAACTCCTTAAGGGGTCAATTGACTATTTTGGTCATGTAAACTTATTTGTAGATCTTATTTTGCTGAACGTTATTGCTGTATACAGTTTATCTCTATCTATAATAATATTCAAGATAATAACAAAAAACGGCAAAATTTCCTTAAAATTACCAATTAAGGACAGTAACCTAACAACGGGTTGTCCGATCCATGTGAAAACATCAGGGCAGATAGATCTTGACCTGATAAACAATTAAACCCTGTCAGATTTTCTCTTAATGCTTCGGTTTTTGAGTTATAAGCCAAAAACTGCATTTTACCCCTATGTTCTATTATTAGCCGTGGCAGCCATTTTGGTTGATTGGCCAGGTCACGCCACACATTTTTTAAACAAATTACCCCAATGATGATTGTGGCAAAGCTTAGTTTAATTTGGCCCAGTAGTTTCAGAGAAGAAGATTTTTGTAAAAGATTACTAAGATTTACGAAAAAATGGTTAAAAATTGACTATAAAGGGCAATAACTCCTTCAGGGGTCAACTGACCATTTTGGTCATGCTGACTTATTTGTAAATCTTACTTTGCTGAACATTAATGCTGTTTACCGTTTATCTCTATCTATAATAATATTCAAGATAATAACCAAAAACAGCAAAATTTCCTTAAAATTACCAATTCAGGGGCAGCAACCCAACAACAGGTTATCCGATTCATCTGAAAATTTCAGGACAGGTAGATCTTGACCTGATAAACACTTTTACAGCTGTCAGATTTGCTCTAAATGCTTTGGTTTTTGAGTTATAAGCCAAAAACTGCATTTTACCCCTATGTTCTATTTTTAGCCATGGCGGCCATCTTGGTTGGTTGGCCGGGTCACGCCACACATTTTTTAAACTAGATATCCCAAAGATGATTGTGGCCAAGTATGGATTAATTTGGCCCAGTAGTTTCAGAGGAGAAGATTTTTGTAAAAGATTACTAAGATTTACGAAAAATGGTTAAAAATTGACTATAAAGGTCAATAACTCCTAAAGGGGTCAACTGACCATTTTGGTCATGTTGACTTATTTGTAAATCTTACTTTGCTGAACATTATTGCTGTTTACAGTTTATCTCTATTTATAATAATATTCAAGATAATAGCCAAAAACAGCAAAAATTCCCTAAAATTACCAGTTCAGGGGCAGCAACCCAATAACGGGTTGTCGGATTCATCTGAAAATTTGAGGGCAGATAGATCTTGACCTGATAAACAATTTTACCCCGGTCAGATTTGCTCTAAATGCTTCGGTTTTTGAGTTATAAGCCAAAAACTGCATTTTACCCCTATGTTCTATTTTTAGCCATGGCGGCCATCTTGGTTGGTTGGCCGGGTCACGCCACACATTTTTTAAACTAGATACCCCAATGATGATTGTGGCCAAGTTTGGTTTAATTTGGCCCAGTAGTTTCAGAGGAGAAGATTTTTGTAAAAGTTAACGACGACGGACGACGGACGACGACGGACGACAGACGACGGACGACGACGACGCCGGACGCCGGACGCCAAGTGATGGGAAAAGCTCACTTGGCCCTTCGGGCCAGGTGAGCTAAAAATTGGGAAATTAAACTGCCGCGAAGAGGGTTATGAAGGACTTTACGCGAAATATTATTGATTGCTTGTTGGTTGCAAATATTTCATGCATATTCATGACAAAAAAAAAAAGTGAACACTTAATACAATAGGTAGGTCTTGTAATAATAGGGGCCATCCGGGGGTCTGGGGAATTTGGACTACCACAGGAAAATGAGGAAATAATGGATAGGGACACAAATTTGGCCTTACAACAGGCCACCTATGGACCCCTCAAAGAGTTGTTGCAAGGGTTCTTAACGTGCAAAGAGCGTTGCATTCTCTTTACACGAGGCATTGGATTTAACGTACCCATTCCGACCGGACTCTCTGCACGATAATCAAATTCTACTTGTTTCACCATTTATTGCAAGTATAAAAAAAAGCGCTACTTTCAAAATTTAAATCTGTTCCCACGCTGATTAACATGATCACGGAATGTCTAATTATATAACTAGAATAACATTTGAGTTAGGGGCAGTGAGTTAGATTTTCATTGTATTGCATTACATCACCCAGTTGATTAAACTTTTAGAAAAAAGATTTAAATTAATTAAAGTCATATGAAACCTCAAATTAAAAAAAAAATATGCAAATGTTTTTTTTTTATATATCAAAATGGATAGTTGTCATTATTAAACATATGTACATATACTTTTTTTTCTAAAAAAAATTCTTTAAACCATTAGAAGAAGTTTACTTTTTTTATTTGCTTGCTTCCAGGAAGTAATTCGCCGACATATTTTGCGTATTCAAAGTTACCTTAGAGTGACCCTGCTCGTAAAAATCCGGTGATCGCAATACGCATGGATCTGTCACTGAAACAAACTATTATCTGATTGTACATGTTATACACGTGCTCAATATCCTTGATTCTTTGTTGATTGTTTACTATAAACACGACCGACACTAGATATTGGTCGGTTAATCTATATTGATTATGCGGATATATGGGCGATTGGTGTGTTAATCGGGTTGGTTATACGTCTGTTAAAAGTAAAACGCACAATTTAATGTTAAACTCTATTAAATATACAGATGTTTGGCATATTATAAGAACCAAATCAAAAAAAGAAAAGTGTCTGACAAAGTGATTTTATCAAAGGACATTTTCCACCTGTAAAAACATTTCATAGTCTGCGCAGTTTTTAGTAAAACTAATAGGCGTCGCTCAAGTATTTATGCTTATACGCATAGCAATTTTTTTTAATAAAAGGCGAAACAAACAATTTTAGATATCATTTAAAGGATACAAAATAGTACTTTGGTTCTAAAAAATAAATTGACGTTAGTAAATATTTCATAATTGTAATATAACGGGAATAATACCACGTTTTAGTAAAGTCTGTAAATGGGTATGACAACTGGAATTGTGTCAGTTAAGAGTTATTTAGCCACGACAATAGTTTTGCTACCTTTATATTTTCCCATTGAAAAATTTAAAAATGAAGTGTTCTTGAGAAAAACAAATGACTATATGGTGCAACAGTATCCTTCTAGTAAGAGCATTTTAATTTTGACTTTCTTTGCATTTTATTGAAGGGTGCGTCACTTCAATATAGCGTGATATGGATTGGCCGCTGGAATATGCATGAATTTATTAATTAACGTTTTCAATCAGCCTTAATTTTTGTGTCTGTTCAAAGTAGCATGTTCTCAAATCCTACTGAAAGAATCTTTCTAATACACCACAGGGTACATATAACGTGTTGTCGTTCTCATATGCACATGATATTTGTCACTGGACGTTAAACCCTAATTCGTCAGCATCATCTAATTGGTTCTTTTCTACTATTACTTAATCATATGTTGTTTACAAATCATTCTAAAGAAGTAAATGGAAAGGAGCGAATGCAGCTACATTCGGTTATCTTAAGTTTTAATTCATTTTATTCCGTTTAGTTCCTTTCTATACATAATTGCAGAGGAGAACTGCAGTTGTCCGCATGTAAACTTCTAGCATGTGTCACCTATATGAGTACATTGCAATTCGTTACTATTTCAACACCTAGGGGTGTTTCATAAAATTGAGAAAGGAAATGGGGAATGTGTCAAAGCGACAACAACCCGACCATAGAGCAGACAAGTTCACAACATGTCTGTATTCTTAAACAATTATTATTTTTTCTCTCTTTTTTAGTAATGCATCACTCTCTACTGTCCTTATCTATTATTCTATATTCTGCGTCTCCATCCAGATTCTCGTATATACCATGAGGGTCCGGATTGGGGGTGTTGTTTATTTCTGCATTCTTTAAATTGTTATATCACTTTTCTCAACATTTTATTTATCTTACTCATTAGTCTTTCTCTATTCTTTTTATTTTAGTATCCCAATATATTTCACTTACTGATGTTTATTTTCATTACGACGTTTATCTCTGATTTATATACTGGTTGCCAGTGTAGATGACAAATTGGTGTCATTCATGACAATTAAACAGAATCCACATGATATATGCGACCATTCTTGGATGAAATTAATATTACTTTAATATTACACTTTTTGAAACCTTTATCAATTTTCAATTTCCATTGTCTAAATTGTTCATTGTTCATGTGTTGTTTCCGTATATTGTATGTTTCATTGCTCATGTGTTGTTTCCGTATATTTTAGCCGCTCGTCTTGAGCCTACCCATTTGATCCGATAACACCCCATATAGCAGTAAAATTCTATTTTTATTGCCATTCATAACTCTTAACAGACCAATTAACAGACCGGGTTTTATACATCCGACCCATTAACAGACCAGGTTTTAAATAAAGATTGATTTGTGTCACCAAAATACAGATTTTCGTGTAGATTTTTCACACAATGATACCAATATGGTTAACAAACATAATGCCTGTCTTTTTTCGATGTTCAAAATATTGCGTGAAAGTAAATTCAACCAACGTGTCATTTTGTGTACATTTTGTGTGTGTAAAAATTTAATTTATTGATGATGAGTAACCTGTCTTTTCATTTTAACTGAACGGACATCCAAGCTAGAAAAATATTAATTACACCACTGGATTCAGTAAATTGAATTGTTTTGTTAGACATAAATAATTTTTATGATAAAAATATATTTAAAAAGTTATACAATGAAACATGCTGAACTTTCAATGATTTTCTCGATAGCACCTGATGAACAGACTTTAGCCAACCCGATTAACAGACCAACCGCCGATATAGCCGCATACTCAATATAGATTAACCGACCAATCTCTCGGTTAACCGAGTGTCGGTCGTGATAAAGTGACAATCGGTAAACTACGGCTTCAAAACACGACAATTAATGAGCTGCCATATTTTCACTTCATAACAGACAGAGATTAAAAAAATGATGATTATACGATATTTTTACGTCAAAAATGATAAAATCGTGCACAGAAGACTAAGTTTATGATATATTCTAGCATTGGTTTAAGAATTGGATAAACATTATTTTTCACCAGTCACTCGTTGCATATCACTTTAAACTTATTTGACTTACTTCTCGTACAATGCTCTGCGGGACTTTCAAATCCGGCTGCACAAATACAGCTCTGTCTGAATTCATCAGAGCAATAACCAGGAAAACATCTCGTACTGTCTGGTCTCCAGGAACAGGTTTCTTTAAATATATAATCAACATTTGTGTTAAAAGAATTTAATCGCCGTCATGTATAAATGAAAGCAAAATGATACAAATTTAAAAGTGTGAAGAATAATTGATGTTTGTAGGTGATAAGAAGTTGATTCAATTTTCAAAATTTTGATTACAATATAATGATATTTTGCGCTAACGATTTCATTCAGAATGCCATTACAAAAATATGACTTAAAAACGAGAAAAAGAACATGTTTTCTTTTTTTTTTCTTTTGTTATTTTATTTTGGTGTAAAAGCGTTGACCGAAACACATTTCCTAAAACTGTTCGAACTATCAACGCTTAATAATCCTATAAAATGACAAAAAGTAACCTTGAATTCTTTAAATTACAAGTTATATCATTCAACCGTCAAATTTCTTGTTTAATTTTTTTTTTTGTACGTTTTTATTTGATTTGCTGTGACATGTCACGGAAAACCCGTTCTGGCATGTTTTATGATCATTATTTGAGACTGCTGTGCAACATATTTATTATTTGAGTGATCTAAACAGCGTAAATCAATATGTGTTTGTATATATACAAGTATTTAGAGTACACTCTCGGAATGAAGGTACATAGGGAAGATTTTGCGCCTGGTCTGTTTAAGGCAAATGACTAAAAATGTATGTCTCTATGCTTTTTATGTCGGTGGATTACTGTCTAGTTGATGTATACTCCTGATTGCCTTGCAGTGACATTTGTCTCCTTACGCTTGAATCTTTCACGAGATTTTTCAAGCAAGCAGAGGGAAGACGCAAAAAAATGGGTTCCGTATGAATTAACTAATGTTTATTTCAAAAGTTAATAATATTTCTTTGATTTGATATATGAAATGGATGTCTTTCAAAAAATCTTATTTTACTGAAAAGGTTCGGAAAGTTTGAAAGATAGAAAAAGCACATGGTTTTGATCCAGTATAAAATAGTGTTAAAGATTTTATATCTTTTGTTGTTTCTTCTGTAAATAGTTTCTAAATATTTCATTGTAAATTTTTAATTGTTGGTTTAATTCAGTGGAAATCATGAATTATATTTCCAAAAATAGAAATTTTAACAGACCCGTAATTTCAGATAAAAACTGCGCACATGGTTTTAAAGACACGTGTCGCATGGACGTTTGCGATTTTAAAACTATCGTTATATGAAATGTTTCATCTGCTACACAGCAAGCAATTTTAAGAGGAACCAATAATGAATAAATGTATGAAGTTTATAAAATATATATATATTAAATTTGCGAAAGCAAATTTACAGATCTAACATTGTTGGGTTGATGTTTAGACGAGTTGTATATCTATACTATTAAACAAAAAGACCTCATTTTGGGTGTCGCTTCTCTTCTTTCCACAATAAATTAATCAACACGCCCCTGTGTCCTATAGGTACAGTGCATAGTCGCATTTGTTATCCATTCATATGATTATTCAGATTGAGTTATTTTGGGAGAAAAACGAGAAAAAAGGCATCCGGATATTGTCCCGTCATTGGATGAAATTTTAAGTCAAATTAGACTTCCAGTTTGCGTTTTTCTGTATACTTTGAACATACATATACAAAGAATAAAGTGTATTTTCAGAATTCTATCTGCTATCATTTTCAAGTTTACTATCCACGGCGGTCACAGAGTTTATTAAATAGAGAGAGTCTGTATACTATATCAATGACCACCATGGATCTTAGAATTGAACTTCTATACTATTAAACGAGAAGACCTCATTTTGGGTGTCGCTTCTCTTCTTTCCACAATAAATTAATCAACACGCCCCTGTGTTCTATAGGTACAGTGCATAGTCGCATTTGTCATCCATTCATATGATTATTCAGATTGAGTTATTTAGGGAGAAAAACGAGAAAAAAGGCATCCGGATATTGTCCCGTCATTGGATGAAATTTTAAGACAGATTAGATTTCCGGTTTGCGTTTTTCTGTATACTTTGAACATACATATACAAAGAATAAAGTGTATTTTCAGAATTCTATCTGCTATCATTTTCAAGTTTACTATCCACGGCGGTCACAGAGAGAGTCTGTATACTATATCAATGACCACCATGGATCTCAGAATTGAACTTAGAATTGAAAGTAAAAACACTATATTTATATAGTAATGAATGTTCATAATATACAGAAAAGCGCTAAAAATATTCATGTGAACTTTTGATACCTTTTCTGAAATTCTCCAGTCATTAAATCTTTTACAAAATTCATTGATTACAAAAAAAAAGAAGATGTGGTATGATTGACATGTTGAGACAACTCTCCACAAGAGACCAATATGACACAGAAATTAACAACTATAGGTCACCGTACGACCTTCAACAACGAGCAAAGCCCATACGGCATACTCAGCTTTAAAAGGCCCCGAACTGACAATGTAAAACAATTCAAACCAGAAAACTAGCGGCCTTATTTATGTACAATCAATCACAGAAAGGATTTTCGAGCATGCGTATTCTGTTGCCATAGTTAAGTGTGCTTAAGTTCATAGGGCACAAACCGAAACTATACCGACTACCGTTCATATTGAAATTGATAGAAAACCACAAATTGGGAATTTTGGAAATAAAGGAGGAGGGATAAAAAAAAAAAAGCATTTTCCTGTCCCCAATAACCTATGACTTATGATACTTTTGCTGAAATTCTCAAGTCATTCAATATTTTACAAAATTCTTCCGACAACACTTTACATACTTTTAACTACGCTCTGAATGCCCGCGATTTCGCGGGTGTGTTCTAGTATATTATAACTTTTCAACGGTCGTTTCACTGATATTATTTTAGTAATTTTTCAGTTTTAAAAACCAAACATCTTATGGAATTGGGGAAAGCAGTGCGTATGTCACAAAGGCCCTCTAAAAGTCCTTATAAATGCAGACAAAGGGTACAGCAGAGGGACGTACCGACACCGTTTAGAAACAGATCTAGCAATGTCGTTGGACAGCATACTTCCACGCAAGTTTTAGCTACATGTATGATGACTCCAGAACTTAGGAATGAAGTTGTTCAGATTGTCAATGCCCTTATTCACTCTCCAGCTACTGTTAGTGTTACATCTCCTGACTCAGGCAACAATCGAATACAGGTATAACACAAAGTTCTAATATTTGCCAATAACTAGTGCAAATGATAATCTATGTTTAAATGTTTCACAAAAACTCGGAACAAAATAATTAATGGTGAATATGTAGATTTAGGTATATTGCTTTAATACAAATTCAGGCACAGAGCAATCAAATTCTCTAACTGTAGATACAAATGGACAGCTGATTATCCAAACTAAACTAAGTAAAAAGATTACTGATATTAACACATGGATAGATGCTTTCTTTATTTACATAAGTATTTATGTTGGTGTACATTTAGAAGATACACAAAATATTTTAACATGTATGTATTCGGTTAAGTTGGGTGCAAGTCGTTCAATATTGGGCCAGGTTCGAAGGACTATAATCAACAGTTTCGTCTAAAGAAAGCTAGAAATCCAGCTATGTCATGGGCTACTGTTGACCAAGAACTTTGGCTGTTATATATTCATACAGTGCAGCCAAATGCACCTAGTTATGGGGTTAATATGGTTAACACTAACAGGAAATGTTTTACGAGTTCCATAACATAGGTGCATGTATGTTACCACAATGTCGATACATTCACAAATGTTTGAGATGCAATTGTCCCCATCCTGCCATAAATTGTAGGGTCCCTCAATATGAGAATGGGTAATTTATGAAAGATATGATATTTTTGTTTGTTTTTAGAACTTGTTCCAATACTATTGGCCATAGTTATATTATTTAAGTTCAAATTGAGGGACAAACAAGTTATGTTTCACAGAGATAACTGTTCTTTGGTTGCTATTTAAAATAAACAGTCGTCAAACTTGACACAAGTTATGCAGTTGGCTCGACTGCTCGTATTGCAAACAATGGTGTATAATATACAATTTAACAGCATGTATTATCGAAAGACGGCTCAACTCTGATACAATCTTTCATAACAGTAGGAAAGACATTACATTATAAACTGATATTGATACCATAAACTTATACATCATTAATTTATTGTTCCAAATTTTCATAAATTTACTTAAAACACACAATCACCTATATAAGATATAAAAATTATGTGTATATGCACGAACTACTGTAAAAGATTAGTATCTGATGAAACGGTACGGTGGTCTCACAAATCAAGAGCTTCTTCAATATACATACAAATAGATTTTTATCCTTTTTCAGACATAGGATTTAACATTTTTGAAAAAAATTTCATCCAAATTATTTGATTAATATCATTAATTTTATATTTAGACCTATTTTTGTTATATTGCGGACATTCAATCAAGAAATGAATCTCATTTTAAATTTTTCCTGTGCAAAATTTACAAAATCTCTCATTAGAGGGTATTGTTGGTCTTGCATACCTACCAGTTTCTATTGCTAATGAGTGTGCACTTATTCTTAATTTAGTGATAAATAAAAAGTTAACCACAGTTTCCATCTTTTATCTTAGATAGTTCAAATTTAATTTTAATTTTGTAGAAATCTTCTAGTTTCTGTTTGAAATTACTATTACAATGCTTGTTAAAGGGTATTCCAATTGTTGGTCTTGCATACCTACCAGTTTCTATTGCTAATGAGTGTGCACTTATTCTTAATTTAGTGATAAATAAAAAGTTAACCACAGTTTCCATCTTTTATCTTAGATAGTTCATATTTAATTTTAATTTTGCAGAAATCTTCTAGTTTCTGTTTGAAATTACTATTACAATGCTTGTTAAAGGGTATTCCAATTGTTGGTCTTGCATACCTACCAGTTTCTATTGCTAATGAGTGTGCACTTATTCTTAATTTAGTGATAAATAAAAAGTTAACCACAGTTTCCATCTTTTATCTTAGATAGTTCATATTTAATTTTAATTTTGCAGAAATCTTCTAGTTTCTGTTTGAAATTACTATTAAAATGCTTGTTAAAGGGTATTCCAATATATTTCATTAATTCAGATAATTTATAAGACCACAAATTTTCTCTGTACTAAGTAGATATTTTAATAGGATTGATTGATTGTTGGTTGCTTAATGTCCAGTGGCAAATATTTCAGGCATATCTATCAGGACAAATATTTACACAGTGTCTGTAAATTGTGTCTTTTTAGGATAATCTAGTTTGTATCAATTAGATCCATTGTTAGGACATAGTGTCTGTAAATTGTGTCTTTTTAGGATAATTAAGTTTGTTTCAAGTAGATATTTTGATAGGAAACGGTGTCTGTAAATTGTGTCTTATTAGTATATTTTTATTTGTATCAAGTAGATACATTGATAGGACACAGTGTCTGTAAATTGTGTCTTTTTAGGATAATTTAGTTTGTATCAAGTAGATACATTGACAGGACATAGTGTCTGCAAATTATGTCTCTTTAGGATAATTTAGTTTGTATCAAGTAGATATGTTGATAGGACACAGTGTCTGTAAATTGTGTCTTTTAACGATAATTTAGTTTGTATCAAGTAGATAAAATTGAGAATGGAAATGGGGAATGTGCCAAAGAGACAAAAACCCGACCATAGACAAAAACAACAGCAGAAGGTCACCAACAGGTCTTCAATGTAGCGAGAAATTCCCGCAACTGGCCCCATAATAAATATATACTAGTTCAGTGATAATGAACGCCATACTTATTTCCAAATTGTACACAAAAAACTAAAATTAAAATAATACAAGACTAACAAAGGCCAGAGGCTCCTGGACAGGCGCAAAAATGCGGCGGGGTTAAACATGTTTGTGAGATCTCAACCCTCCCCCTATACCTTCAGCCAATGTAGAAAAGTAAACGCATAACAATACAAACATTAAAATTCAGTTCAAGAGAAGTCCGAGTCTGATGTCAGAAGGTGTAACCAAAGAAAATAAACAAAATGACAATAATACAGATACATTGATATGACACAGTGTCTGTAAATTATGTCTTTTAAGGATAATTTAGTTTGTATCAAGTAGATACATTGATAGGACACAGTGTCTGTAACTTGTGTCGTTTAAGGATAATTTAGTTTGAATCAAGTAGATACATTGTTAGGAAACAGTGTCTGTAAATTGTGTCTTTTAAGGATAATTTAGTTTGTATCAAGTAGATACATTAATATGACACAGTGTCTGTAAATTATGTCTTTTAAGGATAATTTAGTTTGTATCAAGTAGATACATTGTTAGGAAACAGTGTCTGTAAATTGTGTCTTTTAAGGATAATTTAGTTTGTATCAAGTAGATACATTGATATGACACAGTGTCTGTAAATTATGTCTTTTAAGGATAATTTAGTTTGTATCAAGTAGATACATTGATAGGACACAGTGTCTGTAAATTGTGTCTTTTAAGGATAATTTAGTTTGTATCAAGTAGATACATTGACAGGACACAGTGTCTGTAATTTGTGTATTTTAAGGATAATTTAGTCTGTATCACGTAGATACATTGATAGGACACAGTGTCTGTAAATTGTGGCTTTTGAGGATAATTTAGTTTGTATCAAGTAGATACATTGATAGGACACAGTGTCTGCAAATTGTGTCTTTTAAGGATAATTTAGTTTGTATCAAGTAGATACATTAATATGACACAGTGTCTGTAAATTATGTCTTTTAAGGATAATTTAGTTTGTATCAAGTAGATACACTGATAGGACACAGTGTCTGTAAATTGTGTATTTTAAGGATAATTTAGTTTGTATCAAGTAGATACATTGATAAGACACAATGTCTGTAAATTGTGTCTTTTAAGGATAATTTAGTTTGTATCAAGTAAATACATTGATAGGACACAGTGTCTGTAAATTGTGTATTTTAAGGATAATTTAGTTTGTATCACGTAGATACATTGATAGGACACAGTGTCTGTAAATTGTGGCTTTTAATGATAATTTAGTTTGTATCAAGTAGATACATTGATAGGACACAGTGTCTGTAAATTGTGGCTTTTAAGGATAATTTAGTTTGTATAAAGTAAATACATTGATAGGACACAGTGTCTGCAAATTGTGTCTTTTAAGGATAATTTAGTTTGTATCAAGTAGATACATTAATATGACACAGTGTCTGTAAATTGTGTCTTTAAAGGATAATTTAGTTTGAATCAAGTAGATACATTGTTAGGAAACAGTGTCTGTAAATTGTGTCTTTTAAGGATAATTTAGTTTGTATCAAGTAGATACATTAATATGACACAGTGTCTGTAAATTATGTCTTTTAAGGATAATTTAGTTTGTATCAAGTAGATACATTGTTAGGAGACAGTGTCTGTAAATTGTGTCTTTTAAGGATAATTTAGTTTGTATCAAGTAGATACATTGATATGACACAGTGTCTGTAAATTATGTCTTTTAAGGATAATTTAGTTTGTATCAAGTAGATACATTGATAGGACACAGTGTCTGTAAATTGTGTCTTTTAAGGATAATTTAGTTTGTATCAAGTAGATACATTGACAGGACACAGTGTCTGTAATTTGTGTATTTTAAGGATAATTTAGTCTGTATCACGTAGATACATTGATAGGACACAGTGTCTGTAAATTGTGGCTTTTGAGGATAATTTAGTTTGTATCAAGTAGATACATTGATAGGACACAGTGTCTGCAAATTGTGTCTTTTAAGGATAATTTAGTTTGTATCAAGTAGATACATTAATATGACACAGTGTCTGTAAATTATGTCTTTTAAGGATAATTTAGTTTGTATCAAGTAGATACACTGATAGGACACAGTGTCTGTAAATTGTGTATTTTAAGGATAATTTAGTTTGTATCAAGTAGATACATTGATAAGACACAATGTCTGTAAATTGTGTCTTTTAAGGATAATTTAGTTTGTATCAAGTAAATACATTGATAGGACACAGTGTCTGTAAATTGTGTATTTTAAGGATAATTTAGTTTGTATCACGTAGATACATTGATAGGACACAGTATCTGTAAATTGTGGCTTTTAATGATAATTTAGTTTGTATCAAGTAGATACATTGATAGGACACAGTGTCTGTAAATTGTGGCTTTTAAGGATAATTTAGTTTGTATAAAGTAAATACATTGATAGGACACAGTGTCTGCAAATTGTGTCTTTTAAGGATAATTTAGTTTGTATCAAGTAGATACATTAATATGACACAGTGTCTGTAAATTGTGTCTTTAAAGGATAATTTAGTTTGTATCAAGTAGATACATTGATAGGACATAGTGTCTGTAAATTGTGTCTTTTTAATTAAGTATATTTTGATTTGTATCAAGTAGATACATCGATAGGACACAGTGTCTGTAAATTGTTCCTTTTTAGTATTTTTGATTTGTATCAAGTAGATACATCAGAAACATAGTGTACAGGTCTAGTGGCTTTCGAAGCGTTCCGTAAATTGTATAATTATGATATCATTCGACCACCACTTTTATAATCACTTAAGGCACTATTATTGCATGTAACTATATTTATTGCTTATATGTCACTTGAAACAAATTAAAAGGGTTTATAGGACAGCTAACTGTTATCCGTAAAGAAAGATCACGTTGCAAAATTTTGCTAATATTGTTATCCTATTCTCAAAAACGGATCAATGTTGTCATGGTACATGTATAGAAATAACAGAAACTAAACTAAAATATTGTCTAATTTATTGGTTAAAAATATAAAATGCAAAGACCAAAGGTTAAAGTCCCCTTATTCTCTGACTTTGGTGACAAGTACCAGTGTTCATGTGTTCTAAGTTTTAAAGGTTTGAATACATGTAGGAATAATGGATTCAGTTTCATTTTGAATCGGAGATATGGTAAAAACCAATAAGCATGAATAAAGCAGCCACAAGAATGTACACCTTTGCCGCTTAGCTATATATACAATTGGGAGGTTGTTACATAAAATAGCCTGAAATATATAATAAGCCCGGTATATTCACATCTGACAGCGTTACTTTATCTCATGTGGGCAATTGTTTTTTTCTTATTTCATTACAGGGTAATTTAAATATAAATATATGTGTGTGGTCATTTAAAAGTACGGTCACGGCGGGTGTGTTGTGTCGCTACCGCATTTGTGGCGGTGGTCGAACTCAGTGTCCAATAACTCTTGGCATAGCCACTGAATTCGACCATGTGGCGAAAATAGCGACACAACATCTACAAATATATTATGCTTCTTATAATGGAATTATGTATCCGCTGAGCTTCTGTTTCCCAGGGCCAGCATCCGATATATTTTGGAAGCAATAATGTTAATAAGGATATTATATTGATAGATAAGGAAATGACATTATAAGGAATAACAATAAGGTGGAAATAAGGAATAAGAATAATGTGGAAATAAGGAATAAGGAATGGACAATAATGTGGAAATAAGGAATGGACAAAAATGTGGAAATAAGGAATAAGGAATGGACAATAATGTGGAAATAAGGAATAAGGAATGGACTATAAGGTTTAATTATATATACTAGGGACTTGCCAATTATGTTTCTCGGCAGTCCCATTCTTTGTCAAGCCGTGGCCGTACAATTTTGTACTTTTGCCAAATAAATATTTCTTACTTTATATTTGTACTAGAACACATCCGCGAAATCACGGGCATTCAGAGCGTAGTTAAAAGTATGTAAAGTGTTGTCGGAAGAATTTTGTAAAATATTGAATGACTGGACAATTTCAGCAAAAGTATCATAAGTCATAGGTTATTGGGGACAGGAAAATGATTTTTTTTTATCCCTCCTCTTTTATTTCCAAAATTTCCAATTTGTGGTTTTCTATCAATTTCAATATGAACATACATTTAGTATGTTATGAACATTTAAGTAAGGAGCCTGCAATTCAGTGGTTGTCGTTTGTTTATGTGTTACATATTTGTTTTTCGTTCATTTTTCCGACGTAGTCGGTATAGTTTCGGTTTGTGCCCTTTGAACTTAAGCACGCTTAACTATGGCAACATAATACGCATGCTCGAAAATCCTTTCTGTGATTGATTGTACATAAATAATGCCGCTAGTTTTCTGGTTTGAATTGTTTTACATTGTCAGTTCGGGGCCTTTTAAAGCTGAGTATGCCGTATGGGCTTTGCTCGTTGTTGAAGGTCGTACGGTGACCTATAGTTGTTAATTTCTGTGTCATATTGGTCTCTTGTGGAGAGTTGTCTCAACATGTCACTCATACCACATCTTCTTTTTTTTTGTGTAATCAATGAATTTTGTAAAAGATTTAATGACTGGAGAATTTCAGAAAAGGTATCAAAAGTTCACATGAATATTTTTAGCGCTTTTCTGTATATTATGAACATTCATTACTATATAAATATAGTGTTTTTACTTTCAATTCTAAGATCCATGGTGGTCATTGATATAGTATACAGACTCTCTCTGTGACCGCCGTGGATAGTAAACTTGAAAATGATAGCAGATAGAATTATGAAAATACACTTTATTCTTTGTATATGTATGTTCAAAGTATATAGAAAAACGCAAACCGGAAGTCTAATCTGTCTTAAAATTTCATCCAATGACGGGACAATATCCGGATGCCTTTTTTCTCGTTTTTCTCCCTAAATAACTCAATTTGAATAATCATATGAATGGATGACAAATGCGACTATGCACTGTACCTATAGGACACAGGGGCGTGTTGATTAATTTATTTTGGAAAGAAGAGAAGCGACACCCAAAATGAGGTCTTCTCGTTAAATAGTATAGAAGTTCAATTCTAAGATCCATGGTGGTCATTGATATAGTATACAGACTCTCTCTGTTTAATAAACTCTGTGACCGCCGTGGATAGTAAACTTGAAAATGATAGCAGATAGGATTCTGAAAATACACTTTATTCTTTGTATATGTATGTTCAAAGTATACAGAAAAACGCAAACCGGAAGTCTAATCTGACTTAAAATTTCATCCAATGACGGGACAATATCCGGATGCCTTTTTTCTCGTTTTTCTCCCAAAATAACTCAATCTGAATAATCATATGAATGGATGACAAATGCGACTATGCACTGTACCTATAGGACACAGGGGCGTGTTGATTAATTTATTGTGGAAAGAAGAGAAGCGACACCCAAAATGAGATCTTCTCGTTTAATAGTATAGAAGTTCAATTCTAAGATCCATGGTGGTCATTGATATAGTATACAGACTCTCTCTATTTAATAAACTCTATGACCGCCGTGGATAGTAAACTTGAAAATGATAGCAGATAGAATTCTGAAAATACACTTTATTCTTTGTATATGTATGTTCAAAGTATACAGAAAAAGGCAAACCGGAAGTCTAATCTGTCTTAAAATTTCATCCAATGACGGGACAATATCCGGATGCCTTTTTTCTCGTTTTTCTCCCTAAATTACTCAATCTGAATAATCATATGAATGGATGACAAATGCGACTATGCACTGTACCTATAGGACACAGGGGCGTGTTGATTAATTTATTGTGGAAAGAAGAGAAGCGACACCCAAAATGAGGTCTTCTCGTTTAATAGTATAGAAGTTAAAAATTCTAAGATCCATGGTGGTCATTGATATAGTATACAGACTCTCCCTGTTTAATAAACTCTGTGACCGCCGTGGATAGTAAACTTGAAAATGATAGCAGATAGAATTCTGAAAATACACTTTATTCTTTGTATATGTATGTTCAAAGTATACAGAAAAACGCAAACCGGAAGTCTAATCTGACTTAAAATTTCATCCAATGACGGGACAATATCCGATGCCTTTTTTCTCGCTTTTCTCCCAAAATAACTCAATCTGAATAATCATATGAATGGATAACAAATGCGACTATGCACTGTACCTATAGGACACAGGGGCGTGTTGATTAATTTATTGTGGAAAGAAGAGAAGCGACACCCAAAATGAGGTCTTCTCGTTTAATAGTATAGATGTCATTTGGCCCCACGTTGTCTCAGATAACTAGGAAAACATATTATCATGGAATATCAAAGCATCAACCGGATAGCGTATTACCAAAAATTAAGTGAACCGTAATTAGGTATTTAATTGATTCGAATTCTTAATTATTATACGGTCAGAATTGACACAATTTATATTGTAAAACATACATACGTTCACATATTTTCTTGTCATCATGGTACTTGTATGCCCTTTCGTAACGCTGGTGTGTATTTTCATACTTGCAGTATTCACATTTATTATTAGAACCATAATACGCTTCACAGGTCCTATGAACACAATTTTGTATTGGTGGACATACTGAAAAAAGATGTATCATGTTAATTTGTGCTTTACAGATTATAATGAACATGTAAATGTATATATACAATTCGGGTAGATCAAATCTTTGGGGGTTATTGCCTAAGATAAATTTTGATCCAGACTAAATCAACATGAGTTCTACTATATTAAGGGTAATAAGCTGATCATAAATCGAAAATTATGTAAACCATGGCTGCCAATAATTGCTTTAATATATTTTTTAATGCATGGCTAGACATTACGAGAAAACCAACCATCTTGAAAATTGATCTTAATAGATTTTGTTCAACGGTGATCGAGAGCTGCTTACACCCACGTATTTTGGACTCTGATGGATCTCCTTATCTTAATTTTGTCATTTGCATTAACTATATAGGAATCGGAAATAATCATTACAGATAACATATGCTTTGAAAGGTTCTTAGTATTCTAGGAAAATCTGCTATTGCACTACGGAATGTTTCCACTTATAAATAAGAAATAATATATATATATTTTGAACATACTTTAAAACTTGAATTGTCTAACTTATTTCACTTACTTGTACAGTAACCATTACAATCTGCATAAAATCCAGAATTGCAATTCTCACAACAGTTTGGTGCTTTACAAATTCCACCGCTGTTCCTCTCTACTCTAAAGTCTCTGTATGTCATGTAGTCATACCAATAGTACATGTTGCAGGCGCCATCTGTGCTCGTTAATTGGTTATTATTGCATAAAGCTTTTAAAAAAGAAATGTTATATTATTTTTTGTTAAAATTTGGTGAAAAAAGTTATAAATTTCTGTATTTTATAAACATCATAAGGTTGAATATAGGTCAAACGGTTTATATTTCTCAAATCGTTCTCTAACATGTGTCTGAACTACATTGTAAATGGCATTTTAGATTTAAATGAAGTATGTCATAATTTGATATCTTTTCATGTGTTTGTGTGTTTGCGTGTTTGAGTGCTTTACCTAAATGTAGAGCCATTTTCAAGCCAAAACACCAAATCGGGTCATCCGCACGACAGCGCCAAAGCTTCTGCTTCTGTCGTTTGGTGGCCGCCATCATTTCTGGTTATTCTGTCACGTTTGGTCAAACTATGGTTTGTGCATACGCTAATTTACAAGGAATTTATAAAAAAAAAATCAAAAAAATCACAAAAACAGACAAGCGGTCACGGTGCTGTACAAGAAAAATAATGTGTTAGTAAAAACAAGCTGATATAGATTTAATCAGTTAATAGAGTCTTGAATAATTCAAGACTCTTAGCCATTACCGTATTAGTGTATATGGCATTCTAGTATCGTATAGTCCTTGGATAGACGGATTCCCTCCGAGCAACTGTGCTGCACGATGGTATTTGGAAGGAACCGCTATGCATGTTTCGACTAAGTCTTGTTGGTTTAATTAGTCTACCAGAGGCATCTACTTGGACTAGTCCATTTATAATTTTGTATAATAGCACTAATCTTGATTTTTTTCCTTCGTTCTTCAAGTGATGCCATTCTAATTTTTCTAGCATGTCTGTGACAGATGATGTGTTGTGGTATCTGTTTTCGAAATATCTTGCTGCCCTTCGCTGAACCTTCTCAGTCCGATGAATATCCTCCTTCAGATAGGGATCCCAAGTTGTATAGGCATATTTCATGATCGGTCGAACTAGGGATTTATAGCGATTGGAACTAAAAATTGCTTTGTAAATTTTATCTTACTAGTCCCCCCCCCTTTTTTTTTAACTGTAAATGATATGATATGATATCAGTGTGAATCTAGAAAGTACCAAAGCCCTAGCTGTCCGCAGATGATACGCTAGATAATTGATAGATGTTGAACATGGCACTTTTTTCTGCATATACCCTTGGCTATCAGGTTTAGTGGAGACCAAAAGTAAAACAAAGTCAAATGAAATTCAAAATTTCCATGAAATAGTTATAATTACCAAGACAACCAGAACCTCCATATCCTGGACAACAAACGTGTCGATAATGAGTAACACTCCTGAAAAATACAGTTTTATATAAATTTATATATAAGAAAATAAATTCATGGTATTATTCCCTTACTAACTTTATCATGTTTGAATAGTTTGGTGTGCGTAAATGATATAGCATGATACTGATAATTTTCATAAACCATGTAAGGTCATAAAATAATATTTTTGAATTGGTATCTTTATTACAACTGTTCCCTAGTCTGCTTTTGAAACGATACGATGTTATGTTCAATCAAAATTATTATACTGCGCATCTGTCATGTAATAATTAATTAATCCAAAGATCAATTCGTATCAATATCCAAAACAAGTACCGAAGTACTGAACATCGGATGACTTCAAGTTCTTGTGGATGGTCACAAGCACTTGTCTCAGAAAAAAAATCACATCTGTATACTAGTACATGAAAGTGAGGTTGAGGTACAGATATTTTTTTCTGAGACAAGTTCGTGCGTGGATGATAAATTCAACCTCATCGTAATAACTATTATATTGTCGTGATACAAATCAGTATACTCTGGTTTGTTGTTATATATTTTGATGATATTTGTATATTACAGTTACATGTATATATCATTTTCATCCATCAGTATATCATTCTATTCTTCTACATGAATAATAGTGTCATGCATGTGCATGGTGAACACTCTTCTGTAATAATTCATTTTTTTTCTAAGAGATTGGATTTGAGTAGGCATTCATATTTTCCTGCAACACGTTAAATGTCCCAGGCAGAGTTATCGATTCTTGAGAGAGAGCAAAGAGCGAGAACTCTGCATGGGAGATTCCAAACGTTCTGAGATATTCTTTCGCATGCGTTTACGCACTTTTTCTGTACTTGTGCATAGATATTAAAGATGCTTTACTTATATATTTATATATATACTTTTAACAACAAAACATTTTCATATTATTAATGTGGTTTTTTTTTAAATATTGGCGTATCCATTTAATAAATAAATTTAAAACAAGCGATAAGGAATATTATTTTGCACTCGACGATGTCTGCGAATTTATCATGTTTATAGATCGGTTACAATTCCAAAACGAAAGTTACGTAATTAAAATATAGATGACAGCAATATACCGGAATGCCCTAACGGTCATCCGATGTAAAACTGATTTTAATTGGTCTGCTGATGATTCAACAGTTACTGCATCTTGTTCAAAATATCCGTTCATAATGATTTCCAGTCTCTTATAGTCTTCGTAAATATTGCTCAACATGCAGACTTCTTATACGTTCAGGTATTTCACATCCAATTTTTTATGGAAATATTCTTTATAAAGCACAAAGGTGTCAGTATTCACCTCAAAAACTAACAAAACCTTTGAATAGACTTATTAAGAAGGGATATAGTTACGATACTGTTGTCAGGTCATTAAAGATTGCATATGTTGGCTTTAATATTGATTCACTTATTGGGTCTTTGCATCGGAACTAAACACATGTATTCAAAAACCAGTTGTTGGCATGACACGGGTTATGTTCTTCTCATATATGTTATGATGGTATGATACTAAACCCCTAACGGGAAGGATTGTGCCTGATGTTCATATGATGAAATCATAATCTTTCAGTCAGTTTAATTGAAGTCTGGAGCTGGCATGTCAGTTAACTGCTAGTAGTCTGTTGTCATTTATGTATTATTGTCATTTTGTTTATTTTCTTTGGTTACATCTTCTGACATCAGACTTGGACTTCTCTTGGACTGAATTTTAATGTGCGTATTTTTATGCGTTTACTTTTCTACATTGGCTAGAGGTATAGGGGGAGGGTTGAGATCTCACAAACATGTTTAACCCCGCCGCATTTTTGCGCCTATCCCAAGTCAGGAGCCTCTGGCCTTTGTTAGTCTTGTATTATTTTAATTTTAGTTTCTTGTGTACAATTTGGAAATTAGTATGGCGTTCATTACCACTGAACTAGTATATATTTGTTTAGGGGCCAGCTGAAGGACGCCTCCGGGTGCGGGAATTTCTCGCTACATTTTTTTTGGTTTTTTTTTATGTTTTTTTTTTCTATGGTCGGGTTGTTGTCTCTTTGGCACATTCCCCATTTCCATTCTCAATTTTATGGAGTATTCCGAGCAAAGCTGTCTTTGTGAGGATCTGTTCTTGATGGAATTTTGAGGATATGCATGATTTCTGTGTTTCATGTAGATTTTTAGCTCACCTGGCCCAAAGGGCCAAGTGAGCTTTTCTCATCACTTGGCGTCCGTCGTCCGTCGTCGTCGTCGTCCGTCGTCGTCGTCGTCCGTCGTCGTCGTCGTCCGTCGTCGTTAACTTTTACAAAAATCTTCTCCTCTAAAACTACTGAACCAAATTTAACCAAACTTGGCCACAATCATCATTGGGGTATCTAGTTTTAAAAAATGTGTCCGGTGACCCGGCTTACTAACCAAGATGGCCGCCATGGCTAAAAATAGAACATAGGGGTAAAATGCAAATTTTGGCTTATAACTCAAAAACCAAAGCATTTAGAGCAAATCTGACATGAGTAAAATTGTTTATCAGGTCAAGATCTATCTGCCCTGAAATTTTCAGATGAATCAGACAACCCGTTGTTAGGTTGCTGCCCCCGAATTGGTTATTTTAAGGAAATTTTGCTGCATTTGGTTATTATCTTGAATATTATTATAGATAGAATTAAACTGTAAACAGCAATAATGTTCAGCAAAGTAAGATTTACAAATATGTCAAACTTGACCAAAATGGTCAGTTGACCCATTTAGGAGTTATTGCCCTTTATAGTCAATTTTTAACCATTTTTCGTAAATCTTAGTAATCTTTTAGAAAAATCTTCTCCTCTGAAACTATTGGTCAAAATTAAACCAAACTTGGCCATAATCATCATTGGGGTATCTAGTTTTAAAAATGTGTCGGGTAATTCGGCCAACTAACCAAGATGGCCGCCATGGCTAAAAATAGAACATAGGGGTCAAATGCAGTTTTTGGCTTATAACTCAAAAACCAAAGCATTTAGAGCAAATCTAACAGGAAGTTTATCAGGTAAAGATCTATCTGCCCTGGAATTTTCAGATGAATCGGATAACCAATTGTTAGGTTGATGCCCCCGAATTGGTAATTTTAAGGAAATTTTGAAGTTTTTGGTTATTACCTTGAATACTATAATAGATAGAGATAAACTGTAAATAGCAATAATGTACAGCAAAGTAAGACCTAAAAATAAGTCAACATGACCAAAATGGTCAATTGAACCCCTAAGGTGTTATTGCCCTTCATAGTCAATTTTTAACAATTTTCATAAAATTTGTAGATTTTCACCAACATTTTCCACTGAAACTACTGGGCCATTAAGTTCATTATAGATAGAGATAATTGTAAGCAGCAATAATGTTAAGTAAAGTAAGATCTAAAAACACATCACCATCACCAAAACACAATTTTGCCATGAATCCATCTGTGTCCTTTGTTGACCAAGGCGAGCGACACAGACTCTTTAGAGCCTCTATTTTTTTAATCAATCTGTTCTTATATCAGCTGCTTGATTTTTTTAGATTACTGGGTCAAAATAGTAAAGTAAAAGTTACGCTCTTCTTTTTTTTAAAGGTATTTCAGTATGGTTGTCGTTGAATAAGATGCTCAGTCTCCTGGAAATTAAAGTTAAAATGCCAGCCTCGGTTGAAAAATTTTCTTAGGGTTTCCAAAAATTTGCCCTCAATGAAACTACTATGAATGTCGGTGCCAGGTACTGGATTGGAAGATGTTGACATTACCAAATGAGTTATGACATTGCGTATTGAATCTAGAATTGGCGTCAGTGTGTGACTACGGGGCGCCGAATGGGACTCTTGTGGTTTTGTACAAAATTCAATTCTGTCATAACAAAATCATTTTTGTCTTGCAAAACTATGTGATACAGACTTGTTTTAAGTGAACTTCAATTTTGTGATGTTTGTCATAAGAAAAGTCAATTTTGTCAAAAAGGTATGCAAATATAAACTTATTTGCATACAAAATTGACTTTTGTTACCTAATATGGAAATTAAAACACAAAAGTCAATTGTGGGAGACAAAATTGACTTTTGTGAGACAAAATTGACTTTTATGAGACAAAATTGACTTTTGTGAGACAAAATTCAATTTTGTAAGACAAAAGTCAATTTTGTGAGACAAAAGTCAATTTTGTATGCAAATTTGTTTAGTTTGGATTCTGTGAACTAATTTGCATACAACATTGACTTTTGTGAGACAAAATTGACTTTTATGAGACAAAATTGACTTTTGTGAGACAAAATTGACTTTTGTGAGACAAAATTGACTTTTGTGAGAAAAAAAAGTCAGTCAATTTTGTGACGACAAAATTGACATTTGTGAGACAAAATCGACTTTTGAGAGACAAAATTGACAAAATTGAATTTTGTCTCACAAAATTGAGTTTTGTCTCACAAAATTGAATTTTGTCTCACAAAATTGAGTTTTGTCTCACAAAAGTCAATTTTGTATGCAAATTTGTTTAGTTTGGATTTTGTGAACTAATTTGCATACAAAATCGACTTTTGTGACACAAAATTGACATTTGTGAGACAAAATTGACATTTGTAAGACAAAATTGACTTTTGTGAGACAAAATTGACAAAATTGAATTTTGTCTCACAAAATTGAGTTTTGTCTCACAAAAGTCAATTTTGTATGCAAATTTGTTTAGTTTGGATTCTGTGAACTAATTTGCATACAAAATCGACTTTTGTGACACAAAATTGACATTTGTGAGACAAAATTGATTTGGACAATGCTGAAAGTAAAGAAATGATGATACTGACGTGTATATTTCAATAAAATTAAGACAGGAAATAAATGAATAAAAATCAAATCTTATCAAAAGATAAAATCCCTATCAACTCACCAATGCACGATTGATCCTATAAACAAAAAGTGTTCCTGTAATACAATATACGACAAAGCCACCACTTTCTAGATTTTTTTATAGTGTACTTTGATGAGTCAGAATAGCCTAATCACAAAATTTTGAACGGCCTATCATAGGAACTATGAACTTCAGGCAGTGCGTTTTCTATGTTGTGATTGTATACCGTTGCCTCAGAAAAAAGGAGAAGGTTTGGTACCATTAAAACGTTTCACCCCACTGTAAATGTTTGCACCTATTCTAAGTCAGGAATCTGATGTACAGTTGTTGTCGTTTGTTTATGTAATTTATACGTGTTTCTCGTTTCTCGGTTTTTTTTTGTATAGATTAGACAGTTCGTTTCCCCGTTCGAATGGTTTAACACTAGTAATTTTGGGGCCCTTTATAGCCTGATGTTCGGTGTGAGCCAAGGCTACGTGTTGAAGACCGTACCTTGACCTATAATGGTTTACTTTTATAAATTGTTATTTGGATGAAGAGTTTTCTCATTTACGCTCATACCACATCTTCCTAGATCTACTTCCTAGATGCATAGTAGTCTCAATTGACTGATTATCACATATATATGATTTAGTTACGTTTATTAATAGTGCGTTTCCCCTTCATGGTATTTTTTCCGACAGTTTTGGCATTATCAATCATGCCATATCTTCCTGTTTTTATTTTAATTCTTCCATTACACATCACAAAATGAATTATTGTTTATACACCATATACACACTCTCAGGACAAAGTTTGCCCCATAGTTTTTACTCAACAAAAAGTGCCTGCTATAAATACAACATTAATGTTTAACCAGAAGATGTCTCTATCATTCGGAAATTGAGTTTCCTTATTTTCATAAATTTGTATACCTGCGTTTTGAACAGCTAAACCATCTTGACAGCTTCCAACATCTTTTGTAATATCTCTGAGATACTGTATAAGCCTCTCGAGTCTCGCAAGATCTGGAATAAAATAGGCATACACATGAAAAAAAAAACTGAAAAAGTAGCTAGTCTCAATTATTATTCAATATGAGATCTTGTCATGAATATTCATACATAAACTAGAGCTTTAATCAACTTGCTATTTTGCGACAAGATGTAATTAACAAAAGTCTCGCTTTTGTGTGTAAAATATCCTTTCGAGTCAAATCTTTGCTCATAACAATTTTGACCATAAACTATACGTGTAAGATTATCATAGTGAGATCACCAGTGATCTTTCTTCTCCGAAATGCATAGCTAGAATTTTGAAAGGCTTTAATGATTTCACTAACTTTTCAATCTAATTGTGCAAAAAATGCCGTCAATACACACCCCCTCTTTTAAATTGCTTAGGATCACATACCAAATATGGCAAAAGAACGAAGATGAACAAAATAACATATCAATAAAATATACTTTTTGTTTACATGACTTTTGTACTTACCTTTCTTCATTGCACCTGTGAAATACATAATTTCTTAATTACTGCGAAGGCACAAAAATGAAAGATAGTGCTAATTTTGTCAATTTTATTAAGTACAGATGAAAATAAGTGGCTTGTTTATAAAAAAAAATATTCTAGACGGCTGTGGAATGTCAAACATATGGAATATGCAATTTGCTGATAAATGGGTATCGAAAAGTTTTGAACAAAAATTGCCAGACCAATATAAACTGTCATGTTTTTCAGATATGGATGCTTCACCAAAAGGAATATGTAATAGAATTTTAAGACGGAAATTAAGTTTGAGAAATATTTTAATATTTTGTCAAATAATCATTTGTATACATTGTGCAAATTTAGATGTGACAGTCGCCGATTGCCGGTTGAGACGGGAAGATGGCATGGTCTTGCAAGAGACAATAGAGTATGCCATCTGTGTGACTCAACTGACATTGGTGACGAATACCACTACATTATGACTTGTGAAGCACTTAAAACAGATAGAACAAAGTTGTTATATTATGATTATTTTTGGAAAAATCCAAACACATACAAATTGTATGTCTTATTCATTTCTACAAATACTGGGCAATTAGAAAAACTGTGTAAATTTATTAAAATTATGATGCTAAAATATGTCCTCCTAGTTAAACTATGTAACTTACGTGTAGTATTTCACACATGCATGTATTTAGTATATTTATGTATATACATGTATATGTACCATTTTCTGTAAATTTGTATTTAGTTTATGAGAATAAAAGATTCAGATTCAGCTTATTTATTGTTCTGCTTTAACTAAATTTAAATGAACAAACTCATTTAAAGCGAGCTAGCAAATTAGAGATCGTTCTTACATTTAAAAACAGTATTTTTTTTCTCTTGAAATGAGTGATATACCGTGTATCTTTGTTATCTTCATTTTGTATTCTCCGTAAATGTATTTTAATTTTTTAATAACTCTCAGTACATATTTTTGTGTAATTTTATAAGAGAATGTAATAGTTTTCGTTCGTTGATTAATTATTTATAGATAAGCATCACCACACGAGTTTTACAATATCAAATTCAATTAACTCAAATATAACAGACTATGTAAAATTCAAAAAGCATACTCGGCTGTAATTAATTACCTGTCATTGTTACATTTTACAACTGCTGCTGCTGCTTGTACTGGTAGAAATATTCCAAATAAAAGATATATAAATGGCTTCTGCATCATAATTACCCTCTAAAATGTAAATAGTTCATCACATATAGTTCTTTATATAAACGTCGTGACCATAATTATGAGTATTTGGACCATACGCGTATGGTCATGACCATTTAGGTATATACTCATACGGTCCGACCATTGCGTCATGAACACCAGCCAATAAGAAGGCTAGCTTTTCACTCGCAAGCAAAAGGTATAACTGAAAAGGATCGTGCACAACCAAAACGTGCAAATGCAGTAAAGCTAAATGGCACAGTGTGAAAATAAATATCAGCCTAAACAAACCTGCAAGAATTAGCGAGGAAAACTTAAACTGTGGCATCAATATTTTATGTTTGTGTAAACTTTCAAATGAATTACTAAATTAATACATTTTCATGTAACCATCATTGTTTTTTATTTTATATAAAGTTTACTATATTGTTATGATATTGTAATTATTATATTTATTTATGTTGGCCTAATTTGTGATGTGTGGCCTGGTAGTTGTTTACAAAATAATCTTATAACTGTGCAGTTTAGAAATCACTGGAACAATCACAGATACTGATAGAATGATTGGAACCTTCCATTTGACTTAGATAACGATTCCATAACTGGTCCAAATATATATATTTATAGAGTACACGAAACTAGCCAACTACTTGTAGCAAAGGCGGATCCCCTTTCTTGGGAAAAATTTGATTGATTATATAGGGAATCATTGAAGCAAGACTGGAGCGGGCCCCCCTTAGGAAAAGTTCTGGATCCGCCACTGTCAGTAGCAACATTAACGGCACCAATTTCAATGCAACAGCTCCGTATTTCGACAATTGATCTATTTTCAGTGATGCTCGAGGCAAAAGTATTTCAAAGTCCAGAGTCTAATATCAACATTAAAAAGCTCACAAAAAAAAATAGTTATACTCTCACCGACTTACAGTGAACCAACAGAGATATCGACACTCGCTAATTTTAAAATGATAACATTAGGTCCGAGACCACATTATTTCGTAGTGCTTTTCTTTTAGAACATAAATGAAAATTTAAAAAATCCCACCTGCGCTTTCTCAATGAAATTTTTACAGTGTGTTGTACTACTTTTGGGACAAATTATATCAAAATTATAGAAAACTTCATCGGCTTTAACTCAAAATATGGACAATTTTATGTTTAGGGCGTCTTGAAATCTTTTGACAGCTTCCGAAGTGCTTATTTTTAACCTTTTTCAGCTTGACCAAATAACTACTTTCCTTTAAAATTCTGGACCCAAATTGTTTTAGTGTAATTTCACCCCCTACTTGCAATTTGAGGCATTAAACATGGAGAAATAAATTTGGAAGGGGTAAAAAAAATAATGGCAAGTAACCCACTGTCAACACTAGGGACTATATTCGTGAACAACAAAAATCAAGGGACCACAATTGTGGTCTCGAACCATTAAAGATACCAATTTTAGTCAACCAGATGCAAATTCCGACAAACAATGTCTCTTTAGTGATCTTGATGGTGATGCTATTTGCCAAAGCATAAGAAAAATTAAGACTCTTGAGTGACAGCTTTCAATATTTTATGAACATATTATGAGTTCAAAAGCAAAAGAAAAATTTGGAACACACGGTGAGCGACTTAATAAAAATGTAATATTTGTGTTTTCATTAAGATCATGTATCAAAGCTGATCAGACATAAAATTTGTGAATAATTCGATTTTTATTTCTGTTTTTGACTTTAAGGTAGCACTACAGTCTAACAATGATTTTTTGATCATATTTTTTTTATCACATAATTTTGAAGTAAGTATTATTCTGCACAGTTTGTAAAAATCCCAAAGTCATTATCATATCACAACAGGGAGTAAATTGATAATGAATTTATGTAAATAAAAGCACATGGTAATTAATCTAAATATATAGGCATTTGGGAGGGGCTAATATGCCAATCATCTGTTGATACCAGTGTCCAGCTGTTAATCCCTGACCACAAGATAAATATTGTAGTCTTATCTCATTGTTTTGCAACACAAATTATTTATATAACATGGAAGTGAACAAAGAAAAAGAAAAAAAAAACTATAGGGAAAAAATCTACCAAAGAGGAAAAAAGTACTATGGAAAAGAGTGGGGAAGTATTTTTGAAAGCCTCTGACTGCTTGTATAAATATCTTCTCTTTTGTCTTCTTCATTTAAATACAGTTTAATGAATTTTAATTAATTTTCAGTTTATGTGTATTTTTTCAGTCCCATTAAATTAAATGTAATTTCAAGAAAAGGGTGGTCTTGATCTTTTTATGAACATGTTTTTTGATGCACACTTTTAATGTTCTAGCTAATTTCAGACATAGTTTATTTCTTTTTTAAAATTCAAGTGAAAATTATTCTTTATATATAGAGAATAATATGTTAAAACATTGATAAATGCAGCTGGTCAATCATGTTATTCTCTTATCTTAGACTGTCTGGAAAGAGGCGGAGCTTTGTCTATATTTAATTACTTCATCACAGCTGTGACGTCAAACTCCCGGCAAATGCCAAATTAGTGTTGGACAGTTCACATATAATGCAAAATTTACAGCATTAGAGCATCAAAGACACAAAGTGTGTGGTTCTATTGATATAGTAATGGTATCAGAACACTCCTGGGGTGTTCCCAGTGGAACGTTTGTATTCATATTGACTTTATAGGGGTTCTAAGGGGGAAATTCAGTTTTTAGGTCATTTCTCAGAACAATTTTTCATGAGAATTGTAAGGAAAAAATGAAAATAGAAACTTTATGGGTACCTCCTTTGGCTTGACTTTGATATATATGATTAAAGGGTGTATTTTCTACAATACCGTGTCCCAGTTTTTGGATAATTTGTTTCTAAATGAATTTATAGGTTTCCAAAGATGAAAGGTGAAATGAGGTTTGGCACCCAGCAGCTAAATCAATATATCTTCTTACTGGAGGCATATATCAAAAATCTGAGACACAGTTTTGGAGATTGTACATGGTTGATTACAGGGATGAAAACAAATATTTACTACCATTTGACATGAATGTGCCATTTTCATCCAAGTTGGAATAAAATTGAGAATGGAAATGGGGAATGTGTCAAAGAGACAACAACCCGACCAAATAAAAAACAACAACAGCAGAGGGTCACCAACAGGTCTTCAATGTAGCGAGAAATTCCCGCACCCGGAGGCGTCCTTCAGCTGGCCCCTAAACAAATATATACTAGCCCAGTGATAATGAACGCCATACTAATTTCCAAATTGTACACAAGAAACTAAAATTAAAATAATACAAGACTAACAAAGGCCAGAGGCTCCTGACTTGGGACAGGCGCAAAAATGCGGCGGGGTTAAACATGTTTGTGAGATCTCAACCCTCCCCCTATACCTCTAACCAATGTAGTAAAGTAAACGCATAACAATACGCACATTAAAATTCAGTTCAAGAGAAATCCGAGTCTGATGTCAGAAGATGTAACCAAAGAAAATAAACAAAATGACAATAATACATAAATAACAACAGACTACTAGCAGTTAACTGACATGCCAGCTCCAGACTTCAATTAAACTGACTGAAAGATTATGATTTCATCATATGAACATCAGGCACAATCCTTCCCGTTAGGGGTTTAGTATCATACCATCATAACATATATGAGAAGAACATAATCCGTGTCATGCCAACAACTGTATTTTAGAATAAATGTGTTTAGTTCCGATGCAAAGACCTTATCAGTGACTCAATATTAACGCCAAAATATGCAATCTTTAATGACTTGACAACAGTATCGTAATTATATCCCTTCTTAATAAGTCTATTCAAAGGTTTTGTAAGTTTCTGAGGTGAATACTGACACCTTTGTGCTTTATAAAGAATATTACCATAAAAAATTGGATGTGAAATACCTGAACGTATTAGAAGTCTGCATGTTGAGCTATATTTACGAATGATGTCTTTATACCGATGATAAAATTTAGTAAATGTTTTGACTAGTTTGTGATATCGAAAACCCTGGTGTAATAATTTTTCAGTAATACACAAATTTCTCTCGTTAAAATCGAAAACATTGTTACATACACGAGCGAATCGTACAAGTTGAGATATATAAACACCGTAAGATGGTGACAAGGGAATGTCACCATCTAAAAACGGATAATTAACGATAGGAAATGAAAAATCATCCCTTTTATCATAAATTTTAGTATTCAGCTTTCCATTAGTGATATAGATATCAAGATCAAGAAAAGGGCAGTGGTCATTGTTAGTATTAGCTTTATTTAAAGTAAGTTCACCACTTTTTTGGCAATTAATGAGCTATATTTTGAGATAAATCAAAACAAAAATAAATTTATATATAAATTAAGAAAGAGTTATATTTCAGCTTTAAAATGAGTTAAAGATTTTAAAAATCCATTGAGTAGTTTTGGAGAAATTAATCTTTAAAGACTGTTGATTGGAGTCAGAAAATTCTGATTGTAGTGCTACCTTAAGAAAAGTTGTTCCTGCTTTATCGGGTAACACTAAACAAATAACATATGAAAAATTACCAGGGGTGGTGTTCTCGAAGCAAATTAGTACTTGCGTGATGGTTCTTAGACCCTATGCATTTCAACGATGTAGATGTAGATGTAGATTAGGACGTGTCCTAAGACTATGTTAATATGACAAGTCTTTGTCCTAAGTCATGTTCCCGAAGCTCTCTTAACTTAGGATATATCACATTGTTCGTCCTAACTTTAGGACACCTGGGGTGGTGTTCTCGAAAGTATCCTAAGAGTCGTCCTCGGTCATATATAAGACCAATTTTAGGATGGACTTAGGATCAATTTAGGACACTCTTAAGTGGTGTCACGAAGCTATCTCAGACGTATCTTATGTTAGGACGTCATAAACATATCCTAAGTCGAAATTTTAAATCGTCAATTTTATTTTTTGATAAAACATTTATTAATGACTAAACCAATTAATGAAATTGTTTACGAATTTTATAATTACAATTAAAGAATCAAATCCATGATTTTAAATGTAATTCTAAAATTATATCAAAAAGGATTGTAATTTAAACTAGAAAACAACTTGTTTTGAAATGAGAATTGAGTTGGTAGTGTAATCGTAAAAACGAAGTTCAAAGTTTAAAATCATGCCGTATTTCTTTATATACGAGTCAAAACCGATGGTGCGTTTCATTCTCATGTTAATCTTCAGGTAAAAATTGAACAAAAAGCGAAATCCAAACTTTATTATGTTGGGATGAAGATAGGATGATCCTAAGACACCTAATTAGGTGTCCTAAAGTTAGGACGAAAACTGCGATATATCGTAAATTAAGAGAGCTTCGAGAACACGACTTAGGATAAATGCCTGTCATAAGATGGACTTAGGACACGTCCTAGTCCTAAGATAGCTTTGAGAACACCACCCCTGATTAGGTGTCTTAAGATCATCATATCTTCATCCTATCTTTGTGCATGCTTTTTTCCCAATTGTTTACGTGAAGATGAAAATGAAATGAAACGCACCATCGGTTATTAACCCGTATAAAAAAAATTGTGCATGATTTGAAACTTTGAACTTCGTGTCTTACGATGTGATGACACTACATATGTACAAATTTATTAAACTGATGAGTACTAATAATGTAAAAGAATTGTGTAATTTAGGTAAATTTATTTTTAGATCTTTTAAGCTTAGATCCGAAATGTTAAAATAATGTTTGTTTATCATTACAACACCTTCTGCTGTCACATAGTCTGTGTTTATGTATGTTTTATATGTTTTATTGATGTTGATATAATTGTATACCTATAGTTTATATAGACCGATGTATTGGCGTAAAAGAAAATAACAAATTAAAAAAATTAGAAATAAAATATGATATCAAATTCAACCAATGATTATGATTTTTTAAATATGGTTAAATAGAAACTAATTATTAGTTTCGAATTTAAGGTAATACATCTATACTATTAAACGAGAAGACCTCATTTTGTGTGTCGCTTCTCTTCTTTCCACGTTAAATTAATCATCTTGCCTCTGTGTTCTATGGGTAACATGCATAGTCGCATTTGTCATCCATTCTTATGATTATTCAGATTGGGTTATTTTTGGAGAAAAACGACAAAAAAGGAGTCCGGATATTGATTCCGTCATCAGACTGACTTTTAGTCATAGACAAGACTTCCGGTTTAAGGTGCAGATGGCAGTTAGGTCCGCTGCTGTATGCCCTGAGATAATCGGTGCCCTCAGGTAATCGTGGCAATAGTGCCCATATGCGTAGTAATAACATGATCTAAAAATAGATTAAACTAAAAATACATCATTGTACTTTCTATTTCGACTGAACAGTATATGTGCGAAACATAGGAGAAAACAGGAACACATACAATTTTTTACAATAAGTTACGACAAATAATTCACGAAAAAAATCCAAATATTTGGTTTATTTCTGATCATTGCAACGTGAACAGATATTTATTTAGTGAAACGTAAATGACTTAAAATAATTAAAAAGAAAACACTTAAAAAGTTTTTGAATGGCGATTTAAACTTTTATAATAATAGTTGTCAAAAACTGGTTTCATAGAGATTTATGTAAATAGATGTATATACAATTATTTAAACTAACTATTAAAGTTTTCCACACATGCCTTAGGCAGCAAACATTTGATTTTCGTGCAGAGGGGGGGGGGGGGGGGCTATGGATTTTTTTCCTTCGGCGAAAGACAATATTTTTTGGAGACAGGTCGAAAACATTTTTTTCTTTCATTTCAATTTTAGCATTACATATAGTGGCAGAACAATAAGAAACAAACTTTAAAAAAAAAACATAGCCCCCCCCCCCTCCCCTGAAAATGAAATGATTGCTGCCTAAGTTTCGTGAATGTCCTCTTGAAACTTTGACTAACATTGTGTTTGGTAATATATGACACTTACATATGGACAGATTACGCATACATTGATTTTGGTTACTTCTTTTAAAGTAACATAAGTAGAAAATGCTAACATTTAATAGATAGGTTATTAAAATCAGTCCATCTTGTTCGACTGCATGAGGGGCAGTGGCGGATCCATTCATTAAAAAAAAAAAAAAGGGGGGAGTCCCCAATCCAGGACACAAGGAGGGGGTTCCAACTATATGTTCCCATTCAAATGCATTGATCTCCAAAAAAAGGGTTCCTATCCCCAGAACACCCCTGGACCCGCCACTGAGCTGTTACAAAAAATATCGCTATAAACTGTCACGGCATTATTTGAATTTAAGTGTACTGCATGCATCTTGCACTGTAAGATGAGCATTAACACTAATGCAAAATTGTTAAATAATTACCACTTTCGTTGGTTTTTTCTTATCTTTGTTTGAAATGTATTTTATTTAAAGCTTCTTTGTGTACCATTCTTTGTTTATTCGAAAGGGGTAGTAGATATATATATATATACAATTAAAATAGAAGAACCTAGATAACGATATGTATGCGTTCAATAATGATACATATAAAAAAAGAAGCTGTGGTATTAATCCCAATGAGACAACTGTCCACAAAAGGACACAGAAATTAACAACTGTAGGTCACCGTACGGCCTTCAACAATGAGCAAAGTCCATATCGCATTGTCATCTATAAAAGGTTCAGAAATAACAATGAAATCCAATTCAAACGAGAAAACTAACGGCCTTAATTATATAAAACAAATGAACAAAAACGAATATGTAGCACATACTAGTAAACAAACGACAACCACTGAATTACAGGATCCTGACTTGGGGCAGGCACATACGGGTTTTTTTCTCATAAAAGTTGTACAAACAATCGATATGTGAAAAGTATTCCATCAATTATATCAAAGTATAAATAATCATAAATCTTTATCATTTAAGCAAATCATACATTTATAGATCCGTATTTTACTCGATTGGCTTTAAAATAGTTAATAATAGATCTAGATGACACTAACATATGGACAGATTACGCATATATTGATTTTGGTTACTTCTTTTAAAGTAACATAAGTAGAAAATGATAACATTTAATAGATAGGTTATTGAAAATCAGTCCATCTTGTTCGACTGCATGAGGGGCAGTGGCGGATCCATCCATTTAAAAAAGGGGGGTTCCCAATCCAGGACACAAGGAGGGGGTTCCAACTATATGTTTCCATTCAAATGCATTGATCTCCAAAAAAAAAGGGTTCCTATACCCAGAACACCCCTGGACCCGCTACTGTCCATTGTTCTACTACTAAATTGTCTGTTTTACTTACTAGTACACTTGGTACAATAAAAAACCTTATAATAAATTGTTCAAATAAGGCCTTTGAAAATATTGGAATTAATTACTTTTGGAGTGTCAAAAACTCGTTGGAAGTACTTGATAAATTGCATGCATATATTGGTGATTTTAAAACTGTTCAAAGTTTTGATTTTTCTACCCTATATACCACTTTGCCTCATATTCTTATTAAGAAAAAATTCACATCCCTAATTAACTTGGCATTTAAAAAGTCGGAATGCGAGTACATATGTTCAAACTCTATGCGATCATTTTTTAGTAGCAATAATCAAAAGAACTATGTCAATTGGACATGCTTTGATACTATTTATGCGCTTGAATTTTTTATTTGATAACATTTTTGTTCGCTTTAGAGATTCCGCATATCGTCAAGTTATTGGAATTCCAATGGGGACTAACTGTGAACCAATTATTGCGGACCTGTTTTTGTATTGTTATGAGTTACAATTTATGACTTAAATTAGAAAAGACCCATCAAAACAATATTTGATACAAAAATTTAACAATACTTTTAGATATTTGGATGATATATTGGCTCTCAATAATAACGACTTCCGTATGTATACTAAAGAAATGTATCCTGTAGAACTTACTTTAATTAAAGCTAATGATAACAATGACCACTGCCCTTTCCTCGATCTTGATATCTATATCAGAAACGGGAAGATTAATACAAAAATTGCTGATAAGAGAGATGTTTTTTCATTTCCTATTGTTAATTATCCATTTGTAGATGGTGACGTTCCATTGTCATCATCTTATGGTGTTTAAATATCTCAACTTGTACGATTCTCTCGTGTATGTAACAACGTATTAGATTTTAGCGAGAGAACTTTATGTATTACTAAAAAATTATTACACCAGGGTTTTCGATATCACAAACTGGTCAAAACATTTACTAAATTTTATCATCGGTATAAGGAAATAATTCGTAAATATAACTCAACATGCAGACATCTTATACGTTCAGGTTTTTCACATCCAATTTTTTTATGTAAGTATTCTATATAAAGAACAAAAATGTCAGTATTCTCCTCAGAAACTAACAAAACCTTTAAATAGACTTATTAAAAAGGGATATAGTTACGATACCGTTGTCAGGTCATTAAAGATTGCATATTTTGGCTTTAATATTGATTCACTAATAGAGTCTTTGAATCGGAACTAAACACATCTATTTCTAAAAAACAGTTGTTGGCATGACACGGGTTATGTTCTTCTCATATATTTTATGATAGTATGATACTAAACCCCTAACGGGAGGGATTGTGCCTGATATTCATATGATGAACACATATTTTTCAATCAGTTTAATTGAGGTCTGGAGCTGGCATGTAAGTTAACTGCTAGTAGTCTGTTGTTATTTATGTACTATTGTCATTTTATTTATTTTCTTTTGTTACATCTTTTGACATCGGACTCGGACTTCTCTTGAACAGAATTATAATGTGCGTATTGTTATGCTTTTACTTTTCTACACTGGCTAGATGTATAGGGGGAGGGTTGAGATCTCA
Organism: Mytilus galloprovincialis; assembly: GCF_965363235.1. NCBI lineage: Eukaryota > Metazoa > Mollusca > Bivalvia > Mytilida > Mytilidae > Mytilus > Mytilus galloprovincialis. The sequence goes on along the minus strand of NC_134850.1, from coordinate 38,994,157 downwards.
TAAACATGTTTAACCCCGCTGCAATTTTGCGCATGTCCCAACCCTGCAGGCACACTTTGTTGAATCAACGTTGAATCTTTGTTGATTTTAGGTTATACATTGATCAATAAATATTCAACATTGATTCAACGTTGACAATGCAACGTTGAAATTAGTGCATTGTTTCAACGTTGAATTAACATTGTGTTGAAATACCAACGATGAATCAACGTTGGCTAAACAATATACAAAACCCAGTAGTTGTGGATACTAGAATTGTCAAAAAAGAAGTATTGGACACATCACAAATGTAAATTGACAACGATATTAACATTAAATAAAATTTTTAGTAGATTTATCACTAATTGTTGTGGTGATTATAGAATAACACATAATACAATCACAGTGTATATATAAGCATTACTATTTAATCATGAACTTCGCACACCAAATATTGAAATAATAGAAAATTCTAAAATTTCACCCCTCCCCAAAACATTATACTAGTAATAGAACCAGCGTGTATACAGGATCATACAGTAAATATAAAATTAAATATTTGTGAATAACCCTTTCCCCTTAAAAGATCCCTCCCCCTTTTTCCTTGATGTCAAATATTTTGTTTTCATTTTTCTTTTTTCTATTCTTTTTATCAATTCAAAGAGAAATACGTTTACATCAGTACATAAACAATGGTTGACAACTTGTAATATAAACATCGGATAGATCTATTTAAATAACTATTTAAATTTTCGCGGCATTGTAACATTTCTATTTTAAGACTATTCAGATTTATATGCGCATGCGCAGTTGTTTTTGTTGCCAAAGTTTGAATATCCGCTAACGAGTCCACAAGTGCAGAGTTTTTATCAATATCTTTCCTGTTTACAGCTTTTACATTTTTATCGTAAGTATTTATATTAATTGTTGTGATTAACTTATCGTATTTTAGAAATGTGAGCATATCATGTCGTTATGAAACAGTAGTCAGTACTGAAAAGTTGAAATTTTACACGTGAAAAAGGGGGTTGTTTAGGACAATCTAAGGATTGACCTTAGGATCAGGATCAGGATAGCATGTTACCATTCCCAAGATATCTTGCAATGTATCATGAATTTTTATCATTGACTATTTGAAATCATATGATTGAATCATAAGTTAAAAGAATCGTATAAAAAGGGGGGCTTGTTTACAACTTTTGGAAGCTATATATGACTCACCAAGTTCGACCTTTAATTTTACTGTAAATAAATAAATAATAAATATAATAAATAAGCTTTATTTAGAGTCGGCAAGGTATACAAACATAGACAAACATAAGCTCTAATGAGCTTTTAACCGACATAACTGGTCACTCAGTTTTATGTGGTCACTCAGTTTTATTGTAAAGGGTACATGTATATGAGGGTGGTAAAAAGTGATTTGCATTTATGGCCTATTTATTTCATGTGTTCAAGTTGCCGTTTTATTTCTCGTATTTGGTTCGACATGCGTTATTTTTGTTTTCTCTTATTTATTTTCCGTGTTTCGTGTGGGTACTCTTAATTTCTTGTGCCAGATCAAGTTATGATTTAGTATAAATTTAGGATTTTCTTGCAGATTATACCTTCTAGTCTATCTAAAAGGAAATGTAGTTGAGACCTCAAAGGACAACTGTCATTTACTTAAGTTTTCACCGGTTCTTATGCTTTTGATTTATACTTTAAAGTAATATCATTATGAAGTTATTAATTATAGTTAAATGTGTTGAACAGAATTAAACTTGACAATGTTACAACTTTTGATTTTGTAGATGTCATCATGAAGACCTAGATGGAATCACGGAACAGCAATTCAAGTGTCTGACAAAACAATAAGCTTTCTAAAACTGGCTCTAAAAAGACATGGTATGAGAAAAAAGAACTTGAAGTTTCACTATTAATAAATAAATTTATTTTAATTTTATCGTATTGAATATTTCTCTATAATCAGTGGTTGGACATTAGAATACATGGGGTAGGAAGTGCCCGAACAGCAAACTTTGTTTTATATTTTGATCAATCAGATATTTCAAATAGACATTGAGCAAAATTTGTGTATTAAGGGTTGTGCGCTTTCGAAATCAATATTTCTCTTGGATGATAATTTGTGTTGTTATAAGCATAGATCGTAAAATGTTAAAAAAAATCTTGGTGGTTAAATTATGTTTCGTAGAAAATCCCTCAACACACATATTTGTTATTCAGTTGATTAGTTGTTATCATCATCATGGTCAAGCCATGTTCTCACAATGCTTACCACACGAATGTGGTCACTCAGTCTTATTGTTGAAAATTACTGATAGTATTTAAATTGGAAGTTAATGACATCTACATTGTATTCAAAGCTTTGTGCACCCAAACACTTTTTATTGTTGTACCTATTGGTAACAAGACAACCAACGACCAAAGAATATTATTTATATATCTTTGGGTCATCATACAGTCTTCAACAATGAGCTAAAGTCCACACCATGTTAAATATAAATACAATGACTTTATTTAAAGTTAATCAATTTTGTTTAGAGATTATTTTTCAAACTTGGGTCTAATGGAGCAGTTATTGGATCAGGATTCCTGAGGCAGAATATTGATATGGCATTTTGCATGTTGAGCGCCTTGAGAAGACAATAGCTTGAATATTGCTACAGTATAAAATTAAGGACTGCAAGACACAGAAAAAACAGGATAAATGAAACATATAAGTTTAGGTGGAAACAGAGTTGAACACAACTACTAACCAATTTTGATTCGGTGTTGAATACTAGTATTGAATTAACCCTGAATTCAATCTGAATTCAAATTAAGCTATTGGTTGAAACAATGTTGAAGCAACCATTAATCTATATAGATTCAATGTTGAAGCAACCATTAATCTATATAGATTCAATGTTGAACATAAACGTTGATTCAACATAGGATTTCAACGTTGATACAAATTTGCAAAATCTAATAATAATTCAACATTGATTCAACATAGAAAATAAACATTGATTCAATGTTAAATCAACGTTGTGTGCCTGCTGGGAAGTCAGGAGCCTCTGGCCTTTGTTAGGCTTGTATGATTTTAAATTTTAGTTTCTTGTGTATAATTCGGAGTTTAGTATGATAGGCTTGTATGATTTTAAATTTTAGTTTCTTGTGTATAATTCGGAGTTTAGTATGACGTCCATTATCACTGAACTATAATGCATATTTTTAGGGGCCAGCTGAAGGACACCTACAGCTGCGGGAATTCTCGCTACATTGGACACCCATTGGTTGCCTTCGGCTGTTGTCTGCTCTATGGTCGGATGGTTGTCGCTTTGACATATTCACCATTTCCTTTCTCAATTTTAATAACTATGTTTCTGATCTAATTTTGTATTCTATAAACGGCATCTATATATTTACACTACAAATCTACAACTCTCAGTCTATGGCTACACGTGCTGATTTTATCTATATTCATGCATAATATTCATTAGCTGTGTATGAGTATCAAAATCGTATCATACGCGATGATGACCAGCCAGTACACACTGTAAGGATTTTATTCACCAGTATTAAAAAAGAGAAACATTGCAGTACGAACAGTAATCTATTTTTTTTTTTCATTTGACATTACTTTGAAAGTAGCGTAGTTACAAGCACAGGTTATATAGTATATAGCTGCTTTTTTAAAATGTTAATTGTCTTAATCAATTTTATTTGAGAGATGTTGGATATTTTCAAGGAAAAACCTCACATCTCCAGTGGACTTTTGTACATGGTCAGATAACCTTAGGTCATCTCTAAATTACTGTGTATTTCCTGTATCTCAGATCATATCTGTGATTGCTCACATGGTGAGGTTACCTCAGGTCACCTCTGTATGATTGAACATTGTTAGGTTACCTAATATTACCTCTGTATTGCTGTACATGGTGAGGTTACTCTGTATTACTGCACATACTCGTATTACCACAGTTAGTATAAACTTTACAAAACACTATTTTTTTAGTTTTCCTCAGGGCACTTCTGCATTTCTATACATGGCCAAGTGCACATGTTAACTAATGTCATTTCTTAACTACTGTATATAAATATGTAACCTCAGAATACCTCTGTATGTTAGAATATGGTGAGGTTACCTAAGGTCACAACTTCATGGTCATTGTACCAGCTGCATGTTACCACAGATAAACTTTGCAAAACGCTAATTTTCTACAAACCTCAGGTTACCACAATTGAATGTGCATAACTCCCTTCGTCAGCTTAGTCAGTCCAGATTACATCTATGTTCTTTTTTTTCACGGACAGTTTACCTCAGGTCATCTGTAAATTACTGTACATGACCAGGTTACCTCAGGTCATCTGTAAATTACTGTACATGACAAGGTTACCTCAGGTCATATGTAAATTACTATACATGACCAGGTTACCTCAGGGAACGACTGTACTACTGTGCATGGTAAGATTACCTCAGGGAACCATGGTACTATTGTGCATAATCGGGTTACTTCAAGGAACCATTGTTCTACTGTGCATGGTCTGGTTACCTCAGGGATCCATTGTACTACTGTGCATGGTCATGTTACCGAGGGAACCATTGCACTACTGTGCATGGTCAGGTTACCTCAGGGAACCACTGTACTACTGTGTATAGTCAGGTTACCTCAGGGAACCATTGTACTACTGTGCATTGTCATGTTCCCTCAGGGAACCTTTGTACTGCTGTGCATGGTCAGGTTTCCCCAGGGAACCATTGTACTATTGACATGGTCAGGTTACTTCAGGGAACCATTGTACTACTGTGCATTGTCATGTCTCCTCAGGGAACCACTCTACTACTGTGCATGGTCAGGTTACCTCAGGGAACCATTCTACTACTGTACATGGTAAGGTACCTCAGGGAATCATTGTACTACTCTGCATTGTCAGGTTTCTTCAGGAAACCATTGTTCTACTGTGCATGGTTATTTAACCTCAGGGAACTATTGTACTACTGTGCATTGTCATGTAACCTCAGGGAACCATTGTACTACTGTGCATGGTTAGGTTACCTCAGGAAACCATTGTAATACTATGCATTGTCAGGTTACTCAGGGAACCATTATACTAATCTGCAGGGAACAATTGTATTGTGTATGGTCAGGTTTCTTCAGGGAACCATTCTACTACTGTGCATTGCCAGGTTACCTCTGGGAACCATTGCACTACTGTGCATGGTAAGTTTATCTCAGGGAACCATTGTACTACTGTGCATGGTCAGGTTACCTCAGGGAACCATTTTACTACTGTGCATGGTCAGGTTACCTCAGGGAATCATTGTACTTCTGTGTATGGCCATGTTACCTTAGGAAATCATTGTACTACTGTGCATGGTCATGTTACTACAAGGAACCAATGTACTACTGTGCATGGTCATGTTACCTCAGGGAACCACTGGGCATGGTCAGATAACGTCAGGAAAGTATTGTACTACGGTGCAGGGAACCTTTGTACTATTGTGCATGGTCAGGTAACCCCAGGGAACCATTATACTAATCTGCAGGGAACAATTGTATTGTGTATGGTCAGGTTTCTTCAGGGATCCATTTTACTACTGTGCATGGTAGGTAACCTCAGGGAATCATTGTACTACTCTGCATGGTCAGGTTACTTCAGGGAACAATTGTACTACTGTGCATGGTAAGTAATTAGGGAATCATTGCACTACCGTGCATGGTCAGGTTACTTCAGAGAACCATTGCACTACTGTGCATCATCAGGTTACTTCAGGGAACCATTGAACTACTGTACATGGTCATGTTACCTCAGGGAACCATTGTACTACTGTGCATGGTCAGTTTATCTCAGGGAACCATTGTACTAATGTGCATGGTCAGGTTACCGATGGAACCATTGTGCTTCTGTGCATGCTCAGGTTACCTCAGGGAACCATTGTGCTTCTGTGCATTGTCAGGTTTCCTCAGGGAACAATTGTACTACTGTGCATGGTCAGGTTACCTCAGTGAACCATTGTACTACTGTGCATTGTCATGTTACCTCAGAAGACCATTGTAATACTGTGCATTGTCATGTTACCTCAGGTGACCATTGTAATACTGTGCACGGTCAGGTTTCCTAAGGGAATCATTGTACTACTGTACATGGTCAGGTTACTGCAGGGAACCACAGTACTACTGTGCATGGTCAGGTTACCTCAGGGAACCATTGTACTACTGTGCATTGTCATGTTACCTCAGGTGACCATTGTAATACTGTGCATGGTCAGGTTTCCTAAGGGAATCATTGTACTACTGTACATGGTCAGGTTACTGCAGGGAACCATTGTACTTCTGTGCATTGCGAGGTTACCTCAGGGAACCATTGTACAACTGTGCATGGTAAGTTTATCTCCGGGAACCATTGTACTACTGTGCATGGTCAGGTTACCTCAGGGAACCATTGTACTACTGTGCATTGTCAGGTTTCCTCAGGGAACCATTGCACTACTGTACATGGTCATGTTACCTCAGGGAACCACTGAACTACTGTGCATGGCCAGGTTACCTCAGGGAACCATTGTAATACTGTGCAATGTCATGTTACCTCAGGGAACCATTATACTACTGTGCATGGTCAGCTTTCCCTAGGGAACCATTGTACTCCTGTACATGGTCAGATTACTTCAGGGAACCATTGTATTTCTGTGCATGGTCAAGTTTCCTCAGGGAACCATTGTACTTCTGTGCATGGTCAGGTTACCTCAGGGAACAATTGCACTACTGTGCCTGGTCAGATTACTTCAGGAACCATTGTTCTACTGTGCATGGTAGGTTTCCTCAGTGAACCACTGTACAACTGTGCATGGTCAGGTTATTCATAAAGATAGACAAGAATGAGATTTACAGATAATTTAGTAGACTGAATTTTTTCTGAACTCATTTTTTTCTGTTTGTTTATAGGTTTATGGTGAATGGAAACATAAATATAGACTTTTTAAAAAATCTTTCATCTTCTGGGAATATCATTCCAGGAAAGTGGAAGGATATCATGTTTACTTGAAGTGGTGAGGTCTAGTACAAATAGCAAACAGAAAGTAGAAAAAAATGAGTTGACTTCAGGATTACGTAACGTTTTATTCTTCGTGGCAAGACCCCCTTTTTTCAATTAAATCACAATTTCACTTTGGTACATCCATGATATGAACATGAATTTTTTTTCTAAGATCAGCTGTTTTGCATGTAAGCCTATGGAGCAGTCAATAACAAGACTGCAACCTTATGTTAATTTGATTTGAATCGATTATATTTGTTGTTATTTTTGGGGTTACCTGAGGTAATCCTGTTATGAAAGAATACTTCGTAGATACTTTGCTGGTATATGCATTTATGCTGTAATTACACAATTTCTTAATTTAAAATGTAGTACTTCATAGATTTGTATTGTTTATGCGATTATATGTAAATGTTACACGAGTTCACTTGAGTTAAATGGGTTGTATTTGGTGTTATAATTGGGGTTACCTGAGGTAACCCTGTCATGAATGAATACTTCGTAGATACTTTGCTAGTCTTTACATTAATTGTAATAAACCAACTTATTCATTTTGAATGTAGGACTTCATTGAAGTTATATTGTTTATGGGATATATATGTGAAGGTGATCTTAAATAACTTCAGTTAAGTGGGTTATATTTGCAATTATATTTGGGGTTACCTCAGGTACCCCTGTTATGAAAGAATGCTTATTAGATAGTTTGCTAGTGTAAACATTTATGTTGTAATCAAACAATTTCTTTATTTTACATGTTGGACTTTACAGATGTAAATTTCTTACGCGATATTTAGAAAATGCGATCTGTCTTAACTCGATTTAAATGAATTAAACTTGTAGCTATTTTATGGGTTACCTGAGGTAACCCTGTCATGACAGAATACTTAGTAGATACTTTGTTAGTATATGTATTTATGGTGTAATAAACCAACTTCTTCATTTTCAATGTAGGAATTCATTGAAGTTATATTGCTAATGTGATGTAAATGTAAAGGTGATCTGAATTAACTTTAGTTAAATTGGTTGTAATTGCTGGTATTGCTTGGGTTACCTCAGGTAACCCTGTTATGAAAAAAATATTAGTAGATACTATGCTAGTGTATACATTTGTATTTTAATCACACAATTTCTTAATTTAAAAATGTAGGACTTCATAGATTTGTATTTTTTATTTGATGTTATTGTTATGGTTACCCGAGGTTATCCTGTCATGTAAGAATACTTTGTAGATAGTTTTCCAGAATATACATTTAAGTTGTAATAAACGATTTACTTTTTAATAAATTTGAACATTATAGATGTGTATTGTTTATATGATATTTAGGAAAGTCAACTTGAGTTAACTTTATTTGAATTGATTATATTTACTGTTATTTTTGGGGTTACCTGAGGTAACCCTGTCATGAAAGAATACTTCGTAGATACTTTACTGGTATATGCATTGATGTTGTAATTACACAATTTCTTAATTTAAAATGTAGGACTTCATAGATTTGTATTGTTTATGCGATGTATAGATATATGTTACCTGAGTAAACTTGAGTTAAAAGGGTTGTATTTGTTGTTATTATTAGGTTACCTGAGGTAACCCTGTTTCTCAGGTAACCCTGTAATGAATGAATTCTTCGTAGATACTTTGCTAGTGTTTACATTAATTGTAATCAACAAACTTTTTTATTTCAAATGTAGGACTTCATGAAAGTTGTATTGTTTATGTGATGTACATGTAAAGGTGAACTCAGTTAACATCAGTTAAGTGGGTTATATTTGTAATTATGTCTGGGGTTACCTCAGGTACCCATGACATGAAGAATGCTTTTTAGAAAGTTTGCTATTGTGAACATTTATATTTCTTTGTTTTAAATGTAGGACTTCATAGATGTGTATTGTTTATGTGATATACCGGAAAGGCGACTTAAGTTAACTTGATATGAATGGATAATACTTGTTGCTATTTTATGGGTTACCTGAGGTAACCCTGTCATGACAGAATACTTAGTAGATACTTTGCTTGTTTATGCATTTATGGTGTAATAAACCAACTTCTTCGTTTTTAATGTAGAAATTCATTGAAGTTATAATGTTTATGTGATGTATATGTAAAGGTGATCTGATTAACTTGAGTTAAATAAGTTTTATGTGTTGTTATTGTATTGGTTACCTGAGGTAACCCTGCTATGAAAGAATTCTTAGTAAATACATTGTAAGTGTATACATTTATTTTTTAATTACACAATTTCTTAATTTAAAAATGTAGGACTTCATAGATTTGTATTGTTTATGTATTGCATATATATTAGAGGTGATACCTGAGTTAACTTGAGTTAAATTGGTTGTATTTGTTGTTATTATTGGGTTACCTATGGTAACCCTGTAATGAATGAATTCTTCGTAGATACTTTGCTATTGTTTACATTAATTGTAATAAACAAACTTCTTTATTTCAAATGTAGGACTTCATTAAAGTTGTATTGTTTATGTGATGCACATGTAAAGGTGACCTCAGTTAACTTCAGTTAAGTGGGTTATATTTGTAATTATGTCTGGGGTTACCTCAGGTACCCATGTTATGAAGGATGCTTTTGAGATAGTTTGCTAGTGTAAACATTTATGTTGTAATCGGACAATTTCTTTATTTTAAATGTAGGACTTCATAGATGTGTATTGTTTATGTGATATTTCTGAAAGGCGACTTAAGTTAACTTGATGTGAATGGATAATACTTGTTTCTATTTCATGGGTTACCTGAGGTAACCCTGTCATGACAGAATATTTAGTAGATACTTTGCTAGTATATCCATTTATGGTGTAATAAATCATCTTCTTTATTTGTAATTTAGGAATTCATTAAAGTTATATTGTTTATGTGATGTATATGTAAAGGTGATCTAAATTAACTTGAGTCAAATAGTTTGTTTTTGTTGTTTTTGTATTGGTTACCTCAGGTAACCCTGCTATGAAAGAATTCTTAGTATATACTTTGTAAGTGTATACATTTATATTCTAATTACACAATTTCTTAATTTAAAAATGTAGGACTTCATAGATTTGTATTGTTTATGTGATGCATATATATTTAAAGGTGATACCTGAGTTAACTTGAGTTATATGGGTTGTATTTGTTGTTATTATTGGATTACCTGAGGTAACCCTGTAATGAATGAATTCTTTGTAGATACTTTGCTATTGTTTACATTAATTGTAATAAACAAACTTCTTTATTTCAAATGTAGGACTTCATGAAACTTGTATTTTTATGTGATGCACATGTAAAGGTGACCTCAGTTAACTTCAGTTAAGTGGGTTATATTTGTAATTATGTCTGGGGTTACCTCAGGTACCCATGGTATGAAGAATGCTTTTGAGATAGTTTGCTAGTGTGAACATTTATGTTGTAATCGGACAATTTCTTTATTTTAAATGTAGGACTTCATAGATGTGTATTGTTTATGTGATATTTCTGAAAGGCGACTTAAGTTAACTTGATGTGAATGGATAATACTTGTTTCTATTTCATGGGTTACCTGAGGTAACCCTGTCATGACAGAATATTAAGTAGATACTTTGCTAGTATATCTATTTATGGTGTAATAAACCAACTTCTTCTTTTTAAATGTAGGAATTCATTAAAGTTATATTGTTTATGTGATGTATATGTAAAGGTGATTTGAATTAACTTGAGTTAAATAGGTTGTATTGTTGTTATTGTATTGGTTACCTCAGGTAACCCTGCTATGAAAGATTTCTTAGTATATACTTTGTAAGTGTATACATTTATATTCTAATTACACAATTTCTTAATTTAAAAATGTAGGACTTCATAGATTTGTATTGTTTATGTGATGCATATATATTTAAAGGTGATACCTGAGTTAACTTGAGTTATATGGGTTGTATTTGTTGTTATTATTGGGTTACCTGAGGTAACCCTGTAATGAATGAATTCTTTGTAGATACTTTGATATTGTTTACATTAATTGTAATAAACTTCTTTATTTCAAATGTAGGACTTCATGAAACTTGTATTTTTATGTGATGCACATGTAAAGGTGACCTCAGTTAACTTCAGTTAAGTGGGTTGTATTTGTAATCATGTCTGGGGTTACCTCAGGTACCCATGGTATGAAGAATGCTTTTGAGATAGTTTGCTAGTGTGAACATTTATGTTGTAATCGGACAATTTCTTTATTTTAAATGTAGGACTTCATAGATGTGTATTGTTTATGTGATATTTCTGAAAGGCGACTTAAGTTAACTTGATGTGAATGGATAATACTTGTTTCTATTTCATGGGTTACCTGAGGTAACCCTGTCATGACAGAATATTAAGTAGATACTTTGCTAGTATATCTATTTATGGTGTAATAAACCAACTTCTTCTTTTTAAATGTAGGAATTCATTAAAGTTATATTGTTTATGTGATGTATATGTAAAGGTGATCTAAATTAACTTGAGTCAAATAGTTTGTTTTTGTTGTTTTTGTATTGGTTACCTCAGGTAACCCTGCTATGAAAGAATTCTTAGTATATACTTTGTAAGTGTATACATTTATATTCTAATTACACAATTTCTTAATTTAAAAATGTAGGACTTCATAGATTTGTATTGTTTATGTGATGCATATATATTTAAAGGTGATACCTGAGTTAACTTGAGTTATATGGGTTGTATTTGTTGTTATTATTGGGTTACCTGAGGTAACCCTGTAATGAATGAATTCTTTGTAGATACTTTGCTATTGTTTACATTAATTGTAATAAACAAACTTCTTTATTTCAAATGTAGGACTTCATGAAACTTGTATTTTTATGTGATGCACATGTAAAGGTGACCTCAGTTAACTTCAGTTAAGTGGGTTATATTTGAAATTATGTCTGGGGTTACCTCAGGTACCCATGGTATGAAGAATGCTTTTGAGATAGTTTGCTAGTGTGAACATTTATGTTGTAATCGGACAATTTCTTTATTTTAAATGTAGGACTTCATAGATGTGTATTGTTTATGTGATATTTCTGAAAGGCGACTTAAGTTAACTTGATGTGAATGGATAATACTTGTTTCTATTTCATGGGTTACTTGAGGTAACCCTGTCATGACAGAATATTAAGTAGATACTTTGCTAGTATATCTATTTATGGTGTAATAAACCAACTTCTTTTTTTTAAATGTAGGAATTCATTAAAGTTATATTGTTTATGTGATGTATATGTAAAGGTGATTTGAATTAACTTGAGTTAAATAGGTTGTATTGTTGTTATTGTATTGGTTACCTCAGGTAACCCTGCTATGAAAGATTTCTTAGTATATACTTTGTAAGTGTATACATTTATATTCTAATTACACAATTTCTTAATTTAAAAATGTAGGACTTCATAGATTTGTATTGTTTATGTGATGCATATATATTTAAAGGTGATACCTGAGTTAACTTGAGTTATATGGGTTGTATTTGTTGTTATTATTGGATTACCTGAGGTAACCCTGTAATGAATGAATTCTTTGTAGATACTTTGCTATTGTTTACATTAATTGTAATAAACAAACTTCTTTATTTCAAATGTAGGACTTCATGAAACTTGTATTTTTATGTGATGCACATGTAAAGGTGACCTCAGTTAACTTCAGTTAAGTGGGTTATATTTGTAATTATGTCTGGGGTTACCTCAGGTACCCATGGTATGAAGAATGCTTTTGAGATAGTTTGCTAGTGTGAACATTTATGTTGTAATCGGACAATTTCTTTATTTTAAATGTAGGACTTCATAGATGTGTATTGTTTATGTGATATTTCTGAAAGGCGACTTAAGTTAACTTGATGTGAATGGATAATACTTGTTTCTATTTCATGGGTTACCTGAGGTAACCCTGTCATGACAGAATATTAAGTAGATACTTTGCTAGTATATCTATTTATGGTGTAATAAACCAACTTCTTCTTTTTAAATGTAGGAATTCATTAAAGTTATATTGTTTATGTGATGTATATGTAAAGGTGATTTGAATTAACTTGAGTTAAATAGGTTGTATTGTTGTTATTGTATTGGTTACCTCAGGTAACCCTGCTATGAAAGAATTCTTAGTAGATACTTTGCTGGTGTATACCTTTGTATTATAACTCCACAATTTTTTAATTTGAAATGTAGGACTTCATAGATTTGTATTGTTTATGTGATGTATATATGTTAAAAGGTGACCTCAGTGAACTTGAGTTAGATGGGTTATATTTGTTGTTATTGTTATGGTTAACTGAGGTAACCCTGTAATGAATGAATCCTTCGCAGAAACTTTGCTAGTGTTTACATTACTTGTAATAAACAAACTTCTTTATTTCAAATGTAGGACTTCATGAAAGTTGTATTGTTTATGTGATGCACATGTAAAGGTGACCTCAGTTAACTTCAGTTAAGTGGGTTATATTTGTAATTATGTCTGGGGTTACCTCAGGTACCCATGTTATGAAGAATGCTTTTGAGATAGTTTGCTAGTGTGAACATTTATGTTGTAATCGGACAATTTCTTTATTTTAAATGTAGGACTTCATAGATGTGTTTTGTTTATGTGATATTTCTGAAAGGCGACTTAAGTTAACTTGATGTGAATGGATAATACTTGTTTCTATTTCATGGGTTACCTGAGGTCATGACAGAATATTTAGTAGATACTTTGCTAGTATATCCATTTATGGTGTAATAAATCATCTTCTTTATTTGTAATTTAGGAATTCATTAAAGTTATATTGTTTATGTGATGTATATGTAAAGGTGATCTAAATTAACTTGAGTTAAATAGTTTGTTTTTGTTGTTTTTGTATTGATTACCTCAGGTAACCCTGCTATGAAAGAATTCTTAGTATATACTTTGTAAGTGTATACATTTATATTCTAATTACACAATTTCTTAATTTAAAAATGTAGGACTTCATAGAGTTGTATTGTTTATGTGATGCATATATATTTAAAGGTGATACCTGAGTTAACTTGAGTTATATGGGTTGTATTTGTTGTTATTGTTATGGTTACCTGAGGTAACCCTGTAATGAATGAATTCTTTTTAGATAATTTGCTATTGTTTACATTAATTGTAATAAACAAACTTCTTTATTTCAAATGTAGGACTTCATGAAAGTTTTATTGTTTATGTGATGTATATATATTAAGGTGACCTCAGTTAACTTGAGTTAGATGGGTTATCTTTGTAATTATTGTTATGGTTACCTGAGGTAACCCTGTAATGAATGAATCCTTCGTAGACACTTTGCTAGTGTTTTCATTAATTGTAATAAACAAACTTCTAACAAACTTCTTTATTTGAAATGTAGGACTTCATGAAAGTTGTATTGTTTATGTGATGCACCTGTAAAGGTGACCTCAGTTAACTTCAGTTATGTGGGTTATATTTGTAATTATGTCTGGGGTTACCTCAAGTACCCATGTTATGAAAAATGCTTTTTAGATAGTTTGCATTTATGTTGTAATCAAACAATTTCTTTATTTTAAATGTAGGACTTCATAGATGGGTATTGTTTATGTGATATATTTGAAAGGCGACTTAAGTTAACTTGATATGAATGGATAATACTTGTTTCTATTTTATCAGTTACCTGAGGTAACCGTGCATGACAGAATATTTAGTATATGCATTTATGGTGTAATAAACCAACCTCTTAATTTTTAATGTAGGAATTCTTTAAAGTTATATTTTTTATGTGATGTATATGTAAAGGTGATCTGAATTAACTTGAGTTAAATAGGTTGTATTTGCTGTTATTGTTTTGGTTACCTCAGGTAACCCTGCTATGAAAGAATTCTTAGTTGATACTTTGCTAGTGTATACATTCATATTGTTATTCCACAGTTTTTTAATTTGAAATGTAGGACTTCATAGATTTGTATTGTTTATGTGATGTATATATAAAGTTACCTCAGTTGACTTGAGTTTAATGCAGGTATTTGTTGTTATAATTGGGGTTACCTCAGGTAACCCTGTCATGAATGAATACTTCAGACATTAATTGAATTTTTATAAAAAAAAAAAGTTTATAATTTTACCAGCCATCCCCACCCTACACGTACATACGAAATGAATGATCGGTGAATACAAATAATAAAATCATTTGGGAAGTTTGTTGACATCTTTGGTATTTGGTCACATTAAAATTTGGTATTAAGATCTATCTAAATAAGAACTATATTTTCGTGCGTATTTAATCAATGACGCATTACCACGATTACCTCAGGGCACCGATTACCTCAGGGCATACAGCAGCGGACCTAACTGCCACCTGCGTTTAAGGTGGCACGGTAGTATTTCCTGGCCCATAAGGGATAATGATAGCCTTTTTAGAATTTTCACCACTTTCTAACACTGCAAAAAAATCTACATTCACAGTTAACTGAAGTACTTTCATTTTACTATTCAGAAATGAATTTGAATATGTATCATGACCGTTTACTTTTTTTGCTATTTTTAAAAACCTAAGGCCACTAGTACTTTTAGGTATTTTATGGTGCAGTGAATACAAAATTTAAAAAAATTCTCAAAAATTCATTTTCATCTGTATGTAAAATTATTTCATATTTTTCTACACCTGATTCATCCCTCAGTTTGGGAAAGTATGTTCAGTTGATACTGTATTTTTTGTCCAATCACACTGTTTAGATACATTTACCTAAGTAGAGTACACAAAAGAGCAACCTAAATTCTGGAATGCAAATACTACCGTGCCACCTTGAAACATGCACAAGTACAACCAATCGTATGATAGAAAACAAAAATGAAAAATAAATAAGCCAATCAGAGCGTTCTCCATATCATGATGTTTAGATCGCAAGAATCACAACTATTATATCTCCTTAGTGAGGACAATTATTTTTCGCGTTTATCTACATGTAAACTACGATTATACTACTTTAATATATAGAGACTCTCTGTATTCTGTCTACTGTTTTCTTTGAAATGTTTACTACCAGTTGCATATATATATATTAAAATAAGTAAAACATGTGGAAACAAGAATGTGTTCATAGTACACGGATGCCACATCGGCACTCAGGTTTATTGGACTTCAACTTCATCAAAAACTACCTTGACCAAAAAATTTAACCTGAAGCGGGACAGACGGGCGGACGAACGAACGAACGAACGAACGAACGAACGAACGGATGCACAGACTAGAAAACATTATGCCCATAAACGGGGCATAAAAATTCATTGTTGAAAGTAAAAGTAGTGATTTGGCAAAAATGAAAGTAGGGTACAGATTAGAGGGAGGCAGGACCTTTTTCAGGACGTCGGGATCGGGAGTTTTTAAGCTCGGGATTGGGATTAGGGGATTTATCCTTACGGGATCTGGAAATATATTTTTCGATTTCGGGATTTCGGGATATGAATTTCTTTAAATTCTGCATCTCGGGATTTCATGTTTTTTAGCCCGGGATTTCGGGATCAGGACCCCTCCGAAAACCCCATTAAATTAGCCTTAGTCGGTTTTATTCATTTATACAAGATTCATATTCAACATTGGCATGTTAATAAGGCTTTCAAAAGAAAATTACACTGATGGATTGTCCTAGAAGCATATTTTATTGGACTAATAATGGTCTATATATAAGCAGTTACATTTATTTCATGTTTGAAGCGGTGCAAATTTTTAATTTAATTTGACTTTTACCAAAAGATGCATTGTAGCAAAGGAGAAGAATAATTGTGGTGTGAGGCCAGAAACACGAAAATAATTGAATATAACAGTAAGGAAAGAAATATCGGACTTTTGAAAAAGGGAGAGGGCTGTTGATACCTTTAATGAAATTCTCCATACATAATATCTTTTTCAAAAAACAGTTCACAATCTGTAATTAAATATATGCCCGCGATTTCGCGGGTGTGTTGTAGTATTTTTTATACAATAATTGTACATTTAAAGTTTTTTAAACTGTATAAAACAAAACATTTTAAGAAAAAAATAATAACTACGTTTTATATTAAAATTTAATAAACTTATTGTAAACTAGATATATAATCGGTAAAAATCATTATATGTTTTGAGTGAGTTGAATTCGAAGTGTCACGGTTTCATACTTTTAAAAGTTCAAAGGGAAATCTCGTGCATCTTTCATATAAATACGGAGTACTTCAACTTTTTTATAACTTAAAAAAAGTACGTTTGAAAATGAGCAAGAGACGAATTTTACAGATGCTGAACTACAGACTCTCCTTGACAAGGTTGAAAAGAATAAGTCCTTTCTTTCTAGTAATTATCCGTCCCTAAGAAGTCTATTTCTTCTGAAAAGTATATATGCGGCGGCCATGTTTGTTTACAAATTGACCGTTCTAAATCTATCCTAAAGTCCATCTTAAGACACCTAAATTGGTATCCTAAAGTTAGGACAATTCCTAGGATTTTCCTAAGGTGCGACATGTTTGATAAACCCACTTAGGACTAAGATGGGTCATAAGTTGGTCTTAGGACACATCCTAATCCTAAGATCCCCTTGTTTATCGAAACTCTCTTACTTAGGACACAATAAAGTCATCTTAGTCCTAAGTGGGTTTATCAATTTAAAACATGTCTTAACTTAGGAAAATCCTAAGACTTGTCCTATCTTTATGATACCAATTTAGGCGTCCAAATCTGGTCCTAGGATGGTCCTAACTTTAGGATATATTCGAATTTCGTTGTTTGTTCATTTTCACACGTATTACATCCCAGCTCCTTTGTTCTAACAGGGGTGATCTGAGTTTGAGTTTCTTTGTTATGCATGCTTTCCTTTGTTCTGTAACATTTTTGGCGGGAATGTCAAATCCACTATAAAACTTATAGTCAATTATACGGAAAAGACTATCTATCAAAATTCACGTAGAAAAAATCCTATGTATATACTGGGATTCGAACTCAAGACCTTTAGCATATTAAGCCAAGACACATACCACTACACCAGGACGACTGGATACGAACTGACAGTAGCTTAACATACTTAAAGGAAGCAAGATCTTTTTTATAAGTGGGGCGAGTTGGCAGACCTTTATTCAGTGGGGTTTAAACCTTTTTCGTTAATAAGTGAGTTGTCAGACTGATTGTTCAATTTGATTTTACACTTTTTCAAAAGTGGGGCGAGTCGATAAACAAGAGTGGGGCGATTTTTTTATAAAGTGTCGATATAGTGTGGGCTGATAGGCAAGTGGGGCGAGTTGAAATTGTTTGATATCTACTCATCGGGTTCGGGGGTCATAAAGGGTATACATCATATAGTAATATATAAAGTATATTATAATGGTTGTGTAGCGTTCTAAACTAGATTTTATGAATTGTAAATGTTTTTTCGTCTAATCTAAAAGAGCTGGGATGTAAAATAGTTATCCCACTCGGACTTGTTGTGTCGGTGTTAGATCACCCTCTGGCCTCCGGCCATCGGGGTGATCTTACACTGACACACCGCGTCCTTGTGGGATAACTATTAATTATTGTTTTATATATAAAATGCACGAGATTTTCCTTTCAACTGTTAAAGAATGAAACCGTGACACTTCGAATTCAACTCACTCAAAAAACGTGTAATGATTTTTACCGATTATATATCTAGTTTACAATGAGTTTGTTAAATTTTTATATAATACGTTGTTATTATTTTTGTATTCTGTTTTGTTTTATACAGTTTAAATGTACAGTTATTATACCATCATTATTTATTACCTTTTATTTAAAGCTAATAATTATTTTCGAATGAACCATATTACAAAAAGAAATTATTGATAAAATATGATATCATATTTTATTTTTTTCAGATTAAATTTGTATTTCTATTTCCGCCAATACTTAGGACATCGGTTAGGACGTCCTAGCTAAGATATTCCTAAGATAGCATCGATGTGCATGCTGAGACGTAAGTCGGTCCTAATTGGCTTTATTCTAAATTCTGTACTAAGAAATTCTTAGGACGGAAATTAGGACAGTTTCGATAAACAGGTCCCAGATAACCAATAATGATATGATCGTAAATAAGAAAACGAAAATTGTTATGTGCAACTATATAGGTCATGCACTGCACAGCTTCCATAAATGAGAAAAACCTATATACTGTATAGTAAGCTTTAAAATGTACCTCCATTGCACAAATCAAACAGTAAAACTAACGTTCTGGATTATATTATAAAATATAAAGAAAAAAGGTGACAAATATGTCGGAAAGCAACCAGCAACAAACACTGAATCATAGACTCCTGGCTGTGGACAGACAATACAAATGTTGAAAGGTTTAACATGGTGTTTATATATCTCTACTTGTTCGATTCGCTCGTGTACGTAACAACGTATTTGATTTTAACATAGTATACTAAATTTTATTATCGGTACACAGACATCATTCATAAATGTAAATCAACATGAAGACATCATATACGTTTAGGTATTTCACATCCAATCTTTTATGGAAATATTCCTTATAAAGCACAAAAATGTTGGCATTCACCTCAAAAGCTAACAAAACCTTTAAACAGACTTATTTACAAGGGATCTTATAGTTACGATACTGTTGTCGGGTAATTATAAAGAAGGCATATTTTGGATTCACTCATATCTTCTTTGCATCGGACATTAACACATCGATACCAAAACCAGGATATGTTCTCGTATATTTAATGATGATATGATACTAAACCCCTAACAGGTGGGATTGTACTTGTTTTCATATAATTAAGATGTAATCTTTCAACCAGCTTATCTAAGGTATGGATAAGTCTAATATATTTTGGAGTTAAGCGTGGCGTTCATTTTACCTGAAGCACAAAAACAACTATTTATCGCAAACAAAAATGATTAATCACACAACTATAATAAATTAGGGCACTGTTTGTTTTATAATTATATTTAGATGATTAGGAAGCAATTTTACAACATCTATTAATTATTCTGATAATCTAATTATAAAAACTTACCTTTTTCAATATATTTGCATCTATTTTTGTAATCAGACGTTCTCAAATGTGAAGAATGAAGCTAATATCTCTAATGTCCTTCATACTTTTAAGTATTATTTGTTGAGTTAAAGCATACATATCTATACTATATAACCTTATTTGCATCTTTTAAGGAAGTTTATCGCTATTGGCAGATTTAATAAAAGAACGATTTAAATGGTCACATATATTTTATGTTTGCTACATAAAATAGTATGTTAAGTTAAACGAAAAGACAACACTGCTTCAGCAACATGAGGAAGTGGTTGTTTCAAATTTTACTAATTTTGTCATTTTTGGATTCTGTTCATCCAAAATTTATACACTTCGAAAAAAATTATGAATATTTTTACAAGCTGCAGACCGTTGTTGACTTTAAAAACGTTGGAAATTTTCAAATAACGTCCAAGGTAAGTCTTTATTATGTGTGTGTGTGTGTGTTTGTGTGTGTTTTTTTGTATTGTTTTTTGTTTGGGGGTGGGGGGGGGTCTTTATAGAACAGTCGTATTCAATTAATATAAAATACGTGAAAAACCGTAGATGATCTATGATTTTTTTTTACTTTTTAGTTTTGATATAAATAAACTATCTAACACATCAACATTCGTATTTTTAATTCAGATCAGCTACACAGTCGTTGGTAGCGAACCAGACTTTCAAGAGATACTTCTGAAAGTATACAACTTTCAGTTCAAAAGATCTGAAGATGCAGGTAACTTATATATTTTTCAATTTCATATAGTGATGACGTAGCAGCATTGAGGATGATAAAACTAAATTTGATGTAGAAATAATTGCCTCATGTACAGTCACTCAATAAATATAGATTGCAGATCTCATAAGCAGCGAGTCTCAAACCGAAAAGAACACCGAACGAGCCAAAAATATTGTGTCTAGTGGTTGACATTTTAAGATATCTTTATGTAGAAAATCCGGGTATCATTTTTTTTATCGTTCTGTTAAAGGTCTTTTCTCCTCCGTTAGACAGTTTTACCCCCGACGAAAGCAAATTTGATACCATCTCCTCACATATGTTGTGCCGTCGATGATAGCTTCTCTTCAGACATTGTGATGTTGTTACGTCGATGTCTACTCTTCACACATGTTGATGTTGTGACGTCGATGATAGCTTCTCTTCAGACATTGTGACGTCGTTAATAATGCCTGCTGACATATCAAAGCCGTTATACGAACATTACAGTAGGACAACCGGATGTGCCTTTTTGGCCAAAATGTGATTCGGCGGCGCTCAGTAGTCCTACGCCGAAAATTGGACTGTTACGGAACGACTGAGCTGGAGCATATAGCCGAAGGGAATAAAGGCGATAAATGTACATCTGTGGTTAAAGCAACTGGAATTTCTACTTATGTTCATGATACTAACATTTCTGAATTTTTATACTGTTAAGAGTAAAACGATTATACGGAA
This sequence comes from Mytilus galloprovincialis, assembly GCF_965363235.1. Taxonomy (NCBI): domain Eukaryota; kingdom Metazoa; phylum Mollusca; class Bivalvia; order Mytilida; family Mytilidae; genus Mytilus; species Mytilus galloprovincialis. The sequence continues at coordinate 38,972,777 of NC_134850.1, read as the reverse complement.
AATGATAATACCAAGAATTTACAATGCTGGTATATTTGAAATAATATGACTCCATTAATGTAACACCAGAAAGGAAATAAGCCAATCTACAATATAATTAGTTTACCCAAATCAATAAAAAGGCAGAATTTACTTTTCAACAATTTAAAATTGTATAGAGGAACTTACTATTGTAATCATTGTTAGAACATTCAGGACAAATTACGAACTGGACGTAAAGGAACAAACAACCAGTTTAACCAGACATGAGACATAGTATATATGATATTGTGTTATGTTCGCTCAATATAAATTTCGCATTGTCCACTCGTCCTCACCCTTTTTTTTGTAATAAAGTTGACAAAAATGTGACATGAACCTTGAATTTTTGCAGGTCAAACAGAGCACGAGATGGATTTTTCTAAATGGTAAGCGCATTTAATTTGTTTATGACAATGTTAATTATTCTAATATGACGTGCTTCTTTCGCTTTGTAAACAACACTGTGATAAAATTCTCGATATATCTATACTTAGCGCAGACTCCGAGATGTACATAATAATGGCTGTTACAATATACTTCCCACGTAAATCCACATGTATTGAAACCTATTTGCAAACCCTTTGCCGATTTTATTGTTTTAAAAATTGCCATTAAAAAAGACAAAATCACCTTTATTCTTATTCGGATGCATAATAAAAAGAAGTAATGCAAAACAGCTCGGAGAAACCAACAAAATAAAAATAAAATAAAATTCCGCGAAAGTTTATTCATGTATTTGGCGCTATCAAAGTCATTTCAAAACATGACGTCATACAAATGAAAACGCTAGAGTTGAAAGTTTTCTGTTACGTAAACCATTTAAATTTCGTTTACTATTGTATTAAAATTCATTCTCAAGGTAGGTTTTGTTTGATTTTCTATTCTAATGCATTATTCACATATTTACTGATTTCAGCAAGTCAACATGGCGGCTCCTTAGTTACGAAATGTCAACTTTGGATTTTACGGTAGCTTACGAGAAAAACATGTAAATCAAAATGGCAATTGTTGGTTTTGAGAATGAAACAGATTTTTTTTGGCGGTTGTTCACGAAATAATCCATGCAAGCTACGGATTTATTAGAATGTTCGAGCTTTATCTAACAGGGAGTAAAAAAGAACAGCCGCACACACAGCATACCCACCCTCGCTTCATTTTTTAATGATCGTATTTGTCCTATTAGAATCGAAATAATTCATGGAAGCCATAGATTATTGGAAATTTACACATGGCCTGGGCCGTGATATTCGTTAATTTTATCCCTCGCTAACGCTCAGGATAAAATTCGAATATCACGGCCCAGGCCATGTGTAAATTTCCAATAATCTATGGCTTCCATGAATTATTTCTTAAATTTACACGCTTTACACTGACAGCTAAGTCAATGTCATGTCATATATATTTAAAGGCGAACACACGATTTTTAGGTGTTTTGATAAAAAAAAATCCCGATTCATTAATATATAACTCCATTATGAAATCAGAAAGGTTTTATTTGTTAACTTGATTTGTATCTTTTCAATCAATTAATGAGATTTGAATATCGGTAGACTATAGTTTTTTTGTTTATTTTTAACATATGAGATCAAGTGCCAATCACAATGACCTTTATTTTCATTTTGTATAAATTAAAAATCAAAACAAAATTAACTTTTTTTATTCATAGACCATCAAAACATATATTGTTGACATTGACAACGCAGATACATTTGTCGTCATGATCTAGCTTGTTACATCATCTTCGTATATGACCATCTTACAATGATACCGTTATGCAAACCAAGACTTATATTATGTTAGCGGCAATAGGTGAAATAAGGAATAAAGGTTAAAACCTTGAAATAAGCTAACACCTAGGCATTAAGTTATTGGTTAAAATTTTCAGGCACTAAGCTTAATTTTTGAAATCTCTTATGATTATTCAACCTGTGTCCAAATAGCATTTCAGGCAATACGATAACCTATTGATTTTTGTTTATCTTCCAAATAAATGTACATTCGGTGAAATATTCCAATGATTAATATCTTAAAAATAATATGTCGATCAAGGAAAACAAACTAAGATAAAATGCTCAAAGCAAAAGTACAATGATCATTTGGCAAAGATTAGAGTTTCAAATCAGAAAAAAGCAGATATAGACTATATTAAAATCTGAAGTGGTATGACATTTTACCAATGGACTTTTTGAAAGACAGTCACTGGTAACTTAAGTATAAGAGATTGGTGAAGAAAATTTCAAAGGTTATGTGCATCGCAGGTATAAATGTAAGAAAACATAAAACTGTGAATAGTATGTGCCATAGCTGTGCACCAATCGGTAACAAATGAATTCCAAAACAATTTTCTATTAATGTAAAAATAAGGAGTAGTAGTATACCGCTGTTCAATAGTCATAAATCGATTCAACTGAAACAATGCGGGTCGCTAACCAAAACCGAGGTAAACTTATCAACTATAAGTAATCAAAAAACAAAAAACGCCAACATACTTATACATAGAAACTATTTGATAACAACTGACATGTTACTGACTTGGTACAGGACTAAATGGTACTTGAATAATTGCCAATGAAAACCGCTATCAAACATTCTAATATGACGTGCTTCTTTCGCTTTGTAAACAACACTGTGATAAAATTCTCGATATATCTATACTTAGCGCAGACTCCGAGATGTACATAATAATGGCTGTTACAATATACTTCCCACGTAAATCCACATGTATTGAAACCTATTTGCAAACCCTTTGCCGATTTTATTGTTTTAAAAATTGCCATTAAAAAAGACAAAATCACCTTTATTCTTATTCGGATGCATAATAAAAAGAAGTAATGCAAAACAGCTCGGAGAAACCAACAAAATAAAAATAAAATAAAATTCCGCGAAAGTTTATTCATGTATTTGGCGCTATCAAAGTCATTTCAAAACATGACGTCATACAAATGAAAACGCTAGAGTTGAAAGTTTTCTGTTACGTAAACCATTTAAATTTCGTTTACTATTGTATTAAAATTCATTCTCAAGGTAGGTTTTGTTTGATTTTCTATTCTAATGCATTATTCACATATTTACTGATTTCAGCAAGTCAACATGGCGGCTCCTTAGTTACGAAATGTCAACTTTGGATTTTACGGTAGCTTACGAGAAAAACATGTAAATCAAAATGGCAATTGTTGGTTTTGAGAATGAAACAGATTTTTTTTGGCGGTTGTTCACGAAATAATCCATGCAAGCTACGGATTTATTAGAATGTTCGAGCTTTATCTAACAGGGAGTAAAAAAGAACAGCCGCACACACAGCATACCCACCCTCGCTTCATTTTTTAATGATCGTATTTGTCCTATTAGAATCGAAATAATTCATGGAAGCCATAGATTATTGGAAATTTACACATGGCCTGGGCCGTGATATTCGTTAATTTTATCCCTCGCTAACGCTCAGGATAAAATTCGAATATCACGGCCCAGGCCATGTGTAAATTTCCAATAATCTATGGCTTCCATGAATTATTTCTTAAATATAACATATTTTAAGAAATTTATTCCATGAGTTTTTACATCATCAATATTTTGCTTTATATTGTTTTTCATGTAATTCAAACTAAAGTTCTTTATTATGTACAAAATTTACTTTAACTTTGATAAACTTTAAATTTATTCCTAAGTAAATTTTAGATATGAGCGTCACTGATGAGTGTTATGTAAACGAAACGCGTGTCTAGCGTACTTAAAGGGAAACTTCGCCAAACAAAAATGATATTATGTCCATTATGTATGAAAATGCTCAAATTCATAAATATTAAAGTTTATTCTGCTAGATAAGAGATCACCATCGATTTTAAATTTAAAGTATCAATTCTCTGCGTGCGGCCATTTTGTCATCTCCTCCGATTAGAAACCACGATATGTCTATAAACCACAATGGACCAAAACTACAGTAACCTAATGTAGTCGTAATTGTGTGTCGATATCTTGTTTTATCCGACTAACCAACTTGATACAGAAAATGTTGTTATTTTTTAAATAACCATGGTCTGTCGTTTTAAAACTGTTAAAAAAGGAATTCAAAGTCATAAATGATCATAAATAAGTGTTCCGTGAAAATTGTTTTCGAAAATCTAATTTGTTCATAATTCTTTTATGTAATAAACTTATTTGAATAAATTCGGACCTTCCCTTATCTGATCACCAGCATGGGTAAAGGTATTACTCCCAAAGGTATTGTGAGGTAACAAGGTCAGGTATTCAAGCGATTTCCTGTCGGGCCTTTAAGTTCATGCATAGTTTCACATCTGAGAGTATTGATCAGTGTACATGGCCGATAACTTGTAACTTTCCATTTTGAACTATCAGGTGTATAATATACATGTCTGTCTTGCGTGTCCGATAGTGATATACTAGTAATTACTAAACTCATACGCTTGTTTATAAATAACATTTCTGATGTAAAGAATTTTATTTATTAAAATTTAAATAATTCCAAAAAAAAAGATATGATAAAATAAAAATCTATTCACATATTTTTCCAAGGGTAAGTTTGGGAAAATGTAAGTATATACTCGTTGTCAATATACTTGTTGACGAAGAACAGTTTGCAACATACAAGACATATTGATTTAATCATTTGTTTTTACGCCTGGATAGAAATTTACGAAACTATAGATAATCGCAATTTATAATACATGCATGTATACATCGAACATAAGAAAGAAACATACAGTTTGTTTAAATTTGGGTTAAAGTTTTGTAAATAGACTAGTTCACGTATGCCAACAGTATCATGAGTATGTAATCATCGGATGTCGATGTACTATTGTATGCCAAAAGAAGAAGAAGAAGAGAACCAATTTGATTTAAATACAGGTCGATATCTAGCTTGCTTTGGTCAGAGACACACATATATATATACGAATATATGTTTCTGTTTTGGTTCATCGAAATTATGGACATGGTAAAATCACAGATTTATATTTCAATTGGATTGTTCTTGAATGAAGAAATTCGTCATCATCACAATTGTTGGGTATAATGTATAATAATGTGAACATGGTTCTAAAAGTACTTTATGCCAAATTTCCTGTTCCGATATGCCACTGGACGTAGTGTACACTAATTATCATGGTTCTAAGGGATGTGAATATTTTCCAAGTATCAAAGTTTCAAATTAATTTAGGGAATTATTTCCTTTCTTGGTATTCAATAACAAAAATTTAAAGAATAAACTGCTTGTCCGCTTTAGGGGTATTCTTGCCAGTTAAAACAGAATTATGATTATATCCAAAAATAGTGAAAGATGACATTAAATTGGTTCTGTCTTTTATTTAAAACATTGTTGGTCAAATAGCTAAAGTATTATTCGTTGTGAGACGAAGATCATTTTAATAAGGACATTCCCGATTATGTATAAATGTTGTTTATGTTTTTCAGACCTGAAAAAAATATTTGTTTGTAATTTTTCGATTCCATTTTAAGAAGATCCTTGAATTTCCTGTCAAATGTTTAAACATTTTTTTCAAACAGCTGAAGTATTAATGCGTTGTGAGATTTAAAATATTTTGATGAGAACATTAATTCCTGAATACGTAAATAAAGGTAGTTTTGGATGGACCAAATTATATAATTGCAATTTGAAATGATCTGTTTCAAATATTCAAGGTTATCGATTCTAATATAAATAGTACTATTTTTAGTTCATACACTTGTGTTTTAAAAGGCCAGTAATATTATTTATAAATTTATCCAATTAAATTAATTCAGTAAGATAAGATAAGATAAGATAAGATAAGATAATTTTATTAACCAATCATGGTTTTCAGTATTTCTTCGGTACAAAAGTAATCAGCAGTCATAATTCATTTAAAAGTGAGCTTACGTCAAATATAAAAATATACAACGGCTATCTAGTTATTGTGTGACCTTATTACTTATCATTCATACGAAATGTTGTTCACACCTGGAACGGTGAACCGTGACGGCTAGAATTCACTAATTTAAGATCAAAATATTAGAATAACAAAATGCTGATCTTTTAATTACCTTGAGTTTAACCACGCATTCAACATTCACTAAGTGTCACATAACAATACACATTGTATTTCCACATTGCAAGCTGCAAATGCTTGCTGGACTGAAGCAAAAATGTCAGAATACAAACATGTATTTTTAATACACTATCGATCATGTCAGTTTCATATGTTTGTTAAAAGTATTTGTCGCGGAAAAAAATCATAAAAATGTTCTATTGTATGATTTACTTTTACTACTAAAATTCGTATCAAAAATCGTTAAAACATAAATCCTACAATCTAAATATAAAAGTTGCATGGCTATCACCTATTTTTAGTTGGTTAATAGCTACATCAAAAGTCATCGATGCGCTTTAAATCGCGTTATTAGATGGTTTACGAACAAGACTTAAATGAGATTAATTCCACTCCCGGCATGCAAAAAGACTTAAACTACGTCACTGCTTTTCGAAAGTATCGTAAGATATGTCATAAGATATATCTTAGGACAAATCTTATGACCATCTTATGACTATCATATGATATGTCATAGAATATAAAACAAAGCTGTCCGGCCTAAGATAGTCATACCTATGATGCTCTTATGACTGTCATAAGAATATATTTTCTTTTCTTTTAAAAAATAAAAAAAAAGATAAAAAGAAATAAGATAATAATTAGTATAAACATAATAACTATTACCATTCTTATTATTTAGGAATGTTCTATTAGTGTTTTTCTCCATTATAATGAACATGAAATTATATATGGAAAGGAATTAAAATCTGAAAAATAATTTATTTAAATAGTTTGCATATATGATAAACCTTATCATACTTAAAGTGTTATTTGATTGTGAATACTTTAAAGATTTGGTACATCGAGTATCCGCTGAACGACATGTCCGTGCAAATATGTAAATAAAGTACTTTATCATATACTTAGACTAAATATCATATGATTTTTACTGTATGATAATAGCATTAAATTAACGTAAATTGCATATTTTTGGAATTGGTACTTAGTGGGCTGATATGAAAAGTTTATCACATGCTTCGACTGTTATCACATGCCTTTCCGTAACGTTATCGCATTGCATTCCGGTGATACTCGGTAAATTCCGGAAAATACACCTCAATGCTACGTTTTCAGTGAAAAACATAACAAAGTAGTGTACAAAACAATTATTTGAATATGTGTAAAATAATAAAAAAAAAAAACTAAAAAAAAAAAAAAAAAAAATATTGAATAAATGCATTTTTTAAAGTTTCAAACATTATTTTGAAAGTTACTTTAAAAAAATTGACTTTCCAAACAGTGTACATTATGTATAATGTGCATATTGTTGATTTTTTTTGTGTCGATTGGTCCATATTAAAATGTTCTTCTTCTCGGTGGAGTCATATGATAGAAATATTTCATATCGAATGTACTAAATTTTGGGTCCGACGTCCGTGAACTTTTCACTCTTTGAACGTAAAAGGATCAATATATGAATCTGTTATTTTTCTCCATTGTTGAAGCATATGATAAAAAGATCAATAATGTCATTTTGCATATCGCATGTATTATCAGCCCTCGGTAAATATCAGCCCTCGAGCCATGCAGCTCTTGTGCTGATATTGAACCTAGGGCTAATAATACATGCGATATGAAAAATGCCATGTAATAATCTGATAATATAAGGAAAAATTGATATTTATAGTTATTATGCAAATTCATGAGTTAGAAAAGGAGTTCAAATTTTACGTTGCAGAAGATATTAATTTAATTGCAAAGCGGAGAAGAATAAATCTTTACTATTTATCCGACTGAGCATCAAAGCATCACAACTATTATTTGTATTGTAATGAACATGAAATTATACCTCAAAAGTAATTTAAATTTAATGTTGATAATGATATAAGACCATCATAAGTCATGTCGCGAGGTGCCTTATGTGAACGACAAAAGTTATGATATATAGTAACTTGGGACACTTTCGAAAACATATCTTACGACTATGACATATCCTAAGACCATCATAAGACATGTCTTAGTCATGAGATACTTTCGAAAACCAGGCACCTGGTACCTTTGATAACTAATTAGGCATTAACATTAAATCATGGACATACTTTTCATGATTTAAGTTTACATCCTATGATTTAAGAGTAATGCCTAATATTATTTAGACAATATACTAATTGCCTAGGCGTTGGCTTATTTTCTAGGATTTAAACGTATGCATAATTTCACTTATTGGCGCTAACATATAATTTGATTAATAATGTAACGTCAGACTTGTCGTCGATTTGAATCTAAAAGATATTCTAAATTACTGAATTGGGATGAGACCTTTTGTGTTAAATGAAAGATAACTAACTAACTACCACACGTGAATCAGTTTGCATATTGATCTTTTATCAATATATGATATAATAAAAAAAAATCTATATATTTCTAATCCTGAATGAACACATGAAAAAGGTGAAATAAACAAGAAGTATATGTCTACAGTGCATAATTTTTTACTGTCAATAAAAGAAAACTAAATTCTTTTGGTGAATTTAAAATTTAATATCCACCTTCATTTGAATATATTCATACATATCTCAAGTGACACACTTACTGGTAAGTTTGAAGACAAATGTCCTTATGACTACCTGATTCAAACAAGACACCCAATCATGAAGACATTCCCTTACATTTTACAAGCATGAAATCTGGTAAATGTCATCATTTCTATCACTTCTTTTGACTAATGAAAACTTATTTATAACGATTTATCATATCCTTATTATAATTGTGGTCTTGGTTTTGTTTTTAAAGTCTGTCATTTTAGATACGTTACATGTAAGGTTATAAATTCTTTGAACAATCCTTATCAAACAGGATTTCAATTTTACATTAATTTTGATGAAATCTTCAAAGTATGTTTCTGATTGGTACAAACATTGATTTTGTTCATCAATAAATCTAACCGTAATGTATTCCATAACTAACTAACAGTTATAAATCCTGTCAATAATATTTTGACATTGCACAAGGTTGTATATTTCTCAGACTATTCTGTACGGATCCGTACTTTGTCCATTGGGGGTTTCCATTATAAATATGAAGTTGTCAAAAGTCTTTCGAAAATACTATTAATTTGTTAAAAAAAAATCTTTATTACTACAGGCATTATCTTGTGTGTTTCTTCGACCAAAACGAGTGCTCCTTTCCATCTAGAATTAAGATATTATAATCAAAGTAAGGTAAAATGAATATATACAACTCTAGATTCTTCTGCCAAGAAAGGTAACACTAGGCCACCGCAAGCTGAAATATTAGTTCAGTCTAGGTGGCCGAGTGGTATAGAGCGATTGCCAGTGCAGGCGATATCTCAATAGCACAAGTTCGTATACCGGCGAAGAAAGAACTTAAATTTTCATCTGCAAATTGGCAGATTTAACATTGTTGTGCCGACACTTAGAGTCAGCACTTCGTGGTTGATATGAGTAACTATTATATGGACATTTTTATAAACTTACTGTTTACAAAATATTTCGAAATACCGAGGATGTTCCTTTTCCAGGCACTACCTTAGCCGTACTTGGCACAACTTTTGGGAATTTTTGGTCCTCAATTCTCCTTAACTTTATATCATTGCTTGGCTTTCTAACAATTTTGATCTGAGAGTCACTGATAAGTGTTATGTAGACGAAACGGGCGTATAGCATATCAAATTATAAGCCTAGTACCTTTGATAACATATATATATTCTACCGCCATTTTAAGAAATCTTCGTTTGATCTTACTGACTGATAATTTCCTTTCTAAGCACAATATATTGATATGAAATAATATCAATAAAAACTAAAGGCACATTTGCCGGTGTCAATGAAATTAACAACGGCATCGTACGTAAAATAGCGATAAAACAGATTATCATCGGTCATCGGCGAAAGTGAGAAAAGTAATCGAGTTGGCATGACCAGCGATAAACTATAAATATATACAGTGTCAATCATCGTTCATCTGTACCATGCTCAATATTGATCAATACAATAACTCACAACTGAGAACACTTTTTAAACAAATGATTTTCATATGCTTTCGAGTGACAAAACAGGCTAACATGTTTAACCCCGCCACATTATTTATGTATGTGCCTGCCCCAAGTCAGGGCTTTGCTCATTGTTGAAGGCCGTACGGTGACCTTTAGTTGTTAATGTCTGTGTCATTTTGGTCTCTTGTGGACAGTTGTCTCATTGGCAATCATACCACATCTTCTGTTTTATATAAACATTGACTTTCGCATAACCTCCTTGAAAGGCATCACTCCATTCTTGGGACTTTTCGAACATGTCGAATCATGACGAAAATGTATTCAAATTACAGATAGTACATTTCATGTTATCTTCATCAAACAAATATAGTATCAAATGGATATATTAACTGTACGGAATGGTAAAAAAAAATGTTTCCCAATGTTTCCTCACTTAACGTTCTCAGCAAATGACTTTTCGTGTCTTTTACCATATAAACACGAGGCAGTTATATTACAATTCTTCTTGATAAAGGTAATTATTCTTGACTGGTCGATAGAGGTTTATCTCACGGAACTTGAAAGTATATATATAATAGTTGTTTCTGTTGTGTCGTAGTTCTCCTCTTATATTTGATGTGTTTCCCTCAGTTTTGGTTTTTAATCCGGATTTGTTTTTGTACTCAATCGATTTATGAATTTCGAACAGCGGTATACTACTGTTGCCTCAGTTTTTATTTGTTATTCTGTTTACACATTTGTTTGAGAAGTTTCGTTTTCTTTTATGAAGTAAAATAATAAAATACCGAATTCCAAGGAACTTCAAAACGTAAAGTTCCTTATCAAATCGCAAAATTAAAAGCCCAAACACATCAAACGAATGAAAAACAACTGTCATATTTCTGACTTATCATAGGCATTGCATTTAGTAGAAAAGGTTAAAATTGGTTTTGTAGCTAGCTAAATCACTATTTTACATGACAGTCACAGATAATTCCATTATATTGACAACAATGTTTGAGAAAACAAACAGACATTATGATAATGAAAAATGTCAAAACTTTCGGTACATCAGTCAAGATAGTGCTATGATATTAATCACAACAAAAACTATGCCATAAAAGAAAAACAAAATGAAATTATCTTCACAAATCAAACACAAAGAATGAAAATATTGGTTTCAACATATTGTTAAGGAAATATTTGAAGATTTTTTGTATATTATGTCTCTTCATTGACATATGTTCAAACAAAGAAAACCTTCCTCACATTGACATAATTTTGTCTTTACTACAGTTCAATAACAACAAACAAAATGACTGGACTTCATCGTGACAACAGGGGTTTTGAATGGTCTGACCTCCAATGTCCTGATAAATTGAACTTATATAACATTTTTCGAGTCGATTCACCACAGGAATGTTAACTATACTCTATTGATCGATTGAGATGACTCGATTAGATTTTGAGGCACTGAAAGAAGCTGTACGTGTCTTGAACTTTTTGTTGTATTTTGTTTTCCTCGACGCTTTGTTTTCGCTACGTATTATGAGTTTTTGGTCTTCCGAATCATCTGCTTGTCTGTGCGTGTCATACTCGGTAACTACTAGTATTATCATCCCGTTCTCAGACTGATCTGCGAACTTTATCCGTTTTTATTAATGATGAAGAATGTACGAACCTTCACTAATGTTCTGCATGGTACCCGCAGTGTTTTCATTGTTGTCTTGCGTTTCTGCAAGTAGACTTCTGGTCTCTTTCATCATAGGTTGCACTTTGTAAATAGTTATCAAAAGTACCAGGATTATAAGTACAGCAGTTTCACAACCCACGCCTAATTTTGTGGAGATATATAACATTAGATATTTTTTTATCTGGTTTTTAGATATGACCTCTATGTTTCATCTCATAGAGACAAAACTTGGGAATGTTACCAGTATAAATTCACATGGTAGGTGGTGGAGTTAAATTCTGAGAAATACCAGAGGGATAGTGCAGATTTTAATACAAGTTTAAACTCTTAAAGGTTCGGGGCATATAAGAGTTGAAAGTATGCGGCACAGCCCTATGTTTTGAACTTTGAGTAAAAAAAGTGGTGCATATCAACTTAAATTCCCATTCTAGGATATAAATTTTTACGCAACTTCAAAGTAAAAGTGGCACAGTTTAAAAAATGATGAGATAAAGAATGCAAAACAATTTGTAAAACTATTCATTCAACGCCAACTTTACAGTTTCGTGAAAGTAAAGTTGCTTTAAAAGAAGGACGAAAGATACAAGAGGGACAGTCAAAATCAAAAATCGAAAATAAAATGACAACGCCATGTCTAAAAATGAAAAAGACGAACAGACAAACATTATTACACATGACACAATAGTTATCAAAGGTACCAGGATTATAATTTAGTACGCCAGACGCGCGTTTCGTCTACATAAGACTCATCAGTGACGCTCAAATCAAAATATTTATAAAACCAAACATGTTCGAAGTTGAAGAGCATTGAGGATCCAAAATTCCAAAAAGTTGAGCCAAATACGGCTAAGGTAATCTATGCCTGGGATAAGAAAATCTTTAGTTATTCGAAAAATTCAAAGTTTTGTAAACAGGAAATTTATAAAAATGACCACATTATTGATATTCATGTCAACACCGAAGTGTTGACTACTGGGCTGGTGATACCCTCGGGGACGAGACGTCCACCAGCAGTGGCATCAACCCAGTGGTGTTAATAGTTATCAAAGGTACCAGAATTATAATTTAGTACGCCAGACGCGCGTTTCGTCTACATAAGACTCATCAGTGACGCTCTTGAAAATCAAAATATTTATAAAACCAAACATGTACAAAGCTGAAGAGCATTGAGGATCCAAATTTCCAAAAGTTGTGCCAAATACGGCTAAGGTAATCTATGCCTGGGATAAGAAAATCCTTAGTTATTCGAAAAATTCAAAGTTTTGTATACAGGAAATTTATAAAAATGACCACATTATTGATATTCATGTCAACACCGAAGTGTTGACTACTGGGCTGGTGATACCCTCGGGGACGAAACGTCCACCAGCAGTGGCATCGACCCAGTGGTGTTAATAGTTATCAAAGGTACCAGGATTATAATTTAGTACGCCAGACGCGCGTTTCGTCTACATAAGACTCATCAGTGACGCTCAAATCAAAATATTTATAAAACCAAACATGTAAAAAGTTGAAGAGCATTGAGGATCCAGAATTCCAAAAAGTTGTGCCAAATACGGCTAAGGTAATCTATGCCTGGGATAAGAAAATCCTTAGTTATACGAAACATAGAAAACTAAAAAATAAGCAACACGAATCCCACCATAAACTAAGGGTGATCGCAGGTGCTCCAGAAAGGTAAGCAGATCCTGCTCCACATGTGGCACCCGTCGTGTTGCTCATGTTATAAGAAATCCGGTAAATAGTCTAATTCGGTAGGTTACACTCATGAAAGGGAAGGAAGGGAATTGTAGTTACGACGTAAGGGACATATCCGATATCATCTGTGAAAAGGTTATTGCATAACGGTCAACCAACTCGTGATGGCGTCCGTAAAATGTACGAAGAGATGATTTCAACTTCACCATTTGGAACTCTTGGTTTAATAGTTTCTTTGTGAGCAGCAACCTTCTATCAAGAAAATCGTGATAGGAAATACAAGCGCGGGAATATCGTATTAATTGGGGGATATATACCCCGTATGCAGGTGCTGCTAGAATGTTGCTACTTAGAAATAGAAAGTTCACAATTGGAAAGCTGAAATCATCTCTTTTGTCGTAATGTTTTGTTTCCAAACGATCCTCATTGTCAATTTCTAGATGTAAGTCAAGATATGAGGCCGACTTAACTGTATCTGTTGTATCCTTTACCTGTAGTTTGATGGGATAGATGAGGTATGGTTGATTCCGTGAGAGAAATTCTTTTTGTTTGTTTTTTAAATTACGTTAACTTTCGTTTTGCTCTTTTTTCTGTTTTATTGTTAGTATCGTTCATTTTGTTTTCTGTCTCTTAATCATTTTAAAACTATTTACTGATTACTATGGATTATTTACTAATCGGAAAAAAGTGTTCAACGAAATGACTCAGTTAAACTGCAATGAAATGCTGATATATAAATATCAAGCCACATTTTAGTTTTTCACTATTATATTTTATGGTTTAGAACATAAAATCGTTTAAACCGCTCTATAAAGGTGAATTAAAGCATTATGTGATATTTGTCTTGTAATGTTAATGGTTTTATTATAACTTTTTACATGAACACTTATCAATTATGGTATCCTCGTTTTAAACGTTCAAAGCATTGAAGACTTCTAATCGGAGTGACGATATATTTTGTTATAAACGTACCACTTAAGTTTTCTTCAGAAGATGGACATTTTCAAAATTTAGAATTCTTCTAGGTAGAGGCCAATATGACTTTTGTTGCAATGACAAAAAAACAACATTTCAATGTTTGATTTACATCATGATTGCTAAAAGTCATTCAAAATTATATACTTTAGTGCTGAGTAACAGGTTAGTATTTAAACGAAAAACAACACCTTACAGTTTTGAAGGTATATCTTTTGGAATAAACGACAAAGGATTCAAACTTGCGGATGGTGTTGGCGAGGTATCGAAGTATTTTCATGACAAACACATTCATGTCATATACAAATGTATGGTGATACAAATAAACTTATCTAAATGAATAATCATAATTATATAATAAACTCTTTCGTGTAGTATGAAGATATATTGTTCAAGCTTACTACTTGGGACTTGGCAAACATTCACATTTTCTACTAAATAATAGAAACATACAAAAGCAAAATCCGAATTGGTCAAAATTCTAGTCCAAGTACTGCATAATTTTATGTACACGGGTATCGGATAACTTGCACAACTTGGACTAATATTAGCATTGTTTTAAGATTCAGACTGATTGTCAGTTCGTTATCGTGAAACAATATAGTTTGAGTATTGGAACGTTTTGCTCGAATCACGTTATGAAACTATCATATTCATACTATTCATACGCCACAATTATCTGACTTAATAAAAGTTGACTGGCCTCCTAGCAACGTGTCTAAAATTATATTGGCTTGTATGAGTTTCTCCGATCACGTAACGTAGAGAAAGTTGTGTTCGAAACCTGATCAGTGAATGTATTGCTATATGATGAACAATCAAAATTTACTGTTACGATTTCGTTTTCCTAAATATGTATCATACACGATGCCTATTTATAAACTTAATTTTATTACTTATGTATGATGTAAAATAGAATATCACCAGTCAGTATATCTTGATACACATAATTGTATATACATGGCGCTCTTCCTTAATATGTTCAGTGCCGTTAAATTGTCTGTTTATACAATGATGAATTATTTAAAACGCCAAGTATATCTCATCTCAGGTAATATTGTTTTAGTCAAATGTGGCATACCTTTTATGTATATTCGGTCATAAATGTCTTTAAACGTCGTATTTGAGTTTGCCTTCCATCTTAGGACTCGTATGAAGATGAAAAGTGTGTAGACTATGACGTACACAAACTATAACCATTGTATCTTAATTAGAAGTTGTTGTTGAATATAAGTAAAATCAGTACTATATGAAACGTTGCAACAGTCAATTGGCGATTTGAGGGTCACAAATGCAGTTTTACTGGAGAGAGTAAAACGGAAACTTGCGACCCAAAAATCCCAATTGACGGTTGTAAATCCTCAACAATAGTATTTTTATTCCATATATTCAAGAGCAAAATATCTTCACTTACAGAAATAGCACATTAAAGATTGCAAAAATGTATGAATTCAAGATGAATGAAATTTCACGAAACTTCATGCTTGATTTTGGCGCATAAACGTCACGGAAACGAAAACACTCTGACTAACAGAAGATTATTTCGTTACTTGTACGCTTTGGATTTGAATAATTGTTAATTTAAACGTTGTTACTTAGGTAGACGTTGTATTATTTTAGAGATTATTATATTAATAAAAAATTTGTCCTTTTCCAGCAATATGATATTGCGGCTGCTCAAGGCATCGCAATTGTGGGTTTGACGAAATTTTTTTTGTAGTCAATGAATATTTTTTTCATAAGATTTGCAACAAAAACACAGGAATATAATACAAAAAATAACTCTTAGTTACCTTACCCACCCCTTTATAATGTGTATTTGTATTTTTAAATTACATCACTAAATTCAACGTGTTGTAGAATTCTTACTTGTCTTCATCAACACAATTGTTGTATATTAAGTAAAGAAAAAACAGATTACACTTATTTATAACTTGCTTGAGATCACCCAAATCCTTTTATAATGTTGCTTAGTAAATTGTTTTTGGGTACAAGCTGTTTGAAAATTGTTGTTTGTCGTTTTATTGGTGGTTTATATGTTGTTTGTTTCCTTCGAATTAAAGATATAGGGTGCTACCTTGGAATTGTAATCCTCATTTGTTTAAAGAAAAATTATAAACAGATGTAGCACTATCAGTAGACTGAGAATCGGGATGCGTTCTGAAAGGTTAAGTCTGAAGTATACGAAATATAAAATGGAATCTGAAAGGAGAAGCAGATTTCTTTTTTGTTTAATTTGTCATTGACAAAACAAATTGATTTCAGCAATCCTGAAAGATAAACGTATAAATTGCTCAATTCTTCAAGAATTTATAATACCGTAGTCTAAAATCGTTCATCTTGTCAGTTCGTTAGGTATTTGTGTTTGAACTTAACATACGGGGAAACTCCGCATTGACGTCACTACGCTTCTTCCGGCGTAGAAAAACAGAGCAGAATACGTTTTTTCTGCACTTTTGAATAAAAAAACATTTCTTACGGTAAGTTTTCATTGTTGTTCTCAATTATTGCTAAAAAATGCCAATTTTCTAATGCCCGTTTCAATCCCGACTTCCGAATTTCTAAAAACATTCTAGAACTTCACAAAATCCCACTTCCGGCCTCCATTGCTTTGTGTACATTCCATTCAGCGTCATCAATCTTGTGGCAGGCAATATAGGTCAAGTAAATCGTATTTTTAGGAATTTTAAAATGACATGCTCCTTACGTCTTTCGCGATTTTCCCGCGAAAAAAGCCCAACCAAAATGAAAGGAAAAATATATGAAAAAACGATGTCCATGCCATAATTTTGTACAGGAATATAGAGTAGGTTAATAAAAAACAATTTACATTTATTTTTCACAGAATTTTCTTTTTATTCATTATAAAAAGATCGATATTCTGACCATCATGACTGTAGGTAAATATTCATACAAAATTCCATTGATGTCAAAAGGGATGGCAAAAAAGAGTTTCCCTGTTGAATAAACCCCAAAATATTTGCAAACTATTTTGAAGCAATATCCCACAAAGAAATAACGTAATTGCCGTAGACTGTAAAATCCTCTAATTGACAGTAGAGCAATTTGATTGGGTATAACGAATTGACATCACGTGATTTTGACGCCATTGAAATTTGAATGTAAACAAACAAGGTCAGAAGGTTCAGTATGGGACAGCATCGTACATTTAGTTACTGACAAACAATTATGAGTTACCAAGCTTGACAATGCATGGTAATAAAAAATGAAAGCTAAGTCTACAGAAAAAATAAGAAAAAAATAGCCTTAGGATAACGACTTATCAACACACCTGGATATATTAGCTTGCTGTCTATTTTCGTGAGTTTTTAAAAATAATTTTGTTGGTAAATAGATACAATTTGATATTATCATTTTCTGTATTTTTTCATTGCCTGTACTTTGTAATAAATTAACTGTAATTTGAGTACTCGTCTTTTTTAAAATGAACTGTCTACACACTTTGTCCTTCCTTAGCACTTTTATTTCGAAACGCTCAAACTTAGCGTTTTGAAAGCCAGGGAATTTTATCAACGTAGAAATATTCGGAGCTATATGACCAAAAGGTAGAAAGGTGCGTTATATTTCGTGACACCATACTTTAATATTGCTCAAATTATAGGATATTTCTGATAATCTTTATGTGATCATTTTCACCGTCTTAAATGAACAGTTACATTTCGTTTTTATTTTTCAATCAAACTTACAGCCCAGTAGTCAGCACTTTTTTTGTGCTGACATGAATTATCATTGATATGGTTATATTTATAAACTTGTTTACAAAATTTTGAATTTTTGAAATACTAAGGCTTTTCTACCTCAGGCATAGATAACCTTAGCTGTATTTGGCAAAACTTTTAGGAATTTTAGTCCTTAATGCTCTTCAACTTCGTACTTTATTTGACCTTTTTAACGTTTTTGGATTCGAGCGTCACTGATGAGTCTTTCGTAGACGAAACGCGCGTCTGGCGTATATACATAATTTAGTCCTGATATCTATGATGAGTTTATTTACTATATGTCTTATTATGGTAGAAACTATTGCATAAAGTGTAATAACGATTCAAACTGGTCTTACTTTTCAACCTCTAAGGAAAATATTTACAAATATTCGTACAATGACGATACGATATTTTTTTCTCCTATCTTTTACTTTTATCAATTATGTTTTCTTTTTTAAACAATTAAGGCTATGTTTTACTTAACCTGTATGAATTAACACTCGTCATATTTAAATCAGCACGAACGTAAGGCAAAACAAAAGTAAAGTCATTAAATCAATATTGTAACGACAATTTTGTGTTTGGGTAGTTGCAAAACTCATGCGTGCAATTGAATTTATAGGTACATGCACTTTCAAATATGAAGTGAATTTAATTATTAAAACTATTTTGTATAGGGTCTTTGTTGAGGGTAGTTTTTAAATGTTTTGATATGTTGCTTGTAAATGATTCAATCAGGAAGTTGGCATCTATACGCTTTTTTTGAATCAATTACGTATAGATAAACAAAATAGATAAATGAATTTTATTAGTGCAGAAACATAAAACTAGGAAGTCCTTAGTTTATCTTTTAAGACAGGCGTGGCTGTCATTTTAAATACAACCTATGTTATCAAACTACAGATCTATTGTTTGGTTATCATTACGATTAACTTTAGCTCAATTCAATATTTAATGGTATACAATAATCTCATTGAAATTAATATCATTGTTAGTCCTCGGGGGACAACCAACTCAATATTTAGAGGTTTGGTACTGACATGATTCACAGCATAATTTTCTCCAATAATTTATCCGTAGATAAATTTTGAAATCAGGAAGAAGCCAAGATGTAAACTTCCGGCCCTCTAGTTGGCGTTTCTGTTCATGCCCATTTTTGTCATATAGGTCCTTGCGCATTCAAATAAATATACGTCGAAATGTCTTTAAAACGTTTGAGTTCAACATTCCTTTTGAAGGTAAATCCGGCCAAGCTCTTCAACCCACCTAATTTATAACGTGTTATTTTCTCAATGGTATTCTTATGTCATTTGTGCTAAAGTGTCTTGTCTATATACCTTCTTGTGTTTCTTTGTTACATATTTGATTGTTTTTATAGTGATTAGAATTAAATCACAATGTTGACTGCTGTACCAAATTTTTTACATTTTTTACCTATTGGTGTATATATGTTTTGTTCACGCATCGTTATCAATATAATGAAGTTGTATACGACTGTCATACACATGAGAGGATTAGCTAGATATAAAACTAGGATCAACCCATCATTACATAAGAAGATGCCTGTATCAAGTCAGGAATATGACAGTTTTTTTTCTATTCGTTTTTAAAAATATGTTTGGGCTTTTAATTTTGCCATTTGATTAGGGACTTATAGCTGTGTATATTCGTCGGAGTTCGGTTTTTGTTATCTTACTATTTTCTCGGTCAGAAATTTATTTTTTGTTTAAATTTATTGGGTTAACTAGACTGTTTTTCTTTGTTGTGATGTTATGCTATTGTTTCAGAAAAAGGGAGAAGGTTTGGATCCATTAAAACGTTTAATCCCGCTGCAAATGTTTGCACCTGTCCTAAGTCAGGAATCTGATGTACAGTAGTTGTCGTTTGTTTATGTAATATATACGTGTTTCTCGTTTCTCGTTTTGTTTATATAGATTAGACCGTTGGTTTTCCCGTTTGAATCATTTTACACTAGTAATTTTGGGGCCCTTTATAGCTTGTTGTTCGGTGAGAGCTAAGGCTCCGTGTTGAAGGCCGTACTTTAACCTATAATGGTTTACTTTTTAAATTGTTATTTGTATGGAGAGTTGTCTCATTGGCACTCACACCAGATCTTCCTATATCTATGTGTTTTATAACATACATTTCTTTCTGTAAAATTATTATCTTGCAGTATATGAAGTGTTTGAACTAAGTGCTAATTATTTTTTTAATTGTAGTCTATTTTCTGAATGATTTCAACCGTAACTTAAATAATATGCTGAAACCATTTATTAAATAACAACATCAATCTTAAGCTTGTCATTTGTTACGAACGATATGTATGCATTTCTTTGTAAATGTGTTCTTTTCAAATGAGCCATATTCAATCGTATATCTGTAATACCCCTTTCAAAAATCCTGGATCCGCCCCTGACAATTCCTGTCATCTCCTGTATCTAAATGTAAAATGCAAAAGTCCGAGGTCATCCACCTTGTTCAATATAATTGCAAAACCAAATGATATGAGGTCATGGTGACGGAAAGATGTTATAAAGGATTCTGGACAAGGGATTTTGACTTCGAGTCACTGTCTTTTACACTGAGTATACAAGGGGGAGACGACTTCGTGTCATTGTATTATACTCATTGCATACAGCTGTAAAACATTGAGGAATATACCTTTATGTCATTTTGAAAACAATTCGTCCTGTTCAGGGTGTCAGTATGTTTTATGTTTTGTTTTCACAGGATGATAACCTAGTGTCATTGTTTACATTATTTACTGGTAATGATTAAAACGATCACTGTCAAACAAAGGGACTTGTCGTAATGGTTTGCGTTTCATAATTTTAAACTAATTTCCGACCAATTTTTTTTTTTAACGTATTTTCAACAAGTTCTTCCGTAAGTTTAAACTTTTACATTCTATGAATGACAATTTCTTGGATTTTGGAAATTTAAAACTTAACTAGAATTATCACGCGCATTTAGCCTGAAGAAACGTTTTTCAGCACATACTTTTCGGTAAAAATGACCAGGATCATTGATAACTGTTCATCAAATCTTTCGAACATTTGTTGAACGTGCATATGCAATAAAGTAAGGTAAGACAGAAACTTTTTCTTTATGAAGGTGACGGCATGACCTTCAAACTGCACCGTCTTCTGTATTCGAATACTTATATATATATATAATCAGAAGCAGTCATCTCCAATTTTTGTACTTTAATAGGTTTTCTTTTCAAATAAAACCAAATGGTCAGATTCTTAGGGTGTATCACCCTCCTGAGGATGATGAAGTTTTAGCAACAAAGAAAGGTCTGGCTGCTATGTTATCTGCAAAACTACATGACAAGGATGAAGTAAGTCATGTGTCTTTTTAAAAATGATAGATTTACTAGTATACTATTATGTATGCATGAAATGATAATACAAATAGCTATGGATGTAAATATTTAGAGAAACGGAATATTCAATCAGAAACTCAACGGTTAAACAGTTCTATCATTATGTCTTGAAAGTATCTAAAATATACACGGTATATTGATTGCAGTTAATTGAAAACTGACAAAAAAAAAATAAGTTGGGTTTTTTTCTTTCTTGAAAACAATATCTTAATCATTTTAATAATGCATAAAGGCGACAGTCATTTATATATATATAACTTTGTACTTGTTTGGCTTTATAACTTTTTGATCTGAGTGTCACTGATTTGTCTTTTGTAGACGAAACGCGTGTCTGGCGTATCAAATTATAATCCTGGTACCTTTGATAACTAATTATATAATATATATAGGCGACAGTCAATAATATATAATATATATAGGCGGTCGTCAATAGTATAATATATAAAGTCGACAGAAATAACCGATGTTCAAATCTTGTAAATCGATAAAAATATTTCTGTTTTTATCGGTTTACTCCATTTTGAGTTTTGTTTTGTTACAACCTGTGCTATTCAATTAACATTGTTAAACTGATATCACTTGCATTTTGTTCAGTTAAAAATAATAAGTGCCAATATTTACTATTGCTTTATTGAACAGTAGTAGATCATATTAGTAGTATGTCACAATTTTTAATTTGTTTCAGTTACTAGAAAACAATGGAGAATGGAAGTATCAGACAGAAGAAATAGGAAATGAAGGTAAATGTATTAGACATTTTTCCTTGAAATAAGTCACCTTACGTTACACAAGATATTACAAAAACAACGTATACAGGTCAACAATTTCTTTCATGGTAGATAAACAGTTTTTGTAGAATCTAAACTTGAAAATAATCAAATAAGATTGCATACATAATATGAATATATTGAACAATACCTGCAGATAAACGGGACAGCGATGTGGACGAAAATGACACCGTTTTTAGCCATTTTTTTCATAGGCAATTAGAGAAACAAATCATTTCAACATCTTTATTTAAACCTCAATCAATTTAATTCACATATGAAATTTTCAGACTCAAAAATATCTTTCTTGGACACAACTATATCTATAATGGACGTTGTCATATCAACAGGGCTCTATTGTAAACCTGTAGATATACATCACTAGCTCTCTCCCAAAGCGTTCACCCCCAACACTGAACAAAAAGTACCCCATACAATCAAGCTCTCAGAGTAAAGAATATATGCTCTTCTAATGAGACGGTCACTAAACGGTAACAGGAACTTCACGGATTTTTCACAAAACGATGTTATTAGAAAAAGGACTTAAAAGGGGGTTTGCGCGTGCTAACAATGACAGTCACAGTGACCTAATACAGTACAAACAGAAAAGTCGAAGCAAAATAGTTCAGTTTGTTTGAACATACAATATCGACTTTACTAACAATTTTCGTTTGATTCGTGCGAATTGTCAGATAACTGTGAGACCTGATGTCTCCTCTTATGAAAGTTCTTCAACTGCAGGATGGTGCAAGTACCGACCGTGCTGTATAGCCATTGAAGGTCGTTAAAAACTCCCATCAGCATTGTACAAGTTGTGTGGTAACAGACGATGATAATATTATCAACATAAACTGAACACGCATACATTTAGTTGCCACTCTACTCGGTCCGTATACACTATATATTGCAATGTAACTTCCAATACCCAGAATGGTGTATACCTTCTTCAGTGTTGATGTGGCATGCAGTGTGTTGGCGAGACAGAATAGCCATTCAACAAACGCATGAATAGTCATCAAAGTTCCTACACTTGCAAGTCCGACCTTCCCTCATTTGGGATCATCTGTGCACGCCACAGCTTATCTCAAAAACCTAACCAACATTATCATAGACCAAAACGTGAGTTTGGATATGTAACCAAGTTTTACCTCTAATTGATTATATAGTACGTATCTTCGGATACCTTTGGTTGAAAATGAAGCAAACTGTTGTGACCTTTTATACCAGAGTTCAGCCATGCTCCTATATAATTTACTGTTCTTCGTAAGTGTGCCAATACACGGTTTTTTTTTAAACAATTCTAAATCAAATACACTAAGATTAAGACTAAACTGTTATTCCTTCGGGTACTTGGTGCGGATTTAAG
Source organism: Mytilus galloprovincialis (assembly GCF_965363235.1). Taxonomy (NCBI): domain Eukaryota; kingdom Metazoa; phylum Mollusca; class Bivalvia; order Mytilida; family Mytilidae; genus Mytilus; species Mytilus galloprovincialis. The sequence continues at coordinate 38,949,130 of NC_134850.1, read as the reverse complement.
AAGTTTGGTCCACTTAGACGGCCTTGGTGGTGTTTAAACATGCCGAATAAACAATATGATGTAATTTCTATTACGTAGATTGATAATAAAATAAAATGCAAAGAAGGGAATAAAATTATAAAAACGGTATTTAGTGTCAATATGTCAGCAAACTTTTTTTTAAATGTGGAGATTAATTTATGTTAATCTATTAAAACAACTTCTTACGTGTTTTAAAAAATCGATGAATTCGATCGGACTGGTGCATGTACATTTACTATTACGCCAAAAATATTTAACATTGAATTCCATGACATGATCGTGTGCGGGGTGTCACAAATAAATATACCAGTTTTATATCGTAAACAAATACTTAACTAAATCATATTTCTTTCAGGTCCACACTCAGCAAGATATATTGTGAAGGATACAACAACGGAAACCGAATTCAAAAAGATTAGAAACAGTAAAATCATTGAAAACTCAAAAGGTTATTTTGAAAAGGTACTTGAATAACCAAAATTAAGTTATCTAAGTTGCTATAAGTTTGGAAACAATATAAAGCCATATATAATAACATTTTATTTAAACAAAATCATTTCATTTCTGATAAATGCTAAAGGTAAAGTGAAGTCACAAGTATAATTTAGGGGGATATTTTGATAACTTAAGGATGTACGTAGGTGATCTAACTTGTAAAATGAAATAAATCAAGAACTCAAATTTGCTACTTTAATTAAGCTGGAAGAGTATTAGTTAAGGATCAAAATAAGATAAAAAATATTGATAGGTCATGGAGCTACTTTTCGAGATATTTGATTTATAAAATATGACGGGAAAAGGCTGACTCGGACATGTACCTCATATTTACATTGGTATTATTTGAGTCTCAAATCAAAAGGAAAAAAAACAAGAATCTGCTTAAGTTTTGTCAAATTACCTTTTATGAGCTATTTTAAGTCTTATATTAAAAAATAAATAAGTGTTATAGGGCAAACTAATTTACCTTATAACGTATTGAAAACACCAAGGAGTCCGAACATTTGACACTTAAAGCAGCTATAGTATATATGCATTTACTGAGACAGGTTTTCGAGGAGAAACTACTAAAATTTACAACACAAAAGTTTGATGGTTGCCAACAGTAATTGGTTTACAGATTAAACTATCTTTGTCTCAGCCCATTAGCGACATGTGATCGGATTCATTAACATCAGGGTACCCTAATTGCACCTATTTTGACAGATTTGTCACCTTTGTTTTTTTATGACTAAGACACACTTTTCCATCTCATGTTTATTTTGCAGATGTATCGTGTATCCTTATTCACTATATAGTCCCACCAATTTAGTATTTAATCCATATTGAAACATAGAAAAATGAGTTTGAACCGACCTCCAAACGATACTTGATTCGGTAATAGGGAGTTCCCAAATTGCATTAATGCTTAAATTTGCGTTCGTAAAAATCGAATAACAGATGTTTTGTTTCATTTCTTTAAAAAATTAAGAACAATTTATCAATAGTCCTTGCTTATCATTCATTTTAAAAGAAATTGATGCCTGCAACATATTGTATTTGCTCATTTTTAAAAGATGACTTATTGTGGACCTTATTTTCGTACATTTTACTTTTTCCAGTAAATACTTCATCTGTTGATATATATACTGTAACGTTTTGTGAATATTTAAATATATTTCCCTTTCTAAAAGACGTGCATAATGTCAAAATAAACCACAGATACAGCTTCATTTGCATCATTTTTATATATTTTCCTCGAATTTTACAATATTGGTCATCTCAGTACCAGTATCATTAGCAGCAATATTCCAACTTCATTCACTTATGGAGCATATACAGTTCTCAACACATACGATATTTAAGAGCTTGCAACACAGTGTCTGAGCGAAAAAATAAAAAGCCAGGGATTTATCAAAACGTCTCGTCCTTTTTCTGATATAGTTCATCAGAAAGTACCAGGACCTAATAAATAGATATTCAGTGTAATGTAGTTGAGTTATTTGTGCTGAAGTTGTGTATCTTTTTATTTTACTCAATATTCCCCATCATTTGCCTTCATGCTTCTATGTTTCTTTTTGTCATATGGCGTTTTACGTGACTCGGTACCTGTAAATCTTGCCATGAATTTTTAAATTTGGGCATTACTGATGCAGGTGAGTCCTGAGGTACACATTTTTTTTTAAATGTTATGTCTGTTTTATTTATCCTTGTTTTGAATTTACTTAATTGTCTGATTTTTCTGTTAGTTGTGATGTATGCTTGTGAAGTTTGTTTTCACACTTAAGGCAACTGCATCCAAATTAGTGTCACTTTATTTAATCTATTATGTCTGTTTGGGTTGGCAACTTGCTCGTTAAATGTTGTCAATATTAATAATGACATTTTAAACAATGAGCATACGTGTCTTCCTTAAATGCCAACATTCAACTTTTATATATGCTTTGGATTTCAAATATTTTGGCCACGAGCATCACTGAAGAGACATGAATTGTCGAAATGCGCATCTGGTGCAACAAAATTGGTACCGTTGATTTTATTACTACCACTGGGTCGATGCCTCTGCTGGTGGACTATTAGTCCCCGAGGGTATCACCAGCCCAGTAGCCAGTACCTCGGTACTGGCATGAAAATACGGATTTTTTGTGTTATTAAAATTTGCTGTTACAAAATATTAGAAATTATTATAAATTAAGGAATGTATCTCCCTCATGCAAAGCTCTGATTCCTTTCACGAATTTGGTTATACTTTTTGGACCTTTTGGATTATAGCTCTTCAACTTTTATATATGCTTTGGATTTCAAATATTTTGGCCACGAGCATCACTGAAGAGACATGAATTGTCGAAATGCGCATCTGGTGCAACAAAATTGGTACCGTTGATTTTATTACTACCACTGGGTCGATGCCTCTGCTGGTGGACTATTAGTCCCCGAGGGTATCACCAGCCCAGTAGCCAGTACCTCGGTACTGGCATGAAAATACGGATTTTTTGTGTTATTAAAATTTGCTGTTACAAAATATTAGAAATTATTATAAATTAAGGAATGTATCTCCCTCATGCAAAGCTCTGATTCCTTTCACGAATTTGGTTATACTTTTTGGACCTTTTGGATTATAGCTCTTCAACTTTTATATATGCTTTGGATTTCAAATATTTTGGCCACGAGCATCACTGAAGAGACATGAATTGTCGAAATGCGCATCTGGTGCAACAAAATTGGTACCGTTGATTTTATTACTACCACTGGGTCGATGCCTCTGCTGGTGGACTATTAGTCCCCGAGGGTATCACCAGCCCAGTAGCCAGTACCTCGGTACTGGCATGAAAATACGGATTGTTTGTGTTATTAAAATTTGCTGTTACAAAATATTAGAAATTATTATAAATTAAGGAATGTATCTCCCTCATGCAAAGCTCTGATTCCTTTCACGAATTTGGTTATACTTTTTGGACCTTTTGGATTATAGCTCTTCAACTTTTATATATGCTTTGGATTTCAAATATTTTGGCCACGAGCATCACTGAAGAGACATGAATTGTCGAAATGCGCATCTGGTGCAACAAAATTGGTACCGTTGATTTTATTACTACCACTGGGTCGATGCCTCTGCTGGTGGACTATTAGTCCCCGAGGGTATCACCAGCCCAGTAGCCAGTACCTCGGTACTGGCATGAAAATACGGATTTTTTGTGTTATTAAAATTTGCTGTTACAAAATATTAGAAATTATTATAAATTAAGGAATGTATCTCCCTCATGCAAAGCTCTGATTCCTTTCACGAATTTGGTTATACTTCTTGGACCTTTTGGATTATAGCTCTTCAACTTTTATATATGCTTTGGATTTCAAATATTTTGGCCACGAGCATCACTGAAGAGACATGAATTGTCGAAATGCGCATCTGGTGCAACAAAATTGGTACCGTTGATTTTATTATATGTTACATATTTTTTGAACGTCAACAAAAATATTTCAATAGATGTTTATATAATAACAATAGGTGTTTTTAGAACTAAAAGATAATTTGTTTATAAACAGAAGACATATTAGAAATATTTCAAAAATAAACTAAAGGCTCATAAGAGCCTGTTTTGCTCATCTGTATCTACTGATGTTTTGAAAATCATGTAAAATAAGGTAAAAGTTATAACAAATAGTATCAGGAACCCTTATAATGATTGAGTCCAAGTTTGGGCCCAGTCATTGAATTAAAATCTCATTAAAGTTTTACAATAGTTACTGAAGACCGCTTATCATATTTAGATAAGTTGTAACCATTTGATTTTTTTTTTACAATTTTCCCTTAGACTTCTAAAGTAAGCACCTATCTTCAATATTTAGCAATGCCGGTCATGTTGGTTGGCAGGCAAGGTCATCGGACACTTTCTTAAACTAGATACCTTGATAATGGTTGTTGTCAAGTTTGGTTGTATTTGGCCCAGTAGTTTGAGAGGAGAAGATTTGTGTCAAAGATATCGAGAATAGAATGGTGACGCCTGGAGAGACAGATGGCATTCAGAGATGACTGAAATCAAGGTGTGAAGGGTTGGCACCCCAACACACTGTTCCTGTGAAGGAACACCACACCAAGCTACAACACAGAATAACGAGCAATACCCGCAGGGTCTTCCGAGAGAGGGAGGATGAGAGACCCATTGAGCAGGACAAAACGGTAACAACTCGGCTAATCCAACGGACTTTGACCGGAACAACGGCAGAAACCCAGTGTCATTGTGGGAAGGTGTGCAAGAACTTAAAAGGTTTGAAGATACACCAGGCAAGAACTAAGTGTGGATCTAGGAAGCAGCAAAGGGAACGCACAGTTAACACTGATGAGACGACGGAGGACCACAGCCAGGAAGTAAACCACAGTGCTGAGGACCTCTTACCGAATAAAGCTACTCAGATCAACATTGAACTTCTTAGAAAGAAAGATAAGAAGTTAGCGATATCCTTTAACTCTACTTTCCGCTATATAGATGATGTTCTTTCACTAAATAATTCAAAATTTGATTGACTATGTGGAATGCATCTATCCCATCAAACTACAGGTAAAGGATACAACAGATACAGTAAAGTCGGCCTCATATCTTGGCTTACATCTAGAAATTGACAATGAGGGTCGGTTGAAAACAAAACTTTACGAGAAAAGAGATGATTTCAGCTTTCCAATTGTGAACTTTCCATTTCTAAGTAGCAACATTCCAGCAGCACCTGCATACGGGGCATATATCTCCCAATTGGTACGATATTCCCGTGCTTGCATTTCCTATCATGACTTTTCTTGATAGAGGGTTGCTGCTCACAAGGAAGCTATCAAACCAAGAGTTCCAAATGGTGAAGTTGAAATCATCCCTTCGTAAATTTTACGGACGCCATCACGAGTTGGTTGACCGTTATGGAATAACTGTTTCACAAATGATATCGGATATGTTCCTTACGTCGTAACTACAAGCCCCTTCCCTTTCATGAATGTGACCTACCGAATTATACTATTTACCGGATTTGTTATTACATAAGCAACACGACGGGTGCCACATGTGGAGCAGGATCTGCTTACCCTTCCGGAGCACCTGAGAACACCCCTAGTTTTTGGTGGGGTTCGTGTTGCTTATTCTTTAGTTTTCTATGTTGTGTCTTGTGTACTATTGTTTGTCTGTTTGTATTTTTCATTTTTAGCCATGGCGTTGTCAGTTTATTTTCGATTTATGAGTTTGACTGTCCCTCTGGTGTCTTTCGTCCCTCCTTTGAGAAGGAGCAATGGAATCAAAACCAGCAGAGAACATCGACACCTCCAGCAGACAGCAGGAAAGAAAAGATACAATGACCACCAATAGTTGATTATAGATGGGAGTTCTTTGATGAAGACCTAGACAATATCTTGGATAACACACTTACTAGAGACGTACAAAAAAAAGATATCATCATGGTCAACAATTGTATATGCAGTAGGACAGATTAGGAGTTAGTAACACCAAAACCAGAGAAAGCACTCAGGGTCACATGAAACAGAACAGACGTCAAAAAGAAATACAAACACTCAGAACCAAAATAAATGATGTCACAAAGCAGTATAGAAGAGCAAAGGAGGAGGAAAAAGAAGGATTGAATGAGCTAAGATCAATACTGAGGGAAAGAAGAAACAATCTATAAAGAAAGAATCAGAAATGCAAGTAGAGAAAGAGGGAAGAAGAGAGCAATGTGTGTTGCCAATCCGTACAAGTTTACCAAAGCAACACTGGACGGAACAAAGGCGGGATCAGTAAAAAGCACAAAAGAGGAAGTGGGAAAACATCTATCAGAGACGTCACACACGACGAAAGGCAGTGGGAACATGTAGGTAACTACAATAGGATAGAAAATGTACCAGAACCAGAAATACCAATGAACACTAAGGAACCATCATGGAAAGAAGTGTCAGATGTAGCGAAGAAAGCCAGGTCTGCATCATCACCAGGACCAAATGGCATCCCGTACAAGGTATATAAGAAGTGCCCAAAAATTTTGAAACACCTATGGAGGCTTCTGAAAGTAGTTTGGAGGAAAGGGAAGATACCATCATGAAAGCAGAGGGGTGTTTTATTCCAAAAGAAGAAAAATCGGAGGACATCACACAATTTCGGACAATTTCCCTCCGAAATGTAGAAGGAAAGATCTTTTTCTCTATTATGGCTAGAAGTATGACATCATATATGACAGATAACAACTATGTAGACACTTCAGTACAGAAGGGCGGAATACCAGGATTCCCAGGATGCATTGAACATACGAGCATCATTTCACAACTTATTCAAGAGATCAAAGTGAACAAGAAAGATCTTACAGTAATATGGCTAGATTTGGCCAATGCCTATGGTACTATTCCTCACATGCTGATACAGGAGTCACTAGATCATTACCATATTCCAGACCACTTTAGAAAGTGATAAGAAGTTATCTCAGCGGGATTGAGCTGCGATTTACAACAAGCACATTTACAACATGGCAGAAACTACAAAAAGGAATAGTTACTGGATGTACCATCTCAGTTATCTTGTTTGTCATGGGAATGAATATGATTATTAAATCTGGAGAGAGAGAGAGAGACTAGAGGCCCGAAAACATCAACTGATATCAGGCAACCACCAAATAGAGGGTTCATGGACGATTTAACCATCACTACAGATACCCATGTCCAGGCTAGATGGGTATTAAAGGCATTGGAAGAGACAGTAACATGGGCAAGGATGTCTTTCAAGCCAAAGAAGTCTAGAGACTGTATGTAAGTAACGCATTACATTCACTTCAAAGATAGAAGAGAGAATTAATGTAAACTTCCTTATTGCTCCATATCTTAAATGATAGTTGCTATAATGCGTGAAGTGTGCTGGTATATTCATTAGATATATAACAGATCGTTTTGAGAAATCAAACCAGGATAGGTTTTTTCTACTCTGTGCCAAAACCGCCAGTATACTACCAAAGTATATCCATATTGTGTATATGTAAAAGGTGTTTTATTCATGAAGACGTATGATGTCATGTCATGTACATATGACGATTAAATAAGAAATACTAAGGTTGTCCCTATTGAAGCAAGAACTTTCCACTCGGACACAACACCTGATTTTAATCCCAAATTTTTATTCAGTTTGTATCAATAATGTTTTCCATGCATTATGGGGATTTTAAATTTTAGATTTTGATTTTCGTTCGGTCATTGAGGATTTTTTTCGTCCAATCGTAAGTTTTGGTTCCCAAATTTGTGTCTCTACTTAACAAAAATATATATAGTCTATTATATATGTTACATTTTACAAATTATGTTGTTCTATATCGAATTCGATTTGTTCAAAGTGTAGACCCAAACTGTTTCGTTCGTATATTTCTTTTAACTCAACTACGTTTTGAAAAGATAATATACATAGATATCGGTGAACATAATTTTAGATTCAAAGCACGACCTACAATTTTTCAAACTACGAAAAAGTAAATATTTGATTAGAATGAGAAATAAAATCATTATCTGATATCAAAATACAATTTTATTACAACACGATTGATATATACTTTAAAGTACACGGATGTCGCAGTTCGAATCGCAATTTAACAATAACGATACAATTTTTATGTTTCATTGCATCTATTAGGTAAACAGTTTTTAAAATTTCAGAGAAAACGTTATTTATAACATGAACATTCTCTGTCTGTTTATTTGTATAGATTGGAATTTAGTATATACACTAATGATCTGTAAAACTCAAGGTAATAAATTATTTGAATTTGAAATAAAAAAGTAAAATTTACAAACGCAATAGAATCTTATTAAAATAAAGATACGGTGTTCACGCTTTGATCACGACTAGTTTTCAATTTTAGTGGATAGATGTTATCTGTTATATTCGTCTTTTGTATGTATTATTGAATGCAGCCCATTGGTTTACTCGTTTTAATTGCTAAAATATATATTTTCATGTCAGGACATTTTATAGCTTATATTTGCTTACATCTAAATCATATGGTCTGACTCAAATCCTAATAATTTTATCTCCAAAAAAATGTTCGCCCTCTCCGCTCGGTAAAATTTAAGTTTGTGCCCCCATCCTTAACCTAAAATCCTGGATACGCCCCTGACTATAGGAATATATAGCTAGTTAGGTTTTAATCCTTAATAACAGAATCAGTGATAGTACCTATAAGGATAATTTACCATTGTATTGCAGTGGTTACGTGATAGACCTTTGGAATTTTCACTAGTGACTCGTTTGTAGACGAAACGTTTGTCTGGCGTTCAAAATGATGATTTGAAAAAAAGGACGACTAAGCTTACATAAATTGTATCTAAATTACGGGCCTCATAAACAACGTCACCGTAAAAATTGGGTTGGGATTTCCCGTTTGTAATAAGTTTTCTAAAAATACACAGCCAAATTTCAAAACCGTTTTTTTTTTTATCTACGAAAGAAATATAAGTAAAGGTGATTTAAAGTATATTTTTTGTTGATTACAAAATTATTGACTTAATAATTTAACAGTTATATGTCGTTTATTTACTTTTATACTTTAAAGTGCATTTCAATTATAAACATATCGAAACGAAGTGAAACGATAATATACATTCCTCTCCAAAAATATAATGGTTTCTTGAACTCCTTTCAATTATGATGATTATGGTCATTGAATAATGTTTAATGTGCAGTGGCAAATAGTACACATATATCAAGATAAAAACAATTATGTTAATTTGATCTTAATATTAATAACCCTGCTTTGTACTAAACCATGCATATGGTATATTGGGGAAAGTAAAACTACTCCCAGACTTGTCACTAGACCTCCGGGTGCGTGATTATCTCGCTACGTTGAAGACCCATTGGTGGCTTTCGGCTTTTATCTGCTCTTTGGTCAGGTTGTTGTGCCTTTGAAACTACCCATTTCAATTCTCAATTTTAAGGCTTTTTTAATAATTGTTATTGGCTTTGAACTTCATGTAGCTGTCAGTAACTTCGAGTACTCTCAGATCTGTTGTTCTAAGCGTCTTTTTGTTGTTACGATTTACAGGTACCCGGTCGCGTCCACTCTTTCAAGAGGGGGGCAAGGGGTTTAACTGTTATGGGGCAATTTAATTCTTTGTTATCTGTTATTCTAAAAATATATTTACTGTTAGCTGTTAATGTCTTATTCTTTAATAACTGTTATAGGACTATTATTTATTTTGTTATCTGTTATTGTGAGAATGTATTTGCTGTTAACTGTTATTGAAAATTGGAATGCTAGCATTTTGACAGCCAATCTTCCGTAGAAATTGAAGATAATTGAAAATTGTGATTAGTCAATAAGTCTTATTGGCATGCATACCACATCTTCTTACAATGCATATCTATTGGGTCTTTCTACTGGTAATATCGGGTGGCCCTGTATTTGCAGAAGGATTTCAGTAACATACATCACCTCAGAAACTTACTAAACCTTTGAATAGACTTATTAAGAAGGGATATAATTACGATACTGTTGTCAAGTCATTAAAGATTGCATATTTTGGCGTTAATATTGAGTCACTGATAAGGTCTTTGAATCGGAACTAAACACATTTATTCTAAAAACAGTTGTTGGCATGACACGGGTTATGTTCTTCTCATATATGTTATGATGGTATGATACTAAACCCCTAATGGGAAGGATTGTGCCTGATGTTCATATGATGAAATCATAATCTTTCAGTCAGTTTAATTGAAGTCTGGAGCTGGCATGTCAGTTAACTGCTAGTAGTCTGTTGTTATTTATGTATTATTGTCATTTTGTTTATTTTCTTTGGTTACATCTTCTGACATCAGACTCGGACTTCTCTTGAACTGAATTTTAATGTGCGTATTGTTATGCGTTTACTTTTCTACATTGGTTAGAGGTATAGGGGGAGGGTTGAGATCTCACAAACGTGTTTAACCCCGCCGCATTTTTGCGCCTGTCCCAAGTCAGGAGCCTCTGGCCTTTGTTAGTCTTGTATTATTTTAATTTTAGTTTCTTGTGTACAAGTTGGAAATTAGTATGGCGTTCATTATCACTGGACTAGTATATATTTGTTATGGGGCCAGCTGAGGGACGCCTCCGGGTGCGGGAATTTCTCGCTACATTGAAGACCTGTTGGTGACCCTCTGCTGTTGTTTTTTATTTGGTCGGGTTGTTGTCTCTTTGACACATTCCCCATTTCCATTCTCAATTTTATCACATAAACATATTAAAATAATTGGACACAGGACCATTCCAGTATATATTATTATTATCCTTTGTAATAAATTCCATTGTCTGTGAACATGTATCATTTTGTACAAAGTATAATTTGTACAAAAAATGTGTACAAATTGTAATATTTGTATTTCGACTTTGAACACATTTTTTTTGTACAAATCATAATTTGTTTTTTGACTTTGTAAAAATTATAATTTGTATTTTGACTTTGTACACATTTTTTGTACAAGTTATAATTTAACCAAAATTCACTTATTACTTGTACAATAACTTATAGTATGGATTTTGATATAAAAAAAAACATTGGTACACCCGTAGATTTTTTCTATTCAATGACCACATAATAATCTTTATGTTGTACTATTACACCACTGTCCCTGGTTAGGGGAGGATTGGACACCAACTAGCATGCTAAAGTTGACGCCGTCACATTCTGTATGTGCCTATTTCCAAGTCAGAAGGCTGGATTCAGTGGTTGTCGTTTGTTACTGTGTTACTCAGTTTTGTGGATAAATTAGGCAGTTAGTTTTCTCGTTTGAATTGTTTTACATTACTAAGTGGTATGGGTTTGAAATATGGCTTTGGGAATTACACAACATCTTTTTCTTTTAGCATTTATATTATAAGTGCTACTCCCTCTCCTTGCATTTACATGAAAGAGAACCCTGACCACCATTTTTTTAAAAACTTTTTAACTGCTTCACATAACGAAAATTGAAGCTCAGAAACCATTGCTGCAAATAAAGATGTGTCTTCAGTTTAATTCCTCGACAAATATCCTTTTTAAAATCCCACAGCTTCTTCAATGCTGTACCCAAATTTTCCATATTCTATAATTTCACATACGATGCATGATTGGTGTTTCACTTGGTGTCCTCCAAATTTTCACTAGGGCCAATTACTAATTATACTATCAGAATTGTCACTTGAGTCAATTTCTATTATCAGAATAACCATAACTGGCATGCGTGTTTCAATTACATGTCCTGTCTCCACTGATCTGGTTTTTTTTTGTATTTTATAAGTAAGTTTTATCCTGAGGTCATTAATTAAAAAAATCATAGTGTGCATCAATGTTTTTTCATTACAAACTAAAGAAATTGCTTTTCAGAATTTTGTTTTCTAAAAATCAAATTGATATAAAGTGTCACTGGCTGCACTTTTTTGAAAAATTAAATAAAAAAAAATAAACCATTAAAAATTGATCCCTCAAATGCCTTAGATTAAAATATCCCTATAACAAAAACAGAAACTAGAAGTTTGTTTCAGAAAAATTCAACATCCATACTATAACTTATTGTACATGTTGTACAAGCTATGGAAAAAAAAATCAACCAAGGCAGAACTGCATGAATGGCCGAAACGTCTTGTTTACACAAATTACAATTGTCTACTAGGTCCATACCACATGTACCACAAGTTATATACTAAGATCTACGAGTCATCTACTGGATTGGTCCTGGATCAGATTTATTTCCATATTTCATTTACTGTTATCTGTTATTATCCCTTTTCAATTCCTTGTTATCTGTTTTTCACCAAATCAATTCACTGTTTTGCTGTCAAAGTATGATTTTTTTGCTCCCCTCTTTCAACTGATTTTATAGTGATTAGTTCGTTCCTATGTTATACTGTTACACCACTGTCCCAGGTTAGGGAAAGGTTGCCATTTTCTATAGAAATTGCTATTTTACCGGCACCAGCATATATTATAGTGAATTTGTTATTTTGTCGGTTCTTTGTAAAAAATGAAATATAATATTAACTTTTGAAAAGTACAACGAAAATGTTCACACAAAAGAATCTAATTATTACTGATACATCAGTTGCCAGTGAATAAGAAAAAACAAACAGTATTTGAGACACATATAACCATTTATCAATCAAACGTGTAAATAACTATCAAGAATTTATAAACAAGCTAGTAAAAATGATTTAGCGTCGATTTGTTGCAATGAAATCATATCTAAACCTGTTGTTGAAATTATTTATATTAAAAACAATCAGTCCAATCAGAAACATATAATACAGTATATGTCTCTGTTCTAATGCTAAATGTATGCATAGGAATAAAATTTCAGCCCATGATATTTTAACTGTATTTGTTTTTAAAAAACATAAAAGTTAGAAATATCATTGCATCATAAATTTGATAAATAAAACATTATACAATATAATAAAGTCAATCACATAGCTTCAAATATAAAAACCGAAAAGCAGTTTAAATTAAACTTGCTTTTGTAATAAGAGTCAGTTATTTGCAGTGGCGGATCCAGAACGTTTCATAAAGGGGGGAGGCGCCCGCTCCAGTCATGCTTCAAAGATTCCTTATATAATCAACCAAATTTTTCCAACGAAAGGGGGGGGGGCAGGCCCCCAGCCCCCCCCCCCCTTGGATCCGCCTATGATTTGAATTACATGTATCATAAAACGTGATATAAAACACTATATGTCTCTGCATATATTGAACAAAATAGTTTTAACTCAAGTTAGCTTCTGCTTAACTATAATCATCGGCCAGCAAAATAACATATCTTCTTCCAGTGCTGGCAACAAATTCACTAAATTGCCGGTACCGGTGAAATAGCCATTTCTATAGAAATAGGCTATTTTGCCTACTGTTCACAGATGTACTTTATATTAGTCACGGATCCGCGATGTCGTGGGTGTTTTATAGTAATCATAATGATGATTGATATCTTCATTTTACACTTCCCTGGCTATGTAATTCTTCTAACCCAATTCTAGCTAAATTAGTGTACCATTTGTTGGAGGAAGATATAGAGGACAGACGTAAATATTTGGCGGGAATCTGCACGGTCTGAATCTAAGCATCAGAAAGGAAAAGATGAACGGAAAACGCAAAAGGGGAACGAAATGGAAATTTTATGAGACAATGAAATTGTATTACAGACTTGCAATCCTTCCCGACTGGTTATGGGTTATATACCAATATCTTTGCACTTTACATTTCTCTTTACAGTTGTAGGAGGTGAGAAATATCAAGGAATTGTAATAAATATACAATTCCTTGGAAATATCTAGGGGGGTATGAAAATGGCACTGGCTACGCTAACGGTTACATGGAAATGTAACAATACTAAAAATATTATTGTTACATTGGAGACTAAATGCCGGAATTATATATATATATGTGTGAATAAAAGATTAAAGGTATAATGAAAATCTATTACAATAGATTACTTCTTGCATTTAAACAATTTGTTACGAAAGAGGAAGATAATTTTAGTGCCGTATAAGGTGTATTATTAAGTATAAGATTTATTTTATTTTTATCGCACAATGTGGATATACTTTTTCCTGTAATTTTGAACATTTTTAATTAATACAAATTAAAGTCTCTCTAATACTGGAGTAACCTCTGCAGTGTAGCAGCATGTGCTGTTAATTTTCAATTTCGCCACTTTTACAGATTTCACAAATTCTTTGATCTCTGGGCACTTTTAAATATCTTCCTCTTTCAATGGCAAGGTTATGGGCACTAACTCTTAATTTACATAATGATGATCGATCTGATCTATTTTTTAAAGCATCAACATAACCTGCCCGTTCACTCATTTTGTAAACACTTTGGAAAAATGTTAATTTTGGAGATGCTGAAATATTTGCATGTTGTTCCTGAAAACCCTGGTCAATTAGTCTTTGTTTTATAAAACCAAACAGGGGTTTAATAGTAAGGTTATCATTTTACAAATAAGATAAACCTAAGTTTTGAATAATAATATTTAACCTTTTAACCCATGGGTTGCTTTTTTTTGTAGCATTATATATTACATACAATTTCTTTATTTTATTTCTAATTTACAATAACAGTTTCTACATATCCAGTAAGTGGTTTTTGGAGCATTTTAAAGTTCGACACATTTTTGATGAAACAACTCCAAGCAATTTTCGTATATAGGTATGTAACAGGAGGGTCGGGTGTCTTTGCGTCACCGTTCCCTCGTGAGTACTTATGTGAACCTGGAATCGCCAACAAAATCCAACACAACAACCTTTGACATTAAACCAGTGTAAATGTAATTTATTCCATTTATAACCCAAAATACTGTTAACATGGTTAACGACGGATGCCTTTTATATTGGTCTCAATGGCAAATATATACCACAAATTTCTGCGTTAGCAATTCAGGTTTCTCGTTCGTTCCTCTGGGAGATTGTGTTTTGGTAGAGAAGACTCAAGATTTATTAAGTTCAGATACTTTATATAGAAATAACATAAATCAACATGTAACAATTAACAAGTGTAAACGAGATCCAAAATCAGTATAATTATATCAAAAAGGCAAAGAAAACTATAAACAGTTTTCTTCAATTTAACTTCAATAAATTGGTACTTTGTTTACAACAGAAGTAGAGCACCAAACAACAAAATATGCAAAAATAAACTTATTTCTTTCTTTAAATTGAATTTATAAAAAAAGAAGTGTAGTAGCTATCTAAATATTAGTGTTGAAATATCAGAACACCCTCTCTACGGAAAGTCGAGTGCACCGCGACACGTGGATGAATATGGCTAATTTATTTATAAATTGACATAGCAAAATTATTTAATAAATGTAGAATCAGAAGAACACTGCGGTGAACGATTGAAAAGTTTTACCAAATAAAATTCTACATTTTTATCTTAAATTTAACCAGTTTACTTAGAAGGGGAAACAATATTTAATCAAACTTTAATCACTGACAAAATCTCGGCTATGTATATATATATAAAGAGAGGAGAGAGAAGTAGACCTTACTCAAGTCGCTGGCCAAGAGACAAACTTAACTTTGAAACGGCCGCTTTTATACCACTGTTGACCAATCAAATTAATTATTCAAATTTATTTTCCTTAACCCATAATTAGGCAATGAAAATCGCGGTATCAGACATCATTCGGAATCAGTGCCAAAATGGATGACATAATAACATTTGAAGATTTCCAAAATGAAATATCACAACTATCTACTTAAAAACACAATTTACACCCAAAAATATGTAAGACAAAGTTAAACTAGATGGTAAGTGACAACGTCTCTCCCTCTTATGTGAACACGAATTTCGAACTATAAAATTTAAATTATATATGAAAAACCGGCAAAAGTTATTTTTACAGACAATTTTATCAAAACAATTAATTTGTATATCCAATTCCGCTTCAGGTATGGTATATAGGTTAAAAAAAAAAGGAAAAAAACTTACCTTTGGTTTGGGCGAGCTCCATCTGATTTTGAAACGAAATTACGTCCTCAATGGATACTTCACTTGTATACAGAAGTTACTATAGTATTTTAAAAGTTCACAGTTAGCTTTTTCGCCTTTGGCACTACTAATCTGAAGTAGTATCTTTAAGAACATCAAACTCCGACATAAAACTATTTAAACGACACCATTTGTTGAATAATAATATTTATTTTTTATCATTATCACAAGTATTAATTATTTATTACATATGAAAAAATTAAGCAACACAACTATAGAAGATTTAAGTTTAATGAATCTAGTGTACATTGCTGTTCTTCATGTAACAATAACACAAATTATGTAACCGTAGCCTCAATAATTATTGTTACAATTGTAATTAATCGGTTCCTTACCCAACTTTGCATTCCGGCAATTAGTCTCCAATGTAACAATAATATTTTTATTATTGTTACATTTCCATGTAAACGTAGCCAGTGCCTATGAAAATTCATCTCGCATCTGACATAACAAATTAAATGGACAAAATACCTGTGTTTTAACCTCAAAAACTACTTTGAGTACAGACTAACTTGTCCGGTTAGAAAAGTGTTAAGGCCTGGCATCCACTGCCGCGGAATATAATTATAAGTTCCTTCATAATATATCATTGTGTGATGTGTTTTCGTACTAATAACAATTTTCACTGCTTTCAGTTTTCACTGTTGAGTTTTTATTCAGGTGTTTACTCAAATTTAAAAAGCATGTCCTGTAGATTGATTTTAGATATCTATTTTTTTACTTTACGATTTTTGTATGTCAAAAAAACAGCGTCATATGTTTTCGTATGAAATAAAAATTGGATCAGTACGTGGAAAGGAAATGACTAAAAAATCCGGAAATTAATATTTTCTAAAGTTGTGGTTCTGGTGATCGCTTGAATCATAAAAAAAGTTATTAATACTTTTCAGTACCAAAAATTACTTGTAAATAGTTTTAGGTTGGTGTTTCATGTGCTGAAATTGTTTGATTTTGATTAATTTCAGATTGGCACCTGGTTTGTACAAAACACATGATTTAATGCAGGTTTCAAAATTTAGGATTTAAAATAAAAATAAAAATTAAGACTGTTTTCATCTTCATGTATCAAGGATGTATAAAAAGAATTGTCAATAAAATATTGAATAATTAAATTTTGAACAACCATTTTATATAAGAACCCTGTTAATTTTAACTCCCTGGTTTGTAATTAAAATGGTCAAAAAAACACATGTCAGTCACATGTCTTGAAGATCCGGTGTCTGACAGGCAAAAAACATATCTGGACTTTATTTTAACCCTTCAAATTTTTTTTCCACAACCATTCTAGTGATGCATATTTTTGACATAAAATAAAAATGGCTAAATAGGTCAGTTTTATCAAATTTGTTCTAACGTCTTTAAAAATCCAGTTAAATATGTTTTAAATTTGTCAAGTTGGAGTGGTGTTATAATTCTAAATAAAGAAACAGTAAAACACACCACAATGTACACGTATGCAGTCCAAACCGACGAAATGTGGTTGATACGAAAACATATGATAGGACGATAAGTTCCAAAAGGAAAAAATAGTATAGAATATTTGTTCCAATAGGATATAGGTGTTCTGGTATTGTTTATAACAAAGTTTCCAGTGGAACTTCTGTTAGGTGGAACAAATATACGTTGACACCAATAGATATATAAAAGTTAAAAGTTAAATGCATTTGGTGTTCTAGAAACATAAGTTCAATATTTTTTGGATATTGATGGGCATAATTTTTTCGTTTGTGCAGAAGGTGTACAGTTAATAAAAACACCTGCACTTGATACCAGTTCTGGAAATCTCCGAATTTGGTAATCAGTTAACGAATTCGGTAACTTCAATGTTTATTTGATCTTGGCATTTATAAATAAAAAATGGCATGCTGGGAAAAATTTCTCAAATTCTGCCAGGTAAAATTAAAATCTATCTACGGGTTGATGAAAACAGATGTCAAATGTTCCAAAATCCTTATCACTTCCTTATATATTTATAAATATCAAAACCATTCTGAAGTTACCGAATTTTGTTAATGGTTCAGTTAATGAATTCAGTAACTGTTATTGTATTCGTTAACGTTACCGAATTCAGAGATTTCCAGAACTGATACTGTCCACTTTATTACACCCTTTTAATCACCTATTGTACATATCTATTGTCTCTCTATATTGTCAATGCCAATCAAGAGGGTAGTAATAGTATAGTGCCCTTTACTTTCAGGCATCAAATGGTAATTTTCAGTTAATTACTGTTAGCATCAAATTGGTTAAAATTACTGTGATTCGTCAAAATATCCATATTGTGATTCGTCAGAGGTCTGAAATAATTGTTGTTACAGTCATGTTTGGGAAAAATTGATGTGATTTGTCAAAATCGTCCATTTTTTTTAGTATCTCAAAAAGTGTACATTATCATCATACACCAAAAATTAAGTGTTAATAGTCATCATGGTCATTTGGGAAGGAATTTTACCGTTATTCATTATAAACTCCCATTACCACCCTCAATCAATACAATACAGTTGTTACCTGAAAGGGGCATCTCAAAGTTGCATCCCAACTTAGTTTATTTTTATACCTTCTGCAGGAATGAAAAAAATGCCCATCAAATCCCAAAATAGATTTTATCTTTCTGAAAAACAAAATGCTTTTAACCAGTGAATACTGTTATCATTTTATGATCTATGTAAGATGTACCTTTAGTTTTATGACAGATTCATATAAAACTCATGGTGTAGCTGTTTATTGGTATACAGGGTATATGTTATGGTATAAAACCACCAATTCATAGCCCCATTGCTATCTATGTTAAATTCTGCAATTTCATGCATAAATGGCTACTTTGTCTTAAGTTCAAATAAAGTGGCAGTTATTTCATGTCAAAACTGTACCTTATCCCAACTTGTTCTGCAAAAATCAACATACCTTTAATCGCATATTAGAGCGTACTTGTTCCCTGAAGTTTGATAGTACAAAAACAGGAACTTTTGATCTGAACAACAGGTCAAAAGTACCCTTCTATCAAAATTTCAAATACTTCTTTATTATTCAGATAAATCTTTTAACACTGAGGTTTCTACAGTGATCATTTGATACCACAACTAACCAAATATACCAGCTATTGACAAAGATACAGCTATGCTTAGGAACTATTTGGTTTAAATTATATATATAATGTAATACTTTCTTGTATGTTCTTTCTGACCAGGTCTGAATTATTGGTTTTAATTGCGTTTAATATTGTAGACACTCTACTACCACAAAAAACTGGGCATTCTGCATAAGGTTTTAATACAGGACAACTTTACAGCCATGACTGGCACTCCAGGGTAAGCTTTATTGTAAAATTGAAAGTAAGGAGATGTGGTATGATTTCCAATGAGACAACTATCAATCAAAGCTCAAACGAAGTGGATTCAAGCAATTATAGGCAACAGTACTCTTTTTAAAAATGAAATCAAAACCCCTTCTGTATAGTCAGCTATAATACTAACAGCAACATTTATAACAAAACAAATATGGCAGACATCACACTTGACATAAATGTAGCAGCATATCTAAACATACATAAAAAAAAGACACTAAGTAAAGATCTTAAAGTACTTGCAGTTACTGTCAGCTAGTTCAAAGTCAATGACAACTAATAAACAAATCATGATCTAAGACTTAACTGGATTACTGATTTTATTGATATTTATACCAATAAAAACAATATTCAAAGATTAAATTAGTGTTGAATTGGTACCTTTTAATAGAATAACATTTTTTGTTTACCCAGATCATACATGTACATACTTTTTATTGTTGTGAATTCCTGTAAATGCTTATTATTATCGCTTTTTTTCAGCATTTCCATATTTGAAATGAGGAATATGAGATACATTTGTATCTCTAACAAAAATATAAGACAATGATACCATAAGAACAATTTGCTACACATCATGCACATAAAACATTACAATGAAATATTTATGCATGTTGCTAAAAATGTTTGAAAATTGCTTTGTTGATGAATATACAGTTGTCATGGTTGTGTAAGCCTGTTAAATATAGCTTTCAATATTTCTTTTCCTTTTACTAGATTTGATCCACATCAGAATATGAGAAAAGTACAACCAGTTAATCAGTTTTCAGATATGGGTAGGTCATTATGATATATTCCATACTTATTTATTGAAAATATACTCTAAACTTTATTAAAATAGATGAGCATTATTAAAATATATGAGCATGGAATATTTCTTTAATTGTTGAATTTAAAAAGATATTTTTGTTTATTGTCAGACTTAGTACTTGATCAATCACAGACTTTTGTTTTAGCTTAGTAATTTCCCTTTCACAGTTTCTTTCTTCAGAGAAACTGCTTTGCCTATTTCAGTTGAACTTGACAGGAACTTTAAATGTCCTTATTATGGTGTGTATAATATGAAAAATATCGCAACATAAGGAAATCTTTCTTCATACTAATCATACTGATTGCCTTATTTTAAAACCTTTTCTGACATGTCTGAAACTACAAATTACGATTTGTTTTCAAACCCTACAGCCATACTAAATTGATGATTAAGTGAAGCCTACAAATAGTCCTCATTTAAAAGTTACCAAGATGGCATTTGTGGTCTTTTTTAAACATTCCTCATTTGATCGTGTTGATTCTTATTGAACAAATTAAATGGTTTCATTTAATTTACTGAGATTATGATTAAACACTTTTAAGAATTTTTTTTCGGTTAACAGAACTCATTTAAGAATATGAACTGATCTGTTCCATGTATTGTTACAAATTCCTTGCCCCTGATTAGCTTGAATGCCTTAATTTATAAAAGAAAAAAAATAGTATTGGAAAACATGTCAGTTGGTTCAAATTATTTTCTTAATGCCTGTTCTGCAACTTCAAGGCTAAGGAGTTTGTAAATGTACCATTACTATATTGCTTGAAATCTGTGAATGGTAATTGTGATTCAATTCATTTAATGCTGTTATAATTATACCATTTTAGAATACCCCGAAATGACTGTTTTGAGCAAAGGAGAATTAATTTTCTTGACAAGCAAGCCTGTTGAAGATGTTTTAGGTAGACCTGTTGAAAATTTATTGACCAGCAGTATCCATGTTGATAAGGTATGTATCATACTGTCCTCAGTTACAACTTATTTTTATGCCCCTTTTATGGGCGTATGTTTTCTAGTCTGTGCATGCCCTCACTTTTCAGTTTTGCCTGTCTGTTCGTTCGTCCGTTCTTACGTCCATCCATCTGATTGTTTTTTCGTCTGTCCATCCCTTCTTCTGCAGGTTAAAGTTTTTGGTCAAGGTAGTTTTTGATGAAGTTGAAGTCAACTCAACTTGAAACATAGTACACATGTTTCCTATGATATGATCTTTCTAATTTCATTGCCACATTAGATTTTTTACCCCAATGTCACGGTCCACTGAACATAGAAACATAGTGTGAGTGGGGCATCTGTATACTGTGGACATATTCTTGTTTGATCTTACATTGACACTCATTGAAAAAGACATACATTTTATGCCCAATTTATGGGCATTATGTTTTCTGGTCTGTGCGTCCTTTTGTTTGTCCGTTTGTTCGTTCGTTCGTCCGTCCCGCTTCAGGTTAAAGTTTTTGGTCGAGTTAGTTTTTGATGAAGTTGAAGTTCAATCAACTCAAACTTAGTACACGTGTTCCCTATGATATGATCTTTCTAATTTTAATTCCTAATTTCTAATTTTAATGATTTTCCCCCATTTTCACAGTCCACTGAACATAGAAAATGATAGTCCGGATGGGTCATCTGTGTACTGGGGACACATTTTTGTTAAATTGTATTATGATATCATTGATAAATAAAACCACTACAAATTTTTATACCATTGGAACTTACAGATGTCCAGTAGACACAAAGATTCCGTCCACAGCCAGATGTAAAAGTATCTAGAAGATAACATATGGCTGTGAAAAAATAGACTATACAATATGGAAAGCTCTAAGATTGCTCAAAGTCTGAAATTTTTTGGATAACTTTAACATCAATTACAATAACAGATTTATAGACACTGTCCCTTTGAATATATACTTATTTTATTGAGTTGTGTCCCTTTAACTTACTGTCATTCATCTCAAATCCTCGATAGTATTTTGTCCCAATAGCTTTCATATTTAGTAAGATGTTTGATAATTTATTAGTAATTGATTAGATTAATTTTACATTCTTAAATATACTTTGCAGTATTGACGATACATTTAGCAATGTCAAAAAACAGTCTTATAACAGAACCTTTTCATAATTTTAGTAGTTTGTGAAGGGCTATTTTTAAAATGTAAAGATAATTTGTTAAATTTGATGCAACATTATAATTTTTATGTATTATTTGCTTGTTGCATAAATATGTTTTCACTGCAGTACCAGAGAAAGAAGCCAATTGTTGATATAGATAAAGAGAAAGAGGAAATAGAGAACAATATCATTTGTATCAAGAATGAACCAGCTGAAGGTATTTTAATATAATTATAACATAACTCTTTAAATACTTGTTAAATGTTACAGCAACTTCAATAACCAACTGGTGTTATTGAATTTATTAAGGTTCAAAGCTGAACTTTTTTTATATCCCTCTTTATCATAGTATGTTTTCCATTCTGTGCATTTGTCGGTTAGTCTGTGCTTTCCATATCAGGTGAAAATTTTGTGTTTTCAACTAATTTACAAGAACAGTAAAAATGCCCAGTATTTTTTTATGGCCCTGCAACAAAGTTGTTGGTGCCATATACATTTACCCTAGCTTGTCTGTAATTTTGAAATTCTGTAATTCAGATATTCCGTAATTCAGTCCTTCCGCAACAAACCATTATACAGATTTTTTTTCTTAACACCTATAGATATTGGGCTGATTTTTAGTATGTGAGTTAACCATGACAATTTACAGATCAAGTTTAAGTTTCATTCTGCTCCGCTAATTTTTGCCGAAATTACAGGCTTTGGACTTTGATAAATTGTTGAAAATCAGAGTTTATATACAGACTTTTTTTCTAAACGCTTTCAGATATTGGGCTAATTTTTGGTATGTGAGTTACTCATAATGAGTTACAGATCAAGTTTAAGTTTCATTCCGCTTCTCTAATTTTGCCAAAATTAAGGGTTTACAACTTTGAAAATTGTTGAAAATCACAGTTAATTATACCAAGGAGGTTATATGAAAAGGAGAGTGAACACTCTGCTTGATACAAAATTATCATCCCCAGGATAGCAATTCGATCAGAGAAAAATGATAAAATTATAAAGAAACCGACATGTTTATCACCCACTTGACATGGCCCTCTGATGTACCAGGCTGTTACCGCAAGCAGTTTGGGCTATTAGATAAATCGCATATGTCACATGGTTGTTATAAGTGACTGGGTCATTAAAGTTCAGGTGTAATTTTGGTAACAATACAGTGTATAGGTGTTTATGATATGGATAAGATTTGACGTGCAATTTCAAAATCACTCGTCTGTCTACGGTGAAAAAAGTTAAGGAAATGACAAAGTTATGAGGGTTTAAAAGAAAGTAAGTGTGCCATTTTTATTCGACACAACATTGCTTTAAACAAAGATATTTGCTTCACCTTTCAATTTCTGTTGATGAGAATTGGCCGGTAATAAACATAGAAAATATACGAATATACATAGTACTTTATTTACGGTGACTGGTAACGACCGGAAGGAATATTTGCAACTGAAACATAGAGAAATTTATCAGAAACAACGTAAAAGTAACTTTCTGTTGATATTAACATTGACGGGAATGAGACGGATATTCGTTTCATTTTTATTGGTAATAAGTTTACTTATCACAAAAAATCTTTTTATGCCCCACCTACGATAGTAGAGGGGCATTATGTTTTCTGGTCTGTGCCTCCGTTCGTCCGTGCGTCCGTCCGTTTGCTTCAGGTTAAAGTTTTTGGTCAAGGTAGTTTTTGTAGAAGTTGAAGTCCAATCAACTTGAAACTTAGTACACATGTTCCCCATGATATGATCTTTCCAATTTTAATGCCAAATTATAGTTTTGACCCTAATTTCATGGTCCACTGAACATAGAAAATGATAGTGCGAAGTTCAGGTTAAAGTTTTTGGTCAAGGTAGTTTTTGATGAAGTTAAAGTTACATCAACTTGGAACTTAGTACACATGTTCCCTATGATATGATCTTTCTAATTATAATTTCAAATTATAATTTTGACCCCAATTTCACGGTCCACTGAACATAGAAAATGATAGTGCGAGTGGGGCATCCATGTACTATGGACACATTCTTGTTTTGTATATATATCTGGTCAGTTTATGACACCTTAGGTGTTTCCTTTCTTACTTGGGTATGTAATTAGGACAAAATATCCCTCTGTGACAGAGCCGATCTCAACTAATTAACACCCACTTACAGAAAAGTCGGTAACATTTTATGTGTAATTGTCGTCTTTCGTCCTCTCTCCTTCTCATATTCTCATATAACCTCCTTGATTATACAGACTTTTTTTTTATACGCCTCCAGATTTTGAGCTGATTTTTGATGTGTGAGACTACCATCATGTTTGTGTCTGCATGTGTTATTGAAATTGTAGATTTTTCAACTTTTTCTGACGGTGCCATTCGTGTTGCTTTGACACCAGGGCTTCCAAAAAATATTTGAGCCAGCCGGACATTTCATATCTGATTCCGATTTTAATCCCTTAAGATTTAGTCACAAAAGGCAATTATGGTAATCAGATGGCCATTCCAATGATCAGTGTTTTCCCTAGGCTGTTCATGCATAGCGGTACCGCTACGCATAAAATTTCGGCCGCCATGCATTTATCATACCCGCTATGCATCCCGCTATGTGTGAAATTTTTATTATCTTATAATATGAAGTGACAATTGACAAAACTCTACAGGTGTTTCAAACTCACTGGACTGATAATTGATCATAATTAGACGCAACGCTGTGATTTTACAACCACGTTGATTAGATAGAACAACATTCAAGACTTCGATTGCATAATAGAAATCGGGAGTTCAAATTGTTTTAATGATAAATATTATAGCCTGATACAGCTTCCAAATATCCTTCCATGAAAAAATAAAAAGTAAACCTTTTGCAGTATAAATTTAACGTTTTGAAATCAAAAGTCTGACATCGAAATATTTATATCAAACGCAGTTGATTAGTTGTAACAGAGAATGCACATCATTGGGTTGAAACATGATGTAACTTTGACCTCCGTAGCAGAGTTCAAAAAAATTTATGGGTCACTGAATATTCACAATTCAGATCGTTTTTGTTTTGTTTTGATGTTTTTATTTTTGAAACTGATCTTTCAAACTAGTTTTAATCCAGAAGAAAGTAAAAACATTGCTTGACTGTACCTTAAGTTGAATATCTATATCCAAATTAAATTAATTAAAACTGTAATCCATGATCACAAATTGAAGCTTTGTTTACAATTGTTGAAAGCCATGTGCTTTTTGGCGGGAAAATTCGGGAAACCCCTTATTTAAAACAGGAAACAGTTACATTTCATTGTTATTTATAGACAGTAGGAATTTCATTTTGGAAATCATTTTGATTAACTGCTAAGATTTATTCATGAAAAATTAATAATTTCTTGGGGTGAAACTGATAATACTTTTTTTTATTAAAATAATTTACATCTAGGGGTATGGAAAGGGGGGCTGGTTTTTTTTGGTTTTTTTTCAATAATATTACAAATATATATAAAGTTCACCAGTCTGAAAATACATGGTTAAATGGATTTTAATTCTGAAAAAGTCATGTTTATTTAATTCCTTTATTATTTCCATCATAATCAGAAACAAGCTACATGTAAGAGGTATTTCAAACATATATTTTTGGCTTTTATATAAGAACATTCAAGACTATTAATATGTATGTGCCTGTAGTAAAACAAACCTGGTAGAGCCTAAAAAAAATTCTACAGGGCCCTTGAAAAAACTTTTGGATCCAGGCTGGCCTTGAGAGAAAATGTTAAGTATTGTTCCTGACTGTATTGCAGATTTATGTGAAGTTTTTAAACTGACATGCACAATTCATTTCACAAGTGTAATAAAAATAATTCTAGAAAACAATGCTGCGCATCGCGTTGCAAATTCATCTTAGACCCACCATGCATCAAGAATTTTCTAGGGAAGACACTGAATGATTGACATTACATTAAAAAAAAACGATTTTAAACTTTACTTTGATATGATATGAATTTGATGTTCGGATGTAACTGTTAAATTGGCAGTGCATCATTCAAAGTGTGGACATCAGCGTGCTCATATCTGTTTTCACATTGTTCTAACCGGATGTTGACTTGACAATGGTAAAGCATGGACCATAAACGGATACGTGAAATCCGTGTACGTTCACAAAGCATGACTGAGTGAAGAAGCTCTTTCCACGTTATTTCTTTAACAAAATACTTGAAATGAACGTTAGATACAGGAATCAAATAATTTTAGCATTTTTGAAGAAATGTAGGATGCATAATTAAATTTCCCACCTGTGCACATGCGCATACATGTTCTAGTTCATACGACGTAGTTCTGACGATTTTTCATTTAAAACCATTTTAAATTTTTCATCAAATCATATTGAGAAACTAATTTCTAATAATTTTAATCTTTTGGACTAAATCAATTTAAAACAAACCGCTGAAAAGTAAGAAAAAAAATTGTGAATAAACCGATCAATTTATACGATGTCCGGTACTGAACATAGTTCACCTGTCACCTGAACAGGTAGATTTCAGCTGTCCAACTGTCACGGAATAGAAGTTCAGCTAAATTAGCCTTGATTAAAATTAGAAAGTATTGAAGTAGGTGTTGTTTTGATAGTAATTAATCATCATGTCACATTTATGACCGGAAATGTGTTGATGTTAAAGGCAAATTTGGTTGGGCCAAAAAGATTGTGAATTATGTGAAAAAGACCGAAAAAGCCTTGAAAATTAAAAAGTATATGACCGTTTCATGCTTTGCCCAGTCGGACTTTTACTGGACATTATACAAATGACCGGAATATATGACAGTTTTGGAAGCCCTGTTTGACACATCTTGTTGAAAGTAAATTTCAGAAGAAAGACATAGTGAAGCTGTGACTTTGATGGAGAGTTGTCTCATTGGCACTCATACCACATCTCCTTATAAATATATATTAAGTATTGAGAATGAAATATTGTATTGATTGATTGATGAAATTTTAAAGAAGAAAATGGAAGCATGTCTGTTCAAGATTTACTTATAAATTCTACTGGCAAAATCAACCAACCAACATTTTTGTTATTTTCTTTATTTGAATTTTCACTGACATGACTGATATTGTGTACAATTACTTTTTAAATAATATGAAATATGAATTTATAGGGTCTCCAATGGTAACAGGATGTTTTATGGAGATAGTAAACATTCTAGAAATACTTCCAGATAAGGCATTAACAGAAATTGCTGAATTTTATCTACTGAAATTGAACCTGAGGTAAATATATGATATCTAATTCAATGTCTTGAATTTTTGAAATGCCATTTTGTATATAAACCATCAGGAAATATCATTCAATAATTTAAAAACAATAATATTTTTTTTATTTCCCTATTTTGGAAAAAAGAAATTCAGCTCCAAACAAGACTTTTACAGGCAACAGACATACTTCATTACAGGTATTTTAGTTAAATTTTGGATAAAGATTACTATTTTTTAGTCCTTGCATACTGGAGTTTATTGTTGACAGAAATTTTTTGACAATTCAATAAAACCTTCCCGTACAGAAATTGCTAACACAAGCACATAAGTTTCACATGTGAAGCACATGAGATGCAAGTAAGAATTGTATGCAAATCAGGTTGCTCATATCTATATTGTGCTATTTGAAGAAAGGCATTGTTGAAATCTGATAAAACCAGTGTGGCTGTGGTTAATTATTTGTAAGTTATCATTTCTATTTCATTATTTTCATTTTTGTGTCAGATTTTGAAATATATTACAATTTTAAGTCCTTTATGGGAATATATATACAGTATATACAGGTTGCTTCAAAATAAGTACTACATGTATAAAGATTTTTCCTTTTAAACTTTTTGAAATACAGTACTTATTAATCAAAGACATTCATTGTGTACTAAACTTGCAAGTCCCTCTATTAGTTTTATAATGTAATGTTATGTTTTTAGTCATGATCATGATTATTGTTTGAATAATTTTTTTTTTTTTTTTTTTTTTTTTATGAAAATCATAATTAACCCTTTCGCCGACGAGTCCCGGTTTACCGGGATTCACGCTTCAGACAGCTGACGATGAGTCCCGTTTTACCGGGATCGGAATACCTCTTTTATGTTTCCCGCTCAAACAGTGCAAACGTTGGTTATCTTTCTTTGATGGATAACCCGGATGAAAGTGTAAACATGCCGGTTCCGTTTGTTGAAAACCGTGTCAAAATCAGAGGAAATTTACGGAATTTACGAGAATTTGAAATGAGGGAACATTTTTTTTGAAAGAATATGGAAGAATTGAAGCCAAACTAGTATACTTTTTTGACATAAAATGTCGTTTTATGTACAAAACAGTTGGAATGGACATCGATCAGTGTGAGGAATTTGTACAGCCTCATAAAATTTTTCAAAATTTTGCCGTTTTGGGTTAAAAAATTACGATTTGGGGTGAAAGAGTCGAATTTTGAGAATTTCACCTTGATAATGACGAAAATTTGAAAATTATGATATTTAATGAAGAAAAAATTGTCAAAACATGAACAAAACTGTGAACATGGTCTTAGTGAATAAAATAAATACACAAATAACTATAAACAAGTTTTTATTGACATTTATTATGAATATTTCCAACTTGAGTAATAGTAGCCAGGGACGCCATCGTCTCAGAGTAGCTTCTGTCTGGGCAGCAATCGGTGAAAGGGTTAACTGACAATAATTAAAGAATAACTCTTTTAACATGATGTATCAGTTATTTTATTTTCAATTGAATTATTTAAGATTTTCATTTAAATTTGAAAAATATTCCTTTTTTAAAGCAGCCATTTTGTTTTGGTCAACTATAATATTCACGTGTGCAACATGTTAGCAACTGCTCATATGAGCAATCTAATAAAATGCACATGTGAAACAAGAGCTCATATGAGCAGTTGCACATGAGGTTTTTAACATGCAAATTAGGTTAGTTTCATATGTGCAATTTTTTTGCTCACAAAATGCTCACCTAATTTGCATGTTAAAAAACTCGTGTGCAATCATGTTAGTTTCTAACGTGAGCATCTTGTGTGCAACATGTTAGCACTTTTTGGTAAGGGTTCTGCTGAGCCAATAAAGTAGATTACAACTTAACAGGTGGACTTGAATAGGTCCATGTTTGTTATTTATTTTCAATTAGTATCTATGTATGTAAACTTGTATTAAGAGAACTATTGCTAGTGTTGTATGCAGTAAATCTCTTGATTTAGTGTCCAATATCCAAGCTTAAGCAGCCATAGGGAAAGGCTATAGATTTCTACAAAATTCTATATGCTCAGAATTGACACAACAAAGTTGTATGTAGTGCTAAGTGATATCAAAGGTCTTCTTTGACATGAAGAGTAATACGTCATCATGATTGAAGTACAGTAAAACCTGTATAAACCGGCCGGCTACGGGACTTTGAAAAAGAGTCGGTTTGGACAGTGAGCCGGTTTATTCAGGTTTCCGTTTTGACCGGAAGTTAATGACTTGTGAAGTCCGATATTTTGCATGTAAACGTTCTCTCTGTCAGATTGTAAATTATATCTGATAAATTAAAATACTTTCACTTCGTTTTTCATTGTTTTGCTTTTGCATCATAATACTCGCGTTGTTTGGATTGTGAGACGAGAATTTCGATTTTCTTCCATGATCGTTAATTTGAAACGTTTGAATTCCATGGCCGATTAAAAAGCCAGAATATTATCAAACATAATTTCATCACTATCGAAACGTTGTCGTACAGTGTACAATATCAATTGATTGTTGCCATCCGGGTGTTTTTCATTATCAAGGTCATGTGTTTAGGGGTTCACAACAGGGAACCCAGGATTTCGAAATCACGATGTAAATTTCTTACTCCGCGATTTTTTAAATTTGTTCATCCTAGTTACAACGTAAGTTCAATCAGAGATATATTCGATGTGTCTTTTCGTTTAATTGACACGTTTATAATGTTTTAATTAATAATACAGCTCACTCCTGTACGATTGTCAGTTCACAGTTTAACACCTGACTAATTGATTATCCTGAAAAGCCATATTGTATAAATAGATATGTTTTGATCGATTTTTAGTGGAAGAAGACGTCAAGTCTTCTGAAGACTTAAGGGGCTGACCATTGGCATTGAGTCTCCGTATGCCGCATTCATTTCGTGTATTACAATTTCAAAACAACTTAGATTCCTGACACCGATTTTTACACATGATTAGGCATCTGAATCATTTAATTTGTAAATTATGATTGTAAAACAATCACTATCGTAAATATGACCCTTTTATTTATGTAAATTATTAGATTTCATCTCATCCACATGTACGTTATTTGTTTACTTGTAACAGGATGTTTTAACTGTAGATATTTGTATTACGCATGCATGAATTTGGTATCGGGACAACTCGCCCTGTTTACAAGTTCGCCCTTGAAGTTACGAATTTGCAATCCTGCAGACAAGAAGATTTTGTTTTTATATAAATAAAAAGGATATATAAAGTGTTGTCTTTATTCATGGTTTTCCTTTGTCATGTGAATTAGATGCCCTTCGTAACATACATGTGAACCTCCCGTTTAGGAGAAAAAACTCCCGTGTATGAAATTTTTCAGACGCCATATTTGATCATTTCTTACTACTGTACGGGTGTAATTGACACCTGTGTTAAATTTTACCTGAACATCAAAGAAGATGTATAATTATATGGCTTCACTTGACAGCTTGGGTGTCAAACATACTGGTAATCAACGATGTTTACCTCCGGCTAACTGCCGTTGTGTTATCAAAACGATGTGTATTGGGAATATTGAAATACTTTTTTGTTACTTCCCTTTGTTTTATCCTGTTTTCAGTTATTTTGCTTTTAAAAATGTAAATTGTAAAAAGACTATAAATGATTAATATTTTAATCAAATAATCATAAAAGAATGTTGATTAAAGGAATTTAAATGATTTTGGACAAATAAAAAAATTAAAATTTATAAATTATTTTAGCAATCTAGACCTCCTTTCAAGGATTAAATTGAAGTTTATATCATAATTTTGTTTACCACAGAATGTTTTTCTAATTAATTTACGATGTTGCAAATATACATGTGGAGCTTATTTCTTTCTTATTTGTCTATACATTTACAAATGATAAGGAGATGAAGACATGAACAAAAATATATACAGATAAGATATATAAATATAATGATTCATTTGCTAGCAGTGAACAATCATTTGTCAAAAACAAAACAAAACAAAACAAGAAACAGATTCTTCTTATTATTTTATTTTATTCAAATAGAGAGGCAATAATGGAACTATAAAGATTACAATTTGATGGAAATTTGAAGAAAAAACACAATTTCTACATCATTTGGTTACATTTATGACAAAATTTATGTCGATAAAAAAACATGATGTTTTGACCATTCAGTACTTAACCCTTTCCTCCATAATGACGCTTTTTGACGCCACCCCCTTTACTCCATAATGACGCCTTTTGACGCCTGTGTAGTACCTCAGTTGAAACACTTTGACTACAAAGTGTCTGCAGTAGACTCAATAAAATTTGTATCCAATATGAAAAGGAATATCATAGGAATATTCTACTTAAATTTATTTAATGAAATATTTGTTTTTTGCAATGCATTTTAATACTTTAAAGCCTATTTTCAGCATTTTATTGAAAAATTCTATTTTGTGTTCATTTTTTATAGTGGGTTGTGATGATCTTCCAGTTAGGTTACCCTCATTTGGAGTGTTGTTCCCAACCTGTTAAAGGTCCATCTTTGTGCATAATTCAAAATTGGAAATTTCAACAAGCATCTAATATTCTTAATCTGGAAAATAAACCCTGGTCTGCTAGCTTCATGTATATTTTTTCTACCGATTTAATATATAACTAGAATCATGCAAACAGACTTAAGGAAAAGGCATGTAAGTTCATCATACAAATATGACACTTTTTCTAGACAATCCAGATCTTGCAAAATACGTCGCTAAAAATTGTAACCTTTAAAATTGTTGTGCAGTAAAAACCCATATGGGAACTTTCAAAAGTTGGCAGGTATGTAACAAGTCTTACTATTTTTATGCTCCATTTACATGTATGGGCAATATGTTTTCTAGTCTGTCCGTCCGTCCTGCTTCTGGTTATAAAGTTTATGGTCGAGGTAGTTTTTGATGAAGTTGAAATCCAATCAACTTGAAACTTAGTACACATGTGTTCCTCTTGATATGATCTTCTTAATTACTGCCAAATTAAAGATTTTACCTAATTTTCATAGTCAACTGAACATAGAAAATGATTGTACGGATGGGAAATCCATGTACTTATGACCTTTTCTTGTTTGAAGAAAAAAAATACATTTTAACGATATGGAACAAAGCAGCCTGGGTAAGTGGGGCTGCTTTTATGGTAATTCAAGTTACCTTTTATTCACCTTCTTCCACTTCAGAGCTATCAGCTCTTTGATTAAATTAATTGGACAAACCGGTTTTGACAGGTCATAATTAATGTAATTAAGAGTATTGGGACTGCATAATTAGACCGGAATTCGGAATACACAGGGTCCGGTTTACAAAGGGTATTTTAACAAACACTTTGAAGGGGAAAAAATGGGACTATCATTTTCGGCCGGAATGGACAGAAAACTGGTTTATTCAGGGTCCGGTTTAATCAGGTTTGACTGTAATTACTGTTTGAAGATTTATAAAACAGGCTTTGATAAAACAATGGTCTGGATCTGAGAGTTAATATGGGATTACTTGTGTTATGGTGTTCTGTAATAATTATAAGCTTGAGTTTATGATTAAGGAATGTAGACATGAACTTTAATTGTTTTCATTAATTATCTTTCAGACTGCAGGAAAACAGACAGTCAACTGTTATCATGTTAGATGCATTTGGATCAATGGAAACAAATATAAGTAGAGAGATCATTGCCAACATGATTTTCCTCCAACCTAATCCAGATCCTGACCTTATTGTCCAGTACATGATACATATTGTCAGTTCTCATCAGCCACCACATCCAGTAAGTTGAAATGATATGAAAAATATTTATTTAAATTTCAATTGCTAACTCAGGGTTCTCACTAAGGCGAGTCCACGAGTCCTGGACTCATCAAAATCTGTCTGGACTCACCATTTTTAAAACTGATGAGTCCACAGATGCATCAAGATTGAAAAATTTTGTATAAACTGAACACAGTTAAACACAAATATCATCATTTTATAGCAAAAGTTTAAAAGGGATCTGAATTTAATGGCATTTAATTGCTCTGTTAGTAAATGGAGACTAAAATATTACATTATATTGCAATAAAATGTTTTCTTCTTGCTGTTAGACTCATCATGGCTAAAAATGAAGAGTCCCTGGACTTGCCTTCAAAAATCCTTAGCGGGAACCCTGAGTGAGGCTTAGTAACTTGAACTTATGTCAATTGGCAACTCCAATTAAAATGTGTGAGAGCCAAGTTATAATAAAAGTAATTAAGTGTGAATCTACTTGAACTTATATATATAAAAGATTGAGACTTTATTTTGTGATAAAATTCTGTGACCTTTGTATTTATCTTATTTTCATTAACTTTCCTGTCGATTTTGTCACTTTTTCCACTGAATTTAACTTCACACCAAAATTTTCAAATTGAAAGCTTTGCTTCCAAATGACAACAGTGAATAATTATATAAAATTGAGAATGGAAATGGGGAATGTGTCAAAGAGACAACAACCGGACCATACAGCACACAACAGCCAAAGGCCACCAATGGGTTTTCAATACAGCGAGAAACTCCAACATCTGGACTAGTCCTTCAGCTGGCCCTACACAAATATGTTCTAGTTCAATGAAAATGAACGTCACACTAACTTCTAAATTATACACAAGAAACTAAAATTAAAAATATGTTTACATAGGAAAAATAAGTTGATATCATGCAGCTGGTTTTTCACTGTATACTCTTTGGTCTGTTACTATACTTGCTATGTATCAAAATAATATTTGTTTAAATTTATTTCATACTCAAATTCAGGTTATTCTTCAAAGTATGGAAGATATTTGTTTTCACCCAGAAAAGTATCCAGCATCATTCTATGTTGGAAACTTATATGATAGAGTTATGTTAGCCATGGGAGCTGCTGCAAAGAAATTATATGATGGTGGTGAAAAAGAGAGAGCAATGAACATAACTTCCAGAGTACAGGTTTTATTAGGGATGCATGGTGAGAAATTTAAGTATTAATTGACAAATGGGGGGGGGGGGGGTATATTAATTTCCCATACCCATTCCTTCTTCCATTTTTCCTCATTTTCATGGTAGTGATTTGGCCATGCACCTTCAGTTATGTGACATGGTTAAAATGTTTTAGCTTATGTCATTTTGATTTATCACAATTGCACTTATGAAATTTTATGCAGGAGATATACTTTCTGTGTCAATTTATATTAAGTATGGACAATGCAAATGGAATTTGAATAGAAAACATGTTTCAATATTTATCATACCAGGTTGACAACAAAAACTGAAATTGACTTCTATTTTAGATGATTAAATTTTTCAATTTGTATTCTGATTTCTAAATGTTAGATCCCTGGTTGTACAGACAGAAACGATCAACACAGTCAGAAGTAGAACAAGAAGAATATGATAAGAAGCATGTGATTCTGTTGGAAACCCTTGGAAATGCTGCTATTGACCATTCCTATGAGTTTATTGTTTCTCATATCAATGCTACCAACTCACCATGGATCAAAAGAGCAGGTGTACATGCCCTCAGGAAATATGACACTGAAGTGGTAAAGATTTGTGCAGATTTATAAAAAAAAATATTCTTAATAGAAGTCTTCTTCTTTTAATATCACTTTTAAGTTGTGAAAATTTGTTTTAATGGGAAATATATATTGTATATAAAGTTGAAGACTTGGAACTTCTACGGTATTTTACACTTTTGTGTCTTTTTTTGGGAGACACTAGTTTAAATTTGTAGGTCTTCAGCTATGAATTAAATAATCTTTGGAAAACAAGATTATTCTCGTATTTTTATATATATATACATATATGATGCAATAAGAAATTTTGGAAGAAAAAAAAATATTTTACATGATCATTTACATTTAGAAATCCTTCCAAATTTTTGGTTTCTATTGTAGGCAGTTGAGGCAATATTCAAAGCAGCCATGAATGATGAGAATGAAGAAGTGAGATATGAAGCTAATCTAATCTATCAGGCTCATCAAAAGTCAGTTTATAATAGGTAAAACGTTATGGTGTATAGAAGTGATGCATTTCACATTGTATAATTTCTTACTTGTGAGTAAAAGAAATGAATTTTGAATGCACATAAAGTAGACAGCGGTTGGTTAACCAAACCATAGTTTATAATTCTAATAAAAAAATACCAAGAGGTCAACATACAGTGACCAATATTGACCAACCATGTCTGCAGTATGTCAAGATTTATATCCCATTAAAAAAAAAGTTAATTAATTTAAAACAGGCTATAAAATCTCTGCCATAGACATCAATTTTCCTTATTACATGTGTAACCATTGACAAGTATCCATACTTGGGACAGGCAAATAACTGAATCAAAATTAAACTTTGCTGATATTTGTATAAAACAAGTGTTTAATTGCAAATATAAAAAAGAAGATGTGGTATGATTGCCAATGAGAAAACTATCCAGAAAAGACCAAAATGACACAGACATTAACAACTATAGGTCACTGTACGGCCTTTAACAATGAGCAAAGTCCATACTGCATAGTGAGCTATAAAAGACCCCGATAAGACAATGTAAAACAATTCAAACGAGAAAACTAACGGCCTTATTTATGTAAAAAAATAACGAAAAACAAATATGTAACACATAAACAAACGACAACCACTGAATTACAGGCTCCTGACTTGGGACAGGCACATACATAAATAATGTGGCGGGGTTAAACATGTTAGCGGGATCCCAACCCTCCTCCTAGCCTGGGACAGTGGTATAACAGTACAACATAAAAAGAACTATAAAAATCAGTTGAGAAAGGCTTAACTCATCAGATGGACAAAAATACAAGTGGACGTGCAAAGTTTATATTCAGTTATCTTTATATACATGAACAGAAATACTCTGGAAAATAAGTTGGTTTACTGCATCTTTATGAATGAATATGACACCTTCAGTTATTATCACATCGGTTTTGAAAAGTTCAGTCCTATTTATATACATATGCATCATTATAAGTTTATCTCAAATATATCTGAAAAAGGGTAATTAAAATAAAACACATCTTCAATGAAAAAAGAACACTATGGAATAATTAAATAGTGAAGAGGAAATATAATAAAACATTTGAATACAAGTACATATATCTCTATAGTAATAATTGTAAATAAGCAATTTTATACAGATATTCTAGAATTCGAAATCCTGCCATGAATACCACCAGTGTATCTGAAGAGCAGACATTGGGACCTCACAGAAGACAAAAAAGGAGTTTCTTTGAAGGATTACAATTTAAGCTTCAGGCTCCATCAGTAGACTGGAGGAAAGTTCTTGGTTCCAGTAACCTTGGAGGGTCATTTGGATTCATTATGTCGAATTATCTAGCTTTGAAAATAGGTAAATAAATTGTTACCTTTTCATGTTTACAACTGAAATTATTTATGTGTTATCCTATTTCTTTTAAAAAAGCATTTTTTTTCCTTTACCAATTATTATAAAGAGCTTTTTGGAAAATATCAGGTGTTAAAAGCAAATTTTACTTTATACATTTATACTCCAAAGATTCTATGATTGAGTCACTTGTAGCAGCTTATTTCATGTTTAATTTTAATATCAATAGGATAATCCTCACATTTTTAGGCAACAAAAAAACAAGAGATACTATATATTAGCCTGGGGTCCTGGCTAATCTTGTCAGTATAGCCAGGCGTGTATCAATGTACTGCCTGTCAATGATTGGTTAATACTAATTTTGTCCTCAATGTTTGTTTTACATCTGTATCCAATCAATTCTTGTTTAACATCAATTAGTAAAAATTAGACTGTAATTTTTTTTCTTTATGAATTGATGTATAGTGTTATCATATCTAATTAGTAGTATGATGATAATTAGTAAGCAGAAAAGGGTTAATTCTTATCAGCAATCGCCTGGTGAGAAAGTTAAAAGTTTAAGATTTCACATGTCCAAGGTGTCAATTGGATTCCAATTGTACTGATTTACATCAAACATCAAAATTTATGCAAATATTTATTCAGCCTCACTTTAGATTCAGAGTCAACTGGCACTGAATCGATCACACGTTCCCCACCTGGCCCTTACGACGTGCAGCTAGATTGGGCCGGATCCCAGGCTATACTATATATTTGATACCAAGCATTATATTAATGAGCTATACTGTGTGACACATATTCTTCTTGTTTGTTGCACACATATATGCCATTCATATTTGTGCACTTATAATAAAATTGAGAATGAAAACAGGGAATATATCAGAGAGACAACTACCTGACCAAAGGGCAGATAGCAGCCAAAGGCCACCAATAAGAATGTTAATTGCATTTCATTCATGATATTTATTTCATATCAAAGCTTCTGGACATTTGGTGACAAGCTTCATAGTTGTACAATTTTGGACCCAATATTTCCTGTTTGATAGGTACATGTAAGTTCTGTCTATTGATTCATGAACAAGATTTTTTTCATTAAGGAAGAACATGCAATCACAAATTGTTGATAAATGAAATTTGTAATGATTTTATATCTTTCTTCACAGCTCCATTGTCAGGGTATGTTAAAGTTAATGTCCATGATGAAGCCTATGCCAGACTCCATTTAGGAATGATTGGAGTGAATGTGGATATATTACTTGCAAGAATCTGTTTCAAGGGGGAAACATCATACAATCTTAATATTCTACAGGTAGTTTTATATTCTTTTGAAAATGATATTTCAGAGTGAACTCATGAAAAGTTTGATAAAAAAAAAACAAAAAAAAGGATGTCATTAACCCTTTCACCAAAGAGTCCCTCTTTACCAGGATTCACGCTTCAGACAGCTGATGATGAGTCCCGTTTTACCGGGATGGGAAAACCTCTTTCATATTTCCCGCTCAAAACAGTGCAAACACGAGTTATCTTTCTTTTTTGAAAACCTGGATGAAAGTGTAATCATGGCGAATTTACGGAATTTACAAGAATTTGAAATGCGGGAACATTTTTTTAAAAAGAATATGGAAGAATTGAAGCCAAACTAGTATACTTTTTTGACAAAAAATGTCGTTTTATGTAGGAATTTGTACAGCCTTATTAAATTTTTTCCAAATTTTGCCGTTTTTAGTTTAAAAATCACGATTTTGGGTCAAAGAGCAGAATTTTGAGAATTTCGCTTAGATAATTATGACGAAAAATTTGAGAAATTTGAATAATTAATGAAGAAAAAGTTATCAAAACATCAACAAAACTGTGAACATGGTGTTAGTGAATGAACATGATGAAATAAAGACACAAATAACTACAAACAAGTTTTTATTGACATTTATTATGAAGATCTCCCACTTGAGTAGTAGTAGGGAAGCCATTGTCTCAGAGTAGCTTCTGTCTGGGCAGCTATTGGTAAAAGGGTTAAGGGTCAAAGACTTGAAAAGGAATGAACTGATGGAAGCTTAGAGGCTGAAGGATATGAATTTTGGTTGTGAAATTTTGTCTTTCTGTGCACGTGGGAAATGAGTTATAATGGTTGCAGAATGATTCAAAACCTTAAAATGTCTTTTGACATACTTTTTTCTCTCAAATTATCATGACATGTTTATATTTTAGGAAGGCGATTTTAAAGTTCTGTCCAAACTGGCAACAAGATTTGATCAAGTGATACCATCAATTCTAGGAGGTGTCAATGCAGGAATAAAAATGATTAAAGATTTGATAGAAGGAAAAATAAATTTGAATGATCTGGTATTAGCTTTTGTTGACTCATTAATGCAGCTTCCTAAAAAGGTATTTAAAGTAATAAGATTAGGACTCTTTAAGAATTGATTGATGAGTTGTTTCTCTAAAAGTTGTTGCAAAGGTTTTTTAAACGTTTAGACATTAAATTTTTTTAGAATATTCAATAATCCCATTCTGACTGAACACAGTAATATATTTATTGTATGTAGTCAAAATATTACACCCCTATTCAATAAGTTGATGCCAGATGGGAGAATTCTAGGTGACCATATTCAGATGCCCAAGTATACCCTGGGTTGTTTACAGCTAAATTAAAGTATGCATAAACTCATTCATGAATAAAACAAATAAATTAATTTACTCTCTCTACAAAGATGGTGTAAACTGGTTTGTGTCCATCCTTCTATCTGTATTTCAGTCTTTTTTATTGAATTTTGTTAATCTATTCTCTGGAACTACAAATTAGAGCTTGCTGAAACTTGATACCAATCTTTATTTGAGCATGTTCTACAGTGTAATGCTTTTCCAGATTCATTCCTTAACCATCTACTGTTTACCAATATATATATATATTTTCTTACTCATAATAGCAAAGTAACAAATTTTCATCACATTGTTCTCTGCAACTACAATCAGGACTTTCTGAAAATTTTGTTATCAATGTGGTAGCATGCTATACCATGTGATGCATTATCAT
Source organism: Mytilus galloprovincialis (assembly GCF_965363235.1). NCBI lineage: Eukaryota > Metazoa > Mollusca > Bivalvia > Mytilida > Mytilidae > Mytilus > Mytilus galloprovincialis. Next base: position 38,909,297 of record NC_134850.1, on the reverse strand, counting down.
ATCCATTGCTTCATTTAGTTTCATATATATGTCTGATATTTTAAATTCATACTATTTTTAAACATACAAGGTAGCAGATTTAAGAAGTGTGTCCAAGAAAGCAATGAAAAGACTTGGTGATTATGATCCAAAAGAACTGCCATCTTTTCTAAAACCTGTAAAAAATTTAGTTGCCAGAGTGGAAAAATTTCTCAATAACTTGAAAACTGATGTTCGTGTATTTTTTAGTGTAAGTATAATTGAGAATTATATAATGATCTAGAATTTAATTTTAACTGAAGACATTCATGTTTCACTGCAACATCTCTTTAATTTTATACTTAACATGTTTTAGCTTTATAATTCTATAAATAATGCAAATGAAGTTAAACATGGTTGTAATTATCTTTTTCAAGAAACTGTTTCAGAGGTCAAGGTCAAAGTCAATAAAATATACTGAAATTTTTGCAAGAAAGTTGATACCAAAAGCTTAATCAAATACTACAAATTGGATTGTAACCTTACCTGAGAGCATTGTCACAAATTACTCAGATTCAGGTCATTATATCAAAGGTCAAGGTTAAAGTTACATAGCAGATGATTTCACTTTATATTGTTATGTCTAAAGTCAAGGTCAAATTTTCTACAAAAAAAGATAAAAATTTGTTTGTGAAAATAGTTTTAGGATGTTTTATATTGGACTACATGCAGCCTTACTTGATATGTTGTTACATTTGATAAAAGGAGGCAGATAAAGTAAAACTAATTGCCATTGAATAGCTGAATACTGCTGAAAGTGGTGTTCAACAACATTCAATCAATCGCTCTAGTTTACATTTCATTCAGTGTATTGACCTTGTGTTATTAAGGCTTGTGTGGTGATAGGTCCATCACCTTCTTTGTTTATCATCATGGCATTAATGCCTACCTCATGAAAGTATTGTTCAGGTTGTTCTGACAAATCATGACAGAACTGCTTATACACTTATCACAAGCAGCAATCACTTGATAGAATCTTTAAAAGATGTAACATTATACTTGCAGCAACTATATGAAACAGTCACCATAACAATTCCTGAGAATGCTAGAATTATTTTCAAGTCTTTAAAGGATATTGTTGATGGACTCAGGACAATCATTAAAGATCCTGTGTCATCTATAGCAAAAGTAGGAAAGGGAGCTGTACAGTAAGTAATTATGTTTTTTTATATGTATGTCAGTGGATACTTTATTAAGTCATACTATTGTCCACGGTGTTTATCATTTTCAAATGTTGTACAACAAAATCTTGTTTTTACTGAATCTCGTAAAATGTTCCCTAATCTTAGAATAGTATTTCACCTAAATGTCATATTTGCACAACCTAGATCGTGAAAAATAAATTGAGAAAACGTATTTGGGCTAAGCTCTACAATAACGAAAAATATAGAATGCAAAGAGTGAAAAAAAAACGGTTTGGTTTTTTCTTTTTTTCCCCCTTTTACAGTTATGATACGGGGGACAAGCATAGTGATTTAATTCAATTTATAAAGTTAATCTTTACAAACTAAATGTTTTTCATAAACATGAATTTTAATGTAAAAAATAACAAATTTTGAGCAGCTCAATGTCTTTTCTATTTTTAGAATTTTCATGTCAGTTAAGAGACTATTAGAGGCCAAAAATAAAACACAAGAAGCACTTTCAAGTCTTAAAGGTTTGTAAATAAAATAGAAAGATAATGAACGTAATCTTGTACTTCATAACAAATAAGAACAAAATTTCACAAGAAGTTATTCATCATATAAACTATTTGATATTAGTTCAAATATAAATGAGAGGTGACTTTGTGACCTTTTGTCATGCATGTATCTAATTTATAATGTTAATATCATTTAAACTTATAAAGCAAGAATGGAGAAATATTATTTTGCAAGAAAACATTTTTTGCTGCCATGTGTAAGAGTGTTATGCCTCCGCAGCTTGGGAAGGCAGCACTTAAAGATTTATACAAATCTTTCTTTCTAGTTCAGATGTATTTCTTTTCTTTTACTTAAGTTTGCCTCAACCAAATGTAATAAAACTTGCACAATGCTTATTATCACCAAACACATATCAACTTTGAATTTGGGTGGTGTCACTTTACTGTTCTGAGAGTTGGGTCCCTTTACTAATGGAAAAATTGCTTAATCAAACGTTAATTTTGAACTAGTCCATTTGACTCTTGCACATTTACAATTGGGGGCATTTGTTTCTCATTGACACTTTCTTTTTTTATTTAAACTATTTCAGATTCAAAGCTATACTGGTTGGAACTGACTGAAATACAAGAAATAGTTGACCTCTCAGCAGTAGTGATGAATTCTGTTGCAGCTAAAAGTAAAAGTTGGATTGAAGAAACTATTGAGGAGGCAGAGGATAATGTGAAACAATTTACTAAAGGAAAGATGTCTATGGTAGGCCCTGGCAACATCTCACAAAATACATCATACTTACACCATCCAGCACTAACTCCATTATGGGCTGATTCAGAAAATACAATGTCCCTCCCAGGGACAACACATTTTTTTTTAACCCCAACCATTCCCAGAAATGAAAATATATTTGAACAACAACTCCCTTTGCATTTTGGTATTAAATACAACTACCAACATAATAAAATAGAAAAAGGCTTCCCTGGAGGGGGGCATAGTATTTTGTGGAGCATCCCTAACTAACTTCAGAACTACTTCAAATTATAAGTTCATACAATTAGCTATAAGATTTTCTTCAATTGGGTTGTTGCTATAAAATTTATTTGGAGATAGTAAAAGAAATTGAATTAAGGATGTACTTAGGTGAGGTTAGGTGAAAATTAAGAAATTAAGAAATTAAAATTGATACTATAAGCTGGTAGAGCATCTATTAAGAATAAAGATAAGCTAAAAATATTGATAGGTCATGGACCCCCTTTTCGAGATATTTGAGATTTAAAATATGGCGGGAAAAGGCTGACTTGGACTTTTACCTTATATATGCATTGGTACTATTTGGGTCTCAAAACAAAAGAAAGAAAATTAAGAATCTTCTAAAATTTTGGTACATGACCTTTCATGAGCTATTAAGTCTTATATGAAAAAATAAAAGGGTGTTTTGGGGGAAAATATTTTACATTGTATTGTATGGAAAAACACCAAGGAGTCCGAACATTTAACACAAATTCCAAAACCTCACCTAAGTACATCCTTAATGGGAGGCTATAAATTTACAGGGGAGATAACTCAAAACAAATTATACATTAGCAATGTCCTCCAGTGTTTTCAGGTTACTTTAATTTAAATGACAATAATATTAATCTCTTTTAAGAAGTATTAAACGGTAGGGGTAAAAGCACTACAATGATATGTTTATCCTTATTGTTGCTTTAGTAATTTATGTGATCCCAGCTTACAATGCAGAAAGTAATTTTGAAAACAAAATTGATCATGATAAAAGTATCCATATGATTATTTTTGTCATGTGAGTGATTCAGGCTTTTTGGAGACTTTTGTTTTAAATTTAGAAATTTTTTGGCTCAAAACTTGTTCAGTTGTATGGGATAAACAATGACAGCATTGTCTTGAAAAAATTGCACTGGCATTTCACAAACTTCAACTTTAAAAAATTACTTTTCATTGTAATTTACACATGTGGAAAGAAGATGATTTAGGGTTAAAAAAATTTAAACTGTTTACAAAAAGACTCTTAAATAGTGAGTTTACAACAAAAGTGCCTACTATTAGCATTCAATGTAAATTCATACAAGAGATAAAGGAATTTATATGATTTGGCTTATTTGTATTTTTTAAATATATTTGTATTTTATTCTTTTTTAAGCATGATGTAAGACAGAGTATTATAAATGATATGAATACCATGGTGGATGAACTGATGTCCTCTTTACAAGGACTTACTGGTTTTGCTAATCCTTTCTTAGACAAGTACCAACAGTTTTTCTCATTGGTCAAATCTGTGAAGGAAGCATATGCAATTTTGAAAGAAGGGTAAATGAATTTAGAGAAATATTTTTGATTTTTTTGAGATATTGAATTGTTTTCTAGAACCTATTTTCAAAAATTGTAAAAAGATGTCTTTTTATATAGTTTCATGCAAATGTGCTTGATTAATGTACATTTCTTGGAGATATTTGATAAAGTAGTTCTAAACCTAATCATTGAATCTATAATATACCAATATATATCTATATTTGATTTAGTTCTATAATAATGTTTATATTTTCTGTTAATAATTTTAGTTATGAAACTGCAGTGTCAACACTTGCTTCTATCTTTGGTCCTGGTGCACACCCAAATTTCCCTAATGTCACACGTTTAAAAGGATCTGGATGCAACTATGATGGTTTTTATCCTGCTGGTAGTGAGGGAGGAGTTGACCTAGAAATTGAACCTGATAAAACAGTTAGTATTGTAAATAATAAAATGCATGGAAAGATCCCAAATAACATAAAATACAACCAGTTTTGAAATAATGTCAGTCAGCCAATTTGTTGAAGACTCATGTGAAAGATTCTATATAAGTTTTCCCCTGATTCTTTTGAAATAGAGGAATAAGAAATAGTTTATTTTCTTTCTGACTCTATTTGTTTTCCGACTCAGACTTTAACCTTATATTGAGCATTGGCAATATTTAGGTCTGAAACTGTAAGTAAAGAAATCGAGAACCTGCTTAAATGACCTTCATTGGTAATGACCTTATTGTGTATATGAGCTATTGAAGTCTTCGCAGTGACACAGGGCAAAATATGTTTTCCTGTATCCTAGAGAAAAACCCAACAGTCTGAACATCTGACAAAAATTCCTAAAAGTTATTTAAACCATATTAAATCACAGAATGTTTTATGTCGACTGTTAATTTTGTAATCCGATGATATGAAATATGCTTGTAAATACCTTAATTGTCCTCTTATCAATTTTACATTGAAAATTTTATTTTATGATATGGGGTATTGCAAGCATGTTTACTATGGCTTCTTGATATAATTAAGAAATTACAAAATAACTTTTAACTTGCAGTTAATTACAGATAAAGAAACAGCATTAAACAACTTTTATTTTTTTCAAAAAATAATACAGTATTATAAAAAAAACAATTTTGATTTAAAAAAAATAATACATATAATTTGGTTCATGTATATTTCAGGTTGTTGCACCATTTCCAGGATTAGTAATGTTATCTGACAATGATAATGAAGTAGTAATTGAAACGGCCGGAGGTTTTCTGAGAAATATAGAGATGACCATAAGAAATATAGAGCCAAACAGTAATATTCTACATCCTTCAGATGAACTATACATTGAACAGCCGGTTAGTTTTCACCTAGAACAATTAAGGGCATATATTACAGTTACAGGGGAGGTAATGAAGATGCTAACATAAAATGTTTTTTCGCGACGTCATACTGTGACATTTGAGGAAAAGATGCATTTTTTTGACTGATTTTTATTATGCCCCACCTACGATAGTAGAGGGGCATTATGTTTTCTGGTCTGTGCCTCTGTTCCTCTGTCCGTCCGTCTGTGCCTCCGTTTGTCCGTCTGGTTAAAGTTTTTGGTCGAGGTAGTTTTTGATGAAGCTGAAGTCCAATCAACTTGAAACTTAATACACATGTTCCCCATGATATGATCTTTCTAATTTTAATGCCAAATTATAGTTTTGACCCCAATTTTATGGTCCACTGAACATAGAAAATGATAGTGCAAAGTTTAGGTTAAAGTTTTTGGTCAAGGTAGTTTTTGATGAAGTTAAAGTTACATCAACTTGAAACTTACAAATGTAGTACACATGTTCCCTATGATATGATCTTTCTAATTTTAATTCCAAATTAAAGTTTTGACTCCAATTTCACGGTCCACTGAACATAGAAAATGATAGTGGGAGTAGGGCATCCGTGTACTATGGACACATTCTTGTCATTCAAACTGATTTAACTTTTAAACGAATTCATGAACCCCTCTTTTTAAGAATGACATTCGGTTTGATTATGTATGAAGATTATTTGTACCAATTTCATGAAAAAGTCAATGATGCAATTTTTATTAAATTTGATAAATATACAGGAAAAAATGATGTTTTTTTCTACATTCATGAATATTTGATAAATTTTATTTATTTCTAAACAAAATATTTCATAAATTTATAGGATACATTTATAAAAGAGAACTTTTATATAATTTAACAAAAAGCAGCTTGTGTTAATCTGTTGAAACAAAAAAGTTATGCATTTCTGTCAGAAAGAAAAATACGTCAACAAATCCAATTTTTTTTTTTATTTTACTCAAAAAGTAGCACATGAAGGTATATTTTTTATTACAAATTTGATTTAAGCAAGTAAAAAATGGCCGATATATCTACATAGATGCCAATCATTACAATTTTTCCGTACTTTTTCCGATTTTGATATTTAAAATATGCTATTATGGTCAAAGTCAAATAGATACGGATTCCCAGTCATTTCCTTTCAAACATGGATTTTTATCATTTCTTTTCCAGCCTGGTCGGGTATTTAGAAAACGACAATGTAATGCTTCCATTTTTTTGGGAGTTATCGACCTATCATTTGGTAACTAACCGACTTACGAAAAGACAAATTAGCATTTTATGAAGTTTCTCCCTTTCTCTACTCCTCCTTGACAAAACAAAATGTCCAGAACGTCTGGTCAATTAATGAATGGAATACATACTACAGATAACATGTTTAACTAAAAGTGCACATAACTTTGCAACCACTCATCAGTAATTTTTTTGGTAAATGCACGTTTTTGAATGATTACTGAACACTTTTCAAAATTATGGAAAATTTGATAGATTGTTACTGTTTGTGTCAAAAGGTGGTTGGCATCTATGTATCTTTGATAAAGGGAAAAATTCTCACGTCAAAAGTAAATGGTTGGATATGCCCTTAAGAAGAGGAAGTAGATGTATTATAATGAAGATTTGGAAAAATCTAGCTGAATATTAACAAGATTTGAATTGGTCTTTTGATGATTAGATAGATTAACAGAAAATAAAGATGAAAGAATGCAAGAGTCATCAAGAAATTGTACTTGTATATTCTTTGAAATTTTGTTTATGTCTGATATATAGTTATCTGAATATTGATGGTTAGCATATGACCATGCTGTGTTCAATCTACAACTGAGGTCACATCATTGTTTGCTTGCATTCAAATCCAAATGAAATCAAATTAAGGTGGCTCGTGGGTACAAAATTTCAGCAAAAAATTAAACCTTTATTTTTTTCATTACAAATTTTATTTATTACACTATTAGTTATTACTTTATGATATGGTAAAAAAATCAACCCAAAAAATGGTTTCGGTTTGGCCCCAGATGACTTTTAAAATGTTTATATCATTGAAAAAGCTCCAAATTATCTCCCTTTGGTGCAAAAATGCCATTTTTTGGCATTTAATTTGAAATATCTTTTTTAACTCATCGGTGACCTATATTTTTTATTATTGTTTTCATATGAGCTGTGCATAAACTAAATAATTGTAAAATTTTAGCGATTTCTGTAATTAGGTTATCTTTTTATTTCGATATTACCTCTATTTCTCCTATTAGTTCAGCAACAAAAAAAAAGACATTAACAAAAATGTATGCTTCTTCCGGAGGCAGATTGTGAGCTTAAATGAACAGTGACCCCATTTTTTTATTTCAGTTTTCTTTTAAGTATATGATAAAGTTCATTTATAAAAAAAGATAGCGAAATTCTATATTAGAAAAAAAAATTGATTTATACCCAGGAGCCCCCTTAATGTCTTGATAGTCAATAATGTAGCAGCAATATTGTTAAACTTATTTTGATAAAATTAACTAAGCTGACTGCTAACAATAATTTATCGTTAAAAATTGTGTTCTTTGATATGTTGTAAAAAAAAACATACTTAAATTTTGTTCAACTTATATTGCAAACATATAACTTATGCAGTTTAGATTTATGTTCTTGCTATTTTTTTAGGTTGCAGCAGGAGAACCTATTGGAAAAGCAACTCGATCATCTTGTGATAACCATATAAAGGTGATATTTCGTAAGAATGGAGGGAATATCGATCCAACAGGATTCATGCAAAAAAGAAAAATTGAACTCCAACCTTGGCTTCAAAAGTGTGATGATTACAAATTAGTTTTTCTGGTGAGATCACTGTGTATTATATATGTATTCATTAATTTTGTATTTTTATTCTCATCTGGTTAAATGAAACAAAGTGTCCATTACCTGTCTACTAGCATTTTTAACCTTAGGGTGCAATCAACAGTTTTTTTCTATGCCGTCATATTTTGAGGGACCATGTACAAGTGACCCTTAGTGGTGGACTGATTAATAAAGATACTTGTATAAAACTAGATATCACTGGAATCAGAATGTTCTCTAGTTTATAATGGAATAAAAAAAAGTGTACTTTTAATAGTATAAAAAAGTTTTATCCAGAGAAACTTGGAAAAACATTGCCTAATTTAAGCTAAAAAAACCTGAAATCAGGTCATATGCACACCCCTGAAGACATGATACCTGCACATTTTTCATAAACAAAGTTGTATGAATTTCATAGATTTTTACCTGGTCTTTCAAAAAATTCATGCTTCAGGGTACGTTCGCCTGCTCCGAAAAGAGCTACAGTGGCTGCAAATAAGTTTTGAATTTTCCCTGCCAAAAAAACAGACTGTTTACAGTGTTGTCTCCCCTCAAAACATGAATATTTAATCTAATTTTTTAAATTATTTTAATCATTCAACCTGTTTTAATTGAAGTTAATTAACATATCTTTACAACCAAATACAAAAAACATATACTTTTTCACCAATTATGTTGATAAAAAGGGACTTCCCTCCATGTCTATTTTTAGTTGGGGAATAACCCCTAGTTTTTTATACGAAACTGTTTATAGCACCCTTATCCTATAAAACCTGCAACTTGGCCAATTATAAATGAACTCAGCAATATCATCGATTTATTTGTTTGATCCATTAACAAGCATGGATACAGTTACATGGCTAAAAATATATCATATGTGAAAATGCAGTTTTGGCATATATCTCAACATCTTCCCTAGCCAAGGGTTACGACCCACTTACTGCTCTCCATCCTTAATGGATTGAGAGAGAATTTTGGATCTATTAGTTAATGATTTTCATTGGTTGCTGTCATTACTGGCTGCATCCAATCAAAAGACGCCTATAACATGATTAAGTGTAAATGTAAAAATTGCCACATGCTGATTGTGCAACAAGTCTTTATCCCCTCCCCCCCCTCAACCCCTCCCACCCCAATTACAAATGTTGGCTTAATCTGCCATTTAGGGTGGAGAGGATGAGAGTGGATTGAACCCTTGGCTAGCAAAGATGATCATAATATCTCAAAAAATTTAGCCGTCAGAGGAAAATTGACATTGTAAAGTACTCCTCATTTTAGTGTTTACTTTTGTTGTTAAGTATCTGTCTCATTGATGTACACACACCATCTCCCAATATCTATGCTGTAAAAGGAACTTAGAGATGACATTACTCGCATCTTATTTATTTAATTATTATATTTAGGATGTTACCATCGACTCAGGCTCAGTTATAGGTGCACTGGGAAAGCTTCTTAAAGATACAAGTCCTAGTTTAGAAAATGAAGATGCAGAAACTGAAGACATGCCAGAATTAAGCGGTGATTCTCCAGGCACAGATGTTGAAGAAATCAAGGGTATGATATCTTAAAAAAAAATTATTATATAGGCTTTACTCTTTATCTTAACCCTTTCGCCGATGAGTCCCGGTTTACTGATTGGATTGGAATACCTCTCTTATATTTCCCGCTCAAAACAGTGCAAACACGAGTTATCTTTCTTTGTTTGAATACCCGGATGAAAGTGTAAACATGACGCTTCTGTTTGTTGAAAACCGTTTCAAAATTAGAGGAATTTACGGAATTTACGAGAATTTGAAATGAGGGAACATTTTTTTAGAAAGAATATGGAAGAATTGAAGCCAAACTAGTATACTTTTTTACATAAAATGTTGTTTTATGTACAAAACACTTGGACTGAACATCGTTCATTGTAACGAATTTGTACAGCCTCATGAAATTTTCTAAATTTTTCCGTTTTGGGTTAAAAAATTACGATTTGGGTCACAGAGTAGAATTTTGAAAATTGTAACTAGATAATGCCGAAAATTTGAAAATTTGAATATTTTATAAAGAAAAAGTTATCAAAACGTGAACAAAACTGTGAACAAGGTGTTAGTGAATGAAATAAAGACACAAATAACTACAGACAAGTTTTTATTGACATTTATTGTGAAGATCTCCCACTTGAGTAATAGTAGCCAGGGAAGCCATCGTCTCAGAGTAGCTTCTGTCTGTGCAGCTATCAGTGAAAGGGTGAAATTGTTTGAAAGAATATTAACTTTATATATCTAAGAACTTTTAAAAATATGATGAGAAATTGTTTTTCAACAGGCTGTTAGTTTTCTTGTTTAAATTGTTTTACATTTAATTTGGTTGGGGCCATCTGTAGTTTACTAGATAGTGTTAGTTTTGCTAGTTGTTGAAGGCTGCACAGAAACCATTAGTTAGTTTCTTACATCTACATACATTATTTGGTCACTTGTGCAAAGTTTTCTTATTGGTAGTCATGCAGCTTATTTTGAGCTCAGGCTCGGGTTATTTTCTTTAAAAGTTGTGTCCTAAAATTAACTACAATAGAAGATTCACAAATGAGATTTTTATCATCAAATATTTTCTAGTCTACAATGTTGTTTCGCAAAATAAAATCTAAAGAGTTTAGTTAATTATGCCCCAACTACGATAGTAGAGGGGCATTATGTTTTCTTGTCTGTGCCTCCGTTCGACCGTCCGTCCGTCCGTCCCACTTCAGGTTAAAGTTTTTGGTCAAGGTAGTTTTTGATAAAGTTGAAATCCAATCAACTTGAAACTTAGTACACATGTTCCTCATGATATGATCTTTCTAATTTTAATGCAAAATTATAGTTTTGGCCCCAATTTTATGGTCCACTGAACATAGAAAATGATAGTGCGAAGTTAATGTTAAAGTTTAGGTTAAAGTTTTTTGTCAAAATAGTTTTTGATGAAGTTAAAGTCACATCAACTTGAAACTTAGTATACATGTTCCCTATGATATTATCTTTCTAATTTTAATTCCGAATTAAAGTTTTGACCCCAATTTCACTGTTCACTAGAACATGGACAATTATAGTGTGAGTGGGGCATCCGTGTACTATGGGCACATTCTTGTTTTGTATATGTGTACATAGTTTTGCAAATTTTGATTTTTTAAGGGTCATATTAAATGGTTTCCTAGATATAGGTATTCCTATTTCATTCCACTTTGTCTATTTTATAAATCAATTTTTCGAAGAATGTATTCTTTCTGTACATATTTCTTGGTATATAGTTGTATGATAATGTGTAGCAATTTTTTTTTAATTGGAAGGTGTTTTAATAACTCAAAATCTTAGCTTAACATGGAGCCCTTATTTATGTACATATATATTTATCTCTTGTGTTTGATATTAATTTATAACTTCTTACACTTTTATTCTTGATATTCTTTTTGTAAAGAAAACAGTGAGAGCATGTTTGGAAAGCTAAAAACATTTGCCAGTGGCAGTGGAGGAGAATCAGATGCAACTGATATGTCCGGTGGATTTGATTGGACTGGTGGAAATGGTGTGTCAGAAGGAGGTTCAGGGTCTGGTGGATTCAATATCAAAGGTAAAGCTCTTAATTAATCCCTTAATTCTATGATATTATTACCTAAGTATTTCTGTATTTGCCTTGTTATTGGTTCGAGGACCAATAACAAGGCCAATACAGAAAAACATGTAATAGTATATTTATTAATTAACTACAGTGTTACAATATTTTTCTTATTTCATTTCACAAGAGATAAATTTTTTTTACCTTGAAGTGGAACTATCCAAAATTCAGTATTTTTATAAGATGCAATATCTAGTGATCTGGTGCAGTTTCTAGGTGTCTTCAGCATTCTCCCATCTGATGAATTTTTCTACCCTTTCAAGTCACTATAAAGTGTTAAAAGGATTTTCTATATTTAGTATAAAAAGTCCCTGAGTGTTACAACTTAAATTTAGATGCAACACATAAATAGTAATTGGAAAGGTACTTCCTTGCATGTGTAATGCAGAAACAAATTGAATATAAAAAGCATAATGTAGGAGTCGAAAATGATAAAACTATCCATAAGCCAACTGGCCAAAGAACGAAGATTTGCACAATAACAGAACACATATGCCTGGTTCGGGTTTAAAAATACATGACGGCTTACAAAACACAAGAAGCGAAAGTAAACAGTAAATCAATTTGTACCATCATGAAATTATGAGGTTGACAGGAAATGAACTTTGTGAAAATCTACTAGTTCCCCAAACCTGAAATAATTCCATCATCAGCTTTCAAAATGTTTTTAAATGAATGTGACCGTCTTTAGCCTAAAATATATGCCATACTGAATGTTTCAGCATGTTTATGGTGAGTAAATGAAAACTGCGTCTTCCAAACAACTGTTTACTTTCAGTTTGTGTTTATCGTGACTTTCGATCTAAAAACTAGAGACGTTCCAAAATCCTGTATTGGCCGGATCAGAACTTGGCCAATACAGAAAAAAATCTATATTGGCTGTGTTATTCTGTATTGGCCGAGTTGACACCTTAATTTATATTGCATAGGCAGTTTGCATCATATTAAGACCAAATAACAGTGTTGTTAATTAAAAATACCTGATATGCAGTATTTAATGGCCAAAATAACCTCTTTCTTCTATTAAAGGTCTCAGAAAGGGACATATAAGTATGCTAATCCGCTGGCAGCAGCTGCATGGAAAAAACAATGTGTATTGACTTTTTTGGTCATGTGTATTTTCTCTGATGATAAATAGGATAAGTTTATTTGGTATGTTTGGTTCTTGCAAGATCTACATGTACACCAGACAGGATTCACCTGACCTCATCCCTATTCTAGGATCAGTAATCAAGAAGACATGAGGGCTTTTCCAGAATAAATTGTAGGGGGGAGGCACTTTTATTATTAAAATTTGATGGGTGGTAGTTATTTAAGAAAAATTGCTTGAACATTTAAATGAAATATCCAATTTAAATTGTATGCATGGTTGGGTAAAAAAAAGTGCATTCCTTCCTTCCCATACATTTATTTTTGGAACAGCCCTGATAAGATCAGTTTCTCAGATGCTGTTAGTAGTAAGTGGACTATTTTTGGTTTATGGAATGATTGAAAGGTTAGCATGTGTGACTAGTAGGTTTCATCTGACTTGACCTTATTTCCATGGTTCATTGTTCAATGTAAATGTTCTGTGTTTTGGTATGTTTCTTTTTGTTAAATTATATGAAAATAAGGAAATGTGGTATGAATGTTAATAAGACAACTATCCACCAAGTTCAAATAAAGCGGATGCAAGTTATTATAGGCAACTGTCCTGCCTTCAACAATGAGAAATACTCATACAGTATAGTTGGGTATTTGTTTGTCATGCAAGTATCATCTAAACTTGACATCATTTCATGGTGTATTGTTCAACCTTAAAATTCTTGAGCAAGTACAAAATTTGGACAAGTGGTTTTCTCCTTCAGACAGGTGATATATCATGATTAATTACCCAATGGAACAGTTGTTAAAAAAAGTGAATGTCAAACTTTGGATGGTAAAGTTTAATAAAAATAATGTCATAGATCTCATAATAAATTTACATATTGCTCTTTGCTCATATTAATTGGTTATTGATATATGAATAAAGTTTTTGTTCTTCCTTATATGACTTCTTTTTGTTACTATATTTAAAGATGCATTTAGTGTTTTGCTGAAGAAGGCAAACAGTTTTCTCAAGAAGTTCTCCCTGAAGAAATTAAGAATGGGAACAATTATTGATTTTCTTGACAAACTTGGAATGGATGAATCAAAAGTACAGATGGCAGGAGTAATAAAAACAATTAAGGTAAGAATATTAAAACAATTCTGTACATACAGTCAAACCAGCCTTTACAGTCATCTGCTTCTAAGGGTCACTTTCAGACCCTCCCTTTGATAGTAGAGGGGCATTATGTTTTCTGGTCTGTGGGTTCCTCGTCTGTTCGTTCGTTCGTCCTGCTTCAGGTTAACGTTTTTGGTCAAGGTAGTTTTTGATGAAGTTGAAGTCCAATCAACTTGAAACTTAGTACACATGTTCCCTATGAAATGATCTTTCTTATTTTAATGTCAAATACAAGTTTTGACCCAAATTTAACAGTCCACTAAACATAAAAAAATAACAGTGCGAGTGGTGCATCCTTGTACTATGGACACATTCTTGTCTCTATATGATTAAACTCATTTCAGGGTTCAGCACTCCTAAATTTTGCACAAAATCATCATTTGAACTGTTAACAAAAAACTTCTATCTTACAATTTGAACGAGTGACAAATTGTTTTTTACGATGGAAAACTTCAGAAACTATTCTAATCTAAACCCCCTCCCCCAAAACAAAAAACAAATCTGCCAACTTCAAAGAACCATTAGATAAATGGAAAGAATAGGAGGTTGCATTTTAGTCACTATGAGTAATACATTGAACGGGAACGGTTTGAAAATGTTTTATATTAATTTACATTGTGTTGTAGAGGTTAATAGACAATAAGCCTTGTTTCAACCCCCAGCAGGCCACTGATGATGAATTAGAGGAGGAATTAATGGAACGAGGTCAAAAGACTGGTGGAAGTAGGGATCAGATGATAAAAAGACTTCTTACAAATAGCAATCGTACGTATTTTTATCTCAACTATTTCTTGTATTTTTATACCCCCGCTTTAAAAAAGGGGGGGTATACTGTTTTACCTCTGTCTGTCCGTCAGTCCGTCCATCAGTCCGTCCGTCCATCAGTCCGTTAGTCAGTCCGTCCCATGAAACTTTCGTCACATTTTTCTCAGGAACTACACATCCACCCTTTCTGTAATTTGGTATCAACATTTATATATGTTAGCCATACCGTGTGATGCGTTTTCAGATTCATCACTTGACAACTTCCTGTTTACCGAACACTTGTATGATTTTACACATGATAGCCAAGTTGAAAATTTTCGTCACATTTTTCTCAGGAACTACACA
This sequence comes from Mytilus galloprovincialis, assembly GCF_965363235.1. Taxonomy (NCBI): domain Eukaryota; kingdom Metazoa; phylum Mollusca; class Bivalvia; order Mytilida; family Mytilidae; genus Mytilus; species Mytilus galloprovincialis. The sequence continues at coordinate 38,894,182 of NC_134850.1, read as the reverse complement.
TCCACCCTTTCTGTAATTTGGTATCAACATTTATATATGTTAGCCATACCGTGTGATGCGATTTCAGATTCATCACTTGACAACTTCCTGTTTACCGAACACTTGTATGATTTTACACATGATAGCCAAGTTGAAAATTTTCGTCACATTTTTCTCAGGAACTACACATCCACCCTTTCTGTAATTTGGTATCAACATTTATATATGTTAGCCATACCGTGTGATGCGTTCTCAGATTCATCACTCGACAACTTCCTGTTTACCGAACACTTGTATGATTTTACACATGATAGCCAAGTTGAAAATTTTCGTCACATTTTTCTCAGCAACTACAATACAAGGATTTCTGAAATTTGGTTTCAGGATTTATATAAGTTAGCTATACCGTGTGATGTGTTTTCAGATTCATCACTCGACAACTTCCTGTTTACCGAACACTTGTATGATTTTACACATGATAGCCAAGTTGAAAATTTTCGTCACATTTTTCTCAGCAACTACAATACAAGGATTTCTGAAATTTGGTTTCAGGATTTATATAAGTCAGCTATACAGTAGATTCCGGTTATTTGCATAGCCTATTTGTCAGACAAAATTATGCAATAAAGCGAAATATGCTTATATCCGAAATGGCAAATGACAGAGTCAAATAACATCGATAGAACAGATCAGTAAAAGAAATCCCTGAAGAAAGATGAACGTCTGTAATCCACATACAATGTACTGAATGTTGATTTATTCTAATAAAAATTTTATGTCTACTCTAGTGAAATATGTGTTATTTTATTTTGTTTCTTTAAATAAAGATTATAAACACATTTAGTTTTAGTTTATTTGCATTCAGACTTTCTTTACCTGGGATACGAAAATAAACTGTTCTAAAAATAGATTTGTTTCTATGACCCATATGTACAATGTACATTGTTAGGCTTTGATTAAAATAAACTTTTAAACAATACTTCACAGTTTATAATTATTTTAACATGAATTGCTGTTGATATGCAGTTGGGCACTGAGGTAACAACTTGTTAGTTTCGTATATGCAAAGCAGTAATGGTGGGGCCCTGTACGGGTTAATTGCTGGACACAAGTGTTGAAAGTGAGAAAATATAATAATTAAAAGTAAATGTTCTTTTCATAAAATATTAAAAACAAATGATTGATGTATAAAATTCTTTAACCATATGTAAATGCCCTATAATATTAACATTAATACAGATCACCCCAAGCCCAATAGAGTTCACATTGGTTATGATCGATAGTTAGCAGGAGTTTTTGTTTTAAAAATTAACCCCAAATGTAATCTATGGACAATTGTTTAAATCCAATCAATTATTAACACCCTTTGAAGTAGAATGGTCAGTGTTTTTACAACAATTATCTGTTTGACATTTTTATGACCTCGAGGCTTAAAATAGAACATGGGAAACTTTACCTGTGTAGACATCGAGGTTTATTTTTAAATCAAATTCCATAATATAAACACGAAAGAAACTGTTTTAAAACTTTATTTCAATAACACAAAAGTAAATATGAAATAATAACGAAAATAAGGATGCATTCAAGAAAAATATACTTACCAAATGACCGTTTCCGGTCAAAAATCTCGTCAGTTTTAACTAAGCATATCTAGACGGCAATAATTTTCTATGCAATAAACCGAAAGGCCACTTGTAGAGCTATGCATATAACCGGACAATTTAACATTAGATGAATGGGAAATGGTTTTGTGCAGGAGAAAACTATGCAATTAACCGAATTATGCTATTAAGCGGTATGCAATTAAGTGGAATCGACTGTACCGTGTGATGCGTTTTCAGATTCACCACCTGACAACTTCCTGTTTACCGAACACTTGCATATTTTTACACTATTAATATTATCCACTTGCGGCGGGTGAGCAGTAGCTCGCAGTTTCACTTGTTATGTTTGTGTGTAAAAAAGTTTGGGAAAAACTTTATGCCATTTGGATTAACAATTACATAAAAGGAGAGACATAGTGGTCACTTGTATTTAGTATGCAGTTGTATTAGCATTAACTCATTTCCGAAGAGATTGCTTAAGTCTGTACTTTCAGTCATGGTTCATTGACTTAATATTTGCATCACTTTAATGTTACAGAATTTCTATTTTAATTTCTTATTAGCATTTAGCATTATCAAAATAACAAAAAGGAGAGGCATATTAATTTTCTGAGGAAACAGTTTATTGTTTTTTTACTTCCAAAAAAATATTAAATTTTTTTGATTATTAAATATTTTTTTAGGATGTCCTCTACTGTCAGCCTTGCTTCCATCAGATTTGTATTGTACTTTTGATTCTATGTGTATGGGTGTGGAATGCTGTATAAATGTGAAAGTACTGGTTTTCCTTCGCACTGTAAAGGTATTTGCTAGACTTGATCCAGACAAGATGGACTTTCATTTTGGAGTGGATGAATATAAAGGAACTGTTTCTTTTGGCAGTGGATCATTGACTGATGGTAGTATTTAATTAACTCTATACAGAATTTACAAAATCAGCACACATTGCCATTAAAAAAAATGACTCAATTAAGAGATTAAGGGTCAGCAGTTTAATGGCGATGTGTTGCAATATTTTATCAATTTTCTTCAGATCTGCTTCCTTTTTGACAATATATATTTTAATATGATGTAGGAAAAAAAAATATTGTCATACTTTCCTCAGGTGTTAAGGAATAGATCTATGGACATAATAAAAAATGCAATTTCTTGTCAATTTTAATTTTTGTTGCTATATAATTCTGTTTGCATTGTTCATAAACATTTATACTTACCTCTATATATTTTAGGTATAGAAAAAGATATTGATACAGGGATAGAAATTTCAGTTGCTGGTGGAATTAAAGTTATTCTGAGGTAACAAGTGAAAACTATCTACATGTCTATTTTAGGGTATTTATGGGGATATTGTCAGAGAAGCAAAAATCTGAGCTCCTACAAACTAAAACTTGTCTTTATTCATTGTAAGTTAAAGGGAAATCAAATGATAGGAAAACCAAATTTTTAATAAAAAGCCTATTAAGACATTGGAATATAACAAAATACTTTGATTTCATTTCTTTTTATGCCCCCCTGACACAAACTGTCAAGGAACATATTGATTTACCCCTGTCCACCCATCAGTGTGTACATCAATCAGGAAGTAGATACATGGTTTGTCCAGCAATATTTTTCTACAGTTTTCAGCAACAGCTTTAATATTTTGTCGGATGTTTCTATACATAATAAAAGTGTGCATGTCCGTCAGATTTTGATTTTGAAATATTCTTTAGCATTATGCCAGGTATTTGAACTTGGTCATTTTTAGCTCACCTGTCCCGAAGGGACAAGTGAGCTTATGCCATCACTTGGCGTCCGTCGTCTGTCGTCCGTCGTCTGTCGTCGTCTGTCGTCGTCTGTCGTCGTAAACTATTTCAAGAATCTTCTCCTCTGAAACTACTGGGCCAAATACTTTCAAACTTTAACTGAATGTTCCTTAGGGTATCTAATTTATAAATTGTATCCGAAGTTTTGATCTATCAACAAACATGGTCGCCATTGCTAAAAATAGAACATAGGGGTCAAATGCAGTTTTTGGCTTATAACTCAAAAACCAAAGCATTTAGAGCAAATCTGACATGGGGGTAATATTGTTTATCAGGTCAAGATCTATCTGCCCTGAAATTTTCAGATGAATCAGACAACCCGTTGTTGGGTTGCTGCCCCTGAATTGGTAATTTTAAGGAAATTTTGCTGTTTTTGGTTATTATCTTGAATATTATTATAGATAGAGATAAACTGTAAACAGGAATAATGTTCAGCAAAGTAAGATTTACAAATAAGTCAACATGACGGAAATGGTCAGTTGACCCCTTTAGGAGTTATTGCCCTTTATAGTCAATTTTTAACCATTTTTCGTAAATCTTAGTAGTCTTTTACAAAAATCTTCTCCTCTGAAACTACTGGGCCAAATACTTCCAAACTTTAACTGAATGTTCCTTAGGGTATCTAGTTTGTAAATTGTATCCGAAGTTGTGATCTATCAACAAACATGGTCGCCATTGCTAAAAATAGAACATAGGGGTCAAATGCAGTTTTTGGCTTATATCTCAAAAACCAAAGCATTTAGAGCAAATCTGACATGGGATAATATTGTTTATAAGGTCAAGATCTATCTGCCCTGAAATTTTTAGATGAATCAGACAACCTGTTGTTGGGTTACTGCCCCTGAATTGGTAATTTTAAAGAAATTTTGCTGTTTTTGGTTATTATCTTGAATATTATTATAGATAGAGATAAACTGTAAACAGGAATAATGTTCAGCAAAGTAAGATTTACAAATAAGTCAACATGACGGAAATGGTCAGTTGACCCCTTTAGGAGTTATTGCCCTTTATAGTCAATTTTTAACCATTTTTCGTAAATCTTAGTAATCTTTTACAAAAATCTTCTCCTCTGAAACTACTGGGCCAAATACTTCCAAACTTTAACTGAATGTTCCTTAGGGTATCTAGTTTGTAAATTGTATCCGAAGTTATGATCTATCAACAAACATGGTCGCCATTGCTAAAAATAGAACATAGGGGTCAAATGCAGTTTTTGGCTTATAACTCAAAAACCAAAGCATTTAGAGCAAATCTGACGTGGGTAATATTGTTTATCAGGTCAAGATCTATCTGCCCTGAAATTTTCAGATGAATCAGACAACCTGTTGTTGGGTTGCTGCCCCTGAATTGATAATTTTAAGGAAATTTTGCTGTTTTTGGTTATCTTGAATATTATTATAGATAGAGATAAACTGTAAACAGGAATAATGTTCAGCAAAGTAAGATTTACAAATAAGTCAACATGACGGAAATGGTCAGTTGACCCCTTTAGGAGTTATTGCCCTTTATAGTCAATTTTTAACCATTTTTCGTAAATCTTAGTAGTCTTTTACAAAAATCTTCTCCTCTGAAACTACTGGGCCAAATACTTCCAAACTTTAACTGAATGTTCCTTAGGGTATCTAGTTTGTAAATTGTATCCGAAGTTGTGATCTATCAACAAACATGGTCGCCATTGCTAAAAATAGAACATAGGGGTCAAATGCAGTTTTTGGCTTATATCTCAAAAACCAAAGCATTTAGAGCAAATCTGACATGGGATAATATTGTTTATAAGGTCAAGATCTATCTGCCCTGAAATTTTTAGATGAATCAGACAACCTGTTGTTGGGTTACTGCCCCTGAATTGGTAATTTTAAAGAAATTTTGCTGTTTTTGGTTATTATCTTGAATATTATTATAGATAGAGATAAACTGTAAACAGGAATAATGTTCAGCAAAGTAAGATTTACAAATAAGTCAACATGACGGAAATGGTCAGTTGACCCCTTTAGGAGTTATTGCCCTTTATAGTCAATTTTTAACCATTTTTCGTAAATCTTAGTAATCTTTTACAAAAATCTTCTCCTCTGAAACTACTGGGCCAAATACTTCCAAACTTTAACTGAATGTTCCTTAGGGTATCTAGTTTGTAAATTGTATCCGAAGTTATGATCTATCAACAAACATGGTCGCCATTGCTAAAAATAGAACATAGGGGTCAAATGCAGTTTTTGGCTTATAACTCAAAAACCAAAGCATTTAGAGCAAATCTGACGTGGGTAATATTGTTTATCAGGTCAAGATCTATCTGCCCTGAAATTTTCAGATGAATCAGACAACCTGTTGTTGGGTTGCTGCCCCTGAATTGATAATTTTAAGGAAATTTTGCTGTTTTTGTTTATTATCTTGAATATAATTATAGATAGAAATAAACTGTAAACAGCAATAATGTTCAGCAAAGTAAGATCTTCAATTAAGTTAATTTGACCAAAATTGTCAATTGACCCCTTAAGGAGTTATTGCCCTTTAAAGACTTTTTTCACAATTTGTTCATCATGTTGACTTACTTTAAAAAATCTTCTCCTTTGAAACTGCTGTATCAATTTCAGCCAAACTTAGGCTAAATGAGTTTCAGAGTATCTAGTATAAATTTTATATTTTATTTCCTTGTATGTCAAGAAACATAGCTCCTATGGCTAAAATAGAACATAGGAGAAAATGATTATTTTTTTTGGCTTTTGAAGAAAATAGGACGATCCAAAAAACATTTAAATAAATTGAAAAGCCAAAATAATCATTGATGAGAGATTTAACCAAAAGAATTAAGGTGAGCGATTCAGGCTCTTGAGAGCCTCTTGTTTTTGTACCAAGAGCAAGACAGGGGAATATTAAATATTCACAAGTTCTTTGCAAAAAGCATGCATTTGTGGCAAGAATTCAAAACCATGTACTAAATGTCTAAATCCTGAAAGTTGGCAGGTATGTGAATATTATATTTATACAAAATTTTTAATTTTAGTGTTAAAATCAGATTAGTTGAAAAAGTATTTATTGTAACTGCTGGCTTAGGATTTTGTAACGCAGACGATTTGAGTAACTGCCTTGTTAATCTTGACTTCCTCAAAGATGCCAGAATACCCTTTCCATCTGTAGATGCTAATGGAAATTTGGTTTGGCCTAAAGGTATTGTATAATCTTTTATAATGAATTTCTTTATTACTAATAATTTATATTCTAACTTAAAATGGCTGTGTCAGTGAAACTTTTGGTTGCATAATTCTTCGATTTACGAATTAACCCTTTCACCGATTGCTGCCCAGACAGAAGCTACTCTGAGACGATGGCTTCCCTGGCTACTTTTACTCAAGTGGGAGACCTTCATAATAAATGTCAATAAAAACTTGTTCATAGTTATTTGTGTATTTATTTCATTCACTAACACCATGTTCACAGTTTTGTTCATGTTTTGATAATTTTTTCTTCATAAAATATTCAAATTTTCAAATTTTCGGCATTTTCTAGGTGAAATTCTCAAAATTCTGCTCTAAGACCCCAAATCGTAATTTTTTAACCCAAAACGGCAAAATTTTGAAAAATTTTATGAGGCTGTACAAATTCCTCACACTGAACGATGTCCATTCCAAGTGTTTTGCATATAAAACGACATTTTATGTCAAAAAAGTATACTATTCTCGTAAATTTTGTAAATTTCGTCTGATTTTGACACGGTTTTCAACAAACGGAAGCACCATGTTTACACGTTCATCCGGGCATTCATCAAAGAAAGATAACTCATGTTTGCACTGTTTTGAGTGGGAAATATAAAAGAGGTATTCCGATCCCGGTAAAACGGGACTCATCGTCAGCTGTCTGAAGCGTGAATCCCGGTAAACCGGGACTCATCGGCGAAAGGGTTAAAGAAGTTTTATTATTAATGTTAGTATTCTATGCAGTGCAATGGTTTTTCTCATTAATAACACATTCCCTTTGTATGGAATACTTATAACAGAGGTACCATTAGAGCAATAGTTTCATTTTATCTTTATATTATATGCTTGTGTAACTTCTTCTTATTATTACAATACATAGTACATTATTAACGTCTCCTGGGAGACGTTATTAAGATTTGAACAATGACAAATCTGCAGGCTGAATGCTTCTTACTACCTGATTGAAAGATATTTCTGAGACGTGAATATTTAAAGTTTGTTGATTGGTTGGAACAATCCAAACCTGGTAAATGTCTTTCAATCCCCATAGAGTATTGGATTTGTACTCTCTTTTAGCAATTAGATTTTGCATGGTCACAAGTCATGCATATCGAAACACATGTAACTTTTATCTATAAATAGTTGAATCTTATAGAATCTCCTGACACCAGTCACTCACTGTTACATACATTTAATACACGAAAATCGTAAGAAAATTTGAACAATGTTACATAGTTATGATATTTCATGATGAGAGAATGAATTGTTTGACAAACATGTAAATCATTTACAACCATGATTTGAAGGATTAGTACGATAAGGACCTTATTTGACACACAACATTAAACGATATACTGCCGGCTTCATAACGTGTACTGTAAAGTTTGTTGATTGATATGCATGGTTATTCTGAATGAATAAATCTACAAAGCGAGAACACTTTCCACTTTTATCAGCTGAAGGACAGCTAGCTTTTTTTCAAGAAGCTATTACTTGTTCTGATAACCCTTCAATTCCAAGTTGTAGCTATTGATCTTTCTTCTAGATCTTTTGCTTCTACCTTCTATATTTAAAATTCCTGATTTCAGTTATCTGAATTTCATCTATTATTTGATTCTACTTATCACTTAATGTTTATTGTAATTAAAAATCAGGATTGATTGATTAGTGTTTAATGCCACTTTAAACACTTGTGCAATTTAGGTCGGTCAATTTTGTTTTGGTGGAGGAAGCCACATTGCTGGGAGAGAACCAAAACTGACAATCCTAGTTGATCAAGATTGGAGTAGAGTGTACCTGCTCTGTTTTGGGATTTCGAACGCACAACTTCAGTGTTGACTAGCTAGCGATACATCAGTTCAATTACTTAGAACACTGGACCACTGAGGCCCCTATGAATCAGGAAGACACATGTCTAGCATTAAGTACACAATGAATAGAGTTTGTATTTTATTCTATTAGGGATAAGTATTATTTTCTTCTTGAGTTTTAAGATTTGTACATTTTTTTTTCAGTTAATTTACAAGACGCATTTAATACAACAGGAATGATAGAGGATTTGAAGAAAGAAGCTAAAGAAGTGTTGAAAAAAACTTTGGAAGAATTCCAAGAAAAGTTAATTGAAATTTTGGGAATAAAAGAGGTACTTTTAACTTTTAATAGTGTAGCCATGCTTTCCCTTTCTTATAAATAATGTCTTTAAGCTGTATTTACAGTCTTCGCGCTAAACATTTGAATCCTAAAGCCCAATTTTACCAAATTTTTAGTTGGATTCAGTTGGCTTGTAGAGAAGAAGTTCACAACCGGAACAGCAATTGTACAAGCCATGGCTGTAGGACTTGTGGTTAAGCGTGAAGTCTGTATTCATGAAATTTGTTAGCTCAATTAGTAGAGGGGTGACTTGCTGTGCAATATATCCCAGGATTATAATAATAGTAATATTAAAAAACAAATTATCCTCTCCAACAACAAAATTCATGGTGAATAATAGTTTAAATAGCATGGGTTTGTTGTGGATATTATTGTTATTATGGTATGTCTTAAGGTTTCTGAAATGTGGCAGTGCACTACTCCATTAGCTTTGTTGGTGTTACTGTACATATTTCTTTTCTTTTCGACTACAAAAAGACTTCAGGGTTATAATGAAATAATTCTTTTTGATTTAACGCATATTAAATAAGTTAAAAAATGTGCCTTCTTTGAAAAACAAATACTGTTCTAATGTTTTCTCTATAAGTTATGTATATTGTGTGAAGTCTATCATTAAGTTATATTTTCCCAGATACTTGGTTATTTGACTACCACTGAACCTTGCTCCAGACCACATAATATGACATATACACAAATAACAAAGGAACTGAAGGCGAGGGGGCTTAATTCAACAGGTACAAGAGGAGAAAAAGTTCGACGCATCTTACAGGATGATAGAAGTAAGGCTTAATCTCTTCATAGAATTTTTGTTTAACTCTTTTTGTACAAAGAAATATTTTTCAATGAGTGTGTAATAGTTTACATACTAACTTCTAATACTAATACAATTCAGAGATTGAAGCGTTTGGAATACTAATGTCCAATTTAACTTCTGAGTCCTGGATCCATATGTCGATTACAGTTGATGGTGTGTCAACTATGTATTTTTGGAATTTTGCTCTTAAACTTAGAAAATTTGATACTGCTTAGTAAGGGAACATGCGTCATCAGATGTTCAAGAAACAGTACATTTTAAAATCAAAATGGACATGTAAGTGGGGCACTATAGTTTACCAACAAATAACAGAGTAATTCTCCTTTGGACTTTCAGCATGAAACTCCTACTTTCTTTGTTAGATTTTATTGAATCTAAATTGTACATATTTGTCAGATCCTAACATGAAGACTGACTGACACATTGAAAGAACAGCCTAAATGTTGACAAATATAAAAAAAAGAAGATGTGGTATGATTGTCAATGAGACTACTCTCCACAAAAGACCTAATGACACAGAAATAAACAACTATAGGTCACTGTACCCAGATTACTAGGAGACGAACTTTTTATTACATGTACTAGGAGACAAAAAGTTCAACTAAGCAATCACCATTTTAAGCCACTGTTAGCTTGAGCCTAATTAGATCTGTTCTTTACAATTTCATATTTTTTAGCCTGTCAACTGAATGGAAAAACATGGATGTTGCCAGAAATAACCAGCAGTACATTACAAAAGCATATGTACTACTCTGTGTCTCCTGACTGTCAACGTATTGATGCATGTGTTGACTTTTCAATTGAAGTTTTCAAAAACATGATAACAAAGGCTTTCAATGCCTTTGTTGAAATAGATTTCTGCAGCTTTGTGTTGAAATATGGTTTTGAAGGGATGAATGATTCAATAATACTCATAGATTATAATTGGGGTAAGTTTAATTCTCTCTCTGATAACCTAAACACCTTAAGCTTAGTGTATTTTATCAAAAGTTTTAGGGTAATTTATTTTTGACATTGTAATCAGCTTAGGTAATCAATTTCTAAATATCACTTCACATGCATTTCATAAACAATTAGTTTTGATTGCTCTGACAGGGCTTGTTGAAATACACATTTGGAGCTTCAAACAGTGCAATTACAATACACAAATGTACATGTATGTATTAGATATCTGAATGCAAGTTTTTTTAAAGAAAATTGCGACACTCATCTAGTTGCATTACTCCCAATGATAAAAACTTTGCAATGATTTTTAGCTCACTGTTCTGAAGGAACAGTGAGCTTTAGCCATCACTTGGCGACCATTGTTCGTCTGGTGTAAATTTTTTCAAACATCTTCTCCTCTGAAACTACTGAACCAATTCCAACCAAACTTAAGCTGAATGATCCTTAGGGTAACTAGAATAAAGTTTGTGTGTGGCTAAAAATAGAACATAGGGGTAAAATGCAGTTTTTGGCTTATATCTCAAAAGCCAAAGCAGTGAGAGCAAATTTGACACGGGGGTGTTCATAAGGTAAAGTTCTATTAGCCCTGAAATTTTCAGATGAATCTAATAACCCATTGTTGAGTTGCTGCCACTAAATTGGTAATTTTGAGGAAATGTTGCAGTTTTTGGTTATAATCAGCAAATATGTTCAGCAAAGTAAGATCTACAAGTAAGTCAATATGACCAAAATTGTCAATTGTCTCCTTAAAGAGTTATTGCCCTTTAAAGGCAATTTTACACAATTTGTTTATCATGCTTTTCTAACTTTAGAAAATCTTCTTTTCTGAAACCACTGAACCAATTCTAACCAAACTTAAGCTGAATAATCATTAGGGTGTATAGAATTAAGTTTGTGTTATATATTCTGTTTCGTCAAAAAGCATGGCCGCAATGGCTACAAATAGAACATAGGGGTAAAATGCAGTTTTTGGCTTATATTTCTAAAACCAATAAAGCAGTTAGAGCATATCTGACATCGGTTAAAGTGTTTATAAGGTAACCTTCTATCAACCGTGAAATTTTCAGATAAATCTAATATTCCATTGTTGGGTTGCTGCCACTAGATTGGTAATTTTAAGGAAATTTTGCAGTTTTTGGTTATTATCTCGAATAGTTTTAATGATAAAAATAAACTGTAAACAGCAAATATGTTCAGTAAATATGTTGAGCAAAGTAAGATCAATAAATAAGTTCATATGACCAAAATTGTCAATTGACCCCTTAAAGAGTTATTGCCCTTTAAGGACAATTTTTTTTTTTTAAAACAAACTACGATGAAATTGGACACTTAAACTCTTAAACGAGAGATAAATGCCAAAAATCAAGGTGAGCGATTCAGGCTCTTAAGAGCCTCTTGTTGAATTTGCAATAATAAAAAATCTTTTTCTGTAAATTCAGAAATTATAGTGTGCATTAATATTTCTGCAGATTTTGGAGAATGGACTAAAATTTGAGATTCATTTTTACATTTTCCACAAAACCTGCATACAGTTTATGTATTGGATATAAAAATGTGACTTCTTACTATTGTGATAATTATTCAGTCTCATTTTGTGCATAAATAAAAACCTCACAATAATTTTTGAATTCACAGTATTTGCTTTAAATGATATGTGTTTGAAATTGCAAATGAAAAGAATACAAGCAACAATTTTCTAATTACAGGTCAGGTTGAAAGATATTCAGTTACAGATAATATTCATATTTTGTAAGTTTATATTCTGAGTAAGTGGGTATGAACACACTGCATGTTGTTGCATTTTAGATCTGAAACAATTGGGTTTTCAATATTTACAGAAATTCATTTTTCGCAACCCATTTAGTGTTGGTTGCAACACTTTATCGAAGATTTCATACAAAAATCATGTCATAAACAGTAAAGGGACCTCATGATCAGGTGCAATATTTTGACAGTTTTTTTTTTTACTATAAAACTATTTTGTTACATATTTGATTTGCTCATTTTTAAAAGTTGACTCTTTGTGGAAGTTGACGGGAAGTTGCATGTCGATGTTACTGTAGATTTGGGAATATTTAAATATGTTATAACCTATTTGAAATGTCTAGTAGTAAAAAATACAAATTTATTATTCTGTAAGAAAATTTTCAGATTTTCGCTGCTATTTTTTGCTGAATAGGTGTAATTTGGGTACTGTTACATTAGTGATTGAATAACAACAGTACCATAATAAGTCTGTAATAAAAGAAACTGAAATGTGACTGCATGACATGTTAAATATATAACATATAATCAAATTCACCAACTTGCTCAGGTCCAGAAAAATGATATGAATCTATTATTATTTTATCTCTATGCTTATTGCACCAAATTTTCTTTGTACTTACTTACTTGGTTTAAATGTGTTGACAGGGTCAAAGTAGATAAAGATGATGATAAGAAAGTCTTCAAAGTAGATTTTGGAATGAAACTGTGTATAGCAGGAACCTGTATACTTGATGATACAATGTTTGTTCAGGATATGGAGATTCCAATACCAATATGTAATGAAAATTTTACATGGCCAGGTAAAACCCTTACACAGTTTAGTGGGTTTATGCAATATGTTTGCATTGTTTGTCTGTTTCAATAAAAGTTAAATAAAAAAACTCCCATGTGTACAACTCTTGCCTGAATTTTGTGAAATTTTTATGCCCCATTTATGGGCATTATGTTTTCTGGTCTGTGCGTCTGTTCGTCCATCCGTTTGTTTGTCCGTCTGTCCCGCTTCCGGTGAAAGGTTTTTGGTCCAGGTAGTTTTTGATGATGTTGAAGTACTATCAACTTGAAACTTAGTAAACATGTTCCTTGTGATATGATCTTTCCAATTTTAATGCCAAATTAGAGATTTTACCCCATTTTCACAGTCCACTGAACATAGAAAATGATAGTGCGGATAAGGCATCCGTGTACTTGGGACACATTCTTGTTTCTCATAGGTTTATATCAGCAGTGTCTTTAACAATTGGGATAATAAGTGCTCTTGAAATATTTTTAACGAGTTTTGCCCCTTAGAAATATTAATTATATTGGAAATCACATTGAATTTGCTCTAAAGCATTCATTTCTCTAAGATATTTTAATCAATAGTTTTAAGTACCAAACAAAAGTGTATTTTTACATGTCCATTTATGGGAAGTATTATGGTATACTATTGCTGTCTGTCCCTCTGTGGTCAACATGTCCTACAATGACTCAAAAATGCTTTAACCAATATCATGAAATTATTTTAATTATTTATATTTATATCGAGCCCCATTTCGATATTTATTAATGCAAGATGCATCTTTTACTGAAAATTGTCATAAATTTGTTGAAACATTTGTCACTGAACAGTATGCAAGCAACAATTAATCGACATCAAACTTGATTTCTTTTGTACTTAGATGACTATTTTGTGCTGAACAGGCTTAATATATTATTTTTAGGTGGGAATTCTATATCTGATATGGTAAATGCTATAGGTGGAAGACTAACAGCAGAAGCATTTAATATCATTTTGAGAAAGTTGGGAATCAGTGTAAGTTTGTATTTATACTGTAGTACTAGTGATCAAAATTGAGTATTTTAAAGGAAATGAGAAATATGTATTTAGGAATAACTGTTGTTCCTCTTTACTGGTGATTTTTTTCGAGCCTGTGACTTTTGTCGCAGAAAGCTCGACATAGGGATAGCGATCCAGCAGCGGTGGCTACGGCGCCAGCGTTGTTAGCTAACTTCTTAAAAGCTTATATTTTAGGAGGTGGAAGACCTGGATGCTTCATACTTTGTATATGGATGCCTCCTGTTACGAAGTTTCCGTCAAGTCACATATCCAATGTCCTCGACCTCATTTTCATGGTTCAGTGACTACTTGAAAAAAAAAGTGAAGAGTTGTGTAATGTTAAATTCTCTTTTATTATAGGTTAAAGGATAACTATATTTGGTATGTGTGTACCTTGCAAGGTCCTCATGCCCATCAGACAGTTTTCACTTGACCTCATTTCAATGATCAGTGAACAAGGTTAAGTTTTGGTGGTCAAGTCCATATTTCAGATACTATAAGCAATAGGTCTAGTATATTCAGTGTATGGAAGGACTGTAAGGTGTACATGTCCAACTGGCAGATGTCATCTGACCTTGACCTCATTTTCATGGTTCAGTGGTTATAGTTAAGTTTTGTGTTTTTGTCTGTTTTTCTTATACTGTATGCAATAGGTCTAATATATTTGGTGTATGGAATGATTGTTAGGTGTACATATCAAGCTGGCAGGTGTCATCTGACCTTGACCTCATTTTCATGGTTCAGTGGTCAAAGTTAAGTTTCTGAGTTTTGGTATAGGAAGATGTGGTGTGAGTGCCAATGAGACAACTCTCCATCCAAATAACAATTTAAAAAAAGTAAACCATTATAGGTCAATGTACAGCATTCAACACGGAGCCTTGGCTCACACCGAACAACAAGCTATAATCTATGGTCTTTTTTTCTAATACTATACGCAAAAGGTCAACTATATTTGGTGAATGGAAATGTTTTATGATTTATATGTCATTCACACAGGTTTTATTTGACCTTGACCTCATTTTCATGTTTCATTGCTTAATGTTAAGTTTTTGTGTTTTGGTCTGTTTTTATTAAACAATAAGCAATAGATCAACTATATTTTTTGTATGGAGGAATTGTTAGCTGAACATGCCTGTCTGGCATGGTTCATCTGACATTGACCTCATTTTCAAGGTTCATTGGTCAATGTTTAGTTTTCTTGGTTAATGTTAAGTTTATATGACAGTTGTAATAAAGCTTTATATTTAGGACTATCAACATAATAGCAATGCTAAGTAAAGAAGGAGAGACATTTCAGCTTGTGCACTCTTGTTTACTTTTATACACCAATGAAATCTTTGTATGTTGACAATCAAATGTAATTGAGAATGGAAATACTGCCTAAAGCTGTGATTGACATTTTTTATGCCCATTTATTGGCATCATGTTTTCTAGTCTGTGTGTCGGTTTGTCTGTCCTTAAATCTATTCTTCCGTTCGTCTGTCCCGCTTCAGGTTTCAAATCAACTTGAAACATTATTCACATGTTCCCTATGATATGATCTTTCTAATTTTAATACCAAATTAGATTTTTTACCCCAATGTTACTGTCAACTGAACATAGAAAATGATAGTGCGCTTGGGGCATCCATATACTATGGACACATTCTTGTTTGTCTTAAACCTGAGAATGATACAGGAACTCATTGATTTCTTCTAGCTGAAATCAATATTTTCTTTTAAAGTTATAACCTACAAAAAATACACTTGTCATTATTTATTTTGATTTCAGAATATATTAACAGACACTTCTACCTGTGATTTACCTGAAACTGGACAAGGTATATGTTTTGGACTTTAAAAGATCTCTTCTGTACGAATTATACATACCACACCACCTAGATGATTTATATCAACTGGCTAATATTTTGAAACTTCAACATAGGTGCTGACCAAACGTTGTTACTTTGTAGCCGATCCATCATCCAAGATGGCCACCAGGGGGGACTTAGTTTAACATGGGACCCTAAGGGAAATGCAAACAAATGACTTCTTTTAGAGAACCACTCAATGGAATGAAACCAAACATAGCATGAATGTTCCTTATGAGGTGCTGACCAAGTGTTGTTACTTTGTAGCTGATCCGTCATCCAAGATGGCCATCAGCAGGGGACTTAGTTTAACATAGGACCCAACGGGAAATACATTTAAATGTCTTCTTTTAGAGAACCACTGAATGGAATGAAATCAAACTTAGCATGAATGTTCTTGATGAGATGCTGACCAAGTGTTGTACTTTGTCGCTGATCCAACATCCAAGATGGCCACCATTAAGGGGCTTAGTTTAATATAGGACCCTATGTGAAATGCATACAAAAGTCTTCTTCTAGAGAACCACTACATAGAAATCGAATGAAACCAAACATAGCATGAATGCTCCTTTCCTAATCAGGTGCTGGCCAAGTGTTGTTAATTTGTAGCCAAATATTTTATCTTTTTTTATATGATTTGAAAAACCCAAGTAGAGTCAGGTGAGCGATACAGGCTCTTGAGAGCCTCTAGTTTTAACTCCCATCACCCACAGAAATAAAAATAGATTAGAAAAACATTCCCTTTGCATTTTGGTATTTCAAATACAACCACCCACATAAAAGTAAAAACATGCCTTCCCTGGGGTGGGGTGGGTGCATAGTATTCCTTGGAACAGCCCTTAGAGAAATAATTATATCAAATGAGAAAAATGCACTCTTAATAGTTAAAGTTGTAGAATGAAAATTAATTTTCTCCCAGTTTTATGAATTAATAAACGCTTATCAGGAATGGACATATGCATAATTTGAAAGAAATGTAATATGAAAATGTTCATAAGTATAACAAGTAAAATAATATGTGTTGTAAATTTTTAAAACAACATTTTTTTTTTAAAATGTAAAAAAATAGACCTTGACCATCTTGATTTTTTAGGCATTGTAATGTTTTTTTAAATCACAAATTTTACAGTGACTTGACTGTAAGTGTTGCTATCCACCAATTGGAATTCATTCAAAATTTTGACCAAATTGCAATTTGTTTTATTAAACCAAATTGTTCACCTGGTCAGAAATTTGAACCAACTGCTGTAGAAAACCACAGTCAAGTCGTGAAAGTGCAAGGTGATAAAATAATATATACTTACAATCCTATAAGACTTTAACTTCACTTTATTGATGGTATTACTAAATCAGTCTATCAATCTGTATAGTTATATTATAGCCATTACCATACTAAAGGTGAACTGTTTTATTTTTAATTGCTATAAAAATGTCCAAACTAAGCTTTTATATAGTTTTTCTTTCGAAAAGTATTCTATATATATATATTCATAAGAATCACACATTATATGAATAAAAACATTTCATATTCAGTAAAATATTTGTGAAATTGCAATATGTTTGTAGGAAGGGGAGATAATCTTTTTTGGTTTCAAAAAATCTTTATTCAAAAGAATAGTATTTTAGGTTATCTCCCCAAGGAAACTTATCAATAGCATATTGTTATTTCACACATATTTTACTGAATATATGATGTATTATTTTAAATGATATATAATTCTTATAAATATAAAATCCGTTTCGAAAGAAAAACTATATAAAAGCTTAGTTTGGACATTTTTATAGCAATTCAAAATAAAACATTTTACCTTTAGTATGGTAATGGCTATAATATAACTATACAGATTGATAGACTAATTTAGTAATAACATCATTAAAGTGGGGTTAAAGTCTTATAGGATTGTAAGTATATTTTATTTTATCACCTTGCACTTTCACATTTTGACTGAACAACTTGTTCAATATTCTGACCAGTTGAACTATTTGATTTTATAAAACAAATTGCAATTTGGACAAAATTTTGAATGAGTTGCAATTGGTGGATAGCAACACTAACAGTCAAGTCACTGTAAAGATAAATTCTTGATTTTACCAGTTGTTATTTTATTTTATAGAATGCACTTCTGTATTGAAGATTCCAAATTCATTAAAAGGAGTATTACAGTGTAAACTAACTGATAACTGTTTAGGACTCAGCTGTTGTGTGGAATTGAAGTTTAAGCTGCCTTTTAATGGAGATGATGTAACCTTTAATATTCCATTTGGATTTAAACTGAGTCCTTGTGATTTTGAAATCGAGATCAGTTTTGGTTCATATTATCATAAAACAGTTCTTCTCAATTATGACTGGGGTAAGTTTGGAATTTGATATCAAGTCAAATTTGAAAAATATACCATTTTACTATTATCTTTTAGACTTGAATATGATAAATATTTGAAAATTAAAATACATATTTGAATAATGAGCTATTACCTTACCATATATAAGTTTGAAATGGACATAGAACTATATAAAAACATGTGTTTAGATAGTTCTGCTAGAATTCAAATGAAGCTGTCCAGTTTAAGCATTGTAAGGGGCCTCAAAATTCATCACATAAAAAGCTATCACTGAAAAAGCTATCAAATTATCAGCTGCTGTGTTCAACCTCATAAATCAACACATTTTTGCACCTTATGTGATACATGATCCTTAAAATGTTTTTGGCATTAGTTTTGCCTATGCCAATCATTTTTATTCAGATTTTGATAAGTTATTATGTTAAAAGTTGCATCAAATTTGGTTGAAATTATATTTCCCGTAATATGCATTTATTCATTTATAGCACTTGGAAACATAATTTTTATGCCCCACCTACGATAGTAGAGGGGCATTATGTTTTCTGGTCTGTGGCTCCATTCGTCTGTGCGTCCGTCCGTTCAGGTTAAAGTTTTTGGTCAAGGTAGTTTTTGATGAAGCTGAAGTCCAATCAACTTGAAACTTAGTAGACCTGTTGCTTATGATATGATCTTTCTAATTTTAAAGCTAAATTAGACTTTTGACCCCAATTTTACGGTCCACTGAACATAGAAAATGAAAGTGGGAGTTTCAGGTTAAAGTTTTTGGTCAAGGTAGATTTTGGTGAAGCTGAAGTCCAATCAACTTGAAACTTAGTAAACTTGTTGCTTATGATATAATCTTTTTAATTTTGAAGCCAAATTAGACTTTTGACCCCAATTTCACGGTCCACTAAACATAGAAATTGAAAGTGGGAGTTTCAGGTTAAAGTTTTTGGTCAAGGTAGTTTTTGATAAAATTGAAGTCCAATCAACTTGAAACTAAGTACATATGTTCCCTATAGTATAATCTTTCTAATTTTAATACCAAATTAGATTATTACCCAATTTCATGGTCCATGGAACATGGAAAAGGATAGTGCGAGTGGGGCATCCATGTACTTTGGACACATTCTTGTTTCTTCTTTTTTTGAAGCATTCTAAAATACAAATTTAATTATGATTAATATTTTCAACTTTAAGGAGTAGAAAATCAGCTGCCAATTGGAATAGGTGACATTGCTCCAATTATAATAAGGTAAGGTTAATATTAACATATTTTTCTATTAAATGCTGCAGTTCTAGGTACTTATAAGAATGATTATATGTTCATTGAGTCATACATAGGTTAAGATACAAAACCATACATGTCAACCTCTGACAATGGGAAATCATGTCATGACATGACATGATATGTCAAAAAGCGTGTGAAAACGCGTGACGTAGATGCGGACTTGTTAATATGAATGTGGTAATGTTGTGAATATAAAAAACAAAATATATATTCTACTGTGAACTTTTATTGTATTAAACACTGGTCTGTTATGTTGCTTTTAAAGCACCACCACTAGGCACATATTCAAAACAACTGCCAGTTTCAAGTTTAGTTGCATTTATTTGATAACAGCACACAATACAAATGTAACATAGTCAAGTTCTGATCAGAATTCAGTGTCAATTTCTTTATAAGGCTCTTTCACAGTAGGAATTGATATTTGACTGAATAAGCTTCATCAAGATTTGAAAGAATGTCATAATGTTGGTTTTTTGGCAATGTAAGATGTCATCTATTATCTCTGCCATTGCTCCCACTGCTATTGCCTGGTTAAAACTGAGTAGTTCATCAGAAAAAGCTGGTACTATGAGAGCTGATTCAACAGTTCTGTGATATTTTTATCCCCATGGCCTGTAGAAATCTGTTGCCGTTTTGGCTAGATTTGAAACTGAAATTGAAAAAGAAAAATGTTTTATAAATTTGATTTCCATCAGATAAACATGTTAAATGCTTATTCAACTAGCTACATTATATATCTCCTCTCACATGTTTTGTTTTTTTTATCATTGCAACATAGAATGCATAAATTATTACTTGTCACTTAATCATTTAAACTCAAACTCAAAAATATCATTTTTAAATCTTGAATCTTGCCAACACATCGTTTTGACTTAACAATTAATCGGCACTTTAGACGACGGAACAGGCCCTGAAAGTGACCTCTTTCTGTGCACATTTACCCTATAAAGTGAATTTGAAAGGAAGTCACAAAATCGTTAAAACTAAATCACAAACTACTTACCTTTTACTGTTTGTCATATGGAAAAATAAACAATGTGGCAGCCAAACAATTACTTCGAATTTTTCCGTATTTATCGCCGAAGAAGGAAAAAACCCGAGAATAGCGATATCACTAATGACCAAAAAATTAAAAGAACGAAAAAGCGTGTGATTGCGTGTAAAGTGGTGAAAAGCGTGTACACGCCATGTGACAAAATCCTCGCGTGTAAACAGTTGAAAAAGCATGTATTACACGCGAATATCATGTCACTTGACATGTATGTACAAAACACTTTGGATACATTTATTCTATATGCGGACTGAAGAATAATTGTATTCTTTTTGATATTTGATTTTGTGGATTTGCTTAAGTCTGCACACAAGTTCTTAGAAAATTTCTACTTTTTGAAACATTTAAAATCGTGGTTACCTTTACCCACAAAAACTGTTGTCCCATGCAAAACATTAAAAAAAACATAGCAATGAACAATCCTGAAAAAATAAAAAATCTAATTTGTTCAACCATATTAAAAAAAATATATTCATTATATTATTATGCCTATGTGTAGTGACAACTGCAAATTATACTTGTTCATCGGATTTCTTACGATAAAAAAATACCTGGCGTTAAAATATGTATAAAGTGCCTAGAAAATCAATCTACCGATGTTAGAGTAGATCTGATTTGTAACTTCCTCCCGGTCCAGGGCTGGAACCTGTACTTTTTATTTCTAACTTCTATGAGAACTCCACCTAGCATTGTGCAGAGACCTTATCCCCTCCTCTAACTCTAGCTTATAAAAATAAGATTTCGTTTCGGGAGGTGTTACATATATACATTGTAATATAATGCTGAAAATATATACTCATTAAAGTCAACTAAATCTACTCAAAATGGTTGAAAGATCACTGTTTCTTCAGGAGAAAAAAGAATGAGCACAATTCTTTTCAGATATATTTGTGTCTTTTTTAATGTTAAAAATTAATTGATTGTGACCAATTATTTACCATGTTTTTGATTTATGAATAAAATAAAGAGGTGTCGAAAGATTGCCTATGAAACCAATATTAACAGTGGCGTATCCAGAACTTTTCCTAAGGGGGGACCTGCTGACTGACATAAGGGGGGCCGCTGCAGTCATGCTTCAGTGATTCCCTATATAATCAACCAAATTTTTCCAACAAAAAGGGGGGCAGGGCACCCCCTGGATCCACCTATGATTAAAATGTTTCCAGATGACATGAATTCAAGCAATAATAGGGGAAAAAATGTGCAAAATCCATACCATGAAGTTGGCTTTTTTAAAAAGGCTCAAATATGACAAAATGTAAAACAATTCAAAAAAAAAAATAAGGATCTGCTGATTTACTAGTATTGCAAACCACAAAGATATAACAGACAGAAATCATGCTAATTGTCTTTTTTAATGTGTATAATATATATTTGAAGATACAAAGTTGACAAATTGGAAGAAGGAAAAGGATTTATTATAGATCTGAAGATAGATATATGCATCCCAATGGATGATAATAAGTATTGCTTCCCAGAAAATGGTCTTCAGGTTTTAAATCAGCATGAAATTCCAATTTGTTCCAGAAATTTTACAGGTTTGATTCCAGGTAAGCTGAAGTTGATGAATTTTGTTGATTGTGTCTTGTGAGTATATTTGCTAAAACAATAGCTGTGGTAGATCAATGCAATCTAAATGAGAAAAGCTTGAATAATTTAGAATAACTGGGTTTAATAGTATGCATTTTTCAATTGTTCCTTGATTATAGTTGTAATAACCAAATAATATTTCATTATTCCTGTATGAATTATATTTACAAAAACTATTCCGTCGAATCTTCAAATACAATACTGTAATCTCCATTCTGATACAACTGAAAGAAAAAACTGCTACTGCATAATCTTAAAAATAGTCGCAAAACACTGACAATTGTGTATGCAGGATCTGCACAATTTCAGACAGTCAATCATAGATTTGCTGCACTCAGAATTATTTCATTTTCGTTTATTACGAAATTATTCTAACCCATTATCATGATTAACATTAACCAATATTCAGAAATAAATGCACAACTTATAACTTTTAATGCTATAATTTACTCATCCATGCATATATGTAGATGTTATCAAGAAGTTTATTTATTAATTATTACAGATTTCAATCCTAAGAAATGGTTAGAAGATGTCGACATTGATTTCACAAAAGGTTTAAAAGATGCTGCAGTCAATTTTATCCTTGAACAGCTAAAACTCACTGATTTCTTTAGTGGTCCAAAGTGTGATGTTGAAAGAGCCCCTTATAGACCAAGTGTTCAGGGATGGAATAATCGTGAGTTTTTCATTCAAACAAATGTATAGCAAACTACAATAAAGCAAATTTAATTTCAATGTCAAACATCTTTAATTATCTCAGAAGAACAAAAACTGTCTTGACAGGGGCTAGGGCCTAATATAAGAGAAGCAGTTGTACAGAGTAAGCTACTCCCTGTTGGGAAGAACTTTTAATAATTTCATTATTAATTGGACATACTTAATATAAAAAAGCAAGCACAAAACTTGAGCCAAAACTTTCAGAAAATTGTACCTTGAAGTAAGGCCAAAATAAATAAATAGTGTGTTTCCGGTTTCCCGACCCTACCTCCGTTTCTGACGCCGACCCTAAACATTTTATTGACAAAAATAAAAAAATATCAAAAATCCGAGTTTTTCTTTCTTTCCGGATTCGACTCTTCGTTTAGAAAACTACAGATCTTCAAAACGTTTGATAGCAATGACCAATACAGATAAGTCAAGCGTTTCAAGAACCTAGATTTTAAATAAACAAGCATGGCTTTGATCAACCGTGCAGCATATTGGCTGTCAAATATGCAAAATGTAATCACATGGTTGCAAAATATTTAAGAGTAAAATCCACAGTGATTCGGTAAAAATCCTAGGATTTTTAAAAATAAACTGCACACTGCTAGAAAACAAAGAAATAGTAGTGTCAACGTCAAATACGTTAGTAAAGTAATACAAATAGACAGGAAATACTAAAAATTTAAGACAAGGGGGCAGACAATGTGTAAAAAGAAATAGAAAGCTTTCTCCAGTAGGGAGACATGGTGTATGATTCATGTTCATTTATAAATGAATCTGCCCCTGCACCATGTCTACTTTTTATTCTTTTAAATTCTCTCAGGCTGGTCCCACAACAGTTTATAAGGAAAAGAAGAAAGAGAAGGAAAAAAAATCATGTCCTATTAAAATATCTACATTTTTTCCATAAATTTAATAAGAAAGATTTTCACTTTTCTCAAAACCTGAAATTTTAACAATATTGTCAGAACCCCACTCTTCAAGATTAAATTCTGTCAACAAGTCAAACATCAAAACACATTTGTTCATTAAATAAAGAGGGTGCAAGAGTACTACCCCTCGACAATTATAATAAATTGCTGCTTAGCATCTATGATCAATTTTCAGTGTTTTTACTACTAAAAAAAGGGGTAGGAATCTGTTCCCACATGTATACCCTGTGTGACAGAAAACAGAAAATTTAAAAAGCTGTAGATTTTAGTACTATTATCAAAGAAGCATGCGGGCTCATCAAATGATTTCATTTGGAACCTTTTTCTGCTGTCATCGATGGAAAAAAATAAAAAATTTTCATAAAATAAAATGTTTTACCTACCTACCCTACCTAATTTTTTTCAGGGTGAAATAGGAAACACACTATTTATTTATTTTGGCCTAACCACAATCACATCCAAAAATAGACAGAATTAAATCAATGTTGATATAAGCTACAGACAACTGTTTTAACAAAACAAAATAAATTTGCATCAAAACTATTCATAAATACATGTATATTTCTTTATTTTTTATGTTCTTGATGTTTTTATGTCTATTTGTGTTATTGTTGCTATCTTATTGGAGTACACCACCCATCTCTTTTTATTCATATGGTGTAGTTTTGCAACTTGAGATAAATCTTTATGCTTTATTTAATACAGAATGTCCCTTGAGTATGTTTAACCGCCCTGATTTAGGAGACCTAATAGCATGCCACATTACAGAAACCTGCACTGGAATTGATTGCTGTGCCAATATCCCTTTCTTTGGACTGACAGTCCAACCATTCTTTGTGTTGGATCCTTGTGACTACAAGATATCATATGGAATCAATACTGAAAATGTGACAAAATCACTCTTTGACTATGAATGGGGTATGTGGTTACAGATAGTGCTTAGTTTAAACATCTCTTGATTTGAAAAAAATATTAATTGATAACAAAGGACATAGAATAGAAAATGAAATTCTTTCTTAAGGTGTAATATTAGTATACATTATTGTTTAGGGACCAGTGGAAGACCACCGATGTGTTTTAGATTTTCTGGGTGTCAAAGACCAATTGGTGACCTTCGACTGTTTCTGCCCTTTAGTCGGGATTGTGTCTTTGACACATTCCCCATTTCAATTATCATTTTTATACGACCGCAAAATTTGAAAAATTTTTCGTCGTATATTGCTATCACGTTGGCGTCTGCGTCGTCGTCCGGCGTCCGAATACTTTTAGTTTTCGCACTCTAACTTTAGTAAAAGTGAATGGAAATCTATGAAATTTTAACACAAGGTTTATGACCACAAAAGAAAGGTTGGTATTGATTTTGGGAGTTTTGGTCCAAACATTTTAGGAATTAAGGGCCAAAAAGGGCCCAAATAAGCATTTTCTTGGTTTTCGCACTATAACTTTAGTTTAAGTTAATAGAAATCTATGAAATTTTGACACAAGGTTTATGACCACAAAAGAACGGTTGGGATTGATTTTGGGAGTTTAGGTTTCAACAGTTTAGGAATTAGGGGCCAAAAAAGGGCCCAAATAAGCATTATTCTTGGTTTTCGCACAATAACTTTAGTTTAAGTAAATAGAAATCAATGAAATTTAAACACAATGTTAATGACTACAAAAGGAAGGTTGGTATTGATTTTGGGAGTTTAGGTCCCAACAGTTTAGGAATTAGGGGCCAAAAAGGGACCCAAATAAGCATTTTTCTTGGTTTTCGCACCATAACGTTAGTATAAGTAAATAGAAATCTATGAAATTTAAACAAAAGGTTTATGACCATTAAAGGAAGGTTGGTATTGATTTTGGGAGTTTTGGTCCCAACAGAATAAGGGGCCCAAAGGGTCCAAAATTAAACTTTGTTTGATTTCATCAAAATTGAATAATTGGGGTTCTTTGATATGCCGAATCTAACTGTCATGACTGTGTATGTAGATTCTTAACTTTTGGTCCCGTTTTCAAATTGGTCTACATTAAGGTCCAAAGGGTCCAAAATTAAACTTAGTTTGATTTTGACAAAAAATGAATCAGTTAGGTTCTTTGATATGCTGAATCTAAAAATGTACTTAGATTCTTGATTATTGGCCCAGTTTTCAAGTTGGTCCAAATCGGGGTCCAAAATTAATTTTTGTTTGATTTCATCAAAAATTGAATAAATGGGGTTCTTTGATATACCAAATCTAACTGTGTATGTAGATTCTTCATTTTTGGTCCTGTTTTCAAATTGGTCTACACTAAAGTCCAAAGGGTCCAAAATTAAACTTAGTCTGATTTCAACAAAAATTGAAATCTTGGGGTTCTTTGATATGCTGAATCCAAAAATGTACTTAGATTTTTTATTATGGGCCCAGTTTTCAAGTTGGTCCAAATCAGGATCTAAAATTATTATATTAAGTATTGTGCAATAGCAAGTCTTTTCAATTGCACAGTATTGCGCAATGGCAAGAAATATCTAATTGCACAATATTGTGAAATAGCAAATTTTTTTTTAATTAGAGTTATCTTTCTTTGTCCAGAATAGTAAGCAAGAAATATCTAATTGCAAAATATTGTGCAATAGCAAGATTTTTTTTTTAATTGGAGTTATCTTTCTTTGTCCAGAATCAACTTAAATCTTTGTTATATACAATATACAATGTATATTCACTTTTTACTACCAACTGATAAATTATAATAAATAACATTCAGTGATAACAAGCAGTTTTTTTTACATCTTAATATTTTATGATGTATTTAAATGAGTAGTTATTGTTGCAAACTCCATTAGAAATTTTAATTGAGATTAGTTTTGGAATAAGGGAAAGGGGGATGTGATTAAAAAAATTGGGTTCAATTTTTCTCATTTGAAATTTCATAAATAAAAAAGAAAATTTCTTCAAACATTTTTATGCCCCACCTACGATAGTAGAGGGGCATTATGTTTTCTGGTCTGTGCGTCCGTCCGTCCGTCCGTCTGTCCGTTCGTTCGTCCGTCCGTTCGTCTGTCCGTCTGTCCCGCTTCAGGTTAAAGTTTTTGGTCAAGGTAGTTTTTGATGAAGTTTAAGTCCAATCGACTTCAAACTTAGTACACATGTCCCCTATGATATGATCTTTCTAATTTTAATGCCAAATTAGAGTTTTTACCCAAATTTCACGGTCCACTGAACATGGAAAATGATAGTGCGAGTGGGGCATTCGTGTACTGAGGACACATTCTTGTTTCGAGAGGATTAATATTCAACAGCATAGTGAATTGCTCTAAGAGAAAACAAAAATTTTAAGTTCATTAGAACACATTCATTCTGTGTCAGAAACCTATGCTGTGTCAACTATTTAATCACAATCCAAATTTAGAGCTGAATCCAGCTTGAATGTTGTGTCCATACTTGCCCCAACCGTTCAGGGTTCAACCTCTGCGGTCGTATAAAGCTACGCCCTGCGGAGCATCTGGTTATATATTGTACTACAAACCTTTTTCTATATAGTTCTTTGGATTTAAAAACAAGCAATTTAAAAAAAAACACATTTTTATCTTTGGGCAAACTTCTAAGAATGAGATACTTGCCAATGAGACAAACCACCAAAGACCAAATGAATTCAAAGTTAGAAACTGTTGGTCACTGTATGACCTGCTATAATGAGCAAATCTCATACAGCATAGAAATCTATAAATGACAATTACAAGACAACTAACAAAGAACAAAAATGATATACAGCAGCAAAAGACAACAGACTCCTGGCTCAGGACAGACACACACAGAATGTGGGGTTAAAACTTTTTGATCAACCCCGACTATGGACAGTTTAATCAAATTTGAAATTATCAATGATTTGTCATCAACGTAAAATTATATTTAGGAATAACAATTATTCAGTCTTCAAAGACATTTATACGAGTCATTTTGATTGAAGAATGGGTGTTTTAACATTAATGAAAAGTGCAAAGAAAGGTCACAGTTTTTTTTATCTTAACATAACAAATTATTCTATGTTTTCAGGAAAGACTGAAAGAATATCATTAGCTAATGATGTCATCATATTTGAGTAAGTGTTGAAAGAGATGAGACTTAATTAACTGGTTATAACTAGTATTGCATTTTCCTGAATTGCTGAGGGAAAATATACCTGTATATCACAAATTAAAAGGGTGGAATTATTACCATATCATTTTGTTATTATGACAGTTTAAGGTAAATTTATGGTATACCGCCATCTTGGATTGTACAATCACAGTACAAAATCAGTCTAGTTATTTGCCCTAATCAGCAAATTTAAGAATAAAACAGATTTGCAATTTAATGGTTAGACTGTTTATTTATATAAAGAAAACTTGTTAATTTATTGTCTTATTCAAAATATTTTAACAAATATCAATCTTATTGGTTTTTAAAATCATTGAACAAACTAACCAAATTTAGGCAATTTTCAACGACTCATAGCTTGAAAAATAGCACGGTGACCCATACTTTTTATTATATTTTTGAAAAAAGCATAGTAAAATCTTCATTTTGGCAAATTATAAGAAAATTCTGTCTCAAAAAACATTTACTTATGATCTACCTTGAATTACCCAATATTTTAGATAATTTGTATTTCATTATCATCATTTGCGATTCTTACTGCACACATTTTAAAGATGCTTATCAATGGTTTGAAATTGGCAAAACATATCTTGATTACAGTTCTTCTATAAAAGCATGCAAAACAAAACATTGATAAACTTGCTTGCTATGTTTGCTTGGTTGTTTGCAAACAATAGGTAGGCAGAGTTTCTGTCTGTTTTTATATATACTGGGATTTGATTGGACAATAAGAATTGACATGAAATGAATTTAGTGTTTATTGTCCAATCATATTCCAGTAAATAGTAAATAGACTGAAACAGACTACCTACCTGTTCTTTACAGACATCCAAACAAATATAGCAAGCAAGTTAATCAATTGTTTGTTTTGCATGCTTTAATAGAAGAACTGTAAGAAGAAACTCAATTTTAATCATTAGGGAAATATTTTACACTTGTATATCCTTACTCCTTTCCATATTGTTTTGACCAGTTATTTGCATGGTCACTTGAATCAAAAGACTAAGCGGAAAATTTTTTCACTTTTCATTCAATGTCTGAAAGTGACTCAGCCTAAGAAGGAAAGAATAGCTTTAGACCTTCAGTTATTCTTATAATTTAATATGACTCCTCTATGTTCATTTATTGGATCTAGATAGTTGTATTACCTTAATTTTATGTATTTTACAGGTTTTCTGTTAAGAAGCCACCAAATTTGAAGAAGTTCATTCTTGATTTGGCTGTAAAAGTCTGTCTTACTGATAAATCTAACTGCTTTCCCAACGTGAAAGTATTTGACAACACAGAGATTCCTCAGCTTGTGTGTGATATGGAAGCTACTATTGATCTGAAAGGTAGTTATTTCCTCGTGCTGTAGTTTATTCCTGTAGAATAAAATCAAATGCCATTTTAAATACATTTTCCAGTAACAAACAAAGCCCTGGGTTATGTATACTAGATTCAACCTTGAATGTCAAAAAGGGCCACCACATGATTTTTTCTTCATTTAATGTTGTCAATGCCTAGAGATTTTATGCAGATATTGTTTTCTGAGATAATCTTAGAGATATTGAGCTTTTGCATGGTAATGCAGTAGGAGAGTGTTTTACTGCCTTTGCAACATAAGCTTTTTATCAATTTCATTAAAATCAAATCTTTATGTTTGTTTTGTTAGTTTTTTAGTTGCTTGTGTAAGGTCAGAAGACTTTCCATCAATCTGTGACTTTTAGCATTAAAACTAATCAAACCATTCTGTGCGTCCATTAGTCGTCTGTTCGTCCGTCCATTTGATGTCTGCGTCCGTTTAAAGTTTTTGGTCAAGGTACTTTTTGATGAAATTGAAGTCCAATCAATTTGAAACTTAGTACACATGTTCCTTATGATATAATCTTTTTAATTTTAAGGCCAAATTAAAGCATTGACCCTAATTTCATGGTCTACTGAACATGTAAAATGATAGTGTGAGTGGGGCATCCTGTCTACTATGGACACATTCTTGTCTACTATAGACCTACACACATTTTGTCATGTAAACTGCAAATTATTTCCTAAATATTCTAGAAATTTTATGCTCTTACTAGAAAACTTACTAGAAAACTTCCTAATGTGATTTAGGAGATAACTGTATTGTATTTTAAGCTCCAATGGCATTACTTGGTGAGTTGATGGTCACAAATTAAGTTTATTGACGACATGTTAGTATAACAAGCGAAGTTGAATTAGAATCACATTTATTTTTTATTCCACAACCTAATAAAACAATGAAGATAATTTTTATAATAAATGATAGAATCAAACTTTTTTTTACATATAAAGAAATCATATTCAGCTGTATCCTGGGTTGTTTTTTGTTGGATTGTTTTAATCTGTAAACCCTAATGAATAATTCCTATTTTTTATAAGACTTTTCTTTAACGGATTGGGCAGACAACTTAGGAGTTAATACCACAGGTTTGATGCAGACATCTTACATCAGACTTTTGCTACAACAGCTTGGACTGGATACCCTTTTGAAGTCTCCACCATGTAGTCATGGAGATGATTTGTATTACAGTTCTTCAAATGGCTGGAAAAATGGTGAAGTATTTTTGAGTTATCAGTAAAGATAAAATAATGATAATTAAATTTGATTTTTTTTGATTAATTTCATCATGACATAGTGCTGTTTTTTTTGTTGATTTTCAAAAGGGATAAAAAAAAATTATTTCTATCAAATACTATTGGTAATATAAGAAAAAATATTTTAAAAATATTTTAAAAGATACAGCATAAACCACTTATATTTAAAATACAATTGCAAATAAACAAAACTAAACAACAATGCTTGTGAAGAAAAAGATATAAAAAGAAACTCCTGGGCATAGTAGTTATTTTCATTGCATTAAAATGATTCTTCAACTTTTTGTTTAAAAATAGCTGTTAAAGATATAATCTGAAATATGATAATCTGAAGATAAATTGACTCCAAAGTTTCAATACCCATAAATTGATGAGTTGAACAGAATGTCTCTAAATGTTGTTTTTATCCTGTCTGTCTATATATGATTTGCAGTCATCAAAGTTTGTCAATATGCAAACTCCTTCAGTTTAAGAATGAATGAAACTTGATAGAAAGATCCTTTTGAAAACAATTGCTTTGGCCATTTCTAAATATGATGAAGATTTGCAATGAAATGGTACTGAAGTTTTTATCATTGTAAGAAAGGAGGAAAGACCAAAAACCCCAAAAATAATAGACAAACATGAAAGATAAAAGTGCTGTCATTATAACTCTTATATTTTTTTTATATTTTTTTTACAGATTGTCCAGCAATTACAGCATTACCAGAATTGCCAGAGTCCCTTGTCTGTTATGTACCAGATTACTGTACAGGAATAGATTGTTGTTATAACTTTGACTTCCTAAAATTGTCACTGAACATTAACTTATACATAGATACCTGTAACTACCAGATAAGAGGCAGGATTGAAACACTAGAGTTCGAAATTAATTTCTTTGATTATACTTGGGGTAAGTCATGTAGAAGAGGATTTTAATACATTGGTCACCTGTAGGGAGCTTTATAACAGAACCAAAGTTTATGGTATTTTGTGGCTATCCACTATATTGAATGTAAGCTACTGAGGATTTTTTATTTAAATTGTTGAAAAAACATTCATGATGCCAATTTTACCTTCACCAGTTTTGCTTTGAGGCTAGAATATTTGAATTCCAAAAAAAAATATTGAAAAGCTGAAGGTTGCTTACATTTTTCCCTTGCATATTAGTGTTAATTGATATGAAAATGTTACTGCAGTGTCACAGTGCACTTATGTATGATTAATGTAGAAATTAATGGCGTCATTTTGAAGTGATTTTAACTCTTGTTATGATTCTTTAAGGTGATGTCAAAGAAGAAAGGTTACAGGAAATTTTCAGAATAAAGTAAGACATTTATATATTTATTCATTTTCAGTATATTCTGTCTAAATGTCAAATTTGTTCTATTATTTTGTTCACTGTGTTATCTTTTCTTTTTAAATTTTAAATATTTATTTAGAATACAACCAGACTGTGCAAAAATTATAAACAAATTCCTCATTTATGCATCAAACTTAAGGGTAGTTTGCAGTCATCTTGTCCATCTTTAGTCAATGTTCGTCCAACAAATATGTTTGTCACGCTTTTCTCATATTTCATTGACAGCTTGAACATGTTGAAAGAGATGAGTTGTATAATGGGAGCACTTGAGATTTGTCATGTAGCTACTTTCTGTTTGCTGATAATTTGAATTTATCATAAGTTGAATGAATTTTTGACTTTTTTTCATCACACATATCTCCAATACTTATATTGAAAGTGTCTTTACTTTTATATGCAACATAACACTTTCTTCTAAAAGATTCAAAATTGACAAGCTGACTGACCAGAAGAAGTTTATAGTAGATTTGGACTTCAGTATTTGCCTTGAGAAAAATGTGTGTGAACCAACACTGAAAATCTTCAAAGAACAACTGATTCCACAGCCTCTATGTGATATGGAAATGGACTTTAAATCACTAAGTATGTTTTTTTAAGGATAATAAGATACCAATGGATAATAAGAAATCATATGGTGCAAACTGTTTCATTGTTTTTATTTACTCTTTGAAATCATTAAAAACTTAACATTAACATGTATATTGAATTATTGAAATCAATCATGATATGGAATTATTTGGTATAATATAAATTTGACCCACACACCAGATCAGTGTGTGGCAGTATACAGTATGTATATCAAATATATACAAGTTAACAGCCTATATTTGGCCCTAAGATCACCACAATTCATTTTTATAAGCCTGTCAAAATTTTGAAGGGACGTATTATGGTATACAAATGTCCGGCCTTCTGTCTGTCTGTCTTTCTGTCTGTCTGTCCGTCCGTCCGTCCGTCCGTCCGTCCGTCCGTCCGTCCACATGTTGCACTGTAACTTGAGTACCTCTTATCCAAATTTCATGAAACTTGACATCGTTGTATCTTATGATGGTCACAAGATCTGTATACTATTTGGTGATAATAGGTTTTAAACTTTTTGAGTAACAGGACTTAATAACTAAAACAGGGGTGTGTATTTTTCACATGTAGCGCTGTATCTAAAAAACAATTTCTGATTATTGCTTTAAACTTCACACACTTCTTAATTATATTAATCCATTTAAGATTTGTATACTTTTTGGTGATAATTCAAATTTCATTTAAGAGTAATTGTGTTTTTTAAAGCAATTGCTTTTATGTTATCGCGTATGGCCATCTTTGTGACCCAGATCAGAGACTCCGCCCATATCAAGCCATAGTATTTTGTTAAACAGGCTCCTGGTCTGTCATTCTTTAACACCTATGTATGTTTTCTAATGCAATACATAGCTTGAAACTTTAAAAAAACGTTAGTGGATTTAAGAAGTTTCAGAATATGTTCTTGTAGATGTATTTTTGTATTTAAAGGGTCAACCGTTTGACTATCAAATAACATAGAAGTCCGAGTGAAAAAAAGTACATTTTTATAACTGCGATTCCGTTTTCCGCCGTTCGTACGATGTTTCAACAAAATATGGATTCATTTCAGTTGTTGATTTAGTATTGAAAATTTAACTGAATTATCTCCTATTAAATACGGTTTTATATGTTTAATTTGTGTTTCTTTAAGAGGTCAGGTGCTCTTGTTCATTCATAAAATTATCGTTCATTCATACATTTATCGTAAAATCAAAATCACTACACAGGTTAATGTGTAGTGTCAAATGATTACCTGTAATCTAAAAATAGACAAACTTTGTTTGCGCAAATAATTTAGCGGAACGAAACCCTTGTTGAAAACACATAACAATAAGTTCGTTTTCCTTTTCTGTCAAAACTCCGTAATATTTATCGATCACCTTACTAATGAAATGGACCCGTCCAAACGTAGTAGATGCTAAGTCGGTCCAGATGAAGAGATATTTCAATTTGGAATTTTCTAGTTACATAGATTGAAAAAAAGTACGTCTTTTTAAATATCATGATAAAAACTGGGTATGCATAACAAATGTCAGATGAAACCATTATCCTCGTCTTTTCAGTGAACAAGTCTACTACGTTTGTTGACACTCGACGGTCCACCGTGTTAGCAATTTTATTTCACATGTTTTCGAAATATTGAAGATCATTTTTCGCAATGTTTCCTGAAAATTGATAAATGTCAAAGCAACGTAGAGCTGTTTGTTCTTGTTCGTATAATAAAATTGAGAATGGAAATGGGGAATGTGTCAAAGAGACAACAACCCGACCATATACTAGTTCAGTGATAACGATTTAATGTCATGTTTGTCTGTGATGACCCCCCTTTTCGGGATTGCATGATAATTATAGTTATCTCGTACCCACATGCACTTGTTTCTATCCATAGGAAGGTCGACTATCCATATAAAACTATTTTGGATAGAAACAAGTGCCTGTGCTCGTACCGCATCAGAAGGACATACATGTATATCAACTGAGCAATAATGTTTGGAACTTAGTTTTAAAAATGATGACAAAGTACCATTATGAAAATATTTTTATTAAGCTGAAATATACATTTATTCTTTACATGTTTATGTCTTGTAAGATTTTTTATTTCTTTCCCGTTTTTTAACATTTGCGTCTGGAATGTTTTAACTTAATCATTTGTGTTAATGGTTAAATATAAATTAATAATGAAAATTGTTAAAATTAAATCAATAAAGGAAATTATTGCCCAGTTACAAACACTACCAGGGGATAATCCATGATGATTTCTTTTTATGCCCCACCTACGATAGTAGGGGGGCATTATGTTTTCTGGTCTGTGCGTCCGTCCGTTCGTTCGTCTGTTCGTTCGTCCGTCTGTCCCGCTTCAGGTTAAAGTTTTTGGTCAAGGTAGTTTTTGATGAAGCTGAAGTCCAATCAACTTGAAACTTAGTACACATGTCCTTATGATATGATCTTTCTAATTTTACAACCAAATTAAACTTTTGACCCCAATTTCACGGTCCACTGAACATAGAAAATGAAAGTGTGAGTTTCAGGTTAAAGTTTTTGGTCAAGGTAGTTTTTGATGAAGTTGTAGTCCAATCAACTTGAAACTTAGTACACATGTTCCCTATGGTGTGATCTTTCTAATTTAATGCCAAATTAGATTTTTTACCCAATTTCACGGTCTATTGAACATGTAAAATAATAGTGCAAGTGGGGCATCCATGTACTTTGGACACATTCTTGTTGAGTTATATGTTTCAGCACATGTATATTTGACCCCAACTTTAGCCTGGTAAAAGTGTTTTCTCCTTGTGAAATATAAAACATATTAAAAATGACTTTCTGCTAAAGTCTTTTATTTATATAAAGTTAAAACCTTCTTACTTCTAACTAGACAACACTCATGTCAGGTTTAATTATTATATATAAGTCCCTAAACATTAACATGACAGCAATTGCTTTTACAGCCTTTAAGGCTTTGATTGTATATACTTTTTAACCGGATTTTTGTGACAAAAATGTCGGTTATTGATTTGGTGATGTATGGCGGGCGGGCGGGCAGGCGGGCGGCAATCAAATGTTGTCCGTGCATTAACTCATGAACCGTTCAACCAAAGCTTTTAAAATTTTAATATGTTATTACTGACAACTATACGAAGGTCAAGTTCAATAATGGCGATTTTGACTTTTACCGTTCAGGAGTTATGCTTCTTGAAAGATTGAAAAATGGAGTTTCCAGTCGTGTCCGTGCATTTACGCATGAACTATTCTACCAAAGCTTCCCAAATTTTAATATGTTGTTACTGATGACAGAATGGAGGTCAAGTTCAATAATGACGATTTTGACTTTTACCGTTCAGGAGTTATGGTTCTTGAAAGATTGAAAAATGGTGTTTCCTGTTGTGTCCGTGCATTTTCTCATGAACCATTCAACCAAAGCTTTTGAAATTTTAATATGTTGTTACTGATGACAAAATAGAGGTCGAGTTCAATAATGACGATTTTGACATTTACTGTTCAGGAGTTATGGTTCTTGAAAGATCGTAAAATGCCGTTTCCATTCACGTTGTTGCATTTACTCATGAACCATTCAATCTAAGCTTTCCAAATTTTAATATGTTGATACTGATGACAAAATGGAGGTCAAATTTGATATTGACGATTTTCACTTTCACCATTCATCAGTAATGGTTCTTGTGATATTGGCAGGACACAAATAAATGTTAATACATCTGGTTTGCTGTCGTTGTGACACCTCTTGTTGGTGATGATTCAAAATTTTATTTTAGAGTAATTGAGTTTTTTTTGTGAAAAAGGGGGGTGGGTTTTCACGTGTCACGCCATATCTCATAAATGATTTTTATGCCCCACCTACGATAGTAGAGGGGCATTATGTTTTCTGATCTGTGCCTCCATTTGTCCGTCCGTCCGTCTGTGCCTCCGTTCGTCCGTCCGGTTAAAGTTTTTGGTCGAGGTAGTTTTTGATGAAGCTGAAGTTCAATCAACTTGAAACTTAATACACATGTTCCCCATGATATGATCTTTCTAATTTTAATGCCAAATTATAGTTTTGACCACAATTTCATGATCCACTGAACATAGAAAATGATAGTGCAAAGTTCAGGTTAAAGTTTATGGTCAAGGTAGTTTTTGATGAAGTTAAAGTTACATCAACTTGAAACTCAGTACACATGTTCCCTATGATATGATCTTTCTAATTTTAATTCCAAATTAAAGTTTTGACCCCAATTTCACGGTCCACTGAACATAGAAAATGATAGTGGGAGTGGGGCATCCGTGTACTATGGACACATTCTTGTTGATTATTGCTTTAAACTTCACACACTTCTTAATTATATTAATCCAAAGATTTGTATACTTTTTGGTGATGATTCAAAATTTTATTCAAGAGTTATTGATTTTTTTGTAAAAGAAAAAGTTTTTTTTCACATGTTGCACCGTATCTCAGAAACTATTTATGATTATTGCATGAGGCTTCTCACACAAGACTAAGTGTGTATCATGAGCTCATGGCATAGCTGTTTATTAAATCCTCAGAGAATTGATAACAGTCCAGATTTTGGAAAGAAATGAACAAGAAAATATAATCAATACTATTTCTATTTTAAAGATATATCCTTGTTTGATTGGATGGGAAACAAAGGTTTAGGAATTGGAGAAAGTTTAACATCAGCACTTGCAAATCAACTGATGGAATATTTGGGTTTAAAGCCTTTTCTGAATGAAGTTCCATGTGATAGGAATGAAATACCATATAAAGATGCAGTTGATGGTTGGAACACAACAGGTAACTGTTTTATATTGATGCAAGACATCATGGGTGCTTAGAATGTTATCAATGTGTTGGAATGAAGGTTGATAGAAAAGCAAGAAGTAAAATCCAATTTATATGTGATTAAAAGAAAACTACACCATAGAATTTTAAGATAAAATGTGATAAGATAGCTCTTATAACATACTTTCAGATAAGAAAAAGAAAAAATGGTATACCAGACTTGTTTTCTTGCTTTATATTAAAATAGGTAAATTCACAACACTTTCTGTTATGGAAAATAATTTACTAGAGTTATCTCCCCTACTGAGTTATTTCCCCTTATAAAGGAAAGTTGAAAAAAAAGAATCAATCTTTTTCTTAATTTTTACCTGTTATTTTGAAAACTACAATTGAAAATGGGAACTTATTAGGAAAAATTATCAGAAAGACAAAATCTACATAAAGTTAAATGCCTGAAATTGTCAGAGGACTCCTTACTGGAGTTATTGCTCTTTCATGATGATTTTTTCCTAAAAAGAGTGCATAGAAAATGCAGTTGACCTACACAGATTATTTAGCACCTCTAATTTGTGTATTTTTTAGAAGGTGATTGAAAGTAATAAAGGAAAATATTTTTGATGAATGCTTGATCTATATACATGTAAAAACCAAACACCGTTTCAAATTGTTGACTGAAATAATACAACCATTGATATTCGTCTTAACTGTGAGCATGGCATATACTAATGTAGTATTTTTGTTACAGCTTGTCCTGTAAATATGACTTTACCTAAGATACAAAGTACCATAAGCTGTACACTACCAGATTACTGTACAGGAGTTACTTGTTGTGTTGAGGTTGGAAAAATTAGAAAATCATTCACTGTGTATGCAAACATTGATGGCTGCAATTTGAAATTGTCTTTTGGAATTGAGAAAAGGCATTTTGAATTTCCATTGATCAATTATAAATGGGGTAAGTTCTTTACTTTGAAATAAGACTAGTTTGAAATTGATAATTGTTTTACTCTTATATTTGATATGTTTCCCTCAGTTTTAGTTTGTAACCCAGATTTGTTTTCTCTTAATCAGTTATGACTTTTGAACAGCAGTATACTACTATTGACTTAATTTTACTGTTGAACAAATTCATAAAATTATTGTATTATTTAATGTTTTAATTCATTTCTTTCAGAAACACTTCAAAAGGCCTGGGTAAAAAACAAAACAATTATGAATCAGATAAGTTAAAGGCTTTATGATTTAAATCCAAAATAGCTATCTAGGTTTAGTTAAAACAAATCACTATCAGAAAACTACCATATATACAAAAATGATATTTTCTTATGCCACAAGTCCTATCTGAAAGCACAAGAAAGTTAAAGAAAAGACCAAGAGGATCACTGATCAGCTTCTCATTTAACACTTATAGAAATTGATAGGACTGAACTTGAGGAATGTATTATCTGTAAGCAAATACACATAAAGATTGAACTTAACAAGAATATACATATGACTGAAACAGAAAGTGGTTGGAGGTAAAATGGAAAAGTACCTGAATGATTGTTGCACTGAGAAAATCAATTTATCTATGCTCTGGATCTCTTTTCTTAAAAAATCAAAATTTGATAGTTACACGGAAATGTTCAAAACTTACAAGTATTTGATCTCAATAGATTGATTTTGTCAAATTAATCCTAGTTGTTTTCTTCTTAAGTATAAAGTAATAACTAATAACTTATTTGTATGAATTTTAGTTTGCCTTTGTTATTGACAATTTAAATTGTGATTTCAGGAACTGAGGAAACATTTAGTTTATTGAATGTCGTTAAGATAAGGTAAGAATATTTGCTGAAATGTAGATGTATAAAATAACATTAGCACTCTTTGCTTAAATCCACCATTTTCTACATAAGAAAATGCCTGTACCAAGTCAGGAATATGACAGTTGTTATCCATTTGTTTGGTGTGTTTGAACTTTTGATTTTGCCATTTGATTGGGGACTTTCCTTTTTGAATTTTCCTTGGAGTTCAGTATTTTTGTGATTTTACTTTTTAAAAAGGTTCTGTTGCATCTGTCACCTTTTGTTTTATCAGGCCACATTTAAAAGAATGTCTGTTTCCCCTCCCCCGGGTCTACCCTTTGTAAACAGACCAGGAAGGCAGGTTCTTTTTTTTTCTCTTTTTTTTTTAAACTGGATGTGATTGTCATAGCATGGTCACATGAATGGTTTGACTTGTCCAGTCCAGGCCACTTATCAGTTGTTTGTGCTCAATTTGAGTGTATTTATTTAGATTTTAAATCCTTCTGCTTTCAAGCACTTTCCAAAAATGGAAACAAATTATTTTCAGGAAAAAAATAATTTTGATTTTTTTGTTTAAAAATAATTTTTTGACCCGGGGGCTTATTTTTGACCCGGGTGGGGGGAGGGGAAACAAACATATTTTTAATTTTGGCCTCATACATGTAACTTGAGAGTGAAGTAGAAGAATGGTTGGCCTGGTTTACATACATGGTTTGTATTTTATATAAATTTCAGACTTTTTAGCTCACCTGTTTGGGCTATGTGAGTTAGTTTAAACATATTTATTTATAGTGGATTGGGAAACAAGTTTTGCAACTTATATTAATCCCTTTCCACATTGCAGGTGCGAGTGCTGCCTTGTAGCGGCATTAGCCTACTCTTTTTCGAAATCTACAAGGGTGTCTTTAACGTGCAAGAGATATGGCTCTCTTTTAACACGGGTCAGCCATTTATTGTCCCCTTCCAACGGACTATCATCGTTTCCTCAAGACCATACTCGCAGATGGTGTCAAGGGTGAGCCGAAAATTGAGTTCCTGAAGTTTCATCCCAAATGGGAATTGAACCAGGAACCTTTGTGTTAATAGTCCAATGCACTAACCACTACACCACAGCCCTATGTGAGTTTATGCCATTGCTCAGCTTTCATCGTCGTCTGTCATTGTAGTAAACTATTTCAAGAATCTTCTCCTCTGAAACTACTAGGCCAAATACCTTTAATATTTAACAAAATGTTTCTTTATCTTGTTTATAAATTGTATTCAAAGTATTGATCCATTAACAAACATGGCTGCCAGGCAAAAAATAAAACAATGGGGTAAAATGCAATTTTTGACCTGTATCTCAAAAACTAAAGCGTATAGAGCAAATCTGACAAAGTGTAATATTGTGCAATTAAACAGACTAACTGAACAACCCATTGTTGGGTTACTGCCACTAAATTGGTAATTTTAAGAAAGTTTTGCAGTTTTTGGATATTTGAAGATGATGACTGTAAACAGGATAAAGTGTTCAGGAAAGTAAGAACTACAAAAAAGACAATATGACAAAGATTGTCAATTGACCTCTTAAGGAGTTATTGCCCTTTAAAGACAATTTTACACAATTTGTTTATCATGTTTGCTAACATTTAAAAATCTCCTCTGAAATTACTCGGCCTTATACTTCTAACATTTAACTGAATATTCCTTAAGGTAACTGGTTTATAAAATGTATCCAAATTTCTTATCAATTTACAAACATGGCCACTATGGCTAAACATTGAGCACACGGGTCAAATACAGTAATATACAAGTATTGATATATTATGTAGCAATAAACTGGAGTATACTGATTTGTATCACTACAATATAATAGTCATTACGATGAGGATGAATTCCCTCTCATATCATCCACGCTCAAGCTTTTCCCAGAAAAAAAAATTGTACATTAACCACACTATCAGGTAAAGAGATGTGATTTATTTTGTGAGGCAAGTGCTTGTAGGACCATCCACAACAACTTGCGGTCATCCAATGTTCAGTACTCCAGTACTTTGATAAGATTGGTGATTTTAAATTTTTGATTCAGTTTCCTTTAGCTGCCACAACCATCAACATAAAAATGCTGGGATAAAATCTGCATAATCTTTTATTTTAAAAAAGAAGAAATTAGGATTTTTCTTTAGTTTTACACTTATTAATATATTTTCTTGGGAAACTTAGTCATAGCTGTTGATTTTCAGGTTTTCTGTCCATGATATGCAAGGAGAAAAGAAATATCTTTTGAACTTGAAATTGAGTGTATGTTTGGAACCTAATGGTGCTTGTTTGCTGTCAACAACCATATTTGACAATTTAAAACTACCAAAACTGGCCTGTGACTGGACAAATTCTGGATTTAAGATTCCAGGTATATATTTTAAAATAAAGGTGTAAAAAATGTAATATTTTGTATTTGAAAAGAAAGAATATGAATAAAAGGAGCTGTGGTATGTGTCCATAAGACAGCAGTTCAACAAAACAATATTCAAAAGACATTTAAAAATACAGTCTTCCTTTTTCAGAAACATATTTCAACTGTTCAATTAGAAATTAACTTGGTAGAATTTTAATGAAAATTCAATATATGATGTGATCTCTATTGGTCGTTTGGTCATAATTTCAATCGGCATTGCTGTATAATAAAAACTTCACAAAATTCACTGCAATAAGTCTTTGGAATAGAAATTAATAAATGCTTTTGTTATTAAGATGAAGAAGGCCACAGGATAAGAATCTATTAGTAAAGTTCAGCTTAAAGGGTAATTTATTTTGCAGTAATATTCTTAGATAGTTCAAGAAGTGCAACAGTTTTAATAAATACACTCTTTCTAATTTTCTTTTCATATAGATTTTTCATTGGCAAAGTTTAAAGCTGACAACAGTTTACCTAGTCTAGGACAGGTGAAAGGGCTACTGCTTGCTAAGCTTTTGGAGGAACTAGGAGTATCTGCGTATCTTCTAGAAGAACAGTGCAGTAGAAGTGTACCACCTTACAGTTCCTCAACAGATGGTTGGACTAGCAGTTAGTATATATTAAAATATAATTTTGACTTGAACAGCTATTCATGTTTTAATGTCCTCTATGTAACACATTGCAGAGGACATGGAAATACTGGGCATCCATCTGTCTGTCTGGTCTTGTTAGCACTCCCACAGGTACAATTCTTCAATCTTGTACAATTATACCCACTTCATTGCAATCACCTTGTCAGTCTGTCTGGTGATCTGTTTGATCAGCTACTTTAACACACTTTTCATAGATAAAATTGAAGAGTTGTAACTTTTAAACTTTTAATCTGTCAAGCAGCTACTTCCTGTTTGCATTTACTTTTTTAAATTTTCAATATGTTAAATGAGTTAAAAAAAACCAATTGCAACATTATTCTTAAGTGCTAAATAAAACTGAATGCTTTGAAATCCCTCATACCCTAAATATACATATAACTTAGAATTGCAGTATATTAAAATCCACATTCCAACTCCAATCTCCTCATCATATTGTTTTTATAATAAGAAAAAAACATTTACTGTATTATGAGGATAAGGGATGAAGAGATGATTCAGAATTTTGTTGAGAAATTTAGAAGTTTTGTGTTATAGGTGGTATGATATTTAAAAAAAAACTTATATATCTAAACATTCAATTACAGATTGTAGTGCCTCAACAATTAAAAGTTTGCCACTATTATCTGGTCCTGTCTCCTGCCACCTGATGAATACCTGTACAGGTATACAGTGCTGTATTGATGTAGAACAGCTGAGCAGATCTATCAGTGTATATCTGATTCTGGATACATGTAGTTACAGCTTTGAAATTGGAATAGAGAAACTTACTTATAAGAAATCTCTTCTGGATATTGATTTTGACCAAAAACAAAGTTTTGATCTGTTAAATGTTATAAAAATAGAGTAAGTATAAAGGCATTTTTTTGTTTTTTTTATTTATATTTGCTACCAGACAAAAATAATATGAAGGGTTAATTGCAACCTTAACATTATTTTAAATATGAAGCTCTTCTTCCTACATCACAAGCAATATTTTTTAGCTGGACAGAAACTGAGTTAAAGAAGAAGATGTAGAAATATTTCTGTGTTTTAAAGAGATTGTTAAGTAATGCTGTGCATTCATTCATTTTGGTGTCTTGCTAAATCTACTTTATGTATTACATGCCCTTTCATCTTGGCTGTGATATGAACATGATCAGGAAACTATATACTTATATTAAAAAGGATTTAAATT
This sequence comes from Mytilus galloprovincialis, assembly GCF_965363235.1. Lineage (NCBI taxonomy): Eukaryota > Metazoa > Mollusca > Bivalvia > Mytilida > Mytilidae > Mytilus > Mytilus galloprovincialis. Next base: position 38,850,956 of record NC_134850.1, on the reverse strand, counting down.
TCAGTTATTCTATAGATGACCTGAAGTCCCAAGGTTTATTGTTGGTCAACCTTGATGTGAGTGTATGTTTTGAATCCCATGGAAGCTGTCAATTTACAGTCAATGTATTTAAGGATGTTTTTCTACCTAAACCATTGTGTAACTGGCAGAATGGCTCATTTAATTTTGGTATGCCATAGTCGTTTTAGAAATGAAACTCTACATTATATTTTTATTCCATCTTTTTATGTTTATTTTGCCAATTTAATGTTATTACTTCATTTATCTATTTAAAAAAATATAGACTATAAACCTAATTTATATCAGACAACTTGAATTTTGTTTTTGTTACCTTTAATTATTATACATCAATAGCTGCAAGTACCGTACTGATGGAATATTTTACTCCCGATCTAATGGTTGACAGACAGACAATTTCACATACTGAAATGACCTTGTCTGTCTGTGTTGCTACATATTACTCAGCATCTTTATTTTAAAACATATAAATTTATCTGGAAATTCATAATGCTGAGTTGTACATTTGATGTGTGCAATTGTTAGATTGGCAATGTGTGGAATTTAATGTTAATTTCAAATAATTAGCTGGAATTCTAATTTGGACAACATAACACTCAACTCCTTGGCATCTTGTTATTTTTTTCTTTTTTAACTGATATTGAAGATGACTTAATTTAACTGAAATTGTTAATTAAAGATATGTAATAAGATTGAGCAGAATCAATGTGATATTTTTTACTGAAGAAAAAAATGGAAAATTTCAGGTCAAGAGGATATGACATTTATAACATGTTGTTTTCATATTTTGAAGCCCTTTGAGTCTCTATCTAATGTTTATCGTGTTAAACATACAATATATATGTAATATTGATTTTGCAGGATTTTCATTAAAGAATTGGACTCAGTCCTTAGGAATAGATACAGGTTCAGTGACAGACTATGCTGTAGATCTACTTCTGGAAAAACTTGGAATAGCCAAATTTATGTCGGAACCAAAATGTAACAGAGCAGATTCTCCCTATAGTCCTAGTAATGAAGGATGGAATACAAGTAAGAAAAGTCTTTGTACTGGAATACCTTGTTCATAATTTGACAATTGTTTTCTATGGCACCACCCTGTAGAACAACACGTAGCCAGATAGTTCCTAAATCTATACAAACTGAAATATAGTTATCATATCTGTGTATATTGGCTTAACATGTATAGTGCGTTCCAAATTGTTCAAAGGCTTAACATGTATAGTGCGTTCCAAATTGTTCAAAGGCTTAACATGTATAGTGCGTTCCAAATTGTTCAAAGGCTTAACATGTATAGTGCGTTCCAAATTGTTTAAAGGCTTAACATGTATAGTGCGTTCCAAATTGTTCAAAGGCTTAACATGTATAGTGCGTTCCAAATTGTTCAAAGGCTTAACATGTATAGTGCGTTCCAAATTGTTCAAAGGCTTAACATGTATAGTGCGTTCCAAATTGTTCAAAGGCTTAACATGTATAGTGTGTTCCAAATTGTTCAAAGGCTTAACATGTATAGTGTGTTCCAAATTGTTCAAAGGCTTAACATGTATAGTGCGTTCCAAATTGTTCAAATGAGTAAACCAAGCAATTTTGGAAACAATAAAACATATTAATTGATGATGGAATTATAATTTCTATAGTCTAGCTTAGTTCTAATTGTTTGACTTTTGCCAATAGTAGGTAACCGATCAAAACAATGTGATGAAAACTGAGTGACACAGATGTATTATAAAGGGAAATCCAGTTTGAAGAAATATTAGATAACTTCAACTCATCACAGTTAATTCATAAATCTTTGTTTTGCTATACTATTGCATTTGTTGAACTTTGAACACAAAGGTCAAATGAATCATTGTGAATTCAGGAAATAATGTACTATACAAATACTGACACATACTATTTTTTGCAAAAGTTGTCATTTTCCCATTTTCTCATTGATAAAACAAATAAAACAATTAACAGTAGTTTTGTCTAAAAATATGAATAATTGATGAACTAACAATTTGTATAATCAGTTATTTATTTTTGCAGCATGTGAGAGACCTATTAATCTACAGCCATTGACAGGACCAGTGACTTGTCATATACCAGAAACCTGTACAGGGGTTGAATGTTGTATTGATGTGAAACCTATAAAACTGTCATTTCATGTGTTTGTTTTACTTGATGCTTGCTCTAACAGATTGAGGATTGGAATTGAAAAATATGAAATTGATATTTCACTGTTTGATTATGAATTTGGTGAGTTTCATATTGATGATTTCTGGACATGATAAGAAAAAGGATTGAAATGATTCATACAGTTCCGTAAAATATCAGGGAAGAACATACAGGGTGACACATTACTGTGTGTCACAAATTATGTATTATGGGCTTTTGTTGCATACAGTGCAAATCTAGATAATTGTAATGATGATTGATGCTGGGACAGGGAAACAGGGTTCCTATTTTGTAAAATCAATTCTTCTCACAGGTTTTAAATCATTGTCTTAAGGATGTCTGCTGGTCATGTTTTTGGATTCTTGTCATATTTTCGATTTTCTCAGGTTTTATCCATCCAAATGTATTAAATTTTTTTTTACACGACACCCCACTTTTGTCTTCATAAATCTGTTCAATAGATCATTTCAGATTTAGTGATCCGGCGGCATGAAATCCTTGTTATTTTTTCTTGGTTTAAAGGGTAAAAAACAATTCCAATGTTAACAAATAGTAAAGTCTGAAGAAAACCCTTTTCCCGCCATTTTCTAAATGTCTCGTATTTTGAAAACTACACACGAGACTAACGATTTTATTACTTTATTTTGTTTAAATATCAAAGTTGTTTTCATTTTAAGCAACCACATGAAATCCTTGTTATTTTAAATTAGAGCAGCAGACATCCTTAAAACATTCTAGATTGTTTTGTTTGAAGTTTGGTTAATTTTCAGCATCATTATTGACTGAGGATGTATTGTTTGTATCATTCTACATTTTAATTATATAAATTAAGCCATTTGTGAAAAAAAATGATCCTTTGCAAAAAGGATGTTATACTGTATCAAATTGCTAGTTCTAATTTTGCTTTAAAATATTCAAAACATATATTTTTACTAATTTGACTTTAGATTCTTTTTAAACTTTTGTATTTTATATATTGTAGGAATTGTAGACCAGTTTAAACTGCTGTCTGTGTTTATTATTGAGTAAGTAATTTGTGTTGTGTAAAAATTATAAATTCTTCTATAAAAATAAGAAAAAAGAAGTGGCAGATACAAACAGGATATTTAAACTTACAAGAACAAGATATACTGACAAAGTCATGTCTAAAAACAAGAAAAGACTACAAAGATAAACAACAGTCATCACACTAAAGGCTAAGAAACACAAACCTCACCAAAAGTGTGGGGGGATTTCAGTTGCTCTAAAAGGGTGAACATATCCTGCTCAAAATAAGGCACCCTTATGTAGTGTTACATGAAAATTTAACGACTTGACTATTATTTAATAGCCAGCTTCAGTCTACTTTGAGAGAACACTTTTTAATTTACATGAATACAGTGACTAAAGATAGAACCTACCTAAATTAAAAACCAATTGTTCAAAGAACAATTGAAGGTCTTTCCACTAGTAAAGATGTATTTTATTATCAAAATATTAAAATTCAATCTAGAATGTCAGTTCCTATGACTTTATAATGTATAAAATGAATTTAAAGCAAAGGTCAAAATCTAGAACGTCCTATTACCCTTTGACCTTGACCTCAATTTCAAGGTCACCAACCAAGGACCTCAAATAAAAAGACCCTAGGTCTGTTATATGTATGGTTAATGAGTTATATCCCTTTAGGCAACATTTTAAATATAAGATGGGCGAAAACTCTCATTTATTGTTTACGCACTCTTCCAACTAAATTTTATAAGTTACAACATCTTGCAACTCACAATTTAGTAAAAATAATTTGTCAATATCTTTCACGGTTGTTGAAAATAAGAGAAAATAAGCCAAAATCAAAATTTAGAATATGACCCTGACCTTTGACCTTGACCTTATTTTCATTTTTTTGAACCAAGGAATTTAAATCCAAAGACCCTAGGCCTATATCAATAATGGTTTACCAGTTAGAAACTCGAATCACTTATATCAAATGCATAAGGGGAAATAACTCTCATATGGAGTCTCCGTATAACTTCGGTCCAAATGAATATCCTAATCCTGAAGAAGAAACGAGCAATTTGGTAAAATAAATTTGTCGTAATCTTTTACGGTTGCGCAGGAGTAGTGGCCACAAGAAAAACAGTGTTTGGGGAGATAACTCTTACAACGTAAAGTATTTTGTTACGCAGTTGTAAATTTTTAAAGCGTATAAACTATACGACATCATATTCCAAATATCTAAGCGACATCTTTTGAAACATAAATACTACGCAAGAAAAAAAAAAATAATAATAATCAGAACAAATTCAATAGGTCTTTCCACGGAAAGGTGGAAAGACCTAATAAAGATGTTGAGTAGCTCATCTATAAATATATTTTAAACTTGAAGACTTTTCTTACAGCTACTCCATCTACAATCTTGTTGATGATGATGTTTTCCTTGTGAACATGAATGTGAGTGTATGTCTGGAAAGAGATGAGTGTTTGATACAGCAAGTTGTTCTACAAGATGTCTATCTACCAAAGACATTCTGTAAATGGAGCTCCACTTTATCAGGTAGGGTTTTCAGTTATCAGTTTTCCAGATTTTTTTTCTTCGTACTTGAAGATATTGGTTTAATATTTGGTTTAATGTTTTTTTCATGACAAGTTACAGGTCAAGTTCAATTTTCACAATTTTAGCTTAACTCTTTGTTCAGTTAAAGTCCTTTCCTTAAAATTAGATTTTTGATGAAAAACTTATTAATTAGTAGATTTCTGTTCAAAGGGAGATAACTCATTTTTTAAAAGACAAAATGACATTTTGGATTTTTGTTTCTTTTCTTTGGTAAATTATTTAGAGAATTTAGTTGTAGGTTTATTTGTCATTCTTGAAGATATTGATTTATTAGTAATAGTATATAGTTTTATCATGACAAGTTACAGATCAAGTTGGAATTTTTTTTTTCCAGCCTGATGATGAATTTGTGCATAGAAAATTTACTTAAATAATCAGTTTTCAACAGTTTTGTTTGTCCCACTTTAAGATTTTGACTTGATATACTTATGTGGTTTACACCATGATAAGTTATAGATCAAGTTAAAATTCCATTCCATTACACTGAATTTTTAACCAGTAGGGGACTATGTATGGCCATGCAATACTCATAGAATACTTGTTTTTAATGGTATGAGATGAAAGGATATCGATATATAATAATGTGGTGTAAAACAGATTTGTTCTTTTTTGCGTTGCTTAACGTTTTGAAGATACAAGACATTATTGTTGAATGTTTCAAAAGTTTGCATAGAATGCATGAATAAAGATTATATGGTATATGACATCATAAAATAGCATTCATTGGAAGAATACTTTGAATTCTGTTCCAGTCTCATTTCAACCAACTTGCAGGAAACAAATTGTTGATTTGCATTCCCCTCTATCTGAGGACAAGCCTTTGCTATAATCTGGTAACTTGTCAGTCCTTTTTTAGGGAGTATTTTGGATGATTGCTTCCTTTAATATAATTATTTGTATAATTTGTATAACTTGTAAAATTTCTTGATTTTCTTTGGTTTACTATAACTTATGAGATTGTTTTGGATTGGTAAACATGGTAAAGTATGTGATCATTTGAGAAACAAATGTATATTTGGTGAAACTATGTAGAAAGCTTTAATATCAACAAAGCTTCACTTAAATTGTGTTGTTGTTTCTTGACTGCAAGATGTTTCAACAAAGAATAAATGTACGGAAAATTGTGTGCGTCAGTTATTTTTTTCATTTTAATGAAAAAGAGACGTACATGTAGTATGAAGTTATTGTGATGTCCTACGATGTTAATGCCCGCTCTGTTGTTGAAACCAATATTTTGTTTGATTATGTAGTTTGTTTGCTAACCCATAAGGCTGGAATAGAAAATACTAGTGCTTAAAGTTCCCCAACCTGTCCTCTATTTTTCTGATTCAAAATGCCTACTGGCACACATGGTAGCAAACAGGACACAGTTGCAGGTCTATAATAAAAATAAATTCTAAATACTCATAATATTTTGTTATTTTGCCTGATCCACTTACATTTGAAGAAGAAAAAAACAGGATCAAAAGTTCCCTGATTAATAGAATTTTTTCTTTTTGCAGGATTTTCTTTGAATGGTTTCCTTGGTAACAAAGGGTTATCAATAAATGATAATCTGGAAGATCTTGTCATTACTCAGATCATGAACCATTTGGGGATAACAGATAATCTACAAAGTCCTCAATGTGTTGTGGCAGGAAGCACCTGGGTGAATGGTAAGATTATACATTTTTGTATCTTTTATAAGAAGGCCAACGGAAATTAACAAGTAGATTTTCATCTAGCTTGCTGATAAAAACAGGAGCCTGTTAGAGATATAACTCAAACACTTCTACATGGTCATGGGACATAATTAGCTGATATCGTGTATATTGAAAGGATTTTGCATACTTATTCAAATTATAAAATGAATGTTTCTGATTGGCAAACGTTGTTCTAAAAAGGGAGAACATTAAGCTTTCCATTAGACAACCTACATCAAATTTGTTTTCTATTTTTTTAATTTTTTTTTATTGTTTTCATAATATGAAGCATATGCACTGGTTAGAAACACAATTATTATAGGGTAAAATGAAAACTCAAGATATTTTAAAAAGACTTTAGTTGATGCTCATAAAATTTTTATGCAAGGTGCAAATATAATTTTATTTAGAGACAGGTAATATGTCTTTGATTTTATTAGCTAGTTATAAAGATGCAACCTGAATCAGTCAAAATTTAATGTAGCAAGATTATTGTAAAAAAATTTACAAGGATTTTAATTTTATATAAGAAAATGAATAGCAAATTATTGTATTATTAATATTTTATTTCAGAATGTCCTCGTTCTGTGCAGTTGCCAACATTTTCTGGACAAATTTCCTGTAGACTTTTAAAGAGTTGTACAGCAATTGATTGTTGTTTCACTGTTGCCTTCTTGAAAAGAAATTTCCATGTCCAGTTAGATATTGATTCCTGCAAAAGAAACATTTTATTTACAATTGAGAAACTGAAGTTTGAATATTCTTCTCTTAAGTTCCAGTGGGGTAATTAACTTTAAGTCTTAATTGTAGATTCAGTTTATAAGTCTTTAAATTTAAACAGAATTATTTCAATTATCTCTTAGAGTATATTTTAATGTAGAAAACTTTGATAAGAATTGCAATTGTTTAATATGAAAAATGATAAAGGAGCAACATGAAAATGGCCATTAACAACAACCAAACAACATAAGTAAAAAGGAAATATTTGCTGCTGTTCTCAATGACAGAAAAGTTTTAATTTCAAAAATACAATAAACTTTATACAAGAAAAAAACATGGAGGTCACCATCTTTTAAGAGAAAGTATTTCTACATATGTCAGGCTCTAAATAAGCTCTTGTTTTTGAAAAATTGTTAATAAATTTGTCAGTCATGAGATAAAAAATGTTTTGACATGTTCTTCCCATTAGATCTGAGAGTTCATTGATATATCACCTTTTTGTCTACAAAAGAAAATTTTAATGAATGCAACATTTGTTTCAGGAGTAAAAGACACATTAAAGCTAGGCACAGCTGTTTATTTAGAGTAAGTACATGTACAGGGGAAAAGATTGCTATTCGTGTTTGAAATTATTGAAAATTTAAATAGTTGCTTAAGTTATACAGCAGATATCACTTATTTGTGTTTAAAGAAATAATATGTAACTTTTTCCGGTAAGAAAATGTTTTGATGAAACCTTTTGATGAAAGTTTTTCAAGGAAGTAGGAGAAAAACTCATATGACAGCAAAAAAAACATTACACCTTTGTTTAATTATAAGCAAATAACAACAAAAAAGCAAAAACACATGAATTGGTACTTTTTACTTCTTGGAAGCTTTAAAAAAAATAAAGTTTTCCAAAAACAACACAAGAATTGGTACTTTTTACTTCCTGGAAGCTTTGAACTAAATAAAGTTTTCCAAAAAGTTTTTTAGATAATTTTTTTTTACTTGCCAAAGAAAAATTCTTCCTTTTATAATCTACAGTAATGAAAGAAAATGACAAAATCTGTGACCTATATTTTTGTCCCTTGGGTAACGTATTGTTGGAGAAATGGAAACACTGGGCGTCCATCCACAAGTCTGTGCGTCCGTCCAACCCATACATGTCAACCTCTGACAATGGGAAATCATGTCATGACATGACATGATATGTCAAAAAGCGTGTGAAAACGCTGACGTAGATGCGGACTTGTTAATATGAATGTGGTAATGTTCATAATTTCATACAAATTTGTGAATATAAAAAACAATAGATATTCTACTGTGAACTTTTATTGTATTAAACAGTGGTCTGTTATGTTGCTTTTAAAGCACCACCACTAGGCACATATTCAAAACAACTGCCAGTTTCAAGTTTAGTTACATTTATTTGATAACAGCACACAATACAAATGTAACATAGTCAAGTTCTGATCAGAATTCAGTGTCAATTTCTTTATAATTGAAAAGGCTCTCCCACAGTAGGAATTGATATTTGAACGAATTAGCTTCATCAAGATTTGAAAGAATGTCATAATGTGGTTTTTTTTGGAAATGTAAAATGTCATCTATTATTTCTGCCATTGCTCCCATTGATATTGCCTGGTTAAAACAGGGTAGTTCATCAGAAGAAAGCTGGTACTATGAGAGCTGATCCGACAGTTCTGTGATATTTTTATCCCCATGGCCTGTAGAAATCTGTTGCCGTGTTGGCTAGATTTGAAACTGAAATTGAAAAAGAAAAATATTTTATAAATTTGATTTCATTAGATAAACATGTTAGATGCTTATTCAAATAGCTACATTGTATTTCTCCTCTCACATGTATTATTTTTTATCATTGCAACATAGAATGCACAAATTATGCGTTACTTGTCACTCGATCATTTAAACTCGAACTCCAAAATATAATTTATAAATCTTGAATCTTGCCGTACCCATCTTTTTGGCTTAACAATCGGCACTTTAGACGACTGTACAGGCCCTGATAGTGACCTCTTTCTGTGCACAATTCCCATCTAAAGTTTATTTGAAAGAAAGTCAGGGGTGGGGAAATGCTATGCCCGACTTGCCCGACTTGTACATTTGAACAACCGGACAAGTAATTATTTTTGTCTCGGTTGCTCGTGGACAAGTAAAAAAAATATACAAGACAAAGTTCAGATCCAACAAAAATGTAGAATTAATTCCAAGACATAGAAAGATGAATAATTTATGTAAAGAAACCAATAAACATCAATGTCCATGACGAAAAACATTACATAATACCGAAATAGATCTATAAGGAAATTGATAAAAAATAGGTATGCGAACCCGAGTTGCGTAACATTGCATTGATTTTTTCCATTGACCCGGGATCGTCGATTAGGTTTTATCCATTATTCACCGGAAGTATCATTTCTTTAGTTTTTGTATCGACAGTCAGATTGATAAATATTAAATATTAAAGACACCGGTCAAGCAAGACAAAAAGAGTTATGAGTCGAGTAGAAAACCTAAAACGCAGATGGAGAAGAACACGTATTTTAAAAAAGATTCGGAAGCGAGAATTTCAGACATCGTGTATATTAGATTGCCCTGGCTATCTTGGATGGAAATTCGTAAAATAAATAATTTGTTGTCTCATCTATAGAAGACAGGTCAGCATCATTTGTTGTCAAAGTGGTAAATAGAAGAGATGATTGAATTGCTCCTCGAGACAATTACGAAAGAAACAAAACGTGTGTCACTAGAGAGAAACACCAAAACTTCACCATGTTCACTAACTGTCCTCTTAATTTAGTATATGTACCTACTGGCTACAATTTTTAAACAAAGAACTGCTGTAAAATCGTCCTCTGCATTATGTTATCTCATTGGTTGGTTTGCTGTTAGGTTTCTGTCCCATTGATGTTAACCCATTTCCTACTTTCCTAAAGGTTTACACAATATAAACAAATGGATTTCATTTGTTTGTGTTGCAAAAAAGTGCTAAGAATCATATATTCATGATATTAGCTAACAATTAAATACTTCAATATTTATTGGGACCATCAGGGCAAGTAACTTTTTTTCCAGACAAGTGAAATTTACTGTTTTACTTGCCCAGGGACAAGTGCTCACAACAAATATTTCCACACCCCTGAAAGTCACAAAATCGTTAAAACTAATCACAAACTACTTACCTTTTACTGTTTGTCAATATAGAAAAATAAACAATATTGCAGCCAAACAATTACTGAAATTTTTCGGTATTTATCGTCGAATAAGGAAAAAACCCGAGAATAGCGATATCACTAACGACCAAAAAATGAAAAGTACGAAAAAGCGTGTAATTACGTGTAAAGTGGTGAAAAGCGTGTACACGCCATGTCACAAAATCCTCGCGTGTAAACCGTTGAAAAAGCGTGTATTACACGCGAATATCATGTCGCTTGACATGTATGGTCCAACCTATCTTTTTAGCAGTCTCACCATTACAATTGATGCTAGATTTTTATAAAACCTAGAATATTGGTTGATATCAGCAATATCTTGGACAATTTCTAAAATGGTGGACGATCAAATTAAAAAAAAATAGTTATGCCCCTTGAAAATATAAAATATGGGCAATGTGGGGGACATTGGAACTCTGTTCTTTTATGAATATAGAATTATTTCTTGAAAATATTAGAGTATGTTTAGAAAATGATAGATAAATATATATTGTATTGTCTATTCACCTTGATGACCCTGTTTTCCTAGTTATGTTTCAATATTACTGAGAAAGTACAATTTATAATTCCAGTTACAGTTTGGACAATATGGAGGATGAAAAACAGTTCAAAGTCAGCCTGAACATTAGTGTACAGTTTAATCCAGGGGAGATAATGTTCCATTGGATTATACTACAGGATTCACCTCTTCCTAAGATACCATGTGACTGGAATACTGGTTTTAATATTGAAGGTGATTTATTTTGAAGTATTGTATTTTAATTTTAATTTTCTATTTTATGAAATTTTATGCTGCCACTGAAGGCTTATATTTACCAATCAATGGGATGGAAGCTGCTGGGTCCTTTTCCCATCAGGACTTAAAAGTTAAGATTAACTGCTAGAAAAGACATGTAGTAGTTAGAAGTCAATGTCTGTGTGATTTGACATATCAGAGTAAAATTTTAATTCATAGTAACATGTTTGCGTGCAACTTTCTCTTGCTAGTCTTAGACCGTTGGTTTTCCCGTTTAAATGGTTTATCACTAGTAATTTTGGGCCCCTTTATAGCTTGTTGTTCGGTGTGAGCCAAGGCTCCTTGTTGAAGGCCGTACCTTGACCTATAATAGTTTACTTTTATAAATTGTTATTTGGATGGAGAGTTGTCTCATTGGCACTCACACCACATCTCTCTATATCTATTAGAGTGACTCACTGAGAATTTTGCTATAGTACATAGTTTTCACCCTGATATGTCATTTTGGGAAATTAATCCCCTGGATGTTAAACATACATATAAGTTTTTAAACATGTTTACCATTACCTTAGTTTAATTATAAGACAGATCTGTTTGTAGAGAGGTTTGCTATTTTAATTTTTATTTCAGGATTTTCTTTAGAGAATTGGCTGGAAAAGGTCAGTATACCACCAGGACAACAGCTGACAAAGCTGGCCATTTATGCACTATTTGAACAGCTTGGTATTGGTAGACTTCTTAATGAAGAGCAATGTCAAAGATCTGGTTTAAAATATAGACCTGGTCTGAATGGTTGGAAGAAAAGTAAGTACTGATAAGTAACAAAAACAACATGATTAACAAAAGCGTATTCAGCTAGTTTAATTTTATTGAGCTAAATGGAATAGTTTTGAAATAGTTTGGGTTTTGAAAATATTAAAATATTAAATATCTCAACTTTTTCATCAATATCAGTTCAACATAAGCCAGACATCTCTTCAAATGGTAGTCTAATTTGTAAACTTGGAAAGTTTTTTCTTTTGGTATTATTGGGCATGAACGAAAGATCAGAGAACCATGATCTAAATTTCACAAAAATCCTATACGAGAAATAGTCTTGTAAGTCATGATCATCTCGGTATAACTTTCAAGAAATATTAGTTTTAAGATTTTTTATGAAAAGGGCCTCTGATCTAGAAGTAAATTCTAGTGGACAAATTTAAAGTTTTACTTTTCTTTGTATTTCAGTATGTCCATTAGATGTATCTTTGACACCATTGCCTAATCCTGTATCATGTATGATTCCTTCCCACTGTACTGCCGTGGACTGTTGTATAGAAGTAGATTTTCTGGATAGATCATTTAATGCTTTCCTGGATGTGAACATGTGTACCAATGTCATGACAGTAGGACTAGAAAAACTTGTTATAGATCCTATTAGCTTGTTGGACTATGAATTTGGTGAGCATTTGATATACCCTTTCAAACCTTTTTTAATTCAAAATGTCTTATTCTGTTAAATATATTGTTCAATAGGAATTAATACAATGACCTCATGAAAATCAAGAGCTCTAATGTAAGTACGGTAAATTCAGAAATTGTTGTGTGTGTTTATTATTGCAAATTTGTAGAAAAATGAACATAAATACGAAATCAATTATTGTGTTTGGGGAAATCTGTATTATTAGATATCAGAATGCAGGTTCTTATTATTGTGATACGCACCTAGTCACATTATTTGCATGGATAAAAAAACCCTCATAACTTCTGAATTTACAGTAATGTAAACCTTAAACTTCCTTTCACAGATTGATTTATTCATTAAAATAAATATTTTTCATAACAGTAGTATAGTTTTCTTTTAAAAAGTTATAACATTGTTTTCTTCTTTTATATAGGTACTACCAAGCACTTCAATTTGAAGGGGATATTAAGAATTACGTATGTATGCTTCTTCAGAATGATTTAGTTACTTTATAAACAAAAGGGGAAAAAGTTGATTAAAGAACAAATGAGCTTTCTAGAGTTTAAAAGTTCAAATTATTTTAAAGATGTGACATTGAAGCACAATTGAAGAGCAACTTGTATTGTCTCTAACTTAAAACATACTAAAGCAATTAGTAAGGAAATCCATGTGGTTAGTTGTAGTACCACACTTTGTGTTGGGATAGTATTACTAAGCATTGCATGTAGATTGATTATTAGAAAATTTAGGTTAAGTGAAACAAATTTAAATGTCTTTGTTGAATTGTTGCTCTTAAATGTTTTAGATACAAGATTGACGATCTTCATGAGGAGAAGAAACTTAGAGTCAGTTTGAATCTCAGTGTGTGTTTTGAGTCGTCTAAACCCTGTTTATATGATGTGACAGTATTCCAAGATACCCTGGTACCAAAACCACTCTGTGACTGGGAAGCTGATTCTTTCTTTACACAAAGTAAACATGTTTCTACAAGTAAAATAATAATGCAAATTATATTTCAAACAGGAGTTGTTAATTAAGATATAAAGGATGGTGAGTATCTGTTTTTTTTATATTTTTTTGTGCTAAATATACATGCTAACAATGTATGACAATTGTAAGGTTTCTGGATGATATCTTTCAAATCTATCCTGAAGCTTGTTCAGGAGCAGAATTTCATGGTAATCAATATGCAGGTCTCTATTGAACTGTTGTTTAGTATGGTTATATGTATTACATATATATTATTCATATTTGTGATTTTTCAGATTTTTCTTTGGAGAACTTCCTCGGAGACGAAGGATTTGACATCAATGACATCCTGCCCAAGGATATAATCAGGCAGATATTGGAACAGTTAGGACTGTCTTCTTACCTAAATCGTGACTCTTGTAGCTTGGAATACGAACCCGATAAAGATGGATGGACCAAAGGTATTTTAAAAATTAAAACCAAGAATTCGTTTATAGAATTTGTTCGTAACCTGTGTTGATAGATAATTACTTGGCTTACACACATCTATTTTTAACTAACTTAAAAGGGTGAGATAGTGGCATCAGTAATCATTCATCATTGTCCATCTTCCTTAATTGTCTGTTTACATTTTTATCTTCATTCTCTCTGAAACCAACTATTCAATGTTAATTGAACCCCAAGGAATGATGGTTATAATGTTCTCTGCAAGTGGTTTCATTTGTTTCTGATACTTACCTTGATATCAAACTTGTCTCAGGAGGGTGACAGACCACCTATTAAAAAATTACTTTAAGAAGCTGGCTCTATGATAAGCATTTTCAGAACATTTTGATGAATAGTTATTGAATTCCTTTATACCAGGTTAGAACGGTGAATTTCTTCAAGGCATGGTCAAGCTGCATTTATATAAACTTAATATGAAGTAGACAAATGAACTTATCCGTTACTTTTTACAGTCAGTTTAGATGCCAACCATTACGATTTCTCCGTAATTTTCCGATTTAGCGATCAAAACTACGCTATTATGGTCAAAGTCAAATAGTTACGGATTCCAGGTCATCGCCGTCCAATTTTATAAAAAGCGGATTTTTATCCTTGTTTTTCCTACTTGGTCCTATATTTAGAAAATGTAAATGTAATGTTTCCTGTTTCTCTGGAGTTATTGACTTATCACTTAACTAACTGACTTCCAAAGAGGCAGACTTGTATTTTATGAAGTAGCTTTCCCCTTTCTCTTCTTCGCTTAGACAAAATGAAAATGTATAAGTCAAGACTGTCTGATCAATTAGGCCATAATAAAGAATAGGTTTGTTTGCCCAAACCCTACCTACCCAGAAAAAAGCGGCCTACCCAAATTCTTGTATTGTCCTGATTTGAAGAAGTTTTTTTTTAATCAGATAGGCATGAAGACTAATAAACATCCGATTCTTTTTTTTTACTTTAAAAAAAAAAGAAAAAAAAGAAATGCCTACCTACCTACCCACTGTCTCAACCTTGAGTAGGATTTGTGCAAACCAAAATATTTTTAATTGTGGCCTTAATGAAAGGGATACATACTACAGATAACATGTTAATCAAAACATGTCAATGCACATCACTTTGCAACCAATTGTCAGAAATATTTTTGGTAAATGCACGTCTTTGAATGATTACTGAAAAGTTTTCAAAATTACAGAATATTTTGATAGATTGTTACTGATTGTGTCAAAAGGGGGTTGGCATCTATGAGTCAGCATTACACCTGTACATGACATTAACAACTTGAGGTGAGACACACACAGTGTGACAAACGTTAAAAATTTCTGATTCAACTGGAATGCCAGTTAATAAGGACACACTATCTTTTGAGAAGCAAGCACTTGGTATTTGCATATATATGATATATATACGGTATAGGTTTTAAGTTAATAAATATATAGAGTTTATAATTGTATTAAAATTGATATTGCCATTTCCTTTGCGGAATTGACCTTAGACATTTTTGATTGTACAATAAGACCCATTTAAATTGAAGCTTTTATGTATAGCAAGACTTTTCACTTTTTTGCAGGTTGTTTTGAAGATGTGATATTACCAGATTTACCAGCTGATGCTAGGTGCAATTTCTTGTCATCTTGCTTAGGCATTGATTGTTGTTTAGGTGTCGATTTCTTGCAGCACAAATTCAAGGCTTCATTTGAACTGGATACATGCAGGCATCAGTTACATTTACAGATAGACAGATATCAGAAGACGCTGAACTTAACAGATTATACATATGGTATTTATAATTGTTTATAGTTTCGAGTATTTTTAGTTCAATGCTTATTTTATACCAGCAGTATGATAACTGAATCTTATTAAATGTAATATGGGAGTCTCTTTTAGAAGTTCCCAATCCACCTTGAAATTGAAAAAAAAAACCAAACTTGAATTTCTAATGTTGCGTAGAATGTTTAAAGTTTTTAAGATATTCCCTTTATAAGGCAATTATGCATTTACTATTGATAACTTGTGAAGTCTTTTAAACATTTATTAAAGGCAGGATATTTTTCTGTGGCCATGACCATATCTATTTACTATTTTCAGGAACAGTTCAGAAGTTCACTCTCTTGAATGTTGTGAGAATAGAGTAAGTTTTGATAAACCTGTCAAGAATTGATTATAGTTTACATGTAACATGGTCAATTTCTCTGAAACTAATTAATATGTTATATCTTTTAGGTATTACAGTTATGATTAATTTATAAGAATAACTCAAATCAATAATATTTGGTTTTTATGACCTATATTTTCACCATTAATAACTTTAGTTTATAGGATTTCAAAGTTCTTAAAAAAGTTCATTTGACATATCCATGTAACTTAAAATAAAAGTTAATTACATTCAAAATTTCATTACAGGTATTTGATAATAGATCTTGCATCAGAAAAAAAGTTCCAGTTCAGTTTGAATATCAGCCTCTGTTTTGAAACTAACCAGGACTGTTTGACAACTATTGCAGTCTTCAAAGACACCAAGCTGCCTAAAATATTTTGTGATTGGGGATCTGGTTTTCCACAGGGTAATAATTATCATTTGACAAATGTAAATTCAGATCTTTAAGATAAACTACCCTCCTTTAAGAGTAGACTAGTCTGATAGATAACCAATCTATCTGTCTGGAGGACTAAATACATTGAAAGGAGGGTATATACCTTACCTAATAATACCTTCAGGGTTCAACTAACAAGCAAGCTAACCAAGGATTCTACCTTTCCCTACACACTGAATGCAATCAGCTGTAATGTGTGCAGTTATTTTTGTGATTGTTGATCGATAAAGAAAATACAAGAAAGACTGCATGAAGGGTTTGCATTTGAGTTATTAGGTCGGATTATAAGAATAGATGTCCAATCTTTTATTTCTAAATAATAAAACAGCAGAAAGTTCTTAATTATCTGAAATAAACGTCTTTTGACTGCTTTAAATTGAAGTAAATAGTTCATTTTGTTGAATTAAATATTATTCTAAGCTTTAAAGTATGTTAAATACTTGGTTTTACTATTTAAAGACAGTTTCTTGAATAGATGTTCCTTGCTGTGAAAACTCTTCAAGAATGATATCAGTACTTATCTGACAAAAAAGACTCATAGAAGTATAAAATGCTATTGATAGCTCACTAATGTTTCTACTTTTTTTTTGCTCTTTCTAGATTTCTCACTGACAGCTTTGTTAAAACAGACGACAGATAGTATTACAGATTTATTACCTACAGATATTATCAAAACTATTATTGACAGACTTGGGCTAGATGAATTTTTACTTTCTCCATCTTGTTCTAGAGCTTCATATCCATTTTATAACAATGCCTGGAACAGCAGTAAGTATGCAAATATATTTTTAAACTTTAGTAGAGATCATTTTGTTTTCTGGTCTGTCCATTATAATTAGTCTCTTAGTTTTGTAGCAGGTTAAGGTAATGTACCATGATTTTGTGATTTAATCAACTTGAAACTTAGAGAATGTGTTCATTATGAGTTAACTATTGGAATATCGATCCATAAAGCAATTTAGGGTTTTTTACTCAGATTTTGCAGTCCACAGAAATTGGGAATGTGATCTTGTAAGACATAATAGTGTCCTATGAAAAAGTGTCCACATGGACACTTTTTCATTGAAATTTGGTATTTAATAATGTCCATTGCCATGGAATGGTGTCCCTCAAAAGGACAGATTTTTACTGCTAACAATATGAAATAGTGTCCACTCACAGGACAAATTTTCATAGTAGTTGCTATTAAATTGTGTCATCCAAGGGAAGTAATACAAAGGTTATTACAAAGTTTTATTATACTTGAATTTTAATTAAAATATGAAGGATTGATGTGACAAATGTAAACAAATAAATAATGGATGGAAGTGAATATAGAGAAATTTAAGTTCTTAGAAATTCCTAGCAAATGGTAATGACAATGAAAGAATAACAATAAGAAGGAAGTGTAAAATCAAATATGAAGAACTTTATAATATTTATTATGTCAGATAAGAAGGCAATAGAAAATAAATAATGTCCATTGCCATGAAATATTGTCTCCTAAGTGGACAGCATTTTACAGCAACAGTTATGAAATATGGTCCATCTGCAGAAAAAATTTTCGTAGTGAATGTTATCTAATCATATCAAAAAATGCCCTGGCGGACACAATGTCCTGTGAAAAAAATGTCCACCTGGACAATATTATGGTAGTGAATAATGTCCATGTTCATGAACACTTTTTCATACCTGAGGACATGTTTTCATAGGAAATTGTGTCCAGGACACATTTAAATAAGTAAATATTGTCAAAATGTGTCCGGTGGACATTTTTTCATGGAGGACATTATTAAATCCTACAATCTTGCCAGCATTTTATGGTACAGTTAACAAATTCTCATGTTATATATTTTTACTAGAAAGATTTTAGGCCTATTTGATTTTGTTTTATACCTCCAAAAGTTTGCTTCACTTAAACAGCTCAATAGTAATAATTGGAGGATATTGTGTAATAATCAAATCAAATCATTTATACATTATAGCTAAAATTATAGCTAAAAAATTTAGCTAAAGGGAAGGAGGAGAGTAATGATTAATCAGTAAAAGAGGAATGTTACCATTGATTGAGAATCTTTTTGATTGTAATGTAGATTCATTTCAAATTTGGCCATCTCATAAATATCAAGACATTAATTTTGGCACTTCATTATATATATTATGCAAGAAAGGTGGTTTAGATACTGCATTTGCTTATGCTTTGTTTAATTTAAACACCTGAGGCCTTATGCATTTGGATTCATAGTAAACATTGTTCTTTGATAGCGCTTCTAGATGACCATTCATTTTGGATTCACAATTGACTTATGAACAGTGGTAGTTACATTTGCCATTCTCTATATTTTTAGACTGTTCCTCACTGACCAATATACCAAGTCTGCCATCAGGTGTATCATGTTTTGTACCAGAGTCCTGTTTGGCAATGGAATGCTGTGTTGATGTAACATTCATTCAAAAAAGTATAAGCCTGGAAGTGTCACTAGATCAATGTCTGTATGAAATGGAGATCGCCATAGAGTCTATACATGTTAAAAAGTCTCTTTTAAAATACACATGGGGAGAAGAAGAAACGTTTACCCTTCAAGGAGGAATAAAACTGAAGTAAGACGTAATAAAGTTTATGAAAGTACTATTTGTTTTTAAATTAAATATCTAATAGTACTCAAGTTGCTTCCATATTTTGTGTTCATGAAACATATGTTTTTTTCATTATATATGACTTCCATGTTTATCTCTCAACTGTATAATCACTATACAGGTCTAAAGATACATCTAAAGAGATATCCCTTTTAAAATAATATGTTGAACATGACTATTGCTGTGAATTATATGCATCTATACTTTTTATATAAAGATGACATCTGAGCAATACAGGGTAATTAGAGACTCAGAAATAATAACAACCTCATCTTTAGAATGGAATGTTAGACTAATACTGTAGTTGTTCTGTTATTTTGTAGGTATAAGATTTTTGACCTGGTAGATGAAAAGGTTTACATAATGGACTTATCTTTTCAACTGTGCCTGGAATATTTAGATCCAAATAATTGTATTGTGAATATTGTCATCTTAAACAAACAGAAATTTCACAAGCCACTCTGTGGGTGGGATAAAGGATTTCACATTGCAGGTAAGTTATCATGGAGTATTGCAAGGTAGCTATTTGGGAATTTGAGAATATCTTTCAGTAAAAAAGCCATAGTTCATTAGGTGTCTACATCAATAGCAATTTGAATGTACTCATGTGAGTTTTTTTAATACCATGAAGTAATTACTGAAAACAAATTAAAATATTTCTTGTTTTAAAGAGGGGCGTAAAGAAGAACGCGAAATAACATTACCATTTCACGATGAACGAACAATTAGAAATGTCTTGCACGTTGATCTTTTTGCCGATTTCACGAAACAAGGTGAATAATGAAGCTTTTTCATGGCTGCACACGAAATAAAAATGGCAAAACACATTGCATGAAAATAACCTTTTACCACCCTCTTAAAATATTATTGTTTTTATGTTTTCATAAGTAATTATCCAATGTACTCATAAGTTAGAAAGTTGACCATTTTTACAAATTTCATAGTATTTAAGGCCATGCAAAATCAGTATTTTGTTAGTTCATTTGCACACATATTGTAAAAGGTCAACATGAATTGAAAGTTAAATCTGTTGCAGGGTTTTCTATGAATAAATGGTTGACTGATAACAGTTTTACTGACCAAAACACATTGGAGGACTTTGTGGTGATGCGATTGATGGAAGAATTGGGAGTAAGGACATACTTGAAAGATCCACAATGTGATAGACGTGCAGAGCCTTACATTGATATTGACAGTAAAGGGTGGAATATTAGTCATGGTATGTAAAAAGACATGTTTACCCAAAGAAATATCACATGAACAGAATACAAAATTTTTATTTTGATTAAGATTACAGATTATTAAACAGAATACAGTTAAACTGCTTTGAATCAGGAAAACATATTTTCAAGACAATTTCTTTGATTCTAAGAAAACTATCTATTTATTGTTCGATTGGGAATAGTTTATAAATCCTGCATTTTTTTTTCTATTTCATGATGGAGCAAATGAAATTTGTACAGAAACGAATAGGAAAACTGGATAAAGTTTTAGTCACTATTATTGTATCGAACTCCAGTGCCTCCAACATGTTGTTTTTTTTTCTCCAAAATTTACATATACATGATATAGTAAGCTTAAAATTTCTCCAAATATCAACATGTTATGAACATAATAAAATGACTAGATTTTGTTCATTTACAGAATGTGATGGAACAAGCATGAATTTACCAAAATTACAGTCTGGTCTTTCTTGCCATATTACAAACAGTTGTACAGCTCTAGATTGCTGCATAGATATACAGAAACTTAGACTTGCCTTGAATTTTTATGTAAATTTGGATGCTTGCAATAACAAATTTACTATTGGTGTAGAAAACCTCAACAGAACAATTTCAGTTTTGAATTTGGAGTTTGGAACCGTGCAGACATTTTCCTTTCTTGGACTTTTAAAAATTGAGTAAGTAATTTATTTTATGTTTAAGAATTCTTAAGTGCCATATTATCCGCTAAATTCTGTTCTTAACTTCCTATGTGGAATCAGATGATATTTGAACATACTTTTGCCTTTAGCCTGTTACGTTTGTTTTTATGCCCCACCTACGATAGTAGAGTAGAGGGGCATTATGTTTTCTGGTCTGTGCGTCCGTTCGTCCGTCCGTCTGTCGTACCGTCTGTTCATTCGTCCTTCTGTCCCGCTTCAGGTTAAAGTTTTTGGTCAAGGTAGTTTTTGATGAAGTTGAAGTCCAATCAACTTGAAACTTAGTATACATGTGCCCTATGATATGATCATTCTAATTTAAATGCCAAATTAGAGTTTTGACCCCAATTTTACGGTTCACTGAACATAGAAAATGATAGTGCAAATTTCAGGTTAAAGTTTTTGGTCAAGGTAGTTTTTGACAAAGTAGAAGTCCAATCAACTTGAAACTTAGTATGCATGTTCCCTTTGATAAGATCATTCTAATTTTAATGCCAAATTAGAGAATTTATTCCAATTTCACGGTCCACTAAACATAGAAAATGATAGTGCGAGTGGGGCATCTGTGTACTGTGGACACATTCTTGTTTTAGAAATGAATTTGATCAAAATATTTTGCAGAATAAACAAATAAGCAGCATGTCATGTTAATTTTTGATTGTAAATCTTATAAAATCATCTTGTTTTCAAAAGTATTCATGTTAGAAGGAGCTTATTGTGATCATTTCCGTCACAGCCTTTGTGGATTGTGATATAAGCATGCTTAATTCAAGTGAAACCTGGGCTTTGTACAATTGGATCCATGGCTTAGTCAAACTATAGATTTTAAAATTGATGTGTGCTATTATTACAAAGGTTATGGTCTATAAAGCAAAGATGGGGGATGAAAGCCAGCTTAGAGTCAGAATTATTTGTCTTTGTGACATTTCTTCCAAGATAATATCCTGGAAATTAAGCTTATATCAGATCATTTTTATTATGTCCCACCTACGATAGTCTTGTCTGTGTGTCCGTTCGTCTGTTTTGTCTGTTCGTCTGTCTTCAGGTTAAAGTTTTTGGTCAAGGTAGTTTTTGATGAAGTTGAAGTCCAATCAACTTGAAACTTGTGCCCTGTGATATGACCTTTCTAATTTTAATGCCAACTTAGAGTTTTGACCCCAATTTCACGGTTCACTGAACATAGAAAATGATAGTGCAAATTGCAGATTAAAGTTTTTGGTCAAGGTAGTTTTTAATGAAGTTGAAGTTCAATCATCAATGATCTGACAGACAAGTGAGAGGTTTAGCTAGCTATAAAACCAGGTTCAATCCACCATTTTGTACATTTGAAAATGCCTGTACCAAGTCAGGAATATGACAGTTCTTGTCCATTCGTTTTTGATGCGTTTTGTTATTTGATTTTGATTTCTGAGTCCAGTATTTTTGTGATTTTACTTTTTTCAACTTGAAACTTAGTATACATATTCCCTATGATATGATCTTTCTAATTTAAATGCCAAATTAGAGTTTTTACCCCACTTTCAGGGTCCACTTTACATAGAAAATGATAGTGTGAGTGGGCATCCATGTACTATGGACACATTCTTGTTATTGTTGAATTTTAAAATAAATCGCTTTTGTTGTTCTAGCTATCAGATCTATGAATTCCTAAGTGAAAGAACTTTTGTTGCCAACATCAACATGAGCTTATGTTTTGAATCAAGTGGTTGCTTTCTTCATGAAGTATTATTCAAGGATACAAAACTACCAAAACCTTTATGTGACTATGGTAATGGATTTCTTCTAAAAGTTAATTATTATTATGAAAATGCCTTAACAAAAATTCACAAAGAATATTACGACAACATTTTCATATTTGATACTCAGACAGCTGTTTTACTGTCCCTTTAGATCTGGTATCTTTCCCCCTTCTTTTGTAAAAGATCTGAACAGAAATGCATAATACTGAAACAGGATCAGGGATATTATCATATTTTAGGGTGGGTTAACATTTCTTATGTTTAAAACAAGGACAAATGCAAATCTGCTGAAGTATGAAGTATAATGCATTTGAAGTACAATAAAAATGTACTTCTTCAAACATTAAAACATTGTTGAATTGGTTTTTTTTTTTTTAAAGATTTCTCCCTTACAAACTGGCTAGAAAAACAGGATATAACAATTGGGAAAGAATTGCCACAGTTTGCAGTGGACCTTTTATATCATCAGCTAGGAATATCTGGGTATCTACAAGATCCAGCTTGTTCACAGTCAATGTATAACAGTAACAGTCTAGGATGGGATGCATCAGGTTTGTATACTGAGTGCCAATTAAAACAACACAGTATCATTTATTTGCTTCTATTTGAATGAACATACAAAATAATGTTGGCTTGTTTATAGTCAATATATAACAGTAAAAGTCTAGGATGGGATACGTTAGGTTTGTATACTGAGTGCCAATTAAAACAACACAGTATTATTCATTTGCTTTTATTTGAATGAACATACAAAATAATGTTGGCTTGTTTATAGTCAATTTATAACAGTAACAGTCTACGATGGGATACGTCAGGTTTGTATACTGAGTGCCAATTAAAACAACACAGTATTATTCATTTACTTCTATTTGAATGAACATACAAAATAATGTTGGCTTGTTTATAGTCAATTTATAACAGTAAAAGTCTAGGATGGGATACGTTAGGTTTGTATACTGAGTGCCAATTAAAACAACACAGTATCATTTATTTGCTTCTATTTGAATGAACATACAAAATAATGTTGGCTTGTTTATAGTCAATTTATAACAGTAAAAGTCTAGGATGGGATACGTTAGGTTTGTATACTGAGTGCCAATTAAAACAACACAGTATCATTCATTTGCTTTTATTTGAATGAACATACAAAATAATGTTGGCTTGTTTATAGTCAATTTATAACAGTAACAGTCTACGATGGGATACGTCAGGTTTGTATACTGAGTGCCAATTAAAACAACACAGTATTATTCATTTACTTCTATTTGAATGAACATACAAAATAATGTTGGCTTGTTTATAGTCAATTTATAACAGTAAAAGTCTAGGATGGGATACGTTAGGTTTGTATACTGAGTGCCAATTAAAACAACACAGTATTATTCATTTGCTTTTATTTGAATGAACATACAAAATAATGTTGGCTTGTTTATAGTCAATTTATAACAGTAAAAGTCTAGGATGGGATACGTTAGGTTTGTATACTGAGTGCCAATTAAAACAACACAGTATTATTCATTTGCTTTTATTTGAATGAACATACAAAATAATGTTGGCTTGTTTATAGTCAATTTATAACAGTAAAAGTCTAGGATGGGATACGTTAGGTTTGTATACTGAGTGCCAATTAAAACAACACAGTATCATTCATTTGCTTTTATTTGAATGAACATACAAAATAATGTTGGCTTGTTTATAGTCAATTTATAACAGTAACAGTCTAGGATGGGATACATTAGGTTTGTATACTGAGTGCCAATAGTAAAATAAATTATTATATCTTATTTCTTAAATAAATTTTGCTAAACATTCCTGAAACTGTTCTTGTCCTGAAACTGTTAAGTACCAACTGGACATAACAATCTTTATAGCAAAACTTCCTCAACTATATCCATATTTTCCAATTGCCAGTAGAAAGAAAAATGTGCATAAGTCAGGGACATTAAATACTGTTCTTTTATTACGATTTCAGTATTGCAATGAATATATTATTCCATAGGCAGATTGTGCAATTGTTCTTATAATGAGGATGTCTTTAAAAGCTGAAATTCTGCTTAGTTTCCACCTTTAGCTACAGATATAATTACTCTATTTCAGCTTGTTCAGCAGACATTCCAGTAGCAGCTTTACCAGTGTATGCACGTTGTCGTTTACCAAGTTACTGTACAGGCATACAATGTTGTGTTGATGTTCCTATTCTTAAAAGAACTTTTGAAACACATGTATTATTGGATGCTTGTGCCTACAAACTCAGTATTGGAATTGAGAAACTTGTCATTAACGAATCTTTGTTTGACTACACTTTTAATACATGGAAAACTGTATCACTAGGAAATATGATCAGACTTGAGTAAGTATACTTTGAGATTGGACAAGATGAGAAATTAATTTTATGAGATCAAAAATTAATTATACACAAGAGATCAAGCTTGAGAAATACTAAAAAATAATAATATTCTTGATAAAAGGATGTACACATTTAATGGCTGGTCCTCATTTTGATTCCCAACTTTCCTAAATTTAAAGAATACAAAAAAGTGTTTTATTTTAATCATTTTCAAAATTTGTGTGTCTTTGTAACAAATTTCATTTATCTAAAAAAAATCAGATTCAGGTTAGAAGAAATAACAGTTGAGAAGATTTTCCTGTTTGATATAAAGATCAGTGTATGTTTTGAGACATATGGAGACTGTAGATACACATTTGACATTTTGGACAGTGTAAGGATACCAAAACTACTTTGTTCATGGTCTGATGACTTTGTTATTCCAGGTCAGTGTATATCTTAAAATATATTTTATCAGCTGTACTTGAGTTAATTTTTTCACAACATTAATAGCTGTTTGTTTGCAGTAGCAAGTATTTTTAGGTTTCCATATTATCTCAAATTTACATAAGTTTCTAATAAGCATTACATAAAATATATGATACAGTAGACTCCACCTAATCGGATATCGGTTAATCATATATATCGGCTATTGTAATATTATTTCAAAACACCGAACCATTCCCGATACATTTCAGTCAAAATACATCGGATAATCGAATATCGGTTATTAGAATATATCGGCTAATTGGATAGGAATATTCATGGAAAATGTGTGAAAACCATGTACAATCGAATATTTTGAAATAATTTCATATTTTTTTTGACAGGAAATGAAGCCGGAAGTTACGCCATTACGAAGTTTAAGAAAACTTTAGTACAGAAATGTTTCATTTTATTAATAAAAATGATCTTTCATAGTCAAATAAAACATATTTTTTCTTATTGTCTTGTTTATTTTATGAATTTGATATTATATTCTGCCCAAGATGTGTTTGTTATGTGTTTATCCAAATGTGATCGTTATCATTTACTTCACAAACAATGACACGACAGAAATGATAAACTGTGCGTGATGTTCATCAATGTTTATTAAATATGAATGAAATGTACCTCTTTCTCAACAATTTATTAAAATATATATAGAAGTCCCGTGTAAAAACAAGGAATCGTATGTCAATAGCATTTCCCAGGTGAAATAGAATTATGTAACTTGTACACACGTGCGCCATTTTCCTAATTTACATAATATTCAGCCTTTTATTTTGAACCACGACAGATAAGATAGAAAAGCAAAATTAATTTTACTCATCTTGATGCCCAATTTTATAATCATAAACATAGTTGTATTACTTGAAATTGGAAATGGGTTTCATAAATCAAAAACTGTTGAAAATTAGATCCGAGTACGATTACAGTTAGAAGTTTATAGTCGGCATGAATTCGCTATTAATAGAATTTACCTGTGGCCTACTCCGAGAATTCATAGCTATTTTTAGCTTTAACCTGTTTTAACACACAAATGAAACAAATCACGCAAAAACAACAAGTCACATTATTTAAATGGTACATATTTTATTCAGATAATCAACACATAATTAATAATTAATAATCCATAGACTGACAGATAAACAAAATACATTATTATCAACTGATCGATCTGTTACTCAATCAACCGAATTATCCGAACTTGTACCTGAAAAAACAATGAGATTAGTTACAAATTTCCATTAATAAAGCAGCTATAATAGCAATTGGTATCTTAGGGTTGTGTCTGTCAATTTTGAAAAAAAAATTGGAGGAATATACGTTCATCGGCTAATTGAATATATCGGACAATCAGATATTTTTAGCTGACATTTTGGGTATCCGATTGGCCGGAGTCTACTGTATTATATGTTTATCCATCTTTGCCTTTGGGCACTTTATATTTCGTTGGTCATATTATACTGTTTTGTGCATAGTGCTAATTAATATGATTTGGATGGTTGCATTAACAAAAGCTGAATTTTATTGAAGAAATCACAGAGATATATGAATCAAAAGATTTAGTTTCTTATGTCTTTTGTATAATGTTAGCTTGTTGTCACATTAACAGAGTACCTTTAATTCTTATATAGTTAGGATTAGAAATATGAAAAAATTCGAGTTAAATACACACAAAAAAATAAAAATTTGTATTTCAGGATTCCAAATAAGTAATTGGATGGATAATAAAGGACTACTTAGTTCCTTAACAAAGTTACCCTCAGTCCTGGCATCACAGCTTATTGAAGATCTGAATTTAGCCAGTTATCTGTGGAATCCAACATGTGACCTGTCTAGTAGTAAATACAAAACTGAAAGTAGCAATGGAGGGAATTCAGGTATTACAATGTATTTAATTAAAAAAGAATGAAATAAGCAACTTGTATAATTAGAGGGAGTAACCAATCAGAATTTCCTGGTTGTGTCTGTTTTTAAGCAAAAGACAGTTGTCTGAGAAAACCATGGTCAGCTACAATCTGTTAAAAATAGATGTATAAGGTAATTCTATGTGCACACATTTGAAAGATAAATCTATATCAAAGAATGATGTGGTCTTATTATAGGCTGATGATTTTTTTTTTAAATTACTTCATTAGGTCTTTCCACTTTTCGTGGAAAGACCTTTTGTATTTCTTCTGATTATTTTTTTTTTCTTTGTCTACTCTTAAGAATGATTTGGTTAATTTTGACTTGAGTGACATCTTATAGGAATTATTTCCCTTTGTAAATTTAAGACTGGCGATATGTTGGATAAATTCATACGTTATAAGTCGTAGAGGCCTACAGTCTTTTGATATGAAGTCCTTGGTCCATTTGAAGGAAATTGAGGTCAAGGTCATGTAATAAATTTTGAATTTTGCTTGTTATCGTTATTCCAAAGAAACTGTGACATTAAATGATATGATGTGTTTGCCAAATATCTGTTTACAACAAAAAGGCACAACTTCAACCTATTTAAGTCGAAGAGTTTTGGTTAACCCTGATAGGAGTTTTCTCCCCTTTTGTATTTGAAATCAGTATTTCTCCACAACCATACAAGTGATTGACCTGGGGTCTTTTGCTTTGAGATCACTGACCTATGACCTCAAAATTAGGTCAAGGTCAAAGGTCAATTTGACATTCTAGATTTTGACCTTTGCTAAAAATTCTTTCTGGTTCATTATAAAACAATTAAGTCTTCTGCATAAACCTATTAATCTTATTTTTTTTTTATATCAGTTTGATTTACCACATTACCTCAACACGGAGTGACATTTTCTAACATCGTTTTTTAAATTTCATTTTTATTTTCGAGTGGGAAAGACCTTCAATTGTTCTCTGAAGAATTTGTTTTTTATTATATATCTGCTTCTGTTCTAATTTGAATTTCTTGAAACCAAGTTGAAATACTTGCTATGTTTTGAATTGTAAAGTAATTGTCTTGAACATTATTTCAACATTATTTTTTTTTAGAATGCACATCAGATGTGAACCTTCCTAACCTACCAGATTCCATATCATGCTACTTAGATGACACTTGTAATGGATTAAGCTGTTGTGCACACATTGGGTTTATCAATAGAAATATCAACTTCTTCCTTACAATAGATCCTTGCAGTTATACATTTAAAATTGGCATCGAAAAGTTTCAATATGAATTTTTTCTAATGGATTTTGAATTTGGCATCCAAAAAGAATTTCATATTGGACAAGTGATTGAAATAAGGTAAGTGAGCAAATATTTTATCAATTATTAAATTATTATTTTTATTAAATTGGGGGCCAGCTGAAGACCTCCTCTGGGTGCGAATTTATTTTCGCTGTCTTGAAGACCCATTGGTAGCCTTTGGCCTTTTTCATACTACTTGGTCAGACATTGGCGAGTTAGTATTATTTGTAATGCATGTGCAAAAAGAAATGATTTTACCCACTCTCTAAAAGTGGGGTTTATATTACAATCTGGTTGTCCTTCTGTCCGTCTTTTTTACCATTCATTCATCCAAAAATTTCTTCAAAATACTGAACAATTTTCCTATTTGGTCTGCAGCCTTAAAATGTTGAGCTAATGAGTTGTAATTTGTGAGCACTTTTGGTATCCGCCAGACATTTACTTCCAGCTGTTTTTAGATACTTTGAACAGAGAGTGAGAGTTAATTACATATCAAGACAACAGACTCGTTCTTGCAATCATTTCAAATGGTTTTTTTTGTGGCCTAATTTATAGTACGATGTCAGTTATTAATTGATAAACGTTGTGGTACTGGTTTTTGAATTGAAAATAACATTTTATGTCGACAGAAAATAGGGTTGTTTAACAAGAATATGCAGTGACCTTTGTGGGAAAAATTTGGTTGATTATATAGGGAATCATTGAAGCATGACTGGAGCGGGCCCCCTCTTAGGTCAGTCAGCGGGCCCCCCTTAGGAAAAGTTCTGGATCCACCACTATTTATGCAAAAGATAAAATGCAAGTTTGTTTTTGAACTTACATGATATGAAACAAGAAATAAATGTTTAATTGTTTTTTTACAGTTACAAAATTACAGACTTTAATGGTTTATCTGCATACTACATAGATCTGGATTTTAAAGTTTGTTTTAATGATGGAGGACCTTGTGCTTTTCAAACAACAATATTTTCTAAAACTGAATTGCCTAAAGTACACTGTGGCCTGTCAAAGGGATTTCTGAATAAAAGTAAGTTATATCAAGATAATGTTCTTTTGGTTGATTTCTTATTGCTGAACATCCAGCGGTCAAAATGTTTAAAAAATATTTAGAATAAGGAGTGATTGCTTCCTGTGCTTGTAAAGTAACCATGGTAAGTGTTTATGCTTTTACAATATCAGACATTAAAACAATTGACTCTTGAAAAAGTTATTGCCTTAAAATACCAGTTACTACCTTTTTGGTGTTTTTTTGACAACAAATTCTTGACAGAAACTTTAAACAAATATATATATGTTTATCAATAAAAGATCAACAACAAAAAGATTTTTGTCATGAACTATATTTAAGGGTAATATTTAAGTCTACAATGTGTTAGGGTGTCTATTGTTGAAGATTCACAAAGACATTAAAGTGATCAACACAGGTTCTTTACAGAGGGGATTTAGGGGGGGGAATGGTTGATTATATAGGGAAGCACTGGAGTGTGATGGGAGTGTCCCTCTCTTAGGCAGCCAGCTGTCTTTTGTCCCATTGTTCACTTTTCATTAAAAATAAAACATTGCAATAATTCCTAAATTCAATGCATTGTATCACTGAGCCATCTGCATATCCTTTTGTTTCCAGACTGGTCGATATCAGAATGGTACAGTAATATGAATATAGACTTATCTGAAAAATTGTCTACAAATGCTGTTTTGATGTTAATGGACACACTTGGTATAGCACCTTTTCTAAAGGAGAAACAATGCAGTCGACATGATCCAAGCTCTGTATTTGCTGCCCAGTACCAAGGTTGGAGCACAGGTAATACTGTAACTCATTACTATTTGTGGGCTTTCAAGTTTCTTGTATACTGTTTTAAAAGGAAAACCTTGAACTAAGATGTATAAGATAGTAAGCATTTTTGTATGCATTTATCCAAGATAATACATTTTGTCCTTAGTCCATTTAATGATTGATCCAAAGTACTAATAGTAGTATTATAAGCTTGAAAAATCTGGGTGAAATATTTGTAGAAAATTAAATCAATTATATCATAAAATATGGCATAAATAAAATTGCTATACAATACTTGATTGTATCATTCTTGCATTTTGGTTTTGTTGTACCAACCACAAATCAGCTTATAATATGCAAATGTGAAAAAAAAGGGATTTTTACTGTTTGCATGTATTTTTTTCCTACAGATTGTAGATCAACATCCATTGCACTGCCTCGCCTTGATACATCTGTTATAACATGTTACTTAGATGACAGTTGTAACAATGTCCAATGCTGTCTTGATGTGGACTTAATTGACAGATCTTTATATTTCTTTGTTAACTTTGATCCCTGCAACTATGTTATAAAGTTTGGAATAGAGAGATTAGATATGGATATCTTGTTGGAAAGTTATCATTGGGGCCAATGGGAAGAAATGGATCTGTATGGAGTATTCAAGATAAAGTAAGGTTTATTTTCTTTTAACAATTTTTCATCTGAGGTCTTTAATTTGATTTTTGTTCAGTACAAGAGCTGACTTAATGCTTTCTTTTCCGGTATTTAAACTGACTTTGATTAGCTTTAAGAGGCGGATTTAGGGGGGGCAGGGGGACCGGGCCCCCCCGCTTTTGAGAAAAAAAATTGGTTGATTATATAGGGAATCACTGAAGCGTGATGGGAGCTGGCCCCCTCTTAGGCAGCAAATGGGCCCCCACTTATGAAAATTTCTAGATCCGCCACTGGCTTTTAACAGTTCTTCTTTTTCTATCTGAGGTCCTGACTTTGATACGTAGAAAATCTTTCCAAAGACTATAGAATTGGTGGTTTCTTAAAGCATTAGGTAGAACAGCTAAATTGATTGGGGATCTAGAATGTGTTTTGATCAGTTGAAATGTCTTTGTTTGAAGTTGTCAAGAAAATTACATAACTATTGCAAGGTGCAATAATCTTATATCTGTTCTAAAAATATAAATGATGTCATTGTTGAAGTCATTTCAAATTTGAGTTATCTTTCTTTGTCTAAAATTGCTCTTAAATCAACTACAACCAATGCAATATTTAATTGTACCTCCCACTGATAAATTGAAGCAATCTTTACCGTTCCGTGCTTACAAGCACTTTGATTAATCTGAAAACAGGGAAATTAGATAGTGTTGGCGCCCATTATGTTCTATAAGCACATATTCCTGTTTATTTCATATCAAACTTAAATTCTATATATTCTAATTTGTTTTTAGATATTTGATAGATGACTTTTATGCTGAACAACAATATGCTATTTCTATGATCATTGGGATATGTCTGGAATATAATGGACCTTGTCAAGAATTCCAGATTCTTGATAAAAATAGAGTACCAAAAACAGTCTGCAACTGGGATAAAGCATTTAAAATACCAGGTAAAATTCTCTGAAGGAATTTGATCTATATGTATTTGTGAATGAATATGGTTTTGAAAAAAAATCTGTTAATACCAATCTTAATACTTTGAAGTTTCTTTTTTATGCCCCATTTATGGGCATTATGTTTTCTGGTCTGTGCGTCTGTTCGTCCGTCCGTCCTTTCGTCCGTCCGTTCGTTCGTTCGTCCGTCTGTCCCGCTTCAAGTTAAAGTTTTTGGTCGAGGTAGTTTTTGATGAAGTTGAAGTCTAATCAACATGAAACTTAGTACATATGTTCTGTATGATATGATCTTTCTAATTTTAATTCCAAATTAGAGATTTAACCCCATTTTCATGGTCCACTGAACATAGAAAATGATAGTGCGGATGGGGCATCCGTGTACTGGGGACACATTCTTGTTCACAGAAGAATTAAAGAGCAAAACAATACAAGATGAAGAAGATAAACTAATTTACTGTTTTTATGCACCACTTCTAAGTATTCCTGTTTAGCATTTCAGCAAAAAGTAGAAGGCAAAAAAATCAGACTTCTCTTTTAAGTTATAATAAAAGCATTTTTTTGAAGTGTCAGATTTGTACAGAGATGCCAAACTCTTTTGTGTTTTGTTCTTGATGAAGTTGTATGATTAAGAATTATCTATTTTCATGTTTATCTCCAGATTTTTCTATCTCTGAATACATGTCAGAAAAAGGACTGACTCAGCTTTATCAGATGGCAGTGTCAGAAGTACTTGAGGCGCTTGGAGTTTCATCTTATTTGAAGTCTCCATCTTGTGACAGAAATGCAGCACCTTTTACAGTTTACAATAATGGATGGTCAAATGGTAGATTACTTTTTACTTTAAAAGTTTTCAGCAGTCAGTTCATAAAAAAAATTTTACGACTTAGATTGATTGTAAATATTCTGAATTGTTCATGACTAACGATCAAGGAAAGATTGAATTTATGTAGACAGTGGATATGGTTGTTATAACAAATTATGCCCTTAGAAAATTTTATTTTGTGAAATAATTAATTTTGTTGTTCTACTATACTTGAGAGCGTAATTAGTACGCTCTTATCACATGAACACATTAACTTTGTATTGATATTCTTTCATACCCGCCAACTGTCACTATTTGCTGGGGATTTCCCCCATGGAGGCTCCCCACTGAAAATTTTGTAAGAGCAATTGAGTCCACTATTTTAAAGAAAACAATTAATTTAACAATGGCTATGAGCTTGTTTAAGCATGAAGAAACCAAAAAAACTTCATTAGAATATATTTGAAGGCCCCCTTGAAGGTTTTGTAGGACTATAAGAACCATCTTTCATTTTGAAAAGTTGGCAGGTATGTTCTTTCTATGTTACTTTAATATAGAAGGAACTTTTTACATGTATTTAAAAGTTTCAAATGTATGAAATTTTCCAGATTGTTCATCAAAAGCAACTATTGTGTTAGAAGAACCAATATCTAACCATACATCCTGCTACATTCCTGACAAATGTACAGCTATATACTGCTGTACAGATATCCCACTGCTAAACATCACGGTGAACACTGTTGTTGATCTAGATATGTGTAACTATCAACTAACTGTTACAATGGAGGAAGTTACACTGGAATATACCTTAGTTGATTATGAATATGGATCGAAGAAGAAATTTTCACTGTATGGATTTCTTGATTTGAGGTAAATATAGCAATAAAATATATAGACAAAAAGATGGCCCACTTTTAGTATCATAATTTTAATAGATTGAAGAAGCGTTAGTAGACATGTTTGTTATTTATTTATTGTTTTGTCATAAATAGGGCTGTTTAGCATTTTATTTGAGTTATTTCATGCTTTTGTCATTTCTTGGTGTTTGTGTCTCACTATACAGTATGGCTTTTGCTTATTATTAAAGGCATGACATTGCGGTGACCATTGCTTGCTTTAAAATCTGCTTCATTTGGACTCATTGGCAATAACACCACATCCTCTTATATTATGCCCTATTTATGGGCATTATGTTTTCTGGTCTGTGCATCCGTTTGTCTGTCTGCTTCGCTTCAGGTTAAAGTTTTTGGTCAAGGTAGTTTTTGATGAAGTTGAGATCCAATCAACTAGAAACTTAGTACACATGTTTCCTATGCTATGATCTTTCCAATTTCAATGCCATATTATTATATTTATCTTTTACCCAAATTTCACAGTCCACTGAACATAGAAAATGATAGTGCGAGTGGGGCATCCGTGTACTTTGTACACATCCTTGTTTAATCTATAAAATAAATGAGGAAAGTGAAATAAATACTGCATCATTTTGTCATTCAAAAAAACTTCCTACAACTAATTTTAAAAATGCAGATGATTGTGAATTTTGCAAGTTCATTTTCCTTTTGTATAATTTCTGTATGTATGTGTATGTTACTTTTTTTTCAGTTTTATAATAGATGATCTGACCAGTGATGGTGTAGTTGTATTCAGCGTAAATGTTTCTGTATGTTTAGAATCAGCTGCTACTTGTGAAATTGATCAAATATTAATGAAAGATGTTCGACTTCCTAAACCTGCCTGTAACTTGAATGCTGGATTTATAATGCCAAGTGAGATATGTTTTATAAATTATTTATGTAATAATTTTTAACCTTTTGTAATAATTTAACATTTATGCTTCTTATGTTTATGCACTATGTTTATACACAAAAGTTATATCTCTCTTAAATTTAGATTTTGATAAATTTATCCTTAACTGATGGTAACATCTGAGTTACCTGAAAAGTTTTTTTTTTTTTTAAATGCACATAATATATTTAAGTGTTATGTTTCTTTCCTTTTCTTTTCTTTAGAACTTCATGTAATACTCCTTTTATGTGTTATTATAGATTTCTCACTGACTGAGTTCATTTCACAGAAGGGAGTAAGTTTTAATGGTATACAACTTTCTACATACATAACATCAGTGCTTCTTCATGAACTTGGTGTTGCCCCATTTCTACTGGAGAATCAGTGTGATATCGACAACTTACCTTATTTACCAAGAAAGAAAGGATGGAACATAGGTTGGTATTTTTAGGCAGTTAAGCTGCCTTATGCGAGCACCCTAGATTTGTTCTACCCAATAAATGCTGAAATACGTGCCATTGTTATTATCTAGCTGAATAGTATGTTATTTATAACTAATTGAACAGTTTTTTTTATACTTTTAATTCTGGATTACAAAAAATATGACCAGAAAAACCTTAAATAATCGGTGATTTATCCAAAAGTTTTGAAGTTGCACGTAGGAAGTAGAGCACATTAGGAATCCTTATGTAGTTTATCCCCTGAGCTTTTGGCTAAGATGTCAAAGAACAAATGTATGAAATATTTAATCGCCGAAAATTTCTAAAGACAGGTAGTTTAGATTTCCCAAATGGCAAAAGTCGTAGGAATATTGTTTGTCATCAATACCTAGTCAACTAGGTCAGTAGTCTATTAAAATTCATACTGTTGGCAGCAATTTTAAATTAGAAGACGAAATTTCCGTATCTTTTCAATATGTAAACAGGGGTTTGAGGTGATCGGTGATCCGAGGTCCGCGACCTTCCACTTTTGCAGTCGGACTTTCGACTTGGTTACTAACTACGCCCGACATGCCACTTGAAAGAAAATAATAAATAACTTTGCAAACCTTTTTACAAAAGTCTCCAAATAAACGATCTCAAAACTTATTTTCATCATTATTATTCATGACAGCGATGTTCATTTTGTTCAACCGCTAGCTTTATATAGGAAATCGCTGACAAATAATGTGTAAATTCGAGTAAAATCGTATCTGACTGACAAAAACAACATTGAAACCAAATGGATGCCAATTACAATATTGAATCCGATTCCAGAAGATTCAACTAAAAAATTCCATACAGGTGATAAAATACATCTATGCATGGAATATAAATATAAACACAAGAATTGAAAACCAAAAGATATATGTTAAAGAAAGAAAAAGCAGAAAATATTTTGTACAGAAACTCAAAATTACTTTTTGACAAATTTTAATGTCAAAATCCAATAGAATGTGACAGCTGGGACAGAGACATATATACATGTGTATATATGTCCCTGGCTGGGAACAGTATATCTTACAATAAATATGTTCCTGGTGACAGTATAAATTTTCTTTATCAGTGATAAATGTTGATAATGCATGTGAGATGCTTTTAAAGTCTAGACATATTCCTGCAATTTCAATGGGTATTTTTTTCTCAATTTTGAAGGGTCATTTAAAATAGCTGGAAGTTTCTTACTTTATTTTCACAAATAGAGCAACTAGATTATATGATACCTGAATGTAAGCAAATCATATGATATATAGGTGGAGTCCTTTAGGTCACTCTACCCCCTCCTGTTTGATAACTTTGTAACGGATGAGATCCCCACCCCTCAAACATATACATTAATGTATGGGACTATATAACTAAACAAATGAAATAGAGGGGAAGTCCCTAGGGTGACCACCCCTCCTGTTTTAGAGCTTGGAAACAGTCCAGATCCCCACCCTTAAACCATATATATTCATGTATGAGACAATATAAATAATCAAATGAAATACTGGGGGAGTCCCTTGGGTCACCCCTCCCCTCCTGTTTGTGAACTTTGAAAAGGTCAAGATCCCCACCCCTAAACCATATATATTCATGTATGGGACAATATAATAAATCGAGTGTAATATAGGGGCAGTCACCCCACCAGAGGCGGATTTAGGAAAGCCCCCCTTTTCTGAAAAAATTTGGTTGCTTATATAGGGAATCACTGGAGCGGGCCCCCTCTTACATCCCTCTGTGGGCCCCCACTTGTGAAATTTCTGGATCCGACACTGCCCACCCCTCCTTTTTGAGAACTTGGAAACGGTCGAGATCCCCACCCCTAAACCATATACATTCTTGTATGGGACAATACATAACAAATCAAATGAGAGGAGGGATAGGACCTTTATCGGGGCTCGGGATTTCGGGATCAGGGAATTCATTTTTCGAATTTCTGGACTTCAGGATTTCGTGTTTTTAAGCCTGGGATTTCGGGATTTTGGTGTTTTTAAGCCCTGGATTTCGCAGGATCAGGACCCCTCCTACCCCCTCTCATATGAAATATAGGTGGAGACTCCGAGTTCATGGGGCTACTCTACCCCTTCCTGTTTGAGAATTTGAAAATTGTCGAGACCCCAACCATAAACCATATATATTCATGTATGAAACAATATAACAAATCAAATGAATTATAAAGGGAGTCCCTAGGGTCACTGTACACCCTCCTGTTTGAGAATTTGGAATCAGTCTAGATCCTCACCCTTTAACCATATATATATATACTCATGTATGGGACTATTAAAAATCAAATTAAATATGGGGGAGTCCCTGTGGTCACACCAACTCTCCTGATTGAGAATTTGGAAACAGTTGAGATCCCCACCTCTAAATCAAATAAAATATAGGGAAGTCGCTGCGGTCACCCCACCCTGGCTGTTTGTGAACTTGTAAACAGTCGAGATTCCCACCTTTTAATTAAACCATATATATTCATGTATGGGACAAAAAAACTAATCAAATGAAATATAGGGAGAGTTCTTAGGGTCAACCTAACCCCTCCTGTTTGATAAATTGGAAACAGATGAGATCCCCACCCTCAACCATATATATTCATGTATTTGACAATATAACAAATCAAATGAAATATAGGGGAAGTCACTGGGGTCACCCCATCCCCTTTAAAAACTTGATAACGGTTAAGATCCCCACCCCTAAACCATATATATTCATGTATGGGACAATGGAAAAAATCAAATGAAATATAGGAGTAGTCACTAGGGTCACCCCACCCCTCTTGTGTGTGTTTTGAGAACTTGTAAAATATTGAGATACCAACCCATAAACCATATTCATTCCTGTTTGTCATTTCTAAAAGATTGAATGACATTCAAGGTCAATCTCATAGGCGTCACATATGCATATCACTTTGCTAGACTTAACCAATGTGTACTAGACTTTGCCCAATGTCAGGCTACCATGGGAATGAATAATTGTGGGAGCTTTATTTGGGAGACTGTAACAGCATTATATTACAATTATTTCATGTTTATTATAAAATTTTAGTGATGGAAAAAAGTGAGTAGGTTTAAAGAATTTACCTTAATTATATTGGGTCCTATAAAAATTTTTCATTTTGATATGGCTCATTTTTAGGAAAACATATCAAGCCCAAGAATGTTTGACCAACTGTTTTATAATTGCCTGCCATTTTTTTCCAAAAATTACACAATGAATTTAGGGTGAAGGTGAGGGTCATTTACATTTACTATGGGCAGGTCAGTTAGACCCCACCTTTGATCCCTGTAGTATTCATTTGTCTGATTTGGGTCTCATAACTTTTGTACTGTAGAAAACAATCTCAGTTTTCTTTCAAGGGAATCAAGTCCATTCATACTTAAACAAGCTTGTACTATAGTTAACTTGAACTACTAACAGTCAACTAATACCAACGTTAACTATCAACTAGAACAACTGCAATCATTGCGAACTTGTACCACTACAGACTCATGACCATGAAAAACATATACTTGATATATGTGTTGCTTTTGAAAACCTTGATAAAATATGAATTTTTTGCCTTAATGCTTAATTCATTAAATGAAAATACATGTACAATATACATGATATATGAATGTTTAATGTTTGTTCTTTTTTAAAAATCTTAAAAAAAAATTGAAGCAACATTGCCACAGTTTTCATAATTACGTTTGCCTTGGTTTTTGGTTAACTGCCTACAGCGCTTACAGTGCTTTGATTTATCATTACTATCTATTGCAATGAATCAATTAAAAAATTGAGATTTGAAATAGGGAATATGTCAAAGAGACAACTATCGGGTCAAAGATTCAACTATCGGGTCAAAGAGCAAAAAACAGCCAATGGCCTCCGATGGGTCTTCTAAGCTGCAAGAAAATCCCTCACCCAGAGACAGGCTCAGCTGGCCCATTAATAAAAATATGTTCTAGCTCAGTAAAAATGGATGTTATACTCAACTCCAAAACATATGAATGAACTAAAATTAAAAACATACAAGACTAACAAAAGGTCAGAGCTCCTGACTTTGTACAGTTGTAAAAATGCAGCAGGGTAAAACACGTTTTGTGAGAATGACAAATATTGAAATTTTGAATTAAACTGTAAAATTGAATTGATTTTTCTGATGCCTTTCTGTGGAATAAATATTCTTGCACTCACATCTGTGTGTTATATATTTACAGAACTCTTTCAAGATTTACCTTAAGATTATAAAAGTAACATAATTTGATTTCAAAGATGACAAATGCACTTATTACAGTTTCTGTATTATTTAACAATTATTTATAAAAAATAAATTATTAATTCTTATTTTTTTATTTGTTCGAAGGCTGTCAGAAAGAAATAACAATGGTAGAGCTGGACAAGTCTACTGCATGTCATCTCTATGACTACTGTACTGGAATAACCTGCTGTACAACTGTTGAAATGATTGGCAGATCAATTAATACATATCTTACACTGGATCCCTGTAACAAAAGGATGAGCATAGGGATAGAAAAGTTTACTGTTAACATCAGTCTCTTTGATTATGACTATGACAAACAGGAACATATCAAACTGTTTGGACTTGTGGGACTAGAGTGAGTTTGTATAATTAAAAGTTAACCTAAAGTGCAAGTTTTGTCTATGACATCTTCAAAACTGCTTTAGATAAAGAAAATAATACAGGGGCAGACATCGTTCAAAGTTAATCGATCTACCTACTGTCTATTCACATCAAAGCTCTCAGTCTTATAATAGTTGTGGCCCTCAACTGAAGAACTTTACCATATGTTTTACATTTTTGCCCTGTCTATGGAAAAACTAATTGATAAAAAAAAAAAAGCAAAAAGATTTTCAAATAAGTCAACATGACTTGCATCATTATTATGATAGCAACTTCAGTATACAATAACCCAAAGATATCGAGGTCTGTCAGTCAACCTTACCCACTATCAAGCTTCATAAAAAAAACTGACTTGGTATCAGTATTTAAAATTCATCATAGAACTGCTTTCAACATTATATTTCTTAAATGAAGACAACCAGGAAAAGTTGATACAGAGTTTTATTAACCAACTAAGTACATTATTGCCAAAAATGACTGTTTATTAAAAATTACATATTTTCTGTAATGGCCCTGTTTTTTTCTGTAATGGCCCTGTATTAATGCCCAGTTTGTCTGTATTAAGCTCAGTTAGGGTTTTTAATAAATTAAGTTGTAAAGAGCATAATACCTTTTTGTATTTTATTTAATTTAGTAACCAGCAACCAACATTAAAGAACCATATAAAGGGCCAGATCACTGTTCATCCTGTTTTTCAACACATAACTTCTTTCAACTTAATATCTTGGATATTTGGTATATTTAAAGCTTTATCATGGTGAAGTTCAAATTATTATTTTTCAAACTAAACTATAATTAAAAAAGGAGGAGAGTACATCAAGTTGGCAGCAACACATACACTTTTGTTCAGTTGGTTAATAAACGTATTAAGAAATGGGTGTTTTTATAATGACCCTGTTATATGTCCTCGTTCCGAGTAATAATGGCCTCAGATGTCTGTAATGGCCCTCGGCGTTGCCTCGGGCCATTACAGACTTCCTCAACCATTAGTACAGACCTTGGCCATATAACAGGGCCATTATAAAAACACCCATTCATTAATACTATAATATTGCACTCTTATTTTGCGTTGTCAATATTTGATTTTTGATTTTTTGTGTTTTAACGCCACTTTGAAGCAACACTTTTGGGCTATTTTGTGGTGGCCATGCTAGTTTTTGTTGGTGGAGGAAGTCTGAGGGCTCACAACCTCAGTGTTGACTGGCTAGTGATTACAGTAGTAACTACTTCAACAATTCGGCCACCAAGGCCCCTGGCATTGTCAATATGATATTCAGATGCGTTATAATGATTTGCATATGCAACTTTAAAATTCATTGAATCCTGTCTGTTTTGTCTTTCATAAAATCATAATCTATTTAGAATAGATATTGTTGAATCATCATTCATACTTAATTTGCAGCTTACTGATAAAAGATTATCCAACAGAAAGACAGTATGAAGTGACATTAGATTTAAGTATTTGTTTTGAGTCCAGTTCACCTTGTATGTTATCAATACCAATTCTGAGGAATACCATTCTCCCGAAATCTATATGTGAATGGAAGAGTGATTTCATTGATCCAAGTGAGTATTAATAACATATTTTATTACACCAAGGAAAATTTTCTTCTCCATTGGAGTATGACCTTCCAAAACCATGCATGTACTCAAATATCTGAAGATTCACAAAACAGAAAAAAAATTTCATGTTGTAGGCTGGCGTGTATATAATCTTGCTATCTTAACTTTTCTTTTATTTAGCCTGTTTTTCGTGCATTTCAAAAAATGGTATCAGCAATGATAAAACGTCCTGATATTTTTTTTTATGCAGATTTTTCCTTCAATACGTTTTTGAATGAAAAGGGTTTATCCATAAACAGTGAACTTAGTACTAATGATATGAAAGATTTGATGGACACCCTCGGCATCACAGACTTTTTACAGAAGGACCAATGCACAACAACTGGATGGCTAAATGGTAAAATATAAAACTGTTTTGTGCTCCTTAATGTTATTTGAGTGGACCCTTAAGGTGGTACCCAACACTTTCACTAAAATTAATT
This sequence comes from Mytilus galloprovincialis, assembly GCF_965363235.1. Lineage (NCBI taxonomy): Eukaryota > Metazoa > Mollusca > Bivalvia > Mytilida > Mytilidae > Mytilus > Mytilus galloprovincialis. The sequence goes on along the minus strand of NC_134850.1, from coordinate 38,808,964 downwards.
TGGCTCGTTTAATTTTTATAAAATTTTGTCAAAGTATTTACTTTGACCCTTTAACGAAAATATAAAAATTTCAAAAATTTTGAACCAACCGTTTTGTCAGAAAAATTACACTGGTTATATAGCAGTTTGACAAACACCAATTTTGATCATTGAGAAGCTTAATATTGCCTTTACAACACAACGTAATTAAAACGTTAAGCTGACTTTACAGAGTTATCTCCCTGTAGTGTTAGGTACCACCTTAATTAGAGTTGGAATTGTAATCCTGTGTAAGACAACTGGTTGTCAGTTAAACTGTAGTCAGAAGGGTTTATGTTGCATAATGTAAATTTTCTTATCAGTGAGATTTGTTTTTAGAATAATTTGTGATTGATGACCAATAAATACAAAAAGTCTTGCTTTGAAATATTGCTATGTGATAATAGTTATTTTATACTGTTGAAAACTTGTTAATCCTGTTTCAAATTGTTTTTGTTTGTCAACTTATAAGGCCACAAAAATATGAATATTTATTGCAATTTATAAAAGATAACATTTCATTTTATTTGTTTGTGTATTTACAGAGTGTAATCAATCCATGACAGTCTTACCAAGTAACATACAACCAGTAGGCTGCCACATAGGGGATACATGTAATGCTGTGGACTGCTGTATAACACTGGAGAAGATAGGTCGTTCATTTGAAACTTTCATCAACATAGAGCCCTGTCTCTTCAAGCTGACTGTTGCCATTGAACAACTGCAGTTCAGTAAATGGTTGTTTGACTATGAATGGGGATATCCTGTCCAGGTCTGGTTGTTTGGATTCATCAGAATGGAGTATGTATTCTGTGTTTCCATATACTTATTAAAATTTTCCTTCCCTTTATGGTCAAAAAGAGATGTCAATATCTGACAGATATCTTCTGTATTGTTTTTGATGTGTATTTGCTGTTTTTGATACTTTTTTCAATGTAATATGAGGCATAATTGATCTTTGGCTGGTTGAAAAATGTTCATGTTAAACTTTTTGGATCATAGATTGCCACTAGGGTTTCCTCAAGCCTTTAGGCCTGAAATTCATATTTTTGTTTTGACAAAATATTTAAAATACTGATTCTGAAGCCAAGACTGTACTCTTCAGAAGAGATTATTTTTTAAAAAGTAGCAAGTCTCTTGAAATGGATCCATTTAAGAACCAGATTATAGTAGTTTTAACATTTTATGATCAATTTATAAATTCAAGGCTTAAAGAATAAATTTTTGACTAAGAAAAACTGACACATCATTTACTGTATTAGAGATGTATGTTAATTATACCCCCGCTTTAAAAAAGGGGGGGTATACTGTTTTACCTCTGTCTGTCCGTCAGTCAGTCCGTCCCATGAAACTTTCGTCACATTTTTCTCAGGAACTACACATCCACCCTTTCTGTAATTTGGTATCAACATTTATATATGTCAGCCATACCGTGTGATGCGTTTTCAGATTCATCACTTGACAACTTCCTGTTTACCGAACACTTGTCTGATTTTACACATGATAGCCAAGTTGAAAATTTTCATCACATTTTTCTCAGAAACTACAATACAAGGATTTCTGAAATTTGGTTTCAGGATTTATATAAGTCAGCTATACCGTGTGATGCGTTTTCAGATTCATCACTCGACAACTTCCTGTTTACCGAACACTTGTATGATTTTACACATGATAACCAAGTTAAAAATTTTCGTCACATTTTTCTCAGGAACTACAATACAAGGATTTCTGAAATTTGGTTTCAGGATTTATATAAGTCAGCTATACCGTGTGATGCGTTTTCAGATTCATCACTCGACAACTTCCTGTTTACCGAACAATTGTATGATTTTACACATGATAACCAAGTTAAAAATTTTCGTCACATTTTTCTCAGGAACTACAATACAATGATTTCTGAAATTTGGTTTCAGGATTTTTATAAGTCAGCTATACCGTGTGATGCGTTTTCAGATTCATCACTCGACAACTTCCTGTTTACCGAACACTTGTATGATTTTACACATGATAACCAAGTTAAAAATTTTCGTCACATTTTTCTCAGGAACTACAATACAAGGATTTCTGAAATTTGGTTTCAGGATTTATATAAGTCAGCTATACCGTGTGATGCGTTTTCAGATTCATCACTCGACAACTTCCTGTTTACCGAACAATTGTATGATTTTACACATGATAACCAAGTTAAAAATTTTCGTCACATTTTTCTCAGGAACTACAATACAAGGATTTCTGAAATTTGGTTTCAGGATTTTTATAAGTCAGCTATACCGTGTGATGCGTTTTCAGATTCATCACTCGACAACTTCCTGTTTACCGAACACTTGCATATTTTTACACTATTAATATTATCCACTTGCGGCGGGGGTATCATCAGTGAGCAGTAGCTCGCAGTTTCACTTGTTGCTTCTGTGATAAAAAAAAACTGTTTTCTGTTCATTTCAGATTAAGTTTGGTTGATTTAACAGCAGAAGAACACTACCTCATTGATTTGACTCTGAGTGTTTGTATGGAGGCTGACAATTCTATGCCTTGTGAATTATCTGTCCAGATTTTCAACAAATATAAACTCCCAAAACAAAAATGTAACTGGAATACAGATTTCTTTATTAAAGGTGAGTAAAATTTCATACCCCTCACAAACAAAGTTTTGGGGATGCAGGATATATAGGAACTATCCTGTCTGTCCATATGCTGTAAGTGCAACTCTTCCTGAAAAGCAGAAATGACATTGATAAAATGTTACCCAGTTGTACAACATGAATATAAACAAGATCCTACCTGTCAAAGGGGAGATAAATCAATTTACTTCATTGATACAATAGATTTAGTATTTTATGGTGAGCACAAAACTGATTGGTTTGACAGATTGATGAAACGTTTCATAGTTGTAGAACAATATAGGAGGATTTGTATGAAGAATAAAAATAATGTCCAACATGTTAAAGGGGATATAGCAATTGTTTGCTCACACCTATCACTAGATTTGGGATTTAAAGTCTTATTTAGTATAGACATTGCTTTTTATTTTATTCATGTGTTACATACAATCATACATCTTATTCAAGGGTGTACTGCCGGGCAGAAAATGGCGAGTGGTGACCATATTTTTATAGGCCATTCAATCCATGTTGTTAGGGAAATCTCAAGTAATGAAGTAATGTCACCAAAATCAAACTGCTTCACCTAAGCACATGAACAAATATTGGCTATTTTTCAGATTTTTCCTTACAAAATTGGTTGCTTGAGGAAGGTTATCCCAGTGTCTCATCATTGCCATCTTACACAGTTGCACAGTTAATGTCTGATCTGAATGTTGCTGCATATCAACTAGATCCTCAATGTCAAGTGGAAGAAGGAATGTATGAGAATGGATGGAAAAGCCGTAAGTAATTCTATATCAAGTCTTTGTGACAGAAACTGGTTATAACTTAAATGAAGCATTCTTGGGGAAAAAATATTGTTTTCACATTTTATTCAATAAATTTATTTATAGCAGATTTTTCTTTGGCAGCTGAAATTTAAACTTCTTACAAGAGGTAACTGAAAGTTCATCAATAAAAATGTATTTGGCAATTTAATATATAAGCCTTATTCCTTACTATAACTTAAAGCCCTAATTTCTATTACATTTGTTTCATTTTAGAATGTCAGAGGGATATATCTTTACCTGAACTACCAAACAACATAGTTTGTCAGGTTTTTGAGTCCTGTACAAAAATAGAATGCTGTGTACAGATACCATTGCTAAACACAAGCACATTTAACTTCTTCTTAGATGTAGATACATGTCGTTCTAGTTTAACTGTTGGTATAGAACAGATGTATCATAAGTATAGTCTGTTAGATTATACCTTTGGAGAAACAGAACATTTTAATCTGTTTGGAGTGTTGAAACTGATGTATGTATAATTCATTGTACAAATGTGAAATTAAGAAGCATACCTGAAATTTTGTTCCAATAGATGTATTTTTTTAACTGAACTTGTCTAATATTTTAGGATAATTATGATATAAGTAATATGTTAAACTTCAAATTTTATAAATTCAATGGAAGCAGGTTAAACAAGAAGTTTGGAGAAATCAATTGAAGCATATATGTAGTCGATTTTCCAAGTAATGGTTGTAAACTCAAAATTTGGAGACTATAGGAGACTGGTGCATACAGTTTTTTAGGTCTCGATCCATTATCAAAATAAATTGATACTTTTAATGCTTTTTTATTTGAATTTAGTATTTCCAATTAAAGCTTTATCAATCGTCAACTTATTTTTTCAGGTATAGTTTGGAAGATCTTCGACAGCAGGAAATGTTCATTCTTCAGTTAAGATTTAGCTTTTGTCTCGAATCAAATGATGTATGTGAATTGGTCATACCAATCCTAGAAGACATGGTGTTTCCCAAACCTGTGTGCCAGTCTGATACATCTTTCCAAAGCAAAGGTTAATATGTTTAGAATGAACTTATCAGTCTGAAATTTTAGCATAAAATTCCTTCTTAGTATGCAGTACTTTTAGATATGCTTTCAAAAAGGAAACAATTTTGTCATTGTGCAACAAATTACTGTGCATATTTGGGGTATATTTGTGTATTTTTAAATCCTAACTCATTTCTAGCTTTTTAAAATTAAAAAAATTTATACTGTATCACAGGTTATTTTCGCAGGGTTTAAACTTTTGCTTGTTTTCGCGGATAGAACAAACTCGCCAAAATAAATTCCGCAGATTTAAAAGTGCACATGCAAAGGAATTGATAAGAACATTGAATCCACCCAAATAATAATAACTGTCAAAATATTTCATATATCTGTTCAATGAAAATCGCGAAATTTTACACCCGCGAAAATAGCCTGCTATACAGGATTAGATAAATCCACTTGCTTGACCTAAAATGTTTTTAAAATATAATTGAAAACAAGACATGTTGAATTGAAAACTAACCACTAAATAGAGTGCTATTACCAGTATAGAATTTAAGAGCAAATAATCTTTTGTTTTGTCTCTTTCCTTGTAGGATTTTCTTTAGAACAGTGGTTAAGAGAAAGATCATTATCGTCAAACTCCATCCTGCCTGGACATTATGTTTCAGAATTGCTAGAACAAACAGGATTAACGAGTTATCTGATTGGTGATGCATGTTACATTAACCCAAATGATGTAGATAGCAATGGTTGGAAAATAGGTATACAAGCTTTGTTCATTCACAACTCAAAACTATTTTGATGAACTTGTACATAAGATCACATTTAATGAATCTAAAATGTCAATTCTTTACATAGCAAGTAGTTAATAAAAGAAACAGCTCACCTTACTATCCTATTTTGAACCCTTATCCTGTTTTATAGACGGTAGTTTTTAGTTTCTTGTTGTCTGGTAATTTGAGAAGTCTCTAATAATTTTTTGGTAAGAATGATTGAAAATTATGTAGTTAGCTCCCCTTGATTGTAAAATGTCTAGTGCATTTCAACCAAACAATATCGTGAAAAACGAGAGGAAATGGAACGAAAGTGGTATTCATGCACCATTACGGTATACATTTTGAACATAAATTAATGTAAACTTGAGCAGATTTTGTTTGTCATGTTTTCACCATTGTCTGAGCTGATTCTTATATTTATGCAAATAAGCTATTAATGTCTGTATACAATTTATTTTATTTCTTTTACAGATTGTAATGAAGATACTATTGTTCAAAATGTAACATCATATCCACTTGTATGTCATTTGAAAAGCAGCTGTACAGAAATATCTTGCTGTCTGGATATAGAGTTCCTACAGAAAACTATTGAAGTTCGTCTAAAACTTGACAATGATTTACAGCTCCTTGAGATTGGAATAGGAAAACACCAGTTATTGTTGTCTTTGCTAGGATTTGAATTTGGTATGTATGAAAAAAATACATTTTTTTAAAGGTATTACCACACTTACAGACATTCCAGAAAAAGAGGATATAAATAAATTTTGTGAAAAGTGTTTTGTATGCTATTCCTTATAAAATGTATAGGAGCTTTCCTTATAGCGTGTTATAGAGTATAGTCCATTATTTGCCTATCCAGTTTTACTCTTGCAACTGAGAAATATGTAGAATTTATGTATATATAACAAATATTTTTGAAATGTTTTGAAATATTTCTGATCATCAACATCAATTAATTTATATCTTTTTGGAACTTATTATTGAAGTAGTTTTTATCGAATGTTCACTGGTGATCACAACTCAGACATAATAAATACTGCACCATAATGTTTCAAAATGCTGCTGTTATAGTTATAACTGAATATTACAGATCAGATAATTGCTACAATATATCTATTTTTATTTCAGGAATTGACCATGAATTTAGACTGCTAAATGTTTTCAGATTAAGGTAACTATTTTTTGAAAGTATTCTTTTACTTTTTAGCTCACCAGGGCCCGAAGGGCCCAATGTGAGCTTATGCCATCACTTGCCGTCCATCGTCTGTCGTCCTCCTCGTCTGTCGCCTTAAAGTATTTCAAAATTCTGCTGTTATAGTTATAACTGAATATTACAGATCAGATAATTGTAGTTATAACGTTAACTGAATATTACAGATCAGATAATTGCTACAATATATCTATGTTTACAGTTTATATAAACAGTATTCTTTGCCTTGGTAAGAGTTTGAATATAAATTATTTGGAATGTGATCAATTTCAATCATCAACAATTAGTTTTTACAGTATATAGATGACCTAGCTACAGTGGTACTGGGGGATAAAAGCTATATAGATCACATTTTCAGACCACTTTTCCTTTTTATCTTGAAACCATTTTTCTTTGCCCGTCTCTTTTTCCATGTTTATCTTAAAATGTTAAAACTCATACTGTTATCACTTTGGAAGAAAATGAAAAAAGGTTTTTTTATGTAGAATCAGAAGTCTACCAAGTAATAAATGTTGGATAGTAATGTGAAAATCACCATTTGAACGAATATTTGTCACATAGCTGCAAGGAAACTAAAAAAAAATGCAAATATTGCTGTGATATGTTATGTTTATTTTGTAAATAATTGTATGTTTAATTTTGAATGGTTTGTATAATATAAAAAAAGACTAGATTTAAGTTTCAATATATCATTGAAAAAATGTTTTAGGATCTTTTTCAACAATTTCTGACATGAGTTTAGATCAATTTATTTAACACCTGATGGTCTTTTGAATATTGATAAAATCAAAGTAAAATAAATTCATGTCCTCTACATTTTATTAATTTTTTTAGATACAATATATATGACTTGACGAGTCAGAATGTATACTTAGTTACACTAGAGATATCTGTTTGCTGGGAAAGTAACAAACCATGTGTATGGTCTACCTATATACTGCAAAGTACACGACTTCCAAAGCAACAACGAAATCTACAAAATGATTTCCGGGTTACTAGTAAGTAAGATAAGTGGAAACTATTTGTTTTAAAATATAAAAACAAATATATATAAAAAAGTCCCCTTAATATTTAAATTCAGCTGGAAAAAAGTTAGTACTCATTATGACCTGAGATTCATTCTTCAGTGCAGGTCATGACCTGCATTTTCATGTTCATAGGTTGACAGGTATGCACCATATTCTTGGGCAAACTTGCATGTAAATTTAATCTTTGATTTAAGATGTAAAGAGGAAGTCGGATAAGACACTGATGATTCTAGTTTTAAATCACGATAAGATTTTTTTTTTTATTTCTTTGTTTTGAAATTATGCAACATTAAAATATATTCATAATAGATATCCATTTTAAATGATTTATTTTATTTAGACTTTGACCTGTCAGACTGGGCTACTGAGAGAAGTATTAATTCTACACAACTGAGTAAGCTTTATCTGTTGAGATTATACAATGATTTGGACATTGGATGGTATCTAACAAATATGTGTGAAAACAACACAACTTGGACTGAGAGTTGGATGTCTGGTATGCTCTATTTTTATGTTCCCTGAATTTATTTTTGCTACTGATGAGAAAGACTAGATCTTTGATCAGCAACTTGGAAGTGATTAATTGTAATGTGTGCTCTTATTGGATGTGTCATACACCTAGTACCTGATTACCAATACTTTGAGCTCTTCAATATGTTGAAAGAAAACAAATATTTTAATCACTTTTCTGAGAAATTATTCAACAGAAAGACTTAACTTTTTGTCAGCAACTTGGCAGTAATGAGTTGTATAGATGGGCACACTCAAATAAAATTGAGAATGGAAATGGGGAATGTGTCAAAGAGATAACAACCCGACCAAAGAGCAAATAACAGCCAAAGGCCACCAATGGTTCTTCAATGCAATGAGAAAATCCCGCACCCAGAGTCGTGCTTCAGCTGACCTCTAAACAAAAATATATACTAGTTAAGTGATTATGAACGTCATACCAAACTCCAAAATAGGCACAAGGAACTTATATTAAAAATCATACAAAACTAACAAAGGTCAGAGGCAAAAATGTGGCAGGGTTAAACATGTTTTTTGAGATCTCAACCCTCCCCTATACCTCTAGCCAATGAAGAATGTTTTAGAGACCTATTTTCTGCTTGCTGTTGCTTAAAATATAAATTCAAAGAATGTTCATAGTTACAAAGCCTTTAACTGGGTGTTTTTTTTTCAGAATGTAAGGATACTATAGAATTACCAGAACTTCCACCCACAACCAAATGTCATCTGCATGAGTCATGTACCAACATCAGTTGTTGTGTAGAGGTTCCTATCCTTCAGATGTCTTTCAACATATTCTTATATCTTGATACTTGTAACCTGAAATTGGTTGTTGGGATAGAAAAACTGCAGTATATCCAGATGTTGTTTGATTACCAATGGGGATCAAGCAGTTCCTTTTGGCTAAATGGAATCCTTAGACTGAAGTAAGTGAATTATAGTACTAATACATGAAAATAATAATACTTGTTTAATAATAATTTTGTTTCTGCTTTTGATTTTTTACCTACATTAACATCAGTTTTGTATTTGAAAAACCTGAATAAAGTGTTACTAAGTAAATGTGAGATTTATGTGTGCCTAAGTTATTTATATTTGATAAGCAGTAAGATGTATGACATTTTTTTGTTTTTTGTTTTGTTCAGTATTGTTTTGTCAGCATGTACTGCTAATTTTTGTTTTGAAAATATGTTAGATTACTCAAAATACTAAGTGGACAATCAAATTGATAAGCCAAATAATAACCAACAACAACAAGACCATAGCAAACAAAAAGCAACAAAATACATCACATTTGGGTTGTGCATCCGTTTGTGACATTAAACATCAACAATCAATCAATTCAATGTATCAATGATGGGACAGCCCTATCATTCAAATCTTCATAACAATTTATTTCTATGTTATCTGTCTTCTTTTTTTTCAAATTACCCTTTCAGCTATCAGATACATGATTTACACTTTGCTAAGAAGTATAGATTATCAGTGTCACTTGAAGTATGTATGTCATCTAGAGAACCATGTTTACAGCATATAACAATACTTGATAATGTTGACCTGCCTAAAGAAGAGTGTGATTGGAGACAGAACTATACATTATCTAGTAAGTATTATATAAATTTTTGCAATGACAGAAAAGACAAAATATATTCAAAATATAATGCAAGACAACATTAAAGTATATCTAACAATTTTTCTAATTTCCAGCAAAGTGATAATGTTATTCGTCAAAAATGCAGATGAGATATATATCATCTTTGGAGCCATTAGTTATCTTCATGCATTATAAATAAGAAGATATGGTATGAGTACTGATGAGAAAACTCTCCATCCAAGTCACAATGTGTAAAAAATGAATAACTAGGTCAGAGGTCAAAGTATGACCTTCAACACAGAGTATTGGCTCACATCGAACAGTAAGAAATAAAGAACCCCAAAATGACAAGTGTGAAACATTTCAAACTGGAAAAAACAAGTATGGTTACTGTCACTCAGTACATGAAGATGTAAAATGTATAATAGCTTAATTAAACTTTTTCAAAGACTGGAACATTAATTAACTGAACCTCTTCAATTTTTAGATTTTGTGTACAGTAATTGGCGAAATGAGAGACTGAACCTTCATGATATTTCTGACCATGACCTGATTTTACAGTTGAATGAAGAAACTGGGATAGGATTTTACTTGGAAGAGAACAAATGTTCTGACAGTGTAGATAACTATATCTTACAGTCAAGTAGGTTATTTCTGTGCACTTTTGTAATGACTGATGTAATAAAACATTGTATTTCAATCTATTATATTTTGCAATGTATCTCAAGTTTGCTGCTTTCAATTTTCATTAAAACGATTCAATGTATTCTTAGAACCCAAAACAGAAACATGGCATTGAATTTTTAAAATTCTCTGAATAAGTTGAATTAACTTAAAACAATATTTATTTACCTATTTCTTAAAGACTGTTGCTGAGAATGACCTCATATTTTGTTGGCTGCTGAGATTTAGATTTTTTAAGGTTTACAGTATGTTCTAGAACGACTTTTTAATTTTTACATTCTTCAAAATGTTTTCTGAGTATTGCATTTTTAAATTTACAACATAAGCTGCATAACAATCTTGGTGTTGGCAGATTATATAATTATATTTGTTTGTTTTTCAGATTGTTCAACATTTTTTAGCACAGAACCATTAAATGGACCTGTCAAATGTTATATCAATGAACAGTGTAATTCTGTGGACTGTTGTGTCTATGATGAGAAGACGCTTAGAAGCTACAATGTATTCATTCATATAAATTCCTGTAATAATAATATAGATGTTGGTATCGAAGATTATAAATTTTCAAAGTCTCTTCTTGATTTTATTTGGAGTAAGTATTATATGTTAACTGTAGCTTCATAAAAAAATTTCATTTTATATAGTTTGTATGCTTAGATTTTCAACATTTATCAGTCAAGACTTGCTGTTATTTTAATTCTATAAACTTTTATATTTGCCAATATGTGATGTAATGTGATGTTTTCTTTCAGTAAAGCTAAATTTTAAGATGATTATTATAATAAAACTAGAGGCTCTCAAGAGCCTGTATCGCTCACCTGATTCTACTTGGGTTTTTGAAATCATATAAAAAAATATAGAATTTGGCTAAAAGTACCAACACTTGGCCAGCACCTAATATGGAAAGGAAAATTCATGCTATGTTTGATTTCATTCAATTCAGTGGTTCTTTAGAAGAAGACTTATGCATTTCCCATAGGGTCCTATGTTAAACTAAGTCCCCCCACTGGTGGCCATCTTGGATGTTGCAATGGTGACAAAGTAACAACACTTGGTCAGCACCTCATAAGGAACATTCATGCTATGTTTTGTTTTATTCCATTCAGTGATTCTCTAAAACAAGTCATTTGTATGCATTTCCCATAGGGTCCTATGTTAAACTAAGTCCCCCCACTGGTGGCCATCTTGGATGTTGCAATGGTGACAAAGTAACAACACTTGGTCAGCACCTCATAAGGAACATTCATGCTATGTTTGGTTTCATTCCATTCAGTGGTTCTCTAAAAGAGTCATTTGTATGCATTTCCCATAGGGTCCTTTGTTAAACTAAGTCCCCCGCTGGGGGCCATCTTGGATGATGGATCAGCTACAAAGTAACAACACTTGGTCAGCACCTCATAAGGAACATTCATGTCATGTTTGGTTTCATTCCATTCAGTGGTTCTCTAGAAGAAGTTCAAAATGTAAAAAGTTAACGACGACGACGGACGCAAGTGATGAGAAAAGCTCACTTGGCCCTTCGGGCCAGGTGAGCTAAAAATGATAGTCATAAAGTTTTATTAGCAAGGGAATTCATACCTCCCAACTTTTCAAAATGCCCATGGGGGTGCAAGATGGCTGTCATAGTCCTAGTTTTTGAAGGGGACCTTCAAATACATTTTCATGTTGTTTTTGGGCATCTTAATACTGTTATAAGCCTTTAATAAGTCATTGTAAAATTAATTGTTCTGTTTAAATATTGTGGACAAAATTGCTCTTTCAAAATTTTAATTTGGGAGCCTCCCAGGGGGAAATCCCCCGCAAATAGTGACAGTTGGCAGGTATGACTGGGATATGATATAATCCTCTTGGTGCTTCTACTTAAAAAAGTTATGTTGTCACTCATATTTGTATCCCTTCTTTTATTTTAGAAAAACAGTATGATGTTAACCTTGGGGGAATATTTCAACTAAGGTGAGCTATCTTGAGGAAATAAATTTAAAAAAAAAGATATGATTTAATTGCCATACAGATCACTGAATGACCCTCAATAAAGAACATACTGCATAGTCAGCTATAAAAGGCCGAAAAATTACAAAATTTAAAGCAATTCAAATGAGAAAAATACATCCCAGCTAATTTATGTACAACAAAAAAACAAATAGGTTACACAGCACAAACAACAACTGCTGCCCAATCATGCAAAATTGACAGCAAAATGGAGGTGATTAATTTCTTTTGTATATTCCTCTTTCTATTTTGAATCTTGTCCTGACTTAAATCTCAAGAACAGATAACTGTAAAGAAAACATATGTTTGTTAGTTTGTGGTTTACTGAGCAGAATTTGTGGAAAAAATTTGTAACATAAGAAATTTCAGCAGAGTTTTGAATGGCATTGCTTTGTCACCATTACAATATGATATGTTATTATTTGTAGTTTCCAAATTGAAGACTTGTCTGGAAGGAACATCTATGTCATCAACATGAAAATAAGCATATGTTGGGATTCTAAAACAATATGTGAATACAGCACTTCAATCCTAGAAAATGTTATACTGGAAAAAAAAGTTTGTGAATGGAAGAAGTCATTCATGCATCAAGGTATCTATTCAGATTATTGCTAATGCATTTCTTATGATAATTACTATAAATTCAGAAATTTTTTCTTGAATCTTTTATCACATTGTTAAACAATGGACGAAAGAATGCTTGATTATTTATTGTGATTACAGGAAATGATGCATATAAATATTGGTTTAAAAATTAAATATGCAAATTTAATTTGTGCAAAATCTACCCCCTAACTATTTTCGCAATAATAAAAACATCACAAAAATTTATGATTATTTGTTTTAAAACAAAAAGGATTTTGTAAAAGTTTAATTAAACCACATCCTGTTTATCCTTTTTATACGCCCATCAAAATTTTGTCAGGACGTATTATGGTATACAAATGTCCGGTGTCCGTCTGTCTGTCCGGCGTAAACATGTCGCACCGTAACTTGAGAACGACTTATCCAAATTTCATGAAACTTAATATAGTTGTTTCTTATGATGGTCAAATGATCTGTATACTTTTTGGTGAAAATAAGATTAAACTTTTTGAGTAACGACACTTTGTAACTAAAACAGGGGTGTGTTTTTTTCACTTGTCGCACCGTATCTCAAAAACGATTCTTGATTATGGCTTAAAACTTTATACACTTTTTAGTTATATTAACCTTAATATCTATACTTTTTGGTGATGATTCAAATTTTCATTTTTGAGTTATTGAGTATTTTGTAAAAAACGGGCAGGGATTTTTTACATGTCGTGCCGTATCTCAAAAACTATTCATGATTATTGCCTAAAACTTTACACATGTCTTTGTTATATTAATCTAAAGATCTGTATACTTTTTGGTGATGATTCAAAATTTCTTTTTTAGTTATTGAGTATTTTGTAAAAAAGGGGGAGGTTTTTTTTTTTATTGTTGTGCTGTATCTCAAAAACAATTTATGATTATTGCTTAAAACTTAACACACTTCTTTGTTATATTAATCTAAAGATCTGTATACTTTTTGGTGATGAGTGAAAATTTTATTTTAGTGATATTTAGTTTTTTGTAAAAAAAAACAGGGTGAAGGTTTCACATGTCCCGCCATGTCTCAAATATATGGTTATGGCTTTAAACTTTCTCAGAAACTATTTATAATTATTGCATAAAACTTCCACACAAGACCTCGGGCGTATCATGCGCTCATGGCGCAGCTGTTTATTAACATGTATCACTTGAAATATTTCATGATGTTGTTTCTTTGTACAGATTTTACATTGAGGAAATGGGAAAGTGAAAGTGGATACCTAGCAAATTCAACTTTACATGGACAAGCCTTGACAGATTTACTTGAAGAAATTGGTGTTTCTAAGTATTATGAAAATAACCAGTGTAATAGTAGCAGTCCTCAGTATTTACCACGGTCCACAGATGGATGGAACAGCAGTAAGAGATACTCATCATCTGTTACAGCTAATTTCTTAGAGCTTGTAGAGTAAAACTTTTGTTGGCTTGCTTGCTTTGTTTGTATAAATGTTTACTTAAGCTTTGTAATTAAGATTGCCATCTTCATACAATATATATAGACACAGTCAAACTTGTATATATTATATCTCAATTTTCCCATTATCCCAATTACAATAACAATTGCACAATATACAAACCAAGCAAGCAAGCTAACCAAAGTCTTGTTTTACATATATTAGGAAAATAGCTCTAATATATATAAATGTACTAAAACATAAAATTGTTGATTTGAAATTAAAAGCAGTTTTCAAAAGTTGCTCAAAATGAATTATATTTGGTGGAGCACGAAGTGACTGTCAAATCATATTCATTTGGACACAATATATGTACATATATATAAAAGTACAAACCAATAATCCATTTCAATGTATCATTTTGTAAAAAAACACTCTCTTTTCAATCTTATTTTGACATTTAATGCACTAAATGTTATTTTAAGTGTCAACATAAAAATTGTCTTAAAGCTAAATTTGTGGGTCATAACAGATTATAGTAATACTTTGTTCTTTATTTCAACATTAGTTTAAAAATCAACATATACTTCAGTAGTTTGCATTAATAGAAAGAAAACATATGTATCTACTTTAATTAATGTAAATTTTAGCATGTCCTCATAGTATCAACACAGGAACAAGTTTGCCAGACAACATTGTTTGCAGTCTGTCTGATAGATGTACCCGTGTGGATTGCTGTATGGATGTGGAGCTGCTGGATAAATCATTCTACATTTACTTGGACATTGATCCTTGTTACCATAGATTAACAGTTGGTATTGAACAGATGCTATTTAAGAGAAGCCTGCAAGACTATGATTTGGGTAAGAGAAAACTAATTGTTTCCAAAGCATTTTGTATGCCCCACCTAGGGGCATTATGTCTTATAGTCTGTCCTCTCATAGCATTTTTTTTATACTATTTCAGCCAACCCTTCTATGACTTAAGGAAAAAAAGATAACTGTGTTTTTGTGTTCTAATATACTATTATGAATGTTTTATGAAATGAATGACTTTCTTCCTTTATATTATATAACTAATTAATGTTCTATCTTTTCAGGGACAACTTTAACTGTATCATTGATGGGAATCATGAATATGCAGTAGGTATTTTTCTAATATTATTTTATTTCAAAAGCAAAATCAATTTTCAAAGTGTTTTGTTCTTTTATTTCCAGATGAAAATAAAAGTTACATTAAAGTCAGTTATTGCAGTGGATATAAAAAAAATTAAATCACTTATATCTCATTTAATTTGTACATTCAGTTTTTATGCCCCACCTACGATAGTAGAGGGGCATTATGTTTTCTGGTTTGTGCGTCCGTTCGTTCGTCCGTCCGTCTGTTCGTTCGTTCGTCTGTTCGTTCATTCGTCCGTCAGTCCCGCTTTAGGTTAAAGTTTTTGGTCAAGGTAGTTTTTGATGAAGTTGAAGTCCAATCAACTTGAAACTTAGTACACATGTTCCTTATGATATGATCTTTCTAATTTTAAAGCCAAATTAAACTTTTGACCCCAATTTCACGGTCCACTGAACATAGAAAATGAAAGTGCATGTTTCAGGTTAAAGTTTTTGGTCAAGGTAGTTTTTGATGAAGTTGAAGTCCAATCAACTTGAAACTTAGTACAAATGTTCCCTATGATATTATCTTTCTAATTGTAATGCCTAATTATATTTTTTATCCAATTTCACGGTCCATTGAACATGGAAAATGATAGTGGGAGTGGGGCATCCGTGTACTTTGGACTCATTCTTGTTGAAAATATTTCACTTTACAGTTTTACAATAGATGATTTGCCAGATGACAAGATGTTTATCGTCAGTATGAATGTGTCAGTTTGTTTTGATGCTAACAGTACTTGTGAAGATGAAATCGGGAATATTCTGAATAATGCACTCTTACCAAAACAACAATGTAAATTCCATGAAGACTTTATTGTCAGAGGTGAGATATTCAAGTTATGAAGTAAAATTTACTCCCTGTCAACTGATGTAAGGTTAACCCTTTTCGCTGAGGAATCCTGGTTTACTGGGATTCAAGCTATAGACAGGTGATGAGTCCTGTTTTACTCGGATCGGAATACCTCTTTTACATTTCCTGCTTAAAACATTGCAAACAAGGGTTATGGTCGAGGTAGTTTTTGATGAAGTTGAAGTCCAATCACTTGAAACTTAGTACACATGTTCCCTATGATATGATCTTTCTAATTTTAATGCCAAATTAGAGATTTTCCCCAATTTTCACGGTCCATTGAACATAGAAAATGATAATGTGGATTAGGCATCCATGTACTAGGAACACATTCTTGTTTATGAAAGTGTGCATGGTGTAAGTGAATAAAATGAAGGGAAGCCATTGTCTAAGAGTAGCTTTTTGTCAGGGCAGCTATCAGTGAAAGGGTTATTGTGAATTAAAAAATGGGATCAGTGGCCAAATAAATGGTTCTTTTTGTACTTTTTGCACCTTTGTAAATCATCTTCATATTGGGTGATTTTCAGAGAATGAAAGAATGGCACAAATTTTTACACACAGTTTTGTATGTCTTGTTATGTTATTACATGTTTTTTCATTGCAAGGTGTTGACAACTATGCCTTTTTATTTCCGTCTGCAAGTCAGAAACATGTCTTCAACATGTAGTAAAAACTCACCTCATTTCAAGTTTCAAGAATTTTTCTATGTATTTGATGACCTTCCATGCTTTACTTTTTACTATTTTGCAGACTTTTCTCTAACCAAATGGATGTCAGATAGAGATATAATTCTAACAGATGTGTTGAAAGAGTATATGATTTATCAGTTTCTTGAAGAACTTGATGCTTCATCTTTCTTGAATGAATATTCATGTGAAAGATTGAATACACCATGGGGACTAACAAGTGATGGTTGGATAAAAGGTAAGGATATTGGATAACTATTTTGAAGGTTAACATGACTAGTGTGTAAAATATACAAAATATTACCTCCCTTTGCTACAGAAATCAGTGTCACTAGATGGGGCAGGACTTTGGGATTGGGTGTTTTTAAGGTCAGTATTTTGGGATTGACCCTTTCAAGATCTGGGAATTTTTTTTTCGAAATTTCAAGATGTCTAGATTCAACTTTTTAGCTCACCTGGCCCAAAGGGCCAAGTGAGCTTTTCTGATCACTTAGCGTCCGTCATCGTTAACTTTTACAAAAATCATCTCCTCTGAAACTACTGGGCCAACTTTAACCAAACTTGGCCACAATCACCATTGGGGTTTTTAGTTAAAAAAAATGTGTCCGATGAACCACCAACCAACCAAGATGGCCACCATGGCTAAAAATAGAACATAGGGGTAAAATGTAGATTTTGGCTTATAACTCTGAAACCAAAGCATTTAGAGCAAATCTGAATTTCATGTCAAATTGTTTATCAAGTTAAGATCTATCTGCCTTGAAATTTTCAGATGAATCGGACAACTAGTTGTTGGGTTGCTGCCCCTGAATTGGTAATTGTAAGGAAATTTTGCTGTTTATGGTTATTATCTTGAATATTATGATAGATAGAGAGATAAACTGTAAACAGCAATAATGTTCAGGAAAGTAAGATCTACGAATTTGTCATTGTGACCAAAATGGTCAGTTGACCCCTTAAGGAGTTCCCTTTATAGTCATTTTTTACTAACTTATCGTAAATTTTTGTAATCTTTTACAAAAATCTTCTCCTCTGAAACTACTGGGCCAAATTTAACCAAACTTAACATAATTTTTATTAGGGTATTTAGTTTTAAAAATGTGTGCTGTAACCTAGCCAACCAACCAATATGGCCACTATGCCTAAAAATAGAACATAGGGGGAAAATGTAGATTTTGGCTTTTAACTTTGAAACCAAAGCATTTAGAGAAAATCTGTCATGCGGTTAAATTGTTAATCAAGTCAATAGCTATCTGCTATGAAATTTTCAGATGAATTGGAGAACTTGTTGTTAGCTTGCCGCCCCCAATTGGTAATTTTGAAAGAAATTTTGTCGTTTTTGGTTATTACCTTGAATACTATTACAGTAAAACCTGTATAAACGGGCAAGCTACGGGACTATGAAAAAGGGCCGGTTTGGACAGTGAGCGGGTTTATTCAGGTTTCCGTTTTGACCGGAAGTAAATTACATGTGACGTCTGATATATTGCATGTAAAAGTTCTGTCGGATTGTAAACTACAAAAAAATGTAAAGACTGATAAATTAAAATACAAAACGCAATAACGTAATTACTTTGTATGATCATTGTTTTGAATCTTCATATTCATTGGCTGTAAAAATTTCAGAAACTGGTTGTGCCTAGAATTAAATAGAAATAATATTTCAACCGTGTTTTACATATCTTCGTATGTCAAATGGACCTCGGTAGCATAAAGTCTCCAACTTGTCAATTTCACTTTCTGTTTGTTTTCATTTGCATCATAATACTCGTGTTGTTTGGATTGTAACACGAAAGTTTTTTTTTTACTTCCATAATCGTTAATTTCCAATGTTGGTATGGCTGATTTGAAAGCCAGAATATTATCAAATGAAATGTCATCACAATCGAAACATGGTAGTACAGTGTACACTGCACATTGATTGTTGTCATCCGAGTGTTTTTCATTATCAGGGTCATTCGTTTACAGTTTCATAACAGGGAACCCAGGATTTCGAAAACACGATGTAAATTTCTTACTCCATGATTTGAAAAAAAAATATTCAAGTTCAAACATAAGTTCACTCCGAGAAATATTGGGTGTGTCTTTTAGATTAATTAACACGTTTATAGTGTTTTATAAATAATACAGCTCACTACTGTCCGATTGTAAGTTCACAGTTTAACACCTGGCAATTGATTATCCTGGAAAGCCATATATTGTATAAACAAATGTTTTCATTGCATATCGATCATTTAAAAATTAATTAGACAAACCGGTTTTGACAGGTTATAATTGATATAATTAGAACTATTGGGACTGCATCATGAGACCGGAATTCAGAATATGCAGGGTCCGGTTTACAAAGGGTATTTAACAAAGACTTTGAAGGGAAAAAAACAGGACTTTAATTTTCAGCCAGAATGGAAAGGAAACTGGTTTATTCAGGGTCTGGTTTACTCAGGTTTGACTGTATAGATAGAGATAAACTGTAAACAGCAATAATGTTCAGTAAAGTAAGATGTGCAAACATGACCAAAATGGTCAGTTGACCCCTTAAGGAGTAATTGCCCTTTATAGTCAATTTTTATATACCCGGGGGCGTATTATGGTATACAATTGTCCTGTGTCCATCTGTCTGGTGTAAACATGTCGCCTAAACTTGAAAACCACTTATCCAAATTTCATGAAACTTTAAATAGTTTTTTGTTATGATGGTCAAATGATCTGTATACTTTTTGGTGAAAATAAGATTAAAACTTTTTGAGTTTCTGCACTTTGTAATTAAAACAGGGGTGTGTTTTTTTCACATGTCGCACCTTATCTCAAAAGCAATTTTTGATTATTGCTTAAAACTTTACACACTTCTTAGTTATATTAATCTTAAGATCTATGTACTTTTTGGAGATGATTCAAAATTTCATTTTGAGTTATTCAGTATTTTATAAAAAAGTGGGAGATTTTTTTTGCATGTCGCGCCGTATCTCAAAAACAATTTATGATTATTGCTTAAAACTTTACACACTTCTTTGTTATATTAATCTAAACATCTGTATACTTTTTGGTTTTGATTCAAAATTTTATTTTGGTGATATTTAGTTTTGTAAAAAAAAAAAAAATGCAGGAGGGGTTTCACATGTCCTCCCATATCTCAAAAACAATATATGGTTATTGCTTAAAACTTTCTCAGAAACCATTTATGATTTTGCATAAAACTGCTACACAAGATGATGGGTGTATCATGCGCTCATGGTGCAGCTGTTTACTAACAATTTTCATTAATTTGACCTCAAGAATTCGTGTTTTTAAGCCTGGGATTTCGAGATCAGGACCCCTCCTAGCCCCCCCCCCCCCCCCTCCTTCTCACTACCTTCATCATTTTTTCCTAAAAGCTTGAATATATGTAAGTGTTGAAGAATTAATTGTTTATAAATAAATAAAAAAACTGAACCAACTATTGCCTCTATGCTAAAGTTAGAGGCTATAAACAATTTTTAGAATGTTCTTAAAAAATGTTGGAATAAATGAAAATACTCTAGTTCAGGGAAACAATGCGCATGTGCAAGATCGATCGTGATTTTGCGTTATCGACTAATTAGATACGAGATTTGATAAACTGTGGGCATTATCAGTTTATTGATTTATCAGATCGGCATCGTTATTACTGTAGTCAGATTAATGCATACTTTATTTTCACATGCTATGGCAAACCAAAATATATACAACATATGACAAACAAAAGGCAGCAGAGAACAGAAGTTACAGAGTATACAATAATATTATGACTTTATATGTGATCTAATTTTCCAAGCGGCTGCATTTGAATAAATGCATAGTTTTACTGTTAGAGATTAAGAATAAATTATCTAACTTGTGCCGATTTGGCCAAGAATAGTAGAATAAATATAAAATTCTATATGCACAGATCTATACGTTGGACATGATAAAACAAAATGATATTCGTCCTCCAAAACATTCATATTGCAACATATACAAATTCTATTTTCTCTTTGAGTATTCAGATAACGACCAACTTCAACATTTAATCTAAGTGTGCCGCTACACAATTTTGTTAATATAGATACATTACAATGAAAATATAAGTATCTTTCAAAACCAAATACTACTTTATATCGTTTATAAATACAAAGTTTGTTTCATTCTTCTAAAGCTGAAGATTCCACTGACATATTAAAACAGGCTATTTTGACCGTTATGTTAAATAATCTTAATTACAAAAGGAACGGTTTGATATATGTCACCCGACTTTGAGTGTTACCTTCACGCAAAAATGGAGAGATTCATGCTGTGATGTTCACTTAGCAGATCGTCTGTATATTCAAGAAGGTACGGGTGCTATTTCATTACCATATTTGAGGAACTGATCTTAGGTCATAAAAATAAAAGTCAATCAACACCCAGGCCATATGGTATCATAAATTTTTACCTTAAACTATTAATCTCACCAGGCGACAGTTAGAGACAATTAATATACCCTTAATAATCGTAATCATGTTCTTGTTCCATTAAAATATATGTTCAAAATGCTAGCCCTGATTGCATGCGTGTCTTTACATAAATTTTTTGTGCTTAATTCAAATGCATCAGATATTGACAATTTTTGAAAGGAGGGGGATCTGGGTCGTTCAGCATTTTATTTTGATATATTGTGAAGCATACATAATATTGTATACAGAATATCTAGTTAATTTCAATGAGAGATTTGTTAAGATCTTAAACAGAAAAAAAAATCTTTATATTTTTTTGTTGTATCTTCAGAAAGTAAATTTTCACACACACATATATTTCTGTGTCAGAAAATTCACGTTAGTAGGTAGAAAAATGATACTAAATGTGATTTTTTTTTGTTATACTACAATATATATATAGTTTGGCATTTGATTACATACTTTTAATGAACAGTTCTGTCGTATATTTATTTCTGTGTCAGAAAACTCCCGTTAGTAGGTAGAAAAATTATACTAAATGCGATTTTTTTTTGTTATACTACAATTACTATAGAAAAAAGACCCCCATCCCTAATTCAGCATTTAGGTTCAGTTTGTGGTTAAAGTTTTGTTTTACATCAAAATCGTTGTCAAACATAATGGAATTTCGGGAAATTGGGAGCTTCTTTATGTCCAAAATACAGTATCCAGGGCAAAATTTTGCAAATATTTATTTTCATTTTTCCGTATTTTACTACTAGATGGACTTCGTTTTTCCTGAACAGTTAATTTCATGTTTTGTCTGAGGTTAAAGATTTTCGTGCAGTCATCAATAACCGTTTTTGTGTAATAGTCCAGTTGCAAGTTAAATGCATATCCATGCAGGTCAAGATCATGATAATGATATATGAATGTTGAAACTATTTTGTTCTACATTGCGCTGGACTTTCACTCGTTTGTTCAAAATGCAACAGTCAGAGTAAAGACATTGTATATATCTTATAAGTGGGTGTGGCTTTTTTGCTAAGATTTTAATTCCATATGACGATTTGTAGCTGTTTGATTTTATGGGAACTTATTTTATTATGGTTTGAACAAGGAACGTATATATACTGTACCAATGTTTAACGGTCAAATTATTTATACAATATTGAAAACATAACATTTATGAAGCCATGATGTTTATTTTTTATTGAATACATCGCATAATATCATTCATTACGACTATGTGTTATGACCAGCAACAACTTTTCTCCGTCTTACATGACAATCATATGGTTTAGGTTGTTTATCCCGAAAAAAAGCTAAAGAGAATAAATTATGTAGTGTCACCATTGTATGATATACTGTTTTGGCAATTAATGCCATTACGCCAGCATGTTTCTGGAAATTATTCTCAATCGACAAAAAATTATATTTCTGCACATAAACTTCTTCAAAGTTCTTAACAGCTTCCAGGGACTTGAAGGACCTCGTTCCTTTTTTATCAAACATTTTGTTTTGGCTATTTGCAAGCAGTAATTTCAAATTTCTTTTCCAATTTTCTCCCGTAATTTTTAAACACTATGTCCCAAAATTTTTCAAAATATTATTTATTTTACTTTATTTCACATAAACATAAACAAACAAAAAACAGATGACACTCAACGACTTCACAGGTAAACAGGAAAGCGGCAGGCGTCCTAATAAACGCCTATTAAACACCAAATATTGATGTGTACCATATATGACTTTGCCCCTAGTTTATCCAAATCTCGCATATTCTCGCAGGAATTTTAGTTAAACGCTTGACCCACTCAGAATTCGAGGTCGCGAACAAGCTTTCCCTGAACTAGAGTATTAAAGAAGCATATATGTTGTTTTTGTCTTCCATCATTGTATTTGTCCTCATCCCCTTGCATTTACAATGACGAGCAGAATTCAAAATATTATGTAGATGATTAAAATAATATGCAACAGCAAAATGATTTGTAAGGCAAAAATAGAAATTAGGAAAATATAATATGACCTGCTATTTTTTATTTCTAGATAAGAGGATTGATCATCAAGTTACTTGGTATTGATACCTCTTTTTGTATTTCAGAATGTCCAAAGTATTTAGCACTTCCATACTTGAATAGGGGAGAAACTACTTGTATTATTATGGATACATGTACAGGAATAAAGTGTTGTGTGGAAGCTCTGTCTCTAGGAAGGTCATTTGACTTCTCTTTTGAAATTGATGCATGCAATTTCCAATTAACCATTCGTATAGAGAGGTTTGTCTACAATGAATCACTGGTTAATTATGTCTATGGTAAGAATATTTAATTTTACATAATTTCAAATTATATTAAGATTTAAGAAACCAAGGAAATACTCAACAATTAAAGAACAGATGCGACCTTTAATCTTTGTAAATTCACTGGAGTAAATGTGATCTCCGTAACTGCAGTTACGTATATCCAAAGATGGCGGAGGATGTTTCTATTCAATATTTCTTTTGTCAATTTTGTAATAGTAATGTATTGTTCTTTGGTATTTCGAGTCTTTTGTAACGTATAACTAAATTTGAAACTGAAATACTAAGTGTTTTATTCATAATTCGACCACTAAATGGAGAAAACAGCCATCTAAAATATCGTGTTGATATGGGTAACTGAAGTAAATAAATTTTTAATGATATCCGTAACTGAAAATTTTGATATCCGTAACTGATTTTATTTCTAAACAATTCAATCATGTTTGGTATGAAATAAATGTCTCTGGTTATTAAAAGTGTAATATATTTTAATCAGAAATGTTCTTCGAAGACTTAAAATTATATATGTGAAAATATTGATCAGGCTTCCAATTCTGTATTTCTATATAGATATAGGAAGATGTCGTGTGAGTTCCTCTCCATCCAAATAACAATTTAAAAAAGTAAACCATTATAGGTCAATGTGCGGCCTTCAACACGGAGCCTTTGCTCTCACCGAACAACAAGCTGTCAAGGGCCCCAAAATTACTAGTGTAAAACCATTCAAACTGGAAAACCAACGGTCGAATCTATATTAAAAAAAAACGAGAAACGAGAAACGAGAAACGCGTATGAATTACATAAACAAACGACAACTACTGTACATATTACATAAACAAATGACAACTACTGTACATCAGATTCCTGACTTAGGACAGGTGCAAACATTTGCGGCGAGATTAAACGTTTTAATGGTAACTATATAGTCAGTAGCATGAATTGTGAGATAGAGGGCGGAAATTTGGTAGCTTTTAATAGATGAAGTATAAGTAAAATTGAGAACGGACAGTCCTAAACAAAAACAAAAACAAATATCTAAATCTCAAACACACCAAACAAATTTATAACAACTGTCATATTCTTGATTTGGCACAAACATTTCCTAATGTAAAAAACTGGTAGATTAAAGTTCTACCGTAACTATAGCTAGCTAAACTTGTGTGAGTCAGATCAGATGACAAACAGCAAGTATATAAACACTAAATTTCAAGACCTCCAAGAGTGTCTCGGGATTGGAAGAATGGTCTCCATTGGTCTACCTCCCCCTAAACAATGGCCAAAGTGGGGCGTCCGTTTTGCTGTCCGGGATGCCCAAGTACGCATCCACATTCGGTCAGAATGGGAACATTTTTTTAATCAGATGCCTCGTGTGGAGAGAATTCCGTGCTTTTTTGTACGTTAATAATCCTTGTAACATCTCTTTGAGGGGTCCATAAACGGCATGTGGCAAAGACAAACTTTTTTCCCTATTCAATCTGCCATTCCCGTGGCAGTCCAATGTTATTCAACTTCATCCAGGACGGCCTCTCATGCAAGACTTACCTACTGTATTTATATTTTTTCTCGTCCTGAACATATATATAATAAAAAAAAATAATGTGGTACGAGTGTAAAGAGACTCTCCTTAAAGCTCATACCACATAGTCTGCTATAAAAGGCCCTGAAAGGACAATGTAACACAATTCAAACAAATCAACTAATGGCCTGATTTTCGGCAAAAAAAAATATAAAAAAAATAACGAAAAACACAGTAACAAAAGACAACCACTGAATTGCAGGCTTCTAATTTGTGTCAGGACTAGGCAAATACAGGACTAGGCAAATACAGGATGTGGCGACGATAAACATGTTACCTGGTGTCCAATTCTCCCCTAACCTGTGACAGTGGTGTAACGAACCAACATAAGAGCAGACTTAAAAATCAGTTGAAAAGGCTTAAGTCATCATGTGAATGCAAATACAAATAGTTTTTACACAAAAAAAAGCGAACGTGGGAGGGTACTTGTACATCAAAAAAACAAACAGACTCTAAACAAAGATTTGTGAGTAATTGCAAGTACTGAAAGCTAGTTCAAAGCAACAAAAAAAACTATTAAAAAATCATGCATCTATAACTAATTTGTCAGTTATAACACATCCAACATCCAAAGGACTAAGTGTGAAGAAGTCTTAAAAAGTGGGTTTTTTTCTAATGTTGTTATAACATTGTGGGCATATTATTTTTTATCCCGATGATTTCATATATTTTGACGAATTTATGACAGTTTTATTTCAGAAATAAATGATTGTCCGAACTATTAAATAGAGGATAATGAATGAAGCAGAGACACAATTCAACAGTTACGGATATCATTCTCTAAATATTTGTTACAGTTACGGATATCATTCTCTAAATATTTGTTACAGTTACGGTTATCAGCTTATACAGTTACCCATATCCTCGGGATTTTTTGAAATGATAATTTCTCCATTTAGCGGTTGAACTATGAAAAGAGGCTTTGTATTTAAGTTTCAAACTTATTAATACTTTAGATAAGACAAGTACTACCGTAAAATAATTCAGGATTATTACACAATTCACAAAAGTAATATTGAACAGAAACATCGTCGGCCATCTTGGGATATACGTAACTGCAGTTACGGAGATCACATTTACCCCAGTGAAATTGAAAGAAAATATTTTTGTACAAATATGAAAATACAATTTATATAGACTAGTTAATAAAACTATATTTCTTTGCAAATGAATCATTAGCAATGGATTTTGAGGGTGTTAATTGCATTCATGCAAATTTAACACTTGTGGGACTGGCTTGCTTGTTTGCCCTACATATATAGTTTCTAGATATAGATATGTTAGAAAATGATATGTATGTCCATAAAGGGGATATAGTTACGATACTGTTGTCAGGTCATTAAAGATTGCATATTTTGGCTTTAACATTGATTCACTGATAGGGTCTTTGCATCGGAACTAAACACATTTACTTCTAAAAAAACAGTTGTTGGCATGACACGGGTTATGTTCTTCTCATATATTTTATGATAGTATGATACTAAACCCCTAACGGGAGGGATTGTACCTGATATTCATATGATGAAGACATAATCTTTCAATCAGTTTAATTGAGGTCTGGAGCTGGCATGTCAGTTAACTGCTAGTAGTCTGTTGTTATTTATGTATTATTGTCATTTTATTTATTTTCTTTTGTTACATCTTTTGACATCAGACTCGGACTTCTCTTGAACTGAATTTTAATGTGCGTATTGTTATTCTTTTACTGTTCTACATTGGCTAGAGGTATAGGGGGAGGGTTGAGATCTCATAAACATGTTTAACCCCGCCGCAATTTTGCGCCTGTCCCAAGTCAGGAGCCTCTGGCCTTTGTTAGTCTTGTATGATTTTAAATTTTAGTTTCTTGTGTATAATTCGGAGTTTAGTATGACGTCCATTATCACTGTACTATTATGCATATTTTAGGGGCCAGCTGAAGGACACCTACGGGTACGGGAATTCTCGCTACATTGAAGACCCATTGGTTGCCTTCGGCTGTTGTTTGCTCTATGGTCGGGTGGTTGTCGCTTTGACATATTCACCATTTCCTTTCTCAATTTTATTGTCTAGAAAATAACATAAGCTGTGAATTGTGCATAAATCTATCTTCTAAAGATATGGAAGATGCTACTGTTAAAGCTATATTTAAATTAACAACTGCAGACAAATAAAGATATATCCCAATTCATAGTATTGCCTTTCAATGCTTAACACAATACCATTTTGTAATGTTTGGGGTTTTTTTTAGGGACACAGCATCAACTTTATTTGAAAGGAGTTTTCTTAGTACAGTAAGTATTTATAAATGCATTATCTGTATGAATTTAAGCATAATTTTCAAATCAATCCTTTAGATATTCTTATACTTTATTTATGTCAATGTGCATATATTTGAATTCATGTTTAGTAAAATTAGCAATTCTATTGAAAACTATGTCATTTTGCAATTGGAATATATCATTCTGTGGGGTTAATATAAATATAAAATTTTATAAAACATTAATTCTAAATGTGCATTTTTTAGAAGTAAAATATCATTCAACTGTTTGCTTTATTGTGGGTTTTTTCGTTGACAATTTATAAAATGCCAATTAATATAGAAGTAAATAAATTTCTTTGATAATAATATAGGGTTATTGCATGAATATTGGGGAATATTGTCCCGAGTAGAATTTTATATTGCACTAGCTTGCAAGAGCAATATATATGTTCTACGAGGGACAATATTCCCCAATATTCATGCAATAGCCCTTTTATTGTATAATAATATAATATTTAAAAGTATAAACTGGTTTAAACTAAGATTTTGTCATTGATGACGTCATGAATTTTGAGGATTTATTGCACGCTAACTTTTGGTTACTTTCTGTTGGAAATATTATATTGCTATACAATAAATACACTTACATCTTCATTTAGGTATATTATTGATGAGTTGCCAGCTTCAGATGAGTATATAGTGTCTCTGAGCCTTGGTGTGTGCTTGGAATCTACTGAACCTCGTTGTATGATTAAAAGAGTTGTGGCTGATAAAACAAGCCTACCTAAGCCATCTTGTGATTGGGACCAAGGATATGCAATTAGAAGTACGTAACTTATTCTGATATATTGATGTTGACTTTGAATTTGACTTGTAATTTAAGAATATTGATTTTAATAAGGCAAATTCCCACCAGATATCAAAGGTCATGAATATTAGCAACTTATTGTCAATATAAGGCTTTCAACAATGTGCAAACCCATAACTTATACATGTTATAGTAAGTTATTAAATCCCCAGACATGACAAAATGTGAAAATAAGTTCAAACAAGAAAATCAGCAGTCAGATTTAATGAATCCTATTGTCATAACAGTCCCTGTTGTTGCTGACAAAAGAACATATACTAGTAGATGAATAACAAAGGATAAAGATATGTTTTTTAACCCTTTCAACGCTATACACGGCATATGCCGCGATGACATACGCCGTCCGCCACTGCTATTCGCGGCATATGCCGCGAAGACAACGGATTTTTCATAAGGACTCTTAAACCATTCGGTTTTCATTCGGGTCCTCTCTAATTTTTCCTTGTATGAATCGAGGATATGCAAGGTCTCATTTGCGCTTGAAATCCCAGCAATTTTTATTGTAAAATCATGCAATAGAAGGAAAATTGAAGGAAAATAAAAACAAATATTTTGACAAATGCAAATGGCGGAAATCGGAAACGAAGCTGTAAATATGGAAATATTTCAGCATTTCTATGGCGAAACTGATGACGAGGATTAGTTAAAAGGTTTCTTGTTATCTCAATGTGTTTATTACATTCAATTCGTGTGGGAAATGTGATTTGATCGATCATTACGAGACATAGAAAAAGGGGGAAAACGGAGGTTGACTGAAAATTTTGAGGACGGAGCCACTGATTTGTGCCATGATTACATAATACGTTGTGTAAGGTGCAATACGCTTCGGAATCGAGCAATTGTTGTCTTCTTTATTATATGGCAGATAAAAAACAAAATAGATGAAGACGAAAATTAGTTTTTATTCAAAATTCAACACAAATGTAACAAATTACACCTTTTACCTGTTAACCCTTTCAACGCTATACAGGGCATATGCCGCGATGACATACGCCGTCCGCCACTGCTATTCGCGGCATATGCCGCGATGACAACAGATTTTTCATCAGGACTTAAACCATTCGGTTTTCATTCGGGTCCTCTCTAATTTTTCCTTGTATGAATCGAGGATATGCAAGATCTCATTTGCGCTTGAAATCCCGGCAATTTTTATTGCAAAATCATGCAGTAGAAGGAAAATTGAAGGAAAATAAAAACAAATATTTTGACAAATGCAAATGGCGGAAATCGGAAACGAAGCTGTAAATATGGAAATATTACAGCATTTCTATGGCGAAACTGACAACGAGGATTAGTTAAAAGGTTTCTTGTTATCTCAATGTGTTTATTACATTAAATTCGTGTGGAAAATATGATTTGATCGATCATTACGAGACGTAGAAAAAGGGGGGAAAACGGAGGTTGACTGAAAATTTTGAGGACGGAGCTACTGATTTGTGCCACGATTACATAATACGTTGTGTATGGTGCAATACGCTACGGAATCGAGCAATTGGTGTCTTCTTTACAATGTGGCAGATGAAACAACAAAATCGATGAAGACTAAAAGTAGTCTTTATTCAAAATTCAACACAAATGTAATAAATTACACCTTTTACCTGTTAATTACCTGAAAATGCAGGTAACCTGATAAAAATTTTACTGAAATAACTGCCTAAAATTACAGTTCATACTCTCCTGAGCATTTTTCATGCAATAACTTTCTCTGTATCTCTTATAATAAAAAAGATACAGCATTTTGAAAAGGAATATACTGTTCTAATGAATGAACACAAAAAAATGCAGCAGCAGCAGCCATTTTTCTATTTTTTTGTGTAGCGTTGAAAGGGTTAAAACATTGAACAATCTTGAAACAGACATTTTACTTTAAAACTAAAAAGAAATGAGAAGTGATCCTCTCTAATAATTTATGGATAATGACCCCTCAGTATATATTGCTATATTTTTTTTTTTTAGACTTTTCACTTGAAAATTGGGCACATGTAAGAGGCTTTGATTTTAATAATCTGACACAGCTGTCAATTTTGAAAGTTTTGAGAGATCTTGGAATATCCAAGTTCCTGAGGAATCCTTCTTGTTACAGAAATGGGACTTCTTATCAACCTGAAATGAATGGTTGGAAAACAGGTACATAAATACTTAAATAATAAAAATATGCTCAATGTTTGTCATTCATATGCAGCCTAAAAAAAATGTCAACATTATGTGTTTTTTGTTTTAATTTTTATTACACTTCGGGAGCTAGTTCTCCAGTACAACAGATTATAAATACCGTAGTATTTACAAATAATAAAAAGAGTAAGGTGTCAGCATTTTAAACTTTCAAAATTGAAGATACCCTGTCTTGAAAAAGTGCTAATGATATAAACATGAGGGGGGCAGGACCTTTTTTCGGAACGTTGGGATCGGGTGTTTTTAGCTCAGGATTTCGGGATTGACCCTTTCGGGATCTGGGATTTTTTTTTCTTCGAATTTATGGATTTAATATTTTTTAAATTCAGGACCTCTGGATTTCTGGATCAGGACCCCTCTGACACCCATCAAACATTTTAATAAAAAGTGATTTCAAATTATATTTTCAGATTGTCCTGTAACAACAGCACTTCCTATTCTCCATCAAGGAATGACATGTGTACTGTTATCATCCTGTACTACAGTGGACTGTTGTTTGGATGTCAACATAATAAATCACTCGTTCAATGTTAAATTACAGCTAGATCCTTGTAATGAAAATCTCAAAGTTAGCATTGAAGACTTTGCTATTAGCATCTCTCTTTATGATTTTGGATGGGGTAAGTTACAATAATTCAAACTTTTTTATTGAACAAAACACAAACTGAAGATCATAGTACTATTTTCTAGAACTGTTGGTGGAGACATCATGTTAACTTAAACATTAATTAAGTGGTTATTGAAAACAATGTGAATTCGGTAGGTATTGAAAATATATTTAAGAAGGCTTGGGGTACATTAATTTCAGCAAAAAATTTAAAATTTGTTTTTTCATCACAAATTTTATTTATTACACTATTAGTTATTACTTTATGATATGGTACACAAATCAACCAAAAAAAATCGATTTGGTTTGGCTCCAGATGAGTTTTAAAGTGTTTATATCAGTGAAAAAGCTCCAAATTATTTCCCTTTGGTGCAAAAATGCCATTTTTGGTAATGAAAATTGAGATATCTTTTTTAACTCGTCAGTGACCTTTATTTTTTATTATTGTTTTCCAATAAGCTGTACAGAAACTAAATAATTGTAAAATTTAAGTGATTTCTGTAATTTAGTTCTTTTTTTATTTAGATATTACCTCTATTTCTCCTATTACATGTAGTTTAACAGAAAAAAAGGACATCAACAAAAATGTATGCTTTTTTCGGAGGCAGATTGGGAGCTTAAATGAAGAGTGACCCCATTTTTAGCTCACCTGGCCCGAAGGGCCAAGTGAGCTTTTCTCATCACTTGACGTCTGTCGTCGTCCGTCGTCGTTAACTTTTACAAAAATCTTCTCTGAAACTGCTGGGCCAAATTTAACTAAACATGGCCAAAATCATTATTAGGGTATCTAGTTTAAAAATTGTGTCCGGTGACCCGCCCAACCAACCAAGATGGCCGCCATGGCTAAAAATAGAATATAGGGGTAAAATGCAGTTTTTGGCTTATAACTCAAAAACCAAAGCATTTAGAGCAAATCTGACAGGTGTAAAATTGTTTATCAGATGAAGATCTATCTTCCCTGAAATTTTCAGATGAATCGGACAACCCGTTGATAGGTTGCTGCCCCATAATTGGTAATTTTGAGAAAATTTGCTGTTTTTGGTTATTATCTTGAATATTATTATAGATAGAGATAAACTGTAAACAGCAAAAATTTTCAGCAAAGTAAGATCTACAAATAAGTCAACATGACCAAAATGGTCTGTTGACCCCTTCAGAAGTTATTGCCTTTTATAGTCAATTTTTAACCATTTTTCGTAAATCTTAATTATCTTTTACAAAAATCTTCTCCTCTGAAACTACTGGACCAAATTTAACCAAACTTGGCCACAATCATCATTGGGGTATCTAGTTTAAAAATTGTGTCGGATGATCCGGCCAACCAACCAAGATGGCTGCCATGGCTAAAAATAGAACATAGGGGTAAAATGCAGTTTTTGGCTTATCACTCAAAAACCGAAGCATTTAGAGCAAATCTAACATGTAGTAAAATTGTTTATCAGGTCAAGATCTATCTGCCCTGAAATTTTGAGATGAATCGGACAACTCGTTGATAGGTTGCTGCCCCTGAATTGGTAATTTTAAGGAAATTTTGCTGTTTTTGGTTATTATCTTGAATATTATTATAGATAGAGATAAACTGTAAACAGCAAAAATGTTCAGCTAAGTAAGATCTACAAATAAGTCAACATGACCAAAATGGTCTGTTGACCCCTTTTGGAGTAATTGCCCTTTATAATAAATTTTTAACCATTTTTCATAAATCTTAGTTATCTTTTACAAAAATCTTCTCCTCTGAAACTACTGGACCAAATTAAACCAAACTTGGCCACAATCATCATTGGGGTATCTAGTTTAAAAATTGTGTCCAGTGACCCGGCCAACCAACCAAGATGGCCGCCATGGCTAAAAATAGAACATAGGGGTAAAATGCAGTTTTTGGCTTATCACTCAAAAACCAAAGCATTTAGAGCAAATCTGACATGTAAAATTGTTTATCAGGTCAAGATCTATCTGCAACAACAAAAGAAAGAGAGTTTTTAACGCCCTCAGCTGGCTATACAACCCTTGCACAATCAACTGAATTTTGCAGAAATCATTAATAGGATAGATTGCCCTTTTATGATAATTTTTTATTACCTTTTTGTTTTGTTTGGCAAAGGGGGGGGGGGGGGGAGGTGCGCAACAACAAAACTACTTCACAACTTTCTCATTACTTTGCATTTCTTGTTAGATAAATTTTACAAAAATTCTCCCCTGAAACAACTGTCGAATTTAAACAAACTTGGTTTAAATCACCACTAGGATATCCAGGGACTACTGTGTATGATGACCCTGCCTGCCCACATGGCTGAAATAAAACAGGTTTCAAATGCATTTTTTAGTATTATATCTCTGAAACTAAACGACAGTACAACAGTTGCATTTATCATGCAACAATTGTAAATAAAAATATCAGGTGAGCGACACAGGGTCCTTGGACCCTCTAGTTATATGCTGTCAAAATTTTGACAGGATGTATTATGGTATACAAATGTCAGGTGTCCGTCCGTCTGTACGGCGTAAACATGTTGCACTGTAACTTGAGAACAACTTATCCAAATTTCATGAAACTTAATAAGTTGTTTCTAATAATGGTCAAATGATCTGTATACTTTTTGGTGAAAATAGGATTTAAACGTTTTGAGTTACGGCACTTTGTAACTAAAATGGGGGTGTTTTTTTTTTCACATGTCGCACCGTATCTCAAAAATGATTCTTGATTATTGCTTCAAACTGTACATGCTTCTTAGTTATATTAATCTTAATATCTGTATACTTTTTGGTGATGATTCAAAATTTTATTTTTGAGTTATTGAGTAATTTGTAAAAAAGGGGGAGGTTTTTTTTTACATGTCACGCTGTATCTCAAAAACAATTTATGATTATTGCTTAAAACTTTACACACTTCTTTGTTATATTAATCTAAATATCTGTATACTTTTAAGTGATGATTCAAAATTTCATTTTTGAGTTATTGAGTATTTTGTAAAAAAGGGGGAGGGGTTTTTACATGTTGTGCCGTATCTCAAAAATGATTTATGATTATTGCTTAAAACTTTACACACTTCTTTGTTATATTAATCTAAAGATCTGTATACTTTTTGGTTATGACTCTAAATTTTATTTTTGAGTTATTGAGTATTTTGTAAAAAAGAGGATGTTTTTTTTTACATGTCGCGCCGTATCTCAAAAACAATTTATGATTATTGCTTGAAACTATACACACTTCTTTGTTATATTAATCTAAAGATCTGTATACTTTTTGGATTGATTCAAAATTTTATTTGAGTGATATTTAGATTTTTGTGAGAAAAAAAAAACAGTGTTGGGGGTTTCACATGTCCCGTCCCTGTAAACAGCAAAAATGTTCAGCTAAGTAAGATCTACAAATAAGTCAACATGACCAAAATGGTCTGTTGACCCCTTTTGGAGTAATTGCCCTTTATAATAAATTTTTAACCATTTTTCATAAATCTTAGTTATCTTTTACAAAAATCTTCTCCTCTGAAACTACTGGACCAAATTAAACCAAACTTGGCCACAATCATCATTGGGGTATCTAGTTTAAAAATTGTGTCCAGTGACCCGGCCAACCAACCAAGATGGCCGCCATGGCTAAAAATAGAACATAGGGGTAAAATGCAGTTTTTGGCTTATCACTCAAAAACCAAAGCATTTAGAGCAAATCTGACATGTAAAATTGTTTATCAGGTCAAGATCTATCTGCAACAACAAAAGAAAGAGAGTTTTTAACGCCCTCAGCTGGCTATACAACCCTTGCACAATCAACTGAATTTTGCAGAAATCATTAATAGGATAGATTGCCCTTTTATGATAATTTTTTATTACCTTTTTGTTTTGTTTGGCAAAGGGGGGGGGGGGGAGGTGCGCAACAACAAAACTACTTCACAACTTTCTCATTACTTTGCATTTCTTGTTAGATAAATTTTACAAAAATTCTCCCCTGAAACAACTGTCGAATTTAAACAAACTTGGTTTAAATCACCACTAGGATATCCAGGGACTACTGTGTATGATGACCCTGCCTGCCCACATGGCTGAAATAAAACAGGTTTCAAATGCATTTTTTAGTATTATATCTCTGAAACTAAACGACAGTACAACAGTTGCATTTATCATGCAACAATTGTAAATAAAAATATCAGGTGAGCGACACAGGGTCCTTGGACCCTCTAGTTATATGCTGTCAAAATTTTGACAGGATGTATTATGGTATACAAATGTCAGGTGTCCGTCCGTCTGTACGGCGTAAACATGTTGCACTGTAACTTGAGAACAACTTATCCAAATTTCATGAAACTTAATAAGTTGTTTCTAATAATGGTCAAATGATCTGTATACTTTTTGGTGAAAATAGGATTTAAACGTTTTGAGTTACGGCACTTTGTAACTAAAATGGGGGTGTTTTTTTTTTCACATGTCGCACCGTATCTCAAAAATGATTCTTGATTATTGCTTCAAACTGTACATGCTTCTTAGTTATATTAATCTTAATATCTGTATACTTTTTGGTGATGATTCAAAATTTTATTTTTGAGTTATTGAGTAATTTGTAAAAAAGGGGGAGGTTTTTTTTTACATGTCACGCTGTATCTCAAAAACAATTTATGATTATTGCTTAAAACTTTACACACTTCTTTGTTATATTAATCTAAATATCTGTATACTTTTAAGTGATGATTCAAAATTTCATTTTTGAGTTATTGAGTATTTTGTAAAAAAGGGGGAGGGGTTTTTACATGTTGTGCCGTATCTCAAAAATGATTTATGATTATTGCTTAAAACTTTACACACTTCTTTGTTATATTAATCTAAAGATCTGTATACTTTTTGGTTATGACTCTAAATTTTATTTTTGAGTTATTGAGTATTTTGTAAAAAAGAGGATGTTTTTTTTTACATGTCGCGCCGTATCTCAAAAACAATTTATGATTATTGCTTGAAACTATACACACTTCTTTGTTATATTAATCTAAAGATCTGTATACTTTTTGGATTGATTCAAAATTTTATTTGAGTGATATTTAGATTTTTGTGAGAAAAAAAAAACAGTGTTGGGGGTTTCACATGTCCCGTCGTGTCTCAAAAACAATATATGGTTATTGCTTAAAAATTTCTCAGAAACTATTAATGATTATTGCATAAAACTTCTACACAAGACGTCGGGCATATCATGCGCTCATGGCGCAGCTGTTTATTTTATTTCATTTTTCTATAAAGTATATGATTAAGTTCATTAATAGAAAAATATAGCGAAATTCTATATTAGAAAAAAAAATTGATTTATACCTGTGAGCCCCCTTTAAAGCATCTGTATACTTTTTGGATTGATTCAAAATTTTATTTGAGTGATATTTAGATTTTTGTAAAAAAAAAAACAGTGTTGGGGGTTTCACATGTCCCGCCGTGTCTCAAAAACAATATATGGTTATTGCTTAAAAATTTCTCAGAAACTATTGATGATTATTGCATAAAACTTCTACACAAGACGTCAGGCATATCATGCGCTCATGGCGCAGCTGTTTATTTTATTTCATTTTTCTATAAAGTATATGATTAAGTTCTTTAATAGAAAAATATAGCGAAATTCTATATTAGAAAAAAAAATTGATTTATACCTGTGAGCCCCCTTAAAGCATGTGGAAAAGGAAGGCAATTTATTCTCAAATCTAATGTCAACCCCAATCCACCCAAATCAGAATTTGAAAAAAAATTAATTGCAAACAATTTAGTTCAATTGAAAGATTGAAAGAAGTATCTTTTGAATGGATTATTTGACACTAGATTTGATCTCAATTTCGATTTAAACAAAAAAAAACATTTGCAGGTGATGATTTTGAGGGGGAGGGGGGGGGGAATCTTTTGAAAGCTTTTTCCTCTTTTTCGTAAAAAAAAAAAAAAAAAACAAGAAATAAGTTTGTAGTGCCCTATGAAAACATATGTCTGAATTTCTTTGTTTTTTGGTGTTTTTTGCATGTGAAATTTGGATTTCAATTGTACTTTTTTGCAATTTTACTATCACAAAATACTATTAGAGGGAGAATTTTTTCTTGACAATCTTTATCAATTACAATTGCTCATCTGGAATAATGAAATAGATATTCATACATTCAGTTGTATTTACTTCAATAGACAGATAAATTTTTAATTTTTGGTATTTTTTAGGAGTCAAACAGAATTTGTATATGAAAAATGTTATTCGTATTGAGTAAGTATGGTATATAACATTTATATGACATGCCATGAAATCAGTAATTGTATTTTTTTAGACTTTTAACAGTCATATTTGATACAGAATTTGTACATCTAAGGGTATATATCCTCATGGATGTTTTCTACTGAGCTATTTTATTTTCTTCTGATCCAATGCCTTCATAATATCTCCTTTTACAATATTTACAATTTCAATAAGCACAATAATTGGTATCATGGACTCGATCTTTAATTGGCTATTCTTTTCTTTTTTCTTTATGAAAAACAAATTTTCAGTCATTTTATTCACCAGTCCTGCAGTTTATTTGCATTTACATTGTGTTTATTTATTTCTACCAGTTATTCCATATATGATCTGGAGAGTGATGGTAGTTTCTTGGTCAATATGAATGTCAGCATTTGTTTTGAATCTTCCAAGCCTTGTTTGTTTGATCAGATTGTCTTCAATAATACTAAACTGACAAAGAAACCATGCAAATGGCAGACAGGATTTAAAAATTCAAGTAAGTTTCTTTTTATTTGTCATTCAACTAATAATCTTTTAAAAAACAAGTAACATGTATGTTCTAAATTTATTCTTTTTCCCATTCATTCATATTTAGAGAGTATGGGAGTAGAAACAACAGCTGCTGCTTATAATCATGTATCCCTACCACTGCAGCAACTAAGTTTGAGAAAAGATCTAAAAATACCCCAAAGGGATACAAGTTTTCTTCATTTCCAAGATTGCTGTGCTTTATTTACTTTTGTGACATAGAATGAGAGTTAACTAAGTTACTAAACGAAAAACAAATGCATCAACCAGTAAAATTTCCTTTCATTTGAGCTACATTTGATTCATTTATGCCTTTAATAATACTTTATATATCTGCTTAAATTCTAATAATTTTTTCATATGTTTAAATATTTTGGATGTATTTTTTTTCTTTTTGTGTGTAAATCACAGTGAGCTCGAGGAGCTCGAGAGGCATTTTTTTTAACCTCTTTCATCTTCGATTTAAGTGATACAATGTTAGGACTAAAACTAACCTAATTTCTTTATATTTGAAGATTTTTCTTTATCCTCGTGGAAGTCATCAGTAGGAATCAATCCATCACAATCACTCACTGTGGTAGAGATTAGAAAGCTTGAAGAAATACTAGGAATAGCTCCGTTCCTTCTGGACAGTCCTTGTCAGAGATACAGCTGGCCATACAGCCCACCAATCAATGGATGGAGATCAGGTTACTTAAAAAAGAAAATTCATATCATATTTCGACTACTGTGGATTCATTTATTTTTGCTGATACCAATTTTCATGGTTTGAGGAAAACTTGCATATTTGATGATATTTAATTTCGTGGTTTTGGCAAAGTCTTCATTCTTTCCTTTAGAAAATGTGTAATTCGTTGAACATCTAAATTTGTGGTTCCCCTGTACCCACGAAATCCACTAAAATTGGTATCCAACGAAAACTAATGAATCCACTGTAGATTAATTTCTGTAAATAGTTTTAATTTGTGATGAATTTTCGTTTGTAAAAAGGCTGTAATTGTCTAATGGCTCCAAATATTATGGATTAATATTCTGTTATTATTTCCAGTAAGAATTGCAGATATGTCTCTGAAAGGCTACATGTATATGATAGATAGTGTTTCTAAAAACAGAAAAAATTGAACTTCACACAATGGTAATTTTAAATTTTGTATGACATTTGTACATATCACAGGCTTTGTGTCATATTTATTCACCCACACCACTTATCAATATATATTTTACCACACAGCTGAATATTAAGATTTTTTATTCACTAATCATAGTTTCATTTTCAAACTATATAATAGAAGGCTTAATTGTCATGCATTTTAAAATTGAATATTTAACTTTCTAGAGTAAATAAATATATTCAATGTAGTTGATGATCAACAGTTGCTGTGATGATTTAATGGCAAAAGCAATGTTTTAAATTTATATGGAGGGATATAGCACAAAGCAAATTTAATCTTGTTGTTAGGATGTCTGTAGAATTGACCATTTTAAAAATATTAGTATGTATATATCTATATGTTGAGAATTTTTTTTATAGACTGTTCACAAGAAATCAGAAATCTACCATCACTCCTGAGTAATATGAACTGTTACATAGATCAGTCCTGTACAGCAGTCCAGTGTTGTATAGATGTCAATGAACTAGGAAAGTCTTTAGAGATAGGTGTGGAGATTGATCCATGTGACTTCAGGTTGACAGTCAGAATAGAGAAATTAAGCTTTGATGTAACATTGTATGACTATGTATGGGGTAAGTGTAACTCACATACAGTGAAACTGTTAGATTTAGTATAGTTTTAAAGATTATTGAATTTATTTGTATCTGTCGCCTATATCTAAGGATATATTTTGGCCCATACCTCGTTTTTCTAATTCCCTGCATGTTGTAAAAGATGGACAAGAAAGATTGTAAGATAGTCTTGTGTTTTAAAGAAATGCCATTTACAGCCGATTGCATTGAGTGTGTAGGTAAAGGTAATATCTTTGGTTAGCTAGCTTGCTAGCTGTACTGTTAAGTCATTATTAGATTTAGGTAAATTTGCTGTAAATGTGAAATAAGATACAGAATTAGAAATTTGCCAATAATTCTCTGTCCAATATTTATTGTCTTAGCCAAAAATAATACAGCAAAACACCCTAATCGAGTTTAGTCTATAAATGTCTTGCCTGTAATTTGTGTGTCTGTGTACTTTAAGACTAAACACAATGTATTGTGGGTATATTATTTTAACTCATTTCGGTCATTGTTAAGTTTTTATGCCCCATCTACGATAGTAGAGGGGCATTATGTTTTCTGGTCTGTGGCTCCGTTCGTTCGTTCGTGCCGCTTCAGGTTAAAGTTTTTGGTCAAGGTAGTTTTTGATGAAATTGAAGTCCAATCAACTTGAAACTTAGTACACATGTTCCCTATAGTATAATCTTTCTAATTTTAATGCCAAATTAGATAATTACCCAATTTCAAAGTCCATAAAACATGGAAAATGATAGTGCGAGTGGGGCATCCGTGTACTTTGGACACATTCTTGTTATTGATATGTTAATTTTGTGTGCTTTGATTATCTAAAATAAAACAATATGCAGGATTTATATACAAATGCTTTTGAATTTGTAATTTAATCTTTATATTTTAGGATCACAGAAAGTTTTAGATCTATATGGTGTTATGCAGATATCGTAAGTTTTTGTGAATTTAGTTTTAGAAGATTAAACAAATTGAGGCAAGGCTCTACATAAATACTGGTCTATTTTCACCAGAAAAATAATTCTTGATATTTTACTTATAATGATATTCTTTATAACTGTTATTTTTATTTGTATTGTCAGTCTGCTTCAGTCAGATATCATATTTTCCCTATAACATGATTGATAGTTAATGTATAAGAATTTAAATTTCCTGTCATTTCTATGGCCAATTATTCGTCAGCCCTTAAGCTTCCTTCAATATATACATTATAGAATGGTGAAAAGCAGGCTGGAAGAGAAATTAATGTTAAAATATTGTGCAACATACTGTACAAGTTTTAGCTGATTCAGATTTCATTTTTAACCGGATTTTTGTGACAAAAATGTTGGTTACTGAATTGGGGATGTACGCCAAGTTTTAGCTGATTCAGATTTCATTTTTAACCGGATTTTTGTGACAAAAATGTCGGTTATTGAATTGGGGATGTACGGCGGGCGGGCAGCAATCAAATGTTGTCAAGTTTTAGCTGATTCAGATTTCATTTTTAAACGGATTTTTGTGACAAAAATGTCGGTTATTGAATTGGGGATGTACGGCAAGTTTTAGCTGATTCAGATTTCATTTCTAACCGGATTTTTGTGACAAAAATGTCGGTTATTGAATTGGGGATGTACGGCAGGCGGGCGGCAATCAAATGTTGTCCGTGCATTAACTCATGAACCGTTCAACCAAAGCTTTTAAAATTTTAATATGTTGTTACTGACAACTAAATGAAGGTCAAGTTCAATAATGGCGATTTTGACTTATACCTTTCAGGAGTTATGGTTCTTGAAAGATTGAAAAATGGAGTTTCCAGTCGTGTCCGTGCATTTACGCATGAACTGTTCTACCAAAGCTTCCCAAATTTTAATATTTTGTTACTGATGACAAAATGGAGGTCAAGTTCAATAATGACGATTTTGACTTGTACCGTTCAGGAGTTATGGTTCTTGAAAGATTGAAAAATAAAGTTTCCAGTCGTGTCCGTGCATTTTCTCATGAACTATTCAACCAAAGCTTTTAAAATTTTTATATGTTGTTACTGATGACAAAATAAAGTTTAATAATGACGATTTTGACTTTTACCGTTCAGGAGTTATAGTTCTTGAAAGATTGTAAAATGGCGTTTCCATTCACGTTGTTGCATTTACTCATGAACCATTCAATCTAAGCTTTTAAATTTTAATATGTTGATACTGATGACAAAATGGAGGTCAAATTTGATATTGACGATTTTCTCTTTCACCATGCATCAGTAATGGTTCTTGTGATATTGCCAGGACACAAATAAATGTTAATAAATCCGGTTTGCTGTCGTTGTGACAGCCTCTTGTTCATTATGGATTGTTGTTTGATGGATTAGTTAAGTAAATTTTAGGGATTTTTCAGTACAGGGTTGATCACAATTGCTATCTCTTCATTAAAAGTTCTCTATTGAGTAAAACAAAACTCTTGATATCTTAAATAATGGTGGGATAATTTTTAATCAGTTATGAAACATTTTGTACCATTTAAGAATAAAATTTTGCATGTTTTTGGGGTATGGTTGGTTGTGCTGGGTTGTGGTCCATTTTCATTTTTCTTTTCTCTTTCACAGGTTCTTAATTGAAAATTTGTATGAGGAAAAATTATACCTTATCAGCCTAAATGCATCAACTAATTTTGAAGCCAGAAGGGAACCAGTATATAGTGTTATTATGGAGAACAACCTTCTTCCAAAAGCAGCTTGTAAATGGACATCTGATTTTTATATTGCAAGTATGTGTACATTTTTGTGAATGTGGTTTTTTTTTTTGGAAGGGTTGCTGGTTTAGGTTGCTTTTGTGATTATTTTTTTTGGGTCTCCCATTGCATTGAAAGTAGGGAGCATAAAAACCCTGGTGTCAAAACATTTTTTCTTCTTCTTCAGAAGTTTAAATGAAAATCGATTTTTTATAAACTAGCAATTTAAGTGTCAGAATAATCATATTTTGTCTTTACTTAATTTACACCTTTGATATTTTGATAATTGCACATTTATGCAAAATGAATTAAATGCAAGTTATTATTAATTCTCTTTAACACTTTTAAAGTTCACAACTAAAGATATGCTTATTAATAGAGAAATTTATATAAGTCTGGTTTGTTTAATTACTTTGGAGACCAGAGGAAATGGTTCATTAATATAACATAGATATGGAACATGTAAGTTGGACTTTCATGGCAATTGCCTCTAATATCAGAAGAGTCTTATGTACTTTCTCTGATTTTTCAATTTCATTCTCTTTTTATTTCAGATTTTTCTTTAACTGACTGGCTAGAGAGGAAACATTATACTATTATAGATTCTCTTCCAAGTAATATTTTATATCAACTGTATGAAGAGACAAATATAGGACATTACTTTCTAGATGATAAATGCTCAAGATCAAACAGTAGCTGGTCCAAAGGTATGTTTAAAATTTTCTCTTAATAAAGCAGTAAATTGCACACAAATGGAATCACATATAAAACATTGCATTAATTCAAGAGAAGTTTAATGTAGCATATTTTAGCTAGTCTGCTAGCTTATTTGTAAAATTTATCATCACAAGAGAAAATGTATGATACCAAGATGTGACAGTGATTGTGTGTTTGATGTTAAGTGTCATTTAATAACTGAAAGTGGGAACATTTATTCAGTTTAGCTACTCTATTGCCATCTATCAACCAGCTTTCATACCTCTTATAATAAACTATGGGAAGTATTGGGAGGGGGTATCCAAAACTAAATGAAAGTAAATACTAGAGAAAACAAGGGAAAGTTATTTGGGGATTGGGAATTGGGAATTATAAACCATGAATACAAATAGCAGTGTTGTTTATTATTGTAGATTGTGGTATGAACATGACTTTAATGGAGTTACCAGCTGAAGTGTCCTGTTATATCACAGATACATGTACAGGGATTCAGTGTTGTGTTATGAATACTTTGTTACAACAGACATTTGAAATCTCATTTCTATTAGACAGCTGTAATTCGAGAATAAGTATTGGTATAGAGAAAATACAGTACAATAGTACTTTACTGGATTTCCAATGGGGTAAGTTACTCATCTAGATCTGTATCTTGATAAAAGCTGAATAGCTTTTACTGTGACATGTGGCTTGAAGTGAAAACTTGTGCCACCATGCATACTCTGTGATCAGTTTCTGTTGATAAATCCATAAATCTAACACAATGCCAGGCTAGACTGAATCTGCTTTACATTCTCTTTTTATGCCCCATTTATGGGCATTATGTTTTCTGGTCTGTGAGTCCTTCCGTCTGTACGTTCATCCGTCCGTTCGTTTGTCCGTCCGCCTGTTCCTCCCGCTTCAGGTTATAGTTTTTGGTCAAGGTCAGGTTAAAGTTTTTGGTCGAGGTAGTTTTTGATGAAGTTGAAGTCTAATCAATTTGAAACTAGTAGTAAACATGTTCCCTATGATATGATCTTTCTAATTTTAATGCCAAATTAGAGATTTTTATCCCCTTTTCATGGTCCACTGAACATAGAAAATGATAGTGCAGATGTGGCATCCGTGTACTTGGGACACATTCTTGTTCTTTCTTTTTTTCATAATTAGTAAACATGTCTTATAAGCCTGTCAACAAACTTATGATAAGTGTTGTTTTTTTACTTTCTAGAAACAGGGCAAGGTGCAATGTTTAAATGATCAAAAATGAAATAAAATTTGATGGTTTTTTAATGACAAAAAATATGCACTCACTGGTTTGTAATTTAAACTAATATCAAAATGTGGCATGATTGCCAATTAGACCAATATTCACCATATGGATGAAAACATCTATAGGTCTTCAACAATGAGCAAAACCCAACCATAGATTTTAATATATTTTTTATTTTCTCATTTATATATAAATGTATATATTTTGTTTGCATTAAACTTTTTGTTTAATGATTTCTTGATGAAAGGCATATTTTGTTCTCGCATCAT
The DNA here is from genome assembly GCF_965363235.1 of Mytilus galloprovincialis. NCBI lineage: Eukaryota > Metazoa > Mollusca > Bivalvia > Mytilida > Mytilidae > Mytilus > Mytilus galloprovincialis. The sequence continues at coordinate 38,764,436 of NC_134850.1, read as the reverse complement.
AGATTAAAGTTCTAGTTGTATTTTACTTTTAATCTAGTGATATTCATTATTGAATTCGTAGACTCTTAATGAAAATTATTAGCTTATTTCTTTTATTTCTTTTTTTGTTAGGTGCTCATTATTCCTTTAGCTTACAAGGAATTGTACGAGTTGAGTAAGTAAAAGTATTTAATTTAATAGTCATTGAAAAAAAGCTTAACATTACAAATTGTCATTTACCTCTTGCTATAATTCTAAGACATTTTGTCCTGTCATCAAAGATTGAAGTTCCTTTTAATCTGACGAGATCTAGTCTCCTTTTATCAAATTTATTAGCTGATTTCTTTTATCTTTTTTTTTGGTTAGGTGTTCATTATTCTTTTAGCTTACAAGGAATAGTTCGAGTTGAGGAGGGAAATGCAATTAATTTGAGTGTAGTTAAAATCTGAAAATGAAAAGTTATTCTTGACTTCTTGCAACAATTCTAAAACATTTAGTGAGTACATAGTTCCAATACTTTGATGTTTAATATTTTCTTCACTTTTATGCCCCAACCTTAGTGTTATAAAACTTGTACTTGTGCTCATTACCACAAAACTCGGATCAAGTTTGAATTTGGGTGGCGTCACTTTTATGTTCTGGAGTTATGCCCCTTTATAATATTATATGCAAGAGGGGGACATTATCTGGACACATTCCCATTTTTTTTTTAAATCTCTGCCTTCAACCTGGTTTCTAAAGGTATAAGGAAACAGATCATGAAAATATTGAAAGCAATATCACTTTCCTTTCAAGATAATGATCTTATGAATTTCAATGAAACGTTGCACATGAAATTTAAAGAGTATATAGATAATTTATCTCAGGTGTCAAACACTAACTATTTATCAAATTTGTGTACAGATACAGCATAGAAGACCTGTACGCTGAGAGATATTACCTTGTAAATATGAGAATTAGGTTTTGTTATGAGAGTTCAGACTCCCAGTGTGATGAAAAGTACACCATTCTACAAAATATGAAACTGCCAAAACAGCAGTGTGACTGGAGAAGTGGGTTCAGTATCCCAGGTATTAAAATAAGAATATTTATTAAAAGCAACTTTTAATATATCGCTTTCATGAATCAAATACTCATAATTTAACACCAAGCCTTAAGTCAAACAATATGGATTAGACATTGTTCTTAGTATAGAACCACTTATTCGGGCCCAGTTAGAAAGAACACAAAATAGTTGCTGCACAAAGCTGTAACTTTGTCTATCAGTAAAGTATTTGGGTTTTCCCTATTGAAAATAAGCTTAAGGACTTGGAATCACTGTAGAACCAATGTTGACAGTTATAAAAAGGAGGGCATATATTCTTATTAGCTTTAGTTAACTGAATATAGAATAAAAAAAAACATATTATATTTGAAGATATGTTAAGAATGTAACTTTTGTTTTATAGGATTCTCTTTGGAGAGTTGGTATCATCAACATTCAATGACTCCTGGGTCACAGTTAGACGATTGGATGATTTCTGAACTACTCAATGACTTGGGAATATCGTCATACCTACATGTTAAACAATGTTCAAGACATTCATCACCTTTCTATCCAAGTTCTCTTGGTTGGAATAAAGGTAAACAATTTATATTCCGCATTTGTATATATTTGTTTGTAAGTTTGTATGCAGGGTGACATTGTTGTTTCCCTTGACTTCCATCCCTCTCATTTTGGTTTCCACCGTCTATCTTAAGTTTACTCGTCCTGACAATGCATGAAATATTTGCCAATGGACATTAAGCAACGAACAATCAGTCTCAAGTTTGCCCCATGCAAATTTTCTGATACTCAAACATAATGCAAAAGTCTTTTATCTTTTATCGATTAAATGATGAAAATGCAAATGATAAAAACTGGCCTGCTTAACAACGTGGATTATGCAGAAATGTTATTATGAAAATTTGATTTATTAATCCAGGATGTACCAACAGTATCAACCTTCCACAGATTGAAGAACCAACCACCTGTTATTTAGACACAAGTTGTACCAGAGTAGAATGTTGTGTAGATGTTGACTTTATTCCATACTCCTTCCATACTTACCTCAATATAGATCCTTGTAAACAAATCATCACAGTGGGCACTGAAAGGTTTCAGAGAAACATTTCATTCAGTGACTATCAATGGGGTATGTTATATGAATAAATTTTAAGAAATCTTTTTCAGAAAAAAAAAAAACCTTTTTGACTGGATTGGAACAATTCACAGTTGAACTAAAAATTCAAGAACATCAATGATTGTAGACTATTTTTTTTAGAAGATTTCCATAGTTTTCACTGTCGATTTTACACAATGATTTTATATTACAGTGACTTGACTGTTAGTGTTGCTATTCACCAATTGCAACTCATTCAAAATTTTGACCCAATTGCAATTTGTTTTATTAAATCAAATTGTTCAACTGGTCAAAAATTTGAACAAACTGTTCAGCCAAAATGTGAAAGTGCAAAGTGATAAAATAAATCATACTTACAATCCTATAAGTCTGTAACTCCACTGTATTGATGTATTTCCTAAATCAGTCTATCAATCTGTAACGTTATATTATTGCCATTACCATACTAAAGGTGAACTGTTTTATTTTGAATTGCTATAAAAATGTCAAAACTAAGCTTTTATAGAGTTTTTCTTTCGAAAAGTATTTTATATTTATAAGTATCACACATTATGTGAATAAAAACATTTCATATTCAGTAAAATATGTATGAAATAACAATATGCTTCCTTGGGGAGATAACCTTAAATACTATTCTTTTGAATAAAGACTTTTTGAAACCAAAAAGCGATTATCTCCCCTTCCTACAAACATATTGCAATTTCAAATATTTTACTGAATATGAAATGTTTTTATTCACATAGTGTGTGATTCTTATAAATATAGAATACTTTTCGAAAGAAAAACTCTATAAAAGCTTAGTTTTGACATTTTTATAGCAATTCAAAATAAAACAGTTCACCTTTAGTATGGTAATGGCAATAATATAACGTTACAGATTGATAGACTGATTTAGGAAATACATCAATACAGTGGAGTTACAGACTTATAGGATTGTAAGTATGATTTATTTTATCACTTTGCACTTTCACATTTTGGCTGAACAGTTTGTTCAAATTTTTGACCAGTTGAACAATTTGATTTAATAAAACAAATTGCAATTGGGTCAAAATTTTGAATGAGTTGCAATTGGTGAATAGCAACACTAACAGTCAAGTCACTGTAAAACATGGCTGCATTATAAAACAAATCCAGTTAAATCATTTCTGTTTATTAACTTTTAAAATGTTATTTAATCGACCAACATGCGACTTTGAAATGATCTTTTATTAATATTTTTTTTAGGTAAGCAGGAAGAGTTGTGGTTAGCTGGTGTTTTACGTCTGTCTTATGAGATAGAAGATTTCAGTGGAGAGAGCAAGTACTTAGTCAGCCTAAACATGAGCGTATGTTTTGAAAACAACAAATCTTGTCACGTTTCAACTCAGATACTTAGTAACACATGGCTGACCAAGGCTTTGTGTGCATGGGATAGCAACTATTATATTTCAAGTAAGTTATTGTTGATTTTGAGATCTTTTATTTTTTATGAACCTTCCAGAAGTGTTACCCTTGTTCATCTTATACCAGTAAAATCACAGCTTGTAGTAAACTATTGGAATCTGAATATTTTGAAGAAAAAAATTAAGTTATTGATTTGACTGTTTTGTGTCAAATATTCTAAGAAAATCTATTGAAATTTATAGTGCAACTAGTTGTGTTTATTTCCTAAATATAGTAACATATCTATATTTTGTGCAATGTCAATTTCATCATGTAACACCTTTTCAACAGTCAGGGGTTCATTAAGGGATGAAAATAGCTATCAATTTATTTATTTAAGTTGCACTATAAAAACAATGTAGGTCAATGTCAGAAAAATATAAACTTTTTTGTACTCGGCACAAAACTGAGGAAGGACTCAGTAGAACCTCGCTCTTCCCCAGTTTCTCAGCCTCATACAAAAAAGTTTATATTTTTCTGACATTGACCTAATATTCTATATGAATTTGTTTAATAACTGCCTCTAAAAGTTAAGCATGTTTTATTTGGTGTTGGAATTATCAAAACCTTAAATTTAAGGCATAAAGCACTAAAACCAATCTTTTTTTCTTTTCAGACTTTTCTCTAACAAACTGGCTGGAGAAAGAAAATATGTCTCTACCACTTACAGATTATGGACAGCTCCTACTGTTTGAAGATACTGGCATAGCTCCATACTTACAGGATGATCAATGTGGGGAAGATACCTCAAAGTTCAAGCACTCAATTTTCACAAATGGTATTCAAATATAAATTTATCATTAATTTATCATCATAATATATTATAGCAGTAGAAATAATTTTTTGATATTTCCATCTGACAACATTGTGAACCTGAAATATGGTAATGATCGAATGTAATTAAAACAATATAAAAAATAAGATGGGGTATGATTGCCAATGAGACAACTCGCCACAAGAGACCAAAATGTCACAGAAATTAACAACTAAAGGTCACCTTGCAGTCTACAACAATGAGCAAACCTCATACTTCAAAGTCGGCTATAAAAGGCCAGAAATGACAATGTAAAACAATTCAAACAAGAAAACTAATGATTTAATTTATGTACAAAAAATGAACAAAAAACAAATATGTAACTCATAAACAAACGACAACCATTGAATTACAGGCTCTTTCGTTATATTTTAAAAAGATACAGCAATGGTCATGAATATATATTATTGTATAATATTGATAATTGATAATGTATAACTATTTTGTAGCATGCCCATTGAATGTATCAGGTAAAGATTTGGTTGAGATTCCTTGTCATTTGTCAGCATTATGTACTGGTATAGAGTGTTGTGTCCATTCCAACAAGTTAAACAGAGACTTCCATACCATAGTTCTAATTGATCCATGTTCTTTTGTTGTTACTGTTGGCATTGAAGACTTTGTATATAACACCTCTATAACTGAGTTTTCATTTGGTAAGTTTAATTCCTAAAGAAAATCATATGTAGCATGGTTAATTTAATTTTAAGTTGATATTGTAAAAATACCTTTATTTTCAGAAGTCAATTTTTATGCTCAATCTGTAGTCCTTTTGTCTCAAGCAAATGGTTTTTAGGTTTACTTGCGATTCCCTTGATTGAGTAGTGGAATATAATTTACACAGTTTAAGATAAAGGAAAGGGAAAGATGCATATTAATTTTTGGGTCAATAGGTCAATGGTGAAGGTCATAGTTACTAAAACTGAAAAAATGGGGGGAAAAAATGGTTTCCAGATTGCTTACTTGATTGTACTGAAGCTTGTATAGATGAGTTGTGATACCCTTAAAATAAAACTTTTTTTCTAAAGAATGTGCAGTTCAGTGAGTATCAGTTGATGCTGTCAGCCTTTAATCATTATGCATTTAAATTATTATGAAAGATTAAAAGTCTGAAATCATTAAAGATTTATGGATAATGAAGTCATTTGCATTAGGTCTATTTTTAAGTTCTATTTTCTCCCTTTTTTTTTTACATATAATAAATGCGTTTACTTTATTGATAATGTAACTATTTTGTATATTTTAGGTGAGCTTCAACAGTTTTCCATAGCAGGAATTGCTAACATAGAGTATGTATACATATTTCTTCATATTTTTACAACTGAATTATGGTTTACTGGAATGGGGACCCAGTTATTTGCCCCGTTGAACCACATTTAAAATCATTGTAAATAAAAGGGGTGCTGTTCAAATATTAATAATCTACGTTCTTATCAGCCCTACGTTTTATGAAGTAGATGGGTTTTTTTTTTATTTTTTAATTTTTTTGCAGTTTATTTTGTTATCCAAGTGAGTGAAAAAAACATAAGTATACCTCTTTTTCATTGTTAAATGATTTTTAAATATTTCCCTTGCCAAAACAGAGACAGCAGGCTTCACAAGATTTTAAGACAAACATTTTATTTTTCAGATTGATCATCTATTACCTTGAAAAAGAACATTCATATCTTGTATCAAAAAATATAAGTATATGTACAGAGAGTCAGGAAATATGTGAACAGAACTATGTGATACTCGAGAATATGTTGCTACCAATCTTGCAGTGCAGTAATAATGGTGGATTTATCAAAGAAGGTAATAGTCTTGTCTCAGTGACCTTAGTATGTCTTTTCTCTGGAGTCAACACCTAAAATTATATGTCCTGAAAATTGTGCATATATTTGTGCTGTATACCTAATGATTATGCAGTAGACTTTTTTTTAATCAACTCCTTATGTATCTAAACAAGTATCATGTTCCCAGCACCTGCTATTTTGTAAATTGTCAATTCTATTTTGATTAATAAAATAAATATTATATAAAATGATTTAAACTAATTTTAATATTTTTTTCCCCAGGTTTCTCCTTAGAAAGATGGAGAAATGAAAGTGGGTTTTCTTCGAATGACAGCTTGATCAGTGTTGATGTGTCTGAGTTATTTGAATATATTGGTTTATCTTACTACCTTCTGTCTACAAGATGTAATCGTTCTAGTAATCCATATATTCCATCTGTCAAAGGCTGGAATTCATGTAAGCAGTAGACAAATATATACTCATTCTGATGTTTTGAAAATGTCAATGCATACAGTTATGATTGCTTCTTTAAATGTTTTTTCTGTAGCACATATTTAATAGTTTGCAAATTATTACAGTGGTGAAATTACTGACATACTGTTTCTTACTTTTGATGGTGATGTTTTAAGAAAAATGAAGATTTGTTGTTTCTATTATTGAATATTAACATATTCAATACTTTGTATTTGGTTCTAAAGGTCCACATACTCCCTTAATGTTTTAAACATAGATCAAAATTTTAATAAAAAAAAACAAATAAAGAAAATTTGTTTTTCATCTAATATTTAAACTTATTGTTCACCTACACCCATGAAATCCAGATATAGTATACTATGGAGTACAATACATGTAATTTCTTATTTCTAACTAAATATATAATTTTAATAAATTTTAGTATGCATTGATAATGAAGACCTAACCAATCTGACTGGACCTGTTAGCTGTAACCTGGATTCAACCTGTAACAAGATCAGCTGTTGTGTTGATATAGAAAATCTTGACAGAACAATGGAAATATCACTGTCTATAGACCATTGTAATAGTAGACTGACTTTACAACTGGAAAGATTGTCAATAGATGTCTCACTGGTAGATTACAAATGGGGTAAGAATATATCATAGACAACATAAAAATGAATAAGTCCATTTTGATTTTTTTCATCTGAAAACTTGTACATTTACTGCAACAGGCATTTATTAAGAGCTTTTAGCACTTGTGCTTTACTCCTCTTTTTGACTGGGAACAGAAAGTTATTGCATTTGAATACAACAAAGATTCAAGTATACTTTTAGAATAAAAAAAAATATATTAAGACTGTTGTTTTGTAAACTGAACACTGAAACAAGATTCACAAAACTGTAGTTTCACAGACCGATATTTACTGTATTATTGAATTTTTAAAATAGTCAGAATAAAAATGATAACATGTATCACGTTATATTGGGTTTTTTTTTCTTGTATGCATGAAATGTGTTATATTTTCCTTCTCAAACTGTTTATACATTGACTAAAATTTATAAACACCACAAAACATTTTAAAAAGCTGGATGCTGCTCTATTATCATGATTAAATGTACAATTTCATTTGAATTTCAGGTACCCAGCTAGAGCATGGACTTGTAGGGGTAGTGAACACTGTGTAAGATATTTAATATTTGTATGTTATTGTTCGGTATTAACAGAACAAGGACTTTCACTATGCTTTTACACATTGGATGACAGGGCATGAATTTGTGGTGAAGTAGCAGTCATATAATTGCTAACATCCACTTTATTTGAACTGCGGTGGATGGTTGTCTCATTGGCAATCATACCACATCTCCATGCTTTTATAAGCATGTACATTAATTGAATTTTTTTGACATAAAAGGCTAAATTTTAATTCCTTTGCGTTTTTTATGCCCCACCTATGATAGTAGAGGGGCATTATGTTTTCTGGTCTGTGCGTCCGTTCGTTCGTCCGTCCGTCTGTTCGTTCGTTCGTCTGTTCGTTCGTTTGTCCGTCTGTCCCGCTTCAGGTTAAAGTTTTTGGTCAAGGTAGTTTTTGATGAAGTTGAAGTCCAATCAACTTGAAACTTAGTACACATGTTCCTTATGATATGATCTTTCTCATTTTAAAGCCAAATTAAACTTTTGACCCTAATTTCACGGTCCACTGAACATAGAAAATGAAAGTGCATGTTTCAGGTTAAAGTTTTTGGTCAAGGTAGTTTTTGATGAAGTTGAAGTCCAATCAACTTGAAACTTAGTACAAATGTTCCCTATGATATTATCTTTCTAATTTTAATGCCCAATTATATTTTTTATCCAATTTCACGGTCCATTGAACATGGAAAATGATAGTGGGAGTGGGGCATCCGTGTACTTTGGACACATTCTTGTTTCAAACAAAAATAAGACACTTATTCCTCAAGTTTTAAATATTTATGTAACTGTTTTAGAACTGTAATCTACAACTTAGCAGCAGAAAATAACTACATGGTGTACCTGACTATTTTAATATGCCTAGAATCAAATGATACCTGCTCTGTAGATGAAGTCATACTAGATGGTGTAAAGTTTTCTAAGGGAGTCTGTGATAGATCAAAGGAAAATGGTGACTATAATTTTTAACCAACATAATTTTCACGTTTAGAAAAATAATGCAAAAATAAATTGTTGCAAATATTTTAGACTTGTATCTTTCCTTATTAAATTACATCAAGTAAATTTGAAAATTGTAAAATGAAAAAGTTGGAAGTGGAATAGAAAGGATAAAATGTGAAATAAAGTATCTGCGAAAATAAATGGTTTTACAATAAATTGATTTTTTACTCGATCTGATGTTCTTTGAACTGATTTAGGATTTGCATAAAAACAATAAATACATGTGATGGTTGTAAAGACAATTAGATATCTATTAAAGTTTTGATGGTAATTTAAATAATTACAGATAAGTATATTAACATGTTTTTTGCTTGTTTTAGAATTTTCCCTGGCTGCTTGGCTTGATGAGAAGGGCTTACCAAAATCCATAGAGAGTTTACCACTTTGGGCAGAGTTTCAGCTAAAACAGGATCTGAACATTAACCAGTTTCTCAAACCAGATTCTTGCATTCATACACTTGCAAGTAACAATGGTAAATAAGATTTGAAAACGAAAGTTTTTCTTTTAACTAACATTTTGAGAAATACCAGTTATGGTGATGATGAAAATTTTAAATTTGTGTCGCTTAATATAAAAAAGAAAAATGTGATATGATTGCTATTAAATGAGACAACTCTCCACAAGGGACCAAATGACCAAAAAATTAACAGCTACCGTAGAAAGGCTTGTATAGTCCACGGTTTTATTTTCCAAAATTGGACCTTCTAGACGGGGTGCAGACTATCGTCTACAATAAGCAAGAAATTAGAGAAAAATTTCAATTTTGCGGGCGAGGTGGTTTGTTTACTTTCCACCATCTTTGTTATTGATATTGTAGAGAGCGCTCTTATCATTGTTCATACTAATAATTAGAACTCATCCATATTAATAAGTTATTTCTATTCAATATCAAATTAATACTGATAAATATAAAAACTAAACATTTCATTACAAATTTCTCGTTTCTTTTCAATGCATTTGAAATAAACCGGTATCTGCTAGATTGAAACGATACAAACATAGTGAAAAAGACAACCGTAAACCAGCTTAGAATTTGTAAACTACGATTTACAAAATGTAATCGATTATTGTTTGTTCCGTTTTGGTGTTTCATACTGACTAATATTGTTAGTATTAGCTCAAGACCCTTCACACTGTAATGTGATAGATATTTCTTTTAAAAGACTGTTTTACAAAAGGATGGAACTGTTTTACTTTCAAAGCCATATTATAGTGATATCTGTTATGTACAGATTTTGACTCTCAAAGGTTAATTTCTTCTTTTACATGTGCTTTTTAAACTTCCTGTTTAAACATACACAAGTTTCTAAATTGTTTTTTAAGTGAATTAAACTTATTTTAACAATCATGAAGCATTCTAGAATCATTAACAAGCACTTTGAGCTTCTGTTTGATGATGGAAAACAGGTTTTTCCAAAAAAATACCGCAAACAACCGCACAGGATTTGAAATTACCCGAGTTTCATTAGACCTTTTCTAACAGTAACAAAAAGTTTTTTTACCTAAAATTTCGTGGGGAGAAGGGGTTGCAAACTATGTACCAGTGCGAACTATACAAGCCTTTCTATGGTATAGGTCACCATAATACTTATTTCTGTATAGACTTTCATTAATTAAAAAAAAAGGGAAGAAAAAGAAAAACATAGAAAGTACATTGTCCTTATAATAACTAAAAAGCTGATTTAAAGGATGCTAGTCTTTTGTATTTTTTTGTAGATTGTGGCTCTGCGGATATAAAAGTAGTACCAACAGACAGACATGATAGATTTTCCTGCAGGCTATCATCAGATTGTACAAGTGTTGAATGTTGTATCAATCTACCTATCTTAGACACATCAGTTTCAATTGTCTTTGAAATCAATGAATGCAGAAACAACTTACAGCTGCAAATAGACAACTTAAAACAAGACTTGAAATTGTCAGAAGTTTTATTTGGTATGATTGTTTAGAAAAAATCATGTTTTGTCATTATTTATTTGAGCGTGATAAAAACATTTGTGAAACCCTTGCATGAACCAGATTTTAGAATAATAACAACCAAAATGCCTTTATTTAATGAATACTATTATACTCCTAATCTTAAGAATGTAAGATTATATTGCAATCACCTAAAGCTGTCCATGCATGCAACAAATGTTTGTGTCAGGAAGAACTTCATATGTTGTCAAAACCTTGACAGTGATGAGTTGTAATGTGCACAACCTATTCCTGTTTGCCAATACTTTGATATTTACAATATGCTGAATAAACATTTTTTGGGTCACATATTTTTCCAGTACTGTGGAACAGAATGACTTTATGTTAACCCTTACCATGCTGAGTTGTTTTCAGAAATTGTCGAAATTTTTTTGTCGGGAATTTGCCCCAAAGTTGGTCCTCAGGTACAAAAAGCGTCAATTTTGACCTTTTTTCGTTCTTTTTCTCGACCTGTAAGTCCGAGAGATGCTAATAGATGCATCCATCTGTAGTTTACATGTAGCGTGGACACCAGTGAACACTTTTATAACAACAGTTGTTAGGTCGGAGTGAAACTGATCTGGGTTCATCAGTGTAAAGAAGGTCATTTGCACCAAAATTCACCAAATTTCGGAATTTTTCCAATTTTGAACTTTAACTGGACTTGCAACTGGAAGTAGTCGTTTCCTCGGCGTATTTTGATAATAGACACGACCAGTCGTAATGTGCCTTTAGGTTAACGGTATTTGTCAAGGTTTCAATCCTCTGAACTCCGTGATTCAGACCTTGAAGGTAAGCCCACCCCTCCAAAAAACCCAATTTTGTCCGATATCAAATTTTGAAGTTCGTATTTGAGCTCAAAATGAATATTTAAAGTGAGAAACATGACATGAATAGTTTCAGATTGAGGAAACGTTCATACACTACGAAATAAATGGTATTACGATGACCTCTAAATGTATGGAGCGCCATTGATGCCAAAATAACGGTATTCTGGGTGCGGCCGTAATATTACGGCCCCCGCACGACAAGGGTTAAGTCAGAAGCTTGACAATGAAAAGTTGTAATGTGTCAGCACTTTTTTTTTTATCTGTCAGGCCTAGAATTCTTATTCTGATACTATTAATTATGAGAAGTGAAATTTGTACACAACCTATTTAAAATAGTCTTGAACTGTGGATTCATTATTATTTGTTGGATACCAATTTTCGTGGGTACAGATGAACCACGAATTCAAATGTTCAACAAATAATACATTTTCAATATACTTTGTATACAGAGATTTGAAAAACCATGAAGTCAAATATCAACAAATATGCAAGTTTTCAGCAATCTATGAAAATTGATACCCATGAAAATAAATGAATCCACAGTATTAAGTGAATGGATCATTTTTTTTTAATATATATATTTTAGGGCAAACGAACACATTTGGACTATTTGGGATAGTGAAACTAGAGTAAGTAAAAACTTATCAATATGGCCTGTTTATTTGATGCTTAATTTTAAAATGTTCAGGAAGTTAGAAATACATTTTCTTCCTTTGAAGTGATGAAAAAAAATCCTGTAGTGTCCGTAGTCCAAAACTACTTTTGTACATTTTTCCACACTTGGACACTGTCTTTTTCCAGCAAAATGTACAACCTTCATGTTATTTCAACTACATTGTAAACATTCTACTTTGATTATTCATAAATTTTGCAGCCCAGCCATTTTAAGACTTTAACCTTTTTTAGCTCACCTGGCCGAAAGCAAATCTGACATGGGGGTAAAATTGTTCATCAGGTCAAGATCTATCTGCCCTGAAATTTTCAGATGAATCGGACATTTCGTTGTTGGGTTGCTGCCCCAGAAATGGTAATTTTAAGGAAATTTTGCTGTTTTTGGTTATTATCTTGAATATTATTATAGATAGAGATAAACTGTAAACAGCAATAATGTTCAGCAAAGTAAGATCTACAAATAAGTCAACATGACCAAAATGGTCAGTTGACCACTTTAGGAGTTATTGCCCTTTATAGTCAATTTTTAACCATTTTTCGTAAATCTTAGTAATCTTTTAGAAAAATCTTCTCCTCTGAAACTACTGGGCCAAATATCCAAACTTAGCCATAATCATCATTGGGGTATCTAGTTTAAAAAATGTGTCCGGTGACCCGCCCAACCAACCAAGATGGCCGCCATGGCTAAAAATAGAACATAGGGGTAAAATGCAGTTTTTGGCTTATAACTCAAAAACCAAAGCATTTAGAGCAAATCTGACATGGGGGTAAAATTGTTCATCAGGTCAAGATCTATCTGCCCTGAAATTTTCAGATGAATCGGACATTTCGTTGTTGGGTTGCTGCCCCTGAAATGGTAATTTTAAGGAAATTTTGCTGTTTTTGGTTATTATCTTGAATATTATTATAGATAGAGATAAACTGTAAACAGCAATAATGTTCAGCAAAGTAAGATCTACAAATAAGTCAACATGACCAAAATGGTCAGTTGACCACTTTAGGAGTTATTGCCCTTTATAGTCAATTTTTAACCAATTTTCGTAAATCTTAGTAATCTTTTAGAAAAATCTTCTTCTCTGAAACTACTGGGCCAAATTTAACCAAACTTGGCCATAATCATCATTGGGGTATCTAGTTTAAAAAATGTGTCCGGTGACCCGCCCAACCAACCAAGATGGCCGCCATGGCTAAAAATAGAACATAGGGGTAAAATGCAGTTTTTGGCTTATAACTGAAAAACCAAAGCATTTAGAGCAAATCTGACAGGAAGTAAAATTGTTCATCAGGTTAAGATCTATCTGCCCTGAAATTTTCAGATGAATCGGATAATCGGTTGTTAGGTTGCTGCCCCTGAAATGGTAATTTTAAGGAAATTTTGCTGTTTTTTAGTTATTATCTTGAATATTATTATAGATAGAGATAAACTGTAAACAGCAATAATGTACAGCAAAGTAAGAACTAAAAATAAGTCAGTATGACCAAAATAGTGAATTGACCCCCTAAGGAGTTATTGCCCTTCATAGTCAATTTTTAACAATTTTCTTAAAATTTGAAGATTTTCAATAACATTTTCCACAGAAAGTACTGTTATAGATAGAGATAATTGTAAGCAGCAAGAATGTTTAGTAAAGTAAGATCTACAAACACATCAACATCACCAAAACACAATTTTGTCATGAATCCATCTGTGTCCATTGTTTAATATTCACATAGACCAATGCAGATTATTTCTTTGTGAGCCTATGTATTTTGTAACAAATTTGTTGTTTTCTTCTAGGTACATCATAGATAAAGACTCACCTGAAACATTTAGTTTGCACTTAGATATTAATGTTTGCTTTGAACCAGATAATAACTGCGAACTAGAGATTGAGATTTTTAATGAGACTACAGTTAATCGTCAGCATTGTGATCAAGCTCCTGGCTTCGTGAACTCTTGTATGTATAATCTTATAGCAGAAGTTTAACTTAAGAAAAAGCCTCCTCTTTGTTGTTGGTCCCAATGGTGGTGTTTATGTCAAAATTAAGAAATAATTCCTTCGTATCATGCTCTATGCTCATTTAAACATGGATAGGCATTATATTTGTCAATAATTTTACACTGAGCGTTATCCATCTCTAGCTAAGGGGTAAAATTGAAGTTCACATGAATAGGTATTTAATGAGGACGAATTATTCATTTGCAAGTGGAAAATTCATCATCAGTGTTTCTTTGCTTAATTTGACAAAATTGAACCATACTCATACTGGCTGCTAAAAGCGAATTATTATTCCATTCTTTCCCTTTCATTAATGATTGAACAAAAATAATACTTGAGATTTTTTATATATCTTGTAGCTAGTGCCTCTTTAGAATAAAGGGCCATTTTAACTGACTATTAGTCTAAATCAGACTAAACAAGCTTTACTGTAGAAAACAGAAGAAACAATAAGTTGTTTTCTTCTTCTTCTTCCATATAAGAGTTGGGTTCCTTGAATGAAACGTTTAAACTCTGCGGGACTACGCATGGTGACATTACATATCTAGTCCCCTAAGGCTATATACAGTATTTACAATAAAATCAGGTTGTTACGGTTAAAATTATGTACAATCGTCCAGTCTGGTATTAATGTGTTGTCTGTAGCCCTGAGCGGAAATCTTCAACTGATCCCGCTTCAGCAACCCTGGCAGGTAATGTATTCCATTCCATGATTGTTCTTGGAAAGAAGGAGTTCCTGTAGACATCACTGGTGACCCTCTGTTGGTAAAACTTGTGTCCTCCACGAGTTCTACTGTCGCCACCTTTGAGGTAAGTACTCTTGTTGATGTCTATCAGCTCATTCTGGATACGATAGAGCATGCATAGCCTGTTGTCACGGCGTCTTGTCTGTAATGTGTCCCATTTTAGATCTTCTAACATGGTAGTGACGCACCCTGGTGTGCGTGATGTGTAGTCATTATAGACGAATCTAGCAGCTCTCCTCTGTATGAGTTCTAGAGTGTTGATGCTTGCTTGGTTGGTTGGGTCCCATATAGTAGAAGCATACTCTATGACAGGTCGCACGAGTGTTGTATAGCAAGCAGCCTTTACTTTCCTTGTGCATTCTTTTAGGTTTCGTTTAACAAACCCAAGTGTTTGGTTACCCTTTGCTGTTACACTCTGGATATGTTTGTTCCATGAGAGATTGTTTGATATTGACACTCCCAAGTACTTGGCACTATCTACTGGTTCGAGTATGTGTCCATGTAGAGTGTATGGGTATTGTATAGGTTCTTTGTTCTTTGGTGGTATGCGGATAATATTGCATTTTGTTGGATTGAATCTCATCATCCATTTTTTTTCCCAATTTTCTAACGCTTCAAGGTCTTTCTGAAGTTGTTCTGTATCTTTGGCGTTACTAATTTCCCTGTACAGTAGACTGTCATCAGCAAAGAGGCGGACGTCTGATTGAGTATATCCGGGCATGTCATTGATGTATGTTAGGAACAATAAAGGACCTAGTACTGTGCCCTGTGGCACTCCTGACAGAACATCGTCTTGTTGAGATCTAGCCCCTTCCAATACTACCTGTTGTTTCCTGTTTGATAGGAATGAACTGATCCAGGAGTTTGTCCGGCCCCTTACTCCATAAAATTGGAGTTTGTACAGCAGTCTTGAATGAGGAACCTTGTCAAATGCCTTTTCAAAATCCAGAAGTATGATGTCAATCTGGGTTCCATTTGAAAGGTATTTGGCTATACGATCGATGGTGATGATAAGCTGACTTTCACATGATCTGCGTTTCCTGAAACCATGTTGGTTGTCACAGAGTATATTTTGTTGATCAAAATGTTTCATTATGCTGCTGTGAACTATATGCTCTAACAGCTTACAAGTGATGGAGGTAAGGGAGACTGGGCGATAATTGGCCGCTAGGTGAGTATCCCCTTTCTTGTATAGTGGCACTATGTTGGCATCTCTCCAGTCCTGTGGAACTTCTCCTGTGTCAAGTGAAAACTGAAAGATTCTTGTCAGAATTGGTGATAATTCTGCAGCAGTTATTTGCAGTTTTTTGGTTGGTATTTCATCTGGTCCTGCTGCTTTGTTGGTGTTAAGGTTTTTTAACAGTTTGAATACCCCATTTTCAGTTACTGTGATGTCATTCATTGTATTGATGTTACTAGGACCTTTATCGGGAATAGTGCTGCCATTCTTTTGTGAAAACCGAGCAAAACTGTTCATTTAAGATATTGGCTTTACTCTGGCTGTCGCTTTTAAGGAAGCCTTCCTTGTTTTTGAGTGGTGCAACTCCAATAAAGTCCTGTCCTTTGCTCTTCAAGAATGACCAAAATCTTTTCGGTTTCTCAGTGTAACTGAGACTAATGATGTCATTCATATACTCTTTGTGTGCTTTTCTTATTTCCATTTGTGTTTGTTGTTGGAGGTATTTATATCTATCTCTGTCTCTCTTTTTCTTTGTTTTCCTTGATTTCTTGTAAGCTTTGTTTTTCCTTCTTATTAGACGCTTGATGTTGGTATTGATCCAAGGATGGGTGAATTTTGTAGTTGATTTCTTTGTTGGTACTTTCTGATCAATAATTTTCATGATGTTTTCTTTGAAATATTTCCACATGTTTTCAATATTACTGAAGGTCTTCTGGTTAAAATTTTCAGCAAATAACCTCACCTCATTTTGTATTTCATCTATGTTGGTTCTTTTCCATAGTTGTATTTTACGTTTAACCGGTTTAGGTTTTTGTGCTTTAATTGAGGTATCAAGAAGGACAATGTCATGGTCGCTGTTAACAATAGCTGGAATTGGTTTACATCTCTGCTTAAAACTTGGATGGCTAGTCAAGTTTAAATCTAGAGTTTTTTCTTTTCTTGTAGGGATTGGATGGATGGATATTGCGTACCATTTATGGCTAACTGTTCCCAATTGATGTCTGGTATGTTAAAGTCTCCACCAATAATAAGGATGTTCTTTTTAGTGCTATTTTTAAGGCGGTTGAATTCATCTTGTGTATATTCTAGGTACTCATTGTCTGTTCTATTTGGCTGTCTATAGTATGATGCCAATGTGATTTTCTTTGAGTTAGTTGTTATTACTCCACTGATCATTTCAATATTTTTACTTTTATGTACATTATGTAATTGTAGATGTTTTTTGGCTGCTATGAGAACACCCCCATGTCGATCGGTGGGTCTATCTCTGCGTTGGATATTATAATCAAGGTCATTCGATATTATTTCGCTTGATGATATGGTGTCGTCGAGCCAAGTTTCTGTTCCCAGTATGATATCGGGATCTGTATCTATTATTATAAGCTCTAGTAGTTTTCCTTTCTTCCTCAGACTTTGAAAATTAATATTCAAGATTCGTAAGTCCTTTGTGTTGTTTGCTCTGTTAAAAGTTTTTGATTTGGGTTTGATAGGTGAAGATGTAGTGATCCCATTAGACTCGGGTAGTATATCAAAAGTTGAGTCGTGTTCTGTGTTAACGCTTGATCTAGTTTCGTTCGTAATGCTGGATGTTGATGGAAAAGATATATCTGACTCACTGTGAATTAATGATGGATGTTCAGATTGATTTATTATTTGTTCATTTGTGTTGTTTTCATCTAGTTCAGGTGTTGAGTAAATAATCGATGAATTATTAGGTGCGGCACAGTTTGGACATTTCCATGTATCGCTGCTGTTACCAAGTCGACTAAATTCTGTTGTCGACATTCCAATACATATTTTGTGCAACCATTGATCACATTCATCACATGCTATTGACTGGAGTTTACAAGCTTTTTTACATATACCACAAGGGAATTTTGGATGCCTTGGTCCAGGGTTTTGTTCAATACCACTCATAAGTAGTAGTATAAATCTGTGACCTGATGTTTCTAAACCATTGATGGACTTTGAAAGACGTCGGTGTTTTACATGACGTAGCCAATAGAATACATTCAATCCATTTGACAAGTTTCTGTGAGTCACAAATGACAAATTTTGACAATCTTTATATGGGACATTGTTGCAATTTAAATTTATGCAAAGTTGTTCTTGTTGACTGTTTATGATAATGTTTTGCCAGATTATGTATAGTAATAATATCTGCAAAGATTTCACTTTGTTTATGTTTGGATTCATATTTGCCGCCATTACGGTTGGAAGGCTACATTGTTGACCATGGATACCAGAGTTTTAAACAGTTTTTACGGTAAATATAACGAATCGGTAGGTAAAGTGGATAAAGTGTATGTTTTGTGTTTGCATCAAACCATTAATTTCAGTTCCTGGTCCTGTAGAATTGTAGTTAATCAAAGAAATTTTCGGAGCAAAGAAGGAAATCGACTGTATTGTCACGCATGCGCAATCTGCTTTTTATGGTTTTACATTTTCATTTTATTCTTTCAGCGTTTTCATTGAATTCTTGGTTATCAGATAAAAGTACTGACATGGAAAATATAGATGATGCCACTGCTAGTGACTTGATCACAGAACTGGGACTTTCTGATTACATGGGATGGTCAAATAAATGCAGTATCTACAATCCTCCATTTAATGGTTCTATTGATGGCTGGAGTAATGGTAAAGTATATATATTATTTTCAATAAGATAAGAATCTGTTTTTAGGATGTGAAAATATTTGATGTATTAATTAAATTGAAATATTGATTGGAATGAGATTTTACTTCCCTGTTGGGAGACTTGTCTCCCTTTTCAGAGATTTTTTCCCCCATAAATCACTGATATCTGTGAAGATTATACCTATGCTAAAAATACTTAGTAAGGAAAATTTTATTTTAACATAAAAGCTCTGTAATTGCTATTAATGACTATCATAGCTCTTTGTTTAAAAAATTGTTGTATTGAGTATTTGGACAAATATATATATGTTACTTTCTAATTTTTGCCTAAATCATGAAAGTTTATCTCTTAGTTTTGTATTGTAGATTGTTCAAATATCACAACACCTTTGGTCCAATTAAACCAGAGTGTTGCATGTCACATTACTGAGTCCTGTGATACAGTTACATGCTGTGCAGAAATTCATGTTCTTAAAAGATATGTCTATGCTTCTGTCAATCTCAGAACATGTGATTATATACTTGATGTATATCTAGAGGAGCAACATTTTGAATTCAATCTGATGGATTATGAATGGGGTATGTTTAAAAACTTAATTTTTACTTTATAACAAAATGGAAAAGAAAAATATTTTAGATTAAAACTACTACATTATAACAAATCAGATTTCAATTCTGTAAGTTCAGAAATTATTGTGTGCATTTATAATTGCGATTTTGTCATTTCAGATTTTATTTTTACAATTTTGAGAAAAATCTTGTTTAATTCATACAAAATATTTCAAAATGCGACTTTAAATTATTTTGTTTACAACTGAGACTGTTGCATTTTTCGCAATAATAAAAACCTCACAATAATTTCTGAATTTTGCCTTTCACATGAGTATACTAAGATACTAAAATTGGCAGTTCACTTTGACATGGGATGTAAACCAAGAATTTAAAAAACCCTGCAAAGTATGCATATCCACATAAATACAGTTTTTCCTCAATCAATGAAAATTGTATTCAAAAAATTAAATGAATCCTCAGTATAGGGTTTTAATAAATGACATGGCAACCCAACAACTCAAAAGATCATGACGTCCTTTCAGTGGATGGATCTGAATATGAGTCGAAATTTGCTCTTCTGGTGATGAAAACATTATTTGTTTTCCAAGCGTTATAATTTAAAAAGTGAGTAAGCTATGCACTCAACATAATGTAGGTAGATGTCCAACAGTATGCCTAATAATAGTATACTGTTTTATTTAAATAATGGAACTATTTGCAGTATAAAGATGTGATGTTAACAGATTGTTAAATTTATTTTAGGTAAAATAGAGAATGTGCAGATTCATGGTGTTTTACAGCTTGTGTAAGTATAGATCTTAATTTACATAGTTATAAGCACAATTTATCTCCTCAGTATGGCTGTAGTGTGTTTATTTTAAAGAAAATGTAATCCAGATTTGATAAGAAAGTGTCAATTAATTGATTAAAAAAAACAGTTTGGTGTATCCTCCCAACTTAGGGCTATTCCAGTAAAAATTATCCAGGGGGGGTGGAACGCCACTTATTTTTTGACCCCCCACCTATGGAAAAGATTAAAAAAATACACCCCCACCTAGAACATGTATTTTCTTCCAAGACCCCCTACCTAGAGAAAAAAAATAAAAGTTAGCTAGTTTTTTAAAGTATACAAAAATGTTGCATCCTGTCAAATAAATGTAAAATTTGTTGGTTTATCTATTTCAGTGCATCCAAAAAGGGGGGGCCCCCTGCCCCCCCCCCCCCCCTAAATCCGCCTATGATCTCAATGGCAATCATACCACATCTTCTTTTTTATACTAGCTATGTTGCTATTAAAATATAAAATGAAACATGTAACAATGTTATGGAGCAGCAGACGACAGATGCAACATGACGGCAATAGCTCACAGTGACCGAAAAAGGGGGGTGCGATTTTAATTATGGCCCATTTTATTTTTAAAACTGTCAATAACATTTTCAGGTACGACATATTCTTCAGGTGGGGAAACTGGTTGGCACCAACCATTTGATGTTTCAGAGTTTAGTTTGAGCCATAAAATATTTTTGGTAGGCACAATGTAATTCTTTTTTTATTTTTTGTATTTCTTATATACATTTTTTTTTTCAATAGGCAAATGTTGAGGAAGATGATATACTCTCCTGTGTAACAAGGCCATATTTTTCCGCAAAAATTAGGCCATTTTTTTCCTTCAATACCACCCACGCAACATGCGCAATAAAAATCTAATTGTCTGTGCCAAATATAAATATTTTTTTATGGACCGCATAGTTTGGATGTCACCCACACATATTTTTTTGTGGGGAGACGGTATACAAGGGAGAGGGTACTTGAAGTTGTTATAAACTGTATGCAATAAAATATTATTTGGGACAAAAATTGCAAAGAATTGGCCAGTCCACCTTATTAAGGACATATTCTTTGCAAGGAAAGAGATTTAAGTACAGCAAATTCTGCCATTTCAATTTCAATGAATATACAATAACTTCTTCCAACCGCAACAATATTTAAGTTAACCTTTATTTACAATGTTTAAACTGGTACTGTTGCCTTGTTCATGTTCATGTTGGGTTTTTTTACATTAAATTTGGGTCTTCGTCGATACCATACTTATTCCAGACGTTCCGTATCAGAGGACATTTCAGGCAATTCCTCTGCACTTCTTGTATCATTATATCTTCATCACGGTGACAAGAATAACAGTATAGTACCATTAAAATTCATAGAATAAAACAACAAATCGCTGAAGAAGTCATGTTTACAAAATGTCAAAATGAGCCAAAGACCAAAAAATGACAAGGACAGTTAAGCGTCTTTTATGGAGACAAAAACTATATTCCTAAAAAGTCTTTGGGGTTCTTCAATCGAAATAATAGCAAGCTAAACTAAATGAGATTATTATAAGGGCTAAATCTCGTCTGTACTAGCCAAATTTAACAAATTTAAAGTTGTTTATAAAAAAAATATATATCATGAATGATGGTTAATTACGTTTTTCGGGTTATCAGTTAGACCGCATGGTTTTATTATTACAATAGGAAAACACCCGAGACGTGAAATCGCATGGTTCTATTATCATAGGTAAACATCAATCGTAACTACTCGGCCATTCTCGCTATGCAGTACAACCAGAAAAGCCGAGTAGTTCCGATTGAGGTAAACATCCGAGACGTCCCAAAAATATATAGGTGCTCCTATTATTGGAGGAACATTACACAGTTGTGTACACACACGTGGCGGCATGGAACACGATCGGAAATTCATTTGACGATATCTAAACGTTTCGAAACGAAGTGAAAAGTATCGTGCGCCACGTGGGCGCTTACATTTGTCACTGTATGCGCCATTTCTTGTTATATTATATTATGCGCTATAGGCGCAGGGGGCACGTCCTTCCCGATCACTGGTTTGACAAGAACACAAACGGACGCTTAAAATTAGTGGTCTGCCAACTTTATTTGCAGTCGGATGACCTTTTCAGGAGAATCTTCCTTCATAACAGGGGGAACAATATGTTTAACCTATCAAACAGAAATGAATTTAAATCGGGACCACCACCCTCCAGAATACAATTATGTTGAAAACCCCCCACCTATGGAAAAAAATATCGTCGGCGTTCCGCCCCTCCCAGGTAAATTTTACTGGAATAGCCCTTAGTCTTTTGGTTTCATTTTGGTAAACTAATGAAACTAATAATCATATGATATTGTGTGCTAATTTATGACATACTTTAATTTCATGAAATCTTCTTTATCTGTGATTTCACCCTGATTTTTTTTGTCTAATTTAAGATTTTTTTTGCCATGAAATGAAGTCAAGTTTGAATGTAAAAGAATACAAAGGATGCTGAGCAAAAGTCATGAAACCAAGTTTATCTAATTTATTTAAATTGGTTTATTGTGGCATTATTAGTTTAAATTATGTTAGAACTTATGGATATTGATCTTTTCTGTCCCTTTTGAGACTAAAACAACCACATGAAAGAGTTTATTTTATAAATTGTGGATATGACAAAATCAGGTAATTCAAGATATTCATGGCCACACAGACATGGGGGATTCCACTGTACATCTCTGTCCTTCAAGCACTTATCTGGTTTATTTTGCCTTCAAACATTGATCTGATTTGTAAGTGCATGATATATAATAATCACTTACAGGTAAAAGAAAAATGTTCTTTTCTAGTTGACCAACACATAATGCCTCTTGGACAAAAAAAACATTAATGAAAATTGTTCTAGTTGGAACCTTTTTTGGGGGGTAATGCCTGTATATCTTGTGCCAAACATCTGTACAATTGTTTGTTAAAGATGACTTACAATTTAAGAATATGTTTTGTTCCAGTTGACCAACTGTTGATGGAATGATAGTCCATGGAAAATCAGACTTGTTCATAATGCCTGCAAATCTAAAGCCATTTTCTGGTAGATGACTAGTCCAGTTTGTGGCTGACTCTTATCATAGGGCTGCAGGCAGGAATGCATTTGTGAAGTTTATTATTTAATGGTTTCTACTTCTCATATTCAAATTTATTTTATTTATTTAGCTTTGCTATCCATCACATTCCATCTGAAAAGTTATTCTCCCTAGATGTAAAAATCAAGGCATGTTTTGAAGAGAATGGTACGGTATGCCTGTATGAATACACAGTAATGGAGGACTCCAATCTTCTGTATTCCCAGTGTGATCTCAATGTAGAAAGAGCTCCATTTAAAGGTATAAAATATAATTATTTTTGAAATCAATCAGTCAGTTACATTTTGATTATCAAATGATGATCTTGTTTATACTCAAATAAAAACTGTAGCTTTCTTAGGCAGTATATTAAATGTC
Organism: Mytilus galloprovincialis; assembly: GCF_965363235.1. Lineage (NCBI taxonomy): Eukaryota > Metazoa > Mollusca > Bivalvia > Mytilida > Mytilidae > Mytilus > Mytilus galloprovincialis. The sequence goes on along the minus strand of NC_134850.1, from coordinate 38,740,773 downwards.
ATTATTTATCAACTGGAAACTAAAATCAAAAATATAATAAGCATTTGTAAAAAAAATATACATTATTTATATGATATAAACAAATATCTGTTTCATAGATTTATAAAATTAATTCTAAAGTGTTGCCTGACAGTTTCTCTGCTGCAAGGGCTCAAAGGGATGACATCTAGATCTGTTCTCTTGGGTTGTCTGCATTGTCAATGATTGTTCTTTTCACACTGTAAATCTTTAAATCCTGGCAGTCATCATAAATTCACCAAGACTTGTACTGAAATTATTACATATAATAATTCTTCTACAGGAGATAAAGATGTGCACATATTAATCCACATTACTAGTCCCCCCCCCCCAATCCTCCCTATATATTGCTCCTTATTCTATTTAGGGACTATGTTGCGAATACTTACATGCTTTCCCTTTTGGGGCCCGAACCAAACGCTGAAAAGATACAGTGCAAATGAAGCATCTGTTTTACACTAATCAGAGATCAGTAATCAAGGCCCCAAGATATGTTAACCGGTTCTTAGTTAGAAGTATAAACTGAACAAACACAGGTTTGGGACATTAAGAACCACAGTTTAATATTTTCTTTGCATATCAATAAAGCAATACATGTTAACATAATTACAAACAAAGCAAATTCCAGTTGAAAATCTGTGGTACTCCTAACACAAAGTACATAATAACTGTGAGTTCTTTTGAAAACGTTACTACTCTACTTATTAACAATATATTTTAATAAAAGGCTGAAATGACATAACAATAAAGTAAAAACTATCCTCTAGGGAGCAGAGGGTGGGAATAAGTAGTTTCCCAGAAAATTCGAATGTCTGCTCAAAGCAAGCGTTGCTTTCAGAATAATTATGTGCTTGTGCCTAAAACAAAAGCCCTGTTAATTAAGCGCTGATTGGTTAATTCAAATGCAGTGTTAATTTTGATTGGTTAATTAGGATAATCTCGAAAAGCAATTAGTAAACAAGATTTCACATGCAGCAGCAACTGGGAACCCCCAAGCTGATTGGACCAAATAGCAGACAGGGATTCCCAATTAAAATTATATGTACCGGCATTGCACAAAAACGTATTGTGTATTAAAAATCTATTTATACAAAATAGTTCCGTTATTTTAGATCTTCATGGTTTTAAGGTTTTTCATACAAGAACATGGGACTAAATAAATTTGTTTATATAATTAGGAGACAGAAGGTACTGCATTGTAAGACTGTCACATATTTATTTAGTTATGACAGAAATTGAATATATATTATCAGTGATTAAATTCTGAGAATTAAACTATTTCTGAATTTCAGGAATTTCGTTTGATTTATGGCAACAGACTGAATGTTCATCACCTGCTACAAGTAGTAAGTTTTAATTTAAAACATCATAAACCAAGCAGTAAATATGGGCTCAAAATATTAAGCAGGCATGCATTGATTGTATTCTGTACATTCATGTATTCTTTACCATTTGTTTATTTTCCAACCAACATTTCATGAAATTATGCTAGTTTAAGATTTTAAAATTAACAGCAATATCTATTACATTGTCCAGGTAAACTATTTTTGATGTGCACATTGTTTTAAAGAAAAGATAGGATGAGATACTGACATTTATTGGTATTGTTTAATGCATGATTGGCTTTTTTATGCCCCACCTACAATAATAGAGGGGCATTATGTTTTCTGGTCTGTGCGTCGGTTCTTTTGTCTGTCCGTTCGTTCATTTGTCTGTCTGTTCGTACGTTCGTTTATTCTTTCATCTGTCCCGCTTTCGGTTAAAATTTTTGGTCAAGGTAGTTTCTGATGAAGCTGCAACTCCAATCAACTTGAAACTTAGTACACATATATATGCATGTTCCTTATGATATGATCTTTCTGTTTGTAAAGCCAAATTTGACTTGTGACCCCATTTTCACAGTCCACTGAACATAGAAAATGGAAGTGCCAGTTTCAGGTTAAAGTTTTTGGTCAAGGTAGTTTTTGATGAAGTTGAAGTCCAATCAACTTGAAACTTGTTCCCTATGGTATGATCTTTCTTAATTTTATTGTCAAATTAGATTTTTTACCCAATTTCAATTGAACATGGAAAATGATAGTGCAAGTGGGGCATCTGTGTACTTTGGACACGTTCTTGTTTTATAAGTTTGACAGCTTAATAATAATGAAAGGTATAAATGCTTATCTTCTCAATTTCTCGAATCATGTGTTTTAATCCTCCTTAATTTATCACCTATAATGGTTTAATTGATTCTATGTTGTTTTAGCTTGTAGCTTGAGTGTAGCATCTACCAGTTGTTCTGCTACACCTGACTGTCAAGGTATAACATGCTGTCTGCCATTAACTTTTATAAATGGAGAAAGAAATATCAACGTGACGTTCCATTTTATTTCCTGCACCATATTAGAATATAGTGTTGAAAGAAAACTGTGGCAGAAAACTCTTGAAAAAGGTAAATGGAACATTGATCAGAATAGAAACAAAACTTTATTTTATGTTTCAAATAAATTGTCTGAATTTACAGTAGCTAGAATTTAAATTTAGAAAACAATCCTTTGAGTTTATATATTTCGTATTGTCAAGTCATGACTCTAAAAGCTTGGAGACTGCAGTATTTTGCATTTAGTTGGTCTGAGACCACCATTGTCGTCCCTTGATTTTCGTTGTTCACAAATATAGTCCCTAGTGTTGACAGTGGGTTACTTGCCATTAATTTTTATACCCCTTCCAAATTTATTTCTCCATGTTTAATGCCTCAAATTGCAAGTAGGGGGGGGGGGGGGGGGTGAAATTACACTAAAAAAATTTGGGTCCAGAATTTTAAAGGAAAATAGTGATTTGGTCCAGCTGAAAAAGGTTTAAAATTAGCACTTCAGAAGCTGTCAAAAGATTTCAAGACGCCCTAAACATAAAATTGTCCATATTTTTAGTTAGAGACAGGAAGTTTTCTATAATTTTGATATAATTTCTTTGAGAAAGCGCAGGTGGGATTTTTTTTATTTTCATTTATGTTCTAAAAGAAATGCACTACAAAATAATTGTGGTCTCAGACCTAATTATTAAAAATATTTACGAGGGTGAGCAGGGCATGCTCCAAATCCCCCTTGAAAGTTTGCACTCACCAATGATATTACTGAAAAATTGGTTAATTCTGCCAAAAGACTGAAATAGGGGTAAAACCGTCCTAGTTATATCTCATAATACTTTTCAATATTCAAGGCGAAGATTGTGTTGGTAGGTAATATAACATTGAAATGAAAGAGTGATTCCACCTGATGAGGAGAAATAAATTTTGAGTATTTTTTTAATTTTTAATAAAACTTGAAAATTGCTTTGCTCATTAATGAAGGCCGTACGGTGACCTATAGTTGTTAATGTCTGTGTCATTTTGGTCTCTTGTGGACAGTTGTCTCATTGGTAATCATACCACATCTTCTTTTTTATATGAACAGCATTTCAATAGCAATGTGGTATGAAAACAAGCTAAGCTTGATATGAGGTTACTACCAATATGTTTAAGACATTAAAGAAAACAAATATTTATTATTTTTTTTATTGTAATTAGGTAAAGTGGTGACAGAGAATATAGGTGATGCTTTCCAGTATAACTATACCATAGCTACAGGGCTCAATCCAACTACATATGTGGTAACAATTGACCTACAAGTTTGCTATCTTGCTGGAGAATTCTGTAAAACAACATCATTATTGAAAGCAGAAAATGTGAAATGTTCATCAACAACAAGAAGGAAAAAGAGACGACGAAGATCTATCACAGAGTATGTTATAAAATAGAAATACAGTTGAATGTTACCAAATTGTAGACTTTACTACTGCAAACTATGCATTTGGATAACTCAAATTTGTCAACCTATGACAATGAAAATGTAGGTCATGACCTGCATTGAAGAATGAAATCTCAGGTCATAACACGTACACACTTTATCGAGCTGAATTTCAGTATTTAGGGGACATTTTTCTTATGATTTAAATCAAACAGTTTCTGAAACATGTTCACATGTAAATTCAGAAACTATTGCAATGTTTTTTTTATTTCAAAAAGTGTGACATGTTTATAATTGCAATAATTTTAACTCGCATTTAGATATTTTGTATGAAATAAATAGGATTTTTCTCAATATTTTTTAGTCTAGAATGACAAAATTGCAATGATAAAAGCAAGCAACAATTTCTGAATTTACAGTTTTTGAATCAAATTAGATTGTATGATTCATATTAAGTCTGATTTCATTCTCCTCTATCTTAAACAAGATATTTTATACTTCTGTTTTTGTTTTTAGACCATCTGTAACCAATTTTAAAGATAGTATCAGAATGTTGATAGAACAACAAGTTTCCTCAGAAGGAATAGAGAAATATCTTGAAGAAGTAAAGAATTTTGAGGTATGACTACAGTAAATTATACTGTTTCTTCTTCTTCCGAATACGGGAGTAGACTCCTAGGTAGGAGTGTAAAACTTCCCGGAACTTGTGTGCTATGTACATATGGACTTAATTAAAAAAAATTATGACAAAGAAAAATAGTTGCCGGTCTGATATAAAAATGAGAAGATGTGGTATGAATGATACAACTCTGACACCAAATGACATAAAAGTTAATAATTGTAGGTCACTACAAAACCCATTGAGGATAGTCAGCTATAAAAGACCCTGAAATGTCAAATGTAAAACAATTCAAACGAGAAAACTGATGGCTTGATTTATAGTAAAAAAGCACTAGCGAATTTTAAATAGGATAAAAAACAACCACTGAATAACAAGCTCCTTACCTTAGACAAACACATACAGAATATTATATGGCATGGATAAACATGCATATTAGCTGCCACCCAACTTACCTGATACATTTTAGTTGTAATTACTATTCAAAATAGAAAAATAACAATACACAGTGATTGTTATCAGAATATGAGCACTTTCAGTAATTTCCTTCAGCTGAGTCAAATACAAGAGAATCTCATTGGAGCAGTTCTACCAGGGACAGACACAAAAACAAGTGTAAAGTCTGCAATGAAAGCTCTTGGATGGAACAATCCTGCTACAATAGCTATTGCTACTGACATAGATACCACTGTATCTGTAACTGGAGGTAAATTTCAAAACAAATCAGCTATCAATATAGATTTATTATGTATCCGGTTTTTTTTTAAAGGAAACTCTGTTTATTGGAATGCCAAATCTTTATGTGCACTTATAGAAAAAACATTTGTATACCACCATGCCTCCCACTGCATTTTGGGTTAATTCAAAAGTTGCTGTTAAATTCACTGTATCAAGAGTTTTGACCCTTTGCAATTGACAGAAAGAAAAAAAAATTGTACATAGATTGCAAACTTTTAAATGAAATGGAATGAATATTATTGCTGTTATGGCTATGTTTTTACAATTAATTTTTTTATGGTTAACTACTACTCTTTTTTATACGCCCGTCAAAATTTTGACGGGACGTATTATGGTATACAAATGTCATGTGTCCGTCCGTCTGTCTGTCCGTCCGTCTGTCCGGCGTAAACATGTCGTACCGTAACTTGAGAACGACTTATCCAAATTTCATGAAACTTAACATAGTTGTTTCTTATGATGGTCAAATGATCTGTATACTTTTTGGTGAAAATAAGATTAAAACTTTTTGAGTTACGGCACTTTGTAACTAAAACAGGGCAGTGTTTTTTTTCACATGTCGCACCGTATCTCAAAAACGATTCTTGATTATGGCTTAAAACTTTAAACACTTCTTAGTTATATTAATCTTAATATCTGTATACTTTTTGGTGATGATTCAAAATTTTGTTTTTGAGTTATTGAGTATTTTGTAAAAAAGGGGGAGGTTTTTATTACATGTCGCACCATATCTCAAAAACGATTTATGATTATTGCTTAAAACTTTACACACTTCTTTGTTATATTAATCTGAAGATCTGTATACTTTTTGGTGATGATTCAAAATTTCATTTTTGAGTTATTGAGTATTTTGTAAAAAAGGGGGAGGGTTTTTTACATCATCATCATGTTGTGCCGTATCTCAAAAACAATTTATGATTATTGCTTAAAACTTTACACACTTCTTTGTTATATTAATCTAAAGATCTGTATACTTTTTGGTGATGATTCTAAACTTTATTTTGGAGTTGTTGAGTATTTTGTTAAACAGGGGAGTTTTTTTTTACATGTCGCGCCATATCTCAAAAATATCTTATGATTATTGCTTAAAACTTTATACACTTCTTTGTTATATTAATCTAAAGATCTGTATACTTTTTGGTTTTGATTCAAAATTTTATTTTAGTGATATTGAGTTTTTGGTAAAAAAAAAACAGGGTTGGGGGTTTCACATTTCCCGCTGTGTCTCAAAAACAATATATGGTTATTGCTTAAAACTTTCTCAGAAACTATTTATGATTATTGCATAAAACTTCCACACAAAGACGTCGGGCGTATCATGCACTCATGGCGCAGCTGTTTATTCAGTAAGAGTGATTGTAAACTTTAAATTGATTAAGTAGAGCACAACTCCTACAAATGAGAGACTGTTTCTGTAAAGATTTTTTATTTTTTATGATTATATGGTGATCTCAATATATCTTGTATTGTTAGATTGCTGAAACAATAACGTCATGTTCATTTTTAGCTCACCTGGCCCGAAGGGCCAAGTGAGCTTTTCCCATCACTTTGTGTCCGTCGTCTGTCGTCGTTAACTTTTACAAAAATCTTGTCCTCTGAAACTACTGGGCCAAATTAAATTAAACTTAGCCACAATCATCATTGGGGTATCTAGTTTTAAAAATGAGTCCGGTGACCCGGCCAACCAACCATGATGGCCGCCATGGCTAAAAATAGAACATAGGGGTAAAATGCAGTTTTTGGCTTATAACTCAAAAACCAAAGCATTGAGAGCAAATCTGACATGGTGTGAAATTGTTTATCAGGTCAAGATCTATCTGCCCTGTAATTTTCAGATGAATCGGTCAACCCTTTGTTGGGTTGCTGCCTCTGAATTGGTATTTTTAAGGAAATTTTGCTGTTTTTGGTTATTATATTGAATATTATTATAGATAAAGATAAACTGTAAACTGCAAAAATGTTCAGCAAATTAAGATTTACAAATAAGTCAACATGACCGAAATGGTCAGTTTACCCCTTTAGGAGTTATTGCCCTTTATAGTCAATTTTTAACCATTTTTCGTAAATCTTGGTTATCATTTACAAAAATCTTCTCCTCTGAAACTACTTGGCCAAATTAATCCACACTTGGCCACAATCATCTTTGGGGTATCTAGTTTAAAAAATGTGTCCGGTGACCTGGCAATCAAATCAAGATGGCCGCCACGGCTAAAAATAGAACATAGGGGTAAAATGCAGTTTTTGGCTTATAACTGAAAAACCAAAGCATTTAGAGCAAATTTTACAGAGTAAAATTGTTTATCAGGTCAAGATCTATCTGCCCTGAAATTTTCAGATGAATCGGACAAACCGTTGTTGGGTTGCTGCCCCTGAATTGGTAATTTTAAGGAAATTTTGCTGTTTTTGGTTATTATCTTGATTATTATTATAGATAGAGATAAACTGTAAACAGCATAAATGTTCAGCAAAGTAAGATTTACAAATAAGTCAACATGACCGAAAAGGTCAGTTGACCCCTTTAGGAGTTATTGCTCTTTATAGTCAAATTTTAACCATTTTTCGTAAATCTTGGTTATCATTTTCAAAAATCTTCTCCTCTGAAACTACTTGGCCAAATTAATCCAAACTTGGCCATAATTATCTTTGGGGTATCTAGTTTAAAAAATGTGTTAGGTGACCTGGCCATCAAATCAAGATGGCCGCCACAGCTAAAAATAGAACATAGGGGTAAAATGCAGTTTTTGGCTTATAACTCAAAAACCAAAGCATTTAGAGCAAATCTGACATGGTGTAAAATTGTTTATCAGGTCATGATCTATCTGCCCTGAAATTTTCAGATGAAACAGACAACCCGTTGTTGGGTTGCTGCCCCCTGAATCTGTAATTTTACGGAAATTTTGCTGTTTTTGGTTATCTTGAAAATTATTACAGATAGAGATAAACTGTAAACGGCAATAATGTTCTGCAAAGTAAGATTTACAAATAAGTCAACATGACCGATATGGTCAATTGACCCCCTAAGGAGTTATTGTCCTTTATAGTAAATTTTTAACAATTTTCATAAAATTTGTAAATTTTTATTCACATTTTCCACTGAAACTACTGGGCCAAGTTCATTATAGATAGAGATAATTGTAAGCAGCAAGACTGTTTAGTAAAGTAAGATGTACAAACACATCACCATCACCAAAACACAATTTTGTCATGAATCCATCTGCTTCCTTTGTTTAATATTCACATAGACCAAGGTGAGCGACACAGGCTCTTTAGAGCCTCTAGTTTTTTATATATTTACAAAAACCTGTAATTAATATATATTATAAACTTCCTTTAGGTGAAATGATGACAAATATGTTAGGGAGTACCACATCAGATATACCAGGAAGAACTAAACAGGCATATGTAGTTGGTCATGGTTTGACAAATGAAGGGGTAAAATTGCTTGGACAAAAGCTGGCTAACATGACAATTGGAGATATAGAAAATCTGCTAGATGTAAAGAATGTAGATCCGGTGGAAATTATAAAGCTTATGGATCAGCTTAGAGATTTGTTCAGAGCTCTTGTAAGTTTTTTAGTTATTAATTATGTTTTCTGGTCTGTGCGTCCCTCCATCCGTTTGTCCCACTTCAGATTAATGGTTTTGGGCGAGGTAGTTTTTATACGCCCGTCGTCTTTTAGACGGGGCGTATTATGGTATACCGTTGTCCGTCCGTCCGTCTGTCCGTCCGTCCGTCCGTCCGTCCGTCGTCCACACTTCGGACAATAACTCAAAAACACTTTCACCAATTTCCATGAAACTTAAGTGAATTGTTTATATCTATTGACGTAAGCTCCCTTTCGTTTTTTTTTTAATTTCAGATTTTAAGTTTTGGATTTATGGGGCTTTATTCATAAAAAAGGGGGGATTTTCAACACTTCGGACAATAACTCAAAAAGGCTTTCACCAATGTCCATGAAACTTTGGTGAATTGTTTATATCTATTGATGTAAGCTCCCTTTCAATTTTTATAAATTTCAGATTTTAAGTTTTGGATTTATGGGGCTTTATTCATAAAAAAAGGGGGATTTTCAACACTTCGGACAATAACTCAAAAAGGCTTTCACCAATGTCCATGAAACTTTGGTGAATTGTTTATATCTATTGATGTAAGCTCCCTTTCAATTTTTATAAATTTCAGATTTTAAGTTTTGGATTTATGGGGCTTTATTCATAAAAAAAAAGGGTGATTTTCAACACTTCGGACAATAACTCAAAAAGGCTTTCACCAATGTCCATGAAACTTTGGTGAATTGTTTATATCTATTGATGTAAGCTCCCTTTCAATTTTTATAAATTTCAGATTTTAAGTTTTGGATTTATGGGGCTTTATTCATAAAAAAAAAGGGGATTTTCAACACTTCGGACAATAACTCAAAAAGGCTTTCACCAATGTCCATGAAACTTTGGTGAATTGTTTATATCTATTGATGTAAGCTCCCTTTCAATTTTTATAAATTTCAGATTTTACATTTCCGTGTTATGAATTTTTATGTTTAAAAAAGGGGGGATTTTCGAATTTTGGGACAATAACTAACACTTTCACAAAATTTTATGCAACTTTGATAAATTGTTTATATCTATTGACATAAGCTCCCTTTTCATTTTTATAAATTTTAGATTTTACGTTTTCTTAAGTAATGAATTTTTATACCTAAAAAAGGGGGATTTTATGAAACTTTGGTGAATATATTAATGTAACATCTCTTTTGATTTGTATATATATTTCTAGTTGATCATATAAATTCATTTAAAGCATAAAAGACAAGTTAAAAGAGCAACGGGCGTATCATGCGCTAAAGCGCAGCCCTTTATTTATTATGGCCCCGCAACGAAGTTGTCAATGCCATATAGTTTTACCCTTGTCCAAAAGTCCAAAATTCCGTCATTCCGCAACAAACCATTATACAGATTTTTTTTCTAAACACCTTCCGATATTGGGCTGATTTTTAATATGTAAGTTAACCATGATGAGTTACAGATTAAGTTTAAGTTTTCGTTCCGCTCTGCTAATTTTTGCTGAAATTACAGGCTTTGGACTAACAATTTGTTAAAAATCACAGTTATATGGACTTTTTTTCTAAACGCTTTCAGATATTGGGCTGATTTTTGGTATGTGAGATTACCATGATGAGTTACAGATCAAGTTCAAGTTTCTTTCCGCTCTGCTAATTTTTGCCGAAATTACGGGCTTTGGACTGTAATAATTTGTTGAAAATCACCGTTATACAGACTTTTTTTCTAAATGCTTTCAGATATTGGGCTGATTTTTGGCATGTGAGTTAACCAAAATGAGTTGCAGATCAAGTGTACGTTTTGTTCCGCTCCGATAATTTTTGCCGAAATTCTGGGCTATGGACTCTGATAAATTGTTGAAAATCACAGTTATACAGACTTTTTTTCTATACGCCTCCAGATATTGGGCTGATTTTTGATACGGAGACTACCATCATGTTTGTGTCCACATGTGTTATTGAAATTGAAGATTTTTCAACTTTTTGAAACAGGGCCATTCGTGTCGCTTTGACACTTCTAGTTAAGTTAAAGTTCAATTAACTTGTTTCTAATGGCGTGATCTGTCTGATTTGAATGCCAAATTAAAGTTTTGACCCGATTTTCAATGCTATTGAACATAGAAAAAGATAGTGTTAGTGGGGTATCAGTGTACTATGGACACATTCCTGTTGTTCATACATGTTTATATTGTAAATCTTTTATTTCAGACATCAGAATTTTTGGGGAAAATACTTGGAGGAGGATCAGATGTTTTCAAATCAGAGGATCTTGTTATGTGGGGAGAAATTCCTCTTCCAAGAGTACCGGTATCTAAAAAAATTAATTATCCTAAAGATGGCCCCAAAATAATTCCTATTGGTGGATTTATTAATCTTGCCTATAGTAAGTATTTTTATTATAAAATAAGGGGCCTTGGTGGCTGAGTAGTCTAAGTAGTTACTACTATAATCAGTAACCAGTCAACACTGAGGTTGTGAGTTCGAACCCCGCGCCTGCTGGTGCACTCGACTCCAATCTTAATTGACTAGGTTTGTCAGTTTTCCTATCGAAGGTCGGTGGTTTTCTCCAGGCACTCCAGCTTCCTCCACCAATAAAAACTAACGCCACGAAATAGCCTAAATGCCATGCTTATAAATGGCGTTTAAACACAAAAAATCAAATCAAATTATAAAATAATGAAATTAAGACACAAACCTTAACTTTTTTGAAATACAATTAAACCCTTATTTAGTTATCCATAAGTGTGGGATAAGAACTTGTTATGACTTGTATAATTGATAACAAGAACACAAAATAAATTATTCTGCATTAAGAAATTGTTTGAGTTACTGAAAGCAAGCTGAAATTATTTAACCTGAAAGCAATAAATCATGCAGTTCGTCACTGTGAAAGTATTTCATTCATGAATTTGTCATATAGAAAGGAACCATACAAAGTATAAAATAACAGTATCAAAATTGTACTAAGTACCCAATTTGCATCCATTTTGCGTAAAAAGTAAATTAAATCTTGGAGACTGTGTATTTTAATTCGCTCATTTACGGGACATATTATGGTATACAGTTGTGGTCCTTCCCCATCAACATGTCAGACAGAACTAAAAAGAAGCTTTAACCAATTTGCACGAAACTTGGTGAATGTTTTATGTCTATTGACGAGCAGTCCCTTTTCATTTTCATAAATATGAATTTTACGTTTCCAAGTTACAGGGTTTTATTCATTTATTAAAAAAGGGAGGTTTTCCAGGTTTGGGACAATAACTCAAGCAATGCTTTGAGCAGTTTTCATGAAACTTTTTTAATTTTATATCACTTCATACTAAAAACCTTTCATTAAAGCAATTTGTTGAAATATTTTACCAATTGTGGAAGAAGAATTAATGCTTCATATTTTGGACTATCAACACAACATCATTGGTTAGTAATGAAGGCGAAACACTTCAATCAACAAAAATAAGGTAATCCACAGTGTATGATATAATGTTGGTTTGAAGTCAATTTCCTTGAAATAGACACACTTTCAACCTAATGTGCCTTCATAATTACTTTTATCGCATTAGTACGTACCCATCTGTTGTTTTTTGCAGGAGTTGGTATTGGTCTATATTTTGGTATAAAATTTAGAGCAGGGCTCAACATTTTGGAAATGAAAGGAATTGCAGAAGTTGTGCCATATGCAGGAGTAATGGCTTATGCCGAAGTAGGGCTTGGAATTGGTCCTTTGTTTGGCAAACTGAGAGTGGAGGGACAGATAATGGATATGAAGTTTCCCACCAGAGCAGAAGTGACATTCTCTAAGTTTCCACTGGATGTTGGGTAATAATTCTCTTCATTACAAATATCTGTCTTCAGAAACTGTAAATTGTTTTTCACTATAGACATATAACAATCACTGAGTGTTCTCTAAAGACATGACTGAACATGCACTACGTATGCAACATACAATACCATTGATTGCACACAACTGCAAAACATACACAGTTTATGATTTGAAGAAAAATTATTAGAATATTTGAGAAACAGTTTTTTAAATTTCTTTTTTTTTTTTTTTAGAATTACTATGAACTTGGAGCTGACACCCTTAAAAATAAGAGTACTGGCATTAGTCACTATAGAGATAAAATTTTGGAAATTATCAAAAACCATAGTTTTGTACAAAACGACTCTCTGGTCTTATTCGACTCCAACCATAAGAGCAAAGATCATTGACAAAAGGAAGGATGAAAAAGATCAAACGGCACCAGCGATTGAAGAATTTATTGACAAACCTGGCAGTGGAAGGGTAATTAATATACTTGTTATATGAAATCTAGATGTTGTTTTTTTTGGCTTTTTTTTTCTATTGTATCAACAAAGATTGCATCTACATGTATTAAAGATAATATTATAAATTTAACCCATTTGAGGAAGTATTTTTGTCCCACTTTTTTAGCTCACCTGGCCCAAAGGGCCTAGTTTGTGTTCGTCGTCGTCCGTTGTCGTTAACTTTTACAAAAATCTTCTCCTCTGAAACTACTGGGCCAAATTAAACCAAACTTGGCCAAAATCATCATTTGGGTATCTAGTTTCAAAAATGTGTCCGGTGACCTGGCCAACCAAACAAGATGGCCGCCATAGCTTAAAATAGAACATAGGGGTAAAATGCAGTTTTTGGCTTATAACTCAAAAACCAAAGCATTTAGAGCAAATCTGACATGGGGTAAAATTGTTCATCAGGTCAAGATCTATCTGCCCTGAAATTTTCAGATGAATTGGACAACCCGTTGTTGGGTTGCTGCCCCGGAATTGGTAATTTTACGGAAATTTTGCCGTTTTTGGTTATTATCTTGAATATTATTATAGATAGAGATAAACTGTAAAAAGCAATAATGTTCAGCAAAATATGATCTACAAATAAGTCAACATGACCGAAATGATCAGTTGACCCCTTTAGGAGTTATTGCCCTTGATAGTCAATTTTTAACCATTTTTCGTAAATTTTAGTAATCTTTAACAAAAATCTTCTCCTCTGAAACTACTGGACTAAATTAATCCAAACTTAGCCACAATCATCTTTGGGGTATCTAGTTTATAAAATGTGTCTGGTGACCCGGCCATCCAACCAAGATGGCCGCCATGGCTAAAAATAGAACATAGGGGTTAAATGCAGTTTTTGGCTTATTACTAAAAACCAAAGCATTTAAAGCAAATCTGACATGGGATAAATTTGTTTATCAGGTGAAGATCTATCTGCCCATAAATTTTGAGATGAATTGGACAACCCGTTGTTGGGTTGCTGCCCCTGATTTGGTAATTTTAAGGAAATTTTGCTGTTTTTGGTTATTATCTTGAATATTATTATAGATAGAGATAATTATAAACTGTAAACAGCAATAATGTTCAGCAAAGTAAGATTTACAAATAAGTCAACATGACCGAAATGGTCAGTTGACCCCTTTAGGAGTTATTGCCCTTGATAGTCAATTTTTAACCATTTTTCGTAAATCTTAGTAATCTTTTACAAAATCTTTTCCTCTGAAACTACGGGGCCAAATTAATCCAAACTTGGCCACAATCATCTTTGGGGTATCTAGTTTAAAAAATAAGTCCGGTGACCCGGCCATCCAACCAAGATGGCCACCATGGCTAAAAATAGAACATAGGGGTAAAATGCAGTTTTTGGCTTATAACTCAAAAACCAAAGCATTTAGAGCAAATCTGACATGGGGTAAAATTGTTTATCAGGTCAAGATCTATCTGACCTGAAATTTTCAGATGAATCGGACAACCCGTTGTTGGGTTGCTGCCCCTGAATTGGTAATTTTAAGGAAATTTTGCTGTTTTTGGTTATTATCTTGAATATTATTATAGATAGAGATAAACTATAAACAGCAATAATGTTCAGCAAAGTAAGATTTACAAATAAGTCAACATGACCGAAATGGTCAATTGACCCTCTAAGGAGTTATTGTCCTTTATAGTAAATTTTTAACAATTTTCATAAAATTTGTAAATTTTTACTATCATTTTCCACTGAAACTACTGGGCCAAGTTCATTATAGATAGAGATAATTGTAAGCAGCAAGACTGTTTAGTAAAGTAAGATGTACAAACATCACCATCACCAAAACACAACTTAAAAGCATGGAATCCCGAGGTCTCGAATTTAAAGAAATTTAAATCCCAACATCCTGAAATTAAAAAAAGAGAATTCCCGGATCCCGAAAGGATCAATCCCAAAATCCTGAGCTTAAAAATCTCAACCCAGGAGTCCCAATAAAGGTTCTACACCCCCCATTTTTCTTTGGTAGTAGTGATCAAAATGACTTCATATCTATATTACTATAAGTCAGAGACTTGGCCGTGATGAGTTGTAAGGAGTGAGCCTTTTCAAATGTGACACCTTCCCCTGTTTGAAATAAATTTGATTTTTTTTCAATTCGTTAAATGAATTTTATATTTTTCTTCATGTCTTGAAAATTAGAATTTTTGGCTATAAATCAAGTCCCGAAAAGTCAATTTAAAATCTAAGGCAACTATTCTTTCAATCTTATTCTTTGGAACCTTGGAACTTTATTAGTTACATTTTTTATGAAATAATAATCTAGGACACATACAAAACAGTTGTGCTGACAATAGTGAAAGATATTTTTAGATGTCAAGATCTCCTGGTCTTTACCTTATATTTTGTTAACTTTATGCATTCAAAAGAGAGTAGAAGCTTTCTCAGCACTGTGTTATGAAAAAAAAAAATTGGTATACAGACATAAACGCATAGCGATAACAGTAAAACAGGCATTAGCAACCTGATGGTAAATTGTAGCCAAGAAAAAAAGTTAAAATATAAAGATTTCATTGGTTTTAGATGCTGCTTTGCTAAATGGGCTCTCAATTTGGAGAAAGCAGAGCCTCTTTGAAAAACTTTTGCTTTGAAAATTATGTAAATTTAATTTAATTTCAGAAAAAGAGATCATCAGCAAAGTGTCTGGTTAGACAGATTCCATATGAAGATTACACTGAGCCCAAGTTTGAAGTGTCTATCCATGCTGGTGATGACAGAAGTGGTGTTAATCTATATCTGGATATAGGTACTATTCCTGGGGGAACAGATGTGTTAAACAAGAAAGAGCTGGCAGGTCCAGCTACAATATTGTCAGAGGTTAGTTGGGTTTTAATAATTATAAGTGTACACTCCTTCTTTTGGTTTGGCAGTCTGTCCATCCATGGTCATGTTATGTATTGTAATGTTCATTCTTGTTTTAAGTTAAATGGTATTTTATCTGACTGGTTCCCAGTTAATACTGGTATGAAAGAAGGGTGTATAATTTCAGATTATTTGACAGTTTCATTCTTGTTGAAGAAATTTTTGCAGGAGTTGTTTGCCTTGAACATAGCTATGAAAATAAGGAGATGTGGTATGATTGCCAATGAGTAAATATCCACCAAAATTCAAATGAAGAGCAGGTAATCCAAAACAGGCAACTGTATGGCCTCAACAATGAGAAAAATCCATACTGTATAGTCGGCTTTAAAAGGTTTTGACATGACATGTTGACATGTTAATTACTGTAAACCAACTTATTTTCGCGGCTACTTATTTTTCGCGTTTTCAGAAGTCAATTCAATTTCGCGGCTACTTATTTTCGCGATTAACACTCTCCCTAGAGTGTATTTTAAAATGGCCATAAAAATCCCCACTTCTATTGTCACTAATTAAAACTTGACCGAACGTGAACTGAATTCACGCACCTGTATAACTCCAAAATTGTTTATTCTTATCATTTAATTGTCAGTTTAAGGATGTCTTTACGGCAATATTTAATCAAACAAAAAACTAAAAGTGGAGAATTAGACAATGCTTTGGATTCATTACTGCCCGATCCTAATGTAGAAAAAGACGCTGAAACAGCGAAAACTGTCATCGTTGCAAATTCGTCAGTTAAAGATGTCTGCAGTCTCCTAACCGAAAAAGAAAACGTGGCGAATATTCAAATTATTCATCCGAGCAGAGAGCTAAAATAGCAAGATATGCTTGTGAACATGGGAATACCAGTGCTGCAAAACATTTTTCTAAATTGTTGGATAAAACAATAAATGAAAGTACTGTTAGATCTATGAAAAAACAATATATCGATGAACTGAACAAAACCCCAGAGAAAAAAATTGTGGAATTAAGCAGAAGTCCGAAAGGTCGCCCAAAATTACTTGGAAAATACGACGAAGAAGTAGTGGATTACGTCAAAAAACTTCGTGCAACGGGTGCAATAGTAAACAAACAAATTTTGATAGCCTGTGCTACGGGAATCTTGGAGCATAAGTGCAGAAGTATGCTACAGGAGAACGGTGGACATATTGCTCTTCATAGATCTTGGGCCGAGTCTTTTCTTAGGAGAATAGGTTTCGTTAAACGGAAAGGGACAAAAGCAGCACGGAAAATGCCTGCTAATTTTGATGAACTTAGGGTAGAATTTCTCGCCAGTGTTTCAAAAATTATAAGTGAAAATAACATTCCCGAAGAATTAGTGATGAACTTTGACCAAACAAATATCAGTATTATTCCATGTGGGAATTGGACAATGGAGGAAGAAGGTAAGGTTTTTTTTTTATTTTGTTATGTCTTATTTTATTTTATTTTTATAGTAACGATCAATTCAGGGCAAACAAAAAAATATTTTGTTGATAATTTTTGTTTCTCATGATATCAATAATATTGATGATAATTCACTATATAAAACAATAAATGTAAAAAATAAAAAATATATAAAATCCATTTCCATTTAAATGACATTAAAATTGACCCTCCTTTGTATTTACAGGGTCAAAGCAGGTTGAAATTACTGGTCTCGAGGATAAACGCCAGATCACGGCTCTTTTAACATGCACCATGGCAGGGAATTTACTCCCCCCTCAACTACTGTATCAGGGGAAAACTGATCAATGTCACCCTCCAGTGAAATTTCCTAAAGGTTGGGATATTCATCATTCCGAAAACCACTGGTCAAACGAACAAACTATGTTGAGATTTGTTGACACTATTCTCTTGCCGTACATTCACGAACAACGTGACCGTTTAAATCTCCCACTTAAACAACCAGCTCTAGCAATATTTGATGTTTTTGCTGCTCATCGTGTTGAATCGTTCATTAACAAGTTACAGAAAGCAGGCATACTTATTAAATATGTTCCAGGAGGGTGTACTGGAGAGCTTCAGCCCCTTGATTTATCTGGTAATTCTCAGATTAAGGAGGTAGTGAAATCGTGTTTCACTGCATGGTATGCACAACAAGTTGGTACGCAATTGAAAGCTGGTAAAACTGTCAAAAACGTTGAAATCAATTTGAAGTTGTCAAACATAAAGCCAATACACGCTAATTGGATTATTCAAGCAATTCAAAAGGTGAAAGATCAAAAAGGTGTAATCCGTAACGGTTGGGTGAGAAGTGGAATGTTGACAGTCGATAAATAATTGATTATGTACACACCTGCGGCATGACTTACCTGAACAATTATGTCGTCTAATCTGTTTGTTTACATAATGATGTTTGTGTTTTTATTTCAATTTCCTTTCAGTAATAAAGTTTGTCATTTTCTCATCTTAAATTTTGTTACATGCCCCATTAGAATTCATGGACTTATTCGCGGCGATTTATTTTCGCGTTTTTTTAATGCTCGCGAAATTAGCGAAAAATAAATCGCTCGCGAAAATAAGTTGGTTTACAGTAATTTAAGAGAGAAAACTTAGAACCAGAATTACGCTTAATATATCAAAAATTAAAAAAAAAATGTGGCATACAGCAACCAACAACAACCACTGGAACACAGTCATTTAAAGAATGTAGCTGGGTTAAACATGTTTGGGAGGATGTATCCCTTTCCTTAACCTTTTATCAGTAGGACCATTGTGTCAAAATGAACAAATTGTAAAAGAAAAAATGCTACTGAGCACCCCAAAAACCTGTTTAATAGCTAAAAAGAAATGAAATACAACCATTATAATATTCTGTAACTGACAGCTAGTTCAAAGCCCAATTTTAACCAGTAGAAAAATCTTGTTTTCACAGATTGAAATATTGGTTTATTTTGTATTACCGGTAGGTTTTAAAAGCAACTGGTGTACCACTGTACCTAACTGTAACTGCAGAGAATGACTCTGGTCAAAAGTCCAAAGCTTCATGTTACCTATCAACATATGATATTACACCCCCTGGTGGGAGACTTGATGAAGATTACAAGACAACCAGTAACCCGTCAGTTATTAAAGCTTCAATAACAGTATATGAAGACTCAGAGCTTGTAGAAACAAAAGTGGCATTAGGTTATGGGAAGGACATATGGGGTGATCAGGTTGTTCCATGGAATGACGTCAGGCTAGACCAAGGCAACGTCAACCATGTTACAGCAGGTTTGTATGGGTTTTATTTTGATTTCTTCACATTCACACAATTTCATGGGAATTTTATTTATTAGTGGATAAAACCAGAGTGACAAACTTTTAAGCAGGCAATGCTGGAAAGCTGAATACAGGGTTTATCTGGCTTTGATCATGACCCCTTTTTTTATGGATTGTCGATAATATTAAGTTTTGTGATACATAAAGTAAAATTTTGATCTTAAAGTCTACCAACATAAAATTAAATCATAATAGTTAAAGCAAGCAAGACATTTTAACATGTGCGCTCTTATTGATAAATGTAATTTTCTTTAAAATTAGAGTCTGATCCTTTGAATAGACAAGTGATGGAGATGTTCACCAGTCAACGTAGAGGAAAGTTAGTTGGACCAAAAGTTAGTGAAGATTCTTTTCAACATTCACCTGGAGATTGTGCTAGAGCCTGTGCTGATTTACCTCCAACCAAATGTATGAGTTTTAACTACAACTCAGGAAATGGAATGTGTGAACTTGTTGAAGCAATCGAAGGACATCATTTTAAACTATCTCATTCAGGATATTTTTACCACTATGAAAGACTTGGTGTGGGAAAAACAAAGCAGTTTAATTTTGATCAAATTCAAATAGAACATCATGAATTAGTGTATGTCAATTTCCGTATTATTAATGACCTGGGATATTTGTCTTTTATTAACACTCAAGGTGTCCTTGTTGATTTGACTCCACCTACCACAGGTATGTATTCTTTATTTGTTGCTGAGTTGCTCATTTATTGTATCTTTATCACAGATAGATCTTAGTGTAACTAATTTATGAACATAAAAATACTATCAAAAGAAAATGTACTCCCTTTTATGCCCTTAATTGCCACTAGAAGATTTTGAAAATTTGTGAAAAATAACGGTTATAATAAAGACTCTTTTTTTAGGCACCATCAGACATTAGTTTGATTATTGAATATGAGTCTACTATGAGGATTTATATTAGTACAGGTCTAGTTTTCATTTAGTTACACTCCGCTGATTTGTGCCAAAATAGTGGTTTTGCAGGGGCGGATCCAGCCATTTTAAAAAGAGGGGGTTCCAACTATATACTCCCATTCAAATGCATTGATCGTCTAAAAAAAAGGGGGGGTTCCAACCCCGGAAACCCCCCCCTCTGGATCCACCAATGTTTTGGACTTTATTGGAAATTTTGTGAAAATAACAGTTATACAGACGGTCATTCTCAAATTTCAAAGCCTGAAAATGTCATAGGGATTTTTTGAAAGCTGTCCATTTGTTTCGTTCTGACACATTTAGTTTTGTAATTTAGTTTGATTTTATTCCTGAAATGTATAAAAGAAACACATTTACTTGAATTAAAATGAAACAAAAATAAGGTTCCTCATTTAATTATAAACTTGGCTGATTTGTATACTTCATAGATTGATTGCCCTACGGATTAAAAATATATCAATAATACAAGATTTCTATAATATTTCTGTGCTCTGCTTAAGTATTAAAGAGGTGTATACTGTACAGCAATCGGATGTATTAATGTAAATTGAAAGGTTATTTTATGTATAGGAGAAATTATAAATGCCAGCCAAGACTACCTTGAGCATGTTGCCTGTTTGTCACTTATCCCAGAAGAACACCGACCAGATTGGGTTATTCATTGTAGAGGGATGAATCCTAATGTTAAAAATCACAGGTTTGTTATTCAACTTACATTTAGTCGAGTCTTTTCTTATTCTGATATCTATCTTAGTATACATAGTAGCTTCTAAACTAAGGTCTACTTCCTTCAAATATGTATCTACTTACAAGTAATCTATTCATTTCAGATTAATTTAGGCAAAGGCATTTAATTCTTTTAAATTCTTTTTTTATGCCCCACCTACGATAGTAGAGGGGCATTATGTTTTCTGGTCTGTGCGTCTGTTCGTTCGTCCGTCTGTCCGTTCGTTCGTCCGTCCGTTCGTTCGTCCGTCTGTCCCGCTTCAGGTTAAAGTTTTTGGTCAAGGTAGTTTTTGATGAAGTTGAAGTCCAATCGACTTCAAACTTAGTATACATGTTCCCTATGATATGATCTTTTAAATTTTAATGCCAAATAAGAGGGTTTACCCCAATTTCACGGTCCACTGAACATAGAAAATGATAGTGCGAGTGGGGCATTCGTGTACTGGGGACACATTCTTGTTTTATGACTGATCCACCAGCACATTTTCCAAAAAAGAACAAGTTTCAGGCTTTCCATTGCATGTGACTGTATAAAATGGATAAATACAAATATCAGTTAAGAAGCAATTACTTTCAAATAGCGTTTTATTTTATACATAAACCAAATTGATTACACATTGACTGTTATGAGTTTGTTATGAAAATTAACCAATAGCAGGAGATTAAGGTTTTAACAAAATTGGTAAATTAAGAGTGCATTTGTTTCTAACTCAAAATTTTGTCATTAATGGCTATCGTTTAGTAAATGATAAGCTGCTAGATACAAATACATCGTTTAATAAACTTTATCAACCCTGTGTAGTGAGGCAGAAATAGATTACACTCACACACTGTAAGCAAACAGGTAAAAGTGCGGGAAATGAATAACCA
Source organism: Mytilus galloprovincialis (assembly GCF_965363235.1). NCBI lineage: Eukaryota > Metazoa > Mollusca > Bivalvia > Mytilida > Mytilidae > Mytilus > Mytilus galloprovincialis. Next base: position 38,719,114 of record NC_134850.1, on the reverse strand, counting down.
GGACTTTGCGAAAACAACACATGCTTGTAATTAAGTAAACGACAGATGCAGAAACAAATTTATCGTTTACACTTCTCAACAATAAACGATCAACGACTAAGCGACTATTTTGCGCGTATATCGTTTATGTGAAAGATGTCAACATTGACCAAAAGATGTAAGAAACAAATGGATTAAACAACTACTCGCATGATCATTTACATCGTTTAGGTTGGAAACAAATGCGCTCTAAACCTGCATACTGGCAAAATTTTGTGTATAAACAGGCAAGAATTTGGACTTTTAAAATGGTCATATTAAAGATATTTGCCAGAACAATTATTCTGGACTTGTAAAAGGAAAGTCAACACTTTGTATTCTGATCTGTCCTGAACTCAGATCTGCATTTTAACCCAAAAAGTGTATACAAAAAGTGCTTCTTTTTGAAAAGGAATTGGATTTTTTCAGATTGATAGTTGATGGCAAAGGATCAAAGGCAGTTTTTAATGGTAATGAGCCAATGACAGATCTTCAATACACAAGAATTAACACATACATAACAGGTAAGACAATAAATAACAATAAAAGAAGTTAAGATACCTGTCAATTAACCCTTATCCTGCGGATCTGACTCAAGATTTTAACAACTCTGAGGGGTCATCCGTGATACCCACGGGTTGTTAAATAACCAGGGAATTCCGAAAATGACCTATTTACATCCAGATTCTTGAGCCTTCAGACTGATTTCATAAATGATTTTCCTTTGACATACTGGCAAATTCGTAATTCTTCCTCGTAGCATTACGTTTGCGTGCATTACCATTACATTTGCGCGCAAAAATCATTACGTTTGCGCGCAACTTTTGATTACATTTGCGCGCATTTTTTTGACAGGTGAACTCAGGTAAAATACAGGTAATCATACTTATTCATTTATTAATTTGTTCAATTATTTACAAGTATCAGTACCCCTTCCGTAAGTCTTAAGTCTCCTAAGGCACCTATTTAGTAAGAATTCAATCAGTCCTAAAAAAATACAGGCAATAATGCTTATTTATTTATTAATTTGTTGAATTATTTACAAGTATCAGTACCCATTCCGTTAATATAAGTCTCCTAAGACAGGAAAAAAAGAGATAAAGCCGCATATTTTTTTTTTTTATTTTCAGATATATATTCCAACAAGTAAAAGGTGTATGCAAAATTTCAAGAAAACCTGTGACATAGCCAATTTATTGTAACTTGACCTTAAGTTATAACGGAGTTTATACTTGGTTATAGAATTCAATATGAACAGTACATAACTTGAATTAACAAACTATTTTCAAAATTAATAATTAATAATTGATAGTCATATCCGTTATGAAAATCCAAAAAAATATAGTCATTTATAATTTAAAATAATCTTTATTTATATTTTTACCTGAGATTACCTGTAAAATGAATGCACGCAAATGTAATCAAATGCTGCGCGCAAACGTAACACATTTTAATCCCCAAATGCGTGCAAACGTAGTGCGCCCTTTTTCCTGGACAAGAAATTCAACTAGCTGTGTAAACTCAAATCAAGTGACCCATTTCAGTACATGGCTTCACTTGACAGATTTGGTATCTAACACACTGTTAATTTACACCAATTACCTTAACTTTAGGTCATAAATAATATGTGTATTTATTTCATCTATGGTTTATGCGTTTGACAGCTAATTGGGATGGATTCAATGATAGAGAAAGTGGACTGTTAGGTTATACCATATATGTTGGAATGGCAGTTTGTGAGGACTTGATACATCCACATCATGATCCACACAAACATTTCTATGAGAAATCTCAGTGGACCCACAATGCTATGATTTATCCAATTCCTGCTCCATATGAAACACTGCCAGGTAAATATGTTCAGTAGTTTGGCATTGGCCATAGTTTAGTTTTTACAACTTTGATTAGTTTCCAGAAGATTATTCTATTGCTAATTTTAAGAAAACTTAAAATAGACTACAACTTTCTCAGTCAAAGTTCATCTTAGGTGATTTAGGTTTTCCTTTCCTTGCATCTTTGTTATAAAATTCATCATGTATTGATATAACTTTGGTTTTGAGTAATTGTGACAACAATATAAATGTATATCATTTTTAGATAATTAACACACAATTTCTTTTCAAGAAAAAGATGCATTTTGAAAAACTAATTACTAATTTTATTTTTTGTTTTATAGATGACAAGTATTATGTAACAGTTAGAGCTCTAAATGAGGTAGAATACGGAGGTCCACTAGCCACAACAGTTTGTCATTCGGCACCACTGGGAGTGGACAATTCACCTCCACATGTCTGGGAAATATATGATATTAGATATGATGAAAACACATATAACCTCACAGCTAAACATAACTCCAGGTACTTTTTATGATACTTTTGTATAATTCTTATGATTTGCATATCTATAAATACTTGAATTGGATTGGTCAATTCGAATTTTTCTCTTGGTTTACATTTCGATAAACCATGTTTCCGAAACTACTTTCGTAATCCGCTATTCATGCAAATTGGATTAAAAAACAAATGCATAACAGTTGTTTCTATTCTAATGCATATATTACACACAAAAATAAAATAAATGCACTAAAGCTTCGAAAATGTATAAAAATGAAATTTAAATAAAATTCTGCAAAATTTCATGAATGATTCTCGACTCCTAGGAGTCGAGATTAAGAATTGAACGATGGACACTAAGTGCGTGAATTTTTCTTGCTACCTGATTGGAAGATATCACGAGACGTGAATAATTAAAATTTATTGATTGGTTAGGACAATCCAAACCAAGTGAATGTCCTTCAATCCCGTAGAGTATCGGATTTGTCGTCTCTATTTTAGCAATTAGATTTTACACAGGTAACTTTTATCTATAAAAAGACGAATATTCTGGAGTAAACAACAACGTTAAACAATACTACAAGTTCATAATGTGTGACCTCATGTGTGTGGTAAAATTTGTTGATTGGTGCACGTGGCTATCCTAGTAAAGGAATTAATCTACAAAGCGAGAGCTCTTTCCATTTTCATCAGCTAAGAGTCGAATTTAGCACTTTTTGAAAGGCTATCGCTTGTTTGGCGAATTGTTTTTTTCGACAATTTTTGGATTTTAGAAAGTCAATATGGCAGCCAACTCCTTAGTTACGACCAGTCAGTTGTGCATGTGATGGTGATTGTAGTAGCCTTTACACAAAAAAATGTTAATAAAAAATCGCAAATATTTGGCCTAAGAATTATAAGGATTAAACACATTTTTTTCTAGACCTCTTAGAAAAAATGTGTTTATGGTGACTTGAGTAACACCGGTATCACTCAAATTGCAATGCTACCTTGACAGGTTAGTTTGTATTTAGCCTTGAGAATTGAAAGGTCAGTTTATCCCATTCATACAATAGAAGTTGATAAATTTGGCTTCATGCCATTTACCTTGTCCAAAATTAAGGTCACTTTATTGTTATTGTGATATTGGTAAAGTACAAAAGAACCCTATATTCTGACCAATACTTAAAACTTTGTGCATCTTGATTTAATTGTTAAAAATCTGCTAATGATGAATTTTAGGGGTTATTTCGGCCTTTTAATTGCATATTTCTTTACATGGTAGTTTTTTTTTCAGATATAAAAAAAAATATCTGCTTGACTTTATAGAAATAGACTATGCTTGCAGGTTATATATTACACTGTCTTGTTTTTTGTTTACACCAAATCTGACAGATTATTATTTAGTTGCAAAATATTTTAAATGAGAGCTGAAATTTGTTCTATCTTTAAATTATGCATTGAAGGTTAAAATAATCATAATGTGAACAAGAATGAAGAAAACATCTTGGTCCCCAAAAAAACATCAACCAGGATATAACATTCCAAATTTTAATTTATTTTACTAATATCAGTTGAAATCTCAAGCCACTGTTTTGCATGTTAACAATGTAGGTCATGTCCCAACAGAAAAATCAATAAATATGACAGTACAATGTACTCTTAGCCCAAACACATAAGGTCACTGTGAAATAGACATCTAGGGCAAGAAACAGTCAGTTATACCAAACCAGTTTGACTAGATGTGTCCTATATTTTGACAATGTAAATGACATGAGGACCTGCATGGGTTTTTTTAATATCTGTACTCTTTAAATTTTTAGGGCATTTTCTTTTAATAGCCTTAAAATTAACTCTCATTCTGTAAATTTCATATGAAAATGATTTTACTCTTTAGTCTTTCTGTTACAACATTATTTATCAATTCTGTACATTGATCATTATTATATCAGTATTGCATTACAGTTACCTAAGTTACCTTTTTATTTTGCACAGTTATTCTTTATACTTTTGCACCACATTAAATTATTCTCTATTCTTTATTTTGTTGTTCATTTTCTCTATTCTCTTTTTTTTGTTGCTATTACATGTATTCTCTATTCTGTAAACCCCATTCAGACCTTTAAAGGTAAACTTCTATTGTATGAATGGGATAAACTGACCTTTCAATTCTCAAGGCTAAATAAGTATTTATAGGCTAAATACAAACTTACCTGTCAAGGTAGAATTGTAATCTGAGTGATAACGGTGTTACTCAAGTCACCATAATCCTATAATGCCTCATGTTTGTCTGTTCGTTTGTCCTTCAGTCTGTCCCAGCTCTTAAACTTTTGGTCAAGGTAGTTTTTGATGAAGTTGAAGTTCAATCAACCTAAAACTTAGTAAAGATGTTCCCTATGGTATTATCTTTTTAATGTTAATGCCAAATTAGAGTATTGACCCCAATTTCACAGTCCACTGATAATAGAAAATGATAGTGGGAGTGGGGCATCATTCTACTGGACACATTCTTGTTTTAAAATCAAATAAGTAAACAAGTTAATTTTGTGGTTCTCTATTTTTGTTGCTTTAATTAACATTAGCTCTTTAGGTTCAAAACAATGACTACCCCAAACATTTTAAATTATAAAATCAAAATATAGGGATTTTAACACAATTTTGTCAGTACTATTTCTTCAGGGACAAAAAGGTCTTTGAAATGATTATTTGCATTGTTGAGTTATACATGAAAACAGTTGTTTGGCAAACAGGATTCTTTGAGACAGAAAAAAAATATATGATCTTGCCTTGTGCCAAAAGCTACAAACTTTAAAAAAAAAAAAAAAAAAAAAAAAAAAAGGAATTTAAAAAGAAAAAAATATACTGATATATGCTCAACAATAATCTTTATTTTTTAGCGATCCACATTCAGGATTGGCCTTCAATGATATATGTTTGGGAAGGACGAGGAGAGATTGTATTGAGATGAGATGGACCAGACTTTCATTTGATCCAAACATAACACTGGTTAGAAATCTAAATGACGGCGTTCCCATCTGGATGAAAATCCGTGCAGTTAATAATGGTACTTTTTATTAGAAATTTATTACCTAGTTTCATTAAAAATCATAGGAGAGACAGAGAAGTTTAGATCTTCTGTTAGCCCCAGATGGGCACATTTTATTCCAGTGTTCAACTGGGTGTCAGTAAAGTAAAATACACATAGATTTTTCCTTGAGAGCTTTAGGTATTGAAAAAGGCAAAAAATTACAATTAAAGATATATGAAACCGTAACACAGGTGACATATTGCTGTTAAATTCTGTGTCATTAGGTTTTTTTGTGGAAAGTTGTCTCACTGGCAATCATCCACAGGCACACCAGCCCAAGCTGAAAACTGATTAAACTAAAAGGTTATGTTGAACATTGCACTAGCAAAGAAAGTCTCAAAATGTCCTACAATGAACTGAATTATTGATTTATAAGATGACGTTACAATAGCAATAGCAATGGAAAGGTGCTTTTATTGCTGTTCTTCTCTCATTGTATTTTGACATTTATAGTGTTCATATTTTGACTGTTTTAGTTGAATTGCCTACTATTGGGGTTTCTGATTATGCCATCATTGTTGACAAGACACCACCGTTTGCTGGAGTTGTAATGGATGGGCCTATCTATGGGGAAGATTTGCTGTATACCAAATATCCTGATAAAGTAAGCATTTGGTATAGCTTTGCTTCAAGTTAAGTCACTCCAAGATTTATTTTTCATTTCATTAGCTTCAATGCTGATGTTTAAACAAATTTTGAATCAAATTTATTGGCATTTGATAACATTGAAGCAAATTTGATTGATTTTTTAAGAGAACCACACACAGTTTAATGTTTTTTTCTGGTACAGTATTATTCTTTTTGACAGCATTGCAAAGTTTCTCTTGAACTATTCTGTCAGGCTTTTTGAAGAACCTTTTATGGAATCATATCAATCGACAGAAAAAAAGATAACACCCATTAATGTGAAAGGAGGAAAGACAGTGTGCAAGTTCTAGAGTAAATTTAAACATATAAAATTGAGAATGGAAATGGGGAATGTGCCATAGAGACAAAAAACCAACCATAGAGCAGACAATATATGTCTTTATACTAAAAACGATAAATGACAAAAATTATCAGCCTAACATTATTGAAACTAAACTACTGTGGATTCATTAAAAATCATTGGATTCCAATTTGTGTGTGTTTCGTGGCTACAAGGGGGAACCACAAATTCAAATGTTCAATGAATAACATATTTTCTATAGGCTCTGTATGCTAAAAATGGCAAAACCACGAAATCAGATATCCTCGAAAATGCAAGTTTTCCTTAAAGAAAATTGCTACTTACGAAAATAAATGAAACCACAGTTATGGAACTAACATACCATGATAAAAGAATTACTATGTGATATGTTAATAATAGACGAGATAAATCAAAGGAAGGAGATGTAAAGTTCCATATAGTGAGTTATTTTCGCTTCTTTTTGCAGATAAAATTGCCAAAATAAATTCTGCCAATTTAAAAGTGTACAAGCAAAGGTATTGATGAAAGTTTTGAATCCACAAAATATTTCATATAACTTATTCAATGAAAATAGGGAAATTTTACACCCACGAAAAAAACCTGTTATACGGTATGTCTATTAGACAGCAACCACCAAAAGACAACTTAGACGCCAATATTTTTTTTAATGATGCCTTTGATCAACTTAATAATAAATCATGAAATTGCTCTTTTTATTTTTCAGATATGTGCTAACTGGTTACATTTCTATGACCCTGAGTCCGGTATTGGATTGTATTTGGTCAGTGTTAGTTCTATCAAACAAATAAATGTAACAGACATAGCTAACTTGACCGAGTACAGCAGGACAACACATGAAGCTTGTGTAGAGCTCACTCCTGAAAATTATCTGGAACATGGGCATACTTACTTTACCACTTTGTGGGCATTCAATGGAGCTGTCAATCAGAAAAATGTGTCAGCTATTTCAACTGGAGGTAAACTGCATATTTTAAGGTTACCTTTATAAAACATAATTCTTATCAAAGGTCTAGTGACATATGAGTATATTGTTAAAGGTCATATGAATTTCTGAAAATTGAAGAAAGGTTATGCATTATTATGGCCAATGAAAATTAAAATGGCAAATTTAATGGCTGTTTGCCAAATGGTTCCTAAGAAATTTCCATTGTTCATGATGACATGGACCCTCAAAGTAATTGGTACTAATATAATTTTCTTCTTGCTGTTTTACAGTCACAGTGGATCTTTCTAAGCCAGTTCCTGGACAAGTTATTGATGGAAACAAGACAGGGTTTGAAGATATCTTGTTCTCCGGAAATGCAGCTAAAGTAGAGGTCCAATGGAGGGATTTTTATGATCCAGAATCAACAATCAGACAATATGATGTCCAAGTTCAAGTAGCTCCGTATGTTTAAACTACTGTAAATCCAGAAAATATTGTGTACATTTATTATTGCAATTTTGTCATTACAGACTAAAATGCGATTTTTATTTTTGTGATATTGAGAAAAATCCTATTAAAGTTATATATTAAATTTCAAAATGCGAGTTTATATTATTGCGATTTTAACCCTTTCACAAATTTCGCAATAATGAAAACTTTGCAATAATTTCTGAATTAACAGTATTTGTTTTTTTCAACTTGTAGATGTTGCATTTTTAAAGATATATAAAAAAGAGAAAAATATATTACTTTCTCTATTTCTTCATCAATTTATTCCTTTCTGCACCCATTGTATAAAATTTTTTAATCAACACTAGTTCGTTTGATCTCAGTTCTTCATTGGTTAAAATCCGATTATTACACAGAATTTTCTTGCTTTCCTCTGAATTTCCTATTGTGACGGCATGAAAAAAGGCGACCATGCCTGATGACATCACATAGAAAGAACACATCTTTTTGCAGATCATTCGAAAAGAAGGACTAACTTTGCATGCATATAAATATAAAATCATAAGAGAAACAGATAACACCACCAAGTCTTGTGTAAAACGATATTCATCCTCTCTCAGCAAGTATGACGTTTTAAATTTGAAAATTTAACTGTCTCTAGAGTAGATGAATAGCGTATCATACTCGATGCAGTAGTAGAATCTATATTTACATAAAGAACACTATTCTCTGATGTGTTGGGTCAGTCTCCTCCTTTAACTCTGACATTTACAAGTCCAGTAAACATATTTCATTAGTTATCTTTGACTCAACAGAACTTGGTAAGTAAGCATAAGATAGAAAAACAAATTATTTATATAAAATTTATCAATGTTTTTTTATTTTATTTAATTTTGAATAATAAAATAATTGATTCATATTTCATTCAAGACAAGTAATGTTTTTATCAACAACAAAAAATGCATGTAAAATTTGTTTTAAGAAGTGCAAGAGCATTTTTTGTTCTATTTTTAAATCTGAAATGTAAATCTAAGTTCATTATTATTGAAATAAACTTTTACATTATTCAGGAATTTGACAGAAAACTTCAAAACTAGAAGAGATTTTGTCACATTTTCTAACATAACAGAGAGTGTGAAATGGCTGAATTTCCATTTCCAACATAAGGACCGAGTAAAACTTTATTTACGTACTACAAATGGAGCTATTAACTCAATAGTCAATGAGACAGATGGCTATATTGTCGATCTGACACCTCCAAAACTGGTATATCTAGGAGATGGGTTAGCTCAACATGAGGATCAAGTATTTCAGGTTTCTTTCTTTTTTGTTTGTTTATTTTTAGCTCACCTGGCCGGAAGGGCCAAGTGAGCTTTTCTCATCACTTTGCGTCTGACGTCGTCCGGCGGCGTCGTAGTCGTTCACTTTTACAAAAATCTTCTTCTCTGAAACTACTTGGCCAAATTAAACCAAACTTTGCCATAGTCATCATTGGGGTATCTTGTTTAAAAAATGTGTCCGGTGACCTGGCCAACCAACCAAAATGGCCACCATGGCTAAAAATAGAACATATGGGGTAAAATGTAGATTTTGTCTTATATCTCTGAAACCAAAGCATTTAGAGCAAATCTGACAGGGTAAAATTGTTTATCAGGTCAAGATCTATCTGCTCTGAAATTTTCAGATGAATCGGAGAACGTGTTGATGGGTTGCTGCCCCTAAATTGGTAATTTTAAGGAAATTTTGCTGTTTTTGGTTATTATCTTGAATATTATTATAGATAGAGGTAAACTGTGAACAGCAATAATGTTCAGCAAAGTAAGATCTACAAATAAGTCAACATGATCAAAATGATCAATTGACCCCTTAAGGAGAAATTGCCCTTTATAGTCAACTTTTAACAATTTTTGTTATCTTTTACAAAAATCTTCTTCTCTGAAACTACGAAGGCAAATTTAACCAAACTTGTCCACAATCATCATTAGGGTATGTAGTTTAAAAAATGTGTCTGGTGACCCGGCCAGCCAACCAAGATTCCCACCATGGCTAAAAATAGAACATAGGGGTAAAATATAGATTTTGGCTTATAACTCTGAAACCAAAGCATTTAGAGCTGATCTGACAAGGTTAAAATTGTTTATCAAGTCAAGATCTATCTGCCCTGAGATTGAGTCGGGCAACCAGTTGTTGGGTTGTTGCCCTTGCTAACCCTTCATTGGTAATTTTAAGGAAATTTTGCCATTTTTAACCGGATTTTTGTGACAAAAATGTCGGTTATTGATTTGGGGATGTACGGCGGGCGGGCGTATGGGCGGGCGGGCGGCAATCAAATGTTGTCCGTGCATTAACTCATGAACCGTTCAACCAAAGCTTTTAAAATTTTAATATGTTATTACTGACAACTATACGAAGGTCAAGTTCAATAATGGCGATTTTGACTTTTACCGTTCAGGAGTTATGGTTCTTGAAAGATTGAAAAATGGAGTTGTCCGTGCATTTACGCATGAACTGTTCTACCAAAGCTTCCCAAATTTTAATATGTTGTTACTAATGAAAGAATGGAGGTCAAGTTCAATAATGACGAATTTGACTTTTACCGTTCAGGAGTTATGGTTCTTGAAAGATTGAAAAATGGAGTTTCCAGTCGTGTCCGTGCATTTATGCATGAACTGTTCTACCAAAGCTTCCGAAATTTTAATGTGCTGTTACTGATGACAAAATGGAGGTCAAGTTCAATAATGACGATTTTGACTTTTACCGTTCAGGAGTTATGGTTCTTGAAAGATTGAAAAATGGTTTTTCCCGTCGTGTCCGTGCATTTTCTCATGAACCATTCAACCAAAGCTTTTGAAATTTTAATATGTTGTTACTGAGGACAAAATAGAGGTCAAGTTCAATAATGACGATTTTGACTTTTACCGTTCAGGAGTTATGGTTCTTGAAAGATTGTAAAATGGCGTTTCCATTTAGGTTGTTGCATTTACTCATGAACCATTCAATCTAAGCTTTTCAAATTTTAATATGTTGATACTGATGACAAAATGGAGGTCAAATTTGATATTGACGATTTTCACTTTCACCATTCATCAGTAATGGTTCTTGTGATATTGCCAGGACACAAATAAATGTTAATAAATCCGGTTTGCTGTCGTTGTGACAGCCTCTTGTTGGTTATTATCTTGAATATTAATATAGGTAGAGATAAACTGTAAACAGCAATAATGTTCAGCAAAGTAAGATCTACAAATTAGTCAAATGACCAAAATGGTCAGTTGACCCCTTCAGGAGTTATTGCCTTTTATAGTCAATTTTACCAATTTTTCTTAAATTTTTGTAATCTTTTTCAAAAATTTTCTCCTCTGAAACTCCTAAAACAAAATGTTATCAAACTTTTTCACAATCATCATAAGAGTATCTAGTTTCAAAATGTGTCTGATGACCTTGCCCGCAGATGGTATCATGGCTAAAAATAGTACATAGCGTAAAATGCAGTTTTTTGTTTATATCTCTGAAACTGAAGCATTTAGAGCAAATCTTACCGGTGGCAAAAATGTTCATCAGATTTAGATATATCTGCCCTGAAATTTTCAGACAAATCCGACAACCAGTTGTTGGGTTGCTGCCCCTCAGTTAGTAATTTTATGGAAATTTTGTAGTTTTTATGCCCCACCTACAATAGTAGAGGGGCATTATGTTTTCTAGTTTGTGCGTCCGTCTGTCTGTCCGTCCGTTTGTCCCACTTCAGGATAAAGTTTTTGGTCAAGGTAGTTTTTGATGAAGCTGAAGTCCACTGAAACTTAGTACACATGTTCCTTATGATATGATCTTTCTAATTTTAATTCCATATTTCTAATTTTAAAACAAAATTAAACTTTTGACCCCATTTTCATGGTCCACTGAACATAGAAATTAAAAGTGCGAGTTTCAGGTTAAAGTTTTTGGTCAAGGTAGTTTTTGATGAAGCTGAAGTCCAATCAACTTGAAACTTAGTACACATGTTCCCTTTTGGTTGATCTTTTTACTTTAAAGGCCAAATTAGATTTTTTACCCAATTTCACGGTCCATTGAACATGGAAAATGATAATGCGAGTGGGGCATCCGTGTACTTTGGACACATTGTTGTTTGCTAATAGATATTATTATAGTATCTAATGATATCTTATACTATAGGGTTTAATTGCATGAATATTGGGGAATATTTTACCGAGTAGAATTTTATATTGCATGTGCTTGCGAGTGCAATATATCTTCTACGAGGGACAATATTCCCCAATATTCATGCAATAACCCTTTTATTGTATAGCAATATATTATTTGAAAGTAAAAATTGGTTTAAACTAATTAATTATCCATTTTACTCTACAAATAAACAAAATGATGCACAATAAAACTTATGCTATACTTATAGATTATTATAGTTGATAAACTCAACGAGATTGATTTTCTCCCTTGAGCTGGTATGGTGAAAGTGAGAAAAGCAATCAAATTGAGGTGACCAATGATAATTTGTTCATTGCTATTTTACCAATAAAGACGTTGTTAATTTCATTGACTACAGGCACGTGTGTCTTTAGTTTCTAGTGGTAATTATACCCTCGCTTTAAAAAAGGGGGGGTTTACTGTTTTACCTCTGTCTTTATACCCCCTTATACCCCCGCTTTAAAAAAGGGGGGGTATACTGTTTTACCTCTGTCTGTCAGTCCGTCCGTCCGTCAGTCAGTCCGTCCCATGAAACTTTCGTCACATTTTTCTCAGGAACTACACATCCACCCTTTCTGTAATTTGGTATCAACATTTATATATGTTAGCCATACCGTGTGATGCGTTTTCAGATTCATCACTTGACAACTTCCTGTTTACCGAACACTTGTATGATTTTACACATGATAGCCAAGTTGAAAATTTTCGTCACATTTTTCTCAGGAACTACACATCCACCCTTTCTGTAATTTGGTATCAACATTTATATATGTTAGCCATACCGTGTGTTGCGTTTTCAGATTCATCACTTGACAACTTCCTGTTTACCGAACACTTGTATGATTTTACACATGATAGCCAAGTTGAAAATTTTCGTCACATTTTTCTCAGCAACTACAATACAAGGATTTCTGAAATTTGGTTTCAGGATTTATATAAGTCAGCTATACCGTGTGATGCGTTTTCAGATTCATCACTTGACAACTTCCTGTTTACCGAACACTTGTATGATTTTACACATGATAGCCAAGTTGAAAATTTTCGTCACATTTTTCTCAGGAACTACACATCCACCCTTTCTGTAATTTGATATCAACATTTATATATGTTAGCCATACCGTGTGATGCGTTTTCAGATTCATCACTTGACAACTTCCTGTTTACCGAACACTTGTATGATTTTACACATGATAGCCAAGTTGAAAATTTTCGTCACATTTTTCTCAGCAACTACAATACAAGGATTTCTGAAATTTGGTTTCAGGATTTATATAAGTCAGCTATACCGTGTGATGCGTTTTCAGATTCATCACTTGACAACTTCCTGTTTACCGAACACTTGTATGATTTTACACATGATAGCCAAGTTGAAAATTTTCGTCACATTTTTCTCAGGAACTACAATACAAGGATTTCTGAAATTTGGTTTCAGGATTTATATAAGTCAGCTATACCGTGTGATGCGTTTTCAGATTCATCACTTGACAACTTCCTGTTTACCGAACACTTGCATATTTTTACACTATTAATATTATCCACTTGCGGCGGGGGTATCATCAGTGAGCAGTAGCTCGCAGTTTCACTTGTTTTTCATATCGGTCTACTGAGCTGAGAAAGGAAATTATTGGTCAGTAGATCAAACATGTGTCAAAGGAAAATTTGGTAAAATAGTGATAAGTATATATAAAGGATTTTAACTTTTTAGCATTTGTTTACATTGCAAGATAAAAACATTTTTATGTAGTTGACTGTAGTGTCAGCCTCTCTTCTTTCCTGTTTTTTTTAAAACCTCCTCAGAGCAATGAATACATATATGTTTTATTAAATATAAATTCTGAAGTCTAGAATATCAAAAGGGTACATTGAATTTAAGTGCTGTAAATTAAATATCAATGTTAGAAATGTCTCACCAAACAGTTTTGAAATTTTACACTTTTTAATAATAAGTCAATCAGAAGAAAATGAGTACTAAGTAAAATATATTTTTATGCCCCACCTACGATAGTAGAGGGGCATTATGTTTTCTGGTCTGTGCCTCCGTTCGTTCGTTCGTCCGTCCGTCTGTGCGTCCGTTCGCTTCAGGTTAAAGTTTTTGGTCAAGGTAGTTTATGAAGAAGTTGAAGTCCAATCAACTTGAAACTTAGTACACATGTTCCCCATGATATGATTTTTCTAATTTCAATGCCAAATTATAGTTTTGACCCCAATTTCGTGGTCCACTGAACATAGAAAATGATAGTGCGAAGTTCAGGTTAAAGTTTTTGGTCAAGGTAGTTTTTGATGAAGTTAAAGTTACATCAACTTGAAACTTAGTACACATGTTCCCTATGATATGATTTTTCTAATTTTAATTCCAAATTAAAGGTTTAACCCCAATTTTCACTTTCCACTGAACATAGAAAATGATCGTGCGAGTGGGGCATCCGTGTACTATGGACACATTCTTGGTTATGCTTATTTGAAAACTGCCAAGCATTTTATAAAGATTTCTTCTTTTGTAGTCCAATACCACCATGTTATCATCAAATTTCAAGTTTATTGATGAAGAATCTGGATTAGATCATTTTAAAATACAGATTTACCAAAGGCATCAAAGTATTCGATCACAAATTGTTCCAGGTATATTTACTTATCTCATATTAAAGCATTTAATTATATGCCCAAGATTAACAATTCATATTGATGTCCATTTGTATGAATGTTCCTCCTGTGAAAAGCTCCCTTTTTTATTTTTGAAAATTAATGATGTTGTTCCATGGTTAATGGACACTAACTTGTAGAAGTCAGGTAATTTTCTACTTGTTCGACCCTCACATGCTCAAATCAATTTACTTGAAACTCTACCCCTTTGTTGGTATTGGTAATTGATAATAGCTCCCTTTTAGTCGCAGTACGCAAAGACATAATTATTTCTATCCAGCTGCGACGTAAACTATTAGGTAAAAGCTTTATATTTCAGAATGGAGAAGACCTGGATGCTTCATATCTTGTATGCAATTACCTTGTGTTAAAATGTTTCTGTCCAATATCCTTGACCTCATTTCCATGGTTGAAAAACAATTTAAGTTTTTTTGTTATGTGAATTTCTCACTTATTATAAGAAATAGGATAATCATATTTGGTATAATGGTTCATTGTAATATCTACATGTCGTTCACCTGATCTTGACCTTATTTCATTGATCATTGATCAAGGTTAAAGTTACAATAAGTGAGATTTAACTTTAAAAGTTTATTACATAGTTTACATTGTAACTATCAATTCAGCATTTTAAAAACAAATCTCTTGTACAGTATACCTTTTCAATATTTTGTCATTCAAGTAAACTAATCTATATTATGTTCAAACAATAACATACTGTCAGTTGACTAACTTTTTTTTTCTTATCCAGAGAGCCCTTATTAGTCCTGGCCTAGATATGTGACCTGTTTTAATTTTATACAAGTAAAATCCATCATGAGCAGGAGAGACTGATTTTATTTTTTTGAAAAGTTAAATCCCATTTGAGTGGGAGAGGTGGATCATTGGAAGGGCTTGAAATACTCAGGTTAACTATATCTTAGTAAAAATATTATTGATTTTTTTATAGCAAAGCGAAATGAGTGGATAGAGCTTGATGGTGAGATCATACATGAGTTCATTGACTCCAGTTTAGATTTACTACAAGGTGCTGTATACAGTATCAGAATAGGAGCTGTTAATAAAGCAGGATTTGTGGCAGCTTTTGAAACAAATGGTGTGATAGTAGACATAACACCTCCAACAGTAAGTATCAGAAGAGCCGTAGTGGTTAGCGCATCGGACTACTAACACAAATGTTCTTGGTTTAATACCCTTTCCAGGGAGAAAATTAAAGGAACTGAATTTTCTGCTCTCTCTTAACACCATTTGGGAGTAATGGTTTTGAGAAACAATGATAGTCCGTTGGAAGGGGACGACAAATGGCTGACTCGTGTTAAGAGAGAGAGAGAGCCATATCTGCACGTAAACGACACCCTTGTAGATTTCGAAAATGAGCACAGAGCAGGCTAATGCCACTACAAGGCAGCACTTGCACCTGCAAAGGGGGAAGGGAATAGTATAAGTTGCAATAACTTGTTTTTAAATCCACTATAAATAAATATGTTTAAACTCAATGAAAATAGTCATTTCTGAAATAACCAATTACATTTGTCTTTTGTCTAGCTCAGTTTATTCTCTAAACAATAGTTATTAAAATTTGAATAAAAAAAAGATAATATATGAAGGCAGTTTATGATTGCTAATAAACAACTAACCACCAGAGTCCAAATGACATGCAAGTAACAGGTTATAGGTCATGGTACGGTCTTAAACAACAGTTTTTACCAAAATGAATAAAATCTACATTAAAATATTCATAAAATTCCATTTGTGTATTCTCACCTTGAAAACACTTTATGGCTGTGATTGATAAATTCTAATTGTACAGAATTATTGATGTTATTACTCTGGTTATGTAGATAAATTGGCTGCATGTCAACACTTTATCAGATGATGAAGAACAGACAGTTTATGGTTATGTTTGGCAAGCGGATACAGAAGGTATTAAGGCAGCATGGCGAGCATCAGATCATCAGTCAGGAGTTATCAGTTACAAAATAGCTGTTGGATCCTCACCAGGTAAAACTCCCTTTCAGTGCAGTTGCTAATATATTTTTGCCCTACTTGGGGTCATTTCGTTTTTTGATCTGTGCGTCTGTCCCACTTCAGATTAAAGTTTTTTGGTCAGTATCGTTATTATGGCCACGCAATGAAGTTGTCGGTGCCATATAGTTTTACCCTTGTCTGAAATTCTGTAATTCCGTAATTCTGTCATTCCGTCATTCCGCAACAAACCATATATTTCATAGAAATAAAGTTGACAATATTTACATAATTTTGTGTAAGGACTGATGAAGATGACCACTAATTTGAGGTGGTTGTTGTGGCAGGTTTTATTATAAATATTTTCTTATTTCTAGGTGGAACTGAAATAAGGTCATGGACAGACGTAGGACTTAAAACAGATGAATATATTAATGGATTGTCTCTAGAAGTTAGTAATATTAGCACCAAGACTCCTGTGTACTATGTTAGTTTGATAGCCATAAATGGAGCAGGACTGGAAAGTTCCCCTGTGGTGTCTACACCAATAGTTGTGGTGGAAGCTGACAAAGCAGGTAAATATATAGATGGAATATCCCTGGTATCAATGTCACAAATTCCCCTGTTTTCTATGTTAGTTTGATAGCAGTAAATGGAGCAGGACTTGAAAGTTCACCTGTGGTGTCTACACCTATAGTGGTTGTGGAAGCTGACAGACCAGGTACAAAAAAAAATTCCAGAACTGTAGGAACTTAATTTTTTTCCAAAGATTTTTAAAAGATTTGTGTGATAGAGAGAAAACTGTACCATAGAATTTGATAAAATATGAGTAGATAGCTCTGATAATAGACTTTCAAAAGAAAAAAAGAAAAAAAATAGGATCACAGGACTTTGTCAGGCTCCAAAGTAATATTGGTAAATTCATAACACATTCTAGTGTAAAAATTTCATTATCTGAGTTATCTCCCCTTATATTGCAAAGTTGAAAAAATTGAAACAAACAAAGTACATTCTGTAAAAACAGTGGCAAATATATACTAAAACACATAAATTTCTTCATTCAAATGAAAAATTTAACAAATGAATGACATTCTTCTTTAACATTTGCACATTTCATTAACGTTCTAGACCAATTGTTTTCTGCTATTTTACAATGCAAGATGGCAGAAGACACCTTATCATAAATATATTTCCATCAGCCATTATCCATTGATCTGGTTTCATGAATTTAGGAACAAGGCAATTTTTTTTTTATTAAGATTTCTAGGATATTTCAGTTGATTCTGGTTTATTTTCATTACTTCTAATAATGGTGGTTATGCAGAATGCTTTATTTGATAGTTTTTATTCAAATTTGCATCTTTTCTATGTTTTGTAGGCATAGTTATTGACGGTACTGACAACACAGACCAAGATCCTGTATCTGACATTGGTGTTGACATTGATTACCAGTCAGACATTTCTACCCTCAGTGTACAGTACACAGGATTTGAGAGCCATCTCCATGGTGTCATGGACTATGAATGGGCTGTAGGAACAAGTCCAGGTGGACAAGATGTTACCACATTTTCATCTGATGGAATTTTACACGTAGAAGAGCAGACTATTGCTGGAGATGGTAATTTTTTGGTTAAAGATTGAATGAAATCAATCAAGGCCCTACAATACTGACTTGATATCTAAATGTTCCATGGTTTATCACTATTTTTTGAGATTCACAAAAAAGGGGGGGTTGAAGGGGTCCTGATCCTGAAATCCTGGGCTTAAAAACATGAAATCCTGAGGTCCCGATTTTAAGGAATTTACCAAAATTTGAAAAAAGAATTCCCAGATCCCGAAAGGATCAATCCCTAAATCCCAAGCTTAAAAACACTCGATCCTGACGTCCCGAAAAAGGTCTCCCCCCCCCCCCCCCTTCACAAAATATAGTGCATTGATCAAAACTTTCTTTACATTAAATCAATGAATATTTCCAGAAACTTATCAATGAAATATATGCTCAGATATTCAAGTCACATAAATAATGTTATACTTGTCAGAAAATTACATAACTTTTGCAAGGTGCAGGAATCTAATATCTGATCTAAAAATATCAATGATGTTATCTTCAAAATTTGGAGTTATCTTCCTTTGTTCAGAATTGTAATTGAAAACAATGTAGTTAATTTTAATTCCCACTGATAAATAAAAGCAATCTTTACCCTTAAATGCTTACAAGCACTTTGATTTATATTTTTACAAATTAAATTTTCTAACAATTTGAATTATTTGAATGTGTATTGATAAAAAGTTGTGCATGATTTGTATGGACATACCAAAAAATATGATATTGAGCTGTCCCTGGATTGATCGTAAGAGAGGGTGGGGATATATTAAGACATTAAAATGTCTGCTCCACTTTTAGAGATGAGGCTATTTGGAACATATTATATATTTGTAGGCATTACAAGCTCTGGGTATGCACAAGTAAATGCTCAGCTAGAACCTGGAAAGACTTATTATTCTACCATCAGAGGTATCACTAATGCTGGAAATATTATTGAGTCTGTATCAGATGGAATTACTGTAGACTTATTGCCTCCAATGGTAGTGTTAGACAGGTAAATATTGGGTCATACAGTACTTCTACTCATCATTTGTTTGTTTGGTTTTGGTTTTAAGGAGGCACGGGGGGGGGGGGGGGGATGTAGAAGGGGACTTGTCAGTCTGCCATAGATCTTCCACAATATTTAGCATTTTTTATAACAACTACGTATTAGATAGTGTTAGAGAGTTAAAAAGAAAACAAGGTTGAAAAAGGAAATATTGTAATCTTAATGAACAATAGTAATAGAAAGTAATTATTTCTTATGTTTAATTAAAAACACAGGCTGTCAGATAATAATGCTATTGATGGTGACATAGGGCCAAGTTCTTCAATGTATAAAAGTACAGCTGATTCCCTGTCTGCCTTATGGCACTACAATGACACAGACAGTCAAGTAACAAGGGCTTGGTATTCTGTTGGTACATATCCATACGCAGAGGACATATCACCTAAAACTGAAGTGAATATATCCTCTACACAAAGTAGTCACCTGGAGGTTGGCAGTATCACACCTGATGTTACAGGTAAATTACCTGTATATATAGATTCTACCACTACATTTGTCAACGTATATTTGTTCCGCCTTACATAAGTTCCAATGGAAACTTTGTTATAAACATTGTCGTAATATCTACTCCTGTTGGAACAAATATTCTATACCATTTATTTCGTTAGATATTTTTTCCTGTTGAAATAATATTCCAGAATATTTTGGAACTTATATTTATAAAGGAACTTCTGTTCTGTGACACATTGAGTGCAACATGATAAGTTTTTAACTCAGGATAGTTAAATTTTCAAATTTAAAACACAAGGCTCTGTGAGAGTGGATAAATATCGTATTACACAAGATTTAGTTGTGGAATCTGTTTCTCTAATGATTTTTAAATAATATGCGAGCAAACTTTTTTCTTCTCTTGAAATGATTGCAAAAAGATATGTTCTTTCTATGTGATGTCATCAGGCATGGTAGCCTGTTTTCATGCCGTCGCAATAGGAAATTCAGAAGAAAGCTAGAAAGTTTGGCGTCATAATCAAGTTTTGGCCAATGAAGAACTGAGTTCAAACTAACCACACATTGATTAAATAATAATAATCAGCATGTCAGGAAAAGGATAAATGTAGTTAGATTTGAGAAATATTCCTATATTCTAAATAAGTTATTGTGATTTCAACCCTTAGACAATATGATCATCTCTATTTTCAAGTTTGTTAGAATAACTGAAAAAGGCGCTTCATATTTTCGAATACATTTTACTGGAATTCAGTTAATTTTATTGTCCTAATTGATCTTCAATATTTTAATAGATGTACTTATCTTATATTCCTATTGTTTACAGGCAAACCTAATATAATCAGTATCTGGGCAGAAGATAAAGCTGGTATGATTGGTAGAACTGCATTTGGTTCAGTTATCATTGATACCAGTCAACCAGGAACAGGATATGTATCTTGTCCAGAATATATAGGGGTAAGTCATTTTTAATCAAGATACAAAAGTTTTATGTCTGATATTGTTGAAGTAGACTGCTAGTGTTTTTAGGAAATTTGTGGTTTAAACAGTTCTCTGACTTTGCTGTAGTATACCACAAGCTGGTGCAATAAAAAATCTACTTGAGCTATTAATAGTCATGCAATACTTAGTACAATGTTATAAATTATTTATAACCTCTCTACAGGCTAGCTGTAATTTATATTCCCAAATATTAGCAGTAATAATATATATCATTTTAAAAGTTTACATGTATAATTATAGATTATTGATGATTATCTCAACGAGATTGGTTTTCCCGCTTGAACCAGTACGGCGAAAGTGAGAAAAGCAATCGAGTTGAGCTGACCAATGATAATCTGTTTATAGCTGTTATACCTATGAAGACGTTGTTAATTTTCTTGACAACGGCACATGTTCCCTTAGTTTTTAGAGATAATTTTCATATCATTCGACTCCAATAAGATAGGAAATTATCAGTCAGCAAGATCAAAGGAAAAATTTGTAAAATAGCGATAAAAATGATTATTGCATGAATATAGGCATATATTGTCACTCTTAAAATATTGATTACTTAGGGTATCATATTCAAGTGCAAAGGTTTTGTTTGCCAGAAATGAGTGACACTTTTGCTGAAATTCTATTGGACATGAGGGGTACATTTCTTTCTTAAATAATGCAGTTACAATTTGTTTTGACACTTGCAGGTGGAGAGCCCAATATTGTGTTCCTGGTCAGGATTTCTAGATGAAGAAAGTCCAATACAGAAATTTGTCATCACTCTTGGATCAGAACAAGGATCTTCCGATGTTTTTGAAACAACTGTCACTGGGTTTTTGTCTTTTTATAGCATAAAAGGTATATTTTGAATAATGGTCAGATGGGGAGTTTTTAGCATAGACATTTTTTTTTAACTCACCAAATAACAGGAAAATTTTAAACAGGAGATTAAAAGTTTTCATTGACACTGTCTCATACTTTTGTATTGTTGATATTAGTGTCTAACAATTTACAGTAAATAATTCAACAGTTAGCTGCCAACCTTCTGTTGGGCTCCCATTGATACTACAGAGTTAAAATCTATATTTATACACCCACTTTGAAAAAGGGGGGTATAATGTTTAACCTCTGTCTTTTCATTTGTCCATCAGTCTGTCCGTCCCAGAAATATTTTTCGTCTCATTTTTCTTTGGAACTACAAGGATCTCTGAAATTTGGTTTCAGGGTTTGTATTAGTCTGCAATACTGTGTGATGCCTTTTCATATTCATCACTTGACAACTTCCTGTTTACCGAACACTTGTATTGAAGTGTATTAATGCACACTATTAAAAGTATCCACTTGCAGCGGGGCTATCATCAGTGATCAGTTGCTTGCAGTTTCACTTGTTGTATTCCCCCCCCCCAAATTCAACCTTTGAATAAATAAGACATAAATAGATTCATTTTACAATATTTACTATGATCTTTATTATTTGAATCCGCCTATGATAGCAAATGAAATTGCTGATAGGGCATCCATGACTTGGGATATATTCTTGTTGTGAATGGAATTATGCCATAACTAAGGGGTTAAGTTGCAGAATCTGTTTCTCTAAGTATTTAATATAAAAAAATATATATATATGATAATCTGAACTAATTAGATGGGAAGCCCCACTGGACAATTCAATAATTGGATTTCTTTATATTCAAAATGGAACCAACTTGTCAGCACAGGTTAAATGCATTATGATATAAAGTTATAGTTATGTTAACTTATAAATTTTTACAGTTTTTATTTTGACATATTTTCAGGAGTTAATCATCTTCTCAGTCATGGCAAATCTTACTATGCTACAGTCACAGCAGTTAATTCAGTGGCTATGGAAACATATGCCTTCTCTGGACCCATCTCTATTGATACAACACCACCTAAACATGGGAAAGTGGTGGACCTGCATACAGTTTACAGGATCAATGTCAAAGACAATAGTGAAACAGTGGCAATGAATGCTAAAATCTGTAGCTCAGATGAAGGTTAACATTTTCTCCTTTTTAGCTTCTAAAATTTTTCATAGATTACTCAACAAAAACTGAAGAGGGGTGAATTAGAAAACAGAGCATTTGGGCAATCTGCTTCTGCTTGCTATATTTAGAATGAATAATGGGAAATGTCTGTGCCATATATTATTTGGTGCTAACATAATAAAAAAAAAAAAGTTTTAAAGTTTTATACCTTTTCCTTCCTTTTAAAGTCACCACTCCATATCATACATAGTTAACATTCTGCATGTTCTACATAATGAATAATGTGCTATGATCACATAGTTTTGTTTTGTTTGGTTTTTTTTCAACTGATTTTATAACACTTAGGACACAATTTAAAAAGGGGATGATGATTGAGTTTTATATATTTTAAAAAAGATTGCTGAATACACAATTTTAAATTTTGATTTTGATTTAAAAATGAAAAATGAATCCAAGTTCTGATCGTAGTTCAATAACTTAAAACCTATCAAAAAAAATACCAACAGTAAGCTTTATCTTAGAAATTGAATATAACCTTTGTTTCGAAATTTTTTGTGTTTTTTTAACTGTAGATGATGCTACTCTCTGCTGTGATACATCATTACAGTTATGTTATATTTTACAGAATGTGATGGGTTAGATGCTATATGTTCAGAGTCCCTTACTTCTGTATCAGTGACATGGCAGCTCTTTACTGATGATGAATCAGGAATTGTTGGGTTGGTATGAGTTTATCTAAACCCTTAATAATAACAAAAACACAGCATCCCTCCTCAAAATCTGAACTTTTCACAATAGACGTTTAGATTCTACCAAATACTTGAATACTCGCAAGTATCATGACCAAGTATCCGAGTATAAAATTTCAGATCTTTTGACATCTCTACTTATTTTACATTAACAGGTACCAAATAGCAGTAGGTACTACACCAGGTGGAGGACAGATCAAAGCTTTCTTTGATGTTCCACAAGATGCTAGATATTACACAGTGTCTGGTCTTAATCTGATGGGATATAGAAAGGTATTTTAAAGTTAAACTTGAATGATATAGTAACAAGGCATAATATTTCGAGTATAAAGAAGTGCAACCTTACAATTCAATAATCACTATTTTCTTAAATTTTTGTTGAACTTTTTATGTGATAATTTTCCATATCAAGCTAGTTGAGTGGTGTTGGATTATCGCAATGGAGTAGAAAAAGAATGTATGATGTAAGAAGCTTATGTCATTGACTAGAAAAATGTTGCCAAGAAATTCCATCTTGTTTGAAGAACCATCAATAATCTATCAATTTTATATGATTTTATTAACTTGAAGTTTACTGAGAAAATGTATCATTTAACTCTTACTGCTGTTTTATGACAAACTGCTTTTTTTTTTTTTTTATGTATTTACATAAAATTAAGATTTTGTGATACATATACCATTTAATCTTTGTATTACAGGTTTATGTCTCCGTCAGAGGAACAAATGGAGCTGATGTATCCAGTGTAGCCACTTCCAATGGGGTATATCTCTCATACCTAAGTCAGTATTAGTTTGTATTGTAGGTCTATGTCTCCGTCAGAGGAACAAACGGAGCTGGGTTATCCAGTGTAGCCACTTCCAATGGGGTATATCTCTCATACCTAAGTCAGTATTAGTTTGTATTGTAGGTCTATGTCTCCGTCAGAGGAACAAATGGAGCTGATGTATCCAGTGTAGCCACTTCCAATGGGGTATATCTCTCATACCTAAGTCAGTATTTGTTTGTATTGTAGGTCTATGTTTCTGTCAGAGGAACAAACGGAGCTGGGTTATCCAGTGTAGCCACTTCCAATGGGGTATATCTCTCATACCTAAGTCAGTATTTGTTTGTATTGTAGGTCTATGTTTCTGTCAGAGGAACAAATGGAGCTGGTTTATCCAGTGTAGCCACTTCCAATGGGGTATATCTCTCATACCTAAGTCAGTATTTGTTTGTATTGTAGGTCTATGTTTCTGTCAGAGGAACAAACGGAGCTGGGTTATCCAGTGTAGCCACTTCCAATGGGGTATATCTCTCATACCTAAGTCAGTATTTGTTTGTATTGTAGGTCTATGTTTCTGTCAGAGGAACAAATGGAGCTGGTTTATCCAGTGTAGCCACTTCCAATGGGGTATATCTCTCATACCTAAGTCAGATTTTGTTTGTATTGTAGGTCTATGTTTCCGTCAGAGGAACAAATGGAGCTGGTTTATCCAGTGTAGCCACTTCCAATGGGGTATATCTCTCATACCTAAGTCAGTATTTGTTTGTATTGTAGGTCTATGTTTCCGTCAGAGGAACAAATGGAGCTGGTGTATCCAGTGTAGCCACTTCCAATGGGGTATATCTCTCATACCTAAGTCAGTATTTTTTTGCGGTCTCACTTATTAGCGACAACAAGAATTTTAGCGACAAGAAGCGTCAACAAGCGACAAGAAGCGACAACAAGAATTATTTTAGCGACAACAAGCGACAAGAAACTATTTAGCGACAAGAAAACATTTTTTTTTAATTAAAATTAATTATTGCAATAAATATTAAAAGAATATGCAAAAGAAAATAATTTTAGCGACAAGAAAGTTAAAATTGATAGAAAAAAATGAAACATTATTTACATAATATTTTATCATCTATTATGAATAACAGCCAGTATTACGTTTAATTATTGTATTATGAGATTACTTTTTCTTGTGTTTTAGAACATATTATTTATCTTATAATTTGTTTTTTAAAACTCTTTTCGTGCAATATATATTAAGCTGTCTATCTATATAATCAATGATTTCACTATACAAATCCTAAGACTTGATATAATAAAACATTTTAATATCAGTTCTATGAAACCATCAAAATTGTTTGGTCACAGAATGTCACAGATTTTTATGAAACTCTGTTCTATAGCTTAAAATGACCAAAGAAAATGAAAAAATGTGTTAAAAAGTTTTTCATAGCAACGGTTGCCATGGAAATCTAGTCCCTAGTTACAGATCTGCTGATTTGGCATTTGACAGAATTTTAAATAAACGGATAAAAGTTATAACGAAGTAAGGTTATTTTCTGATTCTCTTATATTTTTTGGTGATTTCTTATGTGAAAAACCTCGCTTCCATCAGTTATATCATTTATAACATGCATATTATGGTGTTGACTGTAAACAGTATGCCTCCATTTGAAGGACAATAAAAAGGTATTTGCCCAGTGATTTGATATAAATCAAATAGTTGGTAAAGATCTATCAATACATTGTAAGACAATGAAAAAGTAAAATTAATGGAGAAACCAACATTAATGAACTAGAATAAATGAATTAGTATTGCACAAATCAGGTAAATTGCAGAGAGTTACGGTTCTTGATTTTCCTCTTTACAATTGGAGGTTGGAATGTATCATAATAACATTGGATACAAATGGCAGCAGACACACAGTGTAGTTTTCAGTCTTTCCATTCCACAGTTAATTGCTCAAATTTAGAAACTTTTTATCCAGTTAATTCATTTCCTACTTCTTTATCTACAATTCTGTTGACAGAGTCTGGTTTACTTTTTACAAAATTTACGGAATCTTTTATAATTTGTCAAAGTCATCTCAATGAACTGCAGGAACAGAATCGTCTGCGAAAGAAATCTAAGTGTTGTGGCATTCCTTTACATCTTTCCTCACATAATTTGAAAAACAAAAAAAGATCGGGAAAATTGAAAGCTGACAGATATTTGACCAGCCAACAAGTGGAAGAGATAAGCAAGAAATATGGTTCAGTCTTGCCAGTTGGTACACGTAAGTTCACATTTTATAAGTACACCTCTTACACATATATAACCTTGTGTGTAAAGTCTTATTCATTAAAGGATTTTCAACAGTCTTTAAATTTCCAGTAAGGAAATCTACCTTTCAACTTTAAAAAAAAAGGGGGGGGGGGGGTATTTATTTTTATCTAAAAAGTTATGATCCCCAATTTGATGGGGAAAAAAATCTTCTGGCACTCTAGATGACAAAAAACAAATATGAATGCAGATTTAACCTTATCTAATGGTTTTGAATACTGAAAGAATAATAAAATTGAAAGTGCCATCCCATGATCCAAGCCCCCTTTTTCGTTCGTAATTCCCTCCTGTTTAGGAGCACTCGGATGAGACTGATAAATGTAAACAGTTAATGTACATTAAAACACACTATAAATTCTCTGTGAAATATGAATGAACAGCATCCTCCACCATAAAAACCAGTGTATTTACAACAAGTCGTGAATTTATATACATGCATTATTTTAATTAATATAGGGACTTTTAAAGTAATGTAGTATTAAAATGGCAAGAGATATACTAAATAAATCACATGTTGTAAGATTAAGGAATCATAATTTTAAGCAGGTGCTTTTCAATGCAATATTAAACATAAGCATGACTAATTTTGATGTTGAGTTATATTATTTAATTTAGGCTCAACGTTAATTTAAACTCCCAAGATATAGTATAATTAGCATGTACTTTTTAAAATTTAGTGTAGGAATAAAGTATCAACAGATGCCTTTCAGGTCTGTGTGTGTCAGTTCCAGGCGTAACCATTGATACTTGACTTTAACACTGTACAGTTGTTGTAAAAATCACATAATCTTATTTGTTTTTGTTCCTGTAAATACACAAAAGTATTTGTTATTTTTAACTTGGCTTGTACTGGTTGACACACACGCACAGTATATCTGCGTTACTTATTGGAATTTTCAACTGCATATTAACCACATAGAAGTAGAAGTTGAAAAATTTCTACGCTCTTCATGCCACAAAAAATTTCATAACATTACCCCCCCCCCCTCGAAGTTATATGGTTGCTGCCTAAATCATGATTTGTAAATAGCCAACAACAGTATTTGTCTCCTGATTATTCTTGTTTTTCAATCTGCATTAATTTCATTACATATTTTTCGACCAAAAAATTAAGGCTATGTATAAAGATCTCAGTACAGTGTATTAAAATAATAAATTTCACTTTTGTATCTTGGCTTTATTTTTTATATTATAGCTATCTGTACATCATGCAGAGGAAAAATCTTTAGAGATAGCTTAAGTAACTCTGATATTAATCAATCAGTTGAAGTAGTACCTGTAAGTATTATTGTATAAACTTACAACATAATTTTAGTATATATGAGGGTGTTGGGAGGGGACCTAATCCCGGGTTTAAATACATGAAATGCAGAGTTCACAAATTTAAATCAATTTAAATCCAGACATCCTGAAATTCGAAAAAAGAATTCCCTGATCCCGAAAGGATCAATCCTGAGCATAAGAACACTCAATCTGAGAGTCCGTCTGAAAAATGTCCTACCCCAACCCTTCATATATGTTTGGAATGCAAAGATATGTAGTAAATGTACATCGAACAGTACAAAATTCTGCTATACAGGAAAACCCATTACAAAAAAAGAACACTTTATTGTTCATCTGCCTCTGATGCAAGACCTACAAAATTACTCAGTATCTGCAGTGACTGATTTCAGTACTATAAAAATTATGATAAGATATTAAATCTGCAAATGGAGGCCTGTGAACAAATTTTCGTGTATTAACCAAAAGCTAGATCTGTATTTTTTCCATTTAAGAAATAAAGTAATTTGAACGATCTAGTTTAGGCAGAAAACCGGTAACATTGCTGTAGTGGCCAAATTTGATAACAAAAAATATTGTTGCCTATTGTATTTTTTTGGTAATTAGTGATATTCTATTTTTGAGATAAGTTACTTTCCCTTTACTCTAACGAACCCTTCAGGTAATTTGCACGAAAAGTGCTTGGTGAATATCTTTGATTATGATGAAAATAAGGAATACCAGAGTCAACCAATATGGTATGTTTCTTTAATTTACAACAGATAAATTGTCTTTCATGTAAAAAGTTAGAAATTTTGAGTTTAATTGATGTAAAACTGATAAAACTTGACCTTGATAATTTGGCAATTGTTTACCGTAAATGTTCATGATATTACTTTTTTGAAAGAGAACAAGTGTATGTTACTACTGTAAATGTTATGATAGATGCACTTTTGAATTGTATTATAGCACTAAATGTTAGTTTTGATAGTAGAATTTAGTGTGTTTTATCTTTTATTTTGTACCTGAATAAAGAGACTTGAACGGAAGGAATTAGTATTTTATTTGTTATAGACATCATAGTTGCTTTTAATGTTTATAGCTTATTCAAACCAAGAAATTTTTTTTAGAGTCGAATTGAGGACCCTCTGCAGCAACAGACAGAATCATCTGACGGATTCTTCCTGAGACCAAGGCCTGATCACAGCTATGAATATTATGAAAATGCACATGTATGTATTTATTAGCTACCATGGATGTTACATAAATAGTCAAATTAAAAATAAAAAGAAAGTGACCATCATAATAATTAGTATTGATTGATTATTAATATTTATTCAATTGAGTACAACATAATTAATTAATTTTGAAATGAATTATTGAGATACAAAACCATAGTGAAAACTGCTTTTTTAGCTCACCTGGCACAAAAGGCCAGGTCAGCTTTTCTCCTCACTTGGTGTCCGGCTTTGTTGACTTTTACAAAAATCTTCTCTGAAACTACTGGGCCAAATTTAACCAATCTTGGCCTCAATCATCATTAGGGTATCTTATTTTAAAAAAATGTGTCCGGTGACCTGGCAAACCAACCAAGATGGCCATCATGGCTAAAAATAGAACATAGGGGTAAAATGCAGTTTTGGGCTTATAACTCAAAAACCAAAGCATTTAGAGCAAATCTGATAGGAGGTGAAATTGTTTATCAGGTCGAAATCTATCTGCCATGGAATTTTCAGATGAATCAGATAACTGGTTATTAGGTTGCTGCCCCTGAATTGGTAATAATAAGGAAATTTTGCTGTTTTTTGTTATTATCTTGAATATTATTATAGATAGAGATAATCTGTACTCAGCAATAATGTACAACAAAGTAAGACCTAAAAATAAGTCAACATGACCAAAATGGCCAATTGACCCCCTAAGGAGTTATTGCCTTTATAGTAAATTTTTAACATTTTTTTTAAAATATGTAAATTTTCACTAACATTTTCCACTGAAACTACTGGGCCAAGTTCACTATAGATAGAAATAATTGTAAGCAGCAAAAATTATAAAAAATGGTCTATATATAGTTAATACTCATTCTTGTTGAAAAAAATTCATTTATAATGTGCCTTATAATTTCAGGACAGCAATGTATCCAGTCAGGAAACACAGCAGAGCCAAAACAGTCAAGCATCGGAGGCATCAGTGGCTAACATTGATCGTCTTGGAAAGCTTAATGAATTTCTTCAAGCATGTAACACAAGCCCAGTAAAGAAAATTAGAGAGCCATTGAGTGATTCAAGTGAGAGGACACAAAGAAGATACACTGAAAAAGCAAATGAATGCCTTTCTCTTCTTTTAGAGACAATGTGCCCAGGAGAAGGTGAGCAGTTAAAAGAGAATATTTTTTCAAAAGTGGAAAAAAATATGACAAGAATTGATTCTCCACAATTTATTGATGCTCTTGTAGAAAGCTACATGAGGGCAGAAACTTCAACAGTGAGGTGTCAGATACTCTCTATCTTATCAAGCCATTCTAAATTTGAGGACATTAATAAAAAAATTCCATCCTTGACGAGCCACAAGTTTTATACAGCAAAGAAACATGCTAAGGAATTTGGAGTGGGGGCACCTGTTGCAAGAGAAAAACAGACAAGAGGGAGAGTGGATGATGCCAAACTAGAACACTTTTTGGACTTCATCACATCAAGCCATGTTATTAAGGACTTGCCACTGGGTGAGAAAACACTGACACTATCATCAGGAGAACTAATTCAGACTCCATATGTTATAAGATGTTTAGCTCCAGCAACCATTGTCAAACAGTATTCTAGAATATGTGAAGAAGAAAATTTTAATGCAATTGGTAAGTGTGTGTTAGCTGAAATATCTAAGGAAGTATCTTATTGACGATTTTTTTAAGTTTTATAATTGACTATAAAGTGTTAAAAAAATTCATAGACTAATACAACTAATTGCATTGTCTCCTGGCTTAAGTTGGAGTGGCATAAATAGTAGTGAGGTTAACAATGGTTCAACACATATTATAAAATCTCAACCATTCCCTCTACTACTTGTTCCATTTGGGTTAAAACTAGATATATTTGAAACAATCAATTCAATTTAATATAAAAAAGAAGATGTGGTTTGATTGCCAACGAGACAACTATCAACAAAAGACCAAAATGACACAAACATTAACAATTATATGTCACCGTACAGCCTTCAACAATGAGCAAAGCCCATACCATATATAGTCAGCTATAAAAGGCAACTATGTACATCAGAAAAAAATGTGACAAAATACTACTAATGTACAAAGAATTAATAATTAACAATTATGTTATTTTTATAAATGTACAATTTATTAAATTATTATACTATTTTAGGAGAAAGTACCATGTATAAGATTTTGTCAGAGTGCAGTGCAGCAGTCCGTAAATCTGTTGAAGGTGTAGATTACTACGTTGCAGAAGCAGGTGAAGCTTTCCGTGAGTTAGAAAACATAGTGAACCAAATTCCAATGAACAATGATGGGAAGGAAACCATAGAAAACCTACTGAAAGCAAAGCACTATCTAAAGACAGATTATAAGGTGAGTTATTGGTGTCTTGAATATATATAATGATCTACTTCATATAGTGAACCAATGCCTGATAAGTCTTTCAGCAAAAAAAACTGGTATCAAAAACTGGAAATCCTTTATTAGAAAGAGGACGAAAGTAAGGAATTGCTTTAATTAAATCCAAATTATTGCCAAACATTTTTCAAAGAAATCAACATAGTTGAAAAACAAACCACGAAGATGACCAAAATGAACTGTTACCTAAATAGAAATATCATTATTACCACTTGCTCAAAGAGGACCCTATAATAGGAGACTTTATTTGTAAATGCCATTAACAGTTAACAATACAATGAAAAAGATCAAAACAGGTTAATATAAAAATGTATCCCCCCATCCCCACTTCCATGGACTGGACACACTGACAGACTTGATTGGCCTGATAAATAATCCTTGTTTTCACAATTCAAATAGGGAAAATACTTTATTACAATTGTATAGATAAACCAATTTGAACAAATTTAAATCAAGTAATTGTGAGGCAAAATAAAGAACTGAAGAAGGCCAATTGCTGAAACTCTAAAAAAAATGTTATTAATACAATTACAGAAAATAGTCCAACAGACCAATAGTGTTTTTCATTTTATTTTCAGATGCATGTTAGAACCTCATCAACTATTGCAGACCATTGTTTTGTACATGCCCTTAGCCAAACTGGTAGTGTATTTTTTGAAGACCAGTGCCCACATGATCACATACATCAGTGTCCACAGTGTTATCAGCTGGAACATACCTTGTCAACTATTTTGACCAAGACAGCTGATGTGGGATGGGACAACCCAGAGGCATACTTGTTCAAGGTATGAAACAATATAATTTATTAGTGAATAAAGTTTGTTTCAGACTGGTTTTACGTTTAATTACCAGTACATATAAGGCGTTTAGACAGTTGACACTCTTATTTATTTGTTTGTATAATGCATGAAAATCATCACATATACCATAGGGATCACTTTTGTAAAAGTTGTATGGCTGTTTTTCTGAATTTCAAAGAGGCATCAATCCCTGTAAACATGGTAAAAAATTCTTTCCAAAGCCGAAAGCAACATACTCTTCCATAATACAAAATGGGCATACATGTTACAGTATGATGTATATACATATTTAAACAATGACACAAACATGATCAGTATTGTACTAGAATGGAAATACAAGATTTTTGTTTTGTTTAAGAGTGTTATCAGGCGTGTACTGCCATAAAAATATATTATCCCAGCTCTAGTATGGACCACTATATGAAATCAGTTTGTAAATGAGAAATCTACAATTAATGTTTGTAATGTTGTTTTAAAATGCTTTTTGAAATAATATTCTGTTTATTTTTTTAGGTTGAAAAATCTGTGAATGCAATTAAGGAGTTGAAGTCACATATATTGAGAACAAAAGTTCAAGACAGTGCTCGTGCAGATATTACAGGAAATCTGAAGGAAGGAGAAATGTTTTTGGTTGCAGACTGGGCCATGAAGTTTCTCCCTCGGAAATTTAGGGAGGGTCAAACAGATTGGTTTGGTAAAAGGGGAATAAACTGGCATATAACAGTATGTGCTACAAAAAAAGATGGCAACTTTATACTGGACACATATGTGCACATATTAGATGCACAGACCCCACAAGACTCTCAACTGACAGCTGTTTTGATTGCAGATACAGTCAAAGATATGGTAAACTGCAAGAATATTAACAAAGTACACATATGGTCTGATAATGCTGGCTGCTATAAAAGCACCTTCACCATCTATGCTCTTTATCAAGAACTGCCAAACTTGATAAAGTCCTACAACTTTTGTGAGGCACAGGACGGAAAAGGCCCCTGCGATCGTAAGGCGTCCCATATCAAGGCAGCAATCAAAAGACATGTTAATGAAGGAAATGATGTGTTGAATGCATCTGCAATGAAGAGGGTAAGAATTAGTCTTTTAAAATTAATGCATATTACTCTTTCTCTTGCGAGGTTTATATTTGACACAAATCAATCCATGTGTGATATAAATGCATTGATGGTACAGTTAAAACGTTTTGACTTGCAAATTTAATCTGTGACATTGAGACAAAAGAGGTATAGTTTTTTTAGATTTGTATATATTTTAAGAGAAAAAACTAATGATGTACATTAGCGTTATTTATATTTGAAGTAAAAATGTTTAAGGGATCCTGAAATCTTTCCCTGAACTGATTTTGTATTTGATATATATCTTACATTCTTCTTATTTTTACAGGCTATTGATCTACAACAAAAAGGAAAGTATAGAGTCAAAGTTGTGACACCAGTTATTGATGCAGATGCTGAAAAAATTCATGTAAAGCCCATTCCAAACATTTCAACTCTCAGCAACTTTGAATTCAGCTCTGATGGGCTAAAGGTGTGGAGAGCATACAAAGTTGGACCAGGTATGTTGTAAAATAATTGTTTTCAAAGATTAATTGTTAATTGCTAACCTGACTAAAAGGATACTTTAAAAAAAAATTGTTTAGACTGTGTAGAACAATGAGATAATTTTAAAAGGAAACAATAACATAGGTTTGCATTTAACAACGATGAAAAATATATTTTGAGAAGTAAATAAAACGTCAAAATTGCTTTGTTATCTCTGATTTTAACCTTGATTTAGTTTATGATTTTTAACATTATATAAACAAAATAAATAAATGTTCATAATCATTTAATGAAATTTTTCTTTTCAGGGAAGCTGATACCATGGAAAAACAATGCAGTTACATGCCTACAATTGAATGTTGTCCACACATGGTCATCTGATGTTATTCCTGATATTCTTCCACCAGGTACATAATGGTTTTCTTGATGTTTGGTCTGTCTGTTATTTATCTAATTTATATACCAGATAATATGACTATACTGATATGATATGACATTTCATTTATATGGTTGGACCAAGGTTGATGAAAACAATTAGAAACTTGTAATATATTTTAGATTCATCTGGAGTATAAAATACCTGTTTGTCATAAAAGATGTTGAATCATGCTTTATCAAGCAAATCAAATATATTGGTTTCAAGAAAAGAATCTTTTTCTATATCCATTTTCTTTGAAAAAAATCAAACGTAAGGTAGGAACTGATTATGCATTAGTTCAATGCTGAGTACTGAAAACCTCCAAAGAATGGTGCTATAAGATTTGGTCACTCTGATCAACACTTTTTACTTGAGTGACCAGTTAAGTTATGTCTTACATCTGTTTCTCAACAAATATGAATACTATTGTGTATAAACAGTATTTTCCTTTTTAGTCATTGGATATCAAATGAATATTTTTTTTATTCTAGTAGATGATGAATCTGAGGCACATGATGAATCTACCCAGCCAGCTTTTAAAAGAAGAAAAACATCTGACCATGTGTTTAACTGCTCTAATGATGACTGTGACAGATCATTCAATACAATGACATCACTAGATAATCACCTTCTTCTTGGCAATTGTAATGTGCATGTGGAGAAAAAAGTAGTAGACAGGTGTAAAGTAATGTACAACAATAAACTTCAGACCATTAATGCCATCACTATTCAGTCTGATGACTTGGAAAAAGAAAACACCACTGATGTACCTGAGGAAAGAGGATGGGCATTAAAAGTGAAAAAACCCAAAGTTTTGTTCACGGAGGCCCAAAAACAGTATCTGTCTGAAAAGTTTAACATTGGCAAAGTTACTGGGAATAAAGAAGACCCTGCCAAAGTTTCCAGAGATATGCCATATATTCTAAAGGATGGTCAGAAAAGGTTTACAAGGGAACACTTTTTGACAACTTCACAAGTGGCTAGTTACTTTTCCAGACTTGCTCTAAAAGACAGAAGAAATGATATACAGGATCAAAATGACTTTACAGCAGCATCTGCTGACAAAAAACTCTTTGGTCTGAAAAAAAAAGTTCTTTCTCATGTTTAGATATGATGTGGTTTCGTTCAGGGTCACTTAATAAAAAAAAATATTGTGGTGCATGAAACAAGTTTTTCTTTTATGTAAGAAGGGCTGCATCAGATAAGATTTAAAGAAATGCTGAAATGTAATAATTGTACCACAAAAGTGGAACTAGTGTAGCCTCTTCTCAGTGCTATCACTAGATTTAATTTAGATTTTATCTTGATTTAAGGCCAAAAGAATGTATGGAACTGAAAATTGATGTCAAATGAGCATTACTGTGGGAAATAGTAGTGACCCTGAACCTACAATGTATGTTATTGTTCTTATTAAAAAAAAAGTTGATTTCATGAAGGCTCATGCTTTTGTTATATATTTCAGTGGTGTTTTAGGCTTTTAAACTACCTCCACCCTTTTCTATTAAGAAAATTTGTGTCATTTTGAGAAAATTAGGAAAGTTAGAATAAAACATAAATTTGACTGAAATTTCAATTGTCAGTTCACATGAATAGACCCACAAATCGGCACATATAGAAATGTTAGAAAATAATGTATTCTTATGATATAAAACAAGTTTATAGAAGAGTTAATTCACAAGAAAGAGAAATGATTTAAGATTTTATTGATGGAGAAGTTTCCATAAAACTTAAAAAAATTATTTGGGGAAAATTAACAGAATTTTCTCTGATTGGTCTAATTGAGGCAAATGTTTTGAAAAATAATAAATTGCATCACTAAAATTAAACTAGTGTAGCAGCTTCTAGTTCATTCGTAGATTTTATACAGATTTTTAGGCCAATGAAATGTATGTATTTAACAAATGATTTGAAGTGAAGCCCATTTTATTTGAATTACTACAAGAAAATTAAAAGTGACCCTGAACATATGTGATTGCATTCTTATTGTTCTAATCAGAAAAAAATCTGATTTCATGATGGCTCATACATTTATTATGTATTGTGAAATAACATGTGTTTTAATGAATTATATGACAAGTGCACACATTATGACTTGGAAATGGACAAATAACCTTGCAATATGTGCTCATAATGCCATGACGCAGAATTCTAAATTTTATTTAATATTATAGTTTAAGCTGGTTGTAATCCTCGTTATGATGGTTTTCCTTGGCAACCATGCAATTAGTTTCAAACTTTATTATTCAGAATAAACTGTTTTATTATATAAATGAAGAAATGTGAAGAAAAAAAATTTAAACATTAATTGTTACTTTGTTGATTTTTTTTCGATTTTTTTTTTTTACTGAAAAAGTGCTTAAATATGCATTTTTCAAGCAATCACTGTACTTAGAGGCAACATTTCTCCAGAAATGTTTTTGTGTGTATGAACTCTCATAGTCTTGAAGATCATTTTGTGCTATTGCCCATATTTGTATGTACTGGGCAAAATTGTTAAAATAATTGATGAATTTTATTAAAAAATATGTTTTTTTTGGGCAAAATGCCAAATGACAAATTCTGTGGCAATATTCATAAAATATTTTTTTTTATCAAAAAGCAATTTAATTGTTTAAATATATATATCTAGTAATGTTAAATGAAAATAAACCACCATTTTTGCACTGATATTGTGTTTTTTTTAATTTTGAGGTCAAAGTAGACCAAATTTCCTTGTTTGTATTCAAAGCGAAAATATGCTTGATGGTTTCCATGGCAACCGAGATCTATTTTCGTCATATATGGTTATATTTATTTATTTTGGTGTCTACGGAGTGGATATGGAAAATATTAATAAAATCTGTGACATTGAGTGGCCATACCTATCCTTCATTCTTTGGTTTTTACATAGAATTCATGTTAATTAGACATATCTGCTCGTATATTTAAAAGAAAACATTAAATACAAATTTCTTTATATCTAATTAAAAAAAAATGTTTTCTTGTCGCTAAATAGTCTTCTTGTCGCTTGTTGTCGCTAAAATAATTCTTGTTGTCGCTTCTTGTCGCTTGTTGACGCTTGTTGTCGCTTCTTGACGCTTGTTGTCGCTAATTAGTGAGACCCTTTTTTTGTATTGTAGGTCTATGTTTCCGTCAGAGGAACAAATGGAGCTGGTTTATCCAGTGTAGCCACTTCCAATGGGGTATATCTCTCATACCTAAGTCAGTATTTGTTTGTATTGTAGGTCTATGTTTCCGTCAGAGGAACAAATGGAGCTGGTTTATCCAGTGTAGCCACTTCCAATGGGGTATATCTCTCATATCTAAGTCAGTATTTGTTTGTATTGTAGGTCTATGTTTCCGTCAGAGGAACAAATGGAGCTGGTTTATCCAGTGTAGCCACTTCCAATGGGGTATATCTCTCATACCTAAGTCAGTATTTGTTTGTATTGTAGGTCTATGTTTCCGTCAGAGGAACAAATGGAGCTGGTTTATCCAGTGTAGCCACTTCCAATGGGGTATATCTCTCATACCTAAGTCAGTATTTGTTTGTATTGTAGGTCTATGTTTCCGTCAGAGGAACAAATGGAGCTGGTTTATCCAGTGTAGCAACTTCTAATGGGGTATATCTCTCATACCTAAGTCAGTATTTGTTTGTATTGTAGGTTTATGTCTCTACCAGAGGAACAAATGGAGCTGGTTTATCCAGTGTAGCCACTTCCAATGGGGTATATCTCTCATACCTAAGTCAGTATTTGTTTGTATTGTAGGTCTATGTTTCCGTCAGAGGAACAAATGGAGCTGGTTTATCCAGTGTAGCCACTTCCAATGGGGTATATCTCTCATACCTAAGTCAGTATTTGTTTGTATTGTAGGTCTATGTTTCTGTCAGAGGAACAAATGGAGCTGGTTTATCCAGTGTAGCCACTTCCAATGGAGTATATCTCTCATACCTAAGTCAGTATTTGTTTGTATTGTAGGTCTATGTCTCTACCAGAGGAACAAATGGAGCTGGTTTATCCAGTGTAGCCACTTCTAATGGAGTGTATATCTCTCATACCTAAGTCAGTATTTGTTTGTATTGTAGGTCTATGTTTCCGTCAGAGGAACAAATGGAGCTGGGTTATCCAGTGTAGCCACTTCCAATGGGGTATATCTCTCATACCTAAGTCAGTATTTGTTTGTATTGTAGGTCTATGTTTCCGTCAGAGGAACAAATGGAGCTTGTGTATCCAGTGTAGCCACTTCTAATGGGGTATATCTCTCATACCTAAGTCAGTATTTGTTTGTATTGTAGGTCTATGTTTCCGTCAGAGGAACAAATGGAGCTGGTTTATCCAGTGTAGCCACTTCCAATGGGGTATATCTCTCATACCTAAGTCAGTATTTGTTTGTATTGTAGGTCTATGTTTCTGTCAGAGGAACAAATGGAGCTGGTTTATCCAGTGTAGCCACTTCCAATGGAGTATATCTCTCATACCTAAGTCAGTATTTGTTTGTATTGTAGGTCTATGTCTCTGTCAGAGGAACAAATGGAGCTGGTTTATCCAGTGTAGCCACTTCCAATGGGGTATATCTCTCATACCTAAGTCAGTATTTGTTTGTATTGTAGGTCTATGTCTCTGTCAGAGGAACAAATGGAGCTGGTTTATCCAGTGTAGCCACTTCTAATGGAGTATATCTCTCATACCTAAGTCAGTATTTGTTTGTATTGTAGGTCTATGTCTCCGTCAGAGGAATAAATGGAGCAGGTGTATTCAGTGTAGCCACTTCCAATGGAGTATATCTCTCATACCTAAGTCAGTATTTGTTTGTATTGTAGGTCTATGTCTCCGTCAGAGGAACAAATGGAGCTGGTTTATCCAGTGTAGCCACTTCCAATGGGGTATATCTCTCATACCTAAGTCAGTATTTTTTTGTATTGTAGGTCTATGTCTCCGTCAGAGGAACAAATGGAGCTGGTTTATCCAGTGTAGCCACTTCTAATGGAGTATATCTCTCATACCTAAGTCAGTATTTGTTTGTATTGTAGGTCTATGTTTCCGTCAGAGGAACAAATGGAGCTGGTGTATCCAGTGTAGCCACTTCTAATGGGGTATATCTCTCATACCTAAGTCAGTATTTGTTTGTATTGTAGGTCTATGTCTCCGTCAGAGGAACAAATGGAGCTGGTTTATCCAGTGTAGCCACTTCCAATGGGGTATATCTCTCATACCTAAGTCAGTATTTGTTTGTATTGTAGGTCTATGTCTCTACCAGAGGAACAAATGGAGCTGGTTTATCCAGTGTAGCCACTTCTAATGGAGTGTATATCTCTCATACCTAAGTCAGTATTTGTTTGTATTGTAGGTCTATGTTTCCGTCAGAGGAACAAATGGAGCTGGGTTATCCAGTGTAGCCACTTCCAATGGGGTATATCTCTCATACCTAA
This sequence comes from Mytilus galloprovincialis, assembly GCF_965363235.1. Lineage (NCBI taxonomy): Eukaryota > Metazoa > Mollusca > Bivalvia > Mytilida > Mytilidae > Mytilus > Mytilus galloprovincialis. The sequence continues at coordinate 38,679,556 of NC_134850.1, read as the reverse complement.
GTCAGTATTTGTTTGTATTGTAGGTCTATGTTTCCGTCAGAGGAACAAATGGAGCTGGTGTATCCAGTGTAGCCACTTCTAATGGGGTATATCTCTCATACCTAAGTCAGTATTTGTTTGTATTGTAGGTCTATGTTTCCGTCAGAGGAACAAATGGAGCTGGTTTATCCAGTGTAGCCACTTCCAATGGGGTATATCTCTCATACCTAAGTCAGTATTTGTTTGTATTGTAGGTCTATGTTTCCGTCAGAGGAACAAATGGAGCTGGTTTATCCAGTGTAGCCACTTCCAATGGGGTATATCTCTCATACCTAAGTCAGTATTTGTTTGTATTGTAGGTCTATGTTTCCGTCAGAGGAACAAATGGAGCTGGTTTATCCAGTGTAGCCACTTCCAATGGGGTATATCTCTCATACCTAAGTCAGTATTTGTTTGTATTGTAGGTCTATGTTTCCATCAGAGGAACAAATGGAGCTGGTGTATCCAGTGTAGCCACTTCCAATGGGGTATATCTCTCATACCTAAGTCAGTATTTGTTTGTATTGTAGGTCTATGTTTCCGTCAGAGGAACAAATGGAGCTGGTTTATCCAGTGTAGCCACTTCCAATAGGGTATATCTCTCATACCTAAGTCAGTATTTGTTTGTATTTTAGGTCTATGTTTCTGTCAGAGGAACAAATGGAGCTGGTGTATCAAGTGTAGCCACTTCTAATGGAGTGTATATCTCTTATTTAAGTCAGGATCTTCAACCATTATCACATGTTGGAATAAGTGATGTACTGGAAAACTCAGATGTTGATGTGTAAGAATTTGTTGATAAAAAATTAATAGAATAATGATTTTTGGCCCACAAAAAAACAAGTGAAATATTAATGGATTCAATTCTGAAAAACTAACATAAAGCATAAGCAAGGCTTATACTGGTACTTATAGCATATATTAGCTTATGATTTTTCATAAAGTATAGTGAATGTTAGATTTGGGAATTATGCTGGTGTGTTGTGTTAATATAATTATCAACTACTTTTTAGCTCACATGGCCCGAAGGGCCAAGTGAGCTTATGACATCACTTGGCGTCCGTCGTCGTCTGTCGTCGCAAACTATTTCAAGAATCTTCTCCTCTGAAACTACTAAGCCAAATACTTCCAAACTTTAACTGAATGTTCCTTAGGGTATCTAGTTTATAAATTGTATCTGAAGTTTTGATTTATCAACAAACATGGTCGCCATTGCTAAAAATAGAACATAGGGGTCAAATGCAGTTTTTGGCTTATAACTCAAAAACCGAAGCATTTAGAGCAAATCTGACTTGGGTAAAATTGATTATCAGGTCAAGATCTATCTGCCCTGAAATTTTCAGATGAATCGGACAACCCGTTGTTGGGTTGCTGCCCCTGAATTGGAAATTTTAAGGAAATTTTGTTGTTTTTGGTTATTATCATAAATATTATTATAGGTAGAGATCAACTGTAAACAGCAAAATTGTTCAGCAAAGTAAGACCTAAAAATAAGTCAACATGACTGAAATGGTCAGTTGACCCCTTTAGGAGTAACTGCTCTTTATAGTCAATTTTTAACCATTTTTCATAAATCTTAGTTATCTTTTACAAAAATCTTCTCCTCTGAAACTACTTGGCCAAATTGAACTAAACTTGGCCACAATCATCATTGGGGTATCTAGTTTGAAAATTGTGTCCGGTGACCCGGCCAACCAACCAAAATGGCCGCCATAGCTAAAAATAGAACATAGGGGTAAAATGCAGTTTTTGGCTTATAACTCAAAAACCAAAGCATTTAGAGCAAATCTGACAAGGGGTTAAATTGTTTATCAGGTCAAGATCAATCAGCCCTGAAATTTTCAGATGAATTGGACAACCCATTGTTGGGTTGCTGCCCCTGAATTGGTAATTTTAAGGAAATTTTGCTGTTTTGGTTATTATCTTGAATATTATTATAGATAGAGATAAACTGTAAGCAGCAATAATGTTCAGCAAAGTTAGATTTACAAATAAGTCCACATGACCGAAATGGTCAGTTGACCCCTTTAGGAGTTATTGCCCTTTATAGTCAATTTTTAACCATTTTTCGTAAATCTTAGTAATCTTTTACAAAAATCTTCTCCTCTGAAACTACTGTGCCAAATTAATCCAAACTTGGCCACAATCATCTTTTGGGTATCTTGTTTAAAAAATGTGTCCGGTGACCCGGCCATCCAAACAAGATGGCTGCCACAGCTAAAAGTAGAACATAGGGGTAAAATGTCAAAAACCAAAGCATTAAGATCAAATCTGACTGTGGTTGAATTGTTTATCAGGTCAAAATATATCTGCCCTGAAATATTCAGATGGATCGGACGACACGTTGCTAGGTGCTGCCCCTGAATTGGTAATCTTAAGGAAATTTTGCAGTTTTTAGCTCACCTTTCCTAAAAGGAAATGTGAGCTTTTCTCATCACTTGGCGTCCGTTGTCGTCGTCTGTCATCGTTAACAATTTTTCAAACATCTTCTCCTCTGAAACTGCTGAATGGATTTGGATGAAACTTGATTGTTCCTTAGATTATCTTGCACAAAGTTTGTGCTTTGATTTTTGATCCGTCAAAAAACATGGCCACCGTTACTTAAAATAGAACATAGGGGTCAAATGCAGTTTTTGGCTTATATCTCAAAAACTAAAGCATTTAAAGCAAATCTGACACTGGGGTAAAAATGTTCATTAGGTCAAGATCTATCAGCCCTGAAATTTGCAGATGAATCAAACAACCCATTGTTGGGTTGCTGCCACTTAATTGGTAATTTTAAGGAAAGTTTGCAGTTTTGTGTCATTATCTTGAATATTATTATAGATAAAGATAAACTGTTAACAGCAAAAATGATCAGCAAAGTAAGATCTACAAATAAGTTAATATGACCAAAATTGTCAATTGACCCCTTAAGGGGTTATTGTCCTTTAATGACAATTTTTCACAATTTGTTCATCATATTTGCTAACTTTAGAAAATCTTCTCCTCTAAAACTACTCAACCAAATTCAACCAAACTTCATTTGAATGATCAGTAGGGTGTATAAAATAAAGTTTGTGTTTTATTTTCTATTTCTTCAAAAAACATGGCCGAAGGCATTGTTTACCAGGTGAGCGATTCAGGCTCTTGAGAGCCTCTTGTTTTTTTAACTAAAGATGTGCACATTACTTTATATTTTGTTGTTAAATCAATTCACTATGAGCTTTCAAATGACATATCAAGAAAAGGACACTTAAAGTTTTAGATTAACAATTTTATTTTGTGTACTACATAAAGGCAACAGTAGTATACCGTTGTTCAATCTATGGACAAAAAACAACATCGGGGTAACAAACCAAATCTGAGGGAAACGCATTAAATATAAGAGGAGAACAACGACACAACATTAAAATGTAACACACACAGAAAAGGACTAAGCATTAGACAAAATCCGATGAGAATAACAAATATAACATAAAAACCAATGAATTTGAATACATGAATTTGAGATAGAAAAGTACTGTGACATGTCTTATAGTAATGTGAATTCACACTAAAATATAAGAGAAAACAAACGACACAACGGAAGCACAATGTAAAAATGTTACACACACAGAAACGAACTATGATATAACAATGGCCATTTTCCTGACTTGGTACAGGACAAAAATGGTGGGTTGAACCTGGTTTTGTGGCAACGTTAAATATATCATTAAAATGACAACATAATATTACAGGACTACAATACAAATAAATAGGAGAACGTATTAAGCAAAGAAACACATGAATAATAGATAACAAAAGGCATCAGGTTTAAAATTCAATACGCCAAAAATGCGCCTCGTCCACACAAGACTTACAAGTGACGCCCAGATATAAAAGTTCGAAAGTCAAAAAAAGTACAAAATTGTACAGCACTGAGGATCAAAAGTTAAAAAAGGTTGTGCCAAATACGGCTAGGGTTTTCTGCTTGTGATAAGAACATCCTTATGATTTAGAACAATTTATGCTATTGCAAACAGTAAATTTTATCAAATGAATTTAAAAGATATACATGATAAAACTGAAGTCTTAACTAATTACAGAAAACAAAACCTGAATACATAATACAAAGACCAAAAAATACCGAAAATAGACACACCCGATAGAGATTCCAAGAGAGGCTTTTGCTGAGATCAAAATTCAAAATAATAATATTTATGCACTTTTTAACCGGATTTTTGTGTCAAAAATGTCGGTTATTGATTTGGGGATGTACGGCGGGCGGGCGGACGGGCGGCAACCAAATGTTGTCCGTGCATTTACTCATGAAGCGTTCAACCAAATCTTTTAAAATTTTAATATGTTGTTACTGACAACAAAATGGAGGTCAAGTTTAATAATGACGATTTTGACTTTTACCGTTCAGGAGTTACGGTTCTTGAAAGTTTAAAAAATGTTGTGTCCGTGCATTTACTCATGAACCGTTCAACCAAACCTTTTAAAATTTTAATATGTTATTACTGACAACATAACGGAGGTCAAGTTCAATAATGACGATTTGTACTTTTACCGTTCAGGAGTTACGGTTCTTGAAAGTTTAAAAAATGTTGTGTCAGTGCATTTACTCATGAACCAGTCAACCAAACCTTTTAAAATTTTAATATGTTGTTACTGACAACAAAATGGAGGTCAAGTTCAATAATGACGATTTTGACTTTTACCGTTCAGGAGTTACGATTCTTGAAAGTTTAAAAAATGTTGTGTCCGTGCATTTACTCATGAACCGTTCAACCAAACCTTTTAAAATTTCCTATTAGGAGTTTTGGTCCTTGTAATATTGATAAATGCCAGAACACAAATAAATGTTAAAGAATCCGGTTTACTGTCATTTTGACAGCTCTTGTTTGCATATTTTCCTATACATTTATATATGTTACAGAGATTTCCAAGAAAGTTTTGACACACTGCGAGCATCATGGGATTTGTCAGGTGACCCTTGTCCATCAGTGAGAAATGAATGGCAGATACAAAGGCTAGATGGAAAAGTCATTTCAAAATGGCTAGATTTGGGTGGTGATTATATTTTATTTTAATTTTTCAATGGTTGTTATGGTTATCAATTTGATATGCGAACTATATAATACTTAATTGAAGTAACAAAATGTTGAAAAATCATTTTTTTATTAATCTAAAGTTTGGATTCCAAACTAACCTTATACCGTCCTAATTTTTTTATTTTAATAAAAAAGTAAATGTCTCTGCATAAATCAAATTGAATGTGACATGATCAATTATTGTTTTTACTATATGAATAAATTGTAACTAAGGGTGCAGGAGTTTGCTTGGAAATCAAAACTGCTGATTTTAGAAATGAATTTGCTCATTGATTATAAAATGGGAGATAACTGTACTGAAGCTAACTGCTATGTACATGTATAATAAAGAAATCTTAAAAGAAAAATCTAGATAATTAAGATTAAAGGTAATTCATATAGCAAGAACTAGAATCTCTAAAAAAATAATTTATACCTGACATGGATTTGTATAATTATATTTTTAATAAAAAGAAAATGTGGGGTTTACCTAAGACAGCAACCCAACAATACAAAAATCACAAAAGACAAATGTGTTCATCACTTATTGCACAATTTCCTGATGGAGGGATACTAAATAACCATTTCTTTGAATTTATTGATATTGAGTTAAAAATATATTTTTTCTTTCAGTTTCAGAAAATGCAATGCTTGATGGACTTCAACTGAAGGACAGAACATTGTATTATTCTTTGTTAAGAGTGACAAATGCTCTGAACTATACTTATATAATAAGATCCAATGGAGTTACAGTTGAAGAAGACCCTCTGCTACCAGGCAAGGTGTTTGATGGTTACATTACTGGATTTGATCTGAACATTCTGCCCTCTAGACGTAAAATATCAGCTAATTGGGAAGGTTTTGGTTTACCAGCTTCTGCTTCTTTTCAAGCTGATGTGGAAGGTATGTACTTTTATATTGGTCTAGCCTCCAGGTGGTGGATTTTCCTGGCTGTGTTGAAGACCCATAGGTTTCTTTATAGCAATATAACTTTCTTTTTTAAAGTCTTTCATCTTAATTAAAAAAACAGATATTAATTTTTTTTTTTTTTTTTTATTTTAAGTAAAAGGTGTATTTTGACAATCAATTCTATTCTGATAATACCAGCTCTTCTTTTGAGATATAAAATACAAATTGTCAATCTATCTTTATCTTAAAGGTATGAATGTTATGAAAGGGGTTGTGACAGTCTTCTTAAATTCCAGCATTGACCTTAATTTTCTGTCTATTTAAAGGAAACCCAGGTTATCAAGTTGATGAGTCAAAAACAGCAGAACAACCTGGTACCCAGCAAGTATTGTTTTATGAAGTAGCAGTGGGAACAGATAGAAGATTTCATAAAACCAGAGATAATATTGTACCTTTTACCAAAGTTGGTTTGAACGATTCTGTCACATTTTATGATCTCAATCTAGAATCAGGGACAGCAATATATTACTTCACTGTTAGAGCCTACAGTGCATCATTCTCTGTTGCTACGGTTACATCTAATGGTTTCCATGTTGGATATGATGGTGGTGTTGAAGGTAGGTCAACTGTAGATGCTGTCTCGAATTTGATTTGTTCTCGTCTAGAATATGGATGAAATATTTGTCACTGGAAATGCAGCAAACACTATTCTGTCAATCAATTCATGCCTTGTAATTTTTTTGAGTGGTAAGATATAGGATTGTCTCCAATAGAGCTCCAAAGACAATCAGTCTTGAATTGAGAAAATTTAAACTGATGAGAACGGACTATGATCACTACTAGTTGGCTTTTGCTTAAAGTCTTAAAAATGTTATGGTAATGTTGAAAACCAAAAATGTAAACATGAAAATGATTCACTTACGAATGTACTGAATTTTTATGCCCCGTCAAGGACCATTAGGTTTTGTTGTGTGTATCTGTTTGTTCCTTCATCCTTCATAACCCGCTTCAGGTTAAAGTTTTTTGTCGATGTTATTTTTAATGAAGTTAAAATCCAATCAACTTGAAACTTAGTACAATTGTTTCCTATGACATGATCTTTCTAATTTTAATACCAAATTAGAGTTTTATCCCAATTTTACGGTCTACTGAGCATAGAAAATGAAAGTGAGAGTGGGGCATCTATGTACTATGGACACTTTCTTATTATGCTTAATAATGAAAAAAAGCGTACAGTATACATAACTACACCTTGGATAGAACTCTGAAACTGAGTTACATGAAGTGAACAATCTATTTCATAAATGTATTTTCATGCTGTGTCCTTTTTTCTAACCAAGGTGGATCCATCATCATGGGTGACTATATCAATACTGATACCTATGTGGATATACAGTTTGAAGGGTTTACATCAAAGTTAGATATCATGATGTACTATGTAGCACTGTCCAATCATTCTGGAGTAGTAGGAACTGACTGTAAACTATATGTAAGATATTGTATATTGATAGATTCATTTCCAAATTCCTGAATAAAAAATATGAAATCAAATTAGCAAGTTCCCAAAATGATGAAAAGAATATTAAGGGGCTCACGGATGTAAATCAATTTTTTTATGCCCCACCTACGTTATGCCCCACCTACGATAGTAGAGGGGCATTATGTTTTCTGGTCTGTCCGTCCGTCCGTCTGTCCATTCGTTCGTCCGTCTGTCTGTCCGTTCGTCCGTCCGTCCGTCTTTCCCGCTTCAGGTTAAAGTTTTTGGTCAAGGTAGTTTTTGATGAAGTTTAAGTCCAATCGACTTCAAACTTAGTACACATGTCCCCTATGATATGATCTTTCTAATTTTAATGCCAAATTAGAGTTTTTACCCCAATTTCACGGTCCACTGAACATGGAAAATGATAGTGCGAGTGGGGCATTCGTGTACTGAGGACACATTCTTGTTTATTTAATGAACTTTATCTTATACTTTATAGAAAGCTCACTATCTGCCTTCGAAAGAAGCATACATTTTTGTTAATGTCCTTTTTTTCTGTTGAACTAATAGGAGAAATAGATGTAATATCGAAATAAAAAAAGAACTAAATTACAGAAACCGCTTAAATTTTATAATTATTTAGTTTATGTACAGCTTATTCGAAAACAACAATAAAAAATATAGGTCACCGATGAGTTAAAAAAGATATTTCAATTTTAATGCCAAAAAAATGCCATTTTTGCACCAAAGGGAGATAATTTGGAGCTTTTTCAATGATATCTACATTTTAAAAGTCTCCTGGGGCCAACACACATTGATTTTTTGGAATAATTTTTGTACCATATGATAAAGTAATAACTACTAAAGGTAATAGACAAAATTTGTAATGAAAAATAAATGTTTAATTTTTTTCTGAAAATTTATACCCGCGAGCCTCCTTAAGTGAGATTTTCAATTCTACGTAGATTGTTTCTTTTTCATCTGACTTAGAAAATGAAGAATAACTTTAGAAATTAATGTGTACATGTAATTTTCTTATTTTGGTTTTGTATTAGATATCGGAATGCCAGTTCTTATTGTTGCAGTACTCATCCATAAATCACCTGTTTATATTGATTATTAAAAAATGCTTCTGAATGAGACAATACTTCACTTATATTTTGCTTCTTAACTTTTACTTTACTTTAAATTTTATTTCCTTTCTTAAGATTGATGGACGAAAAAGTGAACAGGTTGATGACTACTCATTTAACGTAGCACCACTGATCAACATCAACAAGAATACATTTTACACATTAACATCCTTAGAACTTCAACCAGGAGGAACTTATTATGTATGGGTAATAGGTAAGAAAAGCTCTTTGTTAGTTGAATTAGAATTATAATGTCAGATTATTTTGTTATGTGTTATGTGGTAATGATTGCCAATTATACAACTCTCCACCAGAGACTAAAATGACATAAAAGTTTAACAACTATAGATAATATACAGCCTTCAACAATGACCAAATCCCATTATTTAGTCTGCTATTGAAAAGGCCTAGAAATGACATATGTAAAACATTTCCAGTTTTTATTTGTTTTTCTGTCCTGTGAAAGGTCAAAAGTTTTAAAGGCAATTAACAATAATGAGAGCTTTTGTCTTATAGACTATTGTAACAACTTAATTTAATTTTTGCTAATCTAAGCAACTATTTAAGATATAAGTTAAATGTATTTGATTATAAATGAGCATTTTAAATTACATGACCAAAATTATTGCTATTCTCTGTTAGTTATCATTTAAGTTGAAATGCACATACAGAGACTAAGGATACCTCATTCTCATCCAGGGGTACCTTGTACAATTTTACTCCCCTAAACATTACTGCTTCAGTTTTAGTCTTGAATTACGTAATTTTTCACGAATGTCAGATATACTAAACTTGAGGAAGTTCTTTAAATAACCAATGAAAGAAGAGATTGCTAACACATATAGTTAACACTTTTCTCTTCAAATTACAGCAACAGATGAATCAGGAGACTGTGGAATGATTCACCACAAATTCACAGTTGATACAACACCTCCATTGTATGGTGCTTTGACTGCTGGTCCATTTTATAACATGGTATTATAATTTATATTTTCCTCTACTTTCACATTTTTATAAGCCCCACTTAGACAGGATGTTGATATTGAACTGCTTGAACAAAATTAGCATTTCTATGAAAGTGAAAATGCATTAATATTGAAGATTGATGAATTGCACAATGTCAATCTAAAAACAAATAGGAAAATTGCATTTCAGTCCATTTACCTTAAAAAGGCTTTTGTTTTTAAATATTATCATTCTAGAATTTATTTTTGTGTCATTTTATTTAACAGGATTTGGCCTACACTTCTGACAATTCAACATTAAGAGTTCTGTGGACAAATTACAGTGATCCTGAGTCTGATATAGCAACCTATGAAGTCTCATTATGGCAGAATACTTCATGTTATTCTAGTGGAGAGGAGATGCTTCTTGTTGACTGGATTGAGTTGACAAACAACTACACTGAATACAGTTTTGTGAATTTAAATCTTACAGTATGTTCTTTATATTATATTCATTTATAATTGCCATAACTTTAAAGTATATAAATATGGTCTTCTACCTATCCGCTGTTAAATATGCTTAGATTTGGTGTCCAGAATGAGACTGTTAATCTAATGCTATAGCAACTTTTGTATCTATTGTTATTTTGTTAGTATAACAACATTTTTGGTGCAGATAAAAAAATTTATAAGTCATTTGGAATGTTTTGGAACTGGTGACAAATATTTTACACTTATGATTTCTCTGGCCATACCTTGTAATGATGTATCATTTATTTCAGATGAACATACCATATACAGTTAGATTTAAGGTGACAAATGCTGCCGGACTTTCAATCCAACAGTCCTCATCACCTGTATTATATGACCCATCAAAACCTGTATCAGGAGTGTTGGTGGATGGTGAAGATTTTTCTGCTGAACAAGTCTGGTTTAGTTCAACCAATATTATAAAAGGTAAATACCTTTTTGGAAAGATTACAAATAACTAGAATTGCAAGCCATAGGGAATGTCATCCTGGTCCACTAGTTGCCATGTTGATGGCATTCTTCTTCAAACTTTTAAAGACTTTAAACAGTGAATGCACATATATGCATGACAACACATACTTTGGTAAATTTTAGAAAGTGCTTAAATATCTAGCCATCAATATAAGAACAAATTTTGTATCCAAAGAAAAAGGAGTTCATTTAATGTATTTGCTTTTTAACTCGTACATAAAATAAAGATAAATACTTATTGACTGATTTTAAATGAATTTTCAGAATTTCAGAATGTTATTGACTGAATGAAGCTGCATCCACCAAAGGTACATAAAGAGGATTACAGATTTATACAAATGCTTTCCAATGTGTTTTAAATATTCTTACATTGTAGGTTCATTTTTGCACTATCCCAATCAAGTTGAATCATCCTGTCCATCCAGAGATATTTCAATGGTAAATGATCCTGACTGGGGAGAACTACAACAAGTTGGTCTAAAAGACCCAAGTGGCAAGAAATGGTCTCTTCTGTACAAGAAAGAGAACATCAACAAGGATATTTATGATGATATAGTGTCAGTTAAACTTGCAAAAGACCACAAAAACCTGCAGATGTTTACAGGAGCATATTACAGATCAGCTAGCTTTGAAAATGGAGGCGCATACCATGTAAGTATGCATATTAATAAATCCTGCTGAAAAAATATTTATAAAATTGCTATTGATTTGTCTTTTTTTTCTGATTTTTAACCGGATTTTTGTGTCAAAAATGTCGGTTATTGATTTGGGGATGTACGGCGGGCGGGCGGCAACCAAATGTTGTACGTGCATTTACTCATGAAGCGTTCAACCAAACCTTTTAAAATTTCAACATGTTGTTACTGACAACAAAATGGAGGTCAAGTTCAATAATGACGATTTTGACTTTTACTGTTCAGGAGTTACGGTTCTTGAAAGTTTAGAAAATGTTGTGTCCGTGCATTTACTCATGAACCGTTCAACCAAACCTTTTAAAATTTTAATATGTTGTTACCGACAACATATCGGAGGTCAAGTTCAATAATGACGATTTTTACCGTTCAGGAGTTACAGTTCTTGAAAGTTTAAAAAATATCGTGTCCGTGCATTTACTCATGAACCAGTCAACCAAACCTTTTAAAATTTTAATATGTCGTTACTGACAACAAAATGGAGGTCAAGTTAAATAATGACGATTTTGACTTTTACCGTTCAGGAGTTACGGTTCTTGAAAGAGCTTGATTTTTGCCTTTCCATTTGAAAACCATACAATTCATTCATTTTTTTAGATATTTTCAAAATCCTAGGTAGGTGGACTTAGTAATTTTTTCTTACTTTATGCATTAAGGGCACACAGTTTGTCCTGCTAGAGGGTCATTTTCTATCTAGTTTATATGTTGTTATTGTTGACAACATGGAAGTCAAGTTTGATATTGATAATCATAAATTTTACCTATTAGGAGTTTTGGTCCTTGTAATATTGATAAATGCCAGAACACAAATAAATGTTAAAGAATCCGGTTTACTGTCATTTTGACAGCTCTTGTTTAAGTTGAAACATAATAGGATGGATGACTTGTAGATCAAACTTTTATTTTGTTTCAGTTTTCCAATTTTTTTCAGATAAGGCTGCTGTCTAGGGCATTCCTGTCTGGCCAATACATCTGAATTTTTTTTATTTTGTTTTTGTAGGTTTCTATAAAACCAGCAAAAGGCCATGGAATTGCTGTGACAGAAATTTTGTTTTGGGATGGACCAGATACTGATATTGCTACTTATGAATATGAAGAAGACATTGACTGGGCATCAACTGTGTGCCAATGCTGTTTGTTGAATCCAGTACCTGGGGTAAGTGTTATTTCATCATGGTTAGGTATTACAAGAGTCTCTTTCACTTTTTGTTTGTAAAAAGTTTGTAATTTAATTACACTTGTTGAACTAGAAAATCTTCTTCAAACTTTTCTGAATGGATTATTTGGTTGGTTTTATTTTGGTCCTCAGCTTTGAAATGTTCAGTTGTAGCAAGTAAATAATATTTATATCCATTATCTAGTCACTTCCTATTTGCCAATAGTTTGATATTTTACAGCACTATAGTTGTACAAGGAAAAAGTTTTTACCAAACTTTTCCTTTTTCGTCCAGAAGGGAATATTATTGTCTGCAGCTTAATATGGATGGTCAGTTGTAATAAAGGTAATTAATTTCTCTTAATAAAACAGATCTGTAGATGTTTTACTATCCAAACAAAAATGTTTGATCTCTGTGCAGTTGCTAGATAAATTATGACTTGGATGGAGAGTTGTCTCATTGGCACTGATACCACATCTTCCTATATCTATAAAAGAGATATATTGTTATCTTTCTGTATAAGGAGTAAGTGTATCTAGCTTTAAAATTTTAATGTTTAAATAGGAAAACATTTTTTTCATTCAATTTGTTCAATTTTATTAATTTTCTATTTTTTAGGACTGTAACTTTTGTAATTGCTCTAAGTATTTGTTTGACAAATATGGAAACGATACTCTACCAACAGTAATCAGTACTACAGTTTCTACAACAGTACAGACAACAACACAGCCATATGAAGTGGTCAATCACCCAGACAAAAGTGAAGTCTCACAGCCCATAGATACTAGCATACCTGAGGCACAAAAGTCGTGTGGCATTCAAATTTTTGAAGGTAAAAAAAAATGATTAACCTATTTGCTGTGTACATTTATGTTTTATTTAAGAAAGAGGAAGGGCCAATTTGCAGGGGATTTTTTTCACAGAAGGGCCAATTTCAAAAAGTGCCGACAGAATAAAATTTACTATAAAAACAAAAAATAAAAATGCTTTTTGATCAATATCTCGATTTACATATATTATGATATGTGTGATCAATAGTTAATTTAACCCTCAAAAAGGATGAAAGTATACGCTTATTGTGTGCAATCCTATGACTTCCAGTCTCTTGACTTACTTTCTATTCATGTGTTTATATTTATTACATATATTCAAGGGACAACTGCCGTCAAACTGATGTAGGTGCCTGTACATAACCAATAACACGAGAATTAATTCTATAGAAATGTAGCCTACATGTTGCGGGTGTAATATACACATAACTTAAAATAAGGCCATTGTATACAAGTTTCAAAACAACAAAAAACAATTTTCGAAACCTTTTTAACCGGATTTTTGTGACAAAAATGTCGGTTATTGATTTGGGGATGTACGGCGGGCGGGTGGGCGGTCGGGCGGGCGGCAATCAAATGTTGTCCGTGCATTAACTCATGAACCGTTCAACCAAAGCTTTTAAAATTTTAATATGTTATTACTGACAACTATACGAAGGTCAAGTTAAATAATGGCGATTTTGTCTTTTACCGTTCAGGAGTTATGGTTCTTGAAAGATTGAAAAATGGAGTTTCCAGTCGTGTCCGTGCATTTACGTATGAACTGTTTTACCAAAGCTTCCCAAATTTTAATATGTTGTTACTAATGACAGAATGGAGGTCAAGTTCAATAATGACGATTTTGACTTTTACCGTTCAGGAGTTATGGTTCTTGAAAGATGGAAAAATGGAGTTTCCAGTCGTGTCCGTGCATTTATGCATGAACTGTTCTACCAAAGCTTCCGAAATTTTAATATGCTGTTACTGATGACAAAATGGAGGTCAAGTTCAATAATGACGATTTTGACTTTTACCGTTCAGGAGTTATGGTTCTTGAAAGATTGAAAAATGGTGTTTCCCGTCGTGTCCGTGCATTTTCTCATGAACCGTTCAACCAAAGCTTTTGAAATTTTAATATGTTGTTACTGATGACAAAGTAGAGGTCAAGTTCAAAAATGACGATTTTGATTTTTACCGTTCAGGAGTTATGGTTCTTGAAAGATCGTAAAATGGTGTTTCCATTCACGTTGTTGCATTTACTCATGAACCATTCAATCTAAGCTTTTCAAATTTTAATATGTTGATACTGATGACAAAATGGAGGTCAAATTTGATATTGACGATTTTCACTTTCACCATTCATCAGTAATGGTTCTTGTGATATTGCCAGAACACAAATAAATGTTAATAAATCCGGTTTGCTGTCGTTGTGACAGCCTCTTGTTTGAACATAGTATTATATGTAACAAATGCAGCCAAAAACAATTTTGTCGCCAATTCACAAACTGTATAGATATTAGTACTGAATTGTTTACCACCGTCCCTACACCGGTACCTAAGTCATCAGAAAATAAAACAACACAACAGAACAAATGAGTTGCACTACAAATCGTAATTGTAGGTAAAACATCAAGAAGCTGTTGCATCTGTATCAAAACGAAAGGCCGATTTGTTAAAATGACAGAAAAGGCAATATAACATGTGATAGTAACACAGGGTGATCTATGACCAACTGATGTAAGATGTTCTCCCGTTAAAATATATACATGTATTATCTTATCTTATCTTATAGACGACAAATTCAGATATACATATATTCAGAATGAGAAAATCACAATTTGAATTTGTTCAATATTTTTTGGCTCCTTGACAAGTTACGTGGTATGGCACCTTCCATAAAGGATGTTAATAATAAAATAAAATCAATATTAAAAAATCAATAGTCTTGGCCTTGTTTTTGTAGGAATACCTGTTCAAGGTATGAAAATAGATGATGTGACATATTTTCATGTACTATAATTAGCATCTATCTGGCTATTTAAAACATGATTTTACCTATCTTATCGAATGAAACAAATGGCATGAAAATTGGCTCTACCTCTTTGAACAATGATTATGTCAACTATTTTTTAATTTGCTTTAAAAATTAAGTCAATGTACTAAGAAATTTTTAAAAGGGATATGTATCACACAGCTTCACTAAAATTGGTCATTCTTTATAAGAAAAGTTGATCCATGGTAATTAAGAAGATGAAAGCTCAAAGGTCAGAGATTTAGGTGTCCCATGCAATGCCCTTCTTTGCTTCATCGATACCTATACAGTGTGCCTCTCAGCTAAATTATAATTGCTTATTCAGAAAATCATCTGTTTTAAAGGCTTTAAACTTCTTTTTACAGTTTGAAAGAACACAAACAGATACTTGGATCAGTGCTTGGAATTCCACAAAAAGCTTCCCAAAAGTGTTATTTACCTCAACAAGACATTTATGTAAATGCTAAGCTATATGGACCTACATTTTATGCTTGAGTACATAAAGTTTAGTTTTTTAAAACCTAAAGTGTTTTTTTTTTAATACTGTATCAATTTATTTAAATTCAGAATTATGAACAGTGCCTTTGAAATCAATACAATAATAAAAGGTTTGCGTTTTTTTTCCAGGTCAAAATTCCAAGATTGTGACATGGTGTAGATCCTTCAATGATATTCAGCCTATTATGAAGACATCTGTTGATTACAACATTACAGGAGAATTTCTCAACTTTAAGATAATATTTAAACCAGAAATGGATGATGCAGTTGATGTAAGAGGATATTTATAAAAAAAATTGTTGAGCAGGGGTAGATAATTCTTTTTTGGGTTTGCCTTTTCCGATTTTGTTGTAGTAATTTGTGATCTGCATTATTTTTATTTTCATGATTATTTGAATAGAGATTAAAGAATTGATTGCATTCAATGAAGGAAATTACTTAACTGTTAGATTTGAAAAGAATGATGTCCTAAACTCCAACATCTATCTATCATACAAGTTCTTATATCAAGACTTAATATTATCTTTAATAAAAAAAATCATTATTGGTCCCCTACCGAAAAAGTCAAAGTGTACTTTAGATTTGCACTCTGTCTGTCTGTCTGTCAGTCCAGCAAATCAGTTTTCTAGAAATTTTTTCTTCACGCTTAAAGATAGTGATTTTATATTTGGTGTACTGTTTTATCATGACAAGTTGCAAGTCAAGTTCGATTTTCACGATTGTAGCTTTTCTCCATGTTCAGTTAAAGCTCTTTCCCTAGAATTAAATTTTTGATAAAATACTTATTAATTACTAGATTTCTGTTCAAAGGGAAATGACTAATTTTTTAACTTTCCCTAAAATTAAATTTTTTATGAAATACTTTTATTAATTACTAGATTTCTGTTCAAAGGGAAATTACTCATTATAAATTTCATTTAATTTTCAGATGACTTTATGTCTTTTGGTATCTATTAATGAGGAAGAAATAACAGAACTTTGTGGAATATCACATCTAAGTAAAACAACAAAACTGGTGCTGCATGTCTTTAATCGTGACAATTATGTTCCAGAGATTACAGACCCATTCAACATATTTTCTGTGAAAGCATATTTTAAAAATCTGATACTACCACCACCAACTGGTGCACTTTGTCGCTATGGTGATCCTTTCAGAGGAGGAACTAATCCCATAATCAAGTATGAAATCGGTATCGGAACTGACAAATTTCTTACAGATATCGAACCTTTCAGAGAAGTTGTAATACCTTGTATACCTTGCTTTGGAGAATGTTCAAGATATAACTGTGACCAGGATTGTGATCAGGATAAACTTGTGGACTACAGTTTTACTTTGACAGACTTAAACCTAATACCATATGTAACTGATTTGAACGAAACTGGACATTCATATAATAAAACAATAATATACTATCTCACAGGTAAAGTTTCATTATACATTCACACTTTGATGCTTTAATATGTGGACATTTCTTTTTGTGAGATAGTTGTAGATTATTACAGTAACTTTGTAATTTCTTCATTGAAAAAAATTATTTGAGGTGGTACGTAACATTACAGGGAGATAACTCTGTAAAAGTAAGCAGAATGTTTTAATCACGTTTCACTATTACGGGAATATTAAGCTTCTTATTGATCAAAACTAATGTTTATCAAACTGCTATGTATCCAGTGTAATTTTTCACATAAAACTGTGTGTAAATTCTTTTTAAATTTTTGTAATTTTGTCAAAGGGTCAAGGTTAATATTTTGTCAAAATTTTATGAAAATTTACGAGCCAAATTTGTTTTAGTCAATGTGTTTGGTACCACCTTATTGATTTTTGTTAAGACTGTTATGAAAATGTAGTCGTGTATCCATTATACAAGATATAGATATCTGATATTTTACAGGAAGGGCTGTGACTGGTTCTGGAGACACAGCTCTATCATCATCATCAGGATTTTATATTGATGTCTCGGGACCAGTGTTTGATTTGGATGTCATGTTGACCACTCCAATTTACTTTGATGAAGAACAAGGACAGTTTCAACCAATAAGTTATCAAGCATCAAACAACACCATTAAAGCTTTTTGGAGGTGTACTGATGATGAAAGTCTTGTAAAGGTAACAAAATATCTTCTTTAGAGAGCCAAATTATTTGGAAATTATTTAAGCAAATTAATGATAATTAAATAGCTTTAGATGTTGAATAGAGGAATTAAAGGTAAAATTTGAAAAGGTTCTAAAAGAAATCTTATTATGATATATACTTTTCCTTCAAATTTTGAGAAAAACTTTATATCTGCAATAAATTTTAATGAATCATGGCTACTTTTGAATTATATGATCTTTGTTATATACACATCAATTTAAATGAATCATTATAATCCCACTTTTGATATGCGATGGGTCATTTATTTTCCAGAGTTGTGCCACTTATCAACTTGGAAAGTTGCAAAGCTTGAGCAGGTGCATTTGTGTCCTCAGACAAATTCTTATTCTATTTTTGGGTATCTTAAATCACTATTAATTCAACTGATATGTTAAATCTTTATTAAGGAGAGCCTTTGGGCCATAGGTGAAACTCCTGGTGGAGAAGAACTTCAAAGTTTTCAGTCAGTTGGCACCATGATGACAGGCATTAATTCATCATTTGAAGGCATTCTCCAACATAACCATACATATTACGTGTCTATTATCTGTATCAATGGAGGTGGGAAACCTACTCAATGGAATGATTCTTATGGTAAGCAATACACAAACTTTTGCATTGGTTACACATATAAGTTGGTGTTAAGGCCAGTTAAACTGTAACCATTAATGTTTAACACTGTTAATTTATTAACACTGGCATTTATTTTTATGCCCCACCTACGATTGCCCCACCTGCGATAGTAGATTATTTTTTCTGGTCTGTACGTAGCGCTGTCTGTCCGTCCGTCCATCCATCCGTTGTGCATCTGTTCGTCTGGATTCAGGTTAAAGTTTTTGGTCAAGGTAGTTTTTGATGAAGTTGAAGTCCAATCAACTTTAAACTTAGTACACATGTTCCCCATGATATAATCTTTCTAATTTTAATGCCAAATTAAAGTTTTGACCCCAATTTCACGGTCCACTGAACTTAGAGAAAATGATAATACGAAGTTCAGGTTAAAGTTTTTGGTCAAGGTAGTTTTTGATGAAGTTGAAGTCCAATCAACTTGAAACTAAGTACACAAAAAAATTCATGTTCCCTATGATATGATCTTTCTAATTTAAATGCCAAAGTAAAATTTTGACCCCAATTTCATGGTCCACTGAACATGGAAAATGATAGTGCGAGTGGGGCATCCGTGTACTATGGACACATTCTTGTTTCAAAAGGTACTATTTGGCCTTTTAACTTTCAAGCCAGACATATTTTTTTTTTATGCCCCATTTATGGGCATTTTGTTTTCTGGTCTGTGCATCCGTCTGTCTGTTCATCTGTCCGTCCATCTGTCAGTTTAATTGTCGTCTGTCCCCTTTTAGTATAAAGTTTTTGGTTGTATTAGTTTTTGATGAAGTTGAAATCTGATCAACTTGAAACTTAGTAAACATGTTCCCTATGATATGATCTTTCTTATTATAATGCCAAATTAAAGAATTTATCCCAATTCCAAGGTCCAATGAACATAGAAAATGATAGTGCGGATGGGGCATCCATGTACTTGGGACACATTCTTATAAAAAAGAAGATGTGGTATGATTGCCAATGAGACAACTATCCACAAAAGACCAAAATAACACAGACATTAACAACTATAGGTCACCGTACGGCCTTCAACAATGATCAAAGCCCATACCGCATAGCGAGCTATAAAAGGCCCGATAAGACAATGTAAAACAATTCAAACGAGAAAACTAACAGCCTTATTTATGTAAAAAAATGAAGAAAAACAAATATGTAACACATAAACAAACGACAACCACTGAATTACAGGCTCGATCCTGACTTGGGACAGGCACATACATAAATAATGTGGCGGGGTTAAACATGTTAGCGGGATCCCAACCCTCACCCTAACCTGGTACAGTGGTATAACAGTACAAAAGAACGCATTGTAAGAATGAACTATAAAAATCAGTTGAAAAAGGCTTACCGCATCAGATGGACAAAAATACAGTGGACGTGGTCTTGTTAACATTTAATTATGAAATGTATATCAGCAAGGTATTTAATGAGCTTGATAATGAGCACAGATTAACAATGATAGTGATCACATTCATTCCTACATTTCTCTAATGAAAAAAATTGAAAGACCCTGCCCCTGTTTTGGGTATCTACCATTCAACAAATCAATTTGAAGACTTATGCATGCTTACATGATAGTCAATTGTTATGAAATTACATTTAACAGCAATAAAACAATTCAACCAATAATTAATTGATAAGATGATAATTTGAGCTAACATCTACATTTAAGGTGTTGTAGTACTGTTAGAGCCACCAGAAGTAGACAACCTAAATAATACTATCCTAGGAGAAGTCAGACCATTTAACGAATCAGTAGTTCCTGTTGATGCCATGGAGAGTACGGATCCTACAAGTATAGGATTCACTTTTACTATTAGTGAAGATAAGTCTGTAAAAAGATATGGTAAGTCACAGTGACAAATCTGATGGTTTGGCAGATCATTGGTCAAACAGGGATGTTATTTGCATGAAAACCATATTACTGAAGTACTTACTTAGTCCTTGTTATGCCTTTTGGCACATAGGGCAAGGACAAGTTGCCGCCACTCCTCTCTGTTTTCTGCTTTTTTCTCAATAGTTCCCCAGGTGTAACCTCTCTCTTTCATCTCTGTTTCTATTGTTCTACGCCATGTTGTTTTTGGTCGTCCTCTCTTCCTTTTTCCCTCTGGTGTCCATCTTAATGCAACTTTGGTCATATCTCCTTGTGATTTTCTTAGGACATGACCAAGCCATCTCCATCTTTTCTGTAGCAGAGTGGTTTCAATATCTTAGCTTTTTGTTTTCTTATGAAGATCTTCATTAGTTATTTTGTTTGGCCAGTATATCTTCATGATTCTACGTAGGCAGGTGTTATGAAAGCTGGATAACCTGTTAATGTCTTTTTCGGTCATTCTCCAGTATTCAGCTCCATAAAGTAAAACTGATGTTACACAGCTGTTATAGATTTTCAGTTTGGTCTATTAAGCATGTTTACTGTCATTATTTGTGTTTTCTTAGAGTTGATTTTCAAACCAATCATTCTGGCATTCTGTTCTAATCTCTCCGTTTTTTCTTTCATTTGATTTTCAGTATGGGATACTAATGCTAGATCATCTGCATAGTCTATATCCTCTAGGTTTGAAGTGAGTGTCCACCTTATTCCGTTGTTGGTATTTGACATTGTTGATTTCATCACCCAGTCGACTGCAATGATAAACAAGAGAGAGGACATCACACATCCTTGCCTCACTCCAGATTTTACCAAAAAACTAGTGTCTGGGTCAGAGTCTACAGTGCATTTAAAGTTGTCGTAGAAGGCTTTGATGAGTTGTGTTATTTTTTCAGGAATTCCATAGCTTTTTAAGATGGTCCATAATCCCTGTCTGTGTAAGCTGTCAAAAGCCTTTTCAAAATCTACAAAGTTGATGATTATTTTTCTTTGCCATTCTGCACATTGTTCAAGGATGTTTCTGAGGACAAATATGTGGTCTATACAGCTTAGTCCTTGTCTAAAACCTGCCTGTTCTTGTCGCAGTGTTCTGTCTATAGCTGTTTTAATTCTTGAAATTAGGATTTTGCAAAATACTTTACTAGGAATAGAGAGAAGAGAGAGAGAAGAGTGATATCTCTCCAGTTATTGCAATTAGTAAGATCACCTTTCTTTGGTATCCTTATGATGTCACCTTCGGACCAGTTGTCTGGTATGATGTTGTTCTCCCAAATTTCTTTAAAAACTGGGTAAAGGATATCTGATGTTTGCTTAGCATCAGCTTTAAAGAGTTCATCATTTAATTGGTCAATGCCTGGTGCCTTTCTATTCCTTAAACTTTTAAGTGCTCTCTGGATTTCTAGTTTGGTTGGCGCATAAAGATCTATATCTAATTCTAATGGTGTTTCTGTGATATCGATGCTAACTGTATTTTCTGGTTCTTTTCTATTGAGAACTTCTTGAAAATGTTCTTTCCATCTTTCCTTTTGTTCTTTTTCAGATGATAATGTGTTGTTTTGTTTGTCTTTAATTGGCATGCTCTTATTAGTTTTCTTGTTGCATAGCTGTTTTACAACCTGTCCATTTCTCTGGTTGGATGCAGCATTTTCTACTTCTTTTGCAAGGTCTTCTGTATACTTTCTTTTGTCAGTTTGTGTTGCTTTCTTCACTTTCTTATTGCATTCTGAGTATTCCTTCCTCAGCTTATCTTTTATTCTTTCTGAATAAGTCTGACAGAGTTTGTTGTTTATTTCTTTTCTTTCATCAATCAATTTCCATGTTCCTTGTGTAATCCATTCTTTATGTATTTGTCTTTTATAGCCAAGAACTTTTTCACTGGTTTCTTTGTATATTTCTTCTACTTTCAACCATTTGTTGTTTATCGATGCTGGTTCTGATGTTTCTTCTATTGTGTCTTCTAGGACCTGAAATCTGTTCTTTATCTGCAGGTTAAATTCTTGTTTTACTTTGGTGTCTTGCAGTTTATTTATATCAAAATTTCTTTTAATGGTTGTTGGTGAAGACATCTTTTACTGAAGTGCAAGACCAAAATCAGTAATCCATGTAGCTTAATTAAACCAATAAATTGAAATGGATGCAGGGTAAAAATCAATAAGATAATAATTTACCAACACTTGTACCAAAGATTGACTAATAGAGTCTTAATGTTACTATTCTACTATAGGCAGACATCCATACCCAATACCAGTAAATTTTACATTAAATTTAAAATACTTGAAATTAGACCAGTGTACCGGTGCAAACTTGACCTTAAATGTCAGCTTTTTATGTATATATATGAAATGAATCGCTCTACTTTTTGTTTAGATTTGTGTATTGGAACAGATGAAAATAAAGATGATATTTTTCCTTGTACCTGGGTTGGTTACAATGTATCAGGATCAGCTTCTATCAAAGATGGATATTTGTTACTTGATGGCATCAAAGTAAGTCGTCTGTCAGAGCTACAAACTGTATCTTCACAGCTGGCTGAAAACAAAACTAGCATTTTCCATATGGAACCAGGACGAACATTATTTCTGACCATGAGAGTTTGTAATGAAGCAGTACTCTGTACTAACAAGTCATTAGGAAGTATACTAATTACAAATGATAAAACTGTATTGAAGACCTCTGAACATGGGGAGTCCATTGAACTTGTACAGTCTATTGAAACAGGATCCAAAAGGAGAAAACGAAATACAAATATGATTGTAGTGAAGACTCCTGAAGGTAAATATACTATAAAATTAAAAATGCATGGGAACAGGGAACGTGTCAAAAAGACAACAACCTGACCAGAGAGCAGAAAACAGTTGAAGGTCACCAATGGGTTTTTAACACAAAAAAAATCCTGCACCTGTAAGTTGGCTTCAGCTAGCTGTGAAAGAAAAATGCATACTAGTTCAGCAAATATCAATGTCACACTAAACCTTAGTTCAATGAAATATTAATTTGTACTAGTTGTTTTAGGAATCTTTATAATACATAATTAAAATTTAAAACAAAATTGACATGCAAAAGAACGATAAACAACCTTTTTGCAGATTTTTTTTATTGATTTGCCAATAAGATATTCATGTTTCATTTTTATAAAATTTTATTAGTTGTGTGTAGTCTCAATTGCCATGCAAATGTCATTTTACCCTAGTCAATGTAAATTTTACGTGTCATTCCTTGAGAAGCATCACAATATTTGAACAAGTACATTTAACTGTAAATTTTCTGATTGTTCTTATTGTGTATGACTGCCAAACAAAACCATAGTAACAAAATAACACATGAACATAGAAGACACACCAGATAGCTTAAATGATAACTACATTTAGAGTAATTTCTACTTCTTGAATTTGTTTAAGAAAGAGATTATATTTTTACTACTTTAAAAAATCTTGTTTTTTTACAATAAATGTTTGAACTTGAAAACGATAACATCTTAAACTTTGTGTGTTCCCTAAGGTTTGAATTTTTAATTATATGTAAACATTTGATAAATAGGATTGGTAGAGGGACAGACCATTGTACTTCAGCCAATATCTGATGAAGATCTAACCACAGAATATGGGTCTGATTCCTCTCCTGATTTTCAACCTTATATAGTCAACCCTGCAACTACACAGGATATGGTTGAAAGAGTACTATACAAAAGGTATCACAGCTTGAACTATTGTACCTTATCAATTAGTTGTAGACATTAAAATATTCCATTCTCTATCTTATAGTACCACTGCCCATGCTTATCAATGTCTAATGTTGGTTGTTGTGATTTTAATAAGTTTTTAGGAAAAATAATTGATATTTGATTGACAGGTGCATTTATTCAGCAACCTTTTTATAGACCATCTTAAAATCTTAATTGGCCTTATTACATATTACCAAGATTGAAATAATGACCTATTTCCAAGGCTTATCACTTTCACTAGTTATATATCTAGAAAGTGTCCCATAGAGCCTGTTACACTATTTTGCCAATTTTGAATGGAAAATTTTAAGTAATCAAAATGATAAGCTGTCTTTTTCTTAACACACAGAATTGGTATATATCCTTAAAAATCCACATAACTAGGATATTTTATTTATATTTTTTTCCAGAATACATTCCATGGTAATGACATTTTCTGTGATACCAGTTGGTCACCTACCTTTGCCAGGACCAATGAATATTACATATCCTGATACTGTGGGCGAGAATAGAGACAACAGAACAGTTCTGGCTCATTGGAATACTTGTATGTCAATATCAAATATTCTTAAAATATTTCTGTTTGTATTTTCCTTTGCAATTTCCAACAAAGCTTATTCCTTTTTACTAACAAGATTCATATTGGTAAGTTTTACCCTGTGACACATTTCCTTCCACTCCATTGCAAGATTGAGGTATAAACTAAAGCAGTAGCTCACACTACATCTTCTTTTTTTTTATCATTAGTAAATGTTTATCATAAAAAAAATGTAAAGTGCATTAATATTTTACCTGAAGCTATTTCATGATATAGTAAAGTAAACTATCTTCAAAAAACTTAACTTTGCCAATTAAAACTAACCAATATGTGAAACATTTTAAGTCTACTGTCAATTGGTGCAAAATTTATGATAACTTCTGATATTTTGTTTGATGATTAGATCTACAGCAGTGGGAGTTGACAGGGAAGACCTGTGGTGAAACATCAGAATTAGAAGTTGATGATGGAGAAGGCACAAAGACAGTTCAGGTTATATTATTATCTGGACACTAAATTATTCATTAAACCTCCTGAAAACAAAGGAATCAATCAACCTCATCCTGACCAACTTTTTTATCCATTTTCATATTTCTCAAATTTGTAGAATAATTTATCATTTTATGCAAATGTTACCATGTAGAGAATTTGTATTTTGTTTTAATAATTTATTAAAAAAATAAACTTTAGGGGGACCAACCTGTGTAGTTTTGGTTTCAATGCTGAACATATTTAAAACAGCTTTGAACACATTAGAATAAATAAAGTTGATTTATAATTGCTCCCCCCCCCCCCCCCCCCTCCCAAAAAAAATGTTTAAAACACATACACAGTTTCAGTTATTGGCCACTGTCGGAAAAATCATTGATCTGTTCCTGTATTACTAGTATATCCAATCAAACAAGAATTTGTGTATGACATTTTGCTGATAATATAACATTCGAGGTAGTAATTTATATAATCAATGTGAAATACATTTATATTTTAGATTTGTAAAACATGGAGAGAAAAAGTAGATGGTATCAACCAAACTAATGAATCGGTTTCCTATTTCTCAGAAGAGACACAATTTGCTGTGTTTATTGTATCAAATAAGGTGTATAATTCTCCACCAACACTCATCAGTGACAGGTTTATTTCCATCAAAGAAGATGAAGGTATACAACTTGTGATAATGTGTATGGAAAGGGATGACGAAAGAAAGAAATTGATTAATTCCTATTTCTTCCAATACTTTGGTTTTGATGTTTGTAAAAAAAAAAAAAACATTGTAAGGAGCTACAGTGAACTAGTCATTAATTTTTTAAAGAAGGAAAAATTTCTGCAATAAATGAGAGGGGTAGGAGAGGTCCTGATCCCGAAATCCCGGGCTTAAAAACAGAAAATCCTGAGGTCCTAATTTAAATAAATTTAAATCCCTACATCCCAAAATTCAAAAAAGAATTCCCCAATACCGAAAGGGTCAATCTCAAAACACCTGATCCTGGAGTCCCAATAAAGGTCCTATCCCCCCTCATAAATAATAAAAGCATATTATATATACTTAATATAGGTAAATGTTAAAAGATTTAAGTCTCAAAATTGGTGTCTGTTCTCTTAACTTTAGTTTGCCTCAACTAAATTTTATGAAACTTATAGACTATGCTTATTACCTAAAAACACAGATAAGTTTATCATTGGATGCCTCCAGTATAGAGTTTAATAATAATGTCCATTTATATTGGAAAAATTGCAGAACTTTTGTTTAACTCAACCAAATGTAATGAAACTTATATACAATACTAATTACCACATGATACAGATCAAATTCTAAATTGGGGGCGTCTCTTCTACTGTTCTTGAGTTATTCCCCTCTACAAACATAAAAAATGCTGAATTTTTCATTTTTAGTTGGCCTCTCCCAAATGTTGTAAGACTACTCAACAACACTCATTACCAGGAAACTCAGATAAAGTGCAAATTTGGGAAGCATCACTTTTACCGTTCTTTAGTAATGTCCCTTTATCACTTTATATGATATGCAGGCTGGGGCATTATCTGTGTCCCCTGTACACTCCCAATTTATTTCTCCTAAGACATATATTTAACCCTTGATGATGATGATTTTTTTACTATTTCTTAGGTACATTACAATACCAGTTGGAGGCTACAGATGAAGAAGGTGATGTGGTTGCATTCTATCTCAGCAGTCAAACAAACATTCTTGGAAAAACACTGCTTTTTAAAGATGGCATGTAAGTGACTCTTCCAATAATATATTACTGAAAGGTCAAAATTAAGGCGACAGAACTTCATGTATATAAAAATTTCATAATAAGATTAGGAATACAAATCATGGTAACAAGAAACTTGCAGGAGTGTCATGAACTCAACAAGGAGGGAGATGGGGTGCTTTGACAGGGTAGACATGGCTTGCTTTGCATGCATCACTCGCCATACAATTCCAAACTTATGTCAAAATGTCACAGAAATAGGACACAACTGATAAAATATCAGATTATAAGAATTTTCTCATATCTACAGCTCTAAGACTGAAAATATGTTGTTATTGAAACAATAAACATTCCAAAAATTGGTGATGGTGACCGTAAAAAGCCTCTTGTAATAGAACAGTAATGAATGAATAGCATATATCATATAAAGAAATACTGTTTGGATGCAGTATAGATTATCCCCTTGGGTTACAAGGTCATGTTTGAAAATTGCCTCAGGTCACCAGGTCATTTTTAAGTAAATTTTATAGTTATAAACTGATCTGATTGTTGATTTGAAAATTTGAAATGGTGTGACCATTTTTGTCCTTTTTAAAAGAGATGGCAGTTTGTACAGTACCATCCAAACACAACTGGAGACCAAGTACACCTTATCATTATGAAGTGAACTTTTAAAAATATATGCCTAATTGGGATTTTGAAACTCAGATTATGCAGTTTACAAGACACTGAAAAGCAATAGTACGAGCAGTGTATGGTGTCATTTTAACAATATTCTTGAATATTATTTTGTAGACTGCTGTATACACCATGTACAGATTGTTCAGGTGTTGAGACCTTAACAATCATCCTAACGGAAGTACAGACCAATGATGATATACCATACATGTGACAGAGTGGTCAAGCCACAACTGGAGATTTGGAAATTTTCAGCTGGAGTTTGGGTCTCAAAACTGGAGATTTTTTATCGACCCTTTTTTCGTCGTACGCATTGTTTTTTGTGTGTGTTGAAACTACATATATTCCTTTTTTGATGAAATAACAATGATTCTATACCTTTAAACACCTGTATAGCCATTTTTACTTGATAATAATAGAAGATAAGTGGTTTTCAATTTTTTATTCATCTAATATATTAAGATATGTTATAACAAGTTACAATAAGAGAACAATATAAAATTTCAAACAATAGTCACTATGTTGAATGTTTCTTATGTTTATATTAAAGCACTAAATTGAAAAATTATATTAAGCAACAGTTAAAGCACACTTGTTTAAATGTCATAAGAGAACATAATTTAAATAAACATATAAAGCACAGTTTTTACATCAACAAGAGCACTAATCATTGTTCAAAATGAGTTCAAACACAATTCAAGAAAGAGACTGTTTGTATAAGGCACAAGCTGACTTTGCTGCTTTGACTAGTTCAGGTTCTGGTTTATACTGGTGACAGTCTGTTGGGTTGTTGATCTTAACACTAAGTAGACTGTGGATGGTCTTATCAGCTAGGTTGTCTCTGGGGTCAGCCTGGATCTTCTTTAGCATGGAAAAAGTTCTTTCTGTGTCAGCATTGGAGTGTGGCAGGGCTAGTACAACTTTGCTGAGTGCAAACAGGTGCTGAAACTGTAGTTTACCAGTTGGTAGCTTCAGGTTGCCAATAGAGGTCCAGAACTGGTTGAGTGAAGGAGTGTCTGGATCAAATGCTGGTAAGTCACACAGAGGAGTAAGAATATACTCAGCAGCTTCATCTTCTAGTTGACTGGT
This sequence comes from Mytilus galloprovincialis, assembly GCF_965363235.1. Taxonomy (NCBI): domain Eukaryota; kingdom Metazoa; phylum Mollusca; class Bivalvia; order Mytilida; family Mytilidae; genus Mytilus; species Mytilus galloprovincialis. The sequence continues at coordinate 38,650,960 of NC_134850.1, read as the reverse complement.
CTCTTGCTGGTTATAGTTGAGGAACCTATCAGACAAGCTGACAACTGAAAAAAGAAAAAAAATAATAAGTACTAAGTTTAAACAGTTCAATGATCAATCATAATTCAAACATTAAATGCTGTGCTATGTAATATTATATCTTCTCTATAAGCCATAGGCAGTTCAGTATCATTGACATATTCCCCACACCTGATCAATTTTATGTTTGTAACAAGCACTCAATTTTATCTTGTGACAGTTTTGACTTACTAGACTAACAAAAAACTCACCTTCATCTGGAGATAACTTGTCTTTGCTGAGTGGATTCAGAAAACTGATGCCTCTGATAACTTTGTCTTGGAATGGGAACTTCTTTATCATGGTTTCAGTCATAGTGCAATAGAACTCCCTGACTGTACTGAAATAGAAATTAAACATTTATTAAAATGTACAAAACTTGATATACACTTAAGCAAGTATATTCTGTGTGAATTGAAATGGAAACTAATCAGTAATGAACAATTACTTCTGATGGGATTATTTTCTCTTGTATTGCATGTATTCTCTGTGGACTATCTCATGAACATATACCCTAGATTATTTTTTCTTTGTTAACACATAATAAACATACCTGAAAAAGTTGCTGACTGTCTGTGGTGCTAGGTCATCATTGTCACTTAGGAACTCTCTAACTTTCATACCAACTGCAATTCTGGTGTTGTCGTGTTGGTTGTCTTTACACCTGAAGTCTACCTTTGTGATGTCTGACTGTGCTGTGATAGTCATTGTAGTAACAAATTTACCCATCATCTTGCGAAGAAGTCTCACCATTTCTGTGTGTAAGTAACCAATCATGGACTCACCAGCCTACAAATTAAAATATTTATTAATATCAATTGACAAAAATGAAACGTTCACAATTTGTACTGACTAAGAATTGTTTAAATATATTGAAATATTGTATAGACATCTCTAGACTGTTGAATACTGTATGTTGACATATTTTTGTCTTTGGGTTGCTGTCTCATTGAATTATACCTCACATATTTTAATTTAAATATTCAAATTATGCCTTAAAATTTACATATTATCAGAATAAAATACCTGAAACATCACGTTGAAGTCATTCAGGATAGGCATGACAAACTCAAGGAAGGCAAAGTACAGCCACATCTGGTCACTGGTGAAGTGCTGCATACATCTGTTGATACGACCTGGCTTCTCACATTCTGCATGGCTCTGAAAGTAACTCTTCAAAGCTGGCCACTGCTGTAGGGTACGCTGAACACACCTCTCTAAAGACAACCACCTGGTATTGCAGTGCTTGATGATCTTCATTGGGTCAGTCTCTGTGAACTCTTGGAACTGCTTGTAATTCTCTCGTCTAGTCGAACTGAAAAAATAAAATTTAAAAATAAAGAAATTTGAATACCATAGTGTTAGTTTAATATTTGATTAAATAAAATTATTACATTTGTCTCATACAAACTGGCAATCATGTCACATTCTTTAATTTGAAATACTATTTTTCATTTTTAAAACTTAACTAGCACACAGGTATATAAAATTAATTTATTTGGAACAATTTTTTATTTAAACATTTATAGAGATAATAACTACAATGTGATACCTATGATGGAAATGGTAGTAGATGTCCACTAAGAAGTCATCAACTGGCAATGGCAGGGTCTTGATGGCCTTCTGTGCACAGAGGTTGGCTAAGTGGCAAACACACCCTACGTTGAACACACTTGGTGACATCTGCTGAATACGGGTCAGGACACTGTTGTTCTTGCCTATCATCACATTGCAGTTGTCAGATGAGAATCCAATGCAGTTGGCCCAAGGAATGTCTCTATCACTGAAAAAATTAAAAAAAAAGATTAACATCTTGATCACTTACAAATAAATGTACATGTGAGGTATATCATATGACAAATAATTTTCATTATGTTAAATTTTATTCAACTGTTCAAGTTTCATTCAGTTATTTAATAAAAAATATTTTTACAACAATAATATATCTAAACAGGATACAATTTTCAGACTGTATTATGCATTCTTGATTTCTCTTAATTATTTTTGTACATGGTTTGCTGTCTCACTGATGTATACCCACATTATTTTAATAAACTTTAGAAATGTAGAAAATGTACTTACATGAATACCTGATTCAGGCAGTTGAATATTGATGAGCTGGTTCCAATGTTGCAGGTTGGGATGCCAAAGAACTGAGTGGACACTTTACGTAAAGTCTGGTTGTATACACGTACAAGGATGTTGAGTTTCTTGTTGTCACCTTTGTCATTTGACTCATCTATCATTACTGTGAATTTCTCGGTACGGCACATGTCATTTACTTTACTGTCCCAGTGTGGTGCTAAAGCTTGTGTGATGATGTGGGTTGTCTTGGTCCTCTTACAGGCAAACTTCTGTGCAGTTGGAGAGTCTGGAAACATAGCCTTGATAAGGTCAGTAAAGTGGTCAGCCATCAGGAATGCACAGTTGTGCTCAGCTATATAGTTGGCGAAAAGTACCTCAGCATAAGCAACATTGTCAACTTTGGTACCACTACTAAACATACTACTAACAGAAGGTGTTGAGCTGATGGAGTTGTGGGCTTTCTGATGGTTAGCTGTCTCCATATGTTTTGTCAAATCATTGCGGCCACCGTAGCATATTTTGAAGTCAGTTTTGCATGAAGTGCAGTAGGCATGGTCTGTACCCTTGGCACTGGCCTTGCACCAGTTAAATTCAGATTTCCAGGAAGTGTTGAACTTAGCAAGATACTTAGTCTTCTTTGCTGCTGGAGCCTTTGGTGATAACATACGTTTCGGCATTTTGTCAAATTATAAAATTGCCCAAGACAAATATTCTTATATATGTATTCCATTGGCTTGGGTAGAAAAGAAGCCATCAAAATCTGATCAACTTGAAACTTAGTAAACATGTTCCCTATGATATGATCTTTCTTATTATAATGCCAAATTAAAGAATTTATCCCAATTCCAAGGTCCAATGAACATAGAAAATGATAGTGCGGATGGGGCATCCATGTACTTGGGACACATTCTTATAAAAAAGAAGATGTGGTATGATTGCCAATGAGACAACTATCCACAAAAGACCAAAATAACACAGACATTAACAACTATAGGTCACCGTACGGCCTTCAACAATGATCAAAGCCCATACCGCATAGCGAGCTATAAAAGGCCCGATAAGACAATGTAAAACAATTCAAACGAGAAAACTAACAGCCTTATTTATGTAAAAAAATGAAGAAAAACAAATATGTAACACATAAACAAACGACAACCACTGAATTACAGGCTCGATCCTGACTTGGGACAGGCACATACATAAATAATGTGGCGGGGTTAAACATGTTAGCGGGATCCCAACCCTCACCCTAACCTGGTACAGTGGTATAACAGTACAAAAGAACGCATTGTAAGAATGAACTATAAAAATCAGTTGAAAAAGGCTTACCGCATCAGATGGACAAAAATACAGTGGACGTGGTCTTGTTAACATTTAATTATGAAATGTATATCAGCAAGGTATTTAATGAGCTTGATAATGAGCACAGATTAACAATGATAGTGATCACATTCATTCCTACATTTCTCTAATGAAAAAAATTGAAAGACCCTGCCCCTGTTTTGGGTATCTACCATTCAACAAATCAATTTGAAGACTTATGCATGCTTACATGATAGTCAATTGTTATGAAATTACATTTAACAGCAATAAAACAATTCAACCAATAATTAATTGATAAGATGATAATTTGAGCTAACATCTACATTTAAGGTGTTGTAGTACTGTTAGAGCCACCAGAAGTAGACAACCTAAATAATACTATCCTAGGAGAAGTCAGACCATTTAACGAATCAGTAGTTCCTGTTGATGCCATGGAGAGTACGGATCCTACAAGTATAGGATTCACTTTTACTATTAGTGAAGATAAGTCTGTAAAAAGATATGGTAAGTCACAGTGACAAATCTGATGGTTTGGCAGATCATTGGTCAAACAGGGATGTTATTTGCATGAAAACCATATTACTGAAGTACTTACTTAGTCCTTGTTATGCCTTTTGGCACATAGGGCAAGGACAAGTTGCCGCCACTCCTCTCTGTTTTCTGCTTTTTTCTCAATAGTTCCCCAGGTGTAACCTCTCTCTTTCATCTCTGTTTCTATTGTTCTACGCCATGTTGTTTTTGGTCGTCCTCTCTTCCTTTTTCCCTCTGGTGTCCATCTTAATGCAACTTTGGTCATATCTCCTTGTGATTTTCTTAGGACATGACCAAGCCATCTCCATCTTTTCTGTAGCAGAGTGGTTTCAATATCTTAGCTTTTTGTTTTCTTATGAAGATCTTCATTAGTTATTTTGTTTGGCCAGTATATCTTCATGATTCTACGTAGGCAGGTGTTATGAAAGCTGGATAACCTGTTAATGTCTTTTTCGGTCATTCTCCAGTATTCAGCTCCATAAAGTAAAACTGATGTTACACAGCTGTTATAGATTTTCAGTTTGGTCTATTAAGCATGTTTACTGTCATTATTTGTGTTTTCTTAGAGTTGATTTTCAAACCAATCATTCTGGCATTCTGTTCTAATCTCTCCGTTTTTTCTTTCATTTGATTTTCAGTATGGGATACTAATGCTAGATCATCTGCATAGTCTATATCCTCTAGGTTTGAAGTGAGTGTCCACCTTATTCCGTTGTTGGTATTTGACATTGTTGATTTCATCACCCAGTCGACTGCAATGATAAACAAGAGAGAGGACATCACACATCCTTGCCTCACTCCAGATTTTACCAAAAAACTAGTGTCTGGGTCAGAGTCTACAGTGCATTTAAAGTTGTCGTAGAAGGCTTTGATGAGTTGTGTTATTTTTTCAGGAATTCCATAGCTTTTTAAGATGGTCCATAATCCCTGTCTGTGTAAGCTGTCAAAAGCCTTTTCAAAATCTACAAAGTTGATGATTATTTTTCTTTGCCATTCTGCACATTGTTCAAGGATGTTTCTGAGGACAAATATGTGGTCTATACAGCTTAGTCCTTGTCTAAAACCTGCCTGTTCTTGTCGCAGTGTTCTGTCTATAGCTGTTTTAATTCTTGAAATTAGGATTTTGCAAAATACTTTACTAGGAATAGAGAGAAGAGAGAGAGAAGAGTGATATCTCTCCAGTTATTGCAATTAGTAAGATCACCTTTCTTTGGTATCCTTATGATGTCACCTTCGGACCAGTTGTCTGGTATGATGTTGTTCTCCCAAATTTCTTTAAAAACTGGGTAAAGGATATCTGATGTTTGCTTAGCATCAGCTTTAAAGAGTTCATCATTTAATTGGTCAATGCCTGGTGCCTTTCTATTCCTTAAACTTTTAAGTGCTCTCTGGATTTCTAGTTTGGTTGGCGCATAAAGATCTATATCTAATTCTAATGGTGTTTCTGTGATATCGATGCTAACTGTATTTTCTGGTTCTTTTCTATTGAGAACTTCTTGAAAATGTTCTTTCCATCTTTCCTTTTGTTCTTTTTCAGATGATAATGTGTTGTTTTGTTTGTCTTTAATTGGCATGCTCTTATTAGTTTTCTTGTTGCATAGCTGTTTTACAACCTGTCCATTTCTCTGGTTGGATGCAGCATTTTCTACTTCTTTTGCAAGGTCTTCTGTATACTTTCTTTTGTCAGTTTGTGTTGCTTTCTTCACTTTCTTATTGCATTCTGAGTATTCCTTCCTCAGCTTATCTTTTATTCTTTCTGAATAAGTCTGACAGAGTTTGTTGTTTATTTCTTTTCTTTCATCAATCAATTTCCATGTTCCTTGTGTAATCCATTCTTTATGTATTTGTCTTTTATAGCCAAGAACTTTTTCACTGGTTTCTTTGTATATTTCTTCTACTTTCAACCATTTGTTGTTTATCGATGCTGGTTCTGATGTTTCTTCTATTGTGTCTTCTAGGACCTGAAATCTGTTCTTTATCTGCAGGTTAAATTCTTGTTTTACTTTGGTGTCTTGCAGTTTATTTATATCAAAATTTCTTTTAATGGTTGTTGGTGAAGACATCTTTTACTGAAGTGCAAGACCAAAATCAGTAATCCATGTAGCTTAATTAAACCAATAAATTGAAATGGATGCAGGGTAAAAATCAATAAGATAATAATTTACCAACACTTGTACCAAAGATTGACTAATAGAGTCTTAATGTTACTATTCTACTATAGGCAGACATCCATACCCAATACCAGTAAATTTTACATTAAATTTAAAATACTTGAAATTAGACCAGTGTACCGGTGCAAACTTGACCTTAAATGTCAGCTTTTTATGTATATATATGAAATGAATCGCTCTACTTTTTGTTTAGATTTGTGTATTGGAACAGATGAAAATAAAGATGATATTTTTCCTTGTACCTGGGTTGGTTACAATGTATCAGGATCAGCTTCTATCAAAGATGGATATTTGTTACTTGATGGCATCAAAGTAAGTCGTCTGTCAGAGCTACAAACTGTATCTTCACAGCTGGCTGAAAACAAAACTAGCATTTTCCATATGGAACCAGGACGAACATTATTTCTGACCATGAGAGTTTGTAATGAAGCAGTACTCTGTACTAACAAGTCATTAGGAAGTATACTAATTACAAATGATAAAACTGTATTGAAGACCTCTGAACATGGGGAGTCCATTGAACTTGTACAGTCTATTGAAACAGGATCCAAAAGGAGAAAACGAAATACAAATATGATTGTAGTGAAGACTCCTGAAGGTAAATATACTATAAAATTAAAAATGCATGGGAACAGGGAACGTGTCAAAAAGACAACAACCTGACCAGAGAGCAGAAAACAGTTGAAGGTCACCAATGGGTTTTTAACACAAAAAAAATCCTGCACCTGTAAGTTGGCTTCAGCTAGCTGTGAAAGAAAAATGCATACTAGTTCAGCAAATATCAATGTCACACTAAACCTTAGTTCAATGAAATATTAATTTGTACTAGTTGTTTTAGGAATCTTTATAATACATAATTAAAATTTAAAACAAAATTGACATGCAAAAGAACGATAAACAACCTTTTTGCAGATTTTTTTTATTGATTTGCCAATAAGATATTCATGTTTCATTTTTATAAAATTTTATTAGTTGTGTGTAGTCTCAATTGCCATGCAAATGTCATTTTACCCTAGTCAATGTAAATTTTACGTGTCATTCCTTGAGAAGCATCACAATATTTGAACAAGTACATTTAACTGTAAATTTTCTGATTGTTCTTATTGTGTATGACTGCCAAACAAAACCATAGTAACAAAATAACACATGAACATAGAAGACACACCAGATAGCTTAAATGATAACTACATTTAGAGTAATTTCTACTTCTTGAATTTGTTTAAGAAAGAGATTATATTTTTACTACTTTAAAAAATCTTGTTTTTTTACAATAAATGTTTGAACTTGAAAACGATAACATCTTAAACTTTGTGTGTTCCCTAAGGTTTGAATTTTTAATTATATGTAAACATTTGATAAATAGGATTGGTAGAGGGACAGACCATTGTACTTCAGCCAATATCTGATGAAGATCTAACCACAGAATATGGGTCTGATTCCTCTCCTGATTTTCAACCTTATATAGTCAACCCTGCAACTACACAGGATATGGTTGAAAGAGTACTATACAAAAGGTATCACAGCTTGAACTATTGTACCTTATCAATTAGTTGTAGACATTAAAATATTCCATTCTCTATCTTATAGTACCACTGCCCATGCTTATCAATGTCTAATGTTGGTTGTTGTGATTTTAATAAGTTTTTAGGAAAAATAATTGATATTTGATTGACAGGTGCATTTATTCAGCAACCTTTTTATAGACCATCTTAAAATCTTAATTGGCCTTATTACATATTACCAAGATTGAAATAATGACCTATTTCCAAGGCTTATCACTTTCACTAGTTATATATCTAGAAAGTGTCCCATAGAGCCTGTTACACTATTTTGCCAATTTTGAATGGAAAATTTTAAGTAATCAAAATGATAAGCTGTCTTTTTCTTAACACACAGAATTGGTATATATCCTTAAAAATCCACATAACTAGGATATTTTATTTATATTTTTTTCCAGAATACATTCCATGGTAATGACATTTTCTGTGATACCAGTTGGTCACCTACCTTTGCCAGGACCAATGAATATTACATATCCTGATACTGTGGGCGAGAATAGAGACAACAGAACAGTTCTGGCTCATTGGAATACTTGTATGTCAATATCAAATATTCTTAAAATATTTCTGTTTGTATTTTCCTTTGCAATTTCCAACAAAGCTTATTCCTTTTTACTAACAAGATTCATATTGGTAAGTTTTACCCTGTGACACATTTCCTTCCACTCCATTGCAAGATTGAGGTATAAACTAAAGCAGTAGCTCACACTACATCTTCTTTTTTTTTATCATTAGTAAATGTTTATCATAAAAAAAATGTAAAGTGCATTAATATTTTACCTGAAGCTATTTCATGATATAGTAAAGTAAACTATCTTCAAAAAACTTAACTTTGCCAATTAAAACTAACCAATATGTGAAACATTTTAAGTCTACTGTCAATTGGTGCAAAATTTATGATAACTTCTGATATTTTGTTTGATGATTAGATCTACAGCAGTGGGAGTTGACAGGGAAGACCTGTGGTGAAACATCAGAATTAGAAGTTGATGATGGAGAAGGCACAAAGACAGTTCAGGTTATATTATTATCTGGACACTAAATTATTCATTAAACCTCCTGAAAACAAAGGAATCAATCAACCTCATCCTGACCAACTTTTTTATCCATTTTCATATTTCTCAAATTTGTAGAATAATTTATCATTTTATGCAAATGTTACCATGTAGAGAATTTGTATTTTGTTTTAATAATTTATTAAAAAAATAAACTTTAGGGGGACCAACCTGTGTAGTTTTGGTTTCAATGCTGAACATATTTAAAACAGCTTTGAACACATTAGAATAAATAAAGTTGATTTATAATTGCTCCCCCCCCCCCCCCCCCCTCCCAAAAAAAATGTTTAAAACACATACACAGTTTCAGTTATTGGCCACTGTCGGAAAAATCATTGATCTGTTCCTGTATTACTAGTATATCCAATCAAACAAGAATTTGTGTATGACATTTTGCTGATAATATAACATTCGAGGTAGTAATTTATATAATCAATGTGAAATACATTTATATTTTAGATTTGTAAAACATGGAGAGAAAAAGTAGATGGTATCAACCAAACTAATGAATCGGTTTCCTATTTCTCAGAAGAGACACAATTTGCTGTGTTTATTGTATCAAATAAGGTGTATAATTCTCCACCAACACTCATCAGTGACAGGTTTATTTCCATCAAAGAAGATGAAGGTATACAACTTGTGATAATGTGTATGGAAAGGGATGACGAAAGAAAGAAATTGATTAATTCCTATTTCTTCCAATACTTTGGTTTTGATGTTTGTAAAAAAAAAAAAACATTGTAAGGAGCTACAGTGAACTAGTCATTAATTTTTTAAAGAAGGAAAAATTTCTGCAATAAATGAGAGGGGTAGGAGAGGTCCTGATCCCGAAATCCCGGGCTTAAAAACAGAAAATCCTGAGGTCCTAATTTAAATAAATTTAAATCCCTACATCCCAAAATTCAAAAAAGAATTCCCCAATACCGAAAGGGTCAATCTCAAAACACCTGATCCTGGAGTCCCAATAAAGGTCCTATCCCCCCTCATAAATAATAAAAGCATATTATATATACTTAATATAGGTAAATGTTAAAAGATTTAAGTCTCAAAATTGGTGTCTGTTCTCTTAACTTTAGTTTGCCTCAACTAAATTTTATGAAACTTATAGACTATGCTTATTACCTAAAAACACAGATAAGTTTATCATTGGATGCCTCCAGTATAGAGTTTAATAATAATGTCCATTTATATTGGAAAAATTGCAGAACTTTTGTTTAACTCAACCAAATGTAATGAAACTTATATACAATACTAATTACCACATGATACAGATCAAATTCTAAATTGGGGGCGTCTCTTCTACTGTTCTTGAGTTATTCCCCTCTACAAACATAAAAAATGCTGAATTTTTCATTTTTAGTTGGCCTCTCCCAAATGTTGTAAGACTACTCAACAACACTCATTACCAGGAAACTCAGATAAAGTGCAAATTTGGGAAGCATCACTTTTACCGTTCTTTAGTAATGTCCCTTTATCACTTTATATGATATGCAGGCTGGGGCATTATCTGTGTCCCCTGTACACTCCCAATTTATTTCTCCTAAGACATATATTTAACCCTTGATGATGATGATTTTTTTACTATTTCTTAGGTACATTACAATACCAGTTGGAGGCTACAGATGAAGAAGGTGATGTGGTTGCATTCTATCTCAGCAGTCAAACAAACATTCTTGGAAAAACACTGCTTTTTAAAGATGGCATGTAAGTGACTCTTCCAATAATATATTACTGAAAGGTCAAAATTAAGGCGACAGAACTTCATGTATATAAAAATTTCATAATAAGATTAGGAATACAAATCATGGTAACAAGAAACTTGCAGGAGTGTCATGAACTCAACAAGGAGGGAGATGGGGTGCTTTGACAGGGTAGACATGGCTTGCTTTGCATGCATCACTCGCCATACAATTCCAAACTTATGTCAAAATGTCACAGAAATAGGACACAACTGATAAAATATCAGATTATAAGAATTTTCTCATATCTACAGCTCTAAGACTGAAAATATGTTGTTATTGAAACAATAAACATTCCAAAAATTGGTGATGGTGACCGTAAAAAGCCTCTTGTAATAGAACAGTAATGAATGAATAGCATATATCATATAAAGAAATACTGTTTGGATGCAGTATAGATTATCCCCTTGGGTTACAAGGTCATGTTTGAAAATTGCCTCAGGTCACCAGGTCATTTTTAAGTAAATTTTATAGTTATAAACTGATCTGATTGTTGATTTGAAAATTTGAAATGGTGTGACCATTTTTGTCCTTTTTAAAAGAGATGGCAGTTTGTACAGTACCATCCAAACACAACTGGAGACCAAGTACACCTTATCATTATGAAGTGAACTTTTAAAAATATATGCCTAATTGGGATTTTGAAACTCAGATTATGCAGTTTACAAGACACTGAAAAGCAATAGTACGAGCAGTGTATGGTGTCATTTTAACAATATTCTTGAATATTATTTTGTAGACTGCTGTATACACCATGTACAGATTGTTCAGGTGTTGAGACCTTAACAATCATCCTAACGGAAGTACAGACCAATGATGATATAGTTATACCTCCAGCCAGCAGTGAAACAACAATTGTCATTACCATAATAGATTCTAATGACCCACCAGAAATATTCCTTACCCAGTATGGTCAATCTATTTTATCATCAGATCCAACAGAACCAGTTTTGGTAAGAAAAAGATTTCCTGGGTGTTTTTTTAAGAAACCCTTATCATATTTCACCAAATGATTGTTTAAAAGACCAGGGTGTTAATACATTAATTATCATCAAGAATTACTTGAAATATCTTCTATAAAGCACTATCTTAAATGAATGATGACAGATTAATTTTAAGATAAAATGTGCAAGTGGAGCCCTGGTTGGCATGTCAGTTTTTGAGTTATATTTTGAAATTTTGCATTGAAAAAAGGTAAACACTAGATAGAAAAAATGTTTTCCTACATCAGTTAAACAAGAAGCCTCAGAACTTTTAAAATATAGTATTTAATGACCTTGATAATTTTATACTTAAAATTTTTTTTAAATACATTTATATGCAGGTATACTTAGAACAGAAGAGAATATTTAACAAGAATGAATGGACACATGATTTTACTGCTGTAATAGGAGCATTTGATGTGGAACAACAAGATCTTTTAATGAAAGTGTATCAACCAAGTTATGGGGCAGTGCTTTTCTTGCATGAAAAAACAACCATTCCGAATATTAATGATTGTGTAGAAAGTTTGAATGTAAGAACTTCTATGAAAATGGCTGGGGTGTAGAAATTATTCCTTAGCCAAATGCATATTTGAGAAAAAAACCTGATAATGATTATTCAGTGATATTTTTATTGCAGTCCTTACCTTAAAGTATATAACTCACTATTACCTTAATTTTCTTTTTGGAAAACTTCATTAATTAAAGAATAAATGCTACATTCATATAACATGGGGATATTTTATGGTGACTTGAATAACACCAGTATCACTCAGATTACAATTCTACCTTGACAGGTAAGTTTGTATTTAGCCTATAAAATACTTATTTAGCCTTGAGAATTGAAAGGTCAGTTTATCCCATTCATACAATAGAAGTTTACCTATAAGGGTCAGAATGGGGTTTACAGAATAGAAAATAAATGTAATAACAACAAAAAATAGAGAATAGAGAAAATGAACAACAAAATAAAGAATAGAGAATAATGCGGTGCAAAAGTATAAAGAATAAATGTGCAAAATAAAAAGGAAACTTAGGTAACTGTAATGCAATACCGATAAGATAATGATCAATGTGCATAATTGATAAATAATCTTGTAACAGAAAGACTATATAGTAAAATCATTTTCATGAAAATTTGCTTTACAGAATGAGAGTTATTTTTAAGGCCATTAAAAGAAAAATGCCCTAAAAATTTAAAGAATACAGATATTAAAAAACCCATGCAGGTCCTCATGTCATTTACATTGTCAAAATATAGGACACATCTAGTCAAACTGGTTTGACATAACTGACTGTTTCTTGCCCTAGATGTCTATTTCACAGTGACCTTATGTGTTTGTGCTAAGAGTACATTGTACTGTCAAATTCATTGATTTTCTGTTGGGACATGACCTACATTGTAAACATGCAAAATAGTGGCTTGAGATTTCAACTGATATCAGTATAATGAATTAAAATTTGGAATATTATATCCTGGTTGATGATGTTTTTTTTTGGGACCAAGATGTTTTCTTCATTCTTGTTCACATTATGATTATTTTAACCTTCAACATTGTTCAATGCACATTTAAAGATAGAAAAATTTCAGCTCTCATTTAAAATATTTTGCAACTTAATAATAATCTGTCAGATTTGGTGTAAACAAAAAACAAGACCCTGCAAGCATAGTCTATTTCTATAACAGTCAAGCAGATAGTTTTTTTTATATCTATAAAAAAAACTACCATGTGCAATTAAAAGGCCTAAAATAACCCTTAAAATTCAACATTAACAGATTTTTAACAATTAAATCAAGATGCACAAAGTTTTAAGTATTGGTCAGAATATAGGGTTCTTTTGTACTTTAACAATATCACAATAACAATAAAGTGACCTTAATTTTGGACAAGGTAAATGGCATGAAGCCAAATTTATCAACCTCTATTGTATGAATGGGAAACTGACCTTTCAATTCTCAAGGCTAAATAAGTATTTTATAGGCTAAATACAAACTTACCTGTCAAGGTAGAATTGTAATCTGAGTGATACCGGTGTTATTCAAGTCACCATAACATTTTTTACCATCTTTGAATAACAAAATTGATTTATTTAAGAAATATAACAAAAGCACCATCAATGATGTTGGCCACCCAATCAGATTTGATAAAAAAAAACCACTAGTTTTTCAATATGAATGGGAAAACATGCCACATTATTTATTTTTTATAAAATGTTTTCTTTTTTTGAAAGGGACCTTTAAGACACAGCCAAAAGGATTATAAATAATTGTGTATGGGTGAGGGCAACTACTCATAAAGGCCAAACTGTGTGGTTATGTATGCAAATAAAAATGCAATTGTATGGGTGATGGCCATAATCAAATGCCTTCCATCCTTATATTACTTTAGATGTATGATATTAAAACTGATTTGTATTGGGGGGGGGGGGGGGAAATATACAAGTCATTTTTTAGTCCACTGATGATTTTTATCATTTTATTTCCAGGTAGCCACTGAACCATGTGGTAATTTCAGTGAAATATTACCACATGACAAAGATGATATGTCCTGGATTTATTCCACATTGACCTACAAACAGGCAATGAATGTGTCTGGATATGATGTAGTTAAATTGTATGTCTCAGATCCTATGAATTCTTCATCAGCTGTAGTAACAATACAGTTTGTCATGATGGAATCACCTTGTCACAATGATGGATCTTGTCATCGTAAGTTGAATAAAATTCAGATACGTGTATTGATGGAAATAATGAAATATAATAAAGCGAAAACATAAGAAAGACCAATAACAGGGGTAACACCTATCTTGTTTGAAATATTATGTTTATCATAATGAGTAAAAATTGAATATTGCTTGACATCAACTAGATTTAATTTCAACTTAATAATTAACAATCAATCATTGTTGTTAGGTGAGAGGAAGTAGTAAACACCATCATTAACCCAATGAAAAGCAAATGGACATATCACACATTGCAGGATAGACCAAATAATAAATACATTTTGTTAATCCTTTCATTATATCAGACTCCATTCAGTAGGATACAAGAAATATCTCTGCATGCAGCGAATATATAACAGGTTACAACCTTAAGAAGTAGAAATGAAAGAATGATTAAAAAGAATTCCAGATACAAATGCATAAAGTGAAAAATAACTATGTAAAAACTGTCCATGTAATATCAATTAGATTGCCTTTTTTTGTTATTTCAGCAAAGAATGGCAGTAACTACCCCTGCACCAGTACTCGCAGAGCAGAAAGTTTTGACATGTATTATGACTGTGTTTGTTTACCTGGATATTCTGGTGTATACTGTGAAGAAAATATTGATGAATGTCTGAGTTCACCATGTCTGGAGCCATATGAATGTATTGATGGTGTAAACACGTATGATTGTCGATGTCCACCAGATGAGCCTAATTGTGCTTTCAAGATTTGGACCATCCCAGTGATAGTTCTAAGTTTGCTGATTATTATAATAATCATCATTGTCTTAGTTCATAGATATATGAAGAAAAGGTAATTTTTTTTAAATACGTAAATTTATTCGCTCAATGATAAATGATATATCATCTTTTATGTGTTTTAGACATTTTAAGTTGGTTTGAAGCAAATTTTAGTTCATGGTGAATCTAACATAGATTGTCATGCAGAATGAATGATTGATAACTTATTCTGGGGTCATTTTAGTTCTCTTTGTATGCCAGTTATATTTTCCTTTATGAGATGTTTTAAAAAAACATCATCTTATGCCTCGTCCACACGTACCTTTAATTCGAATTGAATTCGAATCAAATTCGCTAATCGCATTTACACACTCTTTTTTTTTAATTCGAATTGATTCGATTGGCTAATTCAAATTGATTCGATTGGCTAATTCGAATTAACTAATTCGCATTAGAAATATGTTTTTGTTAATCTGAATTAAAAGTTAACGCCGTTAGGACAGTAAAGCGAATTTGATGCTTATTCCAATTCGAATTAGAATTGATGTTAGGACGTTAAACGTTTCGAATGCGAATTAAACTGATTCGAATTAGTTAATGCGAATCGAATTAGAATTATGTGTGAACTTAGCATGAATATGCAACTACAAACTATGAAGTAAACAAAAACACTCTATAAATACCAATTTGTATAATTGATTGTTAGCAAGAGCACTTTAATTGAAGTAGGTTTTTGTTTTGTAGATGTCAAAGAATTAAAAAAAAAACTGATAGATAGATGTATGTTGTTTAAAATAATTGTCTCATTTCATTTGTATTTCAAAGAATTTTACAGCTTGTCTCTGCAAAAAAAAAAACTCAAAAAATAAGAATGGAAATATCTGAAGGGCTTTAAGTTGCAATAATTATCATTTCTTACTGACATAATCTTTTAAATGATAAACTTGCTAGCACATAACTAGTCTGACTAAAGCCAGCCACACTACCAATTTGCATTTGTGGTAAATTTCGTTAGTCATTCAGGTGCATGACAGTTAAGTTTGTAAATTCAAACATTTACATCTTAATGGGTACATAAGTCTAAATGAATAACTAAACTTTGTTTAACTCTATAGGAAATCACAAGATTTTACTATCTGAATTGTCTTTCATTACAATTGGTTATATTTGGTTTTTTTTTATTGATTTATCTATATTTTCTTTCTTTTATATTTACTAGATGGCAAAAGAAAGAAGACAAAGCAGACATTTGGAGTCAGGTAAAGATTAAAGCTGTTGTGTATAGACTGTTACATATGACATTCTGGAATTATGCAGATTATCACTTTGAGCAACTTGAGCAAATGGTTCTGCACTTTTCACAATCTGATGTGTTATTAGATAAAGAAAATTTATAATAAATGGGTACAAATGTGGTAACTTTGTCTGACTAAGATTATATGAAAAAATTAAATTACAAAATTCAAAATTTGTATGGATTTCTGTTCCAAGGTTTCATTCAAGTATATCCTTGTCTTCCACCATCTTTTAGGGGAGCATTCCAATAATATTTTATAATTTTTATGCTGTGTCATTTCTCTATAAGGTAAATAGCTCTTTTATAGTTATTTATATATATATATATATATATATGAGTCTGAAAGATTGTGTAACAATACCGATAAATAGATGGAAAACAGAACACTAAAAAGTGTTGAATATATATATATGTAGTATTCTGAATATAAATAATTTCATTCACATCTGAGCTAGAAAGCTGAATGATTTTCTAGGCAGTAAAAAATGTAAGAAAACATCCAGACAAGTAAAAAAAGTTATGTAAACTGAAAAGTGTGACAGATGGATAAAACTTATTTTCAGAATAGGTGAACATTAACAATCCTTAATCTGTGGATTTTTTGTTTTCAGGACTCTGAAGAATCTACGGATGAAACAATGGTAATAATAACTGATTTTGAATTAAAAGTTTATACTGTGGTATTCTAAATATACCTCTAAAACAACTTTAAAAAAGGACTACAAATTTAAAAATTACTTTATTTTGACATATTGCTTTGTGGTAATAAAAGTTTTTAGCACTACAATGTATTATCGTACTCTGAGTCAAAAATCTATCATGTGGAATTTTGAATTTAAAAACTGAGAATTGACTATCTGTAGGATACATTACATAAAACGTTGTTCTTGACTAACTTGATGAACAGGTTTAATAAATGTACTGGTTAATGGTGTCGATCCAAAGGATGTTCAACAGCAATCCATTCATCCATCATTATGAAGTGAAATGTTTTGAGTTTAAGGTTTTGACCATTATAACACCAAACATGGGTATTAAGAGTGTAACATTGGATTTAGTCCTATTGGAGATAATATTTTTGAAAATTGTTTCAAATGTTTTTGTTGAAGATGTTTAAATACTGTTAATTCAATTAATTACTTTTTTTTCCAAGGGCAAAGTCATTGATGATGATTTGGAATCAGCAGGTTTACATGTAGGTATTAATGCTCAATGTATTTATATAATTTTACATTAAGTAATTACACTTTTCCTGATTTTTCCATAAATTGAAGTTTGTGAGATTATTTCATGTTGTCATTGACCAAATAAAATAAGAATTTGGTAAGAAAAAAACTTCATTAAAGATGCCAGAGTTATAATGTTGAACTCCTGCACTGAATTTAGTCTACAAAAGCCTCATCAGTGGCACTTGAAAAAAAAGAGTTAATAAGGTGAAATAAAGTACAAAGTGGTAGAGTTGGGTCATGTAATCAACAAAAAAGAATATTGTATGTCATTAATAAAAACACAAATTTTTACCTTTTGGTTTAACTTCATTTCTGGCACAGTTCCAAGGGAAAAAATCGTAATATCATGTGCATTCAAAGCTATATTTCTCCTATAAGTTGTATTTTAATTGTCTTGTCAAATGATAAAAGCATCTATAGTTATAGCAAAATTCTAAATACAAGGATTAAATTACAATTCTGTTTTGTCATCTTTGTTGTTATTATAGCATACAACAATAGCTATTTGGCCATCAGAGTATTGAAAGGTCAGTTTATCCCACTCTCACAAGAGTTGATCATTTTGTCATCAATATGAAAATAGGTAGTATGTTTGCAAATGAGAAAACTATCTACCAGGGATCAAATGACAGACATTTTTGTCTTGGATAATGGTCTAAAATGTTAATTATATATATCTTTTAAAACAGCAAATTAACATTGAAGAGAACCAGGATGAAAGTAATGATTGGTGCGACCCTGTAAAGGCTTTAAATCCTGAAATAGGTCGACTAATAAACCCAACAAGAAGGAACAAGGTACATCCTGCTCCATCAAGCTTTGCAATGACTTCTTTCCCTACTGCCAAGCCCAATCATGAAGATGTAGTTGAAGAGGAAACTAAAAAGAACAGTGATATGAACTTTGGCCTTTCATATGACCTACCTGTGGGTCATATAACAATGAAACCTGTATCAAGACCACGCATGCCAGCATTTTCTGCCCCAGAAATCGTGTTTAAATTACAACATGAAGGTAACACAGAGAGCTCTGATTGTGAACAAAAATCAACAGCTGACACAGAAAGTAATCCTGAAAGTGATTCATCAACTCCAGAGAGGAAACCATTTCATCTGCAACCAATTCCTGCAAGTCAAAAAGGAGAAATGAAAAAGGGAAATCAGAAAAGGGGTATTTCAGCACACGATATGAATTACAGTAGATACAATGATCAGAAGCAACCAAAGAGAGACAATGATGCTTGACAGTTTTATGTGTGTTTTTAATTTTATATTAGAAAACTTTTTAATTTTTTTTATACATATAAATGATTTGTATTTTTTTTACTAATAAGTTAGTTTTAAAAAGTTTGCTTGTATCATCACTTTGGTTTAACTGTAAATCAATGTTGTTTATACCCTATGTCATTTAAAATTTCAATAAGATAAAGTCATTTTGAACTTTTTTTGCATACTGGAACTAACAGTGTCTGTCTGTCTGCATAAACTTAACATTTATCTTTTGACAAACTCAACAAATTTGTTTGTATTTTCAAAAACTCTTTTCTTGAATTTACACAGACTGATATTGAGATATTTTTTAGTAAAAATGTTATTTAGTGACTAATGCTTTGAAAAGTTTCCACTGGTATATTTTCTCTATAAATACTTATTCAAATATTTGTATTTTTATACTTTATTAAAGTAATTATAATCACTTTTTAATAATTTCATTTGCTTACAAAAGTTTTCACTTTACAGAGGCATATGCTTCAAGCCTTCAAGATGCTTTAAAATTATTGAAAAAGTGAGGCAGTGTCTACAATGTATGTGCACATTTGTGTGTTAATTGGTATAGCAGTGAGAGTGTGACCTTTAATCTTCTTGTTCAAGTTGTCATCCTGTTGGCAGCTGTTGTGCAGGTTTTTTTTGTGTATTTTTCTTTGATGACACATGGTCTAGATATGCAAAAGGAGGTTTGTGCTCGCATACACATAAAACTTCTTTAAATCCTACTATAGTTTGTGCCTTTACCAAATATGACTATCTGGTAAATGATGGGTTTTGTTTGTATCTTTGGGGTATATCTTCTTCTTTGACACTACTGAACCAATTCCAACCAAACTTAAGCTGAATGATCCTTAGGGTATCTAGCATCAAGTTAGTTTTTTTTTTTTCTGTTTAATCAAAAAAAACATGGCCACCATAGTTAAAAATAGAAGATGGGGTAAAATGCAGTTTTTGGCTTATAGCTCAAAATCAAAGCATTTAGAGCAAATCTGACATGAGTTAAAAGTGTTCTTTAGGTCAAGGTCTATCAGCCCTGCTTTTTCAGATGAATCTAATAACCCATTGTTGGGTTGCTGCCACTAAATTGTATATTTTAAAGAAATTTTGCTGTTTTTGGTTATTACCATGAATATTATTAATGATAAAGATATAAACTTAACCGCAAAAATGTCCAGCAAAGAAAGATCTACAAATAAGTTCATTTGACCAATATTGTCAATTTGACCCCTTGAGAAATGAAGCAGATATGAAGGATTGAAAGGGTTAATCTAAAATAGGTATTGACCTGCTTTTAAAGGTCTTTGTGTCCATCATAATTTATGTGTACAAACCTTTCATTTAATAGATATAGGAAGATGTGGTGTGAGTGCCAATGAGACAACTCTCCATCCAAATAACAACTTAAAAGAGGTAAACCATTATAGGTCAATGTACGGCCTTCAACACGGAGCCTTGGCTCACACAGAACAACAAGCTATAAAGGGCTCACAATTACTAGTGTAAAACCATTCAAATGGGAAAACCAACGGTCTAATCTATATTAAATAAAAAACGAGAAACATGTATAAATTACATAAACAAACGACAACTACTGTACATCAGATTCCTGACTTGGGACAGGTGCAAACATTTGCAGCGTGACTAAACGTTTTAATGGATCCAAACCTTCTTCCTT
This sequence comes from Mytilus galloprovincialis, assembly GCF_965363235.1. NCBI lineage: Eukaryota > Metazoa > Mollusca > Bivalvia > Mytilida > Mytilidae > Mytilus > Mytilus galloprovincialis. The sequence goes on along the minus strand of NC_134850.1, from coordinate 38,630,539 downwards.
TTTCTGACACAATAGCATAACATCACAACATAGAAAAACACACGGTAAAATATCAATTGGCAGACTTAACTCAATCAAAAAACGTACATTACTACACTATAAACAAATAAATTCGATCTGCGATATCTGAATGCAAATGCACAGTTAATTAAATATTAGGGACAAACATTCAAGGCCAAAAAGCAAACAAACAAGTCCAAACAAAGCCATGCCAAGACACAACTGCGAAATATTTAACCCATCGAAAATATTCACTTTAGAAAAAAAAACGGTTTAAAAAAAAAAAATACAAGTAAATCTTGAAGTTTATACAAATGTAGTAAGAAGAAGTGAAACTTAGAATATATTCCAAATAATCAAAGCTGGTATGTAGATAAGATCCATATAAATATAAAATAACAAAAACGCATTATAAACATTATCAACAGGTCGAATTAACAAGAAAATACGATGTGAGAGTACTCGCAGTTACTGACAGCTAGTTAGAAGCCAAAAACAATTAATAATAAAAAAATCATGCTTCAGAGACTAAAATCAACTAAAACACATCCCAGGATTTTAGTATTTTAACATTAAGTTTATATATTAAATTTAACTTTTTAAAGATAAAGTAAGTTCATAAAGCAAACTTTATGTCGACACATTTAAATATAGAATGATTATTTTTAATAGGAAAGGGTGTGTTTTATGTTCAGACTTAGAAATTTCTGTGATGTATCGCACCATTGTCACCATTTGAATGCATCATCCTGTAAAGTTCATATGTGCAGACATGACAAAAGCTATCTATAGAGCAACGTCCCTATTGAACTGAAGTCTACAGGTTTCAACTCTGGAGTTCCCAGTAAAGACATCTTTTTCGCATACACACATTTGAGGTATACAATTGCAACATTTAAAATAAAACAAAAGTTGAAAATATGTAGGAAATCTTGATAGATTCTCGTCCGTTCATATATTCTGAACTTCTAAGATATGAAATAAAGTCCATAGACACATTGGAAAAATTGCAATTTTAAAGCTACGATTGTCTATGTTGTTTCTTAAACAGACAGTTGCCCTTCATACAACTCAAGACACTTAATTCCACTATTGCCCATGAAAAACAATACATTTAAAAAAATAACATAACCAGTGATTTTAAGCCATGCATGTTCCCCTAAAAAAACACAGTACTTATAGTTTATATTAAAAAAAAACATGACGAAAACTCAGTGAGACGCTTTGCATCTCAGCATCCTAGCGCCAAAATAAGTATGAATAAACTATACACTTGACGCACACTACCATTTGTTTGTTGTTTTTTTTTTTTTTGTATATTCCAATTATACAGACTGTCCGCCATGCCAATAGTGATGAAAATGGCATAAAAAAATCAGTCATAGTTTATTTCAGACGTAAACACCAATCAATAGTTTACTAAACCAAAAATTTCTAACTGGAATTTTAATTTGACGAAAGCAGTTTTTTGCTTCTCAACCATGTTCCAATATTTGTCATTATTACTGAATATTGGTCGCTAGACATGAAGCAGCTTCATTAAATAAAAATTCATCTTGGATTACTAGAACAATACTTAATTTTATAATGGAACATATTTAGAAGGTTAGTAAACTATGTAAATAGTACTTGAAAAAGAAGTATAGTAAAATCGCTAAAATGCTGAACTCAGAGGACAATTCAAAATGGAAAGTCCCTAATCGAAAGACAAAATCAACAGCTCAAACACATTAAACGAATGGATAACAACTGTCATATATCTGACTTAGTTGAGGCATTTTATAATGTAGAAAAAAGCATATATGAAGGATCGGGAGGGTAGAGCAAAATAGGTAGGGCCTGCTTTTAAGTCTTCGTGTCCATAACAATTTATGTATAAACAATATATTTTAAAAAATGATGGTCAACATCACTATTAAAGAAATAACATAACCAGTGATTTAAGCAATAATTGTTTTCCTTAAAGACACAGTACTTATAGTTTACATTCATAACAATGATAACTATATTTATAGACAACTGAAATACGAGCAACCAAATAAGTCATTTATTTTCATAATAAGATTTCTATTTAAATTAGTGGTCGTGCATTAGTTTACAATTTTTAAATACATTGAAAAAAAAATCATTTAATTTAACTGTATGCTTTAAACAATTTGTCCGCCTCTATTTTTGTGCCGATTATGAGTGTTTAAAACAGAAAATGTGTATTATGCAATTTAGAGACTATCGGTGATGGATACCATTACAATTTTTATTGTTTATCTTTTAGTGACTTTAGAATTTAAAATATATTACATTTTAATCATAGGAATAGGCCTTACACTATGAAGTTTTATGATTCAATGAATTCCAAAATATGTTCAAAACTGAATGAGATTATTATTGATGTAATTGTATTGGGATCTGTGTGATAATCTCTTTACCTCTGTGATTTGGTTTGTGAGATTAAAAATATATAAAATTAAAAAAAAAAACACTCTAAAAAAAAAAGTTATAAGACAGAAATTTTCGGTGAATTTGCTTTCACAAATTCCAAACGAAGGTAAATAGCTTTAAATTACTTTAATGATATTAGTTATCCCGTTGAACATGTTAAAGGCAATTTATATCGTTCATTACACAAATTTTCCACAAAATTATGATTGTTTATATTTACATTAAATGATTCAATTTAAGTTCATTGTACTTAAACATTCACAACTTAAAACTTGGAAGATACTTCTACTTAATATGGTTAAATACATGTACTTAAAATAACTAGACAATTGCGTTTCCTTTAATGAATCGTGCTTAGGGGAACCTTAGGGATTAAAATTTTGTCACTTATTGAAGAATTATAGTTTTTGTATCCAAAAATAATTTCCCCCGAGATTTGATTATAATTATTTATTCATTATATTATTGATTTAATCTTCTTTTTGTATTTTAATTAACCTTGAGCATTTTATTTCATTTTAAGTATATAAATTTCTCTTTATTATCACGTGATACATGTAAACACTTGATGAGGATGGACTAAATATTTACTAATGTCAAATAAGTCAAGATGGATTCTTTGATGAATGTCATTTTTATTGCCAGTTTAATTCATTTAAATTGTAAGTATTTTCTTACTTGATTGATATACAATTTCATTCAAAGAAAGCTAAATAAAAACTTTTAAAAAATTCATCAAGTTGTGATTCACAAAATTTTTGTTAAGTGAAAATGTTGTACATGTATCAGCGTCAATGAGACAGTAATCAAACAATACGAAAATACCTCTAGAGGGCGATGGAATGTATACAAAACATTATAAAAGTTTTCTTGAGCAACTTTGATTTTTTTTTCACATTAAGTAGTTTTCATTTTTTTCCATCATTTTTCACATGCCTAAAAGAGGTACACATAATATTTTAACGTTTTGATAGATTTTTTTTAAATTTCTATTATCTATTTCGAAGTAAATATAAATATAATGGTAGCATTTATTGTGAAAATTGTCAATGAGTTCCCTTTTCCAACTTTTCCTTAATTTTTTACATGCCCGAAAAAGGTAAACAAATGTTTTAATGTTTTGATGGGGTTTTTTTCTTATTTTTCTATTATCTATTTCGAAGTAAATATAAATATAATAGTAGCATTTATTGTGAAAATTGTCAAAGATTCCCCTTTTCAAAAGATTCTTTGTACACTAGAAGAATATTTAAAAAAATGTGCTTATTAGATAGGAAACATTTCTCTAATATTTCGGATAATCTAACAAACAGTGAAAAATCATTTGCCATGTCAGAAACCAAACATTTATTGTTACTTTCAATGTTTGTACCCCAAAATGAAAACAGATAAAACTCCGTTGGTGAAATGCAATTTAAAGACTGTGATAACTAAATGCAAGGTTATTTTTTAGCTATTAACCAGATATGTCTGTAGTTTTAAGACGGATACTTAATAAAATTTTAACCGTTTGCTGCAATTACCATAACAATATATGAGATATTATTGTGGATCACACAACTTGACACAAAAGACTTATTCGTGTATTTATCTATACATGTCCCCGGATAACATACAACAAAAGTCTATTTAAAAACATGCTCTGCCTGTTATTGACGTCTTTGCACTAAACTCATTGGATGTTGCATGTGTACTGATTGATATTTTAGTCTTAGATATATGAATGTTTTGTTCGTTGTTATTGATTTTGAGTACTGACAGATCTGTACTTAGTATTTTTGCTGTTGTGGGGATGTATGAATATTCTGCTATGCACGATCAATGATTGTGTTGGTTGTTTTTCTGCTTTGTATCAATCTGATGAGTAAAGTCCTTTCGTTGTGATTTTTATAGTTAGTTCTTATGTTGTACTGTTAAACCAACGTCCCCGATAAGGTGCTAGCAAACTCCACCCCATTTTGTATGTGCCTGACCAAATACAGAAGCCTGTAATGTATTTGTCGTTTGTTGCTGTAAGTCATGTTTGTTTTCTGTTCATTGTTTTGTACGTAAATCAATTTTTACAATTTGAAAGTTCTGATAATCCTCTGTTATGACAAGCCGTTCTCGTCTTTTTTTTGTAATTATTTTATTTTTGATGATGAAACATGTGAAATTACATACTACAGTATTCGATACACATTTTAAAAATAAAGTAATACTTGATAAATCAATTAAGTCATATGGATATAATAAGATATATATATAAATATTACAAAAAGATTTTGTTAATTAATCAAATAAATTAAATAAAAGCTGCTTCTAACATATGCCATTTCTGATCTTCCGTTCTCGTCTTAACTATGTTTTAATAATCCATTTTTTGAACTAATACACACTGAAATGAATACAAAAAGTAAAACACTCACAGAGAATTGCAAATTACACACTGATTTTTTTTAGATTTCTGTGTATGATTGTACATTTTTGAATCTCAGTGTTTGGAACATTGTTTTTTGACGACAAGAACAGATTGCCATACTCTGTCCAACAGTTCACACCCTTCAAAGAGGTTCGATAAGTTTGAGATATTTAATAACCAAAAAAGTAAAACCAGTTATAGTTTCGAACTATTTCAGAACCAGCTTGGAAAGATTATCAAACCTGCTGGAAACTGAAATCAACAAATACGCCCTTATTCATCACTTCTGTGTTGACTTGAGTTATCATTGATATATTCATAATCATAAATTAACTGTTAACAAAACTTTGAAATACTAAGGCTTTTCTTCCTATGGAATAGATTACCTTAGCTGTATTTGTCAAAACTTTTAGGAATTTATGGTCCTCAATGCTCTTCAACTTCGTACTTTAATTGGCCTTTTTAACATTTTTGATTCGAGCGTCACTGATTAGTCTTTTTTTTTTAAGACGAAAGGCACGTCTGGCTTAAATATAAAATTTCAATCCTGGTATTCATGATAAGTTTATTGTTACGAGACCAGTTATAAAGTAGAAATTATGAAAATTACAGGCATATCATAATGCATTTTAATTGTTGCCTTGCACTGATAACAGTTAACGTTTCTTTAAAGATTTTATTTAACACCGATTTTCAAATTTTCAAAATGGTGATTTACCCTGTACATTTGTAAGGGAGGGGCGAAAGATACCAAAGGGACAGTCAAAATCATAGATCTCAATAAACTGACAACGACATGGCTAAAAAAGAAAGAGACAAACAGACAAATACTAGTACAAAAGACACAACATAGAAAACTAAAGACTAAGCAACACGAACCCCACCAAAAACTTGGATGATCTCAGGTGCTCCGCATGGGTAAGCAGATCCTGCTCTACATGTGGCATCCGTCGTGTTGTTTATGTGATAACAAATTTGGTCACTTGTAAATGGTGTTTTTATAGCGCAAACCAAAAATTATGACTTTCTTAAAATTCACGAGTATAAAATTGTCACAGAAGCTCAGTTTGTTTAATGATATGATATGTGTGATATTGACAAGTTTTACGGATTTTGAGCATTTGATACCAGTTTCTGTGTCATTCCGATTCATATATGGCAGAACAGCTATATTCTAGTATCTAATTTCTTTTTAATGATCGACGTGTATTGTCTATTTGATGTAGTTCTTTGCACATTTATTAATAAATCAAGGCTCGCGAGTATTGCATAAGTGTCAAACCAAATTACTGTATAAATGATTAAATATTACGTGTTTCAATATGGTGTACGAAGTGCATGAAGTTAGGACATATTGTCGTAGACTTTTTTAAGATTATTTGAATACGATTATCTGTAATTTTATTTTTAGTTGTTTTTGGATTACCACCCCCTCTACCAAACCTTGTTCCTGAGGCTTGTAACCTAACAGTTTGGCATGGGCATTCAGATGTAACATCACAGCGAATTGTCGTATTGGAAGGCGATACTATTAATTTGGTATGCGACGCCAGGTGTACAAATGACCATTACACACCAGTTCTAAAATGGATAAACCCAAAGTACAGACTTGTGTGGGATATTCCTGGCAGGTAATCTTATATATCACTTTCAGTGATGTATGTGTTCATGGCTTTTTCAACGACGGATATATTATATTTGTAGTCTGATGATTTTAAGTCTTAACAGTAATGTTTGCTTTTTAAACTCATTATGTCTGCACACCGTACCGTTTTGTTTATAGCCAATATCTATGATTGGTGAGGTAGTAAATTGAAAGTTTGTTTAGTATCTGACATTTTTCATGACAGTGACAGAGATATAAGTTTTGAATCTAGGATTTCAATGGTGAAGGACTGTGGTACCTTTTATTGTCACATTTCTATTTATGATTAGCTCAGTCTCGAGCTATGTGGGTTATTTGCCGTTGGTAAGGATCTTTGCAACCTCGATCTATCTGAATTTCTAAACTGTAATTTTAGAATTTAGTGGACGTAATACATTCATATTTAACCCCGGCTATATAGAATTATCGTTGAAATTGTTTTGATTGTAATCATATTTCTAATCACAGATTTTTAAATTTATGTTTTTCAAACCTTACCAGACATATTGTTATAACTTCAATTTTGTTATATGAATTCTGACATAGGATTTGTGTTATATTCCATTTGATTTTTGTCAGCTTGAGTAATATTTCTCAAAAATATTAGTTCAGTAATTGATACTTTAACCAACCACAAAATCAAAACCTTTATAATAAAAGAAATCGTACTGCTTCTGATGGATGAGCACTCGTTTTAGCTTTTATCTTAAAACACAAGTTCGGTACCACAAGTTGTTGATTTGAGGTCCACAGTACTGATCACCTGTTAGTCATGCTTTTCATGTTTTAAATTAAATATTGTGTCCGTCACAGTACTTAAATTAACTGCGTAATTGTACGAACGGTTAAAACTAATGTTGCAACTTTCTCCGGATGTGCCGATAAAACTTTGTGTTTATTACGGATATCATTGAAAACATGTGAATTTTATAGATTGTTCACAGCACCAATGAACAGCCATCGTTTACAGACACTATATATACAGGATATATCAGTAGAAGACACTGGGGTGTATAAATGTCAAGGTTGGGTTGGTCACTGGACAGAAACATTTGTCCAAATTGCTATTGGTTTGTATACTTAAACAATTTAGTCCTTAAATTGAATAAAGTTAAATAAGTGAGGTTGAATTATTTACCACAGCATAAAAAAAACACCATTAACAAAAGAAAAACTTCAGTAAAGATCAGTCATGAACAATTCAAAACATATTTTAATGGTGTTTCCAAGCTTCCAAGTAGACGCCGGGGTCTATAACGTTCTGGTGCAAAAAGAGTACTATGCTCACCATACATGATTTCGTCTTTTGTATTGTGATTCAAGTCCGTTCTTTTGTATATATCCGTTTACGTAAAGTGCAATAATGGGAATAAAAAAAAATGATATATTTTATAATATACAATTTAACCTTTCAAAATAGAACATGAAGTATTTCAGTAAATATCAATACGACCTCAACCCGTAGAATCCATGTATATGGGAAAAATGGAAACCGGAAAAGTGTGAAAGTAACAACATCACATTTTGCTTGTTACCTAGATATATCTTGTTATTCCGTTTATGACATGAATATCAATTATATAGTAATTTTGATAAATTTCCTGATGACAAAACTTTTCGAAAAACTAAGGATTTTCTTATCCCAGGAAGAGATAACCTCAGCCGTATTTGGCACAACCTTTTGGAATTTCGGGTTCTCAATGCTCTTCAACTTTGTACTTGTTTGGCTTTATAACTATTTTGATCTGAGCGTCACTGATGAGTCTTATGTAGACGAAACACACGTCTGGCGTATTAGCTTATAATCCTGGTACCTTTGATAACTATGATACACTATATTTGCCTGCAATGTATAATCTTATTTGTTTTTGTTTATAGATGCGATAGACGTAAATGAATAAGATACGAAGATGTTGGATGTCAACAAAGAAAAACAATCTTTATATGTGCAATGTTTTTTCCCTACATGACACTAAATAAGTCTTCAGACTTTGATGTGATGATAAGACAAGTGCTTAAAATGTTTTGTTCAATGTGTAGAATGTGGATTTATTATTGTATATATGTTTATTAATTATGTGTCCATATGAAATGTGATTTACAAATTTTAAATTGTTTGAAATACTAAACATGATTAAGTCAGTAATAGTTAAAATTTTCCTTGCTTATAATAGATTGGTTCATAGTGTGTATAATTTCTGCAGAGTAAAGCTAGAAGTCCACCGATAAACTTGCAAATTTGGCACATTGTATCTATTACATATAGGTCATTGTTTGGCCTATAATGATAAGTATTGTAACTGATACCATTAAGTGAGTTGTAAATGGGTCGAGAACAGGAAGCAAAACTTAACAACATTCCCAATAAACTAGTTTTGTGATATTTTACTACTGTCACTATATATATGCTTTCTTTATGATCATCATATAATGTATTTTTATGATTATTGATAATCAGCTTATACTCATGTGAACATTTTTTTGTGTACATACATGTATATGCTCAAATATATGTAAATAGTTATCAAAGGTACCAGGATTATAATTTAATACGCCAGACGCGCGTTTCGTCTACATAAGACTCATCAGTGACGCTTAGATCAAAATACTATTAATTCAGAAATTATTGCGTGCATTTATTATTGCGATTTTGTCATTTTAGACTAGAACGAGATTTTATTTTTTGCGATATGAAGAAAAATTCTGTTTAATTCAGATTTATGTTTTTAAAAAATGCGAGTTCAAATCATTGCTATTGTAACTCAATCGCATTTTTCGCATTAATAAAACCATCGCAATAATTTCTGAACTGACAGTAGTTATAAAGCCAAACAAGTACAAAGTTGAAGAGCATTGAGGACCAAAATTCCAAAAAGTGGTGTCAAATTCGGCTAAGGTAATCTATTCCTGGGATTAGAAAATCCTTAGTTTTTGTAAACAGGAAATGTGTAAAAATGACCATACACTTGATATTCTTGTCAACACCGAAGTGCTGACTGCTGGACTGGTGATACCCTCGGGAATGAAACGTCCACCAGCAGAGGCATGTAATATTGTTATTATAATGCTTACAAGAGAAGATTTCATAAGTTGGTAGAATTTAGGTCTGAACCTTTTTGATACATTAATTACATGAATAGATATGAACCCAAATAACCCTGACTTGTGGCAAAATGGCCGATTTGATTTGAGGTAAAAAAAAGAGGGCAAGTATTTGCGTTCCGTGAGCGTCACCCGTTTCACGTTTTCCTAATAAAAGAACATAGATTAGAATAAATACAGGGATTCACGTGAGTTTCACGTCATGTAACATGGGACGAAACCTTATCAATTCCTTGTAAAAAATCTTCAGTGACGCAATTTTTATATGTGCAATGTTTTTTTCCCTACATGACACTAAATAAGTCTTCAGAATTTGATGTGATGATAAGACAAGTGTTGAAAATGTTTTGTTCAATGTGTAAAATGTGAATTTATTATTGTATATAACTAACTAACTAACTAATTTTATTCAGTATTAAATCCAGTACAAAAGGATCATCGCTGAAACACAAAAACACATATAAAAAAACATATACAAAACAAAAATAAACATAACAGACAACAATTTTGACACTTATAACAAGCAAGAGACAAAACTCACATTTCAATATTATGCAATTATTCCCACTGATGAATGTCTAATCAAAATACATTTGTCTATATATATAAGAAATCTGGTGAGAACATCAGTCTCCGAACAGTTCATTAAATATTTGAATTTATCAAAATTATCTAAATTGCAAAAACATGGTATAATATTAACAATGTCATCATAAAACTTTTCCCTCTCCTCGTGATAGAGGTTGCATTCACATATGAAATGAAACTCATCTTCAATTTTGTTATCAATACAATGTGTACATATTCTTTGATCCAAAGGCGTTTTATTATATCTGCCTTTTTCAATGTGTAAATTGTGGTTAGAAATTCTTAATTTACATAATTGTCTAACATATTGTTTTGGGATATTTAACTTTGTATAAGTCTCAGGTTTATATTCCTCTTTTAACTTGTAATATGTGCGTAGTTTGTTTTGCTTTTCACCTGACAAACATGAGAAAAAATAATTTCCATATCTTTCTTGTAATATCTTTTTCACTGCAGATATGAGTTTTCCTTCTGACATAGTTCCTTTATTATTCCAAACATGGTCAAAATTAATTAATTTTAGAAACTTAAAAATGTGTTTATTGAAGGTAAATGGAAAGGTACAATCAACTTCTTCGATTGACTTATATGCTAATTTTGAAAAATTCAAAAGAGGGTCTTTATACAAATATAGCCAGTATTTAAGAGATTGCAAAATAACAAATATAGAGATTGGATAACGACCAAGTTCTGCCATACTGGCAATATTAGGAGCATATTTAGTGGCACCAAGTACATATTTACAATATCGAATGTGAACCTTTTCAGGAGCAAAATTTAAAAAAGTTTTTTCTAAATCATCATTTGAACCTTGTGTTAATCTTTTGTCCAGGTTAAGAATGTACGGACCCCACAATTCACTTCCATAGAGAAGGACTGGTTTTACACAGGAGTCAAAAAGTTTTAAAAGCAAAGGTGTATTATTATGTGTACAGTGAAATTTACGTTTAATCATGAAAATTACTTTAAGTGCTTTCTTACTAAGATCTTCAACTGCAGTACTGAAAGAACCAGATGCTCTCATTACAATACCTAGGTATTTATACTCTTGAACACTTTTGATCAGATTTTGCTCAAAATAAAAATTACAGTCTTTCAATAATTTACCTGATTTGTTAAATACTATTATTTGAGTTTTTTCTATATTCAATGATAATTGCCATTTTTGACAATAAAGTTCCAATGAGGATAAACAATTTTGTAGCCCTTCTTTGGTTTGAGACATTAAAATTATGTCATCTGCATACATTAAACAATTTAGGCTTGTATTTCCTATATCTACTGGATCACACTTTTTATCAAGGTATCCTGGAAAGTCATTCATAAATAAATTGAAAAGAAGGGGACTCAGTATACACCCTTGTTTAACACCAACATTTGAGAGTATGGAATCAGTCAGTCCGGAATCTAGTTTAACTGAATATTTAACACATGTGTACATATCTTTAATTAAATGGAAAATATTGCCACTAATACCTTGCTCAAAAAGTTTAGAAAACAGAAAATTCCTCCGGACTGTGTCAAAGGCTTTTCTAAAATCAACAAAACAGCAATATAGATATTTTTTTGCCCTAAACATTTTATCCACAATGGATTTTAATGTATAAACATGATCATTTGTTCTATTAGCTTTTCTAAAGCCTATTTGATTTTGACATAGTATGTTGTTCTCAGTTACAAAAAAATCTAATCTGTTGCACAAGATCTTTACAAACAACTTACTTAAACAGCTAGATATTGCTATACCTCTGTAGTTACTTGGATCTCTAACGTCTCCTGATTTAAAAAGAGGTTTAATCATACTTTCTGTCCAACTACTGGGAAATAAAGCTGATTTCAAAATGATATTGAAAAGTTTGCAAATACAATTCAACATATTCACACTAGAATGTTTAAGCATCTCATTACTTATACAGTCAAAACCTACACTTGTGTTATTCTTTAAACTTTTTATAGCTTTCAACACTTCCTGCATATGTATGTCATAATCAAGAAAAACATTAAACCCTGTAGGAAAATCATCCTGTTCATTACTACAATCTACATTTAATAGTTTATTAAAATAATTATACCATTCATCAGAGGGAATATTGGAACTCTGATCACTGATGTCCTTGTCAGAATATTTAAATTTATTAATAATATCCCAATAAGCTTTGGGGTTTTTGTCTTCTAATTCCAGCAAGGAATCAACCATCTTTGCTTTATACTGTCGTGTTTTTTTTCGTACTAGTTTTTTGAACTGCTTTTTTAGCCCATAGTAATTCTTCAACTTTTCTTCGTTTACAGAACCCTTAGAGAGTGAACGAGAAGATTGGATTAAATTACGATACATTGATTCACACTCGCTGTCAAACCCTAAACTAGATTTCTTTCGTTTACGTTTTTTAGATTTAAACCTGTTACCCTTAGGAAGATTTAAATGACTTCTTAGTTTATCGACAATGTTGTTAAAAATATCTGTTAAATCCTCGGTGGCTTCATCCACCCCATTTCTTTGTGGTACTCTGTCTTTACTTAAGAATGATTTTACATTAGATTCAACTTCTTTTGATAACATCATCTCTGTATAACATTTTTGAACCTCATTGTTCCAATGTAAACCCTTAGGTATTGGTCTCCCAACTTTTTGTTGTACTTGAGAAAAATTTAAAGATAAACATACATTTATAGGACAGTGATCAGAGTGGACGGTAAAATCCTTTACAGTAAAAAAACATACATTTTTTAGCATATTATTACTAACAATACAATAATCAACAACAGCACTACCATTATATTGATGGGAAGTGGGTTTACCTAATGTATCCCCTAAAGTTCTTCCATTTAGAATTCGGCTTCTAGATGATATGCAAAGCTCTAATACACGTTTTCCGTATTCATCAGTCTTAATATTCTTTTTAGTACAATATCTCCTATACTGTACATTATCTGCCAAATATGAATTAGGAAGTATATCTTGTAAACTTTTAACGTGATCAGATGAAATAAAATCCAAATCATTTTCATTAATATGGGCATTTAGGTCCCCCATAATGATAGTCTCCCCTGAATTTGAAAACTTACTCAGGTCTTGTTCTATCTTTTCTAGTGTTGTTAACTCACTTTTTAGAGATTTGGAATAGCTAGACTGTATTGGTGAGTTGTAAGCAAAACATACAAATATATCAGATGAATGTGAAAAAAAAGTTTTATTTAGTTTTGCCCACAAAAATTCAGATGAATTACCTTTGATTAATGTAATTCCTTTACTAACATTAGTTCTGGCATATAAAGCAATGCCTCCATGAATAGCTTTACCTTTCCTGGGGCGAGCGACCTTTTTTAATAAGGTATAACCTTTCAGACATAGATTGTCATCCTTATCAGCCTTTGTTTCTAATAGGCATATAATATCAGAATTTATATTTTCACAAAAATCAGGGTCATTAAGTTTGCAATATCTATTACCATCTTCCCTGTAAAACAAACCATGAACATTCCAAGAACTAATTGTTAATTTGTTTTTTAACATTCTTTGAATTATAAGGGATTCAACAGAAACATTTTTTTTTTTTAATGTGTATCCTTTAAATTTTGAAAAAAAAAAAAAACAAAAAAAAAAAACAACAAACAATAAATAAAAAAAAACGTGAGAGAACAAATTATGACTAGAAAAATTCAAGACAATTGACTAGATAAAAAATAAAATAAAAATAAAAAAATGAAAACAAAACAAGAAAAATGAAAATAAAATATATCATAGGTACAATAAACAATACTATATAATCATTGTGTATATATGACAGTTATACATAAATATGGTGGGACTTGTTAATTCTTGAACATTTGAAGGGCTGCAACAGTGTTTACAACCATTTCGATCATTTTCATATCCTTGTTATCTACAAATCTGTTATTAACATTGTTGTTTCTCATGTCGTGCTTGTTCATTTGATCTTTAGCATAGCCATCATAGAAACCATGGTTTTGGTAGCTTTTGTTACTGAATGTACTATTGATTGTTACTTTGTTGTTTTTTTTTGTAAGAAGGCCACTTCCCATTTAGCACAAAATGTAAGGTCTTTTTCAAATTTCCTGCCAAGACTCTTGTTCCTTCGTTAATGTTAATGTGAAGACCATCTTTGTCATAAAGATTCAACTTGACATTATATGATGTGCTGTCAAGAAAAAAGTTAGAGTTGTCACACCATGTAACATTTTTGTTGTCTCTTATTTTTGAGTACAATGTTTCATTGAACTGGCAAATATTTCTAGCAAGCCTAGTTGTCCTACATGGTAAAAGCGATGAGATGACGATTCTTGCGCCAAGTCTTTCAAGATTTTCAATTATTTCTACATATTTATCCACTGCGGAATATACCACATCAGGTGAATGTCGTATATCATTTGTTCCTACATGACAAATTACGATACTGTCAGTCAGATCTTCATACTGTTGAATATATCCTTCAAGGTCTGCTAATGTGGCGGTTCTTTTAGCCAGACCCTCCAACTGAAAAGATGCTGTCAGCCGCCTGATATCAATGAACTTTGGAATGGAACTATGATGAAAGATTACCCTTTTTTTAACAGGGTTTTGTTTGAGAGTGGAAAAATCAGTGAATGACACTTCTTTCTCCTGAATCACTGAATCTCTTGATGCTGAACTCTTTGCATTGTGATGCAAATTTGACTGGTGTTTGAAACCAGACGTTTCTAAGCATGACTCATTCTTGGATTGCTGTCCATTCACAGCTGACCATTGGCCTACTAATATATCTTCTTTTACTGTTTGAAGCCTATCATGTAATTTTTCAATTGTGGCGTCTTTTTCCTGCAGTTTAGCATGTTTTTCATGGAGAAGAATTTCTAGTTCAGTTTGTTTTTCAGTGAGAACTATTATCTTATTCTGTAGCTTTTCCTCCGTTGCTTGAAACACTTCTTTTGTGTGATAACTATTCCTCTCCAATTCTTTTGCTTTACTCATGAGTTGACATTTTTCTATCTCAAATTTTTCAGTTATTTTCTTCTTGTCAATATCTGATTCTTGTATTTTTTCACGTAGCATTTTAAGCTCTCTTGCATGGACTTGTTTTAGTGTTTCTATAGACTCGGGAGAAGTTTCAACTTTATTCATCAAATTTAGCACGTCTTTGACGATATCATTTCTAAGCCCTTGGAGATTCGTACCGAGTAACGTTTCAAAGTTTTTTATAGTTGAATGTGCATTGAAAATTTCCGATGATATATTAATCGTGCTTTCTTCTAAAATAGTTAACCTCTGCTGAATCTGAGAGGATTCTGAATGTGGATCATTTGATATACTATTGTCTGAGTCTGTATTGATAGTGATATTTTCATTTTTTGTCTGCAGTACCGGTGGAGTTTTAAGTTTGATCTGATCTTCTTGTTGTAAAATTTCTGAATTTGTTGATATGTTAATTAATTATATATGTTAATTAATTATTTGTATATATGTTAATTAATTATAACTTTTCCTATCTAAGGTCGGTTGTTTTTGGGCACTCTGGCCTCTTTCACCAATAAAAACTGGCCGTTAAAAGTGGCGTTAAAACACCAACAATTAATCAATAATGCCAAACTTATAATGTAATACACACGTCGTGCGTTTCGTCCACGCAAAACTATTAACGACCCAAAATTTACACAGTTCGCAAGTCATATCAATTAGGAACAACGTTTCTGTATTTAAAAACTTTTAATAACTGACAAAATGTTGTGCATGTAACTACGAATATTGGTCATACATTGTTTATGTTGTTAAGCCTTGTACCTATATATTTCCGGTACTGATACTACACTTTCATTTTTATTACTCCGTTAATGTTGCAAAAACCTATTTTTAATGAAAGATAAACATTTTTTAATGAATAAACCGAATATGTATTTTTTTTTTGTGCCTGAGTTAAATTCGGATCTCTTTGCTGAGCAGTCTGAAGACGTTTGTAGATATTATTTTAATATGTTCAATTTATATGAATCGGAAATAAAACGCATTATAAGCGCTATGATTTCACACCTAAATAATGTTTTATCTCAGCAAATGAAAAAAGGCAAAACAATGAATTTATTTTGTCAAAAGATGTCATACACTTTTTAATTTTTATTTCTTGGTCTTTTCTTCTCTCCATAAATCGAGGTCTAATTCAGGAAGTCCTTCACAACTGGTAAGAGGACTGAAAATATAAAAATAAAATCTTGCTAATAGAAATAGTTCACTCTTGGGAACAGACCGGTTAATAAAGACAACAGAAGTATACTGCTGTTCGAAAGTCTAAAATCGATTAAGACAAAACCAAATCCGGGTTACATGTACAAACTAAAACGAGGAAAACACTTCAACTATAAAAGGAAAAAAACGAAATAATTGAAACACTGAAGTGAACAAAAAACATACAACAATGCAACACACACAGAAACGAATTATAAAATAACAACTGCCATTTCCCTTACTTGGAACAGGACATTTTAAGAAGAAAGTTACTATTATTTATAGAATCCTGATATTTACAGCTGTATAGATCACAAGTGGTAAAAGAACATTACGAGTAATTAAAAAAATTCTATGATTGGTCAAGATATCCGAGTTAGAAAGTATCGTTAGAACATTATTTCGGCTTTAAAGTGATTTGTAAAAATTTTTGGTCAGTAGAAAAAAGGAGTTATATACAGTCAGAATTCTACTTCGTCAAAATTATCTCTCCGTTACGCCAGTTCATTTTCACAAATGGAAGCCATTGTAGGGATGACGCGATGACAATTTTGCTCTTGAAAACCGATAAATTTATCCACATAAGACGTACCATTATGATCCTTAGATGTCAGTTGTATTTTAAAAGACAAATGTATCTACTAGCTAATGAGCATCAGTTAATGATCTTGTCTGCATTGATTCAACCTAAAACTATTGTCTGATCGTTTGTGAGGTGTAATTTTCAAAAATTCTTAAACATTTAAAAAAAATTATAATTAAATATTCCGTGGAAGGGCAGACTAAAAATGTTCAGTGGTTGAAGATTATAAATCCTAGTTATCACACACACAAAAATATATTTTTTCGAAGTTATGCATTTAATCATCCAACTTAAAAAGATTGTCGTCAAGTACTTTTAGTAAAAAAAATAGCTTTTCGAACACACCTACTCTGTTTTTGTGATTCATTAGATATGTATTTCACTTGACCCATATATTACATCTTTTTCGTACTGTGATTTTATTTATGTTATAAGGTCAACCTGTAGCTTTGATATACAAACATTGATAGAATCTGAAGCAAGATGATATATCGAATACTCTTGCTTTGTACGTTTTAAAGACAAATTATACACCTCAAACACGCCCTAACATAAAAATTTGCACTCGATTTTCGCTTTTTGATACTATTGTTACCCATTTTGTTAATTTTTTTCTTGATTCACATAATGGAAGGGCAGACACGAAAATTACCGAACCTATAGATTGATATATTTTCCGTCCGTGTGTTTTCCGTCCGTGGTAATTTAAAAAACAAATCTGAGGTTATGCATTTTCTACATCCAACTTGATAGATACCCATGTCGTTGACTTGATATCTTATTGTTCTGCATTACTATGTAATAGATACATTGAAAACGTATGCAAATGGTGTTTTTAAAATAAAACACTTCGTAATTGAGAAGAAAATTGTAATTTTATTTGTTTCTATTAACTTTTAAAATTTTTGTTACCATAGTGAACATTACAGTAAGCATGTATCGCCTTCTCTAACAAAGAGCTTCGATTCTTTTGTTCTATTTCAACTGGGTTTCCAACTGTATATATATAAATTTAGATAGATGTAAATATACACCTTTATATATATGTAGGATGTATACATATAAAGGTGTATATTTACATCCCCGCATATGCAGAGTTATATATACTCAGGACACTTTAATATACAATTGGCGTTTACAGCTCATAAGTTTATTATTTATTTTGATCACATACGATCAGAAGAAAATAAATTAAACCGTTATTTTTCTCGATTGAAAATTGTTTTACATTGTCATGTCAGAGACTTTATAGCTGACTATGCGGTATGGCCTTTACTCATTGTTGAAGGCCGTACGGTGACCTATAGTTGTTACTTTCTGTGTCATTTGGTCTCTTGTGGAGAGTTGTCTCATTGGCAATCATACCACATCTTCTTTTTTATAAGAATATCAATCATAGGTAAACTGAAAGAAACATGGTATAAAATGGTAAGTTGAACAAAATAAAAGATTATGATCTGTTAATTTTTGTTTACCAAACATTTATATCCTAGTTCCCTGAGTAATATTGAGCTTGACATAATCGGAAAAAACATTTGGAATACCATATGTTAAGCTCTTGTTTGTATTGTTTTGTTTTCTCATTGGAGTTGAGATGCTGCAACCATTTTATAAAACCATACCTATATGATGTTAATACTCACTTTGCTCTGGATGGGAGTTGAAATATGTCACGTTGAATTTTCGTATGTTCAAAGTTGTTGCACCACAATTTAGAAAATAGGGTAGAATATTTAATAGCGTATATTTGTTCTGAAAAAGATAATATTTGTAATGTTATCATGATAAGTGTTGCTTGTATAACCTACATTATTTAAACAGTAACTTCACAGAGAAAATACTTTTTAAAATAAAAGTCAAATGATGCGTTCCGAATAATTGATAATGCGCTCAACATTTAAGAGTAATATGTGCAGTTTATATTAACAAAACAGATTGTTTTAACTTATCTTAACAAAAAGTCAAATCACAAAAATACTGAACTCCGAGGAAAATTCAATCGGAAAGACCCTAATCACATGGCAAAATCAAATGACAAAACCTATCAAACAAATGGACAACAACTGTCATATTTCTGACTTAGTACAGGCATTTTCAAATGTAGAAAATGGTGGGTTGAACCTGGTTTTATAGCGCTAAATCTCTCACTTGTACGACAGTCTCATCAAATTCCGTTATATTTACAACGATGCGTGAACAAAAGACATGATAAATAAAATAGTCAAAATATGGGTACAGCAGTCATCACTGTGTTACAATCTTAAAACAAACAATTTTACACAAAAGCACAAAAGCATCTATCAAATTAAGCCTTTATTTTAAGGAAGTATACAAAATATAAGATTTAGAAATCTGTAAATGCAGTAGTGACACATATGCATCCCCTGGGTATATAGTTTACGGGGTTTTTTTTAAACGGCATTTGACTGTGGAGTTTGAATCGTTCGTTCTTTTTAGATTTAACATACACGTACGCATTAATTGCAAAACTGTTTTATGTTTGGAGGAAACAACGACAATGAACGAAAACAGATCGTATATGAAATAGTCTACTTTCTCATTATATTTCTGGAAACCTTCTCTTTAGATACACAATTTAAGAACCAGCTATGTGGGCTCCTTGTTCTTGCATTGACACATTTTCCTTATTGAAATGTATTAAGATATGAAAATAATTATTAAATGATAGTTGGTTCTGGCCTTATCTTTCGACTTTGATAATCAAATATGTTGGTTTAAGGTGACAACTGAAATATATACTTGTAAAGTAAGAATGTGATTATAAATATCGCAATGGTGTCCGAACTCACATTACTGCGATATACGTAAAATCAAATTAATCATACTTTTAAGGAAAGAAAGACTTGTGATTTCGGTAGTTTTTGGAGCAAACTCAATGTTTCAAAATCATAATATGATATGATCAATTAAAAACAAATTCAGTATATTTTTTTTGTTAACACATTGATGTAAATATAATGGAATTTATGCGACTGGCATCCAAGTGAGAGGTGTAGCAAGTTATTAAACCAGGTTTAATCCATCCTTTTTTTCATACGAAAACGCCTGTATCAAGTTAGCAGTATGACAGTGATTATACATTTGTGATGGTGTGTTTAAGATATCTGTATTTTTGTTATTTTTCTTTATGCAGTTTACCTTCTGACAATCCAGTTGTACGGTCACTCGACTCATACCAAAATCTATCTCCAACTTTTAAACGATGATATTGAATACCAATAATGCAGGCAAACGTAGGACCAACACCCCCGTTTTCGCCTTTTTCTAAGAGAGCACCAATGTACAAATCAACATCGTCTACAGACCTAAAAAGTAAACAACAAACTAAAATGAACGTTTAATACTTTTGCAGTAAGCACGACGTTATACTTTCGGCCAACCTTTAGAAGGCGCATACGTGACCATAGATATAAAATTTAAAGAATACAAACAACAAGGTACATATAGATTCCATCACTGCAACAAGTGTGTTACGATATTCCTCCACGAGATAGTTGATTTTAATGTTTAAAGCCCGAGACTTGCCGAGCTTTTTATGTGACCTCATTAGACATTGTCGCGGTGTTTTTTTCCAGGACGCCAAAATAGGAAATCTAGAAAAAAATCAAAAAAGTTTAACGTCATAATTAAATCTCGACCAATCATTTGCTGACAACAGATATTTCATTAGTGATGAAAAATAATTTAAGAATTCACAATGTTTGTGATTTTACCTTTTATGCTTCCCCAGTAGACATAATGATTTTGGTAAAAACATAATGATGTGATCGTGGTTACAGCAGATTTACAATCCTTTAAAGAGACATCAGATCTAGAAACACACTATTCGTTATCTGGGACTGTGGTAAAAAATTGCTTTGCATAATAAAAAAAATTGTCTTTATTTAGGGTTGGGGAACGATGTTGGTCACCTGACTTCATGTATTTGATAAATGTAAAACTAGAGCAACCAAAACAAATATAATTTGTAAATTTAGCCCAAACAAATAATGTTTACAATGATGCATTTATGTAAATTGCAAATGCAACATCTTAAATATACGAAAAAGGCAACGAACGTACATAGACAATAACTGTTAAGTGTCTTTACATATCAGCTGTATTTGTACGAGACTGAAACAAGAATGTGTCCATAGTACACGGATGCCCCACTCGCACTATCATTTTCTATGTTCAGTGGACCGTGAAATTGGGGTCAAAATTATAATTTGGAATTAAAATTAGAAAGATCATATCATGGGGAACATGTGTACTAAGTTTCAAGTTGATTGGACTTCAACTTCTTCAAAAACTACCTTGACCAAAAACTTTAACCTGAAGCGAACGGACGGACGGACGGACGGACGGACGCACGCACGGACGAACGGAGGCACAGACCAGAAAACATAATGCCCCTCTACTATCGTAGGTGGGGCATAAAAACAGGTGTAATGCGACCTTTAGCAAGGTTTTACTCCTGCTTCGAGCCGAGATCGAATACAGCTGATATCTAAAGACACTAAACAGTTATTGTCTTTATCCTGCAATTAATTTCGTTTTTATTGTTTTTGCTTTCGAAGACTGAAAAACTAAACATTATTGCAATTATTTTCGATTTCAAATCTTTTGAGGCACGGGTTCGCAGAAAAGAATATCGAATGGTCAACATCGTTCAAAGTAAATATTTGTTTATAATGACATAACAACTAGTTTTAACAGTAAAGTGACGGTGACTAACTGTAGTCATAATTAACAAAACATTGCCTGATTTAAAACAAAAGTATATGATTTGTGATACGCTTCAAAATTTTTAACTGAATGAGACATTCACTGAAGATGCTGAAATTGACATTGTTGCTTGGTTGTTTTTGTTTGTAACACATGTACACATTCAATTATTTTTCACTCGATTATTGTCGCCGTTTCTCCGGCTGTTCTTGTTTGTCTGTTATCAGAAAAAAAACATGGTTTAATTCTTACTGTACTAAAGAAAATTAATGCTTGAAAACAAACAGAACGAACTGCATATAAAGTTCACATAAGGTCAAGTAATACGTCATTGGAATGCGACTACACTTCACATTCTGAAGTCACATAGGATCATACAACGCTCGTAAACAGCAATAAACAAACGCTGTCTGACAGTGGGCCGATCTCTAAATCGATGTCTGTATTGTATTTAGGTGACACGGTAGTATTTCCTGGCCCATAAGGGATAATGATAGCTTTTTTAGAATTTTTACCACTTTCTAACACTGTCAAAAATTCTACATTTACAGTTAACTGAAGTACTTTCATTTTACTATTCAGAAATGAATTGAATGTGTATGATTACCGTTTACTTTTTTCCTATTTTTAAAAACTTTAGGCCACTAGTGCTTTTAGGTCTTTTATCCTGCAGTGAAAAATCATTTTCATCTAAATGTAAAATTACTTCATATTTTTCTACAGCTGATGCATCCCTTAGTTTGGAAAAGTATGTTAAGTTGATACTGTATTTTTTGTCAATTCACACTGTTCAGATACATTGACTTAGATAGGGTGCACAAAAGAGCAACCTAAATGCTGGAACGCAAATACTACTGTTCCACCTATAGATACAGCCTAGCGATATCTCCTGGGCTGTATCTGTAGGATAAGACATCTAATTGCAGGATAAAACAGATCATTGATTTATAATCGTATGAAATAATTAACATACCGATATAAACGTGAAAGTCTCGAAGCAAACTCCCCAAACTCATAAAAGGATGCAAATCTTTTCAGATTGCAGAATTCTCTCCAATCATTATAAGCAGGAACACCTTGATCTCGTCCTCTCTGTATGTTTAATGAAAACAGGTCGAATCCCGGTGGTTGTGATATAAAGAAAAGCTTGTTACGTAGTCCATCGATGAGAAAGCTTAAAAATAATTAGATTTAAATCTTACAAACTAGTATCAAGTATATATACGGGTAACTCTTTATATTTTGATTTACAATCGACGAAAAATAACAATTTATTTGGTTGATGTCAAGTGAGTCTGAAAATGTTAATATGTCAGTGTCAAGATTTATAAGTACTTGTTTTAAAATAAGAGACAATTGCATTCCAAAAACTTATTATACATATTATACACATATAGTTTGTTTATGTATTATAAAGACAAAATATTCTATTTTATCTATTTTCAAACACCATTTAGTATGAAGTATAGTTATTTAATCATTTATATTTAACGTAAAATATCCTTAAAATAACTGTATAATTAATATTATTTATATATGTATATGATCGAAAAAGTGCCCTTTGGTTGGATTTAATAAATATTCTTATGTGTAGATAGCTATTTACACATTTAAGTATGTGGGTAGTAGATCCATTTGTGAGCATACCATATTTCTTTACTTTAATAATATTATCAACGTGTTGTTCTTAATCATCACATATTTTGACTAAGATATCTTTCTTCGGAAAGTTGCAAGATGGGATCCTTACACTAATAAGAGTTCCAATAACAGGAATAGCTATCTCCAGTAGTCCTTCATATCAAATTAGGCGAAAAGCAAACGTATACCCGTGAACATAAAAAACGCGACAGCTTTAATTTTTTTGAAGAACACATTGCTATTGCTTACAAAAGTTATTCAAAAGAGAAAAAAATATTTGCATTAGCAGTGGAAATGTAAAACAAAATATTTAATGCACCTGCTATTAATATCTAACCTGTATCTTCTGCTGGAGGTTTTGCATGCATTTAACCAAAGACTGCTTATCTTAGTAAGTTGTATATGCATAGTGATTTAGTCAGTTTCATATTGCCGTATGATTGACTATAGTATAAATCATTTTGAATTGTGACAATCATAATTTACAAAATATTAGAAATTATTATAAATTAGGGAATGTATCTCCCTCATGCAAAGCTCTGATTCCTTTCACGGATTGGCTATACTTTTTGGATCTTTTGGATTATAGCTCTTCATCTTTTATATAAGCTCTGGATTTCAAATATTTTGGCGACGAGCATCACTGAAGAGACATGTATTGTCGAAATGAGCATCTGGTGCAGGAAAATTGGTACCGTTAATGTTATTACAGAAGCTCAAATTTGTAACTAATCGTTTCCTTGATAGTTGTACAAAGAATAAATAAACTGCCATTACCGCGTTTGAGTGCTTGCTTATTTTTTGCTACTTTGGATTATTTTTTTTCATTAATACCAACTTACATGAATTAAGAAAGAAAATATATTTTAGTAGATAAATGATTTCGTAGTTTTTTAAAAGTTTGCATGCACGTCTAAAGAAAGTTCTTCGTTGTTCTTTGTGGATCATATTACCGTCGAAATCCACAAAAAAAAATGGTTTCCAACGAATAACAATAAATCAACTTATCATTAAAATATTAATGAAATTATAAAGACTTAACTATAAAAAAAACTACCACAATCGTTTTGAAAGAACACTAACAACACTTCAATGTGAGTTTTTAAAATAACAACAACTCTATCCTTGAAAAGAAACTAATCATATATACCAGACTAAAATTTTGTATTTACGCCAGACGCACGTCTCGTCTACAAAAGACTCATCAGTGACGCTCGAATAAAAAATGTTAATAAGGCCAAAAGTACGAAATTGAAGTGCATTGGGGACCAAAAATTCCTAAGGGTTTTGCCAAAAACAGCTAAAGTAATCTATTCCTGAGGTAAAAAAACCCTAGAATTTCTAAATTCAAAGTTTTGTTAACAGTTAATCTTTAATTTTGACCATATCAATAACTCAAGTCAAAACAGAAGTGCTAACTACTGGGTTTGAAAGTCATCATATCATTCAGGATATGTGAACAATTAAGTATAAAAAACACCTTTTTATGCACAGGAAGAGCTTATTTTTACGTACTTGTCAATTTTTTGGGCCGGTTTTGCTGCAAGCCATCTAGTAATACCTTTCACGGACCTGCCAGCATGTGCTTGCCATAAATGCGGACTCTCTAAATTGTTCTCTAGTGTGTGTAATTTAACGGTTTTAAAATCTGATTCTAACTCAGAAATATCTGGCATAATCAGTGAATGTCCAAAACGCCAAGCAGCTGCTCCAAAGCTATTGACAATAGACGCATCAACCCTACTATCATATACATCATCAAATCCTGGTCGTGTAGATAATAAATCGTAACGTGCCATTGCACTAGGTCCTATTATAAGTGGCAAATAATGATTATAGACTATATGTTGAAGTTGCGCTATGATGATCCTTCGAGTTTCCTGAAACACTTTCTCATTATTCCAGTGTGGATTAACATTGTGAAGTCTAATGGCTACTCGATTATGCTGTCTGACAAAAAGTAGATGGTTTAAAGATAGTTGTGGTGCTTCAGCACTTCTTTCGTCACCTGCAAAAGTTGATTAAAATATTGGTTTCTATCTGCTATCTGTTTGATAATGGATAGAACCTTTTGAAATAATTGTTTTGAATTATTTTTATATCAATATATATGTATACATATTATTATCTTATTTGTCTTATTTTATACGAGGGTCATCCTTCTAGGCTACTCCGGCCGGGTTCCTGTACCAAAACTGTCTGCAATAATATATTACGATGGAGAACAAACAAAGAAAACTGAAGCAACACGATCCAAACAAAAAACTGGGGGTGATCTCAGGTGCCGGGTAAGCAGATCCTGCTCCACATGCGGCACCCGTGATGTTGTTCATGTTATTACAAACTCGGTAAATAGTTTAATTCGGTAGGTCGGTAGGAAAAGGGAAGGGGATTTTAGTTACGACATAAGAAACATATTCGATATCATCTGTGAAAGGGATATTCCATAACGGTCAACCAACTCGTGATGGCGTCCGTAAAATTTAAGAAAGGGATGACTTCACCATTTTGAACTCTTGGTTGAATAGCTTTCTTGTGAGCAACAACCTTCTATTAAAGAAATCTCTATAGGAAATACAAGCTCGGGAATATCTTATCAGTTGGGAGAAACATACTCAGTATGTAGGCACTGCTTGCATGTTGCTACATAGAAACGGATAGTTCACATTCGGGAAGCTGAACTCATCTCTTTTGTCGTAAAGTTTTGTTTTCAACTGACCTTAAATGTCAATTTCTTGATGTACGTTAAGATATAGCGGAAAGTAAAGTTAATGGACATTGCTTACTTCTTATCTTTCTTCCTAAGAAGTTCCTGTATGAATTCAGCCTCATAATAATAAAATAACAAGTCGGCAAGATGAGAGGCACAACTGGTTCCCATTAGAATGTCGAAAGTTTGTTGAAAAAGACGTTCTCCAAACGTAACAAAAATGTTGTCAATCAAAAAATCAAGCATCTCGATAATGTCAGTTTCAGAGAATTTTTTGTTTGATTCAGAGTGATTCTTTACAAAGTAAGATTTATTCCTTCCTACGACAAGATACTTGTATGAACATTGACCATTCGTCTAAATGAAACAAAGCAACACCAACTCATTCAATGCGTCTTTTCGTTTAGAATGGGGAATACATGTGTAAAGTGTAAAAACGTCAAATGTTTTAATACTATCATAAAATGAAAGAGTCTTAGATAGACGTCTAGTAATGGACTTCTGGTTTTAGTAAAAGAAGCAATCCAAATATAATGATAGCATTTTGGTAAATTCTATGATTGTTATACATAATGCTTTAATTCTTTTTAGGAGAGGGAGGGCAACATTAATAATAAACTAGTACAAACAGGCAAATATGTATGATACGATTTAAGAAACCAGCAACGACGAGTAGTTATATCTGCAGATCAATCTTTTTCTTTTCTTTTTGAAATTCATTTATTGAAAATCCCCTGAATATTATTAACCTTGTATAACCGTGGAAGTATACACATATCTTATGATAAAAAGAGTTCTTACAATCAGCGAACGTAATAGTCAAATATTACTGTTCGACAACATTTAATTCTCCTATTTCATAAGATAGGGCAGCACATTTATCGAATCTTAAAATCGATATGTTGAGCAATAAACAAATATTTAAAGAAAAAAGGACGGCCTTATATAAGGGTTCACACACAAAAAATACAATCAGACAGCAAGGTAAATTCAGAAATTATAGCAAGGTTTTTATCAATGCAAATACTGTGGATTCATTTATTTTCGTTGGTATCGATTTTCGTGGATAGCTGAAAACTTGTATATTTTTGGATACTTGATTTTGTGGTTTCGCCCATCTCAGTATGCAAATTCTATCAAAATATGCTATTCGTTGAACATTTGAATTCGTGGTTCACCTGTCCCCACGAAACCCACGAAAATTGGTATTCAACGAAAAATAATGAATCCACAGTAGTGTGAGTAGCTGAGTATCGCAATTATACAAACTCGTAGTCAGATATTAGATATATCTATATGTGGTCAAATTTCCGGGGACAGCAATAGTTAAGCTCGCAATTTTCTTCAAACACATCTTGGATGATTTTAACATAACCGTTTGACATTTTGTACAAACTTGTATCAAATGAAACAAAATAAATATGTGTACACTATTAATCAAATACCTGCTATTGGACATCGATCGGTTTTCTGAAACATCTGACATCCGCTTCCGCCGTGAACAGTTGGTAAAAGGTTATACGTGTCTACCAACATCAGGACTGCAATTAATTGTCCAACATACAGTATATAAATGCAAAAGATATAGTTTAATGTTATGTAAAATTTAAGGTAAAAAAATAGTTTATGTGCTATATCAAGAGGAAGACAGAGATTGAAATTGGAGATTTGATGACTGTAAGATAAATGTTTTTGATTGTGAAGGTAAAGGTTATATCTTTGGTTGGCTTGCTTGCTAGCTGAACTGTAAAGTCATTCTCAGTTAATGTATACTATCCCCTTTCGAAGAAGCCTAGTCCTACAGACAGATAATTTGTAAAAGAGGGTAGTTTATAAAAAAACTTTACAGTTCAACTAACAAGCAAGCTAACCAAATATATTACTACCCGAGGGTATCACAAGCCCAGTAGTCATCACTTTTTGTGCTGACATGAATTGTCATTGATATGGTTATATTTATAAATTTACTGTTTACAAATTTGAATTTTTTTGAAATACTAAGGCTTTTCTACCTCAGGCATAGATTACCTTAGCTGTATTTGGCAAAACTTTTAGGAATTTTGGTCCTAAATGCTGTTCAACTTTGTACTTTATTTGGCCTTTGAAACTTTTGTGGAATCGAGCGTCACTTATGAGTCTTTTGTAGACGAAACGCGCGTCTGGCGTATACTAAATTTAGTCCTGGTATCTATGATGAGTTTATTTACCTTTACCTACACACTCAATGCAATCAGTTGTAAGCAAATGTGAACTGCCTTTTTGAGATATCATTTTCATTTTTACTCAGAATATGCACACTTAATTGCTTTATTCATCACATGTAAAATGTCTCACTATACAATTGCTGTTGGATATAGAGATTATTCTAAAGTTTAACTATGTCTTACAGCTGTTTGGCTTCCTCAATTTTTTATTTAGTTCTTTACTACTCCCGTATAAAAATGAAGCATCTATGTATGAGGTTACTAAATTTCTCTGTTCTCTTCGACCTGCAATAGAATGCACTAGTTTGTTCATTTTCATACTGTAAAAGAAAAGTACATTGATTGATTGTTTTTTGCTTAACGCCGCATTAGCACAAAAAGGCTATATCGCGGCGATAAAACAAAGTACATAAATAGCCTTTGAAATGTTGGTGATTCATCCCAATGCCTTTACTTTAGGTTTCGGGTGGAGGAACTTGGTTGAGTTGGATCAAGTGAATCGGCTTTTTCATTTTGTATAATACAGGGAACAAACAATGTATTGTTAATTAAATGGTTATTGTATCAATAATCAATAAATCAGTATTAATTGAATAATTTTATTCAAAAAAACTTAGTCAAGTCAGGAATATGACAGTTGTTATCCATTCGTTTGATGTGTTTTAGTTTTTGATTTTGCCATTTGAAAAGGAATTTTCCGTTTGAATTTCCCTCGGAGTTTAGTATTTTTATGATTTGACTTTTTATATGAGACATAACGAATAGACGTATTTACACTTGTATGCAAATTTGTCCGCCATTACGTAAAACCACACAGGTTCCCGTAAACTTTGACATAACAATTCAAAATAATTGACATCATAATTAAAAAGAGATTTTTGCTTGACGTGAGAAGGTTATTCGAAGGTGATCTAAGGTCATTCGGAGGCGAAATTCAGCTAAAAACCATAAGTGTCAATACGTTTATATGAAAAATATTTCCACGCAACTTCCGCATCCATGTTTAAATTCCACAAGTTTCTATTTTCATTTATTGTATTTCAGTCGTTTGTTCCTCCATCTCATCTGTTGAAATTTATTTCAGATATATATGTTATGTTTATGGAACTATCAATTCACCAGGTTTAAGTTCAATACTCCTTCAATAAAGTGGATTTTTCTTTTTTAAAAATGGGTGTCAGGGTTAATCAATTTGAATATGAAATTTGGATGCTGCCGTTAGCTGAAATTTTATAAAGTCTAAACAATAAAAACATTGAAAAAGCATAAAATAGGATAAAAAGTGACAGTCAGATTTAAGGAACGCTAGTCAGAGTGAGACAAGGTGTTTCGATAACAAAAAACTATTTATAACCTTTTTCAATAACAAATTTATATACAGTGGAAAGCTGAAAATACGACAATACCGATTACAATTACAAAATGAATGGATAACGAAATATTGGACGTATTACATGGTAATACTTTTTATCAATAATTAAAATGGCAAAGATAAAAGAACAACTAGTAGAGTATAACTAGTCATCACTGTTTTGTATCGTAGTCTTTTAAAAGAGGGACGAAAGATACCAGAAGGACAGTCAAACTCATAAATCGAAAATAAACTTACAACGCCATGGCTAAAAATGAAAGAAGACAAACAGACAAAACATAGAACACATGACACAACATAAAAAACTAAAGAATAAGCAACACGAACCCCAACAAAAACTAGGGGTTAGCTCAGGTGCTCCGGAAGAGTAGGCAGATCCTGCTAAACATGTGGCAAACGTCGTGTTGTTTATGTTATAAAAAATCCGGTAAATAGTCTATTTTGGTAGGTTACATTCATAGAAGGGAAGGGGATTGTAGTTACAACGTAAGGAACATATCCGATATCATTTGTGAAATGGTCTTTTAAGTTGTTTGTTACAGTCTTTCCTTTCTAATTGTTAACGAACGAATGGTATACTTAAAATAGCTGAATCCATTTATAATTAGGAAACACATAAAATAATATAAAAGACTATACAAACGTCCCAAGACAGCTGTTGATCTTCTAAAGCTGTTACAACCAGGTGTAAATCGGCTATCTCCTTTAGGAATATGTAACGGGAAGCAGGCATGTATACTGGAAGAAAATGACATATGAAATCATCATATATATAAAGAAATAATTCATGGCAGCCGTAGATTTGTTTTCATTTAACCATGGGTTGGGTATTTATGTTCGAGTATTTTACCCTGAGCGTTAGCGAGGGGTAAAATTCGAATGTAAATGCTCAACCCATGGTTAAATGAAAACAAATCTACGGCTGCCATGAATTATTTCGATTCAAATAGGACAAATTCGGTAATTTTGTTAACCGTGAAAGCACTATACATACAGTTCTGTTTTGGCTGTTCCGTTTTACCCAATTTTGAAAAAATAGTAATATCATATAATTCAATGATTATTTTTATGCTCCACCTACGATAGTAGAGGGGCATTATGTTTTCTGGTCTGTGCGTCCGTTCGTCCGTCCGTCCGTCCGTCCGTTCGTTCGTCCGTCTGTCCCGCTTCAGGTTGAAGTTTTTGGTCAAGGTAGTTTTTGATGAAGTCCAATCAACTTGAAACTTAGTATACATGTTCCCTTTGATAAGATCATTCTAATTTTAATGCCAAATTAGAGAATTTATTCTAATTTCAAGGTCCACTAAACATAGAAAATGATAGTGCGAGTGGGGCATCCGTGTACTGTGGACACATTCTTGTTTAACCGTATTTTCCACTTATATATTTTCTTCCAATGTAATTTTATTCTTTTTGAGCTTGACAAAAAAGCTTTTAAACGCCCGGTATTTACATTTGATTTTTGGTTAGGAAACATATTTGTGACGTCACCTTGCTTCGTTGCCATGCCAAGACAATAACATCATTTCGCTCAATTTTCGTTTTATGGAATTTTACCATGAAAAACAAATAAAATAAACTGATTTGTTTATTTTGCTGTAGAATAGAGATAAATAAAGTGTATCTGAATCTTGGCTTTCGTAAACTGGGGATTTTGATATCGAAAATTGAGAATATCTGGCAGTATTAATAAGTTGGTTGTAACACCGAACAGTCGTGTTTGTGTATTACTGCGTTTTGCGTTAAAGTTGGATATATTGCGATGATACTTAATGACGATAATAGCTAGTCATATTAGAATTTATATATTTTTTATAGATGAAGAGGGACGAAAGATACCAAAGGGACAGTCAAACTCATAAATCTAAAACAAACTGACAACACCATGGCTAAAAATGAAAAAGACAAACAGAAAAACAATAGTACACATGACACAACATAGAAAACTAAAGAATAAACAATACGAACCCCACCAAAAACTAGGGGTGATCTCAGGTGCTCCGGAAGGGTAAGCAGATCCTGCTCCACATGTGGCACCTGTCGTGTTGCTTATGTGATTACAAATCCGTTGCACAACGATCATATTAGAATTTATATTTTTTTTATAGATGAAGGTTTCACAACGATTCTTACAACAGTTTATAAAATAATAACATGAACATTAAGGTATATTAGATTAAACTGTTTCATAATTTGTTTGAGTTATATCAGATCCACAAACATTAAATACATTTACAATTTATTATGATCCAGTAAGTGTCGAAATGTTCTGCAATAAATTGAACTACTCTGCACAGTATTTTCCTTATCTTAAATGGGAATGTCTTGTGTTAAAATTTTTGAGTGAAACTTAGGTGGTTGATATCTACATATTTACTGGTATATATTTATTAATCAAAGGAAAAAGCCACACAAAATCCATTTACTAAAGTAAAGCTTACCTGCCATAATGAGGATCTTTTTTTTTACAACAGTCAAAACCTATTCAAAATATTTTATTTTGATTAAATTGCTGATCATTGTTCATGCACAGCTGGTCTCACATTTTGTGTAAAAATGTAATCGAGGATCCGTTTAAATCATTCTTTGTTTGTTTGTTTCATAACAAGATAAATACTAATAAGAAATGATTTAAATTCAATGTTTACTATTTCTATAATATGTGTTTTAATTTGCACAGCTTGCTCTTGAGGACAAAATGATTAGATTATCAAACTGTTTTACAAACATTGCAAATAAAATGCGTCATTCAAAATTTCGAAAGGGTCAGTTAAGCATTGTAATAGAATTTTTAAGGAATGTATTTATGTATTCCAAGTTTCGAAGAAGATCCATCTATGTTTGCTTACCTGATGTTATCATCAAAAATAGTATTCATAGTTTACCGTGTTCGTAAGCCTCCATGGCCATAAGCTTCTAACCTTTTTACGTTTTCAAATATTAGGATCGTTGTGTTCCTGATAAAAGTAAATTATGAAGAGCACTCATGGCTCAAGAAATTTATTAAAACTTATATTGATTATATGGATGTGTACCTGAGGGTATTTGAGTTTCTATTAAATCGTGAGCTAGGATTTGGCCAAAACCCATAACTTCACCAGATCTTATATTATCAAACTGGTCATCTGGACCTAGTGCTGAATCTGATATCAAATTGCTGACAAGTCTAGCATCTGGAAGGTGATGTGGGTAACCTCTAGGTATACTTCTTCCTGTAAACAACGGTAAGGGTAAACTTAGAACAAATCATGTTTCTTGTAATTTGGTAAATGTAAGTTCGCAAGATTCGAAATTTGTTTTCACTGAAAAAATCATTATAAAAGGAGATTTTCTTTTTCATTTTATTGTACCAATGAAAAATTTAGAAAACATAAAAAAAAAATCAAATTATTAGAAGTTCATATTTAATAAACCCCGACCTGCAACTAAATCAGTAGTCAATATTGATTACAATATTTAAACTTTAAATTCATGCCTGAATTTCAAGTTAAGATTTGATAACAGACTAAAAAAATAATATATAGTTTCTGTAGAATTTCCCGTGTGTGTATATGTGAAAAAGGATGAAAGGAAGTTCTATGGTTCATTGAAAATCAAAGACTATGATGAATCTTTCAAGTAACATACTTGAGCTGTTTACAAGTGTGAGAGTACTTTTTATTTCAATTGTGTCTTACTTATTTGGTTATGCCATTCATTTAAAAAAAAAATGTTATAATCACGAAATAGAATAATCTATGCCATCATGCTATTTTGATACAAACTGTCTTATAAAGATGTTGATGGTTATACAATATGTTATGGCTATACAATAATTCATGGTTGTAAAATATGTTTAGGGTTGTAAAATATCTTCATGATGCAACAGTAGTTAAACCTTCGTTAAGATGTCATTTATCTTTAAAACGTATAAAGTTTGGTAAAATGTATGTATTGTTTACTTTGATACATCATGAACTTCTTTTCATATCGTACCGTCCTCGTAAGCCTCCATTGGTCTTCCTCTTGCATCCTCGAGTCTTCTCTCTGTCGTTTTAGCCTTTCCCCATGTAGGATTTTGTAAGTTATTGCATGATCCATCTAATGTTCTATATTTGGTTCTCGGACAAGTTTTCTCTTATGTGAATTAAATAACAAGATATATAACGTTAAAAGGTTGGACCCATTTCAAAAGAGTGAAAGTATTATCACAGAAATACTGAACCTCAAGAAAAATAAAAAAAGGAAATGTCCCTTATCCGATGGCAATGTCAAAATTTGAAACACAACAAACGAATGGATAACAACTGTCATATTCCTGACTTGGTACAGGTATTTTCTTGTGTGGAAAACGGTGGATTGAACCTTGTTTTATAGCTAGCTAAACCTCTCACTTGTATGACAGTCGTATTCCACCACATTAACAACGCTGTCTTAACATAACAGACGCAATAGGTAAAATACAGTCATATGTTAAAATACGTTATGAGGTTTAAGAATCTAAAATTATTAACATGAACAGTTAAATGTTTTGTTTAAGATTTAAAGGATCTAACACACAATTTATTGTGGAATACATGCTTTGGAAATTGAACTTCAAAAATGCTAAAAAATTGTGAACATTATGCCACAAAATAAAACATAAATCGAGTAAACCACAATTAATATATGCATGTAATATTAAACGTTGATATCATTATTTCATATCCTTTAAAATCGAAAACATCTTTTTAACTGTCTTTAAAAGCATTATCTAAGTATATCATGTATATCATAGACCAAATGAGAAAAAAGCAAATGTATTCGTTAATAATTCCATTGTGGTCACCAATCTATTTAATATCATTAACCGTTTGATAGAAAATCCCTTGAATTTCACATTATGATTTTAAACAAATTAACAGAACAAAGGAAACTGAAATTGTCGACTTAGGCAGACACAAGCATCGAATATGTCTGAGTATTTTTACAAAATGACATTGTTTTTTTGAGTATTTTTGATTAAGTACTAATTAAGTCATAATGTTGCTCCCATAGACTCAGTTTTAAAAAACAATTCCTTACATACCTACCCTATTTTTTTTTTCAGCAAGTGACAGTAAACACACATATATTTTTTTGGCCTAAATAGTTTTGATAGTGATACACAGAATGAGGTCAATTGTGTATCTATTTTCTTTTATATTACAGCAATTTGTAGACTGTGTAGAGAAAAACTATTTCAAAATAACAGTGTTGAACATGTTGAAGAGGTATGTCTTTTCATATACATGTATAGATATGATTCTCTGTACACATGTATACTCAATAGTCAATAGTGAGTTTATTGTTATGTCATGTATGTATGGGATCCATATTGTAACCACATGTCAAACTGCATATGTACTTATAGGTAACTTTACTATGACAATAATACGAAGGTCTTTCTATTCAAAAATATCATTAAACTTTAAAGTTCCAATTTGGTCTTCATATTCACTTATAGCTTTTGCCCATTTTATTTGGTAAACTAGTTTCATCATTAAGCATTAGTTAAAATCTTTACAAATAAATAACAAGGTTTTAATTTATCTAATTTACATGTACACTTAGGGCCAATAGGGTTTAAGACATGCATTCATGCATGCATGATTGAGGGTAACTTGAGAGTAAATTTCTAAATCATTTGTCTATAAAACATTCCTCAACTGAATCCTAACCCATTCATATATTACTAAACCCTCTAAGATAGGTTGGTTTTTGCTTCAACATTGTCATGTGTATTCTACAATTCATTATTGTTCCATTTTCAATAACTACTTTGTTAAAAATATTCTATAAAAGTTTTTTTTCTTTTAATTTAAGAGAACACTATTGAGACAAATACAAAGAACAAGATTGCAGAAGCTAAAATACCACCACCAAAAAAAAGAGGGTAGGTATAACTGTATATAAAATAGTATCATTGCATACACTTTATAAGATGTTTCATAAACTTGACTTTATAAGATATCTTGTATAAGTATTTTAGATATCTTGTATAATATCAGATTATTGCATGGAGTTTTTCATATCGCATGTATTATCAGATTATTACATGGAGTTTTTCATATCGCATGTATTATCAGCCCTAGAGCCACATAGCTCGAGGACTGATATTGGAGAGGGTTGATAATACATGCGATATGAAAAATTACATGCTATAATCTTTTTATCATATGCTTCAAAATGGAGAAAAATAACAGATTAATATATTGATCTTTTTACGTGGTTCTAAAATAGCAGTTCAAAGAGTTAAATATTAAGGGGCGTCAGACCCCAAATGGTGTACATTCGATATGAAATCTTTCTATCATATGCCTCAATAATGAATAAAAAAGCCTAGTATGATATATTTTAATACGGACGATAGAAAAATAATTCAACAATATACATAATAAACACTGTTTGGAAAAGTCAACATTTTTAAAGTAACTTTCTTAATTTTGCTTAAAAATTCATTTATGTTATCATTTGATTACTTTGTTTGTTTTTTTCCGTTTTATACAATATACTTTCTACTATCCAAATACTTGTTTTGTACCCTACTTTGTACTGTTTTTCACGGAAAACATACCATTGAGGTGTATTTTCCGGAATTTGCCGAGGATTACCGGAATGCCATGCGATAACGCTACAGAAAGGCATTTGAAAAAAGTCGGAGCATGTGATAAACTTTTCATATCACTATCAGTCCGCTAAGCACCAATTCGAAAAAAAAATGGAATATACGTAAATGTAATGCTATTATCATCATAATCATATGGTAAAAATCATATGTTATTTAGTCTAAGTATATGATAATATATTTTATATCCTTCATGAGATATCTTATAAAGAAGTTTATAAAGATATCTCATAAACTTTGGAAGATATAAGATTTTCAAGATATCCAATTAGGAGCTAACTGTATTGAATTTGAAGATTTGGAGCCATCAATCATGGATTTGATGGTCGCAAATTGAGTTTACTAGCTGCACTTAAGCGGAGCCAGTAAACGGATATTCGCGACCATCAGATCACAGATTGATATGTACCCTGAAAATTACGACGTTATCCAAGGGAAATTTGACGTACGTATTGATGTTGTATTTGAATGAATGTTATAAGACATCTGATATAATTTATCAGATACCTTATAAAACAATTTTATAAGATCTCTTATTGTCTCCCACCGGAGGGACCATAGAAATACCAGTGTCCATGCGTCCGTCCGTCCATACAAAATCAGTTTCTGGACCGTAACTTTTGAACACCTTCATATAATTTACACAGTTGCATGTTTATTAGGTAAGGCAGATCCGTATTGATTTTAGCGTTTGTAGGTCAAAGGTCAAGGTCACAGATACTTAATGATGTTGCATTTTCAGCTGAAATCGGTTTCTGGACTGATACTTTTGAACACCTTCATATTATTTCTTCAAACTTACACAGTTGAATGTGTTAAGGTAAGGAAGATCCCTACTGATTTTGATGTTTCTAGTCATTCAAAGGTCAAGGTTACAAGTACTTTATGGAAATATTATTTGTTAGCACCGGTTGGGGGACCCCGGAGCCTCCTCTTGTTTAGTTTATAAGATATCCAATTTATTTTATAAGATATCTCATAAATTAGATATAAGATATTTCATTAACTTTATTTGAAATCTTATTTTTTTATTCAGACATAGGAGCCCTATAATAATCAGCTTTCCGTCCGTCCGTCACAAACAGTTTTCACAAAATAAATCAAAAAGGCTAATACTAATCAATGTGAAAGTTTGATGGCTACCTATCAAAAAGCAGGGATATGAGTAGTGAGCGATGACTCACAGCACATCTTGTTTTATATTGTGTCTATCAGAATTCATTTAGTATCCAATCTTTTGTAGGCACTTGATATAGAGTATCAGGAAAACGTTGCAGAGTGAAGGTTGTTAACACAATCCTTTATTTAGATGTAACGAAGAATGAAGAAACAATCACCAATATTACATTTTTTCAGTTTTAAGAGCAGTCATGTAAGGATGTGGCAGACATACAATATTGGTGAAGGTATTACATTTATATTTTACATAAAGAAAAAAAAACAGATTACAAATAACATATAGTTTTAAACATAACACAACCACTGAAAATACAGGGTCTGGCTTGTACATATTGTATGCAGGTGGGTAAAAGAAGTCTATAAGTACTCAACCCTCCTCCTAAATCCTGGTTTAGTGGTTAAAGTATATAAAGACAATTAAAAGCAATACAAATATAATTCAATAAGCTCAGCACTGCATCTTAAAACATATTAAATGAAATCAACCTAATAAAAAGGTTGCAAAGAGCCTATTGATAAAAAGACCCCAAACTTCTAGACTGAAATAAATGCTATAAAAATCATGTAATTTTTATATCATAACGACATAAAAAATCTATAGAGTTTATGATCTTGAAGTAGGTTTTTTTTTTTTAAACTTCCATATTGATCAATTTAACAAACAATATAATGAGTACAGGTTCTTTAATTACAATTTTCATTTCAGGAAAGCTTGTGACGTTAAAATTAACAAAGAATTCTGTGCAGTTAAAAGTACTCAATGACTGGACAGAGATGTCTTTTAATTACCTCATTACTGAAGGTAATTTTATAATTATTTCATGTACAAAACTTAAGCACACTTGTAAGACAATGATCATTATTATATTTTGTCACAACAACCAATAAAACCAACACAAAATTTAATAAACATTGTTATCATCATTTAAATTCCCTGCTTATGGGTTTCAGGATTATTGGTCAAGACAGAATCTTATTATAGATAATCAGGCTGTCCAATGTTGAAGGAGAAATTTATACATGTTGTATCGTTGTCCTTTTTATGTCACCGGCCCACTTTGAGTCCGTCTGGCATAAACTTTTTAAAAAATCTTCTGATACAACCGGTCCAATTGGAACTAAACTTTGTTACATGTTATTATTCAAATATTGTAATTATCATTCATTTTACAGGTGATTTTACAACAAATTTTTAGTTTTTTAGTGCCTGCGCCAAAGATTTTTCTTTATTCCAATGTAATGAGAAGTGTTTTTGCTGTCTAAATCGACATACTTTTTTCCGGGTCACGTAGGCGCACTTTATTAAATTTTAAGAAACAATAGCCAACAATCGTTATTTTTCCTTCTTTTTACATTTTTGGTGCCCTTTTACCCCCCTCACCTCGCCCAGTTGCTAAAATTAGTGGATTTGAAGTTTATCTAAACAAACTTCAAACCTCAGGGAATATTTTAACATAATATGTACCTTTCCATAACAGAATTGGAAAAATGAGAAAATAGGGGGGCCAAAAACAAGCCTTATCGTATGTTGTCCTTTGAATTTTACTGATTTTTAGAGAAACAATTCTTATTCTATTTATCCTCTTTTTAGGAACTGAACAGACTTCAAAACAACAGAATCAGACATTCTTTTGTCCTATGGATGGCTGCATCCAAGAGTTCAGAAACTAGATCAGTCTTGCTCAACACCTCCTTCAAGGCATCTGTGAATAAGCTAGAGAAAGGCCCATTAAAAGATCAGGTAAAAGTTCTATATACCCAAAAGCTGTCAAATAATGTACATCATTGTCCTGATATGCAAGCACTCTTACTAGAAAATGCATGTAATACAGACTTGAGTGCCAAAGAAATGTTATGGGCATTGAAAGTGAAATCAATCAGAAATAATTCATGACGGATTATTTCATTTATCTTGAAAGGATGCAAGAAGCAATCATATTGGATTCAACGACATTATATTTTCCCAATAAATAGTCGAAATAGAAAAAAAACGCCTACCTTAAACTACTTTTTAATAGCTAATATCAAAATTTGAAGCTTAAACAAAGCCCCAAAACATACTATGTTAAAGTTTTACACTGGAAGTATTCATATGAAGTCATGATCTATGAAGTTTATGTACCAAAGAAGTCAACAACATTTTGTGGAATTTTTATTTTAAGCAACTATATGTCCAAATAAAAAAACAGAAACAATATCTTTATTGACTATTGCATTAGAATGGATATAACTGTAATTTATTTTAAGGTTTATGGACGTAAATCTAGATTTTACTGTTGCAATATCCATTTACCTAGCTATGCTATAGGTCGCCAGGTAAACTCAATTTGCGACAGTTATATCTACGTTTTATGTCCGAAAAGGTTCAAATACAATACAGTTATCTCCTAAATAACCTACACATGATTGCACCAATATGAGTTTAATGTTCGTAGAAGGTGTTTTACTTGATTTAAAATATTTCAGTCGGACCAGCATTATACCCACAATGCTTTATAAATAGCATACTTTGTTGATCTGTTTCAGTTAAAAACTAATATGCACACACAGTTCTTTCTTACCTCTGTTTTCAAATACAAAATTAAATCTTTAAAAATGTAAGGATACTTAATTTGAGAAAGAAAGAAAAATGTAACATTTTCGAAATTCGGTTACCATAGCAACCATTTTTATTATATTTCATTAAACAAAACTTTTTTCTGGACTGAAAAATTGAACTGATTAATTTTGTTAAACTGTAAAAATTTAATGCCATCTTTGTATTGATTGAATATTGAAATTACTTGGATCATTATTGAGAAATTATGTAGAAAAATACAATTTACAGAATTTGAAAATCATTCAATCATTAAAAATATTTTTTGCACTTATTTGCCCATTGATTTTATTTTATATTCCGGAAGACCGACATATATTGGTTCTTCCTAAATATACCGAACATTTTACTAGGGGACGCTGCATTTTATAATAAAAATCACTTCAATATTCTATATTTACGCATTTTTCACTGAAATCCAAATTTGCCATTTTAGCATATCTTTACTAGTTGGTAGCAAAATAACTGCTGAAATCAAATTTGCCGTTTTATCATATCTTTACTAGTTGGTAGCAAAATAACTGATAATGGTAAAAGTAAAACATAAATGAATTTTAAACAGCTTAAAAGTGAGTTATATCATATTATTCAGAAAAAAGGGATATGTTACACATAAATCAAGTACTAAACAGTGCAAAAAAGTCGTTTTTTTCTCACTTTTTAAAGAGTTAAAATATGACCTTTTATTGCTACAACCGTTCATGGCAACCGGAATATTCCGGAACAATTTGTTGCCTGTTATTGCCTTTAGGTATGATACTGGCTAAATTATAAAAGTTTCATCAAAATCTGAGACCATGTGTGCCAGAACCTATTAGAAATTTTTCGGTTGTTACAGAGAATTGCTCCATATATCTTAGAACACATGTCTACAACATCAACCATTATTGCCTGAATTAAAAAGCCTTAGAAGATCTGCTATAGGTAAAGTCGATTTGATGGACTTGGTGTTATCAAGAAACAGGCATGTGAAATAATCAAACATTTTCAAATATTACTATTGATATTTACATATGTCAAGAGTAAAGTTTTTCCGTTTTTAAATTTGGTTATTTTTCAAATAAATTGAAACTCTATTCCAAAACATACGACAAATTAAATCTATATGTCTTTCCAAATTGTTTTTTTTCTTGTTATCTCATGGTAATCGTACCACACTTCCTTGTTTTCATAATGATATTGGGCGAGAAGACATAAAATCATTAACAGTAAACAATAGCATCTCTGTCTGACAAAAGCCGTCACAATTACAGAACAATTACTTGTCTAATTCATACCCATTCTTTTTTTTTTTTTTATTCTGTGACAAAACACTTGTGTTAGTGACGACATAGTTGCATCACACATGGAATATATGCAGTGTACGAATAACTATTACTTTTGAACATAACCTCTTACTCTAAAGTAAAATATTTGAAGAGACAGACATTGTTTGAACTTCCCAGACCATGCTTAGTTTTCTTCCATGACAGAATATGGCCCCACATACGGGTTTGTACTCGCCGATGAGTAATTCCAATCTCCTTGATATATTGAGTTATCAAGTATTTTCATCAACAAGTCTAGGAGTAAATTCAGTAAATAAATATACGTCATCAGAGACCGCCCAATTGGGGGGAGAGCTTTCTGTATAAAACTGAAGTCCTGTGCTCTTCTGATTGCTAGATAATGTTTGAAATAAATATTTTTTGATAGATGGATCAGCACTAGAGTAGAAAATAAAATAAAAAAAGAAAGCTGAATGTATTATTTTTTTACTACAGGATTGAAATTGAAAAGTAATGGGGGTCAGTAAAGGAATTAAGTGCTAATCTACAGTGTTTGTAAACAAGGCCATTAAAGATAGGGCTACATTTGTACTTTCATGAATGATATATGAAAGATTCCAATTTCTAAAGGTAAGTCAGGTATAAATTAAATTCAAGACATAGATTAGCATTAAAGTCAATCGGAGATTTTTTACTGAATTTAACACTTAAGCTCATCACAGTAAAACCGTAAACTACTTCTGCAGATTTATTATTATTCGTTGGCTCTCAATTTTCGTGGATTTCGTTGGTACATATGAACCACGAAATTAGATATTCAACAAGTTACAAATTTCACATTGGCTTACATACACACTATGGCAAAACCATTAGATTTAATTTCCACGAACATGTAAGCTTTCCTTAATCCACGAACATGTATACCCATGAAAAAAATAAATCCACAGTAATTGTTTTCATTTGAATTTAAAAGACCTTTTTAGTGCAAAAAAGGTTCACTCCCAAGCAAATTACCCGGATCGTTATCAGTTGTTATCAGTTGTTATAGATTGGAAACTGTACAAAAGAGGGACGAAAGATACCGATTGGACAGTCAAACTCAACGCCATAGCCAAAAATGAAAAAGACAAACAAACAACAGCAAACATGACAAAACATAGAAAACTAAAGAATAAACAACACGAACCCCACCAAAAAACTAGGGGTGATCTCAGGTGCTCCGGAAGGGTAAGCAGATCCTGCCCCACATGTGGCACCCGTCGTGTTGCTTATGTGATAACAAATCTGGGAAATAGTCTAATTCGGTAGGTCACATTCATGAAAGGGAAGGGAATTGTAGTTACGACGTAAGGAACATATCCGATATCATTTGTGAAACGGTTATTCCATAACGGTCAACCAACTCGTAAAATTTACGAAGGGATGATTTCAACTTCACCATTTGGAACTCTTGGTTTAATAGCTTCCTTGTGAGCAGCAACCCTCTATCAAGAAAATCATGATAGGAAATGCAAGAACGGGAATATCGTATCAATTAGGAGATATATACGCCGTATGCAGGTGCTACTGGAATGTTGCTACTTAGAAATGGAAATTTCACAATTGGAAAGCTGAAATCATCTCTTATGTCGTAAAGTTTTGTTTTCAACCGACCCTCATTGTCAATTTCTAGATGTAAGTCAAGATATTAGGCCGACTTAACTGTATCTATAGTATCTTTTATCTCTAGCTTGATGTACAAATTAACAACCCCTACCTATATACAATTTAAATTGTCAGGTTAAGGCCGATCCACTGAATGTGTGGTTATGTTTGTTTTGTTGTTTCAAGCCGGTTAATTCCGATCCATTCTGGTTTAAAATTTTAGTTTTGTAATCATTTGGTTACATTTTTGCAAATACGTTAAACCGTCGGTTTAATTTTAAAATCTGAATACCGCCTCTCAAAATTATATAAAGA
This sequence comes from Mytilus galloprovincialis, assembly GCF_965363235.1. Lineage (NCBI taxonomy): Eukaryota > Metazoa > Mollusca > Bivalvia > Mytilida > Mytilidae > Mytilus > Mytilus galloprovincialis. The sequence goes on along the minus strand of NC_134850.1, from coordinate 38,587,285 downwards.
AGACAAAACAACTGATGACTGCTATAATTACTATAGAATGATAATTATAAGGAAAAAATTAACTTACTATGCCAACCACCATGAAATGAATCGACGTTATTTACGATGATCTGAAAACAGATGAAAAAAATAATCTATGATACATTATACATAATATTGTAGCATTGGTAATTAGAGCGTCCGACCTGCTTTCTTTTGGTAGCTCATGATGGTCGATTGTAAATTCTGTCTTTGTTTGCAAAGAGGCAAATTCAAATGTTATTTGGAATCAATCCCGATTGTTTTATACTTTGATTGAGAGAATTTTACATAATTTATAAACTGAAATACATCATCAAATCTTTTTAATCATTGCTTTAATGTGTCTTTCGCTTCTCTTTTACATTCAAGACGCGCTAACATATGAAGAATATGTCTCCAATTGGATATAATCTTCAAAAAATGAAATCAATCGGGTTAAAATAAGGATCATGTGTCGACGCTTTGATACCAAAGATCTGAAAAAATCTGCACTACTATCTGTTGTAGCAATTACAACACAAAATAAAATCAGCCTAACATCAAAACACATTGAAATACTAGTCAACGTATACTTCAAGGATAGGGTTTTATTTGGTTTCTCTCATAGAATTCTTGTCTGCCTATGAGAAGAATTTCTACAAACAAATAAATGTAATTATGGATTGTTAAACAGTAACTATATATATGTGTGTGTCATAGATGACCATGAATATGTACAATCTGTCGTAGCAAATATCCTATAATTCGTTCATCTTCAGTAACACACCACCGAATTTGAATTTCCAAAATGTTTTCAATTGCCTAGAGTAATACAACGGGTGCTTCAACTGGCACAAGTAGTGAAACGCAAACAAACTAGTTGATCTTTGATCCACATCATATAAACCGTTTGTTTTTTTTTTTTTTAAATCTTAAGAATAAATCACAAAATCTGAACAAAGACATTTTTTTCAGTCAAAGCAGGGAAGTTGGACGCTAATTGTTGACATTATTCCATGTTCATTAAGAACTAGAGAAAATCCTTACCATTATAGATATAATAAAGGTGATGAACGCCATGATCTCCTTTTCTCCTAAATAATTAACAAACCAATCTTTGTATAATACCAAATCTGAATTATATACTAGTATAATAATTCGTCAGTCTCATATACTAAACCTGGACAAAAAGAACGACGATTTGATGTTAATCATCCAATACTAGAGGTCTTTCAAGTTGACTGACTACAATATATCGAGAGGAAAAACCGATTAACATGTTTAACAAAATGATACACTGAAATGTTTTCAGCCTGAAAGAAATAATATAAAGACTTAGAAAAAATGCATTGTTTTTCCGATAGAAGTAGAAATGTTATTACGCTATTTATACATTACATCATTCGTTGTGATCTTACAACTAACCTTACACTCACCTACTCCTTTATCTTTCCGACAATTACCTTCTTATCCCAACACGTGGAACTAATGTATTGATAAATATAAATTATGACATTATATTTATGTTTGAGGTTAAAAAAAAATATACGAAAGATAGTCGAAAGATACTAATGGGAAATGCAAACTCAAAAGTCAATAACAAACTGGCAATGCAAATAAAAAGTACCAAAAGTCAACAAAAAATCAAACATCAGTACCCAAAACACAAAACATAACGATGGAGCAACACTTATCCCATACAAACGGTTATTGCAGGTGCTCCAGACGGGTAAGCAGATCCTACTCCATATGCGACACCCGTCGTGATAATTCATATAAATACACTGATAATTTATTTATAACAAGTTATTAGCAATCCTATCTGATCTCTCTAATTTCTTATAATGTAGAACAAGAACATAATCTACTTTTATCAAAACTCTGTCCTTCAAGTCTCTGTAGAAAAGAATTTTTTATTTCAAGCGAAAGGGAGAGCTACATTTCGGGTTCAATATAGAAATTAATTACTTAATAGTTTAACCTTTTTGAGAAATATATTTGACATATACTAACAGAGTCGAAACCATGATATATGATGAGCTGACCGACAGAAATATATATTATGGATATAAAAAGTATAGTGCGAATAGGTAAACAGATATGTAATTCTGTCAACGGGATTTTATTGATATCGGTGTAACTAATTGATCATTTGGTGCATCGTCATAACTAAGTCGCATTTGTCTCCGATAACTGAGTACATTCTTGATTCATTAAGCGCATACTCATTGATAATATAATAAACTCATTGAACTCTACGTGTATCTAATATACAACACTGCAAGAGGAAACGTCTTGGTATTTGGTAACATGTGTTACGAACAAAATAGATATAATGTTAAGATAAATATGCGTTAATAAATTGCTTGTTGAACTTTTTCCGGTACATTTTACAATAATAAATGTACTACCAAGAATTTCCTTTCCTCCCTTATTCAAAAAAACGAAAATTATAGATATGTATAAATAATAAGTTGAACCTTGTAAGTATATGAATCACTATAATAGGAGAGTTTTACTTTATCGTGTACACCTCTTCTCGATTATAAGGACGCTTGTTAGGTTCTGTATCTATGAAAATAACAATATGGTGAAACGCAAACAAACTAGTTGATCTTTGATCCACATTATATAAACCGTTTGGTTTTTTTTAAATCTTAAGAATAAATCACAAAATCACAAAGACTGATTTGTGTTTAACGTTACTAATTGTTCTATTTCATCTCAGTTAGTTTTTATTGGTGGAGTGACCGACCAGAGAGAACCACCCACCCTCGGCAGGAAAACTAACAATTCTATTCATTTAAAATTAGAGTCGATACATTTTCCTGTTCAGTATTCGAACTCCCAATCACAGTACTGACAGGCAAGTGATACAGTTGTTCCACTACTCACACAACTCGGCCACCAACCACCCTTTAAATGTTGAGAAAACAAGAAAGGATTAACTATTTTGATTTTTGATAATAGTGTTTACTTCTCAAATAGATAGAATAAAGAATGCATTAGTATTAGTATTATAATAAGTGACATCCCAGTGTAAGCCTCTACATTTGACATGCGTCATGCATTAACAGATTTAAATGTTGAGTCAAAAATAAAATATTTGTACGATTATTTATACAAAAAAGGACGAAGAAACGATATATTGCTAAGACGACATTTTGGGAAAACAAAATACTTGTAATATAGATAGTTTTGTCGTGTTTGCACTTAGGATATTTACAGCCACAGTCAGATTAGCGAAATTGTGCTTCCCCACGACCTGTCTACTTAGCTATCTAATGATACATTTAGATAAGAACTGTGCAATACATGCCCAAAAATGATTAATACTTGGACATACAACACACTCTATCCTATTAAAAAATAAACAATCTATATTGAGACTTTGTACCTTTTGATAAAAATTGTAAACATTGTTATAAAGAGAAACTGATAAACCGGGATTTCTCCGTACTTGAATTACAGTGGACATTCAGCTTTATACTCAGGTCCAACCTTAATTGCTTTATCGCTACAATCTTTCAGTTTACTCATCTGAATTTTTTTCGTTTAAATAGTAATAACTTTCGAAATAAATTTTGTTAAAAATTTAACTATTCTTCAATTTATTCAAAAATAATTTTGAGTATAGTCATAACATAAAGAATAGTTATGTGTTGCAAAAGAAAATGTTTTAATCTCATCAAAATTATAAATTTAACAATAATTTATAAAGTTTTAGTGTTGTTTTTTTTTTTATTCAATAGTTACTATATATTAGGTATTAATCATTTTAAGTCTTATTGTATTGTCATAAGCACAGACTCAAGAATTGCCTATGTAATAATTTTAAAGAGAATGAAATTCAAAAGTCCTTTTTGGTTCAACATAATTGACCCCAATATGAAGTATAATTTCCGCTATTTTTTGTTTTTTTTTTTTGTTTTCATATAGTTTTAAAGAATTCATATTAAAAATATGGGAATAACGTAAAACCTAAAAGGAACTTTATGAAGAACCCTTTTCTCAACGTTTCAAATTTACTTTTTAGCTCACCTGGCCCAAAGGGCCAAGTGAGATTTTCCCATCACTTGGCGTCCGTCGTCCGTCGTCGTCGTCGTTAACTTTTACAAAAATCTTCTCCTCTGAAACTACTGGGCCAAATTAAACCAAACTTGGCCACAATCATCATTTGGGTATCTAATTTTAAAAATGTGTGGCGTGACCCGGCCAACCAACCAAGATGGCTAAAAATAGAACATAGGGGTAAAATGCAGTTTTTGGCTTATAACTCGTAAACCAAAGCATTTAGAGCAAATCTGACGGGGATAAAATTGTTTATCAGGTCAAGATCTTTCTGCCCTCAAATTTTCAGATGAATCCGACAACCCGTTGTTGGGTTGCTGCCCCTTAATTGGTAATTTTAGGGAATTTTTGCTGTTTTTGGTTATTATCTTGAATATTATTATAGATAGAGATAAACTGTAAAGAGCAATAATGTTCAGCAAAGTTAGATTTACAAATAAGTCAACTTGAACAAAATGGTCAGTTGACCCCTTTAGGAGTTATTGACCTTTATATTCAATTTTTAACCATTTTTCGTAAATCTTAGAAATCTTTTACAAAAATCTTCTCCTCTGAAACTACTGGGCCAAATTAATCCAAACCTGGCCAAAATCATCTTTGGGGTATCTTATTTTAAAAAAATGTGTCCGGTGACCCGGCCATCCAACCAAAATGGCTGCCACGGCTAAAAATAGAACATAGGGGTAAAATGCAGTTTTTGGTTTATAACTCAAAAACCGAAGCATTTAGAGAAAATCTGACAGGGTTAAATTGTCTATCAGGTCAAGATCTATCTGCCCTGATATTTTCACATGGATCGAACAACCCGTTAGGTTACTGCCCTGAATTGGTAATTTCAAGGAAATTTTGCCATTTTTTGTTATTATCTTGAATATTATTATAGATAGAGATAAACTGTAAACAGCAATAATGTTCAGCAAAACAAGATCTACAAATAAGTTTTCATGACCAAAATAGTCAATTGACCCCTTAAGGAGTAACTGCCATTTATAGTTAATTTTTAGCATTTTTCATAAATTTTTGTAAATTTTTAGAAAATATTTTCCACTGTAATTACTGGGCCAAGTTCATTATAGATAGAGATAATTGTAGCAACAAGAATGTTCAGTAAAGTAAGATCTACAAACACATCACCATCACCAAAACACAATTATGTCATGAATTTATCTGTGTCCATTGTTTAATATGCACATAGACCAAGGTGGGCGACACAGGCTCTTGAGAGCCTCTAGTTTATATAAAACAATAAAACAACATTTTATCTATTACGAGAAATAAAAAAAATACGAAATGTAAGCATACGCAAATGTTCTATCTAATTAATGTATTAAGTCATAACAAAAAGCGGTTGGTTTCCAAACTCCAATTTTGATACATCATAAAAACTATCATTAAAGAATTAAATCACGCATGAAACAGATGTTTTTCCCATAACTATTCATTCCAAAAAACACCACGGACAAAGTTTGTTAACTTCCGCGTATCTTTCTCATTTTGGAATATTTACTCTAACTTTTTAGAATGACCGATTATAACTACTTGTATCAATGTATCTTCCTTCTTTATTTTTTTAAACATTTTTACTTTTATATATAAAACAATATAAAAACAAATCTTTTGAACTATTTAATGAAAAAAAAAAGAAACAAAAAAAAAAGTAAGAAACGCAAAAAACTAGAAAAAAGCTTATTTACAAATAAGAAAGGGCATCTTATATGTCCAAGAATTTCAAAATTTCTAGGACTGTATCGCAAAAAGAAATCTATTTCAATACATCATTCGGTAGCTAATTTATAGACATGTCTTTGGGAAGCACACATGTGCTACACTGACTGTGTCTGTAAAGTTCCTACAAAGTGACATAACACTATCTTTAGAGTAACGTCTCTGCTAAATTGAAGTCTTTTAAAACATTTCATCTTTAGAGTTCCCTATGAAGACATTTTTTTACACACTCATTTGAGTTATAAAGTTACTTAATGAAACACAAATTAAAATGATCTGGAATTCCTTAACATATACTCGTTTGTTGACTTGTTCGAACTGCTTAGACATGAAATGGAGTCATTAGACACATGAAAAAAAATGCACTGGTACAATGTAAAGCTACGATTTTCTATTTCGTTTGTTTTAAAAATAGACAGATTTTCCCTTCATTCAACTCTGACACTTCAATCCACAGTGCCATTTGAAAAAAATCAAATTTAAAAAGAATGCTGATCAACTCACTATACAAGAATTAATATAACTAACAATTTTAAGCAATACATATTCCCCTAAAAGACGCAGTACTTATATTTTTGAAGAATTTGATAAAAACTAATATATAGACAATCGAAATACGAGCGGACAAACAGGTAATTTTGACAAATAAGATCATTTCTTCTTTTTTTCTATTAAATCATGTGTCTTTTCCCCTCTTATCAGACATGGAATAACACCTTAACTGCATGTTTGTTAAAATTTACAATGTTCATCAAAAAAAAGTGTGGTGTAAACGTCAATGAGCCGCATCCTACCGACAAAAATAACCATAAGATTTGTGCAAGTTTGACGTTAAAAGAGATGTGCGTTTCCTTCAATGAAAAGCATCCCAGCGACAAAACATCTGTTTGAATGAACTATTCACTTGGCTCATGATTTATTTTTTCTCTCCATCTTTTGGTATTTTCCGAAACTAAAAATTACTGTTTGCATGCAATAGTTAATACTGATGAAAGTGACTTATCTTTTGCGTTATGACAGAGATATTTGCCGCTGGTCATGAAGCAGTTTCTAGGAAATTAATGATTTCTTCAATACCGCTAACAAAAGATACTTTTAAACCCGGAATATGTTGAAAACGTCAATCAACGTTATGTAAAGAAGAAAAAAAAAACAGTACATGAAAAAGAATTATAAAGGGTTGAAAGGATAAAACAATAGACGTATTTACACTTGTATGCAAATGTGTCCGCTATTACATAACATCACACTGGTTCCCGTAAACTTTGACATCATAATTAAAAACCTTTGACGTCACAACTGAAAAGTGATTGTTGCTTGATGATAAAAGGTTATTCGGCGATGATATAAGGTCATTCGGAGGCAAAATACAGCTAAATACCAAAATTGTAAATACATTTATATAGGTAGGACCTGCTTTTTAAGGTCTTTGTGTCCATCACAGTTTAAGTGTGGTGACCTTTTGTTTATAAGTCTATACTAAGTTAGACTTTTTAAAATTAAAGTAAACTTGTCTTACACCTTTAGGTCGACACTATTATATATAGAATTTTTATTTTCAAAAGTAAAGGGTGTTTTATATGTCGAAAATTTTCCAAAATTCTGTAAAGGTATCGCGCAGTCTCTATTTCAAGGCATCATTCTGTAGTTAAGAAGACATGTCGTCGTGAAGCACAACAGTTTTACACTAACTGTTTCTGTAAAGTTCCTGTGTGCAAAAATGACCAAAAACTAGCCTTAGAGTTAAGTCCCTGCTAAACTGAAGTCTTCATGTTTCAGCTCTGGAGTTCCCAGTGAAGACATATTTTTTGGTTTCACACATTTGAGGTATAAAGTTACTAAATGTAGAAAAAGTTGGAAATCTCTTGAGCATCTTGACATATACCCGACTGTTATTACTATATCTTTTGCATTATGACTGTAATATTTGCTGGTGGTCATGAAGCAGTTTCAGGGAAATAAATGATTTCTTCAATACTTCTAACAAAAGATACATTTAACAGGGAGTATGATTAAAACGTCAATCAACTTTATGTAAAGAAAAAAAAACAGTACATGGAAAAGAAGTGTATAAAGCCGGGTTGGGAGGACAAAAAATATAGATAGGAACTGTTTTTAAGGTCTTTGTGTCCTTCACAGTTTAAGTGCGGTGACCTTTTGTTTATAAGTCTATACTAAGTTAAACTTTTTAAAGTTAAAGTAAACTTGTCTTACAACAACAAATGGAAGTTTTTAACGACCTTGACTGGCTATACAGCCCTCGCACGGTCGGCTCGGTGCCCGAAGGCGATTTGTGAGTGTTTCAATATTTTCTGCCATGGGTCAGGAACAAGTGGTAGAGGACGCCATTTTGGAGGTCGCCATTTTGGTTTTGGTGAGTAGATTTTGGTTTGTCGAAAATTTTTCCAAAATTCTGTGAATGTATCGCGCAGTCTCTATTTCAAGGCTTCATTCTGTAGTTAAGAAGACATGTCGTCGTGAAGCACAACAGTTTTACACTAACTGTTTCTGTAAAGTTCCTGTGTGCAAAAATGACCAAAAACTAGCCTTAGAGTTAAGTCCCTGCTAAACTGAAGTCTTCATGTTTCAGCTCTGGAGTTCCCAGTGAAGACATATTTTTTGGTTTTACACATTTGAGGTATAAAGTTACTAAATGAAGAAAAAATTGAAAATCTCTTGAGCATCTTGAAATATACTCGACTGTTAGCATATTTGAACTGCTTAGATATTTAAATGAAGTCAATAGGCACATTGGAAAAGTCGCATTTTAACCGACGATTTTCTATTTCATTTGTTACATAGACAGATTTGCCATTCATACAAATCTGACACTGTTTTCTACAATGACATCTGAAAAAAAAATAATGTTTAAAACATGATGATAATCTTCCCTATAAAAAATTTGCATAACTTTTCATTTTAAGCCATTGATGTCCCCCTAAAAGACACAGTACTTACAGTTTACATTCATAAAAATGACAGGAACTACATTTATAGACAACCGAAATACGAGCGACCAAACAGGTCATTTTTTTTTAAATGATATCATTTCTTCTCTTTTCTATTAGGTTCTTTTATATCCTCCTCATCGTTTATCAGATATGAAATAACACCTTAACTGCATGTTTGAAAATTTACAATGTCCATCAAAAACAAGTATGGCGTAAACGTCAATGAGCCGCATCCTACAGACAAAAATAATCAAAAGACTTGTGCAGGTTTGACGTTAAAAAGAGATGCGAGTTTCCTTCAATGAGACAGCATCCCAGCGACAAATTGTATGTATGAATAAACTATTCACTTGGCTCATGCTACCAATTATTTATTTTTTCTCTCTATTTTTTGGTATTTTCCGATAATAAAAATCACTGTTTGCATACTGATTAAAGTGGCATTAAACACTAAAAATCGATAAATCCGGTCCATTTTTGTTTTACTTCAAACGTGTTCGTCACCAATCATCGGTTTGATAAACAAGAATCCATCAACTGGAATTGTTATTTCACTAGAGCAATCTTTTACATCACAAACTGATTACTATATCTTTTGCATTATGACTGTAATATTTGCCGCTGGTCATGAAGCAGTTTCAGGGAAATAAATCATTTCTTCAAAACTTCTAACAAAAGATACTTTTAACAGGGAGTATGATTAAAACGTCAATCAACTTTATGTAAAGAAAAAAGACAGTACATGGAAAAGAAATGTATCGAGCCGGGTTGGGAGGACAAAAAATATAGATAGGAACTGTTTTTAAGGTCTTTGTACATGGCAAAGAAGTGTATAAAGGATCCGGATTGTGAGGGAAAAAAATATATAAAAAATAAATAAATAAATCAATAAAATTAAAAAAAATATAGGTAGGACCTGCTTTTTAAGGTCGTTTGTCCATCACAGTTTAAGTGTGGTGACCTTTTGTTTATCAGTCTATACTAAGTGAAACTTTACAAAGTTAAAGTAAACTTGTCTTACAACTTTAGGTCGACACCATTATACATAGAATTTTTATTTTCAAAGGGAAAAGGTGTTTTATATGTCGAAAATTTTCCAAAATTCTGTGAATGTATCGCGCAGTCTCTATTTCAATGCATCATTCTGTAGTTAAGAAGACATGTCGTCGTGAAGCACAACAGTTTTACACTAACTGTTTCTGTAATGTTCCTATGTGCAAAAATGACCAAAACTAGCCTTAGAGTTAAGTCCCTGCTAAACTGAAGTCTTCATGTTTCAGCTCTGGAGTTCCCAGTGAAGACATATTTTTTGGTTTCACACATTTTAGGTATACAGTTACTAAATGAAGAAAAAGTTGAAAATCTCTTGAGCATCTTGACATATACTCGACTGTTAACATATTTGAACTGCTTAGATATTTAAATGAAGTCAATAGACACATTGGAAAAGTCGCATTTTAAACCTAGACAGATTTGCCATCCATACAAATCTGACACTGTAATCCACAATGACATCTGAAAAAAAAATAATGTTTAAAACATGATGATAATCTTCCCTATTAAAAAAATAGCATAACTAATCATTTTAAGCCATTGATGTCCCCCTAAAAGACACAGTACTTATAGTTTACATTCATAAAAATGACAGGAACTATATTTATAGACAACCGAAATACGAGCGACCAAATAGGTCATTTTTTTTTTAATAATACAATTTCTTCTCTTTTCTATTAGGTCCTTTTATATCCTCTTCATCAATTATCAGATATGAAATAACACCTTAACTGCATGTTTGAAAATTTACAATGTCCATCAAAAACAAATGTGATGTAAACGTCAATGAGCCGCATCCTACCGACAAAAATAACCAAAAGACTTGTGCAAGTTTGACGTTAAAAGAGATGCGAGTTTCCTTCAATGAGACAGCATCCCAGCGACAAAATATATGTATGAATGAACTATTCACTTGGCTCATGCTATCAATTATTTATTTTGTCTGTCGATTTTTTGGTATTTTCCGATAATAAAAACCACTGTTTGCATACTGATTAAAGTGGCATTAAACACTAAAAATCGATAAATCCGGTCCATCATTGTTTTATTTCAAACGTGTTCGTCACCGATCATTGGTTTGGTAAACAAGAATCTATCAACTGGAATTGTTATTTCACCAGAGCAATCTTTTACATCACAAACTTATTACTATATCTTTTGCATTATGACTGTAATATTTGCCGCTGGTCATGAAGCAGTTTCAGGAAAATTAATGATTTCTTCAATACCTCTAACAAAAGATACTTTTAAACCCGAAATATGATGAAAACGTCAATCAACTTTATGTAAAGAAAAAAAAACAGTACATGGAAAAGAAGTGTATCAAGGATTGGGAGGAGAAAAATATAGGTAGGACCTGCTTTTTAACGTCTTTGTCTCCATCACAGTTTAAGTGTGGTGACCTTTTGTTTATAAGTCTATACTAAGTTAAACTTTACAAAGTTAAAGTAAACTTGTCTTACAACTTTAGGTCGACACCATTATATATAGAATTTTTAATTTTCAAAAGGAAAGGGTGTTTTATATGTCGAAAATTTTCCAAACTTCTGTGATTGTATCGCACAGTCTCTATTTCAATGCATCATTCTGTAGTTAAGAAGACATGTCGTCGTGAAGCACAACAGTTTTACACTAACTGTTTCTGTTAAGTTCCTATGTACAAAAATGACCAAAACTAGCCTTAGAGTTAAGTCCCTGCTAAACTGAAGTCTTCATGTTTCAGCTCTGGAGTTCCCAGTGAAGACATATTTTTTGGTTTCACACATTTTAGGTATACAGTTACTAAATGAAGAAAAAGTTGAAAATCTCTTGAGCATCTTGACATATACTCGACTGTTAACATATTTGAACTGCTTAGATATTTAAATGAAGTCAATAGACACATTGGAAAAGTCGCATTTTTAACCTACCATTTTCTATTTCATTTGTTAAATAGACAGATTTGCCATCCATACAAATCTGACACTGTAATCCACAATGACATCTGAAAAAAAAATAATGTTTAAAACATGATGATAATCTTCCCTATTAAAAAAATAGCATAACTAATCATTTTAAGCCATTGATGTCCCCCTAAAAGACACAGTACTTATAGTTTACATTCATAAAAATGACAGGAACTATATTTATAGGCAACCGAAATACGAGCGACCAAATAGGTCATTTTTTTTTAATAATACAATTTCTATTAGGTCCTTTTATATCCTCTTCATCAATTATCAGATATGAAATAACACCTTAACTGCATGTTTGAAAATTTACAATGTCCATCAAAAACAAATGTGATGTAAACGTCAATGAGCCGCATCCTACCGACAAAAATAACCAAAAGACTTGTGCAAGTTTGACGTTAAAAGAGATGCGAGTTTCCTTCAATGAGACAGCATCCCAGCGACAAAATATATGTATGAATGAACTATTCACTTTGCTCATGCTATCAATTATTTATTTTGTCTGTCGATTTTTTGGTATTTTCCGATAATAAAAACCACTGTTTGCATACTGATTAAAGTGGTATTAAACACTAAAAATCGATAAATCCGGTCCATCATTGTTTTATTTCAAACGTGTTCGTCACCGATCATTGGTTTGGTAAACAAGAATCTATCAACTGGAATTATTATTTCACCAGAGCAATCTTTTACATCACAAACTTATTACTATATCTTTTGCATTATGACTGTAATATTTGCCGCTGGTCATGAAGCAGTTTCAGGGAAATTAATGATTTCTTCAATACCTCTAACAAAAGATACTTTTAAACCCGAAATATGATGAAAACGTCAATCAACTTTATGTAAAGAAAAAAAAAACAGTACATGGAAAAGAAGTGTATAAAGGATTGGAAGGAAAAAAAATATAGGTAGGACCTGCTTTTTAAGGTCTTTGTGTCCATCACAGTTTAAGTGTGGTGACCTTTTGTTTATAAGTCTATACTAAGTTAAACTTTACAAAGTTAAAGTAAACTTGTCTTACAACTTTAGGTCGACACCATTATATATAGAATTTTTATTTTCAAAAGGAAAGGGTGTTTTATATGTCGAAATCTTTCCAAAATTCTGTGAATGTATCGCGCAGTCTCTATTTCAATGCATCATTCTGTAGTTAAGAAGACATGTCGTCGTGAAGCACAACAGTTTTACACTAACTGTTTCTGTAAAGTTCCTATGTGCAAAAATGACCAAAACTAGCCTTAGAGTTAAGTCCCTGCTAAACTGAAGTCTTCATGTTTCAGCTCTGGAGTTCCCAGTGAAGACATATTTTTTGGTTTCACACATTTTAGGTATACAGTTACTAAATGAAGAAAAAGTTGAAAATCTCTTGAGCATCTTGACATATACTCGACTGTTAACATATTTGAACTGCTTAGATATTTAAATGAAGTCAATAGACACATTGGAAAAGTCGCATTTTTAACCTACGATTTTCTATTTCATTTGTTAAATAGACAGATTTGCCATCCATACAAATCTGACACTGTAATCCACAATGACATCTGAAAAAAAAAATTATATGTTTAAAGCATGATGATAATCTTCCCTAATAAAAAAAATAGCATAACTAATCATTTTAAGCCATTGATGTCCCCTAAAAGGCACAGTACTTATAGTTTACATTCATAAAAATGACAGGAACTATATTTATAGACAACCGAAATACGAGCGACCAAATAGGTCATTTTTTTTTTTTAATAATACAAGTGTGGACACAGATGAGTGTGGATAGTATGTTTGGATGTTTGACAGTGTCTTATGACAAATGGGAGTTCTATGTTTTCCTATATGTGTTATTAACTGTGTTGCACGATGACAACCAACCTGAGCATTAGGAGAGTTGTTTATTTAATATTTAGTTTAGTTTTTATGTTCAAAACGGGCATGGAAGAGACACTAATTGCATTAGTTACCAAGTGATTATGATAGAATATGTTCCACATCTTTGATTTTGGATACATTTTAATCGCTAGGAGAGCAACACATAATAGGTTCAATTTTTCGTGATTTTTTTAAATTGGGAGATGATATCTGAGAACATGATATAAGGAGCCCGTTATTCAGTGGTTGTCGTTTGTTTTTGTGTTACATATTCGTTTTTCTTTATTTTTTGTACATAAATAAGCCTGTTATTTTAATCCTTTGAATTGTTTTACATTGTCATTTCGAGACCTTTTATAGCTGACTATGCTGCATTAGCTTTACTCATTGTTGAAGGTTATGCGGTGACCTGTAATTGTTAATTTCTATGTCATTTTGGTCTGTTGTGGAGAATTGTCTCATTGGCAATCATATCACATCTTTTTTTATATGTATTTGCTAACTATTTGTATGGTTCTATTTATACATCTTTGTGGTGGCTTGTCAGTATCATTAGTAAAACACTTTAAAATGTTGAATTGATCCTCAGATTAGAAGACATTTATTGGTTTTTAGTAATGACAATGCCTAACATGCATGATGCTTTGGCCTGATGAGCTAGAAAGTAAGCTTCTGTGCTGTTTTCTATCAATTCTTTGATAATATCTCCTTAAAAGCTGGTGAAAGCAAAACAAATTTGGTCAATGGACAAATAATGTTTGGTTCAAACAAAAAATAAAATGCTTTTATCTCCCTGTTACTTACATTGTACATAGAAATGATAATACTTTGAGACATCCTTGTACATGAGAGTTGTCTGTAAAATCTTTATTTCACAAAGAATGAATTGCATAACAATGAACCGAGCTCAAAGCAAAGCACTTTAATAATACACTTAGACAGAGAGCTCAATCCAGTGATATACTTTGTACTACAGGTCCTTCATGAACATCCATCAACCAGAACCATATCTCAATAACATGCCAAACTACATGGTTGGATCAGAAGTCCTGAAAAAGACATGATTTTTTTTTTCATCGTATTTAAAGTATACACATGGAAAAAAGTATTGCAACACCTCGATTTTTTAAAATTTTAAAAATCAGCCTCTTTTTTTGGATGGAATATAATAAAATATTTGTATAATATTATTGAAACATAGTTTATGATAACATTGGCATTGAAACGAACAAAAAATGTTTGAAAAAAAATGATTTATATAACCACAATTTTAATAACAAAATGAAGTGCTTTTGTACAAAAAAATGCATTTTACAACTTTTACTGTAGTCGAACCTTACAATGTCAGACATTTCAAAATTAATCTTCAGATGACTGTTCACATCATGGTTGATCGTTATACGCCAAAGAATTAGTACTTTGTGCGCAGCCTCCATTCAAACGGATAACCGCATCGAAACGTCTTCTGATTCCTGCCAAAAATCGACTAATTTGTTGCTAAGGTAGCAGCAACCACTTCTGATGAAAAGCATTGTTTATTTCATGATGTGTTTGAACTGGGGTGTCCTTTCGCGCACGTTCCGCCCAATAGTGTTCCATATATGCTCGATATGGTTCAAATCCGGGCTACGATCCGTCCAAGGAAGATGAACCGAGTTCCATTTGAACAATGGATCTTCCTCCACGATGCTAATTTTCAACTTTAGCGAGCTCTGCACTACATTGGATACGGAAAACTGTGTGTCTGTTTGTAAGCAAAGGTCTCTGAAATGGTCTTATCGCTTGATAACCAGTAGCGATGAGTCGATCACGAACAGTTCTTGTTAAAAAGCTCCTGTATGCCCACCACTCTCTTTTTAGGATTGTATTGTATGCAATGGGTTTCCTTCTGACCAACCTTCATTATGCTTGATTTTCCCTAGCAAATGGTATAGGGGGTCTTCTTTATCTCGGAAGGTCTTGAACATCGTTTAGTGCCTTATTTTTAACTCAAAACGACTTATAGTGGAATGGTGATGACCAACAATACGTGCAGTTGTTACAGCGACATCCCTGCTTCTCTCATGCTGATAATATGCCATCTTGCTGCAGTTTAGAGTTGTCGAGGACCCATTACAAGGTTTCAATCACATAACTTTAAAAACTTGGTTATTTAAAGTGTTGAAAACAATGAGGATGAAAACATCTGTTTTGCTGTTTACGGGTACAGTAGCTGCATGTGCAGATAAAAACTTATCGATTCGATGTTTATTGATTAAGCTCAGGTGATACTTAAATAATGTTTAAGTTGTTCTATTTTACCAAATTATATCACAAAAAAATAAAAAGTGTTTTTTTTTTATTTCAATTTCAATTTGGTGTTGCAATACTTTTTTCCATGTGTATATATATGCATAGGTTAAAACTTTCACAAATTTGTGGTATAATCATTCAGTGTCTGGCAACTATCAATCGCTTCATGCACAAATTGATATAGGTTGAGCATGAGTGCCCCTCTGTTGGAAATAAAAACATACCTCCACCTAATTTTAGACAACTGATGAAGAAACATTCAAAACTACAATATGTTATCTAAGACTTGTCAGTGTCTATATATAGCTATTCACCATCACCACTGAATCAGTGATATATGTACACATAAATACTAAAATTAAAGTACATATATAAGACTAAAACTGACATTCGGTCTTTACCTTCATTCCCCAAGTCGTGTTCAAATCTGATTCATGATAAAATAAAAATTACAACCAATGAAATCAAAGGCGAATTAAGAGGCCCCCCCCCCCCCTTGTCTGGAAAAATATGGTTGATTATTTAGAGAACCACTGGAGCATGGAGTGGGCCCTCTCTTAGGCAGTCAGTGGGCCCCCACTTATGAAAATTTCTGGACTCGCCACTGGAAATATCCCTCTAATAGACTAGCGTTTAAATCCCAGTTTTCTAATATGGTAGTTAGGTGGAACC
Organism: Mytilus galloprovincialis; assembly: GCF_965363235.1. NCBI lineage: Eukaryota > Metazoa > Mollusca > Bivalvia > Mytilida > Mytilidae > Mytilus > Mytilus galloprovincialis. The sequence continues at coordinate 38,570,706 of NC_134850.1, read as the reverse complement.
TATAACTAAAAAATTTGAAACAAATGCATGTACATGTGATAATATAAATTCTCAAAATTTCACTGTATTTTCCCTTTTGATGTTTTTCAACTACAGCCAGTTTGGTGTGGGTTGATGTTTGATTGTTGTACATGTTATAAATCGACATGAGATTTGTTTATATAAATAATACTTATTTCCCTAAATTCAAATAATATAGATGTGAGAAATTAAAGGAAACCATATGCAAATATTAAAAAAATTATTTGCATTTGTTCTGTTGATTGATAGTGGTACACATATGAAGAAATGGTGAAATCACTTATATATAGTTCTGATCAAAAGTTTCATGATAAACATGCATGGTAAATAAGTAGTAGGTTGTTTGAACTTTGCAGCATATTCAACTTTGAACATCTTTTTCAGGTCTACAATCCATATAAAAATCTGTAAATATGTGGTATAATTTCCAATGAGACAGCTTTCCAGAGGTTAAAATAACAAAGTAATTATAGGCAACCATACAGCCTTAAAAAGTAAGAAAAAAAACAGTCTAGACATGTTAAGTAAGCAACAATTAAATTAAGAAAAGTAATGGCCTGATTTGCAACTTATAAACAACAGGTTTGGAACCCTCCCCCAAAAAAAATCAAAGAGCAGATTGCTCTGAGGGATACGATTGCCGTTGTTTCATTGACACATGTATACATGTAGCTGGATAATATTATTTTCAAAACTAATTCAACTGCACATGTAAATTAGTTACAAAATAGCCAATCCCGGATAAAAGTGTATGAACAATGTAATTAGGCCTATTGTGTTTTATTTTTGTACTATCCATTCCAAGTTTACTTTCCACAGCAGTCACCGAGACTCAGAGTGAGAGAAGGTATTTCACTTTGTATCTTATCACCTATTTTCCTACGTTAATTCTAGGAGGAACCCCATTCCTAACTCTTTAAATAGTTACTTCCGGAAGGGAGACAACTCGAAACAATAATATGGAAGACTCCATTTCGCCTGAAGGGGTGTTCTACGATGTGGACTACATTTATTTTAATTTAAATGATGCATATGATTTAAAATTATGCAACAACAATAACCTTCAATAGCAGACATACATAGAAAAGATCCCATGAGTTAAAAATTAATTAATTGAGTGGGGAATCAAGAGCAACCATTCAATCGAAAACCCCTTGAAGTCAAGAAAACTATACGCATGCGCATAATTTCCAAAAAAAACCTGGAGCAAGAACGTATATTAAATGTTTATAAAACGATCTAGATAGTTCTCTATTTCTTTATGGAAGTACAATCTCAAATATCAGTTTCATAACGGTAAAATATAAGAAAAACTCCACTTCAGTTTTTATATGACAGAAATAGATTTATCGGAATTCAGAGAACTCTCGCATTTTATCAAAAATGGGAATTCCCTCTATCGTGTTTCTAAATTTATAAAAACACTAAATATAAATACTGCTTAATTCTGATTTTCCGTGTTGTTAAAAACACGCATATAAGTCAAGGGAATTATCAAACATGAAGATTATGAAAAGAACATTATAGGAAGGTTGTTAAAGTTCAATCCCTTTGTTTGTTTTTACCTTTTAAAGCAAGACAATCATAAGAATCTGAGATGTTCCTTAATGTTTAGAATAAAACGATTGACGTGAGGGCAATGCTCTGAGCCACCGGTATAAGTCTACAAATTGCTTGAAAGCAATCGTATCCCAAAAATTGTTCCAATGAAGATAAAGGAAGATGAAGGCAAGCCTGGAGGGGATTCATTACATTTGGAACAACTTTTCTGAAGGATGGATACCTATAAAAATTAAAATATGTAATAAGATTGCCAATAAGACACTATCCACAAATGTTCAAATGACAAAGCAATTATAGGCAACCATACAGCCTTCAAAAATGAGGGAAACTGTCCCAACATGAAAAGTATGCATTAATACAATTGAGAAGAGTAATGGCCTGATTCACAATTCCACTAATAAACAGGTCGGGAACATCTACCCTTCAAATAAACCAGATGCTCCACAGGGCACAGCTTGATACTACAGCAGAGGCCGAACACTGAACAGTTGGGGCAAGTATGGACACGAACATTAAAGCCTGATACAGCTCTGAATTTGGATTGTGATCAAATAGTCAAAACAGAATAGGTTTCTGACACAGAATGAATGTAGTCTAAGAACTTAAAACATTTAATTTTAAATTGGACTTTTACCTATTGTGGTCCTTCATCCAAAATCTTAATACATATGGTTTGAGGCACTTGTCGCAGAAAAAAAATCCTATATATAGACTTAGAGGTCGACCATTTGATATTCTGGTGGAGGGGGCAGGAGGATTTGTTTTTGATCGGTTATTTATTTTTGTAATCTAAGAGGACAAATTATTCATTTTCTGCACTATTGAAGCAAGATTTTTCATTTTCATTAAAGCAAGGGACTGATTATTCATTTTCACAACTGTATTTATGATATTCGAAAACATACAATTTTTAAATGATTTGTTTATTATAAACAACATATTTGTGTTTCCTTTAAATTTTTATTTTGACATTTTTTTTTTTTTTGCATACCGAATGCTATAAATTTTTATTTTGACATTTTTTTTTTGCATGCCGAATGCTATAAATTTTTATTTTGACATTTTTTTTTGCATGCTGAATTGATGTGCACGCAAATGCGTGTTGGCATATAGTAAGCTATGCGCCTGAATACAATTTAATTAAATATATTAAATATCTGGGAATCCTCCCCCTTTACTTTATAAGTAGAGACAATCCATAACCTAAAATGTACATCTCAGAAATATTAATCTTAAACTTATATAAATGAAAAGTAAGCTTCCATAAATAAAATTCAACAATGTTTCTTAAAATTGGTAAAAGTGATATAGTCATACCCCAACATGTTGACCATAGATAGACAAACAATTCACTTGCATTCGATTCGCATTTGAACTATGTGTTTGTTAATGTAAACCGTTTCAAATGTGAATTAAACTAATTCAAATTAGTTAATGTCAATCCAATTCAAATTAGGTGTGAACTCAGTATGATTGTCAGGTAGTTTCAAACTGAAAGATACTTTTAAGGGAAGGGAAAGAAACGGATAAAACCATGTGTGTTACAAAACTGTTTATTCAAGTCAGAATCCTGGATCTCAATAGTACTTTCATAATGTCAAAAAAAACATGAATATGATAGTTACATACAATACTACATGTATTAATTATGTATTAAATGACATTTACTTTAGTGATTGGTAATTAGGAAAAATCTGAAATTCAGGTGTAAATTGAGACAAACAATATCACTGAATGCAGTTTCTAGTCAAGTGACCAGCAAACATGGAAATCTACCTTTTGAATGAAAGGAGAACTCTTACATTAAAAATGAATGATGTAAATCTAGATTCTAATAATAGCCGAAGGGAGCTCACATTCACAACAGTTAAAGCATTGCTGCATTAGTGAACAAAGCATTTTTCTCATTAACTTGAAAATCCACCTATTATAATGGAAAAAACCTGAATTTTAAGACATAAATTATAAAATTCATGATAAAAAGCGGTGCTGAGCATACATGTAATATGCTTGAAACATATTCAAAGAATAAATTTTTATAACTTCCTAATGTCATTTCCAAAATTTATCAAAACCTAAATCTTACTGTGGATTTCTATATTTTTCGTGGATGTCAATTCTCCTGGATTGTTGAAAACTTGCATATTCATCGATATTTGATTTTGTGGTTTTAACAATCCAGACAGACAAATAGTAATAAGGTGTTTAGGAAAACATGACCTTAAACCTCCTTCATATAAGACAAAAATACATGGAATCTCATACTGAATGGTCAAATGTGTTCAATATGAAAATTGCAGTTAAGATGGTAAAATCACAAATCACCCGTTACTGTAAATGGACTAAAAGTATGACTTTTGATCAAATTTAGAGGGAAATGACAGGGAAGGGGCCAAATAATGTTCAAGGGGAGCAAATGCCCTTTAATTTGGTATGCAGGTTTCAAAAATAGAGGGAGAATAAGAGGGAAAGTTGAGTCATCTTTTTAGACTTCAGTTAAATAATGACTTATGAAGTTATGTAGACTTACCTTCTAATTCTAAAAAAAAAACCCACAATACTCAGAACTATGTCTAATTCACTTTGACTACTGATATGCAAACCTAAAAACAGAAAAATATATCATCAAATAGTGATTGAAAGATTCATAACACTTTGAAAGGATAATTCAGACACGTGTTACACGGGGAGCATGTTTGTTTACAAATAATAATGTCACGTGATCGCGACCTCACATGTTGCATCACCCTTACAATCCACTAATACATAACCCATTATCATGCAAACATGCAACGTGAATGTGATTGGTTATCAAATAATACAGAAATAATGCATGTACAGTTTATGAAGACATTAGTTCATCAAATAGATCGATTTTCACTTTTGACACGAATAGGTCGGGTTGACATTTCTGTCATCGGGGATAATATTGAGATAAATGGGATAAAACTGACCGTCAAAAAGGTCTAGAGAAGCACATCAATAGAACCTTAACATTAATAAGTAATACTTACCAAAATTTCTCTAATTAATAAACTATATAACTGAAATTTCACAAAGATAACGGTAAATAATTTTGATGATGGTGGTGATGCTGGTTAAATTGGCGCGAAATAATATTCTTACTCCTATTGCTTTACGTAAAAAAAAATGTATAGAATTGAATTTGACTAAAGTTGAACATAAAAAAACGTGAATATGCAAAAGCCTGGTAATATATTAATGATAAAAGTGTGTATAAATTTCCGTAAACGAATTTACCCGTATACTTCACTAAGAATTACATTTGACCGCAAGGAGATCTTTATTTGTGAATCGGTTTATTAACTCAGGGTCGAAGTTCAACATGTTTATATTAACGGAATTTTTTGAGTTGCTTTCAAATCATTGAGGCCAACTATTTTTATTACGGGTTTCCACATCTTTAAATCAGAATTATAGAAAAAATGGAATGCTGTTAGCAGAATCAAAACAGAAATGATGAACATTGCAACATTTTCAGCAAAACATAAATAGGATGGAGGATCTGTGTATTCACATTATTTGTAAAACTCTCCTTATTCCTGTGAAGCGTGTGCTTTATATCGAGGCTTGCTATTCTTATCATCGACGCCACAGTACTTCAACCAATCAGAAAATGTTTATTTGGGGCATTCGACCTATTTTAACTCAGATTTTGGAATTTTTTAATCGAAATTATAGAAAAATGAAATGTTGTTAGTACATATAAAATAGAAAATGATGAATACTTTTAGCTAAAGAAAATTTGGATGGGGTTCTGTGTATTTCCATTATTTGCACAACTCTCCTTACTGATGCCATATTTTGGAATTTCCGTGACCTAAATGGTTCACGAAAATTAATATTTTTATATATAGTATAGTAACAATTTCTTCTCTTTTCTATTAGGTCCTTTTATATCCTCTTCATCAATTATCAGATATGAAATAACACCTTAACTGCATGTTTGAAAATTTACAATGTCCATCAAAAACAAATGTGATGTCAACGTCAATGAGCCGCATCCTACCGACAAAAATAACCAAAAGACTTGTGCAAGTTTGACGTTAAAACAGATGCGAGTTTCCTTCAATGAGACAGCATCCCAGCGACAAAATATATGTATGAATGAACTATTCACTTGGCTCATGCTATCAATTATTTATTTTGTCTGTCGATTTTTTGGTATTTTCCGATAATAAAAACCACTGTTTGCATACTGATTAAAATGGCATTAAACACTAAAAATCGATAAATCCGGTCCATCATTGTTTTATTTCAAACGTGTTCGTCACCGATCATTGGTTTGGTAAACAAGAATCTATCAACTGGAATTGTTATTTCACCAGAGCAATCTTTTACATCACAAACTTATTACTATATCTTTTGCATTATGACTGTAATATTTGCCGCTGGTCATGAAGCAGTTTCAGGGAAATTAATGATTTCTTCAATACCTCTAACAAAAGATACTTTTAAACCCGAAGTATGATGAAAACGTCAATCAACTTTATGTAAAGAAAAAAAAAACAGAACATGGAAAAGAAGTGTATAAAGGATTGGGAGGAAAAAAAATATAGGTAGGACCTGCTTTTTAAGGTCTTTGTGTCCATCACAGTTTAAGTGTGGTGACCTTTTGTTTATAAGTCTATACTAAGTTAAACTTTACAAAGTTAAAGTAAACTTGTCTTACAACTTTAGGTCGACACCATTATATATAGAATTTTTATTTTCAAAAGGAAAGGGTGTTTTATATGTCGAAATCTTTCCAAAATTCTGTGAATGTATCGCGCAGTCTCTATTTCAATGCATCATTGTGTAGTTAAGAAGACATGTCGTCGTGAAGCACAACAGTTTTACACTAACTGTTTCTGTAAAGTTCCTATGTGCAAAAATGACCAAAACTAGCCTTAGAGTTAAGTCCCTGCTAAACTGAAGTCTTCATGTTTCAGCTCTGGAGTTCCCAGTGAAGACATATTTTTTGGTTTCACACATTTTAGGTATACAGTTACTAAATGAAGAAAAAGTTGAAAATCTCTTGAGCCTCTTGACATATACTCGACTGTTAACATATTTGAACTGCTTAGATATTTAAATGAAGTCAATAGACACATTGGAAAAGTCGCATGTTTAACCTACGATTTTCTATTTCATTTGTTAAATAGACAGATTTGCCATCCATACAAATCTGACACTGTAATCCACAATGACATCTGAAAAAAAAATAATGTTTAAAACATGATGATAATCTTCCCTATTAAAAAAATAGCATAACTAATCATTTTAAGCCATTGATGTCCCCCTAAAAGACACAGTACTTATAGTTTACATTCATAAAAATGACAGGAACTATATTTATAGACAACCGAAATACGAGCGACCAAATAGATCTTTTTTTTTTTTTTTTTTTAATAATACAATTTCTTCTCTTTTCTATTAGGTCCTTTTATATCCTCTTCATCAATTATCAGATATGAAATAACACCTTAACTGCATGTTTGAAAATTTACAATGTCCATCAAAAACAAATGTGATGTCAACGTCAATGAGCCGCATCCTACCGACAAAAATAACCAAAAGACTTGTGAAAGTTTGACGTTAAAAGAGATGCGAGTTTCCTTCAATGAGACAGCATCCCAGCGACAAAATATATGTATGAATGAACTATTCACTTGGCTCATGCTATCAATTATTTATTTTGTCTGTCGATTTTTGGTATTTTCCGATAATAAAAACCCCTGTTTGCATACTGATTAAAGTGGCATTAAACACTAAAAATCGATAAATCCGGTCCATCATTGTTTTATTTCAAACGTGTTCGTCACCGATCATTGGTTTGGTAAACAAGAATCTATCAACTGGAATTGTTATTTCACCAGAGCAATCTTTTACATCACAAACTTATTACTATATCTTTTGCATTATGACTGTAATATTTGCCGCTGGTCATGAAGCAGTTTCAGGGAAATTAATGATTTCTTCAATACCTCTAACAAAAGATACTTTTAAACCCGAGATATGATGAAAACGTCAATCAACTTTATGTAAAGAAAAAAAAACAACAGTACATTGAAAAGAAGTGTATAAAAGGATTGGGAGGGAAAAAAATATAGGTAGGACCTGCTTTTTAAGGTCTTTGTGTCCATCACAGTTTATGTGTGGTGACCTTTTGTTTATAAGTCTATACTAAGTTAAACTTTACAAAGTTAAAGTAAACTTGTCTTACAACTTTAGGTCGACACCATTATATATAGAATTTTTATTTTCAAAAGGAAAGGGTGTTTTATATGTCGAAAATTTTCCAAAATTCTGTGAATGTATCGCGCAGTCTCTATTTCAATGCATCATTCTGTAGTTAAGAAGACATGTCGTCGTGAAGCACAACAGTTTTACACTAACTGTTTCTGTAAAGTTCCTATGTTCAAAAATGACCAAAACTAGCCTTAGGTGGCAGAAACCAGTTATTTTACAATAAATCTTTAGAATTTCATGGATTTTTGATTTTATTTTCTTGAAAATTCATTCAAGCTTATATATAAATAAAATGTATGGTTTCAAGGAACTAAGATGTGTGCGTGCTTGTGTAAATATATAGAAAACCTTTAAATTTGGGTGTCTGTCCAGCATGGAGATTTAAAAATTTATAAATGCATTGCAAATAAGGCAAAAAATGTGATGCTCTGATACCAATCTAATCCTCACCTGCAGAATCCTGCTAAAAGCCGACAAGAATTTTAGCCAAAAATCAAGAGAGAAAGGATATTCAGTGAATTAGAGCCTTGTCCGAACCTATCCTTACCATCAAAATCTCAAGATATTTTTGTTTACATAAAACTGAATTTTTTCACCACTTTGATTGGATGCCGTCAAGTGAGGAGACCACAATTTTGACATCTGATTGGACCTATATGTGAAGGAAATCCCCAACCTGTGTATGCAACTACTTACTTGTGTAGTACAGTAGCCTAGAATTTACATTCATTTATTTTTTCAGTCCACATGATGCAATTATATACCTCAATACTTAACTATAACAAAATTTCTGCGTGGGACACATGCTCTGGTACACCAAAACTGGTACCTGCCACCTTAGAGTTAAGTCCCTGCTAAACTGAAGTCTTCATGTTTCAGCTCTGGAGTTCCCAGTGAAGACATATTTTTTGGTTTCACACATTTTAGGTATACAGTTACTAAATGAAGAAAAAGTTGAAAATCTCTTGAGCGTCTTGACATATACTCGACTGTTAACATATTTGAACTGCTTAGATATTTAAATGAAGTCAATAGACACATTGGAAAAGTCGCATTTTTAACCTACGATTTTCTATTTCATTTGTTAAATAGACAGATTTGCCATCCATACAAATCTGACACTGTAATCCACAATGACATCTGAAAAAAAAAATGTTTAAAACATGATGATAATCTTCCCTATTAAAAAAATAGCATAACTAATCATTTTAAGCCATTGATGTCCCCCTAAAAGACACAGTACTTATAGTTTACATTCATAAAAATGACAGGAACTATATTTATAGACAACCGAAATACGAGCGACCAAAAAGGTCATTTTTTTTTTAATAATACAATTTCTTCTCTTTTCTATTAGGTCCTTTTATATCCTCTTCATCAATTATCAGATATGAAATAACACCTTAACTGCATGTTTGAAAATTTACAATGTCCATCAAAAACAAATGTGATGTCAACGTCAATGAGCCGCATCCTACCGACAAAAATAACCAAAAGACTTGTGCAAGTTTGACGTTAAAAGAGATGCGAGTTTCCTTCAATGAGACAGCATCCCAGCGACAAAATATATGTATGAATGAACTATTCACTTGGCTCATGCTATCAATTATTTATTTTATCTGTCGATTTTTTGGTATTTTCCGATAATAAAAACCACTGTTTGCATAATGATTAAAGTGGCATTAAACACTAAAAATCGATAAATCCGGTCCATCATTGTTTTATTTCAAACGTGTTCGTCACCGATCATTGGTTTGGTTAACAAGAATCTATCAACTGGAATTGTTATTTCACCAGAGCAATCTTTTACATCACAAACTTATTACTATATCTTTTGCATTATGACTGTAATATTTGCCGCTGGTCATGAAGCAGTTTCGGGGAAATTAATGATTTCTTCAATACCTCTAACAAAAGATACTTTTAAACCCGAAGTATGATGAAAACGTCAATCAACTTTATGTAAAGAAAAAAAACAGTACATGGAAAAGAAGTGTATAAAAGGATTGGGAGGAAAAAATATATAGGTAGGACCTGCTTTTTAAGGTCTTTGTGTCCATCACAGTTTATGTGTGGTGACCTTTTGCTTATAAGTCTATACTAAGTTAAACTTTACAAAGTTAAAGTAAACTTGTCTTACAACTTTAGGTCGACACCATTATATATAGAATTTTTATTTTCAAAAGGAAAGGGTGTTTTATATGTCGAAAATTTTCCAAAATTCTGTGAATGTATCGCGCAGTCTCTATTTCAATGCATCATTCTGTAGTTAAGAAGACATGTCGTCGTGAAGCACAACAGTTTTACACTAACTGTTTCTGTAAAGTTCCTATGTGCAAAAATTACCAAAACTAGCCTTAGAGTTAAGTCCCTGCTAAACTGAAGTCTTCATGTTTCAGCTCTGGAGTTCCCAGTGAAGCCATATTTTTTGGTTTCACACATTTTAGGTATACAGTTACTAAATGAAGAAAAAGTTGAAAATCTCTTGAGCATCTTGACATATACTCGACTGTTAACATATTTGAACTGCTTAGATATTTAAATGAAGTCAATAGACACATTGGAAAAGTCGCATTTTTAACCTACGATTTTCTATTTCATTTGTTAAATAGACAGATTTGCCATCCATACAAATCTGACACTGTAATCCACAATGACATCTGAAAAAAAAAATAATGTTTAAAACATGATGATAATCTTCCCTATTAAAAAAATAGCATAACTAATCATTTTAAGCCATTGATGTCCCCCTAAAAGACACAGTACTTATAGTTTACATTCATAAAAATGACAGGAACTATATTTATAGACAACCGAAATACGAGCGACCAAATAGGTCATTTTTTTTTTTTTTAATAATACAATTTCTTCTCTTTTCTATTAGGTCCTTTTATATCCTCTTCATCAATTATCAGATATGAAATAACACCTTAACTGCATGTTTGAAAATTTACAATGTCCATCAAAAACAAATGTGATGTCAACGTCAATGAGCCGCATCCTACCGACAAAAATAACCAAAAGACTTGTGCAAGTTTGACGTTAAAAGAGATGCGAGTTTCCTTCAATGAGACAGCATCCCAGCGACAAAATATATGTATGAATGAACTATTCACTTGGCTCATGCTATCAATTATTTATTTTGTCTGTCGATTTTTTGGTATTTTCCGATAATAAAAACCACTGTTTGCATACTGATTAAAGTGGCATTAAACACTAAAAATCGATAAATCCGGTCCATCATTGTTTTATTTCAAACGTGTTCGTCACCGATCATTGGTTTGGTTAACAAGAATCTATCAACTGGAATTGTTATTTCACCAGAGCAATCTTTTACATCACAAACTTATTACTATATCTTTTGCATTATGACTGTAATATTTGCCGCTGGTCATGAAGCAGTTTCAGGGAAATTAATGATTTCTTCAATACCTCTAACAAAAGATACTTTTAAACCCGAAGTATGATGAAAACGTCAATCAACTTTATGTAAAGAAAAAAAAACAGTACATGGAAAAGAAGTGTATAAAAGGATTGGGAGGAAAAAATATATAGGTAGGACCTGCTTTTTAAGGCCTTTGTGTCCAACACAGTTTATGTGTGGTGACCTTTTGTTTATAAGTCTATACTAAGTTAAACTTTACAAAGTTAAAGTAAACTTGTCTTACAACTTTAGGTCGACACCATTATATATAGAATTTTTATTTTCAAAAGGAAAGGGTGTTTTATATGTCGAAAATTTTCCAAAATTCTGTGAATGTATCGCGCAGTCTCTATTTCAATGCATCATTCTGTAGTTAAGAAGACATGTCGTCGTGAAGCACAACAGTTTTACACTAACTGTTTCTGTAAAGTTCCTATGTGCAAAAATTACCAAAACTAGCCTTAGAGTTAAGTCCCTGCTAAACTGAAGTCTTCATGTTTCAGCTCTGGAGTTCCCAGTGAAGCCATATTTTTTGGTTTCACACATTTTAGGTATACAGTTACTAAATGAAGAAAAAGTTGAAAATCTCTTGAGCATCTTGACTCGACTGTTAACATATTTGAACTGCTTAGATATTTAAATGAAGTCAATAGACACATTGGAAAAGTCGCATTTTTAACCTACGATTTTCTATTTCATTTGTTAAATAGACAGATTTGCCATCCATACAAATCTGACACTATAATCCACAATGACATCTGAAAAAAAAAATAATGTTTAAAACATGATGATAATCTTCCTTATTAAAAAAATAGCATAACTAATCATTTTAAGCCATTGATGTCCCCCTAAAAGACACAGTACTTATAGTTTACATTCATAAAAATGACAGGAACTATATTTATAGACAACCGAAATACGAGCGACCAAAAAGGTCATTTTTTTTTTAATAATACAATTTCTTCTCTTTTCTATTAGGTCCTTTTATATCCTCTTCATCCATTATCAGATATGAAATAACACCTTAACTGCATGTTTGAAAATTTACAATGTCCATCAAAAACAAATGTGATGTCAACGTCAATGAGCCGCATCCTACCGACAAAAATAACCAAAAGACTTGTGCAAGTTTGACGTTAAAAGAGATGCGAGTTTCCTTCAATGAGACAGCATCCCAGCGACAAAATATATGTATGAATGAACTATTCACTTGGCTCATGCTATCAATTATTTATTTTGTCTGTCGATTTTTTGGTATTTTCCGATAATAAAAACCACTGTTTGCATACTGATTAAAGTGGCATTAAACACTAAAAATCGATAAATCCGGTCCATCATTGTTTTATTTCAAACGTGTTCGTCACCGATCATTGGTTTGGTTAACAAGAATCTATCAACTGGAATTGTTATTTCACCAGAGCAATCTTTTACATCACAAACTTATTACTATATCTTTTGCATTATGACTGTAATATTTGCCGCTGGTCATGAAGCAGTTTCAGGGAAATTAATGATTTCTTCAATACCTCTAACAAAAGATACTTTTAAACCCGAAGTATGATGAAAACGTCAATCAACTTTATGTAAAGAAAAAAAAACAGTACATGGAAAAGAAGTGTATAAAAGGATTGGGAGGAAAAAATATATAGGTAGGACCTGCTTTTTAAGGTCTTTGTGTCCATCACAGTTTATGTGTGGTGACCTTTTGTTTATAAGTCTATACTAAGTTAAACTTTACAAAGTTAAAGTAAACTTGTCTTACAACTTTAGGTCGACACCATTATATATAGAATTTTTATTTTCAAAAGGAAAGGGTGTTTTATATGTCGAAAATTTTCCAAAATTCTGTGAATGTATCGCGCAGTCTCTATTTCAATGCATCATTCTGTAGTTAAGAAGACATGTCGTCGTGAAGCACAACAGTTTTACACTAACTGTTTCTGTAAAGTTCCTATGTGCAAAAATTACCAAAACTAGCCTTAGAGTTAAGTCCCTGCTAAACTGAAGTCTTCATGTTTCAGCTCTGGAGTTCCCAGTGAAGCCATATTTTTTGGTTTCACACATTTTAGGTATACAGTTACTAAATGAAGAAAAAGTTGAAAATCTCTTGAGCATCTTGACATATACTCGACTGTTAACATATTTGAACTGCTTAGATATTTAAATGAAGTCAATAGACACATTGGAAAAGTCGCATTTTTAACCTACGATTTTCTATTTCATTTGTTAAATAGACAGATTTGCCATCCATACAAATCTGACACTATAATCCACAATGACATCTGAAAAAAAAATAATGTTTAAAACATGATGATAATCTTCCTTATTAAAAAAATAGCATAACTAATCATTTTAAGCCATTGATGTCCCCCTAAAAGACACAGTACTTATAGTTTACATTCATAAAAATGACAGGAACTATATTTATAGACAACCGAAATACGAGCGACCAAAAAGGTCATTTTTTTTTTAATAATACAATTTCTTCTCTTTTCTATTAGGTCCTTTTATATCCTCTTCATCCATTATCAGATATGAAATAACACCTTAACTGCATGTTTGAAAATTTACAATGTCCATCAAAAACAAATGTGATGTCAACGTCAATGAGCCGCATCCTACCGACAAAAATAACCAAAAGACTTGTGCAAGTTTGACGTTAAAAGAGATGCGAGTTTCCTTCAATGAGACAGCATCCCAGCGACAAAATATATGTATGAATGAACTATTCACTTGGCTCATGCTATCAATTATTTATTTTGTCTGTCGATTTTTTGGTATTTTCCGATAATAAAAACCACTGTTTGCATACTGATTAAAGTGGCATTAAACACTAAAAATCGATAAATCCGGTCCATCATTGTTTTATTTCAAACGTGTTCGTCACCGATCATTGGTTTGGTTAACAAGAATCTATCAACTGGAATTGTTATTTCACCAGAGCAATCTTTTACATCACAAACTTATTACTATATCTTTTGCATTATGACTGTAATATTTGCCGCTGGTCATGAAGCAGTTTCAGGGAAATTAATGATTTCTTCAATACCTCTAACAAAAGATACTTTTAAACCCGAAGTATGATGAAAACGTCAATCAACTTTATGTAAAGAAAAAAAAACAGTACATGGAAAAGAAGTGTATAAAAGGATTGGGAGGAAAAAATATATAGGTAGGACCTGCTTTTTAAGGTCTTTGTGTCCATCACAGTTTATGTGTGGTGACCTTTTGTTTATAAGTCTATACTAAGTTAAACTTTACAAAGTTAAAGTAAACTTGTCTTACAACTTTAGGTCGACACCATTATATATAGAATTTTTATTTTCAAAAGGAAAGGGTGTTTTATATGTCGAAAATTTTCCAAAATTCTGTGAATGTATCGCGCAGTCTCTATTTCAATGCATCATTCTGTAGTTAAGAAGACATGTCGTCGTGAAGCACAACAGTTTTACACTAACTGTTTCTGTAAAGTTCCTATGTGCAAAAATTACCAAAACTAGCCTTAGAGTTAAGTCCCTGCTAAACTGAAGTCTTCATGTTTCAGCTCTGGAGTTCCCAGTGAAGCCATATTTTTTGGTTTCACACATTTTAGGTATCAGTTACTAAATGAAGAAAAAGTTGAAAATCTCTTGAGCATCTTGACATATACTCGACTGTTAACATATTTGAACTGCTTAGATATTTAAATGAAGTCAATAGACACATTGGAAAAGTCGCATTTTTAACCTACGATTTTCTATTTCATTTGTTAAATAGACAGATTTGCCATCCATACAAATCTGACACTATAATCCACAATGACATCTGAAAAAAAAAATAATGTTTAAAACATGATGATAATCTTCCTTATTAAAAAAATAGCATAACTAATCATTTTAAGCCATTGATGTCCCCCTAAAAGACACAGTACTTATAGTTTACATTCATAAAAATGACAGGAACTATATTTATAGACAACCGAAATACGAGCGACCAAAAAGGTCATTTTTTTTTTTAATAATACAATTTCTTCTCTTTTCTATTAGGTCCTTTTATATCCTCTTCATCCATTATCAGATATGAAATAACACCTTAACTGCATGTTTGAAAATTTACAATGTCCATCAAAAACAAATGTGATGTCAACGTCAATGAGCCGCATCCTACCGACAAAAATAACCAAAAGACTTGTGCAAGTTTGACGTTAAAAGAGATGCGAGTTTCCTTCAATGAGACAGCATCCCAGCGACAAAATATATGTATGAATGAACTATTCACTTGGCTCATGCTATCAATTATTTATTTTGTCTGTCGATTTTTTGGTATTTTCCGATAATAAAAACCACTGTTTGCATACTGATTAAAGTGGCATTAAACACTAAAAATCGATAAATCCGGTCCATCATTGTTTTATTTCAAACGTGTTCGTCACCGATCATTGGTTTGGTTAACAAGAATCTATCAACTGGAATTGTTATTTCACCAGAGCAATCTTTTACATCACAAACTTATTACTATATCTTTTGCATTATGACTGTAATATTTGCCGCTGGTCATGAAGCAGTTTCAGGGAAATTAATGATTTCTTCAATACCTCTAACAAAAGATACTTTTAAACCCGAAGTATGATGAAAACGTCAATCAACTTTATGTAAAGAAAAAAAAACAGTACATGGAAAAGAAGTGTATAAAAGGATTGGGAGGAAAAAATATATAGGTAGGACCTGCTTTTTAAGGTCTTTGTGTCCATCACAGTTTATGTGTGGTGACCTTTTGTTTATAAGTCTATACTAAGTTAAACTTTACAAAGTTAAAGTAAACTTGTCTTACAACTTTAGGTCGACACCATTATATATAGAATTTTTATTTTCAAAAGGAAAGGGTGTTTTATATGTCGAAAATTTTCCAAAATTCTGTGAATGTATCGCGCAGTCTCTATTTCAATGCATCATTCTGTAGTTAAGAAGACATGTCGTCGTGAAGCACAACAGTTTTACACTAACTGTTTCTGTAAAGTTCCTATGTGCAAAAATTACCAAAACTAGCCTTAGAGTTAAGTCCCTGCTAAACTGAAGTCTTCATGTTTCAGCTCTGGAGTTCCCAGTGAAGCCATATTTTTTGGTTTCACACATTTTAGGTATACAGTTACTAAATGAAGAAAAAGTTGAAAATCTCTTGAGCATCTTGACATATACTCGACTGTTAACATATTTGAACTGCTTAGATATTTAAATGAAGTCAATAGACACATTGGAAAAGTCGCATTTTTAACCTACGATTTTCTATTTCATTTGTTAAATAGACAGATTTGCCATCCATACAAATCTGACACTATAATCCACAATGACATCTGAAAAAAAAAATAATGTTTAAAACATGATGATAATCTTCCTTATTAAAAAAATAGCATAACTAATCATTTTAAGCCATTGATGTCCCCCTAAAAGACACAGTACTTATAGTTTACATTCATAAAAATGACAGGAACTATATTTATAGACAACCGAAATACGAGCGACCAAAAAGGTCATTTTTTTTTTTAATAATACAATTTCTTCTCTTTTCTATTAGGTCCTTTTATATCCTCTTCATCCATTATCAGATATGAAATAACACCTTAACTGCATGTTTGAAAATTTACAATGTCCATCAAAAACAAATGTGATGTCAACGTCAATGAGCCGCATCCTACCGACAAAAATAACCAAAAGACTTGTGCAAGTTTGACGTTAAAAGAGATGCGAGTTTCCTTCAATGAGACAGCATCCCAGCGACAAAATATATGTATGAATGAACTATTCACTTGGCTCATGCTATCAATTATTTATTTTGTCTGTCGATTTTTTGGTATTTTCCGATAATAAAAACCACTGTTTGCATACTGATTAAAGTGGCATTAAACACTAAAAATCGATAAATCCGGTCCATCATTGTTTTATTTCAAACGTGTTCGTCACCGATCATTGGTTTGGTTAACAAGAATCTATCAACTGGAATTGTTATTTCACCAGAGCAATCTTTTACATCACAAACTTATTACTATATCTTTTGCATTATGACTGTAATATTTGCCGCTGGTCATGAAGCAGTTTCAGGGAAATTAATGATTTCTTCAATACCTCTAACAAAAGATACTTTTAAACCCGAAGTATGATGAAAACGTCAATCAACTTTATGTAAAGAAAAAAAAACAGTACATGGAAAAGAAGTGTATAAAAGGATTGGGAGGAAAAAATATATAGGTAGGACCTGCTTTTTAAGGTCTTTGTGTCCATCACAGTTTATGTGTGGTGACCTTTTGTTTATAAGTCTATACTAAGTTAAACTTTACAAAGTTAAAGTAAACTTGTCTTACAACTTTAGGTCGACACCATTATATATAGAATTTTTATTTTCAAAAGGAAAGGGTGTTTTATATGTCGAAAATTTTCCAAAATTCTGTGAATGTATCGCGCAGTCTCTATTTCAATGCATCATTCTGTAGTTAAGAAGACATGTCGTCGTGAAGCACAACAGTTTTACACTAACTGTTTCTGTAAAGTTCCTATGTGCAAAAATTACCAAAACTAGCCTTAGAGTTAAGTCCCTGCTAAACTGAAGTCTTCATGTTTCAGCTCTGGAGTTCCCAGTGAAGCCATATTTTTTGGTTTCACACATTTTAGGTATACAGTTACTAAATGAAGAAAAAGTTGAAAATCTCTTGAGCATCTTGACATATACTCGACTGTTAACATATTTGAACTGCTTAGATATTTAAATGAAGTCAATAGACACATTGGAAAAGTCGCATTTTTAACCTACGATTTTCTATTTCATTTGTTAAATAGACAGATTTGCCATCCATACAAATCTGACACTATAATCCACAATGACATCTGAAAAAAAAAATAATGTTTAAAACATGATGATAATCTTCCTTATTAAAAAAATAGCATAACTAATCATTTTAAGCCATTGATGTCCCCCTAAAAGACACAGTACTTATAGTTTACATTCATAAAAATGACAGGAACTATATTTATAGACAACCGAAATACGAGCGACCAAAAAGGTCATTTTTTTTTTTAATAATACAATTTCTTCTCTTTTCTATTAGGTCCTTTTATATCCTCTTCATCCATTATCAGATATGAAATAACACCTTAACTGCATGTTTGAAAATTTACAATGTCCATCAAAAACAAATGTGATGTCAACGTCAATGAGCCGCATCCTACCGACAAAAATAACCAAAAGACTTGTGCAAGTTTGACGTTAAAAGAGATGCGAGTTTCCTTCAATGAGACAGCATCCCAGCGACAAAATATATGTATGAATGAACTATTCACTTGGCTCATGCTATCAATTATTTATTTTGTCTGTCGATTTTTTGGTATTTTCCGATAATAAAAACCACTGTTTGCATACTGATTAAAGTGGCATTAAACACTAAAAATCGATAAATCCGGTCCATCATTGTTTTATTTCAAACGTGTTCGTCACCGATCATTGGTTTGGTTAACAAGAATCTATCAACTGGAATTGTTATTTCACCAGAGCAATCTTTTACATCACAAACTTATTACTATATCTTTTGCATTATGACTGTAATATTTGCCGCTGGTCATGAAGCAGTTTCAGGGAAATTAATGATTTCTTCAATACCTCTAACAAAAGATACTTTTAAACCCGAAGTATGATGAAAACGTCAATCAACTTTATGTAAAGAAAAAAAAACAGTACATGGAAAAGAAGTGTATAAAAGGATTGGGAGGAAAAAATATATAGGTAGGACCTGCTTTTTAAGGTCTTTGTGTCCATCACAGTTTATGTGTGGTGACCTTTTGTTTATAAGTCTATACTAAGTTAAACTTTACAAAGTTAAAGTAAACTTGTCTTACAACTTTAGGTCGACACCATTATATATAGAATTTTTATTTTCAAAAGGAAAGGGTGTTTTATATGTCGAAAATTTTCCAAAATTCTGTGAATGTATCGCGCAGTCTCTATTTCAATGCATCATTCTGTAGTTAAGAAGACATGTCGTCGTGAAGCACAACAGTTTTACACTAACTGTTTCTGTAAAGTTCCTATGTGCAAAAATTACCAAAACTAGCCTTAGAGTTAAGTCCCTGCTAAACTGAAGTCTTCATGTTTCAGCTCTGGAGTTCCCAGTGAAGCCATATTTTTTGGTTTCACACATTTTAGGTATACAGTTACTAAATGAAGAAAAAGTTGAAAATCTCTTGAGCATCTTGACATATACTCGACTGTTAACATATTTGAACTGCTTAGATATTTAAATGAAGTCAATAGACACATTGGAAAAGTCGCATTTTTAACCTACGATTTTCTATTTCATTTGTTAAATAGACAGATTTGCCATCCATACAAATCTGACACTATAATCCACAATGACATCTGAAAAAAAAAATAATGTTTAAAACATGATGATAATCTTCCTTATTAAAAAAATAGCATAACTAATCATTTTAAGCCATTGATGTCCCCCTAAAAGACACAGTACTTATAGTTTACATTCATAAAAATGACAGGAACTATATTTATAGACAACCGAAATACGAGCGACCAAAAAGGTCATTTTTTTTTTTAATAATACAATTTCTTCTCTTTTCTATTAGGTCCTTTTATATCCTCTTCATCCATTATCAGATATGAAATAACACCTTAACTGCATGTTTGAAAATTTACAATGTCCATCAAAAACAAATGTGATGTCAACGTCAATGAGCCGCATCCTACCGACAAAAATAACCAAAAGACTTGTGCAAGTTTGACGTTAAAAGAGATGCGAGTTTCCTTCAATGAGACAGCATCCCAGCGACAAAATATATGTATGAATGAACTATTCACTTGGCTCATGCTATCAATTATTTATTTTGTCTGTCGATTTTTTGGTATTTTCCGATAATAAAAACCACTGTTTGCATACTGATTAAAGTGGCATTAAACACTAAAAATCGATAAATCCGGTCCATCATTGTTTTATTTCAAACGTGTTCGTCACCGATCATTGGTTTGGTTAACAAGAATCTATCAACTGGAATTGTTATTTCACCAGAGCAATCTTTTACATCACAAACTTATTACTATATCTTTTGCATTATGACTGTAATATTTGCCGCTGGTCATGAAGCAGTTTCAGGGAAATTAATGATTTCTTCAATACCTCTAACAAAAGATACTTTTAAACCCGAAGTATGATGAAAACGTCAATCAACTTTATGTAAAGAAAAAAAAACAGTACATGGAAAAGAAGTGTATAAAAGGATTGGGAGGAAAAAATATATAGGTAGGACCTGCTTTTTAAGGTCTTTGTGTCCATCACAGTTTATGTGTGGTGACCTTTTGTTTATAAGTCTATACTAAGTTAAACTTTACAAAGTTAAAGTAAACTTGTCTTACAACTTTAGGTCGACACCATTATATATAGAATTTTTATTTTCAAAAGGAAAGGGTGTTTTATATGTCGAAAATTTTCCAAAATTCTGTGAATGTATCGCGCAGTCTCTATTTCAATGCATCATTCTGTAGTTAAGAAGACATGTCGTCGTGAAGCACAACAGTTTTACACTAACTGTTTCTGTAAAGTTCCTATGTGCAAAAATTACCAAAACTAGCCTTAGAGTTAAGTCCCTGCTAAACTGAAGTCTTCATGTTTCAGCTCTGGAGTTCCCAGTGAAGCCATATTTTTTTGGTTTCACACATTTTAGGTATACAGTTACTAAATGAAGAAAAAGTTGAAAATCTCTTGAGCATCTTGACATATACTCGACTGTTAACATATTTGAACTGCTTAGATATTTAAATGAAGTCAATAGACACATTGGAAAAGTCGCATTTTTAACCTACGATTTTCTATTTCATTTGTTAAATAGACAGATTTGCCATCCATACAAATCTGACACTATAATCCACAATGACATCTGAAAAAAAAATAATGTTTAAAACATGATGATAATCTTCCTTATTAAAAAAATAGCATAACTAATCATTTTAAGCCATTGATGTCCCCCTAAAAGACACAGTACTTATAGTTTACATTCATAAAAATGACAGGAACTATATTTATAGACAACCGAAATACGAGCGACCAAAAAGGTCATTTTTTTTTTAATAATACAATTTCTTCTCTTTTCTATTAGGTCCTTTTATATCCTCTTCATCCATTATCAGATATGAAATAACACCTTAACTGCATGTTTGAAAATTTACAATGTCCATCAAAAACAAATGTGATGTCAACGTCAATGAGCCGCATCCTACCGACAAAAATAACCAAAAGACTTGTGCAAGTTTGACGTTAAAAGAGATGCGAGTTTCCTTCAATGAGACAGCATCCCAGCGACAAAATATATGTATGAATGAACTATTCACTTGGCTCATGCTATCAATTATTTATTTTGTCTGTCGATTTTTTGGTATTTTCCGATAATAAAAACCACTGTTTGCATACTGATTAAAGTGGCATTAAACACTAAAAATCGATAAATCCGGTCCATCATTGTTTTATTTCAAACGTGTTCGTCACCGATCATTGGTTTGGTTAACAAGAATCTATCAACTGGAATTGTTATTTCACCAGAGCAATCTTTTACATCACAAACTTATTACTATATCTTTTGCATTATGACTGTAATATTTGCCGCTGGTCATGAAGCAGTTTCAGGGAAATTAATGATTTCTTCAATACCTCTAACAAAAGATACTTTTAAACCCGAAGTATGATGAAAACGTCAATCAACTTTATGTAAAGAAAAAAAAACAGTACATGGAAAAGAAGTGTATAAAAGGATTGGGAGGAAAAAATATATAGGTAGGACCTGCTTTTTAAGGTCTTTGTGTCCATCACAGTTTATGTGTGGTGACCTTTTGTTTATAAGTCTATACTAAGTTAAACTTTACAAAGTTAAAGTAAACTTGTCTTACAACTTTAGGTCGACACCATTATATATAGAATTTTTATTTTCAAAAGGAAAGGGTGTTTTATATGTCGAAAATTTTCCAAAATTCTGTGAATGTATCGCGCAGTCTCTATTTCAATGCATCATTCTGTAGTTAAGAAGACATGTCGTCGTGAAGCACAACAGTTTTACACTAACTGTTTCTGTAAAGTTCCTATGTGCAAAAATTACCAAAACTAGCCTTAGAGTTAAGTCCCTGCTAAACTGAAGTCTTCATGTTTCAGCTCTGGAGTTCCCAGTGAAGCCATATTTTTTGGTTTCACACATTTTAGGTATACAGTTACTAAATGAAGAAAAAGTTGAAAATCTCTTGAGCATCTTGACATATACTCGACTGTTAACATATTTGAACTGCTTAGATATTTAAATGAAGTCAATAGACACATTGGAAAAGTCGCATTTTTAACCTACGATTTTCTATTTCATTTGTTAAATAGACAGATTTGCCATCCATACAAATCTGACACTATAATCCACAATGACATCTGAAAAAAAAATAATGTTTAAAACATGATGATAATCTTCCCTATTAAAAAAATAGCATAACTAATCATTTTAAGCCATTGATGTCCCCCTAAAAGACACAGTACTTATAGTTTACATTCATAAAAATGACAGGAACTATATTTATAGACAACCGAAATACGAGCGACCAAAAAGGTCATTTTTTTTTTAATAATACAATTTCTTCTCTTTTCTATTAGGTCCTTTTATATCCTCTTCATCCATTATCAGATATGAAATAACACCTTAACTGCATGTTTGAAAATTTACAATGTCCATCAAAAACAAATGTGATGTCAACGTCAATGAGCCGCATCCTACCGACAAAAATAACCAAAAGACTTGTGCAAGTTTGACGTTAAAAGAGATGCGAGTTTCCTTCAATGAGACAGCATCCCAGCGACAAAATATATGTATGAATGAACTATTCACTTGGCTCATGCTATCAATTATTTATTTTGTCTGTCGATTTTTTGGTATTTTCCGATAATAAAAACCACTGTTTGCATACTGATTAAAGTGGCATTAAACACTAAAAATCGATAAATCCGGTCCATCATTGTTTTATTTCAAACGTGTTCGTCACCGATCATTGGTTTGGTTAACAAGAATCTATCAACTGGAATTGTTATTTCACCAGAGCAATCTTTTACATCACAAACTTATTACTATATCTTTTGCATTATGACTGTAATATTTGCCGCTGGTCATGAAGCAGTTTCAGGGAAATTAATGATTTCTTCAATACCTCTAACAAAAGATACTTTTAAACCCGAAGTATGATGAAAACGTCAATCAACTTTATGTAAAGAAAAAAAAACAGTACATGGAAAAGAAGTGTATAAAAGGATTGGGAGGAAAAAATATATAGGTAGGACCTGCTTTTTAAGGTCTTTGTGTCCATCACAGTTTATGTGTGGTGACCTTTTGTTTATAAGTCTATACTAAGTTAAACTTTACAAAGTTAAAGTAAACTTGTCTTACAACTTTAGGTCGACACCATTATATATAGAATTTTTATTTTCAAAAGGAAAGGGTGTTTTATATGTCGAAAATTTTCCAAAATTCTGTGAATGTATCGCGCAGTCTCTATTTCAATGCATCATTCTGTAGTTAAGAAGACATGTCGTCGTGAAGCACAACAGTTTTACACTAACTGTTTCTGTAAAGTTCCTATGTGCAAAAATTACCAAAACTAGCCTTAGAGTTAAGTCCCTGCTAAACTGAAGTCTTCATGTTTCAGCTCTGGAGTTCCCAGTAAAGCCATATTTTTTGGTTTCACACATTTTAGGTATACAGTTACTAAATGAAGAAAAAGTTGAAAATCTCTTGAGCATCTTGACATATACTCGACTGTTAACATATTTGAACTGCTTAGATATTTAAATGAAGTCAATAGACACATTGGAAAAGTCGCATTTTTAACCTACGATTTTCTATTTCATTTGTTAAATAGACAGATTTGCCATCCATACAAATCTGACACTATAATCCACAATGACATCTGAAAAAAAAATAATGTTTAAAACATGATGATAATCTTCCTTATTAAAAAAATAGCATAACTAATCATTTTAAGCCATTGATGTCCCCCTAAAAGACACAGTACTTATAGTTTACATTCATAAAAATGACAGGAACTATATTTATAGACAACCGAAATACGAGCGACCAAAAAGGTCATTTTTTTTTTAATAATACAATTTCTTCTCTTTTCTATTAGGTCCTTTTATATCCTCTTCATCCATTATCAGATATGAAATAACACCTTAACTGCATGTTTGAAAATTTACAATGTCCATCAAAAACAAATGTGATGTCAACGTCAATGAGCCGCATCCTACCGACAAAAATAACCAAAAGACTTGTGCAAGTTTGACGTTAAAAGAGATGCGAGTTTCCTTCAATGAGACAGCATCCCAGCGACAAAATATATGTATGAATGAACTATTCACTTGGCTCATGCTATCAATTATTTATTTTGTCTGTCGATTTTTTGGTATTTTCCGATAATAAAAACCACTGTTTGCATACTGATTAAAGTGGCATTAAACACTAAAAATCGATAAATCCGGTCCATCATTGTTTTATTTCAAACGTGTTCGTCACCGATCATTGGTTTGGTAAACAAGAATCTATCAACTGGAATTGTTATTTCACCAGAGCAATCTTTTACATCACAAACGTATTACTATATCTTTTGCATTATGACTGTAATATTTGCCGCTGGTCATGAAGCAGTTTCAGGGAAATTAATGATTTCTTCAATACCTCTAACAAAAGATACTTTTAAACCCGAAGTATGATGAAAACGTCAATCAACTTTATGTAAAGAAAAAAAAACAGTACATGGAAAAGAAGTGTATAAAAGGATTGGGAGGGAAAAAAATATAGGTAGGACCTGCTTCTTAAGATCTTTGTGATCATCACAGTTTATGTGTGGTGACCTTTTGTTTATAAGTCTATACTAAATTAAACTTTTCAAAGTTAGAGTAAATTTGTCTTACAACTTTAGGTCCACACCATTATTTATAGAATTTTTATTTTCTCACGGCCCCAGCTTGTCTGGCAAAACAGCCGTTGGACGTCAGAGTAATCTCGGACTATAAGACACAGTACTCATAGTTTACATTCATAAAAATGACAGGAGCTATATTTATAGACAATCGAAATACGGGCGACCCAACAGGTCATTTTTTTTAAAAAAGATCATTTCTTCTTTTTTTCCCCATTAGGTCCTTACCTCTTCTCTTCAGCTTTTTTCAGACACGATGCAATAACACCTTGACTGCATGTTTGAAAATTTACAATGTCCATCCTGAAAAACAAGTGTTGTGTTAACGTGACAAATATATGTATGAATGAACTATTAACTTGGCTTATCACTTATTTATTTTTTTCTCGATTTTTTGGTATTTCCGATGATCAAAATTACTGTTCGCATGAAATAGTCAGAAGTGATGAAAGTGGCATTAAACACCAAAAATCAATTAATTGATTATAGTTTATTTCAAATGTTTTCTATACCGATCATTGTTATGATCAACAAGCTTGGAAAAAAATGTTGTTTCCAAAAGCTCGTTTTGAAGTTGTTCATCGAAGAATAAGATATTCGTTACTCACAATGGGTAGGAACATCATCATCTGCATAATGATTGCACGAAAACAAAATCTGTATTTAAAGCAACGGAGTAACGACAGTCCTAAATTTGAGAGCTTTTGTATTTCTTTATTTTTGTTTAATCTCAATCAACAAAATTATCTATGTTCCATGAAACTAATTGTTTGAACGTATATAATAAGGCAGGCATATGCGCATGAATCAATATAAGAGACCATGCGTAGAGGGCAGATCTTGGAGCAGATGGTCCTAAATTCCAACTTTGGAAGTTTACATGCATTAGATACTTGCATTTTTTTAAACTGACAATATCTTTTCAAACAGTTTCGATAGTAATTGTAAACGGAGCCACTTTTAAAATATTTACATGCAAGTTTAAAATCCAATTCTTAAGGACCTGCTATACACCAACGACTATCTTTACTCAAAACAGATCATTACAAATAATGTCTGTAAAGGACTTTTGGGGATTCTTTTGCATTGACATGGACTTTGTCATAGCTGCATACTATATGTTACCAATGGATATTCAATTCTCCTCATTCTTTACTCTCTAACCATAAAGTGTTTATTTCATCTTTATTAGTATCTTTACATTAAATCCCTTTGTGCACATTTGTTTTTTTCTAAATGTTATTTTTTTTAAATATTTTATTTTTATATATTACTGTATTACTTCTTCATCGTTAAGTCAGAAAAAGCGAATAAAGACATTACATTCGGAGAATAATAAATGCATACTACTACTTCATCAAAGTTTAACTATAGTCTGGCGGACGGTTATCTCATTGTCAATCATACTACATCTCAACGTTTTAAAAATCTCATTTATAATGACCTTGAAACATTTCATGAACATTGAGCGAACATTTTGCAATGAAGCCAGGCTTTTCCAATGTTTGTATCAGCAAGCCGGTCATATTTAAATTTACCACAGTGACTATTTATTTTAAAAAGCTTATGAATTCAAGATTTTTTTAAAGTGATCACAAAAACTTGCGCGCAAAATAATTAGATATTTTAGGTGTCGCAATGCATTACGCATACGTATATGTCCACGCCTAATCTAAGGATGAGTGTTTCTAAAAAATGATGTTTTTGCTTGATGTAAATACAAGTAAACAGTATATGTATCTTCATTCACAGCGTCCGGCTTTTTAAGGCGACAATCTAGCGATTTCCGTTTTTGAAGGATCTTCCACTTATCTACATATGCAAAAGCTAATATCTACACGGAAACAAAAATAAACACTATGAATTCAGATTGAAACATATTTAGAGGTTTGAAAAGCAAAATGATGATTGGGAAAACATATCTTATTCTTCTTATTATAGGTATGTAACCTTTAAACTTGGACTATTTAGTACATTGTATTTTTTTTCATGTGGTTTTAAAATATATTGGCAATTAATTCTTTAATATAAAATCCCCCCTTCCTATCTGACCTTTTTCTAATTGGTATTTTAAATAATTATCATACAAACTCATATAAACAATCATCAAACGAATCTAAAAAAAAATTAAATGGATGTCAGGGACGACATCAAAAGATCAATGAAGGATAAAAAAAACTTAATTCATATAGTTTTTTCACTGACCCCCTACCCCCCTCTTAACTTAATTTGGGAAAAATTGATTGCACAATAAGGATATATGTAAAATCAATGTCAATTTATACAAAACTTGCAGTAATTTGACCCCCCCACCCCCAAACTATTTGAATTAAGTTTTTTATCCTTCATTGATTTTTTGATGTCGTCCCTGACTGGCGTCGAACAAAAACATAGATCGAGCCAAACTTTTATTTGTAGTTCACGGTCAAATACAAAACACTACACAGACGTGTCAGAAGTTATCTCGCAGCAACATTCAAAAACTAAGATCAAGGCAAAAAACAGTCTGAATCCAGAGTTTAGAGGAATTTAATGATGGGGAGAGCCCTTTATATGTTGATAAGATGTCTGCGATCTCCATAATATATCAAACCCGATTTTAAAGTTGTTTTATAAGTATAATATTGTATAGGTACTTACCAATACAAAATAACAAGGGCGTATAGTAGCCCAATTATTCCTAAGCTTTTATAGATAGAATGTTCAAATTTGGCAGAGTGTTAATTGTCTGAATTTTATGCGCTACGTCTGTGGATTTCTAATATGGCTAAATTTTTTTGACAGATGACAATCTCGAAGACAACACTGTCCGCTTGACCAATAACTGCATAAAAACGGTGTTGTCACGAAATAAACTCTAGGGGACAACATAATGATAAAATTATTAATGTGGCTGCAATTTTAAGCTGACCTGGACGACATTTTGTCTTTCTGTGAAGACTGGCATGTCGATAACTGCTAGTAGCACATTTTTGTGTAGGGGCCAGCTGAAGTCCACCTCCGGGTGCGGGTTTTTCTCGCTGTGTTAAAAATCCATTGGTGGTCTTCGGTTATGTTTTACTCTTTGATCGGGTTGTTGCTTCTTTGGCACATTCCCCATTTCTATATTTCCCCATATAACAAGTGTGGACACAGATCAGTGTGGATAATATGTTTGGATGTTTGACCGTGTTTTCTGACAAAAAAAGTTCTCTGTTTTTCCCATAGGGTTCTATGTTGTGCACAGTTACAGCCAACCTGTACCAAACACTTAAAATAGCAGCGTGTTTTATCTAATATTGAGTTTTAATGTTCAAGACTGTCATAGAGGAGACATTACTTACAATCAGTGCCGACAGTTCATAGATTTAATTTAGCTAAATATTGCTTTTAATAATGTTTAAACAAACAATCATTTCTGAATTACAATCATATCCTAGTACAGTTGTACATGCCTTTAATAGTTTTTACTGATAACCGATTTAAGAACATTTAGATTACTGTAGCATTTGCATGATCTTTAACAATTTTCCCAAGAAAATAAGCTATATAGAGACCCTTGCTTCAATCTTATCGTTTGAGCCATACCGAAATCCGAAGCAGAATAGTTAATTTTTGTAAAGGCTTACGCCAAAAACATATTGTGATTGATCAACGTCCGAAACAATTGAAACTTTCGCATGTGTGTAGGAACAATGAATTACTCATAGTACTTCGGAAATAGAAACGACGGATTTTTCGTACTATGTTTGTTTCAATACGCCCTTGAATTATTTCTTAGAATTACTTTAACGGTTAATCGATTGTACTTTAAGGTTTCAACTACATAGTAATTAAATCATATCATGAGCTGCAACGGTCAGACTGGCCTATGCGACTTGTTGGTGCTCTTCTATCTGTTGACAAGAGTACATATTGAAAGTATTAATATTTATATGAAGCTAGATGGAATCTGTTATCATCAACCAATAAAGGTTTTCCGCTGAACCGGTGCATCTACTGATGGCATGTCAGTCACTGATACTGCTATTCGTCTAGTAGTCAATTTATTTGGCACTGGTACGACTTAAAATTACAATCTTATGGTGAAGTTTCAGTTTTTGAACAATTTATTTCTACTATTTTAGCAACATTTTTTTTTTTTTTTTTATCTCTGACGATTTTACCTTTTATGATTTACCAAGAGACCAAATGACACAAAAAATATCAACTATTGGCCACCGTACGGTCTGCAATAATGAGTAAACCCAATAAAACACAGAAGTCTTTTTGAAGTTAAGGTACAAAAAATGTACAGGGTTCTATCTTTGAATCAAATACAGAAGAAAATGGCCATAGCCTTCCATTAACCGAAACACATTCCACGCATTACTGTAACACATTCTACGGTGGTCAATGATTTGATATTGATGCCGTATTAAAAAATGCTGTACTTTTTTTTAAATATTGCTTATGGATAAACATAAGCTGAAAATATATTTCAAGTTTTCCTGTTCAACAGAGATATAACAAAATCTAATCTGTACAAATAATGCAATTGATATACTTTCGAGTGTGTTATTTTGGACCATCTGTTTTATTTGGCAAGAATTAATATCGCAGTGATATTTTAAGGCCTTTCTGGAAACATGTGGACCCCCCTTTTTTCTCCCCGCTCAACGACGTTTCACCGGTCAACCAATTTTTACTCCACACCTAAACAATTAAAATAATAAATTTTCATTAACCAACTAAAAACCTAAAGATCAAATAATGTTTTCAAGCATATTGCAAAAAAATCTTTCAAGTTAATGTTAAAAGTTCACTTGTGCAGTCTAGTCATGTTATATCAGTAAACTTCATCTTTCTTTGACATAAGTAACATTTCTATACTTAACATCCTTCATAGATTTACTCAACTTCCTTCACGGAAGTTTCTAACTTTGTACATGAATGTGGTTGAGGAGCTTAGTAATATGTACTTTGAAAATATTGACTTTTTTCAAATTTCTATTTATAATCAGTATTTTTTTTTATGAGGCAGAAGAAACTACCTCATATACACTATAAAAATGGTGTTTATATCTCCAATACATTTCTGAATGCATTGTGTGCACTTTTTACATGTTCAGGTGAAAAAATGTCTTATCCCTAAACAAGTTTATGTTAAAAATGTGTTAACTAAAAGGATTGGTGGTTATATTCAAGACGTGTGTAAACAGTTAATGTGCTTACATAGGAAATGTGTGTAGATATTAAACATAACCCTAAACGATTAATACTGTTTACAGCTAATTTCCTAATGCATGTAAATCAAGACTTTGGTTAGCTTGTTTTCTTTGTTTATATATGGTACAATGTAATTGGGATAACGTCCAATCAAATTTAATTATAATAATACTGGTTTAAATATGCCTACATATATTGTTTGAAGATGTCAATGTTAATTATAAAGCTTGAATTAACGTTTAAACAAACAGAGCAAGCAAGCCTACCAAAGATTTACTCTACAAGCATAAGAAATAAGCTGTAAATATTTTACAAATCAACTGCCGATGATAAGCTTCAATGTTGGGATTTGAGTTGTTATAAATCTATAACTGTCAAGAGGCGTCTGGTAAACGGCCTTTCAAATTAAAAGACATTAGTAGCACAACTTTGCAGCTTTCTGAAAATGAACGTTTCATATTGTTTTCTACACATTTTGAGACATCATACTCTGTCTCATTAGTTAATCACAGATAAATCCTACCAAAAGTGTTTTGCGCTTTTTAAAAGTCTTACTTATACCGGAGTATCAAAAGCTATGCGCGCGTCTTTCTTTACTAATCCAAATAATTGTATATTATGACTCTTTTAATACGCATTCCTTGACTAAAGGCCTTACTTATTTCAAAGAAATACAATTGTGAAACTCCTATTCATATTTGTTTTCGAATGTTTTAGTGATTTTAATCGTCAAAATATACACTTCACTATTCCCATACAAACATGCAGGACAGTGGTGATATTTTGAGCCTTACCAACGGTTTTATTGTTTCTACATTGTAACTCAAAATCAAACTATTTAAAATGACAATTTTAGCTAGCTTATTGCAAATTGATTATTTCTCAGCCGAGTGATTGTTGAAGTTGTATATTATTGTGGTTTTCGGCTGTACTTCCATTGGGTTTAAACACTTTCATACGTAAACATAAAAATAGAATACCATTTCCACATATAATGGGATGGAACTTATTTTATAAAATTAGGGAAATGTAGATTGAATGCCAATAAGACAACTATCCACCAAATTTTAAATGAATTGGATGTAAGCAATTAGTCCTTCAACAATGAGAAAGGCCCGGACATGAAAATATGAAATAATTAAAAAAAAAAAATAACGGCCTAATTTATAACAAAACAGTTTACGAAACACAAGTATGACAAACATGAACAAACGACAACCACTGAACTACAGGCTCTTGACTTGGGACAAGCACAAGAAGAATGTGGCAGGTTAATCATGTTTTTGAGTGTTCAACCCTCCCCTAACCTTTGACAGTGGTGTATCAGTATAACATAAGAATGAGTCTAAAAATATCAAGCAAGCAGTACAAATCCAACATCCTATAGATTTTGCGCAAAGACGGCATTAACAGTCGAAGAAAACATGACCTCGTATGTATTTAAATATTAACAAATATTTAATTACAGTATTGAATAGGTAACCTTTTAGAATAAGATTATTTAGAGGATGAATAAGTTTACCCGGATCGTATCTAAATTTCCGTGCTGTACAACATAACCGTCAAATTTTAGATGTGCTATTCTGTTTGGAATAAGTTTTCTTCGTGTACATCAAAACGCAAAGATCAAATATTTGTATTTGTGAAAGAATTTAGTAAAGGTTTTATAAGAAATTAGTGATTAAGAAATCTCTGACTATATAATTTACCAGCAATACACGTTTTACGCTCATTAAAATCCAAAAAGTTACTTCAGACTAAAATATAGCGAACGAGTTTGGATATGCAAACACCGTAAGATGGCTTCAAAGGATCATCATGGTCCAAAAATGGAAATTTACAATAATTTTGTGTATAAAGTTTCTGGTGTAATACTGACATATCTAAATCAAGGAAAGGAAGTTATTGCTGTTGGTATTAGATAAATTCTAAGTAAATTTTGATTTCTTATCTTTACATTATAATCCTGTCTGTTCACAATCGAGAAGTAGTCTTCCTATCGCAACCAATATAGATGTAAGACATAAGACATAAAGCTTTATTTAGAGTCGGTATAAGCATTACAAGTACAAACATAAGCTCTGAAGAGCTTTTAAACCGACAGAATGTCCGTCCAATAATGTGTAAATAGACTAAATAAACCTCATTTAGAGTCGGTATAAATTGTGTCGGTAAACAGACTAAATAAACCTCATTTAGAGTCGGTATAAGAATTACAAGTAAAAACATAAGCTCTGAAGAGCTTTTAAAACCGACAGAATGTCCGTCCAATAATGTGTAAATATACTAAATAAACCATTTATCTTTTGCTAGGTTCAATAGCGTTTTCAATTGGAGCAACAACAGGTTCGTCTGCGACAGAATGACGGTCCAATAATGTGTAAACAGCATAAATAAACCATTTATCTTTTGTTAGGTTCAATAGCGTTTTCAAATGGAGCGACAACAGGTTCGTCTGCAACTACAGATGCTATGGAGCCTTCTACGATTGAACAGAATTCTCAGTCTGCTGCTGCAACAACAGTGATGTCAAATGACGCCGTAACCACTATGGCGTCTGTTGATGCAACAACTAATCCACAACTGGAGCCTACAACAGTCATGGCTGAAACAACACAAGAGACTATGACAACAGAACCAATGATGGATACAACCACAAGCATAATGATGGATCCAAAAACAACAAAAATTATGGAAACAACAACAGAAAAAATGATGACTCCAACAACAGAAAAAATGATGGACCCAACAACAGGCCCAATGATAACAAGAATGGCGTTAACAACAACTCCTCCATATTGTATGTATAATTCGTTAGGAAACATCTAAGTATTCAAGTCCTGTGCTTAAAAAAAACAAACTATTTTATAACATGATTTATAGTAATGCATGAACTGACATTAGAAAGTATATTACCAGTCAAGTTTAAAAAAAAATCTATTATGACACTATAAATGCATACTGATATCCAGATACTTTCAAGTTTAGAACCCATTCAACACCAATTGAATCATTTGATACTGGCTTCCAGCTGTTATTAGTAATATTACACTTAAATTTGAAAGATCTTACTCTTTAGTGCATAAATTTGTTGTAAAGTGTACAAAGAAGAAAATATTATACTGTAGTTAATATGTATAAGAATTGCTTCGTCTTTTTTTTTAATGAAAAAATCTGTACTCTACACAATGAGAACTACGTTTACAGAACGTCGATAAATGACAATTCATGTTGAGTTGAGGAACAGCAATAAAAGTGCTGTTCCTTTCCGTTTTTTCGGTTTTTTTCTGTGCTTGTTGTGATTTTGTTTTATGGGTGTATACCCCATATCCTTTGGGGTTTTTTTTTTCTACTAAAGCAACAATATTTGATTGATTGGTTTAACTATTGGAAAACAAAATCCAACATATTTTTTATTTCAATTACTTACTTTTATTTTTTGTCTAACATCTTGCAGCTGGTTCAAGCGGTAATACGCAGACACAAGAATCAGATTTTGGAAGAGTGGGTCTGATAGCTTTTGGACTTATGTTTGCAATTTCCATTATACTTCTTGTCTTGCTGATCGTCATGGTATATCGATTCAAGAATCAGTCTGGTACCTATAAAACAAACGAGGGATCAAGTCCAAGGCATATGATGGATGGAATTCATATGACAATGCCGATGGATAATGGTGGACTCGATAACGTGCACACCATTGACCTTGATAAAGGTGAAGGGGAAGACAGGTATTTACAAATATAGATATACGTGTTTCAATCTGATCGGTTATTACACCAGACAACTCTTATCTTAATTTCTGGTTGTTAATTATAGCCATGTATTGTGACAGATATTTGACATCAATTTTGGACATAGATGACGTTACAATTGTTAATTAAATTTATAAATCAAGTGAAAGTTAGACACAATAAAAAAGTTACTTTCAAAACTTTTATATCTAGCTATTGAAGGTAGAATATATGTTGTGATGGAATCGGCATAATGGCGGATATAGTTCTGGCGTAAGCTTCAATAAGAAAAGTTCAGTAAGTTCATTATTTATCATATAGCAGGAAAATTCATATTTAGAAATGTTCAACTGCAGCAGCCTGGCATAACCAGTTATTGCCTTTTTCATGACACGCAAGGTCACAAATTCAACCCTGCGAAATATTCGTTTAATTTGAGGATATTGGCTATTAAAGGACTCTGATAATATGTATCAGTATTTCGTGTGTATCTTAGTCTTGACATCATCTAATTAACAATCATGGTGATCTCAGAAGAAAGTCTAAATACGGTCATTTATCCGATATAAACGTAATAAACATTAATGTTTATATGAATAGATAGCGAACACGTGAAACTGGATTTTCTAGGTCTGTTTGATTTCATATACTAGGTTAAGAAAGTATGATTAACATGAGTTTTTTTCGGATCGAATTTACTGATGATTGACTGGTTCATAAACACATGTACCTAATAATTTCCTTTAACTAAATAACGGGACATTACACAAATAGCTGTCACAGTGATGTTCTAGCTATAAAATCTTTCAGGTTCAATCTACCATTTTCTACATTAGAAAATGTCTGTATCAAGTCAGGAATATGACAGTTGTTATCCATTCGTTTGATGTGATTGAGCTTTTGATTTTGCCATTTGATTAGGGACTTTGCGTTTTGAATTTTCCTCGGAGTATTTTTGTGATTTTATTTTTTATACACAAATGTCTTAGAACCATCAATTTACAATTACATCTTATATTCAATGCATAATGTACTTTTTGCATTCATTACCTTTTTTCATTTTTTTTATACTCAAATGAAGTTATAAATATTTCTGTTTTCATCGTAATTGATTCCGCGATATTTTGAGTTTTTTAAAGCAACACTTTTTTTCTATTATTCAGAGGTGCTGGAGTTAGTACGTTTGCGGCAGTGAATGAACAAGAAAATCAACATGGGAATGGAGTAAAAAGTTCTTTCGGTGCTACCGACAAATCCGAATTCAAAATGGCGGATTCGGGATCAATAAATAATTTGCTTCACACAGAAGAATCTGATAAAAACGATGATTCCGATAAAGAATCAGACACGGAGAATCCATCTACATTCATTGGACTGAAAGTAGAACCATCAACTGGCGCCTCGGTGGAATCGCTCGAACGATTGAAAGAAACTGATAACTTGATGGACGACGACGAAAAGGATGATGATTCCAGTAGTTCTGAATCAGAGGACGATGAAGATTTACCCCCACCAGCCTTATCAGATTCAGACAATGATGATAAAAATAAGGACGATTCCGAAGTCTAGGTTTTTTAATTGGCTATTTTATTTTATTTTAAAAATTTGTTTCATTATTCGGATTGTGATTCTGCTCGGTCTTTTTGTACAGACATATATACATATGACTAATTTTTGTCGACAATATAATTGATCTGATCATACATCAACAACTAGGCCTGTAAAATGAATGATAGATTATGTGAATGTGTCGTTTTAATTTGTTTATTTGCGTTCTAATTAAATTGTTCATCATGATCATCATCGTCATCATTATCATTATCATCATCATCACCATAACGTCATCATCATCATGTAATGAATGTATTAGTGTATATATTAAAATATTTAAATCTGTTTTAATCAGATCAAGTATACTTCCAAATTCTGTCTCTTTCTCAACTACAAAGTTGCATTTCTTTTATCAATAGATTAAAAAAAAATGACAAATTTAAGACTGATGACGAACCGTATCAAAGGATTAGTGGTCAACGACATACAGACATAACTCCACTGATATTTCAAGTCTAAGTGGGGATACTCGAAAATCTTCAAACAAATTTTTAGACATCTATAACGTAACTGTCCTACCAAACTTATAAATAAAATAACTTGAAAAAAGTAATCGAGAATTAAAGTGGTGAAATCTCCCACCTTCACTACTTGATGTATTGGAGCAGATGGTCTGTGCTATCTGCTGGGCCTCATTCTCAGTGTACATATTATATAAAGTTATTAATAATGTATGATTGTATTTAATTTCATTGTTCGAATGATTGTTTGCTGTTAAAACATCTATAGACAGTTTCAACCATTAATAAATTAACAAATAAAGATTTAAAGAAGATTAAGTTTAATGTGACGTATTCTGTTGATTATCAAGGAAATTACATTTCCTGTGTAAAATCTGTAAAATCTTACGTACAGGACGAGAAGAAATTAGTATAAACGGTTTATCTGATTTTACATGTTAATCGGATAATAACATAATATCTTTATGAATGGTGTTTGTAGAAATATTCTCATTTTTAAACACCATAAAACACTAAGATCCTAAGCTTAGATCCGATGGATCGCCTATCGTTCCCTTTTGATGATGGCAAAGTATCTCTTCTGTGTTTTAATGGATGTATACCAATAAAACACTAAGATCCTCAGCTTAGATCCGATGGATCGCCTATCGTTCCCTTTTGATGATGGCAAAGTATGTCTTCTGTGTTTTAATGGATGTATACCAATAAAATACTAAGATTCTCAGCTGAGATCCGATGGATCGCCTATCTTTCCCTTTTGATGATGGCAAAGTATGTCTTCTGTGTTTTAATGGATGTATACCAATAAAATACTAAGATTCTCAGCTGAGATCCGATGGATCGCCTATCTTTCCCTTTTGATTATGGCAAAGTATGTCTTCTGTGTTTTAATGGATGTATACCAATAAAATACTAAGATTCTCAGCTGAGATCCGATGGATCGCCTATCTTTCCCTTTTGATGATGGCAAAGTGTGTCTTCTGTGTTTTAATGGATGTATACCAATAAAACAATAAGATCCTCAGCTGAGATCCGATGGATCGCCTATCTTTCCCTTTTGATGATGGCAAAGTATGTCTTCTGTGTTTTAATGGATGTATACCAATTAAACACTAAGATCCTCAGCTGAGATCCGATGGATCGTCTATCTTCCCCTTTTGATGACGGCAACGTATGTCTTCTGTGTTTTAATGGATGTATACCAATTAAACACTAAGATCCCCAGCTTAGATCCGATGGATCGTCTATCTTCCCCTTTTGATGATGGCAAAGTATCTCTTCTGTGTTTTAATGGATGTATACCATGTTTGCAACTTCCAAGCAAGGACCGAAGCTCAAACTCGGCAATCAAACGCAGGACTTCGGGAAAGTTCGGAGACCCGACAACCTTGCTTCGGAAGTTACCATGTTTGTCGAAGTTAGTCAGTCCTCATCTTTGAACACATCTGATACGGTGCTTTTTGTCAGCAATTTGCTTTTTGTCCGCTATTACTTTTTGTCCGACACTTTTGCTTTTTGTCCGTGGCTTTTGTCCGTAATGCTTTTTGTCGTCTTATATTGCATGTAAAGTATACATTCATTGAAATTACAGAACACTAGTAAACACGCTAATATACCCCCCAATTTCACTGGGTAAACAAAGTCTCACCAGATTCACAAGTTCATAGACTCCTAAATAAGTCAATGATAATAATTTTCTTGTGTATATGCACGGCTGTTCTACCTCAGGAATAGATTGACTTATCTGTATTTGGCAAAACATTTTGAATTTCTGGTCCTCAGTGTTCTTCAACTTTGTTTGGCCTTTTTAACATTTTTTTTATTAGAACGTCACTGTTTAGTCTTTTGTAGTCTGGCGCAAAAATAAAATTTCAATCCTTGTATCTATGATGAGTTTATCTACATAGTATCTCCTTGCAGTCTACAAAGTAACATAAAAATCCTGTTATGTAGTATCAGAGGAATTGCGATGACAAACTGTTGCATTAGTATATTTAGGCCAAAATTCGAAGTTCAAAGGGGCATAACTCTAAGAAAAAATATATTGAATCGTAATTTCCTGTCGATATTACATGTACGAAGTAGTCATGGACAAAGATATGTCTGATTAATACAGTATACATTGTACCTAATCAAATATTTGGGTATTTTGACTCAAGCTTATTTCAAATATGCTACAAGTAGGAATTGTAGTTTGCCCAAAATAAAAAAGAAGAAAGGAAAAAATGTTCACTAAACACTGAAGAAAAACCAACGTGGAACACATTTAAATCCGATTTGCGGTCAGGAGCTCAAGTTAGCCCCATTGGTGTCCTTCGGCTGTTATTTGCTCTTTGGTCGGTTTGTTGTCTCTTTGAAACATTCCCCATTTCAATTCTCAATTTAATAGAAGTTTTTGGTCCAATACTTTCACTCGTTTGTTTCTTACGATAATCAAGTAATCGTATAGAAATGCTGCTTTCTATAACCAATTTAAATCGGCCAGTATCAGTGAGAATATCATTCTACTGGATAAGTTAGAAATAATGCCTATAACTCTTTCTTTTAAAAAATGTAAAATCTTTTTGAATTGTAAATATATATACATCTATATCATTTTTTATATTTAAGTTGACAATGTTTTTACGATATTGCAATAGTAGGAGGTGGAAAAAAAACCACGCAAATATGATATCAATACGCGAATAATGTTTGTATAATTATAAAAGTCAGTGGTAGCTGTTACCCTGCATAAAGTCATTTTTCTTGTTAATACAGGAAAACCCTCATTAAAGTCAGCTTCGTGATAAAATATTTGGAAAACCACACCAGTTGTGAAATGTACACGTTATTTGATGCAGCAAGAGGAACTGAAAGACGGGAAATTTTTTATGTTTCATATGTATCGTCTCTCTTGTGCATTTTAGTTTCAGTTTTCCCATTTTGTACAAACACTCTAAAAATTGGGACATTATTTACTCATATCGCCAATGTTCGTTGGGATAAATTCATTCAGCTTTTTCAATAAAGTATTATCAACAGTAAGTACAGCATCAAGGTATCTGGTTTTATTGTTGAAAATGTCCATTTATATACCATTTTTTTTATTTTCCCTTTCTTAAATTTTTATTACAGTTTAAATACGTACACTTTGAAATATGTTTAACCCCGCCGCAATTTTGCGCCTGTCCCAAGTCAGGAGCCTCTGGCCTTTGTTAGTCTTGTGATTTTTAATTTTAGTTTCTTGTGTTTAATTCGGAGTATAGTATGACGTCCATTATCACTGAGCTAGTATTTTTTAAGGGACCAGCCGAAGGACGCCTCCAGGTGCGGGAGTTTCTTGCTACATTGAAGACTCATTGGTGGCCTTCGGCTATTGTCTGCTCTATGGTCGGGTTGTTATGGCTTTGACACATTCCCCATTTCCTTTCTCAATTTTACTTTGAAAGCCCGATGATTTGATAATATTACCTCTTGCCATAAAGCTACCATTGTATATATTTTTATTCACATTTTTTGGCTCTGAACATTCCTATGGAAAATAAACCCACAAATACTCATCAAATGCGACAACACAGTTAGTTAAACTTCAATTACAACAGTAAATTAGAGTTATCTCTCCTGACATATTATTTTATTAAGCAATGACAAATCTCTTGAGAACAGCTATAATTTTCATGTTTGATATAAATTATTCGTAATAAATGATAGGGTCATGAATGCTCTTGTTTATTTGACTATGGACAGCTTGATATGTGTTTAGTTTCAATGTTTCAGCAAACTTAAAAGAATGGATGCGATAACTCGTGTTGAGGTCAAATAATTGACCTCTGTAATCTTTACAGCTTAAAGCATTTTTTACTCAATGTGAAAAAAAAACATTACAGTTTTCTAAGTTTTTCTAAGCAAGAGTAGTGCTATTCGACCAATATCCAAAATATGTATGAAAAAGAACCAAAAGGTATGAATATATGTTGACCTTTCGTTTGAAACACGACATCAAACTCCGCAATATTATGTCAGCAGCATAAGTTGTTGTACATTTTAGCATCAAAGTGGTTCTAATTTAGTATCAATTGAATGTTTAAAGAATTTAAAAGACATGATGAGATATGCCTAACCAGAATCATACATGTGTTTCAAACGATGTCAAATCTCTCTCTTTTTGGGCTAAATTTAGATTGATTTCAGACTAGTTTGATAGATAAAGGTTAAATTTGAAACGATGATGTTATTCTCGGTTCAGCTCAGTATTGTACACTGTGTAAAATTGTATTTTTATCTTTCAATAATATATTTATTTTCAATATACAAATTCAGGGGCGGATCCAGCCATTTAAAAAAGGGGGTTCCTAATCCTAACCCAGAACAAAGGGGGATCCAACTACATGTCCCCATTCAAATGCATTGTTCGTCCAAAAAAGGGGGTTCTAACCCCCGGAAGCCCCCCCCCCCCCACACCTGGATCCGTCACTGCAATTTAAGTTGAACTAAACAGTATATCAGTTTGCGGTTTCTTTGGCATGTCTAGCCTTTGGAACTTCTTATTTTCTACAAAAGAATCTTTTGTTTAGAAATAGCCCTCGGATGTTAATTTTTTTTTCACTCACAGCAAATGAAACAAGTGAGTTGGTCATGATGGCAAATATCTTAAAGATTCGTCCTCATCTTCGTCATAATATGACGACATGGAAGCAAAACCGGAAGTTCTTCCTGTAAGATCGGTTGACGCTGAATGAAGGAAGTCACGTGTTTCCCCGTTCCCTGGTAAAAGTTTGCAACTCAATTCATCAATTTGACTGATGAAAGCTACCATTTTTCTACAACTGTCAATCTTGTGGTCATAGTAATGGTACGCCAGTATTGACCACGGAAGCAGCGTAGAAATCACAGCTTGTTTCAAAGAAAAAGAGCACGATGCGATCACCTTTTCTAATAGAGCTAGGTACGAATTCAAAATCCTTGATATAGGTATGTCCACATACTTTAAACTGACCATTATGCATTGATCATCACACATGTGAATTGTTTTGAACAATTGTAAAAGTTCAGCTAAGTCTTGATCATTGTGACATTTAGCAATAAATGGATAAAGTTCAACTAGGAGATCTAGCAATCTCTTACACAATATAGGCGCAGATGCCGTAAAGATTTCCTCTAAGGGGGCTTCGCATGCCACTAAGTTTACGGTACTTTTTATATTCTCGTGTAATCTTTCATACACCAGCCATGGTACTTTAGACTGAAGAGCCCATACAAACATTCCTGCCATCGCTCTGTCCCAGTTTGCTCCAAGGTAACCAGTATGAAGACGGCCAAAATCCCGGCTATCAAAATTTATGAACTCCTCTGGTTTTTTAAAAGGGATATGCGATGTAGTTGATAGTTGACAGAGGGGCCAAGGATCCTCCTCAAGCATGAACTCAACAATGTGATCGACTATTTTTCCCTGGAAATTTCTACATGTTTTCAGGAAAAAGTAGGATTCTGTAATTCCTTCTAATGTTTCATTCTTTCTCACATAAATAGGACCTCCTGGTTTGTGAACGTCGTATAGAGGTAGATTGTTGTATTTACTTTTAGTCAGAAGAAATCTGGAGACAGATTTGTGTTCAGATTGGTAATCCATAACTTCAAGATAATACATATTTAACTGACTAAGCAAATTTTCTTTCTCCGATTTTGGAAATGAAAATGAGAATTTCACGTTTCCAATTCTGGATTCATCCGTTAATCCAATGTTTTCGGATTTGTCGGGTTTGTACCATAAACCCCGAATTCTAGGAAAGTCTCGAAGTACTGAGTAATCTTGTGTAGGCAAAATAGTAGTTGACTGATGAGCAATGATTTTGATCGCATCATCAAAAGGCATAACACTGCTGACACAGTCAAATTTTGTATAATAAACTTGGAGTATATTTGGCCAGTGTTCCTCTAAGATCGACTCCGGAATCAGACAATACTGCGTTGTGGTAATGGCCGGTCGCCACAATGTTAGAGTCTCGTCTTCAAGCAAGATGTCTGTTATCTTCTCTGGATAGTTGAACCGCTGTAAGAAATAAAATAAAACTTGGTAAAAAAAATCATGCAAGATATGAATTATTTCGGGTTTCTTAACACTCACACGATAGAAAAATGTACTGATGTACTTTAGCAAATGTGAGGATAAAATTTGAGGAAGCAAAGAAGAGTTAAGTATGGCCAACATCATCACTGAACAAGTACACATTTTTACCTAGGGTGCAGCTGAAACACGCCTTCGGATGCGGGATTTTCTCGCTGTATTGTAGACCAATTTGGGGCCTTCGGTTGTTTTTGGCTCTTTGGTCGGGTTGTTGTCTCTTTGACACTTTCCCATTTCCATTCTCAATTTTATACAATGTTTAATATTCGGAACATGCATTTGAAAAAGGATATGCATGTGCATTTAATCCCCTATCAATCTGGATATATATTTGAGTTCTTACATATACAAATATAAATTAGTTACAACATTCTATGATGTTAAGCTATTTGTAAAATAAACTGAATCTAACTTGCTAAACTGGACAATGTTTTTGAGTTGAAAGAAATGTAATATGCATTTAGAAGTCGGACTACATCTGATTTTCGAAAACCGATGCAAAGCATTTATAATTTCAGAGATACAGTGAAATAAAAAGCAGTGGTATGACAAGAGCCTCGAATTGACAAATTAGAAAAACTTATCAAGCTTTTTGAGTTTGTAGTAGGAACACTTCTGCACTTGCGGAGTTCAAACCAACAAACTCAACGTTAACAGGCTAATGATACTGTAGATGAACTTCTTATACCACTCGCCCACTGTGAACAATCGCCAATAGAAGTTGCATTATTAAAAAATATAAATTAAAATACTATCAATCTTGATCGATTTAAAACCACGAACTCCTACAAGTTGTTTGTCCAAAATATTTATTAGTTTAAAATGATTTTATAAATTGCATTATTGCTTGGTTATTTAGTAACCAAGTATTAAAATTGGTTAGATAATATGTGTCTTTACGTGGGTACTTATAAATCAAATTTCAATAGGCAGATTTAAAAGTCATAAAT
Organism: Mytilus galloprovincialis; assembly: GCF_965363235.1. NCBI lineage: Eukaryota > Metazoa > Mollusca > Bivalvia > Mytilida > Mytilidae > Mytilus > Mytilus galloprovincialis. The sequence continues at coordinate 38,527,438 of NC_134850.1, read as the reverse complement.
GTTCAATATTATCTGTTACAAAAACTTCACCGATACTTGAAATTGGTAAGATTAATCCGAATCAAAAGAAAAATGTTCAATGAATGCAATCCATAAATATTCACACACAAACACACATTTGTTGTCTTTTGAACACCTTTCTTAAATCATTTAAACATCAGATTCATTAACAGAGTTTTATTAAAAACAAAGCTTTTCTTCCTTTGTTTTGGAGAATTGTATCAAATTGCATATTTGAATAATTATGCCAAATGAAATTATTTATTTCCCCAAAGTGAAGTACAAATAAGCGTGTTGCTTTTTTCAGGACCAAGTGGAGAACCGGAATAAATAGACGCTAAAATGCCGGTGACTTGCCGTTATAGCCAAATAGTTCTTATACACATTAAAGAAATAGAGAGATGTGGAACAAACAAACAAGACAACTACATGTATTACTGAAAGAGTGAAAATACAAACGTTACCTTCAAACTTTTAACAAGAGGAGTAATCAACAAAAGGTTCTAGTCAGAAGGAAAAGTTGAAATAAGACCACTAAAGCATCAATTCATGTAAACAAGAATGAACGACAAACCTATTATATATAAAATTATGGACTACAGGCACATTATTTGGAACTGGTATTTTAAGTAAGGGATTCTGTTCAATATGGGACAGTGATGTATTTGTATAAGTTTCAAACTATAAGCAATAATCAGAAATGAAGTTAATCCATCAAACCATGTCCATATGTTGATTGTCGCTTTGTTTTTTTAAAGTATTATAATTGGGGTTATGCCTCGTGAATTTTAAAATACACCAAGAGCGTACCTTCTTGCACTGTTAAAATGAAATAAACTCTAAAGTACATTCTTATAGTCGGTATAATTTATTATCAACAAGTCAAATAGACTGTTTTCAGTATTTATTGTTTTATAAGTACCTATGTTTTCCTTGTTAATTATTCCAGTGTTATAAAGTTAAGTGTTTTCCTGTATTGAATAATTTTGTACGTTCTATAAACTTTAAGTCTCCTTATCGAGAATAACATTTCTTGATTTGTTTTTGTCTCTGGATTGTAGTCTCTTGACTTATCTAAGGATGACATACAACATATCCCCCTTATGTCCACTTATTTGTAACAAATTACATTTTAAAGTATTGCGACGCAAAAAAATAACTTTTAAAGTTTCTTTGACTAGAAAATAAAACAACACAGTAGTTACCGTTTAAATGTATTAAGTTACATATTTATTGTTGTTTTGAAAGTGTTATCTTTAGAGATAAAAGAACTGTCATATTTCAAGTCAATATGCTATTTGCTTGTTTTGCTTTCATCTTTTTTCAATCATGAAATTGTATTACTTTACCAAAAGCTATAAATTGCAGGATAAAAAGTCATATACGTGTTTATAAATAATCTCAATTCAAACTTGTATAGCAAATAAACAAACGGACACCAGTTCTGAAGCAGAAAGTGGTTCCGAATTGCTCAATTAAGTTTACTGCGGAATTTTCTGTGAATTTGTTTGGTTTTGTTTTTCCTTTTTTTCCTTCTATACGTTTTTTTTTTAATTATTTTTGTTCAAAACTGCAAGTTATTTAGTTATCGATTGATTGGTCGGTAAATATTGAGATGAAGAACAACAATAAAAGCGATGGCCCTTTACTGTTGGCGTTGTCAAGTGTGTTTAGTAAATCTGTGTTATAAATTACAAACCGTCTTTATACCTTTTTAATGATTTTTTTTTTTCTGAATCAAAAATTAAATGAATAAAAAGACCCATCAATGAAAAATTTCAGCAACCCAAGGGTCTACTCTATATCTTCTTCGCAAGCTTAAGGCAAGGGTAACAATCCTGTCCCCTTTCGTAACCCTTGGCTAGCGAATAAGATTTTGTGTATCTATATCGATAAGAAGCTGAGCAATTTTAGTAAATTTAACCGTTTGAACTTATCATTCTCAGACATTTATATTTATATTGTATACCATATATTTCATACATAAAACATTCAATTAATAGGTAAGTTTGCATTGAAGTGTTTACGTAATATAGTGATCTATAAAGTATATGAGATATTTGATGTTGTGCATTTTTACCTAATAAAATAATCATATGTATGTAAACGTTATTAAATTGTCTTTTCTGTTATAATATAAGTGGTTTTCAAGTATATTGATATTTTAATCAATTTCATTCGTCTGTATTCAGGCTGAATAAATATACATGTATATCAGTCGCAAAGTGCATTTAACAAGACAGCGAAATAGAGTAAAATCGTAAATTTTCTGATTAAAAATTTCGAAATTTCGAATACGAGACCAATAACGACAGGTTTACAGAATCAGCGAAGTAATAGCATCATAAATTTTAATTTCATCAAAAATTATTTTAATTATGAATAGTCTTGTGTTTTGTCTTTTTCTCGGTCGCCGCAATTTGCCCAAACTTCTAGAGTAGGGTGGTTGGCTTTCAATTTTTTTTTCAAATAGACATTTTTATTCTAATGCAAGTTTAAGCACACACATTTCTCGGATGGTATTCAAATTTTCTTTATTTTGAATTAAAGTATGTTAACTACAATTGTACAAACTTCGAAATATGTAAGTAAAAACGATTTCTCACGAAAATTAGATTAAGATTTACGAAAAACGAAAATTTGGGCTATAGGTCAATGAAAAATCAACAAAAAAAAACCAACACGACAAAACCAAAAAGACATCTTTTATATCCTTTTAATTCCAGTTTTTAGAATTCTGAAAGAAGATAATTTGAATGTAAATATTTTCAGTTTTGATTCTGTTGGATTCTCGATTTGTCCCCCTGCCGAGTAAATCCATTATAAATATAACTGTCAATGATATGACATCTATCTATTGATAAAACCGTGTACTTACGACTTAAACCTTGCAACTTTAATCAACCATTTATTCTTTACAAGGATTTCTTTTCATAAATTGAAAGCTCGGTCCATATTTATTTTGTCCTTCATTTAATTAGATACAAAAATATTGACACATTCGAATTTTATTCATGTATAGAATGTCAAAATTAGAAATAAAGCAAGCAGCACTGAAATCGAACATTAACTTTTACAGTTTTGTTTTATATTGACAATTATACTACCAAAGTACAAGGATTCACTTAATAGACATACCAAAACACATTGATTCTTGGGTCTTGTTAAAGTTTCCCCGGTCGAGTATAGCAGTTTTGGATAACTTGCGTCAATGCTTACTGAACACATTTGATAGATAAGGTTACAATGCATTACCTTTGAGGATAATTGTGACACCATTCTGCATATTTAACATACCAATGTAAAATTATGTTATTGTAATTGTAAAAATTTTCATTGAACAACATCCGGATCTTAAATTTGAAAAAAAATAAGTTGTTCTCTGAATCTTTGATTTACAAATTCTAAACTAACAAGCTAACCCATAGGTTGCCGGGTATGAACCGATGCATAGTGCACAGAGTCTTACGATACGAACATTTGCACACCGTCTTCCGATATGAAGATTTGCGCATTATCTAAATTTATAAACATTGACACATGCAGTCTTACGGTATGAACATTTGTGTGTCGTCTTACTTCGTACGATATCACAATTTGCGCACTGTCTAAGCTCTGACGATATCAACATTTGCGCACCATCTATAAGCTCCTACAACATGAACATATGCGCACCATCTTACAAGATCAACATGTGCCCCTAACCTTTTTTGATTTAATTTGAAAAATGTGGGTAATTGTTACCATGTGTTTTTATTTTTACCAACTGTGGGCAATATAAATGCACAAACTTTGTACATTTTCTTTTCTTGTGTGTGTGTCCGTCATTTAGTCCATGTATTTCCTTGCAGGTCAGTATGTCGGTTTAATGTCGATACGGTTCGTTTTTCGACACGCGTCGTTCTAAATGTTTCCTTTAATGTTTGAACCCTATTGTTTAGGATTCTTTTTTAATTAAAATATAATTGTTCGGTTCTTTTAATACCACTTTGGCAAAGGTTGATATATTAATAAAAAGCGATTTCAACATCTTGTCTCTGATCTTTCATTATTATTTTATGGCATGGGCAAATATGTGGTTTTCTTACAAAACATTGGCAACATTTAATTCGTATGTCTCGCATCTTTTGTCCAAAACTTATAATTCAGTGTCGTGAAAAAACTGAATAAAACTAACATCCATCTTGAAGGGAAAGAAAACTAATGTGAAACAAACTGTGACTGGAGTCATTTTTTCTAAATATAAGAAAGAAGGAATGTTTTTCAGAAATGCACATTTTTATTTTTATGTGGAATATATTTCACTTCTTTTAAATGATAGAACACAGCATGAAGAAATTTCACTAACTTTTCAATTTTTTCAATAACACTTTAAATTTTTATGAAGATGACAACATATTTCAATAAGTGAAGATACCCCCTTTAGAGATAAATAGACATTTGTATTGTGAACCTAATCCCTCTCCAATAGAGTAACGCCTTCTGTAGATAAATACTAAGGACTTTACTTCATAGGTTTAATCAAGCTTACGTTCTTTATAAACTGGAAGTTTTAATATACAAAGTTAGTACCAAACGAAGTTACTGTTGATTAGATAAAATGAAAAGTTGTAGATATAAACTTGAAGGTTGTAGAAAATAACCTGTTCATACTCTTGTTTTATGGATCTCCTTTATTACTTACAGTTAAAGTGTTAATTTGAAAGCAGAAAAACATTAAACTTTTTCTTTTTATTGATAAATTAAAGTTTCCATATTCGCACATGTAAGGTAGCATAGTTTGTTCTGTGAGGTTTAGCATGCATGTTTGTTTAAAGGGTTGAATGTTGAAGAACCCACACTTCGTTTAAACACAGCTCAACATCTAGATGATCCTCTTCTTATTTTATTATACGTGTCCTTATCATAATTGGGAACATCTACTTCAATTTAAAACAGGCTACCTCACTGGTATTGTAGAACGTGTTTGTTAAATTTTTTTATTTTTTATTTTAATCAATTATTGATAGCTAGAAAAATGTACAGAGTTTGTTCGAAATTCTAAGTTATATTACTACTTATACATTTTACATATGCATTGTATATGCTAATTAAATCACGTTATTGCGATCAATACAAAATCTTGAGAACTGTTTAAAAGGTTATCTTATTGTTCATCTTTTAGATTTTAAAAACTGATTCATTTCAAAGCATAATTAACATTTTTGTGACATTGGAAATTTAAATTGCTTCTTTAATCGACCGAAATTTAACAAGGCGTCACCTATCAACACCAATTTCATAAGATTTTAGTTAAATGTGATTTGATACATACATCTATTCTCATTATTTGAACAAGAGGCTGTCAGAGTGACTGCAAACCGGATTATTTCAATATATATTTGTGTCCTGACATTTTTCAATATCACAAGGACCATAATTAAAGCAGCTATGAGATATACTTTGGTTCTCAAACAAAGTATGTGGATGTGGGTGTCCAAAGTCAGTAACCTGGATTAGTTTGACACCAGATAATTTTGTTGGAATCCCTATGTAACATAAAATATTGTTCATCTCCTTCATTAGACAAAATTCAATGACAATATCAGTCTGTGAAATAATGTCTCAATACACCCGAAATATAACCCCGTTTAACAGGATTAATTTTCATGTATTCATCTGTTAAATGCATTATGAAAATTTGTCCTTTCTAGACTTCATTTTATAGAGGATGACAATGTGTCATGTGACAATGTAGTCGTGAAATATTGTCTCCAAACAATATTTCATAGGACACTATTTTGCATTACACCTACATCTCTCTCATCATCGAATTGGTGCAATAATATTCACCAGTTTCAGCGTGATCCCCCTTGAGATGATTGTAACTCAAGTTATACACATATCCGTTTCCCCCAGTTCTTTTTGTTGTCCTAACAAATATTGACGTGTTTGGTTCTTAGTCAAACCTCTTCAAAGCTTTGTTTTAAATATTAATATAAGTTGATATATATAATCATGGAGGTAATTATGTATTAGTAACTTAAATTTAAAATTGTAATACAAGATAAAAACATACTGCATACGTTTCAAATATGCTATTTTCATTCTATTCCATTTATTTATTGTTAATTACTTTAATTAAGCGAAAAAAGGAAGAAACAATTCCACTTTATTATTTATTCTTTTCGTTCAACTTTCAATGACACAACACAAAAAATTGGTATGCATGATTAAAATGCTAAAATATTCTTTTTTTAATGAGATCAATCAAACTACTCGTCCTTATTTTGTTGAGGTTTTAATATTTTAAATTAAAATGTAAAATTGTACAACCAGTCTTATTAGTTTCATTTTCAAGTTCTTGAATTCATACAATTATATTAAACTTTTGATTGTCGACATTGTCAAGAACTAAAGTAAAGTAGGTGCTGAAATACTAATTCAATTCTAATCCATTCGCTAAACAAGGCACGTTTACTGCCATTAAATTCTATACGTTACTACAAAATAAGGTAAGTAATATACTCTCCTAGGAAATATAATTTTTTATTGCTGAGCAGACGATATTTGGGTTGATATCAGTTGTCACTTGTTATATTTCTTTAAAAATTGTCTTGTGCATCGTTTTGCTGAGTGATCTTTTTCAGTAACGGTTTGGTGCATTTTGTCAAAACCATTATTGGGCTAACCACTATACCATTCTGTGCAACATATTTATTGTGACTGTTTTAAAATAAGAGGTTTTTTTTTAGGGTTTGTTTATTTTATTGTTTACTTGTTGTCTCCGTGCAGGCTGACGTCTGACGTATCTGTTTGATAGTAACTGTTGTCTCAGTATCCTTGGAATATGTAATCAGAGTGAATAACTCGCTCATGCTTTAATATTGTATACCACACTATCACATAGATACGTTGCATTTTTCTAAAAGTAGAGTTAACTTTAATTGTTGTCAAAAGGCTGGTCAAGATCTTTTATAACCAAAGGTTACTGACCACAATATGATAACTGGATTTGTGTCAAAAACTTTGGAATTACTTGAAAAGTGCTTCATTTAAGAAGTAAATAGAGTTATATAGCTTAAGTGATATTTACTTAAAGATAATGTACTTTTGCAGTGTTTATTGAGCCTACTAAAGTTAATATTTTGAAACAATAAAATAATTGAAATAAAAACCTAGTTCGAAATAGTTAAAACCACTGTGTGTTCTATTTACTTTGTGACGTAAAGACGTGTGTTTTATTTATTTTGTGTCGCAAATTCTTGAGAAATAATAAAAATTATCAAAACAATAGATTTATTCAAAACATAGTTTCATATGAAAGGGTATGATGATCCTATTTGCCCTTTTGGTCATAATGTTTTTTACCTGTAGACCACTAGAACATTGAGGTATCATTATATAATCACAACCTTCAACTCCCCAAATTTCCATTACACACAATCCTCCACAATGCATATGTTTGAGTGAAACGGATGACCCCAAAGATTTGAGTATTATATCTTAAAATCGTTTGGTAGTTGTTTATGCTCTACACGAGTATAAATTTGGGTTTATGTTCTGCTTTGTTATAACTACAGCAGACAAAAAAAAGGTTGTTTCCATTATTTAGTGAACTTGTTTGTCACAATTGTATTGTAGAATTAAAAAAAGATTTCAATAAATATCATATTTGACCCAACAGGACTGTAGAAATTGTACTTATAGCCAAATATCTAACAGCTAGACAATAAACCCACTAGCTAAATGAACGTATTTGTTTTTAAAATGATCACATAATCTAGCTCACAATGTTATCATTTAACAAGGTAACAGTCTAATGCATTCAATGATATATATGCAAAAAGATGTCAAAAAGGCTTCAAATTGTAAAAAAATCGATGAATTAAAGTCCAAATTGTTGACATATATAATAATAATATCAGTAAGTATACTTCTTTTGTTTTATTTTTCTATGCACAACGTATAATTATTTTCGTGACATTAATGTTTGGTTATTGAGTCTTGGTATAGGTCAAAGACTTTATTAAAGGTGTTAAAGAAATAACTGAATACATGTAGGTTGTATGACATCTGAAATGCTGGCACTGAAATAGGTTATGATATCAAATAGTTTTTTTTTTCTGGTCATGAATATCATGTCGACTTGTCACCTTTTTTAATCATAACTATTGTGCCAGATGATTTAAAACTATGCAGTAGGCGATGCATAGACAGATAACAAATAGTACTATGTCTGTTGTCAAATACAATCTGTAATTTCCTGTTTACAAATAATTGATGCATATACTAATGTTAATGGTTGGTCAAACTTTGTTTACCAAATTAGTTAGAGCATTAACTATTTCAACAGTAACGTGTTAATGCTAAAAAATACACCATTCGTTTACCAAATTTAGTTGTAACGGTTGTAAACGGTTGTTATTTGATGTATTGGTTAGTGTTAACTTAACATATAGTTTCATTACAAATTTGTAACATTACAGTAGTAGTAACATTATTGTGTAATACGATGCATACTTAATATCTTTTTAGTTTTAATTTCAAGTTGATAGCGTTTGCTTGCTTTTCTTTCATTATACAATAATCAATATAAACATTTAAACTGATATAAAATGTCACCAATTCAACAGTCTTTGATAAAGTCCATATTAACATGTGTTAAATGATCACGAATTTTTAAAATATAGTTGAAACGTCTAACGTTGCCAAACATTTCAACCACATTAGTGTTGTCTTTGGTTATATTTATCAGCAGCGCTTAACCAATATCAGCAGCGCTTAACCAATTTCAGCAGCGCTTAAACAATATCAGCAGCGCTTAACCAATAAGTGTGCACATGAATACCTTAGCTGACTTTTTATATAATAGCGGCATTTGACTTTTTTGTTTAATTGATTAAGTTAGTGTTCATCCTGTTAGGTGACTGCAGCATGCTTTTTATATAATATAGATACACAAAGGAGAAGGTTTATGCGCATGTAAAACTTGTTTGACCCTGCCATATCATGTATCTGTACTTGGTCAGGCTTTCTGGACCATATGTTTGTTGATGTTGTTTGTCTTTGTATGTGTGCTTTTTTATACAAAAGAACTGAATGTTGGTGGTTGGTGTGGTCTCTTGTACTATTCTGTTAACATTTATATGTACTATTCATATTTGAATTTCCTATTTGAAGGATTGACTTTTGTTTAAATAAATTGCCGTTATCTAGATCATAGACCACATGCCCACATCTTGAGACAACGTTTTAACAATGAAATATATTCCTACTCATTATGATTTATCTGGCACAGGTATAATACAACTATATATGAATGGCTGGCACGCCTGGGAAATAGGTTGTATCGGGTCATTTGGCTAATTTTTTATTGAAATGTAGGTTTCAGTACTAAAATTTTTAACAATTGCATAACAATATTAAATCTAAGATAAAACATTAAGATATACTTTAAAACACATTGAAATGATTATGTATCTGTGAGGTCGAATTCCAAGGACATCTATCGCTTATCGAATTAAATTTAAAAAAGTAATGTTACAGTCACTTTGATTAAATTATTTATTTCAAAGTTTCAATAAAGATATCCAGGAATGACTGAAATAAAGTGTTTATGCAAGAATATTGGTAGCACCTGAAGCGGTCGGTTTTCAATTGCTTTTATTTTTTTGTCAGATTTGAAAATGAATAATCAGTGATTGTTGCTAACTATAGGAAAATGCAAAAATAATTGTTATTTTTAATAAAAAATGTTACAGTTAATTCATATAATACTGAGAACCACTTACAAATCTATCCATATTCAAAGAACGGTTTTATCAAATAATTTCTGACTCAGCATGTTAAATCACGGTACAAGACCTGTTGGAGTTGATAACAATATATTGCTTGATCATAAAGAGAATTATTAAGCAAAGGGCATGGAAAACAAGCAACATGAATCTTAAATGACATAAAAGGCAAACAAAACTTAATTTAAATGACATAGAATGCAAGCAAAATAAATCTGAAATGAAGATAAAAGGCAAACAAAACTATTCTGAAATGACATAGAAGGCACCAAACCCAAATCGGAAATGACATATAAGGCTATCAACACGAGTTCGAGATGACACAGAAGGCAACAAACACAAGTCTTTTTTTTTTCAGGAAAAAGTCAGGACAAACTGCAAGAGAAGGAAATGAAAATATAAAAAGCATTAAATAATAGGAGAATATTTGATAGCCTCGATTTCTCTTTTGTAAGGTTTTTACACTTTTTCATGACGGGGCTTTTTATAGCTTACTATATGGTATGGTGTTTGCTTATTGTTAAAGGCCTTGACGTGACTTGTAGATGTATCGTCAGGTGAATAGTTGTCTAGTTTGATAATCAGACACATTCTACTTATTTCCATATCCACATTCGTTGATTAAGACGTTAAATAGACACATTTCCGCATGTTTATTACAAATTCTCAACATCAACCGTTATCAAGTTATAGCCTTACAGTAAACTTCTTTAAGTAAATTTTGTGTATGTTAACTTGATTACATGTTGAATGTATATATGTTATAGGCCTTTTCAAATTTAATGTACAGTTTCATACATAGTTTGCGTGGATCTTTATCAATCCATGTTTTGTTATTCTATACATGTAGAAGGTATATAATTAATGTTCAACGTTTTCCTTGTCATGTACATCTAGTTGAATGTGTATTGAAGAAATGCTTTCCTTATAGAGTATTGATGTTCATTGAATCCGCATTTATCTTATGCTTAAGACATAACAACTACTCGACATTATTTTAAAGTGGTTTCGGTCTTTCGTTAGACTGTTTTCACTTGTTTTTGTGACATTATCATCTAACCCTTATTCTATCTTTTATACGGATATTATATAACACCTTTGTTAAAATTGGCATGATTTCAATATTTTCATTTGTACTTATTATCATATTTTAGGTAAAGATTAGAAGAGACGCATTTGTAATTGAACATATTCAGATTTTTTTTATTTTTCGTACTTTAAAAACCCTATGATATTTATATTTGTTCTCACCGGTAGTGTTTATATTTATATTCTGTAGAAAATAAAAAAAAGCGAATATATATATTGTATAATTAGGTCATATGAATGGCAGTAATGTGTGATCGCTTGTTTAAAATTAAAACTTTAAATATACGTTTTGAAGGTATAACCTCGATTGGGTTTGTTTAAATGTAGTGAAATTAACTAGTTAGTAGATAGGAGCTTACAGTTTGCTTACTTTCATATTATCGCCATGTTATTTTACAATTCTTATTCAATGTTGTCCAATTCGAAACCACTATACGCGTGTCAAGATCCCTCCAATTAGATTATTCAAATTAACGGTAGGCTCGAAAATGATCATCTAAGGCTTTACAGCATGTTCATGGATATGTGTTATAGACAAGAGGGTGTAATATTCTCCTTTTGTTTTTACTAACACCAGCACTAAAAATACTTTTCTGAGCCAAATTAAGATAGAAAAATTAAGTGACATGTTGCCTCGAATGTAGTTCCTTATTTGCTTCTACGAAATCTAGAACTTGGTTGAGAATATATTAGAAAATATTGTTACTTACAAAAATTCTATAGTCTTCCCGTTTCTAGGTTTTCTTTAACTTCTCCAAGTATACGTTACAGTTTATTCTGTATATTAAAAGTATTTGATAGATGAAATCAAACACCGGTATGTATTTTATCTTCAAGTTATATAGGCAATTTTCATACCATTTCTCACAAAACTGAATATATGTTATGTCTATTAGACTTATGCGTTTTTGTAAAATAATGGTTACATCGGTGGATGACTTTAATAAACATCAATATAAAAGCTGTATACAAAGTAATGTATACCGTTTTCTTCTGTTTTTCGCACAGTCATGAACCATTAAGAAGCAATATTTTCAAGAGAAAACATGATTCAGCAATCAATATTAACATATCAACAATAAAACCCAATTACAATTTCAGAGTTATAAAGCTTAAGTGATATTTATGACAATAGATAATGTACTGTTCGACTGTATATCGAGCCTACTTAAGTTAATATAGAAACAATATAATAATTAAAAAGAAAATCTAGTGCGAAATAATAAAATCCACTGTGTTCTATTTCCTTTTTGTCGCAAAGATTTGGGTAAATAATACAAATAAACTCATCATAATTACCAGGATTGAAATTTTATATTTACACCAGAAGCAAATTATCAAGACAATAGATTTGTTATAAACATATTTTGAAATGAAAAGAATTGAAATGATGATGTCATATTTGCCCTTTTGGTCCTAGTGCTTTACAATTGTGAAAAATGAATGAACCAAATACAAACACAATCATTTTATTCCCTAAATTTCAATCATACCCCCCCCCCCCGCGCCCCAATAAAATTATAATATAAAATAAGCTACCTATGCTATAATTAATTTGTGTTCATAAAATCCCTTATACCACATTTCAATCTCTATAGGGCTCATTTTTGCATAGAAAACATAGTTATATAAATAATGCAGAATGCAAAAACGCTGTGGGAACATATTTTAAGAACAGATTCCTCTATCAGGTCCTTACAGTTTGAAACCATAAAAAAAAATGGCAATATATATTATATCGAACATGGCAGAAATGTAGAAATTGTATTTATGGACGACGTTCAAGCAGCTACACAATTAACCCACTAGCTAGATGATTGGATAATCGCATAATCTAGCCCACAATGTTATCATTTAACAAGGTAACAGTTCAATGCATTCAATGATACATTTACATGCAAAAAAATGCTACGAAAATGATTGTTGTTTTTACAAAATCGATGAACTAAAGTCCAAATGGTTGAAATATATAATTATAATATCAGTAACTACATGTCTTTTGTTTCTTTGCACAACGTGAAATTATTTTCGTGACATTATCATTGATTATTGAGTCTTGGTTGGTATAGGTCAAAAAAGTTATATTGAAATAACTGAATACATGTAGGTTGTATGACATTTGAAATGCTGACACTGAAATAGGTTATGATATCAGATTTTAAAAAATCAGATCCTGAATATCATGTACACTTGTCATCTTTTTTAATCACAACTTTGTAACAGATGATTTAAAACTATGCAGTAGGCAATGCATGGACAGATTACAAATTATTACATGCTTGCTGTCAAATAAAATCTGAATTTTATTAATAACTGATACATATATATTTGTTTGATTTATTTTACTTCCATAATCTAACTAAGATTGCCAAGTTTATATGAGCATTTACTTATTTCAACAGGTCAAACGGTTACTGAATAATACACACAAAAAACATTTTAACCCAATTTGGTTGTTAGAGTTGGAAACTGTTGTGTAATGATTTATTAGTTGTCGTTGACAAGACGTCCAGTTTCATTTATTCGATGCATATTCAGGAAAAATAACAATTTCTGCAAAATATGTGATCGACACGGATACAGGGCTTGAAAATTGGACTTCATCTGAAAAATAAGGGTGTAATAGAAAGGGATTGGGCCATGCAACAGACCACCTACGGATCCATCAGAGAGTTGTTGCAAGTTTTTTTTAACATAAAAAGGCGTGTCAGTCACCATAGCCGAGGCATCGACTTTAACGTTGTTTGTGGCTGAGAATGAATGCATTCCGCATCGAACGAAGAAGCACCTTAATTGAAGAGAAGGTAAAAGTGAGCACTGAACATATTTAGACAAAGCTGAAATTCCTGTTTATATGTTGGTGGTATTTCAAGGTTTAAATTCTCAGTGTATTCAGAATGTGTTTCATTCTGGTCCAGTCGCCTTATTTCCGACGGAAATGCCACAGAGAAGTATAAATTTAGAACACCTACCGAAAGGGTATAATGCAAAAAGCTACAAATTCAGAATTAAAAATTTAAACCTTCGTGATGTCGACTTTGCCTCAGGAAGTCTCATATTGTCAATAACACGCTAATATGCCAATTGCTTGTTTTTAATAAAGAGAATCATTATGTATTCCACCAGATTTCAGAGGTATGAAATTACAAATTTGTAACATTACAGTAGCAGATTTTTATGTTGCTTTTTTGAGAAACAATTATCGCTAAACAGCGAATGGTAAATGGAGCTTTTCTGCCTATATTGTAAATTTATAATGGACCATTTAATAATGTTATTGTGCAATACGATGCAAAATTAATGTCTTATTAGTTTTAATCTCAAATTGATAGCGTTTGCTTGATTTTCTTTCATTATACATTAATCAATATAAACATTTAAACTGGTATAAAATGTCACCAATTCAACAGTCTTTGATAAAGTCCATAGTATCTATCATGTGTTAAACGAACATGAATTTAAAATTTCTTCAAAAAGCTTCTGTTGCCAAATATTTCAACCGCATGGTGTTGTTTTTGGTTTTATTTAGCAGCAGATTTTGACAAATAAGTGTGCTACCTTATATAAGCTATTTCTTATTTTTTAAATTAGTGGTCATCCTGTCGAATAGTTGCACTGTGCGGGCTTTTAATATCAAATAGGTTCACAAGGGGAAAAAATGTATGCGCATTTAAATCTTTAAATCCACCATATCGTATGTCTGTACCAAGTCAGGTTATCTGGATCATGTGTTTCTCGTTGTTGTTTGTCTTTGTAAGTCTGCTTTTTACGGATGAGTTGAATGTTGGAGGTTGGTATGGTCTTTACTACTGTCCTTATTATTCATGTGTATGTACTATTCATATTGGATTTTAAATTTCAGTTATATAGATCATAGACCAGATGCCGACATCTTGAGACAACGTATCATTACAATGAAAGATATTCCTAAACCATACGCTTTATCTGGCACAGGTATAATACAATACCTGAATGGCTAGCACGCCTGGGAAATAGGTTTTATCGGGTCATTTGGCTAATTTTTTTTTTGAAATGTAGGTTAAGTGCTAAAATATTTAACAATGCAAAACAATATTTAATCTAAAATAAAACATTAAAATATACTTTAAAACACGTTGAAATGATTATTTATCTGTATGGGCGAATTCAAAGGACATCTATCGCTTACCGAATTAAATTTAAAAAAACAATGTTACAGTCACTTTGATTAAATTATTTATTTCAAAGTTTCAATAAAGATATCAAGGAATGAATGAAATAAAGTTTTTATGTAAGAATATTGGTAGAACCTGAAGCGGTCGTTTTTCAATTGCTTTTCACTTTTTGTCAAAGGAGTAGGTCCGGTAAGGACCGATTTTGGCCTCAAATTTCAGATTCATCTGACGAAAGATTTTGACCACTTTTTAAACACTTAAGTGTCTATTTCATTTGATTCAATTAATTAATGTGAAAGATTTTAACTAATTTAGTCATTAAAAACGTGCCGATTCAAGCTTAAATATGAAAAATCTACCAAATATGCCAAAAAATGTCACTTTTCAGATGGTTTTTGTCAAAAATGAAAGTGGCCGCATCCGTGTTCATCCTCAATCTTTATATATGTTATGTATTATCATCAAATACAACTTACTTTTCAATATTTAGGATGAACACGAATGCGGCCACTTTTGTTTTACAGGGAAACCGTCTAAAATTTAACTAAAATGCTAGAATTATGAAGATTTCAGTAATTTAGCATGACTAATTGGTGCTAGTACCCGATATATGTGCATTGTATTGTAAAAAAACAGCCCATATTTATGTAGCAGAAGCATTCTACTGTCCAGTAAATAACTAAAAGTTTACATTTTAACAATTTTGTAAAACTGCTATAATTTGGGGCCAAAAGGGGGTCTCACTGGACCTACACCAAATTTGAAAATGAATAATCAGTGATTGTTGCGAAATATAGGAAGATACGAAAATGAACGTTATTTTGAATAAAAAATGTTACA
This sequence comes from Mytilus galloprovincialis, assembly GCF_965363235.1. Classification (NCBI taxonomy): domain Eukaryota; kingdom Metazoa; phylum Mollusca; class Bivalvia; order Mytilida; family Mytilidae; genus Mytilus; species Mytilus galloprovincialis. The sequence continues at coordinate 38,511,579 of NC_134850.1, read as the reverse complement.
GTTAATTCCATATAATACTGAGAACCACGAACAAATGTATCCATATTCAAAGAACGGTTTTATAAATTTATTTCTGACTCAGCATGTTCAAATGAATTTTGAAAACGGAAGACCGATATCAAAGATTCCTTACATCGAATTAATGAAATCTAAAAATCGATTATCCAAGTCAGGTATGGTTCTAATAATTCCTTGACGGATTTAAGAATAATGCAATGTAAATAAACTATTGAAGCTAAATTTTATCAGCGCATACGACCTGTGGGAGTTGCTTGCAAAGAGAATTATTAAGATTATGAAATGGCATAGAAAGCAAAATGACTCTTAAATGATATAAAAGGCAAGCAAAACTATTCTAAAATGACATCGAGGGCAAGAAAAACGAATTTGAAATGACATAGTCGGCAAACAAACCATTTCTGAAATGAAATTGAAGGCATGCAAAACGAATCTAAAATGACATATAAGGCAAAATCAGGACAATAAGCAAGAGAAGCAAGAAAATATCTAAATCATAAAATAATTAGAGCATTTTTTGCAAATTGTCACACTTTGTCATGACGGGGCCTTTTATAAGTTACTACAGGATACGGCGTTTGCACATTGTTGAAGGCCTTAAAGTAACTTGTAGTTACAGTTGTTTCTTGGTAGACAGTTGTCTTGTTTGGTAATCAGACCTACTCTCCCTATTTTCATATTCATATTCGTTGATAAAGACGTTAATTTATACACATTTCTCTAATGTTTATTACCAACTCTGTCAACCTTTTATCCAGTTATAGTATTATACTTAACTTCTTCAAGCATTTTTTCTGGATGATAACTAGATTACATGTATTTTCGTTAGGTGTGTAATGAAATTGACCTTTCAAACATTTATGTGCAGGTTGATACATATTCGCGTGGATCTTTATCAAGATATTTCTGTTTTGTTATTCTATACATGTAGAAGGTAAATAATTAAAATTCAACGTTCTCCCTTCAATGTATATCTAGTTTAAATTACATTGAAGAAATATTTTCCTTATGGAGTGTTAATGTTCATAAAATCAGCATTTCTCTCATACTTAAGACATAACAGCTACTCGATTTTATTTTAAATTTGTTCCTTTCTTTCGAAAGACAGTTTTCACATGTTTTTGTGACATTATCATCTAACACTTACCCTATCTTTTATACGGATATTATATAAAACCTTTGTTAAAATTGGCATGATTTCAATATTTTCATTTGTACTTATTATCATATTATAAGTAAAGATTAGAAAAGACGCATTTGTAATTGAACACAGTGATATTTTTGTATATTTTATTATTCTAAGTTGCATGTTATTCAAACCTATGATATTTATATTCTGTAGAAAATCAAAAAGCAAATATGTATATTGTATAATTAGGTCCCATGAATAGGAGTTACGTGTGATCGCTTGTTTGAAATTAAAATTTAAATATACGTTTTAAAGGTAACTTTATTGGGTTCATTTAAATGTAGTAAAACTAACTAGTTAGTAGATACGAGCATAAAGTTTGCTTACTTTAATTTATCGCCATGTAATGTTTCAACTCTTATTCATTTTTTTTTTAAATTTGACACCACAGCGATACGATTTTCAAGGCTATTAAGATTAAACGTAGAATGATGAATGGACATAGATATTGAAAGCTGTGCAGCATGAACACAAGTGTGTGTAAAGATCAAGAATACAATAGAAAAATTGTTGTATTTCTACCTTGTTGATTACTAACAATAGATTATAAAAAAAACTACACTGTGGTGAAATTAGAGAGAGAGAGAAAAATGAAGGTGACCTTCTACCTCGAACGCCTGTCCTTGGTTGTTTCTACACGTAAATGAGAAGACTATTTAGTATTTAAACTATTGTATACCATAAAAACCGAGATAAAACCAATGTACTTCTTGTTATGATATATTATCAGTACATATATATTCTTTACATTAAAAGTATATTCGGTAGATTCATTTCAGATGAAATCAAACATTTGGTATGCATTTAACTTAATCAAGAAAATGATGATCTGGGTTTATAAATATCAAGACATTGTCACTTCTCCCAAAATTAAATATTTGTTTTGCTTTCTGGAGAAGTATAATCTAAATAAAATTCCTTAATCAAATGCAAAACAAAATTGTGGAAGTATGTTTGTATTTTTATTATAACGTCGGTCACCTTGTCACATCAACATAAAAGCTGTATACAAATTAGTATACATTATTTACTTCTGCTTTTATAATAAAAAAAAACTTTATGAAGCGTATTGAAACCATGAAGCTGCAATTAAAATAATCTAGCCCTCCATGTTATTATTTAACTAACTAACAGTCCAATGCATACAATCAATGAAACATGCGGAAAGCTGTCAAAAAATGTTACAAAGGTATTACTTTTTGCATGAAACTGTTGAATCAAATTCCAAATTATTGATATATATACATCAATGATCATAACAAGATAATTACCATATCAGTGACTAAATGTCTCTTTTTCTATGTATAACATATAATTATATTTGTGAAATTAAGGTTTGGTTATTGGTATAGGTCAAAACCTTTAAGGTGTTAAAGAAATAATTGAATAGCATGAATACATGAAGGTTGCATTATGTCATCTGTAATACTGGCACAGAAATAGGTTATTAAATAAAATATTTTTTTCTGGTCATGAATATCATGTAGACTTGTCATCTTGTTTAATCATATTTTTCGTACCAGATGATTTAAAACTTATCAGTAACCGATGCATGATAGACAGATTACAAATAGTAAGATATCTCTATTGTCAAATAAAATCTCTACTTCGTTGTTTACAAATAATTGATCAATATACTTATGTTTGGTCCACCTTGTTTACCAAAATTATAAGAGCATTAATTATTTCAACAGGTCAAACGGTTATTGGTTAATGCTAGAAAAAACACAATATGTTAACCCAATTTGGTTATTACGGTTGTAAACTGGTGTATTAGTTGTTGTTCGTACAGTTTTAATTATCCAATGCATATTCAGGACAAATGCACAATTCTGGGATCTAAACGGATACAGGGCTGGAAAATATGAACATCCACTAGAAAATAAGGTTCTAATAGAAAGCGGTAGAGATTTTGCCCTGCAACAGACAACATACGGAGTCCTTAGAGAGTTGTTGCAAGGTTTCTTCAACATACATAAACCGTGTCATTCATCATAGCAGAGTCGGCGGATTTAACGTCTTATGTGGCTGAGAACGTATGGATTCCGCTAAAGGAACGAACAATCCCTTTGATTGAAGCGAAAGTAAAAGTGGGATTCTGATTCGGGACGCCCCTTTTGTTGTCTTTGACGGAAAGCCGCGAAAAATATAAATTTAGAACACCCACCGAAAGGCTAATAATATTAAGAGCTAAAAAGCAACAAATCCAGAATTCAAGATTTAAATCTTTCAGAGGTCGACTTTGCGTTAGCAAGTCATATATTGTAAATAACACGCTCAATTGCCAATTGTTTGCTTTCAATAAAGAAAATAATTTTGTATTCCGCGAGATTTCAGAGGTATGAAATTACAAATTTGTTACATTATAGTAGCAGATTTTTTATGTTGCTTATTTGGAGAACAGTTATCGTCAGACAACAAATGGTATATGGAGATGTACTGCCTTGATTGGAAGGTTATAATGGACCATTTAATAACTTTATTGTATAATACGATGCATAAATAATGTCTTATTGGTTTTAATCTCAAATTGATAGCATTTGTTTGATTTTCTTTCATTATTCATTAATCAATATAAACGTTTAAACTGATATAAAATGTCACCAATTCAACAGTCTTTGGTAAAAGTCCATATTATGTGTCAAACGAACACGAATTTAAAATATTGTTGAAATGTCATCTGTTGACTAATATTAAGAGTCAACCGCATCGGTTTTTTTTTATTATTTAATTTGATTTAACAGCAACGTTTGACCAACAAGTGCGCACGAGTATACCTTAGAGCTCTAGCTTCCTGTAGTAGAGAGCACATTGAGATACTTTTATATAAATTGAAGCTTTTAACGACGTTGACTGGCTATACAGGCCTTGCATGGTCGGTCTTTCCCTTTTTTTTTTTTTTTAGTTTGCTGTCTTTTATTTCCCTGGGAAATTGTTCACTGTAGTGTTCATCCTGATAGCAGCTGCATTATGCAATACCTGAATGGCTGGCACGCCTGGGAAATATGTTTTATCGGGTCATTTGGCTAATTTTTTATTGAAATGTAGGTTTCAGTACTAAAATATCTAACAATTGCATAACAATATTAAATCTAAGATAAAACATTAAGATATACTTTAAAACACATTGAAATGATTATTTATCTGTGAGGTCGAATTTCAAGGACATTTATCGGTTCTCGAAGTAAATTTTAAAAGCAATGGCATAGACACTTTGCTTAAATTATTTATTTTAAAGTTTGAAAAGAGTTACAAATGAATGACTGAAATAAATGCAAAAATGAACAATCAGTGATTATGATTGTTGCCAACTATAGAAACATGTAATAAATGAACGTTATTTTGAATAAAGAATGTTACAGCATATTCAATTTAATACTGAAAACCACTAACAAATTTAGAAGAAGAAGGTATATAATTAATATTCAACGTTCTCTTTTCGATGTATATCTAGTTTAATTTACATTGAAGAAATTTTCCTTTATGGAGTGTTAATGTTCATTGAGTCCGCATTTCTCTCATAATTAAGAAATAACAGTTACTCGATTTTATTTTAAAGTGGTTCGGTTCTTTCGTTAGACTGTTTTCACATGTTTTTTTTATGAAATAAGCATCTAACCCTTATCCTATCTTTTATACCGATATTATATAACACCTTTGTTAAGATTGGCATGATTTCAATATTTTCATATGTCCTTTTTATCATATTATAAGTAAAGATTAGAAAAGACGCATTTGTAATCGAATACAGTGATATATTTGTATATTTTATTATTCTTAGTTGCATGTTATTCAAACCTATGATATTTATATTTGTTCTCAACGGTAGTGTTTATATTTATATTCTGTAGAAAATCAAAAAGCAAATTTGTATATTGTGTAATAAGGTCCCATGAATGAGAGTTACGTGTGATCGCTTGTTTGAAATTATAATTTTGAATAAATAAAGGCAACAGTAGTATACCGATGTTCAAACTCATAAATCCATGGACAAAAAAACAAAATCGGGGTAACAAACTAAAACTGAGGGAAACGCATTAAATATAAGAGGAGAACAACGACACAACACTACAATGTAACACACACAGAAACGGACCAAGCAACAGACAAAATCCCACGAGAATAACAAATATAACATCAAAACCAAATACATGAATTTGGGATAGACAAGTACCTTGACACGTCTTGTCGCAATGTGAATTTACACTCAAAAATAAGAGAAAACAAACGACGCAACGTTAAAATGTAACACATACAGAAACGAACTATAATATAACAATGGCCATATTCCTGACTTGGTACAGGACATTTTTAAAGAAAAAAATGGCGGGTTGAACCTGGTTTTGTGGCATGCCAAACCTCCCCTTTTATAGCCATGTGAAATATAACATTAAGATGACAACTCAACACTACAGGACTACAATATAAATAAATTGGAGAATACAATTGACAAAGAAACACACGAACAACAGCCAACAAAAGGCAACACGTTGAACATTTTAATACGCCAGAAGTGCATTTTATCCACACAAGATCGACTAGTGATGCCCAGATACAAAAGTTTGAAAGCCGAAACAAGCACAAAGTCGAACAGAATATACGTTTTAAAGGTAACCTCAATTGGGTTTGTTTAAAAGTAGTAGCATTTACTAGTTAGTAGATAGGAGCTTAATACAGTTTGCTTTCTTTAATATTACTGCCATTTCTTATTCATTTTTGTCGAATTCAAAACCACCATACGTGTTACGTCCCACCTTCCTATATAGTTATATATAAACTAGAATTCAAATTAACCGAAGACTCATAAATGAACATACAAGGCTCTAAAGCATGTGCATGGGTATGTGTAATAACCGAGAGAAAGGGTGTAATATTTCTTTTAACTAACACTAGCAATACAAACACTATACTGAGCTAATTTAGAGAGAACAAATGTATGGCATGTGGCCCCAATTTTAGTTCCTTATTTGCTTCTACAAAACATAGAAAATGATTAAGAATTTAAACTATTGCTACTTACAAAAAATCTATATTCTTCCTCGTAACAGTATATTCTGGGTTTTCATTAATTTTTCCAAGTATATTTTCAGTTATTCTATATATTAAAAGTATTTGGTATAGATACATATATAATAGATCAATTCAAGCCCCGGTATTTATTTTATTCTTTCAAGTTTAATGGGTACTTTTCATATCATTTCTCCAAAAATTGAATATATGTTTTGCCTTTTAGATTTATGCGTTTTCCCGGAGAAGTATCAAAATAAAAATTCTTCAGAAGCAAAACTAAATAATATATTTTTGTCAAATGATGGTAACGTCGGGACCGGATTTGCTAGACATCAATGTAAAAGCTGTAGATCTATACAAAGTATTTTATACTGTTTTCTTCTGTTTTTTTCGCACAGTCATGAACTATTAAAGAAGCAGTATTTGCAAGAGAAAAACATGATTCAGCAATCAATAATACATATTACCAATAAAACTTAATTACAATTTCAGATTTATGTCAATTAAAATGAATTAAAAGGAATTTCAGTAGAGCGAAACCCACACGTTGTATTGAATACAAAAGGGGTTTTCTTTAGGGTTGACGTATCTTGGTTGGTAGTTGTCTCATTCTCTTTATTACATATGAACAGAGCAAGTTACTCGCATTTGGTGTCACATATTATACCATCTTAGAATTGAAATAGATTACTTTGCATTTTTCTATAAAGCAAAGTAGAGATATCTTTGATTATTGTGGAAAGGCTGGTCAAGATCATTGATATCCAAAGGTAACTGACCACCATATGTTATTGATTGGAAGAGATTCCTCTATCAGGTCCTTACAGTTTGCAATCATAGAACTCGACCCTGAGAAATTTACACTTGTGAACTTACTTTGTAAAAATTTCGTTGTTTTAATTAATTGAATAAAAAAAATGCAATATCTATTATATTGAACATGACAGGACTGTAGAAATTGTATTCATAGACGACGTTCAAGCAGCTAGACAATTAACCTACTAGCTAGATGATTGGATAATCGCATAATCTAGCCCACAATGTTATCATTTAACAAGGTAACAGTTAAATGCATTCAATGATACATGTATATGCGAAAAAATGCTACAAGAATGATTGTTGTTTTTATAAAATCGATGAATTAAAGTCCAAATTGTTGAAATATATAATTATAATATCAGTAACTACATGTCTTTTGTTTCTTTGCACAACGTGAAATTATTTTCGTGACATTAATCATTTGTTATTGAGTCTTGGTTGGTATAGGTCAAAAAAGTTTTATTGAAATAACTGAATACATGTAGGTTGAAATGCTGGCACTGAAATAGGTTATGATATCAGATATTTTTTTCTGATTCTGAATATCATGTTGACTTGTCATCTTTTTAAATCACAACTTTGTAACAGATGATTTAAAACTATGCAGTAGACGATGCATGGACAGATTACAAATTATTACATGCTTGCTGTCAAATAAAATCTTAATTTTATTGTTTACAAATAACGGATACATATACATTCGTTTGATTTATTTTACTTCCATAATCTAACTTAAATTGCCAAGTTTATAAGAGCATTTATTTATTTCAACAGGTCAAACGGTTACTGGTTAATGCACACAAAAGAAAACATTCGTTAACCCAATTTAGTTGTTAGAGTTGTAAACTGTTGTTAATTGATGTATTTGTTGTTGTTGACTTCACGTCAAGTTTCAGTTATTCGATGCATATTCAGGACAAATTTACAATTTCTGCAAGGTATGGATCGATACGGATACATGGCGGGATATTTGGACTTCCACTGAAAAATAACGGTGAAATAGAAAGGGGTAGGGTCATGCAACAGACCACCTACGGATCCATCAGAAAGTTGTTGCAAGGGTTCTTTCACATAAAGAAAGCGTGTCAGTCACCATAGCCGAGACATCGGATTTAACGTCGTATGTGCATGAGAATGTATGCATTCCGCTTAACGAACGAACAACCACTTTAATTGAAGCGAAAATGAAAGTGAGATCTACACATGTTAGGACAAAGCTGAAATTCCTGTTTTATATGTTTGTGGTATTTCAAGGTTTAATTTCTCAGTAGATTCAGAATGTGTTGCGTTCTGGTCCCACTTTCCTTATTTCCGACGGGAATGTCACGAAGAAGTATAAATTTAGAACACCTATCGAAAGGATATAATGCAAAAAGCAACAAATCTAGAATTAAAGATTTAAACCTTTGTGGGGTCGACTTTGCCTCAGGAAGTCTTATATTGTCAATAATACGCTCATTTGCCAATTGTTTGGTTTTAAAAAAAATGTATTCCACCAGATTTCAGAGGTATGAAATTACAAATTTGTTACATTACAGTAACATATTTTTATGTTGCTTATTTAGAGAATATTTATCGTAAGACAACGAATGGTATATGGAGCTTTTGATAATTTTTGCCGAGATTGTAAATTTATAAATGAACATTTAATAACTTAATTGTGTAATACGATGCATAATTAATGTCTTTTTAGTTTTAATCTCATAGCTTGATAGCATTTGCTTGATTTTCTTTCATTATACATTAATCAATAATAAACATTTAAACTGATATAAAATGTCACCAATTCAACAGTCTTTGATAAAGTCCGTATTAAGATGTGTTAAGCGAACACGAATTTTAAAATATCATTGAAAAGTCTTCCATTGACAAATATTTCAACCGTATCGGTGTTGTTTAGAATTTATTTAGCAGCAGTGTTTAACAAACAAGTGTGCATATGGCTCCCTTAGCTAGCTCCTTGTATAGTAGTAGTATTGGCCTTCTTTGTTTCATTGTTTAAGTTAATGTGCATCCTGTTAGGTAGCTGCACTGTGCAGGCATTTTATATGATATAGATAGACAAACGAGACGTTTTATGCGCACGTGAAACTTGTTAGACCCCATCATATAATGTGTTAATACAAAGTCTAGCTATCTGGACATGTTTTTCCTTGTTGTTATTCTTTAATTTGTATGTCCAGATTTTTCGAAGGACTAGCACTTTTGTTTTGAGTGGTCTTGTACTGCCCAATATGTTTTTGGTAATACTGTTGTCCTTTGTATGTACTACTACTGTTGGATTTCCAAATTTTAGGTATTGACTTTTGTTTTGTTTTACATAAATTTCCGTTATGTGCGGCATATACCAAATTGCGAAATCTTGAGACAACTTTATAACAAAGAAAGATACTCCTACTCAGTACGCTTTATCTGGCACATGTATAATACAATACCTGAATGGCTGGCACGCCTGGGAAATAGGTTTTATCGGGTCATTTGGCTAATTTTTTATTGAAATGTAGGTTTCAGTACTAAAATATTAAATCTAAGATAAAACATTAAGATATACTTTAAAACACATTGAAATGATTATCTATCTGTAAGGTCGAATTCCAAGGACATCTATCGCTTAACGAAGTAAAATTAAATACCAATGCCATAGTCACTTTGCTTCTATTATTTATTTCAAAGTTTGCATAAAGATATCAATGAATGATTGAAACAAGTGTTTAAGAAAGCACCTGAAGGAGTTTTCTTTCTATTACTTTTCAGTATAATTTTTTTTTGCTTTTTGGCAAATGTGAAAATGAACAATCAGTGATTAATGCCCACTACATGCACTATCTATACATTAATATGAAAATGGACGTTATTTTGAATAAAGAATGTTACAGTATAACCCATATGAGAACTACCAACAATTTCATCCATATGCAAAGAAAGGGTTTTATCAATTAATTTCTGACTCAGCATGTTCAAATGAATTTTTTAAAACTGATGACCAAGATCAAAGTTTTCAGAGCTTCTTGCATCGAATAAATGAAATCTAAAAAATCGATTACACAGCGTCAGGTATGGTTTTTATAATTCCGGGACAGATTTTAGAATAATGCAATTTGCAAATAAACTATTGACGGTAAATGTTATCACGGCATGAGACCTGTTGGAGTTGAGAACAACTTATTGATTGATTACAAAGAAAACTATTTAGATGTCTGAAATGGCATAGAAAGCAAACCACATGAATTTTAAGTAACATAAAAGGCAAGCAAAACTATTGTGAAACGACAAAGAAGGCAAGCAAAACTATTCTGAAATGACATAGAGGACAAGAAAAACGAATCTGAAATGAAATAGAAGGCAAAATCAGGACAATAAGCAAGAGAAGCAAGAAAATATCTAAAGCATAACATAATTAGAGCATATTTGATAACGTCGATTTCTCTTTGGCAAATTGTCACACTTTGTCATGACGGAGCCTTTTATAAGTTACTACAGGATACGGCGTTTGCACATTGTCTTAAAGTAACTTGTAGATACAGTTGTTCCTAGGTAGAAATTTATCTTGTTTGGAAATCAGACCTATTCTCCCTATTTTCATATTCACATTCGTTGATAAAGACGTTAAACTACTCTTTTCTCTAATGTTTATTATAAAATCTGTCAACCTTTTATCAAGTTATAGTATTATACTAAAATTCTTCAAGCATTTGTTTTGAATGATAACTAGATAACATGTATTTTCGTTAGATGTGTAATGAAATTGGCCTTTCCAAAATTTATGTGCAGTTTGATATATATTTTGCGTGGGTCTTTATCGATACTAGTATCTTTCTGATTTGGTATTATTTACACGAAGAAGGTGTATAATTAATATTCAACGTTCTCCCTTCGATGTATATCTAGTTTAATTTCCATTGAAGAATTCTTTCCTTATTGAGTATTAATGTTCATTGAATCCGCATTGCTCTCATACTTTAGACATAACAGCTACTCGATTTTATTTTAAAGCGGTTCGGTTCTTTCGTTAGACTGTTTTCACATGCTTTTATGAAATTAGCATCTAACCCTGATTCTATCTTTTATACGGATATTATATAACACCTTTGTTAAAATTGGCATTATATCAATTTTTTCATTTGTACTTAATATTATCATATTTTAAGTAAAGATTAGAAAAGACGCATTTGTAATTGAACACTGTGATATATTTGTATATTTTATCATTCTTAGTTGCATGTTTTTTCAAAACTAAGATATTTATATTTGTTATCAGCGGTAGTGTTTATATTTATTTTCTGTAAAAATTCAAAAAGCAAATATGTATATTGTGTAATTAGGTTTCATGAATGGAAGTTACGTGTGATCGCTTGTTTGAAATTATAATTTTAAATATACGTTTTAAATGTAACCTTATTATGTTCATTTAAATGTAGTAAATTTTACTAGTTAGTATATGTGAGATTAAAGTGTGCCAACTACAGTGGCGGATCAAGAAATTTTAAAAAGGTGGGCCCACTGGCTACCTAAGAGGGGGCCTGCTCCCATCATGCTTCAGTGATTCCGTATATAACCAACCAAATGTTTTCCTCAAAAAGGGGGGGGGGAATTTGAATACACCGTGATAAGATCATTCAAAGTTAATTATAAATAAAATATAATTCAGATTTAACTGATAAACACGTGTTACTTATTCTTTAGGTTTCTATGTTGTGTCATGTGTACTATTGTTTGTCTGTTTGTCTTTTTCATTTTTATCCATGGCGTTGTCAGTTCATTTTCGATTTATGAGTTAGACTGTCCCTCTGGTATCTTTCGTCCCTCTTTTATTATTAGTTTCATGAATCTGAAGCGCATTTCTTGTTTAACCTTCTTTATGCACGCTCAAAGGAGAGTATTTGGTAGTCAAGGATGAGTAAGATCCGAAACAGTTGAAGCTATATAACAAAAAAGGACCTTGAGTACATCTAAGGTCATTTATGATTGGATTTCCCTTGCTGTTTTCCACCGGAATCAGAATACTGCACTGTGGTGAAAAAAAATGTAGAAAATAACGTGACATTTTACCTCGAACGCCTTTACTTAATTGTTTCTACGTAAATGAGAAGACTATTAAGTATTTAAACTATTGTCAACCATAAAAACCTATTTACTTCCCGTTATATTATATCCTGATTTCACATGTCTCAGTACATGTAAATTCTTTACATTAAAGTATTCGGAAGATTCATTTTAGATGAAATCAAACATTGGTGTGCATTAAACTTATTCCAGAAAACGATGATATGGGTTCTTATGAAAGCTTTGTCACTTCTCCCAAAGTTAAAAATTATTATCTACATAATTATCAGAGGTACCATGCTTATAATTTAAAAAAATGTTTCAAATGCAAAACAAAGTTATGGTATAGAATGATTGCATTTTTAATCTAACGTCGGTCGCCAAACATCAGTATAAAACCTGTTTACATATTAGCCCTGTAGTATACAACGTTTTCTTTTGTTTTTATATGAAAAAATGAACCTGTAAGAAGGGTATTATATATTCAAGGGAAAACATGATGTTGCAATTTATATATTTACAATAAAACCCAATTAAGATATTTAGATTTATATCAATTAAATGTAGTGAAATGAATTTCATTAGAGCGAAACACACACGTTGTATTGAAAACTAAATATTATTCTATTAAGTAAACCACATATACCTCTTACAATTCTACACCAATGTGGTAAAGATAACAAAACCATGAAAATTTACATTAAATATTTTAAACTTAAACGAAGTGGAGATGCTAGGCATTGTCATTTATACCTGTAATGAAATGACTATCTTGTATCATTTTTAAATCAATTTCATTTGAACCGACATGCGATTGCGTATATTAAGCTTAAATTGAATTTATAAATCAATTTCATTTTATAGTGCATGCATGTATCAGAGATATATACTGTATATTATAAAAAAAAAAGTAAAATCATAAAAATACTGAACTCCGAGGAAACTTCAAAACGCAAAGTCCCTAATCAAACCGCAAAATCAAATGATAAAACACATCAAACAAATGGACAACAACTGTCATATTCCTGACTTGGTACAAGTCATATATATGTCTCTGCATATATCAAGCCTTATTGAAAAGTAAGCAGCACAAATGAAAATAAATTTAGAGTCTTACCACTCTGTGTTTCTCTGCATGTTTTTTAGGCTTTGGTTTATTCTTCATCCAGTAGCTAGTTTCCTTATCTAATAGTGTATCCTTTTGGTCACTGTATCCATTGATCATTCCATTTGAGTTGCAGTCTCCGTACCCAGTCATGACTGTGTCAAAGTTGCACTCCATATCATAACTGTCCCCTCATATAAATACTACTTAAAAGTCAATTCAACCATCCTGCACTATATATAACCGATTTTAAAGTGTATAACACTCATTGGACCGCATACAACATTTTACGTTCGTAGCTGATAACCGATAATTCATAAATATTAAACCTACATAAAATCGTTCAAATACCTGTGATAGAATCTACAGAAAAACAAACCACTTTGAATATTGATTGATCTCATACATGACAGGTATGAATTAAAACGACACGTCAAAATTGTCTTTTAATCCGTCATAAGGTCCAAGAACTTTAATATATATAAACAGAATACCTATATGTGTATTGAATAAAGGTATTGAAATAATTGCTTTAAAATATGAAAATTAACATTGTTGGTACAAAAGATTATTTTTGGTGTAATATCGTAGTGTAAATGTGTTGAATTCTGTTTCTTAAGCCTGTGAAAACAAATTGAATACCAGCCTAAAAACTAAACACTAATAAAGGTTAAAAGATCAAAAGTTGATCTTTTATAAAAAGAAGTTTGATGTCATCCTATTATAAACAAAATAAATATATAGAGTATATTTTTAAGGCTATATAAAAAAAAATATTCAAAACGAAAAAGATTTCATCAATTGAAAGGCTGTTCGTGAAAAAGTTATGGATTTCTCCAATATTTTTTTTTTATGATTTCTTGTATTTCAAATGACGACAATCAAAAATACCACAAATTACAAATGATATGGTTCTTGCTGATTAAAATGATAAAATTGTCAATGTATTCCTTATACCATATATGGCATACAATTAAAATATATTAAATACTTTTGCTGAAGTAATAACAATCATGCTCAATTTTCTGGGTATTTGAAGAAAAAAATTAACTCCTCACACGATTGCGATGACTTGGCATATGCTCTCATGGCCATTGTCTTTGTGTTCGTCTTTTCATTTCCATTATCTCTTCTGAATATATGAAGCCACATTGATCTAATTTTGACAAAAATAATATAAAGACATCTTTTATACAACAATATTAAATTCGGCTTTCGCTGAGAAAATAAATGACCACCAGAAGTAAATTAGTATACAGATAGTCAGATTTCAAATTTAAGCACTTAAAAACTTTTACTACAACATGTAATTCAGTTTCAAGCCTATTCCATGTATGGTTTTCATTCAGTTTACTTTCGGTTCTTTTTGGTTTTATCAGCAACTCACCAAGCGCTTTTGATAGGCTGTGGACTTTGAAAAATGTTCACACATCGTTGTCAATATAATGGAATTGTATGAGACTGTCATACAAGTGAGATGTTTAGCTAGCTATAAAACCAGGTTTAATCCACCATTTTCTACATAAGAAAATGCCTGTACTAGGAACATGACAGTTGTTATCAATTCGTGTGGTATGTTTAAGTTTTTGAGTTTGCCATTTTATTAGGGACTTTCCGTTTTGATTTTTTCTCGGCGTTTGGTATTTTTGTGATTTTAATTAATTTTTGTCCAACCGGCATGATAAGTTCCCAATTGATAAATGATGCAGTTAAACAAAATCAAAGGTTCTGGACAACGCTCTCAATGAAAGTTTACCAACGATGCCATTGTTTCATTTCTTTTGTTATCTTTGGTTATACAAATGCACGTTATATGTTCAGTGACATGAACTCTCGGTGAATCTATAGAACCGAAAAACTGAAATCTAACTAGTTTTTAGGCCGATGGTGTCTTTTTCGTAATATATATTTGGCAATTGTAGAACTCATAAAAATCTGCACTAGCTGTTTTAGTATTTCTTTGTTTTCATTCCAGCATTCATTATTACGAACAAGGACATTTCGCCTATTTGTAGCTATCTTAACAAGCCCAGGGGTATCGTCTTAGAGTCTCTATTGCATGCGAATCAATAAGGCAAAATATCTTGTTCTCGAGATAAAATGCATAATTGCAAACTAGATTTATAAAACGACGTCGTAACATTAAAAATCAATACTTCGGGTTCCTAGTTCGTCGCATGTTCTTATATATTTGATGAATCGAGTGGAAGAGAAGCCCACGTGCACACTTTATATAATCAAAACATGTACTTTTATTTCTATTTCGGAACTGTCGGTAGATGCTATGTTGCTTGAAATAATGGTCATTGTTATTTGATGGTGTTGTAATCACGGATACACAGTCTTGAAACTTTAAAAAAATTGACAGCTTACGATCAATTCTTAACTATAAAAAGAAAAAACGATTACTCCTTAGTTTAGACAAATGAAGGAATTTTCGTGAAAGTAAATGATTTGGGGTTACGTTGACAATTCCATATACACCCATCTTAGGCCGTGAAAAATACAATTGCAATTTTTCTCAGTGTTCTGATCTCATTCATACCGTAATACCCGCAATACCCTTCCCTTTGTTTAAGCAAACCTACTAATTGCACTTAAATTGTTAAAGGGTTAAAACATACAGTGCCTGATTGCACATAAAGATTAGCCTAATATAACCATTACAAATGTGAACTTTAAACAATAAAATGATAAAGGTGCAGAATTTGCATACCTACACATTAAGTACTTTAAAACTTTTCTCTACTGTAGTACATTTTGTAGCTGTATTATATACTATACCAATAACTATTATCATGAAATAATGTATGTGTAATTATAAACGTGTCTTTTGATACATTTTGGAGCTTCTTGATATTGCGTCCAAAATTTGCACATCTGCGAAGCATCGCGTCATTAAAAAGAGGCTCTCAAGAGCCTGAATCGCTCACCTGGTAAACAATGCCTTCGGCCATGTTTTTTGACGAAATAGAAAATAAAACACAAACTTTATTTTATACACCCTACTGATCATTCAAATGAAGTTTGGTTGAATTTGGTTGAGTAGTTTTAGAGGAGAAGATTTCTTAAAGTTAGCAAATATGATGAACAAATTGTGAAAAATTGTCATTAAAGGACAATAACCCCTTAAGGGGTCAATTGACAATTTTGGTCATATTAACTTATTTGTAGATCTTACTTTGCTGATCATTTTTGCTGTTTACAGTTTATCTTTATCTATAATAATATTCAAGATAATGACCAAAAACTGCAAAACTTCCTTAAAATT
Source organism: Mytilus galloprovincialis (assembly GCF_965363235.1). Classification (NCBI taxonomy): domain Eukaryota; kingdom Metazoa; phylum Mollusca; class Bivalvia; order Mytilida; family Mytilidae; genus Mytilus; species Mytilus galloprovincialis. Next base: position 38,495,124 of record NC_134850.1, on the reverse strand, counting down.
ACCAATTAAGTGGCAGCAACCCAACAATGGGTTGTTTGATTCATCTGAAAATTTCAGGGCTGATAGATCTTGACCTAATGAACATTTTTACCCCCCTGTCAGACTTGCTTTAAATGCTTTAGTTTTTGAGATATAAGCCAAAAACTGCATTTGACCCCTATGTTCTATTTTAAGTAACGGCGGCCATGTTTTTTGACGGATCAAAAATCGAAGCACAAACTTTGTGCAGGATAATCTAAGGAACAATCATGCTAAGTTTCATCCAAATCCATTCAGTAGTTTCAGAGGAGAAGATGTTTGAAAAATTGTTAACGACGACAGACGACGACGACGGACGCCAAGTGATGAGAAAAGCTCACATTTCCTTTTAGGAAAGGTGAGCTAAAAACTGCAAAATTTCCTTAAAATTACCAATTCAGGGGCAGCAACCTAGCAACGTGTCGTCCGATCCATCTGAATATTTCAGGGCAGATAGATTTTGACCTGATAAACAATTCAACCACAGTCAGATTTGATCTTAATGCTTTGGTTTTTGACATTTTACCCCTATGTTCTACTTTTAGCCGTGGCAGCCATCTTGTTTGGATGGCCGGGTCACCCGACACATTTTTTAAACTAGATACCCAAAAGATGATTGTGGCCAAGTTTGGATTAATTTGGCCCAGTAGTTTCAGAGGAGAAGATTTTTGTAAAAGATTACTAAGATTTACGAAAAATGGTTAAAAATTGACTATAAAGGGCAATAACTCCTAAAGGGGTCAACTGACCATTTCAGTCATGTTGATTTATTTTTAGGTCTTACTTTGCTGAACATTTTTGCTGTTTACAGTTTATCTCTACCTATAATAATATTCATGATAATAACCAAAAACAGCAAAATTTCCTTAAAAGTTCCAATTCAGGGGCAGCAACCCAACAACGGTTTGTCCGATTCATCTGAAAATTTCAGGGCAGATAGATCTTGACCTGATAATCAATTTTACCCCGTCAGATTTGCTCTAAATGCTTCGGTTTTTGAGTTATAAGCCAAAAACTGCATTTGACCCCTATGTTCTATTTTTAGCAATGGAGACCATGTTTGTTGATAGATCAAAACTTCGGATACAATTTATAAATTAGATACCCTAAGGAACATTCAGTTAAAGTTTGGAAGTATTTGGCCTAGTAGTTTCAGAGGAGAAGATTCTTGAAATAGTTTACGACGACAGACGACGACAGACGACGGACGACGACGGACGCCAAGTGATGGCATAAGCTCACTTTGGCCCTTCGGGCCACGTGAGCTAAAAAGTGGTTTAAGATAAACTGCTATACTTTCATACCAGTATTTTTGTCCATGTGGTCCTTTTGTTCAAAATATAAAGTAAACAAATAAAAAAAATAGAGGCTCTAAAGAGCCTGTGTCGCTCACCTTGGTCTATGTGCATATTAAACAAAGGACACAGATGGATTCATGACAAAATTGTGTTTCGGTAATGGTGATGTGTTTGTAGATCTTACTTTATTGAACAATCTTGCTGCTTACAATTATCTCTATCTATTACGAAATTGGCCCAGAAGTGACAGTGGAAAATATTTTGTAAAAATTTCCAAAATTTTACAAAATTTATGAAAATTGTTAAAATTGACTTTAAAGGACACTAACTCCTTAAGGGGTCAATTGACCACTTTGGTCAAGTTGACATATTTATAGCTCTTACTTTGCTCTACATTATTGCTTTTTACAGTTTATCTCTATCTATAATAATATTCAAGATAATAACCAAAAGCTGCAAAATGTTCTTAAAATTACCAATTCAAGGGCAGCCCAACAACAAGTTGCCTGATTGGTCTGAAAATTTCAGGGCAGATAGATCATGATCTAATGAACAATTTTATCCACAGCAGCTTTTCTCAAAGTGCTTTGGCTTCAGAGATATGAGCCAAAAACTGCATTTTACCCTATGTACTATGTTTAGCCATGTCGGTCATCTTGGTTCACGAGTTGGGTCATCCGACACATTTTTTATACAAGATACCATTATGATAAATGTGGACAAGTTTGTTTAAATTTGTCTTAGTAGCTTCAGGGGAGAAGATTTTTGGAAAAGATTACAAAAATTTACAAAAAAATGTTCAAAATTGACTATAATTGGCAATTACTTCTTTAAAAGGGGTCAACTGACCATTTTGGTCATGTTGACTTATTTGTTGGTCTTACTTTGCTGAACATTATTGCTGTTTACAGTTTATCTCTATCTATAAAAATATTCAAGATAATAACCAAAAACGGAAAAATTTCCTTAAAATTACCAATTTAGGGGCAGCAACGAGTTCTCCGATTCATCTGAAAATTTCAGGGCAGATAGATCTTGACCTGATAAACAATTTTACTTCATGTCAGATTTGCTCTAAATGCGTTGGTTTCAGAGATATAAGACAAAATCTACATTTTACCCCAATGTTCTATTTTTAGCCATGGCGGCCATCTTGGATGGTTGGCCGGGTTACTGGACACTTTTTTTTTAACTAGATACCCCAATGATGATTGTGGCCAAGTTTGGTTTAATTTGGCCTAGCAGTTTCAGGGGAGAAGATTTTTGTAAAAGTTAACGACGACGGACGACGGACGCAAAGTGACGAGAAAAGCTCACTTGGCCATTCGGGCCAGGTAAGCTAAAAACGAACTGGTATGTAGGTTTTTCATATGTACGAAATGGTGAATTACACCTAGCTTAAACTATAGTTTTGTGGACCGTATGATGCTTTACCCTTGTGGCCATGATGTCTAATGTTATAATTCAAGATATATTTTAAATTGTTCCCGTGATATCTTCTTACTTCTATTGGTAATTTCTACTCCATTTTTGCATACTAGTAATTGATAGATTGTGCATATATTACAGTTGTACACCTGTTATGATAGAATTGTTTGATGACGTTTTTCCCCTTTTTAAACAGTTTTTTTACCCATGGTCAGATCTTTAAAACTTTACAGAAAGCTTAGAAACATGAAGAGGTTGTCACAGTGGAGATGATTGTTCATTTATAGATTTTATACGTCCATATATTTTTTTTATTTATTTATATGTATTATACCATTGTTTTGAGTCTTTGGTTAATTTGGAGGTAACTTTTTGTTGTGTGACAATTTTGAAACCGTGATAATGTCATATTACCCATTCGTGTCCTTTAGCATGCAGCGCACTAGTAAATGACGACATACAAAAAAAAGTGATTTAAACAGCTGTTTTTTTCATAGTTATATTATATACTGTGCTACTAGGGAAATCGAAATATATTTTAATTGAATTTGAATTAATTCACAATTAGGAGTTTTCAGATTTCAAACGTTCTACAGCGTATATGATTTTTGTCGAGCCTTCGACTTTAGTCGAAAAAGCGAGACTAAGCGATCCTACATTCCGTCGTCGTCGGTGTCGTCGGCGGCGTCCACAAATATTCACTCTGTGGTTAAAGTTTTTGAAATTTTAATAACTTTCTTAAACATGCTTGATTTCTACCAAACTTGGACAAGAAGCTTGTTTATGATCATAAGATAGTATTTTAGTAAATTTTGTAAAAAAATAAATCCATTTTTTCCGTATTTTACTTATAAATGGACTTAGTTTTTTCTGCGGGGAAACATTACATTCACTCTGTGGTTAAAGTTTTTAAAGTTTTAATAACTTTCTTAAACTATCCTTGGTTTGTACCAAACTTGGACAGAATCTTGTTTATGATCATAAAATAGTATCCACAAGTAAATTTTGTAAAAAGATAATTCCATTTTTTTTTGTATTTTACTTTTAAATGGACTTAGATTTTCTTCTAGTTAACATTACATACAGTCTGCAGTTAAAGTTTTCAAAACATTTATTAGATTCATTAACTATCCTAAATTTTTACCAAACTTGGACAGAAGCTTCTTACAATCATAAGATAGTATCAAGAGGAATATTTTTATTGATTTTTTTCCTCATTTTTGTTGAGCCTGCGATTTACAGCAAAAGTAGGCGAGACACTGGGTTCCGCGGAACCCTTACAAACTTTTTTTCAATTGATGTTTGCAGTCAAAGGTTTAATTACATGCAGGTTCTTCGATGATTTAGATACAAGTAAAACGACTACACATGTTTTCAGTATCTATATAGTTTTAAAAGTAGACATTAGTTAACTGTTGCAAAAGCGTTAAAGAATGCGTTTTTTATGCTGTATGTTTGATTGCTTTCCTATATAAAAGTAGATGTAATATTTTTGCCAACAAGAAGTATCCACCAGAGACCAAATGACATAGTTGTAAAATATTATGGTTCATCGCACGGCCTTCTACAATGAGCAAACCTCATACAGCATAGCAAGCTGTTAAAAGGCTACGACAAAATATATAAAACAATCAAAACGAGAAAACATAAAGCCTGATATATGAATTAAAACTATATACGATATACACCTCTGGTTTGCATAAAGATTTGATAGTGAAAGGGACACAACTCCAAAGTCCTTTAACATATCTAATAGGTGTTCTCTGATATATATTAGTCCAATCAATATACTTGTTATATCAAACAGAAAATAAAGGTTCACTAAAAACAATAACCTTTCATTTTTTTTTAAATTATGCCCGTTTGTGTTTTAAGGGAAAACGGTAGTATTAAATTTTCCCAGCATTAGGTTGGCAAGTGGAGTAAGTCAAATTAGGAGCGCTGTGATTGGATGTAAGGGTACAATATATTTTTATTTATCTATGAATAACTGCAGTGTGTATATTTACAATATAAATTTTGAAACCTATTGAAATATTTTCTAGAGAATTATTCGAAAAGACTTCCAAAATTTCATAAATTTAGTGCAAAATGAAGGTGGGCATGGATAACATAAACAAGCTCCATTGGAAGTTGGTCATGATACTATTTGGCTTTAATTTTAAAACAGAATAATAAAGTACTAAAACAACATATAACTGTTTTATCCAGGTTTTTATCTTAAAAAGTGGTAAATTTAGAAAATGTTACTATTGTCGCCTATGGCAGAATAAATAGTACCGTTTTCCCTTAATGAGCAGTGGCGTAGCCAGGGTTGAAATGATGTGGATGCCTTCGCCGAGCGGAGCGAGGCGAAAAACTTTTGGGACTATTTTATGCAGCAAAATTATATTTTGTCCTACCTTTTTTCCGGTAGGGACGTGAACTCCCCAGAATCCGACACTAATTTTGATTTTTGTTTTATTTCAAAATACCCAACAATTCATGTAATTACATATCTAACAAAACTTTATTGTTTTCTCGAAAATAAATTTAAGTAATAATTCTTTGATGTAAAAAATTTCCCACCCAATCTCATATTTGACATCTCATAAACGACCCCATCACAGCGGCACTTCTGTATATAGGAACTGAAGTGAACCTCTTTCCTAGAATTTCTCAAAAATGGTCCCATTACAGCGGCACTATAGGAACTGATGTGACTCCCCCCTTAACACGTCGTAGGGGACATCATAGAAATACCTGGGGTCCGTCCGTCCGGTCTTGTTAGCATTCTCATGTGAATGATTCTTGCCAGATTTTCATATCATCAGCAATGCCTTTGACACTTTCAAAAATAAGTCATAATCAAACAACTTTAACTAGCTATGGCCTTATGAAATATGAATAACTAGTATATCGGAAATTCCGTTGCATTTTCTCTGAAGCTTTTATTTCTCTTAATATTAAAAATAAAAGGAAAAGGAGAACAAGTGTTTTATTTAATAATTGCCCTTGTTTCTTGGATCTGGGAACAGTATATCTAACGTTGATATATATGTTACTGCTGGATATATAAAATATGTGCAATGCGGGGAACATAGGAACTCTGTTCTTTTATGGAAAATAAAATTGATATGTGAACCTAAATAGAAACTGGAATTTACTGATAAGCCTAGGAATGATCACACTCTACTACGTCGTCTTTTATGTCACAGGAAACGATATCAGTATATGGTGGTTTAGTTGTTATTAATGTTGTTATTCAGATGTAGAAGCCGTCGCTCCGCTAGGTTCAATTTCAGATGAAACATGTCCGAGGGCCCATGCATCATCGATCATCATCCTCTGCCCTTTCCGTAGCCGACGACGTAGACTTTTCACGAAAAAAATCGAGAACACTTTTCTGCTATTTATCCATCCTGTTTTATTACATATTAATTTAACTAAATTATCGTAAATGAAAGACAAATCATACTGCTTCGGAATTGATTGGACGTTATTCTCGTATACTCACCCTTCATTTCAACCTGGCTACGCAACTGCCTTGTTACATATGGGTTCATCCGAGTTTAAATGCTACGAACATATATTTATTTATATTTTTGGGGCCAAAATGATGTGGATGCTTGAGCATCTGAGCATACATGCAAGCTACGCCACTGATGAGTATCGACAATTCCTACATTCGAATAAGAAAGATAACAATACTATTATGTTCTACCATTGAACTCTAAACCAAGTTCTGTTTGAAAGAAAAAAGAAATATAGTCGCATTTCAAATACTTTGATTATAATTATATATCAAGACTGTTTTATCTTTTTAATCAGCACAACCTGCATTTATGCTCGACAAATGACTAATTAAAACAATCCAATAATCATATTTATACAAAAATTACTGCACAAGAAAACTGTATGTAACGGGCTTAAACGATACTTCACCAATACTACTGAATTTCATTTATCTAAATATTATGTTTTGTAAGTGGAAACATACATTAAGGGTGGTCTGTTGCAAATTTCTCGAAGATGTTATAATAAATTTTTGTATATGTACAAATGTTTGTAATCATTGGTAAATGTTTAACTACAAACATCGACGATATAATCATATAATATTTCCACAGATAACGAAATAAAAGGTCCCAGTAGAAAACAAATACGGAACGCATTATTGATGACGCGTGTTTTTGAAATTTGAATCCGCTGTTTCTCCTATGGTTGGCGCTGATGTCAAAATGATTCTGTTCATGAGGAAACAAGCAAAGCCGGAGTTCTGGTGTGGTAATTTGTGCTAATGAAGTATGTAGTTAGTATTGATAACAAAAGACTCTTGATTGATGATCGAATGAAGCGAGGTCGAGTTGTCAAACATGTAATAATATCATGTAGAATTTCTTAAACGCACTATACTTTTGTTCAAAACCGGTTAAACTAATATTCATCTATCATAATGAGCATCTAACCATATGCAATATCTGGTAACGATACAAACATATATATGACATTAGGGATTCAAAACTTACAAAACGAATTTATTCCCAACTTGAACATTTGTGTATCTTTTCGGAGTCCACTGTATATTATAATCTATTAGTTTTTAAACACCGTTTTTCGTATTTCGTGTGTGAAAAAAGGATGTACGGTTGCCTATAATTGCTTACTTGCACGTTTTTTGAACTTTCGTGGATAGTTGTCTCATTGGCAATCATACCACATCCACTTATTTTTATGTAGTTATATGCTAATGAGACGAAAACTATTATCTTTTCCATTCGAATATATTCTTCCATGCTTACATAAAAAATCAATCCTTAGTTGTTTTATTTTGGTAGACGTAATTGTTTTGAAATGCACTCATCATCACTGACTGAATAAAGGATAATTTTTCAAAATGTATTCAACTCCAAGATTTTTTCATAAATAAAAATTACAAGTTTTGTGGTAAATGCCAAATGGCAAACACGAAAAACGAAAAAAGGAATTAATTCAACTTTACCGCTTGGAATTCTTGATCTAATATCTTCTTTCTTAACAACGACCATTTCAAAAGGAAAATATACAGCGCATAAAAACTACATTTATACAGTGCATATAATTTACATTGATATCATATCAAAATAATTCACTGCCACGTGGTAAGAATTTGGAGATAGCTGTGGTGGCATGTTCATATTCTATAGGGCGAAAACGCGAAATCGGAAAGAAAAAATATTTCATGTTTTCGCGTTTTATACTTAACGTTTTCGTTTCGCGATTTCGAGTTTTCGCACTACAGAATATGAAGAGTAGCGGCGAAAACGCGAAACGCAAAATGGCATTAACCGGCCACCATAGATAACAGTATTTTATTTGATATGTTGACTGATTGATTGTATTCCAAGATTAGCGACCATTAATTGGGGATTTGATGCTGGGTTGCATAAGGAACTTTTGGGGGGTTGCGTAAGTGAGCACGGATAATTGCTACTACCATATCAAGCATTACATCAAATCTTAAAATACAAAACTATTATATTTCGACCCTTTTGCAAGTGAAAGAAAATGCCAGTAAAAATCATTTACATCATGACTGCGCGTGCACAAAAATTTCATACCAACAATCGTGGAATTTATGTCCTGAAAATATAGCGCTATCCAATAAAAACTACTATTAAGTCGCACTTTATTTTTCGTTTACTTGTTTATTTAATTTGTGAATGTGTTTGATTATTAATTCACAATAAAACGACGAAGATTATGTAATTTTCTCGCGTCTTATATTAATTATTGCATTATCATTGAAAATCTTGCACTTTTTTACCATAAAGTTTGGCGACAGAGAGTAAGATTCAAAGTGTGTGATCTAAAACCATGTAAAAGAAAACTTGTGTGAAATTAAGGCTAATACTTATATCCTCGTTTCATGGTGTAAAAAAATCATAATTATTTCTGAAAGTATATTTTCCTATGCTGATTAACCATGAAAATCTTATATGAAGATACATTTTAATACTGTTAGTATTATAAGTGAACCTTTACTAACGTAGGAAAAAGAATTTTGTTTATTTAACGTTATTTATACAAACATGTAAGAGGTTTTAGTTAGTATTCCTTACGTCTGTAAAGTCATTCAAGTTTTTCTTTCTCTACATTCAGCTATTAGATGTAATGAGGCGAGAAATTTGACGGAGACAAAAATGTTTTAGCGTGTAATTAAATAAAGACATGTGGCTTAATATATCGCTGGCTTCCAATCAGTTATATCTATGAATATGCAAGAGAATCTTTTTTCCAAATTAAAAAAATAAAAACAGAATGGCATTGCAATTTTTCGACTATTTTTTCAACTCGCAGCGCAAATTGAAACCAGTTGAAATTTAAATATTCAGTGAATTATAAAATACATTTTTTCGAGTTAGGCATGAGGGATGGACATATACTCTAACACGTCCTGTTTGTGTTTGTGGTGTTGTTTATTTGTATCGATCTGATAAGTTAAGTCCTTTTCAACTGATTTTGATAGTTAGCACTACTATGTTCGGGGAGTGTTGATCGCTCAAACATATTAATTTCTTAACTCCGCAAAACACTTTATGTGCCTGTCCCAAGTCAGGAGACTGTAGTTCCGTGGTTGTCGTTCGTTCATGTCTGTCGTATTTGTTTATCAAGGTTAACTGTTTTGTATATGAGATGTGCAGTTATATTTCTCAATTAAATTGTTACATATGACGATAGAAGATTTTAAAGACTTTGACTGGCTATTCAGCCCTTGCACGGTCGGTATATTGTTTCTTATGTTTCACGTCAGGTCCTTTTATAGCTGACTTTACGGTATAGGTTTTTCAACACGTCCTGTTTGTGTTTGTGGTGTTGTTGAAGGCCTGATGGTTGCTCATAATTACTTACATCAGCATCTGATATTTGGTGGATAGTTGTTTTATGGACAATCATACCACATATCCTTATTTTTATATTATTTATATATCTAAGAATATATTTTCATATTGATCTATATGTTGGGGTTTTCTCCTTTGAAGTTGTCGTACAAGACATTTTTAGTAAACTTACTTTTTGAATCAAAGGACACTCTGAACTTGATTTTGTTTTCAAAAGTATTTTACTGTTTATTTTTTTACTAGTAATATTTGGTGTTCTGCACTATGAGTTCCAAATCATGTAAGTGAGCAGTGTCCAAAATGCTCTTGGAATGTTTTTTTTTAATTAATCTAGAACTAGCAACGGTTTTATTAGATTGTAGAAATGAAAAGTTAGGTACAGTATTAACTGGTGAACTTTTGTAAGTACTCGAACATATGAATTCCATCTATTTGAAAATAATTAATGTACGGGCTTAATTCAACTTGGAATTTAATGCTTGGGATTAAGAATAAATCCAATGCCTCATACTGTTATGTTTTATTTACATCACTGCGATTGAAAGCACACCAAAAACTTTGGCAAATAAACTAGAACATATTATCCATTATGTGTTTCGTATAGAATTTCGTTATTTTGACTTTTGAAAGAAAACACACGCGAATGTTATAACAACAAACGCGTGAGCTATTCCTCTACAGCGCGGTTATGTTTCCTTTGTAATATTCACTTCGGGATTACGAAAGTTTGTCTTCCGGTGTTAACACTTTGCCTATGTAATCCTGAAAATGTAGCATTAATCCATTTATACGTAAGACGCTGTCTGTTTTAAGGAAAAGAAAATATGCAAAACTATTTTACTGTAACTAGATGACAACTTGTGAGAAATCGCGTAATATTATCCACGATACTTGGGATTTTTTGTAGCGGAAGTAGGATTCAAAATCCGTTCATTTCTGTAGAAGTATTTATAAGCCATATGTTATGTAGTTAACTAGCTGGTAAAACACATGTTCATAAAAAGTATGTATCCTTGTAAATAGGAATAATTAACCAAAAAATATCCAAGTTAAATGTTTCAAATTGTTACCTGTCATGGAGAAGACTGAAATGTTGGCAAAATGAAAAGATTGATTAATTGTATAGAGGTTGATTAACGTTGAGCAGCATATATTTCATGCATTGTTAGCACGAATACTAGAACACTGTATAAAACTTCTCGAGCAACAGGTATAGGACGTATAGGTGATAGAACAATTTCTATTACCCGGGTGAAAGAGTTATCCGGGATTGGGTCTTTAGGTGTCATACCACCATTTAAAAGTCCCTATCTGTTCAACCAAATTTTGCAATTTTCACAGCGTTCTAAATATTTTACTTTAAGTTTAACTTCATAGAAACCAGGTGTATCCTGAATGGTACATGTATCAGCTTTCTACATGCCAATTTTCAACAGATGTTTAAAATCATATAAAAAGGAAAAGGTCTTCCGAATAGAGGTACCACTAAAAATAACCCCTGGTTTTCTGGAAATCTTAAATTAGTATACTATGGAGTGCATTAATTCTCAATTTTGAATGCAAACTCATAAACAAGTATATTTTAGCTCAAAATGGTCTTAATATATTTCTCTATCATTAAAAGTTTCATGGCTGCCAATTTGTTGGTTATTTTAGGTAAACAATGACATCAAATGCACTATTTTTTGTCCGAATAGGCCTACTTTCACATACGTGATGTTTAACTCTCTACATTTCATGGTATATAATTGTTTGTGGACCGTCTTTTTAACCTTTTTGTATTGTCATTCCTTCTTTGGAATTTTTGGATTGTCACTTATTATCATATACGATTAAATAATATATTATTAATAATTTTAACTTGTTGGGTATTTTAATTTTGCTAGTTTTATACTTTTGCAGTAAAAGTTGCACATGATACTACCATAACTATACATGGCGTAAACCAATCAAAAAGAGCAAATCAACGGCTTAAGTGGTGCTTAATGCGAATTAAAGACTCTAGACCTGGGAGAGGGAAGCACATATAGAATGTGGTGGGGCTAATTTAACTTAAAATATAGATGTCCGATTTTGTTCTCCTCACATGAACACGCGAGTTGTAATCAACGTTGTGGCAGGGTTAAACATGTGTGCGAGTTTTTCGACACTCTAACTTACTTGAAACAAGTTGGTATACAGGCCGGTGTTACAGCTTTCAAGGTTTTGGATTTTGTAATTTATATAGATTTATTTGCGTTGTCAAATCATCAGGCATGCCAAAAATAATCTATCTGCTTTGCATGGTATAAATGATATTTTGCGGTTAACATGTTGTTATGTACTATTACATTATTTTTATATAATTTAATTTTGGATATAACGCGTCTTCTGATTGGCTGACGTTATTTTGTTATCAGACATAATTAAGTCATGTGACCGTGACGTCATCAACGTTTTTTTCATGGTTTTCTACGGTTTAAAGGGAATTTAGAATTAAATTATAAGAAATGACTGTAACATTTTTCTGTCAATTCGAAATAACGCACGTTATTCAGTGTGCATCAAATTTTTTTTTATGTTATTTCGAATAGACAGAAAAAATATTACAGTCATTCCTTTAATATATGTAATTATCTGTCCTGAGTGTTCTTGTGGTCATTTGTACTGGATTCCCGTCACGTAGTTTTGTCATTTTAGTGGTATTTTTAACATTGTCATATAAGCGGGTGGTTTGGTTAGCCATGTAACCAGGTTCAATACAACATTTTTTTCTTAAGATGTCCTGTAACAAGTCAGGAATATAGTAGTTGTTATCAAATAATCCTGGTACCTTTGATAACTTTTTATGTATCTTGGCGTGTGTTTTCGTTTCAGTTTAGTATTTCTTATGCTCTGTTGTTTAATTAATTCCCTCTTAAAGTTGATGTGTTTTCCTCGAATTTGTAGGCAGTACGGGATGTATAAATACACAGTCCGGAGGGCATATAGACAAGTTAAATCCTCCTATGTAAACGGAGAGAACAAACCCCTTTGAAAGTAAAAGAACCATTCCTTGTAATATTTCTATGGGCGCATGGATGGTCTTTTGCATAGAAAAACAATCTGTTTCCAGGCAAAAAAAAATAAATTCTAAGGGTTGAAAATTTTTTTTCAACTTTTAAAAAAATTGTGCGTCCGTAAAGCTATTTCGGAAGTATAGATATAGTCACGTCCGATCAGAATGACTGAGTACGTTAGATTCGATACCCTATTAATGGCGAGTTAATGACGAGTACCACACAATCGGCACGTATAATAACACTTGCAAAAGCTCTCCGAAGGGTCCGTAAGTGATCTGTTGCAAGCCAAAAAATCTGCGTAATCCAACATACCATAATTTTCCTGATGCAGTCAAAATTTCTGTCCTTCATTGAGGTCGACCTTATTATTGTTAAAATGGTAAATTGGTCTCCTGAATATGCATGACATTATACCACTGGGCGTTATGCATCATTTAAACATCTGAATGATCAAACTACATGCAATGAATATAACCCACCATACAAAGTGCAATCAGGAGCACTCGAACCAACCATGAAAACGCACGTGAAATCAGGTACAAATGTACTACGGAAGACACTAGTTGTTGCACTTTTAAGGAAGTTCAAAAAATAATAAATTGAAAAAAATTATAATAGCGGACTTGACTATTATTGAAGTCCTTTTTGGTCATATAGTCCTTCAACTGTTTGGGTTCCTATACATCATCGGCTTTGAGCGTTCCTAATTATGGGGAATCCAGAAAAGCGTTTGAAACACATAACACAAAGTGTTCTTTTCATTTATTTCATTTGTTTTGACTAAATGTATAAAAATATATTCCCGAATTTGAAAGATAAACTTATAATTTCTTATTGAATATGTTTAAAATCAAATACCAGTACATTGTACATGTATACTTATATTTTGATAATTGTCGAATATATGTTAAGGTGTCTCTTTATTTATAGAAGCAGTAGTAATACTAGAATTCCTAATTTGTACTTTTAATATTATGTAATAGTTGCACGAAATCTGACACTGCAGTTTATATTATACAATGGTATTTTAGAATGATAACATAAAAAATAACTATAGATAGGTTTGTCATAACAAATGATGTAGCCAGATGTACCAGTTCTACATAATGTCCATCACGAATCTGGTAAAAGTGCAAGTTGACATGACATATAGATTTACATTAAGTATTTAAGATTCAGGGGAGGAGAATAACGCACTTAAAAAAAAGAATTATTACTTTCATTTTTGAGTATTGCACTCTATTTCTTTCTCAGTACTAGTTTTCTTTTCCTTTTTTCCATTTTTTTTGTTATATATTTTTTCGTTGGTGTGTGTGTGGGGGGGGGGGGGGGGGGGGGGGGCTGGTGGTTTCTGGTGTAATTTCATTTATTTTATTTGAAAATAATGCACAAAATTTAGCAAACCAACACCACAATTCAAATCCTTCCATTGGCATGACAAATTGTGTCAACGACTTCGATAAGGAAAAAACTTGCAAAAACATATATTGCTTCCATTTTTCCCCAACCTATATAATAACAAATCAATTATAACCTTATTCGTTTTATCATTATTTACAAAGAATCAATCTGATTAAAATACAGATCTCCGATTACGTTATAGGCCTACTACAGAATGAGATCTGCAACTGTATTGTGTTAAATAACCTCACTTGGTGTTGTTATGGTTGTTGCCTAATTGTTATGGTATGCACGTTAAAATGTCCCGGCAAAAGCCCTAAAATACAATCGCCAAAAGATCCTAATAGAATAAGAAAACGACTGTCGAATCTGCTCAATGAGAAAGTATATATGAAAATAAGAATATGTGTTATGATTTCCAATGAGACAAATCTCCACCAGAGACCAAATGACATAGAAGTTTGCAACTATAGGTCACTGTACGGCCTTCAACAATGAGCAAAACTCATACCGCATATATAGAGCTATAGAAGGCCCCGAAATGACAAATGGAAAACAATTCAAACGAGAAAACAAGCGGCCTGATTTATGTACAAAACAAGGAACGAAAAACATATATGATATAAAGCAACAAAGACAACCACTTAAATCCAAGCTCTTGGCTTGGACGGGCACATACAAAATGTGGTGGGGTTAAGCTAGTTTGTAGGCGCCAAACACTCCCCTAATCTGCGACAGTGGTGTAACATATGAAAAAACTATAAAAATCAATTGAAAAAGGCTTAACTCATCTGGTCGATTCAAAGCAAAAAATAACAAAAGTCTATCAATGCAGATTATACCAGAGCATGTCAGATAGTTTGCTCTGCTTGTACTGTCTAAACATTTTGAGAAATATTATATTACACCTTTCTATTTACTTTTGGTTGAAGTTAAAATGTGATGACTGAAAGCCTCTGTAGAAATTAACAGGCAGATGCAATTGACCGTATAAATGTCCATTTCAAGCAGTGTTAAAGTTTTGATGATAAATGATAGATCTTTATGATAAATGAAATTACAAAAACTATCAGCAAAAAATAGTATAGAAGTCTATTTTTATATGTCATGCTAATGATTGGATAAATTTGAATATGCATAGTGTATGTAATATATTGTAAACTATATATTATATTATTTGAATTTAAGCTAAAAAAATTCAGATAGACTGTAATATTCTAGAATTAAATTATAAACAAATATATAATATATTATTATTAATAACTAATGAATTAAAAAAATGTATCTGGCTTTTTGGTGGATAGTACCCATCGGGGGAGTGCTAGTCTGGCAGCAGCTTTTATATGTATTATATACCCAGAAAGTTGAAAATAAAAATATTTTACTCTTATATATATGTAGTATAATAAAAACCCTGTTTAAAGATATCCGTGTAATTAATAAATAAAATTTTATGCATTATTTATCAAGTTTATTTTTAACTTGTTTGATATTTTTCCTTAAAAAAGCATTCTGTATTTGAGATCGATGTTTTCTTGGATCTAAAAACTATCATAACCATTAACGTTTTAAAGCTATTTTCAAATTATTTGTTATTCTATTTTTCATATATAATAGTGCATAAAGAATACCAATATTTACACAAAAAAAAACATGTAGTTTTATGTATCTCATTCAGTTTAATTTATGTTGTTTATTTCTAAGTACTTGACCTTTATGAAACACATGCAGATATTTGTGACTACATGAATATACGCGTTTTCTATGTATCTATGCATAAAAGTATTTGCGCAAAACTGTTCACAATAGACAAAGACCACAGGACAGGCTTAGCTTACTAACCTCGTAAATGGACAGGACTCGTACGGTACTAGAATAGAACAAGGATTAATTGAATTTGAAAAAAACGAAAATATGAAATTAAACAATAGTAAGGCATTATCGAATGTTTCACTCTTACACAGTTTAAAAAGCAAGAAAGGAGAAAGATAACAAAAGGGACCTTCAAAATCGTAAATAAAAAAAACTGACAACGCAATGGCTAAAAAAAATAATCAACTGTTCACAAATTCAATATAGAAAACTAAAGGCTGAGCAACACGAACCCTATAAAAAAAACTTAGGTGTTCTCAGGTTACTCCACACAGATATTCCCCCAAACAATCGATATGGCGTCCATGACGCATTCAAAGAGATGACTTTACCCTTACTTCCTTGGTTCAACACATATTTCTTGTTGCTGGTCGGAAGTTTAGCTGACCTATCCCGAGTTTATCTAATATTTCGCATCTCTTTTTAATAATTCATCATATAAAATATGCAAGCTTCCATTTATATAATACCTAAGCTAATACAGTTTGGTTCATTAATCTGTGCTATTCAAATATCAGGGCAAATTTGTAATAATCATTTACAACTACAGTGTGGTAAACTGTTTATAATTATGTAAATTATAAATATTATTTCCACAATATATAATATTTTTGTTCGGAAGTCAACATTTACGTTACAATCGGACTAATGCAATTTAGATGATCGACACATGAAAATAAATAAAGATATGTCAGATTTGTTTGCTTACTGTTTTCAGCATAAAATTCAAACTAATTTTCTGCCAAAATACAAAAACTCGACATTAAAAAGAAAAACACATTTTCAAAAATCCATTTCCTTTCAATAGATGCCTATATCTTGGAACACCGCGGTTCGTTGTTATTATATTTCTGCAAATTATATACAAATATACAACCAAAGAAAACACAAAAGTGATGAGGATGATGTGTTTTGCCGTTCGTGCCCCCTCAGTAGTAATTTTGACACGCGGTGTGCAAATTGAATCAAGTCAAGTTTACTTTTCTGGCGAACGTGTCGGCAGGCAATAACCATGAAATTGAAAACAAACTCCACTCAAATAGCACACAATTTTGGCATAAATGATCGTAAGTGATGATTTGACGGGAAATATTAGAATGATTTCATTTACATATTCTGTGTGTTGTCAATGTGTGTTAACGTTATCGTATAATTAGGTATCAAATCACAACAAACTCTAGAGTCGAACTGTGACAACTTTTCCAGAAACTGTCAGTTGTGCCCGGTTTGTGAGAACTAATTTTAAAATCATATAGACCGCAACGTACTTTTTTGAAATTATATATTTTTTTTACTGCAATTATATGTTTTTTTAGAGTTCCCATTAGTAGGAAGGTTGAAAATATTGAAATTTTTGTTTTTTGTGTACTATTGTTTGTCTAGATCTGGGGCCGTGTCAATAAAAGTATCCTAGGATATGTCATAATATATGTCTTAGGATGTAAAACAAAGCTATCTTAGAATAGTCCTAACTACGATGGTCCTAAGACCATCCTAACACATTTATTTAATTGAAAAAAATATGTAGGGAATTCAATGACATATATTTTTGTTCTATTTCACTATATGTGTAAAGGCAGAAAGGAGGACTCTTTTATGGAAAACAATTTATGCAAAATAAAAAGTTTTAACGTAATACTTGTAGAACGTTATTATACGCGACAAAAAAATACAAATGAATTGCATACGACAACAAAACTAAATAGTCACACAACTTTGTTAAATGAGATATTCGATTCGTGTGGGAATTTAATGTTAGTATGTAAATTGTTTTGTCTTTGGGTCCACTCGATTTCATTGCATGTATTGAATAAGGATTAAGTAAAAGGAAGTCATTTTCCCCCACATTTAAATTGACATAGCACCGTTTGGTTAGGTGCAAAAAATGTTACTCATGATGATAGTATTTTTTAAGCAAAAAGGACAGCCCCATTTATTCCATATAAATGTATGAGCGTAACGATATGACATCGTCAAACATACTTTTTGGAGATTTTCTCTTGGTGTCCATTTCATATAGAGTTGTGTACAGAAAAGCAATTTTAGTTAATAGTAAAGCATTTCACCAAATGACTTGTCCGCAATATCTCAATGTAATTTCTAGCACACCAACACAAATGTCTTGTAATATGCTTATTATTCCCAAAACTCAAACTAAATACTATAAACGCTTTTATTTTTATATCTGGAAGCATTTTAAATAACA
This sequence comes from Mytilus galloprovincialis, assembly GCF_965363235.1. Lineage (NCBI taxonomy): Eukaryota > Metazoa > Mollusca > Bivalvia > Mytilida > Mytilidae > Mytilus > Mytilus galloprovincialis. The sequence continues at coordinate 38,477,000 of NC_134850.1, read as the reverse complement.
AATTTGTCTACAAATTGAAAATAGTGTAACACAATTGAATCTTTAAGAAATATTGAAAAATTTTGTTTAATTAGTTTATTTTTTATAACATTATACTAGTTTATTATTGTATTAGTATTTTTATTAATGAATTTATGCCACATTTGTTGTTTTTATTTCGTTTTAGGACATCGTAACCTTTAGGACTATCCTAAGACACCTATTTATATATCCTAACTTTAGGATCAAATTTAGGACATATCTTATTTTAGGACACCTTCGTTAACCTGACTTAGGACTAAGACGTGTCCTAAGACCATCCTAAGACATGTCCTAGTCCTAGGACAGCTTCGTTGACACGGCCCCTGTTTGTTTTTTCTTTCTTTTTCAGACATGGCGTTGTCATTTTATTTTCGACTTATGAGTTAAATGTTCCTTTAGTATCTGTCGCCTCTCTTTTAGATAATCTGTAATAGAAAATATCGAACGGCGTAAATATTCTGTCGTATTGTAGACTTAAATTACAACTTGAAAAAGAGCACGTCTTGGGTGCAACCAACGCATTTATACTTACTTACAAAATACAATAAAAATAAAAAAGTATGCGACTTAAATCCTATATATGATAACAAATGCGTTTACCTCGCACAGAGTTACTATCCACACATTTTTGTCATTTTTCATTTTTCCAAAAAATAAAATTCTATTTTTTGTGGAGATATTGAAATTTCTCATAGTATTGTCACATGCAAATGATGTAAGCAGGTCAACATCAGAGAAACATAAATACGGTGTCGATTTGCCGAAAAAATATGCCGCTTCCATGCAATTCACAATTTTCTGGCATATGACAGCATCATAGAAGTGTTTGAGTAACACTTTTTTATATATATATATCATACAGATGTGAATTTTTTAAGCAAGGACGACCCTTGGAACAACGTTTTCATTAAAAAGAGACCCAACAACTGATCCCAAAACATTCACATGCACAGAAGACTTGAATATCGTGCTATACGAGACCAAACATATTATAGGTACTTTGGAAACCGAAGTGCGGAATAGACGAATTGATACAAAGAAAAGTCTTTACAACAAAGTGTATTTTACAAATAAGATATAACATACTGTAGACTGGATGTGCCGGGAATTTTATTCCTTATAATAAAAGCGTAAAAGAAAGGAAGTAAACTTAAAATCTTTAACCAATTAATCATCTTTTTGCTGCAAATTATCTGTTAAATTTGGTTGATAATTTGTTTGTCATTAAAGTTATTTCAATAGGGAAATTATGAATATAGATATATTATCTATTCATAACAAACTACATTTGTAATCATGAGACACGACTCATTTCTACAAACTGCCATTCTTCACAACTTACTGACAGTATTCTCTTTTGAAGAATAATTGTTATACAATATGCAATTTATTACATACATTTTTTTGACAATATTTATATGAAATATGATTCTTATTATTGCAACTTTCAAATGATGTGAAAATGAATAAAATGCATATACGTGAAATGTTATTTCATTTTTTTCACATTTAATGTTGCTAACTAGATTTTTTTTCTCTTTGACTCTTGTTTTATTGTTAATAAAATAACGTGTAGATGCTATTAATTATTTTTTTCGTCGGTTAAAAGTTAAAAGGTTCCATGAACTAATGTGGAAGATTGAAAGTCCAGATAACGATGCAACTAGAGGTAATTTTGCCGTTATAAAGTGCAACAAATTACTACACATTACATTTGTTAACTAGCCTTATATATAAAGATACAACATTTGTTAACTAGCCTTATATATAAAGATACAACATTTGTTAACTAGCCTTATACATGTATATAAAGATACAACATTTGTTAACTAGCCTTATATATAAAGATACAACATTTGTTAACTAGCCTTAGATACAAAATTTGTTAACTAGCCTTATATATAAAGATACAACATTTTGTTAACTAGCCTTATATATAAAGATACAACTGCATTTAGTTTAGTCAGTGTGCTTAAGCCTCATTGATTAAAAGAAAGTGACGGAATATAAATGTGAATGCTATCCATTCATGACACATAATCAGTACATACACAGCAACATAAAAAAAACACACACTGAAAAGCATACATAACAAATTATTATGACTTTGAGATGAAGAATAGCAACACGAGCTATCCACACATTTTTGTCATTTCTCATTTTTGTGTAATATCTGTCCTATGTTGTGTTCCCTTCTCATTCATTATTCGTGTTGCTATTCTTCATCTCAAAGTCATAAGGAGGCCTTCAACATTGAGCAAACAAAAAGAACCCAAAACTATCACCTAACTACAAGTTAAGACCCACTTTTGCATGAAAAGTTTTTGTAAGAATTAAATATTATTTTATAAACTGTCATCTAGATTTTCTACCACCTTTTCTGATGCCTACATGTAAAAGAGAATCTCGTTAGCCTAACTTATCACCAAAATCTGACATTGTACTTTTTATGAATGAACGAATGAATAATGAATGAGAAGGGAAAGGAGAGATGATTTAGCAGCTTTCTTGGCATTACATATCGCGATAGAATAATCTTATCTGTTAAGATGATTTGTAAACTTATCAAGTCGTTGATGGAGAGGGATCTTCAACAACTGATTTAACATTTGTTATCTAGGAGGAGAATTTAAAGTGGTTTAAAGACTATGAAGTTATCTTAGACGGCACTTTGGAGTGTTATCTTTACAGAAACAACTTGTATATTTAATGATATATACAATCTGCATTACTGATTGGCTTGAAGGAAATGTCGTTAGACAAATTTTCAAATGTCTGAAATTTGAGTTTAACAAAATTTGTGGTCCTTCTTGCCAGGCTAAGCTTAATTTCACTTTTTGAGTATAACATTCCCATGTCGTTTTAAACGTTATTTCCCTTTTTGTGTAATATCTGTCCTATGTTGTGCGAAGTGTTTTTCCCCTCTTTCAGTAATATCTGTCCCATGTCGTATGAAGTATTATTTATCTTTTAAGTAATATCTGTCCCATGTCGTGTGAAGTATTATTTCCCTTTTAGAGTAATCATTTCCATATCGTGTGAAGTATTATTTCTCTTTTGAGTAATATCATTCCCATTTCGTGTGAAGTGTTATTTTCCTATTTGAGTAATATCATTCTCATGTCCTGTGAAGTATTATTTCTCTTTTTAAGTAATACCATTCTCATGTCGTGTGAAGTGTTTTTTACCCTTTTTTGTGTAATATCTGTCCTATGTCGTTTGAAGTGTTATTTCCCTTTTTGTGTAATATCTGTCCTATGTCGTTTGAAGTGTTTTTTTCCCTCTTTCAGTAATATCATTCCCCAGTCGTGTGAAGTGTTATTTCTCTATTTGATTAATTTCATTCCCATGTCGTGTGAAGTGTTATTTCTCTTTTTGACTAATATCATTCCCCTGTCGTGTAAAGTGTTATTTTTATTTTTGAGTAATATCACTCCCATGTCGTGTGAAGTGTTATTTTCCCTTTTTGGGTAATATCATTATCATGTCGTGTGAAGTGTTATTTCCCTTTTTGTAAAATATTATTCCCATTTCGTGTGAAGTGTTATTTCCCTTATTGTGTAATGTCATTCCGATGTCGTGTGAAGTGTTATTTCCCTTTTTGAGTAGTATCATTCCCATGTCGTGTTAAGTGTTATTTCTCTTTTTGTGAAATATCATGTTCATGTCGTGTGAAGTGTTATTTCCCTTTTTGAGTAATATCATTCCCATGTCGTGTGAAATATTATTTCTCTTTTTGAGTTAATAGCCTTCCCCAGTCGTGTGAAGTGTTATTTCTCTATTTGAGTAATTTCATTCCCATGTCGTGTGAAGTGTTATTTCTCTTTTTGACTAATATCATTCCCATGTCGTGTAAAGTGTTATTTCTCTTTTTGAGTTAATAGCCTTCCCCTGTCGTGTAAAGTGTTTTTTTCTTTTTTGAGTAATATCACTCCCATGTCGTGTGGAGTGTTATTTTCCCTTTTTGGGTAATATCATTATCATGTCGTGTGAACTGTTATTTCCCTTTTTGTGTAATATCATTCCCATTTCTTGTGAAGTGTTATTTCCCTTTTTGTGTAATATCTGTCCTTTGTCGTGTTAAGTGTCATTTCCTTCTTTCAGTAATATCATTCCCAAGTCGTGTGAAGTGTAATTTCCCTTTTGAGTTATATCATTCCCACGTCGTGTGAAGTGTTATTTCCCTTTTTGAGTAATATCATTCCCATGTCGTGTGAAGTGTTATTTCCCTTTTTGAGTAATATCATTCCCATGTCGTGTGAAATATTATTTCTCTTTTTGAGTAATATCATTCCCATGTCGTGTGAAGTGTTATTTCCCTTTTTGAGTAATATCATTCACATGTCGTGTGAAATATTATTTTTAATATCATTCCCATGTCGTGTAAAGTGTTATTTCTCTTTTTGAGTAATATCATTCCCATGTCGTGTGAAATGTTATTTATCTTTTTGAGTAATATCATTCCCCTTTCATGTGAAGTGTTATTTCCTTTTTTGAGTAATATCATTCTCATGTCGTGTGAAGTGTTATTATCTTTTTGTGTTATATCCGTCCCGTCTCGTGTGAAGTGTTATTTCCTTTTTTGAGTATTATCATTTCCATGTCGTGTGAAGTGTTATTTTTCTTTTGGAGTAAATAGCCTTCTCCTGTCGTGTGAAGTGTTATTTCCCTTTTTGAGTTATATCATTCCCATGTCGTGTGAAGTGTCGTGTGAAGTGTTATTTCCCTTTTTGAGTTAATAGCCTTCCCCTGTCGTGTGAAGTGTTATTTCTCTTTATGAGTAATATCATTCCCACGTCGTGTGAAGTGTTATTTCCCTTTTTGAGTAATATCATTCCCATGCCGTGTGAAATGTTGTCACTATAATGGAAATTTGTATGCGACTATCATACAGGTGAGAGGTTCAGCTAGCTATAAAACCAGGTTTAGTACACCATTTTCTACATAATGAGGTACCGGGCGCATTGCATTTGCGCCAATTTTTCAAAAATCTTTCATTTGCGCCACAAAATTATAAATTTATTTGCGCCAAAACATATCACTTCATTTGCGCTATTTTACGGGTAATACAGGTAATATATAACGGAAAGGTTGAATAATCATTGCTCTATTGAGAATAAGATTTGTTTCTACAGTATTTTTTGCCTGGATATGAAGTGACTTCATACTGATTTCTAATACATATTACACATTCAGAATTATAAAGTGTTCGCATGTTTGAGGTGTTACGAAGATGGACATTGTTAATTCAGAGACAAACAGAGAAATACGTCTGTATATTTTTATGATCACTCATATAGTATATCATATGTTCTGAAAAACGGAAACAAGTCGTTTAGCCGTACCAGAATAACAACTGATATGGACAGACTTAAAAACTATGCTATAGAGTAAAATGCTGAGAACTGTCTGGAAATTTTACTCCAGTGTATAGTGCTTTCTTTTGTGTTTGATTTTTTTTTATGTTTTATCAAGGTTTTAACATTACTTGCTTGGTTTTATGATGACTAATTTCTGAGATAAACGTTTTATAATGCAAACAAAAAATGTCTTTATTATTAAAAGTCTTTTATGAAAAAAATCTATTTTTATACTATTTATCTGTATGAACAGGGGCCTGGTTTTCGAAAGTATCATAAGATATGTCATAAGATATATCTTAGGACGTATTTTATGATCATCTTATGACTATCATATGATATGTCATAGGATGTAAATCAAAGCTGTTTTAAGAGAGTCATAGCTATGATGCTCTTATGACTGTCATAAGTGAACATTATTTTCTATTATTTTAAATAATGTTTAAAAAGTATAAAATATAAGAATGAAAATGAAAAGTATGAACATATTAGTTATTACTATTCTTAATATTTACGAATATTTTTTTTTCATTATAATGAACCTGAAATTTTATACAAAAAGGAATTGAAATATGAGTTGATAATTTGTTTAAATTTTGTTTGTAACATATGTTTAATCTGAACTTCGCTTTCGTGTATCATCATACATGCATTGTTATTTAACTGTGAATACTTTTTAGATTCGGTACATCGAGTACCCGATTTCGTGCACATACGTAAATATAGTACTATTAAATATACTAGAAACGAAATAATATGTATATCAATTGTACAAAACCATAAGTTAGAAAATAATTCCAAATTGTATGTTGCAGTAGATTCAAATTTTAATTCACGTAGTAATAAAATCTTTACTATTTAGCTAACCGAGAAACACAACAAATATTTTTATTACAATTAATATGAAATTATGCCAAAAAAGTCATGAAAAGTCATTAAAATTTTAGTTGACAATCATAAGACCATCATAAGTCATGTCGCGAGAGGTCTTAAGTTTACGACAAAAGTTATGACAAATCGTAACTTAGGACACTTTCGAAAACATATCTTACGACTATGACATGTCCTAAGACCATCATAAGACATGTCTAAGTCATAAGATACTTTCGAAAACCAGGCCCCTGTATTTACCTGTAATATTCAATGAAAGATTTTTTTTGGCGCAAATGAAATGCCAATTGGCACAAAAGCAAAGCACCGGAGGTGCCTGTACCAAATCAGGAAGAATATGACAGGTGTTTAGGTAAAGATTCAGAGACTTCTACAGAAAATTACCATGTTGTGATAAATAATGGGGAAATTGTTCCAGACTTCGTGAAATTTTTGCCATTTGTTCTTTACCCATATGTTGCTTCTACTAGCTCAACTATCGTATTTTCTACAAATTTTTCCACATTTATCTATTTGTTTCACTATATTCTTTGTGAAATTATGACGGTCCTTGTTAATTTCAACTTCAATTCAAGATGCCATGATATAATTTTGAATACGAAAAAAATGTTTTTGATGTATAAATCATTTTTAAATGGTGCAAAAAAGTAAATGAAGCAGGATTGTTTTATGAGCCGATTAAATGCTTCAAGCTTACTTTCAGTAACTTTGAGCATTTATTAGTAAGAATTAGTTTGTTGTTTATTACTTAGATACAATATACCGCTATTTAGAGACTGAGTTACATGTTTTCCTGTATTTGTGTGTATGATATGTGCTTTTAAGTGCTCTATTTATACTTATCCACTGATCGAGATTAAAAAGGGAGGAGTTGAAATTTTAAAACACGAAATTAACTGTGCCCAAGTTACATATTCATGTATTTGTCCCAAGTCAGGAACCCTGGTTGCAATAGTCGTATAAAATAAATAAATAGGATGTTTTTTTTCAAATGTAATTCGGATGGTTGGTTTGTAATAGCAGATGTTATTGTTTCTGTTATAATATATATAACTTTTATAGACTCTAGACCAGTAAAAGATTGGACTATTGCAGACAATGTCTATTTTGTAAGACACCATATTGCTTTCTTGAAGTCGTTTGGTCATTTTGCCATTTGGTTGCTTTCTCATTGGCATTCATACCCTACATCTCCTTTAATTAATAAATAAAGTAATGACAAACGAGAATAGATATATTGCATGGTAAGAAATTGCCTTTAATCAGAAAAAATAACAATAAATATAATATATTAAAATATGAATAAAATTCTCGATTGTAATTTTCTCTTGTAGGCTCCATAATTTTTAAACTTGTCGTACATCAGTGTTCAGTTTCTGTGTTGGACAATGCTTTTTTTCTGGCACAGAATCGTGACGCAACATTCAGGTATGATACTATATCTCAACCACTGTATGGCAATTATTTACCTATTAATAGAGAAATAAATATATAATTAATAACTCGTGATATACAGATTATTGTAAATGCATTTGTATAATTTTGTTGTAATAGCAATTTCAAGTGCATATCTAAAAGCAAAGTACAGCATAGAATTTTCCTGTATTTTCCCAATTAAGACAAAGAAAGACCCTTTTAAATGTTATATCCGTATTTATTTCTGTACCTTTAAAGATGAAAATATGATTGAAATCTGAATATCTTATTTTCTTTATATGCAACTTTATTCTTCTATTAAAGAATCTTGTACGCGGCTAAAGAAGAAGAAATCCTGTCAGAAAGTACAAAATTTCTTCCCAAGACGATATTGATAGCGTTATTACCCAAGCTCACGTCGCGCGGTTTATTTTTCTTCTATCTGCAAAATACTTTTGGTTTGTGTTTTTAAGTAGCGAAAAACAAAGAATTACATAAAATATTTACGAAATTGGGTAAACTATTGATATATACTTGAATGCGTGTCTGTAGAATCTTAATGATTGTTTAACATACATGTGCAAAATAAACAATTACCTAACTTAAGTAAATAAAGATCGTGTGTCTACATCACACTGCCCTCCTCTCAAGTTCAAGTTTCGTCCCCAGAGAGAAAATAACATGTTTATATTTCACTAACTAGATAAAATAATTAGATATGATTTACCGACTGTTTATAATTATGATGTTATTACTCGGTTTATGTGTGTTATTGTAGAAATAATTAGCCCCTTGAAGAAGGTTATGTAACCTTCTTGTGAAATATTATTTATTTTTATCAAGATGTTTTAGATTTTACAAAGCACTTTAAATTATAAAGCTACTGAAATGCTTGATTTTCAAAGTCGCGCGAATATTTTTTTATTACAACTTCAGGGTTATCGATATATTCTGTTTCATTTTATCATATGTTTCATTTTATTTATCAAAGGTTTTATTTGTATATAAATCATTTACTAATTTAATAATAATAACTATTCTTTATAAATTGATTCATTGCTTAACTTTGCAGACGTTTCATTTGTTATTTAGAAACGTATAATAAATTAAGTAGATACCCTTCTAGGAAAATCAACGGTTAAAACATAAAACCCAGTTTTATAGCCTTATTTGAAAGTGAAAAACAAAAGGTTTGGACCTTATAAATGATAAAAGAAACACTTTATTAATATATCTAAAATTTTGAAACAGCTGTATCTATATAAAAATATTATTCAAAATTACTTTACACAAAATAGAGTAAATTAATATGCATTACTTTGTACAATAATGCATACATTCGTCAACATGTATATTGGTAGCTGTATTTTACAAATATAATCGTTTTCCAAACCTATTTTTACAATAATATAATATAATAATAGAACTTGAAATCGGATTCTATCTTCTGGGGCCTGGTTTTCGAAAGTATCTTATGACTAAGACATGTCTTATGATGGTCTTATGACATGTCATAGTCGTAAGATATGTTTTCGAAAGTGTCCCAAGTTACGATTTGTCATAACTTTTGTCGTAAAATTAAGACCCCTCGCGACACATGACTTATGATTGTCTTATGATTGTCAACTAAAATTTTAATCACTTTTCGTGTATAATTTCATGTTAGTTGCAATACAAATATTTGTCGTGTTTCTCAGTATGCTAAATAGTAAAGATTTTATTTTCTCAACTACTTGAATTAAAATTTGAATCTCCTGCGACATAAAATTTGGAATTCTTTTTTAACTCCTGGTTTTGTATAATGAATATACATATTATTTCGTTCCAAGTATATTTGACAGTTACTGTATTTTATTAATGGTGCACGGGCATTTCGTTAAGCGGGTACTCGATGTATCTAAAGTATTCACAGTTAAATAACAATGCATGTATGATAATACACGAAAGCGAAGTTCAAGATTTATTATATATTACAAACTAAATTTAAACAAATTATCAACTCATATTTCAATTCCTTTTTGCATAAAATTTCATGTTCATTATAATGAAAAAAAATTAAAAAAAAATAATAATTCGTAAATATTTAGAATTGTAATAATTAATATGCTCATACTTTTCATTTTCATTTTTATATTCATCACTTTTTAATCATTATTTAAAATAATAGAAAATAATGTTCCCTTATGACAGTCATAAGAGCATCATAGCTATGACTCTCTTAAGACAGCTTTGATTTAATTCTATGACATATCATATGATAGTCATAAGATGATCATAAAATATGTCCTAAGATGATCATAAAATATGTCCTAAGATATATCTTATGACATATCTTATGATACTTTCGAAAACCAGGCCCCTGTTTCATAAGTTGGAAAAGAAAAACAAAATTGGAATTTCAAGATAGTAACAACGAATACATATATAAAGTTATTTTTAAACAAATAAATGTCAAATTTCAGATTGGCTTAAAAGAAAACATTCACATAGAACCAAAATGTACATGGTATATCATATAGACTTTGGCAAGCTAGGGGTGTGAATTTCAGTTGCAAATCATAATATAGCTTGCTGGGACTTTGAAGACAAAGAAAAATCAAAAGAAATGTTAATAATTTATAAACATGAACTTTGTAGCTTGGTCTTGCTTTTGAAGCAATATATTTTTGCAAATACCATGTGAATAAGACCACAATGGAAACCCATGAAATTATGATTTTTACTTTAAGCAAATTCTGAAAAATTGTACAATTTTATAGATATTTTTATGTTTTTTATCGTTTTTTTAACATCAGGATTTTGAACCGAGTCACATTTTTGAAAATGATTTGATGCCACTGAAACGTAGAAAATATTTTAAAAACTTTTAAATTACACGAAAAAAAGAGAAAACTTTGTCAATGTATAAACCACTATTGTTATTTTTATGATGCATGTGTTTGACTTTTTTTCCTGTTAAAATTTCTAGAATTGCTTTTTATTCAAAATTACAAAATTTCTGCAAAATTTGGAAAGAGGTGGATAAATATTTAAGCCTGACATCTTTGATAAACTTTTCCCCTTGAATTAATTTAACACCAGTGTCATATTCATACAGTCTACTGATATCTTTAAGGCATATTTCTGAACAAGAAACCAAATTGAGATGGCTTAAACTGTAATTTTTGTAGATTTTGGCATTTTTTTTTATATAATTACTGCAAAAAGTACACACACAATATTGGATTTATAAGAAATCGTAACTAAAAATCAATACTTTTTTTTTTACATGTTTACTCTCTTCAATACAGCTTAAACGCTGAATTAAATTTTGTTTGATGAAACAGGTGTAAAATTATTCTAAAATATTAAACGTAAAAAATTTATACTCCTAAAAAATAAAATTTAAAAATGGATTTTACAGTTTTATTTTAACATTGGTAATGTTGAGAGTGAAAGAAAAACGAAGGAAACTGTTCAAATTTCTTTGAATTAAATAACCATTTATTAATTCAGTATTATCTGCATGTATAATAGAAAAGAAAGAAAATTAAAACAAAAAATTTAAATAATATATATCAAATTGTTTATGATATTGTTAAATAATTGACAGAAAATACTGAAGAACTATTAATAATTTATATGTGTATTCAACGTTTACTGATCAAAATATATAATATCAAAACCGTCACTGGAATAAGATAACTACAATATGATTGACTTTTGATTCTCATGTGATGTTTTTTTCAAAACTAAAAGTCTTTATTTCCTATTTGCATTTACTTGTATTATGCATAAAGACAAAAGTATTTTCGGCATACAAAATACACCGAAACCACCTTTGAAAAATTCTCTTGTTTACATATATTAGTTTATTGGTTTTCTAAAAAGGCCTGATATGGTTTGGGTTAGTCTTAAATTTTGCAAATCTATTTTTTTCATTTTTACGATCTCTCGGCGTTTACATGATTTGTCTAAACTTTACATTTGCTACTCCTGTCCCGAAAACCTCTTCATCGTTTTTAGAAGATCAAATACAGTTCCGATCAATAGTTTAGAAAAAACTTTAGTTAGGACTACGTTGAAATAAATTACTATAGATGTATATGTGTATAAATTTTTATACGCACCTCTCGCTCCAGTAGGTATAATGCACCGCCTCTCCTTGTTGTCTGTAAGGAAAGGGAAATGAACTGGAGCCCATCGAACTGTAGTCGTTAAACTGGGGAAATGTTGGTCCAGGATTGTTCATTTGCATGGCTGATTGCATTGCACTATAACTACAGGCCGCTAAACTGGGACCCGGTGGCGGAACACGGGACTGGTTGCAACTGTTATAACTGTTTATTTGTGACATTGGAGATGCAGAATTTGGTGCCAGAGACCACGGCGAATATTGTGAATACTGAGAATACGCTGGCGGTGAAAAATACGGTTTGGTTAAAGAAAATTGGTTGTATGGAGAGCAGTGTCCGTCCACAAATAATGGTTTCGGGAGAGATATCGATGCTCGGTATGGTCGACGCATTCTTCGTCGACGTCGGTAGTTTCCTTTCTCAAACATGTCTTCAAATGCAGGATCTAAAGTCCAATAATTCCCTTTGCGTTCTCCCCCACCTTCTCTTGGGACTTTTACAAAACATTCATTCAGACTTAGATTGTGACGAATACTATTTTGCCATCCTTTCTTATTTTTCTCATAGTAGGGAAATTTCTTCATGATATATTGATAAATTCCACTAAGTGTTAATCTTTTATCATCGCATTCTTTAATTGCCATAGCAATAAGAGCAACATAAGAATATGGTGGTTTGACATCGGGGTCCGAAAATTCCTCAGTTTTTTTCACCGGTTTATTCACAGATTCCTTTGTTTCCTCTTTCTGGTTGTTTTGCTTCTTATCTTCAAAAGTAGATTTATTGTCATTCTGTTTGCTACTATTCTCCATTCTTGCAGCGATTCCACATTTTCCGCTAAATTTAACATGTTCAGGAATTGTAGGTTTCCACATTTTCGAGTCCATAAAGTTTTCACTGAATTGCGATTTCGCAGAGCGGTAAAGTCTTAATTTAAAATCCAAATCTGATTCCGTCAAACTGTCATCTAAATTTTGTTTTATTTTCATGTTTTCCATTTTGTAATATAATATTAGAATTTACCAAACACGCTCGTCATAATGAATGTTTTCAGTAATTAAGTAAATATATATTAGTATATTTATGTTTCGGACACGTGCGCATGGTGATGTCAGTTTCAGATAAAGCACCACCCAAATGTTAGAACTTCGTACCAATCAGAGATAGTTCAAAGCTTCATCTGTCCCTCCCTAATGAGAGTACCATTCACCGAAATGCCAGCCTCTCAAATCAAAATCTCATATTTCATATGAAGTAGAATTTTGACGATGTCGCCTGGTGACAGATATATGAATTGTTTTATTTATTATTTATTTTTACTGTTAAAACAACAGCAAACAACCAAAATGAAAAATGAGGTACAAATGTGTAACTCACTTTCGAAGTAAAATAAATTTGACAAAACACTATTTAACTGATTTGAATATTGTTTGTTCAAAATTTAATCATATTTCTTTAGAAAAAAGGGTACATTGAAAAAGCAAGGACAGAAATAATGAAATTATATTTTTTTTAGATAAACAAATCAATTATCGCCGCTTGCGTTTTTGACTGAAAAAAAAAGTTATTCCAAAACAACATTTTCACAATTTTACAAGGACTTTGAGTAGTAATTCGTTTAATTATATTTTTTGTATAATAATAGTATTTTGGTCGTGCGAGGACTGTGGCCAAGATATGAACAACAGATACTGACTGGAGACTGTTTAACTGAATGTACTTGCATCTAAATCAATATTGGAGTTTATTGCTTCGAATATTAACTAACAAAAATCTGAGTTAACTATCTGAATCATTCTTAGACTTTTTATCTGAAATTTATCTATTTGATGCTATGGGGTATTTTTGAAAAATTAATTCTGAGTTGCCATTGTATTTGTGTATTTATATCTTTGTTTGAATGTAAAATATATTGTACCTTAATTGTTTTCAATGATTGAAGGGTCTTACATAGGCTTTGCTTGTTGCTCAATCCAATTCAATTTATTTGAATAAAAATCTGTTCAAACGATTAGATATTTTGCCAGACTAAAACTAACTAAAATTAATGAAAAAATAATGGGTAATACAATATCTTCGTCTCAATCGTTAAACATTTTTTTTGTACAACGGTCTTGCCGTAGTATTTCTAGTCGAAATTTAGGAACTGTCGGTCCTGCGGACAAAAAGTAGTATTTTACTGAGAAAAAAACCCAAAGCAAACTATATAAATCTCCATGCACTACAAGACCCTCCGACGCATTTTTTTTGTGTAATTTTTGTTAAATGTTTATTAAAACTTTAAACTACAAACACCTTAAAACTATATAGGTTATATATGCATAAAACATGTATGATTCACGTTTTATCTAGTAAGAATAAAATAGCTACATTTGAATGGAAAAAAAGAAAGAAAAGGCATCAGTAAAGTTGAATTACTTGAAAGTATAATAAGAAATCCGCAATGGCATAAGTATAGGAGATTATCTGTCGACTTTGTAAAACCACAGTGGCGGATCCAGAACTTTTTGTAAAGGGGGGGGGGACTGCTGACTGACCTAAGATGGGGGTGGGCCTCTCCAGTCACGCTTCAGTGATTCCCTATTTAATCAACCAAATTTTGTACACGAAAAAGGGGGGGGGGGCGCCGACCCCCCTGAATCCGCCTATGAACCATCTATCATCATATATGAATTTTTTTTTTAAATTCAAAACTTTAACAATCTGAGATATGACTTGCTGAGTGGGTTTTATAGCAGTACGATGACAAAAACTATAATTTGTCTTGCAATAGGCCATCTATGGATCCCTAAAAGAGTTCTTGCAAGGGCCCGTTAACGGGCTGAACCCAACATCCTTCTCTATAGGCCTCGGATTTAACGCCCCTCTTCCGTCCTGACGTAGCTGCGTATTTATACATGCCGAACAGCGAAACGGACGTATACTTTTTCAAGGATTTTGAAGACTGACACGACAGAGAAGTCAAGAGTTGATACAATTTATACACTGTCAACCTTTGTGGTTTAGTAGGTTTTTAGAGACATAAATACTGGCGAAATGCAATGGTTAAGCAGTCAACGATGAGTCAAAAGCAATGGTTAAGCAGTCAACGATGACTATTTGACACATTGAAAACATGGTTAAGACAGTTCCTTATGTAGAATTTAAAAGTAACTAAGGCTACAGCATGATACAATTGTTGGGGAGTAATCAATAAGATGGAAAACTGTTCATACAGATCTAATAACGCTTAAATGTGCCAATCCATAATTTAAATTAGATACTAGTATATTCTATATATATTATCCTCCTTTAAATTTCGTTAGCTGGTGAAAATAATGTTCATGCTGATACTAATACAAGAACAGAGAAGTCTATGAAAGAAATGAATTATTTTTCCCAAAATTTCACATCAGCTGTAATTGTCATTATCTTTGAAATAAACATATTTCTCCTCATGAATACAAAAGACAACAATAATCTTTGACATAACTTTTATATTTTTGTAACTCTTCAAAGGAAAAAGTCATTACATTGTATAAATGTGTTGATTGAAAACTTTGAAGTTTAAACAGTGATGACAATACAAAATGTATGCAATGAGAAATTGCTTTATCTTGATGAAATAACAATAGCCAAGGTTCTCTATCCATATTGCTGAAGATGACATAAGAGTTACCTTTATTCCTCAGAGGAACTTTATGGATGAAAAATTTGTAATAAAAAGGCATAAAAATAAGAAAGTTTAATGGTATGACGTTATATCTGAAACATATGTTAATTCAGAAATAAAAAAAAAACGAATTAAAGGTCAAGGTCATGCGTCCTCTGTCGATCAGACATGACTTTTTTTTTAATTAAATCTAAGCACAAAACCCTAATGGAAATGAGGTCAAGGACATACCAGACCAACAATTACATTACAAGGGTGCTTTTGGCCTTACAATTTCTTTAATTAATAAGAAACTGACAAACGCACAAGAACTTAAAATAATGAAGATGAAGTAAAGTTCTTTGTGAAGGACATGCAAAATTTTACATTGATTTTGTAAACCCAGGTATAATTACCCCAAAAGACCCCCAGAAAGTTACTTAGAAGGAGTACATAGCCGTGATTATTAAACTACATAATATGGTCATGGTCCAGTGATCTGATCAGAGGAATATGATTGATTGATTGATTATTGTTTGATTAACATATAGTGGCAAATGTTTCATGCATGTCCTGGACGAGACATATTATATATATATGCAATAAATAAGTTCTTCAAGGTAGGGGTCGAAGGATAGGAATAGGGCGAAGGATAGGAATACCTGCACAGCATAATTGACACCCTACTTTGACATCGATTTTACTGTTATTAAGAAGATGACCAAAATAATAACCTTATTGCTATATCCCAATCCATGAGATGACACATGCAAATCCTATATATAAGAACCAGTATAGGTGAAGAAAAAAAAACACATTTTTTTTTATAGAGAAATTTCACAGTACTCATAAATTTTAATCTGTATCCAGTAACTGTCTTAATCGCTATTTTTTCTATTAATGAACTTTCTCATATACTTAATAGGCACTTTTTTTGTTAAACTAATAGGAGAAATAGAGGTCTGGTAATATCGAAATAAAAAAAAAAAAAAAAAAATTTAAATTACATAAGTCACTTAAAGTTCAGCTTATTTGAAATAAAAAAAATATAGGTCACTGATGAGTTAAAAATGATATTTTAATTTTAACGCAAAAAAATGACATTTTTGCAGCAAAGGGTGATAATTAAGAGCTTTTTTTAATGATATAAAAATTTTAAAAGTCATCTGGGTCCAATACAAATCGATTTTTTTGGTTGATTTTGTACCAGTCATAAAGTAACAACTAATTATAGAGTAATCAATAAAATTTGTAATGAAAAGAAAAAAAAAAGTTTAATTTTTTGCTTTTATTTTTGTACCCTCAAGCCTCCTTCAAGTCAAAATAGATTGTCCATCCCATATATTTTACCATATATCAAAGTTATAATTTTAGTTTAATTCTGATGTCATTTGGAAATCTATTTTCTGCACTTACTCCGATTAATATATAAGTATCCATGACTTTGAATGCATGAGAAATTTTCTGCTTCCTAGCAAAACTTGGTGGCCAAGTGGTGAGTGGTCGAGTAGTTGAAATATAATATCACTGTCAACATGGAGGTTGTAAGTTCAAATCCCTCATGTGGCAAGTGGGCCTGACTCCAATCTTAATTTACCAGGATTGTCAGTTTTCCTACTGAAGGTCAGTAGTTTTAAACAGGCACTACAGCTTCTACCACCAATTAAAACTTGCCACAAAATAGCACAATACTGCTGAAAGTGGTGTTAAAATGAAATCGTGCAATAGTGCTGAAAGTGGTGTTAAAAATAAATCAATCAATCAATACTCAAACCACTCAATAATAGCAAGTGCATAACACCAACAAGTGTGCATTCTGAGAAATTTCAGGAACAATGGATGGAAACTTATTGAAATGATTACACAAATAAGTTACTGCTTTTCCTTACTTTCGTGCGTACCTATAATCACTATAATTTAAGATAGATTTGGATTTTGTCCAACACAGCACAAAATGAGCAATATAACGTAGCTTATTAAACTACTCTTTAAATTAATTTTATTTCTTTAAAAGTAAATAATTAAATAACGTTAGTTTGGTATGGATGTTGCTCATTGTTGAATGTCTTGTACAGTAAAATAACTAATAGATACAGGAAGAAGCTTTCTATATAGCATAGGTTCTGCTCATTGTTGAAAGCCTTATGGTGATCTATAGAATGTCATTATCTTCTATTAATTTTTAATCTCTGGTGGGGAGTTTTCTTATTGGCAATCATGCCACATTTTCTTATTTCTACATAAATGAGAAAACTCATAATATCCCTCGAAGTATTGATCTAGAAATCAATACCGATCTCCCTCTCCTTATATGTAATAAATAAGTTTGTTTCAACCTAACTTATTATCCAGAATCACGTTTTTTTTAGTCTATTCCTAGCAAATTTGACTTTAAGTATATGACCTAAATACCATTGTGGATCTTCAGCTTATAATAAATGACCATTAATTCATGTAAGGTTGCAATTCAACATTTTCAGTTCTGATGTTATTATTTGGATAAACCTTTTCAACACTTATTTTAGTCATTTTTCAGTGACCATGACCTCAGGTTTTAGTGTCTTCAAAATCAATAAGTATCAACCTTTCTAAGATATATGATTTACTTATCTTTTCATCCGTGTTTTTACAAAAAAACATCTTTAAAATGAGAGGCTTGCAGAGCTTTTTTAATATTTAAAATATCACTGTCCAAAATGGGAAAATATGGTACATGTATTGCAAAAGTTTTTGTTGGTGGAATTGGTTTCTCTTATAATTTTGAGTTTTCATGTAGACAAACTTTATTTCCCTTTAGCCATGCAATCATATGTGCAAAATGTTATTTTTAAAAGTATGGTCATCAGTTATGATTGCATTATTTTGTGACATCAAAATAGGAAATTCAGAGGAAACCAAGAAAAGGAGTAGGTTCAGCAAGACCCCTTTTTGGCCCTAAAATATATCAGTTTTACAAAATTGTTATAATGTAAACTTTTAGCTATTTATTGGAAAGTAAAATACTTCTGCTACATAAATATGGTCTGTTTTTGACAATACAATGCACATATATCGTGTACTAACATCATTAAGTCGTGGTAAATTACTGAAATCTTCACAAATTTAGCATTTCAGTTAAATTTTAGACGGTTTTCGTCTTAAATGGAAGTGGCCGCATTAGTGTTCATTCTTAATATTTAAATGTAAGTTGTATTTGATGATAATACATAAACATATATAAAGGTTGAGGGTGAACACAGATGTGGCCACTTTCATTTTTTGACAAAAACTATCTGAAAAGTGACATATTATGGCATATTTGATAAATTTGATAAGCTTGATTATGAGCATCTGAAATGACTAAATCAGTTCAAATCTTTCACACAAACTAATTGAATCGACTGAAGTAAGACACTTAAGTTTTAAAAAGTGTACAAAATCTTTCATCAGATAAACCTGAAATTTGAGGCCAAAATGGGCCTTTACCAGACCTAGTCCTTTTACCAAATAATTGAATTTTGACCATTAAAGAACTGAAATCAATTGAACCACACCTTGATTATAAAATAATAATTAACCAGTCCA
Source organism: Mytilus galloprovincialis (assembly GCF_965363235.1). Taxonomy (NCBI): domain Eukaryota; kingdom Metazoa; phylum Mollusca; class Bivalvia; order Mytilida; family Mytilidae; genus Mytilus; species Mytilus galloprovincialis. The sequence continues at coordinate 38,458,002 of NC_134850.1, read as the reverse complement.
GGAAGGTATATTAAATCTGTATAAGAATTACAGAAAACATGGTCTTCACGAAACAAAAACTGGAAAATAAATACAATAATATATATGCATTGTCAATAACACTTTATTCATGGTGGAATATCAAAGTTAAACTGAAAATTGTTATCAGACTTTTGCATTACAAATTTATTCACATGATTAAGGTTACTGTCTTCCTTTTCAACACATTTAGCAGGCTCCTTATCTGAAGGGTCATGTGACAGACATGTGACTTCAATGTTTACTTTATCACCATTACATACTGCCTTGTCTTGTGTATTAATAGTTTCACATGATGAAGGTTGTGTAAACCCAAATTTAAAACCACCAGGTTCCCCTTGTGTATTGTCTGACATTAGCCTTGTTGTATCCACCTGAGATTTCTCATCATTCACTTTTATTGAAGCCATCATTGTCACATACGATTCATTAGCTTTCTTCAATGACTTTTTGTAGAAAACCGATTTATTAGATTCTGTTGATACTGGTGTGACCTTTAACTTCTTCATTTCTGTAAAACAGAACACAAGAAATATTTTAAGTTAAAATTGAAATTTTATATGTGAAAATGATTATTAGTGAAAACATATAAAAAATTTACATACTATTGATGCATGAGTAGTTTCAACTGCATCCTTTCCATAACATTTATTTGTAATAAGCTAAGAATATTTTTTTCTGACTTTCACAGACCATGCAGACCTTGGTTTGATTATTTGAACTAAATACTTTGATATACAAATAAGTAGATGTGGTATCATTGTCAAAGAGACAACTATCCACCAGAGTTCAATTGAAGTGGATGTTAACAATTTAAAATTACAAGCAACTTTATGGACTTCAACATCGAGAAAAACTCATAATATATTGTCCCCTATAAAAGACATGCATTCTCTTAGTATTGGCAATTGAATGAAAGTTTAGTCCTTCTTAAAATATATATATATACTGTAAATTCAAAAATTATTGCATGCAGTTATTATTTCGATTTTGTCATTTTAAACTGAAAGGCGATTTGAATTTTTACAATTTTGAGAAAAATCCTGTATAAGTCACATAAAATATTTCAAAATGTGAGTTTAAATTATCGCGTTTACAACTCTGTAGCATTTCTCGCAATAATTTCTGAATTAACAGTATATAAATTGCTTAAAGGGAGATTACTCTGCTTTTTTTTTTCATAAATTTTATATTACACAAAGTTCTGTGATAGTCAAAACGAAATTTCTTACACAGATATGTTAAATGTATTAATGCTAATATTTCATTGATTTATATATATATAAGTAAAATAGAAAAAGTATCTTAATAAAGTTTAAAATATCTCTTATTTGAATGCATTTGTGAAATATTATACAATTACTGTCTTTTGATGCAGAAAATATGTGATTTTTATAGTGACTTTTTCATTCCACATATGAATATGCTGTTTCAATCAAATTCCAATTCATACAGAAAAGCTATAAATATAGAATAATTGTTTTTATCTTGAATAAGGGTTGTCTATCAGTATTTACAAAAGTTATTTGCCACTGGACATATAGATAAATTGAGTAGTCTGGTAAGAGTTTTAACCTTTCTGATTAAAAAATGATACCGAATTTCAATGTCTATAAATTCTATTTTTTGTTTGCAACACTACCTACTGTACCCATTAAATGAATGGATGGAGAGTTTTTGTAAAACACGGAGTCAGTTCAAGTTTATACAGGTTGAAGTTCAGCTATTTAGAACACTTTTGGCAACAGAAAACAGATGAAGAGAATCTAACACAAACTAGCTATAGGCATGAAAATGTGTGCTCTCCATTTTTTTTTGTTAACTGTTTAATTTCTTTATCACAGTGCTAATTCTGAAAGGATATTGAAAAATATTTGTTTACTTCCACATATTTTTAAAAAAATAATATTTTCATCATTTACTTGTTGCATTCTTCCTTTCTTCCTCTTTAATTTTCTGTCTGTAGTCACCAAATGTATTTCTCATGGCTTGTCTTTTCTTCACTAAAGGTGACTTGTCACTTCTCAGGATCTTTAAAACCTTTATTGCTTCTGCCGCTAAAAAGATAAATGTATAAGAATGAAAATACTTTTCAAAGTGATAAGATCTTCAAATTGGAACTGCAAAGTCAATTTTCTACATTCAAGAGACTGAAGACTCTCCTGTTATATTTTGTTTTCAAGATGGAACAAATAAATTCTTAACATGCTACAGAATGATTTCTGAAAGGATAATAATACAATAATTAATGACATGCAAAACATATCTCAGTGATCAACATTAAAAGGGAAGAGTTGTCAACTCTAAAATGATATATTTAACTCTTCTGTATACTAATGTGTCTGTCCTAAGTCAGAAACCTTATCAGCGTCTTTTGTCATCACTTAATGTTACCTGCCAATATTGTTCAAGACTGCAGTGTATTGATCTTTTTTGGTTCTTTATTTTGGAGGATTAATGTCTAATTGATATAAATCACAAAATTTCTATTATATATAAAATAAAACAGCTGTGAAAAATGCAATGTTGGAATTCTCGAAAAGATAAGATTTCAGTGCTTTCTATTGAAAATAATTCTTACTATATAAATCCTTGTATTATTGTATATATTTATTTCTCTGGTGAAATAAGGCAAAAAGGCAAGGCCACACTTAAAAAAAATATTTTGGTTTGCCCAAATCCTACCCAAAGGTAAAGACAGTAGGTAGGCTTTTTCTTTTCTTTTTTACGGCAAAGAGAAATTGGTGTGTCAGATGTTATTTAATCTTCATGCATATCTGATTAAAAAAACTTGTTCACATTAGGACAATAAAAGATTTTGAATAGGCAACTATTTTCTGGTTAGGAAGGGTTAGGGCAAACAAATCTATTCTTTTTAATAGCCCCATTAAAATTAATTATATCTATAAAAAATATGTAAATTTGTAAGATTTTGAATTTCTTATCAGATTTAAATATTCTGATTATCTCCCCTTATGATTTTCATGTACAGTACAAGTAATTTCTTTTACAAACAATCAAATTCTCAAGTCTTGGGAGGTCAAACATGCCTCAAATATTTTTTCTGGTTTGCTTAGTATTTTTTAATAAGAGTTCAACCTTTTACCTTAAGAACTAAACAAAGAAGTCTACTTTGCACAGATGTTAAATAGCTGTGAAAGGCATTCAAAAATTACTCCCTGTAGCCATGTAAATAGACATTATTTTTTTTAAATAAACAGAAACATGATATTATCATTGTCCATCATTTTACACTTTTTTGAATGTTAAGACAACTATAAGAATTAAACAATTAAACCCTCATTATAAAAGAACAAAAATTTACTTAGTAAATAAAAGCATGATAAAATTCTAGATATGTCTGTATTTAATGCAGACTCACAGATGTACATACATGTATTTACAGTTGTTACAATTTATCTCACATAAGAATCCACATGTATTGTAACCTATGTGTAACCACAATTTGCTCTGTGTGCAAATTGAATTGAAAACAAACAGAACTGTTAATCCTATTGTAATGAATTTCAAGATGATTTAATTATCAGAACTCAAGAATTAGTAAAAAAGAAATTAAATAAAATTTCATAATAAAAAACAAATGTCTAATGGATTTTACAATACCATCAAAATAACCTACATGTTTCAGTAATTTTTTTTTTATTATATATTTTCTATCCCAAATTTATATATGTTGTACGTGTTACAGCCCCATAAGCTGCAGAAAATAATACAGATACAAATATCTGAGGGTAAATTATTCAAAACATGTGGTGAATTTTTATTTTTAAATTCCAATAGGGACCACATACATGTATGACATTATTACATTATTGTAGTAATTAAACCAAATGACATAGATCTATCTTTAAACATTTGTGAAAGAAACTGTTTAGGAAGATAAACAAAGAAAATATTGTAGGATATAAGCTTTTACATGTACATGTATTTAAAAAATGTTTAATTACTGCAATAATGTTTTGTACTATTAACTTAGACCACACTTAAAAATATAATGGTTTGTCCAAACTCTACCCAAAGGTGGAAACAGGTAGGTAGGCATTTTCTTTTTTTTTTTCTTTCGAAAAAGAGAAATTAAAGTGTCAAATGTTTTTTAGTCTCCATGCTTATCCAATAAAAAAACCCTTTTTCACATCAGACCAATAAAAGATTTGGAGTAGGCAGCTATTTTTTGGGGGTAGGTAGGTTTTTTTATGGCCTTATTTTAACATGTACATGTACCTTGTCTGGAGTCTGGTTTCTGGTTGCATAATCCAAGCTCTAGTTGTCTGATACACCAGGACAACTCTATATCAAACTCATTGGCTGCATTTGTATCCTGCAAATCAAATCCGAGTTATTTCTCTTGAATTGTGTAAATCACTGATGTAAATATTTTTTTCTAAATCTTACTTGATTTATGCTTTTCAACATTTATCAAGACAAGCTTTAAGTTATTTATTGTTTTGAGAATAGTAATGGAAAATAATGAGTCAACCATTTTGGTTGATGGGTGGGAAGGTTTTAATTAAACACAATCTTAAAAGGTGACCACCCTAATGGGACTGATACACTATCATGATGTTCTAACAGGTGGTTGGGTTTTACCTCGGGGGGGCCACTTCAAACTTTTTTTGGTAGGGGTGAGCAGCTGAGACATCAAGTGCCCCACCCTTTTCATATATTTTGTTAATCAAAAATATATACCTTGTCATATATTAATTAACAAAAAACAGACCTATAGATATATTTCAATATTTTTCCCGCTCATCATCACGTCCTTGTTAAGAAGCAAAATAGTCGCAATAATATCACCTTCTTTTCCAATAAATTTGTCACATCTTAAACACTTTTTTCTTATTGCCCATTTTACATCTTTCATTATGAAGATATTTCAATTCCAAAATACAATACATATAAAAGACGTTTGGTCAGATCATCTATGGTCAGATAACTGTAATATCACCCCAGAGTGTAACACCTTCATTGATTTTAACATGTTTAAATATTAATTAAAAACTGATAAAAAAGTTCATTGCCGTTCCCTCCTAGTAAAGGACGCTGTCACAATGGAATTTCTTTAAATAATTGTTATCATGTTTTATGTATACAAACCCTTGAATGTTAACTAGGTGCAAATGTCAAAATAGTTAGATTTATTGCATCTATCACTGGCATCAGTGGAAATACAACATCAGAGTTTAATTGGTTTGACAAATAACTGATGCATTTACGACTGTGGTTTAACCGCATCAAGAATAAATACGGACATCTGATTAGTTTCAGATACTTATGATATAATCAAGCAAGTGATAATATCAACCTATTGATATATATTTAATCTGAATTTCTCACCCTTTTCATATATCATAGAGCATGAAAAAGTGACCTATTCCAGCGGCTCATCCCTACCACTAATTATATAGGAAGTGGCCCCCCCGAGGGTTTTACAGAATGAGGTTAGGTTTTAATCTTGTCTATTACTATAAAGTAGCATTAGCTTCATGGATTTGTTTGTGGGATTCAGTAATATTGGCCACGTTGAATTGTGGTTGGTCTATTGGATTAAGTAACATTGGTTGTGTTAATTGGTCTTTGGAAATATCTTTGGACAGTTGTACCTGTCAACAATTCCACATGCTGAATAAGCCTGTCCAAGGTCAAGAGCGTATTAATCAGTGGTTGTCATTTGTTGCTGTGTTACATATATGTTTTCATTCATTATTTTGTTCATGCATAAGGCCGTTAGTTTTTTTAGTTTTAATACATGTGTCATTTTTAGGCCTTATATCATGTATATAGATCTGACTATGCAGTATGGGTTGAATGGCTTTTGCTCATTGTTGAAGGCTGTAGAGGAGATGTTGTTGTTAATTTCTGTATCATTTGGTCTATTGTGGAGAGTTGTTTTAAAATGCACACATAGTGCAAGTCCAAAATCAAAGTGAAAAAGGGGGAGGTGTTCTCTCTGTATATTTCAATACCAATCAATTAAAAATCATGTCATTAGAACTAATATAGCATACATCGTTTGTTGGTTGATTATTTGCATTATCATTTGCTTGTCTTTTCTTTGGTGGCATTTTCTGTTTTCTCTGCTATTTTCTTTTCCAGTTTTTGTGTGGAGTTGAGTAATAATAAAACCTATGTCGGTTAGTGACTTGAAATATTACGGAATGTTTATTTTCTTCGAAAATATAGTCAACACAAACGTTTGGAAGTATGGAACAATATTTCTATATATACATAGAAGGTAACTTATTATTTCTGTACAATACAAACTTATCTTTTTAACCGAAAAAATGCCTATAATTTTATATCGGATTTCATAATTCTTTACACCGACATTGATTCGGAGTATTATAGACGCCTTTTGGTTCGTTCTCGGCGCCATGTTGGGGACGCTTGTTTTCTGACGAACCAATCTAGCTGTGTATCCACATTTAAAAAGAGTTTCCGCAGTAACACTTTAGTTAAAGCTTGATTATTTCACTTTGTGACGTCAAATGTAGACAAACAAAATGCTTGCGAGTTATATTTTAAAGGTATAGATAATTCACGGAAATACCACCATTCACAATCATAACCCCTTTTTTAACAGGTTGGATTTTTCTGATCTTTTCTGCCTGTGTAGTTTTTGTTATGTCATTTGATTAGATACTTCCTGATTGGAATGCAATAAAATTATAAGAGAAAAATATCCTCAGCACACGTCTTGAACCGTTGCACCAAGGATTTAGCTATACAAATCCTTGGTCGCACTAAGCCTAAATTATTGGGACAACTTTTGAGTTTGTTGCTTAATTTTCTGACTCTGTGAAAAACTTTGGTTTAAGTGAATATCACTTGTGTGTATAGGAGTGCGTTATTTCTGTTTGGATGTTGATCATTTGGTTGAAAAAATGACAATGTTATTTTGTATGAATTAATTGGCAAATTAAATTCTTTAATATAAATTATAATTGATATACACCTTATCAATATTTGGAAATCTGTTCCTCTTGAACTTTGATGTCATACAACGTCAACAATCTCTTTTCCATTGTTGCATCAGATATGTTTGAATCTATTATAATGTGAACATTTTTAGGGAACTTTTGTGAAGTCCATTTATGGTCGACAAATAGCGATAAGGTGTATTCCGCACACTAGCTTTCATTAATAGACATTGGAGAATTGTGATTAAGTACTTACAGAACAATGATAAATTCTAGTTTAGCATATTGAAGATCACTTAGAGGATTGATGAACTTTAATGAGGGGGGATAGGACCTTTGTTGGGACTCCAGGAGAGGGTATTTTTAAGCCCAGGATTTCGGGATCAGGACCCCTCCTACCCTCTCCTTTAATAGAGCATGGATACAGGGGAACCCCTCTGTATACGTGTATCTGTTAAATACACCACAAAGACCCTTAAAATTGATGAACTTTCCTGATGAAAGATGTAATTCTAAAATGGTCTATCAGCTATTGTCAAGAAGAATAAAATTAGCAACAAGAAGACAGATTAAGTGTCAAAAAAATTAAATGCTAATAGTCTATTAAATCAAAAAATAATACTCCAAATTGACAACAACACTTCAAATGGTCTGCAATTTTATTTGCTATGGTCTACATGATTCGCCTGCTATTGTCAAGAAGAATAAATTTAGCAACAAGAAGACAGATTAAGTGTCGAAAAAATTAGATACTTAAAGTCCATTAAATAAAAAAAATTATATAAAAAAATGTCAATTAATTTCAATTGATTATTTGCTGTTTTAGTAATATTTAATTTTTTATTAGATTAAGCATCCCCTATATACAATCAGAACCCTATATACACATTTATGTCGCTAGTACAATATATTATAGTAAAAAACGGTATTGTAATAAGTTTTTTGAAAAAAATATTTTATTACATTGTACATTATTGTAGAAATATAGGTGTCAACATTTTGTGACAATCCTATGTCCAATCCTATATTTATTTTATGGTAGTAAAAATTACTATGTTGCATGTCTGAAATTGTATAAAACATGTTTGCATGGAGTCTTAGTTACAAGTGTAGAAATGAAGAAGCCAGACTGGTGAGAATTCAAATTTATGACACAGTAAATGTAACCAGTTTATAACAAAAAAATGGCAAATTGTGATTTTATATATGAAATTTGTAAAATTTTGCATTCTTTTTTTACAGCAGAACAGAACTGATATTAATAAAGAAGAAGATGACAATCCAGAAATTGATTCAGAAAAAGGAAGTCTTCCTGCAACACCAACAAATGGATCATCTCCATCACCAGGGAAACGCTTAGTTTCACTCCTCAACTACAAAGGGAAGGGTTTGAATTTGAATCCAAAAAGCACTGAACCAAGTACAAGTACACCAAAAAATTCTGATGCAAAACAAACACAGACAAAAAATGATGGTGATAAAAGAACTTTCATTGAAGGCCTTGACTTACAACAAAGTTCAGAGAAAGGCAAAAGAGTTATGGCACCTAAAAGAAGATATACCAAAAAGCCAAAGATAACAGATGCAGAGAAGGCAAAGAAAAGTAGCACCACTAGCCAGAATAGTAATGATTCTGAAAATGATGGGGATGATAAGGGAAGTAACTCATCTGATGTTGGTAATTTTACCTCAGTTATCTCCCTTGGTGATGCTATCACATTGACTAGATGTAAAGATGCAGATTGTGGTTGTAATGCTGTTCACTGTCCATTCTGTGTTCCTAGTCATTATAAGCCATCTAAAACAACCAAGATCAGAGATCACCTGGAACTCAACCATTTTGTTCATGCAGTTCAGTATGAAGGTGAGGGAATTGGTAGAAAATAATTGTACAGCCAATGGCTTCCAAAACAGTCATATACATGTATTCCTGTCAAATTAAATTTGTCTGGACAAAAAATTTTCTATAGGCTTTACATGTATGCCGTCCACGATAAAACCACAAATTTTTTAAATATCCACAAAAATCTAAGTCTTCCTAAATGCACAAAATTGGTGTCACCAAAATAAATGTATCCACAGTAATAGGCAAATGTAATCCACAAAAATTAATGTTATTAATTTGAGAACATGCTTTCATTTTATATATGTGTGTGTGTGTGTGTGTTAATACATATATTCAGTTTCAATTAAATTTATTTATTAGATACAGATATATCTTTCATATGTCTGAACATTACAATATGGAATTGAAATGTACAGTATCATATGTAAAATGAGGTAGTTGCTACCTGATAAGCTCCCTTAGGATATTGGATTTTGAACAACTGGATCTTGCATGTTTGTTATTTCGTGTCAACCACAATCAGTTTTCTTACTAAGGCTGCATAAATGTGTCCTGAGTGCACTATATATAAAACTTGCAATCATTAGTTATTGTTTTAATCCTAAATGTATGTTTTTGATGCGACTGTCATACAAGTGAGAGGTTTAGCTAGCTATAAAACCAGGTTCAATCCACCATTTTCTACATTAGAAAATGCCTGTACCAAGTCAGGAATATGACAGTTGTTATCCATTCGTTTGATGTGTTTGGACTTTTGATTTTGCCTTATGATTTTGGATTTTCCTTTTTAAATTTTCCTCGGAGTTCAGTATTTTTGTGTTTTTACTTTTTTCATAATATTTATTAAACTTTTTTCTTTTTCAGATATGTTGATATTAAAGTGCTCTTTGAACTGTGGATCAAGAACAGATACACATTACCATTGTCCGTTATGTAAAAATGTAACTGTCCTAAAAAAGGGGGCATTCTTCCGCCATCTGTTTTCTCATGCTCGCAAGGCGGTAAGTACTTAAAACTCTAATTATACACACATTAGATTGAAAAAAAAATTACACAGTATTTAAACAAATAAATAACAACATGTCTTAATCTTTAGTACTTTTAAAATTCCATAAGTAATTTAAGATTTTAACAGGTTTTATTTTCACTTTACATTTTGTATTTATACATTTCTAACTCTTCAAATTTTTATGAGCTTCCTGATGAACATTACGCCTGAAAAGTTCTTCAAATGTAGATAATATAAATGTACATAGGATTACTTTTACAAATTATGACTTTGATGGAGAGTTATCTCATTGGTACTCATACCACATCTTGCTATATATATCTATATAGGTATATATGTTATTTTTGTGTTCTTCATTCAGATATAAATGTTTTATAGTCACCATAAACCCATATATCTGTAAATCTATTTGTTTATTCATGTACATGATCATGAATATTTGTATTTTTCAGGGTAAACCTCCAACGGTCATTAGAATCCCAGACACTAAACATCCTTCGTCTATAATAGCCAGTGGTAAGTTAACAATGTTATAAAGTTATATGGCTATATGTTTACATATTTGCATTGAAAATTATTTAAAGGGGTACAAATATTTTTCTAGAGGTTATTGGTGGTTAAACTGGTTGATATGTGTTGCTTTAGCCATCATAAAAAATGTACCTGATAGAAGAAAGATGAAAGAGAGTTTAAAAAGGAATCTAAAATATAGCAAACAGAGTTAATTTTATGAGGGATTTATTTTCCTGACTTTTGAAAATTGTGGTTGAAAATGTCAAACTAGGATTATTAATTTTACATGCAAACATTCACAAAGGCAAACATTTGCAAAAACAAATCATGAAGTTGGCTAGAACAAATGTAGTAGGAGCTAAAGGCAAAAAAAATTCTTCAAAGAGAAAAGCTTTTCTGATAGGCTAGATAAAAGAAACAAAATTTAAATTTAAAAAAGACAGACGTTTCAAGAAGAAAGTTTTAATTGATTGATTAAAAAATAGTAAATACCAATACTAAACAATTACACCTGAAATTTAATTATGTTTGTCTACATAAAAAAAATCAGCTTAATTGAAGTTCTTCCTGCAGTTGTATCATGTTGTTAATCTATTAAATCTATTTGAATGTATTTTCTATTTCAGGATATGCTGTTCAGCTTTGTAAAAAGAAATGTGGAACTGAAGTTACTTCCCCTCATTTTCATTGCCCGATCTGTGAAAGTCTACATCCTGATAGAAAATCATTGATTTTCCATTTGTGGAGGTGTGAGGAGTCCGCCCAGAAGGACGAGACTATCAGATACGGGCCATCTGATGATGCAATAGACAAAGCCTATAAAACTAATAAAGATTTATTACCTGTCAGTGAAAATACAGAAATGAAGGTATTGGTTCAATTAAAGCAAGGATATGGAATATTTTACAATAGCTATTCCATATAAACCATATTGAAATTGGTCACAAATGAAAGTTTATTGACCTTTAAATATAAAGACATGTGAGGTCAAACAGAATGTTTATTTAAAGCAAAGACTTTATTTTGATGTAATTATAATTAAAACTAATCTTTAAGTATATAAAGTGTAATATAACAGTTCTTTTTAGAAATTTATAACTTTATATATTAAAATAAGAAGATGTGGTAGGACTTCCAATGATAAAATTCTCTATCAGAGACGATTTGATATAGGGGTTAGCAGCTATAGGTCATTCTTCAACAATGATCAAAACCCATAATGGATAGCTATAAAATGATGTCTAATTTATGAGATTATTAATCCATGTAAATCCCAAGTACATAGTCTTCATTTTCAATGAAATTTATTATGAGTTAAGTCTTAGATACAAGTATTATATTCCAGGGACATGTTTCAATAGTAAGAAGCCTTCAAGATCTGCCTCTTGATAAATGCCAGGATGACTCCTGCTGTAAAGGGAAGAGGATACATTGTGCTCTTTGTACAATAGACAGGATTAAACCATGCTTCCTGAAGAAAATTAAAATCCATAACCATTCCCACTGGAGTAGAAGGATTCCTTATAAAGGTATTAAAGATTATCAATATCAACTACACTTGAACAATCAAAAGGGAAGCTAAATTGTACTGTTTGTGTGATACAGTACAAATATACATTCATTTAAATATGATATATTTCATGCATATCAAACCAGCTAAATAATGTACACACACTTACTAGACAGAAGGGGCATGAAAGTTTTACCCTTGAAAAACTCATATGCAATGCTTATTACCACCAAACACTGTTAAAGTTTATATGAGTAATGCAGGTGAACTTGAAAAAGTGCAATGATATAATGGGCAGAAACAGTTTTTAAGAAGATAAAAAAAGTTCCATAGATTATAGCACAAGGCATACCCTATTAACAAACTTTGTCACAATAAGATGATGATAAGTATTTGTACTTTGTTGCACAAATCATTAATCACTGTTTTATTAAATTATTATTTTGTTGTTGTTGTAATTTCAGGATATTTTATACTGCCTTGTTACCTAGATTGTCAGTTAAAGGATATGAATAAAAGTATCACAAGGATCGTCCCACATTTTCATTGTCCAATATGTGGTGGCAATCGTAGACGGAGAAATGCCTTTATGCACCATTTAGAAATCTGTCAAGGAGAAGGGATGCCTGTCGCAAAGTAAGATCATATTTAAAGATATAGTTTTTAATATGAGTTGTTCAAGGAATCTTTTATAGCCCTCTACTTTATGCATACCTGCTTGTTGAAAACAAATGTAATTACGTTTATTTGTTATAAAAAATCTTTGAATCTCCAATATACACAATTCAATTGTTAAATTTCTGTTTTATTCTGCAATTGGTTGAAGAAATTAAATACTTATAAAACCTATAACAAAGATATTAAACAGACCATGCCAACAACTAAATTTTCCATACAAAAAATATAGATTTGCCTTCATACAGACTTGAAATGAACAAACATACTCAATCTTAATCCTGCATGTATTAAATATTTTCATAGATTAGGCCACCCCTAAAAAATTGTTTGTTTGGCATTGCCGACCCACACTATCAGCAGGTGGGTAGGTAGGTAGGGAATTTTTTTTTTTTTTTTACATTTAAAAGCTTTATACATGTAAATCATGAAGTATCTAGACCAATGTTGTCTAAAGCATTGCAGCATTGTTGTGTGTACATGCTGGTGTATTCTTTGAAAGGGGTCAACCGTCAATGTCACATTCTATATCATATGGATAATTTCATGCAAGAAAGTCAGTTTTATTGGCAGAGTAAATCAAAGTACCCAGAAAAAACACAGACCTGAGGCAGGAAACTGACAAATTAACCATATAAGATGTATGACATGAAAATTGAACGTTTATTGTGGGACTGCACATTGAACAGAGGCCTGATGTCACATCTTGAAGTTGTGGTCACAGTTTGGTAAAATTACCATAAGTTTAATGGCTCAACCACTACGGCTCCTTGTACAAATGGACAAAGATTTAAAACTTTGATTGTTTGCCTTGGTTTTATAAACATCACATCTACACCATATGGGTAATTTCATGGCAGTCAGTTTTAATGGCGTACTAAACCGTAGTACTTGAAGGAAAACGCCAACCTGCGGTAGGAAACTGACTAACCTTACCACATATGACATGAAAATCAAACCTTAATTTTGCAACTGCCCAACTAGGGCTCAAACCAATACCTAGAGGCTAGAAATCATACATGTAAGGTTTGACAAACTACCATACAAACACGCCTACTGTCCCTGATAAGTTTTGAGGATAAAGGATCTGTACCAAATAAGAATAGCAAAATATTAAAAATTTGAAAGGTTGGCACAAATAGACATGGTGTTTATACTAATATACTTAAGTGCAAGGTTTATCAGGGCTAGGTTTAAAACGTATGATAAATTCAAAATGGAAATATGCAGCAGGACAGACAATTTTTGCAGATAAATAAATTATGGGTTGTAATGCGTTTGATTAACAGAAATCTGGACATGCATTACATGAATACAGATAAATTAATGAGCCCTTAGAATTGTGGAAAAGGAGGGGATTTTATTCATCACTAGTACACAAGATACGTTTATAAATATGTTTCTGTCAGTATCTTTTATGTTTAAAGAATTATCTTATTCATGTTAAGAAGAAAAGGGGGGAAGTACTTCAATTGACACAAGATGCTAGTCTTTAAAATATGTATGTTTTGTACCAGGCTAGCATCTACTGGTACAAAACTACTATAACCTGTAAATCTGGGACCATTTTGGTCTTTAAGATTTGGTGATTACAGCCATAATTATCTTGAATGCATCATTGTGGTTCTGACTATAGTAGATACATTGTTCTCTGATTCAAGGGAAAATTTGTCAATGATAAATTTCAAATATTTAATAAGTTCAACAAATGTAAGAGCCACGCATATTCAACAAATTTAAGAGCCACGCATATTTGTTCTGTGATGTCCCGGTGAAAAACTTCTATCTCATGAAGCGACAAAGTCGAGCAGACATCATCTGAAACAGAAAAGTGTCTCAGAACGTTTCTTTCAAAGAATAGCTGAAAATTTGATTTTTGATTAAATCCATCTCCCTTAACCAATGCATTGCAGCATAGGGAGATGCTTTCTCCTGTCGGCCTCTTTGACATTACTTTTGGCAGACTTTTTCTATTCCATGTCATTTAAATGTTTGCTCCCAATACAGTGTAAGACAAGCGCTTTGAAGATCGTGATTTGAAATAAGTAAAGCCAGGAACAAACTCGGCGGATACGATCAAATTCCGGCACAATTTCGATTTTTTTTTTAAATAAAAAAAAATAAATTTCTGAAACGCAAATAAAATTATTTGGGCGGCAAGTTTTTCAGTGGGTCGGGCGGCAATGCCAAACAAATGAAATTTTATTTTAGGCCTTATTAGAGGTTTTTGAGTCCTAAATAATTTCAAGCTTTGCTTATATGTCAATGCAAAATAATTGTAAACATAGAAACAAACATTTTCATACAATGTTAATTAATTATTTGCTTAGTGATTTTCTACTGTTGATTTCTCTTATTTTCTTTGTTATCAATTTTTGTGAATTAATTGAAATTTGAATTTTCATGGATAATTTTTTTTTCATGGTTTTGCTTAAGTTTGCATATGATTCATGCATACAAGTAATTAAAAGATTGTGATTCATTGAAAATCCGCAAAAAAATTGTACTCCAAGAAAAATAATGAACCTAATTTAGGAAGTGCAGTAAACTTGATACAAATTGCAATTTTCTTCTTAGACTTCCCTTAAACATACCAGTAGATGATGGTTCTTCCAAACTGAGTTTAAAACTTGAAGAAGTGGATGCAACAATTGATGAAGAAATTGAAGATTCCTTGTTTGTTGCTACAGAAGATATGGATGATAATGGTTAGTACAAATATTGTAAAAAGGGTTGTACAGCAGCTACTAAAAATACAAGATAAAAATTTCACAATTGATCAATAATGCATACAGCAGCATTTATCCAGCTATTTGTTTAAGGGAGTACCTAACATTTTGACTACAATAGATTTTGCTTGTTCAATTATCATTACATTCAACAAAATATTTACTTGCATGTTTGACAAAAGAAAATAAAAATATGGAAAAACAGCAGTTTGATAAACAGTAATTTCTCTTTACAATAATAGTATGTCCTTGAAACATTTAGCTGATTTTATAATGATAACTTTTCAATGGTGTTCTGTACCCACCTTTAAACCCATAGAATTTGCTCTAATATTTTGTGATCAAATTAAAATAATACCCTTTCTCCTTCTGTACAAACTTGTAAGTATTAAAATGATCTGCCAGCAATAATTTCAACCCAGTAGTTAGATATATGAAATATCAGTGTATGTCCATTAATATTGAAACTTTGTATTTACAGATGATGGAATGGATGACTCGGAAACAACATCTCCTCAAAAAGAACTGAAAGAGGTGGATCCAAAGGGTTTCAAGGTACACGTTATTGACTGATATCTGCTGCCAGACTGTAGTCAAAAGAAATATTTTTTGTGCACCTCAACCTATTGGATAGAGAGATTTTTTGAAGATCCAATTTAATTCATGTCAGCTTGTTATTCCTGGCACATGTAGAATATCTATACATTGTCTCAAAATCATCTTTCATTAAATTGTTCAATAAAGTAAATACTTCTACCCTACTAATTTCTGAAAAAAAGGCAGAAAAGGATGCTAAACAATGTTTTACCAACATAAGTCTTAAACCTTTCTTATAGAACACAAAGTTTCCTCTTTAAAAATAAAAACTTTTCTATTGCTGATGTACAAGGGTAAATGTGAAATATCTTAATGTCAAAGATGTAATATTTTCCTTCCAGATATTCAGTAACATTACAGCAGAGATATCAGATGAGTTATTGTCAGCCGTCAGAGCTAAGGGTCTAGAAGATAAAGTGTTTGAAGAGGTTTCTGAGCTGACAAATGTGTCATACATGGTTGCACCTGGAATTGTCTCCCCTGTTCATAGTTTTGTTGGAGATATGGAAGCTGTAACAAATGCAATGCTCATGATAAAAAAGGTTAGTTTTTACTTATGATATTTTATTCACTTGAAAGGATGGACATGGGTACTGTTAAATGGAGTTTGGGATAATGAACTATGAAGCAAAGAAAAATAATACTTGTGTTTCCGCTAACGTGTAAAAAATAGGATAGGTAAGCAATATCATTTTATCGTACAAAGATTTTTTAGCTGGTTACTACCAGGGAATCAGTCTGACTTTATCAGTGCTTGTTCTAAATTGGCATAAACAGTGTTAGGGTAGGTAGGTTTAGCAGAAACACATGTTATATTTTTTTTTGCCTGAGAAAAGAAATATTGTGTTATAAGAAGTTAAAAACATGATAAAAGAAATGTCATATATACACCATACAGTTAGTAATTTTATAGAGTATAAAAATAAACCCTCTGATAAATAATAATTTTGAATGCTGATAAAAATTCAAATACCTACCAGATTTTTTTTTAGACTGGACTATTTTAAAAACATTTAATGTGTTATGTATAAATAGAGCACACCTTCAATCTATGTGTAGGAGACTATAAATAGAATTTCTGTAGTCAAATTGGAATAACCCCACGAGGGGTTAGAACTCATTATTTCAATCTTTTTTGAATGCAACAGACATATCTGTGAATTGGGATTTTAACTTGAAAAAAAAAGATCTATACCTTCAAATTTATGATTAATATTATTATGTTTATTAATTTTCAGATAATAACATTCTTCTTGAATCTAATATCACAGAAAGTAAAATATCACTTGTCAATAGGTACATTACTTTTCTATAATAAAACATAAGATAGATATTTTCCCGCTATATTTTGAGAGATAAAATGATAAGTAAACATATTAGAAAGCTTATATTTGTTACTGTAAGATGTATATATTTTTTTAGAGACTTGGAATGAAGGACAATGAAAGAACATGTACAAAAGCTGACATGACAATAGAAAATGAGGATGATAGTTTTGGACTAGAGGGTAAATATTGTGTAGAATTTTTTTTGTTTCTTCTAGTGTCTTCTTTATATTTCCCTTACATTGCCTCTAAATTTATATTTCCTCTGTAAAATTTCTCTCATTCAATGTTAATTTATTACCACAAAAAGTGAATTTTTGAGACAATATCAAAAAGAAGATTTGGTATGATTGCTACTGAGAACTATTCACAAGAGACCAAATGACACCGAAATTAATAACTATAAGTCACATAAAGGCCTCTGATATACTGCATAGTCAGCTATAAAATGCTTGAATTGACAAATGTAAAACAATTGAAACGAGAAAACTAACAACTGAATTTATGTACAAAATAATGAACGAAAAACAAATATGGAACACTGCAACAAATGACAACTACTGAATTACAAACTCCTGATTTGGTACTGGCACATACATAATTTGGTTGGGTAAAACCAAAAGAAACTTTTCATTGATGTAATGTCAAAGTATTTGAGAATGCTTACTTGTTTTACAGTTTTCTGATATTTTACAGCATGGTCATAATGATTATGTCCCCTTGTATCATACTAGTTTTTGTGTGTTCAAACTTGAAGTTTAAACAGAACAGTTTGTCTTACTGATCTTTGTTCTCATTTGACCATGAAATTCGAAAAAGATTTTTCATGAAAACACGAATTTTATATTTTTTTTATTCAATTCACCTGTGCACTTTATTGTGGGACCACGTGTTATCGTGAATGATAAGTTTTATTGACTGATGCAATTGCTTAAGGAATAACATGTGATGTGCAGTTAGCCAATCAGAATAAAGCATTATAATGAAACATACATCTAATGTAATTATTGAGAAATAACATTAAGGTGGTACTCAACACCTTCACTAAAATTAATTTGGCTCGTTTAATTTTCATAAAATTGATAAAGTATTTACTTTGACCCTTTGACAAAAATATAAAAATTTCAAAAAATTTGAACCAACCGTTTTATCAGAAAAATTACACTGGTTATATAGCAGTTTGACAAACACTTATTTTGACCATTGAGAAGCTTAATATTCCCTTAATAATGCAAGGTAATTAAACGTTTAGCTGATTTTATAGAGTTATCTCCCTGTTGTGTTAGGTACCACCTTAAGGTGACACCTTGACTGAAATTAATTGGCTTGTTTAGTTTTTGTAAAATTTTGACAAAATATTACTTTGACCCTTTCATAAAAATATACAAGTTTCAATTAACGTGAACCACAAACTCTATTAGAAAAATTGCAACGAATATTCAGCAGTTTGACAAAGACTAATTTGTTCATTGAGAAGCTTAATATTTTCTTTAAAAATAGAACATGATTAAATAGTTCAGCTGATTTTTAGAGTTATCTCCCAGTAGTGTTATGTACTGCCTCAAGTCAACTTTAAATTAGGTTTTTCAGTTAGACATTTTATATTTATTTTTTGTTCAAATGAAACATCTTTCACATCCAGTTTGATTTGAACTCTGCTCAAATTTTGTTTTGTTTCTAAATCTTGTACATTTTAACATTGTATATTTATGTATAAATACAAAATATTTTATTGACAAGTTTAATCAAGCATTCTTCCATTCTTTATTTTCAGATTCCAATTTTGATAATGGCATGGAAGAATCTCCGAAAAGTGTAGGAAGTACTCGTGAAACTAGACAGGGAAAGAAAAGAAGGTTAGAATTGAACCAATCAGATCTACCCTTGGCTAAAATGATCAAAGAAGAACCCATAGATCCTGATTTCAGTCCTGAAAAACCATCACTGCTAGACACCCTTGTCACTCCAGGGAGAAGATACTCTACGAGAGGAGTGAGGGTTGACTTTGCTAAGTTAGCTGCCTCAGGGAAACGTGAAGTCATGAGTGAAAAAGAATCTCCAGGAAACGTAACACCAGCTGTAGGTGCTAAATCGGCAGATAAAAATTCTACCGAGGAAGAGGAAATTGTATTGATAAATGAAAAGAATGAAAGAGTAAATGTGAAACTTCCAAAGGGAATAGCAGCAAAGATCAAACAAAAAATTGCAGCAGTAGAATCAGTTCCGAAAGGAAGGCTTCAATTTCCAATGGAAGATCCAGAGATTTCTGATACTGAAGAATTTCTAACAGATAATCATCAAGGGATTAAGACCAGTCAGAATGTCGATTTTACAGACTCCAAAGGAAATCCAGTCACCTCAGGTTGTCTGCAGTATCAAGTCCAAAAATATAAGCTAAGCACTAGTGCATTCATTCCCAAGATTAACATTGATATTATATCTAATAGAAAAAACAACAGGAAATGTTTCACAGCTCAAGATAGATTATACCGGTGTTCAAAATGTGAATTTGTATGCGATACATTTACAGATTGCTCTGAACATCTTTCCAGAGAACATCCTTTATCTGCTTATAGGTGTGATGTTTGTGAGAGACATTTTGATCAAGAAAGATATCTGAAAATTCATCTGGACTCAAAGCATGGTCCATTTTTGGAAGCAGAAGAATATAATTGTGAGTATTGTGGAAAGGTTTATCAGAATATGCACATGTTACAAACTCACGTTGACACTAAGCATACAAATCCAAATCGTAAAAAGCATGCTTGTAGACATTGTGAGTATGTAGGAGAAGATCGTCCTGACCTGGAAAGCCACGTTAAATCAAATCACTTCAAAGAAGCAAACGCCTGTCCAACATGCGGCAAGTATTTCCGAGGTCCAGTTTTTCTCAAACAGCATATTGAAAATGTACATCAAAGAACGAACGAGGTCAAATGTTACATCTGCGGCAGACTTTTTGCTAATAGTAGATATCTTAAGTTACACATGGAAGTGCACGTGGGTGAAAAGAAACATGCATGTTCAGTTTGTGGGCAAAGATTTAGAAAGAGAGGAAATATGGTATCACATGAGCAAACTCACTTGAACAAAGAAGATAGAACATATCGATATGTCTGCAACTTCTGTGGATTAAAAGTAAATAGCAGGGCGAATCTCTTACAACATCTGAACAAACACACGGGAGATAAACCATATTTATGTGACATTTGCGGAAAGTCATTTGCATATACAGGCGCTGTTGCAAAACATAAGGTGTTTTGCCACTCTTCAGAATATCCACACGAATGTAGGCTTTGTGATAAGAAGTTTAAACTGGAAAGGCTGCTGAAAGAGCACATGACCACACACACTGGTATAGGTGAACACGAGTGTGATGGATGCAAAAAGGTATTTACAACAAGTACAACTTTAAAAAATCATAAGCCTAAATGTAAAGGATTGAGGGTCCAATTGGGACCAGACAAAGTTGTTATATTTTCTTCTCCATCAAAAATATCCAACATGAATAGCTATACACTTTTGCCAGGTGGTATGAAAATAGATATTGATAAGGTGAATGAACAGAATCATATACCAACTCAGACAGTTGTCATGGAATCTACAGTTTATAATCAGCCAATAGAAGAAATGCCATCTGAAGTTCACCAGCTTGAAGGTCAAGTAGAAGCGGAGTCACATGACCAAGTTGAACCTGCAGCACAGGAACAATCTACAGATGTAGCTGTCTACATGTGTAGTGAATGTAACGCAGCATTTAGTGACTTCGCTCTGGCCGAGCAACATGTACTGATGGGACATGACACAGCAGTACCAAATCAACCAATACCCGATAACGTACAGACAGACAGTGTAACAGCTGAAGATGCTGTCAACTTTATTTTATCTGGTTCTCAGTGAGCAAGTCATGAACAAGGTTAACATTTAATTTTAAAGCTTGGCAAGGACAAAGTTTTTTGTTTGATTTTAAAACATCTTGAACAATACTGTTTATTACTGTTAACTGTTTAATGTATATTTTTACAAAGTTATATTCATGCTTGTTTTTTTATATGTATAAATTTAATTATGAATAAATTGTATATATTATTTTGTTTTACATGAAAAAAGTACAAAAGTTTTCATGGTCAAGTCCATTTATCGGATACTATAAGGAATAGGTCATATATACATGTATTTCATTATATGGTATATGGAATGATTGTAAGGTGTACATGTCCAACTTAAACAAGTCATCTGACCTTGACCTCATTTTAAATGTTCATTGTCCAGTGGTTAAGTCAAGTTTTTTCTCTTTTTCTTACTTTATATGGGATAGGTCAACTATATTTGGTGTATAGAAGTATTACTTGATGCACATGTCAGTCTGACAGGTTTTATTTGACCGTGACCTCATTTTCAAGGTTCATTGCTGAGTGTTTAGTTTGTGTTTTGGTTTATCTTTCTTGAAACTTTAACCAATAGGTCTTCTATATTTGTTGTATGGACTGATTGTCAGGTGTATATGTCTGTCTGCAGATATCATCTGACCTTGACCTGATTTTAATGGTTCAGTTATCAATATTTAGTTTCCTGTTTTACTTGTTTAAGTCTGTTTCTTAGAAACTATAAACACTAGGTTAAATATATTTGGTATATTTAATGATTGTAAGGTGTACATGTAATTTCTGGTTTGATTAATTATCTGACCTTGATCTCATTTTCTTGGATGTGATACTTGTATGTAGTAAAGCTATATATTAAGAACTATAAAAAAAATCAGTGATCAGTAAAGAAGACGAGACATTTCAACATTCTTGTTTTTAGAAAGCTTTGATTTGAATGCTACCGAGGAAAGGCTGACATCTACTGAAACTTTTAAGCAGCAAAAAGATCAAAACAGGGTCTGGACTTGTGTTGCTGCATGCTATTGATTGAGGTAATATGTGTTCTGAAGCCTAACTTTTGAAAATGATTTCTAAAACTATGTTCAATAGGACTTGAAATAAAGTATGTTCAGCGATTTTAATTTATGGGAGAAATTTTCATGATTTTCGTCATTTGCATGCTACAACATTCAACTCAACATTATCAACCTTCAAACTAAAAATAAAATTATTCACTTCCATAGCTGCCAAGAAAAGACATTGCAAACTATTAGCAAAGAGGAGAGGAAGTGGCTTCACAGCAGATGTAAAACTTGCTTGCACTCTACAACGCAACATTTTCTACCTGCAGACCAAATAAATAAGTATTCGCTTGCATAGCCCCTCAAAAAATTGACAAACATATTTATTGTACAATGAGATTTGTAAAATATCAAGCAGTCTTCAAACAGGAAGTGGCTGCATGGTTGCTTTAAACATTTCTAACACCATATCCTTCAACCATATCAAGATGTATACCAAAATAAAAGCATTCCCTTTTATAGAAGATAAGACAGCTGTTGAAAGTTGTCTACCAGTCTTGCCTACAGACAATAACTATATATCTGCTTTCACTGCTGGTGACATAGATAAAAATTATCATCATGATATCTACACACAAGTCAACATGACCAAAATAATCAATCCACTTCTGTATCCATTATTTACCAACTTTAAGATTATTTTTTATATTTTCTTAACTATAACAGATGGAAAGATAAACTGTTCGCTACATGTACCTAAGATACAAATATAAACAAACAAACGATTGCAATAAAGGTGAAAAGTATTATTTTTGCCTGGTGAATAATTCAGGATTTTAGGAGCCTTTTGTGTCCTCAGATTTCTTCTATGAAACCCTATTTTAACAAATATGTGAACATCCTCGTCCTTTGGTGTCTTGAGATATCACACTGAAAATTATACCACATCTCCTTTTTATATGTTATTTGGTTATTGGTGCAGATGTTTTACGAAAATAAATAGGTTACAAAGGAGGTCATCTTTCTCCAATCTGCTTGAAAGTTATCTTCTAGCTTCTTAAAGTCAGGTTGTATATTTTTGGGAGACATTAAATTGTTGGCCATTCATTCAATTCCTTTCTGATTACCGGTATATTGTTTAGGGTATATGAACCTTGGCAGATGAACATACTGAGATACCAACATAATTACATTGTGTAAGTAACTTCATAATTCCAACAGTGTCTGCATTCAGAGTATATTTCTCCCAGTTGATATGATTTTTCAGGACTTGTTTTTCCTATCATTAGTTCCTTGATAGAGTGTTGCTGCTCACAAGGAAGCTATCAAACCAAGTTGAAGTCACCCCATTGTAGTTTTTAAGGATGCCATCAACAGTTGGTTGGTTAACTGAAGAGGAATATCTGTTGCACAGATAAGAACGAAAATATTCCTAATGTGGTAACTACAATTCTGTATCCTTTTCCTGAATGTGTTTTATTACTGGGTTTGTGATAACATGAGTAACACAATGGGTGCCACAGGTGGAGCAGGATCTGCTTAACCTTCCGGAGATCTGTAATGACCTAGGTTTTGGATGTTTTGTGTTGCTCAGTCTTTAGTTTTTCTGTTGTGTTTGTGTACAATTGTTTGTTTATTGGTTTTTTATTTTTTTAGCCATGGCGTTGTCTGTTTATTCTCGACATGAGTATGAAGAAACTATTTATTGAAAGTCCCTGGATATGAATTCTCTTTTAAGAGTCTCTATTTTCATGCTTCATTGGACAATCTTAATTTTTTTTTGTTATTAGCCAAAAGGTACTTTTTCAGATTTAAGATACATATGCAGACAATTTTCTTTTTCTAACCATGATCACATTTCCTTGGTGGATTGTCTAAAATATAGTTTGATGGTGTTCATCTATCAACATAGAATTGTGTGACTAGGTACTCTGAGTGACAATTATTTGTTTTATCGTTTCTTCTATTTTCCTAGAGGTAAATTACTAGAGGCATTGTATAAATGTGGTGTATAGGTTGATTCCATATTCAGACTGTGCCCTTTTTTTGATCAGTGCTGATAATTCCTCATCTTTCAGTTTCATCAGTTTTGTGACTGATTTGATTTCATAGCTCATGAGCATTGGTTGGAGATTACTTAGTACGCTCTTTCAGTTACATAGCTATTTATACTTTATAGGTTTGTAAAACCAATGTTTACCACAGAAGGATAATCTGTCCGTAAGTTTGTTCTTAAAAAAAGGACTCATTGATTATTATCCAAATAACAGGTCAACTACATTGGATTAATAAAATCATTGTAAAAGAGGAACGAAAGTGTAAAGTGTACTTATCTAAGTTTCGTCAAAAATTAGTGGAGTGGAACGATACTTTAACTTGATCTGTAACTCATCATAGTTAACTCACATACCAAAAATCAGCCCAATATCTGAAGGCATTTAGTATAATGGTTTGTTGTGGAATGACGGAATGACAGAATTTTGGAATGATGGAATTCCAGAATGAGGGACAAGGGTAAAACTATATGGCACCAACAGCTTGGTTGCAGGGCCATAAAAACTGTATATTTAGACACAACATATACTCTCTTTTCTAGAGCTGACTTACAGTAAGACAGATTTTCACTTTAAGCCATACAAAAACATTTAGAATCTTTCCAGTCATTTATTAAAAAAATTGTGTACTAAAATACAAAAATCTTCATAACAATCAACATCTATAAAAGTTAATAACAACAAAGTACAGAGTATATTAGATAAATACAAAACACTTTTCACTCATATTTCTGTGTTAATTTTAACTAATGACATAATCCTTTGCATTTTCTTTGTGTTTTCAGCAATAAATAAGCTTTAAATCAGATAACTATTTCTCTCACACCTTCTATAACAGTAGTTGTTCCCTCTTACTGATTTAATTCATGATTCTTGGTTGTCTGGGGCAGATGTGAAGTTTAAGTTTTCCTCAATCTTGCACGTATAGCTTTCATGAAATGAAAGCTATACGACCTCCTCTGTTTTAAAAGAAAAAAAGTCTGTAATTATAATTGGCATTACAATACAATTTATGTTATGACATGCTTTCAGCTCATTTCATTATATTTATTTTATTTTTGTTGTTGCATACAATATGGTTTGAAAGAAATAAACATGTTAAAAACTGTTTTATCTATAATAAACTGTTATCACAGAGATATGCCTCAACTTTTTGGAATTTTGATAATGCAAATGTTAAAAATTGAAATAGCAATACTTCAACTTGTAAGTTATGCAAAATTTAAAGTCCATGAACCATGACTGAAGGTACATGGCAAACCAATCTCCATGGAAATGAGATGTGCCAATGCTAATACAACTGCATACCAAATACCATAATGACTTATCATAAGTTGTTCCCTTTACACAATCATTAACTTGTAAACTATTTTAAAGTTTCAATGTCAATGAACCATGATGAGGGGGTGGGGCTATATACAATAATCTCCATGGAAACAATACTTGCAAATACAAATAAATTTGCATACCAATTATCATTGACTGAACATTAACAGTTCATCTAAAACTGATCTAATCACACAAACTAATACATGTAAACTAAGCAAAAGTTTCAAAGTCAATAGACCATGACTGAAGGAGCGGGGCAACATATTCTCAATAGAAATGAGATGTGCTATTGCTTATATAAGTGAATACCAATTAACATTAGCCTACCACTAATTGTTCCCCTTGAAACGGTCACTTATCACAAACTAATCCATGAAAACTAAACAAAAGTTTCAAAGTCAATACAGATGACTGAGGGGGCAGGGCCAAATAATATCCATAAGAATGATATGAGCCAATGCTCATACAACTGCATACCAATTATATATCATTGACCTACCACTACTGGTTCACCATAAACTAGACCTTAAATCACAAACTAATACATTGTTGACAAATGTGCCACCTCCGGAAACAGCTTACCTATGTCTCGCTTTTTGACTGTGTCAAAAAGGACTACCATGATGCCTTTATTATTGAAATATTTGTTGTGCTAATATCATTGTATTTAAAAATCTGATCTCATATAATCATTCCTCAATATCAAATCAAATATAAAAGAGTCAAATTCGTGTACTGTATATATTAAGTGATGCTCCTCATCAGAATACAGCATACATTTTATTTCTTCTTTGATTGCAATAAATGTGTACAGTTAAAATATGGACAAAGTTACATATCAATTACTGATCAATGGCCGCTTAACCATAGATTTAATATATGCAATTTGCCTTTTTTGGACATAAATATTGCATTTTACACATAATATTTGGAGTCCAATTTTTGGCCTTCATGATCAAACCTATTTTAATAGAAGTACTAACCACTTTGCCTTTACTTTTATCAGCTGACCTTGAACGACGAGATGCTGAAGTTGATGGACCTGAAGCAATCAAACAAATTAGTCCACATGACATAAAATAATCAAACAGTTGTATTGTTATGACTTATAAACTAGAGGCTCTAAAGAGACTGTGTCGTTCACCTGTATAAACTGATATAGATTCCCAATAATGATTATAACCAAGTTTGGTTAACTTGCCCAGTATTTATATTAAAAGCAATTAAATCATCCCAGTGTAGTCTTACAATAGTTACTGAAGACCCCTTATCATTATTTAAATTAGTGTTTAAGTCTATAGTTATTATGAATTTGGTAAATTAAATAAAGATTTATTAAAAAGTGACCATTTGAAATTGGTTTTTTTAACAATTTTCCCATAGACTTCTATATAGTAAACCCCATTGTTCTATTTTTAGCCATGGTGGCCATGTTGGATGGATGGCAGCGTCATTAGATACATTTTATTTACAAAAAAATGACTATAAAGGGTAATAACTCCTTATGGGTCTAATTAACAATTTTGGTCATGTTTGACTTATTTGTAGATCTGACTTTGCTTACTGGATACAGTTTATCTCTATCTATAAAGATATTCAAGCTAGTAACCAAAAACTGCAAAATTTGCCTTAAAATAACTAATTAAGGGGCAGCAACCCAACAATGGCTTGTGTGATTCGTCTGCAATATCAGAGCAGATAGATCTTAACGTGATGAACATTATACCCCATGTTAAATTTACTCTAAATGCTTTAGTTTTAAAATTACAAGCAAAGAACTGCATTTACACCCTATGATCTATTTTAGCCATGGCAGCCATGTTGGATGCCAGGTGGGGTTGTTAGACAAATTTGGTCCAGTAGGAGAAAGAGGAGAAGATTTTTGTAAAAGTTACCAGACAAAGATCACGGGCAAAGAAAGCCAAGTGATGAGAAAAGCTTTCAGGTCAGGTGAGCTTAAAAGGGAAAAAAGTCAAATATAAAGATAAGAAGATGCAGTATGATTGGCATTTACACAATTCTCCATCAGAGACCAAATGTTGAAAAGCATTTTATTAAGAAAAATATGTAGCATAAGGTTTTATCAAAGTATTAAGTGATGGTTGCTGTGGACTTGTAGTCTGATGTTATGTCAGTGAATCTTGAACATAGAAATTAAAAGATTTTCCATTTTTCCAGTAATCCTTGAAGCACATTAAACCATACACGTAAAAGCTATATTGAAGATGAGGACTTTTTCTCCTTCCCCTTTCTACTACATGTATCTCTTACTTAATTCCTTACACTTAATTTCTCCTATACTATCATTCTCTCTCTTTAAATGTCAAATTATTTCAAAAACATTTGAAAGTCTTAAAACTCTCTTTGTTTCATTTCTCCACTAACCTAAAACCAACTATTTAAAAAGGTCTGTCAACTTTTCCCATAGCTTGTCTGCAAACCCCCACCCCCAAAAAAATCACCCCTTCATGAGTAAAAATAGATAAACTTACCTTCAACAACATTCAAAAAGGTCTGTATACTCCGCCCTGCTCCAACACTGTTGGATGCAGTACAAATGTAATATGTTTCATCTCCCTGTTGAGCATTTGCAATAACCAGAGATGGTGAATTCACAGTTCCACCAGAATATTTATTATTTTGCATATCAACATTTTGTTCCTGTTCATTTACGATTATTTTCCATTGCACACTGGTATGAGATGGATTGGCTGTGACAGTACATGGTATAGTGGCTGAACTACCATAGTTTACGAAGTACCGATTAAGTGGAATTTCAACATTTGGAATATCTGAAGAAAAAAAAAAAAAAAAATATTAAGATTAAAAGTAAATAATTTTAGAATGATGATCTTGTAGCTTTTTAATTTCATTGCTACTATTATATACAATTAACAAATGTATATTTAGCATTTCATATGAAAAGGAGATTTTTTTAAGTCAACTACATGTATTACTATTCATACAAATAATTACAAATTCAAATCCAAACAGTTGAGATAAATCTCTCCATTATTGTTTTGTAATATCTGCCTGAATCATCTATATACACGTACCACCAAGAAGAGTATTACATGTACAAATTTAAACCCATCTTGAATAGAAAATGTTATGTTATGACAACTTGTGGCACCAAACAGCCTGAATTACTCATCTGGATTTGTACCAAAAGGTCCACTATGACCTCAGAACTTTTAATCAAACTTATTCATTTTTTTAAAGTTTGGAATAAATAAGCCTTAAAGGGGCACTAGCTACGAGATAAATAAAAAATCTAAATTTTGATTTTTTTCTGTTCAATCAATAATGAAAGTGAAATAGTGAAATTACAATTCGCTTTTTGCAGCCAAAAAGGTTCAATTTTGTCAAATTACGCTAAGAAACATTGATAATTTGTAAATTCACTTGCAAGTGAATGGGTCGACCTCTTTAAATCTGTATTCATGTGAACTTCAATTTAACCCCTAGCTAGAGATTGACAACGCATGCATTGTATGTGTACTGGTTATTTAAAGAAAAAGAATGTCAACAATGAAAGTTAAACTACGGTAAATACATGCACATAAAATCATTCTTATACGATTAAAAACAATGAAAAACATCTATTTTTAATCTATGAAATAAAATCAAACCGACCTATAAAAATCCAATTGCACGTGTTGGTTTAATCTATTCATATCTTTATTTATGTTAACATCGCTTATATGGTCATCTGAGGTCAAATTGATAGTTAATTAGATGGCGTCTGGACTAAAATACACACGAAATGAACCTATTTATCATCTACCCCATGCTCTGTAAACTGTTTATTTTAGGCTTTTGATAGTTTGGATAAATGTTTTACATTGTTATAAATCAAATCGGTGACCACGAATTTGACAGCTAGTGCCCCTTTAAGCTCTTTATTAATTTTTCAGAATTTTTCCTTGTGCTTTACTAATTGATCAGAAAGAATTAGTTAGTAAGCAGGCGCTGTTCTCAAGTTGCTTAAAATGAATGCATTTTTTTTTCAATTCAAAAGACTCTCCATTCTTTTTATGTCGATCATGTCCAGCAGCTTAAAGATTAAGATTAAGTTTCGGACATTTCCAATAAGGCTCATTTGGAAACTATTATTTGACTTTATTGCTGCTATGTTTGTGACCCAAGCAAGCTTGACCAAATACCCAAATGGTCTGGAACATAGATCTTACTTTACAGAACATTCTTGTTGTTTACAATTATCTCTATCTATAATGAACTTGGCCCAGTAGTTTCAAAGGAAAATATTTTGTAAAAATTTACAAAACTTTACAAAATTGTCAAAAATTGACAATAAAGGACAATGGAGAATTGACCATTTTGGTTATGTTGACTTATTTGTAGATCTTGCTTTCCTGTACATAATTGTTGCTGTTATCTCTATCTATAATAATATTGAAGATAATAACCAAAAACTGCAAAACTTTTTAGTCAGGAGATTAGGACTCAGATCAAGAGGTTTTTTATCGACATAAATTTTGTCGTAAACATAACCGTATAATGTAGAAATTCTCTTTTAAAGTGATTACTTTTCAAATTTCCATCAGAATGTAATATGTTTATAGTAACCTTGTTGCCTTTCTATTTGAATAATATCACAATATTAAAAAAAAAAATATTGAGAAGAATCTGTTCCTAGTTTTGTTTTTGATGATTGATAGTTCACTGCTTGCAAATAAATCATTTTGAACTTTTCTTTCAGTATAGATTTGTATTCTTGTCTCCATCTCCTTATCT
The DNA here is from genome assembly GCF_965363235.1 of Mytilus galloprovincialis. Taxonomy (NCBI): domain Eukaryota; kingdom Metazoa; phylum Mollusca; class Bivalvia; order Mytilida; family Mytilidae; genus Mytilus; species Mytilus galloprovincialis. Next base: position 38,427,813 of record NC_134850.1, on the reverse strand, counting down.
TTGGTAACTGTATAGTCAAATAAGAAAGAAATATGCTATACAAGTATATTTATAACATGATAAATTAATCAAAATTAACAAACAATAGCAATAGTATTGCATGGTTTTTTAAAGCATTATTGAAGTCACATTTCTACAAAACTCAAACAGTAAATTATTTGGTTTAACTTTTATTGTGTAAGGAATTGTTTAGATGAAACTGAATGATAGGGCTTTGTAAGATGTAAAGGAATTTTGATCAGGCAAGAGTGTGACCATTTACATCAACAATTGGAAGTTTTTTTAACGACCTTGACTGGCTATACATATACATTGTTTGGTAAGACTTTCTATATAAATTTCAATTTATTCCTTGAAAAAAGCTCTAGATTCCTAAAATAATTTATAAATTTATATATTTTTTTATTGTCCAAAAACATTTAAATTCATTTAATTATCCTCCTTTTATGATTATTTGATTAAAATTTTATTAATTTATGTTCATTTTACAATTTACATTTTTATAAGAAAAATAACTTAAAACAGGATAAATCAAAGGGAAGTAACTATTATTTTCAATATACAAACGTTTTTATTACACAACGGCAGTTAGCCAGAGGTAAACATCGTTGATTACCAGTATGTTTGACACCCAAGCCATATAATTATACATCTTCTCTGATTAACAGGTAAAATTGAACACAGGTGTCACTTACACCCAAACGGTAGTTAGAAATTATAAAAAAATGGCAGCTGAAAATTTTCATTCATGAAATATTCCATACACAGGATTTTTTTCTGCTGAACGGGAGGACGGGAGGAGACCCCTGAAAACGGGATTTTTGTACTCCCGTCGGGAGATTCACATGTATGTTGTTTTATTTGTAGATCTAACATTGCTGTTTACAGTTTATCTCTATACATAATAATATTCAAGATAATAACCAATAAAATGCTTCACTGAGCACAGCCTGATACGAACGCAATGGTCGTACCCTAAACAGTTGGGGCAAAGGAGTAAGTTCGGTAAGGGCCATTTTTGACCCTGATTATAAAGTTCAATGTTACAAGACAAAAGTTTTAAGTTGACTTAAAGACATGTGAGAAAGTTAAAAAGTACTATTTTAATTCTGACACGTTAATTTAAAGGAGTAGGTCCGGTAAGGGCCGATTTCGGCCTCAATTTTCAAGTTCATCTAACGAAAGATTTTAGACACTTTCTAAACACTTAAGTGTCTATTTCAATTGATTCAATTAGTTAATGTTGAAGATTTTAACTTAATAAGTCATTTAAAACGCCCCGATTCAAGCTTAAATATGAACAAGAATGTGTCCTCAGTACACGAATGCCCCACTCGCACTATCATTTTCCATGTTCAGTGGACAGTGAAATTGGGGTAAAAACTCTAATTTGGCATTAAAATTAGAAAGATCATATCATAGGGAACATGTGTACTAAGTTTGAAGTCCATTGGACTTCAACTTCATCAAAAACTACCTTGACCAAAAACTTTAACCTGGAGCGGGACAGATGGACGAACGAACGGACAGACGGACGGACGAACGGACGGACGGACGCACAGACCAGAAAACATAATGCCCCTCTACTATCGTAGGTGGGGCATAAAAATCTATCAAATATGCCAAAAATCGTCACTTTTCAGATAGTTTTTGTCAAAAATGAAAGTGGCCGCATCCGTGTTCATCCTCAACCTTTATATATATTATGTATTATCATCAAATACAACTTACATTTCAAAATTATGAATGAACACGAATGCGGCCACTTTCATTTCAAACGGAAACCGTCTAAAATTTAACTAAATGCTGCAATTGTGAAGATGTCAGTAATTTAGCATGACTTAATGATGCTAGTACCGGATATATGTGCCTTGTGTTGTCAAAAACAGCCCATATTTATGTAGCAGAAGCATTCTACTTTGCAATAAATATCTAAACGATTACATTTTCAGTTTTCTAAAACTGCTATATTTTGAGGCCAAAAAGGGGTCTTACTGAACCTACTCCTTTACATCCCAAATTGGTAAAGATATAAGATTTTGATGAAATTTAACCAAATCAGCTGGATTTCAGCTAAATTTAGGACCAGGAAACATAGAGCGCAAACGTCGACAAACTAAATATTCAAATTAGACATGTGAAATGTCTTCACAAACATTTATATTAAAAGATCTTTGTTGTCGATGTATGCACTCTATGTTTCCTGTCCAATAATCTATGGAAATTTACCCATTTTCATAGATTTTTTAGTGGACAACTTGTGATGTCATAATTGAAGGCAGGAATTATTGTAAATTTTCAACAAAATGTATTATTTCCTATCTAGGCACTGTGTTAGCTATAACATATTGTGATATTTGAAATTTTATATACTAAACAAGAGGCTCTCAAGAGCCTGAATCGCTCACCTTAATTCTTTTGGTTAAATCTCTCATCAATGATTATTTTGGCTTTTCAATTTATTTAAATGTTTTTTGGATCGTCCTATTTTCTTCAAAAGCCAAAAAAAATAATCATTTTCTCCTATGTTCTATTTTAGCCATAGGAGCTATGTTTCTTGACATACAAGGAAATAAAATATAAAATTTATACTAGATACTCTGAAACTCATTTAGCCTAAGTTTGGCTGAAATTGATACAGCAGTTTCAAAGGAGAAGATGTTTTAAAGTAAGTCAACATGATGAACAAATTGTGAAAAAAAGTCTTTAAAGGGCAATAACTCCTTAAGTGGTCAATTGACAATTTTGGTCAATTTGACTTAATTGAAGATCTTACTTTGCTGAACATTATTGCTGTTTCCAGTTTATTTCTATCTATAATTATATTCAAGATAATAAACAAAAACAGCAAAATTTTCTTAAAATTATCAATTTAGGGGCATCAACCCAACAACGGGTTGTCTGATTCATCTGAAAATTTCAGGGCAGATAAATCTTGACCTGATAAACAATATTACCCAACGTCAGATTTGCTCTAAATGCTTTGGTTTTTGAGTTATAAGCCAAAAACTGCATTTGACCCCTATGTTCTATTTTTAGCAATGGCGACCATGTTTGTTGATAGATCATAACTTCGGATACAATTTACAAACTAGATACCCTAAGGAACATTCAGTTAAAGTTTGGAAGTATTTGGCCCAGTAGTTTCAGAGGAGAAGATTTTTGTAAAAGATTACTAAGATTTACGAAAAATGGTTAAAAATTGACTATAAAGGGCAATAACTCCTAAAGGGGTCAACTGACCATTTCCGTCATGTTGACTTATTTGTAAATCTTACTTTGCTGAACATTATTGCTGTTTACAGTTTATCTCTATCTATAATAATATTCAAGATAATAACCAAAAACAGCAAAATTTCTTTAAAATTACCAATTCAGGGGCAGTAACCCAACAACAGGTTGTTTGATCCATCTGAAAATTTCAGGGCAGATAGATCTTGACCTGATAAACAATATTATCCCATGTCAGATTTGCTCTAAATGCTTTGGTTTTTGAGTTATAAGCCAAAAACTGCATTTGACCCCTATGTTCTATTTTTAGCAATGGCGACCATGTTTGTTGATAGATCACAACTTCGGATACAATTTACAAACTAAATACCCTAAGGAACATTCAGTTAAAGTTTGGAAGTATTTGGCCCAGTAGTTTCAGAGGAGAAGATTTTTGTAAAAGATTACAAAGATTTACGAAAAATGGTTAAAAATTGACTATAAAGGGGAATAACTCCTAAAGGGGTCAACTGACCATTTCCGTCATGTTGACTTATTTGTAAATCTTACTTTGCTGAACATTATTGCTGTTTACAGTTTATCTCTATCTATAATAATATTCAAGATAATAACCAAAAACAGCAAAATTTTCTTAAAATTACCAATTCAGGGGCAGCAACCCAACAACGGGTTGTCTGATTCATCTGAAAATTTCAGGGCAGATAGATCTTGACCTGATAAACAATATTACCCCATGTCAGATTTGCTCTAAATGCCTTGGTTTTTGAGTTATAAGCCAAAAACTGCATTTGACCCCTATGTTCTATTTTTAGCAATGGCGACCATGTTTGTTGATAGATCAAAACTTCGGATACAATTTATAAATTAGATACCCTAAGGAACATTCAGTTAAAGTTTGAAAGTATTTGGCCCAGTAGTTTCAGAGGAGAAGATTCTTGAAATAGTTTACGACGACAGACGACAGACGACGACAGACGACGGACGACGACGGACGCCAAGTGATGGCATAAGCTCACTTGTCCCTTCGGGACAGGTGAGCTAAAAAGGGGGCCATTTTAGGATCTTACCGAACCTACTCCTTTGGACACAATATTCAAGCTTGATACTATTTTAATTTGGATTGTGACTAAATTTTTGTCATAATATAGGTTTCTGACACAAAATAAATGTGGTTAAAGATATTTCAAATCTATTTAAGTATTCTTGTTGAAACTACTCAAAAATACGATATTTGAAAAATTTTGAAAAAAAAAAATAAATACTCTTAAAATAAACAGCTGCCCCATGAGCGCATGATACGCCCGACGTCTTGTGTGGAAGTTTTATGCAATAATCATAAATAGTTTCTGAGAAAGTTTTAAGCAATTACCATTTATTGCTTTTGAGACATGGCGGGACATGTGAAACCCCTCCACCCTGTTTTTTTTTTTTACAAATATCACTAAAATTAAATTTTGAATCAAACCAAAAAGTATACAGATCTTTAGATTAATATAACAAAGAAGTGTGTACAGTTTCAAGCAATAATCATAAATTGTTTTTGCGATACGGCGTGACATGTAAAAGAAACCCTCCCCTTTTTTTTACAAAATACTCAATAACTCAAAAATAAAATTTTGAGTCATCACCAAAAAGTATACAGATCTTTAGATTATTATAACAAAGAAGTGTGTAAAGTTTTAAGCAATAATCATAAATCGTTTTTGAGATACGGCACGACATGTAAAAACCCCCTCCCCCTTTTTTACAAAATACTCAATAACTCAAAAATGATATTTTGAATCATCACCAAAAAGTATACAGATCTTTAGATTAATATAACATATAACAAAGAAGTGTGTAAAGTTTTAAGCAATAATCATAAATCATTTTTGAGATACAGCGCGACATGTAAAAAAACCCTCCCCCTTTTTTACAAAATACTCAATAACTTAAAAATGAAATTTTGAATCATCACCAAAAAGTATACAGATATTTAGATTAATATAAATAAGAAGTGTGTCAAGTTTTAAGCAATAATCAAGAATCGTTTTTTAAATACGGTGTGACATGTGAAAAAAAAAAAACACACCCCTGTTTTAGTTACAAAGTGCTGTAACTCAAAAAGTTTAAATCTTATTTTCACCAAAAAGTATAAAGATCATTTGACCATCATAAAAAACAACTATATTAAGTTTCATGAAAGGAGTAGGTCCGGTAAGGACTCATTTTGGCCTCAAAATTTCAGTTTCATCTGAAGAAAGATTTTGACCACTTTTTAAACACTTAAGTGTCTATTTCACTTGATTCATTTAGTTTAGGTGAAAGATTTTAACTGATTAAGTCATTAAAAACGATCCGATTGAAGCTCAAATATGAAAAATCTCTCAAATATGCCAAAAATCGTCACTTTTCAGATTGTTTTTGTCAAAAATGAAAGTGGCCGCATCCATGTTCATCCACAACCTTTATATATGTTATGTATTATCATAAAATACAACTTACATTGCAATATTAAGGATGAACACGAATGCGGCCACTTTCGTTTTACACAGAAACCGTCTAAAATTTAACTAAAATGATAGAATTTTGAAAATTTCAGTAATTTAGCATGACTTAATGGTGCTACAACCCGATATATGTGCCTTGTGTTGTCAAAAACAGCCCATATTTATGTAGCAGAAGCATTCAACTGTCCAATAAATAACTAAAAGTTTACATTTTAACAATTTTGTAAAACTGTTATATTTTTGGGCCAAAAAGGGGCCTTACCGGACCTACTCCTTTAGATAAGTCGTTCTCAAGTTACGGTGCGACATGTTTACGCCAGACAGACAGACGGACAGACACCGGACATTTGTATACCATAATACGTCCCGTCAAAATTTTGACGGGCGTATAAAAAATTGGAAAAAAAATTCTCCTCCCCCCATCCAATTTTTGAACCCCCCCTTGGAGCAATAACCTCAAAACTTAATCCCAGCCTCCCCTTTGTAGTATGGAACCATGTACTACAATTTCAGAGAAATCCATAACACTTATTGTCTGGAAACTTTAAAAATGCTTGTTTTTGGCCAACGCAGACGACAATGATATTTTTTTGGTCGTAAAAACCCAGTTAAAACCTACACAAGCTGACCATTATAAAATATAAACCTCTTATACCTGGGTTTAAACTGGATACCCAATGTGGTGTTGTTACAGTAGAAAGAGCTGATTGTGTTTGGCCACCTTTCTCATTTGCATACAATATAGTCTGGTGCAATAACTGTTGGGCATTTTCAAGATTATATTCTTTCTCTGCTGAAATCATTACTTCTTGCATGATTTTTTCTGTTAGCTTCGTAAATTCTGTTGCTAATTCACCAAGTGAGTAATTTGTTAGAGGGTAATTCTCTTTTAATCTATGCAGATAAAGTACAGGCACCTCATGGGTTACAGATGATTTATATTGTAGGATCATTCGCTGAAGATTCCCTCCAATCAATGAATGCCCTGATTTCAAAACAAGAGGAGCCTAAAATAAAAACAAACTGAATAAATATAGTCATCAAAATAATTAAACTCAAATTTCAATATTTTAAAAGTAGACAAGAATGGCCTTGGTATTTGAGTGGTAAAAGTATTCCTGTATCACTAGCATGTCAATTTTGAGATTTTGAATTTTAAACTCAACTCTAAAAAAGGAGAAAAGCCATTCTAATGCAACAACGTTTGTAACATTCATTTTGATTGGATAATGTCACTTATTTACATGGCATCAATTGACAATTGATGCTATGGGACGTATGCGCAAGCTCAGACGGCATATAACATATTTTAAATACATGTTTTAACGTTGTTTTCTGTCAGTTTCATTAGAATGGAGATAACAATATTGTATTTTAAGCTCCGATGGCATCAATTGGGGATTTGATGGTCGCGAATACCCGTTTACTGCCTCCGCTAATGCGTCGCCAGTAAACTTAATTTGCGCCCATCAAATCCCCAATTGATGCCATCGGACCTTAAAATACAATACAGTTATCTCCCAAGTAACACCTTGAGTATAATCAATGGCCAAATAAAAGTGGATATTCTAACTTTAATTGTTTTAGTTGATCTAGTGTGTAGGTATTGCTAAATGTAAAATTTTGAAAGTATCTTAAGAAAATTGTATATGTTTTATTTTGTTTTTTTTAAATATTTAAGCTTGAACTAGTAAATTAATTAATCTTAGTCAATTTTTCTAAGAATTCCTCCCTTTTAATTTTTATTACATTTTTCCATAGTTTCATATGTGACGCCACACCTCAACCATTGAAATTTTGGTTAAAGTAAAGTATATGATATATGAACAATATGTAGGCAATGGCTTAAGGTGGTGCAATTACACAACTAAAACTAAAAGCAGTCAAAGATTTTACTAAAGTATGCAAAAAAGAAGGTTCTAACAAATTTCGTCAACATTATAATCACTTCAAAATTACATCTCTAATGACCCAATTTGAGATTGATAAAACAATTGGATATTGCTGGATATCAACTCAAAGTTATCTAATTTCAGTACAAAAATAAACAAGTCTTGGCGAGTTTATTATTACTATTTAAATTAAATAGCGAGAGTTAATATCAAACAATATCCAATTTTCACAAGTTGTTAAACCTATTTCTCTTAAGGAGGCTCGCGGGTATAAGATTTTCAGAAAAAAATTAAACATTAATTTTTCATTACAAATTTTATTGATTACCTTAAGTAGCTGTTACGTTATCATATGGTACAAAAATCATTCCAAAAAATCAATTCGCGTTGGCCCCAGCTGACTTTTAAACTGTAGATGCCATTGAAAAAGCTTCAAATTATCTCCCTTTGGTGCAAAAATGCCATTTTTTGGCATAAAAATTGAAATATCTTTTTTAACTCATCGGTGACCTATACTTTTTATTGTTGTTTTCGAAAAAGCTGTACATAGACTAAATAATTGTAAAATTTTAGCGATTTCTGTAATTTAGTTATTTTTTTATTTCGATATTGCCGCTATTTCTCCTATTAGTTCAACAGAAAAAAAGGACATTAACAAAAATGTATGCTCCTTTCGAAGGCAGATTGTGAGCGTAAATGAACGGTGACCCCATTTTTTTATTTCATTTTTCTATTAAGTATAAGATAAAGTTCATTTATAGAAAAATATAGAGAAATCCTATATTAAATAAAAAATTTCATTTAGACCCGCGAGCCCCCTTAAGGTCAACACTCTCATTATGTTAAATCAAAAATTCTGTGAATAGTTGTTATAGTCTTTTGAACATTCAAGTATGACACCATATGTCCTTTTCCAGTGTCAAACTTTAACATCAGACAATTTTAAGACTTTTGACATGATACAGAATTTAATATTAATTTGACAAAAAGAAGACTGTCAGGTGAAATGTATGAGCATAAATATATCATTAAAGAAATCACATATGTGATCATGTGTCCATTGCCAAGGACAAAATGTACATGGTCTTCAAACCTTAGAGAGTAATAATTGACCTAATGAATAGCCAATGGAAATGCTGTTATATGTCATTCAAATTAATACAGATTTTTTCTCATACCACACTCTGTCAGTGTGCAGTGTGATACCAGAAATATCTATTCATGAAGGATATAGATAACAGGCCACAACCATAAGAGAATTATCTTTTTCTAAAACAATTAGATATTGTAACATATCTTTTAATCATATTTTTTTAAAACACAATATTATCAAATTTCATTATTTTCAGGACTTGTAGGGACAAAATTATGAGTTAGTGAACTTATTAACTCTTTTGCATCTTCTATAAAGCAATATATATGTTATATGAAAATCATAATAACTAACCAAAATAAAATAGAATATCCACCTGTACAGTATTGTGATCATCACCACTTGATTTAATTTTCTGTGTTAATGAATACTTACAGGGTGGACCCTAGCACCTCTTACACCTCTGGGTGTACTTGCATTATTGTTTCCATTTTCAGGATCCTTTGAAAAATAAAAATACTCTCATCAGTCACATATATATCTTCATACTTTTACAATCCTTAGCAATGTTAAATCCATTTTATTTTCAATTTCGAACAAAATTGCTGTTTCAAAACTTCAAATTTTGAACCTTCAAAGAGGTAAATCCCCCACAATAAGTGGAGTTGGCAGGTATGGATTAATCCAAACTGAAGGCAATAACTAAATATTATTATACTACTATAAGTGACACAATAATATCTTAAAGGTGTGAAATTTCTGTATAAAGTCAATTATTATGTAGAATTCATAGGTGGATCCAAGGGGAGTCCCCCCCCCCCTTTTCTAGGAAATATTTGTTGGCCTTGGGGATTATCATATCTCTGGGGAAGATGAATCATTGTATCATCCTATTCAAAATCAATAACTGGATAATATTTACCCCAGATACTATTCTATCAACATCATCATCAATAACTGCTGGGTTTTGCAATTCAGTATGAACTTGATGTTCTGTCTCCCCTCTTTCTCTTACATGAGTTGTACCCATTTGCTGGACATTATCACTTTCTCCATGACTGTGACCAGTTTGCTATGAAAAAGAGAGATATGTATAATTATTTGATCAAATGGCTATAAATACTTTTGCCCCCTCATTAGTTGAAAAGGTAGGGAATCTTCTTTGATAAAAAATAATACTTTTTATTAGAAATCTTATTGAATATTTCAACTTATAAAAAGTTAAGCAACTGTCATAGCAGATAATATATATTGTGTATAAAAATAGTAGTTAAACATCTTGAGACGATACTAGAAATAGATGATTAATAAACTAGAGGCTCATAAGAGCCTGTGTCGCTCACCTTGGTCTATTAAACAAAGGACACAGATGGATTCATGACAAAAATTTGTGTTTTGGTGATGGTGATGTGTTTGTAGATCTTACTTTACTGAACATTCTTGCTACTTTCAATTTTCTCTATCTATAATAAACTTGGCCCTTTAGATACAGAGGAAAATATTTTGTAAAAATTTACAAAAATTTACCAAATAATTGAAAGTTGTTAAAAATTGACTATAAAGGGCAATTACTCCTTAAGGGGTCAACTGACCATTTTGGTCATGTTGACTTACTTTTAGATCTTACTTTGCTGAACATTAATGATGATTACAGTTTATCTCTATCTATAATAATATTCAAGATCATAACCAAATACAGCAAAATTTCCTTAAAAATACTAATTCAGGGGCAGCAACCTAACAACAGATTGTCCGATTCATCTAAAAATTTCAGGGCAGATAGATCTTGACCTGATAATATTAGTGTGATCTTGTTGTAATTAGGGGTGTACAGAACTTTACACCGTTGTTGAAAATTCATACACCTGGAGGTGCAGCTGAATGGATTTTCAACAACGGTGTAAAATTCTGTACACCCCTGATTACACCAAGATAACGAATTTATTTCTTATGAAGAATTTCTTTACTCATTTTGAAACCAAGATGTAACATTGAAAAATGGTAATGAAAAATTTCAACGTCATTGTTAAATACCTTTTTTCATTATTTTTGGAAAAAATCAGAAAATTTTATGTGTTCTTTTGAAATTTTTGTCCTATTTTTTTTTTTTTTAAATTTTATTATTTTCTTTCTTTTTTTATATTTATTTATTTAAGTCAAAATTTTATTTTCTAAAAGTTTTGGCAAAATTTTATTTATCCCGGGTATCTAGGGTGGGGTGTTATTTACACCGGGGTAATTAAACAATCAAATTGTAGTATTTTTGCTGCATAAGAAATAAACATTTATCGGTCGTCCCACTGTCTATATCACTCTGTTCAGCTCTTAATATTATTCCGTATCATGTCTTTGTGACGTCAAATACGTTGACCCGGCCTTAATAACTTTGACCCGGACATATTAGCGACGTCATAATGTTTGAACCGACGTTAATAACTTTGACCCGAACTTATCAAGTCATCTTCAAAACACTTCTGAAACACGCAAATATAGCCCGATAAATCGATTATCAGATTATCTGCATATTGATATTGTAAAATATCAGCTGCTTGACATTATATGAAGACTTTTTGATCTCGTTCGCTACGCTCACTCGACAAAAAGCTTCATATTATGTCTCGCAGCTGATATTTTACGATATCAACATGCAGATAACCTGATAATCGGTACTTATACCCCATGTCAGATTTGCTCTAAATGCTTTGGTTTCAGAGATATAAGCCAAAATCGACATTTTACCCCTATGTTCTATTTTTTGCCATGGCGGCCATCTTGGTTGGTTTGGCCCAGCGGTTTCAGAGGAGAAGATTTTTGTAAAAGTTTACAGACGCAGGACGCCAAGTGATGAGAAAAGCTCACTTTGTCCTTTGGGCCAGGTGAGCTAAAAAGTATTAATATAAAACAACTATTGACTCTTGATATCAGTTGGTACAATTAAAAAAAAAAAAAACAAGAAATTTAATCTATCCCTTGGCCTCAGTAAATATCATATCTCTGGGTAGGAATGAATCATTGTATCCTCCTCATTAAAAGTTAATGACTGTATAATATTAACCTCAGTCACTATTAGATCAATATCATGATCATCAATAACTTCTTGGTTTTGCTGATGAATCACAGGTGAAATCGTACGCTCAAATTCTGGTACTGGTTCAGTATGACCTTGATGTTCTGTCTCCCCTCTTTCAATTACAGGACTAGATCCACTTTGCTGAACATCATCCCTTGCAGTCCTTTCTCCTTGAACGTGACCAACCTGCTGTGAAAAAGAGTTACATGTCGTGAAAAATGAATTCTGAAGTAGGCAAAAAATAAAGGTAGGGGTGGTACATAATTTTAGTATAAGTTTAAACTCTAACAAATTCAGGGTATATAAAACTTGAAAATATTTGACCTTTGAATAAAATAGAAGTGCATATCAACTTTCAATTGTAGGATATAATTTTTCATGAAACTTCATAGTAAGTGTTACAGTTTTAGCCGTAAAAGGAGTTCCTATGGGAAATTGCTTTGTCTATATTTACAGATGTGCAACCTTTAAACTATTTTCTTGTTATAGACATTTTTTTTTTAAATAGACCTCAATTAAAATTAAAATATGGGACAAGAAAATAGATTAGAGCTGGAATTTGAAATTATATAGCAATTAAAAAATGACTACTTTATTTCTATGACATTAACATTTGAGAATTTAGTAAGAAGTAAAGTTGAGCTGTGGTAGAAAATAAGTAGTGGAAATCCAATCTAAAAGAATGTAAGTATGCTTTGTTTTTTTCTCTTTGTGCTCTACTAACACTGATGACTGCACCTTTAATCATCCAGAGCAGTTTGATAAAATGTATTACCTGGAGGGTAAGCATTACAATTTTACCCAAGTTAGATTTGCTCTTACTGCTTTAATTTTTAACCTTAAGCTGAATTTGACACTTATCGTGGCCTATGTTCTATTTCTAACAACAATGGCCATGTTTGTAGATGGATCAAATCCCTGCATGGATTAAAATTTTAAACTAGATACCCTTTAGTACCTTTGGAACATCTAGATAAAGTTTGGTAACTTTTGGCCCAATTGTTTCAATTTTAGAAGAACATGGTTTACGAAGACAAATGGAAAACAGACAACAGATGACAATTATGAATGCCAAGTGAAGTAGGGAGCTCACATGAACTTAAAATTACATATACAAGTTAAATACATACCAAAGATCTACTATCTAAATTTTCCATAGGAAATATGGTTCTCTAAAAGAAAGGCAAAAATAAAAAATGAAGATATAATAATAAACTTAAAAACAAAATTAAGAAACCTTAATAAGTGTTATCAATGAAAGCCATCTATTTGAATATTATATTGAAAAAAGAAATTACTGATTTAGACAAGAATGCACTCGCTGAAATGTCTCGCCTTCTTTACTAACCATTAATATTATGTTGATAGTCTTTAACTTAAAACTTTCCTACAACTATCACATCAATTTAACATGATCCAAGAAAATGAGGTCAAGGTCAGATAAACCAAACTGGAAATACATGTACAGCTTACAATCATTCCTTACACCAAATATAGTAGACCTATTGCTAATTGTATTTGAGATATGGACTTAACCACAAAAACATACCATGTTATCATATTACTCATAATAAAAGAGAAATTAAGAATACTAAAATTCCTAACTTTTTTCCCCAGTAGTCACTGAACCATGGAAATGAGGTCAAGAACAGATGGAAACTTCATAACATAAGGCATCTATTGTGGATTCATTATTATTGGTGGGATACTAATTTTTGTGAATATCGTTGGTACAGGCAAACCAAAAAATTAAATGTTCAACAAATGTCAAATTGTATGTATTCCTGTATGCAGACTTTGGCAAAACCTCGAAATTAAATATCCACAAATATGTAAGTTTTTCTTAATCCACGAAAATAAATATATCCACAGTATATACAAGGTATTAAGGATCCAGGTCATCTAACTTCTGAAATATTATGATTATAAGCTTTCAAGAGGTAAGCAGCCGAGACTATATCACATATGTAACCTTTAGTTGCTTGCATTCATGTCCTTCGGACTTTAGGTGGATAGTTTACTGCAAACACCATTGAAAGTGGTGTTCTACTTGAAAAAAATATCACTAAATGTTGAAATAAGTTTATCATCACTTTGTAATCTGTAAAACATTTTTCACTACCAACTAGGTAACAGATTAGTTAAAAAATACTAATACAAGTGCAAACACCGAAATGTCTTAACTGCCTTAATTTACTGAACATTAATTTTATGTTGAAAGTCTTACAGATAAAGGTTTTACTACTAGTATAACATAAACTTAACATTTTTAAAAATCCATGACAATGAAGTTGAGGTTTAATAAATCCTGTCAGACAGACAACGTAAATATCATTCAACATGCAGACATCTTATACGTTCAGGCATTTCACATTCAATTTTTTACGGTAATATTCTTTACAAAGCACAAAAATGTGGTCATTCACCTCAAAATCTAACAAAACCTTTAAACAGACTTATTAAGAACGGATATAGTTACTATACTATTATCAGGTCATTAAAAATTGCATATTTTGGCTTTAAAGAATATTGATTCACTTCTGGTGGGGTTTTGTGTTTTTTCTTCTTTAGTTTTCTATGTTTTCTATGTTGTGTCATGTGTACTATTGTTTGTCTGTTTGTCTTTTATTTTTAGCCATGGCGTTTATATTAGATTTATGAGTTTGACTGTCCCTTTGGTATCTTACATCCCTCTTTTATAGGGTCTTTGCATTAGAAATAAACACATTAATTCTAAAACCAGTTGTTGTCATGATATGGTTTATATTCTTCTCATAAATTTTATGATTGCATAAAACTAAACCCCTAGCGGAAGGGATAGTACTTGATATTCATATGATGAAGACATAATCTTTCAATCAGTTTAATTGAGGTCTGTAGTTGGTATGTCAGTAACTGCTAGTAGTCCTTTGCTAATGAATGTATCATTGTCATTTTGTTTAGTTTCTTTTGTTACCTATTAAGATTTTTTTGTAATTGAGTTTTACTGTGCGTATTGCTGTGCGTTTGTTTTTTCTACATTGGCTTGAGGTACAGGGGGAGGGTTGAGATTCCAAAAAACATGTCTAACCTCACAGCATTATTGTGCCTGTCCCAAGTCAGGAGCATCTGTCCTTTGTTAGTCTTGAATGATTTTAAATTTTAGTTTCTTTTGTATATTTCAGAGTTTAGTATGATGTCCATTGTCGCTGAATTGGTGTACATTTTTGTTTAGGGGCCGGCTGAACTACGCCTCCGGCTGCCTGAGTTTCTTGCTGTATTGAAGACCTATTGGTTGACTTCTGCTGTTGTTTGTTCTTTGGTCGGGTTGTTGTCTCTTTGACACATGCCTCATTTCCATTCTTAATTTTATGTACAGCACACCTTACAATTATTCCATACACCAAATATAGTTGACATATGGTAATTGAAAACTCAAAAACTAAAGATTGACCAATGAACCATGAAAACAAGATCAAGGTCAGATGATACCTGCAAGACAGACTTTAGATATGTACACTTTACAATAGTTCCATATACCAAATATAGTGACCTACTACTTATAATACTTTAAAACCTGATCAAAACACAAAAACTTTAATACATTGCCAAAATACAATCAAAATGAGGGTGAGGTCAGATGAAACCTGCCAGACTGACATGTACCCTTTACAATCATACCATACACCTCATACAGCTTTTGACCTACAGCTTATACTATCTGAGAAACCAATCCAAACATGTTACTATAAACTTGATCACTGATCCATGAAATTAGGTCGAGGTCAGGATAACCCTTTCTACTGGACACATAGTCTTTTCAAGGAACCCATATACCAAATATAGTTATCCTACTACTTTTTTTTAGAAATTCAGTCATTTTTTTTCCTCATTTTTCTCTTAAGCAATGCCGAACCATGTAAATGAGATCAAGGACACATGGCCATATCACAGATGAAAAAAGGTAACATAAGGTATATGCCATCAATTTATGAAGCATCCAGATCTGGTACATTCTGGAAAATAAAGCTTTATACAAATAGTTTACACTGCTGACACTGTCTGTCTCAGATACTGCAACTAATGTATCAACAACAACAACAAAATGTGGACACAGATATGCAAGTTTATTTGCAATAAGACAAAAATCTTAACAAGTATATATACAATTACCGTTGGGCCATTCTGATCAGCTACATCTGGATATTGAAATTCATTTGTACATGTTCTACAATAGATTGAAGTAATAATCATAGTATTTCACAATAACTTTTTTAAAAGGTTAAATGTTGATAAATATATTAATGTCATTAGTTATTTTTAGGCTGCATATTTAAAACCTCATTTCATGATATACATCACAAAGAACAACCTTTGAAGGTTATACAAAACACAATATTTGAAGGTAAGAAAAAGTACAATCTATGAAGGTACTCTTTGAGTTCATACAAAATCCTTTTTTTTAAGGCATGCTGTTTCCCACACATTGGCTTTTACGAGCCCATAACCATATGAACTAAAAATATTAAAAAACAAAAGCAAATTCCAATAAAATTGTGACCGGTTGACAATGTGTTTCCATTTAGGAGATAACTGTATTGTATTTTAAGCTCCGACGGCATCAATCAGGGATTTGATGGTCGCAAATTAAGTTTAGTGGCGACTCGTAAGCGGAGACAGTAAACAGGTATTTGCGACCATCAAATCCCCAATTGATGCCATTGAAGCTTAAAATACAATATTGTTATCTCCATTCTAATGAAACTGACATAAAACAACGTTAAAACATGTATTTTAAATCTGTCATATGCCGTCTGCGCTTGCGCGTATGTTCAATGACATCAATTGTCAATTGATGCCATGTACCGGGAAATAAGTGACCTTATCCAATCAAAATGAACGTTACAAAAATTGTTGCATTAGAATGAGTTTTATTTATGACGTCATTCAAAGTACTGGTTTGGAGAATTTTTACGTCATTTCCTCTAAATTCAATAATGATGTTTTTTTATCCTAAATATTTTATTTGGAATCATATAATAAGAATGACCATAAATCTGTCCTATTAGAATAGAAATAATTCATTGTGCTATTTTTAGACATTGCTAGCAAGTACCTGGCACATGGAATTCCCTAATGACAAATATCCTGTCAGAGAAAAGAAAATCTCAACAGATAAAAATTGGTGAAAAATATCATGTCTCTCATCCAATTAAAATACAGCATTGTTACATAAGCTGGAATTATCTCAAAAGAACATTCAGTTAATGAGAAAAAAATATTTCCATAAATATATAAATAAGACCAATTGGTGACCTTGGCTATTTTCTGCTCTTTGGTCTGGATGTTGTCTCTTAGACACATTCCTCATTTCCATTCTCAATTTTATCTGTCAATATGCCAAAGCCTGAACTATCAATGTCAAATATAATACTTATAATTACCTGTTTCTCTTTATGTAATATTCTTCATAGACAACTACGATAATGGCCTGTGTTAAGAAAACCACTAGTGCTATACAGCCGATAACTATTCCAATAATAGAGCCTAAACTCAAAGCTTTAGTGGTCTCCTTGGATACACAATCAGGATTATCTATTGGACATCTACATTCATATTCATTATTGCCATCTATACATTCCAATGTACCTAAACATGGTGAACTTAAGCATTCATCAATGTTTTCTTCACAGTATACACCAAAATATCCAGGTAAACAGACACAGTCATAATACAAGTCAAAACTTTCTGCTCTGTGGGTACTGGTGCAGGGGTAGTTACTGCCATTCTTAGCTATAACATGAAAAATAAAGGCAGAATATTAGTGACAATAACAAATGTTGCATAGAAGAGAAATTGGAAGAAACCATTTTGGCAATTTTGAAATCAAATAAACTAGAGGCTCTCAAGAGCCTGTGTCGCTCACCTTGGTCTATGTGCAGATTAAACAATGGACACAGATAAATTCATGACAAAATTATGTTTTGGTGATTGTGATGTGTTTGTAGATCTTACTTTACTGAACATTCTTGTTGCTACAATTATCTCTTTCTATAATGAACTTGGCCCAGTTATTACAGTGGAAAATATTTTCTAAAAATTTACAAAAAATTATGAAAATTGTTAAAAAATGACTTTAAAGGGCAATAACTCCTTAAGGGGTAAACTGACTATTTTGGTCATGTTGACTTATTTGTAGATCCTACTTTGCTGAACACTATTGCTCTTTACAGTTTATCTCTAGCTATAACAACATTCAAGATAATAACCAAAAACTGCAAAATTTCCTTATAAAAATTACTAATTCTGGGGCATCAACCCAACAACAGGTCAGATTTGCTCTAAGTGCTTTGGTTTCAGAGTTATAAGCCAAAATCTACATTTCGCCCTCATGTACGGTTTGTAGCCATGGTGGCCATCTTGGTTGGTTGGCAGGGTCACCGCACACATTTTTAAAACTAAATACCTCAATGATGATTATGGCCAAGTATGGTTAAATTTGGACCAGCAGTTTTAGAGAAGAAGATTTTTGTAAAAGATTAGAAAAAAATACGAAAAATTAGTAAAAAATGACTATAAAGGGAAATAACTCCTTAAGGGGTCAACTGACCATTTTAGTCATTTTAACTTATTTGTAGATCTTACTTTGCTGAACATTATTCCTGTTTACAGTTTATCTCTATCTATAATAATATTCAAGATAATAGCCAAAAAACGGTATAATTTCCTTAAAATTGCCAATTCAGGGGCAGCAACCCAACAACCGGTTGTCCAATTCGTCTGAAAATTTCAGGGCAGATAGATATTGACCAAATGAATAATTGTTTTCATGTCAGATTTGCTCTAAATGCTTTAGTTTCAGAGGTATAAGCCAAAATCTACATTTTACCCCTATGTTCTATTTTTAGCCATGGTGGCCATCTTGGTTGTTTGGCCAGGTCAAGCCACACATTTTTTAAACTAGATACCCCAATGATGATTGTGGCCAAGTTTGGTTCAATTTGGCACAGTAGTTTCAGAGGAGAAGATTTTTGTAAAAGCTAACGACGACGGACGACTCCGACGCAGGACGCAAAGTAATGAGAAAAGCTCACTTGGCCCTTTGGCTAAAAATGAATTAAGGATATTTGAGTTATAAGTTAACGAGACAACAACCATATGACACAATACCAAAAGACACCTAGTAAGTAACATCTGAAAGGTTTTGTTATTAAACAGGAATTATACAAATGTAAGCCAAACAAGAGACCAATATTTATATTTGAATACATAATAAAACTATGATTTTCATTTAACATATGTCTGTTTTAAGAAGACTTTTTAAATTGTCCAGTTAACCATCATATTAAATTGCATCCTAAATATGCATTAAATAGTTGCCCCTGAACACTAATAAATCATCAATTAATCTGTTTTATTTATAATAATTTAGGTTTCCACTTACGCTGGCATAATCCATCATTATGACAAGGTGACTCCATTAATATGAACTGTATTGTCACAACAGTTGATGATATATTCATTGAATCTGAGAAGTAGACTTTTAGTAGGTCAAATCCAGAAGAATTCATACTCTGATTGTAGAACAAACTGGTGTAAAGCCAGGATACTGCATCCTTGTTGTGTGGTAAAGTTTTGCTAAAATTACCACATGGTTCACCCACTACCTGCAAAAAAATGTAAGATTTACAAATTAGCAACTGAGGCCTCATAATTGAAGTGACTTTTTATTTATGATATCAACCATGCAAACAAACCAATACAAGGTCATATTGTATCCATTTTTGAATATTTGGACAGCAGTTATTTGAGATTTTTTCTACCTAGAAATTAAGTTTTAATTAAAACCGAAGAAGTAGAGAATTTATAAAAGTACAAGATTTGTTAACAATAACCAATGAGTAAGGAAATTATTATTTGTATTTCAACCACTTGTTTATTTTTTGTTGTACAGCCAAATCATTCAGTGAGTTATTAAATTTTTCAAGAGTAATTCAAATTTCCAATTGTCAGAACTCTTGAAAGAGCAATACCTAGTGTATTTACTCATTAGAAGAGTCCCTTTTTTAAACAATACAATAGTTAGGTAACCAACAACTAATTTTTGGGAATTTTTTTATTTCCTTTGCAATAACAATAATAATCAATTTCTAAAATTTTGAGATTTTCTACAAAACAGAATTTTCATTACAATTATTTTACAATTTTCACCCACAAAGGGAATCAATTAGGAATAGAATATTATATCTTGTTAAAATTCAAGCACAAAGAAAAGTCTCTTTTATGATTTTAGTGATTTAAAAAAAAAAAGATTTTACATAATTTTCCCCTTCTGAAATTATAATAGTGAAATACTTATGGTACAACTTATTTTATACACAATGATCTGTACAAAAACACCCTATTTCTATTCACAAGGGCAGAATCTTACATTTACAGTAGTTTCACAATTCAGTGTCATGGGTGCTGTTGTTTTTTCATTTGTAAACATAAGTGTACCATGCATAGGTTTTTGTACATTCATAGAGAGATCTTGTTGTTCCATATCAAATACTCCAATTACAGCAGTGAATTCCTCTGTCCATTTATTCAGGTTAAATATGGTTTTCTGTTCTAGATATACCTAAAATATATGTCAATGAACATTAATGATGTGTTGAAATTTCATACTTTAACATGTGACCTAAAAAAAAAATTATTGAAGATTTTAACTTCCTTTTATTCAAGAGACAAAATATTATAATATTATTAAGTACATAAGTGCTAATAATAGCTCTAAAAGAGGTTCCTACCAAAACTGGTTCTGTTGGATCTGATGATAAAATAGATTGTCCATATTGGGTCAAGAATATTTCTGGTGGGTCATTAGAATCTATAATGGTAATGACAATTGTTGTTTCACTGCTGGCTGGAGGTATATCATCATTTGTCTGTATTTCTTGAAGGATGATTGTTAATGTTTCAACCCCTGAACAATCTGTACATGGAGTATACAACAGTCTACAAAACAAAACTTTCATTTATGTCTGAAATTTTATCTAGTCAGCTAATACATTTGTCAGTCATAATGTAGTTGACTTAAACTATACTCACTAACCTGAAGATGCATGTAGATTTATTATCTCCCCTTTAAAAATATCAGAAATTGATAAAGACAACTTGCTTTGTGTAATAAATTAGACATATGTCAGGAATACAAACCATGAAAAAAGGAGAATGGGACAAACAATCCAACTAACAGCCATATCCCATTCTCAATTTCATTGGGTATTGAGAATTTGCTAATACTACTTACATTCCATCCTCAAAAAGCAGTGGTTTACCAAGTTTGTATGTCTGACTTGCCAGACTGAATTTGATTACATCCCCTTCTTCATCAGTTGCCTCCAACTGGTATTGTAATGTACCTGAGAAATGACATAAAAAAACATATAATGTGGATTCATTTATTATTTTTTAGCACCAACTTTCATCGATGAGTAAAACTTGCATTTTCGTTGATATTTAATTTTGTGGTTTTGGCAAAGTCTGCATATGTTCTTTTAGAAAATTTTAATTTATTGACCATTTTAGTTTGTGGTTTCCCTTTACCCACAAAAATTGGTATGAAACGAATATTTATGAATCCACAGTACCTGTAGCTATTCATTTATCAATGATATTTACATAATAAAAAAGAATTAAATAATTGTACTATCATTTACTACCATGATAGGTATGAGCTTTACTACCATGGCTCATACCTGAATTATTTGTTTGTGTTCTATTTAGATGTAAACAATTTCTGAAATTGCAAATTTTTTGTACTCTTTGTTGGATATTTTTTTCATTGGCAAACATATTACATCTTCTTATTTCTTTATGACAGACACAGAAAGAAAGGGCAAATTTTGTCTATGAGAGAGATATAATAGTTCAATACATTTTAAAACTGCATTAAATGTTACGATAGCCCAATATATATATGCCTTCTGTTTCTTATTTGATACCTTGTTTCAAATTGCCATTATCCCTTATTTTGTTCAATACCTAGTGTTTGAACTTGATCTTTAGTGTTTTTGTCACAATACAAGATATCTAAACTGCAAACAAATATATCTTACAATGTTTATGTGCCTAATTTTTTTTAGATATTTTCCTGACCTATATTTTAATTACCTTCATCTTCTTTGATTGATATAAACCTGTCACTGGTCAGTACTGGAGGAGAATTATACACTTTATTTGAAATAATAAACACAGCAAATTGTGTTTCTTCAGAGAAATATGAGACAGATTTGTCAGTTTGGTTGATTTTATCCACCACTTCATCTCCCCATGTTTTGCAAACCTTCAAAATAAAATAAATAACATTAAATTAAATTAAATATGATATATAAGAAACATACATCTAGAAGCTCAAACTCACCATGTATTTATGAATGCCACTGAAACTGAGCACCAGTAAAACATCAAAACAACAAGGTGTATGCCATGTTAGGCAAAGTATGTCTCAATATTTATTAGACATAGAGCTCAGTACTTGTAATTGAACCCAAAGTGTCTTCAGATAGGACTGACTGCATAGCAGATAAGAAAATAGCCAACACTTACATTATAAAGTTCAAGACCAAATATTGCAATATGGAAAATTAGTTATATGTAACTTTAAGTTATAAAAGACAACCAATAAGCAAGAAGAGTTAACATTGCTGAACTATTTACTAAATCTAGATCTGTCATCCATCTAGGGAATTGTCAGGACTATTTACAAAATGATGATAACACAATAGTCTGGACATGTCCCTAGATGAGATAAACCTTGAACAAAACAGCAATGTTAAAACTTTCCTAAGCCTTATAATTTTGAGTTTTATATTCATAAAAACCTGAACAATACCTCAACACTCTTTGTTTCATCTCCATTATCAGTATCCAATGCTTTACCACATGTCATACTACTCAACTGCCATTGCTGTAGACCTGTAATAGGAGAAAATTACACAAATTTTACTAGGCATTAACCTATATTACAAGTTATGTAAATCTGGAAAGAATTGTACCCATGAGAGCACTAATTAGGCCATTTTCTATAAATTTAATATTTCCAAGGGACATATCTCTTTTTTTTAAAAAGTCAATCAGCCACCATTTCAGAAGTTGTCTGAGATATTGCTGAAATTATTCTATAGTATAAGTTTTATAAAAGGCTAGCAAGAATTGTACCTGAAATAGGGCTAAAAAGGACATTATATCCAATGGGCACAATTCTTTGAAAAAAAACCCAGTCAATTGGCCACAATTATAAAACTTGTCATATTGCTGATATTAATCTTTAGTATAATATCTTTAAAAATCTGGCAAGAATTTACCCATGAGAGTGCTATAAAGAACATTTTCCCTAATTTGATATTTCCAAGGGCCATAACTTTTTTTAAGAAAGTCAATCGGAAAACAATGAAGAATTTGTCTAAAATATTGCTCACATTAACCTATAGTGTAAGTTTTAGTAAATCTGGCAAGAATTATATCCATGAGAGCTCTAACGATGCCATTTTATACCATAAATTTAATATTCCCAAGGGACATAACTTTTTTTTTTTAAATGGATCGGCCACCAATATAGAACTTGTCGAACAAGTTTTATAAAAATCTGTCAAGAAATGTACTTGTTAGAGCGCTAGCAAGACTGGATAATGGATGCCCTGTTTTTCGATGTTCCCCACAATGCGTTACACAGGGGACAAAAAGCTTTTGTCTTGTGTAACTGGGGATATTTAACGCAATACCTAGGAATATTTTTAAGGGGATTTAAAGAATGTTAAGGAAAAGTTAAATGTGAAAAGGAACCATCCTGAAGCAAGATATTTTAGATCATAAAGATATAAATATACTACAAATTTTAGATTCAGTCAATTACTCATATAACTTTTTCAAAATTACACAAAAAATAAAATTGTTTTTGCCTATTCGTCCTACTTATTGGTTTTGCTAGTTGCACTGTAAGGTAAATGGTTTTGTTACTCTGTGAATTTGGAGCATTGTCATTCCTCATTTTTGCTATGGTGTTTGGAACTTTTAAAAGGTACTTTATGTATTTTACCAATTGTTTTACATTTAAAAAAATATGTACATACCAGTATTCCAGTGAGCTAGGGCAGTTCTGGTCTCTTCATTCTCTCCAACAGTATCTGGATATGTAATATTTATTGGTCCTGGCATAGGCAGATGACCAACTGGTATCACAGAAAATGTCATTACCAAGGAATGTATTCTGTAAAATGTATGGTAAAAAAGAAAACTATAGATTACATATCATAACTTTTATTATATTAATTTTTGTCATTTAAGGTGGTACCCAACACCTTTACAAAAGTCAATTTGGCTAGTTTAATTTTCATGAAATTTTGACAAAGTATAACTTTGACCCTTTGACAAAAATGTGAAAGTTTCAAACTTTTGAACCAACCGTTTTATCAGAAAAATTATACTGGTTATATATAGCAGTTTGACAAACAGTAATTTTGATCATTGAGAAGCTTAATATTGCCTTCGCAACGCAACGTTATTAAAACGTTTAGCTGATATTACAGAGTTATCTCCCTGTAGAGTTAGGTACCACCTTAATAAATCATCATATAATCACAGTACCTCTTGTACAATAATCTGTCCACCATATCAACAGTAGTTGCTGGGTTAACTATGTATGGATGAAAATCAGTTGAAGAATCAGATCTGTACTCTGTTGTTAGATCTTCTTCAGATATTGGCTGAAGTACAATTGTCTGTCCTGGTATCAATCCTATATTAATATGAAAGTAGTACATAGCAATTCCAGGTCACAAATTGTGACAAAGTATAAATGAGATAGTGAAAGATTGATGCTGGACCATATGTACTCTTAACAAAGTGCTTATGCTTCTGCTCTACAAGCTTCAACTATAATGCACCACTGATGCATTGCTATCAATTCTATTGACTTATATTTTTTCCCAGTATATATGATAGCTTAGTTAATTCTGAACAGTTAATTGCAATCTCAATTACAGACTATAAAATTCTTTAAGTAATTTAAGCAAAATTAATATGTGAAATAAAGCTCTCACTCCTAAGCAAAAAAATGTAAATTCTTATCCTGTTACCTGTAGTTTTTAAAAATGGTGAAAAAATTATTTCAAAAGATCTTGCAATTTTAAAATACAAATGTACTAATACATGAGTTTCCGTTATTATGAAGCAATCTATGGATAGTATATATATGTAGTATGGTATCCTGCTTTTTTTGCTAGCTTACTATTACATTCAAATTGAATTTATCTTCTTAGTAACTTTTAATGTTTTCTGCTTGCTGTTTACTTAACTGAAACATTGAGAATTTTAAAAAGTACAAGGATTGATGGACTGGAGGCACTTTTCAAAAACCCCAACCACCCATAATATAGAATTTTCATTTTGCTTCTATTTTTTTCAAAATTCTAAAGAAACCATTGATGCTTTCATTCTCTCTACCCCCTTTTTCCCCCCAATTCACTAGGTCTGTAACACATAGTATTTCAAATTTGTGCTTCACATATTTCCAAATTGAACTACAAGAAAACTTCTGGTGCAGTATTGTTGTACAGATACTCTAGCTTACTGGAATTCTATAGAAATTTTACCTTCAGGAGTTGTTAAAACAATTGTCTCTGCATTTCTTTTTCTCCGTCTAGAGTCTGTTGAAACATATTCTACAATATGAATTGATTCTCCATGATCTGATCTTTTTATTATTGATTCTGTATTAGTTATCAGTACACTTCCTAATGACTTGTTTGTACAGAGTTCTGCTTCATTACAAACTCTCATAGTAAGAAACAACGTCCTGCCAGGTTCCATATGGAATACACTTGTCTTATTCTGTGTTTGGTCCTCGGATACATTCCAAAATGTGTTCTTTAGTTCTGACAGAGGTCTTACTCTTACATCATCAATTAATAAATACCCATCTTTGATAGAAGCTGATCCTGATATGTTATACCCAACCCATGCACAGGGGAAAATATCATCTTTATTTTTATCTGTTCCAATACACAAATCTGAAGAAAAAATAAAACGAACTGGTATTACTACCTTTGACTTTTATTAAAGCATCTATAAATTCATTCTGAGATTGGTACAAGTGTCCATTTGACATCATGCCCCATTATAACCAGATGCTCCGCAGGGTGCATCCTTTATACGACTGCAGTGGTTGAACCCTGAACAGTTGGGGCAAGTATGGACACAACATTCAAGCATGAATTAGCTCTGAATTTGGATTGTGATTAAGTAGTTGACACATCATAGGTTTCTGACACTTTAAAATTATTTTTTTTGCTATTGAGCTATACGTTATGCTGTTGAATATTAATCCCCTGAAGAAAAAAAATATTTGTAGAAAAATTCTTTTTAATTTCTGAAATCTGAAATGAGAAAAATTTTACACCCCACATTTTTTTTCAACTCCCTGTTTCCTTATTAAAAAAAATAATCTCAATTCTAATTTCTAATGGAGTTGGCAACAATAACTACTCATTTAAATACATTATAAAATATTAAAATATAAAATGACATACAGTCATGGTTAAAATTAATATTTATAAACAGTAACTTCTAAAAATAAATTTACAGCTGCATATCTCAAGACAATCATCATTTCTTAATACATAATTTTCAAGCAGTGGAAGGGAGGTAATCAAGTTATCAAACATATATATAAGTGTTCTTTTAAATTTTAATTGGATTACCTCCCCTTCACTGCTTTTAAATTTTCTAAATTGTCCTGTAACCAGAAAAACCCTTGTTTTCCCCCATTTTTGTCCCTAGTTGCTTGATGATTTGAACCATAACACCCCTCCCCCCCCCTTAGAGATTTTTGCACTTAAATACAAGTTATTGACTGAAAACTAAAAAAACATTATTTTGGCCCCAAATTCCTAGACATCTGGAACCATAACCCCCAAAACCAATCAAAACCTTCAATCTGTGGTCTTAAACATTAATGGTACACTTTCAGAGCAATTGGAATGCTTATACACAAATTGATATCCTGAAAGTAGAAAAATGCTTGTATATGTATATTACACAAATGATGTAGTTTGAATTCTCAAAATAAATCTTAATCATGTAAACTTACCATATTTGTTAATGGTTTTATCTTCACTAACAGTAAATGTAAATCCTATACTATCAGGATCTGTACTCTCCATGGCATCTGAAGGTATCACTGGTTCATCAAATGGTTTAACTTCTCCTAGGACAGTATTGTTTAAATTATCTACTTCTGGTAGTTCTAACAAAGGAACAACACCTAAAAACATAAGTCAGTACACACCTTAAAAGAGTTTAATAGCATGGTAAAGTAATAATGAACAATCATTCCATATCAATGCTAAAATATAGTAATTAAGATTAATTTCATAATAATATTCTGTATTAAAAATTTTGAATACCTTAAATAATTTGTTAGCATCAAAATATAAAATATGCCAACAAAACACATATTTAAGAGGGGGGTAGGACCTTTATCGGGACACCAGGATCCAGTATTTTTAAGCTCAGGATTTTGGGATTGACCCTTTCGGGATCCCGGAATTCTTTTTTCGAATTTCGGGACCTCAGGATTTTGTGTTTTTAAGCCCGGGATTTCGGGATCTGGTGTTTTTAAGCCCGGGAATTTGGGATCAGGACCCCTCCTACCCCCTCTCATTTAACAATGCCTAGTGATGTTTCATAACCTGACTGGTTTCGGTCCATAGCAGATGATACATTATATGAGCTGCATCAGTACACCATTACTATATTACCCATGTAATAATTTGCTATTCTAAAATTACATAAACTAAACTAATTACTAATTCATTTCAAATGCTTTAATATGCTGTTTTTAAACCCGAGAGAAACATAAGTCTTAAGGTGCCAGAATGTGTGTTGAAGTTTGGAAAATGTTTGATGGGACATAAATGTACATGATAAAATAATGGTTAATAACCAGTAATCTGTTAAACATACCATATGTATCATTCCATTGAGTAGGTTTCCCACCTCCATTGACACAGATAATAGACACGTAATATGTATGGTTATGTTGGAGAATGCCTTCAAATGATGAATTAATGCCAGTTACATTGAGGCCTACTGATTGAAATTCCTGTAGTTCTGTTCCACCAGGGGTTTTACCAATTGCCCAAAAGTTTTCCTGAAAAAGATGTCATGCATGGTGTTCAAGATAAACATATTTTACACTTTTAGTATATAGCTGTGTTTTGCCTCAAATTGACGTTAGATCTACTCTGAATCACCTTTTGAAATCAAGCAACAATCACTTTGTTGTTGTGACGTCAAATGTTTTGAATTATGATGTCAAAGTTTACAAGAACCAGTGTGATTTTACTTAATGGCGGACAAATTTGCATACAAGTGTAAATACATCTATTGTGTTCAATTGAATTCAATTATTGTGTCGTATATATATTAAGCTAAACTTCAATGACTTATAATTCAATGTAAGTTACCTTTACTTGACTTTCATCATCAGTACACCTCCAAAAAGCTTTAATGGTGCTGTTTGATGCCTGGAACCTGACTGGCTGGAACTGTCCTCGGGTTACGTCAATATAAATTGGGGAAGTCAGCATAATGTCAAGGTCAAACACAGGACCTGTGATGTCAATGTAAAATCCTGAAGATGAGGATACAGCACCATCTCCAGATCCAGTCACAGCCCTTCCTGTAAAAATAACCACCAAACAAGCAATTTTTAATTTGCCTTACAGTAGACTTGAACAGTTTTACAATTTTTTCCTTATTTACAAATGTGACATCTGTTAACATCCAATTTTCAACAATGACTTATTTAAGCATAGTATATTTTTCTTTTCAACAGCAGATCCGGGGACCAGAACCCCCCATCTCCCCCTAGTTTTTTACACAATCAAAACTTTTGAATGAGGATATATGGTTGAAACATCCCTTTTATCCAATATAAGAATTCTATAAATTTTAAGACAAAAATGCAACTCAACAGAGTATGGAAAGCCATTTGTATTCTTACACAGACTTTATATTTTGTAATTCTTACCTGTAAGATAGTATATTATTGTTTTATTATATGAATGTCCAGTTTCATTCAAATCCATGATATATGGTAAAAGGTTCAAGTTTGTCAAAGTGAAACTGTAGTCCATAACTTTATCCAAGTTGCAATTCTGGTCACAGTTGTATTTAGAGCATTCCTCAAAGCAAGGGATACATGGTTCTACAACTTTTCTAAAGGGTTCAATATCTGTTAACAACTTGTCGCTCCCAATACCAACTTCATACTTTATTATTGGGTTACTTCCACCTCTGAATGAATCACCATAGCGACAAAGTGCACCAGTTGGTGGTGGGAGTATCAGATTTTTGAAAACTGCCCTCGTAGAGAATACATTGAATATATCTGTAATCTCTGGTACAAAATTGTTACGATTGAAAACATGCAGCACTAGTTTTGTTGTTTCACTCATACCAGGGATTCCACAGAGCTCAGTTATTTCCTCATCATTAATAAATACCACAAGACATAAAGAAATCTGAAATAAATAAGTCGTGACAAATATAACTTTTGCTATCTTATAGCAATGAAAAAGGGTGACAATTACACCCAATACAACATTAAAAAGGGGGCCTCACTTCATGTTTGTCCCATGGCTCTTTTAACACATGGCTCTTTTAATTATCAATCCAATTAAAAAGTTTGTAATAGATCTCAAGACACTAATATTAATCTACAAAATTTCCAGTTTTCAGTGTATTTCAAGATTTCTGAGTTGTTGGGTTGACTTATACCAACATCTTTTATTTAAATGAAAAATCATCAAAAAACAGCATATTTACAAAAAAATGAAATTGAACAGCCTGCAGTTATTATTTAAACACTTATTATCTTTGAATTATGCTTTTGTTATTTTTCTGCTAATAAAGGAACACTCCAAAATCTAGTACTGCTATTTTGAACATGGTAAAATCTATCTTACATCAACTGCACTATCCATCTCTGGTTTAAATATTAGTCTGATATTGAGAAATTCTCCAGTTATGTTGTAATCAACAGCTGTCTTCATAACTGGGAAAATATCATTAGAGAACCGACACCAAGTCACAATTTTGGAATTTTGATCTAGAAAATAGAAAGAAAAAAAATACATAATTAGATATAGAAATAAATTTGTTTAAAAAAAGTTCAACACCACTGACCAGTACACATATGATTTGTATATATTTTCATTGGTTCATTTTGTTAAAGCAAATTCACATTATTCCATCTACAAAACAATAGTTTCCTAAAAAAAAAATCCATTTTGAAGAATTATTTTCTTGAGGCCCTTTTTTTTTTGAATAGTAAATAATTCATAGACGTAAGAATCATGGTTATAAGATTGTACATTTCATATGCAATCAGGACATAACTTCAGTAGTTGTTGGTTGCTGCTGAGCATATTTGTTTTTCGTTTATTGTTTTGTCAGCAATCATGTCAAGTTCATTGGTTGTTTCACATTATGATATGTCAGGTTTAAGTTATAAGTTTTGCTCATCATTGAAGGCCATACAATAACTTATTGTATATCTCCACATATCTGTTCAGAATTTGTTTTATAATGCATTCCTTTATTGTAGTAAAATATAATTCACCATAAAGTAACTGAATGCCACAGGACTTTCGAGCCACAGGAGTACTTGTATCAACAGGTTTTGAAACATTACTGTCAGCAGGGTTATTGACTATGTCATATGGGTGTGGAGTTGTTATTGTCTGATCTGTTGTAGCTTCTGTTTTACTGGGTACTGTAGGTAGTGTGCTGTTTCCATATTTATCAGATAAATATCTGGAACAATTGCAATAGTCACAAGCCTGGAAAATTAACACATGTGTTCCTTTGAACTGTTTTTTCTTTCAAATGTTAAATAAAATAACTTTCTTTGAACTTTTATTTCTAGTTTTGATTATGACAGAATATTACACATTTTTAAGGCTTAAAGGTGTTAGTACAATACAGTACAAATAGCTATAAAGAAATCTTCTCTAAATTTTTGTTATTATTATTTTGATATGGATGATGTTTTACAAACAAAATCAGTGCAGTATAAACTTTAATGTTTATAATAGTTAGTATATTGTTTTTACAATTGACTTTATAAATTTTATATTCAAATTAAAGTTATGGTTGAATACATATTTTTTTTTCTAAAATATATCCATGGGTATTTTGAAGAGTTATTAATCTTGATGAAATTAAACAAAATTGTCATAAAGAATGTAAGATATCAATAATATTTTCCCATTCCTCCCTATACCTCTGGTACTGGTTCTACTAAACAGCACTGGCACACATTTGATGCCCAGTCAATGTCTTCTTTATATTCATAAGAAGTTATAACAGTATCTGGTCCGTCCCAAAACAAAATCTCTGTCACAGCAATTCCATGTCCTTTTGCTGGTTTCACTGAAATCTGAGAGATAAAAACACATAGGTCAATTCGAAATAAAATAAATCCACAAATAGGGCACATTACACAGTATATCATTTGAGACGTGTATAGTTTTATTATTTCTTGCCACTAAAATATCTGACATAACAAAAAAATACAAGTTAACTATAGTTATTTAGTCTCTAGTGAAGAGTTGTCTCATTGGCAATTATAAATCATCTCCTTTTTTTTTTATAGTTAATGTGGGTTCATTATTATTCATTGGATACCAATATTAGTGGATTTTGTGGGTATAGGTGAACCACAAAATCAAATGTTCAACAAATGACAAACTTTCTAAAGGCTTGAATGAAGACTTTGGCAAAACAACGAAATTAAAAATCCACAAACATGCAATTATTCCATTATCCATGAAAATTGGTACCCACAAAAATTAATGAATCCACAGTAAACAGCCTTAATAAAATACACTGTTAATCCTTGAAATATATATGAGCTTACATGATATGTGCCTCCATTTTTGAAACTAGCAGGTCTGAAATATGCCCCAGTCAGCATCTGTTGTTTTTTCTGATCTCTGGCAAGCTTTACTGACATTGTATCATCATAAATATCCGTATTGATGTTTGCTGGATGATACTGAAGGGACAATTTCTTGCCACTTAGATCTTGAAGTTCAAAAATTTGCAGTTTTTGCCAGTGAGGGTCCTTGCTCATTGAAATCAACCTTGTTGGACATGCTGAACCCACTGGATTAGCAAAGTGCAAAAATGAACCTTAAATAAAAAGGAGAAATTAAGTCAGAAAATGAGCATTTTCACATCTGTTGCATACACTGTAAAAGTTGGTACAAAAGGTATAAAGGAAGCAGAATAATTAATTTGAAATATTGTAGTTTTCTACTAAATTATAATTCAAAAGGGAGATAACTCTGGAAATCTTATTAAGAATATTAAGAATGTATAGTGATTTTTTTTTGGTTTTGTAACAAATAATCAAGTTTCAAGACCCAAATATATAATTTATCATCTGAAAGCACATTATAAGAGCTATTATCTCATAATTTATTTAAAACTCTAACGTTAAGTGTCAGTTCTTTTGAAACCTAGTTTGTTTTCCTGGTACATGTATTATCATTAAAAATTTGAATAATTTTACACAACCTGTTGCTGGGAAAAAACTCATTGATCCATACTTTTATTATATTTTCACTATAGCACATTATATAAAGAACATTTTTGCAAAGTATTACAAAATTTAATCTATAACTTAATCTACCTTAATAATTACATTACTAAAAACACAATACATACCTGATATTGTCTCTGTTGAACTAAACCAAACTTGTCCTGCTTCAAAATTTGGACCATCAACTATAGTACCTGATACAGGTTTGGAAGGGTCATACAAAACTGGTGATGATTTCCCAATTAGTGAAAGGCCTGCTTCATTTGTGACTTTTATTTGAATTGTATATGGAATGTTCATCTGCAAAAATAAATGTCAAATGACTGCACAATCACATGTGAGGTTGGAATAGGAAAAGAAATATGCATCAAATTGGTTGGTAAAAGAATAATTTCTGCTATTTGGTCTTTTGGGATAGTTTACTGCAATACTTTATAGGGGCCTTGGTAGCTGATTGGTCTTATTAGTTTATCTGGGACAACATCCCTAATGCTCCTCGAAATGAGGAACTCAAAAGTCACGTGTAAAGAAAAAATCTCTGTGTAGTGATATTGGACATATTTCTGTTTTTTACAAATGACTGAGCTTTACCATTTGTGGTGATAAGAAAGAAGAGGAACATAGAATAACTTTGTAAAAACTATGGAGCTATTAAATGTGTTCAAAGTATTAAATTTTCAAAGAACTTATTATGTTAAAAAGGAGATATTTTACCACAAGGAGCCGCATCAGGAAAGGATGTTCGGGGTATGCTAATTTACGGGAAAAGTTATCTCACTTCGTACCCCGAAAATTTAACCACATATGTGAAAATGTCACAGCTTCAAAATGAGCTATCATACATATCCAAGTTTACGATATGGACTGAGCTACAGGAAAAAACGTTACCATTACCGCCTATGTAAAAACAATTAAAGATATTGACCCATCTACAGAGTTTATTAGCCTGTTAACATTGTGGTCGCATGTGCCTTTTATTTCAATAATGATTGCCTATGATTGTCAGTTTTCATCAATGACATGGTTCTCTCATACTGCCTCGATCCATCCATAAAAACTGGCCACCACTATACAGTCACTTCACAGCAATTTCTTTTCTCAGTTTTGTTTACTTTGTTGATGTATTCAGAATACGGATAAGAAAATGCCAGATTAGAATCAAATTAATGTGTCATTCAATTGGTCAGACAGACAGTAAAGTGTTTTTCTTTAGTGAGAATATATATATACTGCTACATACTGTAATATTCAAGTTAACAAAGCTGTATTCTGTATAATTGCTGGTCAGCTCTATCCAATTAACTTCTAATATCTCTTCAGCACTGATAAAACATGAGGTGTTCTTCCATAATGAAACTTCGTAAGTTGCTATACCAGACTCAGGATCACTGTAATTTGTCCACTGGACTCTTACGGTTGAATTGTCAGAAGTGTATGCTAAATCCTAATAATAAAAAATACAGATTTAAATTATTTTTTTTTTAGATAATATATTTACAATATCAGCAGCAACACATACATGTGATTCTTCCGGCGGGAGTCAAAATCTCCCGCTTTTCAGACCCTCTTCCGTCCCTCCCGTTAAAATTTGAAATCTTCCGCTTTTTGAAAATTTAAACCTCGAAAAATTTTCAGTTGACATTTTGTTTACAAAATTTCTACGGACAGAGAAAAAGTCCGAGAAACTCGAAATTGTTATGGGAAAAGTCCGAGAAAAACGGAAGTTACTATTTCCTGTGTCAAAGGTAAATATGGGGGCAATTAGCGTGGATTAATCAATGATGAAGGTGTTTAGGATTAGACTGACACTGTATATACAGCAATAAAAGTTGATTGGTAATTAACTGGTGATCAGCTGGCTAGTTTAAGACACACGCCTTGATGATTAAAAGTGAAAGACCGACAATGGATTAATTTGTACAAACAACGATTCGGCGATCTTTGATGCTGTTGAAAACACGGAACTGAACTTCAAAGAATTATGAAATAAACTCAAATATGATATTGATGGCTTCTTTTCTACCCAAGCCAATGGAATA
This sequence comes from Mytilus galloprovincialis, assembly GCF_965363235.1. Lineage (NCBI taxonomy): Eukaryota > Metazoa > Mollusca > Bivalvia > Mytilida > Mytilidae > Mytilus > Mytilus galloprovincialis. The sequence continues at coordinate 38,393,364 of NC_134850.1, read as the reverse complement.
CATATATAAGAATATTTGTCTTGGGCAATTTTATAATTTGACAAAATGCCGAAACGTATGTTATCACCAAAGGCTCCAGCAGCAAAGAAGACTAAGTATCTTGCTAAGTTCAACACTTCCTGGAAATCTGAATTTAACTGGTGCAAGGCCAGTGCCAAGGGTACAGACCATGCCTACTGCACTTCATGCAAAACTGACTTCAAAATATGCTACGGTGGCCGCAATGATTTGACAAAACATATGGAGACAGCTAACCATCAGAAAGCCCACAACTCCATCAGCTCAACACCTTCTGTTAGTAGTATGTTTAGTAGTGGTACCAAAGTTGACAATGTTGCTTATGCTGAGGTACTTTTCGCCAACTATATAGCTGAGCACAACTGTGCATTCCTGATGGCTGACCACTTTACTGACCTTATCAAGGCTATGTTTCCAGACTCTCCAACTGCACAGAAGTTTGCCTGTAAGAGGACCAAGACAACCCACATCATCACACAAGCTTTAGCACCACACTGGGACAGTAAAGTAAATGACATGTGCCGTACCGAGAAATTCACAGTAATGATAGATGAGTCAAATGACAAAGGTGACAACAAGAAACTCAACATCCTTGTACGTGTATACAACCAGACTTTACGTAAAGTGTCCACTCAGTTCTTTGGCATCCCAACCTGCAACATTGGAACCAGCTCATCAATATTCAACTGCCTGAATCAGGTATTCATGTAAGTACATTTTCTACATTTCTAAAGTTTATTAAAATAATGTGGGTATACATCAGTGAGACAGCAAACCATGTACAAAAATAATTAAGAGAAATCAAGAATGCATAATACAGTCTGAAAATTGTATCCTGTTTAGATATATTATTGTTGTAAAAATATTTTTTATTAAATAACTGAATGAAACTTGAACAGTTGAATAAAATTTAACATAATGAAAATTATTTGTCATATGATATACCTCACATGTACATTTATTTGTAAGTGATCAAGATGTTAATCTTTTTTTTTAATTTTTTCAGTGATAGAGACATTCCTTGGGCCAACTGCATTGGATTCTCATCTGACAACTGCAATGTGATGATAGGCAAGAACAACAGTGTCCTGACCCGTATTCAGCAGATGTCACCAAGTGTGTTCAACGTAGGGTGTGTTTGCCACTTAGCCAACCTCTGTGCACAGAAGGCCATCAAGACCCTGCCATTGCCAGTTGATGACTTCTTAGTGGACATCTACTACCATTTCCATCATAGGTATCACATTGTAGTTATTATCTCTATAAATGTTTAAATAAAAAATTGTTCCAAATAAATTAATTTTATATACCTGTGTGCTAGTTAAGTTTTAAAAATGAAAAATAGTATTTCAAATTAAAGAATGTGACATGATTGCCAGTTTGTATGAGACAAATGTAATAATTTTATTTAATCAAATATTAAACTAACACTATGGTATTCAAATTTCTTTATTTTTAAATTTTATTTTTTCAGTTCGACTAGACGAGAGAATTACAAGCAGTTCCAAGAGTTCACAGAGACTGACCCAATGAAGATCATCAAGCACTGCAATACCAGGTGGTTGTCTTTAGAGAGGTGTGTTCAGCGTACCCTACAGCAGTGGCCAGCTTTGAAGAGTTACTTTCAGAGCCATGCAGAATGTGAGAAGCCAGGTCGTATCAACAGATGTATGCAGCACTTCACCAGTGACCAGATGTGGCTGTACTTTGCCTTCCTTGAGTTTGTCATGCCTATCCTGAATGACTTCAACGTGATGTTTCAGGTATTTTATTCTGATAATATGTAAATTTTAAGGCATAATTTGAATATTTAAATTAAAATATGTGAGGTATAATTCAATGAGACAGCAACCCAAAGACAAAAATATGTCAACATACAGTATTCAACAGTCTAGAGATGTCTATACAATATTTCAATATATTTAAACAATTCTTAGTCAGTACAAATTGTGAACGTTTCATTTTTGTCAATTGATATTAATAAATATTTTAATTTGTAGGCTGGTGAGTCCATGATTGGTTACTTACACACAGAAATGGTGAGACTTCTTCGCAAGATGATGGGTAAATTTGTTACTACAATGACTATCACAGCACAGTCAGACATCACAAAGGTAGACTTCAGGTGTAAAGACAACCAACACGACAACACCAGAATTGCAGTTGGTATGAAAGTTAGAGAGTTCCTAAGTGACAATGATGACCTAGCACCACAGACAGTCAGCAACTTTTTCAGGTATGTTTATTATGTGTTAACAAAGAAAAAATAATCTAGGGTATATGTTCATGAGATAGTCCACAGAGAATACATGCAATACAAGAGAAAATAATCCCATCAGAAGTAATTGTTCATTACTGATTAGTTTCCATTTCAATTCACACAGAATATACTTGCTTAAGTGTATATCAAGTTTTGTACATTTTAATAAATGTTTAATTTCTATTTCAGTACAGTCAGGGAGTTCTATTGCACTATGACTGAAACCATGATAAAGAAGTTCCCATTCCAAGACAAAGTTATCAGAGGCATCAGTTTTCTGAATCCACTCAGCAAAGACAAGTTATCTCCAGATGAAGGTGAGTTTTTTGTTAGTCTAGTAAGTCAAAACTGTCACAAGATAAAATTGAGTGCTTGTTACAAACATAAAATTGATCAGGTGTGGGGAATATGTCAATGATACTGAACTGCCTATGGCTTATAGAGAAGATATAATATTACATAGCACAGCATTTAATGTTTGAATTATGATTGATCATTGAACTGTTTAAACTTAGTACTTATTATTTTTTTTCTTTTTTCAGTTGTCAGCTTGTCTGATAGGTTCCTCAACTATAACCAGCAAGAGACCAGTCAACTAGAAGATGAAGCTGCTGAGTATATTCTTACTCCTCTGTGTGACTTACCAGCATTTGATCCAGACACTCCTTCACTCAACCAGTTCTGGACCTCTATTGGCAACCTGAAGCTACCAACTGGTAAACTACAGTTTCAGCACCTGTTTGCACTCAGCAAAGTTGTACTAGCCCTGCCACACTCCAATGCTGACACAGAAAGAACTTTTTCCATGCTAAAGAAGATCCAGGCTGACCCCAGAGACAACCTAGCTGATAAGACCATCCACAGTCTACTTAGTGTTAAGATCAACAACCCAACAGACTGTCACCAGTATAAACCAGAACCTGAACTAGTCAAAGCAGCAAAGTCAGCTTGTGCCTTATACAAACAGTCTCTTTCTTGAATTGTGTTTGAACTCATTTTGAACAATGATTAGTGCTCTTGTTGATGTAAAAACTGTGCTTTATATGTTTATTTAAATTATGTTCTCTTATGACATTTAAACAAGTGTGCTTTAACTGTTGCTTAATATAATTTTTCAATTTAGTGCTTTAATATAAACATAAGAAACATTCAACATAGTGACTATTGTTTGAAATTTTATATTGTTCTCTTATTGTAACTTGTTATAACATATCTTAATATATTAGATGAATAAAAAATTGAAAACCACTTATCTTCTATTATTATCAAGTAAAAATGGCTATACAGGTGTTTAAAGGTATAGAATCATTGTTATTTCATCAAAAAAGGAATATATGTAGTTTCAACACACACAAAAAACAATGCGTACGACGAAAAAAGGGTCGATAAAAAATCTCCAGTTTTGAGACCCAAACTCCAGCTGAAAATTTCCAAATCTCCAGTTGTGGCTTGACCACTCTGTCACATGTATGGCAACATAAAGACTTTTGAGACAAAAAAAGTGCACCATAAGTCAGATGAACCCTCTCTAGTATTTAAAGCAATATTTCATCACAGTTTTCCCAACTGGAATTCTTATATGATGATTGTAATTTTAACTCAATTTGTAATTGTCTAATTTGTAAGGGCTATGCATATAACTGGACAATTTAGCATTTATTTAGATGAATGGGAAATGGTTTTGTGCAGGAGAAAAGTAAGCAATTAACCAAATTATGCTATTAAGTGGTAAGCAATTAAGTGGAGTTGGCTGTAAAACTATAGCGAAAAATCAAAATTCATTTCAACCAAAATTTAAAACAGTTTTTGAATTAGCTACATACAAAAATTGCACTATCATTTCCCATGTTCAATGGACCGTGAAATTGGGTAAAAACTCTAGTTTGGCATTAAAATTAGAAAGATCATACCATAGGGAACATGTGTACTAAGTTTCAAGTTGATTGGACTTCAACTTCATCAAAAACTACCTTGACCAAAAACTTTAACCTGAAACTCGCACTTTCAATTTCTATGTTCAGTGGACCATGAAATTGGGGTCAAAAGTTTAATTTGGCTTTGAAATAAGAAAGTTTATATCATTAGGAACATGTGTACTAAGTTTCAAGTTGATTGGACTTCAGCTTCATCAAAAACTACCTTGACCTAAAACTTTAACCTGAAGCGGGACAAACGGATGAACGAACAGACGGACGAACAGACGCACAGACCAGAAAACATAATGCCCCTCTACTATCGTAGGTGGGGGCATAAAAAAGTTATTGACCTGATAAGTTGAGAATACCATGTTTGATGACTATACATATAATTTATACTATTATGACCATCAGCTGATTTATAAAATTATTTTGCTCCTTATTGTTGCTGTCATATCAAATTTATTTATTATAAGAAAAAATAAAATATATAATACCATGTTATATAATGGTCCAGCAGTCATAGTACCATACAATGGAGGTGTTGTATCCACTGTGAATTTGTGGTGAATCATTCCACAGTCTCCGGATTCATCTGTAGCTGTAATGTATATATCAATGAATTCTATTATTGGCCATAGTCTGTATTTAGAAATAAGATTTGAATAATTTTTGACTTTGCCTTTTTGTAAAATGCTTTAAACTAGATTTCTGAATACAAAAGGTTGCAACATGACCTTTAAATGTATAAATCAATGTAATTTGGTTTTGTTGGATAGTTATTTCATCGACACTTAATTTAAAATAATTTCTCATACAGTAGATTTCCAATAGCTGCCATATATTTAAGTTCTAGTCATGGTTTGTTCAGTTTAAATAAACAATCATTAAGTTGACAAACATCCAAAATTAACAACTTGAAATAATTTAAAAAGGGCTGTAGCAATAGTATACTCTGGTTACTATTTGCATTGTTAGAGTGCTGTCTTAGGGACATATTCTCACAACTACTTTTATATAGATATTTCTATGTTGTGTTAAACTATAATTTCAGGTTAGAGTGAAGGGAGGCACATGTTAAAACATTTAAACCCTGCTGCATTTGTTTACACTGGTCCTTAGTTAGGAACCTGTTGTTAAGTATTTGTCGTTTTTTGCGTTTCTCGTTTTTTTTATATAGAATAAACCGTTGGTTTTCCTGTTAAAATGGTTTTACACTGGTCATTTTTGGGGTCCTTTATAGCTTGCTGTTCTGTGTGAGCCATGGCTCCCTGTTGAAGCTGTACTCAGACCATAATAGTTTACTTTTACAAATTGCAACTTGGATTGAGAGTTATCTCATACCACATCTTCTTACATCTACCTACCTATAACCCAAGCATAGTATGTTCCTCCAGGTTGTAAGTGTAATGATGTCACACTGTAGAATGTATTCTTATTTATGTTAAGCAGTGGTGCAACATTAAATCTATTTTTCTCATTGGTATCACTTTTTTGTCCATCAATCTGAAACACATGACCAAAAACAATATAAACAAGAATGTGTCCATAGTACACGGATGCCCCACTTGCACTATCATTTTCTATGTTTAGTGAATCCTGAAATTGGGGTAAAATCTCTAATTTGGCATTAAAATTAGAAAGAACATATCATAGGAAACATCTGTTCTAAGTTTCAAGTTGGTTGGACTTCCACTTAATGAAAAACTACCTTGACCAAAAACTTAAACCTGAAACAGGACAGACGGACAAAGGATGGACGCTCAGACCAAAAAACCTAATGCCCCTAGGTAGGGCATAGAAAATCAGAATTTTATTTTATTATGATTTTAGTTTTTTGCACTAAAAATCAGCAAATACATCTGTTCTTGAACTAGAAAAGATCTAATAGAGGAATTAACACCAAACTACATATACAAAAAAATCAAAATTATACTAAATTTTTTTGCTCTAAACACTGTTAAAAATCTCTAAAAGGTTTAATTTCTTAAGGAATAAATACAATAGAAGAAATCACAAATTTTGACTATTTGCTTTGTATTTTAAAATTTGAGGTGAATACACATTTGGATTGAAAAAAAAATCATGTCTAGGACATAAATAATTCCAAAAAGCAGTAAAGCTTGTTAATAACATGTTATATCCTTTTTCAAACTTGAATTTACAATAACATTTCTTACATATTGTTTACAATCTGTTCCTACTGCTCCTGTGTTGTTTGATAGTCCTACATAATACATCATTATTTCCAGCTTAGATGTAAAACCTTCAAACTGTATATCTATGTAGGTATCATTGTTAATAAAGTCTCCCATAATGATAGATCCACCTCACGGTGGGTATGGTTGTCCTGCGAGAGAACGTACTGTGCTGGTGATTTGGTCCTGACGGGTGCTGGTGGGTCCTGATTCTGTGCTGGTGGGTTTGTTTACATTGTATCAGAACGGCAATAAAACGACTGTTTTGTTGCTTAATTTTTCTCTGATGCGTCATAAGTACCATGCAAAGTATATTACAACAATATAAAATTGCAAAAGTCGTGCAAGTTCGTTAAACGGAATTGTCCTGACGATGTGCTGGTGATAAGAAAAACGGTCCTGGTTCTGTGCTCCTATGTCCTGGTTCTGTGCCTTTATATTTTAGTTAAAAGTGGCAAATATTCAGTCAAGATCATTGATGCTGTACTGTTATTGACTACTAGTAATTAACTGTTGTCTGCTTTCTTGAAATTGACATTGTTATGAATCTGTTTACTGTTATTATGAGAGAAAAAAAAACACCTATTTTTTATTCTTTTTTTAATTAACTGTGATTTTATTTATTGGCCTGTTAATGGAACCCTTCTTGCCCCCTTTTAAGATAAGAAAATATGTTTACGATTTTCGGGATTACGATCATTTTGCAAGATCGCCAAAATACGTTGTAATTTATACAATACATGTACTTATATAAAGTAGATGATTTTGTATGTTTGTTGCCAATGGACAAATTTCCATAAGAAACCAAAGAAAGTATGTGTTAACAACCATACGTCATTGTACGACCTTCAACAATAACCCATAAAATAAAAATGTAAAAGGTTTTGTATAAAAATGGAGAGCAAAAATATAGAAGAAAGGACTTTCTGAGCGTTTGAATCATATGTCTTTAGCAGCTTAAAACACATTTGTTTGTGAAAAATTGAGTGCTGACTATAAGAATGACAATAGTATTGCGGGTTTGTTTGTTTGGTTTTTTTGGGGGGGATGGGGGATAAGTTAGAGCGAGGTTACAGTGAAAGTGTTAAGCTTGGAATAGTTTCCCGTAAGATTTAAAAGTTGTATTTTAAAAGAAAAATGTATCTTACAGCTATTAAGAATCACTTGCTGTATCTGTAAGATTTTTTCAACATATTTTTTTTGTCTGAACGGTTATCAGGTATTTTTTTTCGAAAGTTCGATAGAACACTAAAAAAAATTACTATTTTATGAAAGGGCAGACTAGAATATGTCAGAGAATGAAGACGAGATAACCTAGAGAACATTAACAAAACTAAGATTTCTTAGCTTTTTCATTTCAAAATTCCAAAATAAATAAATATTTTTGATAAAGAATTGCAGGGGAGGAAGTGAACAATGTGTCCTACTTTTCTATATTTAAATATTTTTATGAATAAAAAATCAAATGTGCCTTAATTATGATTGAAAATGAGTAAATGGAAAAACTACCAAACTAAAATACATTTTTATTTTAATATTGGTAATATCACTAAGCTTTTAAGTTTTGTGTGTAAAACACACCATCTCTGTAGTAATGACTCCTTATTAAGATATTTCACATCTCCATTTTTTTTCTGCATTTTTTTATATTGTGAATTCTTAGTATTATTATATTAAAATGTAGACTTAATTTATATTTAAAAAACCTGAATCTAAAGCCAGATAAATCAAACATTTTTGTTTCTATCTATCCGTTTCCAGGACTTTAACAATCAACGTAAAAACGCCTGGAAAGTAAAATGCGTACTCGGCTGTCTGTAATCGACCATTTTTAGACACCCTCCTAAAAAACAAGCCGGGGTGGGGGTTCAGAGATGCAAATTAAGTACTTAGATCAATATTTTATATTTTCGTGTATGGTTTATCACCCCCTCCTGTGGCCTGTCAATTACGAAAATGTGCAAACTGCAATAGTATCAAAACAGCACAGACAATGAATAATAGAGATATAATTTTGTACATATACATGTATCAAGGGGAAACTTCTTGCAAAGCATTATTATCTATAGTTCATTATTGTATTTAGTAGAAAAAGAGAATTTGGTGAAAATAAAATCACTATTTTTGTAGAAAATTCACAGACCTTTGTACAGAAATTTTTGTTATGTTTAGCATGGGATCAACACAAGGGTACATTATCCTTAAAAATCTATTTAAAAGTATTTGAAACTAACGTTTGCTTTGTTAATTGTGCCTTCAATTTCAAAAATTTAAATATCTCGTAACTTCATACTACCAATTGAGTATAAAACAAGTAAATAAGTTTAAAAAAGAAATTCTTAGATTAAACACCTAGATTTAACTTTAAAAAGTCATAACAGTTTAAAACAATACAAATCTACACACACAAATAACTGGCTTAATTTCAACTGATATTCAACCCGAATCGCTATAAGATCATATATAAGCTCAACTGTGTCGAGGGATCGTGTGAGGTTCATTTATTGTCTTGGCGTCCGTATTACAATGACCAAATGTCACCAAATGATTTTTTCAAGAGTGAATCTAGGAAAAACAATATTCATCAACAAACCAGACCACTGTCTGTTAAAATGTATTCGAGTTTTTAGTTACAGCCGATTCCATTGAGTATGTAGGCAAATGTTATATCTTTGGTTAGCTTGCTTGTCAGCTAAACCGTGAAGTCATTGTTAGGTAAGGTCTATACCCTCCTTTCGAATAAGCCTGGTCCTACAGACAGAAAGATGCGTCATTTGTCGGACTAGTCTACTCTTAAAGTAGGGTAGTTTACATAACCTAACAATGACTTTTCTGTTCAGCAAGCAAGATAACCAAAGATATTCCCTTTGTCTACACACTTATTGAAATCGGCTTTAATATTGCAAATGTTCAAGCAATTAGGGCAAAACTTAACGAGTAAAAAAATTCAAAATGTCTATCACCTTGCACATTTCAGAAAATTCTGATCAGATAACGAAACTTGGTCCAGCAACATTTATAAGCAATTTAATATTTTGACCCTCACAGTTTTCATTCACCACAAATATTCTCGTTACAACGAATCAAATACCAGTTGCAGCCTTTTGTTTATCTATTAATATATGTATACGGATAAAGTTATGAAAGGCAGCAGGGTCACCAGGGTGAGGAGTCCATGTCATCTGAAATAAATGCTAAGCATAGATCTAGAAAGCGGCAGATAATCATGGCATTAAAAAAACTCTCTTCTTTTCGACTTTTTTTCGAACAAATTGACACATAAAATGAATTATATAGTATTATGGAATTTTTAACTTGTGTTCAATTCATTGGTTACACCTTTTACTAGGATAGCAGTCCTGTCAAGTATGAGCTGGGTAAAATATTTCAGAAAAGAAGATGGAAATGTGAAAGTTTCCGTGCGTCAGGTGCAACAGCATACGAACAGCTAACATGTCTCGTCAGGGTGGAAGCTAAAAAGTCCACGAAAATTTGATTTAAAACCTTTATTCGTTCCAACAAAGATATTGTGATTTTGTTGAGGATTTAACCATCTACGACAACAAAATTTCTTTTTTTTTAGAATTTACAGCTCTTTTATAAATATATGCAAAGCAAACCATTGATTAAATTGCTTGCTATGATTGTTTGGATGTTTGTAAACGACAGGTAAGTAGTCTGTTTACTATATACTACAATTTATTTGGAAAATAAACATTAACTTCAATTCCTGTCAGTTTGTATTTGTCCAATCAAATCCCAGTATGTATTGAAACTCCGCCTACCTATTGTTTGAAAACATCCAAGCAAACATAGCAAGCAAGTCAATCAAAGTTTTTTTTTGCATGCTTTTATAGAAGAGCTGTACTATATAATGCAAGGAAGCGTTTAAGTCTTTCGCCAAAAAATACTATCAATTTCTTTTTGTCCTATGTAAACTTACGTACCATTTCCTTCCATTCATGATCATTAAATTGAACTGTAAAATATTGCTTGGTACCTTCTTAATTCCTTTATGAGTCTTATGTAAACATAATTATGACAATAACTGTTGTGAGAACAAGATTCACTGCACACTTTTAAAGTTCTGCTTCATCAAACATTAAAATGTGAACTTAAGTTTTGAGACTTTTTTAATCTACACGATTGGGATTTTTGTATATGAGAACATGGTTTATCTATTAGTTGAAAATGCGGCTTTGAACTAGCTTTCAGTACCTGCAAGCATTCGTTATTCAATAATGTGTGTCTTTGTGTTATTATTTTATGTAATAAATTGTTGTGTTGGTACACCACTATAACAATGAAGGAGGAAATGAGGAGGGTTGGTTGGGTGGAAGTGGGGAGGGGTATGCGGAGCGCTAACTAACATGTCTATGCGGCATTGGCTTTGATCATTGTTGAAGCATCAATGTATTGGGCATTTAAAATATCTTAATAAAACTATTCTTATTTTAGATACTATATATTGTTATCTGATATTGGACGAAAGATGTTACCCTTTTATGTAATTATTTAATACAAGTTACGATAATTTCAAAACACATATTAAACAGCCAAATGGATGCACAAGAGCTAAAATAGGAGTCATAGATCCTATTGACAACAATTATCTGCCCAATTTTATTGATTTTGTAACATTTGTTTCAAATATGACCAACTTCTTATCCAAAATCACCAGCACCGTATCAGGACCCACCAGCACAATGACAGGACCCACCAGCACAGTATCAGGACATGAATAAATTGAGAAAATGCTAAATGTTAATAAATTGCAATGTTTTTTCACAAAATAGTTTTGTCGCGTGGATTGCGGTATAGAAAGCGGACTCTATGAGCATTTTTGTTTTATTTTTTCAGTTCGAGATTTTCTGAAAATGAGCATTTCTGTGTTACGCTTACTGAAAAAGTTTAGAGGGTCAACTTTTTAATGGTTTACATATGAACCCATAAGAAACAAAATTGAAAAATCTCAACCGTTTTCTTCCATTTTTTATGAGTGAAAACGTCAAAAATCATTATTTTCGTCTTTGTTTACATTTTTTCATTGATCACCAGCACCCGTCAGGACCAAATCACCAGCACAGTACGTTCTCTCGCAGGACAACCATACCCACCGTGCACCTATGACAACAGAAAAATACAACTTGTCAAACTTATTCTATTCACACATCTCACTCAATTGTCAATTTCATAAGAAAGATAAATTATTTCTTACACTTTTGATCATATAAACATGAATTTCTACATATCTTCTGATATATAAAAAAAACTCAAGGACAAAAACTGTCACAGATATATATAATTTACAAAACAGCCTTCAACAATGGACAAGACTACCAAACCTTATAACAAGCTGTAGTTAATTTCAATCATGACTTCTTTGACAACATAATTTGAAAATTTTTTCTTTTCTTTTTAGATAAGCTTAAATTGTCACAAAATATGAGCTTCCTATTGAAACAATTTTACATCATAACTGACTTCAAAATATTCAACCAATGTAATTACTTTCCACTGCTAATGTTATAATGATCGAAAAATGAAAAAAAATGGAAGCAATTTGACCCAAACAAAATCTAATTTTTGAAACCTGCTCTTTTTTTTTTTTTTTTATCTCTTACAGTAACTACAAATTTTTACAGTCACTTAAGAATTTGTATTTTTATTACAGTAAATACAGAAGTTTTTTTTTTATTACAGTAATTAAAGAAGTTTAGAATGTTGTAATAGCATTAATTTCTATCCCTATCGTTAATTCTGTCATTCTCAAAATGCACTTTCAAATGAAAGAAACCTACCTTGAACACCACCATCATATCCAACATGGAAACCATTAGACGTAACTGTTGCAATAGCATATGATATACTGTAGGCTTTCACAGTGAAATAATACATGGCCTTTCCTGATGCTAGGTTAAGATCATAAAACGTAACAGATTTGTTCGAACCAACATTTGTAAACGGTACAATATTATCCCTCGTTATAGGAAATCTTCTATCTGTTCCAACAGCTACTTCATAGTACATTATTTCTTGAGCAATGGGTTGGTCTGCTGTTTTTGAGTCATTAGCTTGATATCCCTGGTTACCTTTAATGAAAAGATAGGCAATTCATGAACTTCACAAAATTCTTCTTCTCATTTTAATGTTTCATATTATCTTTGGTTAAAAGTACCTGTCATAACACTTATCTATACTATAACTATACACATAACCTATGTATTGGAATGGAATGATTAGACCAGGATGGACTTATAACAAATACCATTTGACATAGCAGGAAAAACTATATCATATGAACAAATTCTTTTCATCATGATAGTTACTTTGTATTCATACATATAGCTATTTTTAATGTTCCTTTAATTAATGGATGAACGTTTACTTCATTTGTTTTGTATTTGGAATTATTCATATTGTCTCCAAATAAACTCTTCTTTCTCTTTCCCTGACAAAAGTTTATGATACTAAAATCAACATACCCTCAACATCAGCCTGAAAATAAGCAGAAGCTGGTAAACCAAAACCATCCCAGTTAGCTGATATTTTACGACGTGAGGGTTGAACATTCAAATCAAACCCAGGAATATATCCATCAAACACTCTGCCAGGAATTAGTGGATCTTCTTCAATAGTAACTCCATTGGATCTTATGATGTAGGTATAGTTCAATGCATTTGTCACTCGTAACAAAGAATAATATAATTCACCACCCCTAAGATTAAGTCCATCTAACATTGCATTTTCTGCAACTGAAAAAATTAAGCAATCATAAAATTACTGTTTAATTCTTAAAATTCACTCTTATTTCTTCCCTTTATATAAATATACATCTCCTTTTTTTGTTGATTCTTTACTGAAAGGCCTATCACCTATGTGAGACAATTTATACAACAATTATAAACTCTTTCTTTTATTTTTTAATAACTATCCATGTTTAATGTGTTCAAATTTTAGAAGCCTTTCATGCTCAACTTTTGCTGTACTTTGAAGGTTCATTTTAAATATATTTGAATAATTTGATAATTGCATCTCATGATACTTTTGCCATAATCTTCATGCCACTGGATGCCATACATGTCAAGTGACATGATATTCGCGTGTAATACACGCTTTCTCAACGGTTTACAGGCGAGGATTTTGTCACATGGCGTGTACACGCTTTTCAACACTTTACACGCAATTACACGCATTTTCGTTCTTTTCACTTTGTGGTCGTTAGTGATATCGCTATTCTCGGTTTTTTTCCTTAATCGGTGATAAATACCGAAAATTTCGAAATTGTCTGCCATATTGTTTATTTTTCTATATAGACATAACAGTAAAAGGTAAGTAGTTTGTGATTAGTTTTAACGATTTTGTTACTTCAAATTCACTTTATAGGGGAAATGTGCACAGAAAGAGGTCGCTCCCAGGCCTGTACCGTCGTCTAAAGCGCCGATTGTTAATTCAAAACGATGTGTACATACCAAGATTCAATGTTTATAAATTATATTTTGGAGTTCAAGTTTTATTGATCGAGTGACAAGTAACGTATTGTGCATTCGTTATTGCAATGATAAAAAACAATACATGTGAGAGGAGAAATACAATGTAGCTAGTTGAATAACCATTTAACATGTTTATTTAATGGAAATCAAATTAATAAAACATTTTTCTCTTTTAATTTCAGTTTCAAATATAGCCAACAGATTCTACACTCACTACAGGCCATGGGGATGAAAATATCACAGAACTGTTGGATCAGCTCTCATAGTACCAGCTATCTTCTGATGAACTACCCAGTTTTGACCAGGCAATGGGAGCCATGGGAGCAATGGCAGAGATAATAGATGACATTTTACATTGCCAAAAAAACAACACAATGACATTCTTTCAAATATCAATTCCTACTGTGGGAGAGCTTTTTCAATTATAAAGAAATATTGACACTGAATTCTGATCAGAACTTGACTATGTTAGATTTATATTGTACATTGTTGTATGCTGTTATCAAATAAATGTAACTAAACTTGAAACTGGCAGTTGTTTTGAATATATGCCTAGTGGTGGTGCCTTAAAAACAACATAACAGACCACTGTTTAATACAATAAAAGTTCACAGTAGAATATATATTGTTTTTTGTATATAAACAAATTTTTATGTGAAATTATGAACATTACCACATTCATATTAAAAAGTCTGCATCTACGTCACACGTTTTTACACGCTTTTTGACATGTCATGTCATGTGATGACATGATTTCCCATTGCCAGAGGTTGACATGTATGCTGGATGCTATTTTTATAATAATTAGACCTCATATAAGAATGCAAGATTTTGATAGGTTGGTAGCCAGTGTATTTTTCACATGTTCTAACATTTTTTCCTCATTTCAAACAAAGGAGTAAGTTCGGTAAGGGCCATATTTGGCCCCAATTATAAAGTTCATAGTTACAAGACAATAAATGCTTTAAGTTGCCTTAAAGACATGTGAGAAAGTTAAACAGAACTGTTTTTGTCAAAGTTTAATTCTAACACGTTGATTTTTACATCCCAAAAAGGTCAAGATAAGGGATTTTTGTGAAATTTGACAAAATCACCTGGATTTCAACCAAATAAAGGACCAGGAAACATAGAGCGCAGGCGTCGACAAGCTTAATATTCAAATAAGACATGTGAAATGTCTTCACAAACATTATTTTAAAAGATCTTTGTTGTCGACGTATGCGCTCTATGTTTCCTCTCCAATAATCTATGGAAATTTACCCATTTTCATTGATTTTTACGTAAAAAATCAATACGAGTACAACTTGTGACGTCATAATGAAACGCAGAATTGTGAAATTTTCAATAAAATGGTTTATATCCTATCCAGTCAATGTATTAGCTATAATTTATCGTGATATTGGTAAATAAATCCGAATTTGAAATTTACGCTAAAAAATGGGGCCATTTTAGGACCTTATCGAACATACTCCTTTGCCCGTTTTTCACCACTGCGGGTGAATATGCCTCAAATACCATGATATTTGCCATTTTGGATATTCCTTTTTCCCCCTCTCGAGGGGCTCAAGAAATTTCATAGTCCCTTGACTGATATTTTTCTCAAATACCCCTCCATAACATGATATATCTGTTCAGTATAAAATGATTTAGAAATATACTGGTGTTATTTATTGATTTGATCTTTTACTTTTAAAACCCATAACAAAAATGCAATTTTTGAAATATAGTAATATGAATACTTATTTACCACCCATGTCTAGCCATTCAGAGATAACTTTCCCATCTAGCCTTTTTATCTGCCATTCATTTCTAACTGATGGACATGGGTCACCAGACAAAACCCATGAGGCTTCAAGTGTGTCATAACTCTCCTGAAAATCTCTGTTAAAAATAAATAAATAATACAATTGAATTTTCACAAAAAATTATCAAGAAAGTTTGAATCAAAAGGCAAGAAAATAATATGCCTCTTACAACTGTTACTATTTAACAGCATCTATTTTTGTATAAAAAAATAAACTTCTTTCCTTTAATTTTTGTGCATCCATGTTGGCAAATAAGCAAAAGACAATAAAAATAAAGCAAATTATATCAAGTTAACAGGCTTCAATAAAAAATAATGTAGCTTCTGACATTAACAAATAAATTGAAATATCAAACATGAGTTCGTTAGAATATTAAGCAGAGGCAATCAGACATCTAAAAGCAATCATGCACTCTTTTAAAAATTTTGGTCGAATAAATTCGAAAATAAATCTTTGGATAATACTACAAACAGGACAACAAAATGATCATTTACTTAGTGTTTCAAGTGTGATTATTTATATTATTTTTAGAGGTGTCCAGCTTTGATGGTTGATGTGGTATGTGCTGTATTTTGGAGATTACTGTTCTATTCTACCGGTATATCCCAAATAATTCAAAACATTTGAGAGCATAATCCAAAAAGGCCTAAAAAGAGCATCTGAAACAGTCCTAGGTCAACTTTGTGGGTGTCAGAGCTTCAACCTTTGCTTCATTACAATTCATGAACTTCATAAAATTCTTACACATCATGATCAGAGTTGTCTAGTACATCATTGATGCCAATATGTGATAGTGGTTGTAGACCCTGACTTAGGTAGGAGAGATATACTCCATTGGACGTGGCTACACTGGATAATCCAGCTCCGTTTGTTCCTCTGATAGATACATAAACCTACAATACAAATATATTCTGGAAAAACGTTTAAATGTTTTCATAATTTAATATAAACTTTTCTGTAATTTGTCAGTTCAATTTGTATGTTTACCGGGACTTTACCCAGAGCTACTTTCATTCCAAGAGAATTGGTACTCAGGAATATAAATGTTTAATGAAAATATCTACATGAGTTATTATATTCTAAATGATCTTTTTTTTTCTGAAAAGTGTACTTTTTTCATTTGGTTTGTGTAAGAAGTACCAATTATACTGTTGGCACTTTATATAGTTACTGTTGCATTCAACTCAAGGCATATCCCATTCAGTCATGGATGTTTCAGTGACCTTATTCATTCAGTAAATTTCTCATTTCTGGAGTAAAAACATTATATCATAGTTAATTGCTTTTCCATTATGCTATTGATAGTGCTTTATATTAGTTTCATTTGGGAGCAAGCTCCTGTCATTCTTGTAAATGAACAATAAAACCAATGTTGAAGGACAGAGTGACCTACATAGGTAGACCAGCTATCAACAAATCACTTATTTTAGTGTTCACCTTTCTATATCCCTTCAGACTAAGACCAGACACTGTGTAATATCTAGAATCTTGTGGAACATCAAAGAAAGCTTTGATTTGACCTCCACCTGGTGTTGAACCGACTGCTATCTGGTACCTGTTAATGTAAAAAATAAATTAAAGGATAAAGCACAAAAGTTAACTGGGAAGGTTGTTGTTTTGTAGTCTTTTTAAGAGCGACAAATTAAAAACAGGTGATCCACAGGGTGCACCTTTATATGACAGCAGAGGCCGAACCCTGCACAATTGGGGCAAGTATGGACACAACATTCAAGCTTGATACAGCTCTGAATTTGGATTGTGATCAAATTTTTGACATAATTTGAGTTTCTGACACAAAACAAATGGCAAGATCTTACAAATCTATTGTGCAATTAAAGATTATTTCTTCAAACTTCTCAAAAATTTGTAATTTTAAAAATTTAGAAAAAAAATTTGAAAACTACTACTACCCCCTTTTTTAGCAATTAGTCCAAAAACCTGACATTTCTTTATACATAATTTACAAGTTGTGTAAGGGAGGTAAATCCGAACATACCCAACATTGTATGTTAAATGTTTTTGAATTATCTCGCTTACACTTCTTTTAAATTGTCTTAATTGACCCCCTAATTCTATAACATTTTGAGCCATAACCCCCCAAGGTCAATACTAATCATCCCTTCATGGTGTTGTAACTTTCAGCCTTATTTCAGAAAAATTCATACACTTTAATACAAGTTATTGTTTGAAAACTACAAAAATGCTTATTTTGGGCCCCCTTTTTGGCCCCTAATTCCAAAACTATTGAGAGGATAACCCTCAAAATCATTCCCAACCTTACTTTAATGATATTAAACCTTCTGGTAAAAATTTATAGAGATCAGTTAACTAAAACTAAAGTTATTGTCCGGAAACCAAATGTGTCTTCGGAACCGATGACAACATGATAGCATTATATGACGCAATTTTTTTTTCGATCTTTTACGGTCGTATAAAAATAAAAAAGTGCACAAAATATTTTCAGCTTAGAGTTATTATAAACTTCCTTTCAGATGCAATCTCATATTTTCCCTCCTACTTCATGTATTCCAAATAAAATACAAACCCCACAATTCCTGATTCCTCATCAGTAAACAGCTGCCATGTCACTGATACGGAAGTGAAAGATTCTGAACACACAGCATCTAATGCATCACAATCTACAAGAAAAAATAAAAACATTGCACTGAAGGAGGCTGTTAAATATTCAATAGGAAAAACAAGGATGTGTCCAAAGTACACGGATGCCCCACTCGCATTATCATTTTCCATGTTCAATGGACCGTGAAATTGGGTAAAAAATCTAATTTGGCCTTAAAAGTAAAAAGATCAACTAATGAGGAACATGTGTACTAAGTTTCAAGTTGATTGGACTTTAACTTCATCAAAAACTACCTTGACCTAAAACTTTAACCTGAAACTCACACTTTTAATTTCTATGTTCAGTGGACCACGAAAATGGGGTAAAAAGTCTAATTTAGTTTAATAAACAGCTGCGCCATGAGCCCATGATACGCCCGACGTCTTGTTTGGAAGTTTTATGCAATAATCATCAATAGTTTCTGAGGAAGTTTTTTAAAAAGCAATAACCATTTGTTTTTGAGACACGGCGGGACATGTGAAACCCCCCCCCCCCCACCCTGTTTTTTTTTTACAAATATCACTAAAATAAAATTTTGAATCAAACCAAAAAGTATACAGATCTTTAAATTAGTATAACAAAGAAGTGTGTACAGTTTCAAGCAATAATCATAAATTGTTTTTGAGATACGGCGCGACATGTAAAAAAAACCCTCCCCTTTTTTACAAAATACTCAATAACTCAAAAATAAAATTTTGAGTCATCACCAAAAAGTATACAGATCTTTAGATTAATATAACAAAGAAGTGTGTAAAATTTTAAGCAATAATCATAAATCGTTTTTGAGATACAGCACGACATGTAAAAAACCCCTCCCCCTTTTTTACAAAATACTCAATAACTCAAAAATGAAATTTTGAATCATCACCAAAAAGTATACAGATCTTAAGATTAATATAACAAAGATGTGTGTAAAGTTTTAGGCAATAATCATAAATCGTTTTTGAGATACGGCGCGACATGTAAAAAAAACCTCCCCCTTTTTTACAAAATACTCAAAAACTCAAAAATGAAATTTTGAATCATCACCAAAAAGTATACAGATATTAAGATTAATATAACTAAGAAGTGTGTAAAGTTTTAAGCAATAATCAAGAAAAGTTTTTGAGATACGGTGCGACATGTGAAAAAAAACACACCCCTGTTTTAGTTACAAAGTGTCGTAACTCAAAAAGTTTAAATCTTATTATCACCAAAAAGTATACAGATCATTTGACCATCATAAGAAACAAATATATGAAGTTTCATGAAATTTGGATAAGTCGTTCTCAAGTTACGGTGCGACATGTTTATGCCGGACAGACGGACAGACGGACAGACGGACGGACGGACAGACGGACGGACACCGGACATTTGTATACCATAATACGTCCCGTCAAAATTTTGACGGGCGTATAAAAATATGAAATATCATATCATAAGAAACATGTGTACTAAGTTTCAAGTTGATTGGACTTCAGCTTCATCAAAAACTACCTTGACCAAAAACTTTAACCTGAAACTCACACTTTTAATTTCTATGTTCAGTGGACCATGAAAATGGGGTCAAAAGTCTAATTTTGTTTTAAAATAAGAAAGATCATATCATAAGGAACATGTGTACTAAGTTTCAAGTTGATTGGACTTCAGCTTCATCAAAAACTACCTTGACCAAAAACTTTAACCTGAAGTGGGACGAACGGACGGACGCACAGACGGACGGACGAACGAACGAACAGAGCCACAGACCAGAAAACATAATGCCCCTCTACTATCGTAGGTGGGGTATAAAAACACATAGATGAAATAATCTCAAATGCTTAAATGTAAATTTTTCATATTTATTATTAAATATTACCCATTCATATCAAATGCATATGTAATAAGTTGAATATGTTTTGTTTGAGAGTTTTCAAAAAATTTCTTCATGATCATCCTTAAAGGTGCAAGTGCTAAATCAAATCAAATTGCATTCCAACTATCTAAATACAGATTATCATCTTTTTTCCAATTTTTTTTTTAGACAGGTCTTTGAAATAATAAAAAATAATACATAGTAACTTCTCACCTTCATCTGTAGTGCAGATTTTTGCATTCATTGCCACAGTTTCACTGTTGTCATTAACATTGATTCTGTAGATTGTATGCAGGTCCACCACTTTCCCATGTTTAGGTGGTGTTGTATCAATAGAGATGGATTCAGAGAAAGCATATGTTTCCATGGCAACTGAATTAACTGCTGTCACTGTAGCATAGTATGATCTTCCATGGTCTAATCCATTATTGACTCCTGAAAATATGTAAAAATGGAATGTCTTAACTCTACTTAAACAAGAATGTGTCCATAGTACACGGATGCCCCACTCGTACTATCATTTTCTATGTTTAGTGGACCGTGAAATTGGGATCAAAACTTTAATTAGAATTAAAATTAGAAAGATCATAGAACATGTGTACTAAGTTTCAAGTTGATGTAACTTTAACTTCATCAAAAACTACCTTGACCAAAAACTTTAACCTGAACTTTGCAGTATCATTTTCTATGTTCAGTGGACCATAGAATTGCGG
Organism: Mytilus galloprovincialis; assembly: GCF_965363235.1. Taxonomy (NCBI): domain Eukaryota; kingdom Metazoa; phylum Mollusca; class Bivalvia; order Mytilida; family Mytilidae; genus Mytilus; species Mytilus galloprovincialis. Next base: position 38,372,507 of record NC_134850.1, on the reverse strand, counting down.
TCAAAATTATAATTTGGCATTAAAATTAAAAGATCATATCATGGGGAACATGTGTACTTAGTTTCAAGTTGATTGGACTTAAACGTCTTCAAAAACTACCTTGACCAAAAACTTTAACCTGAAGCGAACGGAGGGACAGAGGCACAGACCAGAAAACATAATGCCATTCTACTATTGTAGGTGGGGCATAAGAGGCACAGACCAGAAAATATAATGCCCCTCTACTATCGTAGGTGGGGGCATAAAAACTGCAAAAGAAAGCATGAAAACTCTGTTGTAAGTAAATTGAAGCAACGACATCTAAAATTTCTGTTTATAATTTAGACAGTTAAATTTATTATTGGGGCCAAAAATCATATTGCAAAATGCTAAAATAACTATCTACATACCTTTTATAATGTATGAAGATAACAACCCAGTGACAATTGTTTCAAAAATATCTGAAGATCCTTGTTCTGATCCAAGAGTGATGATGAATTTCTGTATTGGACTTTCTTCATCTAGAAATCCTGACCAGGAACACAATATTGGGCTCTCCATCTACAAATTGTTGAAAGAAAATTGCACATGAACATTTACTAATTATAAAATTGAGGATGGAAATGGGGAATGTGTGAAAGAGACAAAAACTCAACACATGATATAAACACTTTTAAAGACCTTCAGTTGACCTTAAGTTCAGATATTTGGATTTGTGTTTTTTAATGTTGATATCTCTTGTCTATGAACTACACAATTCTTTGAAATATTCATGTTTTGAATAAATTTAAAATACAAATTTGAGGATTCTTTCTTGTTATTCTGTTATATAACAATTTCCATAATCTTACACCAATATATTCTGGACAAGTTACATATCCTGTTCCTGGTTTACTGGTATCAATGATAATTGAACCAAATGTAGTTCTACCTATCATACCCGCTTTGTCTTCTGCCCAGATACTGATTATGTTAGGTTTGCCTAAAAGGAAAAAGCATACAAAATACTGTTATTGAAAGATTGATTCACCTCTTTCACATAAAAAAGAATAGGAACTTAACATGTTATTGCATACATGTATTACTCCATTCAATCAGGATGCTCCAACAAGCTGTTTAAGTTTTAAACAGGCAAAACATATTACAAAATAACTAAAAGTAATCAGCCTCTGTATAAGAACTAGAGGTTCTAAAGAGCCTGTGTCGCTCACCTTGGTCTATGTGCATATTATATCAATCTTACAGGGCGATGGATCATGTAATATGATTCTGTACACTACAAAATATAATATATAACAAGTCAAAAAGGGTACAACATCACCATTAAATAACTATAAAATGAACAAATATTAGATATTTCGGATAACAGATATCCTTCTTCAATAATAGCACGATGTCAAATGAATCATGTCAAAATATTCAAAATGAGAAACTTTTTTCTAAATCTCGAATTTTATACAATTTAAGCGAACACCACAGACGCTGATACAATTTTAAAATTTCCAAACACGGCGCAAAGATTACAAATATATGTCAAATGAAAATAGTTATTTTCCATGTGAACTGGCACAACTCTAAATTTCCAAAGGTTGTGACAGTTTAGATGTTATTACTGCATTGAGGGCAGTCCTCAAACAAAAAAATCAAAAATGTCCTTACTGATCTAAGTTTGTCAAATTTGAAATATTATACAAACTTGGATCGGTTAGGACATTGTCAACCCAACAATGTTAGATCTGTATTTGTCCTTCCCTCGCGGGGATTCGAACTCATGCTACTGAGATTAAGCAAAGGACACAGAAGGATTCATGACAAAATTATGTTTTGATTTTGGTGATGAGTTTAATTTGTAGATCTTACTTTACTGAACAGTCTTGCCGCTTACAATTATCTCTACCTATAATGAACTTTGCCCAGAAGTGACAGTGGAAAATATTTTGTAAAAATTTACCAAAATTTACCAAATTTATGGAAGTTGTTAAAAATTGACTATAAAGGGCAATAACTCATTAAGGGGTTAATTGACCACTTTCGTCATGTTGACTTATTTGTAGCTCTTACTTTCCTTTACATTATTGCTGTTTACAGTTTATCTCTATCTATAATTATATTAAAAATAATAACCAAAAGCTGCAAAATTTTCTTAAAATTACCAATTAAGGGGCAGTAACCCAACAACAAGTTGTCCAATTGGTATAAAAATTTCAGAGTAGGTAGATCTTGACCAAATGAAGAAATTTTTTCATAGCAGATTTTCTCTAAATGCTTTTGTTTCAGAGATATAAACCAAAAACTGCAATTTATCCTACGTACTATTTTTAGCCATGTCGGCCATCTTGGTTAGTGGGCGGGGTCAACGGACACAAATTTTTAACTAAATACCCTAAAATTGATTGTGGACAAGTTTGGTTAAATTTGTCCTAGTAGTTTCAAAGTAGAAGATTTTTGTAAAAGATAACAAAAATTTACAAAAAATTGTTAAAAATTGACTATAAAGGGCAATTACTTCTTAAGGGGTCAACTGACCATTTTGGTCAGGTTGACTTATTTGTAGATCTTACTCTGCTGAACATAATTGCTTTTTACAGTTTATCTCTATCTATAATAACATTCAAGATAATAACCAAAAACGGAAAAGTTTCATTAAAATTACCAATTTAGAGGCAGCAACCAAACAACGGGTTCTCCGATCCATCTGAAAATTTCAGGCCTGATAGATCTTGAACTGAAAAACAACTTAACGCCATGTCAGATTTGCTCTAAATGCTTTGGTTTCAGAGATATAAGCCAAAATCTACATTTTACCCCTATGTTCTATTTTTAGCCATGGCGGCCATCTTGGTTGGTTGGCAGGGTCACAGGACACAGTTTTTAAACTAGATACCCAATGTGATTGTGGCCAAGTTTGATATAATTTGGCCCAGTAGTTTCAGAGGAGAAGATTTTTGTAAAAGTTAACGACGACGGACGACGGACAACAGACGACGGACGCCAAGTGATGAGAAAAGCTCACTTGGCCCTTTTGGCAAGGTGAGATAAAAAGCTAGTATAACAAGACTATTAAAGGGGCTGGACTGTTGCTGCATGCAATTAACTGAAGGGTAACCAAAGAGGAATTTGACAAAATCTTTCATTGTTTAATGTTTTGTAAAATTTCAAACTGTCAGCAAACAGGTAGTGGCTGCATGACAGATGTAAAAATTGTCTATAATCTGACCACAATTCGTCATTTATAAAGCTTGATACCAAATATGATATTATTTCCTTCCATAGAATCCAGGAAAAGATAAATGAAAATCTGTAATGTACAGTACTGTTGTTAAAAATTCCAACAATCAACAAAAAGAATATAAATCAACACTAGCTACTAGTACTAAACATGGATCAAACATGTACATAAAGTCTAACAATCATCAGTGCATAAAGTTTTGGGCTGATATTTATAGCAAATGCTTTACCTGTAATGTCAGGTTTGACAGAGCCAACTTCTAAGTAACTGCTTTGTGTAGAGGATATATTAATTTTAGTTCTAGGTGAAATGTCCTCAGCGTATGGATATGTACCAACAGAAAACCAGGCTCTTATTACTGCACCGTCTGTGTCATTGTAGTGCCATATGGCAGACAAGGAGTCAACTGTACTTTTGTACATAGAGGAACTTGGTCCAATGTCACCATCAACTGCACTTTTATCTGAGAGTCTAGATTAAAGAATGAACAAGAAAATAATTTTGATTTTGCTTATACATTTGTAAAACAAATTTTATTTCTAAAAAGTGTTTTTACAAAGATACAGAAATCTACAAACATATTTCCAAAATAAGAAGTATTGGTGTCAAAGTTGGATTTAATACTGATAATTAGGTTGTACTACTATTACAATGACTAAAAATAAATGTAATTTCATGGATAGTTTATTCTGTTTCTTTGACAAATTCTGCATACAAGACTATATATAATTTGTTTTCTATTGAACACTTATATTTTGTGGTTGATGTCCAATCCGCACTATCATTTTTTGTTTAATGGACCTTGAAAATGGGGAAAAATCTCTAATTTAGCATTAAATTAGAACCAGGTGCTCTGCAGGGTGCAGCTTTACACGACTGCAGTGATCAAACCCTGAACAGTTGGGGAAAATTTGGTCACAATATTCAAGGTTGATACTGTCTGAATTTAGATTGTGATCAAATTTTTTACCTAATATAGGTTTTTGTCACAAAATGAATGTGGTCAAAGATCTAACAAATCTATTGCACAATACTGAGCAATTGAAGATTTCTCTTGAAACTTTTGAAAACAAGCAGTGTAAGGGAGGTAATCAAGTAATCAAACATATATATAAAACAGTTTTCTTTAAATTTTAATTGCATTACCTCCCTTACACTGCTTAAAAATTGTCTAAATTGTTCTTTAACCAGAAAAACCCTTGATTTCCCCCTTTTGCTTAATGATTGGAGCCACAACCCCCATGACCCTCTCTTTGTAGTATGGAAAAATGTAGTATAATTTCAGAGAGATTTGTACACTTTTAAACACATGTTATTGACTGAAAACTACAAAAATGCTTATTTGAACCCCTTTTTTGGCCCCACTTATTGAAACCCCGCCTCCACCCTTGGAGCAAGAACCCCAAATATCAATTCCAGCCTTTCCTTTGTAGTAAGAAACCTTGCAGTATACTTTCAGGGGGATTCATACACTTAAACCCAAGTTATTGTCTGTAAACTAGAAAAATGCTTCTTTTTGGCCCTTTTTGGCCCCTTATTCCTAAATGAGATATTAACCCCAAACTGGATCAAAGCCATTTTGTTATATGGAACCTTGTGGTATAATGTCAGAGAGATCCATACAGTTATACATAAGTTAATCAGAGCAATTGAAATACTTATTCATAACTTATTGTCCTGAAACTAATAAATGCTTGTTTTGGGCCCCTAATTTCTAAACCGTTGGGACCATAACCCCAAAAATCAATCACAACCTTCCTTTTGCGGTTATAAACATTGAGTTAAAATTTTATTGATATTTTTTTACTTATACTAAAAAGTTATTATCCAAAAACCATCCGTCTTCGGACGACGCTGACAATTACGTGATACCAATATAAGATTGAACTTTTTTTAATTATTGCGGTCGCATAAAATCTTATCATAGGGAACATGTGTACTAAGTTTCAAGTTGATGGGACTTCAACTGCTTCAAAAACTAACAACCTCTACCAAAAAATTTAACCTGAAGCAGGACAAACAGATGAATGGACGGACGGACAGACAAATGAACACACGCACAGACCCGAAAACATAATGCCCATAAATGGGGATAATAAATTGAGCATAAAATAATTGTTGTGAATATGATAATCTTTCATTAAGTGGTTGAACATAACACTAAAAGAGTTTACGTTTGTAAATCATATTTACCTATCTAAAATAATGTTTGGTGGTAGTATGTCTACAGTAATTCCATCTGATACAGACTCAATAATATTTCCAGCATTAGTGATACCTCTTATAGTAGAATAATAAGTCTTTCCAGGTTCTAGCTGAGCATTCACTTGTGCATATCCAGAGCTTGAAATACCTACAAATATACAATAAAGCAATTTGGATATCCAATTTAAGCTTTAATCAATTGACTATAATGTTCAAGTTGTTGAGGTATTATTATTGATAATGGGTGTTACATTAATTTTAGATAATGCAAAACTACTAACTCATTTAAGAAATGTAAAATCATCTATTGAAATGGGTGACAACAGTTATACATTTTTTAACTAGAAGTGTCAAAGCAACAGGAATGGCCATGTCTCAAAAAATTTATAAATCTGAAATTTCAGTAACACATGTGGACACAAACATGATGGTAGTCTCACAGTTCACCTAAAAAATCTGAAGGCGAATAGAAAAATGTCCATATAACTGGTTTTCAACAATTTTCAAAGTTGTAAACCCTCATTTTTGGCAAAAATTAGCGAAACGAAGCTTAAACTTGACCTGTAACTTATCATGGTTAGCTCACATACCAAAAATCAGCCCAATATCTGAAAGCATTTAGATAAAAGGTTCGTATTACTGTGATTATCAAAAATTTATCAAAGTCGAAAGCCCAAAATTACAGCAAAAATTAGCAAGGGGAACAATTTATCAGTCCATAGCACGTTATTTCGTAAAAAATTAGCCAAGCAGAACAAAACTTAAATTTGATCTGTAACTCATCTTGGTTAATTCACATGCCAAAAATCATCCCAGTATCTGAAAGTGTTTAGATAAAAAGTCCATATAACTGTGATTTTCAACTATTTATCAAAGTCCAAAGCCAATAATTTTAGCAAAAATTAGCAGAGGGGAGCAAAACTTAAACTTGATCGGTTAACTCACAAACAAAATCAAAGAGCTGAAGAGCTCTGAGGGAAAAGACGGTCATTGTTTCAATTTTTAGGGGGTATCTTTTGATAGTCTACAAACAAAGAATGAGCAAAAGAACAACTAGAACATATAGAAAGGCTAACAATAATGAAACTAATTGTTGTTTATTGTTATTTCATTTCCTTAGTCAAGAATTCATCAGAGACAATTTGGACCAATGAGATCTGCACCTTCTAAATCAAAACATTTGATTAAAGTTGGGAGTTAATTATCTAAAATTCAATTGAATTTAACAACTACTACAATATATTTTAGAATTTTAATTATGTACAACTGAACGGCAGGCTAAGACCATTCTCAATTTTTTGTGACAGTATTCTCAAGAAAGTGAGGACTGAAAAATCTATTCAGTTTTAATTTTCCATTGATAAAGTTCCCAGTTACAACTCTCATCACAGGGATACATGTACTTATAAAATCAAATATGATTGATATAAGCTGTATGAAGTTTGTTTCCAGATCCCATATTTTGATATATCTGTAAAATTCATGAATAAATAGCTTTAAATTACAAAAAGCAATATTTTAAAAAAAAATGAAAAAAAATGACCACTACAATAATTATGTTGCTACGCAAAATTATTTTTTAATTGATGACTACTTATCATATATATACTTTATGTGACATTTTTAGTGTTCAGATACATTAACTTTCGTTTTAGTGGGTAATTACTCATCAATTGAGGTGCTCCTTAATTGGAGAAAGATTCTAAAAACATAACTTTACAGAAAGAATGAAAACTGCAGTTGCTCTCCCCAATCTCAATAGGTATAAACTACAAAAAGCAACATTTAATTTTTTTAATTTTTTTTTTAACCATTTCAATAATTATGTTGGTACACAAAATTTTTTTATATAGAAGACTACTTATCATATACTAAATGTCACATTTTAAGTGTTCAGAAACATTTACTTTGATTTTAGTGTATAATTACTCATCAATGGAGGTGCTCCTGAATTGGAGGAAGATTCTAAAAACAGAACTTTACAGAAACAATGAAAACTGTCGTTTCTCTCCCCAATCTCATGTATCCCCATTGACATTGTTTACCGCGAAAGTTGACCTACAAATTTTCTGATTATAGCCTCAGATTAAAGCATTGCATGTTGGTGTGTGAATGATCTACACTACAGCAAACATCATTAGTTTTACATTTAACAAATACGGATTTTAAATTAGTATACAAATACTGTGACTGGTTTTTATAATGAATAAAGGATATCCCTGTGTGGCATTCCAACAATGACGTCACTAGGTTAGATATATTTAGAATATTTCATAATACTGATTTTTCCGGACTGTAAAAGAAACGTATATAGTGTAAGGGAAAGCTCAATATACGATAATTTCACGAGAAACAGAAGGGAAATGTGTAAAAAATGTATTTAAAGTCAATCTGTTCTCCTTGTCATCAATTTCAGTATGCCATTTTGAGGGGGTTTCCAAACTATCGAAACAAAATGATTGACGTGAGGGAATGATAATCTGGCCAACCCCATTAGGGAATTGACGGCTTGAAGCCGTCTTTCCCCAAAAATCAGCCCAATATCTGAAGGCGTTTAGAAAAAAACTCAGTATAATAGTTTGTTGCTGAATGAAGGAAGGATGGACAAGGGTAAAACTATATGGTACTGACAACTTCATTGCGGGGCCATAAAAATTCAACTTTAATTCACTTACAGACCTGCAATGTTGCACATGTGTTCTAGGATCTATTATAAATTCACAAAGAAGGTTCTTTTTCAAGTTTAAGTTTATTGTAGATAATTCTAGTTTTTTTTAGTTTTTTTCATTACCCATATTTTTAAAAATTCTATTTATTGCAAATCATATACTACCATCTCCAGCAATAGTTTCCTCTTCTACATGTAGAATTCCATCAGATGAAAATGTGGTGACATCTTGTCCACCTGGAGTTGTTCCTACAGCCCATTCATAGTCCATGACACCATGGAGATGGCTCTCAAAGCCTGTGTACTGAACATTGATAGTAGAAATGTCAGATTGGTAATCCACATCAATACCAATGTCAGATACAGGATCATGGTCTGTTCTATCTGTACCATCAATAACAATACCTACAAAACAAAGGTAAAACCATGTAAACTGTACAATGAGGGTAGAAGTATATAACTGATAATCAATGTTAACTGATGTCACATACAGGATCATGGTGTGTTCCTTCCATACTGTCAAAAACAAAACTAAGCATGTAACCTCAAAATATATTTGATATACAGCTGACATTTAATATCGTCCAGATAATCTAGCATAATTAAATTTGACTAAAATCTTAAAGTAATATCGTAGGTGGGGCATAAAAAGTACAACTTCTGACGAAAGTTCCTGACTGAAACATACTGAGCCTCATGAACATGTTTTGAAATAAGCTGGTTTCTTGAAATATTAACCTTTCCCTTTTTGATTTTTTTCAGCAAAATTTGTGATGGTAATTATCATTTTAGTGAACCTGACACAAAATTAAATATTGGAAGGACTTTAAAACTGCCTTGTGAAATATCCAACTCAACCTTGTATAATATGATGTTTTTTGTATTATTGCAGTACAGATACACACTCTCAGTTAATGAGATTTACTATAAAATGAATATCAAACATTATTTCATCTATAAATACCTGGTCTATCTGATTCAACTACAACTATAGGTGTAGACACCACTGGTGAACTTTCCAGTCCTGCTCCATTTATTGCCACTAAACTGACATAATATACTGGGGTCTTCTTGTCCACATCACTGATATCTAGTGACAATCCATCTATATATGTATCTTTCTTTAATCCTATGTCTGTCCAGGACTTCACTTCAATTCCACCTTATAACAAGATATTATATACATAGATTTAATCATAAACAAATATTTTAGATTGAATAAAATAAAAATAAAAATTCATAAAATTGAGAAAAGAAATAGGGAGTGTCAAAGCGACAACAATCCGACCATAGAGCAGACAACAGCCGAAGGCCACCAATGGGTCTTACATACATTGCAATTATAGTATCTATAAAGTATAACACTACTTAATGTAAAAACTTTTACTTTCTGAAAATAAGCAGTTACTGCATTCAAGGTTTTGAGTTGTCTAAATAAGAGTCAATATTCATTTGGTAAAACATGCTAATGTTTCAGTGAACAAACTCACAAGTAAAATCCTTTGATTGATTGATTGATTGATTGTTGTTGTTTTAAAGCCCCTTTTGAGCTCCACCTTTAGGCTATTTCATGGCGGCCAGTTTTTATTGGTAGAGGAAGCTGGAGTGCCCAGAGAAAACCACCAACCTTCGATAGGAAAATTGACAATTCTAGTCAATAAAGATTGGAGTCAAGTGCACCTGAACAAGCAGGGTTCGAATTCACGACCTCAGTATTGACTGTAGAACTACTTAGACCACTTGGCCACCTAGGACCCTATAATCCTTTGATAATAGCCTAGAAACACAACACACTGGAGCAGCAATAGTTCTAATTACCTAGTGTTGTTCCAACTGCTATTTTGAAACTGACAATTCCTGACTGATGATCTGAAGCTTGCCATGCTGCCTTAATACCAGTTGTATCAGCTTGCCACACATAGTTATCTACAACTTGTTCTTCATCATCAGACAAAGTGTTCACATGAAGCCAGTTAATCTGTTAATAAATTTCAACAAGTTTACAAGAGATGAGGAAAATAATAGATCAACCACTATCAGATATCATACCAAAAAGTAGTCTAAAAATGTATAATTTCCATATGTTTTTTAATGGTGATTGATTCATTGATAAGTGTTTAATGCCACTTTTAGAAACTATTGGCGGTTTCCAGATTTCGAACAATGAAGTCAATAAAATAATTAGTTCTTTATATTTCTCAACAAAAAGAAAGAAAAAAAACCCTGCTAGAAATGGTACAGAAATCAGTAGTTGCAAGCCTGATCTTTTATATCAATAATGTCATATCCATTTAAATGCAATTGTGGCGACGTGCAGCGTAAACTATAAAAAAAAAAGAAAGAAAAAGAAGCCAATAAAAATTTAAAAAAAATAATCTGATTTCCTTACAATTGGAGGAGTTCTGTCTATTTTCACACCATTTGTTTCAAAAGCTGCTACAAATCCTGCTTTATTAACAGCTCCTATCCTGATACTGTATACAGCACCTTGTAGTAAATCTAGACTGGAGTCAGTGAATTCAGTTATCGTCTCATCGTCAAGCTGTATCCAATCGTTACGAGTTGCTAAAAATTCAAATAAACATACTTCTTTTTTTAAATTGTGTTTTGGGGATGTATTGCTACTATATTGGTATTTATTAACTTTTTATTTATATAAGTGAGCCATATGAGTTGACAAAAACCTTGAATTAATCACATGTTCAAAAATTATTTTTAAAGGTGTAACATGCAAACAAAATACCCTTCCAGAGCACATGAGATCACCTCTGCATTTTTGTGGGATTGTTAAGTTCAGTAATTAGTTTTTCTATACAGTGTTTTGTAAGCTTGTTAGTCTTCATAACATTTATTGTAAATAAAAGATTTTTTGGCTGGAATTTCCGATAATATTGATTTTATTAATGCCATGTGTGTAGAAGGCATTTCTTTGTTTAAGTATATCAACATGAGGTCAAGGACTACATCATGTTCAATGCATGATCGTCTAATTACATTATCTGATTGGTCAGTTCTTAAAATCGGTAATTAATATCAAATTTCTACATGTGCTTGGACATGCGGTCATTCGCCTTTGTTTTGGGAGAAAGAAAAGATCGTTTTGAATTTATCTGAAAACCCTCCCATTTCCCTCCCTTTTAAGTGTTATTATATAGGACATTTATTTTTTTCTTTAAACATGAATTAATTACAATATTCATGTATACTTGTTTATATAATTTGTATATACATATGTTGGTGAGTTAATTTTTCAACTCACTTTTATTTTTGTCATTTTTATGATGTTTATTTTGTTACGGTGTGGCACTTTTTCAACCCCACCTTTGCTTATCAAAGTCATTGTCATTTATGCAGTACTATTATAATTGTTAAGATGTAAGTTGCATTTTAAATTAATTTCTGAATAAATGACATTTTACTCAACTTGTATTTTATTAACAGCAAACATAGCTCAGACTCTTTGATCTTGGTCTTTTATACAAGGTTTTCTCGTTGTTATCTGTGTCAAGGAACATTAGCTGACAAAAATGTGGTTTTCCCCCCCATCAGGTGGTCAGTTTGTCTTTCACTTATGAGTTTTGAATGTCATATTGGTATATTCAACTTTTTGTTTAACAATGTTTAAGATTCAAGTTTTGTCTTGTATAAGAGTTTAAATATTTTGGATCTTCTGTATCAACATATAGGAAGGTAAACACATATTTTGTATTGAAATAATCAAACATAAAAATATCATAAAATACCTGGAACAATTTGAGATCTAATACTTTGGTGTTGTCTGTAAATCTGTATTTGGAAATGGTCTAGACCAGATTCTTCATCAGTAAACTTGAAATTACATGAAAGACCTATAGCATCTGACTGTAAAAATATAAAGAAAAATTACTTGCTTTGAGCTATACCATAACATGTACATGGGAGGGTAGGAAGGGAAGTTTAATAATTGCTTCACCTCACCCAATATGAATTTTGTTGACCCGATAAATTCTCGTATTAGGACAATTGCACACTGTGCAACTAATATTATTCTATATAAGTTAATGAGTATAAGACAAGTGTCAACACATATTATGTACAGCATTGAATTTTTTTTTTTAAAAGCAGGTTTTAAAAGTAAATAATAAATTAAAGAACCTTAGTGAGCGCGCTCACATACCCCACGTCCCCACTCTGTTGCAGTAGTACATTAAAGTAAATAAGTACAAAGGAGCATAACTCCTACAAAAAAAATTTAATTGCAATTTCCTGTCGATATATATAACTAAATAGTATGTCCTTATTATCTAAAAAGGTTTCATGAAATTCTGTTGTGTGGTTTGAGAGGAGTTGCGATGACAAGAAACAGGACTGATGGACGGACTGACTGACGGACTGACGGACTAACGGACAGACGGATGGTTCAAAAACATTATACCCTACGTGTTGCGTGGGGTATAATAACAGATAAAGAACAAACAGGATTTATTACACATATTAATATAGAATAAGAAAAAAGAAATAGTCCGCCATTTTATTTTACTTCAAATAGAAATATAAAGCACAATCTGACCTGGAATTCTAGATCTTTATTTTGTACAAATCCATCTCCTAGATGCAATAGGTTTGGTGGTGTAATGTCTATAACATAGCCATCAGTAGAGTTGACTATAGAGTTATGAGCTCCATTTGTAGTACGAAGGTCAATTTTAACTTTATCTTTATGTTGAAATTGAAAATTCAACCATTTTACACTCTCTGTTGTGTTGGAAAATGACACAAAATCTCTGATAATATTATAGTTATCCGTTAAATTTCTGTAAAAATAAAAGCAATTGATAGCAAATATTAATATACTTTGAAAATAATATAAAACATTATTCAATGAGAAATGTTTTAAACACAATAAATTTTGTGTCTACAACTTTTACTGTGCTTATGCAAAACAATTTTGCCTTTCAGGATATAAATTGGCTGAACTTTTTTCCATGATACAGTTTAAGATAATTCATACAATTTAAGCAACAGGTGAAAATGGAAATAATTAAAAATAGCGAAAAAAAACAAACAAGAGCTGTCAAAATGACAGTAAACTGGATTCTTTAACATTTATTTGTGTTCTGGCATTTATCAATATTACAAGGACCAAAACTCCTAATAGGTAAAATTTATGATTATCAATATCAAACTTGACTTTCAATGTTGTCAACAATTACAACATATAAACTAGATAGAAAATGACCCTCTAGCAGGACAAACTGTTTGCCCTTAATGCATAAAGTAAGAAAAAATTACTAAGTCCACCTACCTAGGATTTTGAAAATATCTAAAACAAGAGGCTCTCAAGAGCCTGAATCGCTCACCTTAATTTTTTGGTTAAATCTCTCATCAATGATTATTTTGGCTTTTCAATTTATTTAAATGTTCTTTGAATCGTCCTATTTTCTTCAAAAGCAAAAAAAAAATCATTTTCTCCTATGTTCTATTTTAGCCATAGGAGCTATGTTTCTGACATACAAGGAAATGAAATATAAAATTTATACTAGATACTCTGAAACTCATTTAGCCTAAGTTTGGCTGAAATTGATACAGCAGTTTCAAAGGAGAAGATTTTTTAAAGTAAGTCAACATGATGAACAAATTGTGAAAAAAGTCTTTAAAGGGCAATAACTCCTTAAGGGGTCAATTGACAATTTTGGTCAAATTGACTTATTTGTAGATCTTACTTTGCTTAACATTTTTGCTATTAATAGTTTATCTGTATCTATAATAATATTCAAGATAATAACCAAAAACTGCAAAATTTCTTTAAAATCATCAATTCAGGGGCATTATACCTGAAAAACCAGTTACCCAATTCGGCTGAAAATTTCAGGACAGGTAGACCTTGACCTAATAAATACTTTAACTTCTTGTCTTATTTGCTCTAAATGCTGGAGTTTTTGAGATATAAGCCAAAAACTGCATTTTACCCTGTGTTCTATTTTTAGCCATGACGGCCATGTTTTTTGACGAAATAAAAAATAAAGCATAAACTTTATTTTATACACCCTACTGATCATTCAGTTGAGGTTTGGTTGAATTTGGTTTAGTTGTTTTAGAGGAGAAGATTTTTTAAAGTTAGCAAATATGATGAACAAATTGTGAAAAATTGTCATTAAAGGACAATAACCCCTTAAGGGGTCAATTGACAATTTTGGTCATATTAACTTATTTGTAGATCTTACTTTGCTGATCATGTTTGCTGTTTACAGTTTATCTTTATCTATAATAATATTCAAGATAATGACCAAAAACTGCAAAATTTCCTTAAAATTACCAATTAAGTGGCAGCAACCCAACAATGGTTTGTTTGATTCATCTGAAAATTTCAGGGCTGATAGATCTTGACCTAATGAACATTTTTACCCTGTCAGATTTGCTCTAAATGCTTTCGTTTTTGAGATATAAGCCAAAAACTGCATTTGACCCCTATGTTCTATTTTAAGTAACGGCGGCCATGTTTTTTGACGGATCAAAAATCGAAGCACACACTTTGTGCAGGATAATCTAAGGAACAATCATGCTAAGTTTCATCCAAATCCATTCAGTAGTTTCAGAGGAGAAGATTTTTTAAAGTTAGCAAATATGATGAACAAATTGTGAAAAATTGTCATTAAAGGACAATAACCCCTTAAGGGGTCAATTGACAATTTTGGTCATATTAACTTATTTGTAGATCTTACTTTGCTGATCATTTTTGCTGTTTACAGTTTATCTTTATCTATAATAATATTCAAGATAATGACCAAAAACTGCAAAATTTCCTTAAAATTACCAATTAAGTGGCAGCAACCCAACAATGGTTTGTTTGATTCATCTGAAAATTTCAGGGCTGATAGATCTTGACCTAATGAACATTTTTACCCCATGTCAGATTTGCTCTAAATGCTTTCGTTTTTAAGATATAAGCCAAAAACTGCATTTGACCCCTATGTTCTATTTTAAGTAACGGCGGCCATGTTTTTTGACGGATCAAAAATCGAAGCACACACTTTGTGCAGGATAATCTAAGGAACAATCATGCTAAGTTTCATTCAAATCCATTCAGTAGTTTCAGAGGAGAAGATGTTTGAAAAATTGTTAACGACGACAGACGACGACGACGTCGACGACGACGACGGACGCCAAGTGATGAGAAAAGCTCACATGGCCTTTTAGGCCAGGTGAGCTAAAAATGAATGAATTGTATGGTTTTCAAATGGAAAGGCAAAAATCAAGCTTGACCTGTTTGCCCATCTAGTTATTATAAGTGACATCATTTTGAAATTTCAAGAACCGTAACTCCTGAACGGTAGAAGTCAAAATCGTCATTATTGAACTTGACCTCCATTTTGTTGTCAGTAACAACATATTAAAATTTTTAAAGATTTGGTTGAAAGCTTCATGAGTAAATGCACGGACAACATTTGGTTGCCGCCCGCCCGCCGTACATCCCCAAATCAATAACCGACATTTTTGACACAAAAATCTGGTTAATAAAATAATTAAACAATGTTCATAGTAAATAAAAAATACAACAATTCTTTCAATCTTCGACCTTGATACTTTTCCATGTCCAACAAAAGCAAGAAAACTTACGGTGCTGCTTGAACTTGCACTTCATACTGTCTGATTGTTGATTCAGGATCATGGTAATCTTTCCATTGAACTTCCACTTTAGCTGCATTACCAGAGAACTGGATATCTTCAAAATCTGTCTCGTTTCCATCAATAACTCGGCCAGAAACTGGCTCTGTTAGATCGACAGTCACTGTAAAAGCAGACATAATTTTGTGACACAAGATTTCATACAATCAAGTCTAAGTTGATAAAAATAGCAATATGTTCAATTACCAGTACAGCAATGTTTTGATGGATCAGTGGTCAAGAAATCAGTTTCAATGTAAAATAAAAAGCACAACTCTGATGCCCCAATATTTTGTACAATGAATTTAGATATCAAATATTGTTGCCAAATTAATGAAATGTTTTAAAAAATCTATCTTACTCCTTACTAAACTAACATACCACCTCTATGTTTCCTACATATTTTTAAGGTTTGTCAAGACTTTTCTCCAGGCATGAATCTTTAGATATTTGTCAGGTAATCTCAAAATGAATGGATGAAAGATAAATATTGAGTGCAATTAAATAAAAATAATAATTAGAATATTTTTTTTGCAGTTCTGTATATCTGTTTGCAATAAAATAAATGATACTTGTTCGAAATTAGTAAATATATTATAACTATGCTTCATTTAGAAAAGGAGTCAATATATTTTTACATTTTATGGTTACCTCCATTTGAAATAGCCGACACATTTTTCTGATTAATAGCACCATTGAAAGCCCATACAGTTGTGTAGTAAGTATGTCCATGTTCCAGATGGTTTTCTGGAGTAAGATCTACACAAGCTTCATGTGTTGTCCTGCTGTACTCTGTCAAGTTAGCTATGTCTGTTACATTTATCTGTTTGACAGAACTAACACTGACCAAATACAATCCAATACCCGACTCAGGGTCATAGAAATGTAACCAGTTGGCACAAATCTGAAACAGGAATAAACAATTTAAGTATGTTTAAACAAGTGACAACTCTGCAACAAATTCATTCATTGGATCAACAGTAAAGGTGATACACAACTGAAAACACATATTATATTCATAATAACTCTTAATATCAGCACAACAATGTTAGATCTGCTAATTTATAGAAGCATTTTTTTTCTTCCATTGCCCAGATTGGAACTCATGCTATTGAGATATCGAGACAATATTGCCTGCATATGCATATGCACCTTTACTTAAATTAAAAACTAAAATTCATCTATGCCACAATCAAATATATATATAACAATGAAACATAATGTTCTTGTTAAGTTATTCAAGAGGCATTCTTTTTGTAAATTCATAAAACCAAAAATATTTTTTCACACTTAATGTAAGAATCTCATTTTTAGTAATCACTTCTACTCCACTCCATTAAAACTGTACAAATTCCATTCACTTACTCTATCTGAATACTTTGTGTACAATAAATCTTCACCATGTAAAGGTCCATCCATCACAGCTCCAGTATAGGGATCAGTTTTGTCCACAATAATTGCTGAATCAGCAACAACAATAGTACGCAAGTCAACTGTAAAAATAATTTTTTTTCTGTAAAAGCTGACATTAATCATGATACAACATGATTTTCAGAATTTCAACAGCATATTCAAGTTCTTGACACAACTAGACATCATTGAGATAGAAGCAATCTCTTTTTTTATTCCATATTTTAAGTTAAATTTTATATATGGCCTATGAGGTTGTACATACTTCATAACAAACCCACTAGTGTTGCTTAAAATACATGTATAAACTTTGAAATCATAATGTTTCTCAAGATACAGAGTGGACATGATCTTTACCATAGGACATGGGGTTGTCAACTACAACCAAAGTTTCTAACCTTGAACTTTGACCAAGGAAGTTGTACAAACATTACAACACACCCTCTTGTGTTGGTAAGTATATATGTCTTTAGATATAGAGGGGACAGAATGTGTCACAGACAGACAGACAGACAGACAGACAGATCACCATTGGGTGACCTGCCACTAGGCGTGGCCCTTATTATATATTTACCATTATTGATTGCTCTGATCTTAATCCAGATTGGAACACCATCAGTTAGAATTTTAACCAGTGTAATGTTAGAATCAAATGAAAGTCTGGTCCATCTCATCTCAATACAATCTCTCCTTGTTCTCCCTAAACATACATCATTGAAGGCCAATCCTGAATGTGGATCACTAAAAAATAAAGGAAAAACATTGTTCAGTGCAACAAAAAAAGAATGAAACTTGTAATTAATAAGTATTTCATCAAAAATTTAATTCTAGGGAAATGGCTTTAACTGAACAAGAAGAAGAACTAAAATCGTGAAAATCGAACTTGACCTGTAACTTGTCATGATAAAACAATACACCAAATATCAAACCCAGATCTTCAAGCATGAAGAAAAAAGTCTGGAAAAAAGTACTACCGGACAGACAGACAGACAGAAAGCAAACCTAGAGTCCTCTTTGACTTCTTGGTAGGGGACAAATAAGGAACACAAAGATCCTTTGTTAAAATAAGTCCATAAACACTGTGCTTGATAAAGATCCCTATTCATGGTGAAATTCAATGTTAAGGCATTCCTAGGCTGGATCTATAGCTCGTTTTAGGTATACTTAAATGAAATAAATGGTTTGTAAAGTGAAAGCCCTACCACTGAAACCAAACAGCAGAAAAAAATATCACAGATATGATGATACTCAAAATATCACACAAAACAGGAATATTACATTTGTACAAGTGTAAATATAATTAATGTGGCCACTTTCATTATTGACAAAAACCATTGAAATAGTGACATTTTTTGGCATATTTGATAGATTTTTCTGAACGATAAAAACCCATTTAAATAATCAAAAGTTTTTAAATAAAAAAAGACATACATAATCATGGCTAAAATTAATACACCTTTATCAGCAGTTAATACTAACTTCTAAAAATAAACTGACAGCTAATAACCTCAAGACAATACAACATTTCTTTATACATAATTTAAAAGCAATGTAAGGGAGGTAATTCAAATTCTTCTTCATAGACCAAAAGACCAATACTTAAGTAATTGTCCATTAACCAGGAACCCCCCCCCCCTTACTGATAAAAAAGCCCTGCGGCAAACATTTGCAGCAAGTTTGCAAATGTTGAAATCAAAATAGCAATATGAGTAACATGGCTCAACAATCTCCTTGTAAATGAGATATGCCAATGCTAATTTAGCTGCATACCAAATACCATTGACTTATTATAAGTCGTTCTCAAACCTAATTACAAACATTAACTTGTAAACTATGAAAAAGTTTCAAAGTCAATGAACCATGAAGAGGGGGTGGGGCTAAATAATCTCCATGGAAATGATAATTTTCAAAGTCAATAGACCATGACTATGGGGGTGGAGCCAAATTATCTCCATGGAAATGAGATATGCCAATGCTTATACAACTGCATACCAAATATCATTGACCTACCACTTGTGGCTCCACATAAACTGACCAAATCACTAACTAGTACATGTTAAATAAGCAAAAGCTTTGAAGTCAATAGACCATGACTGAAGGGCCAGGGCCAAATAATCTCCTGGAAATGAGATATGCCAATGCTTATACAACTGCATACCAAATATGATTGACCTACCACTCGTGGTTCACCATAAACTAGACCCAATCACAAACTAATACATTGTTGACGCCATAGCCGTCAACACCGGAAACAGCAAACCTATGTTTCGCTTTTTGACTCTGTTAATCTCTTCTAAATCAGCATTATTTACCTAGAGTTGTGCTTTGCTGTGATGGTAAAGGTACTTTCATTGTATCTTATATCATAAATTTCCAAGATTAAGGGTGGTGAGTTGTCTACTGTAAGTGGAGTTGAATGACAAACAGTGGTAGCCAATGGACCTCCATATTTCACATTATTCAATGCTCTTACAGATATATAATATTTGCCATCTGCAATAAACAAGAATTTGAGTTAAACCAAAAGGTGTCTAACTTGTCGAACTGGTATTACATTATAATCAAAGTTGCAAGGATCAGATAAATCTGGTTATAGTTGGAAAAATTCTTATTGCCAATTAATTCAATTTGATAGTCAAGTAATTCACACACTAATAAATGCTAAGTAATAGTCAGTAGTTGGATACTTAATGTTACAAATGCTTTTATATAAGATTTTTAAGTAAAAAAATATTTTTTTAGAAAGTTACCTGGCAGTGTTTGATATGGAGCAGGAATAGGATAAATTGTAGCAGTATGAGTCCACTGGGATACCTCAAACAGATGTTTATGTGGATCATGATGTTTATGTATCAAATCGTCACAGACACTCTTTCCAACAAATACTGCGTAACCCAACAGTCCACTCTCTCTATCTATGAATCCATCCCAGTTAGCTAGAAAAGAAAGAATACACAAGGACATATGACTCTATGCACTTAATCATATAAGTTAGAGGTTTAGCTAGCTACAAAACCATGTTTAATCTACCATTCTTTACATCAGAAAATGAATGTACCAAGTCAGGAATTGGCAGTTGTTTTCCATTCCTTGTTTTCGAGCTTTTGATTTTGCCATTTTATAAAGGAATTCTTTGGAGTTTGATACTTTTGTTATTTTGCTTTTCATCACACTTTCATATTTGACTTTCAGATAACTACAAAATTTGAGTTAAAACCCTATTTTGACATATATTTTTTAAAAAGTGAACATCATAATTAACATAATAGCTACTATGTCATTTTGTCTCTGGTGGAGAGTTCTCATTTACAATCATACCACATCTTATATTCATATGCTAAGTAGTAATTGTTTCAAGTTGATGTGACCACAACTTCATGGTAAATTACCTTAAACCAAAAATGTAACCCAATACTGGCAGATGAGTAGACTTGCACATGCAGAATTGAAAACATAACACATAAAATTGAAGTTTGGACATAAAAATATTCAGGACTATGAATCCCACCAGGGTCTTACTGTTATAAGCTCAATTATCTACTTAACGTACCATTACAATAGATTTGATTTAAATTTCATAGAAATAAATACCAGTAATGTATGTGTTATATCTTGTGAACAGGAGGTCTTTCATTGGCTCCATACCATTGAAAACTGCTTTGGAGCCTGGACCATCTACTATCAATCTACAACAGTAAATACAAAATGACTTGAAGTACATAATATATTGTTGTATACATAATAATGCAAAATTCAAACAAATAAACACTTAAATCATACTAGTAAGCTATTGAACCAGGGGTTACAATTGGTAAAGTTAAAGTCATCCTGCAGTTTTATTGAGGCTGTCATGAACAGTATGTTTGTCAAACCAAACATGGCTATGTTCAGCTTGTTGATGACACATTCATATTGTCTTTTTCTAAATTGTGATATTACTGAATGGAAAATTATAACCAAATTTTAATTTGCAGAATTGAATAGGATGGGTGGAACCAGTAGACTAGGAACAGCTTACCCTTCTGGAGCACCCGAGATCACCACATGTTTTCTGTGGGGGATATAATACTCATATCTAGTTTTAAATGTAATGTTTTATGGACTTTTTTTTTCATCTTTTCATTTTGGCCTAAATGTGGTCTGTTTTTCTATGACTTCTTATTTTTAACTGTCAGCCTTGGTGTCTACCCATTTTCTTCTTCTAGTAGATTAAAATAAACATTAGATTACAAAAGGTTATGTGCGGATTCTGCTATATAAATTGATTGGTTGATGATTACTTAAGGTGTTACCGAACACATTGACTAAAAATAATTTGGCTCATTTAATTTTCATAAAATTTGGACAAAATATTAACCTTGACACTTTGTGGAAAATATAAAAAAAATTCAAAAGAATTGAGCCAACCACTTCATTGGGAAAATTTCCTTTGATATAGCAGAATGACAAACACTTATTTTGATCATTGAGAAGCTTAATATTTCCTTAACATTAACAATAGAATTTGATTAAAACGTTCCACTGATTTTTACAGAGTTATCTCCCTGTAGTAGTGTTAGGTACCACCTTAATGTTCAATCAAGATAACATACCTGTGATTTTTTATATCAGGATTAATCCCTTTACAACGAATAATCCAATCAGGTCTGTGTTCTTCAGGGATGAGAGACAGACAGTCAACATGCTTAAGGGTGTCTCTACTGGCATTTATGATTTCTCCTGAAATGTTTTATGATTGTGCAAAACATATATTAATTTATATATGCAGTGTTAAAAATACATCAAATAACAAAACAAAAAACACTACCATATTTCTGTTTCTTTAAAAATACAGCATACTATATATGGAAAGGATAAAAAAAAATCATAGACTAACAACTTCTACAAAATCTGTTGCAGTAATATATTTAGGTCAAAATTCTATATTAAAATTCACTGGGGCTTAACTCCTAGAAAAAAATCAGTTATAATTTCTTGCTGATATGCACATCAACATAATATGTCCTTTATCTACAAAGTTCGGTGGCCTTGGTGGCCTAGGTGGCCAAGTGGTCTAAGTAGTTACTACTGTAATCACTAGCTAGTCAACACTGAGGTTTAGAATTTGAACCCTACTTGTGCAGGTGCACTCAACTCCAATCTTAATTGACTAGGATTGTCAGATTTCCTATTGAAGGTCTGTGGTTTTCTCCAGGCACTTTGGCTTCCTCCATCAATAAAAGATTAGCCACCACGAAATAGCCTTAATGCCGAGCTTAAGAGTGGCATTAAAACATCAAAAATCAATCAATCAAAAAGGTCATGTGATTCTGTTGTGGGGTTTAAGAGGAGTTGAAATGACAAGAACATGACTGACAGATGCACACAAGTCTTAAACATTATACTCTAGGTAACTTTGTTCTGTGGGCTATAATAATTTAAGTAGCACTGCATTGGAGAACTGACATTTCATTTTTTTAGTGAATAGAATTAATGGAAATGGGGAACGTGTCAAAGAAACAACAACCCAAGCAAAGAGCAGATTACGAAACACACATTTTACTGGCTTATACCTGTAGATTAGATGAACAATTATAGTACCTGTGATTGGTGTAGTCAAATCAACAAGGACACCTTGAGTGTTGATTATAGATGTATATCCAAGATAATTCCTAACAAGGAAATTCACAAAGAAAATCTTGTTGTGTTGTAACTGTATCTGGTCAAAGTTGAATTGTTTAGTCTTTCCTACACCCAATCTTTCATAATGGGAAAAATATCCTGATCGTGATCTTTTAAAATGATATCCCTCAATGGCTTCAACAAGTTCACATGTTCCATCTGCTGAGTCAAAATTGAAACTCATACACTTGGTTGGTGGTAAATCAGCACATGATCTGGCACAATCTCCAGGTGAATGTTGGGAAGAATCCTTGCCTGCTTTGGGTCCAACTAATTTTCCTGTGCGTGGGCTAGTGAACATCTCCAAAACCTTACGATTAAGAGGATCAGACTCTAAAAAATACACCAAAATATAATGTTCAAAACAAAATAAGTAGTATATTTCAAAACTGATGCTCACAAAAAATATAATTCTCAAATATTCCAAAAAAGTATATCAAGGTATCATCAAAGAAAGTCCTCATTAGAATGATCATTGGTCAGACTTTTTATATATCTATTATATAAATTACCTGCTGTAACATAATTTATGGTGCTTTGGTCAAGTTCAACATCTTGCCACTGGACAAGCTGATCACCCCATATGCCTTTTCCATAACCCATTGCCACTTTTGTTTCTACAAGCTCTGAGTCTTCATATATGGTCACTGAAGCTTTAATAACTGATGGGTTACTGGTTGTCTTGTAATCTTCATCAAATCTGCCACCGGGGGGTGTTATATCATATGTTGGTAGGTAACATGAAGCTGCGGACCTTTGACCAGAGTCATTCTCAGCAATTACAGTAAAATACAGTGGAACACCAGTTGCTGCTAGTTTCTATAAAAAAAACAAGAATGAGTCCATACTGCACAGATGCCCAACTCGCACTATTTTCTATGTACAGTGGACCGTAAAATTGGGGTAAAAACTGTAATCTGGCATTGAAATTAGAAAAATCACCAAAAACTACCTTGACCAAAAACTTTAAACTGATGTGGGACAGACAGACGGGCGCACAGACCTAATTAAAAAACATAATGCCCCAAAAACTGGGGCAAAAAATTATGATTACAAACTACTATCAACTAAATTTTTACACTGAACTATTGTCAATATTGGATATGAATATAAGAGTGAAAATGAGACAACTTTCCACCATAGACCAAATGAGGTATAAGATGATTTTCTTTGTACAAGAATAAGCAAAACACAGACCAAATAAAATTCCACGCCTGAAATCTTTCCATACAAATTGATCATGGGGGCATATGTAAAACACGCACACAACTAGTTTTATAACTGGCAGATAAATTGAATATGTTTATACATTGTAGAGGGGAGGGGGGAAGGTGTCCTGATTTGGAAACCCCGGAAATCCCAGGCTTAAAAGCATGAAATCCTGATGTCCTAAATTTAAAAAATATTGAATCCTGACATTCGAAATTTGAAAAAAGAAATCCCGGACCCTGAAAGGGTCAATTCCTAAATCCCGAGTTTAAAAATACCCGTCCAGAAAAAGGTCCACCCCTCCTTTATAGCTATAAGAACATAATTAAAAGTTTCATTTTCAATCATTCATGGTCAACATATTTATTCATTCATTCTACTTTAGTATATAAAACTGAGAAAGGAAATAGGGAATGTGTTAAAGCAACAACAACCCGACCATAGAGCAGACAACAGCCAAAGCCCACCAATGGGTCTTCAATGCAACGAGAAACACCCACACCTGTAGGCGTCCTTCAGCTAGCCCCTTAAAAAATATGTATAGTAGTACAGTGATAATGGATGTCATACTAAACTCCGAATTATTCACAAGAAACTAAAATTAAAAATCATACAAGACTAACAAAGGCCAGAGGCTCCTGACTTGGGACAGGCGCAAAATTGAGGCGGGATTAAACATGTTTATGAGATCTCAACCCTCCCCTATATCTCTAGCCAATGTAGAAAAGTAAACGCATAACAATGCGCACATTAAAATTCAGTTCAAGAGAAGTCTGAGTCTGATGTCAGAAGATGTAACAAAAGAAAATAAATAAAATGACAATAATACTTAAATAACAACAGACTACTAGCAGTTAGCTGACATGCCAACTCCAGACCTCAATTAAACTAATTGACAGATTATGTCTTCATCATATGAATATCAGGCACAATCCCTCCCGTTAGGGGTTTAGTATCATACAATCATAAAATATATCAGAAGAACATAACCCGTGTCATGCCAACAATTGTTTTAAAAAAAAACAAATGTGTTTACTTCCGATGCAAAGACCCTATAAGTGAATCAATATTAAAGCCAAAATATGCAATCATTAATGACCTGACAACAGTATCATAACTATATCCCTTCTTAATAAGTCTGTTTAGGTTTTGTAAGCTTTTGAGGTGAATACTGACATTTTTGTGCTTTGTAAAGAATATTACCATAAAAGATTGGATGTGAAATACCTGAACGTATAAGATGTCTGCATGTTGAGTTATATTTACAAATTTTTTCCTTATACCGATGATAAAATTTAGTAAATGTTTTGACTAGTTTGTGATATCGAAAACCCTGGTGTAATAATTTTTCAGTAATACATAAATTTCTCTCGCTAAAATCTAATACCTTCTTACATACACGAGCGAATTGTACAAGTTGAGATATATAAACACCATAAGATGGTGACAAGGGAACGTCACCATCTAAGAATGGATACTTAACGATAGGAAATGATAAATCATCTCTTTTATCACAATTTTTTGTATTAAGCTTTCCGTTAATGATATAGATATCAAGATCGAGGAAAGGTCAGTGGTCATTGTTAGTATTAGCTTTATTTAAGTAAGTTCAACAGGATAAATTTCTTTAGTATACATACTGAATTCGTCATTATTGAGAGCCAATATATCATCCAAATATCTAAAAGTATTGTTAGATTTTTGTATCAAATGTTGTTTCGATGGGTCTATGCTAATTTTAGTCATAAATTGTAACTCATAATAATACAAAATCACAGTAAGTGGTGCACAGTTAGTCCCCATTGGAATTCCAATAACTTGACGATATACGGAATCTCCAAAGCAAAACTAGAGGCTCTAAAGAGCCTGTGTCGCTCACCTTGGTCTATGTGAATATTAAACAAAGGAAGCAGATGGATTCATGACAAAATTGTGTTTTGGTAATGGTGATGTGTTTGTACATCTTATTTTACTGAACATTCTTGCTGCTCACAATTATCTCTATCTATAATGAACTTGGCCCAGTAGTTTCAGTGGAAAATGTTAGTAAAAATTTACAAATTTTATGAAAATTGTTAAAAATTGACTATAAAGGACAATAACTCCTTAGGGGGTCAATTGACTATTTCAGTCATGTTGACTTATTTGTAAATCTTACTTTGCTGTACATTATTGCTGTTTACAGTTTATCTCTATCTATAATAATATTCAAGATTATAACCAAAAACAGTAAAATTTCCTTAAAATTACCAATTTAGGGACAGCAACCCAACAACGGGTTGTCCGATTCATCTTAAAATTTCCGGGCAGATAGACCTGATAAACAATTTTACCCTTTGTCAGATTTGCTCTTAATGCTTTGGTTTTTGAGTTATAAACCAAAAACTGCATTTTACCCCTATGTTCTATTTTTAGCCATGGCGGCCATCTTGGTTGGATGGCCGGGTCACCGGACACATTTTTTAAACTAGATACCCCAAAGATGATTGTGGCCAAGTTTGGATTAATTTGGCCCAGTAGTTTCAGAGGAGAAGATTTTTGTAAAAGATTACTAAGATTTACGAAAAATGGTTAAAAATTGACTATAAAGGGCAATAACTCCTAAAGGGGTCAACTGACCATTTCGGTCTGTTTGACTTATTTGTAAATCTTACTTTGCTGAACATTATTGCTGTTTACAGTTTATCTCTATCTATAATAATATTCAAGATAATAACCAAAAAAAGTAAAATTTCCTTTAAATTACCAATTTATGGGCAGCAACCCAACAACAGGTTGTCCGATTCATCTGAAAATTTCAGGGAAGATAGAACTTGACCTGATAAACAAATATACCCTGTCAGATTTGCTCTTAATGCTTTGGTTTTTGAGTTATAAGCCAAAAACTGCATTTAACCCATGTGTTCTATTTTTAGCCATGGTGGCCATTTTGGTTGGATGGCCGGGTCACCGGACCCTTTTTTTAAACTAGATACCCCAAAGATGATTGTGGCCAAGTTTGGATTAATTTGGCCCAGTAGTTTCAGAGGAGAAGATTTTTGTAAAAGATAACTAAGATTTACGAAAAATGGTTAAAAATTGACTATAAAGGGCAATAACTCCTAAAGAGGTCAACTGACCATTTCGGTCAGTTTGACTTATTTGTAAATCTTACTTTGCTGAACATTATTGATGTTTACAGTTTATCTCTATCTATAATAATATTCAAGATAATAACCAAAAACAGTAAAATTTCCTTAAAATTACCAATTTAGGGGCAGCAACCCAACAACGGGTTGTCCGATTCATCTGAAAATTTCAGGGCAGATAGATCTTGACCTGATAAACAATTGTACCCTGTCAGATTTGCTCTTAATGCTTTGGTTTTTGAGTTATAAACCAAAAACTGCATTTTACCCCTATGTTCTATTTTTAGCCATGGCGGCCATCTTGGTTGGAAGGCCGGGTCACTGGACACATATTTTAAACTAGATACCCCAAACATGATTGTGGCCAAGTTTGGTTTAATTTGGCCCAGTAGTTTCAGAGGAGAAGATTTTTGTAAAAGATTACTAAGATTTACGAAAAATGGTAAAAAATTGACTATAAAGGGCAATAACTCCTAAAGGGGTCAACTGACCATTTCGGTCAGTTTGACTTATTTGTAAATCTTACTTTGCTGAACATTATTGCTGTTTACAGTTTATCTCTATCTATAATAATATTCAAGATAATAACCAACCAGATGCTCTGCAGGGCGCAGCTTTATACGACCGCAGAGGTTGAACCCTGAACGGTTGGGGCAAGTATGGACACAACTTTCAAGCTGGATTCAGCTTTAAATTTGGACTGTGATTAAATAGTTGACACAGCATAGGTTTCTGACACAGAATGAATGTGGTCTAATGAACTTAAAATGTTTGTTTTGCCTTTGAGCAATTTACTATGCTGTTGAATATTAATCCTCTAAAAAAAATTGAAGAAATAGCAATAACTACTCATTTAAATACATCATAAAATATTAAAATGTAAAAAAAGTGCTTGTTATCACTGAATGGTAAAGATTGTTTTAATTTATCAGTTGGTAGTAAAAGTGAATATACATTGTATATTGTATAAAACAATGATTTAAGTTGATTCAACTACTATTCTGGACAAAGAAAGATAACTCCAATCAATTGAAAATTTCTTGCTATTGCACAATATTGTGCAATTAGATATGTCTTGCTATTGTGCAATACTGTGCAATTGAAAATATTTGCTATTGCACAATACTGTGCAATTGAAAATATTTGCTATTGCACAATACTGTGCAATTGAAGATTTCTTGCTATTGCTCAATACTGTGTAATTGAAAATTTCTTGCTATTGCACAATACTGTGCAATTGAAGATTTCTTGCTATTGCTGAATACTCTGCAATTGAAAATAATTTTGGATCCTGATTTGGACCAACTTGAAAACTGGGCCCATAATCAAAAATCTAAGTACATGTTTAGATTCAGCATATCAAAGAAGCCCAAGAATTCAATTTTTGTTAAAATCAAGCTAAGTTTAATTTTGGACCCTTTGGTCCTTTATGTTGACCAATTTGAAAACGAGACCAAAAATTAAGAATCTACATACACAGTTAGAATTGGCATATCAAAGAACCCCAATTATTCAATTTTTGATGAAATCAAACAAAGTTTAATTTTGGACCCTTTGGGCTCCTTATTCCTAAACTGTTGGGACCAAAACTCCCAAAATCAATCCCAACCTTCCTTTTGTGGTCATAAACCTTGTGTTTAAATTTCATTGATTTCTATTTACTTATACTAAAGTTATTGTGCGAAAACCAAGAATAATGCTTATTTGGGCCCTTTTTTGGCCCCTAATTTCTAAACTGTTGGAACCAAAACTCCCAAAATCAATCCCAACCTTCCTTTTGTGGTCATAAACCTTGTGTCAAAATTTCATAAATTTCTATTTACTTAAACTAAAGTTATAGTGCGAAAACCAAGAAAATGCTAATTTGGGCCCTTTTTGGTCCCTAATTCCTAAAATGTTGGGATCAAAACTCCCAAAACCAATCCCAACCTTCCTTTTGTGGTCATAAACCTTGTGTTAAAGTTTTCTACATTTCTATTCACTTTTACTAAAGTTAGAGTGCGAAAACTAAAAGTATTCAGACGATGACGACGACGACGACGACGCTAACGTGATAGCAATATACGACGAAAAATTAAAATTTTTGCGGTCGTATAAAAACAGTAAAATTTCCTTTAAATTACCAATTTATGGGCAGCAACCCAACAACGGATTGTCCGATTCATCTGAAAATTTCAGGGCAGATAGATCTTGACCTGATAAGCAAATATACCCTGTGTCAGATTTGCTCTAAATGCTTTGGTTTTTGAGTTATAAGTCAAAAACTGCATTTAACCCCTATGTTCTATTTTCAGCCATGGCGGCCATTTTGATTGGATGGTCGGGTCACCGGACCCATTTTTTAAACTAGATACCCCAAAGATGATTGTGGCCAAGTTTGGATTAATTTGGCCCAGTAGTTTCAGAGGAGAAGATTTTTGTAAAAGATTCCTAAGATTTACGAAAAATGGTTAAAAATTGACTATAAAGGGCAATAACTCCTAAAGGGGTCAACTGACCATTTCGGTCTGTTTGACTTATTTGTAAATCTTACTTTGCTGAACATTATTGCTGTTTACAGTTTATCTCTATCTATAATAATATTCAAGCCAATAACCAAAAAAAGTAAAATTTCCTTTAAATTACCAATTTATGGGCAGCAACCCAACAACGGGTTGTCCGATTCATCTGAAAATTTAAGGGCAGATAGATCTTGACCTGAATAACAATTTTACCCCTGTCAGATTTGCTCTAAATGCTTTGGTTTTTGAGTTATAAGCCAAAAACTGCATTTTACCCCTATGTTCTATTTTTAGCCACGGCGGCCATCTTGGTTGGTTGGCGGGGTCACCGGACACATTTTTTAAACTAGATACCCCAATGATGATTGTGGCCAGGTGAGCTAAAAAAATGTTATCAAATAAAAATTCAAGCACATATATAGTATCAAAGCATGTCCAATTGACATAGTTCTTTTGTTTATTGCTACTAAAAAATTACCTAAAAGAGTTTGAAAGTATGTACTCGCATTCTGACTTTTTAAATGCCCAGTTAATTAGGGATGTGATTTTTTTCTTCATAAGAATATGAGGCAAAGTGGTATATAGGGTAGAAAAATCAAAACTTTGAACAGATTCAAAATCACCAATATATACATACTTCCGACAATATAGTAGCAGGTCCTGCCAGTTCTCTAGTGCTCAATACATCTCTACCACCTGGTACAGTTCCAACATCCAGGTATAACCTGACACCACTTCTGTCATCGCCAGCATGGATAGAAATTTCAAACTGAGGCTCTGTGTAATCCTGATCAAGAATTTGTCTTACCAAACAATTTGCTGTGGAACGCTTCTCCTGAAAAAATTTAGTTGAAGAACATAATTAAAATGTGAATTCAGACAAAATTGGTTTTCATCCCAAGGAATAATCAATTGAATAATAAACTACATTACATGTGTCCATTGAAGAACTTACTGAACATAATGGATACTAAAAGAAAACTATATCAACATAAATGCATAAAAAAAAAAGTCAAAAAAATCAGTCAAAATGGAAGTGGGTATATAATATATTGCCACATAAACCCTTATATGCATGATAGATCAATAAAAACTGAATACATTTTGATAATATGTACATACCCTTTTATTGTCTGGTTTATCAATAAACTCAGTTATAACTGGGCCAGTGAGATCTTTTTCTTTCTTCCAGTTGCTTATGATATTTTGTCTTATAGTTGGAGAAGAATACTGCCAAATGGTTGCCTTGAACAAAGTTATTTTTATAGACGTGAACAGTAAGGGTATCTCAAGTGTTATCAATACTTTCAGCTTAAGTCGTATAGGTGTCATGTCAAGATCCATAGTAATTCTGAAATAAAAGCACATTGGTATTATGCAGTAAACGGATTTTTGTAGTAACACTGGAATTCTGTCAATGGTTTAAGAGGATCTGGGAATTCTTTTTTCGAAATTCGGGATGTAGGAATTTAAATTTCTTTTAATTTGAGACCTCAAAATTTCATGACAGGGATTTCGGGACCAGGACCCCTCCGACCCCCCTCCAGAATTTCAGAAAATTTATCAAGTCATAGGAACTTTGGGACAGGACAATTGTTTTTCAAGCCCGGCTCCTTCTTTTTTCCAAATTTTCATTTTTTTTTTGTTTTCTATTAATTTCAATTACATATGAATAATGTTAGCGTTTATCTGTATATGAAGAACATTTATTAGTATAAATAAAGTGTAATTCATTTTTATTTTACTATCAATTGTCAGTTTACTTATCGATCCACTGCGGTCATTGATATATTATATAGACCCTCTATATTTAATAAACTCTGTGACTGCCGTGGATAGTAAACTTTTAAATGATAGCAGAATATACACTTTATTCACAGTATATTGATGCAAAACGCAAACCGGA
Source organism: Mytilus galloprovincialis (assembly GCF_965363235.1). Lineage (NCBI taxonomy): Eukaryota > Metazoa > Mollusca > Bivalvia > Mytilida > Mytilidae > Mytilus > Mytilus galloprovincialis. Next base: position 38,340,967 of record NC_134850.1, on the reverse strand, counting down.
AGTCTAGTCTGACTTAAAAATTGCCAATGACGAAAACAATATCCAGACGACTTTATTATCATTTTTCTCCCAAAATAACCCAAAAGGAGTAATCATAAGCGAGGATGACAAATGCAACTATGCATGGTACCCATACGACACACAGGCATAATGATTAATCTATTGTGGTAAAAGAGAAGCGACACACAAAATGAGGTCTTCTCGTTTAATAGTATAGATTTCTAAAAGTTCACATAATAAAGAACATTAGTTCCAAATTGAAAAGATCCCTTTATGGTACATTACCATTAATCAAAACTTGGGGCTCATATGGGTTGGATAGATGGAAGAACAGACATATAACAAAAACTCATCTACAGGAAAAGAAAACAATATAAATTCATATCTGATTGCAAGCAGTTCATACCACTTACACCAGTAACTACTATAAATTCAGATATTATTTGGAGGTATTAATAAGGGCGAAAAATGCAAAAGAATTATAATCGCAATAATTTAAAATTGCATTTTAAAATATTTTATATGAATTAAACAGGATTTTTCTCAATATAGCAAAAATTAAAATTGCATTTTAGTCTAACATGACAAAATAATAAATGCATGCAATTTACAGTCAGCTGTAATAAATAAATAAGCAATATTACCCAACATCCAGAGGGAATTTACTGAATGATATCTCTCCTCTGGTTGGAAATTTCAGATCCATTATATGTCCCTCAAGTCTTAGTTTGGCATACAACATTGCAATTCCAATTCCTACTTCCCCGTAAACCAATATCCCAGTATATGGTGCAATCTCAGCAACTCCATTCATTCCTAAAACATTGACTCCTACTCTAAATTTCACACCATAATATATACCAACACCAACTCCTACAAATAAATAAAAAAGATACATTCATGAACAATTTATTTGGTATCTGTTTTTTTGAAAATACAGATAGTGCAAACCAAGTCAAAATCAAACATTATTCTAATTGTGGAAGTCCTTTAACTCTTGTAAAATAGCTCAAATCAATAGTTTGAACTATTTGAGATAAAAAATTTAAGTTAACTCATAATTTAACAAAAAAATCAGTTTCTTCAAACAGTAATTAAATGACTTCTGATAGATCAAATTAAGTGCACACATGTTACAACTAAATCATTGCTGACAAAATATGAAGACAGTCTGTTCCGTTCAACCTAAGAAAAATGTGACTAAATATATGTTGGACTAATAATGGACAGACAAATTAGCTGCAATACAGTCCCCATGCCTTTCGTGGGGGTATCATAGTATTTGTGTGGATAAATATAATCTATCTACATGAAATAAACTGATATTTGTATAAAGAAATTTTTCATACGTTTTTTAAATAGAATATCAAATAAACATACTAAATCTCAGAACAATAATTCCAGCAATTGGTATCTGACCAGCACCTCCAGAAGGAAATTGAACTTTTTTTGAACGCCTAGGTAATGGGACTTCTCCCCACATTGTAAGATCTTCTGATTTGAAGAAATCTGATTCTCCTCCTACTATTTCTGTCAAAAATTCTGATAACTGAAAGAAAATTATATTACTTTTTTATAAAATACTAAACTGGTGTTTGAGACATGAAATATTTAAACTTTCAGTGAAATACATAAAGTGTTAAATTCCCATTTTAAAATCTTCAAACATCAGTTGGTGACCATACATGTATATAATTAATAATTCAGTATTGTGACTGTCAAAATTTTATTTAATATGGGAGCTTAAAACATTTTCTAAAAATAGGTATTTTTTTTTTCTCATGATAAGGGATGGTAATCAATTTTCAAAGAAAATAAAACCGATCACAAATATTGTCTTTTTTATAAAATTTGTAATGACTCATTTCAAGCATTTAGTCTTTTTCTATAAATCTTACCAAAGCTTTAAATAAATCTCTAAGCTGATCAATCAGTTTTAATACTTCAATTGGATCGACATTTTTTATATCTAACAAATTTTCCATATCTCCAATTGTCATGTTAGCCAGCTTTTGTCCTAGAAGTCTTACTCCTTCATTTGTCAAACCATGTCCAACAACAAATGTTTGTTTAGTTCTGCCTGGAATGTCTGATGTAGTCCCTAACATGGTTTGAATAAAATCGCCTGAAAGATGGTAATAATAATTCATCGAAGTATTAGTTTTTATCTTTTTGGGAAGCAAGGAAATGTAAATCATCATTTCTCCATGGTACAGAAGATTATATTTTGATTTTTTTTTTTAGAACAAATGGAAAATGAGAATCATCTGTTGAATCCCCTATGGAACTGGACATATTTTTTTGCTAAAAGGAAAATTCAATGCATGGGAAGGATAAATGTATTAGAAAATCTAGATTTATCCATTGCATAAAAAGTACTATGAAAACAAAGATTATTGTATGTTTGATTAAAAAGATGACATCTTGAACGGAAGTTCTAAACAATAATTTCTGTCTATTAAAAGCTTTGTGATCATGACCTCTCACCAAGCAACTTAAAAATCAAGTGAGTTCATCATCCATTTAGCAGTGTCTGACATAGCAGAACTTATCTATAAACTTAATTTATGCAGTAGAACAAATTTGTCTAACAGAAAGAGTATGATTAGAGCCCAGACATATTTATTGAGAGGAATTGTTTGTTAGTAATGCACAACATCTACAAATATAGAAGGTGAGAACAACTCGTTCTTTTTTTTAAGAATGGCCTGAGGTTACTAAGCTATGATTTCAACGCATATAAAGCTGGAGAATTTTGAACATCTAAGAATACCCCTGAGGCTACAAAAACTGTAATATTTGAGACCACTTCTGTGGCTTTACATCTTCAAAACCACTGGGTAGCCTATTCCACTGCCTCTTCAGTGTTAAAAGGAATTTAAGGGAGTGACTGATAACAGTTTGAGATTAAATAAAGAAAATTTACCTCCTGTAACTGATACATTTTCTTGTGAGTCAATGCCCATAGGAATGGTAGCAGGATTGTTCCTTCCCAGAGCTTTCATTGCAGACTTCAAGCCAGTTTTTGTGTCAGTGTCTGAAAGCACTGCACCTTTAAGATTTTCCTGCATCATGCTCAGCTAAATGATTAAGAGAAACAGTCACTTTACTCTTTTCTTCTACATGAAAAAAATGCTGTGTTTGTTGCTATTGCCCCAGGCAGCCATGTTTTATTTTGTACTATTTTTTTTTCAATGTATGTGCAGTTTCATATAGTCCGGCGGCTTTGTAAAAAATTGTGCACATCCTGTTACAAGCATGAAATTTGGCATAGACCTTCCTCAACTATTACTCTTTTATTTCAGATAGGGAGGCATTTGAAAAAAATGTCTCACTTCCGGTAAAATCCAAAATGGCGGACGTTATACTTAAATCAGCCCAATATCGAAGACTAGCGTGTAAAAATGTCCTATTATCATGCTACTATCATAATATTTGGTACAGACCTTTGTGTTTTACTACTTTTGGATAAATTAAATAGATTAGATGTCTTCAGAAACCCCACTTCCGGTTAAAATCCAATATGGCGGACATTGTACTTAAATAAGCTTATTTTTTAGGGAGGGTAATTGAAATGTGTTTTAACGTATTGCTACTATAATTACATTGTGTATGAACCTTTCTTTGGTGCTTCTGATGGAGACAATGTATAAGACATATGTCTTAAAAACCCTTACTTCCGGAAGTATCCAAAATGGCAGACAGAGAAATATCAATTTTTTATTCAAATTTTCAACTTTCTTCAAAATGTAAAGAAAATGATTTTATTTTGTGCTGGTCATTAAACTTTTGGCTTTAAATTATCCCCAAAACCACTTATTCTAGCATGTTGTAAATGCTAAGATATAAAGTTGACACTTCCGGTAAAAATATGATGTAAATTTTAAAGATGAGTCCTCAATCTATTTCTTCGATGTAGAGTTTTGGATAGATTGATTTAAACAAAATAAAATCACTATAGTACTAAAAAATATTTAAAACTACTTCTATTTGGCCAAGAATACATGCTTATTCACAATCACCACCACATGCACACAAGGCAGTGCACGGGAGACCCGATTTTACACATTAAAAATAACCTCGGCATCCTTTCTTACATCCATAATGTACAAGCTTCTGAAAAAATGATGAGGTCTCAGAAAGAGTTTTTTTTTAAAGGGACCCTCTTTGTCCCTTCGCAATCCATTAGTGACAAGACTAGGTAGCATAAGAGTCAATCCAAAGCTCGTCTCACTAAACACCTGCATTAGTATATTACACGTTTTACATGCTTGAAAAGACTAGAACAAGTCGTGGGAATAGCCTCACTTAAAATGAGATTTCCCTTTTGTGCAAAAATTGACTTTCTTGGTTCGTTAATCATGTTAGATCTGATAAGTTTGTACAGTACAACCCCGGTGATTTAGGCTGATCAATCATCATTCTTTATGTTAAAGTCACATCTTCAAATACCATTAATGTCTCCCACGCAGTCTTTTTTTTCCTTTTCAAGCAAAGAGAGAACAGTATCACAACCCGTCATAAGGTATTGGTCAGAAATAAAAGTGTGTGATCACTCATTGCCTAGTGCATTTGAAAGGCCATTGATAGATATTAATCCAAAGATTTTTGCCTCCCCAAATACAATCAATAGTTCGTCTGCCCCTTTGTTACGGAATAGCGAAATACTGGTAGTTTTAAAGCTGCTAAAAGAAGCAAGGGCAACATTTAGGGGAAAGGGAATACACAGACGAACCCAGGATTAAAAACATTCTCAAAGATGGGAAAGTTTTCTGAGAGATGACGACAGTAAGAAAGAACTTTTAAGTTTTCATTCACAGGAGCTTGCTCAATACAATTTTGAGTACAAGGTAGTTGAAGCAACAAATGCTCAGGATGTTTAGTGTTATCCACCACTTGATGATGTTTCAAGTTTAGCATCATGTTTACACGAAGAGACTGACACTAGAATCAAGATAGATGTGTCTGATGCAGTGAAACATAGACTTAACTGAGTCATGACTCAAACAGTCGATACTGATGTCATTGCTGTTTCGCTATTCCCTGACATAGGGCAGACAAACTTTGGTTTGCATTTAGAAGGGGAAAAGTATAAGATATATATCAATCAATGACCTTTCAAATGCACTAGGCATTAAAAGATAACACGTTCGCTGGAAAAGGAACTGCGTTGGTGACATTAATGGAGTTTGAAGATGTGACTATAGCATTTAGAATGATGATTGACCAGCCAACATCACCATATGGATTTGATGTTTAATGTCATTGAAAACGATACGTGGTTTTGTTGGAAGATAAAAAAAAAAAAGAAACAGATTAGGTTAACAAGGCAAGAAAATATGTGTTTTTGCAGAATTTATTAAGATGTGAGAAACAATACCACAGTCTTTGTAAATGTTGGAAATCAGCTCTCCGATTGTGAATTGCGGCCTACTGAGTATGCTGATTGGGTATTATGTCCTTACCTAAATAAAATACCTTGAAACTGAAATACGAGTGGATGAAGTCTTGGATGCGTATGGTAGTTATAGCAACAAATGGTCAGGATATTCTATCTTATCCACCACGTAATGTATTTCAAGTTCAGCACCAAGTTCACATTTAGAGGCAGACACTAAAATCATGGTGCATGTGTCTGATGCAGTGAAACACGCACTTAAACGAGTCATGATTCGAACAGTCGTTAATGATGATGTTGTCAATACTGTTTCGCTATTCCGTGACATAGGGGTAGACGTTGTGTTTGGGAGGGCAAAAGACTTTGGATTAATATCTATCAATGGCCTTTCAAATGCACTAGGCAATGAGTGATCTGGGTGATCTGAAACACTTATTGTTATCCATGTCTTTACCTGTTGTGATATGGTTCTCTCTTTGCTTGAAAGGGGGAAAAGACTATGTGGGAGACATTGATTGCATTTGAAGATGTGACTTTAACAAAAAGAATGATGATTAATCAGACTAAATCACCGGGGTTTTACTGTAAGATCGCACAAACTTAGCAGATGGGTATAACATGGTTAACGAAGCAAGAAAATAACTATTTGCGCAACAGGGACGGCTTTTCGAGGCTATTCCCTCAACTTGGTCTAGTCTTTTCCAGCATGTAAATAATGCAATATACTTAGGCAGGTGTTTAGGGAGACGAGCTTGGGATTGGCTCTTATGCTACCCACTCCAGGCGGGGACAAAGAGGATAACTTTTGAAAAACTCTTTTTGAGGCCTCATCATTTTGTCAAAAGCTTATACATTGTGGATGTAAGAAAGGATTCCGCGGTCATTTTTAATGTGGAAAATCGGGTATCCCGTGCACTGCGATGTGTGCATGTCATGGTGACTGTGAATAAACATGTATTCTTGGCCAAATAGTAATAATTTTAAATAATTTTTAGTACTATAGTGATTTTATTTTGTTTTAATCAATCTATCCAAAACTCTAAATCGAAGAAATAGATTGAGGACTCATCTTTGAAATTTACGTCATATTTTTAACCGGAAGTGTCAACTTTATATCTAAATATTTACAACATGCTAGAATAAGTGGTTTTGAGGATAACTTTAAGCCAAAAGTTTAATGACCAGCACAAAATAAAATCATTTCTTTACATATTGAAAAAAATGAAAATTTGAATAAAAAATTGATATTTCTCTGTCCGCCATTTTGGATATACCCGGAAGAAAGGGTTTTTAAGACATATGTCTTATGCATTGTATCCATCAGAAACACCAAAGAAAGGTTCATACACAATGTAATGATAGTAGCAATACGTTAAAACACATTTCAGTTACCCTCCCTAAAAAATAAGCTTATTTAAGTACAATGTCAGCCATATTGGATTTTAACCGAAAGTGGGGTTTCTGAAGACATCTAATCTATTTAATTTATCCAAAAGTAGTAAAAAACAAAGGTCTGTACCAAATATTATGATAGTAGCATGATAATAACACATTTTTACACGCTAGCCTTCGATATTGGGCTGATTTAAGTATGACGTCCGCCATTTTGGATTTTACCGGAAGTGAGACATTTTTTTCAAATGCCTCCCTATCTGAAATTAAAGAGTAATAGTTGAGGAAGGTCTATGCCAAATTTCATGCTTGTAACAGGATGTGCACAATTCGTCTGAAATATGCTTGTAACCGCCGGACTAATATGTCTTTTTTCTTTGTTTATTTTTGGTGGAAAAAACTTCCAACTTTTTCTTTCAAAATTTCTTTACGAGTGTTAAATAATTGACATGTAACAAGCCAATGTTTAATAAGTTTGGTAGCATCTTTTGATTGCACAAATCAAATTAACCAACCTGCTTCTATATGATGCCTTATCACCAATTATGATTGCATCATCCAAAAAAATTATAATATCTAGATTTCTAAACATATTCTTCTGCAAGTCTTACCATAAATGGTCACCAAAGATACATTTAAATCCTTTAAAAATAATGAATTAAACTGAACATTAAAGTTATGTCATATTCGTGTACCTTTCAACCCAGTCTGAAGCATTGGATATATACACTCGTATCTAAATTTCATATTTTAGAACGTCATAATTAGTTTTACGATATTATATTGAGAAAAAAAAAATAAGGTAAAAACTTGGCCCTTGTTCTTCTTTTTAAAATTTTATTTTTTGTACAGCACCAAGTCTTATAGGTGACAATTATTTATACCTCATATTTTTTAACTTCTTCAATGTATTCTTTTATTTCAGTTGAAGAAGCCTGTCTTTGCATCAGAATTCTCATACCCTGTTTGAAATCTGAAACCTGGGGCCTGAAAATGAATGAAATTATTATACATTTACATTATATCATCGAATACTAAATATATAGTAAAAAAATGCCTCCAAGTTACAAAGGAATTTATAGAAATCATTTCATATATCATATTTTGCACAGTTTTACTTCCAATTGTATAATCAATTACCTGATAAATTACCTCTAATAGTAAAGAGGCCTTGTATGCATAATTATTCAGTTGTATATGAAATCAAACATTTGATGCAACTACATGGCAATTAATGGTAAACCAACATTTTGTTTGACTAAATTTTTGATCGAGCGAAAACATATCTGAATAATTTTATTCACTATATTTTATCACATACTCTGTAGTAGATCGTTTACTTCTCCTCTTTTTTCTTGTTGTTGATGAACATCCAATATAAGTAGCATCCAACAATCTGAAGGTGTTACAAAATTCATCAGCCAAATAACAAACTTGTAGATCTACTGTAACTGCATATTTTGATGGATCAAATCCTGATGTTAAGCTGTAGTTATATTGGAAAGTGTCACCTATATTTTCTGTAACTACTTTATCTGAAAGTAAATGTGAAATCTAACATCCTTGCCTAATTCATAGTACAACTTTGATTTAACATGTTGTAATGGTAAAAATTTATGTCAATAAGCTGAATAATGAAGAACAAATTTTGATTGGAAAATTTGAGTGGAAGACAACATGCAATTTCCTGACAGTCAGGGGTAAAAGAGCATGAATTTGGTCAGTGGAGGTAGTAGTTTTATCTGTGGCAAACTGGATCAATCTATTGGTATGACCAAAACAATATAAGGATAACAAATCTGAATCAAATGGTATGGTCTTAAGGTGGTACCTAACACTACAGGGAGATAACTCTGTAAAATCAGCTAAACGTTTTAATGACGTTGTGTTCGTAATGGAATATTAAGCTTTTCAATGATAAAAATAAGTGTTTGTCAAACTGCTATATAACCAGTGTAATTTTTCTGATTAAACGGTTGGTTCAAATTTTTTGAAATTTTTATATTTTTGTCAAAGGATCAAAGTAAATACTTTTAAAATTAAACGAGCCAAATTAATTTTAGTTAAAGTGTTAGGTACCACCTTAATAGTCTAAAATCTGCTCATTTAATTAAGTTTATGTTATTCAACAAACCTGCTTCAAGACTTTTCTGCCAAACTTTTCTTTCAATGCTGTATTCTAATTTGTTACAAGAAATGAAGTTAAATGTAACACTGGTCATCCGTTGTCCATTGATAAACTTGAGAGGAAGACAACATGTAATTCCTTGACAGTCAGGGTTAACAGAGCACACATCTGACACATTACCAGTTAAATTTACACTGCAGTCTAGTAAAACAGAAAAAAGAATGAAATATCTTGGAGTGTAAATCAAAACTGCTATCTTTCTGATCGAATTTTGTCTTTTTTAATTATATCAAAATTCCATTTTCATGAGACCATACATTTATTCTATATTTCTGAGGAGTCATTTCTTTTCAAGATTACAAATGTTCTATGATTGGTTCTCCCCAAGTCTTTTTCAGTTCATAAAAGCACATACCAGTAGTGCTAAAAGTGGTGTAAAACACAAACAATTAAGAGGGTGTCCATGGAAAAACCAGGCAGTGGATGGCACATGACATTTTGTTTTCAAATTTTTTTCATCTATTTCATATCACAAATTCATTCTTTCTCAAAGTTAAATTATGTTTTTTTAATAACTGTAACAAATAAAGAGAAAAAAAATACACAGAAAGCACTGAAAACTGATTGAAAAGGGGAGATAACTCTTCATTTTGTACAAAATTTTGTTGCATTGTTAGTGAACTTTAAAAATCATTTTCTGAGCCATCCACTGTTGATTCAAAAATATCTTTGACATATATATCCTTTGTATGATATAAACATTGCATTGGAACCAAAAATTCAGTGGGAAAAAAATATGTTGTGCCACCCATATCATAGGATTTGCCTGATATTTACTTTGACAGCCTCTTAATCACTCAGTTGTAATTAAAATGTTAAATATAATTATAACAATACAGGATGTAATATTGCTACAGTTCTTGTATGTTTTTTTGTAACTCTAAACAATCATTCATATAAAAGCTGTGGAACAAATTGTATAAAACTTTATATTCTCGTCCATACAATACTCACCACTTGGCGGTTCTTGTAATGAACATTCTGTTTGCTGCCACAGATCAAAAGAAATTCCTAAATTTAAAAAAAGAAAATATTTAAAAGTAACATTGAGTCATTTATTTTTGTGGTCATCCTTTTTTTGTGGATTTCGGAAAAATGGCACTTTATGGATATTCGATTTCATTGTATTGAAAGGTCTGCATACAAGTATATAGAAATTTTGTTAAACCTTTAATTTGTGGTTCACTTTTACCCACGAAAATTTGTATCCCACGAATAATACTGAATTCACAGTAAGATAATTTCCTGAAATCAACCACATCAATAGAATTTGCATTAACTTACCTAAGTGTGGGTGGTTGACTCTTATAAGGCAAAGACTTTAAACAATAGCAATGTAAGAGACTCAAATCGCTCACCCCAGTTTGTGTGGTAGAAAAAATTATAATAAAGATAACAAGTGACTTATTGAGGATCTCCCAATCATCAATACTAAAATCTTTCTAAACATTTTGACAAACGAACATAGTTTGTAGACTTCGTGAAGACTGTTTATACCTTTGAATGGAGCTCTTTGTACATTGAGATCACACTGTGAATATAGAAGATTTGAATTCTCCATAACTGTGTAGTCATACAAGCATACAGTACCATTCTCTTCAAAACAGGCCTTGATTTTCACATCCATAGAGAATAACTTTTCAGAAGGAATGTGATGGATTGCATATCTAAAATATAGTATGTAGTCATAAACAAATTCATCAGAAAACAGTAATCATGACAATTTTTATTTATCTATGATGACTTTACTTTGCCATGTAACTTAAAAGAAATACTGTGATAATATATATATGGTATGTTTTGGTATGGTTATTTTTTGCATTCTAAATCAATCTACTTACACAAGCTGTAACACTCCATGAATCTGTACATTCTCTTGTTTACCTGAAATATATTTATAAATGAGAAAAAAAGATATTTATCTTCTTACAGTATGAAATGTAAACGTATCATTCTCCACAAATGGTAGATGCATAAGAGTAAATAATTTCCCCTAAAATGAACCACAATTCATACTTTTGGTCCATTATATTCCAGAAACTACATTCAGGACCACATATGATTCCTGTCTATTTCATATTTGCAAATTAGTGAATCTTTTTATAACAAAACAATAGCATATCAAGTTGACTGTCTGTTGAAGGTAACCATTGTTGAATTAAAAGGGAAGCTGGTACAAATGTTGAAATTGATATATTCTAATTTATGGGGCTTTCAGGCTTGTTTGACATGCTTTGTTCTGTGTATATTTTCCAATCTATCATCGATTATATGCCATGAACTGTAAAAGAGAAACTGTTACATGTAGCAGTAATCTGTTATAATAGAACCTTTGATATTCTCTGTTGAACACAATTTTTATGGACTCACATAGTTATAAAGCTATGCACTGTCTACTGTGTTGAAGATGTTACCAACCTGGATGTTGTTTTTTTGTATTGTTAGGTTCATGTATCATAGATGTATATCAAACATATGGGTTCAGTATAACGTGATGAAACTTAATAAAAACCAACCCCATTCATAGTTGATCAAGCTGAATTCATAGTGGTTTTCCTCAAGGTCTACGTCAAGTATATAATCACACGTTCTAAGATTGACAGATGCATAGATGTATCTTTTAAGAACAGGAATTTCAGCACAGCAGGTTACTCTATCACAAGTCTCAGTAATGTGGCATACAACACTCTCATTCAGCTTGAATGGTGCTGTTATATTAGTACATTCTGGAAAAAAAATAAAAGTTATCCAATTAAAGATGCTAACAAAATAACAGTAAGCATACAGTTAAAATTGAGTCTATACAATTTTCCAGACAGCTTAGTAATCACTTTGAACCTCCAGTGACTGCAGTGCACAAAAGTAATGACAATTGAAGGTATCAAAATTATGAATATATATATATATATATATCAATAAATACTGTTTTGAGTTAAAATAAGGAATCCTACTAAGGAATTAGGGGTGACAGTAGAATGCATCAATGTACAAGAAAATTTTAAACTTTATGCTATCAAAAAGACTGTGGAAAACATCATTTTCTATTCAAACAGCTGAAAAAAAAGAAAATACAGAAGAATAGATACTGTTAAATTAAGGTTAGGAATTCTGCTAAAGTAGAAGATGCATCATTCAAAGAAGGTTAGTTTTTGTTTCAGTCTATGGAGAAATAAAGTATCCATAGAACATACCACTGGTGTAATGTCAGTTAAGATTTAAGATATAGTAATCACACAAACTTACTATTGATTTATTTATTAATTTATCAGTTAAGACTTTAAATTTGTATAATTTACCATTCTTCCATCCATTAACAGATCCATTATAAGGCATTGTGTTGACATCACAAGTATTTGACCACCCCATGTAATCAGAGAGACCAAGTTCTGTTATCAAATCATTGGCTGTAATATCTGTTATATTCCCTAGGTCTATACTTCTTCTTGCTAACCACTCTTCCAGTGAAAATGCTACAAACAAAATAAAAACATAAAAAAAATATAAAATGAAGTAAATTTCTTACTACATTTCACATAAAATATTTATAAAAGTGGGTGTTATATATTTCGTGTTGCTTAACATATATTTGCCTTAGTCTGACATTCACTTTCTTATGATGTGGACAGCTTGGTTGGTTAATTAAAGAGTTAAATACTAGCAGTAAAAACTCTGGATCCATAAATAGATGCCAAAGGAGTTCACCTTCTATCCATTTTTAATTGCATAGACATTTGACTCAAATCCTCTGTCTAATTGCATAGACATTCACCTCAAAAATCCTCTTTCTAACTGCATAGACATTCACTTTCAATCTTCTTTTAATTACATAGACATTCACCTCAAATCTTTTTCTAATTCCATAGACATTCACCTCCAAACCTCTTTTCTAATTGCATAGACATTCACCTCCAATCTCCTTTTATTTACATAGACATTCATCTCAAATCCTCTTTTTAATTGCATTAACATTCACCTCAAATCTTCTTTTAATTGCAGAGACATTCACCTTGAATCCTATTTCTAATTGCATAGACATTCACCTCAAATCCTCTTTCTAATTGCAAAGACATTCACTTCCATTCTTCTTTTAATTGCATAGACATTCACCTCAAATCCTCTTTCTAATTGCATAGAGATTCATCTCAAATCCTTAAAATTGCATAGTCATTCACCTCAAATCCTCTTTCTAATTACACAGACATTCATCTCAAATCCACTTTCTTATTACATAGACATTTTATCTCATATCTAATTGCATAGACATTCACCTCAAATTCTCCTTTTAATTGCATAGACGTTCACTTTCAATCTTCTTTTAATTACATAAACATTCACCTCAAATCCACTTTCTTATTGCATAGGCATTTTATCTCATATCTAATTGCATAGACATTCACCTCAAATTCTCTTTCTTATTGCATAGACGTTCACTTTCAATCTTCTTTTAATTACATAAACATTCACCTCAAATCCTCTTTCTACTTGCATAGAGATTCATCACAAATCCTTTCTAATTGCATAGCCATTCACTTCAAATCCTCTTTCTAATTGCATAGAGATTCACCTCAAATCCTCTTTCTAATTGCATAGACATTCATCTCAAATCCTCTTTCTAATTGCATAGAGATTCATCTCAAATGCTTTCTAACTGCATAGACATTCATCTCAAATTCTCTTTTCCATTGAACATAAATTGCGAACTACTTTTGACGTATTGTAAATTACACAAACTTTTTATAAGAGGTTATATTCTAGCATGATAGTTGATACTTACATGGGTTTAAGAATCCAGGAGCTTGGTCACAACTCTGTTGCTCAACAACTACATCTTTGAATATCTCGATCTCAAATTCACAATCATTATTTGGTTCCATGCAAACAGATATATTTAGATTGAAGCTGAATGTATCAGGAGTGGGCGTATCTATGATGTAACTGTAATAAAGAGAGATTTAAAATGTGTTAAAATCTGCTGAATAAATGTGTCTTATAAAATGATTTAAAAAGATTCTAGAATTTTAGACAGATGTCAAGTAAAGAAGAAGGCATTTGCTACGAAAGTAAAAACAAAATGACATTGTTATAGAATGACAGTCAACATAATACATAAAAAACCTTGTACAGTCTTTACACTGAACTGCTAAATCTACAGGCCCGCAGCGCAATTTTGAAATTTTTTAGTTAGATTCTGTTGGCCTGTAGGTCTGATTTTTCCAGGCCTGAGAGCAATTTACCAGCCTGGGCTGCCACTCGTCGTGAAGACTGCTTGTAAAACTATTTCAATACATTTTTTTCTAATATGAATACAATGGAAATGACTCTACTTACTATAGTTTTACTATTCCTTTTAATCCAAAGGTGTAACTGTTACCTGAAAATATAAGTAATAAGCTTTTTTTAATTCCAAAATATGATATCTTAGAGACCTACATACAAACGTTAAATAAAAAAAAATGTTGTAAATAACTTGGTCTCAAGTTTATATATATGAAGAAATAAAAAAGACACAAAGCTTTCAAATAGGTTGTTTGACATAAACATAAACTTTATACATGCTTTTTTCGTATTTTGTCTCAGGCCTAAGCCATAACACTGTCAGGTCAACATTCAGTATAATGAAAACATGTATCAGTGAACTTTCTTGTCGGAATGTTATTGCATTAATAGAGTTACATGCTCATTCAAATCCTGAGATAATCTGCACTCTATTGGAATATAAAAGACATAAAACAGGATGAAAAAAAATGTTCATTTGGTATAAATTTGTTTTTAGCGTATATACCACCCCAGCATGATATGCAATTCAAATACAATAATATTTTCAAACTAAAAACACAATGAATCTGCCTTTTTACAAAAAATACCAAATTAAGACTATTTTCTTTAAAAACTAACCATATAAAATTTCAGACAATTTAAAATTATGAATTAAATTGTCAATTTCTAGTCTTAAGTTGTTTCTACATTCATCAATTCTGAACACAGTTGACATTGATATGTTTAAGACTGGGAGATTAACACAACATTCAACATTCTTGCAATCCTTTGATAAAATGCATGTAAAACTACTATTTTTGTCTGCTGGTATTACATTCATATCTGCAGAGTGACATTCTGTAATAGAATAAGAAAAGCAGTCAATATAATAATTTCAAAAATAACCATATAGCAATATTCTACACAACTATATTTTCTCTTTTACATCTTTCCACCAATAATTCATTTCATTGGTAAAAACTGAAAGGAGTTAAAATAATGCAAAGCTAACAGCAAGATAATTAAATTTTACGTCAGAACAAAAAATATTTTTTTTTTCAAATTGAGTTGCAACAGTGTGTACTATTATTACATTGAGCATCTTGTCTTCAAACCGCACAACTTATGTAATCTCTATCAAATAGTTTCAAAAATTCAGTAAAAACTCTTTTAACTGGATTGTCATAATCTGTAAACTCCCATGACGAGTCAAAATCATATAGTATTGTAGTAGTTTTGTATAACCATATTTTTATGTTATTTGTACATGTACAACCTTTTTTATTACAGGAATTCAGGAAAAAAATATGTTACCAAACTCAGTAGTTTTAACTATATTTCTGATTATAGATTGTCAATACAATTAATTTAAACTCTATCCTAGTGACCTGGAAAAACTTGGTGGTTAGAAAATAATTATTAACAAATACATTACTCTTACAAACCATTTTCATTGTAACTTTGAAGATTACAAGGACTTTCTTTGAGAAAATGATCTATTTTCAGATCCTGTTTTAGTTGAACCTCTGCCCAATCTGGCAAGATCTCTGAAGATTTTGGTAAGCTCTTCTCTACAAGCCAAGCAGCAAGAGAAAGTTCTAAAACAAATAAAAGATTAAATTAGAGTGGTTATCAAAACACAGCAAACATATCTAAAGATGACAAGTAGTATTTTGCCAGAGATGACCAAAATTATGTCTCCTAATAAAACATTAATTTTTAATAAGAAGTTTGATAGCATTAAATGTATCCTGTTCTGCTCAAGTTTCAAATAGAATGAATATCTTATAAAATGTATGCATGTTGTGCTTAGTTTAATGTACAAATAAAGTTCAAGTCTATAAAACAAAGGCAATATAATATATGATTAAATTAACTTTCTAGGTTTAATACTGCAACCACTCCTAATAATTTCAGGTTTTGGATGCAGACATTAAAGCAACAGTTTTCCTTTACAAAGACTATTCATACATAACAATAATTAATCATTAGTAAATTTACATGACATACCATAGGCGGATCCAGGGGGCCCTGGGGGCCCTTTCGTGGGAAAAATTTGGTTGATTATATAGGGAATCATTGAAACATGACTGGAACAGGCCCCCTTAGGAAAAGTCCACTGCATACAAAAGATGAGGGAGAGTTTTTGAGATGTTCACTTCAGATACAAACACATAAACTTGACTCATATTTTAATCTTTCCACAGGAATCTTAAAGAAATTACTATTTAAACATGGCTTTGTGATGGATTGCATGTTAGCTTGTGTGGATCATCAGACACAGTAAGTCAAACACATGATGCAATTCTTTGTGAAATCATACAACATTGTGACCTATTTTTCATGTTACCCAATAGGCAAAAAATTGAAAGCACAGCATCAAGATAGAAACTTCCCATAAATGTAATCTACACGAAATCCTTGGTCATGTCTGAAACTAATACATCACTATAAATTCAACTTATTTGAGAAAATAATTCTATACAGGACTGCTTTACCATTTTCCTTTGATCTGTCACAGACATCTTTGATGATTTTTCTCCCATCTAGTATGACCTCATTTACAGAGCAGGTACCATTTGATTCCAGACACACCAAAATGTTAAAGTACACAATATAACTATTTTCTGCTGCCAAGTTGTAAACCACGATTCTTAAAATATCACAGCAATAACATATCAATTACAAGACGTAACTTTTAGAATAATACTAATGGGTTGTAAAAACTGTGAAATTAACACATTTTTTTTAAAGAATGCAATTTTGAGAGTCAAATAATGCTCCACATACTTCCTTTATATAAAAGATATATGATGACTGCTTGAATGAGAATGATATTTTTTATATTACTTTTCTTGTATTTGTTCCAATGCTTAATCTTACTTATTTCATTTCAAAAGAAGTTAATCATAAATAGTAATAATATTCAAAAAAAGAAAATCAAATAAACCTAAATTACCTGTTATAATCTACAACTATAAAAATAACTTACTCAGTTCTCAACACACCAACAATACTATGCTTTATCAAAGTACCTAAAATCACAAATGATGTAATTTTCAAACCAAACTTTACAGTTTGTTTAATGTTGTTCTGATACACCTTTCTCCAAGGTTCAAGCAAAGGAGCTCTCAAAATATTTTTTTTCCCTGGTGGTCTTCACTATTATTACTATACTATATATAAAAATATTAATTTTCGCGAACCATTTAGGTCACGGAAATTCCAAAATATGGCATCAGTAAGGAGAGTTGTGCAAATAATGTGAATACACAGAACCCCCATCCAAATTATCTTTAGCTAAAAGTATTCATCATTTTCTATTTTATATGTACTAACAACATTCCATTTTTCTATAATTTCGATTAAAATATTCCAAAATCTGAGTTAAAAAAAGTCAAATGCCCAAAATAAACATTGTCTGATTGGTTGAAGTACTGTGGCGTCAATGATAAGCATAGCAAGCCTCGATGTAAAGCACACGCTTCACATGAATAAGGAGAGTTTTACAAATAATGTGAATACACAGATCCTCCATCCTATTTATATTTTGCTGAAAATGTTGCAATGTTCATCATTTCTGTTTTGATTCTGCTAACAACATTCCATTTTTTTTTTAATTCCGATTTATATATGTGGAACCCGCAATAAAAATAGATGGCCTCAATGATTTAAACGCAACGCAAAAAATTCCTTTGACCCTGAATTCAACGGATCGATAATAGCATCATCACCATCAACAAAATGTTTACCGTTATCTTTGTGAAATTTCAGTTATATAGTTCTTTAATTAGAGAAATTTTGGTAAGTATTACTTATTAATGTTAAGGTTCTACTGATGTGCTCCTCTAGACCTTTTTGACGGTCCGTTTTATCCCATTTATCTCAATATTATCTCCGATGACAGTAATGTCAACCCGACCTATTCGTGTCAAAAGTGAAAATCGCATCGATTTATTGAACTAATTTCTTCTTAAACTGTGCATGCATTATTTCTGTATTATATGATAACCAATCACATTCACGTTGCATGTTTGCATGAAAATGGTCATGTATTAGTGAATTGTAAGGGCGATGCAACTTGAGGTCAGTGCGCGATCACGTGACATTATTATTTGTAAACAAATTTAAAACATGCTCCCCGCGTAACACGTGTCTGAATTATCCTTTCAAAGTGTTATGAATCTTTCAATCACTATTTTATGAAATATTTCTAGGTTTGCATATCAGTAGTCAAAGTGAATTAAACGTAGTTCTTAGTTGTGTTTTTTTTATATAGAATTAGAAGGTAAATCTACATAAGGGGGTCTCATTGGGGGGGGGGGGGGGGGGGGGTGTGTTCTGATCCCAGATCCCACTTACTGTTTTGTCAGATTCCCATATCCCGCTTACACTATGTAAATGAGCAATTTTCATTTTTTTGTCATTTCCGGGGTCCTGCAGAACCCCATTTCCCGTTTTCACGACAGACCTCATTTCCCGTTTTCATGACACAATAATTTGACTTTCACGTTTCACGCTTGCGAAAAATTGTCAATATTGGTCACGCTTAGACCCAATGAGAACCACACACTAGTCAGTATTTAACTTCACCCAAAAAGATGACTCAACTTCCCTCTATATTTAAAACCTGCATACTAATTTAAATAGCATTTGCTCCCCTTGAACACTATTTGGCCCCTTCCGTGTCATTTCCCTTTAAATTTGCTGAAAAGTCATACTTTAAGTCCATTTACAGTAACGGCTTATATTTGATTTTACCATCTTAACTTCAATTTTCATATTGAACACATTTGACCATTCAATATGAGTTCCCATGTATTTTTGTCATATATGAAGGAGGTTTTAGGTCATGTTTTCCTAAACACCTTATTGCTATTTGTCTGTCTGGATTGTTAAAACCACAAAATCAAATATTGATGAATATGCAAGTTTTCAACAATCCCGGAACATTAACAAAGATGTGTGTGAGAGGGTGAAAATTACCCTTCTGATGTACTGATATTTTTAGCACCCCAAGTGAGAATCTAACTCAGGACTTTCAGCACTGTAGCCATCGGTCTTAACCACAAGATCACGAACTCACATATGATGAACTAATTTCTTCTATATTAACTGTACGTGCATAAATTCTGTATTATTTGATAACCAATCACATTCACGTTGCATGTTTGCATGATAATGGGTTCTGTATGAGTGAACTGTAGTGTATTGCAAAATTAATGCAAATTGTGACGTCAGTGCGCCTTCACGTGACATAATTATTTGTAACCAAACCGGCTTCTCATGTAATGTAACGGTTTATTTCGTCCTCTGTGATATTTTATCCTGAGGGTAATTTGTCCCGGTAATTTTTTTCCAGGCATGGTATTTCATTTCACAGGTTGATTTTTCCCAGAGGAGTGAAAATCTATCAGATTTCTGTGTTATGCGGATAGTATGTACGGGTATATATTTGCCGTATTATATTTCACAGAACCGTGTGAAAAAGAGTCCCATTAACTACTATGTAAGTTACTCTCAATCAATATATACCTGACTATAATTATAAAATGTTTACAAAGGTAAGCAACTGTCTAGGGCCAGGTAAGGGAGGGGAAAAATTAGTATTTAGTACTATTTCGCAGAACGATAAACAGATGCATAGACAGACCAAGGGGGTGGGGGAAATTTAGCTTATGACATATATGTAAGAAATCATTGAAGCTTGATGGGAGTGGGCAACCCTCTGGTCCATCAGAGCCCCCACACCTTTTTGAAAAGTTCTGGATCTGCCACTGAGATTTGCAGGTTTTCTTAGTAAAGATACCTTAAAATATCACAAACTGTGTGCTTTCCAGACCATAGTTTACATTTTTTTTCATATTTTGCCGTGTCAAAATGACCTAAATTTAAAGGACAGTATATAGACCCAAAAATGGTATATCACATTCTACACATCAAGATTTTAGCAGGAAAGACTGCCATTGGAGTTTTTAACCATTGTGACTTTTTAATTTGATCTACTCCACTAATTAAAGTCGCTGAAGTAGAATATTTAATGTAGGTTTGTCCACATTTTGGTATATATTAATACATGTTTAGAAATAATGTTGAGCCTGTTCCTAGATGCCTGTTATAGACTTCAATATTTATTGTTTATTGAAAATAAATGGAATCAATTCTTTCAGAAAAGTTTAATTCTATGGAAATGTATCCCCCCTTTTATAAGTTGAAAAGGCTACATAGAGGTCAATATACAGTCTCCAACAGAAAACCAAAAAAGGAAAAATAAAGTGAATTTTGGAGAATTATTAAATGTACATGCATTTGAAATATTTAAGATTTATTGTTTCAATTTTTTTAGTTCTAGGTTCCACATAACTACCATTTTAGAAAACGATCTCAATGCTAAGTCTATTAGAGGGATATTTGATTTTCATTGGTTGTAAATATGGAATCTTATTCAGTGGCAAAGGAAATAGACACTGACAAGTCTTAGATAACATTTTATATAGTTTTGAATTTTTCTTCGTCAGTTGACTAAAATTAGATGGAGGTGTGTTCTAATTTCCAACAGAGGAGCAATCAACCTATATCAATATGTGCATGAAGCAAATTGATAGTTGCTAGATACTGAATGATTATATCCACAATAAAGGTTTAACCTGTGCATATATACTTAAAACAAGATAAAAAAAGTCATGTCTTTTTCAGGACTTCTGAATCCAATCATGTAGTATGGAATGTTATTGAGATATGGTTTGGGTGGATGGATGGTCATGAAGGACCTGTAGTACAAAGTATATCACTGGATTTAGCTCTTTGTCTAAGTGTATTATTAAAGTACTTTGCTTTGAGCTCAGTTCATTGTTATGCAATTCATTCTTTGTGAAATTAAGATTTGACAGACAACTCTAATGGACAAGGATTTGTCAAAGTAGTATCATCTCTATGTACAATGTAAGTATTCAGGAGATAAAAGCATTCTATTTTGATTTGAACCATACATTTTATAAAAAAAAGTGGGAACAAATTTACCGGACAATGCTACTCCCACTACTAGCAATATGATGCTAGGTTGTTTTAATACATCTGTATTGCCTGCTGATGACTCGGCCCTGAGTGTAAACGGTCCTTCAATTAGGAGGGAAAAAAATTATAAGGCCTATCCAGTCTAAGGGAGCTACCATTTGATTTTTATGGGGGGAGCTAGGATGAAATTTGAAAAAAAGGCAGGACAGGATTTTGAGTAAAAAAAAAAGGCAGGATGAGTAACTTGGCAAAAAATAAAAAGGCAGGATGACAATTGTTGTAAAAAAGTCAGGATAAGCTAAGAAAAAAAGAGGCAGGACCGAATAGACTGAAAAATAAAAAGGCAGGACAGAGATTACAACTAAAAAAAAAGGTAGGACAAAATTTTTCATCCTAGCCCCCCCCCCCCCCCATAAAAATCAAATGGTAGCTCCCTAATTGATTTCTAAAACTATACTTCATTGCACATGTTCAACATTTTTATACAACCACAAAAAATTTGGGGTCGTAAATTGGTATCCTGTCCGAAAGATGGTTTCTGGATAATAACTTTATTATAAGTCAACAGAAATCAACAAAATTATAACACAACGTTTATAACCACAAAAGGAAGCTTGGGATTGATTTTGGGGGTTATGGTCCCTAAGGTTTAGGAATAAGGGGTACAAAGGTGCCCAAAACAAGCTTTAATCTAGTGTCGGTTTAAAAAGTTGTGTATAAGTATTTCAATTGTTCTGAAATTGTACCACAATGTTTAATACCATAAGTAGAAGGTTCGGATATATTGTGTGGGTTATGGGACAAACAGTCTAATAATTACGGACCAAAAACAAACATTTTTGTAAATTTCTAGACCCTTAATTGGAGTTTGTCCAGAATGGTTCTTGAATTACCTAATACCAATGCTTTATGAAATCTTCTTTGAAAATTGGAGTTATCTTTCTTTGTTCAGTCAACTTAAATCAATTATACAATATACAATGCAATATTCACTTTATTACCAACTGATAAATTAAAGCAGTCATTAATAACCATTCAGTGATTGCAAGCACTTTCTAGGGTATGCCCTTTTACAAATGGAAAAATTATACATTTTTTTAGTTTCTGATCTCTTAACTGAAGTTTGTCTCCTCTAAATGTTTCTCATTTCAGAAATTAAAAAGAAAATTTCTTTAGATATTTTTGTTTGAAAGGATTAATATTCAGCAGCATAGCGAATTGCTCCTAACACAAAAGCAAAACAAATATTTAAGTTCATTAGACCACATTCATTCTGTGTCAGAAACCTAAGCTGTGTCATCTATTTAATCACAATTCAAACTCAGAGCTGTTTCCAGCTTGAATGTTGTGTCAATACTAGCCCAAACTGTTAGGGCTTCGACCTCTGCAGTCCTATAAAGCTGGGCTCTGCGGAGCATCTGGTCCATTCATTTGTTTATTTTTCAATTTGTGTGAATTAACATAGTTACAGTAAATGCTAATTACTGCACTTTCATACCATAACAAATATTGTATTGGTACATGTATCACTCAAATGTGTATCCATATAACAAAAAAAATGAAAAGGAATAATTTTGCATTACCTTTTGAATACTATGACTTTTTAGATATGTAGACATATTAAGACTCATTAGTAGATGTTGATAATATTGGCTTAAAATGCTTGAAATTCTATCAGATTACTTTTGGAGCAGTTATGAGTTTGAAATTAGAAAGATCATATCATATGCAACAAGTGTAGTAAGTTTCAAGTTGATTGGAATTCAGCTTCATCAAAAACTACTTTGACCAAAAACTTTAACCTGAAACTCCCACTTCCATTTTCTATGTTCAATGGACCGTGAAATTGGGGTCAAAAGTCTAATTTGGCTTTAAAATTAGAAAGATCATATCATAATGAACATGTCTACTAAGTTTCGAGTTGATTGGACTTCAGCTTCATCAAAAACTACCTTGACCAAAAACTTTAACCTAAAGCGGGACAAACGAACGAACGGACCCACAGACCAGAAAACATAATGCCTATCTACTATTGTAGGTGGGGGCATAAAAAATTTAATAAATAACACTCATAATGCTCAGATTGGTTGTCATCGTGCAACATAGTTAATAACACCATATAGAAAAAACATAGAACTCATTTTGTCATAAGACACTGTCAAACATCCATACATACTATCCACACTCATCTGTGTCCACATTTGTTTCTATTGCAAAATACCAAAATGTTGGTGGTCAATATCTTCAGACCACAAATTTTTGAGAACTCCAGTTTGAGAGAGAGTTTAGAGCTCACAAACCTGTTAAACCTGCCAAATTCTATTTATATGTATACTTATCCCAAGTCCTTGTCCTGAACATACATGAAATATTTACCACTAGATGTAAAGCATACAACGACCAACCCAAGTCAAGAGCCTGTATTTCCGTACCTTTTGTTGGTTTTAGTTTGCAATATTTTTTTGTTCTGTTGTTTTGTCGCATATCAGGCTGTCATATTGTTTGCTTGAACTATTTCACATCTAGTTAAGATGGGGCATTTTAAAGATGGTTTGATAAATTTAGAGTTCTGTGTCTTTATACCTACAATTGTTCTTTAGAACTCAGTTTGGTAATTTTCTTATTGGCAATCATACATCATCTCTTTACGTTATATTCACACCCAATTAAGACAAAATAACACAGACCATTTATCTTTTTTAATATCTGTGTCCTTTCAAAATGTGACTGTACACTAGAATAAGAATATTTTGAAAATGAATAACTATTTACTTTGGCAATAACTATGGCAAATCTGTACCACATCACCTTGGGGAGTTTATTGATGTCATTTCTCATGGTATTCTTAATTTACATATGACTAAATATTAATTAACTCAACAAATATTCAACTTAAATCAAAATCTTGAGCACAAATGAACACATCACATAATATTTGATCTATTCCAAGCTTACCCCATTTGTAATCCACCAATGATATTTCCTCTGACAATCTTTCCAGTTGTAAAGATAGTTTCCTGTTGCAGTGGTCTATAGATAATGATACTTCCATTGTCCTTCCTAGATCTTCTACATCAACACAACAGCTTACCATGTCACAAGTATAACCAAAATTACATCTCACACCTCCAGACAAAGATGGCAGCTCCTCATTTTCTGAACATACTGTATCATGTATATTAAATGGCTGTGTTAATATTCAGTTAATAAATTTGCATTAATAAATAATCACATCATTTCTAAAATATGTACTATAGATTCAGGTTTTTTTTGTGGATAACAATTTTTTGTGGATATTTGATTTTGTGGTTTTGGCAAAATTTGGGTACATTCTTTTAGAATTTGTAATTTGTGGTTCCAAAGAACCCTTGAATTCGAATATAAATGAATCCACAGCAGTTGTAAGTCGCTGTATACTTAGCATTGCTTGACTAACTAAGTCATTCAAAATATGCATTGGCTCTTGATCAGCTGCATTAGTCAAATATGTTCCTTGCCTTTTAAACTCCTGGCGCCAATACAGTGCATCTTTAATTTATATAAGGGTCAATAATTAACAGCCAGTTACTTACATGACTTCCATCCATTGGAAGATGGACTGTATGAATCACTGTAGTGGTTACATCTCATAGAAAGAAGATAGTAAGATAACCCAAGATGTTCAAACAACTCTGATGCAGCAATACTGGTCAAATTATCATTCTTGGCAAGTCCTCTTTCACTTTTCCAATTTAATAGTGAAAAATCTATATAAAAATTGTTAGTATACAGTTATAAACTGTTATCACAGAGAAAAATAAATAATAATAATCCATTTTATTATTGTGTCATATATTGATTGACATACATATTATACAACAATATTTAAACATACATAGAACAATCAATACCCAGCCATATCATTTGGCTTATGAGACACATTGCACAAAACATATATACATGTTCTCAAAAATCCAACGATACTTTGAAATACTATATTTTTTAAAACAAAAAAACTATGATTTAAGAGTATTTTCAACATAATGAAAAAATAGATAAAAGAGATATGTCTCGCCTTTTTGTAATTTTGATTATGCAAATGTTGAAATCAAAATAGCAATACTCTAACATCTTACACAAGTTATGCAAATATTCAAAGTCAATGAACCATGACTGAGTTATATGGCTAAACAATCTCTGTGTAAATGAAATGTGCCAATGCTAAAACAACCGCATACCAAATACCATTGACTTATTATAAGTCGTTCCGAAATCTAAATACAAACATTAACTTGTAAACTATGTAAAAGTTTCAAAGTCAATGAACCTTGAGGGGGTAGGGCTATATAATCTCCATGGAAACAATATTTGCAAATGCCAATAAATTTGCATACCAAATATCATTGACTTAACATAAGCAGTTCATCTTAAACTGATCTAATCACAAACTAATACATGTAAACTAAGATAAGTTTCAAAGTCATTAGACTGTGACAGAGGGGCAAAGTCAAATATTCTCCATGGAAATGAGATGTGCCAAAGCTTATACAAATGAATACCAATTAAGATTGGCCTACCACTAATGGTTCTCCTTGAACTGACCTAATCACAAACTAATACATGATAACTTAGAAGAAAAAATTTCAAAGTCAATAGATCGTGACTAAGGGGGTGGAGCCAAATTATCTACATGGAAACAAGATATGCCAATGCTTATACAACTGCATACCAAATATCACTGACCTACCACCTGTGGTTCCCCAAAAACTGACCTTATCACAAACTAATACATTTAAAATAAGCAAAAGTTTTGAAGTCAATAGACCATGACTGAGGGGGCAGGGCCAAATAATCTCCATGGAAATGAGATGTGCCAATGCTAATACAACTGCATACCAAATATGATTGACCTACCACTTGCCGTTCACCATTAACTAGAACTAATCACAAACTAATACATTGTTGACGCCGTCACCGATACCGGAAAATGCATATCTATGTCTCACCTTTTGACTCCCGTCAAGGCGAGACAAAAAATTAAAACTTTCAAATCCTACACGAAAAAAAAAGGTGGCTTGTAACACTTCTGCATATTTGGTGAAAAAGTATTTATAGAGAAAAAGAAAATTAGAAAATAAGTCACAAGTTGTTCTTTTATACTTCCTTTGTAAACAAATCTTATTACAAAATACATTTTTTTAATCAAATATACCTTCTTCAATAAATCCACCATTATTACTGCACTGTAAGATTGGTAGCATCATATTCTCGAGTATCACATAGTTCTGTTCACAAGCATATTGACTCTCTGTACATATACTTATATTCTTTGATACTAGATATGAATGTTCCCTTTCTAGGTAGTAGATGACCAATCTAAAAGAATTTACAAAGCTTATTGACGAGGCCAGATAACTAGAAGTTTGACTTCCCAAACTTTTCATGAAACAAGTCAACCACTGGAATTGGATGAGGTGAATATTTTCATTAAATAGTACTTGCTTCTCACTAATAATCTGTCTAGCAATTGTCATTAAATAGACAGTAATATGTACCACATTAAACTGTCAAAACAGGTTTTCATTTTTCTTTCTCCCATATGTAGCAATGTGAACTGAACTGAAGGAATTCATAAATTAACTGAATTCAATTTATGTTTATAACTCAAATATTATCTAGACACCAAATTTATATAACTGTATACATACTCTATATTCACAATTCCTGCTAATGAGAATTTCTTAACAGCACCTAAAATTTATAAAGTAACTATTAAAATCTATTTCATACATATTTTCAAAGATACTGTATGGTCAGTATGTGTTTTAGTGAAAATAACAAAATTAATCAAAGGAATGTTATATTCTCCCTACAATATTGATTTGCAAACTAATAAGTATTCACCAAATATAAAAATCTGAAATTCCGATGTACCAAATATATTCTATACAGATGATTTGTTTTAACTTGTTGCTGTATTCTAAGATCTCTCTTTAAAAAAGTTTACTACTGTGACTCATAACTATATATTACAAGAAATGGTAAAAAATAGTAAAATTATTCTTACCAAAGGAAAACTCTGTTATTGAAGTATTGTATACAAAATCTTCAATGCCAACAGTAACAACATAAGAACATGGATCAACTAGTACTACGGTATGGAAGTCTCTGTTTAACTTGTTGAAATGGACACAACACTCAATACCAGTACATAATGCTGACAAATGGCATGGAACCTCTAAAGAATGCATTGCTTGTGTGTACAATGGGCATGCTGCAAAAACAATACAAATGTGAGAAAAAAAAGGAGATGTAACATGCTTATCCAAGAGATCACTTCCATCAAATGAATCCAATTTCTACAATTTGAAAGGTGTTATTTTATGCAACAGCAAAATTGTACAGCTCTTTAATTCAGAATGTAATTATATAAATGATTCTGTCGCCATCTAATCACTTTTCTTCATTTGAAAAAAGAAATACATCTAATTCTTCTGCCCAGATAACTTTTGTATATTTCATAGATAATTTGCTTTGTTTCTCATGCATATCTCTATTGTTTTTTTCTTTTCTTTACAGGTGTATGAGAATGTATTGTTTGATATTACAAAATTTGTACAGTCTATAATCATTGTTTGGTAGTTGAAGTAAAATGAATATAATTACAAACCATTTGTGAAGGATAATTTGGTGAACTTGGACAGATCTTCCCCACATTGATCATCCTGTAAATATGGAGCTATGCCAGCATCTTCAAACAGTAGGAGCTGACCATAATCTGGCAGTGGTAGAGACATCTTTTTGCTTTGTAACCAGTAAGCCAAGGAGAAGTCTGAAAAGGAGAAAAATGTACTTAAAAAGGGAATATGTGTTACACAATTATTGCTTCATTTGCTCTTACCAATTCAAAACATGCTTTTTTATTTATTTGCGAGCCATGAAATTAATGAAACTGTCAAAACACCAGTAGTTGTAAGTAATAATGGTTGTTGTCTGTCATGATTGTTTTACATTGGTTGTTGTCTAGCAGTTGTTCTTTTAATGTTATTTGTTTAAATCTGGTTATTGGTTATT
This sequence comes from Mytilus galloprovincialis, assembly GCF_965363235.1. Lineage (NCBI taxonomy): Eukaryota > Metazoa > Mollusca > Bivalvia > Mytilida > Mytilidae > Mytilus > Mytilus galloprovincialis. The sequence goes on along the minus strand of NC_134850.1, from coordinate 38,312,666 downwards.
GTTTGAATTTTTTAAAATGTTTTAATCCCTTAGCCTTTTATAGTTTATTAGTATGAGTCTAGCTCATTGTTGAAGGTCATACATACTGTGTTGTTCACATTCTTGTCCTTTAGGGGACAGTTGTATCATGGGCAATCATACCATATTTCATTACTTAAATATTGCAAGATGTGCCAAGTATCACTATCTATGTTGAATATTTCTCTGAAGACTGAAATTTAAATAGTTGAGACCTTAATACGCAGTAGAAGATCTAAACCTTCCGGTGTTTTTTTTACGTAATGTCAATGAAGCTTTAACAAGATAAGCAATTCATGGTCTCACAAAAAGCTAGGACCTATCATTAGGTCCCATCCAACATTTACACCACATCTTCTTTATTTAATTTTAGCATATTTTTGGTTCCTTTTAGTGTTAAATAGAAAATGATATTTTTCAGATTATCTTCAAAATAAAGCAATGAATGTTTGATTACACTATATAAAAAAAAATTCATTACTTGACTGATAATAGCTGGTATCCCATGCACACAATATCTTTTTCAGCCAGGTGTTACTAAGTATCTGTGCAGACACATGGCAAGGCTTGTTACTCTCAAAACAAACACTCATGTTCAGGCTGACTAAGTACATGCTTTCACCACTAAAATCCTCTATGCTGTAAGACAGACGCAATACACCAGCAAGCCAAAAACTTTCCTGCACTCCTATGAAAGAAACAAAATACAAATTCCTACCTCCATCATGCAAGGTTCTATTGTATCAGATTGTATTTACTATATTCAGGAATGCTTTTAATATCATTTGGTGTAAAAAAAAAAAAAAAAAAAAAGCAAAAATGAAACTACAAAACACTGTATTAAAAGTTGAATATTTTTTTTTTAAACATACCAATTGATTAATATTTAGGCTGTATTTGTGTATCATAACATTTGACTTGAAATTCGATAAGTTCAAATTTTAAGACATCATGAAACATATAGCAAATATACCCAATTTGTAGTTTGATAGTGAAATGTTTCTGTGGAATTTCTCAATGCCAACTGTTATCATCTGTTTGCAAGGATCTATATTCAGGTTAATATGGAAGGAGTATGGAACAAAGTCTACATCCACACAGCATTCTACTCTGGTACAACTTGTATCTATATAGCAGGTTGTTGGTTCTGGAATCTGTGGAAGATTGAGTGTCTTTATGCAACCTGAAAATAAAATAAAAACAACTTCTAATCAAAAATCATATCAGATCTTGATAACTATCATAATATTATACAATTCAATATGCCATTATAATAAGAAAATATATCAAAACCACAATCCATCAAAACAATATCACATCCTCCATTTACCTACATGGTGTACATGAATGCCTATTGATTAAATTCACCATTATTATTTTTTTTGTCAATTTTTCACATTTTGACATATTTTTTTAAGTCATTTATGTTCATGGCTGGTTGAGGCTTGCTGTTACAGAAAACTAGAGGCTCTAAATAGCCTGTGTCGCTCACCTTGGTCTATGTGAATAATAAAGGAAGCAGATGAATTCATGACAAAATTGTGTTTTGGTGATGGTGATGTGTTTGTACATCTTACTTTACTGAACATTCTTGCTGCTTAAAATTATCTCTATAATGAGCTTGGCCCATTAGTTTCAGTGGAAAATGTTAGTAAAAATTTACAAATTTTATGAAAATTGTTAAAAATTGACTATAAAGAACAATAACTCCTAAGGGGGTCAATTGACCATTTCGGTCATGTTGACTTATTTGTAAATCTTACTTTGCTGAACATTATTGCTGTTTACTGTTTATCTCTATCAATAATAATATTTAAGATAATGACCAAAAACAGCAAAATTTCCTTAAACCTAACAATTTAGGGTCAGCAACCCAACAACGGGTTGTCCGATTCATCTAAAAATTTCAGAGCAGATAAATGTTGACCTGATAAACAATTTTATCCAATGTCAGATTTGCTCTAAATGCTTTGGGTTTTGAGTTATAAGCCAAAAACTGCATTTTACCCCATGTTCTATTTTTAGCCATGGCGGCCATCTTGGTTGGATGGCCAGGTCACCGGACACATTTTTCAAACTACTTACCCAAAAGATGATTGTGGCCAAGTTTGGATTAATTTGGCCAAGTAGTTTCAGAGGAGAAGATTTTTGTAAAAGATTACTAAGATTTACGAAAAATGGTTAAAAATTGACTATAAAGGGTAATTACTCCTACAGCGGTCAACTGACCATTTCAGTCATGTTAACTTATTTGTAAATCTTACTTTGCTGAACATTATTGCTGTTTATAGTTTATCTCTATTTATAATAATATTCAAGATAATAACCAACTAGAGGCTCTCAAGAGCCTGTATCGCTCACCTGATTCTACTTGGGTTTTTGAAATCATATAAAAAAATATAAAATTTGGCTAAAAGTGACAACACAACCTCATTTATAAGGAAAGGAACATGTTTAATTTCATTCAAAAGTCCCCCACTGGCGGCCATCTTGGATGACGGATCGGCTACAAAGTAACAACACTTGGTCAGCACCTCATAAGGAACATTCATGCCATGTTTGGTTTTATTCCATTCAGTGGTTCTCTAAAAGAAGTCATTTGTATGCATTTCCCATAGGGTCCTATGTTAAACTAAGTCCCCTGCTGGCGGCCATCTTGGATGATGGATCGGCTACAAAGTAACAACACTTGGTCAGCACCTCATAAGGAACATTCATGCAATGTTTGGTTTCATTCCATTCAGTGGTTCTCTAAAAGAAGTCATTTGTATGCATTTCCCATAGGGTCCTATGTTAAACTAAGTCCCCCGCTGGCGGCAATCTTGGATAATGGATCGGCTACAAAGTAACAACACTTGGTCAGCACCACATTAGGAACATTCATGCCATGTTTGATTTCATTCCATTCAGTGGTTCTCTAAAAGAAGTCATTTGTATGCATTTCCCATAGGGTCCTATGTTAAACTAAGTCCCACGCTGGCGGCCATCTTGGATGATAGATCGGCTACAAAGTAACAACACTTGGTCAGCACCACATAAGGAACATTCATGCCATGTTTGGTTTCATTCCATTCAGTGGTTCACTAGAAGAAGTGATTTGTATGCATTTCCAATAGGGTCCTATGTTAAACTAAGTCCCCCGCTGGCGGCCATCTTGGATAATGGATCAGCTACAAAGTAACAACACTTGGTCAGCACTCCATAAGGAACATTCATGCTATGTTTGGTTTAATTCCATTTAGTGGTTCTCTAGAAGAAGTCATTTGTATGCATTTCCCATAGGGTCCTATGTTAAACTAAGTCCCCCGCTGGCGGCCATCTTGGATGATGAATCGGCTACAAAGTAACAACACTTGGTCAGCACCCCATAAGGAACATTCATGCTATGTTTGGTTTTATTCCATTCAGTGGTTCTCTAAAAGAAGTCATTTGTATGCATTTCCCATAGGGTCCTATGTTAAACTACGTCCCCGGCTGGTGGCCATCTTGGATGATGGATCAGCAACAAAGTAACAACACTTGGTCAGCACCTCATAAGGAACATTCATGCCATGTTTGGTTTCATTCCATTCAGTGGTTCTCTAAAAGAAGTCATTTGTATGCATTTCCCATAGGGTCCTATGTTAAACTAAGTCCCCGCTGGCGGCCATCTTGGATAATGAATCGGCTACAAAGTAACAACAATTGGTCAGCACTCCATAAGGAACATTCATGCAATGTTTGGTTTCATTCCATTTAGTGGTTCTCTAGAAGAAGTCATTTGTATGCATTTCCCATAGGGTCCTATGTTAAACTAAGTCCCCCGCTGGCGGCCATCTTGGATGATGGATCGGCTACAAAGTAACAACACTTGGTCAGCACCCCATAAGGATAATTCATGCTATGTTTGGTTTTATTCCATTCAGTGGTTCTCTAAAAGAAGTCATTTGTATGCATTTCCCATAGGGTCCTATGTTAAACTAAGTCCCCGGCTGGCGGCCATCTTGGATGATGGATCGGCTACAAAGTAACAACACTTGGTCAGCACCTCATAAGGAACATTCATGCCATGTTTGGTTTCATTCCATTCAGTGGTTCTCTAAAAGAAGTCATTTGTATGCATTTCCCATAGCGTCCTATGTTAAACTAAGTCCCCCGCTGGCGGCCATCTTGGATGATGGATCGGCTACAAAGTAACAACACTTGGTCAGCACCTCATAAGGAACATTCATGCCATGTTTGGTTCCATTCCATTTCAGGCCAGGTGAGCTAAAAAGAGCAAAATTTCCTTAAAATTACTAATTCAGGGTCAGCAACCCAACAACGGGTTGTCCAATTCATCTGAAAATTCCAGGGCAGATAGATCTTGAACTGATAAACAATTTTACCCCATGTCAGATTTGCTCTAAATGCTTAGGGTTTTGAGTTATAAGCCAAAAACTGCATTTTACCCCATGTTCTATTTTTAGCCATGGCGGCCATCTTGGTTTGATGGCCGGGTCACCGGACACATTTTGCAAACTACTAACCCAAAAGATGATTGTGGCCAAGTTTGGATTAATTTGGCCATGTAGTTTCAGAGAAGAAGATTTTTGTAATAGATTAGTAAGATTTATGAAAAATGGTTAAAAATTGACTATAAAGGGCAATAACTCATAAAGAGGTCAACTGACCAATTCAGTCATGTTGACTTATTTGTAAATCTTACTTTGCTGTACATTATTGCTGTTTACTACTTATCTCTATCTATAATAAAATTCAAGATAATAACCAAAAACAGCAAAATTTCCTTAAAATAACCATTTCAGGGGCAGCAACCCAACAGCAAAATGTTCGATTCATCTGAAAATTTCAGGGCAGATAGATCTTGACCTGATGAACAATTTTACCCCATGTCAGATTTGCTCTAAATGCTTTGGTTTTTGAGTTATAAGCCAAAAACTGCATTTTACCCCTATGTTCTATTTTCAGCCATGGCGGCCATCTTGGATGGTTGGCCGGGTCACCGGACACATTTTTTAAACTAGATACCCCAATGATAATTGTAGCCAAGTTTGGTTTAATTTGGCCCAGTAGTTTCAGAGGAGAAGATTTTTGTAAAAGTTAACGACGACGCCGGACGACGGACGACGACGGACGCCGGACGCCAAGTGATGAGAAAAGCTCACTTTGAGCTAAAAATAATTAGTGAAGTTTGAACTCCATTTTATTTTTGGGTGCCACCATCAGAAATAATTTGTAACCTTGACCTTGAAGACAGACATTTTTAAATTAACTTTTATCAAGACCCCTCATTCATAGTGGGCTACCATAACACAATGTTCATAGTGGGCTACCATAACACAATGCTCATAGTGGGCTACCATAACACAATGAAGGCATACATAAGGCCAGGGTTTTTTAATTTGTTAGTTTACGGATTTTCCCATTGAAAAAGTCGGGTAGGTTGGTCGGAAAAAAAAAGAAAAAAAAATATCTCTCAAGACAGAAAAATATGAAAAAAAAATATATTTCCCCTTTCTAACAATATGTTTGGTATGCTATCTTATCATCATTTCTTTCATATATGTTCAATGAAATATTATTACTCAGCTGTCATAAACATCGCAGGACATCGTCTAATAATTTTCCGTAAAAAAGGGGGTTTGTGTCCAAGGACAAAGACGAAATTAAATAGTCATTTCACAAACGTAGCCCTTAACCAATTTCAGGAAACTTGGGATTAATGATCTTCAAACACGAAAACTGATAAAGAAAAAAATGCAAAAATGTCGTACGAAAATAAGTTTCAACACATATGTTAAAAACGTAATAGAATCGTCTACTGGAAAAACCAGGATATCGAGTTCATCAGTTGTCATGAATTGACATATTTTCTTTTTCTAAACATAGAATTAAGAAGTATATAAATTTGTACATGCACTGTTATCTTTATCTTGCAAACAGTTATGAAATGAAGTCCAAATTCCTTTTCAGAATCAATTAATCAAATGTCTTTAACATTCTTTAGAGAAACATATTTTCTAAAATACATTTCAAGTTTGTATAAATTTAACTATATAGAATGTAAGCAAAATTTATCTTAAAAAAATCCATTTGCTACGATTTCAAATTGCTAAAAAACCCATCGCAACATATGCAATGGAAAACAAGACTTTAAATAACTTATATTGTTTTCTACCTTTATTCCATCCCAGGTTACTTGGATAGAAAGGTGATGAATGTCTTGAGCATTGGTAAACATGCAGGTAGGGTGATATTCCAAGATCATTGAGTAGTTCAGAGATCATCCAATCTTCTAACTTTGATCCAGATGACAAAGAATGCTCATTATACCAAGTGTCCAAGGAGAATCCTGAAAATAAGTTATTTCTTTTTATCATTATTCTTTAAAAAATATTGAAAAGGTAAAGATGTATTCCAACTATCTGCAGAAACTTTTAAAACAGAAAATTTGAATGAATGTAAGTAAAGCAGAGGATCTAATTATCAAAAGTAAAAATTTGAAAGCTGACTAAAGTTCATCAGCATAAAAATTAAGAGAGCCATAGATTGTTTCACAAAGCACATTCAATCTGTACATAGTATTTGGAATTTCAGCGATGGCAAAATTTTATCTACAACTATATCTATACTTCGTCAAATCATTTGATAACATACTGCGGTTTGCTGTTGCTTTTTTTTGGTTTAACTATTAGCTATGACTACATTAGAACTAGAAAAGAATGGATGAACGGAGCCACAGACCAGAAAACATAATGCTCCTCTACTATCGTAGGTGGGGCATAAAAAATCCTAAAATTGATTTACCTGGAGAACTGAATCCACTATTCCAATCACATTGTCTTTTAGGAAGTTTTGTATTTTGTAGAATGATGAACTGGTGATCACATTGAGGCTCTGTACTTTCATAGCAAAACTGAATTTTCATATTTACTAAGTAGTACATCTCAGTATACAAATCTTCTATACTGTATCTGAAAGAGTGATTTTACAAAAGTATTAATTATCTTTCATTTGTTTTCCCTCATTTTCTAATTGATGCCTTTTCTATTTAACATTTGCTTTATTTAAATATTTACAATAAATTAATGTCTGTCATTTACTTTCAAACACAATGGTATAACATATAATTTGAATTCAATTATGAAATGTAATGAATATATTACACCCTTATACATCAAGAGCACCTGAGATCAACCCTTGGATAATGGTGGTGTTAGTCACAGTCTGTAGTTTTCAGTGTTGCCTTTTGATCACTCTTTTGTTTTTTGTCATGGCCTTAAGCTTGTCACTTTGTTTTAAACTCATGATTTTGACTATACCTTTGCAAATCATCTTCTATTTTATTGCTAGAGGTTTTCGTCAACCCATCAAAAAGCCTAGAAATGTCACTGAATTAAAATACTTACTGAACTTGAATTATTCCCTGTAAGCTGAAGGAGTAGTAAGTGCCTAAAATTATAAAAAGATAACAATTCAACAGCATATTATACATTCAAGATGTCTACACAGATTAGTTTTAAACATAATTTTGCCATTTGGTAGGTTTTATTTTGTTGGTAAATATCTCCTTTTTCCTCATTTACAAAGATATGTTTGCAGAACTTATCTTTTTTGCATATAGTATCTTCCTCATGAGTTATCTTTTGTATTGTTTGTGTCCAGTAAAGAATTTAGAAACAAATTGGATGGATAGATCAATGAAGGGAGGGAGTAATGTATAGATGGATAGGTGAATGGATGGCTTTTTAACTTCCAGGGGAAATAATTACAACATACTTAGGACATGTAAGTGTGGTATAAATATATGAACTTGTACAAGACTAACAAAATGGCTTGATTTTCACTATGTTTGTTTGGAAACATCTTTATGTATTATATGCATTGAGTGGCAAGCTCAAAAGTATGACTAGCAACATCTTTTTTAAAAAGGGGAAGTAATTCATGAACAATATTTAAACTTGATACTTTTTCACATACTATTTACATCTTACCAAATTTGAAATCCAATAATGTGTTATTATATTGTATTTTCTCTATACTGATACTTATTCTCTTGTTACAGCTGTCCAATAGAAATGAGATTTCAAATGTCTGTTGTAATAAAGTATTCATAACACAACACTGAACCCCTGTGCATGTATCTGTGATAAAGCAGGACACATCTGGTGGTAACATCGGGAAAGTTATGTTCATAGCACAATCTACAACATACAACATTATAAATGTATAAAAAAAAAAAATTTTACATTGATTTTTAGATTTCATGTTACAAATCATGTTTTGTTTTAAAATAAAAATGAAATGAAAGGTTGGTCTCAAGATTTAAATAAGCCGTCTGCGTGCTCACAAGAACGAATTCGAAACAAAATTTAACCGTAAAAAGTTTTAATTAAATTCTGTTTATGTATATATGCATTTTGGTATGATTAATTCAACTTTCAATACATAAATATAATTTTATTGGTGAGGAAAATAAGCAATTAATAATATCTATCCGCCAGCAAATTTTGACTGACAATCATGCCAAATGAAAGTAGATTGAGTTAATTTTGCAAAACTCACATTGAGCCAATATTGTTAATAATTTATGGTCAGCAAAAGTACTCTTTTTTCTCATGGTTGTGATATTTGAATTATATATCTGTCTAAAGATAACTGTACCTTTAGTCCAACTATTATCGAAAGGATAGACCAGTCTAGAACACTTGTTATCCAGAAAGTAATGACCTATATTTGTTTCCTCGTACAACTGGTATAAAATATTACTTGGAATTGAATCCTCAATCCTTAAGTTTTTCTTTTGTAACCAGTTTGTCAATGAGAATTCTGAAATAAACACATATGAAAGATAACTGAATGCTGTATCTTGTAAAAACAAAAGTATATCTTACTGACACTATCTTATACAGATAATAAAAAAGTATTAGAAAGCTTTATACAAATGTCAGGCAAATTTTAAATAATGTTATATGTTAGCATTTATAAAATTGTCCATAATAGTCTCCAATTTGTTGATATTATTTATATCTGTGTTCTTTGATGCAAAGTTATCTCATTATCAATCATACCAAATCTTACTATTTCTATACAAATGTAGTGTGATTTTACAAAAATCTATGCTTCAGTAGGTGCTAGGGATTGTCTTGAACTTACAGTTAAATTGTGAGCTTTAGCTGACAGTAACTCTGAGTTAATGAACAGCAATAACAGCACATTCCTTTGATTTTCTAGAGATTTCCCAAGAATTTTTACATAATCCTTTATCCATTCCATTAACAATAGAAAACTTGTCTTTTATTATCTTTTAATGAAATTCTGTTAAATCAAGATCACTAAAAAACTCAAATTCAACAAATTTTAATTTAAGTGATTGTCAACAGCAGATATTTTTTAATAGCTCTATTTAGTTTACTTTGGTTTCGTTTATTTTATTGTGGATACCAATTTTTCATTGGTTTAGAAAAAACTCGCATTTTTGTGGATATTTGATTTCAGGGTTTTGCCAAAGTCAGCATAAATTCATATAGAAGATTTGTACTTCGTTGGTTATTAGAATTTGTGGTTCCAAGGTTACCACAAAGTCCTCAAAAATTGGTATCCATCAAATAATAATGAATACTCAGTATACAATTTTTAAAAAGGCCGGTATATATACTTTGAATATAGAAATCAGATGACCAATCACAGACTGTCTTTGGTAGTAGGTTGTTCTCTAGTATAATGCTGTATTCCTCTTCTCTTCTCGCATCAAAACTAACTGCTGAATTTAGGCTAATCAAATAGAATTTTTCCTCATATAAGTTTCTAATTACAAATCTGAAATAAAGATTAATAACTGTATACCAAAAATTCACATATTCCTAAAAAAAATAATAATATAAAGTTAAAGAAGTCAAGTAAAATTGCTGAATAGGAACATGAACACTTTTTAGTTTAGTAAATAAAAAGTTAAACATGACTAGTAAGCAGAAAAGGATATTTTAACTACAATATTTTATGAATATAATAAATAATTCTTAAATCTGTTGCCCTTTCTTTTCCTTTCCAAAAGCACTAATCAAAAGCTAAACAGGAAATACATATTTGAATCCCACTGATTGACTAAATAAGCAGAATATACAGGTTGGGTGGGGATGGGGTGGTTTGGGTGCAAATACACCTTATCGCTATTTGTCCGCCATTACTGGATATCACACAGGTTCCCGTAAAATTTTGACGTCATAAAACAAAATATCTGACGCCACAATGGAAAAGTGATTGTTGTATGCGTCAAAAGTTCAAGCGGCCGGGTCGGCCGGCCGATAAGGCTAATAGCGATAAGGTGTATGATAGTCTTGCTGTATAACAAACTTACGAAATCTGAATGACTCCATAGAGATCTAAATATTCTTGTTTTCCTGAAAAAATATAATGTGACAATTTTTTTTACAGTGTAGGATCTTTTTTGTCCAGCAAATCTGTGAGAGGTCAATTTCATTTATATATTTTCATATCCAATTCTCTGATTGAAGTGTTTACACATGAGTTAATTTTCTAAATATTCCGGATAGTCATTTAGTTTGTATAAAAAATTTATTTTTTAAGAAATCTTACCCCACACATAATCATACAATGTAACATCAAAACTCAATTTCTCTATTCTGACTGTCAACCTGAAGTCACATGGATCAATCTCAACTCCAATCTCTATAGATTGTCCTAGTTCATTGACATCAATACAACACTGGACTGCTGTGCAGGACTGATCTATGTAACAGTTCATATTACTCAGGAGTGATGGTAAATTCCTGATCCCTTGTGAACAGTCTATAAAAAAAAATCATAAAGAACATCATTTTATAACCCAAAGGGTTGGTACCTATTTACAAATAACTTAATCTATTATTAACTGAACAATAATTTAACTATATAAATACAATGCAGTCTTTTAAAATCATTTTACATTAAACAAGAATGTGTTCATAGAACATGGATGCCACACTCACATTATCATTTTCTATGTTCAGTGGACTGTGGAATTAGGGTCAAAACTAATTTGTCATTAAAATTAGAAAGTTCATACCATAAGGAACATGTGTTCTAAATTTCATTTTGATTGGACTTCAACTTCATAAGAAACTACCCTGACCAAAATTTATAACCCGAAGCAGGAGACTGAGAGGATAGACTTACGAACAAATGAATGAATGCCCTAGGTGGGGAGTAAAAAGAAGGAGTAATAAAATATAGCAAACCTGTTCTCCATCCATCAGTTTGAGGAATATAAGGAGAGTTAAATCTTTGACAGGCATTGTCCAACAGGAAAGGAGCTATTCCAAGAGTTTCTTCAAGCTGTCTTATCTCCAACTGATTTAATGGTTGTGATGGATCAACATCAGATGAATTCTTCCATGAGGATAAACTAAAACCTATAAATAGGAATTATTTAATTACTGAACATTTTTTTAAACATTTTGTTAATAATGCTACCAGATAAAAAGCTTGTTTAGGTTTTTTGTTTCAATTGTCATGAAATATAAGTTCCTCATAATATAAGTTCCAAATGGAATAAATATTATCTCTAGGTAAAACAATAATGTACTGAATATAATCATCCTAGATGCTAGAGTCAGAAAATCTTTGACCAAGCATAATGAATATGCATATAGAAGTGTAAATCTTCAGTATGTCCTAGAAATAATGAACCTTCAGGCTAATTGGTTTTAATCTACTGTTTATAAATAACAAAATGTTTCAAAAACAGATATAATGATATAAACTTACTTGAATTTTTAAACCCAGTCTGCCACTTGCATGGTTTCTTTGACAGCTTAGTTTTATTCAGGACTACTTGGTCAATCAAACATGGCTTGGAAAATTCAAAGCATACACTTACATTCATATCTACCAAGTAACTACTATCACTCTTCAGGTCATATACAGAATAACTAAAAATGAAAAAAAGATATGGTACTTGTATTTCAGTTATATACAACCTTTAGTTTTCTTGTTTGAATTGTTTACAATATAAACAAGAATGTGTCCTCAGTACACGAATGCCCCACTCGCACTATCATTTTCTATGTTCAGTGGACCGTGAAATTGGGGTAAAATCTCTAATTTGGCATTAAAATTAGGAAGATCATATCACAGGGAACATGTGTACCAAGTTTGAAGTCGATTGGACTTCAACTTCATCAAAAACTACCTTGACCAAAAACTTTAACCTGAAGCGGGACAGACGGACGAACGAACGAACGGACGAACGAACGGACGAACGAACGGACGCACAGACCAGAAAACATAATGCCCCTCTACTATCGTAGGTGGGGCATAAAAAGAAGATGTGGTATGATTGCCAATACAATATAGGTTTGGACCATTGTTGAAGGCTGTACGGTGACCTATAGTTGTTAACTTCTACATCATTTGGTCTCTGTTGGAGAGATGACTCATTGTCAACCATGCAACATCCTCTTATTTGTGTTTAATATGTTTAAAACTGAATAAAACCACAGGTATCTGTTTGTTAATTATGTTTTGTAATCCATTGTAATTGGGAAACATCTGAGCAATTTCATCTTTTTTACAACATTTAATAACTTTTAAAGAAGGCTATTTTAATTGAAATATAAACTTTTCAAAGCTACTCATATTTAAATTAATTTTTTTTATAGTTGATCATATGTTAGAAAATTGGTATATTTTCAACTAATAGCTTTGAATTAAAGCCAAGAATAAGGACAAGGAAATTCAGCTTTTTTTATTTACAATTTTTGCAGAGATAAGAAAATACTATCAAAAAGGAACGTCTTAGAAGGATTCCATTAACATACTTACTCTATACGAATAACATTATTTAAATAAAGTTTCTTTCTGACTCCTAAAATAAAAAATAAAATAAGAAATTACTCATAGAATAAAAACAAATTTTAGTTACAAATTTCAAAGTGTATGTGAATGTAAATTTATAATCATACTGGTGTAAGAACATCTTCCTTGGTTTGTATACAGTTCATAACATATTCATAAAACTGTATGCAATCCATTTTGAAGTACATGTACTGGGATTGATTTCATGTAAGAAAGAACTGTCTTCCATTTTATCTCCTTTTATTATAGGACTACTAATAAAAACGACCAAAAAATAAAACGTTTTAAGCTAACTTTTCATTAACTGCATTCTTAGCTTATAGGTCACAATTATCCAGTATAAGCTATGATAAACTTTAGTCACATATTTTGATAAAAATTGAGATGCTTACAAGGTCTTGATTTAAAAAAATCTTCATATGGGTTAATTAATCATCAGATATTAAACCAATGATAACTACATTTTGTGTCCTTCATATTTCTTCATAGCTGACTTACCCCAATCAAACTCATATAGAGATATTGGAAAAATAAAATTTTCAATGCCAACAATTAGGTTTTCATCACAGGGATTCAGTTTTAAGATAACATTAAAGGAGTGATGAACTATTTCAACATCTATACAGCAGTCAACCTCAGTACAGGAAGGCAATAAGACACATGTCATTCCTGGCTGAAGTTCAGGAAGTTTTGTTGTTACAGGACAATCTGAAAACAAATAATATGATGAACTATGAAAATAAACAGTATTCAATTTTTTTAAATAAATTATTGACAGAAAAGAACGTAAATTTTCTGTGTAAATCAAACTCAATATGATAATTTGTCCATTTATAAACCAATATGCATAACAAAACGAACATTTTGTCAATTAAAACAATTTTGCAATTAAAAAAAAATAAACAATGTAAACAAAACATAGTATTTTCTACTGTGGGATTACTTTTAAATATTCTTTTTTTGTCTGTTCTTTCCAGCTTTAATTTCTTAACATTTTCCAGCTTTGTTGATATGAGGTAAGATCCTAATTTGACTTTTTGTTGATAATTAATATTTGCATTATTTTCCAAACAGTTGTGTACATAAAACTATTATGAAAACAAATTGGTTTCCATAAACTAAATTGATATGTATGTAACACATACATACATATTCATAATTTGGCCACTTATAAGTTCTTAAAATTTATAGAACTAATTTTACAGTTATGTTTTACCTCTTTTCCAACCAAAGATTTCTGGTTGATAAAATATTCCATTTCTAACACATGAAGGTGTCTTGAAAAACTTAGATATCCCAAGGTCACTTGAAACTTGTAAAACTGCTAGTTCTGTGAGATTTGTAAATTCTTGGCCTCTTGTTGTTGCCCAATCTTGTAAGGAAAAATCTGCAGTACAAATTGAAAAGATTTAATAAAATTATCCTCTTCAGGCTTAAAAAAATTGTTTTGAATGGATCATCAGTTTTCATTTTTGAGTTACTTCTGTAAATGACGAAAAAAGGATACTTTTACAAATCATTAAGCTACACAACTTGTATTACTTACTTTGAATTCTATATCCTTGATTCCAATCACAAGATGGTTTAGGTAGACTGACTTTGTCTGCTATAAGTTGTTTTGTCATACAATGGGGTTCTGAGGACTCTAAGCATACACCAAGGCTTAGAGATATTATATATTCTGAAGATGACAACTCATCAACAGTGTACCTACAAAACATGACCAGATTTAATATGCTAAATATTATACCTACTAAATGACTTGAGAAAAAAACAAGAAAAGTTTCTTTACTGGTGTTATTCACCAAAAATAAAAACAGAGTTCAAGAAGTTTAAAATGAAAGAGGATAATAAGGAAAAGTCCTTGAAACACAACTTTAGCAGCACAATCTACTTTAGTTGCAGCTTCATATCCCCTCCTCCCCCCCCCCACCCCCCCCCCCCCAAGTTATATGTTATTAGGGATACTTAATATCTTAAAACTGAATTTACACATGTAAAATTCAATCTTGTTCAATGAATCTTTCAGATTATGGTGGGTTATTGCATAGGCATCTACAAAACTAATAATATGAATTTATGTCAATAAGTTTCTATGAGGTGGCTGTAGCCCTGCAACTGGATGAGGAAGTAGTTGACTGCTAAGGTTAATAAGAAATATAAAAAAAATCTTAGCCCTGCCATATTCTGTATGTGCCTATCCCAAGTCAGGAGCTTGCAATTCAGTGGTTGTCAGTTGTTATCCCATTTTTATTTACATAAATCAAGCCAGCTTTCTCATTTGAATTGTTTCATATTTGCCATTTTAGGGTCTCTTATAGCTTGCTATGCAGTATGGGTTCTTGCTCATTGTTTAAGGTATTACAGAGACATATAGTAACATTGCGAACTTTCTAAATCATTTGCTCACTGGTGGAGAGTTTCTCATTGGTAACTATACTTTTTTTTATAATATTAGCTTGTGGAAGACTGTCATATATTTGATTAGACTTCTATTGGTTGTAAATACATTATGTGAAAAAAATATCATGATTAAAAGTCAGCCTCAGCAGGTTCTAATAAAGCTTATTGTTCATATTAGTATGAATGTATTTTTTTTTATCAAATTGTCCTTGCATTTAATTTTGTAAAGTAAAATTTTGTTATAAGTGAATATATTAACTTACTCAATTAAGAAAATTCCTTTCAAATAAAACTGATGATGAGTCCCTGAAAATAGAAAATGTAAATACCAGATAATCAACTCTGCATATACCATTCTAAAAACATCACATAATATTATTAATTCGTATATTTAAACAAATTTGATATGTTTAGGGATAGTCACATGTCAAACTATATTTTTGAAGGTAGAGAGAAAATGGCAGATAGCAAAAAGCATATTGCACGGTTATTTTTGGAAAATCTAAAAAGCAGATATACTTTGTGACGTCATGTAATTGATATTGTTAAACGTTTTGAAACAAATGATATCTGTGATCGATTATTTGACGAAAAAAATCTTCAAATACATTATTACGTCATAAATTGTCAAACAAACAAAAAAAGTAAATTGAATAACAAATAATTTGTTGATAATGTCAAGGAGACAATATGATATTTATAAAATTTCCACAAAATCAAATTATGATTTTAATACAAATCAGTAAGGTTGGAAATTAATAATATAACAAATACAGCCTTTGTATGTCAATACAGAATATATATCAACCCAAAAATTATATCGACCTCACACTTCGTCCTCCGTCAATATACTTCTTTCAGGTCAATATATCCTTGTATCACCCTCATACAAAGGCTATATTTGTATTTTATTTTTCCTGGAATCTGAATAGGCTTGTATTTTTCAAATTAAAGTGTTCCATACAATTACTCCTTCCACAACTATATCTATCTATCAAATCATCAACCATCTAAACCCAAACCTATCATATGAATTCCTGAACTTCTAGTGTTCTATGCACAATTGTTACCAACTGTCAAAGGTTTGAACTTAATGAAATCTGAGTAAAAAATACCGCATTATAAGCGTATTCTTTTCACCGGGTGTAAATTTTTCGCTTATTTTCAGAGATAGAATAAAATTGCCAAAATAAATTCTTCCAAATTAAAAGTGTACATGCAAAGGTATAGATAAACGTTTTGATTACACAAAAATAAAAACCACAAAAATATTTTGTTACCTTATTTTATAATGAAAATCGTGAAGTTTTACACACTAAAAAATAACCCTCTATACAATAATATAAATAAATAATATGTATTCAACAACATTTTTAATGCACAGTAACAGCCAGGGGACATGTCCAAATAACTGCATGTATAAAATTATTTGTATGATATATAATGATATGTATAGGATATAAGTCCATCACTTAATTTATTTCATGTAACTCAACATTTATAATTTTCTGCTGTATTTCTTACCATAGACATAATTAACAAGCGTTTCATTGTAGACAAACTTCTCTATATGAATGGTTAACTGGAAGTTGCATGCATCAAGTTCAAAGGAGAATACAAATGACCTTCCAAGAGACAATACTTCCACACAACACTTTATTCCTGTACATGTATCCATGATTATACATGTAGTCTCCCTATTGCTTATGTATGGAAGTGATAAATACTTCGGGCATTCTGAAAATAAAATGGTATCTTTAATGAACATTTAATCTTTGAAACAATAATGTGCTAATGTGGATATCTTGCAATAAACTATGTTATGAATTTTGAAGGATATGATACTAACATTTGAGTGATAAAATCATCAGCAAATGAAAATACATGTATACTTTAATAGTCCCTCTAAAAATGTCTAAATAGCTTAATGATAATGTTTGCTTGATGATTTTTTTTAAAAGAGAAATCCAAACTCAAATCCTAGCACCATGATTTTGTTTCAGTGTAATTGTCACAGTTCTTGATCATATTTTACTAAACATTGACAGGGTACAATTGTTTTTTTTGTAATTTTTAAACAAAAATTCTTTGAGATAAAAGAAATGATAAAACAGCTAATACTGATGATCGATTTACCTCTTATCCAGCCATCATTTGTTGGTCCCCATGGTTCTTTTGATCTATCACAGGAATAGTCATTCAAGAAAGATGATGCATCTAGCTCCTCAAACACTTGGTACAACATGTACTCTTTTAAGTCATCTATATCTCTAATTGACATCCACTTGGTCAAAGAAAAGTCTTGTAAAAAAATAAGAAGATTTATAAGTTTAAGTTTGAATTTTCTATGCCCTTATAAACTTACTGAATACAGTAAAAGCTAAATCAGCTTTTAATAAAAACCATGGTCAATTTAAACAAATACTGAAAAATTGGTTTATTTATACAATTATAAAAAATATTGTTTAGGTAAAGCTAAGGTACAGTCACCAGCATCAAGCTATTTGACCTGAACATTTTGATTTTAAACCTAGTGATAAAAAGTTCTTGCTATATCCAAATAAGATTGCCATGTTTCAATGAAATATAGATTAAAATGCTCTAACAATTACATTCCACTACTGCAGGAAGGGCATCAAAAATTTACATGCAATATTCAGTTATTCATCCTGTGAGCAATTATAATCTTACCTTCTACATTAAAATCCTCTGAATATTTACACTGCTGTTTGGGTAGTAGGGCACTGTTCAGAACATTCACTATGTCATCTTCACAAGTACTGTTAGCATCAAAACAAACTGACACATTCATACTGACTATAAACATCTTATCATCGGGCAAATCATCTATTGTAAAACTGTAAAAGAAGATATTTAGAATAATGTATGATCATTTACATTTGTTAAAAGACATGTTAATTCTTTACATAATAAATATAAACTGCAACTAGGACAATAATTGCTTCTTTTTCAGAATATGCTTCTTTTTTAGATATTTTAAGATGAGAAGATAATCCCTGCAAAATAAAACCCTGTTCTGTTGCATGAAGTGTAAACAGATGCAAGGCAGAAATTATTTTAAAAAAAAAGCAAATCTTCCTATTTCATCATATTTGTTTGTTGTGAAATGTTTACAATGCATAAACAATGTGTTTAAATAAATGGAAATTAAAGTTACCACCATCTTCAACATGTTTAATTCATAAGTTTTGTCTAATAGGAATACCTACTTCATGTTTATAACTCCAAGTAATGATACTTCTAAGACTGTACCTACAAAATATTAAACTAGATATTTGTTTTCAAATAACTACATTGGTTCTGTTTTTAAACAGGATATCATTAAATTATAAAAACAATATCGTAAAAGAGTTTCTTGAAAATGCAATTCAGGAAACAAAGCAATTCATAAACATACAGTTATTCATGGAAGGATTATAGTTGGTAATAGTTTGTTAGAATTAGGGTAGAGTATTGTACATGTTAGAGCTTATTTCCAAATGCATGTACAGTAAGACTCTGGCTAGCTAGCTTGCTTTGTTTGTATATTGTACAATTGTAATTGCATTCAAATAAATTTAAGAAAATAATATATACAGGTTCAACTGTGACTATCTTTGTTTGTAAATGTCATTCTTAATGTATACAATGCATAATGCATAATGACTAAATATAAAGAGACCAAGAAGGCAAACCAAAGTTTCTCTACAAGCATTGGGAAATTAGCTACAAGAACCACAGGTTCGAACCTACTGATTTATGCTTCTCTATAAACAAAATAACAAATAATTTGTTTTAACAGAAGAATTACATTGATTTTGTAGCCAATACAGAAAACTTGAATAAGTTTGACTTGTTCTCAGTCATTGTCAATATTTTTCCATACCCCAACTATAGTCTTGCAGACTTCTGTTAAACTGCATCTGTTCAATACCAACTGTAAGTCTATGATAACAAGGATCAATGTCCAAGTAAATGTGGAATGATTTGTTCAGCAGCTCCACATCCATACAACAATCCACACTGGTACATGTTTCAGAAAGGCTGCAAACAATGTTGTCTGGGAGTGGTAAAACCAAGCTGACTTTATGAGGGCACGCTGAAAAGTTGTGGGAAAACATAACTATAATAGAACACCATTGACAAGTAAACCTTGTCATAAGGGCCTTGTTTTTTTGTCTATTGTTTGAAATAAATTTTATTATGCAAAATATTATTTGTAAGGGAAAATCAGTGGTTTTTGTAGCTTGTGTATTCAAAAACATATTAATTTTTTTCATGACTTTTCTGTCCTAACCACTCTTTCTTTCATCATTTAACCCTAAGAATAACACAATGACATACAGATTTTATGATTTGTTGGGACCACATCATTGTCATCATACATACAGATTTAAAGGATACATTATCACCAATAATTATGTGGTGGTAAACAAAATACTTTACATAATCAATTCACTGTATAGATGAATAAATCCTTACCAAAACTCCATCTATCAACTGTTAGTGCAAAATCAGGACGGCTGCTTGTATTACATTGTTTACTCTCATAATATTTGGAAACACCAATATCTTCCAGTAAATCTGTCAATGCTTGTCCATGTAAAGGTGTATTTGCAGGATATCCATTTTCAGCTTCCCATTTGGTCAAAGAGAAATCTTCAAAAAAATCAAAAAAGAATCATTTAAATACAAATTATAAAATAATTCATTCTTAGTGAGATTCCATGTACTTAGGCTAGGCAAATTAAAAATAATTCAAGATTAGGGGCTACCTTCAACTTGTACAGGTAAGAATTACAAACCCAGTTTGGGAGCTATTTTATTGAACTTATCTTAATTCAATAGCATTTGACAGAAGGCAAGGTCTTCAAAACAAAAGTTCATAGAGCTCATACAAAAGCTGTCATAAATGTAAGACACCTTTAACTCAAATACCTGGTTTTAGGAATGGCCTTCTCCAATCACAATATTCTTTTGCTAAAATACTGTTTTCAAGGACTGTAATCCTGTAATCACATGTGGCTTCAGAATCCCAACATATGCTTATATTCATACTGATAATATAGTTGTTACTTCTAGGTAATTCTTCAAGTTGAAAACTTCAGAAAAATATAAAGTTATATATTTTAATACATGCCTTTAGAATATTGTGAATGAATTTACAAATTTGTTCAATTAATGCATTTTAAACAAGTCTGTAACATGAAGGAAGATAATACATGCATCTGTTATAACATACAAATCTTTTACTGTATGATGAAGACTGTTAAATTTACTGCTTTTGACCTTACTTACAAAATTTAAAACTAGAGGCTCTAAAGAGCCTGTGTCGCTCACCTTGGTCTATGTGAATATTAAAGGAAGCAGATCGATTCATGACAAAATTGTGTTTTGGTGATGGTGATGTGTTTGTACATCTTACTTTACTGAACATTCTTGCTGCTTAAAATTATCTCTATCTATAATGAACTTGGCCCATTAGTTTCAGTGGAAAATGTTAAAATTGTTAAAAATTGACTATAAAGAACAATAACTCCTAAGGGGGTCAATTGACCATTTCGGTCATGTTGACTTATTTGTAAATCTTACTTTGCTGAACATTATTGTTGTTTACAGTTTATCTCTATCAATAATAATATTCAAGATAATGACCAACTAGAGGCTCTAAAGAGCCTGTGTCGCTCACCTTGGTCTATGTGAATATTAAACAATGGACACAGATGGATTCATGACAAAATTGTGTTTTGGTGATGGTGATGTGTTTGTAGATCTTACTTTACTAAACATTCTTGCTGCTTACAATTATCTCTATCTATAATAGTACTTTCTGTGGAAAATGTTATTGAAAATCTTCAAATTTTAAAGTCATAAGAAACGAGTGACCGGTGAAAAATAATGTTCTTCCAATTCTTGAACTAATGCATACAAACATCCTAAACTTCGTCTTCTGTGCTCGAATTTATCATTTTTTTCGTGTAAATTTCGTATAATTGTCAATTTTTTTTCTCAATCGGTCAGTGTTGTTGTGAAAATATGGCAGGTAATTAAAGTTCGTGTTTTGAAGCCGAAGTTTAACGATTGTCACCTGTTTGTCAACAATTGACGAAAAATAAACAAAAAAGCATGGAAATTGAGCACGTGTTTAACATGTAAATTCAGATAATAGTTTATTTTAAGGACATCCATGCGTATTGTGGTCACCGGATTTTTACGAGATGGGTCACACTGAGGTCACCTTGCATACGGAAAATATGTAAACTTCAAATAAAGTAAACTTCTTCTAAATATGAATAAATTAAAGAATTTTCTTCAGAAAAAAGTATATGTACATAAGTTTTATAATGAAACTATCCATTGAGTTATAAAAATCATATGCATTATTTTTTTTTTATTTGAGGTTTCTTATGACTTTAAGAAAATTGTTAAAAATTGACTATGAAGGGCAATAACTCCTTAGGGGGTCAATTGACTATTTTGGTCATACTGACTTATTTTTAGTTCTAACTTTACTGTACATTATTGCTGTTTACAGTTTATCTCTATCTATAATAATATTCAAGATAATAACAAACAAGAGGCTGTCACAACGACAGCAAACCGGATTTATTAATATTTATTTGTGTCCTGGCAATATCACAAGAACCATTATTGATGAATGGTGAAAGTGAAAATCGTCAATATCAAATTTGACCTCCATTTTGTCATCCGTATCAACATCTTAAAATTTGAAAAGCTTAGATTGAATGGTTCATGAGTAAATGCAACAACGTGAATGGAAACGCCATTTCACAATCTTTCAAGAACCATAACTCCTGAACGGTAAAAGTCAAAATCATCATTATTGAACTTGACCTCTAATTTGCCATCAGTAACAACATATAAAAATTTCAAAAGCTTTGGTTGAATGATTCATGAGAAAATGCACGGACACGACTGGAAACACCATTTTTCAATTTTTCAAGAACCATAACTCCTGAACGGTAAAAGTCAAAATCGTCATTATTGAACTTGACCTCTATTTTGTCATCAGTAACAACATATTAAAATTTGGGAAGCTTTGGTAAAACAGTTCATGTGTAAATGCATGGACACGACTGGAAACACCATTTTTCAATCTTTCAAGAACCTTAACTCCTGAACGGTAAAAGTCAAAATCGTCATTATTGAACTTGACCTCCATTTTGTCATCAGTAACAACATATTAAAATTTGGGAAGCTTAGGTAGAACAGTTCATGCGTAAATGCACAGACACGACTGGAAACTCCATTTTTCAATCTTTCAAGAACCATAACTCCTGAACGGTAAAAGTCAAAATCGCCATTATTGAACTTGACCTTCATTTAGTTGTCAGTAACAACATATTAAAATGTTAAAAGCTTTGGTTGAACGGTTCATGAGTTAATGCACGGACAACATTTGAGTGACGCCCGCCCGCCCGCCCGCCCGCCCGCCCGACCGACCGCCCGCCCGCCGTACATCCCCAAATCAATAACCGACATTTTTGTCACAAAAATCCGGTTAAAAAACAGCAAAATTTCCTCAAAATTACCAATTCAGGGGCAGCAACCTTACAACCGATTATCCGATTCATCTGAAAATTCCAGGGCAGATAGATCGTGACCTGTTCAACATTTTTACTTCCTGTCAGATTTGCTCTAAATGCTTTGGTTTTTGGAGTTATAAGCCAAAAACTGCATTTTACCCCTATGTTCTATTTTTAGCCGTGGTGGCCATCTTGGTTGGTTGGCCGGGTCACCGGACACATTTTTTAAACTAGATACCCCAATGATGATTGTGGCCAAGTTTGGTATAATTTGGCCCAGTAGTTTCAGAGGAGAAGATTTTTGTAAAAGTTAACGACGCCAGACGACGACGGACGACAGACGATGGACGACAGACGACGGACGACGGACGCCGGACGCCAAGTGCTGAGAAAAGCTCACTTGGCCCTTTGGGCCAGGTGAGCTAAAAACAGCAAAATTTCCTTAAAACTAACAATTCAGGGTCAGCAACCCAACAACGGGTTGTCCGATTCATCTAAAAATTTCAGAGCAGATAAATGTTGACCTGATAAACAATTTTACCCCATGTCAGATTTGCTCTAAATGCTTTGGCTTTTGAGTTATAAGGCAAAAACTGCATTTTACCCCATGTTCTATTTTTAGCCATGGCGGCCATCTTGGTTAGATGGCCGGGTCACCGGACACAGTTTTTAAACTACTAACCCAAAAGATGATTATGGCCAAGTTTGGATTAATTTGGCCAAGTAGTTTCAGAGGAGAAGATTTTTGTAAAAGATTACTAAGATTTACGAAAAATGGTTAAAAATTGACTATAAAGGGCAATAACTCCTAAAGGGGTCAACTGACCATTTCAGTCATGTTGACTTATTTGTAAATCTTACTTTGGTGAACATTATTGCTGTTTATAGTTTATCTCTATCTATAATAATATTCAAAATAATAAACAAAAAGAGCAAAATTTCCTTAAAATTACTAATTCAGGGCCAGCAACCCAACAATGGGTTGTCCGATTCATCTGAAAATTTCAGGGCAGATAGATCTTGAACTGATAAACAATTTTACCCCATGTCAGATTTGCTCCAAATGCTTTGGGTTTTGAGTTATAAGCCAAAAACTGCATTTTACCCCATGTTCTATTTTTAGCCATGGCGGCCATCTTGGTTTGATGGCCGGGTCACCGGACACATTTTTCAAACTACTAACCCAAAAGATGATTGTGGCCAAGTTTGGATTAATTTAGCCCAGTAGTTTCAGAGGAGAAGATTTTTGTAAAATATTACTAAGATTTACGAAAAATGGTTAAAAATTGACTATAAAGGGCAATAACTCCTAAAGGGGTCAACTGACCATTTCAGTCATGTTGACTTATTTGTAAATCTTACTTTGCTGAACATTATTGCTGTTTACTGTTTATCTCTATCTATAATAATATTCAAGATAATAACCAAAAACAGCAAAATTTCCTTAAAATTACTAATTCAGGGGCAGCAACCCAACAACGGGTTATCCGATTCATCTGAAAATTTCAGGGCAGATAGATCTTCACCTATTTAACAATTCTACCCCATGTCAGATTTGCTCTAAATGCTTTGGTTTTTGAGTTATAAGCCAAAAACTGCATTTTACCCCTATGTTCTATTTTTAGCCATGGCGGCCATCTTGGATGGTTGGCCGGGTCACTGGACACTTTTTTTAAACTAGATACCCCAATGATGATTGTGGCCAAGTTTGGTTTAATTTGGGCCAGTAGTTTCAGAGGAGAAGATTTTTGTAAAAGTTAACGACGACGACGGACGACAGACGATGGACGCCGGACGCCAAGTGATGAGAAAAGCTCACTAGGCCTTTTAGGCCAGGTGAGCTAAAAAAAAAAAATGAAATTAAATTAAAAAATACTCTTGTTAACTTAAGGACAACTTACTGAAGTCTATATATTCCTCCAAGATAAATTTGATGCTGTGTTTCTATAAAGAAAGAAGTTAAAATTCATAATATTTCAAAAAATCATTTAAAGCAGCCTTAAATATGATTTAGTTGGTGTAATTTGAAACATTATCTTATTGTACAATAATTTCAATAATTTCAACTGCATTTGGAACCTGGATGTGACCTTAGTTAGAAATCATTGTGTATGTGCTCTGCACGTTGTTTGTGAAAAGAATGCTTGATGAAGAATTGAAACTATGGATAGAAGCAAACAGACACAACTGATTTTGTGAATGATTTGGTTAGTGGAAAAAAATCTTTATTATTCAGTTTTTTCAAATTACGATATGAAATCAAAACACATAAATCTTTATGTTAACAAGATTTACCGGTATACCTAAACTAGAGGCTCTAAAGAGCCCGTGTCGCTCACCTTGGTCTATGTGCATATTAAACAAAGGACACAGATGGATTCATGACAAAATTGTGTTTTGCTGATAGTGATGTGTTTGTAGATCTTACTTTACTGAACATTCTTGGTACTTAGAATTTTCTCTATCTATAATAAACTTGGACCTTTAGATACAGTGAAAAATATTTTGTAAAAATTTACAAAAATTTACCAAATTAGTGAAAATTGTTAAAAATTGAATAAAATGGGCAACAACTCCTTAAGGGGTCAACTGACGATTTTGGTCATGTTGACTTATTTCTAGATCTTATTTAGCT
Source organism: Mytilus galloprovincialis (assembly GCF_965363235.1). Lineage (NCBI taxonomy): Eukaryota > Metazoa > Mollusca > Bivalvia > Mytilida > Mytilidae > Mytilus > Mytilus galloprovincialis. Next base: position 38,287,226 of record NC_134850.1, on the reverse strand, counting down.
GAACATTATTGCTGTTTACAAGTTATCTCTATCTATAACAATATTCAAGATAATAACCAAAAACAGCAAAATTTCCTTAAAATTACTAATTCAGGGGCAGCAACCCAACAACAGGTTATCCGATTTATCTGAAAATTTCAAGGCAGATAGATCTTGACCTGTTACACAATTTTACCCCTTGTCAGATTTGCTCTAAATGCTTTGGTTTTTGAGTTATAAGCCAAAAACTGCATTTTACCCCCTATGTTCTATTTTTAGCCATGGCGGCCATCTTGGATGGTTGGCCGGGTCACCGGACATATTTTTTAAACAAGATACCCCAATGATGATTTTGGCCAAGTTTGGTGTAATTTGGCCAAGTAGTTTCAGAGGAGAAGATGTAAAAGATTACTAAGATTTACGAAAAATGGTTAAAAATTGACTATTAAGGGCAATAACTCCTAAAGGGGTCAACTGACCATTTTGGTCATGTTGACTTATTTGTAAATCTTTTTTTACTGAACATTATTGCTGTTTACAGTTTGTCTCTATCTATAATAATATTCAAGATAATAACCAAAAACAGCAAAATTTCATTAAAATTACTTATTCTGGGGCAGCAACCCAAAACCGGGTTGTCCAATTCATCTGAAAATTTCAGGGCAGGTAGATCTTGACCTGATAAACAAATTTACCTCATGTCAGATTTACTCTAAATGCTTTGGTTTTTGAGTTATAAGCCAAAAACTGCATTTTACCCAAGGTTCTATTTTTAGCCATGGCGGCCATCTTGATTGGATGGCTGGGTCACTGGACACATTTTTCAAACTACATACCCCAAAGATGGTTGTGGCCAAGTTTGGATTGATTTGGCCAAGTAGTTTCAGAGGAGAAGATTTTTGTAAAAGATTACTAAGATTTACGAAAAATGGTTAAAAATTGACTATAAAGGGCAATAACTCCTAAAGGGGTCAACTGACCATTTCGGTCATGTTGACTTATTTGTAAATATTACTTTGCTGAACATTATTGCTGTTTACAGTTTATCTCTATCTATAATAATATTCAAGATAATAACCAAACACAGCAAAATTTCCTTAAAATTACTAATTCAGGGGCAGCAACCCAACAACAGGTTATCCGATTTATCTGAAAATTTCAGGGCAGATAGATCTTGACCTGTTACACAAGTTTAACCCTTGTCAGATTTGCTCTAAATGCTTTGGTTTTTGAGTTATAAGCCAAAAACTGCATTTTACCCCTATGTTCTATTTTTAGCCATGGCGGCCATCTTGGATGGTTGGCCGGGTCACCGGACACATTTTTTAAACTAGATACCCCAATGATGATTTTGGTCAAGTTTGGTGTAATTTGGCCCAGTAGTTTCAGAGAAGAAGATTTTTGTAAAAGTTAACGACGCCGGACAACGACGGACGACAGACGACGGACGACGGACGACGGACGCCAAGTGATGGGAAAAGCTCACTTGGCCCTTTGGGCCAGGTGAGCTAAAAATACTTACTCCAATCAAATTCAAGAAGAGATTTTGAAAATTTATAATTTTCAATTCCGACTTCTAAAACATCATTACAGGAATCAATATTAATGAATACATTGAGGCTTGTCAGTATCTTCTCATCATAGACACAACAGTCTATAGAACTACAATGACCATTGATATAGCATCTAACAGGTCCATCTAATGGGTCTATGTTCATAATCTTTGGACAATCTGTAACATATATGCATGGTCATGATCAAAAGAGTATATAAAGTCAAAATTGAAAATATATAATGTAGAAATACTGCAAATAAATGTTTTATCTAAATTTTGTTTTCATCTTAGATATGACTTGTATGGTTTTTTTTTTCTTGTAGTTTATGTCAGAGGCATATCATGACTTTGTCAATTGTATTTAGATATGGTCTTGAGAATATACAGTTTGTCTAAAAATGGTAATATTGGCAATTCACAATTGTTGGGTGGATAAAACAATTTCTCGAAAATATGTTTGCTGATATAATTACACTTTATGTAAGAATCCTGGGTTTTGATTGGTTGATAGCCAGTGTATTTCCCACCAATTTACTGTAACCAAATGAATATCATTCATTTTTTAATGCCACCAGGGTATATGCTAAAAGGATATGCCTTTTTTACACTCTCTGCCGTGGTTTTTGCCAAAAATACTCTATCCGACTGGACGCTTGTAATGTCAGGATCATCAATGCATTTTTGAACATTAACATTCAGTGTAATTAAACAGATATAGCATATTCTTGAGGGGTATTTGCGAAAAATACCAGTCTTGAGAATAAATTTCCCTCACCTTACGGCTCGTGAAATTTAACATTCTCTTGACTGGAATTTTTTGCAAATACCCCTCCTTAACATGATGTTCATGATAAACTGGATGTTTGATATGAAGTAATTTACTTGTCAAAATATTGGTTTAAACTAAACATGTGCCAATTTTAAGGGAATTCCCATTTGTCACATAACTGTTGGTTGTTGTTTCTATATAATAATATGCAATTTTTGTTTTATTCATTTTTTTTAATTTTCATCATTTCTGTGTTTTTATAGTTTTGCAATTAGCAATATCTGTTTGCATATTTAGGGTTATTCTTACCAGTTATTGTTTTGACTTTATATCTGGGAAGCTGAAGTTACCACAAATGATCTCTGATCAGAAATATCTGTTTGCACCTTTCGGTTGTTCTAACTAATATCTGGGTACGATTTTCCAAATATTGAAAAAATAGAAAATTAATCATCATGAACTTGTACACCAAGTTTCAAGTTAAGGGGACCACAAATGATGTTTGGACAACAATTTAACCTGATATGTGACAGATGGAGAGATGTTTGCCAAGAATGTAAAACATAGTAAACACTAATATTGTAGGCAATCATACATTATGCTGGCTAAATCTGAATTGACCAAACCTTCTATATTCCATACACAATTACATACCTGACATTAAGATGTTATCTTCAAAGTGTTTTGGACATGAACTCTCTTTCATATAAAGTCCTATACTTGTTTCCTCAAGTAGGTGCAATGCAAGCTCTTGTTCAGAAATATCATGATGATTAAGCTTGGAGTTTCTCCAGTCATTGTATGCAAAACCTAAAATCATAAAAAAAATATGTAAGTTTGCACATTAGAGTAGATGCAAAACTTAAATTTGAGATGAAGATCATCAATAAATTGAAGTATAAAATTGTGACATGTCCTGATCATGGTGTTCTTTTGATTTGAGGGATACTGACCCACATATGACATATCAATATCTTTCAAATGTTAAGTTTATATTAAGCATGACAGTTTTTCACTTCACTAAAAACAATTCATGTAAAAAAGGAAAAAGAAAAAAAATGGGTTTTTATTTTATTCATAATCAAAATCACTATGGGCACATAAAAAAGATAAAGCAAAGGAACAACCCTGTTATTGCTGTTCTTCATCCTAAAGTCACAGTGAGCTCTTTAACATGGAACAAAAACTCTCACCTAGATGCAATTCTGAGATGGCCCCATTACCTTTTTGACAGGATTTTTTGTTAAATGCTGAGCATGATCATGTTCATCTGTGCATTAATTAATAAGTAAAGTATGGGATTATGATTGAATTCTACTAATACTTATATTAACTTTAATAGGCAAATCACAAAATGGGATCTTGTTTCTTCTTTATGGTCTTAATACATTTTAATCATAGTATGATACAAGAATGTATACTTACTTGGTATTGTATAATTTTGTCTCCAATCACATTTTTCTTTGGGCAGGTCAACATTGTCAAGTAGTGTTATATGTTGTAAACATGGTTCTCTTGATGACATACAAACTTCAAGTGTTACTGATAATCTATACTTCTTAGCAAAGTGTAAATAATTTATTTGATAGCTGAAATAAATAAATAAAACTTTGATATATATGATGTTCAATTGAGAATTTATATAAATACAAATTGTAATTAATTGGCTCTCTCTGTTTTTTTTTTTCTATTAGAAAAGAAGTTATGTTTAAATGTCTAAAATTAAATCTACAAACATAATCCCAAAGAATAGAACAAAGCTGTTAACATTTAAAAAGGGACATGAAATACAAAATGCAGATAAAGATAAAATTTTATGTTGATTTAAATTAATTGAATGTGTAATGCGAAGCTGTTATTTAAGTAGACAGTAACTTAACCTAGCGTATTTACTTACTTGAGTCTTAAAATTCCATTTAGCCAAAAAGACTTGTTCCTTCCCCATTGATAGCCAAAAAGCATCTGGACAAAGCGTAGTTTTTCTATTCCAACAGTGAACTTTAGGTTACAAGCATCCAGATCCAGAAACATGTTAAAAGATCTCTGAAGAACAGGAACTTCAACGCAACAGTTGATGTTACTGCATGTGTCACCCAGATGGCATATTGTTGTTGATGGAAGTGCTGGTAAACTGATAGATGCCAAACATTCTAAAAATATTGCTTATTTTGTCACAGATTGGCATTACAGGCATTTCAGTTTTAAGTATCTTAACAGACCATCATATAGTATTATTTGACATAAAATCTTAATGCCTATTATTACAAATATTATTTTTTTACTACAGAATAAATCAAAGACTGCTATAGTTTCAATGAATAAAAATGCTTTACAATAAAAAAAAAAAAACAGCAAACTCTATGCAATAAAAGAAAAAAGAATATGTTTATACATACTAGATTTCCAGCTGTCTGAGTGTACTGTGTTGCTTTTACATTCATTTGAGAAATACCTGGCAATGTCCAAATCATTGTTTAATTTCAGAAGTTCAAGACTACTTAAATTTCTAGAATTAATACTTCTTTCATACTCCCAATCTGAAAGGTCAAAATCTGCAAAAGAAACAATATATCTCTAAACAACAGTAGACATGTCTTTTATTTCACAAATTATTATACAAGACATTTTTATCTTTTCTCAAATTGATGCCTTTCCAAATTGAATCAATGTGTGCTTAATGGCTTTAACAGTCACTGATTCAAAAGGTTCATTTATACAACCATTGCCTTGTAAAAAGACGAGCGTAAATCAGCTTTATAATATCAGATATATTTGACAGTAGTAAATGAACTTATCAAAAGGAAATCAAAAGAACAAATACATGGATCAATTTGTTTTCTCCTTTTAATTCTTTATTTTAGAAACACATTCTAATATACTCATATGGTTAAATCTTTTGAACTTTTACTTAATCTAGGAATTTTTTGTTGTTAACTTTTAAAAATTAATTCACTGAATTGCCTACCTGCAATTCGGAAATCATTCTGCAAATGTCTTAGTTGTTTAGGTAGTCTTGTACTCTTTAGTATAAAAGTATTCCAAGCACATGGTTTGTAACTTTCCCAACAAACAGACAATTCTAATGTTACCAAGTATTCATTTGAACTTAGTAAGTCATATGTGTTGTATCTGGGGGAAAAAATGAACATTTTACACATGAATTGATTTATTTTCAATTAATATCAAATATATGTATTAAAAAAAAAAAGAATTAAAAAAAAGAGATGGATGGTAAAAATCATTTCAGAAACTGTCTAAATACCCCTTTAACATTTTTCTTGTAAGAAAGAAATTTTAGCAAATTAGAAACTATTGCTTTAACACATAAAATGAAAATGAAATGAGAAAGGGGAACACATCATTTCAGAAACTGTTCAAATATCCCTTAACTGCTACTTCAGGTAAAAAATATTTCTTTTGTTTCTGTAGAAGAGTTGTCTTGTTGACAACCATCTCCTTATTTTTGTATAGTCCAAAACAGTTTTCAATACAAGACTATTGTTTTTAAGAATTGAAATTCAAGCAAAAATGATGTAAATCAAACATACTTTAATCTGAACACATTAAACAATCTCAATTCATGATCAGCACCTGAAAAAAAGATAAATATTATCCATTAGTCTTTTCAATATGCTGAACAAAAGTAGATAATTTAAAAAAAAAAATTCACTGGCATAAAACAGACATAATAAAAGAGGCAATATTGTAAACATTTTTAAATGTTAAGTTGCTGTCTCTCTGCAATATTCCTTTTTTTGAAGGAATGCATGTTATATCTAAAAAGAATTGAATCATAATTTTAATCCTGTTCTCTTTTATAGAAATGTGGCATCACTGAATTATGACCTTATTTTTATATGCGATGAGTATCAGATTGTTTTTCTATCTGCCTTTCTTATTTTTTTACCATGGTTTTATCTATTTATAAAACTAAAAGATGTGTGGTCTTTGATTGTCCCCTTCTCTAGATCTTATATCCCCTTAATAATATACCAAAATTAAATCCCAGAAAGGAATCCAAAAAGGTATGCTCTCCAATTCTAATCTCAAGTAGTTGTAAATCCTGGTTAAGTCCTAGATACACTTCAATGGTTTTCCTAATGGACTCCAGATTCAAACAGCAAGATATTTCTGTGCAGCTACTTTTCAGTTGGCAAACAAGTGGATATGATGTAATATTTGGTAGAACTGTATCTTCAATACAATCTACAAAATAATATAATTGTTTTAAAGTTTATCAGGTTAAACACAGAAATATTTTTTTTCAATTTACTAAGTTCCATCATTGAATATGTCCAGTAAGAAGATTAAAACAGTTTTTTATAGTTTTTTTTAATCTCTGACACTAAAATCTATATAATGACATTCCACTTAGTATTACTTTACAGAACTCTTAGTTTCCACAGTAAAGGTAAATCAAAGTGCTTGTAAGCACTGAAAGGTAAAGCTTGGTTTAAATTATCAGTAGGAAGTCAAATAAATAAATATTGCATTGAATAAAGCAGTGGCTGAAGTTAATTCAACTAAAATTCTGGACAATGGGAGATAACTCCCACTTTTTAAAGATGGCTTTAATAATGACATCATTTATATTTTTAGAACAGATACTATATTCCTGCACCTTGCAAAAGTTATATGCTTTTTGTCGAGTCTGCAACTTTTGTTGCAGAAAGCTCGACATAGGGATAGTGATCCGGCGGCGGCGGCAGTGTTAGCTAACTTCTTAAAAGCTTTTTATTTTAGAAGGTGGAAGACCTGGATGCTTCATACTTTGTATATAGATGCCTCATGTTACGAAGTTTCCGTCAGTCACATGTCCAATGTCCTTGACCTCATTTTCATGGTTCAGTGACCACTTGAAAAAAAAGTTCAAATTTTTTGCAATGTTGAATTCTCTCTTATTATAAGTAATCAAGTAATAGGATAACTATATTTGATATGTGCGTACCTTGCAAGGTCCTCATGTCTGTCAGACAGTTTTCACTTGACCTCAACCTCATTTCATGGATCAGTGAACAAGGTTAAGTTTTGGTGGTCAAGTCCATATCTCAGATACTATAAGCAATAGGGCTAGTATATTCAGTGTATGGAAGGACTGTAAGGTGTACATGTCCAACTGGCAGGTGTCATCTGACCTTGACCTCATTATCATGGTTCAGTGGTTATAGTTAAATTTTTGTGTTTTGGTCTGTTTTTCTCATACTATATGCAATAGGTCTACTATATTTGTTGTATGGAACGATTGTAAGGTATACATGTCTAGCGGGCAGATGTCATGTGACCTTGACCTCATTTTCATGGTTCAGTGGTCAAAGTTAAATTTTTGTGTTTTGGTCTGTTTTTCTCATACTATATGCAATAGGTCTACTATATTTGTTGTATGGAACGATTGTAAGGTGTACATGTCTAGTGGGCAGATGTCATGTGACCTTGACCTCATTTTCATGGTTCAGTGGTCAAAGTTAAGTTTTTGAGTTTTGGTCTTTTTATCTAATACTATATGCCATAGGTCAACTATATTTGGTGTATGGAAATATTTTATGATCTTTATGTCAGTCGCACAGGTTTTATTTGACCGTGACCTCATTTTCACGGTTCATTGCACAGTGTTAAGTTTTGTGTTTTGGTCTATTTTTCTTAAACTATAAGTAATAGGTCAACTATATATGTTGTATAGAAGCATTGTTAGCTGTACATGTCTGCCTGGCATGGTTCATTTGACCTTGACCTCATTTTCAAGGTTCATTGGTCTATGTTTAGTTATCTTGGTTAATGTTAAGTTTATGTGACAGTTGTTATAAAGCTTAGCTTTATACTTAGGACTATCAACATAATATCAATGATTAGTATAGAAGGCGAGACATTTCAGTGTGTGCACTCTTGTCTTGATAGGAGTAGCATTATTTTGTGACTGGAACAATCTAAGCATATATGACAGTGACCAATTTCTGAAAATTTTCATAGATAGGATATATAGAATGTTATGATCAATGTACTATATTTTGTATATCAAAAAGGTAGTGATAATCCTTGGAAGTTTAGATATTAAGTCAGTAACATAGGGTTACCACCCCCCCCCCCCCCAAAAAAAAAAAAAAAAAAAAAAAAACCACAGATATAAATGAACCAAGGTGAAATAAATATTCCTATTTGAAATAGTGCCCTACCTTTTATCCAACCATTGCCATCCACTCCATGCATGGCCATATTACAAGTATCATTAGTAATGTATCTTGACAACCCTGTTTGTTCAAGAAGTTCAGATACATAATGTTCAGGTAAGATGGCATCTGATGTCAGTTTTCTTTCTCTATTCCACTGTTCTAAAGAGAAATCTGAAAACAAAGAGATAAAGATGAGGTCTATGACCATCTGAACTTTGCCGGAGGATGATGCTTAACATCAAGAGGCTAATTAAATATTAAATGCATATTCAAGACGATCTAAAATAAGTTTGTTCATTTTGTGGTTTTTCTATGTTATGTTTTGTGTACCGTTGTTTGCAGTTTAAAATTGTCTTTTCTTTTTTACCATGGCGTTGTCAGTTTATTTTCTACTTTGAATATCCCATTGGTATTCTACATCTCTTTTTTCCTTAATAATTTCAAAATATAAATACATTAAACCTTTTTAAAAGGACACTGAGAAGCCAATAGAAACAATTATTAGTACTTTAACAAGATTATATATTTATATGTATTCCAGCATTATTGATGAGTCTTTTGTAGCTATAGACTAGACATGGCATACAAAATTATAAGCCTGTTATCTTAAATCAGTTTTTTTTTTTTTTTTTTTTTTTTTTTATATAATATCATCCTTATTTTACCTTTGGTCTGGAAAACTGTATCCACTTGGCACAGAGGTTTGGGAAACACCATATCTTTCAGGAGAGTTGTTACAAATTCACATGACCTATTTGATTCTATGCAAAAGCTGAATGTTAAATTCAGAACAATCCTTTCTAGATTAGGAAGATCTTCTATGGTATACCTGTAATATCAAACATTTTAAGATGATCGAATTGACCAGTAGCACAGCTGTTTTTATTTGACTATATCAAATTTCATTTAAAAATGTTTTTCCTTTTTTAATAAATAATTTGAATGGTTGATGTAATACATGATTTTTTATTTTTTGTAACCATTTAAAAAAGTGGCTGTTAATTAACTTTTCAATAATATACTTTATTGCTATGTACTCCTCTTACAGTCTTAGTTGGTCCAAAGTAAATTTGAATGTGCTATGTCAGGGTCAGGAGTGTTCAATAATAGTGTGAGATTAGATAAAACTGATCTTCAACATTCTGGCAGAGATTATTAAAATATGCTTTCAATACAGTTATTTTCAATATATCTTTGAAAAATATATTGACCTGATACTGGACAGACAAAACAGATGCATGGTCAGAAAACATAATGCCTTCTACTTTTGTAAGCAGAATATAATGTATTATTAAATTTTCCAGGTATTAGTGTTTTTGATGATAACAAATGGATAATTTGAAGTTGTTGAATTGTTATCAGCTTTACTACTGTAATAATGAAGCATACATACTTCATTCTTGCCAACCCAAGCAAATTGAAATGTTCTGTTTCTCCATAGGTATAATCCAGCAGGCTATACTTGTGGTACATTTTCTCTATCCCAACAGTTACACTTGAATGACAAGTATCTACATCCAGATAAAAGCTAAATGTTGTGTTAAGCAGTGGTATCGCAGCACAACACTCTATTTTTGTACAGGACTCAAAAAGTTTGCAAATAATGTTGTCAGGCAATGTTGGTAAGGTTATGTTATGTGGACATTCTGTAAAAAAAAAGTACATATATCTCATAGAAAAACACTTAAATTATAAACATAACAATACCACACAAGAAAATAAAATAATTGATTACATTCAAGACATTTGAAATCTGGTGGATATCCTTGGCAATAATACAACTACCTCCTTATTTTTGCCATGAAATTCAAATATATCATGACAAGTCAAAAGATTACTGCAACAAAACAACTTTGCTTATTTTTTTTTATTTTAGACAAAATCTGGAGAACATGTGGACATTTATAAATTATAAGTCCTGTGAGGTTATCTGAACACAGAATGATCAAAATCTACAGAAGCTTACCAATTTTCCATTCATTCTGATATGATTTATCCATCCAACATGGAGGATCAATTTGGTAAGCAGCTACATTTAGGTCAGACAGTAGCTGTTTTACTGTGTAAGCATGCAAAGGAGAGACGTTAGGAAATCCTTTCTCAGTCAACCAATTTTGTAGATAAAAATCTGAAAAATCAAAAAATTAAAAGGAAAATGAAAACCTAAAGCTTTGCTTCTGCAGGATGTTTGCAGGAGGCTTTTAGAATGTAAATGTGAAAATACTTTTATAAGTTGCATAATAGATTCATTCCTTCGAACTGAGCAACTAGTCAAAAAACTTGTCAGTGTTTATTTTTTTGTTGGTGTTGATTTGCAGATCTTTTATGCTCACTGTTGAATATAATCTTCTTCTTTTTTCAAGTTGGACAATTTAGAACTTGGTATATTGTATAGAAATATGTCTATTGTTAAAGACTGTAAATATATTAACCTGTGGATAAAAAAAACCCATCAAAATACATTACACTTACTGCTTATAAAGAAACCAGTATTCCAGTTACATTTTTGTTTTGGCAGTTTATATTGGTTGAAAATCTGGATAGATAATTCACAATGTATAGAACTATCAGCCTCCATACACACACTCAGTGTTAAATCTATCAGGTACTGTCCCTCAGCTGTTAAATCCACTATTCTAAACCTGCAATGATCATTAAGATGAAAAATGAAATTTTGAAATAAAACACAGGTAATTATATAAATTTGATAAAATTTTATAATATTCAAAATGAATCTTTTAGTTTGATGAGAGTACAATGTTTTATCAGGATAGAAGACATATTGAGATCACCCCAGTTTTTGGTAGGGTTCGTGTTGTATCTTCCACTCTTAAAAATAACATATGGTCTCATATATTGTGGATTGATCTTTGTTTTCATGGATTGAGGAAAAATCATATTTTTGTGGATATTTGATTTCCTTGTTTTGATTAAGGAAGCTGGCCTGTCGTGTTTTAGATTTTTTGCCAGATTTTCGGAATCCTCTGGTGTTATCCATTTGAATACCTTGAAAATATTTGCCCGGTGACCCCCATTTTTCTTTTTGTGAATCTTTTACATGTATAATGATCAGCCATCTGTATAAGTCTTATAAAATTTTAATTATTTTTTAACAGTTTTTGAGAACTTCAACTTGTCAATGGTAAAGCTATGAAAAGTCAAGAGAGAATATTCTCCAGCCAAAATTTCAATGACTATTATCTCGAAAACAAGCACGGAGACCTATAAATTATTTTTGGCCTTTGGATTCCTTTATTAATCCCCTATCTATATAAACTAGTTTTTTGAAAAGTTAATTACTTTGAAACCGAGAAGCGAACTCCCTTAAGTCTGCATACAAGCCTATAGAAAATTCATACTTAATTATTGATCATTTAAATTTGTTTTAAATTTGTGGTTCACCTATCCCCAAAAAATCATAATCAAAGAGCTGAAAGCTCTGAAGAAAAATGACGCCACTGTCTCTAATATTGGGATAGTTTTTATGCAAGTCTTGATTTTCACATACCGTAATTAGTTTAACAATGCAACATGTATCGTGAGCATATAATTGATATTCGTATATGTGTGTGTGTGTGAAGTGAAGGTGACAACTGGCTGGTTTTTTAAGACAAATGAATAGGTCAAGACTAGCTGAATTGTACAAATAAATACCGTAGAAAGGCTTGTATATTTCTCACTGGTACATAGTCTGAATCTGGGTCCGTTCGCTTCCATTCACGTTTGCGTCCACTCATTTTCACCCCTGTCACTTTCACACCCTACATTGTTCGCACCCAATCTTAATTGGTTTTGTGTTTAATAACTCTGTAAGCAAGTGTTTTCTTATAAGTATAATTGTTGTCATTGTCTCAAAATAAAGTGAGACAGCAATTTTTTTTTGTGTTGAATAAATCTTAATCATGTTTTGGATAAGGTATTGCTAAAAATAATAATAATCCTTTCTAAATAAAGTGGTATTTTGTCAACGTTTTATTTTGTGTTGAATAACTCTTAATCATGTTTTGGTTAGTGTATTGCTATAACTTGTTTCATTGACTTGTTTCAAAATGAAGTGAGATTCTGACTATGTTTGTTTCTGCGTGTTGAATAAATTTTATCATGTTTTGGTTATATTAGTGGATTGCTATGTTTTATTGTTTCGTTGTTTCAGATCAATGGGACCAAGCTGTTAAAAACAATTATCTTTTGTGTTTTTTCCTTTTAAATCTTCAATGTTTTACTCATACCAAGCTATAAATACATTCAGTATTTACACCAAAGCAATTTAAAACAACAACCATGATTTTCCAATTATTCAACTTGAATTTGAATTAAAATTGGGCGCGAATGAGTAGAGTGTGAATGTGCGAACGTGTAGGGTGCGAAAATGTATTGGGCACAAACAGACCTGATACCACACAGTCTGAACCCCCTTCTCCCACAAAATATTAAGTAAATAATCTTTTTGTTACTGCTATCAAAGGTCGAATGAAACTCAGATAGTTTCAAACATTTGTCAAAAAATTCTAGTCAAACTGGCACCTAGTTAAATTGGCACCTGGACAAATCAGCACCTGGTTAAAATCGACACCTGATATAGTCAATTCGTCACCCATGTTAAATATATATTTTTAACAGTATTTTACGCAATAGGGTAAAAATAAGAAAGGGGTTGCCAGAATTTTTTTCAGTATTTAAGCAAAAAGAGTTAAATACTAACTTTCACATTTTTGGGTGTTCATGTACATTTTGTATATATTTATTTTTCTCAACTAATGACTTTTTTGGTGTATTTTTAATGATATATATATATATGAATAGTCCAAATAATTATTACGTCTGGCAAGGCTTTTTAATTTTATTCTGGAACACCTTCCTATAACCGCAAGGCTATGTTAATTTTTTTTCTGGGACGCCTTCCTACGAACGTCGTATGAAGGCGTCCCAGAAAAATAATAAAATAGCCTTGCCAGACGTCATAATTATTTGGACTAATACATGAGATATTGTGTATTTTTCTGCATTATTTCAACCAGTTGAGCATTTTACAGGATTGTTGGTTTAATGCTGTTTAAACTTTACTGAAAGACAAACACCTTAAATTTGCTAATTATTTGGCATGAAAGTTTGATTTATTGAAAGGGACTCATAGTTTTCCATTTTATTTTAATAATTGACTTGTTTTTACAATTACACAAATTGTCTAATTGTTAAAACAACAGCTTTTGTAAGGGCTTCGTTGTTTACCTTTATACACTACATATTCACTTTCGTTTCGTGGTTTACCAAAATACACAACAACATATTCACTATGTACTTGGTAACAGTAATTAATTAATTGAATAGAAAATATTATAACAAATATTATTGGATGCCGAATTGACGTCGAATAGGTGCCGATTTGACTAGATGCCAATTTAACCAGGTGCCGACTTGACTTGTACGTTTCAATTCCTCTGCGATCGTTTGCGGTATTTTCTTGAGAAAACCTATTTTCCATCATCAAAGAGAAGAAGAAACTGCTTTAAAATGATTCTGGAACGCTTCATGATTGTTAAAATAAGTTTAATTCACTCAAAAACAATTTTAAAACTTGCGATTAAACAGGAAGTTTCCAAAGCACGTGTAAAAGAAGAAATTAACCGGTGAGAGTGGAAATCCGTATATGACAGATATCCCTATAGTACGACTTTGAAAGTAAAACAGTTCAATCCTTTTGTAAAACAATCTTTAATATACCTATCACATTAATGTTTGAAGGGTCTTAAGCTTATTCAAACCATATAAGTCGGTATGAAACACCAAAACGGAATGAACAATAACCGATTACGTTTTGTAGTTTACAAATTTTAAAACTGGTTCCCGTCAAACTACAACACTTTGTTCGAGTGTAGTGGAATACAAGCAAAAACCAGTGTAAACTGGGTCCTGGCTGAATTAATACTACACAATGATGCATAATGATAACACAAGCAGATTCCAGTTTGTATGGAAAATAGGAAATACGAAACCAAGCGCGGTAGGCAGAGAAATGTAATGAAGTTCAGGTCGGCAGTTATGGAACAATGACTGCGTCATTTTCCAAAAATGAGTATCCCACAATTCATAATGAATCAACAGTACTATAATTTAGTATACATACTCCATTCTAACAAATCCAAAAAGCCAGACCTGGTCATGATATCCCCATTCATAGTCAAACAACCATTTACTGAACTGCAGTTGTTCAATGGCAACATTAAGCTTAAAGAGACAAGGATCTATGTTGATGAAAGTTTTAAATGATCGACCAATCTTCTCCAGTGTTATACAACAGTCTACTGTGTTACAGGAGTCACTGATGTGGCAGCCTACTGGTTGTATGTTACTGGGTAAAACTGCCATGGATTGATTACACTCTGTAAATACGTAATACATTAATGAATGCTTAAATAAAAGAACGATACATGTATCTACATTTTCCTGATATAAATATTTACTTCGACTAATCTTATGCCATCTTCAAATTTTAAAGTCTATTACATTGCTTTCAACCGAAGACTAAAGCATTTTATTCAATGTAAAGATAATATCAACCAATCATATTTGAGAGGTATGGAACTCAGAAATCACTTTATCTTTATTTCAATTTTTAATTTCAGACAATTTGATTAAATGTAATTTACGATGGAACAACAAATGAAGTACATTCCATAAAAGTTATAATTGTATTTAAATATCTAGACATATATAACCACTTCAACTTAAAAACTACTCACAGATGAAAAACTTAGATTGCTTTACAGCTGACTTTATTGAGTGTGTAGCCAAAGGTAATATCTTAGGTTAGCTTGCTTGTTAGCTGAACTGTGAAGTCATTGTTAGGTTTGATAAACTACCATACTTTTAGAGTAGACTAGTCTGACAGATAACAATCTATCTGTCTGTTGGACTTGGCTACTTTGAAAGGAGGGTAGCATACCTGACATTACAATGACTTCAAGCTAACCAAAGATTTTACCTTCAGCTACAAACTCATTGAAATCGGCTGTAAATTTAAACTTGTAGTGATCATTGATATACACAAGAGATCAGTATTGAAACAAATAAAAACTTTAGATTTAATCCCAGTAAAACATGGAGAGTGCTAGTACATCTTATGGTTATTTATTTATATCAATTTAATAGACCATTTACAACAGAGTTTTGTACTTAACCATTAATCCATCCAACTAAACTGCAGGACTCTTTTAGTAAAAAGTCTGTTAGACCAAGTGTTTCCATTAGGTCTGTCATATCATTCTCACTAAGTGTACTTTCTATGGTTAAACCTTTTCCCACCAAAAACATCATGTATGAAAAATCTACACAAGAAAAACAAAACATAACATGATGAAAATACTTGATAATAGAACAGATAAAGAACTAGTATTTCAATCTTAGCAAAGTTCTTAGTGTTCTTTATAGCAATGCACAATATTATGTATTTTTGCTGTTAACATTAAAGTAAAATGATATTGAAACTGTAACCACTGGTCACCTCCTCATGATTTAAATCTCTGTCAACAAATACACTTGCTTTGTGTCCACATATAGTTAAGATTCACCCTTGTTTTCACATTTACATTAATATAATTAAACAAGAAAATGTGTCTATAGGACAGAATGCCAACAAGCACAACCAACTAGACATCATCGAGATAAATAGCATATTGTTTATATGTGGTAAAAATATGTATTTTTACCATAGAACATTGGATTGTCAAAGTTTCTGACCTTGATCTTTGATCTAAAAAGTTGTACATACATTATGACACACCCTCTGGTGTTGGTTAATATAAATGTCAAGTATTAACTATAAATTCATAATGGTTCTGAAGATATAAAGCAGACATCATCTTTATATATGGTTGTCCACTGAAACCAAAGTTTATGACCTAGAACTTTGATCTAGGAAGTTGTACATACAATATGACACACTCTCTGGTATTGGGTAATACACATCTTAAGTATAAATTTTAAAATCTAAACATTTCTCTAGATATAGAGTGAACATGATCTTTACATTAAGACATGGGGTTGTCAACTGAAACTAAAGTTTTGACCTTGAACTTAGATCTAGATCATTTGATAAATGTACAAACATTATAACACACCCTCTGATATTGGTTACTATACATGTAAAGTATAAAGTAAGAAATTATCATGGTTCGTTAGATATAGCGTGGCCACAATTAGTTACAGACCAACAGACTAATCACTATAGGGAGAACAGCCATTTGGCGGAGCCTTATTATCAGATTTCTATGTTCAGTGAACTGTAATTCTGGGTCAAAATTCTTTTTTGGCATATATTTTCAACAGTTAACATCATTATGAACATGTGTATTTAGTGTCAAGTTATCAGAATTTTATGATAAACTACCTTATATCAAAACTTTAAAGCACTTACTTGGATCAATAAAATCACTTTTCCACTCACATATGGACTTGGGAAGGATGGTATTCTTCAAAATTGGTACTGATATTTCACATGGAGAATTTGAATTAAAGCAAATACTTAGATCAAGTGTTACTTCAAACTGTCTTTCTCCTGGAAAATCTTTTATCATAAAGCTATAAAAAAAAAAAATGTACAAAAAAATTAAAATTCAATGAATATAATTACCAATCAAACGACAAAGCTATGAAAACAACACATTTAATTTAAATACCAAAATGAAACTGATGTGGAAAACTTGCCAAAGAGACAACTCTCTACCAGACACCAAATAATGCATAAGTTGGCAGCTTATAGGTCACAGCTTGGCCTTTGACAATGAGCAAAACCCATACCACATAGTAAGCAATAGTATGTTTTGTACATAAATTAGGCTGTTAGAATTTTGGTTTGAACTGTTTTATATTGTCATTTCAGGGCCTTTTACAGCTGACTATGCTGTATGGGCTTTTTGCTCATTGTTGAAGTTAGTACGGTGACCTACAGTTATTAATTTCTGTGTCATTTAGTCTCTTCTGGAGAGTTTTCTCTCATTAGCAATCATACCACATCTTCATTTTTATATTTCATAGATTAACATACAAGGGTATCAAATGCATACTGTATCAGGGGCAGATAATAGTATACCCCAATTCAATATTTTATTTTCATCAAGTTGCTTACAGGAAGACCTTCATTCCAGTCTTATCTCAGTAGTATACTTGTACACTTGAGAAGTATAAAATGTAAAACTATGAACCAAAAGTATGACCAAAAAAAAATTATTTCAATGTATCTTTATAAATTATATTATCATTTTTTTTCAATAAAATCCATATTTTTTATCCAAATATTACTGTACACAAAATAAACATATAATACAGTTTGTTTAATTGAAAATCTATCAATTCCTATGACTATTAAAGGGAAAATTCGTGATTTTTTACTTATGGTTTAAATATGTTCATTATGACATAATATATATATTCACAAAGTTTTATCGCTATAATTGCAGTAATAAAGGAGAAATTCAATAATCAATGAAAAAATATTAACAACTTCCTGTAGGTCGTGACGTTTTCTCCTGGTTTTTGCATGCCGGGATTTAAAATACGATCATTAAAAGTCTTGGTTTTTAATCATATTTTAACGTAATCGTAAGCGCGTCGATGACTTCTGCTTTATCTAATAACCAGTCGATGATCAGAAGATAAAACGCACAGACGTGCAATTGTACATAGTCATGAGATAAATTTTCTATGTTAAACGTATATATTCAAATTAATTTTTTAGACAACACAAAATGTTATAAATTTATTTTTAATTAATGCATTTTCGGACTGATAAGGTGAACAATAATCTGTAAAGACAATATGTTGGTGTACTCTTAGTGACCTTTTACTGTCTCTGCTATGACTAGGTTTATACGATGTGTGTATTCACGGTTCTGTGGCAAAACTCGTAGATGGCTTGTTGAAAGGTAAATTGTTATTTGCACTTCGGTATCATGTTAACCACGCCTCTAGGACACACCTTGCCAGGTGTGACTGTCTATTCGGATCAGTGGATTATAAAACAAGGGAGCATTTAATACACACATTTAAAATACATATTCAAGTTGGTGACAAATGAAAATAGATCGCCGTGGAATTATTTAATTATAGTTGGTGCTATTATTTATTTGAATTCAAATAAATTAATTTACTAAGAAATAAACAATTTTCGGTTAAAGACGGAAAACTTAATTCATGTGTCAGAATGAAATGATATACACCTCTTGTCCTTGATTTATGTCTCATAAAAAAGGGGAACTTAGAAATTAAAAATAGCTTCACCAAAGCATTTTGATTGTCTTTATTAGGCAAAAAAATGTACGAGCATACTTACATTTAGACTTTTGAAACCCATGTATTAATTAAAATCTGAAACTATTTGAAGATAACTCTACCGAAGCGGAATATAATACGTACAAATAAAGAAAAACTACTGTTGTTTTTTAATCTTTGCACATTAATGATTAATTATTGTTATCAATAATATTGTTCATTTAATTACTTAATTAGTACCTAAAATATGTCTACCGCTTAGCATTAAATCTTGGTGTGGTAGGAAACGATTATTACATATAGATTATATTATTTGGATGAGGATTTGAGCTAGTCTATAAAAACACATTAATTAGTTAACATACATTCTAAACCAAATACAGTTGTTGTAATAAAACTTATATTTTAGTCATGCATAACTGATATTGACGAAATTAGAATAGTTCGTCCCTACATCGTTGTTCTTGAAACAATCATTATTAGTATACATGTAAGTTTCCTGACGTGTAAGCGCCATTGAGGATGAGCTCCAGAGAAAGCAGACTAGTAGCGTTTCGTTAGTTTGTTTGTTGGGAAAGGAGAGGAAATGCAACCAGTTGTACAGATAAACGACAGAATAACCATACAAGCATATATAGTCAACACAACCAGAAAGAGTTCCAATCGTTGGACGGGGAATATGAAGGCTTCCAAGAATGAACAAGTGACATGTCTAACTCTGAACAGTTAGAAAACAGACTATCGACATCGCTGGCTTGTTCTTGATATTTGAAACTGCATGCATATATACGTATACGTTTATGATAGTGATGAGTTCTTGCGTCTGACAAAAACTAAATTCCTTCAATCATGGTTATATCTTGCCATACGTTTATATTGGTTTGTTAGGGGATTACTCAAAATCGTTATTTAAACATCCTGTTTGTGAGATGTAGATTCATTTCAATACCAAATTTTTGTCTATATATTAAGATTCACAAGTTATAACACGGAGAAGCTCTGAAGGTACATCACTCCCATTTTGTTTGGGTGTGAACCATCGATGTTAACAGCAATATTAAAGAATAAGATGATGATGGTAGAAAGAACTATGGGCGTCATGTGGCAAATATTACATGCATATCGGACCATGAGTTGTCAATCTGTATGAAAAGATTTCGAATACAACCATATTATTGAGAAGGAATGTTTACATGCTATACTCTCGTACTAGTATTACAGGGTTCTTGTGGCGTTCACCTTAAATACACATCTTTTTAACGATGTTTAAAAAAAAGGCAGAACAATTTAATGTCATATTTCCCTATTTTTTTATCTCTTTTATCTGACAAGAATACCCCTATTTAGCGGACAAGCAATTTATTTTTAAAGTTAGTGTCCGTCCAGTGGCATATATAACAATTGTGATGACGAATTCCTTCCTTTGTTCGAGAACAATCTTATTGAAATATAAATCTGTGATTTTACTATGTCCACAACTTCGATGAACCGAAGCAAGTTATACATCGACCTGTATTTAAATCAAATTGGTTCTCTTCTTCTTTTTCTTTTGGTATACAATAGCCTATCGACATTCGATGATTACATACTGTTGGCATACGTGGACTAGGCTTTTTACAAAACTTTTACCCTAATTTATTCAAAATATTTTTTTTTTTCTTATGTTCAATGTATACATGTATATATTTTAGATTGCGCTATAGTTCCGTAACTTTCTACCCAGTCTTATAAACGAATCGTCGACAAGTGCGTTCATTTTATAAATCAATATTTCTGGTATGTTCCACTCTGTCCTTCACTATTGACAACGAGTATATATTACTTTTTATCCAAATTTACCCTTGGAAAAAATATTTAAATAGATTTTAATTTCATCAAATCTTATTTTTTTGGGTATTATTTATATTTTTATGAATAATATTCTTTACACCAGAAATGTTATTTATAAACAAGCGTATGAGTTTAGTAATGACAAGTAAGACAGACTTGTATATTATACATCTGATAGTTCAAAATGGAAAGTTATGAGTTATCGGCCGTGTACACTGATCAATACCTGCTGAAGTGAAACGATGCATGAACTTGCAAGCCAGACAGGAAATCGCTTGAATACCTGGACGTGTCACCTCACCTCACAATACCTTTGGAAGTAATACCTTTAGCCATTCTGGTGATCAGATGAGGGAAGATCAGAATTTATTTGAAAAAAGTTTATTACTTTAAAGAATTATGAACAAATTAGATTTTCGAAAACAATTTTCACGGAACACTTATTTATGATTTCAACTTCGACTTTTTACCTAATTCCAATATTTTAAAACGGTTTAAAAACAACAGACCATGGTAATTATAAAAAAAATAAGAATATTTTCCGTATCAAGTTAGTTAGTCAGATAAAACAACCGTACGAGTGACAAGATATCCACACGCAATTACGACTACATCGGTTACTGTCGTATTGGTCCTTTGTGGTTTATAGACATATCGTTGTTATTAATCGAGAAAGAAGACAAAATGGCTGAACGCAGAGAATTTATACTTTAAATTTAAAATCAATGGTGATCGCTCATCTAGCGGAATAAAACTTTGATATGTATGAATTTGAGCATTTTTATACAGAATGAACATAATATCAATTTTTGATTTTTTTGCGAAGTTTCCCTTTAAATATACTCACTATAGACCAACAAATCCATACAGTTTTATATGCTCTTGTTTGCCAAAGTTGTAGTTTAAGAGACTGATGTTAACAGTAAACTTTTCTATCCCTATGCTCATCCTTTTGTTACAGGGATCCAGTGTAAGATATGTATTTATAGATCTGCCAATCATTTCTACATTTGTACAGCACGTTATTCCAGTACAGAAGTCATAAAGGTGACAGGCTGTGGATTCATCCAATGCAATCAAAGTTACTTCCTTCTGACAGTCTGCAAACAATATCATAATTCATTTTTCTTTACAAATCCCATAAAGGAATGTTTGCATACATTTTAAAACTTCAGGCTCTACAAAGACTGAATTACTCAACTCGATTTATGCCAAATGCCAGCAATGACCAACCCTATCAGTTAACCTAGGTGTTTCAGAAGGGAATATCTATAAAAGTGTAACAAACCATGACATCTTTTTGACTCTGGTGGATAGTTCTTATTGACAATTATACAAATTCTACTTATTTGTATAAAGATGTAGGAAAATTTACAGCTTGTAATGGAATTAGCTCCATCTTAACATCATCTGTAACATTTTTTTTAACTGGATGAGATTTCATCCGGATGGAATTTTGCTTTACATAAGCAGTAACTTCAAGTGTCTTTCAGACCAGGGAAGTTAAACTTCACAAAGTATCTTACCTTTATTCCATCCCTTCTTTTTTGGGTAGTAAGGTAAATCACTTGGATCACACTGCCTCTGTAGGAGGAATGGGGCTACACCAAGATCCTGGAGAAGTACTGATGTTGTGTAAGAAGTCAATTGTACTCCATCAAAATTCAGTCCATTCTGTGATAAGAACTCTGTGAGTGTAAAATCTACAAATATCAAAATAAGTTTTTAGCAATTAATGATTCAACTCTACTGCAAGTAAAAGTGTGAAAATAGTTTTTTTCTGGTTTAATCTGTGAATGTTTTTAATCAAAATAAATCATCAGCAAAACAATAACATAGGATACCAGTAGATCTATATGTTGCAAACTGGTGCGCACAAAACCTTTAAATATGCATATAGGTTATCTGTAAATATACATAAAAAACTGCAATTTTATTTTAACTTCAACATTAAATTTTACAGCTGTACATACTTGGGTTCTTGAATCCTAAATTCACTTGACAGCTAGGTTTAGGAAGTTGAACTTCTTTCATCAAAGTTTGCTCAAACTGGCAAATACCAGTTGATTCTAAACATGAAGAAATATTCACACTGAGCACAACAATATTATCACTGGTCAGATCTTTTATTATGAAGCTAAAAGAAAAAAAGGTCAATATTTTAACAAATACATAGTGGAGTATTAATGAGGAATACTGTTTTCTATCTTGATAATTGCAAAAATGGGTTCAATGAAAAATTGACAACCGATACTTTACAGCAAAATCAAAATAGACTCTAGTGTCAACTCCAGCTATAATACATAGCTATAAAAGTATTTCATCATTATCTGTTTCTTCTTTCATTAATGAATTTGCCGTAGCAGTGGCTTCAAAGGCCAATTGATCTAAGTAAACAACACTGAGGTTGTAAGTTTGATTCTCACACTAGGCAGGTGAACTTGACTCCAATTTTAATTGACTTGGATTGTCATTTTTCAGGGTTCAGTGGTTCACTCAGGGCACTTCAGTTTCCTCCACCAATGAAAACTGACCACCACAAACTAGCACAATAATATTAAAAGTGGCTTTAAACACCAATCAATCAATCAATTTGTTTTATATAAAATACAACTTATCTCTTTTCTTCATACTAACAATGTATTGCATTAGTTGTGTCTGTACTATTTTACAAGTTTGCTTGCTTGTTTATCTCACAAAGTAAGAGTCGTAGCTTAGCTGAGTTCATATCTTTTAATTGTGTCTTTCTTATTATTTATCCTTAATATATATACCTGACATCGAATAACCCAAATAGAGAAAATTTCTTCCGAGATCCATATTCATAGTCAACCAATGAAAATTCAAGGGTTACTTCTTCCAGTGAAACAGTTAGTCGATAGTCACAAATATCCATATCAATACCAGTATTTACAGTGATGTTTAGGAGTGGGATATCAGTGCAGCAGTGTATGGCTGTACATTTATCAGGAATATAGCAAGAAGAATGACCAGAAATGGCTTCATTTAAACCGATGGCTGATGCACAATCTGTAAAATAATAACATAGAAAAAAGAAAACTCTCTATTTCTAGTTATCTTGCTTTTCAAATTTTTGAGTTTTGAGTGAATTTAATGAAGGTAATCCAAGAAAATCTCTTCACATGTACCAAATATATAAAATGTTATTTTAACAATCTATAGTAAAGTAAAATAGAATTAAGAAAAAATTATCTTTTGAATATATCACTTTATGTTAGTTTTCACATATCAAAGTTATGTTATGAGTGCAAAGTAATTTACTTTGTGTCTAAAATTTGAAAATTGAAAAACACAACATCAATCTGATGTATTATAAAATCTTAAGAAAACATCAATATAAATACCATTTGACCATCCATTATTGTGAACAGTAAAAGGTGCTGCATTTCTGTCACAAGATGGAGACTTCAAATAAGATGATACTCCTAGAGTTTCAAGTACATCTGAGGTTGCCATTTGGTTAAGCTGAGTCACTCCTTTTTCTGACATGTATTCAGAAACAGAAAAATCTACAATAAATTAGTAAAGCATCTATCTAATGAGAATTGATATGTTATATGTGTTCCCAATAAGAATTTTTAAACAAGGATACTGTACACTGTCAACACAAAGGAAGCTCTGGTGGTTTACATAGAGAACATCTCTCATAAAGAATAAATAAATACTATAATTCATTATTTTTATTCCAGAGATTAGAACAATCAAAACCTTGAGGAGCTGATTTTCCGGCTTTGAGAAGCATCATTCAAAATGTTGTTTGTTCTAAAAAAAAGTAATTTATATAATTTTTTTTATAATTCCTTATTCAAAGCAAATAATAACTGCACATTCCATTGAAAATTAGGGAATCACTGTAAAAAAAAAAAGATTTCTGACAAATTTTTACTTATGCACATTTAACTAACCTGGTATTTTGAATCGTTTATCCCAGTTACACAATGGTTTTGGTACTCTATTTCTGTCCAGGATGTGAAATTCTTGACAGGTTCCATCAGATTCCAAGCATACACTAGCAGTCATGGAAATAACATATTCTTGTTCGGCAGAAAAATCATTAATCAAGTATCTATAATTTAAGAATTAAAAAATGTTTACACCACTATAGGAAATAAAGCAGGTAACACAGCAAAGAAAACGTTCAACTTGCATTAACTTCAATTTTGAAAAAAAAATTGCATTCTGCAACTATTATAGTAAAATGCTTTATACCTCATATCAATATAAACTTTGTGTCAGTGCTGGGGGAAAAAAGTTGGTTATAGGGAAAGTTTAACATTGCTCGTTAACATTCCATTCTTAAGAGTAGGTGATGGGACCGACCAAAGAGGATGATGCCTGCAAAGACAGCCCTTTTATTGTCTAGTATACAATCTTGCTTTATGACCATAATCACCTTATTCCTGATGTGCTATATATTATGAAATCTTATGTCTTCAAGGGTTAAAAGAAGTACATTTAAAACGACTTGCCTTATTATACTGAAGATTGAATTTATATAGCAAATATGGGTCACATTCATATTCATATAGAAAGCAAATGACATCTGAGATTATTGCATGTGTGACTATTATATAATGTTTTATTTGAAGACATTAGCTTGCAAGACTATAACATAACATATCAAATTATAAGAATTACAAAAATGGGAAACCTACAAAAACAAGTTTCAAACTTACCTAATCCTGAGGACTCCATACAAATCCATGTCTTCCCATTCACCCCATTGATAACTGCTCAGCAAAATATCCATCTCCAATCTTTCTATTCCAATTTTAATGAGGTAGTTGCATGGATCGATATTCAAATAGAAATGAATAGATCTGTCAATTATTTCCACATCAAGACAGCATTGGACGTTGTTACAACTGTCATCTAAGTAGCATGTTATCACAGATGTGTCAAGCTGAGGCAGTGCTGTGGAGCTTGAGCTACAATCTGTAACGGATAAAAAAAAAAAATTGCTGCAAACCAGTTTTAATTATTTTTCCAGATACTTTATTTCGCTTTCAGACTTTTCCATCCCAATTCCTGGCGATTTAAGTTTGCAATTTTTTCAAATTTACTTGATATAGTTAGACAAGGAATGATCCTGGTTTAAAACATTTGCATTATTTTTGTTTTCTTGAAAGTTGTGAAAATAAATCACTTGCGAAAATATGTTGGTTTACAGTAGCTAAGATAACTTGAGGGTGTTCATGGTTGGCACAAATTATAATATTGTTTATAGTTTCCAAAACAGTATGATTAGAAAGCATTTTATCAAAATATTTAAGGTATTAAGTGTTTTTACTTAATAAAACAAATAATATGCCTTACCTGTACTCCAACCCTGGTACTGGGCAGCAAATATAGAGCTTGGATCATGTCTACTGCATTTCTCCTTTTTAAGAAAAGGTGCTATTCCAAGGGTGTCCAAAAGCATCAATATTGCATTTACAGAAAGTTTTTCAGATGTGTCTATATTCATATCAGTGTACCATTTTGATATAGACCAGTCTGAAAATTGAATAACATATAAGGTATATTACAGTTGATATATAAAAGCCTTTCAGTTTCTGTTCAACTAGCTAAGGGCTTTACTTCCTTGTTAAGTTATTTAACTTTAAACTTAACTATTACTTCCATGTTAAGTTAATTTAACTTTAAACTTAACTATAAGAACTAAATTACTTTTTTACAATATTTCAGTCCTTCATACGTTCATTCCTTACAAAATTTAATAAAAATTTAAGAGATCAGCTTTATATCTACATAGTTGTTCTGTAAATTTAAAACAATAACCTCTCAATAAACTCTATTACCAGTTATCATCATACTGTTTATAAAGGATAAAGGACTGATTTTGGCATCAAATTTCAGGTTCATATGATGAAAGATTTTGGACACTTTTTAAACCTTATGTGTCTATTTTAGTTGATTCAATAAGTTTGAGTGAAAGATTTTATCTGATTTAGTCATTAAAAACACTCCGATTCAAGCTTAAAAATGAAAAATCTATCAAATATGCCAAAAATGTCACTTTTCAGATAGTTTTTGTCAAAAATGAAAGTGGCCGAAATCCGTGTTCATTCTCAACAAATATGTTATGTATTATCATCAAATACAACTTACCTTTCAATAGTAAGAATGAACACAAATGCGGCCACTTTCATTAAAGACGGAAAATGTCAAAAATTTAACTTAAATGCTGAAATTGTAAAGATTTCAGTAATTTAGCATGACTTAATGATGCTAGTACCCAATAGATGTGCACTGTATTGTCAAAAACAGCATGTAGCAGAAGCATTCTACTTTCCAATAAATAACTAAAAGTTTACATTTAATATTTTTGTAAAACTGCTATATTTTGGGGCCAAAAAGGGGTCTTACTGGACCTACTCCTTTTTGAGTTAGAACTATTTCAACCTATCTTATTAAGCCAAAGAAAAAAATACCAAACAAATGAGTAAATAAAATAAAAGCAAAATAAGCAACTTTGGGGCTTATACAAATCTTGTTGAATCATGCTTACTTGTGTCTAAAAACCCTTTGCTCATGTCACAATGGCCCTTTTGTAATTCAGTCTGTGAAAAAATTGTAGCCTCAAAAGCACATGGACCACCATCATTGAAGCAAACTTTAAATTCCAAATCCATATAGTATACTGACAATCCTTGAAAGTCTGTGATTTTGTAGCTGCAAAAAGAAAACTTTTATTCCTACCAGGATCTTTGAAACTATTCACTAATTGGATAAGAAATGTATTGAACGTGTTGCAAGTACACTATAAATGATTTCTTTCAACAAAAACGAAAAATGACATAACATCTAAGGGT
Organism: Mytilus galloprovincialis; assembly: GCF_965363235.1. NCBI lineage: Eukaryota > Metazoa > Mollusca > Bivalvia > Mytilida > Mytilidae > Mytilus > Mytilus galloprovincialis. Next base: position 38,259,827 of record NC_134850.1, on the reverse strand, counting down.
AATTCAATTTTAAGTTTGCATCAAATACATAAATTATACATTTCTGATTATATACCTTCAAATTATAAACTTAAATACCTGATTTCAATTACGTTTCCAATATGAAAATGCTTCTGAATCCCAAACTCAAAATCCATAAGGAAAACTTCGTACTGATATTTTTCAATACCAATATTTAGTTTATAATTACAAGGGTCTATCTTGAGAAAAAAGTTCACATTTCTATTTATGAAATCTATGTCAGCACAACAACTAAATCCAGTACAAGTGTTGTCTAAGTGACATGTTATTGATTCAGGAAGGGCGGGAACTGTCACATTTGCTGAACATTCTGAAAAATTAAAATTTAAGCAGTCATTTAGAATCTACAGAATAACACCACATCATCTTCTATTTGTTTAAAATCAGGGGTCTGTAGTCCAAGGTGATTTCTATAAATTATCATACCATATGACAGTGGTTATACTCATTGAAGCCAATAAAATTACTTGTAGTTTGATCTTTGATCTTTGGCAGATAGCTGTCTCATTTGCAATCACACTTGTAAGTCTTTGATTGATTCATCCATATGATTGGTAAGGATGACTGTTTTAAATCAATATAATTTACCCTGCAACCGTCAATATCTATTTTAAGTGTCAATATAATTTACCATGTAACCGTCAATATTTATATTATTACAGACATTCTTACATAAATGTAACTTTTTTCAACTAATGTTATAACCTGAATTCCATCCATGGTTGTGGTCAGTTTTGTATTTATCAGCTGACTGGTCACATGTTGGATTCAAAAGATAATCAGCCAGGTCCAGATCTTCTAATAGCTGTGATATCAGGATTGGAGGTAACCGCTTCATGGAACTACTTAGTCCTTTATCACTCATCCAGTTATTAATGTTAAAACCTGAAATACATTTTTTCTCTCAATTCTTTTTGTACTATTTTTTTCAAATTTTAGCCATCTTGTGAAAAATTTGCAATATTTTAAGCATTTCAGTGACTCTCACAACTGCTCATGATCAATTACTGGAAAAACACAATGATACCAAGTTGGAAAGAAAACATGCATGCTACAGAAAAAACACCATATATGTTTATTGACTAACCTGGAATGACAAAGTCATCAGACCATGAACATGGTTGTTTTGGTATACTAACACCATCCAAAATGTCAAATGTGTATCTACAGTCTCCATAAGTCTCAAAACAAACACTGATCTTAGCATCAATCAGATAGATGTTCTCAACTCTAATTTCTTCTATCCTAAACCTATTTGAATACACAAAATAACTTAACAATTACTTATTTAAGAACTTTAATGTCTTATTGAAAGATGGCATCATTTGCAGTTCAAAAGTATTTATTCACAAGAATTAAATGTTAATCATTTGTCCATACAAGAATAAATTGTGGGGTCCTCAGTGGCACAAGTGGTTCATCAACAGTATCACTAACATGTCAACAATGAGGTTGTGAGGTCAAACCCTGCACATGGCAGGTGTGCTCAACTCCAATCTTAATTGACTAGGGCGACAGTTCTGCTGCTGATGATTGGTGGTTCTCCCAGGCACTCTGGCTGATGATTGGTGGTTCTCCCAGGCACTCTGGCTGATGATTGGTGGTTCTCCCAGGCACTCTAGCTGATGATTGGTGGTTCTCCCAGGCACTCTGGCATTAAGCACCAATCAATCAATCAATCTATTAATTAAATCTAATTTCAAGTGTCAACTTCTGCATGAAAAATTTAGTGTTATTTATAAGTATTAAAATTAACACAACCTCAATTGAAACCATACCCTCAAGAGAAATAATTTTCAATGCATTCAGTGGCAGATCCAGCTATTTGAAGGGGGGGGTCCATTATATGTCCCCATTCAAATGCATTCATCATCCAAAAAAAAGGGGGGGTTCCAACCCCCGGAACCCTCCCCCTGGATCCGCCACTGGCATTGCAAGTATAGTCAACCACACATCTATTTCTTATTCCGTCTAAAAATAATCAAAACATAATCAGTTTCTCGTAATTTCATCAACTGTATATACTTACACTAGTCTGACCATATTTCCTAGTGATACAGTTTTCCATGTTTTAAAAGTGTAGTCAAACAAGGACTCATTGATGACAAGTTTCTCAATTCCAAAACTGAGTTTGTAGGCACAAGCATCTAACAAAACATGTGTTTGAAATGTTGTTTGAAGGAGAGATACCTCCATGCAACATTGTAGTCCTGTACAGTAACTTGGTAAACGACAGCTTACGTATACTGGTAGGTGAGGAAGTGAAATATTCTCTGGACAAGCTAAAATAAAAAATAAAAATTGTCAAGAACTGCACAAATATCAAAATTATTCATGCATGTTTCATTCCTGTCTTTCCAAAGAAAAAGAGAAAGTTTCATGTTTATATTTTTTTCAAAAGCTTTCCTTTTCAGATTGATTGAAAAAATAATGCAACAGCAAAAAGACAACTATATCTTTAAAAACAAGAATGTGTCCATAGTACATGGATGCCCCACTCGCACTATCATTTTACATGTTCACTGGACCGTGAAATTGGGGTCAATACTTTAATTTGGCATTAAAATTAGAAAGATCATATCATAGTTAACATGTGTACTAAGTTTCAAGTTGATTGGACTTCAACTTCATCAAAAACTACCTTGACCAAAAACTTTAACCTGAGCTTCACACTATCTTCTTTGTTCAGTGGACCATGAAATTGGGGTCAATACTTTAATTTGACATTAAAATTAGAAAGATCATATCATAGGGAACATGTGTACTAAGTTTCAAATTGATTGGACTTCAACTTCATCAAAAACTACCTCGACCAAAAACTTTAACCTGAAGCGGGACGAACGAACGGACGAACGAACTGACAAACGGACGAACGGAGGCACAGACCAGAAAACATAATGCCCCTCTACTATCGTAGGTGGGGCATAAAAAGTTCAAGTATTTAGTGGTTTATTATTCCTGCAAAAATTTAACTAGGATTTCAACAACATACAAATTTCCTATATGCTTATACAGTACGCGTAATTTGATAAAAATAAACCAACAAGATATCAATGAAGTATCAAAAATGAATAAAGAAATCTACAGGAACTCTTCTTTCAACAGGTATAGATTATGACATTTTGATTTTCCTAATCTTATCTTTAGTATTATACCTAAAGTATTCCATCCCAGACTGTCAGTATTGTATGTTGAGTGAATACATCCAGGATCTTTCAGATATCCTGATATTCCTAACTGATGGAATAACAGGTCAACTGTGGACTTTGGTAATGTTTTTGAAATAACTACATCTTGCTTTTCTAACCAGTGTGTCAAAGAAAAATCTGAAATCAAAAGTACTTGGACATTAGTTGTGATTAACAAATTACATTGATGCCATAGTTCCATGTGGCCTTTGTAGTTCTTCTACAGTTAACAGCAATCTTCATACATTGAGGTTTAGGTTTCAAACCTAGTATGGGGTAAGATGCTTTTGACTCTGATCTTGAGTGACTAGGATTGCCAATTTTCCTGTGGAAAGTTGTTGTCTTTTTCATGGTACTCAACCTTTCTATATCAATACAAACTGGCCATATTATATCCAAGTGTGTGCATATGACATAAAATACAAAAAAAATATCAGAATATTTCCCCATTCATGAGCAAAAAAAATGTGAGGAAAGATATAAACATATATTACCTTTTACAGAAAATCCCTCATTTAAGTCACAAAGTGGTTTTGGTAGTTTTGTATCCTGAAGCACTGTTTGTTGAATGATGCATCCAATTGACTCTAAACATAAACTCACGTTGACATTAACAACAAATACTCCTTCACTTGGGAAATCATAGATCTGGTAACTAAAATAACATAAAAATATATAGCAACGAGAGCTGAGATAGCAACTAATGCCACATAATCATTTTAATATGTTAGCTTAATAATTATTATCCCAAAAGTACTTGTTATTCAAACAAACAAAAACTATACAGAAAACAAAAAAAAAGAATCCCACCTAAAGCCAGGTTTCGAGTATGGTGTCCATCTAAAGACCATATTTGTTGATGACTTGTTATTTCTAGTAATAGTATGCCATGTATTTTGCATGTGACTAGTCATTCTCAGGGGTTGAACATTATGTCTTTTGTACATTTAAATATCAGATTATTCTAAGGAAATAACTTGAATTATGCATATAGTTGTTTAAGAATTAGACCTATCACCATGTTTCTACTATCTAAATGGGTGCCACATATGTTAAGTAGGATCTGCTTATCCTTCCAGAGCACCTGAGATCAACTCAAGTTTTTGTAGGTTTCTGTTCTTCGGTCTTTAGTTTTCTATATTGTGTTTTGTCTACTGATATTTGACTTTTGATTGTTTCTTATTTTTTTTTCTTCATAAAATTGTCAATTTATTTCCCCCCTCTTTTGGATCATTTAAAAACATAAACCTAAATTACTCACTTCATTCTAAGAAGTCCCATAAAGGAGAATGTCTGAATTGTCCCAAATTCAATGTTCAACATTGATGTTGTTTTGTTCAGGTTTTCAACTCCAACTGTGAATCTGTTATTGCATATATCCAAGTTAAAATAAAAATCCAGAGAGAGACCAAGTTTCTGTACATCCATGCAACAATCAACTGCCATACAGCTATTCATAATATGACATGAAAGACTTGACTGTAGTGTTGGCAAATCCATATTTGTATCTTCACATCCTGAAATAAAAGTTATCATAAGAAATTTAAAAAAAAAGAGGAATAAGTAACAAGTATAAAATTTTTGTTAGTTTCAAATTGCTTTCAACCTTTTTATGTATAAAATTTATTCACAAGTCAGTATAAAACTGAATTCATATCATGCACAAACAGAACTATGCTAACTAAGTATCTCATTCAGAACAAATGCAAACATATATTTGTTGTGCCTAACAGAGGTTCCACTGGAAAACTCTATTATAAGCAATATCATAATGTGTTAAGAGGTATTCTTATAGTTTTCTAAAACTTCGAGAAACAGATCTAAAACAGGACAAATTAGGATCAGGAATTGCACGTGGTTGCTATGGGTTTTTTTCTTCAAATTTTAAGAAAAACCTTTACCATATTATTCCTGAAAAGTTCATTTTAAACTGGTTAAGTAGGTACAAAAGAAAAGATGTGGACAAAATCTCATAATTGTACTTTGGACCAGACTTTTGTTCTAAAATAAATTCATTATTTTTACATACTATTACTGATATTCCATCCATTGTGATTGATGTTAAAATATGAAGCTTCGTCCCTTTTACATTGTGGGTCCTTCATATATGGTCTCAGATTCATTTCTTCCATTAATTGGGCTACCACAAATGCATCTAGTGTTGTGTTGTCACTAAATTTGTTATCAGTTAGCCATTTACTCAAGGAAAATCCTTAAATTAAAATAAATCAATCACAGAATTATTTTTTCTTTGACAAAGCCAACAATTGATCATTTCTAGATATAAAGTAGATGTTTTTTTTATGGGCAAAAAACACCAATTCATAAGCTACTCTGAACTGTCTAAATGTTTGAAGGAAATTCCATATTCTTTTTAAAAGCTTAACACAAAAATATCTTTCCACTTACCAATATTCTTACAAATATCAAAGTAGATCACTACAATATAATCCATACCATATTTCAAAATCATTTTAGTCATATCTGGTAATTAAAAAAATTTCCTTTCTCTTAGTGAACGGAAAGACCAAAACAAGATTCTTTTTTTAATCCTTACTCAAAATATACTCTAATAGTGACTGAAGCATACTTAGAGGAAATAATAAATAAAGTCCATACCTGGAATGTAAAATCCTTCATCCCAGTTGCACAATGGCTTTGGAAATTTCTGTTTATTCATGAGGATGATATTCAAAATACAGTCATTTGGATGTGTATATTCCAAACAAAGCTCAAACTTCAAGTCAACCATATACATCCCTTCCTCTGCTAGATCAAAAATTGTGTACCTTCAATAAAATTTCAAAATTATAAAATAACCATGAACAGAAAAAACTATAGTATTACAGTGGTTGTAGTTGGTTGTTGAATGAAATATTTGTCTTTTTTTACAGCTAATTTCCTTAAGCTTGAAAATTAATCTTTGGTTGGCTTGCTCGCTTTGTTTGTATAAATGTTTACCCTAGCTTTGTACTTAAGATAAACATCTTCAAACAATAAAAATAGGCAAACTTAAGCCTGTATATTTTATAGTTTAATTCAATTGGATGTTATCTAAATTACTATTATACAATATACAAACAAAGCAAGCCAGCTAACCAAATTCTTGCTATACATGCATTGGGAAATTAGCTGTTATTGTTTTAAGTTTAATCAGGCTGAATTTTTCATAAAAAATGATTCACATTTTGTCATGTCAGCCCTTTTACAGATAGCTATATTGTATGGGTTTTGTTCATTGTTGAAGGTCAAATGAGACCTGTGGTAACTTTTATATGCTTAATTTGGACTGTAAACAGAATAGTTGTGCCATTTGCAAACATATCACTAGATTATAAGTCTAAGTTGTTGTTGAGTTCATTCATTCTAAATACATGAACTAAATAATCCATATAATAAAACATACTTTAGTTTGATACCTCCTTGAAGAGAGAATACCTCCTCTTCGCCCCATACATATGTCAAAAGGGACTTTTTAACATTCAATGTCTCTATTGCAATTTCCATTTCATACACACATGGATCAAGTGAAATATGTAGGCTGATGGTTTTATTGATAGGCTTAACATCAACGCAACACTGTACTTCCATGCAGGATTCCGGTATATAACATGATACATCTGATGGTAAAGTTGGCAAGTCAACTAACTTGGAACAATCTACAACAAATATTTTTACCAAAATAAAAACATTAATCATGGCACTCAAAGTAAGAAGCTAGGTCTGATTGATATACAGGTATATACAATATATGTAAAATAATTAGGAATCTGTGATGCTCAAGAAGAATAGCAATATACTGCAATTATATGATATTTTCAAAATAATATTGAAATCTTTTCAAAAGCATTCTAAAAAGAAAGAATTTTGTTTGCCTTGATATCATAATACAGGAAATTGCTATTGAGAAAAGATATACAACTGAAAAAGTGGATTTGCAGATAATTAAGTTTTACTTACTGTTCATCAAAGAATTGTGTTTAGAAAGTGGGAAAGTGGATCTAGAGCAAGATGGTGAAAGCAAAAATTCTCTAATTCTAAGTTTGGTCAAGATGTTTTCAATGATTACTGCTGGTAACACGTCTGTTACTGTCTCTGGTGTTTGCTTTAATAATGATGTCAGTGAAAAATCTGTAAAAACAACAAAGTATAAGAGTAAGACATCTTCTACCATTATGTAGTCTATGATTTTGACACATTATTGTTTGACAAAAGTTATTTATTTACTATTGTATAAATAAACCAATTTTTCAAGACGTTTCGGCCATTGGCCTTCCTCTAAACTACATGGCTGACATTTCTTTTTTAATCATTGAAAAGATGTTATAGATAAAATGTTATCTATAACATCTTTTCAATGATTGAAAAAGAAATGTCAGCCATGTAGTTTTAAACGCCTTCAAAAATTGGTTTATTTATACAATTATAAAAATTATGTTCCCTATTGGAATTTTGAAAAAAAGTATTTATTTACAATAAGCAAGACAAGAAATTGCACTTTACCTTTAACTTGGCTCAAATATTAGATGTTTATCAAATAGAAATCTAAAACAAATGGAAATTTTCTCTCTTATCGTAATATTTATGGTAAATTGTAGCTTGTTCAATTAAATTACAAATAAACGATGAAATATTACCTTGCGGGAAACCAGTTCCCCAGTCACAAAATACTTTTGGCAATTTAGTATCCTTTAAAACATGAACAGTTGTCAAACAGTCTTTGAAAGTTTCAAAACAGAGGCTGATATTCAAAGTGATCTGGAATTTATTCTCAGAGACAAGATCTTCTATCATATACCTTAAAAGAAAAACATATCCTTCTCTCAAATAAAATAATTCTCTTACAGTGTGCATTTAAAATATGAACTAGTCAGGAATAAAATCTTTACTACATTTGAACAAAAGACGGTATACATCAATGAGCCAGAAAATACACTATAAAAATATCAATGAAAGAAAATAATCTGAAAATTTAGGAAATTCATGGCATTGAACCATGATGTAACTTCATTTCATATGCCCAAAAATATATTAACAAGAACTTGGCATCTGCATTAAACAACTTACTCTATTATAACAACATTCATGAAGCTTAATTTCTGTTTGGATCCTGTAAATTGAAGAAAAAAAAAGTAACAGATTAAATGCAGTACATCTTTACAATATTTAGAAAGAGTTGAATTACTTTTTTTAAATTGTTATTTGGATGGAGAGTTGTCTCATTGGCACTCACACCACATCTTCATAGATCTACTGAAAAAATAATTTCATCACTTATTTACCTTAAAATGGTTTAAATTAACCAAATCAATGAACATTAAAAGTTAAATATTGTTGAAAATGATACCCATTCTTCATGGGAACAATTTAATGTGATATAAATATTTAGCCTGCTTTTAACATGACCAGCATGCTAAGTGAGCATAGAAAAAAAGTCTGAATGAAAAACTGGTCTACCTACCCCCACTCTATACTTTGAATGAAACCACCCTATGTTTTAACACCTTATGTTTTGTAAAACAGATTGCAAAGAAAGCAGCTAATATCAAATTAAATGTTCTTGTTCTGATCATTACAGGATAAGAAAAGACAACATCTCCTAGTTAACATGCTGCTAACAAATGCCAACGTCCAGAGATTATTTTTAAATAGAATAATATTCCTTTATACTCATTTTTAGTTATAGCAATACAAATGTATAAACAATTAGCTTATGCATTAAACTATAAATCAATTATAAATACCATATGTATAATCTGTCAAATTGAGTGTCTTCTGATATCTGTCTATCTGTAAATTTAACTGGTGATTGCATGTATCCAGTTCAAATGAAGCCTTGAATTTGTGCTGTAAGAAATCTACACCTAAACAACAATCAATGCCTAAACAAGAAGGAAGAATTTTGCATCTGGCATCTGCAGGTAAGACTGATAAAATAACATCCTCAAAACAACCTGAAATGAATATAAAGCTTTATTAACAATGACAAAAGATGTTAAATAATGGAACAAACACTGACTGTTAGAAATTTAACACTAAGATTTTTCCCTGGCCTCTAAAAGTCAGTAAAGTATTTTATGTATTTAAGAGGATTCAAGATACTTTAAAACAAATCCATTTTGAGGGTTTATTACTTTGTATTTACTCATGTTAATGTAGCAATCAATTCAAAGCTGTATAAGATGAGTAACACAGTTTGCCTCTACTTTGTTCCAACAGCTGAAAACTGGAAAGAAATGTTTCTTCAACATTTTTTTGTTTCTAAAAATTTCTAGTATGTTGTAACATGTACATCTAACTTTTGTCCATGCTTTTCAATTTTGTTTTAAACAAGAATGTGTCCCCAGTACACAGACTCCATCCACACTATCATTTTCTATGTTCAGTGGACCGTGAAAATGGAAGAAAATCTCTAATTTGGAATTAAAATTATAAAGATCATATCATAGGGAACATGTGTACTAAGTTTCAAGTTGATTGGACCTCAACTTGATCAAAAACTACCTCGACCAAAAACTTTAACCAAAACTTTAACCTGAAGCAGGATGCACAGACAGACAGACGGACAGATGAATGAATGAACAGAGGGATGCACAGACCAGAAAATATAATGCCCATAAATGGGGCATAAAAATTATATCCAAACATATGCATGTCTCTCACCTTTAATCCATCCATCTTTGTCACTTTCATATTCAAAGCTGCAGTAATCCTTGTTAAGATAAGATGTTACTCCTAACTGTTCCATCATCTTTCCAGCAATGTCTTTTGGCAAGACTTCATTTGCATTAAGTCCCTCTCCAGCAAGAAATTTATCCAAAGAGAAATCTGTAATGATATTGCTTATTTTAAAAACATATTATAAAAACATAGCAATTTTTAGTGTATGTGGTATTCATCAATGATTTATCAACACAACATTTAGGAGATAACTGTATTGTATTTTAAGCTCCGATGGCATCAATTGGGGATTTGATGGTCGCAAATTAAGTTTACTGGCGACATGTTAGCAGATATTTACAATATCAACTGAACCAGTTACTTTTTTTTTACTAATCATTTCAAAAAAATACACAATACTACAGTAAAAGAAGCAAAACAAATGAAGTGCACATTTTCCATAATCAAATAAAGGAGTAGGTCCGGTAAGGACTCATTTTGGCCTCAAATTTCAGTTTCATTTGACGAAAGATTTTGAACACTATTTAAACACTTAAGTGTCTATTTCACTTGATTCAATTAGTTTATGTGAAAGATGTTAACTGATTAAGTCATTAAAAACGATCCGATTAAAGCTCAAATATGAAAAATCTCTCAAATATGCCAAAAAACGTCACTTTTCAGATTGTTTTTGTCAAAAATGAAAGTGGCCGCATCCGTGTTCATCCACAACCTTTATATATGTTATGTATTATCATAAAATACAACTTACATTGCAATATTAAGGATGAACACGAATGCGGCCACTTTCGTTTTACACGGAAACCGTCTAAAATTTAACTAAAATGATAGAATTTTGAAGATTTCAGTAATTTAACATGACTTAATGGTGCTACAACCCGATATATGTGCATTGTATTGTCAAAAACAGCCCATATTTATGTAGCAGAAGCATTCAACTGTCCAATAAATAACTAAAAGTTTACATTTTAACAATTTTGTAAAACTGTTATATTTTGGGGCCAAAAAAGGGCCTTACCGGACCTACTCCTTTCACCTCACATAACATTTGCTGATAATACATTTACTATATTTTATCATAATATTTACCAATGTATGATTATTTACCTTTGGTGAAGTATGAATCTGATTCCCAGTCACAGAGAGGTTTAGGTATAACAGTATCATGGAACACAGTAACATCATACAAACAGGAACCAGACCACTCAAAACATACACTGAGATTCATGTTGACAACTAACTTCCTTTCCTCTTGTAGATCATCAATCCTGTATCTAAAATATTTAATTAGACTTCTGAACTAATCTTGTACCAACAACAGAAACCATCAATGTAAAATATTTTGGTGATAGACCAATATATTGCAGTGACTTCAAAAAAACACTCCAGTAATTTCCAAATAAGTTTTTTTAGCACGCCAGTGATTTAAAAATAGTTTTTTTATGTTTTGCATCAGATTATTACTTGCCTAAACATTTTTTTAGTTTTTAAAATTACTATATGCTGATCATGAACTTTTTTAATGTAGAAGTATCTAAAGATTTTTACTACTGTTCTTTTATTTTGTTTTTGACAATAAGACATCTTTATAACAATACATACGTTACTCTCAACACTCCTTTCAAATTGAAATGCTCTGTTTTACCTGATGAATAAATAAAAATCAAAAAATGCTTTATTACAGTGGCTGAATGAAAACAAAACATCAAAATGTAGAGATATGGTTGATTGAAAATGAGACAACTATCTGGTAAAGATATTGGTATGATTAAATTTCAGCATATAAGTTGTGATCTTGTACTAAAATTATAAGCTCAGTTATTGCTGATCTGCTTAGGAACATGTTGTATTGATACTAACAAATGTTTTTATGCATTTAACTTCTCAAACTTTCGTTCTCAAGGAATACTTGCTAAAGGTTATCCATAAGCATGTTTTGTTATAAAGTTCACCTCACTTTATTACCATATCATCTGTTACAGTAATTATAATTGACAGATCAACAACTCTCACATGTCTGCACATTCTTAAATAAACATGTAATTAAATAGATCAATTGAAGTTCTTATACACATGTTGTCATTCTGTAGTCTGACCATCAAACGATGTACTTGTTAATAAATTAGTTATAGAAACTGGATTGTATTATTACATAGCAAATATATTACATGTTTTGTGACTAAAATAAAAGTAATAGCTAGATAACTTACCAAATTGATAGTCCAATAAGCTAATAGGATCTAAAACAAGTTTTTCTAGCCCTACTGTCATGACATTGGTACATGTGTTGACATCCAGGAAGGCATTAAATGATCTATCAAGAAAATCTACATCAATACAACAGTCCACCGCTGTACAGTGTGATGAAATCATACATGAAACAGGACTAGGTAGTGGGGTCAAAGATACATCTAATGGACATGCTGAAATAAAAACATAAATCATTAATTTACCCTCTAAAACCAAAGCTTTTTCACTCAATAAATTTAGTTTTATCTTACACATTATTTTTAATATGCTGACAAATGCTTAACTAAAAAACTGCAAGCTTCATGGATATAAAACTTACATTAAGATTACTATGAAAAACAGATGAATTCCTACATAATCCAAATCTAATTGTTGTCAGTAGTAACAACCATTACTGTAAATTGAAAAGGACATATCTTGGAAAATTACTGGCATAAAATGGCTAGATTAAGTTTGAAGAAATATTTCTTTTTTATCTATAAATATAATTTTCTACACATTTCAATCTGCTTTGCAGGTGCAAAACCTATTTTAGAATATTTGATTTTAAGACCAATTTACAACAACGGCAATATATAATTCATATCAACCAAAAATGTCAGATAACTTGAAAATACAGTTAAACCTTTTTCACAAAAGTTGATCTTCAATACTAACATTTCTTCCAACCATTCAAAGCTGGACTGTACTTTGCACTAGATCTCTGGCATGATTCTTCATTCATAAGCCTACCAATACCAAGCTCTTGAAATAACTGAAGGATCACCATTTTTGACAAATGTTTTTTAGATGGAACATTAACTTCCTGAAGCCAGGTTTGTAATGAAAATCCTGAAAAAATGTAAAATTTTAAAATGCAAACTATTTTTTAAATTTTATTATCATTATTATCATTACATTTCAAGGTAACATTAATTCATTAATGACAACCAACTTTAGAAAAAACAAGTGAAACTGCGAGCTACTGCTCACTGATGATACCCCCGCCGCAAGTGGATAATATTAATAGTGTAAAAATATGCAAGTGTTCGGTAAACAGGAAGTTGTCGAGTGATGAATCTGAAAAGGCATCACACGGTATAGCTGACTTATATAAATCCTGAAACCAAATTTCAGAAATCCTTGTCTTGTAGTTCCTGAGAAAAATGTGACGAAAATTTTCAACTTGGCTATCATGTGTAAAATCATACAAGTGTTCGGTAAACAGGAAGTTGTCAAGTGATCAATCTGAAAACGCATCACATGGTATAGCTGACTTAGATAAGCCCTAAAACCAAATTTCAGAAATCCTTGTATTGTAGTTCCTGAGAAAAATGTGACGAAAAATATTCATGGGACGGACGGACTGACTGACAGACTGACGGAAGGACAGACAGAGGTAAAACAGTATACCCCCCTTTTTTAAAGCGGGGGTATAAAAAAGTCAGGATGATTAGAATGACTGCGTGGTCTAGTCTACTACAGGTATTTCAATAGCAGTTATACATTTTAAAATAGATGACTTCAAATGGAAATAACAATTGTTAATTACAAGAATTTGATTTGATTTATTTCAAATTGGTTGATACTATAACAAATAGACTGTCCTTTCAACATACAACTTGACTGTTCTAATTGCACCCACAAACAGTTGCCATATGCCAATTGTGTATCACTCATCTCTGAAAAGCTAGGAATACCTCTTATATTTGCGAACAAAAAGTTTTGCCTTTCTGATTGAATATCAGTATTTATTTTAACATGCAAGGTGAAAATAATGTGTCCGTAGTACATGGATACACCACTTGCACTTTCCTTTTCTATGTTCAGTGGAGCTTGAAATTGGGCCCAGAACTCTATTTGGCATTAAAATTAAAAAGATCTATCATAGGGAATATGTGTACTGAGTTTCAAGTTGATTGGACTCAACTTCATCAAAAACTACCTTGACCAAAACATTAACCTGAAGCTGGACATAGGGACGGACAAACAGACATGCAATCCGAAATACATAATGACCCTAGGTGGGGCATACAATCCTATAAATGACATACACTATTTAAATGCATCTTGTACCTGATATGTCAAAGTCTGTGTTAAAATCACATGGTATCTTAGGAAGAGGTGTATTTGTCAATACTATCCAATGGAACATTGTCTCCCCTGGATTAAACTGTACACTGACATTCAAACTGACTCTGAACTCATTATCATCTTGAACATTATCCAAACTGTAACTGAAAAAAGAAGCATAATTCTCTTTTACATTTATTTGTATGTCACAACTGTATGTTCATGAAAGCCTAAACAAATTTCTTCCATAAAATATTGTAGCAGTGTAAGTCAACAGAATTATAATCCATTCTCATCTGACATGTAACCGACATTGACCAAGCTGGATTTGATCCCTTTTAGAGCACCGGATTATAGATATATCTCTTGAATAGTTATATTTTTCTGTTTTTATTTACAAAAATTTGCTCATAATTCGCAAATCCATTCAGGCATAGATTACCTTAGCTTTTAGGAATTTTGGGAAATGCTCTTCAACTGCGCACTTTATTTGGACTTTTTCACTTTTTTGGATTCGAGCGTCACTGATGAGTCTTTTGTAGACGAAACTCATGTCTGGCGTATATACAAAATTTAGTCCTGGCATTTATGATGAGTTTATTTAATACCCAGAAAAATAAAAGAATCTGCAGAATTTATTTACTTACTCTAGATATAAAGCTGTACCCAGTTTTAATCTGTCTTTTACACCTGTGAAGAAAACAAAGTTGCATCCTACCAATATTCTTTTAAATCACAATTTTATTTTTTACACTTTCATTTATAGTTTAAAAGACATTATAAACTTGACATTAATCTATCCTAAGAAAGCTTTCATCTTTATACTTTTTAGGTTATCATACATCTACCAGAATATTAAATGTCTTTGTTTTCAATCTAATGCATACACATATACATTAATATATAGATATTATATATTATCAAAAACAAAAATCCAGAGAGTCCAACAAAACACTTTATTTCCAAAATTTCAGTGAGGTTGCTGATGTCCTGTTTAGTATAACGTCCATTATCACTGAGCTAAGTACAGTTTAGGGATCAGCTTAAGCATGCCTCCAGGTTTGGGATGTTTTCGATGTGTTGAATACCCATTGATGGCTTCCACAGTTTTCTGCTATGTGGTTAAGTTGTTGTCTTTTTGACACATTCCCTATTTCTGTTCTCAATTTCACATTGGAAACAGTCATATAACTTTGTTTGTTTGTATAGTTTATATTGGAACACTTTTTTCAGAAAACAAAGCCATGCTGCCATAATAAATACTTACCCCAATGAAAGTTAAGTAATGAATATTCAAACTTCAGCTTTTCAATCATAAAAATAATGTTTCTATTGCAAAAATTGATATCCAACTGAACATGGAAGTTTCTCTTCAGGAAGTCCACATTTAAGCAGCAATCTACAGATGTACAACTCTTCATCAGTTTGCATGAAATAAGTCCTGATAGTTGTGGCAATTGTATGGGATGTGGACATTCTAAAAAAGAACATTGATGATAATTAACATTTTTCTTCAATTGGTAATAAAACTTGAATATGCATCAATTTCCAGGAGTTAACTTTTATGATATCTCTGTTCAAATCACTTGTGTTTAGATAATTTCCAGACTCCTTTATAAAAGAATATTTTTTCATCATAACAACAACACCAGCTAGACATGATTTTGAGTTCACCTTAAAATCATTCAATGTCCATCTTTACTGTAATAGCAGTACTTGTAAAGTTAATAAAGTTCATAAATAATTTTCTTCTTGTGTATCAATTTTCATGTTTAAATCCTTGTTTGTTCTGTTGATAGCTTAATATAGATACAATACATTTGGATTCAATGTAAAATATATAAAGGGAGGGTTGAGATCTCAAAAAACATGTTTAACCCCGCTGCAATTTTGCGCCTGTCCCAAGTCAGGAGCCTCTGACCTTTGTTAGTCTTGTACGATTTTTAATTCTAGTTTCTTGTGTATAATTTAGAGTTTAGAATGATGTCAATTATCACTGAACTAGTATATATATTTGTTTAGGGGCCAGCTGAAGGACGCCTCCTGGTGCAGGAGTTTCACACTGCATTGAAGACCCCCTGAGTGGCCTTCGGCTGTTGTCTGCTGTATGTTAGGGTTGTTGTCTCTTTGACACATTCTCCATTTCTATTCTCAATTTCATTGTTTGGTACTTTATTTCGAGGTTTGGGATAATCATGAAATCTACAGAAATGGATACCCAGCAAGCAAAATACTTTTATAATATTTTAAACTTTTAACCAAATTCTAGTCCACTAATTTTAACTTTAACCTAACTTACCAAGAAGCCTCCAAAATAATTATTTTCCATAGTGAGGATAATTTGATAAGCCTAATATTTATCCAGCACAAATATTTACTTATGAGTATTATGTGTCATATTTTCATTCTTACCATTCACCCAGGTGCTTCCTCCCACAACACATTGAGGACTTTGTAGGTTATCTGTTATACCCAAATGATTCAGGATCTGCGTAATAACAAGGTCTCCAAGGTTGCTATTAATAGATAGTCCTTTGTTACCAAGGAAATTACCCACAGAAAATTCTGTAACATAAAATGTGTTAAGTTTAGACTTAATAGTAGTATATCCTACCGTATTCTAAAATCGTTCATCTTGTCAGTTCGTTAGACATTTGTGTTTGAACTTAACACACGGGAAACTCCGCATTGACGTCACTACGCTACTTCCGACGTAGAAAAACAATGAAGAATACGTTTTTACTGCACTTTTGAATAAAAAAACATTTCTGAAGGTAAGTTTTCATTGTTGTTCTCAATTATTGCTAAAAAAATGCCAAATTTCTAATGCCCGTTTCAATCCCGACTTCCGAATGTCTAAAAACATTCTAGAACTTCACAAAATCCCACCTCCGGCCTCCATTGCTTTGTGTACATTCCATTTAGCGTCATCAATCTTGTGGCAGGCAATACAGGTCAAGCAAATCGTATTTTTAGGAATTTTAAAATGACATGCTCCTTACGTCTTTCGCGATTTTCCCGCGAAAAAAGCCCAACCAAAATGAAAGGAAAACTAATTGAAAAAACGATGCCCATGCCATAATTTTGTACAGGAATATAGAGTAGGTTAATGAAAAATAATTTACATTTATTTTTCATAGAATTTTCTTTTTACTCATTATAAAAAGATCGGTATTCTGACCATCATGACTGTAGATAAATATTTATACTTATACAGAATTCCATTGATGTCAAAAGGGATGGCAAAAAAAGAGTTTTCCTGTTGAATAAAACCCAAAATTACCCAAAATATCCTATTTTGAAGCAATATCCCACAAAGAAATAACGTAATTGCCGTAGACTGGAAAATCCCCTAATTGACAGTAGAGCAACTTGATTGGGTAGAACGAATTGACATCACGTGATTTTGACGCCATTGAAATTTAAATGTAAACAAACAAGGTCAGAAGGTTCAGTATGGGACAGCATCGTACATTTAGTTACTGACAAATAATTATGAGTTACCAAGCTTGACAATGCATGGTAATAAAAAATGAAAGCTAAGTGTACAGAAAAAATAAGAAAAAAATAGCCTTAGGATAACGACTTATCATTACACCTGGATACAAGTATATCTAGCACATCATTCAAATACATTTTTTATTATGCAAACAAATTCTGCCAATTCCGACTTTTCCTGTTCTGGTAAAAATGAATAGCAAATGTAATTTCATGGAAGATTTCATTCATGTGTAGTTGCTCACAGCCTACTGTTACTCACTTTCCTAAATAACTTTAATTTGCTGTTATTTTAACTTGGTATTTTTAATAAATTGCAAATAAGTAGTTACTTTCCATAAGATAAGTTAAGGGCATACAATACAGTTACAGGGGAGGTAATGACTTTGTTAACGTAAAATGTTATTTTTGCGACGTCAAACTGTGTCATATCGGGAAAAGATGCATTTTTTAACTGATTTTTATCATTCAAACTGATTAAACTTGAAAACGAGTGCATGGACCCCTATTTTCTAAAACGACAGTTTGTTTCATTTTGCAGGGAGATTATGTGGACCAATTTAAAAAAATTGTAAATAGTGCATTTTTTTTTAATTTTGATAAATATACAGCAAAAAATGACGTTTTTTTCTCAATTCATGACCATTTGATAAATATGAGTTATTTCTGAATAAAAGATGCATAAATCTTTAGGATACTTATAAAATACAGAAATTACAAATTATTTAACAAAAACAATTTGTGTTTATCTTTTAAAACAAAAAAGTTATTGCTGTCTCTCGAAATGGAAAATACGGTCACAAATCCAAATTTTGAGCAAATATACAAAATTTCAACCTCATTTAACTCAAAAAGTAGCACATGAAGGTATATTTTCATTACGTATTTGATTTAATCAGGCAAAAAATAGCCTATATGGAAATTTTCAACAAACTCTAAATACGGAATCAAAACTGTATCGTATGCCCTTAACTAACAATGATCACAAGGACATTTAGGCATTAATAATATGTATGCAATAGACAAAACAAAATCATATTTCAATTAACATTTAGTAACTCAAAATATGACTTATATAATTACAATGAAGCATTTCAAACTTAAATTCCAATTTAAGAATATGGCAAACTTTTTGTTCAAGTATCCAGTGTTTATAAAGAGTAGATCTTATTAAATCTGTTGCAATCATACCTGCTGAGCTGGAGCTCCATTTACAGAATGTTTTTGGTAGATACACATCCTGTAGAACGACTTGCTGTATCAAACACTCATCACTTTCCAGACATACACTCACATTCATATTCACAAGGAAAATGTCATCATCAACAAGATTGTAGATTGAATAGCTGTAAGGATAAAACATTATTTCAAAAAAAATCTAAGATTTTTCCATGAAATCCTTATATCTTGAACTTAATAGTCTCTATCTTCTGAAACATCTTTGTTATCTCCCCTTTAAAAACCAGCTTTATATCAGAACTTTAAAGAAACATAATAAGATTATATAATTTGGATGTCTTTATTGAGAATTGATGAGGTTTAATAGCATCATTTTTGTTTTTTGGTTTAAAAGACAAACAAATCTTTCAAAATTCTAGATTAACAGACAAATATAAGACTCATAACTATTTGCATAAATTTCCAAAAAAATGTTGTTAGTTCTGAATAAAGGTTCTAGACTTATGGTTTGAGAGAAAAGTATAAGATGTATAAAAGCAGAAACAAGAATGTGTCCATACTATACAGATGCCTCACTCGCACTATCATTTTCTATGTTCAGTGGACTGTGAAATTGGGGTCAAAACTCTAATTCTGCATTAAAATAAACTATTGTAGGTGATGCATAAAAATAGAACATGACACATTACTTACTTGATAGTGAATAGTGATGTTAACTTGATCTGGTCTACAATGCCTAAAAGTATAAAATATATATATTTCCCATTTTTTTTATCTAATTTTAGGCCTACAAAAAATAATAAATAAAAGGAAATTATAAAGCTTAGAATATGTCAGTTTAACACCATTTTTTTATTCTATAAAAAAAATGGTAATTTTTGAAATCTCAAGAAGAGATTTTATATGAATTTATAGGGTTAAATATACTTACCATGAAATTACATTTATATTATATAGAATATGTTTGCTTTCACAACATGTTCTCATCGCAATTAACTAGGTGATTAAAAATTACATCCATGAGATGTACTTGCGAGCCAAAATTTGTTCCTGTGAAAAAAGTTCCAGTGGAACTATTATCACAGGAAATATGTTCTGGGAGAACTTTTTTCATAGATAATTTCAATATAATTTGTTCCATCTCTATGAAATAAGTTCCACACTTTACCTGGTGAAATAAGTACCAGGTTGGTGAAATTTGTTCCTTGCCTAGTGAAATAGGTTCCAGGTTTATGAGATTTGTTCCTTACCTGGTGAAATAAGTTCTGGGTTTGTGAAATTTGTTCCTCGCCTGGTAAAATAAGTTCCTAGTCGGTGAAATATGTTCCACTGGTTAAACAGGTTATGTTATATACTGAACATTTGTCATCAATGAGTTTAAAGTTATCATTCAAGTGCATTATAAAAATAAGTATATTATATTGATAATATAATACTGAAATGAAAAATGTAAATCATCCAATAGGAATCTTGTGGACTATAGCAAATGTTTAATTATAAACGTAAAAAATATCAAAATGACAGTCCCACTTTGAGCCAGAAAAGAGTAGGATAAGAAAAATCTTTCAGAAAAAATTAAAGTCAAAGATGAATATGAACATATGAACTAACTTGAAAAGGACAAAATAACTGATTAATGATTCCAAAAGACATGAAGAAACAAAAGACACACTCTTTTGAAACTGTTCCATGACAAGTACATGTATGACTAGAAACAGGGCCATGACAATTAACAGGAACCAAGGAGGAATACCACATAAAACATAGATACAAATTATGATAAATTACCATCGCTTTATCCTGTAGAACTTTACAGTCATGTCTACAATAATTGCACATGTATCCCATGCCAGCACACTCAGTACAGCATTTAGCATGTTTAGCTTGCTTTATAATTTAAGTGTAACAAGAAAATGTTTCGCTGTGCAATATGTTGCAAAGGTACTTATTTCAGTGAAAATAGGTTTGAGAAGAACTTATTCATTGATTTCTTTGAAATATGTACATATTGGTCTTAAACTAATATCACAGGAACTTATTTAAAACTTTTAATATTAACTGGAACAAAATTCATGGAGCTATGATATTTGTTCCGGAACTTATTTCATATTTGGTCAAAAAATTAGTTCCGGAACAAATATTACAGTGCTGGAACATATTTTCTGTGATATAAGTTCCGGCGGAACATATTTCCTATGAAATTAGTTCCAGCGGAACAAATGTCACGCCGGAACATATTTTTTGTTACATACTCACCTACGTCATAGTTCACCTGTGTAACATACACTAGCTTTAGTTTTAATTTGTCGTTTAATTGAATAATTTCAATTAAGGGAACAAAAAACTGAATTTATTCCAGGGGTGGTGGTGGATTGTGGTAAGTATATTTAACCCTATAAATTCATATAAAATCTCTTCTTGAGATTTCAAAAATTACCATTTTATATGAATTTGGTTAAATATACTTACCATGAAATTACATTTATATTATATAGAATATTTACTGATTAACAAGCAGTATTTCATTTGGTGGAGGATAAATTCTCTCACACACATACAATTTCAACATATAAAAAAAAAAATTATGTGAAATTTTTTTAAAAATAACTCCATTAAATTTTGTAAATACGGATATTAGTAAAAGCCGAAATTACTGAATTTATTATACAATGAAGCTATGCTGCATAACTATATGTATCAATGGCAAACTTTGCAGATTGTATAAATACAAGTATGCAAAATTAATAGACTTGATGTAGAGTTGTCTCAATGGCACTCACATGTATATATATACCCCATCTTTCTATATCTGATGAATAAATAATCTGTAGGTCAGTATAGAAATAATTATATTAAAGCTCCTTCATTATGAGCTAAATGTGTTGTAATATTTATGCAACAGTAAATAAGCATTTATTTCTGAAAAGGTTGTTCTTGTTGTACAAATCGACAAGAACTTATAATCCAACCTTAATTTCATTACTTTCCACTTTGAAACTTAAGTTTATTTGGAAACATTATTACCTTTCTTTAACTTTCCATTGTTTTCTCTATATTAATATAATAACAGATAATATATGATTGCTGTCGTCTTTTGATAACCTGATCAATATCACATCTTTCGAAATAAATTCTTTTCTACTTAATTAAAGAATTATAATCAATTAAAATATACTTTGTAAATAGGTGTCCTTAATACAATCAAAGTTTATTAAAGACTCAAACCAAAGTTGCTTCATGATTATGCTAAATCTGGATTAATCTTTAAACTTTTTTAAAGTTATAGTCCCTGAGAATTTGCTTCTCTGCTAGATATACTACTTTTAATATTTTATAGATTTAGAATAAAATATTTTCATCAAGAGAAGTCTTGTACTATTGTATAATGACAATTCTCTAAACTGACTAAATTTAAAAAACTAGAGGCTCTAAAGAGCCTGTGTCGCTCACCTTGGTCTATGTGCATATTAAACAAAGGACACAAATGGATTCATGACAAAATTGTATTTTGGTGATGGTGATGTGTTTGAAGTTCTTACTTTACTGAACGATTTTGCTTCTTACAATTATATCTATCATGAACTTTGCCCATTAGTAACAGAGAACTATATTTGGTAAAAATTTACATAAATTTACCAAATTAATGAAAATTGTTAAAAATTGACTATAAAGGGAAATAACTCCTTAAGGGGTCAATTGACCATTTAGGTCATGTTGACTTATTTGTAGATCTTACTTTGCTGAACATTATTGCTGTTTACAGTTTATCTCTAACTATAATAATATTCAAGATAATAACCAAAAACAGCAAAATTTCTTCAAAATTACCAATTCAGGGGCAGCAACCCAACAACCGATTGACCGATTCATCTGAAAACTTCAGGGCAGATAGTTCTTGACCTGATAAACATTTTTATCCCCTGTCAGATTTCCTCAAAATGCTTTGGTTTTTGAGTTATAAGCCAAAAACTGCATTTTACCCCTATGTTCTATTTTTAGCGGTGGCGGCCATCTTGGTTGGTTGACCAGGTCACGCCACACATTTTTTAAACTAGATACCCCAAAGATGATTGTGGCCAAGTTTGGATTCATTTGGCCAAGTAGTTTCAGAGGAGAAGATTTTTGTAAAAGATTACTTTAATTAACGAAAAATGGTTAAAAATTGACTATAAAGGGCAATAACTCCTAAACGGGTCAACTGACCATTTTGGTCATGTTGACTTATTTGTAGATCTTACTTTGCTGAACATTATTGCTGTTTACAGTTTATCTCTAACTATAATAATATTCAAGATAATAACCAAAAACAGCAAAATTTCTTCAAAATTACCAATTCAGGGGCAGCAACCCAACAACCGATTGACCGATTCATCTGAAAACTTCAGGGCAGATAGTTCTTGACCTGATAAACATTTTTATCCCCTGTAAGATTTCCTCAAAATGCTTTGGTTTTTGAGTTATAAGCCAAAAACTGCATTTTACCCCTATGTTCTATTTTTAGCGGTGGCGGCCATCTTGGTTGGTTGACCAGGTCACGCCACACATTTTTTAAACTAGATACCCCAAAGATGATTGTGGCCAAGTTTGGATTCATTTGGCCAAGTAGTTTCAGAGGAGAAGATTTTTGTAAAAGATTACTTTAATTAACGAAAAATGGTTAAAAATTGACTATAAAGGGCAATAACTCCTAAACGGGTCAACTGACCATTTTGGTCATGTTGACTTATTTGTAGATCTTACTTTGCTGAACATTATTGCTGTTTACAGTTTATCTCTAACTATAATAATATTCAAGATAATAACCAAAAACAGCAAAATTTCTTCAAAATTACCAATTCAGGGGCAGCAACCCAACAACCGATTGACCGATTCATCTGAAAACTTCAGGGCAGATAGTTCTTGACCTGATAAACATTTTTATCCCCTGTCAGATTTCCTCAAAATGCTTTGGTTTTTGAGTTATAAGCCAAAAACTGCATTTTACCCCTATGTTCTATTTTTAGCGGTGGCGGCCATCTTGGTTGGTTGACCAGGTCACGCCACACATTTTTTAAACTAGATACCCCAAAGATGATTGTGGCCAAGTTTGGATTCATTTGGCCAAGTAGTTTCAGAGGAGAAGATTTTTGTAAAAGATTACTTTAATTAACGAAAAATGGTTAAAAATTGACTATAAAGGGCAATAACTCCTAAACGGGTCAACTGACCATTTTGGTCATGTTGACTTATTTGTAGATCTTACTTTGCTGAACATTATTGCTGTTTACAGTTTATCTCTAACTATAATAATATTCAAGATAATAACTAAAAACAGCAAAATTTCTTCAAAATTACCAATTCAGGGGCAGCAACCCAACAACCGATTGACCGATTCATCTGAAAATTTTAGGGCAGATAGATCTTGACCTGATAAACATTTTTATCCCATGTCAGATTTGCTCTAAATGCTTTGGTTTTTGAGTTATAAGCCAAAAACTGCATTTTACCCCTATGTTCTATTTTTAGCCGTGGCGGCCATCTTGGTTGGTTGACCGGGTCACGCCACACATTTTTTAAACTAGATACCCCAATGATGATTGTGGCCAAGTTTGGTTTGATTTGGCCCAGTAGTTTCAGAGGAGAAGATTTTTGTAAAAGTTAACGACGACGGACGACGACGACGACGGACGACGACGGACGCCAAGTGATGAGAAAAGCTCACTTGGCCCTTCAGGCCAGGTGAGCTAAAAATCTGATAAAATTTCTATGAGTGGTAGAACCTTTGAATACAATGTCTACCATTTCAACCATGAACAATATTTTTGTTTTGTATTGGACTACTCAAGTGTAAAAATACAGAAATGGACAAATCAGTGGAAAAGTTTCAGTATACATGTTTCCATTGATATACTGCTTCCACAGAACATTTAGATGTTGAGCTGAATTAAAGCCATGATTGTTGTCCTCTTAAGTCCAAAAAGAATGCTAACAGATGATTTTCTCCAGCTATGAAAAATCTGTCTAAAATAAAATGTTTTGATATTTCTAACTAACATTTCACAACGGTTAACTTTCTAGAATATCTTGCCATGTACAGTTCCAAATTTAAAGAAACAAAAATTTGACATAATGAACAACTTTTGTATGTTGCTCTTGACAATTGTTTATATTAAATTCAGAAATTATTTCGCTATTAGAAATACTAAAATGCAACTTGTCAAATATAGTTCTATAGTTGTATTTAAAGAAAAACACTTGTTTGGCAATATGGAAAACACTTGTACTAACTTGCAGTATCCTTAAGTGTTCTTAGTTATTTCAGAAAATGTTTCACTATCAAAAATGCTCATTTTATTTCTGTCTTGGTTCACCTCATCTGAATCCTATACATTCTGATATGATTCAATATATATCAACCAAACAGCTTTTGGTAGTATTTTGTGACTTCAACCCAGTCATTTGGTTAACTTAGTCACTCAGAAGAATTTTGCATTTGTCCCCAGATTTGGCAAAAACAAAATTAATGTGATTTAAATAATCACATCTTTCAAAACAATATTGAATCAAAATTCAAAGTAATTGTTTAAAATAAACACATTTCAATTTTGTGTAGCATATTCTTGCATAAGATACTAACTCTATGCTATATATTTATATTATTCTGGCTGGTAATATGGAAATTGAAAAGTGAATAATTACCATCAATTCCGAGGTTAAAATCACATGCATTCGGAAAACCTTCCTGCATATAGATAATACACAACTTGACTTTGACCAGACTAGATTTTTGTAACTTTATGCTTATAATGAGCAAAAATAAAAATAAACTGTGACATTTTAATATTTAGGTATAATATTAAGAAAATGTCTCGCATTTGATTTGATATAATCATGGAATTATCATACTATATTTTAGAGAATAGAGTGAGTGGCGTACTGAAATTTGGAAGTCTCTAAACTGTTGATTCCAATGGGTTTTAGCGCTCTGAGTTGGAGGATCCAATAATCCTCTCTTTTGCTCCTAAGGACGTCTGACGTGTTGTCATTAGGATCGTTCCAGAGGACTTCGATGATTTCGAAAGACATATGGTGGATGTTGTGTCCTGTCTGGTTGAAATGTTTACCAGTGGGTTCCGTTGACTTATTTTTGACATATCGGAGATGTTCGCCGAGTCGAGCTTTGAAATGACGTTTGCTTTTGCCAACATATTGTTGTTTGCAAGACTTGCATGTAATCATGTAAATGATATTTGGTGTGTTGCAGTCACCAATATAGTTTTTTCTATATTTGCGTTCTGTGAATGTGCTTGTGAAAGACCTTCGGAAATTGATCCAAGGGCAATAGCTACATTCTTCGTTGCTGCATTTGGTCAACTTATTTAGTGTACTGATACCAGATGTCCCCGGTGTGATTGGCGGATATTGGAAAGCCGCTTTAACTAGAATGTCTTTGAGGTTTTTATTTCTTTTGTAGGCAAAGAGCGGTTGTTCACTAAAAATCTGTTTGGTTGTTTCTTTTATATGCAACAATGGCCAAGTAGTGTCAATAATCTCTCTTAGATTAGGACTGGCTTTTGTATAGCTCAACACTAGAGGTATTCTTGTCATTTTTTTGGTGTCTTTTTTGACTGGATTTAGTAATGCTTTACGGTCTTTTGCTTCTGCTTTTTTAAGGCTGGCATTGAGAAGAGTTTCATTATAGCCTCGGAATTTGTAATATTTCAACAAACTTGCCGAGTGTTTTTGAAAATCTGCGTCATTTGTGCAGTTTCTTTTTACCCGAAGGAACTGCCCATAGGGTCCAGCTTTTTTACATGGTATTGGATGTTCCGAATCGTAATGGAGGTACGAATGGGTATCAGTGGGTTTGGTATATAGTTCAACCTCAACTGTGTCCAATGTTTTACGGAATTTCACAATAGTGTCTTAGAATACAACTTGTTCTTCAGATACTTCAGCAGTGAATTTGATTGTTCTATGCTGAGAATTCATGTGTTGTATGAATTTATTGAGCGATTCTTTACCATGCGTCCAAATAATGAAAATGTCATCAATGAACCTTAGGTATAAAAATGGCTTTAGAGGGAATCCATTTAATAGTTTCTCCTCTAGATGTCCCATGAAGATATTAGCAAAAGACGGAGCTACTTTGGTGCCCATGGCTGTGCCACCGACTTGTAGATAAGTTCTATTGTTAAAAGTGAAATTGTTGCAGTGAAGGACTAATTTGAGAAGTTCTAATAGCCCTTTGTTGGATATTTGATAAGACGCTTTGTGTGAATGTAGGCTTTTGGCAACGGAAACCAGACCTTCTTGGTTTGGAATGTTGGTGTATAAAGATGTTACATCCATTGTTGCTAAAATAGTACCTTCTGGTAAATTTTTGATGCGTTCGATTTTGTTGATAAAGTCTGGAGTGTCTTTAACATAAGACTTTATAAGAGGTACAAATGGTTTGATATGTTCATCTACAAAGCTACTGATTTTTTCAGTAGGA
Source organism: Mytilus galloprovincialis (assembly GCF_965363235.1). Classification (NCBI taxonomy): domain Eukaryota; kingdom Metazoa; phylum Mollusca; class Bivalvia; order Mytilida; family Mytilidae; genus Mytilus; species Mytilus galloprovincialis. The sequence goes on along the minus strand of NC_134850.1, from coordinate 38,232,482 downwards.
CCGTTGTTTCCACTGATAATTGGTCTACCTGGTGGTGAACCATTCACAAAAGTTTTGTGTATTTTTGGTAGAAGATAGAACTGTGGTGTTCTTGGTTCTTCGACTTGTAGGAAATTGTAGATGTCTTGGTTAATCTCATTTTTTGATAGTAAAGAAAGTAAAGTGCGGTTGATTTTAAGAGTGTGAAATGTGGTGAGGTTCGTGCTAGTTTCAACATAGAAACGTTCATCCATGAGTTGAGTAAGCGCCATTTGATTGTAATTTACAGCGTTTAATATGACTATAGCTGAACCTTTGTCAGCTTTTTTGATAACAATATTTTTGTTTTTGGATAAATCTTCAATAGCTCTTCTTTCTGTTTTGGTGAGGTTTTGTTTGACCCACTTTCGAGGTTTCGAGGTTAAAAGCCCGAGAGTGGTAGCCTCAATGAAAGCATCTACAAAAGCGTCTTTACCTTTGCTAGGAATCCATTTGCTCTTTTGTCTAAACTTCCTAGCTAAGTTATCTTGGAAGTTTAAAGGGGGAGTGGTTTGCACATTGTCATCTATCGAATCATCGAAGAAATGGTGTTTGAGTCTGACTCTACGATAAAATGTTTTGAAATCTGAGTAGATTTGTAACATATCATGGTCAAGTTGTGTTGGAACAAAGCTTAAACCTTTTTGTAGGGCTGATTTTGCCGCTGCAGAAAGGGTCAAGTCGGAAAGGTTAATGACAAGTTTAGACAAGTAATCTTCAAATTCTTTATTAAAGATAATTAGATCATTTTGGTTAGAATGTCTCTGAGTAGTAACAGGGTTGTCTCTTGATTGTTCTTTGTCTGGTATTGTGGTTGGCCCCGATGTTGTGGTTGCCAGGCCTTGTCTCTCTGGTAATTCGTGTCTTTTTGACGTCTCGAGTATTGTTGTCGTCTCGGGTCTTGTTGACGCCTCAAGTCTTGTTGACGTCTCCTGTCTTGTTGACGTTGACGAGGTTTGTATCGGCCCTTTTGAGGCCTCTTGGTGGATAAATAAGTTTCAGATTGAGGAGATTTAGTACTGTTCTTGAATTTGTTATTCAAGCGTTCTTGTTCGACTGATTTGACCTTGTGTTGGCAAGCTAATATAGCTTGTTCGATCTCTTTTTGATCTTGTCTGCTGGTCTTATCGACTTCCTTCTGAAATTTCGATTTTGTAACCTCTAGGTCAGCAATTTGACCTCCAAGGTAATCCACTAAGAGAGACATAAGTCCAAATGAACATTGTCCTAGAGTTGATTTCCACTTGTCAATAAACGCAATATCAGTTTTGCCAATTCCTGGTTGAATTTTTAGCTGGAGACCAAGTGGAATGACTTTTTTGTCAAGGCACTTGTTAAGAAATTCTTGTTGATGTTCAAATTTATTAATCTTAGTAGAAGTGTTCCGTAACTGTTTATACACTTGTAGTGCGTCTTTACTAACCAAAGCTCTTCCCTTCTTGTTTTGAGGTTGATTTTGGTTTTCAATGTCACCTGATCGTCTCCTTTTTTGACGTTCGTTAGGTGGTCTTTGTTCCTGAGGTTTTTGGACATTAATCACCGATGTGCTAGGTGAAGCTTCATTACTGGTGTTGCCCAGGCTCATGTTGCTAATGGTACCCAAAAGGGAATTCTCGCTAGTAGAAGCCATATTGTAAAGTAGTAATACTATATTTTACTTCCATGTACTATTCTTAGACTATTGAAAGCTATTTGCTAACTATTAATCAGTCTTTTAAATAAATTGCTTTTCCTACATTTTGCTGTTAGATTAACTGCTTCTACACTGGTGCTAAAATTTGAGAACCAATTGAAATGTATATATATTATATGTTTTTATTGGTACATCATGTGTTACTCCAAAAAAAAACTCTTCTTTTTTTCTGCATCTCGTAAAGACTGACTAAATAAAAGGTTTATATAAAGAGCTGTATAATAGATAGTTTCAAATCTTGAGAACTACTTCAATTTCCTAGACCATGTCTACCATTTTAAATAAATCCTGCATCCACAATGCTTTAAATCTTATTTATTTATTTACCAATATTTTACTAATTTTTTTTTTTTTACAAGATCTAAATTAATGATAATCTTGTTTCTATAAATCAGCATATTTGAGTCCTCTATATTTAAGAATTCTGAATCAATATTTAACTCTAGGAAAAACAATGTGTAGCCATTGCATAAACTGTTGGGTTCTACCAATCTCACATTAAGAATAAAACAGACCCAATGAATGAATCCTTATAGCAGAAACTTGCCCATCTGTTGGCATTGCTTAGAAAACTTAAGATGTAAATTAAGGCATAATTTTCTATCTTTAAAGGGTATCCAAACTCCTTTTGCTTTCATGATTGGAAGATATATGTATAATTTGACAGTGATTGCCATATAATGAGGGTAAGATAGTCTCTTAAGTCTTACGTTATCACCTCTTTTTTGTGTACTCAAAACAAAACAGAATTAGTACATATTATATTTAATAAATGCATTGGCAATGTACACTCTGAATTATGTAATCAATATATAAGCCATTACCTTGAATGAGTCTTTGTGAAATGCATCATGGCATCCCCTAAACTCTTTATTCAATAGACAATCTAATGTTTACATAAAAACATATAAAACCCTTTGTTTCCTTACTGCCGACAAAAACAAACAATTGGTTATAGCAGTTCATACTTATAATATTCATGTTCTTCTTGTCATAAGTAAACTGACCATGAAATTTAATATTAGTAAAAAGAGTTGTCACAAGCTATCAACTGTATTTAGAACAGTGCTCCATTCTTACTGTCTCCATGTCTGTTAGAGCATTGGAGAATTATTTATCAGTAAAAAAATAATTAAATATTTACAGCAATTTGCTGTTCTGGAAAAATATTTCAGGCTTCTAAGAATTACTGTCCTGATTTAAACTGGACATATTTAAAAGAAGTATGTATTGGTATGCTTAAACTACAATCACATTTGTATTGTACTAGATAACAATGTATCATTTTAGTGTCTTTAATATCTGTCTTGACTATTTCCAGACACTTGTTCAATATATTATCAATATGAACAAATATGTTAATTGACTAAACTGTTGGTTCATCACAAAAAAAAACAATGTGCAACCAAATATTAGCTATGCTTGTGTTGTTTTAAAATATAATAAAAGTAGACATGATGTTCCCTGGGTGGAAAGATGTCTAGAAAAGTCAGATAGACCTGGACTTAAATTCACTAGTCTGATTCTAATTTATTTTATTTGCAACAATCATCCACGTGCAATTCTATGCTCCATAAATATCAATGTGCAATCAATAAATAGTTATGATTTAATTTTATGTAAGATATCAAATCTGTATTTTATTAGAATGAATGCAACTTATAGATTCTAAATCATGCATGTTGTTCTAGTTCCTATGTTTCCTGTATGAAACATGTCAACATTAATCAAATAGACTTGGGCAAAATCCCTATTATATTTTAAGTCTATAGTGATCCATTGAGCACGTTTTATTTTCAATAAATATGGTTTATGTTCCCTGAATGGAAGGTTAACCAAATAAACATCATCAGTTGTGGGCAAAATCCCTATTCTGATTGTGATGTATTTATCAACTGTTAAAACAGTATCACTGTTGGTCTACGCTCCCTGTATGGAACGTTTTCCAAATAAAACAATCTGAAAAGGGCAGATTCCCTTTTCTGATTGAAATTTATTGAACCAATTGAGATTCTAGTCACAATAGTGGTATACGCTCCCATACGGACGTTATCCACATTAAAATAATCAGATCTGGTCAAAATACCTATTCTGATTTAATAGTTATGTGTTTACACAGTCTCGTGTACCAGGTGTACACGTAACAGACTGCAAAATTGTAAACAATCGAACCAATTGAGGTTCTAGTGACAATAGTGGTATACGCTCCCATACGGACGTTTTCCACATGAAAAACAATCAGATCTGGTCAAAATACCTATTCTGATTTTAATATACATGTAGTGATGTGTTTACACAGTCTCGTGTACAGACTGCAAATTGTAAACAATCGACTTTATCCAAACTTTACACTCGACCCGTTTCGTAGCATTGCTCTAATGCAGTGAAAAATCCGGTCAGCTGAGCGTGAAAAAAGAAATAAACATCCGTTTAAATATATATCTTTTTAAAAACGTAGCACTCACGCAACATGTCCGACTTTGACAGCTAAATTCTGCCTTTCCTCGGACCCGATTTAATGTTTGAAAATGGCGGCTAAACAAAGGTCATTTTCTATGTGGTCGTATTTCCAGACTCGTAAGCTGTAAAAATGACGAAAACGTGCATATCAGAAACTTGGCAGAAGCGCTGTATTCTGATTCACATTAAATTAATCGTATACCGATATTCCGAAAACAAATAATGTCTTTTATAAAACATAAGGATTTTCAACAGTAAACTGTTAAAAATCCTTGCCGACGAGAAACATGCGTTCCCTTGAACGCAAAAATTAAAACTAAAGCTAGTGTATGATACACAGGTGAACTATGACGTAGGTGAGTACATCTCATGGATGTAATTTTTAATCACCTAGTTAATTGCGATGAGAACATGTTGTGAAAGCAAACATATTCTATATAATATAAATGTAATTTCATGGTAAGTATATTTAACCAAATTCATATAAAAACAATATCCAGTAGTTGACATAAATAATTACCAAATTCATAATCAAACAATGAAATATCTATTTCATATTTTTCAATTCCCATTCTCAGTCTGTAGGAACAAGCATCAAGGAAAACAAACACATGGAATGAACGTCTCATTGGGTCCACGTCAATACAACATTCTACTCCTGTACAGATATCAGGGATATGACAGGTCACTGGTCCTGTCAATGGCTGGAGATCAACAGATTTATCACAAGCTGTAAAAAAATACAAGGATATTAATAGCCTGAAGAATCTTTATAATAAGATTTGCCAAAGTGTAGTTTTATATTTTATTATTTTATTTTACTGTATAATATTGAAATTTAATGTTTGGTTTTTGAATAGCTTAAGGGTTCTTCTTTTCCACAGTGTCAACAAAACTGATAAAAAAAAGTTATATTTGCAAGGTCATTTATTTCAAGAGAAGTCATTAATTTTCACCTATTTTCATATTTGTACAGGAAAAGAAAGAATACCTGAAGCAGACTTTCTGTACTAAAATCCTTACATCACGTCAGAATAAAACTTTCTTACTTGTATTCCATCCCCTATTATTAGGACTATAAGGAGCATCTGTCCTGCTACACATTGGATCAGACAAGAATTTGACTATACCAAGCTCTTCTAGAAGTAAATCTACAGCATAATCTGTCACAGAATCTATATCTATTCCATTGAACTGAGTCCAATTCTTCAATGAAAATCCTGTAAGACAGAAAATAAAACAATGTTCAAAATACACTAAAGTATAAATCTTCTTAGTTATATAATTTTTATCATGGTTTAATAAAGAGCATGAAAAAATTCTTTAGGATTTATCTACATTGATTGTAAAAGTGCAAAATTAAATCATCTTGTTGTTTTAAGCATGTTGATTTCAGAAACCTGAAAACAGTTAGATGCCATCCATTGAAAGACTAAAACTTTGGTTTAAAAAGTAATTATATAGATGAGTCTATTATCTTTCAATAGTGAATATTTACAAGTTATAATTACATTCAAGGTCTGCCAAAGACATACAAATAATTATACAGCGAATCCTAAAACTGTTGCATTTTTAAGACATATAAAAAAGACTTAAAAACGAAAAGTATTAATGTGTCAGGTGGTACGGTATTAATTAATGTGTCAGGTGTTACAACAATGAGGAATATGTTGATGCGAAAATAACCATGAAGAATAGATATCAAAATAGTCTAATAAATCAAAGATAGATCATACCTAGGTCAAAAGTGCTATTTTGCCAGTTACACAGTGGTTTAGGTAGAGAAACATCTTTGAATACATTGACTTTAAATTCACAGCTTCCATGTGATTCAAAACATACACTCACATCCAGGTTGACCAACAATAAACCTTGGGACTTCAGATCATCTATGGAATAACTACAACAACAAAATATTAAGGATTTTCTTTATACAGTCGTACAAATGAAAGTTCTGTTACAATTAAAATCTGGCCTTACAGTAACACTTTCCTCTGCTATGTAAGTACTTGTACATGTTAAAGCAGTCAGATAATAAGCTTTCATTATCAGAATGTTCCAAGGGTTGGCTTTTTGAATATTTTCTGTTTTGTTTATGAAACTTCCATTTTTGTTATAACTGCTTTTATGTTTTGAACATCTGTCATCAGTTTGTCTTTTTATTTTTCATAACACCATTGGTATAATAGTGAAACCGCTTTAATATAGATCAGAGCTATTAAATCTGATAAGTTTTTGTTTTCTAAATTTGGAATAAATTCAATTCTTCACAATCTATCTTCATGAATCTATCATAAATGGTAAACACATATCATAAAAAATCTTTCTTTTATTCTGTTTGCTAATACTATAAAAATCCAGCGATTCTGTTAAATACTAGGAAATTTACACTTACTCTATATTTAAGATATTAAAAAGACTAAAGCTTTGCTTTTGGTCAAATTCGAATTCCAGAAGGGACTTCTTGTAAGTGAGTTTCTCTATTCCAATTTCAAAACTATAACTACAAGTATCCAGAATAATATATGCACTGATGGATCTGGTCAGCTGTTCTACATCTATACAGCACTGTATCCCTGTACAAGTTTCCATCAGGTGACACGAGACAGGACCAGATAATGGTGGCAAACTTTTCATTTTGGAGGAACTGCAATCTGTATTGAGAATAAAATATTTCAATGTTTATGTCATTGTTTTATTAAATTATCAAAGTAAATCCAACTCCAACTCAAAATTAATGTTAAAGTTAACTGTTTAAAATAATAAAAGCCAAATATCAGTTCACTGACACTTACAATGCAGGCAATGCACGATGAAACCCAGTTATGTGAAAGTCAAAAGGCTGTAACTTATACCCAAGTAAACTACACCAAAACTCATACAGCTGGAATCTGTGAATTTCAGTTAAAGGCCATAAATTGAAAGATCAACAACTATGAAGTTTGTACTTATTCATTACTCAAAAATACATGAGAGTGTTCATCTGTTAATTTGTCTATATATACAAGTTCTGCCTATAGAAGTTCCAATGAAAAGTTAGTTACAAATAAGTCAATAGTATATGTTCCTATTGGAACAAATCATCTATAACCTTTAATCCGATAGGAACAAATTCTGTCATATTTGTACCAGTGGAAATAACTGCCAAAATATTTCTTCAATTTGGAACTAATACATATGTTTGTTATGAAACCCTTTTATTTCATGACAAATTCACAGGCATTTTACTTTTTAAAGCAGCAATCAAAATATAAGATTTAATAAACTTACTGCTAGTCCATCCATCTGTGGATGAGACGTATGGTGGCAGTGACCTACTACATTGTACTTCTTCAAGATAGGCAGATATTCCAAGTCCTTCTAGTAGTTTAGTTAAGAGTAACCCTTTCACTTCTCCAAGTATACTGTTTTCAGCTTTAAACTTCATCAAAGAAAAGTCTACAGAATAAAAAAAATCATAATACATCTAAGTACTGAGACCATTGCAACCCTCCTTAAATATTTTACTAAAGATATATACTAATGGGTTTTTTTCTTCTAAAATAATTTGACAAATCCTTTAAAATGTATTTTTTTCAAAAGTATTAAAATATCCAGGTTCACGTAATTCTGGACGTAATGTCCGGCAATTCATTTATTTGGGATGAAAGCAAGGCTTCAGATATCACTTACTAGACAGCTCTAATGCTCAAGTACACCATTTTATTAGGTAAAACAAAATATAAACCAATTAAACTGCTTGATAACAATCATATTCTAGACAACAATAATACATATGGGACATTATTTTCTGATTTATTATAAATGAATTTCAACTGTGTTTTTTAGTTTATAAAATAGCAGATTAATTTTATGTGGTTGCCATATTTAACTTAAAAGAGTTTTCTTCTTTTTTGACTCATAGGAACTGCCTTTTTTCTCCATCAGATAACTCATTCTTGATACATGTAATGTTTACCTGGAACTTTGAACCCTGCATCAGACCAGTCACAACCTAGTTTTGGCAGTTTAAAGTTTTCCAAAACTGATGTAGATATCAGACAGGCACCATCAGGTTCTAAACACACACTTAGTTTCAAGTTCAACAGATATTTCTTTTCTCCTTGCAGATCATGGATAGAAAATCTAAAAATAATCAATAGACCACAGTTTATTACTGTAAATCAGTTATATTAATTCTAGGGCTCTATTTCCATGGATAAGGTATATATTGGATTTATAACTATATATAAAAAAAAAAAAGAAGCTTAATTCAACAAAATAGAAACTTTAAAATATGTTCATTTTCTATACTCAATTAAATTCTTATCGTTCACTTAAGGATATGAGGTCAATTTACATTCAATAAATTCTACCCACTATAGCATTGTCTTCAAATTACCTTAGTTTAATAACATTCAGCAGACTAAATGTTTCTTCAGTTCCTAAAAGATGAGAAGTAAAATATCAGTTTGCTAAAATGATTTTGTTAAAAAGAGATTAATTTTCAAAGTTCATGGGCTATAAGTTAATGGAATCCTATCTTATTGTTGTCCTTCATACTTAATAATTATTAAATATGTTTTCAAGACAATTATGCATTTACAGTAAAAGTACCTTGTGCCAAATCTCTCAATAAACCTACAGGAACAAATTAATCACCTTCTATTTACTTTTCCAATTATGTTTAGATCTTACAGCAAAATGCATTGAGTTTGTAAGTAAAGGTAATATATTTGGTTAGGTTACTTGCTTAGCTGAATCTTTGAAGTTGTTGTTAGGTAAGGTATACTACCCTCCTTTAAAAGTAGACTAGTTATACCCAATGACATAAAAATGTGGTCAACACTTTTAAATAACCTGTTACAAGTATATTTTATGTGTACTACATTTTGTGTTATTTCTACATATGCAGAAAAATTATTGCAGATATTCCTTAAATATCATTGTATTTATCCTTCGGTATTGCATTATATTTTCTTGATGCCACCTCATGTATCATAAAAGCTAAGATATATTGATATCCATCAAATATCACTTACCCCATTTGTAATTAAAGAGTGGGATTTCAAGATGCCTTTTTTCAATCCCAAAAGACAACTTCAAATTACAGCCATCAATATCTGCATACACTGTGAATGATTTCCTGATTTTCCCAACCTCTACACAGCAAGTTACTCCTGTACAGTGGGCAGACAAAACACAGCTTATGGTACTGTGTATCTTAGGTAAAGATAAAGACAGTGGACATGCTGAAATTTAGAAGAAAGAAGAGATTAAGTAAATGATTTTCAATATTACTGAGAATACCATCAATGAACTCATTTAAACTACCTATAAACAAATGTGCCTGTATTGACCACGCAAAATTTTAATGCTTCTGTTCAGATTTCAAATAGAGCATAATTTTCCAAATAAAGATCTAGTGGTTTAAATTCTGTAAACCTGGTGAACTAATGTGTCAAAGCCTTTTAAATACATGACCTGCTTACAAAAGGTGTCTTCAAAAATGAGGAAAAAAATCACAACCATTTATTTCATAATTGCAGGCAGACAATCTAAATGTGCTTGCAATCCTACATTGGATTTTTAGGAATCTTGGTTAAAACTCTTTGTTTTTTAAATTTTGTAAATGACCAAGATCAAAAGTGTGGAAAATAGGAAAATGTTCCAATACTTTTTTACATACCAGGTTATTGGGTAGATATCTCATTGGCAATAATAGCTCACATTTATGTTATACATATTTCCATAAAAATATAATGATTCATAGAGAAACAAGAATGTGTCCTAAGTACACGAATGCCCCACTCGCACTATCATTTTCTATGTTCAGTGGACCGTGAAATTGGGGTAAAATCTCTAATTTGGCATTAAAATTAGAAAGATCATATCATAGGGAACATGTGTACCAAGTTTGAAGTCGATTGGACTTCAACTTCATCAAAAACTACCTCAACCAAAAACTTAAACCTGAAGCGGGACAGACGGACGAACGGACGAATGAACGAACGAACGGACGGACGGACGGACGGACGCACAGACCAGAAAACATAATGCCCCTCTACTATCGTAGGTGGGGCATAAAAATATTGCATCTTTTCCCATTGACTGTGTCCAAGGTAAGACCAAATGCATAATAAAAATACAATCAAAGGAATAAATAAATCATGAATTATTGAAAAACATTACCTGTAGTATTCCATCCATTAACAGCACCTTTATATGGCGTTTCATCCCTGTGACATGATTTTTCATTTAGGAAGGATTTTATACCAACATACTCCATCAGTTCATCTGCAAGTGCTGATGTTAAACTTTTACCAATTTGAAGTCCTTTATTTTCAATCCATTCAAACAAAGAAGTATCTTCAAAATATAAAATAAATATCATTTTTGCAGAATTCTTTTAAATTAACTTCTGTTAAAATCTATTTACTATATGAGTATGGTATGTTTTTTTTATAAACCATTGTCATTAAAATCTTTTTGACTTTCTGTTATCATTTGGCTATTTTATTACCAAATTCATTAAATGATACAATGGAACACATAAAACAAAATCTTTTTTACTCCAAACAAATTTCAGAATAAGGCATTTATTAAAACATGAAAGCATACTTCCTGACTTAAAGCCCATATCTAGATCACATAATGGTTGAGGAATCAGTTGATCTTTAAACAACGTTAGAGTTGGATTACACACATTTTTCTCAAGACAAACACTGAATTCCAAATCTACTATGAATTTCTTTTGATCGGAAAGCTTCTGTATTCTGAATCTGTAAAAAAATAAAATCTTATGAATAGTTACAGAAATGCACAAATTATCATTGGGGTTTGAATTGATGGATATTATCAACAGTTTTTTTAAACACAACTTTATTAACCCTTAATAAAATAGAACTTTCCAAAACTCAGTAAAATTAGGTCTGATTAGTGCTTTTATGGTAGAACATGTACAAAAAAGACAAACTATAGAATGAATGATGTGGACTTGAGAATAAAAGTTATTTTTTTTCAAATTAAATGAAAAGTATGTTGGCCAATCAAGAAATTTTCACCAACTGCACAAGTCTCTGGATTTATAATCTGTGAGTTTATTCATATATATATATATATGCATTTACATTTAAGTATATTTGTCCAATGTTAATATACTAATACATAAATATTGAATGTGACTTACTTTATTCTAAATATTTCCTGTAATCTTTCTTCCTTGACCTCACCTTTTTAAAAACAAGAACAATAAAATTATCCTAATTACCATTCACCCAAAACAATATTTGCAAAAAAAACAACTTTTGAAAATTACTTTGGATTTATTATTATTTGTTGGATACCAATTTTTGTGTTTTTCCGTGGGTACAGGTGAACCACGAATTCAAAGGATCAACAAATTACACAAGGAGTTCGTCCAGTAAGACCCTTTTTTGACCCCCAAATATAGCAGTTTTACAAAATTATTAAAATTTAAAATTTTAGCTATTTATCGGAAAGTTGAATACTTCTGCTACATAAATATGGGTTGTTTTTTACAATACATTGCACACATATCGGGTACAACCATTATTAAGTCATGCTAAATTACTGAAATCTTCACAATTTTAGCATTTGAGTTAAATTTAAGACAGTTTCTGGCTAAAATGGAAGTGGCCACATTCGTGTTCAATCTTAATATTCAAATATAAGTTGTATTTGGTGATAATACATAACATCTATAAAGGATGAGAGTGAACATGGATGCGGCCACTTTCATTTTTGACAAACACCATCTGAAAAGTGACATATCATGGCATATATGATAGATTTTTCATATTAAAGCTTTAATTTTGGCGTCTTTAATGACAAAATCAGTTCAAATCTTTCCCATTAACTAATTGAATCGATGGAAGTAGACACTTAAGAGTTAAAAAAGTGTTCAAAATTTTTCATCAGATGAACCTAAAATTTGAGGCCAAATTTGACTTTACCGGACCTACTGCTATATAGGCTCTGTATGCAGAGATTGGCAAAACCATGAAATCAAATATCCACGAAAATGCTTGTTTTCCTCAATCCACAAAAATTGATATCCACGAAAATAAATGAATCCACAGTATGTAATAGACGTATTTACACTTGTATGCAAATTTGTCCGCATTACCTAAAATCACACAGGTTCCCGTAAACTCTGACATCATAATTCAAAACATTTGACAAAACAATTAAAAAGTGATCGCTTGACATCAAAAGGTGATTCAAAGTTGATATAAGGTCACATTCAGAGGCAAAATACAGCTAAATACCAAAAGTGTAAATACGTTTATAAAGATATTAGATCTAAATTAACAAATTTGAGATTCAAGATGCATACTATGTTTATTTCCATATATGACATTGAATTATAACTGCTGCTTATATTTACACTTCAGGAGTACTCAAGTTGACTCAACTCTTTTGTGAGATTTTTCTTTACTGGTCAAATTCAGTTTCTGTCTAGTACTGTTGACCATTGTTTCTACTTTTGCCTTAATGATTGAACCCTCGATTATTCTTTCAATTTGTGTTTTTATCACCAACTGGTATCTTCTTTATTTGTTACTTAATAAGAAAACAGAAATCTGTAATAAATTAAGCGTAGTTTTTGATACTTTCTAGTATCAGAAATTAAAATTCTACTGTAATCGTAACCTGTTCTTGTCATATTCTCAAGTATTGCGGTGAAAAAAGCAACCGCAACATAATGTCTATATGTAAAAATTTATTTGAAAATCTGGCAATGGTGCCAAATACATTAAAATTTAATACATGACTTACCCCAAGTATAATCAAAGAAATTAATTTCAAACTCTAGTGTTTCTATTCTGCCTCTTATCTGGTAATTACAGGTATCTATGTATAAGTTTATGTTCAGTGACAAATCCAGGTAGTCAAAGTTGTAACAACAATCTATTCCTGTACAGTAATCTGGCATATAGCACACAAGGGACTCTGGCAATTCTGGTAACGTTGTTACTGCTGGACAATCTATTTCAAACAAGATAATGCAATTTTATGAATCTGTTTTCTACGTATTCTTATACATGTGTTACTGAGTTCACATGATTTTCAATTATCCTTGATATTATTCTATTATATTAAGGTGGTACCTAACACTACAGGGAGATAACTCTGTAAAGTCAGCTAAACGTTTTAATTATATTGTGTTGTAAACATAATATTAAGCTTCTCAATGATCAAAATTGGTGTTTGTCAAATTGCTATATAACCAGTGTAATTTTTCTGACAAAACGGTTGGTTCTAATTTTTTTTAATTTTTACATTTTTGTCAAAAGGTCAAAGTAAATACTTTGTCAAAATTTTAAGAAAATTAAACGAGCCAAATTAATTTTAGTTAAGGTGTTGGGTACCACCTTAAAAGTGGATAATTATTGTAATGCAGCATATTTTCATGTATGTACAAAGCACTGAAATATACTCAGGCTTTAAAATATGCTAGTAGATATTTGAAGCCTGGCAGTATGAGTATGATTCAAACTGGAGAAAAAAAAATCATCTTCAATTTTATTCATAGGCTAAAGCTTACACTCTTCCCATTTTAAATTTTTCAAAGAATATCTGAAAAAGTCAATTGCATCTTAAAATTTGTCTAAATGAATTTGATATGGTCAACATATAATATTATATCATTTACCATTTTTCCATCCACGTGTTGAAAGAGAGTATAAATCATCTCCATGACTACATGGTGGAGACTTTAGCAGAGTGTCCAATCCAAGCTGCTGTAGCAGAATTCTAATGAAAGAAGGCTGAATGTGATCAGTTATATTAACTCCTAAGTTGTCAGCCCAATTGGTTAATGAGAAATCTGTAATAAAAATAAAAGACATTCCTAATTTTAGATTTTCTTATAGTTGGGAATTTGATGTTAAGGTGGTACCCAACACTTTCACTAAAATTAATTTGACTCGTTTAATTTTCATAAAATTTTGACAAAGTATTTACTTTGACACTTTGACAAAAATATATCATTTTGTCAGAAATATTACACTGGTTATATAGCAATTTGACAAACACTAATTTCGATCATTGAGAAGCTTAATATTCCCTTAACAACACAACGTAATTAAAACGTTAAGCTGATTTTACAGAGTTATCTCCCTGTAATGTTAGGTACCACCTATAACAACTCCTACTGTGGATACATTATTTTTTTTGGGGTACCAATTTTTAGAGGTTTCTTAGGAACAGATGAACGACGAATTCAAATATTAATTGAATGACGAATTTTCTGTGAAACTTGTATGCAGAGATTGCTGGCAAAACCATGAAATCAAATATCCAGGAAAATTCAATTTTTCATGAATCCACAGAACTTGATACCCACAAAGATAAATAAATCCACACCAAAGCATTTAAAAAAAGTCAAATAAACTAAATCTAAAAACTTTTATAACAATAAATTGCCGTAGAATTTTAACTATAAGCAAATATGGTAACATATCTACTTGATTGCAAAATGGGAAAAGAGGTTAATATAAATGAAACGATAATCAAGCTATTGACCTTCACATTTGATCTCAAAATAAGCATATCCCATGTTCAAGATTTGGACCAATTCTGCTTAATATCAGGAGCAAGTTTTAAATGTGATTTTTTTTTTTATCTTAGTGAAACATTTTTACAATCTTCGCAATACCAAAATGCAAAGCAGTCTCCTTTTAATAGATATAGAAAGATGTGGTGTGAGTGCCAATGAGACAACTTTCCATCTCCTTTTAATGTCCATTTCATTTGCTCAATATTGATTTACTTTAAAAACTATTCATTAGAATTTACCGAAATCTACAAAACACTATAAATTCATTTACCAGTTTTAATTTGTTAATTTCATTGACAAAAAAGTTGTTCAGTGACATTTAAAAAGGTCTAATTTTTAAAGGTATCATGTCAAAGGACCCATTATATTCACTGATCAAATATACAGCATTGTATATAGTAACACATACTTACCTTTCAGATCAATAACAGCATCAATGTCGCAAACAAGTTGGGGGATCTCTGTATTGTCAAATACTTTCATATCTAGGACACAGTTAGATTTATCATTTAAACAGACTTTAACAGCTAAATCCAAAATTAGTTTCTTCAAATTCGGTGGCTTCTTAATAGAAAATCTGAAAAAATAATTTAGTAAATTAATGAAACAATTATAATTTAAAAGTTTAAAAATTATCATATCTGAATGGTTAGTAATATTTTCTGTGTCTACATGCTTCTTATACATTTGTTTATGATGTATTTAGTTATGAAAACTATTTTTAATATGAAAAATTTTGATGTAAATTAATATCCAAGGTCAAAAAAGTATAGGCAGTGGAATAAAACATTCATCTTCCCTGGTTCAGGGAAAAATGTATAATATACTGTTATCACTTACTCAAATACAATTACATCTTGTGCTAAGGATATTCTTTCTGTCTTTCCTTAAAGAGAAAGCATATATACTGAGTTAAGACTTTGCAAAATGAAGGCTATAGAATGAACTAATAAGAAGCTCACAATGATGAAGATCAGGGGTTCATGCAAAAATATAATTTACTTAAGATACCAGCACTTATATGAAAATAAGATTGGGTAATTTTGATTAATTTATCAATATCCCTGGTTTAACTGGGTTTCAAGTTTAAATCTAACATTAAGATTAGAATCGCAACATTTAAGGTGGCACCCAACACTTTCACTAAAATTAATTTGGCTCGTTAATTTTCATAAAATTTTGACACAGTATTTACTTTGACCCTTTCTCAAAAATATAGAAATTTCAAAAATTTTGAACCAACCATTTTATCAGAAAAATTACACTGGTTATATAGCAGTTTGACTAACACCAATTTTGAACACTGAGAAGCTTAATATTCCCTTTACAACACAACATAATTAAAACGTTTAGCTGACTTTACAGAGTTATCTCCCTGTAGTGTTAGGTTCCACCTTAATAAACTCAAAATTGAAATATTAATCCAAATTAAACTTGTATAATGTCTTACCCCATTCATAGTTAAACAATGATTTTGTCACATTTACTGTATTGATTCCATAAGATATCTTGTAGTCACAAGGATCCAGCACAAAGAATGGTCTGACTGTCAAACCAAAGAAAGGTATATTGGCACAGCAATCAATTCCAGTGCATGACTCTGTTATGTGGCAGGCTATCTGGTCTCCCAAATCTGGACGATTAAACATACTCAGTGGACATTCTAAAAGTAAAAAGAATATTTCAAACTTAAAGTTTATACATGTATTTAATTTCTTTGTCATGTTAAATTTTGAGCCCTTATAATGCAACTTCTTTTTTCTTTTACTAATTCCCATGAAAAGCGACAACAGAGGAAAATCATAATAAAATGAAAGCTGTGATATATTCAAATTAAAATACTTTTTTATATAAAATATCAATAATCCAATCTCTAATCCAATGTTCTACAAAAAATATCCATGTGCTGTAATACTGTTGTCAGTTTGGCTTTACATACAGTTAGTATAGATAGACAAATGAACAAAGTTATGACTATATGGACAAATGAACTTTGAAACAATGTAAGTTAAAACATACCACTGTTCCATCCCTGAACACTAGGTGAATAAGGAGCTCTTTCAACATCACACTTAGGACCACTGAAGAATTCAGAAAGGTGTAACTGTTCAAGGATAAAATTGACTGCAGCATCTTTTAATCCTTGGTTAATATCAAGGTTCACTTCATCTAACCAATTTGTCACAGAGAAATCTATAAATATATAAAAAGAATACTTTATTCAAACTAAAGCTTTTTTTGACCGCAAATAAAAAAGAAGAGAAAAAGCAAACTTTTCAATTGAATAAAGGACAAGGTTCACTTATGGCAAAAAATGGCCTAAAATATCAACTTTATCATAAAATACCAAAAAGGTCTCAAATTGTTTCGTAAATGGGTCTATTTCAAAAGTCTAAATGCTAAATATATCAGTTCTTTTCATAAGAGTACATAATATTATCCAAAGTAAGCCCATTTTGGACATTTTGTCAAAATATGATGATTTTGTGTATTTTTCAGACCTAAAAGCTTTAGATCATAGCTCGATAATTTGTAAAGGAAAGTGCCAGAAAAAATAATCTTGTCTTAATAGTATTATCAAAGTATTTCTAAATGAAATTTGGAATATTTTGGCCCAATCTAAAAAACATAAAAAAATCAGGGCCAATTTTAACCCTTCGTGAACCTTCTCCTTTAATAGCTATTGTCCACTTTGGACTTCAATTAATGCATAAGAGATATTTAAACTTTGCCTATCAAACACAATCATTCACTAATTAATTCTTTTGTACAAAAAAAATATTTTCTGTACAAAAAAAGAAACTTTTTAGATGATAATACATGTACAAATTCAAATAAAGTACCCTCAAACTGTGTAGAAAAAACTTTCAAAAGCAGACTACAAAATTGTTATTCTTGTCTACACCACATTATATATGATGAATTTGAAACTGCATGCATACTGCCCATATCCTTTGTTTTTCTATTGCATCATAAACAAACCTTATAATTATCTTCTTGCATAACATATTTGTCTTTGCACTAACTTTCCATAACTTTCTAAGCACTATTCCAAATCTTTTGTTTTACATTTAATTTTTTTACCTTTTGAATATTATATAATTAATAACACATAAAACATATACCTGTGCCTGTAAAATTTCTGGAGCAGATTGGAATTTCATGCTGGTTTAAAACTGGAAAACCATTTTCTGGGAAACAATACACTTGATCATCCATTGGAAAACATATATCTATCTTCAGATCTATAACATATCCTCTTCCTTCATCAAGCTTATCTATTTTGTATCTTTAAATATATAGATTAAAAATTAAGCCTGTAAATTTCATTATCCATCTAAGGAAATGTGGCCCGAGAGTTAAGAAAATGCAATGATCACCCAACTATCATACACATTCAGCATCATATGAGATAAAACAATGAGAACGGTTCTAAAGTGTTTAATATAATAAAAAAAAAATTCAGCCAGTACAAACGGTGTTGATATTTATTTTCCTAATATATAATCTTACTCCCACTTTTTTGTTGTTATGCAGTCCTTCAAATAATACATTTTTCAATCATATCTTAGTTACAGTTGACTTCTTTTAAGAACCTTATCAAATATAACAAAGGGCAATAATTTGAGAACATTATTTGTTGATTAATATATTACATTTTGAGACACATACTACAATGATTCTTTGATGAAAATAATATATTTTTTATTGTAAATAATACCCTTTATTCTAGAATTATTCATTTTTTCACTACATTGCTATTTTGTGCATTTTTCCTTTGATCTTTTTTCGTGATAATTTTTCATATCATGCTACTCTTTTGAGATGGAAAATTATCGCTAGAAACTAAGCCGGTACGTGGCGTTGCTAACGAAATTGACATGAAATTGACAACGTCGTCATAAGAAAAATAGCGATAAACAGATTATCATTGGTCATCTCAACTTGATTGCCTTTCTCGTTTGAGCCGGGACTTCTCGCTTTCACCGTCCCAGCTCAAGCGAGAAAATGAATCTCTTTGAGATGATCAACGATAATCTATAATTATAGCTAAATGTACAAGTCAAATCATTTTTCCTTTGTTAGAAATAATCTTACCTTATGGTAATAGGAGCAACATCCCCATTTCCTATTTCTAACTTATTTTCTATACCTATATTCAAATATAAATGAATTTGTATTAACATTGAAAGCAGTTCTTATATCAAATAAGTTGTAGTATGTTAATATAAACAAGATATTTTTTTTCAATAGGTTTATACAAATATCCTGTAAATTCAGGAAGAACATGATACATTTAAGGCCTTTTTGTAATATTTTCTATACAATTTAGAGTTAATCCAGAATAAATTGTATGGGGGAGGGGTCAGAAGGCACTTTCATTTAAATTTGATGGGGGATGGTTATTCTAAGAAAACATTTAAAGGAAATATGATATCCAATTAAAATTCATGAATGGTGGGGTCAAATAAAAAGTACCTTCAGACCCCCCCCCCCCCCCAAAAAAAAAAAACTTACATTTAGTTTTGGAACATTGGAACAGCATTTACTTATTCCTCATGCTGGAAACTTATTTGAAAACTTAACAAGCTTTGGTATTTAGAGCATAAGAAATATATTATTGTTCCTATATAAAATCATGTTTATTGTCATACCAGTTGAGTGTAATAATAATTATTTTACCTCCTACTTCTATACATTTCTAGGAATATTATTGGTTCAAAGCAATCGTTTCATATTATGTTAGTAGGAAGGGCTTATTTAAAAACACAGTTAGTAGTGATGTTACATCCCTTTATTAAAACAACACAGTGTTGAGGTAAAATCTAAAAGATTTCATCGGACGAAGAAATTGATAAACTGATAAATTCCATTTAGGGATTTGAGCTTAGCTCTTACCCCATATGGAATTTACTGACCCCATATATATTGTATTAGGTCAATAGCACACTGTGTAACAAATAATAACCCACATCTCTTTGTTAACATATGAAAAATTAATCTATTCTAATGTAAGTTTTAAAAGCAGTGAATTAACTTACCCCAGTCATACTCAAGCAAAACCATCTTATGGTAGTATGATCCAAAACTAATCTCAATTTCAAAATCACAAGGACTTAAATTAAATCCAAATGGAATATTGTATGCAACATCATCTCCATTAAACGGAAGCTTGAATTTCAATCCTAAACAGCAACTAAGTCCTAAACAACTGTCTGTTAGTTGACACTGAACTATGTCTCCCAATGAATTTGGTATTTGTAATGTGTTGGTACACTCTACAATGAAAAAGTAATAATGTTTATATTTATAACTAATTGTACTAGAGTTTCAAAGAGCCTGTGTTGCTCAACTGCATTTTCGACAATTACTGTTTTGATCACAAGAGTGCACATGCTGAAATGTTCATTTAAATTTATAGTGATACAGTTAATATGACTTTATTTTATGTTAAAGTCTTAAAGATAATGGTTTTACAACAAGCACATAAACTTAACCTTTTTAAATCCATTGCTATTTTGAGTTTCTATCTATCTATTATAAATACAGGATAAAAGATAAAAAAAAAAAAAAAAAAAATGACAAAGATGTCATTATACAGCAATAACTCCGATAATAAATTGACTGATGATTAGGGTAGAGGTAAGCTTATAGTATATCTTGTCTTCCTGATCATGTTTGCTCCCTATTTATTGAAGTTTATATAATATAATAGTCCAATCCCTCAGAACTTTGTTGTATTGAATTCCAAACATACATCAATTTATGGAGTTTAGTATTTATATCTTAAAAGTTTTCCTCCAAAATTTAAAAATTACCTTTTCCAGATTCCAATAGTTGACAGGTGTCTGTAAAAATATCCTAAAATTAAAGTCAAAATTGTGTATAGTTTTTCATTATTTATAATTCAAGACAGATAGAAATTCCCTTTTAGAAATCCTCCCTTCCAAGCAGTTGTTTGAATTTGCCAAAATCTGGATTGAAAAACTGTTACATATTTTTAAAAAATCACACAAGAAATTCAAAAACGCAAAAGATAATTTAAATATATATATACTTTTTGAACTTTCTTGTATGGGGTATAAGAACTGTGCTGTTATTTTGACAAATTTTTTTTCTTACTCCTTAAGCAAGTTATTGTCATGTGTACAAATGCTTGATAATTTTAGTCCTTGTAAAACTGAAGTTGTAATTATACTAACCTCAATTCCTAGCTTTCTTAAAATAATATTAAAAGCTCCTGCAGTAAGACTTCCACCAATAGCCTCCACCATATCAGAAATAGAATCCCCTCCTGAAAATTAAAGAGAGCTTAAATCTCAATATACATATTTATTTATCAAAATGTGTAGGAAATGTGTAAATAATGAAGGAAAATTTCTAAAGTAAAGATTCATGAATAACACACATTTTTTGCAAGAGAACAAAGATTTAACTAGTTTTTATCAGTGGAATTATAATAGAATACCCATTGCTTTATTCGATTAGCAATTTTCAACAATGAAAATTATCTCAATTAAAACTAATAATTCACATGCCAAAAATATACTGTAAACTGCTTTGATAAATTTACTTTGATACTAACCAGGCCATGTAAAGTTTTCATTGCATATTGGTATTGGAATTTCTAAATCCTGAATGAACATCATATCATCAAGAATACAACTTCCTTCTATACATAACTTCATTCCAAAATCTACTACAAACACTTTATTTTCATCATTTTTGTCTATTCTGCCCCTGTAAACAAGTCATCAAATTATTGTCAAAACTGTACTTTTTAGATATACAGTTACAATTTTCCATTTATAATGAATGATAAAAAACTAATAGAATAAAATTAAGGAGGGTATATGATGAGACCAATTATAAAACACCTATTAAAAAAAGCAATAGGCAGTAACTTCAATGACAAAATATAGCTATATATAGGAATGGACAAAGAAATACAGGTCAAGATGAAAGCATAAAGGATGACAATAACTCATTATTGGGCTATTTTGGCTATAAAGTAATAAAAAAAAATAAGTTTAAACAAAAATAAAGAAATGTGTATACTTACAAAATATGAATATCATCTGTTATTTGATATCTTTCCACTTGACCTGTAATTAGATAATGTTCAATATCATACTATCAAACAGTTCAGTTATATGCAGGATACCAAAGTAGGGAAAAAAACCCATCCATATTAGTCAACTTGCATAGCTTGCACATGTATCCTATAAAATAGACCCCTACCACTTAAAAACATCATTATACTAGAACAAAATGCAAACTTAATCTATAACTAGTCTTGGGGTGCAAACTTGATCTATAATTTGTCATGGTTAAAACTATATAACAAATATCAAATCAATATCTTCAAGCAAGATGACTAAAAGTGTGAAAAACTGATTACTTGCATAATTTTTTGAAGTCCAAGAACCATGATTCTGCACAAAATCACCAAACTGAAACAAAATTCAAACTTGATCTGAAACTGGTCATGATAAAACTATAGACCAAATATCAAATCAAAATCTTTATTCCAATAGAAAAAAGAAGAAATATGATTTACCAGACTGACAGAAGGACAGACAGACACAGACTGAGTGCAAACCTAAAGTCGATCCACGCATCTCTTTAAACTTTGTCAGTCGGTAACTAATAAAGAAGGAGGAAGCTTAATATCTTTTACTGTAGTTTTAGGCCTTGGCTCATATTTAAATTTAAATGAAAGGTTCAGTGATTAAGGCTATTTTTGGCAGATTTTGTAGCCTTACATTAGATGCATGAAGTTTGAAGCCACAAGACAACTATGTAAGATGTACACAATTAAAAACTAGATGTGTCAAGGCGACACGAATGGCCCCGTCCCAAAAAGTTGAAAAATCTGTCAAAGTCCAAAGCCCGTAATTCCAGCAAAAATTAGCAGAGCGGATCGAAACTGAAACTTGATCTGTAACTCATTATGGTTAACTCACATATCAAAAAATCAGCCTAATATCTGAAGCCGTTTAGAAAAAAAGTTTGTATAATTGTGATTTTCAACAATTTCTCAAAGTCCAGATCCGTAATCGGCAAAAATTAGTGAAGCAGAACGAAACTTAAACTTGATCTGTTACTCATCATGGTTAACTCACATACCAAAAATCATCCCAATATCTGAAGACGTTTAGAAAAAAAGTCCATATAACTGTGATTTTCAACAATTTCTCAAAGTCCAAAGCCCGTAATTTCAGCAAAACTTAGTGCAGCGGAACAAAACTTTAACTAGATCTGTAACTCATCATGGTTAACTCACATACCAAAAATATGCCCTATATATGAAGGCGTTTAGAAAAAAACTCTGTATAATGGTTTGTTGCAGAATGATGGAATGACAGAATTACAGAATTACGAAAATTACGGAATTACGGAATTACGAAATTTCGGAAGGACGGACAAGGGTAAAACTATATGGCACCGACAACTTCATTGCGGAGCCATAAATAGTACCAATACCAATAGATGACAGATTATTGTCCTGTAAAAGGATGATGTTTGATTGATTTATCTAACTTTTCTGACAAAATAGTGTTTCGTCATCAATATCAAGAAAAAAATACTTACCCCAATTATATTTAATGAGTATAAATGACATTTCTAGTCCCTCAAATCCATATCTTAACACAAAGTTACAAAAATCTATTTCAATATGGGCATTGAAAGCTTTTGTAATGACTTCTCCAAAAACCTCAATAGAAAAATCAACACAAGCATCAATACGCTGACAGTCTGGAGACACAGAGTAGTACATATGTTCTTGTAGTATACTATTAGTGATTTCTGGCAAAGTCCAAGTTATCCCATCAAATTCACAAGCTAAAAAAATAAAAATAAATTAAATATATATATCAAGTTGAATAGTTTTTATCTGTTGGTAATTTCACATCAGAAAACCAGATGATCTAAATAACATATTAAACTCAACATAGATCAATGAATCATGACGTCTAAGAGTAAAGCTGATGATAGCCCACCTGTCCAAGAAGCTGTTGAGTGATGAATCTGAAAACGCATCACACAGTATAGTTGACTTATATAAACTCTGAAACCAAATTTCAGAAATCCTTATGATGTAATTCCTCAGAAAGATGTCATTTAAAATATTCATGGCATGGACAGACAGAGAGGTAAAAGAGTAAACCCGCATTTTTTTAATGCCATGGTATGTATGATAAGACAACAGGCAGATAAGATCTTTTATTATCCTAATCAGAATGATAAAGCTAGAATGAAAATAATATATTCTGAATCCAGTCTTTTTTCTGATGAATGTTTCATTTTACAGGAAAACACTTACATCTGTCATTGTCAATCAATAGTTGGACATTTTCTTCTCTTGTACCAGTTTCGTCAAGACCTCTAGCAGTCAGTTCATCCAATATTTGTGGATTTGTCATATTACTTGGTCTAGAACAAGGTTCAGTTGTCGTCAAGAAATCATTTATCTAAGTGAAAAAAATGTCATGAAGACATTAATTAATAGTTGAATTTTCTATCTATAATAAATGCTCTATGTTTTCATCTTGAAAAAATATTCAAATTAATTCATGTTCATATTTATATCTGGGCTTTAAAAATGCAACTTTCTAAAAGATTTTTTGTATATAATTTTGAAGCTAAACACAGTTCTTTACAATGTATGTCAGGTAGCAAACGAAAAAAAAGAAGAAAAAAAAGACACCTTTAGGCCACGGTTTTTTTAATTTGTTGGTTTATGGATTTTCCCAATGAAAAAGTCAGGTCGGTCGGTCGGGAATAAAAAGAAAAAAAAAATCTTTCAAGACAGAAAAATCAAAATATATATTTCAACTTTCTAACAATATGTTTGTTATGCTATTATGTTATCATTTCTTAAATTTTAGTTCGATGAAATATTATAGCTCAGCTGTCATAAACATCACATGACATTGTCTAATAGTTTCCCATAAAAAAAAGGGTGGTGCAAGGACAAAGATGAAATTAAATCGTCATTTCAAAAACAAGAAAAACAGATTCGCGTAGCTCTTAATCAATTCCAGAAAACTTGTTGAATAAGGCAGATTTTACAATAAGAAGGAAATATTGTTTTTTTGTGTCCATCAAAAAAGCAATTGCTGAAACTGTGAAACAGACTGTGTAATGGAGTAATGCATTATGGTATTGAATAAAATGTGTCTTTCTGAGTAAATAAAAATAAAAATTACTCTGTGTTTGTGTTTTTTGTTAGAATTAGAGGATTTTCAATTTCAAAATATTAATCATGGAATAGACATCATGACCTACTTTACTGACATCCAGCTTATTTGGAGTGGAATTTTGAAGTATTATTTATAAGTGGAGCCTAATAACATGGACTTCTATTTTAATAAAAAGTCTTCTTTTGTGTTTTAATCATAACTTTAAGGCAGATTTTTATTGGTAAAGGCTAAAAAAGGTAATTTAATAATATTGTTGCTAACGTCACGTCTTTTCCGTCCATTGTGGTATGTCACGATCGCAATTTTCTTAATGGTTCTCAGACAGCCCATTGTAGTTATTTTTATCCCGGGTTTTATAAATAATTGAAAATAGCAATCATATTAAATTTGGATGACGTAAGGGGTTCAAGGACTTGAGGAATCAATATCATTGGCTGTTTTATTTTTTGCGAACGTTACTGCTCGACGTTTCCGTCCAAATCAGTGTCACGTAAGCAACATATATTTAGATCTGTAACTCTCCTGTATAGGAGTTACGATATCGCCCTTTGCAGAAATAGATTTGGAGTCAGTTCCTTCACATGATGGGGAAGCAAAGAAGGTAAGTTGTATGTAATATCGTTACAAGAGGACCTTAAATGTATTCCGTCCACCAAAAAGACGTTCGCAACAAAATGTAATGTCATGATAGTAGATGTTGCTAATGTTACTATTACGAATTGGTTTCTTGTGTATTCATTTGATATAAAGTACACCTGCCAATGACATTCTGTATATTTAGAAATTCTAAACCAGACTGTACAATTTTATTACTCCAGGCGTATATTAAACATCACTGTGTGCATACATTTTAACTTTTAAAGATGTTGTTGCTCATGTGACATGTCCAAATGTCGCTAACGTTACTCATTTTTTGGTTTCTTGTGTATTCATTTGATATAAAGTACACCTGCAAATGACATTCTGTATATTTAGAAATTCTAAACCAGACTGTACAATTTTATTACTCCAGGCATATATTAAACATCACTGTGTGCATACATTTTAACTTTTAAAGATGTTGTTGCTCATGTGACATGTCCAAATGTCGCTAACGTTACTCATTTTTGTCTCTGTCACGTTAGCAACATAAAAGTAGGAGACAGAACACAATACTGTAAAATCTGCCATAATCATCTTCAAGCACGAAAACTGATAAAGAAAAAAATGTAAAAACGTTAACGAAAATATGTTTCAACACACGTGTCAAAAACGTAATAGACTCACCCACTGAACAAACGATAATATCGGGTTAATCTGTTGTCATGCATTCCCGTTTTTTTATCCAAATCGACGATACTTTTTTTATTAACTTTGAAACAAGAAAATTTCAAATGATTTGTTAATATTCAGTACTTTAACTTGATGTCTTGAACTTCCACCTGTCCACATTATGACAAGTCTATTTCTATGAGATGATGCATCTTACGGACTGATGACAAATAAGGGAAACAAACTTATTGTGTAATTGGTTTTAAACACAGGCTTCGTTCCGCAAAATTATTTGAGCAAATGACATTTCAAAGTCAGTTATAATAGATTTGTCTATTTTTAGAAACGTAAACTGGAAGTTTAATTTTTTCACAACAGAAAGTGTTATCAATTCTGTTAGTGATTAATGCATTTCATAAAAAAAATATTTTAATTATTTTTCAGGGATAATGCGTTTGTTAGGGTCGGCGGGAATAAAAAAGCATGAAAAGTCAATTTTATTTTTATTCTGGAAATCGGCAAAATCGGGTCGACGGATCCGTAAACCAACAAATTAAAAAATCCTGGCCTTAAAAATTAGATCAACATTTCAGTTTTATATGTCTTCAATTTATATTTGATTATTAACTTCTAAACCCACTGATAATGTAAATAATGTACCTGCTCTAAACCCAACTGTTCAATCAATTTGTCTTTTGTGGCTTTCAAACCTTCTTTAAGCAAAGTCTTTGTTTTCTCAGTAAATACCTCAAACATTTCAGTGGTATTGAATAAATCTTTATAATCAACTGAAGAATAAAAGCATAATACTCTTAATTTGAATAATTCAAGTAAAATTAAAATAATAATTTTAAAAGGAAGTTATTGAGTGATGAATCTGAAAATGAGGCATACATGTAGGTGTAACTGACTTATATTAACCCTGAAACTAAATTTTAGAAATCCTTTTAATGTAGTTGTTCAGAAAAATGTGACAAAAATTTTCAACTTTGATATCAAGTGTAAAATGCTGTAAGTGTTTGGTAAACAGGAAGTTGTTGAGCTGACTCATATTAACCCTGAAACCAAATTTCAAAAATCCTTATAATGAAGTTCCTGAGAAAATGTGGGTTACCAACTAGAGGCTCTCAAGAGCCTGTGTCGCTCACCTGTTACCTTATTTATTGATGTCGGCCATCTTGGTGGGTAGGCGGGGTCATTAGACACTTTTTTTAAATAGATACCCTAGAAATGATTGTTTTGTTCAATTTGGCCCATAGTTTTAGAAAAGAACATTTTTTTACAAGTTACAAAAATGACGATAAAGTTGTTCAATATTGACTATAAAGGACAATAACTCCTTAAGAGTTCTCTGACAATTTTGGTCATGTTGACTTATTTGTAGATCTTACTTTGCTGAACATTATTGCTGTTTACAGTTTATCTCTATCTATAATAGTATTCAAGATAATAACCAAAATCTGCAAAATTTCCTTAAAATTACCAATTTTATGGCAGTAACCCAACACTGGGTTGTAGGATTCATCTGAAAATTTGTTAGGGGATAGATCTTATTCTGATAGACATTTAAATCTTGACAAATTTGCCCTAAATGTCTTAGTTTCAAAGATATAAAGCAAAAACTGCATTTTTCCACTATGTTC
Source organism: Mytilus galloprovincialis (assembly GCF_965363235.1). Classification (NCBI taxonomy): domain Eukaryota; kingdom Metazoa; phylum Mollusca; class Bivalvia; order Mytilida; family Mytilidae; genus Mytilus; species Mytilus galloprovincialis. The sequence continues at coordinate 38,204,645 of NC_134850.1, read as the reverse complement.
TAATTTTAGCCTTGTCCGCCATTTTGTTTGGTAGGTGGGATCATTGGACACATTTTTTAAACTATGTATCACAATTATGATTCTGGCCAAGTAAGTTTAAATTTGGCCCAGTAGTTTCAGAGAGAAGAAGATTTTTGTACAAGTTACAAAAAATGACGATAAAGTTGTTAAAATTGACTATAAAGGGCAATAACTCCTTAAGGGGTTGACTGACAATTTTGGTCATGTTGACTTATTCGTAGGTCTTATTTTGCTGAACATTATTGCTGTTTATAGTTTATCTCTATCTATAACAGTATTCAAGATCATCATTAAATAACCAAAAACTGCAAAATTTCCTAAAAATTACTAATTCAGGGGCAGCAACCCAACAACAGGTTGTCCGATTCGTCTGAAAATTTCAGGGCAGATAGATCTTGACCTAATCAACATTTTTACCCATGTTAGATTTGCTCTAAATGCTTTGGTTATAAAGATATAAGCTAAAATATACATTTTACCCCTGTGTTCTATTTTTAGCCATGGCGGCCATCTTGGTTTGATGGCCAGGTCATTGGACACATTTTTTAAACTAAATACTCCAAGGATGAATGTGGCCAAGTTTGGTTAAATTTGGCACAGTGGTTTCAGAGGAGAAGATTTTTGTAAAAGTTTACGGACGCAGGACGCTGGACGACGGACGCCGGACGACGGACGCCAAGTGATGAGAAAAGCTCACTTGACCTTTCAGGTCAGGTGAGCTAAAAAGTGAAAAATAGGTCATTTAAGGGCAGTTACGTCTATCAAAAAGTCATTGTGACAGTTTTTGGTGTTAAAAGGATAAGAAGAGATATATGTTTTGAATATTTCTGCTACGATTTGATTTTATCTTTTTAGAACAGTTTTTAAAATAATAGACAAAACTTGCACCATACCACCTTATGTTCTACTTTTCGCAATGTCAGCATAGTCTGCACGGTTAGCCACTAGTTGGATGCCCCAAACTAGTAAAGTTTCACTTGGACTAGTAAGTTGTTTGGACCACTAATAAAAATGTCAGAATATTGGTCTTTGGACTAGAAGTTGAAAAAGATTTTGAGGCAGACTGCAACAGAGATCATTGGACATTTTTACTAAATAGCCCAATGATAATTGTGGACAAAGGTTATCTTAGTCCAGTAGTTTCAGAAAAGGAAGTTTTTGTACAAAAGTTAGCAGACCATGACAAAGGATGACAGAAAATTTATGCCAAGTGATGAGAAAGCTAACTTGACCTTTTTGGCCCAGTGAGCTAAAGTTGAAATGTTACAATTTTTATATACTTTCAAGTAATACGTTACCTTCAGGCCAAACAAATTCTCCTCCACCATCAAAAGACGGGAATGGTATTGTTGCATCTTTGAGGAAGTCAATTTCCACTAAACAATTATTGACATCATCAATACTACAAAATCCTAACCCAGCAGTCAAAGTGAAGGCTGCATCTACCAGTCTTATCTCCACACTAAAATTAGAAATTCAATTAGCAATCATTTCTCTTTTTTTGTCCAACATTATGTTATTCTGAAACCTCATTCTGACTGAAAAAAGCAACAACTACGTTTTAGTAAATTCAAACATTTATGCCATGCAACAAATCACATTAATAAACAGAAAAATAAAAACTCCAACATAGCCTTAAATATCAACGGAATTAATTTATTACAACTTGGTATACTCTAAGTATTGTACAACCCCAATAAAAACAAATACTTTATCAGTTTCTCACCTCTTCAAAACCTTTGGTATTAAACACAATATAATTATTACACAACTCTAGTTAGTATTATAATGTTGGATAACCAATGATGAGCTGAAGATTTATTGGTTCATTATCATATTTACCTAAGAATAATTTTGAACCCACCAGCAACATTGATTTCAATACCAGTATCTATATTTTCCTTAACACCTGAAATATATAAGATTTTATAGTGTAAGACTGGAACATGAATATACACAGCATTTGTATGAAATATTTTAAAACTACTTTGAAGACTCAGGATGATTTAGAGCTGAACATAGTTTATAGAATTCTGGACATATAATGTCTAATGTTGAAGACCATGTATTATTGATAAGATGTCCCTTCTTGTATTTTGTTTTTTTTGTGTCATTGGGGTGCTAAATTAAAAGAAATCTCATTCACACATATGAACCCAGCCGTATCATTGAACAGTACTGATTTTAAAACATAACAATAGGTTTAATCATTCAAATTGTGCACAGAGGTTGCAAGAATTTGCAAAAACAGATGTATGAGTTATAGAGATAGGATTGAACAAGAATGTGTCCCAAGTACACTTGCACTATAATTTTCTATGTTCAGTGGACCGTGAAAGTTGGGTAAAAACTCTAATTTGGCATTAAAATTAGAAAGATCATATCATAGGGAACATGTGTACTAAGTTTCAAGTTGATTGGTCTTCAACTTCATAAAAAATTACCTTGGCCAGAAACTTTAACCTGAAGCAGGACGAATGAACAGACAGACGAACGGACCCACAGACCAGAAAACATAATGCCCCTCTACTATCGTAGGTGGGGCATAAAAAACTTTTAAAAAGCTAAAACATTTTCATAAATATTGACCATGCGAGGGCTGTATATATAGCCATTCAAGGATCGTTAAAAACTTCCATCATCACAAATAGATCCAATCTTTCGTTTCACTTACTTTCCAATTCTTAAACTGCATCATAATAAACTTAAATAACTATTACCATCACTCAATGATCCCCTTCCAAATGAAATTGTTTTCTTGAAATCATCAATTCCAAAATGAAAGTCCATCTTGTCAGGATCAAGTCTAGCATATACTTTGACAGATCGGAGGAACATAAACAGTTTGACGTTAATGCAGCATTCTATACCCAAACACATAGAATCAATAGTACAATACACATCTGACGGGAGCAAGGCTGATAGAAGTGGACATTCTGAAAATAAAAATAAACATTTCACATAATTTAATTCACATAAAGAATTGATTGTAGCGCTAGATACATAAATGAAAATTGTATTGGGATTTGGGAGACATAAAAAAAAAAACAAGAATGTGTCCATATATATTACATGGATGCCCATCAGCACTATCATTTTCTATGTTCAATGGACCTTGAAAATGGGGGAAAATCTCTAATTTAGCATTAAAATTAGAAAGATCATATCTTAGGAAAATGTGTACTAATTAAGTTTAAAGTTGATTGGACTTCAACTTCATCAAAAACTACCTCGACCAAAAACTTTAACCTGATGGGGGGTAGACAGACAGACGAACCGACAGCCAAATGGACAAACTGACAGACCCACAGACCAGAAAACATAATGCCCATAATTGGGGCATTAAAAAAATGTATTTGGTTATCGACAATAATAAAGGATACTTGTTATCCTAAAAATATTTGTTGCTTATTATATTTTTCATTTGTTAATATATTTTATTATAATAGGTTTTGGTATGCTATTAAATATTTAGACAAAATTATTTTTAGGAGGAACAGTATGTATATGGAGTAAGCAATTAAGTAGGGCAAAATATTACAAAAACATACTATTGCTATTTGTAAGAAGTCTTTTAATCATCTGATCTCTACTTCCACCTGTCTTTTGTCCTCGTTCTAATAATTCCTGGTCCAATTCATCATCAGTGGCTTGCATAGGGTTGAAACAAGGCTTATTATCTATTAATCTCTGTAGAAAAAATCAAAACATTATGTAAACCTTGGATAAAAGAATCTCAAACATTTAACAATGTAATGATGTTCTGGATGAAAGTAAGAGGTAATGGTTACTAGTACATGAGATTAATGTAGATAAGGTAAAAAAGTTACAAATGCATAGGACAAAGGAAGAATACATCACAATGGAATATTTCTACTGCAGCAAGAAGCAAACATATAATGTATCTAAATTATAGGTGTAATCATTTGAAAGAAGTGTTCATCATATAAAATTTGGTGGCCTTGTACTGTTTTCAGCTCTGGTCAGGTTGTTGTCTCTTTGACATATTCCTCATTTCCGTTCTAAATTTGATTAATACTTTACCTTGAATGTCTTAATAACATCTGCCAACTTTTCTTTTGATTCATGCATTCCAAGCTTGTCAAAAAAATTAATAATTGATCCTAGCTTTATCTTTTTTAACGAGAACTTTTTCATAAAACTGTCAGCTTTTTTCAGTAAAACACTGAATGCATCTACAAATAAAAAGTATAACCAAAGAAAACTTAAATTGAACTGCACTGTGGCTAAATAAAATGCAATGTCAGAAGTGTTGCTTAAATATGATATACTGCAATTATCTTTATGAAATACTGTGAAAGTACTTTTATTCGTGGGGTACCAATTTTTCGTGGTTTTCGTGGATGTTTTGATCCACGAATTTAAGTGTCCAACGAAATAAAACAACCAATGTCCAAATCGAGACATGGAAAGATCCCCATCGGTAGGTTTGACTATTGATCAATATGATCTAGAGAATATATTGAATAACGCCAAATCTGAGAATACTTTAATAGCAGTCACAGAACTACAACCACATGCAGGATTATACCCATTTAATCTTTAATAACCTAAACTGTTCAACTTTAGATCTTTAAATTCTCATAAAAAAGATTTTTGATTGATATGCTAGTATGATAAAGTGTTCATTTTATATCCTCCTAGTTCTCGTACATATTGGAAATAATAATTTCATGCTGGGCTTGATTTTGATAAGAATTATTTGACAATTCATGATACGTTTATAGCATTTGTTTATGTTAATGTTTTCTTTAGGTGACATATGTTTATGGCTTAATTAACACCTTTTGGTCTTAAATCTGTTGATCACTTTATCATGGGTTAATTAGTGTTATCACTACGATTTACACGGGTCAATGTTTACTTTGCAATTTCCTTCAATCCAGACTGTTTGTAACCTTTGTTTCTAAAGGCTTTAATTTTTCATTTTTTTTTTTAGAAAACTAAAATCCACGAATTTAAAAACCCACGAACATGTAAATAATGCTCAAACCACGAAAATTGATACCCACGAATTAAAGTCCTTTCACAGTACTCTTTTTATTTTAAAAAACTTGCTTTTTTTTATCAATCAAGATGCAAAAATCTTGATTATTTAATTCTTTTACTACATCGTGGAAAGATATATGTGTCAGGAACTGATGTCATTACTTTTTGATTTTTGAAAACCATCAGTTTCCAGATAAAACAGTAGCAAATAGATATAGGAAGATGTGGTGTGAGTGCCAATGAGACAACTCTCCATCCAAATAACAATTTATAAAAGTAAACCATTATAGGTCAATGTACAACCTTCAACATTAAGCCTTGGCTCACACCGAACAACAAGCTATAAAGGGCCCAAAAATTACTAGTGTAAAACCCTTCAAACAGGAAAACCAATGGTCTAATCTATATAGCAAAGCTTACTTTGTACTTTATGATTCATAAATAGTTTCTGCTTGAAAATTTGCTGCTCACAGCCACATTTAATTAAGAATCACAAGTATCTTAACTTGGTGAATAAAATCTTTCTTGACTTTTTTTTATTAATACTTTATTTGATTTAATTCTTTACCTTTTATATTAAATCCACCAGATCCTGAACCTCCACTTGATACACCATTACCACCCGACCAATCAAATTCTTTTGACCAGTCATCTCCTTTAGATTTAGGAAATTTTTCTGCTAGTTTTCCATAATAACTTTTACTATCATCTAAAATAAGAAAAAAACTTTCTTTATAATGGCAAATGAAATAATATACAAAGCATACAAATTATGATGAAAACAATGAACAAACTTTTAGATTTGAAATGACTGTTACCTGATAAATGAACTGGAAAACTAGCAAAATTTTCTAAATAACCAAAGGACCAAAGGTTCCAAAAAGCTAAAAGTAATTTAATGCACAAAACCAGTTTTGGGTCTGGGTTGTGCTAAAAGATCATTATGATAAATGCAACATTGATCAACTCAAAAATAATGTCCATAAAAAAAGTTATCAGTTTCTAAAACTCTTTCTTTAAAAGAATGATTTTTCATAGAATCAATATAAAATTGTTCAATTTGAACTCAATAATCTGGAAATCAAATATAATGACTCATGTAATATGTTTCGTGAAATTTCAGAATAATCTGTAGTGTATTCATATCAGATCGTCCTGAAAGACTGAAAAATAAAAACCAGATTAACATACCTTTGATTTGTTTAACATCTGTACCAGGAGGATCACCACTTAACTTTGGCATGGTTTCTTTTACAGCATTTTTGTTGAACAATTGAGGAGTCTTGTCTTTCAGTAATTTTCCAATTGAACCAACGACTGAACCGGCTCTAATAGTAAAGCCCTAAAATTAAAAAAAAAAAATTAAACTTCATATTTAATTTACACTTTATGTTCTAAAATCTGAATATTGAATCCAAAAAACTTCAAATTAAAATGATGCTTTGTTTATCTACTTCAAAAAATATGAAAATCTTTAAAGCCAATAGAGTTATAGAAGGATATGTAAATATATAACCTACAGACTGATAGATAATGTTAATTTTTAAACTGTTCACTTACTCATTGTTCTTGAATAAGAGAAATTGAACTTGAGGTTAAATATCATGACCACAACCAGCTTACCATGTAAACAAATCTAAAATCATCACATTTCTGAATCCAAGGCTGAAGTTCCACTCCTCTCTTTGTCATAAATCCTGTAGGGTCTACTGATCCTCCATCCTTAATGAAAACCACTTTTATATGATTTTCACATGCTGATTGAGTTGCCACTCCAATGGGTTCTCCTGCTGCAACCTGAAGTTTTCAAGAAAATGACACTTTAAAGCAATCCACTATGTAAATGGTGTACACACTTATTCATCTTTAAATTTCCATCAAATTTGTTACTTTTTATCAATATTAATTGCCAATATTTTAGCAATGTTGGTGTTGAGGCCCCTGGAAAAAGAATAATTTCTACCCCTAATGCAATTCATTGGAGGATTTCAAATACTATAGCTCACAATGCACAAAAACTGAAATTAACATTATCCAATTTAATAACCTTTATATGGTATTAATAATTTGGGAGGAATTCCATCCAGAGCTGAGCCTACTGGATCTCAAATCAGTTTTATCACTTGTAGCTATATGACAGCATACCACTCTAGATATATGATAAAACAAGTATGTGTCCATCATGCATGGATGCCATGCCTCACTCGCACTATCATTTCTACATTCAGTGGAATGTGATTGGGGTCAAAACTCTAATTTAATATTAAAATTAGAAAGATCTTATCATATTAGGGACTTTCACTACATCAAAAACTACCTTGACCAAAAACAAATGAATGGAGGTACAGAACAAAAAACATAATGTCCCTAGGTGGGGTATAAAAAAACATACTCTTTGTTCAATATATAATTCATCATCAGGATGTAGAATGTTACTGTTTGGTTTAATATTCTTTACAACTATATCAATATCTCTGACAAATCCACCAGAAGCTTTAATTATCACCTCATTTTCATTTTCAGAACGTCTTGCATATCCTGAAAATGGGGCTATGACCTGTAAAAGTAACAAACATTTCAATTTTAATAACTTTTTACATCAATAAAAAATACATTTTGCCTTGATCAAAGTTGATTAAAGGCTACTTGTAATACTTAGCATGACGGGTGCCACATGTGGAGCAGGATCTGCTTACCCTTTCTGAGCATCTGAGATCACCCCAAGTTTGTTGTGGGGTTCGTGTTGCCTAGTCTTTAGTTTTCTATGTTGTGTCTTCTGTACAATTATTTGTCTGTTTGTCTTTTTATTTTTAACCATGACATTGTCAGCTTATTTTCAATCCATGAGTTTGACTGTCCTTCTGGTATATTTCTTCCCTCTTTTTTAGCCTTTTTTTTTTTTTTTTTTTTGATTGTGGGCATACTTAGGAAAATACCTGTACTAAATCAGGAATTTGACATTTGTTATAAATTTGTTTTATGTGTTTGAGCTATTGATTTTGCCATTTGATATGGGACTTTTGTTTTGAATTTTCCTCTGAGTTCAGCATTTTTGTGATTTGTCTTTTGTTGTAATAGTGTAACTTTATAGGAATACTAACAATTGCTCCTGGTTCAACTTCTAAGTCTACTCCTCCTCCTTCACCAGCAGGGTAGAAGCCATCATAGTCACATCCAGATCCCTTCAAGCGTGTGACATTAGGAAAGCTTGGATGTGCTCCAGGACCAAAGATTGAAGCAATTGTAGATGTTGCTTTCTCATACCTTCAATAATTCAAATATTTTTTTAAAGCATAAAATGTGTAAATGGGTAATTAGTCAAGGGTTTTGATTTGCCCTCTTGTCATACGAAAATTTTCGATCTAAGAAAAATAATAGGAAATGCCACTAAACATTGATCAACAGTATGGGTTTTGCTCATTGTTGAAGGCCGTAAGGTAACCTATCTTTGCTAACCTTCATTGTTATTTGGTCTCTGTTGGAGAGTTGTCTCATTGGCAATCATACCACATCTTCTTATTTCTATATTGAATCTATAAAAACTATAACAAAACTAATTAGATTTTTCTTTCAATGAGTTAAGAAAAAATTATGTTTTTTTGCATTCAATAAATTTTATAAAGTAATGAAGAGACATATTGAAAGATAAGATATAAAAATTATTGTTACCCTTCTTTTAAGATGGCATATGCTTCTTTGATAGATTTCACTAAGGAGAAGAACTCCCTGTACTTGTTTAAGAAGGAGTTCGCAAAACCAGTAAGTCCTTGCAAGGCTGATACCAACTCATTTACTGTTGCCTTAACTTCATCCACAACATTCTGTCTTACTTCTCGCTAAAAAAAAGTTAAAAAGATATATATATTAAGTGTAAACTGCAATATACATGTAAAATTCTTAATTATGATAAATACACAGTCTTATAAAATCTTATGTAACTTTCAACTTTAAGACATTTTTTTTCAAAAATGAAGTTATATATATCATGGTCAATTGCTCCATGGATATGGATGAAAACATATAGAAGACATTAAATTTATATAAGTTCTCTCAACTTGACTGAGGTACAACTATATTTTTATCATTTTATCTAAACTTCTAAATTAAATTGTTTCATTTTTGGTTCAATTTATGGTTTCCACTCAAATATTCAATTTAAGGACAATTTGTTGCAGGATTGATTATTGCATGGATTTTATGAGAGTTGTCATATTTGATATGATTCATAATTCCACAATCACATATTAGTTTATAATAATTCTTATTGCAACATTCTCTTACCACAGAAATTTTCCCTTTGGTAAATTTGCTAACAGAGTCTTCCTCAATGTTTTCATTAACCCAAGCTTTACTTTTAGCTGTAAATGAAGTCATGACTGTTTCCGACAGATCCACTATATCATCTATTTCAGTCAAGTCAAGCCAATACAACTTGGAATCTGAAATAAAATTGTTTCTTCATTTGTTAGAAAAACATTTCTAAAATGTAATTGTTTTTGAAATGAAATATCTCCAGAAAGTAATGTTAAAAATGTACTTTCCTCAACATTAGTTTTTTAAAAGCCTGAAAATAGTAACAAAATAATAGTTCCTGCAAGGAAAAATGGAAAATGTATCATTGTAACTAACAATCTATATACTTTTCTTTCTTTCAGAAACATTGCACTTGAATTCAAAAATAAAACAGAGATATAGTATTTTAAATAAAAAATAGAATTATTATTATTATTTTATCCTTGTTTTCAAAATTCCAAGAGGGAACACACTTTTTATAATTGTATAAATAAACCAAATTTTCAAGACGTTTCGGTCATTGGCCTTCTTCAGTTCTTTATTTAGAACTGAAGAAGGCCAATGGCCGAAACAACTTGAAAAATTGGTTTATTTATACAATTATTATTATTTTAGCCACAAATATTTTTTTTAAAAGTTTTCCGACAGTTTTTTTCCCAATAACTTTAATCAAAGAAAATTGGAATAACACATATCCAAATATGATAACATTGCGTCCTTCAAACTGAACTTGTTAAAAACTGCAAGCATACTAACCTTTTAGACTAGAAAGTGCTTCTTGTATCTTATCTTTGGTCTCAATTAAGTTCATCACTGACATATAAATCCTGAAATGTTCAATTCATACAGAATTTCTAATAAAAATGATTTGAATTTAACCATCTCAAAATGCTCCTACTCGTTTGTCATTTCTTGTTTGAGTTACAGGTATATCTAGCTGAGATGACCAATGATAATCTGTTTATCACTAGGTTACCTATGAAGACATTGTTAATTTAATTGACAATGGCATGTGCGCCCTTAGTCTCTAGCAATAATTTTTCATATTATTACTCTACTGTGCTGGAAAGGAAAATTTATAAAATATCGATAAAATGAGATTACAGGACAACATATATCCATTTCTACAAGTGTTACTTTTTGTTATATGTTATATCAAAAATAATGAACTTACTGAACAGCTCCTTTCCCTACTTTTGCTATTGCTCCTGGTGGATCTTTGATTATGATTCTAATTCCATCAATAATTTCTACTAAAGACTTATAAATAATTCTGGCATTCTCTGGAACTACGACAGTCACTACTTCATAAAGTTGCTGCAAGTACAGTAGTGAGTATCACATATATCTATGTAATGTTATAAAAAATGTGACTTAAAACATGTTAACTAAATGTTCTGAAACTGTACATCAGGGTGTCACATGATGAATTCTACAATCATTAATACTCAAAATCTGAATTACTGATGAATTTATAACAATAGTCATATAAAACGCATTTTTCTTCTTGCATCATAAAGTTTTTAAAATTCCATTTTCAACACAACAATTCAAGCATGAATTAAATTCTTAACTTAGTTTCAAAGTTACTTACATTAAAAAATTTAAGAACATCAGATTTTAAATTGCCAAGGAATTTCTGAACTTTGGAGACCAAATGTTCAACAGGCTTCATAAAAGATGGCATTTCACTAGGATCATATTCCCCAATTTTCTTGGTTGCTTTCATTGCTATACTTCTTAGATTAGCAACCTTCAAAATAACAAAAAAGTCAATTTACTTTAATACATGTAACTTCCTGTTTTCAACTTCAGTTGTGATAAATATCTGTTGTATGCTGTCAAACTGACTTAAGTAGTAACCTTATAATTAACAATTGTTGATGCCAACAACGCTGCTTCACCTTCCCCAGGTGGAACAACAAAAACCTGTGCAAAACCAAAAATTTGAATATAACTAAATTCTTGTTTGAAATTTTTATTTTAATTTTAGGGTGTCCAATGCATTTTCCTATATTTACCTTAATTAGAACAAGAGTGCACACACTGAAATGTCTCACCTTCTTTACTTATCATTGATTTTATGTTGATAGTCCTAAATGTAAAGCTTTATTACAACTGTCACATAAACTTAACATTAACCAAGAAAACCAAACATTGATCAATGAACCATGAAAATGATGTCAAGGTCAGATAAACATGATAAACAATGCCAGTCAGACATGTACAGCTAACAATTCTTCCATACAACAAATATAGTTGACCTATAGCTTATAGTTTAAGAAAAACAGACCAAAACACAAAAACTTAACACTGAGCAATGAACTGTGAGAATGAGGTCAAGGTCAAATAAAATCTGCACGACTGACATACAGATCATAAAATATTTACATACACCAAATATAGTTGGCCTATTGCTTAATGTATTAGAAAAATAGACCAAAACTCAAAAACTTAACTTTGACCACTGAACCATGAAAATGAGGTCAAGGTCAGATGACACCTATCAGCTAGACATACACCTTACAATCATTCCATACACCAAATATAAATAAAGTAGACCAATTGCATACAGTATAAACAAAACAGACCAAAACACAAAAACTTAACTATAACCACTGAACCATGAAAATGAGGGCAAGGTCAGATGACAACTGCCAGATGGACATGTACACCTTACAGTCCTTCCATATATCTAATATACTAGACCTATTGCTTACAGTATCTGAGATATGGACTTGACCACCAAAATTTAACCTTGTTCACTGATCCATGAAATGAGGTCGAGGTCAAGTGAAAACTGTCTGACATGCATGAGGACCTTGCAAGGTACGCACATACCAAATATAGTTATCCTTCTACTTATAATAAGAAAGAAATTAACTTTACAAAAAATTTTAACTTTTTTTTCAAGTAGTCACTGAATCATGAAAATGAGGTCAAGGACATTGGACATGTGACTGACGGAAACTTCATAACATGAGGCCTCCATATACAAAGTATGAAGCATCCAGGTCTTCTACCTTCTAAAATATAAAGCTTTTAAGAAGTTAGCTAACGCCGCCGCCGCCGGATCACTATCCCTATGTCGAGCTTTCTGCAACTAGTCGCAGGCTCGACAAAAAATTAAACCCCAAAGGATGCATAAATACTTGAGTGAGGATTAAACTTGACTAAAAGACAGGCCTGACAACAATATTTCTTTAAAAACTTTAAAAATTAGTTGACGGGTGTATCTGTATTAAAATTAAGTTTACTGTCAAATTTTGTTATCTTGATTTTATTACTTACTCTTTTAGGAAGCATCACTAAAGATTCAACAAATGAAAGCACTAGATCATTTAAATTAATTTTTCCTTCTATTAAATCTTTAATCATTTTGATCCCTGTATTGATGCCTCCTAAAATTGATGTTACAGCTTCATCAAATCTTGTTGCTAGTTTGACTATTATCTTGACTTCATCTTCCTTCAAAACAAATGAAGATTTTGTTTAAAAAAAATGAAAATTTAAATTTGTTAAGTAAAATTACAAACTCCAAAATGATTTACAGTGGATCCACATGACCACTGTACGTGTTAAGGTGGTACCCAACACTTTCACTAAAATTCATTTGGCTCGTTTAATTTTCATAAAATTTTGACAAAGTATTTACATTGACCCTTTGACAAAAATATAAAAATTTCAAAAAATTTGAACCAACCATTTTATCAGGAAAATTACACTGGTTATATAGCAGTTTGACAAACACTCATTTTGATCATTGAGAAGCTTATATTCCCTTAACAACACAGGGTAATTAAAACGTTATGCTGATTTTACAGAGTTATCTCCCTGTAGTGTTAGGTACCACCTTAATATAATAATAATTTTTCATTTTTTTTATGTGCTGACATAAAAGACTACAACATTAAAAATTTTACAACATGGGACTCCTTTAGTTGGTCGACATATTTTGCCAGCAAGTGTAGCTTTTTCAGGACAAGAATATACAAGAAATGAAACTTTGAAGTACAAAATTTGGGTTAAATGTGAATTCTGTTGTTCTATGATAAAAGAAAAATGCTGAGTATCATCCAGCAAAATGAACCTTTGATAATGTACTATGGCACACAATGAATTTACCTGTAAAATGTTGATGTTGTAAGATGTTTCTCCTTTAAAACACAATCTTGCCTGCATGATATCAACATTTGTTCCAATAATTCCTAAGTGTAGTCTTGTGTATGCTTCATCATGTACACTGACTTTCAAATGGCCAGACAATGGAGCTTAAATAATAAAAAGATGAGATCTTGGTTTAATTGTGATAGTAGTGACTATATAAATTTAGATCCCTAAAATTCTTTCCATTAGAAATATTTTTGAAATTCAATAACAAAAAACATTCTCAAATAATTTCCATTCTGAACAACTGACTTAAGAAATAGACAACATGGACACACAAATGCACATTATTTTCAAATTTGGTGCCTCTTTTGTGTTGTTTAAATTTCTAATTAAAGATGAAACCCCATTATATATGTTTCTTCTCACCGTAAAGAATTTATGAGATTTCTAGGTTGAAAGGAAAATAGAAAATCGGCAACTTAGATGAAAGAGCATCAAGAAAAACTATTGGTGATTTTTTTTAAACCAACACATTTATGTGAGCCATGAATTGATTTTCTTCCAAGAAATAGCAACATATAAATAGAATAACAACCGTTTATGTCCTTCAATGTATACATTTACACTAGCTCACAAAGCATCAATAATATGTGCCCAATATGACACCATGCCAGCTAGTACTATCACATTTTTATGTTAAGTAAACTGCTCAATATGGCTAAAACCCTAGCTTAGAATATATTTCTGCAAGTTAACATCAAAATTAAATGAACTTATGCGCTAAGTTTCAAGTTGATGGAACCACAACTTCATGGTAAGCTACCCTGACCAAAAACTTTCACTAGATTTGGGACATGCTTATGGATGAATAAATAGATGAACTGACTTGGAGACTGAAGCAGATAAACATTTAAGGTGGGACCATAGCAACATACTCTGGTAAGCATCTTTTACTGGGAGACAAAAAATACAAGATTGACTGAAAATAAAGCAATCCTATTTCTCCTGTAAATGTCAATATTTATGTACCTATTTTCAAAGATAAATAATTTGACATAATGAATCCAAATGATCCTCCAATATCAGTAGATCCTAACACTCTCCTCCAATCTACTGATGGTGCTTCAAGTCTAAACTGTAATCCATCAAAGAAACTTCTTTTTTCTCTATTGTGCTTGTTGTATGATTCTGCTGATTTTCTGTAAAACGGAACAAAAGTATTATTGATCTGTAATTCAGGTTAAATTGTGTTGTATATACAATTGCTATTGTAATCTCAAGGTTGAAAAGGTGCCCCCCCCCCCCTTTTTTTTATTTTTTTTGCTTGAGGATGTTAGAATTGTGTAGGCCTAATTTAAACTGTCTGTAACAAATGTGGCTGGCTGTAATGGTGATCCGAACTGTAACTCTTTATATTTTACAAGTACTATTAATCTTCATTCTGCTCAGCTCAGACCAGGAACTTGATGATCAAGATATGGTTCAAAAGTTCAAATTTAGTAGGATAATAGTTGTATGAAACACTTGACCAATAATTTTCAAGATGACATTGTTACTTGTAATTTGTACTCTTGGTGTACATAAAAAAACTTATTTGTTTACAATCATCAACAGCTTTTTAAAGTTACAACAATGACATATCAAATGTATGGTAATATTAGTACATAGCCCAGATAACATTAGTGGGTTATATAAACATTCAACATCCTTTTAAAGTTGCTCAAAGCCAAAAATATATCTAGATGATCTGTCATAGGCAGGATTAGTGATTACAATACCTATATCTAGGGTGAACTTGATATACCAAGAAAGCTTCATGTCGGACTTCTTCACTGTCATCTGTATTATATACCTTCAATATTTCTGTGGATGCCTAAAATTATTTTTAAAAGTAGAAGCAAATCATATTTCTGACTTGACTAAATTAGCAAAACATGTGAGATTCTTTGATATTTTGCATGATTTTTTTAATTATCAATGTCTTTTGATTTTTTTGTGAACTAAGTCTTTAATATTCATGAAGAAAAAAATTCATGACAACAGAACTTACAGAAAGGAAACCAAATAAATTAAAAAAAAATAATAAAAAAATGCAGCTCAACTATAAACTCAAATTCAGGTATGACCAAATATACATTTTCCCCTCCAAAAACAAGTAGTCATTTGATTATTATAACAGAACAATTTGAGTGAAAAAAAATCAGATATTTTTGGCATAGACCTTATTTTTATTTCCTACAAGTCTACACTTGAGAAGATCGATTCTTAACTTACCACTTCAGTGTCATATTTCCTAAGGGCATGTACACCTGCTCGTTTGATCCATGGTGAGTTTGTAGCATTGATATGAGAAACAATATACTCATAGGAATGGTCAATAGCAGCATTTCCAAGGGTTTCTAACAGAATCACATGCCGCTTATCATATTCTTCTTGTTCGACCTCGGTCTGAATGGATCTTTTTTTTCTGTACAACCAGGGATCTGAAATAGAAATTTGTGCCCTGCATGCACCGTTAAAAAATAAATGTGGGACTCTGTAAATTTCAATACAAAGTGATCTTTTTCTTTGAAAAAATGAACATTTTGTTTTATAAAGCAATAAAATTATTTTTAGATAGATTAGCGTTTCACAGTATTCAATAAAACTGAAAATATAAAATTTATGTAGTCCAAATTTTTACCATGTAGTCCTAGTAATTCATTGATTTTTGAAGTAATGTTCTTTGGTCTTTCTTTTTCACCGCAGTCATGTAATTTCCTCGCAACAACTCCTAAGCCCAACATAACACTGTCATAAAAACTTCCCACATACAGTGATGGTGGATACTTTTCAGGGTGAAAACAAATATCTTCCATACTTTTTAAAATTATCTGCAACAGTCAGTACAAAATTGATTTTAAATACATCTGAAATATACTTTTTTCAAATTCATAACAAAATAAACATAAATTTGACTATAAGGTTAGGTATAGGTTTTTCTTATAGACAATGATCATACTCCTTCTTTTTTTAATGACATTTCACAAAGTAAATATTATGGTATAAAAAAAAAGAAGAAAAAAAGGAAGATGTGGTATGATTGTCAATGGGACAACTCTCCATAAGAGACCAAAAGGTCACTGTAGGGCCTTCAACCTTGAGCAATAAGCAAAGCCCATACCGCATATTATGGTGCATTTTTTTTTTGTAATCATAATATAAGTTAGTGTTTTTACAATTCTTAGACTTCCTTGGCTTCAAGCTTCCTGATGAAGGTAATATAATCACGACAAGCGCTTTAATAGGACGCCTGAAATTTATAAAGGTCTGTTTATATTTTTTATTTACAACTTCACTGTAATAACATAACTTACTGGATGTGGTGGGTCATGAGAGCTCACAATATGTGTCATGTACTGTACAATCAAATCAGGATCTAGTTTGGTTCTAAGGAAAATCATTTTACCAACGATCTCTTGGCTCTTCTGACTTGTCAATGATCCAAATGTATCTAACATGATAACAGTAGACTGTCTATTTGCCTTCAGCCTAAAATTAATTTAATAGTAATATTAGTTAATTTAGTATCTGATGATGAAATTTAATAAGTATCAAATAATATTGCATACAATAAGGAGATTAAAAATATTATTGATGGTATAACTATTTCAAATGTTACAGTGTTCCTAAGCTAATATCTCATCTAAGAGTATGTGAATGATAATCTGTTTATGCCTTTTTTTCAATGATTATGTAGGCTCAATCATAATATCATAAACTCTCTTTTTTCTTTAGACCAAAAAATGTCAAAGGAAAACTTGACACAAGAGTAATTATTACTTCGTTTTAAATCACTGCTATAAACAACAATTTTTAAAATGAATCAATTTTTCTCTTATAATATTTACACCAATCGAGTCTTTCATTAATACATCTGAAATTTGATGTAATAAAAATGATTTAATAAGAAGATTTCAGATGTAAATGAACAGTTGCATACACAAGTTAACATACCTCATATTCAACTTTATAAAGTAATGTTCAGCAATATCTGTAAGTGCTTTATCTGGTAGCATTTCAAGTGTGTTCACGATCGCCAGAAAACATTCATTCAATCTTGGAGACCCTATAATTCAAAAATTAATGTTTTAATTTAATGTTTAAAATATATTCTTTTCAAACTTTGTTGACCCCATCTTTCAGCACTATTTTTCTATTTCATGTTAATCAGTTTTGATTAGTGGAATAGGCCGGAGTGCCTGGAGAGAACAAGACCTTTGGTAGGAAAGTTTGGAGTTGAGCTCACCAACCACCTGCAGGATTTCAACTCATAACAAGCTGAGTGTTATCAAAACTGTGATACAGTGTGTTCTGCTATTTGGTCCAGTTGTTGTCTCTTTCGACACATTTCCCATTTCAATTCTCAATCTTATTTAGGAGTTTGACTTATTAGCCCACTCGGCCACTGAGTTCCTTCAAACTTAAGGTTTACTTCACCATAGTCAGTGTTTTTCAGATATCAATGTCTTTAATTAAAAATTTCATACCTTCAGCTGGTTCATCTTTAATACACATGATGTTGCTTTCAATTTCTTCCATCTTTTCAGTTACATCTACTTTGTGTTTCTTTCTTTCGTACTTCAATATAACATTATATGAGATATGCATAATGATAACATTATATTAGATATGAAGGTAAAAGAAGTTTCTATCTTTTAATATATAATTGAAAAAGTATGTTATGAAATATATATCATCAGAACAAAATATATATTACATTATGCACAAAGCTTAGAAACAGGTTGAAATGAAAAATAAAAAAATAGAAGATGTGGTATGAGTGACAGTGAGACAACTCTTTACATTGACCAAATGACTCAGAAATTAACAACTATAGGTCACCATACATCCTTTAACAATGAGCAAAGCCCTTGCCAAATAAGCAGCTATAACAGGCCCTGTAATGTGACAAATGTAAAAAAATAACTCCGTCTGTAATTGCAACACTGGAAGTTTATTAATATGTACAAGATATTCAAACCTATTGATTCCTATACTTCCAAATATAAATAATAGACATCCCCAAAAAAATCTCTGTTGTTCTTATATATTAAAATTTTGCAATGCTATTTTATAGAAAACTATGTCAAATTACAGTTATATTGCAAGGGAACTAGTATTACAGACAATACATACTGTCAGACTGTTCCTAAGTATAGTTCCAAATTCATATGGATTTAGTTTGGTATTGATTTTCATAGATTTCATGGGTATACATGGACCCATTAAAAAAAATTATATATGTAACTTTCCTAAATATTTAAATAAAGTACATGCATTCTCACAAATACGATTTTTCCTCTGTCCATATAAACTTTTATACCAAAATAAGTGATTTTATAAAATATCTTTTGGATTCTATATGATAATTATTTTGGACAAAACACAAAAAAAGACATGGGCTTACATGTACAAATATACCTTGCTCACATGTATACTGCCACTCAGTATACTTTGTGAAGGTTTCTTTAATACGTTCTTTACAGGCTGTTTTGTCAAGAAAATCAATTCACCTTTACTCAAAACAGTCATTTCTGGATAATCTAAAAAGATACAGCAGTAAATTAAAAGATTGCAAAAATTTACGAAAAATTGTAAAAAATCTACTGTAAAGGGCAATAACTCCTTAAGGGGTCAATTGACAATTTTGGTAATGTTGAATTATTTGCAGATCTTACTTATTGCTGTACATTATTTGTTCTGTATTTGCCCTGTTATATATTCTCCATCAGCTGTATTGGCTCTCAACTCTTCTGAGTCTCTGGTCCAAAACAGCAAACCTCAAATCTATAACATGGCCAATTGTATACAGAAACAGCAAGTTAATAACACTATAATATAAGACTCACTGAAGCCAAATATCAGATCATTTGCAGTTTAAAAAGGCAACCCTAAGACATCATCTAATCCCAAACTTTATTCTGACTTTGGGCCAACAACCCTTTCTGATAACTTCTAAATGCTGAATGCTTGCAAGAAACTTAATCAATTTGAAGGTCTTTGATCTCATTTGGTCAGATTAAACCCATGAACAATACAGTTGTAACAGTGACACTGAGATTTTCTGGCAATGCATTCTGTACTTTTAGAATAAATTGACCTAGTATATAGGTAATATAAATTAGTAGTATGAGGAAAATATATATACACTGTCAAAATTCTTACACTAGAATGAAATGTTCACTTCCAAAATTTTACTACAAGATCATCAAAATGTATATTATAATGATTTCAAAAATGTCCAAAACATTCTACACTATAGAGCACTTAAATGTTATCAATACTAACCCATTTCAGAAAACTGGTTGACAGCTTTTATTTTTCTCATATTCTGGTGGGGATCAAATCTGAAGAAAGGAATGTTAAAATATATTTAATAGCCTGAAGTTCTTTGAATTTCTATGATTTAATTCAAGATCCAAATGTTAAAAGTAAAATAACAAAAACAAGAATGTGTCCATAGTACACTGATGCCCCACTCACACTATCAGTTTCTATGTTCAGTGGGCCGTGAAATTGTCACAAATCTAATCTGGCATTAAAAATTTAAAAAGATCATATTATAGGAAACATGTGTACTAAGTTTCAAATTGAGAACTTAAAAAAATCTACCTTGACCAAAAACTATAACCTAAGTGGGTCTCATTGGGGTCTAAGCGTGACACGTGAAAGTCAAATTATTGTGTTGTGAAAACGGGAAATGAGGTCTGGCGGGACCCGGGAAATGAAGAAAAAAATGAGAATTGCTTATGTACATAGTGTAAGCGGGATACAGGAATCTGACAAAACAGTAAGCAGGATACGGGATTGGAACCCCCCAGTGAGACCCCCACCTGATGGGGGACAGACGTATGGACGGACAAGCAAACAAGACGCAAAGACCAAAAACATAATGCCCCTAGGGAGGGCACAAAAAATTTGCAATGTTCAATAACCTACCCATGCATGCCAGTCATGGCTGTAAAACTATCTTCTATCAAAACCTTATGCATGATACCAAGTTCTTTATGATAGAATAAAGTCTGAAAAAGAAAAAATAATATATGTGCACATGCATTTTAATGGCTGAGAACAATTGTAACTAACATACATCATGTTTCCAAGAGGTCTGTGCATGGCTTAAAATATTTGATAATTTTCAATCTTGTTGGATTTTTTTGTACCTTCTTCTGTAATTTTACAGGTGCTAATTGCTTCCCAAATCTGAATTCAAGTAAATGTAACAGCTTACAAGGGGGGAAATAAAGCCTGTTTATTTACTCCTAACAATCTCCTTCTTTATATACAGAAAAATATCAACTGGTTGATGATTACTTTCTGGTGCATGCCTCGTTTAACAATATTGTTAATGATTAAAAATATATTTTTAATTTCATAATAATTTTTCAATTTTTATGAAATTAAAAATATATGTAATAACTATTAGAAGACACACCATTTTTGCTTTAATGTGGAGGTCTACATGTAGGTCAACACGAAAGTAGACGTCAGACATGAGTGACAGTCAGTTTACTTTTTGTGTCTACTGAAATTTCGAAGTGAACACGGTCACTGTTTAACATAAGTTTACATGAAGTGCACGCCTCGTTTAAGGTTCATCATAACTAATGGACAAATATGGCCGTATTTTCACATCAAGAACTACTCTGTGTACAGACTTACCTGTGCTGTTTGGAAAGTTTTAATACCTAGCATCCACTAGATATATAAAAGTTAAATGCATTTTGTGTTTAAGAAAATCTTTCTTGGTTTTTGATGGGCATTTTTTTTTCCTTTCTGCAGAAGGTGTTAAAATAAACAAACACCTGAATTACTTTGATACTGTCCACTCACTGACTCAGATAAACTTTTTAACTCACCTATAGTTGTGAAGATACCTCTTGTCCATGTCAATTAATTGGACAATCAAAACAATACAAACCAGTTTTTTACCTGAGGGAGCATCTCATACAGGCGGAAACCCAGTTGAAATAGAACAAAAGAATCGAAGCTCTTTGTTAGAGAAGGCGATAAATGCTAACTGTAATGTTTACTATAGTAGCCAACATTTTAAAAGTTAATAGAAACAAATAAAACGACAATTTTCTTCTCAATTACGAAGTGTTTTATTTTAAAAACACCTTTTGCATAAGTTTTCAATATATCTGAGGATCGTAATGGTGCTATGTGGATAAATTTATAGGTTTTCAAGAGCAAAATTGGCAGCGCGTCATCCATACAATGGCTTCCATTTCTACAATTGTGAAAATGAACTGGCGTAATGGGGAGATAATTTTGCAGAAGTAGAATCCTGACTGTCATAGTTGTACCACAACTTAGTTAATTTTCACACCTTTTGCATGTAGGAAAAAAAAATGTCCATCAAAATCCAGAATAGATTTTATCTTTCTTAAACACAATTCATACCTGCCAACTGTCACTATTTGCGGGGGATTTCCCCCATGGAGGCTCCCAAATTGAAATTTTTAAAGAGCAATTATGTCCACAATATTAACAAAACAATTAATTTTACAATGAATTGAGGCTTATAAAAGTATGAAGAAGCCAAAAAACAACATTACACTGTATTTGAAGGCCCCCTTGAAGGTTTTTTAGGAGTATGGCAGCCATCTTGCACGCAAAACCCCCATGGGCATTTTGAAATTTTGGCAGGTATGCACAATATGCATTTAACTTTATTATATGGGGACAAAGTCCCCAATTATGGTAGAAAAATCAATAAAAAAAATAATACGGGAAAATTTCCCGAATTTTTTATTCTACTAATGAACTCATAATTGTTAACTTTTTTTTTCAGATCTACTTCCGTTTCCGGTCTTGTTTGCATGAGACTTTGAATAAAATGTATATTTTTCAACATATCAACAAATGTAGGAAGGAATTCAACACCCAATCATTTTAATAATTGTTTGATATGAAAAAAACTTTACCTGGATAACAGCGTTTCTTTGTTTACATTGAATATGACGTCGTAACTAATATAACTTCACAACTAAATCCCTAACAACAGAACCAATATCGGAAACGTTACGGTATTTCCGTTTTTTTATCAACATGTTTGAATTTTTTAAAAAATAATACAGACTTCGTCCCCATTCACAGGTAATGCCTGCCTCATATTATCGAGTGGATGCCAGGCATTAAAACTAATTATTTAATAAATTCAAGCAAATTATTAGACTCTAACACTGTAAATTCAGCATTTACATGTATGCCATCACATATATTTGGACAGATATTTTAATAAATGTATACATTTTTTGTGTTCTAAGATCATATGCATTTGTTTGTCTTTATTTTCTTATTAGTCTTGTACAACAAAAGATTTCAATATTATTCATTTATAATTATAAAAAGTTGCTTCATAGGGGAACCTGGTTATAACAAAATTAACTAGTTTGTCTACATGAATGTTAAGGGTTGAAGCAGTTGATTCAGAACCATGGACAATACAATTAGTAGCAAATACATGTATATCTACATGTACTGGTACAAATACTAAGTACTAGACCAGCACTCTGACAGTAAGAGAGCTGTACAGGTGCTATCTGAAATAGCTTGTAATCTAGTAGGCGTTAGAGAAAGTCCACAGAGACTGAATACCTAAATACCAATATAGGAAGGGGGAGGGGTAGCAGAAATCACATCTGAAGAAGAAATAGACAATACCAATGCTGATGATACAGAAGCTATAACAGCATTAATGTCAATATAAAATTCACTAGAATATACTATATGAATCTTGGAAAGATAGAGCTGAAAGAAAACATAGAAGAAAGTACATAGTTTGTTAAAATGCTGAGACAGAATGGTTAAGAAAAAAACATCGGAAGATTTAAAACTTTCTTTGATGACAATCACAGTGTACCATCTATGGCATCATCAGTTAAACACAATCATTCCTAATAAAATTGTCATGTCATATGTTAATTTCATTATGCATATATGTGACACTTT
Organism: Mytilus galloprovincialis; assembly: GCF_965363235.1. NCBI lineage: Eukaryota > Metazoa > Mollusca > Bivalvia > Mytilida > Mytilidae > Mytilus > Mytilus galloprovincialis. Next base: position 38,181,212 of record NC_134850.1, on the reverse strand, counting down.
TAATAAAATTAATTACCTATATTGTTTATTTAAAAAAAGAACAATACTGGTACAATACTGGAATACAATACTGGTACAAAATTTTTATACCAGTATTGCGATCACCAACTACAGGAGATCCAATATTTGTCCGTTTGTTATGATGAACCTTAAAACAACTTAATTTTTCTGCCTGTCAACCCAAATTTTTTTCCATAAATTATATTAATACTTCGAAAAATGTTAATTATCTCTTTCTCACTCTCCAAAGATTCTGTGTTCGGATATAATGGTACTGCCTGAAAGTGATATTATTTTAAGGATCTGACCAATACCATCTTTTCTCATCATCAAAACAAAGCAAAAGAAATGATTTTCACAGAATTCTACCCTCAGTTTTTACCTTTTAATGTTCACTTGTTACCCACGGACTATATCTGCTGCAACAAATATGTATGGGTAGTCCGTGCTGGGTTTTGCAGTTTTGGCGTGATATTCCTTTTGACAACAGTAGTCAGCATCATTGTTCTATCTTTTTATTTTTGTCTCATTTTTATATATGGCTACATTTCTTTCAAAAATCCTAGATCAGCTACAGCAATGTACAGTGTACACGTACGTAGATCTGTCTTAACATTCCCGTTACCGCTGACAGGTATCTTTATTCTAATCTTCATGTCACAGGCACTTGTTTCTGTCAATATGGGGTTTTCTATACATACCCGTACAAAAAACAAGTGCCTGTGCTTCATGTTCATCGTTTGATACTTCTTGCAGACGACGTGTTGATTGCAGCATGCAAACAATTTTTTTTGACGTAATCACGTGACTGATGTGTAAAATGCGATCGGATCCGGTGAAACGGACAAGTGCGTTTGCTGGAACATTTTTTTATCGAAAACAAACTTTGAATCCACAGGCACTTGTTTTCTATCTATGGCAAGATCTACTATCCCTATATATTACGAATAATATATAGGTATCCCTATATATTACGAATAATATATATAGGGATAGTAGATCTTAAATTACGAATAATATATTATAGGGATAGAAAACAAGTGCCTGTGTTGGAATCGCATTTTATGACCACTTTAATAAAACGGCATATATTATTATTATTTATATTTCACACGGTAAAAAAGACTTATGCAACGTCTGATTTTTTGGTTTCTTAAACCGTATAATGATGTATAATATATTTTTAATATAGCTGTGTGGGATTTTCTTCTCCAGTCTGTTTTTCAGTCTAACTGCCCACTGAGCTTGTTATTTGGCATGTGTGCCAAGCAGCACTATTCGAGTAGATTTTCATGAGCTTATGTGTATATATGAAAGTGAAATAGTGAAATAATAATTTGTGGTAGCAACCAGTTTGGTTTAACTTTGTCAAAATAAGTCAAGAAACATTGCAAGTGAATAATCCGACCTTATTAAATCCGTATTCATGCCACCCACAATTTAACTACCGTAAGCTTGAGTTGGACTACGAATGTATTCATCTATTAAAAGGAAAAGCATTTCAACATTTGAAAGTGAAACAATTATCGATGAACCATTTGGTTGACCGACTTTGAGTCATTCCATCCACAAAAACTGTGACATTCTTTAAAGATAAAACGATGATAAGGATACTTTTTCAACAATAATATGAAATCAAACAGACTTGGAGAATCTAATTGCAGGTGGTCGCTATCTATTTATATTTATTTTTATGTTTATATCGGGTTAAATAACCGACGGCAGTCTTCTGATGTCATATTGATTGCCTATAATTAGATAGCGTATAGACAAAAATCAGCGCGACTAAATGCTATTACATGTTATCGAGTCCATGTATTGTTAGTTGTTTATTGAGACTTTTTGCATTTGGATATTCGTTTTAGTATAATAAACCAAATATGAGAATTTGAGTCAAACCAGTGAACATGAATCTGACAGATAATGCCCCTTTAATTAACTAAATAAATATATGTTTATAATGTCGCTCAAATCTGTAACTCAGTCTTTTTAATAAACATTTTTTAATACACTTTTTTCGTAGATCCGTTCATGCCTCAGAAAAAAAAAACCTCCTTTTTACTAGTTTATGTGTTATCCCTCCGTGTTATCCTGTGCTTGGTTATTGTCTCATTTGGAGTAAACCCCATATATGCTTATAGATTAAGAACATTATATTACAAATGTACGTACATTGTATTTTACACGAGACTACTATAACTATGTGTTGTAGTAGTCTCAGATTTAACTACTCTGCGATAAAATAATAAAGTTTTAACGTGTTAAAAACTTTCAGTCGAATATGAAAAAAATACTTATGTTATGAATAAATACACATTTTTCAAATCAGACAAGATTTTCAAGAGAAAGCATGTATCTAACACAACTTCGCCGGGCTACATGTTTCAATCAAAAGTGACATTGCATGACAAGGTGTGTAATTTATCTAAAACAAAATATCTGAACTCACAAACCTTGATTCCAACAAAAAATGTAGCAAAATCCCGAAAGAAAAGAAAATTGCTGATGAAAATAAACATGAAATCCAAGATCAAATACATTTTGGGGGAAAATTAATCTTGACAGTCAAAATCATTTGTTTATATGTTGTAAGGAACAAAAAAATAATCTAAGATAAACATTGTTATTCTGGGGGGAAAAATAAAAAAAAGATGAAAATGATGATTCTTTGGTCAGGGATGTGATAAGAGAGACGAGAGTCTCTGAGAAGAATCTATGTGTATATGCATACATATGTATTTCTCATAGCTCTATGTTAAATCTTGGTGCAAGTGCTGACCAGTGGTCGTCTTGAATTTGGTTATTGGCAACAAAAACTGAAAATTTGTAATAGACTATCACTGAATCCTTCATACCATTATCTAAATCAAAATGCATGCAATTAAGAAGATCTCTTGCAATTTCAGACAATTAATATACATGCACTTATCATACTTTGGTCTCTGATGGCTAGTTGTCTAGTTAGCAAACATACCACATCTTCTTATTTTTATTTTGTGATGGAGTGTATACACGTCCCTTCGAATATCCAGATTCATGGGTTGGCCCCCCCTTCCTGGATCCGCTTAAGGCTGGGAGAGTACAGTGGAGTCCATGTGCACTGCCACTGGCTATCGGAATTAAGGTTCATGTGGACCCTATGGCTAAAATGGCCGTATTTTCACCTCAAAATTCTGTTGGTAAGACATATTTATCTTACAGTACTTAGCTTTACAAAGGATGTAAATGAAGAACACATGCAACTCTGATACCTTTTTGAACATTTCTTTGGAATGTTTTATGATGTTACTGTTTCTTATTTTCTTGAATTCAGTTCCTGTGTCTGTTTCTTTGACTGTGTATATAGCGGCGTGTGGTCCTGAAAAACAATCACCGGGTGAAATTCTACATGTTTTTTTATCATTGTTTACTTTATTTTAGTATCCATACTTTCTAACTGAAGCCCTTTCACTTTTATTGTTTGTTATCGTCGAATATACGCTTTTAAATTAGTCCATTTGAATAAAGTGTTATATGGGTGATTCTTTTAACGCAACATTCCAAATAGGTGTGCAATAATTACTTTTGGTTAGAGAATGACCGAATGGAAAAGTTATATGAATATGATTGACTTCCATATTTCTTTTTTCAGGATCCCATAATTTCGATTTAATGTGATTTTTTTCTTAAATGTGCTCAAAGATTTAAAGTCGGGTTATTTTGTACAAAATTGAAAACATTTCGAATGTGCACAATAGTTGTAAAAGTTGTTTTGAATTTCCATTTTAGCGGTAAATATTTCACAGTGCCGTTAAAACTGTTTATTGAGTTACCGGAGTAGTAAATATGTTCAGCTATGTATTTCAGAACTCGGTATGTATTTTCAATAATTTTCGAAAATTGCACAAATGCAAAAAAAAAAGAAAAGAAGCAAACTCACCCTCATTCCCTATTTCTTGTGTGTGATATTGCCATTGTCCGTTTCCTTCATGCACAAATCCAGGATGTGCCTGAAATCAAGTTGCATTGATATATGTAACGCAGTGGTTTCTAATTTGAACATATTACAATTGCAGCTTCTATATTTGTACACTCTCACATAATTCAGTGCATATACTTTCGTTTTTCATTAATTTTTCTTCTTTCTTTTCTTTCAAATTTAGTTTTTGTTAAATTGAAAATTTTTATCAGGTAGTAAAATGAATAAGAGTAAATGTGTTTGAGTGTAAAATATAAGGATTTAAGAAGATTTAATACTTTTTCCACATTAAAAGTTAATCATGATCTTGACACAAGAACGTGTCAACTTAAATCAAAATTTGAATTTATTTACAGTTTACTCTTTAAATATTGGTGATGTTGTACACTTTTTAGAAACATATATATTTATAACATACCTCTTCTTTATCATGTAGTTTGGAAGATAACAATCCGGCAAGACCCTTCTTAGTTGCTAAAACTTCCTCATCTTCCGGAGGATGAAATACTTCAAGAATTTCACCATTTGGTTTGATTTTGAATGAAAACCTTGAGCAACAAAAATAAACAACTGCAATGCCTTTTTATCTCAAAAGCCAAGATTTATCTTCAGTATAGAAATCAAATAAAATTTTTGATAATCTCATTATGAAAAAAAACCATAATCTCATTACGAAATAAATCACACACCTATTTAAATGGGCATTTAAAAATTAAAATGCTAATATATATATATATGTTCAAACTCTTTTAGGTAAATTTTTAGTAACCTCAAACAGAAGAAGTATGTCATTTGGACCTGCTTTGAGACGATAGCTGCACTTAAAATTCTGCTGGATAACATTTTTGCTCGCTATTTAGATTCCGTTTATCGTCAAGTTATCGGAATTTCTTTGGGTACTTACTGTGCACTACTTATTGTGGACCTGTTTCTGTATTGTTATGAGTAACAATTTGTGACTAAAATAAGCAAAGACCCATCAAAACAACTGGTCTGATACAAAAAATGAATAAAACATTTCAATCCTGGTATCTATGGTGAGTTTATTCAGATATTTGCATGATATATTATAGCTATTAATAATGACGACTTCAGTATGTTCACTAAATATATTTATCCTGCTGAACTGACTTGAAATATAGCTAATACTAGCAACGAACACTGTCTTTTCCCCGGCGTTTTATGTCTATATCTTTAACGGTAAGCTTAATACCAAAATTTACGATAAAACAGATAATTTTTCATTTCCTCTGTTCCATCTAAAAATGGGCAATCAACCAGACTAACAGTGGTATGGTGTTTATATATCTCAACTTGTTCGATTCTCTCGTGGATATAACAACGCGTTTGATTTGAACGAGAGAAATCTCTGTATTACTGAAAAATTATTACACCAGGGTTTTCGATATCTCAAACTAGTCAAAGCATTTACTACATTTTATCATTGATACAAGGATATTATTCGTAAATATAAATCAACTTGCAGACATCTAGTACGTTCAGGTTTTCAAATCCAATCTTTATGGTAATATTCTATACAAATTATAAACATTTCGACATTCACCTCAAAAGCCAGCCAAACCTTAAAACAGACTTAATCAGAAGGGATAGAGTTAAGATACTGTTGTCTGTCATTTAAGATGGCATATTTTATAATTAATATTGATTCTCTCATATGGTCTTTGCATCGTGTTGAAGGTCGTATTGTGCCTTTGAGATGAAAAACAGCAATACTAGCGCTGTTCCTTTGCTTTTATGTGATTTTTTTGCCATGCATGAACTGATTTTGTGTCATGGATGATACCCCATATCCTTTGTTTTTCTGTTATAATCTTTCAATCAATTTAATTCATTTCTGGAGCTGGCCATCTTCTCTACCCAAGAGTTACAATCCACTACCGTGCGAATTGTTTAAGTTTGTTTATTCTACCGTGATTGGTTGGTTAGATGTATATGGGAGGGTTGTCCATGTTTAACCCCGCCGCAGTTTTGCGCTTGTCCCAAATCAGAAGCCTCGTGCCTTTGTTTGTCTGGTATGTTTTTAGATATTAGTTCATTTATATGTTTTGGCTGAGTTAAGTGTGACGTCCATTTTCACTGAACTAGTACATATTTTTGTTAAGGGGCCAGCTGAAGCACGCCTCCGGGTGTGGGATTTTCTCGCTGTATTAAAGACCCATAGTTGGCCATTGGCTGTTTTCTGCTCTTTGGTCGGATTGTTGTCTCTTTGACACATTCTCTCAATTTTAAGATGGAACAGAGTTTTGCTTTTGCGCCAAAAAAAACCCAATTTTCATTTGCATCACAAACCATATTTCATTTGAGCCATTACATGTAATACAGGTAAAATAATATATCTATTCAAATCAGACTTTTAAGACTTAGTAAAACTTGAAAAGACAGTTTTTTTATGCATAATAAAACATAGTCATCCAAAATAAGTCTTCAGAACCATAACGAAAGTATACATTGATAAGTTCTGAAAAAGCTACTTTTCATAACAATGTAAAAACACAGGCTTGTTATAATAATATAAATTAAATCGATCCCTATAAATGGCCACAAAAAAAGTAAAGATTGATTTCCTCTATATAAAAATAAGGTCTATCAACCGTGCGGCCTTCAACAATCACGAAAACCCTATGACGTTACGTTACGAACATATACTTTCGATAAGTTAAGATTATGATGAAATAAAGTGTACGTGTCAAAAATTTATAACCAGCCACGTTAACAGTCTTTTTTATTTTAAATAAAAAGTAAAACATCAAAATGACAGCTGTTTTAAAAAAAGATCCAATTCTTTGACGTTTTGTACAGAAGGTTGAAATAATAGAAAAACGACGTCGAGTAACGTTACCATTACTAAACCGAACACCGTGCGTAACGTCTATAAGCAGCCCCCGGCATGAAGCATGTGAAGCAATTCAACTGAGAATACTAACGACCTGTTTGTTTCAGATCTTGACACATGGTCACCTCAAACATGTGAACACTATATAATTTTACACCTAAGTGATTTTCAGTATATATTAGAATGAATATGCACTCAATTATTCACCCTTCAGGAGGAATGGAAATTAGTGCACGACAACATCCATTTAAGTTTTTTATTTTTTTTTTAAATATATAATGAATTTATATTTTATTTATCTAGAGCATGCTATGCCTTAAAAAAATTCCAGAATTAATATTCTAATGTCTCATCTCATAATTCATTGGAAGAATCTTTCCAAACGATATTCCCGCCAAGTTAGTTTACATTTGACATTTGTCATGTAGATTCCTGAGATATAAACAATACAGCAAACCATGCAAGGATATGTTATGAACATTATACAGTCATTACAGAATACCGTGTATTATAATTAGACCTATAATTTGACTTTGTATTGTTGTTTAAGTTTAGTCTGACATTTAATTTGTTTTTTTAATCATGTGAAGTATATAATGAAAGATCCTAATGATATTCAAGTATTACACTCATCGACGTAAATGTTTATATTTAAAATTTTATCAATATGCTAGATAATATTATCGGATTCTAAATATTTAACTACGTCAACACTGTAACAGTTCTGAAAGAGATTAGACTCGGTAGACTGTAAAATTTCAGTTTACGATTTAAATGTATCAAAGAATGACAAATTTGTTCTCAGTTCGGTTTCTTTACCTTTTATTTAAGAAGATACAATAATTATGTGCGTTAGATTTAATATATATATTATCATTTCAATTCCCCTTTGTGGTACAACGAGTACTGGTATACAAAGTAGATATTTAGCTACCCAATTGCCAATTTTAAACATGCAGAGAAGATAAGAGAAATGTCAATCTTGTTGCTTGGGTAGTCACCGTTATTGATAGCATCTCGTATATTTCATATTGCATATAATAGTAACCAAAAGTGTTAAGCAAATTCTAAGAACTACTGCGCACCTGTCAATTTTGAATCCAGGTATTTAGATATAAGAAGATGTGATATGAGTGCCAATGAGACAAATCTCCATCCAAGTCACAATTTATAAAAAGTAAACCATTATAGGTCAAAGCACGGTCTCCAATATGGTGCCTTGGCTCACACCGAACGGTAAGATATACAGGTGTATGATTTAACAACAACGAGGTGAACATTCATTCTTTAACTAATACTATTTGGTCTAACTTGGCGTATTTTTAATTTAATTCAATTTAACATTTTATTTAAGTTCCATTTCTCAATAATATATATGTATAATGAGTCCGATGTCAGAATAGTTTACAAAAGAAACTAAGCAACATGACAATTATAAATAAATTAACAAAGGACTACTAGAAGTTACTGACATGCCATCTCCAGAGCTCAATTAAACTGATTGAACACCACGCACAGTCCCTCCCGTTAAAGGTTTAGTATCATACCGTCATAAAATATACGCGAAGAGTATAACCCGTTTCTTGCCAACAAATGGTTTTAGAATAAATGTGTTTGTCTCCGATGCAAAGACCTTAATTATGAATCAATACTAATTCCAAAAAATGACAACTTCAATGACGTGACAACAGTATCGTAAGTATATCCCTTCTGAATAAGTTGTTTAAAGGTTTTGTTGGCTTTTGAAGTGAATGACGACATTTTTGTGCTTTGTATAGAACATGACCATTAAAGATTGGATGTGAATTACATGAACGTATAACATGTCTACATGTCAATCTATTTTTACGAATTCTGTCCTTGTACCGATGATAAAGTCTAGTAAATGTTATGAACAGTTTGTGAAATACATCATTTTATAAAAAGCATTCCTAGTCAAGTTACGATATTTCGATCTTGCTTGGAAGTTTACTACAGGGATGCGAGTGAGGTATGTATCAAACACTTTGACAATGACATGGTAGCATGGCTCCAATGTTTTATATATAACAAGATGAAAAATCTGCCTAGGTAATAAAAAATTTCTAAAATAAATTCCTTTCTGTTACTATCTACTATACTAGAATTGCACAATGTTCTCTGCTGTTATCAAAAGCAAAACACCTATTTTTCATTCAATATACTGGAGAGAACAACAAAATTATTTTTCTCCAAATTCTGATCTTTGGGGAGTTCAGTTTTTTTAAACTGGCTGCTATTCACCTAAACAAATGGAGTCATACATTCAGGAAATGATGCTCTCCACATTACGTTACATGAAATAAATTTTTGGTCTTTCAAACGTGTCCAAAGTTGGAAAAACCCAGTGGTAACAGGAGGGAAACTATCCCTGGGGACAACATTCAAAAGACCCTTAAAAATGCAAAATGTTCTTACATGCTTTAGTTATAACAAAATCAGACCAGTAATGGAGAAGTTTTTTTATATAATCTATCAGATTTGTGAAAATCGGAAGGCTGTTTACTTAATTTAGATATTCTTTGAATGATTTAATTTTCAGAAAATAACAGGGGACAACATGATTTAATTTTTTTTTTTGGGGGGGGGGGGGGGTTGACCATTTAAATTATTATATTTCATTAGACGAAATATTAAAAAGAAGGTTTAATTGGTTGCAGTTGGTGCATTATATACTCGAGATATCACTGAAACTTAAAAAAATCCAAAAAGATGCCTGAATAAAAAAATAATTGCTGGTGAAAGGCGGGACATGGAAATTATACTTTTTCAGATATTGTCTCATGTAATGCTGAATACCTCGTCAGTCTAACTTATTAAATTACACATATTAAGTTAGAGATACGACTTTGTATTTATTGAAACTCCAAACCGCCATTTATACAGCTAGTAAGGCTACCCACCCACCCCCTTTTTGCTATCGTTACCTATACAAACAAGACCACGGCGGCAGTTGAGCTGAATATTAATCGATTAGTGAGACAAAAGTATATATTGACCTTCCACATAGCAGTCACAGTATCTGATATACCAGGCAACAGACAATAAAGAAACGCTACCAACCCTCGACCCGCTTCAATATATACCAGGATTGAAATTATTTATTTGCGTCCGACGCGCAATTTGTCTACAAAAGATTCAAGAGTGACACTCGAAACATGCAAGTTTTTTTTTTATAAATGGCCTTTTTTATGACAAGAGATATACGGTTATTTAACTTATAATGTGTGCAATGTTTGGGATTTAGTTTGAGTGGGCTTGACTGTGAAAGTCCTTAAGGTAAATAACAAAAAGAAAGCACTTACCACTTTGAAAAGTCCACTTCATCATCAGAACCACCTACAACATTATATTAAGACATAGAAAAGTCTTAGCAAAAATATGGAAGGCACATGGATACTAGTATGTTAAGTGGTTTTGACACAAGAAAGTAAGCTCGACTCATACATACATATCGTGATTAAAATACCATTAACAATTTTTTGTTTTTACTGTAACATACACTTTACTTAAGAGATGAAATTAATGCTTGAAATATGTCCCCCCTGCTTATGCTGGTACATAGGGAAAACATTTTAAAATCTTAAATCTATTACAGATACCAAGTCATATAAATAATGATATCGATAAAGCCCCCCTCCTCTTTTAAAAAAACCCAGAGGTTTTATAAGAGTTGCAGTTAAAGTCAATCGAACTTCAACACTGCAAACCAATCACAGAATGAGTGATTTTCAAACTTTGCTGACATAGGAGTTTCCTTCAGGTGCAGCGGAAGTATAACCGGCTATCATTGTCCATTCGTTCGCTTAAATAACTTTAGATTTTGATGTCAAAACCGTTGATTCAGTTTCCTAATTGATAATTTGATTTCTGTTAGTCTTAATTGCCCTACTTCAATGACTTTATGTCATGATCAAGATACTCTTCTTTTTTCCACTTTTAAGTAATGCACCATAACGTGGGATCTCATCATTTACTACATACGTTAAGACTTTGTTTTCTACGTTTTTTAAGTTATTACAACTGGTAAATATTTTGGGGCTGATCATCAATATCTTTTAACTTCTCTAAAACTGAGCAAATGGTATTGATATAGCTATTTTAGAATATTTATAAAATTTCATGAAGTTCAGTATATCTTTTAAAAAACCGCATATAATTTACTTCAAATAGTACTTTTAAGGTGTTGTAGACATCTTTGAATGTTCTATTCCGAGAAACACATTGTCTATACTATGTACCTGTCTCACCGGATCTTCTAAAGTAAAAGCTGTCCACTTTTAGTAGTAGCTCCTGGTAACTTGGTGCATTGTCAATCACTGTGTAGCTAATCTAAATGCAACAAACATAGATTGATTAAAAGTTGGGTTTTCTTTATGTCCAGTTGCAAATATGTCATGTCTGGTCAGGAAGGGAACATAGTTACAATAAATACTATACAAAGTAGGTCAAAAAAAAGAGGGAGACCGTGATGAAAGTCGAGAAATTTTGACTGTTTGAGGAAAATGCGGGTATCATAATTTTGACCCGCCACGACATTTCCAAGGTTTTTTAAAATGAGAACGTCGTTGTTAGTTAAAACGCTTTTACTTATTATAAACATCATATACAGTCTATGGAAGAAGCGATTCGATAAAAACTTTTCTTATATCAACGAGCGATATTGTCTTATATCAACGAGTTGCATTGTGGGAAATTTCAAACGAATGTTAGCATTGGTACGAAGAAAAGCAGATTTCTCGGCATAAAGTAATGACTCTTTTCTTAAAAAAGGGTGACATTTAACACAACATACATCTGGTGTATAATTTCCATGAATTATTTTATGTAATAACAAGCAAAGTGTATTTAAACGAGAAAATTGAATTGTTGAATAAATGCATCATAAATGAACGATCTATCATTTGTAGATGTACACATTCTATAAATATCATGTAGCAAATTCAGTGGAATGCAATTGAGATAAATTCAATTGTTTGCTAAGCCAAAATCACTGATAAGTCCAAGATACTGCTATATTTTAAAATATCAATGCGATATTTGTCAAATATCATAGCGATGATTTTTTAATATCAAAAATTTATGAATGCGATACTTTTCTAATATAACTGCTATAGTTTTCTAATATAAAATGAATACGATGACACGTCACAATGCATGTCAAGAAAACTGCAAACATAATTCACAAACTTAAATGTTTTAGGATCAATATCGCTAAAATTTCGTAACTGTACAAAATTAACGCTTACATGAACTTATCATTTCAAAAACGATTCTTGACCCTATTGATAGTTATTGATAGTTCAATCACACGGTTAACCGACTAACGAACATGTTTAACCCCGCCACATTATTTATGTATGTGCCTGTACCAATTCAGGAGCCTGTAATTCGTTTGTTTATGTGTTACATATTTGTTTTCGTTCATTTTTTTTATATAAATAAGGCCGTTCGTTTTCTCGTTTGAATTGTTTTACATTGTCTTATCGGGTCCTTTTATAGCTGACTATGCGGTATGGGCTTTGCTCATTGTTGAAGGCCGTACGATGACCTATAGTTGTTAATTTCTGTGTTATTTTGGTCTCTTGTGGACAGTTGTCTCATTGGCAATCATACCACATCTTTTTTTATAATTCTACTTGAAGTGATGATGCAATGGCGGAATTTAAATACGGTTGCAAATACGTCTACCGACATATAAGATTATAATATACTGGTCACACTGCTATAGCATATCCACCTTGGTCATATCGAAATAGACAAAAAAATATCATTACTTAAAAGAAACATTCATTCAAACAATCCAATCCAATACAGCTCCAAATTACAATAAATAGTCAAATGGTAAAATAAATAATCCCAACAAATTAAAATGTACAAATGCTAATGTCCCGAACTTTGAAGATACCAACTGAGTAGCCACAGACTATAAATTGGACAACTTCAGATACAACGAAAATCAAAAATCTTGTCAAACAGAAAATATATTTATAATTAACATAGAAAAAGATATTGAGAAGGAAACCAGTTCTTTTTGGATATCAAAGACTTTTCCCGTTGGTAAATCGATATCTCTATGAACATAATCAGCTCGCCGCGTGGACGCTCTTTTACATCGCGATGACCGTGAGGGTATTCCGATGTTTAATTGTTGCCACAGAGATTTGACTTTCGTTTTTGGCTAGTAACCGATCGTATAAATACACGATTTTTTTTCTCTTTTCTTAGTGCAAAATAACAATCCGTATCGCTTGTTATAAATCTATTTCTTCAATGAGTACTAAAAAAAATGTTTAGAACATAAATAAGTAAGATGTACATTTCTTTTGACGTTAGAAATGTGTATATATCTTTTCTATATTCATAAATTTAGTTCGTTCAGTTGGAGGACTGGAAAGCGTTATTTATAAGGGAAAATTTTAAAGATTTATAGATATAAGAAGATGGTGCATGAGTTCGAATGAGACAACTTTCCATCAAAGTAATAATTTGTTTAAAGTAAACCATTATAGATCAAAATATGTCCTTAACACAGAGCCTTGGCTCACAGCGAACACCACGCTATATAGGAACAAGAACATTGCTAGTGTTAAACCATTCAAACAGGAAAACCAACGGTCTAATTTGTAAAACAAAAGGAGATTCAAAAGTACAGGTCAGATTTTGTCGAATCAATCTGAATGAGGACAGTATGATTCATCTTTGTCACAAGTAAGATTCATTGTTATCCAATGAAAGTCTTCCATGCGTGCGTTGCGAGCATATGGGATATATAATAGTTCGGTGCGTTCATTATGACATTTGCTAAATGTTATATATGTGAACAATCATTTTGATACTTAGCTATTTGATTACGGCATTGTTTATTATACCCTTATTTGATTAGTTTTGCTTCCAAAACTAATTGAGAAATTTGTAAGATGTTACCAAAAACAATTTGAATTTAAGCAATGGTCTTAAAACTGCTTATTTACATACAATACTACTAAGAAGAAAAATCACAAAAATACTGAACTCCAAGGAAAATTCAAAACAGAAAGTCCCTTATTAAATGGTAAAATCAAATGATAAAACACACAAAACGATTAGATAACAACTGTCATATTTTTGACTCAGTACTGACATTTTCAAGTTTTGAAAATGGTGGATTGAACCTGGTTTTATAGCGCTTAACCTCTCACGTGTATGACAGTCTCATCAAATTCTGTCATATTTACAACGATGCGTGAACAAAACAGACATTATAGGTAAAATTGTCCAAATATAGGTACAACAGTCTAATATTATACTAATCGGTACTAATATTGATATAACAAAAACACCGCTATGATATTTTAAAAGTATCGCATTGATATTTTAAAAGTATCGCATTGTTTATTTATGTATTATATAAGAAAAACACAGCACTTCAAATTTTACATGGACATAAACTTTAGCTTCTAACTAACTTCTGAATGTATATTTAGACTCAATTGTTGTTTATATTTGAACAAAAAGTTTTAAAGTTGGTCTTTTCTTAACTTTTCGTTGCCGAAAACAGCATTTTCCGCATGGAATGTCTGCATATTTACAATTGATATTAGACAATATCGCTATGTGATATAAGAAAAGTTTTTATCGATACGCTTCTTCCATAGACTGATATATATATATCGAGATTCAATTAAATAATTATTTGTGAAGAAGAGATACTTCAAGTTGGCTTCTCTTTTGCTGGCACGGACTATACATCTTATATAAATTCGGAAGAAGTTTTACGTTATCGTTTGATATGGAAAATATTTGAATCTTTATTTTAAATCGATACAAAAGAATCATAAACGGAGGCTAAAATACATCAACAATAAATGGACTGTAGATATGAGAACAACTACTTATAAACTGTAACGCATCGCATACTATTATTTTAGTGACTCGGGTTTGTGTTGCTTAGTCTTAAGTTTTCTAAGTTGTGTCGTGTGTACAATTATTTGTCTGTTTCTCATTTTCTTTGTTAGCCATAGCGTTGTCTGTTTATTTTCGATCTATGAGTTTGACTGTCTCTCTGGTATCTTTCGCCCCTCTTTTATAGAGACATGCATTTAAAAAGGTACCCTCATAAGCCTGGACGTGAAAAGTCCCATATAATTAACTGCGTTTTCTCACATTTACGTACTACCTCCATAAGCCTGGAAATGCGTGGTGAGTTACAATTATTGGATAGGGACCGATGTAACGCAAAAGGCCACCTACGGACATTTCAACGAGTTGCTGCAAGAGTTCCTTACGTACAGACCTGTGTTATTCTCTCTACACTCGAATTTAACGTCCCAATTCTAACTGGACTTGGCTTTACACATCCCGCAAAACCAAACAGACGCCCCACTTTAGACAGGGTGTTACTGTTGTTCGGAATTAGACCAAAAGTGACCATATTTCTATTCCAGGTTGTCCTGGTTATCAAAAACAGAAAATGACGTGCATGCACACAGTGTGGATATAAACAATATGTTAATAATCAATGGATAACTTAATAAAATAATACTCACTTTAGCTTCCAATTGAAATTTTCCAACATTTTGAAAGTCTACGTCGGTGTTAAATTTATATGAATATACAACATTTTCTTGAAATTTTATAAATTGTGTAATACCTAATCCTAGAAATGTCAGAACAAATACAATAAGCGATGAAAAGAGATTCATACTTGATCTTCAGACATTTCGATCACATTTAAACATTGAATTGGCACTGCAATATCAATACGTATATTTAATAATTATTTTAAACGTTTTGTTAAAGGTTTACGTGTTTATCACGTCTCCTTAACGCATATCAAATTGCAATGATCCTGAAAGGACCATAATAGAATGTATCGAAAGAATGCATATTAAGTGTTGAACTACCAACACTATAATATAGTAGATTAATTTGATCTATACATTTCAAAGGAAACTTCAAAATGACCAGGGAATACATATGCACAAAGGAGTAAGGTGAGTTTTATTGAATAATAAGAATTTCGTTAAAGGTGAAATATAGTTTTGAGGATCTAAAACCAATTTCCCGAATTTTCAAGTATAATACACAAAACAATATTATGTAGGTGGGCGATGTAAGTATGCATCAATTCGCCCAATGGCATCCTTTCTGTCCTTAAACATAAATATTTCAGAAACTGCATATTTCATTTTATGATATTTTGAGGGTCGGTTGAAAACAAAACATTCGGGGTATATATCTCCCAATTGATACGATATTCCCATGCTTGTACTTCCTATCATGATGTTCTTGATAGAGGGTTGCTGCTCACAAGGAAGCTATTAAAACAAGAGTTCCAAATGCTGAAGTTGAAATCATCCCTTCGTAAATTTTACGGACGCCATCACGAGTTGGTTGACCGTTATGGAATGACAGTTTTACAGATGATATCGGATATGTTCCTTACGTCGTAACTATAATCCACTCCTCTTTTATGAATGTGACCTCCCGAATTATACTATTAACCGGATTTCTTATATTATGAGCAACACGACGGGTGCCGCATGTGGAGCAGGATTTGCTTACCCTTCCGGAGCAACTGAGATCACCCCTAATTTTTATGTCCCACCTACGATAGTAGAGGGGCATTATGTTTTCTGGTCTGTGGCTCCGTTCGTTCGTCCGTCTGTGCTTCCGTTCGTCCGTCCGTCTGTGCGTCCGTTCAGGTTAAAGTTTTTGGTGAAGGTAGTTTTTGATGAAGCTGAAGTCCAATCAACTTGAAACTTAGTAAACTGGTTGCTTATGATATGATCTTTTTAATTTTTAAGCCAATTTAGACTTTTGACCCCAATTTCACGGTCCACTAAACATAGAAAATGAAAGTGGGAGCTTCAGGTTAAAGTTTTTGGTCAAGGTAGTTTTTGATAAAATTGAAGTCCAATCAACTTGAAACTTAGTACATAAAAAAATTATGTTCCCTATAGTATAATCTTTCTAGTTTTAATGCCAAATTAGATTATTACCCAATTTCACGGTCCATTCAACATGGTAAAGGATAGTGCGAGTGGGGCATCCGTGTTCTTTGGACACCTTCTTGTTTGATAGGGTTTGTATTGCTTATTCTTTAGTTTTCTATGTTGTGTCATGTGTACAATTGTTTGTCTGTTTGTCTTTTTCATTTTTAGCCCTGGCGTTCTCAGTTTATTTTCGATTTATGAGTTTGACTGTTCCTCCGGTATCTTTCGCCCCTCTTTTAAATATTTTAAAACTTCCACAATTCGATTTCATGATAACCTTAAATTGATTTGCGCAAGTATTGAAATACTGGTATATAGTTATGAAGCTCCATTAGTATTCAGGATGTCCTGAAATTACCAATGTCCTGCTGAAATTATAATGTTGATCCATTATGTGTGGAGGTCATGAAACATTTATATTAAGGATAGTATAATACCATATACCATGTATGCAGATAAGTCTGTCTAATATCTGAACTTACATCTAGAAATTGACAATGAGGGTCGGTTAAAAACAAAACTTTACGACGAAAGAGATGATTCAACTTCCCAATAAGAATAACTTTCAGTTTCTATGTCAGAAAATTCCAGCAGCTCTTGCATTTCTTATTTTCATTTCGTTAACATAGGGTTGCTGCTCACAAGGTAGATGAAAACTTCCCTTTTCCGCGAATGTTGCCTTACAAATTAGGCTTACCACCGGGTTTGTACCTATAGGAGTAAAATGACGGGTGCCACATGTGGAGCGGGATCTGCTTACCCTCCCAGGGCATCTGAGATCACCCCATTTTCTTGTTGGGGTTCGTGTTGCACAGTGTTTAGATCTATGTTGTGTTTTGTGTACTGTTGTTTGTCTGTTTGTCTTTTTCTTATCTTAACTTGGCGTTGTCAGTTTTTTTTTTGCGACTTATGAGTTTGAAAAAAAACCCTTTGGCATCTTTTGCCTCTCTTTTAAAACGGTATTCTTTTGATATTTGAAAACTAGTCAGGACTGGAGTCGTGCGAAAATTAAGAAGTCAACATACGATCTCTACGTAGGAGAAATATTTAGTAATATACCAAGCTCTTCATTAAGTCTAGCAAACCTAAGAGATATGATATATTACGTACAAACAGACCAGAATACATGTCATCATAGTTATTGAACCACCATTTTGAACAATAGGGGAATCATGATGGAAGATTAAATAGGCTGACAATCGCGATTTATAACACATGATCTGTTGAGATGTACGACAATTATTATCCTTTTGGAAATGTTAAATAATGTTAACTTATCACATATGACAAACCTTGTGCCTTCGTGTGTCCCTATATTACAATCTTTCAAATCTGTCGATTTTCTAGTGTAGTTAAAACAAATCCAACAACTTAATAATCAATATATCACAAAATGTAAATTCGTGCTTTAAAAGGATTCCTTTTTAGAGGGGGTCTCTAGGGGGGTTCGGATCGCGGATCCCGCTTAATGTTTTGTCAGGTTCCCGACCCCGCTTACACTACGTGCGTAAGCAATCCTTTTTTTTCTGATTTCCCGTGTCCCGCTAGACTTCATTTCCCGTTTTCACGGCACAATAATTTGACTTTCACGTGTCACGCTTACAAAAAATCGGCAATCCCGTGTCACGCTTAAACCCCAATGAGACCCACTTAAGAACTATATACAAAATTTTGATAGACTTAGTCAAACGCGCTTCTGTTTACGTAAACAGTGTCAGGAAAGGGAGAAGAAAAAGACAGAATACACAAACGGCAAAAATGTTCTATTATAATACCATAGAATGATACACGTTACATGCAAGTAATTTCTTCATTGAACATTTGCTTCTAAAAATATGTTTTTTGTGGAATGTTTTTGTTTACTTCTTTATTTCATTTTCTTCACTTTAGCACACTGCTAAATTATATTCAGTACAGGAAGGCATGATTATGTTCAATGCCCGGAACAAACTACACAATTAAAATAAATAGACAAAATAATTAAGAAAAAAACCAGTTCCGTTTGGATTCAAACTATAAGGTCATCCCATTTGGTACATTACGCAATCATTGACCAATAACAGAATACTTATAACCTTGATCAAAATGTCTATTAATGCTAAAAGTGATTTTAATGATAATTCCAAAAAATTGTAAGTCTGATAATAAATACATTTATCATAAATGTTCTTGAATGTATAAAACGCTTGGGTGCAAAATTACTAAATATTTGCACAATTAATTTCTATTAAGATCTATAATTGAAGAAACCCTTTAAATCTTTAAAACGCTTTTTATGCGTTCATAACTGCTTTAAACAATTTTGGCAATGAAATATTTCGTCAAAGAGTTCCTTAACCATGTTTACGGATGTGAGGAGTTAAACAATCCGAAATGTATACTAGAAACAGAACTAATATAGAATGGAATTTATAAGTTTTTTAAAATCGAAATATAGGATTCAAAGCGAAATACATCATGGAAATCGCGTGTTGTTCTGGTGTAGCTTTTAGTTCAGTTGTTTTCGAAGCTTGTTTATCTTCAATCTTTTCTTCTTCCCAGGAAGTTGTTGGTATGAACGTTCTCGAATTTTCAGTTAAAGTACGTACGTAAAAAAAACCCACCATTTTATAGAACGTTTTAGTCAAACGGTTTTGCATAAAATTACATTCGAAATGTTTATAACGATTAAAGAAAAAATCTAAAGATTAATTAATCAGTTTTATTTCTTCGGCTTCAAGATTTGTTTAAAAAAAAAAAGAGAAAGACAAATCTATGACATCACTGAACATCAAAGTTACTCTTCTTTACAGAATTAAGGATTTTGTTTATGCATAGAAAAATAATATGTAAGACGAATTCAAGGATGACTTTGTGTGATACTTCTTATTCGTTTGAATGACATATACGTATCTTTCGCCTCTCTTTTCATATACTTTATATATTTCTGAGTTTAGTATGACGTCCATTATCACTGAACTAGTAAACATTTTTGTTTAGGGGCCAGCTGAAGCACGCCTCCTGGTGCGGGATTTTCTCGCTACATTGAAATATTATTTTTTTTTAAATATTTTAAAACCTCCACAATTCGATTTCATGATAACCTTAAATTGATTTGCGCAAGTATTGAAATACTGGTATATAGTTATGAAGCTCCATTAGTATTCAGGATGTCCTGAAATAACCAATGTCCTTCTGAAATTATAATGTTGATCCATTATGTGTGGAGGTCATGAAATATTTATATAAAGGATAGCATAATACCATATACCATTTATACAGATAAGTCTGTCTAATATCTGAACTTACATCTAGAAATTGACAATGAGGGTCGGTTAAAAACAAAACTTTACGACGAAAGAGATGATTCATCTTCCCAATAAGAATAACTTTCAGTTTCTATGTCACAAAATTCCATCAGCTCTTGCATTTCTTATTTTCATTTCGTTAACATAGGGTTGCTGACTCACAAGGTAGCTGAAAACTTCCCTACGTAAATTTTACCGACGCCAACACGAGTTGATCGCCGACTGTTAATGAATAACTGATTCACAGATGTTGACGGATATGTTCTAATTGTCGTAACTGCATGTTCATTCCCGTCCCCTTTTCCGCGAATGTAGCCTTACAAATTAGTCTTACCACCAGGTTTGTACTTATAGGAGTAAAACGACGGGTGCCACATGTAGAGCGGGATCTGCTAACCCTCCCAGTGCATCTGAGATCACCCCATTTTCTTGTTGAGGTTCGTGTTGCACAGTGTTTAGATTCTATGTTGTGTTTTGTGTACTGTTGTTTGTCTGTTTATCTTTTTCTTATCTTAACATGGCGTTGTCAGTTTTTTTTTGCGACTTATGAGTTTGAAAATCCCTTTGGCATCTTTTACCTCTCTTTCAAAAGCTATTCTTCTGATATTTGGAAACTAGTCAGGACTGTATTCGTGCGGAATTATGAAGTCAACATACGATCTCTACGTTGGAGAAATATTTAGTAAATACATCAAGCTCTTCATTAAGTCTAGCAAACCTAAGAGATATGATATATTATTACGTACAAACAGACCAAAATACATGTCATCATAGTTATTGAACCACCATTTTGAACAATAGGGGAATCAAGATGGAGGATTAAATAGGCTGACAATCGCGATTTATAACACTTGATTTGTTGAGATGTAAAACAAAGCCTATCCTTTTGGAAATGTTAAATGATTTTAACTTATCACATATGACAAATCTTGTGCCATCGTGTGTCCATGTATTACAATCTTTCAAATCTGTCTATTTTCTTGTACAGTTAAAACAAATCCAACAACTTAAAAATCAATATATCACAAAATGTAAATGCGTGCTTTAAATTCTTTTTTAGGACTGTATACTAAATTTTGATAAACTTAAAGGTGTCAGTATTCACCTCAAAAACTAACAAAACCTTTGAATAGACTTATTAAGAAGGGATATAGTTACGATACTGTTGTCAGGTCATTAAAGATTGCATATTTTGGCGTTAATATTGATTCACTTATAGGGTCTTTGCATCGGAACTAAACACATTTATTCAAAAACCAGTTGTTGGCATGACACGGGTTATGTTCGTCTCATATATGTTATGATGGTATGATACTAAACCCCTAACGGGAAGGATTGTGCCTGATGTTCATATGATGAAATCATAATCTTTCAGTCAGTTTAGTTGAAGTCTGGAGCTGGCATGTCAGTTAACTGCTAGTAGTCTGTTGTTATTTATGTATTATTGTCATTTTGTTTATTTTCTTTGGTTACATCTTTTGACATCAGACTCCAGAGGCGGATTTAGGGGGGGGGGGCAGGGGGCCCGCCCCCCCCCTTTTTGGGAAAAAATTTGGTTGCTCATATAGGGAATCACTGAAGCGTGACTGGAGCGGGCCCCCTCTTAGGTCAGTCAGTGGGCCCCCACTTATGAAAATTTCTAGATCCGCCACTGGACTCGGACTTCTCTTGAACTGAATTTTAATGTGCGTATTGTTATGCGTTTACTTTTCTACATTGGCTAGAGATATAGGGGGAGGGTTGAGATCTCACAAACATTTTTAATCCCGCCGCATTCTTGCGCCTGTCCCAAGTCAGGAGCCTCTGGCCTTTGTTAGTCTTGTATTATTTTAATTTTAGTTTCTTGTGTACAATTTGGAAATTAGTATGGCGTTCATTATCACTGAACTAGTATATATTTGTTTAGGGGCCAGTTGAAGGACGCCTCCGTGTGCGGGAATTTCTCGCTACATTGAAGACCTGTTGGTGACCTTCTGCTGTTGTTTTTTTTTCTATGGTCGGGTTGTTGTCTCTTTGGCACATTCCCCATTTCCATTCTCAATTTTATTAGTCAAACGCGCTTCTGTAAACAGTGTCAGGAAAGGGAGAAGAAAAAAACAGAATCCACAAACGGCAAAAATATTCTATTAAAATATCATAGAATTATACACCATACATGCAAGTTATTTCTTCCTTGAACATTTGCTTCTGAAAATCTGTTTTTTGTTGGAATTTTTTTGTTTACTTCTTAATTTTCATTTCTTCACTTTATCAAACTGCTAAATCATTGTCAGTGCAGGAAGACCTGATTATTCGCAATGCCCGAAACAAACTACGCAATCAAAATAAATAGACAAAATAATAATAAAAAAAACCCAGTTCCGTTCGGATTCAATCTATAAGGTCATCCCATATGGTACATTACGCAATCATTGACCAATAACAGAATACTTATAACCTTGATCAAAATGTCTATTAAAGCTAAAAGTGATTTTAATGATAATTCCAAAAAAATGTTAGTCTGATAATAAATATCATAAATGTTCTTGAATGTATAAAACGCTTGGGTGCAAAATTACTAAATATTTGCACAATTAATTTGTATTAAGATCTATAATTGAAGAAACATTTTAAATCTTTATAACGTTTTTTATGTGTTCATACCTGCTTTAAACAATTTTTGCAATGATATAACTCGTCAATGAGTTCCTTAACGGATGTCAGGAGTTAAACTGAAAAACAGAGGTGAAAATGAAAAATAATTGAATTCAAATCTTTTATAGAGAATTTCCATAATGACGAAAATACAGTTTTACTTAGTAACTGGTTTATCATTATCCTTACTGGAATCTTATGCAGCATTGAAGGAATGTACTGTCGAAAGGTAACTTATTTTAATTAAGATCATCGAAACATGTTACTGAAATCTACTCCAATATGACAATGCTATTTTGTTAACATGTATAATCTAAACTATGGAGAAAAAAAAATCTATTTGATATGAATAAAAGGAATTGTCTGGAAAACATTCATTCTGACAGCTGACCAACAGCACAAAACATGAAATTCATTTTGAGGTTAACATAATCTGTCTTTATTTAGTATGTCAATCTCAAAATCGACCAAGTGTAGAAGAAAAAAAAAATAATAATAAACTAAGACTACATGTACCAAAGATCTGATACGTTTCTAAGACATTTAGTTTAAACATATTTATTTATAGTGAATTGGGGAAAAAAGTTTTGCAACTTATATTAATCTCTTTCCACTTTGACAATAAGAAAATATATTTTCATAATTCATATCATGTTACATTAAAATAACTTTTTATTCACGTTGCAATTTAGAATTTTGCAAACAAATGAACCTAATATGGTACATTTCAGTTCTATTGTATGATATCACTAATTTATTAATTGTGTATCTTGCTTGTTAATGTATGTTTATATATGTACTTGTTAACATATAATTGTTATCATCTTGTAGCCCCACATACGTATACCTAAGTTGTAATAAATTGTCTTGTCTTGTCTTGTCTTACAAACAACTTCTAGAATGAAAAATATTTAGGAATTGAATGGTTCTTTTTGTAAATTCATATGGGTGTAAAAGTATTGAAAAAGTACATTTTGTATGAAGCGTAAAAGTATATTTGGTTTTCTCACTTGATTTTTTCTCTCATTTTGTCTATTTACATAGATTTATACAGCAACAAGAAGTATGGGGTCCATATATCGTATACTCTGTGTAAAAACCTTTTTGCTTTTATTTCTAGTGAAAAACCCTGCTGGGAGACACGACAGTTTATGTTTCGTAGAAGATATTACACCTCCTGCGGAGTTTGGGATTGGGGACGTTGTCAAAGATACAGGTAACAAGATTTTTTTATTTCAAATACAATAGCATTAATGAAAGACATTAATAAGTACTATAAATATGTCTTACATGATCTGCGAGTTTCAAAATGACAATAATTATAACTGTGATGTAAATTTTTCTTTGGTTTAGTAAATTAAAGCACAATTTGATCTTATAACAGATAAAAAAGAAAATTAGGTTAACATAAAAAAGTAGATGTGGTATGATTGCCAATGAGACAACTCTCCACAAGAGAAAAAAATTACACAGAAATTAACAACTTTAGGTCACCATACGGCCTTCAACAATGAGCAAAGTCCATACTGCATAGTCAGCTATAAATGGCCCCGAAATGACAATGTAAAACATTTCAAACCCGAAAACTAACGTACTTATTTATGTACAAAAAATTAACGAAAAACAAATATGTAACCATAAACAAACGACAACCACTGTATCACGTGTATTACAGGCTCCTGACTTGAGAAAGGCACATACACACAGAATGTTGCGGGGTGAAACATTTTAGTATTTTCTCCTGACATTATACACATTATATTGTTTTAATGAATGAGACATTGTTGACATTTAACTTACTCTAGAACGACAACTGAGTACAGAACAGTGTGTTGTAATGGATATGGAGGAACGACTTGTCAAGGTAACTATGTATCTAATAAACGTTTTAATTTTGAAATATGCACACAACTCATTTGTATTTATCATGCCTGGGCCTTTTATAATAATTCAAAAAAGATATCGTTTAAAACTAAAAGAAAATTTGACCAAATATTACATGATATTATAATGATGGGCTCTTAGTTTCAGAAATTGTCATCTAATTGGCCAACTAGAAATTATTTTGAATGAATAGTTTTATCAATGTAAAAATAAAGAGATTTAGTAGGATTACCAATGAGACAACTTTCAACCAGAGTTCAAATTAAGTGGACGTAAGCAATTATAGGTAACCGTATGGTCTTCAACAATGAGATAAAAAAACATCAGTCGGCTTTAAACAACCCCGACATGACAAATGAAACAATTTAAACGAGAAAACTTACTGCTTAATTTATATATATTTTTTTACGATAAACAAATATGACAGACATGGTCAAACGACATCAAATGAAATACAGGCTTCTGTCATAGTATGGAACGCCACAGCTGTCTTATGTGGAACTCTGATATTACTTTATGTTGTTTTATTATTACTTAATGATATTTTGTCTTTACTTAGTATGGTTTTGACATTACGTTTTAATATAACTCAATATGGAATAGTCATTACTTAATGATATTTCGATATTACACGATATGGTTTCGTATTGACTTGATATAGTTTTGTCATTACTCAATATGATTTTGTCATTACTCGATGTGGTTTCACCATTCTTTAATATGGTTGTGTCATTAGTCAATGTGGTTTTAACATTACTTGATGTGTATGTGACTTAACGTAATGTAGCTGTTTCATTACATGATGTGGTTTTGTTATTTCGTAATGATGATCTAACTTTATCTCAACTCCTATGTTGCGTTTGTATACTGCAACATTGTTTATTTAGTACGCAAAAAGGTATATAAAATAGCTCGAATTTCAACTCGAAATCTTAATTAATCTAAATGAGACTTAAATTCGAATCTTACTCAAACTCTACCTCAAGAAGTGACTCAAACTAGAACTCTGCCTTTAAATGTGACTCAAACTCGAAGTCCAACTCGAAACTCAATGCTTACTGGAACTTTAATTCTAAGCATGACTTGAATTCGAAAACTAACTCAAAGTTTAACTCACACAGTAACCCGAACTTTAATTTGAACACTAACTGGATGGATGGCCACACGCATTCAAGGCAATCTATCTAAAAATACAACAGGTTTTTTTTCCGTATTGGTCACGTGGTTTTACCTCATCAAGTAATGGGATAACCACATCAATGAATGACAGGACCACATCAAAGAATGACAAGACCACATCAAATAATGAAACAAACACATCAAGTAGTGTAAAATCGTCAAATTTTGAAACATCATTACGCAATGTCAAAACCATATAAAAAATAGACAGATCATCATTACGAAATAACAAAACCACATCATGTAATGAAACAACTACATTACGTTAAGTCGCATACACATTAAGTAATGTTAAAACCACATTGACTAATGACACAACCATATTAAATAATGGTGAAACCACATCGAGTAATGACAAAACCATATTGAGTTATGACAAAACTATATCAAGTCAATACGAAACCATATCGTGTAATATCGAAATATCATTAAGTAATGACTATTCCATATTGAGTTATATTAAAACATCATTACGTAATGTCAAAACCATATTAAGTCAAGACAAAATATCATTAAGTAATAATGAAACAACATATAGTAATATCAGAGTTCCACATAAGACAGCTGTGGCGTTCCATTTCTGACATGTGACTGTCACATAAAGAATGTGACTGGGTTTATGACCACGCCACCCTCCCATAACCTGCAGAACTATAACTTTTTGAGTTTTCTGTTATTTTGCCTGATTAAAAAACCCATTAAAATCTAAGATTAAAGTTTAACTCTTCGTAAACATACTCCTTTACGATGCTTTATCTCATTGTGAAACAAATAATTACTTAGCATAGCAATATCTGATAAAAGAGCAACAAACTAATACAAAATACAACAACTTCGTTGATTATTCATTTGTTTATACAGAAATAAATTATTTCAGTTGCAAAAAGAAAAAGGTGAGAAAAAAAAGATTCGTATTCAATGAAATAAACAATGAAAAAAAAAACATAATAGTTAGCATTCTGAACCGCTTATATAAGCCAAGTGCACAAGATAACTAAACAACCCTTCGCTGCTCAATGATATTTTATATTTACCCCCGAGTAAAAGAAATTAAAAACTTTCACAATCAAATGGATATATTAGATAAACTTCAAGAAGGCAGCCGCAAAATAGGACATTAAAAAAAATAAAAATAAAATAGGACATGTTCAGATATATTGTGCAGCACCAAATCTTCACCAATCGAAATACATATATATATATAAATTTGGTTGAGACTTGTACCAAAAATCTGACATCAGCTTTTACTTATTCAAAAGATAACATAATAAAAACAGTCAATATAACGACAGAAACAATATCATTCCAAATTTTCTGATTAAATCGTATTTACTCACCCTATTTAAAATGTTTCTTTTAAGTTTTATGCAGTAATACGACATTATCGAATCAAAACGATGCTTGCAATATGCACTATACGAATGACAGCGTTCCCGATAGAAGTTCTTCAAATGAAGAGAGAAATAGTGGTGGAAAATGTGTAAGACCAAATGAATGTGAATGCTGCAACAAGGGATTTTATGCAGATTATAATGATGGATACTGTAAAAGTGAGTCTTAGTTATTAGACAATGGATTTTTATTGACACAAAATTGTAAGTAATATTCGTCAGTTGTCAAGACAATTCACCAACTCTTCTGTCTGGCATTCAGATCATTTTCCGGTGTTAATAGGGTGAAACTTAAAAAGAAAATGATCATTACATCGAGGGAAGCTAAAACAAAATAAACAATCTTGTTTGGCTTTATAAATATTTCGATTTGAGCGTCACTGATGAGTCTTATGAAGACTAAACGCGCGTCTGGCGTACTTAATTATAATTCTGGTACTTTTGATAACTATCTCATTCAATGTTGTTTTACTGAATGTTCTTATCCTTTCAAGGACCGAAAAGTCTCACGAAATTCTAGTAATGCAGAAAACGTTAAATAGAGCCATAGTTATCGTATATATTGTTTAATGACAAATGATTTGATATAAGCACTTTTATCTGTCAGCGGTTAATCAACAATATGTTATCCACCATGTACAATAGGTTCGCACAATGCTGCAAAGCAACACACGTAGTGTGGTAATAAGGTTGTAACAGAAAAAGAAACAAACTATTCGCTATTCACTGACATTCTTGTAAATATGTAGAGAATGTAAGACGTAGAGCATATTGCTCTTGATTTTTTTACGAACCTTAACAAAAAACAGATTAACAAAATACATATTACATGGTAAGTTATTAAATACACGAGTAATAGGAAAGTAAAAGATTTGAAAGTCACAAGTAACGAACTATGTGACCATTAAAATAAACAGTCAACATTAATTACGGGTAGCGGCACACAGAATGAGAAAATGTAAAGTATATGCAAAAATGCTGGTCACGACTTTTCACTTGGTTTCAGTATGCCCATATATACCAATGTGTGAATACAGAAACTGTCACTCACCTCATGGTTATGACAACGAATGTGTATATTGTAAATACGAAAATGATAATATACGTTATCAGAGAGCATACAAGTACAACAACATATCCATTACATGTGAAAGTAAGTTACAGCATTAATATTTGACAAAGTATATAAAAATAATTTCATGGAATGGTACGGTGGATAAAGAAATCTTATCATGAGCAAGATATGCTACAACCAGATTGTCACTTCAAAACTGAACTTGTAAGCCCCAACTACATGAAATGAAAACAAGGCGATATATTAAGCCTCCTTAAAGAGAGGCTTCTAAAAATCTCATGCCGAAAAAACTAAATATAAGAAGCAATATACATATCGTTTAATATGTGAATGAAATGACGAGCAACAATAAGTAGGGATAAGCATTTTGTTCCTTTGTACCATCGAGAGAGAATCAGTTCAAGAAACTAAGGGGAAACATATATATGCCATGCTAAAATGCAAGGTGTTGATTTTTTTCAAATGAACAAAAAAAAATAAAATGGAAAATATAAATCGGATTGATTATCAGAACTTCTAAGTTGATCAACAAAAAGGTTGTCACCTTTTGCAAATATAGAACAGAAATATGGATGAAATAAGAAATGTGCAATGAACAACAAGCTTCAGACCAAACGTAAAGCATTTAACAAATGTGAAATATGCAGTATTCTTACAACTAGTCAAAGTGACCTACACTTATTATTTAAGTATTATGGACATCTGTTACTATATAAAGCCTTGAAAATTGTAACTCATATGCATTAATTATCTTAAACAGAGACTTGTTCCTGGAGACCAGACAGTACTAGATGTTTTCCTGGTTATTGTTCGGACGAGTATGCAGATACATGTGTTTGTATTGAAGGTTTTGCTAGTCCATCAGAACATTGTAATGCAAGTAAGTAGAGATAAGAGCTCAGGTCAATGATAGAGGTGTCTTGACCTTGCTGTGTGAGTGTGCGTTCTTCAGCTTGTCATTTGAAACCAGCCTGTGTACCGAATAGGTAGAAAACGATAATAAATAAAGGAACGTAAAAAAACTTCACAATTTGAAGTATTTCATTCGTTTTTTTTTACTTGTCATTTTAGGTCTTGTCACTTTTTGATTATCTGTACTACAAAAATAATATGTAACACCCTATACATTTATTTTTCAGTTTCAAAAGAAATCGATATACTCCATGCGCATGTGATCTTCATGGACGCAGAAAACACCACGGTTTCATCTCCAGAAAATGCAAATATTCCTAGAAATGTTTCAACAAAATGGACCAATAATAGACATTTGAAAACAATGGAATTTTCTCTAGGAGCAATTTACAATGCAACAGGAAATATACCAAAGTTTGGTGAACACACTGAAACAATAAATGGTGAAGACAAAACTGTGACACATTATGTTATCGAATTTAAGTATGGTATAATAGCAGGCGGGATGAAAGCTATCTTTATTAGAGGTAATGTATTTTCCTTATTTTGAATTGGAATGTTATTGAAATAAATCATAGATAAATAAATAAATAGAATAGCGTTTCACTGAGAAGAAATTCAAATGGATAAAAATTGCACAACAACAAAGTATCCAAAAATCATTGGTGACATAAATAGGTATTTTTACACAAAAACAGAATCAGGAAGCAAACACCATTTGTATCTAGAACATTTTTCGTCTTTAATAAGTTGTGGCTCTGGGTGTATAGTATCAGATCGATTTGCAAAAGTTCGTGTTTAAATAAAGGCAACAGTAGTATATCGCTGTTCAATTGTTCAAAAGTCATAAATCAAATGGAAAAAGTTTTATGACTAGCCAAAAAGTGAAGCTATAGTAAAACATTAACTTTATATTATATATCTTTAATGTTGAGAATTTAATTGTTGACACGTTAATTTTCAAGTGAAAGATTCACAAAATTGAAATGTACAGGCGTAGAAATGTCATCATACCTTTACTAAACAGTATTTTATAATATACAACAGAGTGTATCATACTAAACTGTGTTTTGGTCGAAAATTGACTGTTTAAATATCAACAATTGAACAACATTGGACGATTAAAGTTTTCCTATCAAATAACTTTAATTATAGTCTCAGTTTCATTATTTGATTTAGTAAAGATTAAACATAATGTAACTCAAAGGTAAAATCACCAAAATACTGAATTCTGAGGAAAATTCAAAACAGAAAGTCCCTTATCAAATGGCAAAATCAAATAATAAAACACATCAAACGAATGGACAACCACTGTCATATTCCTGACTTGGTACAGTTTTATTCAAATGTAGAAAAAAGTAAAATCACAAAAATACTGAACTCAGAGGAAAATCAATTCGGAAAGTCCATAATCACATGGCAAAATCAAATAACAAAACGCATCAAAAACGAATGGACAAGAACTGTCATATTCCTGACTTGGTACATTTATTCAAATGTAGAAAATAGTGGATTGAACCTGGTTTTATAGTTCTTAACTTCTCACGTATGACAGTCGCATCAAACTCCATTATATTTACAAATTTATTGTTTCAATTGTAAATCTTTCAAAATTGGACTATGCAAAAAAAGAAGATCATTTACGAAGTCTACTGTCAAAGAACGATATAAATTATTTATAAAGTTCATTATGATGTACTACATGTATATTGGCGTCTCAAATATATTAATTGTTTGATGAACTGCTCAATGTGTAAGATGTCTACTTGATCCTCTTCTGTACAATGTACATTTATTTCAGACAATATTACAACTGTATCCCTTTTCAATGAAAATTGCAAGAACAACATAAAAAGAACTTCGCCTTTCCCAGTCAAAACAGAGTTTCGCTGCAAAAGAAGTTTAAAATTTGTAGATCAATTCAGACACAATGACGAGTAGGTACTTTGAAAAGCATTTATGTAGGCATTTTTAATTAAATTTCTTGTGTATAATTATGAGAATAGTATTACGTCCATTATCATTGAACTAGTATACATATTTGATAAGGGGCCAACTGAAGGAAGCTCCGGATGCGAGAGTTTTACGCTGCATTGAACACCTATTGGTGTCCTTCGGCTGTTGTCTGCTCTATGGCCGGGTTCTTGTCTCTTTGACACATTCGACATTTTCATTCTCAATTTTATGTAGGATTTGCTGTATTTAAGGCTTTATAACATAAGGATTTACTATAATTATAAATGATGACTTGCATGGTGAGTTTTATCATTGGCACTCATACAACATCTTCCTATGTATATATGTTGTATGACGGCCAATAAGATATATATCGGGTATCTTACACAGTCCAAAACGAAGCAGGTTTAAGAACTATAGATCAATGTACGTACTTCAACAGTTATCAAATCCCAACCTGTATAGTCAGATATAAAAAAGACATCATCATAACAAAATGTGAAAGAATTTAAACGAAAAAAAACCTGCTGGATTTATAACAAAAGAAAAACGAAAAAAAAACCCGACAAAAAACAGTTTGATCAATTACAACAATTGATATCAAATGCAGATACTTTTTCAAAGAGGACAGTTATATTTTGTGGCAAAAATATAAAATTCTTATAAACACATTCACAACAAACTATAACTTCAGACTTAAAAATCGATTTTAAGCGAAATAATATTCTACCCACACATTCCGTACGTTCGGCCGACAAACGTGTTCTCCACACTTTTCTCAGAAGCTACTAAACGGAATGATTTGGAGATGACAGATAAAATTTGATATGTAAGATACCTGTTTTTTAGTTGCCTTGCAATACGAGTTTTCAATAACTACGCATTTATTCTTGATTCTAAATGCATTTCAAATGGTCTGTATAAAGAGAATCGCTACACAAATTACGATTAACTCACACATATTTAAACAATCGTTCCAGTTTGTTGCTCTTTTTGTTGTTTTTACCGGGAACATTCATAGATTACAATTGAAACAACTCATTACATAATAACATGGGTCAATAATATGAACCGTTACAATTATAAAGCACCAGATGCGCCTTTCGACAAGTAATGTCGCTTCAGTGATAATCACGGCCAATATCATTGTAAATTCAAAACATAATACAAAAGTAGATCGGCTTATAAAACCAAAACGGACAAAAAGTATAGCCAAAGTGGGCGAGCTTTGCATAAGGGAGAAGTATTCTTTAATTTAAAGGATTTCCCAAATCTTAACAGTAAATGAAATAGTTTTCGTTTTTAAAGTATTTGAACAATTCAATTTGTAGGTTAACTATATCAGTTGAACTTGAAAATGGAGGATATTTGGTTTATGAGAACAGAGATAACAGACACAGTTACAAAATTGAAGGAAAGTGGCCTACACACACAGTAAATTTAGAAGGAATCAAAACATTGGAATCTTATGAATTTCACTGGGATACAGAGCTTCCATACTTTTCTTGCATTGCATCGTTTTGTGATTCTCTACCTGTTTACGTACCTGATACATCAAAATCTGTACGTAATTTTATAAGCGACACCAAACTGAATCTAAAAATTGTTTTCATGAATGAAGATGTTGATTTGATTTGATTTTTTTCCCTGCCACAATTATTAGACTTTTTAAACTAACAGCTTACGGGTTTTCCGTATCGGTTATTACTATTTGCTTTCTATTAATTATTTCATAAAGTTATTTACAAACATACGATCAAAACCATCAAGGCTTTCCCGTCACTTCAAATGCTATAAGCTACGAGATTATTGTTAACATCATCACAATGTAGAAAGAAAAAAAAGAAGATTAATGTTTTTTAATTAAAAAAAAATTCATTTTGAACGAAATAATAAGCAAAAACAAACATCACCTGTCATTGTTCGTGATAATTTCAGCGTTTTATAGATATCCATTGGATCGATTGGTCAGATGATCTTTCTGGAATAGACTATTATGATATTGAAGTATTTGAACTGGAAACTGCCGGACAAGATGAAATAAAAGAAAATGCAGCACCAATCATGCATGTCAAAGGGATTATAGGTCGATCAGTATGTCTAAGTATTTTTAAATGTTTCATAGTAAACACAATTTGCTTTTGGCTGTTGAATTTTTTATTTTCTTTAAGAAATTCTGAACTGTTGGTCGCTTGGTCGCTTTTTTAGCAATTAAGTAGATTATAAACTTTAAAGAAAGTTTTCAATAAACTTATCATAGACACCAGGATTAACTCTGTATTTACGTCAGACGCTCGTTTCGTCTAAGAAAGACTCACCAGTGACGCTCGAATAAAAATAAGTTAAAAAGGCCAAAGTTGAAGAGCATTGAGGACCAAAATTCCTAAACGTTTTGCTAAATACAGCTAAGGTAATCTAAAACCTTAGGTAGAAAAGCCTAAGTATACTATATGAATATGTCCATATCAATGATAATTCATGTCAGCACAGAAGTGCTGACTACTAGGCTGATGATTCCCTTGCGGAATGAAATTTAATTTGCCTTCATAAACATTATCAACTTAAACATACAACATGGACTGACACCTAAGCTGGAGATCTAATATCATATAGGTCCGCGTTGATTGATGTGTATTTCGACAGTGTTTATGTAACTTTAGCTTTAAATCTCTAAAACATAGATAATAAATAAAAGGCATTTAGAAAATAATCACTTCCATTGAATAAAACAAACAATTCAAAAACAACCGATCATTATGTTTCAGTAATCAGGTAAAAACATACAAGCTTTTAAAACATCTAAATACGGCTTAAATTATAGCACGACAATGATAATATTAAAACAATTGAGTCTTTTGTCGTATCCGTATTCTAGATAAAAAGAGATGTGTCGCTTAAATCATCTTAAACTGGCTCTACGGTATGTGTTTTGTTCAATATGAATGCCTACGGTTGACATACAATTGTTTTTGGTTAATCACCAAGAAGTAAATCAGTATCATGCCCTCATACTTAATACCTCTCAGCTTCGTTACTTCTTTTATATCAATATTTTTCAGAGTAGAATAGAAATGGCCAACACAGGGATGTATTCTATTCATTTTAGAAGCTATGACAGGGCAGGAAATTATGAGACTGCAAGATCCCTTTTTCTGTATGACAATTACGATATCATCGATACAGGAAAAGGCAACACAGACGTGAAAAATACAATACATTATCTGGGGAAAAGATGGATAACAAATACAAGCCCTTTCATAGAAGTGGCATGGAAGGACACATCTGTGAAAACCAATCACGTAAAACACAATTGGCTTGCAAATGTTCAGTCATATCCAAACATTTTATCGACATACGATGACAATAGCGGTAAACGTACCGTAAAAAGTGTTCCGAATGTAAAAGGTAAAAAAAATGTATTTTTAATGGTTAAACTAAAGAATATTGTAAAACAAGACAACAGTAGTTTACCAATGTTTGAATTTGTAAAACGATTAAAAAAAATACAAATCAAGATAACAAACACAAACTGAGGGAATCGTATGAAATCGATAAGGAGCGAAAAGGGTAGGGACATCCTGCAATGCATGCATCACATGTAATGCGAAGTCAAGCTGGCTCAATCAAGAATATGATGCAATCGGTTTTATTATATATCCTACACCTTTCCAAATAACCAAAGATTAAAGACCTAAAACATGTTGCTAGTAAGTTGAGACACTGACACACCATATAGGTCAGTCAATTTGTGATGATGACGTGACATTAAAGTAATGTCTATTTTGAAAATTTGTCATCAAACTCTGTTGGTCCCGTTTAAATTAAAAGAAAACATTCCTGGTAATGAAGTCTGAAAATTGTAAACAGTCATGAGCTCAACTTTTAAACATTAATTCTAATAACGTAATTGCTTTGTAGTCGTCCAATGTTTTAAAATTTAAAAACTAGAAGAAAGATCATAAATAAAGCCGACATTCTACTTTGTGTAGTATCTTTAATCTCAACTTCATTGGGATTTATAAGACGTATATAATTTTGTCCTTTTTAGAAGGATCTGTATTTAAACTGCTTTATATGAGTATGAAAACAAGTCGAACAGTTGTACACAGTGAATACCCTTTAGAAAACTGATTGTCTGCAGAAATATCAAATAACCAAACTCAACAAATATATATGTTGTCGATGAAAAATCCCTCAATTTGTTGAAATCACATTCTGTTGTATTTGCTAAGGGAATAACTTCGGTTCATTACAAAGTAATATTTTTCATGACCCAAGACAATAGATGATTCTACAATGGGTAGATATTTTCTTACTGAATTCAATGAGCCCCAGATAGACACATGATAGGTATATAAAAAAAATCATTCTGAAGAGCAATATACAACTTAAAATTATTTAGAAGTATAGAAGAGTACAAAAAAATCAAAGCTATAGGGTCTATGAGTTTGACTGTCCTTCTGGTATCTTTCGTCCTTTATTTAGCCGGCTAATCATATGTTACAGTTTAATAACACAAGCTTAGAAAACGTTATTATTGATTTGATCAAATTACATTATAAACAAGAATGTGTCCATAGAACACGGATGTTCCACTCACACTATCATTTTCTATGTTTGAACGTACAAATGAACCCACAGACCAGAAAACATAATACTCATAAATGGGCAGACTAAACGTAAAAAGTTATGTAAGTGAATCGATTAAAACCATTTTACAATTATCTTTATCTTTGAAATAGGTATTGTCAAGTTTGAAACTGCTCATGATGTTTATGGAACCGAGCTCAAATCGTTTTCCCCTTTTACGCATGTATCAAATTTGTATGCGGAATTTACGATTCAAAATGTAACATGGGATGACGGGGACCAACTTTTAACCACAATAAGAGCATTTGATATTCTGGATAACTACAGAGATGAGACGATTATCACTTACAAAGATTCAACGCCACCAGTTATTTCTAATTTATGGCTCACTAAAGGAGATCGAGTCAACACTGCCATTCATAGCTTTGAAGAATTGAATGAAATGACGTAAGAACATTAAAAGTTAATATTGCACAGTTAGACGAAATACTATATAAGCATTTTGTTAAAGAAGGTGGTTATTATTATAAATGATTATTAACATGTTTTAACTCGTAAATTCATGATTCGAGTGGAGAAAATACTGATTTCAATTGCTACTACATAAGTATTTTTTTTTCTGTGTTGGATTATTGTCCTTTTGAAAATCATACCGCATCTCATATTTTATATCAATTATAAAAAAAAAGAAGATGTGGCATGATTGCCAATGAGACAACTCTCCACAATAGACTAAATGACACAAAAATTAAAAACTACAGGTCACCACACGGCCTTCAACAATGAACAAACCCCATACCGCATAGTCAGCTCTAAAAGGCCCCGATGTGAAAATGTAAATAAATTAAATCGAGAAAACTATATTAAAGTCTACAATATTCATTTATTAGTTTATAAGTTTATAACACTATTTGTAACTGCGAGTAGTATTCGGCCAGTACTTTGCATCTTTAATCTTTATTTTAGTGGATTTTGGTTTATTTTTAGTGTCCTTTTAGTATCTTCTACCTCTAAGTTGCCTGTATGTAGTTCATTACATTACTTGATTGATCTTGATTAACAATCTTAAGGAAATTATATATTTTTTTGTTTTATTTTAGTAGATATAAACATATTTTGTAATTTTTTTAATTCGTGTACATTTTTACAAACCATTATGTGTCTGTTAAACAGGTAAATAGATTTAATGAAGTGAATTTGATGTATTAATTCATTGTTGCAAATTTTTGTATTAATTTAAAATGCTTCTTTTCTATATATCTCACATTTGTCATATTATATTTAAATAGACACATGCCAATTTCATATGTCGGTTTATGTTGTAGGATTGAATGGGATGCCTATGATTATCATAGTGGAATAAGTCATTTAAAATGGAGGTTGTATAGTAACTACAGTGGAACTAATATAATTCACGGAGAAATAGATTTACCAAGTCAAGGAGAAACACAGGTGATAATGCATTTCACTGATTTACGGACACAAAACACTTATTTTCGCAAAAATACCTATAATACCTGTAATGGACGTTAGTAATATGAATATTCAATTTTGGCCTAAGACTGATGACTATTTTTAGTGTAGTCCGAAATTTCTAGTAATCCTTCATACAGAACGTGTATTTTTATATGTTTACCAACTAAGTATGGTTAAATATAAGAATTCCATTTGAAAAATGTAAATTTACATTTTTCAGAACCAGTCTAAATGTAACAATCCGGGCTAACTTTTTTCCTTAAAAATATTATAATGCAGTCTTAGCGTGGTCTTAATATGTAAGAATAATTGATGAAAATGATGTTACCAAAAAATCAATACTCAACGGCAAGCATATTTCATGTAGTATCTTTATTCAAACGTCCATTTTTTCAGACATTAGAAGAATGTGAGGAGAAATATAACAACCATAGAGGACTGGCTTGTTACTGTACCAATTACATGGGTTGTTACCACAAACATTTTAATGTCAAGCCTAATATGGTAGTAGGAGAAGGCAATGGGATAGTCCATAATAGATCCAAGGGAGAACACGATTTGGATTATTTCATTGATGTAAATGTTACAAATATGGCAACATTGGTCTCACTGAAGACTATTAAAGTAGGTATCTCAAGCTTTACATTCACTTACAAAATCGATTTGTGTCCATTCGTAACTTTTGTTATCCATTGTCATGAGCAACATTATAACTAAATGGTTTGATATTTGTCTTGAACTTTATAATGTTGAGTTGAACCCAGCAATTGATTTTTAGATTTGACTGACAGTATCTTTATGTTTTATAATAATTTGAATATTTAGTTTACCCACCGGTCTGTATAATAAAGGAAATAGTAGTATTTCGCTGTTCAAAATTCATAGATCGATTGATTAGTTTTTGTATTAAATTTTCGTAAAATAATATGTGATTGTAACATTGATGGTACATACATTGTAACACATATATTTTTCTACTTTCATATTTGTTTGATCAGAAAATTTAATACAGACTTAAACACTTAACGATTTTAAAGCATTGCGAAATTGATAGAAAAATTGCGTGATTGAGAGTTGATAAATTTCAAAACGAAAGCAGAAGTTTTGATAACGAAAATATAAAGAACAATGTTTTTGCACAAGCCTTCATTCATATTGATAATTAAGAATTATTCTATTCAAGAAAAGCCAAAAAAAACCCCAAATATTACTGTTCTGATTTTTAATCGAAAAAAAGTGAATTAAAGAATTTTGAATATTACAGTTCGTTACATATTTGATTTAATTTCAGATCACTCTTGATACCACCCCTCCAGTAGTTGGACATGTACACGATGGGATATATGGAAGTCCAGAAGTTGATTTCCAACAAGACTTGCGGCTTGATGCTCATTGGGAAGGATTTTTCGATCATGAAAGTGGTGTTGCATTTTACCAGTACGAGTTTTCAGATGCTTGTGTTACTGCAGAACATTTTCAACGTAAATCTTTGGTGCGTTTTAAAAAAACTTAGAAAAATTGTAGATACATAATTTATTCTTGTGATTGAAATTTTTTAAAGGCTGTTTAATAAGAGTATAAAATTTTCGTTTTTTAAATTTTGTTATGTCATTCGTATTGTTTTTTCAGTTGATTTCCCAAAAGTAGAATAACAAATATATTGAACTCGAAAAAAAACACAAAATGGAAAGTTCCTTTTCAAATTGCAATATCAAAAGCCCAAACACACCAAACGAATGGAAAAACAGCTGTCATATTCCTGACTTGGTACAGTCAAATCCAAAATAATCAAATGTTAAACAAAATAAATAATAGACAAATTACATAATACAGTAATTCAAATCTCACCATCAAAACAGACAATAGCATTACGCACAGTAAATCATATGGCAAGACAAGTTTCAAACATAGTAAAAACAATTGAACATTTGATGTCAACACCAAACTCGTATTACCCATAAACACAAAAAACAATATATAAACAAACAATATTTTATATTATGACTGCTTCAACATATTATATTTAGAGTAACGATACCTATGAGACATTTGCAATGTATACAGCATCAAGTCCTGGGACCTACTACGTCACAGTGGTTGCATACAATAAAGCCTTTCATATGTCTAAACCTGTTTGCTCAGATGGTGTTACTATTACAACCACAGTTCCTTCAGTTAGAAATGTAATTATAATGAATGCAAGGACAAAACCGCGTTTGGTAAGAGTAGTTGATGGCAATGAATGGTATATCGATCAAAATCTTCAGCGTCATAAATTGGAAAATAGTACAAACAAATGCAAGTAAGTATTGAAATAGTGAATTTGAATTAAATATTAACAAAATACATGTTGAAAGTTGACTCCTGGGCTAAACCTTTCGTACTGAGGTTAGCCTTAAAATCTTTATTCATCATGTTAAAAACTGGAAAATGAGGCTAAAGAAATAAAAATTGTCAAATTTTGTATGTTAACATTACTTAAAGCAATACCTGAATATGTAGAAACGAAGGTATCGTTTTGCTCATTATTTATTTGCAGGTTTTCAGAACCACTGACCGAAAACATTGAACTATTCCCGACATCACAAACATCAGTTAATGCTGACAACGTTTGCATAAAGACCAAATCGTTTTCAGCCTTAGTTACTCGAGTAATTCCTAAAATACATATGGTATGTATTCTTTCCATTAAAGTCTTTTATTTTTTGCTTTAAAAATAAATTCCTGAAAGAGATCATGCAGGTCAAGAGAACTGCAAGCAAATTAGAAAATCCTGCATTAACAGCTTAGGTTTGATTTGAGCGTCACTGATGAGTCGTATGTAGACGAAACGCGCGTCTGGCGTACTAAATTATAATCCTGGTACTTTTGATACAAATTTCCTGTTTACAAAACTTTGATCTTTTTTGAAAAACTAAGGATTTTCTTAACCCAGGCATAGAGTACCTTAGCCGTATTTGGCACAACTTTTTGGAATTTTGGATCCTCAATGTTCTTTAACTTTTTACTTGTTTGGCTTAATACATATTTTGATATTAGCGTCATTTATGAGTCTTATGTAGACGAAACGTGCGTCTGGCGTACTAAGTTATAATCCTAGAACTTTTGTTAACTATTTATAAGATATGTTCATAAACATAATATCATCTAGCTATTTTGACATTATTGTAAAAGAAACTATTCGTTAAAAAGGTACGCTAGATCAAATTATAGTAATAATGATTAAAAGGATGAATGTTAAACGAGTTACATGTTCAGAATGCAAAGGTACCATAAAGTTTTTATGTTATTTCCGTTAATCGCATGTACGATATACATTTGTTTCAGTTAAACATAACATGGGCACCAGCTGTTGATGCTTCGCTAATTGATGATTATGAAGTTGGATTTTCGACAGTGTCGAGGAGTACTGCACCGGACTTAATGACATTCCAGTCTTCTAAACACCACACACACATCTTAATAAATCACTTTGGAGTACCAGAAGGAAAGGTGTTTTATATCATTATAAAGTCTATAAGCAAATCCAATGTAATAGGTTATCAGGTGAGCCATTACTTAAATCATCAACATCATTAGTTTCTGATTTTAGTCGTCATAAGATAGATTTACTGTTTACGGCCATCTTTTTTGTTCAATAGCAGTACACACTAAGTCTGGTTCTTTGCCTAAATATGCAAATCTTGAAACAGACTTTCAATTTATGTGTAAGTCTGTTTATTTGTAAAAAGGAAAATAAGTAATTTATAGCATTATCCAAATTTTTTTTAAAAAGAAATCAAATACTTCTGTTTTAAGAATCAATTTTTTCAACTTAGCCATTTAAGGCGATAAGTCTTATGGTAAAGGTTTTATACTTGTAGCACGAAAATCAAGGGTGACATCATTTTTTTTTTATTTTCTAATAACATAGCATAAAACATATCTTTTCATATTTTACTTCAAAATTCTATATCGAAGACTTCTTTTTATTCACAAGAATGTGTTTATTCATGAACAATCTATGAAATTTGTGCAATTTTGCATGACTTGCAGCTTGAAAAATTGCACGTTGACCCATACTTATTATTTCATTTTTGGAAAGAATCATTGTAAAATCTTAATTTGGCAAAGTATAGATAATTATATCTGAGGAAATATATACCGATGATCCACCTTATACAGTCTAACATTAAAAATAACTCTGACTTTCTAATTATAAGCAAACATAACTATAGAAGATAATGTCTGTTTCAATCCACTTTATAGCAGTAGCAAACATTTGTTTGAAGTTTTTTTTTTATGTATTCTGTTTTTATGTAAGGCCACATATCTGCCAAAATGAGTGATTTTCACTTGTTTGAATTTTGCGATATTAATGATCTACCGTTCTTCTTACAACACACTAAGCAAAACTGATCTTGTTTGATTGATTTGGTATTTAATGCGTATGACGATTATTTTGCAATTTAATGCAAGCAAAAGTAAACCAGTTGTTGTTTATTTTGCAGAACGTTGGTCCGTTTATACTTGACACAACACCGCCTTTGTTTGTTGGATCATATATCGATTTATATCTGTCTGAAAAGTACCTTGTGGCAAATTGGTCTTCTGTGAGTTTCATAGATAGTGATAACCCGTTTCCACTTGACTATGCATTTGCCATAGGTAAATATCATTAAAAGATACACTATTTTGCAAACTAACTAGTTTCTAACTTACTCATCAAATTACCCTAAGAAGTTGTTTTGAGCATCAAACCCAAGAACAGAGTCATACAATATCTTAAAATAGATTTTTAACTGTAGCTATTTGTGATAGTATATTCTGTGGTACTTTTTACATTCTTTCAGTAGAGGTTCCAACAATGTGGTAGCAGTAAAAGTCTATCATAGCAATTCATTTGCAAGAAAAAATGTATAAATGTATAATTTGTTAGTGCAAAATGTTATTTATCAATTATAAATACTTCCGAGTATTATTTAGCATGGATTTTTACACAACGCCTTATGTGATAATATTTGAAGTATAATGACACTTGTCTTATTTCCATTTGTAACTTAAACAGAATAACAATATATTTTAGTACTTAACAAAGTAAAAGTTATTAATATTATTTTATATCATGATTTAATAATCTAGTATTAAAACGGGTGGTAATCAATATTTCAGGACACAAACCGTATTCTACTGACGTACAACAGTACTCTATGGTGACAGAAAAGGGACCATGTATTCATTCATCGGATTACATATGTACTGCAACTAATGTATCTGAGTTAGACTGGAAGTTACTTGGTCATCATACGTATTACATGACAATCAAGGCTACAAATATGGCTGGTTTGTTCGTCGTAAAGACATCTGTCCCTTACAGTCATGATACAGTATTACCTAGTAAAGGTATTGTTATCGATATTCTGGGGAATTCGACAGCATTTATCCCAATCAAGGTATACGGTTTTAACTTGATAGTAAACATCTTTTGTTTTTGTAATTTTAGGCCCTATATGCAACGGTTTTATCAAACAATCACCCATAAAGATATCATTAATGAAACGCGTATAAGAAGTCTGAAGAATTTTGAAGAAAAGATTTGAACTTTCGAAAAAGTTTTTATCAATTCGAATTCCAATTCGCAAAAGTAGTTGCTTAACAAAAATTCTCTCAGACTCATTTTGATTATTTTTAATAGAACTAAGTTAAATCATAAACCTCAAAATATATACAATACTATAAAAGCAAACCTTAGATCCAAAAATTGTAAAAGTTTAGTATATTCTTAAAGTCAAAACTGATAGAATTCTAATATTTCAAAAGTGACAAATTCTTTCATATGCGTGAATTAAACACATAAAAGATGCGACTATTGTCTTGCTTTGAACACTCAATTTTGAAAACTCTTATTTGATTTGAGATATAGAAATTTCTGAAATAATCTACAAATAGACTACACTCTACAGGAGCCTGTTAATCACTGCTTGTCGTTCTGTGCTATATATCATATTTGTTTTCATTCATTGTTTTCTACATAAATCTGAGCGTTAGTTTTATTGTTTTACATTTGCCTTTTTTGGGGCTTTAAGACTATGCCAGTGTTTTACTCATTGTTGAAGGCCATATGATGACCAATAGTTGTAAAACTTCTGTGTCATTTGATCTCTGGGGGAGAGTTCTCAACATGTTCTTATTTTCATATAATTGGACTTTCTTTCATATGGTTTTTTAGTTAACAAACATAGAAAAAGTGAAAGGGGATACATGGAAGGATTAAGAACTAAAATCAATCCTACTTAATGATATTAGCAATTTGTCCTTATACTGACTATTAGTGAGACATGCATCGCAGGAATTGAAAATTCATGACATTGTTGCATTTGTTTATATACAATTTCAAATGCATACATTAATAATTTAAAAAAAAACACTTCAGTACAAATCCATTATTTATAGATCTATATTCAATACATTTTTCAGGACATAGAAGACATTGACTTTAATGCCCATACAGAAAATCTAGCTGTCCGTTGGACGAAGTTTTATCATCCGCATTTGAATTTAACATACTATATCTGTGTAGGAACCGCATCAGGAATATGTGATGTTGCTGAAAAGAGGAAAATAACTGCCAATTATACCTTTTACTTATTCTCTGGACTTACAACATATTCATTTCAAGTATGTGGTAAATGTTTTTTGCTGTGTGGTTGCAATCTCTAATTAAGTATTTTTTAAACTAACACGAACTAAGAAAGCATTATGAATAAATATTTGCAAGAAAATTAGATTTTTTTTCATATACCATATTCTAAAATTGTTGTTTCGACAATATTGCAAAAATCATAAGTACTCATCAGTAATGTTCTAACGATCAAGTGTAAATACGAGCCAACAGTTGTTTAATTTTTTCA
Source organism: Mytilus galloprovincialis (assembly GCF_965363235.1). NCBI lineage: Eukaryota > Metazoa > Mollusca > Bivalvia > Mytilida > Mytilidae > Mytilus > Mytilus galloprovincialis. Next base: position 38,137,131 of record NC_134850.1, on the reverse strand, counting down.
AACCTCGTAAACAAAATCTTCCCCTCCAAAGAAAAACCCCAACCTAAGATGTTTCGAAAAGAGACTGGGTGCCTACAATATGTACCACGTTAGTGTCTCTAACTATCAACTAAAAAATACAGGCACAGTCTGTATATGGCTTAAGATCATTAGACTTTGAAAACATGTCGCTTGTGAGTTAAGAGACGGTACATTATATCGGTCAACCATTTGATGGTGGTCCAGAAGCCTAGCTAAACGGACTATCTGCTTTTTTTATCCAAAATTTCAATTATTGAAACCAACATTTCGATTAATTAACATGCAGTTTCAAATAAGCAGACATGGATCTATTTAACTGGTTCTAGATCAAGATATATTCAATATAGATGGGGGGATTTCATAACATGATGAATTTTGATTATATAAACTTTAATATAAAATTTAATATTATAAAACTATTGAATGAATAAACCAACAATTCGGACAAATGGATGGACTGCTTTATTTATAGAATTATTGAAATAGTATGTTCGATTTATAATTTATAATGGTTTAATTATAGCGATACTACACTACAGTGTTTGCTGAAACATTGACAGGGTCAGTGTTTGTATCCTCAGATGGTGTTACGTTTTTAGATCCTAATTGGTCTTTGTCAAAACTAAAACTTATTGATGGAGAAAACTGTACAGGTAAGTAATCCAAATTATTTGTCTCTAAAAAGTAAAATAACATTATATCAATCTCCAAGGAATGTTCAAATCTGAAGGTTATTTATCAAATGTCAAAATCAAATGCTGAGACACTTCAAACGAATGGAAAACAACTGGCATACTCCTGACTATGTACATTATATGATTATAACAATAATTACGCAATCGTCTGGAAATTGAGAAGAGGCAATAAGCGCAACACACAGAACACAGAAACACATCCCTGTGTCACTCTAGGTGACATCATTTACATATAGCAAATGATGTATATGAATTGCTTTCGAGGGTATAACGGATACAAGCCAAAGAGACTCAAAAGTAGAGCTGTTTCAGACAATGAAAAAATAACTACTAGATTTCTTTCCACAAACATGTTCATTTGTTTAATATACTGACACATATAAAAATACATTTAATCAGCTTCAACTTTGCTATACCATGTTCATCTTTTCCAGAAAATTTACCATTAAACGCGAGCCACCATGATCAGGTATGTAGAAGATGGAGAAAGAGAATATAGATCTCTTATTAATGATATGAAAGTCTTGAACATGCTGCAAAGTTTTTCAAAAGATAGATCTAAAGTGTTAAGTTCATTACAAGACGCATTTGGTACGCTTTAATTTAACAGTCAGAGTGCCAATTTAACTATGAAACTTAAAAGTTCAAGACAATCCATCCATTTCGGTAAAAACACTTAAGACATTCGGAAAAACTGTTCAATTTTTAAAACAGTTCGAACAGCACGTAAGTGGTGACATACAATATCATTGATATATAAAACTGAAGAGATGTGGTATGTTTGCTAAAGCACAACTATCCATCACAGTTCAAACGGAGTGGATGCAAGCAGTTATAGGCATATGTTCATTTTAAGTAAATTTACTGTTCGCATAAATGTTGGTTGTATTATTCGAAACATTAAGGTTTTCTACCCATGGTGACATATTTGGCGCAGTTTTTCAGAATAATCCTTACATAAACCTTTTTAAATTCTTATTTCATTTGGTTGTTCATCTGTTTCCCTCAGACTTTCTGTTGCATTCGAAATTGCGTCTTGATTTTATTTCTACTTAAATTTTACAAATCATATAAAGTTATTCTTTTTGTCAAAATCAATCTTTCTCTATAAGCTGTCAATGTGAAAAATTAATCCAAACAAAACTACTGTGTTCTTAATGCAAATAATCTAAACAATACATATATGTAAAAATTGCTAGATTTAACTCATTTAATCACATTTAAAACAAGAAATCATATACCTACTGATATTGAACGATGGGAAAATATTATCATCAGCGCTAAGTGTTAATTACAGGGTTGTGATGAAATGTCTATAGATTATTATGCAAGGGCTTGAATACATCCATTCTGCTTACAAGTTTATTCTACAAAAATTTGAACATTAAATAGTGAACAGATTAACAAAACTAATTTATTATTTAGCAAAATACTATTAGTCACTCGTTCATAGAGGGATACATCACATGTACAAAATAAGGCTTGGAATGAATTAGTTCTCTACTCTTCAGACACTATGTTGATTCAACTGCTGGAGTCAGGACTTCAGCATTGAAATGAATTATCATAAAGGTAGCACAATACAAAGATTTTTCATCCCCAATCAGACATCTTTAAACTGATGTAATTCCACTCATCCTTCTTTAAATTTTATAAATGAGGTACCAAAAGAAAGAAGAATAATTACTCTTTCAAATTGTGATAATTTCATTATGACATAATTATTACATAATTAATTGTTATGTAATTAGTTGCTATATTGTGATGTCCATACTTGAATGAATTTAGTTTCTTTGTTATTCATAGCATCCCAAAATATTTTATAGATTCTAGCACAACACAGTTTGACCTCCAAAACGGTGTCTCAGATTTTTACTATTGTATTTCATTCTCTCATAAATCTTCAATGAAGTTTGCAACATCAATTCATAAGAGATCACTTAATTCAATTTGGTATAACAGTTGTTCTATTGATGTTTTTGGAAATCTGAGACACAGTTTTGAAGGTCAAGCTGTGTTGTACAAGAATCTATCAAATACTTTGGAATGCTATGAAGAACGACGACGCTAAAGTCATTCAATTTGGACATTACAATATAGCAACTAATTACATAACAATTGATTATGTAATAATTATTTCATAATGAAATTATTAGAATTTGAAAGATTAATCTTTCTTCTTTCTTTTGGTACCTCATTTATAAAATATAAAGAAGGATGAAATGAATTACATCAGTTTAAAGTTATCTGATTGGGAGTGAAAAAATCTTTGTATTGTGCTACCTTGTCATATTTATATATCTGCTTACGAAAAACTTGGTACCTTCTACCTCAGGAAAAAAATACTGTAGCTGTATCTGTCAAAACCTTTTGATTTTTAGGGTCTTCTATACTCCTTAACTTGGCATTTGTGTTTTTCGATTAAAGAGCCAAAATGAGTCCGTTGTAGACGAAAAAAAGTAAAATAACAAAAACAAATTGGTATTGAGTATAAATTTATAAGACTGGTACATTTGGTGATTTTTTCGTTTGCATATGTACACATTTCTAATATAATGACTGATATATCGTTTGCATAATACAAATTTTCAAGTTAAAGATTGTATGCAAAAGAGATGCGAAAGATAACAAAAGTGCATTCAAACTCACAAGTCGAAAATAAAGTGACAACGGCATTGCAATATTTCAGAAGACAAAAGATGAATTCATTCGTTTAAATTTTGTATTTATGTATGCTCAACAGGATACACGACCAAATTGTGCTGTAGACAAGGCTTTTCAAGTATCCACTACTACTTTGAGTTCATATTTTCAAATTCCATTTGATTATATACCATTCATAACACATGCGTTTTGGAGTATAGATGAGCGGCATTGGCTTGGGGGTAAGTTTTCTTGTTTAATACATTGTAGTTACCATAAACGAAACTTTAGTATAACATGTAAAACGGCAGTTAGATAAATGAACCTAAAGGGAGGGTAAATAAAATAATTGGAAATATAGCATGAAGAAAGCAGGACTACAAAAGAAAACAAACGTATAACTAACGAGAAAATAAAACATTAAGTGTAAGGACTGTGCATGCAGAAATAACAACATCCAAAGTTGAAATGAGGAAACGGCACTTCACTAATCTAAGAATTATGCACGATTAACGCTTTCGAAAATTAGGTAGAAGAAAGTGCACTTAACGGGAAAGTAGAAGTGTTCCAATAATGCTAGCCGTCTTTTATACCTCGCGTGAAAAAAAAAATTCATGGATATATGTTGTCATTTGTGACACAGAAATCTTGCAAATGTCCAAAATGACCTATAGTAGTGCCATACTAGGAAACTGAATTGGAGCTCCTGACGAGAGCGACACATTTCATAATTTTAATAGAGGTCAAAATTTCAAAAGCGCATTTCTAGAGTATTCATGACGAGATGATGCATTCCTCAGGTAAAGGTTAATTCCAAAAAGATATCATTTGAGAGAACAATATCTTTATTTGCATGCAAATACCAGAGTGATTATTTAAATTATTTAAAAAACTGATATTTAAAATAATTTACCTAATAGTTACAGAATACCATTTGATTTCAAAGGTAGTTTCAATTATATTAATAGAACATTCTTTATCTACTATCAAATTCCATGTAAGCAAGATGTTTGGCTGGCCATAAATCCATGTTCAACCCAACACTATATCCTTAAATGTCATGTACAAAATCAGGAATATGTAAGTTGTTCTCAAAAAGTCTGTTTGTTGGCGTTTGTTTTCGTGTTTCAGTTTTTCCGTTGTTTTCCTCTTTTAGTTGTGTTACCCTTTGTTTTGATTTGTAACCATGATTTTTTCGTTTCATCGATTTATGACTATCGAACAGCAGCATACTACTGATGCCTTTATGTATAACTCTCCTTAGATTATGTCATATTACATGAAATAATTAGCGATTTACAAATTTCAGATTTTTGGAGCACTTTCAATGAAATGGACTACCAATATACTTCAATCCATCAAAACATGGCGCTGACAGCAAGTGATCTTTTACTTGATCCTGGACGAACATATCGATTATCAGTGAAGTTTTGTGCAGACCAAGTTTGTTTTCCTGCGCTCAAGACTAGCGGTGTAACCATAATACCAAACAAACCTGTTACCGGACCTATATCGATTGATTACACACATCATACTAACACTACAGATAAGGTATTATCTTTTTCGTTTTTACCCCTACACGTTTTAAGAGCAACTGTCAATAACTATGTCTTTCCTTATAACTTAAATAATATGTTGTTATACGGGGAATTATTCTGTAAAGGAGTATTTAGCGCACCTTTATTGATACCCTGCTTTTATACCTTCTTGCATAACACATAACAGCAATGTTTTAAATCTTGATAAGCAACAGACTATGATTAAAGAGAAACGAGGGTCAGATAAAAGTAAAACGACGAGAATACTGAATGTTTAAAAAATTTGGAATTAAGAAAAAAAAAAAAAGATGTACTGATTTAAAAGCAATATCGTTCAATATTAAAAAAAGAAAATCAGTTGTTATTGAACAATATTTTTTATAAAGAAACGTATTTTGTTAAATCTTAGATAGAAATCATGTTTGCAAATATGTATGATCCCGACATTATGGATGAAGAGGAAGCAAGAAGTGTAATATCACATTACGAATACAGTCTACAAGATAGTTCAAAAGGAATATATCATTCTTGGCTGAAAGCAGATAATATATCAGCAGTGAACAGCTCTTTCGTACGTTTAATCTTTTTTTATTAAGTGTCTCATCAGTGATCTTTACCATCACATTTAAGTAAAAGGAAAATACAATCACAGTTTTTATAAAAAATGTTCTTACTACTTTCCCAAATTCGACTAGTGTTGAAATAATAAAGTAATGCATGTATTCTTCTGAAGTGTAAACAAATAATATTAAAGAAGATGTAAACAAGAAAATTTTAGAAAACATTCTTTCAAATTGAAATTACGAGCATCATTAGTCCTACATTTTATTTGTTCGTCGTAAAAATGTATAAAAATGTTGTTTTATGAATAATCACATTGTTATTTCGGCATTAGATTAGAATTTTCAAATAATATGTTTATCAAAGAGGTATTGTGTAAGGATAGATCTATGAAAAGTTTGACTGTCCCACTGGTATAGTTCATCCTTCTATTAACGCAAGTTATAATTTTAAGATAATTTTGAGAAATTTTTGCACATATTTTGTTTTCGTTCTACATGAAAACAATTTTTTGACATAAAGGTTTAGTGAGTCCCAATTTGTCATCGTTTAGATATTATAGGACAATAATGATAATGAAAAAAATACCAATTAAATGTCTTATTTTTTTACAGTCACACTTTACAATTCATTTGCTGGGTCAAATTGATTTTTCAAAATGTCGTATTATTGCCTTACGTGGATATAATAGAGCCGGTGTGTGGCAGACAGCATTGGCTGAAATTAAACAGTGCAATGTACAAGCTGACAATCAATTTATTGTTCCAAACGTAGTTATAGATGCTGCTGGAGATCAGCAATTAAATGGAGGTATGTTTTCATAAAAGTTTTTTTTTTTAATATTTTTGTTTATATTTTAAAGGTAAACAGGATTTGCATATAGTATTAATATATGTATTACATTTAAAATCATTTCAATGATACATACCAACCGTCATTTCTTCGTCTTCCAGATGAATCAATAAGAGATGGATACGGCAAAGAAATATATCTAGAAGAAAATGGCAAATGGAATATTGAAGACGTGGACTACACACCATATAAAAACATTTTAAGTGCTGTGTGGCATTCACTACGGCATAAAGACTTTACTTGGGCAGTAATAGAAGTAAAATCATTAGATGCCTTAACGTTCTACAAGGATTTCAACAGCATTCATCTTTCTGATCCATGTTCACATCCTGATGTTGTTACATGTGGACATACTGGTACAATTATGAAATTTGATATAGTAATTTATATTTATTTTTGATACTAAGTTTTCAATATACATTAAATATGAAAGAAGCTTATGAACAAAACAAAGAGATAGTATTTACTTGTAAGGTTATTTGATTTCAGTTTATGTTCTTGAATTTTCTGTTTACCTATTTGTTACCTAAATAAAGGCAACAGTAGCATATCGCTGTTCAAAATTCACAAATCGACTTATAAGAGACAACAAATCCGGGCTACAAACCAAAACGCTGCAAACACATCTACCATAAGAGGGAAACAACAAAACAACAGAAACATCGAAGTACAAAAAACACTTACGACATTGCAAAATACATAGAAACGACTATTGAGTATTGTTATGCATCTACTTTGGCTAGAGGTATAGGGGGAAGGTTGAGATCTCATAAACATGTTTAATCCCGCCGCAATGTTGCGCCTGTCCCAAGTCAGGAGCCTCTGGCCTTTGTTAGTCTTGTATTGTTTAATTTGAGTTTCTTGTGTACAATTTGGAAATTAGTATGGCGTTCATTATCACTGAACTAGTATATATTTGTTTAGGGGCCAGCTGAAGGACGACTCCGGGTGAGGGAATTTCTCGCTACATTGAAGACCTGTTGATGACCTTCTGCTGTTGTTTTTTCAATGGTCGGATTGTTGTTTCTTTGACACATTCCCCATTTCCATTCTCAATTTTATTACATAACAACTGCAATATTCCTGACTTTGTATAGGACATCATAATCGTTTCGTTTTTTTTTTGTATTTTGTGTTGCTTATTAAAACAATATACGATAAGCGAATTTGATAAATCTTGATATCATGATTTGATAATATGGCTTTTTAAAATATAAATTTCTACATAAGGAAATTCCCGATCTCAGTATGGTACATAACTGTTGAATTTTCCTTAAATTTTTTATTTTACATTTTTGATAGACAATAAATATATATACATATATATATGATTGCTGTTTAATGTCGTATACCTCATATTTCCCTTCAGTTCTAAACAGAATAAAGGAAGGAAATAGAACATATATACTAATAGGCTAACTTGTAAAATGTAGACATTTACGTATAGTTTTTTTTATTATTATTTTAATTATTGATGTTATAACACGGAATTCTGAACTATCAATCTTTTTTAACATGTCTATGTAGATATCAAAATGTATTTCGTAGAGCAAGAAAAATAAGTGATGACCTTTTATTTGTTATATGTTCTCTACGTGCTTTTTATGAGCTATACAGCATTGTTGCATTTTAAAAACACTTCACACTAATCAATCATTTATGGGTGTTTTTTTCAGAGAGTGTTTACATTAATGTGTTATTCAATGACGAAAATCCACTAGAACACGGTAAACGCTACACGATATGCATTTACGCTCCATCAAAAACACTTCAGCATGAGAAGTGGACAGAATCACTAAAGGAAATTAGTGTATGCAGTGATGGTATAACTGTTGATCTTACACCTCCTATCACTGGGAAAGTATGGATTGGTCCAACTGTAGAAACACAGATTAAGGTAATTTGAATATTCAAATGAGTTAAATGTAAAATGATTTTTAATTGACGGTTCGGTTCTCCTTAATAGAAATTGTTGTTTACCCTATCAATAATCTCTGTATATTATCGTGAGAAGTAGTCCGAATTACATATTGCTATCAAAAAGAAATTCAAATCAAGACACGAGGAACGACACCAAGACAATACAAATCGCCATACAAAATAGAAAATAAATTTAGAATTGAAGCTTTTGAAAGACAAGACCCTTGATATCTGGAACATTACAAGGATATGTATATCCTGCTCCAAATGCGACACCTATGGTATTTTCCAGTATTTTAAATCCGTAAGAAATCACATACCATAAGTTTCATAATAGTTAAACATAAAAATCACTTTAGGTAGAGCCAAATGACAATCAATTAAATTGTGTATTATTTTTATCATTTTGTTTTATATCCACATAAAAAATCTAAGCTTGAAACATATGATTTTACAAACAAAAAAATCACCCCCGTTCTTTTCTTTTTCAGGAATAATTCAAACCAAAAGCATTCATTTTGTTTAGTTGTATTGTTTGATACTAGCACACAACACGTTGTTTCAAAACTGTTTAGTAGTATTGTTTGATACTAGCACACAAATCGTTGTTTCAAAACGGTCATTGTCCTAAAAAATGTCGTAAAAACCACAAGCTAATCTAACTTTTTGTTTCAAATGACAAAATTATTTTCAATTGATGCTTGATACACGTATTACAAATTCCAAAGGATTAGGCACAATCGGTACTATTTGAAAATGACATTTGTTAACATTATGTTTGCAATACAAAAAATGAGCGATAAAAAGCAAAATAAGAAAAATTCCGAACTCTAAAAAAATCAAAACAGAAAGCCCCTTATCAAATTGCAAAACTAAAGTTCAAACACATTTAACAAATTGAAAAGTCATGAAACGCATTTAGTAACCAAAATATGGTTAAACAACTGATTATATTAATAGCAGAGATTTATAAGTCCTTAATTGTAGGATGAGTAACTGTTATATTCAATAGTTTCAGACAACAACATCTTATATTTTCGTAAATTGGGAATCATTTTTGGATGTTGAAGAATATAGTACAGCAAGTCACAGTACTGGAATTCGCCAATACCAAGTTGCTATTGGTAGGATTTTGAATGAATTGCCTTATATTTTTCAAATCATTGGTCACTTTAATGTAACAGTTAGATATAACTCATTATAACAAAAACAAATATGACGAAGAACACTCCACATAAATTCTTTGAAGACGTTCTAAGATATATTTCCAGACAGTAGTTAACCGATGTTTAAAATGGTAGAATTTTATTGAATATACAAAGAAAAAAGAAAAAAAAACTTTTAGTGAATCTCCTGAACTGCAACGGTTAAATTTTTTAAAGAATGATTTTGAAACAGATTAAGGTCGAGTTCATTATAAATATTTCTTGTCCTAGTAAAAGCCATTTGTTAGTGTATGTCTGACTGTGTGCCAGTAGCCTCTATTTACAATCTTATATCATCGAGAAATTCAATAGATAAGTTCAGCTCTCATCTTGTAATGTATAAGCTTTTGTTAAGGTTAACACTTAAAGTATAGTTGTTGACATGAATGAAGGTCATATTTCGATAAAAAAAAATAAATTACACGGAATTAAGGGTTAGATTCAAGGGTCATAATTAGAGCGAGTTAGATTAAACAATGTTTAAAAGGTACTTGTTTCAACAACTATTCAATTTACACGAAACATAATATAATAAACAATTGTCATCAGCATTTAAAGGAAACACATCAATTTTTTTTAAATTTTGAAGCAGAGATGGGGAACATTAATAATGCAAGCAAAACACCTAAACTATCGTTGAAGCATATTATACACCTTTTGCTTTAACAGGGTCTGTGGAAGGCGGGTCAGATATTGTTGAATTCACAGATGTTGGTATTGTGAACCATGTAACATTTCACAGTCTTAACTTACAGAACGGACATGATTATTTTGCATCAGTTAAAGGTAATATAAATGTAGTCCTTTTTTTTATTTGAACCTTGAAAAAAACAGACAGATAGGGGGTCTCATTGGGGTGTTCTGATCACGGATCCTGCTTACTGTTTTGTCAGATGCCCGTATCCCGCTAACACTGTGTATGTAAGTAATTCTTTTTTTTTGTAACTTCCCGTGTCCCGCTAGACTTCATTCCCCGTTTTCACGGCACAATAATTTGACTTTCACATGTAACGCTTAAAAAATATCGGCAATCCCGCGTTACGCTTAGACCCCAATGAGACCCACTGATTTCTCAACGTATGCTCATTTTATTTGAAAATTATATAAATGAAATTGTTTAATTGATTAGGATGAAGTTATTTTGACGTTTGTCATCAAAATTTGTCAGTAACATATGATTTTACTTTTATTTGGATTTTCAAATTGAACTGACTTCAATTACAACAGATTATCATAAAATGTAATGATGTTAAAATAATGAAAAATGAGCGAATAAACCATGCAATTGTGCTCAACGATATTTTATTCTGTTACAGACGACCTAAGATACTCTTTTTTTATTGCAACAAATTTTTTTAAGGAATCGATTTTTCTGGAAGAAGTTCTACAGCAAACTCTGTCTCCATCAGAGTTGATACCACTCCACCGCATCTAACATCAAGACCCATTCTAATTGATGGTAGACATATCAGGAATTTTAGTGAAATTCAAGCCTGGTGAGTAAATATCAAAATAAGGAGGTGCATCTAAGTATACATGGAATGATTGATGACAAACTACTATTCAAAACTATATCTAAAGTGTTTAGATCAGTATATTATATCAAAACACAAGGACCTCAAATGTCTAACAATTTGTTACATATTCATTTCAGCTGGAAAGATGTATTTTCTGACTTAGAAAGTGGGATTAAACATTATCTATTAGAAGTAGGCTCCAAACCAAACTTTGGGGACATTGTTCAATCATTCAAGACAACTGAAGACTGTGGTGTTTCTGTACAGTTTTCGGATATAGATAGCCATCAAGGACATGCATACTTTATTACTGTTAAGGTATGATCTTTTACAGAACTTTACGCATACACACATTTCATTTATTCTATATAGTATTATATAGATCATCTACATTCATTTTAGTATTTGTATGTATGTTCAATAGCATCATTCCACTTTCAACTATGTTGAAATACATTTTGTTCTCAATACAATAAACATAGTATGTAGGAAACATTTGTCAAATTTAATACCTTACCCCTAATAGACCACTTTCGAGTTCATCCGTCACCGGAAAAAAATCGTCAATTAGGCGACCCTTTGTGACGTAATTTACCAGATAGAGGGGGTCGCCTGTATCCCTACACTATCAACATTCATCAAGCGTCTAGGTGATCGTCATTGTGCAGGATAAACTAGAAATAATTTTTGTTTCGTAGGTACTTAAGCACAATTCCCTAATGACAGCAGTGCTGATTGTCAATTATGAGAATTTAGTTTGCCGAATAATTCGTGCAATATAGTATTATAATTTTCCAACCACTCGCTCAACATTGGAATGGAAGTGACGATGCCCTTAAACGCACGAATGATGTTAATTAAAACCAGAGTTTTTGACGGAAATGCATCGAATTCGAAAGTTGTCTATTCTTTTAATTATAGGCAGTCAATAATGCAAATCTAGTAACAACTGCATCATCATGGGGTTACATTTATGATAAAACTCCACCAGAAGTTGGACAAGTATTTGATGGATTTTTGCCTGATATCGGGATGAAGAGAAAGGACATAGACTTTCAAATAAACTCAGATAAGCTTGGTGCTCATTGGGAAAAATTCTATGACCCACATACCACAATAAAGACATACAAAATTGCTGTTGGAACTTGTACTGGCTGTGATGACGTATTACAAACACATGATATCGGATTAATATATGGTAAATTTACTGAATTTCTTTTGCTTCAATAAAATTAATATTGAAGAGTACAGTAGGGAGCAACCATGCAGTACATGTCATAGTTCATAAAGTCAAGACAGGTTACGATGATTCGGAAGGGTATCCATATAAGCATGTGAAGCATTTGTAAAATCTTATAAATTTGTAAAGAACCAAGATCAGTCAAATAATTCAAATCGTTGATGAAAATATATGTTTGGTCATTGTGGTCACATTTGCACAAAAGACCTCTGAGAGCCAAGCAAATTTATTAAAAAATTACTTTCAGCTACTAGAATGCTGAACGCGTACTCGTACACGAAACTAACACAAGAACGGAATGAACGAAATGAATTAACGATTTAAATAAATAAGAAGCATTATGACCGCTTATTTCATTTATTGAATTCAAATCGTTTTTGTAAGCCTAAAGTCGTGTGTGAACGAAACGATCAATTCATTCCACTGTCATAAAACGGCATTTGGAAAATAGCTAGTCTAAAGAAATCACTTACATGTTGCATGTATACTTGATTTCAGAGTTCGTTTTAAGAGGAATCAATCTTGCTGTCGGCAGGCAATATTTCACTACAGTTACTGCATGTAATACAGCTGACCTTTGTTCTTCTGTTACTTCTGATGGAGTTATTATTGACAACAGTCCTCCAAATATTGGAAAAATTAAGGATGGAGCAGATTATACAGATATACACTATCAATCTTCTAGGTAATGTTCAATAGGTTTACAGAATAGTGATTAAACACTGAAACATCGGTATGTTTCTAAGGATAAATGAATCATCAACTGCGTTTTAAATTTAAAATTCAAACTGTCCGGAGTAAGTAAAAATCGTTTTGAGCAAGGTTTGTGGTGGAATCTGTTTATCTAATTTTTTTTAGACGATATTCAGACAATTTTAATACTTCTTTTTGAATAATCTGCAAAAAGACACTGTCTTTTAATGTGACGTTGTGATCATGGTGGCTTTTTTTTATGAAATCACAATAGGACTTAAGAGTAAAGCGCGAAATTTGACGTCATAATCGATATTTGACCGATGAATAACTGAAATTAAAAATAAACCCACATTGATTAATAATAGATATTTTCAAAATATTAGAAAAAGGATAAATCGGATAAACATTAGAGAAAAAAACAACAGAAAGAATAAAATAACGTAACAGCCATTTTTTAGTTCACATCCTAAATCCGTAACAACAGAATTATAAAAGATTTAAAGTGTGTCAAAAACAAAACAGACGGTCCCAATTAAAATAAAAGGTTTGAAAACGCAAAACAGAGAAGAACCCTCATTTAAACAAAATAACAAAATCTTGGTGCTGCAGTTTTCGATTGCAAACAAAAATAAATTGAAGTGTTGAATAAAAATATGATATTGTCGTAATGAAAAATCAGTGCATTGCTATTCTGAAAAGTGTTCTTAGTTATTGTGATTGTTTTTATATCAACAAATGAATAATTTGATACGATTTCAGATCATATGTAGCTGCAACTTGGCATGGTTTTAACGATCCACAATCAGGTTTAGATAAATACTCCATAAGGGTGGGAACATCAATTGGTGGAAATGATATTATATCACAGAATGAATTGCCATTGACGGATATAGTTGTGTTTCCAAATATAATTGAACCAATCCCAACTAACTCCAGAATCTACGTTACTGTTCGTGCATATAACAAAGCAGGTATTATTCATATAACTGATATGTATAAATGATACATTTTGCATCTTTTGTCTTCAATATGTTACCTAGTCTGGAACGCTTTATTCTTATACAGTCAGGATTCTACTTCGTCAAAATTATCTCCCCATTACGCCAGTTAATTTTCACAATAGTAGAAATGGAAGCAATTGTAGGGATGACGCGCTGTCAATTTTGCTCTTGAAAACCAATAAATTTCTCCGCATAGCACCATTACGATCCTTATATATATGTCAGTTGTATTTTACAAAACAAATATATCTACTAGCTAATGAGCATCAGTTAATGATCTTGTCTGCAATGATTCAACTTAAAACTATTGTCTAATCGGTTGTCAGGTGGAGTTTTTGAAAATTTATAAACATTAAAAAAAGTTCTAATTAAATATTTCGTGGAAGGACAGACTATTTATTATACTTTTATTAAAAACATACCTATTTGAACACACCTACTCTGTTTTTATGATTCATTTTGTAGGTACTTCATTTGACCCATATATCTCATCTTTTATTTTTGTGATTTTTTTTATGTTACAAAGCCAACCTGTAGCTTTGATATATAAAAATGATTGAATCTGAAGCGAATTGATGGATCAAATATTCTTGCTTTGTACGTTTTCAAGACAAAATATTCATCTCAAACGCGCCCTTACATAAAAAGGTGCACTCGATTTTCTCTTTTCGCTACAATTGTTACCCATGTTTTTAGAATTCTTTCTTAAGCCACATAATGGAAGGACAGACACGAAAATTGCTGAACAAATAGATTAGTATGTTCCCCTTCCGTGGTATTTTTTTCAAAAATATCGGAGATTATGCATTTTCTACATCCAACTTGATATATACCCATGTCGTCGACTTGCTATCTAATTGTTCTGCTTAACTATGTAATAGATAAATTGAAACCTTTTGCAAATAGTGTTTTTAAAATAGAACACTTCGTAATTGAGAAGAAAATTGTTATTTTATTTGTTTCTATTAACTTTGTTTTTGTTTTGTTACTATAGCAAACACTACAGTAAGCATTTATCGCCTTCTCTAACACAGAGCTTCGATTCTTTTGTTCTGTTTCGACCGGGTTTCCGCCTGTATAATGATCCATTTATCTTAATTTTGTTTGATCGAATGACCCATTAAGTATCTGATTGACACACTATTTCTTATAGTTTTATTCAAAGTTTCACTAAAAAAAAATACACTGACAGAACGAGCTAGCTATGTAGCATCAAATTTGAATTGATAATGAATACATTTAAAAATCCCATTTTTCAGATTGATGTTAACCCAATATCAAAAGAGTCTGTTTCTTTACATTTAAGTTAATTTTAACAACTTTACAACTGAGGGATAGAGTATATTTCATAAATAAAAGATACGTTACAAACGAAGCAACACACCTTCAGACGATAAATAAAAATCAAGATGACGGTTCATTATCAAAATCATGATATGCAATTATTTAATGAACCAAATGTAGAAACGATCACTTATCACTGTGTTGTGACAATGCGCTTCAGGATTATATGATATTGCTAATTATTATGCACAAATAAATGAAACGAACAAAAAACTATTTACAAAAATACTGTACAGGTGTTTTCCGGCGATAGGAAAAAGCCGCCAACAAAAATCATTTTAAAGTTAATAGTTTATAAAGTACAGTAAACATAATGTCATATACACTTTTCCAAAAATTATTTGTTTTGAATTATACAGGTCTTTACTCGGAAGTGACATCAAATGGCGTTTTGGTTGATGATTCCCCTCCAACTTTTAGTCGAAAACCTGAGTTGTTTCAGCAGTTGGGATCCATGATGGACAACTCAATTATTTATAGAAGTTGTTTGAAAGTCTCATGGGAAGTTAGTGACGAGGAATCATATATTGAGAGACAGTATATATCGTTAACCTCCCACAGAGGTGGCGAAATCAATTCAACGTCTACAGAGGTAATACATATCAGAAGTTGTATACAGTTTCGAAAAATACTATAGGATATTCAAACGCAGAAGTCATAAACTAATTTACAATGTTATATCAAAAAAATAAAAGCATTGTTAAATTTTAGTTCGTTTCTGTGTGTGTTGCATTTTAGTGTTTCTGTTTTGTCATTATTCTACTCTTATGTTTTGATTTGTTTCCCTCAGTTCTAGTTTGTAACCCGGATTTGTGTTTTTCTCAATCGATTTATGAATTTCGAACAGCGGTATACAACTGTTGTCTTTATTTAAAAGACAAATAGTATACAAACCACAGCACAGAAAAGAAAAACTGAGCAAAATGAACCCCACCATTATCCAGGGGTGATATCAGGTATACCAGAATGATAAGCATATCTTGCTCGATATGTAGCCCCGATCATGTTGCTGATGTAATCATAACCCGGCGAGAAGTCTTATTCTGTAGGTCACACTCTAGTATTATATCTAAGTTTGTGAAATAAAAGAAGGAGCCGCTAATTTTAAAGCTGACATCACATGGCCATAAAGTATAACCTTAGACTACAGGCATATTTAAACATTAAATATTAAATTCCAGAAAACAGACAAATGCAAACTAAGAACAAATGGACTGGTTGATATTATTGATTTCAAGGTATCTAGTATGTACAATTTGAAGATGAATTATTAATGTGGTTTACAATGTTATATTCTACAACAGTTGAATGGAATGGTCAGGGATTATATCTATACCAGACTGAATCTTCACGATGGTGGCACATACTTTGTTACTGTTATTGCATGTAACGGGGCTAAAATATGCGTGAGAGAGACATCTGGTGGTATTTTCGTCGACAACTCACCTCCAATTGCAGGTAATGATATCAAAATTCAAAAGCATGTTTTGATGTAAAAGCAAAATAACAAAAGTATCAAACTCAGAGGAAATTTTGATTCAAACGGTAAAATAAAAGCTCAAACACATCAAAATAATGGATAACGACAAAGTACAGACATTTTCCTACGTTACAAATGGTGGATTCAACCAGGTTTTATAGCTAGCTGAACCTCTCACTTATATAATTATAGTTGAATCAAATACCATCATATTGACAACGATGTGTGAACGAAATAACAGACATAATACGTAAAAATGTCAAAAAAGGCCACAGCAGTCAACAGTGTTATAATCTTTATCACTATGTATTTCTTATATTATAATTTATGGTTTATAGTTTATCTTTACAGTAAGGAGTTTACTGCAGGAAAAATCCACTATTCATAAAAAAGAACATATTTTCTCTTGATATTATTCATATAACGACACACGAACTTTTCGATGTATTTTTTTTTAACAACATCAATTGCTAAAATGAAAACAGGAAGAAGAATTGCTGGAAATATTTCTCAACTTCATCATTTTTTGAACTATTTTGCAATGAGAACATATATCAATATATTATTTTCAACATACATTAATTTGAAGGCACGTTTGCTATTGAAACGGACCATGCTGCTAAATTAAATCGTCATGTTGATGGTTGGTGGATGAAATGGTCAACATTCAAATTGTGGTTGTCATGGATAGGATTCTCTGATCTGCATTCTAGTATACACTATTATATGGTATCGGTTGGAAGTAGATATATGGTTGATGATCTTAATAGTGTTAGTTTTCAAATCAATAATATAACTAGATTGAATATAATTTTTCCAATTACATTCCCTTTAACAATTTTATCAACATTCAACATTCATTTTTTTCACTCTTTACCAAAAGTCAAGAACACCATACTGAAGCCGGGAATTTACATGTGTACAAATACGAAAAGCTGTCATTTTCAGGAGTTTGTCTAACTGCATCTTGTTTCCTAAACCTTTTTTATTGAGTAATTTGATTTGATTTTTTTCAACTTTTGTTAATATTTATTCAAAATTTGCCTAAATGTATCCAATTGTATGTTTTCTCATGTTTTCTATTTTGATTTTCCACTTTCAAAAAGAAGAGAGGTATTGTTACAAAAACACATAAAGTACGTACACAAATATAGAATTTGTAAATGGCAATAGTAATATATTTAATTTGCAGACTGAACTCTATAAACATCTGCATTAATGAATAAACATGCCCAAACACAATAGTACAAACACATACAAGAAGCTTTCTATTATTTATGTAACTTTATATCTAGATTTGATAAAAGCCCAATTGATAAAGAAACTGTCTATAACTTCGAGTGCTTTAAGTTATGGTTCATAACTTAAGTGTATATGTATGTTTGTAGGATAATAAACCAAAGAAATTTCACCACAATGGTTCTGGTGTAGACAAGGGAGATGAGGGTAAAGTGCAGGCTTTTGAAGTAGAGACTTCAAAATTAACTGACTACGACTATGTGTTCATCAGTGTTTGGGCATTTAATAAAGTAAGACATTAAATGCGACGCAATATTAGTTTATCGATATACAAATCTACTTACAATACTTTAATACAATATGTATAAACAGATAAAAAAGACCAGAAGCTCAAAACGAAACAAGACCGGTAACATCTTCAAGGTAAGTGCCTCCTTCGCAGCAGGGTAATAAAAATCAGATTTGAATGAAGAATACACCCTTACTATCAAGAACAAACTGTAGCGAAATACATTAATTTTTAATTATTGAACATTTCTTGTCATTATGAACTGACGATATAACCGTAGAAAAAAACAAAACTATCAAATGAGAACTAATTGCAACCATAAACGATAATATTTCTGATATTATTTTAGAACATATTTTTTTAATTTCTTGCATTTATTTGTTTTATCACTAAATTTGGATGTTAAATTCCATATACTTCTATTGATAACTCGAGCTAAGACAACACAACTTTATGACTTTGTTATTCGTTTATGTAGAAAAACATATTACTCTCTACCTTACACCTTCGGAATCTTCGTTTTATGTCACCATACGCACTACCTGTAATGACAAGCAGCATGTGTGATGTTGTCTCTTGAGTTGTAATTACATGTAAAGCTGCAGACATATATGCCTGTCGAAATAAAAACATCTTATAAATAGGAACAAATCTACTTCCAAGTATTGTTGTTTATTGTTTATTTCGTTTATCTAGGTTGGACTTCAAAGTGACATGATTCATAACCAATTCCGTTTGATTCCTGGTGGCTCACTTGAGTTGATACGACGATGCTCTTCAAGCACATGTCTAGGACACTGTGTGTGCGCGCCAAAAAATCAAAGATGTCCTATTGAGGAATCGCCTTGTGTAGACAGTACACAAAGTAAGATAGTATTTTAATGCTCTATTTTATGGCTGTATTTGTATATATTTGTACTTCATATACCTTACAGTAGGACAAATAACTATAATATTTATATTTTAACAATTTAAAACCAATCTAGACATGAATTGTACTGAAAATGTAGATTAACTAAATGCTCATTCTTCAATGGAGTCAAGGAAGCAAGGACAGAGCTGTGTTGTCAAAACACAGAACTTATCCAATAGTTTGCTAAGATAATAAAGTCATGTCAAGGGACATATCTGTATTGTTATATAAACCAATATTTGGCCAGCAGATGTATTAAATCTA
The DNA here is from genome assembly GCF_965363235.1 of Mytilus galloprovincialis. Classification (NCBI taxonomy): domain Eukaryota; kingdom Metazoa; phylum Mollusca; class Bivalvia; order Mytilida; family Mytilidae; genus Mytilus; species Mytilus galloprovincialis. The sequence goes on along the minus strand of NC_134850.1, from coordinate 38,117,713 downwards.
GACTATGAAAAGTACCATCAGGATCTAAAGATAACATTGACCTTCGAATTCGACATATAACGCATATAACATTCAAGCCAAGAATTTTTTACATAAATTAGATTTTTTTCTTGTTTTCTGTTCATTTCGGGGTCTTATGTAGTTAAATATGTGGTATGGACTTTGCTCATTGTTGAAGATCGTACGTAGACATAATATTGTTAATTTCTGTTTCATTTGGTGTCCTCTTGTGAAGAGTTGTCTCATTGGCAATCATACACCATCTTCTTTTTTCTAGATCATTTTGTTTGTTTAACACCTGACAACACAGTTGAATTAACATATCAACTTGACCATAGGAGCAACCTTGTAAGATTGCGTTCATAAAAATCCATAATATCATCATCAATGTTTAGTCAAACATTATCAACTTGAAATAGAAAATTGTTTCACAAGTTTCAAGTATCTTCAATTCAAATTATTTTCTTACATTCGAGTTTCAATATTATCCATCTGTGTCTGTGTCGATGTTACAGCAAAAATATCGTTCTATACATTATTATTTGAAATTTTGCAAAATGTGAATGGAAGTATGTTAACCAATTTTAGATAACACAAACACCTTAATTGCTATCTATGATTTGAATGATTTACGACAAGGGAAAACAGAGGATATCAACTTTACGCCATCACATGACACACTAGCAGCTAGATGGAGAATAGTTCAAATTCAGGGTTTAGTACCACAATGGTAGGTACACAAGGCTTTTATTATAAAGAGTAAATAAAAATGAGAAATTTTATTGTATTATATTATGCAATAAAACATATTGGTCGCTAGTATTTTAAAATAATGTGGTAACTCCTGGAACTATGAAAGGGTTATTTCTTACATTAGCTAAACACCCCATTTGATTTAGATCGAGTCCGCATAACAGTATGCTAATATTCTTGGTTTCCGTTGTAACAAGTTTTACATGTTCATAAAAACAAAACCTGGTGCTAGTACTTTCCGAAAATTTACATGCATTTCAAGGTTAGTATATAAAAACATGACTGTAGGTTAGTAAGACAAAATTAATACACTTTGCAAAGGTGTTATTGTTACTCGAGGTGATGAAATAAACTTGTAGAAAATCCGCAAATACATCATAACTACAATACACAGGTTTGGAATCAATGTTTTTAGCAGAGCAGATTCAAATGAGGATAAAATTGAGAAAGAAAATGGGGAATGTGTCAAAGCGACAACAACCCGACCATAGAGCAGACAACAGTCGAAGGCCACCAATGGGTCTTCAATGTAGCGAGAAACTCCCGCACCCGTAGGCGTCCTTCAGCTGACCCCTTAAAAATATGTATACTAGTACAGTGATAATGGACGTCATATTAAACTCCGAATTATAAACAAGACACTAAAATTGAATATCATAGCATATGATCTAAAGTGTGATAATGATTTGTATGGGTCATATACTTAACAGGAAATATGGTTTGTAGGCCATCGTGTGAGGTGAACATATCCTGTTTATGTTATTATGTTGTTGTATGGTAATAAAGGTTCACAATTATGTCCTTCTTAATATATACATGTACGTGCATTAGACATATATAATTCAGATGTAGATAACTGAAGTACACTGCTAAAAATGTACAGCAAACTTTAAGAAACTGAACCAATACATCACAGTTAATTTCTACATGTATACATATGAATTTTACCCCCAGGTATGAATGGAGTGTAGGAATAACAGACTCTGGTGAACCAGAAGGGATAATTGACGGCTCTGTGGAGAATGTTTGGCATCCTTGTGGTCAAATAGATTATGCTGTCTACACTCTACCTAGAGGTAGCTTTACGAAAATGCTAAAATTGAATACTTCTATCAACATAACAATATTAAACAATAAAGGATGTGTACAATATCTTTAAAAGAAATACTTTATTACTAACACTGATTTTTTAAAAAGAGTATGACCAACATGTATGGTACTTATTACAACATTTTATTCTCATATATATCTCTACTAAGCAAAGATACAACACTCGTAGTTTTGTACGATAAACGCGCGTATCGTCTATGAACAACTTGTAAGTGACTCTTAAATTCAAACAATAAAATGCCAAATGTAGAAAGAATTTGATAAGCATTGAGGGTTACATTTTTCGAAAGGTTTTTTTTTTTTTTTTTTTATCAAATACGATATTTTGATATTTGGTCTACAAATTCATCATCGCATTTCATAAAAACAAATATAGTTATCAACTTTCCATCCAGTATAACAATAGATTAACGCATATTCAATTTTAAGAAATATTCATTTCTAAAATTGAGAACGGAAATGTGGAATGAGTTAAAGAGACAAAAACTAGACCAAAGAGCAGAAACAATCGAAAGCCACCAATGGGTCTGCAATCAGCGAGAAAATCACTTACCCGGAGGCATGCTTCAACTGGCCTCTTAACAAACATGTGTACTAGTTCAGTGATAATAAACGTCATACTAAACTCCGAAATATATAAATGAACTAAAATCAAAAATCATACAAGACTAACAAAGGCCAGAGGCTCCTGACCTAGGACATATGCAAAACTGTGATGGGGTTAAAATGTTTTGCGAGATCGGAACCATCCCCTTACATTTAGTCAACGAATTAACAAAGGACTACTAAATGTAGCAGTTAGTTACATGCCAGTTCCAGGACTCAATTAAACTGATTGAAAGATTACAGATGTGTCTTCATCATATGAACTGTTTGCTTTAAAAAAAAATTTTGTTTAAAGCCTGGGTTAACTATTGATGCCTAAATTCCCCCTCCCCCCACCCCCCCAAAAAAAAAAAAAATAAAAAAAAATAAGTACATCAGTCAAAAAACTAAAAGTATGTAGATATAAAATATAATGATAGTTTTACTAGTTTCATAACACAAAATATGAACATTAACTTATTTGAAATATAGCTTGTGGTTTATAATGTACTCTAACAGGGCCGTCTACAAGTAATCTTGTAACTAGTTTTGGTAAATTGTTAACTGCTTAATGAACTGATAACGATGTTGTATGTTTTTTAGGAAAAGTTCTAAATGAGTTTCAGACATACTCATTCTTTGTCAGAGCATGGTATGACGGTAACACTTTTGCTGACTTTAAATCTGATGGTGTTACAGTTATGTCAAAACCTCTGACGACAACGAACTTTGTTGGCGCGGGGGTAAGGAATTTATTTACAATTTAATATTCCTTGTTAAAATAGTACATTATTATACTTGACTGAATAAGAAGGACACTTAAAATATATTTATCACCTGATGATGAATTTTATTGTGCAAGAATTTCTTACCGAAACTTAAGGACTGTATGTTATTTCAAAATATATTTATATTAAAATGCCTGTACCAAGTCAGGAATATGACAGTTTTTGTCCATTCGTTTTTGATGCGTTTTGTTATTTGATTTTGCCATGTGATTATGGACTTTCCCAATTGATCTTTCTCTAAGTTAAGTATTTTTGTGATTTTACTTTTTATTTCATTGATCGTTATCCATTATGAAAATAACGTCACGTCATTGATATACTTTACATTGTTGATAACGTGTTTTAACTAATCATAGAATTTAGGTTGGCACGTTCGAAAATATTACCATTCAAAACATTAGATGCTGAAACGGAGAATTCGTCATATTCGTGGAGATATGTACTTCTCGCTTTAAGTAAAGATTATCTAAACACCAATATTCTAGAAAATATTAAAGATGATACATTGTGTTCATGTAACGTAATATAAGGATAATTGTAGTTTTCTATGGAATGCAATACGAACAAAGTAGATTTCGGGAGAATGTTTATTGGAGCAACTAAAAACAGTGACCCTGGCCGAAATACATTTAAACCTTGTTACTGCAAATAATTTTGTAGGAGAAATTATGTAATTTTGGTTTCTTGGAAATCAAAAATATATAATGTTAGAACTGGTTTATGTATTAAGATAATGTAAAAGTATTACAGTAATTTTTTTAGGTAATGGAACATTTACCTGGCCACCGGAAGAAGGATATTGATTATATGCTACGAGGCGGGCTATTTTCTGTTTCATGGCAAAAAGCATTTGTCAAGGCTAGCACTGTTATAGAGAAATTCCATGTTTATTTGAGTACTTACCCGGGTGGTATGTACTATATTTAAGAGCATCAATAATGTATGTTTACGATAATGTATGTTTTTAAATTTTATATCATTGTTACAAGAAAACAAATTCAGATACATAGGACTATTATTGAGAGCATTTACTTTGACAGATACGCATTTATTTTTCTGCAACATTCGTGACAACATTAGTTATCAAACTATATGAAAACAAGATGCTTTAGCATTATATTTACTTTGCTTTGCATATAATAGTATTACATCTGATACACCTATATAGTGGAGTACAGTGCTTTTCTATGTTGATATTCTCATCTCTACCTTTTGATGTTCTATTGATCAATATAACATGAATAAAATTGAGTGCCTACAAAACTAGTTTTGTACCTGTATACAGTTAAAAATCTAATATTTGTCTTCATCTTAATTTGTTTGTCCTTGCATGGAATCGACATTGGTTATTATACATTATCTTTTATACATCACAATTTGATCTATTGAATAAAATATTGTTTAAACTAATTCGAACTTCTTGGAATACACGTTCAGCAGGATTGCTCTAACACTACGCATTTGGATGTATAGATAGTACATAAGATTATTTGACAAGTATGTGTGTAGTACTTGTTAATTTTCTGTCTAAGAAGGGGATGCAAATATTATACACATCATTTTCTCCATCAGCATCAACTGGTCTAAATTCAATTTCTGTTACGGGAAACATAGTCTATATTTGTTTTCGATGATTCATACACGTGTTTTATGCATTTGGGTGTTCTATACGGATGGAAATTACTCCATGATTTTTTCCTCCTACACGTAATCTTCATCAGCATTATCAGATCTCTTTGTTCATGTTTTTTTTTTCAAAAACCTCTTTTTATAATTATGGATTAGAAATAAAGAAAAATATTATTTTTTTCCAAAACAGAGCATACGATTGCATACTGTAAAAATCATATACAATCTTGAAATATAATTATATGTACAGAGAATATTTGTTTCGAAAACTTTCGAAAATTAACAATTTTTTACAAGAAACAATATGGTGTACCTCATTCTTTATTGCACTAAACTTACACATACATATATCTTTTCATTTTATAATTGTATTTGACATCTTCATTAAACATCAATAACAAGCTTTACGGTAATTTATTGAGTTATTTTCAAATCACACCTCCTTATTATGATTGAGTGTACACAACAAACAAAATGTCTTTCAGGTCATGACATACACAAAGTTGAAATAGATATTCCTGGATCAGTATCAACAGTTAATATCAGCCGAGTACCACTGTTAACCGGTGTTTGGTATTATTCTAATGTGGTTGGTTACAGTTATGCTGGACAACATTGTACACTGTCATCAGATGGATTTACTGTAGATATAGATAAACCTTTAGTCGGAGTTGTGCATGACGGCATAGGTTAGTTTATTATAGTACGACTGTAATCAAACAATTATTTGAAGACTGCGATATAAACGTGAATAAATAAGTGCAAACTAGTCTCTAAAAAAAACAACCAGTACTGCATTTTCTTTAACAGTTTACTTTAAGTTTCATAATAATATCTACATATTAGCTTGAAAAGATATATCAATATGATAAGGAACAAAAACTATTGAATTTCGCAGTTTTGTTATTAAATTCTCAATTGCACTCTAGGGGCAGTTTTCCATGAGCATTTTTATATTCTGCAGGACATAAGGAAATTGATTTTCAAAACAGCTCAGAGGTTGTTGGTGCATCCTGGAGTGGTTTTGTAGATCACGACTCCGGTATTCAGAAGTATTACTGGTGCGTTAAAAATGAAATCACCAATACGGAATGTGATGTGCTACCCTTTCAAAATGTTGGTATTCAAAGATCAGTATCCAAATCTATCAACTCGTCTATGATACACTCAGGTAATTAAGTACGGTAACATACGTCTACCAATGATCAAATCTCATAAAACAATTAAGACGACACATCATGGCAAAATACGAAAACTTCAGGAATCGCATATTATAATTAAAAAAGAAAAAAATTCCTTGATCTTCAGAATTAAAAAAAAGTGTTAAAAACGACACGGAAAAGAGATTTATTAGAAATGTCAAGTTTTTTATTTTGTTCATTTTAATTGTGTGTGTCCAATACGTTCTTCAAAATTAATTATATTTGCAAGAAAATTATAAATATTTGTTTTGATATATGACGTTTAAACTTTTACGTAAATAAACTCATCATAGATACCAGGACTAGATTTGGTACATACGCCAGACGCGCGTTTCGTCTACAAAAGACTCATCAGTGACGCTCGAATCTAAAAAAGTTAAAAAGGCCAAATAAAGTACGAAGTTGAAGAGTATTGAGGACCAAAAATTCCTGAAACTTTAGCCAAATCCAGCTAAGGTAATCTATGCATGAGGTAGAAAAGCCTTAGTATTTCAAAAATTCAAAATTTTGTAAACAGTTAATTTATAAATATAACCATTTCAATGATAATTCATGTCAGCACAAATAGTACTGACTCTTGGGCTGGTGATACCCTCGGGGAAATAAATCTCCACCAACATAGATTTACTTTCCAATGCACTTCCACTCATCTTTTTTAAGTTTATGTTCAATTAATAGCTATAAGTACAAATTGTTAATCATTTAAAAGTGTTTTGCAATTTTTCTGATACAAAGCTGAAAACAAAAGAACTGCAAAATAGTTAGATAAATAATACTAGAACACACCACTTTAGAGCGTGGGTAAAAGTATGTTAACTATTGTATGATGAATTTTTATAAAAAGGGGCCTCGGTGGCCGAGTGGTATTAGTAGTTACTACTGTAATTACTAGCCAGTCAATACTAAGGTTGTGATTCCGAACCCCGCTCGTGCGGGTGCACTCGACTCCAATCTCAATTGACTAGGATTGTCAGATTTCTTTTCGAAGGTCGGTGGCTTTCTCCACTTCCTTCACCAATAAATGTGGTGCTTAAAAGTGGTATTAAAACAATCAAAATTAAAAAATCACAATCAATTTTTGTAAAAGATTTTATGGCTATAGAATTTCAAGAAAAGTATCAAAAATGAAAGGTACTTGGTGACAGGACAAATGTTTTTGGTCCCTCACCCTTTTTCAAAGTTTTTTTATTTATTTTTTCTTCTAATTTTCTGTATACTTTGAACATATAAACACTAAAAAAGTGATTTTGCTATTTACTGTCAATTCTAAGTTTACAATCCTATACGATATAGTCATTATAGAGACTCTCGGTCGAAATATACAGTCCGCAAAAAGTTAAGCACCACTTATTTTTATTGCAACTATTTTTTTCAAATTTAAAAATTCAATTATTCCTCGAAAAAATGAAAACAATCATATAGCAATTTTGCTAATGTATACCATAAACAAACCAGCAATATAATTTTGGTCACTTATGAAGGTTATATGCATGAAGGTTTTTCGTTCTTAGAAATAGTGTAAATTACACAATTCAGAAACGGAATTTAAGTTTCACTGTGATTTTTTTTTTACAGCAATTGATCACCCAATATCATTAAAATTTTCTACACATAATCTTTGGTATGTTCGGCAAATTTAATGTCAATATTTGAGTCAATAGCATGTGTAACAACCTCTCTTCCGGTACAGTTTCATAACACGACGTATCATTCTCGGTAGAAGCTATAATTAAGGCTTCACAACTTCAGTTGAGGAAATATGTTGCATTAAACAACAAATGCCACTTATAAATCGACAAAATATTGTGAAGGTGGATCTCTGCGATTGAGATTTCCGCCAATGGCATGGAAGGCAAAAAGTAGTATAAATGGCTTGTTGCTCTTTGAACTCTGTTACAATCCTTGCCCTGTGTGGTCTACCGTTGTCGTCCATGTACAAGGGTCTTGACAATGATGACGAAAGTAGGGAATTATTAAAATGAGGGACAACAGAGGTTTAAGGTTCCAAATCTCTGTATGTCTGTCTGTTTATATTACCCTGCAGATTATGCATAACCAATTTATAATGGTATAAGAGGCAACCCCGTACTGGTACACCACCAGCACTAAATGCAGTCCTTGTGCAAACATTGTTTTGGTCAAATGCCGTTTTGTTTCCCCGCGAAATTCGTAATATGGCGTCCCCTGGTAGTAAAAGAAACTGACTCCCATCATACCAATGAGTGTTTTGTCAGCTTCTTATGTTCAACCATAGATAGTCATTATCCCATTGAAACCTGACGGTAGAGTGCCTGCCTGTAAGTACAGGTCTCTATACACCACGATTTGCTCTTCTGTTGCCTTTATGAAGTCGACAAACCAATGTACGAACACTAACACGACCACCTGGAGAAACAGTGTATTTGTAAACGCGCAGATGACCTTTGGTTAGAGGTTGCTTGACTGCTTTATCGGAGTTTAATCTTTTTGGTCGTAATGAATTTTCTTAGTGTTGTTAAAGGTAATTCATAACACCAAACATTAATATTTTTCGCAGTAGTTTAAAAAAAAATTTGCCACTTATATTTCGGTGGTGCTTAACTTTTGGCGGACTGTATAATATACCAGTGACAACCGCGGAATTGATAGTAAATAGCAATACATTTTATTTATAGCATATGTCGGATCATAGTATACAGAAAAACGCATGGTACCTTTAGGACATAGAGGAATGTTCGTTGATTTATTGTTGAAGAAATCTCAAGAGAATCGACAAACAAAATGAGGTCTTCGACTTAATAGTAAATATCCTAAATTAATCAATAAGCAGAAAAACTAGATTAAAAATGTGAGAACTATTGTCTTGTTAGTTCTTTTTATATTCTAGGGGCTAAGTTAGTAAGCAAAGTATATGCTGTTGATTTTGTTGGCCATGTATCGGACATTGCAACCTCGGATGGTGTCACAATTGATGAAACCCCACCAAAACCGGTAAAGCTGATTTTCAGTGAAAACAGTATGATAAAGAATCCGTCATTTGAAGACGGTGATAATGACTTTGTAGACATTTCAAACATTTCCGCAGCTAATATTTGTGGATATACAAAACCGTATCACTGGAATTCTTCTGATCAGGATTGTATTTGCGTCCTGGGTTCATCAAAATCTATTGCTATGGATGGTCGGTCTTTTTTATTTTTCAGAGGAAGTGTATTGCAGACATTAAATAACTTACAAATAGACAACACATATAGCATTAAATTCTTTACTGCTCATGTCCCCTTTGAAGATTCAGTGTTTTCTACTAAAGAAGGTTATATTGAATTTGGAAATGAAAGACATGTGTTTCTTGTGTACCAAAAGCAAGACAAACATGGTTCTGACATTGAAGTATCCTGGCATCCTCATACATTTTTCTTTACCGCTAAGAATATAAATGTTAATATTTCATTTGGAAGCATGGACGACACAACAGGCGTTTTACTCGATAATATTCAGATTTCTAAGGCTGAAGTATTTGTTGTAAAGACAAACTCTTATCCGGTTTTATCTCACTCAATTTGGCTACATGAATGGTCATCAATACATGCCTCATGGCAATTTATTGATGAGGAAAGTCCTATTGTTGAATATCTCTGGGCAATTGGTAAGTTTATTTTTTGAAGGGTTACCCAATGTTGATCGAATTATGTTTGGTTCAATCCTTGGAAGCCAAAAAGTGACATATTTTATTTAAACTCTATATAGTAACGAACAAGAAACTTTTCTTAACAGAACATATTACTTGTACACATTATATGAATACATTATGGCATCATGCAGTGCCATTACAATGTATTTCAATGAATATAAAATTCACAAAATAATAGAAGGCTTATAAGGTGGTACACCAGGCTAAATCCGACTCGTTACTTGTCCTTGAACATTACAGTTGGAAAGTAAATACAGAGCACTTCCGGATCCATAACTTCATTTTAAGCACTGACTGCCCTTAACAACGTCGCTCCAGTCACGATTCAGTGATTTCAAATTTAATAAACTAACTTATTCCAACAAAAGCGAAAGGGCGGCCTCCCTGGTTCCACATAAGCAAAGTAAAAAAAAACAAAGCTGTAATTTTAAAAATATAAAATGGATGCAAATTATTTTTTTAGGTAATTTTGACAAAAAACACGTCATGATGTCCCTTTTTGTGCATTATTATTGAAATTTACATTATTTGAAAGGTTACAAAGAGGGAAGCACAGAAATACAGAGATATACAAGTGTTGGGCTAAACACCTTCGCCTACAATTATAATATTATATTAGCACATACGTCTACAGTTCACATAACTGTTGTTTCGATCAATGGTGCTGGATTGTCGGCAGTAGCCACAGCAGAAGCCCTTTATATTGACCTGACACCTCCTGATATAGAATTCGTTTATGATGGAATTGGTAGGTATATAAGATAATCAGTTTAATTAGTAAGGCACAGCCCACTCATCTAATTTATGAATCAAGTTTTTTGTTAAATTATAACCAAAATGAAAACTTCTATTATCTATGACATTAAACACCATATTTTAAACCTTTATCTTTGAGTATTTCCCCTGTAACTTGAAATAGAATCTATAGCTGTATTTTTTTCTTCCTTATCAAATTTTGTTAGGTGTGTTAGAAATGTATAATCAAATTATGTATTTAAAACAAAATCAAAACAGTTCTACAAACGATAAATGGTCGGCGCCTTGCTCAGAATATCAATACTCGGCATGATAACTATTAGATATACAGGTATAATTAGTTTAGGAAATAAAATTGTCCCAATTGATGCATTTTGTACAAAGGATAACATGATATGAATTGAAAGCACCACATTCCAAACGAACCAGTTGTCTGCGCATAGTCAAACAACAACGATCAACACATACATTGTTGTAGTGAATATAGCCAGACTTTGTAGTCAGAGTCTTAAATAAAGGCAACAGTAGTATACCGCTGATCGAAATTCATAAATCGATAAAGAAAAAACAAATCTTGGTTACAAACTAAAACTGAGGGAAACGCATGAAATATAAGAGAACTACGACACAACAGAAATACAACATTAAAATGTAACACACACAGAAACGAACTATAATATAACAATGGCCATTTTCCTGACTTGGTACAGGTCATTTTAAGAGATAAAATGGTGGGTTGAACCTGGGTTAGTGGCATGCCAAACCTCCCGCTTTAATGGCAATGTTAATTATAACATTAAAATGAGAACATTACATGACAGGACTACAATACAAATAAATAAGAGAAAAAATAGGACAGAGAAACAAACGAACAATAGCCAACAAAAGGTACTAGGTTAAAGAAAAAATACGCCAGGCGTGCGTTACGTCCCCACAAGACTAACCAGTGACGTTCAGATGAAAAAAGTTGAAAGCCAAAACAAGTACAAAGATGAAGAGCACTGAGGACCAAAAACTCCAAGAAAATGGGCCAATGCTACCCGGGTTATCCGCCTGTGACAAGAACATCCTTATTATTTAAAATCATTCATACTTTTGCAAACACTAAATTTTATAAAATGACTATATTGATAATCATGATCAAACTGAAGTTGTGACTAGCTACAGAATATAAACGGATGCATTACAAAATACACAGCCGTGTTAGCCAAAGCCAAAGTGACGTCACATTTGAATTTCTAAAACGAGTTCTTAAAATTAAGAAAGAATTTGGATGGAGTTCAAGATTAGATTTGTGTGACTTCTCTAACATTTATTTTTAACAGTGAAAATTACAATACTAATTAATATCAAATTGTAGTGGAAATTAGATAATTAATTGTATTATCTAGCTATGACGGTGTTTCTTCTAAGTCAAACCTTTATATATCTGAATAGTCTGGTCTGAGAATTAGTCTATAGCTAATCGTGACATTGTGTCGGAGAGTGGATTTATCATGGCGAGTGATGCAAGCTTAGAGGACGCTCACACTGTTAATATACTGGGTTTATCTTCTTTTTAAGCTAATGCAATTCCCTCGGTTTTTGTTTGCTACTTTGATTTGCATCTACGAAATGGATTTGTTTTACATTTGTCATTTCAAGGCCTCATATAGCTGACTATATTGTATGAGCTTTGCTAATTTTTGAAGGCCATACGGTGACCTGTAGTTGCTAATTTCTGTGTCATTTGGTCTCTTGCGGAGAATTGTCTCATTGCAATTATACCACATCTTCTTTTTTTATAACTATCATATTTAATGTCGCTACGTATAAAATACTGTCGTATCTAAGTTGGTCTAAACACATAAATTATTGGGCTTGATCTAGTCCATATGTCGTAAAAGTATAACATACAATACAAACATGCAAACAATGCAGCTACCAGCAGTAACATTTAACTAGAAAAATGAGTTAAAAGACGGCACATGAGTTACTAAGACGGGTCAAATTTGACTAGGTTCTACAGGAAGCATTGTTTATCCAATAGTTGGTCCAAAATTTCGAGTGATACCCTTAAGTTCCAAGAATCACAAAAAAAAAAACGTTGATGAATCGATCAGCAAAATTTGAACAAGTGTAATGAACTGTCGCATTGATTATGCTTATGTTTTAAATAATTCAACAATAACTATGTTTGTTTCTTATTTATTTGAATCTACCAAATACAAATTATATATATTTGCAAATATTTCTCATTTTATTTATAGAAAACATTGAAAGTTCCATAACTGCATTAAATAATAATCTTCCACAAAATGTAATAAAACTATTAATAAAGTACCTTAAGCAAGAAGTGTAGATTTGGTGCCACTTGTCAATGCATTTTTGAATCCGTCCTGATATTATGTTATTATAATATAGGTTATGACATAGACAGTCAAACAACGGATGAAATCATTGCTAACTGGAGGGTAGAAGATTTGGAGTCCGGATTGTCGTATTGTGAATGGGCAATTGGTAAGTTTTAATGCTTAATATTACTTTTTTGTACCTAAAAATTCCGACTAACATCAACAATTTACAGTAAATGTAGGCGATTTGGATTTGTATTCAAGATGTATTAATATAAATTAAATTTCGTTGCACATTGGCTGTACCTGTAAGTTTTATACATCCGCAGAAAAATTTTCTGTAATTTTAATTTCTCTTTCAGTAAAAATAGTGTTGCACAAGTATTATAATATCATAGTTTTATTTAAGGAAGCGTGAGAAAAACTTTTTGTGCAATAAATAAAAGTATGTAAAATTTGCAATCGAAATAAATATATATTTTGTTAAATGCAAACATTAAAGCATTTCATCGCTTTAAAAAAAATGAGATGTCCACGACTTTAATTTAAAAAATTGCAGTTCTGCATCTTATTCATAGGTTTTAGTGAATTTGGTAATGAGGTCCAAGCGTTTGTCCGAATATCGTCTGAACTGTCATCTGCGTCTAAAGTATTTGACCATAGCTTGTTGTCATCAAAGACGGTCTATGTAACACTACGGTGTCACAATAAGGCAGGCTTACACAGCAAGAAATCATCCGATGGTGTTACAATATCAGACAGACCTCCATCTATTCAGAATGCTCAGATTCAAATTCTTGACCAACCAATTACGGAATACAAAAGTAAATCAAACTTTCATGGAAACACCTCTACTGTGCGGTTAAAGTGGATGGGCTTTGAAGATAAATCACGCTTAGATTCATTTCTTGTAAGTAGATAATATCTTTTTATTAAATCTTAGTTAAAACTTTTAACACATAACTATCGGCCACTATTTTCGAATACTTTGTACAGTATCTTATTTTGTTGATGATCCCCAAAATAATGTAGTTATTTTTTTATCATCATTTCTCAAAGATTCCTGCTGACATTTTTGCATAAAACACAGCTTGAGTGCATGAAAGCGATATTTTTCTACCGATATCATCGAAGTAAAAAAATAAAGATAATTGTGGAAGTAGATGTAATTTATCATTGTGTTTTCCTACCATCAATTATTTTAAATCAGTAGTTCAATTTCTTTGAAATTTTTAGAAAAATTTTGCACTTGTAATTATTTCTTGATACCATGAATTTCGAGGTTGACATGGCAATATAATGATTCTATCATAATTACTTAAGACAACGTACATCCACAACTCTTTGTTCATTACTTGGAAGATACATTCAACAGTAGTATACCACTGTTCAATTACGTATTCAAACATTTTTTCTACATACTTAAATATTTATATTATTTTATTGTTCGAATTGATTTTTTATGTACAAGTTCCGTTCCGTCTCTTCAATAGAATTGCTTCTCCAACTTCTCTTGAACAATTCAATTGATTTCAATTAAACGTTAAGAAAATTTTCTTATATGTTGCCTATTTTATTTGAGTTGTAATATTTAGACGTGAAAACTTCCCATTATACTGTACTGAGGTTTTCAAAAGTCACATTCCTTTCTTCTATGTAATCATCTTGATGATTGATATAGATTCACTATTTGGCAAACAATTCTAAATAGTTAATTAGACAGTCTCGACAGTAGGAAGTCCTCCTCACATTATAACGAAATATACCTTATATATTCTAGGTTGAATTTGAAAACCAAGACAAGACGGTTTCATTATCAAAGACAGTTCTTTATGATCATGATGGTGTAATGTACTGTAGTATGACTGGTTTTGAATTGCATGATGGACAATATGTAGCAAGAGTATCAGCAATTAATAATGCATTTCTATCAAGTCAACCTGTATCAACAAATATGTCTGTGTCTACAAAAAATCCTAAAGTATCAGGTTTGTTATTGTTTTATTACTTAAAATAGTTTTGTCTTTTCTCGAGGGTACATATAAACGTATTTGACGTCGCGTATTAAGAAGCAATGCAAAACTAATAGTACTATACAAGTTGTACAAAAATGTTTGGTAATTATAACAAAGAAGATGTGTTATGATTGCCAACGAGACAACTCTCCACAAGAGACCAAATGACACAGAAATAAACAACTATAATGTTCATTATTTATTTCATTTTGGTTTTTGTTGTTTTCAATACTCTTTTACATTGTTATTGATTTAATCTTCTGTTGCAATTGATTATAATATAAGTCTGGTATCTTTAATTACGTGATTCTAGATTTTTTTTAATTTAACAATACAAACAATTGGAGAACATTTAAGGATCTTCAACATGTATTACCATCTTATACTTCAACAAAAAAGCATTTTTAAGAAATTAACAAAGTAAGTCCAATGCAAAAGGAAAACAAAAATCTACCACATATAGACATTACCCAGATATTAAATTAAAGCTTAAATATTCTTTGAAATAACCAGCACATACTAGAACAATGATCTGGGATTTATAAGAAACGTAAATTGAAAACGAAGATGACGAAAATAATCAATGAAAATAATCGGGAAGATAAAAGTTGAAGACATGAATTAAATGAGGAGAGCTTTGGGAATATTTAGAGTTTGACATAGTGTATAGACACCTGTAGATTGTTGCAAACTTTATTA
The DNA here is from genome assembly GCF_965363235.1 of Mytilus galloprovincialis. Lineage (NCBI taxonomy): Eukaryota > Metazoa > Mollusca > Bivalvia > Mytilida > Mytilidae > Mytilus > Mytilus galloprovincialis. The sequence goes on along the minus strand of NC_134850.1, from coordinate 38,102,173 downwards.
GAGAAGTCTTTTATCTTATCTACACTATGGGTATATTCCTCGTTAGATCTTTACACATATCTTAATGACAATACAATAACATTATATGAATACATAATAAGTGAATGCATTATATATGTTTAGAAACAAAGTCCATCACAATGTCGGAAAAGAACAGAACTTTAATCATAAGCTGGGATACGTATTTTACCTCTGCATTTACCTTGTACTATGAAGTGTCTGTAGGGACAGCTTCAAATGGAGCAGATATTGTACAGTGGCAGGAGACGACAAATGAATTTCTTGTGATGCATGTCCCACTTCGAGTTAAATTCTACAGTGGAATGAATATCTATATTACAATTACAGCTATTGGATTACATGGGCAACATACGACAACAACTGTTGCTCTAACTGTGTAATGAAGAGATATTTAACATCTAAAGTTCGTTGACATGACAGCAATACTCTATGTAAAAAGGAGCTTGTGTCAAGCAGCATCTGTTATTATTTTCTGTATTACACTAGTATTTTCAATACAATATCTTCATTATTTCAGCCTTTTTCATCTTCAATGCTTGTTCACACCAGCAAATAATCTTACATTGAAAGAAATGTTTAGATAATTGTCATCACTCCTAATCTTCAACAAGACCAAACAGTTTAAAGACATTTACATATTGCACACATGCTCGCCTTCAACATGTTTTTGCACCGTCTTGTTGTAAAATAATGCAACACAGGACTTATTTCGCTTCCTTGCTATGTAAAAATAATGGGATGTGATATGACTGCCAATTAGACAACTATCCACCAAACGTCAAATGAAATTGATGTGAGCAATTATAGGCAACCGTACGATCTTCAACAATGAGAAAAATCTATACCGTATGAACAGTTATAAAAGTCATGAAAAATATGAAACAATTCAAGTAAGAAAACTATGTTTTTCTCTAAAACATACTAGTTCTGTTGATACGTTTTTATACATACACACTCAATCGGTTCTACATCATTGGCTTTAAAATATTCGGATATGAGCGTTCCTGATGGAGGTTAATCCAGGAAAGCACTCCGGACGCATGAAATTCATAAAATGTTTCATGTATTACCAATTTCTGATCTTCCAAACTTGAATAACTGATCACATTTGTTCCATAGTATCTAAATCAAAACAACCTATTTCTTCATAAACATTCGATTTCAAAGCTAACGTATTAAAGCCATTCATTCATTGAATGAGTAGTGAACCATCTTTATTGAAATAATTTCTTCCAATCCATGTTACTTTGGTTATAGAGAACAATTCTTTATATGATTTTGAAAAGTGTTCTTGGTTAAAAGTATATGTTTTTAAGGGAGCAACCATTTGACTCCAGGGGTGGTTATGGTTTTATCCTAAAAAATATATTCTGCCTCCCCCCCCCCCATTTGATAAAAAAAATTCTCTGGTCAACCAGATTACAAAAAAAAAATTCTGAATTCAGATTCCTCCCCCCTTTCCTTAAAGTGTTAAATTTTGAAGACATTTCTTTTTATTGATAGCGTCGAAAAATTAAACAAAAATGTTCGCCAACCCCCCCCCCCCCTTTCCCTCTTAATTTAAATGGTATCTCCTTTAGAAAAATATCCTTTTATCCCAGAACACTTTTCGAAAACATTAAAGGAATTCATTAAAAAAAGTTCAAAAAATCAATCTTTTAGAAGACAAGTGGTATCATCACCCAACTTTGATACCTTTATTTCAGTGTCCTTAATTATTATGACACATATATTATTATTCTTACGAATTTTATTTCCAGTTTTTCAAATAAACAAATTTTGAAAGAATGAGAGCTAAATACATTAACTACGCATACAAGACTAGAATATATTTGAGTACAAAGTTTAGAACCATGGTGCCATAATTAAAACAATGCATTGCATTTTTAATCATCTTTAACTATATATATAGAATTCATTTAAAAAAAAAAAGTATGAATATCATTTTTCAAAATCTGTGGAGAGAGAATTTTCTGGATTTCATTGGTTTATTTTATTTGGACTTTTTTCCCGTAATTACATGTTTCAATACTTGGAAAATCGTTCCCAAGGCTATTTACGTTAAAAATATAATTGATACAGTAATTAGCTATTGTGTAGTTTGGGCTTTACAGTCTTGCTAGTTCCATATGAATTTCACTTAAATTTGTAGTGTATGACACCCTTAATCGATAAGGCGTTCTACACTCCTCGATATAAAAGAAGGAAAATAAAATATATAAAAACAAAGAACCAACAAAAGTAACCTATCTGATGAGTTAAGCCATTTCCAACTGATGCTTACAGTTTGTTCTTATGTTGTGTTATTTCACCACTGTTTAGAGAGGAACTAGCGCTTACAAACATGTTTTACCTTGTTACATTATACATGTGTGTCTTTATCAAGTCAGGATCATGTTATTCAGTTGTTATCATTGGTTAATGTCCGTTATACCAGTAGAAATGTTTCGTTTCTTGTTTTATTTTCGTTTTGATTGTTCTGCATTTTGTCTTGTCAGTAACTCTTAAATATGACCATACGTTATCGGCTTTTCTCATGGTTCTTATGGTTATCTGTAGTTGCTTAAGTTCAAGTCATTTAAACTCTGTTTAATAGTTGACTCATTGACAATCATATCACTCTTCTTCTTTAACAAATTAGGAAACCCCTATTAAAATGCAGAAAAAAGATACAACAAAACGACAGGTTTCAAGGATTTGACTATAAAATAAAATATTGTGATCTTGAAATTTGTACAAAGAGAACGAAATACCAAGAAACAATAAAAAGAAGAAAATATAATAAGTGTTTTTGCAAATCGAAAAAAAAAACCGAACATACTACATTATTAATCGGAAAAAAATTTTATTTTAACAACACAAACTCCAATTCAAAGAGCGATGAATTTAGGAAGTCTTGAAACAAAAGTTATTTGAAATTAAACTCCATTAAGAAAGGGGCCATTTCCGTTTTAGGATTTACAGTTTTTACGATAGCGCGCAATATCTTATTATGCGCGTATTCCATTTACAGGTAACTCGAACGAATATAAAGTTAGCTTATAAAAAGGCATATAAATGAATTTATTGAAATTATCAAAGCGTGAACAGTATTAAATGTGTGTTTTTTTTATGTTACTGAATAGTGGTTGCTTTTATAAATAGCAAAAAATTAGTTATATTGGTGTAATCAGGTAGGTACAGAATTTTACACCTGTGTTAAACTTATGCACCCTAAGGCGCAAATTCCTTACATTCATGATTGCTTAGTGTAATCAGAAATGTTTGGAATTTTACACCTGTGTACATCGTAATGAATTTTTTTTTAAATTAATTTTTATGCCGGGGAATAAAATTGAAAAATTCTTCAAACGTCCCCTACACAGTTTTTCGAAGACCCATGTTGCTGCACAGTATCTAAATAAACTCATCATAGATACCAGGATTGACATTTTGTATTTGTGCAAGACGTGCGTTTCTTCTACAAAAGACTCATCAGTGACGCTCGAATATTTAAAAAAAAAGGCCAAATAAGGTACGAATTTGAAGAGCATTGAGGACCAAAAATTCCTAAAAGTTACATAAGCAAAATACAGCTTATATTACATAAATTTAAACAAATTTGTTTGAATCAACTTTGACATTATTGTTTGTCAAGAAAGTACAGTTGTACATCAAAATTGATTTAATTTGATTTTTGAAGGAGTTAGGACAATGACAGATTTACACGGTGAATAAACCCTAGAGTTTATTGCGTTTGTTATATTCTATTTTTAACAAGGCAAAAAAAACCCAACTCTTTTAAGATAAACAAGTGGGCAACATCTGCATTTAATCCCTAAACATCGATAGTACTCTACACGGGAGCCAAATAAAAAAAACTGTAGTTTGTGGTTAAAATGTCAATTTACTTCCTGTTTTTATGCCATCGTGGTTGCATCATCTGATACATTATATTTTGTTATTTATGCTGGCAGTTATACGTGTTAGTCTTATTTTTATTGTATACGTATTCACCTACATACTCTGAGATGAAACTCAATGCTGCGTTATGTATTGTGTTTACTGTTTTTGTGACTTGTCAAATTGTTGAAGGTAAGATTACTCTTATAAGCCAAGATTCATTCTAACGCTGGGTCTGCATCGAGGGTACAAGAGCCTGATAGTTTTCATGTTGTCCGTCCGTCTGTTTGTTCGTCAAAAACATTTGTAAACGAAAAATCAGATAGTGTGGGGAAGCCGTGACACCAATGAAATCAGACAATGGATTTGTATATTAATTTTTTCTAATTTAGCCAGTTAATTTTGGAAAATGTTTAGTTTCGGTTAACAAATTGTAAATGCAAAATTGTTCGTAGGAAATCGATAAAATTTTGCACATTTCTTTTGCGTGAGATATTCAAGTGAATTTTATTTCGTGCAGGAATTGGCCAATTAGTTTGGAAAGAAAATTAGTTTTTTTGATAAAATATCACAAATATTGAGAAATACTTTTTGTTAATGTAAAACTCAAAAAGTTTAGTCAGGGCAGACAAACTGATATTTCGCAAAGTTAATGTGCAAAATATGTAAATTTAGATGACTTTTGTAGTTATTATCTTTCATAAAAATTTACCTATCAAGTTAATTAGGAAAATGAAGTTTTTGGTAAACAAATCCAAATTTTGAGAAACATAAGGTTTTTAATGCAGACAGATATATATCGTTACTCCAAATTGTTCAAAACAGAACTTACAAGAAAATTTGGGGTTGTTCTGAGAGAGAATTGCGTTAACAACTCAATCTGTTTTATATCACTAATGTAAAATCCCATCTTTCTGTGCTAGGATTTCAACGGAAAATGAAGTATAGGTTTAATACCGAATCCCAATTCATACCTAACGACAACCATCTGTTTAAAAGAAAACTTAATTGAGAAATCGTTTTTGTAAAAACTTAGTTTTCGTTTGAAAAAATAACTAATTTTGAGGGAATACTTTTCTGTTGAAGACTTGCCTCTAAAATATTATAAATAGGTTAACTTTGTTATTTTAAAATTAGTCAGAGAGTCAAATTTGCAGATAAAACTAAATTTCTATGGAGAGAAAAAATCACAAGTTTTAAGAAAAATCTGTTTGTGGTAGGATGTTAATTGAAATTGAAATGTAGCGATAAACCTATTTTAAATTGAGCAATTGGAAAATATTATGCTAAATTCTTATTTTGTTTTTAAATATTGAAAAACATCTTTCTGGGTGAGGTTTCTGACGAAAGTTTATTTATAGGTGAAATGTAATATTTTTAATTGACTCACAATCAGTAGTTTACCGATATTCAAATCGCATTAATCGATATTGAAGTTGATATGTTCTTAATGTCGTAACTACAATCCAGTCTCCTTTTCCCGAATGTGACCTACCGAATTAGACTCATTACCGGGTTTTTACTAACATGAGCAACAAGACGGGTGCCACATGTGGATCAGGATCTGCTTATCCTTTTTGAGCACCTGATATCACCTCCAGCTTTAGGTGGGATTCGTGTTGCTCAGTCTTTTCTATGTTGTGTTTTGTGTACTATTGTATGTCTGTTTATCTTTTTCTTTTTTAGCCAAGGCGTTGTCATGTTATTTTCGGCTTATGAGTTTGAAAGTCCCTATGGTATCTTTCGTCTCTCTTGATTAGTAAGATACAAATGAAAATAAAAAACAAATGACAAGAAATAGTCGCCCATTCACATTTTAAAAATATAAGCTTGCCTATATTTTTAGGCAAAATTTTGCAGCAATAACGTAATAATTGTCAATCCTATAAGAAAAATCATTTTGACGAATAGACAAATTGTCATTTTACTGAAGAGTAATCAAAATAGGAACTATTGTACTTGTAGACAACCGGAAGACGTTTTTTTTGCATTGATGATTTTTTTTCTGTTTCATATGTGTTGATTTCGTTTCTAGTGTCTCCATCTACAACTTCAATTAAAAATTGAATGCTTCTTTTTGTAATTGTATTTGGGTGTCGACGCGTGTAATACAATCGAAGGCAATCGTGCTGTATCTGCCAACCGTGATGATATCGATATCAGTCATGGTTGCAATGGCTTTATTTATAAAGCCAAACAAGTACAATGTTGAAGAGCAAAACAAGACACAACTATCCACCAAAATTCAAATGAAGTGGATGTAAACAATTATAGGCAAGCGTCCGACCTTCAACAACGAGAAAAAACAATAACGTATGGTCGGCTAAAAAAGGCATGAAAAACATGAAACAATTCAAGTAAGAAAACTAAAACTCTTTAACATACTATTTCTGTACTTTTAACCAGGAACTCTTTATATAATATTTAAGGAATTCATTAAACAAACGTTCAGGAATACATCTTTTAGAAAACAAGTTTTTGTTTAAATATATTAATTTATAGTAGATTGGGAAACAACTTTTGAGGACAGTTGTCTCATTGGCAATCATACCACATCTTCTTTTTTATATTTGCAACTTATATTAATCCCTTTCCACTTTGCGGGTGCGAGTGCTGCCTTGTAGCGGCATTATCCTGCTCTTTTTCGAAATCTTCAAGGGTGTCTTTAACGTGCAAGAGATACATATGTATGGCTCTCTCCTAACACAGGTCAGCAATGTATCGTCCCCTTCCGACGGACCTCAAGACCATACTCGCAAATGGTGTCAAGGGAGAACCGAAACTTCAGTCCCTGCAATTTTCATCTCGGAACGGGAATTAACCGGGAACCTTTGTGTTAGTAGTACGATGCGCTAACCACTACACAACGGCTCTCTTATCAGCCAACTTTGATACTTTTATTCAGTGTCCCCTATTATGACACATAAATGAATGTTCTTAGGAATACTTATTGTCAATTAGTTTTGGAAAAAGTTTCTATCAAAACATTGTTAATGCAAAAGCTCCAAAAATGTTCGTATGAAAGCGATAAATTTTGCGCATTTCTATTGTGTGATATATTTTCGTGAATTTTATTTCGTACAAAAATTAGGCAATTGTTGTTTTGGTAAAATATCACTCACATTGAGAAATACTATTTGTAAATGTTAAACTCCAAAAGTTTAGTCAGGACAGTCAAGCTGAAATTTTGAAACTTTATGGGAGAAATAAGTAATTTAGATGTAGTTAGTATCTTTCATGACAATTTACATTTCAATGTTAGGGAAAACGTAGTGGTTGTTTAAACAGTTACAAATTTTGAGAAACATATTTATGTGAAAGGATTTTAATTCATACAGATTTATATCGCTTCTCCAAATTTGTCAAAACTGAACTTTCATGAAAATTTTTAGTGTATAGGAGATAAATTTTGCGTTGAGAACTTTTTTTATTTTCTATCAATAATGTCACAACCCGAATCCCAAAACCAGGTTCAACCCACCATTTTTTCTTAAAATGTCTTGTACCAAGTCAGGAAATGACCATTGTTATATTATAGTTCGTTTCTGTGTGTGTTACATTTTAATGTTGAGTTTCTGTTGTGTCGTAGTTCTCCTCTTATATTTGATGCGTTTCCCTCAGTCTAAGTTTGTAACCCGGATTTGTTTTTTTTTCAATCGATTTATGAATTTTGAACAGCGGTATACAACTGTTGCCTTTATTCATACCTAACGACACACGTGTATCGTTAGTTTTCGTTATTGTGTTTTGTAGACAATTTGATTCTTTTAGTAATTTTTCGTTTTTTTATAGTTGTCATTATAAATTTTTAATTGCTTTTCTCTTTATTATCCTCCGCCTGTCTTTTTTACTACTTTTTTTCCGAATTGTTCTCATTAATCTTTTCAACATTTAAAATTTAATAGCAGATTGTCAGGATTCTAAACTTCACACAGTTATCTTATTGATTATTTCCATTTAAGGCACACCAAAGCAAAAGCCAGGAAGAATTCGAAGTCGTTACGTCAAAGACAACATTTGGAGTAAACTTCGATATTACATGAATAAATCTGGACCGAAAAATACAGGTGCAATTTAATGATTTATATGTACAAACATTAAAAATATCTATATATTAAAAAAATATCTGACGCATTCAGGTGTGAGTAACAGTTTTAAACAAATCATTAATTTTATCAGGGTTTTTTTTATCCGGTTGTACACTATTTGACGGCTTAAGCTTAACGATTCTGAAAGTTGAGTATTGGCGCTTTCAAGAATCAAAACATATAATGGTACTTAACTAAATCTATATATAGGTATATAAGTATTTTGTCATGCCGATAGAAAGTAACTAGTTGTGAAAAAAAATAGGCATAACATGCTTTTTTTTAAAAATCTAAACTATTTCAGAGATTATTGTGTAAAATCTTTAGTCAAAATTAGGGATTTAAAACATCCCTGAACCTGTACGGAATTTTATAGAATCACTGAAATAATTAAGAATTTTGTTCGATTCAGTGATTAAATAAATATTCACTTATTATTATATACCATATTGATGAAACAGAACACACGGTAAATGGTGTCTTTTCTGGACAAATCATTGCTGAATCTTTTCGTCCTCGAGGACAAAAGGAAAATAGGGCTATTCCCTAAATATGACAAAGATTATGTCAACATTTAAAATTTAGAAAATATTTATTTTTAGACTGCACCTGTAGAACCAATTGTGATATTGACATTGAACGGAAAGATGACAATGGAGTTTGTTGTCGAAGTCAAGAGTGTTGTCTGCCATGTAACGGTCAGTGTTCTAACAAACAGTTTCATGTGAATAAATTAGTTAATGCGACAGGAAGAACTTTTTATAATTGTCATATATCGACTGATTAATTGATTTGTCTATTCATTTATCGATCTATCAAAGTTCAAAAACAAAGTGAAGTCGTAATAAAGGTCAATACCTCAATTGATGTGTATTTTGTTACATGAATTTTAGTTTAACAGATTACCAAGATATACTAGCAGTCATTATTCTGAAGTTAATTGTAATTGAATTTATCTAGAAACACTTGAATGCACATCTCGTAATGGAACATGTCAAACTACGTGTGGAGAAAACGAAATCGCTACAAACACTTCTTGCTGTAATGGATTGAAATGTTGTGAAATGCCACAGTGTACTGGTATGTAGAATCTAAGATAAATATCGTGTATTGGTTAAATGTTGTAAATGTATACGGATCTAGAGTAAGATCGAAAATTGTCTTCTGAAATACAGGCGAAATGTTCTAAAGTAATATCCAATACTGAAAATGTCATTGCAAAACAACTACGAAAAGACCAAAAACAGATCATAAATTACAACATTGAAACTAAAGACTGAGATACATGGACCCAATTACTAGTGATTATATCAAGTGATAAGGAAATTTTTCAGACCCTGCTCAATATGTGGCACCCGTAGTGTTGCTCATGTAAGTACAAACCATTTTCTGAAATAATAAGTGTGAAACATAATACAATATATAAAAAAAACACGAACAAGGGTATGTCTGCGTGCACGTTGCATTCATTGAGGAGCAGAATGATCTTTTTCGTAACGTCTGTATTAGGTTTTATTTTCGCAGAAACTCGAGATTGGGCTTTTATTTTTATGGGATTTCGGGATTTACGCTTATCGGGACTGAAGAATAAATTATCGGGATCCGGTAAAACAAAATTTTCTGATATTATGGGTGATGTCCCATCCTACTGTTCTCTTTTGTAGTTTGTTATGTATACATGATATATATAAGACCTACATCGTATAGTACATTTGTTTTAACAGATGACAAAAACTGTAACTGTAAAACAGAATGTGATGGGATAATTGAAAGAGAAGATATAGATGGATCTTGTTGTGATAATTTGAAATGTTGTAAGCCTTGTGCTGGTAAGTCATTATATCATTGAAACAGTAAAATTTATAACAAGAAAATAAAATATATTTTAACATGAATATCTGTGGTTATTTTTTTATTTTGTTTGTTTGTAAAGGAATCGATTTTTTTCAATGTAGACGAAACGCGCGTCTGGCGTATAAAATTATAATCCTGGTACTTTTGATACTATTTACACCACTGGGTCGATGCCACTGCTGGTGGACGTTTCGTCCCCGAGGGTATCACCAGCCCAGTAGTCAGCACTTCGGTGTTGACATGAATATCAATTATATGGTCATTTTTATAAATTTTCTGTTTACAAAACTTTGAATTATTCAAAAAACTAAGGATTTTCTTACCCCAGGAGTAGATTACCTTAGCCGTATTTGGCACAACTTTTTGGAATTTTGGGTCCTCAATGCTCTTCAACTTTGTATTTGTTTGGCTTTTTAACTATTTTGATCTGAGCGTCACTGATGAGTCTTATGTAGACGAAACGCGCGTCTGGCGTATAAAATTATAATCCTGGTACTTTTGATACTATTTACACCACTGGGTCGATGCCACTGCTGGTGGACGTTTCGTCCCCGAGGGTATCACCAGCCCAGTAGTCAGCACTTCGGTGTTGACATGAATATCAATTATATGGTCATTTTTATAAATTTTCTGTTTACAAAACTTTGAATTATTCAAAAAACTAAGGATTTTCTTACCCCAGGAGTAGATTACCTTAGCCGTATTTGGCACAACTTTTTGGAATTTTGGGTCCTCAATGCTCTTCAACTTTGTATTTGTTTGGCTTTTTAACTATTTTGATCTGAGCGTCACTGATGAGTCTTATGTAGACGAAACGCGCGTCTGGCGTATAAAATTATAATCCTGGTACTTTTGATACTATTCGACATTTTATTCCAATTTTAGATTCTTGATTAATGGAGAAACAACATCTAGGTAGAACAACATGTATCCTTTCCTTCACGGATCAAGTAAAACGAGTGAAGTTTGTTGTACAGGATTTAGATCTGATGAATATTTTTGCTTTTTCTGAGTGATATTTGATTTACTAAATATGGTATAATTACACAATGAAAATCCACCAATCTAGATAAATATCAGCTGCATTTGGCTAGAAACAGGAGTAATAGCTCGTCGAAGCTTGCATTATACCTGTTACTTTGTATCGTACAAAGTCAGCTGATATTTAAAGACACTAAACACTAATTGCTATTCATGTTTACCAGGTTTGATTGAACATACAATGTAATGGATACCTTAACGTCAAGCATGTATTTGTAAAAACGATATTTGAAACCCTTGCATTACTATTTTATGATTTTTTTTGGTAACTTTCGTGAGATTCCTATCCGCACTCAAATTAGTAAAAACATGTTGCATTTCCATATTGCAGAGACAATTTTAAGCATTTTTATATCATATTTAACTTTATATCTATTTTGAAACATACTCATTATAATCAAATATGTCTAGATACACTTCAATGCACATCTCGTAATGGGACATGTCAAGCTTCGTGTGGAGAAAACGAAAACGCTACAGACACTGCTTGCTGTAATGGATTGAAATGTTGTGAAATGCCACTGTGTACTGGTATGTAAAATCTATAATTATCGTGGATTGGTTAAATGTTGTAAAATGTGTACGGATGTGTTAGACCTAAAATTGTCTTCTTAAATTTAGGCGAAAGATTCTAAACTTTCAAAGGAATAGTCAAACTCATAAGTCGAAAACAAACTGACAATGCCATCGCAAAAAAAAATAAAAGACGAAAAGACAAACAACACAAATTACAACATAGAAAAGTAACGACTCAAGCACACAAACCCAAATAAAGGGGGTGAACTCAAGTGTTCAGGAAAAGTGAGCAGGTCCTGCTTAACATGTGGCACCCGTCGTGTTGCTCATGTAAATACAAACCCGGTGATAAAATACTTAAAGAGAAACAAGACATCCTGCAACAATTGAAGTATAATTTTATGTAACACGTGACCTTCAAAATATAAATTAGTAACATCTTTAAACCTTACTGGCTCATTCAAAGAATCATGTCAAAATGTTACATGCTATCATAATCCGAGAGATAATGCAGAACGACAAAGAAACAAATAATAAAAAAATACATGAACAAAGTGTATGTCTGTGTGTACGTGGTATTAATTGAGGAGCCGAAGGATCTATTTCGGGACGTGGGGATTAGGTTTTTATTTTCACGGGAATTCTGGATTTACCCTTATCGGGACTCATGAATAAACGATTTTTGGGGATCCGGTAAAGAAAGCTTTATTTATTCGGAATTCTGGATGATATCCCATCCTACTTCCCCTCTTTAATAATTTTGTAATACATATAAGACCTGCATCTTATGTAAGATTTGTTTTAACAGATGACACAAACTGTAATTGTAAAACAGAATGCGATGGAGTAATTGAAGGACACGACAGAGGTGGATTTTGTTGTAATAATTTGAAATGTTGTAAGCCTTGTACTGGTGAGTCATTATATCATTGAAATATTAGTAGTAGTTGTTTTCTCAATTTTCAGACATTTTTTCCAATTTTAAGATTCTTGGTTAAACAACATCTAGCTATAATAAACTGTATCCTTGCCTTCACAGAGATAGTAGAACGAGTGTAGTGTTTTTTGCAGGATTTAGATCTGATAATGATTTTTTTACTTTTTCTTAGTGATATTGGATATAAAAAATAGGGTATTACACAATGGAAATTCATCAATCTAATTGAAATATCGATCAATCGTAACTTACGTCGAAGAGCTCATACTTATATGAGTATAAAGAAATCAGAGAATGATATACATTTTAATTAGACTGGTATGAAGTGTTATTTCATTTTCTAGCGCCGGGTCAATACTGCTGCTGATCGATTATTAGCAGAAACCTGTATATGTCTCTGTTATTAGTCCTCAGTGGTATAGTTAGCCCAATAGTCGCTGTTTCGCCATACTTCTTTCGCTTTCATCCTTCGCGTGACTTTTTACCCTTGAAGGCTGAAACGCGAGAACGGGAACTAGACGCATACATATACATAGTTTCCATTTCGTGGTTTGGATGTTTTGAAGAAGACACTTGTCGCGATATTCTATGGAGTCCCCTCAATATGACATGTGGTATGTTGTGGTTGACTATGACATCAAAGAGTTTATAAAATCTGTTGATTATTGCACACAGGAGTTGACAACAAGTTATCCACAACCAATCACCCACCCACACCCACACAGAGGACGAAAAAGAACTAATTGTTTTAAAAAATAAAGAATACAAATGTTCCAAAATTAGAGTTTAGAATTGTTAACTTGTACATTCTTGATTAAGATTCGTCACAGAAGTTTGTACTACCTTTATATTTAACAGGGGTATGTGGTGGGAATTTCACAGAACTGACTGGAAGTTTTTCATCAACAAATTATCCATGCAACTATCCCACTGATCAAGACTGCTTTTATATAATTAGTGTTCCTGTTGGTCACACGGTAACGCTAACCTTTAGAACGTTTTTCCTGGAACCTCCAGCGTTAATCGAATTTGATATTGTAGATGTACGTATTTAGAATATTTTCGATAATTTCGATTTGACTCTTACTACATATAATATTTTTATGGGCAAAATCGTGTTCTATGCTTCAAAACACACGCACTGCTTGTAATTGTACTCTTAATGGTGAAAGAAATAAGTAATGGGTAACGAGAGATTTGGAGTAGAGATAATGAAGACTATCAGATCTGGACTCTCAGCTCCCATAATTTTATTCAGTACAAGCCCTGATATCAACAAGTTAATTCCTCAAAGACGAAATTCAAAGAAAATAAACAAGTAACTAATAAAGTCAAACGTGAATGAGGTTTCGGATTTGGACAGGATAACTCAAACCTTCTACTTTTGTTATCATGACGTAAATACACAAGTACGATTAAAGATATACTTTTACTGCTTTTAACGGGTGTTAGTTATATATTAGATGAAATGTCGGTTGCATCAAGAATGATAACTATTCATATTGTCTCTTACATTTATTCCAAATCAAAGATATATGACGGAGAAAGTGTAAACGATCCGTTATTGCTTCATCTTACCGGAGGACCGCTTAACGGAACAACAGTGCAATCGACGGCAAACAAGGTGTTGGTTCGTTTCCAGTCTGATTTCTTAGGAGACTTCCCCGGTTTCGATGTCAATTACATAGCAACCATTACAGGTATGCGTATTTTTAAACACCAACTAAATCTATCAATCCATTTAGTTAAGGTATCTTTCGAATCAAGAATATGCAGGTGCGTGTTAAGACTTAAGAATGAATGTACTACTGTAGAAGGTCAAGCTATGAATATAAGACAAAAACTATTGTTATATCATTTCTGCTCTAAGGACTTCATAGATATGAAATAACTACGCATAGTCTAAAAAATATATATATTCATACAAGACTCAGAAACGGATAGAATGTGAGACTGTACCGAGCACTTTCAAACTGTTTTGATCCGATTTCAAATAAAATTCATATTTTGAGACATTGGATCGTTGTTGTCTTTTATTTATAATACGTTAACTCTTAAAATTGGCCCACATGATTATTTTTGGTAAAAATTTAATTTTTTTTTATTATGATTGACTGATTGATTGATTGGTGTTAAACACCACTTTCAGGACTATATGCTTTATCATGGCGGTCAGTTTTCTTTATTGATGGAGGAAAGAGTGCACGGAGAGAATCACTGACCATCGGCAAGAAAATTGGAAGTCCTAATATATAGATTCGAGTCGAACGCCCCTGCCACGTGCGGAGTTCGAACGCACAACCTCAGTGTTGACAGGCTAGCGATACAGTATATGAACGTCTTAGACCACTGGGCCACTGATGCCCTCTTGTGAATTTGAAGTAGACGACGTAAAATTCCCTCAAATCTGTATTCTTTCAGGATGTCACATATAAAACACTATACGAAAACACATTACCATCGTCACAAACATTTCTTTGTGTCTGCTGATTGATACTTTAGTCTGGGATAACATGATTTATATATTAGTTGTTATTGGCTTTGAACCGTCCGTCAGTACCTGCGAGTACTCTTGTTTCGATTTTTATAGTTTGTTCTTATGTTGTGTTGTTACACCACTGTGTCTGTGGTTAGTGGGGGGGTTGAGCGCTCACAAACATTTTAAACTCGTCACATACCTTATATGCATGTCCCAAGTCAGGAGCCTATAGTTCAGTGTTTGTCGTTGGTTCATGTCTGTTATATTTGTTTTTCGTTCACTGTTGCTTTAAATTAGGCCGTTGGTTTCCTCGTTTGAATTGTTTAACATTTTTCAAGTCCGGGCCTTCTATAGCAGACTATTCGGTATGGGTTTTCTCATTGTTGTTTGTTTGTTAGTTTTTTTTATTTTGTTGACCATTATGAATATTTCTGTCACATTTTGACATCAATGAAAATATTCTTTACTGGAGCGCTTTTCAGAAACGCGACTGCTTCCACTAGTGGAATAGGAATTCTTGACCCTTTCGGGATACCAAAATTTTTGATGAGGATTCACCATCTTGCTCAATCTAGTGTTTTGTGAAACTTATATTCAATACTAACTAACGGCAACTTTCCACGAGATAATAAAAGTGAGACATTTCAAAATATTGTGCAATTTGTATTTAATTTGTATATTTCAAAAACTCCGAAACATTGTTAATCAACGTCTGATTTAAAGTCAAGTGTATTGCAACCGCTGTTTCGAGGCTTTTGTATATCCATTTAATTTTGTTTTTTCACTATTTCAGGCTAGTCTTACCACAGTGAGTTGAAAAGAAATTCAATAGTTTCAAATACTAAATCAATAAATTTGATCAATGCTGAACATTTGTTTCTTTTTGTGTTGACTGTGGTAGGTAGATATTTGAATTGCAGACAGTGAAAATACGATTCCACTTTTTTTCAAGCAAAAATAACCGTAGCATAAAAATTTGTTTTATACTACAGTTTAAAGCTTGACGAAATCGTTATCGAACTAAGAAAAGAATTCAGTCCAACATGTGCCACTAGCCACAACAATTGAAGAGGTTTCCGACAAGTTCCTGAGACATGAAAATCTGTCAGTGGATACAAAAATGTTTTTTTTTGTTTTTTTTTATCGCAACCCTCTCCCCTTTTCGATAAATTGGGTTATAAACACAAGGCACATGCAATAACATACAGTAAATATCAGTCCTTTCCAATTGTGTGCTTTCACATTCTTGTCCAATGTTTAGGTGGGGGGTGGCGCTCAATAGTATTGTTAACACCGCCACATTCTTCTTTTGCATGTTCCAAGTCAGGAGCTTCAGTAGTTTTCGTTGGTTGCTGTCTGTCATAAGTGTTTTTCTTTTAATGTTATAACTTAAGCTAGCTCTTTAGTTTTATTTTTTTTTAAATACTGTTTCATCTTTTGACTTTCGGGACGTTTTATAGCTGACCAAATGGTTTTGGTATTACTCATTTCTTCTTTTGTAAGATATTATTATAGTTTAAACTATTACTTTAAAGTGAAGGCAGATGCACTTTTCTGGATTTACCTTCATCCGGAAAGCTTAAACCCAAATATTCAAAAGACAATCCAGAATACGCGACGATCTATATGACCATTATCAACATTAAAAGAGTATTTAAACTCATCTAACTTTGCCTGAAGTGATAGAACCTTAGTTTCTTAATCATTTCATAATGTATTACCGGAAAAGTATGTTATAAATCATATCGGTACAGAAGCACTGACTACAGAGTATAATCAGCTCACTGTAGTCATATGATTTATAACATACCTCAATAGAATAACAGTTGCACATTTTACATATCCTAGCGTTTCTGTTTACATTTAAAAAACCTTCCAGTTTCAATGTTCAAGTTATGTGCATGTAAACGGTACTCGCTTATTAATGGTTTATATCTAAAATTAACAGGTCTACTAAAATAAAACTGCAAACCATGTCTGTCATATATGTTTCTGTAAAACTTACATTAAGAAGACTCCTAAAAAATGACATTGCTTCATAACAATTTTTCAGAATACAATTGTCAGTTTTTAACAATTTACACGATTATTTCATCATTTTACAGTACCTCTGTACATACAATGGAAGTCTACCTAGTTTAAAAATACACCATGTAATTTGTTGTACTTTTTTTTACTTTCAAAATCCTTTAAGTGAAGCGTTTCAATGTCAATTTCTTTATGATATCCCCACACTTCACTACCACAATATCATAAGTTGATTTCTGTTTTATTGGTGATATAATGGATACATATAAAAATTAGGAGACGTAGTATGATTTCCAATGAGACAACTCTTCAACCAGAGTTGAATTGACGACAATATGAGCAATAATAGGTCACCGTAAGACTTCAAAGAAAGAGAAAAACACAAACCGTGTAGTAAGCTATAAAGGCACCGACATAGAATATGTAAAATAATTCAAACGATAAAACAAACAGTCTAATTTATAACAATACATTTTACGAAAAACAATTATGTCAAACAGGAACCAACGACAACCACTTAATTACAGGTTCCTGACTTTGGACAGACAAGCAAAGAAAGTGGCGGAGTTAAACATGTTTTTGAGCGCTCAACCCTCTCCTAACCTGGGACAGTGATGTGTGTATGTCAACAGTCCAACAATTTGTGAACAGATATATCATGTTATGATGGGGTATTTGCAAAAAATACCAGTCAAGGGAAATTCGGTCCCAAGACTGGTATTTTTCGCAGATATACCCTCCATAACATGATACATCTGTTGAATTACACCGAATAGATTTGGATTAAAACTCTCTGTACAGATATTTTTTTTTACTTGAAAGCTGTTATTCATTAACATGTTTATACGTAATTTTGAGGATAAGAGGATATTATCATAGAACCGCGGGAATTATACATGTACTAATACGCGTTAGCTCGCTTTTTTATGTAACGTCATATCCGAAAAAAATTGGCGGGAAGATGTTCGAGAGGGTAAAAAAGGAATATCCAAAATAGCAAATACCATGGTATTTGAGGCAAATTCACCGGCAGTGGCGATAAACATGCAAATGCGTTTGAAATGAGAAAAAAATGTTAGAATATGCGAAAAATACACTGGCTACCAACCAATCAAAATCCATCATTCTTATATAAGGTGTAATTAAATATAAAAACTGTCCCTAAAATAAAAGACAGTAGTTTACCGATATTCTATCTCGTAAATTGATTAGGAAAAATCAAATCAAGGTTAAAAAAACGAAGGAATCTCGTATTTATCGCATGGACTTGAAAAGGCGCCAGACCGGGTGAGTAGACAAGGTAAGCGTCTCCTGCTATGCGTGGTCTTAGTTTATCCCATATTGAACTAGAGTACAACTGGAAGACAAAATCGACAAAATTGGAACTTCTCCAATAATGCTTAAATGTTGAGTGAGAAAAGTAATCGATTTATAAATATCCCAAAATGGACCAGTTCACTTGAGAAGAATAAAGCTCTTCGTGCCAACACCATTTCTGCAAAATGGTCTGACTAGTCAATAAATAGATGGCGATAGGGTTCAAACATTAAAAAAATCAAAACATATCAAAATCATTTGATATATTCTTCGTATATAAATATTGACTAATTTGAAATATTAGATTTTCATATAAATGATAGTTACTTCCGTTATGTGCTGATAGATTGATGTCTATATCTACTCAACCGACGGAGTTTAGTGTTGATTTTTTATTCAACTTGAAGAAACCTTGTGTAAACAGTTTCGGATTATTGAACCAATTACATTTCCCCTTTTCTGTATGGATTTGATTGGTTTGCCATCTATTGTCTCCCATTGTCCCGATATGTTGGGCCTTCTTCGATTCGTCCAACTCGGGTTGACTCGAGTCATAAAATAATGCGCATGTGCGCAACCTTCCCGAATCGAAGTGAAAACTCAACTCGAGTTGACTCTCAAAATGGAAGATATGAATATAGCAGCAGTGGTCAATTTTCTTTTAATGGACGTCGACAATAAACTTTATGGTCAAATAAGTAACATAATTGAATTTTAAAATTTCCATCTTTAATCATTTCCAGTTCTTATCTTGGCCCGTTGTCTTCTTAGTAAAGGTAATGTATTTTCGCATTCACATTTTACTCTTAGCAACTCAAAATCCCGATAAATATATTTTTTTCTGTTCTACTGATAAACACCACCGACAGTATTTACACACGAACAATATTTATTTAATGCCGCAAACACTATAAAAAATATAGTTCACTTAACAGCCCCTTCCTTTGGATGTATTTTGTAAAATTTCAGTTTATTTGTATTATACTCTTCTTTGCTATTTTGGTTTGTCGCCATTTTGAAACTCTACTTATACTGCCCCAACCCAGGGTTGATGTCGACACATTTAGGACATTTTCTGACCGATCCTGCAAACGAATTGCCATTATTATTCATCATGACTGGTGGTAAAAGACACCATTAACCGACTGTGACATAATATCGTGGCGCTTGATGTGCGCATAAACTATAGAGGGGCACAACACATTCTGATTTATTACCTTTGGTAGATGAAGTTAAGGGTACATTGAGTATACATATGTTTGCGATGTTATAGCCATTGATTATGGTTTACGCAGTTGGGTAGTGTTTAAGCACGTTTGTTTAGAGAAAACAAATAGTCTATGTTTTTAGAATCCAACCCATTCTTCAGATAATTAACATAAGTAATGTTAAGTAATGGAAATGGTGCAAGTTATTGTATGGTGTTAGATTACACCTTTGTTACATAATGCGAAATGAATAAGCGAAGTATCATAAGAAAATAGCACATAACAGATAAAAATTGATATGTTTTGCCCTAAATGATTTACAGTATTTTTGCGGTAGATTGATATTTGTAAAAAATGAGAGACATATTTGAACTTCGTGAATAATGAAAAAATGTAAGCGAAATGGATAATTGATATAAAATGAAAACTAGCATTAAAGTAAAATGGAAATTTTTTACATAAACTCTTGTGAGGTTTGCCAACATATATTACAATAATAAGAAGAAAATAAATAATTTAGGAGTTAAAAAAGAGTCTTAATAATGTGTTTTGTTCATCAATAAGCATAGAAAATTTTTTTGAATTGTTTTATTTTTCTAAGATGTAAGTAAGCCAAGTTAAGTTTTAAACGAATTAGAATAAATAAAATCTCAACATACACATTTAGTCATATTGAAATGTATAAAAAGGAAAGGCAGTAGGTTGATGAAGTTTTAAAGAAAAGAAAAAATATATGTATGTATAAAAAAGAAAGGAAAGATTATGATGAGATAAACGATATGCTATTGATGGAAATAATTCAAAAGATTAAAAGGAACGACTTTTTTTTCCACAACAAAATGTTGGTGCAAATAGTAAAATATAGGCATGAACAAATTGCGCATGACGTACTTAAAATTTTATCAATGGAATCTGCAGGGTTTTTTTTTAAGAGTGATGAAAATAAATATGCCGTCTATTAATAGTGTTAAGATTAAGTCATAAAAGCTAAAGTTAAAGAAATAAAAGTACCACATTTTGTAACAAAGTAACTTGCATATATGAGTTTTAACGCTTTTTTTATAGGTATCATATAGGTGTAACTAAGGTTACATAAAATGATCGAGTTAACTTATTTGATTGTAAAATTATATGAAAATGTATATCTTTAGTCATGTATAAATAAACATATCTTGTTAAATTATGTAGAATTCTCAAAATTGCAGATGAAGTATACAACATTTTTTTTTCCTTTTGTTCTATCCAGATAATTAGATATTTAAGAGAACGCATACATAGAAATTGTTTACTAAATTTTGCTAGGCTTGAATAACCAAGTGAACTAAGGGCGATTAAACAAACCATCGATACTTTAATTGATAAATTGAAGAAATTCTAGGGGAATTAAAACGATAATGGATTTCCAAATTGGGGAGTAGGTTTATCCGTGGGTTTAAGTGCGATCTTCATTGCAATAGCCATATTTTTGTACTGTCCATTTATTAAGAGTATATCTTGGTTAGCCAAACAGAAAGGTGTGAATTTTGGTTCTAATGCCACGAACGATGGGTTCAAAATGGTGTCAACTCAATTGGTCGGGATAGATGCTACTGCTTTCAGAGAGATGTCTTCCTCTGCACCATTGGTCAGGGACGCAACTAAACTGAAGACCGATGCTAATAGTCTTTTGAGAAAGATGTACTCAGATCTAGATACGTCAACAACTTAAGTAATGGGGCTAGATTGTAAACCTTACAACGTTGATGACCGGATTCACTAGCAGATGACGTATACCGTGTAAATAAATTAGAGAAATACTATGAACTGTGTATATAGAATGGACCGACACTTGTTCAAAGAATTGCGTACTTTCCGGAAATTGATGAACAATATGCTATGATGGTGACGGGAAAAATAATGAACTATATATATCAAGATCTTGAACTTTCCGAATTATATGAACTCTATATATCGAGATATTGAACTTTACAAATTATATGAACTCCATATATCCAGATATTGAACTTTCCGAATTTTATGAAATATATATGTAATGCTGGTAAGGAAAACTTAACAAGGAAGCTACAGAAATTATAAACGCATAAATGAAGGATAACTTTTTAACCGAACTTTCGTCCTTATTGGCCTTATTGGAGAAAACAATATTTAACAAGGTGTAATCCAATCTAACATAAATGATACAAGTACATTAATTCACTTACCATCTTAATTTACTCAGTCAGGACAGACGAATTATACCACTATATAATTACGTGTCCGTGTGACAAGTTATTGGACTTTCGAACAATTTAACGTTAGAGACAATTTGTGAACATTCGAATATTTAAACTTTAGAAACATTCTGACTTTGTAATTACATAATAATATTCATTTATCCATTTACTGACTTCGTTATACGGACGCCCAACTTGCAAAGATTTTACTGCCGAACGTAAAATACCCAGGAATCACCATACTTATTTTAAACCCCCGTATTTCCTTTTTATCTAAATCTTCCACTACTTTATTATATATAGGATATTTCTCGATTTTGTTTTGTAAGGTTTAAAGAAACTACAGAACTGCATAATTCCTCCGTGGGAATCGGATCCAGATTTTACTTGCCCACTGTTACAAACTATTCATTTAATTGCTTCTCAAGATTCGAATCCCTCCGCGATTTTGGATTGAATACCCGGAGTGATATTAGTATTATTTTAATAGATAACTAGAACACACCCGCGAAATCGCGGCATATGCAGCTAGTAAACTGTTGTAGGGGGAATTTTTGTAAAAGTTATTATGACTGGAGAATTTCATATAAGGTATCAAAAGCCCTCTCCCTTTTTTTCAAAGTCTGTTATGTGTTTCCTTTCTGTTAAATTCAATTATTTTCGTGTTTGTCAACGTAATCTGTACGATAAATTACGTTTGAAGTTGGATTCATAACAAACTGGACATATATATATTATAGTTAAGGTGGTACCTAACACTACAGGGAGATAACTCTGTAAAGTCAGCTAAACGTTTTGATTACGTTGTGTTGTAAATGGAATATTAAAAGCTTCTCAATGATCAAAATTGGTATTTGTCAAACTGCTATATAACCAGTGTAATTTTTCTGACAAAACGGTTGGTTCAAAATTTTTGAAATTTTTATATTTTTATTTAAGGGTCAAAGTAAATAGTTTGTAAAAAATTTTTGAAAATTAAACGAGCCAAATTAATTTTAGTGAAAGTGTTGGGTACCACCTTAATTGCTATTAATAAGTATTGCAATATGCATTGTGTTTAAATGCAATATCAGTATTTAGTTCTACTATAATCTTCAATCAATCCTAATTCTATCTTACTTTTGAGATATAGTTTTTCATATATGACGACATTTTTCTGCTGTTTCAGAAATTTCATATATTCAAATGTGACGTAATTTTTAATGCCTTTTCACCATCGTATGTGACGTCATTTTCATAATTTACTGCGTTGACGCCTGGAATGAGTCGGGTGTGTCTATTCTGTGTTATGTATTCGTGTTTGTTTTATGTAATGAGTTAATACTTCAGTTTCATTATGTATATCTGTTATATTCATTTGATAAAATTTACTGTTTGCAATAGCATTAATTGTTCTAAATAATAAGGATGTTCTTATCCCAAGCATAGAAACATAGCCGTATTTGACACAACCTTTTTCAACTTTTGATCTTCAGTGCTGTACAACTTTGTACTTTTTTTCGCTTTCGATCTTTTATATCTGGGCGTCACTGGTGAGTCTTGTGTGGACGAGGCGCGTTTTTGGCGTATTGAATTTTAAACCTGATGCTTTTTGTTATTCATTAATCATGTGTTTCTTTGTCTAATACGTTCTCCTATTTATTTATATTGTAGTCCTGTAATATTATGTTGTCATTTCAATGTTATATTTAACATTGCCATTAAAGTGCGAGGTTTGGCATGCCACAAAACCAGGTTCAACCCACCATTTTTTCCTTTAAAAATGTCCTGTACCAAGTCAGGAATATGGCCATTGTTATATTATAGTTCGTTTCTATGTGTGTTACAATTTAACGTTGCGTCGTTTGTTTTCTCTTATTTTAGAGTGTAAATTGACATTGCGATAAGACGTGTCACGGTACTTGTCTATCCCAAATTCATGTATTTGGTTTTGATGTTATATTTGTTATTCTCGATGGATTTTGTCTGATGCTTGGTCCGTTTCTGTGTGTGTTACATTGTAGTGTTGTGTCGGTGTTCTCTTATATTTATGCGTTTCCCTCAGTTTTAGTTTGTTTCCCCGATTTTGTTTTTTGTCCATGGATTTATGAGTTTGAACAGCGGTATACTACTGTTGCCTTTATTTCTGGCCTTTTAACACAATTATTTTCACCTTTGCTACAATGCATTTTTTTTTTATAAAAGTCAAATAAAATTAGAAATTTGCACCGCTTCAAGCATGAAATAAATGAAACTGCTTATAGACCATTATTATTCTAATAAAATATGCTTCTAGGAAAATCCATCAGTGCTTTTCCTTTTGAGAGCCCTATTAACATGCCATTGGTAGGATTTGAATCTCGTATAAATGACTACACGGAACTGAGAAAAAATCTTAAAGGTTTCAACAGACGAAGAAATTCATTAAACACATTTAAACCTAACAAGTTGTTATCGTTGGCTATTGTTCTTGTAGGATCAATGGAATTAGTTTCTTAATGCTAACAGTATTGAAGACTGGCTTTCTCATTTTGATAGATCACAAGTCTAAATTGTACACACGTTAAGATAGTCGGTAAGATAAATTCGTTACATAGTGTGCTAGTGACGTAATGTCATTAATATATTAAGTTGGCATGTAAAAAGGGTCTACATTCTTAGAAGTCAAGGCTATGGTAAATGTTAGGACTAGAGTTCTGGTCTAAAGGTTTCAAAAATTTCTTAACCCCTGTATATACATGTAAATATGCTCTACTTCCTATAATTGTGATTTAATGTTTATCCATATTTGTTTGTTTGTTTGTGTCTATTTTTTCTATGTTTGACCGTCTGCATAAAATATAAATCTTAATAAATATACTTGTACAGGTTTTTATCTTAATTTTTGGTTATTATTTAATTATTTTCCATGAATGGAAGCACTGTCTAGCGTAGTCAGCATGAATTTCCTTGCTTCCAAACCTGTAGATTCTGCACAACTTAAGGTTCACATATGCAAAGTGCGTTTGAACTTTCAAAATAGTTTTAATGATTGATTGTTGTTTGCGTAATGTTCCATGCCAAATAGTTTGTAGTTTTAAGGCTCTTGACTTAAACTGCAGTATGAATAGTTCTAATGCGCTCTTTCATCTTTTTAGCACAGAAATATATAATACTTATGTCCACATTTTCATATGGTGTATTTTTGTAAATTTTTACACAAGGAATAAATATAGTAAGTTATCTCAGTGAATAAAAAGTTTAGATAAAATCCAAGCACTTTATATTTGGTTGCAATTTCGTAAATTGTGAGGAACTAAAATCTTTAACTGAAACTTGAAAATAAATCAATTTGGAATGACAAATATACCTACATACGAGGTTTCATTATCCTTGCAAAAAAATATGTTTTTCTAAATTGTTTATATTTGAACAAAATTAAAAAAAAAATTACCACAGTTTTGACATTGGGAAGTTATTTGGAATACATTTACCTTTAAATCAACTTTCATTCAAATCTTAACACAATCAGATTTTTCTCACAATTGTAATATTTAAACGAAAAGAAAATTTTATCTCGTACTTGACGCTGAATTAATTTTGAATAGCTATAGCATAGTAATATTTTTATCAAAGGTTTTTGAAGGGCCATATTAATCTTATTCACCATTTTTTGTAGATTACTTTACAAAATTATGTTTTTCTAAAAATTGTGATCTAAAAAGAAAGGAACATTTTTTTTACAATAATATTGTCAGCATTTCGCATTTCACATGTAAAGAAATTTCCTTTCAACAATATTATTACAGTGCATAAAATTAATTAATAATCACTTGCAGCAAGCTAGATTTATTGAACAACATAAAGGTGTTGATCGACATGAACTGATGGTCCTAAACATTTGTTAATTTTTACCAAAAGCTAAGTTTGAATGACCATTAATATTTTCACAACAATATTAATATTTTGCAGTTTTTGTCTCGCCTGCGACAAAAGTTCCAAAATGCATGACATAGCGATTACAATATAACGAAGGCGAAAGTAAACTATTTGCAAAAAGTCTAATATTTCAGAAGGTAAAAGAAATGGGTGCTTCATACTTTTTATGCAGAGACCTTATACTACTAATTGTCTGTCCGTCATATGTTCATTGTCCTTGCAAAAAAATCATTTTCATGGTTCCGGACTGCTTAAAAGAATGTATAGTTTTTGTCTTGCCTTTCAACGGAAATCGCAGCATACGAGACATAGGAATTACAATATGGTGACGGCGTAAACTACATGTATAGAGCTTTATATTTCAAAAAGTAAATATCCTGTATGTTGATGCCTTATGTTACATCTGCAATCTGTCTGTTGTCCTTGACCTTATTATTTATGGTTCAGCGACTGCTTAAAACAATGACTTTTTTTGTCAGGTGTGATACTCCCCTTCCAATAAGTAATATAATAACTATATTTGTAAAATGGGATCTTTGCAGGGTCTAAATTTCCGTCAGATATAAGCAGATTTTTTACTAATGCAGTATCTTAAATACTAAACGCAATAGTTTATATGGTGTGTGGAATGGTTGTTATGTGTACATGTCTGACTGGCAGATTTCATTTGACCTCGACGCCATTTTATGGTTTATCGATGTATTACTTCCGAACAGCGGTATACTACTGTTGCCTTTATTTATTCAGCCCATTTTTGCTTATTTAGCATTAACTATAACACATAGAACGGAACAGTGAACACTTTCTACAAATAACCCAACATGGCGGAAATGTCATCTGACTTCTTGTTGTTATTGTCCATCAATTAAAAGATCAACACTTACAACAGATTACAAATGACTGGTTTGCTAAAGGGGGATAAGAATGATAGACATTGATATGTTTATCAAATTCATACACATAAGTTGGATAATAAAATCATACGATAATAAAAATGATAATTTGAATAGAATGGGAAAAAAATTGATAGTTTTTAAAATAAATCTTAAAGGAATAAATGATATAGATACTATAAAAATACTAAAAAATACTATAAAAACGCTATTTCGCGTATCAAACATAAACTAAAAGAACTAGGCAAGGAATTTGTTTTTGTCCCAGCTGATAAAGCTGCTAACAATATCATTATTGTTTGACGTAAATTTTATACTGAGGTTCTGCTAAAGGAAATCACGAATTCGCCAATATTCCAACTGACTTCATGTTCAGAAAACGATATCTGTAACAAACACAAACTTTTAGCTACTTCCTTAAAAGCAAAACCAAATACAATGAAAGTCCCAACTATGTACTGGCTTCCGAAGCTACACAAAACAGCTTACAAATATTGATTTATTTCATCTTCAAGCCATTGTTCCACTACTTATTTGTCTATTTTACTTACTAGTACACTTGGTACAATAAAAAAACTGATAATAAATTGTTCAAATAAGGTCTTTTAAAAATAGTGGAATTAATTGCTTTTGGAGTGTCGAAAACTCGTTGGACGTTCTTGATAAATTGCATGCATATATTTGTGATTTTGAATCTGTTCAAAGTTTTGATTTTTCTACCCTATATACCACTTTGCCTCATATTCTTATTAAGAAAATATTCACATCCCTAATTAATTGGGCATTTAAAAAGTCGGAATGAGTTACAAATTATGACTAAAATTATAAAGCCCCTTCGAAACAACATTTGATACAAAAATTTAACAATAATTTTAGATATTTGGATGATATATTGGCTCTAAATAATGACGAAATTCAGTATGTATACTAAAGAAATTTATCCTGTTGAAAGTACTTTAAATAAAGCTAATACTAACAATGACCACTGCCCTTTCCTCGATCTTGATATCTATATCCTTAACGGGAAGCTTAATACAAAAATTTGTGATAAAAGAGATGATTGTTCATTTCCTATCGTTAATTGTTAATTTTTAGATGGTGACGTTCCCTTGTCACCATCTTATGGTGTTTATATATCTCAACTTGTACGATTCGCTCGTGTATGTAACAATGTATTAGATTTTATCAAGAGAAATCTATGTTTTACTGAAAAATTCTTTCACCAGGGTTTTCGAAATCACAAACTAGTCAAAACATTTACTAAATTTTGTCATCGGTATAAGGAAATAATTCGTAACATAACCTAACATGCAGACATCTTATACGTAGGTTTCAACTCCCTCAGGCAAAGTTGGCTTTAGATGAATTTGGCTATTTATTTTAGGTATTTTTAACATATAGCTCTTCAACGATTTTCGGTACTTATACATCTTCGGATTTCAAATGTTTGGCTTTGAGCGTTCCTGATGAAGGTAAATCCAGAAAAGCGCTTCGGACGCAATAAATTATTAAACGTGTTGTTTTCCATTTTTTTCAGGTATTTCACATCCAATCTTTTATGGTAATATTCTTTACAAAGCATACACATGTCAGTATTCATCTCAAAAGCTAACAAAACCTTTAAACAGACTTATTAAGAAGGGATATAGTTCAGGTCATTAAAGATTGCATATTTTGGCTTTAATATTGATTCACTTATAGGTTCTTCGCACCGGAATTAAACACATTTATTATAAAACCAGTTGTTGGCATGACACGGATTATGTTCTTGTCATATATCTAATGATGGTATAATACTAAACCTCTTAAAGGAGGGTCTGGAGCTGGCATGTCAGTAACTGCTAGTAATCTGTTGTCATGTATGGGAAGACATAATCTTTCAATCAGTTTAATTGAGGTCTGGAGCTGGCATGTCAGTAACTGCTAGTAGTCTGTTGACATTTACGTATTATTGTCATTTTGTTTATTTTCTTTTGTTTCATATTCTGACATCGGACTCGGACTTCTCTTAAACTGAGTGTAACTGTGCGCATTAGTGCGGTTTTTTTTCTACATTTGCAAGGTATAGGGGAGGGTTGAGATATCAAAAAATATGTTTAACCCCGCCGCAATTTTGCGCCTGTCTCAAGTCAGGAGCCTCTGGCCTTTGTTAGTCTTGTGTGATTTTTAATTTTAGTTTCTTGTGTATAATTCGGAGTTAAGTATGACCTCCATTATGACTGAACTAGTATACATACTTTTTTAGGGGCCAGCTGAAGGACGCCCTAGGGGCGGAAGTTTCTAGCTACATTGAAGACCCATTGGTGGCCTTCGGCTGTTGTCTGCTCTATGGTCGGGTTTTTGTTGCATTCATTGACACATTCCCCATTTATTTTCTCAATTTTATTCCAAAAGTTTACAAGAATGTATCCAGAATTTATTGAAACTCTGTTTAGTGTGTAAGGAAGAGCATCAACATACCTACAAGACGTTCTGCAAATAGGAAGACAGTTTATATGGGGAAATCACTTCATCAGTCTTTTCTTGGAACAATGGGTAAAAAGCAACTGTTTTTTTTTTTATTTTTATCTATCATATCATTGATGAAAGAGTTCAAATCGCAGAGAAATTTATTCTATATGAACAGAAAAACAAACAGGATTGGATTAGGCAAATATTTTGCATTAATAAAATCAATACCAAAACATTAGCTTACTACAATTAGTCAAGATAAATCAATTAGAACTAATTTTAATATTCGTAAAACTATGAATAGTATAAAAATTATATCTTGCTTAACAAAAAAATTGATTCTGAAACTAGTAAAAAAATATTTATAATATTAACAAACAAGCCAGATAAACCAATAGAAATGATAACTTTGGAAAAATTGTTTTCCAAAACAACATTTCAAAGAAAATTGTTTTTCCTTTATATTTAACTACCTACCTAAGAAAGTTTTAGTGGAAATTAATTCACTTCATTCTGCCATGCAATGACTTTCATTCGTTTGATTAGTTTGAGCTTTCGATTTTGCGATAAGGGACTTTACGAGTTGTGTCTTTTGTTTATATACTTTTTACTAGCAAAATAGAATACTGTCAAATAATAGATTTTCATTTTAGTATAAAAGAAGACTATGAACCTTTTTTGTATATCTTGCAGTTACAATACTGATTTATATCAACAATTCTAGACCTACTACATTGCTTGGGCTTCAGTAAAACATGTAATTGTACGATATTTACAGTATGTATTTTACTAAAAGTAAATAATAAAAATATTTGATCAAAATTTACAAACATAGCACAAAGTATACTGAGGGAGCATGTTTGCCGCAATCGGGCGTGTACACGATAATTGCAAAAATATGTCCACGCACTTCAGATAGTAAATGTCTCATGATTACACAGTCAAAGCAATAGTTTTTGTTGTATGTTTCCCATTTGGTCCAATAGCTGTAATTGTAATATAAATCGTCATCCCATTGTACAATTTAACCTGGAGTGGGACATGCATCACGAGAAATCCATTTGTCGTCTCCTGCCACTGTACAATATCTGCTCCATTTAAAGCTGTTCCTACAGACACTTCATAGTACAAAATAAATGCAGAGATGAAATACGTATCCCAGCTTATGGTTAAAGTTCTGTTCGTTTCATTTTCAGACATTGTGATGGACTTCGTTTCTAAATATAAATGATACATTAATTCTTCCTGTATTCATTGAATGCAATTGTATTATAAACAAAACATCTTGAAGTGAGCACACGAGGAAAACTAAATATTTGAAATTAAAAATAATGATTGCCTTTATTTATCATTTTTCACATCGTTGAAAAGAACTTGCGCTAACTCGTCTTGTTTAACTTAGAAATGTAATAAGTATCAATTTCAATGGATGTCTTGTATAAAAAAAAAAGTAATAACACCAAAAAGTGTGCTTACGTTACTTTTAAAATTCGTTTAATTTGTAAACATGTAAATCAATTCTTTCACGATACAAAGCTGATAATCAAATACACCAGACGGTCCATTCAATCCCAAGTTGAAGATCATCGAAAACCACGAAAATTGGAAGATAAAATTTCCTAACATTTTTATGCATTGTTACTCGGTTATCAAAAATACAGATACATGTATGTCATAAACGTATAAATATTTTTCAAAAGAAATCAGGCCGTTACTTTTTTCTTTTGAATTTTTGGTACATCTTTCTTATCTTGTTGAAGAATGTTGTACGGCGATCTATTGTTGTTTACATCCACTCCCTTTGCTTTCTGGTGTATAGTTGTTTCTTTGAAAGTCGTACCAAATGTGTGCCTATAAGCATTTACAGAATGAGGCGATTGACATACCTGATACTTTCGGAACTATAGTTGACACAGACATATTTGTTGATACAGGTTGACTGGATAGGAATGCATTATTTATTGCTGAAACTCTGACTTCAAAGTGTCCATCATGCAAGTCTAGACCAGTCATACTACAGTACATATCACCGTCATGATCGTAAAGGATTGTCTTTGATACAGACACCGTCTTGTTCTGGTTTTCGAAATCAACCTTGAATAAAACATGTACATGTATATTCTGAGATAATGTGAGGATATTAATTCTTTTTAAAATTTTCTTTTGTTAACAGTATGATCTTGAATTTATTATTGTTTTGTCTATAATTACATGGTTTGGCATGCCACAAAACCAGGTTCAACCCACCATTTTTGTTTATTGAAATGTCCTGTACCAAGTCAGGAAAATGGCCATTGTTATATTATAGTTCGTTTCTGTTTTTGTTACATCTTAATGTTGTGTTTCTGTTGTGTCGTAGTTTCTCTTATATTTGATGTGTTTCCCTCAGTTTTAGTTTGTAACCCGGATTTGTTTTTTTTCTCAATTGATTTATGAATTTCGAACAGCGGTATACTACTGTTGCCTTTATTTATCAGAACATCACGATGTTTGTGGAAAAAAAAAACGCTTTGGAAAACGAATGAACATTGTTCATAAATCCAGTAACAATAAAAAATAAAATGACAATATATAAGAAAGGTGCACAATTTTTTCGTTGAAATCAAGACAATGGTTTACGATGAGTTTCAGACGAAAGACTCCTCTTGTGGGTACGGAAACGTGTAGTGTATCAAAAAAACACTCAAATTAAAAGATAAGAGAGTTGTTTCAAATGGTAAAATGTGAAAATAAAATCATGTATACAAGCCTGTAATTAAAAGGAATGTACCATACATTTTTTTTACAAACGTTCATCAGGTGTACACGGAACATAATGGAAAACAAACCAAATACATGAAATGATAGGTAGTATCAGAAACAAATGGAACTGTATTTCTTGATATCTTGGCCGACAGGAAAATTATTTCTTTAGATGAGATTTTCAAATAGAAGAAAGTATTCACTTACATGGAATGAATCTAAGCCTGATTTATCTTCAAAACCCATCCACTTCAGTCGCACAATAGAAGTATTTCCATGGAAGTTTTGTTTACTACTGTATTCCGTAATTGGTTGGTCCAGAATTTGAACTTGAGCGCTCTGTATAGAAGGAGGACTGTCTGATATTGTTACTCCGTCGGATGATTTCTTGGTGTGCAAGCCTGCCTTATTATGACACCTTAATGTCACATACACTTTCCTCGATGCCAATAAACTATGGTCAAATACTTTAGATACAGATGAAAGTTCTGTCGATATTCGGACAAACGCCTGGATCTCATTACCAAATTCACTAAAACCTACGAATAAATGTAATAATATCAGCAAAGATCTGAAATCTTCAACCTCAAAGTGGAAACTATAAACTCATCACTGACGAAGAAGTTAATATCAGTCTTTATGCTTATTTAAATATTTTAATCTGTATATGCAAAACGGAAAGCAAACATCTCTCACATTAACACTACTGAAATCCTGGACTTCATATATATTAATTCTCTGCTTTATGCCAGTACAATAATAAGGATAAGCAGGTAGGAAAAGCAGACATAGTCACAAGCTAACTGTATTTCATATTGGCAGGTATAGAAATGCTACGTCTAACCTATGGATGCATTGTTATCATTGTATCATAATTGTCAGGCTACCTTAAAGATCTTTAACGGCTTGGACAAAATTCAATTATTAAAAATATATTCTCTTAAAAAAAATACATGTTAGTGAACATTTGACGAAGAATATATGTATCTGATTCAAAGTAAAATCCCACAATGCTCATCCCTGTTGCTGTTGATGTTAATTGGAAGAGTTTACGCCAATACTTAGAAAACGGTGAGAAAACGTTAGAATCAAACAGATATTGAGTGTTTCAGAATGATTTTTTGGAATACATGTATGTCATTTTTTTGTGTCTTTTTACAGCAGTTTGTCTTACCAACAGCCCATTCACAATGCGATAATCCAGACTCTAAATCTTCTACCTTCCAGTTAGCAATGATTTCATCCGTGGTTTGACTGTCTATATCATATCCTGTATGAAAAGACAATAATAAGAATATTGGGGCCCTTTATAGCTTGTTGTTCGGTGTGAGCCAAGGCTCCGTGTTGAAGGCAGTACATTGACCTATAATGGTTTACTTTTATAAGTTGCTATTTAGATGGAGAGTTGTCTCATTTGCACGCACACCACATCTTCCTATATCTATATATATAGAATCTTCAATTGACAATGCAGTTTTGAAAACCCTCTAAATGTATCACTTGAGAAAAGTATACGTATACCTAGCACATAATTATATCAGTAGTGTATATCTTGTTTATAGATACTATTGAAATAACTCGAACTACTCATTTTACACACGTAACTGCGATTATACAACCACCCGTGGTTTTAGATTGATAAATTCATTGCATTCATACATTTTCTGTTAGATATAAGACATGTCTAAGCGATTAAGGTATACAGTATATTTTATTTACAACTGTAAATAGGAGTATTTTAAAAACTTTCATGTGCAATGTATACCTTATAAGGTCACCTCTTCAATATAGAACAATTGTAATGCGGGTTTGTTTCTGACTGATCAATCCATCACTAAAACTATTAACCTCATGTGTACGACGCTTTAAAGTTATTCAACAAATGTCACGAGATTACTATATCTTAATCAGATTTGAAAGGAAAATGTATTCAACAACTTCTTTTTATTAACAGTCCACTATTCATTTCAAGTTTAAATTAAATTTTTCGTTGAAGATTGAAGAAAAATCTAAAAATATCAACGATTGAAGATCTTTCTTTCATTCTTGACTAGATATCACAAAGAGTAATTGATAACATTCAAAAATTAAAATCCATAAGAATAAATGAAAGTCAGAATTACTAAAATATTCAGTAAAAAGAAACGTTTCTTGGCGTGAAAATAGCGATATGTCGTTGTTATAAGCACGATTTATTCAATTAATCATATGAAAACTAGCAACATAATTGCGTTTGCTTTCACATTAGGTCTAGACAGATATAAGTATTAATATCGATAGTCATGATTTCTAAAGAGTGTCTAAATTAAAAAAAACATCAAAATTATAATATTCGATCTTCCATTAGATTTACAATGTGTCCTTGTCCTTACCCAGAAGGTTTTGGCCCATTATTGCCTAAATTTTTGACCCAACTGTAGTATATTTTCTTCAAACTGATCAACTGGTACAACAGTTAAGCTCATTGCGTTCAAAAAAAGATTGTTAGTTGTGTAGTGAAATAAAAATAGAGCTAACCATCCAAATTGGTATAGTAAAAGACCAAAGCCTTCAGATTAATGACTGTAGGGTCTCTAAGAATTTAAATGTTACTGTTATTATGTTTTGTAACTGATCGAATTGCTTTCTTAGGTACTAACCAATTCCATCATAAATAAATTCTATATCAGGAGCTGTAAGATCAATAAAAAGGGCTTCTGCGGTTGCTACTGAAGACAACCCAGCACCATTGATGGCAATAACGGTTATGTGGACTTGAGATGTATGTGTTAATGTAATATTATAATTGTAGGCGAAGGTGTTCAGCCCAACACTTGTATATCTCTGTATTTCTGTGCTTCCTTCTTTGTAACCTATGAAATAATGAAATTAATATTAATTATGCATAAAAACGGATAGCATGCGTCACAATGATACAACTCAGCACATGAGTATTAAATTTAAATATTTCAGCATTAAAACACTATTAATAAGAACTAATATCTAATCATCTAATTAAGATACATTTACATGTCGAGCTGGTATTGTCTTCAAAGCTATTTCTGATTTTACCCTTTTATATGCTAGTAGCTATCCAATTTCTCATTAAAAAATGTGGATTTTTTTCTGCTTCAAAAGATGAAAACAAACATAAAACCAACAAATAAACTTACCAATCGCCCAGAGATATTCAACAATAGGACTTTCTTCATCAACAAAATGCCATGATGCGTGTATTGATGACCATCCATGAAGCCACACTGCGTGAGATAAAATGGGATAAGGATGTGTCCTAACATCAACAATTTCAACCTTAGAAAATTGAATTTTATCAATTAAAATGCCTGTTGTATCGTCCATGCTTCCATATGTTATATTTACGTCTTTATTCCTTGCGGTAAAGTAAAAGGTATGAGAATGCCAGGATACATCAATTTCAGAACCATGTTTGTCTTGTTTTTGGTACACAAGAAACACGTGTCTTTCATTTCCAAATTCAATATAACCTTCTTTTGTAGAAAGTACTGAATCTTCAAAGGGGACATGAGCAGTAAAAAAAATGACACTATAAAAGTTGTCTTTTTCTAAGTTATATAATGTCTGCAAAACACTTCCTCTGAGAAAAAGAAACGATCGACCATCCATAGCAATAGATTTGGAAGAGCCCACTACACAAATACAATCGTTATCAGAAGAATTCCAGTGATCTGGTTTTGAATATCCACAAATATTAGTAGTAGACATATTTAAAATGTCTACAAAATTATTATCACTGTCTTCAAATGATGGGTTCTTTATCATATTGTTTTCGGTAAACATTAACTGTACTGGTGTTGGTGGGGTTTCATCAATGGTAAAACCGTTCGATGTTGCAGTATCTGACACGTGACCCACAAAATCAACAGCATATACTTTACTGAAAATCTTGGCCCCTAAAAATAAAAAGGTATTCTATTTTAACCAATCATTTATACATATCATCTTCTCAAGCTATTAACTAGTATTGCACTTAAATGTGTATCATTATATTGAACTATGTTTTGATAAGATGAAAACATTAGTCAACCAAAAAATATGATCAATTATTTCATAAAGTTAAAGAATGTTACATAAATTTTCATTTAAAGGGCTCTATCTGAAATTGCTCAATTTATTTTGCCAGTATTGGTGTTATCTTTTGTGCTAATTTTCTTTTAATAACTTAAGGCAGACATTCTCCTTGTGAATCAATTTCTCGTGAAAGAGAGTTTAACTGCTTTCTAGATCGGCACGGAATACTAACACAACTAAATCATGGTTATATCTTGTAAATTTTACCTGAGTGTACTATAGAAGAGTTGATGGATTTTGATATTGATCTTTGAATACCAACATTTAGATAAGGCAGCACATCACAATCCGTTTCGGAGAATTCGGATTGCACACACCAGTAATACTTCCTTATTCCGGAATCGTGGTCTCCAAAACCATTCCAGGAAGCACTAACAAAGTGTGAAGTGTTTTGAAAATCTATTTCTATGTGTCCTAAGTAAATATATTATCAATAAATTTGATACATTGACAAACATTATATTTCTCATTGTACCAAAAAATAGTAAATATCTCCAAAAAGTGAAAAATTGAAAAATATTTTCTTTTTTAATAAAGAAAATAAATATTTAAGAAGTTAACTTGAGAACATAAAGATAAAAGAACTTATATTTTTATCGTTTCATTTTTATCATTTACTAAATGTTGTAATTGGACATGTGACCAATAAAAAAAGTCCTCTTTATGAAAACTGAAATTTCTTAAAATATAAAATAATTGTTGTTTACAAAATGCATTATCAATTTAACACGCAACGGTAAACAAACCTATGCCGTCATTTACAACTCCGACTGAAGGTTTATCAACATCTACAGTGAACCCATCCGATGACAATGTCAAGTGCTGTCCAGAATAACTATAACCAACCACATTAGAATAATACTTAACACCAGGTAACAGAGAGACTCGACTTATATTAACCGCTGAAACTGATCCTGGAATATCTATTTCAACTTTGTGTACGTCATGACCTAAAAGGAATGTGCATATTGGATAACATAGCATTTATCAATTACTATGAAAAAAGATGGTTGAGTTTTGAGAAAAATGTCTAGTTGAATGTTATCCATATGAACTTTTTCAAAAATTCAATGTTTTCCTAAATTAAAGAAATGTTATACATGAAAGCAGTCAGTTACAAAAACTACTGTTAGATAATTTCAGTAAAGAAAGAGATGTAGCAAAAATTACAAAAAGGCAGATTTTCCTGGATTATGAACCTATTCAAAGATCCTTCACCTATTGTCAAACATTTACTAATGCTATGGTACAAATCAGGAAGGGCATGCACTTGCATATGAATCCTTTAATGTAAAAACTGAATTTTTAATTTCTGAAGATAAAAACATCAGCCCATCCCAAAATTAAGCAATAAGACAAACCGTAATTAGCTTGTAACGAATTATAAAATAACAATTTACTAGTAAGTATAGAACATTATTCAAATATGTGAGTAAGTTAAGGAGATATATGTTTGTAAGACCCAACACAAATCAAACAAATGTGTTCATGCCTTCTTCAATAAAACATAAGTTTTTGTTTACCATTTTTAAAGTTTTTAATCTCCCTGAGTATAGAAAATATAGGGAAAAAATGTCGAAGGTAGAGGGTTTTTTCCAGGTACTACTTCTTCCTCCAGCAATAAATTGTAACAATGCTATGATATTACCAACGATGTGAAATGTGGCGTATACCACCAATAAACTAACTTCGGACATGAACAATTGTATGGTGCTGTTAAACTGGTTCTTAACTCTGTGTTTCATTGTGTCCTCTTCCTGATTATGCAATTTTTAACACCGATTAAGGGGGTACAGAACACCTAAGAAAAGATAACTCTTACTCATGGTCTGATTCTTTGCTGCGTTTTAAAATCATGTGCAATATGCAAGCTTTTAAAAGATCATGATCAGAATGTTTACATTATTGCTGCTGTACACCTATTGTTATTCATTTAATCTTTTAATCCATTTAAAGTTACTTATTTTCCATGAATGAATCTTTAAAGAGACATAATAGGGAGATTTCAGAGTGAAATAAATTGACCAACAGAAAACCAGGATGTTAGAAAAGGAGGGAAACAGAAAGGTCAAAGGACCATGATAACTATTTTCTTTTTTTACTTGCCAATGCCTAGGTCTTACATAAAATGAAATAAAGTACAAAAAGTCAAAACTATAAGGACGCTACCATTTGATTTTATGGGGGAGGGGAGGGCTAGAATTAAAAATGTTGTCCTGCATTTTTCTAGTTGTAATCATTGGGGAGGGAGGATTGGACCGGGATATTTTTTTAAGCTCAGGATTTCAGGATCCGGGAATTGTTTTTTTCGAATTTCGGGAGGTCAGGATTTAAATTTATTTTAACTCGGGATTTCGTGTTTTTAAGCCCTGGATTTCGGGATCAGGACCCCTCCTACCCTCCCTTATCTGACATCATTTTCCTGCATTTTTATTCTTCATTTTTTAGGGACCTTTATTTTCATTATTCAGTTTATCCTGATATTGTTTACATAATTGTAATCTGCTTGTTATGCCAAATTACTGTTCCTGCCTTTGTTTGCTCAAAAGCCTGTCTTGCCTTTTCTCAAATTTTATCCAAGCCCCCCTCCTCAAATGGTAGTTCCCTCTGACAATACAATTTTAATTTAATTTAACAAAATAAATAAATAAACCATAAAACAATTATACAATGCTTCTGTTCGTAGATCTCCGTACCAAATTGATTAAAATCAAAACTGAATTGACTCCACAATACTTATTTTTTAAAAACCATACCTGTAGTTTTTAATGAAATACACTATGCTTTTATGAGCTTAGTAATACACGTAGTAATGTTAAATACGTTATGAATAATTTTTAATTTTAAAATTTCTGGCATATTTTTAAAAAGTGCAATTGAATATTTTATTATATGATTTATATAAGTGTAAAAAGTTAGAAGATACCGAGGGGGATAATCAACCACCAGTACATTAATTACATGTCACAGAACAACGACAAAAAGAAGAGAAACAAACCTCCGATTCAGTCCACAAAACACTACACATTTTTATGCACTCTCACTTTCATCTGAATAAAAAAATACTTTCTAGTATCTTTTTTCAACAATTATCCTGACAGATGTAGAAAATAAACGGGTGTCTTCTATTCCGTCCGCAATTTTAGGGAAAGTAAAGTCTATATTTAGAATCATGGTTAAAACTGAAACTACACATGTATGGTATAAATAGAACATGTTATTTTTACTTTATCAAATTTAAATTTCGAGGGGATAGCAAAATTTGTTATTTTTCTTTTGTTGTGCTTTTGTCATGTTTGTGTATCTTTCCGAATTTTTAAATCAAATGCAATTTTGAAATAAATATAAAAAAGAAAGTGTGGTGTTTTTGCAAGTGACAAGTGAAAATGTTTCTTCTCAAGTTTCAATTCAAGATTATTACTGAATATAGTAATCATTCTCTATAATAATAAGGGGCCCAAAAAATAATGTGAAACTTGTTACTGCCATGCTTTTTTTTTTTACTAAAAACAGTTGTATTTAATTTTCATAACCTCTGCAGAAATACTAAAAAAGTTCTACGTTTAACGAACTAGATTTCACAGTATAAGGATTTTGCACAGTCAGCTCTATTTCATCTCTCATGAACCGTGGTTCTTTGCACGAATAGTTTTGTTCTTAAATTTTAAATTGTATATTTTTGAATCTGTGACCCAATAAAGTGAAAATCTTGATCATGTAAAGCAAGTGCCAACTTTAAAGCTTCTCCCTATGTATCATATATGTATTTTTGGCGTGTCATACTTTTAATTTCAACAGCTCGTATTTCAAATCAAATATCAGTTACATCCTTCTTTTTTTTTGGGGGGGGGGTATTGTTTTACCCCTGTCCGTCTGTCCTTCCGTCCATCCCATTATTGGTATATAGTTAATCGGCATAACTCCTCCTTCTGTTTGATTCCTAGGAAGTTTTCACTTTGCTGTCTGTTGAGTTGTGTAGTTAAGTATGTACATTGCGCTTCAATATAGAAACTATTCCTTTTTCAATCAATTTTATGTGACTACATGTCCATTATGTAATCCCTGTGCATGGAATGGGTTGACATGTCATAAAATGTGTCTATATTGTTGTATGGTCGATTGCAGCTTGTGTAATATGATTTTTTAAAATAAACATAAATTCATAACTACATAAAAGTCATCGCCCGTACAAGTGTTTCTTACCAAAAACACAATTATCATCCTCAAGGTCAAAGTTCAAGGTCACATGAAGGTCAAAATTTTAAGGAGTCTTACCACCTCATGATGATACATCCACATGCCAAAGATGTAAGGCCTAGGTCAAAAGGCGAAGAAGTTATGGCCTACAAGGTTGTGTTTTCCACGAAAAAAAAAGAACATAAAGTTGAACTTGAGGTCACATTTGAAACAAAAAGGTCATCATGATGCAAGACACTCAACCCAGTGATGATACATCCACATGCAAAATATATATAAGGCCTAGTTCAAAAGATTAAAAAAAAATATGGACATTATGCACTTTTTAAATAGATTTTGCTCTTATTTAATGAATCAATTTATCAACTTAAATACCAAAAAGTCTAACGGTTAAATTTTAAAAAGATTTTGCAAGAACAACCGAGTAGTATAGCAATCCAAATGCTTAGTTTTTTGAAAAAATTAAACGACACATTTTTTTTCAAAATTTTTTTTTTTTCTTCAAATACTAGAAGCACAGCATCCACTTTTCGGGGTGGATTCTGATACACCCTTTTAAAATTCGGGCAAAATTTTAAATCCGGAATAAAAAACTTACAAGAAAAGGGTATAAATGACCTAATATTCACCTCAGCTATGATTATTAGCTATGCTATTGTCTATTTAGGATTTCATTTTAAAATTTTTTAAATATTTAACCCTATAACCATATTTCAGAAACTTCCAATTTTGGCCGATACTAGTATGTAAAAGATGCCATGTTTGAGTTGCCAAATCTTTTAAACCTATGGTTCAAATCTTTTAAAATTTTTACAAGATGTTAAGGTTGGCCTAGTTTATCAATGAAAAAAAATTAAGAAAAATTAAACGACACGATTTTTTTGGGGTATAGTGTTGGGTACCCCCTTAAGTGATAATGCCTAAATTTTATCGATCAGTGGGTGGTAAACAAAGAATTTTTAACAGAACGCATTTACTAATCATTTAAGACTATCGAACTTCAGTGACGACTTAAAACAATTCATTATTTTCTAGACAATGAAAACCATGTATCATTTTATATTCATATCAGCTGTTATATTTTCCAAAAAGTGGTACACACGATTTTGAAAATAAAGATAATTTTTAACTTAGTTGTGCTGTTCAATGAAAACGGGAACTGTTTTTAACACGTCAAATGACGAATTCCGTAATTGTATAGATAATCGGTTTTCAGCAAAACGAACTTTTTAATTGAAACTTTAAAAAAGGAGAGTCTAAGTTTATGTATTTCTCTTGAATCTGTAGATCTGTTAAGTATAACAAAACAAAAACTAGTACATTTTCATTTTGTATTGTCACTCATAATAATGTTCAATACATACCTCCAGGATAGGTACTCAAATAAACATGGAATTTCTCTATAACAGTGCTGGCCTTCACAAATGCTTCATGCCATGAAATTGTAAATAGCCCGCCTCGTAGTATATAATCAATATCCTTCTTCCAGTGACCTGGTAAATGTTCCTTAACCTAAATGTAATACTAACTTATTTAAAATTATATCTAAATATTAACCATTTTCAAAGTATATTTGTCTTCAAAACCTAAATAATTGAATTAGTTAGTATGATATTTAGTTCAACTGTACATTTATAATAGAAAAAAAGAACAGCGTTCTAATGTACCCAGATATTGCATTTATTGTCTTCGTTCATGGTCAATGACTAAAAATGTTTCTGATTCTTTTAATTTCTTAATGTTGTACTGGATAAAAAGGAACGAGATCGCTAACTATGTTATTTCCATATACTTTCTAATTTAAAGAGCATAACTCCCGTGAGATAGTTAATAAGCGTTGTTTATCGAATTCTTCCAACGACTCTGCTGGTATAAAACTTCAAATTTGTATAACCATCATTAAAGAATGTTGGCTTGAGAGAGTTTACAACGCAAATTTCATATAACTCATATGTTCTTTAAAAAAATAAATGGTTATCACTGACTTTCCAACTCGTCTGAAACATTCTGATGCAAAACTTGAAATAATCTTGCAAGAACTGTACACACGAGAGTGTTTTATATTAAAACACAATACCCTATAGACAAGCAAATGGACCAGCTGTATTTTTATTTCCACTGCACTGCCTTTCAGGACGGAAAACTTTACAGCAAATTCAAAACGACGTGGGTGAAAGCATCTATAGGTTACATATATTAAAGTATCTCTTTATTCTTAGATTTATATGGTTAAGAACTTCGTGTATTGTATGTGTACTACTTTAACAATGTGTTCAGTCAGACATACGATTGAAGTGTTTGTTTCTAGTGCAGTTTCGTAGACTCTTTCGTGACAGAGAAATCAACATTTGTATGTCTTAATTTAAACAGTTGTTGAATTCCTTACCCCTACGCCAAATACGTTCGTTTTCGTTAGTGGTTTTGACATTACTGTTACACCGTCAGATTTGAAATCCGCAAAAGTGTTGCTATCATACCATGTTCTAACAAAAAATGAGTACATCTGGAAATCATTCAGAACTTTTCCTGCAAAATTGCAACCACATATAATTTATATTTTACAATCTACACGACTTTCTTACTGTGTGTTCGTCATACATATGCATAGTACCCTTGTCACCGAATGTTAGTTAGACAATAACTATTCAAACATTTCCAGATTGCATTTTCGGTACCTTAGTGGGACATGAGGAAAATTCAAAACGGAAATTCCCTAATCAAATGGCAAAATTAAACGATCAAACACATCAAATGAATGGATACCAACTGTTTTATTCCTGACATGGTACAGGCATTTTCTTATGTAGAAAATGGTGGATTAAACCTGAATTGTAAAGCTAGTTAAACCTCACACTTTTATGACAGTCGCATCAAAATTCCTTATTTCCATATGAGCGGGACATTTGGCTAGCAATAAATACAGGTTTAACCCACCTTTGTTTCTTAAAGTGTCCTTTACCTGGGCAAGAATATGGCAGTTGTTATAAAAAAATCTCTTCTATGTATTTTGGCGTTTGTTATTGTTGTATTTCAGTGGTCCTGTTGTTCCTTTTTTTTTTTCTTATAGTTGATGAGTTTCCCTCGGTTATAGTTTGTAACCCATATTTATTATCTCTAAATCGATGTATGACGTTTGAAACTGGTATACTGCTATTGCCTTTATTTACCACATTTTTAAAGATGTAAATGATAGAATGAAAGGCAGTGTCAACAACAACCTTGAAATGATTTTACAATTATAACTTGCTATAAAATTATATTACTGAACAAAAATTATTTGTTCATGCATATTTGACAGCTAACAATTCCAAAAGAATCTCTATTCATTAAATAACAAATTATTTTTGTAGACAAACGTTATATGGTTGCTGCTTGTCATTTTTAATTTCGTTCATTGTTTTGTCACAAATCATGCACTAGTCCTAGAAGGTGTAATTGCAATGCTCCATATTTGTATTTGTTTTAACCAATATCTTAATGTATATGCTTGTTTTAAGG
Source organism: Mytilus galloprovincialis (assembly GCF_965363235.1). Lineage (NCBI taxonomy): Eukaryota > Metazoa > Mollusca > Bivalvia > Mytilida > Mytilidae > Mytilus > Mytilus galloprovincialis. Next base: position 38,058,822 of record NC_134850.1, on the reverse strand, counting down.
AAACCAATGTAGACACTGCATGCAATAATCCTCAATCCTCAATATATCAAGCACCGAATTGTCAAATATTAGAGTATAAGATGAAAGGCTGTGAATTCTATATAAAATTGCCATATGTTTTGCATTGAATCAACACAAGGGTACAAAATCCTAATTTAAATTTACCTCGAGGCAAAGTGTAGATTGCATTATCTATCTGACCACAAGGATGCCAAACATTTTCCACAGAGCTGTCAATAATTCCTTCCGGTTCAATTGACTCTGTTATTCCTACACTCCATTCATACCTGGTCAGCATACAATTTATAGTAAATATATTTCAATTTTAAAAATGATACAAAGGTACTAATAAGCCATATTAACTAGTACATATAGTAAATGTGTGGGTGCATCAGTGATTTATATATGAAAAAAGAAGCATGCAAATACCAAAGTGTGCAACGAAAAACATAAAAGCAAAAAAAAAGATAAACCTGTAATAACAAGGAGCCGTGCGTGTTATATTTAAGCGAGATAATCATTAGTCATTCAATGACTTTTAAAATCATTCAAGGGATTACAATTTAAAAATGCATGTACAAGCAATTAAATTTATGGCATATTTTCACTTTTAAATATACTATAAATCTTTTAGCTTGTATGTTTTGTATTAGGTTTTTCGACCGCGATGAACATAAATAAATACTTTTAAAAGACCAATAAGTATACTGTATTTGATGCAATATAAATTTATATGCATATTTCAGAATCAAACAGACTATCTTACGTCATCTATTCACATGAGTCAATCAAATGGCTATTGAAACTTGATCTTTAAAAAATGTTTGTACCTACCACTGTGGCAATAAACCCTGAATCTGAACAATTCTCCATCTTGCTGCTAGTATGTCATGTGATGGGGTAAAACTAATATCTTCTGCTTCTAATTCTCGTATATCAGTCACATCATATATAGCAATTAAAGTGTTGGTATTATCTGAAAATTTCTATAATGACTAATTCACTTTACATTTTCTATTTACATATGACTTAAAATTAATATGAGGATTGATTCTTGTACAAAGTCAGGGATATGACAGTTGCTGTCCATTCGTTTGATGCCATTTAAATAGGGACTTTCCGCTTTGAATTTTCCTCGGAGTTCAGTATTTTTGTGATTTTACTTTTCTCTCAATACATCCAGATGAATAAAACAAATTTAAAAGAACTTTTTTTAGTTGCAAATTTTTGCACACAATTAAATTTTAAATAGACCATGTAGTGGAGGTACATGTAATCATTAGTTGTTAGTTTTACGGAGGATTTTCAGGAAAACATTGCACTGATAACCATGAAACGTATGAAAAAACTGTTCTTTGGTACAAAACAAAATTACTACAGCAGAAGCAGTTTATTAGATAACGTTTACTTTATATAAGGTGATTTTTCAAATGTGACTTTCATTAAATAAAGATAACAGCGGTGGTTAAATTGAATGACTTGTGTTGGTTTTTTTTGTGTGTCACAGCGCAAACAAAAAAGACCTTTAGTTGAAAATGCTCTCGTAACGATGTATGTTAGTAACACTGTATAGCTCCAGCAACGCATCATTATGTTTGTTTTTCTGTACTCTCTGAACTCTTTCGTCAGACTTTATGAAACTGTCATGATCATGTATTTCAGTGGTTGTCTTTGGTTCATGTTTACGTGAATTGAATTTTATTCATGAGTTATGCCGTTGGTTTTCTCTTTTTTGTATTTTTTTGAAATGTTTTAGAAGTACCTATACTATAGATACAAAAAAAACTTTTGATTCAACATTCTAAAATGCTTTCTTACTATTTGTATTGTCTACACATGGCGTGCCTTTAATTGGACATCTTTGATCTTTTGGTGCACATACACAGTGTCCTCGACATGTGTTAGAAGTGCATCGTCTAATCAACTCAAGTGGACCACCAGGAATCAAACGAAATTGACTGTGAATCATGTCACTTTGAAGTCCAACCTAAATGAAATAAATAACCAAGAACCAAGATGAGTACATTTTTTGTAGAAGATTGTTTATCATTACCAATTTATTTATCTCTACAGTAATAAATTGTAATTCACCGAAATTGCACGGGATATATTTTGAGTTAACACAGGAAGTCTTATATAAGAGCATGATACGAACATTAATAAACCATTGTACCATTGTCGTTATTCAAGTTCAGACTTAAGTTATCATCCCACAAACACATAAAAATATCGTAAAGACCATTTAAACCAAGTTTGACACATGTAGAATCGTCGAATTTGCCACAAATTTTTTGAGAAAACACATTTAAAAACCAAGTTTTAAAAACTTGTAATGTAATGCAAAATTAATGCAAGATTAAGGTAATCATATCAATGTACTGAAATAATGTTAGAACCATCTAAGTTATTGGGTTAGGTCTATTGATTGTAAACTTGAGTACCATTAGCTTATCTGGTTGGTTGTTATGCGTAGAAAAGTAATTTCATATTGAGAAGAATAGTGGCATCAAATAATAATAAAAGTTCTTTTCAGTCAACATCCTCCGTGATCAGATTATTTGAAACAGAAAATTCAGAGCCTGTTAGAATTTAAAAAAAACATTTCGATTAAATTGAAAGTTTTCCCTAATTCATTCATTCATTCATTCATGCATGTACACGAATAGGCAGCATACGCCTACCAAGTCGATACCTCTAATCTCGTTTCGTATGAATATCATCCGATTTTTACAGTTCATTTTTTATCGTATTGTTTGAATTCAAAATAGATTTGAACAACGATAAGCATTTGTTGGCAATTATTGAATGTCTTACATTATTGAATGCCCAAATACTGATGAACACATAGTTGTAGTCAGTTAATTTTGTCGTATCTACTTCAAAAGTCTGCACTTTACCCTCGTCTCCCTTGTCTACACCAGAACCATTGTGGTGAAATTTCTCTGGCTTATTTTCCTACAAAAACACAAATTATTTAAGGTAGATTCATGGTATCCGCCATCTTGAATTGCACAATCGCAGTACAAAATAGGTCTAATTCGTTGCTCACATCTGCAAATTTGGAGACAGATTTGCAATCTATTGGTTAGACTGTTTATTTATATAAAAAAAACTTAGTGATTGATTGCATTTTTCAAAATGTTTAAATACATTCCAAACATTTGTGTTTTCAGAATCAACTTTTCCATTTAGTCATTAAAGGGGAGTTAACCCTTTTTGTAAAAAAATATACTGGACTGAGAGGGATATTTCGAATTATTTACTTGTATCAAGATAAGAAGTTCGGAGACACTATTTTTTCTTTTTATATTCTTAAAACATATGATATAACCTATCTTCTCATATTTTATTTCAAAATTCTATCTCATAGATTTCTTTTTACGATCAAAAATGTGTTTTTTCATGAACAATCTATACAAATTTGGGCAATGTTGAACGACTCATAGCTTCAAAAATAGCACAGTGACCAATACTTATTATTAAATTTTCGAAAAAAGCATAGTAAAATCTTCATTTTGGCAAAATACAAGAAAAATTCAATCTGAGGACATATATATCGATAAATCTACCTTAAATTAATCGGAAATAAATAAATGCATGTTTTCCTTTTGTTTTCGGTTTCATGAAATCCCGATAAAGGTACAAATATAAAATAATAGTATGCATGTTTTAATGCTTGTACTCAGATGATTAAATATTTGATCTTATAAAGTAGAGGTCAACAATGTCAGTTGTATGAAATAAAACGAATATAACATTACGTGAATAAATGTTTATCTAAAAATCTATTTTGTATTTTAAACAAGATTCAACAAGTTCACTTGCTAAGAATGTATAAGATTTTTAAGATTAATTGAATGATTGTTTGGTTTTAACGCCATTTTCAACACTATTGTGATATTTCATTGCGGTCAGGGTTTGTTTTTTTTTTTGGTTGAGGCGGCCAGAGTGGCCGCAGAGAACCACCGACATTCGGTTGGAAAAAAATAGATTTAAGATGCATTCCAGATATAACTTGTTAAATATTACATACTGTGTAGCCTTTGAAATTGTAGGAAGTAATTTTACAAGTAAAACCTAAAATGAGAAGCCTGTAAGCGCACTGTCAAAATATACTCTCAAATCTTGAAATTAAATTTAATCCATCAACTGCTTTACAAAAAAACAGATGTAGGATGCCAAAATACCCTACATAATATATGCATAAACATGTTATGATTCCTTACTTTGTTTTAATAAATAAATCAATAGTATTATCGTTAACAATTTTTCAGCAACATATGCACATTAAAATCTTTTCAGGCAGTGAATGTAAAATGTATATAATAATTGAAAAGGGATGTCAAGGTTTATTTAAAATTCATAAAACAATTTTCTGTACTCTAATTAGAATTATATTAGCAGGAATATTAAAGGCATACTCTATGAAATTTATACTAAACGTACACTATTGAGATCGTCAAGCATATATCTACTACCAACTGATACCATATAGTAATCTATACCAGAATGAAGATCAGAGAAACCTATCCATGCCAGCCATAATTTAAATGTTGACCACTTCATCCACCAACCATCTACATGGCGATGAAGGCTAGCAGCGTGTTCCGTTTCAATAGCAAATGTTCCTTTAAAAAGTATTGTTTGTGCAATTAAAGACTATAAGTTTCATAACGAGTGGGACAAGGATATCGCTTGATATGACCTCGATTTGTTTAATTATAATATAAATATAAATTAACAGGTGACGTGGTTGGTATTTCATTAATTAATTAAATATAGATTGTGAGTTGGTATGAAGCGATATCCTATTCTCACGAGTCATTCATCCTATTTTTCTAATGGTAAATATTTCTCTTCGTTTTAAATAGAAAGTCTGTAACTCGCTGATCTGTTGCACATACCATTACAAATTGTCCTGTTTCGACGTCAAACTTATTTATCATACATTTTAAAACTTTAAATTCGCTTCAGAATGTAAAACAAATTGACAAATATATTTTGTAGGTGCAAAGTTGAAGAATCATGAATATAATTTAAGAAATCGCATAATTCCGTTGGCATGATTTTAACCAATTTTTAAAAAACTGAGATAAAAAACGCGTGTTCATTATGAAAAAAATCAATCGACCGAGAATTAGAGCATGTGCTAACTAGATTATGTCAAAATGCTGATACGTTATAACTAATCCATTAATTGTTTATTTATTACTATTTACACCACTGCGGGTGGACGTTTCGTTCCCGATAGTATCACCAGCCCTGTAGTCAGCACTTCGGTGTTGACATGAATATCAATTATATGGTCATTTTTATAAATTTCCTGTTACAAAAACTTTGAATTTACGAAAAACTAAGGATTTTTTATCCCAGTAATATATTACCTTAGCCGTATTTGGCACATTTTTTTGGAATTTGGGGTTCTCAATGCTCTTCAACTTTGTACTTGTTTGGTTTTATAACTATTTTAAATGAGCGTCACTGCTGAGTCTTATGTAGACGAAACGCGCGTCTGGCGTATTAAATTATAATCCTGGTACCTTTTATTACTATTTACACCACTGGGTCGATGCCACTGACGGTGAACGTTTCATCCCCGAGGATATCACCAGCCTAGTAGTCAGCACTTCGGTATTGACATGCATGTCAATTGTATGGTTGTTTTTATGAATTTCCTGTTACAAAACTTTGAATTTTCGAAAAACTAAGGATTTTCGTATCCCAGTAACAGATTACCTTAGTCGTATTTGGCGCAAATTTTTGGAATTTTGGGTCCTCAATGCTCATCATTTTTAAACTTGTTTGACTACTAGTATATAACTATTTTGATCTGAGCGTCACTGATGAGTCTTAGGTAGACGAAACGCGCGTCTGGCGTATTAAATTATAATTCTGGTACCTTTGATAACTGGTATTTCTTTTGAAATTTTTGTAATTTGAATATACATATTGATAGTTTCAAATCAGATATGAGAAATTGATTCTAATTGATAAACATGAGTTTGATAGCTATACCCCCTTAATTATATACACATTTTTGCATTATATTGTAAATAAAAATAAAGACATATAATTTATGTCACTGAGTCATATGCCTAACGGCAAACAATAAACAGTGTAAAATAAACTGACTACCATATAATACGAATGCATGATTTTGAATGATGTCACTATATTCACGAAGTTTCCCTTTTTCCATGCGAGAATTATCAATCTCAAACTTCACGACTAAGATGAGTTTTTCTCAGGTGAGTTCTCAGAATACAATGACGTCATAATTAAACGTCATTGACATTACCTTTGAAACTAGCGGTGAACAGAAAACAGTTGACCCGCAAACACGAGAAAGTAAATCGGCTACAACTCATTTCATAGATATCGAGAATCCGTGTAACTGTAGCCGAATTCTTTTTCAAACGATTGATAATCTGTACTATATTTTACCTGTAATTGGCGGAGAGTTGTCGACGAAAATGCCATCTGATGTCTTCTTTACACATACTTTAGCCGAATTACATGCAATAACAGTAACAAAGTATATTCCCCCATCGTGTAGATCTAGTCTTGTATAAGTAAAATCACGTACAATTCCATTTAGCTGATATATGAAAAAAAAATCAAATCATACGACTTACTCATACTATAATCATTCATAAATAACTGAATAGTAATAATTTATTTCAAAAACTATTAAGTAAATATTTATAATATTTATAATGAATGCTGTCCTTTTTAACTTTGTATTTGTCTCCATAGAGACTTCAATTCAATCCACTACAACCATGAAGGCGGGTCTGTTTTAACATACTATACAATTAGCGAAAATATAGATCCTATTAATACTAAAAGTTGACACGTTCTAATGGATGTATCATTAACATATTTTATTCTGATATCCTTTACTAATAGTCATATAAGGTTTCATGAAAAGTAATTAAGTTATTAAAGACATGCGAACTGTTTATCTTGCAAACCAAATTGTGATGAAATCCTACAGAGACAAACGGTATGGTTAGCACAAAATAAAAAAAAAAAGATTTAGTATCCCCTTACTTCAACGATTGTTTAATCCGACATAGGGTTTTATTCTGCAATTGGGTGTCCTACTATACAGATACAGCTCAACAGATATTGCTATGCTGTATCTGTATACTATACAGATATCGCTTTAAAGATCCGCCCACTGCCGGACTGAGTATTGTATGATCCTGCGTGACCCCAGAATGTGTATTGCAGTCGCATTCCATGACTTATTGTTTGATCTTATGCAAATTAAATATTACCTTTATACGTTCTGTTTGTTTTCAACATTTCTCTAGAGCAATAAAAATCACACCAATTTTCTGATAACATACACACAGGAACAGAAGTCTTTTCAACGATGACAATTATCGATTTAAAAACTTGAATGTGAATGATTGTGTAACAAAATCAACCATGTCAATTTCAGCATGCATGTTCAGTGAATGTCAAGTCTGAAGCGTAGGACAACTTGTACACTTCTGTTTCAAATTGGACAATGTTTTGTTATTTGTTTATACTGTTGAAATAAGTTGTTATATTAAAATAGATAATTATTCACCTTGAGCGATGTATTATTGTGGACCATTCGAGTTCCTTTTTTTTTTGCGAACCCGTCTTCAGCTGAATGTGTAATTATAATATTACTACGCAGGACTTGAGAGATATCAAATCGAAAATGAATGCGAAAAATGTGAGTTTTCGTGTCTTTCAAATCACAAACAATATACAAGAACTAATAGCAGGATAAAGACAATAACTGTTTAGTATCTTTAAATATCATCTGTATTTGTACTCAGCTCGAAAAGGAGTAATAGCTCGCTAAAGCTCGCACTACACCTGTTTCTTAGCCTCGTACAAATACAGCTGATATTTAAAGACGCTAAACAGTTATTGTCTATATATATGCAATCCGATACAAATTGTATACTTCTATTTTATCTAAAGACAATACGTCATAGTTTCTCGACTAAAGGATACCTTATCATACTTTGAAAATTATATTTTTAGAAGAAATGTCACACTCTTTTATTTTTAAAAAAAACTTTTTCATTTGAGCGTATGTAAATATTATAACAAAAACAATTTATGAACGATCAAAATGACCATACAATTTCTTATTATTTTCATACGTCAACATCAAATTATAAAAAGAATTCATGATACCTCTGTCGATGTTGAGTTAATTTCACCTCCCTTGTGAGAGATCACAGAGATGTACTGTCTCTCAATGAAGGATTCCTCGTCACTAACTTCCCACGTGATTTTCATGCAACTTCTGTAAATAATTGAGTTTTCTCTTCTTGATCCGAGCTGCTGAAACAATTCAGGTTTGCGACTGAAGAATGGAGGGGAATCATCAACCAGAAAACCATTTGACGTTGCTTCAGAGTTAAGACCTGTAATATCAAGAGCCTAATTATTTGTATTGATTTGATTTTGATTTGGGATTTTTTTTGTGTTTAACGCCACTTTTAAGCACCGCATTTAGGCTATTTCTTGGCGGCCAGTTTTTATTGGTGGAGGATGCCGGAGTGCCCCGAAAAAACTACCAACCTTCGATAGGAAAACTGACAATCCTAGTCAATTAAGATTGGAGTCGAGTGCACCGGCACGATCGAGGTTCGAACTTACAACCTCAGTGTGCGAGTGATTACAGCAGTAACTACTTAGACCACTCGGCCACAGAGGCCCTGGCATATGGAATGAATGTGTGTCTCGTATAATGTAAATTAACTTGAAAATAAAGTTTATTATTATGTAGTACCAAAAATGTATACTATCGGTTAAAAAAAAATTCTAAAGTGACAATAACAAGCATTGGATTTTTAACTATACTCAAGTTGCCATGCTATTTGTTAACTTTTACACATATTTTATCACTTTGTAGTACAAAATAAATAAATCAATATGAGTGTTGATACGATTGTCCTAAAATATTTTTTTATGTTCTTTGATGAAACAAATAAAACAACACACGAAAGGACTACATTTGTTTTGAATATCAGCAAATACTATTTATATTATTTTGCATGCGTTATGGCTCTGTTATGTTATAAATATAATGTATTTATAACTCTGTGTATATACAACTACAATAAATGTACAATATTATCTGATACCTGCTTTGTTGTAGGCTCGGACAGTTATGTAGATTCTGATGTTTGTTGGAATTTCATCAGTAATACTAGTATTTGAAAACACGGCTATATCTGTCAACGGCAGTTCACTCTTCGATATGATATCATCTCCTCCCAATAGTGTTCCTACTCTGAAAGAGTATTTATCTAAGCCTGATTGTGGGTCGTTAAAACCGCGCCATGTTGCGGATACATATGATCTGAAATTATACACACGAAGTACACTTGAAAAAAAAACCAGCCAAACAAAATTTAATGATGCATTATGTTTTAGTTTAACTGTATCTATTTTTATAGAATGAACACGATATTCTATCGAAAACTAAGATTTTTATCTGCGATAAAATTGGATTTTGTACTTGTATGAAGACGACTTTGTTTATCGTAATTCTAAAATGCTGTTTAAGTTGGGGTTTAATTATTTGATCATGAGCATACATATAAAATTTAGTTCCCGAGATACGTGCATCTTTAAAATACTTTTTTCCTATGTGGCTTCATTTGTTCTGCTCATTTGAGAGCAGATTCAATGAAAAGTAGACTGGCTTGTTGTTACGGTAAGTTAAACATATCCGTCGTCATCGGTAAAACAGATATTCCATTATGATCAACATTTCGTGATGGTTTGCGTAAAAATTTCGAAAGGTAAACCACAAATTCACCTTTTGGTCCTGGGTTTAGTAGCTTTCACGTAAACAGCAATAATTTCCCGATAGAATATAAATGGGGAAAATCAATATTTACAGTTCTTTTCTTCGTTACCAATTTCTTTTGAACACCATACATATATTTTTTTTTCTGTTTAATTTATTGTAAAGAATACAAATATTAAAAAAAGATTATTCTAATAGTATATCCAAGTAATCCTTTGTTTTACATACACATATATTATAATAGTATTTAAGTACATATATTTTTAAATAGTATCAGTATTGGCCGTTTTAAGATACCTTAAAGATTGATAATTTATGTCAATGTAATCTGCTCCATCCTTCACTTTTCCAATATTTGGGGGACTATTATCAATTATAAATCCATCAGACGTAACAGATGAACAAAGGTCAGCTGTATTACATGCAGTTACTGTGGTATAATATATCTTACCAATAGCAAGATTCATTCCCTTTAAAACAAATTCTAAAATAGAATAATGACTATGTATAAGTAAATAGGCTGGTAAAAATAACTTAAAGAGAGAGGCTAAAGATACCAAAGGGAAACTCAATCTGAAATTAAAAGTCGCAAATAAACTCCCTCACCACGGTAAAAAACGAACAACGACCAAAAAATAGTGAATATCATAGCATAAAAAAAAATTAGCAACACAAACCAAAACAAATACCTGGGTAACCTCAGGTACTCCAAAAGGGGGAAAGCAGATATAACTCCACATGTGACACCCGTCGTGTTTCTCCGGTAAGTATATTAATGTTAAAAAGTTGTCCGGTATCATATCAATCTCATGGCTTTAGATGTTTTAAAATGATTATGACTTCGAAAAACTAATGTCTTTCGAAACTTATATACAGATATGCATCATGAAAGTATGCTTACCGTTTTTAATCTCCCCAACCTCACACACTGTTTCGATTGTATTTGAATTTTTCTTGTTATTGTATTTGAATTTGCCTTCTAATAACAAATTTTTGAATGTAGTTAGGTAGTTTTACTGATATCTTGTATATACAAAAAACAAAAATATAAGTTTAATACCATATATTATTCCAACATCATGTGCTTGTAATACGTCATCACAACCAACACAAGTCCCAACATTAATTCTGTAAGTTTTTATTGTTGTATGTGGATCATAAAACTCTTTCCAGTATGCACCAAGCTGAGTGGAGTCTATCTGAAAGTCGATATCAATCGAATTCAACTTATCTTCTTGCAAAAATCCATCAAACACTTGTCCAACTTCTGGCGGAGATTGATCATAAATGTAACCCCACGAGGATGAAGTTGTTACTAAATTTGCTTTATTGACTGCCTGTAAGAGAATAGAAATAAGGTTTAATTTACAGTGAAGCAAATGGTCCATTCTTAATACGTTGCTCCAAATAACTCAAATTCGAAAACTGAAATTATTAACATTACATTGTATTCTAAAGTGATTTTTAAATTAAGTTAATATGTAATAGCTATATCCACATGATACTTGAAATACATGTTCAATCTACATCTTTGAATATTGTATAAAATTAATGAAATAAGTGGAATTACGAGTTATTGCTTACTACTAATCCTCCTACTGTAAGACTAAAGTACAGGAATTGGACGAGTGAAAAATCTGAAACCGGGTCACAGCGTATAGATATTCACATAATCCTGAAAACAACTTTCAGGAGGCACTTAACTGAAAACTGCACTGAAAGTTTCGTAACTGTTGGAAATTGTCTTAGAATATGTTCATATCTGTATTCAGTTAACAAGTAGCTGATGCATGATGTATCTCAAAACGCATCAGACTGTATACAATTTTCACACGATTACAAATTTCAGTTCGTATAGTTCCTTAAACAAATGCGATAGAAGTTTTAAAGGATTGCCAGACGAGGATAAAAAAAAAAGGAAACGTTTCTCCTGCAGTTATATTTAGCATAAGTAAAATATATCAATGGTATATATCTTACCTTGACTGTTAAGAAATATGCATGTCCTTGATGCGCATCAATATCTAAATACTGGATAGGAACTCCACAGTCCTCAGTTGTCTCGATGGATTGTACAATGTCCCCAATATTTGCTTTAGAGCCTACTTCTAGCATGTAATATGCAATTCCACTTTCTAAGTCATAAAAGACATCTTTCCAGCTGAAGTAAATACGTCACAAAATGTAAGAATATTTAAAATCCTTTGCGTTTTGTTTTAATGCAACGGGATATATACAAATAATTCAATTAACATAAATTCAGTTTGCTGAGATGAATCTCATCGTTTTACTCACCATGCTTGAATTTCAGTGAAACTTCTAATATGTCTGCCATCAATTAGAATAGGTTTTGATGTTAGATGTGGTGGAGTGGTATCTACTCTTACTGAGGCAGAGTGTGCTGTAGAACTTCTTCCAGAGAAATCAATTCCTTAAAATAGATTAACGAATTTAAAAAAGTTGATGCAAAGTTTGTTTTAACAATTTTGATTTAAATCTTTTACTATGGAGTAATTATTCTTTTGATACCGATTTTCGTTTGATTTCGTTTAAAATCACGATGATAAATATTCAACAAATAACAAATTTTCTCATGCAGACCTCGTCGAAACCACGAAATGGAATATCCACGAATATTTAATTTTTTCTTAATACACGAAAATTGGTACCCACAAAATAAAGTAAATATGTCTCTGCATTTGGTATATGTTGGTTTCCTCATATTCATTTTGTTTCTTATCTTATGTTTCAGTAGCTCTTCAAAAAAAATTAGAAGGGTGCAGAACAATTGAACATACTGTGAAAAGTGAAATCACAAAATGGAAAGTCCCTATTCAAATGGCAAAATCAAATAATAAAAGACATCAAACGAATGACCAACAACAGTCATATTCCTGACTTGGTACAGACATTTTTACATGAATGTAGAAAATGGTGGATTGAACCTCGTTTTATAGCGCTAAACCTGTCACTTGTATGACAGTCGCATCAAACCCCATTCATGTGCACAAAACAGACATAATAATTAAAATAGTCACAATATGGGTACAGCAGTCATCATTGTGTCACAATCTCAAACAAACAAATATAGAACAAATTTTACGGACAATTTTAATTGACAAACATCAAAACGCATTTGTCCCAAACCAATTTAACTTAAGTCAATATTCAATAATTTTAGTAATATTTTTCATTCTATTTATTTCATATTTAAAAATGCATATTTAAAAAGATATACACACATACCTTTAACAGATGCAAAATAATCATGACCATTCTGTAAGTGAAGATTGTGAAACGTGACATGATTCACAATACCAACATTTGTGTTTTCAACTATATCTGACCCTCCTTCTACAGATCCTGTTAATGACAAAACAGATATAAATATGTGACAGTATATTAACAAGGTATTGTAATCTAAAACACCAACTATCAACGAAAATAACTTCATGGACCTTACATTTCATATCAATTGTTTCCTAATCTCTACTTAAAAAAATGAAAATACTGGTTTATTAACGAATCACTTTGAAACTGATAAGAAATGAGAAAATTGCACAACACCTTGAATGGTATATTGCAAATGAAGATACCAGTTTCCCGTAGGCCTAGAGCTGATTTTTGAAAAACTTAGGCAATTTTTGGTGTTAAATTATGTCAATTTATTGATTTCGCTATCCAACTGTTCTAGTCCGAGTGACACTGATAAAAAAACTGGCATAAAACATTATATCCTAGAATTTTTCATTAGTTTATATACATCGATATTCTTCTGTTATCTCGAGCTCCTATCAAACAATTCGAAAGTATATCTTAGAATGTCGTCAAAAAATGTAGTCGTTTGTTATTTCTAACAGAAAGTTCCTTCACTCTTCTTTGAAAAATAGATCCTTTTTAACTATTACTTTTAGTTGTCTAAACTCTAATATTTGGAAAATATCATGTTTGTTTTTAATAATATTTTTCCTACCAATAGCAACTTGGTATTGAAGTATTCCAGTACTATGACTTGCTGTACCATATTCTTCAATATCCAGAAATGATTCCCAATTGACAAAAATATCAGAAGTTGATATCTGAAACTAGTACAAGCAAACAAACAATCTGAAAAGGCAGTTGAATAAAAAAAAGTCATGTGATAATGCATGGGGTTGTTTTTGTATTTTACACGTGCATATTTCTATATTATTCTAATTGTCACCCTTTTTTATGGGATTCATATTGTTCAGTCTTTAGTTTTTGATGTTGTGTTTAGTAGACGGTTGCTTGTCCTTTCGTTTGTTTGTTTTGTGTTTTGCCTGACTGTTGGCAGTTTGTCTTTCACTTATGAGTTGAATTTCCCTTTGTCATCTTCCACCTCTCTTCGATGATTCGTATATTGACAAGTTTTTGTTTTTCTTCATCTAAACGTGTTTTGTGAGTTTGAAAGTTTTCATTTATTTGTAATACTTATCCGAAGTTTTATAATGAAACACAATTTAGATAGTGTTTTGCTTATAACCGATTGAGCCTTTCTCTTTGAGTATTTGTCTTTAATTGTATGAAGAACACATTATCATATACTAGTCAACAAAACGATACAAAAGTTTGAACTTAAATTTATCATGAAATATGATGAATAGGAAAAATCGTCAATTATCCAATGAAAAACATAAATTTATAAAGCAAATGCATATGATTAAAAGAATCTTATCTAATTGGAAAGTTAGAAAATACCTAGCTATTGAACATTTGGGTCAAGTTTATTTATAGAAAATGATGACAAAAGTTGGGGCTTAATTTCGAAGATGAGAATTAAGTATTCAAATATCTGTAAAGGCATTCAAAATGTTAAGCAGCCCATGTTTAAATTTTAAAGGTTTAAGTTCTTAAATCGATTTTTTGAATTTTTGGGTGAAAATAAGATTTTTAATATTAGAAAATTCCATTTTTTTTCACGCGTTTTTGCCTTTAATCAATGGTTTTAATGAAAACATACAATTCTGTAAAAAAAATAGACCAAAAAGGGCAACTATTCACTTAGGAACAGCGTATATAATTTCATTATTTGTGGAAAATACATTGCCTTGTTTAGTTTCTTTTGTTGCTAGTATTGACATATTGCAACACGGGGTTAGATCAAACTTTTAATTTTTGGGTTTGCTAAACCATAAGTAAAATTTTATTTTCAGACGTAACATATCCGCATCACATACCCACCCAAGAGTTAAATCTTCTGTAATATCTCCTTTTATAGATCAAAATAAATACAAAGACACTTCTCCTTATGTTGAAACCGTTCAAAAAATTAGAGCCAGGATTGAAAAATTGTTCGAACCTTGTACTGTATTATTGTAGTTGGTCCTATCCAAATTGTTCCTGTTAAAGGAGGTATAAGATCAACGGTGATACCATCACTGCATTCATTTGTTTCCTGCAGTACTTCTGTGTACGTCTCATACTCAAGAGTTTTCGACGGAGCATGAATGCAGATGGTGTACCGTTTACCGTGCTCTAGAGGACTTTCGTCTTTGAATAAAACATTAATATAAGCACTTTCTGAAATAAAAAGTAATCCATATGCCAATTATAAATGTTAAGAGATATGTAAAGGAGATGTGTTAATAAGGCAACTCTCCACCCAAGTCACTTTGTATACAGAGTAAACAATTATAGGTCAAATTATGGCCTTCAACACAGGTTTTGTTTCACACCGAATAACAAGCAATAAAGGGCCCAACATGACTTGTGTAAAACAAATCAAACATGAAAGACAACAGTCTAATCTATAAGAAAACAAGAAACTACATCAACAAACGGCAACCACGTAATAACAATGTCAGAAAAATAAAAAACCAAAACCAGTTGACAAGACTTATCATGGTGTAATGTTATATGCATCCTGAAATAATAAACGACTCGACTATGAAGAGGAAAAATTGTTAAAGCAAAACATCCATCACCGGAATGTAAACCTGAAAAGTAAATATTGTCTTTTTCTGTTTTGTTAATGACCTTATTTCACCTGTACAAAATCATGATTTTGTCATTTTATAAAGGACTTTCAGTTTAAAATTTCCAATGCAGTTTGATATTTTTGTTTTTATTATATTTCCCGTCAAAGCGACAGATTTTGATTGGATAATACAAAGGAGATAATTTACTCAATCAAATGGCTCAGCGGGCAAGAATTTATTTGAATGTCACCCTCTCATGCAGAAAAATAAAAAAATAGATAATGTAAAGGACAATGAATTATTAATGCTAATGGTTTTCTCAGTCTGTCAAAACAAAAGGAAATTGTCTGGCTTCCATTCTGTTGTTTTTTCTAATAACTGTTTCATTGCTCATGTCTATACCGTCATAGTTTAGTACTTATAATTTTAAATTTAACAGTAACAATAAGTATAATAAATTAAAAAATTAAATAGAAAATAGCTGAGAGGATTGTGGTAGAGCAGATTGGTACCCCTCGAAAAAGCATTGTCAACCACGGCTCCTTTTAAGTTGACAATATTTCCTATGGATAACAACCTGCTTTATCACCCTCTCAGCTATGTGATATTTATATAATTTTACTATTCACAACGAATCAATGGCATCCTGCAAATATTTTACCAGTATGTCCACATGTAACAACATCAGGATGTGAGCATGGATCTGAAAGATGAATGGTATTGAAATCCTTGTAGTACGTTAAAGCATCTAATGTGTTTATTTCTATCACTGCCCAAGTAAAGTTTTTGTGTCGAAGTGAGTGCCACACAGCACTTAAAATGTTTTTATACGGAGTGTAATCAACATCTTCAATATTCCATCTTCCAGTTTCTTCAAGATATATTTCATGGCCATATCCATCTATTATAGAACCGTCTAAAATACAAAAAAAAATAAAACACTTTAATTAAAAGATTTAAACTTTTATGTATATTTATGCCCAATTTATAGATATTATGCTTTCTGGTCTGTGCGTTCGTCCGTTTGTTCTTCCGTCTGTATCACTTAAGGTAAAGGTTTTTGGTCGAGGTAGTCTATGATGAAGTTGAAGTCCAATCATCTTGAAATTTAGTACACATGTTCCCTATGATATGATCTTTTTACCCCATTTTCACGGTCCACTGAACATAGAAAATGATAGTGCAGATGGAGCATCCGTGTACTATGGACACATTCTTGTTTGTTTTTTGTTATGATATAAAAAAGAAGATTGGTATGATTGCCAATGAGACAAATGTCCACACGAGACCAAAATGACACAGACATTAACAACTATAGGTCACCGTACGGCCTCCAACAATGAGCAAAGCCCATACCGCAGAGTCAGCTATAAAAGGCCCCGATATGACAATGTATAACAATTCAAACGAGAAAATGATGCAATGATTTGTGAAACTCTTGACTGATATTTTAATTGGATTGTTTGAAATGTGTAAATACTAGCAGATGTAAAATAAACACCCTTGTTTTTGTTAAAAACATACCTCTGTTCAATTGCTGCTCTCCTGTAGCATCTAAGACTATTTTTGGAACCACATCTTGACCTTTGCACGGTTTAATTTCTGCAAATGTTGTCTGTGACACACCTGCTCCATTATATCCACGTAAGGCAAATATACGACATTTTGAAAAATCAATCTGCCCCAGCAAATGAATTGTAAGCTGTGACTAGAAGAAAAAAAACAAGAAACATTTTGCCTTATGTCCAAATACTCACGATAATAAATCTGACTGAGAAAAGATTAATTTTAAACTGATTATACGTGTTGAATGCATATGATGTATGAGAAAATGTTATCTAAGATGTTTGAATCTTAACTTTCTTTTGAAAATGCATAGATTTTCGAACTATTGCAACTGTTCTTCAAACCTTTCCATTTCTTGCTACTCCAACACAACAAAATGAAGTGTCCATGCTTATATTGTTTGTGTGTTCACATGCACATTATTCCGATAGGCTTATTGATAACCGTTTTTTTAAAGTGTGAAAAACATTGTAGAGTTATACATTACTATTCTTTTATGTTTTTAGCAAACAAAAAAATAATATATGCAACTGATAATTTTAATGTCAATTTTATAAACATTTACTTTCACGAGAATCTGAGATAACCCACGGTTTGATTGGGTTTGTGTTTTCTATGTTGTGTTTTGTGTAATGTTAGCTGTTTTTCGTTTTTTGCAATGACATTGTCAATTTTGATTTTTAGTTATGAGTCTGAATATCTCTTTGTTATCTTTCACCTCTTTGTAACTACCGAATGTGACGTCCTTCGTGATGTACATCAACTAAATAGCATTGTTTGATTTATAGCAAATAGTTATCAAAGGTACCAGGATTATAATTTAGTACGCCAGACGCGCGTTTCGTCTACATAAGACTCATCAGTGACGCTCAAATCAAAATATTTATAAAGCCAAACAAGTACAAAATAATAATAGAAAACATACCATATTTTTACTTTTAACAGTGCAAATTAAAACTTTTGAAAGTTGTAAGTAAATTTCATAAAATCTGTGATTGTGTTACAGATTAACTTTATGGCATAAACATGATCAAACACTTCATCAAGAAAAAAAACATACGAAAGAGCTGTTTATTGCTGATATAGCATCTGCTTTCAACCAAGAATGATATATTCCGTTTGAACTATCATGTAGACTGTATTCGTAATATGATACTACTCGTTTTGCTTCTACTTCATCCACTATGTCCGGATCATACATATTAGCGAATGTTATTTCCATCTTAAAATAAACGCAAACAGTTTCACTTCAAAAACATCCAATATGTATTAAACTACTTATGAAGTTATGATTTTCATTGAATGTTTAATTCAGTAACATATGAATGCTTCTCATTTTCTAGTTTATCCGGTCTTTATCCGTTTTTTATCAATTTTTCTCTCTTTTTTCCTTTTTTTATGTTTTCTGTCGATCATGCTATGTTTTACCCTGCATTAATGTAAAAACCAGCATACCAATAAGTCACAATTAATTACTACACAACGAATTTATGATTGCACTTTGTTACAGCATATACCTTAAATACAAATATTGGGTGATTGGTTGTTGCTTGATTATTATCGAGGGATTAACTTGGTTAATATCGAGGGATTAATTAAACAAAGATCTACCATACCTTATCTGTATCGTTAGTATGATGTGTGTAATCAATCGATATAGGTCCGGTAACAGGTTTGTTTGGTATGATTGTGACACCACTAGTCTTTATTGCAGGGAAGCATACATCGCCTGCACAAAACTTCAATGATAATCGATATGTTCGCCCAGGCTCTAGTGAAAGACCCCTCGCGGTCAGTTTTGTATTTTGATTGATTGAAATATATTGGTAGTCCATTTCATTAAATGTGCTCCAGAAATCTGAAATTTCGAAATTGATCATTAGTTTTAAACCTCAGACGTAAACCTTCGAGCTAATGTTTTCACAATAGAATCACGTTCATGTTCTATAACTAAATCAATAAACATTAAATGTTTTTTTTTTCAATTTGATAATTTATTTGCATTATTATAGATTATCGTTAATCATCTCAGCAAAATTGATTTTCTCGTTTGAGCCTGTACAGCAAAAATGAGAAAAGCAATCGAGTTGAGATGACCAATGATAATCTGTTTATTGTTATTTTAACTATAACGACGTTGTTAATTTCATTGACAACGGGCACGTGCGCCCTTAAGCCCCGGTCACAACAGATCGTACGATTTTTTGTCGTGGAAGATCTATAAAATAGTTGTCGTGGCACTGTCGTGCAAAATGTCAAAACAATATTTCGAGTGGTCGCATCAGCTACGACATGTCCACGATGGGCACACGACAGAGAAAAAATAATTGTAATTGTACTGTCGTAGTAAGTCGCAAGTCGGTCGTGCGACAGTCGTACGACAATCCTGAATTGTTTCAGGTTATTTTTCAGGTTTTCATGTCATGGGATTCGCGTGTTACTGTCTTTTCACTGTTGTGCCACTGTCGTACGACTGTCGTGCCACTGTCTTGAAACATGCCACGCTCCTTCCGCATGAATCCAACGAAAGCACCGGCAGATTCCAGCTCCAACTCTTGCATCAGTGAATACTATACTGCCCAAACATCAGGCGTAGTTTGATCAATGGCCTAACCCACCAACGTCTGGCGTTTCGCTGGTTCCTATATTATTCACGAACTCGAATCAACGCTAACAGGACCATAGTTTTCTCTTGTTGGGGTCCGGCAAGGTGCCTATTTAGCAGGGCCAAGTGTAATCGTTCTGGTGGAATAGCCATCCTCTTTAAACGGCAGACGGTATGTTTTTTCAAACATTCAGTCCCGACGAATTGTATTCTTCTAAATAAAACAAAAATGTGTTGCACGGTGAACGTACCACTGCCATACGACAGACAATCAATGTTGGTCGAGCATCGTACGAAATTTGGTATTCGTGAGACAATCGTGTAACTGTATCGCGAGTGTTTTGCAACAGTCGTACGATTGTTTTATTATAAATGGTTTATGTTGGTACCCACGACAATATGTTTATCGCCAGACAGTCGGACGATTATGGTAAGACACTATCACGACAGCCGCCAGACAGTGACACGACAAACAATCGTAGAGCAAAAAAAGGTGCATGTTCAATTTTTGTCCGACGACACACGACAGCGCCACGATGCTCAAAATATCATGGGACTGTCGTACGATGATCACAAATGACCGATTTTACCAATTTTCATGTCGTGGCGCTGTATAGATGTGTCGTGGGTTCGTTGTGACCAGGGCTTTAGGTTCTAGCAATAAATTTTCATATCACTCTACTGTGCTGAGAATTGAAATTATCAGTCAGTAAGATCAAAAGAAATTGTGTAAAATAGTGATCATTCGTAATATTTGTAAAAAAAAGTTACTTTCATTATAATGATACAATGCATATTTTCATTATTTTAACAAACTAACAAACAAATACTTTATTTGCCAATCACAGCTAATAGGATGAGAAGAATACTTAAAATCATAATCTTTACACATAATATGAAAATAAAATAACAGTAGGTTAAACAAAGTAGAACTTCAATTTTTCAGTATACTTGCATACTACCTGGAGTTAATATAGGTATACTGCTCTGTGTCTTTTCAATATAATGAAATATTTTGTGACTTTAATACAAACGAGAGGTTTAGTTAGATATAAAACCAGATTTAATCCACTGTAAAGAAAATGCTTGTTCCAAGTCAACAGTTGTTTTTCATTGGTTTGATGGTTTTGAGCGTTTGATTTTGCCATTTGAAAGTGGACTTTCCAATTCAAATTTTCCAAGGAGTTCGATATTTTTATGCTCCACCTACGATAGTAGAGGGGCATTATGTTTTCTGGTCTGTACGTCCGTCTGCCCCGCTTCAGGTCAAAGTTTTTGGTCAAGGTAGTTTTTGATGAAGCTGAAGTCCAATCAACTTGAAACGTAGTACACGTGTTGCTTATGATATGATCATTCTAATTCTAAATCCAAATTACACTTTTTACCCCAATTTCACGGTCTATTGAACATGGAAAATGATAGTGCGAGTAGGGAATTCGTGTACTTTGGACACATTCTTGTTTTTTCTTTTATTTTTTCATCACTTTTTCGTATTATGGGCTAGTCTGTCCTACTTAGGTCACTTATATAATATTGTACCTTATTGACTTTTATCCTCATAATGAATTTTTGTTTTTATTATTTATATTATTCATTATCTCTTTGGTATGACTAACTTGGTGGTGTGTCTTGTTTTATGTGTCATTCTATAATTCTAATTATTATTTACCACCAAGCCAATGCCGTTCATCTATACTCCAAAATGCATGTGTTATGTATGGTAAGTATTCTAATGAAATTTGAAAATATGTGCTCAAGACAGTAGTGGATACTTGAAAATCCTTGTCAGAAACACAATGTGGTCGTGTATCCTGTTGAAAGTAAAAATAATGTTGAAACGTGAAGAAATTACTGTCCTAACTAAATTGGATATAGCATACACCCAATGTACTTTTGTATTCGTATTTTTTAAAAGATGCATTAATTGTTTCTATTGATTAAATATGCAAAACATTTTCATTGTGGTTAAAATTAATAGACGTTCTTTTTGACCTGTGCTAATTGAATGTACAACAGAACAAATCCCTTTCGTGGATCTATTTAGTTCTCTATATTTTTTTTATTATTATAAATGTGATTATGTATGCTATATTAAAATTTATACACATCAGAAGTCTACTTCCAGTGCGAGCAATACACGTTGCTATTATAATCTCATTGCTAAAGTGATTTCTTCGTCAAGGCGTAAATGATATCTTTTTAATGCTTTAATGCTTCAAAATATTTTTGTTTTCTTTCTCCGTTGTGAACAATGCGCACATAATGAGTAAAAAATATACAAAGCACATTCTGACATACCTGATCATGATGGCTTGCATTTAATGGTAAATTGTCTGGAAAAGAATATAATGACGTAGATAAGTTGCAGTTGCAACTGAGTATAGTTTTTAATACATATATAAATACATTTAATATAATATCGTGTTTGGTAACAACAAATTGAGCGTCATCATTTTGTTTTGTACGTTCTCTTTCAGCAATCTATTACTTAACATCAGAGTACCCAAAGATCAACCACTATGCACAATTGTGAAGGGATATAGTACAAGTTGTCTATAAAATTGATCATTGTATCGCTTATTATCTTTAAAAACTTTCAAGCACCACTGTAAATATATGTACGATTGTAATGGATATATTAGTTTACACTGGGGGGAACTGAACTAGAGTTTGACAAATAAATGCAAATCTAATTTAGTTTACCTTCTTTGTTTATTTTTTTTTCTAGTATTTAACATTGTATAGACAATTTAATTGGCATGACTTGCCTGTGCAGTTTTCTCCATCAAGGATTTTCAGATCTGGCAATGACCAATTTGGATCCACGATAGTAACACCATCTGAAGATACGAACGCTGATCCCGTCAATGTTTCAGCAAACACTGTACTGTAGTACCGCTATAATTACATCGTAATGAATTGACACTTATGTTTTAATTGAAATTCCTTGTAACTTAAATTAAAAACAAAATTTGGAGTTAGTGTAAACAATATTTTATTCAGAAAACAGATAAATAAAAACGTACATATCTTATTGAAAACCTTTGTTAAATAAATCGATTCTTTCGATTCATTGATCGAAAACTCGGACAAAAATTATAAAGAACTATGTGCTTTCTTTACGGATTAAGAGAAATTATATTCTGTCACAGTCTTTTAGATCTTTGGCTTCAAGGAAAAATCATTTGATTTGTATGTTTGACGATTGTGTCCTCTATTATAATGTGACATTTTGACTGAGTTTTGATTTAAATGACGGTTTATTCATGTAGAACAGAGGACGCTCACGGTCTTGCCCTGTTTTGAACTTATTCATTTTCCTTAGGTGTTGTTTCAACTTAATTTATTTTTTTGTTATGTCGAAGGAAGTTTTGCAATAATACAAAAAAACACTAATTTACTACTGTTGACAAATTATCCTACCTTCATCAATTTTTAAATTTTGATTCCAAAATATAATTGTACATTATGCGACTGTCGTACAAGTGAGATGTTTAGCTAGCTATAAAATCTACCATTTTCTACATAAAAAATGCCTGTTCCACGTAAGGAATATTACAGTTGTTGTACATTCGTTTTAGATCTTTTGTTTTGCCATTTGCTTAGGGACTTTCCGTTTTGAATTTTCCTCGGAGCTCAGTATTTTTGTGATCTTACCTTTTTCTTAATGCAGTCAATGTTCTTTTTAATTCAATTGGAATAACAATTCATTATAATTGCTTTCTTACAATTTAATATTTACATTTTACATACTTGAAAAGTAGATAGTGAAAGTCCAGAAACTAAGTAAAAATTAGTATTGCCGGTTATTTTCCTTTTTCCATCAACATCGCATATGCCTGCCGCGGTTCCTACACAGACATAATATGATAAATTCAAATGTGGATGATAAAATTTTGTCCAACGAACAGCTAGATGGTCCGTTGCGGCAAGGAAGTCAATATCCTCTATGTCCTGAAAAATAAAAATAAATTAAAAAAAATGAAGTAAATAAAATATTATTATTAACATGAAACTTTTGCATTCCGGTATTAAAAGGCCTTTAACTACAAGGTGTAACCCTAGATTTAGCGTTGATAAATAGGGATTATGTTGAAAAGTTTTAAAGTAAATTATAAAAGGACTCTTTGATATATGTATTCTGTCGATGGATATGAACATCTTATCATATTTTACACTTTTAAACTTTGATCATGATGCAGATTTCAGAAAAATAGCCATACTTTTTACTTGATATAACACATTTTTTTTTACTACCAAGCTAAAAACGTATACCTTAATTGGTGTAAATGTTGACGAATTCCCTGGAACGTCGATCACAATACCTTTTCTAGGCAAAACGATATCATGACTGTAGGACACAGATGTCTGCATGACAGACAAACCGACAAGATTTGTTGCCTTGATTGTCATGTAGTACGTATGATGACCATTTAATTTCCAATCTAGCTCAGACACATTAGTTGCAGTACAAATATATTTTGATGAAAGGATGCAGGAACCCTGTTCAGTAACTACAGAATACTGCTGTATATTTGTAGAGTATGGTTCGTGCCCTGCAATAATTGATATTTTTTTTAAATTTCCATTTTATTTTAAAATCATGTAATAGAATGTTAGCTGCAGTAATGACTGATAGAACCTCAAATATATCGATAATAGATTTATTGTGTCGACTTTCTTATAAAGGCAAGTGCTATCATGTTGCAAATCTCAAAACACAAGACATAAGTTACAGTTAAAGGGAAACTTCGCAAAAAAATCAAAAATTGATATTATGTTCATTCTGTATAAAAATGCTCAAATTCATAGATATTAAAGTTTTATTCCGCTAGATAAGCGATCACCATCGATTTTAAATTTAGAGTATCAATTCTCTGCGATCCGCCATTTTGTCTTCTTTCCCGATTAATAAAAACGATATGTCTATAAACCACAAAGAAACAAAACTACAGTAACCGATGTAGTCGTAATTGCGTGTCGATATCTTGTCAATCGTACGGTTGTTTTATCCGACTTACTAACTTGATACGAAAAATATTCTTACTTTTTTTAAATTACCATGGTCTGTTGTTTTTAAACTGTTGATATTGGAATTAGGTGAAAAGTCAAAGTTGAAATCATAAATAAGTGTTCCGTGAAAATTGTTTTCGAAAATCTAATTTGTTCATAATTCTTTAAAGTAATAAACAAATATATTTTGATCTTCCCTCATCTGATCACCAGCATGGCTAAAGGTATTACTTCCAAAGGTATTGTGAGGGGTGTGAGGTGACACGTCCAGGTATTCAAGCGATTTCCTGTCGGGCTTGCAAGTTCATGCATCGTTTCACTTCTGCAGGTATTGATCAGTGTACACGGCTGATAACTTATAACTTATAACTTTCCATTTTGAACTATCAGATGAATAATATACAACTCTGTCTTACTTGTCATTACTAAACTCATACGCTTGTTTATAAATAACATTTCTGGTGTAAAGAATATAATTCATAAACATATAAATAATACCCAAAAAATAAGATTTGATGAAATTAAAATCTATTTAAATATTTTTTCCAAGGGTGAATTTGGGAAAATGTAATATATAGTCATTGTCAATAGTGAAGGACAGATTGGAACAGACCAGAAATATTGATTTAAAAAAATGTACGCACTTGCCGACGATTCGTTTATACGACTGGATAGAAAGTTACGGAACTATAGCGCAATTTAAAATATATACATGTATACATTGAACATAAGAAAAAAACATATATTTTGAATAAATAGGGGTAAAAGTGTTGTAAATAGACTAGTCCACGTATGCCAACAGTATGTAATCATCGAATGTCGATAGACTATTGTATACCAGAAGAAGAAGAGAACCAATTTGATTTAAATACAGGTCGATGTATAACTTTTGCTTTGGTTCATTGAAGCTGTGGACCTAGTAAAATCACAGATTTATATTTCAATAAGATTGTTCTCGAACAAAGGAAGTAATTCGTCATCACAATTGTTATATATGCCACTGGACGAACACTAATTATCCCCAGGGAATGTGAATATTTTGCTGGGAAACTTTTGAGTATCAAAGTTTCAAATTAATTTCGGGATTTATTTTCTTTCTTGGTATTCAATAACAGAAAAAAGAATAAATTACTTGTTCGCTAAATAGGGGTATTCTTGTCAGATAAAAGACTTTTAGTTATATTTAAAAAATAGGGAAATATGACATTAAATTGGTTCTGTCTTTTTTTTAAACATCGTTAAAAAGATGTGTGTCTAAGGTGAACGCCACAAGAACCCTGTAATACTAGTACGAGAGTATAGCATGTAAACATTCCTTCTCAATAATATGGTTGTATTGGAAATCTTTTCATACAGATTGACAACTCATTGTCCGATATGCATGTAATATTTGCCACATGACGCCCATAGTTCTTTCTACCATCATCATCTTATTCTGTGATATTGCTGTAAACGTCGATGGTTCACACCCAAACAAAATGGGAGTAATGGACCTTCAGAGCTTCTCCGTGTTATACACTTGTGAAATATATAGACGAAATTTCTGTATTGAAATGAATCTACATCTCACAAACAGGATTTTCAAATAACGATTGTGAGTAATCACCTTACAAACCAATATAAACGTATGGCAAGATATAACCATGAAGGAATTTAGTTTTTGTCAGACGCAAGAACTCATCACTATATATATCATAAACGTATACGTATATATATGCATACAGTTTCAAATATTAAGAACAAGCGGTCGATGTCGATAGTCTGTTTTCTAACTGTTCAGAGTTAGACATGTCACTTGTTCATTCTTGGAAGCCTTCATATTCCCCGTCTAACGAAGGGAACTCTTTCTGATTGTGTTGACTATAAATGCTTGTATGGTAATTCTGTCGTTTATCTGTACAAGCGGTTGCATTTCCTCTCCTTTCCCAACAAACAAACGAACGAAACGCCACTAGTCTGATTTCTCTGGAGCTCATCCTCAATGGCTCTTATACGTCAGGAAACTTACATGTATACTAATAATGATTGTTTCAAGAACAACGATGTATGGACGAACTATTCTAAATTCGTCAATATCAGTTATGCATGACTAAAATATAACTTTTATTACAACTACTGTATTACTTATTTGGATTAATGACGGCTATAATGTTCAACATTGCACAAATATTATCATAGAATTTTAAAAAAAATCCTCAAAAATCCTCAAAAGAAATAATGCCTTAGCTTAGATAATTGATATTCTTTTCACAAAAAGTTCGTGTAAATGATTGTCAAATGAATTTAATTATGTAAGAATAAAATGTTAAAAAGAAACTAAAAAAAAATCATGCATGTTGTATGTTGTATTTTTTTGTCAATTAAAAACTTTAAAATTGCAATAGTTTTATTAGCATTTAAACACAGCCAGATTTGAATACAAGTTAAGAAATTCCGGTAAAGTCAATGATATCAAACAGATGTACAATGGTATATCAAATTGGGTAATATTGCATTTAGTTTTTATAAAAGATTAAAACTACTATTTTTTGCTTCATATTTGAATCTTTACGCCAATTGCCGCTAAGAAAGTAATCAAAAATTGTTTCCTTTTATTTTTATACACTTTCGGAATTACGAATCTGAATTTTATTTTCAATTAATTTACACAATTTAATTATTGTATCTTTATTCTCATCGTGTATTAAATCTTAGTGTATTAACATCGTGACAGCATACTCTTTCTAATCCTTTCTGTTTATCCTTTCCAAATAACAACATTTATACCTGTGTACGCTTGAACTCACACCTGCGGCTAAATAGCTACAAGGTAAACGAATTGACCTCAAGCCGAGAAATATACAGTGACCTTTACAAAATAATATACACACTCTGCTCACACATTAGTTGCATTGAAATGATTATCAAAACAATAACGGTAAATAGAACTGAAATATTTTCAGTTCAATATCAGTA
The DNA here is from genome assembly GCF_965363235.1 of Mytilus galloprovincialis. Taxonomy (NCBI): domain Eukaryota; kingdom Metazoa; phylum Mollusca; class Bivalvia; order Mytilida; family Mytilidae; genus Mytilus; species Mytilus galloprovincialis. Next base: position 38,030,930 of record NC_134850.1, on the reverse strand, counting down.
AAAATGTTCAATAAATATTTTATGAAAAAAATCTCAACAATAATTAATTAAATTTATTCAAAAACATTTACTAGAGATAATTTTATAGGAGTTTAATTCAATCAATACAAAACGGTATATGCATATTCATTTTCGTTCATTCTTATATTGTGGTTCATAACTTCGACCATTCGTCAGCTGTGCGCTTTTAATTACGTATATTGTCGATAAGCTATAAGAGTTAAACAGATTTTATTTTTTCCCAGAATTCAATAAATCGGGCTAATACGTCACGACCCACTCGAGAATTCAAACAAAAAAGTTACAAATACTTGATTTTCTCCGTTATTAGAAGGAATATAAATTTAAAACTTTGCAAATGTGTTTTTTATGTTAAGATGAACATAATTAGATGATAAGTAAAAAATCGCGGAATTTCCCTTTAAAACAGGTTGTACATAACCAAACTCCGCTATTTGATAAATAGAAAAAATACCGACCAACTATCTGTTCATCTTTATTATGGAGGTAAGGTGGTTAATGGTATAAATAATATGGACTTTTACTACTACAACATTTTTGGTATCGTTAGTTATACATCCAATCCGTAGCTATCACTTGATTTGGGTTTTATTGCAACGATATACTTTCATCCGAAATTTTGAATCAACGAGAGTTTACTGCACAGTGTAATTTCTATGTCTACAAACTGTGTAGTTGTGCTAGTAATACTATAATTCCTTCTGTAGAAAGAATTGGCGGTACAGTTCCTGATGTAAGAAAATCTTTTTTACTTGACTTTCCAAACTTTTGGTCTGAGTAAGTTTTAAAGGCAGTCCGTTTGCAATATCGAATATTCTTTAATTACATTTACCTATAGCATATTCATAGTCCAGCGAAAAAGGGCTATCGCTATCAATGAAACTCGCAGCAGACCAATTTGCCACAAGGTAATTTCCAGAAAGGTACAAATCAATATATGATCCAACAAACTGAGGAGGTGTTGTGTCAAGTATGAACGGACCGACGCTCTGTAAAAGGAAAATCGTAATTGATAGACATAGTTTTCTTAAAGTCGCGTTGCAAATATAGTCTGCATACGCAGGACATGAACAAAACAGTCAAACTTACGTGTTTTAAGTTTGTCTGAAATGATGATAATAATGAAAGATTGATACTTCTAAAAGAGAGTATATAGTTTATGGGTAGAAATAGTGTCTTACATAAGAGTACAAACAGATACCACAAAAAAAAATGTCAACAAAAAGAGAGTGAGCACAGCTCCTATGAAATAATAAAAAATAATTTATTTAATCATTATTTAAAAGACTTTCATAAGCTTCTGCATGGATTTTTATTGATGTATTTGCTGTCCCAATTGAAAAGATGAATATTTACTTACTTTGACTTCTGTTTATTTGAATTAAAGAAACTATACAGATAACATATTCTATCATTGTATTTCAAAGATGTTAACATATTGTTGTTGGTGATTTTTTTTTGGACGAACATATTTAGAAAATAATGGTGTTCATTTTTAGTTAATTGACTCACCTGAAAACCTTTTACATTAGATTTGCTAATAGACTTTATAATAATAAAGAACAACATCCCTTCTGGTACTCCGAAGTGATTTATTAAGATGTGTGTATGATGCTTAGACGACTGGAATGTCATTAATTCAGGCGCAGTGCTCCCCGACACTGTCGAAAATCCAACTTCATAATCATCAATAAGCGAGGCATCATCAACAGGTTCCCATGTTATGTTCAACTGAAACATAACGATGTCATTATTTCCATCGGTAATTCTATGAAAAATTGAATATATTTAAGTCTTTAAAAAGAAACTTCATTTGCAACACTGAATGAGTTGACTTTTAACATTAAATGTATGAAAAAGAATAGTAATCACTGTTCGCAAAGACTTTTAACAGGTAATGCTCAAATGTAACTTTAAAGTTCATAACACTGTTGACGAGCCAGTGTATATCATTGATCCAATTTGTCTGAATCCTTCTTGACCTGAATGCAATTATTCGTTATCTACATAGTTATACATTTCGTGTTAGAAATTATAATGGAAAACTATAAAAGCAAAATACATACCATGTGTATTTTAGGAATAACTCTAGTAACTAAGGTAGAATACGAGTTGGTATTCATGCAAACGTTGTCAGCTAAAACTGGTGATTGAGAGATAGGGAATACTTCAATATTTTCGGTCAGCGGATCTGAAAATCTTTAATGAAAATAAATAAAAATAAATAGATATAGGAAGATGTTGTACGACTGCCAATGGGACAACTCTCAATCCAAGTAACAATTTATAAAAGTAAACCATTATGTATATTTATTTGTTGTTTTCATTTGTTGAATTCATATTTTGTTTTTACTTTTACCTCATCGGGAAGTGTATACTTGTACGACATTATACTTTATTTTACTGTATGCACTATCAACTACACACACTTTATTGGCGTCTTGGTAAGTTTTTTTTGGTCTGTTTATATGATTTTTTAGCCAGTTGTGTTGTATTTTTGCAATGAGTCTTTACTCAGCTTTGACTTCTAATTTCACATTGTTGTCCAAGAAACAAGTTACATGTATATTTGTTTATGTTGCTCAATCATTTTTGTCAAACATGAACAACTGTCATACAAGTGGACAGTTAATGTCTGTGTTAATTTGGTCTCTTGTGGAGAGTTGTCTCATTGACAATTATACCACATCTTCTTTTTTATAGTTAAGCTAGCTATAAAATAAGGCCTAACCAAGCGACTAAACTTATATCAGTAAACACAAGTCAGGTTCTTTAAAATTATAGTTTATGAAATGAAAGACAAACAAGTATTTCCTGAGAAAATTGTTACGAAAATTTTCAACTTGGCTATCAAGTGTAAAATCATACAAGTATTCGGTAAACAGGAAGTTGTCGATTGATTATCTGAAAACGCACCACACGGTATAGCTGACTTATATAAACCCTGAAACTAAATTTCAGAAATCCTTGTATTGTAGTTCCTGACAAAAATGCGACAGACGGACTTATTGATGGATTGACGGATAGATGGACTGACAGAGTTAAATCACAAAATCCAGCTTTTTTAAAGCGGGAGGGGAGGGGAGTACTCTTAGTTTTCAATAATAAGACATATCGTATTTTTTTAATTATTGTTTGTTTTGTAATATTCTTCAGTTTTCTAAAAGAGAGGCGTCAAATACCAAAGGGGCATTTCAACTCATGTCAGAAAAAAGTGACATCGCCATTGCGAAAACGAAAAGGATCAACAGACAAAATGTAACTGATTTGGCTTTCCGATTTGAGAACCACTTTTTAGTCTTATATGGACATCCAGGAACGTTTGACGTACAAATTGATGAGATTTATATATTTTCTTTTTAATTTATTTGCAATTTCAGTGTTTATACCTGTGTCTACAGATTACTCAAATTTGGCATTTTCACAATTTTTTTAAATATTGAAGGGTTTTTTTTACAAAATAGATTTTAGAAGGACATGGTTGACCAAAACTAAAATTATGTAGAATGAAAAGCATTAAAGTGTCCTTCGAATACAAACTTATTAATTTTTGTAAATCATGTCCTTCGATGCAAAATTTTGCAAAAACTTGAAAATTAGCAATATTGTCCCCTTCAGCAACAAGCAGCGATAAAATGTTTTTTTTTTTCTATAATTAACTTTAAGAGAAAGTAGAGTGGTTTTTAAAACTCAATAATGTTAAGTTAAACGAATTCCGGGAGATTGGCTATACTTTGGTTTCAATGCTTACGAATCTGCATGCGGAATTTTCTCTCTGCGTTGAATACTCATTGGTGGCCTTTGGCGGTTGTCTGCTGTTCGGTCGGGTTGTTATCTCTTTGACATATTCCCCATTTCCATTATCTATTTCACTTCATGAAATTGTGGTGTCCGAAGTTCTTCTTTTTGTTTAAATTCATCAGGCGTTAAACAAAAACTTTGAAAAGGTGTTTATTTGAAAGTGGTCCAAATGAAAAACTAAACCAATCTAAATTCAACTTTGAAAGAGAGTGTAAAACCCTAAACCCGTTTTTCAACGCCGAATTTTTATTTCAAAAATATATTATAAATCATGCGAATACTTCTGAACTGATGATTCCCTATATGACTAATGGTCCACCTGCAAAGGTACCAACCCAGTGGTTTCAAATGAAAGCTTCAGAAGCAACATATTCATGATGCTGGAAGTTTTGAACGACATTGACTGGCTATTATTATCATCATGAATATATTCCGCCTGAAGCGTCGTTAGCTCTGAGGACGATTTTTTACTTTTATTACATACATTTTGATTTTTTTTTTTAAATATATACATACAATCGTTCTTTTAGATTAACCTGTCAAAATGAGTGTCAAAAAGACAAGAAGTCTTCAGCACTAACAGTAATTTTCTTAAATTCAATAACATGAATTGCATTCGATAGGTAAATTTGATAATTTTTCCACACAAAAAAGATATCCATATCAATTGAAAACAATAAAACAATGATGAGAACAATCACAGGTCACCGAAGACCTTCGATGATGAAACAAACTAATATCGTATAAGTCTAAAATGTTCAACAATTCAAAAGAGAAAAACCAACACTTAATGCATAACTGGATTTTATATATACATACACATTCCTAAGGATATGGCAAGATTTAACACCTTTCTGAGTGCATAGTTTGCGAAACGACATAGCATGAAACAAACTAGGATAACCTAGTCCTCCAACTAAAATTGTTTATCAGATTGTCACGAAGAACAAACAAAGATAAATGGCCTTTTACTGGAAGCTACCTTAATTAATAAACAAATAATGTTATTTCAGATCAAGATAATTTAGGGTAAAACTTAAAATAACAGTTTGAGAAAAAGCATTACCTTACACATACATATTTATTTTGTAATAATTTATACAGCAATCTGTTAAATAATTAAAGATAAATTGAAATTAAATATATAAACACATACTTGCATTTGCTTGTGCTGTTAACCAAATGATGCCGGTTAAGGTTTTTATCTATATACCACTCATGGTCATCAGTTTCTTTAACCAAACGCGGTTTTGTCCTTGCATTCATTATAATCACATTTTTAACTGAAGGAATTGTGGTTGTAATGGTTACACCATCAGAGCAAACTGGTTTAGACATATGAAAGGCTTTATTGTATGCAACCACTGTGACGTAGTAAGTCCCAGAACTTGGTGCATCATACATTGCAAATGTATTAACTGTATCGTTCATCTATAATACAAATTCAAAGCGGATATAATATAAAACGTGTAAGAATTTGTTATATATCTGTACCAGTCATATCAGTATTTTTTTCAACTCTATAGCAATTAGCACCGTCGACAGATGCACAGAACTTTTAATTCTAATAAAAATGACAGCAATTTGTCAATTTATTATACCTTATAATTTATTTATCATTTTTCTATATAAAGTAAGTACACAATGTGTTGTCTATTTTTCAAATTGAAAGCGTTGAACTATTCGACCTGTCAATAGTTGGAAATTGGACCTTGGTGAAATTATTTGACTACAAGCGTCAATATATTTTGAAGAACCTCAAATACAGCTACGGGACTGTACAATGTTGAGAATACAACGTCGAATTATATCTATTGTATATAGATTAATGTCGTGTTGGACATAGTCTAAGCATTCAGAATATTAAACGTGAAAAAGTATGGTTGTGTTTCTGCTGTACGAAAGTGTATAACTAGACCCCGATATGTATTGTCTTGTCTCTTTCGGTATAATAAAACACTTACTAACTGGATATTCGTGTTAAAGTAAGTGTATGTTCCCGTGGGATACAACTATTGACATCGGCTATGCCTCAGGGCAATAGTTGGTTGCACATTGGGTACAATAAATTTACTTTTCAACTCATACCCAGTCAATAAGTATAAATTGTCTATCCACAGTAAAAAATCATATGAGTAATTGTTACTGTTTCTTTATATTTTTTATCAGTTCTAAATATCGGTTTTATCTCAGATTTTCACCTTTATCTGTTATTCCTAACGTGTCGAGGTAGACGATTTACTTTGTCGTCTCTCATAGGAGCTGTACATCTTCAAAGTACTGAGGAGATTTCGTATTGTCTATTGACTATTTTGGAACAATTTTCATGTTGAGTTCCTTATCCTAGAAATGACATACAACATATCAATTTGACTTAAATTGACGAAATGTAACTTCCATGCGCTGCTTAACAGTTTCTATCAAAATTTTAATCTTTTTTTAAGACAAAAATCTGGTTCAAAGTTTCTTAAATTAATTTTATTTTTATTCGTATATTTTACGAACCAAAGATTTTTGTTGAAAATGTTCTACAGTAAGACAGACATCTGAAAATTCATACTGATAAAATGCAACACCACTTTCACGATCAAAGAATCCTTCCCAGTGAGCATCAAGCCGCAAGTCCTGTTGGAAATCAACTTCTGGACTACCAAACACCCCATCGTTTACATGTCCAACCTCTGGAGGGGTTATATCAACAGTTATCTAAAATAACTCATATATGTTATAAATAGAAAGTTCGAGATTTATAAAAACAAAATTTCATAACGCCTTAGTTCTGTCAACAACAAAAAACTGACATGTCATCACAGGCCTTGCTTGCACATTCTTGTGTGAGACAAAAATACTGGTGCACAAAAATCAATTCATATTCACGGATAATCAATTGATGCTTTCTCGATAAATATAAGTTATGTAAAATACATACCTCCACATGTATGTATTTTTGGCAATCCATACTTTTAATAAGGCGTCATTTTGAATAGCAAATGTGACCTTTGTATAAATTTTCCTTGAAATTTAGCATCAAACTTGTTTCTCAAATTTTATCATTTTCTTTTACAAAAATAACATTTCAAAAAATCAATATATCATTTGTTTTTTAAATCTTACCATCAAAGGCTGTTTCTCAAATTTTCTAAAAGAAATTTGGCCCCTTCAATCACTTTGAATAACTTATTACTCCTATAGATCTAATTTTATTGAAACGAAATTATAAGACATTTATGCTATTTGGTGTTAATGTCGCAAGCTAAATTGAAACAACATCGCAAGGTCGTGATTCCTAAAATAATATATTCTATTATTATTCAGCATACAGAATTTTAGAGAAAAAAGAACGTCCAAACTGTTCAGCGAATGTGAGTTTTAAAAGTCCGAGGTCTATTTTTTGAATAACACTATATAATCTTCAGAGTATGACCAACTTCAGACGTAAAGTATTTCAATTCATATTTTTTTTAATTTACCCTTCTTGTCACCGTACTATTAGTACTGGTCAGCTTGATTACAAAATTAAACATAAGTTACGAATTGACAGGGTCATCAGTATACCATCCGTTTCGATAGTGAAAGATTAATAAAAAAAAAAAAACATCTCACACGGTACCTACTTTGATAGTCTTCAGTGAAACCAAAGTTGCCATATTTGTCACATTGACATCAATAAAATAATCAGAATCATGTTCTCCCATTGATCTATTATGGACTATCCCATTGCCTTCTCCTACTACTATATGTGGCTTGAGAAAGAAGTGTTTGTGGTAACAACCAGTATGTTTGGTACAGTAACAAGCCGGTCCTCTACTGGTGTTGTATTTCTCCTCACATTCTGTAATAGTCTTTTAAAAAAGAAAATTTTTATGTTTCTATTTATTTTTTTCTTTTAGAATTTGATACTTGTCTTACATGTATGGGTATTACATCTTAGAGTCGTCATTTCCATGCATGTCTCTGATTACATTTACAACTATTTAGACAAATAGCAGAACTGATTTTAACTAATTTTTGAAAATATATGATGTTAGAAATCTCCATTAAATTAAATCGTCGTACAACCAGTGCAATGTGTACATTTTTTTTATATATAATCATAATTTAATTTGAAGGCAAATATACAGGTTTTGCATACCTCAACGAACGGTTTAAGACCACCTCCCTACAATAATTATTATATGTATATTTACAAAATTAGAGATTAATTTAATGTTTGTTTATTCAAGATTTAGTAACCGTATATAAGATATTGGTATTAGCACCTGTGTTTTGCCTTGGCCTGGTAAGTCTATTTCTCCATGAATGATAACAGTACCACTGTAGTTACTATACAACCTCCATTTTAGATGACTTATTCCACTATGATAATCATAGACATCCCATTCAATTCTGAAAGACAGATAGAATAAAACATTGGCCAATGTACTTAAGTCAGTTTGGCTATTGTTTATGTAGACAGTTTGAAATTGAAAACGGTTTTGACAGATTGCTATATTTCTATATTACTGTGTATAATTTTACTTGAAAACATAGCTTTCTTATACACAGCATAAAATACGTTATGAAATGTAATTATAACAAATATGAATAATAATTATTTTATATATTTTTGATAAATGTGCCTGTCTAACTGATCTAATTGAAACACTTATAATCTTCTGTTTCGTACTTGTTTAAGCCTTTTTAACATGTAATGAGTCTTTTGTACACGAAATGCGCGTCCATATTCAATCCCAGTATCTGTGTTGAGTTTATATATTACCACTTTGTTTATGCCACTACTGGTTGAGGTTTCTCTCCAGGGTATCACCAGCCCAGTAGTCAACAACTTATGTTTTCAATTGAATGGTTATTAAAATGGTCATAACTAAAATCAACTGTTCAGAAACGTTATTTTGTTTTCGAAAAACAGGTTTTTCTACACCACGAACAGACCGTATTTGGCGAAACCTTTCGGGATTGTGGGTGTTTAATGCATTTCATTTCCTTACTATTATTAATCTTTTGAAACTTTTTCAATTCGACCGTCATAGGTGAGTCTTTTGTTGTCTCAGCACGTGTGTCTGTAGTACAAATTAATATTTATTCATGGTATTTAATAAGAATTATAACAGGCAGAAAGAACAACTATTATCTTATGTATTTATCTATAGTGTTCGCTCAAATGCTAAAAATTCAATATATGTTTTGTGGTTTTATTGTCGAGAGCAAGCTACGTAGTTACTTTAACCCAGAAAATCATTTACTAAGTCAGGAACATGGCAAATGTTTTTTACTTGTTCCATTGATTGATAGCGTTTGATTTTTTCATTTTATATGGGCCTTCCATCTTTAGCTCAACTAGTCCAAAAACTAGAATGTAGGGATAAATAGAAGCAAATCTTACATCGGGTAAAAATGCTCATCAGGTTAATTTCTAAATGTCCTCAAATTTTGGAAGAATGAGACTACCAGTTGTTGGGTTGCTGTCCTAAATTGGATAATTAAGGAAATATTGCAGTTTTTAGAAACAATCTTTAATATTATTATAGATATATCTAAACTGTAAACAGCAATGATGTCCAGCAAAATGCAATCTGCAAATAAGTTAATATGACCAAAGTTGTCAATTGACCCACTTTAATGAGTAATTTTTCGTATTTTTGGTCATCTTTTAGAAAGCTTTCTTCACTTACCTCTACATGGCAACATATAATTAAAAAGAGAGCCAAAGATACCAGAGGGAAAGTCAAATTCATAGATCGAAAATAAAGTGACAACGTCATGGCTTAAAATGAAAAAAAAACAAACAGACAAATGATAGCATGACAAGACACAGCATAGAAAACTAAAGACTAAGCAACACGAACCCCACCATTATAGTGATTAAAAGACTATCTGATGACCATTTAATCCAACCAACATGATCAAATTTCTTGGACTAATTTCAATACTGATAAAGGGTTTTCTGTAACTATTGTCAGATAATATCGAAGTATATATTACATCTAAACGTTAGCTTTTTTCGTTTCTTACGTCATTTCATTCAATTCTTTCAAACTGTGAACGGCAGTGTTGACTCGATCACCTTTCGTTAGCCATAAATTCGAAATAACTGGTGGCGTTGAATCTTTGTAAGTGATAATCGTCTCATCTCTGTAGTTTTCAAGAATATCAAATGCTCTAATTGTTGAAATGAGTTGGTCCCCGTCATCCCAAATTACATTTCGAGCATCAAATTCTGCATACACATTTGATACTTGAGCAAACGTCGAAATTGATTTGAGCTTGGTTCCATAAACATCATGGACAATTTCAAACCTTACAATACCTATTGCAAAGATAAATGTATTATGCTGTTTTTAAATGACATTTACTTTTCAATTGTTTTTATTCTTTATGTCTAATTCAATGGAATACAAATTTAGTAAAATGATATTCGGCACAAATGCATTGTTTTAATCGATTGCATAAAGGTATATCGTGTATGTCTTCTACAGGAGTATATCTATAATTGTGCTAATATTTTTTTTTAATTTCTTAATCCGTCTTCTAAATATTAACCAACATTTTATTCACCTACTTTTATTTTTTGTTCAAACGTTTCAAGTTGCGTTCCTAGCTGTAAAAACATATTGATCGATTTTGATTACTGTAAACCAACTTAATTTCGCGAGCGATTTATTTTCGCGACTTTTGTTAGTAGAAAAATATCGCGAATATAAATCGTCGCAAATATGTAAAACTATGATTATTTCTTACTTAACTACATGAAGTAAATTTGAGAATCGCGAAATTGAATAGAAAGGGCTAAACGCGAAATAAAGTATCCGCGAAAATAAGTTGGTTTACAGTATCTACTGTTTCATAATAATCTGTATTTTAGCTTCAAAAATAAACTTATGTGCGGTATTACCTTTCACATGCTCCACACTTTTCGCGGTGCGTTTACCACTTCTGTCATCGTATGTCGACTCAATATTTGAAAGCGGTTGAACTGCCGCAAGCCAATTGTGTTTTACATGATCAGTTTTTATAAATCTGTCCTTCCATTCCACTTCTATAAGAGCACTGGAATCAGTTATCCATCTTCTTTCAAGGTAATGTTGTGTATTTTTTACTTCTATTTGTCCTTTACCTAGATCGATTATATCGTTGTTGTCATACAAAAAAAAAGCTCTTGCAGTCTTATGATTTCCAGCAATGTCAAAGCAAATTAAATGGACGGCATAAATTCCTGTGTTTGTCACTTCTACTGTGGTCTGTGAAAACATAAAAAATAAATGATTTCATCCAAAGGGATTGTTTGATATAATATATATGCGTGATACTGATTACCAGTCCTAAATAAGAGATCAACAACAATTTCAATTATATCCCTAACAGCATAGTATTGTCCATGTCACGTTGTATATCATACATTTGTTTAAATCTGGATTTTTTCGAGTCGAGAAGGTAAGTTTTATGACATATAAATCCAAAAGTGTTTTATTGGATTTTTATTTCGTACATAAATTCGGAAGTATTGCTAAAATATGTGTAGTATTAGCAGTAAAGAAGCTAACTTGCGATATAATATAAAAAAAAGAAGATGTGGTATGATAGGTCACCGTACGGTCTTCAATAATGCACAAAGCCCATACCGCATAGTCAGCTATAGAAAGCCCCGAAATGACAATGTTAAGCAATTCAAACGAGAAAACTAACGTTGTGTGGTTGTATCTGTGAATATGCTAACAGAAATATGCTTTTAATTTTTTTCGAAAACAGGAATATATTTAAACAGAATGGCGATTATCCTTTTTGCACGTTAAAGTACATGTTGTGTTTTTGTTAACTTTATTCCTTCAACGTTACATAACAAATTTGAAAACCAAGATAATCGAGAGAAAAAACATGAAAACTTCTAAAAATGTTTTAGTTTTCAAATAACGATCGTGATTGTGTTGCCATATCTTACATGTACAATAGTAAAATTTGTTTGGCTCTCAAAATGCGTTCTATTACGTATCTCGTTTCCCACTAATCAACGTGGCGTGTCTCTTCAGCATTACATTGAACTAGCCACTCTTGTAAATATGTAAAAGTTTCAAAAACCTGCCCACCTCCCCTTGCAATCTACCATCTAATAACAATTTCTTTTGTCTACTGCCGTTTTATTTATTTTTTCAGGTTGACCAATACAGGCCGGATCTATAACGTTATTGGACAAAATAGAGGAGACAAACAAGCCGATTGATTAGCTTGCTGAATCTTACTTTCGAGAACTATATAAGTTAAAGCTAATTTTCATGAATAGCTATTACTTTTATCAAAATATGCATATACCAGCAGTGTTAAAATGAAACTATCAATACGTGCTATTAGTTCACGATCGTTAGCCCGGAATGCATTTAACTTTTGATTTTCCTTTGTTAAAGATCAGCATTTATCTTGATTACTTGATTCCAATTGTTCATTATATTGTAATGAAATCATTCGTCACAGTAAAAAACGTATGTCGGGATCTGGTAGGATTTAGGGGTTATGATCGTTTCCTGTAATTGTACGTCGATTCATATTAGGTTTTTACTTCCCTGTAGTACTGCATGAAGTTGTGTTAATATCATCTCTCGCATAAACCATGAGTGGCCGGTTCTAAACTTGTACCACTTCGAGCTTAACTGTTTTATGATATAGAAATTGTTAATCTTTACTCCCCTGAAACCAGGGGTGATACGAATGAGACCCGACGTATTTGGAGATCATGGCCGTCGTTCTCCTTAGTATTTAACCTTGAGGAACTTGAACATCCATTGCTACCAATGGTGCACAAACTTGTCAGTTAAATCAATCATATCGGCATTCTGTTATCATGTCAGATATCATCATTAAAAGTGAACTGTGGCCGTTATTTCTACATTAATTGTTTGTTTGTTATGTTTTGCCTTAAACTTGATTCTTTAAGTTAAAAACCTGCATGATTGAAATACTAGGATGCAGTATACTTTGAAACTGATTAATGGTTTTCACTCAGGGGTCGAAATTGGCGCTGTTCCGGTGGTCCGAGACCAGTAGAATTTGCGTCGGATATATAATCGTAATCTCGGTTTGCTTACAAAACAAAATTACTTGCGAAATCTAGTCTTCAATAAATAGGGATAAACTGTATGGTAAAAAATGCAGTCTTTCAATTCCACGGTACTGGGGGTACTAAGTATTACAATTGATCAAGTTAATTAATATCTCGAGTGAGCGTCCATCATAACAACAAAAAATGTGAAAATTTTTTAAAGGATTTAAACCGCCGGACAAAAAAAAATGTAATGACTTGTATAACATTGCAGTGACAGACATAGATCAGAAATGTATTTTTTTAAGTTAGATTCTCAATCTGTACTTGCTAATGAACAATCAGAACAGCACAAAAAAATCTACGAGAATAGAGGAGAGGAAAGCACTTTCTTGTCTAACATATGTAAAAGAAAGCATTGTCCAAGAAAAATGTCTATCACTTATATAAATAAGTGTTTGCCAAATTAACGTAATTTTTGCAGAACCAGTAGATTTGCAGCCGGACCAGTATATTTTCAGTCCACTGGTCCGGTTGGCCAGTACACAAAAAAGTCTAAATTCGACCCCTTGTTATGGTGCTGTGGCATGCATTCCTATAATCAACATTAATTTTTTCCCTAAATTTCATCTTTTGAAATCTTAACTTGAATGAAAATACCTGGCACAACCAACTTGAATATAATGCCAAGTCTAGAAGTCTGTATCCTTTCATATTTTAAAAGAAGCCAGAGCAAAAACTTTCGATCACATAATTCATGCATTTAATTATTCATAGTTAAATGTACAACATGGCATGTTAAAATCGATTAACAGTCGAAAATATCACATCAATATGAAACATGGAAACGTAGGAAACATAGAAAAGCAAGACCAGCGGTGTAATCAAAGCAAATTGAATTTTTACAATGAATCATATATAAATTTTTCTTAAGTCATACCGATAGATTTGTAATGCCTTTTATATGCTGGATTGGTGCCACATTTTCTTTTATTTCAATTCCTTCAGAGTCATGTTTTGCTGTTTCCAATTCAAATAATTCAATTTCGTAGTAATCCACTCCAGAAAGATCATCTGACCAATCGTACCAATGAATATCAATAAAACGCTGCAATAGTCAATGAAAATGATTGATTTTGGCTGACCTTTGCATTTTAATGTTTACTATTGACGCTAATTTTCTAAAATTGTGACACAAATATGCCCGAAGAACTTTAAAATGATACTTTCACAAGGTAGATGGTTTTTTTTTAAATAGAGCAAACTACTGTTTATAAGATTGTATGCATCCGGAGACATTTTATTTGAACAGCTATATAAACAAAAGGGATTTAAAAAAAGCCAAATTAATATAAGGTATATAAATTTAACTTTGACAGAGGGAGCTGGAACCTTAGTTTCCAAATATTTTGAAATTTACAATGGACAATATCAGAAAGATATGTTATAAGTTGAATTTAAATATACCTCCTGGTCCATTCATCGTTATTAAATAACAACGATGAATTGGACAAAGACGTATATAGTTGCAGTCGGTAACGTGATTGAACGATCAAATACAGCAGATGGCAATATACTTCTCTATTACTTCATGGATTGAGTCATACACATCTTGTGATAGTTTATTATTAAAAAGAAATCATTGTAAGCAGCTGATCCACGAGAGAAGAAACGTAATTGTCAAAGCTGTTAGTTTATAGAGCCAAATAATATTGACCGATTTTTTTTCATTCTTTCAGATTGAATTTATTACTATTATACGTAATGTTAGAGAATGGAAACAAACCGTTATACATTTTATGCAACTGAATCGCTGATTCTTCGGATTATTGTATTAGCAATATATATACTATTGTTACTTTTTTCTGTAATTTTGGCAAGATTCGGGTGTAATTTTTCAACCCCTTTGGCTCATCAAAACAACATTTTATTTTTTATATACTTATTAAGAGTTGGATATTAATGATAAAATTATACTCACAGATTTTGATGTATCGGGTACATAGAGAGGTAGAGATGCACAAAACCATTTGATGCAATGATAGTATGGTAGCTCTGTATCCCAGTGAAATGCATACGATTCAACTGTTTTTATTCCCTTCAGATTTACCGAGTGTGTAGGCCACTTCTTAGCTATTTTGTAACCGAGTCTGTCATCTCTGTTCTCATATACATAATATCCTCCATTTTCAAGTTCAACTGATATAGTTAACCTATAAATTTCTCAAGAACTTAAATATAAAGTTTATTTTTGATATGTGATATATAAGGATGTTATTTTCAATTCAATATACATGCTGTATAAAAGTGTCTCGATTCATAGTATGACGCCCTTCTAAAATCCATTTTCAATATATTTTATATAATAAACTTGATCTTTGACACGTTAACCCCAAAATAAATAGGCATTTTTATGTTCCCATTCTATGCTGCATCAGTATTTATGAACATAAGCAATGTTTCAACTGAATAGTTATTAGTTGTTAAGCTACAAATCATGACATGTTCAAACCATAACTGAATTGAGCAAAATTATATAGCCTTAAAAACAATATTAAAGATAATTATATAATTTTTTGTACAATACTTACTCATCATTGTGTCTAAACTGGTCTGCAAATTTCAATGTTTTTTCACAAGAAAACATTTCGTTGACTGAAAAAGGCGAAATTCTTTTTGTGTTGTCCTTGCAATTTTCATTGAAAAGGGATACAGCTGTGATCTTGTCTGAAATTAATGTGTATTGTAAATTGAACGATCATGTTAACAATTTTACTAAGAATATTCGTTAACATTAAAAGAAAAAATTGTAATTGTATATAATATAATAATGTTAATTGTATGTCATTAACATTGGAGACAAAAATGTATCCCTTTCGAATTCAACTTTCAAATATTCATATTATTTAAGATTATTTTTGGCAACTTACAGTTTTCACTTTTCTATCAGAGTTCTCCAGATAATAAGCAAAATTACAAAAAATAGACAAAATTGTTTTAAAGACAAGAACTCTGGTAAGAATTCATAAAATAGTTTATGCCTAATTGAGTTTTTGTATCATTTTTACAGCCTACAGTTTTGATATTTTTAGGTCAGTATCATAAACACGAATATTGTCATCTAAAGACCTTGATTTTTTAAGTAATCACCCCATGGTTTTAGCCACATCGGCGTTTTCTATAGATCATAAAACAACTGATATTTTTTGCTATTTTCAGTTTATATTTATCTGTTTAAAATTTTCTTCAACTTATTGTCAAAAACATAAGAATTTAAAAAAAAGTCTTTCATGACCATTATTCCTTTGAGAGTTATCAAATGGTCAGTTATATAGCATTAGTGCTACTCTTGTGTTGTGCATCGTTTGTGCCTATTATTAATTAATTACTTCGGATAATTAGCATAAAAAGGAAAATCTGTCAAAAATCGTAATTTCATTGCAGTATCATCTATATGCGTCTTCTGATCAGTGTCATTCACTCCAAGTTTGGTTGAAGTTGTTTATGTGTAGGAGTTTTATAAGAACAGGATCGTTGAATAATCAGTAATGAATCGTGATGTAAGGCTATAATTGGAATTTTTGTTGATCTTGTCTTTTTGATTATTTTTGTTGACTCCAGTTGCTTAATCTTTATTATAGTTGTTGAGTTTATAAATATCTGAAAAATCAGGTATTAGCCAAAAATTGTCATTTAAGGACAATACCTCATTAAAGGGTCATCTGGTAGTTAAGGTACTTAAAGGGAGTTGGTAGATCTTGACATACCTATCATATAAAAAAGAAGAAGTGTATGATTGCCAATGAGACAACCCTTCAAATGAGACCAAATGACACAGAAATTAACAAATATAGGTCACTGTTCGGCATTCAACAATACGCAAAGACCATACCGCATAGTCAGTCATAAAAGGTCCCGAAATGATAAATTTAAAACAACTTAAACGAGAAACTGATGGGCTTTCATGATTGCCATCAACCGGTTTTCCTCAATCTATAAAACTGCAAGATGCAAGTCATTCTTTATAATAGATAACCTAGGAATATTCCATCTCCTGTTGCAGTAACATTAATTTTGAGGTTATGGATCAATATCTACTTGTTTAAATCGTACATTATCTCAAAATAGACAAAGAGGGAAACCTTAAAGGAAAAATAAAATTATGGAAATGAATGCCCGTTCGTCGGTACATCCGTCCAACCAACCGACCGACTGTCAGTCCGTTTATCCAGTCTGATCCAACTGCCTTTCTTTTTCACAAATGATTCGACAACATTTAAGACAGTTTGATTTCAACAACAAAAAATGACTTAAGGAGGCTCGAGGGTACAAAAAATCAGCAAAAACTGAAACATTTGTTTTTTTCGTTACAAATTTTATTTATTACACTATTAGTTGTTTCTTTGTGATATGTTTAAAAACCCAACCAAAAAAAAAAAAAACAACAATTCGTTTTGGCCCCAGATGACTTTTAAAATGTTTATATCATAGTAAATGCTGCAAAATATCTCTCTTTGGTAAAAAAGAATGCCATTTTTTGGCATAAAAATTGAAATAACTTTTTCTAACGGTTACCAATATTTTTTATTATTTTTTCAAATGAACTGTACTTAAACTAAACTACTGTAAAATTAAAGCGATTTCTGTAATTAAGTTCTTTTTTTATTTCGATTTTATCTTTTTTCTCCTATTAGTTCAACAGAACAAAGTACATTAGCAAAATGCATGCTTCTTTCAAAGGCAGATTGTGAGCTTAAATGAGTGGTAACCCCATATTTTTATTTCATTTTTCCAATAAGTATAAGATATGGATTTTCTTATCCCAGGCATAGATTACCGTAGCCGTATTTGGCACAACTTTTTTGAATTTTGAATCATCAATGCTCTTCAACTTTGTACTTGTTTGGCTTTATAAATATTTTGATTTGAGCGTCACTGGTGAGTCTTATGTAGACGAAACGCGCGTCTGGCGTACTAAATTATAATCCGGGTACCTTTGATAACTATTATATATAGAAAAAAAATTAGCGAAATCCTATCTTTAGAACAAAAAATTGATTTAGACCCGCGAGCCCCCTTAAATAGCATAGACAGAGTTTCAATCTATCTTAAATGAATAATAAAACTTGATTCGACAAATTGATATAGAATGCAATCAAAACGATACTTTGAAATACAACTTTTCAATAAACTTCCAAGCAAATTTGTCAATACCGCATACTATTGTAGAACATTTTGATATCCACTTTCCACTTGAGCGTTCTACAATCATTATTTATTTTTCTAAAACTTTGTTGTCTTGATTTTAGTCATTCTACTTCAGACAAAAACACTTACCTCTAATTAGAATAGCTTTCATCTCGCCTGTTATAATACCATACTTAAATTCGGTAACAAAATGTGTTAAAGTTTTGTCTTCGCCCTTTATGGTTTCAGTGTATTCACCAAACTTTGGTATATCTCCTAATGCTTTGTAAATTGCTCCAAGAGAAAATTCCATTGTTTTCAAATGTATATTATTTGTCCATTTCTTTGGAACGTTTCTAGGACTATTCACATCTTCTGGAGATGAAACCGTAGTATTTTCTGCATCCCTGAATTTCACTTGGGCATGAAGTATATCGATTGCTTGTGTAACTGCAAAATACATGTTAAACATATTTAGCTATATTTTCATGGCACATATTATAAACCAACAGATTCGAGATCTTATTCACACCAACCTCACCCCAGGTTTTATTATTGATGTCATATTGGTAGATGTTAGTAATTTTGAATAAAGTTTTGTTGAATAATTGGCACTGTTATAACAAGTGCTAATAAAGTTTCTTTTTTACTTACTCGTTGTACAGTGGCTTAATGGACTATCAAAACCTGTAGTGCAATTACAAGTCTCTGCATACTCGTCCGAACAATAACCAGGAAAACATCTGGTACTGTCTGGTCTCCAGGAACAAGTCTCTATATATTATAAAAATGCATTAAATTTCTATCGGTATATTAAGTAAAGCATTCCTATTTTAATATTAAGATTATGAAAGAAATCTCCCTTCAAAAAAAGCTTTTCGTCTAGGATATATATATTTATTCATGCAGAATATTTATTTGTTTTGCATACATCAATGGTATTCGTTCGGTTATCTATATGCACTAGGTAACAAAAACTTCTTTCAAGCTCATATATATGAAATGAGGAGGTACAAAAAAAATGTATTGATTCACATGAGGCAGGTGCAAGTAAAACTATACTTTGTGAATCAGCTACTTCAGACTAGGAGGAGCTAAGCAGTTTTTCATTTTAAAAGTATGTAACGAGTTATCATTCACATGTGTCTAATTTTAAGGGAAGGCAACTACCTACCCCCAGCAGTGAATTGGAAATCATTGTATATATATGAATCGCAGAACCTTCTCATGATGTTTTCTTTTATATTTACATTTGATTCATAAAATGAAAGAAAGTGGACGAAAAGTAAAACAAGAAAGTATGAAGGTATTAAGGATAGCTACTTTGTTTAATTTTAATAAAATATACTAATTGTTTTAAAATGTTTAATTGATGTGATAACTTTTTGCATAGGTAGCGGTTAGTCATGAAATATAAGTCAATACTGTGCAACAGAACGTGACTCGGATTTTTTTTTTTTCTATCGATTTATGAGTTCTGAACATCGGTATACTACTGTTGCCTTTATCTATCGTTTGTTTCAGCACATTTCGTGTTTCATCTAAATCATTGCTTGAACTGCTGGCATTTCAGGTATCCTACATCTTGAGTCATTTCCTTACCGCCATAAATTCTGAGGGAAACTTAAAAAAACAAATAGCAATATCCAATATGACTTTGCAATTCATTAAAAAGGAAAATTGAAATATCAGCCTAAAAACGGAGGAAAACGAAAAGCAAATGCAAAGTCATATTAATTATAGGACTATATCAAATATTTCGTTTTTGAATACATTGTGAAATTTTAATTGAATACTTACTTTCACATGCATTAGTTATATTGTTGTACTTGTAGGCTCTTTCATAACGTTTATGATCATTTTCATATTTACAATATTCACATTCGTTTTCATGGCCATGAGGTGAGTGACACTTCCTATAGTCACACATTGAAATATATGGGCATACTGGAAAAAAAATATCAACTCATCATAGATACAAAGCTTATATATTGCGACTCAACAACCAGTAGTTTTTATTTATCAATACGGTCACAGTATCAGACTACTAGTATATGTTATTTCATTTCCTCAAAATTAACCTAGTTTTTGGTGGGGTTCGTGTTGCCTATTCTTATGTTTTCTATGTTGTGTCATGTATACTATTGTTTGTCTGTTTGTTCTTTTCATTTTTAGCCATGGCGTTGTCAGTTTATTTTCGATTTATGAGCTTGACTGTCCCTCTGGTATCTTTCGTCCCCCTTTTTTAACGCTCTCGATTTCTTTTAATCGTCTTAAATGATTCAAATGTTCGATATGATTCAAATGTTCGATGTACCTGTTATCCAAGAAAGTGTATTATATTTCTAGCTAGTTGTTTGACCTAACCATGGAAGTAATATTTAAAAGGAATAACATCGACTAATTAGCATGTATTAACGGCCTGCAGAGCCCTGTACTAAAGTCATATGATTTTATCCAATTATAGTCTCAGCGGTAAGACCCTTCTGGTTACTATCTGTGATACCGCGGTTGTAAAATAACATCTGGAATTTCTTATCAGTCACGTGATTTTATCGAGTCCGGTAATTATAAAGTACCTGTGTGAAATCCGAGGTTTATTAATAAGAAGGTGGCACTGTATCATATAAAATCTCTACCTTCAGATGAAGTCGTATGATGTACAAAAACTTGAAAAACGGACGAGAATTGTTCAAACTACAGCAGTTTAGCATGGAAAATTGTATTTAATTTAGCATATTTTTCGCGGCTTTTTACCGTTTGTTTTAAACTGTTCTAAAAGCGGATCCCGAGTTAAACAGTTAAATACCCATGAATCGATCAGGTTTCACATGATGTTTAACAAAATAATGTAGGCAAATCTAGACATAGATTTGTTTACTGTTGAAATGTGCAAAGTTTATCGAGATTGAAAAAGAAGGATATTTACTTTCAAGTATTCTAAATTTATGTATATGTCATAAATGTCATTGATTACATTATTGAAACTGGACAACTAAAACGGGGATAATATTTTCGTAAATATGTTTTTTTATTGTTTATTGTGGAATGCTTGTATTAATATAACATGTATAACAAGCTACAGCAAAAATTATAACAAACCGACGAAATGGGCTTGAATCTATCTGTCTTACGGCAAATTCATTTTTACACAAATTAGTTTATGTATCAAGAACTTAAATTGAAGGATAGAACCGTTTAGAATTGTGAATATTTTAATTGACTAATACACGAAAGACTTAGATTTTTCGTATTTAATAAAGGGGGTCCAAATGTATTTTTTGTACAATCATCTTCTTAACTTACGGAAATGTTTTTTTTTAACTGTATGTAAATATTAAAATTGAAAATGACCCAGCCTTGTTCTCCAATTTCGTATGTGATAGGTGTCGGTTTAAACTATTAAGACTCAAACTAACTAAAAATAGGAAAAAATGGACTAAAATAAAAATTGAACGAATGAATCTTTTCGGCAGCGTACATCAACGGAATGTAACGAATGGACTATTCGGGTTACCTCGCACGTATATACGACAAAAACTTGTCTGTTCGTAATTCTCCGTGAACACGAAAAAGACCGATAAGTGTCAGTGATTTGATCGATCACATGCGGAGAATCAACTTCCATGCCAGCTATTGAACCAATAAACGAGTTATCGAAAGATGGGCGGTAACGCAGATGAAACCTTTGAAGTGACGACGATGTTATTCCTTTCAATATTACTTCCATGACCTGACACGTTATGTGCCTATTTCAAAATCCATCAAGGTTCATATGTTCTTAAAGGTTAATTGGAAAATAGTCAATATCAAACCTTTATTTTGGCATATATTTTTATTTGAAAATCATTTGCTGAACAGCTCATACATAATTGCATGGAAACGACCCAATGGACCATGTCCACTCTTCCATGGATTATTTTGTATTTTGTCATTAGCAACAACATATTGATATTTGAAAATCATTTGGATTAACGGTTCCTTTGTTGAACGGAAACGACATATCTAAATGATTTTATCCAACCTTTCAAGATACAAACTCCTAAACGGTTGGGGTGGAAATTGTCACTATTGTTCCTAACCTTAATTTTCTCATCAGTTAAATATGATTTTAAGAACATTGGCTGAATATTCAGAAGATCTTGCACTGAAACGTCATAAAGTACCATTTACCAAATTATCAAGGACAATAATTTTTGACGATACAATTGCATCTAGTCCATATTGAATGTAACTTTCATCATCAGTAACAACAAAGTAAAAGATGAAAAAAAAGCAATTTGGTTAATAGGTGTACCTCACACATTGTTGACATTATAATGGAATTATATTCGACTGTGATACAAGTGAGAGGTTTAGCTAGCTATAACATCAGAATAAATCCCCCATCCGTCCGTTCGTCCCGCTTCAGGTTAAAGTTTTTGGTCAAGGTTGTTTTTGATGAAGTTGAAGTCCAATCAACTTGAAACTGAGTACACGTGTTCCCCTTGATAACTATGATCTTTCTAATTTTAATGCCAAATTAAAGTTTTGACCCCAATTTCACGTTCCACTGACCATAGAAAATGATAGTTCAAAGTTCAGGTTAAAGTTTTGGTGAAAGTTTTTGATGAAGCGGGACAGACGGACGGACGAACGGACGCACAGACTAGAAAACATTATGCCAATAAATGGGGCATAAAAATCAGTACATGAATTTCCTCAGACAATTAAACATCGCGGAATTTTGACGTCGCACTAATTTCTGGACGCCAAATAAGAAGCGCATACACGTTTTTTTAGAAGTTTTTCTTCGTTAAACATTTCCTTTAATCTAATGCAAAATTTTAATCAGTAAAAAACTGTTGAATTTCCTTTTAGTCACGACTGAGAAATGAAAATTGAAATTAAGTCTTTATAAATTTACAGACAGAATTTATAGCATGTTCTATCGAGAATAATTTCGCGGTTTAATTACATATAAGACCCTGAAACTTCAAAACAGTTAGTCATAAATTGTAAGTGACTACCTATGGACCCAGTCAACCTGTAGTTTAACGTTAAGTAATTGCAATCTTAGGAAACGTCATTTGCAACAGAGTATAACGGCTAAAACGGCAGTTTTTATTACCAAGTCGTTGAATGTCATGACAGGCAGATTTACTTCAGGAAAAATTAATATTGTTTATAAGAGTTTCAGTTAATAGATATAGGAAGATGTGGTGTGAGTGCCAACGAGACAACTCTCCATCCAAATAACAATTTAAAAAAAGGTAAAACATTATAGGTCAATGTACGGCCTTCAACACGGAGCCTTGGCTCACACCGAACAACAAGCTATAAAGGACCCCAAAATTACTAGTGTAAAACCATTCAAACGGGAAAACCAACGGTCTTATCTATATAAAATAAAAAAACGAGAAACGAGAAACACGTATAAATTACATAAACAAACGACAACTACTGTACATCAGATTACTGACTTAGGACAGGTGCAAACATTTGCAGCGGGATTAAACGTTTTAATGGATCCAAATCTTCTCCCTATTTCTGAAACAATAGCATACCAAACACACGATAAAATATCAATTGGCAGGCTTAACTCAATCAAAAAACGTACATTAATACACTATGAACGAATAAATTTGATCTGCGATATCTGAATGCAAATGCACAGTTAATAAAATATTAGGGACAAACAAGTCAAAACAAAGTCATGTCAAGACACCACTGCGAAATATTTAACCCTTCGAAAATATTCACTTTAGAAAAAAAACCGGTTTTAAAAAAATACAGGTAAATCTTGAAGTTTATACAAATGTAGTGAGAAGAAGTGAAACCTAGAAAATATTCCAAATAATCAAAGCTGGTATATAGACAAGAACCATATAAATATAAAATAACAAAAAAGCATTATAAACAGTAACAACCGGTCGAATTAACAAGAAAATACGATTTGAGAGTACTCGCAGTTACTGACAGCTAGTTAAAAGCCAAAAACAATTAATAATAAAAAGTCATGCATCAGAGACTAAAATCAACTAAAACACATCCCAGGGATTTAGTATTTTAACGTCATGAACAGTCAGAGAAGACATGACTTGAGCAATGCCAAAAATAAATGTATCGACAGGTACATGTAGTAGGATAGTGAGGAGCGACTTCTATAGATATAAAAATTAACGTGTCTGTGTCTCTATACATCCCGCCTCAAAAGAAGATACAATTTAGTTATGTTTTAATTTGCTAATGACAACATCGATATTAGTGCCAATATAAACTATATTCAGAGATCCAATTACAATATTGGTACGATAACCCTTACTTATAACACCACATTACTGCAAAACAGACTGAAATTGGTGGAAAATGGGCAAAATCAGACAGGGGGAAATTTGAATTAGGGAATTTTAACAACTGTCTTTGTTATTGACAATTGACACGACCAATGATTAAAAGAAAACCGCAATGTTTGTGCATACTACATAATTCAAAAGTTAAGCGTGACGTAACCAATTCAACTTTCGAATTTCAAATTTATCTTAGACGATGAAGAAATGAATCAACTTTATACTCAATTTAGTATTTCATGCGCAATGTGTATTTTAAAATGTAAAACTAAAATACTTATCGAGTGTTGCGTTTCTAAAGTTCGCTAGTATATACAAGTTGTTGCAAGCACTTATCACTAAGTGCTGATCGAAAATTTTTATTAAATTTTTACAGATCACTCGTTCGGTCTAAACAAGATTAGGATACAATATTGTATTGCTCCGGAAGGAAGTCATATTTAGGTATTCTCGATGCTGTTCATAACCAGAGTCTTCGTCTGTGTCTTGGAGCCTTTAAAACCTCGCCAGTTGAGAGCTTATACGAAGAGGCCGACGATCCTTCACTCTCTCATAGACGTTTGAAGTTTGGGCTTCAGTATGCCGGCAAGCCGAAGGCATTTTCAATATCATTTATGAATATGTTTTGGAAAAGCATGAAAGTAATAATTCTCCATTAGGAATACGTCTGAAACACATTTAAATACCTATAATTTGAAATATATTGACCCAGTTCAAACTTGTAACGTCCCCTATGTTCATCTTTGGAACTTCCAAAACCAAAAACGATAATTGATCTCAGTAAATGCAATAGATAACTTTCGAGTTCGATGTATTTCCGTCAAAAACTCTGGTTTAAGTGAACGTCATTTGTGTGTTTAAGGGCGTTTTCACTTCCATTCAATGTTGAGCGAGTGGTTTGGAAACTATAATTCTATATTGTACGAATTATACGGCAAATTGAATTCTCAAAACTGACAATCAGCACTGCTGTCATTAGGGAATTGTCATTAAGTACCTACAGAACAACCGTTATTTCTAGTTTATCCTACACAATGACAATCACTAAGACGCTTGATGAACGTAAATAGTGCAGGGATACAGGCGATCCCCTTTATCTGGTAAATGACGTCATAAAGGAGCGCATAATTGAAGGGTTTTTCCGGTGACGGATAAACTCGAAAGTGGGCTATTAGGCTAAAACAAATCATCTTTTAATACAGCGACACTATGTTGAAATAAAATCCAGCAAATCCGATTTTTCAACTGTTTTTACTGATGGATCGAAGGATGGAGACAGAGTGCCATTTACTGCTGTCTTTGGTGACAGACCTGCAAGTCTTCTCTTACCTTCTGCAGCTTCCAACTTCACTGCAGAAACTAATGCAATAACTCTAGACTTACAGTTTATTGCTACTTCTGACAAATCAAAGTTTATTATTGATCTCTTGACTCGCTATCATGTCTCCAAACAATTCAAAATTAAAATTAAAAAACCCGTTAATTTTCGAAATCCTTTACGTAATGAGAATTTTGAAAATTCTGGATAAAGAAATTATACTATATATATATGGATGCCAAGTCTTATCGCCATTTACGGAAACTTAGTTATAGATAAGGAAAGAACAACCCATTATCTAAATGTGAAATGCCGTTTATCTTACCTCCTATACATTTCTAGGAGTATGATTTGTTAAAAGCATACGCGTGGAGACCGTGTATATTCAATATTAGATTAGTGGGGAGGCGGGGCTTAATTTAATACACGGTTAGTAGTGGTATTACGTCCATTTATAAAAAAAGGTACTGAGAAAACATATTAAAGGTTTCAACAGACGAACTAATAGATGGAGATTGAAATAAATTCATAAAACACATTTAAAGCTAACAAGTTGTTAGTGTCGGCATCTGTTGTTGTATGATCAATAGAAGTAGTTTCTAAATGCTAACGGTATTGGAGACGTCCCCACTTTGATAGATCACTAGTCAAAATATAACACGTTAAGATAGTCGGTAAGATAAATTCGTTATACCGCAGTCCCACAAGCCCACGATAGCACTACGATCTATGAAAAAAATGCAAATTTTGATGATCGTAGTACGTGGTGAGGTCTTCAAGATCGTGATGAGCGTGGCCAACTTTGAACATGTTCAAAACAATCGTTGTGCGGTCGTGGCGAAATCAAGTCGTAGTTGAAGCGTAGTGAGAGCGCACTAAGGTCGTAGTAAGATCGCAAAGGTCACTGTACCATCGTAGCGAAAGCGTGATTCTATTCGGAGAGACTGCAATTACGATCTCACAGCGACGTTATTACGACCTCACTTCGATCATCACGTTCTCACCGCGACCTAACTACGCTTCCACGTTTACACCACGCTGTTCAAGACCACAGACGATTCAAGCACGCCCTTGCCGTCCTCATCACGCTCTTCTTACGACCTACCTTCGTTCATACTACGACCATCATTGTCATTGTCATTTTCACATAAAAAATATTAAATATCTCCAAGTTTTCTTTAATTTTGTCTCTATGTAGTTCTTGTCCATTTTCTCTAACGGCTCAACCGTGCGTGCTTTTCGTTTACATAGATTAGACTGTTGGTTTTCCCAGTTGAATGGTTTTACACTAGTAATTTTTGGGGCCCTGTATAACTTGTTGTTCGGTGTGAGCCAAGGCTCCGTGTTGAAGGCCGTACCTTGGCCTATAATGGTTTACTTTTATAAATTGTTACTTGGATGGAGAGTTGTCTCATTGGTACTCATACCACATCTTCCTATATCTATTGACACATCTGTGTCATCTCTGCTATCGTTCACTAAAATATCGTCATTTGAGCTTTATGGACCAGCCAAAGGTTGTAATTTAGGTTGGGTTGGTCGATCCGAAATCTCTGCTTGATCATGATTCGTTAATATCAGAGC
This sequence comes from Mytilus galloprovincialis, assembly GCF_965363235.1. Taxonomy (NCBI): domain Eukaryota; kingdom Metazoa; phylum Mollusca; class Bivalvia; order Mytilida; family Mytilidae; genus Mytilus; species Mytilus galloprovincialis. The sequence continues at coordinate 38,003,662 of NC_134850.1, read as the reverse complement.
TCCCTCTGACTCTACACCAACCCCTACCTGCATGCCCACGTGTTATAGTAGATTTTGGTGGCATGACTGTATTGTTTCTAAGAAATCTATGTATTAATCAGAAATAGAAGGAATGGAATTGTATTGATATGGAACACGATGTTGACGTTATTACTGATAACGTATAAAGATCGCGGTATGAACGTAGTATAATCATGGTAAGAACGTACTATAATCGCAGTAAAAGCATGGTAAAATCGTGTTGCAATCGGATTACTCGTGATATGGTCGTAGTGAGAACGTGATGAGCGTAGAAAGATCTTGATAAGCGAGAAAGGTCGCAGAATAAGCGTGGTGAGAACATGGTATAATCGTAGCGGGATCGTTGTTGAAGCGTAATGAGGACGCAGTAGCATCTTGAAAACAACGAAAATTTACATTTTTATGCCACTCATACCGCGACCTCACCACGATCTGAATTTATTTTAGATCGCGGTGAGCGTAGTGCGATATTGGTCTAGTGGGACTGGGGCTTAACATAGTGTGCTAATGACGTAATAGGATATACAAATGTATATGGGGTCAGTAAATTCCATATGGGGATTCGAGCTTCGCTCTCACCCCATATGGAATTTACTAAACCCATATATACCGTATTAGGTCACAATGTCATGGTGTAAATTTCTGTGATTTTATTTCATAATTTTTAATACTGTTTTATGTTGTTACAAATTTTCACAAATCCATATGTCGTAATCTGCTTATAGTACAATTAGTAAAATAGATCATAATGTCATTTTGAGATAACGGATTAAGCTTAACAAAATCTTGTGAATGGACCAAATTTGTCAAATTGTATTAACTAGTGTCATTTTATATTAGAGTAACTCAACATTTGTTATAAAAAGAGATGTTCAGAAATTATAGTCAATGAGGATTACCGAACGTTCGAATACGGAACTCGTATTGCTATTTTTAGGGACTTTCCAGCGGACTGTGCCGTTGTTATTGTTTTATAGACTCCCGTATGTAACTTTTAAATTTAAATTACCAGAGTGATCCAAAAAATACAGAGAGATTATAGTGTCAAGTTGACACTTCTAAAGACTAAAGACTGATTTATGTAATTTTATTGAGATAGTTTTTGATTCAACAATAGAACATTGAAAGTACAACCTGTGTATTTCTTATTTATTTAAATCTACCGCTATTTACCCCGTGTTGTAAAATTACAATACGTCAACTAGCACACTATGTAACTAATAATATCTAATCTAATATAAGAGAAAACGTCTTAGATATATGGAAAAATGAATAAACTGCATGAAATTGAACAAACTTTATGCAAACCTTTAAACTTTCTAAGCAGAAATATCAGTTTGTTATGTCTAGATACCGTATTGGTCATGCAAGAATTATCCATGAGTATCTTTTGAAAAACGAAACTCAACCAAAATGTATACCTTTCAATTGCAAGTATAAAAAATTAACATATTTGATTGACTTTTTGTCTATTTTTTAAAAATAAAAACGTCTTCTTATAATCATTTAAAATAGCTCTCGCCGCGATACAGATATTTTGTGCAGATGCAGCGTCGAGCAATCATCAATCTATCTATTGGTTGTGTTGTTGCGTCATAATTTTTCAGAATGGAAGATGGAAATGGACCATGCCGGTATCCAAAGAAACATAATCATGATAATTATATTGTTATAACTTTGAGAGAGAAAACACTTTTGATAAAAGGGTAGACTCACTTTTACAGTACCCATCACTATAATCTGCATAAAATCCCTTGTTGCAGCATGCACATTCATTTGGTCTTACACAAGTTCCGCCACTATTTCTCTCTACATTTGAAGAACTCCTGTCAGGAACGCTGTCATTCGTATAGTGTAAATTACATGCCCCGTCTGTAATGGTTTTGGTCAGTCTATTGCATTTAGCTTTGAAAAAAATATAATATCTTTTACGCATGTGATACTGAATTGTAAACGCTTTTTTTGGGGCTTTTTCTATATTTTAGTGTTTCTTTCTTTAACTACGTTGTTGTAAGTGGCAGATCTATGGTAGTCCACTTAATTTATTTACAAGTATTTATTAAACTCACCAGCGACTAAATGTATATGAAATCAGTTTTGGGTGAATTTAGAAATAATTGAACTAATGTTTGTATATTTACTAAACAAACTTTGGCTGCTGATTATCTTTTAAGTTTTTGTGCTGAAGTTTACCGAATGTGATTTATCATGTATGCACGTTGTATGTTATAAAAAGCATCATTAACTAATAGGAGCTTGTGGCGTGGATATAACGAAGTTGAACTCTCATGTTTGACATCTCGTTAATATCAAATATTTAATACCATAAGCATCCGTATTTGGTTCTAATTCAATTGATATTGAAATAAATGCGTGAAAAAGTTGTATAATCATTATATATACCACAAGCACTGATTTCCAGTTACTGGTTCTTTGTGACACTGACTGCTCAAGACATTTTGGTTTTCATGCTTTCATACATGTTATTGTTTTGCATTTCAAACTTTAGGTTATGAACGTACACGTTTAGGCTACTAAAGAATATTTTTCTCACATGAATAACAGTTTGTTAAAATTTGTTTTTCTGCCACTTTGTTTTTGAGCTGCTAAGAAACTATCAGTCCACAATTGTAACATCCACTTGAAAGTCAGTGAATCGGTACATACATAGTTTAAATGACACATATTGGTTATCTTGCTTAACTAAGATTTAATTCAGGCAAACTGGAAATTTATACGATTTTAACTGTTCTATTTTATTTAAACTACGCTTTAAATATTTTCTTTCTAAAATATTAATCAAGAGTTGATAATACAAAAATTGCCTATTATTTTTGTGTCATTTCTTTATATTCATTTACAAGTGAAAACACACAAAATTATAGCTTTCATTGTAGTTGTGTGACGTATTGTTTGCTGACAATTTTTTTTTTGTATTTTCATGGAAATCGATTTTAATGAATACCGTTACATATTTACCATAACAGTTTCCCATCCATCCCCGATACCTTCCATACCCAGAACAGCATTCCGTTGAGTAATAGTATTTCATTCTAAGAGCCAATAAAGAATTAATATCATCATATACTTGAAGGACAATAAAATGCATATTGTAGAAAGAACTACATATTTTTTATTCATCTTAATCAAAATTCTTATTTTTTATTATTTTAATCTTGCTTCAATGGAGAAAAATAAAAATCATCTTCTATTTATATTGCTGCTATTTCTAAAACTATAGACAAATAAATTTGAATTACGATTACAACATAATTTTTATGTATCTCCTATTAATTTAGTAGAACTTGATATGAAGATGCACACACATAAGATCATCCATATCATTATACATGTACCTATATACTGAACAGGAAAACCATTTCCAACTCCAGCAAGACTCATACGTTTTATATCTCGCTGTTTTCAATGTTGTAAACATGCAACTGGAAACAAGAAAATGGTATAAATTCAAATTCAAAACAATTTGTTTTAATTAAATGACCACAATGTATAATTATATTTTGGTATTGAAGAAAGTCATGTTTTTCATATAAGGTTTATGATAGACGTCTCTACGATAAATCCATTAGTAACATGTAATGCTTTATATTTAGTCAGGTTTACACGTTGTTATTAGCTTTGCATTAGTTTTTAGTTACTCTGAGGGCTCTTTGGTCGTTGCTAAATGAAAGACCATTAAGGACCTCTCAAAAATATATAATATTTGAACTGATGGAATTCGTTAGCATAGGTTAAATTCGTCATAAAGAATATCCGGAATACCACAAAGTTCAGTAACTCGCGATATAATGTACTTTTAAATGGAAATAACGAACTTTAAAAATCATGTAAATGTATTAAACTAATCATGGATTCAATTACATTTTTTTCTCATTTTTTGTTATTCGTGATTACAGATTCAAATCGTAAATAATAAATTTTATAAATCAATCAATCGGTGATAATGAATAACAAAAATGTATTCGACGGATATCTAATGAATGGGCTTCTGTAGTGCTTTTTGTCTTGAGTATTTTTATCAATTGTTTGTTTTTGTCGATCTGGTGAGGACATATCAATATAAGAAGATGCGATATAACTGTCTATGAAGAAACTGTCCTATAGAGTTCAAATGAAACAGATATAACCAGTTATAGTGAAACATTACTTAAGATCTTCAACAATGAAAAAACTAGAGGGCTAATCTATAACAATACAATTTATGAAAATCAAATATAATAGATATAAACCAGCGACAACCACAGAACTACAGGCTCCTGATTAAGAAAGTAGAAATATAGAATGTACCAGGGTTATAGTGTGTAAGCGTTTATTGACAATTGTGACGAGTTTTTGGTTTCCTTTTTTTAGACGGCGAGCACTTACTTACGGAGCGGAGCATATATTTCACAACTTGTTCGCTAAGCCTGTGTCCGTGTTAAATTTCAATCAAAGCCCATACCGTAAAGTAAGCTATAGAAGGTATCGGCGTTAAAAAGACGTGAAACAATTAAAACGTGTCTTTTGCAAAACATTTTACCGTGCCTAGTTTGATCTTATACAAATAACTACATTGTAAGTTAATTCTTTAGCTTGAGATTTTTTTACAACAAAATTTAGCTTCAAAATTTTATTATACAAGCAGACATCTTATCATAAACGAAATAACACATCATAACGGTTCTGCCTTATGGTGATGATGTTTATAGATAAGAGTCCGATCCATGTAAACTACTCCTTTGAATTAACTTATTTTTCAAAAAAGTAAGAAGATGTTATCCTTATTCATTAGATTGTATATATAGATATTATCCAAAAGATTTTTAACAATGATAATTTACCTTTTAGCAGTACAACTTTCCAGTGCTAAGTATGATTTAAGTAAGCATAATAATAATCCAGCTACAAATGCAAACTGGAGTCTTTCCATGGTCAAAATTCTCTACAAAAAAGTTGTCGTCAGCATACTTTAGATAATAAACTACTCAATCATTCAACCAAGTGTCTCGCTCAAGTAAACTAAGATAGTTACAAAATATGATAAATAATATAATTTCTTTAATTTTTCGAAATTAAATTTATCTTGTGCCAAATTTAAATAAAAGGAGACAACAGTCTAGCCGTAACCAAGCAGACACAATTAAGTCATTAATCTATTCACTGCATCGATCAGCAATCTTTCAGCATTGAATGTTTCAATTGTTTCTGATGATATCTTCCATCTTTATTCACACTTGTATAAAAGGGGCATTAGCTACGAGATACATAAAAATTTAAAACATGAGTTTTTTTGTTTGTTCAATCAATGAAAATGAAATAGCGAAATATTAATTCGCTTTTAGCAGTCAGTCTGCTTCAGTTTTGTCAAAGTAAGCTAAGAAACATTGATGATGAATTATTCACTTGTAAGTGAATGATGCGACCTCATTGGATCCGTATTCTTATGAACACCTAAGTAACCCCTTATGAGTGATAAGGTTATTAAAAGGGTAGAGAAGGTCAACACGGAAATTAAAACAAAGGTACGTCATTTGATATACTGATTCGTTCCACAAAAATCATTCTTATACAGGCAAAACGATGATCAACATATATTTTTAATCTATAAAATGAAATTGTAATGTTTATTGGTTGTTAAGGTTACAGACAAGAAGAAACTTGTTGTATATATGCATATTTCATGCAGAAGGAAGCGTTGTGTGGATTTAGACGTTTGGCAGAAAAGTCGGTGGTTAGGTCCAAGGGTATAAGGGTGTTTGAGAGGAATTCTCGTGTTCAGTATTGGGAACATTTAGAGAACACCCCCATCCAGTAAAGTGTGTATTCGCCCTGGAGTATATAAGTGGGTGAGGAGTACTATTCGGGTTCTGTCGATATTCTTACAGAAGAAGACTAGTTTACAATAGTGAGTACGTTACATAGCTGTAAGTTTGATAGGAGGACAACGACAACTTGTACTGGGTACAAGTTGGTCTAACATTGAAAGCTCGTAGAGCAGACTGTCCAACTCGGATGACAGACTGCAACAGTCCGCATTATTTGTTAGTGACAGTCTGTCCCATTCGGAAGACAGTCTGTCCCAGCCCAGACTGTCTTGTAGTATCATACTGTACCAGCCCGCACTGTCTAATAGGACAAATTGTCCCATTAAGAGGACAGGCTGTGTAAAAATTATATTTGTGTATATATTATTGTTTAATTTTCATTGTTACTTTGTATCGGCAAAGAGCTAGTAGATAAAGGAAGATGTGGTGTGAGTGTCAATTGTGTATATATTTTGGTTCATTATGCATAACATAGTTAGTTGTAGTTTTTAGCATTGCCGTATTGTTTGTGGACAACTTGGATCCAAGTATTAACTGGAACGAATCGTTTGTGATATAAATGCCTGGTTACACGTATCATATTTGGTGGCTAGCAGTTGGGATTCAAGTTGTCTATCAAATACTGTTGGATTGATTGATTGACATTATAGATTTTTAGTTGACATGAGTATTTATTTAAAAGATTTAAGTAAATCAACCATGAGGCATAGTTATAGTTCACGGCTAAGTTGTAACACGAGTGTTTTATATAATAAAATATTACAACACACTTATTGTTTTATTTAAATTACTCTATACTGCAATAAATTTGTCAAATATGACGATCAGATTGCTGAAATAAGTAGACAAATACAGTCTCTTATCGAAAGCACAATACAACATGGACAAGGTTTTATATCTTCTACACCGAGAGGTCAGGGTGTACGTCCAAAAGTTGTTGAATTGTAAACAAAGAACATGATTCAGGCATAGTGACGACAGGGCCGTCTCTATCAACACCTGTAGGATCGGCCGTAGGTGATACACTACTTTGCCAGATAGGGATATCATAACAAATCATCGCGTGAATAATAGAAAATCCATAGGGCAAGACAAAAATCAAAATATTAATCTTTTAGCAGGAATCAACAAACAATATAAGCACTGCTCATACTGTAAGCTCTGGTTCAAATGATGTTAAAATCAAACCTTCAAAATATGATGGCATTACTCCTTGGATGGATTATTTATCACACTTTGAGATGTGTGCCCTTGTTAATATGTATGTGGTCTGAACATCAAAAAAGTTTGTACCTGGTCGTGTCACTGATTGGACAGGCCCAAGCAGTCCTTGGTGATTTACCAAAGGAAAAGAGACAGATTTTTTTCAGACTTTTTCAGACCTAATATATGCACTGAAGGCGCGCTTTTCCATCCAGTCAAACGGGACTTTATCGTTTTCAATTCAAAGAACGACGCCAGAAAGCAAGTGAAACTCTAAAGGAGTTAGGTCAGTCAGTTAGACGACTGTCTAATCTGGAATACCCTACTGCCTAATTAGAATTAAGAGACACGCTTGTCAAGGAACGATTTGTTGACGCATTAGTAGACTCTGAAATGAAATTGAGAATTAAACAATCTCTTCCTAAAGGTCTGAACGATACTATACGGTTGGCAGTTGAGCTTAAAGCTTACAAAAAAACTGAGAGTAGAACAATGAAGTATGGGTCACTTACGACAGACTACGAGTGACGAACGGACAGAAGCATCTAATAGTACGGATACCATTGTATCAATGAAGAATATGGCGACATGGATGCAGACAATTGAGAACAATTTACAATCTTTAACGAAAGACGTGACGACGCTTAAGGATTTAAATTCTCAAAAGAACCACGTGGGGAGACCAATAATACTCAAAGCAAGAAAAGGGGGAGGCCCTTGTTTTAGTTGTGATAAAATATATGTAGAACACTTTGCAAGAAATTGTCCCAAAAGTATTAAGAAACAAAATATTCGAGGAGGATATACGAAAGGACCTGATACGGACGGATCGGTCAGGAAACTGAAGTCTGGAGATGAGGCGGCAAATAAAGATAAAGGCGTTGTCATTTCAGCATTAGAGGATGCAGGAATGTTTGTCGAGTTACTCGTTCATGATATATTTGTCAAGTTTGTAGTTGATACTGGAGCTACATAAACTCTAGTTTCTACGAAAGTGTACGATCTTATTCCTGACTTGTATAGGCCACACCTGAGTGCAACTAAGTCACAAATTAAGTCCGCATGTAGAAACTATTTGAATCTTAGACAAATGATAGAGGTAAAGGCAATTTTAAACTTGATTTTGGTACAGAAAGGTTTACTTCAGAGGCCATAGTAACTGAGCTACAAGTAGATGACATTCTGGGTTTAGACTTTATGAAGAAAAAGAAGTGTCTGGTTGATGTGTCTGAAAACATATTTTACATCGATAACCTTAGTGTTCCCTTAATTTTTAAAGTTACATTGGGATGTTTCAGAGTAGTTTCTACAGAATCTGTTACGATACTTGCTCGATCAGAGATAGTAGTTTCTGTAAAAGTTTGTTTGACAGAAGGTCAAACATTGCCAACAAATGATGTTTTAGTAGAAGCTAGTGAAAATAAAGGGAAAGATTACATGTTGATGTCACGTTCCTAAGTCAAATCAAATAACAGTATACCAGTCAGACTCATGAACGTAGAAAACGAGGCTAATATAAAAAAAAAAAGAAGATGTGGTATGATTGTCAATGAGACAACTGTCCACAAGAGACCAACATGACACAAACATTAACAACTATAGGTCACCGTACGGCCTTCAACAATGAGGAAAGCCCATACCGCATAGTCAGCTATAAAAGGCCCCGATAAGACAATGTAAAACAATTCAAACGAGAAAACTAACAGCCTTACTTATATAAAAAAATGAAAAAACAAATATGTAACACATTAAACAAACGACAACCACTGAATTACAGGGTAGACTATATTTCCGGGCACAACTACTACACAGATGTGTGAAATCAGTCATGTAGCAAAATATGTGCCCGCTCAGAATGACGAACAAAACAAAAAGGGGTTGAGGTCAGATTTGCATGTTCTTTTGAACAAAACATCTGACAAATTATCAAGGTCAGAAAATAGAAGGTCAAAAGTTTAGTGCAAGAATATGAAAGTCTGTTTTCTGAAACAAATTTAGACTTAAGTAAGACTAGTTTAGTTAAACATGAAATAGAAACTGGTAATGCTATTTATAGGCCTTTCAGAAAACCTCCTCGCCGCACACCTTTTCATTAATCGAAGGTTAATAATGACAATATAGATAAAATGTTAGAAAATAGGGTTATAGAGCCTTCACACAGCCCATAGGTTGCGGGGATAGTTTTGGTTAAGAAATAGGACGACACGTACCGTTTGTGTGTGGATTACAGGAAACTGTATAGCGTGACTATCAATAAAGACGCATATATCCACTCCCTAGAATAGATGAATAACTTGACCATCTTGCAGGCAACAGATGGTTTAGTACTCTTGACTGTTGTTCTGAATATTGGCAAGTTGAACTGGCCGAGAAAATAAACATAAGACGGGATTTGCGACTAGAAAAGGTTTGTTTCAGTTCAAGTTAATGCCGTTTGGGTTGTGCTGGTCTACCAGGGCTCAAATGGAAGGTATGTCTTGTATATCTAGATGACATTATTGTTTTTGGCAAGACGTTAGACGATATTTTGGTTAATTTAAGGACAGTTTTTGACAGATTAAAATCAGTAGGCTTAAAGCTAAAGGCTAAAATGTGTAACTTGTGTGTTACCATGGTTCGTTATTTAGGGTATATAATTTCAGAAGATGGAATAGCCACTGATCCTGAAAAAAAAATAAAGTTGTACAAAATTGGCCTGTTCCAATAAACCCTACTGAAGTTCGTTCATTTTAAGGTCTGTGCAGCTATAATAGAAAGTTCATCAAAAACTTTGCCTCAATTGCTAAATGTTTGCATGTTTTGACTGAAAAGGCAAAAGGTTTGAATGGATATCTGATTGTCAGCATGCATTTGATCTACTTAAAATAAAGTTAACAAACGCCCCAATATTAACACATCCTGATTTTAACAAAGAGTTCATCTTAGATACAGATGCTAGCAATGTAGCATTAGGGGGTGTCTTATCACAACGTCATGAAAACGGTCAGGAAATGGTTATAGCATATGCAAGTCGCTCAATGTCTAAATCCGAGCGTAGACATTGCGTGACGCGAAAGAGTTGCTAGCTGTGGTATACTTTGTGAATTATTTTAAACCATATTTATATTGGAGAAAAATTATGATCAGAACGGATCATAGTTCACTTCGGTGGTTGCTGAATTTCAAAAACCCAGAAAGTCAAGTGGCTAGATGGATTGACACTGAGTGCTTATGATATGCACATCCAACACCGACCAGGTACCCAACACAGGAATGCTGACGCACTAAGTCGTATTCCATGTAAACAATGTGGGTATACGTTAGTCTGGCAATCAAAAACGAGTAGTGATTGGCACAAGACTGAAGAAAGTCAGATTTAAATAGTTACTAGTCAGATGCCTGACCATGATACAGATTTGACATTGACAGATAAACAATCAAATGACCCAGACCTTAAACTAGTTAAGCAATGGCTGATAGATGGTCAAAGGCCACTATACAATGTGGTATCTGGTAAAGGTTTCTTTATAAGGTCATTATGGAGTCAGTTTAATAGTTTAGAACTTCAAGATGATTTGGTATTCAGACACTTTTACGGCATCGAACGGAAAGTTGTGAAATTGCAAGCTGTAATTTCATTGTCTGAACGAAAACAGGTTTTACACATCTGTCATGATGCAAAGTATGCAGGTCACTCAGGTATGCGTAAGATTCTAGAGAAAGTCTTACTATTGGCAAGGTTTGCAAGCTGACGTTAGATCATATGTCACTGGTTGCGATAAGTATGCTAAGAGGGAAACCTCAACGGCTTACTAGAGACAAGTAGTCCCATGGAAAGGATAGCTACTGATACTTTTGGGGAACTTCCGGAAACTGAAAATGGCAATCGGTATATCTTAGTTGTTTCAGTCTACTATATAATAAATGGACAGAGTCAATCACTATGCCCAATATGGAAGCAAGTACTGTTGTCAAAATAATTGTAGAGGAGGTAATAGCTCGATTCGGTATTCCGTCGTGGATTCACTCTGACCAGGGACGACAGTATGAAAGTAGGTTGTTTCAAGAGGTTTGTAAAGTACTTGATATCAAGAAAACCAGGACAACACCATATCATCCTCAATCGGATGGTATGGTAGAAAGATTCAACAAGACATGAGTGACAATGCTTAGTGCATATGTCATAGAACACCAATGATATTGGGATAAGTATAGTCCCTTTGTTTTGATGACGTATAGGGCTTCCGAATATGACACAACTGGACAGACTCCAAACCGTCTCATGTTTGGTAGGGAAAGTACAACCCCGTTAGATATATTGTATGAGATCTATTTAACTGTTAAAGGTATACCACAACATAAATGGGCTTAGGATCTAAAAGAAAGATTAGAGGATGCCAATTGAAATGCGGAGACAAAAGAAGTATCATGATCTCAAATTATCATATGATTAATCAAGAAAATTAAGTATATGTCAACTTCCCTGTAAGGAAACCGGGAAAATCTCAAAAAAACTGACTTGTTTTTGGAGAGGACCTTTCACAATTTTAGAGACAAGTGGTGACCTTATATATAAGGTTGACTGTGGTATCCGAGGGAGCCCGCAGATAATTAATGTAGATAGGATAAAACTCAAGCACAAGCAGGTGTTCAAAGGGGAAATGTATGAAGGCATTGATAATCCCCAAGTAGCAGAACCACGTGAAATTGATATATTTGGTAATGTCATAGATCAGGACAGCATAGGTAATGAAGAAGAAAATGGTCGACGTGAAAGAAACAGACCAGTCTTGATGGCTGATTATATACTTGATTAAGTTTAAGTTTATTGTTGTATATAGTTTTAATATGTGTTGTTTTATATTTGCGGAATCAAGATGGCAAAAGCAAAAATTACAATTAGAAAAAAAGAACAGTGGAAATATGGATTTTTTCCCACTTCATTTGATTGTAAAGACCAAAGGGATAAACATCTGACGTCCTGTGCAAATGAAAGATTTTTTTGTACTGAAGGTGGCTGGGTCTTTTTTTATCATACAGACAAGTCAAAGAACTTACTTAGACACATGAAATCTAAACATCATAAAGCCGATAATATCGATAGTGACAAAGAAGAAAATACTAGCAAAAGTAAAGACCTGCTCATTCGTTCATCAGAGTCCGCGAAAAGACAGGATCCAGGAGACATCCTTGTACAAGACAGTGATGAAAGTGCAAACAGTGAAAAAGAAGAAAAGAAGGATATAGGGTTAAAGGAGTCTGAGAATAAGAAAGATGACAACATGGTGACAAGACTACCCCCCGGCATCCAGGAGTTAGAAGTTCTTTAGCTGGAAGGCTGGGACCAGATATTATTGCAGTTGGCAGTAAGAGTGCCGATGTAAAAGGATTACCAGTTGACAACCCAGACAAACAAACGGACAAAGGGGGAAGTAAAGTCAATGATAAGAAAAGTATTGCCCTATGTGCAACATGTAAGAAAAGGAAGGTGAGTTTAGTTTCATGTGGAGTTCAAACAGACTTGATGTTGTATACGAAAACTGTAACAACCGAAACAACTTATCGAGATGGTACAAAGAAGTTGGAAGTTAAAGACGCCTACTTAAGCTTTTCAGACAATAAGTGGACATTTATTTCAAACCAAAGATATTGGTTAAACCATGTATTATTTATTATATTTTAGTCTTATTTAATCATGCCGGACGCATGACGATTGAGGCGCAGGTTATGTCATGTTTACTGGTTGCTAAGGTAACAAACAAGAAGAATCTTGTTGTATATATACATATTTCATGTAGAAGGAAGCGTTGTGTGGATTTAGAGGTTTGGCGGAAAAGTCAGTGGTTAGGTCCAAGGGTATGGGGGTGTTTGAGAGGGATTATTGTGTTCGGTATCGGGAACATTTTAAGAACAGCCCTATCCAGTAAATAGTGTATTCGCCCCTGGAGTATATAAGTGGGTGAGGAATACAATTCGGGTTCTGTCGATATTCTTATAGAAGCAGAATAGCTTACAATAGTGAGTACGTAACAAAGCTGTAAGTTTGATAGGAGGACAACTTGTACCAAGCATTGAAAGCTGGTAGAGCAGACTGTCCCACTCGGAGGACAGACTGTAACAGTCCGCATTGTTAGTTAGTGACAGTCTGTTTCGCTCGGAGGACAGACTGTTCCAGCCAAGAATGTCTGGCAGTAACATAATGGACCAGCCCGCACTGTCTTTCAGGACAGATTGTCCAATTAAGAGGACAGGCTGTGTAATAATTATATTTGTGTATATATGATTGTTTTATTGTTTCATTGTTACTTTGTATCGGCAAAGAGCTAGTGTATATATATTTGGTTCATTGTGCATAACATAGTTAGTTGTAGTTTTCAGCATTGCCGTATTGTTTGTGGACAACTTTAATCCAATTATTTACTGGAATGAATCGTTTGTGATATAAACGCCTGGTTACACGTTACAAAATAAACAGACCTAGAAAAATCCATGTGCACTATTTCAATATCTATCAATATCTAAATTTAGGTTATTTCGCTTATATGACAATCGGAGGTCGTCGGAGGTCCACTCGATAGTTGATAAGATGGCATCTAGACTTAAATACACACGGTGATTTAAAGGTCATTCAATTGTTAAAGATTAAATGCTAGCAGCATTTCGACGTCTTTTTGTCGTATACTATGTTAATTCTTTTATTGACGTATACTTTTTACCTCCTTTTTTCATTGGTCGCATATTTGAGTGCACATTATAGCTTTCAGAATAATTATGTTATTTTCAGAACGAATTAAAACCTAGAATTTCTACCTTATAAAATTCAAAAATGGCCATAATTTCGTTCTTAAATGGTTCTATTTCAAAAGATATACTTTTTTTTTAAATCTCTTCACAAAAAAAGATTTTGTGCTTAAAAATCGGCACATTTTGTATAGATTGTCAAAATACGATAATTTTGTTAATTTTTCGGACCCTTTCTCGCAACCTAGGATCCCAAATGTTCTGTGACCAAGAGTTTGGAATGATGAAATTGAATCCCTAGACACACACAAAATCTGATTCTTAGGTGGCCGCAAAAGTTTATTATGCTAAAAAAAAGGGACGAAAGATACCAGAGGGGCAGTCAAACTCATAAATCGAAAATAAACTGAACTGTTTAGAACTATTGAAAATTTTACTCAAATAATGCAAACTTAAGGAATCAATAATTAGTCAGTTTTTATATGAATTTGTCAAATGAAGATAGTTTGCACTAGTATTAACTATTTCATTGCGAAATATAGTATAACCGCCTGATTTAAAAATCTAGGGCCAATTTTAATCCCTCGTGGACACTCCTTTATCATGCAAGCAATATTTATACATTAAAAATGGAAATTCACAGATTATTTGAAGCTATAACATATAACGTATGTTTATAGTATCCTAGTATCTTGCTTCTGTATTGTTGCAAAGAAAACTGTTGTGTTCAAATAAATGTTTAAATAAAAGTTCAGTTTTGGTCCTACTCGCGTCCGCGTTCAGTCATGTTGGTTTCATGAAAACAAATTCAACGAGTTGGATGGAAACAAAGCTTCACGGTTATGTTAATTGACACCTTGAAAAATGAAAACAATATTCGTTTAGTGTAGGAGAATGTAAAATTGAATTGAAATCACTACTAAATAGGAGAAACTTGCTTCGCTTTTTTCTGTTTTTCAAGCTCGTCAAATATTTTTTTTCATAATAATAATTTTCTTAACTGTACGAATAACGTATCTATTTGTGTTTCTTTTAAATGTTTGATTTATAAAATAAATGTCTGCGTTATTTCGCGAAGTTTATCTTATTTATTTCGCAAAGATTTGTTTTAAAACGCAATCATAGTTAGAAAATTAAGAAAAAAATGAGTGGCGCTAAAACGCATTTTGAAAATAAAAAGTATTGAAATTCTTAAAAACATGGAAGTAATATTTCCATACAGAAATGTTCAATACTCAAAGTCGTCAAGAAAAGATACTATTCTTGTTACAGTCAAATAATATCTTGCAAATAGCTATATAGCCTTAAGAATACGAATATGTAACGACACAATCGGCAGTTTTCTTTGAATACAAATTTACAAAAAATGCGTTTTTTCAATACATATGCACACAATGTGTTCATGCACATAAGTATTTCACATGAAATCTTATTTCGCATGTTAAAAATGCATGACGAAACGCGCGTCTGGCAAAAAATACAAAATTTAATCTTGGTATCTATGATGAGTTTATTTGGTAAAAAAATGTGTTTGAAAATGCAACTCACCTTTCTTAACACATGTGTATTCCCAATATCTGATTATTTGGTAGTTCTCTTCAAAACATGCATGTTGCTCGAATCAATTATTAATATTGGTTTGTGTCAGCGGTAAATATTTAGTATTTAAATAAGTTGTTGTATGGTCGTAATAGGTGCGTTGCAATTGGATACGCCTAAATGAACACGTGGGGTAAGCTTTAACAAAACTTTTAAACATCTCATTTAAGTACCCATATTCATTTTGGTGTTCCTAGAAACATGATTTATCTGTAAACGAAATGTTCTGACGAACAACTATGAATTTATTTTCATCGCTTACAGTATTTGTACTGACATTTCTTGATTTTGGTAGTCCGAAATTTATAAAATTTGAAGAAAACTTTGAATATCTATATAGATTAAACACCCATGTAGACTTCAAAGATGTTGGAAATTTTCACATCGAAGCAAAAGTAAGTATAATTTAATTTAATTTCTTTCAATTTAAACGTATATCCTTTTTTTAAAACGTATGTATCGTTAGTTTTCTAATATGAAGATAATATCTATAAATTAATCTGTTGATTTTTGTAAAAAAACCATTTTTTCCTTCTAAATGTAGATCAGCTACACTGTGGTTGACAATAATCCAAGATATCAGGAACTACTACTGACAGTGTACAGCTTTCACTATACAAGATCGGATAAAACAGGTATTTTTATATGGAAAAATGTATAACTGATCATCAATGTAACATTCAATTTATGGATAACTAAGTAATTATTATACTTTATTAAATGCATTCAAAATACAGAAAATGAGTGTTTATAATAATTTCGTTACTTTAAAAAAAAAATAAAAAAAATAGTAGCGATTGCAAGAAAATAATAACACGTCTGAAAATTTTAAAAACGCATAGAAAACAAAATCAGTGCTTATGTAAAATGATGAGCGTCCACATTTCCGGAAAAATATATTGAAACTCGTGTAGAGGAAGGTAGTTTTTAGGTGGCTAGGGTGTCTTCCTCCATCTTGTAATTTGAAGCTAAGGTTATTAAAATTAAAAAATAATTGAAACAAAGGAGATCATTTATACCAGGTACTTCACGGTTGTGAATGAAATCAAACGAACATCGTAACAGTGAAACAAAGTGTCCGGTTAATTATGCTTCTGATCCTAAATGTATCTGCTATTTCAACAAATGTTGCATGTTCACTCATCTCGTTAATTGTCTTGTGTATTGATTTTTAATGTCATTATCAGCTTCACTTATACTATCTTAACGTTTAAGTGTCATAATGGGGTGTATCAAGAGGCTCGCAATGAGAAGTGGTTGTGTGCAATATGCTTGTTAGATATTATCAGTTATATGTTGGACTGCATCTGTATATGAATTTCATTTTTTTTTTAATTTTTCTAATGTACCAACAAAACAAACAAAAATAAACTTTAAGCATGTTACAACGATCCGTATTACGAACAAAAATTTGTAAGAAATAGATATTTGAATATGAGTCAAGTCTCCTTTCAAGAATCGTGATCACTTAAAATATATTTGCCTAACATATTTTTGGAGCCCTTATGCTAAGTTGTCTAATGTTAGAATAGTCTTCTTGTCTCAGTAAAATCATACAATTTTAAAAAATGTTTTAGATGATCCTGATCATGACAAAGACCTATCAAAGTGGTGAGTATACTTACACTTTTTTGTTGTTATTGGTAACTAGTACAGTAAAAAAATACTATTACAGTCGATTCAACTAAAACCAAATCCTAAGACCTTACATTGGCATGATTTAAGATCACAAAATTGTATTGGGCTCTTCTTTTATAATGTTCTCCTTTATTGTAAAAAATTTTAAAAGTCGATATAAAGATAACGAGAATTTTTGTTATTTTCAATGATACGACGATTAATTAATATTGTGAGCTACCATATGTCACAGTACAGCTTCCAACACAACACAGCCGAATCAACCAACCATGACGTTGTCAGTTTATTTCCGATTATGAGTTTGACTGTCTCTGGTATCTTTCGCCCCTCTTTAAGTACACAAGATGTGACAACTATTTAAGTGGTCTCGATAGCCCAAAATAAACAGGGAGCCGCGACCTTGATGCCCTCAGCTGCGCCCTTCTGCCTTGATAAAAACGCCCTTGTGATGAACAATGAACTATAGAAATCAACTTTTGTGACATTCACGACACCTGATGATTGGCCCGAGGTTAACCATGTAATTATAATCAATTGCAATAGGTGAAACTTCTAATGTGATAATTGCCAGGTAATTAAGACAATCATAATTGAATTTAAATTTGAGAATTGTGTCAGCGCGAGGGTCGGTATTTTTTTTTTTATTTCAACACCAGAACCTAATGTCACAGCGGAAGTGTGCAATATGTAACGTAATTGACAGAAAGTCGATAACCATAATCAACTTGTAAAACTCAATCACGACTGTTGTGAAGTAACCACTTACAATTCGACATACCGAACTACACAAATCAATCAACATGTTACTTATTTGATATTTAAAGCAATAACATGCAACCCTAATCAAATAATATTAGGTTAAACATGGCAGGATGAGGTGAATCGTTATGACATCGAGCAATGAGTCATGTTCACCCTCACTTTTGACTAGAAATATCTTTACTATTATACACTTCTTTGAACACCAAACCGCCAACTCGGTTTCTCAGCTAGAAATAGAGATTACAAGCTTGATATAAGATGGGAAAAGTCCAGACAACAAGAACAGCAGAACGAGTCGCCTACATTACCAAAGACACGGAAAATGTCATCAAAAGCGAGAACAGGAAGAAACGCCGCCTAGAAGCTCTTATAATTAAAAATGCCCCACCAGATAACTCAGAACAGAGAAACCGCTCAAAAAGAATGTTTAGAAAATGAAAATGACCCCGATGTAGATTCTACCAATAAGATCGAAAAGAAGGGAGAATATACCGCTGAACCTACAGAAGAAATGACTTCACAGGATCAAACGATACTCGACGACGACAGAAATCGACCCTGCATACCACAAAATGACCCCGCCTGCACACCAGGTGCTGAGGTGCTGAGGGTCGACCTTCAACATATCCTGCAGGTATGTCAACATCTCAAACAACTTCGGAAATCAGGGTAGGAAAGATAACTCTAGATCTACCACAACAGATCTTCCTGTTCGAGTTGGAAAAAGAAAACTAGTTTCTTCTGATTAGCTGTATCCATAATACATTTTTAATGATTGAGAAAGAAAAAACCCCAGATTTCTACAACGCCATTAAAACGTTCGAGACAAGAGGAATTTCTTGTATCCAGATGAAAGAACGCTGAATATCGAAGAAGGGGCTAAAAAGACGAATTTCAAATTGAGAAAATTAATTAAAATAAAGGCTACATGAGCCCAAACCCGTTAAAGATCCTCTCTTGTTATATCTTTGTGTTTACGGGGCGAGATAAGCCCACCACTTTTCTCGCCCTAGAAAGAAAAAAAAATAATGAACTTGTTACCAAACATCGTTTTACTTGTTTTTCTTAAATATTGCAAATTCAGACATAATTAGTCTTTGTCTGCCTTCACCTTTGATACGAAAATAACAAACGCGGCTGCTTTTGTTGATCGTATCTACTTCTATTGCGTACTGTGTATAAGCCTCCAAAGAACACCTCCGAATAAAGAAAGATAACTCAGTTCTATTTGTCTTGGTACTGAGATACCTACTCAAGATATGTCTACATACTTCTGAATTTTGAATCTATATGTGTAGAAGAATTTTTTTGAGTTATTGGCGAAGTTTAGAGGGTCTAAGGAGCTGCATTGCTCATCATTTTCTGTTTTCTATTTCTAATTTGCACTATTCTGTAAATCTAAACATTCATTATTCACTTCACTTCATTCAATTACCATTTTTTTCTATCCTTTTTTTTTTAATTAAAAACACCCAACGTGTAGTATACAGATCATAAGCTAATTATACTGACAAAAATCATTATATAAGTCCCATTAGTCAATGTTTGGAGACATAAACATTCAAATAAAACATACTATATGCATTTCATATACGTGTGTGTATATATATGTATGTTTAAAGGAATAAGTTGTATATTCACGGTAAAAAATAAAACCATAATTCTGTGTATATCGTAAGGTTATATTATAAAAATGTACAGTAAATTATATGATGCATAAGTAAGTATTTGAATATTGTTGGAAACCTTCAACAAGAAATATATCTTCTGCGACAAGGTCCTTTGGTGAACATCGCTATACTTTAAGGTGGTATTAATAAACTGTTACAGCAGAACTGTATAACTAATTAATGCGCTTATGTTCAAAAAATAACACCACAATGTTAAAATATAAGCACGGTATTGATACTAAAAATATATTCGGGACCATTCATTCGGAATTCTACTTCAAAATTATCTCACCAGTACTCTAACGAACCTTTTTTTAATCGTGAAAATAAAAGCCATTCTACGAATGTCACGCTGTTATATTAGCTCTGAGTCTTGAAAACCGAAAACTTTATCCATGGCATCATTACGATCCGTACATGAACGTTGCATTTAAAGATAAAAATGACTATATTAAAGCATAGTTTAATGTACATTTGGACTTTTTGTCAACTTTAAACTATTGCCTGCTTGGTTATCAAGAGGAATTTCCCAATGTTCAGAAAATTAGATACTTCATTGAAGGACAGTCTAAAATATTTAGAATTTGAGGCTGGTTACCCTTGCAAACTTTGAAGTTATGTATACAAAAGATCTGCTAGTAACGTCTGTCAGCAAGGACTCGTATGTACGGGGTGTAAAGTAAACGGTATGTCCGACTTTCCTTTTGTTCTGATAGTACATTTCATAAATAAAATAATCAATATGCCTAAATTTTAGTTTTAGTTTAGTTTTAAGTTTTAAAAATACAAGTTAGAAATCCTCAAGTTTTATCATTTTAAGTAGCACGAAGCCTTTTTTCAAACATACTATTACATTGTTATGACTCATTAGAAAGGTATTTCACTTGACCTGTATACCTCATTTTTGGTACTGTGATTTTTTTTTATGTTATTATATCAACGTGCAGCCAACATATAATTAGAATGAAATCTGAAGCCATATAATATTTCTAACATATTTGCTTTATAGATACGTTCAACGTAACATGGGGTATCCAAATTTTCCGTTTTGATTAGATTATTACCCCTTTTTATAAAAATATACAAATAATTGCTTTCCTGATATCTATCGTTTATATTTCTGTGGAATTTATGCTAATGCGTATGCTAATGCGTAATAAGATCCATATGTTTTCACACGTACAGTAAAAAGTAAAATCACAAAAATACTAAACTTAGAGGAAAATTCTACCTCAGGCATAGATTACCTTAGCTGTATTTGGTAACACTTTTAGGAATTTTGGTTCTCAATGCTCTTCAACTTCGTACTTTATTTGGCCTTTTTAACTTTTTTTGGATTCGAGCGTCACTGATAAGTCTTTTGGAGACGAAACGCTCGTCTGCCGTATATACTAAATTTAGTCCTGGTATCAATGATGAGTTTATCTAATCGGAAAGTCCATAATCATATGGCAAAATCAAATAACAAAACACATCAAACACATGGACAAGAACTGTCATATTCCTGACTTGGTACAGGCATTGTCAAATGTAGAAAATGGTGGATTAAACCTGGTTTTATAGCGCTAACCCTCTCACTTTCATGACAGTCTCCACAAATCCGTTATATTTATAATGATGCAATGATGAACAGACATAATAAATAAAATAGTCAAAATATTGGTACAGCAGTCATCATCGTGTAACAATTTTAAAAGGAACAATTTAACAGAACACAAAAAAATCTATCTACAAACACATTCATGAATTCGCGTGTCTGACGTCAGAAAATTTTATACGTCACATATATTTGTCGTTCAATGTATATACAAACAATTTCAAAATTTCACATAGGCAATGTTAGCATACAGGGTTAAAAAATCAAATGTATGTAAGAATTAATTTCAGAAATAGACCGAGATTTAATATAGTCCAAATGTTATATAGAATTTATAAGATTCCACAAATAGTTCATTCCACTACGCGATTGAATAATTTTGACGTTCGTGGTTCAACGTATTTTGTAATTCATAATAGAAATATATCATAATGACATAAAATAGAACAATATCACATTGACGGGATCTTTTAGAGTACAGAGTCACGTTATAAGAACCAAACAAATACAAAAGGTCGCATATACAAAACACACCAGCAAAAAATGAAAGACAATAAAAGTAATCGACTGTTTTGTGAAAATTCGCATTTAAAAGTTTCAGATATCTCGAAGATCCATTATAGTATAATTTGCAAAAAAAATGTAAGTTATGCAAAAAAAAAACAACCTCAATTATAATCAGCATATATTATTGTTTAAAGGGTTTAGAAACAGATGTTAACAAATCAAATTATCAACTTGACCATTTTTACCTATTTTCATAAATAGGTCCAATCATTTTATTAATTTCAAATGGATTTTTATCCCGCAATGTGGTTTATTGCATATCTATTATTTATAAAAATAATAATAGGACACCACCTTACAGAAAACCAACATTACCAATTACAATGAATACACTCGATGTCTTGTATACATATAGGATGTACACCTCTAAGGAGCCAAAAATTTCTATAAACTTTTTCCCTAACCAGATTTTTGGATTTCTATGACTCTAAAACTACTTTATTTGCCATTTGTAAGTATCCAATTTTGAAGATATTACCTCATTTTCATGCTTTCACTTAAGATGAAATGGACCCATATGAATAAATTTTACTTTAAAAACTATAGATAGGTGCTAATATAAGAAAGTTTTATAAAATTTTGTCGCGTTTTTGTGTCAATTTACAATGCTGTCAATTTTGTAAAATTGTTTTATTTCTCTTTTTGTTTTTAGAACAAAGAGAAATTTATTACAAATTCTTTGATATAAATAAGTTGGGGAAAAAAAACATTTTTTAGAAATTTGAAAAGAAAGGATATTGATATGGGATGGGATATATATGTTTCTAGTAAAATAATTTCTTGTACCCTTATCCTTTTTTATCATCATTTGGGCTTAAGAGACCGACTAGATTTGTTATAAAAAAAAATGTATTACTCAAAAACTACTTATTTTAAATACACATTCACAGAGTTCAGTTTGAATATAATATTTATTTTAAATTCACTGATATTTCCCACTTGTATCAAATATTTTGAGAATAATTCCAGAACGAGATTTCAACGAGAATATTACTGTAGAAGAATTCATCCTTAATACATTATGTAAAATATATGAAGCAACGAAAACGAAAACAGTTTGCATGCTTTTAATTGTCAATGTAGTATATATCAAGACGTGATATTTGAGAGTTCACTTGCATGAATGCATAGAAAATTCTTATTCTAGGTTTTTAACATTTAAAAAAAAATCACAGTTTTAAAACTGATCTATTTCTTGGTATTGAACGTTTTTAAAAAATCATGTTGACGGAGACGAAACCAGTATTAATGTCTCTATATTTCCAAATGTATTGTATATCAAAACGTTTTTGGAGTTCTAATAATTGCATGAATGAATTGATAAATGAAACACTGGGAATACATAAACAATTAAAATTGTATACATTATATAAATATATCTTTTACCACCTCCTTTTTTGTTACAAGGTCGCGTTTAAACATTGTATAATGTCACCGGGTCTCTTGTAAACAAACTATACAATTATAAACTGATCTATTTCAACGTTTTGACCGTTTAGAACTGATATGATTTTAGGTATTGAACGTTTTTAAAAAATTACAGGTAATCAAATGGGACTAATTATAATTACAAGAATCTTTTTATTTAATTGGTACACGTCTACAAAGTTGAGATCTGTTTGCAATTATCTCGAACTTAACACAAATATCATATCAGAAGTTCGAGAGAAGAATGCACACTCGACTTGAAACAAAATTGTCCCCTCCTCCCTCATTAACGAATATCTATGTGAAAAGTTCTTTGTATAGATTAAGATTGAAGGTGAACTTTCTGTAGCATAGTGTGCACCGTCTTCATCTATTGCGTCCACATTTCAAGGTAAAAAGTGAAAATTGACAGGTGAAAAATCAGAGACTTGACAGTTGTAGGCGAACGACGCAATGTATCCAATGAGAACGATTGATGAAAGCGATGATTTTCTATACACACATTTATTTGGCATTTTAAAAAAAAAATATTCGAGCGTTACCAATGAGTCTTTTGCAGAAAAAACGCAATTCTATCGCACATATAAAATGCAATTCCTGGTAGCTATTATAAGATTATTTACAACAACATGGTCGATTCCTCTGCTGGTAGAGTTTTTATTTCCCGAGGATATCAAAGCCCAGTATTCAGCAATTCTGACAGCAATTCTGAATTAACTTGAATTATCATTGATCTGGTCATAATTATAAATTGACTGTTTACAAAACATTGAATATTTAAATACTTAGGCATTTCTACCTCAAGAATAGATTACCTTAGTTGTGTTGGACAAAACTTTTTATTCATTGATTTACTTCTATCGTTTATTAACAGGAAATATATTTTGTATAGGACCCCGACGAAAATATATTGTTCCTTGAAATCAATCTTTCCTCTTTCGAATTTTGTTATTGTACCTTGACATATCAATTTGTCTCCAAGTTTTATTCTCATTTGCCATTGATTTGTTAGAAGAACTAGGTGCAATTGATGCAGTCGTATGTTTCATACTTTTGTAATTAATCATTTTTTTTCGCCAATGAGCATGTATTCTTAAGACTATTGCATATCTACGAAAAGGGGACGTAATTTTGTTCATATATTTATTTCATACTCGTCGACCGTATATTTAGCTTATCCGTATGGTTTTTTTTTGGGGGGGGAGGGTGTTGTACTGTGATTCATATTTGGTCGAACTTTTGTGTTACTCTAATGCCATTCGGTATTTAAATTGAACACTCCGAAATAAGTCACTGCAGTTTTCTTCATGTTCGTTATTGATGTAGCCAATAACAACCACTTGCTGAAATTGGTAAAATGTTACGTCTGGTACACACATGTGATAATCAGAAACAAAACGATCCACCCCATTAGAATTTATAGAGGAGCTCTACATTTTGGGAAGTGACGGCATTGAAACCCCTAGACCTCCAAATATACACTTTTGATACTAGGATACTGAAATCGGGATATTTTATAGCTTGGTGTGCAGTATGGGTTTGATTCAATGGTAAAGGGCGTACTGTGACCCATGACCATACATGTACTTGAAATTTACCATCCATTGAAATAGTGATCGACATATTGCAATAGAAAAATTACAACTAAATATTCCGTCAGTACGTATGTGTGTCAAAATATATAGGAACACTCCAGTTTAAATATTGGTGTAGGCGTAAACTGAAAAGTGCGTATGTTGGGAGGGGCAAAATTCTAAAAGTGAGAAGAAAAAAAACAACATTTCATTGCAAATAAAGAACTACTCGACATGAGTAAAGATTTATCCTGTTCAGTACTAGTACTATAGACAAAATTTCACTTAGCATGGTATTGCACATAAAAACATCATTGGAAGTTAACCAATCAAAATTTCATCTCTTTTTTACCTGTGTGCAAGCTTTAGTAACCATGTAACCTCCAGCTATCAAAATGTTATCTAGAAACCCCAAATAAAAAAATGATGGTTCTTTGATAAACTTAAGATATATTTTGAGGACCCAGATTTGTTTTACTGCAATCTAATGTAGGATAAAAAAAAAGACGGACGAAAGATACCAGAGGGACAGTCAACTGCAACTGTCAAATTCAAGTGATCTTCATTGATATGTTCATCATTATAAATTAACTGTTAACAAAACTTTGATTTTTTTTTTGAAAAACTACCCCAGGAATAGATTACCTTAGCTGTATTTGGCAAAACTTTAAGGAATTTTTGGTCCTTAATGCTCTTCAACTTTGTACTCTATTTAGCCTTTTAAACATTTTTTGATTCGAGCGTCACTGATGAGTCTTTTTTAGACGAAACTCGCGTCTGGCGTCAATATAAAGTTTTGATCCTGGTATCTTTCATGTTCATTTTTGCAATATTGCACAAACTGGCGGGACATAGTTTTGTCCCCTTAACTTTCATAACGTCCTGTATGCCATTGTTTAAATGATTACTTTATGATATCAATATATGGCAAGTAACTTCGGAGTCTTCGGACACATGAAATTAAATAACTAGTTGTTTTAATTCTAAATCGGATTTTCGAAAAAACATATCGGTTATTAATTTGGGGATGTACAGCGGGTGGGCGGTCGTGCGGGTGGCAGTCAAAAGCTGTCCGTGCATTTACTGATGAACCATCCAACCAAACCTTTTAAAGTTTTCATATGTTGTTACTTACAACAAAATGGAGGTCAAGTTCAATAATGTCGATTTTGATTTTTACCGTTCAGGAGTTATGGTCCTAAAAGATTGGAAAGTTGCGTTTCCAGTCGTTTCCGTGCATTTACGGATGAACTGCTAAACGAAAGCTTTTAAAATTTTAATATGTTAACAAAATGGAGTTCAAGGTTCATTAATGGCGATTTTCAATTTCCGGTTCAGGAGTTATGGTTCTTGAAAGATTGAAAAATTGCGTTTCCAGTCATGTCGTTGCATTTACTCATGAACCATTTAAATAAAGCTTTTCAAATTTAAAAATGTTGTTACTGTTGACAAAATGGAGGTCAAGTTTGATATTGATGATTATAACTTTTACCATTAAGGAGTGTTGGTCCTTGTGATATTGATAAATGCCAGGACACAAATATCACTTGACCAGAAAGCACTAGGAAATTTATTGTGTATAATCATGAACTATAGATACGCTACATAGATAAAAGGATACACAGCGCATTAGAAATCCACGAAGTTGTTCTTGTTAACATTTCACCCATTTTTTATGCGTAAACATTTTTTTTGTCACTACATTGAAGACCCTTTGGTGGCCTTGATTGCTTTCTGCTCCTAATAAATTTGTATACATATTATTCAAAATGTACTACACATATTCATCGCTCCTTTTGGAGACTGTGTGTCTGGGAGAAAATACAAACTTTATTATTTTTTTTTATTATTGTTGATTGCTATTGGTGCTTCTTATCTTATAAATCGTATCAAGTGATTTTGTCTTTGGATAGGTACATTAACAGTGCCTACTGTTTTAATTTTTTTGAGAACAGTATATCTTTATGACTCTAATAAATGATAGTATTATGCAATTGTTTGAAAGGAATTTTGTTTTTTGTTTGGACTTTTCTAAAATATCTATTATATCGATTATTTGCGACGCCAACACTTGTTTTGTTTATTTTGATTTTCATCCGTAAGTCACTTAACTTTAGAAATATACTGACTTAATGGTAAAAGAAAACCATAATAGTGTCACCTATCGATCAATCACAGACAATGACTCGTCATTCAATTTTGAAAAAGATTGAAAAATCGTCGTGTAAATCTTATAATGATGTATTTACTATCAGGTTAATAGTGGTAAACAATTTATTTGAAGTTAAGATTGAAAGCTCAATATCTGTCTGAGACATAAACATTTATATATAAATCGCAATTACGTACACGAATAGTAACAAACAAATTAGATAGATAAAGATTTTTTTTTTTTTGGAGTTTCACTACACACAAAGTAGTTATAAAAATTTTTAACTTTGTAATATCTCCAATTCTGTATTGTTGAATTTGCCAATAAAAGCTTATACATTGGGTTCAAACGATGCGAAACATTTAATCATAAAATTGCAAAGTTTATTATTTAACTGAAAAAATACAGGAAAGATACAACACTATAAAAATACTTTCTCCGAATTACCTAGTAGATGAATTAGCCATTAGAATCCAATATGTGAAGAGATAGAAGAGACGTTTCACACATTATTGCGTGTATACTGTGAAATCCACAGTCCACACTAATAAACAGCTTTTCTATAAAATAAAACAGACAAGATATATAAAATTTATATCTATAGACTAGACAGGTAATTAATATTCTGGAAAAAAAAGTTTTATGATATTTTAAGAAATTCTCAAGTTAGGACAAACATATTGACAAAACGTCAAAATCATGCGTGTCAGACGGAACAGACTATAGGCAGAATAACTTTTACAAGGGTGTATAACCAAGTGTTAGAGCTTTTCACTAAACGGTCTCAGGGGAAAGGCGTTCACAAGGTATCACTCTGCTAGGAAAACCAAAGGCCCATGACTCCCATAAAATATAATTACATATGTTGGAAAACAATCATGCCAAGTAAGAGAGCTTTTTGTTAGAGAATTCCACAGGAAGTGATAAAAATAAAATGGTAGAAAATAATAATCAATCAAATATGACGACAAATAGTTCTAAAGTATTTCTTCAAAGTGGTATGTGAGTATTGGTTTGTTTTGAACGAACAGATGATCGGATGGATGCCATTTTCGCTGCGCGCACTGGTTGAAATATTTAGACATGCAAACGTTATGAAGGTTGAATAGTTTGAAAGAAAGGTCAGCCCGACGAGCTTTATTAGTTTCATTATAGACCATTGTCAAGTAATTATTAGGCCCAAATACAAAAGTTACACATTAGGATTTTCTGCCCTAAAGCAGAAAATTTTCGTATTTGTTTGACACTTTGAGTACGAGTTTATAAGAATTTTAAAAAATGATGATGCACCTATTTGATACATATATATATTTTACCAGAATAATACATGCATTATTTAATATCTATCGAGTTGAGAATTGAATAAACAAACTGAACGTGTCTTTTTACTCACTTCTCTGTAAAATATGTTTAACAAATATATGGATAACAAAGTATGTGTATTGGTCATATGATGTACATGATATAAAAAAAATATCCACGAAAAGTAGCTGGGATGTATCATGCTTATTTACAACGAAGAATAGTACCTTCTTAATAAATAGAAATACAATGGCAGAAGTATAACAAATCCTGGTGTCCACTTTTGTATTTAAATACTAAAACGGATACTTTAAATATAATCAATGTTCATTTAAGACGGTCACGGTGTTAATTGATATATTCATGACAAAATAGTACTATTCAGCAAATTGATAAAAACTATGAAATCTAATATTATATCATTTTGATCTTTCATGATATACCGAACAGGATGAAAAACTACATATAAGCTAAATCTCAAACAAATTTAATAAGTCAATCTACTGAACTAATTATATAACAATGTCTTCTGTATTATTTTCATAACATTTTGATCCATGTTCATATCTTGCTTTATTGGTAAAATGTAATTGAATCCTCAGTGACATGCCAAAATATAAAACATACTGGCAAGAATATCGTAAAATCGACATTATATATTTCAAGGTATTCCGAACAATTTTTAAGGAGAAATCTTCCGTTTCTTCAACTTGCTAGAATGAGAAACGAAAACGAAACGCACAGATGACAACTAATTAAAAGAAACGAAGAAAATAATTTCAATGTACGACGGGCGTTTATATAAAGAAAAAAAGCAATGAGTCTGCTCGGTTATTTATTACAAGTATTTTCAAGTTGAGATTAGATAAGTCATTTGGGTTTGGTTATATGTAATTGGAAGGAGATGAGTGATAATTTCAACCGAAAAGGGGGAAATGGAGGGTGGGTGTTAAGAATACTTCGTATAACCAAAACTTGTAAAAAAAACAATAAATATAAATGCTGAAGCGTTAAACATTCATAGACAATTTGGAACTAATGTCAGTCTTTTTTCCTTATAAATCAAACAATTTGTCCAATCTATAATTAATTTCTATATAAGCAGTTAAAAAGGATATTAAGCACATAAACTATGCGACTGCATAATAGATAAACCCCACAAGACACCAAATGACTCGGAAATTTACTATATAGGTCACTATCTTTTTTCACAGGGTTCGTGTTGCTAAGTCTGTTTTGTAATGTTTTGTGAATTTTTTTTGTGTTTTCATGGTATGTCATGATTTTTTCCAAAGACAGCCATGGTAATTAATTTCTAAGTATATCAAAAATCCAGACGTATAAGTACCTGCCATAATCGATTGTTTTCTGAAAATTGGATTTTAATTTAAAAGTCTAAAAAAATCTCGAATCTGTGTACTGCAATTTTAGTATAAACACGTATAGAAGATGCAAAATTCTAAATTATTCTTTTACAGTAAACTATTAAAAGCCATAGAAGCAGATGTAAACAATTCGAATATACTAACTTGGCCAGTTTCACTATTTTTAATAAAAAGTTCCATTTCCTTTGTATTAGTTCAAATGAATATTAACATGCATTGTTGTGTACTCTATATTTTTTCTTTATAATTTATCAATATGACAACCCACTGTACGTTAAATCGCAATTGTCGCTTACAATTTACATATTTGGTGCGTCATATAGAACTTTCCAATTCTTTTGCATTTTTTTACATTATGTAATAATAAAGACGAAAACAGTATTCATGACTCAACGTTTGTCAATGTATTGTACAGCAAGACGTAATCAATTTTGTAGTTCAAATAATTGCATAAATGCATAGATAAACGAACATGACGAAGGTTAGGAAATACATGATATTTAAATGCATGTATATTTTACTTCTAACGTTCGTACTTAAATTCACTCCATTTAAAATTTGGTGAATAATTGTCTCATTTTCTATCATACCACATCATCTTTTAATAGGGTATTTAATTTTTAGATGCTCTTTATTCACGAAGATCCTTCGTAAAATTATAAGTACGGTTATGCCTTATTGTTGTTGACCAAATAAAATCTACAACTGCATCTATTATGACTTCTTTATGGGATTTTAATATAAAACCAATGAAAACCTAGTAATCTTCGTTTCTATGTATGTTGCATTGTCGTTTGTTTTTGTTGCACTTCAGTGTTTTTCTGTTTCATTGTTTTCCTCTTATAGGTGACACCCCAAGGGTGACTGGGGTATAGAAATATGGTCACTTGGTCTTCTCCCGACCGGCAGTAAAACGCTTGCTGAAGTGGGGCGTCCGTTTGGCTTTGCGGGATGTATCAAGTTCGTAGTCACGTCCGGTCAGAAGGGGGACGTTAAATCCAATGCCTCGTGTAAGAGAGTGCCACGCTCTTTGCACGTTAAGAACCCTTGTAACAACTCTTTGAGGGGTCCGTAGGTGGCCTGTTGCAAGGCAAAATTGTTGTCTCTATCCAATATACCCTCATTTTCCAGTGGCAGTCCAAATTTCCCCGTCCATCATCCTAGATGGCCTATATTTCAACAACCT
Source organism: Mytilus galloprovincialis (assembly GCF_965363235.1). Taxonomy (NCBI): domain Eukaryota; kingdom Metazoa; phylum Mollusca; class Bivalvia; order Mytilida; family Mytilidae; genus Mytilus; species Mytilus galloprovincialis. Next base: position 37,973,033 of record NC_134850.1, on the reverse strand, counting down.
ACCTATTGTATTTATTGTGAACTTGTTCTCGTCCTGAATATGCATGAAATATTTGCCACTGGACGTTAAGCAACCAACAATCAATCAATCTTATAGGTGATGTGTTTCCATCGGTTTGAGTTTGTAACCCGGATTTTCTCTCAATCGATTTATGACTTTGAACAGTGTTATACTACTGTTGCCTTTATTAATCACAAAAAAAAAACAAGGCAATTACTCCTTGCAATTTATTATTGATTATTAAAATCCCATAAGGAAATCAAAAATGACGCAGTTTTACGAAATCAGAAAAGGGTAATAAATATTTCTAGATATAAGAGAGGGGATTGTTCTTCTTTAAGATCTTTGGACTCTTTCGTTGTTTTATATTTTTTCTGTATAAAACATTATATTAATCAGTCGACATATCAGTGAATATTGGACTATCCTAAAATAAAAAATATCTAACTTGCAAGGTACAATGCCCAAAAAATGGGCTCCGGTAGATAACCTACCCCCTTTGGTTACAAGGTCATCTTTAAAATTTGTTTGATGTTACTAATTATAAGCAAACTATACATGCAGTCTTTACTTTATATATATTTTGCTCTAGGTATTGGACGTTTATAGAAAATCTCAGTTATTAAATGATCTGATTCTAGGTATTGAGGATTTCGAAAAATCGCGTTCCTTATCTGATCCGATTCAACACAGTAGCATTGAACTTTTTTTTAAATCATGTTGACTGGTGCAGGTAAACAAACGCGACAATTACTTGTTACATCTTTAAAAATTAATTGATGTCACTGGGTCACTTATAAACAAACCATACATGCAGTTCTAAAATAATCTGACTCTATGTGTGGGCATTTATAAGAAATCTCAGTTCTAAAATGAGTTGATTCTAGGTATTGAGCATTTAAGAAAAATCGTGGTTCTTACCTGATCTGACTTAATATTGATCGTTTTTAAAAAATCTCAGTTCTAAACTAATTTGATTCTAGGTATTGAGCATTTTAAAAAATCGCGGTTCTTAACTGATCTGACTTTAGGTATTGAACGTTTTTTTAAAAATCATGTTGACTAATGCAGGTTAACAAACAAGCAAATAACTGGTTACATTTGAAAATTATTCTTTACCTATACCATTAAGCTTAAATTAGTACATGTCTACACGGTTGGATATAAAACAAAAACAAAAGCTGACCTATAACAGTTGGAATTCTCAAAATGAAACACAATTATCCTATCAAAGTGGCTCTCTTCGAAAGAAGAGTGCAGACTCAGCTTGAAAAAAAATTGTCCCCTCCTCTCTCATCAACGAATATCTGTCTGAACCGATTAAAATCAAAGTTGAACTCTATATTGCAAATTGTGCAAGATCCTTATTGATCGTAAGTGTACAATTTTAGTCCTAGTCACTGGGTCGATGCCACTGCTAGTGGATATTTATTTCCCCGAGGGTATCACCAACCCAGTAGTCAGCCCTTCTGTGTTTACTGGAGTTATCATTGATGTGTTCATGATAATAAATTAACTGTTAACAAAACTTTGAATTTTTGAAATACTAAGGCTTTTCTACCTCAGGAATAGATTACCCTAGCTGTATTTGGCAAAACTTTTATGAATTTTTGGTCCTCAATGCTCTTCAACTTCGTATATTATTTGGCCTTTTAAACATGTTTCGATTCGAGCGTCACTAATGAGACGAAACGCGCGTCTGGCGTAAGTGTAAAATTTTAGTCCTGGTATCTATGATGAGATTATTTATACCATCGCGGTACAAGACGGTGGGATATTTAAATATTCAACACGTTATGAAAACTTCAATCGTTTGTATGAAAAGTCTGTGCGACGAGCATATTAGAACTATATATCACCTCAGCGTTACATGTACTTCTGCCAAAATAGAAAAAGAAAAAAGAAAATTGTTCGTTGATATAGGCCATTATTCAAATAATTACGTAGCCCCAATCCAACAGTTACATTACCACAGTAGGTCTTCGTATTTGCTAGACACTTTTCAGAAGCCCAGTAGTTAGCAATTCAGTGTTCACATGAATATTAATTATATGGTCATTTTTATAAACTTACTTTTTTGCAAAGTATGAATTATTCGAAAAACTAAGGATTTTTTCTTTCCCATGCATAAATGACCTTATCCGTATTTAGCACAACATTTTGGAATTTTAGGTCCTCATTGCTCTTCATCTTCATACGAGTTTGGTTTTCTCACTAGTTTGATCTGAGCGTCACTGATGAGTCTTGTGTAGATGAAACGCACGTCTGGCGTATCAAATTATAAGCATGATTCCTTTGATAACTATTGGGTATATTGGAATTATTAAATAAAAGGTGATAAAATGAATGTGTCCTTGCTCTTTCCACAATGAAAATTTGAGAATAAGAATAAGAAAATGTATTTACTCGTTGTATGTGTACAATATGACAAAAGAAATATACGAAAAGTAACCGTTATGTACCATGTCCATACTTATATATAATTTATTTTTTAAAAGTAGCAGTTTCTTGATAAATAACAAACACCATATTAGGGCAGTAGTATAACCAATCTATTCATCTGCTTTTTTATTTAAATCCGACATCGAATACTTCAAATTCAATTCCAGTTCTTTAAACACTGTCACGGTGTCGATTGATATGTATATGATAAAATAGCATTATTCTGCAAATTGATAAAAACTATGAAATCTGATAGTTTATCATATAGATCTTTGAAAATATACGAAAGAATATGAAAAGCTTAAATAAATGTCGGTTTAAACTTATAAAATCAATCTACTGAACTAATTGTACTACAGTGTCTTCTGTATTATTTTCATATCATGTCGGTCCATGTTTATAGCTTGCTTTATTGTTTAAATGTAACTGGAACATCAGTGACATGCAAAATAAAATACAACCTTGGCATTAATTTTGTCAAATCGACATAATTCATTTATAACTATTCGTACAAGATTTGTGGAAACTTGTTTCATTTCTTCAAATTGCTATAGTGAGAAACGAAAAACAAAATGCATTAAACGAACGAAACAACACGAAGCGAAAATTCACAGAACGAAATATAAAGAATAGAAAAATGACAAAACGAAACGGATACTTTTCAGTGACAAATTGTAAACGTACGACAGATCAGTTCTTGATTATATATTACAAGTATTTACAAGATGTAGATGTAATGGGGGAGAAGATGGTGTGATTATTTCAACTGACATGAAGGGTCTGGGTTAAGGGTATTTAAGGGTAATTAGAATCGAAATTCATCAAAAAAAAAAAAGTTGATGCCGTAGAAATGAAAATTCATAGACAATTCAGGACTATAATGTCAGTTTTCAAGTTTTTTTATTACTAGTTACCATACTTTTTGTCTATATTTTTAATTTCTAAAAGAGCAGTAAAAGCTACACAACTCATCCCTCGATAACCCTTGAATAAAAACGCTTTTAATATCCCAATATTCGTTGAGTAATTATCTTTTTCATCGCAACTTATCCGTGGGAATTTATTTTTTAATTATTGTAAAAACTGAGAATCACACTCCTTCAAATCAGCATTTCATCATTTCAAAATTCGTTGTTATCCCCATTTAAACCATATATATCCTTATACCTGTATACCTAACGCCAATGATGTTAATTCACTGCTTCAAATCCGCTGTATCAAAAGGGACATCGCATCACCCAGAATAAGTTATTTTAAAAAATCAACACAATACACATGTTCAACTTCCTTTTTTCTAGTGGAAACAAAAATGAAATTGAAAACTTTAGATTAATAATAAAGGCACTGGCTACGGTTACATGGAAATGTAACAATAATAAAAATATTATTGTTACATCGGAGACTAATTGCCGGAATGCAAAGTTGGGTAAGTAACCGATTAATTACGAATGTAACAATAATTATTGAGGCTACGGTTACATTGTGTTATTATTACATGAACAACAGCAATGTACGCTAGATTTATTAAATTTAAATCTTCTATGGTTGTGTTGCTTAATTCTTTCATATGTACTAACTAATACTTGTAATAATGATAGATAATAAATATTATTATTCAACAAATGGTGTTTAGATAGTTTTACGTATTAATGGTTTTGATGTTCTTAAAGGTACTACTTCAGATTAGTAGTGTCAAAGGCGAAAAATATAGTTCAATGGTTTTTTGTTGAGAAAAGTGTTTACTTTTTTTCTTCTATTTAACTGCACACCTACTCTTATTACTGTCATTACACTTTGAACAATGGATGAAGAGATTCCTATTACCAATTTTGTCACGTTTGGATGAAAAAATTAAAACTTGGGATGCGTTTGAAACGAAAACGAAACTGAAACAATATCAAGACACAAATTTCATACAGCTATAGATACAAACGCAGCTCTAAAAAAATTCATACATCAAAAGCAAAGTTTGCTAACTGCTAAGTTGTATACTAAAATCTGAGGTAACTTGACCTAAAATCCGTAATGGACGGCAATGTGATCATATTGATAGACGACATGAAACTACACCACATGCTTCCAACCAAAATATTGGATGAGAATATCAACATTGCTAGAGTAAAAAGTATTTCTCACCAGAACCATGGCAAACATTAAAGGTTGCCTTATCTTCTAAAAGGAATATCGCAGAATGGATTTGCACACTGCGATACAGACGTTCACAATGCGGCATCACTGGTGTGTGATGACTGCTTGTAGGAGTGGTTTCATCAAAAATGGTTCAGACTCTCAAAAATAAAATAAATGTCTTCAACTTTTATTATTTAGTACATTCGTACAGTGCTGTTTTTCGTGTAACAATAACGCTATGTAACCGTAGCCTCAATAGTTATTGTTACATTCGTAATTAATCAGGTCCTTACCCATCCATGCATTCCGGCATTTAGTCTCCAAAGTAACAATAATATTTGTATTATTGTTACATTTCCATGTAACCGTAGCCAGTGCCTTTATGAGATACATTTAATGTTAAAGGGTCATTAGCTACGAGATATATAAAAAATCTAAACTGATGATATGATTGTTTTTGTTCAATAACTAATGAAAGTAAATTTGTCATGAAATAGAAGTTCCTTCATAATATTATAAGTTCCAAGTGAAAGAAACATTCTGTAATATTATTGTCAATTGATTACTGTATGTCTTACTTACGGATAAAAGGGTCACATTATATTTGTTCCAACAGGAACAGATATTATGGCATTGCTTATAACAAAGATCCCAGGGGAATTTCTGACATTACGATTGACAATGTTTTTCTTTTTCCTATTTAAAGGTTTTCTTTCCAAATAAAACCAAATGGTGAAATTCTTAAAGTATATCACCCTCTTGAAGATGAAGACGTGTTAGCAACGAAAAAGGGTCTTGCTGGAATGCTAGCTGCCAAACTACACGATAAAGAAGAGGTAAGTAATGTTGAAGTGCTAAAAAGATTGCTACATATGTCAGTTACTCAGTTGCTTGCATACACGTAGTTTGGTATCTGGTGGATATTTGTCGCATTGAAACGATAGCATAACACATCTTCGTAATTCTATATTAATGAAAATGCAAAATTACGGCTGTGTTATAGGGGTTTTTAAAAAAAGAAACCGAACGTCAAAGAGTTAGATATCTAAAAATACATAATATAATGTAGTGTTCCTTGTCTATTTGACTTTAGATTACATAGTTATGTTTTTCATCTCTTATCAGTTAATCAAGCCACTTTTTTATAAATGGCCTTTAAAAGATAGTTTTTTTTAAACTTTATTCTGAATGTTATTCTAATAAAATCAATCACTTACACATTTTAAATGCGTTTAGGCCATCTTTTGTAAAATTTCCAAAACATCACCATGACCATTACGAACACTTTTACTGAAAACACTAAAACACTAAAAAGCTAATTTCTGGATCCATTTTTCAATAAAGCATTTTCCTTACATAGTTGTCGTTTCTTTTATTTCCTGTTACAATTTTAAAGAAAATAAAAAGAAAAAAGCATAACACAGAAAAGAAAAAGGACATGTGACTCTGCGGGAGTTAATAAGCTAGAAATTACAAATATGTTCAAGCTAAAACCATATCGTTACTACATGTAGCTTAGTAATGTTTTTCAGCTGCATTCTGGATTAGTAGATGAAGGAAACGGACAGTGGAAATATCAGACCCAAGAAATTGGAAATGAAGGTTAGTTTCTATCCCTTGTTTGAATAGGTTTGGATGCGTATATTCGAGATACAAAAGATTTTTTTCCCCATGTATTTCAAATGTTGTCCAGTAAATGAGTTCTTGAAAAAAACAAAATAGATCTGAGAAAACATTGAGTGTCAAACTGTGCAAGCATAACCTTCATGTGAGCATCCTTTTCATGTTATTTTCCAGCTTTGGGTTTACCACAGATACTTCGATCTATTAAAAATGGCTTTTCAAACTTATTAAAGTATAAATCACAAACGACCTTTAATTGTCATTCATCTGAAATCTGGGACCTTCGTTTCATGATATGAAAATCATATGACCTTTAAGTCAGCAGATAATGCACTATAAATGAAAGGAGTCAATTAACTAGTTAATTATCATATCTTTTTCTATCTGAGCATTAACAACTAATGCAAAAAAAAAAAACAAAAAAACAACAAAAAAAAAATCAAACAAACGTCACAAGTTACCTACATGACTGCTCATCTCTTATAAAAAAAAATCTAAAAATTATACAGTTTCATGTCGTAACACGACGCAGTTATCCAATTTGCACCTCGAAACACGATATACAATAATAATTTATTCTAAAATTTAAATATGCAAGTTTATTTGTCTGTATTTGAAAAAGTGCATTTCATTTAAATTTCTGTTTGAAATAAAAAAAACCTTTATATATCTTTATAGATAAGGTGTGAAATTTCTTATGAATCGCAGCATTGAATACACAAACTAATGTTATATGAATTTAAAATCGGTTCACTGGGCGAATTTGAAAAAAATACCGTTAATCGAAGTCCCCACCCCCCCTAAAAAAAATAATAGAACACTTGTTGTCAAACATTCTGGAACCTCCCATATGGTAATTCTAGGTTGAGATATAAAAGAATTACACCCCTCCATAAGCATGATAAGTACGGTACTACCCGATGATTTTTTTCTCGGCAGAAACAAATTGTGACAATCAAACGTAGACAACGGATTAAAAAAACGGTTCTTATGCATGTAGACAATGATAAATCGAAAAACTAACCATGATATTTTGCCGGTGATTGTTTTTTTCAGGGCCACACTCCGCCAGATACACAGCCAAAGACACAGAGACAGGAACTGAATTCAAAAAAGTTAGAACCAGTAACATCATAGACCATTCGAAAGAATTTTTCGAAAAGGTATCAAAGCTACATGAATCCTACATGATATTTTGATATGATTAATTCTTATTGCCTGAACACCCATGTCCTTTTTATGATATTTCATTCATATCTTTGTACATTATCATAAGTAGTTTTTGAAAATTAATTTAATTTAATCCTTTATTTGGCAATATACTTTGTGATTTACCGGGTAGCCAATAAGCATGTTTCTCAATGGTCAAATTAAGCAGCTGACTCAGTGAGAAGTAGTTATTGCAAGCTCTGAAACCTTTTTCGTATCTTGCTAAACCTCAGGCTATACAGGAACGTTCTATACTAACTGTAATGTATTGAAATTGTTTATCTAAGGTCACTACAGAACTTAATTACTTTAACAGATGCAGACCGTTATAATCGCGTCTTATCATGTGTGTAACTTGTATTAGTTTATCAGTTGTATTAAAACCATGAAACTGTGCAGACGACTTTATTACCTCTCTAGCAATTAGTAGCTATTTTATAATGGCGACGAGACAAATTGGATTAACAAATTGAACAATTGGATTAATTAATAGTATTGATTAGTTCCATTATGGCATCAGCACTACCTGTGTTTCCACCTTTCAGTGTACATGAAAGTGCAGCTGATCAGCGCTGGAAAAAATGGACAAAACGACTTCAAAATTTACTTGTTGGAATGAATATCAAGGATAAAGTGAGACAAAGAGCGTTACTTTTGCATTACGCAGGGGAAGAAGTAAATGACATTTTTGATACATTACAAGAAACTGGAGAGGATTACGATACAGCACTTACGAAGCTTACTGAATACTTTGCACCGAAGAAAAACGTTGAATACGAAATATATAAATTCCGTCAGGCAAAGCAAGAAACAAATGAAACAATGGATGCGTTTCATACAAAGTTAAGACAATTATCCGTCAACTGTGAATTTAATGATGACAATCGGGAAGTAAAATCTCAAATCGTTCAAGGATGTTCGTCTTCAAGACTGAGGAGAAAAGCTTTAAGAGAAGATATGACTTTGGAACAATTGTTATCATCAGCAAGAGCTCTGGAACTATCTGAAAGACAAGCAAACGAAATCGAGAACAAAGAAGAGAAACTTGAGACCAACGCTTTACACAAGAAGAGAAATTTTCGGAAAAATCAACCAAGATATTTACAACAAGATAAGCGTCCGGAACAACGTGTGAATGACCAACGTGTGAATCGAAACAACAAATGTAGGAATTGTGGAGGTGAATTTCCACACCGAGGGAAATGTCCTGCTCAAGGAAAATCCTGCAACTTTTGTAAGAAGCCTAATCACTTTGAGAAGATGTGTAGGTCAAAAAGAAATAATCATACTAAACAATCTGTTAATACGCTAGAGAATTTAGATTTTGAAAACAATTTCGAATGTCAAACAAAGATAGATAGTAGTTCAGATGATGAATATGTTTTCGGACTACAGGCAGAATCGCTAAAAGGAACCGTGAATTCTATCAAACGTGAACAACCAAGAATTTGTGTCAAAATCAATGAATCGGACATCAACGTTCTTATCGACACTGGATCAAGTATCAATGTAATTGATGAGGATACCTACAACAGGATGAAGAGAAAACCAAAATTGATAGCTACAAAGACCAAAGTTTTCGCATATGGATCTCATCAAAACTTAGAATTCGTGGGAAAGTTTGACACTGTAATTGAAACGAGAAATAAGCTAACACGTGCAACTGTTTATGTTTCTAAAGGGACAAGCGGTAATTTACTGTGTTATGATACGTCATTAGAACTACAGATAATCCCGCAAATATCGAGGCTCTCAACAGGGAACAAACACGAACAATTGTGTGAACAATATAAAGATATATTTCATGGACTGGGCAAACTTAAAGAAACGCAAGTGAAAATTCATGTTGACAAAACCGTAAAACCTATAGTCCAGCCACATAGAAGGATACCGTTTCATATAAGGAAACAGGTAGAAACCGAACTTGAAAGGTTAGAGCGGTTAGACATTATAGAAAGGGTACATGGACCAACTCCCTGGGTATCGCCTATAGTTGTAGCACCCAAACCTAAAAGTCCAGGTGAAATAAGAATATGCGTAGATATGAGACTACCAAATCAGGCAATACAACGAGAGAGACACATAACTCCAACTATAGATGATCTAATAGTTGACCTTAATGGAGCAAAGGTATTTTCCAAAATGGACCTTTTAAACGGGTACCATCAGTTAGAACTTACACAAGAGTCACGAAATATTACTACTTTCACAACACATGTTGGACTAAGAAGATACAAACGTCTAAGCTTTGGAGTCACGTCTGCTGCTGAAATATTCCAGAATACGCTGAGTACAGCATTAGAAGGTCTTAACGGGGTGAGAAATATCTCCGATGACATAATTGTGTTTGGAGCATCTCAAGACGAACATGATACACGACTGACAGCCTTATTTCAACGTATAAACGAAAAAGGTTTAACACTTAACAAAAAGAAATGCGAATTTAATAAAGACAGCTTGGAATTTTATGGACATATATTCAGTTCAAAAGGAATATCAGCAGATCCGAGAAAAGTTGAAGCAATTCGTAACACCAATATACCGAGTGACATATCGGAAGTACGTAGCTTTTTAGCGATGACTAACTACGTTGGAAGATTTATACCAGAATATTCTACAATAACCGAACCATTAAGACGTTTAACTAAGCAAGGAGTGACATGGACATGGACTTCAGAACAACAACAATCGTTTGATGCACTTAAACAGGAATTAATGAACAATAGGATAATGGCTTATTTTGATCCAAGAAAGGCCACTGTTCTTATAGTTGATGCAAGTCCAGTAGGTGTTGGTGCGTTACTTACTCAGGATGGCAGAGTTAACGCATACGCAAGCCGTGCGCTTAGTGATGTAGAAAAACGATATAGTCAGACAGAGCGAGAAGGACTAGCCATAGTTTGGGCTATAGAACACTTTCATCTTTACCTGTACGGACACAAATTTACACTCGTTACCGATCATCAACCACTGGAATGTATTTTCAACAATCCAAAATCGAAACCGCCAGCGAGAATTCAAAGATGGAGATTAAGACTGCAAACGTATAATTTCGATGTTAAGTACAAATCAGGAAAATCAAATGCCGCAGACTACATGTCAAGACATCCGAATATTAACGAAGCAAATCGAACAGATCATTCCGAGGTAGCAGAAGAATTCGTGAATTATATATCAGAGAACGCAATACCGAAAGCAATGACAATTGAAGAAATTGCATTAGAGTCCGAAGCCGATATGAATATTCAGTATGTTATCAAGGCCGTGAAATCGGGAAACTGGGAAAATTCATATGACAATAAATCTCTTGATACATTTGCTCGTTTAAAGAACGAATTAACGACAGTGAACACAGACAAAGGAGAAATATTGATGCATGATAATAGAATTGTCATTCCGCACAAACTTACAGACCGAGTTATAACATTGGCACACGAAGGTCATCAGGGAATTGTGCGAACAAAACAGCTACTAAGGGAAAAAGTTTATTTTCCTGGTATAGATAAACGTGTAGAAGATACATGTAAAGCTTGTATTCCATGTTTAGCAGCTACGCCAAAGAAAACTTTTGAACCGTTAGCTATGTCAGAACTACCAGAGGCACCATGGACATATCTTAGCATGGATTTCTGTGGACCATTTCCTAGTGGACATTATCTCATGGTGATAATGGATGAGTATTCACGATATCCAGTTGTAGAAACACTAACAACGATTTCTGCAAAAGCGGTTATACCACTACTTGACAAAGTATTTTCAACATTTGGAATACCGAATATAGTAAAAACCGATAATGGAAGCCCGTGGCAAGGAAAAGAATTCAGAGACTTTGCGACATATATGGGATTTACGCATAGAAAAATAACACCATTATGGCCTCAGAGCAATGCAGAGTGCGAACGATTTATGCGAAGCATTGGAAAATCAATCAGAGCAGCACACACGCAACATCAAAATTGGAAACAGGAAATGTTTACATTCCTCCGTAATTATAGAGCGACAAAACACGCCACAACGGAAGTTTCACCAGCAAAACTTTTATTTGGGAGAAATATCAAAACCAAATTACCAACTTTAACACAAAAATATGACGACAAAGAAATTCGAGAAACTGACGAGAGGAAAAAGGATAAAATGAAGGACTATGCAGATACAAGAAGAAATGCCGAACCGTCAAATTTACAAATTGGTGACACTGTATTGGTCAAGCAAGACAAACAAAACAAACTTTCAACTCCGTATAACTCAAATCCATACAAAATAGTTGAAAGGAATGGTACAATGTTAACAGCTAAAAGAGATAATGGACACACGATCACTCGAAATTCTTCGTTTTATAAGCAAGTTAAAATACCACTGACAATTGTAAATGAAGAAAAAAAAAAGAGAAGAACCAGCAACACAACTCAGGACGTCAGCAGCAACACAACTCAGGACGTCAGGAAGAATAAACAAAACACCGGCGTACTTAAATGATTATGTAAAGTCATGTTATGTAAAGTAATGTGTAGCTAGTGAACAGGCATAATAATCCTGAGCTCACATTTAACTAGGCATCACGCTTAGTATTTATGATCAAGTGAATAAGTTTTAATTTTCTGCGTATCGTATGATGTCTTTAGTACTATTTAGACTGATAATACCAAAGAATTTTACACATTAATTCAGTTGTGATTCATTCATTCATTCATGATATTAATTGCTATGTTTACCGCACTGAGAACTGTGTATACAACATTTGGACATTATTACACCGCTGTTTTATGGACATCGTTAATGTATTAAAGAAAATTAATTTTATGGCTAATTTCACAATTCATTAATTTTATTTCATTTTATTATTCTACTGACTGATAAAGATTAAATCTAGAAAGGGAGAGATGTAATGTATTGAAATTGTTTATCTAAGGTCACTACAGAACTTAATTACTTTAACAGATGCAGACCGTTATAATCGCGTCTTATCATGTGTGTAACTTGTATTAGTTTATCAGTTGTATTAAAACCATGAAACTGTGCAGACGACTTTATTACCTCTCTAGCAATTAGTAGCTATTTTATACTAACGTATTACTGTATAGACACTAAGGCCAAGTTAACAAAGTGTCTCACTGAGTACTAGAGGATTTCAAGTTCGTTACGAGGAATACACAGTTTGACAATGTTTCCACGCAGCCTGTGTGTCTAGTGTTCCAATGTGTAGATCTGATCTGGATCTGGCGAACTAGAATCTAGACAGCCAGTGGCGGATCCAGAACTTTTCATATTTATTATAGGGGGCGCCGACTGAACGAAAAAGGGGGGGGGGGGGGGCTCAACAGTGATGCTTCAGTGATACCCTATTTACTCCACCATAATGTTTCCCAAATAAAAGGGGGCCGGTCCTCCTGAATCCGCCTAGCAGCTGAGAAGAAAAAAGAAAAAAGATCACTCCATGATCAACGTTCGTTTTCCAGATTCGATCTCATTTTACATCCAGTCACGTGATAACGTCAGAATTTTGGAATATGCACGGACTGCACGGGATTATCACTAATTCCACCTGGCCACACATTATTATGGTGGTACATTTGAAGAAAAAAATGGTTGGGGCGGAGAAAACAAAAGTCACCAACTGGCAGAACAAAAATAATCCCGGTAATCATGAATGACCAAGATGATGAGGCTGACATGATACCTGTAGACCCAAAATTACAGAGTTTTCAATGATTTGATGTGTTAATACACACTATGATTAGTCCAGATAATCATGACGTCTTCTGAGGGTATTTTTAGATTTTGATTTTTGCATCCTTGATTGACGGGAGGGCATGAAATCAAAGACTCATAATTTTGGTTAGTCGAAATTAGGGGAGATAACTGCAGACAACAAATTGTAAAGCATGGGAAACTCGACAGTACCAAAAAGAAGAGGCAGTTTTGAGGATGTCAGTCTACTTATTGTATGCATGTACTTTTTTTAAATAACAATATCTGCAATTTTGCAGGGGAAGGATTTTATTAATATTATTGCAAATATAAATGATGCTTCTAGGGTTTAGGGATGGATGAGACTATTGAGTATCAACTTTATAAGAAATAGCATTCTGAAATCTTGACACATATATTTGTACGCATCTTTTCCTGTAATGGCAATAATTAGTCTCACATTTTGGTCTGTCATTGTGTTACAATCCCAATTATAAATGCACATATTACAGGTTGTTTTTAAATTAAATGTCAAATTGGATTGTTTTTATGTTATTTATATGTTTTTATTGCTGCAAGTTTTGTTTACATGTAATTGACATCGATTTTATATATATATCCTTATTGGTCAATAAATTTTTCCCATATTAAGTTAAGGGGGGTCAGTGAAAAAACTATATGAATTAAGTTTTTTTTATCCTACATTGAACTTTTGATGTCGTCCCTTATACATTGTTATAAATAATTTCTTAATTTACAGTATCTATTTTCAGACTTTATTTTATCAAAAGAAACTTGGTATTATACACAAGGTTTTGATAGAAGATAGTTTTACAGCCATGACTGGTGCACAGGGGTAGGTGTTTAAAATACTTTATTGAACAGATTCAAGGTTCTAATGCTAGACACTCTTATATATATATAATTACCAATCCATTTTTTTACTTAACAATCCATGATGGGTTTACAAAGTTTATCCTAAATGTCTCTAAAAGTTTTTTGCAATACACTGAATGACCCCTATAAGGCAGTTAAATACTGAAAAATGGAAGAAATATATTTGAAAAACTTTAAAAAAAAAAGAAAAAAAAAGACATCTGCTCATTCTGTTGTAATAAACAAAAAAAGTTTCTGCCACGTTTAATAAAAATCTATGAAGGTTTTACAAATAATTGGAGTATATTAAACTTATAACACTAGATTGGATTGATTGTATCATCATGTTAACTGCAAAAAACATAGGTCCTTTTATAACAAAATAAAAGAAAAAGGATAACAAATATTTTCACTATTTTGGGCAGTATGATGTAGTTAAAGCTTCTGTCCATTATTAAACTCCATGATTCATTTGTGGTTTGACAAACTTCTTCTGTAAAATTTCATGAAGGTTTGTAGATATATTAGAAGATGTAGCATGTTATGCCAATGAGACAACTCTCCGACCATCCAAGTCACAATTTGTAAAAAGTACAGCATTCACCAAAAAGCCTTGGCTCACACCAATCAGCAAGCTCGAAAGGGTCCCAAAAATTACTAGTGTAAAACTGTTCAACCAGGAAAAACAAATGTCTAATTTATATATTAAACTAAGACAAGAGAACACTTATGAACCAGACATCAACAAATGACTATCATTGAACAACAGGTTCCTGACTTAGGAAAGGTGTAAACAAATGCAGTGGGTTAAAATGGTTATTGATGTCAAAAAAACTGTATTAAGAAAAGTCTGTATTAAGATCAGATCAATATTATAATCTTTACTGAATCTTTTGCATTGATAGTTTGTAAAAGAAATCTGAGAAGAAATCAAATAGAGAAATACCTTTATATAAGGAGATTTGCAATTTATTTACATTCAATGAAATGCTAAATGTATTTCAGCTGAAGTTATCATACAAAGGAAGATTGCAAATTAGACAACTCTCCAAAAAAGATAAAGTGGCACAGAAATAAAAATTAAAGTCACTGTATGTCCTTCAATAATGAGCCAAGCCGACACCGCCTAGTCTGGCATAAGTATTTTCAACACAAGTTTGATATACATGTATTCCTTGAAGTTAACTAGAACCTGAATGTTAAAGATGTAGACTGTGAGGGGCCAACAACAGTAAAATGTAAGATTCCTATGCCAAGCCAGTGGCGGATCCAGAACTTTTCCTAAGGGGGGCCCGCTGACTGACCTAAGAGGGGGCCTGCTCCAGTCATGCTTCAATGATTCCCTATATAATCAACCAAATTTTTCCCACGAAGGGGGGGGGGCCCGGGCCCCCCAGGGCCCCCCTGGATCCGCCTATGCAAGCATATATACAACATCTATTTCACAGGATTAACAAAAAAATCAAATAATAAATGTTTTTCCTGAAAGAAATTTGGAAACTTGTAGGAAATATTACAGATTTTTAGATTTTTGAATATCATTTGTTTCTATAATTCAGATTTGATCCCCACAAGAATATGAGAAAAGTAAAGGCCGTCAACCAGTTTTCAAATATGGGTAAATATAATTTAAATTTTTCTTTTATTTTGACACTTTTTGAATTATTGATTTATTAATATTTGATTGTCCTAAGCTTGTGTGTGTCTACATTCTGTCTGGTGAGTGTCTTCTTCACACTTTTTAAATTACTTTGACCAGAATAAAAGTTTCTAAAACATTCAAAAAAGAATTTTAAAAGATGTCATGTAATATCTTAATCTAGTGGATTTATTCCAAGAGGACAGATCGATAGCTAGAGTACAAATGTACACTGGAGCCAAAAGATCAAATTTTATAACTGTCCTTGGCATGGATTCAGTCCAGGCCAAGTCCAACCAATGAATATAAATTTTAGGACATCTCAATCTGGCTTAAAAAAACTTGAAGAAATTATAGCTTCTTTCTCTGTTAAGTCTCATTATTTTGTGCTGATGAAGTTCATTAATCCTGTGTCTCTTTAACTTATTCATAATTTATTTTATATCTTAGAATATTTAGAGCTTGATGTATTGCATAGTCACCTGTATAATGTTGATGACACTGTAGACCAATTATAATACAGGTCTTTTAGTTTGTGAGTGTGTGCGGCTTGCTGTGCCTAGGCTAGTAGTATACTCAACATCTTCTTTTATGCATGATTGTGCAGTCAATCAAAGTATAGAACTAGTCTACTGTCATTATGAACTTTATATTTTGACTTATAATACTGTTGTACTATTTTAGAGTATCCAGAAATGACTGTTTTGAGTAAAGGGGAATTGATTTTTTTGACAAAACAGCCAGTAAATAACATATTGGAGAAGCCTTCAGAAAGTATACTCAACAGCAGTATACATGTGAACAAGGTACATTTGTGCATCTAATGTTATTTAATGTTTTATCCATAACAGGGCCGTAACTAGGGTTCGAATTCAGGGGAGGCAGGGGTTTGGGGGCCGCCAATTGAGGCCCCCCTGAGAGAGGGGGGGGTTGGGGCACAGCCCCCTGCCGATTTTTTCTCCAAGTAAAATGGCTAAAAATGACCCGTTTTCCTTCGATTTCCTTACTCTAAAAAACATCAGTATTGCTTGAACCTGGAAACAATTTTTATGCAAAAAAACTGAGATTGCTGTTCGGGGTAAGCCAAGGCTCCGTCTTGAAGGCCGTACTTTGACCTATAGTTATTAACATTAAATACATTGTGACCGCGGATTTTGTTCTCAATATGGCTAAAAACCACCCGTTTTCCTTTGATTTCCTTACTTTAAAAAACATCAGTAATTGCTGGATCCTTGAAGCAATTTTTAATACAAACAATTATTATCTGTATTTAAAGATATTTTTGTTAGAAATCCAACTGGTAAGTTAAAAAAACATAAAGCAAGATCATAGAAAGATATTTTTTTTGTCGAGGACCTTGAATTTTAATAGTGTTGTAACCGGAGGGGTTTTTACGTTGCTTATTTTCTGTGTCAACTTTAACATATTTTACCCCAAACCGTGTAAAGAGTAGGTATCGGAATCCTGAGTCTCTGATCCTTCATATGTGGCTTTGTATGACTTAACACTAGCAAGTTTTCATAGTTTATTACAATAAATTACAATTTAGCAAATATCAACAATATTATAAAGATAAAAGTATTCAAATGTAAATAAGTTAAAACTCGCATAAAAGTGACAAAATATGGCGAGGTCTGTGCAAGACCAGCAAGACTGAAGATAGACATTTTGTTCTATATATAACAATGTCATCTAACAGTTAGTGGTAAGGTCTGTGCAAGACCATCAAGCTTTCTATATGTAAAGCTATACTGCAGAGTGACTAGTGTCGACAAGCAGTGTTGCGTATCTTTTCTTTCATAAAAGCACTTACCGTAAAAAGTCTCTTTAATAGACTGTGGCTCTCTAAATGATTAAGCAATTTAACAACAACAAATGGAAGTTTTTAACGACCTTGACTGGCTATACAGCCCTTGCACGGTCGGCAGCAATTTAACAAATATTTATCTCAGGACTAATTTTACAAGAGCAAGATCAATACAAAAGCTCTATAAGTAAATGATAAGTTGCAAATATATCAAAATCTGTGAATATCTTCAACAAATTAAAGCACAATAAAGTAAATAGATATTATGACATGTAAAACAATCATTTTTATCAATAATTTATACCAACAGTAATATTTAAATGTTAATTTCACAACAGTCCATTTTCAAGGGAAGTAATGTTGTTTTAAAAACTGGCTCTCCGCCACATTCCTCCCAACTTAAAAACTGAAGCCATGAAGTTTAAAAACTAGGCAGGTATGAATGGTTCTAAATTCTCCATTTAAACACAGCGATATTCTTTCACATATTATATTTCACGGTATTCTTTTTTATATTGCACATGAAACACAATCGAATTCTTTCATCATTCTAACACTAGAAATGCTGATCAGGTCATCTCCAATATTAGTTCTAACACACGTATATTATGTCATATCATCACCCTCACTGTAAACAAGTGCTGAAAAATTGAACAACAAAATTAAACAAATAGTTACACTGAATCGTCACCCAGTAAACTGTTGTGTCAAATGCTATGGAAATTGTGTAACTGTCTAAGAAGTAGATATTCTGTATGAGTTTAAGAGACATTTACTATAGAATAAAACAATCATGCCGCGACCAGCTCTTTTTAACAGGCCCTAGCGATATAAACGTGAGTCAGAGGCTCATATTGGCGTTTTAAAACACGTCAATCGTGCCGAAACAATCATGTTCGCAGCCTAGCTTATATCCACATAAACATAATAATCTTGAAGCAAGTTAGCATAAAATAAAATGATGTAAGCGACGGCCCTTTGAATGGACCAAAAGGATACAACAATGTTGTTCCTGACGATTCATACACATTCATTTTGAGCTATATATAATAACTGAATGTATTAAGACAATATGGACAAAATATACCATTCTAACTAAACAATCTAAGCTTTACTTTCATTTAAATAATTTAAAACTTTATCATCTATGCATTACATAAATTCTATAAATATCAATACATACTTTATTTCTGCCATTCTATAATAATCAGTCTGTAAACTAAAACTGAAATTGTTACTCATCATTATTACATACATAAAGCATGACAATGTTTTTCAAATAAAAATAAACATGTGTAAACATGAAACATCAGTGAACAGTGTTCCTTTAATGAACTCTGTTATGTAAGAAGTGATTTCTACTCACTTACGATAAACAAAATGAAATACATTGTAAAAGATTTAAATTTCACAATTTTAACTTACATATTTAATTGTATAAATAGTGCTGTAGCCTATGAGAAGATCAGATGTTTCGCCTCAGGATCCCACCGCTGCCACCAAAATGTAACCGGAGGGTTTTTTACGTTGCATATTTTCTGTGTCAACTTTTCATATTTTACCCCAGACCGTGTAAAGAGTAGGTATCGGAATCCTGAGTCTCTGATCCTTCATATGTGGCTTTGTATGACTTAACACTAGCAAGTTTTCATAGTTTATTACAATAAATTACAATTTAGCAAATATCAACAATATTATAAAGATAAAAGTATTCAAATGTAAATAAGTTAAAACTCGCATAAAAGTGACAAAATATGGCGAGGTCTGTGCAAGACCAGCAAGACTGAAGATAGACATTTTGTTCTATATATAACAATGTCATCTAACAGTTAGTGGTAAGGTCTGTGCAAGACCATCAAGCTTTCTATATGTAAAGCTATACTGCAGAGTGACTAGTGTCGACAAGCAGTGTTGCATATCTTTTCTTTCATAAAAGCACTTACCGTAAAAAGTCTCTTTAATAGACTGTGGCTCTCTAAATGATTAAGCAATTTAACAACAACAAATGGAAGTTTTTAACGACCTTGACTGGCTATACAGCCCTTGCACGGTCGGCAGCAATTTAACAAATATTTATCTCAGGACTAATTTTACAAGAGCAAGATCAATACAAAAGCTCTATAAGTAAATGATAAGTTGCAAATATATCAAAATCTGTGAATATCTTCAACAAATTAAAGCACAATAAAGTAAATAGATATTATGACATGTAAAACAATCATTTTTATCAATAATTTATACCAACAGTAATATTTAAATGTTAATTTCACAACAGTCCATTTTCAAGGGAAGTAATGTTGTTTTAAAAACTGGCTCTCCGCCACAGTGTTGAAAGCTGAAGAGACATGTATATAACTACAACCAGGGACTTTCTAAACTAGTATACACTTAGTTTAGAAAGTCTCTGCTTCAATGAATGGGAGTGTTTAACTACTATGGCATTGACCATAATGTTCTCGTACGATCGGCCGGGAGACGTTAACAATATAAAGGGAACTTCCTCTGCTTAATGGAGCCCCTAAATAAATGTGAATAGTTAAGTTTTATTCAAAATTGTCGAAAGCAAAGTTTCATATGTGTTCTCGTACGAATACTGAATAACAGATGGACGGCCACACAAAAATAAAATACTGAAACGGTTCACTTTCGGTAAAAAAATCCCGAAAATGACAGATATATCACGTATCATGATAACACTGTTAAAACTGTAAACTTGTGTTGTTTATAATATAAATTCAAGTTCTTCGTGTACATATGGTCAATATTTCATTTTATTACTTCAAAAAAAAAAATTTGTGTAGAAAATTCAGGGGAGGCAGTTGCCTCGCCTGCCTCATAGGTAGTTGCGGCCCTGCATAAGATAAGACTGTAGTTTTATTTTTAGTTTTCCAGAATACATACACTTGTATGTGCAACATGGCAAATATTAAGTTAATGAATCACAAACAAAAATATAAATAAATGTAGGTAGGTTAATCATGTTAAAGGAGATACTTTTAACAGATAATCCCTATTGGATTTTTTTTTTAAAGAAAGTAAATAATTGTAGAACAAAAGTTCCTTAAAAATACATGTATTAGAATCGTCACTTTCTGCTAGGAGGATTCTACATCAAAGATTATACATTGTCTTAGATTCCTGACCTTATGATCAGAATATAAGTTGTGAGACAATATAAAACTGATAGAATGTTTAAAACATGACACAAGTTAAATGTACAATTGCTCGTCAGTGAATAAACCAAATAAAACAGCTAGCACACGTACATAGAAAGAAACATATTTAAAATGGAAAAACAACTGGGGTTGATGTAATGTAATTACAACATGCCTAAATATTCAATATCGTGTTGATGAATAAACCCAAAACATTAGGGAGCTTGGTGGTGAAAAACCCAATTTAATATTTGCTTGAGGGGTGAATTGGAATTGATAATGCAATTAAAAAACTGTATCACCCAATTACATAAAAAATGGTGGGTAAAAACCCCAATTTGTGAATTCTTATCTGGAGCTCTGTATGTCCAAAATTAATAGTTGAATCAAAACCCACTCATGAATGTCCCTGTTATAAAATTGGGTATAGCTAGGTCATCATGGTCATGTGTTACTTTTTTTGAAACATACTTTTTTATATTTATAGTTAGACTACTATTTCTGACTACTACTTGTAGGAGTTTTTATACGCCCTTCAAAATTTTGATGGGACTAATTATGTTATACAAATGTCTGCTATCCGTCCGTCTGTCCGGCGTAAAAATGTCGCACCGTAACTTGAGAACGACTTATCCAAATTTCATGTAACTAATTATAGTTGTTTCTTTATGATGGTCAAATGATCTGTATACTTTTTGGTTGAAAATAAGATTAAAACTTTTTGAGTTACGGCACTTTGTAACTAAAACAGGGGGTGTTTTTTCACATGTCGCACCTTTTATCAAAAACGATTTTTAATTATTGCTTAAAACTTTACACACTTCTTTGGTATATTAATCTAAAGATCTGTATACTTTTTAGTTTTCATTCAAAATTTTATTTTAGTGATATTTAGTTTTTTTGAAGAAAAAAAAGAGGGGGGGGGGGGTTCATATGTCCCTCCGTATTTCAAAAACAATATATGGTTATTGCTTAAAACTTTCTCAGAAACTATTTATGATTATTGCATAAAACTTTCACACAAGACGACGTATCATGCGCTCATGTCGCAGCTGTTTATTAACGACCTTAACTACTGCAGAGTCTCACACAGTAATTCTAAATGACTAAAATTTCTTTTTTCTTTTTATTTTAAACATATTTTAATTTAAGTATGAAAGAAAGAAACCAAAAGTAGATGTAGATAAAAAGATGAAGGAAATTGAAGGCAACATCACATGTATTAAAAATGAACCAAAAAAAGGTATGTAAATATAAAATTATGTTCCTATCAGATCAAAAGTCTGTATTAAGATCAGATCAATATTATAATCTTTACGGAATCTTTTGCATTGATAGTTTGTAAAAGAAATCTGAGAAGAAATCAAATAGAGAAATACCTTTATATAAAGAGATTTGCAATTTATTTACATTCAATGAACTGCTAAATGTATTTCAGCTGAAGTTATCATACAAAGGAAGATTGCAAATTAGACAACTCTCCAAAAAAAGATAAAGTGGCACAGAAATAAAAATTAAAGTCACTGTATGTCCTTCAATAATGAGCCAAGCCGACACCGCCGACATAAGTATTTTCAACACAAATTTGATATATTCCTTGAAGTTTATGAAAGTAATTTAAAGTAGGACTAATAATTATAGCTAATATATCTGCATAATTGAGTTCTTAAAAGGCTTCCAATAACTCAAACTACAGGCTTTGAAATAAATAATTTTGAATTAAGCCTTATAAGTGTTATATTGAGTTTGAATTTCAGGGTCTCCAAGATTAAATGAATGCTTTATGGCGCTAGTGAATGTTCTTCAAATTCTGCCAGATAAGACACTTACTTATGTTGCAGAACATTACTTTATGAAGTTGAATTTAAGGTATGATCAGATGTATATGCATCTGTAATTAAGGTCAAATATTACATTTGAAGTTCTGAGTATAGTTCCATATGAACGGTATATATATTTGAAGAGTAAGGACTCTAGATTACTGGAAGTACAAGGCCCCTACTCTGAATATGTTTACATTCAAAGTTGATTAGATCGACGTAATAACATACGGGATATTGAGTCAATCTCTAGTGACCCTGCCACAACCCAGGGCTCATTGAGTTCTAATAGCGGGAAAGCTATATCCAATCATAACAGGTGTTATATATGACCATGTCAATTCTATCTACTCTAGATATCCATCCGAACTTGGCTTGTCAGTCATTGAAATCAACAGAAAGCCAAATTGTCATATTTGAATAAAGAACTATAGATATAACACCAGTGACCAGCACAGCTAGTCTAAAAGGTCTAATGGAAACCTTTTTAATAATTAGATTCAGATTTCAGAAATTAACTGTCAGACTTTGTATAAGATACATATAAAATGTATAAGGATTTAAAATGAGCTAAAACTACAATTATATGTATTTTAGACTCCAAGAAAAAAGACAGTCAACTGTTATCATGTTAGATGCATTTGGATCATTGACAAGTCAAAAGAGCCAAGAGATCGTTGGTAAAATGATTTTCCTTAGAACCAAACTAGATCCTGATTTGATTGTACAGTACATGATACATATTGTGAGCGCTCACTACCCACCACACCCAGTAAGTTGAGTTAAAAAGAAGCATACTTCATTATTATGATGAGATAAAAATCCTTCTATGGGCTTTGTGCGAAATGTTCTTCTCAGTTTTATTTCAGGCTTCAAACCATAAAAGCAATTTAAGGGGATATTGTTTTTACCCCTGTCCGTCTGGCCTTCTGTCCATCCATCTTTCCGTCTGTGTGTCTGTCCCATTATGGGTCTATAGTAATCAAGGTTTTTTATGCCCCACCTACGATAGTAGAGGGGCATTATGTTTTCTGGTCTGTGCGTCCGTTCGTCCGTTCGTTCGTCCGTTCGTTCGTCCGTTCGTTCGTCCGTTCGTCCGTCTGTCCCGCTTCAGGTTAAAGTTTTTGGTCGAGGTAGTTTTTGATGAAGTTGAAGTCCAATCAACTTGAAACTTAGTACCCATGTTCCTTATGATATGATCTTTCTAATTTAAATGCCAAATTAGAGTTTTGACCCCAATTTTACGGTTCACTGATAGAAAATGATAGTGCAAATTTCAGGTTAAAGTTTTTGGCTTCAGGTTAAAGTTTTTGGTCAAGGTAGTTTTTGATGAAGTTGAAGTCCAATCAACTTGAAACTTAGTATACATGTGCCCTATGATATGATCTTTCTAATTTAAATGCCAAATTAGAGTTTTGACCCCAATTTTACGGTTCACTGAACATAGAAAATGATAGTGCAAATTTCAGGTTAAAGTTTTTGGCTTCAGGTTAAAGTTTTTGGTCAAGGTAGTTTTTGATGAAGTTGAAGTCCAATCAACTTGAAACTTAGTATACATGTGCCCTATGATATGATCTTTCTAATTTAAATGCCAAATTAGAGTTTTGACCCCAATTTTACGGTTCACTGAACATAGAAAATGATAGTGCAAATTTCAGGTTAAAAATTTTGGCTTCAGGTTAAAGTTTTTGGTCAAGGTAGTTTTTGATGAAGTTGAAGTCCAATCAACTTGAAACTTAGTATACATGTGCCCTATGATATGATCTTTCTAATTTAAATGCCAAATTAGAGTTTTGACCCCAATTTTACGGTTCACTGAACATAGAAAATGATAGTGCAAATTTCAGGTTAAAGTTTTTGGTCAAGGTAGTTTTTGATAAAGTAGAAGTCCAATCAACTTGAAACTTAGTATACATGTTCCCTTTGATAAGATCATTCTAATTTTAATGCCAAATTAGAGAATTTATTCCAATTTCACAGTCCTTTAAACATAGAAAATGATAGTGTGAGTGGGGCATCCGTGTACTGTGGACACATTCTTGTTAAAACTTGTTCACTGCACTCACTCAAGAAAAAGCTTCATATCGGGACTTAAATAATTGCAGCTGATTTTTTACAATACAGTGTGTATCAAAATGCAGACTACCTGATAATCTAAATATATTGCTCCCAGAAAATAAATATTTACTGTATAGGGGGTTATTTCCGTGGTGTGTCAATTTTCACTTATTTTTGTGGATAGAATAAAATCGCCAAAATAAATTTTGCCATTTTAAAAGTGTACACATAAAGGTTTTAATAAAGATTTGAATCCGCCCAAAATATTTAGTATAACCTATTCAATGAAAATTGCTAAATTTTTCATCGGCGAAAATAACCTGCTATACGGTATTACATGTTCATTCCTTATTTATGGGCATTTCTACAAAAAAAAGTAACTTTAAATATATAAACATTCATCTGTAATGCAACAAATCTTGTCCTCTTTCCTTGTTTTGTAGATGCAGAATATTTCTAGATCAAATTCTTTTTTAAGCTCCAACACTTCAATTATTGCTAATAAGTAGATTGTAGCCCATGATCAGTTGATGACTGAAACATGTCAACAGAAAACATCTTGGGTGTATGTTGTAATATCTTGGTTGGTTTATGACAATTCTGATATTTCTGTTCTTATCAATATCAGTATGTAATAAGAATCTAGTTTCCCTTTACCACGCTATAGTTCAGCACAATTTGCAACCAGTTCAGGTGAAGGTGACAGGCATGTGAAATATAATAGTTTCATAATTTTATGCTCCACCTACAATAGTAGAGGGGCATTATGTTTTCTGGTCAGTGCGTCTGGTCGTCTGTCCCTCCCTTCATCCGTCTGTCCCGCTTCAGGTTAAAGTTTTTGGTCAAGGTAGTTTTTTATGAAGCTGAAGTCCAATCAACCTGAAACTTAGTACACATGTTCCTTATGATATGATCTAACTAACTTTAAAGCCAAATTAGACTTTTGTTCCCAATTTCACGGTCCACTGAAAATAGAAAATAAAAGTGTGAGTTTCAAGTTAAAGTTTTTGGTCAAGGTAGTTTTGGATGAAGTTGAAGTCCAATCAACTTGAAACTTAGTACACATGTTCCCTATTGGATGATCTTTTTAATTTTAATGCCAAACTAGATTTTTTTACCCAATGTCACGGTCTAATGAACATGGAAAATTATAGTGCAAGTGGGGCATCCATGTACTTTGGACACATTCTTGTTCAATTGAAGAAGATTTTAATTATATTGTATTTAGATCTGAATTTGAACTATAATATATATATATATAGACATTTATATTTAACTCCATATTGACTCTTTCAGATAATTTTAAAAACCATGGAAGATATTTGTTTTCACCCTGAAAAGTATCCAGCATCACTGTATGTGGGAAGTTTTTATGACAGCGTTATGTTGGGCTTAGGAGCTGCTGCAAAGAAAATGTATGATTGTGGTGAAAGGGAGAAGGCTAAAAGCATAACTTCTAAAATTAATGAATTAGTAGGATTCCATGGTAAGAATTTTAGCTACGTCCTATTCAAGTGTATGAAGTTTTGCTGATGGTTAATTTGTTTGGTTTAAATTTCGTAGAGTGTTAGAGATTCATTAATTTGACAAAAAGATAAAGTATTCATCAGGTGAAGGGGTACCTGCCCTGAAATAATCAGCAAAATAGGGTATTTGATTGTTTAGGTTATTGCTCCTGAATTGATGATTTTAAGGAAATTTTGCAGTTTTTGGTAATTATCTTGAATATTATTATAGAAACAGATAAAATGTTCACCACAAAATATCCAGCAAAGTAAGATCTACAAAAAAGTTTATATGACCAAAATTGTCAATTGGACCTTTAAGGAGTTATTGCCCTTTAAAGATAATTTTTCACAATTTGTTCATCAAGTTTGCTGACTTTAAAAAATCTTCTCTTTTGAAACTGCTGAATCATGAAGCCTGGGCTGAATGAGTCTCAGAGTATCTAGTATAAATCTTTTATTTTATTTCCTTGAACGTCAAGAAATATACCCACTTGACTATGGCTATCATTTTAAGGCATTTTTAAGCAACTGATTAATTTACATTGAAAAGTAAAAATAATCATTGATGAAAGATTGAGGCACAACATTACAGGTGAGTGATTCATGCCTTGAGAGCCTCTTGTTAATATTGATTAGGTCGTTGGTTTCCCTGTTTAAAGAGTTATGCACTGATAATGTTTGGACACTTTAAAGCTTGATATTTGGTGTGAGTCGCAGCTCCTTGTTGAAGGTCACACTTTGACCTTTAAAGGTTTACTTTTATAAATTGCGAGTTGTAAGGAGAGATGTCTCATTGGCACTCATATCACATCTTATATCTATTGAACTTGAATGGGTTTTAAAAAGCTAACAAATGTGGCATGGAGATTGTCAAATTTTTGTTACAGACCCATGGTTGTATAGACAAAAAAGATCCATTCAGTCTGAGGTAGAACAAGAAGAATATGATAAGAGGCATGTCATTCTTTTAGAAAGCCTTGGAAATGCTGCAATTGACCATTCCTATGAGTATATTATCTCTCATATCAATTCTACTAACTCACCATGGATCAAAAGAGCAGGTGTACATGCCCTCAGGAAATATGAAAGTGAGATGGTAAGATATCTAAAATGTGTATTCCTGATGCAAATGCTGTCAACCAGGGGCATTAATTAAGTTTCTCTTGGAAAGCTTTAAAAATTTCATTGAATTATAAAGCATTACCATTTTACATTTATTTTTTTATAATCAGAATTGGATTAACACTGCATTTTAACTAACTTAAAATGTGATATCCAGTCAGTAGAGACCCATGCCTACGTGTTGCCTACACAATTTTCAAAGGCGACATCAAAAGACTTAATAAAGTAGAAAGTTGAAGAGCATTTAAGGCCTAATATTTCTAAAAGTTTAGCAATGGTAATCTGTTACCAATATTTATCAGCTGAAAAAAGTTATAAATGTTTTAATATTAGAACTGTCCCTCAAATATACTGTTAAAATTTACAATATTCTATGGTAAATTTTTAATTTCTTTTTTTTTTTAAATTCAAACGATAAATCACACATGTTTTAGATGTCTGGTAAAAAAAATGTAAAATATGATTTGTTTTGAAAAATTATTTTAGGCAGCCCAAGAAATATTGAAGATGTCTTATAGAGATGACAGTGAAGAAGTCCGACATGAAGCTACTCTTATTTATCAAGCTCATCCTAGATATAGGTAATGTATTCACTAATCCTGCTTCTGACAATAATCTGTATTTTATCTCAATGAAGGGCGACATCCATGAGATGAGATGTGGCTAAGAAACATACTTGAGTTTAAAAGACCATAGATTACTATTTTGCCTCTGAAGTGTTTGATGTTTACATTGACTACATCTTTTGCGCCATCTTTTCTATCTCAGCTAGTAGCATAGTATGAAAAAAATATCACAAAAAAGACAAATTGAATTAAATTCTAATTCTAGAGAAGATTTGTCAAAGCTATTTACATAATCTCATTTAATATGAAGTTGTTTCTTGGGTGTTCACATACTTTGTGTGTCAGAGAGGAAATGATCATCTTTGCTTCAGTTTACATGTCACCTCTATCATTTGCATGCAGGAGGTACAGTATTGGTTTTGTTTGTTTATTATTTTGTCATATATCTAAGGATGTTGAATTGGTTTTCTTGTTTTAATTATTTCACATTTTGTCATGTAGATGCCTTTTATGGTCTTTTATAGCTTACTTTAAGGTATGGGTCACCTATAAAAGACTGTATGGTGAACCTTTATATAGTTTCTTATATGATCAACTTCATTTAGACTCTGAAGTAGATATCTACATTTATTGGTATTCATATTTACTTTTTTTTATTAGAGGGACAAAATAAAACATATTATTGCTAATTTTTTGTGCTTATAACTCATGTCATAAAACTTATACACAAAGATATGACTGAACAAAAAGCAAAGGAACTGCTATGTGATACTGATGATCTTCTGAAATGACAGAAATGCCTGACTACATAGCAATACTTTACACTTCACTGTAGTATCAAGAAGGCCCAGAGTTCCAGTGCAACCAAATTACTGAAGTAAGAAGTCTAACAAATACTATATGATTTCCCTTTCAGTTAAATTAACCCCAACCTGAACAATGTGACATTTAGTGATTCAAGTAACATTAACTTAGCAATATTTTTTTTGTACACACATCAGTTTCCTTAATAGTATTGATGATATTTTATTTTTACAGAAGATCAATCCTGTCAGAACAAAATCTGGAACCACACAGTATAGAAAAAAGAGGTTTCTTTGAAGGATTGGAGTTCCAACTTGAAGCACCATCAGTAGATTGGAGGAGAGAATTGGGAACCAGTAATATTGGAGGTTCATTTGGATTAACTATGGTTAATTGGCTTGCTTTGAAAATAGGTAATATATATTTTTGATATAAATAATAGAAACAAGATTGCTCACTGTAATCTTACTGTCTTGTCCTATTCATCCGCTTGTTAAGAACTTCCCCAGGTGCATGATTTGTTGTTGTGTTGAAGACCCTTTGGTGGCCTTTGGTCTGATTGGTTTCTATTTGAAATATTCCCCATTTCCATTCTCCTATTATACCCCTGTTTTAAAATATAACACTGCTTTAAAAGAAGTGTGGGTATACTGTTTTACCTCTGTTTGTCCATCCGCTCATCCATCTGTCAGTTTCTTCATCCATCTCACGAATATTTTTCCTCTCATTTTTCTCAGCAAATACAATACCCGGATTTCTGAAATTTAGTTTCAGGGTTTATATGAGTCAACTATTCTGTGTCGTGAGTTTTTAGATTAATCACTCTACAACTTCCTGTTTACCAAAAACTTATATTATTTTACACATGATAGCCAAGTTGAAAATTTTCGTCACATTTTTCTCAGGAACTGCACTACAGGGATTTCTGAAATTAGGTTTCAGAGATAATATAAGTCAGCTATACCATGTGACACGTTTTTAGATTCATCACTCAACAACTTCCTGTTTACTGAACACTTGCATATTTTTACATAATAAAAATATTCACTTATGGCGGGGGTGATCAGTAGCTCTCAGTATCACTTGTTAACCATATTTTATTTTTTTAAAAGGAATGTAGACATTAAAAACAAAATAATTGAATGTTGTCGTTCTATCGATCTTGTATGACAATCAATTGCTTTTCCTTTAGCATGTTTAGGAATTTAGTTTGAATATTATGTCCAAGGATTTGTTCCATGATCAAACATGCCAGCTGTTGCTAAAATTAAAACATAGTGGCAGAGACATATAATGTATTATATGTCTCTGATAGTGGTAAATTGTAAAAATGATCAACAGATCCACTAGGTTTATATCTCAAATAAAATTTTAAGTAAAATCAGAAAACCCAACCAGAAATATTTGTTTTAGCAACTTTTCCAGTTGATAATCATTATTTATTTCTTTGGAGATTAAAAAAAAAAGTGTTTTCCTGCCAAGCATGTGCTACATGTAGATATGGAATGTAAATTAGAATTGTGTTGGGGAAAAACAGGTCTTGATTTTTTTACTATTTTTGTTTTTTGATGAATCATTGCAGTTTTTGTGACCAAAATAAAAATACTTGCACTCGTATTTAAGAATTGAAATAGCTTTTATTAGGCAAAAACCTTCAAAGAATAAGTAACAACTTGCTCATCTATAATATTCTAAAGTCAGTTTCCACAAACAAAAAAATAATTTATCTTTGAGAACCAAGTTTGAAAATTATTTGAGACAGTTTTCTGCTATTGAATTGGATAAACATATAGGATTTTAAACATTTAAGGGTTCTTAAGACACACAGTAGAGACTTTCACAATAACAATTAAATGATATTTATTATGTTTGTAGCTCCATTGTCTGGCCATTTAAAGATATATGTACATGATGAAGTATATGCAAGACTACACTTGGGAATAATTGGAAAAAATTTCGATATTGTACAAGCATTATTGTGTTTCAAAGGAGAAACATCTTACAACATCAACATTTTACAGGTTAGTTTATTGTTTGCCACAGTCTTGCCACAGTACATTATCAAAGGTTGATTTTGTTTGAGGCTGTGTCATGGAATATAAAATTCCTCTATAATACTAGTTCAAAATTAAAAAAAAATAATTCTGGAATATAATTTTTTTAAAGACTTATGCCCTTGCAAATAATTAAGCACTCTCACATATACTGTACTATTTTTGCCAGATTATTATAAAACTTATAATAAAACTTATAATAAGTTAAATGACAATCAACAGTATACAAAGCACAACACAACATAGAAAATAAAGACTTAGCAACATCAACCCCACCAATATTTATTATTGAGCCTGCAACATTTGTTTTGTGAAAGGGAGACATAGCCTGCAACATTTAGGTTTAGTCTTTGCATCTATGGTAAAAGTGTTTTTAGACAGCAACTTTGTTAACCTTCATGGAATTTGATTAAATATGAACAGAAGCTTTGTATATGACTTAAAGACGTTATCCAGAGCAAAATTTTTTGGAAATTTTCATTTTTCCATATTTTACTGATATATTGACTTAGTCTATTTAACAGTTAACATTCAGGCTTAGTTTGAGGTTAAATGTTTTTCTTTCATCACAAACTGTCAAACTTCATGGAATTTTATGTATTTTACTGATAAATGGACTAACTTTATAAGTCAACATTACACTTTTATACTGACAGCAGCAATTTCAGGCAAGACCCCTTGTCAATTTTTTGAAGCAAACTTTACTTTAAAAGTTACTTTATTGAATTATAAGCATTTAGTTATTTCAAATCTACTAATTTTATTGAACATTGTTTATTTGATTTTTGTTGAGCCTGTAACTTTTGTTGCAGAAAGCTCGACATAGGGATAGTGATCCGGCGGCGGCGGCTATGGCGGCAGCGGCGGTGTTAGCTAACTTCTTAAAAGCTTTATATTTTAGAAGGTGGAAGACCTGCATGCTTCATACTTTTTATATAGATGCCTCATGTTAAGAAGTTTCTGTCAGTCACATGTCCAATGTCCTTGACCTCATTTTCAGGGTTCAGTGACCACTTGAAAAAAAGTTCAGAATTTTTGTAATGATGAATTCTCTCTTATTATAAGTAATAGGATAACTATATTTGGTATGTGCGTACCTTGCAAGGTCCTCATGCCCATCAGACAGTTTTCACTTGACCTCGACCTCATTTCATGGATCAGTGAACAAGGTTAAGTTTTGGTGGTCAAGTCCATATCTCAGATACTATAAGCAATAGGGCTAGTATATTCGGTGTATGGAAGGACTGTAAGGTGTACATGTCCAACTGGCAGGTGTCATCTGACCTTGACCTCATTTTCATGGTTCAGTGGTTATAGTTAAGTTTTTGTGTTTTGGTCTGTTTTTCTCATACTTTATGCAATAAGTCTAATATATTTGTTGTATGGAATGATTGTAAGGTGTACATGTCTAGCGGGCAGATGTCATCTGACCTTGACCTCATTTTCATGGTTCAGTGGTCAAAGTTAAGTTTTTGAGTTTTGGTCTTTTTATCTAATACTATATCTCACCTTATCTCAACTATCCTCTTCATGCCGGTCCGCATTTAAGGCCCTGATACATTGTTTCCATCTCACACGGTCTTTAGCTACAGTTCTTGCTGAAGTCCAGCTGTTCAATCCAAGTGATGTTCGTTCTGTCTCTACAGTCCGTCTTCAGGTGGTTTTGGGACGTCCAACTTTCCTTTTTCCCTCTGGTTTCCATGTCAGTGCAAGTGAACATATACTGTTGGCATCCATCCTAAGTACATGGCCAATCCATCTCCAACGCCTTTCTATTACATCATGGCTTAGCTTCTTTGTTCCAGCTGTTATGTGTAGGTTTTCATTTGAAATTGTATTGGGCCATCTTATTTTCAATATCTGTCTCAGACATCTATTTTGAAAGGTGTTTAATTTCTTCTTGTCTTGTTCAGTTGTTTTCCAGGTTTCACATCCATACAGTAGGACTGATATGACTAAGCTGTTAAATAACCTGACCTTTGTTTTAAATGACAGTACCAATGATCTCCATATTTTTCTTAACCTGCTGAATTATCCTTTAGCTTTCTTGAACCTGTTGTCCATATCATTGTCACAACCAATGAAAAACCCACGGAAACCCAAGATACATTAAGAATACTATATGCCAAAGGTCTAATATATTTGTTGTATGGAATGATTGTAAGGTGTACATGTCTAGCGGGCAGATGTCATTTGACCTTGACCTCATTTTCATGGTTCAGTGGTCAAAGTTAAGTTTTTGAGTTTTGGTCTTTTTATCTAATACTATATCTCACCTTATCTCAACTATCCTCTTCATGCCGGTCCGCATTTAAGGCCCTGATACATTGTTTCCATCTCACACGGTCTTTAGCTACAGTTCTTGCTGAAGTCCAGCTGTTCAATCCAAGTGATGTTCGTTCTGTCTCTACAGTCCGTCTCCAGGTGGTTTTGGGACGTCCAACTTTCCTTTTTCCCTCTGGTTTCCATGTCAGTGCAACTGAACATATACTGT
Organism: Mytilus galloprovincialis; assembly: GCF_965363235.1. Lineage (NCBI taxonomy): Eukaryota > Metazoa > Mollusca > Bivalvia > Mytilida > Mytilidae > Mytilus > Mytilus galloprovincialis. The sequence goes on along the minus strand of NC_134850.1, from coordinate 37,940,038 downwards.
TGGCATCCATCCTAAGTACATGGCCAATCCATCTCCAACGCCTTTCTATTACATCATGGCTTAGCTTCTTTGTTCCAGCTGTTATGTGTAGGTTTTCATTTGAAATTGTATTGGGCCATCTTATTTTCAATATCTGTCTCAGACATCTATTTTGAAAGGTGTTTAATTTCTTCTTGTCTTGTTCAGTTGTTTTCCAGGTTTCACATCCATACAGTAGGACTGATATGACTAAGCTGTTAAATAACCTGACCTTTGTTTTAAATGACAGTACCAATGATCTCCATATTTTTCTTAACCTGCTGAATTGTCCTTTAGCTTTCTTGAACCTGTTGTCCATATCATTGTCACAACCAATGAAAAACCCACGGAAACCCAAGATACATTAAGAATACTATATGCCAAAGGTCAACTATATTTGGTGTATGGAAATATTTTATAATCTATATGTAAGTCCCGCAGGTTTTATTTGACCATGACCTCAATTTCACAGTTCATTGCACAGTGTTAATTTTTTGTGTTTTGGTCTGTTTTTCTTAAACTATAAGTAATAGGTCAACTATATTTGTTGTATGGAAGCATTGTTAGCTGTACAGATCTGCCTGGCATGGTTGATCTGACCTTGACCTCTTTTTCATGGTTCATTGGTCTTTGTTTAGCTATCTTGGTTAATGTTAAGTTAATGTGGCAGTTGTAATAAAGCTTTATACTTAGGACTATCAACATAATATCAATGATTAGTAAAGAAGGCGAGACATTTCAGTGTGTGCACTCTTGTTATGACAAAAGATAAAAAAGCTTCATCTTATGTTCTAAAAATTCCAATATCCATCCTTTATATATATATATCTTCTCTTGAAAAGAGATAGAAAATGTGTTATGAATGATCTCTTCTATCATGTAGATTTATTTTTTTAAAATTTCTTTCTTTTTAAGGAAGATGAGATAAAGAAGATAGTTGAACTAGCAACAAGATTTGATGAAGCTATACCATCTATTTTGGGAGGCATCAATACAGGGATCAGACTGATAAAAGATTTAATAGAAGGAAAAATTAATTTAAATGATCTAGTACTTACATTTGTTGATTCATTAGTGCAGCTTCCTAATCGGGTAAGTAATTAAATTAAGATGCAAATATTGAAAATCAACATGTAACGAATCTTGTCATAGGACTGAATATTTTGCTTCCAACTTTCATTGTACTGTTCTTTATTCATAATACTCCTCAAGTATTCAAGAACTAAATGCTTATCTTTAATAGCACTGATCTTAAATTGGCTATTCTGTAACAAATGTATTTTTGCATAGTTTACTATTTTTGGGTGCATTTATTCATAATGCAAATTGTACAAAAAGTAGATACATAATATAATTGATAGTATTCAAATTCTCAGTATTTCATGTGGAGCTAATTATCATATTGAGCTAACAAATTATTAAATTTATGTTAGATAAAGAAATAATTTTTATTTCATATTACACTGTTATTTTGAAGGTTGCTAATCTAAGGAGCATAGCAATGAAAGCAACAAAGAAAATTGGGGAATATGATCCAAGTGAAATGCCGTATTTTATAAAACCTGTAGAAAATTTGATTTCTAAAGTGCAGAAATTTCTTGGCAATTTAAAATCTGATGTTCTTCAATTTTTCAATGTAAGTATATAAGTACTGTAAATTAAGAAAATAACATTGATTGATTAATTGACTGGGGATTAATGCCACTTATGACACTAATATTGTGCTATTTCATGACATAGTGAATTTATCAGTACACAATGTACAGGAATCTGGAGTGCCCTTGGAGAACCACTGATTTTTGGTAGGAAAACTAACAATCATAGCCAATTAAGATTGGAGTCGAGCGCAGCTGCCAGGTGTGAAATTGAACTCACAACCTCAGAGTTGACAGGCTATTGATACTTATTCGACAAACAACTCAGACTAACCTTTGATGACTCCTTTAAATGACAATTTTAGAGCAATCATTTTTAAATTATCTTGAAGACTATAATAGATAAGTTGAAGCTGTAATTTGCAAAAATGATCATCCATTCTAGATCTACAAAACTGCCAATGGACCTTCGAGTTATTTTATAGTTTAATGTTAGGGAGTGGCTGTTGTTGAAGATGTACATAGATCAAGGTGAACAAAACAGGCCAGAAACTTTATAGCAATAACCTTTTTGTATTTATGTCGGGTGATCATTATAGATTCCTATGAGCCTCTTGTTAATGAAAGTCCTGCTTTGATTGGGTAATGAAATACTCAGATTTTTGTAATACTATTGTACTTGTAGAAACTGTATGAAGCTGTGACTGTCATAGTCCCAGAGAATGCAAGAATTATTTTCAAGTCTTTAGAGGACATTGTTGATGGAATTACAACTATAATAAAAGACCCCATAGGAGCGATAGCAAAACTTGGGAAAGGAGTTATTCAGTAAGTTCTACTTTTAGATATCAGTTATGCTGAAGATTTGTAAGACTTTTACCAATGTATGTTTTAGTCTATGTGCCTCACCAATGTTCATACGAGCCATTTGCAGATGACAGTTTTCTAGATTTTTTCCACAAACAAATTGCTATTCAATAATTGATCACTTATAAGGTTGCCATCTTTTCATGTGTTGGCGATGGAACTTAATACAGGTATAGGTAAAATTCATAGTTAGGGTTCACTTTCTAGGGGACAAGTGCTCACAACAAATTAAATAATTTTGCACTGATCATGTTTAGTAATCTATTCAAAGTTAAAGTATGCTAGCATTTGTTCTGCCTGACCATATACATTTATACAAGAACAATATTATTGCTCCATAGAAAGGTGTTTTTAGCTCACCTGGCCCAAAGGGCCAAGTGAGCTTTTCCCATCACTTGGCGTCCGTTGTCGTCGTCGTCGTCCGTCATCATCCTTTGTCGTCTGTCGTCGTCCTTCGTCGTCTGTCGTCGTCATGCGTCATCGTTACTTCTACAAAAATCTTCTCCTCTGAAACTACTGGGCCAAATTTAACCAAACTTGGCCACAATCATCATTTGGGTATCTTGTTTAAAAAATGTGTGGCGTGACCCGGCCAACCAACCAAGATGGCCGCCATGGCTAAAAATAGAACATAGGGGTAAAATGCAGTTTTTGGCTTATAACTCAAAAACCAAAGCATTTAGAGCAAATCTGACATGTGGTGAAATTGTTTATCAGGTCAAGAACTATCTGCCCTGAAATTTTCAGATGATTCTGACAACCTGTTGTTGGGTTACTGCCCCTATATTGGTAATTTTCAGGAAATTTTACTGTTTTTGGTTATTATCTTGAATATTATTATAGATAGAGATAAACTGTAAACAGCAATAATGTTCAGCAAAGTAAGATTTACAAATAAGTCAAATGACCTAAATGGTCAGTTGACCCCTTTAGGAGTTATTGCCCTTTATAGTCAATTTTTACCATTTTTCGTAAATCTTCTCCTCTGAAACTACTGGGCCAATTTAATCTAAACTTGGCCACAACCATCATTAGGGTATCTAGTTTGAAAAATGTGTCCGGTGACCTGGCCAACCAACCAAGATGGCCGCCATGGCTAAAAATAGAACATAGTGGTAAAATGCAGTTTTTGGCTTATAACTCAAAAAACAAAGCATTTAGAGCAAATCTGACATGGGGTAAAATGTCAATTTAGTCAACATTTATCTGCCCTGAAATTTTCAGATGAATCGAACAACCCGTTGTTGGGTTGCTACCCCTGAATTGGTAATTTTAAGGAAATTTTGCTGTTTTTGGTTATTTATTAATATCTTGAATATTATTATAGATAAACTGTAAACAGCAATAATGTTCAGCAAAGTAAGATCTACAAATAAGTCAACATGACCAAAATGGTCAGTTGACCCATTAAGGAGTTATTGCCCTTTATAGTCAATTTTTAACAATTTTCGTAAATTTTTCTAAATTTTTAGAATATATTTTCCACTGTAATTACTGGGCCAAGTTCATTATAGATAGAGATAATTGTAGCAAGAAGAATGTCCAGTAAAGTAAGATCTCCAAACACATCATGATCACCAAAACACAATTTTGTCATGAATTTATCTGTGTCCATTGTTTAATATGTACATAGACCAAGGTGAGCGACACAGGCTCTTGAGAGCCTCTAGTTATACCCTACCTATAGTAATAGAGGGGCATTATGTTTTCTTGTCTGCGCATCCGTTCATTCGTTCGTTCATTCCTTTGTCCATTCGTCCCGCTTTAGGTTAAAGTTTTTGGTCGAGGTAGTTTTTGATGAAGTTGAAGTCCAATCATCTTGAAACTTAGTTGTAACATGTTCCATATGATATGATCTTTCTTATTTTAATTCCAAATCAGACATTTTCCCCCATTTTCACTGTCCATTGAACATAGAAAATGAAATTTGGATGGGGCATCTGTGTACTATGAACACTTTATTATTGTTGTATCATATGTTATATATGGATTAAATGTTTTAGGATTTATTTGTCTGTGATGAGGTTAATTGAGGCCAAAGGTACGATACAGGAAGCTCTTAATAGTCTAAAAGGTTAGTATAGAAGCTATTTAAGTCATATAAAATGAGTGACCGGTGAAAAATAATGTTAATCTAATTCTTGAACCAATGCATAAATCTGTCATGAACTTAGTCTTCAGTGCACGATTTTATCATTTTTTAAGCATCCATTTTGTATAATCATCACAAAAATATTTCTATTGATTTTATCATTTTTTATGCATCCATTTTTTATAATTATCACAAAAATATTTCAATCGGTCAGTGTTGTGAAAATATGGCAATTATTAAATTAATGGTCATGTTTTGAAGCTGAATTTAAGTGATTGTCACATTTGTAAACAATCAACAAAGAATTAAGCATGGATACTCTTAAAAAAAAGTAAATTTCTTTCAAATTTGGACAAATTAAGAATTTAAAGAAAAAAAAAAGTATATGTACATAAGTCTAATGATATAACTAGCCATTTAGTTATAAAAAACATATGCTTTTTTTTTAGTTTGAAGTTTCATATGACTTTAACACAGTTTTAACACTTTGTCACAGGCATGCCAGGCCAGGCTTGTAAAATTTCTATCAAGAGTGTTGAATTTCTACTACAGGCAAATACAGTTTATACATGATTTATAAAAAAAACAAAAAACAAACAAGCTTAGGGCTTCTTGGCTGCAAAACTGTACACTGTTAAAGCACTAGTACTGCATATCAAGTATTATTTTCATCATTTGATACATTTGTATTCTGATAAGCTTGTTCATGCAGATAATTCTGAATTGAACTATCTATGTTCAGATGAAGTAAAGAATGGCTTTTTCATCGAATCTTATGGTTTCTGATTTTTGATAACTGAGGTTTGCTGTATAAAGAGACCAAAGTATCATAAGAGATAATAAATAACTATTAAATACAGGTCAAGTGCATTTTTAGCTCACCTGGCCGAAAGGCCAAGTGAGCTTTTCTCATCACTTGGCGTCCGGCGTTTGTCGTCGTCCGTCGTCGTCGTCCGTCGTCGTCCTGCGTTAACTTTTCCAAAAATCTTCTCCTCTGAAACTACTGGGCCAAATTTAACCAAACTTGGCCACAATCATCATTGGGGTATCAAGTTTAAAAAATGTGTCCGGTGACCCGGCCAACCAACCAAGATGGCCGCCATGGCTAAAAATAAAACATAGGGGTAAAATGCAGTTTTTGGCTTATAACTCAAAAACCAAAGCATTTAGAGCAAATCTGACATGGGGTAATATTGTTCATCAGGTAAAGATCTATCTGCCCTGAAATTTTCAGATGAATCGGACATTTTGTTGTTGGGTTGCTGCCCCTGAAATGGTAATTTTAAGGATATTTTGCTGTTTTTGGTTATTATCTTGAATATTATTATAGATAGAGATAAACTGTAACAGCAATAATGTTCAGCAAAGTAAGATCTACAAATAAGGCAACATGACCAAAATGGTCAGTTGACCACTTTAGGAGTTATTGCCCTTTATAGTCAATTTTTAACCATTTTTCGTAAATCTTAGTAATCTTTTAGAAAAATCTTCTCTGAAACTACTGGGCCAAATTTAACCAAACTTGGCCATAATCATCATTGGGGTATCTAGTTTAAAAAATGTGTCCGGTGACCCGCCCAACCAACCAAGATGGCCACCATGGCTAAAAATAGAACATAGGGGTAAAATGCAGTTTTTGGCTTATAACTCAAAAACCAAAGCATTTAGAGCAAATCTGACATGACGGAAAAATTGTTCATCAGGTCATAATCTATCTACCCTGAAAAGTTCAGATGAATCGGACATTCCGTTGTTGGGTTGGTGCCCCTGAAATGGTAATTTTAAGGAAATTTTGCTGTTTTTGGTTATTATCTTGAATATTATTATAGATAGAGATAAACTGTAAACAGCAATAATGTTCAGCAAAGTAAGATCTACAAATAAGTCAACATGACCAAAATGGTCAGTTGACCACTTTAGGAGTTATTGCCCTTTATAGTCAATTTTTAACTATTTTTCGTAAATCTTAGTAATCTTTTAGAAAAATCTTCTCCTCTGAAACTACTGGGCCAAATTTAACCAAAGTTAGCCATAATCATCATTGGGGTATCTAGTTAAAAAAATGTGTCTGGTAACTCGGCCAACAAACAAAGATGGCCGCCATGGCTAAAAATAGAACATGGGGGTAAAATGCAGTTTTTGGCTTATAACTCAAAAACCAAAGCATTAAGAGCAAATCTGACAGGAAGTAAAATTGTTGATCAGGTCACGATCTATCTGCCCTGGAATTTTCAGATGAATCAGATAATCGGTTGTTAGGTTGCTGCCCCTGAATTGGTTATTTTGAGGAAATTTTGCTGTTTTTTTGTTATTATCTTGAATATTATTATAGATAGAGATAAACTGTAAACAGCAATAATGAACAGCAAAGTAAGAACTAAAAATAAGTCAGTATGACCAAAATAGTCAATTGACCCCCTAAGGAGTTATTGCCCTTCATAGTCAATTTTTAACAATTTTCTTAAAATTTGAAGATTTTCAATAACATTTTCCACAGAAAGTACTGTTATAGATAGAGATAATTGTAAGCAGCAAGAATATTTAGTAAAGTAAGATCTACAAACACATCACCATCACCAAAACACAATTTTGTCATGAATCCATCTGTGTCCATTGTTTATATTCACATAGACCAAGGTGAGTGACACAGGCTCTTTAGAGCCTCTAGTTTATTGTTGCATTTATCATGACTTTGAAAGATTTAATGATGAATAAGAAGCTTTTTTTAAATTTTTTTCATATATTGTTACTTTAGAAATCATTTATAAAAAGTACATTTTTGTAGAAATAAAAACTATTACCAATATCTCCTAGATCTATTTGTAAAACAGTAATATTTTATTTATTTCAGACTCCAAGTTATATTGGCTTGACTTGACTGAAATTAGTGAAATAGTGGATTTGTCAGTTACAGTGATGAATCAAGTTTCAGTTAAAAGTAAAGCTTGGGTTAATGAAAACATTGAAGAAGACTCCGTTAGACAATTTACCAAAGGAAAGATGACTTTGGTAAGAAAATACAAATGCCAGCTCTGCATAAAAAATTAAACTTGTGATTGTTACGTACTATTATTTATGTTTTTCTTATTTTTCTATGTAATTTTAAAACTAATGAAAAAGAGGTTCTCGAATAATTTGAATATTTTTCTGAGTTAAAACTATGAAAGTAAACCATAACAAATATCTTCCAATCGAAACAGGCAATCAAGTTCATGATTGCATATTTTTTTTTAAAGGAAACAACTTACTAATTTTATATATTACACATACATGTATAATGTATTACTACAGGCCATTTTTTCCCTAGTTTTCCATGTCGGACCCAATAACCATTTTCAAAAAGTGCAAAGCTTTCTGCTTGACATTTTATGTCAATCTTTCTTGCTCAAACATGGGAACAACTTTTGAACATTTTTATTCTGGAAAAAGTGTTTGAAACACACTCTTGTGTTACTATAGTTCATATACCTAGGTTCTAATCATTTCCATCCATTTGACACTTAATCTCTGGGTCTTTTTGTATAAGGCAGAAAATCATCTTTTCCATCCATGAAAATTTAAGGTATGACTTGTTACTGCTTTCTGATTTATAGCCTGTCACAGAATATAAGTTCCTTCATAATATAAGTTCCAAAAGGAAAATATATTCTGGAATATTATTTCCACAGGAATAAATATTACAGTATATATGTTCCTAACGGAATAAATGGTATAGAATATTTGTTCCAACAGAAATAGATATTATGACAATGTTTATAACAAAGTTTCCATTGGAACTTCTGTTAGGCGGAACAAATATACCTTGACAGAACCACACACCAGTAGTTATGAGAGTGCTTTGGTTTATTTCTAGACATTTGTAATTGTCACCGCTTTAACTTGCATAAAATTTTAGGTTATCACATGATCTTGTGCATTTTCTGTGTTCCAAAGTGAGTAGACCTCTCCTGGAAATGATTTTTAATGTAAAGTGATTGCAGTATCAGTTAGTTGATTTCAGGATTTCTCTATTTGACAGAGTTTTTAATGGTTGTTTTCTATAACTCCTCTTGTAATAGAGAATAAAGGAGTAGGGGCAATAAGGCCCTTATTTGGCCCAAAAGATACTGCAAATTTAAAAGTTATCATACATATTCTTAAATAACTGAATACTTGACTCAGGTATAAGGTACTAAGAAAAACAAAACAAATTTGACATCGAACAAGTTACCATGGCAACAAATCATGACTTAATTTGCATATTATGTCAAATTTCGTGATTTACCTTGTTTTTTCATCAAATTTTTACTATATTTTAGATTGAAAAAGTATGTGCGCACCCAAGAAACAACTTTATATTTGGTGAGATTATGCCAATAGTTATAATAAAGCTTCTGTTAAATTATTTTGTTGTTTCTTGGCTGCGCAGGATGTTTCCTCAACGGAAATAAAGATAGAAAACTGCATAAATTCTGTATTTTTTCATCGTTTTTGTGAAAACAGTACATATTATGACGTAATTGTGACGTCATCAGATAAAAATCTTTATGTTTTTCATTTAGATTTCTTGACCCGATGCATTTTTTTTGGGCCAAAACTAGGCCTTAATGCCCCTACTCCTTTAGATGAGACAATCTTAAAAAACCATAGTCAAATCAGTGTTCTCCTCTGATATTTCATATAGCATCCTGGTAAAAAAGGAAATTTGAAATACCATCATGTTTCTAAAAATTATAGCATCACATCCATAACACAATCTATAAGAAAATAATTCAGATAGCATCACATTTAGAAATATAGCATCACATTCAGAAATATAGCATCACATTATCATGAAGCTAAAATGTCCAGGGAAGAACACTGCAAATCTAATTGCATTATGAATGCCTTAATTTTTTATTTAATTTAAATGATCTTATCAGATTTTCAATAAAAAAGCATGAACTAAGTATTCAAGATATAAAAAAATGACTGGCAACTATGTATCTGTAACTTTTAATAAGAAACAAGATTCTGATGAAAGTTTCAGAGAATCTTAAATATCTCAAGCTATTATGAAAATTCTTCGTTGGTTTTAGTTATGTTTAGGTGTTTTGGAGTATTAAAAATGGGAGCATCTTTTTGATGGGAGCTATGAAGTTAAATCTCACAAGTTTTCTTACTGTTTTTTTTGTGCGTTTAAACTTTCGTATTTCAGTATGTATTATACATATTTAATTTAACTTTTGGTAGCGTGAGATGAGACAGAATGTTGTGGATGACATAACGACAACAGTTAATGAGTTGGTTACATCATTGCAAGGACTTACTGGTTTTGCAGATTCTTTCTTGAGCAAGTTCTTTGAGTTTTTCTCCTTAGTGAAGTCTGTCAAAGAAGCTTATACCATCTTGAAAAATGGGTAATTACTGTTATTTAGCCTTTCAACTTTAACATAGTTATAATAAGTTTTAACATTTTATTATAACATTTCTTGGGGACAACAGTACCTTTTGTATACAATTTTTGAAAAAAGAATATACTATTTTGTTTTAAAAAAGTTTTAAAAAGAATTGCTGTTAACTGGCATTTTTGGAGGGGAGGGGTGAACAGCAAAATGATGAGGAAGCATAAGTTAAATTGCACATTGAAATAACCTTCAAGAAAATAAAGTAAAAACCGTTGATGAATTATTGAAAAAATATTTCATACTATTAAACTATTTAAAATATTTGAAGGTATGAAAATGCTATGTCTAGACTTGCTTCTATCTTTGGTCCTGGTGCACACAAACATTTTCCTAATGTCACACGCTTGAAGGGATTTGGATGTGACTATGATGGTTTCTACCCTGCTGGTCGGGAAGGAGGAGTTGACTTGGATGCTGATGTGGGAGAAACAGTTAGTATTCCTTTAAAGTAACTTATGAAGATATGTATACCCACAGTGAAGTTTGTTAATATGAAAATTAAATAGAAAAATTTTTGTATCATGATAATCTGACACTATACCATCCAGCGTAGCCATCTTTAATCCAAATTAGCATTGCACTGAATATATATCTAATTTGCCAATTTTTATCAAATGCGATTGGTGCATACTTGTACTAAGGACACATTCTTGTTTATTTGGTCTTTTAGTACAAAATTTTGATCCTGGTATTTATGATGAGTTTATTTAGTTATACAAATGTATTCCAAGTAGTTTTTAGCTCACCTGGCCCGAAGGGCCAAGTGAGCTTTTCCCATCACTTGGCGTCCGGCGTCCGTCGTCGTCGTCGTCGTCCGTCGTCCGTCGTCGTTAACTTTTACAAAAATCTTCTCCTCTGAAACTACTGGGCCAAATTAAACCAAACTTGGCCACAATCATCATTGGGGTATCTTGTTTAAAAAATGTGTGGCGTGACCCGGCCAACCAACCAAGATGGCCGCCATGGCTAAAAATAGAACATAGGGGTAAAATGCAGTTTTTGGCTTATTACTCAAAAACCAAAGCATTTAGAGCAAATCTGACAAGGGGTAATATTGTTTATCAGGTCAAGATCTATCTGCCCTCAAATTTTCAGATGAATCCGACAACCCGTTATTGGGTTGCTGCCCCTGGAATTGGCAATTTTAGGGAATTTTTGCTGTTTTTGGCTATTATCTTGAATATTATTATAGATAGAGATAAACTGTAAACAGCAATAATGTTCAGCAAAGTAAGATTTACAAATAAGTCAACATAACCAAAATGGGCAGTTGACCCCTTTAGGAGTTATTGACCTTTATAGTCAATTTTTAACCATTTTTCGTAAATCTTAGTTATCTTTTACAAAAATCTTCTCCTCTGAAACTACTGGGCCAAATTAATCCAAACTTGGCCACAATCATCTTTGGGGTATTTAGTTTAAAAAATGTGTGGCGTGACCCGGCCAACCAACCAAGATGGCCACCATGGCTAAAAATAGAACATAGGGGTAAAATGCAGTTTTTGGCTTATAACTCAAAAACCAAAGCATTTAGAGCAAATCTGACATGAAGTTAAAGTGTTTATCAGGTCAAGATCTATCTGTCCTGAAATTTTCAGATGAATCGGACAACCTGTTGTTGGGTTGCTGCCCCTGAATTGGTAATTTTAAGGAAATTTTGCTGTTTTTGGTTATTATCTTGAATATTATTATAGATAGAGATAAACTGTAAACAGCAATTATGTTCAGCAAAGTAAGATTTACAAATAAGTCAATTTGACCAAAATGGTCAGTTGACCCCTGAAGGAGTTATTGCCCTTTATAGTCAATTTTTAACCATTTTTTCGTAAATCTTAGTTATCTTTTACAAAAGTCTTCTTCTCTGAAACTACTGGGCCAAATTAAACTAAACTTGGCCATAATCATCATTGGGGTAACTTGTTTAAAAAATGTGTGGCGTGACCTGGCCAATCAACCAAAATGGCTGCCACGGCTAATAATAGAACATAGGGGTAAAATGCAGTTTTTGGCTTATAACTCAAAAACAGAAGCATTAAGAGAAAATCTGACAGGGTTTAATTGTTTATTAGGTCAAGATCTATCTGCCCTGATGTTTTCACATGGATCGGACAACCCGTTGTTAGGTTACTGTCCTGAATTGGTAATTTTAAGGAAATTTTGCCGTTTTTTGTTATTATCTTGAATATTATTATAGATAAAGATAAACTGTATACAGCAATAACGTTCAGCAAAATAAGATCTACAAATAAGTTTAACATGACCAAAATAGTCAATTGACCCCTTAAGGAGTTATTGCCCTTTATAGTTAATTTTTAACATTTTTCATAAATTTTTGTACATTTTTAGAAAATATTTTCCACTGTAATTACTGGGCCAAGTTCATTATAGATAGAGATAATTGTAGCAACAAGAATGCTCAGTAAAGTAAGATCTACAAACACATCACTATCACCAAAACACAATTATGTCATGAATTTATCCGTGTCCATTGTTTAATATGCACAAGACCAAGGTGAGCGACACAGGCTCTTTAGAGCCTCTAGTTAATTTCTGTAATTTTGAATATGCAACTATTATGAATATTTGCCACATTAAGCTGACAACAATGTCAAATTAGTAAAAATTATTGTAAGAAGTTAATTGATATGAGTAAAATTTATTCATCAGGTTTCATAAATGCATCCAGAAAAGAGCAAATGCTGTAATAAACAATTAAAAAGTTTTAAACAAAATTGTCATTGCCAACTTTAGTTATAACTGCTTTATATTGTTATTACTTTTATATTTTTTACTTTTACAGATTGTTGCCCCATTTTCAGGATTTGCAATGTTGTCTGATAATAAGAATGAGGTGATAATAAAAGCTACTGGTGGATTTGTCAGAGATATTGAAATTGTCATAAGGAATATAAAACCATACATTGACATTCTACATCCAAAAAATGCATTATATATTAGACACAGAGTAAGTTTTATCTTTAAAAATATTTAAAAATACTTTTTTATGGTGTCATTGTGTTAAAGTAATAAAGCGAAGAACTAGTCTACATTATTAAAAGAATAGAATCAAGATAACTATTAATATCATGAAACCTCACTCTAGGAGTTAGGGCTATTTTGCAATCACCTTTTCCATTCATTTGTCTGTCTGTTTGTCCAACAAATGTTTCCATCAAACTTTCCTCAGCTTTTGTACTGACAGACGAACTTTATATTTGGTAAGCAGCTTGACAGTGGTAAGTTTTGAGAGCTTTTATTTGTGTCAGATGCCTACATCCTGATTGCCCATACTTTGATTTTTTCAATATATGTTTAATTAACATAATATTTTGGTCACATATTTTTCCAGTGCCACTTATTATAAATTGAATAACTTCATATTTGCAGCAGTTGTGTTGATAAATGCGACATGGTTTATTATACGATCACAAAAAAATTTTTGCTTCGTATAATGGTATTATGTTGTCATCGTCTGAAGATGCAATTAGTTTCCGAACAATACCTTTAGATTTAGTTAATGGATCTCTATAATTTTTTAACAAAAGGTTTAATACCACTAAAGGAAGGTTCCGATCGATTTTTGGGGTTATGGTCCCAATAGTTAAGGAATTAGGGGCCAAAAAGGGGGCCCAAAATAAGCATTTTTGTAGTTTTCAAACAATAACTTGTGTTTAAGTGTATGAATCTCTCTGAAATTATACCACAAGTTTCCATACCATGAAGGGATGGTTAGTAATGACTTTGGGGGTTATTGCTCAAAATTTTTTGGAATCAAGGGCAAAAAAAGGGTTTTTCTGGTCAATGGACAATTAAGACAACTTAAAAGCAGTGTAAGGGAGGTAATTCAAAAACAGTTAACATACAATGTTTGGTATGTTCGGATTTACCTCCCTTACACTACTGGTAAATAATGTATAAAGAAATATCAGGTTTTGGACTTATTGCAAAGAAAAGGGGGTGGTAGTAGTTTTCAATTTTTTTTTCCAAATTTCTCAAATTCCAAAATTTTGAAAAGTTTGAAGAAGAAATCTTTAATTGCACAATATTGCAAAATAGATTTGTATAATCTTGACATTTGTTTTGTGTCAGAAACTCATATAATGTCAAGAATTTGATCACAATACAAATTCAAAGCTGTATCAAGCTAGCGCTTGAATGTTGTGTCCATACTTGACCCAACTGTTCAGGATTCGACCTCTGCACCCTGGGGAGCACCTGGTTATTTTTTCAATAAATTTATTTTTAGGCCTCAAGTCAGCACATTTTGAAGATGTCAAAACACAATCATTTAAGGCATTTTTCAGACCCAAAAGCTTAAAGAAAATATTGACAGCAATTTTAGATTCTAAATGTTTTGCATCCTGGAAATTAAAGTTTGGAGAAATATCATTGAAATGGTACTATAAAGGGTGGAGGAATCTTTCTACACAATTTAAATGCAAATATATCTGACTATATAGACATCATTACTGTATATCAGGATGGAAACACAGATTATTTGAAAAAAATCAGATTCATAAATATATTGCAAATGTGACAGAAATGAAAGTGAAAACTAAATTGTGTAAACAATGGATTGTTATGACATGGTTTGCATTTTAATTTTCTAAATTACAGGTTGTAGCTGGACAAACCATTGGAGTGGCAGTAAAGTCAACCTGTAGAAATCATATTAAAGTAATTTTTAACAAAGATGGAGGTGCAGTGGATCCTACAGGATTTATGACGAAGAGAGGAGTTAAACTTCAGCCTTGGTATCAGGAATGTGATGATTATAAACTAGTTTTCATGGTAAGCTGGATGTGTATAACATATTACTGTCGATTTATATATTTTCGTGGCTACTTATATTATTTTTGTGGATTGAAGAAATATTGTGTTTTTGTGGATATTTTATTTTGTTGTTTTACAAAAGTCTTGATATAAACCTATAGAAAATCCACAAAAATTGGTATCCCTAGAATATTAATGAATCCACAGTAATCGTTCTCTGCCAATCCAAATTCTTCGAACTTGAATTAAGAGGTTTAGCATTTCTTGTTCCACATGTGGTACCAATGGTACTGCTCATGGAAGTAGCATGGAATCTGTTAATGCACAAATTTAGAAATGAATCTAAAACATATGAGAATTTGATATTGCTAGAATAGGATTAACACCAGTAAGAAGAGTTATATGCTTGGTTTAATGCATAGATGCCAACCATTACGCTTTTTCCGTAGTTTTTCCGATTTTGCGATAAAAACTACGCTATTACGGTCAAAGTCGAATAGTTACGGATTCCCAATCATCGACGTTCAATTTTGTAAAACGCGGATTTTTATCATTACTTTTCCGTCCTGGTCCAGTATTTAGGAAACGCCAATGTAATGCTTCCGGTTTCTCGGGAGTTATCAACCTATTGTTGGGTAACTAACTGACTTCCGAAGAGGCAAACTTGCATTTTATTAAGTAGCTTTCCCCCTTTCTCTACTTCTCCTTGACAAAACAAAAATGTTTGAGTCGAGAACATCTGAACAATTAATGAATGGAATACATACTACAGACAACATGTTAAATGACAAATTTTAGTGTACATCACTTTGCAACCACTCGTCAGTAATTTTTATTGGTAAATGCACGTTTATGAATGATTACTGAAAACTTTTCAAAAATACGGAAAATTTGATAGTTTGTTACTGATTGTGTCAAAAGGGGGTTGGCATCTATGTTAATGGTGTCTTACAATTTTCTCAGGTGATTTATTCCTTTGTGATTGTGAATGCACAGGTGTGTTGTAACACAATTTATTGATTATTGTTTTCTGTTTTTAGGGATATACTATAAAATCAGGTTCAATTGTTGGTGCAATTGGTAGATTGATCAATAAGATTACTCAAAAATTGCAAAACAAAAATACTGCGAAGGAAACTATGCCAAAGTTAAAGAAGGATCCACCAGGTATTGATGTTAAAAAGATAAAAGGTACGTTATCTCTAGGCTATATCTTCTCTTTTTTTTGGTTTATAAATTCTTTTAAAGTTTTGTTATGCCTGTTTATAGGACTTATTATGGTACACCAATGTCTGCCTGTCCGTCCATGTATCCATCTATTGATTCATGTATCCATCAGACTCGCTGTCGTCAACAAGTTGGACAAAAAACTCTCAAACCTATTTGCATGAAAATTTGTTGAAATGTTTATATCTATTGATGTGAGATCCCTTGCTATTTTTACAAATTTTGAATTGTAAGTTTTCGAGTTGTGGGGTTTTATTTATTAAAAAGGGAGGATTTTCCAGTCTTCCGATAATGACTCAAAAGTGCTTTGAGCAGTTTTCATGAAATTTTGGTGTCTGGTAAATATCTATATTAAAATTAAATCCCTTTAAAATCAATTGGAAATGGGGAATGTGTCAAAGAGACAACAACCCGACCAAAGAGCAGAAAACAGCAAAAATGACATTGAGTAATTATAAAAGTTTATTCTTTAAAAAAGCAACAGGCGTATCATGCGTTCATTGTGCAGCTCTATTGAATAAGTTTGTAAATTTCAAATGTATTTGCCTAGATTATCACTGAAGAGACATTATTTGTAGAAATGAACATCTGGTGCAGAAAATTTGATACTGTTCATGTTATTATCATGCTCATATTCTCAAGTTTTTAAAGGAGGATCTCAATGGCTGGGTAGTCTTAAGTAGTTCATATGCTGTCAACACTATAAAGTTTCTGGTTCCAATCCTTCCATATGGTGCATTTAACTCAAATCATAATTGACTACGATAATGCAAGGTTTTGGTTCTCATACCTCACTCTGGTGTCCTTCAATAAAAAACTTGTCGCCCTGATATTGCCAATAGTGCATTTAACTCAAATCAGAATTGACTACGATAATGCAAGGTTTTGGTTCTCATACCTCACTCTGGTGTCCTTCAATAAAAAACTTGTCGCCCTGATATTGCCAATAGTGCTGAACAGCATCAAACAGTCAAAAGTCTTTAAGGTTGATACTTCGATTTTAGAATAGATCAGATCATTTTGAATTATTCCTGAAAAAGGGTTAAATATATCATAGTCACCTAAACTATTTTCAGGAATATATATATATAGAGTTTCAAATTTAACTATTTTATATTAATCATTCTTTCAGGAAAACAAAAGAAAATATTTTAAGAAAATGATAACTTTTTTTAGGACATTATTGAGAATTATTATCAAGAAACAGATGAAATTTGATGATATGTTCTCATTTGCTTTCTATTCTACGAAAAAACTAAGCAACAGTTTTGTTGTGGTATACATTTGTCTATGGTACAAGGGATTAGTGACCAGAAATTAATGAGTCATTCCTCTTAAACAGAGGATTGTCTCATTTTGTGCTTTAATAGTTTAATACCAGATGTTTATCCTTCCATCTGTGCATCTGTCCGTCAGTCTTGTTAACTTACTGAAACCAAATGTTTCAGGAAAGTTCCTTTGGTTATTGTTTTGATTTCATGAGTATCAGTTTGCTGTCAGGGTAACAGGCATTTTAAGTCTTTATTCATTTAAATTTTGTTCATTGTAGTCATTGCATGTATGAGTTGAATTAATGAAATTTTGGAAAGGTAAACACGTGATTATTTTCAATTTCAGAGGATGCTAAAAGTTTTTATGGAAAACTTAAGAGCCAAATTCCAAGATCAAATAGAGATGACTGGTCTAAAGCCTTTATTGCATCAGCTGGCATGACTGTTAGCAATACTTCAGGGTCTGCAAGTTTCAATATTAAAGGTAAAAAATTAAAACAAATATAATATACAAAGTTATATTTGTATTCACCAAATTATTGTTTATTGACTTTTTAAAGTTCTGCATAGTTTTAAAGTCATGTTAAAATATTGCCATTAAAAAATTCAACATTTGAATTTAATTACAGAAAATGCCAGATACTGAATATGTAACTACATATGCTTCTTTTACAAAATACATTATTTATAATATTTCAATGTGTCTAGCTCTATGATTTTTATGCCCCACCTATGATAGTAGAGGGGCAATATGTTTTCTGGTCTGTGGCTCCGTTCGTTCGTTCGTCCTGCTCCAGGTTAAAGTTTTTGGTCAAGGTAGTTTTTCATGAAGTTGAAGTCCAATCAACCTGAAACTTAGTACACTTGTTGCTTATGATATGATCTTTCTAATTTTTAAGCCAAATTAGACTTTTGACCTCAATTTTTACGGTCCATTTAACATAGAAAATGAAAGTGGTTGTTTCAGGTTAAAGTTTTTGGTCAAGGTAGTTTTTGATGAAATTGAAGTCAAATCAACTTGAAACATAGTACACATGTTCCCTATAGTATAACCTTTCTAATTTTAATGCCGAATTAAATTTTTACCCTATTTCACGGTTCATGGAATATGGAAAATGATTGAGTGGGGCATCCATGTACTTTGGACACATTCTTGTTTGATATTGAAATGCAACATACAGTTTAATAATTTTTTTCAATATTTATATTTCTTTTTATGCCCCACCTACGATAGTAGAGGGGCATTATGTTTTCTGGTCTGTGCGTCCGTTCGTCCGTCCGTCCGTCTGTCCGTTCGTCCGTCTGTCCCGCTCCAGGTTAAAGTTTTTGGTCAAGGTAGTTTTTGATGAAGTTGAAGTCCAATCGACTTCAAACTTAGTACACATGTTCCCTATGATATTATCTTTCTAATTTTAATGCCAAATTAAAGTTTTCACCCCAATTTCACGGTCCACTGAACATGGAAAATGATAGTGCGAGTGGGGCATTCGTGTACTGAGGACACATTCTTGTTTGTAGATGCATTTAGTGTTTTACTGAAGAAAGCTGACAGTTTTAGGAAAATATTCTCACTCAAGAAAATAAAGCTTGGATCAATTATTAATTTTTTTGACACGCTTAAAATGGATGAATCAAAAGAGAAGATGGCAGTAGTAATTACGACATTGAAGGTAACATATTAAATTGAATACTATGGATTCACGATTATTCATAATAAACTCATCATAGATACCAGGATTAAAATTTTATACTTACGCCAGACGTGCGTTTTGTCTTAAAAAGACTCATCAGTGACACTTGAATCAAAAAATGTTTAAAAGGCGAAACAAAGTACGAAGCTGAAGAGCATTGAGGACCAAAAATTCCTAAAAGTTTTGCCAAATACAGCTAAGATGGGATTCAAATTTTTGTGGATTTAATGGGTCCCAGCAAACCTCAAATTTAAATTTTCAAGCTTTACAACTTACTTATGAGCTGGCAGCAGACTTTGAAAAAGCACTAAATTAAATATCTATGAAAAATAAAAAATGGCTGAGTGACATTCAGACAATAAATTTCTATTGGTCTAAATTAGATTTATTTCTATTTTGTTATTTTTGGATTTTCCCATTTCTATTTATATCTGTTGTAGTAGCCTTGGAACTAGTTTTAAGAACTAGTTTGATTAGTTTCTAATTATAAATCTTTAGTACTGCACATTGGTTTCTGAGGCGTTGGGGTTCTGTAGTCATATATAAGTCTGATATTTGTATAGTATGTATCGAGGTGCTCCAGTTACAAAATGTTCTGAATAGTATGTTACTTATATCATATTGTAATGATTTAGTGTAGAATTGCTTAATGTGTTTGTTTAGACATGTTTGTTTGCGATGTTTTGTTATCTAGATTAAATTTTACATGGCATTTAAAATAAAATAAAAAGGTAATGCGAGCAAACCAAACTTACATTTTAACTTGCCTCTTATTTAGCCATGAAGATGAATTAGAAATGTTTTAAATTCAATTAAAATTATGAGGGAGAAATTGATATAATGGTAAACTTTACTTCATTCAAACTGTTAATCAGGACATCATAACTTTGTTACATGTTACTAGAATTTACTTTCTAACATAGTTTTGCATTGTTCCTTTAGGGATTGATAAACTACAAGCCATGTTTCAACCCTTGGCAAGCCACTGATGATGAATTAGACCAGGAATTGTTAGAACGAGGACAGAGTACAGGTGGTAGAAGAGATCAGATGATAAAAAGACTCCTTACAAACAGCAACAGTATGTATTTGGTATATTTCACCTTACCCTATTCGTATTATGCTATGATGTTGTTGTCATCTTCTGCTTCGTCAGGGTCATAGTACGAAAACACATTTGGTTTTTGGTGGCAATAACCATGACATTTGGTTCCTGTATTTGACAGTTTTGAGAATTATATATTTTCTCAATTATCTTACCTAATCTTAACTTTTCCTGACAGATTGATAATTAACTCACCTAGCCAAAAGGAAAAATTTCAATTAGATTTTGCCATTTGATTAGGTAAATATTTAACTGTCTCTAGAAGGGAAATATTACTATAATATGCAGTGGTAAAATCTAAATATATATGTGTAAAAAGTGTGTAGCAACACCAGAAGTAAATAATAAGTATCTTAATAAATAAGAAATACTATAATCCTCAGAAGTTTTGTATAATTTATCAAAAGCCAAATACATATTTTACATTTTATGCCCCACCTACGATAGTAGAGGGCATCATGTTTTCTGGTCTGTGGCTCCGTTCGTCTGTCTGTCGTTCGTCCGTGCGTCCTTCCGTCCGTCCGTTCAGGTTAAAGTTTTTGGTCAAGGTAGTTTTTGATGAAATTGAAGTCCAATCAACTTGAAACTTAGTAGATATGTACCCTATGGTATAATCTTTCTAATTTTAATGCCAAATTAGATTATTACCCAATTTTTACAGTCCATGGAACATGGAAAAGAATAGTGCAAGTGGGGCATCCGTGTACTTTGGTGTAACATTCTTGTTATATTTGTATAGTATATTTTTATGCCTCACCTACGATAGTAGAGGGCCATTATGTTTTCTGGTCTGTGGCTCTGTTCTTTCTTTCGTCCGTTTGTCTGTGCATCTGTTCAGGTTAAAGTTTTTGGTCAAGGTAGTTTTTGATGAAGCTGAAGTCCAATCAACTTGAAACTTAGTTCACTTGTTGCTTATGATATGATCTTTCTAATTTTAAAGCCAAATTAGACTTTTGACCCCAATTTCATGGTCCACTAAACATAGAAAATGAAAGTAGGAGTTTCAGGTTAAAGTTTTTGGTCAAGGTAGTTTTTGATGAAATTGAAGTCCAATCAAATTGAAACTTAGTACATATGTTCCCTATAGTATAATCTTTTTAATTTTAATGCCAAATTAGATTATTACCCAATTTCACAGTCCATGGAACATGGAAAAGGATAGTGGGAGTGGGGCATCCGTGTACTTTGGACACATTCTTGTTTCATACTGACTCCTAATATTTATCTCATTTATAAATTTCACTTTCCATCTTATATTTTGTAGCAATGCTAAATTACGAGTACTATTTATTTCAGAATGTCCACTACTATCAGCATTACTCCCACCAGATGTGTATTGTACTATTGATTCTATGTGTTTGGGTATAGAATGCTGCCTTAATGTCAAACTGTTTATGTACCTCCGATCTGTCAAAGTGTCTGCCAGACTTGATCCGGAAAAGATAGACTTTCATTTTGGAGTAGATGAGTTCCAAAAAACTATTGCATTTGGAGAGGGATCAATGAGTGATGGTAATAGTTTTTAAATTTATTATGATACAGTTTTGAAATAGCACTGTAAGTCAAAAGAGAGAAGTATATCTTTTAAATTGTTTATTTCAGCTTTCAAGGTTAATTAAACTTAAACTGCAACCAATGTACGTGTAATCATCCCCTGCATGTTGGGATGCAGGTATTATTATATTGATATATGTGTCTGTCCATCTGTGCATATACCATTCACCAAAAAAAAGCATTGAGAGAAAACAAATAGTCATATTTATGTCACATCATCCTGAGTTTAAAACAGTAGAAATTATTTAATAGAATGCCCTTTTTCTATTTCCAGCTGTTTAACCACAATATTCTATATATTTCAGGTATTAAGCAGGAGATAGATACTGGTATTGAAATTCCTGTTGCTGGTGGATTCAAAATTATTCTAAGGTATTTTAAAATGTAAAATACAAAACTTTTTCATGCAAGTCATTGCTTATGTGACATAGTATTTGATTTTCTTATTGTAAACAACCTGATTAAATCGTTTTCTTTAAAAACATTTTCTCTCTGGAGAATGATGCTGGCCAGTATTTTCATTGGTCATAACATTATGTTCATATAAGGAAATTAAAAGACTTGCTGGACTACTGAAAGTAGCAGATTGAGAGTTAATTGATGGATCTTTCAGATACAAGTGCCCAATTAGAGTTTTATCTTCTTTTAATATAAGAATGATTTGTTGAACTTGATTTATCTTTTAATTCGACTATTTTATTTTCTGTTGTAATAAGGATGTAGATATAGATTCTGCCACTGGTTTGAGTGTTGTACAATATTTATCCACACGAGACAGTCAACTTTTCCAATTTAAAAGTTGAGGCTAGTCAACTGTTTAAAATATTTAAAATTTAATTGATAGATATCATATTGCACAAGATTTGGTGGTGGAATTTGTTTCTCTAATATTTTTTTTAAAGATGTGCAGATAGACTCGATCCTTCTTTTAAAATGATCTGCAAATATATGTGTTCTTTCTATGTGACAGCATCAGACATGGTTGCTTTTTTCATGACATCATAATATGAAATGCAGATTAAGGTGGTACCTAACACTACAGGGAGATAACTCTGTAAAATCAGCTAAATGGTACAGTTTTTTCTAGAAAAGGTACTTTTCACTAAAATAAGGCTAGACTTGTACAACAAGCTAGAAAAGCTATGTTCTATGTTTTATGTAAAGCGAGAAAGCTTAGTTTGCCAATAGATATTTTGTTACAATTATTTGATGCAATGGTGGCACCTATTTTGTTATATGGTGCAGAAGTATGGGGTTATGAAAATAATGACATTATTGAGTCTTTGCATTTAGAATTTTGCAAGTATATATTAAAGGTTAAAAAATGTACACCAAACTATATTGTATATGGCGAACTTGGTAGAACACCCATGTCTATATGCATTAAAGCTAGAATGGTTGGTTTTTGGCAGCGAATTTTAAATGGCAAGAAAGAGAAAATATCTCGAACATTGTATGATATGTTGCATAAACTGAATGAAGGTGATGTGTACCATTCTAAATGGTTATTATATATAAAAGATATTTTAATTGAATGTGGTTATGGAAATTATTGATATGACCAATCTGTATTAAGAAATATAAGCCTGTCTAAAAATGTAAAGCAAGTTCTTCATGAAAAATTTGTAGAAGGTTGGAAATTACAAGTATATGACTCACCGAAGTGTATAAATTACCGTATTTATAAATCTGATTTTAAATTTGAGAATTATCTCACTGTACTTCCACCTGACTTAATGTATAATCTTATTAAGTTTAGATGCGGTAGCCATAAATTGCCAATTGAAGCTGGTAGATTTTTTAGTATCAATAGAGCTGAAAGAATTTGTGATCTTTGTAATAAGCAAGAACTGGGTGATGAATTTCATTATATATTTAATTGTAACTTTTTTACTCAAGAAAGACTAAAGTTTATACCTGATCATATATATAAAAACAAAAATACTGTAAGCTTGTCAAATTTAATGAGTAGTCAAGATAAGTATGTACTTGTTGGGTTGGCAAAATTTTGCAAAATTGTTATGTCTGTATTTAAATGATAATATATGGATGTTACTCTTTCATCTGCATACACCTACTTCATATGTATATATGTTAGTTCATGCATTACTATTGTTTGTTAAATTTATTGTACTATTATGCCTCATGTGAGGCCTTTAGTGAAATAAAAAGTTTCAAAGTTTCAAAGTTTCTATAATCACATTGTATTGTTAAGGAAATATCAAGCTTCTCAATAATCAAAATGTCAAACTGCTATATATCCAATCATTTTTTTCTGAGAAGTGATTGGTTCAAGTTTTTGGAAATTTTAATTTTTTGAAGGGTCAAAATAAATATTTTGTCCACATTTTATGAAAATTAAATGAGCCAAATCAATTAAAGTCCAGGTGTTGGGTACCATCTTAAAGCAAGAAAATTTAAAGTCATGATCAAATATCAACCAATCAATGAGGAACTGCAATCAAATGAACCTCGCGTCAGATAAGAAAAATAATGAACAGGTAAGGAAGAATAAATCATCTAAGATTTAGAAAAATAATAAAATTGGTCAAATTATTAGGAAAGTTTAATGTTTATTGAAATTTTGATTTTAGTGTGGAGATAAGGTTGATAGATACATCCTTTATTTTGACTGCTGGGTTAGGATTTTGTAGTATTGATGATGCAAGTAATTGCCTAGTGAATATTGACTTTCTCAAAGATGCAAAAATACCTTTCCCATCGCTTGATGCTGGAGGAGAATATATTTGGCCTGAAGGTAATTTATAAAACTTATAAAGTATTTTAATATAGAAATAAGGAGATGGGGTATGATTGCCAATAAGACAACTACCCCACCGAAGTTGAATTGGAATGGATGTAGGCAATTATAGATAACCATACAGGGTAAGATTTATTTCCTTCTGCTTCATTCTTTTTTAATACTTTTTATACGCCTGTCAAAATTTTGACGGGACGTATTATGGTATACAAATGTCCGGTGTCCGTCTGTCTGTCTGTCGTACCGTCTGTCTGTCCGTCTGTCTGCCTGGCGTAAACATGTCGCACCGTAACTTGAGAACGACTTATCCAAATTTCATTAAACTTAATATAGTTGTTTCTTATAATGGTCAAATGATCTGTATACTTTTTGGTGAAAATAAGATTTAAACTTTTTGTGTTACGGCACTTTGTAACTAAAACAGGGGTGTTTTTTTTCACATGTCGCACTGTATCTCAAAAACGATTCTTGATTATTGCTTAAAACTTTACACACTTCTTAGTTATATTAATCTTAATATCTGTATACTTTTTGGTGATGATTCAAAATTTCATTTTTGAGTTTTTGAGCATTTTGTAAAAAAGGGGGAGGGTTTTTTTTACATGTCGTGCTGTATCCCAAAAACAATTTATGATTATTGCTTAAAACTTTACACACTTTTTTGTTATATTAATCTAAAGATCTTTATACTTTTTGGTGTTGATTCAAAATTTCATTTTTGAGTTTTTGAGTATTTTGTAAAAAAGGGGGAGGGGGTTTTTACATGTCGTGCCGTATCTCAAAAATGATTTATGATTATTGCTTAAAACTTTACACACTTCTTTGTTATATTAATCTAAAGATCAGTATACTTTTTGGTGATGACTTAAAATTTTATTTTTGAGTTTTTGAGTATTTTGTAAAAAAGGGGATGTTTTGTTTTTTTAAATGTCGCGCTGTATCTCTAAAACAATTTATGATTATTGCTTGAAACTGTACACACTTCTTTGTTATATCAATCTAAAGATCTGTATACTTTTTGGTTTGATTCAAAATTTTATTTTAGTGATATTTAGTTTTTTTTTTTAAAACAGGGTGGGGGGTTCACATGTCCCACCATGTCTCAAAAACAATAAATGGTTATTGCTTAAAACTTTCTCAGAAACTATTGATGATTATTGCATAAAACTTCCACACAAGACGTCGGGAGTATCATGTGCTCATGGCGCAGCTGTTTATTCAAAAAGGCTATGCATCAAGTTTTGACGAATTATTTTATGCTGGTATTATTATTGCATCACCTTACCTGTCAAAAGATAAAAAGTTTCTGAAATAGTCATATATGATAAAAATAAAAGAATGTAGAGATGAATTGATGGTAGTCAACTGTACAAGTTGATGACAGGTGACTCCCTTGCAAGATTAATTTCTCAGCTAATTACTAAATTAAAACTAAACTGACAGGCGGTTCATTAAGATAACCTGAAACTATTTTCCTTAGCATTAGTCAAATAACAGCCTACCCAATTTCACTATTAGGCAGCATTGAAACATTATTTTACTTTTACTTCAATAATTGTTGGATCAGAATTTTAGATTTATTAGTAAAATATAATGTATGATTATCTTCAGTGGATTACAAAGATTCATTCGATACTACAGAAATGATACAGGAGTTTAGTGAGAAATCAAAAACTATTCTAAAAGAAAATTTGAAAGCAACAAAAGACAGATTGGTTGAAAAATTGGATATAGATCAGGTAAAAGTTTTACATATTTGATTGGGTTTGGAAGTTACACCATCAAACCAGCCTTAATGGTGAATTTGTTTCAGCAGTCACCTAAATCTGCCTCTGATGGTCACTTTCACACCCACCTCAACCAAAAATAAGGACAAAAACATTGTAGGAAAAAAAAAAAATCTGTATTAATAGATTTTATCCCAGCTTTTTCTATGTAAAATTTGAGTATTTCCGCCAGTTCTGAAATCTCAGAGCAAATTTGAACCCTGCAGGAACTTGCTTCTTTCTAGTCATAAAACATAGTAAACTGACATGAATAAGGACATAAGACAATTTGAAAATAAGAATAATGCATATACTACTTGAAGGCCATTTCATAAGTTACTTTATAAATTGACATGATTGAAAAATTGAGACACTGCGACCTTAAGTGTAGTCGTTATTAATGTAAAGGTGTTTAAGTGTCAACTTAATATCTTTTTGCCATATTTTTATCTTAGATAATTGATAACTTGACCACTACTGAACCTTGCTTCAGACCAAGTAATATGACACATACACAAATACTGAATGAACTGAATGCTAGAGGTCTCGATGATACTGGCACAAGAGAAGAAAGAGTTCAAAGATTGCTTGATGATGACAAAAGTAAGTGTTTTGATGTAATATAAAGCATATACTGGTATATGAAAATGAGACTGGATTCAGATTTAATACAATATTTAAAATAAGCTTGTTTATTCGAAAACAGGATATAATAGTTCTAGAAGATGTAATTTGACTTTTACTGAGTTTCATGGTTTATTGTCAACTTGTTGTCCAGAAAACATTGTTAGATGACACATGTCTGACTCTAAGGATTCTTCTGACCTTGAACACATTGTCAGTGTTAAGATTTCTTGATGAGGTCCAGTTTACCAGTAACCTAAATAGGATTTTTTGATTATTTTGTTTTCTTATTAACCCTTTCCTCCATAGTGATGCCTTTTGACGCCACCCCCTTTACTCCATAATGACGCCTTTTGACGCCTGTGTATTACCTCAGTTGAAACGCTTTGACTACAAAGTGTCTGCAGTAGACTTAATAAAATTTGTATCCAATATGAAAAGGAATATCATAGGAATATCCGACTTTAATTTATTTGATGAATTATTTGTTTTTCGTATTGCATTAATACTTTAAAGCATTTTTTTAGCATTTTATTGAAAAATCCTTATGCGAATCAAGTATGCAAAAAAAAAAATCAAAGGAGGAAAGGGTTAAGATTATAAAAAGATAAAACTATATAAGGGCTTTTCAAGAATTAGTTGTATTGGGGAGTCGGAAGGCACTTTTATTAAAATTTGATGGGTGGGGGTTATTTAAGAAAGCTTGCTTGAACAATGAAAGGAAATATCCAATTAAAATGTATGCATGGTGGGGTCAAATAAAGGTGCCTTCCTTCCCCCTATACATTTATTTTTGGAAAAATCCTAACTTAAATTATTTGTTAATTTTTATTCTTATTTTTTAGCTTGTGAATTTGAAGGGATAACTTGGACTTTGCCAGAAATCACCAACAGTATACTTCAAGAGCATGTGTATTACTCATTGTCTCCAGATTGTCAACGTATTGATGCTTGTGTTGATTTTCCTGTAGAGGTGTTTGGAGAAGTCATTACAAAAGCTTTCAATGTCTATATTGAGATAGATTTTTGTAACTTTTTGTTAAAATATGGGTTTGAAGGCCTGGAATTATCATTTATACTTGTGAAGTATAATTGGGGTAAGTTTGTTTTCTTTACTTTGATGATTCAGCATTGTTGGGTTTGTTAAATAAAAAAGATAAAAGTTGAGCTAGTGAAGTACTTCTTTAGTTCAGTCAATTTAAGGGCTGCTTTATAGAGGTTCCCCGTTAGAGTCCCACAGGAGATGAACGTGAGTTTTGGATTAAAAATATTTGGTGCCAAAATTAAATTAAATAATTGTGGTAAGAGAGGAATTATAGTCAGGGTATGTGATATGATAGTCATGATGGTTTGATGACTCTTGAGGGGGGGGAAGTGTGACAGGATTGCTTCCATAAGTACATGTAGTAGATACTTAGTCAGTTGTAAGTGGTTGAGCTAAGATTTTTTTTTTTTTTTTTGAAGCTCAGTCAGATAAAGTGCAGCCTTGTTACAGAAAGGGTCCCTGTCTTAAATCTGGGAGGGGATTACATGTTTTTGTAATGAAAATCATGCTCTCCAGTTACAAATCTATCAAAAAACATTCTTTAAATGTTAACACAACATTAGTCTGTCATATATTAATATTTGTTCTTGGCTACACAGTATCCTGCTTTTAAACTATTGAATAATGATTAGGTTTTTTCAATCACTTTTAATATTAAGATATCTCTGCATAAGGGAATAAAGCCTGAATGTTGTAGTATTTAATAGAATGTTGATGGTAATTAAGAAATATGTAAATTTTTGTAATTCTGAAAAATCAAACAAGTAGCTAAAGATTAAAATCTGAATAAATTGAATGAACAATTGTGTCAGTCTAACATTTGTAGAATAATGAACATTTTCTGATTATAGGTCAAGATGAAAGATATTCAGTAACAGATAATATTCAAATTTTGTAAGTTCATGGATGTATTTGTATTAACCTTCTTTTGTGTAAAGGTATGATAAGTTCCTATGGTGTCATTTGAATTCCATATGGGCACCAGCAGAATTCAAAGTTTTATTGAATCTCTGTGCATGGGAAATTAAATTTTGATAATATTTTAAGAAAAAAATCAGACCATGCAGGATTGTTCTTATGGTGTTTGCTAAGCAGTGAAAGTAATGTGGTGGTCCAGATAAAAAAGTCCAATACAGCTTCAATGAACCAAATAAGATTGATCCAACTTTCAATGATCTTTTTCTAAAGAACCAGTGTACTAATTGAAACCAAACACCATGGTTGAGATCTCACAAAACATGTTTGACCCCTCCACATTTTTATAGTCTAGCTTTAAAAAGTGGGGGTATACTGTTTTACCTCTGTCTGTTCGTCCATCCATCTGTCAGACCGTCCATCAATCCATCCGTCCATCCATCTGTCTGTCCGTCCCATGAATTTTTTCGTTGCATCTTTCTCTGGAACTACATCATAACGATTTCTGAAATTTAGTTTCAGGGTTAATCTAAGTCAGCTATACCATATGATGCATTTTCAGATTCATTATCAGAAACTTTGTAACTATATACTTTCTCTTCTAAGTATAGTTTGAGAATAACTTGACGACTTTGTTTACAGGGGCAGAATAGACAAAAATGATGAAAAGAAGGTCTTTGTAGTAGATTTTGGAATGAAGTTATGTATAGAAGGCAGCTGTATTCTTGATGATACGATGTTCATTCAAAATATGGAACTTCCTATACCAATATGCAATGAAAATTTTACATGGCCTGGTTAGTATCATAGTCAATTTACCATAACTGTATACAGTATCTTCACCATTTTTATTGTTAATTTTGACTGATATAGAAGTCAAGGGCATAAGTTCATTATTAAAACTTTCCCATCAAAGAAAATGGCACTTCATCAATATTATATATATATATATATCTGAAGTATACTAGTAGAAAATGAAAACAACACTTTATATAAAATTCAGGAACGTCCAAAGCCAAATATTTGAAAGCTAAGGATTTATAAGAACCAAAACAATTGAAGAGTTAAAGACCAAAAATAACCTATTAGAAAATAGCCATATCATGATCAATTTCTCTTTCAAAATATTAATTTTTCATAAGTCCTTTCCATTAAGAGTTTTCGTTCTATGGTCACATTTTTGTCATTTTTTAGCTCACCTGTCCCGAAGGGACAAGTGAGCTTATGCCATCACTTGGCGTCCATCGTCGTCCGTCGTCTGTCGTCTGTCGTCGTCTGTCGTCGTAAACTATTTCAAGAATCTTCTCCTCTGAAACTATTGGGCCAAATACTTTCAAACTTTAACTGAATGTTCCTTAGGGTATCTAATTTATAAATTGTATCCGAAGTTTTGATCTATCAACAAACATGGTCGCCATTGCTAAAAATAGAACATAGGGGTCAAATGCAGTTTTTGGCTTATAACTCAAAAACCAAAGCATTTAGAGCAAATCTGACATGGGGTAATATTGTTTATCAGGTCAAGATCTATCTGCCCTGAAATTTTCAGATGAATCAGACAACCCGTTGTTGGGTTGCTGCCCCTGAATTGGTAATTTTAAGGAAATTTTGCTGTTTTTGGTTATTATCTTGAATATTATTATAGATAGAGATAAACTGTAAACAGGAATAATGTTCAGCAAAGTAAGATTTACAAATAAGTCAACACGACGGAAATGGTCAGTTGACCCCTTTAGGAGTTATTGCCCTTTATAGTCAATTTTTAACCATTTTTCGTAAATCTTAGTAATCTTTTACAAAAATCTTCTCCTCTGAAACTACTGGGCCAAATACTTCCAAACTTTAATTGAATGTTCCTTAGGGTATGTAGTTTGTAAATTGTATCTGAAGTTATGATCTATCAACAAACATGGTCGCCATTGCTAAAAATAGAACATAGGGGTCAAATGCAGTTTTTAGCTTATAACTCAAAAACCAAAGCATTTAGAGCAAATCTGACATGGGGTAATATTGTTTATCAGGTCAAGATCTATCTGCCCTGAAATTTTCAGATGAATCAGACAACCTGTTGTTGGGTTGCTGCCCCTGAATTGGTAATTTTAAGGACATTTTGCTGTTTTTGGTTATTATCTTGAATATTATTATAGATAGAGATAAACTGTAAACAGGAATAATGTTCAGCAAAGTAAGATTTACAAATAAGTCAACATGATGGAAATGGTCAGTTGACCCCTTTAGGAGTTATTGCCCTTTATAGTCAATTTTTAACCATTTTTCGTAAATCTTAGTAATCTTTTACAAAAATCTTCTCCTCTGAAACTACTGGGCCAAATACTTCCAAACTTTAATTGAATGTTCCTTAGGGTATCTAGTTTGTAAATTGTATCCGAAGTTGTGATCTATCAACAAACATGGTCGCCATTGCTAAAAATAGAACATAGGGGTCAAATGCAGTTTTTGGCTTATAACTCAAAAACCAAAGCATTTAGAGCAAATCTGACACGGGATAATATTGTTTATCAGGTCAAGATCTATCTGCCCTGAAATTTTCAGATGAATCAGACAACCTGTTGTTGGGTTACTGCCCCTGAATTGGTAATTTTAAAGAAATTTTGCTGTTTTTGGTTATTATCTTGAATATTATTATAGATAGAGATAAACTGTAAACAGCAATAATGTTCAGCAAAGTAAGATTTACAAATAAGTCAACATGACGGAAATGGTCAGTTGACCCCTTTAGGAGTTATTGCCCTTTATAGTCAATTTTTAACCATTTTTCGTAAATCTTAGTAATCTTTTACAAAAATCTTCTCCTCTGAAACTACTGGGCCAAATACTTCCAAACTTTAACTGAATGTTCCTTAGGGTATCTAGTTTGTAAATTGTATCCGAAGTTATGATCTATCAACAAACATGGTCGCCATTGCTAAAAATAGAACATAGGGGTCAAATGCAGTTTTTGGCTTATAACTCAAAAACCAAAGCATTTAGAGCAAATCTGACGTTGGGTAATATTGTTTATCAGGTCAAGATCTATCTGCCCTGAAATTTTCAGATGAATCAGACAACCTGTTGTTGGGTTGCTGCCCCTGAATTGATAATTTTAAGGAAATTTTGCTGTTTTTGTTTATTATCTTGAATATAATTATAGATAGAAATAAACTGTAAACAGCAATAATGTTCAGCAAAGTAAGATCTTCAATTAAGTCAATTTGACCAAAATTGTCAATTGACCCCTTAAGGAGTTATTGCCCTTTAAAGACTTTTTTCACAATTTGTTCATCATGTTGACTTACTTTAAAAAATCTTCTCCTTTGAAACTGCTGTATCAATTTCAGCCAAACTTAGGCTAAATGAGTTTCAGAGTATCTAGTATAAATTTTATATTTTATTTCCTTGTATGTCAAGAAACATAGCTCCTATGGCTAAAATAGAACATAGGAGAAAATTATTATTTTTTTTGGCTTTTGAAGAAGATAGGACGATCCAAAAAACATTTAAATAAATTGAAAAGCCAAATAATCATTGATGAGAGATTTAACCAAAAGAATTAAGGTGAGCGATTAAGGCTCTTGAGAGCCTCTTGTTTTATACTGTAAATTCAGAAATTATTGCGTTCATTTATTATTGCGATTTTGTCATTTTAAATTAAATGCGATTTTAATTATTACGATTTTGAGAAAAAGTCATGCTTAATTCAGTTAAGACATTACAAAATGCGAGTTTTAATTATTGCGTTTACAACTCTGTCGCATTATTCGCAATAATAAAAACCTCGCAATAATTTCTGAATTTACAGTATATGATTCTATAAATAACCACTTTTAATTTTTTCAGGAGGGGATTCAATTTCTGATATGGTGAATGCTATTGGGGGAAGTCTTACCGAAGGAGCATTTAATATTGTTTTACGAAAACTAGGAATTGAGGTGAGTATTAACTAATATATTGAAAACTTTAGTATTGCAGGAATTGAAATTTTTTGTCCAATGAAATAGAAACTCAGTCAATTGGATTAATTATATTATTAAAAGTGTGTACATATGACATATATAGATCAAAACTATATACACAATTTTAATTTTGATTTTAGGATATTTTTACAGACACCATCTGTCAACTATTGGAATCTGGAAAAGGTATGTAATGTTCAGATTTAATGGTAAAAGTTAAACTTAAGGATGTTTGCTGCTCAGTTTCAAAATAAATAACTTTTCATAAAACTAGTATGTATTGATAGGGAATAAATTGAGGAATCAAAAAAGCAAAAAAAAATATGGGGGTCAATGTGCTTGTTTTCGAGATATAAGCCATTGGAATTTTGGCGGGAAAATGATCTCTCTTGACTTTTCATAGCTTTATCATTGACCAGTTAAAGTTCTCAAATACTATTAACCCTTTCAACGCTATACACGACATATGCCGCGATGACATACGCCGTCCGCCACTGCTATTCGCGGCATATGCCGCAATGAAACCGGATTTTTCATAAGGACTCTTAAACCATTCGGTTTTCATTCGGGTCCTCTCTAATTTTTCCTTGTATGAATCGAGGATATACAAGGTCTCATTTGCGCTTGAAATCCCAGCAATTTTTATTGTAAAATCATGCAGTAGAAGGAAAATTGAAGGAAAATAAAAACAAATATTTTGACAAATGCAAATGGCGGAAATCAGAAACGAAGCTGTAAATATGGAAATATTTTAGCATTTCTATGGCGAAACTGACGACGAGGATTAGTTAAAAGGTTTCTTGTTATCTCCATGTGTTTATTACATTCAATTCTTGTGGGAAATATGATTTGATCGATCATTACAAGACGTAGAAAAAGGGGGGAAAACGGAGGTTGACTGAAAATATTGAGGACGGAGCCACTGATTTGTGCCCCAATTACATAATACGTTGTGTATGGTGCAATACGCTACGGAATCGAGCAATTGGTGTCTTCTTTATTATATGGCAGATAAAACAACAAAATAGATGAAGACTAAAAGTAGTTTTTATTCAAAATTCAACACAAATGTAATAAATTACACCTTTTACCTGTTAATTACCTGAAAATGCAGGTAACCTGATAAAAAATTTACTGAAATACTGCCCAACATTACAGTTCATACTCTCCTGAGCATTTTTCATGCAATAACTTTCTCTGTATCTCTTATAATAAAAAAGATACAGCAGTCTGAAAAGGAATATACTGTTCTAATGAATGAACACAAAAAAAATGCAGCAGCAGCAGCCATTTTTCTATTTTTTTGTGTAGCGTTGAAAGGGTTAAAAAATAAATAAAATTTTATAAGAATTTTACAAATGACTTTTAATTATACATGTAAAAGATTTCTAAAAAGAAAAATGGGTGTACTTGGAGATTTTTTTTTAAGGCATTCAAATGGATAAAACCAGAGGATTCCGAAAATCTGACAAAATTCCAAAACATGACAAGCAGACATCCTTAAAGCTTAGACTCAGTGAATTAATGTGTATGTGGAGTTCAACATAAGAAAGTTCAAGGGGCTCATTTGGAAGGGAATTTATAGTAAAAGCTTTCACGTTTTTAATAACTTACAGTCCTATTTTTTAGTTGTTTACATTGATTGTTCAGGTTTCATTAACATTTGTTATAAAGGAGGGAGTTTTCATAACTTTCATTTATTTTTTGGCTGAGTTAAAATTGGACATGATGCCTTTTTCTAGCAATCACTCTGAACCATTAAACCAATGCTTTTAAATTATTTGTTCTGATGACAAAATAGAGGTTATGTTCATGAGTTATTGTCCATGTTTTGAAAATAAGGCAAATATGTGGCAGGTAAAAAAAGTCTGAAAGCTTCTTCAAATACAGAAAACTTGATTGACTATAAATTTGACAGCTTATCTCTTGTACCATAAGTGAAGAACATATGCTTCCTTTCCCTATATTAAGCTGCCAAATTTAGATGGGTTTCTCACACTTGTAGTCAGTCTCCTTTTACTCACGAATATTTGAAGGATCATGATCATCATTAAAAAGAGCAATACCGATTTAAGTATTGTTTATTCTCTGAAAATTGAAAATGAAATTTGGAACAATTATGTACTTTATGTAGGATAAGTGCTTACAGTTTAAAAGTATTAGAAAATCAGACACCTTTTGTTAATATTATTCATTTGTCTGTCGGTTCCCCGCTACTGTATGATAAACTTGTATGGAATATTATCGCTTTTTCATTGCAGGTTGTACCAACACATTACAAATACCAAATTCATTGAGAGACATAACTCAGTGTGAACTAACAGACAGTTGTTCAGGACTCAGTTGCTGTTTAGGATTAAAATTCAAGCTTCCGTTTAATGGAGATGATGTTGCATACAATATTCCTTTTAGATTTAATCTAAGTCCTTGTGATTTTGAAATTGAAATAAGTTTTGGAACATACTACCATAAGATGGTTCTACTTCAGTATGACTGGGGTAAGGGTCTGTTATTACTTAAGGTCAGTAAATGGGCTATGTCACTGATTTTGGTAAAACTTAGGTTGTTAAACTAAAACTGAAATTGAAAAAAAATAATGCGTTCATCTCTTTTATTTACTGAATAATTATTGATTGATCATTGAATTCTTTGACACAAAAGAAGTAAGGTACAGATAATCTGTGTATAAAGTCCTTTGCAGACATCTCATTCTAATTGTTGGACCAATATGTTTTGGTCCAATACTTGTATATAAAATACTATCAAATTTACAAGGCTAAGATTAAGAGGTACTCTAATGATGCAGGGTATGTGAAACAGGATATGAGTTGGAGGTAGTGTCAGTTAACAGTATTACATTGCAACATATGAATAATAATATTTTTCAAACACCTTTAACACACAGAAGCTATAAGATAATCATACAAATATTGACCCCAGTAAAATTTATGGGGACATGTAAAACTTATATTTTGACGTTTCTGATTTCTCATGATATTCATAAAGTAACTTTTTTTAGTACTTGACAGCCTATTGATTTACAGATAGCTTGATAATCACAAGGACTTAAGATTTTTTGTCAAATTATTCATGACTTAATTTTATATTTGATTATAGGTAAAGAAAATAAGTTGGAAATAGGAAATGGGGATACTGCACCTATTACCATTAAGTAAGTATGTTTCAAACAATGTAAAATTACAAGTCGATGTTTTATATATAGCTATGATTTAGAATATATTCATAACAATGATCACAGATTTTATGTGTTATTAAATGGATTTTTTGTTAAAATTTGTTACGAGAAATGTAAAAAATCTAATATAATTTATGATATTTTTTTGTTAATCATTAATGAAAGTGTAGTAATGAAATAAGAATTCGCTTTTACCAGCCAGTATGGTTCAATTTTGTCAAAAATAAGCAGAAAAACATTGATGATGAATAATTCACTTGCAAGTGACTAATTCAACCTCATTGAATCCCCATTCATATGAATTTCAATGTAACCATTAGCTTGAGATGAATAAAGCATGAGTTGTGCATTTAAAGTTATTTAAAAGAAAAAAATGTCAACATTGAAAGTGAAACAAAGGTAAATCATCAATTGACTGATTTGATCAATAAACAATCATTCTTAATTGTGGAATAAAAGCTTTTTATTAGTCTCATTGAAGTATATGCCTTAGAATGTTGTATATCAATCAACAACAAAAAATGAGAGCCGTGGTGTAGTGGTAAGTGCATCGGACTACTAACACAAAGGTTCCTGGTTTGATTCCTGGTCCGGGATGAAAATTTCAGGAACTGAATTTTCGGCTCTCCCTTGACACCATTTGCGAGTATGGTCTTGAGGAAACGATGATAGTCCGTCGAAAGGGGATGATAAATGGCTGACCCGTGTTAAGAGAGAGCCATATCCAAGCATGTAAAAGACACCCTTGGAGATGTCAAAAATGAGCAGGCTATTGCTGCTTTGTAGCAGCACTCACACCCACAAAGTGGAAAGGGATTGATACAAGTTGCAAAACTTGTTTCCCAATCCACTATAAATTAAATATGTTTAAACAAAAAAAACTTGAATTACACTCTTCTTTTATTGTATCTTTATAGAAAACTATAAGAAAACTTGCAGCCTTCTTTCAATATCTGTATTTCTTATCAATATATTTAAAGATACAAAATAGATAAGCTTGATGAAGGAAAAGGATTTGTAATAGATCTGAGGATAGATATCTGCCTTCCAATGGATAATGATGTGTTTTGTATCCCAGAAAATGGCCTTCCTCTTTTAAACCAGCACGAAATTCCAATCTGCTCCAGAACTGTCACAGGCACAGGTAGTTTCATTTCATTCATTTTCTACTTACCACCTGAGAAATATACATACGGATATTACTTTCCTTACCAGTCCAGACTTCGCAATTAAAATAAAACATCTAGATGACGGAGATACTTCCAACCGGAACTACGTCACCTACATGCTTTACTCTACCTGTACCCCAGTTTTATTTTTTGCGCCGAAGAGTTCAGACGTTAAAAAATATTTTCAAAGTTATTTAATTATATAAGTTTAAGATAATGAGAAGTGAAGGCTCGGATGCCTATGTCGAGGAAGACACTTCTTCTGTGTTAGAGGATAATTCTATGGCCTCCGACAAAGTCACTTCCGCTCCCGGGAAGAAAGGTAAGAAACGTACTTCTTCTCGTAGCAAGAAAGACAATTTATCAGACTTAGAAAGTCGTATGATAGCAAGAATTGAACAACAGGACAAGCAAGTCAATTCTATGAATGATAAAATGGGTAAATTATTAGATTTACTTCAAGACAAGCGTACTGACACCGGAAATGAAGTTCCAAGGTCAGAACATGAGTATCAAAATACGGTCACAGTCCAGGCATTTAGTGCTGCTCGCAGACCTCTTATCCCGTTGAATAGTGCTATTAATGAGCACCAAAATAGCGGTGATGATATTGACACACTATCTGTTCGAATTTCGAATTCGGAACGTCAAAATAGTGGCTTTTTATTCAGTGCAGAGGGCTCTGAGAATTCTAGAAATTCTGATCATGAAGATGTCAATACTTGTGACAGTAGATCAGTGTTAGTTAAATCTGGTGAACATGACAGGTTCCAGAAATATTTAGGTAACAGAAATGAGAAATCTTGTGAAACAGAGAAGCAAGATAATTCTGTGAGTCATACACTAGGTGACAAGTTTGGTCTAGATGCTTATACTTCGTTAAAGACTGAGAAAACAGGTTTAGTGTTAGAACAAAACCAAATTGATGTTTTACGTGGTTCTTGGAGATCAGAGACTCCTCACAAAATCACTAGTTATAAGGAAAATTATAGACTAAGTTTCCCAATAGATACAAGTTGTCAAGAATACTTTAATGTACCGACAATGGACAATACAGTAGAAAGTTTACTGATGAAAAGATATGGGCCAAAGGCTGCTTTTGGCAGAGTCCCAAGTTTATTTACTAAGAACTTAAAGTCACTTGAAAGGTTAGCTTATCAGGGTCAAGTTGCGGCCCGCATGGGATTGATCACGACTTGTTATTTGCAACAAGCAAGTGGAAATTTATTGGATAATTTAACATCTGATTCGCCAAATTTAGATAGTGCAATTCAGAATGTAAGAGACATTTTTGCTTTGTCAACCAAAAGTTTAGATCAGACGGCGAGAACTGGAGCTTTTCACCACATGATACGTCGTCGTGCTACCATGTATGATACAGGTCTAAATGAACTTAGAGACTATGCTAATACAATTGTGACTTTACCATTAACAGCAGATGGTATATTTGGTTCACAGTTTGATACCAAGATGAAAGAGAAAACTGACAGAAATAAACAATTAGCTGAAGTTTTACCTGATAATAGAAGAGTTACACTTGGTTCACAGTTGGGTAAAAGAAAACCAACGGCTACAGTTACTTCAGAGTCAACATTTGTAAAAAAGCCTAAATTTGACAGTAACTTTAAGATACCAAAGAAGAACTTTGGGGAGTTCAAGTCATCTGGTAAACAGACACAAGCTACCAAACCATGGGTAAGTTCTTTCTCTAATGTGAAGAAAAAGTATAGTTCCTGACGCCAAAAATCTAATGTTGTTGCCTCAGATACCAGTGGGAGGGAGGTTAAAACATTTTATTCAGGAATGGGAATCAATAACAGACGATCAATGGGTACTGAAAACTTTACAAGAGGGTTTGAAATTAGAATTTCAAGAAACTCCTCACTTGACAGGTATAAAACACACTTCTGTCAATGCGAGGAATCTACCTATTATTTTAGCAGAGGTAGAAGATTTAATAGAAAAAAATGCAATAGAGATTGTACCTCAAGCAGAGATACATCAAGGTTTTTACAGTACACTTTTTCTGGTTCCCAAGAAAACAGGCGATTTAAGACCTGTGATAAACTTGAAACCTCTCAACCAGTATCTGAGGAAGCAACATTTCAAAATGGACACTTTAACAAAAGTCTTGAATCTAGTAAAGCCCCAAGACTGGGCGTTGTCTCTCGATCTGAAAGATGCATATCTCCATATTCCAGTTCACAAAACACACAGAAAATTTCTACGTTTTTGCATACAAGGCAAATGTTACCAATTTGTAGCTCTGTGTTTCGGTCCTTCTCAAGCACCTCGAGTGTTCACAAAAATAGTTACTGTAGTAGCAGCTCATCTGAGAATCCAAAACATACGCATAGCAACTTATTTGGACGATTGGTTGCTAGTGAATGCTCAAGAGAAAATGCTAATTTCAGACAGAGAGAAAACACTCAATCTTCTGATAAATTTGGGATTTATAGTAAATCTTCAAAAATCTTCTCTTATCCCATCACAAGAGATCACTTACATAGGGGCATTATTCAATTTCAAGAAGGAGATAGTTTCTCCAACTATGGAAAGAATTTTAAAGTTAGAAATGTTAGTGATAAGCATAATGAAGGGACACAATACAGCAAGAGATTATCTAATGTTGTTGGGTTTGATAGCGTCTTGCATAGAATTGATCCCCAATGCACGCCTTTATATGAGGCCTATCCAATTACATCTACTTCATTTCTGGAAACCATCCACCAGAGATCTTACTTATCAAATTCCATTTACTCAACACCTAAAAGATCATTTGAATTGGTGGTTGGACAGAGCAAACACTACCAAGGGCAAATCATTACACCAGTGGTCGGCAACCCTCACAATAACAACAGATGCTTCAAAGACAGGGTTTGGGGGTCACATGAACAATCAGATTTTTCAAGGTTTTTGGTCGGTTCAAGAACAGAAACAACACATAAATCTCTTGGAATTGGAAGCTGTAATTCGAACAGTACAACATTTCCTACCACAATTGCAAAATCAAAATGTGCTACTCAAATGCGACAACACAACAGTCGTTCAATATGTAAACAAACAGGGGGGCACCAAGTCCATACACCTTTGTTACAAGACGTGGTGTCTAATGAGAATGGCTATTCAGAACAATCTGACATTCAGAGCAGCTCACATAGCGGGGAAGTTAAACGTTCTTGCAGATCATCTGTCTCGATACAAAATACAACCCACAGAGTGGACACTGAACAATCAGATAGTTCAATCAGTGTTTGCAATGTGGGGAGAACCAACAATAGATTTGTTTGCCTCAGTACACAATCACAAGAGACCAGTGTTTTGTGCTTGGATACCTCATCCCAGTGCTCTAGCAGTAGACGCTCTGTCGATATCATGGGAAAAAATGTGGGCATATGCATTTCCACCAATATGTCTAATTCCAAAAGTACTAAAACACATGAGTCAATTCAATTGTCGACTAATTCTGATAGCTCCAATGTGGCCAAGAAGACATTGGTACACAGAGCTTCTTCAAAAATCAGTAGCAAGTCCAATAAAACTACCAATAAGGCAAAATCTTCTTTATCAACCAAAAACAAACATTTACCATCCAAATCCCGAAGTGTTCACGCTAACAGCCTGGCTGCTCTCCACAAAAATTTCAGAAATAAGGGATTTTCAAGAGAAACTAGAAAGCTTCTCAGAGCATCATGGAGATCTGGCACACAGCAAGACTATGCTTGTAAATTCAAAAGATTTCATAGTTGGTGTAGTGAACGGGAAAAAGATCCCTATGCAGCTACTTTAGCAGAATGTGCAGATTTTTTATCTCATTTGTACACTTCAGGTTTACAATACCGTACTATAGCAGGTTATAGGTCAATGTTATCGTCATTGCTATCTCCAATAGATAATGTTCCAATTGGGCAACATCCCTATATTATTAGACTACTTAGAGGGGTTTTCAATTCTAGACCGCCTAAAGTAAATTTAGTCCCAGAATGGGATTTACAAAAAGTGTTGGACATGTTGCAAAAGTCTCCTTTTGAACCTTTATTGAAAGCTGATATTAAATGCTTAACTTATAAAGTGGTTTTTCTTACAGCAATCACAACGTACAGGAGGTGCTCAGACTTACAAGCATTGAGGATAGGAGAGGGGTTTGTGAATGTTCAGAAGAAAGGACTTGTTTTCTTGAGACCAGGTTTATCAAAACAAGATAGACCAAATCATTATGGAACAAAAATTTTTGTGCCTTACTTTGAACACAATAAAAAATTGGATCCTAAAAGAGCCATTGCGATTTATTTGAAACGTACAGAAGAAACAAGGAAAGATGAAGGAAAACTTTTCTTGTCAACGGTTAAACCATTCAAACCGGTTACATCGCAAACAATTTCTAGATGGTTAGTGAATACCATAAAAATGGCATATGAAAATACAGATTTTAAAGTTAAAGCTCACAGTACGAGAGCAATTGGACCTTCATGGGCCTTATTTAATGGGGCTAGTATGAAGAGTATTTTAGAGTCCGCTGACTGGTCTACTGATACAACTTTCATCAAGTTTTATTTGAGAAATGTAGATGTTAAGGTTTTATCCTGATGTGTATATAACAGATTGTTTTTAAAATCATCAAAAAGACTGATATATTTTTAACTGTAATGTGCAGTTCGAAAAAAAAAAAAAAAAAAAAGATAAAAAGACTAAAGAAAAGAAGAAAAAAATAAAGACATTGTAAATATTGTATAGTGTACAGAAGAATGTTTTTAAAAATGAACAAGTGGTATAAAGTAAAGATTATGCCCAGGATGAAGAGACGCAGAGCCATAGAAAATTACCCTACCACCAGAGAGGTAAGGCTTTGTAATCTATCTGTATGTATATTTCTCAGGTGGTAAGTAGAAAATGAATGAAATGAAATTCTAAATTTGTTTTCAAATTCAGATTTTATGAATGAAGTTTTCTACTTACCACCTGATAATTACCCACCCAACCTCCCCACGTAATTTTCTATAGTAGTAATAAGGTTACTGAAAAAATAGAAAAAAACAAAACTGGGGTACAGGTAGAGTAAAGCATGTAGGTGACGTAGTACCGGTTGGAAGTATCTCCGTCATCTAGATGTTTTATTTTAATTGCGAAGTCTGGACTGGTAAGGAAAGTAATATCCGTATGTATATTTCTCAGGTGGTAAGTAGAAAACTTCATTCATAAAATCTGAATTTGAAAACAAATTTAGAATTTTAACATTAAGACAACTTGACTATTATTTAGAAGGATAAATTGTTAAATGTTGAACTACTAAAAATAGTAATAGAGAAACTTTTGAAAATTTAGAATAAAATATAAATTATGTTTATCACTTATAAATTCCTTTTTTTATGATTTAGTTTTTGCATGCATACAGTGAAATAATATTCTGATTTCAAAGGTTTCTGTAAAGTTTAAAAGTTAATTGTTACATGAATATTATGTTATGCTGTGTAATATTAGCTTGGAAAAATATCAAACAATTATTATCTATTTATGAGATT
This sequence comes from Mytilus galloprovincialis, assembly GCF_965363235.1. Lineage (NCBI taxonomy): Eukaryota > Metazoa > Mollusca > Bivalvia > Mytilida > Mytilidae > Mytilus > Mytilus galloprovincialis. The sequence continues at coordinate 37,897,471 of NC_134850.1, read as the reverse complement.
GTTTATTTTATTAGAAAAAATCTGATATTCACTGAGCCTAATGTTCAATATAAGTTTGTTTTTTTAACAAACAACACAAAATATTTATCATAGCAAAAAGAAAAAAAAACCCAATCAAACTGACTGAGTGTAGTTTTGTGACTGAAGGGCCTGGTTGAAAAGCACTGAAAGAATTTTTAGTGCTACATGACTTTACACACCACTTTCTCCCATCCCCCCAAAAAACAAATGAAATTTCAGCATGAAAAAGAGTGAAATTGAAAGAGGATGCAAAGTTTAAAAAAAATGATACATTTGTTTATTTGTTATAGGTCACTTAAGGAAATGAGTTATATAACTTGAAGCTAAGTGTACTTTGTACATACGTACTATATGCTTATGATAATACTTTATATATTTATTAGATTTCTCTGTCAAGGATTGGTTAGATGAAGTGAACCTAGATATTAGCCAAGAATTGAAAGATGTTGCTGTAATATTCATCCTTGACCAGTTACATCTAACTGATTTCTTCAGTGGTCCTAAGTGTGATGTTGAAAGATATCCTTATTCACCAAGTATTCAGGGATGGAACAGTGGTAAGTTATATAACCTGTGAGTGAAAATTTCATTTGTTTGTATGGCCATTTGAATGACCCAAAAATTCATTTTAAAAAGAAATAATTCTTATATTATTTGCATTGTAGGGAATACGTTGATATGACTGGTCAAGAGGACTTCCGGTAGTTAATCTTGATGTGGTTTATTTTTCGGTAGACAACATTGACCGAACTTCTTTTCATAACCAATGTAAACAAGATGGCGGCGTTAATAACGCCGACATTAACAAAATTTATTTTCACTATGCATTAATCGTTAAATAAAATAATACACTAAAAAATATTCGTTTGAATGATAACAAGAATTTTTATGCCCAACCTACGATAGTAGAGGGGCATTATGTTTTCTGGTCTGTGACTCTGTTCGTCCGTGCGTCCGTTGGTCCGTCTGTGCGTCCGTTCGTCCGTCTGTGCGTCCGTTCGCTACAGGTTAAAGTTTTTGGTCAAGGTAGTTTTTGAAGAAGTTGAAGTCTAATCAACTTGAAACTTAGTACACATGTTCCCTATGATATGATCTTTCTAATTTTAATTCCAAATTAAAGTTTTGACCCCAATTTCACGGTCCACTGAACATAGAAAATGATAGTGCGAGTGGGGCATCCGTGTACTTGGGACACATTCTTGTTGCAATTTATTTTTTATCAGGTAGCAAATTTCATTGAGTACATATTTATGCGTTAACCAACAAATATATTCATGTGCCAGGCCTATTGAAGACATAAATATACAAATTACGTGTGATAGAGGTAACGAGTGTGGAAAAAATATATTCCCTATCTTTCAATTTTAAAGAATTATAAGGATTAAACGCCTTTTTAAAGGAATTTATTGGTGTATAAGCTGGACCAAGTCACTCACAAACATATCATAAAAGTCCTTCAGGCTTTTATTTGTTTGTGAGTGAATTGGTCTAGTTTATACACCAATAAATTTCTTTAAAAAGGCATTTAATTCTATAATGATACAATGCATATATAAAGTCAGATATTCATTTCAAAATTTTATTTTTATACCCCCGCTTTAAAAAAGGGGGGGTATACTGTTTTACCTCTGTCTGTCCGTCCGTCCGTCCATCAGTCCGTCAGTCCGTCCATCAGTCCATCAGTCCGTCAGTCAGTCCGTCCCATGAAACTTTCGTCACATTTTTCTCAGGAACTACACATCCACCCTTTCTGTAATTTGGTATCAACATTTATATATGTCAGCCATACCGTGTGATGCGTTTTCAGATTCATCACTTGACAACTTCCTGTTTACCGAACACTTGTCTGATTTTACACATGATAGCCAAGTTGAAAATTTTCGTCACATTTTTCTCAGGAACTACAATACAAGGATTTCTGAAATTTGGTTTCAGGATTTATATAAGTCAGCTATACCGTGTGATGCGTTTTCAGATTCATCACTCGACAACTTCCTGTTTACCGAACACTTGTATGATTTTACACATGATAGCCAAGTTGAAAATTTTCGTCACATTTTTCTCAGGAACTACAATACAAGGATTTCTGAAATTTGGTTTCAGGATTTTTATAAGTCAGCTATACCGTGTGATGTGTTTTCAGATTCATCACTCGACAACTTCCTGTTTACCGAACACTTGCATATTTTTACACTATTAATATTATCCACTTGCGGCGGGGGTATCATCAGTGAGCAGTAGCTCGCAGTTTCACTTGTTATTTTTTAGAATGTCCATTAAGCATGTTTAATCGTCCAGATTTGGGAAACCAAATAGCATGCCACGTAACAGAATCATGCACTGGAATTGATTGTTGTGCCAATATCCCTTCCTTTGGACTGACAGTTAGACCATTCTTTGAGTTGGATCCTTGTGACTACAAGATATCATATGGAATCAATACAGAAAATTTTACTAAATCGCTGTTAAACTATGAATGGGGTACGTCATATGTCTAATAAAGATTTAAATGTATCTTTCAAGTATTATAAAACTAGTTGTATAAGTCCTTATGTCAGAATGAAACTTGAAAACCAGACGAACCTAGGATGAAGAAATTTTGTTAAAATTACCTTCTTATTTTGTTTATAGAAAATAGCTAGAATGTAATTCAGCAATTTATACACAATGCAAGCTGTCAGGATTGTTTTCCATCCATGACAAGAAATATTTTTCTGGTAGTATTTTATAAATGCAGGAGAGATGAGTTTGAAACAGGCAGTTGCTTTTTGGGATTTGGGACCAGTTTCAGGAAGATAACTGACCTTCATAACTTTTAAAATCAATTGGTCAGACAAACTTGGTCACTATAACCATATGTAATTCTTTAAGATAGTTTAATCTAATCTTGTATTTTTGAGTCGGAATATTCTAATTGAAATATTTTTATTTTGTAGGAAAAACAGAAAGAATATCCCTAGGACAAGATGTAATTGTATTTGAGTAAGTGATGACAGGGTATATAAATAATATATCAAATACCCGTGCCTTGAAATTAAGGATATGTAAAAACAAAAACATTTTATTGCATCCTGCTTCATTTAATGACCTCATTTTAAAATGCACCAGATTTTAGATATTAATAAAAAAAAGAAGGGAAGGCACATTGAAAATAGGTTTACCATCCATAGAAGCCATTTCATGCTATTACATATTTCACCGCCAACCATGGTGGCAAATTCATGTTACCTCCCCTTCAAATGTGTTTGTTTATGACAGCCAATTGTTTGGAAAAAAAGAAATGTTCTAACCACCCATACTGTTTTAGATATCCTAAAGGTTTCATTGTAATTATTGCTTTCAATAACAATTTTATTTTACAGATTTTCTATTAAGAAGCCACCAAACTCAAAGAAATTTATTCTGGATTTTGCTGTAAAAGTCTGCTTGTATGACAAAGATAACTGTGTCCCAGATATAAAAATGTTTGATAAAACAGAGATTCCTCAAGTTATTTGTAACATCAATACTGTTACAGATCTGAAAGGTAGCTATTTATTAGTTTGTATAATTATTTAATCATTAGTAGATAGAGCTACCACTTACATAATACAAAATGTAAGCTGAACTCTTATAATTGAGTTCTTTAATACACACATGTAAACTATGAAATTTTCTGATAGTGTTTAAAAGGTCACATGTTTTATAAATTAAAATAAATTTTTAAAAATCAATAGTGAAGAAACTGTAAAACAAAACTGAATTTGAAAGAAGGCTCTATTTGCTATCACTTGGCAATGATGTTATGGAAAGACCTGGCTTGTGAATATGGTAAAGTCACTGTCTGTTCAATATTCTTGCTGGCAAAATAGAAAACATACTCTTTAACATTTGATATTATAAAACATTTTTTATAAACTTTTAACATTTTAAAAGTTTTAGCTCCCTTGCATAAGGTTGATACAATATATTGCTGTTTGATATCAAGATTACAGCATTAAGAAAATCCTGAAATTCAGAATTTATAAGTAAATAAGTAGCAATTTGATTTGGTCTTTTTTTCCAGATTTTTCATTAACCAACTGGGCAGGCAATTTAGGAGTAAATATAAATGGTCCGATGGAGCCATCAATCATTAGAATTTTGTTACAGCAGCTGGGATTGGATACTCTGCTTATGTCTCAACCTTGTAGTCATGGAGATGATTTATACTCTTCTTCATCCGCTGGATGGAAAAATGGTACATGTATATATTATTATTGAAAATGTGTAACAAAACAGATTCAGTCAGACAATTTTTTGATAGAAGTTTTTTTTTTTTTGCAGTTTTTCTTTGAACAACTCAAAGTGAAAAGTGTGTAAGTTACAATAAGCAGGCTTGTACAATTGAAAAAGAAATTTCCACACTCTAACTTGTGTCTGCATCATTTTCAGATAACAGCATTTGCATTGTAATGGCTGAGGTTTTTTTGGTGCATATAATATTAAATAACAGACATGAAATGGTACTGCTTCGCAATACCTTTCATATATCAATAAAAGTTAACAAAAAAAAGAAGAAAAATCTTGAAAAACTGATATCCACAAATAAGGGGACCAGTAATAAGAATTAACGTATATATATATAGTAAACAGTTTCAGAAAATTATAATATCTTACTTTTAACAGATTGTCCAGCAATTACAGGATTATCAAAATTGCCAGAGTCCCTTGTCTGTTATGTACCAGATTACTGTACAGGAATAGATTGTTGTTACAACTTTGACCTCCTGGATTTGTCACTGAACATAAACCTTTACATAGATACCTGCAATTACCAAATAAGAGGCAGAATAGAAACACTAGAGTTTGAAATTAGTTTCTTTGATTATACTTGGGGTAAGTCATCTAGTTACTGTAAATTCAGAAATTATTGCATTCATTTATTATTGTGATTTTGTCATTTTAGACTAAAATTCAATTTTAATTTTTGCGATATTCAGAAAAATCCTGTTTGATTCATATAAAAAATGCGAGTTTTTTTAATTATTGCATTATAACCCTGTTGCATTTTTCGCAATAATTAGAACATCACAATAATTTGTGAATTAACAGTATGAAATATTTAGTCAATGAAAAAAACAGCATTCTGCCCTTTACTGACTCTTTTTTCTGGAATAACCCCTGATTTGATTTTTAAGCAAACATTGTAGCAGTAAAATTGCCAATAATCAATAAGAAGTGTCAAAGTATGATTTTTCATTGATTATAAAATGTTATAATTACACTTGAATGTTAACATGATTCCCTTTTTTGTAACACATGTCAGAAAACAATGATTTTGTGCATCTTTGGACCTATAAGCTTCAGAAAAACCCTGAACTTTTTCTACAATCCAAGATCCACTATCTTTATTCTAAATGGTAGTTTTTATGCCTTGTAATTTTTTTGTTTATTCTTGTTTTTTAAAAGGAGAAGTCATTGAAGAAAGATTACAGGAAATTTTCAGAATAAAGTAAGTCAAATTGAATAATTATGTTTTTGATCATATAATACGTCTCTGGCTGATATGGGGCCTCAGGATGATAACCAGGACGATACAGAAAAGGCCATGTATTAATCTCTATTTAAATTGTTTTAAGAAAGAACATGTTCATGGTTTTAAGTTTTATTTTATATATCTCTATGTGTTTTCAAGACATTGATAATATCCATAAAATCAAATGTCATTTGGTAATTTTTGCTCTGCTTTGCCTTTAATATTTGACAAGAAACTATACATAAGATTTTTTTTCACAGATTCAAAATACAGAAGCTCTCAGACCAAAAGAAATTCATAGTAGACTTGGACTTCAGTGTTTGTCTTGAGAAAAATGTGTGTAACCCAACACTGACCATGTTTAAAGATCAGCTGATTCCTCAACCTTTGTGTGATCTGGATATGGGCTTTAAGTCAGAAAGTATGCTTTAATGTTCAACTTTGAATTATTGATAACTGTAAACTTTCATTATCAGATTTTTTTTTGTTGATTGATTGTTGGTTGCTTTACGCCGCATTAGCACAAAAAGGCTATATCGCGGCGAGTTTTTTTTTTGATTTACGTGCATGTTAACTTATTTTGTAGGGTAGTAATTGGTGAATTGATTAGTAAGCGGACCCATCACCACAATATTGTTGACTTGTAGATTTATTTTCATTTTTACCTGATAATGTATAGTCAGTACTTATTTATGAAAATAACATTGAATAGAGTTAACGAATAGTAAATTTTTTTATTTATTTGTTGTTTTGTAAAAGTTGAATTTCCGAAGAACAAGTTGTATTTTTGACCTAGCAACAATTGAAAAGTAGAAAACTGTATGGATTATTGTTTAAACAGTAAAAGTCAGTTAAGATAAGAAAAAGAAAACTATAATAGAATTTGATTTTATATTTTAAGATATGTCTTTGTTTGAATGGATGGAAGATAAAGGTTTGCAAATCGGTCAAAGTTTATCAACAGCACTTTCAGAAGAACTGATGGAATATTTTGGTGTAAAACCATTCCTTTATGAAAAACAATGTGGCAGAAATGAAAAACCATTTAGAGGTGCTGCTAATGGGTGGAATAATTCAGGTAACTAATCAATGCAGAGAGCCGTGGTGTAGTGGTTAGTGCATTGGACTACTAAAACAAAGGTTCCTGGTTTGATTCCCCTTCCGGGATGAAAATTTCAGGGACTGAATTTTAGGCTCTCCCTTGGCACCATTTGCAAGTATGGTCTTGAGGAAACAATGATAGTCCGTTGGAAGGGGAAGATAAATGGCTGCCCCTTTTTAAGAGAGAGCCATATCTCTTGCACGTTAAAGACACCCTTGTAGATTTCGAAAAAAGAGCAGGCTAATGCTGTTACAAGCTAAGGCAGCACTCGCATCCGCAAAGTGGAAAAGGATTAATATAAGTTGCAAAACTTGTTTCCTAATCCACTATTAATAAATATGTTTAAACTTACCAATCAATTTAACAGTGGTTTATTGCAATAGTACAGCAAAATTTTGTTCTATGAAATAGTACAAAGTTTCATGATAATCTATGATTATATTTTATAATATGACTATAGATTTTCTGTTTTCCTATTGGCTTAAAACATAGGAAATCCTCTTTGATAAAACCTTATATTCACTACAGCAAAAATCACTAGCAGTTAAAATAAGATTTGGAACAGAGTCTGTGAACCTATATATAGATAATAGAAGGCAAAGTCAATGTTGTAGGTTTATCACATCAAGTTAATTCTCTTTTTTTTTTATTCTTGTCATTTTGGGGTATTCAATGGTAAAACTTAATTGAATATTTCAACTTATAAAAATTAGCAACTGCAAAAGCACATGATATATTTGCTATAAAAACATAAGAGCAGTTTCAAAAGTATCTTTAGAAAATCAGAGGAAGATAAAAAGTCATATAATAAAACAAAATTGCTGGCTTTTGATTTCAGTAAATACAATGATTTATCAATGCCAGCGATTTGACATTCACCATCCCCGGTTGGCCTCATTAAATTTCAAAATAATATATGATATTACTGTTGCTTGCATGATCCAGATTTATTTCTTATTCATGCACTTATTTAGCCATTTACTTTTACTTTTTTTAGCATGTCCAGTGTCTTTATCTTTACCTAAGATACACAGTACCATAAGCTGTGTTTTGTCTGCTCACTGTACAGGAGTTACTTGCTGTGTAGAGGTTGGAAAAATAAGGAAGTCATTCACAGTATATGTGGATATTGATGGCTGTAATTTGAAGCTGTCTTTTGGAATTGAGAAAAGGCATTTTGAAATCCCACTAATTAATTACAACTGGGGTAAGTTATGTTTGATAGATATATCAAAGCATAGATTACAAAAAAAAATGTAAAAAAGTTTGCATATAAAAAAATCTGAAATTTTAAAGAACAATTACCATAAGAATACACGTCAGCTTTGATGAATGTGTGCTGAACTCTAGAAACTGAGTACTACTTCAATTAGGAAACAAATGCATGTTCTAAACTTTTTTCTTAAAGAAATAAGAAAAGATAAATCATACCTTATAGATGGCTTTTACTGAATGCCTTAGGGCTGTTCCATTAAAACATACAGGGTACCAAGTGAAGGCACTTTAAAAATGGTGAACCCCCTATAGAGGCAAATTCCAATTTGTCTTACATTTTCACTATGCCAAAAAATGAATGACACCTACCCATAGTTGAGATTTTGAAGTGACTTCCTTGTGTCCCATGTTTGTTTTTATAGAACAACCTGTTTATTTTTGTCGAGCCTGCAACTTTAGTTGCAGAATGCTCGACATAGGGATAGTGAAGGTGGCGGCTATGACTATGGCGGCTGCGTTAGCTCACTTCTTAAAAGCTTGATATTTTAGAAGGTGGAAGACCTGGATGCTTCATACTTTGTATATAGATGCTTCATGTTACGAAGTTTCCGTCAGTCACATGTCAAATGTCCTTGACCTTATTTTCATGGTTCAGTGACTACTTGAAAAAAAAGTTCAGATTTTTTGTAATGTTAAATTCTCTCTTATTATAAGTAATAGGGTAACTATGTTTGGTATGTGCGTACCTTGCAAGGTCCTCATGCCCGTCAGACAGTTTTCACTTGACCTCAACCTCATTTCATGGATCAGTGAACAAGGTTTAGTTTTGGTGGTCAAGTTCATAACTCAGATACTATAAGCAATAGGTCTTGTATATTCGGTGTATGGAAGGACTGTAAGGTGTACATGTTCAACTGGCAGGTGTCATCTGACCTTGACCTCATTTTCATGGTTCAGTGGTTATAGTTAAGTTTTTGTGTTTTGGTCTGTTTTCCTTATACTTTATGCAATAGGTCTGCTATATTTGGTGTATGGAATGATTGTAAGGTGAACATGTCTAGCTGGCAGATGTCATCTGACCTTGACCTCATTTTCATGGTTCAGTGGTCAAAGTTAAGTTTTTGAGTTTTGGTCTTTTTTCTAATTCTATATGCAATAGGTCAACTATATTTGATGTATGGAAATGTTTTAGGATCTATATGTCAGTCGCACAAGTTTTATTTGACCTTGACCTCCTTTTCCATGTTTTCACGGAACTATATTTGTTGTATGGAAGAATTGTTAGCTTTTCATGTCTGCCTGGCATTGTTCATCTGACCTTGACCTCATTTTCATATGGTTCATTGGTCAATGTTTAGTTTTCTTGGTTAATGTTAAGTTTATGTGACAGTTGTAATAAAGCTTTATATTTAGGACTATCAACATAATATCAATAATTAGCAAAGAAGGCGAGACATTTCAGCATGTGCACTCTTGTCTCATTATGATTGAGTTTTTTTCTTATTTCAGGAACTGAAGAAACATTTAGTTTGTTGAGTGTTGTTAAATTAAGGTAAATGGGAAAAATTATATAATTCGGTTAATGTACTTTTCATGAAAATTATGGGAACAAACTAGAGTTACAGATGCTGTTCCTCGTGTAAAAAATGCCAGAAATAGTTTCTAGGAAAATGTACAAGATGAAATGAAGGGAGATTTCTTTATTATGCTCATTCGGTTATTTTTGTGGATAGCAGAAAACTTGCCTTTTCATGGACATGTGATTTTGTGGTTGTGTCAAAGTGTGCAAACAATCTAACAGAAATTTTGTAGTTTGTTGAAGATTCAAATACGTGGTTCACTTGTCTTGATGAAAACCACAAAAATTGGCATCCAACGAATAATATTGAATCTACAAAATTAGTTATAAGACCTATCGGATCATGTTAAACAATTAAAACTATGACATAAAAATATGCATTGTTTGTATCATAAAAATGCTGAATACAATAAATTCAATTATTTTTTCATTGGGAGCAATTGAGAAAAATTTGTAATTTCATAGATAATATTGATATCTTTGAAAACTTTTGCATATGACTCTTCAGAAGTTGTCATTTTGTTAAATTTGAACAATCTTAGTTCAACAACACACAAGAAATACAAGAAAATTAGTACCAGTATCAAAAAGTTAGAAATGAATCATATTAATGTGAACTACGGTCAATTGACTGTTTTCAGGTTTTCTATTCATGATCTGCATGGAGAAAAGAAATATCTGTTAAACTTGAAACTAAGTGTGTGTTTAGAACCTGATGGTGCCTGTCTGATATCTACATCAGTTTTGGAAAACTTTAAACTGCCAAAACTAGGCTGTGACTGGTCTGATGCAGGATTCAAAATTCCAGGTTAAAATTGTAATATGTATTAAAAATAGATTATTGAATGAAAAAGGGTAATTTTTTAACTAAAACAAATCATTTAGACAGAATCTTTCAATGCAGTGAAGATATTGCATAAATATGGTTATACCACAGGCTTTTGGTGTGCTTTTTTAAAACAGAAGCAATATTGTTAAAATATTCTTCGATGGAAAAAAAACTAGAAAAGTTGCAAGTATAAAATTAGAATTAGAATTAAAGTTAAAACCAGGTTCAGACACAATTTTTTTTTCCATTTCTTATCTTGAACTTAGCTGTTATATTCTGTTATGCACAATACAGTCATGTATGAAAATACTTTCACAGTATTTACAAATTAAAGCAATTGAGTGGTCAGTTGAATTTTTGGAGTAGAAATCTATAATTATAATTCTTTTTTATTTTTTTTGTTTTTGTTTTTGTTTGTGAGAATGGATCAGAATGAGGAGGCAGGTTCCTAAATAATGTCATGTGATTTTTTTCTTAACTCTACCAAGAACCAGCTACTAAGCTCTGAAATCCTGTATTTTTGGCTATAGAGTGGTTGTTAAAAATGTTATCAATCAAGCGTTTTGTTGTTCAGAATTATCAAATGTACATGTATTTTAAACCATTAGATTTGTGTAAGTAGGTGATGAATAAAGCTCACCTTATTTAAACATAAATAAATTACAATTTTATGTTAAATGCAATATAAACAATAATAGTTAAAGACAAAATATATAAATTGATGATTACTTTTTATTCTGTAGACTTTTCTTTGACAAAGTTTAAAGCTGAAAACAGTATACTTGGAGAAGTGGAAGGTTTGCTGCTAACTAAACTAATTGAAGAACTAGGAATATCTACTTATCTTGAAGAAAAACAATGTAGTAGAACACTGCCACCATATCTGTCCTCCACAGATGGTTGGACTAATGGTAGGTTTATTTAGTTTGATATTGTAATTGCTACTCTAGAGAAAGTTTAATTTGGAATTGTATGAATCATTTTTAGTAGCAGTCTTACATACAGGTTGAGCCCACCAATAATGATTCTGGAAAAAAAATATTTCTGCATGCAAAGTGTTTTTTTTTATCAACAATTATCTTGAAAACTCTCTAGTAAAGCTGAGTGATGATTTGGTACAAATTTTATTTTAGTTGACTAACTTCTATTTATGGACCCTTTCCGTGCATATTAGTTATAGTACAGGTTACACAGGTATGTCGTACAGCCTTCTGATGAAATTTATACTTTTTTCCTGCATTGACTTCTTTTTCAGATTTTGAACTGATTTATTGGCTTATAATGCATTGAAAAGTTTTAAAGTCAGTATATTAGTTTCAAGCAGAAACTTTAATACTGTCTTTTTTTTTAAAAGTTTTTTATTATATTTGATTGATATATTGAAACAATGGCATCACAATTGATAACATGATGTTTTCATTGATTACAGATTGTAGTTCTGCCTCAATACCTAACCTGCCCCTATTGACTGGTCCTGTCTCATGCCACCTGATGGATACCTGTACAGGGATAAAGTGCTGTATTGATGTAGAACAGCTTAGCAGGTCAATTAGTGCATATCTGATTGTAGACACATGTAGTTATAGTTTGGAAATTGGAATAGAGAAGCTCACCTTCAAAAAGTCTCTTTTGGAATTTGACTTTGACCAAAAGCAAAGATTTAGTCTTTATAATATCTTAAATATAGAGTAAGTATAATTTAATAAGATCTACTTGATATTCATACTTTGCAGACAAAGCAAAAGACCAAGTTAGAATTAAGTTATATTATACATTTTTACAATCTTAATGAATGAAGAACTTGTCCACGATAAGAACTTTTAAATCTTTAAAACTGTAAAACACCTAAGACTTATCCGAGATAATAGTTAAGATGTCAACAAAAGAAGCAATTGCAGAAGTTACATTTAACCTGCCATTTATGTTAAAAATATTAAAGAGTTAGATGAGGGCAAATGTACTAAACTCAAAAGCAAAATCAAAAATGGAAAATTCACTATCAAGAATTGAAAAAATATAAAAAAAAAAATCAACCAATATTACAAACTTTCATCAAATAAAATATTAAGATTTTTAACCGGATTTTTGTGACAAAAATGTCGGTTATTGATTTGGGGATGTACGGCGGGCGGTCGGGCGGGCGGTCAGTCGGTCGGGCGGGCGGGCGGGCGGGCGGGAATCAAATGTTGTCCGTGCATTAACTCATGAACCGTTCAACCGAAGCTTTTAAAATTTTAATATGTTGTTACTGACTACTAAGTGAAGGTCAAGTTCAATAATGGTGATTTTGACTTTTACCGTTCAGGAGTTATGGTTCTTGAAAGATTGAAAAATGGAGTTTCCAGTCATGTCCGTGCATTAACTCAGGAACCGTTCAACCAAAGCTTTTAAAATTTTAATATGTTGTTACTGACAACTAAATGAAGGTCAAGTTCAATAATGGCGAGTTTGACTTTTACCGTTCAGGAGTTATGGTTCTTGAAAGATTGAAAAATGGAGTTTCCAGTCATGTCCGTGCATTAACTCAGGAACCGTTCAACCAAAGCTTTTAAAATTTTAATATGTTGTTACTGACAACTAAATGAAGGTCAAGTTCAATAATGGCGATTTTGATTTTTACCGTTCAGGAGTTATGGTTCTTGAAAGATTGAAAAATGGTGTTTCGAGTCGTGTCGGTGCATTTTCTCATGAACCATTCAACCAAAGCTTTTGAAATTTTTATATGTTGTTACTGATGACAAAATAGAGGTCAAGTTCAATAATGACGATTTTGACTTTTACCGTTCAGGAGTTATGGTTCTTGAAAGATCGTAAAATGGCGTTTCCATTCACGTTGTTGCATTTACTCATGAACCATTCAATCTAAGCTTTTCAAATTTTAATATGTTGATACTGATGACAAAATGGAGGTCAAATTTGATATTGACGATTTTAACTTTCACATTCATCAGTAATGGTTCTTGTGATATTGCCAGGACACAAATAAATGTTAATAAATCCGGTTTGCTGTCGTTGTGACAACCTCTTGTTATTTTTGTTGTAGTTATTCTATTGATGACCTCAAGTCTGAAGGTTTATTGTTGGTCAACCTAGATCTAAGTGTATGTTTTGAATCCAGTGGAAGTTGTGAATTTACAATCAGTGTATTAAAGGATGTTTCTCTACCTAAACCACTGTGTAATTGGCAAGATGGCTCTTTTGACCTAGGTATGTTTTATCATTGTAACTATTTTAACTTTTTGATGTCTATTTGTCTTTGAAGATCTAGTGAAGTTCTGGAAATCAAAACAATATCATCTGCATAAATATCAAATTAAAAACATATATTTTTAGATCAGGTGAGCTTTTCTCATCACTTGGCGTCCGTAAACTTTTACAAAAATCTTCTCCTCTGAAACTACTGGGCCAAATTTAACCAAACTTGGCCACAATCATCATTCGGGTATCTTGTTAAAAAAAATGTGTGGCGTGACCCTGCCCATCAACCAAGATGGCTGCCATGGCTAAAAATAGAACATGGGGGTAAATTGTAGATTTTGACTTATAAATCTGAAACCAAAGCATTTAGAGCAAATCTGACACGGGGGTAAAATTGTGTATTGGGTCAAGATCTATCTGCCCTGAAATTTTCAGACAAATTGGACAACCTGTTGTTAGGTTGCTGCCCCTGAATTAGTAATTTTAAGGAAATTTTACAGTTTTCGGTTATTATCTTGAATATTGTTATAGATAGAGATAAACTGTATACAGCAATAATGTTCAGCAAAGTAAGATCTACAAATAAGTCAACATGACCAAAATTGTCAATTGACCCCTTAAGGAGTTATTGACCTTTATAGTCAATTTTTAACAATTTTCATAAATTTTTAACAATTTTTGTAAATTTTTAGAAAATATTTTCTACTGTAACTACTGGGCCAAGTTCATTATAGATAGAGATAACTGTAGCAACAAGAATGTTCAGTAAAGTAAGATCTACAAACACATCACCATCACCAAAACACAATTTTGTCGTGAATTTATCTGTGTCCATTGTTTAATATGCACATAGACCAAGGTGAGTGACACAGGCTCTTGAGAGCCTCTAGTTTGTGTATGTATTTTTATACCCCCGCTTTAAAAAAGGGGGGGTATACTGTTTTACCTCTGTCTGTCCGTCCGTCCGTCCATCAGTCCGTCAGTCCGTCCATCAGTCCGTCAGTCCGTCCATCAGTCCGTCAGTCAGTCCGTCCCATGAAACTTTCGTCACATTTTTCTCAGGAACTACACATCCACCCTTTCTGTAATTTGGTATCAACATTTATATATGTCAGCCATACCGTGTGATGCGTTTTCAGATTCATCACTTGACAACTTCCTGTTTACCGAACACTTGTCTGATTTTACACATGATAGCCAAGTTGAAAATTTTCGTCACATTTTTCTCAGGAACTACAATACAAGGATTTCTGAAATTTGGTTTCAGGATTTATATAAGTCAGCTATACCGTGTGATGCGTTTTCAGATTCATCACTCGACAACTTCCTGTTTACCGAACACTTGTATGATTTTACACATGATAGCCAAGTTGAAAATTTTCGTCACATTTTTCTCAGGAACTACAATACAAGGATTTCTGAAATTTGGTTTCAGGATTTTTATAAGTCAGCTATACCGTGTGATGTGTTTTCAGATTCATCACTCGACAACTTCCTGTTTACCGAACACTTGCATATTTTTACACTATTAATATTATCCACTTGCGGCGGGGGTATCATCAGTGAGCAGTAGCTCGCAGTTTCACTTGTTTATTTTTATTTTAATTATTTAATGTGATTTTATGAGTTTGTATTCAATGATGAAAAAGAATGTTTATAAATACATGATTCATTTCATCAACACATTTCTTCATTATTGGTATCATTGGCAGGAAAAAAAATAATTATAAATTTCTGTTTTACAGGATTTTCATTGAAGAATTGGACTCAGATCAATGGAAAAGATACAGATTCAGTAACAGATTATTCTGTAGATTTACTTCTAGAAGAGCTTGGTATAGCCAAATTCTTGTCGTATCCTATGTGTAACAGGACAGATGCTCCTTATAGTCCTAGTAATGGTGGATGGAATACAAGTAAGAGTTAGATTACTGTGGATTCTTTATATTTCGCTGGATACCATTTTAGCTCATGAGCTTTTCTCATCACTTGGCGTCTGTCGTCCGTCGTTTTTCGTCGTCCATCGTCGTTAACTTTTACAAAAATCATCTCCTCTGAAACTACTGGGCCAAATTAAACCAAAACTTGGCCACAATCATCATTGGGGTATCTTGTTTAAAAATTGTGTCTGGTGACCCGGCCAACCAACCAAGATGGCCACCATCTAAAAATAGAATAAAGTGGTAAAATGCAGTTTTTTGCTTATATCTCAAAAACCAAAGCATTTAGAGCAAATCTGACACGGGTATAAATGTTAATCAGGTCAAGATCTATCTGCCCTGAAATTTTCAGATGAATCGGACAACCTGTTGTTAGGTTGCTGCCCCTGAATTGGCCATTTTAAGGAAATTTTGCTGTTTTTGGTTATTATCTTGAATATTATTATAGACAGAGATAAACTGTAAATAGCATTAATGTTCAGCAAAGTAAGATTTACAAATAAGTCAAAATGACCAAAATGATCAGTTGACCCCTTAAGGAGTTATTGCCCTTTGTAGTCAATTTTTAACCATTTTTCGTAAATCTTAGTAATCTTTTACAAAAATCTTCTCCTCTGAAACTACTGGGCCAAATGAAACCAAACTTGGCTACAATCATCATTGGGGTATCTAGTTTAAAAAATGTGTCCGGTGACCCGACCAACCAACCAAGATGGCCACCATGGCTAAAAATAGAACATAGGGGTAAACTGCAGTTTTTGGCTTATATCTCAAAAACCAAAGCATTTAGAGCAAATCTGAAATAGGGTATAAATGTTAATCAGGTCAAGATCTATCTGCCCTGAAATTTTCAGATGAATCGGACAACCTGTTGTTAGGTTGCTGCCCCTGAATTGGCCATTTTAAGGAAATTTTGCTGTTTTTGGTTATTATCTTGAATATTATTATAGATAGCTATATAGAGATAAACTGTACACAGCAATAATGTAAAGCAAAGTAAGACCTAAAAATAAGTCAACATGACCATAATGGTCAATTGACCCCCTAAGGAGTTATTGCCCTTTAT
The DNA here is from genome assembly GCF_965363235.1 of Mytilus galloprovincialis. Lineage (NCBI taxonomy): Eukaryota > Metazoa > Mollusca > Bivalvia > Mytilida > Mytilidae > Mytilus > Mytilus galloprovincialis. The sequence goes on along the minus strand of NC_134850.1, from coordinate 37,881,024 downwards.
AGTCAATTTTTAACAATTTTCATAAAATTTGTAAATTTTTACTAACTTTTTCCACTGTAACTACTGGGCCAAGTTTATTATAAAGAGATAATTGTAAGCAGCAAGAATGTTCAGTAAAGTAAGATCTACAAACACATCATCATCACCAAAACACAATTTTGTCATGAATCCATCTGTGTCCTTTGTTTAATATTCACATAGACCAAGGTGAGTGACACAGGCTCTTTAGAGCCTCTAGTTTTGTTATTTTTGTGGGTGCAAGTGAACCACAAATACAATTGATCAATGAATGATAAAATTTCTATAGTGTTTGTGTCCAGAGATTGGCAAAACCACAAAATCAAATACACTTGAAAATGCAAGTTTTACTCAATCTACAAAAATTGATACCCACGAAAATAAATTTATTCACTGTATTAAACAATATTAGCAGTTATAACTTTTTACATTTCAGAAAATCAGTTAAAGTCCTCCAATTTTTTTTATTTTTTTTTTACTTGATAAAAAATATGAGAGATAAACATTTGGTTGTTTCTATTTTATCTTACAAAATATTTAGATTTTAAAGGAATGAGGATTTAACTCCTGCATTGTGTTACCACTAAAAGTTATTCTTTTAAAAACTCAACTGGTTACCACAGAAATCCTCTCTTCCGTGGGATAAACACCTATATAGGCAATATTATGACTCACTTACATTGTACAAAAAAGGATTGGTCTTCTACAATTACTTAAAATTTCATAGCGCCTGTCTTGTGTCTAATGTATGTTTTAAAAGGATTAGCCCTTATGCAGGTTTTGTGAAAAGATGTTTTGGTACTACTTGTATTGTTGAATGATATAGATTAATTCGCCTTTTCAGAATCTAAAGGACTATGGGTAATTTCATTGTTTGTACACCAAAATGAAAATAACGTTATGTCATTGGTTAAGTTTCCATTGTTTAGAACGTTTTAAACCATTCACAATGTTTTGGGGTACGTTTTTGGAAAATGACGCGTCAGCGGCATTGTTCCAATACCATTGACCAGAACAACAGGAAGTCGATTATTGCCTCCGCCTACCGCACTCGGTTTCATATTTACTATTTTACAAACTAACTGGTATCTGCTTGTATTCTGCTACACTCAAACAAAGTGTTGTAGTCGGAAGGGAACCAGTTTACATTCTTTATTGTATTTACAACAAAAATGTTGACCTGTCCATAGGAAGGCTTGTATAGTCCGCGCTTTTATTCTCCAAAATTGGACCTTCCAGTGGGGATGCGGACTATATAGTACAATTAGCAAGAAATAAGAGAACAAGTTCAATATTCACGGCGAGGTGATTTGTTTACGTTCCGCCATCTTTGTTATTGATATTGTAGAGGGCGCTCTCATGATTTTTCAAACTTATAATTATACCCCCGCTTTAAAAAAGGGGGGGTATACTGTTTTACCTCTGTCTGTCAGTCCGTCCGTCCGTCAGTCCGTCCATCAGTCCGTCCGTCCGTCCGTCCGTCAGTCCGTCAGTCAGTCCGTCCCATGAAACTTTCGTCACATTTTTCTCAGGAACTACACATCCACCCTTTCTGTAATTTGGTATCAACATTTATATATGTCAGCCATACCGTGTGATGCGTTTTCAGATTCATCACTTGACAACTTCCTGTTTACCGAACACTTGTCTGATTTTACACATGATAGCCAAGTTGAAAATTTTCGTCACATTTTTCTAAGGAACTACAATACAAGGATTTCTGAAATTTGGTTTCAGGATTTATATAAGTCAGCTATACCGTGTGATGCGTTTTCAGATTCATCACTCGACAACTTCCTGTTTACCGAACACTTGTATGATTTTACACATGATAGCCAAGTTGAAAATTTTCGTCACATTTTTCTCAGGAACTACAATACAAGGATTTCTGAAATTTGGTTTCAGGATTTATATAAGTCAGGTATACCGTGTGATGCGTTTTCAGATTCATCACTAGACAACTTCCTGTTTACCGAACACTTGTATGATTTTACACATGATAACCAAGTTAAAAATTTTCGTCACATTTTTCTCAGGAACTACAATACAAGGATTTCTGAAATTTGGTTTCAGGATTTTTATAAGTAAACTATACCGTGTGATGCGTTTTCAGATTCATCACTCGACAACTTCCTGTTTACCGAACACTTCCATATTTTTACACTATTAATATTATCCACTTGCGGCGGGGGTATCATCAGTGAGCAGTAGCTCGCAGTTTCACTTGTTTTAACTCATCCATATTAATAAGTTATTTCTATTTAATATCAAATTAAAAGTGATAAATATAAAAACTAAACCTTTCATTACAAATTTCTCCTTTCGGTTCAATGCATTTAGAATTTGTAAACTACAAAACGTAATCGGTTATTGTTCATTCCGTTTTGGTGTTTCATACCGACTTAAATGGTTTGTATAAACTTAAGACCCTTCAAACATTAATGTGATAGGAATATTAAAGACTGTTTTACAAAAGGATAGAACTGTTTTATTTTCAAAGTCGTATTATAGTGATATCTGTCATGTACGGATTTCGACTCTCACCGGTTAATTTCTTCTTTTACACGTGCTTTTTAAACTTCCTTTCAAGACATCGCAAAGTTCAAAATTGTTTTTAGGTGAATTAAACTTATTTTAACAATCATGAAGCGTTCTAGAATCATTTTAAAGCAGTTTCTACTTCTGTTTGATGATCGAAAACAGGGTGTCATAAGAAAATACCGCAAACGATCGCAGAGGATTTGAAATGTACAACTCAAATCGGCACCTGGTTAAATCGGCATCTAGTCAAATCGGCACCTATTTGAACTCAATTCGGCATCCAATAATATTTGTTATAATATTTTCTATTCAATTAATTAATAACTTTTACCAAGTACATAGTTAATATGTTGTTGTGTATAAAGGAAAACAACGAAGCCCTTACCCAAGCTGTTGTTTTAACAATGAGACAATTAGAAAAATAAAATGGAAAACTACGAGTACCTTTCAATAAATCAAACTTTCATGCCAAATAATAGCAAATTTAAGGTGTTCTTTTTCAGGAAAGTTTAAACAGCATTAAGCCAACACTCCTGTAAAATGCTCAACTGGTTAAAAAATGCATAACAAAATATCCAATACCGTTAATTCCTAAATATACCTCATATATATAATTAAAAATACATGTTCCAGACCATATGAGTATTTGGACCGCACGCGTACGGTCTGGACTGTATACGTATAATCGTACGGTCCCACCATACGCGTACTGTCGGACCGTATGAGTAGACGCGTATGGTCCAGTACAAGCTAACCATTTATCACAATCTTTATTTTTAGTTTTATAAATTGTGTTCATTACAATTACTTTTAGATGGATAAATTGAACAATTGAAATTAAATATTTGTTTAATTGTATATCTGAATCCTATTTTGGTACTCTCGCCCAAGGTGACACTTACTACCACAATTAATGATATATTTTTTACATTTACATGTTTGCAGTTCATTCATGTTCCTTTGCATTTGCATTATTTTGTAAAGTTTCTAATATTCTAAAATTGTCGTCCCACATCATGTTAATTTCCGATATCGTAAATTTCTATGATCATAATTCAATTAATGTATTACTGATCGACATGCTAAATACAAGATATTAACAGATTTAATAAGCGTGAATTTTTGTATTAGTTAAAAAATAAAGTTTTTATTCCAATTACAATTGGAACTTTTCCATATTAATTTGAGAGTTAAGTTATGTTGATCTGTACATGAACTTTACATGCATTTGTAACTTATAAACTTGAGCAACTTCTTAACGATATTAATCAGACCGTATGCATACGGTTCGACCGTATGAGTATTTTGAAAAAGTACGCATACGGTCCAGACCGTACATGTACGGTCCAAATACTCATACGGTCTGGAACATACACATTTAGTTGAGAAAAATAAATATATACAAAATGTACATGAACCCCCAAAAATGTGAAAGTTAATATTTTTGGACAATCCCTTCCTTAGGTATTTAACTCTTTTTGCTTAAATACTATAACAAATCTGGCAACCCCTTTCTTATTTTTACTCTTTTTGCTTAAAATACTGTTAAAAATATATATTTAACATGGGTGACGAATTGAATATATCAGGTGTTGATTTAACCAGGTGCCGATTTGACTATACCGGGTGCCGATTTGAACAGGTGCCAATTTAACCAGGTGCCGGTTTGACTAGAATTCTTAGAAATTACCCGAGTTTCATAAGACCTTTGATAACAGTAACAAAAAGATTATTTAAAATTACCTAAAATTTTCTGGGAGAAGGGGGTTTCGGACTATGTACCAGTGAGAAATATACAAGCCTTTCTACGGTATTTATTTGTACAATTCAGGTAGTCTTGACCTATTCATTTGTCTTAAAAAAATCAGCCAGTTGTCATCTTCACTTCACACACACATATATACGAATATCAATTATATGCTTACGAGACATGTTGCATTGTTAAAATAATTACGGTATGTGAAAATCAAGACTTGCATAAAAAATATCTCAATATTAGAGACAGTGGCGTCATTTTTCCTCAGAGCTTTCAGCTCTTTGATTGAAAATATTCCCCAGAATGAACTTTATTCTAAATAGGCAAATTAATTTCTGTGGCTGAATTTTTCTATTTACATAATTCCTATAAATGATGTCTAATGAAATGAATGAACTAGCAAATACAGGGTCACAATTGATATAGTCAGTTTTAGTTTAAAAATAGCAAAATAGCATGATTATTTTTTTAACTAAATTTCACTATTATGGTAAAACAAAATGAACTACACTATGAAAAATATTGTTATAAATTTCCTCACTTTCTTTTTTTACAGCTTGTGATAAATCTGTAGATATTCAGCCATTGACAGGACAAATGACTTGCCACATATCAGATATCTGTACAGGGGTGGAATGTTGTATAGACGTGGATCCTATAAAAAGATCATTCCATGTGTTTATATTCCTTGATGCCTGTTCTTACAGACTGAGAATAGGAATTGAAAAATATGAAATAGATATTTCCTTGTTTGATTATGAATTTGGTAATTATTTATTTTGATTGCTAGATATTGTTTTTGCAGAAGAAAAAAGTATTTTTATATGTTTTTAAGCTGACATCTTTGCATCATAGCGTGCTCTAGGAGGTGAACATGGCAAAGAAGTGGCTTTTTCGTCCCTCATGTTTTTCCTGATCCCCAAATGGGTTATCGTGTTGCCCAGGAAATATGAATGTTGGTCTAATAATGCATAATTTTGAATGATCGGATAAAGTTGATGCTAGAAAACTTTTTGATTTATAAGAAAAAATAATAAACGTAGACGAGACAAGATCAGCAAATAAGTACTATTTACCTAGATAGTTTTTTTTTATCGGAGTGATTACCTTTAAAAACTGAAGATAACATTAAACAGAATTTTTTTTATCAGCAGTACAAGATCAACGAAAAAAAATAAAATAGTTGTCATGAATTTTAATCTAGTCCACATTGTTGAAGACCAAGGTGAGAGGCTCTTCAGAGTGTCTAGTTATTTACTGTATGCTGTTACCAAAAAAGGGATATAATATATTATTTAAATGTATATGATTGTAGGTATTGTAGAACAGTTCAAGTTAACATCACTATTCACTATCACGTAAGTGATGTCTTGTAACTCTACTTTTCAACCTATTAAGATTGATTTGCTTTATCTGACATTCTGCTAATTGATGTCTTATTCTTCACATACAAAACATACAGTCAGAACCATTATTTGACTATAAAAGTATTTCATTTTGAATTTCTGTAAAATGTTTAAAATGAAACTAAAGAGAAATGTTTTTTAAAAGGGGAGATAACTCAGAAAATCTGAAAATGTTTCAGTTAGAATCTTGTATCTTAATTGAAATAAGAAAGCTGCAATGAAAACAATTCCATTGTAAGTAGTTTTAAATCTGTTTTTAGAAGAAATAAAAAAAGTTATGTTAAAGAGGTGATAACTCAGATAATTTAAAAAGTTTCAGTAAGAATCTTGTATCTTAAATATTCAAGAAATCTTCAATGAAAACAATTCCATTGAAAGAAGTTTTAAATCTGTTTTAAAAACGATTTTTTTCCTAACAGCTATTCAATCTACAATCTTCTTGATGATGATGTTTTCCTTGTGAATATGAATGTGAGTGTATGCCTGGAAAGCAATGAATGTTTGATACAGCAAATTGTTCTTCAAGACGTGTATCTACCAAAGACCTTCTGTAAATATAGCTCCAGTTCATCAGGTATAAAAAAGCACAGATCTATATATTACATATGTTCTTAATAAACTGTTTTTAAAAATAAAATTGAGAATGGAAATGGGGAATGTGTCAAAGAGACAACAACCCGACCAAATAAAAAACAAAAATGCATGAATAAATCAGGATCCTATGGAGAGTTTTTTTGTTTAAACAGTTCGTTGTCTGGCTGTTAGCATCCACACATGAATGAAATTCACAATGAAATTATATTTGATAGTCTTGTTTTTTATGAGAAAGTTGAAAAAATATAGAATTTGCCAGAATTTTCCCACATGATAAATTCTTATACAAATGATTTGTCAGTAATACAAATTTCTGTATCACATCTGCAATGAAGACATTTTATGTTACAGGATTTTCTGTGAGCAGTTTCCTTGGTAACAAAGGACTGTCCATCAGTGACAATCTAAATGACATTGTCATAACTCAGATCATGAACTGTTTGGGTATAACAGATAATCTACAAAGTCCACAGTGTGTGGTGGGAGGAAGCACCTGGGTGAATGGTAAGAAGAAAACATAATTTTGGATTCAGTTAAATGTTTTCATAATTTTTTTTTGTTTCATTATTTTTTTTAGCTTAATCTTGTCAGAGCAATCTTTTGTATTTACATGCACTTACAAATGTACCATCACTATGTTACTTTTCTAATATGACCTTTTGAAAATATAATTTTTTCATATTATTAATTAAAAACAAGTACTGCTTCTAGGTTTGAGAAAGACATCTAATTATTTTTATGTGACCAACTCACAACTCTTACTTATCTTAAGTGCTTCTGTTTTGATGATAAATTTTTTTTTTTTTATATTGGAACCTGGAAATAATATATAAAACATGTGTTATGAACAAATGTTTTATAGATGATTGTTTACACTTTTTAGTTTGCATATGATGTTAAGGGTTGGTCAATTATAACTTGAGATAAAAACAATTTGCAATGCTAAAAACTATTTTAAGAATATTGGGTTTTTTTCAGAGTGTCCCCATTCTGTACAGTTACCGCAATTATCAGGACTTATTTCTTGCAAACTCATGAAGAGTTGTACAACTGTTGATTGCTGCTTTAATGTGGACTTTCTGAAGAGAAATTTTCATGTTCAGATGGATATTGATTATTGCAATAGAAACATTATTTTTATGATTGAAAAGCTGAAATTTGAATATTCATTACTTAACTTCCAGTGGGGTAAGTTTTATTATACCAAAGTTTTGTTAGGGCTCACCTGATTAATCAGAACAAGGCGTATTGTAATCAACTTGTCTGTCACAAATTGTTTTAGGTCCCTATCGGCTAAAAAGCATAGAGTTGGGTAATGAAACTTGACGGAATTATTCACTTCTACTAGAAGATATGTCACATACAAGGAGGAAGACACTACAGAGAAAATCATTAATTAAAAATTTAGTTTAACTTAGACATCCCTGTGCATTATTACAAAAATCCTATCCACTCTGGTAATACTTTAAAACTCCATCAGTTGTGGAAATGACGTTTGCCAAGATTTTTCGCCACAAGTAAAAGGTGTGTTGCATACAAGGAAGAAAACCCTACAGTGAGAGTCATTTTCAAAATATTAAGTTCAACATTATTCCTCTGTATATGTACACAATTTTTTTAGCTCCTTATTTGTAAAAATTCATCTTCCCATAGATATAAGCTGTAAGATGAAATAATGCATCCATATCCTACCAAAATTCTTAAAATATTAATAGAGATATAAAATGCAGTCTACTCTTACAAGTATAAAATGAGAACTGTATTTCATTAAATAAGTTATAAGTTGATATTGTCAGAAAGTGATGTCTTAGAAATAGAACTGTAATTTTGAAAAAAAATGTGTGACAAATATTTCAGATTCTTGTTTTTTTACAGGTGTTAAAGACACATTAAAACTAGGATCAGCTTTAAACTTAGAGTAAGTAATATTTTATTTCTATGAAATTTCAAAAATATGAAAAGTTGACTATACAGAAATATAAAAAAAAGGAAATTGTGATCCATGGGGATAAGTGACCAAGTCAAAGACAGGTGTACAGATGTACAAATTAAGATGTATCAAAAAGAAAGCACAAACAACTGAAACCATGAACAATACAATTCCTTATCAAAACCTGGTTGATAACAGGATCCTGAATGGTAAGCATGTCCTATTTTGCATGTAAAAATAATCATTGCAAAAGTTTGGTCTTGTGTCAATTTAAGTAAGGGTCCTAATTGCTGAAAGAAGGTGATGCAATTAGGACAGTATTTATTACTTTCTGAAATAAACAAATACTTTGTTCCAAAAATATTATAGTCTTTAGAACTTTTTTTTGTCTCGCTTGACAGAGTCAAAAAGCAAGACATAGGTATGCTGTTTCCGGCGTCAGCGGCGCCAACAATATATTAGTTTGTGATTAGGTCTAGTTTATAATGAACCACTGGTGGTAAGTCAAAGATATTTGGTATGAAGTTGTATTAGTATTGGCACATCTCATTACCATGGAGATTATTTGGCCTCGCCCTCTCTGTTATGGTATCTGGACTTATTTTTTTATGTACTAGTTTGTGATTGGGTCAGTTCATGAGGAACCACTAGTGGTAAGTTAATGTTAGTTGGTATGCAGTTGTATAAGCATTAGTACAATGTATATCTCATTTCCATGGAGATTATTTGACCCTGTCCCCTTAGTTATGGTCTAGATCTGTTGACTTTTAAATTTTTGCTTAGTTTTCAAGTATTAATTTGTGATTAGGTCAGTTTATGGGGAACCACTAATGGTAAGTTAATGATAATTGGTCTGAAGTTGCATAATCATTGGCATATCTCATTTCCATGGAAATTATTCGGCCACACCCCCTCAGTCATGGTCTATTGATTTTGAAACTTTTGCCTAGTTTTCATGTATTAGTTTTTGATTAGGTGGGTTTATGGGGAACTGCTAGTGGTAGATCAATGATATTTGGTATGCAGTTGTATTAGCATTGGCACATCTCATTTCCATGGTGATTATTTGACCCTGTCCCCTCAGATATGATTTATTGACTTTGAAATTTTGCTTTGTTTACATTTGCACATCTCATTTCTATAGAGATGTTTTAGCCATGTACCTTCAGTCATGGTTCATTGACTTTGAATATTTGCAAAACTTACATGTTAAAGTGTTGCTATTTTGATTTCAAAATTTGCATTATGGAAATTATAAAAAAGCAAGACATATCTCTGTGATAACAGTTTATTATTCAATTTCAGTTACACTTTGGATGATTCAGAAGATGCAAATGAGTTCAGAGTCGATCTAAATGTCAGTGTGCAGTTTAATCCAGGGGAGAAAATGTTCCAATGGATAGTATTGACAAATACAATTCTTCCAAAGATACCATGTGATTTCAACACAGATTTTGACATAACAGGTACAAGATACGTTTTATGTATAGTATGTCATAATTATTAAATCTTTATATAGTATGGCCACTGGATGTTAAGCAAGCAAACATCAATTTATATAGCATAATATAAATACATGGCAATTTTATTCTCAATTTTTATATGCACACAGTTGCAACCTCTCAGTATTACTAACCCTGTATATATTGAATTTGGTCACAAGATTACTGTGTAACTTATGATATCCCAACTGAAGCCCTAATAACGATTGTATTATGCTGGCATGTCCTGATTTTAGCATACCGGTAAACTATGTTTCTGATCTTCAAGTTTGTTCACAAGGGATGTGTGCTCATATCCCAAATCTAGCTTATCAATCAAATTTCATGATTAGTCTGGGTGTTTTACTCAGTATAATATATGGTCATAATGTATATGTGCATATCTTTAAGGAGAGTAAGTAATAACATATATATAAAAAAAATACTGATTGTTTTCTTCAGGATTTTCCCTACAGACCTGGCTTCAGGAAGTTAATGTTACATCAGAAAAACATCTGTCAAAAATAATGATTATTCAGTTATTTCAAGTGCTTGGTATTGGTAGGCTTATAGATGAAGAATCATGTCAGAGATCTGGTGCAAAGTACAGTCCAGCTATAAATGGTTGGAAGAATTGTAAGTATTGAAAATCATCTTCTGTGAAAAAGATTTGAATATTTTATATTAATTTTAAAACAGTGAAGTTGGAGTGTTTGGAATTAGGAATTATTGTCATTGTTTTGGATTTTGGTAAAACTATATCCCACACTTGAGTTCTTTAAATGTAATAAGATAAGCTAACACATTCCCCATTTTCATTCTTAATTTTAATGATAGATTTTTCTCCGAATTTTCCAAGAATGTTTATCTTTTGTTGGCATTGCAAGACCTTTGTCTTTCAGGCACATACATTTATCAGTTGTACTTTAACATCATTGTTTACTGTTTGTAAGGCTTGTGGCACTATATTTATGCATGCTGCACACATCATTCATGCTTAGTTTCCAAAAGTTAGGACGTTCAGTCAAAGATATGGAATCATCATATTTTATATGAAAAAGGCAATATAGTTCTACTCTTGTTTTCCTAAGGAAATACATTAGTAGTAAAGCTCTACTGTGGTTGTATTGATCGATTTTTTCTTTTTCAGCATGTTCACTAGATGTATCTTTGACACCACTACTTGGTCCTATATCTTGTATGATTCCCTCTCACTGTACTTCCGTGGATTGTTGTATTGATGTAGATTTTCTGGACAGATCATTTAATTCCTTCCTGGATGTGAACACGTGCACCAATGTCATGACAGTAGGAATAGAAAAACTTGTAATAGATCCAATAAGTTTGTTGAACTATACATTTGGTAAGTTTTCTAAAGTGATTATAGTCTCAAAACAATTATTTGGAATAACCTGTAGTAAGAATCCTGTTGAGATTGAAAATTTCAGAAGACAAATACTGTCTTTTTAGAAATTAATGGAAGACAAATTGTCCTGAGATCACATTAATTACACACACATTTTTATTCACTTTTCAAAATTAGCAGTAATAAATGCACGCAATAGTTTCAGAATTTTCATTTAATGAAACTTTTAGGTAACTTTTTGAGTTTGCAACCCCACTTTATCATTGTTGAAATTTATTAATGTCAATTTTTTTTTTTCATTCAGCCACTGTAATATAAAACTTTTTTTTATTATTTTTCATCAGGTAAAACAGAGCATTTCAATTTGAAAGGAGTATTGAGAATAACGTATGTATTGTTATAAAGAAAAATGAATTAAAGCAAGAAAGCACAATAAAAATCCTAAGCTGCCTATTTCTTTGAAAAAAAAATACATGATCAGTTTATTGTTTGTATTGTATTATAAATATTAATTTTTGAATCCTACTGATGCAGTTTATTAATGATCATTACTCAAAATTTCAAGTTTCAAAATGATGTGTACATACATATAAAACAATATGTTTAAAAGCACATAAGTAGTAAAAATATTGTATATCAAACATTTTAACTCATTTACAGTTTCTGTTGTCGATTTCAAATTTATTCAGAAGTCTACTCAAATATTTTAGATACAAGATTGATGATCTACAAGAGGAAAGGAAGTTAGTTGTCAACATGAATCTCAGTGTATGTTTTGAGTGGTCTGGTTCCTGTTTGTATGATGTTATTGTGTTCCAGGATACTGTCATGCCTAAACCTCTCTGTGACTGGGAAGCAGATTCATACTTCACAAAAGGTTGATTATCACACATTGTAATATTATTTCAATACTATTATAAAGTATGGTATCTTTTTATGCCCCACCTACCATAGTAGAGGGGCATTATGTTTTCTGTTCTGTGCGTCCTTTCGTCCGTCTGTTCGTCGTACTGTTGTACCGTCTGTCTGTTTTTGGTGGAGGTAGTTTTTGTTGAAGTTGGAAGTCCAATCAACCTGAAACTTAGTATACATGTTCCTTATGATATGATCTTTCTAATTTTAATGCAATATTAGAGTTCTGACCCCAATTTCACGGTCCACTGAACATAGAAAATGATAGTGCGAGTGGGGCATCTGTGTACTGGGGACACATTCTTGTTTAAGCATTTGTTATATGAAGAAAAATTTATTTGGTAACATTAAAAAGAAAATTTATTGGGGATAACATATCAATTTTTTAGAAAAATCTATGGTTTGCATTGGTTGTGGAAATATTACAATTCAAAGACAACTTCAAGGACTGATTTCATTGATTTTACCTCTTTCTATATAGATGTGCAATTTTTTTCAAAAGTTTGTTGTTATGTCATATTTTAAAATTTAAATAAGTGTGGACACAGATCAGTGTGGAAAATGTTTAGATGCTTGACAGTGTTTTCTGACAAAAAGAGTTCTCTGTTTTTCCCCATAGGGATCTATACAAAGTGACAGCCAATTTGTACCAACCACTAAAAAAATAAGCGTTTTTATTTGGTATTTAGTTTTAATGTTCAAGATTGTCATGAAGAGACATCTAATGTCCTTTTAGCTGATGGTTTATTTTTTACTTATACCCCATATCTCCTATAAGGTATACTTTATGCAGTGTTTCTATAATACTTTTTTTTTTAAATACAAATTCAAGTTTCATCTATTTTATTGCAGATTTTTCTTTGGAGAAATTTCTAGTTGAAGAAGGAGTAAATGCAAATGACATCTTGCCTAATGTCATTGCTGGCAAGATGATGGAACAGTTAGGACTTTTATCCTATCTTAACAGTGACTCTTGTGGCCTGGAATATGAGAGTGGTAAAGATGGGTGGATTAAAGGTATTTTCTGCTTTAATAATGTTTGTATATATTTTTTTATGGAAAAACTTTTACAGATAGGATGCCGACACACCATGAAATACCAGGAAATAACCAGTATATCATAAGAAATATTTATTTTCGGGGTAATATGCATGCTGCAAAGTGTTATTACAAGTTTATTCATCTCAATACATTTTTCTATTGTCCTTCTTTACACCTATATCACCCTCCTCAGTCGCTACATAATTCTTTTATCACGGCTTTTAGATGAGAGCAGGCATTATCAGCGATGTCACCATGTCTGAGGAGAAGTTATCAGTGACATCAGAATGTGAGAGGAGGTGTTATCAAGCATGCTTTCCTTAAGTATAAAACTGTTGTATGGAAGGGAAAACGATCAGTAAAAGAACGATAAACAGATAAATCAGGTTTTCTTCGTATAGATATCTTAAAATATACGCCCTCAATACAATGTGAATCTTTCCAAACAGGTTCACATTGTAGCTCACGGCTGATATTTTACAATATTAAGGTGTAGAAAACACGATAATCTATACTTATACATATAATGCAGCTTTATTTAATATTGGAGGAGTAAAATTTTGTAGAAAAAACTTGCATTCACTTGTGTCTATCCTCTTCACAAATTTTGTCACATACTTCTCCCCACTTCTAAACACAATGAGTTCATTTGGAATATTCAGTTTGACAACAATGAGTTGTAACATGGGGTACTTTAATGTTTGTGAGACACCTACTTCCTACTTTTAGGAACTTGCAGTTTGGGATGCTCAATTTCTGACATTGACTTTTAATCCAAATTGTCAATTCATCATTTGATCTAAATCAGATTCTTAACCATTTTTGTTAATATTTGATTTTATTTTCAGGTTGTTTTGAGGATGTTGTATTACCAGACTTACCAACTGATGCCAAATGCAACATTCTTCCATCTTGTTTAGGCATTGATTGTTGTTTAGGTGTAGATTTCTTGGAGCACAAATTCAAAGCTTCATTTGAACTTGATGTATGCAGTCATCAGTTACATATGCAGATTGAAAGATATCAGAAGACATTGAATTTGATAGATTATAAATATGGTATATAAATAAACTGGTATTCTAAGTTTTGATTGCATTATTTTTTTGCAGTATTTCCTGAAGTTGAAAAAAATAAACTTAAATTTGTGTCAATTGTATAACAATTACAATGATAAATGCATGCACAAATTTTTTAACCATAAGTAAAACGATTATATTGCAACGATTACAAATGAATATGGAGAAATAAGATTATAGCCCTGCCTTGGTTGACATTTGCTATCAGCGTTCTCAGCTCAAATTAGGTTGTCTCACTTGTCTGTTACCTTCTAAACTGATCATGACGTAATATTTCTTATCCACTGTTTTTTTTGCAATCCTCTTTTATCCACTTATTAATTTAATTAAATCAATCAAAGATGAACCATTGGTGAAAAATTTGTTCACCTCTCTTCTTAACATCTTGTATAAAGTGTACTGCTGTATGCTAATCATGTATTTATTCTGTAAATCTGGCCAAATGCTTATCCGCTCTGACACTATTTATCTTCTCTTTTCAGGATCCATACAGAAATTAAGCTTCATGAATGTTGTAAAAATTGAGTAAGTTTTTGTATGCAGAATTATAGCTTTTAAAAGGATTCTGTTTGTATATGAACTGAAACAGTTAAATAGGTTCTTGCATGAGATATTTGAAGCATGTTTCATTAAGACCCTGAAATAGCAATTTTCAGATTAATTTCCTCAAGGTTATCCTTTAATGTCTTTTCTTTCAACTGACATTAGTTCAATTTAAATTCTATCAAGACATCTATAAGGATGATTATCATAATTGGCCTTGTGAAGACCACACTGGTACATTGTCCTTTTATTTATATGCCCCACCTACGAAAGTAGCGAGCATTATGTTTTCTGGTCTGTGGGTCCGCTCGTCCGTCTGTTCGTTTGTTCATCCGTTCATTGGTCTGTTTGTCCGTTCGTTCGTTCGTCCCACTTCAGGTTAAAGTTTTTGATACATCAACTTGAAATTTAAGTTAGTACAAATGTTCCTTGTGATATGATCTTTCTAATTTTAATTCCAAATTAAAGTTTAGACCCCAATTTCACGGTCCACTGAACATAGAAAATGATAAGGCGAGTGGGGCATCCGTGTACGATGGACACATTCTTGTTTATGAAATAATTGTAGTGTTAGTTACTTCTTTAAGACTTCCAGCATAAATTCAATTATGATCAATTAAGTAGATGAGAAAATTTAGTGTGACTTCATTTGTTTTTTCCTTCTAGGTACATAGTGGAAGATCTTGTCTCTGAGAAAAAGTTCCAGATCAATTTGAATATCAGTCTTTGTTTTGAAACTTCCAAAGACTGTTTGACAACTGTTCATGTTTTAAAGGATACACAATTACCAAAAGTGTATTGTGACTGGGGAACTGGTTACCCACAAGGTAATATCTCTTTGTATTTGCCCTTCTAATAAACATGCTACAATTTGCACATAACAGTATAATGATATAATAACCTATGTTTGACAACATATATTAATGTTTATGATTTGATGAAAATAGAAGATACAATACAAATTCATGATTTGGTTATTGTTAAGAAATACCTTAAAAAAAAAAAAAAAAAAAATAGTAATACTTTTGAAAATTAATGTCAAGAAATCATTGGATACACTATGGTGGAAAATGTTTTAATACTTTTCATTTAATTATTTGTTTGTAGATGTTTCTCTGACATCATTGTTTAAGCAGACACCAGAGATAATAACAGATGTATTACCAGCACCAGTCATTGAAAACATCTTGACCAAACTTGGAATTGAAGAGTTTCTGCTTTCATCATCCTGCACTAGAACCACATTCCCATTTTCTAAGCACAATTCCTTAACAAACAGTGAGTCAACTTTTCTTTTTAAATCCACTTTTCAGTTATAAAACTGTACTCAAAAGGAATTATCTAGATTTCAAACCAAATAAAACCAGTGTGCTGTTTAAGATACCCTAATTCTATTGTAAATAATCAACTAAGGAGTATTTGCAGAATACTACCATTTGTCTTACATAAAAGGGATAATTGAAATAGTAAAGCAGAGATTTAAGATTAATAATTTTTTTGTATAGATTTGTTTGTACAAGGAAACAACCCTTGGTCAGACCTGCTTCTCTCAATCATACTTTCTTATCTCAGTCAGACAGACCATACCTGTCAACCTGTGATTATGAAAATGCAGGTCATGACCTGCATTGAAGAATCAAATCTCAGGTCATAATGCGTACAAACTATTTCGATGCTGAATTTCAGTATTTAGGGTACATTTTTCTTATAATTTAAATCAAAGTTACCAAAACATCAATACATGTTCACTTGGTTAAGTAATTTTAATCTTATTAAGAAATTATTATTATTCCATTGCACTTTTAATAGATTTTGATAAATTTGTGTAACACAGTCTTATGTTCTCTACTTATTGTGATGATGTAATTCAACCTCAAACATCAAATATCAGGATGTATTTATCAAAAGTAATTTTAAAATGTTCGAAACTGGCTATTCAGCCTTAAACACACTATCATAATCTTTCATTGAAATTAGACTATAATTAAATATAGTAATACAGTTAAAGGAAGTATAGATGAACAAAATAATTTTCATCTTCTTTTTAAAAATTGTATAAAGGGATAAAAATAACGAAAAGCTATATTTCAATATGTATTTGAATTTTATTTTTTTGAAATTTAATCTTTTTTACCAAAAAAACGTAAATATAAGGAATAATTTTGAAGAGCCTCTTTTGAATGGTGACAAAAGAGGGGAAGTAACTCTAGTTGAAATATGTTTGTAAAACAACAGTACGTGCAATTTATTTATGACCTAAAGCTAAGGTAATTGGTGTTAATTAACAGTGTGTTTGACACCAAAGCTGTCAAGTGAAGCCATGCACTTAATGGGTCACTTAATTTGACAGTTTACACAGCAAGATGAACTTCCTGTTCATTGAAGAATTACGAATTTGCCGGTATTTTAAAGGAATATTACTTATGGAATCAATCTCAAGGCTAAGAAATACAGGTGAAAACGGGTCATTTTCGAAATTCCAGGGTTATTCAATGACCCGTCTGGTGTCCAAGGTGATCCCTCAGAATTGTGAAATCTCAGGTCACACTGCAGAATACGGGTCAGTTGACAGGTATGAGTCAGACATGCTTACTTCTAGCCCAATGATTTAATATTTTTTCATTTAAATAAAATTATTTGTTTTAGATTGTTCAAAGTTAGTTGATTTGCCAAATTTACCATTAGACGTATCTTGTCATATTCCTGAATCCTGCATGGCTGCTCAGTGTTGCATTGATGTTACACCTATCAATAAAACCATTAGTGTAAACATTTCACTAGATCCATGTGTGTATGAAATTGAAATTGCAATAGAGGCATTGCATGTTAAAAAGTCCCTTTTGACATATGTATGGGGAGAAGAGGAGACATTCTCTTTACAAGGAGGAATCAAATTAAAGTAAGTTCAATTGTATGGATTTTTTTAGTTCATGTGTTTAGAATGATCAAACTCTACTAGCAAAAAGAAAGAATGTTATCTTTTGACCTCAGTTTTTTGGGGTTTATTTACCTATGTTTAATTTCATTCCTCAGTCATCTTTTATCAAAAAGACTTTTACCGTATTAATTAGTTAATGCTAATTTAGCAAGCCAAACATTTCAGCGTGCCAGCTATTGAGAAATATCATTTTATTATAGTATGCTAAGCAATTTTTTGTAAGTTTAGCTATTTTTGTTGTTGGACAGTTTTGTGCATGTTTCCAACAGTTTTATTGCATAATTTTTTTCACTAAAGAATTAAGCTCCAAGAATAGAACTAGGAGATAAAACTTCAGCACGCTTTCATATTATTATTATGCTTATAGTTTTTTGTAAACGGTTATTTTATAACGATACATGTTCCTTGAAGGTACAAAGTTTTTGATCTAGCAGAGGACAGGATGTATATTGTTGACTTGAAGTTTGAGCTGTGTTTGGAATATACACACCCAAATGACTGTATCTGGAATATAAGCATCTTTGATAAACAGAAATTTCCAAAGCCATTGTGCAACTGGGATGAAGGATTTTATATTCCAGGTGTGGAATAAGTTCTTTACTTTTAAGTATTTTAGTCACAAATTTGTATAATTTGTATAATGATTAATGGTAACAGAACATTTTTTATCTTTGGTTCACTAGGATAATGGTAACAGAATTTCTTTTGCCGAAAGAAAGCAAAGTATTGGTTTAAATGCTTATAGCAACTACAAATCTAATTGTGGAAAATATTGCAGTATAGTTAATTTTGTAGTTGTTATATTACATTAAGATGATGCTTTCAAAATTTGATAATTAAAAAAGTTGATTGGTTGGCAATGTTAAAACTAGTTTAAATTATTCACAAAAATGCTTAGCTAGCATCTGCTTTGGAAAAGAAAAATATCAGAAATGTTAAGAATAATGTACATTCAGTTTGATTGGGAGATGCAACAATTTTGAAAAGAAAAACATTAGGAAAAACAAAGCAGCCTAGGTTTCATTGTTGTCTTTCTAAGAGAAAAAATTGATGCTCTAGATAATATACTGAGTTAAATTTTAGGATTCTCCTTGAATAAGTGGCTATCTGATAACACATATGACAACAATGCAACACTAGATGAATATATGGTAGCACAATTAATGGAAGAAATGAGACTAAGGCCATATCTAAAGGACCCACAATGTAACAGAGCATCGTACTTTAACATCACACAAAATGGATGGAATATCAGTAATGGTATGTTTTTATTAGATTTAAATTTTTTAAACCATTACTTTCCATAGTACTCAATGAGCTTTTGTCATTACTTTGCATTTCTTTTTTGGTCTTTTATGGTATATAATTTCGATGTAATAGAGCCTTTTTGTGCTGTTGAGGTGTAAAGTAATACTGTAAATTCAGAAATTATTGCATGCATTTATTATTGTGATTTTGTCTGTTTAGACTTAAACGCGATTTTAATTTTTACTATTTTGAGATAAATCCTGTTTAATTCATATAAAATATTTCAAAATGCCAGTTTAAATTATTGCGTTTCCAACTCTGTCGCATATTTCGCAATTTTAAAAACCTCGCAATAATTTCTGAATTTAAAGTAACCAATTCATCAAACCACTAATTGATTACACCATTGCTTTCTTTGTATAATTCACCAATTTTGGGCATTCAATTGTCTAAAACTCGAAAGAAGTAACAGTTATTTTGTGTCGAATCAATATCTTTAAGCTTTTCAAAAAAATCTAACAGATATGCTCATGCATATATAAGCAGACTCATAACCAGAATGAGGGAGTGTAAAATCAGTTGCTTCTGATCTGAGAAACAATCAACATAGGCCCTTTTATTTTGAGGTTAATTTCTTATAAGTTTCTTATTTTCAAAATGAAACTTTAGCAAGGATTTAACAGTGATCCCAGATCATTATTTTTAATAACTGATCATATGGGTAACTTAGCTAAGGGTCAAATTTAAGGTTGCATGAATACATATGGCAGTGCGATTTAAATGAGGTTAATTACTGTCTTGCAAGTCCCTTTTTCATCACTGAAGCTACAGAGCCAGCAAAAACTTTTTGTGTCGGATATGAATTGTTTGCAATGAGTTTCTAAAAAAGGTTTGAAACATTATGAAAGAAACAAAAACTATACATTACTTATTCTTCTTATGTTTTTTTCTGTCTTTATAATCATGATTACTTTAATTTCAGGATGTGAAGCCGGAGCAATCATGGATTTGCCATCGCTGCAGTCAAGACTATCATGTCATATCACAAACAGCTGTATGGGAGTTGATTGTTGCATGGATGTACAGAAACTTGGTCTCTCTCTGAATTTTTATTTGAATTTGGATATATGCAATAACAGATTCACAGTTGGAGTTGAAAACCTAAACAGAACAATATCAATATTGAACATTGAATTTGGAACAATCCACACCTTCTCTTTTATGGGTCTCCTTAAGATAAAGTAAGTGATTTCCGTTTATTATTATTTTAAAAGATGCATTCGAGTATGCCTGTATGCCAATTGTCTTCAACAATTTCAGTAAACAATGGTTAACATGTGATGAATCTAATTGTTGGAGACTTTATAAAAATGAGGAGATAAGGAATAATTGCTATGAGACAATTATCAAATGAGATGGACACAGACATTTTTTAGCAACCATACAGCGTTCAACAATGAGAAAAAACCCATACTGTATTGTCAGCCTTAAAAGGCGCAGACATGAAAATACAAAACATGTATAACATACTGCTTTTGATTCATATACAATTTTATATTACTATATCTATATACAGTCAAACCTGCCTTAACTGTCACCTGCCTAATGCAGTTAGCAGTCACCTCTCTTTTACATGAAATCATTTTGACTTTTAACAGCGATATCATATAACTTGTAACTTTTAGTTTATGAATAACAAGAACTTTTTATGTTATTGAATTGACCAAATTAAAAGGATTTTGTGACAGCAGGTTTATCTCAGCTGTATTGTAATATTAAAACTTTATTTCTTGTTATTTTAGTTACCAGATTTATGATTTCCCAAGTGAAAGTGTATTTGTTGCCAATGTCAACATGAGTTTATGTTTAGAGTCATCTGGATGTATCTTTCAACAAACGGTACTCAGGGATACAAAACTACCAAAACCTCTTTGTGACTTTAGTCAAGGATTTCCTGGTAAAGGTGATTTATGTTCATTAGTTTTACAAAATGTTCTCCCATTATAATTTTTACATAAATAGAAGTATGTTTTTCAGATTTATATTGAATGAGTAATCGATTTTGTACTATTATGTAAGCATTGTTCTAATTTTTATTGTTCTTTTAGGCTACAATGGATGAACCATTTTATCACAAATGTTCAGATATTTCTTGTCTCTGTTTTTTTTTTATAACATGCCTATCTATGGTAGTAGAGGGTGTTATTTTACTGGTCAGCATGTCTGTCTGTTTGTATGTTCTGTGTCAGGTTAAAGTTTGCTTACGGAAGTTTACCATGAGTTCATGCTGACAGCAATTTGAAACTTTGTACACAAATAAAAATGAGGAGATGTGATATGATTGCCAATTAGACATATATCCACCAGAGTTGAAATGCATTGGGCTAAAGCACTTAAGCCAGGATCAGACCAATAAGTCTTGAATAATGATGAGAAGATCCTATACTATATATATGACTATTAAGGGCCCTTACACAAAAAAAAAATGTGAAACAATTCAAGCAAGAAACTAGCATATAACTATTTACAAAAAAAAAAACAAATATGTTTCTTCCAACAGGAACAGATGTTATGGCATTGATAACAAAGTTTCTAGGGGAACTCTAGTGAGGTGGAACACATATATATTGACAACTGAGTTTACTGAAGGTCCTTAATATTTAATGCATGTGGGGTTTTATTGATGAAAATGCTTTTGTTTTTAATGTTGTATAATTTAATTTGTAAATTAAAACTAAATTCTTGTTCTTTTGATTTCAGATTTTTCTTTAACACACTGGTTGGAAAAGCAAGATGTAGTTATTTCAAAAACATTACCAGAGTACACAGTTGACTTATTATTTCATCAGTTGGGAATATCTGGATACTTGAAGGATCCTGGATGTATACAGTCCACAAATAATACTAACAGTTTTGGATGGAATACTTTAGGTATAAGATATTAATTGAGACTGAATAGGCTCCAAAAAAACATCATGAAAATCATTTTATCATAATCTACATGTATAAAAATTCTTTGCTCGAGAGAAATTTATAGGGGTGCTTGATTTACTGGTTTCAACTATAACTTTGCCATACATGCTTATTGGAAATTGGCAATGTTTAAACTTTCTTTAATCAGAGATACAGTTCGGCCTTCAAGAAGACATGGTAATGAAAAAAAAACAATAAATTATTATAATGTGTAGTACTCACTCAATCACATGTTTATTTATTAATTAATTAATCATTCATTAATTGTTAATTAAAAAAGTTCTGTGTAGTTTTTTTCAGTACATGTATTTCAAATTTTCTATATGCTTTGATTATGTCATTTTAGCTTGCTCAGAAAATATATCCCTTCCTCACTTACCAAACTATGTAAGCTGTCATTTACCAAATTACTGTACAGGACTACTATGTTGCATGATGGTACCTCTCCTACAAAGAACATTTGAAACACATGTTTTATTGGATGCTTGTGCCTACAAACTCAGTATTGGAATTGAGAAACTTGTCATCAATGAATCTTTGTTTGATTACACTTTAAATACATGGAAAACTGTATCACTAGGAAATATGATCAGACTTGAGTAAGTTAATACCTTAAATGTAAAATTACGAGAAATCAATTACATTTAAATTGATGTTAAAGAAAAAATCCTTCTATAACTTCCATTTTTAATGCATGAAAACTACATCACTTGATAACATGGTTGACTTGTTAGTAAGCATACATTTAAAAATATTACTATTGATTTAACATGTTTAGTTGCCAGTCAGACTTAAGATTTTTAAGTTTTTTCCTAAATTGAGAATTAAACAACTTTAAAATCTCTTAATTTTTTTTTAAAGCAAATACTTTTTAAATAAATCTTTTTGAAATAGAATTATTTAAAAAAAAATACATACACAATCAGAATGCTAGATACTTGAATTTGATTGTAAGGATATTTTGAAATAGGTTTAAGATAGAAGAAATTAGAGTTGAGAAGATCTACCTGTTTGATGCCAAGATGAGTGTTTGTTTTGAGACCCACGGTGACTGTAGATACAAGTTTGACATTTTGAATGGTGTAAGGATACCAGAACAGCCTTGTTCCTGGTCTGATGATTTTGTAATTCCAGGTCAGCTTACTTTAAAGCTAAAGGACAAATTGAAAGAATTAGTCACATGAAAATATGGAGCTGTGATATGATTGCCAATGAGATGACTTTCCTCCTTAGTTAAATGAAAAGGATGTAAGCAATTTTAGGCAAGTATTCAGCCTTCAAAAATGAGAAAAATCCAAACTGTATTACAAGTTTCATAAAAAAAACCAGACATCTATGGAATATACAAATGTGTTTCTTTAAGAAGGAGAAAATAAAACCTGGTATTTCATGGACATTTTCATAGACATTTAGCAACATATTTTTGAAACCAAGTTTGCTTCTATTCTTATCATGTTGTTCCTTTTGTTTGTGTGAGGAAACATATGAAACTTTTCCTTAGAAGCTTTGGTGTATAATGTTCATTTAAACATTTGCAAGTCTGTCTCATTGAATAGTTACAAAAGCTATCATTGCCCTTTGTGGAGTTTATTCATTGAGATCTTTAGTTATACCCCCGCTTTGAAAAAGGGGGGGTATACTGTTTTACCTCTGTCTGTCCTTCCGTCAGTCCGTCAGTCAGTCCGTCCGTCCCATGAATATTTTTCGTCGCATTTTTCTCAGGAACTACAATACAAGGATTTCTGAAATTTGGTTTCAGGGTTTATTTCAGTCAGCTATACCGTGTGATGCGTTTTCAGATTGATCACTTGACAACTTCCTGTTTACCGAACACTTGTATGATTTTACACATGATAGCCAAGTTGAAAATTTTCGTCACATTTTTTGTCAGGAACTACAATACAAGGATTTCTGAAATTTGGTTTCAGGATTTATATAAGTCAGCTATACCGTGTGATGCGTTTTCAGATTCATCACTCGACAACTTCCTGTTTACCGAACACTTGCATATTTTTACACTATTAATATTATCCACTTGCGGCGGGGGTATCATCAGTGAGCAGTAGCTCGCAGTTTCACTTGTTTTTTCCTTGAAGAGCCAATCATACATTGATTAGTTTACCTGAATAAATAATGTGACTCCCTGTAAATTTGTATTTCAGGTTTTAGAATTGATAACTGGATGAGTGATAAAGGACTTAGTAGTTCCTTGAAGCAGTTACCTCCAATCCTAACATCACAGTTATTGGAAGATCTGGACCTGGCTGATTATCTTTT
The DNA here is from genome assembly GCF_965363235.1 of Mytilus galloprovincialis. Lineage (NCBI taxonomy): Eukaryota > Metazoa > Mollusca > Bivalvia > Mytilida > Mytilidae > Mytilus > Mytilus galloprovincialis. The sequence continues at coordinate 37,856,924 of NC_134850.1, read as the reverse complement.
GAATCCAACATGTGACCAGTCAGCTGATAAATATAAAACTGACCACAACCATGGATGGAACTCAGGTAATAAAAAGAAGGAAAAAGTTACATTTATGTAAGAATGTCTTTTATTGTTAACACACGAAAAGATCAATGAGGACTATATGTTAAATTCAATTGAATTAAACCAGTCAGTATTTTCCAAACGTTTGGATAAATCAATCATGGACATAAAAAAGACATTTGGTATTTGGTATGATTGCATATGAGACAACTAAAGAATAAGATTGAAAACAACTCTGGTCACCCTGCAGCTGCCTTCAGCCTTCAACCTTAAAGCAAAACCCATATCCTACAGTGAAAGGACCATAAGTGACTAAATGTGAAGTAATTACAAAGAGAAAACTAAGGTATCATTAAAGAAAATAACAATAAACAAAACAAATTTGGAAACTTGTATAAATAGACCAGTGTTTAATTTTGAAAAAAAATGAACTTAGAACTAAATGAGAGCATTCAAAAGTCAGTCATGTGGTAAGCTGTTATGGGTTGATTCCAATACTTGGGAAGGATATTAGATACATATGATACAGCAAAGCCCTCAATCTCAAGAAAGCACTCATTTACCAAAAGAACATAGATTGTTTGCCATTTTTTTTTTTTATCAAAATGACAATTTTTAATAAACAAGATGGCTTTTAGCTTTCTTTAACTATGTTCCAATGATTATTTGCTTTCTTAGTTTATTGTTTTGTGCTTTAAAGATGCTGACATGTAGTACTAATACTACTGTCGATTCTACTTACTGATTAATTTCTATTTCTATTTTTCAGAATGTGCAACAAATGTAACACTTCCTGACCTTCCTGATTCTATAACATGTCACTTGGACAACACTTGTACAGGATTTAGTTGTTGTGCTGACATTGAGTTCATAGACAGAAATGTGAACATCTTTCTCACGATAGACCCTTGTAATTATAAACTAAACATTGGTATAGAAAAATATCAATTTGAATTTTTCCTTATGGACTTTGAGTTTGGAATTGAGAAACAGTTTCATATTGGAAAAGTGATTGAAGTCAGGTATGTATGCTAATGATTTAAAGATATATAATCGGTAAGCGTTTAATATGGCACCCCCACCAAACTATAAGAACACAATAACGTACAACAGTTTATTCCCTTGGGGTGCCATATGGAACCTGTTCCATATAATCATAGATGTTTGATTTATGTATTTAATGCAAAATGTAAATGAAATCTCCCCAAGATAATTAATTCTCAATCTGTCTTTTTCTATTTTCAAAACATTGTTCATAATGATTTAGATCATGCAACATATTCCATAAATTTCTACATTAACATATTTCATACTGTAATTAGTTTATTGTTTCAAAGATCTTGTTCATTGCCAAAGTTTTATTACTTACTAAGTTGAAAATATAATAATTTTTGCAGATACAAAATTACAGACTTCCCTGGTATGTCACTATATTACATAGATATGGAATTTAAAGTTTGCCTCAATGATGGAGGTCCGTGTGCTTTCGAGGCTACAATATTTTCTAACACTGAGTTACCAATGGTCCATTGTCACATGAGCAAAGGGTTTTTAGATTCAAGTAAGTATATTTTAACAATATAAAATTCAGGAGATACTGTATGATTGCCAAGGAGACAGCTATCCACCAGAGTTAACATGAAGTGAAAGTAGGCAAAAGACAGGCAAATGCGGCCAATAATGGTTGAGGCCTTATGTGCTGACAGGCACGAAGAGGATGAGTGAGTGTGAGTGAAAGTAAGCAATTATATGCCATCATACAGATTTCAAAAATAGAAAAGTTCATACCATAAAGACAGCTATAAAAGGCCCCAGCACAGAAAGACTTTTGAAGTACAGAAGTTGCTCATTTTAATTAATTTAATCACCCATTTGTCTGGTATTTTCAGGCTTTCTCATGTTTAATTTGTTTAATTTGAATATTTTTCAACAAATATGCCATGTTACTTTGCTATTTAAAGAAATAAAAATGTTCAAGCACTCACTCCTCTAAGAAATGTTTAAAAACCCAACATTTTATGTTGTACTCTTGTTCTGCTTTTATTTTCATTTTTAGCTCACCTGGCCCAAAGGGACAAGTGAGCTTTTCTCATCACTTGCCGCTTGGCGTCCGGCGTCAATAACTTTTACAAAAATCTTCTCCTCTGAAACTACTGGGCCAAATTTAACTAAACTTGGCCACAATCATCATTAGGGTATCTAGTTTAAAAATTGTGTCTGGTGACCCGCCAAACCAACCAAGATGGCCGTCATGGCTAAAAATAGAAGATAGGGGTAAAATGTATATTTTGGCTTATAACTCTGAAACCAAAGCATTTAGAGCAAATCTGACATGGGGTTAAAAAATTTATTAAGTCAAGATGTATCTGCCCTGAATTTTTCAGATGAATTGGACAATGGTTTGTTGTGGTTGCTGCCCCTGAATTGGTAATTTTAAGGTAATTTTGTCATTTTCAGCAGAGTAAGATCTACAAATAAGTCAACATGATCAAAATGGTCAGTTGACCCCTTAAGGAGTTATTGCCCTTAATAGTCATTTTTTACCAATTTTTCGTAAATTTTTGTAATCTTTTACAATAATCTTCTCCTCTGAAACCACTGGACCAAATTTAACCAAACTTGGCCACAATCATTATCAGGGTATCTAGTTTAAAAAAAAGTGTGTGGTGACCGGGCCAACCAACCAAGATGGCCACCATGGCTAAAAATAGAACATAGGGGTAAAATGTATATTTTGGCTTATAACTCTGAAACCAAAGCATTTAAAGCAAATCTTACAAGGGATTAACTTGTTAATGTAGTTAATATCTATCTGCCCTGAAATTTTCAGATGAATTGGACAACTGGTTGTTGGGTTGCTGCCCCCCAATTGGTAATTTTTAAAGAAATTTAGCCATTTTTGGTTATTATCTTGAATACTATTATAGATAGAGATAAACTGTAAACAGCAATAATGTTCAGCAAATTAAGATCTACAAATAATCAACATGACCAAAATGGTCAGTCAGTTGACCCCTTAAGGAGTTATTGCCCTTTATAGTCAATTTTTAACAATTTTCATTAATTTGGTAAATTTTGGTAAGTTTTTACAAAATGTTTTCCTCTGTAACTAAAGGGCCAAGTTCATTACAGATAGAGAAAATTGTAAGTAGCAAGAATGATCAGTAAAGTATGATCTACAAACACATCACCATCACCTAAACACAATTTTGTCATGAATCCATCTGTTTCCTTTGTTTAATATGCACATAGACCAAGGTGAGCGACACAGGCTCTTAAGAGCCTCTAGTTATAATGAGTTCTATTTTCTATTTTTAAGACTGGTCAATTTCAACATGGTATACTGAAATGAATATAGACACGTCTGAAAAGCTTTCTACAAGTGCAATATTGGTGTTGTTGGATACCCTTGGAGTAGCCCCTTTTCTTAAAAAGAAGGAATGCAGTAGACAAGATCCAAGCTCTATATTTGCTCTTCAGTACCAAGGTTGGAGTACAGGTAATGAATATTGGTTCTTTTAGATAGATATATCTGTTCTTCTTTGCTAAAATGCAGATGGAATTATGCAGTTTAAAAAAATATATAAACTCCTTTCATCCTGTCCAAAATACAACCATTTTTTAAGTGCCAAAAATGTTAGTTATTGCATTCTTGACCACTTTAATAAATTTCAGTCATCTTGATCTGCTTTACCTAGAACACTGATAGGTGTAGCTTGTTGTTGCCAGTAAGGGCAGTAGGTCTTAGTGAGTGTCATAGAGTTGCTAAGATCTGACTGTTCTGAGTATGGCAGATGATATTTCCCTGCGATTTCTCAATCTCCTATAGCTTACCCTTGAATGATAGCATAGTTAATTATTCTATGACATTGTTTTGTAGACTGCAAATCAAGCACCACTGCATTACCTCACCTTGACACATCTGTAATTACATGCTACTTAGATGACAGTTGTAACAATGTCCAGTGCTGTCTTGATGTGGACTTAATTGACAGATCTCTACATTTCTTTTTGAACTTTGATCCCTGCAACTATGTAATAAAAGTTGGAATTGAGAGATTAGAGATGGACATTTTTTTAACTGATTATCAGTGGGGTAAATGGAAAGAAATGGATCTGTTTGGCATACTCAAGATAAAGTAAGATTATTACATTTCTTACAAATAAAATGTATGATATAACTTCCTGAAGGGGAAACACCTGTTTCAGGATTAAACTTCATCAGGTACTTCAGATGAAAAAAGCAAAAACCAAAAGGACACATAAAATAGAAAACTTAAGATGTTTTTGTACTTATAGTTGGCTTTATCTTTGTTATAATGTTGTAAGATATGAATGCTTCTTTAGAGAAAATCAGAAATCAGAATGTTAATCTTAAGTTCAAGGTTATAATCATTGGGATATCCTTGGCATTGTGTCCAAAAACAAAAAGTGCTTTTGTTTGTGAGGTGCCATCTCTGAATTTGGCTGTTTACAACCAAGAGAAACTTTCCCAGTAGCCAGTTTATTTTTCAAAGCACTTATTAACCACCTTTTCTAAATAAATCTCTGAATTGACATTTGCTGGATTATTTTTTTTAAATTTGTTTGTAGGTTCTTAATTAATGATTTATCTACTGAACAAGAGTATGCCATTTCCATGACTGCTAGTGTATGCTTGGAATCTAATGGAACCTGTCAAGAATTTCACATCCTGGACAGAATTAGAGTACCGAAACCAGTGTGTAACTGGGATAAAGGATTCAAAATACAAGGTTAGTATAAAAAAGAAGATGTTGTATGATTGCCAATGAGACAATTCTCCAAAAGAGACCAAATGACACAGAAATTAACAACTATAGGTCGCCATACTGCCTTCAACAATGAGCAAAGCCCATACCACATTGTCAGCTATAAAAGGCAAAATGTAAAACAATTCAAATGAGAAAATTAACAGTCTAATTTATATACAAAAAATGAATGAAAAACAAAAATGTAACACAACAACAAATGATAACCACTGAATTACAAGCAACTGACCTAGGACAGACACATACATACAGAATGTGGTGGGGTTAATTAGATTTGGTTTCTTTTCATTATTTTGTTAACTTTTTTCAACCTCTTTGGATAATTCAATGATAACAATATCACTGTATTTCTTTGAGTAACATATGTCACATATAGACTATATTTGTATATGTTATTCCATGCTTTGTCTGTCTGTCTATTTATCTACAAGCTTTAAAGTAATATATATATATGGAATTACCTTTTTATTTGATCATGTTCCTCATTACCGGTAGTAGCTATGTGTGATCATAAATGGTTGGTGTGGTCAGTTGCAATATTCAATTTTTGATAATTGCTGTCATCCTTTAATGTATAATTTGTTGATTGACAATTGATAACTTGTAAATGTGAGGAGTATTAATTGATGCTAACATTTTTGTTGTTTTATTTATTGTAGACTTTTCTTTATCCAAATACATGTCAGAAAAAGGACTGATTCAGCTTAATCAGATGGCAGTGTTAGATGTACTTGAAACTTTAGGAGTATCATCTTATTTGAAGTCTCCATCTTGTGACAGATATACAGCACCTTTTACTGTTGACAATAATGGATGGTCAAATGGTATTTAAATTGATGTTTCCTTTTAAGGAGGCTCGAGGGTATAAAAATTTCAGAAAAAAATAAACATTTGTTTTTCATTTCAAATTTTATTTGTAACCATTTGTAGTTGTTACTTATCATATGGTACAAAAATCATTCAAAACAAACAATTCGTGTTGGCCCCAGATGACTTTTAAAATGTATATATCATTGAAAAAGTTCGAAATTATCTCCCTTTGATGGAAAAATGCCATTTTTTGGCTTTAAAATTGAAATATCTTTTTTAACTCATCGGTGACCTATATTTTTTAATATAATTTCCATATAAGCTGTACTTAAACTAAATTATTGTAAAATTTGAGCGATTTCTGTAATAAATTTCTTTTTTTATTTCGATATTAAATTTATTTCTCCTATTACTTCAACAGAAAAAAAACTCACCTTTACAAAAATGTATGCTTCTTTCGAAGGCAAATTGTGAGCGCAAATGATCGGTGACCCAACTTTTTTATTTTATTTTTCTATTAACTATAAGATAAAGTTCATTTATAGAAAAATATAGAGAAATCCTATATAAATGATTTAGACCCGCGAACCCCCTTAATGCTATAAATCATACTTTCTCATGGAAATTATAAATAGCTTTTCCAGATTTTACCTAACTTTAATGAATTCCAAATTTTTCACACTTTTGAAAAAAAGAAGTAGAAATGAAACATACTTGCTGACTTTGAAAATCTTCATGAGGATTTTAAAATGAAGTATGCAAGAGATGTTTTAAGGATTACAATTTTGGCAGCATTTTTGCATCCAGGTTTTTTTCTTACCTAGAAACAGTGCATATCTCTTCTTTTTACCTATGGCAAACTGATGATGAGCTAATGAGCTGCTTATTTTCTTTTCATTTGCAGGATTCTTGAAATTATTATCCTTTTTTTTATTGATTCCTTCGTAATTTATGATTTGAAAATCTAGAAAGAACTTCTTTTGTGTTACTAATTTCATATACAACTATTTTTATGTAAAATTTTAAAAGTATTTTGGCTAGTTTTAAAAAAAACATTAAAATCTCAATGCAGATTTTGACCCTTTGTTAATCTTTTGTGAAATAATTGAAATCTATGGGGCCAATATTAACCTATTGTTGATCTTCTGCCATGCAGGAATTGAAATTTTTAATTGAAAGAACGTTTGCACAGCTTCTATGCTTTAGATTTTGAAAATATTTATATCCAAAGAAACTTACTCATTACATATATATTTTTTTTACGATTTGAATACTAACAGTAACTAAAACATCCAGAAACGTTTGTTTTTTTCCCTCTAATACTTTGTAAAGGATTAAGAAAATTAGAGACCTCACTGTTTTATTTCATAAATATATTTTTTTTCAGATTGTGCATCAACCATTGGTTTAAATGAAGTGATTTCTGGTCATTCTTCTTGCCATATTTCTGAAAAATGTACAGCCATATACTGTTGCACTGATATCCCACAGCTGAACATCACAGTAAATACTGGTATTGATCTGGATATTTGTGACTATCAACTAACTGTGTCACTAGAAGAAGTGACCCTGGAATATTCATTGGTTGACTATGAATATGGATCCAAGAAGAAATTTTCTCTATTTGGGTTATTTGATCTCAGGTAGATATATTTAGGAAAGACACAATCAAACATATAGACTAACATTGGGATACAAACTTAAAGGTATACCAAATGATTTTCTGTTAGTTTGTAATTTTTAATTGAAATTATTTGTACAGAACAGTATTAATCAATTTGTTGGACAATTTTATATGCAGCTACAATGTAGACCATTACTCCAACATGATTGTTATTGAACCGGTCTTGATATTTAGGCTAATTACTTGATACTAGGGCCGATTTAGATTTTAAGTTCTGTGAATTCAGAAATTTTTGCGTGCATTTTATGATTACGATTTTGTCATTTTATACTTAAATGCAATTTTAATTTTTACAATTTTGAGAAAAGTACTGTTTAATTCATATAAAATATTTCAAAATGCGAGTTTAAATTATTGTGTTTACAACTCTGTCGCATTTTAGCAATAATAAAAACTCTACAATATTTACTGAATTTACAGTATTTTAAAGAGCACTTCATTTTAGCATAGAAAATTTCCAGAATATATCAAGATGGAGAACAATAAAAGTGCAGCTCATCATTATTATATTTTCCCCATCTATGTTTTAACTGAAATACTGACCTTTTATATTTCAGCTTCATAATAAAAGATTTGGCCAGTGAAAATGTTATGTTCAGTGTGAATATTTCGGCATGTTTAGAATCAACTGGTATTTGTCAGTTTGAGCAAATTTTGATGAAAGATGTTCAACTTCCTAAACCTATCTGTCACATGAATTTAGGATTCAAGAACCCAAGTAAGAAAGTATTTTTGTGTAAATTAAGATATCCTTTATGATTATTTATATGCTTCTTTCTAGTAATTATGCCCTGTTTGTAAAGAAGAAATGTTAGGGTGTATGCACAGGTTAAAATCTTTCTATCATATTATCCAGGTTTCTGTCGGTCAATTTTTTTCTCCTTTCCATACAAAATTTTTCTCAACCACTACAACTCAAGCTTTCTTTATATGAGCATGTTACACTATGTGATGCATTTTCACATTAATCACTCAACAACTTCCTGTTTCCCAGTACTTGTAGTGCGGTTTTAAAATTAACAAATGACTTGGTTTTATCTATTGTGAACAGCAATAATATATGGCATTCACATATATTTAGATCATTTGTGTTTTGCTAATATATAAATAAGGAGATGTGGTATGATTGCCAATGAGACAACTGTCCACCAAAGTTCAAATGAAGTGGATGTAAGTAATTGTAGGCAACTGTATGGCCTTCAAAAATTAGAAAAACATATTGTATAGTTACTGACTGTTTCACATCAGATTTGTGTAAAGCACTTTCATAATTACCAAAGACCAAATATTTTTAGTCATACTTGTGTCAAGCTTTGTCATCACATCATGTTGTGTTGTAGAGCCTTTGGTCTAGTATGATTACTAATGATGCATACAGGAAGATTCCCTTTGTCCAACTGAATCCACTTTTAGTGATTATTAGATTTCAGTGATATCAATTCAAATATTTAAAAAAAAAAAAAAGATTTGATGTGTACATAAAATGAAAGAAAGTACAATGTATCCTTTTTTTTGGGCACATTTTTATTCAATTATAGGTTTTGAATCTTCTTGGATGACCACACAACAGTTCCATGTTCAGAATGCATTATGCTGCTAATATCTGCACTGGTATTCTTTGCCATTTTTTATTGTTTAAAAACATTATTCCGATCATATCAGTAAACTTGAAGATGAGTAAATGAATCATTTAAAATTTTTGAAAACATTTTTTTTTATTGTTTGTAGATTTTACACTAACAGAGTTCTTATCAGAGAAGGAACTTGATTTTGATGGATTACAACTTTCTGCTATTGCAACATCAGTACTTCTCCAAGAACTTGGTGTAGCCCCATTCCTCCTGAAGAGTCAGTGTGATCCCACTGATACACCTTATTATCCTAGGAAAATGGGATGGAGTAAAGGTAACATATTGTGTGAAGTTTTTAAAAGGTTTGTGTGAACAAATGCTGCCGTTAGGTGTCAATAGTCTGTCATTCTTGATTTTGTCATCTGTAAACTATTGGAAATCTTCCCTACTGAAATGTCATGGTCTATTAAAAGGCACTGACTATAAACCTAAAAGGGGGAGGTGTTTGCTCCAGTCATTCTTCAATGATTCCCTATTTAATCAAACAATTTTTTCCCACAAAAGGCCTGTCATTGGTGTATATCAATCTTCCTTTATGAGCTTGAGATTCTTAAAGAAAAGCTAAATGTGATATTTTTTGCAGACTGTCAGAAGGAAGTAACTCTGATTGCACTGGACGAGTCCACAGCATGTTACCTCTATGATTCCTGTACTGGAATAAGCTGTTGTACAACTGTGGAAATGATAGACAGATCTATTAACACTTACTTAACACTGGATCCCTGTAACAAAAGGATGAGCATAGGGATAGAAAAGTTTACTGTTAACATAAGTCTCTTTGATTACAACTTTGGAAAGCAGGAACATATCAAACTCTTTGGATTTGTTGGTCTAGAGTAAGTATATATATAATACTATAGATTCATGATTATTCGTTGGGTACCAATTTTCTTGGATTTCGTGGCTACAGGTGAACCATGAATTCAAATGTACGCTGAAATAACAAATTTTCTATATGCTTGTCTGCAGACTTCGGCAAAACTACGAAATCAAATATCCAGGATCATGCAAGTTTTCCTCAATCCATGAGAATTAATACCCACTAATATAAATAGGCGAGTGACTTATTTCAAAAAGACGCTTAGTTAATGACTTTAATGCACTCACCTAACACACGGCTGTATTATATATCATTTGAAAGCTGTTAATCTGTACTTTCTGTTTTGCCCGGTCGTAACAAAATCGTACGGTGCAATTTTTGTTAAATCAAGGTCAAAGGTCATGAAAAAAAATTCCAATTTTTGCGATTACTAAATAAAACGCCATTTTCTAATTCTTGTACCATAAAATTTTCCAGAAGATCATATGAACTTTATGGAACATGATACATAATTTCCAAATCAAACAAAAAATAAGAGATTGGATGCGCAAAATTTCCCGAAAATTGAAATTCATCACAAATCCTAAAAAAAATGAAAAATTATTCAAGAAGCAAAATAAATCTTGGGGAATAGATATTTGAATGCTAAAAAAATAGATAAATGTATATGTTTTAGGTCAAGGAATATTAGTTTTGTAATTTTAAGATGCAATTATTAATTATTGCTCATGGAACAGCCTTTTATTGAAGTGTTTGCAGTTGCCCAAAAATCTGCCATCTGCAAATAGCGATCATTTTGTTAATCTATGTTAAAATAGCACATTGTTAATTGTGAATATCAGGGAGGAGAATGATTTTCCATAATAAAAGAAGGGGTATTTAAAGTCAGAAAAGAATATATGCGAGGTAATTGAGGTTAAAATATGTTTTTTACGAAGTCAAACTGTTTTACTTTTTGTAATCTTGTTTAAATGCAAACATTACTTTGCGACTAAATCGTAGGCAACATTGAAATAAGTAACCTTGTTTAGCACTTGGTTGGCGGGATGTAAACGAACTAAATAAAATGCGGCCGCTTCTTATTTAGTTTAAAATCGTGTTATAGTAAGTCATATTAAATGTGTTTAGAAGTTTAATCGCTTTAATTATTTGAATAAAATATGCTTTGAGTATTTTCTACATAAGCTTTAAATACAAATGCATGTCATTGTGTATGTAAAACACTATAAGCAGTTGTGAAATAACAAAATGAAAAAGTTAAATTCCCTTCCTGACCTCATAAGATCATTCGCTGATTTAGGAGTGTTCGTTTTCATGGTATGCTGTGTTTTTTGGACTGTTGTTAATCTCTTGGACTTTAATCTTATTTTGTTCATGGTTTTAATTAACTTTATTTGATCCATGGTTTGAGATGTTGATTGTCCCTTTGGTATTATTTTACTTTAAACACATTAACTTGCAGTAATGAAAATCAGCCAAAAAATCACCTCAAAGTAAAGAGAAGAAGATTAACGCAAAAAGACAAATATCCGCGAAAATAACTTGATTTGCTCACGATGATATATATATATAGAACCAAATCTTTATCATGATACATTTAGCTACACTGATCTACAATTTTAAAACCTGTTACTACTTGAATAGTGACGAAATATATCAAAGGGACATCAAACTCATAATTAAAAACGAACTGACAAAGCCAGGCAAAAACCGAACAAGACAAGCAACAGTATACAAAACACAACATATAAAACTACAGATTGAGTAACACAAACCCCCAAAACATTTTTTGAGTGAACTCAGGGGCTCCCGAAGGGTAGGCAGATCATGTTCCACAAGTGACACCCGTCTTAGTTTAAACATATTTATTTATAGTGGATTGGGAAACAAGTTTTGCAACTTAAATTAATCGCTTTATTCTTTGCGGGTGCGAGTGCTGCCTTGTAGCGGCATTAGCCTGCTCTTTTTCGAAATCTACAAAGGTGTGTTTACCGTGCAAGAGATATGGCTCTCTCTTAACACGGGTCAGCCATTTATCGTCCCCTTCCGACGGACTTTCATCGTTTCCTCAAGACCATACTCACAAATGGTGACAAGGAAGAGCCGAAAATTCAGTCCCTGAAATTTTCATCACGGAACGGAAACGAACCAGGAACCTTTGTGTTAGTAGTCCGATGCACTAACCTCTACACCACGACTCTCTTTTACCCGTCTTGTGGCTCATGTATTTCCTAACTCGGTGCCAAGCCTTATTCGGTTGGTGACATTCACGACAGAAATGACGGCAATTTGGTTACGTCGATGGAACTTATCAGTCGTCATCTGGCGAAACAGATATCTCATAATTGCAACCTACTCGTAGTGGCGTCCATGAAATTTTCAAAGGGATGATTTCAACTTTGCATTTGAACTCTGGTTTAAAACAGGTTTAAACCACCATTTTTCTTCAAATGTCCTGTACCAAGTCAGGCATATGGCAGTTGGTATCGAATAATCTGTTTCTTTGTATGTTGGCGTTTGTTTTTGTAGCAGTTCTGTGTTTCTGTTATATCGTTGTGTTCCTCTTATAGTTGATGCGTTTTCCTAGTTTTTGCTTTTTGACCCGGATTTATTTCAGTTACTAGTAAATCGATTGATGACTATTTAATAGCGGTATACTATAGTTGCCTTTATTTCAGAGGAGTTGAGGCTCATATCGGTCTCTCCTTTAGTAGTATAGATATGCAGGCGTTGCTATAATGTTGTTACAAAGAAATGAAAAGTTTATAATTTGGTAGTAAGGGATGTTTTTATGGGTTGTTTTATGCTCATCTCTTTTGTCGTAAAACTTGTTTTCAACCAACCCTCATCATCGATTTCAAGATACGTGATAGAGTAAACTGTATCTTTTGAGTCTTTTATTTTTATTGAAAATACGAGTCCAACATTGTCACAAATTTTGCGATATTCAGTGAGATGACATCATCTATATAATGGAATGTGAAGTTTCAAGATAATGATAGCTTCTTTTCAGTCGTCATCAGAAACTCTTGCATGAAGTCATCCTCGTATGAAAAATGAACTATTCATTCAAGCTATTCAGGAACTCGAGTTGTAACTAGAATCGTTGCGTATTAATGGATATTTTTTCTTCAAAATTATTCTTATTTGACGAATTAATGCATGTAAACAATGAACAACGCAATTTAAGCAATCAAGTAGTCAAGTTTTATAATGTGTTTACTAGTTTTTGAAATTCTTTGAAATTTCAATTTTCATCAATTTATTTTCTATTTATTTTGGTCTAAATTTTCTATTCACATTAAATAAATAAAAGGTCTTTTCACTACATCAATATTTATAATGAAGCTACAAATCAAACAATTAGAAAAGTCGAAATATGTTTATTTCAGTCTGGTAGTTACAATGCAGATTGCAATCTCTTAGTTTCACCCCCTTTATTTCAAGCAATAAGATGATTCGCGCACATATTTTTTCTACTCTTATTTTTTCAGATTCTTAAGAATTTTTTTATTAAATCTTATATTGACCACATACAATGTTTAAATAGGAAGAAATGCTTAAAAGTTGTTTTTTTTTGCATATGGCGGTATTTTGGGCAACTGTATAAGTTGTTATGATTTGCTGTTTGATTAGAAGTAAGCATAATTTTAGGAAATTTTATGATGTTAAAAACTTCTTTGATAGTCATTACAGGGTTTTACTTAGTTTTAATTGATTAGCATTTGCACCAGAAAGAAAAATTGGGTTTTTACACATTTTGTTAACTTTTACTCGAATTTCAGGAAACATGTGCTATCTGTCAAAAACACGCTTTAAATATTAAAAAAATGCATTTGAATAATGACTGTTAATCTCTCTGCTAAAAGTTTAAATTGTTTGCATATGTGAATTTAGTATATAAAAGTCATATTATGCAATCAGGCTGAAATCTTAGAAAATATGCACTTATTCGTCCTTGGCTTTTGATCTTGATTTGACGGAAGTTGCAACGTACGATTTTTTTACGACCGGTCAAAACAGATAGTACAGATGTGTAGCATTCAAATGATATATAATTTAGCCGTGTGTTAGGTAGGTGCATTAAAAATTTATTTTTATGGTTAAAGTCACTTGCCTAAAATAAATCCACAGTTCTAAAGAACTTTCAGAAGATCATGATCATCAAACTGAAAGTGATATAGATTAGATTATGCATATATGTTATTTATGTTAGCATATAAACTTTTACAAGCATACACCATTCTATATTTAATTTTCAAATGAAATTTCTATGTTCACTGAGTGTCACTTTGACAAAATCATAGTTTTATTGCTTTGTAAATACATTGATATATATAAATGTTTTTCTTTTCATTGAAATATAATACGCAGTTTCTTTTCAGCTATGTGATCGAAGATCATCCTATAGATAGAAAGTTTGAAGTAACACTTGATCTTACTGTTTGCTTGGAGTCAAATTCTTCATGTCAAATATCAGTCCCTATTTTGAAAAATACAGTTCTTCCAAAGTCCGTATGTGAGTGGAAAAGTGATTTCATTGATCCAAGTAAGTGTTTTTTGATTGATTATTTTATGTAAATGTTAAAGTGCACCCAAGAATATATTTAATATGATATACATGAATTAAGGTGGTACCAAACCCCTTGACTAAACAGGGCTTTCTAAAGTAGCCGGTAGACGGCCGATTTCTGCCGTTTACGGTGGCTTCAAGTGCCGGCTATTTCACTGACAAAAATATAAATTCAAAAAGAAAAAAATATCTTTTTCAAATGTTTATAGGCAGCCGAGAGACGTATTGTCACAAAGTTGCGGTCACGATAAACAAGGATGAACAGTCAGTGTTTACCTTGGGCTAAATACAGGTCACTGATTTGGTTGTCTATTTAAAGTCAGAATGCTTCGTTTTTTTCAAAGATAACAAGAGAGACGTTCCGGTGGTCATTGAACGATAACAATAGAGATGTTCCGATGGTCATTAACTCGTTGGTTTTGGCTTTTAGAACGTGAAGACAATCAGATAGGATGACAATTTTATGTTATGGAATAATATCAGTCAAATAAAAGAAAGTGTCGTAGATCATGTTGTTCAGAATCTGGAAAACAGTATCTTCTGAAGTTCATTTTTCAAAGCCCACGTGGTGTTCAGAGAATCAAGGTCAAAAACAAAAGTAGAATATTGTCGACTCGATCACAAATAAATAATATTTCCAAATGATTTATGTATCCGACTTATTGAACAGTTTACAAATGCACGTAGTTATGCAAAATAAATCGATCAAGATTTCTAACAAATCAGATTATTATATAAATAAAACTGCTTTAAAAGCAAACAAATTTTAAGCATAAGGTTATTATAAAGAAAAAAAAACACAAACCATTACATAAAAAAAAAATGAAATTTCTTTGAGATTTTTTTTTTTTCTTTACATAAAAAATGGTCATTTAAAAGATGAAATTAGGTGCCAGGAGATTGCGAGAATGCAGGATTTTGCTCTATTTATGCCCAGACCCCCTGCCGTAAAGCACCAAGCTTACAGCTTGGTGGGCGTACGGCTTCGACAAACAGGTTACAGCCACCTATAATTGTAATTTAGCCTACTACTTCAATGTCAAGGGAAAGTCCTGACTAAAATTAATTTGGCATGTTAATTTTCATAAAATTTTAACTTGGATTCTTTAAACTAAATTAAAAAAACTTGAACCACACACTTTATCTGAAAAATTTCGTTCGATATATAGTAGTTTGACAAACACTGATTTGATCATTGGGGAGCTTAATATTTCCTCAACAATAGAATGTGATTGAAAAGGTCAGCTGATATTCACAGAGTTATCTCCCTGTAATGTTATGTACCTCCTTAAAGCGCATCGGATAATATTTTTTACCAAAACAAGAATAATTTGTATATGATATGTTAAAGTGCACAACTGTAGCAGGTCTAGATAGTGTTGCCTTTATGTTAAAAGTGGATAAGAAAAATTAAAATTAGAAGGAGGAAGCCAGCCTAAACATTCGATATCTCCATTTTATTTAGATGTATAATGAAATTGAGAAAGGAATTGGAGAATGTGTCAAAGCGACAACAACCCAACCATAGAGCAGACAATACATGCATGTTTAAAATATTTTTATTGTGTAATTGATTTAAGAAAAATGTAATGAACTTTTATTGATATTACTAACGTTGTATTTGTCTTGTGCAGATTTTTCATACAAGGAGTTTATGGCGGGAAAAGGTTTATCAACTGACAGTACACTTAGTGTGAATGATAGGATAGACCTAATGGAAACACTTGGTTTAACAGACTTTTTAAATACAGACCAATGCAGTATAGTTGGTTGGATAAACGGTAAAATGGAAACTATAATTTTAGTATAAAAATGGATTCATATTTTTATTTTTACCATAGAATGTGTACTCCCCAATCTCTCAAATTCCTTCTAACCTCCTCGTTTTTCAAATTTATCTTGTTTAAGTTTATAATTTATTTTACTTGGAAAAAAATTAAAGGTTTATATAAAAGTAATCACAACCAAAACTTTTGAATTTGTATAAGGAAAAAACTAAAGACTTCAATTAGAAGATGCCCATCATAGATTTTATATTTAGATTTTGCTATATCTTAACTAAAGTAAAGTAAAGATTTTGTCCTGTTAAAACAGTTAAAATTAGTATATCTGAAGCAGTCAAGCTTAATTATAGAAATTGTCCATATTTAAAGAAATGCACTGCAAAATAACTGTGTTCTTTGGTGCCACTTGATCAAGATAACCTAACTGAATAGAGATATAAAATATGTAGTAGGTTTAACGTACTATAAACTAACTTATATTTTGCCTATACTTTATTTCATGTTTATCTCTTTCTAATCAACTTCGTGATTTCAAAGTTTCTTGATGTAACAACTAATAAGGAAACATACAAGGTTTACATATTCAGGAAGATTTATATTCGTGTTATTTTTCTACTCTTACACATGAAAATAAATCACACATGAAAATAGTTGTTTTTTCAGTAACTGCATGTGTATGAATATGTATTTACAGAATGTAATCAGCCCATGGTAGTGTTACCCAACAACACAGAACCAGTAGGATGTCACATCAGTAACACATGTAATGCCATAGACTGTTGTATAACACCAGAGAAGATTGGTCGATCATTTAAGACTTTCATCAACATAGATCCCTGTCTCTTCAAGCTGACTGTTGCCATCGAACAACTGCAGTTCAGTAAATGGTTATTTGACTATGAATGGGGATATCCTGTCCAGGTCTGGCTGTTTGGATTCATTAGAATGGAGTATGTATAGCAACATATAATATATAAGACCATGTGTTTTCTTAAAAGTTAAAGGTACATTTACTTTTTATGTTGTCTATCACATACATGTACATTTAGGGAGCACACCTGTTGTCTTACTTTGATGTTTTCCAATTACAATTCTTCCAAAATTACTCTCAATAGCCTTTTAATTGAACTTGCACAAATTTGTTTATCAAACATAAAGTTATTTTATTTTGCATCTTAATGATTTTCTTTATGAAAACATGAACAAAGCCACTGCTACTTAAATCAGTTTGTTGATTTGCAACTCCTCAAAAACAACTTGACAGAATTCCCCAATACTTGCATGCACTGATTCCTTATCGGACAGGAAGTTGTACACCAGCTATATAAATTTTTAAATTTTGGCTTTCTAAAATCAGAACATAAACTTAGACATTTTTGCTGAAATGCTTTTTTTGGAGACAGCAAACAGCACACTTCTTCCTAGAAGATATAATAATGTATGATGAAATGAAAAGAAAAAAGGTGAAAATGAATGATACAGTAACCCAAAAAATTTAAGACAGACCTTTAAAATTTTAAAAACTTGAGCTTTCAATATGGTGTCCATTTACTTACATTACATACCAAAGTATGCTAAAGACGAATCAGATTTTAGAATGTCTTCTACATTTTCAAAAAGTCAACACTCATCAAACATAAACATTAAATTTGAATATTATCAATTTTGATTAAAGTTATCAAATTATATAATTTTTGCATTTCACTTGCAGTTTTGAAATAGTGGATTTAACATCAGAGGAACAGTATCTGATAGATTTAACACTGAGTGTTTGTATGGAGACGGACAGTTCCTTACATTGTGAAATATCACTCCAGATTTTCAACAAATACAAACTGCCAAAACAAAAGTGTGATTGGAATACAGATTTCTATATTAGCAGTAAGTATAATTTTTTTAATTGATTTTCATTGTGATGTTGTAAAGTGAATAATTTTCCTGTTAAAATGAATGAAATCATCATACAGCTTTAAATGTATTCATCCATTGACAATTTTAACAGCTCAAACCCTATTGATAAGCATGATAACAGTCTAATTATTTTCTTTTTTCCAGATTTTTCTCTACAAAATTGGTTGATTGAGAGCGGTTTCCCCAACATCTCACCTTTGCCTGCTTACACAGTTAAACAATTGTTCTCTGACCTAAATGTAGCTGCTTACCAACTAGATACTCCATGTCAGGTGAATAATACATCCTATCAAAATGGATGGAAGAATGGTAAGTTAATGCATTGATCATTCCATATTATAATATATGATCTATTTTCAACTGAAACCTTGAAAAAAACTATTATAAATTAATGTTAGCTTTTTTTTTATGTTTCATGATTATTTTTTCAAGAGAATATGACAGTTTCAATATATGCCATTCCTAACCATATTTTACGTTATACAAATGTCCTGTCAAAATTTTGTTCGCTAACTCAAATTTGCTTTGGCCAATTGTTTTGATGCAATGTTGGGATTGAAGGAAGAAAGCTCTTTTTCAATTTTGGAAATTTTTGACTTTGTCTTTTAGAGGGGTACACATTCAAATTTTAGTTTCTCAATAAGTTGCACACATTTGTCTCATAAATAAAGTTAGAATGAACATAATGTTGAATATTAAAAATAGAGGGAGGTAATTAAAAATCTTGAAAGAACCCAGATGTAACATGTTTTATATTCAAAAGACGTTCTGCAATGAATCTTGTAAACGTAATGTGAAACACCTGATAACAAAACCGAAGGCCTTTTGAACTTCTATTTCAGAAAAAAAAGAATAGCTTTTCTATGATCATTAGACTTA
Source organism: Mytilus galloprovincialis (assembly GCF_965363235.1). NCBI lineage: Eukaryota > Metazoa > Mollusca > Bivalvia > Mytilida > Mytilidae > Mytilus > Mytilus galloprovincialis. Next base: position 37,837,997 of record NC_134850.1, on the reverse strand, counting down.
TGATAGACAAATATTTCATTGGCATAAAACCCCAAGGGTGACTGAGGTATAGAAATATGGTCACTTGGTCTTCTCCCGACCGGCAGTAAAACGCTTGCCGAAGTAGGCGTCCGTTTGGCTGTGTGGGATGTATCAAGTTCGCAGTCACGTCTGGTCAGAAGGGGGACGTTAAATCCGATGCCTCGTGTAAAGAGAGTTCCACGCTCTATGCACGTTAAGAACCCTTGCAACATCTCTTTGAGGGATCTGTAGGTGGCCTGTTGCAAAGCAAAATGCTGTCCCCATCCAATGTACCCTCATTTTCCAGTGGCAGTCCAAATTTCCCCGACCATCATCCTAGATAGCCTCTATTACAACAACCTACCTATTGTATTTATTGTGAACTTGTTCTTGTCCTGAATATGCATGAAATATTTGCCACTGGACGTTAAGCAACCAACATTCAATCAATCAATCAATCATTGGCATAAATGACAATTTTGTGAAATCCTGCTATGAATAATTCTAATAAATCCATTTGATTTATCTATGTTTGTTTTTATTACAGAATGTTCACAAGACATAACCCTACCAACATTGCCTGAAAACTTAATGTGTAAACTTTTGGAGTCATGTACAAATATAGAATGTTGTGCTGAGATACCGCTACTTAACACAACATTAAGCTTTTATCTAGACATAGATTCTTGTCATTCAAGTGTAACTGTTGGAATAGAGAAAATGTACCACAAGTATAGCCTGCTGGATTATACCTATGGAGAAACAGAACATTTCAATTTGCTTGGGATGGCAAGACTGAAGTATGTATGCTTCATTATTACAGTACTAAACTTGATTATCAGGTTTGACTGTAGATTCATTTATTTTTCGTTTGTACCAATTTTTGAAGAATGAGAATGAACTCTACAGTCATGGATATTTGAATTCATGCTTGTACAAATTGTGCAGTACTGGTTAATATTTAAACTCACTGTTTACCTCTACCCTATTGGTACCCATGAATAAGACTCCTGTTATGTATAGATCAGGTTATAGATATCATATTTGAGCAAATTGTTAATGTTACATTGTTCCCACTATTAAAACTGCAAGAAGAGGTTACGAGTCCAATGAGAGTCGTAATCCGTAAACTACAGCATGCAAATTTTAAAACAAAGTTCCATTGAAATAGTTTCAGGAAAATAATTTTCATGAAATGGTAACAGAAATATTCTGATTATGCATCAATTATTGAAATACTACAATTTCAAAAGAAAAAAGATTATACATTCTTAAGTAAAAGTTGATAAAGATAGATACAAGTGTTATTATATTAAAAAAAACATGTGTGTAACTGGTCACTGTTGGCTTTGTCTCAATACATTTCATCTTAAACTGTTTGAATTAAAGGTATACCATAGAAGATCTTCCTCACGTAGAAGTGATAGTTCTGCACTTAACATTCAGCTTTTGCATGGAATCGAATAGTTCATGTGAATTGGAAACAACAATTCTGAATGACATGGTGCTTCCTAAACCTGTTTGCAAGCTGGATACAGTCTTTCATAGCAACGGTAAGATAATGATATGGTTTAAATCGTCCATTAGGTGTTAACAGATGTTCTGTATAATAATAAGATGATGTGGTATGATTCCCAATGAGACAACTATCCGACAAATGATATGGATGTAAGCAATTATAGGCAACCTATGGCCTTCAACAATAAGAAAACCCAAATGGTATAGTAGGCTATAAAAGGCCCTGACATGAATAATGTGATTGTTTGATTTCAGTCTAATTTACAATATATAATGGTTTGTATTTGTAGCTAAGTTATTTTCCTTTGTAAATGCATGTACTTTAAATGATGAAAACCATTGTCCTTCTTTATTGAATCTTATTATTGGATTACAACAGGATTTTAATTTTTTGTAAGGTCTTATGAATTCATTAGAATTTTCAAAACCAAATTTTGGCTTTATCTTTTCATTTTGAATGATTTAATATAGATAGTTACCACCATATCTGCATCTATTAGTTGTTTTTGAAGATTGTAAATATAATTTGAGATTTTCTTACATTGTAGATATTCCTTGGGTTCAAACAACAAGTAATGGTAAGACTTCTTAAATGTTTTATAGAATAATCTACCTGCTGATTTAGAAAAAATATAATTTCAGTCCGTTTAATTTTTATGCCCCACCTACGATAGTAGAGGGGCATTATGTTTTCTGGTCTGTGGCTCCGTTCGTCCGTCCGTCCGTCCGTCCCTCTGTGGTTCCGTTTGTCCGTCCAGGTTAAAGTTTTTGGTCAAGGTAGTTTTTGATGAAGCTGAAGTCCAATCAACTTGAAACTTAGTACACTTGTTGCTTATGAGATGATCTTTCTAATTTTTAAGCCAAATTAGACTTTTGACCCGAATTTCGCGGTCCACTGAACATATAAAATGAAAGTGTGAGTTTCAGGTTAAAGTTTTTGGTCAAGGTAGTTTTTGATGAAGCTGAAGTCCAATCAACTTGAAACTTAGTACACTTGTTGCTTATGATATGATCTTTCTAATTTTAATGCCAAATTAGATAATTACCCAATTTCACGGTCCATGGAACATGGAAAAGGATAGTGTGAGTGGGGCATCCGTGTACTTTGGACATATTCTTGTTTTTACATACCTTAAACGTTAATACTTCTGTTAAATCTAGAATGAAAATTTAGCAATATTGCAACCAGACCTTGACCTTGTCAAACTGGAAAAATTTCCTACATAAAAGTTTTTGCATTTTTACTAGTGTTCGGAAACATGATAAGATTTTAAGATAGCACTGAAAAATCTTTTTATTCAGTCATCTTTGAAACCTAGCAAACCTATTGCATATGAATGCGTCCAATTCTCTTCCTATACTATGAAAAGGAGTTCAATGTATTTTCTGATTCAACACACCATTAGACAAAGTGAAAATATTAAAAGCACATGAATCAATTATTTTGTTTTAAATTTAGTTGAAAATGAGGTAAAGGCATAAGTTTATATATGATCATGTGTATCCTGTTAACCCTCACAATAAGAACACACTCAATTTGTAGCAACTTGGGCATAGTAAAAAATAATTTGTTATACAGGAAAGTACAAAATAAGATGATTGAAGAAAACTTCTGAATATACATGTAATGTTAGCCACTCAATGTTTATAAGCATCAGTTCAAGACCACAATTGTCGTCCCTTAATTTTTGTTGTCCATGAATGTAGTCCCTAGTGTGGACAGTGTGTTACTTGCCAATTTATTGTATACCCCTTCCAAATGTATTTCTCCATGTTTGATGCCTCAAATAGCAAGTTCAGGGATGAAATGAGACTCTCAAATAATTCGGGTCATGCATTTTAAAGTAAAGTAGTGATTTGGTCCAGTTGAAAAAGGTTAAAAATTAGCACTTCGGAAGCTGTTAAAAGAATTCAAGACCCCTTAACATAAAATTGTCCATATTTTGAGTTAGAGCTGATGAAGTTTTCTACAATTTTGATATAATTTGTTCCAAAAGTAGTGCAACACACTATAAAAAAATTATCGAGAAAGCGCAGGTGGGATTTTTTTAATTAGCATTTATTGTCTAAAAGAAATGCACTATGAAATAATTGTGGTCTCGAACCATCATCATCGAACAATATTCAAGCGGACAAAGACATAATCTAAATCGTTTTTATTACAGATTTCTCTTTAGAACAGTGGTATAGAGAAAGACAACTTGTATTATATACCAGTTTGCCAGAACACTATGTATCTGAACTTCTGGAACAAACAGGGTTGACAAGATATACATCTGATGAAGCTTGTGTTATTAGCATGCATGAAGCTGATGTCAATGGTTGGAAAAAGGGTATGACGCTTTTATTTCTTGGAACATTTTAATATACTCTTTTACCTCTGTAGATTCCCCTGTCTGTCTGTATATCACATGAAATTTCTGTCACATCATTTCAAGGAGCTATAAATCAGAGCTTCCTGGAATTTTTTATTGAGCTTCATGTTGGTTGCTTTAATATGCGACAGTTTTTTCATATTCATCAATCCTATCATCAACATCCTGTTTACCAAATACTTGTATATTATACTAACATATACAGGCTCTATCTAATCAACTTTCTGATAAACAAATCTTAAAACAGGGGTTTCATTAGTAAGCAATAGTGGGGGATATGGTTATAGGCTCTGTCTGTCTTTACAAAACAAATTAATATTCACAGATTGTTTGACACAAAGTTTTTTGAGTTAACATTAACCAAATTTGCAAATTGTTGCCTCATGTACCTCATTTTTGTATTGAGTCTAATATATTTTTGAATGATTTTATTATTTTGTAGATTGTATTGAAGATACAGATTTACCAAATATAACATCATATCCATTGGTCTGTCAATTAAAAAGCAGCTGTACAGAAATATCTTGCTGTTTGAAACTGGAATTCATTGGAAAAACCATTGAGGTGCATTTGGGACTTAATCAGGATTTACAGTTACTTGAGATCGGAATAGGAAAGCATCAATTTCAGGATTCCTTGCTAGGATTTGACTTTGGTAAATTTAAATGCTAAGGTTCAATAAAAAAATAAGTCTTATATCTACAGACAAAACCATGAACAAAAGATAAAGACATTTAAATACAAATCCAGAAAACATAACACAGAAAACTCAAAAACTTATCAACACAGACTCTACTAAAACAAGGATATTTTTAGTATTTTTACTAATAAATGGACTAAGTAGTAATAGCAGGTGAGACACTGTTAGAAAAGATTTTTGTCAAAATAAGCCATATAAGGGGAGATAACTCAATTTACCTACTGTGGATTCATTTATTTTCATGGATACCAATTTTGGTGGATTGAGAAAAACTTGTATTTTCGTCGATATTAGATTTGGTTGTTTTGCCAAATTCTGCATACATTCCTTTAGAAAATTTGTAAGTAGTTGGAACATTTAAATTCATAGTACCTCTGTGCCAATGAAATCCATGAAAATTGGTATCCAACGATTATTAATGAATCCACACTATTTTGTTTTGTAGCTAGAAAAAGAGTCCAGGTTACTTCTTCTCTTTATTTTCTGAAAAATATTTTTATCATTCATATAAAAAAGAAGATGTGGTATGATTGGCAATGAAACAACTCTCCACAAGACACCAAATGACACAGAAATTAACAACTATAGGTTACCCTACCACCTTCAACAATGAGCAAAGTCTATACTGCATAGTCAGCTATAAAAGGCTCAGTTTTCTTTCTATACACTCAAAATTAATTTTGCGTGTATCATAAGTACAATAAGAACTGTGACCATTATTTTGTATTGCATCTATCTGTTTAAAGCATGATATAAACTACATTTTAGACCCCCTGATCTTTTTCATAGTAAGTACTTCCTAGTCCCTCCCTAGATGTCATTGATAACGAATTAACTATTTACAAAATTTCCTTTTTTTCAGGTGTTGAACATGAATTCAGATTGCTAAATGTGTTTAGATTAAGGTATGTTTATTTATTGTTATACTTGCAGCTTTCTAAAGCAGTCAATATTGATGATGATGTATCTGCAGCTGCTCCTAAAAAGCTCAATAGAATCTTTTATCTTATCTTACTTACAAGATGTAATTTTACACCTATTTCAAATTAATTGCTTGTTTTTTGGGGGGAATGGAGGAGGATTGGTTCTGATACCAAAGTGAATATTGGGATTGCTTAATTTGTTAGTTAGGGGGGATTATTTTCCTTTTTCTTATTTGCAACTCCTTCTTAACCCCTGTATTACACCCTGTTGAACTTTCACATTTTCAACCGTTATAATAGCTATTGTGCATCTCTTTTATTCTTATTAATTATAGATGATTTTCCCTGAGCAAATTGAGTACTTTGCAAGTGGCAAGGGGTATATTTTTTTTGAGGTTTGCTAGGAGTACTTTTACTCTTTAGAAAAATTCAACTTCTAAACAATACTTAACTTGGGAAAGGGGGGGGCGGGAATATTTGACAATGTTTTTTATTTGTATTTTATTTAGATTTAAAGACAAAAAAGTATGATACTTGAAATTGCAGAACTTAACAGTGAAAGCACTGGAGCTATGAAAAAAATCATTGGAATATTTGAACAGTTTCAACAAGATTTTTTGGTTTTATTTGATATTTCCTTCAATAATTCATGTGTTTTATATATATTTCTTTATCTAGATATAACATATACGACTCACTATATCAGAATGATTACTTGGTGACACTGGAGGTTTCTGTTTGTTGGGAGAGTTACAAACCATGTGCATGGTCTACTTTTATACTAAAGAATACACGACTTCCTAAACAACCAAGAAATTTACAGAATGATTTCAGTGTTGCAGGTAAGCATTTCAATAAATACAATTTTAATTTTTCGAAATACTTAAGATTTTTTCTTTATCCGAAACATAGATTACCTTAGCTGTATAGGCACAACTCTTTTGGAATTTTGGGTCCTCAATGCTCTTCAACTTTATACTTGTTTGGCTTTCTAACATTTTTTTGATCTGAGGGTCACTGATGAGTCCTATGTAGATGAAATGTGTGTTTGGGGTATCTATTATAAGCTTGGTACCTTTGAAAACTATTAATAGGTAACAATTGTTTAATGAATACAATACTATTCACTCAACATGCTCCAGAATGGTAAAATTTCAAAAAAAATACTAGGTAGAGTTTAATTTGGCATTCAATCTGGACATGTTGATCTTGTAGAAAATCATTCAAAAGTAATTGATTTAACTGTTATATTAAAATCTAAAAAGAACTGAAATCCTCAAAATTGGTTAACATTTGTATGAAGCACATATAAAATCTATTGGAATTTTTATAAAACTACTTTCTCAAAACACAGTCCATAGCCTTTTCTTTAAAATTATAAAATGTTGCCAGATGGATACAAGTGTGGATTGCTTCGTAAATTTTGCCAAAAGATTTTTTGTTCAAATTCATTTTGCTAAATAACTTGTGCAATAATAGTACATGTACTGAAAAGAGAATACTTAATTCCCCATGATTGAACTTGAATGCCCTTAAAAGCCCTTAAAAAACTGTTTATTTGAAAATAACTCATGTATTTCAAGAACTTTTTTTAAATGCTTATAAAGAAGAAACAGCCTCTTATTAGAAAAGAAATAATTTGATAGAAGAGGAGAATAGATAATATTTAGAGAACATAAGATACAGTCTGCTGATATTGAAAAGATATGTTTATTAATTCCATTTCAGATTTTGACCTTTTGGATTGGACTTCAGAGAGAAGTATTGATTCTAGAAATTTAAGTAGCCTTGATCTTCTGAGATTGTACAATGATTTGGACATAGAGAGTTTTTTCTCAAATGAATGTGATAACAGCACAGTGCTCTCCAACAGCTGGAACTCTGGTATGATTTAGAATGTATTTTTATTTTGATAATCCTACTCAAAATGAAGTGGGTGTTTTTTACTGCTATATTGCCTTTTCTCTGATGTTTTTTTCTTATGATATTAAGATTTATGTGAGCATACTACTCTTTGATATGATTTCACAACTCTCGTGTCTTTGTTTTCTACCTGTTTCTAAGCCTTGTACAAATAACATTGATATTTCAAGACAATGTATGGTTATTCTATATTTACCAAATACTTATAGCAGTGTTATCATAATTGATGAGTGGTGCAAAGTCTTTTTATTTTTATCAGTTAATTTCATAGACCAGATTTTTTGCCAACTTACTTTCCATTCAACACAAATTATCTAGTTGTATTGTATTATTTTTTTATTAAAAAAAGCCACATGAAGCTTCAAGTTTTTCTACCAATTGTTTTCTATTATAATAGTGATTTTATTGATCTTTTGATTAAATTTTGAACTCTTGACTTTTCTTTTTATTTAGTTTGATCCATTTTAATCTTTTCTGTGAATCAGCTGTATACTATTTATATACCCTCTTACTTTCCAGAATGTTTGGCATCTATAAGTTTACCAGTACTACCATCAGCAACAAAATGTCATCTGGGTGACTCATGTACTTCCATCAGCTGTTGTGTTGAAGTTCCTGTCCTTCAGAGGTCATTTAACATGTTTATGAATCTAGATGCTTGTAACCTAAAGTTGACTGTTGGAATTGAAAAACTGCAGTTTGACCAGATGCTTGCCAGCTATCAGTGGGGAACAAAGAAATCTGTGTGGCTAAATGGAATCCTTAGAATTAAGTTAGTATTATGATAGTGTTATGAGTAACAGATCTTTCAATAATTTAAACATCTTGACCACCATTAACTGATTCTCATGAAAGTTTTAATTTCTTTTGCAAAGGATAACTGTTTCAGCATTTCTTTCAGATTTTAAAGTTTTTAAATATGGCTTTTCTTTTTTTATATAGACATAAAGAACCCAAATTCGTACATTTTTTGTCGGATATTTAAATGATTAATAGTTCATAAACTCCTCAATTGAACATTGTGTAATGAAGGTGATTTTATTTTCAGCTATCAGATACATGATTTACAGTATGCTAAAACGTTCAGATTGTCAGTGTCACTTGAAGTATGCATGTCATCAACGGAACCATGTGAACAGAATATCACAATATTTCACAATGTCGACATGCCCAAAGTAAAATGTGATTGGAGGCAGAACTATACAATACCAAGTAATTATCGCTATTTTGTGCATTTTTCTTTTGATCTTTTTTTGTGATAATTTTCATATCATGCTTCTCGCTTGAGATGGAAAAATTATCGCTAGAAACTAAGGAGGCCACGTGGCGTTGCTAACGAAATTGACATGAAATTGACAACGTCGTCATAGGTAAAATAGCGATAAACAGATTATCATTGGTCATCTCAACTCGATTGCTTTTCTCACTTTCGCTGTACCAGCTCAAGCGAGAAAATTAATCTCGTTGAGATGATCAACGATAATCTATAATTATACATAAACATATTCAACTATACAACAACTATGAAAAAGTAACAAGAGTACATTTGTGATGTGCTAATTTAAGTAGATATTTACATACAGTAGAATTCTTTCAAAATGACATATTTTGTTAAAACAATAAACTTTAAAAAATTGATTGTAAATAGTTTCCTAAAGTAGAGGAACAGTGTTTGTTTGCTGTTTAAATCTTTAATAATAATAATGAAAATAAAATGTTTGAAAATATTTTGTTTACAATGTAAGCTCATATTAAGTGTATATGATTTCAGGCTTTTCATACAGTGACTGGAGAATCTCTAAGCTTAATCACTATGATTATTCTGAACAAGAGCTTATTCTACACCTAATTGACGAAACAAGAATAGGACTTTACATGGAAGAGAGTTCATGCCCAAATCACTTTGTGGATAATAGATTACTGTCAGGTATGGAAACCTTTTGGTCAATTTATGATTAGCCCCTCAACATGTTAAAATTTATACTAGAATTTCCATCTGAATAGATAATTTCTGACAACATTGAACCACATGTTTCTAACAGGGAAATCTGAATGTCAAAATCCAGAGGACATGCACATACATGAATATTGAGCTGTGACTCACAGACACCATGTAAGCAGGGAGGTCTGTTTAATGTGGCATGCAAATATAGGTTTAAGTATGACCAAAAATGGTGTATACTATTTAGTATGATCTAAAATGGTGTTTGACAGAAAATTCCATGTCAAAACATCAAACATGTTCTTTAATCAAATCCATCTATTTACAGATTGTTCAAAGATTGCAAACATAGACCCATTAGATGGACCTGTTAGATGCTACATCAATGGTCATTGTAGTTCTATAGACTGTTGTGTCTCTGATGAGAAGATACTGACAAGTCTTAATGTATTCATTAATATTGATTCATGCAATGATGTTATTGATGGTGGAACCGAAAATTATAAATTTTCAAAATCACTTCTTGAATTTGATTGGAGTAAGTATTTTATAGTTCTTTGTAGTTATGTTCTAACTGTCCCTTTTTTCACCTTGTAACTAAATTACAAAATTAATTTATTTGAATATAGCATCATTTAACCTCTAAAAAAAGTAAAAGAAATAACCCTGCTAAAATGACTTGCTATACTGCGAATACAGTTTTGTTTTGCAATGACTATATTTTTTACTTGCAGTAACATTGATGGTTTTATAAATATAAAAAAGAAGATATTGCAAATGAGACAACACTCCACAAGAGACCAAATGACACAGAAATTAACAACTATAGGTCACTGTACGGCCTCCAACAATGAGCAAAGCCCATATTGCAAAGTCAGCTATAAAAGGCCCCAAAATGACAATGTAAAACAATTCAAACGTGAAAACTTAACGGCCTAATTTATGTACAAAAAATGAACAAAAACAAATATGTAACATATAAACAAACAACATGCAACCACTGAATAACAGGCTCCTGACTTGGGACAGGGACATACATACCGAATGGGGCAGGGTTAAACAGACCCTTTAAAGTCTTGTACACTACAACAAAAGCGGAATCTTGATGATAATGGCATATCATAATTTGATACAAAATACCATGGTATGTGATTTAAAAGAATATCTTTTACTTATTTCTTTTTAGAAACAGAGCATGAAATTTATCTCGGTGGAATTTATCGACTTCAGTAAGTTGTCTTATAGCCACAAGAAAGTTTAATTTGTAAAAAAAAATGGAGTAAACACTATTTTTGTACTAAAATTTCAACTTATACTTATCAGATACAGCAAAAGATATACAGTACATTCCGGTTATTTGCATAGCCTATTTGTCAGACGAAATTATGCAATAAAGCGGAGTATGCTTATATCCGAAATGCCAAAATACGGAGTCAAATAACATCGATAGAGGAAATCCTGAAGAAAGATGAACGTCCATAATCCACTTACAACATATTGAATGATTATTTATTCTAATAAAAGTTATTTGTCTAGTGTTGTGCATTTTTAATTTCATTGTTTATTCTTTCAATAAAGTTTATAAACACATTTAGTTTTAGTTTATTTATGTACCGACTTTTCCTTTACCTGAGATACGAAAATAAAATTGTTCTAAAAATAGATTTGTTTCTATAACCCGGATGTACAAATTATATTTTTACGCTTTGATTAAAACAAACTGTTTAACAATGCTACACAGTTTATGATCATTTGATACAATAAATGTGTAATGAACTGCCTTTAATATGCAGTATTTACCGATTGCACAGTGATGTAACACTGTTACAATAACCTCGTTAGTTTCGTATACAATATAGACAATATTTTAGACAATATTTTATTCGCACAAACACATTTACATTAAATGGTTATGGCATACAAAATTAAGACAATACAGTATGCAAAGCAGTTTTAACAGGTAATGGGTTCCTGCACGGGTTATTTGCTGGACATGAATGTTGAAAGTGAGAAAATATCAGTGGCGGATCCAGAAATTTTCATAAGTGGGGGCCCACTGACTGACCTAAGAGGGGGCCCGCTCCAGTCACGCTTCAGTGATTCCCTATATAAGCAACCAAATTTTTTCCCAAAAAGGGGGGGGGCCCGGGCCCCCTGGCCCCGCCCCCCTAAATCCGCCTATGAATATAATAATTTTAAGTTAATGTTCTTTTAAAAAAATATGAAAAATGAAAGATTGATGTATGAAATTCTTCAACCATATATATAAATGCCCTGTAATATTTAACATAAATGTAGATCACCCTATGCCAAATTACGAGATTGCACATTGGATAATGATCGATAATTAGCAGGCGTTATAGTTTTAAAAATAATCTATGAACAATGTTTGAAATGCAATCAATAATTAACACCTTTTGAGATAGAAGATCATAGAATGGTTGTGTTTTTACAACAATCAGCTGATTGACATCTTTATGACCTCGAGGCTTAAAATAGAATATGGGAAACTTTACCTGTGTACACATCAAGGCCTTTTTTATAATCATAAAAACACGAAAGAAACTGTTTTAAAACTTTATTTAAATAACACAGAAGTAAATGTGAAATAATATAAAAAAATGTGATGCATTCAAGAAAAATATACTTACCAAATTGCTGTTTCCGGTCAAAAATCTCGTCAGTTTTAAATAAGCATATCTAGCTGGCGATTATTTTCTATGCAATTAACCGAAATGCCACTTAAGGGGCTATGCATATAACCGTACAATTTAACATTAGATGAATGGGAAATGGTTCTGTGCAGGAGAAAAGTATGCAATTAACCGAATTATGCTATTAAGCGGTATGCAATTAAGTGGAATCGACTGTATATATCTTTAGAATAAGAGTAACTTTGAAATTTTGATTTTATAACATACATGTTCATATCTTATTTTCTTTAAACGACTCATTAAAAAGTCATTTATTTGACAATAATCTAAGAATTGTTTATTCTTAAGACATTTATTTATTTCATTAGTATTTTATTGTAGTTTTCAACTTGAAGAATTACCTGGAAGTTACAACTATATTATCAGTATGGACATTAGCATATGCTGGGATTCTGAAGCAACATGTGATTATAAGATTACAATCCTTGAAAACAATATTTTAGCAAAAGAAGATTGTGACTGGAAAAGGCCATTCCTAAAACCAGGTATTTGAGTTTTTAACCGGATTTTTGTGACAAAAATGTCGGTTATTGATTTGGGGATGTACGGCGGGGGGGCGGTCGGGCAGGCGGGCGGCAATCAAATGTTGTCCGTGCATTAACTCATGAACCATTCAACCAAAGCTTTTAAAATTTTAATATATTATTACTGACAACTATGCGAAGGTCAAGTTCAATAATGGCGATTTTGACTTTTACCGTTCATGAGTTATGGTTCTTGAAAGATTGAAAAATGGAGTTGTCCGTGCATTTACGCATGAACTGTTCTACCAAAGCTTCCCAAATTTTAATATGTTGTTACTAATGACAGAATGGAGGTCAAGTTCAATAATGACGAATTTGACTTTTACCGTTCAGGAGTTATGGTTCTTGAAAGATTGAAAAATGGAGTTTCCAGTCGTGTCTGTGCATTTATGCATGAACTGTTCTACCAAAGCTTCCGAAATTTTAATATGCTGTTACTGATGACAAAATGGAGGTCAAGTTCAATAATGACGATTTTGACTTTTACCGTTCAGGAGTTATGGTTCTTGAAAGATTGAAAAATGGTGTTTCCCGTCGTGTCCGTGCATTTTCTCATGAACCATTCAACCAAAGCTTATGAAATTTTAATATGTTGTTACTGATGACAAAATAGAGGTCAAGTTCAATAATGACGATTTTGACTTTTACCGTTCAGGAGTTATGGTTCTTGAAAGATCGTAAAATGGTGTTTCCATTCACGTTGTTGCATTTACTCATGAACCATTCAATCTAAGCTTTTCAAATTTTAATATGTTGATACTGATGACAAAATGGAGGTCAAATTTGATATTGACGATTTTCACTTTCACCATTCATCAGTAATGGTTCTTGTGATATTGCCAGGACACAAATAAATGTTAATAAATCCGGTTTGCTGTCGTTGTGACAGCCTCTTGTTATACTTTTTTTTTTAAATTTTATGGCAGCTTTGTATGCAGGTAATTGAGTTCTGGTCTGACAAAGATAGTCTTTTACATGTAACCTAATCTAGACTAATTTTTATCACCTAACCTTAGAAGGATGAATCTCATTGTCTGTATTTTAATGATCTTTTTTCATTCATTTGAAGATTTTTCTTTGACAAAATGGGAAATTGAAAATGGATATCCAGTAAATACATCTTTAAATGGACAATCATTGACAGATTTACTAGAAGAACTTGGTGTTTCCAAGTATTATGAGAGTAAACAATGTAATACAAGCAGCCGTCCTGATTTTCCACTTACAGCTGAGGGATGGAGAAATTGTAAGGATCTTTTTTTGTTTTTTTAGTGTATCCATTACTGTGGATTCATTTATTTGTGTCAATACCAATTTTCATGAATTGGAAGAACTGTTGTATTTAAGTTGATTTCATGTTTTTGCCAAAAACAGCATACACACCTTAGAAAATTTATACTTTGTTGTTGGATAAAATTTGTGGTTTAAATACCTGCAGGAAATTTACAATAATTGGTACCCCAAGTTATCATGAGTCCTGAGTATATAAAGTTATTTTTATACCACTTTTCAGTGTACCAATTTCTCCCTGTAATGATCAGAATATCTCTTTTTACGTCTCTGTATATATGCCTCCATCAAATCCTTTCCATTAAATGTCTTGTGCACAACTCAAGATTTGGTGTAAAAGAAACAGAGTCTAAAGTTTCAAATTCAGTGTTACAAACCCACGATTACCCCTTCCATGTCTTATTTTACACAATGAACTCTATCAAAAACAAAAATGACAGATTGTTTACATGTTACAGATATCTGATTAGAGTTATGCTATTCTCGACTATTATTCCAGCATGCCCTCATAAAGTCGGCTCGATCTTACCACTCCCAGACAACATTGTTTGCAGTCTGTCTGATACATGTACCCGTGTGGATTGCTGTATGAATGTGGAGCTGCTGGACAAATCATTCCACATTTACCTGGACATTGGTCCATGTTATCATAGATTGACAGTTGGTATTGAACAGATGCAGTTTAACAGAAGTCTGCAAGACTATAGTTGGGGTATGGAAAAAATGGATAATAATGACTGCTTATGATAGATGAATGATATTTTCTATAAAGTTGCATTAATATTCATACATATTAGTTTGTTGTTTATTTCAACTCTCTGTAGGTCATGGTCTAGTGACTTTCAATTATTTACCAATTCTCAATGTTCAGTTTTTTGCTTTAGTTAGTTTGAGAGGAACTACTTACAATAGACAATGAAAATTTCTATATTCTTACATTACTGTCTGTTAATCTCAGTGTGATGACCACTTCAAAGCCCTCCCAAATAGTTCATGGTCAAACAATGTTGCTGTTCATCAGATTGTCTTTTATCTTAATTGTATGCATACAGACGAGACATATCTCTGTTTCAGCAGTTTATCTTAATTATATATAAGGTAATGTACAATAATAGTTGTTTTATAAATTAATGATATCCTATGTTTCATAATCATTACATATGATACAATTATTAATTGATTTTTGCAGGTACAGTTTTAGCAGTATCTTTATTAGGAGTCATAAACTTGAAGTAGGTATTCTGATTAGAAAAAAATCTCACTAAAAGCCTTTTAAAGATATACTAAGCTTGTATCACCTGACCTGTTGTATCTTTATAAACTTAATGTAGCTTGTGTCTTGTATTTTGATGAAATTTTAACTACATTAATTGTCATATTCCTTGTGAATTATGTAATGTAATATAAATTATGGTTGTCAGTAAAAACTAAACATTTTGGACCTTTTGAAAAAACACATATGTCCTTGTTGCAGTTAATAATTATATATAGAATGAATTATCATTTTGTTGCATTTAGATATCATAGATTATTCTAAATATTTTGCTATACAGTTTTACAATAGATGATTTGCCAGATGACAAGATGTATATTGTCAGTATGAATGTGTCAGTTTGTTTTGATGCTAACAGTACTTGTGAGGATGATATAGTGAATGTTCTGAACAATGCCTTGCTACCAAAACAACAGTGTGAATATTCAGAAGATTTTGTTGAAGAAGGTAAGATTATTGCATACAATAAATAAAAATATTACAAGATAATTGAACAACTCATGTATATTTTTTTTTAATTTGAAACACACAGTGTGGATTCCATTTGTGTGACAATCTGTTTTGGTTTAAACACAGATATCCCTTTTTCAATAAATTTGGTTCAGTTAGTTTGGAGCTGGTAATTGGCTATACATTTGGGTCAATATCTTTAATTGTTTTCACATAGGCAGTAATGGTAACCTTTTTTCCTGTAGCTCAGTCCATATCGTTAACTTGGATATGTATCATAGCTCATTTCGAAGCTGTGACATTTTCACATATGTGGTTAAATTTTTGGGGTACAAAGTGAGATTACTTTTTCCTTAAATTAGCATACCCTGAACATCCTTTTGTGATGCAGCTCCTTGTGGTAAAATATCTCCTTTTTAACACAATAAGTTCTTTGAAAATTTAATACTTTGAACACATTTAATAGCTCCATAGTTTTTATACGACCGCAAAAATTGAAAATTTTTTGGTCGTATATTGGTATTATGTTGGCGTCGTTGTCTACTTCGTCGTCGTCGTCCGAATACTTTTAGTTTTCGCACTCTAACTTTAGTAAAAGTAAATAGAAATCTATGAAATTTTAACACAAGGTTTATGACCACAAAAGGAAGGTGGGATTGATTTTGGGAGTTTTGGTCCCAACATTTTAGGAATTAGGGGCCAAAAAGAGCCCAAATAAGCATTTTCTTGGTTTTCGCACTATAACTTTAGTTTAAGTAAATAGAAATCTATGAAATTTTGACACAAGGTTTATGACCACAAAAGGAAGGTGGGATTGATTTTGGGAGTTTTGGTTCCAACAGTTTAGGAATAAGGGGCCAAAATAAGCATTATTCTTGGTTTTCGCACAATAACTTTAGTATAAGTAAATAGAAATCTATGAAATTTAAACACAAGGTTTATGACCATAAAAGGAAGGTTGGGTTTGATTTTGGGAGTTTTGGTCCCAACAGTTTATTACACATTTATTCTATGTTCCTCTACTTTCCTAATCACCACAAATGGTTAAGTTCAGTCATTTGTAAAAAATAAAAACATGTCCAATATCACTACACCACAGATTTTTTCTTTACACGTGACTTTTGAGTTCCTCATTTCGAGGTGCATTAGGGATGTTGTCCCATTTGTACAATGCTCTATTTCACTGATGGTCAATTTTCTAAAAAAATAATTGTTATTTTTATTTTTTTTACATGAAAGTTCAGCAGATTTAGCTTTTATTGTGTTTGTTCATCATATATGAAAAGAACATAGCATTTACATATTTGCTATTAAAAATTTAACTTTTCTTTTTTAAGATTTTTCGTTGACGAAGTGGATGTCAGATAGAAATATCACTAGGACAGATGAGTTACAGGAGTACATGCTGTACCAGATCCTTGAGGAGCTTGATGCATTGTCTTTTTTGAGTGAATATTCTTGTGATAGATCAACAGAACCATGGGGACCAACCAATGATGGCTGGATAAGAGGTTAATTAGACATGACTTTTATTTCATTTCTTTTATCAAAAGATATTTACTAGTAAAAAGAAAATGGCTAATAACAAATGTAGAATGTTGAAGTTTAGATTCTTTTGAATATGATCAATATTTGCTACAGATTAAGTAAAAATTTCATTGAATGAAAAGTGGTGTTTTAACTGAAGTTTATATGTGCAATAGGAGATGATATCTTCTTTAAACATAACGTTGTTTCTTAATTCCTTTTAGCTAAAATTAAAAGTATTATTTTTCAAGTTTTTAAAGTTTAAAAATTGCTTAAAGTTTTTTTTTTACAGAATGTTCTAGCTATGTGACACTTCCATACCTTAACAGTGGGGAGACTACATGTATTATCATGGATACATGTACAGGAATAAAGTGTTGTGTGGAAGTATTGTCTCTCGGAATGTCATTTGATTTCTCTTTTGAACTTGATGCATGCAACTTCCAATTAACCATTCGTATAGAGAGATTTGTCTACAATGAATCACTTGTGAATTATGTCTATGGTAAGAAATTATTATAATATATAAAGAATTTCTTAAGTTTTGAAATTGAAGAAACAGAAAAAATGCCATACTATATGAAAATAAGAAGATACAGTATGTGATATAATTGCCAATGAGACAAGTCTTCATCAAATACCAAAGGACGTAAAAGTTTGTTCAGTTAATCAACTTTATTGTCTTGTACAGAGTTTTTTTTATTCATATTGTCTAGGAAACTGATAACATTAGATTAATTGGATACTTTGAACACTGGAAGTTCAAGCATGTATATGTTTGGTTGATAATAAAGTGATGGAACAAAATCATTTTATTGTATTCTTTAATTTTACAAAAGCTGTTGAGGAATGCCACAAAAATGATGAGGATACTTTTTGAATGTTTTATGCAAGGTTTATTAGTGATGTGATAATGTTGTAATTCATATTTTTTTTTTGTATTTTAGGGACTCATCATCAGTTTTATTTGAAAGGAATTTTCTTCATTGAGTAAGTTGGTTTTTATACTGAAAATCAAAATCTGACTTTAAGTTACAAGATAAAACTGTACATTGAGTATAGAGGTCAAGTTGGTAGCACTGTACTAAGCTTTCCAATTATCTTTTGTATAGTGACTTATATTTAAAAGATGTTAAAAAAAGAGATAAATAGTGAAATATTTTGACCAAGAAACTATAATACTGCTAAATCTAATATCCATTTCAAGTACTGCTAGCCAACCAAATGCCAAGTCTGTTTTGATCTTCTCTGCAATCATATAGTCTGACCACAATACAAAATAATCATAGAATAATTCAGTTCACAGGTATCAAAAAACTGACATATTCTGAATAAAGTCATGTTCAATTTCAGTTTTTTTTTTTTTACTCCAAAAATCAAATTTCCAGACAAGGGTGCAGAGCCAATGGAATAATATTGAAATAGCCATTTGATAATCTCAATTTATTTACATTCATTTAGTAGATGTTTGTATATGTTTGTTTTAATGTACAGAAACTGGTCATGTTTTGCAGGTATACTGTTGATGAGCTATCAGCTTCAGAATTTATATTATCTCTTAGTCTTGGTATATGCTTTGAGTCCTCAGAACCCCATTGTATGATCACACAACTTATAGCAGACAAAATCAGTCTACCTAAACCATCTTGTGACTGGAATCAAGGATATAGAATTCAAAGTGAGTAGAACAAGTTGTAAAACAATATAATAGGTAAACATCTTTGTTGTTTCCATGATGAACAGTAAAATTACATATAATGTAAGGTTAATTTGTGGGGATAAAAAAATATGAAGCACATACATTAATCATTCATCTAACAATAGCAAAATAAATTTTACTTGTCAATCTGTGTTTAACCTAGTTTCATGATCCATTGGTCAACATGAAGTTTTAGTGGTATTGAAATCTGTTTTTCAGATACCAACAGCAAAAAGGTCAAAACATTCGGTGAATGGCATGACTGCAAGTTGTAACACATCCATCTTTCTGATTTCATCTGACCATTACATCATTTTTATAAATGTAAAATTCATGTGATAAAGTCTTCATCTTGAAGTGTGTCAACATAAGTTCATTCTTGATCAGTACCACTGAGTAAACCGATAATTGTTCACACTCTTTAATCTTTAATAATTATAGATTATCGTTGATCATCTCAACGAAATTGATTCTAGCTTGAGCCGGGACGGCAAAAGCGAAGAAGGCAATCGAGTTGAGATGACCAATGATAATCTGTTTATCGCTATTTTACCTATCACTATGTTGTCAATTTCATGTCAATTTCGTTAACAACACTGTGTGCATGCTTAGTTTCTAGCGATAATTTTCCATCTCAAGCAAGTACCATGATGTGAAAAATTAAAAAAAAAAATCAAAGGAAAAATGCAAAAAATAGCGATAATTAACATTAGCGTTCTTCTTCTATCTGATAGATGTATTTTCTTAGAATTGCAGTTCCTGATTTTTAAGAAGAAAGTTAGTGATGAAATCAGAGAAATCTTCAGCATTTGGAAGCTAAACTAGATGATTCTTGATTTTTTTACAGATTTTTCCTTAGAAGATTGGACAAGTGCAAGAGGAGAAGATTTAACAAACCTTACAGATCTAGCAATTAAACAAGTTTCAAGTGACCTTGGGATATCTAAGTTCTTCAAGATTCCTTCATGTGTCAGAAACGGAATGTTTTATCAACCAGAAAACCTTGGTTGGAAAAGAGGTAGAAGAGTACTATAAGATTACTGTTTATGACTGTGGGAAAATTGTAGATTTTGTATAAAACAATTTTGATAAATGAACGATATGAACTTTTGCCAGTAGAAAAATAACATGAGTATATGTCCTTGTGATTATGTCATACTAAGATCTTCTTGCATATAAAAACACCAACAAAATGGAAAGTTAGTGAAGTCTACAAATAAAAGCAAAAATAGAAAAAAAGGTATTCAAAAGAGTATTTAGTTTCGATATGTATTTGTGGGTCTTTAAGATATCGTTTATTGTCATATTAAATTATTTTGTTTTCACATTATTTTGTATCTTGTTTTCAGATTGCCATGTAACAACAGAACTTCCTGAACTTCACCCAGGAATGGCATGTGTCTTACTATCTTCATGTACAGAAGTTGACTGTTGCATAGATGTTGACATAGTTCATCATTCATTTAATGTTATCCTAAAGCTGGATCCATGCGATGAAAAATTAATTGTTGGGATCGAAAATTTTGTTTTTGAAATATCTCTCTATGAATTTGATTGGGGTAAGTTTTCAATGAATATGAAGAACATAAAAAAAAAGTATTTATAGTTGGTTGTACTTTTAATACATACATGTAATCAACTGATACAAGTTTTGATTTCTTTTAAATAAGACCTTGTAAAAATAATAATCTGTAGCTTTTGTTTAATCAAAACTCAGAACTAGAATTGATAATTACTATATAATTTTAACAAAAACGGATATTATTATATTTAAAATACACTTAGTACACTTAAATTGACTGAAAAAAAATCATTACAGAGTAGTAGAGTATGCACTTGAAAAGCATGGAGGACCCAACATTTTGAAAGATTTTTATAGCCTGCAAACAATAATGCATGATATTGAAAACTAATATACATTCATATTCATGTTTATTATGATTATAATATTAGTAAAAAAAACATCAGTTTTTACTTGAGTTTCAGAGATCCCTTAACATCAATATGTGATATTGCAAACCGACATCATAGTGTTCTTTTGGAGATATGTTTTTGTTTTTCTGTTCATTCAGTAATTTTATTATTTTCACTTTTATTGGTAGGAGTACTCAAGAAACTATATTTGAATAGTGTTATACGTATGGAGTAAGTATAGTATATTGGTGAAATTTTCATCACTTCATTAGATATTTGTTAAAGATCCAGTACTCATACCGGTAATTCTTGTCTTCTGCAAATGTTCTACTAATTAATGAAAATCCAAAATTGCTTCTTCCTATTTGTGGCTGCTGATGCTAAAAACAGAATTGTCTACAAATGTAAACCAATTTTCTTACACTGTCTGGTTGTAAATCAAACTGCTCAAAAAGAATCTATGTAAGTCTGAAGTAAGTCATCTGAAGCAAGTAATGTTTCACTTGAAAAATGACTTAAATCTAGTAGTAATGTTAAAAATTCTAAATGAAAATAGAATAATGGTAAAGATTAATATGAATTCAGTTCTTAAGAAAGTGTAATTTGCCATTTTGTCAGTTTCTAAACATTTTACACTAAGATACCGGTAACAATATTTCCTTTCATCTTGAATTAAAGCTTTATAAATAAAGTTCAATATAAGTCTAATATTTATTTTGATGAACCACTCAACTCAAACCTTTTTTTTCTTAGTTATTCCATATATGACCTGAAGAGTGATGGTACTTACTTGGTCAGTATGAATGTCAGCATTTGTTTTGAATATTCCAAGCCATGTCTAATTGACCAAGTAGTCCTGAATAAAACTAAACTGGCAAAGAAACCATGTAAATGGCAGACAGGATTTAAAAATTCAAGTAAGTTGAGGTCATTCATAATTTTCTCTACTTATGTTAATCTCGACCTATTTTACATACAGTATTTTAATGTGGTACCCATTAGTAGATAATTCATTGTTAACACTCAGTCTAGGAAACACAGAAGATTTGTTATTCTGTACTGTCTACAAAAATTTCGTGTTGGTCTTCATGATTTTTATTGTTGAAAATAACCTACCTTACAATAAGTAAAATTGATAAATTTTGATATAATTATTAAATAAATCTATGATTGCAAGCTCATGCAGTCCACTTATTAAGTACCTTTAGCAGCTACTACCAGAACAGTGTTATTGCTTTAATTTCTTGGGTCCTGAATTGATTTGAATTGGTCTTGATAAATTATATGGAAATTTACTGAGCATTACTAAGAATGTTTAGATAAGTAAAGAGTTATAATGTCTCATTAGCACTCATACCACATCTTCTTATATCTAAAATCTAAATTGAACACACCAACAAGGCTTCCAAAACGATCATATATTCCAGTCAATTGTATAACGTCCGGTAAAATTCCAGCTGAGCAAAGCATGAAACGGTCATCTACTTTTTAGTTTTCAAGGCTTTTTCGGTCATTTTAACATAATTCACGATCTTTTTGACCCAAACTTTTTCCTTTAACAGCCACACATTTCCGGTCATTAAAGTGACATGATGATTAATTACTATCAAAACAACCCCTGCTTCAATATTTCCTAATTTTAATCAAGGCTAATTAGTTGTTGGACAGCTGAAAACTACCTGTTCAGGTGACAGGTAAACTATTTTCAGTACCAGACATCGTATAAATTAATCAGTCTATTCAAAATTATTTTCGTACATTTCAGCGGTTTGTATCTAATTAATTTAGTCCAAAAGATTAAAATTATAATAAATACATTTATAAAGTTTAACATGATTTGATGAAACATTTAAAAAGGTTTTAAACATGTGTGTGCATGTGCACAGGTGGGAAATTTAATTTTATGCATCCTACATTTCTTAAAAAATGCTAAAATTATCATTGATACCTGTATCTAACGTTCATTTCAAGTATTTTGTTGAAAAATAACATGGAAAGAGCTTCTACACTCAGTCGTGCTTTGTAAACGTACACAGATTTTACGTATCCGTTTATAGTCCATGTTTTACCATTGTCAAGTTAACATCCGGTTTGGGAAATGTGACTTAAAAACGAAAGTAAAGTTTTTGACAACGTCATTTTGCACAAATAAAGAGTCTCGGGCAGATGTGAGCCCGCTGATGTGCACACTGTGAATGATGCACCGCCAATTTTAACAGTTTATGTCAGAACATCAAATTCATATCAAAGTAAAGTTTAATATCATATTTTTAGCTCACCTGGCCCGAATGGCCAAGTGAGCTTTTCCCATCACTTGGCGTCCGGCGTCCGTCATCTGTCGTCGTTAACTTTTACAAAAATCTTCTCTTCTGAAACTACTGGACCAAATTAATCCAAACTTGGCCACAATCATCTTTGGGGTATCTAGTTTAAAAAATGTGTCTGCTGACCCAGCCATCAAATCAAGATGGCTGCCACGGCTAAAAATAGAACATAGGGGTAAAATGCAGTTTTTGGCTTATAACTCAAAAACCATAGCATTTAGAGCAAATTTGACTAAGTAAAATTGTTTATCAGGTCAAGATCTATCTGCCCTGAGATTTTTAGATGAATCGGACAACCTTTGTTGGGTTGCTGCCCCTGAATTGGTAATTTTTAGGAAATTTTGCTGTTTTTGGTTATTATCTTAAATATTATTATAGATAGAGATAAACTGTAACCAGCAATAATGTTCAGCAAAGTAAGATTTACAAATAAGTCAACGTGACTGAAATGGTCAGTTGACCCCTTTTGGAGTTATTGCCCTTTATAGTCAATTTTTAACCATTTTTCATAAATCTTAATTATCTTTTACAAAAATCTTCTCCTCTGAAACTACTCGGCCAAATTAATCTAAACTTAGCCACAATCATCTTTGGGGTATCTAGTTTAAAAAATGTGTCTGGTGACCCGGCCATCAAATCAAGATGGCCGCCACTGCAAAAAATAGAACATATGGGTAAAATGTAGTTTTTGGCTTATAACTCAAAAAGCAAAGCATTAAGAGCCAATCTGACATGATTAAAATTGTTTATCAGGTCAAGATCTCTCTGCCCTTAAATTTTCAGATGAATTGGACAACCCGTTGTTGGGTTGCTGCCCCTGAATCAGTTATTTTAAGGAAATTTTGGTGTTTTTGGTTATTATCTTGAATATTATCATAGATAGAGATAAACTGTAAACAGCATTAATGTTCAGCAAAGTAACATTTACAAATAAGTCAACATGACCGAAATGGTCAATTGACCCCTAAGGAGTTATTGTCCTTTATAGTCAATTTTTTAAAATTTTCATAAAATTTATAAATTTTTATTTACATTTTCCACTGAAAATACTGGGCCAAGTTCATTATAGATAGAGATAATTGTAAGCAGCAAGACTGTTTAGTAAAGTAAGATGTACAAACACATCACCATCACCAAAACACAATTTGGTCATGAATCCATTTGCTTCCTTTGTTTAATATTCACATAGACCAAGGTGAGCGACACACGCTCTTAAGAGCCTCTAGTTTTTAGTGGAAGAAGACGTCAAGTCTTCTGAAGACTTAAGGGGCTGACCATTGGCATTGAGTCTCCGTATGCCGCATTCATTTCGTGTATTACAATTTCAAAACAACTTAGATTCCTGACACCGATTTTACACATGATTAGGCATCTGAATCATTTAATTTGTAAATTATGATTGTAAAACAATCACTATCGTAAATATGACCCTTTTATTTATGTAAATTATTAGATTTCATCTTATCCACATGAACGTTATTTGTTTACTTGTAACAGGATGTTTTAACTGTAGATATTTGTATTACGCATGCGTGAATTTGGTATCGGGACAACTCGCCCTGTTTACAAGTTCGCCCTTGAAGTTACGAATTTGCAATCCTGCAGACAAGAAGATTTTGTTTTTATATAAATAAAAAGGATATATAAAGTGTTGTCTTTATTCATGGTTTTCCTTTGTCATGTGAATTAGATGCCCTTCGTAACATACATGTGAACCTCCCGTTTAGGAGAAAAAACTCCCGTGTATGAAATTTTTCAGACGCCATATTTGATCATTTATTACTACTGTACGGGTGTAATTGACACCTGTGTTAAATTTTACCTGAACATCAAAGAAGATGTATAATTATATGGCTTCACTTGACAGCTTGGGTGTCAAACATACTGGTAATCAACGATGTTTACCTCCGGCTAACTGCCGTTGTTTTATCAAAACGATGTGTATTGGGAATATTGAAATACTTTTTTGTTACTTCCCTTTGTTTTATCCTGTTTTCAGTTATTTTGCTTTTAAAAATGTAAATTGTAAAAAGACTATAAATGATTGATATTTTAATCAAATAATCATAAAAGGATGTTGATTAAATGAATTTAAATGATTTTGGACAAATAAAAAAATTAAAATTTATAAATTATTTTAGCAATCTAGACCTCCTTTCAAGGATTAAATTGAAGTTTATATCATAATTTTGTTTACAACAGAATTTTTTTATTTAATTTACGATGTTGCAAATATACATGTGGAGCTTATTTCTTTCTTATTTGTCTATACATTTACAAATGATAAGGAGATGAAGACATGAACAAAAATATATACAGATAAGATATATAAATATAATGATTTATTTGCTAGCAGTGAACAATCATTTGGCAAAAACAAAACAAAACAAAACAAGAAACAGATTCTTCTTATTATTTTATTTTATTCAAATAGAGAGGCAATAATGGAACTATAAACATTACAATTTGATGGTAATTTGAAGAAAAAACACAATTTCTACATCATTTGGTTACATTTAAGACAAAATTTATGTCGATAAAAAAACATGATGTTTTGACCATTCAGTACTTAACCCTTTCCTCCATAATGACGCTTTTTGACGCCACCCCCTTTACTCCATAATGACGCCTGTGTAGTACCTCAGTTGAAACACTTTGACTACAAAGTGTCTGCAGTAGACTCAATAAAATTTGTATCCAATATGAAAAGGAATATCATAGGAATATTCTACTTAAATTTATTTAATGAAATATTTGTTTTTTGCAATGCATTTTAATACTTTAAAGCCTATTTTCAGCATTTTATTGAAAAATTCTATTTTGTGTTCATTTTTTACAGTGGGTTGTGATGATCTTCCAGTTAGGTTACCCTCATTTGGGGTGTTGTTCCCAACCTGTTAAAGGTCCATCTTTGTGCATAATTCAAAATTGGAAATTTCAACAAGCATCTAATATTCTTAATCTGGAAAGTAAACCCTGGTCTGCTAGCTTCATGTATATTTTTTCTACCGATTTAATATATAACTAGAATCATGCAAACAGACTTAAGGAAAAGGCATGTAAGTTCATCATACAAATATGACACTTTTTCTAGACAATCCAGATCTTGCAAAATACGTCGCTAAAAATTGCAACCTTTAAAATTGTTGTGCAGTAAAAACCCATATGGGAACTTTCAAAAGTTGGCAGGTATGTAACAAGTCTTACTATTTTTATGCTCCATTTATGGGCAATATGTTTTCTAGTCTGTCCGTCCGTCCTGCTTCTGGTTATAAAGTTTATGGTCGAGGTAGTTTTTGATGAAGTTGAAATCCAATCAACTTGAAACTTAGTACACATGTGTTCCTCTTGATATGATCTTCTTAATTACTGCCAAATTAAAGATTTTACCTAATTTTCATAGTCAACTGAACATAGAAAATGATTGTACGGCTGGGAAATCCATGTACTTATGACCTTTTCTTGTTTGAAGAAAAAAAATACATTTTAACGATAATGGAACAAAGCAGCCTGGGTAAGTGGGGCTGCTTTTATGGTAATTCAAGTTACCTTTTATTCACCTTCTTCCACTTCAGAGCTATCAGCTCTTTGATTAATCTTATGTCAATCATTGGGATGGCCATCTGATTACCATAATTGCCTTTTGTGACTTAGTCTTAGGGATTAAAATAGGGATCAGATATAAAATGTCCGGCTGGCTCAAAATTTTTTTAGAAGCCCTGCTCACCAACTGCATAAAAATTATATATTAATTATATAACCCTTGTATGAGTTTGGGTGTAAAGCAATTGCTGAATTTCTATTGATAGGTTTTAGTCTATCCTCATGGAAAGAAACATCTGGTGTGGATCCATCACAACCATTGAGTCAGTTAGAGATACAAAAGCTTGAAGAAACTCTTGGAATAGCTCCATTTCTTTTGGACAATGCCTGTCAAAGATTTAACTCTCCATATGTTCCTCAAACTGATGGATGGAAAACAGGTATGAAATATACTTTTATTTCATTACACTTCTTATTTTTATGCCCCATTTATGAGCATTATGTTTTCTGATCTGTGCGTCCATTCCTCCATTTTTATGTCCTGCTACAGCTAAAGTTATTGGTTAAGATAGTTGAAGTCCTCTTAACTTGAAACTTAGTACACATATGCCTTATAGTATGATCTTACAAATTTGAAGCAAAATAAGAGTTTTGATATTTCCATTGTCAGCCCATCAGTATGACAACACTTTGTATTATAACTAAATTTTCTCTTGATATCGAAATTTGTGATTTTAGAGTTATTGGACTTCAATTGTCAGATAAAATTACCACAAACTTCATACCATTATAAGGATAAGTAAATGCAGACATAATCCATAAACCATTGCATATTCTCTGGCAATTTTAATTTTAAAGGGCAATTTCAAAATGTGCTTGTCATGCATATATTCTCTCTAAGCAGCTGCTCATTTAGTATACACATTTGAAGCAGCTGCTAATTCTATTGGGTATCTATATTTGAATATATGAAATTCTTATGATTTTTTTTGTAGACTGTTCACAAGAAATTAGGAATCTACCATCACTCCTGAGTAATATGAACTGTTACATTGATCAGTCCTGTACAGCAGTTCAGTGTTGTATTGATGTCAATGAACTTGGAAAATCTTTAGAGATAGGTGTGGAGATTGATCCATGTGACTTCAGGTTGACAGTCAGGATAGAGAAATTAAGCTTTGATGTTACATTGTATGATTATGTATGGGGTAAGTCAGATTGATCCATGTGACTTCAGGTTGACAGTCAGGATAGAGAAACTAAGCTTTGATGTTACATTGTACGACTATGTGTGGGGTAAGTGTAATTGATCCATGTGACTTCAAGTTGACAGTCAGGATAGAGAAATTGAGCTTTGATGTTACATTGTATGATTATGTATGGGGTAAGTCAGATTGATCCATGTGACTTCAGGTTGACGGTCAGGATAGAGAAATTGAGCTTTGATGTTACATTTTATGATTATGTATGGGGTAAGTCAGATTGATCCATGTGACTTCAGGTTGACAGTCAGGATGGAGAAACTAAGCTTTGATGTTACATTGTATGATTATGTGTGGGGTAAGTCAGATGGATCCATGTGACTTCAAGTTGACAGTCAGGATAGAGAAATTGAGCTTTGATGTTACATTTTATGATTATGTATGTGGTAAGTCAGATTGATCCATGTGACTTCAGGTTGACGGTCAGGATAGAGAAATTGAGCTTTGATGTTACATTGTATGATTATGTGTGGGGTAAGTTTGATTGATCCATGTGACTTCAAGTTGACGGTCAGGATAGAGAAATTGAGCTTTGATGTTACATTGTATGATTATGTATGGGGTAAGTCAGATTGATTTTACATTACATTATATAAGTTGCTGTTCTTAATTGATTTTATTGTATAAATTGATTGATTGTATCAGTTGAAGCTAAAATAGGGCTTATCTTAATACATACCTGTCAGCTTTTATAAGGAAAAATCTTTCTGAACAATTTTGAACATAAGAGGACCCAATGCATATATCTTAAACATGTCCATAATTAGCATCCTCTAAGTTTAAAAAAATGAATGTACTGTGCACATGTCTGTCTGACAGATTTCATCTGACCTTGACCTCATTTTAAAAGTTCATTCATCAATAAGTGTTCATAAGTATGTCTGCTTTTCAGATGCTATAAGCATTAGGTTAAATATATTTGGTCAATTTCATGATTGTAAGGTGACCATATGTCTTGAAGATTTCACCCAACATTGACCTCATTTACATGGATTATTGATAAGTTTGTGATACATGTGCTTGTAGTAAAAACTTTGTGCATTCTTATTATGAAAACCACTTGTAATAAACCTATCTAATCATTTGACACTCTAAATCAACATATATATCAATTACTTGCAATATACAAACATCTTCATTCTTCATGGTACCTTTCAATTTAAAGACCAGTAAATGCTTATTAGATGACAGATATTCATAGAATATTAACATGTGAATATTCAAAAAATCATTTTAACACAAGTAAAACAGCTGAATTCATGTTACTCAACCAAAAACATTTTTAATTCTTTTGCTGATCAATTTCAGCATTTGTGAATAGAATACACTGTCAAATTTGTATATATAGCATTGACAATACGACTCTAAATATGGAACTTTGCTTTTTTCCTGGAAAACAAGAATATTTAGATCTCTATGGAGTCATCCAGATTTCGTAAGTTTTGTTTTGTTTTGCTTTTGCTTGTATATTTAGTGGGCCAGGTGAGCTTTTCCCATCACTTGGCGTCCGTCGTCCGTCGTTGTTAACTTTTACAAAAATCTTCTCCGCTGAAACTACGGGGTCAAATTTAACCAAACTTGACAACAATCATCACTAGGGTATCTAGTTTAAAAAATGTGTCTGGTGACCTGGCCAACCAACCAAGATGGCCACCATGGCTAAAAATAGAACATAGGGGTAAAATGTAGATTTTGGTTTATAACTCTGAAACCAAAGCATTTAGAGCAAATCTGACTTGGGGGTAAAATTGTTTATCAGGTCAAGATCTCTCTGCCCTGAAATTTTCAGATAAATTGGACAACTGGTTGTTGGGCTGCTGCCCCTGAATTGGTAATTTTAAGGAAATTTTGCTGTTTTTGGTTATTATCTTGATTATTATTAGCTCACCTGGCCCGAAGGGCCAAGTGAGCTTTTCTCATCACTTGGCGTCCGGCGTCCGTCGTCTTTAACTTTTACAAAAATCTTCTCCTCTAAAACTACTGGGCCAAATTTAACCAAACTTGGTCACAATAATCATTGGGGTATCTAGTTTAAAAAATGTGTTCGGTTACCCGGCCAACCAACCAAGATGGCCGCCATGGCTAAAAATAGAACATAGGGGTCAAATGCAGTTTTTGGCTTATAACTCTGAAACCGAAGCATTTAGAGCAAATCTGACATGTGGTTAAATTGTTCATTAAGTCAAGATCTATCTCCCCTGAAATTTTCAGACGAATCGGACAACCCGTTGTTGGGTTGCTGCCCCTGAATTGGCAATTTTAAGGAAATTTTGCCGTTATATGGTTATTATCTTGAATATTATTATAGATAGAGATAAACTGTAAACAGCAATAATGTTCAGCAAAGTAAGATTTACAAATAAGTCAACATGACCGAAATGGTCAGTTGACCCATATAGGAGTTATTGCCCTTTATAGTCAATTTTTAACCATTTTTCGTAAATCTTAGTAATCTTTTACAAAAATCTTCTCCTCTGAAACTACTGGGCCAAATTAATCCAAACTTATCTACAATCATCTTTGGGGTATCTAGTTTAAAAAATGTGTTCGATGACCCGGCCATCCAACCAAGATGGCCGCCATGGCTAAAAATAGAACATAGGGGTAAAATGCAGTTTTTTGCTTATAACTTAAAAACCAAAGCATTTAGAGCAAATCTGACATTTGGTTAAATTGTTTATCAGGTCAAGATCTATCTGCCCCGAAATTTTCAGATGAATCGGACAACCTGTTGTTGGGTTGCTGCCCCTGAATTGGTAATTTTAAGGAAATTTTGCTGTTTTTGGTTATTGTCTTAAATATTATTATAGATAGAGATAAACTGTAAACAGCAATAATGTTCAGCAAAGTAAGATTTACAAATAAGTCAACATGACCGAAATGGTCAATTGACCCCCTAAGGAGTTATTGTCCTTTATAGTCAATTTTCAACAATTTTTATAAAATTTGTAAATTTTTACTTACATTTTCCACTGAAACTACTGGGCCAAGTTCATTATAGATAGAGATAATTGTAAGCAGCAAGGATGTTCAGTAAAGTAAGATGTAAAAACACACCAACATCACCAAAATACAATTTTGTCATGAATCCATCTGCTTCTTTTGTTTAATAGTCACATAGACCAAGGTGAGCGACACAGGCTATTTAGAGCCTCTAGTTATAGATAGAGATAAACTGTAAACAGCAATAATGTTCAGCAAAGTAAGATCTACAAATAAGTCAAATGATCAAAATGGTCAGTTGACCCCTTAAGGAGTCATTGCCCTTTATAGTCATTTTTTACCAATTTTTCGTAAATTTTTGTAATCTTTTACAAAAATCTTCTCCTCTGAAACTACTGGGTCAAATTTAACCAAACTTAGCCACAATCATTATCTAGTTTAAAAATGTGTCCGATGACAAGGCCAACCAACCAAGATGGCTGCCATGGCTAAAAATAGAACATAGGGGTAAAATGAAGATTTTGGCTTATAACTCTGAAACCAAAGCATTTAGAGCAAATCTGACAAGGGGTTAATTTGTTAATCAAGTCAATATCTATCTGCCGTGAAAGTTTTAGATGAATTAGACAACTGGTTGTTGGGTTGCTGCCCCAAATTTTTCACAAAATATTTTCCTCTGTATCTAAAGGGCCAAGTTTATTATAGATAGAGAAAATTGTAAGTAAAATTGTAAGTAGCAAGAATTTTCAGTAAAGTAAGATCTACAAACACATCACCATCACCAAAACACAATTTTGTCATGAATCCATCTGTGTCCTTTGTTTAACATGCACATAGACCAAGGTGAGCGACACAGGCTCTTTAGAGCCTCTAGTTTTATAAGTAATAGGACTTGGAAAAATAAAGGATGAATTTAACATTTTTAACATATGGCATAAAATTGAGAATGGAAATTGGGAATGTGCCAAAGAGACAACAACCCGACCATAGAAAAAAACAACAGCAGAAGGTCACCAACAGGTCTTCAATGTAGCGAGAAATTCCCGCACCCGGAGGCGTTCTTCAGCTGGCCCCTAAACAAATATATACTAGTTCAGTGATAATGAACGCCGTCACGAGTTTTCTGCTATCTGATAGTAATGTTTACCTTTACATGGCTAAATATGTATGACATCTGTTTTCTTCAAATTTACCAGACTCTCTTTTTAGCTCACCTGACCTGAAAGGTCAAGTGAGCTTTTCTCATCACTTGGCGTCCGTCGTCCGTCGTCTGTCGTCCGTCGTCCGTCGTCCGTCGTCCGTCGTCCGTAAACTTTTACAAAAATCTTCTCCTCTGAAACTACTGGGCCAAATTCTACCAAACTTGGCCACAATCATCCTTGGGGTATCTAGTTTAAAAAATGTGTGGCGTGACCCGTCAAACCAACCAAGATGGCCGCCATGGCTAAAAATAGAACATAGGGGTAAAATGCAGTTTTTGGCTAATAACTCAAAAACCAAAGCATTTAGAGCAAATCTGACATAGGGTAAAATGGTTGATCAGGTCAAGATCTATCTGCCTCGAAATTTTCAGACGAATAGGACAACCTGTTGTTGGGTTGCTGCCTGTGAAATGGTTATTTTAAGGAAATTTTGCAGTTTTTGGTTATTATCTTGAATACTATTATAGATAGAGATAAACTGTAAACAGCAATAATGTTCAGCAAAGTAAGACCTACAAATAAGTCAACATGACCAAAATTGTCAGTTGACCCCTTAAGGAGTTATTGCCCTTTATAGTCAATTTTTAACAACTTTTCGTCATTTTTTGTAACTTTTCTAAAAATCTTCTTCTCCAAAACTACTTTGCCAAATTTAACCAAACTTGGCCACAATTATCATTGTGGTTTATAGTTTAAAAAATGTGTCCGATGACCCAGCCTGCCAAACAAAATGGCCGACATGGCTAAAATTAGAACATAGTGGTAAAATGCAGTTTTTGCTTTATATCTTTGAAACTAAGACATTTAGGGCAAATCTTTCAAGATTTAAATGTCCATCAGAATAAGATATATCCCCTCACAAATTTTGAGTTGAATCGGACAACCTGTTGTTGGGTTGCTGCCCTAAAATTGGTGATTTTAAGGAAATTTTGCAGTTTTTGGTTATTATCTTGAATACTATTATAGATAGAGATAAACTGTAAACAGCAATAATGTTCAGCAAAGTAAGATCTACAAATAAGTCAGCATGATCAAAATTGTTAGAGGACCCCTTAAGGAGTTATTGCCCTTTATAGTCAATATTGAACAACTTTTCGTCATTTTTGTAACTTGTATAAAAATCTTTTCTAAAACGACTTGGCCAAATTTAACCAAACTTGGCCACAATCATAATACTAGAGTATCTATTTTTTTTAAAAAGTGTCTAATGACCCCGCCTACCAACGAAGATGGCCGACATCAGTAAACACATTAACAGGTGAGCGACACAGGCTCTTGAGAGCCTCTAGTTTATGATACTATTTATTGTGTGTACAATCCCAATATTGCTGAATAAAATTTCCATTTTTTTTACAGTTCAGTAGACTAACTAGTACCTGTGACATTATTTCAATGTAGATAAACTTTCAGTTATTTATCTTTATTTCAGATTCACCATTAAAAATTTGTATGGAGAAAAATTCTATTTAATCAGCCTTAATGCATCAATAAATGTTGATGCTAAAAGTGAACCAGAATACAGCATTATACTAGAGAACAACCTCCTACCAAAAGTAGTCTGTGATTGGTCGTCTGATTTCTATATTTCAAGTATGTTTTTATAATCACACTAGAACAAACCCGTGATATCACGGGTCCGTGACTGAATTAAAGTATATAACTATGCGCAAGCCTTCTTTTAGTATTAGTATTGTCATCTGATAAAGTCATGCCGATTATAAGATACACAGGATTTCTCTGCTTTCAAGTCTTTCTGTTTGAACCCGTCGAACTGAAACAATAATATTAATAATTTGGAAAACAAAAGGTCCTGGAAAGGAGTATTTTTTAATCAACAGCATTGTCCTATATAAGTTATAAATAAAGTTGAATTCTTTGCTTCGCTGTTTTACGTCATGCCCACTAACAAATTGAAAACTGTACCTATACGCCTTATTTTTAGTCCAGATTTTTAGTATTCGTATTGTTATCTTAGAAAGTCTTACTGATTAAAATACTACCATCGGTAACAATTTGACAATTTAGTAGTGTCAACCCTGTGGTTATGACCCGTGTGTATAGCATATTAATCCTGAATACAACGTTTGGTGGTGCGCCTGTCAGATGCGGAACGTACAGATAAGGTCATAGGTAACAGGTGAATATACTATTGGTATCGGTAGCGAACTTGACCCGGAACTTCTTAATTATTGGCAATATTAATTACGTGGAAAACAAAAGGGCCTGGAGTGGTGTAATTTTTAATCTACACCTTTGTACTATATTAGTTATATACAAAGTTGAATTCTGTGATTCGTCGTTTTTACGTGATGACGGCTAACAAATTGGACCTCGTAATTTTAGTATTATAGATTTACTTAAGAGTCAATTGTATAAGCTGTAACAGCATAATACATAAAAAAAAACATTCTGAACGGATCATTTTCAACCACCAATGCCCAACTCTGCAAGAAAATAGATGTCCAGACAGAGCAAAACTACACAGGGTCAAGATAACCGGAATTGGTACTGATGTAGTCTAATTTAACCAGATTAACAATGTCCCCCAACCCAACCAAATATTAGAAAACAGCCCAAGGCTACCTTGAATGGGCCTTCAAGGCAGCAATATATTTCTCACCTAGATGCAGCTTTAGCTATCCCTTAACCTATAATATATTTATAGTTCAGTGAAATTAATGCTACACCAAACTCCTAGTTCAAAACTTTTAGTTTTAAATTTAAAAATGGACAATTTTTGTTTCTAAATGCAGAAGACTAACAAAGGCTATGGCCACGTTCCTGATTTTGAAGAGGTGCAAAAATGTGGTGGGGTTAAACATGTCTTTTGAGATTTCAAACCTACCTTTATACCTCTAACAAACATACCAAATGCAATGTAAAGCTCAGTTTAAAAGAAGTCTTAATCTAATATTAGAATAGGTAACAGAAGAAACTCTTGTTTCTTTAAAATTATTATGATCTGATCCATCAGTTCATATATTTTTCTCTTATATGTATTTTTTTTTTAGATTTTTCATTGACAAACTGGCTGCAAAAGAAAAACTTGGAGATAACTGATTCAATTCCTAGTAATATCTTATACCAGTTGTACGAAGAAACAAACATAGGTCATTATCTTCTGGATAACAAGTGTTCTAGACTGGTCTATCCTTACAATAATAGTTGGACTAAAGGTAAAGTTATCATTAGTTCAGTTCAGTTCAGTTTCTTGTATATTCCTCCATTAACTGTGGAGCACTACCCAAAGGGTATAGTTTTAGCAACTATGTACACCTTAAAACATAAGGAAACAATTAATTATATACAGATGACTGAATTTGGTTATAATAATCACTTAATAATAAATATCATAATTAATTCATAGGATTGTCATCATAAAGTTATAAAAGATATATAATAAACCCTTACCGAAAAAAAGCCCTGCGGCAAACATTTGCACCAAGTTTGTAGCAAACATTGCTGCAAACTTGCCGCAACCATTTTACCGTGCAAATGAAGTTTGCGGCAAGTTTGCTGCAAACATAATTATGCAAATTAAATTTGCGGCAATTGTTTGCTGCAAGCTTGCTGCAAATGTTTGTTGCAAACTTGCGGCAAACTTGCAGGAACTACACATATACTAATGTCATGTGTGAAGACACATTCAATTTATCTCTTTCAAATTACACAGCAACATTTTTACAAAGTCAATTCCAGTCTTTATACAAACAGTCTTTGGTCGAATTCTTGCAAACTCATGAGATCAAATGACACAATATACCTGTATTAAAAAATGAACAAGGTAAAATCTCAAATGTGTATTAAGACTATAAAGCTAGGTAATAATTGCATTACAGAATTTAACTTAATCTTAATAAACATGATCATGATGGTGCAGTACATCAGTTACAAATTAAAACTTATAATAGCTTAAGTTTTTCAATCACACATACATGTATATAGTGGCTTACTCAATTATGTATGATGATAACATTGATTATTTCATTAAAGCATGAAGTTCTATTAATCATTTGTACTTACAAAATTACATACTGATTATCCCATATTATTGAACCAAAATGCCTCCTTGATCTCTTAAATGTGAAATGCATTTCCAAACACAACCAACATTAACCTAGCCACAATTTCAAATTGTTAGCATCCAGGAAGTGCCAACTAGGCATGCCCAGTCAATATTGTGTAATTCCTGCAATGTTCTGGCAAACATATAGAATGGTCAAAGTTTTCTGCAATCTTGCGGCAAACATATAGAATGTCAAAGTTTTCTGCAATCTTGCGGCAAACATATAGAATGGTCAAAGTTTTCTGCAATCTTGCGGCAAACATTCTTTATTATTTCAAACTTTCTGGCAATCTTACAGCAATTTTTGATGTTTCTGCAAACTTGCCGCAAGCTTGCAGCAATGTTTGCTGGAAGTTTGCAGCTAGCGGCAAACATCTGCAAACACTATTTTCTGTGTTCCTGCAAACTTTTTGTTTGCCGCAAGCTTGCAACAAGTCTGCTGCAATTTTGCGGCAAACAATTTTGTTTCATAAGGGAATTCATATGTGCTGGGTTGTAAGAAAATGTTAAAAAACAACTGCATACATTTACAAATAAGAATTAAAATGGTCTCAAATTAAAATTACTTATAATTATTAGTTAAGAGTGCTATACATACATCGGGAACTATAATGAAAATTTTATTTTATAAGACTTATGTAAAATGGTTGGGGTTTTGAAAAAAATTAAGCTATAATATATACATAAATTTTCTTAATTTCACAGTTTAATTTACTTTATGGAGATCTTGTCATTATTCTTTAAATTATAACTGATATCTTACAATTTTAAAAAGAGAAGATTTATTTTTAAATACTTATAAGTCATAAGACCAAATTAAAAGAAATGTATGATTTTGAATTTCATAAAAATGATATTAGAAGTTATTTACAGTTCTTCTAAAAAAGCATGCAAAACAAAACATTGATCAACTTGTTTGCTTGGTTGTTTGCAAACAAATTATAGGAAGGCAGAGTTTCAGTCAGTTTCATATATACTGGGATTTGATTGGACAATAAGAATTGACATGAAATGAATTTAATGTTTATGGTCT
Organism: Mytilus galloprovincialis; assembly: GCF_965363235.1. Taxonomy (NCBI): domain Eukaryota; kingdom Metazoa; phylum Mollusca; class Bivalvia; order Mytilida; family Mytilidae; genus Mytilus; species Mytilus galloprovincialis. Next base: position 37,800,852 of record NC_134850.1, on the reverse strand, counting down.
AATCAAATTCCAGTAAATAGTAAACAAACATCCACACAAATATAGCAAGCAAGTAAATCAATGATTAGTTTTTGGGTTAGGATTCCACCCTAAAAGTCATATTTTAAAATTAATCACAATAATTAGGTCTTTCCACCTTTCCGTTCAATAATTTCTGAATTAACAGTTTTCTGTTCAGCCTTTTCATAAAAATGAAAATAAAACACAAATTCTGTCGATGTAATACATTGATATTTTTCTATACAAAGATTTAATAAGACTTGTGGTATCTTGTAGATTGTGCTATGAAAATGTCTTTGCCGATGTTACCATCAGATGTTTCCTGTTATATCACTGATACCTGCACAGGGATTCAGTGTTGTGTTATGAATACTTTATTACAACAGACATTTGAAATCTCATTTCTGTTGGACAGCTGTAACAGGAAACTAAGTATCAGTATAGAGAAAATACAATACAATGACACTTTACTGGATTTCAAATTAGGTAAGATAAAAACAGGTGTGAATTATAGATTTTCTATATTTTAATGAAACATTACAAAATGCAAAATATAAACATACCATAGAAGGCTAGCTCTGTAAACATGATGTTACAAACAAAATGTATAATAATATTTCAAATTTAATTAAAGTATATAGTTGATGTGTATTATAGGGTTATTGAATGAATATTGGGGAATATTGTCCGGAGTAGAATTTTATATTGCACGAGCTTGTGAGTGCAATATATGTTCTACGAGGGACAATATTCCCCAATATTCATGCAATAATCCTTTTATTGTAAGCAATATAATATTTGAAAGTTAAAATTGGTTTAAACTAAGATTTTGTTGTTGATGACGTCATTAATTTCAAAGATTTATTGCACTAGTGCAATATTGGAATTTATTGCACGCTAACTTATGGTTACTTTCTGTGGGAAATATTATATTGCTATGCAATAAAATCAATTCTTTAGTGTTGAATTCACTACTAACAACGAATATTAATTATATATATAAATATTATATCAGATGAAGGTTATTACCTAGCACTTAAAGAGTTTTTTATGCCCCACCTATGATAGTAGAGGGCCATAATGTTTTTGGTCTGTGCATCTGTCTGTCTGTCCCACTTCAGGTTAAATTTTTTGGTCAAGGTAGTTTTTGAAGAAGTTGAAGTCCCATCCACTTCAAACTTGGTACACATGTTCCCTATGATATAATTTTTTTAATTTTAATGCCAAATTAGAGTTTTTACCCCAATTTTACTGTCCACTTAACATAGAAAATGATAGTGCAAATGGGGCATCCATGTACTGGGGACACATTCTTGTATAAATATTTGTTTTTACATTGTAAATACTCCTTGTGAATAGCTCTGACTTTAACTTGAACCTGGTTGACAGGAGTTACCTTATCTTAAAATTGTATTAACTGTTTGTAAGACTCATAATTAAGATTGACAATTTGGAAAGGACATCAACATTAAAGAAAGAAAAAAAATCATTATGGAAACATCATACTGCTAAACACTTTTTTGCGAATGAGCTCATAAGAGACCATGAAATTTACTTATTTTAATGAACCACTTAATTTTGTAACATTAAAGATGTGATGTTTATATACATGCAAGTTGAAAACAAATTTAACTTTTCAACTTTAATTTATATCTTGTTCAAGCCTTTTTTATTTATTTTTTATCTTAGGGACTTACTATTCCTTCAGCTTACAGGGATTAATTCAAGTTCAGTAAGTAAATTACCAGATCTATTACATTATTATTTGAGTCTTTTTGATGGGTTGAGGAATACTTGTATAAATCAGGATATATATTTAATAAATTTAAGAAGTCTTCTAGAGATAATGTTGATGTTATACAATTTGTGTTTGAAATTAATTGCAAGTTTTTATATAATTGCTAGTGTTAGACTATGGCATAAGTTTATAGCCAGTATTGAATTATTGCATTTTTTTTACCATGAATATTGAAATTTAAGTAACATTAAATGAAAGGGCAGAAATTTTAAAAAGTATTAATCTAAAGAAAAAACAAGTTGGATAGTTAATACTTTCATAAAATCACTATTTCAGATACAGCATAGAAGACTTGTATACTGAGATGTACTACTTAGTAAATATGAAAATAATGTTTTGCTATGAAAGTACAGAGCCTCAGTGTGACCATCAGTTTACCATTCTACAAAATACAAAACTTCCAAAAATGCAGTGTGATTGGAATAGTGGATTTGTTACTCCTGGTAATTTAATGTTAAGTTTAAAACATGCAAGGAATATATCACTTATTAGAAAAACAAAGCTCTCCAACTGAAAAATAGTTTGTTTTCAAATTGTTTGAACATATGATATACAGTTATGGTAAAAGGTAGAAATGTTTTTTGTAGATATTGAATTTTGAAAGAATGTGCCCACAACAATGCTTTGTTAAAAATGTACTTCTTTCTTAATTTTTTAAACAGTTATACATAAATCATTTCTTAAGCTTTGAAATGTTATCTTTTGAAGTATGTTTTACTTGCTTACTGCATTTAAATTTACAGCTTGCCCAAAGCTGCAGCTAGGAGGAAGGAAGATCTTATTATTTCAACCTTTTCAACATGTTCAAAACCTAGCTATATTGATTAATGATTTTTTACAATTTATGTTCAGGATTCTCCTTGGACACTTGGTATAATGAGCGTTCGTTGTTAAATGGATCAAATTTGGAAGATTGGATGATTTCTGAACTACTCAATGATCTTGGGATATCACCATACCTACATGTTAAACAATGCTCAAGACAATCATCACCTTTCTATCAAAGTATACTTGGTTGGAATAAAGGTAGGAAGCAATAGTTGGGTATCTATGGTAATTTTTATGCCCTACCAAGGGGCATTATGCTTTTTTGTCTGTACGTTTTTTCATTCTTTCGTCTGTCTGTCCTGCTATAGGTTAAAGTTTTTGGTTTAAGTTTTTAATCAAGGTAGTTTTTGATGAAGTTGAAGTCCAATCAACTTGAAACTAAACTCTTGTAGAAACCATGAAAGTCAATGAAAATGTGATATTCTTTTGTTAGTTTCCTCAATGTGATTTTATGTATAACATTTACCCTTAGTATATGGCTTTTGATGTTAATTTGAAACTAATTCAATTACATTATCAATTTTATTCATATATACATCTTCAATGTGCTCATAATAACAAAATATTTGAAGAACTTTTTTTTTGACTTTCAGGTTGTGCCAACAATATAAACCTTCCACAGATTCCAGAACCAACCACCTGTTATTTAGACACCAGTTGTACCAGAGTAGAATGCTGTGTAGATGTAGACTTTATTCCATACTCCTTCCATTCTTACCTCAATATAGATCCTTGTAAACAGATGATTACTGTTGGCATTGAGAAATTTCACAGGAACATTTCACTTTTAAACTACCAATGGGGTATGTTTTCTATATGTTTTATTGTATCTAAACATCTTAATCTATTAAATTTCAAGGTCAACGGATAGGAGCAACAATTAATAATGGAATGTTAAAAATTGTTTATTTAACATTTTACATCAAAATTAATGTTTTGTAGTTTCAATTTTGCTTTTTTACGCCATAGTCACTCTACAATGCTATGAATGAAAATATAATGTTTTTATACCCCCGCTTTAAAAAAGGGGGGGGTATACTGTTTTACCTCTGTCTGTCAGTCCGTCCGTCCATCAGTCCGTCCGTCCGTCAGTCAGTCAGTCCGTCCCATGAAACTTTCGTCACATTTTTCTCAGGAACTACACATCCACCCTTTCTGTAATTTGGTATCAACATTTATATATGTCAGCCATACCGTGTGATGTGTTTTCAGATTCATCACTTGACAACTTCCTGTTTACCGAACACTTGTCTGATTTTACACATGATAGCCAAGTTGAAAATTTTCGTCACATTTTTCTCAGGAACTACAATACAAGGATTTCTGAAATTTGGTTTCAGGATTTATATAAGTCAGCTATACCGTGTGATGCGTTTTCAGATTTATCAATCGACAACTTCCTGTTTACCGAACACTTGTATGATTTTATACATGATAGCCAAGTTGAAAATTTTCGTCACATTTTTCTCAGGAACTACAATACATGGATTTCTGAAATTTGGTTTCAGGATTTATATAAGTCAGCTATACCGTGTGATGCGTTTTCAGATTCATCACTCGACTACTTCCTGTGTACCGAACACTTGTATGATTGTACATAAACTAAATAATTGTAATTATACCCCCCCCTTTTAACCCCGCTTTAAAAAAGGGGGGTATACTGTTTTACCTCTGTCTGTCAGTCCGTCCGTCCGTCCGTCAGTCAGTCAGTCCGTCCCATGAAACTTTCGTCACATTTTTCTCAGGAACTACACATCCACCCTTTCTGTAATTTGGTATCAACATTTATATATGTCAGCCATACCGTGTGATGCGTTTTCAGATTCATCACTTGACAACTTCCTGTTTACGGAACACTTGTCTGATTTTACACATGATAGCCAAGTTGAAAATTTTCGTCACATTTTTCTCAGGAACTACAATACAAGGATTTCTGAAATTTGGTTTCAGGATTTATATAAGTCAGCTATACCGTGTGATGCGTTTTCAGATTCATCAATCGACAACTTCCTGTTTACCGAACACTTGTATGATTTTACACATGATAGCCAAGTTGAAAATTTTCGTCACATTTTTCTCAGGAACTACAATACAAGGATTTCTGAAATTTGGTTTCAGGATTTATATAAGTCAGCTATACCGTGTGATGCGTTTTCAGATTCATCACTCGACTACTTCCTGTTTACCGAACACTTGTATGATTGTACATAAACTAAATAATTGTAATTATACCCCCCCCCCCTTTAACCCCGCTTTAAAAAAGGGGGGGTATACTGTTTTACCTCTGTCTGTCAGTCCGTCCGTCCATCAGTCCGTCCGTCCGTCAGTCAGTCAGTCCGTCCCATGAAACTTTCGTCACATTTTTCTCAGGAACTACACATCCACCCTTTCTGTAATTTGGTATCAACATTTATATATGTCAGCCATACCGTGTGATGCGTTTTCAGATTCATCACTTGACAACTTCCTGTTTACGGAACACTTGTCTGATTTTACACATGATAGCCAAGTTGAAAATATTCGTCACATTTTTCTCAGGAACTACAATACAAGGATTTCTGAAATTTGGTTTCAGGATTTATATAAGTCAGCTATACCGTGTGATGTGTTTTCAGATTCATCAATCGACAACTTCCTGTTTACTGAACAGTTGTATGATTTTACACATGTTAGCCAAGTTGAAAATTTTCGTCACATTTTTCTCAGGAATTACAATACAAGGATTTCTGAAATTTGGTTTCAGGATTTATATAAGTCAGCTATACCGTGTGATGCGTTTTCAGACTACTTCCTGTTTACCGAACACTTGTATGATTTTACACATGATAACCAAGTTAAAAATTTTCGTCACATTTTTCTCAGGAACTACAATACAAGGATTTCTGAAATTTGGTTTCAGGATTTTTATAAGTCAGCTATACCGTGTGATGCGTTTTCAGATTCATCACTCGACAACTTCCTGTTTACCGAACACTTGCATATTTTTACACTATTAATATTATCCACTTGCGGCGGGGGTATCATCAGTGAGCAGTAGCTCGCAGTTTCACTTGTTTGTTCTTTTAAAGGAGAACAGAAAAGTTTTTGGCTTGCTGGTGTATTGCGTCTGTCTTACAGTATAGAGGATTTTAGTGGTGAAAGCATGTACTTAGTCAGCCTGAACATGAGTATTTGCTTTGAGAGTAACAAGACTTGTCATGTGTCTGCACAGATACTTAGTAACACATGGCTGACCAAGGCCTTGTGTGCATGGGATACCAGCTATTATCAGTCAAGTAATGTGTACTTTTTATCAGTTGCTGTAAAAAATCCTTTCTCTAATTTGAATAAAACCTTAAAAAAACAAAAATTACTTTTATATTCAGGAGTAGTTAGGATTTATATTTGTAATCACTTAACTTGCAGTTAAATTTAACTTATAGATTCAAATGTTGTGGCACCATGTACCCATAATTCCATCTGCTTCTCTCAAGAAAGAGTGCATGTTTGAGCAAATTCATTTGTCATTAAACTTTGAAGAGAATGCGTAATTTCCGTGAGTCTTTGTTTTTAGACAGTGAACAACAACATGTCACTGCATAACCTTAACAATAAGGACAACTCATACATTATATAAAGCAATAGCGATAACTCATACATAATTTTAAGCTACAAAAAGCCGAAGGAGAACAAAATTTAAAACAATTTTAAAGAGGAAACCAAGGGCCTGAAATAAACTTATATAACATTTAACAAAAAAAATTGTCAATCATCAACCAATGACAACAACTAAACTACAAGCTTTTGGCATGAGACAGACTAATAAAGAATCTTTGTTTACTGCTCTTATTTTTCAACAATGTTTTAATGCTGTTAAATCTTCTAGTGCAATCATAATTTTTTTTACACACTTTTTGTTACAGACAGTTTGATAAGTTTTTAAATACTTTAGAAGTAAGTTTTATTTATCATTTACCAATGAAATCTATACTATACCACAGTATTCCTTTTTATTACATTTTCTTTCTTTTTCAGATTTTTCCTTGTCAGCCTGGCTACAGACCAAAGAGATGTCTTTACCACTGCCAGATTATGGAAAACTTCTTCTGTTTGAAGATACTGGCATAGCTCCATATTTATTGGATAATCAATGTGATGTAGATGATATCATTAATAAGTTCACCTTCTGGCACTTTACAAATGGTTTGTATTGTATGATTTAGAGACATATTTTTCATTTTCCTTTTTCAAATAGGTGATGATTACTGTAAATTCAGATATGTGTGGTTTTTAAGGGGATTCTGGGAATGGCTATAACAAAAGTTCTATCAAAATTAAAAATGCAATTTTTTAATCTTGCTGATCCTTTTGAAAATTTAACAATAATAAAAGCATTGCAAAAATTTCTGAATTTGCAGTATATAAAACTCATATTTTTAAAACTTTGATATATAAGTACTGAAATTGCATAAATAAAACTCTTTTCATACATCCACTGTTTATTCAGTCATTCAAGACGAGGAAAAAATTATCAGCTATTGAAATTGGCCTGAGAAACATAATGATTTTGATAATAAAAAATATTAATGTTCAATGAAATATTTAAATAAAAATATTGAAAAGTGAGTTAATGATTTCAGAATAATTTTTTTTACATAATATAAAGATAAGGAAATGAAGTTTTTGAATTATGTTCTTATTATTGATATAAATGATTTTACAACTTTTATGATTATTGAAAAAGAAAAAGGGTAGACACTGACAAGAGAAAATACCTTTTGAAAAACTTGATTTCATTGAGAAGTTCATAGTTGTTGTTGCAAAGTTACCTGTATATGTTTTTTATTTCGTGTCATTTTGATCTTGAATTATCATGTTACATTGCCTTATTATCATATACTTAGACTAAATAACATATGAATTTTACCGTATGATAATAGCATTAAATTAACGTATATTTCATATTTTTTCCAATTAGTACTTAGCGGGCTGATATGAAAAGTTTATCACATGCTTCGATTGTTATCACATGCCTTTCCGTAACGTTATCACATGGCATTCCGGTGATACTCGTCAAATTCCGGAAAATACACCTCAATACTACGTTTTCAGTGAAAAACATTACAAAGTAGTGTACAAAACAATTATTTGGATACTGGAAAATATATTGTGTAAAATAATAAAAAAAAAAAAAAAAAAAAAAAAAAAAAAAAATATTTATTTAATAAATGCATTTTTTAAAAGTTTCAAACATAATTTAAAAAGTTATTTTAAAAAAGGTTGACTTTTCCAAACAATGTTTATTATGTATATTGTTGAATTATTTTTTTTATCGATTCGTCCATGTTAAAATGTTTTTTTTTCTCTGTTGAGGCATATGTTAGAAAGACTCATATCGAATGTACCAAAATTTGGGTCCGACGTCCCTGAACTTTTCACTCTTTGAACTTCTTTTCTAAAAGGATCATTATATGAATCTGTTATTTTTCTTTACTGTTGAAGCATATGATAAAAAGATCATAACATGTCATTTTTCATATCTCATGTATTATCAGCCCTCGGTCAATATCAGCCCTCGAGCCATGCGGCTGACTTGGGCTGATATTGAACCTATGGCTGATAATACATGCGATATGAAAAATGCCATGTAATAATCTGATATTATACAACCACAAAAAAAAAATTGCCGTGGTATATTGGTATCATCGTTTTCGTTGTTGTAGTGGTCCAAACATATTTAGTTTCCAGACAATAACTTTAGTATAAGTGAATAGAAATCTATGAAATTGAAACACAAGGTTTATAACCACAAAAAGGAAAGTTGGGATTGATTTTGGGGTTGTGGTCCTAGTTTAGGAATTACAGGCCTAAAAATGGGCCCCAATAATATTTATACTAGTTTCCAGACAATATCTTGTGGATTGGTCTATGGATCTCTCTGAAATTATACCACAAGGATTCCATACTAGAAAGGGATGGTTATGATTGGCTTTGGCCCGGGGTTATGGCTCGATCAAACTGTTTAGGAATTAGGGACAAAAAGGAGGAAAACAAGGGTGTCCTGGTTAATGGAAAATTGTTGATAAGTAAAATTTGAAGTTTAGATTACCACCCTTACACTGCTTTTAAATTATTAAATGGGTAATAATGGTAACAAAGTCCATTGGAAATTTGAATTGAGGTTTTGACCATATCTTGAGGGAAAGAGTTTTTTTTTCAGAAAAAAAAGGGGGGCAATTTTTTCTTAAGGTTTCAAAAATTAAAAAGAAAATTTCTTCAAATATTTTTATTTTTTTGCCCAAAAAAGGTGAAAAAGGTGTGTGTGTGTGGGGGGGGGGGTAATTTTTTTTGGGGGGAGGGGGGTCAATTTTCAACAGCATTCAAATCATTTAAACAATTCTATGTAATCTTTGATCACAGTTATTATGTGTCAAATATTTATTACAATCCAAATTCAGACCAGTATCAAGCACAAATATTATGTCCCAACTGTTCAGGATTGGACCTCTACGGTTGTATCAAGCTGCGCTCAGCGAAGCAATTTATTTTTCATATATTTATGACTATTTTTCAGCATGCCCATTGGTAACACCAGCAATGCCTTACATAGATATTCCATGTCATCTGTCAGCTTTATGTACTAGTATTGAGTGTTGTGTCTTTGAAAACAAGTTAAAAAGAAGCTTCCATACCATAGTTCTAATTGATCCATGTTCTTATGTTGTTACTGTTGGGATAGACAATTTTGTATACAACACCTCAATAACTGAGTTTTCCTTTGGTAAGATACAATTTCTACAAGTTTTTATCATTTCTGGTAAATTATCAGGTGAGAGTCCCAATAAGAACTCCTTAGTTCACCTATTATTTACAATATTTAAATAGTGAATTATCTACTTAAAATTACTTTAAGCGCTCACGTGGTCCAAATTAATCAATTGACTGTCTACATCAGTTCTGTTGTCCATCAACTTTTACCCATAGATTTTCCTCTAACCAAATTGGCCAAAAATTATCTTAGGTATTTAGTTTTAATATATATGCCAGAAGATCCTACTTTCAACCAACATGGCTGCCAAGGCTTAAAATGGAACATATAGAGAAAAATGCAAGTATTGTCTATTGTCTTGTGAATTTTTAAGATACAGGAAATTTGACATGACAGAAAAGTCAATTTCTACTTGATACCTATTTTGACCAAATACGGAAAATGACAAAAATAAAAATCAGGACAGGATCTGTTAATAAGTCAATATTGCTATAAATGTCAATTGAGCACAATAAATTTCAACAGATATTTCTGTTTGACAAATAGTTTCTGTTTACTAGAATGTTAATTACAAATGTGGGTTTGATATTTAAAGCACATGCATTTTGGTTTAAAATACATTATCAATTTTAGGTACTGTAAAGAAGTTCTCATTAGCAGGAATTGTGAACATAGAGTATGTATATTAATAATTATATTATTTTGTTTATTGATAAGATTAGATTTAATAATATATGGTATATAATTTTTTTTCGTCATTTATGATATCATCTATTTCAGAAATTCTGAAATTGGAAATGTTATTATTATTGGGGAGAGAAATATGAGACCCTATTTGACAGTTGACTTTTTAAATGTTTTCAATCTCAAGTAATAAATCAACAGCATTATGTAATTAGTGTATCTTGTCTTAGGAAGAAATTTAGTAATTATTGAAAAAAAATTCAATAAGGGATTTTTTTTCAAGCCCAGCAGAGTATAGTTGAGGGATGCATTATTTTTCAGGACTTTTCCATTTAACAGTCTGTACCTCTGTTTGCATGGCCTTCCTGATTTATGTTAAAGTTTACACACATTCATTTTAAAGATGCGATTAAAAAAAGAATTCAAATAATAGTTGGACCAAAATTCAGGGTTCACTGGAAATGAAGATCTGGAAGTTTGAGCTGGGTATGGTTTCTGTATGACATATTTTCTTGTATTAGAAGTTTTATATTGTATATTTTAGATTGTCCATACACTACCTTAAAATGGAACATTCATATCTGATATCTAAGAATATAAGTATATGTACAGAGAGCCAGGGTACCTGTGAACAGGACTATGTGGTAGTGGAGAATATGATGCTACCGATCTTGCAGTGTAGTAATAATGGTGGATTTATTAAAGAAGGTATATTTTACTAGTAGTATATTTAAGAAATAATTCATGGAAGCCATAGATTGTTCGAAATTTACACATGGCCTAGTCCGTGATATTCGAATTCAATTGATATTGAGCGTTAGCGAGGGATAAAATTAGCGAATATCATGGCCCAGGCCATGTTTAAATTTCCAACAATCTATGGCTTCCATGAATTCTTTCGATTCTAATATGACAAATACGGTCTTTAAAATACTGAAGCGACGTTTAGTTTGGTGTGTGTGTGGCTGATCTTTTTAACTCCCTGTTAGATAAAGCTCAAATATCTAAATAAATCCGTATCTTGCATGGGTTTTTTCTTAAATAACCGCTATAAAAAAACTGTTTAATTCTTCTAATTCTTAAACCCAACATTTGCTATTTTTAATTTACATGATTTTCTCATAAGCTTCCGTCAAATCCAAAGTTGACATTTCGTAACTAAGGAGCCACCATGTTGGCTTGCTGAAATTAGTAAATATGCAAATAATGAAATAGAAAAGAATATAAAACAAAAACTACCTCAAAAATCAACTTTGATACAATATCATAGGAATTTCGATGGTTCACGTAACAGAAAACTTTCAACTTTAACGGTTTAATTTGCATGTCGTCATGTTTTGAAATCAGACTTAAATGCGCCAAAAAAATTAATAGACTTTCGTTGAATTTTATTTTATTTTTATTTTGTTGATTTCTCCGAGCTCTTGTGCATTACTGCTATTTATTATGCATCCGTATAAGAGTAACAGTTATTTTGTCTTTTTATAATTGCACTTTTTTAATCAATAAATAGCAAAAGGTCTGCAAATAGGTTCCAATACATGTAGATTTACGTGGGAAGTATATTGTAACAACCATTATTATGTATATCATTAAGTCTGCGCTAAGTATAGATACATCGAGAAATAAATCACAGTGTTGTTTACAAAGCGAAAGAAGCACGTCATATTAGAATATTCTGTAATGGGGTGTCAAACAATTCTTCCCTTTCAAAAAAAAAATCTTATAGAATGAAAAAGTAAAATCACAAAAACTTAAAAAGGAATTTTCAATACGGAAAGTACCTAATCAAATGGCAAAATCAAAAGCTCAAACACATCAGTCAAATGGATAACAACTGTCATCTTCCTGAATTGGTACAGGTATTTTCTTATGTAAAAAAATGGTGGATTGAACCTAGCTAGGTAAAACCTCTCACTTGCATGACAGTTGTATCAAATTTCATTATATTGACAATGATGTGTGAACAAAGAAAACATTCATAATAGGTTAAAATGTCAAATATACATGAAGTTCTATAGACCACTCATGTTGGAAAAGTTTATTTTAAAGTTTTTATGCCCCATTTATGAGCATTATGCTTTCTGGTCTGTGCATCCATCTGTTCGTTCCTCCTTCTGTCCTGATTCTGGTTAAAGTGTTTGGTCAAGGTAGTTTTTGATAAATTTGAAGTTCAATCAACTTTAAACATAGGTCACATGTTCCCAATGATATGATCTTTCTAATTTTAATGCCAAATAAGAGTTTTCATCCCAATTTCACGGTCCACTGAATATAAAAAATTATAGTGCCATTGGGGCATCTGTTTACCCCGGACACATTCTTGTTCTTTTATACTATTCACAAAAAAAATATAGTTTATGCTACAGATGTTTTTTTGAGAGGATGCATATTTACTGTATTTTTTACAGATTTTTCCATATCAAAGTGGAAGAATGAAAGAGGTCTTGATGAAAATGATAGTTTGGACAGTATTGCAGCATCTGAGTTGCTTGAACACCTTGGTTTGTCTTACTATCTTCTTTCTGTGAGATGTAACAACTTCAGTGATTTGTACAGTCCTTCTACCAATGGATGGAAGTCGTGTAAGTAAATGGATATTTCTTTGATAGTCTGATAAATTTATTCCTAGACTCTGGACAATAAAGTGCTGAATGTATTGTATAGATATTTGTTGATATATTTTAGAAATTTTTCCTGTAGAAGTATTTTGTGTTGTTAGGTAGCTGTCAAACACATTGACTTTCATTAATCATTCATATTAACCTTTTGAAAAAGAGAGTCTCTACTGTAACCAGGTTTTAAGACTGCCAAAATTTCACCATTGTGACAATCATTACAGGATTCATGGCTGATTAGACATTTTTAACATAATTTTCCAAAGAAATAATTTTATTATTATGGTGAAGTATTACAGCTGTGAACAGTCAGGGGCGACAATTGCTAAATGTATCTGTGTCATGACTTATAAACCATTCAACCAATGCTTTTAAAATTCTAGTGTCTTATTACTTTTTGACCAAATGGCAGAGGGTCAAGTTCTGTTTAAATGATTGATTTTCACTTTCACCATTCAGGAGTTATGGTTATTGATAGTCTGGAAAATAGCACTCTATTTAATTTTTTTGTCAGTAACCTCTGAATCTTTCAACCAATTTTAATTTGAATATATTGTTACTGATGACAATTTTGGGGTGATGTTTGATATGGGCAATTTTCCCTTCAGAGTTGTGGTCCTCTGTTGATTGTTAAATATAGGCACATACCTAGGCTAGGAGTCAGAGAAATGATAGTTAGCAAATTGACGATAAGCTAGCCAATGAATGAATATTTGATTTAATTCTAACAGATATATAATTATCAATTTTTACCTTGAAAAATACACCACTTTTAAATATTCAGTGTTGTTATATCTATTTTAATTAATTGTTATTAGTAATTTAATGATAATTTATTTAAAGTCAAAGACTTATATTCACAGTTTTTAACACTTTCTTTTAATTTAGTATGTACAGATGATGAAGATCTTCCAGCTTTGTCTGGAGAAATAACATGTAACATGGGATATACTTGTGACACAGTAAGCTGTTGTGTTGATGTAGAAGATCTAGGAAGGACAATGGAAGTATCATTATCAATAGACCACTGCAACATGAAGTTAACTTTACAACTGGAAAGATTGTCAGAGGAAATATCATTGGTGGATTACAAATGGGGTAATTTGGCATTAAATAAAATATTGTTATATGAACATGTGTCATACTACCAATTCTAAAACACACTTTGAATAAAAACAAATATATATTCATCACAACTTTCTTAAAAAGTAAAAACACTGAATGACTATATTTGGCAAGCAGCTTGGCAGTGATGAGTTGAAATGTATGAGCATTATTTTATTTTATCTTTAGGGACATTTTTATATGTTGGAACACCTTCCTGTTTTCTGAAAATATAATTTCTAGTTTAAGTTACAATGCTAAGCACAACACATTTATTCTTGTTTATAATAAGGTCACACTGCCAAGAAAGCAGCAATGATTTCAATGCCAATAAAATTGAGAATGGAAATGGGAAATATGTCAAAGATACAACAACCCGACCATAGAACAGACAACAGCAGAATGTCACCAATTGGTCTTCAATGATTGAGGGTCTGGATGGGGGTCTGTTAATCTGTAAACATTTAATTTTCAATCCTTTTTTCTCTAATCTTTAAAAAAAAAATGGGAGAGATCCGTTTGCGCCAAAAATGCGTCCTTTTGCGCCACAACTTTTTTTCTCCAATGCTACGTTTGCGCCACCTGTTTTAAAATTACATGGTATCATTTGCGCTAAAAATAAATCATACGATTGCGCCAATTAGAAGAAAAATGACTTCCCTCAACCTTTATTCGGACTTGGAAACGGCAGTTTACACGGCAAATGTTTCCTTTTCTGAAACACACTTTCTTCTTACTGCTGCTGCATGGGTACTTCCTAATTTAAGGTATGTAGTAGCTTGTTACTTAACTTCATTATCCAAAAAGACAAACATTGAAGGATGAAATACATAAAACAGTTCATAATAATTCCCCGTGGAATGCTTCTGCTCCATTACTAGTACGTCTTGCGGTAGATAGAGTTTCCGCCCATACGGATGGTGGGAGCAAAGCAAAACATAATCAGCAAAAGCTTATATTTTCTTCTCTTTTGGCATATCTTATATTAAATATTTAGCAAAGCAATACGTTTTCTTCTCTCTCTGTACATGGACTGTCTACTGCATTTCAAGTCATTTCTCTCCAGATGCTCATCTTCATGGTGAAATATCTCCGATCATATGATACTTTTTAAGCCAAAAATAAGAACAATTATTCATCATAAATATATTTATGATTGATATGTGTACAGGTAAATTGGCGCAAATGAGTTCCGATTATTGGCGCAAATGATACATTTTGAAAAAAAAAATTGGCGCAAATGATACCCCTGAAAAACAGTAATTGGCGCAAAAGGACTGCTGCCAAAAAAATAACCCCTTTTTTTCTCTAATCTTCAAAAAATTAACCCCTTTTTTCTCTAATCTTCATTTTTTTTGCCTGTTATTCTCTAATCTTCATTTTTAAGGGCATTATTCTTTAATCATTTAACCCCATCCAAACCCTCATGATTAATCATTATTTCATAGCTTTAGATAAATTTAGAATTTAGCAGACCATTTTAAGTATTGGTTTTAAATCTTGAATGGTTTCGGTTGTAATAATTTTCTACAGTTATTGTCACTTGTAAAGAACTATTTAATTTTGAAATACTTATTACTATCATAATTCGCTGTTAATAGTTTAAAATAAAATTAACTACATTTGATATTTTAGGTACTTGGATGAAGCATGGACTTGTTGGTGTGTTGAGAACTGAGTAAGTTATTCTGTTTTAAAGAATATTACTTGTAGTTAAAAGATTTTTTTATACATTTGGTGTAACAGTAAACTTGATCCGGTAGTAAAATTTGTCCTCAAGACTTTTTTTCCTAGTTAATCAAGTCCATGTTCATGATTTTACTAGGAATATAAGTCCTAGGACAAATGTTCCTAGGAAACTTAGTCCATAGCTAGTAAAATTTGTCTGGTACTTGTTTTCCTAGGAAAAATTGTCCCAAGACTTGTTTTTCTAAAAGTTTTATTATATCATAAAAATATTCCAAATAGTAGGAAAATAAATCTTAGTTAAGATTTGACATTTCCTTTATTTTTTTATAACCTAATTAAAACATGAATATTGAGTTTCCATTGCTTATAACATTTTCCTTTTATAATAAAAGACGTGGACATTTTAACCTAGAACTATTAATGACATATGGACATGATTTCCTAGGAAAATTAGTCCGGGGACATAAATTTTATTTAAAAAATTGATACACAACTCTTTAACAATATTATAAAATTGAGAACGGAAACGGGGAATGTGTCAAAGAGACAACAACCCAACCATAGAAAAAACAACAGCAGAAGGTCTCCAACAGGTCTTCAATGTAGTGAGAACCAGCAATATAACCTATCATTTATACTTACCTTTAAAAATTAAGGCAATGGACATTTTAACCTAGAACTATTAATGACATATGGACATGATTTCCTAGGAAAATTAGTCTGGAGACAAATTTTATTGAAAATATTAGTGTACAACTCTTTTGTTCTTTAACAATATGAATATTAAAACACATTCATTTTCATCTTTTAAAACTAAGGGCATGAACATTTTAACATAGGACTATTAATGGATTTTATCAAAAATATAACTATGAAACTCTTAAACATTATTAAAACATAACATTTAAAATCCATTGTTTAAATATAATTGTTTAAATATAATTGAATTTATTATAGGATTTTATAGGACATGATTATTTAGGAAAATAAGTCTGAGGACATATATTACTAACACCGGACTAAATATACTAGTAAATTCTGTAACCATGGACTTTTTATACTGGTAATATTTGTCCGCCCAGACATATTTTACCAGGACAAATTTATCACTTACATTTGCAGCTAAAAAAGTTACATGGTGTATTTAAACAAATTTGATGTGCCTGAAAGTGAATGGTACCTGCTATGTAACTGTCCTTCAGAGTCAAATGTTGATGTATTACTTAGCAACTAAAGGTCACTGTATGGCCTTCAACAACCAGACAAAATCACACTTTAAAATGAGCTATAAATGATCTTGACATGACAAAATGTGAAGTAATTCAAAAGTGGAAAACTTATGGCTTAATTTATAATTATGTAAACAATAGCATTATTAAAACAGCAACCAAGAACAACCACTGCACAAGATACATGGTGGTGTTGGTTTTTTTTTTTTTTTTTTTTTACAGCATATTGAAACAGTAAAAACAGTAGTGTCAACATATTTGATATCTTTTACTTTTTTTTTATTATTATAGAATTGTGATTTACAACTTGGCAGCAGAAAATAGTTATATGGTGTATTTTAACATTTTGGTGTGTCTGGAAGCAAATGGTACCTGCTCTGTAAATGAGGTCATATTAGATGGGAGAAAAATAATCAAAGATATCTGTGACAGATCAAAGGAAAATGGTAATTTAATCTTTTAAAGATATTTTTAATATGTTGAAATCATATTTATATATTTATTATATTAAAAATACCTTTCTTTCTTGCAATTTTAATAACAGTGGATTCATTTTGGACCCGCTACCCATTCGAAGATTTTTCCCAATTTTGAAGAAAAAATATTTGACCTTTGACTTATCTTCCATATCAACTTTAAGTTCCAGAATTACATTATTTTTTCTAAAATAATTAGAGCTGTAAAATGACAGTCTTCTTTTTATTTGGCAGCTGTTTCTCAGTCTTCTGTTAATATTTTTTTTACCAAAACTCTGATTCTCATATTTGTTTTAGAATTTTCACTGGGTACTTGGCTTGAAGAAAAGAACTCACCAAAGTATGGAGGATACTTGCTAGAATGGGCCGAAGTTCAGCTGAAGCAGGATCTAAAGATAGACCAGTTTCTTAAAACAGCACCTTGCTATGTTTATTATTTTTACAATTATAATGGTTTGTTTAAATCATATTGTGTACCAAGCTTTAACAGTCAACTATTAACTATTTACAGATAAAGGGAATCAAAATAGTCAATCATTGGGTAGCAAAGAAAAAGAAGAGCGAGAGAGAGTAATAGATGGAAGGGCAAATGATTTTTTACACCTGTACTAGCACAAAACTTATAATTTAGAAAAAAATATTACTTTCATGAACTACTATAAATAAAGATATGTGACATGACTGCAATGTGTAAATAGTTAATAATTATAGGTCAAAGTATGCCTGTAAATGAACCTTTGTATAAAGACCACATATTTATCTTGGAGTGTGCAATACTCAATTCTATAATAGAATGTTACAACTTAATTAGAAGGATTTTGTTTGAAACATTTTTAAATATCTGCTTGGGATTTGTAAACAGTATTATGTAACTTAGGTTATGACCCAAAAATGTATTATTAATAGGAGAAAACTAATGAATACAGAATTCAGCTTTAATTACAGTTTGCTGAAAATAATTAGTTGACTGCTTTCATTATTCATTTACAGGATGTGAGAATGCTGATGTAAAAGTAATACCAATAGACCACCATAGTAGTTATTCATGCTTTATATCAGAGAATTGCCAGAGTGTACAATGTTGTGTCAATCTTCCAACCTTAAACACAAAAGTAACAACAGTGTTCAGAATCATTCAATGCAGAAACAACTTAAGACTAGAAATTGACAATTTAGTTCATGATATTAAGTTGTCAGAAGTTTCGTATGGTAAGTTTCAGATCTAAGGAAACCATTATCTAAGGAGTATAATAGTTCTGAGTTTTAGAGTTGTATTTCTCATTTTTTATGCACAAATGTCTTGATTTTTGTGTTGTACAATTCCTGCCAGATAAGAAAATAAAGAAATACAATGTGTCTTTGATTATATTAACATATAAATGAATACTTACTATTTCAATTTGATATAAATGGAAGTCTACTGATAAATAAATCAGCTATTTAAACATCTGGGTGACTAGATAATGCTTGTGGCAATCAGGATGGATAAAAATGAAATTTTCAAGACTCACAGTAGCATAATCCCTGCTTTCCAGCCTTAAATAAAACTGATTGTCCATTATAGGTTAAGAAGTTAATCGAAACAACTGCTTCCTCTTCATGGTACCCCAAAACACATTGGAATCACTAAAGCTTGGAAATAAAGAGAAGTAAAAATTGTCTTTGTGTCATATCTCCAGATTATTTTTTCTCTCAGATCTCTCACTTTAAAGGCTTCATATAACCAAATCACAAGATAAGGATCATCAAGAGATATTACTTTTATTTTCAGGTAACTTGTACACCTTTGGACTATTGGGAATAGTGAATATAAAGTATGTAAAACATTTTTTTTATTCATATCATTAAAAGACATTTAATGGCAGTTATAAACATTCATTTTATCAATGTACAGTTAAAGATTTGAATCACGATGGTCTTGATGTAAAGATTCTGCATCCTGATGTTGTTTATCATCTTAACAACATGTTTTATTGTTCTTTCATTTGTCTCTGTTCTATTATTAATATTACTTTTACTGTTGGATTGTTTTATGTGATATCAGTTTAAAGTGGCTCGGTACTTATACATCCTGTCAATGTGTTTGTATTGTCTTTCATGTTTTGGTGGGGTGTTTTGTATATGCAACTTTTTGTATTTCTTTGGTTCTTATAACGTGACTCTGTACTTTAAAAGATCCCGTCATTATGATATTGTTCTATTTTATATCATTATGATATATTTCTATTATGAATTACAAAATACGTTGAACCTCAAACATCAAAATCATTCAATTGCGTAGTGGAATTAAGTATTTGTGGATTCTTGTAAATTCTATATAACTTTTGGACTATTTTAAATCTCGGTCTATTTCTGAAAATTATTCTTACATACTTTTGATTTTTTAACATATGCTAACATTGCCTATGTGAAATTTTAAAATTGTTTGTATGTACATTGAACAACAAATATATGTGACGTATAAAGTTTTCTGACTCAGACACGCAAATCAATGAATGTGTTTTTTGTGTTCTGTTAAATTGTTCCTTTTAAAATTGTTACACGATGATGACTGCTGTACCCATATTTTGACTATTTTATTTATTGTGTCTGTTTAGTTAACGCATCATTGTAAATATAACAGAATTTGTTGAGACTGTCATCAAAGTGAGAGGGTTAACGCTATAAAACCAGGTTTAATCCACCATTTTCAGGAATATGACAGTTCTTGTCCATTCGTTTTTGATGTGTTTTGTTATTTTATTTTGCCATGTGATTATGGACTTTCGGAATTGATTTTCCTCTAAGTTCAGTATTTTTGTGATTTTACTTTTTGCCACCACAAATGGTTTCATGCAGTACAGTACAGGGATTCAAGAGTATGATCTCAGAATCTGCTCTCATCCATATTTTGTACCCTAATTACATTATTGTTATCACATGCATATAGTTTTATAATGTGGTTTTTTTTATACGACCGCAAACAATTTTGCGGTTGTATATTGGTATCACGTAGTCGTAGTCCTCAGCATTGTCCGAAGACATTTGGTTTCCAGAAGATAAATTAAGTATAAGTAAAGAGAAATCTATGAAATTTAAACACAAGGTTTATAACCACAAAAGGAAGGTTGGGATTGATTTTGGGGGTTATTGTCCCAACAGTTTAGGAATAAAAAAAACTCCCGGTGGGGACAATTTTTTCTCAAGATTTCAGATATTAAACAGAAAATTTCTTTTAATTTTTATACGCCCGTCAAAATTTTGACGGGACGTATTATGGTATACAAATGTCCGGTATCCGTCCGTCCGTCTGTCTGTCCGGCGTAAACATGTTGCACATGTCGTGCTGTATCTCAAAAACGATTTATGATTATTGCTTAAAACTTTACACACTTCTTTTTTATATTAATCTAAAGATCTTTATACTTTTTGGTGATGACTCAAAATTTTATTTTTGAGTTTTTGAGTATTTTGTAAAAAAGGGGAGGTTTTTTTTTACATGTCGCGCCGTATCTCAAAAACAATTCATGATTATTGCTTGAAACTGTACACACTTCTTTGTTATATTAATCTAAAGATCTGTATACTTTTTGGTTTGATTCAAAATTTTATTTTAGTGATACTTGTAAAAAAAAAACAGGGTGGGGGGGGGGGGGGGGGGACGTGTTTCACATGTCCCGCCGTGTCTCAAAAGCAATAAATGGTAATTGCTTAAAACTTTCTCAGAAACTATTTATGATTATTGCATAAAACTTCCACACAAGACGTCGGGCGTATCATGTGCTCATGGCGCAGCTGTTTTTTTTTTTTTTTTGCAAATAAAAGAATAAATTTGCAGCAGCATGGTGTATTGCACAAAAGCAAAAATAATCAAACCTGTATCAAGCACGAATATTGTGTCTATTTTTGCCCCAACTGTTCAGGGTTAGACATCTGTGGTCGTACTCAACTGTGCTTTGCGAAGAAATTTATTCAAATGTACATAAATCATTTTAATATCTGATTTTTTTCTGGTTGATACCATGTACATTATAAGTACATTATAAATCTTCATATTTTAAATGTTATTCTCGGCCATCACTGGAAGGATTCATATTTGAAATGTGAAATGTTCAATTTAAGGAAAATATGAAATTACAAATTTTATAGTTTTATAGCCAATAATCTACAATAAATGAAAGATCACTAGATCTTTAAAGAAAAAGATATTTCTATTTACTTTTTTATAACCCAGAGGATATAACCGACAGGAAACCCACGTCACATGACAAAATTATATCCATTAACTTATAGACTAGACACTTTCAGCCAATCAGTGTGTTACATCCAAAATTAGATTATTAGGTATAAACATACTTTATTAAATGTCTTACTTTGTTACAGATACATGATAGAGACACCCTCTTTAGATACATTCAGCTTAACTCTCAATATATCTGTTTGCATGGAACCAAATAATGATTGTGAGTTTGAGATCGAGATCTTCAAAGATGTAGTTGTTGATCAACAGAGTTGTGACCAAGCTCCTGGATTCTTAAACCCATGTAAGTAGCAGTTCTAACCCAAGAATACAACATATCTCTTTGTTTTTACTGTGACTAAAAGTACTTCATTCTTTTATAACACGAGTTAACCACCCCATGTAAAGCACAACTTGACCTGTCCTAGATCCTTACAAGTTTTTCATATATCCCAATTAGAAATGCATTTAGAGACATTGCAATTCAAAGTACTGATATAGCTAGACTTTAATTTGTTACAATCATCATACATAATTATACCCCCGCTTTGAAAAAAAGGGGGGTATACTGTTTTACCTCTGTCTGTCCTTCCGTCAGTCCGTCAGTCCATCAGTCTGTCAGTCAGTCCGTCTGTCCCATGAATATTTTTTGTCACATTTTTCTCAGGAACTACACTACCAGGATTTCTGAAATTTGGTTTCAGGCTTGATATAAGTCAGCTATACTGTGTGATGCGTTTTCAGATTCATCACTCAACAACTTCCTGTTTACCGAACACTTGTATCATTTTTACACCTGATAGCCAGGTTGAAAATTACAATTCAAGGATTTCTGAAATTTGGTTTCAGGGTTTATACAAGTGAGCTATACCGTGTGATGCGTTTTCAGAGTCATCACTCGACAACTTCCTGTTTACCGAACACTTGCATAATTTTACACTATTAATATTATCCACTTGCGCGCGGGTATCATCAGTGAGCAGTAGCTCGCAGTTTCACTTGTTATTTATACTAACATTTTCTTTGTGAGTATAAAAAATGAACAGAGTTTATGAGAATAATGTTTGTGAAATGTTAAAAACATTTGTTAGCTCACCTGGCCTAAAAGGCCATGTGAGCTTTTCTCATCACTTGGCGTCCGTCGTCGTCGTCGTCTGTCGTCGTTAACAATTTTTCAAACATCTTCTCCTCTGAAACTACTGAATGGATTTGAATGAAACTTAAAATGATTGTTCCTTAGATTATCCTGCACAAAGTGTGTGCTTCGATTTTTGATCCGTCAAAAAACATGGCTGCCGTTACTTAAAATAGAACATAGGGGTCAAATGCAGTTTTTGGCTTATATCTCAAAAACGAAAGCATTTAGAGCAAATCTGACGGGGTAAAAATGTTCATTAGGTCAAGATCTATCAGCCCAGAAATTTTCAGATGAATCAAACAAACCATTGTTGGGTTGCTGCCACTTAATTGGTAATTTTAAGGAAATTTTGCAGTTTTTGGTCATTATCTTGAATATTATTATAGATGAAGATAAACTGTAAACAGCAAAAATGATCAGCAAAGTAAGATCTACAAATAGGTTAATATGATCAAAATTGTCAATTGACCCCTTAAGGGGTAAATGTCCTTTAATGACAATTTTTCACAATTTGTTCATTATATTTGCTAACTTTAAAAAAATCTTCTCCTCTGAAACTACTGAATGGATTTGGATGAAACTTAGCATGATAGTTCCTTAGATTATCCTGCACAAAGTGTGTGCTTCGATTTTTGATCCGTCAAAACACATGGCCGCCCTTACTTTAAATAGAACATAGGGGTCAAATGCAGTTTTTGGCTTATATCTCAAAAACGAAAGCATTTAGAGCAAATCTGAAGGGGGTAAAAATGTTCATTAGGTCAAGATCTATCAGCCCAGAAATTTTCAGACGAATCAAACAAACCATTGATGGGTTGCTGCCACTTAATTGGTAATTTTAAGGAAATTTTGCAGTTTTTGGTCATTATCTTGAATATCATTATAGATAAAGATAAACTGTAAACAGCAAAAATGATCAGCAAAGTAAGATCTACAAATAAGTTAAATATAAGGCATTGTTTACCAGGTGAGCGATTCAGGCTCTTGAGAGCCTCTTGTTCCTTTTAGGAATTAGTACAAATTCAAGCAGAGTGACGAGTATAAATGCAAGGGTGAGGGAAGGATTCCAATTTCTTGGAACGCCTAGTTGCCAATAAAATAATAACTTAAAACTTTCTATAATGTTTTCTTCTTTTTTTAACTTTTGTAGCATTTTCACTAGAAGACTGGTTAGTGAGTAGAAATACAGACCTAGGGAATATTACAGATATTACAGCCAATGATTTGATGACAGAACTTGGTCTCTCTGATTACATGGGGTGGTCAAATATTTGTGATGTCAATCTAATGCCTTACAATGGATCTGTCAATGGATGGAAGAATGGTAAATTTAGGCCATTGCTTGATTTGAAATCTTACTCTGATTTGATTGTCACCTGTATTTATTGCAGTAAATTCAAAATTCTGAACAAATTGCAATTCTTTCATCAAATCAAAGGATGTTTGCACTTGTTTCTTGTCATACCAACAAATAAAGTTTCAAAAAGCTATCCAGAAATTGTGATTTATTGTATAATTTTTGTAAATGAAAATACAAATCATCTATTGTAATTGATACATATACCTATAGTGGTTTACTTTTACAAATTGTGAATTGGATGGAGAGTTGTCTCATTGGCACTCATACCACAGGCACATCTATCTATATCTATATAACTTGTACTTTTTTCCAGAATGTACTAATATAACAGCACCATTCAAGCTGAATGAGAGTGTTGTATGCCACATTACTGAGACTTGCGATAGAGTTACCTGCTGTGCTGAAATTCCTGTTCTTAAAAGATACATCTATGCATCTGTCAATCTCAGAACGTGTGATTATTTACTTGATGTAGACATTGAGGAAAACCACTTTGAATTCAACTTGATCAATTATGAATGGGGTTAGTTTAAATTTAGTTATAAAATTAAAAAGTTTATTAATACTAATGGAAAAAAGAAACTATGCATGGCTTCATTCATGACAAACATTTCAAACATCAACTTTATATGTTTGCAATTTAAACAGCAGTGAAAAGTTTATGTTTTTAGATTGTCATAGATGTGCAAATCCTCTTTTTGTACCATGTCATGGATCATGAACACAATTAAATGAGTTGAATTAGAAAGCAATTTCATCTTTTTTAGAACTTTTTCACTGGAAACACTTTCTTGCACTCCAGGAGAGATTTTGATGTCTTGATTTTGTCATGTCAGTTGTAACAAAATTGTAATGAAGCAATCGCAACAAAGACAGAACGATGTTTGGTTATGTCTGCAAGGTTTTTGATCAAAGTTTAGTGGGTCTGAGATATTTAAGATTTTTAAAACATTTATTTGTCTTTGTTCATTGTAGCATGCATGTAAAGGTGTGAAAGATATCAACACACACACACTACATATTTTTTTTCCAATTTAGCCAAACTCAATACATTGACCAGTTATTTGTGAGTTCTTTGTATTGTGGTTTTCTTTATGGAAATTTTTTGCTCATAAATAAATATTTTTTAGGTAAACAAGAGAAGGTAAAGATTCATGGAGTGCTACAGCTGGTGTAAGTGGATTAATTAAACAAAAAAAAGACCAAAATCAAATACTGCCATATGTATTAAATTAAGTTTCCTTTCTTATTACTTGGCTCAATGAGCTTTGGTTGTTATCATTACTGTTTTTTTTATATAGAATAAAGATGTGGTGTGAGTGCCAATGCCACAACCTTCCATCCAAGTCACAAAGTGTAAAAAATAAACAAAAATAGGTCGAAATAGGGCCTTCAACACCAAACCTTTGCTTGCATCAAAAAGCCCCAAAATGTGAAAACCAATGCTTTAATCTATATAAAAAACAAGAAGCATAACAGATTTACGGACCACATCAACAAACAACAAGCACTAAAAGCTGGTTCCTGACCTACGACAGGTCCAAACAAAAGCAGTGGTTTAAATGTTTCAACAGGCTCTAACCTTCATCCTAACCTGAAACAGTAGTGTTACATTACAGCATAGAAAACACACTATTACATATTAATAAAAATGGCATAACTTGATCAAAAAAACATATTTACAAAAAACAAGTAACCATACGCTTAATGACTAAATTTGAATAAATGTTAAAAAAGGGGGGTTGAATAACAATGTCAAAAAGACAACTCTAACTGGGGACAAAATGGTGTTAAATAAAGTAACATACACAGGGAAATCTAAATTTATTCATTGTGTTGTTCAGAGTATGGAAATATTTTTGCAAAATAAATAAATTATTGTTTGTTCATATACTGTGGATTCCTTTATTTTCGTGGGTATCAATTTTCGTGGATAGAGAAAAAAAGACGTTTTGTGGTATACATAAATTCGTGGATCGCTGATTACAACAAAAACAAATAGATACGTAATTCGTGGATTTCTTTTTGATTTAGGAGATCATATAACCTCCTTGGTTTGATCAATAATAAAACAAAACAAAAAAGAAGGAATTCATTGAAAAAGCTTGCTTGGTCATTCTAGGTTAAAGTGTTCAGTGATAACTTCGATTACAATAATGGACAGAAACAACTAATTATTTGTTTGTTTTACAATTTATAAATTCATGTCTGAATTCTATAAGGCACTCAAAACTTTATGATTGAAAGCTCATTTCCCTAATCACGATATAATAAACAGTGATATAAGTATAAGGTGTGAACATAAATGTTTCTGTCATAATCAATATTAACCTACGGGCAATGCCCCGTATTTTAATCATATTGATGTTTAATCACTGGTAAACCAAACTATGACACGGTAATTAACAACTTGCAGTTATTTTCCATGAACAGTTTTAATCAATTTTAAAAAGTAAATTATCACTGATATTAGATATATTTATTATAGATTTAATTAAAATACTTATATCTTCTTTCAATAAAAAAACACGTGTTATGTTACAATGTTTATCGCTAGTCAACACTATACTTGAACTGCATAACATGACCGGAAATAAACATCCGACTCAATACACATTTCTCGGGATTATTCTTCGTTGAATTCTTAAATTCGTGGTTCGCTGTTACCCACAAAATCCACGAAAATTGGTATACTACGAATAAAAATGAATCCACAGTAGTACAAGAACAGAATTAAATGAAAATGTATTGTCATACTTAATACTTATCAATATATATCTTTACATATGATATTTTAGATATGCTATTCATCATATTCCTTCCCTCAAGTTATTCTCTATGGATATGAAAATCAAGGCATGTTTTGAAGGAAATAGTTCTGTTTGCTTGTATGATTACACAGTTATGGAGAATTCCCAGCTTCTGTACTCAGAGTGTGATCCGACTGTTGAAAGAGCTCCATTCAAAGGTATGAATACTTCTGTGCAGTGGTATAGTATCATGGAAGTCAGAAAAATCCATATTGCTGTTTATAGCAGTTTTCTTGTTACTCTTACCATTTCTATGATATTAGGGGTTGTTTCTCATTAAATAAAATGAAAAACTGTCAATATTTTTTAGTATTATACACAAGTGTGTGCACAGAAAAAAAAAACCACTACAGATTGTTTCTGTTCAAAGACAAAGTCATCTGGGCTATGATTTGTTTGTTGTTTTTTTGGTTTGTTTGTTTGTATGATTATTTTTTCAGAGGTGTCTGGTGGTGGTGGATATGGTCTGTTGTACTGTACAATATTTTTGGTTATTCAAATTATATGTTAATGCCCTGCCTATGATACATTTTGTAATAAGGTTACAGAAGTTTTCCACCTTGTGCATCCCTCTATCCTCCTGTTGTATCCATCCCATGTAAGGTGGAAGTTTTGGCTGAAGATAGTTTAACATCAATCTGCAGTTTCATCAAATTGAAACGTAGTAAACATGGTCATTTTAACGTGCAATTAAAAAAAAAGTATGCCAACTAAACATAGAATTTAGACCTAGCTTTCATTGTTCCCTTAACATGGTAATTTGATAGTGGAAAAAGTACCTGGTGTCCTATAGCTACTGACACTATTCTTGTTATATGAAATGTTGAGCATTCTTGTTCTAATATGCTGTGGTTATATCATGTAGTACTTTGAGATTACATAACTGAAATATTGATATTAGAAGATGTGGTATGATTGCCAATGAGACAAGTCTCAACCTGAAAAGACTTTTGGAAATAAAGGTCACTGTTTCAACAATGAGCAACACCCATACTGCTAATCAAGCTACAAAAGGCCCTAAAAATCACAAATGTAAAACAATTTCAACTAATGGCTAGATTTATATGCAAATTAACAAACTAAAACCAGATATGATTTACAACAAGAAATGAAAACCACTGAATTACAGGCTCCTGACTTTGGACTGGCAAATACAGAATGGGCTTAGTTAAATATGTTAGTTAGTCATATGCCTTTGAAAGTTACCCCCCTTATTTAAAACAAAAGTATAAATCTATCATACATTTTTTATCAGTATAATATAACTGTGGAGTTCCCAATGATCTCCCTTATTTTGAAAGAAAAGAACAACAAACAATAAATATTGTTTATGTTATCTTCTGACACCTTTTTTTGTACATAGTTACTTTTTGTAAAAAAAAATAAAAAAATGAGAAAAACATTTACATACTGTTGATTCATTTAAATTCTTGGGTACCAATTTTATACGCCCGTCAAAATTTTGACGGGACGTATTATGGTATACAAATGTCCTGTGTCCGTACGTCTGTCCGTCCGTCTGTCCGGCGTAAACATGTCGCACCGTAACTTGAGAACGACTTATCCAAATTTCATGAAACTTAATGTAGTTGTTTCTTATGATGGTCAAAATATCTGTATACTTTTTGGTGAAAATAAGATTTAAACTTTTTGAGTTACGGCACTTTGTAACTAAAACAGGGGTGTATTTTTTTTCACATGTCGCACTGTATCTCAAAAACGTTTCTTGATTATTGCTTAAAACTTTACACACTTCTTAGTTATACATTTTTTTGTATTAATCTTAATATCTGTATACTTTTTGGTGATAATTCAAAATTTCATTTTTGAGTTTTTGAGTATTTTGTAAAAACAGGGGAGGTTTTTTTTACATGTCGCGCCGTATCTAAAAAACGATTTATGATTATTGCTTAAAACTTTACACACTTCTTTGTTATATTAATCTAAAGATCTGTATACTTTTTGGTGATGATTCAAAATTTTGTTATTGAGTATTTTGTAAAAAAGGGGGAGGGTTTTTTTACATGTCGTGCTGTATCTCAAAAACGATTTATGATTATTGCTTAAAACTTTACACACTTCTTTGTTATATTAATCTAAAGATCTGTATACTTTTTGGTGATGACTCAAAATTTTATTTTTGAATTATTGCGTATTTTTCTAAAAAAAAAGGGGAGGTTTTTTTTACATGTCACGCCGTATGGCAAAAACAATTTATGATTATTGCTTGAAACTGTACACACTTCTTTGTTATATTAATCTAAAGATCTGTATACTTTTTGGTTTGATTCAAAATTTTATTTTAGTGATATTTGTAAATAAAAAACAGGGTGGGGGGGGTTTCACATGTCCCGCCGTGTCTCAAAAGCAATAAATGATAATTGCTTAAAACTTTCTCAGAAACTATTTATGATTATTGCATAAAACTTCCACACAAGACGTCGGGCGTATCATGCGCTCATGGCGCAGCTGTTTATTATGGTTTGAGGAAAACTTCATATTCGTGGATATTTAATTTCGTGGCTTTGGCAATGCTGCATACATTCCTTTAGAAAATTTGTTATTCGTTGAATATTTAAATTTGTGGTTCTCCTGTATCCACGAAATCCAAGAAAATTAGTATCTAACAAATATTAATGAATCCACAGTATCTGCATATAAGTTCATTTAAACCTTAATTATAATAAAAGTTCTTTTTAAATTTTAGGAATTTCTTTTGATCTATGGCAGCCAACAGAATGTACATTACAAACCCCAACATCATGCAGTATATTTTGGTTTAGTTATATGTCAGATGATTGCTCTTTTACCCCTGATTGTCATGGAATCACATGTTGCCTTCCAATCAAATTTATCAATGGACAACGGATGACTAGTGTTACATTTCACTTCATTTCTTGCACTGAGTTAGAATATAGCATTGAAAGAAAAAATTGGCAGAAAAGTGTTGAAACAGGTTTGTTGAACTAGAAGTAAGAATCGGTAGATTTAAAATAAAAATTTCTATATTTACACTGTATTTTCTTGATTGAGGTTGGGTAGATTTATATGGTGAGGGCCATTACATTGGATGCTATACATTAATCCAGTGACGCCACATATAAAAGTATTACCATTTAGAACAAAATCTTTGACATTTTTTTTCTTTACCATTTAATTTTTTTTAAAGAAAACTAACTGTAATAGGTATCAATAATTTTTATTGTTTGTATCTGTGAGGTCATTGATGCCACTTGACCACATAACTTTTTAGCAAAAATATTGAAACTAGTGTTTAAAAAGTATTGAATTTACTGTGACTTGAAAATAAGAGTTGATCTCTATCTATAGCAGTGTATTCAAAATTCTGACCAAATTGCAATTTGTTTTATCAGATCAAACTGTTAAACTGGGCAGAAATTTTAACAAAGTTGCTGTAGAAAACCACAATTAACTTCCCTTCATTGATGTTATGAATACATTTTAGAATTTTTATACATATTTTTATGTAATTGAAATTGAAAAGGCGATAGGTAGTTATTTATGAATTGCTGAAAAATAATGAGACACATCTGTGTTTCAATAGTTTATTGATGCATGTACTGAACATCAATTTTAATTTATCTTAGAATTAATTAAGGAATGTATTCTAAATTATTGATATAAAATATTTCAGATAAAGTAGTAACAGAGAATATAGGTGACACTTTCCAGTATAACTACAGCTTATCATCAGGATTTGATTCATCTAAATATACAGTTACTGTAGACCTACAAGTTTGTTATCTAGCTGATGGATTTTGTAAGACCTATGTATTAGTGGATTATACTGATTTTGCATGTTCATCATTAAAAAGGAAAAAGAGACGGAGAAGAGCTACAACAGAGTATGTGATATAGTATAACAAAGAATACCATTTCTTTTTGTCAATAATAACAATTTAAAAAATAATTTCCCTTATTTTCTGTTGCTTTATTGCCTAAATTTATATACAGTTATTTAATGCTTGTCCAGGAACTAGTCAAAGGATAAAAAGAGTGACTTTAGTTGTATAACATGTGATTGAAGCTAACTTGAAGATGAAACAAATAGAGAAATACAACAGTTTCAGATCTAGACCTGCCAACTATTGATAATCCCAATGGGTTTTTTAGTGCACCACAATATTTTTAATAGTTTCAATTATTGCAGTCTTTCTGTGTGCACTGTTTTACAATGTTTTTGTGTAGGCATTTGAAAATTTTACCTGAGTTTTTTTATGTTCTTTAGAAAAACAATACATCAGTAAAGACATTCAAATATTTGGTACAAACCCAAAGCTAAGATGTGGTTGTGATATGATTGTCTACTATTTGACTCTCTGTGGGTGTCTGGGTTTAAATGTAGAAGAATTTTTAACTTCATTCTTCATAACTTTTCTGTGGTGTTATGTCATACCTGTATCATACTATTGGTCATTCCAAACAGAAAATACATTTCAAGTACTTGAAGTTCATTTCTATTCCTAGAAATGGGCATATCATATATATATATGAATTATTTTCTAAAAGTGGTATATGAAGAGAATGAATTCATTGTTACCTGCTTTTTTAACATACTCTTTTCCCCGCTCTCTCTCAATGACAGACTAAAGGGACTGTTAAGGTGGTACCCAAAACTTTCACTAAAATTAATTTGGCTCGTTTAATTTTCATAAAATTTTGAATAAGTATTTACTTTGACCCTTTGACAAAAATGTAAAAATTTTAAAAAAATTGAACCAACCGTTTTATCAGAAAAAATACACTGGTTATATAGCAGCTTGACAAAAACTTATTTTGATCATTGAGAAGCTTAATATTCCCTTGAAACACAACGTAATTAAAAAGTTGAGAAGATTTTACACAGTTATCTCCCTGGAGTGTTAGGTACCACCTTAAACAAAATATATGTATAAAAAATATTTATTATAAATCAACCTGCTGGTTTACTATACTACGTATACAGAATACATATGCATTGATTATCATTTGACTCTGATATCCATTTTAAATTCAGAAGTAATGCTGTGTAAAGGAAAAGTGAAAAGTAAAATTTGCTTTGATAATTTATTTGAAGGCTTTTTAAATTATGATTTTAAGTGTGAAGGCTTTTTAAATTATGATTTTAAGTGTATCATACTTGGTGTTACTGAATTATTATTTATTTTATATTTCTGACATTTTCAGGCCCAAGGTTTCAGATTTCAAAACTGGAATGAGAAGTTTAATTAAAAGAAAAGCTTCCTCAAAAGAAATAAAAGAATATATTGACGAAGTGAAAAAATATGAGGTATAATATTACACACTTTTATTTAATTATAATGAACAAGAAAATAGTTGCCAAAAGAAGTAGGGAAGGCGAAGCTTTAGTCCTTAGTTTTGAACAATTTATATGCTGTAAAAAAGTATTATATCCCCACTTTGACTTATGGAGACTTAATGTTTTTATAGTATTTTTTTCTTTTTTTAACTTATTTGACATGAAGGTGTATCAACTTATCACGATAAATCACATGATTGCACCTTAACCTAGACCCTTACATCAAATAATGATTTTTATGTCCCATTTATAGGCACTATGTTTACTGGTCTGTGTGTCCGTTTGACTGTCTGTCCATTCATTTGTCCGTCTGTCCCACTTCAGGTTAAAGTTTTTGGTTGAGGTAGTTTTTGTAACCCAAATAATTTAGTCCCTTTCTGTAATCCATATCTTCTACTTGCAAGGGCCTGAATTCCTAACACAACAAAAACTCTTCATGAATCCTGGATTTTGATTGGTGCCCTGTAGAAGAGGTGACAAATCAGTAATTAACTCAATTTTATTGAGATAGGTAAATCCCAAGCCAATTCCAAATGTTGATTGTAGATTTTTCATTGTCTATGCATTCAAGCGTTAGTGTAGTATTCGTAGATTAGCAAAATATAAGGACTGAATTATTTGGGTTATAGTTTTCGACGGAGTAAGTCCAATCAACTTGAAACTTAGAACACATGTTCTCTATGATATGATCTTCCTAATTTTAATGCCAAATTAGATTTTTTACCCCATTTTTACGGTCCACTGAACATAGAAAATGATAGTGGGGATTGGGCATCCATGTACTAGAGACACATTCTTGTCTTCTTTTTTTTTTTTTTAGAAATTTTTTATGTCAGTGTCATCACTGTTTTATCTTTGACATATGATGCATGCATACCTGTCAAGTTAAATGTATTTTGCAGGGTTTGACCTGTGAATTTACTATTTCATCCAATATGTTTCAAAACCTGTTCAAGTTTATCTTAAATAACCTGGGAATTCATCAAATAAAAATATTAGTTATCCCATTTTTAAAAATCATTTTAAAACAATTTGAACCTTTTTTTCATATATATAATAAAGAGAAAAGGTTGTGAAACTATTTTAAACATTTATTTTGTCACTTATTATTAAAAATCCCTGAAGCCTACCTTGGACTGCATAGAATGAAACTACAGTAAATTCTTACTATTCATTAGCTTCCTCCCATTTAGGTGTCTTCAGACTTATCAAGTTTGCAATTAATGTTGTATAATTAGGGCTATGTTTAAAGTTATTTTTTATTATTTAGAATAATTTGGTGCAACAAAATCTTAAAGGAGCTGTGCTGCCTGACACTGATACAAAAACAGGTTCGAAGTCTGCAATGAAGGCCCTTGGATGGAACAATCCTGCTACCATTCCATTATCAGTTGACACAAAAGCAAGTGAATCAGTTACTGGAGGTAAATCTTTTTATGCCCCTTCTTGCCCAACCTAGGGAGCATTATGTTTTTTGGTCTGTACATCCATCCGTTGGTCTTTTTGTCTGTCCCGCTTCAGGTTGAAGTTTTTAGTCAAGATATTTTTCTGATGAGGTTGAAGTCCAATCAACTTGAAACTTAAGTAAACTTGTTCCCTATGATATGATCTTTCTAATTTTAATGACTAGGTAGAAGTTTGATCTCTGCTGATGTGCAGCAGGTAAGAAGATTATAATATCTAAGTGCATTGTGGAAAATAAGATATATAAACTTCTGTTATTGTAAAAATTGTATGAATAAGAGCAAGACCACATTAAATCAGTGAAAATACCTTAAAATATTAATCTATTATGGTTAATATTTTAAGGTATTTTCACTGATTAAAGAGAAATGGAGGTATATTCCCTTAAAGGGAAACTTCGCAAAAAAATCAAAAATTGATATTATGTCCATTCTATATAGAAATGCTCAAATTTATAGATATAAAAGTTTTATTCCGCTAGATAAGAGATCACCATCGATTTTAAATTTAGATTATCAATTCTCTGCATTCCGCCATTTTGTCGTCTTCCCCAATTAAAAATCACGATATGTCTATAAACCACAAAGGACCAAAACTACAGTAACCGATGTAGTCATAATTGCGTGTCGATATCTTGTCAATCGTACGGTTGTTTTATCTGACAAACTAACTTGATACGGAAAATGTTCTTATTTTTTTTTTTAAATAACCATAGTCTGTTATTTTTAAACTGTTAATATTGGAATTAGTAAAAAAGTCAAAGTTTAAATCATAAATAAATGTTCCGTGAAAACTGTTTTCGTAAATCTAATTCGTTTATAATTCTTTAAAGTAATAAATTTTATTCAAATAAATTCGGATCTTCCCTCATCTGATCACCAGCATGACTAAAGGTATTACTCCCAAAGGTATTGTGAGGGATGTGAGGTGACACGTCCAGGTATTCAAGCGATTTCCTGTCGGGCTTGCAAGTTCAAGCATCGTTTCACTTCTGTAGGTATTGATCAGTGTACACGGCCGATAACTTATAACTCTCCATTTTGAACTATCAGGTGTATAATATACATCTCTGTCTTGCGTGTCCGAAAGTGATATAATATACTAGTCATTACTAAACTCGTACGCTTGTTTATAAATAACATTACTGGTGTAAAGAATATTATTTATAAAAATATAAATAATACCAAAAAAAAAAAAAATTTGATAAAATAAAAATCTATTTACATTTTTTTCCAAGGTTTAATTTGGGAAAATGTAATATATACTTGTCAATAGTAAAGGACAGATTGGAACATACCAGAAATATTGATTTAAAAAAAATGTACGCACGATTCATTTCTACGCCTGGATAGAAAGTTACGGAGCTATATCGCAATTTAAAATATATACATGTATACATTGAACATAAGAAAGAAACATACATTTTGTGTAAATTGGGGTAACAGTTTTGTAAATAGACTAGTCCACGAA
This sequence comes from Mytilus galloprovincialis, assembly GCF_965363235.1. NCBI lineage: Eukaryota > Metazoa > Mollusca > Bivalvia > Mytilida > Mytilidae > Mytilus > Mytilus galloprovincialis. Next base: position 37,765,897 of record NC_134850.1, on the reverse strand, counting down.
TGCCAACAGTATGTAATCATCGAATTCGATAGACTATTGTATACCAAAAGAAGAAGAAGAAGAGGACCAATTTGATTTAAATACAGGTCGATATAATAACTTGCTTTGATTCATAGAAGTTATGAACATAGTAAAATCACAAATTTATATACATGTATATCAATTAGATCGTTCTCCAATAAAGGAAGAAATTCGACATCATCACAATTGTTCCGACATTCATGTAAAACATATGCAACTGGACGTACACTAATAAACCCCAAGGGATGTGAATATTTTCTAGGAAAACTTTTGAGTATTAAAGTTTCAAATTGATTTCGGGATTTATTTTCTTTCTTGATATTCAATGACAGCAATTTAAAGAATAAACTGATTGTCCGCTTTAGGGGTATTCTTGCCAGTTGAACAGACTTATAATTACATTCAAAAATAGGGAAATTAAGATGAAATTAAATTCGTTGTCTTTTTTTTTTAAACATCGTAGGTCAAATAGCTAAAGTATTATTCGTTGTGAGAAGAAGACTATTTTAATATAAGGACGCTCCCGATTATGAATAAATTTGGTTGACGTTTTTCACACTTGAAAAGAATTTCTATTCGTAATTTTTCGATTCCATTCCTAGAGGATCCTTAAATTTCCTGTCAATTTTTTAAAACATTTTTTTTTTCAAATAGCTGAAGTATTCATGCATGCGTAGTGAGATTTAAAATATTTTCATGAGAACATTAATTCCTAAATAGGTAAATAAAAATCGCTTTGGATGGACTAAATTATATAATTGCAATCTGTTTGAAATATTAAAGGTTGGCGATTTTAATTTAAAAAGGTACAATTTTTAGTTCATACACTCGTGTTTAGAAGGCTATTTTTATTTATAAATTTATTCAATTAAAATAATTCAGTATTTTATCGTTACAAAACTAATCAGAAGTCATAATTCATTTAAAAGTGAGCTTATGCAAAATATATGAAAATATACAACAGCTATCCAGTTATTGTGCGACCTTATTTCTCCCGTAAATTCATTTTAATTTTTTTTCTTACATTTCTGTGTCTATAACTATAACTGACTCCCGTATATCATTCATACGAAATTCGTTCACATCTGAAATGCTGAACCGTGACGCCTAGGTGTCACTGAATGAAGATCAAAAGATTAGAATTACATAATGCTAATCTTTTAATTACCTTGAGTTTAACTACACATTCAACATTCACTAAGTGTCACAAATTAATACACATTTAATTTCCACAGTACAAGCAAGTGAAAAGTTTTATGGAATGAAGCAAAAAGTTCAGAATACAAACATGTATTTTTGGAAAGTTTGCTATAGCTTGCTATTGCTACTTTCCTTAGGCGTCGGCCTCAAACTTCCGGTTGACAGATTATCGCAATATATTCTGCTCCGAGATAGTGTAGTACTAGTGTCTGAGTTCTGATACTTGGAAGATTCTTTTAAAATTTTAAGTTACTACTGTTTTGACTGAAAAGATTACAGCTTGAATAAAAAAGAAATGAATGTTCACCGATGATTCAGATGAATTTAACTTCATTTTAAAAATGAGTATCACAAACACTTCTTCGCGGATCTGCCATGCGCTGAAGAGAAAACCACAAGAAATCTACGCGAGATTGCGTTTTCATTCATTCATGAATATTTCATGAATGAACATTTTCCCGCTCTACTTTTACCTGTTTACTATATGTACGTACGTAAACGTGGTAAAATCCCGAGAGTATCGAAAGAATCGGGAATCACTGATTAAAATGCGAGAACAAGTTAACATTTCGACCAAGCCGTCGGCATCGGCGGATCCAGGGGGGAGGGGGCTGGGGGGCCCGGGCCCCCCCTTTCATGGGAAAAATTTGGTTGATTATATAGGGAATCATTGAAGCATGACTGGAGCGGGCCCCCTCTTAGGTCAGTCAGCAAAAAATGCATTGTTTTTTATCTAAACATCGATCGGAAGATTTTGATGCCAAAAATCATTTGAAAAATACTAATTGTTTCACATTCCAATGTGGATATAAGGAACTTTACTCGTTCAGCATGCTCAAGTGGATCAAACTGACAGCAGAAAAACTGATTGACCCAATGTCAGTTCTTCTTCAGTCTTCTTCCAATAATTTACGTCGTACCACTGGTGTATTATTGTTAATTCGTATCATATAGCATCCGTATTAAAAGCAACCGAGTCAGCATCTACTTCTTTGAATATTTTAGCTCAGGGTATCAAGACAAGTTCTGTAGAAATGATTAATGATGTGTGCCCTTTGGCTCAAATGGCTGCATTTTCACCTCTACAAACTTTAGATAGATTACATACAAACCTGTGCATCTGGAAAAGTTTTAAGGCATACCATGCCCTATATAAATAGATTTCAATTGCTTTGTCATCCAAATACAAAGGCAATGATTACCGTAATATATCAAAGCAAATGGCTTAAAACAAAATTCTCAAATGTTATTTACTCACAAGACAATGCTTAATTTCACAACAGGAACTAAAATGTGTTACAGGTTATAAGCACCTCTTTGAATCTAGTGTATATAATTTTTTTATTCCTGTGGTCATACTGCTGTTGTTATGCTCCCACCGTATTGAGTTTTATCCTTGTTCTGCTGTTAGTATGTACGTCCTTCCCTTACTTGTACGTACATGTACCTCCATACATCCCAAAATTCGTTTCTGTTCTCTTACTTTAGTTTGCCTGAACCAAATTGTATGAAACTTGTACGCAATGCTTATAACCACAATTCACCAGTCAAGTTTGAATTTTAGTTGCGTCACTTTTACCATTCTAGCTGTTTTATGCTACTTTACAAATAGGAAAGTTTCTGGATATTTTCGTTTCAGTTATCTAACTTTAGTTCGCTCAACCAAATGTTATAAAACTTATACATTGTAATACTTTTAACAATAAAACAAAGATCAAGTTTGAATTGTGGTGGAGTAATTTTTACTGCTCTAGGGTTGTGCCTCGTTACAAATGGAACAGATGCTCCGCTAGGCACATCTTTATACGACAACAGAGGTCTAAACCCTGAACAGTTGGGGCAAGCATGGACACAACATTCAAGCTTGATATAGCTCTGAATTTGGATTGCGATCAAATTTTTGACATAATATATAGGTTTCTGACACAAAACAAATGTCAAGATCTTACAAATCTATTGCGCAAAACTGTATAATTAGAATGTATACACAATGCTTATTACCCCATAACTCAGATCAAGTACACATTTTGGTAGCCTCACATTTACAGTTCTTATTTTTGATAAAAGCCTTTAACAGATAAATGATTTCTGTATATTTCAATATTTTAGATCTACAGTTTTAGGTTGCAATAGAAAATATCAAAACTTTTTATGACAAACATAAAAAAAAAGTGATTTTTAATAATTACTGACGAGACAATGGTTTAGTTTAAAACATCCAAGCTGTGATGAAATACATTTTTGAAATAATACACGTCTATAACCTTTTTGGAATAATACACAGTTACAGTTGCAAACTTTCCAGAGGTGCTATCCAGCACTTTGATTTTAATACACTATCGATCGTGTCAGTTTCATATGTTTGTTTAAAGTATTTGAAGGAAAAAAAATCATAAAAATGTTCTATTGTATTATTTACTTTAATTACTAGAATTCATAAAAAAATCCACACATGAATCCTACAATCTAATTTAAAAAGTTGCATGGCTATCACTTACTTTTCGTTGGTTAATAGCTACACCAAAAGTCGTCGATGCGCTTTAAATAGCGTTTTTAGATGGTTAACGAACAAGACTTAAATGAGATTAATTTCACTCCCGGCATGCTCAAAGACTTAAACTACGTCACATAAGTCAGGAAGTTTGATAAAATAAAATTGATAATTCCCAATTTTCTCCTTTATTACTTTTCATATCGAAATAAAACTTGGTGAATATGTTTTTTATGGTATTATGAACATAATAAGATGAAAAGTGAAAAATCGCGAAATATCCCTTTAAAGCACCTGTTCAAAGATCTAGATTATATTATATGATTTATTGGTACTATCTTTCAGGTGATGTTATCCAAAGCATGCTAGGGGCTACATTTGATATACCAGGGAGGACCAATCAGGCATTTGTTGTTGGACAGGGTTTGACAAATGCAGGTGTTAGACTACTTGGACAGAAGCTGGCTAACATGACCATTGGAGATATAGAAAATCTGCTAGATGTGAAGAATGTAGATCCAGTGGAAGTATCAAAACTGATTGATGAGCTAAGAGATTTGTTTAAAGCTTTGGTAATTATAAGCTGAATAAAAAAAAAATCACTTCTAAAAGTGTGACATAGTTGCTTGTAGGTGTATATCAGTAAAATATAAATTACATGATACATGTGTTATTAAAGTGTTCTTTTATGGAATATATTCTCATTTTACATACTGTAAATTCAGAAATTATTGTGTGGTTTTTAAAACCATTTGCTTTTATGGTCATTGCATAATGCCATTTTATTTACATAAACTATGGAGTTCACACATTTTTATTCTACAATTCTTTAATGATTGTATAAAAAATGTACTTCATAGATATTTGTATTGAAAATTAAGTTAACTTGTTTAAGGTGGCATAGATTACCTTAGCTGAATTTGGCAAAACTTTTAGCAATTTTGGTCCTCAATGCTCTTCAACTTCGTACTTTATTTGGCCTTTTTAACTTTTTTGGATTCGAGCGTCACTGATGAGTCTTTTGTAGACGAAAAGCGCGTCTAGCGTATAGAAAAATTTCGTCCTGGTATCTATGATGAGTTTTCCCCTATTAGTCTTTGTTAAATTTGCACTTTTCAAAAAAATGTGCAGAATTTATCTTTGTTTCAAGTAAAGAAATACTTGGCATGAGTAAAGTTTAATCCTATCCAGTACTATAGAAAAAAATTCATATAACATTTCATTGCATATAAGAAAATAACCATCACTGAAAGTTAACCAATCAAATTTCTCCCCTTATTTAATCTGTGTAAAAGGTTTAGTTACCATGTTACCTCAAGTTTACAAAATATTCTATCGAAATCCCAAATAAAAAAAAAGGGTGCTTTGAAATACCCAAGACATATGTTTATGACACAGAAAAGTTTTACTGCAATAAAATGTAGGACTAATTACCTACAACTGTCAAATTCAAGGGATTTTTTTTTTCAATCTATTTTCGTATACAACCTGATGTGCGGTACCATGATTTGGTGGTACAATGTATTACACCGCATCCTTCAAACACAATATTTGAATGAAAGTTCAATAGTTATAACACTTTTTCTCAGAAATTTTGATTCGCTCAAGTTTTAAAATTTGATGAAAAGATGACTATTTTTCTCTTTTAAATATGATTCATGAACACCAATTGATGCTTGAAGGTCAATCTTAGGCAAAGAACTTTAATGACCCTATGATGATGTAATTGCATTAAGGGTACCAATTTTATTGCATTATATGCACATTTAAATTCTCCCTCGCTATTCTTATCCAAATTTTAAATATTTCTTTACTAAATTCCTTCTTTTAAATAAGACAAAACTCTAATATAGGTTTGGTTGCTCACAGTAACTTGTTCTTTTCTCCTGCAAACAACTTATAGTTATAAATATATATATAAATTATTTCAAACTATATATGATCAATATTCATATTGATACTCTTACACAGTACCCATATGATCAATATTCATATATACAAAAATAAACAGTAGTTTATACTGTAAGCATCTTCTATGAACTGACAACTCAACATTTCTTTATATAATATAATGGAACCCCACCCTTTAATCTGCCAAAAGATTTCACATGCATATTAACCAAAATTTTTAGATCCTAATAGCAGTAACCCATTTAAAGAGTTAACCAGTTTTAAATATATTTAACAATATTCACACAAGGGAAATCCCTGAAGTAAAACTAAAAAAATATATATTTCAATAATTTATGTCTCCAGATGAGGGATCCTCATGCCAAAAATGTTCAAAATCCAAGATCTGATTGTCAAATGATGAAGTGTTAATCAAACCAAAAAGGACCTAGAATGAAGCCAAACGTGGAAAATAAAACCAGATCTTTGCATAGATATAAACACTTTCTTATTAGAATTTGAATTCTGAAAATTACTTTTTTACAATTCAAAAATCAATTTGGTATTTTGTAGAAAACAAAATATATTTCTTCTTGCAGTTATCAGAGTTTTTGACAGAGATAGTTGGAGGAGATTCAGATTTTTTCCAATCAGAAGATCTTGATATGATGGGAGAAATTCCATTGCCATCTCGTTCAAAAACAGTGGAGTATGGTTCAAAAATGGTCATTGCTTCAATTGTTACTTTGCATTTTAGTACGTTTATTTATAATGAAATTAGTCTCTAAAATTCATGCAAATATAAATTTCCTTTATGTAGATTTATACTCTTCAGTGCACCTACTTTAAAAGAAGGGGTGATATTGCACTTCATCCTTTATCTTGACTTAATACAAGACCCATGGATACTGATAGATATAGCTCATTATTGCCTGCAAAGACAGTGTGCAACAGTATATGTTTGAAAAACAAAAAGTGATGCAGTAATCTTATGTCTGTTCTAAAACTATCAATGATGTCATTGTAAAAGTAATCAGTAAAATTGGAGTTATCTTCCTTTGTCCATATAAAATTGTAGTTGAATCATCTACATCCAATTTTTTTAATTTTAATTCCCACTTATTTTATTGGCAGTAACCAGGTATTTATATTTCTGCCCCAAAAGAGGGGGAATACTGTCCTACCCATATCTGTCTTATGAAATTTTCAAACTTCAATTTCAATTTCAACTTTTAAAATTCATTTATAGTTAGCTTTGCACAGCTCTACTTGTTTGACTTGAGTATCATCTTGTACAATTTGAGAATAGCGAAACAGATTTTAGTGCTTTTTAGTGAAAAACAGCAATGATTTTGAAGGGTTTAATTGATCTGTTTATAAAAATCCTTCAAATTAAACTCTCTGAATGTCATATCTCATATTTATGTGCATAGAAAGGTTAAATAATTTGTTTTAATATTGATTATTCTTGATTATTACATTGACTAAGTAGCCAAAGGCATTCTATTTATTGTAAGATAAACAAACCTGTCTAAAGCCAGGAGCCTGTAATTCAGTGGTTGGCGGCACTGTTAGCTGATTTTTTATTGTTATTTTTTTTGTACATAAGTCCCGTTTTAGTTTTCTTGTTTGAATAGTTTTACATTTGTCATTTCAGTGTCCTTTATATCCTACTATGTGATATGGTTTTGCTCATTATTGCAGGTTGTAAGATAAAGTAGTTAACTATCTCATTGACAATCATTCATCTTATATTTATAAGAATTCACTTTTTTTTTTTTTTTAAATTCAGACTAAAGTACGCAATTTCAAATAATTAAATTGTAATTATCTATAACTGTATTTATTGTAGAAGTTGGTGCTGGTATATATTTTGGTGTAGATTTGAGAGTAGGAGTTAATATTATGGGAATGAAGGCAATAGGTGAGATAACACCATATACTGGGATATTGGTTTACGGAGAAGTAGGAATTGGAATTTTGATCATTTTTGCCAATTTAAGACTTGAGGGATATATTATGGAGCTGAGATTTCCAACCAGAGGAGAGCTGATATTCAAGAAATTTCCTCTGGATGTTGGGTAATATCACCTATCAAATTATACTACCTAAAGTGTTAGGGTCAGGTAGTTGTCTCTTTGACACATTAATATTCCCAGTTTCCACCTCTTTTCTATTGTTTTTTGAAATAATACCACCTTTCTGCTGTTATAGAACTTAATTATGATGAATACTTGTGACTGTCGGATATACAATTCACATAATAATACATTGTTGAAGTTTGACTTTATAATTAAAATGTTTAAATGAATGGTTAACATTTTGTATATTTGAAATCTATTATTGATAGAGAAAATCTTACAGGGGCAAAAATGTTCAGAAGATTGAGCTCTACCAAATGTCCGTTAACGTCCAAATTGCCAGACAAATTTTACCTTTTTTTTAATTTTTTGGATATTCTTGAAAACTATCATAGACAGAAACTAAAATTAGCAAGGATCAGCAAGACAAGATCTACAACTAAGACAATTTGGAGGAAATCGTTTGACGACTCCTTATTGGAATTGGAATAAAAGGCATTAAATAAAAAATAACTGGCATTCTATATAAAATCCCTTCATTCAAATTAAAAAAAAAAATAGAAAAAACTATAGCAAATCATTGTGTTAATTTTGATTAAAAATTATCTCCCCCTAGGCAGCTTCACAAAAGGGGGAGATTTCCCTAATACACTGTCCCAGAGATTGACAGGTGTATATTCATGCATTTATTACATTATGCCAATTTCAGAATTGTTATGGACCTAGTAATGATACCGATACGAATTAAGCTGAAGGTGTTGATAACACTTGAGATAATTTGGTCAATTACCTTATACAAAGCAACATTGTGGGAATATTCATCACCAAGTATAACACAAAACATTCTCAACAACAGGAAGGATGAAAAAGATAAAACCAGTCCAGTCATAACAGAGTTTATTGACAAACCAGGAACTGAAAGGGTATTTACATTTCTCTAATTCTTTGTCATTTTATCCCTATCTGCACCCATTGTATAAATATAGATTCCACCACTGCATCACGTTTTAAAATTTTTAAATTTAACTGTCGAGAGTTGATAAATATTGTATTGCACGAGATGTGGTGGTGGAATCTGTTTCTCTAATGATATTTAGACAATATACAACACTCTTATTCCTGCTTTTTGAACGACCTGCAAAAAGATGTGTTCTTATCCTATGCGACGTCATCAGGCAAGGTGTGGTTTGTTAGATCTCAGTTCTTGGTTAAAATCCGATTATGACATCGAATTTTCTTGCTTTCCTCTGAATTTCCTATTGGGACAGCATGAAAAAAGGCGACCATGCCTGATGACGTCACGTAGAAAGAAGACATTTTTTTGCAGATCACTATAAAAGAAAGAAAAATTTTGCACGCTTATTATTTAAAAATCATTAGAGAAACAGATTACACCACCAAATCTCTTGTAATAAGATATTTATCCACTCTCGACAGTTAAATTTTAAATATTTAAAAAGCTGTCTCAAGTGGATAAATATCGTATCACACTCGATGCAGTGGTAGAATATATATATATCAACATTTCTCATTCTTTCATTTTCCAATACCAAATATTTTAGGAGGTCCTAATTGATTTAAGGATATCCTGATTCCAGACTTTCAAATTATGGAGGTCTGGTAATCAGGGTTTCCCCTGGGTTAATTATTTTTTTCGCCACTTCTTTCGCCAAAACAATATATTTTTCGCCACTTTATTATTTTTTTCGCCAAGTAACATAACTATATTTTTCGTTTAAAATTTACCTTTTTTTCTTACTCCCCCCCCCCCCCCCCCCCCTCCCCACCCTTTTCCTTAAATAAGGTGATTTTGCCCCATTGTGTCTATGATTATTCTGTCAAATTTATTTAAGAGTCTACATTTAATGAATAAACTCTAAAACAACAGATTTTGTTCTTAACATAAAAGGGAAAAATATTCATTGTATTTTATACAACTTTTCTAAATGAGGGGGCCACTATACTTTTATTAATAAAGAAGATATAAGTCCTGAATTTCAACAAAATTAATGGACATGTTTTGATTATATGATACCAGTATAGTTCGTAGGGAAAGTTTCTTTAAAAGAAAAATATTGATGTGCCCTTTTGTACTAAGAAGTGGTTTTTACAACAAAATAAAAGCTTTTATCACATGATATTTTGATCCCTCATTTCATGTGAAGCCATAACATTGAAGGGCTACTCTCATTCGAGGGGTTGTTCCCAACCTTTTGGATAGATTTCTTCATAACGACAGTTTTCTTTTCTTGACCATCGTAAATGAAAAAGTTGAGACGTAAAACTATGCTTGAAACACGCGTGTCACTCAAACGACTTTAAAGTAGTCTCCCTAATCAATTACCTATATTAAAGTCAAAGGATAATTAGAGTTTTAAATCGGAGATTTTTCTTGCTTTTGAAAATTTTTTGTCACAACAACAGCTTTCTTTTCTAAACTATCTTTTAAAGGAGAGGAGACGTCAAAAGTTTGCTTCAAACACGTGCGTCGCAAAGTGGTAAATAAATTATGTGTGTGACATTTAGCGGAAGCCATTTAACCATATAATTTTATCAAACAATTCAATCAACACCTTTATTAATTAGTCCTTTGTTGTCGATAGCTATAAAATGCAATCAGCTGATTATTGATTTTCTGTCCAAATCTTAATGAGGTCAAGGTGATTCCGAGTATTGTCTGATCGGGTAAAGTCCGAGAAACTCGAAAAAAGTAAATAAACAAGATGGAGGAAAATAAATCGTTCTATATATTTCTTTCGCCAAAATCTTTCGCAAATGACGAATTTTTATCGCCACAATTATTATTTTTTCGCAAATTGCGAAAATGGCGACCGCCAGCGGAAACCCTGCTGGTAATAATTTAGAAGCTCCTTAAATAAAATGATTTGACTAAATATGCACCTCATAATTCTTTGGAAGAAAACTTCCAGAAATTTGGTAACAGCACCATCGTCTATGTTCATTTGTAGAGGAAGTTTCTCAAAATTTGGTATTGAGCATGTTTAACTGTGTGATGCTTTTTCTAATCAATCTACAATTCTTATTCAATTGATATTCTTATTCAATTGATATTCTTATTCAATTAATATTCTTATTCAATTAATATTCTTATTCAATTAATTAATACTTGTAAGCATGGATTTATTTTTATGTAATTACATTGTATAGCTCGATCCATATTAACTTTTTTCTTCAATGATATAAGTGTTTCTTATTAAGTTGAAACTGATTGGCCGAATTGCACAATTTATGTTTTACATATCATACCTTAATCAAACTGTTTATAAAAAATTTCAGAAGCGTTCCACAGCAAATTGTTTGGTAAGACAAATTCTTGATCAGGATTACACAGAGCCTCAGTTTGAAATTTCTATCCATGCTGGGGATGACAGAAGTGGTGTCAGGTTATACTTGGATGTCGGAACTGTACCTGGTGGTAGAGATGTATTAAACAATAGAGAACTGGCAGGACCTGCTACCATTTTGTCAGAGGTTTGTAAAAAAAATATTATTTGAAATCAAAGGAAAAGTTTGCTCAGTTGTTCATGCATCTTCATATTATGTTTTATAGTTGTGTTGAGTTAATGCAATTATTGTAAGTAGTTTGTAATTTTTAAGAAGACAATTTTTTTAATAGGTTTTAAAAGCATCTGGTGTTCCGCTGTATTTTACTGTAACTGCTGAGAATGACTCTGGTCAAAAGTCCAAAGCTTCATGTGACCTATCAACATATGATATAACCCCACCTGGTGGAAGATTTGATGAAGATTACAAGACAACCAGTAACCCATCAGTTATTAAAGCTTCAGTAACAGTTTATGAAGATTCAGAGCTTGTAGAAACAAAAGTGGCAATGGGTTATGGAAAAGACATATGGGGTGAACAGATTGTTCCATGGCAAGATGTTGAACTTGACCAAAGCAATATAAATCATATTACTGCAGGTAATTGGTATATGTTTCTCTCTCTATATATAAAGGATCTTGAAAACTAAATAAAAAAATAGCTAGATGAGAGGCATGACAATATGACCCTATAAATACTTGAAAAGTGAGTTTTATACAATTGGTAAGTTTGAATAAAACATTGTAATGAAAGATTAAACATAATGATTTAAGGTTTATATGACCCCTTCTGTTGCCATTTTTGTACGAACTTTTCAAACTTCAATTGTATCAAGACTACAGGTATAATGAATAATAGAGATAGGCCATTTTGTACATATACCATGGGGAAACTTGATGCAAATCATCATTGTTTACTGTTTCATTGCATTTAATAGAAGAGTACTTTGTGGCAAATAAATCAAGATATTTATAGAAAATCCGCAGAGATTTTTGTTATAAAATTTGAAACATAGATTACTTACTTGCTTTTCTATGATGTGCTTGTGTTTATTTTTTACAAAAAGTTCTAATCAACCTGTAATTCCAAAATACCTCGTGCTAGGTCACTAAATTTGAGGGAACCCTAAAAGGTGTACTTGATTTGGTCCATATTTTTGGAAAATGACGCTTTCAGCGGCATGTTTCCAATAATATTGACCTGAACTTCCATTACATTTCTCTGCCTACCACGCTTGGTAGTTCTCCTAAATAATGTCAGCCTTTCTTACCATTTCAACTTAACAACCATTAAAAAAGTATTAATTGGAATCATCTTGACATGCATTGGATAGATACTAGTCTTTATCCAGATTTATGAAGTTTTGAATATTTGGAAATTAGTAATATGGTTATACAAACGTGTTGCGTATGAATCGTCTGATGACACATGGTCTCTGGTCCTTCTTGTTGCCAAAAAGATCGAAGTGTACCAACATGATGTTGTTAAGATACTCATAAATCTATTTTTATACTTTTATTGATTATGTGAAGTAAAACTAAAACATTGTTAAAACATTAAAGATATATAATTGATCAGGGGAAAACTTGATAGTCTTTTTGTTTTACATTTAACAACTGCTTTTATTATAAGAAAATATAATGTGTCTGTGTTCAGTCCACTTTCTACTGGTTATAAGACAGATCGAAATACCAGGAATATTGCGACTGGTTTACGTTTCTGTTTCACTTTCTCAGGATAAATGTATAATTATCGATCTCCATAGTTAAGACTTCGTTACGTTCTTACACATTAATTTCACGATCTTTTCTGCATTACTTGTCAATCTAAACCTCAAATATGTTCAAATAACATAGATAGGACATTATATTTCTTACTAGTTCAGTAGGGCAGCCCCCCGCTAGCGATAAAAAAAATCTACTAGTCTGAGCTGAAAATTTAATACTAGTCTGGGGCATGGGGCTAGTGGCTAAGGACGCAGACTGGGCCCGACTCAATCTTTGTTTACAAAGTTACAGCAGCAGAGTCTGTAACAGACTGTATCTGTATGACATGTGAATAAATTGTCGATATCTATGCTGGATTTAATACAACGGTTTGAGAGAGCGGTGCCGATTTATTGGCAGGGCGTGAGAACAGATTTGAAGCTCTCTTGATGCGATCACTGTCTTACAAAGGATGAGTTTGGTTATTTTGCGGTATTTTACTTGGTGGAATGTCAATACACTCACAGTTAGAGTTATTCTTCACTTGCTTTTCCACAATAGTTGTTGCGTGGTATTCTTTGAATTTCTCGGCAGTTATGGTTCTTTTCGAACATGCTTTTTTGAGGAATTCGTTCAATAACGTGAATTAGCCCCTCAACTACTTTTTACATAAATACTAACTTTGGCTTCAACGCCTTGTTCGTCCTTGACTGGAGATCTAGTTGTAGTTCCAGTTTGGCAAGCATTTTGGGGACATATCCGTCCTCTCTTGACTTGTAATCTCTGGTGATAAATTTTGACATGTATCCTTTCAAGCTTGTTTATTTTTGTTACCGGGCAGGGGTCGCATACTATGGCTCCATATTAAATTATGAGATCAATTCGTAAAGGTCTAATTCATTGTTCTGATCTGACACAAATTTCAATAACTGGAATGCCACCCAAGTTGAATATATGGTTACCCACTATAACAGCATAATTACTTGGAATTGTGTTAAATACCATGACGGTTCAATGGCATAAACTTAAATGGAGACATAAATTTGACATGAAAGATGGTGGGTTAGTGCAAAATAAAAAACAAGCTTACTATGATATATGGTTAAAGAATGATTATCAATTATATGGATCATGGGCAGAGTTGTTATAAAATATAAATATGGCAGAGAAGTGGTTTCAAGTTTGATATAAAGCACCCTGACTGACATGAGAAAAACAAATCTAAGGAGTATTTGTCTAATCTTCAAGGTGAAATAAAACTAGTATAACAATATTATGCTATTGTGTAAATCTACAGAAATAGAATTTGCTTCAAGTAACAGAAATAACTATGTCACTAGTAACTTATTTAACGAGTATGTGGGTAATTAGTCCTATAACATATGACCTTGGGAGCATTATTTACTATTTCTATTTACTGTTCTGATAAAAAAAAATTTTACTAAATGTATCAATGTGCCACACTTCACATTCAAAAATTTAAAAAAAATGAAAATATCAGTATAAAAATGTTAAAAATTGTATAAGAATGCAAAGTCATATGTAATAGTCATTCAATATTGTGGATCATTGAAATAGTCTTGACCTATTTATTAGTACAAAAGAACAGCTAGAAGTCATTGGATACTGTAGATCATTCAGGTAGTCTTGACCTATTTATTTGTACAAAAAAAACCAACCAGTAGTCATTGGATACTGTAGATCATTTAGGTAGTCTTGACTCTTGACCTATTCATTTGTACTAAAAAAAAACAGTCAGTTGTCATCTTCACTTTACACACACATATACGAATATCATGTATATGCTTACGAGACATGTTGCAATGTTAAACTTATCACGGTATGTGAAAATCAAGACTTGCATAAAAAATATCCCAATATTAGAGGCAGTGGCATCATTTTTCCTCAGAGCTTTCAGCTCTTTGATTAATTGTTTTAACCAATAACTACATGAATAAAATTGTTTTAAGGAAATCAATGCTAGCACTGATTGCAGTAATCCTATATCTATCAGTCATTAAATTGCCAAATATGAAAGTACAAGGATAAAGGCTGTGAATTTTCTATAACATTTCCATATGTTTAGCATTAAATCAACACAAGGGAACACAATCCTTAATGTCGGATGACCTTGCTAATGGCACCACTGATGCTTCAATATTAGATCATTTAATGAATATTAATATTCTGCATTGAGACTTCTTTCAATTAGAGTTTTCTTATAAAAAAAAGAAGATGTGGTATGATTGCCAATGAGACAACTCTCCAGAAGAGACAAATTGACACAAAAATTAACAACTATAGGTCACTATACAGCCTTCAACAATGAGCAAAGCCCATGACTGTTTATTATGTTCCTTTTAAATGACAAAGTTCTGCTAGAATAAGATAAAAAAGAGATAAACTTAATTGTTAACCAAAGCTGCATGCATATATTCTTATCAGTACTTGAAAAGAGAGTTTCCAACAACTGCTTTGAATGAAAAACTGTAAAGAAATATGAAGTCATAACTTTATTCCTGTTAGATCAAATATTCTATACCATTTATTCTGTTAGGAACATATGCTGTTATATTTATGTATAATTTTCTAGAATACTCTTTCATTTGGAACTTCAATTTCAGGACAACTCACAGCAACAATGTTTGGATGCAATATTTTGTTTTGATAAGAATCATTGTAGAAATTGTGTTTTTGAATTATATATGATTTTTTTTAGAGTCTGATCCTCTTAATCGAAAGGTGTTTGGAATGTTTACTAGCCCACGCACAGGAAAATTAGTCGGACCAAAAGCAGGCAAGGACTCCTACCATCACTCATCTGGAGATTGTGCAAGAGCATGTGTTGAATTGCCACCAACTAAATGTATGAGTTTTAATTTTGACTCTACAGATGGAGCATGTGAACTTGTTGAAGCCATCGAGGGATACCATTTTAAAAGATCACGATCAGGATATTTTTCCCATTATGAAAGATTGGGTGTAGGAAAGACTAAACAGTTCAACTTTGACCAGATACAGTTACAACACAACACGATTTACTTTGTGAATTTCCTTGTTAGGAATTATCTTGGATATACATCTATAATCAACACTCAAGGTGTCCTTGTTGATTTGACTACACCGACTACAGGTAATATATATATATAATTATATTGCATTATTGCTATTTTGTGAATTTTTCCTTTGATCTTTTTTTGTGATAATTTTTCATATCATGCTACTCGCTTGATGGAAAATTATCACTAGAAACTAAGGAGGCATGTGGTGTTGCTAATGAAATTGACATTATATTGACAATGTCGTCAAAGGTAAAACAGCGATAAACAGATTATCATTGGTCATCTCATCTCGATTGCCTTTCTCGATTTTGCCGTCCCGGCTCAAGTGAAAAAATCAATCTCGTTGATCAACGATAATCTATAATTACAGAGAGTCTAGATAGGATTTACATACAGAATAGAGAATATATGACTACAAAAGTTTTATTTTGATTTGATTGACATATAAAAGAACAACATAAGTTCTTGAAAGCTTTTTATTGAATAAGTATTAGAATACACACTACATTGAATAAGAGAGCATGCAGATAATATACACATGTAGCATATATTATAATGCATAGATACAGCACGGGCATATTGAAATACATGCATAGCACTCATAAACTACACCAATTAATATGCTAAAACTTAAGCATTACTTAAATTTGGGCACATCTAAGATTTAAGCACAACTATGAAATAAAAAAATAAAAAAGTACTAGTTCAAACATTTCTGTTCAGCCTGTGGATAATATTTCTATACATCAATATAAGTTTTGTCCAAACTTCATGTAATTGTTTGAATTTTGGACAGAAGTATCTTATGGTGAAAAGACTGTAATCAAAGCAAAATTTGACATATGTTTTATTTAATATATCTATTTATTCCTTAGTTGTTTTTTTTTGCATTTGAAATTAAGTTACAGTCTTAGATTAAAGTTTTTCAGAAACTAATGACTTTTTCAATATTTGAAAGGTAATGCTACTCGGACAAAAGTTTCATCAAGATCAAAGAATAGCACTTGAAGAAAAAGTTTGATTACTTTTATTTATTTGTCTGATAAATATACTTAGTTTTGGCAATTAACATAACACTTTAACTCTGACAGCAGCAAATGGCAATAGACACAGGGTTCCAAGGTAACTTTTGGGAACTTATCTCAATGCATTATATAAAACATTTTTTCAGGAGATATTAGAAATTCCGGTAAAGACATCCTTCTGCGTGTTGACTGTCTGTCTATCATTCCCGAGGTACACAGACCTGACTGGGTTTTACGTTGTGACGGAACTAATCCTAATATAAAAAATCACAGGTATGTCTTTCAACCATATAATGTTGATGCTTTCTTGTGTAGCCTATTGAAGGAACAAAACATAGCAAGCCTACATAATTCTTTTTGCCCATCACATTTAGGTTCAGTCTACAGTTAAAGTTTGTTAAAACATCAATAACTTTATCAAACCCTTCATTGAATTTTAAGAAAATTGTGTAGAAGCTTTAGTTGATTTTAACACAGCCCAATATCCAGAGCAAAATTTACATATTTTGTTTTTGTGCAACTTGTCTTCTTTTTTTTTGCAGTATAGTCTTACCTGCATTGATATTTTGCTGACATGAACTTTTTTTAATGTAAAGACAGTAGTATCTTTTAAATTTAAAGTGCAATTTCTTTCCAGTTTTGCATAATTATGTACATGTATGCACAGATATTATGTGCAATGTGCTTATTTTTTTTTTTTTATTAATAATGAATATTAAATTAACTGTTGCAGATTGATAGTAGATGGCCCAGGTTCCAAAGCAGTTTTCAATGGATTGGAGCCAAAGACAGATCTCTTGTACACAAGACACAACACATACATTTCAGGTATTTATATCTAGGAATAAAACTTATTGTGTTATGTATTTTTAGTTGATATTTTAATTTTCAGCTGCTGTTATCTTTCTTTGGAATCAGAGTCCTATTTCAATCTGTAGCAAATCAGGTTTTAATAAGAGTGGTGGGTCACCCTATATTGACAAATCTGTCTGTCAGTAACAAATTGTGTATGCTCTATATTTTGAGAACTGTTAGGATTTCATACTTTATACTTGTACATTAACCAACACCAGAGGGTGTCACTGTGTTATAATGTATGTATAACTTGCAAGGTGAAAGGTATAGTTTTCAGCTGACAATAATATTAATATATAATTCCCAAGTCAAACTGAACTGCTATTATTAGCTGTTTTTTAGCTGTTATTTGCCAGTTCTTCATATTTTTAGCAGTCCTTTAGCTGTTCTAAGCATTCAATCTAATAGCAGTTTGAAAAACTGTCACATTTCACCATTTCTTAGCATTCGGCTTAGCATTCGTCTTAGCATTCATCTTAGCATTCGACTTAGCATTCGTCTTAGCATTCATCTTAGCATTCCTCTTAGCAGTCAGGACAACAGTTATGACAGCAGTTCGATAGCAGTTGACCTATTAATCTTTGTTATAAAAATGCTTGGATCTGGCTATGTTTTCAGCTTGAAGTTAAACATTTATTTGAAGATAATTTGATCATTTTCAAATGTGCATTTTGCAATGTTTTGGCTCCATGTTGTGTGGAAATACTTGCTAGTGAAAAACTGTATTTTTGTCATTTATAAGCTTAATTTTGGATGAATTGAATACTTTTACACACCTGCAGTACAGTAAGTTGAACGTTACAGTTAATGCTTGTGTATATTCTGACATAACTTTGTTGGGGGAAACAGAAATCATACAGAAAGCCCACAAAAAGGGGGGATAGTTGTTTACCTAAATAGAATATCTGATGTTGACAGGATTGTATTAGAATACTAGCATATATATACTTACAGTTCAAGATGTTATTTGAAAAAATTAGATATGATTATTTTAATCAATCATTTTGTTAAAAAAACAAATCTAATCATATTCGAGAGTTGAAAAAAGGGGGAGGGAATTCATAGGTAAACCTAGACTGCAAATAGCTGATTGGTTAAAATTGTCCAAACAATCAATTTAATGAAATTAATTTATAATATATAATTTTACTTTAGTTTGATTCAGAAAAAAGAAACATAATATATATTACATGTATCAAGAATTTATTTGTTTAAAATTCAAAAAGAGAAAGAGGATATAACTGTTGTCTTTTGGTCCACATTTAATAGAATAAAAACAGTACATTTGGCATGTTTGGTAATAAAATAATGCTAACAATGAAATAAGTTCTTATTTGAAAATCACTTAGTCAAGGTAGTGATAAGCCTCTTAGCAGTAATAGCTCTTAAATAAGTTGCTTTTTTAAAAGTTTTGATAATTAAAGTGCATTTTTAATTGTTCCTATATCATTACGGCCACTTATATAATTAATAAAGGGTCTAAGACCAGCTAAAGTAAGTGCTACTCTTTTTTTTTTTTTTACATTCCCTTAAAATTAAGTCTGTTATTAGATTGTATTGTTACTGCTCTAATTACAAATATAAGTTTAAGTACAACTTTTTGAAATTTCACATAAGACTTACAGTAAAATATTAATAATTTTTGCTTTCATATCTTGTACACTGTATATTGATTACCAGTATTCATGTGTCGCCTTTGTATTACTTATTACTATTGCAACTTTTGGCAGATCTGATAGCATTCCACAGCAGTTATTAGCAGTTTATAAAACCATATTAGGATGTAAAACTTAGCAGTTGGCATGAATATTCATTATTGACAGCTGTTATTATAGCAGTTCTCATGAATATTCATTATTTGATAGCTGTTATTATAGCAGTTCTCATGAATATTCAGATCTCATTTAAATTTTTCGTTAAAAATAACTGCCAAAGAACTGTGAAGGCTAAATAAACTGCTAAGAAACAGCTATGGAATGCTATTGGAATGCCTTTATGCAAATTAATCATTGCCTTATATTTGGTAACTGTGAATGCTAATAAACTGCCAAAGAACTGCTGTCAAGTGGGAACTGTGAATGCTAATAAACTGCCAAATAACTGCTGTCAAGTGGGAACTGTGAATGCTAATTAACTGCTAAAGAACTGCAGTTCACTTTGACTTGGGAGTTACCCCATGTCCTGTGGTAAAGATTGTGTTTGGTCTATATCTTGACAACTGTTATGATTTCAAATTTTATAGGATATTTATCAGTTAAATTAAACACTTTTACTCATAAAACCTAGAAAAAAATCAAGCTTTGTATATAACAAGACCATGTATTAACTTTAAAAATCAGCTTATTCAAACAAATTTTGTACATTATTTACAGTGGGACTCCCAGAGATCATCCAGCTCCCCCTCAATGATGTTTAGTTTTAGTTAGGATATTAGGGTTTTCTCCAAGATTTTTCTGTTCACTGTTCATGAAAATGGACAAGAGTGGGCAGTGTATGGTGTAATAAGGACATTCATTCTTGTTCACCCTTTTTTTTTTATTTACAGCTAACTGGGATGGATTCATAGATAGAGAAAGTGGACTGTTGGGTTATGCAATATTTGTTGGAAAGAGTGTCTGTGACGATTTGATACATCCACATTATGATCCACATAAACATCTGTTTGAGGTATCCCAGTGGACTCATACTGCTACAATTTATCCTATTCCTGCTCCATATAAAACACTGCCAGGTGATAAACCTTATCTGAAATTAAAAGGAAAACATCATTTTCATTAATTTCATGTTTCATAAAAAATAATAAAGATTACAAACCTGAAAAATAAAAGTATGTTCATTGATTTGATATTCAACAGTCTGAAAGCACAATTACATAGTTTATTTTAGTCAGCTTGGACTGGGTCTTACTTTTGTTTTTGAGATATGATTGCTTTCAAGCAATCTGTAGACTTATACCAGTGGCTCAGGACAATGCCCTCACGTCAACCATTTTATTCTAAACATTAAGGACCGTCTCAGATTCTTATGATTGTCTTGCTTTAAAAGGTAAAAACAAACAAAGGGATTGAACTTTAACAACTTTCCTATAATGTTCTTTTCATAATCTTCATGTTTGATATTTCCCTTGACTTATATGCGTGTTTTTAACAACACAGAAAATCAGAATCAAGCAGTATTTATATTAAGTGTTTTTATTAATTTAGAAACACGTCAGAGGGAATTCCCCAGTTGTGATAAAAATGCGAGAGTTCCGTCTGAATTCCGATAAATCTATTTCTGTCATAAAAGAACTGAAGTTGAGTTTTACTTATAGATCACCGTTTTTAAACTGATATTTGATATTGTACTTCCATAAAAAATAGAAAACCATTTAGGTTTAATATACGTTCTTACTACAGGGTTTGTTAAGGTAATTATGCGCATGCGCAGTGCTCTAGCTAGAAATCAAAAGGGGCAGGGTGCCAGTGGAGGGCAGGGCACTTTTTATGATAAGAAAAGGCACTGCTATTTTTTTTGTCTATGTTTCTGTGTGTATCACGAGTTAACGAATCTCTTTTTTTTACTGTATATGTTTTTTTTTTTAAATAAAGATGCATTTTAACTATAGTCTTTATTTCATTGTTTGTGTAGTTATGAATTATATAGTACATCTTCATCAACATATTATGTGTTTATAGTTTAGCTTCACTCTACCCATTGTCGAAGAATTTTTTTTCTATCTTTATAAGAATTTCAGCTTTTTAAACGTATTATCTCTAACTTTTTGTGTATTACTAATTTATCAATGTTTAGAACATGGATTGCTAAAAGTATAATTATCAAACAGAAATTGCAATATATTTTTTTTAATATGTTCATAGACAGTTGATATCCTTAAGGTAACATTATTATGTTATTATATATTCAATTGGTTCTTTATTCCTTTTTTTGATACTAGATAATATTTTTAGAGCACAAATTTGTAATAAGCTAAAACAGGGGAAGTAACTCCAAAATTAATTTCCAACACGTTTGCGTTAATTAAAAACTGTGCTTGTCGCTAACAAGTTGAGATGGAAGGCATTTCTGTGAAGGCATAGTTTTATTTAGATGACTTAAATTCAATTCTAAAGTCATGAAAGTCTTCATTTATACACTCTTCCATTGGGACTTGGAAATCGAAAATGCCGACCCAAGCTAAACACACTCGCTGACACATTCATCAAACGTATGACAAAAAGATACATTGTCCTAATTAAATTACCTAGATATTAACATCTTTGAAGTCTTTGTCATTGTAATTGATTATAATGACATGATTAACCTGGGGGCAATCACACAGGTGTCAGATATGTAATTAACTTGGAGATCAGAAATCGATGAAACAAAAGGCAATTTTACCAAAACGGCACTAGATAATTTTGGAAAAAGACGTCAGGGCAGAAGGGCGCGGATGAAGGCACACAGGGCGCGGATGAAGGCACCCAGGGCGCGGCGCCCTTCTATTTTGGGCTAGCGAGACCACTGCATGCGTATAGTTTTCTTGACTTCAAGGGGTAAATCATATGCATCATTTAAATTAAAATAAATTAGTCCACATCATTAAGATTTATTTTCAACACCCCTTCAGGTGAAATGAAGTCTTCCATATTATTGTTTTGAGTTGTCTCCCTTCCGGAAGTCACTTCCGTGATTCCTCAACCAAAACATTATGTTGAGAAAAATTAACTCGTTCTGCCGATAAACGTCGTATTATTTTAAAAACGATCGCAATTTAAACCGAGGAATGTGTACGGAAAGGAGTCATGATCACTGACCCAAAGGAAATTAAATATATAGAGTTAGGAATGGGGTTTCTCCTAGAATTAACGTAGGAAAATAGGTGATAATATACGAAGTGAAATACTTCTCACTCTGAGTCTCAGTGACTGCTGTGGAAAGTAAACTTGGAATTGATAGTACAAAAATAAAACACAATAGGCCTAAGTACATTGTTCATACACTTTTAACCGGGATTGGCTATTTTGTTACTATTCAGATTACGTAAATTACATTTTACATGTGCAGTTGAATTAGTTTTGAAAATAATATTATCCAGCTACATGTATACATGTGTCAATGAAAACAATGGCAATCGTATCCCTCAGAGCAATCTGCTCTTTGATTAACATTACTTTTTGTATATTGCAGATGACAGATACTATATATCAGTTAGAGCGTTGAATAATGTAGAATATGGAGGTCCATTGGCTACAACTGTTTGTCATTCCACACCAATTTCTGTAGATAACTCACCACCTTTAGCCTTGGAAATTTATGATATAAGCTACAACGAAATAACCTCCACCATCAGAGCAAAGCACAACTCTAGGTTAGTATTTTGCTATATTTTTATGCCCCACCTACAATAGTAGAGGGGCATTATGTTTTCTGGTCTGTGCGTCCGTTCGTCCGTCTGTCCGTTCGTTCGTCCGTCTGTCCCGCTTCAGGTTAAAGTTTTTGGTCAAGGTAGTTTTTGATGAAGTTGAAGTCCAATCGACTTCAAACTTAGTATACATGTTCCCTATGATATCATCTTTTTAATTTTAATGCCAAATTAGAGAGTTTACCCTAATATCACGGTCCACTGAACATAGAAAATGATAGTGCGAGTGGGGCATTAGTGTACTGGGGACACATTCTTGTTTAATTTATTTTCATGATTCCCTCAAACCATAAAGTTTTGAAATCATCTTAAAATCATGATTTTTTAACCAAACAAAGCAACAATTTATTTAGATTCTTAGAAAGTTGATTTGACTATTGACTTTTAATCTAAATAACCTAAAAAATGTGGTGCACACTGTTGAATAACCCACTACACAGGTTATTCAGTGTGCACCTCATGTTTGGGGTTATTTCTTCATAACCAGAAAAAATGTTACAGTCATTCCTTAAGTTACTTAAAGTTCTTTGTATAAAATACTTGAAGCCTTAAAAAATAATAATCTGGGAATATGAAAGTTGTTTGTTTTACAAGTGTACAGATGGATGCAGTCGTAACCAGTACATATAAGTTAACCTTAGAGTGAAGACTCTTTTTTATACCCCACCTACGATAGTAGAGGGGCATTATGTTTTCTGGTCTGTGCGTCCGTTCGTTCGTTCGTCCGTCTGTCCCGCTTCAGGTTAAAGTTTTTGGTCGAGGTAGTTTTTGATGAAGTTGAAGTCCAATCGACTTCAAACTTGGTACACATGTTCCCTATGATATGATCTTTCTAATTTTAATGCCTAATTAGAGATTTTACCCCAATTTCACGGTCCACTGAACATAGAAAATGATAGTGCGAGTGGGGCATTCGTGTACTGAGGACACATTCTTGTTTTTTAATCTTATGCAGACATGCTAGCTTAGCTAACATCCTCAGTGACAGATCTAAACAATCTGCTCTTTGGTCGGGTTGTTGTCTCTTTGACATATTCCCCATTTCCATTCTCAGTTTTATTAAAACCTATCTGTTCTTCTTTAAATTTTAATGATAGACTGCTTTCACTTAACCCTTTCCAACATCATGTCCCGCTTTTTGACGCCACCCCCTTTACTCCATAATGACGCCTTTTCAAGTTTTGAGCCTGTGTAGTGCCTCAGTTGAAATGTCTTACCTAGGGAAAATCTTTATCAGACCTAATAAAATTTGTATCTAATATAAAAAGGGTATTCAAGAGAATATCTGACTGGAATTTCATTGAGGAAATATTTCTTTTTGCAATGCATTGATACTTTAAACCTGATAATTTTTTTTAATTGGAAAAATCCTATGCGAATCAAGTATGTGTAAAAAAAATGTCAATGGAGGAAAGGGTTAACAAATAGTTTTAGAAATTGCGTTGAATATTATCAGTACATACATAGATAAACTGATTAGATCTATCCAAAAACGCCAAAATATTAAATTTTATAAAATCATAAGGTATTTCCATCAATCAGACAGAACACATTATTTGTTTTCCTTTTTTTAATCCAGGATCTTTATCTTCCCTATTTCACATATTGTTTATGGTATTTTAACAATGTATATCCTTATTTTTAGTGATCCACATTCTGGATTGGAATTCAATGACATATGTTTAGGGAGGTCAAAGAGAGATTGTGTAGAGATGAAATGGATCAGACTTTCATTTGATTCTAACATAACACTTGTTAGAATTCTAACTGATGGTGTTCCCATCTGGCTGAAAATCAGAGTAATCAATTATGGTAATTTATTATTATTTAATTTATTAGTGTTTTCCCTCTTGCTGTTCACTGCTCATATACCTCATATTTTTGCCTAATAAGTATATTTTCTTTTAAAATTTGGAACCAAACCTCAAGTTCTTAGATATCTTACTTAACAAACAGATTAGAAGGATGGATTTAATGAAATTCTCAGTTACTCCTTAACTGTGAGTTTTGTCTTTTGAAACAATAGAAACAGTTACTCCTAAAATGTGAGTTTTGTCTTTTGAAACAATAGAACTATCATATCTATGTTCCTTTAAAATATGATGGTATTTCATAAACTAAAGCGAAAAATATGAAAATCACACTACAGAATTTCATAAAACTTTGTAGATAATAAGGACATACTATGTAGATGTGTATATCAACAGGAAATAATGATTCTGATATTTTTTCTAGGAATTATGCCATTCTGAACTTATAATTTTGGTGAAAATGTTGAAATGCAAAGTATATCAATGTTATGAATTTTTTTTTTTTAGATATATCGGTCTTCACAGAAAATAGATTAATTTGATAGTTTAAACAATTGTTTTTTATTGTATTCTTTAGTTGACATGCGTACTATTGTTGTTGCTGATACACCTATTATTAATGACAAAACTGCACCATTTTCTGGATCTGTAATGGACGGATCTTTGTATGGTGAAGATGTATTGTACACAAAGTATTCAGATACTGTAAGTGTACTTAGTACTACATTTGGGGTTTTTGATGACCATGTCTATTCATGATAGACCCACACATGAGTAAATTATTTTGGTACAAAAAACTGTATGTATGAAGTAACCAGTCTGATATAAGAATTCACTAGAAGTTTTACAGAACTGACTGCAGGAATCTGTTTTTGTGTGTGGGGCCTCAAATTTGCAAAATAGTTCTGCGGTTTCTCTGAATATTGAATATTAAGACTTAGAACATTTTTAGAATAGAACACACTATTGTTAGCTTTATTTAGGTATTTATGTACCTCAAGCTTGTAGTTTTTATGCCACTGTTACAAGAAACCACATTCAAGTGTTAAGGCTTACTTGTGGGGTTCAATAGGAAGAAATCACACCAACAACAATATTCATCAAGGATCTATGAGCTTAAATGACTGCGAAGAGTGAATATAAGGACTGCTTAACAATTGAAATTTCAAATGAGCATTTTCAAATTTTATATATTATGAATTTACTTTGCATACAGGGATTTAGGTATACTATGCATATTGTAAACTGAATTTATGCTTAGTCATCATAGTAAAGGCCAAGGATTGTTCAATCGCCATGAAACATTTATATAACTTTATATTTGAGTTAATTTCATTAAAACTCTGAAGATAGTTAAGCCACATTTGGTGAAATTCTACATGTTTTCTTTTTTTACCCAATATAGGTTTTATTTCTGTAAATATAAGGCAGTGCAATTTCCCATTGAAAGTCCTTTAACTGCTAAAACTACCACTTTTATTATGAAGTTTTGAAAAAAATTATATCGTAGAATGGTAAGCTCATATGCACTAATATTTTTTCAAAGATAAAATATTATGGCTGTGCAGTATATTTTCAACATCTATATGCCCAGTTTGAACTTCAACTAGAATTCTGTACTACCCCTTGAAGTCTTCCTTGAAATTCGAGGCAACCACTATTTATGTTTATTTATACTTTTAACATTCCCAAGTTATGTCTCTATGAGATGAAACATAGAGATCATAACAGAAACCAGTAGGTAAACAAAACAAAATATATATGAATATTAAAAACTCCCAAAAAGAGAGTTTATGAAACAGCTGTATTTACAAATTGAACCTATATCCTTTGTGTGCTGATGAATGGATCAGTGTTTCATGTTGAGTCTGAATACCTGCTACTTTTGTTTTTCAGATATGTGCTAATTGGTTACATTTCTATGACCCTGAGTCTGGTATTGGATTGTATTTGGTCAGTGTTAGTTCTGTCAAACAGATAAATGTAACAGACATTGCTAACTTGACTGAGTACAGCAGGACAACACATGAAGCTTGTGTAGATCTTACTCCAGAAAACCATCTGGAACATGGACATACTTACTTCACAACTGTGTGGGCATTTAATGGCGCTAATAATCAGAAAAATGTTTCAGCTATTTCTAATGGAGGTAAAAAAACTACCTGCTTATCTACATACTATAAAAAATCATATGATTAGTAAAATAACAAAAATAAAAATATTTTTCCCTAGAAATAAGTGTGGACACAAATCAATATGGATAGTACGTTTGGATGTTTGACAGTCTTTTCTGACAAATAGAGTTCTCTGGTTTTTCCCTAGAAATAATACAACAAAACCACACTCCATTGCTTAGTTAGTTGTAGAGCTTATATAAGAAATTCCCCCTATATTATGTTTCATCACTGACAAATATCTTGAGATTCATGTCTGAAGAAAATTGATACAAACCTGAAAAAGAAGTAGAATACATAGATATGGGTCATTAATCTTGTTAGGTATGTTTCTTAGAAACAGTTCCTTAAAAGGTAAACAATTTTTTATTTGATGATTTTTGTATAACTACTTGGGCTTCTAACAAGTATTATTTGACCTAATGTAAACTGATTTCAATATCATGGACCTAAGAAGAATTATACTATATTGGCACATACAAATTGCTGTATTTTAGAAGCTAACACATTATTGTGTGAAATCTGGTGTCTGTTATTTATTTGTATCTGATTTTACAGTGACTGTAGACCTAACAGAGCCAGTTTCTGGACATGTTATTGATGGAAACAAGACAGATTTTAAAGATATCCAGTTCTCTGGTAATGCAGCTAAAGTGGAAGTTCAATGGAAAGATTACCATGATCCTGAATCAACAATCAGACAGTATGAAGTGCAAGTTCAAGCAGCACCGTATGTTTGTTTTATTATTTGTTTTTGGGTGGAGTGTTAATTGTACCAAAACTAAAAATTGAAAAAAAAAATTCTCACTTCAAGCAATTGCATATTCATTGAATTAAACATGCATATTATGTGATCTGAGAGTCAAAGCTTTTAAGAGCATCTTGTTCCATGGTACAATATACAGCCATCGTCAGATATTCTCAAAATCAAATAGGGAAACCAAAAATAATTATGCATAAGCACAGTAAAAGAGTCACAGACACTACATTGATGTGTTTAAAGCATTTCTATGAAAAACTTAATGAAGTTTTTGCATTATTCACTTCTGTCTTTTTTCAGAAACTTAACTGACAACTACAAAATTACCAGAGATTTTGAGCCATATTCTAATACTACAGAGAGTGTAAAATGGCTGAATTTTCATTTTCAACATAAAGACAAAGTAAAACTTTTCCTTCGTACTACAAATGGAGCTCATAACTCTATAGTCACCTCTACTGATGGCTATGTTATAGACCTTACACCACCAAACCTATTGTATTTAGGAGATGGATTTGTACAACATAAAGATCTAGAATTCCAGGTCAGTGCTTTATAACATTGTAAGTTATGGGGTAAAATAAAATGGCATTTTCATTATTTAGCAATGATGTGGTCTTATGAATGTTTTTTTGCAGGGTCATTTAAATGACTTTTTATGATTTAATGTCTTTACTTCAATAATATTCCATTTGATTTGTAGAATAATTGCAGTATATTCACAAGATAAGGTTCAAATTGTTGTAATAAGAGGGTAGCAATTTTTTGTTTTTGATTAGAAATTTTTTTTTTCTTTACAGTCAGATACGAAAAATCTGTCATGTAACTTCAAATTTATTGATGAAGAATCTGGATTAGATCATTTCCAAATACAGATTTACGAACAGTATCAAAGTATAAGATCACTAATATTCCCAGGTAAGTTTATAATTTATTTTTGATAGATAAAATTGAGAATGGAAGTGGAGAATATTTCAAAGAGACAACAACCTGACCAAAGAGCAGGTAACAGCCAAAGGCCACCAATGGGTCTTCAAGGCAGCTAGAAAATTCCGCACCAGTGGGCTTCAGCTGGCCCCTAAATAAATTTTCAAAGTTTAGATCTTGTTCTAATTCTATACCAACTCTTCGAGAAGACAGTAACAAATTTGATACTCTTGACTCTATACTGTCTTAACTTGTATAAGATGAAAACATTTGTTTTAACCCTTTCACTGATAGCTGCCAAGACAGGAGCTACTCTGAGACGATGGCTTCCCTGGCTACTATTACTCAAGTGGGAGATATTCATAATACATGTCAATAAAAACTTGTCTGTAGTTATTTGTGTCTTTATTTCATTCACTAACATCATGTTCACAGTTTTGTTCATGTTTTGATGATTTTTTCTCATAAAATATTTAAATTTTCAAATTTTCGGCATTATCTAGGTGAAATTCTCAAAATTCTGCTCTTTGACCCCAAATCTTATTTTTTTTACCCAAAACGGCAAAATTTTAAACAATTTAATGAGGCTGTACAAATTCCTTACACTGAATGATGTCCATTTCAAGTGTTTTGTACATGAAACGACATTTTATGTCAAAAAAGTATACTAGTTTGGCTTCAACTCTTCCATATTCTTTCAAAAAAAATGTTCCCCCATTTCAAATTCTCGTAAATTCCGTTAATTTCCTCTGATTTTGACAAGGTTTTAAACAAACAGAAGCACCATGTTTACACTTTCATTCGGGTATTCAACAAAAAAAGATAACTCATGTTTGCATTGTTTTTAGCGGGAAATATAAAAGAGGTATTCCGATCTCGGTAAAACGTCAGTTGTCTGAATCGTGAATCCCGGTAAATCGGTACTCATCGGCAAAAGGGTTAAACATTATCTGCAGTGGCGGATCCAGAACTTTTCCTTGCTTCAATGATTCCCAATATAATTAACCAAATTTTTCCCACGAAAGAGGGGCCCAGGCCCCCCAGCCCCCCCCCCCCCTTATGATCTGTATGATATACACTAGTACTGATTGTATTCTATTCCATTAAAATGAATGTGACAGTTCATTAAAGTGTTAGTTTTCAACAAATAAGGATTATTAAATGCGAATAAAAGAAATTATGCAGAATAAACATCCATTAAACAACAACCCAACATCAAAGGTTAAACAAAAGATCAACACATTAATTTTATTTTTTATCTTTAGCAACACAAAATGATTGGATGCAGCTTGATGACGAGACTGTAAATGAATTTGTTGACTCCAGTCTAGATTTGCTGCAAGGCACTGTATACAGTATCAGAATAGGAGCTGTTAATAAAGCAGGATTTGTAGCAGCTTTTGAAACAAATGGTGTGAAAATAGACAAAACTCCTCCAATTGTAAGCAATTCAAATTTGTTAAAATGAAGAAGAAATAATTCAATTATGGTTTTAATTATATGGCTTATTTATATTAGTGGAAAATGTGACATGGACTCTTGTTTTTGGAGGGTGAACATACAATGTATAATTTGATTTTCTTTGTGGAAAACATGGACACTTTTGAATCATTTTCTGAACTATTTGACAAAGATTATAGAAATGTTAGTTATGATGATATTGGAATAAACTGAAGCTTGATTGTAGTCTTTCCTCATGAAAATTGTATATCATAATTGATTTAACCTTTGTTGAGGTAAAAATAATTAAAATAAATGGCTGTTTATTCTAGATAAACAATTGGTCAGAACAGTTGTAAATTGGTGCAGAGTTAAAGAAAAAACTTGTCGGGTTTAAATTTGTGGTAATTTTCTTGTAAACTTTTATAAACAGGTTAGTCGGCTTCATGTGAACACCTTGGCTGATGACGAAGAACAAGTTGTATATGGTTATGTGTGGCAAGCTGATACAGACGGTATAAAGGCAGCATGGCAAGCTTCAGATCATCAGTCAGGAATTATCAGTTTTAAAATAGCTGTTGGAACAACACCAGGTAAATAAACTACTGTAAACCAACTAATTTTTAATATCCATTTATTTTTTTATTTTCTTGTAGAAAAAAAAACGTGAATATAAATCGTTGTGAATATAATGTAAAACTTTTTTTTACAAATTTCTAACTACATGAAGGAAATTGGCCAAGAAAGGGCTAATTGTGAAATAAAGTATCTGTGAAAAATATTTGCCTTACAGTGTATTTGTTACTCCCATGACTTGTTTTTCTAGGGTTTTTTCAAATTATTTATACTTGTTATAAATAGTTTGTTAGATCTACTCAGAGCTAAGAATATTCAATTATTGATTATGATTTCTTATTGTAAGGTGGAGATGAGGTGAAGTCATGGACAGATATAGGATTAAAGAAAGAAACATATGTTGATGGGTTGTCACTGGGAGTCAGTGACATTGACACCAAGACCCCAGTATATTATGTCAGTTTAGTGGCAATAAATGGAGCAGGCCTAGAAAGTTCACCAGTGACGTCTACACCTATAGTGGTGGTTGAATCAGATAGACCAGGTATTAATGGATGACACATAGTTTATTTGTGGTTAATATTTTTTTTTTAACCTCATTTAGTTGAGATGATAGATAAGGCTCCAAAAACAAATGCATGTCGCTTGGCAGAAAAAACTAAGGAAACTATGTTGATTTTTTTTTTATAATTTTACATATCAAATATTTTCAAGAGTTATGCCCCTTGGAAATATTAATTATGAATGAAAATAACATTTATTAAAAGTAATTAGGAATACAAATTTTTAGCATTTTTATGTCCTACCTTCAATAGAAGAGGCTTAAGGGGAATTTTTGTTTTTAAGTCCAGGTTTATTTGTTTGTCCGTCTGTCCCAATCAGGTTAAAGTTTTTTGGTCAAGGTAGTTTTGATGAAGTTGAAGTCCAATCAACTTAAAACTCAGTACAGATGTTCCCTATGATATGATATTTCTGATGTTTATTCCAAATTAGAGTTTTGACCCTAATTTCAGGATCCACTGAACATAGAACATGATAGTGGGAGTGGGGGTCGTGTTCTATGGACACATTCTTGTTTTTCAGTTATTTCCCTTTGGACAGATTAAAAAATGTTGTTCAATTTGTGAATGCATGCTTGCTCTTTAAATTTGAACATTTCAGGTTTGTCATAACAGAGTTGTAGGACATTTAACAGTCTTATTTAAAGCAATATTCATACAATGAAGGTATATATAGCTACATTATCACTAATGAATCATTTGAAACATGCAGGTGTGAATTGTCAGTTATGTATGGTAAAAAATGTGTGTGTAAACCTTTTTCTTTGTTTGTAGGTATAGTAATTGATAGCAGTGACAACACAGATATAATCCTGTATCTAGATCTGACATTAATGTTAACATCCATTGTCAGTCTTGTATTTGTACCGTCAGTGTACAGTTTACCTTTAATGTTTTTTGTAGGTATAGCTATTGATGGTACTGACAATACAGACCATGATCCTGTATCTGAAATCGGTGTGGACATAGATTACCAGTCAGATATATCTACCCTCAGTGTACAGTACACAGGATTTGAGAGCCATCTTCATGGTGTCATCGACTATGAATGGGCTGTGGGGACAACTCCAGGTGGACAAGATGTCACCACATTTTCATCTGATGGAATTTTACACATAGAAGAGCAAAATATTGCTGGAGATGGTAGGATATGTTTTGTAATAAATAGTATTTTAATGAAATATGGGTAACAACAAACTCGAAGATATACAATAGATTTTAATTGCACCTCCTTTATGAGTTGTTCTAATAGATATATATCTCCTTTAGTTAAGTTTTAAGACTAGTGCCTTAGCCATTGTGAAGGTATTTATTTTCACTTGCAATTAAATTGACTCAAAGAAGTTGATTTTTTTTTAATTTAAAACTTGGTTCGTTTAAATGTATAATTAGATAAACAAACTGAGTTATGTACAGATAATTGGGTTTTTTTTAAGAATATTTGCTACTTATTTTTACTTGGACAAAAGACAGTATTCACAGCATAGTTACACCTTATTTAAGAATGCTGCATTTTGATTGGTTGAAAACCAAAGCTTTTTTTTTGCACATTCTAACTTTTTCCCTTATTTCAAAAGAATTTGCCTTTTTTTCACCACTGCTGGTGAATTTGCCTAAAATACCATGGTATTTCCCATTTTGGATATTCCTTTTTTATACCCTCCCCAACTTGTTCCCGCCAAAATTATTCGACAACTATCTCACTTATCCTGATTATTTAGACAACATGGTTAAACACTATTGATTGAGTTAAAACTGAAAAGTAAGAGATATATATACATATAAAGAGGAGAAAAAGATGTCTGTACAAATGAACGATTAATGGATGGAATAACAATGACGTTTACACATTTAGATACCATGACGTTACAAAAAGACAGCACTAACGTACATGTATAATTCCCGCATTACTTCGATTACCATATTCACTTGTACATACAGTATCAATCAAAATCTTCTATATGTAATTAAACAGATATATCATGTTATGGAAGGGTATTTGCGAAAAATACCAGTCTTGGGACCAAATTTCCCTCGCCTAGCGGCTTGGGAAATTTCACAGTCCCTTGACTGGTATTTTTCACAAATACCCCTCCATAACATGATTTATCTGTTCAAAATAATCTCTCAACCATTAACATGGTTTCAAATACATGAATGATTTGATGCTGATGTGACATTAAGAAATTACGGCATCACTACTCGATCAATCATTTGAATTTTATAATCAAGTATATGAAGCTAAAGTTTAATATCTAAATTATTTAATTGTATATTTGTAGGCATTTCAAGCTCTGGATATGCACAAGTGAATGCTCAGCTAGAACCTGGAAAGACATATTATTCTACCATCAGAGGTATCACTAATGCTGGAAATATTATTGAGTCTGTATCAGATGGAATTACTGTAGACTTATTGCCACCAAACATTATTTTAGATAGGTAAATATGATAGCCTTCAATATTCATATTTTTTGTAATTGCATTTGAACTGAGATATCACTGTGGATTCTTTATTTTCTGTCAAATAATGCAATCCACAAATATTTGTTTTCAAAGAAATACAAATTTTTTGTAGGTTTTTACATGTATTTAGAATTTGTCAGAACTATGAAATCACCTGGGCATTGAAATATTTGTTTTATAAATGCATGAAAATTGATACTTACAAAATAAATGAATCAACAGTACTATGCCCAAGGTTGACATTTTTTAGCTCACTTGGCCTGAAAGCCCGAACGAAATGGTGTAATTTTTTTTTAAAATAGACTCAAATGCAATGCCTCATATTCCTTTGTTTCAAGTTTCAGTGCACTTGTCATTGTACTCAGTGGAATTATTACTGCTTTAATGAAATAATTAATTATATAGGAAGAAACAAAAAAAAAGATATGCCGTCTCCTTTATTTTCTTGTTTATCCTATAATCTAGGCTATCAGATAATAATGCTATTGATGGTGACATAGGACTGAGTTCTTCTATGTATAAAAGTACAGCTGATTCCCTGTCTGCCTTATGGCACTTCAATGACACAGATAGTGAAGTAACAAGAGCCTGGTATTCTGTTGGTACATATCCATACGCTGAGGACATATCACCTAGAACTGAAGTTAATATATCCTCTACACAAAGTAGTTACTTAGAAGTTGCCTCTGTCAAACCTGACATTTCAGGTAAGAAGTTATCCAGCTACAGAAATTAAACTAAAAGACAACATCTCAATGTCAGACTTTATTGAAATGAAGATGGCGCGACCTTATATAATCAATGTTTCGACCTTATAGAATCAATGTTTCGTACTTATAAGATGACCTACATGGTAACATTGACACTATACATGTCCTTTTAAACCATATGGATAATCATGTTGCCATAAGTTAATAATTATAATTAATGATTCTTTAAAAAAATCTAAATTCTTACTACAAGAAAATCTAAACAGAAGAACCAAAAATTTAAGTATATAGTCAATACTTTGTCTGTTCATTTGTGTGTTGAACTTCATAACTTTTTTTTGCATTATTGATTGAATAAAATAATAGAGTACAACCATGCCACATACTTATATATAGTTCCAATTTTTGTCAGAATAAATCTATGAAGAAATCATTAAATAAGTTATTTTGTTTCCTTTTCGATTGTAGGCAAACCTAATATAATCAGTATCTGGGCAGAAGACAAAGTGGGTATAATTGGTAGAACAACATTTGGTTCAGTAATCATTGATACCAGTAAACCAGAAACTGGATATGTATCTTGTCCAGAATACATTGGTGTAAGTTTCTTGATATTGTCATAAATGATAATAAGCAGACAAAAATCCTGCGTATAATAAGGGCCATGTGTATTGCACAGAAAGTTATATAGTGACTTTATGAATGACCCTAAAGCAATAATATTTGATTGCTGGAATCACATGCTTCAGATATCTGACATTTCTTGAAACGTAAAGTACTGAAAAATTAATGCTTAACTAAAACTTTCTCAGAATCATGATCAGGTTGGCTGCATGTAATAGCATGTGTTTTAAAATTTGAAGTTTGTATGAATAAAAGGAAATGTGAGGTACATGTGAATGAGACAGCAACCAAATAAAACAAAGGACATCTTAAGGTCAGTATACAGTCTATATACCAAAAGTATCAATACCCTATGTCAAGTTCTAAATCACCCCTATATATATAGTAGTAGACAATTAATGAATGAATTAAACCGACAATCAAAGATCTGACATCCACAACAAATTCCCTTAACCACTTTGGAAATAACAGGTTAATACATAAAACGGAAACAAATGGCCAATAGATAGAAGACTTAACTTAGATGGATAAGCAATAAGAAGTCCTATGCCTTCTTATCTCTGGTAATTAGCTATCCATTATTTTAATGCTACAATCAGACTTTTTGCTCGACTTGGCCTATAAGATCATGATACTTTTATATCATTCCAGTAACTTTTCTAAGATCTTCTCCTTCATCGAGAAGGTGACGAACAATATTGGGGCATTAAATGTTTGAAATTAAGAATCTCTACTTTAATCTATCTTCTCTGACAATTTGTAGATGGAGAGCCCAATATTGTGTTCCTGGTCAGGATTTCTAGATGAAGAGAGTCCAATACAGAAATTCATCATCACTCTTGGATCAGAACAAGGATCTTCAGATATTTTTGAAGCAAATCTCAGTGGATTTTTGTCCTCTTATACCATAAAGGGTATGTTGATTGATAAGAGCTGTTATCTAAATGCATGTTGACCAATAGTTTGGTTGAATAGCTTGCAAACTTGGTTATATAAAATTGAGAACAACAACCCAACCAAAGAGGAAAATAGCTGAAGGCCTTCAACAGGTCTTCAACACAGTAAAAAAATCCTTCACTCAGATGCATTCATGTATACTAGTTCAGCTAAAATGGTATTCACACTAACTCTGAGGCATTTTTAAGAACCAAATTTTTAAAAATATTTATGGCTTACAAGGGACAGAGGTTCATGACTTAATCAATTGGCATATAGGCCCAAAGTTCTGCAGGGTTAGACATTTTTGTGAGATCTCAACCCCTCCCCCTATTCCTCTTGCCAATATTTTTTAAGCATTGTAATTAAGGTAAATGCATGAAGATAATGTTCTTCCAAAATACTCATCTTTCTTTGGTTTTCAAGTGAGGTAATATATTCTTTTCTTCCATATTTTTAGATGCCAATTATCAATTAGACCATGGCAGTTTATGCTTTGCTACAGTTACAGCAGTAAATTCAGTTGACATGGAAACATACGCCTTCTCTGGACCCATTTCTATTGATACAACACCACCTAAACATGGGAAAGTGGTGGACCTGCATACAGTCTACAGAATCAATGTAAATGACAACAGTCAAACTGTAGCAATGAATGCAAAAATCTGCAGTACAGATGAAGGTAAGATGTCTTTTTAGCTCACGTGGCTCAAAGGGCCAAGTGAGCTTTTCTCATCATTTGGCGTCTGTGGTCGTCAACTTTTACAAAAATCTTCTCTTCTGAAACTACTGGGCCAAATTTAACCAAACTTGGCCAACAATCATCATTGGGGTATCTAGTTTCAAAAATGTGTCCGGTGATCCTGCCAACCAACCAAGATGGCCACAAAAATAGATTTTGGCTTATATCTCTGAAACAAAAGCATTTAGAGCAAATCTGACCGGGTAAAATTGTTCATAAGGTCAACATCTATCTGCCCTGAAATTTTCAGATGAATCAGACAACCCGTTGTTGGGTTACTGCCCCTTAATTTGTATTTTAAGGAAATTTTGCCGTTTTTGGTTATTATCTTGAATATTATTATAGATAGAGATAAACTTTAAACATCAATAATGTTCAGCAAAGTAAGATCTACAAAAAAGTCAACATGACCAAAATGTTCAGTTGACCCCCTTAAGGAGTAATTGCCCTTTGTAGACATTTTTTACCATTTTTTTGTAATTTTTTTAAATCTTTTACAAAAATCTTCTTCTCTGAAACTACTGGGTCAAATTATACCAAACTTAGACACATCATTATTAGGGTATCTAGTTTAAAAAATATGTCTAATGACTTGGCCAACCAACCAAGATGGCCGCCATGGCTAAAAATAGAACATAGGGGTAAAATGTAGATGATGGCTTATAACTCTGAATCCAAAGCATTTAGAGCAAATCTGACAAGGAATTGAATTGTTTATCAAGTCAATAGCTATAATTGGACAACTGGTTGTTGGGTTGCTGCCCCCCAGTTGGTAATTTTTAAAGAAATTTTGCAATTTTTGGTTATTGTCTTGAATACTATTATAGATAGAGATAATCTGTAAACAGCAATAATGTTCAGCAAAGTAAGATCCAATAATAAGTCAATGTGACCACAATGGTCAGTTTACCCCTTTAGGAATTATTGTCCTTTATAATCAAGTTTAACATTTTTCATTAATTTGGTAAATGTTTGTAAATTTTTACATAAGATTTTCCTCTGTATCTAAAGGGACAAGTCTATATAGATAGACAAATTATAAGTAGCAAGAATGTTCAGTAAAGAAAGATCTACAAACACATCACCATCATCAAAACACAATTTTGTCATGAATCCATCTGTGTCCTTTGTTTAATATGCACATAGACCAAGGTGAGCGACACAGGCTCTTTGGAGCCTTTAGTTTGCATTTTTAATTAGGAGACCTCTAACTAAAACCTTTAAAGATTTAAAATAATAACAAAGATGCATAAAATGTAGAAATAAGACAGAATAAGTCACACACTAAAAGTAACAATTATGGAATATAGTGAACATTTTTTACTCATTATATAAAATAGTGTAATTCAACAATACACACATTTGCTTAGGTTTTTGTTTCTGTTAAAGATGAAACTATCTTCTTCATTGTATTGTTTTCATGTTTTTAGAAATCTTTATTTTTAATTATAGATGTATTTCTACCAGCTGTAATTCAACAGTTATGTTATATTTTACAGAATGTGATGCCTTAGATGCTGTATGTTCAGAGTCCCTCACGTCTGTATCAGCCACATGGCAGCTCTTTACTGATGATGAGTCAGGAATTGTTGGGTTTGTATTTTATATATATTGTAGCAGAAGGTTGAATCTGAAACTGAAACTTGTTAGGTTTCTGCAAAAAGATTTTTCTATTGTGTCAAACTCGAAACACTAAAAACAGATCTACTTCAAATCAAAATTTTACTCTTTTCATTGACAGGTTATATGTAAATACTGGTAGAAGTTATCAGACCTCAATGATAAATTAAAAATAGTTTTTTTTGTTTGTTTTATACCGACAGGTACCAGTTAGCAGTAGGTACAACACATTTACAGGTTGCTAGATAATACTCATTATTGTCCTTCCCTACATCTATATCACCCTGCTCAGCATTCTGTAATTCTTGAATCACAGCTTTGAGACAAGAGCAGGCATTATCAGTGATGTCACAATGTCTGAGGAGAAGTTATCAGCGACATCATGATGTGTGAGGAGACGTGATCAAGCTTGCTTTCGTCAAGGGTAAAACTATCGTAGGGAGAGGGAAAGACCAGTAATAAGATGATAAACAAGTTTTCTTTGCATAGGTATTGTAAAATATCAGACGCTTGACACAATGTGAAACCTTTTAGCTTGTTTGCAGCGCTCACTTGCCAAAAATGGTTCACATTGTGGCTCGCAGCTGATATTTTACAAAATCTATGGGTAGAATACCCAATAACCTATACGTGTCTGGTCTTTACCTGATCTTGTTTTATATCTACAGGTACCAGATAGCAGTAGGTACAACACCAGGTGGAGGTCAGATCAAAGCTTTCTTTGATGTTCCACACGATGCTAGATATTACACAGTGTCTGGTCTTAATCAGATGTTGTTTTATATCAACAGGTACCAGATAGCAGTAGGTACTACACCAGGTGGAGGACAGATCAAAGCTTTCTTTGATGTTCCACACGATGCTAGATATTACACAGTGTCTGGTCTTAATCAGATGTTGTTTTATATCAACAGGTACCAGATAGCAGTAGGTACAACACCAGGTGGAGGTCAGATCAAAGCTTTCTTTGATGTTCCACACGATGCTAGATATAACACAGTGTCTGGTCTTAATCAGATGTTGTTTTATACCTTCAGGTACCAGATAGCAGTAGGTACAACACCAGGTGGAGGACAGATCAAGGCTTTCTTTGATGTTCCACACGATGCTAGATATTACACAGTGTTTGGTCTTAATCTGAGGTTGTTTTATATTAACAGGTACCAGATAGCAGTAGGTACTACACCAGGTGGAGGTCAGATCAAAGCTTTCTTTAATGTTCCACACGATGCTAGATATTACACAGTGTCTGGTCTTAATCTGATGTTGTTTTATATCTACAGGTATCAGATAGCAGTAGGTACAACACCAGGTGGAGGTCAGATCAAAGCTTTCTTTAATGTTCCACACGATGCTAGATATTACACAGTGTCTGGTCTTAATCTGATGTTGTTTTATATCTACAGGTATCAGATAGCAGTAGGTACAACACCAGGTGGAGGACAGATCAAAGCTTTCTTTAATGTTCCACACGATGCTAGATATTACACAGTGTCTGGTCTTAATCTGAGGTTGTTTTATATTAACAGGTACCAGATAGCAGTAGGTACTACACCAGGTGGAGGTCAGATCAAAGCTTTCTTTAATGTTCCACACGATGCTAGATATTACACAGTGTCTGGTCTTAATCTGATGTTGTTTTATATCTACAGGTATCAGATAGCAGTAGGTACAACACCAGGTGGAGGACAGATCAAAGCTTTCTTTAATGTTCCACACGATGCTAGATATTACACAGTGTCTGGTCTTAATCTGAGGTTGTTTTATATTAACAGGTACCAGATAGCAGTAGGTACTACACCAGGTGGAGGTCAGATCAAAGCTTTCTTTAATGTTCCACACGATGCTAGATATTACACAGTGTCTGGTCTTAATCTGATGTTGTTTTATATCTACAGGTATCAGATAGCAGTAGGTACAACACCAGGTGGAGGACAGATCAAAGCTTTCTTTAATGTTCCACACGATGCTAGATATTACACAGTGTCTGGTCTTAATCTGAGGTTGTTTTATATTAACAGGTACCAGATAGCAGTAGGTACAACACCAGGTGGAGATCAGATCAAAGCATTCTTTGATGTTCCACACGATGCTAGATATTACACAGTGTCTGGTCTTAATCTGATGTTGTTTTATATCTACAGGTACCAGATAGCAGTAGGTACAACACCAGGTGGAGGTCAGATCAAAGCTTTCTTTGATGTTCCACAAGATGCTAGATATTACACAGTGTCTGGTCTTAATCTGAGGTTGTTTTATATCAACAGGTACCAGATAGCAGTAGGTACAACACCAGGTGGAGATCAGATCAAAGCTTTCTTTAATGTTCCACACGATGCTAGATATTACACAGTGTCTGGTCTTAATCTGAGGTTGTTTTATATCAACAGGTA
Source organism: Mytilus galloprovincialis (assembly GCF_965363235.1). NCBI lineage: Eukaryota > Metazoa > Mollusca > Bivalvia > Mytilida > Mytilidae > Mytilus > Mytilus galloprovincialis. The sequence continues at coordinate 37,725,078 of NC_134850.1, read as the reverse complement.
CCAGATAGCAGTAGGTACTACACCAGGTGGAGGACAGATCAAAGCTTTCTTTGATGTTCCACACGATGCTAGATATTACACAGTGTCTGGTCTTAATCTGAGGTTGTTTTACATTAACAGGTACCAGATAGCAGTAGGTACAACACCAGGTGGAGATCAGATCAAAGCTTTCTTTAATGTTCCACAAGATGCTAGATATTACACAGTGTCTGGTCTTAATCTGAGGTTGTTTTATATTAACAGGTACCAGATAGCAGTAGGTACAACACCAGGTGGAGGTCAGATCAAAGCTTTCTTTGATGTTCCACACGATGCTAGATATTACACAGTGTCTGGTCTTAATCTGATGTTGTTTTATATCTACAGGTACCAGATAGCAGTAGGTACAACACCAGGTGGAGGTCAGATCAAAGCTTTCTTTGATGTTCCACACGATGCTAGATATTACACAGTGTCTGGTCTTAATCTGATGTTGTTTTATATCTACAGGTACCAGATAGCAGTAGGTACAACACCAGGTGGAGGTCAGATCAAAGCTTTCTTTAATGTTCCACAAGATGCTAGATATTACACAGTGTCTGGTCTTAATCTGATGTTGTTTTACATTAACAGGTACCAGATAGCAGTAGGTACAACACCAGGTGGAGGTCAGATCAAAGCTTTCTTTAATGTTCCACACGATGCTAGATATTACACAGTGTCTGGTCTTAATCTGATGTTGTTTTACATTAACAGGTACCAGATAGCAGTAGGTACAACACCAGGTGGAGGTCAGATCAAAGCTTTCTTTGATGTTCCACACGATGCTAGATATTACACAGTGTCTGGTCTTAATCTGATGTTGTTTTATATCAACAGGTACCAGATAGCAGTAGGTACTACACCAGGTGGAGGACAGATCAAAGCTTTCTTTAATGTTCCACACGATGCTAGATATTACACAGTGTTTGGTCTTAATCTGAGGTTGTTTTATATCAACAGGTACCAGATAGCAGTAGGTACAACACCAGGTGGAGGACAGATCAAGGCTTTCTTTGATGTTCCACAAGATGCTAGATATTACACAGTGTCTGGTCTTAATCTGAGGTTGTTTTATATTAACAGGTACCAGATAGCAGTAGGTACAACACCAGGTGGAGGTCAGATCAAAGCTTTCTTTGATGTTCCACACGATGCTAGATATTACACAGTGTCTGGTCTTAATCTGATGTTGTTTTATATCAACAGGTACCAGATAGCAGTAGGTACAACACCAGGGGGAGGACAGATCAAAGCTTTCTTTAATGTTCCACACGATGCTAGATATTACACAGTGTCTGGTCTTAATCTGAGGTTGTTTTATATTAACAGGTAGCAGATAGCAGTAGGTACAACACCAGGTGGAGGTCAGATCAAAGCTTTCTTTAATGTTCCACACGATGCTAGATATTACACAGTGTCTGGTCTTAATCTGAGGTTGTTTTATATTAACAGGTACCAGATAGCAGTAGGTACTACACCAGGTGGAGGTCAGATCAAAGCTTTCTTTAATGTTCCACACGATGCTAGATATTACACAGTGTCTGGTCTTAATCTGAGGTTGTTTTATATTAACAGGTACCAGATAGCAGTAGGTACAACACCAGGTGGAGGTCAGATCAAAGCATTCTTTGATGTTCCACACGATGCTAGATATTACACAGTGTCTGGTCTTAATCTGAGGTTGTTTTATATTAACAGGTACCAGATAGCAGTAGGTACAACACCAGGTGGAGGTCAGATCAAAGCTTTCTTTAATGTTCCACACGATGCTAGATATTACACAGTGTCTGGTCTTAATCTGAGGTTGTTTTATATTAACAGGTACCAGATAGCAGTAGGTACAACACCAGGTGGAGGACAGATCAAGGCTTTCTTTAATGTTCCACACGATGCTAGATATTACACAGTGTCTGGTCTTAATCTGAGGTTGTTTTATATCAACAGGTACCAGATAGCAGTAGGTACAACACCAGGGGGAGGACAGATCAAAGCTTTCTTTGATGTTCCACACGATGCTAGATATTACACAGTGTCTGGTCTTAATCAGATGTTGTTTTATATCAACAGGTACCAGATAGCAGTAGGTACAACACCAGGTGGAGGTCAGATCAAAGCTTTCTTTAATGTTCCACACGATGCTAGATATTACACAGTGTCTGGTCTTAATCTGATGTTGTTTTATATCAACAGGTACCAGATAGCAGTAGGTACTACATCAGGTGGAGGACAGATCAAAGCTTTCTTTAATGTTCCACACGATGCTAGATATTACACAGTGTCTGGTCTTAATCTGATGTTGTTTTATATCAACAGGTACCAGATAGCAGTAGGTACTACACCAGGTGGAGGACAGATCAAAGCTTTCTTTGATGTTCCACACGATGCTAGATATTACACAGTGTCTGGTCTTAATCTGAGGTTGTTTTATATCTACAGGTACCAGATAGCAGTAGGTACAACACCAGGTGGAGGTCAGATCAAAGCTTTCTTTGATGTACCACACGATGCTAGATATTACACAGTGTCTGGTCTTAATCTGATGTTGTTTTATATCAACAGGTACCAGATAGCAGTAGGTACAACACCAGGTGGAGGTCAGATCAAAGCTTTCTTTAATGTTCCACACGATGCTAGATATTACACAGTGTCTGGTCTTAATCTGATGTTGTTTTATATCAACAGGTACCAGATAGCAGTAGGTACTACACCAGGTGGAGGACAGATCAAAGCTTTCTTTAATGTTCCACACGATGCTAGATATTACACAGTGTTTGGTCTTAATCTGAGGTTGTTTTATATCAACAGGTACCAGATAGCAGTAGGTACAACACCAGGTGGAGGACAGATCAAGGCTTTCTTTGATGTTCCACAAGATGCTAGATATTACACAGTGTCTGGTCTTAATCTGAGGTTGTTTTATATTAACAGGTACCAGATAGCAGTAGGTACAACACCAGGTGGAGGTCAGATCAAAGCTTTCTTTGATGTTCCACACGATGCTAGATATTACACAGTGTCTGGTCTTAATCTGAGGTTGTTTTATATCAACAGGTACCAGATAGCAGTAGGTACTACACCAGGTGGAGGACAGATCAAAGCTTTCTTTGATGTTCCACACGATGCTAGATATTACACAGTGTTTGGTCTTAATCTGAGGTTGTTTTATATTAACAGGTACCAGATAGCAGTAGGTACAACACCAGGTGGAGGTCAGATCAAAGCTTTCTTTGATGTTCCACAAGATGCTAGATATTACACAGTGTCTGGTCTTAATCTGATGTTGTTTTATATCAACAGGTACCAGATAGCAGTAGGTACAACACCAGGTGGAGGTCAGATCAAAGCTTTCTTTAATGTTCCACAAGATGCTAGATATTACACAGTGTCTGGTCTTAATCTGATGTTGTTTTATATCAACAGGTACCAGATAGCAGTAGGTACAACACCAGGGGGAGGACAGATCAAAGCTTTCTTTGATGTTCCACACGATGCTAGATATTACACAGTGTCTGGTCTTAATCTGAGGTTGTTTTATATCAACAGGTACCAGATAGCAGTAGGTACAACACCAGGGGGAGGACAGATCAAAGCTTTCTTTAATGTTCCACACGATGCTAGATATTACACCGTGTCTGGTCTTAATCAGATGTTGTTTTATATCAACAGGTACCAGATAGCAGTAGGTACTACACCAGGTGGAGGTCAGATCAAAGCTTTCTTTGATGTTCCACAAGATGCTAGATATTACACAGTGTCTGGTCTTAATCAGATGTTGTTTTACATTAACAGGTACCAGATAGCAGTAGGTACTACACCAGGTGGAGGTCAGATCAAAGCTTTCTTTAATGTTCCACACGATGCTAGATATTACACAGTGTCTGGTCTGAATCTGATGTTGTTTTACATTAACAGGTACCAGATAGCAGTAGGTACGACACCAGGTGGAGGTCAGATCAAAGCTTTCTTTGATGTTCCACACGATGCTAGATATTACACAGTGTTTGGTCTTAATCTGAGGTTGTTTTATATCAACAGGTACCAGATAGCAGTAGGTACTACACCAGGTGGAGGACAGATCAAAGCTTTCTTTGATGTTCCACAAGATGCTAGATATTACACAGTGTCCGGTCTGAGTCTGATGGGATATAGAAAGGTGAGTTGATTATATATGAAATACTGATGTTGTGCACCCCACAGCGAAAGGGGCATCGGATTTTACCCTTGTTCATCAGTATGTCCAAAAAACTACCTTTCTCAAACTTAAGTTTGCCACAACTAAATCATATGAGGCTTATACACAATGTTGATGGTCATCAAACACAGATCAAGTTCAAAATAAGGTGGTGCCAATTTCACTGTTCTTCAAATTTGTCCCTTTATACATTTAAAAATTAATGAAGTTACAGTATATTTACAGGTGGGCAGTTTTTTCTTTTTCTTTTTCTTTTATTTAAATGTGTTGTTACTAAAAGATGAAAATATATTTCTATGCATAAGGTATGCATTTCGTTATATAAACCTTAATTTTTAGGTGATATGTAATTCGCTAGGATCCACCTATGCAGGTCACTCAATCTGTCAGCATTTGCTTTTTTGTTTTTTGCATGATAGGTTATTGAGATGTAGCACTATCATACGCAAGACTTCAAGATAAAGTAGGAAATGTGGAGAAAACACAGTTCCTTGTTTTTTTACTAATCTACATTCAAAATGACAATCTAAAAAAAGACTTACTAATCTCAGAGTTACGATATCCTAAATTATTCATCCTTTCCAAACAAAAGTGATAAATTCCTGTTTTCTGTGTTCTCTATAATTATTGTTATTTTGAATAAAAGATTATTGTAGTATTTGTATGTATTGTAGGTTTATGTATCTATCAGAGGAACAAATGGAGCTGGGTTATCCAGTGTAGCCACGTCCAATGGAGTATATCTCTCCTACCTAAGTCAGGGTCTACAACCACTATCACATATTGGCATCAATGATGTACTAGACAACTCTGGTCTTGATATGTAAGAACTTATGCAAATCATTCAATTGTGCTAAACCAAATTTTACAACTCCCAAAGGCAAAGTGTGTTCTGTTAAGGCCTATTAAGTTTATTCCCTTGAACATTTAACTGTTTGGCTTCAGAATACCAAATAAAGTTTATTTCAAGAAATGTCATGTGCATGGAAATTTGTACTAAACATGCTTTACCTCATCACCTTGCTAGTGAAAAACGTAGCTATCACTTGGTGTGTGTCCTCCTTTATCATTGTTTGTTTGCAAAACTTTCTTCTGAACCTGGGCCTATCATGCCTCAATCTTCAATGGATATGTAGTATAACCATATGTTTTTAGATCCTGCTGATATGCCAAAAACAGAATATATATAGGAGGGGTAATACTAACTTTTGTCTGATATCTTGAAAGTTGTTATTGATAGAGAAAATCTGATGGGGCAAAACTGTTAAAACTGTTCATATGACTGTAATGCTTTTTTGCTAATTCAAAACTTTTATCAAATTATAAAAAAATTAAAAGTCACTCCTGTACATGAAAATACACTCAAATTTTATGTTATTCTTTTTGTATAGTGATTTCCAGGAAAGGCTTGACACACTTCAAGCATCATGGGATTTGTCAGGTGATCCATGTCCTTCAGTGAGAAATGAATGGCAGATACAAAAGTTGGACGGAGAAGTTGTTTCTGAATGGCTAGATATTGCTGGTAAATGAATTTTATTTATAACTAGCAACTGTTTTTCCAAAAATTGTAATTCTAGTAGTAAGAATAAAATATTATATATTGAATTTTTAGCCCAACTGACCAAGAATATCATTTGAACTATTCTTATCACTTGGTGTCCATTACGTCTTAGCTTTTATAAAAAAAAAATGTCAGCCATGTAGTTGTGAGGAGAAATAAAGAACTGAAAAAGCCCAGTGGCCGAAACGTCTTGAAAAATTGGTTTATTGATACAATTATATAAAGTATGTTCCCTATTGGAATTTTGAAAACAGAAAAAAAATCTCTGAAATGACTTGGTCAAATAGAACTAAAGTTTCCACAATCATCATTTGGATAAAATCAGAATTTTGTCTTTTATCTTAAAAATTACAATAGAAAGACAAAATATGACTGGGCAGAAATATTAAAACTGTCAGACAACTTCTTATATGAGCTATTGCCCTTAATGGCGACTTTTTTTGTCTTGGCTTGAAGAAGCCAAAAAGTGAACTGCTTCTGGTGGTGCTGGCAAAGAGTTGTAAAAGTTGCGGAAAAGGTTAGTTGAAGGAGAATGGTAACTCTATAATGTTTGATGCACAGTTGTATACACATCGGTACATCTTATTTCCAAGGATATTATTGGCCACAAATATCATGGGGTATTTAAATTTTTGAAAAAGAGGTCTGATGACCTTTCTTAATTATTGCACATAAAAGAAAGGTCTTTCGATACAGGATCTTTAAAAAAAAGAAGAATACATATTAAATTAAGAAGACAGAGCTAGATTTTAAGAGAAGAACCGATATTTCTATGTACTTTTGATTCTTTCAGAGGCAGAAGATGCAAATTTAGATGGACTTAGTCTTAGAAGTGGAGAATTATATTATTCTTTATTGAGAGTGACAAATGCATTGAACTATACTTACATCATAAGATCCAATGGAGTTACTGTCGAAGATGATCCACTTATTCCAGGCAGCGTGTATGATGGATATATAACTGGATTTGATTTGAATATTCAACCTTCTCCCCGTAAAATATCGGCTAACTGGGATGGTTTTGGTTTACTGGCATCTGATGTATTTGAGGCAGATGTTGAAGGTATACTGATTTTAGTATCAAAATAAGAGAGAGAACAGAATTAAAAAAAAAAATGTAGTTCCAAATATAAATCAAAGTATCTCAAAGAGGAAACTGCTCAAATGCCCTATCTTTTGACAAAAAAAGACTACTTTATTCTATTCTAAGCATATACCACTTAGAAATATCAGATATGTAAGTTATCATTGAATACTTTTGTATTTGCTGTGACTTGACTAGATGATGCTCTCCACCTATTGTAGTTTATTAGAAATTCTGAACTAAATGAAATTTGTTCTATGAAAGTCAGCTTTTTTTCAATTAGTTGAAATCAAACTGATCAACTGGTCAGAAATTTTAATAAACTGCTGTAAAAAACAATAGGGCCATCACAGTGCAAGGTGGTTAATATAAGCCTACTTTCAAAATCCTGTAATTTTATTTTTGATATTGGTGCATTCCAAATGCTTAACAAAGTGTGGAACCCAAGACATATAAAAAAGAAGATGTGGTATGATTGCCAATGAGACAACTATCCACAAAAGAACCAAAATGACACAGACAATAACAACTATAGGTCACCGTACGGCTTTCAACAATGAACAAAGCCCATACCGCATAGTCAGCTATAAAAGGCCCCGATAAGACAATGTAAAACAATTCAAACGAGAGAATTTTGAAACTAACAGCCTTATTTATGTAAAAAAAATGAACGAAAAACAAATATATAACACATAAACAAACGACTGAATGTTATATAGTTATTATTGTTTAAGAACGCCACCTAATAACAAATGGCTTTAGTTTATGGTTATGGATGAACAACTGCAACAAAGCATTGTTCCTTATCGAATATTACCTGATATTATAAAGACATTCATGATATTCAAGTACAAAATGTACATCCATTCATTATTCTCTCTTATCTTGTGCATAGTAATTATGTATTTATGCGAAATGAGTGCGTTTTGAAAATATCATTTAGAATGATTATGACAGGTTCCAATTTTAATCTTAAAACTTGTACATAAAATAAAGTCAAATTTTTATTTTTAGAGAGAATATAAGATAAATTGTTTATGTCAATCTTTTCTTAAAAGGTAACCAGGGATATCAAGCTAATAATTCAAATACGGCACACCAACCCAATGCTCAGGAAATAATATATTATGAAGTAGCTGTTGGGACAGATAGAACATTTGCTAAAACCAGAGATAATATTGTACCATTTACAAATGTTGGTTTGAACCAATCCGTTACGTTTTATGATTTGAACCTAGCATCAGGAACAGCCATGTACTACTTCACTGTAAAAGCCTACAGTGTGTCATACTCCATTGCCACGGTTACATCTAATGGTTTCCATGTTGGATATGATGGCGGTGTTGAGGGTTAGTTTTTTTGTTTTTATTTACAGAACTATATGGACAAACATCAACACCAGCAGAAATTCTTTAGTTGAAATAAACCTGCAAAATACATTGGTCATACAACTTGTAACACTTTTTATTTTATTATGAGTGGCAGATCTTGAAATTTTCATAAGTGGGGGCCCACTGACTGCCTAAAAGGGAGACAGCTCAGATCATGCTTCAGTGATTTCCTAACCTAATTTTCCCCAGAAATGGGGGGGGGGGGGCAAACAAATTTTACTTCATTTAAATTAGCACTGTTGTAAACATGTTCAAGTTCATCTGCTTCTTATATAGAGACTATAGCTATGACGTATGCTTCACTCATAACCCTCATGTACATGATATATCTGTTCAAAATAATTGAGCTTTATAGAATTGACAGTTGCATGAGCAAGTTTTATTAATAAAGTATTTTGAACAAGTTGTATTCTTACACTATTCTCCTCTTACCCTAGGTGGATCCATCATTATGGGTGACTATGTAAACAATGATACCTATGTAGATATACAGTTTGAAGGTTTTACATCTAAGCTAGAAATAATGATGTATTATGTGGGACTATCCAACAACACAGGAGCAGAGGGAACAGATTGTAAACATTATGTAAGACATGTTTATATTCAAGAGCTACAGTATTTAATTTCATTATTGGTATAAATTAGCTTTCCTGCTTTTTGAAATATCAAATTCTATAGACAGATGGTTTTGTTTTTGACTAGATTCTGATAATTAAATAACTTCATTTCAAAATAGTTCAACCTGTTCTCTGACCATTATTTCTATTCTGAGTATGTTATGCATGGCTTTGTTAAAATTGGTTTGGATTTCCGGTAAGGTAGATATTCCCATTTCCTAAATTTACTGAATTTCAAAGTAGATAACTCATCATGAATCATTGCTTGTGGTATCTAAAATGAAAAGATAAGATTGAAAACAAGCCCTTTAGAGTTCCAAAATTGTCAGCATCTATTTTCAATGTTCAATAAACTGAAAGTAAACAATGGAGAATATGCTGACCATGTAATACAAGGGGGGGGGGGGGGGGGGGGGACATAAATATTTAACAACTACTGAATATCTGTAAAATTGACCCAATACAATGAAATGACAATTTATATAGACTCATAGACTCCAAATTATTTAGAACTTAACATATGTTTCCTTGTTGATTTCTTTTATATACTCTGTCATTTGGCTGCTTTCTCATTGACAAATATCTGGCATCTTCTTATATATTGTGACGGAGTTATCAAATTGAACAAACATATGATGAAACCAGAGACAAAAACATATGCATTACAACCAGAGTCAAAATATTTTCAACATTTCAGCCAAAATTTCTTTCTTCCACCACTTCTCTTTCTTCTTGTTATATACAGATATACAATTTACAATATATATTTTATCACTTTGTTATTGATTCTGGTTCTTCTACAGCTGTTGGTTGATTTTTGGAAAATGACGCATCAGCAGCATGTTTCCAATACCATTGACCAGAACTGGAAGTCTATTATATTTCCGCCTACTGCACTCAGTTTCATATTTACTATTTTACATACTAACTGGAATCTGCTTGTATTACGCTACATTCGAACAAAGCGTTATAGTCGGACGGGAACCAGTTTACATACTTTATTTTATTTACACAAAAAAAATCTTGACCTGTCCATAGAAAGGCTTATATAGTCCGTGATTTTATTCTGTGAAATTGGACCTTCCAGAGGGGATACAGACTATAGAGTACAATAATCAAGAAATAAGAGAACAAGTTCAATTTCGCGGCGAGGTGGTTTGTTTACGTTCTGCCATCTTGTTATTGATATTGTAGATGGCGCTCTCAACATTTTTCAAACTAATAACTTTAACTCATCCTTATTAATAAGTTACTTCTTTTCGATATCAAATTAATACTGATAAATATAAAAACTAAACCTTTTATTACAAATTTCTCGTTTCTTTTCAATGCATTGGTTGAAATAAACTGGTATCTGTTTGATTGAAACGATACATAGTAAAAAAGACAAAAGTAAACCAGCTTAGAATTTGTAAACTACAAAACGTAATCGGTTATTGTTCATTCCGTTTTGGTGTTTCATACTGACTAATATGGTTGTATTAGCTTAAGACCCTTCAAACATTAATGTGATAGGTATATTAAAGACTGTTTTACTTTCAAAGTCCTATTATAGTGATATCTGTCATGTACAGATTTCGACTCTCACCGGTTAATTTCTTCTTTTACACGTGCTTTTTAAACTTCCTGTTTAAACATACACAAATTTCTAAATTATTTTTTAAGTGAATTAAACTTATTTTAACAATCATGAAGCGTTCTAGAATCTTTTACAAGTAGTTTCAGCTTCTGTTTGAGGATAAAAAAAACAGGTTTTCTCAAGAAAATACAGCAAACGATCGCACAGGATTTGAAATTACCAAAGTTTCATTAGACCTTTTCTAACTGTGTCTGGTTCGGCCTATTAACATGTTCGCACTGAGTCCGTTCGCCCTACTTATAAAAAATATGTATAAATATTCAGACCATTAAAGTTGAATAAAATTATTCAGATATTTATAAGGTATATATAAATTCTTGAATTTTATGAAAACATGGAATATTTAAAAGTTGGTGGATTATTAATTGTTTAATGACATAATAATTCTTGTTGTAATACTTGTCTTTTGATGTTTTGATGAACTTGGAATTAATAAAAACAATGAATAGTTATGTACGAACTGTAATGCATGAACAGGATTTACAAGTTCATTTATTATAAGTCTCAGTTATACTAGGCATAAATTGACTGAATACAATTATTTTGTTAACAAATGTCAATAAAGATAAATTCATTGTATTCCAGTATTCTACAGACTACTATGCAAATCAAAAGTAAAATAATAAATTGGGTTTCGGCAATCCAAATATTCGGTCATTTTTTCAACAAACTTTAACATTTTCTGTTCAAATAATAAACATTATGCAACTAGACAACAATTAGAAAAAAGATAATAATCAGGGCGAATGGACCCTGGGCGAACAGGTATCAGGGCAAACAGGTACTAGAGCGAACATGAATCAGGTCAAATTCGTCAGACCTGGATTCTTTTCTAACAGTAACAAAAAGGTTTTTTACCTAAACTTTTGGGGGGAGAAGGGAGTTCGGACTATGTACCAGTGCGAACTATACAAGCCTTTCTATGGTATTTATTTGTACAAAAAACAGCCAGTAGTCAATGGATACTGTAGATCATTCAGGTAATCTTGACCTATTCATTTGTACTAAAAAAACTAGTCCAAATAATTATGACATCTTGAAAGGCTATTATATTTAAAATAGCCTTCCAAGACGTCATAATTATTTGGACTATAAAAAAAACCAGCCAGTTGTCATCTTCACTTCACACACACACATATACGTATATCAATTATACTAGAACACACCCGCGAAATCGCGGTAAAATAGAGCGTTTGTAAACTGTAAAAAATATAACCGGAGAATTTCAGGTGAGCTATCAAAAGCCAAATGTACTTGGGGACTGGGCACAATTTTTTACCCTCCCCTTTTTTCCAAATACCGATTTTTATTCCTTCTGTTTCTGTATACTATGAACTTACATATATACTATAATTACTATATTAAAACGGTCACTGATATATTGTAAGAAGTGACCACCGTGAATAGTAAAGAGCCCTGCCCCCCCCCCCCCCCCCCAAATAAACCATTGGGATTTATGGTAAATTATAGCAAATTCAATTTGTTCATAGTATATGTATGCAGTATTCAGAAATATATCAGTGACCGCAAAATTATGTTTATATTTTAAAACAGGCCTAAAGTTTTAAGCAAGGATGATAAATACTAGAACACACCCGCGAAATCGCGGGCATTCAGACCCGTGGTTGAAAGTATGTAAAGTGTTGTAGGATGAATTTTTGTAAAATATTTAATGACTGGAGAATTCCAGGAAAGGTATCAAAATTTTTAGGTACTTGGGGACAGGACAATTGTTTTCAACACCTCCTCCTTTTTTCCCAAAATTCCCAATTTTTTGTTTACTATTTATTTCAATATACATTTAGTATATTATGATCATTTATTACTATAAATAAAGTGTGTTTGCTTTTTACAATCAATTCTCAATTTACTAATCAATCCACGGTGGTCATTGATATTTTATATAGACCCTCGATCTAGTGACCCGATGAATTTTTGTAAAAGATTTTATGACTGGAGATTTCTAGAAAAAGTATCAAAAGTCAAAGGTACTTTGGGACAATTGTTTTTTCTAGCCCGGCTCCTCATTGTTTTCCACCAAAACTCCCACTTTTTTGTTTTCTATTAATTTCAATAATGTTAGCGTTTATCTTTTAGTATATTATGAACATTCATTACTATAAATAAAGTGTATTTGCTTTTTACTATCAATTCCAAGTTTACTAATCGATCCATGGCGGCCATTGACATATTATATAGACCCTCTCTATTTAATATAATGTGTGACCGCCGTGGATTGTAAACTTGAAAATGATAGCAGATAGCAAATACACTTTATTTATAGTCTTTGCAGTATGTTCAAAGTACAAAAAAATGCAAACCGGAAGTCTAGTCTAACTTAAAATTTCGTCCAATGACGGAAAAATATCCGGACACATTTTTTTTCGTTTTTCTCCCCAAATAACCCAAACTGAATAATCATAATAATGGATGACAAATGCGACTATACATGGTACCTATAGGAAACAGAGGCATGATGATTAATTTATTGTGGGAGGAAGAGAAGAGACACACAAAATGAGGTCTTCTCGTTTAATAGTATAGATGCTAACGAGACATGTTGCAATGTTAAACTAATTACGGTATGTGAAAATCAAGACTTGCATAAAAAATATCCCAATATTAGAGACAGTGGCGTCATTTTTCCTCAGAGCTTTCAGCTCTTTGATTGACCAATTGAACAGTCTGATTTGATGAAACAAATTGCAACACATTCATAATTGCCATTGATCTGCAATATGTGGACAACAATAAATACTTTACAGTTAAGTTCCTAATGTATGTAAAACAAGACTTTGGTTAGTTTGCTTGCTTTGTTTGTATATTGTACAATTGTATTTGGGATAACGTTCAATCAAATTTTATTATAACATACAGGTTAAATATGCCTATATATATTGTTTGAAGATTTCAGTGCTAATTGCAAAGCTTGAATTAATGTTTATACAAACAGAGCAAGCAATTCTACCAAAGTTTTACAAGCATTAGAAAATTAGCTGTTATGTTTTTTTTTGCATTTTTTTTCAGATGGATGGAAAAACTGATACTAATGAGAAAAATTCATTTAATGTTGTAGCACTGCTTAACATTAATAAGAATACTTTCTACAGCCTGACATCATTACACTTAAAACTTGGAGGAACCTACTATGCTTGGGTTATAGGTAAGATCTGGATAAAAAAAAATGTGTACTTTTGTCTGAAAAACAATACAAATAACACAAAACAACCAGAGTTTACTAGTACTGCGTAACTGTATGTTTTTTCAAATTCTTATTTAGCAAAATATATATTATTCAATTTGATCCCCTCCTTGGATGAGGTTTAGGTTTGAATGATTCTGCACTATTGGCTATTTCATGGTGGTCAACTTGTTAGTGCTTCATTCCAAGGGTTGTAGGATGAGGGACAATTACTCTTACAAGTTGACAATTTGGGATATATTTATAACTAAGATGGCTGTAATTGTTTTAATAAACTGAACAAAGTATGCAGAGACCTTTACAAAATCAGGGTAGCAAAAAGGAACTGATGCAATAAATAAGCAATATCAGTTCCTTTGAACAGTATTTCTAGAGCCATCAAATTCTTACTTCAAATGAAACACAGTAATTCAACATTAGGTTGGGATGCAACAACATATGGCTCTTTACTGGAGGCTATTTTCTAACTTGTGACTTCCTTTAAAACCAACCTTCTGCGCAAACACCCAATCACCAGGAAGTAGAATGAAATTTTGAGAGCTTAGATATATATTATCTTCATTTTATTTTGCAAATACTTAGATGACGTTAGTGATTTTTCCACCAGTTTTGGATGCTTATAATTAGCAATATGTTTAGTTTGGATACATAATTATCTGCCCTTGCTACTGTATTGTTCCCATAATCATTTATTTCATTTTATTAATTTATTGGTTTCACAAGGTTTATAAAGGTTTGAAAGTCAGAAATCTAGTTTAAAGCATTGTTCAAAGGCAAAAAAAGGAGCTTCAAATATATAATTTGAATCTTAGATAACAAATAGTTTAAGTCATTGTTTTTCTACATTTTAGCTGCAGATGAATCTGGAGATTGTGGAATGATAAATCACAAATTCACAGTTGATACAACACCTCCACTGTATGGTGCTTTGACCGCTGGACCATTTTATAACATGGTATTATACTGTACTTTATATTAAAACTCGTCCTTTATTTGTGTTTTTTTTTTTTTTTTTAAATGTGTTTGATATTAGCAAATAAATTTCGAATAAGCAAGCAAAAGAGTATAAAGATGTGGTAAAGCCTTAAATCAACAAACATTATGTTTTAAACTTTATCAATCTATAACCTTTGTAATTTATTTGTTTGACTATATTCTAATAGTCAGTTTTAATTTATAATTAAAACTATACTATAATTTAAATATACCATTAATTAAACAGATATATTTTTGATTTGGTTGAGATCACTTTTGTATTGTATTTGAGTTATACATGAAAAAAATAAAATCAGAGGTAAAATTACAATGAACAGATAGGAAATCATCTTTAGACATATTATTACTGTTGACTGTAAAAAGTGTATTATTCTAGTCACTTAATGTAATGAATGTATTATTCAACAAAGATGTGCTGTGGATGCTGATATGTAAAAAAAAAAACATAATTTCTGTATGGTTTATCATAAGGGGTTGGTATACACGTCAGACAGTTCAACTATTCGTGTCCAATGGATAAATTACAGTGATCCAGAGTCTGGTATAGCAACATATGAAGTCTCATTATGGAAGAACACCTCATGTGATTCCAGTGCAGAAGAGATACTGTTAATTGATTGGATAGAACTGACCAGCAACTATACAGAGTACAACTTTGTTAATTTGAATCTTACAGTATGTATATTATTAAATTGATTTATATTATCTTAGTGAAAAAATTTCAGGAAAATATAATTATCCCTCTGTATGACAAAATAAATAGAAGTTTGCTTCTGCTATGGCATATTTTAGGAAATACTGTAATCTATCTCATTTTTGCCAGGGATTTATCTATGTGGTAAGAATGAAATTGATTTTGATTGGCAATATGTGTGACTGAGGTACATATTGTAGTTTAGCATAAGTTATAGCAATTGGTTTGCTGTTTTGAAATACATATATAAATCTATAGCCAATATATTTGTTTAAACCAATATCCGATTAGGTGGAGTCTACTGTTCAGGGATAGTGTCATATATAGGGCACTCAGCTGACACATTTATTCTTCCAGATGAACATTCCATATACAGTACAAATAAAAGTCACAAATGAAGCAGGACTTTCAATAACTGAGGAATCATCGCCTGTTCTATATGACTCCTCTAAACCTGCATCAGGTACTATAGTTGATGGTCTAGACTTTACAACACCACAAGTTTGGTTTAGTTCTACACAGACTATTACAGGTATGTACTTTGTTTCTAGTGAAATAAATAAATAGTTATTTTGAAAATATGTCAGGTTTCAAGATCATAGATTAAAAGATATATGTATTCATGTTTGAATTCTTAACAGAGTTAGACCTTCAGAGAAATTTGATATCAAAAGCTAAAGAACAGAGCTTCTATTGCTGTTTAAGTTTTTTCAACAACCGATTTCTTGTTTGATTTTTCTTGTTTATATAAATTAAGAATGTCTTGTTTTTAAACTCTGATTGTACCTTTTATATGATAATGCCAATGGGGCACCATTTGGCCCTGAACATTCATTTTTGGTTTATTGACTTTGAGTTTTTTTGCATTCTCTTTATGTTACAATATTGTCATTTTAATTTCAAAATTTGCATAATGCTATCAAAATTTCAATCAACTAAGACAAAGGACAAGGTTCACTTATGGCACTAAATGGCATAAAATACCAACTTTATCATAAAACAACAAAAAAGTCACAATTTGGTTAGTAAATGGGTCCATTTCAAATGCCCTAATTCTAAATAAATCAGTTTTTTTTTTTTTTTTTTATTAAAGTACATAATTCAAAGTAGGCCCATTTTGAACATTTTGTCAAAATATGATAATTTTGTGCAATTTTCAGACCTAAAAGCTTTTGGAAAACTTAAGCCTCCACCTACAATCTGAAATATCTTTTAACCAAAAGATTAAAATTTGATATAGAATTCATCAATATAAAATCTTTTTGGATCGTCAATGGTGGTCAAGGTTAATTATGCCTAAAACAATTAAAATTATGGAAAAAAATTACCAAAATCGACTTAAAATACAAATAATGTTTATCTATTTAAGGGGTCATAGATTCATTAATTTAAAAGGATGGTGCCACAAAGATATATTTTTGTCTTAATAGTATTATCACAAGTATTTCTATGTGAAATTTGTAATTTTTGGACCCGATTTAAAAAACTTCAAAAATTTAGGGCCAATTTTAACCCTTCCTGAACTTTCTCCTTTCTTTGTCCACACTTTATCTGTACTTACAATTAAAAAATTAAAACAACATGTTATAAATTTCATACATCTGAAGTGCTTTTCTGGATTAACCTTTTTTGAAAGCCAAGAATGTAAAAGGACTGAAAATGTTAGAGCTATAAACTAAAAAGTAACTAAAGAAATAGCTAACTTTGCCTGGAGGAGTTTAAACCTTAATTTATGTGTAATTTCAAAATATATAAACATACAATTTTAGATAGTTGTTATAAATCATGTCAGTACTTCGGTATGTCAAGAATCATTTGCTGACAACTTTTCTAATTATTATTTTAGGTTCATTTTTGCACTTAGCTAATTCAGTTGGCTCAGCATGTCCAGCAAGATTTATTTCAATGACCAATGATCCTGACTGGAAAAAGTTGCAGCAGATTGGTCTTAAAGATCCATCTGGAAAGAAATGGTCCCTTAAGTATCAACTAGAGAACATCTATAGGAATAATTATGATGATACAGTGTCAGTTAAGCTTGCAAGAGACCATAAAAAACACCAGATGATGACTGGAGCATATTTAAGACCTGCTAGTTTATTAAATGGAGGCACATATCATGTAAGGCTTTGTAAATTAAAGGAATTGACTGTGTTCTGTTTTAAGGCTTTTTTTTTTTTTAGTTCACCTGGCCACAATTTGAGGTTTGCTATTTGTACTTGCATGAATTGAATATGTCTGTCTTCATAATTTTTTGGGGAGTATTTTCCTCTGAAACTTCTAGACCAAATGCTTCCAAATGTGTGGAACATTATTATGATCAGTTGTAAATTATTTTCAAATCCTAAGGACATGACTTTCTATTAGACCTTGCATACTTTCTGAGCATGGAATCTTTCATCATAAATAACAAGTAGGAGTATAATAAGCACAGCAAAGTTTGCAATTAGTTGTTCCAATATTATTTTTTTCTTTTGTCTGGTTTTACCTTCACAATCTTAAGTTTTTATTTTGCTCTTTCAGATTTCAGTGAAACCAGCAAAAGGTAATGGAATTGCTGTAACAGAAATTTTGTTTTGGGACGGACCAGAAACTAATATTGCTTCTTATGAATATGAAGAAGATGTTGACTGGGCTTCATCTGTATGTCAGTGTTGTTTGTTGGATCCAGTACCAGAGGTAAAGACAGGAATGGGAAATATATATATCTTGCATTCTTTTTGATCAAATATTGTAAATTTTCAGGTAACAAGCATCATACAGTCATTGGACAAAAGTGAGTTCCAACTGAAAAAATGTCCTATCATTTCAACTAAAATTGATATTTTTCAAAAAATTATTACCAAATAACTGCAGGACCGATTCATTGGAAATAAAATGTAGAAATGTTTAAAGTTTTATTGTTTATTTGGACTTTATATTATAAAGGCTCATTTAATTATCTGACGAGGTGAACACAACGTAAATAATTTCTGGAAAAGTTTCTTATGTATTCTAACTAAAGTCAAATCGTAAAAAATTGCATTTGTGTTTAACCCATCAAAAAATAAAAACACACCTCACAAAAATAATGGCCAAATAAACAATTAAATTTCAGACATTTCTGCATCTTATGGTAAGATATCTATTTTATAAAAATCCTTCAAATAGTCCCTATGTAATATTTTTTTGAAAAATATTGTTTTTAGTTGAAATGATAGGACATTTTTTGAGTGGGAAATCACTTTTGTCCACTGACGTATATTAAAAGTTATAGATTTTACTTTCATATTTAGTAGTAGATAAGATGAGAAAGACATTTAGCTACAGGTCCATTTAGGCCCTTAGAAAAAGAAGTTTAACTTCTTATTTTTTCTCATGACATATGAATGTATTTAATGATTTAATGGAATTAAAGATCAGCATAAATAATCACTTTTTAATTTTAACTTTATTTCAGGCCAATTATGGACTTTGATTGTCTCTGAAACATAGCTGAAGATATTTTAAAATCTGTTGTATTAAAAATAATGAATTTTAAGTTTTTGGAAATGGGATTTAAATGATTCGATGACTATCTTGTACATAAAATTTTCAGAGAAAAAAATCTGTTCATTTTCTAGGAATGTGACTACTGCAATTGTTCGAGTTATTTATCAGATAAATATGGAAACAGCACACTACCTTCCGTACCCAGTACAACAGAAGAAACAACAGAACAGCCAACAATAGCACCACCATATAAAATAGTCAATAATCCTGATGACAGTATTGTTTCTGAACCTATAGATACGAGTATACCAATAGCGCAAAAGTCCTGTGGCATTCAGATTCTTGCTGGTAAATTGTTTTTTCTTACAATTAGGTGATGCATTGATGTTTGTTTTCTCAGAAATACAATATATAAATTATCTTTAGTTATAATTGAAAAATAGAGCAAGAAAATTAATCCTGCTTGATTGATTGAAATCCTATTTGACAGAAAGTTTGTTTTCTGGTACTTATTAATATAATGCGTTTATGTTAATCAACTAATCAATATGGATGCTGAAGGTAGCCTTTTTGGAACCATTACAGCCAGCTGGTGTGCCACAAACATGATAAGCAAAAATTAAGGATTTTTTTTTTATAAAATCTTAATTACCACTTTCCCCATTTAAGTCTTTGCATTATTTTTCTTAAAAAAAATAATATTAAGGGGCCTTAAGAAAGAAAAAAAAGAAAGTAGAATGGATTTTAAAAAGGTATGCAGTTTTAGATTTGAATTCAAGTTTTAGAAGGAAACTCAATTGATTATAAGTAATATAAAATGGCTTTCATAATGAGAGAGAGCAATGAAAAAATACAAGCTGTATGTTTTGGTGTATATATATGTATGTGTATCTTAGTATTTCTATTTTCCAGGTCAAAGTTCAAAAATTGTGACTTGGTGTAGGTTTCTGGATGATATGTACCCTAGTTTGAAGACCTCAGTTAATTACGACATCACAGGAGAATTTCTTAATTTCAAAATAGTATTTAAAAAAGAGATGGATAGTGCAGTTGACGTAAGCAAATTTTATCACTTTCCATAAGCAGTGCAATATTTTACCATAATGAATATACATCACATAAAAATAGAATTAAAAAAAAAGGAATTAGTACAAGTTTGTGATATATTAATATTATTCTATGCACAAGTATTTTTCTACAAATTAACTTATCATTTTGAGTATTATTTGTTTCCAAAAATATTTTTTATTAGAGTTACGTAACTCATGCACAGGCAGAAAATTTCACTGAAAGATTATTAGTAATATTTTCAATCAAGAATGCATCAATTAAAGTTTTTTTTTTCCTACAAAATACAACAGATATTTAGGAAATTATTCCATTAGATATTTAAGTTTGAAAATTGGCTGTTCTATTTAAAAATGGAGGTGTGGTATGGGGGCTTCATAATGAGTAAACTATCCACCAGTGTCCAAATGGTGGGATGTAAGCAACAATGGCTAACCCAAAAAAATTTAGAAATAAGCAAAACCCATACTGTAAAACTAGGAATACACCTACAGTCCGTGGATGGTGTAAACTTCCCACTAACACCATTCACCATTACACTTCACCATACACCATTACACCATACACACTGTGCAGTTACACCGTACACACTGTGCAGTTACACCATACACACTGTGCAGTTACACCATACACACTGTGCAGTTACACCATACAAGTTAGACCTTTGCGCCACGCACCTTACACATTCTACCTTCACCATCCGAAATTAGCCATAATGCAATTTAATTTCAAAGAAAGCGTGCATTTACAACATTATTTATCTATTTAAAAAAACTAATTTTGATCAAAATATTGTAAATTTATGTATAAAATTAAAACTCGGTTATTATTAATTTGCATTGTTTTAAACTTTGATAACCACACTTTATGTACACTTTACACAATCACACCATTCCTCATGCATCATTGCACCATTCCCCTTACACCATACACCATAGTACCATACACCTTCTACCATTTCACCATATGCCATACACGGTTTTTTGTAAGTTTACACCATCCAAGGTGCTGTATGGCAGGAGATACATAATCATACCTAACCTTATAAGATTTAATACCTAGAATTTACAAAGAGAGAACAAACCTATAGTCAGCCCCCTTCCCATAAAAAAATCTTTTATAAAAGATGTTAGAGATGGAATTATCACCTTTTTTTATGCAATATATAAAGCAAAAATTTCCCATAACTTATTTATTTCAGATTTTTTTGTGTCTTGTGGTATATGTAAATGACGAAGAATTAACTGAGCTTTGTGGAATACCTGATCTGAGTGAAACAACAAAACTGGTTCTGCATGTTTTCAATCGTGACAATTTTGTACCAGAGATTACAGATGTATTCAATATGTTCTCTACGAGGGCAGTTTTCAAAAATCTGATACTCCCACCACCAACTGGTGCACTTTGTCGCTATGGTGATCCATTCAGAGGAGGAAGTAACCCAATAATAAAGTATGAAGTTGGTATTGGGAGCGACAAGCTGTTAACAGATATTGAACCCTTTAGGGAAGTTATAGAACCATGTATCCCTTGCCTTTGGGAATGTTCAAAATACAACTGTGACCAGGATTGTGATCATAATAAACTTATGGACTACAGTTTCACTTTGACAAACTTAAATATTGCACCATATGTAATGGATTTGAATGAAACAGGACATTCCTATAATAAAAGTGTAATATACTATCTAACAGGTAAATGATAAAAGATTTTTAAGTCCTCATTGTAGAAAAGGTCGAAATTACTTATCCAAATTGGTTCTCTGAATATATTTTTTTTCATCTTTTTATCAAATGAACATCAGTTTTCACTTCAGACGGCTTGTACAGGAATATCTTTTTCACCAATATAATGTGTTTGATTTTTTGGAACCTTTCTTTATTGGAGTGATTTTTAAAGATATAAGGTAAAAGAGACATTATTTTAGTTTTAGTCCCCTTAATCCTTTCTACCAAGTGTAATATTGTAATTACAGAACAACTTCCAGAATTTGATAAATTATAACTTGTGCTGTATTAAAGTTTTTTACCCTTAGTCTGAATTATTGCAGGAAAGGCTGTGACTGGATCTGGAGATAGTGCTGTAGCCTCATCTTCAGGTTTTTATATTGATATCACAGGTCCTGTGTTTGACCTTGACATTATGCTGACTTCCCCAATTTATATTGATGTAACCCGAGGAGAGTTTCAGCCAGTCAAGTACCAAGCATCAAACAGCACCATTAAAGCTTTTTGGAGATGTACTGATGAAGAAAGTCAGATAATGGTAATTATTGTAATTAGACCAATTCAGATCTGATGTTTTATTATTGAAAAAGCATTGTATTTTACATTATTGAAAATTGTTAAGACCTCATGTACAAAGGTGCTAATACTTTTTAAAGTTATTTATTCTGAAGGAAACTGAATTTGCTAACAATTCAATCCTGTTTGTCCAAAGCAAGTATTATTCTATTCTCTCCAAATTGGTCTGATTTCTTCTGGAAATTCTTTGTTGAAATGATTTCAAGTAGACCCTTCACAAATCATTGGGAAAAAAAGACATTTTAGACATTTATATAAATGCATGAGTTTACAATTTATAATATCAAACTATTAATTATCATTGAATTTCATTAAAGTATATCTTAAATATGTATACCTAGAAATATAACATGACATAAACCTATAAAATATTCAATTAAACATGATCTTGATGAACAACCTTTGCAGGAGAACTTTTGGGCCATTGGTATAACCCCTGGAGGACAAGAACTTCAAGAATTTCAATCAGTGGGCCTGAATGTAACTGGCGTTAATTCGTCATTGGAAGGCATTCTCCAACATAACCATACATATTACGTGTCTATTATCTGTGTCAATGGAGGTGGGAAACCTACTCAATGGAATGATACATATGGTATGTTTAACAGATTACTGGTTATTTTTTTAATAATTTAATTTTGGATGTAACATGTCTTCTGATTGGCTGACAGTGTTTTTTCTTTCAGCTCATAGACATTATTTTTTCATGCGACTGAGATGTCATCAATGTTTTCTCTTGATTTAACTTGTGTTAAAATAAACACACTTTTTTGGTGCACACTTTAAAATGACACACTGTGGGGGTTATTCAGTGTGCACCACACTTTTTATGCTATTTCTTTATAGACGGTAAAAACATAACAATCCTCCTTAAGTTTTATATTCTATTATCCATTTAACTATGACACATTGTTGTACAAGAAACTATTATTATCCACAATAAAATGTTTGTTAATTAGAATAAGAACTACAAACACATTGACATGTTTCAATCATCAATTAACCGTAAGAGGAGTTATTGCCCTGGATATATATGCATTTTACTTAATTTTGCTATTTCTGCAAAGAAAATAATAGATAAATAGAAGTTATTTAACCTGGATGAAGATGTTTACCTACATTTGGCAAAAACAAATAGATAGAGAGAAACTTAAAAGCATATATAGTAAAATCAACAGGGTCAAATTGTCAGATTCCCTTGAAGATTTATTGCCCTTAAGGATGTACTTGGGTAAAATTAAGAAAATCAAGAATTTAAAATTGATACTATAATTCATAAGAGCATCAGTTAAGGGGGAAAAGGCTATAAATATTGATAAGATATTGAACTCCTTTCCAATTTATTTGACTTTTATAAATGGCGGGTAAAGGCTGACTCAAACTTTTACCTTATATTTAGCATTGCCATTATTTGAGTTTCAAATGCTAAGAAAAGAAATCACAAATCTACTTACATTTTGGTAAATTACCTTTTATGAGCTATTGAAAATTTTAAATATAGGTATGAACTGTAAACTGTATAAATGATACAAAAATATAACAAAATAAGATTTACAGATTGCAGTACAGATCAAAATAGATATGTAGATGGCATATTTTTACCAGGTGAGCAACTTGAGCTCTTTTTAGCTCACCTGGCCCGAAAGGGCCAAATGAGCTTTTCTCATCACTTGGCGTCTGTTGTCTGTCATCCGTCGTAAACTATTACAAAAATCTTCTCCTCTGAAACTACTGGGCCAAATTAAATCAAACATGGCCACAATCATCATTGGGGTATGTAGTTTAAAAAATGTGTCCAGGCCGGCCAACCAACCAAGATGGCCACCATGGCTAAAAATAGAACATAGGGGTAAAGTGTATATTTTGGCTTATATCTTTAAAATCAAAGCATTAAGAGCAATAGTTCAAGATTTATCTATCCTGAAATTTTCAGACGAGTCCAACAACCCATTGTTTGGTTTCTGCCACTGAATTGGCAATTTTTAGGAAATTTTGCCATTTTGGTTATTTTCTTGTATATAATTATATATAGAGATAAACTGTAAACAGCAATAATGTTCAGCAAAGTATAGTCTACAAATAAGTCAACATGAACGAAATGGTCAGTCGACCCATTAAGGAGTTATTGCCCTTTATAGTCAATTTTTAACATTTTTTCACTAATTTTTGTAATCTAGTACAAAACTCTTCTCCTCTGAAACTAAAATGACAAATTTAACCAAACTTGTCCACAATCATCATTAGGGATTAGGGTATACAGTTAAAAAAATGTGTTGGATGACCCGGCTCGCAAACCAAGATGTCTGACATAGCTAAAAATAGTACATAGGGTAAAATGCAGTTTTTGTTTTATATCTCTGAAACTAAAGCATTTAGAGCAAAGCTGATGTGAAATAAAATTGTTCATTAGGTGAAGATCTATCTGCCCTGAAATTTTCAGACCAATCAGGCAACCCTTTATTGGGTTGCTAGCCCTGATTTGGTATTTTAAGAAAATTTTGCAGCTTTTGGTTATTATCTTCAATATTTTAATAGATAGAGATAAACTGTAAACAGAAATAATGTACAGCAAAGTAAGACCTACAAATAAGTCAACATGATCAAAATGGTCAATTGACCCATTAAGAAGTTATTGTCCTTTATAGTCAATTTTTAACAATTTTCATAAATTTATCTACTGGGCCAAGTTTATTATAGATAGAGATAATTGCTAGCAGCAAGAATTTTCAGTAATGTAAGATCTACAAACTCTTCATGGTCACCAAAACTCAATTTTGTCATGAATCCAGTATGCACATATACCAAGGTGAGCGATACAGGCTCTTTAGAGCCTCTAGTTTTTTATCACATGCTTACATGAATGTTTTATTCATTGTAGGTGTTGTATGTTTTATTCATTGTAGGTGTTGTTCCTTTGTTAGAACTACCAGAAGTAAATAATTTAAACAATACTGTCCTAGGAGAAGTTAAACCATTTAATGAACCCGTGATACCTTCAGATGCCATGGAGAGTTCAGATCCTGATAGCATAGGATTTACCTTTACTGTTAGTGAAGATAAAAGTATTAACAAATATGGTAAGTTTACATGATGTCTTAGAATTGACTTTTTATTCAAACTACACATTTTTTTGTTCAATATATGAATACATAACCTTTAAAGAAAAGATATATATGTGTTATTTTGCAAAATCTCTCAAAGAAATTGTCAGATTGAAGTAAGAACAAAAGAACATAAATAAAAATAAAGATCAGAAAAGGTAAACAAATGGCAGTTCTTTTATCTTGCTTACAACCAAAGTAATAGAATGTTTACATATGCATTACAATCAAGGGGCATAAACTATTAGTTTAAACATATTTTATTTGCTGAATTAAAGCAAAATGGATTAGACACAAGTAAATCATGCTTATGAAGTCTTCTCCATAATACAATATATAGTTACAATAATAGTATAATATAATGGACATGCATATTAAACAAACAGTTTATTCAATATAATACTAGCTTTTATATGTGAACAAAGAGGAGAGAAAGTAAAAAGGGAAAAAGAAAGTTTGAAAAGTCGTATAATTCTGTGACGATGACTTGTGAGTTGATGACAACGATGACGTTCCGTGTCAGTAGTGATAACGCTCTATCAAGGCATAAGAAATCTGTTTCACCTTTTTATGAAATTTTGAACATGTTTGAAAATTTGAATATTTTGTTCGTTCGAAAGTTCCAAGTGTCCGCAAATTAATAGTTTTGTATCTAAACTATTGGTATAAAGCTTCCTATTTTAGGGGATATAAGACCAGAATGCTTTCTACCTTTTATGCATTATGGAGGATTTTGTTACAAATTTACCATTTGTTGTATATCTATTGTCCTTGACCCCTATCTAATGGTTATTTGACTGCTTAAAAGCTTTTTTTTTGTCATGTGAACTTTACTTATTATGATGAAAAGGATAGCTTAATTTGGTATATAAGATCCTTGCAAGGTCTACATGTCTGTCAAACAGGCTCCATCTTACCTCTACCTCATTTCATGGATCAGAGATCAAGGTTAAGTCAGTATCTCAGATACTATATGTACGAGCAATTATAAGGTAAACTTTATTTGATGTTTGAAATGATTGTCTGTCCAGCAAGGTTCATCTCATCATTAGCTAATGTTCAAATGATTAATGACCTGTTTTTTCAGATCTTTACTATAATCAATAGGATAACTTTAATTAGTGTAAGGAATGACTGCAAGGTGTACATGTTTGTCTGGTAGAGTTCACAAATCTCAACTACTGTATTGTAAATTCAGAAATTCATGCAAAGTTTGTATTAAGGCAACTCAGGGTTAATAGAATATTAAGCACTCATGTTCTGATAAATAATGAATGTATTTGTACGCAGGGTTTCTTGAAATAGCAATAAATTATCTCATTCTTTTGTCCATTCTTGGAAAATTACATTAATGATTAATAATGATGTATGCAAAAATTTCTGAATTTGCTGTTTATTTTTTGAATTATTTTAAAAGTTAAAGGCTAAAATACTAGTTAATTATATTTTTTTCAGATCTGTGTATTGGGACAGATAAAAATAAAGATGATATTTTGCCTTGTGTTTGGGTGGGATATAATGTATCTGGATCAGCTTCTATCAAAGATGGATATTTATTAATTGACGATGTAAGATTAAGGCCTCTGTCAGAACTGCAGAACAGATTTTGGAATGAATCTGAGGACCAAACACAGAACACAACAAGTGTATTCCATATGGAACCTGGCAGGACGTTGTTTCTGACTATGAGAGTTTGTAATGAAGCAGAACTCTGTACAAACAAATCAATCGGAAGTGTACTAATAACTAATACAAAATCAATATTAAAAAGATCAGAACATGGAGAATCTATTGAAATTGTAGACAATATTGCTACAGGATCTACAAGGAGAAAAAGAAGTGTAGAAACAATTGTTTTAACAACTCCGGAAGGTAACATTTTGTCCAGTAAAGTTGAATAAAATAAATTTTAAATAAATCTAGAACGAATACATTTATAATCAAAATTGAATCAAAAACATTTGAAGTACAAATTAAAATATTCTGTATCCAAAATTACTATTTCATTATTTGTGTATTATAATTATAGTGACCAGTGTTAATGTTCAGGTCATTTTGTCTTAGATGATATAGTCAAAGTAACTAGAAATAGAATTAAGTTTGTTCAGAAAAGTGGTTTCAGGATTAGCCAAATCACATACTTAAAATTTGTCTTTGGATTGGAACATTTCTTGGATAAATGGTCAAATTTTATAAGAGAAAAACTACTATTGAAGTTGCATGGTTTCAAAAATCATCATAAAACGGAATCATATTTAACATGTTTAAAGCAAATTGGAAAAAAAGATATGTCTTATAATCTTAGCTTGGTCAGTATAGGTTCTTTTATTCCAACTCACCTTAACAACACACGAGGTCACACTGTGTAGTGGTCTCAAAGTGTTTTAATTTCATTTCATACAAGCAGTTTTCACTGTCTTTATTCTCTGATATGATATTTGTAAGAACTTTTATATCAATATAGGATTGATACCAGGACAGACAATTGTACTTCAGCCAATATCTGAAGAAGATCTAACAACAGAATACAGATCTGACTCTTCAACTGATTTTCAGCCATATATAGTTAACCCAGTAACTACTCTTGATATGGTGGAAAGATTATTGTACAAGAGGTACTGTGATTTTAAATGGGTTACTGCATCTAGTTGGGCTTATTTCCTAAATATAGTAACACAGCTGATATGTCAATTTCATCATGGAGCGCTTTTGCCGCAATCAGGGGTTTATTAAGGGATGAACATAAGGTTTAAATTTATGTTACAATTTATATAGCTATTAATGTAATTATTTAGGTTTCAGTATAAAAACAATTTTGGGTCAATATCATAAAAATATAAACTTTTTTTGTATTCGACACAAAACTGTTGAAGGGCTCGGTACAAACTGGCCCTTCACCAGTTTCTCAGCCTCATACAAAAAAGTTTATATATATCTGACATTGATCTTATATTGTATGTTTATTAAAACATCTAATGATTGATATTTATGGAACTGTAATTGTGTAAAACAGTCTTTCATAACATTAATATTTTTTCTTTCTTTTTTAATGGTACATCCTACCCAGCCACAACTAGTGAAGCATTTAATTTTTTATTTATTTGTATCTTCACCAATCAATTTAATTTTTGAATGTTTCCTTTGTGACTTTTATAAATGATTGCATTTGTAGACTACATATCTTTAAAAAAATCAAGAAAATTTTAAATTAGTTATATTTAGTTTCCACAAAATATTCAATATTTCAACAATAATTTATCATGATTTATAAGAAAAAACAACAAATTATATGAAGTAATAGAAACCATTTATATTTATTTTAATATAAACATTGTCTTGCTTAAAAAAAAAGAAATAGGTAAATTGTTAAAAAACAACATTATTTTGTAAAAGTTAATTTTCTTAGTTATCTCCCCTCATATTGGTAAGTAGACAAAAGATGTGAATCAGTTAAAAAAAATCCTCTTTTTAAAAGTGTTGTTTTTCTTTGGTATTTTACAGAATACATTCCATGTTAATGACATTTTCTGTGATACCAGTTGGTCACCTACCTTTGCCAGGACCAATGAATATAACATATCCAGATACTGTTGGTGAGAATGAAGACAACAGAACTGTATTGGCACACTGGAATACTGGTATGTCCCTTCATGTTATAATTCTCATAAATATTTCAACACCTTATTTGTCCATCTATTTGTTAAATAAGTATTTCATCAGAATTTCCTCAGAACTACCAATACAGATCGAATGACATCATATTTGGTCAGCATATTGACAGATATGATTTGCAATATATGTGCACTTTTAAGAACTCTCAGACTTGTAATGAATGGGGCATGATACGAATGACAATAAATGCAGTCATGATTGATTGAAAGCTTGGTGTAGTAATAACTTGGGTCTAAAAAGACATCACAATACCTACCTTGAAAAAAGACATAATACTTCACAAAGGACTACTCAAAAACCAATTTTACTGTGAATTATATATATTTATTATCTTCCTATTATATCAATGGATAAGTAATTACTGTAGAAAATATTAAAATTTTAAGTTTTCAATAACATGATTTAAAAATCTTGTGATAGTTAAATATTTTTTTTTCTCTCTGTATAGCTGTACAGCAGTGGCAGCTAAGTAGTATGACATGTGGTGAAACATCAATGTTGGAGATTGATAATGACGATGGAACAAAGACTGTTGAGGTATGATAATTTTTAACCAGATTTTTGTGTCAAAAATGTCGGTTATTGATTTGGGGATGTACGGCGGGCGGCCAGGCGGCCGGGCGGGCGGGCGTCAACCAAATGTTGTCCGTGCATTTACTCATGAAGCGTTCAACCAAACCTTTTAAAATTTTAATATGTTGTTACTGACAACAAAATGACGATTTTGACTTTTACCGTTCAGGAGTTACGGTTCTTGAAAGTTTAAAAAATGTTGTGTCCGTGCATTTACTCATGAACCGTTCAACCAAACCTTTTAAAATTTTAATATGTTGTTACTGACAACATAACGGAGGTCAAGTTCAATAATGACGATTTTTACTTTTACCGTTCAGGAGTTACGGTTCTTGAAAGTTTAAAAAATGTCGTGTCCGTGCATTTACTCATGAACCAGTCAACCAAACCTTTTAAAATTTTAATATGTTGTTACTGACAACAAAATGGAGGTCAAGTTCAATAATGACGATTTTGACTTTTACCGTTCAGGAGTTACGGTTCTTGAAAGTTTAAAAAATGTTGTGTCCGTGCATTTACTCATGAACCGTTTTAACCAAACCTTTTAAAATTTCCTATTAGGAGTTTTGGTCCTTGTAATATTGATAAATGCCAGAACACAAATAAATGTTAAAGAATCCGGTTTACTGTCATTTTGACAGCTCTTGTTATGATTATACATGCTATGCCAGCAAAAGTTTTAAAACCATAATTAATTTACCCCCTTAAGCTGATTGTGAGTTTGTTGGTTTTGATCTTCTGTTGATTTTTCTGTTGATTTTTCTGTTCATTCCTATTTCTGTGTCAATTTTGTATCTGCAACTGCTCCTGATTAAGTTGACAGAATTTTGTTACTTTTGCATCTCCTCACCTCCTCTTTTGCAATCATTTGGCATCCATCCATCTGTTGGTGTTATCCTTTTTTTTCAAAACTCTCCTACTTTTCCAATTGCATTAAGCATGAAAGTTTACCTGAATTTTCCATGGGTATATCTAGGTTAATAGTTTTATCCAGTGATTTAATCCACCAACAAATGTTGCTGCTATTGCCATACATACAACATAGGGATAAAATGCAGGCCAAAAGCCTCCAAATTTTGATGATGGATGCTTTTGAAATATTGAAAATATTGATCTTGATTATCCATTGGCCAACAAGCATGAATGCAACCTTAATAAGCAGAATATTTCTAAAGATACGATTGCCAATGAGACGATTTCTACCATAAACCAAATGACAGTAAGTTTAACTATAAGTTACTTTAAGGCCTTCACATTAAGTTAAAACATTTTAGTAAATGATATATCTGTTAACCCCTCGGATAATTTCCTATCTTGATATAACCCCTATCAAACTTAACCAGACTGCCATTATTTGTAAGTAAAAAAATGTGAAGAACATTCAAGGAAAAAAAAAAATTGTTCTGAGACTTTAATACATGATATTGAATAGTTAAGTAACACAAATGTGACTTGATTGATTGTTATAATACATCTACAAGTCTCTGCCACCCTTTCACACTGCAACACTTTTGACCATCCTTCTACCAATGTCAAAAAGGGACCTCAGAGGCCGAATGGTGCAAGTACTTACAATTGTGATCACTACCCAGTCAACACTGAGGTTGTATGTTTGAACCTCGCTTGTGCAGGTGCTTTCGACTTCAATCGTAATTGACAAGGATTGTTAGTTTTCCTATCGAAGTTCGTTGGTTTTCTCTGGGCTCTTCAGCTTCCTCCACCAATAAAAACTGGCCCCCACATAATAGCCCAAAAGTGGTGCTTAAAAATGATGTTAAAACATCAAAAATCAAATCAAATCCATGTCCAAAAAACTTTCTGTACGTATTACTCAACTTCAATCTTAAGGATGATTTGATGTTTGATCTAGAACTTTGTAATATTAAGTTAGACTGTTAAAATTAATTTAATATCTGCAGGCTAGTTACTAATTGTTTACATTACTTTAATTCTTTATTTTACCAACTGATATAAAAAGAAAAAATAAGATGTGGTATTATTGCCAATGAGACAACTCTTCACAAGAGACCAAATGACACAGAAATCAACAACTATGGGTCATCCTATGTCCTACAACAATAAGCAAAGCTCATACGGCATAGTCAGCTATAACAGGCCCTGAAATGACAAATGTAAAACAATTAAAACCAAAAAAACTCAAGACCTAATTTATGTACAAAAATTGAACAAACAAGAATGTGTCCCCAGTACACGAATGCCCCACTCGCACTATCATTTTCTATGTTCAGTGGACCGTGAAATTGGGATAAACCCTCTAATTTGGCATTAAAATTTAAAAGATCATATCATAGGGAACATGTATACTAAGTTTGAAGTCGATTGGACTTCAACTTCATCAAAAACTACCTCGACCAAAAACTTTAACCTGAAGCGGGACAGACGGACGAACGAACGAACGGACAGACAGACAAACGGACGCACAGACCAGAAAACATAATGCCCCTCTACTATCGTAGGTGGAGCATAAAAAAATATACAACACATTAACAAACACCAACCACTGAATAACAGGCTCCTGACTTGGGACAGGCACATACATACAGAATGTGGCAGGTTAAACATGAGTTTTGAATATTTTGTAAATATCTTAAAATGATAGGCTGTATTTTTTTGCTGCCTATTACTGTGATTGCATACATGAAAGATGAAAGCTAATCTAATCCAATTGTTGTTTTTTACCTAAAAACAGTCTATCAAAAAACTATAGCAATTGATACTTGCAATATATTTTAAAGGTTTGCAAAACATGGACAGATGACGTTATCAACAACAACATAAGTGAAGGAAATATGTCCTATTTCTCAGAAGAGACACAATTTGCTGTGTTTATTGTATCAAACAAAGTGTATAATTCTCCACCAATGCTGACCAGTGACAGATTTATTACCATGGAAGAAGATGAAGGTATTTAAGATTGATCCCTTTCCGTGTATATGATAAATTTTAGCAAATACAGTTTTAGAATACAACGACCAAACCCATATTGTAAATAATGTACTATATTTTAGATCTTTGAAAAATGTGCATGAAGATTTTATTCCCCTTTTAAAATTGCTTCTTGTAAGTGAAATTACAATTGACACACACAGATTATACTGTTTACAATATTAAAGTTTGACGTTTCCAAGCACACAAATCCAAGCAAAATAGTGAATGCCATCATTATTGTCCAATGACAAATAAGCATGAAAAAGTACGGGAAAGATGATTATAAAACTATTAACCGGGGTAATAGTCTTTGAAACTATTGACTGGCAAATAGTCTGTGGAATAAAATAGCACAACTATGTCATTATATTTTTATATAGAAAAAACATACTGAGGTATAATAACACTATTTATAAATAATTTAATTTTGGATGTAACGCGTCTTCTGATTGGCTGACGTTATTTTGTTACTAGCCCATAGACATAATTTAGTCATGTGACCGTGACGTCATCAACGTTTTTTCATGGTTTCCTACGGTTTAAAATGGAATTTAGAATTAAATTATAAGAAATGACTGTAATATTTTTTCTGTCTGTTCGAAATGTTAACATAAAAAATGTGGTGCACTCTGTTAAATAACCCGCTAAGCGCGTTATTCAGTGTGCACCACATTTTTGTCGAGCCTGCAACTTTTGTTGCAGAAAGCTCGACAAAGGGATAGTGATCCGGTGGCGGCGGCTACGGCGGCGGTGGCGGCGTTAGCTCACTTCTTAAAAGCTTTATATTTTAGAAGGTGGAAGACCTGGATGCTTCATACTTTGTATATAGATGCTTCATGTTACGAAGTTTCCGTCAGTCACATGTCCTATGTCCTTGACCTCATTTTCATGGTTCAGTGACCACTTGGAAAAAAAGTTCAAATTTTTTGTAATGTTGAATTCTCTCTTATTATAAGTAATAGGATAACTATATTTGATGTGTGCGTACCTTGCAAGGTCCTTATGTCTGTCAGACAGTTTTCACTTGACCTCGACCTCATTTCATGGATCAGTGAACAAGGTTAAGTTTTGGTGGTCAAGTCCATATCTCAGATACTATAAGCAATAGGGCTAGTATATTCGGTGTATGGAAGGACTGTAAGGTGTACATGTCCAACTGGCAGGTGTCATCTGACCTTGACCTCATTTTCATGGTTCAGTGGTTATAGTTAAATTTTTGTGTTTTGGTCTGTTTTTCTCATACTATATGCAATAGGTCTACTATATTTGTTGTATGGAATGATTGTAAGGTGTACATGTCTAGCGGGCAGATGTCATGTGACCTTGACCTCATTTTCATGGTTCAGTGGTCAAAGTTAAGTTTTTGAGTTTTGGTCTTTTTATCTAATACTATATGCCATAGGTCAACTATATTTGGTGTATGGAAATATTTTATGATCTTTATGTCAGTCGCCCAGGTTTTATTTGACCTTGACCTCATTTTCACAGTGCATCCAATAAAATGAGGGATTCCATTGCACAGTGTTAAGTTTTTGTGTTTTGGGCTATTTTTCTTAAACTATAAGTAATGGGTCAACTATATATGTTGTATAGAAGCATTGTTAGTTGTACATGTCTGCCTGGCATGGTTCATCTGACCTTGACCTCATTTTCAAGGTTCATTGGTCTTTGTTTAGTTATCTTGGTTAATGTTAAGTTTATGTGACAGTTGTATTGTAATAAAGCTTAGCTTTATACTTAGGACTATCAACATAATATCAGTGATTAGTATAGAAGGCGAGACATTTCAG
This sequence comes from Mytilus galloprovincialis, assembly GCF_965363235.1. Taxonomy (NCBI): domain Eukaryota; kingdom Metazoa; phylum Mollusca; class Bivalvia; order Mytilida; family Mytilidae; genus Mytilus; species Mytilus galloprovincialis. Next base: position 37,690,751 of record NC_134850.1, on the reverse strand, counting down.
CGTGTGCACTTTTGTTTATGTTATTTCTTCATAAACAGAAAAAATATTACAGTCATTCCTTAAATAAAATTCTTTATAGAAGGAAAAGGAATATTTCCCTGTGAATAAATATATTTTTTCTGTTTTCAAAAAGTCTTATTCATATTACTGCATTAATTTATTTTGTGGTAAAAGCTTTGAAATGATAAGTGTATTATAAGTATATTTTTATATGTTATTTCTAAGGTACATTACAATACCAGTTGGAGGCATTCGATGAAGAAGGTGATGTAATCAAATTCAGTCTGGTAAATCAGACATACAATCTTAGTAGTATTGAACCACTACCGCTAGAGGATGGACTGTAAGTAATATTAATTAAGATCTCAATTTTATAGGCAAGGCTTTTATTGTCATTTGTCCCAGCCATTTTGAATATCTTAATATATATTTTTGGAGTAGCCTTGGCTCCATCCCAGTACATTTTGTCTATTCAAAAGCTTTTTTCCAATTCTTTAGAGGTCATGTATAATGAAATTATACACATCACAGTGTCGGTTCCAGAGGGGGGTTCTGGGGATTGGAATCCCTCATTTTATTGGATGATCAATGCATTTGAATGGGGACATATGGTTGAAAACACACAACCCCCTTTATCCTGAGTTGGGAACACCCCCACTCCCTTTGAAAAATGGCTGGATCCACCCCTGCATCAAACTTCAATAAAGTTTTCGACTTTTGATTTTATGCCTTTTGTTGTCATTAAGCTAAAATGTCAGTTCTTAAATACTTGCAATCAATCCACTAAGTTAATTTAGAACCTTGCTTACATGAAAATGTGTTTGAAAATGTATTTTTTCTCATTTCTGTTTCATTTTATATCTATATCGATGAAAGGCAAAATTGTGTGAAATTTTGACAAGAAGAAGCAGTTTTAATAATGAAATAATTGCTTCAGAGAATGCCAGGTTTAAGTAAAGTCTTTACTTGCTATTGGCTATTAACTTTGATTTTGTAGACTGCTGTATACACCATGCACTGACTGTTCAGGTGTTGAGACATTATCAATCATCCTTCAAGAAGTACAGACAAATGATGATATACCTCCAGCCAGCAGTGAAACAACACTTGTTATTACCATCATAGATTTTAATGACCCACCAGAAATATTCTTAGCACAACATGGTCAATATATTTTATCTTCTGATCCAACAGAACCAGTCTTGGTAAGAAAAAAATACATATAATTTCAAAGTGTTCTGTTTGATAATCAATTTATAGTATTTTATTGAAAATCGACATAATGAACGACTGAAAGTGACTTAACAATTGATTGTTCAGACTTTTTCATTTGATGATAAGGATTAAAATGATTGTTTTAGACCAAAAGTCATATAGTACTGTTAATATATAATTGAGAGATATGAAAAAAAGGTCTTTAAGATAAAAGATATTTAGCCAACATGACTAAAGGAAGGAGAGAAGAAAAAAGATCTTCAACAGGTAAACAAATTGACTTCAAAATTAGCGTTAATGTATCCACCATTTGCACACTTTAAACTAAGGCCCACGCAGTGTTGTTATTCTTCTCTTTATTCCACACAGCATGTACCACAATTACAAATAATGTTTGATATCAAGTAAGGTTTACATTTCTACTTTGACCAAAATCCTTTGCAACTCTTTGTTCTAAAATGGAAAAATTAAGGATTAATGTTTATTTTAGGTTTACTTAGAACAGAGAAACACATTTAACAAAGGGAAATGGACACAGGATTTCACTGCAGAAATAGGAGCATTCGATGTTGAACAAAACAATCTACATATAGAAGTATTTGAACCAAGTTATGGTACAGTTCTTTTCTTGGATGATAAAACAACAATTCCAGATATAAATTATTGTGAGACAACAGTAAATGTAAGAATTTTAAAGCTATATGAAAGTGGCTTGGATATAGAAACTTTTGCTTTTAACATATGTCTATCTGAATGTTAAAGTTCTGTAACTAAGAACAATTTTTGAAACATGAATAATAAGTACAACAAAAATGAATTTCATTGAAGTCACAATTGTTGTACATTGTGTGTGCAAGTTTTTATTAGTGAGGAAACTGGAGAGATCTGTCTACCTTGGGCAGGAAATCTGATAATCCAAGGCAATTCAGATTGGGGTCAATTGCCATGTGTGGGGATCAAACTCACAACCTTAGTCTTGACAGGCTAATAATACAGTAGATGGATTATTTTGACCACACAGCCAAGTGCACTGAGGCCCCTTGATGTGTTCAATTTTCAGAAAAAAATTAAATGAGGGACCATAATTTTGATAGAGTATATATAACAGGCTATTATTCAAACTGGAATTATTTTATGGAATTTGCATAATTTCTTTTGCTTTTTAAATTTTTAATAAAATTCATGTTTATTCTGTACTTTAATGTTCTGTGCTGCGCACAATACTTTCTATTACAAAGAAGATAGTACATTTTCAATAGAATGTACTGTGCCGCGCACAACACTATCTATACAAAATACATTGCATGGAAAGTGTCATTAACCGTTTAAAACATTATAATACCAAATAAACATGTAATTTATTAAACATTTCTTGCACAAGAAATTATGTAAATTCCATAATTAAAAATAATTCCAAGTTCAAATAATAGCCTGTTATATGCTTAAATCTCACTAATGATTCTTGCTTGTTTTGATGTCCAGTAGCAAATATGTCATGCATAATTATAGGATGAGAACACGCACAAATCAAGAAACCAATTAGGTATTTTCCGGAGATGATATTAAACAGTGAAAGTTTGAAAAAATAAAAACATAATTTTGTGTATCCTTTTGAGTTAACTGATTATATTCATTTTTTTATATCAAGGTAACTACTGATTCCTGTGTTATTTTACCACATACTAAAGATAGCATGTCATGGATATATACCACATTGACCTACAAACAAGCCATGAATGTGTCTGGATATGATGTAGCTAAATTGTTTGTCTCAGATCCTATGAATTCTTCATCAGCTGTTGTGACAATACAGTTTGTCCTAATGAAACTTCCTTGTCAGAATGATGGATCTTGCCAATGTAAGTTAAATAAATAACTCAATATTAGCTATATATTGAATTAGCTTAGATTTTCAATAGTGACTGTGACTTGACATCTAGTGTTTCAAATCCTCCTCTAGCAGGAAATTCCAAACGTTAGTTCGGAAATTTAAGTTCGGAGTATTTGGACTTTTCCAAGCTCCTAAAAAATATTTTCATGCAAAATGAGAGAATTTGTTTTTAAATCCAAGCTGTTCTCGGCATTTATTTGGAATTCCAAACTTTTGTTTGGAGATTTATTTAAAATTCCGCATTCTATTCGTGAATAATGAGACAACTCCAAACTGACCTCAGAAAAAAGGTCAGAGTTGTCCAAATACTCTGAAGTGAGGTTGGAAAATTATTTATAGTTTGGTAATTCACTGTAACATTCGGATAATTTCTCCGAATCTGACATTCGGAAGTATTCTCCAAATCATTCGGAAATATTCTCTAAATCATTCAGAAGAATTCTCCAAATCATTCGGAAAATTTTTCCAAATCATTCGGAAATATTCTCCAAAAATCATTGTGAAAACTTCTCCGAAAATATCTCTGAATCATTCAGAAGTATTCTCCAAATCATTTGGAAAATTTTTCCAATTCATTCGGAAAATTTCTCCAAATCATTCGGAAAATTTCTTTGAAAAACATTCAGAAAACCTTTTCCAACATTGTAGAGATTTTTCAGGAACTACCCTAAATTATTTAGCAATTTTTCTGAATAATTCATAAAAATAATAGGGTTGGAAGAACTGTACACCAACTTATTTTTGCCAGCGATTTATTTTTCACGACCTTTGCAAGTAGAAAATCAAAGCGTTTATAAAAATCATCGCAAATTTGTAAAACTTGGATTTTTCTTCATTTCTCTTCATCAATAAAATTTTGGAATGGCAAAAAATGCTAAAAAGGACAAAACTGGAAATTAATTATGTATCCATTAAAATAAATTGGTTTACAGTATGCTTTCTTTTTTAATTGAAAACTTACACTGATGAATAGACTACATGTCACTTCATTACAGGTTGGAATCTCTATAACAACAGTTTGTTAAAATATCTGACCAGTTAAACAGTTTGATTTGGAAATTGAAATAGAGAATTCTAAGAAAGTTAGCCATAGTTTGAACCATCAATTTATCTATAGTTAGTGATGTCTTGAAAGGCTATTTTATTTTTTGCTTTGACACCTGAAGGCATCAAATCAAAGAATTAAAGAAGCCTTTCAAGATGTCATAATTATGTTGACTCTTTATAAATTTGTGTGTATTTACCTTGGTAGAAATGATGAAAGCATATATTTAGTAAATACAACAAAACAGTTAAATTTGGAGGTAACTCTTTCAATACATCAATACTAACAAATATATATATGCTTGATTAGTATAACATTAATGATCCAAATGGATTTGATGATCTGAAAGGAAATTCAAACATTTGTACAAACTGGCTGAGCAGTGTCATTAAGTTTGCTTTTTTTAATTTTCATTAGTGATTAGTAGCTCACAGTTCTACTTATTATTTCAGCAAAGAATGGCAGTAACTACCCCTGCACCAGTACCTACAGAGCAGAAAGTTTTGACATGTATTATGACTGTGTCTGTTTACCTGGATATTCTGGTGTATACTGTGAAGAAAATATTGATGAATGTTTAAGTTCACCATGTGTGGATCCGTTTGAATGCACTGATGGTGTAAATATGTATGATTGTAGATGTCCAGCAGATGAGCCTAATTGTGATTTTCCAATGTGGACAATCCCAGTGATAGTTCTGGGATTTCTTTTACTAGTAGCCATTATGGTAGTTTGTTTGAAGAAAAGGTAATTTATTAATGTCTGTAAAATTCTGTCAATAATATTTCCTATAATTCTGCTGTAAATATTTGATTTGAAGCATAATCTTCCTATGAGGTTGTAGTGTGGAATAAAGGTTTAATGTGCAATTTTCCTATTTCAATATGCACGTTATAATTAGATCTCTTTCTAATACATTAACAATTCCTTCCTCCTTGACTCAAATGTGACCTATAGATTAAGACTTATCACAGGGTTTGTACTTGAGCAATTCACTACGAGTGCTACGAATACATGTGTAGCAGATTCTGAAACTACATCAAGTCTTTATTTTGCCATGGTATTGTCGGTTTGTTTTAAATTAGCCTCTCTAGTATGTAACACTTCATACTATATGATAAGGGCCTCTCCAAATCAATCCTTATTTAATTCTATCCTACAAAAGCATGTCTGATGGACATTTTACTTTTATGTATGGATGTTTTGGGTCGGAGATCCTCTTTTAATATTTATAATATTACAGTGGCAGACAATTGATGGCACAAAGTCCCCTTGAAAACTATTCATCCATTTTTGGAAAGATTAGAACTTGTTCTAAATCTTTACTTAGGCACTGGCCTCCCTAACAACACGACAGGTTAGCTACTATTACTAAATGTATTCACACTGAAATATAGTTCCCTATAGTTCTCATGTATGTGCACATAATACACATATAAACTGAAAAAAATGGGTATATTTTTGGAGCAGTTCATTAAAGAATGTATGTCATTAAGGTGCGTTGATGTGCAGGCTTTTTTACAACATTTTGATTAGCCATTAGATAATTGAGTATTGATACAATAGTATGATTGACAACTGTCATTATCAACAAACAGTCAGAGACAAGGTAGACCTTTAACTACAATGCCCCACCTCCTAAACTGTCAATCAAATTGACCACATTACCTTTCAACCTCTGTCTAACATAATTATATAGATCCTTCAATATACAATTCAATATACAAATATTTGACCTCATAATTGAATGCACAAATATATATATTAGATGTTTGATATATATATAAGGGTGATAGATTTATTTATTGCCTGTTTCTTTTGATCTACATTACATAAAGTGATTCTGTAAATTATGTCTGAAAGATAAATGATTAATGGATTAACAATTGCAAGATCTTTAAAAAAAAAAATGAAATATGAATATAAATATGAATATATAAAAGGTATTCAAGTAAGGCCTATAATTTACTTAATTAATTTCCAATAATCATCTGTAATTAATCAACAATTTTGATTAGTTCACTTTTTTTATCAGGATTTGGCTTGAAACAGTTTTAAAATTTTAAAACTTTTAATTATAACAAACCATTGTTTATTAGTTTATTCCCAATCAATTAAAATGCTATTTTAGTCATTTGAATTTTTATTAGAAGTGAATATATATTTTTGCAATCAAGAAAGAATCCACATTTCAATGAAATAAGTTTTTTAATTTGTTTACGTTGATAAAGTACATTTTCAATACCCTGTGTTGAAAAATACTTTAAAAATTGATCAAAATGCACTCTACAACTTTTAATCTTCAATGTCATATAACCTATGTTTCAACTTACAAAATTCCCAAAACAACATTTTTAGATTATTTTTGTTGACACTTTAACGTTCTAAGCTGTTGGTCTAGATTTTATGTCTTACAAGGATAGTTGGTAACATTTACTTACATTGTAGTAGAAGAAATTTTGATTTGCAATTTTTGTTTTTTTTTGCAACATGTACAGAACAGGCAACATTATTTGGATAAGATATAAACTGCAGTTTAAATAAAATTACGCAAATTAAGAGACCCATATTATTTAATTGAGCTCATTTTTTCCTCATACTGGAAAAGCACTTTTCCTTCTAAATACCTGCTGTTAATGCAATTTTCAGCAAAAGTGCTTTATTAATAGATATAGGAAGATGTGGTGTGAGTGCCAATGAGACAACTCTCCATCCAAATAACAATTTCATTTTCCCCACCATACCTTAATATGAAATTATTCAAACTACTCTTCTAATCTTTCCATGAGTGATTTCCATCACTTTGATTTCTGGATCTCTGTGGCCTTAAAATTAATCACACTTGGAGAAATTATGTGTGGTTCTCTGCAAATAATAATTTTATTTAGTTCTGATCAGGATTAAAACATGGCTACCATATGCAATATTTTAACCGGATAACAAGTTTCAAAAAATAATTTTCTCTGCATGGCCAAGTTTTTGCAATTTTGTAGCATAATTATAATTTGCTCAAGAAAGGGATAACAACGTCTATTGATATTGAGGCTTAAAAGTTAAAAATTCAATATTCCTTGACTCCTGATGGGAAAAAGGCTTCTGGAAGGTAACTTGAGTTTTATTTGCCTTATTGGAATAAATTTACTTTTAAATGGAAGATATTAAGAAGGGGGAGTTTTATTTTGAGGACAAAGTTAAATGTCACTTACAGTGACTTGACTGTTAGTGTTGCGCTCCACCTATTGCAACTTATTCGAAAGTTGAACAGTTTGGTTTTATAAAAGAAATTGCAATTTGGTCAGAATTTTTAATGAGTTGCAATAGTTAGATAGCAACACTAACAGTCAAGTCACTGTAAAAAATTGTGTTAAATATTAGGCAGAAGGATTTTGAAAATAAATAACTTTTCAAGAGAAGAATTAAAAACCTATATCTTTGCACAAGACAGGATGATAATGAATATTCTGCAACTCAAAATGCAGGAAAATAATGTGTACACAAATGAAAATAATATCTGTACAACCGAAATACAGAAAAATAATAATAAATATGCATGGCAACAGATAATGTAAATGATCAATCAACAAAAGCACTCCCTACCAACACTCTCAACCTCTATCATAAGGCTTGGCATATATTATGACCATTAATTCCCTAAATGGCAATATGCATTGACAACAGGCAGGTTTGAGAGTTGTTAGTCACATCTTTTTGATAACTAAGAGTTAACTATTATAATGTGTAACTTTTTACTACCTATATCTCACAACCTCAAAGCATGTCATCCCCCTCTTACATTGTAGCTGTAGCCTACTAGTATTTTAAATGCTTGAATGCACAACAGCCATGTATATGCATGGATTTTCTGATTTTTTTTTCTCATATATAGACAGCATATGTTGGCAGTGCCAATGTTGCACTTGTTATTGGGAGTTAATGCCCTTTGGTATATATGTTTTTATTAGCCCAATTGTGTCTACATTTCTTGTCTGATTTTTATGAAAAAGTTAAAACAGAAAAAATATATGGAAGTTTTTTGATAAGATAGATGTTAAATATGCATGGACAGATTCTTTTATTTATATTTGATTTGATTTGTTTTTATACATTTATTTTTCTTTTTCCTTTTAGATTTCAAAAGAAGAAAGATCAAGTTGACCCTTTGATTCAGGTAGAACTTTAAATTGTTACATCTGTTTATTCTTTTTAAATTAATATAGTAGTGTATACCTAGTATAAATGCAATGAGACAACTATCTACCAAAGATATATGGCATGTGGCAAACAACAACCTTTAGATTACAGGTTCTTGGTTTGAAACAGGCACACTTTGGTCAATGTTGAAACAATATACTGCAATAGTTTAATTTTGGATGTAACACGTCTTCTGATTGGCTGACGTTATTTTGTTATGAGTCCTTATACATAATTTAGTCATGTGACCGTAACATCATCAACGTTTTTTCATGGTTTTCTACAGTTTTAAATGTAGTTTTATTCGAAATAACATAAAAAATGTGATGCACACTGTTAAATAATGCGCTACGCGCGTTATTCAGTGTGCACCAAATTTTTTATGTTATTTCTTCATAGACAGAAAAAATATTACATCCATTCCTTAAATAGAAACAAACTGAAAATAATTTGCTAATTATCAGGGTTTTGCTTCTCAAATTGGTACAAAGTACCAAAAAACTACACATTTTACAAAATGACACAAATTATCCATACAAGTGATCTCACCTACAGTTCGAATACCATTCATAACAACATATATAATTAATAAACCAAGTTAGATATCAGTCATTATACCTCTAGCTGATTTAGTATAAAGTTACCATTATAGGCAGTCTGGGAAATGTTTATGCTAGGAGTTATGCAGCATGATTCATTGACTTTAAATTTTATGCCTAGTATTTTCATTTTGATTGCATCATTTGTATTATACTATCAATGTCTCAAAAAAGGCAAGACATATCTCTGTTTCAACTGTTTTTGTTTTTTAAGTATATTCAGAATTGTCTAATGTGATCTTTTAATTCAGATTATATTGACTGATAATTTTTTTTTTTAAATACAAGATTTTGTCAGAATTTGTTCATAAAAACAGCTTTTCAGTCTTCTATTATTCTCTTTATTTTTTCAGAACTCTGAAGAATTGACAGATGAAACAATGGTAATACACATTGTTTTAGGTTGTATGGGTGTCTTCTAGATCTGTCTTGAATCATTGAAAAGCAGATTACAATTAGTTGCAAATTTTAAAGACTAATGTTTCTACTAAATTTAAATACAGACTATTTTGAGGTTGATTTAAAAACAATTTAAACACAGTCTTATAAAAAAGATTAAATTTATTACAAAATGAACAATATTTATATTTATGCCCCATTTATGGGCATTATGTTTTCTGGTCTATGTGTCCTTCCGTCTGTTCGTCCCGTTTCAGGTTAAAGTTTTGGTTAAAGTTTTTGGTCGAGGTAGTTTTTGATGAACTTGAAACTTAGTTAACATGTTCCCTATGATATGATCTTTCTAATTTTAATACCAAATTAGAGATTTTATCCCGTTTTCACAGTCCACTGAACATAGAAAATGATAATGCGGATGTGGCATCCGTGTACTTGGGACACATTCTTGTTCTTTCTAAATTGTATGCTCATTCCATTTTTGTCCCCCAATAAGGGTATGATAATGGTAATGGTTTCGGTTGGTCCATCTTCCCCAAAAGCACGAATAGTTGTAGACCGATCGACATCAGTTAAAATTATTTGTCATCATATTCTATCGACCATTAAGTTTTCCTGTCTGTGCATTCATTCATTCATCCGTTCATCCACCTGTCCTGCTTCAGTAAAAGTTTTTGGTCAAGGTAGTTTTTAATGATGTTGAAGTCCAATCTTGCAGCTCCTACTCAGACTTTGTAAAACATCACCAATGTCTGAGCAGAAAGTTGATGAACCAGGGGTATGTCAAAGAATGTCTCGTCCTTTTTCTAAAAAAGTTCATTGGAAGGTACCCAGAACTTGTTGATAATTATTCCGTATCAACTTCACAAATAATACACGATGGTTTTGAAGTATAGATTTTGCGTACTGACGTTTTTTAGCTCACCTGACCCAAAGGGCCAAGTGAGCTTTTCTCATCACTTGGCATCTGTCGTCATCGTTCGTCGTCGTCCGTCTTTAACTTTTACAAAAATTTTCTCCTCTGAAACTACTGGGCCAAATTTAACCAAACTTGGCCACAATCATTATTGGAGTATCTAGTTTAAAAAATGTGTCCGGTGACCCCGCTTACCAACCAAGATGGTCGCCATGGCTAAAAATAAAACATAGGGGTAAAATGCAGTTTTTGGTTTATAACTCAAAAACCAATGCATTTAGAGCAAATCTGACACGGGGGTAAAATTGTTTATCAGGTCAAGATCTATCTGCCCTGAAATTTTCAGATAAATTGGACAACCCGTTGTTGGGTTGCTGCCCCTGAATTGGTAATTTAAGGGAAATTTTGCTGTTTTTGGTTATTATCTTAAAGATTATTATAGATAGAGATAAACTGTAAACAGCAATAATGTTCAGCAAAGTAAGATTTACAAATAAGTTAGCATGACCAAAATGGTCAGTTGACCCTTTAGAGGTTATTGCTCTTTATAGTCAATTTTTAATCATTTTTCGTAAATTTTAGTTATCTTTTACAAAAATCTTCTTCTCTGAAACTACTGGGCCAAATTAATCCAACCTTGGCCAAAATCATCTTTGGGGTATCTAGTTTTAAAAATGTGTCCGATGACCTGGCCATCCAACCAAGATGGGTGTCATGGCTAAAAATAGAACATAGGGGTAAAATGTAGTTTTTGGCTTATAACTCAAAAACCAAAGCATTTACAGCAAAATCTGACATGATGTATAATTGTTTATCAGGTCAAGATCTATCTGCTCTGGAATTTTCAGATGGATCGGACAACCCGTTGTTAGGTTGCTGCCTCTGAATTGGTAATTTTAGGGAAATTTTGCTGTTTTTTGTTATTATATGAATATTATTATAGATAGAGATAAACTGTAAACAGCAATAATGTACAGCAAAGTAAGACCTAAAAATAAGTCAAACATGACCAAAATGGTCAATTGACCCCCTAAGGAGTTATTGTCCTTTATAGTCAATTTTTAACAATTTTCATAAAATTTGTTAATTTTTACTAACATTTTCCACTGAAACTACTGGGCCAAGTTCATTATAGATAGAAATAATTGTAAGCAGCAAGAATGTTCAGTAAAGTAAGATGTACAAACACATCACCATCACCAAAACACAATTTTGTCATGAATCCATCTGTGTCCTTTGTTTCATATTCACATAGACCCAAGGTGAGCGACACCTAGTTATTATCTTAATAATGTTTTATATTATTCTTTTATTTGTCTTTATTAATATTACTTTTACTGTTAAGTCTGTTTTTTGAGATATCCTTTTTGACGTAACTCTGTGCTTATGTTTCCCATCATACTTTGAAAGACAAAATTATTTTATGATGTGACTCTGTACATATGTATCTTGTCATACTTTGAATGACAAAATTATTTTATTTATTTATTAATAGTACTTTTACTGTTAACCCACTTTTTTTGTGATATACATTTGACATGACTCTGTACTTATGTATCCCTTCATACTTTGAACCACACTATTATTTTATTAATTATTACTTTGTATTGTTTATTCAGTTTTTGTTATATATCTATTTTGTGTGACTGTATTTACGCATCCCGTCATACTTGGAACGACAAAATTATTTCATGTCTACCTGTGCGAATTTCAAACGCGCAATTTTACACCAGTACTCAAAACCCTCGTGCCTTGATGGGTGCATTTTACATAGACATATAAATGTGTCTGGTGCCCCGCCAAACCAACCAAGATGGCCGCCATGGCTAAAAATAGAACATAGGGGTAAAATGCAGTTTTTGGCTTATAACTCAAAAACCAAAGCATTTAGAGCAAATCTGACATCAGGTAAAATTGTTCATCAGGTCAAGATCTAGCTGCCCTGAAATTTTCAGATGAATCGGACATTCCGTTGTTGGGTTGCTGCCCCTGAAATGGTAATTTTAAGGAAAATTTGCTGTTTTTTGGTTATCTTGAATATTATTATAGATAGAGATAAACTGTAAACAGCAATAATGTTCAGCAAAGTAAGATCTACAAATAAGTTAACATGACCAAAATGGTTAGCTGACCACTTTAGGAGTTATTGCCCTTTATAGTCAATTTTTAACCATTTTTCGTAAATCTTAGTAATCTTTTAGAAAAATCTTCTCCTCTGAAACTACTGGGCCAAATTTAACTTAACTTGGCCATAATCATCATTGGGGTATCTAGTTTGAAAAATGTGTCCGGTGACCCGACCAACCAACCAAGATGGCCGCCATGGCTAAAAATAGAACATAGGGGTAAAATGCAGTTTTTGGCTTATAACTCAAATCTGACACGGAGTAAAATTGTTGATCAGGTCAAGATCTATCTGCCCTGAAATTTTCAGATGAATCAGACATTCCGTTGTTGGGTTGCTGCCCCTGAAATGGAAATTTTGCTGTTTTTATACGACCGCAAAATTTTAATTTTTTGGTCGTATATTGCTATCACGTTGGCGTCGTCGTCGTCGTCCGAATACTTTTAGTTTTCGCACTCTAACTTTAGTAAAAGTGAATAGAAATCAATGAAATTTTAACACAAGGTTTATGACTACAAAAGAAAGGTTGGGATTGATTTTGGGAGTTTTGGTCCAAACATTTTAGGAATTAGGGGCCAAAAAGGGCCCAAATAAGCATTTTCTTGGTTTTCGCACTATAACTTTAGTTTAAGTGAATAGAAATCTATGAAATTTTGACACAAGGTTTATGATTACAAAAGGACGGTTGTGATTGATTTTGGGAGTTTTGGTTCTAACAGTTTAGAAATTAAGGGCCAAAAAAGGGCCCAAATAAGCATTATTCTTGGTTTTCGCACAATAACTTTAGTATAAGTAAATAGAAATCAATGAAATTTTAGCACAAGGTTTATGACCACAAAAGGAAGGTTGGGATTGATTTTTGGAGTTGAGGTCACAACAGTTTATGAATTAGGGGCCAAAAAGGGGCCCAAATAAGCATTATTTTTGGTTTTTGCACCATAACTTTAGTATAAGTAAATAGAAATCTATGAAATTTAAACACAAGGTTTATGACCATAAAAGGAAGGTTGGGTTTGATTTTGGGAGTTTTGGTCCTAACAGTTTAGGAATAAGGGGCCCAAAGGGTCCAAAATTGAACTTTGTGTGATTTCATCAAAAATTGAATAATTGGGCTTCTTTGATATGCCGAATCTAACTATGTATGTAGATTCTTAATTTTTGGTCCCGTTTTCAAATTGGTCTACATTAAGGTCCAAAGGGTCCAAAATTAAACTTAGTTTGATTTTTACAAAAATTGAATCCTTGGGGTTCTTTGATATGCTGAATTTAAAAATGTACTTAGATTTTTAATTATTGGCCTAGTTTTCAAGTTGGTCCAAATGGGGGTCCAAAATTAAACTTTGTTTGATTCAATCAAAAATTGAATAAATGGGTTCTTTGATATGCCAAATCTAACTGTGTATGTAGATTCTTAATTTTTGGTCCAGTTTTCAAATTGGTCTACATTAAGGTCCAAAGGGTCCAAAATTAAACTAAGTTTGATTTTAACAAAAATTAAATTCTTGGGCTTATTTGATATGCTTTATCTAAATATGTACTTTGTTTTTTGATTATGGGCCCAGTTTTCAAGTTGGTCCAAATCAGGATTCCATATCAAGTATTGTGCAATAGCAAGAAATTTTCAATTGCACAGTATTGCACAATAGCAAGAAATATCTAATTGCACAATATTGTGCAATAGCAATTAATTTTCAATTGGAGTTATCTTTCTTTGTATAGAATAGTAGTTGATAATATATGTTGGAAATTTGCCAGACATGACTATGATGTCATTTTCTATTTTTATTTGCCAATAACTTTATGTAAATAACTTCTTTGGAAATTTGCCAATATAAAATGTTGCTGATGAAGCTTTCTTTCCTTATCTTATCTAAAATGTTTTTAGATAATGTATGTTGGACATTTGCCAGACATGACTATGATGTCATTTTCTATTTTTATTTGCCAATTACTTTATGTAAATAACTTCATTGGAAATTTGCCAATATAAAATGTTGCTGATGAAGTTTTTTTTTATTGTTTTATACAATAAACAATGTATATTCACTTTTACTACCAACCAATCTTTACCATTCAGTGATAACAAGCACTTTATTTTACATTTTAATATTTTATGATGTATTTAAAAGAGTAGTTATTGTTGCAAACTCCATTAGAAATTTGAATTGATATCAGTTTTGGAAAAAGGGAAAAGGGGATGTGAAAAAAAAGGGGGGGGTTAAATTTTTCTCATTTCAGATTTCATAAATAAAAAGAAAATTGCTTCAAACATTTTTTTGAGAGGATTAATATTCAACAGCATAGTGAATTGCTCAAAGGCAAAAAAAAACTTTTAAGTTCATTAGACCACATTCATTCTGTGTCAGAAACCTATGCTGTGTCAACTATTTAATTTTAGATTTTAAAAGTTTGAAGAAGAAATCTTTAATTGATTTGTAAAATCTTGACATTTGTTTTGTGTAAAAAAAAACCATGTAATGTCAAAAATTTGATCACAATCCAAATTCTGAGCTGTATCACGCTTGAATGTTTTGTCCATACCTGCCCCAACTTTCAGGGTTCGACCTCTGCGGTCGTATAAAGCTGTGCCCTGCGGAGCACCTGGTTGGTTATTATCTTGAATATTATTATAGATAGAGATAAACTGTAAACAGCAATAATGTTCAGCAAAGTAAGATCTACAAATAAGTCATCATGACCAAAATGGTCAGTTGACCACTTTAGGAGTTATTGCCCTTTATAGTCAATTTTTAACCATTTTTCGTAAATCTTGGTAATCTTTTAGAAAAATCTTCTCCTCTGAAACTACTGGGCCAAATTTAACCAAACTTAGCCATAATCAACATTGGGGTATCTAGTTAAAAAAATGTGTCCGGTAACTCGGCCAACAAACCAAGATGGCCGCCATGGCTAAAAATAGAAAATAGGGGTAAAATGCAGTTTTTGGCTTATAACTCAAAAACCAAAGAGTAAATCTGACAGGAAGTAAAATTGTTGATCAGGTCAAGATCTATCTGCCCTGGAATTTTCATATGAATCGGATAATCGGTTGTTAGGTTGCTGCCCCTGAATTGGTAATTTTGAGGAAATTTTGCTGTTTTTTTGTTATCTTGAATATTATTATAGATAGAGATAAACTGTAAACAGCAATAATGTACAGCAAAGTAAGAACTAAAAATAAGTCACTATGACCAAAATAGTCAATTGACCCCCTAAGGAGTTATTGCCCTTCATAGTCAATTTTTAACAATTTTCTTAAAATTTGAAGATTTTCAATAACATTTTCCACAGAAAGTACTGTTATAGATAGAGATAATTGTAAGCAGCAAGAATGTTTAGTAAAGTAAGATCTACAAACACATCACCATCACCAAACACAATTTTGTCATGAATCCATCTGTGTCCATTGTTTAATATTCACATAGACCAAGGTGAGCGGCACAGGCTCTTTAGAGCCTCTAGTTAACTATTGTGTCTGTTTGTTTTGTTCACGCATCGGTGACAATATGATGGAATGTGATACGACTGTCATACAAGTGAGAGGTTTAGCTAGCTATAAAACCAGTTCAATCCACCATTTTCTACATTTGAAAATCCCTGTACCAAGTCAGGAATATGACAGTTCTTGTCCATTTGTTTTTGATGTGTTTTGTTATTTGATTTTGCCATGTGATTATTGACTTTCCGAATGGATTTTTCTCTGAGTTCAGTATTTTTGTGATTTTACTTTCAACTTGAAACTTTGAATTAATGTTCCTATGATATGATCTTTCTAATCTAAATGCCAAATTAGAGTTTTTTCGCAGTTCATTGACCATAGAAAATGGTAGTGAGTGTGGGGCATACATGTACTATGGATGCATTCTTGTTTTAGAATGTTGTTATAGTGTATGAATGAAACAATGTGACATATCATTTATATATGTGTGTTACATTTGAATGTTGTGTCGTTGTTCTCCTCTTATATTTAATGTGTTTAATTCCCTCAGTTTTAGTTTGTTTCCCCGATTTAGTTTTTTGTCCATAGATTTACGATTTTTGAACAGCGGTACAATACTGTTGCCTTTATTTATATAATTCTTCATGTAAACAGCCATGGGGAAATTTGGCTATGGTGTAGTAATCTGGGTTTATAGAAGAGAATTGTAAGAGCTACCTTCCCATATTTTAATTCAAAATTCTATGAGTTTTTGTCTCTGTGAGACATAGATATAACTATCCAGTGGCGGAAGTGAATCATTATATTTCAGAAGGTAGACTACCTAGATGCTTCTTATCTTATATGCAGATTCCTTACATTCTGTGTTTAGAAGTTTCTGTCTGTCATATGTCCAATGTCCTTGACCTCTTTTACATAGTTCAGCCACTGCTTGAAAAAAATTAAGAGATTTTTTTTTGTCGTGTGGATTTCATACTTATTATAAGTAATAGGATTACTATATTTGATATATGGGTTCTTAGCAACGTCTACTTGTCTGTCTGACAGGGTTCACCTGACCTTAATCTCTTTTCATGGATCAGTAATCAAGGTGAAAGTTACATGATTAGGTCCTTTTATCATAATTTATAATAAGCAGTAGGTCAACTGTATGTGGTATATGAAACGACTGTTGAAGGTACATGTCAGTAGAGCAGGTTTCATCTGACCTTGACCTAAGTTCATGGTTCATAGTTTCATCATTTTGTAAACTATCTATTCACATAATGATGTTTTTTCCAAACAAAATTTGTTCATATCCTGCAGCTTGAAAAATAGCACTTTATAGTTTATACTACATCTTGAAAACATTTGACTATATTTCATTTCTACTCACATACTACTTTAACAGCAACATATAGCTCTGAGTAACTCTATTTCAAAGATATGATATAGACTCTATAACTCAATTTCTTTCAGATTTGTCTATTTTTAGCTCACCTGGCCTAAAAGGCCAAGTGAGCTTTTCTCATCACTTGGCGTCCGTCGTCGTCGTTGTTAACTTTTACAAAAATCTTCTCCTCTGAAACTACTGGGCCAAATTAAACCAAACTTGGCCACAATCATCATTGGGATATCTAGTTTAAAAAATGTGTCCGGTGACCCGGCCAACCATCCAAGATGGCCGCCATGGCTAAAAATAGAACATTGGCAAAAACCAAAGCATTTAGAGCAATCTGACATGGGGTAGAATTGTTAAACAGGTGAAGATCTATCTGCCCTGAAATTTTCAGATGAATCGGATAACCCGTTGTTGGGTTGCTGCCCCTGAATTAGTAATTTTAAGGAAATTTTGCTGTTTTTGGTTATCTTGAATATTATTATAGATAGAGATAAACAGTAAACAGCCATAATGTTCAGCAAAGTAAGATTTACAAATAAGTCAACATGACTGAAATGGTCAGTTTACCCCTTTAGGAGTTATTGCCCTTTATAGTCAATTTTTAACCATTTTTCGTAAATCTTAGTAATATTTTACAAAAATCTTCTCCTCTGAAACTACTGGGCCAAATTAATCCAAACTTGGCCACACTCATCTTTTGGGTTAGTAGTTTGAAAAATGTGTCCGGTGACCCGGCCATCCAACCAAGATGGCCGCCATGGCTAAAAATAGAACATGGGGTAAAATGCAGTTTTTGGCTTATAACTCAAAACCCAAAGCATTTAGAGCAAATCTGACACGGGGTAAGATTGTTTATCAGGTCAACATTTATCTGCTCTGAAATTTTTAGATGAATGGGACAACCCGTTGTTGGGTTGCTGACCCTGAATTGTTAGTTTTAAGGAAATTTTGCTGTTTTTGGTCATTATCTTGAATATTATTATTGATAGAGATAAACTGTAAACAACAATAATGTTCAGCAAAGTAAGATTTACAAATAAGTCAACATGACCGAAATGGTCAATTGACCCCCTTAGGAGTTATTGTTCTTTATAGTCAATTTTTAACAATTTTCATAAAATTTGTAAATTTTTACTAACATTTTCCACTGAAACTAATGGGCCAAGTTCTTTATAGATAGAGATAATTTTAAGCAGCAAGAATGTTCAGTAAAGTAAGATGTACAAACACATCACCATCACCAAAACACAATTTTGTCATGAATCCATCTTCTTCCTTTAATATTCACATAGACCAAGGTGAGCGACACAGGCTTTTTAGAGCCTCTAGTTAGATTATATTATCTTGTGAGTAAAACAATTATAAGCAAGATTAAATGATCTAGCAAGATTAAATGCCTTGTTTAATAAAGGCATTGCAGACTCGTTCACCATTCTATATAGTAATACATCTGTTGGTTTGTCTTTTTGCACGTCAGCACTGCTATGGTTTGTGGTATTGATCTTTTGATCAACAAATATAATAATAAATGCATCCAATAATTTCTAAAATTAAAGAATTTTAAATCAAGGAAATCATATAATGATAGGAAATGCAAGCCTTGGAATATATATATAACTAAGGGCTTGTATCATATTTTCCCTCCGGTTTATATGATCTGTTCATCCTATATTGACTCTTAAAATTCAAGAGTCTATCTAAAAATGAGGGTACATTTTATATGGCCTTCCAAATACCGTTTCGATCCCTAACATCACTGAAGAGACATTTATTGTCGAAATCGGGATCTGGTGTACAAAAAGTATTAACACCTTATGTTTGTGGCATAACATCAAGGCCACAAGTTAATTGTTTTCTGTTTAGTATTAAATTTATATTAAGATCCATTTTGTTACATCTTTTGATCAATTTTATTTGGCAATCGTTAATGGCAGTCAGCAGGGTTATAGAACATCAGTTGTTCGACCTGTTAGTCAAATGTGCTTTGTTTAAATATACTTATTCACTTTTTTTGTCTTTTGGAAAATGTTGTTTGTGCTGTATTTAGACCCTTCTACAACGAAATTTGTTTTACTTTTTATGCCCCACCTACGATAGTAGAGGGGCATTATGTTTTCTGGTCTATGCCTCCGTTCGTCCGTCCGGTTAAAGTTTTTGGTCGAGGTAGTTTTTGATGAAACTGAAGTCCAATCAACTTGAAACTTAATACACATGTTCCCCATGATATGATCTTTCTAATTTTAATGCCAAATTATAGTTTTGACCCCAATTTCATGGTACGCTGAACATAGAAAATGATAGTGCAAAGTTCAGGTTAAAGTTTTTGGTCAAGATAGTTTTTTGTCGAGCCTGCAACTTTTGTTGCAGAAAGTTCGACATAGGGATAGTGATCCGGCGGCGGCTACGGCGGCGGCGTTAGCTCACTTCTTAAAAGCTTTATATTTTAGAAGGTGGAAGACCTGGATGCTTCATACTTTGTATATAGATGCTTCATGTTACGAAGTTTCCGTCAGTCACATGTCCAATGTCCTTGACCTCATTTTCATGGTTCAGTGACCACTTGAAAAAAAAGTTCATATTTTTTGTAATGTTGAATTCTCTCTTATTATAAGTAATAGGATAACCATATTTGATATGTGCGTACCTTGCAAGGTCCTCGTGTCTGTCAGACAGTTTTCACTTGACCTCGACCTCATTTCATGGATCAGTGAACAAGGTTAAGTTTTGGTGGTCAAGTCCATATCTCAGATACTATAAGCAATAGGGCTAGTATATTCAGTGTATGGAAGGACTGTAAGGTGTACATGTCCAACTGGCAGGTGTCATCTGACCTTGACCTCATTTTCATGGTTCAGTGGTTATAGTTAAATTTTTGTGTTTTGGTCTGTTTTTCTCATACCATATGCAATAGGTCTACTATATTTGTTGTATGGAATAATTGTTAAGTGTACATGTCTAGCGGGCAGATGTCATGTGACCTTGACCTCATTTTCATGGTTCAGTGGTCAAAGTTAAGTTTTTGAGTTTTGGTCTTTTTATCTAATGCTATATGCCATAGGTCAACTATATTTGGTGTATGGAAATATTTTATGATCTTTATGTCAGTTGAGCAGGTTTTATTTAACCGTGACCTCATTTTCATGGTTCATTGCACAGTGTTAAGTTTTTGTGTTTTGGTCTATTTTTCTTAAACTATAGGTAATGTGTCAACTATATATGTTGTATAGAAGCATTGTTAGCTGTACCTGTCTGCCTGGCATGATTCATCTGACCTGGACCTCTTTTTCAAGGTTCATTGGTCTTTGTTTAGTTATCTTGGTTAATGTTAAGTTTATGTGACATTTGTAATAAAGCTTAGCTTTATACTTAGGACTATCAACATAATATCAATGATTAGTGTAGAAGGCGAGACATTTCAGCATGTCCACATTTGTGATGAAGTTAAAGTAACATCAACTTGAAACTTAGTACACATGTTCCCTATGATATGATCTTTCTAATTTTAATTCCAAATTAAAGTTTTGACCCCAATTTCACGGTCCACTGAACATAGAAAATGATAGTGGGAGTGGGGCATCCGTGTACTATGGACACATTCTTGTTTCTTTATAAAGTTGTTTTGAAGTGACCCTCATTGACAATTTCTAGACATAGGTCAAGTGTCAGGCTGCTTTATCTGTTTTATATTTCTTTTAAATGTTCATTGGGATAGATGTGTTCAACATAGTCACCAAATTTGCATTATTTAGTAATAGGACATCATCTATTTAGCACAAAGTAAAGTTAAAGGATAATGCCAGCTAATTTTCATTCTTTCTTAATAAATAAGCTCCTGTATGATGTTGTCCTTGCATTAAGGAAAAACATGTTGGCAAGAAGTGGGACACAGTTGGTTCCTATGGGAATGTCCATAGTTTGTTAATAAAACATGTCCCCTGAAAGTAACAAATATGCTATCAAGTCATGTATAAGTTTTTATCAAACAACCTAATTTCAATTACCAGTAACTCAATTCAGACTCCCATCTCTATCCTTTAGTTAAGTTGACCAGTTGTAGAAAAAATGGTATTTCTATATTTTGTGAATGGTGTAAGTGCTTAATAATACTCAAGCAACTGTACAAATGGGTTACAAAATTAATAAAAATTGGAGGATGAAAAAATGTTCCTGCATTAAATATTAATTTATTTTTATTATTTAGAATAATTACAGTTAGTCTAAGTATCATTCAAAATTACCTCTACTGTTATGAGTATACATTTCTTTTAAAACAGCAAAGGGATATGGAAGAGAACAATGCATCTTTTCTCCAACCCATTCGTAAAATTGAAGCTAAAAGGAAAACTGAAAAGTTTAAGCTACAACATCAAGATCACACAAAGAGCCCTGATAGTGAACCAAAATCAACAACTGAAGCAGAAAGTATTTCATCAAATCCAGAGGTGAAACCGTTTCATTTACAACCAATCAGAACAATTGCAAAACAGAAAAAAGTAAATTTGAATCAGAATAAGGGTACATCTGCACAAGCTATGTCATTTAGTAGATATGATATTGGCCAATACAAGAAGAAAAGAGACAATGAAACTTGACCTTTTTATATGTGTTTGTTTTATTTTATACTAGATGGAAAACTTTTCTTTATTAATACACTATGTACATAATTTTGATTTTTTAAATCGAATTAAGTTTTAAGACTTTTGGTTTTAATCCTAACTGGAACAAAGTTTTGTTGCCATCTGTTTGTTTGTATCGTCATTGAAGGTTAACTGTAAAACAATGCTCGTCATTAGAAAAGAATGCTCGAAAAGCAAGAAAATTTACACCAAATTTATATATTCATCTATAACTTTGACTTTTTCACTTAGTATCAATTTTAGCAAAGACAGCATACACTAATTGCAGTGCACATTTTTAAACCAGGTTCAAAATTTTACAAACTCTTGATATCTAGAGAACAACTCTTTTCTCAAGAAGCAACACAGACAAGCATTAAGTTATTATTAGCATACATGTAATTTGACATCCTATGCTTTTAAATGTTTCTACCAGTATTTCATCTTAATCTCATTTTCATATTTGAGCAAAATAATTGTAATCATTTATTAATAAACTTATTATCATACAAAAGTTTTCTCTTTATAATGTCATTAATTAAAATTATTCAAAAAATATAAAAAAAATGAAGCAGTGTTATAAAATATGAATGAATAGACATGTTGGATACATGTAAATGCGACAATGAAAAAAAACCCTCATATAGCAGATTTTTTGTCACTTGGCCAATAAGATTGAGATACAATTGTCTAATGTCAAGCTGCATTTATTATATGCATACTCGAGAAAAGAACATGACTGTGCTAGTTTACAAGGCACTAGTCTGAATGATGACATGTCAGCCTACCTAAAGACATTATTCTACCTGAGCCGACCAGCCTTTTCTCTTACTCTATAATTCCCTGTGCTTATTGGATGATTAACAAATACTAAGTACTAAACAGAGGCGGATTCAGAGGGTTTTCCAGGGGGCCTGGGTACTTCCTTTTGTTAGAAAAATTTGGTTGATTATGTAGGGAATCACTGAAGCATGACTGGAGCGGTCCCCCTCTTAGGCAGTCAGTGGGCCCCCACTTATAAAATTTCTGTATCTGCCACTGCTAAATAATGTTTGATGATAATGACAATGACGACAAGACGGAGGAGGATCAGGATAAGGTTGATGATCGATTGGTATTCAATGTTCAATGATGTTTATTACATGTATACTCTGGGAAAACCATGTGCTAAGTTACAATATACTAATCTGAATGATGAAATGTCTGATAATATTCTACCTGAGCTGACCAGTCTTTGCCCCCTACTTTTAATTTTTTTTTTTGAAGATGTTTGAAGGCATAATGAATATATATGTTACAATGTATTTCACAGCAACTTGTTTCAATAATTAAGAAGTGCATCATATAGCGTCAATTTACCAAAGAACAAATTGCATACTTCTATCACTAGATGGGCAGAAATCTCTTACCTTTCTTGAGCATATTACATTATCCCAAATTTCATGCAGTGCTGCAAATGCATGCTGCCGAAGCTTAGAATAGTACATGATATGAAAATTTAAGCAAAATATCCCTACCCCATTATATTTTTTTTATAATTTTAAACATACAAAACATTAACTGAAGTGGTACTCTCATTGATATGCAACCACAATTCTTTAACAGAGGTTAAACCCTATTTTAATTCTTTTTTTCTTAGACTTTTATACACTTTTTATCATTGCTCTCCGATTCTCAGATAATATGACTTGAAGCGAATCTAAACCATGATAGATTATTATTTTTACATAAGACTGGTGGTAACACGTGTTTTTCACGCCTGGTCAGCACAGGCTAGTCTGCGCTAAACCAGGACTGAATACACAAAGCATCTTGAACATACCAAGCAGTATCAGAATACCATCACATACATCAATCAAAATGGTGAATACTAAACCTCTTCACCTGGAAATAACAACTGTTGATATAAGTACAATACCACCATGAATGTAATCAACATCGTATTACTAACAAGCTTGCTGTACAACATTGGAACAAACTTAACAACCTGTAAAACATGGGGACATCAACAACTACTCACCTGTGAACTAAATAAAAACATGTCAACAACAGGCAGAAAACCAATCACATTTACAACAACATTAACTGTGAAACAACATCTCTCACTTGTATTGCTTATACTAGGATGCGATATAGAAGTAAACTCTGGCCTAGGGGGAAATAACGGAGCATATACCTATGTGGATTATGCGACCACCCAGTAACATTGAACTGCGATGAATGTGACATACGGCACCATATATGATGTATTGAACTTTGTGAACTTCTCCATAGATCATCCCACAAGGGTCACTGGGAAATAGAAATATGGTCACTACAGGTTTTATTCCGACCGCCAGTAAAACCCTTGTCAAAGTGAGGCGTCCGTCTGTATAAATGTGTCATCTTTTATCTTTAGCAGCTCCGAACTGAACACATCAAATTACTATGAACCACATGCACACATGATATCTCATTCGAACATTTGTCAGAAAATTCGACCCTTTAAAGACCAGCAGCCCACGACTGAAATCACAATCCTTAACAATTTACAAATAATTCCAAAAATTACAGTAACAAAAGTAGAACACACAGCAATAATGTATTTAACTTGAACAGAAAAAGGAACTTGAGAATACCAACTGTCAATTGCCGAAGTATAAAAGACAAGACCTCGCTCGGAATCTAAAGCAGCCATTATTTACACCAAACGTGTTATCAACTGTGGAACAAAGGCCTGGATCAAAGGAAAAAAACAGCAATAAAGAAGCTATCAAATCCAGTGAAGTATTCCCATATTGCTACAACGTCTACAGAAACGACAGGGGAACACTTGGAGGGGGAGTCTTTATCTTAGTCCATCATATCAGTTGAACATTCTAGTCTAGTCACCAATTGTGAGATAGAATGGATAAACATACACCTTAAAGACAAAAAAGAGCTGCTTATCGAGTCATTTTACATGCCACATAGAAACATGAAATGCCTTGACGAACTAGAAAAATTCTTACAAATGATAGCAAATACAAACACCAACATCGTGCTAACTGGAAATTTAAAGTCATATGAAACCTCAAATTAAAAAAAAATGTTTTTTTATAACTAAATGGATAGTTTTCATTATACAACTTATGTACATATACTTTTTTCTGAGGAAAATTCTTTAATTGTCCACATTTAGAAGAAGTTTGTTTATTTTTAATTGCTTGCTTCCAGGAAGCAATTCGCCGACATATTTTTCCGTATGCATAGTGACCTGAGCGTGACCCTCCTCGTAAAAATCCGATGATCGCAATACGCATGCATCTGTCATTAAAATCAACAATTATCTGATTGTACATGTTAAACACGTGCTCAATACCCATGCTTTTTGTTATTTGTTTACTATAAGGTGACAATCGGTAAACTTCGGCTTCAAAACACGGCATTTAATGAGCAGCCATATTTGTTAAATCATAACAGATAGACAGAAAAAAAATTGACGATTATACGATATATTTGCGTAAAAATGATAAAATCGTGCACAGAGGACTAAGTTTATGATATATACATGTATTGTTTCAAGAATTGGATAAACATTATTTTTCACCACTCGCTCGTTTCATATGACTTTAAACTGCTGTGATATAAACTGAGAATAAATGTCACCACCAAATAACTCAAGTGACAAGGAGATTAAGAAGTTAAAAAGTCTAAATAAAGTTCGAAGTTGAAGAGCATTGAGAACCACACTTCCTAAAAGTTTTGCCAAATACAGCTAAGGTTATCTATTCCTGAGGTAAAAAAGCCTTAGTATTTCAAAAATTTAAAGTTAATTTATAAATATGACCATATCAATGATAACTCGTGTCAGCACAGAAGTGCTGACTACTGAGCTGGTGATACCCTCGGGGATTTAAAACTCCACCAGCAGTGGCATCGACACAGTGGTTGTAAATAAACACATCATACATACCAGGATAAAATTTTGTATTTACGCCAGACGCCCGTTTCGTTTATCAGTGACGCTCAAATCAGAAAAAAGTTTAAAAGGCCAAATAAAGTATTAATTATATATAGGAAGATGTGGTGTGAGTGCCAATGAGACAACTCTCCATCCAAATAACAATTGATAAAAGTAAACCATTATAGGTCAATGTACGGCCTTTAACACGGAGACTTAGCTCACACCGAACAACAAGCTATAAAGGGCCCCAAAATTACTAGTGTAAAACCAACGGTCTAATCTATAGGAATTTTCGCCGTGACGTCACGAAATCACGTGACTTCCGACTGGTTGGCAAGAAAGTTGTTTACATTGTAAGGCCGATCATAATGAGATTAACGGTTAATTACGATGGTTGTGTCTTGTTGTGTAATCAAATGTACAACAATATTTAATAATGGTGACCCTAAAAGCTTTTACCGAGTACCAAAAAAGCCTGACACACACAGACAACTTTGGATTTCAGCTATTAAGCGAGAAGGCCCTGAAGGGAAGCCCTGTGTGCCTGCAGACCATGATAGGGTTTGCTATCGACATTTCATAACTGGTAAGCTACTTTTTCTTTTTATCATTGCCGTAGAGAATATTTAATTTTCAATATGTCCTGAAAGATTTTCCTTTTGGGTACATAAATGCCGTTGAAGCCGGTTATTTTGATGAAAAGGTGGGTGGGGGGAGGGGGGTAGAAAGGGGCTTTGATAAAGAACTGATGATAAAGAAAACCAATTTAACATGCATTTTCATCTGTCTCTGAATTTTTCATGGCTAGCTTTTGTGAGTAACAAGTGACACAGCCAAGAATACATACTATTTACTTAACATAGTCTCAAAACACTTCCTTAGGTTGATTTTAAATGTCTCTTTTTTACACTACATGCATATGTGTACTTTTTTCATTTTATAAAGTTTAATTTAATGAGTATTTTCATTTTGTTTGTAACGCATATGCCTGCTTAGGGTTATAACTTGTGATTACATGTATTATATTCCATTTCAGGTCAGAAGAGCAATGATAAGACAAATCCTGACTATGTCCCATCCATCCACATGGGGGGATATGAGGGCACAACAACAAATGGACAGTTACGTGCAGCCCGCTTTGAGAGATTTCAAAAGAGAGAGGCTGATAAAGATCAACAAGAGGCAGCATCAGTACTTCTGGACATATCAGAAAACCTTCCACCACCTACATGTATAGAGAAAACAGATGGTAATTTATTTATGATTTGTATTGCATTTTTTACTAAATAATTTTTATAATTGATAATTACCAATTAATCAATGTGCGAGAACATTCCTTTTATGAGCTTGTTGTGTACATAGTAAATCTCACTTATTTTGATTAATGCAATTATAAATTTGTTGAACTGTGTTAATAAGAAGACCTTTACCAAGTCAAAGTATTCCAATTAAATTATTACATCAATTTGTATTTTATGAGACTCATTAGACTATACTTAATCATCACAGTGATTTGGGTATTGAAATGATTAAAATCTTGCTTTGTCTTATTTGCATAATTTATTTATAATAAAGATGGTGAAATGTTTTGTTATATTAGATATTGAGTGTGATGTATTGAAATTGTGATGTACATTTAGAATTTTTATGTTCTTGTAAGTGAAATTTTCATACTGTCTTTTTTTCATTGTCATTTATTTGATTTTTTTAATTTTCAGATTTACATGGTCCATGCATCAAGAAAATAGCAGCCTTTCGTATTGAAAATGAGCTTCATGAAAAGCTTGGCAGGTTACAAGCATCAAATATTACGCTAAGAAAAGAAGTTACTGACTCCAGGTTTGGTGACCAAGCAATATCCAGTGACCGTAAAACACTATTTTACACAGGTGTGCCAAATAAAGCCATTTTCATGTGGTTAGTTTCATTTTGCCTAACAATATTACCATCCAGCAAATTGATGTCTTCGTCAAATATTTTATTGTGTATTTTAATGAAGCTGAGACTGAACATTCAACACCAAGATATAGCTTATCGGTTCAAGGTGTCAGTCACTACTGTATCCGATATATTTAACAAAGGTATTCCAAAACTTGCTGAAAAACTGTCATTTCTAGTGCAGTGGCCTGATAAAGACAATCTCATTAAGAACATGCCCATAGTATTTAAACGTTCATATCCAAGGTGCATTAGCATCATAGACTGTTTCGAAGTATTCATCCAAAGACCAGCAAATTTAACAGCAAGGGCACAAACCTGGTCGAATTATAAACATCACAACACCATCAAGTTTTTAGTGTCCATAAAACCTACCGGTGCAATATCATTTGTGTCAAAAGCCTTTGGAGGTAGAACATCAGACAAAGTTATAACTCAGCGAAGTGGTTTTTTGGATAAATTAGAGCATGGGGACCAAGTTCTAGCCGACCGAGGTTTTTTAATTGCAGAGGAGTTAGCTAGTCGCCATGCATCATTAGTAATTCCTGCTTTCACTAAAGGTAAATCCCAACTTAGTGCAAAAGAAGTAGAACAGACAAGAGAAATTGCCCATGTGCGCATTCATGTGGAGAGGGCAATTGAACAGTTAAAAAACTTCAACATTTTAAGTAGTAATATGAGCATTTATTTGGTGCCTCATTCAGACAGTACTGTTACATTATGTTCAGCAGTGTGTAATTTACATCCTAAACTTGTGTCTTGATTTACTGATTGTACTTTTGATATATAAATGAAAAAGAAAAATACATATTATATACTTTATGTAAACATTTCAAAGCAGTTACTATTTCAATATTGATATGGAATAACCGAAAGTACAAATTTAGTATGAAATAAAAAAGAATTGGTTAAATAAAACAATAGTTTTGATATATGTACATTGAAAAAAGTTTACCCTTCTCAAGAAATGATACATGTATACCATGTTGCCATTACACTAGAACTGTGCAATGTGAACTTTATTAAAAATGTACATGTATTATGATAAAATAAATGATGTTTATTTATTATTGGTCTTTATCTTTCTTGTTAAGTTTTATCACAATAAATCTTGCAAGCAGTAATGAGACAATATGTGTACAGAAAAAACCCCACAAAATACATTGGTTACAACCATTAGCATTAATCTTTACATAACAAAGTCAAAATAACACAATGTTCAGTACAAGTCTATTCACTGCAGCTCAAACAATACCACTTTCCCTTTGGCTTTCGTCGGATATTTACACATTTATAGTGAAACCACTGATACGGACACTCAGATTTGTCGCACTTGATCATTCTGTCGTATTCTGGTTCGGCACATAAACACCATGTCTCTTTTTCGTTGTTGTTTTCTTCTGGTGGTTGTGTTGAGGCTTGTTGTTGGTTTTCCAGCTGTCTGGTGACTAACTCCCTTATTGCATACGTCTTCACAAAGAGTTCACATTTGCTTATTAAGGCATGACAAAAGTTCACATCAATGGGCACTCTTACTATACTGGGTGAAGGCTTACACTTAGTGTAGACAACAAAGTCACAAAATGTCAGTTGGAGGATGAACATCTGGAATTGAACCTGTGTGTAGTATCTGTGGTTGGTCTTGAGGTGAAGAGACTTGTCCAAACAAAAGTCTTTATCAGATGATGCAGCTTCCATAACAGTAATGTCTTTATGCTTATATGGGCACTTAATCTCAATTAGTCCTTTACCACAACACTGACAGTTGGTAATGCCATCGGGACTGGCTCCCAAGAATGGGTGTTGATTGTTAATAGTAAAACCTGACAAATTACATTCAAAATCAATGTGTTGTGTGCTTTGGTTGGTGATATAGGCTTGTCTGCATTCTTCTTCATGGTCGACTCCCCACTTGACAGCAGCTTTTTTTGGACAGGTCATATGATGAATACCCAACAATGCGCTTTACTAAAACGTCAGGTGATGTGGTGTCTCTGCGTGTCCAAACGTCATGGGCCTTAGATGCTGTAACACGCCCCATACGGTGTTGAAACCATAGTGGGCTAATGGCTTGGTTCCTTGCAATTGTTGCGGCTTCTAAATTTGTAGCTTGGTAGTCTGAACACAAGTAGCCGGAGAAAATGTCTTTGCAATGACTGTCAATGTTGATGTCTGAAATGTCTGGATCTTGTAGTGATTGCATTAGCTTAGGATACTTTTCTGTGTAAGTTGCTACTGGTTGACTCTCTACAATCTGTGAGGGTGCTGTCACTGATGTAAAAAATGCAGCATTTGGTACCAGAGCATATAGTTCATCAAGGACTTCAGGTTGAGGAAGAAAAGATGAGCCATCTGCTTGAATGGAGACAACTTCTTTGGTTCTTTTGCCTTTGATTTTGTCACAAATCTCTGTCACTGTAGCAGGTATCACCTGAAAGATTAAAATAAATGATAAGTATTTAAGATCAAATAGCTTAGAAAAGAGAAATATTTTTCATTATTCACATCATACATTGTAACTGACTCACACACTGTTTATAATTGTTAGGAAAATATGGTCTGGGATGGAGGCCCATCACACCTTATTTTTTGTATACAACTTATTTTGATTCATAATGGCGGAATGCTTTTAAATATATAATTATGATTTCTAGTAAAAAAAAGTATTATACATTTCTTATTTGCTTTTAATTCCTTTATTCAAAGAATAATAATGCTATATGCCTTACAGCATGAAATCTTTTTATGTTTACTTTCTATTAGTAATTCTAGATTAATTAAGCATGCTTGTGCACAAACATATATATATATTATATTTAATAAAAAAAAAAAATACTATTAATCTAACTTACCCTGCCATGCATGTACAGTGTGCACAATACACTGACGCACTGGCTTTATCTAAGTAGACCCAGGGTTGATGTGGCTTTTCCCTGGCACGTTGAGATGGCGTCACTTTGGCTTTAATGGCAATAAAAGGTGAGTCATCAGATACTTGATGTGTAAGCACAACCTGTACATGTCCACTAACAACAAAACTGGAAAAAAATTAAAGGATATAAATAATTTTACATCAACAAAAAATAAAATATTGTTGCAAAATTATTATAATTTTGGTAGGACTGCCTCCTCAAAGTAAGAACAACATAAATTATTTTAAATCATTTTAAATGTGATTTGTTTTTTTCAATAAAAGGTTAATGTACATTTTTTGACTTGATATATAAATGTACTTGTAATATGTGTATTGTAAATGAATGAAATAATTAAACCTATGATAAATTATAATGTTTGGAGTAAATTTCATATTTTTTATCTTAATCACATTTTAGCTTGGTCTTATATAAGAAATATTCTCATACCTCATTATTAAATTGATTAACTTGTATTTCATTCAAAGATTTACCTGTACAGGTAAGCAATATTGTAAATCACCATATATGGATATCACGTGGGGTAAACAATCTCATTTGAACTATGCAAATGGCTACCTGTGAACCATGAACTTTGAAGGGTAATTACAAATTTACATGTAAATACTGTCGGTAAAAGTCTTTTAAAATGATAATTAAAAATATTAATGAGGAAACAATAGTTACTTGTATGCCTCTAATGACTTGTAGGCCTTCATTGAGTCTTTTGTGTAGATGGAAGGTGTGTCAATCAAATACCCATAAATATCATCGAAGGTCAAATTAGGCCAGGTGCATGGGTTTGTGCTCCATTTATCGGTCAAAACATAAGGATCTGGTAATGATTTTGTGCCGTAAGCGTATAAAAGCTTAGTCTGGTATCTCTGTTTAGCGTCTGGTGTTAAGGAGTTTACATAAGACGAGTATAACTGCTCAGGTGAGATAGAATTACTATTGTCTGCCATTACGATTTTTATGAATGGTTCTTGCCAACCAATTTCGTGCGCATGACAAAAAATGCGTCACTTCCTGTTTTGTCGAAAATTCCTTATAGGAAAACGAGAAACGAGAAACACGTATAATTACATAATCAAACGATATTAAGTTGTAGTATTGAGGTCGTCGATTCCTTAAAGTTTTGCCAAATACAGCTAAGGATATTTTTTCGACCAGTGGTGTGAATAAACTCAACATAGATACAAGAAATAACTGCATCCTTCCAACTCGCTCAAATCCATCCAAACCTTCAGACCATGAAATGATACTTAACGATTTTTTTTCGATTTTTTTAATGGCGGGGAATAAAATTGAAAAGTTCTTAATAACGTTCCTTTCAAATATTTTCAGAACCGATGTTGCTGTGCAGTATCCAATATAAAGTTTACCTTACTGGTGACGTATTTGTTAAACGTTATTTTAGGAACCTTTTAAAGTAGGAAACTATTGTTCAAATTTAAACAAAAAAAACATTAAATCAATGAACTAATTTCTTTTTTTGAATTTAACATTTTTAGTTTCTGTTTTTTTTCTTCAAGCAAATGTTTTTGAATCTACCTTTCAAATTATAGTTTTGTCAAGATAGTTCAGTTGTACATCAAACTTGATTTTATTTTGCGTTTGTTATTTTCGATTTAAAAAGAAGAAAAAAACTTCTATCTTTTAAGATAAACAAGAAGGCAACATCTACATTTAATCGCTTAAAGTCGATAGTACTCTTCACGGGAGAAAAGTACACTGTAGGTTGTATTTCAAATGTTAATTTACTTCCTGTTAGTCTGCCTTCGTGGTTACAACATCTGCTACATGTATATTATAATTCCTTCGTGGTTACAACATCTGCTACATGTATATTATAATTCGTTGCGTATGCTGGCAGTTAAGTGTTCAGTTTTACTTTAAATGTATACGTATTCACATACAAACTCCATGGTGAAACTCAATGCTGTGTTATTGGTTGTGTTTGCTTTTTTGTTGAGTTGTCAAATTGTCGAAGGTAAGTTAACATGGTTAAGTTAAACTTTATTCTAAGGCTGGGTCTGCATCGATGGTTCGAGAGCATTATAGTTTTCATTTTGTCCATCCGTCTGTTTGTTCGTCACAAATAATTGAAAAGAAATCTGAATGTTTAAAGAAAACTCTGTTTGTTACAGGATGTCAATCAAAATTGAAATATAAGGATAAAACCCATGTTTTGACTATTTTATTTATTATGCCTGTTTAGTTCACGCATCATTGTAAAAATAACGGAATTTGATAAGACTGTCATCAAAGGGAGAGGTTTAGCGCAATAAAACCAGGTTTAATCCAACATGTTCTACATTTGAAAATGCCTGTACCAAGTCAGGAATATGACAGTTCTTGTCCATTCGTTTTTGATGTGTTTTGTCATTTGATTTTGCCATGTGATTATGTACTTTCCGATTGGATTTTCCTCTGAGTT
This sequence comes from Mytilus galloprovincialis, assembly GCF_965363235.1. NCBI lineage: Eukaryota > Metazoa > Mollusca > Bivalvia > Mytilida > Mytilidae > Mytilus > Mytilus galloprovincialis. The sequence goes on along the minus strand of NC_134850.1, from coordinate 37,657,722 downwards.
CAGTATTTTTGTGATTTTACTTTTTTCAAATTGTGGAATTTGAAAAAATATGGTGAATTCATAACGTTTTTCAAATATTGAGAAAGATCTTTCTGTGTGTGGTTTCTGTCAAAAATTTATTGATATGCGTAGTGTGATATATTTAAATTGACCCTCAGTCAGTAGATTAGAGATTTACAAATTGCATAAATTGATTAGCAAAATACACATGAAAATAAAAAAAAATGACAAGCAATAGTCCTCCATTAACTTTTTAAAATTATAACCCAGCTGATATTTTAAAGCAAAATGATGTAGCAATGACTTCTCGTAGTTCAGTTTTTTTGTAATTTTTCTATTTGATATTTGTCTATCCTATTAAAAAAAATTGATGAAAAACTGCTTAATAGACAAATCGTTATTTTACTAAAGAATTATCATACTAGAAACAACTATACTATGGTTTTAATTTTTATTCATAAAATATTCGTTGTAGCAAACTTTTTTTGTTTTCTTTGTTATTGTTTCATTTCAAAACATTCATTTTGTTTTCATTATTTTTTTGTTCAACCATTCCACTATATAAGAGTTCAGTGCATAAATTAGTCTATCTACTAGACATTTTCATTCATTTTTAAAGAAAACAATTTTGCAATTTGTTCTCCAAGGATCTTTCCATGGTTTTTTTTATTGGAGGGAGCGATGTAAATGGATTATTTACGCCAGACGCGCGTTTCGTTTATCAGTGACGCTCAAATCCAAAAAAGTTTAAAAGGTAAAATAAAGTATAAAGTTGAAGAGTATTGAGGTCGCAAATTCCTAAAAGTTTTGCCAAATACAGCTAAGGTTATCTATTCGACCAGTGGTGTAAATAAACTCATCATAGATACCCGAAATAACTGCATCCTTCCAACTCGCTCAAATATATGAACAACCAACAAGAGAAGACAGCCTCCTTGAAATAGTACTTACCACAAAGCCATCACTTGTCAAAACATCCAAACCTTCACCTAGCATATCAGACCATGAAATGAAACTTAACGATTTTTTTCGATTTTTTTAATGGCGGGGAATAAAATTGAAAAGTTCCTAAATTTTTTTAATGCTGGCAATTCTTACTCTTTTATGTAGTTAGAATACACCAATAAGTAGTTTGTATGTATTTAACTTGGTGGAAAAGATATATTGAAAATTTTACTTTGCCATGGTATTTTGACCCCCTACCATGGTATATTGAACCCCTTGCTCTAGACCTTAAATTTCAAAAATTCTGGCAATTCATACTCTTTTATGTAGTTAGAATTCACCATTAGGTAGTTTGTATGTATTAAACTTGCCGGAAAAGATATATTGAAAATTTTACTTTGCCATGGTATCTTGACCCCCTACCATGATATATTGAACCCCCTGCTCTAAAACTGTAATTTTACAAAATTCTGGTAATTCTCACTCTTTTATGTAGTTAGAATACACCAAAAAGTAGTTTGTATGTATTAAACTTGCTGGAAAGATATTTTGAAAATTTTACTTAGCCATGGTATTTTGACCCCCCTGCGTTATATTGAACCCCTATAGAGACCTTTTATTTCCAAAATTCTGGCAATTCTAACTCCTTTCCATTTTAATTATACTCAAATAAGTAGTTTGCATATATTTTCCATATACATTCATAATCATTAGACAGATTAGCGTACAAAAAATTTATAACATTCTGAATTAGAAAAAAATACATCAAAAGACACACTACAATCAGTATTGTCTTCTTGATGATCATGAACACCAAGGTGTTTGACATATAAATAATCATAATATAAAAGAGAAAAGAGAAAAGGAGAAAAAAATAACAATGAAGAAACTTATTTTATCATGTTTATCGATCTTGTATTTTCATTGTGTCATGTTCAAATTTTTTCGTTCTGTGTATTTTTTCTTGTTTTTGATAATAATATGTCTTTTGGTTGAGTTGAGCCATTTAAATTGATATTTTATAGTGTGTTTTTATATGTTGTGAAGTAACACCATAGTTACAGGTTAATGTGAAGGTTCGTATCTGTTAAAACGTGTATACCCGTTGCATTAGAGGAACCTGATGTCCAGTCGTTGTTGTTTGTTGTTTTGGTTCAGGAGCGGTTCTCGTTTCACGTTTTTCTATAGATTAGACCGTTGGTTTTCCTGTTTGAATTGCTTAACACTAATTATTTTGGGGCCCTTTACAGGTTGTTGTTCAGTGTGAACAAAGGCTCCACATTTATGACCATACTTTGACCTATAATGGTATTCTTTTACAAATTGTGACTTGGATGGAGAGTTGTATCATTGGCACTCATACCACATCTTTTTTTTTTTTTAAATGTTCATTTGAATCTTAATTATGTTCTTGTTTCATTGCTTTACGTCTATGGCTTTATATCAGTTGTTTTTGTGCATTTAAGCAATATTTTGAGTTGAGCCAATTACAGTTCGTTTTAATGTTATGCTGCTAAACCACTGTCATCAGAACAAACTGGTTTTTTTATATATATTAGTTGTAATTGGCATTGGTTAATGTAGCACCATTAATGGTTAAAGGGGCCAACTCCCCCTATTTCTTTTTCACTTATTCAATGTTATGCCCCATATCTCAAAATATTCATATTTGTAATCAAAATAAACAATACTTGAGACATCACATTAAATAAAACATTGAATGCAGAGTATAGTTAATCACAGTGGAATGATTGAAGTCTTTTTCTTCCTAAAATTTAGTTCTGAGGATTTCTCACTATTAATTTTAAATTGTAGTGCAAGACATTTAAGTTAACTACACTGTGTCATATTTAAGTTCTATTGATCTATTCCAAGCAACACGGTACTCAAACGCTTTCAATTCAACGATTAAGAATTCAGCACAAAGAGAAAAGTGACGTAACAAATAAAAGTGTCTTTTTTTCATTGTTTCTGGTTTTACACTTTCTTGAAAATTAATTAAGGACATGCTTGTAGGGGTAAATTCAGTAAATAAATATACGTCATCAGGGACCGCCCATTAGGGGGAGAGCTTTCTGTCTAAAAGTGAAGTCATGTGCTCTTCTGATTGGTAGATAATGTTTGTAATAAATATTTTTTGGTAGATGGATCAAAACTAGAGTTGAAAAAAAAAAAAAAAAAAATGCTGAATGTACTAATTTTTTTCCCTACAGGGTTGAAAAGTAATGGGGGTCAGTATAGGAATACAGTGCGAATCTACATTGTTTGTAAACAAGGCCATGTGAATGCCCAAAAATGCCGCATGACCCTATGTTTTTATTGTTACAAAGATATGACTACATTTGTACTTTCATGAATGATATATGAAAGTTTTTAATTTCTAAAGGTAAATCAGGTATAAATTTATTTCCACACATAGATTAGCATTAAAGTCAATGGGAGATTTTTTTACCGAATTTACCCCTGTAAGAAGCGAAATATTATGGAACTAAAGTCATCTTTTTTATGCCCGTCTGTTCTGCTTCAGGTTAAGTTTTTGGTCGAGGAAGTTTTTGATGAAGTTGAAGTCCAATCAACTTGAAACTTAGCATACATGTTCTTTATGATATGATCTTTCTAATTGTACTGCCAAATTAGAGATCCCCCCCCCCATTTTCACGGTCCACTGAACATAGAAAATGATAGTGTGGATGGGGCAAAGGATACAGGTGCAGTATTATAATTCATATACATGATATATGCGCAAACATTAAAAACATGTTCTGTTATTAGATATTTATAAATTAATTGTACTTAAAGTTGCCCTAGCTGTCAAATTCATGTTCATCGATTTGACTCAAATTGTCATGTTTTATTTATAACAATGTAAAACATTTATCCAAATTATAAGAAGTTTAAAATAAACAATTTACAGGTTATGGGCTCGGCAATATGTAGCATCGATTCGTGTGTATTTTAGTCTAGACGCTATACAATTAACTATCGAGTTGAACTCCGAAGACCTCCGATAGTCATATAAGCGATAAAAACATAAAAATATATAAATGAATAGATAGCAAACTCGCGCAACTGAATTTTTTAAGGGTGGTTCAAATTCCTATTATATATTAAAGATATATGTTAATCATCGTTTTGACCTGTATTCAAGTGTGTTTTTTGTTGATCGATTAGGTCAATCAAATGATTTACCTTTGTCTAACTTTCAATGTTGATTTTTCTTTTCCATCAAATAACTAATCACGCACAATGCATGCATTATCCATGTCTACCTAAGGGGTTACATTGAAGTTCACATGAATACAGATTCACTGAAGTCGAAATATTCACATGCAAGTAAATAATTCATCACTAATGTTTCTTAGCATGTTTGACAAAATTGAACCATACTGGCTGCTAAAAGCGAATTATCATTTCACTATTTGACTTTCATGAATGATTGAACAAAACTAGAATCGTTTTTTAGATTATTTTTTTATATCTTGTAGCTATAGTGGATCTTTAACTAAATGTACCTATATGTATTTTGTCATGCCGATAAAGAAGTAATTAGCTGTGAAATAGTCTAAGACATAAACATAATTTATTATAAGGTTACTATTTATAACGCATACAAACTTGAAAAAGTTTAAAACCATGAATAATGTTATTTAACAATTTATTGTCAAGCACACCTTTTAACATCAACTGAATTTAATCAGGAGATCTGTAAAAAACATCTTAATTTTTTCAGGGATTTTGTAAAATCCCTAGTCAAAACAAGGGATATTACAAAATCATTGAATCTGCTAGGAATTTTACAAAATCACTGAATCTGCTAGGGATTTTACAAAATTACTGATTCTGCTATGGAATTTACAAAAAACATTTTTTTTCACAAATTCAATGAATAAATAAACATGTACAAACATTAAAGTACAACAACTAAAATTCAAGACATGTGCATCACTGAAAGATCATGTACATTAGCTTTTGATAGATTTTTGAAATAGAACATGTAGACTTTCAAATGATATTTTCTAAAAACAAAACAAGGTTTGTTCCTTTCTATTCATTTGGGAAACGTGGAAACAATGACATAATTCAAATGGATACCAAATTAATTCTCATGATAGGATTTTAAATAGAACATTAACAAGGTAATTAGGGTGAAAGCACGTGTCTTTGAATTTTTCTAGAGCTATCCTTCTGGAATATATACCGTTTCAATGAAACAGAACACACTATCTGATAAATGATTCGTAATTGGACAAATGATTGCCAAACCGTTTTGAAAATAGGGATATTCAATAAACATAACAAAGATTGTGTTTACATTACAAATTTTAAAATATCTATTTTTAGGCTGCACCTGTAAAACCCATTGTGATATTGACAATGAACGGAAGGATGCCAACGGGGTTTGTTGTCATAGTAAAGTGTGTTGTCTGCCTTGTACTGGTCAGTGTTCTATGTCATGTTAAACTTATATTTGTTTCTTACACACTTTTTGAGTTTCTGAATACATTAGTAAATGCGACATATTAAAAGAGTTTATAAAAATTATCTGTTATTGATTACATAATTGTTATATCAATTTGTTGATCTATCAAAATTTAAAAACAAAGTGTAGTCGCATTAAACATGTTAAAAAGGTCAAGACTGTCAATCTATATTTATTTCGTAACATGAAACTTAGTTTAAGCCCCACTCCCACTAGACCACGATCGCACCACGCTCACCGCGATCTAAAATAAATTTACATCGTGGTGAGGTCGCGGTATGAGCGGCATGAAAATGTAAATTTTCGTTGCTTTCACGATGCTACTACGTCCTCTCTACGCTTCTACAAAGATCCCGCTACGATTATATCACGTTCTCACCGCGCTTATTCTGCGACCTCACTACGCTTATCAAGATCTTTCTACGCTCTTCACGTTCTCACTACGACCATACCACGAGTTATCCGATTGCAACACGATCTTACTGCGATTATAACACGTTCTTACCACGTTTATACTACGTACATAGCGCGATCTTAATACGTTCTCAGCAAAAACATCAACATCGTGTTCCATATCAATACAGTTCAATTCCTTCTATTTCTGATTAAATCGTAGATTTCTCGGAAACAATACAGTCATGCCACTAAAATCTACCAGAACACGTGGGCATGGTGGTAGGAGTTGATGTAGAGGAAGAGGGAGCAAAGAAACGAGTCCTAATCTAACAGAGATGTCGGACCGACCAATACAGCCTAAATTACAACCTATTGCTGTCCATAAAGCTCAATGGCGATATTTTGTGAACGATAGCAGAGATGACATAGATGTATCAATATATATATATATAGGAAGATGTGGTATGAGTGCCAATGAGACAACTCTCCATCCAAGAAACAATTTATAAAAGTAAACCATTATAGGCCAAGGTACGGCCTTCAACACGGAGCCTTAGCTCACATCAATCATCACGTTATAAAGGACCCAACATATTACTAGTGTTAAACCATTTCAACGGGAAAACCAACGGTCTAATCTATATAAAAACGAGAAGCATGGTTGAGCCGTTAGAGCAAATGGATAATTACATTCAAACAAACAAAATCTAGGGAGCTTTTTTATATATTTAATGTGAAAATGACAATGAGAATGATGGTCGTAGTGTGAACGTAGTCAGGTCGTAAGAAGAGCGTGATGGAGACGGCAAGGGCGTGCTAGAATCGTACAATGGTCGTGAACAACGTGGTATAGTCGTAGTGGAAGCGTAGTTGGGTCGCAGTGAGAACGTGATGGTCGTAGTGAGGTCGGGATAACGTCGCTGTGCGATCGTAGCGCAGTATCTCCGAATAGAATCACGCTTACGCTACGCTCTCGCTACGATTTTACAGCGACCTTTGCGATCTTACTACGATCTTAGTGCGCTCTCACTACGCTTCTACTACGACCTGATTTCGCCACGACCGCACCACTATTGTTTTGAACATGTTCAAGTTGGCCACGCTCTTCACGATCTTGATACGACCTTACTGCGATCTACACGATCGCACTACGATCATTAAAATTTCCATTTTTTCACAGATCGTAGTGCGATCGTGGCCTAGTGGGACTGGAGTATTAAAGAAACCTCAAATTAAAAAAAAATTATGCATATGTTTTTTTATAACTAAATAGATAGTTTTCATTATACAGTTATGTACATATACTTTTTTCTGAGAAAAATTCTTTAATTTGTCCACATTTAGAAGAAGTTTACTTATTTTTAATTGCTCTCTTCCAGGAAGCAAATCGCCGACATTTTTCCGTATGCATAGTGACCTAAGCGTAACCCTCCTCGTAAAAATCCGGTGATCGCAATACGCATGGATCTGTCATTAGAATAAACAAATATCTGATTAAACATGTTAAACACGTGCTCAATACCCATGCTTTTTGTTATTTGTTTACTATAAGGTGACAATCGGTAAACTTCGGCTTCAAAACACGGCATTTAATGAGCAGCCATATTTGTTAAATCATAACAGACAGAGAGAACAAAAATTGACGATTATACGATATATTTGCGAAATAAAATGAGAAAATCGTGCACAGAGGACTTAGTTTATGATATGTACATGCATTGGTTCAAGAATTGGATAAACATTTTTTTCATCACTCACTCGTTTCTTGTGACTTTAACAGATAAGCGAGACAAACTAGTAGTCATTATTCTGAAGTTAATTGTAATTGAATATATTTAGATACACTTGAATGCACATCTCGTAATGGGAAATGTCAAGCTTCGTGTGGAGAAAACGAAATTGCTACAGATACTGCTTGCTGTAATGGATTAAAATGTTGTGAAATGCCACAGTGTACTAGTATGTAGGATCTAAGATATAATATCGTGTATTGGTTAAATGTTGTAAAATGTATACGGATCTAAAGTTGAATCTAAAATTGTCTTCTGAAATACAGGCGAAATATACCACAGTTGTATCCAAAACAAAGTGTATGTCTGAGTGCACTTTGTATTAATTGAGGAGCAGAAGAATCCTTTTTTAAAACGTCGGTATTAGGCTTTTATTTTTGCAAAAACTCAAAATTGGGCTTTTTTATCACGGTAATTCGAAATTAACTCTTACTGGTACTGAAGAATTAAAGATCAGGATCTGGTAAAGATTGAGGGTGAAGAACTCTATTTTCCCATCCTACTTTTCTCTTTAACAGTTTTGTAAAATATACATGATATATATAAGTAGATATAGGAAGATGTGGTGTGAGTGCCAATGAGACAACTCTACATCCAAATAACAATTTTTTAAAAGTAAACCATAATAGGTCAATGTACGGCCTTCAACACGGAGTCTTGGCTCACACCGAACAACAAGCTATAAAGGGCCCCAAAATTACCAGTGTAAAACAATTCAAACGGGAAAACCAACGGTCTAATCTATATAAAATTAAAAAAAAGAAACGAAAAACGAAAAACACGTATAAATTACATAAACAAACGGCAACTACTGTGCATCAGGACAGGTGCAAACATTTGCAGCGGTATTGAAGAAGACCTGTATTGTATGTCAGATTTGTTTTAACAGATGACAAAAACTGTAACTGTAAAACAGAATGTGACGGGACAATTGAAAGAGAAGATATAAATGGATCTTGTTGTGATAATTCGAAATGTTGTAAGCCTTGTACCGGTGAGTCATTATATCATTGAAAATAGTAAACTTTAAAACAAAATAAAAACATCAAAAATGTTTTCAACATGTACACTAATATTGAATATCTACGGTTATTTTTACTTTTTGTAAAGGAATATTAGTTTTAGATTTTAGATTCTTGGTTAATAGGAAACAACTTCTAGGGAGAACAACATGTATCCTTGCTTTCATTTACCAAGTACCACGAGTGAAGTGTATTGGACTTGATTAAGATCGGAATACAGCTGATATTTTAAGACACTAAACAGTCTAGGTCTATCAAATTATTGCTATGCATGTATACCAGGTATAATTAAACCTACCAGATAATTGACGTCAAGCACGTATTTGTAGTTTGTTTTATATACATGCTATATATATAAGACCTGCATTGTATGTCAGATTTGTTTTAACAGATGACAAAGACTGTAACTGTAAAACAGAGTGTGACGGGACAATTGAAAGAGAAGATATAGATGGATCCTGTTGTGATAATTTGAAATGTTGTAAGCCTTGTGCTGGTAAGTCATTATATCATTGAAACAGTAAAATTTATAACAAGAAAAAAAAATATTTTAACATGAATATCTGTGGTTATTTTTTTATTTTGTTTGTTTGCAAAGGAATCGATTTTTTTCAATTTTCGACATTTTATTCCAATTTTAGATTCTTGATTAATGGGGAAACAACATCTAGGTAAAACAACATGTATCCTTTCCTTCACAGATCCAGTAAAACGAGTGAAGGGTGTTGTACAGATTTAGATCTGATGAAAATTCTTGCCTCTTCTGAGTGATATTGGATTTACTAAATAACTACACAATGAGATCCACCAATTTAGATAAATATCAGCTGCATTTGGCTCGAAACAGGAGTAATAGCTCATCGAAGCTTTTATTACTCCTGTTACTTTGTCTCGTACAAAGTCAGCTGATATTTAAAGACACTAAACAGTTATTGTCTACATAATTGCTATTCATGTTTACCAGGTTTAATTGAACATACAAGGTACTGGATACTTTGACGTCAAGCACTTTTTTTTAAAAAACGATATTTGAAACCCTTGCATTACTATTTTATGATTTTTTTTGTTAACTTTCTAAAGATTTCTATCCGCACTCCAATCAGTAAAAACATGCTGCATTTCCATATGACAGAGCCAATTTTAAGCATTTTTATATCAAATTTAACTTTATATATATTTTGAAACATACTCATTGTTATCAAATATGTCTAGATACACTTCAATGCACATCTCGTAATGGGACATGTCAAGCTTCGTGTGGAGAAAACGAAAACGCTACAGACACTGCTTTATTTGTTTATTTGTTAAATATTGTAAAAAATGTATACGGGTAAGTTAGATCTAAAATTGTCTCCTACAATATAGCCGAAAGATTCAAAAGGAATACTCAAACTCATCAGTCGAAAAAAAACTGATACTGCCATGGCAAAAACAAACTGATATGGCCGTGGCAAAAACAAACAAACAAACGACTAAAATACAAATACAAACCTCACAATAGAACAGTAAAACAGAAACAGAACATTCTACAACAGTTGAAGTATAGTTATGTAACAAGTAACCTTCAAAATATTAATAAGTAACACCATGAAACCTTACTGGTTCATTCAAAGAATAATGTTTAAACATTACATGCTATCATAGTACAAGAGATAATGCAGAACAACAGAGAAACGAATGATAAGAAATATATATGTGAATGTTGTTAGCACTTGGAATTTGTTAAGAAGCCGGGTAATGTTTTCGGGACGTCGAGATAAGGTTTTTGCTTTTTTGGTAATTCAACATTAGGCCGTTATTTTTATTGGAAATCGGGATTTTCCTTATTCGGGACTAAAAATAAATGTTCGGGATCCGGTAAAGAACGGTTTATTTTTTTCCGGATTAATGGTTGATGTCTCATGCTACTTTTCTTTTTTATAGTTAATAATATAAATATAGGACCTGCATTTTATTTTAACAGATGACACAGATTGTAATTGTGAAACAAAATGTGATGGGGTAATTAAAGGAGAAGAGAGAGCTGGATCTTGTTGTGATAATTTGAAATGTTGTAAGCCTTGTACTGGTAAGTCATTATATCATTGAAAAAAGATGTATAACAAACAAATAAGTCACGAAACATATTTTAAACAAGTAATATTATTTGATCATTTAAAGTTATTTTTTACTTTTTGCTAGGGAATGCTAGCAGTAGTGTAATTTCTCAATTTTCTGACATGTTTTTCCAATTTTAGGCTTCTTGGTAAATTAAAATCAACACTTAGCTATAATAAACTGTATCCTTTCCTTCACAGAGCAAGCAGACACAAGTTTAGTGTATTGTGCAGGATTTAGGTCTGATAATGATTGTTTTACTTTGTCTTAGTGATATATCGATCAATCTTAATTTGTTTCGAAGAACTCATATTCTATTAAAAGTAGAACGAAATCAGTGATATATTTTTTAAGAAGATTAGTAGAAAGTGGTTTTTTTCTAGCACTTGGCATTACAGCTGCTGCGTATTTATTAGAAGAAACTTATAAATGACTATTGCCTCAATGGCATAGTTAGCCAAGTAGTTGCTGTTTCTCATACTTCTAGCGCTGTTACTCTTCGAGAGATTTTTTACTCTTAAATGCTAAAACGCGAAAACGGAAACCAGATGCATGCATATACATAGTTTCCATTTCGTGGTTTGACGGGTTTGAGGAAGACACTTGTCGCTAAATTCAAGAGAGTCCCCGCAATATGACCTTATGGTCAGGGGTGCCCGACAATTATACCTAAGAGTTGATAAAATATGTTGCCTACTACAAACAGGAGTTAACAACAAGTTATACACACACACGCACACACACCCAAACCCACACAGAGGCTGAAAAACAACTAAATGTTCTAAAAATTAAAGAACAGATGTTCCAAAATCAGAATGGTTACCTCGTACATACTTAATTAAATTTCGACACATAAGTGTGTTATTATTTTATATTTAACAGGAGTATGTGGGGGAAATTTCACAGAACTTATTGGAAGTTTTTCATCAACAAACTATCCATGCAACTATCCCATTAATCAAGACTGCTTTTATAGCATTAGCGTTCCTGTGGGTTATACCATTACGCTTACCTTCACAACGTTTTTGCTGGAAGTAGCAGACTTTGATTTTGTAGATGTATGTATTTAGAATATTTTCGATATATTAGATTTGATTTTACCTCAAAAAAATTTATGGGTCAAATTGCATTCTATGTTTTAAAACACACGCATTGCTTGTGATTGTACTACTCTTATTTGTGAAAGAAATTAGAAATGAATGAAAGGGGATGTTGATTAGATACAGTAAATACTGCCAGAGATCTGAACTCTCAATCTTATAACTTTATTCAGTACCAAAAAAAAATCTATTATTTTAATTGGTTGGATTCTGAGTGCAGTACGATAATCTTGCTCGACATGTTTAAGACTGCATGTCATTATACCAACAAAATTTAAATTCCTAAAAGACGAAATGCAAAGAAAATATAAAGTCAACCATAATTAAAATCCCGGACAAGAACAAGAAAACTCAGAGCAGGATCTGATAAGCCTTCCAGAGCACCTAATTTCACCCCCAGATTTTGTTGGGGTTCGTGTTGCTGGCCTTATTTATGTTATATCCCTGTATTTGACTGTCCCTCTGGTATCTTTCACCCCTTTTTTTTTTTTAGACTTTCTACTTTTGTAATCATGCCGTTAATTCACAAGTTCGATTTAAAATATATTTTTACTACTTTTAACGGTTGCTATTAGTAGATTAGATGAAATGTCGGTTGCATAGAGAATGTTAGCTATTTCTATTGTTTCTTATATTTATTACATTTATAACAAATCGAAGGTATATGACGGAGAAAGTGTAAACGATCCTTTATTGCTTCATCAAACCGGAGGACCGCTTGACGGAACAACAGCGCAATCGACGGCAAATAAGATGTTAGTTCGTTTCATATCTGACGATGGATTTGAGTGGCCAGGTTTCAATGCTAATTACATAGCAACCATTACAGGTATGCGCATTTTAAACTGCAATTAAATTAATCCATCATTTATGATAAGTTAAGGTGTTTTTGGAATCTAGTATTGTCTGGTTAGTGATAAGATTTTGAGAATGAAAGAACTGCTTTAAAAGGTATAACTTAACTATTGTTGTATCATTTCTGCTTTAAAGACTACATAGATATGTAAAAACTACACATTGTTCATAATTAAATAAATGAAGAATGTGTCCCTGGGACACAGATGATGCATAGATAAGATTTGGTTGAGGCAAATGTGAGTTAGAGAACGGAAACGAAAAATTCAGCATGTTTTCCATTTGTATAGGGACATGAATCTAGAACAGTTACCGTGGCGCCATTCAAAAATTTAATTGTTTTAATGGTAATAAGTATTGTTTATAATTTTCATAAAATTTGGTTCAGGCAGACTAAAGTTATAAAACAGAAATCAATTTTCGGACGTTCCGACGTAAGGGTAACGCTTAATGTCCTCCTTCGCTGCAGCGGGGCATATCATTGTTATTATAAAAGTACAAGACTAAGAAACACGTTATTCGAATTCAATTCGCATTAACTAATTCGAATTAGTTTAATTCGCATTCGAAACGTTTTACGTCAAAACTAGGTATAATACGCTATTAACTAGGTGTCAGTGCTATAATTTCTGTACTTTGTATGTATTGTTTTTATGCTAGTTGGTTTGTATGTCTGGTACCAATCATTTGAGGTAAGCAAAATACAACTGATATTTACAATTTGTTCTTGTGTTATGCTGTTACATAAATATCTTAGCTTTGGTAAAGTTTGAGCGATTACATGCAAGTTAACCCCACCACATTCTATCTGTATCTGTCCCAAGTCAGAAGCCTGTAGTTCAGTAGTTATCATTGGTTCAAGTCTGTCATGTTTGCTTGTTTTACACTTTTGTTATACATTTGACCGTTAGTTTTCTCGTTGTACATTGTTTTATATTTTGTATGACTGGTCATAGTAAAGTCGATTATACGGTACTGGGTTTTCTAAGTGTTGATTGCTGTACAATTAACTACAATTACTTACATCAACTTCATTTAACAATCATATCCAATCTCCTTTTTCTATATTAATACGGTCACCACGTTTTGCAAGACAAATATCACAAGTTTCGTATTAAACCTTTTATTACTTTTGGTGGCATCGAAAAAGCTTTACTTAACGATGTCAAGTTGAACAGGAGTATTATCAACTTATAGAATGTAGACCTGGCTTTATTAAGTTTGGTATAAATGTCGGCTTTAAAACATTCGGATCAAAACTGGAATTAAACAATGTATTGAATACGTTAAGTGTGGTTATTATCAGAGACCCAAACAATAGAATATCTGTGTCATATTTTGACATCTTTGATAATATATCACTGAATTTTGCGTTTATAATGAGAATAAAAGTCGTTTTGAAACGTTTTTCTGAAACACGACTGTTTCTACTAGTGGAAAAAGGAAATGTTGAAAGTTTCGGAATACCATTGTTCAACAAAAGTTGTTGTCAGGATTCATCATCTTGATCAATCTAGTGTTTTGAACAAAAAATATTCAATATTTACGACTAACGAAATATTGCGCAATTAGTTTTGGTCCGTACTTTTGAAAAACTCCGAAATATTGCTCATCAACTTCTTAATAAAAAGTCAAGTGTATTGCATTTTATATTTTTTTCTTATTTTAGGTTAGTCTTATCGCAGCACGCTGAAGAGATGTTAATTTTTTCAAATACTAAATCAATAAATTTGATCGATGTTGCACATTTGTCTCATTTTGTGTTGTAAAAGGTAAACCATTATAAGTCAATGAACGGCCCTCAACAAAGAACCTTAGCTCACACCGAACATCAGGCTATACAGGTCCCAAAACTACTAGTTTTAAAGGATTTAAAAGGAAAACCAACAGTTTTTTTCTATATAAAAAAAACCGAGATCACCCAATTTTCTAAATATCTTTTAAAAACAAATTCATAACTTACCACCGGAGCATTTAATTTTTTCCCCTAATAGATCATATCGGTTCTGAAGAACTGACTACTGAGATAATTATAGTTTATAACCTATGCTATCAAGTCTGATATTTAGCCGTAGTGGTAATAACTGATATAAAAAAGTGCGCATAATTGTTAAAATTAGTCTCCTCTGGCTGGTTTCATTCTCGTCATTTTGTCTTTGGTCGTTAGTTGTATCATTAGAAACAATACCACATCTCTTCAACGATTTCGACCATGTTACTTATTTGTAGATCTTCTTTTGCTGCTTAAAGTTTGTCTCTATCTATTCATGTAATAATAGTTTTTAAAATGGTAAAATTCGTTGGTAAAGGGCAATAACTCCTACAAGAGAGTCGTCTTAAAGTTTGTTATAAATGAACAAAAGGTAGAGCTCAACATTCTCAACATTTCTGCTGCCGTCAGATTTTCTCTATTTCAAAGTGGTTTTCAAGAAAATAACAAAAGTACTTGCATATTACCTCTATGTTCTATATATAGCCATTGATTGACCGGCTGGTTCATCGGACACATTACTTTAACTACATATTCCAATAAATATTTGGTTTGGTTTAATTTGGCCAAGCAGTTACAGAGAAGATTATATTAACAGTTAACATAAAAAGATGATAAACGCCAAGTGATGAGAAAAGTCAGGCGAACTAAAAATGAGATCAAGAACAGATAGACTCAGTTTGATGCAGACATTTACCCCTTTTATTCCATATACTAAGCCACTTGACATCTAGTAAATGACAGTCGTCAACAAATCTATATGCCAAAATGTATTACTTGTATTATTCAAGCATCTTTCCCAAATAAACTCATCATAGATACCAGGATTAAATTTTGTTTATACGCCAGACACGCGATTCGGCAACAAAAGACTGATCAGTGACGCTCGAATCCAAAAACGTTAAAAAGGTCAAATAGAGTACAATGTTGGAAAGCATTTAATTTCGAAAGCGTTGAACTTTGATTAATCGGGACCTTGGAATTTTGTCCTGAAGTTCTCTATAAATCTAAATGCATACATATACCCATAATTGTCTTGTCCCTGGTAGTGTAGGGTTGAGCGCTCACAAACCCTGCCTCATTCTTTATTTATCTGTGTTAAGGTTTATGACCCCTTCTGTAGCCATTTTTGTACGAACTTTTCAAATTTCAATTGTATCAAAACTACAGATATAATGAATAATAGAGATAGGCCATTTTGAACATATACCAAGGGATATCTTATTATTATTTACTGTTTCATTACATTTAATAGAAAAAAAGAGTACTTTGTGGCAAATAAACCTAGATTTTAATAGAAAATCCACAGCCTTTAATACAGAGAGTTTTGTTATAAAATTTGAAACATACATTACCCGCTTGTTTTTCTATGATGTGCTAGTGTTTATTTAAAAAAGTTCTAACCAACCTGTAAATTCCAAAATACAATTGAAGTTTAAAAAGCTCGTACAAAAATTGCTACAGAAGGGGTCATTAACCTTAAGTCAGTATCGTTATAGGGATATATTGTTTAAACAATGTGTCCGATGACCCAGAAATCATGGCAGACATGACTAAAATAGACCATAGAGATAGAAAGCAAGTTTGTTTTTTTAAATTTACTTGTAAACTGCTTTTTATAGATAGAGAAAATCTGATAGGGGCAGAACTGTTCGGAATATTAAGTTCAAGGACCATAACTCGGCATAAAATCATCAGACCAGAACAACATTCGAACTTGATCTGTAACTTGTCAGAGGGTGGTAAAGGGGGGGTACTTGCACGAAAAAAACGTGAAATAAGACATTATTTCACGTTGAACGTGTAATAATTTCTGTAATGAACGTTGCACGAAAAATAAATACTTTTATGTGACTGAATCACTGTCTTCTTGTATATATTAACTCTTTGTTTTACTTGATATTCCCGATTTAGTATACAAATTTATGATATAGTTGGTTTACGGTTTTTAAAAAGTATTTCTTGACGATCCCTGTCAAGTGTTTGAATTTTATTTGAAAAATACCGAGCACGCAAAATAAGACTTTGAAAATCACGATGCACATAAAATTAAATAAGCAGAACACGTTGAACGAGGCACCCGTCTTGCACGACTGAACGTCAAATAAAAAAGTAAAAACACGTTGAACGTGAAATGAAAAACGGCGATCACATTGCACGAAAATAACCCTTTACCACCCTCTTATCAATAACCAAATATGAGGTCAACATCTCCAAGCATGAAGAACATGAGTGTGGAAAACTAATTTACCAGACAAACAGACAGACAGACAGACAGACTTTGTCGTTAGAGGACATAAAAGAGAAAAAATGCCGACCTTACTAAAGTTATGATATAAACGAGAAAAACCACTAATGTTGCAGCTCCTGAACTCGAAAAAGTAAAGAAAAAAAGGATATGTAGGTATAAACCATGCTTGTAACCGTTCGATCCCTTTAAACCCAACATGCCTTAACCTAGAAAAGGGAATGTAACAGAGAAAAAAATGGAAATGACTGGTAACTACTGTATGTTATTGCATGTGCCTCGTCTTTTTAACCAATTTATCGAAACAGGTGAGGATTGAATTAAAAAACAAAACACATGTTTGTATCCTAGACGCATGCTTATGTGCCAGTAACATGCCGGAAACCTGTTGTAGATATTCATGTCGTAATGTTGGTTTTTTTAAAAATATTTTGAAGTATCTTTTGTTATTGTCAGATCTCTGATAGATTCATTTTTATTAACTTATAACGGTTCACTCTTGGCGATTCATAGCTTGAATACTGTATATAACACAGGTCAATTAATTAGAACTGTATATTGATGTGATTCATAAGCGATTCTAGATTTTCGTTTTTTGTATATATGTTAGACCGTTGGTTTTCGTGTTTAAATGGTTTTCCATTAGTCATTTTGAAGCTTGATGTTCGGTGTGAGCCAAGGCTCCGTGTTGAATGCTGTTCTTTGTCTTAAAATGCTTTATTTTTTGTGCCTTTGGTGGAGAGTTGCCGCATTTGCACTCACACCACATCTTCTTACGTCTATTGGTTCCTTTATTGGGTTTTTGCCAATTTTCTCCTAGCGTAATTCTATTATTGACATATAACCCACACTAGATGCTGCCAATTTTTCTCCTAGCGTAACTCTATTATTGACATATAACCCACCCTGGATTCTGCCAATTTTCTCTTAGCGTAACTCTTTTATTGACATATAACCCACCCTGGAAGCTGCCAATTTTCTCCTAGCGTAAATCTATTATTGACATATAACCCACACTGGATGTTGCCAATTTTTCTCCTAGCGTAACTCTATTTTTGACATATAACCCACCCTGGATGCTGCCATTTTTCTCCTAGCGTAACTCTTTTATTGACATATAACCCACACTGGATGCTGCCAATTTTCTCCTAGCGTAAATTTATTATTGACATAAGCCACATTGGATGTTGCCAATATTCTCCTAGCGTAACTCTATTATTGACATATAACCGACACTGGATGTTGCATATTTTCTCCTAGCAAACTCTATTATTGACAAATAACCCACACTGGATGTGTGACGTCGTGTTTTGTCATGACGTAAATTCGCCAAATCATTCATGAAATTTCGTGGAATTATATTCAAATTCAACTTTTATACATTTTCGAAGCTTTAGTGCATTTATTTTATTTCTTTTATTATTATAAACGCATTAGGAAAAACCCAGCTGTTATGCGTTTGTTTTTTAATTTCGTAATTTGCTGAAAATTCCCTGATCCTGCGCGCATGAATAGATTACGAAAGTTGTTTTGGAAACATGGTTTATCAAAGTATAAACCAAGAGAAAAATTCTAACTTACCAATCGAGTACAAGTATTTATAGATATGCAAATCATATAAGAATTATTTGAATTTGAATGTGGACATTTACATATGGTTCATCATCCAAAATACATGTTTACATTCATCATATCATAGAACCCCATTATTCAATTTTAAATAAAATCAAACAAAGTTTAATTCAAGACCTCAATTAGGACCAACTTGAACAAGAGGCTCTCAAGAGCCTGAATCGCTCACCTTAAATTGTTTGCTTAAATCTTCCATCAATGATTATTTTGGGTTTTCAATTCATATAAATGGTTCTTCGATTCTGTCATATCTTCTTCAAATGCAAAAACAAGAGTGGACACACTGAAATGTCTCGTTTGTCTCGTGTTCATAATATAATTTATGATGAAAGTAAAAAAAAAAAAAATTGTGTACCCCAAGCATTACATTAAATTAACTGTACTTGAGATGAAGGCGAGATAAACCCTTTCAGACATAAATGTAGTTCATACACTCATTCCATACAACAAATCGAGTTTACCTATTGCTAAAAGTATCTCAGATATAACCTCATAAAAAATAACTTTGACCAATGAACCATGAAAATTAGGTCAAGATCAACTTACACCTACTAAACAGACATACACACCTTACAATTATTCCCTACACCAAATATAGTTCTACTATCGCTATAGTATCTGATAAAAAGACCAAATCATTGATGATTTAACATTGACCAATGAACCATAAAAATGAGGTCAAGGTCAGATGATTATTGCTAGACAGACATGTATACCTTACAAACATTCCATACATTTTTGCTGTTTACAGTTTCTCTTTATCTATAATAATATTCAAAATAATGACCAAAAACTGCAAAATTTCCTTAAAATTACCAATTAAGTGGCAGCAACCTAACAATGGGTTGTTAGATTCTTCTGAAAATTTTAGGGATGATAGATCTTGACCTATTGAACATTTTTAATCCATGTCAGATTTGCTCTAAAAGCTTTAGTTTTTGAGATATAAGCCTAAAACTGCATTTTACACTGTTCTATGTTCTATGTTTAGCCATGGCGGCCATGTTTTTTTATGAAATGGGAATTAAAACACAAACTTTATTCTAGATACCCTATAGCTAGGAATCAATCAGATGAAGTTTGGTTTGAATTGGTTCAGTAGTTTCAGAGGAGAAGATCTTTAAAATAGTTTACGACGACGACGACGGACGGAGGACGACGACGGACGACGACGGACGACGACGGACGCCAAGTGATGGCAAAAGCTCACATTTCCTTTTTGGAAAGGTGAGCTAAAAATGAGTCCAAATTAAAAAAAGTAGAAACATGCTCTTCAACTTTGTACTTGTTTGGCTTTATAAATATTTTGATATGAGCGTCACTGATGAGTTTAATGAAGACGAAACGCGCGTCTGGCGTACTAAATTATAATCCTGGTACTTTTGATACTATTTACACCACTGGGTCGATGCCACTGCTGGTGGACGTTTGATCCCCGAGGGTATCACCAGCCCAGTAGTCAACACTCCGGTGTTGACATGAATATCAATTATGTGGTCATTTTTATAAATTTCCTGTTAACAAAACTTTGAATTTTTCGAAAAACTAAGGATTTTCTTATCCCAGGCATAGATTACCTTAGTCGTGTTTGGCACAACTTTTTGGAATTTTGGGTCCTCAATGCTCTTCAACTTTGTACTTGTTTGGCTTTATAGATATTTTGATATGAGCGTCACTAATGAGTCTTATGAAGACGAAACGCGCGTCTGGCGTACTAAATTATAATCCTGGTACTTTTGGTACTAATTAGATTCAGTATCTCAAAGAACCCAAATGATTCAATTTGAATTAAATAAAACAAATCTAATTTTATACCCTTGCGATTTCAATGTCGACCAATTTGATAACGGGGCTCAAACACCAAATCGAAATACACGGTTATATTCATCATATCGAAGATGTCCATATATTCAAGTTTTCATGAAATCGAACAAAATTTAATCTTGGACCCTAATTAACTGGTACCAAATTTAAAACAAGTTTAGATTCCACATACTAGAATTAAAATATCCAAAGAAATCTAATGTGGTTAAAATCAAACTATAAGAGGTTTATTTTGAACCCTTTGGATATTAATGTGGACCAGCAAATCAACATGATGAAGGAACCATAATAATTAGAATTTGGTTGAGTTGAAACAAAGTTTAATAATGGACCATGGATCAATTTGAAAAGTGGGCACAACAAGTAATTAAGTGCTAAATAAACTCATCATAGATAAAAAAAAAAAAAAAAAAAAGTTGACATTTTGTATTTGCGTCAGACGAGAGTTTTGTTTATAAAATACCAATCAGTGACGCTCCAATAAAAAAAGTTAAAAAGGACAAATAAAGTACGAAGTTGAAGAGCATATAGTAAAAAAATGTCCTAATAGTTCTTCGAAATACAGCTAAGGTAATCTTTCTTGAGCCTAAATATTAAAAAAATCCAAGTCTTATAAATATTAAATTTATAATTATGACCGTATCAATGTTAAAGGATGCCAACACACCATTGAAACGTTGTGCAATATAGCCAAAAGAATTGATCTGATATATTAGCATGTGTTTAGGTAGTTTTAATCAATTTTAGGGAGGAAGCTTGATGGTTCTTGACATTCTCCCTTAAAACGTTTGCACCTGGCCTTAGTTTGGACCTTGTTATTCGATAGTTCTTGTTTGTTGATGTGTTTCATAAGTGTTTCTCGTTTCTCGTTTTTTAAATACTAGTAGATTATACCGTTGGTTTCTTCTGTTTAAATGGTTTTACATCAGTTAGTTTAGGGCCCTTTTTAGCTTGCTGTTCGGTGTGAGCCAAGCTAAGGCCGTACTGTGACCTATAATGCTATGGCGCCCATGAAGGTTTGATGTGAATTTGTTGCACAGAGTTTTGTGTTTTTATGCATTAAGAGATATTCTTTACGTCTTTTCTGTTATATCGATGTTACTTCTAATTGATTGGAATTAATGTATTAAAAAAAACAGAACTATAATTATAAAGATTGCAGTTTAAATTACGAGTTATAAAATTGACGACCGAGTGAGTAGTAATTAGCCAATGTTTACATATAGATGTACACATAAGTGAACTTCCAATAGTTTAAATCGCCAAGTGTAATCTGTCTCAACAACAATAACAAATAACCAGTTTCATTTCTACTGTTAAAGTCGATAAACTGTCAGCCAAAAACACAAATAATGCCGAGGAATCAGCATTTTTAGAGAAAACAGGAGATAAACATAATATCACAAATCCAGCCAAGCGTCTGCACTCTTGCCTCTCCAGTTCCTCGGACCATAGTATTTGTATAGAAAACGAACTTGATGAAATCAAGCAGTCCTTGAAAAATGTCCCGAAAAAATCTGACCTGACAGAGATTGTCACAGAAATATTTAAACAGTTATCCGAAAACCTGAAAAAAACAAATTAAAAAAGAGATAATGACGGAAGTCAAATCAGAAGTTGATAAATTAAAAACCGATTACGATTCCAAAATATCTCATCTACATGACAACTTAAGCACTATTGAGTTTAAAATGGGAATCTGCTGGAAAAAAATGCTAGTCTGCATTCTGATCTTAGAAAAATGAGGGATGTCGTTGATGAAAACAACAGGAAAGCAACTGAAAGTGTTCGGCTTGGTAACTGGAACGAACAATACTCACGTAAGAAAAATGTGAAAATATACCAATTGCCAGAAAATCGAAATGAAGACCTACCACATTCTCTTCTTAACGAACTAAAGAACACAGTCAAATTAGATATCAACCCGTCAGAAATTGTTGCAATGCATAGAATACCAGGGAAAGAAGGGAGTCCAAGACCAATTCTCATAAAATTTCTTAGAATGGATACCAAAATTACACTCCTGCGTAAAAAAAAAGAGTATAAACGAAGCACTCAAAGTTCGAATTGGTGATGATATTACAAAACTCAACCAGGGTCTCCTAAATAGACTGTACCAACATGACAATATTATAAGCTCGTGGTATTTTAATGGTCATGTATATGGATCAGACGAGGAAGGAACTAGACATCGGTTCGAAATATTTGACGACATAGCCAAAAAACTGAAAAAATAAAATGTGTGTAAATCACTTTGAACAATAACATGCTTTCAATATTTGTTTCAAATATGTATTTTTATTTAATTCCTGTTCATTTATCATTATTTTTTGTTTATAACACAAAAAGTGTATATAAAACGCGAATCCAGTCAGTTCATTTTCACTGTTGTATGCGAGTATGTTCATTGTAGAATAAAGGATCATGGGAAAACTTTATTTGTTTACGTTTTGAAAATACCAAAATAATTGATTTGAAACTAAATTTTAACATATTTTCATTATGATGTGTCTTTTTAATGTAAAATAACAGTATTAAAGTTCAAATATGTGTTATAAAAGCAACATAACATAGAATATCAGTTATTAAAAGCGATCCTTTTTCACTATTGATGCGATGAGTTATCACTGTATGGCATTCATTTCTGATGTAGAATTTTCGAAAATGCGATGAATTTTTATTGTAGATTAATGTAATAATTAGACTTGCAACAAATGAAAAATTTATCTGATTTCTTTGATATTTATATCTATTTATAACTTGTATATGTCTATAGAAACTGGCTGGCCATTTATATGTTTTCCCACAGTATTGACATGTGTGAACTGTAAACTAAAATGTTTCCCCGCAATGTTTTTTTTTCCGGTTCGTATATTGCTATGATGTCGTTATCGTCTGCGTCGTCCGAAGACCCATTTGGTTTCCGGACAACTTTAATTTAAGTGAATTGATCTATATAAATTTTAAAGAAGGTTCAATACCACAAAAGGAAGGTTGGGATAATGTTGGGGATGATGGTTCCAACCGTTTACGAAAAAAGGGCATACAAGAAGATTGTTTTAAGTTTCGGGATAATTACTTGTGTATAAGAATTTTGATTGTTCTGAAATTGTACCACAGTGTTCAATACCACAAGTAGAATGTTAGGTTTTGGTACTAACAGTTTAGGAATGAAGGAACAAAAAGGGACAAAAAACAATCATGTTTGTAGTTTCCGGATAATTACTTGACGTATGTACGTTTTTGGATCTTTTTCGCATTATCACAAAGGGAAGACTGGGATTTTGTTCGGGGATAATTGTGGATCTACTTATGCCTGTGAAAACTAGCTACTCATTTTGTCTTGAAAGGACAATACGTGCATTGGTATGAAGACCCCTCCTTAACTTTAGTTCTTTTTTATGTGATTCATATTCACTTGCCTCCCCTATTGTTGAGCCCCCAAATGCTTCAACATCCATATTCTAAAGGAAAGATAGTTTTTAGCTCGATTGTTGCTTGCATGTTCTTTACTGTATAAAATGAAACGACAATGTGACATATAATTATCCAAAGTGATTAAAGCTTGAATTGCAAGTCAAGTTGTGTAGGGCAAACTTTATCTGTCAAAAACGTATACTGATAAAGTTGCATTGGAACATGATGTACGTGTTGTAGAGCACCCTTGATACTACCGCAGAGGTCGAACCCTGAACAGTTTGGGGTAAGTATGTACACAACATTCAAGCTAGACTTCCTTTTTTATAAAATAAAAAAAATGTTGAATTTCGGACCCTTTGGGCCTCAATGTGGACCATTTCGATAACTTGGCCCAAAATACCAAAATCCCAAATTTGAAAACACGGTAAGATTCAGCATTCCAAAGTACCCCATATATTCAACTGTTGTTGAAATCCAAAAGAATTTATTTCTTGACAGTTTGGACCCCACAAACTTGTTAAATGGGCCAAAAATAAAATAAATAGTAATAAACACAATCATGTATGGATTCAGCCTAACAAAGAACCTCAAATTTTATTTTGGACCCTGTGGGCCAATTTAAAACCGGACCCAAAATCAAAAATCTTACTTCAAAACCTCATTGAAATTGGTCAAGAAGTGATTTATAAAAAAAATATTAGAAAGTATTGTTTTTTTTATCCCTTTTTATCCCATTCTATTTCGATAGACATGCGATATGTTCGTATTCAGTGATAAAGTTACAATGCATTGGATAAATATAACTACACTTGTAATAAAGATTCTGATGAATTATAAAAAATTCTATGACATGCTTCTTCTGATTGGTAAATAGACCCATACTCGAAATTCAATGATAACATGTGTTTGCACATGCGTATAATGACTACTGCCGAAACATGAATTTTATCAAATTGGCATGTATTTGAAAATATTTTGCATTAATCTAAAAACACTTTCAACTCTGAAATGATCCACATATTGTTATATTATGACAACGATGTGTTTTATTTGAAATACATATCAATTCTATTGAATTTATTGGAGTGCTCAATCAAACTTTTCATCTCAAAGTCAGCACTATCAAATCCTTTTCTTACTTTAATTATTGTTTGTGCAAGTCGGCTGAATTTGGAATTTAATGCATACAAATTAATAAAATTCATACAGCATGTACAGTGAAAATGCACCGCATATACAATACTAATGAATCGCTCTACAGTGAAAATGAAAGTAAAGTATCATTATTCAACAGTAAACATGACTCGCATAAAGATAGCATCATAGTGGAATTGAATACAATATGGGCAAACTGAATAACAAAAGCTATTCTACGTTATACCACATTAATCTTTCCTGCTAGTTTTTAATCACATGCACGATTTGTTCGTAAAACGTCCTAAATATTCACCTATTTCGGTATATATTTCACGTATGGATGGCTCTCGGCGCGATAAAACCCCGTTCCCATCTCTTACCTTGTATAACTTGTATTATTTATTACTAAATATAATACATGTGAACAATTTTCTTCATTTTCTTAAAAATTCATAATTTTTTCGTCTGTTTATTTACCATTCTACATCAGAAATGCATGGCATATACAGTGAAAATCATTATGGTATTTTAGGATCCGCACTTTACATACACTGACAAATGTGAACCTTGGGTTGACATTCTGTCTCTTTGTCTCTCATACCAGTCAACTATTTTTATTTCATTCTTATTTCCGGAAAATATACGTTTCCTACGTATTTGGTTTAATTTTTTTAAAACTCATATTTCCGGTTTGCTTGCAGATTTGTAAACATAAAATTTTTATTATCTATATCCATAGGTAACTAGTTTTACACATGAGATTTACACAAAAACAACTAGCAAATGGTTGCAATAGTAAAGGGTGTCCCATACATTTTTTTTCATAACTATAGTATTACCAGAATCTAAAACATAGAGAATATAAATATGTTTTTCACTTCTACACTGATGAATTGAAATTTAAGTCGAGTTTACAATTTTTTGTCTAGGATATTCTATAGATTAATCTAGTCAATATCACTGCGCATTATTCAATTTTTGTCTGAAATGCAAGCTAAATATTACCCTACTTTTACTTATTTATTTTGCTTTTGTTTTGTTTTGTTTTCTACATTTCACAATTTACAATTACTGCCAACATCTTTGTAACTGTAAAACAAATATAATTGCATGAACACAGACCTTGCTAATTGGTTTGTTCTTCAATAGTTTAACAGTATCACAATATAAGTGATAATTGATATCGTTAACATTTGTTATTTATCAATGTTTTCCTTTTGTATATATTTATATATAAAAAATTTAATGCTCCGGTGATAAGTTATGAATTTGTTTTTAAAATATATTTAGAAAATTGGGTGATCTCGGGTTTTTTTTATATACAAAAAGACTGTTGGTTTTCCAGTTTAAATCGTTTAAAACTAGTAGTTTGGGGGACCTGTATAGCCTGATGTTCGGTGTGAGCTAAGGTTCTTTGTTGAGGGCCGTTCATTGACTTATAATGGTTTACCTTTTACATCACAAAATGAGACAAATGTGCAACATCTATCAAATTTATTGATTTAGTATTTGAAAAAAATGAACTTCTCTTCAGCGTGCTGCGATAGGACTAACCTGAAATAATTAAAAAAAATATAAAATGCTGTACACTCTACTTTTGTATTAAGAAGCTGATGAGCAATATTTCGGGAGTTTTTTCAAAAGTACGGACCAAAACTAATTGCACAATATTTCGAATTTTTTTATTATTGTATTTTATCTTGTGGAAAATTGCCGTTAGCCGTAAACATTGAATAGTTTTTGTTCAAAACACTAGATTGATCAAGATGATGAATTCCGACTACAACTTTTGTTGAACAATGGTATTCCGAAACTCTCAACATTTCCTATTCCACTAGTAGAAACAGTCGTGTTTCAGAAAAACGTTTCAAAACGACTTTTATTCCCATTATAAACAAAAAATTCAGTGATATATTATTAAAGATGTCAAAATGTGACAAAGATATTCTATTGTTTGGGTCTCTGATATTTAACCACACTTAACGTATTCAATACATTTCTTAATTCCAGTTTTGATCCGAATGTTTTAAAGCCGACATTTATACCAAACTTAATAAAGCCAGGTCTACATTCTATAAGTTGATAATACTCCTGTTCAACTTGACATCGTTGGGTAAAGCTTTTTCGATGCCCCCAAAAGTAATAAAAGGTTTAATACGAAACTTGTGATACTTGTCTTGCAAAACGTGGTGACCGTATTAATATAGAAAAAGGAGATTGGATATGATTGTTAAATGAAGTTGATGTAAGTAATTGTAGTTAACCGTACAGCAATCAACAATTAGAAAACCCAGTACCGTATAATCGACTTTACTATGACCAGTCATACAAAATATAAAACAATGTACAACGAGAAAACTAACGGTCAAATGTATAACAAAAGTGTAAAACAAGCAAACATGACAGACTTGAACCAATGATAACTACTGAACTACAGGCTTCTGACTTGGGACAGATACAGAAAGAATGTGGTGGGGTTAACTTGCATGTAATCGCTCAAACTTTACCAAAGCTAAGATATTTATGTAACAGCATAACACAAGAACAAATTGTAAATATCAGTTGTATTTTGCTTACCTCAAATGATTGGTACCAGACAAACAAACCAACTAGCATAAAAACAATACATACAAAGCACAGAAATTATAGCACTGACACCTAGTTAATAGCGTATTATACCTAGTTTTGACGTAAAACGTTTCGAATGCGAATTAAACTAATTCGAATTAGTTAATGCGAATCGAATTCGAATAACGTGTTTCTTAGTCTTGTACTTTTATAATAACAATGATATGCCCCCGCTGCAGCGAAGGAGGACATTAAGCGTTACCCTTACGTCGGAACGTCCGAAAATTGATTTCTGTTTTATAACTTTAGTCTGCCTGAACCAAATTTTATGAAAATTATAAACAATACTTATTACCATTAAAACAATTAAGTTTTTGAATGGCGCTACGGTAACTGTTCTAGATTCATGTCCCGATACAAATGGAAAACATGCTGAATTTTTCGTTTCCGTTCTCTAACTCACATTTGCCTCAACCAAATCTTATCTATGCATCATCTGTGTCCCAGGGACACATTCTTCATTTATTTAATTATGAACAATGTGTAGTTTTTACATATCTATGTAGTCTTTAAAGCAGAAATGATATAACAATAGTTAAGTTATACCTTTTAAAGCAGTTCTTTCATTCTCAAAATCTTATCACTAACCGGACAATACTAGATTCGAAAAATACCTTAATTTATCATAAATGATGGATTAATTTAATTGCAGTTTAAAATGCGCATACCTGTAATGGTTGCTATGTAATTAGCATTGAAACCTGGCCAGTCAAATGCAAAGTCAGATTTGAAACGAACTAACATCTTATTTGCCGTCGATTGCGCTGTTGTTCCGTCAAGCGGTCCTCCGGTTTGATGAAGCAATAACGGATCGTTTACACTTTCTCCGTCATATACCTTTGATTTGTTATAAATGTAATAAATATAAGAAACAATAGAAATAGCTAACATTCTCCATGCAACCGACATTTCATCTAATCTACTAATAGCAACCGTTAAAAGTAGTAAAAATATATTTTAAATCGAACTTGTGAATTAACGGCATGATTACAAAAGTAGAAAGTCTAAAAAAAGGGGTGAAAAATACCAGAGGGACATTCAAACACAGGGACATAACATAAATTAAGGCCAGCAACACGAACCCCACCAAAATCTGGGGGGTGAAATTAGGTGCTCTGGAAGGGCTAGCAGATCCTGCTCTGAGTTTTCTTGTTCATGTCCGGGATTTTAACTATGGTTGACTTTATATTTTCTTTGCATTTCGTCTTTTAGGAATTTAAATTTTGTTGATATCATGACATGCAGTCTTAAACATGTCGAGCAAGATTATCGTACTGCACTCAGAATCCAACCAATAAAAATAATAGATTTTTTTTTGGTACTGAATAAAGTTATAAGATTGAGAGTTCAGATCTCTGGCAGTATTTACTGTATCTAATCAACATCCCCTTTCATTCATTTCTAATTTCTTTCACAAATAAGAGTAGTACAATCACAAGCAATGCGTGTGTTTTAAAACATAGAATGCAATTTGACCCATAAAATTTGTTGAGGTAAAATCAAAACTAATATATCGAAAATATTCTAAATACATACATCTACAAAATCAAAGTCTGCTCCTTCCAGGAAAAACGTTGTGAAGGTAAGCGTAATGGTATAACCCACAGGAACGCTAATGCTATAAAAGCAGTCTTGATTAATGGAATAGTTGCATGGATAGTTTGTTGATGAAAAACTTCCAATCAGTTCTGTGAAATTCCCCCCACATACTCCTGTTAAATATAAAATAATAACACACTTATGTGTCGAAATTTAATTAAGTATGTACGAGGTAACCATTCTGATTTTAGCGACAAGTGTCTTCCTCGAAACCGTCAAACCACGAAATGGATATGTATATGCATGTATCTAGTTTCCGTTTTCGCGTTTCAGCATTTAAGAGTAAAAAATCTCTCGAAGAGTATCAGCGCTAGAAGTGTTGAGAAACAGCAACTACTTGGCTAACTATGCCATTGAGGCAATAGTCATTTATAAGTTTCTGCTTATAAATACGCAGCAGCTGTAATGCCAAGTGCTAGAAAAAAAAAACGCTTTCTACCAATCTTCTTAAAAAATATATCACTGATTTCGTTCTACTTTTAATAGAATATGAGTTCTTCGAAACAAATTAAGATTGATCGATATATCACTAAGACAAAGTAAAACAATCATTATCAGACCTAAATCCTGCACAATACACTAAACTTGTGTCTACTTGCTCTGTGAAGGAAATGATACAGTTTATTATAGCTAAGTGTTGATTTCAATTTACCAAGAAGCCTAAAATTGGAAAAAAATGTCAAAAATTGAGAAATTAAACTACTGCTAGCATTCCCTAGCAATAAGTAAAAAATAACTTTAAATGATCAAATAATATTGTTATACATCTTTTTTCAATGATATAATGACTTACCAGTACAAGGCTTACAACATTTCAAATTATCACAACAAGATCCAGCTCTCTCTTCTCCTTCAATTACCCCATCACATTTTGTTTCACAATTACAATCTGTGTCATCTGTTAAAATAAAATGCAGGTCTTATATTTATATTATTAACTATAAAAAAGAAAAGTAGCATGAGACATCAACCATTAATCCGGAAAAAAAATAATCCGTTCTTTACCGGATCCCGAACATTTATTTTCAGTCCCGAATAAGGAAAATCCCGATTTCCAAAAAAAATAACGGCCTAATGTTGAATTACCAAAAAAGCAAAAAACCTTATCTCGACGTCCCGAAAACATCGCCCGGCTTCTTAACAAATTCCAAGTGCTAACAACATTCACATATATATTTCTTATCATTCCTTTCTCTGTTGTTCTGCATTATCTCTTGTACTATGACAGCATGTAATGTTTAAACATTATTCTTTGAATGAACCAGTAAGGTTTAATGGTGTTACTTATTAATATTTTGAAGGTTACTTGTTACATAACTATACTTCAACTGTTGTAGAATGTTCTGTTTCTGTTTTACTGTTCTATTGTGAGGTTTGTATTTGTATTTTAGTCGTTTGTTTGTTTGTTTTTGCCACGGCCATATCAGTTTGTTTTTGCCATGGAAGTATCAGGTTTTTTTCGACTGATGAGTTTGAGTATTCCTTTTGAATCTTTCGGCTATATTTTAGGAGACAAATTTAGATCTAACTTACCCGTATACATTTTTTACAATATTTAACAAATAAACAATAATTATAGATCTTACAAACCAGTACACAGTGGCATTTCACAACATTGTAATCCATTACAGCAAGCAGTGTCTGTAGCGTTTTCGTTTTCTTCACACGAAGCTTGACATGTCCCATTACGAGATGTGCATTGAAGTGTATCTAGACATATTTGATAACAATGAGTATGTTTCAAAATATATATAAAGTTAAATTTGATATAAAAATGCTTAAAATTGGCTCTGTCATATGGAAATGCAGCATGTTTTTACTGATTGGAGTGCGGATAGAAATCTTTAGAAAGTTAACAAAAAAATCATAAAATAGTAATGCAAGGATTTCAAATATCGTTTTAAAAAAAAAAAGTATTTGACGTCAAAGTATCCAGTACCTTGTATGTTCAATTAAACCTGGTAAACATGAATAGTAATTATGTAGACAATAACTGTTTAGTGTATTTAAATATCAGCTGACTTTGTACGAGACAAAGTAACAGGTGTAATAAAAGCTTCGATGAGCTATTACTCCTGTTTCGAGCCAAATGCAGCTGATATTTATCTAAATTGGTGTATCTCATTGTGTAGTTATTTAGTAAATCCAATATCACTCAGAAGAGGCAAGAATTTTCATCAGATCTAAATCCTGTACAACACCCTTCACTCGTTTTACTTGATCCGTGAAGGAAAGGATACATGTGGTTCTTCCTAGATGTTGTTTCCCCATTAATCAAGAATCTAAAATTGGAATAAAAAGTCGGAAATTGAAAAAAATCGATTCCTTTACAAACAAACAAAATAAAAAAATAACCACAGATATTCATGTTAAAATATATTTTTTTCTTGTTATAAATTTTACTGTTTCAATGATATAATGACTTACCAGCACAAGGCTTACAACATTTCAAATTATCACAACAGGATCCATCTATATCTTCTCTTTCAATTATCCCATCACATTCTGTGTTACAGTTACAGTCTTTGTCATCTGTTAAAACAAATGTATTATCCGATGTAGGTCTTATATATATCATGTATACATAACAAACTACAAAAGAGAACAGTAGGATGGGACATCACCCATAATATCAGAAAATTTTGATTTACCAGATCCCGATATTTTATTCTTCAGTCCCGATAAGCGTAAATCCCGAAAATCCCATAAAAATAAAAGCCCAATCTCGAGTTTCTGCGAAAATAAAACCTAATACAGACGTTACGAAAAAGATCTTTCTGCTCCTCAATGAATACAACGTGCACGCAGACATAAACTATGTCCGTGTTTTTTTTTATATATGTTTCACATCTAGTATTTCAGAAAATGGTTTGTACTTACATGAGCAACACAACGGGTGCCACATATTGAGCAGGCTCTGCAAAACTTCCTTATCACTTGATATAATCCATAGTATTTGGGTCCATGTATCTCAGTCTTTAGTTTCAATGTTGTAATTTATGATCTGTTGGTCTTTTCGTAGTTTTTTTTTTGCAATGACATTTTCAGTATTGGATATTACTTAAGAACATTTCGCCTGTATTTCAGAAGACAATTTTCGATCTTACTCTAGATCCGTATACATTTACAACATTTAACCAATACACGATATTTATCTTAGATTCTACATACCAGTACACTGTGGCATTTCACAACATTTCAATCCATTACAGCAAGAAGTGTCTGTAGCGATTTCGTTTTCTCCACACGTAGTTTGACATGTTCCATTACGAGATGTGCATTCAAGTGTTTCTAGATAAATTCAATTACAATTAACTTCAGAATAATGACTGCTAGTATATCTTGGTAATCTGTTAAACTAAAATTCATGTAACAAAATACATATCAATTGATGTATTGACCTTAAATACGACTACACTTTGTTTTTGAACTTTGATAGATCGATAAATGAATAGACAAATCAATTAATCAGTCGATATATGACAATTATAAAAAGTTCTTCCTGTCGCATTAACTAATTTATTCACATGAAACTGTTTGTTTTGTTGTTTGTTTTTTTTTTGTTTTTTTTTTGTTTTTTTTTTTGTTTGTTTGGTTTTTTTTTTTTGGGGGGGGGGCTTATAAATCCTATACCTTTTACCATGTTGTTTGTGTTGTTCCGTTCTTTTATAGTTGTGTGTTTCTTTAGTTCTACATCTGCTGATAGTTCAAATGAAATCAGCTCCAGTCATTTGTTTAACAAAACTAACGTATTGATATTTACACTTGTACTTTCTTCGCGTTAAGATCGAAATATTTGAAATAATTGTCCAAACATAAATGTGTAGAGAAACAATGGTAAAATAAACATAACATAGAACACTGACCGTTACATGGCAGACAACACTCTTGACTTCGACAACAAACTCCATTGTCATCTCTCCGTTCAATGTCAATATCACAATTGGTTCTACAGGTGCAGTCTAAAAATAAATATTTTCTAATTTTTAAATGTTGACATAATCTTTGTCATATTTAGGGAATAGCCCTATTTTCCTTTTGTCCCCGAGGACGAAAAGATTCAGCAATGATTTGTCCAGAAAAGACACCATTTACCGCGTGTTCTGTTTCATCAATACGGTATATAATAATAAGTGAATATTTATTTAATCACTGAATCGAACAAAATTCTTAATTATTTCAGTGATTCTATAAAATTCCGTACAGGTTCAGGGATGTTTTAAATCCCTAATTTTGACTAAAGATTTTACACAATAATCTCTGAAATAATTTAGATTTTAAAAAAAAAAGCATGTTATGCTTATTTCACAACTAGTTACTTTTAATCGGCATGACAAAATACTTATATACCTATATATAGATTTAGTTAAGTACCATTATATGTTTTGATTCTTGAAAGCGCCAATACTCAACTTTCAGAATCGTTAAGCTTAAGCCGTCAAATAGTGTACAACTGGATAAAAAAACCTGATAAAATTAATGATTTGTTTAAAACTTTTACTCACACCTGAATGCGTCAGATATTTTTTTTATTATATAGATATTTTTAATGTTTGTACATATAAATCATTAAATTGCACCTGTATTCTTCGGTCTAGATGTATTCATGTAATATCGAAGTTTACTCCAAATGTTGTCTTTGACGTAACGACTTCGAATTCTTCCTGGCTTTTGCTTTCGTGTGCCTTAAATAAATGGAAATAATCAATAAGATAACTGTGTGTAGTTTAGAATCCTGACAATCTGCTATTAAATTTCAAATGTTGAAAAGATTAATGAGAACAATTCGGAAAAAAAGTAGTAAAAAAGACAGGCGGAGGATAATAAAGAGAAAAGCAATTAAAAATTTATAATGACAACTATAAAAAAACGAAAAATTACTAAAAGAATTAAATTGTCTACAAAACACAATAACGAAAACTAACGATACACGTGTGTCGTTAGGTATGAATAAAGGCAACAGTAGTATACCGCTGTTCGAAATTCATAAATCGATTGAGAAAAAAACAAATCCGGGTTACAAACTTAGACTGAGGGAAACGCATCAAATATAAGAGGAGAACTACGACACAACAGAAACTCAACATTAAAATGTAACACACACAGAAACGAACTATAATATAACAATGGTCATTTCCTGACTTGGTACAAGACATTTTAAGAAAAAATGGTGGGTTGAACCTGGTTTTGGGATTCGGGTTGTGACATTATTGATAGAAAATAAAAAAAGTTCTCAACGCAAAATTTATCTCCTATACACTAAAAATTTTCATGAAAGTTCAGTTATGACAAATTTGGAGAAGCGATATAAATCTGTCTGAATTAAAACCCTTTCACATAAATATGTTTCTCAAAATTTGTAACTGTTTAAACAGCCACTACGTTTTCCCTAACATTGAAATGTAAATTGTCATGAAAGATACTAACTACATCTAAATTACTTATTTCTCCCATAAAGTTTCAAAATTTCAGCTTGACTGTCCTGACTGGAGTTTAACATTTACAAATAGTATTTCTCAATGTGAGTGATATATTACCAAAACAACAATTGCCTAATTTTGGTACGAAATAAAATTCACGAAAATATATCACACAATAGAAATGAGCAAAATTTATCGCTTTCATACGAACATTTTTGGAGCTTTTGCATTAACAATGTTTTGACAGAAACTTTTTCCAAAACTAATTGGCTAACTTTTAAAAAAAATATTTACAAATCCAATATTTTTATTTCACTTGTGTCACGGCCTCTCCATAGTTTCAAATATGTATTTGCACAAAAGTTATTTTACGAACTAACAGACGAACAGACGAACGGACGGACAAAATGAAAACAATAAGGCTCCAGCACCCTCCATGCAGACCCAGCATAAGTACATGAATAATGAAGCATGACTTATAAGTGTTATAAAAAGTAAAATCACAAAAATACTGAACTTAGAGGAAGATCAATTGGGAAAGTCCATAATCACATGGCAAAATCAAACAAAACGCATCAAAAACGAATGGACAAGAACTGTCATATTCCTGACTTGGTACAGGCATTTTACAGTGTCATCTTACCTTCGACAATTTGAAAAGTCAAAAAAATAGAAAACACAACCAAAAACGCAACGTTGAATTTCATCTCTGAGTATGAAGTTGAATATGAATATGGTAAAAGTTAGACTGACACTTATAATTTCAAACAGACGCAACGAAATATAATGTACCAGATGCTGCAACCACGAAGGCGGTCAAACAGGAAGTAAAAACATTTTAACTACAACCTACAGTTGTACTTTTCCAATTTTTTTTCTCCTCCCTTGTAGAATATTATTGACTTTTAATGATTAAATACAGATGTTGTCTACTTTGTTATCTAAAAAGATAGGATTTGTTTTGTCATTTGTCTTGTTAAAAATAGAATATAACAAACGCAATAATCTCAAGGGTTTATTCACCGTGTAAGTCTGTCATTGTAAAAAACGATATATAAAATCATATTTGATGTACTTTCTAAACAAACAATAATTTCAAAGTACATGTAGATTCAAACAAATTTGCTTAAATGAAAGAAAAAATAAAAAAAACAATTTTTTTTTGTTCATTATATCAAATTTTTTATGGCCATATTCGAACAAAAAATTTCTAACTTAAAAAGAATTCATAAACATGACTATGTTTATGAATTATCCACCAGTAAGGTAAATGTAATATTAGATACATGACTGTGCAGCAACATCGGATATGAAAAACTGTAATGGTGACGTTATAACGAATTTTCAATTTTATATCCCGGCAAAATTTAATAAAAAAAGTTCCTAACATTCCTGATTACACTATACAATCATGAATATAGGAATTTTATACCTGTTTTGAGAATGCATACAGCCTTTGAATTTGCCTTAGGGTTCACGAGTTGAACGCCAGTGTAAAATGCTTTTAAATTTATAAAAGCAACTAATATCCAGTAACGGAAGAATACATACACTATGTACTGTTCATTTATATGTCTTTTTATAAAACAGATTTATATTTCTTCGAGTTACATGTAAAAAGAATATGTACAAATGTAATAAGATATTGCGCTATCGTAAAAACTGTAAAACTTAAAACAAACATGCCCCCTTTCTTGATGGCGTTTGATTTCAAACATATTTTGTTTCCAAACTTTTTTAACTCAACATACTTTTGGGGTGCAGTTTGGCTTGTTAAATAATTTTCGATGTTAATAATGTTGTTTGTGCGTATTGTTTTTGTGGTTTCGAGTTGCCAGAAATCTTACAAGATTTCTTCTTTTTATTGTCTTCTTGGACATCGTTCTCTTTGTACAAATTTCAAGATCTGACTCTTTTATTCAATAGTCGAATATTTGAAACCTGTCTTTTTTGTTCATTTTTTTTCTACATTTATTTTTTTATAGTTTTCTATTTTTAAAAGAAGAGTTGTATGATTGTCAATAACACAGATAGTACACAGAGTTCAAATCACCTGGAATTAAGCAACAATAGAACACCATAGGAATCACGAGCAAAGCCGATAACGTAATGTCATCCACAACATTTACCGACACGACAGAATGCAGAACAATCTTAACGAGAATAAAGCAAGAAACAAAACATTTCTACTGGTATCAACCAATGATAACAACTGATTACATGATCCTGGCTATATCAAGACACACATCTATAGTGTGACAAAATAAAATATATTTGTAAGTGCTAGTTCCTCTCTAAACAGTGGTGAAATAAAACTGAAAAAGAACAAATTGTAATCATCATTTGGAAATGGATTAACTCATCAGATAAGTTACTTTTGTTGGTACTTTGTTTTTTTAACATTTTATTTTCCTTTCTTTTACATCGAGGGTTCATTAGGTTTTTTTTCGAATTTTAAAGGGAGTGTTTAACTGCCAGTGAGTTTTTTTCGCGGTATATGTAAAACGCCATATGGAGTGATGGTGTCATATATTACAAATTCTAGTGAATTATATAAATAACTAGCAAGACTGTAAAGCTCAAACTACACAATATCTAATTATCTAACAATTTAAATTATTACGTAAATAGTATGGGGAACGATTTTCCAAGTATTAAAACATGAAATTGCTGGAAAAAAACTTTTCAGAGAATTCTCTCTAACACAGATTTTTAAAAAAGATATTCATACTTTTTTTAATGAGTTCGATATAGTTAAAGGGGATTAAAAAGGTAACGCATTGTTTTAATTTTTGCACCAAGTTCAGGAATTGGATCTAAACTTTGTACTCACATAAAGTGTAGTCTTATATTTAGCTCTCATACTTTCAAATTTAAGATAGGTGTTTGACAAGGTTGTCCTTTGTCTCTTCTTTGATTTATTTTGACCATGGAAATACTGACAATAAGTATTCCTAAGAACATTCATTTATGTGTCATAATAATAGGGGACACTGAATAAAAGTATCAAAGTTGGCTGATGAGAGAGCCGTTGTGTAGTGGTTAGCGCATCGTACTACTAACACAAAGGTTCCCGGTTAATTCCCGTTCCGAGATGAAAATTGCAGGGACTGAAGTTTCGGTTCTCCCTTGACACCATTTGCGAGTATGGTCTTGAGGTCCGTCGGAAGGGGACGATAAATTGCTGACCTGTGTTAAGAGAGAGCCATATCTCTTGCACGTTAAAGACACCCTTGAAGATTTCGAAAAAGAGCAGGATAATGCCGCTACAAGGCAGCACTCGCACCTGCAAAGTGGAAAGGGATTAATATAAGTTGCAAATATAAAAAAGAAGATGTGGTATGATTGCCAATGAGACAACTGTCCTCAAAAGTTGTTTCCCAATCTACTATAAATTAATATACTTAAACAAAAACTTGTTTTCTAAAAGATGTATTCCTGAACGTTTGTTTAATGAATTCCTTAAATATTATATAAAATGTTCTTGGTTAAAAGTACAGAAATAGTATGTTAAAGAGTTTTCTTACTTGAATTGTTTCATGTTTTTCATGCCTTTTTTAGCCGACCATACGTTATTGTTTTTCCTCGTTGTTGAAGGTCGGAAGCTTGCCGTTAATTGCTTACATCCACTTCATTTGAATTTTGGTGGATAGCTGTGTCTTGTTTTGCTCTTCAACTTTGTACTTGTTTGGCTTTATAGATATTTGATATGAGCGTCAGTGATGAGTCTTATGTAGACGAAACGCGCGTCTGGCGTACTAAATTATAATCCTGAACATCAAGACGTTACGATATAAAATTGTCTTTAGACTGTTCAGTCTTGTTGAAAATAAAGAGTAGATGGGCATTCATCTCAAAATGTCTTTCAATGTAAGTGTATTAGCTGGTGTGAACAAAACTTAAAATTAAAAAAACATAAATAATAAAATATTTTTTTAAAAATACTAGTGTAATAAATAACACAAATAAAGAATATTTCTTGTCCACAGTGTCACTACAGTATTTTTACAAAGTTAATTGTTGTCGTATCAACAAGCTTCCGATGTTAAAATATCACTTTATTACACAGTAAAAGCAACAGTTTTGGTTGCCTGTTTCCCATTTAATCTTATAGATGTAATATATATATAGGTATTCATCCCTCTGTAGACTCTTATCCGAAGTTGCGACATGCATCACTAGAAATTCATATGTTCTCACCAGCCACTGTACAATATATAGGCTCCATTTAAAGTTGTTACTATAGATTCTTTATGGTGTAAAGTGATTACAGATAAAAATATGTTATCCCATCTGATGGTTGAAGTTCTTCACATGCTCACAAATTTTATGCATAAAAAAATGAACTACGGTAAAAAAAAAAATGTTAAGAGCAAAACTCTCTTAACATAGATTTGTCAAAAGACTTCTCGCACACATTTTCTAACAAAAAGTAAAATCGCAATAATACTAAACTCCAATAAAAATTCAAAACGGAAAGTCCCTAATCAAATGGCAAAATAAAAATCTCAAACAGATCAAACGAATGGATAACAACTCTCATATTCCTGACTTGGTACAAGCATTTTCTTATGTAGAAAATGGTGGATTCAACCACGTCAACCTGGTTTTAAAAAAGCTAAATTTCTCACTTGTATTTTGTCTAATGCTTAGTTCGTTTCTGTGTGTGTTACATTTTATTGTTGTGTCGTTGTTCTGGTGTTATATTTAATGCGTTTCCATCAGTTTAAGTTTTTTTCTATCGATTTATGAGTTTCGAACAGCGGTATACTACTGTTGCCTTCATGTATGACAGTAGAATCAAATTTCTAACAAAATAAAGTTGTTTATTATTTTTTAAGTTTTTAATGATACAGGGCTAAAGATTAGATACTCCATAATGTTTATTCAGTTACGATGTTGAAGAGCATTTAAACCCAATAAACTAACAGAAATCAAAAAAGGACATTCCTTAACATTTTAAAACATTAGTACTAATACATGTAGGTGTGCATGCCTATGTGTTAATGTACGTCATATACATATCATAATTGTATGTTTCTTGTTTTAAATTTAAGTTCATTTATATGATTGAAGTTTAGTGTGATGTCCATTTTCACAGAACTCGAACACATTTTTATTTAGAAGCCAGCTGAAGACCGCCTCCGGGTGCGGGATTTTCTTACTGCGTTGGAAACCCATTATTGGCCTTCGGCTGTTTTATGATTCTTGGTCGGGTTGTTTTCCCTATGATATATTCACCATTTCCATTTTTTTTAAATAG
Source organism: Mytilus galloprovincialis (assembly GCF_965363235.1). Lineage (NCBI taxonomy): Eukaryota > Metazoa > Mollusca > Bivalvia > Mytilida > Mytilidae > Mytilus > Mytilus galloprovincialis. The sequence goes on along the minus strand of NC_134850.1, from coordinate 37,617,876 downwards.
TTATACAAAATGAAACAAGATGAGGTATGAGTGCCAACGAGACAACTCTCAATCAATGCTACAATTTGTAAAGGTAAGCATTATAGGTCACAGTACCGCCTTAGCTTGGCTCACACCGAACAGCAAGCTAAAAAGGGCACTAAACTAACTGATGTAAAACCATTCAAACAGAAGAAACCAACGGTATAATCTACTAGTATTTAAACTAGAGGCTCTCAAGAGCCTGTGTCGCTCACCTTGGTCTATGTGCATATTAAACAATGGACACAGATAAATTCATGACAAAATTGTGTTTTGGTGATCATGCTGTGTTTGAAGATCTTACTTTACTGGACATTCTTCTTGCTACAATTATCTCTATCTATAATGAACTTGGCTCAGTAATTACAGTGGAAAATACATTCTAAACATTTACAAACATTTATGAAAATTGTTAAAAAATTACTATAAAGGGCAATATTTCCTTAAGGGATAAACTGACAATTTTAGTCATGTTGACTTATTTGTAGTTCTTACTTTGCTGAACATTATTGCTGTTTATTTCTATTTATTACAAGATTGATCGTTTATATAAATATACAGTGTTAATTTCCATTATTTAACCCAAGCGTACATTTTAAATAAATAAATTAAAAATTCGATATGTATCATTACTTTCTTTTGTTTACAACTCTGTCTTGTATTTTTCTGGTCGTACTATTTCAAATATTCAATTTCATGACTGTATCATGTGTTTCCATAAGTTTACCATAGTACTATCATATGGTTGGGTTAAAAATTAATGGTAAACCCTAGTTTTTAGTGTTTTAATGTCTAATCTTACCGTTTTAATTTATTGACATAACTGCACGACTCGATTCTCAATTATATGTGGTAAGATAATCGTTGCAAAGAATCCTGCTCAAACTTTAGTGAAAGACGGGTTTAACTTTGCATTGTTGCGAGAGTATATATTCTTTGTTGAAGGCAATTGTAGTGACCTGCAATACAAGTACTATTCAATTGAGTTTAGTTATATGTCTTGTGTTTCTGTCTCAGCCCTAGGTTTTCTATATTTTGCATGTGTAGTGCATCATGACATAAGACATTGTTACGTGTACCATGATGAGCTTTCGTGCAAGACTGCTGTGTGTATTTTTTTACATGGAACATTTGATCAGACTTTGACTTTTGACTCCTGACCTACATGTATGCACGTTGGGTGTGTCATCATGTTGCAGTGTGTTCCTCGGTATATTTCCTTCACCTCAAAATATAATTTTCAATTGACCTTGCTTCTGAATATGTGGCATGTAGATGTATTGTCATAAGATGATGAGTCTATTGGCACGAGAAACTTCATGTGAGCTTGACCTTTGCCCTTAAGGTAAAACTTGTATATTTTGTTTGAATTAAATGGAGAATTAACTGTATGATTGGCACTCGTACCACATCTTCTTAGATATATTAGATACATAGATATATTGTTAGTTTTGTGTACCACGATGGCCCTTTTCTCAAAATCCGCTTTGTGTGGTTTTTTTACCAGACTATGACTTTTTGACTCTTGACCTTTGCATATTGGATGTGTCTCTTGGTATGATTACATTGACGTCAAGTCAGGACTCTCTGGTTTTTGTTAGTCTTGTATGTTTTTAATTGTAAGTTTATTTTATGATTTGGAGTTTGAACTGGTACACATTTTATTAAGGGACATCTGAAGCCCGCCTCTGGGCGAGGGATTTTCTCGCTTTGTTGAAGATATAAAAAAGATGATGTGGTATGATTGCCAATGAGACAACTATCCACAAAAGACCAAAATGACACAGACATTGACAATTATAGGTCACCGTACGGCCTTCAAAAATGAGCAAAGCCCATACCGCATAGTCAGTTATGAGGACCCATTAGTGGCTTTTTACTGCTTTCTGCTCTTTTGACATGGTTACTGTCTCTTTTACACATTCCACATTTCCATTCTCAATTTTTAAGAATGTTTGGTTCGGATGAAACTAAATCCTTTAATTTCCGTGAATATCAAGTAAGAAAATTTACTGATTCAGTAGCATCGTGTGCTGCAAGTTGTGATAGATAATGCAAAATGTTTCAATCATTTTACCTTAGATTTCATTTCATGGACATGTAGGTATGGATAGTCTGCTTTTACATCATAAAAATTCACACAGAAGGTATACGCATATCAATAAACTGAACTCAATGCTGAGAACATATAAAGTACACTTAGACAGAGAGCTCAATCTAGTGAAACACTTTGTTAAGTTGGTCACATTTAACTTGAAATCTCACTGTCTGTTACCAAACTGCACCGAGATCCTGAAAAAAAATTAGTAAACTTTCACATATAGATTCGCGTAATTTTGACCGTTTTGTGACCATAAGCATTGTGAATAAGTTTCAAAACATTTGGTTGAGACAAATTAAAGTTCAAAAACGGAAACAATAGATTTAGCAGTTTTCCTAACTCAAGGCTCCGGGTTGACATTTGTATCATTGGTACTCGTACCACAACTTTTTACATCTAAAAACTCATGAACAGCGACGCCATCGGGACCCAATATCGAACTTAATAGATCTGTTTTATGGGGTAATGTGAATCGCGTATAAGGTTCCTAACATTTGATTGAGTCAGACTTGTTTAAGAGAAAGGAAACGAAAGAGTCAGCACTTCTTATGTTTTTAAAGGGACATGATAACTCTTAAACCGTAAAAGTGACACTTAAAAATTTTGATTTTGTGTTGAGGTGGGGATCCCGCTTACATGTTCAACCCCGCCTTATTCGGTATGTATGTGCCTGGTAAGTCAGGAGCCTGTAATTCAATGAAAGTCGTTTTTTATTTGTTACATACTTTTTTTCGTTCATTTTTTGTACATAAATTTGTTCGTTTATTTTCTCGTTTGAATATTGTTTTACAATGTCATTTCAGTGCCTTTTATTGCTGACTATATGCGGTATTGACTTTGCTCATTGTTGAAAGCTGTATATGACCTATAGTTGTTAGTGTTTGTGTCATCTGGTCTTTTGTGGAGAGTTCTCATTGGCACTCATGCCACATAAGGGGAGGGTTGGGATTCCGCTAACATGTTTAATCCCGCCTTATTTTATATGCACGTGCCTATTTTGTTTTTCGTTTATTTTTTGTACATAAATTAGACCGTTTGTTTTCTCGTTTGAATTGTTTTACATTGTCATGTCGGGACCTTTAATAGCTGACTTTGCGGTATGAACCTTGCTTATTGTTGAAGGCCGTGTGGTGACCTAGGCTACATTGTATAATTGTTAATTTCTGTGTCATTATGTCTCTTGTGGAGAGTTCTAATTGGCACTCATGCACCAGCTTCTTTTATATAGTGTGTATAAGTTTTGTAGTATTTGGTTGAGGCAAACTAAAGTAAGAAGAGCGGAACCCGTTTTTATGGGACGTTCGGGACAGACGGACTAGTGTAACTCTTTATGCCCCTAAATCATGGCGCCAACACAGAAGTTCTGACTATTCTGCTGGTGATACACATCTCACTAGCACTGTCATTAACACATGTACACATAGTTTTATTATAAAAATGATTAATCTTAATTTTGATTTCTTTCTTTTTGGCCGAATGATTATATGCGATCCTTCACAATGACTGAATGAGTATCAAATTTGACAAATTTATTGTACATAATTATACATTTTTTTTATATTTTATAACTTTTTTTTCCAACTAATTATTTAGCTTACCAACTTATTAATCATCACTTTCCTTTATATGTCTTTTAACATTCTGTTTTGAACAAAAAGATTTGTTACATATACTTCACATGTATTTCTGTCTAATCTGACATTATTAAAAAACCATTAAATAAAATTCAGTCGAACTTGATAATAAATGTGCAATCAAATATATATGCAAGTCGTCAACTGGTCAAGTGGGTAGATGCATTTATAGCTTCCTTTACCGTCGATGCTAAAATGTTTAATGTTATAAAATAATTTTAGCGTCTTTGACCAACTTTACCTTTTTATTCGGAGACTTGCGGTTTTCTTCTGTTATGTTCAACGGGAACATTAGAATGATCTAGAATAGAACCCAGATGGAACCAAGAAGTTGGGTTGCCTCAACCAAACAACCCGGATGTTGAACCAGTTACCATGGTTTCGAACCAAAGAACCAAGGTTCAGAACCAAAAAACCCAGACGGAACCAAGGTTTAGAACCAGAGTGCCCGGATATAACCTAATTGCATTCGGAATTCTCATGACTTTTTATACCTTCAATGTATTTTCCAAATCATTTATTTATTTAGTATACAAGATTGATCGTTTATATAAATATACAGTGTTAATTTCCATTGTTTAACCCAAGCGTACATTTTAGATAAATAAATTGAATGAAAACTACGGTTCCTAATTTGTGCATTGGAATTAAAAATTCGATATGCATCATTACTTTCTTTTGTTTACAACTCTGTCTTGTATTGTTCTGGTCGTACTATTTCAAATATTCAATTTCATGACTGTATCATGTGTATCCATAAGTTTACCATAGTACTATCATATGGTTGGGTTAAAAATTAATGGTAAACCCTTAGGCTAGTTTTTACTGTTTTAATGTTTAATCTTACCGTTTTTATTTCTTGACATAACTGCACGACTCGATTCTCAATTATATGTGTTAAGATAATCGTTGCAAAGAATCCTGCTCAAACTTTAGTGAAAGACGGGGTTAATCTTGCTTTGTTGCGAGAGTTTATATTCTTTGTTGAAGGCAATTGTAGTGACCTGCAATACAAGTTCCATTCAATTGAGTTTAGTTATTATATGTCTTGTGTTTCTGTCTCTGCCCTAGGTTTTCTATATGAGTCTATTGGCACGAGATACTTCATATGAGCTTGACCTTTGTCCTCAATGTAAAACTTGTATATTTTGTTTGAATTAAATGGAGAATTAACTGTATGATTGGCATTCGTACCACATCTTCTAAGATATTGTAACAAACCTAGGGTTACTATAAATTTCTGTTTAACCATTATTCAGGAGGAGTGGAATCGACGGCAGTGTGAAGAAACAGATTTGTAATAAACATAACAATGATATTTATTTCAACAGTATTTTGACTTCTTCTTTCAATATAATAAACATCAAATACACATTCATCATTCAACAGATAAAGCAATAAATCGGGTGGTCAATATAAAAGGTAGTTGACGGTTCAAGAGATTGATTCAGAATTGACATGTCTGTCTACAGGCTCCTATTTTTGTGTTTTGGCACTTACTATGACGTTAGAGTAAACATCTAATCGCCCAATCAAAAGCAACGTTTCTTACGTCTTTTGGCTTGAAACGTTCAAGAAGACAATCAGATTTCGTTATTATTAAATAAAGACTCGTTATTGAGTTGTCCTCATTTTGTCCTTCTTGTCCGAATTATATTTAAAAGCAAATAAAACCAAAAGGACATTTCTACATAATGCTATTTTTAAACGGACAGTAAATTCCTTTCTCGATACGGCGTATGAACTTGGGTGTAATTTACATAACCTTACGCATTAGATATAATGCTTAAATGAGATCAATGAAAACCCTGTTCTATCATAAATAAATACAATGTTAATGAAAAGGGAGGCACAAACATAATAAATACGCAATTCACATGCATTGATAAAGTGTTAACTTAAACAAATAATAATATGAGATCGCAAAGTGAAAGTACAGAACGGTGTCATGGCAGATGTAAACAAGTTGAATCTCACGACGATATTTGTCAAAATAAATCACTATGACGGGATAATCAAAGTATTTCATAGGTAAACATTACCAAGATATACATATAAAACTGGCCCTTATCACTTGCAAAGTACAAATAGTTTAAATCATGAGTATGAAAGTCAATGCATTTACCAGTGTTTGTGCACACCCGAGAAGTTGACCACCCGGCAATATTCAAATAAATATATGTCATATACAATAAATAATACGCTAAATAATAACAATAATAAGTCAAGATTTGTCACAATTTCCCCCACCCAAGTCTTAAAATACTCCTGTATTTTCTGGAGGTAACAGATACTAGTACTTTTATATTTTACTTATAGTCTTTGTGCTCTTCAATCTTTAATGGAATATATTCACACTGTTTAATTATATCATCCACACTTCTGTATCTTCAGGGAAATCATCTTTCTGTCATCTGTAGATAATTTTCACTATTACACTCAGCAATTTCTGACATGACATCGGACACATTTAAAAACCATAGAGAAACACTAGAGCCATTCACGAATTTCTTCCACTTATCTACAAAACCACAGTATCACTTTAACATCAAATAATAATTTCTGTTGACGCTGCAACTATAATTATTAACTACCTTGGAAATATCACAATATTCCACCAAATTTTCTAGAAAACCCCCTCTTTTCAACCAACTCTGGGGTGATCAGTCCCTATAGGCAAATCTGGGCTACGTTTCTAGAAATATCACATAACAACTGGATGCATTCACAACACTGCACCATCACATAACAACTGGATGCATTCACAACACTGCACCAATACTTCTTCATATATCTCAACACATGAATAATCTTATTCATAAAAAAATAAAAAATAACGAGTGATACACATTTAAACACACAAGCACAATAAATCTTGAATGGCGTCTTGTCCTCTTCTCTGGTTTTAACTTTACTTCTTGCTAGATTATGAGACACTTTCTTTTGTCACTTTAAACTGTTTCCATTATATTCTGCGAGTCTATCTATGTGAAATACTTTTCCTGCTTTCTTTGTCACTTCAATATTCCGTAATTTATTGGTACTGCACGAATTTAAATAATAAATCTTGTTCTAAAATTTTATCAAGGTAATATCACAAATAATCACATTATTTTCATAAAACATATTTTGCCAGAGTTCTCTTATGTTTGTCCATAAACTGAACCATGCATATAAAATCCATTATCTGTTATTTTTCTTGACCCCCTGTTTGATTTATTCTGCTATTAATTATAATTGCATTCCAACATCTTTAAAATCATTTAATTAACATAAAATACGACTTCTGTAACCGTCAACTCCCGACCTATTGAATAAACGGACGGTTGTCTCCCTGAACCGTTTCCATAGTTGTATTTGGTCTGAAATTTCTTAAATTCTGTGAATTCGGGGGTTTATTCTCCCTAAATTCATGATCATTAGACATAGAACATTGTCTATAAAAATGATCAGGTGAGTCACAAATGAAGCAGGTCCGTTGATTCTGTGTATTACTCCCGTTTTGGTAATTGTTGCGGCCAAATTTAAAGTTGGATCGGTTGTTCGTATTCCGAATCTGATTTTCTAACTGATCCATTCTACTTAGAAGCATTTGAATGATTCTGTCATTATTTGGCTGTTGGGAAATTAATCTGACATTTTGGTCACCATTATTTTGCCATTCCATATCTAATTCATTTTCACTACAATTTTCATAAGAAACTGAGCGGACACTAGTTTTCTTTTGACTTGACTCCCCTAAAAGAGCCTCATATCTTTCAATTATATCCACAGCGTCAGCGACCGTTTTACATTCTCGATCTACACATCGACATTTCATTTCTATAGGAATCGACTTGTATAACTGATTGAGCGCTAACACTTCTTGTGCCAATGAATCTAAATTACAATAAGCTTTTTGTACCATCTGGCGGAGGTCATCACCGAGAGCAGCAACTGTTTCACCTGAATTTCTTGTTCTCATTTCAAAACGAGATAACCATCTGTTTTGTTGACGGGCACTTCCGAATCTTTCTTCTAAGTGTCGGACAAGAATACTGTAAGGTCGGCGTTCATGTGTAGGAAGGCTCATATAAAAAGTTCTCGCAGGGCCCTTTAAACTTGCAGCAAGTGTCAATACTCGATCTTCCGTACTCCATCTGCCAAGTTCTGCACAATCTTGAAAATGCGAAAAATATTCTTCCCAGTCATCTGATCCACTATAAGCATCTGGACGAATTGTAGCAGGATGTCCAGCAATCGGCAACTGTTCACGGCAAAATCGTGGTGCATTTCCCCATTTTCGTTCTTGACTGTTATTATTTTCAAAATACGAAACACCCGGATTAACTTCAAAATTTCGTTCCGTCTCGACTGTATTTCTCTGTCTAACCATATCGTCTCGTACGTTGTCATTAAATTCACTTTCCATATCACCTTGACCTTGTTTTACTGTATCTAATGCAGCCTTTGCATATTGGATGTGTCTCTTGGTATGATTACATTGACGTCAAGTCAGGAGTCTCTGGTTTTTGTTAGTCTTGTATATTTTTAATTGTAAGTTGATTTTATAATTTGAAGTTTGAACTGGTACACATTTTGTTAAGGGCCATCTGAAGCCCGCCTCTGGAAGAGGGATTTTCTCGCTTTGTTGAAGATATAAAAAAGAAGATGTGGTATGGTTGCCAATGAGACAACTATCCACAAAAGACTAAAATGACACAGACTTTAACAACTATAGGTCCCCGTACGGCCTTCAACAATGAGCAAAGCCCATACCGCATAGTCAGCTATGAGGACTCATAAATGGCCTTTGACTGCTTTCTGCTCTTTTGACATTGTTACTGTCTCTTTTACACATTCCACATTTCCATTCTCAATTTTTTAGAATGTTTGGTTCAGATGAAACTAAATCCTTTAATTTCCGTGAATATCAAGTAAGAAAATTTACTGCTTCAGTAGCATCATGTTCTGCCAGCTGTGATAGATAATGCAAAATTTTTCAATCATTTTACCTTAGATTTCATTTCATGGACATGTAGGTATGAATAGTCTGCTTTTACATCATAAAAATTCACACAGAAGGTATACGCATATCAATAAACTGAACTCAATGCTAAGAACCATTAAAGTACACTTACACAAAGAGCTCAATCTAGTGAAACACTTTGTTAAGTTGGTCACATTTAACTTGATATCACTGTCTGTTACCAAACTGCACCGAGATCCTGAAAAAAAATGTGCAAGTTCAGTTTATTTAAAAAAGAATTCAATGGAAGAAAATAAGCTGATTACTGAAGTAAATGTAGAATATGTCTATTAATCACAGATGCCCCTGCTTGTGAAAAAAATGAGTAAACTTCCACATATAGATGCAGGATTCGCGTAATTTTGACCGTTTTGTGACCATAAGCATTGTGAATAAGTTTCAAAACATTTGGCTGAGGCAAATTAAAGTTAAAGAACAGAAACAATAGATTTAGCAGTTTTCCTATCTCAAGGCTCCGGGTTGACATTTGTATCATTGGTAATCGTACCACAACTTTTTACATATAAAAAAAACATGAACAGTGACGCCATCGTGACCCAATATTGAGCTTCACAGATCTGTGTTATGGGGTAATGTGAATCGCGTATAAGGTTCATAACATTTGATTGAGTCAGACTTATTGAGGGCCCTCATGGGGTTTTTGATTATGTGATTACTTGGCCGTTTTTTTAATGATTATTTGATTATTAAGCCAAATATTTCATGATTATTTGATTACCTAGGACTTTATTTTTAGTTTATGATAATTTGATTACTAAAGATAAGCAAATATTTAATGATTATGTGATTATATTGGCAAAAAAATGGTGATTATGTGATTACTAGGACCCCCCATGAGGGGCCTCCTTATTTAAGACAAAGGAAACGAAATAGTCAGCACTTCTTATATTTTTTAAAGGGACATGATAACTCTTGAACGGTAAAAGTGACACTTACAAATTTCAAATTTGATTTTGTGTTGAGGTGGGGATCCCGCTTACATGTTCAACCCCGCCTTATTCGGTATGTATGTGCTTGTGGTAAGTCAGGAGCCTGTAATTCAATGAATGTCGTTTTTTATGTGTTACATACTTGTTTTTCGTTCATTTTTTTTACATAAATTTGTTTGTTTATTTTCTCGTTTGAATATTGTTTTACAATGTCATTTCAGTGCCTTTTATTGATAACTATATGCGGTATTGACTTTGCTCATTGTTGAAAGCTGCATATGACCCATAGTTTTTAGTGTTTGTGTGATCTGGTCTTTTGTGGAGAATTCTTATTGGCACTCATGCCACATACGGGGGAGGGTTGAGATCCCGCTAACATGTTTAACCCCGCCTTATTTTATATGCACGTGCCTATTTTGTTTTTCGTTTATTTTTTGTACATAACTTATACCGTTTGTTTTCTCGTTTGAATTGTTTTACATTGTCATGTCGGTGCCTTTAAAAGCTGACTTTGCGGTATGAACCTTGCCCATTGTTGAAGACCGTGTTGGTGACCTAGGCTACATTGTATAATTGTTAATTTCTGTGTCATTATGTCTCTTGTGGAGAGTTCTCATTGGCACTCATGCATCAGCTCCTTTTATATATTGTGTTTAGGTTTTGAAGTATTTGATTGAGGCAAACTAAAGTAAGAAGAGCAGAACCCGTTTTTATGGGACATTCGGGACAGACGGACTAGTGTAACTCTTTATGTTCCTAAATCATGGCGCCAACACAGAAGTTCTTACTATTGTGCTGGTGATACATATCCCACTAGCACTGTCATTAACACATGTACAATTAATTTTATCATAAAAATAATATTCAATCTTAATCTTGATTTATTTATTTTTGGCCGAATGATTATATGCATGCCCTTCACAACGACTGCATGAGTATCAAATTTGCCAATTTATTGTACATAATTATACATTTTATATTTATAACTTTTTTTCCAACTAATTAAAGCTTACCAACTTATTGATCATAACTTTCCTTTATATGTCTTTTAACATTCTGTTTTGAACAAAAAGATTTCTAACATATACTTCACATGTATTTCTTTCAAATCTGACATTATTAAAAATCCATTAAATAAATTCAGTCGAACTTGATAATAAATGTGCAATCAAATATATATGCAAGTCGTCAACTGGTCAAGTGGCTAGATGCACATATCGTTAGCCATATAAACAACATGTCCTAATTGGGTGGTTTTAAAACTTCTAGCATAGGTGGATCCAGGGGGCGCCCCCCAAACCCTTTGTGGGGGAAATTTGGTTGATTATATAGGGAATCATTGAAGCATGAATGAAGCGGGCCCCCTTAGGAAAAGTTCTGGATCCGCCACTGTCTAGACATATTTACGTAAATAAGGGATGAGTAAAGGAAAAAAAAAGAAAACAGCATGACTGAATTAAATAAAAAGATGTTCGATGTACTGTATACTTCGGTTTGTTTTAAAAATATTATACGATGCTTTATTTTTATCTAGTTTTCTTATCAAAATAATTAAAATGAGAAAATAAATACCTTATAGCTTCCTTTACCGTCGATGCTAAAATGTTTAATGTTATAAAATAATTTTAGCGTCTTTGACCTACTTTATTTTTTTATTCGGAGACTTGCGGTTATTTTCTGTTACGTTCAACGGGAACATTAGAATGATCTAGAATAGAACCAAGATGGAACCAAGAGCGGATCCAGGGGGGGGGGGGGGTCCTTCGTGGGAAAAATTTGGTTGATTATATAGGGAATCATTGAAGCATGACTGAAGCGGGCCCCCCTTAGGAAAAGTTCTGGATTCACCACTGTCTAGACATATTTACGTAAATAAGGGATGAGTAAAGGGAAAAAAAAGAAAACAAAATGACTGAATTAAATAAAAGGATGTTCGATATACTGTATACTTCGGTTTGTTTTAAAAATCTATACGATACTTTATTTTTATCTAGTTTCCTTATAAAAACAAAAAATTCCGTTGACCCTGAATTCAACGGATCGATAATAGCATCATCACCATCAACAAAATGTTTACCGTTATCTTTGTGAAATTTCAGTTATATAGTTCTTTAATTAGAGAAATTTTGGTAAGTATTACTTATTAATGTTAAGGTTCTACTGATGTGCTCCTCTAGACCTTTTTGACGGTCCGTTTTATCCCATTTATCTCAATATTATCTCCGATGACAGTAATGTCAACCCGACCTATTCGTGTCAAAAGTGAAAATCGCATCGATTTATTGAACTAATTTCTTCTTAAACTGTGCATGCATTATTTCTGTATTATATGATAACCAATCACATTCACGTTGCATGTTTACATGAAAATGGTCATGTATTAGTGAATTGTAAGGGCGATGCAACTTGAGGTCAGTGCGCGATCACGTGACATTATTATTTGTAAACAAATTTAAAACATGCTCCCCGCGTAACACGTGTCTGAATTATCCTTTCAAAGTGTTATGAATCTTTCAATCACTATTTTATGAAATATTTCTAGGTTTGCATATCAGTAGTCAAAGTGAATTAAACGTAGTTCTTAGTTGTGTTTTTTTTTATATAGAATTAGAAGGTAAATCTACATAAGGGGGTCTCATTGGAGGGGGGGGGGGTGGTGTTCTGATCCCAGATCCCACTTACTGTTTTGTCAGATTCCCATATCCCGCTTACACTATGTACATGAGCAATTTTCATTTTTTTGTCATTTCCGGGGTCCTGCAGAACCCCATTTCCCGTTTTCACGACAGACCTCATTTCCCGTTTTCATGACACAATAATTTGACTTTCACGTTTCACGCTTGCGAAAAATTGTCAATATTGGTCACGCTTAGACCCAATGAGAACCACACACTAGTCAGTATTTAACTTCACCCAAAAAGATGACTCAACTTCCCTCTATATTTAAAACCTGCATACTAATTTAAATAGCATTTGCTCCCCTTGAACACTATTTGGCCCCTTCCGTGTCATTTCCCTTTAAATTTGCTGAAAAGTCATACTTTAAGTCCATTTACAGTAACGGCTAATATTTGATTTTACCATCTTAATTTCAATTTTCATATTGAACACATTTGACCATTCAATATGAGTTCCCATGTATTTTTGTCATATATGAAGGAGGTTTTAGGTCATGTTTTCCTAAACACCTTATTGCTATTTGTCTGTCTGGATTGTTAAAACCACAAAATCAAATATTGATGAATATGCAAGTTTTCAACAATCCCGGAACATTAACAAAGATGTGTGTGAGAGGGTGAAAATTACCCTTCTGATGTACTGATATTTTTAGCACCCCAAGTGAGAATCTAACTCAGGACTTTCAGCACTGTAGCCATCGGTCTTAACCACAAGATCACGAACTCACATTTGATGAACTAATTTCTTCTATATTAACTGTACGTGCATAAATTCTGTATTATTTGATAACCAATCACATTCACGTTGCATGTTTGCATGATAATGGGTTCTGTATGAGTGAACTGTAGTGTATTGCAAAATTAATGCAAATTGTGACGTCAGTGCGCCTTCACGTGACATAATTATTTGTAACCAAACCGGCTTCTCATGTAATGTAACGGTTTATTTCCTCCTCTGTGATATTTTATCCTGAGGATAATTTGTCCCGGTAATTTTTTCCCAGGCATGGTATTTCATTTCACAGGTTGATTTTTCCCAGAGGAGTGAAAATCTATCAGATTTCTGTGTTATGCGGATAGTATGTACGGGTATATATTTGCCGTATTATATTTCACAGAACCGTGTGAAAAAGAGTCCCATTAACTACTATGTAAGTTACTCTCAATCAATATATACCTGACTATAATTATAAAATGTTTAAAAAGGTAAGCAACTGTCTAGGGCCAGGTAAGGGAGGGGAAAAATTAGTATTAGTACTATTTCGCAGAACGATAAACAGATGCATAGACAGACCAAGGGGGTGGGGGAAATTTAGCTTATGACATATATGTAAGAAATCATTGAAGCTTGATGGGAGTGGGCAACCCTCTGGTCCATCAGAGCCCCCACACCTTTTTGAAAAGTTCTGGATCTGCCACTGAGATTTGCAGGTTTTCTTAGTAAAGATACCTTAAAATATCACAAACTGTGTGCTTTCCAGACCATAGTTTACATTTTTTTTCATATTTTGCCGTGTCAAAATGACCTAAATTTAAAGGACAGTATATAGACCCAAAAATGGTATATCACATTCTACACATCAAGATTTTAGCAGGAAAGACTGCCATTGGAGTTTTTAACCATTGTGACTTTTTAATTTGATCTACTCCACTAATTAAAGTCGTTGAAGTAGAATATTTAATGTAGGTTTGTCCACATTTTGGTATATATTAATACATGTTTAGAAATAATGTTGAGCCTGTTCCTAGATGCCTGTTATAGACTTCAATATTTATTGTTTATTGAAAATAAATGGAATCAATTCTTTCAGAAAAGTTTAATTCTATGGAAATGTATCCCCCCTTTTATAAGTTGAAAAGGCTACATAGAGTCAATATACAGTCTCCAACAGAAAACCAAAAAAGGAAAAATAAAGTGAATTTTGGAGAATTATTAAATGTACATGCATTTGAAATATTTAAGATATATTGTTTCAATTTTTTTAGTTCTAGGTTCCACATAACTACCATTTTAGAAAACGATTTCAATGCTAAGTCTATTAGAGGGATATTTGATTTTCATTGGTTTTAAATATGGAATCTTATTCAGTGGCAAAGGAAATAGACACTGACAAGTCTTAGATAACATTTTATATAGTTTTGAATTTTTCTTCGTCAGTTGACTAAAATTAGATGGAGGTGTGTTCTAATTTCCAACAGAGGAGCAATCAACCTATATCAATATGTGCATGAAGCAAATTGATAGTTGCTAGATACTGAATGATTATATCCACAATAAAGGTTTAACCTGTGCATATATACTTAAAACAAGATAAAAAAAGTCATGTCTTTTTCAGGACTTCTGAATCCAATCATGTAGTATGGAATGTTATTGAGATATGGTTTGGGTGGATGGATGGTCATGAAGGACCTGTAGTACAAAGTATATCACTGGATTTAGCTCTTTGTCTAAGTGTATTATTAAAGTACTTTGCTTTGAGCTCAGTTCATTGTTATGCAATTCATTCTTTGTGAAATTAAGATTTGACAGACAACTCTAATGGACAAGGATTTGTCAAAGTAGTATCATCTCTATGTACAATGTAAGAATTCAGGAGATAAAAGCATTCTATTTTGATTTGACCCATACATTTTATAAAAAAAAGTGGGAACAAATTTACCGGACAATGCTACTCCCACTACTAGCAATATGATGCTAGGTTGTTTTAATACATCTGTATTACCTGCTGATGACTCGGCCCTGAGTGTAAACGGTCCTTCAATTAGGAGGGAAAAAAATTATAAGGCCTATCCAGTCTAAGGGAGCTACCATTTGATTTTTATGGGGGGAGCTAGGATGAAATTTGAAAAAAAAGGCAGGACAGGATTTTGAGTAAAAAAAAAAGGCAGGATGAGTAACTTGGCAAAAAAAAAAAGGCAGGATGACAATTGTTGTAAAAAAGTCAGGATAAGCTAAGAAAAAAAGAGGCAGGACCGAATAGACTGAAAAATAAAAAGGCAGGACAGAGATTACAACTAAAAAAAAAGGCAGGACAAAATTTTTCATCCTAGCCCCCCCCCCCCCCCCCCATAAAAATCAAATGGTAGCTCCCTAATCGATTTCTAAAACTATACTTCATTGCACATGTTCAACATTTTTATACAACCACAAAAAATTTGGGGTCGTAAATTGGTATCCTGTCCGAAAGATGGTTTCTGGATAATAACTTTATTATAAGTCAACAGAAATCAACAAAATTATAACACAACGTTTATAACCACAATAGGAAGCTTGGGATTGATTTTGGGGGTTATGGTCCCTAAGGTTTAGGAATAAGGGGTACAAAGGTGCCCAAAACAAGCTTTAATCTAGTGTCGGTTTAAAAAGTTGTGTATAAGTATTTCAATTGTTCTGAAATTGTACCACAATGTTTAATACCATAAGTAGAAGGTTCGGATATATTGTGTGGGTTATGGGACAAACAGTCTAATAATTACGGACCAAAAACAAACATTTTTGTAAATTCAAGACCCTTAATTGGAGTTTGTCCAGAATGGTTCTTGAATTACCTAATACCAATGCTTTATGAAATCTTCTTTGAAAATTGGAGTTATCTTTCTTTGTTCAGTCAACTTAAATCAATTATACAATATACAATGCAATATTCACTTTATTACCAACTGATAAATTAAAGCAGTCATTAATAACCATTCAGTGATTGCAAGCACTTTCTAGGGTATGCCCTTTTACAAATGGAAAAATTATACATTTTTTTAGTTTCTGATCTCTTAACTGAAGTTTGTCTCCTCTAAATGTTTCTCATTTCAGAAATTAAAAAGAAAATTTCTTTAGATATTTTTGTTTGAAAGGATTAATATTCAGCAGCATAGTGAATTGCTCCTAACACAAAAGCAAAACAAATATTTAAGTTCATTAGACCACATTCATTCTGTGTCAGAAACCTAAGCTGTGTCATCTATTTAATCACAATTCAAACTCAGAGCTGTTTCCAGCTTGAATGTTGTGTCAATACTAGCCCCAACTGTTCAGGCTTCGACCTCTGCAGTCGTATAAAGCTGGGCTCTGCGGAGCATCTGGTCCATTCATTTGTTTATTTTTCAATTTGTGTGAATTAACATAGTTACAGTAAATGCTAATTACTGCACTTTCATACCACAACAAATATTGTATTGGTACATGTATCACTCAAATGTGTATCCATATAACAAAAAAAAATGAAAAGGAATAATTTTGCATTACCTTTTGAATACTATGACTTTTTAGATATGTAGACATATTAAGACTCATTAGTAGATGTTGATAATATTGGCTTAAAATGCTTGAAATTCTATCAAATTACTTTTGGAGCAGTTATGAGTTTTGAAATTAGAAAGATCATATCATATGCAACAAGTGTAGTAAGTTTCAAGTTGATTGGAATTCAGCTTCATCAAAAACTACTTTGACCAAAAACTTTAACCTGAAACTCCCACTTCCATTTTCTATGTTCAATGGACCGTGAAATTGGGGTCAAAAGTCTAATTTGGCTTTAAAATTAGAAAGATCATATCATAATGAACATGTGTACTAAGTTTCGAGTTGATTGGACTTCAGCTTCATCAAAAACTACCTTGACCAAAAACTTTAACCTAAAGCGGGACAAACGAACGAACGGACCCACAGACCAGAAAACATAATGCCTATCTACTATTGTAGGTGGGGGCATAAAAAATTTAATAAATAACACTCATAATGCTCAGATTGGTTGTCATCGTGCAACATAGTTAATAACACCATATAGAAAAAAACATAGAACTCATTTTGTCATAAGACACTGTCAAACATCCATACATACTATCCACACTCATCTGTGTCCACACTTGTTTCCTTATCAAAATAATTAAAATGAGAAGATAAATACCTTATAGCTTCCCTTACCGTCGATGCTAAAATGTTTAATGTTATAAAATAATTTTAGCGTCTTTGACCTACTTTACCTTTTTATTCGGAGACTTGCGGTTATTTTCTGTTATGTTCAACGGGAACATTAGAATCTATTCGGAATTCTCATGACTTTTTATACCTTCAATGTATTTTCCAAATCATTTATTTATTTAGTATATTTATATATAATAATATTCAAGATAATAACCAAAAACTGCAAAATTTCCTTAAAATTACTAATTATGGGGCAGCAACCCAACAACAGGTTGTCTGTTTTGTCTGGAAATTTCAGGGCAGATAGATCTAGACATAATAGATTATTTTATCCCCTGTAAGATTTGGTAAATGCTTTGGTTTGAGAGTTATAAGCCAAAATCTACATTTTACCCCTATGTTCTATTTTTAGCCATGGCGGCCATCTTGGTTGGTTGGCAGGGTCACGCCACACATTTTTAAACTAGATACTCCAAAGATGATTGAGGCCAAGTTTGGATTAATTTGGCCTAGTAGTTTCAGAGGAGAAGATTTTTGTAAAAGATTACTAAGATTTACGAAAAATGGTAAAAAATTGACTATAAAGGGCAATAACTCCTAAAGGGGTCAACTGACCATTTCGGTCATGTTGACTTATTTGTAAATCTTACTCTGCTGAAAATTATTGCTGATCGATAATAATATTCAAGATAATAACCAAAAACAGTAAAATTTCCTTAAAATTACCAATTTAGGGGCAGCAACCCAACAACGGGTCGTCCGATTCATCTGAAAATTGCAGGGCAGATAGATCTTCACCTGATAAACAATTCTACTCATGTCAGATTTGCTCTAAATGCTTTGGTTTTTGAGTTATAAGCCAAAAACTGCATTTTACCCTTATGTTTTATTTTTAGCCATGGCCGTCATCTTGGTTGGTTTGGCAGGTCACCGGACACAATTATAAACTAGATACACTAATGATGATTGTGGCCAAGTTTGGTTAAATTTGGCCTAGTAGTTTCAGAGGAGAATATTTTTGTAAAAGTTAACGACGACGGACGACGACGACGGACGACGACGACGGACGACGACGGACGCCGGACGCCAAGTGATGAGAAAAGCTCATTTGGTCCTTTGGGCCGGGTGAGCTAAAAACGAGAACGAGAAACACTTATGAAACACAATAACAAACAAGAACTATCGAATAGCAAGGTCCAAACTAAGGCCAGGTGCAAACGTTTTAAGGGAGAATGTCACGAACCATCAAGCTTCCTTCCTAAAATTGATTAAAACTACCTAAATACATGCTTATATATCAGATCAATTCTTTTGGCTATATTGCACAACGATCCAATGGTGTGTTGACATCCTTTATCATTGATACGGTCATAATTATAAATTTAATATTTACAAGACTTGGATTTCTTTTAAATGCTAAGGCTCTAGAAAGATTACCTTAGCTGTATTTCGCAGAACTATTAGGACATTGTTTTTACTATACTATATGCTCTTCAACTTCGTACTTTATTTGTCCTTTTTTAATTTTTTTTATTGGAGCGTCCCTGATTGGTATTTTATAAACGAAACGCTCGTCTGACGCAAAAACAACATGTCAACTTTTTTTTTTTTTTTTTATCTATGATGAGTTTATTTAGCACTTAATTACTTGTTGTGCCCACTTTTCAAATTGATCCATGGTCCATTATTAAACTTTGTTTCAACTCAACCAAATTCTAATTATTAGAGTTCCTTCATCATATTGATTTGCTGGTCCACATTAATATCCAAAGGGTTCAAAATAAACCTCTTATTGTTTGATTTTAACCACTTTAGATTTCTTTGGATATTTTAATTCTAGTATGTGGAATCTAAACTTGTTTTTAATTTGGTACCAGTTAATTAGGGTCCAAGATTAGATTTTGTTCGATTTCATGAAAACTTGAATATATGGACATCTTCGATATGCTGAATACAACCGTCTATTTCGATTTGGTGTTTGAGCCCCGTTATCAAATTGGTCGACATTGAAATCACAAGGGTCTAAAATTAAATTTGTTTTATTTAATTCAAATTGAATCATGGGGGTTCTTTGAGATACTGAATCTAAACATGTTTCTACTTTTTTTAATATTGGACTCATTTTTCAAGTTGGTCCTAATTGAGGTCTTGAATTAAACTTTGTTTGATTTTATTTAAAATTGAATAATGGGGTTCTATGATATGATGAATGTAAACATGTATTTTGGATGATGATCCATATGTAAATGTCCAAATTCAAATTCAAATAATTCTTATATGATTTGCATATCTATAAATACTTGTACTGGATTGGTCAGTTAGAATTTTTCTCTTGGTTTTATAAATTAAAAAACAAATGCATAACAGCTGGGTTTTTTTTCTAATGCATTTATAACAATATAAAAAAGAAATAAAATAAATAAAATAAAGTTTCGAAAATGTATAAAAGTTAAATTTGAATATAATTCCACGAAATTTATTGAAAGATTTGGCGAATTTACGTCCTGACAAAACACGACGTCACAAGTGAAAACTTTCAAGAGAATGATTATTTCGTTACTTGTACACTTCAAATTCGCAACATCAATCATTAAAATGAAGTTTTGGAGGTAGGTGCTATTTCTTTTTATATTCCGTGCATTTATCGAACATTTTTAGATTTTAGAAAGTCAATATGGCGGCCAACTCCTTAGTTACGACCTGTCAATTGTGCATTTGATGATAATTATAGTAGCCTCAAATGTTTATTTAAAACAAATCGTAAATATTTGTTTAAGAATTATTATGATTAAAAACATTTTTTCGAGGGGTGTGTAAACCGGGTCTCTTGCTCACAAACTTTACATAAAAGTCATACGGACACTAGTGAACATATGGAAAACTCTGACACCCCTCAGTATGATTATGTACAATGAACCGTTAGCACTTGATAAATTTTGGCAATTCTGTGGTCTTAGCCTTGGAGACCAAAAAATATTTGAACAGGTGGTTAATGCTTTTGCTCCAGAAAAAGAAAGTGAGCTAAATGTGCATGATTCAGTAATTTATTCCCATCAACATCCTCAGACAAAACACTTAAAATGTTATCAATAGCTTGTGATTAATCATCTGATTGGGGAACAAAGAGGCAGATTTTGTCAGTATTAACTACGCTTTCAAAGAATTGAGTACTTATATTCCAATTTTAACAAATTATAGATATACAGCATCTAGAAAACATGCATCAGCAAAGGGACAAGAACAGCCTACACAACTTTTATCATAAAATCGCAAAGGGTTGTCTCATCATCAAATTAAATAATTTATTGATTCTAATATGTTCCCAGCATAATGACTGAGTCATCGTTTCTGCAAACAAAATTACAACTATCAAATGAACTTTATTAAGTACCTAAAATAATAATAAATAGCTTTTTATTAATTGACCCTGATTTAACGAAAACGAAAATCTCAATTGTAACGCTGGGTTTTGCCTATGTAATAACCGCAAAATTGTCCTACTCGAATTGCTGCACTCGTGCAAAAAACTGGTTATTCGTTATTGTGCACCGATTCCGAATGACGAGACTGCGTTGCGTCATGAAAGAGAATGAAAAAAGAATAACTGTCATATTCCTGACTTGGTACAGGCATTTTCGAATGTAGAAAATGGTCATTTGAACCTGGTTGTATAGCGCTTAACCTCTCACTTTTACGAAAGTCTCATCAAATTCCGTTTTATTTACAAAGATGCGTGAACAAAGCAGACATAATTAATAAAATAGTCAAAATATGGGTACAGGTGTTTGTATAAAAAAATATAAGAATTCTGCTACAATGGCCACTAGTAAGAATACACAAACAACTATTATCGATTTAGCCCTAGTTATGCCAAATTATCGCTTTTGTGTACAATAACTGATATGGGAGTCTCGGGATGATACCAGAGACAATATGACAATGGACATGTTATTATCTATAAATATTCACTTGATGGAAAATGATAGTCACTGCGCTTAAACGTCGTGTCCTTTCAACTGTGTAATTATGGTAAAATGTTTGATGGATAAATGCCTTGCTTTAACTCGTAAATATGAAATAAAACAATTTTTGTCTTTTGTTTCTGTTTGACATATGTGATTTAATAGACTTATCAAACTGATTTTTCAAAAGTCAATAAAACCCCATATTTAAAAGATTATAATTTATTTTAATTCTGTAAATTGTTAACGAAATTGTCAGCTTTATTTTATTAAGTCATACATCAATAACTTGTAAGTTTTTTTCTTCAAGAAGTTGATAACAGACACAGTGGTAATCTTATTTAACCAACCTGACTTTCAAATATTCAAACGAATAAACGTGCAAAATCCTTAAACCGTTGTTTACTCGTCTATAGATCTTCAACTTCATTTGTATCGAATTTACCAATGGAAAATATCATATTCATAAGATATGTAGTTCTAACTGGTTTAAACTTTTTAATATATATAAATTGGTTAACTTAACACGAACACCAGTAGATTACTGTCTAAGTAAATGTCGCATGACAGAGACAAACAGATTATAGCATATCTTAAATGAGGTGAGTAACCTTTGTCAAATTGTTTTAAATTTTTATTCAAAAGTATCGGGTTGTCGTTCTTGTCAAAAAGAACTTGCTTTCGGTTTTCAATAACAGAAAAATAAAAAATAATCAAACACAGTGTGTGGCAAAGTTCGCCTTAGATGAATTTTGCTTGTTTTATGTCTATTTGGATCATATACTGTTCCTATCATTTTACCTATTTGTACATCCATGGATTTCAAGTGTTATTTTGTGAAAATTCCCGATGAAAGTAAATCCAGAATAGAGCTTTTAAGCTAAAATCATGAAAGAGTTATTTTTTGTTTATTTGTTCTAAACAATTCTCATGCTGTGTTAAAGAATGTATTCATTGATAAATTTACCCTAATGATACACACAGGATATCTGTCATTTTCTGGTTTAAGATATTTTACATTTTCCGGTCACGATTAAATACAATCTCCGCATAATACTGTGTTCCATGGCATCGTACGTTTTTTTATTTTAAATAGTATACCTTAAAAAAAAAATATAGATACGTATTGCATTTCTTTTAATTTTCCACGCTGGAAATACCAATATGGCACCGGTGAGTAGAAAATTTTAATATCCGTTCGGATCATTAGTAACGTTTTATTATACTTTTATTGGTAACATCGGTAGTCTTCGCAAAGTAATCAACAAGCAACTTCAAAGCTAATATATTGAAGTAAAAATACAGAATGACAATTCTTAAATGATTGACATATCTAGAAATACTTGAATATAGTTAGTCTGTTCTTCCTTGGTTTGGAAATCGTTAGATCAGGTTTCGTAATGGCTTTTTGTACATGGAATATCTAAGTTCGAAATTTTTTTCAAAAACTCAATTTATTCAGTTTGCGAGTAATCGGCCCAGTTAACACACCGATAAATAAGTACGTGTATCTAGAATGTGTTTAGTGTAAAATAATACATTTTATTAAATAATTCAGTATGTACAAATGATGTATGGCCCCAAAGGTAAATAAACATGAAATATACAAATATTTGAACAATTGGGACTAGAAATCAGGAGCGATGCTTATATATAAAAACATCTTCCTTAATTTAAAAATAAAATTACGAAACTAATACGTTTAATTCTTATGTTTTTTATGTTGTTTAACAGTTGTGCATTAATCTTTGAATAAAATATGTGGCCATACTAATTTCCGGGGAATTGACGTCAAGGGCATTAATACTACAAGGACGTTTTGTCCATGTCCTCTATTTTAATGTAGAATTTTGTAATGAAAGAAAAATAAATGAACTCATCAAAGATACCAGGATGGAAATTTTATATTTGCATCAGACGCGCGTTTCATCTTCACAATGGAATGTTATTTCATTTATGTTTTCAAAAAGTTGTTCGTTAATATTTCACTATTTTTTTTAAATATGCATGTAACTACTAGCTATAGACTTATTTCATTAGGAATAAATTCTTCAGGAACGTAAGACTTAAATAGAGGCAACAGTAGTATACTGCTGTTCGAAAGTCACAAAATTAAATCAATTGAGAGAAAACAAATCCGGGTTACAAACAAAAACCGAGGGAAACACATCAACTATAAGAGAACAACAACGAAACAACAGAAACACTGAAGTGCAAAATTTAATAAAATCCAGACGACAATGCAACTCAGACAGAAACGAACTATAAGATAACAATTGCCATGACTTGCAACATGACTTTATTATAAGAGTAACATCAAACATAACTGTGCACACATTTGAAACATTCAGTTAATTGTAATAATAAATTATGATATTCATTTATTTGTATCAATAAAATCATAATATGAATTTTGTAACAAGGGCTTCTAGTATACGAGGAAAAGAAAAAAACAAAAGTTTTCACGATTATGCTTGTGTTGCTATTTTGATTAAAGGAGGGGCTCTAACATTATTTGTATAACCTTTAAAGTTATTATTTCGACAAAATGTTAACAGACACTATTATTTCTTAAACAATAGTGCCTTTTTTTATTGGGTTGATATGCTTTTGTATTGTTTAAAACATGTTTGTCTTTGGGGGAGTACATGTACGATTTTCATTGAACCGAAGTCAATTTGGTTTTCTTAAATTATCTCTCTTTATATTTGTATAGTGCATTCATTATCTTGATCTAAAATCAGACCAAAATGAAATTTTCTTATCAAAAGGTTACCTCACGGAACGTTTCACATTTATAGGTTTCAATTCTTTTAACGAACCCTTTAAATCGCATTAAAATACCTTTTAGCAGTGACCAAACCGATTATGCGAGATCAGCAGGAAAATAAATCTACTTATGAAAAAGTCGATTTAATCAATAGTGAAACAATGTCATTGACGATACTAGTTAAAAGTTGTTTCTAAAAAATCGTGCTTTGAAAAGAAAGTATTAACTGTCTGTGTTATAAGAAATATACATACAAATACTAGATCTTTTCAGTTAATTTTCGATCTATGAGTTTGATTGTTCCTTTGGTATCTTTCGCCCCTCTTTTCAAAGCTTGTAAAAAGGAGTTGATAATTAAAAATTAATATATTTTACATTTTTCTTTAAAGGGTATTTAAATAAAACTATAGAACTACAGATGGCAGAGTGCTTATGGTGTAGTAGAAATGCTTTGTGACAGTGGTGATATCATTAAAAGTTGAAAAAAATGTATCTTTTTTTTTCATTTGTTATGTAAATTGCGATTGATAGTGGTAAAGAATGGACTTAAAATCTCGATAAGAACAAAAAACACAAAAAACCATCAGAAAGGCAAGTACATTAGTGCTAGTGTTTGAAACGTAAAAAAATCAACTTACATCTGACGGTTGTACTCCAATAACTTTGGAATGAAAAGTTGGAAAAATTGCAAAATCAAACGTTATGTGACTCCAATTCTAGCAATTTTTATAAATTTTCCAGTTTACTGATCCGAGCATATCCAAGAAACAGCAACTATTTGTATTAGTAATTATTACATATACAGTTCACAAAATGATAATATAATTTTTCTATGAAATATAAATATTGAAGTTGATTTTTTTTATTCTGTAGTTACATTTATTATGGCGTCATCAAAGTCTGTCTTCAAGATCACAAAACCACCCATAGCACAACCGTCCATAACTCAACCATTTTCGAAGGATATAACTCAAATGAGTCAAATATGTTACAAACATAACGAGAAGTACACAATTTACTGCAAAAAACATGAATGTCCCTGTTGCAGTGGTTGTATTGTAGAAGATCATAACGAATGTCGAAACTTAGCTAAGCTTGCTGATTTTATTAAAAAGAATAAACCATCGAATGCTTTCAGCGAGACGGAGCATTCATTAGAGGAACTTGTGAACAATATCAAAGCGGTTCGACATGACCAACAAAACAACCTGCAGAGGTTAGCTAAGATGAAGAGTAAGATTTTCAAAGAAATTAAAGAAACCCGGATCACAATTAACAACCATTTAGATGAAATACAAAATGAGATACTAGAAAAGTTAAATGCAGTGGAAGAAGAAGAAAACACAAAGATTGTCACGTTGTTGTTACTATTAAAGGAAAAGGAAAATGAGATAAGCGAATGCCAGAAAAGCATGGGGGAAATGGAGAAAAATGCAAAAGATCTTAAGAGTTATCTCCTCATGAAATATTTTGAAAACGAAGTATCAAGCAAAGGTGAATTCCTCCAATCAATGATCGACACAGAAAATTTTCAAGAACGTAATTTGTCATATAAAGCACATGCCGCCATTCAAAGCCTCGTTATCGATATCAACAATTTCGGGGCTATTACCGTTGAGACAAAACCAAGTAATGTAGTCATAAAAAGAAGAAACTTCAAAGAAGAACAACTATTGGTACCATCCTTATCAACGGTGCACACTATTGAACTAAATCTGACAAAAACTATAGATTCTACCGGAGATAACACATGGGGATGCTGCACGTTTCCAGATGGTAGGCTTGCGTTTCCAGATTACTATAGTAAAACCATCAGAGTATTCAACACTGACGGATCATTTTCTTTTGATGTGAAAACAGCAACATGTGCATGTGACATAGCGTACATTAGTGAAGACAACACACTAGCTGTATCATCAGGAGGCTCAGATACGCCGTCCATTTCACTAATTGACATACAAAACAAACAAATGAAAGAAACAATACCAGTTGGTTCTTATTGTTATGGCATAGCAATAAAAGATAAAGAGCTTATTTGTTCTGCGGCTGATGACGGAATACAAGTCATCAACATGTTCAACAACTCCACGAGTGCTATAGTCTCAGAACAAATACCATCTGGTGGTTACGTTGCCACATTTGGTGACAAAGTTTACCATACAAATAACGAAACGAACTGCGTCACATGTTTAGATCTACACGGTATTGACCAATGGGAATTCCAGAATGAGAATGTTCTAAAGGAGCCACGTGGTATATCTGTAGACAACGACGGTAATGTGTACGTAGTAGGGGTAGAATCTTTTAATGTCGTAGTTATATCTGCGGATGGAAAACAATATAAAGAACTATTTATAGTAAGTGATGACCTTTTTGAACCGTATACTCTTGATTATAATAAAGATACTAATCAGTTATTAGTTGCCGATAATAGTAACAAAGCAATGCTTTTTGACGTCGGCCATTGATTCAGTATTCAAAAGAACAAACAGTATTGAATTGAATATACCTGATTATTCAATGGTATGAATTAAACTTTTGAAAAGTGATAAATTAGAACATGTGGCAAAGTAGAATATATCTTTCACTTGAGTGTGTGTGTGCGTATGTAAATTTAACAATGTCACTTTTATGATTTTATTGAAAAATAAAAATATAAGCATTGTAATTTAGTCTGGTTTATGATTTATGTTTTAAATTCTATAAATAATGGGATTGACGAGTCAACTGATCCATCATTCGGCAATTATTTAAGTGTTACAGATTTAAATTTATACCAGTATTTGATAAGGGCAACAGTAGTATACCGATGTTCGAAAGTACATCGATTGAGAGAAAACAAATCCGAGTTACAAATTAAAACTGAGGTAAACACATCAACTATAAGAGGAAAACAACGAAACAACAGAAACACTGAAGTGCAACATAAAACCAAAACGACAATGCAACACACAGAGAAACGAACTATAAGATAACAACTGCCATTTTCCGGACTTGGTACAGGACATTTAAAGAAAAACAATCTTCAAATTAAAAAAAGTTTGATATATATTCATATATTTGAATGGATAAATTTTGATTATAAAACAAGTGTACGTAGATTTTCTTGTAACAAAAAGTCCTTTGTCAATTCAAAATTTCAAATAAACATCTTTTATAATCGTATTGTTTTCAAGATAAAAAAAAAAAGAAATGAATAGATTGATATGTAATTTGTTAGAAGGCTGTTCAATTTGATAAAAACATTCTGTTATCCGAAATATTATTTAATGTTCTTTTTTACTTTTATAGTATTATATTCTTTTCAGACGTATGAATATATAGCATACAATACAGTTTTTAACCTTACATACAAGTCAACCTTTATGATGCACTAAGAGGTTTATATTTCCTATAGATGATTTCCCTTTCCTAGCATATGGGTGATCTCCCTTTTCATGTCATATTAATGATCTCCCTTTCTTTTTCGATGAATGGTCTCCCTTTATGTTAGGATGGATAATTTCCCTTTCTTTTACATGGATGTTTTTTTTATTGTCTTTCCTACATATAGTGATGTTATGTCGATAGAGTATAATGATTATAGCTTTCTTACAATTCATATGTAAGACCCGTTAGAGGGATCCTTTATTTTGGATTATTCCTAAAATTTGACATATTTATATATGTAATCTTAATCTATGCTGTCATGAGACTTAAGATTGCGTTTCGATTTGAAATTTGTCCAAACAGACCCAAAAAACTGCACACAACGACATATGTCAAACTTGATATTCATGCAACATGTAAACGTGGATCATCAAGATTTGCCAAATAAGGATGCAACAATGTTTTAAAAATAACAAGCAGGGAGACAGAAAAAAAAAATAAAATAAAAGATCTTGCACAAGACAAAATAAAAATGAATATTTTGCAACATAAAATGCAGCATAGTTTAGGATATAAAATGTGCACAAAAGTGAAAAAAAATCTCAAGAAATGCATGACCAATCTTGCACTACACATATTTTGAAGTAAACCACAGTTAACATGCTTGGAGAAAAATTTAAATACACGTTGAAAGACGCCATAGGTAGGCTTAAATTGCGGTGTATGTACTCAATACAAAATATAGCGGTTATACATAGGAAAGGTAAGCATAAAAACTCTTGTCTATGTACTCAATACGAATCACAATGAAGTGGTATTACATTGGAAAGGTACACGTAAAGACTTCGGTGTATGTATTCAATACAAGGTGACATGAAGAGTATTACGCAGGAAAGATATTTACATGTTGCATGAATATAAGCGTATAGACTCCGATGTATGCACTCAATACAAGGCGATATGAATTGGTATTACACAGGAAAGTTAAGTTTACATACTGCGGTGTATGCACTCAATACAAGACGACATGAAGCTGTTTTAAACATGAAAGGTAGCTGAAAGATTCTGGTATATGTACACAATGCATAGCAAAATAGAGCGGTATTACACAGGAAAGGTAGCTTAAAGACTCCAGTGTATGTACTCAAAACAAGACGGCATGGAGCGGTTTTACACATTAAAGGTAGCTTAAAGACTCCGGTGTATGCACTCAATACAAAAAGACATGAAGCGGTTTCAAACAGTTATAGTAAGTTAAAAGACTCCGGTGTATGTACTCAATACAAGGCGACATGTATTACGCAGAGGAAAGCGGGGAATCTCTTGAATTGGTAAAAACGAGACTCGAAACAATTTGGTGTATTTCTTTTCCTTTTTGGGGAAAGGGACAACATATTTGTCGCGGTATATTTTTAAGTTAAATAATGCAAATATGACTTTTTTTTCATTTACATTTGTACGAGGCCTTTGATGTCTTATATATAAAATTGAGAATGGTAATGGGGAATGTGTAAAAGAGACAACAACCCGACCATAGAAAAGACAACAGCAGAAGGTCACCAACAGGTCTTCAATGCAGCGAGAAACTCCCGCACCCGGAGGTGTCCTTCAGCTGGCCCCTCAACAAATATATATATACTAGTTCAGTGATAATGGACGTTATACTAAACTCCAAATTATACACAAGAAACTAAAATTAAAAATTACATACAAGACTAACAAAGACCAGAGACAGGCGACAGGCGCAAAAATGAGGCGGGGTTAATCATGTTTTTTAAGATCTCAACCGTGTGTATTTGTTTGTCTCTTTAACCCATCAATTTTGAAATCGATTACTAGTATTCTTCAATTGATCTAAAGGAAATAATTCTCATAAAACATTGTCAGTTCGTGGAAATTGCGACTGCCAACCGAAGAATCATACTACCGCGTTGCGATGGTATGTGAATTATACCGGGTACTATGAAAAGTGGGTTATTTCATCTTTGATAAAATTGAGAATGGAAATGGGGAATGTGTCAAAGAGACAACAACCCGCCCAAATAAAAAACAACAGCAGAGGGTCACCAACAGGTCTTCAATGTAGCGAGAAATTCCCGCACCCGGAGGCGTCCTTCAGCTGGCCCCTAAACAAATATATACTAGTCCAGTGATAATGAACGCCATACTAATTTCCAAATTGTACACAAGAAACTAAAATTAAAATAATACAAGACTAACAAAAGCCAGAGGCTCCTGACTTGGGACAGGCGCAAAAATGCGGCGGGGTTAAACATGTTTGATGTTCACTTGTGTAAAAATTATGTTATTCAAATCACTAACAATGATATTTTATGATTATGTATTTGTTTTGTCAGTGCGTAGATATATGACATGGTGTTTGGTATACATGTATATGCCTTAATGCTATTTAATTGGTTTTTCTAACATTGTGGGAAATACTATAGAGTCAACTTGATGCAGTTGACATTCTATTCACAAGATAAAAAAACACCACACATTAAAGATACTATGCTTTACATTAACTTGTATATGATTCAATTGCAGATATTTTCTCAATGCAGAAATAGACAGTAGAAACTCTAATCCCGGATGACACTTTTTTTACTGATTTAAAAACAGAATAGGAATGTGTACTTGAATAAATGTTAAAAGACCTTTGATGTTTTGTTTCTTTATAAATTGTATCCATTTCCTACTTGTTTTTAAGTGAACCAGGTGCAGAAATAATTGCATTTCTATTAAACCTTAGGTCCGAGAACACAGTTAGTTCGTAGTGCATTTCTTTTAGACTATAAATGGAAATTAAAAAATTCCACCTGCGCTTTCGTTATGATATTGTTACAAAGTGGTTTACTACTTTTGAGACAAATTATATCGAAATATAAAATTTCATTGGCTATAACTCAGAATATGGAAAATTTGATGCTAAGGGGGTCTTGAAATCTTTTGACAACGTCCAAAATGTTAATTTTACACCTTTTTCAGATAAACCACTACTTCACTTTAAAATTTATGAACAAATATTTTTTATAGCGTAATTTCATCCCCTGCTATCTATTTGAGAAATAAAACATGCATCAATAAATTTGGACTGGGTATAAAGAAAAATTGACAATCAACGAATATTGAGATGTTCATAAATATTTTATTGTAAATTACTTCATTTTGCTTAGATAAATATATTTTATAGAAACGGTATACCTCTGGATACAAGCGAAATATGGTGCTCACAAGAACGTGTCTCGTTCATGAGGGCCAGGGCCAATATGGAAATGGGCATAAAAAAAATGAAAATCACAAAAATACCGAACTCCGAGAAAATTCAAAACGGAAAGTCCCTAATCAAATACCAAAATAAAATGATAAAACACACCAAACGAATGGACAACAACTGTCATATTCCTGACTTGGTACAGGCATGTTCAATTCTAAAAAAATATCCAGAAGTTCTTTATAATTTTTAAGAATCCACATATGGCTAATACCACTACGCGAGTAAAATAGTTTTGTCGTTAGACGTTATTATACAAAGAAAATAGTTAAGCACCCCACGTTTTTTTCGAATTGACAAATATTACGACAAGGGCCGTGGGATCCCGCAACAATTGGTAGCAAAAAAGGCAGCCTGTAAGAAATCACATAAGCTTTAAGAAAAACACAACAAATTAAAACAAAAAAGATGATTTAATAAATAGATTGTCAAAAAACCACAAGTCCAGTTTAGACACTAAAACATGTCCATTTTAAGTATGGACCTTCTGAATTCGTTATGCATGATACTAATGGCATTTCACTTAGAAAACGTTCATTGTAAGTCTGTTAACGATATCCATAGTTCAGTATTAAATATCGGGTGCAACCAACACGTGATTGGAGGCCTGCATCTCATCCATCCAGTTAGTCGTCGGATTTCCGGTGCAATGTTGCTTTCAACTGACGTACATTTTGTACAGGTGGTTCGGCTGCCTGTACCCGACGTCATAACGTGTCCCAAATATGCTCTATCGGATTCAAATCCGGGCTCATGACAGGCCTTGGAAGATCTAGAACAGATACTGTTTCGCCTTGAAGAAATGTGGTAACCTCCCTTGAACGATGAGTCCTAGCTTTGTCATCCATAAACACGGGTCTTGAAGCTAATTGGTGGTTAAAAAAGGAGACACAACTACTGGCCAAAGAACTACTCTGATTTATTGATCACCATTAAGGTTTCCTCGTATAGTGACAAAGTCCAATTTGCAGTCATGAGAGATGCACTCCCATACCATCACAGAGTCTCCCCCGTAAGGGACAGTTGTCTTGATGTTTCTTAGAGGTATATGCTGCATTTTTATGTCTCCAAACACTCAATCTTTCATCTGTAACATGCAGCAGAAACCAGCTCTCGTTTGACCAATTGATCTTGCCCCAGTTCCTCAATTTCCAACTACGACGAGCTAAGCACCATGCCAAACGCAGTTGTTGATGTCAGTCACTTAACATGGGACGTCTTATTATCCTCCTTGACTTCAGTCCTGCTAATTTCAACCTGTTCCTCATGGTCCTTGTTCATAGATGTAGCCATTCTCTTTTAAGAACAGGACTTGTTGCGAATGGCATTCGTCTAACCAGGCGTTGCAGTGCCCTGTCTTCACGCTGCGATTTCACCAATGGTCTACGTGATCTTGGCATGTCTTTTACGTTATTGGTTTAGGTATGTTTCCGCACAAGCCTGCTGACTACAGTATAATGGTAGCCCATCTGACGTCTAATGGCTTTATAAGATAACCCTCATGACCGCATGCCGATAATCTGCCATCTTTGAGCCTTCAATATTCGTCTTCGTATCATGTTCACAGAGTGTAAATAACATAATACTAAAATTTGAAGCGGGGAAACAGCATTTTATAATTTGAATTGGAGACATGGTTCACGTGCATGATACGTCGATATCTTAATGACCGATCGAACCTGTATGGTCACATCTTTTTAAAGGGACGTTGGTCTTGTTAAAATCAATACTTATATTCAAATTAACATTTTTGGTAAAAAAAAAAAAAACTATAATGCAATATGTCAGGGGGTGCTAAACTTTTTTCTTTGTGTATATAAATATTTACTTGATGAAAAGTGTTGTTCACTACGCTTAATAAATACGATAACATTTCCATTTCAACGACCCTCGAAATATGTGTATCAAACCCGAAATTGGTATATTTGAAACGTTAACATCACAATGAAGACAGGTTGATGTGATCGAATTTTAAATGTTGACAATAAACATGATACGAGACGGAAGAACTGACAAGCAGACATAGTTAACGTTCAGACGGAAAGTATATAATATATAGCCCTCAAGTGTCGAAGGCAGGTCAAAGCAAAATTTATAATTTGTTATTAAGAGAATTAACATAATTTATGTGATATGTGAAGATGCTAAACGTAAATGTAAAAGCAAATATATATGGCGGCAAAACACTAGCAGTCACTCAAAATTTATTAATTTAAATATTTTTTGTTTAATCTGGGTTTTTTTCTTCAAAATGCCTTTTCGATATCAATTTGTCCTCTCTTTGACATACTATATATATATATAATTACTATAAACATTTTAACAATCTAAGACAAACCCGAAAGGAACACACTAGAATATAAGAATAACAACAACGCAATGGCATAAATCCAACAAGAAATCAACTCGTTTAGTGAGAACATAACCGCATCAGAGGACCGGCCGGTGTAGAAATAAATTCCTGACAGAATAACAATTTAGCGTGTTAGAACTTGTAGACATCTATTTTATGAATCACATGTTCCAAATTTCATGATCCAACATGTTTACAATAGTTAAAACAGGGCGAGGGCGTTGTATTGTTTAAGAAGGTCAATTAACTGCTGAAATTTGTCTGGTATTGTAATCACACGGTCATTTAACTATCTTTCCGAGTGAAAAACTACAACAAAATGTCAAGATGTCTTCATGTTATGTAGATCATGTAATGTACTTTCGACAAAAGATGATTGTAAGAATTTTCTCCGCTAGTGATCATGAGTACATACTATGACTGAGGATATACCAGAATGTATAAGAATTTGTGTATATTTTGGAAGACAAATTATTGCTTAATTTTAATCGGTACACAATTTTTATTGGTAAGTAAAAACAATAAGTTTGAATTATTACATAGTCACCGTATGGAAAACATATGAAGTTATTAGAAAACATGTATTATTGACTTATTATATGTATGTAAAGATATGTCATAATAAGATTTTTATCGATTAAAAAACTTTTACACATCAAGGCCATTTGTCACAATCCAACGCTAATCCTTTAAAAAAATAAAATCCATGTTTCGTAATTTTGACATAAATTTTTAATACTTTTTGAATGGATAGATATATTTTTACTTAATTAAATCTATTGTTATGTTTATGCCCCCGAATGGACTTGTTAGAATAAACAACAATCAATAATGGGGCCGTCAATATTACACTTTATTATTGTTGTTTATGATTAATACTAGTTTGATGACTTACATCGTATTTGACAGATCGGACACATGTCGCCATAAAACGATTGCTTTGTACGATTGGTAAAAAGTAAGTTCATTTCTTATCTTTACTTACTGTTTGTTTATTATTATATTGATTAAGATTATAAAACAATATTAAATGATGTACCCCTTTTTAAAAACTTTTTTACCTTTAATTTCTGTTTTCCTGTTCTCACAATATAATGCAATTGTATCAGACTGTCATAGAAGTGAATGGTTTAGTTAGCTATTCTAAAAATGTACACCAGTTTTAATTAACCATGTTGTACATAAGAGCCTATACTAAGTCCTGAATATATCAGCTGTTTATCATTCGTTTGATATATTCCAATCTTTTGCCATTTGTTAAGTGACTGTGTGTCTTGATTTGACCTTGGAGTTTGGTATTTTGTAATATTTTACTTTTTATTGGGGCTGGTTTGCTGTTTCAAATATTTTGTAAATTGCTAGTGAAAATACATTTGTACCTTTGCCTTTTGGAGTTTAGTCTGAGCCTCATATTCTTTTCAAAACATTTTTATTTAATCATTTCGATCTATTTAGTAGTTTTAATTTCTTATATTATATATACAATTCATCTTAAATTATTTTGCAAATGAATAATCAAAGTTTTAGTTGTCAATGTCCCGGTTTAAAAATAGATGTTAGTACTATCGATCTATAGCTGACTATTAGTACAAAACAGTTTACACTATGAAAGTCCGATCAGATTTTATACATGTTTACATCAACTTTAAAATCATCATTAGATGAAACCGTTTTATCTAACCGGAACTTCTAAAGGTGCAAAATAATTAAACAAACATTTACATCAATCCAATCTACTTTATTAATGTACTATTAAGGGAATATTTGCATCAGTATAAATGACATGATTCAAAAAGATTTAAATAACATATCATACAAATGTATAACCATTTGTGAAGCTTAATACTGCGCCCAAATACGTAGGTCCTTATTTCGACAACTAAACGATAATCACCTCTTGTACAGATGGAATACCTTTCCATTCTACGTTTGTTTATTTTCCTTTCACTTTTTAACGTCATCATTAGGGTTTCACAGTACAGTAGTCCGTGAAAAATACATAACTACACTTTAAAAGCATTTAAGGCTTACTATCTAAATGGATAGATGTCTCAATTGAAATTATTCCACATCTACATATTTTTAAATGGTTTCAAACACAAAATACTCACACAGAGGCCTATTTATAACACGATTTCACTTATGCTCCTGTTTGTCTTTTGTTATCGAATTATATTTTTTTTTAAATATATACAGCTTAGAATATATGTATAGAACATCAGAAGTCTATAAGTCTATTACTAGGGTAAAGGCCTTCTGCGATAAGATTATTTTAATCCCATTGATTAAGCAAATCGAATCATTGCAACAAAAATTTGCAAAAAGGTAGTTTGAAAAAATATATGAATGTAAAAAAATGATTAGAGGAATAGATTAAAAATTATACAAAATATAAACTTTTGTCAAATAAACAAATCCTCTCTAAAGAAAAAATAATATGGAAAATAGAAAAGCAGGCATCGTAATCTCCAACAAACGCTGAAGTTGACATGAACCGAAACACTTAGCTCCATCCTTTACTTTGACAAAACAAACAAACAAAATGAACCAAGTTATTAATTATAATTATTCACGTTTGTAAAATGTTTGAAACTAAGTGTTCGGAAGCTTAATATCATTGCATTTAGATTGGTTGCAGACCGAGCGATATAAAATAACGAGAGAATCGGACAAATGTTTATCATTTTTGAAAGAAGATGGTGTATACATCTCACTCATAATAGTACAACTAATTATAAATCATACATGTATTACCGCACGCCGAAGATAATTTTATGCTTAATACAGTGATAACTCAGTGCATGCTGTCTTATCCATATGTTTTCTTATTTGTTTTGTACCTGTGTGATGAGGGTTGATTCTAACATTAAATAAATCCACACTCTCTGTACCATCACTCTTCTCGTCTGAAAAAAAAAGCTTGTCAGTTAAAAAGAGCGATGGAAAATCCCGTTTGTAAATAATGGAGGGTCTGGAATTTCTTGATTTCTGTTTTTCATTTTTAGGTCATTTTTGCTTCTTATCTATATTATGCTTTGCTCGGTATTCTCTATATATTGTCTATACTTTATATGTTAAGCACTCCATTATTTTTCACCTCTCTCCCCACTTTTCTGTAGTACCAGAAGTCTCTCTACTGTAAAATCCATACAACAATTATCGAAAACTGTTGTTAGGCCCTGTTTACCAGACTTCAAAGTCAAAATGTTTACCCCGGTTTCAGAAGTTTAGGATGAACATTTCTTTTTAATGACTGCTCTCTATTGAGAATCGAGATATCACAATCCCTCTCTAACATACGTAACATACGAATACTTCTTTCGATTCCCTTCAATGACCATACAAAAAATAAATAGAAATAAAAATTAAAAGTTGAACTAAGTAACTGTGATTAAAACCAGCAAAGTGATTTATTTAATGCTTATTCAAATTGAAACTATCGTCAACATTTTCGTTACATTCCATTGAATTTTATTGACAAATAAAACTTCAATAGGTAAGGAAATATAAAGATCAGGTGGATTGCAATTACACAAGAGAAATCATGACAGAAATTCTATTTTATTAATGAGGTTTGTTTCTAATTAAGTGTAATTACAGCACTGTTTCATCAGTGTCATTGCAAGTAGTATCGAGAAAGTAGTTGATTTTTTTATACAACGTTTCATCAGTGCTCGCCAATATTTAAAAGAAAAAAACAAGCTAATAAATGAAAAAAGAAATCATTGGAGGATGTAAAAGATAATCCGACATAGAGGTTTGTAATTTTCATTTTAAGATTTCTTACAAATTACTGATATTTTGCTTTAAACCTTAGAATGTTAATTAACATTTCTGCTAAAGCTTAAGAATGATTTCCGTTGTGTTATATACATTTTAATGTCGAAAATTGAATTTGTATTTGTGGTATTTGTATTTTTATCCATCTGATGAGTTAAGTCTTTTTCAACTGATTTTTATAGTTCGTTCTTGTGTTGTACTGTTGCCAGTGGCGGATCCAGAAATTTTCATAAGTAGGGGCCCACTGACTGACCTAAGAGGGGGCCCGCTTCAGTCACGCTTCAGTGATTCCCTATATAGGCAACCAAATTTTTTTCCAAAAAGGGGGGGCCCGGGCCCCCCTCTAAATCCGCCTCTGGTTGCACGGTTGTCCCAGGTTAGGGTTGGGGTAAAGGGGGGGGGGATCTCGCTGGCATGTTTGGCCCCGCCACATTGTCTAGGTGTGTGCCTGTCCCAAGCTAGTAGCCTGTAATTCAGTGGTTGTCATTTGCTTATGTGTTACATATTTGTTTTTCGTTCATTTTTTTTTTTTGTACATAAGTTAGGCCGCTAGTTTTCTCCTTTGAATTGTTTTACATTGTCATTTCGGGGACTTTTTATAGCTAACTATGCGGCATGAGCTTTGCTCATTGTTGAAGACCATACGTTGGCCAATAGTTGTTATTTTCTGTGTAAAGTCGTCTGCTGATCCAAAAAACGTTAATAACTATACACGCAGTTCGTTAATACAAGCACATAGTGAGGTTATGCTGATCATCTCGTAAGCTTATTGGATGTCAATTAAGGATCTGGAAACTAAGGTATACAACTTAATTTTTATTAATAAAGGACAATTGGTTTGTTTATAATAAAGACTGGGTAAATGGTCAGCTGGCATCTTGCTTTGTCTGATAACGGGGTTGTAACATTTATTTATTAATACGTACAACACACATATAAATAAATATACATTTAGCTATGTAACACATATATGTATCCCTGTCTTTCACATTGGACGACCGGTCTAAGCTGTTATTTTCATTTAACGCAATGTGCAACTATGTTACATATACTTGAACATGGATCCATGTCTTTCACATTGGACAGGCGTCGGGTCTACCTCGTGGTGTACCGTTAGCTGTTATTTTCATTTGACGCATTTTCAATTTTCCCGTGCTTTCCTGCTTGAAATTCATTACTCACTGTGTATTGTGAAAAGCTAAGTATAAATATATATTTTTTTAATTTTCTTTTCATCTTGAAAGACCACTTTTGTAAATGTAAATAACCCTCCCTTTTTCAAATTTATGTTTTTGACATTCAAACAACCAATGCAATTAAACATGTTTGGAAGCAAAATTTAAGGAAAGATGGAAAAAGAGGGAGAACACAAATAGTGTACACAGTAGTTTTATAAATATTTACGTCATGTAAAGTTTGTTTGAATTTGTTTTCCGATCGACTGTCCAGAATCTTTCACATTTAGAACAAATCGTGCGTGCGGGCTCGCCAATATTACGGAAAATAGTTACTTCAATCCCTACACTGTTAAACAAAGCACTTTAAATTTGGCTTTTGTGCTCCCAAAGATGAAATAGTTAAGGTTCTATGGTCCATAGTCCGGAGAATATGACAGGATTTCTAAAAATCACGTGAATCAGTTCGTTGAATTGCTGCACGTCCCGTCGTGTAGAGTACATTTTTACTAACTATGATTTTGATAATATCACAATCTCGATCTCATCCTAAATATTGTCGAACTTGATAGGCTGCTGGACGCCTTACGTCCGTCGAACATCTTTGTCTTATTTTTAAGTGGTGAAAATGTTAAGCAGACACAAAATGCAAACCATAAGTTATTAGAAATAATAGAACAGGAAAATGAGAAAAAAACACTTGAATAGAATCAACCAGATTTGTATCTATAAAATGAAGGGAGATCACTTAATGTATTAATGGGTCAAAGTGGGTTTATATTAGATTTTAACATTAGTTAAAGGCTTGTTAAAGTAGCCACTTTTAAGTGAGTTGAACATTCATTTAGACCTTGTTTTTAACACATTTAAATATATTTTAAATTGAAGCACAACCGAAATCTTCTAGTACGACATCTTAAAGTATTTTAAGCCAATATAGTAAATATGGAGTTAACAAAAGCGAGAATGAAAAATGTATTCAATAGTTAATACAGACTTTCGTTTAAAAAGACTTTACATTTTACACATCCAAAGACATTTTATGACCTTAATATAACTTAATAAAAAAACAGAGATGTAACATTACTCATTTTAACACTTATGAAACACAACATTCTCATGTACGCCCTTCGCACTTTAACGTTCAGTAATAAAAGAGGAAATCATTTTTAATTTATTTGGTTTGATATAAGTTCTTTTGACTCCCTAATCCTACAATTCTCCTCTACAAACTAAGAATAATGTTTAATCCATCAGCATACATACAAACTTCGTATCTTATATCCATCGTAATAATCTTCAAAGTCTATGATTTTTTGGGCATTCCAAGAAAATTAGAATTATAAATAGTAGTTCCGTAACATTTGTGTAACTTCAAACGAGATAATTAAATGTGATATTTGATGGAGAAGTTAATAATTGGCTATCAATTACGGTTAGAAAAGAAGTGAATATGATCAAACTTTTCTTTATAACATAAACTAATATATTTACTCATTTGTGAATTATAAATATTATAAATGTTAACAACCATATCATCGATCTGCACATGCATGAAATATTTGCCACTGGTCGTGGAATATCCTTTACACCGATTTCACAATATATGAAATTTGATACCCTACATTTATCATGCTTTTCAACGACATATGGTCAAGTTGTTAAAAGGCCCACGTACTAAATCATTTCAAAACCTTTCATTCTTTATTCATTGGCAATAATATATTGGTGTTAATTAGATACTTCGATTTGGACTAACGCCCTCAAAGTGTATCTAATACAAACATCATTTGATTTGGTACAGAATTGTATGATTTTATGAGAAAATTAATATTTATCAATCTAACATATCTACTACGGGAGTGTTTAATGACCTTGACTGGCTAAAAAGTCCTAGAACAATCTATAAAGAATTATGCTGAACAACATATGTGTAGTCGTGTGATAATTTAAGCTTCTTAATGTATATAATGTATAGCAATAATATGAAAAAAAATGTATAATCAACTCTGGACTCGTTCAGGTCAATGTCTCGGATTTTTTTGGTATTTTTTTTTAAATAATTTTATTCAGAATGTGCCCACAATACGCTATATAGTCTCAAAAGTAAATAAATCCCTGATTACACCATACAAGGTAGCCTGCTCGCCAATGAACAAAAGACATAAATTGCCAAAAGAAACACAAAACTTGTCACAGTCAACACTTTGTCTTAAAATTGTGTTAAGGATGTTCGCTACTCTGTTTAAAAATAACAAGCTTTTTAAAAGACTGTTATAAATTGAAAGTATTTAAATAAAGAAACTAAAAAGCAGACAAAATAGAGTGCTTGATTTCGAGATATAAGGTGTCAGACCACCAATTAAAAATCCCTATCTGTTCAACCAAATTTTGCAATTTTCACAGCTTTCTAAATATTTTACCTTAAGTTTAACTTCATAGAAACCAGGTATATCCTTAATTGTACATGTATCAGCTTTCTACATGCCAATTTTCACCATACCTTTAAAGCCTTCTAACAAAATAACTGACCATCAAACAGAGGTACTCCAAAACAAAAACCTGGTTTTCTGGAAATCTAAAATTAGTATACTATGGAGCGCATTAATCCTCAATTTTTAATGCAAACTCATCGACAAGTAAATTTTGGCTCAAAATGATCTAGATATATTTCTCTTTCACCAAAAGTTTCATTTCTGCAAATTTGTTGGTTAGTTTAAGTAAACAAGGACATCAAAAGCACTATTTTGTGTCAGAGTAGGGCTACTTTTACATACGTTCTAAATTGGAGGGAGTAATTGGTGGTCTGACACCTAAATAAGCCGTTGAAAAATTGTCGGGAAATAATTCTCTCTAGATTTTTCTTTCACTTAACATTGGCACCTTTTTTGTTTAAAAAACTATGAAAAAATATCAAGGATGTCATAAGATTTTTAAATATGGCTTTTTAAATTATATGTTATAAAAATATGAACAGAAAATTAGGGGTTAGTGGGCAAATTTTTTTTAAAGTTGATACATGGATAAAACCAGAGGATCCGAAAATCTGGCAAAATTCAAAAAGTAGAGGAGCAAACATCCTTAAAAGCAACCTAACTTTTTCCGAAGATTATTAAACCCAATTACTGAGGGTCTGTCAAAATTATTATATATTCAAAATAGCTTTAAACTTGTTTTGAAAATACATGCGAATCTTCAATGCATTCCTGTTACCCTCTGTAATAATCGCGTATATCAAATCTGTATCGCTTCCTAAAATACCTGTAATATTAGCCATTTTACGTTGCGAAACAATTTTCAATGGGTATATCTACGTTAACCTTTTTTTCTAAATTTAAATATGAATTGCGATTCATGAATGTGTGAATATGTAAATATGGATGGGGAGGGCTGAGATTAAATCAAAAACTAGTTTGTCCCCCGCTACATGTTTATGTACCAAGTCTACAAACAGACACCTTATCAGCGGTACTCTACTGGATTTCTTTTGTTATAAGAACAGTATATTTTTGACAGTCTCTATTGAAATTTTAACAACTTTTTTTTCTCCCTCGGGGCAATTTAAAACTTGTCATTTTTATAGACACTTTCCTTTTGTTTAAAACTATATATACATGTAGAACTCTAGATGTGTTTTAGTTATTTGAATCATTGGTTTCTGTGACCTGATGTGAAACGTGTACACCACATCTTTTTTTATTCATATTCCTGGGTAAGTCAGTAGAATTTATCATGCAACACTATCTAATTCTGACGATTAATTTGTCAATAAATGAAAACTGGAAAAGGACGACGAACACTAACATATCTTACGTATCTTTCTAAAGATCGACTGATGGGTTTGTTATAAAAAATTTCTTCTCGTTCATTGATTGTTAGAGATCTAAAGACTGTAATTTTTCAAATCTGATAAGTCTTTATCGCAGAAAACTTCAATTAGAAACGCAATATTTCTATTTATTTCTACTATTAATGAAAAGTTTTATATAGCGTTTTCAAATTTAGTTTTAATAAAGGTTTTTATAATTATATACTTAAACGACTTTGATGAAGGTCGATAACAAATCCCAGTAAGGTGCGTGCATGGTTAAAACAACATCTCGTGTACAAGAAATGCACGAAATATACGGTAAATTTGTTAATTGCTCTAGTATGTATTGCATGTCAAATATTTAAAAATGTTTCATGCATTATACTTTTTCAGTGCAGTTTTTCAAATGATTTGATATAATTGTTCTTATAC
Organism: Mytilus galloprovincialis; assembly: GCF_965363235.1. Taxonomy (NCBI): domain Eukaryota; kingdom Metazoa; phylum Mollusca; class Bivalvia; order Mytilida; family Mytilidae; genus Mytilus; species Mytilus galloprovincialis. The sequence goes on along the minus strand of NC_134850.1, from coordinate 37,575,640 downwards.
GTTATTCCCAACAAGTACGATATTTTAATTATTAAAACTTGCTGTACTTGTTTATATGCGTAAAGTACATAATATACTACTTTAAGATATGATGTACGCAATACTGTTTAATACAAAATTAAACTCAGTTTATAAATTGATGTGCCAACTCGAAACAATTAAAATGCTGAATATTTCCTCCTTATTTTCATAGTCATGAAGAAGTTATTCTTAAATATTTCCCTAATTCTTTGTTGCTTTATAATAACTATCCACGTATGTATATTACGGATGTGTAAATATGTGTAAATATATATAGTTTAGTCTAAGATGCATGATTTTTAGTTGTTATTAGCTTTGGACTAGCTGTCAGTAACTGCGAGTACTCTCAGATCTGTAATAAGTGTCTTTTTGTTGTTCTGATGTACAAATACCCTGTCACGTCCACCCTGTGTTTTTGTTACATGTATTTATATTTGTATCCATCTGATGAATAAAGCCTTGTTCAACCGATTCTTATAGTTCGTTCAAATGTTGAACTGCTAGACCACGGTCCCCGGAGGGAGGGTTGGGATCCCGCTTACATGTTTAACCCCGCCGCATTATGTATGTATGTGCCTGAGTGTCCCAAGTTAGGAGTCTGTAATTTAGTGGTTGTCGTTTTTTGTTGTGTTACATTATTGCTTTTCGTTAATATGTTTTTTCATTAATGAGGCCGTTAGTTTTCTCGTTTGAATTGTTTTACGCTTGTAATTTTTGGGCCTTTTATAACTGACTATGCGGTAAGAGCTTTGTTCTTTGTTGAAGGTCGTAAGTCGACCTATAGCTGTTAATTTCTGTGTCATTTGGTCTCTTGTTGACAGTTGTTTCATTGTCAATCATACCATATCTTCTTTTTTATAGTCCCAGGATAATTTCAGATTCAACTCCGATGGTTTATTTTTTGAGAGAGTGTCATGCTCTCTGCAGTTTCTATACAACTTGCAATAAGTCTTTGATGGTTCGTATATGGCTCATTGCAAAGCAGAAACCTAATTATTTTCTTATCAGTGTTTTCCGTGTAGTGACCGTGTAATTTCCCCGACAATCCACCATAATTTGTTTATATGGTTTTTATGGAGGTTTTTTCTATGGGATTGAATATACATAAACAATTTGCAATGCCGTTAAGCAATTTTAAACCATCAAACAATATGTAAAATTGATATTGACATACAACAACTAAAACAAAGTAACTAATATTAAACTAAACCGTATATCGGTTTTATAATTACAGCATGAATGAAATCAGAAGTTCATGACTAGTAATGGACTTCTGATCAATGCTATTCAAACGATGCAAGACAATTTATAGAAATTTAAAAAGAAAGATTGGTGTAATTGCAGACAAGATTTCTTATGTTTGTAATAAAATGATAAGATGACGAAAGAATCTAATTTGATATGAAAGTTGTTTGCTGATGACGCATTACATCAAAGAAGTGCTAAATACTACTTTCACAAAGAATAATCCAATGTAGCGTCACAAAGTACTATTTATATACGAAATACGAAACATTTATAAAGATAATACAATTCTGCTCTATTTGGTTTAGTCGTTCTTGGCCTTGAACAGACAATTATAAAGTTTGATCGCTTTTCAATATCGGACTTATTATGAAGTATTGATTAAATTATTTTGTTAAATAAATGCGCGAGAGAGAGAAGAGAGGGAGAGAGCGAAGAAGATATATGTTCAAAGAGAGAAAAGAGACTTGTGTCCAGAGCGAGATTATGTCTTTCGAAAACAATATCCAAGCGTTACACCGATATGCTTCTTTACTTGTACATGTAGTACGTCGAATATTGCGAGAAAAAGAAAAAACATTGTCAACTTAGTGAGACAATCATTGAATGACCCCAAACATATAGCAAATATCGTTAATGAATCATGTTGTATTCAGAGTAATTGAAAGAAACATGATCCTTACGTAATATAATTAACGAAGGCATTTTACACATTGTTTATCATCAAATATATGTAAACAGATATAAAAATACATTAAGTATCATTTGTTCCGACCTCTTATTACACATTTCTTTGTATTGAAGTACAATGGAAACATAAACGTGATGATGACACAAAGCGCTATAATTACATAAGTCGAACAATAAAAATCTTGCCTCTTTTATACATGTTATACATATTAAAGATCAAGCAGTACAAAGCTAATGGGTTGTGTAAAGAAACAAAAAAATGTGTTTGTAATACACTTCAAATTCTAAAATCACTGAATGTATGTAGAGCATGAATTGTGAAGTATGTCAGTTATCAGCTGATTAAGTAAATATTTGATTGGTTTTTTTGCAGGTTAAATAGATGTAAAAAGTGATGAATTTCACGGAAACAGAGGAAGACATTATTTCGCGTATGACAGATGAAGCTATACTACAGAGAATTCCTTGCATTATTTACATTGGGATACTTAGTTTTATTGGAATTATTGGGAACATTCACGTGCTAATATTGTTCTCACGTGCAGACAGAAAAGCTTCAACGTATACTGTTTTTGTTATAGCTTTGTCAATCGTGGATTTGGTTGCATGTGTAGTGCACATGCCAATGGAAATATTAGATTTGACAAAACCGTATACATTTTATAACGAAGTAGGCTGCAGGTTATTCAGATTTAATAATGCGTTTCTCTTGATGTCTTCGATATTTATACTTGTTTGTATTGCATTAGAAAGGTACAGAAGAGTTTGCAACCCTATGAAAAATCAAATGACCGTTTTGACATCAAAAAGGCTTTGTGGTTTAGCCATATGCTTGTCTCTTATTATTACACTTCCAATGTACTTTCTCAATGGACACCATATTGTCAGTTTAGAAGGAAATAGCGCCAACGCCACTGGATATATGTGTTTCATTAACGATGACTTTCATGGAACCTTGTTTTTATATTCATACTTAGGATTTATGATCATCGTGTTCATTATATGTTCGACAATTCTAATATGTGCATATTTTTCTATTTCAAAAGTTGTTTTTAGTCGTCATGCAAACATCAGAGACAGCCGGAAGTTGTCTGAAGACATGCGTCAAAAAATTTCTACCATTGGGAGGTTAGACTCTGTTCAGTCAAACATTTCAAATAGTAGTAAACATGTCGAGCTGTACCAAAATTTATCAGCAGGTACAATAAAAACTTTGAGATTATCAACTTTAAGAACAACACGGTCGCTTATAGTTATAACAGGAATTTTTATTATAGTTTTTGCTCCATATTTAGTGCTGAGCTGTGTCATAAGTTTGGATATAGAGTTTAAATCAGGATTAAACAACTTTGAATTAACTTTGTATCAGATTGGAATAAGACTGCTTCTTATAAATAATGTTTCGAATCCATTTGTTTATGGGTTCACAGATGACCGATTTAAAAATGGAATTCAGTCAGTTTATTGTCGTCGAAAACAAAACAAATGAAAATTAAAAATTGTTGTTATTATTAAATATTCTTGGTTAGAGGTATAGGGGGAGGGTTGAGATCTCACAAACATGTTTAACCCCGCCGCATTTTTGCGCCTGTCCCAAGTCAGGAGCCTCTGGCTTTTGTTAGTCTTGTATTATTTTAATTTTAGTTTCTTGTGTACAATTTGGAAATTAGTATGGCGTTCATTATCACTGGACTAGTATATATTTGTTTAGGGGCCAGCTGAAGGACGCCTCCGGGTGCGGGAATTTCTCGCTACATTGAAGACCTGTTGGTGACCCTTTGCTGTTGTTTTTTATTTGGTCGGGTTGTTGTCTCTTTGACACATTCCCCATTTCCATTCTCAATTTTATTATATATAAAACTATCATGCTACTGAAAGCAAGCTAAACACAATTTCAAAACACACAATACAAGAAAATTGATTAAAACAGAAAGTATATATTAATTTTTATATATAAGCTAGATTTATTTAACCCTACCAAAAAATATGATGGAATGTGGAAGTTGAAAACTTGCAGGGCAAAGTATAGAAAGGATCACAATCAAAAAGAAAAATAACTTAATGGTATACATATTATATGATAAAGAGACACTATTGTGTATACACCATGGAAATTAATACATCCAAAAAAAATCAAAGAATCATTCTCAAATTAGTCATTTAGTAAAGCCATTTAAAAAAACAACAAAAAAACACTCTTAACTTTTATTTCACTCAAGTTCCCAATATCACAGTTCCATGTTTTAATTTGAGGTTCTAGAGATATTATGGCTTTTCTTTTTACTAAACATGCTTAAATTATAAACGCCCGAAGATGGCTCAAGTTGGCAATTTTCGAGTAATTTATAGCTACATTATCTTTTTGTACATATATAATAGACATCCGTAACCAAAACCAAATTCCTGTTGGAATTGCAGCTACATGTTTGTTTGTATTCATTGTATTTCGGAGACAGATGAATTCAACTTTGATTATGGACGTCCTTTGATGCAATTTTACAAAAACATGTAAAATTTGCAATACCTTAGACAACAACATATAGCACTAGCTAATTTTCCGATTTTTATTGAAATGTGTAAAATTGTTGAAAAATGTTTAAAGATATGATGCAGACTCCTTCATATTCAAATTCGAGTAAGAAAGAAAACTTCATATAGTGATTTTCCGGGTGAAACAAATGCAGAGAAAGATGGCACAACCACTTAGACGCATAAATGTATGCCATGAACTGCAAAGTTATGAAAAAACGTAAAAGAATTGCTCATTAAATCGTGTGGTAAAAGTTGCATGATTCAAATTTAGAGATCATGGCGAACATGCCAAGTAATTGTCACTGGATGAATATAATTATATGTTTACCGAATTATTGTTTTGTTGCGGTTACTGGAGGACCATAAACCATGAATTGAGTCAAACCAGACAGGAATGCACGAGACTGATATGGAAAAAAATAACAGTTCTTTATTTGTTTATATAAAAAATGTGCATTAAAGAACAAAACAATAGGGAAACATAAATATGATATACCGTAACAGCAACAAACGACAAAGTTACAGATTCATGACAGACACATAAAAAATGTGGCGCAGTTAAAATTATTTTTGAACTCGTTTTTTTTTATTACTGGAAGCCTTGTGGGGACTTCCATAAAAGAAGGGAACACGTATCAGAGACGTAGAAACCTTGAATAATTTTGAAAAAAAAAGAATGCACGATGTCTAATTAGTTAGCGATTGAACTATTTCAAATGGGATTATTTCCCGTTAATCAAATAAATTACAATTCAACTAATAGTATGTGATAACATTTTGTGAGGGAATTTTTGCAGAGTTTTAAGAAATGATTTTAATTTGTATCCATGTATTATTTGTATAACATTCTATCTATTAAAACCGCGTATTTTCTGTGTAAAGTCATTAATTTTGAAGACTTCTGAAGCCCAAATTTTTCATTGCCTTAAATACGCAATTGACATATCCTTAAACTATACCAATACAGAATGATATGTTTTAGAAATTATACCAAACATTTTGGTTGACGAATAAAATTCGTTATTGCATAAAATGAACTTTATAGAACATCTGTAATTTTCTCCCTACCCATTTTACTTATTATGATGTGGACCGGTAATTTGTATTGAATCTTCAGCAATATGATTGGATTAAGTCAGTATAACTATTAGTTTAGCTTCAAATAGTTTTTTTTCCATACACGTCTAACAGGACCGTATGCTCCTTAGTGTTCTTTTAAGCGCTTGTAATTTGATAAATATGACTGTTTTATTTACAAACGTAATCATAACACTGACAGACTCAGGCGCGGATCCAGAGCCTACAGCGGGTGGGGGTTGCGTTTTTAAACATTATAGAAGTTTTCAAACCTTACGTTTTTCAATGATTGGCACACGTTTTTGTTCATCCGGTATATGGGGACTCAAAATAAACCTTTTAGATTCGTTTAATTATTTCATTACAGATAAAAATACTTCAATAAAAGAAAATGGCATACATTTAATCTACAAAATAATCCTAAAAAGTCTGTTGTGGATAATTGTCGTATTCTGACCATTTTACCCAAGTGTGATACATGTACATATGTATGTACGTCTACAAACATGTATAAATTGATTGGAATGAAATCTGCTCACAAAATTTAATTTAAAATATTTAAGCCGGGGGGGGGGGGGGGTCCGAACCACTCCAAACCCCCCTATATCCGCTATTGAGACTGCCGAATGACCGGCCGAACAGATAGGCCGACATACGTAGTCATTGACGCGGGCATATAAAACTAATAGTTTTGACAGAGAACATTAAATATTTAAGTACATGCCTCGTTGCAAACCAAGTTAACTACGCCTGACACAATATACATTATAAGTTGACGGTATGGCATTGTAATGGTATAACGCAGACAATGAAAGTGCGACATGCTATTTACATAATTTGTGTTATATACCGTGTGAGACAAACAGCTGCAAAAATATACAGACACTTACGCAATAATCTGAATGTTTATCAATTTTATTCTGTGCAATTTGCATTTTTCTGTTAACTTTTATTCATCAACAAATAATTTCCTGAAAGTGGTTTCTTCCTTTTGCTGTATTTCGTTTTTTTTTCAAATATGTATCCCAAAATATTAATCAATATTATATAGATAATGTTTATAAACTCTCCAGAAAAAAGCCGATGTTTGTAGAAAGCTAGCCGTCGTTAATTTCCGTTAACAGTTATAAGTTATGCATTAAAGCACAGTGATACGCGTTAAAAGTTGTCGAAAGCAGTGAAATATATTGTCTAGACACATACAACATTTTTTGGACCCCAATGCTCTTATACTTTGTACTTTATTTGGCCTTTTTAACTTTTATTCGAGCGTCCCTACTGAGTCTTTTGTAGACGAAACGAGCGTCTAGCGCAAATACAAAATTTCAATCCTGATATCTATGATGAGTTTTTTTAAATTCATTAACACCATGTTTCGTAGAAATTTTACATCTGCCACCAAAAAATAAACACAGGAGGAACTAATGTAACCTAAGTCTTTCATCATCGTTCACTAGATACTTGACACAAGTGGCATTCAGTTGTAACACATTTTTACATAGTATCAACTAGATGATGCCCGCAACCTCGATTCAACTGGGAAAATGTTGAAACAAAGAGTTTTTAAATTTCGCGTGCAGTACGCCGATTGAGCATGCTCGAAAGCGTTTAAAACACAGTCTCTGAATTAGGATATTTTCTAAAAAAATTAGAGTTTTCTGTTGAAAAAAGATTGATTGAAAAATTCAAGAAGAAGAAAAACACTAAATTTAAACTAGTGTTGTCAACGGTTAACCGGTTAACCGGTTATTCGGTCGAACGACCGAATACCGAATACCAAAAAACGCTAACCGGTTAACCGGACTTTTTCCAATTTCGATAGATTTGATATACATTTGTGTTGAAAATCAAATCATTAAATAGTTAATGTTTTATTTAAAAATCTGAAGTTGGTACAAACGCTATAGTTGATACGGTGTATTTGATTATGCAAAGTCAAACTTCGCCAGGAATCTTCACAGACAAGCCTTATAATGCTAAAGGAAACACTTCAATTCTAAAAGCGTATTTATGACTTTGATGAAAGGTTGTCAAATTGACACTCATACCACATCTTATATCTATGTGTAGGGTTCTATTGATAAGGCTTTTAAACACCAACTTAAATTACCGGTTAACCGGTTAATCGGTCGAACGATTATCAGAGTAACCGGTTAGGCAAACATGTACGATTTGACAACACTAATTTAAACGTCATATTACAAATATTTCCGAATTTGAATGGCGCCTGAGGAGATGCGGCTCAACGAAATCGGTCTCTTCCTTCAGTAGTAAAAACACGTTCTATTCATTTGTACAAATGATATGTGAAATGAGTATAGCGCAAAAATATGAGCATGTGTCAAATTGTCCATATATTGAATATGTTTTTTTTTAAATTTTATTTCAGACTATGTGAATACAAAAAAGAAGATGTGGTATGATAGCCAAGGAGACAACTTTATGAGTTCAGTATCACAGAAAGTTGTCAAAGCCGGATTAATCGATAGTAATACTAAGTAATTATAATTTAAAACTGTTCCTAAAATTAAAAAAAGTTTGTGTCTCAAAAACTGGCCAGCTGAAGGCCGCCTCCGGGTTCGGGATTTTCTCGCTGTGTTGAAAATTCATTGATGGTCTTGTGCCTTTCACTGCTCTTTGTTCGGGTTGTGTTTTTTTTTACACATACCACATTTTCTTTTTCAATATTTATAGCTCGTATTGCTTAAAACTTCATATAATAAACGGATTTGTTATGGTTACTAGGTTAACTTTTCTTGTTTTAATTTATTTGATATATAATGTGTAGTTAACATTCACCAGACTATATAATCGCCGTTAAATTACATTATGGTACTTCAAAAAAGAATTTGACATGGCCACCCAACTATTCAGAAATACATAAACATATATTTTATAAGGCATACAGCTATATTTAATATATAAATCTGTCAGAATACTGATATGGGTCCGTTACTTGGGAAGATTTAAAAGGACCACACAAATGATATGACTTGTGCACAATGTATACATATAGTGCTTACGTGCCTTTTTGAACTTTGAGTTTGTCAGAAAACCATATAATAGACAATAATAGCGCATTGACTTGACATATCGTTGATATGTCAAGTCAATGCACTATTATTGTCTTTATATTGCAATCTAGAAAATAACGTTTTCAATTGTTTTTAGTGTATAAATGTTATTAATTTGATTTAAATATTGGGAAAATCCCCCTTTAAAATTGCCCCATACCGGTATCAAGTCGAGAAATATACAGCGCAATGAAATGTACATTACCTGTTGAAACACGCAATCGATGGTGAACGATTGAGTATGGACTAAAATATCAACAATAAGCATAAAAGATAAATGATCTATAGGTTTCAAACAAAAAATATTAACGAGTGAAATATTTTTTTCCAAACATTGTAAAAGAAATTACGGTTTGAGTCATTCCACGCTTCGTTGTATATGTTAGCGGCAATAAGTGAAATTAGGCATTAAGCTTAAATCCTAGGCAATAAGCTAACGCCTAGGCATTAAGTTATTGCCTGAAATTTTCAGGCATTAAGCTTATTACCTGAAATCTTATGATGATTATTCATCCTATTGCTGAACATAATTTTAGGCAATAAGTGAAATCTGGAATTAATGCATATTTGGTGATTTATTCTTGATATAAAGGAGTTACTTAATTTATTTCTAACATAACATGTGTAAATATACATTCATTTGACAGATCTTCAAATTTAGTAAGTTTATTTAGTAATTTTAGCAGTTAAAAAACAGAATTTACACATACTTTTTTCATGTTTTTGTGATATTACTAAATATTAAAGATTTTAAAAAGTGATTGTTATAATCTAATTATCGAAGGGGGAGGTTGTATAAAATAATTTTAATATGTATTTGAAATTTTTTTCACTTCACTATAGTCGAGCTGATTTTTTAAACTGGTCAAAAGTAGACAAAATTAAAATGTGATTTTTTTTGCTCACACCATTTTTCAATTTTTTTATAGGATAAGTAAGTTTTCTTTATTACCAGTTTCACAACTTGTGATAACAAAATTATTTGAACACAAATTTTTATCCAGTTTTCATATTTTTAGATTATTATTTTAATATAGATAACATATCTTATTAGTGATTTTATTTCCAGTCTCTTGTGAGGTGATGTGACACTTCCATTTCAGCTCCCTCAAAGCATGATTTTACTGATTATATGTAAAATTTTAACTATTTGCAGTTCGTTTGTTCAATTCTAATATAAAACGTAGTTATATTTTTTACTTATGTTTTGTTTCATAGAGTTTACAATGTACAAATTATTATAATTTAAAACTAATATTTATTTTCTAATAATTAGTCGGTTTTTAAATTAAATTTGCTACAATATTATTTTTTTTTCATTTTCTATTTTTTACGTCAATACGCGGTTAGGACATCCTAGCTAAGATAATCCTCAGATAGCTTCAATGTGCATGCTGAGACATGTCGCAAGTCGGTCCTAATTTTATCATAATTTCTGTCCTAGGAATATCTTATAGGATCGATCTTAGGACAGTTTCGATAAGCAGGCCCCAGTTCTCATAATGTTATTATTTTACAAATATATTGTTATTTAAATGAATAAATGTCTTTTATTTACTCGCATTTATGTTTTAGGCATTAAGCTTAATTTCTGCACATATTTTTCAGGATTTAAGCTTGAATCCTAGGATTTAAGACTAATGCCTCACCCCTTTGGATTTTTCTAACCCTCTATGGATCCGTATGGGGTCAGTGAGGTAGAGAACCATATAACTTATATTATCGATCCACGGATAAAATATCACGTTGTGATTGGTTTAACACCGTCACGTGGTGACCCCCTATGAGACCGTATTCATGAGGAAAAGTGATATCGGGTCAGTGACTGTATATGACATAGAAATATACAGTCAACACAACAACCTGACTGCTCAAATAGAACGAGTGCAGTATAAAACTCATTATTCTTGTGACCGGGGATTTACTCAAGTAATATTTCGGATCTATTTATCCGGAATCGATTAATTCCTTTAACCACATGACATTTAAAAAGAGTAAAAGAAAGAGCTCCTTATCTGGAAAATATCTTATCATCATATTGACATCTGTTTTCGAGCAAATGGAAAAAGCTGGAAATGGTGAGATTTTAACCATTTTTCACATCTTATGCATATGAATGGGAGTCGTTTTCCTCTCAACAACGGCGTATTTTCGCTATTTTGCGATGAAGTAGAACAGTTTTCACAAGATGATGTTCGTCAGTTGAGACAACCAGACAAATAAATTAAAAAAAAAGTTTTCGTTTTACATGAAAAAAATGAAACACAAACACAAATTGAAATCAATGAATAAGGAGTTAGATTTTTACTTAAATTTTTAAAAAGTTTTAAAAAATTTAAGACAACAGCCAGCTCAGCGACAAAAAGTTGCCAAGAGACCAACTGAAGGGCATCCCAAAACTATTGATTATATGCCTAATCCTGGTATCTTTGATAACTATTGTTTACAATTTTATGATAAATCTGAGCTACGGAGACACGGCAGTTCATGTTCAAGTAGATGGACAATGAACAATTGGATGATCAGATCCAGCAAAAATCTTTATCAAGGCTGGAAAGCGTTTACTACAAGGAGCTGGTGTATTAAACAATATTCTCAACTTTAAGGCAAGATTTCAATTTATACATAACTGAACGTTTAGCAAACAATGAAATAGGGCAAAAAGTCACAAAAGATAAAAGTATTTTAGACTTATGAAAAGACTATTTGACAAAATGGATAGACAAAAGTCTGCTGGAATAAAATACAAATTGAGGCTTCTAGCTAGAATTAAAATTGAAATTCTCTTTACAAAAGTCTGTAGATGCTGGCGTTGATCTTACTAGTGTTCTGAGACCACATAACTTTAACATGTTTATTGCTGGATGTCCCCTTGATATCTTTCTCCTGTCTCTTACTGCTGTCCGAACTATTGTTGAAATAAGTGGAGAAAACACCGTATATGAAAATATAGAGAAAACAATTGAATATAAACCAAATCATAATGAGGAATCCAAAACATGTATTTTCGTGTTTTGTGGGGAATCAAGTCAAAACAGGCGCATAAGTAGGTCTTCTAGGGTTTAAAAAATCAGGAAGTTACAGCAGAGAAACGTGATAAGATCAGAAAACATAGAAACTATAAATTTACTTGAGAGCAGTGAATTGATGGCACCTAACCACATTAAAGCCTCTATGTAACGAAAACTAAAATGAACGAACAACTATTTAGTGAAGATCGTCGAATTGATCAAACGAAGGTTATTTATGAAAGTGACTGGACATAAAACCTATAGAGCTTTAGGCTGTGACGGGTTTAAATTTCAAAAAGAATTTTTAATGGTGGTTAACAATGAATATTATCGCAGAGGTTTAACGCCAACTGAGATCATGAATCATGGCATTGAAATTGAGATACACCATATTCTTACCACGAGACATAATGCCATTAATCCAGCTATATGGTCCTCTTAGAAGAATGATCTTACTTGTTCTAGAAGGCGGACAATAACAATTGGAAGATCATATCCAACTAAAAAAATTATCAAAGCTGGAAAGGGTTTACTTTAAGGAAATTATGTATCAATTAATAGTTTTGATCCAATGAAAAAAGATTTATATTCATAAATAACAAATATGATTAGTGAATAGGACACAAAGTCACAAAAGATATAAGAATTTCAGACGTAGTGATATTTAAAGTCTATTTGATAAACTTAATGGTCAAAGAAGTGCTGGAATAATATACAATTTGAGGCTTCTAGCCAGAATTATAACCGAAATTAGTAGGTGCTGAATATATTGTTAGTGGTGTTCTGAGACCAGAAAACTTCCACATGTTTGTTATTGGTTGTCCTTTTGGTAAATATATTTCATTTCGTTTGAAATTGGGGTTTTCCCCGTTTGTTATTTGTAGTATGCTAGGTGCATAAGGCACGAGGACAGTTTTGGCGGTTTCTAAGGGCGGGGTTTAATGGTACTATATAAAGTTTGGCATTTAAATGTATAAGTATCGAAGGTACTCGCAGTTACGTCGAATTGAAGTTGGTCACGTTGGTATATATACAGTTGCTGCTATGTTTATTTTACGTACAGGCTTTAAAGGTATAAGCCGAGGAAAAAGAAACGATGAGAAAGAGGAACAATGTTTTATGTCATGTATTTATATGTTGTTAACATACACTATAACAATATATCATTTAACCAGACCACGGTTTGCGGAAGTAGTCAAGAAGACAATATTATGTTTTTCAGGGGTTGACAGGATACACGTGATCGTTGTTAGTTTCAACTTCAATATTATTATGCAAGCAGATGTAATAAACAATGATTTCATACATTATTTTTTTTGGTTTACACTTTATTTAGGGCTTTATTTATGATCTTATTCTAGAGAGCACAAATCTTATTCTACATATTTCACCTTTATCAAAAGTAGGAAATCTGTTTGGTCGTCCCATTTTGTTGTAGGGATGTTTAGATTAAGTGTCGAGTTAATATGTATATTATTTTGTGTTGTCTGCGAGAAACAAATCATTTTCTGATCTAGTAACTAAATTCAAAACCAATATAGATAATGTTAACATATATATTTTATTGAACTGTGTAAATTAATCGGAATGCGAATGACAAAATGCACCTACAATTCTTTTGTGTGTGTCCCGTTTCGGTAACACACGACATTTGCGCGGGAACTTCTTACATAAACATCGTTTTTGGATTATTGAAACATGTGAAATGTACTGTAACAGTTATTGATTTTTGGAGGTAATGTGATATTATTTATTATTCAATAGTACATAATATTCAATAGTACATAATTTTACGTCAGGTTTGTACACATTAAGTCTCTGGTCAGTGGCGGATCTAGGGGAGGGGGGATTCCGGAGGTTGAACACATCCCTTTTTTGTTGACGATCAATTCATTTGGATAGGGATATCAGTTGGAACTGACCCTTTATCCTGGGTTAGGATCCCCTTTTAAAAATGGCTGGATCTGTCTCAGCTAGTCAAGACAGAACCGAAACACATCAGTGGCAGATCTAGCCATTTTGAAAGGGGGGTCCAACCATGTCCCCATTCAAATGCATTGATCACCCCACAAAAGGGGCGATTTCAACCGGGAACCCTCCTGCTGGATCCGCCACTGCACACTACTCGGACCTATGTTATTTAGTGAGTGATGCGAAAAAACTCAATTTACATTTAAATAGGTCCCCCTTTTTGAAAAATTACTAAATCCGCCTCTGCTTATCCTGGGTGAGGTCCCCCTTTTAAAAAATGGTTGGATCTGTCTCAGTTACTCTAATCTAAACTGAAACACATCAGGCCATTTTGTGAAAAGGGGGGGTCCAACCATGTACCCATTCAAATGCATTGATCACCCCAAAAAAAGGGGCGGTTCCAACTGAAAACCCTCCCCTGGATCAGCCACTGCACATTACTTGGACCTATGTTAGTTCATTACATGTAATTACTTAAGTGATGCGAAAACAAATCAATTTACTAATAAACTCCCTTATTAAAGAAACTTTATATAAAAGTAAACATGTTCATTTTATTTTGATGTGTGAAATTGCTTATGCGGGAAAGACCCATTACAACCCGACCATAGAGGAGACAACAGCTGAAGGCCACAATTGGGTCTTCAATGCAGCGAGAAGCTCCCACACCCGGAGGCGTCACAACAAACCCATTCTAGAAATAATTTGTGAATGAAATTGATAAATACAGTTATTCTTGACCTTCATACATTTTAAGGGCATTTTCAAATAGTCCTAAATATAAGGCTTTATGCATCTGAAAAGTGTTGAAAATAACACTGAAAAATCATCGTTTTTCCTCTAGCATAGTTTGTACGTGCAGTATAGGTGTATTTTAAAGACACAACAGTGAATCCGCCGTATAATACTTCAATTGAACCGATTTACTTTTTGAAGTTTAATTTCTATACTATATATATAAAAATATTAATTTTCGCGAACCATTTAGGTCACGGAAATTCCAAAATATGGCATCAGTAAGGAGAGTTGTACAAATAATGTGAATACACAGAACCCCCATCCAATTCATCTTTAACTAAAAGTTTTCATCATTTTCTATTTTATATGTACTAACAATATTCCATTTTTCTATAATTTGGATTAAAATGTGCAAAAATCTGAGTTGGAATAGGTCGAATGCCCAAAATAAATATTCCCTGATTGGTTGAAGCACTGTGGCGTCGATGTAAAGCATAGCAAGCCTCGATGTAAAGCACACGCTTCACAGGAATAATTAAGGAGAGTTTTACAAATAATGTGAATACACAGACCCTCAATCCAATTTATGTATTGCTAAAAATAATCAAGTGTTCATCATTTTCTGTTTTGATTCTGCTAACAACATTCTATTTTTTCTATAATTCCATTTGAAATATGTGAAACCCCGCAATGAAAATAGATAGCCTCAATGATGTAAAAGCAACCCAAAACATTTCTGTTAATATGTTAACATCTTGAACTTCGACCCTGGGTTCAAAGGGTTAATAAACCGATTCACAAATAGAGATATCCTTTCGCTCAAGTGAAGTATACAGGCAACTTCCTTTACAGAAATATATACACACTTTATCAGTAATATATTGTCATGCTTCTGCATATCCACGTTTTTTTGTATGCTGAACTTCAGTCAAATTCAATTCTATTCAAACTTTATTACGTAAAGCAATAGGAGTAAGAATATTTTTTGCGCCAATTTAACCGTGACCAGCATCATCGTCAGTATCAAAATTGTTTATCATAATCATTGTGAAATTTCACTGACATAGGGTTTATTAATATAGAGTAATTTTGGTAAGTATGGCTTATTTATGTTAAAGTTCTCCAGATGTGCTTCTCTAGACATCTTTGACGGTCAGTTTAATCCCATTTATCTCATATTATCCCCAATGACAGAAATGTCAACCCGACCTATTCGTGTCAAAAGTGAAAATCTAATCTATTTGATGAACTAATTTCTTCTAAAACTGTACATGCATTATTTCTGTATTATTTGATAACCAATCACATTTGCGTTGCATGATAATGGGTACTGTTTGAGCGAACTGTCTAGTGTAATGCAAGATCGATGCAAATTGTGACGTCAGTGAGTGATCACGTGACATTATTATTTGTAAACAAACCAGCTCCTCATGTAACACGTGTCTCAGTCTGAACTGTACATTCAAAGTGCAATCAATCTTTCAATCGCTATTTTATGATATTTTTGTGTCTGTTTTTTGGTTTGCATATCAGTAGTCGAAGTAAATTCAAGGTTATTATATAAAATTATTTGTCTCTTTTCGTCTGTAGTACATGCGTTTGAGGTCCGGTTTAATTTGTACGCATGAAATCTCTAGTCTAAAGAAAGCTAGTGATAGAACCTTAACCAGATAAGCAACTGTCTAGGGCCCAGTAAGGAAGGTGAAAAAAACCCAGTATTGGTACTATTACGCAGAACCATAAACAGATGCATAGACAGACCCAGGGGGTGGCAGTGACGGATCCAGATCTTTTCATAAGGTGGGGCCCGCTCCAGTCATGCTTCAGTGATTCCCTATATAATCAACAAAATTTTTCCAACGAAAAGGGGGGGAGGGGTCTGCCCTCTAGATCCTCCTATTGGTGGGAAAAATTTAGTTGATTATATAGGAAATCATCAAAGCTTGAGAGGAGTGGGCAGCCCTTTGGAAAGTCAGAGGCCACCCCTTTATGAAAAGTGCTGAATTGCCACTGAGATTTGCAGGTTTTCTTTGTAAAGATACCTTAAAATATCAACAACTCTGAGTACACAATTTGATTCATTTTAGCTCATTAGCTGGGCTCACTCGCTAAAAATATTCATTGCGGCTGACTAGCAAATATCTTACGATACTCATGTGTAGAAAAACTGATAATCTATACATGTGTGTGAGGAGTAGTTAGCTTAAATATAGCTAAATTTGGAAAATTTGAAAATGACTTTGGGAATGAAGATGTAGTAAAAACCGAATATCAGTTTTGGTCTTATATATGTGTACAAATATATCACTGTTTCAGTGGCAATGGTAAATAGACACTGAAAAGTCTTGGATAACATTTTATAAGTTTGAATGTTTCTTCATCAGTTGACTTAAATTAGGTGGAGCCAGGAGTTCTTATTTCCAACAGAGGAGCGCTCAACCTATATCAATTTGTGAAGTTTGAATGTTTCTTCATCAGTTGACTTAAATTAGGTGGAGCCAGGAGTTCTTATTTCCAACAGAGGAGCGCTCAACCTATATCAATTTGTGCATGTAGCAAATTGATAGTTGCTAGATACTGAATGATTATACCACAAAAAAGTTTTAACCTGTGCATACTTAAAATACGATATAAAAAACATGTCTTTTTCAGGACTTCTGATCCAATCATGTAGTATATGGCATTTTATTGAGATATGGTTTTGGTCAATGGATGTTCATGAAGAACCTGCAGTACAAAGTATATCACTGGATTTAGCTCTTTGTCTAAGTGTATTATTAAAGTACTTTGCTTTGAGCTCAGTTCATTGTTATGCAATTCATTCTTTGTGAAATAAAGATTTGACAGACAACTCTCATGTACAAGGATTTTATTTTGTCAAAGTAGTATCACCTCTTTTTTTCAATGTAAGTAATAGGGAGATAAAAAGCATATATCGATTTGAACCAAACATTATATGTTCTTTGACCAAATTTTATAAAAAGAACAAATTTACCCGACAATGCTACTCCCGCTACTAGCAATATGATGCTAGGTTGTTTTAATACATCTGTACTGCCTACTGATGACTTGGTCCTGGGTGTAAATGGTCATTCGATTATGTTTAAAAAAAATTATAAGGCCTACATGTAACTTGCCTAATTGATTTCTAAAACTATGTTTCATTGTACATGTTCAACATTTTTCATTCAATTGTTTATTTCTAATAAATTTGTGTGAATTAACATTGTAACAGTAAATGTTAATTACTACACTTTCATACCACAACAAATACTGTATTTGTGGTACATGTATCACTTATATTTGTATCTATATAACAAACAAAAATGAAAAAAGAATAATTTTGCAATACCTTTTGTATACTATAACTTTTTAGATATTTAGACATATTAAGACTAATTAAGTAGATGTTGATAATATCCACTTGACATGCTTGAAATTCTTTTAGATTACTTTTGGAGCAGTTTTGAGTCCTTGAAGCATGCTCAAAAAAGTTCTTTTGGTGAAATCATTTTCATATTTGTCAATTTTTTTTTGCTTCGACCAGCTTTGGAGGAAATATTATCAAGGAATCGATAAAAATCAGCACAGAAGTTTACTTCCTAGCTCATCTAGCCCCTAGCATCTTGTCAGGCATTGTCATTACTAAAAACCAATAAATGTATTCTAATCTGAGGAACAATTCGACCTTTTAACAATTTTTTTTACTAATTATACTGACGATCCTCCACAAAGTAATATAAATAGAACCATACAAATAGTAAGCAAATACATATAAAAAAGATGTGGTATGATTGCCAATGAGATAATTCTCCACAAGAGACCAAAATGACACAGAAATTAACAACTACAGGTCACCATAAGGCCATCAACAATGAGCAAAGCCAATTCCGCATAATCATCTATAAAAGGCCCTGAAATGACAATGTTAAACAATTTAAACGGGAAGACTAACAGCCTTATTTATGTACAAAAAATAAATGAAACGAATATGTAACACATAAACAAACGACAACCACTGAATTACAGGCTCCTTATATCATGTTCTCAAATCTAGATAGCATCTCCCATTTAGAAAAAAAAACCACATGAAAAAATGAAGCTAGAAAAATGTATTATGTGTTGCTCTCCTAGCTACAAAATGTATCCAAAATCAAAGATGTGGAACATATTCTATCATAATCATTTGGTAACTAATGCAATTAATGTCTCTTCCATGCCCGTCTTGAACATAAAAACTAAATAATAAATAAAAAACACTCCTAATGCTCAGATTGTTTGTCATCGTGCAACACAACTAATAACACCATATAGGATAAACTTAGAACTCCTTTTGTCATAAGACACTGTCAAACATCCAAACATACTATCCACACTCATATGTGTCCACACTTGTTTAAATAAAAAAAAATCTGTACAATAAAGTAAAATAAAATATTGTATCGCAATAGAAAATAACATGTTACTGCGAGCAACTAATCCTATATCTGCGTGTGTCTTGTTTATATCCTATTGAATTTAGAGATAATATACTTTATATTCGGACGACCTGGGCGAGGGAGAATTTAATTTCTTCTCTCTCTTACTGCTGTCAGAACCATATTTTGTTTAAGTGTAGAAAAACACATTTGTAAAAATCTGAACTGGCTTAAAAGGCAGGAATCAATAAACACTATTAATGAGAAATGATTTCTCTTGGAAACAGAAAGGGTAGGGAATGATACAGGACACAAAGTCACAAAATATTAAAGCATTTTAGAAAAGTTTATTTGACAAACTTGGTAAGCAAAAGGCTTCTGGAATAAGATATAATTTGAAACTTTTAGCTATTTTAGTATTACAAAAATGTATTAGTATTTGGCACAACTTTTTGGAATTTTGGCTCCTCAATGCTCTTCAACTTTGTACTTGTTTGGCTTGTGAGCGTCACTGATGAGTCTTATGTAGACGAAACGCGCGTCTGGCGTACTAAATTATAATCCTGGTACCTTTGATAACTATTAGCTAGAATTAAAACCGAAACTATCTTGCACAAATAAGTAGGTGCTGGAGATATTCTAAGTGGTGTTTTGAGACCTGAAAACTTCCACATGTGTGTTACTGGTTGGCCCTTTGTTATCTTACCCCTCCGATTTACTGCGGTCAGAACCATTGTTGTCTGTCCAAGTGAAAGTATTCTTCGAGACCTAGTTCTGTTGTCGAAATAAGTGAAAAAAATCCCCATCATTTTATAATCTTAATTGGCAAAAAAAGCAGGTCAAAATATTTAAAAAAAAAAACAACAAACTAAGCGAACACCATTTAGGAGCAAAGGAATCTCTTAGAAATAGAGAGGGAAGGGAAGATATTTCGTGACCCAGTGGGAGTATTCTTCGAGACGTACGTCCATTTAAAATGATTTACTGGAAACAATCAAAACTTAAAAAATATAGATGTTATAAGATATTGATAAAATTATGATGCGCAATCCAAGACATGGATTCTCATGTTCTATGATAAAACAAATCAAAAGAGGCACATTCGTAGATCTAGGATCTGAACAGGTCAAGAATTTACAATGAATACGTGAACTGCTTTTTTAAAAGGAAAAGTGCCATACTTTTTTCGTGGATACAGCTTATTCACGTAGATTAAAAGAGGGATGACAAATGATTGTAAAGATAAGTGTTAAGAAAAATACTTAACCCCGCCACATTCTGTATGTATGTGCACGCCAAGTCCTAAGTCAGGATCCTGTAATTCAGTATTTATATATCCCTCACACTAACTAATACTTCTGCTTCAGATTTGACTTTCATACTGGAAAGGACACGTCAAAACACATTGCTTCCTTAAGTCATATTTGTAGTACTAGTCCAAAAATGAACCATGGCTTAAGGTTCTAAAGAAAATGCAGACGATAATAAATACAATACAGTTTTTAAATGGAGTAAGATAAAAGAAATATAAAAAATAGACATTCAATTTAGCAAAAAGAAAAACCAATTATGACCAGGAATGGGATAATTGAAAATGTAATGGTAATTAAGTGTAATGCATTACAATTTACCATGTAATTGAATGTAATGTGTAATTGAGCATTTTTTAAATTACATGTAATGGTAATTTAATTAATTACATTGAAAAAAGCATGTAACGCTCAATTACTTTTGAATTACATTTCAATTACATGTACTTTTATTGTGTTAAAGATAAGGATTTGTGTTTAATAATATAAATTGTTAAATTATATTTATTTTTAAAATATAGATATCACATACTTCTTTAATATATGAAGTCTGTAATTTATTCTGAAGTTTTTATACTATTTATTTGACCTAAAGAATTTTTTTCTGAATAGTCTTATAATTAAAAAAAAAATGTGAGAATATTTATATATGTGTTATTCAGTTTTTTAGAAAGATCTTTTTAACTAAATAGATTAATAAGTTATTAACCACCTTGTTAAACAAAACCAAAAAAAATGTGTCACAGTTAATTTTTTTTCTTATACAGGTAATTAGAATTTAAAATCACTGCACACAATCATTTTGTCAAATTAGTATACACAAAAGGATTATAGAAATAAAAAATTAAAAGCTGTAAAAACATACAGCAATTAATCAGATTAGTCAGATTAAAGTGTCATGGGACAATGCCACTTTTACATGTATTTTTATCCAATCAGTGAAATACATGTATTGCTAATATTTAGACATTATGTACATTGTTTGTACTAAAACATATTTTCAATATTGTGACAAGCACACTATTTAATATTTTTAAAGTAGAAAAAAAAGAGATGCAGACTAAATGACAAAACATTAAAATTATTAATGATTATCAAATGCAACGCTTAAACTATGCTTATTGGTACGTCATGCATATTTTACACATGGATTTTATATACATGTATAATATTGTTAAAAAAATATAATGATAAAATGTAATGTGTAATTTAATTAATTACTTTAGTAAAGTAATTGTAATTTAATTAATTACATTTCAAAAACTGTGTAATGTGTAATTAGTGTAATTGATCATTTTTGCAATGTAATGTGTAATTTAATTAATTACATTCCAATGTAATTGACCCCAAGTCTGCTTATGACACTCAGATTCATGTTAGCTCATATTTATTTACACTGGTTGTTAAATGAAGCCGACCATTTATTTGTCATCTACTCAATTCAATCGAAAAAATCATTTATCAGTTATCTTGATTTTATTTGTTTTACCACAGATGGCAGTTCTTAACTAGTTTATAGCTAAATATCTTGAATGATAATCGCTAGAAATAAATTCAAATCTAATCAAAAGCATAGCGCATGAAACCAAAGGTAAGGAATACTATAACCTTTTGTTCCTCGTAGTAAAAACTGTTTTTGAATTAACTGAAGAAAAGTGTGAATATTAAAGAATTTCCCTAATATTTTGTATGGTTATTTCGATGAATATTTCTTTGCATAACATATTTATAAGCCTGGTACCTTTGATGAATATTAGCATGTCGAAATGTATTATTGTATTGATAGATTGTGTATTTCTCTGTCCTGAATGTTCTTGCATTTTTTTTGTACTGCAATCCTGTCATGTAATATTGTCCTTTTAGTGTTATATTTAATATTGCCATGAAAGCCTGAGGTTTGGCTAGCCACAAAACCGGTTCAACCCACCATTTTTTCTTAAAATGTCCTGTACCAAGTCAGGAAAATGACAGTTGTTATCTAATAGGTCGTTTCTCTATGTGTTACATTATCGTATGTTTTATTGTTTTACTTTAGTGTTTCTGTTGTTTCGTTGTTTTCGTCTTGTGTTTGATGTTGTTTCCCTCGGTTTTAGTTTGTAGCCCGGATTGATTTTCCCTCAATCGATTTATGACTACTTCCGAAGAGCGGCATACTACTGTTGCCTTTAATCATAATTGGAAAGTAGCAAACTCGTGTACATGAAATCGTAAAGGTATCAACTAGACATTGACTGCATAAATCTAAAATTATTATTTAAAGCATATATTTAGAGTGATTGATTGTTGGGTGCTTAGAGTCCGGTGGCAAATATTTCATGCATGTTCAGGACGACAGTTTTTTTAGATGATTTTCATATAACTGATCAACGAAGTCCTAATTTATCTTTTCAGGTTGCAATGGACAGTACCAATATGACACACATTTTACAGTTCTTGACAGAGAAAGCAATACACCAAAGACTACCTGTTGTAATTTTCATTGGAGTAGTAATGCTAATTGGAGTTATTGGAAATGTACACGTGTTGTTAATCTTTTGGAAAATTGATGACAAACCATCTATATATTCTATTTTTGTGAAGGCCTTAGCTTTTAGTGATTTAGCAACATGTGTCGTTCACATGCCGATGGAAATCACGGACCTAATGTTACCTTACACCTATATTATTGTGAATGGTTGTAAAATATTCCGCTATAACCAATCATTTCTTCTTCTTGTTTCGGTCCTTTTACTGGCGCTAATATCGTATGAACGATATAATAGAGTATGTAGAATACATAAACAACAACTTAATCCAACCAAGGCAAAGCGGATAATATTTTTGGTGGTTGCAATGTCTTTAATTTTTACATTTCCGGTATACTTCGTCCATGGTCATCATATTATATTATTTCCGGGAAACGTAACTGGCGTGATGTGTTTTATTGCGGATGAATACGTAGGGTCTACTTTTCTGTATTTTACATACGCAGTTCTGTTACTATGTTTTGCTGTATCAGCTGTATTTATAACCGTTAGTTATATTTTCATTCTGAAATTTTTGTTGAAAAAAAGAAAAGTTGTAACGAAATATTGTAATAATATTAATAGCAGGAGGAACTCATCCCAAGTTATAGATTTTAATGATCCAATCAAGTTTTCTTGCACCGAAGTAGTTACCAAACCATGTGTAATTGGGCATGAACGTATAAGGACTGTAAAAACCACGAAAACATTGATAATAATAACTGGTCTATTTATCATTGTTTTTTTACCTTTTGTAGTTCTTTCTGCTTGTATATCAAGTGACCCAACGTTCAAGGATAACATGAATACCATAGAAATGACGATTTATCAAATTGCCATTAGACTTATTTTAATAAATAATGTTGCAAACCCTTTTGTTTACGGATTCACGGATAAAAGGTTTAAACAAAAGTTGAAATTATGTTACCATTTGGGTAAAACAAGTGAAACAAATTACAAGGACACATGAACATGTAGTTTGATTGGTTAAAACTGATTGTGAAATGGTGCCGTGTGTCATAAAAGAATGTTATTCATTGGACAAATATGGTTAGGATGATGATAAGACTTTGTAACTTTAAAACTAAATGATTGAGAATTTGCTATCTTAAAAAATATACATATGGCTTTTCGAAATGAAAAATCTATTTGCCATTCTGACATAATCTTCGTATAACCTTATTTATTTCCAAGACAGTTACAGACCATCAAACAAAAGCAAATTTTTTTTAATGTATTGCGACAAAGTTGTTATTTGTATGACGTTGTAGAATAAAATTGTATTCAACTAAAGGCAACAGTAGTTTACCGCTATTCAAAAGTCATAAATCAATTGAGAGAAAACAAATTTGGTTTACAAACTAAAATCGAGAGTAACACTATAAGAGGACAACATAGAATCAACAGGAACACTAAAATGCAACAAAAAACAACCCAAACATACAAGGAAACGAACTATTTGATAACAACTAACAATTTCCGAACTTGGTACAGTATATTTTAAGAAAAAAATAGTGGGGTGAACCTTGTGTTCTGGCTCGCCAAACCTTTTGATTATATGGCAATGTTAAAAGATATCGCTAAAATCTAAAAGTAGTTATCAAAATTACCAGGATTATAACTTAATACGCCATACGCGCGTTTCGTCTCCATTAGACTCAACAGTGACGCTCATATCAATTTATTTATAAAGCCAATCAAGTACAAAGTCGAAGAGCATTGAGGATCCAAAATTCCAAAAACTTGTGCCAAATACGGATAAGGTAATATATGCCTGGGATAAGAAAATCCATAGTTTTCGAAAAACTAACTATATTTGGCGATTGCAAGTGTCAGTTTCATCAAAATCGTTCAACTGTTTCAAAATTAATTCTGCAATGAGTGGCAATGCACTGGAAAACAATTACCACTGTGTCAAAAACAATGACTTTTATGTCCAGCTTTTAACTCGTTTTTTTTCGGATTTTAATTGACCAAAGTTTTCACTCGCCTGCACAAATACAATACGTCGCCTATAAAACAAACATTTGTCTGTAAATGATACACAAATTGTGTACAATCGTATAGGAACAAAAGCTGGAGTTGACGATAGGTAAAGAATTTTTAAAAGCAAAGTCTGGATTTAATTTGTGTGTTCCGACAAAGTAAGACAATTAATACATTTTGTTTTGCATTCAAAGCTCCTTTTTTATTTATAACCTTCGATCTGTAGAAACGGTCATACCCAAAACAATAAAAGCAAAGGGTGTATAAAAACCTGAACATATGAAGAGCTATAGAAAATAAAGCGCTCTAAAATTGAATGAAAATGGAAATAAGTGATAAAGCAAATGAAGCCACCGTTTTTACAAGAGCAAGGTGATGTGGCTTATGAGACGGGTAACAATCCACTATGGATCACTGGATGAGGATGTGAACACATAAAAGACATGCGCATTATGGTCTTTCAACAATGAATAGAACCTATTTTGAATAGTTAAGCTTTAAAAAGCCCTGGCATGAAAAGCATTGTAAACATTTAGGAGAAAAACCAATGGCATAATTAATGATAAACCAATACTCGGAAAACAAATATGACAGACATCAACCAATAGCTAAAACTTAAGTACAGGCTCCTGACTTTTGACATCATATAGCGAATGTCCTAACCTAGGGCAATGATGTAAAAGCAAAAAAAAAAACTTTCAAACTCGTAGGGAAAAGGCTGGACACATCATATCGGCAATCAGAACAACAACAAAATCCAATAGTGTATCGATCCATAAAGTGATTGTTTTTACCGAAAACTTAGTTCAAAGCAAATTTCAACTTGCAAAGTGAAACTCCGTTGTAACAAACAGCAAAACTATTCAAAAGAGAAAATCAACATCCTTATGTATACAACAACATTTAAAGAAAAAGATAATTTAGCATGAGCAGTGTAGTAATCCACAACTCCTTGGAAAGTCTATAGAGTAGTGAACAGGAGTGCAGTTGCGGTTTTATTAAGACAGATCACCGATAAATGTTGGTTTTGAGGTTGCGATTGGTTTTCAGATAATTATAAACGATGAAGAGAAGATTTGATTCTGGCTATGACAAATATAACACAATTTGTTAGCATCTAAGGTACACAATTTCATAACGGTTATAGATATAGGTCATTCATTTCAAATTATGTATTTGATAACGTAAATTTGAAAGTGATAATTTATTAGCATCTTAATCAATTGAGTGACTAGTTGCTTTACTTTTTTGAATGGAAACGTTAATTTATATGCCTTCTGTGTAAAGAGAGTGCATTGCACTCTCTTTACACCGAAGGCATATAATTAAACGTTTGCATTTCAATCAGACGTGGCTACTTATTTATCTATGTATTACTTCCTCAAAAAAATGGACGGGGCTGCGTATGTACACATATTTCCAAGGCAAGAAAGAAGCTTCTCTTAGCATGGCGTTTACTATGGAGTTTTAGCATTAAACATATTTCTATACGCAATTTGTGTATGATAATTGTGGTTTCAGAGAGTATATTTCTCATCTATTAACTTTCTTTTGTAATTACTGTGTTATCTTATCTTGTGTGATCATCGCATATATATATATAAACAACAGTATTATCTTCGATTTGCCTAAATATTAGCAAGCATGTTTATTCGCTGCGTCAGATAGAACAAGTGGAAATGAATATCAATACACTTGTTAGGAAGTCTGTGAAAATTAAGAGGTTAAGTGAACCATACAAAACAGGCCCAATTTACCTTTAGTTATATTTTAAACGTGAAGGGTAAAAATCAACCAATATCTTGCACAAGGTTGATTGCTATCCGACTCAGCTTAATTATTGATATACGCGAACGACGTGGTGTGCGAAGACATGACATGACAGCTAACTAGAGCTTAATAACTTTATTAGATATCAAATATTGATACAGATTAACACTAGACTAATTATATTTTATATGCACAATATTAATCGCACTTTGAAAATTACATGTAGTATCTGTCCACTTAACGCTCCATGTCAGCTGCAAAGACTTCCTCGTTATAATTTATTAGCATGCAGATCTTGTTATGTTCAAGATAGCGTTATCAAATTTAGTATTTCCTAACAAAGTAAAGTTTGATATGCAGGTAAGAATTTATTTTATTTTTACAACTATATATTTATTTTAAAGTTTATCATAACGATCCATATGGAAACAGGTTAAATGAACAAAGGAAATGTCCGAACCAAATCTGGAGTATGACAGTTCTTTTCCGCTCCTTTCAAGTGTTTGAGGTTTTGATTTTTCTATTAGTTAAGGTACTTTTCGTTGAAGCTCGTTGTTTCTCTTTTTACTACTATATGGTTATTCAAAGTATTGTCAATATCTATACAGTGTGATTCAAGACTATATTAAAAAAATATTTTGTAAGAAGGAACACTACTTTCTTCTTTAAACTACTACACTAGTTATTTAAGGACTCTGTATGGCTTATTGTTCGCTGGGAGCCAAGGTTCCACGTTAAAAGCCGTACTTTGGCCTATTATTGTTAACTTTGTACGTTAGACGCATGCAATATATAAAGTGTTAACTCCATTTACTAGCAGTAAGTAGATACTTAGATAGTGGGATTGTTATTCCACGATTGTATCATCAGCTCAGTAGTATATTCAGTACTGACATGACGTATATATCATATTTTCCAATAACTTCTTCGTTGATAAATTAAATAATTTTCAGGTTTGAGTGTCCTGATGAAAGTAAATCCAGATAATCATTTCGGATGTGCCACCATCTGGCTTTCAATAATGAGCTAAACTATTATTTTCATATAATACGATACATATCATCATTTTGAGGCTTCTATTCGTTTTGACAGTTTAAAGAATATGTACATTTAAATCTTTTGAAAAGCTGCTCATTATTAGTGGCTATTTCCGCTCATAGTTCTGGCTTGGTACACGCACTTATAAATAAAAAATCAATAGATGAGCCAACAAATATGTTTACTAATCTCCAGAGGAAAAAAAAAAGAAGAAATTTTCTGTATAACCTGGATCCTTTTTTTTTCGTAAATGTTTTTTTTATTGAGTGTGAAAAGATTTGTCCCCCAATTTGTATGACCTTAATTTCAGTTTTTAATAATTACTTACTATGAAGTGATTTTTTTCGATCGTAATTGCAGAAGAAATACATTTACGCTCTCCATGATAAACATTATTGTTAAAAAAATCGAGATACGAATGTTTTTTTCCTTTTTTCAGTGTGCTGTTCTGCCTATTTGTTACCATGACAAATTCAACGGACATCATGAATTTTGTGATCGAGAAGATGATACAGCGGCGTATGCCTGTTGTAATATTTGTGGCATTTTTGGTCATAGTCGGAATCATTGGTAACCTTCATGTTCTGGTTGTCTTTCGGAACATTTCAGATAGGAATTCAACTTACCCGCTTTTCGTAAAAATATTAGCAGTAGTTGATTTAGTGACATGTGTTGTTCATATGCCATTAGAAATTGTTGACTTGCTGGTACCCTACTCTTGGTTCATTACAAATGGTTGTAGAGTATTTAGATTTAATCAAATTGTATTACTAACAACTTCTATAGCAGTTCTAGTGTTAATAGCTATTGAAAGATATAATAGAATATGTCGACCGTTAACCCTACAAATGACAACAAGTAAGGCCAAATGGATAATTTCATATGCGATACTTGTTTCCATTATTTTCTCAATACCGATGTTAATGTTGAACGGCAACCATGAGATACAATTTGAACACAATGTGACCGGTGTGGATTGTTTCATTGCCGACAAATACAGGGATTCGTCTTTTCTCATCGCTACATATGCAATGTTATGTTTCGGATTCGTCATGTCTGCCGCCATTATCATCGTTGCATATGCTTTAATCATAAGAACAATTTTAAAGCGACGTAATAGTATTATGAGATTCGACTCCGATAGGATAACATCAACAGTGATGTCTTCAGAAATGAAATCAAATTCAAGTTTGGCGTTATCAAATATTCCGTCTTCATTTAAGGGAAGTTTGAAGACTACAAAAACACTTTTGATTATTTCATTTCTTTTTGTAATAGTTTTCCTGCCTTTTGTGATTCTCACTGCCTATATTAGCAGCCAACCTTCATTCAAAACGAAAATGAGTGATCATGAACAAATCCTGTATCATTTTGGGATTCGATTGATCTTGATCAATAATGTAGCTAATCCCTTTATCTATGGTTTCACTGATAACCGATTTCAACGAAATCTGAAGGTACTTTATGGATCGTGTTGTTTACGTCAAAAGTTTAACAAATGCGGCCAATTTTGCAGGCAAATACGCAAATAACATTATGGAATCATAATTGCTAATGAAAGGGATACATGATCATCATCTGTTTCCGTATTTTTGTGAATGATCTTCGTCATTTATTGCAGCACTCACGTAGTTTTGTATTTATTATTAAATTGTTCTCGTCCAAAATTTCTCTGATATATTTACAACTGGGGGTAAATTTAAAAGCAACCAACAATCAATCAATCAAACAATTTCATATATCATTGATTGTTATATACCAGAAATTTATAGCAATTATTTTATCACAGAACAACACCGTTTACCAACCTGTTTGGTATATATCAGTGAAAGGAGATAAATGCATGTTGGTTTTTTATGTCACCCTGACGGAGGTCAGACTATTTCTCGGAATTTTATGGACCAAACTTTACCATAATGTTAACCCCCATGTGTAGATGTGCAATCGGGTGTTGGCATTTCCAAGATGGCTGTCGTTGTCATGGAAACAGAAAAAATGGGAAAAATTAGAAAGTCTGCCAAATTGAATCAAACTTTGAAGAAATGTTACTATACTTGGCATGTAAAGACATACCATCCATCTTTTGAACTTTCAAAACGGCCGCCGTTGCCATAGAAACGGTTCAAATGAAAATTTGCAAAAAGCCTAAAACTTTCTGAAAATTTGAAAAACAACGGAATAATGTATTATATTACATTAATGTGCAATCAATTTAAGTTGATAAATTTCATAATGGCTGCCGTTTAGTGGCAATAGGCGGACCAGGGTGACATCCGCTATTGCAATGGCAATTCTAGTTTCATTTGCTTTTCTGATTCTACAAAATATAGATCTTTGGATTTCTAATTTCTGTGAGAAGGTTTTGCAAATAGGAATAAGTCTTCTTGATAGACGAGACATGTTTCGTAATGTCAGGACAAAAATAGCTCGCATTGATCTCTTAAAAGTTGTCAGAGTGTTAACCTGACAAAACAGAATCTATTTTACATGAAATAAACCCTTGTGGTTGACAACAGCAGTCTTTTCACGAACCGAGTTCTGAAGAAAACTATTCTCAAGGTCGGCGGTACGGAAATACTGTTCTCCCAAAATTGCATCCAACGACTTATCAATCTGCGATTATTAAAAATTAGCTTTCAACGTGACTTGGTTGGGTTTATTGTAATCGGTACACAAGCGCAGTCCGATCAGCCTTAGTGTAGAGAACAATATGTGCACCCTAGGCTTGATGCCGTTTTTTATTTTTATCATTTTGTCAAATTCTAAAAATGTTGAATAAAAGATAAATTATCTGTACATATCTTTTGCCATTATTTTTCACACCTAGTATATCAACATTTAATATTTGTCATGAAAACGAACTGAGAATATCATTCCTGGTTCTTGAACAGATTGTGAAATCAAACTTCATTTTCTTCCAACATGACTAAGCTGAATTCAAAAATGCCTTTCAATGACACAACATTTCACTAAAATTCATAAGGACGAGAAAAGAAGTTTCGTTCAGAAAAAGACATTCCCATGCCAAAGAAGATTTGATTTGAGAAAATAAGTTCAGCGTTTTGATAAAAAAAATCGCTTCATATTGAAAATTATATAGTTGATACCAATGATACAATGACAACAATCAAAATTTTACAAGATAAACAAAGTTTGAAAGGATTAAGGCATTGATTTCGTTCTAAGGTTCAAATATTTGTAAAATGACCAATTAAGATTAAAAAAAAAAACAACCTTGTGGTAATATTTGGAAGAAATAATTACTGTTTGAAAAGAATTTCAAAGCACATGAGAGAAGCGAATGATACCAAATGGACATTCAAACTCATATATCCACTATCAAATGCATTAAGTGGAAATGATAAAAATTTGATTACTTATAGTCTTTAAAAAAACAATGCGTGCCACTGCAGCTTCTATGAACGCTATTTGACAAGTTGAAAGGGGAATTGTTAATAAAGATGATTCTTATAATCATCATTTGTATTAAGGATCTTCCACACATTAGTGCTACCGTATTCGATTCAAATGTTCTTCACGGTACATTGAAGAGAAAGGTTTGTGAATTCAAATATTCTTAAAAGGTAAGCTTCTACATGTAACAGGTGTGATTCTCGATCAGTTTTAACATTTCTTGATACATAATGTTCCTATCATCATTCGGAAAGAGTTTTAACTGGTTTGAAATTGCAGTTCCGGAGACCAAAATTTAAAAAAAATTGACCGATGAGAATATAGAGAATTGGTTCACAGGTACTAAAAGATATGGATGTAATTTATTATCTATCATGCAATTGAAACGTAAGATTTTTCCAAATTGGGTTGGTTGCTGTACCAATACACCTATAGTTTCTAAATTATTACTGTCAATTGGTCTCTTGTTGGAAGTTTTCAAATTGACAATCATTCCACATCATTTATTTTTAAATTGATTGACAAGACAGATGTTTTGCATCGATTTTATTTAGTCTAACACTGAAAGATAAAACATTTTCTTACTTGTAAGTTGATAACTTTTTGTCACTTTTATCTGTACGTATTTCTGTTGACAGGTGTTGAGATAAAATTAGTATAAAGTTAAATCTATTTGGAATTATTTTTAAATTGCTTTCATCATGTCAATCTTTTATGTACCGCTTGTTGTAATTTGCATGTTGAAATATGGCCAGGCTTTCTTGGAGCTAAATTCTGGTAAGATATAGTAGAATTTAATAATTACCGGTAGAATGTAAAGAAATGATTGTGGAATTTGTTTTTTGGTAAATAGTAAAAGGACACAACCACGAATACTTTTCATTTATTTGTTTATTGATAAAGAATATGTGTCCCTATCCCTAACTGGTTTTCTGTATCGCCAATAACTGAATTAAAGAAAAAAAAAGTGGAAGTCCATTAAAACAGGTTACAATCAAACGCTCGACTATATCAGCCAAACGAAGAGAAAACAACTGTCATTGCTGATTTAGGGCAGGGCTTGTCCTAGAAATGATGCCATTTTATGGGAAAACTTTTTTAGCTAGCTAATCCGCCAACTCGTATGCAAGCTGTATTTAGTTCTGATAAATTGACAAAATGGGGGAGGAATCCAAACTCAAACTGAGACCAAGCAGATCCGCCATATCACCGATTTTCTAAATAAGGAAAACATTCACCGATAAGTTTCTTGACTTTGGGACAGGTACATACACAAATGTCGAAATTATATATTAGCACAAAAACGTGCCCACTTAATATCGAAAAATTGAAATACAAATATAAAATCTTTAAAGCTATTCAGTATAGTTTTTACTTTTAATTCTCTCTCTACTAGTATCACACTCTCTCTCTCCCTCGTTTTGATCTAATCACATCTTAATTTGAAATACAAAATAAATGTGAAACCTTTTGACTTTCTATATTAATAAAATGTTATGGCATGAGTGTTTTACACAGCAAAAAAAAAACTTAAGCTCAGCTAGCAGGTTTAATTCATAGTTTGATTACATATTTATTCCCCAGGTAGAATACTTCCTATTTACATTTTTTTTCGCGTTTTGTGAGTTCAATTGAACAGATATGCTTTGAAGTACTAATAGTCGGAGCAGTAACTGTTATAGGGGTACACCATAATTATTTCATCCTACGCACTACCCAATATTTAATGAATTGACAAAATATAGAGAGGACTCAATCAAAAAAAAACTTTAGAAATGTAGTATTTCAAATATGGCCATGAACTTTTTCAGCACAAGAAAACGCATGAATTTGGTTGCATGATTAATATCTGACGCATTTAAATGATTTGTATTGTAGAAAATTCAACACCACCCAATCTTCCGGCGGCTTTTTCAACGGCATTACAAAAGACCTTGACTATTGATGCACAACAGACCCTAGTGTTTGATAAGGTTTTGACCAATGTCGGAAATGGTTACGATTTACAAAGCGGAAAATTTACTGCACCGGTAAAAGGATTATATCTGATTACTGCTACTGCCTTTAATTTCTATCACGTGTCACCTACTCTGGAAATTGTACAAAATAACATTTCGCTGGTAGACTTGTATCTGGATGGAAGTGGACATCAGAATTCAGCGATGACACAAACTTTAATTCTAATGTTAAATAAGGGTGATTCTGTTTGGGTCAGAAGTAAAACGGACGCTGCCAAACTTTCCGGATCAGCTGGACAACCAACAGGAGTG
The DNA here is from genome assembly GCF_965363235.1 of Mytilus galloprovincialis. NCBI lineage: Eukaryota > Metazoa > Mollusca > Bivalvia > Mytilida > Mytilidae > Mytilus > Mytilus galloprovincialis. The sequence goes on along the minus strand of NC_134850.1, from coordinate 37,542,571 downwards.
TACAATACATTCTCTGGATATTGTATCAAAAATGAAGAGTAAAACCGGAATCCACCGAAATTTTTCTATAAGTTTTGAAATGGTTTTTTTTAAAGATAATTAAAAATGCTTATTTTTCCTAATTCACAGTATTGACAAAATATAAAACGAATTTAGTCAAATGATATTGATTTAGAACTTTGCATGAAAAGTCATCTAAAGAACTTATGTAAACAAAATAACAATAAAAAGATAATACTGAAAGTACAAATAACTTGTTGATGGTGTGTTTATTTCAATAAATACTATTCTAAACCAATTCATTTTAAATGAGATCTACAATACCATGTTTATGAGTAGATTCATACCAGTACCAAATGCAGCTATTTGAAACGTGTGTCTTTCGTAGTTGTTTGTTGTACGTCTAGTTATGTGTTGGTTGTTGGGTTGGCCTCATGTATTATCCAATTTATTCGGCTATTCCTGATTTTTTTTGGTGTATTATCGGCTTTTTTTTTTTATGGCTAGCAACTTTAACTATAACGAAATACTATGGAGGCTATATCTGTTTGTACAAGAAGATGTCGAACGTTTGTTCGAACATTAAAAAAAAAACTACGAGGAAAATTCAAAACGTAAAATTCCTTAATCAAACGGCAAATTAGAAGCTCAAAACATATCAAATGAATGAATAACAACTCTAATATTCATGACTTGGTACAGGCCTTTTTATTGTGTAAAAATGGTTGATAAAACCTGATTTTAAAGCTAGCTAAACCTACCACTTATATGACAGTCGCATTAAAATTCCATTATATTGACAACGATGTTTGAATAAAGCAAAACAGGCATAATGCTGTAAATTCAGAAATTATTGCGAAGTTTTTATTATTGCGAAAAATGCGACAGAGTTGTAAACGCAATATTTTAAACTCGCATTTAAAAATATGTTATATGCATTAAACAGGATTTTTCTCAAAACAGTAAAAATTAAATTCGCGTTGGAGTCTAAACTAACAAAATCGCAATAATGAATGCTATAATTTCTGGACTTACAGGTAAACATGTCAATTTATTTCTAGTCCTTTATATTTGGGTTTTTCCCTTATCTATTTCTATCTTTGGTAACTGTGGTTTGTAGAATAAGTTTGTAAAACTAGTTTGTAAAACAAGTTTGTAAAACAAGTTTGAAGAACTGGTTGGATAGTATCTATATATAAGTCTTTAGTGAGTACTGCACGAGCATTTCATAGGCAGGAATACGGGTGGGGTATATAAGTCCGATACTTGGATAATTTGTATCGAGGTGATCACAGTAAGTTCAAAGTAACAACACGTTCTGCATAGTATATTATTTTTTATTTATTTATAATGATTAAGTTTAGAATAGCTAAATTTGTATTTGCTGGGATATATTTGTAATGTCTTATTAGCATAATTAAATGTTGTATCGCACAGAAAATAAGTTACTGCGAGCAAACCAAACCTACATTTTGTCTTGCCTCTTATTTCGCCATGTAGATAGATTAGAAATGTTTTAAATTCGGACGAATTTATGAGGGAGAATTTAAAAACTAGGATTACAGCAGTCAGCATTGAGTTATTATCTTAATCACGATAAGATAAGAAATATGAAACAAAGAAAAACAAAACGGCATAGAGACAAAGCACATTAGCAAAAACGAAAGACAAAATACAACAATTTAACATAGCAAAATAACACAATGATGTGATATATAAGAACCGAGCTTCGTCAAATGGATATTAACAATAGTAGACTTAGCAGAAAAGGTAATGCTTTACAAAGACAAATAAAAAGAAATCACGCGTTAATAAAACAACAAACAACGTCAGTACATAGAATATATATTTTAAGACCATTGTGTATTATTTGTGACGTTGATACGGAATATATTTATTTACAAGGTATTGGTTTCTTCCGATAGACATTTTTGGTAAAAGGACGAGACGTTCTTTGACATACCCAGTTTCATCAATTTCTGCTCAGACACTGATGACGTTTTTCCAAGTCTGAATATCAGCTACAAGATTTTGAATACCGAATAAGTTGGGAAATGTATATCCCATATGCAGGTGAAGTTGGTATATTGCTACTAAGGTGGGGAAATTGATAATTTCCAAAAAAAAATCGTCTCGTTTATCATAGATTCTGGTACATTGTACTGAGATGACCGATGATGTCAAATACTTGGTATTAGTCTAAAAATAAGACATTTGGAATAATGTTATTTGAAATAAATCAACACATTTTATTGAATACACTAAAATGTCAATATAATTTCTATTTTGTTTCTTTAAGAGTCATGAAAATATAAAGCTTTTTCGATCGATCATCACTGATCTGATCCAGTGAGATCTTTTATTAGCAATTTTTTTTAGTTTGTCTTTTAAATTGCAGCTTCTGCTCATTCAAGTGACTTAATTCAGACTTGCAAAAGTGGCCTTACATCTCTTTCTCAAGGATGACCAGCAACAGCGTCGTCAGTTGCTATTACATGAAGATCCATGAAGTTTGTGTCAACGATGTGCAAACAAAACAATACATGCACTGTCCCAGATTAGGGGGAGGGTTGAGATCCCGCTTACATGTTTAAACCCGCCACATTAAGTTTGTATGTGTCTGTCCTAAGTCAGGCGTCTGTAATTCAGTGGTTGTCGTTTGTTTATGTATTACATATTTGTTTTTCGTTCATTTTTTTGTACACGAATAAGGCCGTTAGTATTCTCGTTAGAAATATTTAACATTGTCATTTCGGGGCCTTTCATAGCTGACTTTGCGGTATGGGCTTTGTTAACTGTTGAAGGCCGTACGGTGACATACAGTTGTTAATTTCTGTTTCATTTTGGTGTCTTGTGGAGAGTTGTCTCATTGGCAATCATACCTCGTCTTCTTTTTTTATAATAGGTAAAATTGTGCCCCTCTTCTTGCTGAATTGTTTCTTTGTTATTAGAAAAAAAAATGTATGAGGCTGACTACTTAGGAAGAAAGATAAGAAGTTAGCAATATCCTATAAATAAACTCATCATAGATACCAGGACTAAATTTTGTATATACGCCAGACGCACGTTTCGTCTACAAAAGACTCATCAGTGACGCTCGAATCCAAAACAGTTAAAAAGGCCAAATAAAGTACAAGGTTGAGAGCATTGAGGACCAAAATTCCTAAAAGTTTTGCCAAATACAGCTTAGGTAATCTATGCCTGAGGTAGAAAAGCCTTAGTATTTCAAAAATTCAAAATTTTGTAAACAGTTAATTTATAAATATAACCATATCAATGATAATTCATGTCAGCACAAAATTGCTGACTACTGGGCTGGTGATACCATCGGGGAAATAAATCTCCACAAGCAGTGGCATCGACCCAGTGGTTGTTAATAAACTCATCATAGATACCAGGACTAAATTTTGTATATACGCCAGACGCGCGTTTCGTCTACAAAAGACTCATCGGTGACGAAAAAGTTAAAAAGGCCAAATAAAGTACGAAGTTGAAGAGCATTGAGGACCAAAATTCCTAAAACTTTACGTTTTGCTGTATAGATGATGTTCTCTCACTAAATAACGCAAAAATTGGTGACTATGTTGACTACGAAGTATATGTCCCCCATTTGATACGATATTCAAGCGCTTGTATTTTCTATCATTATTTCCTTGATAGAGAATTGCTGCTCACACAGACGCCTTTAAACCAAGAGTTCCAAATGGTGAAGTTGAAATCATCCCTTCCTAAATTTAACGGACTCCATCACGAGTTTGTTGACCGTTATGAAATAACCGTTTTACAGATGATATCGGATATATTCCTTATGCCAGAACTACAATACCCTTCCGTTGTCACCAATGGGACCTACCGAATTAGACTATTTATCGGATTTTTAATAGCATAAGCAACACGACTTGTGCCACATACGGAGCAGGATTTGATTACCCTTCCGGAGCACCTGAGATCACCCCCAGGTTTTAGTGGAGTTCGTGTTGCTTAGTTTCTAGTTTTCTATGTTGAGTCTTCTGTACTATTATTTGTCTGTTTGTCTTTTTTTTTTTTTTAGCGTTGTCGGTTTATTTTCAATCTATGAGTCTGACTGTCCCTCTAGTATCTTTTGTCCCTCTTTTGTGAGTCGCATGTCTGTTTCCTGATTTTAACAAATAAATAATTGAAGGTTTAGGATCATTGTCATCTATACACTAACACCATTTACTACAATTTGAGTTTGGAGATTTTCCAGAATTGGTTTGTTTCTCAGAAGATTCTTATTTTGTTCATTTTAAATTTTAAAAAAAACTCATGACACTGCAGGCTGCTAATGGTAAAGATTTGATCAGCATTATTTCAATAAGGACTTAGTATTTTTAAGGGAGTCGTCTTTGTGCCTTTTCAAACGGTCAAAATACACAATGAATGTGTAGACTGTAGTTGTCTTTCTGAAATGAAATCTGTACTGTTAACGTTTGTCATTCATTTCGTGCTTTGTTTTATTCATATTGATATTGCTGCACCGAAAATTTGACAGAGAGCTTTGACGTCTTAGTTGAAAAATGAACTCAGATATGTCAATCTGTGAGGCCGTGTCCAAAATAAAAAAAAAAACGTTTAGTTGGCTTAAGGGGGTATAAATAAACTAATCATAGATACCAGGATTGAAATTTTATATTTACGCCAGACACACGTTGCGTCTACAAAAGACTCATCTGGGACGCTTGAATCAAAAAAGAAATTAAAAGGCCAAATAAAGTTCGAAGTTTCTTCTTGACCCCCTTTTTATTTGAAAGTCTGTCATCAAACATTTAAATTTAGCTTCATCGTCATATTTCTCCTAAAATACATAAAGATTCCCACCCGGTTCCTGACTTATAGCACACATGTGTCAGGTCACAATGAATATCCTTTTGCCTCCCAACTTCTTTAGCTTGTTTGTATTAATTAAAAATTTCTTCCAAGCTATAGGCTTTGATATGCTAATCTTGGCACACAGATATAAGAGCCCTGCTACTTTATCTTGCCCTTCTGACAGACTTTTTTTTAATTTTTTTATGTGCGCATCAACAATCGAAGTTTTAAGACTCAACTCTTCGTTTTGTATTGTTAGAATTAAATTTACATACATGTTTCCACTCATTTACATTTTTTACAAATATTTTAATTTATGTTCTTAACCGCATTCAAGATTCTATTAAAAAAAAACTTGTATGGGCTACACAGTTCATAATAATTACATTGTTGTTTCCTCGTAATATCTGTTTGGCAACACCATTTTAGTCCCTATATTGACATCTGCACCATCCATGTTTACACAGATAATTGTTTGGTGACCTTCAACCTCATTATTACCCAATGTCAGCCACACTTTTACACACCTGACTTTATTGTAGTATATATGTTCCAGACCGTATGAGTATTTGGACCGTACGCGTACGGTCTGGACCGTATGCGTACTTTTTCAAAATACTCATACGGTCGGACCGTACGCGTACGGTCTGATTAATATTAAGAAGTTGGTCAAGTTTACTAGATATAAATACATATAACAGATCAACATAACTTATTGATATAAAAAAGTTCAATTGTAATTGAAATAAAAACTTTATATTTTATCTATTTAAAAAATCCACGCTAATTAAATCTTTTAATCTCTTGTATTTAGTATTTCGATCAGTAATACATTAATTGAATTATGACAATTATTCTCACTGAAATTGATGATATCGGAAGTAAACATAATGTGGGCGGACAATTGTTTTAGAATATTTAGCAACTTTACAGAAAAATGCAAATGCAAAGGAACATGCATGCATGAACTGCACTGAACATGTAAATGTAAAACAATATTACATTATTTGTACTTGGTAGCAAGTGTCACCTTGGGCGAGAGTACCAAAATAGGATTTAGATATACAATTAAACAAATATTTAATTTCAATTGTTAGTTTGAACATTTTATCCATCTAATTGTAATAATAACAATTTGTAAAACTAAAAATAAAGATTGCGATAAATATTCGTTTAAATTTAACCCATATGCTCCAATAACATGTATGGTCAGCTCGTACTGGATCATACGCGTATACTCATACGGTCCGACCGTACGCGTATGGTCGGACCGTATGAGTATACGTATACGGTCCGGACCGTACGCGTACGGTCCAAATACTCATATGGTCTGGAACATATACACCATCTGCATTTACATTTCCCATATTTTCAATACTAGCAGACGAAGTAAGGGAGCAACCATTAAGTTCACAGTGGGGATGAGGGTAATGTTTTTCGGATGAGTCTGAAATATTTTTGCGAAAATTTCACCCTCTCAGTAAAATAATTTCCCCCAATAGTTAACACTTTGATTTATTTGGAAAATCTGGTTTCAAATAAATTCTTTATCATCTGCCTGCCCCAAACACTTGTTTCTTCATCAAACTGGGAATCATATCTTTTTAGACAAACAAAAACCCATACCTCCTTCCTTTGAAGTTAAGTTGTCATTCCTTAACTAGTTCGTGTGTCTCAGGGTGAACATATCTGACCAAAACACTTTCTTGTTCTGTTACTGATGTATCTGTACTGACAATATGAATACGAATCATTTCTTTTTTGTTAACACTGGATACGAATCTTTCCAGCTTTTATATGTTCTTCAATTTTGTCTGAAAGAACTACAGACATGGTTTTTAAGAAATTAATATTTCATTCAAGCTGGTCCTTGCCTAGTTTCATATCACGTTATATTGAATGTCAAGTATAAAATTGTAGTAAGAGAATTGTCGATTGTTTACAACTACTTGTTTTTCTCCGTCTGCATTTTCAGTTTTCTAATCGATTCGGCATCCTCTTTGTCTCGACTACCTTGTGTTTTTATTAAGTATTTATCCATCTTGTTACAAAGTCTTAATAACTTTTCCGTTAAATGGCGGATAAAACCCTATTCCTGGTCAATAGAAAAATATGACCCTGGTTAGCATACTTATGCTTACCTTTCGGTTATAGACATTTTTAATTTATTTCTATGGATTAACTTTATTTTGCTGGATACCAATTTTCGTAGATTTCACAGTTAGATCTTAACCATGAATATAGATGTTCAACGAGGTACACATTTAATTTAAGCTTGTAAACAGACGGGTACAAAACCACGAAATCAAATATCTACGAAAATACAATATTCTCTCAATCCACGAAAATCTGTTCCAACGAAAAAAAATGAATCAAAAGTATGCATATATCTCGCACTCAATATTGGTGTTTTGACATTATTTATATATGTTTCTTACTTGCTGATCAATGGTTTCTTACTGTCAGTAACGAGAAACCATTTATATGGTTGAAATGGTTCATTGAAATAAAAATAATTTACAAACTGAACGATTTGTGAATTTATCATTCCAAAATGCAAACAACTATTTTTTTGGGGAAATCAACGCATAAAATTGAGAAAGGAAATGGGGAATGTGTCAAAGCGACAACATCCCGACCATAGAGCAGACAACAGTCTTCTTTACATCGATTGATTGATATTTTATTTTGGTGTTAAACCCCACCTTCAGCAATACTGACTATTGTGTGGTTGCAAGTTTTTATTTGTGGAATACGAAGGAATTATCTGAAGAGAACCTACGACAATCGACAGGAAAACTGTCAGTTCTAATTTATTAAGATTGTAAAGCGAAACCCATATAGAGGTATGAGTCATTTCCCCGAAGAAAAAAGGGTAACCCAAGAGCCAATTCCAATAAAAAGCTGAAAATATGATATCAGAGGTACATTTGTAATGAAAAGATCTTGACAGCTTTCTATATAGTCGTTTCCATTTTCTACGTAAGGAGATGCCTATACCAAAAAGTAAAATCACCAAAATACTGTACTTTGAAGAAAATTCAAACGAAAAGGCCCTAATCAACTGATAAAACACATCAAGTGAATGGACAACAATTGTCTTATTCCTGACTGGTACATGCATGCATTTTCTTATATAGAAAATTGTGGCTTGAACCTGGTTTTAAAGCACTAAACCTCTCACTTGTATGACAGTCGAATCAAAATCCATTATATTGACAACGACTCATGAACAAAATATTTAACAAAGAAACACAAAAAAATCATATATCAAATTTAACAACCACGTTCATTGCTTACCTTTTTTTGTATTTTATTGGTGTGTGTTAATTCAACCAAAAAAGGATTGAAATATTTTAAGTCCTGTGACCGAATGGCTAGATTAACATCAACTCTGGTGTAGAATCGCACTCAGGAATAATACAGATGTTTTCTATTCGTTAGATTTTGGGTTTTTTTTCTGCCATACAATGTAGGAAGGACTTTCTGTTTTAAATTTTCCTTGGAGTTTTGTTATTTTGGGTTTTCTTCTTTGTGTAACTATTGTTTTGATTTATACTTTGTTTTTTTTGAATGAGGGGGTGGACGGTTCACCAACGCTACACAAATAATGGATAATCACATACAACATTCGGAAATTTTAATTCGGTCTTGTTTACCTTGTCTTCCTTATCAACTGAAATCAGTTATTCGGTTATCTCTGAAAATTGGAAGACGATCAGACATACTAACATGATTAAATTGTTTGTTATTCTTGTGTGTGTTTTCCAAATATGGCATAAATGCTGTAATGCACTTACTACAGATACTGCGAATGATGTTATTTTACAACGACTTGGTAAGTTACATACTTAATTTGGCCTTTTAAACTTTATTGGATTCGAGCGTCACTGATGAGTCTTTTGTAGACGAAACGCGCGTCTGGCGTATATAAAAAAAATTAGTCCTGGAAGCTATCTTAGGATTAGGACGTGTCCTAAGACCATCTTATGACAAGTCTTTGTCCTAAGTCGTGTTCTCGAAGCTCTCTTAACTTAGGATATATCATATTTTCGTCCTAGTTTAAGGACACCTAATTAGGTGTCTTAAGATCATCATATCTTCATCCTAACTTTGTGCATGCTTTTTTCTCATTTGTTTACGTGAAGATGAACGTGAAAAGAGACACACCATCGGTTATTAACTCGTATAAAGAAATTGTGCATGATTTTAAACTTTGAACTTCGTGTGTTTACGATACGATGACACTACGAATTCAATATTCTCATTTCAAAACAAATTGTTGCGTATATTGGACGCTGTCCGTAGTCTTTCGGAACACCGGATATTATTCTGAATACATCTGTTCTTTCCATGGCCACCTTGCATATACATTCACAATAGCTTATTAATTGACCTGTTGAATAAGCATGAGCATCTTAAAGTTGCTATAGAGATTTGTTACATATGATGCATAATTTATAATGACGAAAGCTACTTTAATTATTATTTGAATACTTCCTTGCACGCAATTACAAGCTGCTAATATTTACTTTCAATATATGCGTAGTTATTTTAATTAGAGTCAAACGTTGAAACCAGCTGTGTAAAGATATAAGATAAGATTTCATGTAAGCAATACGATTTATATTCGAAACGAGATTTGTTAACTAAAATCTATAAAAGAAGTATTAATAATTATTATCATTTCATTTAAGATTACGGGTCTAGGGAATATGTACATGATGTACAAAGCAGGCTATTTTTTTTCATACTGAAATTAAAAGGAAGTCTTTCTTGCACTTTCTTGAAATTTTACGTCTATGATAGACAAAGACGTGTATACATAATCTAAAATATGTGCCTCGAATAGGTGTTAAAAACGCGGATTTTTCAAAATATAATATCGTTTATTGAAAACAACGTTAAAAATTATGAAAGTATATTTCCGTTTTTATTTTCATTTAAATTGCAAATTTAAGGTTATTCTCTTTGTTTAAATATTGCAACATTATTTACTTTTTATTAAAACTATGAGGTCACATAACTTCTGGATCCTTTTCGTCATAAAAATGTGTCTGATAAGTACATGTACATGTAGGTATTCAAAATGGAAAAAAAACCCTGAAATCTAAATCTAAAATATATTTAACATAATACATTTGACCATGCAGATGTAAGAAATAATACTTCAAGCAATTAAACAATGAATCAAATGTGCCACTTTAATTACGACTGATAACCTTAAAATTAATCATGCATGCAATTTTAGCAGACTTAACATGGTCGGCGTAAAGTCCGTATACGTAACTAAGTTGCTCGCCAGAGGAACGCTTAAGCAAGCGTTTAACGTGCGTTGCATAAGTTTTAAGTACGTCGAAATGCAAAGGTATACGCTTGGTGAACGCTTTTACTAGAGAAAATTTTTTATGGAGCATAAAAAAACTCAATCAGCTCAAGCGTGTGTCAAGCGTACACCTGTACGATGCACGCACAAAATAAACACGCTATAAGGGCTTTGAAAACGCTACAGATAAGTTTGAGACACGGTAAGGACACGTTGTATACGCTTCAAAATCGTTAGACTTTAACTAAAACAAACACCCCATCATGTTCCAGAAACTCCGAAAGCACGGATTATCGTTCCAGATATGACCGGGACACGTCTCAAATACGTTCTATATACTTTTTCCTTCGTAGCGTACATTCCATCTACGTTAGATATACGCCTGACATACGCCAACATTCGTCACCTGAACGCCAGATAAACGCTTAGGTATGCTTCTCGCACGCCCAACACACGCTTTAAGCTCGTTGTGCACACGATACAGATATGATTGACAGGTTGAATGCATCCAAAATTACTAGCGTATTGGTAGCGTGCATGATTTTTTACCACGGCCGACGTACGTCGGAGCTATACGTTGATGTGTGACGCCGGTGTTATATTAAGTTAACAATCAATGTCAGTTTCTAATTCTTATACAACAAAAGTAATATAAAACAATACGTCTTTATTAAACAATTTTCTTATATATAATGCCAAACAAGCATTTGGGTTTACGATTGCATTTCTTTTTTTAAAGAAAGCAACTTTTTTTACAGTTTATATCAAAATCCTATTTTGATTTTATTTTATAACTACATTTGAAATCATGCATTTTATTTTCATTAAATACTTGTTATTACAAAATTTTGTAAACAAATTTATTAATTGGTTTCGTCTCTAATAAATGTTTTATCAAACAATTACTTTAACTATTTAGGATTTCGCACATAGGATATGTTTAGGACGTCCTAACATAAGATGCGTCTGAGTTTATATACATGTTGTTCTGACCTCCATTCCTTAATTTTGCAAATAATTTGTTAACACGACGAGGGAGGTTTATAACGACCTTAACTACCAATAACGTTCTTCATAACACAAAACACATCACGGTATGTACATGTACATTACACGCAAGTTATTTAAAAAAAATTAAAAAAATTATATAAATTGTTCTTCCTTAGGTCAATTGTATCATGTACCAAGAAATATAAATATATCAATAAATACCAAGATTCAAATTTTATACACCAGACGGCGTTTCGTTTACAAAGGCCTCACCATGTGATGCTCGAAATAAAAAATGCAAAAAATGCAAAACAACTGTACCAAAATGAAGAACATTGAGAAGTATTGCACAATACAGCTAAAGTGGTCTATTTCTAGGGTAGAACATCCTTAGTATTTAGAACAATTGAAAGATTTGTTTTAAACTGTTGATTTATAATTATGACCAAATCTATGACAATTCGTGTCAACACAAAAGTACTGACAACTGGACTGGTGAAACTGTCAGGTCGAAACCTCCAACAGCAGCGGCATCGACCTAGTGCATGCAAAAAAATATTATCGGGATATCAAGTTTTAGGGAAGAAGATAGCACATTTTCGAGATTGAGTTTAGTAATTATCTTATAAGTGGAAATACAAATACACAAACACATTGTTATATATTTCAAGGTTTGATTTTGGGCGGAAACGTTAGTTAATATTTAAAAATTATTAAAAAGTTATATTTAGACATAATAGAGATTCTTAATGTCGAAGAAACAAATCCATTATAAAATGGGTACATTATTAAAGTACACATTGGAATATAAAAAAAACTTGATGTCGTTTCTGTACATTTGTTGGTTATATCTATGTTATGTGCTTGGTACTTATACATCCCGTTATTGCGCTATGGTTAATATTTAGCACTCATACCACATCTTCCTATATCATTATACCAATTCTGCAAAACACTTTGCTCCAACTAATGATATAATGATATACTCAAATTAATTTCAAGCATTTAAGAAGAACAAGGCCCCTGTAAAGTGATACAAAACTTTTTTGAAATTATTTTACTATCAGCGAAGATAAGTATGTATTTTGAGATACATGATGAATAATCGGTTTATTTTTTATTGTTTAATAGATTTTCTTGAAAAGAGGATGGAGCGTTTAGAGAAGGAAAATTACGATCTTAAAAAGGAAAACGACCACACCAGAACAGTTTTACACATGTGTTTGAGTACCGTCTGTGGTGCAGATGGTAAAACAAATTTCAAAATGCAAGGAAATCAAAAACGTTCATCCAGTAATAACACTTTGGTAACAACACCAAACCAGAGTTTAAGGATGGTCAAACCGAGAGATATCCAACAAGATGTCAATATAAAATCAGGGATTGACTCAATTGGGAAAGATTTCAAAAAGAGGCTTTTATTGGGCAGTATGTTTAGCATTAATTATGTATTTTGGCTGTTATTCCAATGCCAGCTCATTTAGTCTAAATCTGTTTAAATGTAAGGATATTGTTGATATTCGAATATTATGCTTTGGGGAAAACAATCATATTCATTACAACAACTCAGACTAGTTTTCCTCTGAACTTTGTATTGGCTACCTAAGCTACAATGAAAAAAGTAAATATCGTTTCTCGTTGTGATACACCGCTTATTCGCACCCGGTCTGAAACGACATACCAGAAAGTAGTAAATATTTAATACAAAATAGTTACTTAGTTTTGGTGTATTTTTTAAAATTTGTACGTTGAAACAAATTGCACGATTATTCTTTACACTTAATAGGACGATATTTTGTTTACAAATATTGTTATGTTTCAGGTCCAGCTCCAGATGCTGTACAACACGTTGCATTCAGAGCATACACGTCTAAACCAATTAGTAGCCTAGGAGTACACCAGATAGTTGAATATGACAATGTTCCATTAAACGTAGGCAATGCGTATGACGCCCGACATGGACATTTCATATCTCCACTTAATGGGTTGTATCTGTTTTCATTCAGTGGGTTTGCAGAGCCATCTAAACAGGTTGCACTAGATATTGTGGTAAATGGTATCCAGATTGACATTCTACATGCGGATGGGCGTGGTGGCAATATGTATACATCACAGACCAAAGTTTTTCCAGTTGTTCTACAGAAAGGAGATATGGTTTGGGTTAGAACACGTCCTGGATTCGAAAGTGAATATTTGTTTGGAAGCCCTAAAATCCAGCATAACATGTTTGCCGCTGTACTCTTGTATTCACTGTAATTCCACAAATAACATTTTTTCTTCGATAATAGGCCATTAAATTGTGCTCTGTTATATTTATGTCAGTATTTTCCCGTTTTTCTTGTATCTTTTGTCATTTACCCCAATGGCAATGCTGTTTGTCTTGCTTATACATTTTTTTCAATATAATGGAATTTTATGCGACTGTCATACAAGTCAGAGGTTTCTAAAAATCCAGGTTTCACTAATTGTTGTGTTATTTTCACATTTTTTGGATCGGTGTGAGAAAAATGTTTCTCCTCACTTGTGAAATATCTGCTCTCTGCAAATGATTGGTCAAAATTTAATTAAGACGTAAAATTTTACTTAGTTACTTTTGAAATTACCTATTGTAACGTCATGTCTGATGACTTCACATATACAGATCACAACTTTCTGCAAAAGTTTGAAAAGAAAGGATAAAAATCTATTCAAGAAACAGATTCAATCCGCCACTTTAACTCGTGCTTTACGATATTTCTCCATTAGTTGACGTATTTGAACTTTTGATTTTTTCCATTTGATAAAGGAATTTCCGTTTTTAATTTTATTTGTAGCTTGATATTTTTGTTATATGACTCTTTATAAATGCCATCTTAATAAAAGGCTCTAAAGGGTAACTACATTGATGTTATTTTGCTGATGGACAAGGTCTCAATATCTATACGTCATATACCAAAGTTTCTCCAGTTCTTCTACAACAAGAAGATAAGAACACGTTTTTGACTCAAAAGTTAATATATGTATGGATATCCTGAAGTCAGGCATAATATGTTTGCCGCTTTACCATTGTTCTGTAATTCCACTAGTGAAACTGTTTTCGTCGTATTAAAGATCATTAAAAAGTTGGCCATTACATCAGTTGTTTTATGTTACAGTGTCGCCTAGATTTAAAACGTGACGTTCTTGTTCGTTCTTTTAAAAGTCTTCGCTTTTCCTCCAGTGTTTTTTATTAATTCGTAAACACATCTTTTTTCTGACCTGTGACCCAATTCATAATTACGAAGAAGAGGTGAAAGATATCAAACTTAAAAGTATTGTTAAAATCCCCAGATATATATTATTTTGCGTCATCAGAGTAGCTAATCTTAAACCTTCACTAGAGTATCTCTCTTTGCTTTTAAACCATGGATTTGGAATGGTAAAATTGATCATATACATGTGAGTTATGAAATGAGTTTGTCTACGATGACGTATTATATCAAATATTGGAAATGGGGTATCCATCCATAACACAAAAAGAAATAATATGGGGTATCCATCCATAACACACTAAGAAAGGATATGGAGTATCCGTTCATAACACACAAAGAAAGGATATGAAGTATCCGTTCATAACACACAAAGAAAGGATATGAAGTATCCATCCATAACACACTAAGAAAGGATATGAAGTATCCATCCATAACACACTAAGAAAGGATATGGAGTATCCGTTCATAACACACAAAGAAAGGATATGAAGTATCCGTTCATAACACACAAAGAAAGGATATGGAGTATCCGTTCATAACACACAAAGAAAGGATATGGAGTATCCGTTCATAACACACAAAGAAAGGATATGAAGTATCCATCCATAACACACTAAGAAAGGATATGAAGTATCCATCCATAACACACTAAGAAAGGATATGGAGTATCCGTTCATAACACACAAAGAAAGGATATGAAGTATCCGTTCATAACACACAAAGAAAGGATATGGAGTATCCGTTCATAACACACAAAGAAAGGATATGAAGTATCCGTTCATAACACACAAAGAAAGGATATGGGGTATCCGTTCATAACACACAAAGAAAGAATATGGGTAATCATCCATGACACACAAAGAAAGAATATAGATTCGGTATCCGTCCATGACAAACAAAGAAAGAATATAGATTCGGTATCCGTCCATGACAAACAAAGAAAGAATACGGGTATCCATCCATAACACAAATCAAGGATATGGGATATCCTCCATAACATACAAAGAAAGGAAATGGGGTATTCATCGATTATCTATTAGAAATAAGAAATCATTCGATGTATATTGTGTAGCCCCGAAAAAATCTTGTGTGTATCTCCTTTATGATTTTGATTACATATTTCATTAGTAAGATAAGCATGACCGTCCGTAGATGATGACAAACTAGATAAATCGCAAAATACAATGTAAGTTCATTTTGAGGGAAATTTTTCTTTTTTGTTAGTAAATCAAAATCATTCAAACCATCAAATCGCTCCATCACAACACGATAAATAATGCGCTATAGCTATCATATTTATGAATGTACTAAAACAATCACTGTCAATGAAGACGCTATATTTTTAAATATTTTTTAATGACGTGTTATGTTGAATAAAGCAGATATCCACAAAACGAGTTAAGAAGATAGCTTTTAATTCCATACAACTGGCGACCTTTCGTTCCTTGTGCAGCGCGTAACCAGACCATGTCTCCTTCTTTAAGAAGCATCGGAAACGTTTTGGTTTGAGAAGCATGGTCAGTTCTGCCATCCGGATAGAAAGAAATTACAAGATTACCATTGCTAACCAGATCTAAAAATATTTCGACATGACTCTCTGTGTAAATGCTGACTGATAAGACATAATTATACTCCAGTAGTTGGAGCAGTAAAATGTCCATGGCGTACATCGAAACCATTCCCGTCATTCAACAACACTTGGTCGTATTCTATAGGTTGATGACTTCCAAGGCTACCAATAATTTTGGACAGATATGCAAGAAAGGCAATCTTTGTCTATGTAGTCATAGGTGTTGGTACTATAAAAATATAAATATGAAGCCATCCAAAAAAATCATAAGTCATTTTGATTTTTTTCATTCTGAAAGAAATGTTTCTGAAAAGAAGGTCTTATATCCTTATGCATGGTTATTTAAATAGATTTTTTTATTATCAATATTTTTGATTTGTATAAAATGGAAGCAGTGGTCAATGAAAGATAAGTTGAGTTAGTGCAATTACAAGAGTATATGTACAAAGATTTAACTTCGAATAATTAAAAGCTAGCTACCGAATGGATAAAGCAATAACTTCCAATATTCAGCTCTCATCGAAAGGTAAAGTCTAATCGATTAACGGAGTAAATTTGCAATTAACCCTTTTCAGCATATGTGACCTATTATGACTGTTTGTTTTGCTTTACCATCATTTTCGTTATAATTGCATTGTATGCGACTGTCATTCAAGTGAGATGTTTAGTTAGCTATAAAACGAGGTTCACTCCATCATTTTCTACATAAGAAATTCTTGTATCAAGTCGGGTATAAGACAGTTGTTATCCATGCGTTTGATGCGTTTGAGCTTTTTAATTTGTCATGTGATTAGGGACTATCCGTTTTAAATATTCTTCAGAGTTCGATATTTTTTATGTACTTTTTATAGAGCGAAATTCATACAAATCTCTATTTTTCTTCCAGATGATTAATGGACGATCAATGTTCAATGTATTGGTATGACTTTGGGCCGAGCGAAAAATCTTACAACTGATTAACGGAAATCGATGTTGGAAAATTTCTAAGACGAATTGGTCGACATTGTTAATATTGTTTTGGTAGAACACAACCTCCTTACACTATAAGCCTCATTATGCCATGTATATATGTCCACATTTTCAGCGAAAGCACTGTAGCAGCTTTTTGTTTTTTACACTAACTCTTTTGATTGAGTATACTCACGAGTATTGCTTAGTAATAGTCGTTTGTAAACACGTTTATCCTCTATCAACTGAATTGTATTGGCTATTTCAGTGTTATTATCTCGAGATAAAGTTCCGTTCTTTTTGTCTGTGTGGAATTTCACTCTCTGTCATTGATTTTAGATAACTATTCATGGTCTGTCCTGCAGGATCATCAAGCTTTTTAAATTTCTGTGTATTTACAGGTTTGGAAGAACATCTTAGTTTTCGGTTTTCGTCCTTTGAAGCTATGTTTTCTTTTTGGAGATGTTCAACGTTCTTTTCAAGACTATCTGTAAAATTTAGAATTATAGATGAACCTTACACTTTTTGAACATAATTCCTGACCAAAAGCATCATATGTAAGTTAAGGTATGTCTTGTTTTTTTTTAAATAATTATGATTTGTTAGGTTTAACTAAAACAAACCGAGAAGCGTATAGCGCATTTGTAATCAAGGACACTGGATATTTATAAGATAGGAATTGTCTAGCGTATACAAGTAAGGTCAAATGTATTATAATATGATTATTGTTAACATATTCAATTAACCCAATAAAAAAGCTTGATGTTTTCAAAATATAAAAGACCCTTGACAGAACTAACGAATTAAAGTAAATTGTATAGTTTAGATTAAATAGTTGAAACGGTTATATCGCTTCTACACCAGCAATTTTAAGTCTTAACTACTTATATAATAAATTAATGTGCACTTTATAGGTAAAAAAGACATTATCTATTCGTCAAACTATTGAATAGTCCACACGACTAGAAAATCAGTGTCGAAGATCCTTCTGACTAAGAAAACATTGTATGCGTTGTGATTATAAATTGTGTCTTTATGACAGTCTTTAACAATTGATTGCATATCGATAGCTAAGAACTTCAGTGTTGAAAAAGACCACCAATTTATACAATAGTTTAAGGTTAATGAAAATTTAAGAACAAGATATATATTACGTACTTCTGTTTTTGTGGGAATTTATATATCAATAACATGCCAGTTAATAAGACATCTTTATTTCGAAGGTGTATCTATAACTTAACTTGCTTATTCACTCAACTATTTATGTTGTTGAGGGTTCTGTAAATATATTAAAAGATTTATAGGCATCATTTATAAATTATCAACCATTCCCTTATTTATGACAGTCTTTTACAATTGATTGCATATCGATAGCTAAGAACTTCAGTGTTGAAAAAGACCACCAATTTATGCAATAGTTTAAAGTCATAAGAAACCTCAAATTCAAAAAAAATATTGCATATGTTTTTTATAACTCAATGGATAGTTTTTATTGTAAAACTAATGTACATATACTTTTTTCTGAAGAAAATTCTTTAATTTATTCATATTTAGAAGAAGTTTACTTTATTTGAATTGCTTCCTTCCAGCAAGCAATTCCCCCGATATATTTTCCGTATGCAAGATGACCTCAGTGTGACCCATCTCGTAAAAATCCGGTGACCACAATACGCATGGATGTCCTTAAAATAAACTATTATCTGAATTTACATGTTAAACACGTGCTCAATTTCCATGCTTTTTTGTTTATTTTTCGTCAATTGTTGACAAACAGGTGACAATCGTTAAACTTCGGCTTTAAAACACGAACTTTAATTACCTGCCATATTTTCACAACAACACTGACCGATTGAAAAAAAAAATTGACGATAATACGATATTTACACGAAAAAAATGATAAATTCGAGCACAGAAGACTAAGTTTATGATGTTTGTATGCATTGGTTTAAGAATTGGAAGAACAATATTTTTCACCGGTCACTCGTTTCTTATGACTTTAAGGTTATTGAAAATTTAAGAACAAGATATATATTACGTACTTCTGATTTTGTGGGAATTTATATATCAAAAACATGCCAGTTAATTAGACATCTTTATTTCGAAGGTGTATCTATAACTTAACTTGCTTATTCACTCAACTATCTATGTTGTTGAGGGTTCTGTAAATATATTAAAAGATTTATAGGCATCACTTATGAATTATCAACCAATCACTAATATTAATTAAGGTACAACCTAAAATATGCTTACCAAGGCGTTGCAGAATTTGAGATATGTGTTCGTCTCTGACAGCACATTCACAGTTGTTAACTTGACGGAGAAATCTTACAAAGAAAATTACCGGCAATAAGATTACTTGTCGATTGAACTAGAATACTACAGAGTTTTCTTTATATCTTATCTTTAAAAACAAAGTTAAGGTCTTACTGATAGCTTTTAAACTGGTGACACCAGATGTTTATTTGAAGGTAGTCAAAATCTACAAATATTAAGTAAATTATTGGACAATTTGAAACAGCTACCGAAATTCGCGATCATTTCGCAAAGGGTTATGATCCAGACTTGGACTGGTGAAATCTTTGTGTGCGTTTCACAGCCTTGTACAATGCATTCAAATTAACAGTGATATATTCTTGTCGCCTATACAAAAAAAAATAGACACCTGAGTTAATTGCATATATAAGGTTCTGTGTATAACAAATAAAAGCATCGTTGATTATCACTTACTAGATTGTTCTGTTAACATAAATTAGATTCATTTTTTTGTCTGGTCATACTATTACACCTGTAAATTGTTAATCCTATGCAGATCTTGCAAGATATATGTTATCCACCCTTCACTACACTAAGCAGTCTCACAGCAATCTCATATTCGACTAGACCATGGTTCCATTAGTAACTTCAATGTGAGATAATAAATGAATATAAAATGTTTGACGTAAAGATATGTATATATCCATGAAAGCATGACATTGGTTAATTAGTGAAAGTAATTCACCTGAAATAAAACACCCCAACGGTTCCGTTCTTCTACCGGGTACCCGTGTACATTAATTTCCAACTCAATATTGCTGAGTCTTGTATAGTCTAATATCGTATTATCCCCGTCTATGTTATCATCAACCTATAAATAAAGGTAGCAGTAGTTTACCGTTGTTCGAAACTTATAAATCGATAGAAAAAAACAAATCCGGGTTACAAACTAAAACCGAGGGAAACGCATTAAATACAACGACAAAACAATAAAATGTAACACACACAGAAACGAACTAAGCGTTAGACAAAATCCGATATGAATAGCAAATATCACATCAAATCTAAATACATGAATTTTGGATAGAAAAGTACCGTGACACGTCTTATAGTAATGAAAATTCACACTCAATCATGAGAGGAAACAAACGACACAACAGTAACACAACGCTAAAATGCAACACACAAGGAAATGAACTACAATCGATAAGGGCCATATTACTGACTTGGTACAGGACATTTTTTAAAGAAAAAGATGGTGGGTTGAACCTGGTTTTGTGACATGCCAAACCTCCCTCCTTAATGGCAATGTTAAACACAACATTAAAATGATAACATAACATCACAGGACTACAATACAAATAAATAGGAGAACATATTGGACAAAGAAGCGCACAAATAATAGCTAACAAAAGGCACCAGGTTTAAAATTCAATACGCCAGAAGTGAGTCTCGCCCACACAAGACCAACCAGTGACGCCCAGATACAAAAGTTCGAAGGCCAAAACAAGTACAAAGTTGAACAGCACCGAGGACCAAAAGGTAAAAAAGCTGTCCCCAATACGGCTAGGGTTTCCTGCTCGGGACAAGAACATCCCTATTATTTAGAATAACTCATACTTTTGGAAACACTAAATTTCATAAAATGACCTTATAAAAGATATAAATGATAGAACTGAAGTATTAAATACTTACAGAAAAAACCCGGATACATTACATAAACCTACCTAATCGAACACAAATTATAAGACATACATAGGATTTAAATATTGTTAACAAATCATAGGATATGAACGGGTATGTGTACTCTCATTCCGTCACCTGGTGCAATAGGTAAATTCATTAAAATACTTAACTCCGAGGAAAATTCGATACGGAAAGTTCCTAAGCAAAAGAACAACAAATATGTATCTTAGACTTATTTTTCAACTAAAAGTAATCGTTTTGCTTCCAGCGATATTGTTCCTGATTTAAATTCTTTGTTCAGAAATTTAGAAATTATTAAAAATCTAAGGTCCCAACTGCTGAAGACAAAGTTGACACAACAATATATTTTTATATTCTTTGATATATTTTTTTTTCATGTAGCTCCTACTCTTTTCAGTATTTATACATTCTGTGCATTCAATTATATTTTTTTGCTTTCA
Organism: Mytilus galloprovincialis; assembly: GCF_965363235.1. Lineage (NCBI taxonomy): Eukaryota > Metazoa > Mollusca > Bivalvia > Mytilida > Mytilidae > Mytilus > Mytilus galloprovincialis. Next base: position 37,521,277 of record NC_134850.1, on the reverse strand, counting down.
TGTTAATCAAGGAAAACCGCTTCGGACGTAGCTTATTTATTAAGCATTGTTTTTGTTAGCTGTTATGGGCTTGATTCCTCAGCATGGGGGTAAAATACTACCATTAGTTCAGTAGGAAGCTTTGGTACTGACATGCTTTGTATTATTCTCCGTTCCTAAATATTGGAATGTTAGTTCCTTGATAATTAATATACATGTATGTGTCAACGGAGAACTGAAGTTAAGGTTATGTGTTTTATAAATCGTTCCAATACCCCAGCTTTACCCATTGAGCTGAAGATATCCTCACAAATGTAATGTTCCATTAAGAACAATTTCAAAATTATAATTATCGGTCGCTCAACATAGAAGCATAATAATAGATATTGTATGTGTCAAGTACACAAAAACAAAAATGTTATTTGTGTACCAGTTCTTTGTAAAAACATAAAGTTTGCTGATTGCAAAATACATGTTTTCCCCTTTCGAAACCTACATGAAGTTATGGATGCTTTCCGAAAAGGTAAAATATACATTGGTTTCCGTCATTTGTTGTTTACACAATCTATATAAATAAACCTTTTGTTTCAAAAGTAGATGGTACGAAGCAATCCTATAAAAAGGGAATACAAATACATTATCGACAAAAACAACAAACTGAAGGTCAACTTAAATTAGTCAATAGATAGATGTCCATAGATCTCAATTTTCCCAAATCCAAGTTTTTAAGTAGATGAAATAGAAATGATCAAATATCTTAACAGAACCAATTGCAAACTCTGCACATATTTTCTTCCTCTACTTGTAAAGTACATTTGATAAGTGTTATTATTTTCTTATTTCCTTTAGTATTACCATATCTGGGTACGCTAACTTAAAGTATTTGAGAGTATTGCAAACACAGTGACATGCATATGTATTACATATTGATATTTTTTTTTAACTTCCTTAGTTTTGGTTTTTGAGATCATCTATCTTTGTTTTTTAATACGCATACTATTACTATACACATGAAGAAATCAAATTTTGTTTTACATTTTCGTAAGGCGTTACATAACTGAATATTTACATACTAAATTATTGTTAGAAATTTCAATGGGCTTCATACCATCAAATTTATTTTAGCTCACCTGACACAAAAAGGTCAAGTGAACTTATCTCATCACTTGGCGTCCGTCGTCCGTCGTCCTCAGTTAACTTTTATACAATTGTTTTCCTCTGAAACAACTGGGTCAAACATAACAAAATTTGGCCTAAATCATCCTGACTGTATATTGTTAAAAAATGTATCCGATGAGCAAAACGAATCACACTTGCAATCCCGAAAATAGCACTACATTTGTGTAAGTGTCTCAGCTTTAAAATGACCCATTATGCATATCATCCAATGTTACGAAAAGGACTGAGCTACATAAGAAAACGTTACCATTACAGCCTATTGAGAATCAATTACCCATATTACCCCAAATATAATACTGGAGTAAAACTACAATGTAGGAGCAACATTTCTTATGAAGAATCAAATGAAAATTTTGGTTACCGCTTGACTCATTTGTATATTGTGTAATATTTTACTGGCATATTTTGGGCATGGTTTTCTTGTCTTTTGACCCAGAGCTTAAATATTTTGCATGTTAGAGTATAAGCATGAGGTAAAGTGTCACATATCATGAAGACCTTCATGTGACCTTGTAATTTGACCTCAAGGTCAAATAAATGTATTTTTGATAGGCCATATGCTTTTTTTTCTTTTTTTGTACATAGCTATTGCATCTTTAGAATGAGGATGTATAATGATGAGATGGAGTGTCCTGTATTGTGGTGATCTTCTTGTGACCTTAATTTTTTTTACTATAAACACTTTACCATGCCTTGTTGTCTTTTGACCTTGGTCTTACATCTTTGGTATGTAGATGTATCATCATCAGGTAGTGTGTCTTACACCATGATGACCTTCATGTGATCTTGAAATTTTACCAAAAGGTCAACTTAATGCTGTTTTTTTTTAATAAAAGTTACCAGGAATAACACCTTTTAACCTAGGTGTTACATCTTTGGTATAAATGGATGTATTATCATGAAGTGATGTGTTCCTTACTATTTTGACCTTCATGAGGTTTTAAAGTTTGGTTCATTTTATTTAAGTAGCTTCAGAGCAATGATTTTTGACGTATTTATTTCATAGGGTACAATATCCAATCACTCGTTTGATTGACTTTGGCGTTCATTTTTTAGCAGATGAAAATGGCAAATTATTTAATTTTCATTTTCAATTGATCTGGGACCATAACTCAAAATATGAAATTATAATGCAGGGAATCAAAATCTCATATAACTTTGTAATATACACACTTATTGCATTCTTACCACCTTCCAAGTTTCATAAAATTATGTTGTGCGGTTTTTATTGAGTTGAACTAACACGAAAAGTATAGACAAACTAACAGACTGAAACATCTTACCCTTGGCAACTTCATTGTGTGGGGAGAATAATAAAACAAGTATAAGGTAGACACAGTCAGGTTATAGGAAAACACAGCCATACAAAATTCATTCCTTAGTCTGAAAGAAGTCCTGAATGCATTTCACACTCTTTGGTGGTACATTATGGTCCTGTAAGACAAATTTCAGTTCATTTACATATCGTATAGATGCCAGTTGAGGTGTTTCAAAGATATACCATCTTTTGCTAGTTGCATGCAAACTGGCCTTGAAACAATTTTACTACTTAGTAAGTCTGAGTAGGAGTCCATGCAATTGTGGTATAAAATGGAAAATACATCATCAGATTTCACTAGTGAGGTAAATTTACTGTCATATAATGTTTTTAATGAATCCACATCCTCTATTGCATTGTGGGCAGAGTAATTTTCTCCTAAAAACTGTTCAATGCTGTTTGACAAGAATCTGCTGCTTAAATTTTCTACATCATTTAAGAGACATTGTTTGTCTAAATGCGCATATACCGTACAAGTTATAATTCTAGATAGATTAAATTATCCAGAGGTTTGAGAGGAGAAAATTTTCGAAAAAATATAAAGTCGAAAATCACCAAGGGATGGATGGCAGATAAAATTTCACATGAAAAACAGCAACATGTGAAATAGTTATCAAAGGTACCAGGATTATAATTTAGTACGCCAGAAACCTTGATGGTTTTAATTGGCTTTACACAATAACAAATGATGGGAAATCAAATGAAAGAGACATGAATAAATGGATGTTATGGTTTAAAAAAAAGGACAATTTGTTTTTGAAAGAATAGAGTAGAATAGTCTAAAAATTAAAGAATAAAGAATACAGAATTGAAGGACTACTCATGAGACTCTCAAACATGGGCACCGTCATGTGATACTGAAATTTGTTTATGATTGTCATACATAGATAAAATTACATCATGTCAACATGAGAAAAGAGTGAAGAAAATATAATCAGTGGCGTAGACACACCTACACCATCAAATGCCTATTAATTAACTAGTACTAGTATATATTTTATTCAATTAATTCAAGCAAGTTGTTAAATTTCAGAAATCATCAACAAAATATTTAGATTTGTTAGATCTGATTCAAGAGAACGCCAGCGAAATATGTATGAAGGTAATTCGGAAATCCATACACAGAGCTGCCCTCATATCCAGCACGTCCTTGAAGCCATATGTTTTCACCTTTGCGTTAAAAAGGTTGGGAATGTCTTGGAGGAATAAGCAAATGGAACGAGCATCAACATACATGGTTACAAGCATAAATGTACTATTAAGAAAAAAATCAATTGCGACTCTCTTGCCAGGTTCGGCAACAATACAGGCTGATATCAGATATATTTCGCTTACAGGTGCAGTGAAATGACCGGAATGTTCATTGTAGGCGTTTCCATAGTTCTCCATAATCATGTCATAGACAATAGCCTGACCAGAGCCAAGAGTTATAGTTTTTGATAAACTTGCTGTAAATGCTGTTGCCATTGGACTCATGACTTGCATTGTTGCCGATGTAGCAGTAGGTGTTGTTACTAAAAAAAAAAAAAAAAAAAGCCATGAAATACAATGACTAATCAAAACGTGTGAATACCTATATTATTTAAAAGCGTTTTATTTGCACAAAATACTCAATTGACTAGCCGCTTCTACTGTGTATTTAATCTCATATCGCTTCTATGCAGCAAACTGGATGAATCAGAACAAAATTAATATTTGGTATTTAATCTATTTATTTCATCTACCCTAAGGGTCAGGATTGGATTTAAATAGTATTGTGGGGAAAGCGCAAAATGTAGTATTGATTATGGACTTTCCGTTTTGAATTTTCCTCGGAGTTCAGTATTTTTGTGATTTTAGTTTTAAATGCAACAGTATTTACCAGTCTGATCATCATCATCAACATTTGAATCATAATGAATTGACCAATTGCCTCACTCATCATGAACCTCCTCTAAAATCCTTCGAATTTCTCTGTTGTCAACCTCAAGAGTTTCAATATTTCTTTCCATGTTCTCTGAAATATAAAAGGGACAAAAAAAGAAATGTATTTTGTTTTGTTTACTTTATGTCTTTCATATGCCTTATAAATATATAACAAGTTAGGGTATTGTGTTACTGTATATTCGCCGAGTTGCCAAAAAACAAACAATGGTGTTGTCAGCCTTTTTAACTTCTTTGGTATTCAATCGTCACTGATGAGTCTTTTGTGAACGAAACTCGCGTCTGGCGTAAATACATTTACAAATTTTATAAATTTCCTGTTACAAAACTTTGAATTTTTCGAAAAACTAAGGATTTTCTTATCCCAGGAATAGATTACCTTAGCCGTATTTGGCACAACTGTTTTGAATTTTGGGTCCTCAATGCTCTTCAAATTTGTATTTGTTTGACTTTATAACTAATATGAGGCAGGCATTACCTGTAAATGGGGACGAAGTCTGTATGAATTATTTTTTTGTAACTTAAATATTTGTTTAAAAAAAAAATAAAACGGAAATACCGTTACGTTTCCGATTTTGGTTCTGTTGTTAGGGATTTAGTTGTGACGTTATTTAAATTATGACGTCATATGCAATGTAAACAAAGAAACGCTATCATCAGGTAACGTTTTTTCATATCAAGGAATTATTAAAAATGAAATTGGTATTGTGCGTTCCTTCCTATTTTATACTAGACTGATAAATATATATTTTACTCAAAGTTTCATACAAACGAGACCGAAAAAAGGAAGTACATTGTACATTTCTGCGCAGGTCCGGGATTTCAAAACACGACAAAAAAATTTGAACGATTTTGAGTTCATTAGTACAATGAAAAATTCGGGAAATTTTCCCGTATTTTTTTTTATTGAATTTTCTACTGTTATTGGGGACTCCGTCCCCATATTATGATCTGAGCATCACTGATGAGTCTTATGTAGACGAAACTCGCGTCTGACGTATTAAATTATAATCCTGGCACCTCTGATAAATATTTACACTACTGGGTCGATGCCACTGCTGGTGGACGTTTCGTCCCCGAGGGTATCACCAGCCCAGTAGTCATCACTTTTGTGTTGACATGAATACCAATTATATGGTCATTTTTATAAATTTCCTGTAACAAAACTTTGAATTTTTCAGAAAACTAAGGATTTTCTTATCCCAGGAATAGATTACAATAAGTTAGTCGTATTTGGCACAATTTTTTGGAATTTTGGGTCCTCAATGCTCTTCAACTTTGTATTTGTTTGGCTTTATAACTAATTTTGATCTGAGCGTCACTGATGAGTCTTGTGTAGACGAAACTCGCGTCTTGCGTATTAAATTATAATCCTGGTACCTTTGATAACTTTTTATTCATATGTCATATAAGATATGAAGAGCATTGAGGATCCAAAATTCCAAAAAGTTGTGCCAAATACGGCTAAGGTAATCTATGAATAAATATATAACATGTTAAGGGTATTGTGTTACTGTATATTAATTTCCCCTTGTTGCAAAACTTAAACGATTGTTTCTATATGCTGAACCTCGGTAAAAAAAGAATGACACTCAAGCTTCCCAACAACACTACACATATAATCGTGGCCTCACTGAGTGTATAGTATATGTTATTTGTCCGTTTTTGTTCATTAATAGAAGAAGCGGATCCAGAGCTTAAAGCCGGATTAGGGGGAGGGGGTGGGGGTATAAGTGTTTGAAAATTATAGAGGTATTCTTGTTATACCAAACTTTATGTTTTATCAAAATTGGTGCACTTTTTGTTCACCCGGCATATGGTTACTAAAAGCGATTTTCTATCAGATTAGTTGAATGATTTAATCACAGATCTTCTCCGCCCGTTTTGTAATAGCTGTATCAGTCCTTGCGTCTAATCCACTAGCCGACTGAGTAAAGTCTTGTGTTCATGATAAAGCTCATTGGTGGTACTTTGTTTTATTCGTGAGATTTACATTCACCATTGGTTTTCACCAATTCTTAACTGGTTTCTTAACAAATTGTCTGAGGTTTTGGTCAGTAGCGAACAAAACGCAATGTTAGCAGGAAACTTCGTCCACGTAATTGATAATCCATGATGAATAATGCAGCCACCCATATTTGAAACATCTTTTTAACTCGTACATTTCTCGTTTTCGAAAAGGAAAAGAAGTAGGTTGGTTTCAGTTTTCATTTAGGCTGCTAAACATTTAAGCACTAGATACAAATGTTGGAATAAAGTTTGCATTGCAATATCCTTAGAATCAACAGGTTTCTCAGCAGTTGCAGAATTTTCAAAAAACAAATCGTATGGATATGATTGTGTTAATTAAATCCCTTGATTCTCTAATTGTTTCCCACAGGCCATGTAATTATGACATGTCTATATTTAACGGAGTGTAGCGACAACGAACGTGTCACCCTATTATGTGTTCACTGGATATTCCATTTATTAAAGTAAAGATATTATCCAACTCTATGATTATTTTATGTGGTACATAACACTACCGGGATATAACTCTGTAGATATCAGCTGACCGTTTTAATCACATTCTATTGTTAAGGAAGAATAATGCTTCTCAATGATAAAAAAAAAGTGCTTGTAAAACAGCCATATATCGAATGAAATTTTTCCTATAAAGTGTGTGGTTCAGGGATTTTGAATGTTTTGTATTTTTGTCAAAGGGTAAACGTAAATTTTTTGTCGAAATTTTAAGAAAATTAAACGTGCCAAATTAAATTAAGTTAAGATGTTTTGTATCGCCTTAAATGTTTGTATTGTACCTTTTTTTACAATGAGTTTGTCGAGCTTTTTTTAGCAGAATATACTAGAAATGGGATGGAAAAAGCAATAAAAGCAATGTTATTTTTTTTTAGTACGTACAGGAGTTTTGGGTGATGAATTGGTACACCACTTCCGTTTCTTATTACACACAAGACTGGCGAGAGTTGTCCCCTGAGTTGATTCCAGTTTTGTGACATATGCATCAGTCATTACACACACTTACAATGATACACCATCAAATATCTTTCAATCATAACTAATGGGTAAATATACCACGCAGAACATTAAAAATTGGATGAATTTTTCAATGATTCCTAATTACAGGCCATAATTATCTGTTCGATTATAAGCAAATAGTTCTGTTCACTCCTTATATGCCCCCCTACTTAATCTTTTTGTGCCTTTATGCTTCATAGAAATTGTGAGAACAGATTTTGTGCCAAATTCATATTAATCAAAATGAATATTTCTTCCTAAGAGTTACTTTTTTCAATAGTGCGATTAACCATAACATTGACAATTATAATTCTGATATTCTGCACAAACTATATGCAATTTAACAAAAATCGATTCAAACATTGGTTTAGATAAGAAGAAGAGAACAATAAAAACGTTAAGTAAAAATCAAACCTAACAAACAAAGACATTTAGTTCAGTAGTCAGTGCCTCGGTATCGGCATACAGTATAGCATACTACTATTTTAGTTACTGAATGATAAAAAAAAATACAAAGAAACTAAAGTTGACCTCAAATGAATTCTAATATTGTTTATAGGATGCTTCTTCGGTTCACAAAACTTCTCAGGTAGTGCACAAGAAATGTTTGGTGTCTTATTGAACAGATATCTTTGAAGTCTTGTTCTGGAACTTCCCTTTACGCCAACTAAAATTAGAATACCAACATCTTCGTATTAATAAGGCCTTAACATAGAGAATTGCGGCATTTTAAGTATAAATCAAATATTCGTGGCGTTAATGTCAGTCATTACTTCAGGCATTGCCTATTAGATAGATTAAAATATTTAATAGCCAATTTCTTTACTTTGCTCAAATGAAGTTTATAAGGCGATATTTTTAATAAGAATTTTTCAAAACACTTCATTTTCAAGCTAAATGTGCAAAATGTTTCTAATTTTTAATGCAATAATTTATTTACACCATCTAACTTTGGTGTAGTTTGTTGATATTATCTACGAACGTTCCTATACACCATCTGACCTTTATGTAGTTAATTCGTATTGCTCAGGTACTTCCCTCTACACCATCTGACCTTGATGGAGTTTGTTGGTATTGCTCAGGTACTTCACTCTTCACCATCTGACGTTGGTACAGTTTGTTGGTATGGTTCAGGTACTTCAAACTTCACCATCTGATCTTGTAGGAGTTTGTCCGTATTGCTTAGGTACTTCACTCTTCACCATCTGACGTTGGTAGAGTATGTTGGTATTGCTCATGCACTTCATTCTTCACCATCTGACCTTGTTGGAGTTTTTTGGTATGGCTCAGGTACTTTACTCTTCACCATCTGACGTTGGTTGAGTTTGTCCGTATTGCTCAGGTACTTCGCTCTTCACCATCTGACGTTGGTGGAGTTTGTCCGTATTGCTCAATACTTCACTCTTCACCATCTGACCTTGGTGTAGTTAGTTCTTATTGCTCAAGAACTTCCCTGTACACCATCTGACCTTGGTGGAGTTTGTTGGTATTGCTCAGGTACTTCCCTCTACACCATTTGACCTTGGTTTAGTGTGTTGGTATTGTCTCGGAACTTTCCTCTACACCCTCTGAACTTGGTGGAGTTCGTTGGTATTGCTCATGACATTTCCTCTACACCATTTGACCTTAGTGTAGTTTTGTTGGTATTGTCTAGGTATATTTCCTATACACCATCTGACGTTGGTGGATTTTTTTGTATTGTCTAGGAACTTTCCTCTACACCCTCTGAACTTGGTGGAGTTTGTTGGTATTGTCTCGGAACTTTCCTCTACAACCTCTGAACTTGAGGGAGTTTGTTGGTATTGTTCAAGACTTTTCCTCTACATAATTTGACCTTAGTGTAGTTTTGTTGGTATTGTCTAGGTACTACCCTCTCCACCCTCTGAATTCGGTGGAGTTTGTTGGTATTGCTCATGACATTTCCTCTACACAATTTGACCTTAGTGTAGTTTTGTTAGTATTGTCTATGTATATTTCCTCTACACCATCTGAACTTGGTGGAGTTTGTTGGTATTGCTCATGACATTTCCTCTACACAATTTGACCTTAGTGTAGCTTTGTTGGTATTGTCTAGGTATATTTCCTCTACACCATCTGACGTTGGTAGAGTTTGTTGGTATTGTCTCGGAACTTTCCTCTACACCATCTGACCTTGGTGGAGTTTGTTGGTATTGCTCAGGACCTTTCCTCTACACCATTTGACCTTAGTGTAGTTTGTTGGTATTGTCTAGGTACTTCCCTATACACCCTCTGAACTTGGTGGAGTTTGTTGGTACTGCTCATGACATTTCCTCAACACAATTTGACCTTAGTGTAGTTTTGTTGGTAATGTCTAGGTATATTTCCTCTACATCATCTACCGTTGGTGGAGTTTCTGTGTATTGTCTAGGAACTTTCCTCCACACCATCTGAACTTGGTGGAGTTTGTTAGTGTGGTTTTTTGTACTGTGTGGTATATATTTAACGATAATTGTAGTCCTATATATAATTAAGGAAAAAAAATACTCAAGTTACATGCATCATTTCACAAGAGTTTGGGTACCATCACAAATTGGTCGATAATTTCATTATTACAAAATCAGTTTATTATTCATTATTTATCATTACTTATAATTCCTAACAGTATGTTAAGTCAATAATAATTTAGTTACTATAATTCGACAATAAAAGAAAGTCTTTGATTGACCTTGTACTTACCAAGGCGCTTCAAAACAGTCTCACTGCTGTCTCTGACATGAGTACTGTCAGTGTAACAGGGGTTATAAAAGTACAATCCTACGAGAAAAAAATAAAACTGCACAAATAGTCCCATTCCTGTGGTTCAACTATACGGAAGACAGTGTTGCCGAATGACAACGTTTATAAAACAAAATTAGAATACAATTATCTACGTTGTAATAAGGCTTTTACATAAAAGAGGGACGAAAGATACCAAAGGGACAGTCAAACTCATAAATCTAAAACAAACTGACAACGCCATGGCTAAAAATAAAAAAGACAAACAGAAAAACAATAGTACACACGACACAACATAGAAAACTAAAGAATAAACAACACGAACCCCACCAAAAACTAGGGGTGATCTCAGGTGCTCCGGAAGGGTAAGCAGATCCTGCTCCACATGTGGCACCCGTCGTGTTGCTTAAGTGATTACAAATCCGGTAAATAGTCTAATTCGGTAGGTCATATTCATGAAAGGGAAGGGGATTGTAGTTACGACGTAAGGAACATATCCGATATCATTTGTGAAACGGTTATTCCATAACGGTCAACCAACTCGTGATGGCGTCCGTAAAATTTACGAAGGGATGATTTCAACTTCACCATTTGGAACTCTTGGTTTAATAGCTTCCTTGTGAGCAGAATTATGGGATTATAATTATAGGTTAAATTTCGTGGAGTTTATGTCAGCTGTCATTACCTCAAGCATTGACTATTAGAGAGATTAAAATATTTAATAGACAATTTCTTTACTTAGCTAAAAGGAAGTTTATAAGGCAATCTTTTTATTAAGCATTTGACAACACTTTGTTTTCAAGCTAAATGCGCAAAAAGGTTCTACTTTTTAAACTAAAAATGGAAAATACCTATAATATATGACTAGAAAATAAAACAAAACCAATACACAAACGTCCCTCTTGAATAAGTATTACACTTTAGCAGAATTTTAATATATCATTGTAAAGCGTTCTGTGTTTGAATCTACTGACAAAGCAGAAAACTACTCTGTCTTTTTTTCTTAAAGTAAATACTAATATTTAAATATTTAAATCTAAATAACTAATTCGAATGCTAGTATGTTTATAGCGACAATGTACATTAATGATGGTCATTCAACATATTACGTGTCTAATGATTGCATAACAACAGAAATCAAAACAACTGATAAATAATACACATTACCAATCATCTGCTTCCTTACATACACCGTTAAGTAAGTTTTTAAATTTAAAAAGCCCAAAAAATAACAACAATAACAAGATGAGTTCAATATAGTATGTTCTCTTTAAACAGTTTATAGCTTATATTTATTGAATCAAAAAACAAAAATCGACAACTACATTGTTTTAGACCTGGGTTTGTTTATAGCTTCACGTGTTACAGAATATTATGATTTTGATAACATACTGGAGATTAACTGACAAGTGAAAAACCAGAATTTATACCAAACAAAATGTTCTTAATATTAACCTCCCATTCTTCAGCACCTGACACCCCCAGTTTTAAGTGGGGTAAGTGTTGCTAAGTCTTTTGTTTTCTATGTTGTGTCTTGTGTACTATTATTTTTTTTGTTTGCCTTTTTCTTTTTTAAGCCATGGTGTTGTTGATACCCTCGGGGAATTACAACTCTACCGGCAGTGGCATCGACCCATTGGTTGTAAATAACCAGAGTTAACTGTACAGTATTCCTTATTTATCATTCCCTTATATTTCCTAACCGTATGTTAAGTCAATAATAATTTAGTTACTATAATTCGATTATGAAAGGAAGTCTTTGCTTGACCTTGTATTTACCAAGGCGCTTCAAAACAGTCTCACTATTGTCTCTGATATGAATACTGTCACTGTAACAAGGGTAATACAAGTACAATCCTACGAGAACAAAATAAAACTGCGCAAATAGTCTCATTCTTGTGGTTCAACTATACAGAAAACAGTGATGCCGATTGACAAAGTTTATAAAACAAAATTAGAATACAATTATCTATGTAGTAATAAGGCTTTAACATAGAGAATTATGGGATTTTAAGAATAAATTTAATTTTCGTGGCGGTAATGTCAGTCATTTCGTCAGGCATTGGTTATTAGAGAGATTTAAATATATAATAGAGCTTTTCCATACTTTCTTAAATGAAGTGTAAAAGGCGATATTTTTATTAAGAATTTGACAACACACTTTGTTTTCAAGAAAAATGTGCAAAATGTTCCAATTTCACAAAAGTAACATAAAAAAAATACTATAGTCGCCGTCACGTAAAATTGGTACATTCGTACAAAAAAAGTTTTTCAATTAGCGGAATAAAATATCATTCCAAATATTAACTACTGTCCTACCTTTTATTGTGTTTGCACTGTATAATCCTGACTTCACATAATCCAATATTATTTTGTATGGTGGAATCCGACATTGTTATTACCGTAAGTGTTGCTGTGGAGTTCCACGTGCTGTCTATTTTCTCAGGTCTCTCTGGGTTTTTCATCATCTTTAATGTTTGAATGCAAAAAGCGCGGGAAATAGAATCACTTCAATGACAAGAATATAACCGGAGAGTAACGAATGTTATGTAAATAAGGGATCCTCATAGAAACCAAGATAGCGGTTTTACAGTGTAAATTATCTTGAAAAATGTGAAGGTCAGGATTATACAGTGCAAACACAATAAATGGTAGAACAGAAGTGGATATTTGGACAGGCTTTTTATTCGCAAATGGAAAAACATCATCTCGAGTGAATGCGGCAGATATTTAAAACAATGTCGACAAAAATCATTGTGGGAATTTTACGTGACGGCAACTTAAAACTCAGAGGAAAATTCAAGAAGGAAAGACATTAACCAAATAAAAAAATAGAAAGCTCAAACACATCAAACGAATGGATAACTAATATTATATTCCTGACTTGGTACAAGCATTTCACAAACGTTCTCCTAGAATAATAATCACACTTAAACAGAATTTAAATATAGCCCTGTAAAGCGTTCTGTATTTAGACCTACTTACAAAGCTGAAAATAAGTATGCCCTTTTTTGACGTAAATACTAATATTTTAGTATTTTAAACTAAAATAACTAATTCGAATATTATTATACCGACAATGTATATGTTACAGTGAATTTGTATAATCGGGGATTATGTAGAATCCCTAAAATTTACAGGGATTATGTATAATCACTGGTTAGTTGAGGGATTATATATAATCACTACAATTTTCAGGGATTATGTATAATCACTAGAAAAAACGTCAGGTATTATACAGAATAACTGAAATGATACTAAAATATATAACGGTGTCTTCCCATTTATCCAACTTTTTAATTTTTTTATTTTTGTTAATTATTGGGTTGTTTGTTTAGTAGTAATAAGGTGTCTTTCTAAAATTTGACAGAAAATTTGTTCCTGTATGTTTTTATATTATTTAAAATATATATATATATTACATTAATGTAAACATTCATAAGATTGTCAATTCTCTCCCGAATTTGTCAATTAAAACAGCAAAAGACGTAGAAATATCTGAATGTTTTGGTATTTGAGCAAGTGTAAATCATTTGTTCCCCAGACTAAAGATATACCGACCAGAAACTTAAAATTTTATGACTCTAGAGAGACAAAAGTCAATAATTTTCTTCAGTTTTACCGGTTTAAGGAAAGTAAGACAATATTAAAACATGAGGGAAAATACAAAAACTATGACCTCTTGTGTTTTAGAAATTGAAAGTTAAGTTAAGTTATTTAATATTATATAAATCAACCGAAGTTAAGTTAAGTTAAGTTAAGTTATTTAATATTATATAAATCAACCGAAGTTAAGTTAACAAAGTTAAGTTATTTAATATTATATTAATCAACCGTCGTTGCACGGGACTCGTACCGTTGCCCGGTCTGATTGCATAGATATCTGCATCGTAAGCGAGAGCCTTATCCCCACTGCTACCGGGGGTCACATTATCAATTGGCAAATCAATTGATAAAACTAAAGGGGGTCTCAACACTTGCAGGTGCGTGTAGCTCACAGCTTAAGGATATGAGGAAAAGTAAATGTGTTTTATAAATCACAAGTCTACACCCAATAATTATGCACACTTTTTAGAATTTCGTAAAATTTTTGTAGGTGTACCTTTTCTCATGGACTGGCTCATATCAGACTAATACCCTTAATATTGTATAACGTTAGGCATAATATATTAATATGAAAGACACAAAAATATTGAAATGATAAACACAATATAATTAACTGATAAGCACAATATAATTAAATGATAAGCAAAATATATATTGAATAATTGATGTTTTGTTTTTAATACTGACTTTATCAGCAATAATATCAAGCGAGCCCTTTTTGATATTTACTGTATCAGTATTAATAATATCAAGCGAGCCCACAAGGGCGGGTTGATGAAGTTAGTATTAAAATATTAACATGATTAAACGGCATAATTAAATGATAAGCAAAATATAATTGAATGATAAGCAAAATATATATTGAATAATCGATGTTTTGTTTTTAATACTGACTTTATCAGCCATTATATCAAGCGAGCCCTTTTTGATATTTACTGTATCAGTATTAATAATATCAAGCGAGCCCACAAGGGCGGGTTGATGAAGTTAGTATTAAAATATTAACATGATTAAATGGCATAATTAAATGATAAGCAAAATATAATTAAATGATAAGCAAAATATATATTGAATAATCGATGTTTTGTTTTTAATACTGACTTTATCAGCCATTATATCAAGCGAGCCCTTTTTGATATTTACTGTATCAGTATTAATAATATTAAGTGAGCCCACAAGGGCGGATTGATGAAGTTAGTACTAAAATATTAACATGATTAAATGGCATAATGATTATTTTTTTTATCGTATTGTTTTAGCAATTGTTTTTAGGTTGAGATATGAATTAAACTGAAATTGTCATCATAACTATTTTTACGCGACATCTTTTTGATAATTGTTAACTTTATGCACAATATTTTAAAAATAAACATTTTATTTACAAACTAGATTTGGATGATGGCATCGACTATTACACATTTGTCCTGTTTTTTTTACATGTATATCTATTAAATTCATATTTGTTTTCACCACAATATCAACATTTAAAAAACCTTGTCCTCCATATCCAATCATATTTTACGGCACGTCTCAGAGAAATAGAGTTTTCAGCACAAACATCTGAAGGTACCAATGAAGGGAAATCAGCAACCTCAAACTGATTTCTTATATTAAAGATCCGAGCAGGAGTCCATTTATATATAACAAGGATCTCCCTTTCCTGGAACCACTTGTGGAATTGGTTTGAGATATATGTTGTTTTCCTCTGCAATTTGCATTAACTTTTGAGCATACGTTTTCTTTAACCTAAGCAACACCTGTGCCGAGCTTATTTGTTAGTAGCATAATGAGGTTCAACACTTGGATAAAATATAAACGAAAAAACTCATCACTTAAGAATCAAATAGTAGATCAGGAATAGAAACTGCATGTTTACTGAAACTTTCAAGGAATAAGAAAAAAATGATAATTTGTCTATGTTAATTTGTTTCATCATCTTTGGAGCTTTTAATTATTGATAATCACTGAAATCATATTAGGGAATTTGTAGAATACTAATTAAAATTATCAGTGATTATGTGTTTTAATTATTGATAATCACTGAAATCATATTAGGGAATTTGTAGAATACTAATTAAAATTATCAGTGATTATGTGAAATCACTGGTAATTTTCAGGGAATCTGTATAATCACTAATGATTTTAGTGATTCTACATAATCCCTGAAAGATCAGGGATTCTATATAATCACTGATTTTACAAATTCACTGTAATGATTGAATAACGACTGATACCGAAACAACTGCTAAATAATAATACACAGTACCAATCATTTACTTACTAACTTACACCGTGAAGTTAGTTTGTATATTTAAAAAGCCCAAACAAAATCAACAATTACAAGATGATTTCAATATAGTATGTTCTCTTTAAAGGGGCAGTAGCTGTCAAATTCATGGTCACCGATTTAACTCAAATTCTCAAATTTGATTTATAACAATCTAAACCATTTATCCAAACTATCAAAAGTCTAAAATAAACAGTTTACAGAGCATGGGGTAGATAATATATAGGTTCGTTTTGTGTGTATTTTAGTCCAGACGCCATCTAATTAACTATCGATGTGACCTCAGATGACCATATAAGCGATGTTAACATAAATAAAGATATGAATAGATTAAACCAACACGTGCAATTGGATTCTTATAGGTCTGTTCGATTTTATTTTATAGATTAAAAATAGATGTTTCTCATTGCTTTTAACAGTATAAGAATGATTTATGTGCATCGAATTAGTAATCAAATGATTTACCGTAGTTTCACTTTCATTGTTGACATTCTTTTTCTTTAAATAACCAGTACACGTACAATGCATGCGTTGTCAATCTCTAGCTAGGGGTTAAATTGAAGTTCACATGAATACGGATTTAAAGAGGTCGACTCATTTACTTGCAAGTGAATAACTAATTATCAATGTTTCTTAGCGTAAATTGACAAAATTGAACCTTTTTGGCTGCAAAAAACGAATTGTTATTTCACTATTTCACTTTCATTATTGATTGAACAAAAAAAAATCAAACTTTAGATTTTTTATATATCTCGTAGTATTCTTATAGCTTATATTTATTAAATTAAAAAAAAATCATAAATTGATATCTGCATTGCTTTAAATCTTGATCTATAGTTTCACAATTTACAGAATGTGTGCATTTTAATAACATACTAAAGCCAAATTGACAAGTGAAACCAGAATCTATACCAAACGAAATGTTCTTAATATTAACCTCCCATTCTTTAGCACCTGAGATCAGCCCCAGTTTTTAGTAAGGTTAGTGTTGCTAAGTCTTTATTTTCTATGTAACGTCTTGTGTACTATTATTTGTCTGTTTGTCTTTTTCTTTTTTAGCCATGTCGTTGTCAGTTTATTTTCGATCTATGAGTTTAACTGTCCCTCTCGTATCTTTCGTCCCTCTTTTAAAAAATAATCAAGAAAAATTCTTATTCAAAACATAGATTAACTTAGCCGTATTTGGTACAACTTTTTGGATTAATGGGTCATCAATGCTCTTCAACATTACACTTGTGAGGATAAATTACTCAAGTTACATGCATCACTTCACAAGAATTCGGTAACCATCACGTATTGGTCGATCAGTTCATTGTAGAAAAAATAATACAAGTACAATTCTATGAGTTGAATAGATCACTGCACGAACCATCCCATTCTTTTGGTTCAACTATACAGAAGACAGTGCTGTCGAAGGACAAGTTTAAAACAAAATTAAAATACAATTATCTTTGTAGTTATAAGGCTTTCACATAGAGAATTATGGGATTTTAAGTACAAATCAAATTTTCGTACCGTAAATGTCAGTCATAAATTCAGGCATCGGCTATTACAGAGATTAAAATATTTAATAGGCAAATTCTATACTTTGCTAAAATGAAGTTTATAAGGCGATAATTTTCTTAAGAATCTGACAACACACTTTGTTTTCAAACTAAATGTGCAAAATGTTCCTAATTTTTAAACTACAAATGGAAATTAACTTGGGTATATTATAATACAGCAGACTTGGGGTCAATTACATTGGAATGTAATTAATTAAATTACTCATTACATTGAAAAAATGATCAATTACAGTAATTACACATTACACAGTTTTTGAAATGTAATAAATTCAATTACAATTACTTTACTAAAGTAATTAATTAAATTCTACATCACATTTTATCATAATATTTTTTTAACAATATTATACATGTATATAAAATCCATGTGTAAAATATGCATGACGTACCGATAAGCATAGTTTAAGCTTTACATTGCATTGCAACGCTTAAACTATGCTTGTCGGTACGTCAATGCATTTGATAATCATTAGTAATTTAAATGTTTTGTCATTTAGTGTGCATATCTCTGGTCTGAACACTTTGACAGCAATTCTAAATTTTTTCGACAGGAGCTTATGTGGCAGATGTTGCTTGATCGTAACATGGAAGTTCCATGATTAGAAGATGTGTTGATAGGAGAGGGAATTTGTTCATAATTACTTGCCACTACATTTAGGGGTATTTTGACATCTCAGAAATGAAATCATTTAAATAAAACATAATAAAAAATAAAGAAATTATAAAAAAATTAAAAGTTTGGTGTTTTTTACTTTAAAAATATTAAATAGTGTGCTTGTCACAATATTGAAAATAATTTTTAGTACAAACAATGTACATAATGTCTAAATATTAGCAATACATGTATTTCACTAATTAGATAAAAATACATGTAAAAGTGGCATTGTCCCTTGACATTTTAATCTGATTAATTGCTGTTTGTTTTTACAGCTATTAATTTTTATTTCTATAATCCTTTTGCAGGCGCGGATCCAGAGGGGGATTCGGGGGTTGGAATCCCCCCTTTTTTTGGACGATCAATGCATTTGAATGGGGACATGTTATTGGAACCCCCCCCCCCCCATCCATTTGTCCTGGGTTAGGAACCCCCCCTTTTTAAAATGGCTGGATCCGCCCCTGTTTTGTGTATACTAATTTGACAAAAGGATTGTGTGCAGTGAGTTTAAATTCTAATTACCTGTATAAGAAAAAAAAATCACTGCGACACATTTTTTTTGGTTTTGTTTAACAAGGTGTTTAATAACTGATCAATCTATTTAGTTAACAAAGATCTTTCTATAAAAACTGAACAACACATATAAAAATATTCTCACATTTTGTTTTAATTATAAGACTATTCAGAAAAAAAATTCTGTAGGTCAAATAAATAATATAAAAACTTCAGAATAAATTACAGACTTCATATATTAAGAAAGTATGTGATATCAATATTTTAAAAATAAATATAATTTAACAATTTATATTATTAAACACACATCCTTATCTTTAACACAATAAAAGTACATGTAATTCAAATGTAATTCAAAAATAATTGAGCATTACATGCTTTTTTCAATGTAATTAATTAAATTACCATTACATGTAATTAAAAAATGCTCAATTACACATTACATTCAATTACATGGAAAATTGTAATGCATTACACTTAATTACCATTACATTTTCAATTACCCCATCCCTGTAATACAGAAAACAAAACCTATTTCACAAAAAGTAAAATCGCACAAAACTGAACTCCGAGGAATATTTAAAAAAAAAGACACTAACCAAATGGCAAAATCTAAAGCTCAAACATATCAAAACGAATGGATAACAACTGTCATATTCCTGACTTGGTACAGGCATTCCACAGACGTTTTTCTAGAATAATAATTACACTTAAGCAGAATTAAAATATAGCACTGTAAAGAGTTCTGTGTTTGGACCTACTTACAAAGCATAAAACAATTATAACTTTTTCTATTTGACGTAAACACTAACATTTTAGTATCTTATACTAAAATAACTCATTCGAATATGTTTATAGCGACAATGTATACTAATAATGGACATTCAGCAGATTACATGTAACATGATTGAAAGACGATTGAAATGGAAACAACTGCTTCATAGCATACGGTTCTCATCATTTGCTTCCTAACTAACACCGTGAAGTTAGTTTGTAAATTTAAAAAAGCTTAAACGAAAACAACAATAATACTACAAGATGATATTTAGTTTGTATGTTCTCTTTCAACTATTGAGAGTATTCTGAACAGTAAATATTTGTTAAATCAAATAATCATAAAAGAGGGACGAAATATACCAGAGGGACAGTCATTAAGTGACCACTGCATTGTTTTAGATCTTGATGTACAATTTCTAATGTTAATATCCATACTCAATTTGTATATTAAACGGGACATTACTTCTTTCACATTGTGTTTTTTATGTCGTTGATAGTAATGTTTTGTTAAGTCGTATTATGAAATCTATATCCACGTTGTAGTATGCCACAAGCTTGTGTGCTTGCTATGCATGACACGGGATGGCGGCAGCTCCAAAGTTAAAGAAAATGCAATCAAGGTAAATAAAAGTGAAGAATTTTTAATTTGAAAATGTTAAGTGTGAAATACTTCATTTTGAGGAAGGTACAAATCAAATATTCGGCTTTGAGCGTTCCCGATGAGGACAATTCAAGTAAAGCGCTGCAGACGCATGAACTAATATAGTTTTGTTTTATATTATTTTTAATTATAAGTCTTCCTCTATCAAAATTGGGCATACCTAGCATATACTCCTTCTAAGATTTTACATGGTTACATCTATTAAATAACCCCTAATTATAGAACAAATCGATAGTATGTGATATTTAATTAATCAATGCAAATATCTTCTACAATGTACATTCATAACATTTATAAAATTGTTTTAAGGCAAATTATAAAATACAAATTCTTGTTAATTGCATTTCGGCTTCATAATAATATATTTTTAGTTCAAATTTGAACTAATTATTTGTGGTCATTTGTGTTAAAGGTTGCGGCATAATATAATACACGACGAATTAACGATCAGAAATGGAACAAAATAAAACTTTATACTTTTGATTTGTCTGTAGTGCTTTTCAGGATTTATTCATGAGGAACGCTCATACATAAAATATTGAAAGCCAGAGCCGTATAAGTTTTTAGACATCTAAAGAGCTATATGATACTTATATAGGAATAACCCAATTATTTAACTAAGAGGACATATTTGACTAAGGATGATGGAATCTTGCTTTTATGTTTAAATAATCAAAAAAATGCCACAACGTAAAACTTATTTACATCTTTTCAAAAGATAAGCGAGAGATACCAAAGAGACACTCAAATTAATCAATCAATGAAATAAATAAAATGAAAACGCCAACAAAAAAAAAATGAAAAGGAACAAAAGACAAGCAATAGGTCATTTAACACAGAAAACAAATGACTGAGCAACACGAACCCCATAAAATAAACAACCGGTGGTGATCGCAGATGCTCCAGAAGGAGGATTACGTAGATCTTGTTCAACATATGGCACCCGTAGTGTAGCTCATGTTAGTAACCATTCGGTGAAAAGTCTTATTCGATATGTTGTATTAGGGGTAAGGCGGGATACTGTTAACGACAATATGAACATATCCGTCGTCATCTATGATACAGATACTCCATAACGATTCACCAACTCATGATGGCCTCAGTAAATATTTAAAAAGGGATGACTTCAACTAACTCTTGGGAGTGTTACTTTGGTGCAGATTGGAAATCCAATGTGTGAAATGTCACTGCATCAGAAATCTGACATTTTCCCCACTATGTGTTTTTGCATATAAACTCATCATAGATGACAAGATTAAAATTTTATATTTGCGCCAGACGCGCGTTTCGTCTACAAAAGACTCATCAGTGACGCTCGAATAAAAAAAATGATTAAAAGGCCAAATAAAGTACGAAGTTGAAAAGCATTGCATTGAGGACCAAAAATTCCTAAAGGTTTTGCCAAATACAGCTAAGGTAATCTATTTCTGAGGTAGAAAAGCCTAATTAGAATCTCAAAAATTCAAAGTTTTGTGGACAGTTAATTTATTATTATGAACCTATCAATAATAACTCAAGTCAACACAGATGTGCTGACTACTGGGCTGGTGAGACCCTCGGGGAAATAAATCTCCATAACACCAGAGGCAATTAATTATTGAACCCTGATTATCTGACACCAACTTTTCCTAATGTAGTGGTTACATGTCTACGGGTTCGACATTGGTTAAAACTGTTATAGTACCCTAATACAATTCATTACACAAGGTATGTTTCCTTTCCTCGATCTTGATATCTATATCATTAACGGGAAGCTTAATACAAAAATTTATGATAAAAGAGATGATTTTCCATTACCTATCGTTAATTATCCATTTTTAGATGGTGGTGTTCCCTTGTCACCATCTTATGATGTTTATATATCTCAACTTGTACGATTCGCTCGTGTATGTAACAACGTATTAGATTTTATAGATTTCAATAAGTTCAATTGAGGTCTGGAGCTGGCATGTCAATTATCTGCTAGTAGTCTGTTGTTATTTATGTATTATTGTCATTTTCTTTATTTTCTTTTGTTACATCTTCTGACATCGGACTCGGATTTTTCTTGAACTGAATTTTAATGTGCGTATTGTTATGCGTTTACTTTTCGACATTAGCTAGAGGTATACGCGGAGGGTTGAGATTTCATAAACATGTTTAACCCCGCCGAAATGTTGCGCCTGTCCCAAGTCAGGAGCCTCTGGCCTTTGTTAGTTCTGTATGATTTTTAAATTTAGATTCTTGTGTATAATTCGTAGTTTAGTATGACGTCCATTGTCACTAAACTAGTATACATATTTTTAAGGGGCCAGGTGAAGGACGCCTCCGGGTGCGGGAGTTTCTCGCTACATTGAAGACCCATTGGTTGCCTTCTGCTGTTGTCTGCTCTATGGTCGGGTTGTTGTCGCTTTGACATTTTCCCCATTTCCTTTCTCAATTTTATTACATTGTACGATTTTCCATCCGATTTCTTCCGATTTTTTACTTGTGATGTCCTGAAGTCAAAAATCGGATCTTGTGAACACTCAAATCGGATGTCGTTTGGTTAATCAAAACATTGTTTAAATATTGGTTTGAACTTATTGTCATCCCACAAATCGGTTAAAAGTCTCATCATCAGAGAAACGATACAAGTTCCTTGTTAGTACTATAAAATTTATATAAAAAGAAAGAAAAATAAATGAGATAAACACACAATTGCCGAACCTTCCACCTTAAAAGATTAACAGGTTCGGATAAAGTTTGAGTTAAAATTGCGTAGTGAAAACCAATATTACATGTATATGCAACACCTCATATTACAAACGTTCAAATCAGTGTCTGCATGGATAATCATAATTGTTGATTTGATAAATTGTCTTTTCAGAAAACAGAAGATTGTTCAATATTCGAAAAAAGGTTATTTAGAACGACATTCATATGTTATACATAGCTACTTATTGTTTATACTATGTGGTAATATAAGTTAGTTGTCGGGAACAAAAATCTGAAAATTGAAAGAATACCAACACTAATGGCAAACCAAATTATGTTTCCAATTTGCAATGAATTGTTTTGATATAATATCGTTTTCAAAGTGATTTAAGACTATCTACGACAACATCAATCTAGATATGACAAAAACCAGGATAAAAAAAACATGCAAGATGGAGGTTTCGATAAGGTTTGTTACTTGTTTAATGTGACATATCAGAATTGATAGTTATCAAAGGTACCAGGCTTATGATTTAATACGCAGAACATGCGTTTTGTCTACATAAGACTTATCAGTGTCGCTCAGATCAAAACAAAATATGAATCCAAACATGTACAAAGTTAGAGATCATTGAGGACTCAAAATTCCAAAAAGTTGTTTCAAATACGGCTACGGTAATTTACGCCTTGGATAAGAAAAAAAAAATCATACTTTAACACGTTTATTTCTAAACTCGATCGTTGTAGTTCGAAATACGAAGGGTTTGAAGTAGAGCATTGACTTTTTATTTTATCTTTCCCATTTACATTTCATACAATAGAACACTTGAAAATGAGTTATATAAGGAACCACCATGAGCAGGTAGTTCATGACCTTCATAACCAGGATATGTATGCATCCATACCATATCTCCTTTCTCCAGAACTAAAGGCAATGTTTTACTTTCAGAATCATAATGACCTCCTCGTCCGTCGGGGTGAAAGGTTGCAACCGACTGGCCGTTTTTTACTAACTTGAGTGCGACATATTTGTTAGGATCAACAAATACACATGCTGACACGAGGTATAAACCTTTTACAGGGGCCACCATATGGCCATGGAGAGAATCATATGCTTGTCCTTCATTGGTTAAAACTAAGTCGTAATCTATAGCTTGATGCGACCCCAAACTGGTTATAGATTTAGAAAGTCCTGCCAAAAAAGCCATACGTGTAGTAGTTGCAGTGGTAGTCGATGGTGCTTAAAAGACAAAAGTTAAATTGTGTTACTCAATTTTTATGTGTAGATATTGACACGTTATATGGAGTACATTATTTTTTATTGTACTTAAGTGTTTATCGACATCATCATTTGTAAATAATTGCATCGGAATAGTTGTTACTTGCACATTACAATTTCTATTTTGTAGGTGATGAAGATTAACAAATACTGTTCGTATTTTCGGTTATAAAATATATTTCTTTTCATGTATTTGATATATTTAAGAATTAGGAATAACAAATGTACTCAACGTACTTTAATCTTAAATTGCACTGTCAAACCATTGTGTAAAGTTGAGGATAGGTATTATGCGCACAATATCATGTTACGCCCACATCATTATGTGTGTATGTCTGTCATGTCACGTGTATGTTAGTACATGGTTGTCGTTGCTTGCTGTCTATCATATTTGTTTTTCATTTATTGAATTGAAAGTAAATCAGGTTTTTTTGTTTTAATAGTTTCAAAATTCGTCATTTCGGGGTCTCGAATAGCTTTATCTATAATAGTGCAATTTTTGCGTATTTTGCGCACTATTTATTCCATATAATTAAGCATAGTTTATTTTACTTACGTAATCTGGTTTTGGTTGGATTGTTGTCTCATTTGCAATTATACCA
Source organism: Mytilus galloprovincialis (assembly GCF_965363235.1). Classification (NCBI taxonomy): domain Eukaryota; kingdom Metazoa; phylum Mollusca; class Bivalvia; order Mytilida; family Mytilidae; genus Mytilus; species Mytilus galloprovincialis. Next base: position 37,496,503 of record NC_134850.1, on the reverse strand, counting down.
CATCTTGTTTTTTTTTAATTATATTTATTATACTTCGAAGTATTTACTCAGTATGAGTAAAATAGCAAGGTTTAGGTAAATCTCGTTTACGAATGTTAACATTTTTTGAATGACCGTCAATGTCTCACCTTTGTAAAGAAACTTTCAAATAAAACAAGCAAACATGCTTAAACCATTTTTTAAGCGCGTCAAAATCCATAATTGTATGAGTTGTTTAAGAAATAATTCCTTCATGTCATGCTCTATGCTCATTTTAACATGGGAAGGCATTATATTTGTCGAGCGAGGTGTAAAATATCGGCAAATATAATGCCTTCCCTTGTTAAAATGAGCATAGAGCATGACATGAAGGTGTTATTTCGATTCTAATAGGACAAATACGGTATTTGTATAGGTCGAAGCGTACAAATATCCTTAGGAATGTTTGGCTGTTACAATTTCCTCCCAAATAAACGTGTACAGAATATACCGGAAAAAGGGTTACTCAATGGAATTATGAAAGAAACAGATTCAAAAAAACTTTTGATTAACAAATTTAACATTTATTATTCTAAAATAGAACAATTAGATATCAAACAACAAGTTTTTGTTTCTGTTCAGAGATTTATTTACGTCACAGTTCATAACGATGGTGGAAATGGCGGTTGACAGTTGCAAATGAAGGTAAGACATATTTATTCATTATTTATCACGTTAATATGTATATTGTTCCCCCAGTGATTGTAGCATTGGTAACAATGTTTAAATCAGACAGTGGATTTCTCGCTAAAGAGGAAGAAACAGCGATCTGGCATGAGTTGTTCTGTGCAGATGTGGCGAGGGCATTTGATTCTGTTTTGTTTTCAATTAAATCTGAATCAAAATTTACTGTTGCAACCCCCTGTAGTGTATTGGAAAGCTCTCTGCGTTGCTTGTCAGTTGGACCTTCAATGTAGCTGTCCAAAGATATGACATTTCGGTGTCCCGTTACAGACATTATAGCCCGGTCATCGACCCCCGCTCTTTTCAATCCTGTTGTCACAGTGGCTCTAAAGCAGTGGTTTGTGTATCTGATAGATAGACAAGCTTCTTCAGATATTCTTGACATCATTCTGGCCAATTTGTTTTTGCCAATAGGTTGAGCAGCATACCATAGAGTTGGTTAGGGGTAATGGAGTACTTGCTGAAACAATGCTGTACACCTTGCACTAAGGTTTCCTAGATAAAAGTCCAAGCTAAACACTGCACAGTGAATGTCCCCAGGTTTAGCGTACATTCTTACGTTCCTTGAGTTTTCTTTTGAATCTACACCCTGATGTGTTTTGTCACATTCATTGTAAGTCATTTTGTTGTATTCTTGACCTTTGTCATCTTTAGATTTGTCATAAGGTTTTTTCTTTAAACCAGCAAGCCCCTCCATTTCCATCCTTCCAAAATTGAGCATAATGTCCCAGAAAACTTTATTTTGGAGAGTTACTGGGTGTTCAGTACTGAAGATTCCACTGGAATACAGCTTTTGAATATCACCCTCAGCTACAGCCTTTTTATGTACTGTTATATTTTTCCCTTCCCTTTTCAATTTTTTCATCATACCCGTGATTATATGATTTGATGGCATAAATGATTTGTCACTAATTATGTTAATGTCACGATTATAAGTAGGACCAGTTATATGCCTAGAAATAGCAGATCGAATTCCGACGAGTGCTGACTTTGAATAAACATTGCCTTGTTTGGTCTGCAAACTTGCATAAAAGTAGCACAATCTGTCATTTAGGATAGTTTCATCTAGTTCTTCAAAACTGCTGGTGTACTTTTTTCCTAGATAAAAGTCCAAGCTAAACACTTCACATTGAATGTCCCCAGGTTTAGCGTACATTCTTACGTCCCTTGAGTTTTCTTTTGAAACCTGGGGACATTCACTGTGAAGTGTTTAGCTTGGACTTTTATCTAGGAAACCTTAGTCCAAGGTGTACAGTTAGCCAACCTGAAATTATTTGTACCATTTTTTTTTTATGTATTCAAGTAATTCTTATAAATATTTTATTTAATTGTGATGAATTTTATATGGGTATAATTTATTTCAAAGACATGATTCATATAAATAAGTAACAGAGGACTGCATGTTTTAATTTAGCGTTTTATGTTAAAAGCATGTCGGTGTTTGTGCATGTAGACTAGAGCGACCTACGTATACATGTACAGTATTCTATCAATCTTTTTATTTAGACTATAAACATAATATTCAGCTTGTCTTCTTTTCATGTACCAACATGTTTGTGCCATTCAAAATTTTGTAGTGAAAATAAGTTATGCTTTTGTTGTTGTAATACTTAACAAAACATTAAACCCTGGTAGTATTTTGGAAGTACACCTATCAGTAGGATGACCGGGTTCGATTCCCCACTGGGGTGTTTTGTTTACTACTTCAGCATGCTCGTAACTGTTATAATAATTTATTTAATATATTTTGGTTTAAGTATGCTCGCATATATGATAAATAACACTACCTTAAGTACAGAAAACAACAAATATCAAGGAATATTTTTATTTTAATTCTACATCTTGACAGTGACAATCGGAGTACGTCTCATTTATTTACGTTATAGTCCCTAACACTGAATTGTAAATTTTATGTTTGAAAACGGTAAAAAAAATATTGCTAGGTTGCTGACTCATTGCCGAATACCTTTTACCTCACGATTTTCTATATGTTTATCATTTAAATGTTTTTATTTGAGACCAATTTACCATCAACTTATGATTGTATTCCCCCTCTAATGTAAATTTTTGCATTTTATGATTTTTACCTCTTAAAATTTTTACACCCCATAATGTCTGCTGGTTGGTCCTTGGCTCAGTTCTTGCCAGCGCTAACTTTTCAATTTCTTCTTTGCTAGGCAGCTCCTTAAATCATGGCTTTTTGGCAGGTAGTTCTTGGTTTATAAAGTTAGCAGTTAAGTCTTCATCTGAGATGGTTCCTCATCTGACTGTGACTGTTCATTATTTTCAAAATTGAATATGGTGTCCTATGTCAAATTTGAGAAAACATAACTAACTCTGGCATCACATATCTCCTGTCTGAAAACCCTTTTTGTTCCTCCATCAGCCGTAGATTGCCTAACAGCATTTTGTTCCATTAAGTGGTCTGTTATTTTATAAGATGCCCCTTTATAATCTATTCTGAGTCCAATTTTCAACGGCGATACTGTGTATCTATTCATTTTGACAGCAGACGATGAGTCATCGAACATGTGCATTTACATGGGAGGTTTGCTAAATGGACGAAACAGCCATAACAAAGCTGTCGGTTGCAGCCATTTGCAGGCATTTTCATATTAAACAAGCTTTTAAAAACTACTAGAGGGAAATTATATGATATATTCTATCAATAACTAATAGATTTTATGTAAGCAGTTAAAATATATGAATTTTATGAAGATAAAAATGAAAACAAAGAGAATGCAAATTGTAAGTTTATGCGCATTTGTCAAACATATTTTTTGTGCTAATTAGTACACAACTTTGTTTACAAAGCGTAATAGGGACGTCATATTAGAATTCGAACTCAAGGAGGAATCAGGTAGTCAATATGTGCTATGGGGCCAAAACGGAAAAATGAGACCTATGTGTTATCATTTATATTTGAGAATAACAACATAGCGAAACATTTGCGAGTATTTTAAACCGTTTTATAATTTTACATTAACGGCCGTTGTTTCTATCCCACTTACTTCCAAGTAATAACCGCTTTCTAGAATTTCTTTTATGGTCTCCCAAATGCAAAGTCTTGACGTGTTGGATTAGAGAAGACGGTGAACTCAGACTGGTTGTTCGATTCAAGTTCTTTTGATTAGTGTATTTGACTTGAGCTGTCTCACCAGGACCTTTAACGTCGATATCCGTTTGGGAGTTTGCACACTCACAAGTTTCCAGCTTCTCGTTTATTCTTTTGTTTTCTTTTTTAAGTGCCTCATTTTCTTTTTCAACTTGTTCAACTTTCTTCTCTATAACTTCTACAAACAAAACTAATAATGCAGTTAGGGCACATCGTCGATATTTTTTCAAAACAGCATCTGTTCTTTATTTTATTTTTACCCTTGAGAATTATCATATCACATCGTGAAAAGAACAGCTGAAAAACAATTATAAAGTGAGTGAGTCCTTCCAAAAAGTTCACGACCGTTTTAACCAGGGTGTGTTCGTAACCAAATCATATCACCTTGATCAAGAACGTATGGGAATATTCTGCTTTGTGACGTAACGAATGTACCGTTAAAACGTTGAATTATCATTGTATATTTAAAGTATGGTGGTAGTATATTTTGGTTTAAACAAATATGAATATACAAAGGAGGTTATAAAAACCAAAACTCGGTGAGAAAACACCTCCTGATAAAAAATTTAAAAAATCAAACAAACGAAACTTAAGCCGAAGAAATCCTATCAAAACCCTGCGCGGCACTCAGCCATTGTGGTGGACATTCAATGTAATGTCTCATAAAGTAGGAAGAGTACAACATTCTCTTGACGATCTGTACAAAATCTATAGTTAGGTAGCCCGTTGGAAGGTAACATTTGTGTATCTTCCAAACTACTTTATTTGTCCTGCAATAGTTTAAATTGACCACCCTTCCTCCCGATCAAACGACTGACCTTTCAGAAAATATATTTTAGCTCAATTTTTCCTTTAAGTCAAATTTTATTTATGTCAATTAAAAATTAAAAAGACAAATATTGCATTTTTGAATTATGTTTTAGTTTTGTTAACGTTATTTCTATTTGTAAATAACTTGTCTGCATTTATTATAATTAATATCTTTATTGGTATATTATAACGCTTAAGTCGGGAGTTAAACGACAATGCTTTTTTTTAACCTCCTTCATTTATGTATAAATATTGATATATACATTCGTCTATAAAAGTGATTCAGCATAAAGTCATTTCTTAATAACATGAAACTAGAAAAGGTTTAAATGTCTTATTTGAATTAAACATGACCTGCTTCATTACATTGTGTTACACAATGGTTTGTGAAAAAGTACTGAATTATCACATGGATGCTAAAGAACTGTTTTCACCATGACATGCAAGAGAAATAACTGTCATTTTTAAAGTATGCTAAGGTCGATACAACCTACTATTCGTTTTCTACGACTATAAGCAATATACATGTATATTTCAATAAAATTGTAGCCACTATTATGGCATAATTCGTCTGAAGGTGCCATAATAAGAAGATTAATTAAGCAACTGAATATATCACATTATACATTGTAGAAAATCTTACCGAGTCGGCTTAACATGGCAGCTATTTTGTCTTCATTAGTCTCTGCTTTGCAATGCGAAATTAGGATGAGCAATCCTTGTACCAGAACTGGTAGCGCGACAAACATAATTAAATGTCGTTCAGTGACACATTAAATTCAAATCCTATTCCTTAAGATAAGATGTAGCATGTATATGCATACGTGTGGTTGATAACAGAACCTATAGATAAGACCACACTTGTTGTATCGACTTAAAACTTTAGTTTCCTGTCTTTATGTTAGTTTTGGTCTGTGATAATTTAACAATCTGTTGAGTGAGACCATATCAAACTTTATTTTACAGTTTGTTTTTATGTTGGGCTATTAAACCACTATACCTGGGAGATCCTGTCAATGAATTTTATGTTTTTCTTGAGTCATGATACTGTATTTAAATGGTTGAGGTCAGTCATATTTGGTTTGCATTTATTTTTGAGGATGGGTTTTGCATTGTCAGTTAAACGATGTGTATTATTTGCATTAGTAAAAAAAGGATGTTATCTAATTAATTTTATAATTTTCAGGTTTGTTTATCAATTCGTTCGTTTGTTGGTATCCTTGAGCGTTTGGTTTTGTCCGTTTTATTGACTATTCATTGTGGATATAGGACAAAAGTGTGGGATTTGTCCTACTATTCAGTATTTCTGTTTGAAATATTAACTTTGTTGCATGGTCCATTTTGAATATTACAAATTTACATATTCAAATTCTAAATATGAAAATTGGCTCCGTAGGAAATGGAGTAATTCCAGCTGTTTATAAATAAAGGCAACAGTAGTATACTTCTGTTCGAAAAGTCATAAATCGATTGAGAGAAAACAAATCCGGGTTACAAACTAAAATTGAGCTAAACACATCAACTACAAGTAGAAACAACAAAACAAAAGAATCACTATATAAAAAAGGGTGTTATCTAATTAATTTTATAATTTTCAAAATCAAAAAGCTTTTAACCTCTTGTGTTTGGATTTTTTGCAGGTTTGTTTATCAATTCGTTCATTTGTTGATATCCTTGAGCGTTTGGTTTGTCCGTTTTATTGACTATTCATTGTGGATATATGACAAAAGTGTGGGATTTGTCCTACCCTTCAGTATTTCTGTCTGAAATATTAACTTTGTTGCATGGTCCATTTTGAATATTACAAATTTACATATTCAAATTCTAAATATGAAAATTGGCTCCGTAGGAAATGGATTAATTCCAGCTGTTTATAAACAAAGGCAACAGTAGTATACTGCTGTTCGATAAGTCATAAATCGATTGAAAGAAACAAATCCGGGTTACAAACTAAAATTGAGCTAAACACATCAACTACAAGAAGAAACAACAAAACAAAAAAATCACTATATTAACAAGGGGGTTATCTAATCAATTTTATAATTTTCAAAATCAAAAAGCTTTTTACCTCTTGTGTTTGGATTTTTTTGCAGGTTTGTTTATCAATTCGTTCGTTTGTTAATATTCTTGAGCGTTTGGTTTTGTCCGTTTTATTGACTATTTATTGTGGATATAGGACAAAAGTGTGGGATCTGTCCTACTCTTCAGTATTTCTGTCTGAAATATTAACTTTGTTGCATGGTCCATTTTGAATATTACAAATTTGCATATTCAAATTCTAAATATGAAAATTAGCTCCGTAGCAAATGGAGTAATTCCAGCTGTTTATAAACAAAGGCAACAGTAGTATACTGCTGTTCGAAAAGTCATAAATCGATTGAGAGCAACAAATCCGGGTAACAAACTAAAATTGAGCTAAACACATCAACTACAAGAGGAAACAACAAAACAAAATAATCACTAAAGTGCAACAAAGGAGACGACAATGCAACAAATAAAAAAACTGCCAAGGATTGCTCATCCGAATTGATAAACAAACCTGCAAAAAAATCCAAACACAAGAGGTTAAATGTCTACCTGTGCGAATTTCAAACGCGCAATTTTACACCAGTAATGAAAACCTTCTTTCATTTATGGGTAGACTTTACATAGATAAATTCAGCCGTATAAGAAAAGCAAAATGAGAATGTTAAATTTGATGTAGGCCTTTTTGTGCTACTTTGTTACATTTGTTGTTTATGTAGTGATATTAAGATGATAACACAATATTGACTGTTGTACCCCTATTTTTGACATTTTTACTCTTTGAGTATGTTTGTTTTGTTCATGCATCGTTGACAATGTAATGGAATTTGATGCGACTGTCATACAAGTGAGAGGTTTAGCTAGCTATAAAACCAGGTTCAATCCACCATTTTTCTACATTAGAAAATGCCTGTACCAAGTCAGAAATATGACAGTTGTTATCCATTCGTTTGATGTGTTTGGACTTTTGATTTTGCCTTTTGATTTTTGATTTTCCTTTTTGAATTTTCCTCGGAGTTCAGTATTTTTGTGTTTTTACTTTTTCCTTAACTTGGTATAGGATATTTCAAGAAAATGGGTGGTTTGAACCTCGTTTTGTGGCTTTGTTTAATATAGTTTTATGTAGACGAAACGCGCGTCTGGCATATTAAATTTTAATCCTGGGACCTTTTGATAACTATTTACACCACTGAGGGTCTATGCCACTGCTTGTGGACGTTTCGTCCCCGAGTGTATCACCAGCCCAGTAGTCAGCACTTTGGTGTTGACATGAATATCAATTATATGGTCATTTTTATAAATTTCCTGTTACAAAACTTTGATTTTTTTTCTAAAACTAAGGATTTTCTTATCCTAGGAAGAAATTACCGTAGCCGTATTTGGCACAACTTTTTGGAATTACATATCCTCAATGCTCTTCAACTTTGTACTTGTTTGGCTTTAAAAAATTTTTTGATCTGGGCGTCACTGATGAGTCTTATGTAGACGAAACGCGCGTCTGGCGTATTAAATCATAATCTTGGTACCTATGATAACTATTTGTATATGAGCAGAAAATGGGTGGCTAATTGGAGACTGAAACATTCACAGACGTCATGGGAATGCAATTGCAATACACATTCTGATGTAACGAATTTTAATGCAAGACTCATCAACAGCAATACAAAAAAAATCCAGTATTGATCTGAGCATTAAAGCAATATCTGTTTAGTATACAAATACAGGCTAGCATATGTGTTTAGCTGTTAATGTATACGTATGAAAAGACACCCAATTGCAGGATAAAGTATAATATAACATATAAACTTTTTTCGTCAAATCTAAGATCTACTCCATTGATCCACGTTTTCTTGTTGTCGACATCTCACCTGACGAGTAACATCATTCCTTCTACACATGCAGTAAACCATATTTGATTGGAAAGTGTGTTTTCCCAATCTTACGGATTTAACCAAGAGTTTAAACCATTGGTTCAGTTTCACATTTTCTGATGACGATAAAAACAAGTTAGAAATTAAAATACGTTTTTGAACTTTTGGACATAGGAACGACAAGAAAAATTAATCCCCAATGAAAAAAAGACATACACATGTGTATATGCAACACAAAATTGTTAAACGCTTTGAAAATAAATGGTGTTTTCGTTTTTCCCTGCAGAAAAGTATTTGCTTTGCTATGTTTGTATCCTATTGTAATCCGACTAGTTTAATATTGCGTCGTGATAACAAAGAAAAGATAAATCTGTGCGATGTTTTCTCAGTTGATACTATAAAAGTTGAATAAAAAGAAAGAACAATAGATTAGTTAAACACACATGTGCCGAACCTGCCACAGTTTCCCTTCACATGAGCACTATACTGTATAAAGATAGAATTGCCATTTTTTTCGTAGGTGATAAAGAAAATAAAGAAAGATTGACCTGTTATAATCAAACTGGATTTTATAGTATATTAATTTACGTTTTTAGATTGAGTTAAGCCTACTAATTGATATTTTATCGTGTGTTTTTCTATGTTTTGATGTTATGCTATTGTTTCAGAAAAAGGGAGAAGTTTGGTACCATTAAAACGTTTAATCCCGCTGCAAATGTTTGCACCTGTGCTAAGTCAGGAATCTGATGTACAGTAGTTATCGTTTGTTTATGTAATTTATACGTCTTTCTCGTTTCTCGTTTTTTTATATAGATTAGACCGTTGGTTTTCCCGTTTGAATGGTTTTACACTAGTAATTGTGGGACCCTTTATAGCTTGTTGTTCGATGTGAGTCAAGGCTCCGTGATGAAGGCCGTACATTGACCTATAATGGTTTACTTTTTAAATTGTTATTTGGATGGAGAGTTGTCTCATTGACACTCACACCACATCCTTTATATCTGTTAAACTTGCAAAGTGAAAACCAATATCATATATTACACTTCATATTACAAACGTTCAAATCAGTGTCTGCATGGATTAATCATAACTATTGTAGTGGCAAACTGCCATTTGCAGAAGATTTTAACAGAAGATGGACAAATGTTCTAAAGAAGGTTATTTAGAACGACATTCAAATGTTATACATAGCTACTTATTGCTTAAATTATGTGGTAATTTTAGTTATTTGTCGAGAACATAAATCTGAAAATTGAAGAATAACAACACTATTTGCAAACCAAAATCTGTTACCAATTTGCTATATGCATTGTTTTAATTCAAAACCATTTTCGAAGTGATTTAATACGGTCTACGACAACGAAAATTAAGATATGACAAAACCTGCAAGATGGCTTCATTGAATGATTGTTCCTTGTTTGATATGACAGATCAGAATTAAGTCATATACGTGCCATAATTACTCGACAGAAATCATTAGATGTTGCATTTTGCACGTTTGTTTCTAAACTCAGTCGTTTTAGTTCGAAATAACAAGGGTTTGAAGTATAACATTGACTTTTTTTATTTTAACTTTCCCATTTACATTTCATACAAAAGAACACCTGAAAATGAGTTATATAAAGAACCACCATGAGCAGACAGTTCACGACCTTCAAAACCAGGATGCGTACGCATCCATACAATATCTCCTTTCTCCAGGACTAAAGGTAATGTTTTACTTTCAGAATCATAATGACCTCCTCGTCCGTCGGGGAAAAAGTTTGCAATTAACTGACCATTTTTAAATAAATCAAGTGCAAGATAACTGTTAGGATCAACAAATACACATGCTGACACGAGGTATAAACCTCTTACAGGGGCCACCATATGGCCACGGAGAGAATCGTATGCTTGTCCTTCATTGGTTAAAACTAAGTCGTAGTTTATAGCTTGGTGCAACCCCAAACTGGTTATAGGTTTAGAAAGTCCTGCCAAAAAAGCCATACGTGTAGCAGTTGCAACTGTAGTCGATGGTGCTAAAGACAAAAGATAAATTGTGTTACTCAATTTTTATGTGTAGATATTGACACGTTATATTTTTTTATATTTTAAAGTGTATATCGACATCATAATTTCCCAATTATTGCATCGGAATAGTTGTTACCTGCACATTACAATTTTTATTTTGTAGGTGATGAAGTTTAATAAATACTATTCGTATGTTCGGTTATAAAACATATTTGTTTTCATGTATTTGATATATTCAAGAATGAGAAATTACAAATACTACTCAACGTACTTTGATCTTAAATTGTGCTGTTACACCATTGTGTAAATTTAAGGGTGGGTATTATGCGCACAATATTATGTTTTTGTCCGCAACATGTGTGTGTGTCTGTAATGTAACGTTTATGTTAGAACATCGTTGTCGTCTATCAAAGCAGTTTTTCATTTACTGATTTTAAAGTAAATCAGGTCGTAGGTTTTTGTTTTAATAATTTCAAAATTCGTCATTTCGGGGTCGTGAATAGCTTTATCTATAGTGCGAGTAAAGCTTATTCTGTGCACTATTTCTTCCATATAATTAAGCATAGTTTATTTTATTTACGTCATCTGATTCCGGTGGATAATTGTCTCATTTGCAATCATACCACATCTTGTTCTTTTTTTATAATGCGTTGAGGTATTTACTAAATATGAGTAAAATGGCAAGGTTTAGGGAAAACTCGTTTACGAATGTGAACAATTTTCAAATGATCGTCAAAGTCTCAACTTTGTACACAAATTTTCAAATAAAATAAGCAAGCATGCTTTAACCTTTTTTTAGCACATCAAAATACATAATTATATGAATCATTTCTAATTCAAGGAGCAATCAGGGAGTCAATATGTGATATGGGGCTAAAACAAAGAAACGATTCCTATTTGTTACCATTAAAATTTGCGAAAAAAAAACAACCAAAATATTTACAGACAAGTTAAACATTTTGATTTTTTGTAATAATTAACGTAATTTAGATCCTACTTACTTCCAAGTGATAAACGCTTTCTATAATGCCTTTTATGGGCTTCCGAATTCAACGTCTTCACGTTTTGGATTTGAGATGATAGTGGTCTCAGACTAGTTGTTCCATTTAATTTATTTTTATTATTGTACTTGACTTGCGCTGTCTCACCAGGTCCTTTAACGTCGATATCGGTTTGGGAGTTTGCACACTCACAAGTCTCCAGCTTCTCGCTTATTCTTTTGTTTTCTTTCTTAAGTGCCTCATTTTCCTTTTCAACTTGTTCAACCTTCTTTTCTACAACTTCTACAAACAAAACTAATTATGCAGTTAGAGGATATTGTCTATATTCTTTAAAATCAGCATCTGTTCTTTATTTTATTTTTACTCTTGAGAATTATCATATCACATCGGGAAAAGAACAACTGGAAACAATTATAAAGTGAGTTAGTCCGTCCAAAAAGTTCACGATCGTTATAACCAGGATGTGTTCGTAACCAAATCATATCGCATTGATCAAGAACGTATGGGAATGTTCTGCTTTATGACGAAAAGTGACAAACTGATCAAAAACCAGTAAATATGACAGCAATTATCTGGCCTTTCTAAACTAACTGTAGGTTCTCAATCAAAATGTACCATATGCACATTGTGGAGAATGTTCAATGTAATATCTCATAAAGATGAAGAGTGCAACATTATCTTGACAATCTTTGCAAAATCTATATTTAGGTAGATTGTTGGAAGGTAATATTTAAGTATCTTCCAAACTTTACCCCAACTGTCCTGTAGTAGATTAAATTGACCATCCTTTCTCCTATACGACTGACCGACCCTTCCAAGATAATTATATGTATATATTAGCTTAATTTGCCCTTTCGTCATAATTAAGGTCAATAAGGACTTAGAAAAAAAAGAATATTGCAGCTTTGAGTTTTAGTGTTGTTATTTCTATATGTAAATACATATCTTTATTTGTTATAATACATATCTTTATTTATTATAATACATATCTTTATTGGTATATAATGAACGCTTAAGCCGGGAGGAAAAATGACAAATCTTCCTTTTGAACCTCCTTCATTTATGTAAAAATATTGAAATATACATCCGTCTATAAGAGCAATTCAACCTAACGTAATTTCTTAATAACACGAAACTAGAAAAGGTTCAAATTTAAATTTCAATTAAACATGACCTGCTTCATTACATTATGTTACAAAATGATTTGTCAAAAAGTACTGTTTTCCCCATGGTATGCAAGAGAAATAATTGTTATTTATAAGGTATGCTAAGGTTGATACAACCTACTAATCGTTTTTCACGACTATTAGCAATACACATGTATATTTCAATATAATTGTAGCCACTATTATGGCATAATTCTTCTGAAGGTGAAAATAACAACCAGATTAATTAAGACACTGAATATATCATATTATATAAATTTTTGAAAATCTTACCGAGTCTGCTTAACATGGCAGCTATTTTGTCTCCATTAGTTTCTCCTTTGCAATGAGGAATTAGAATGAGCAACCCTTGTACCAGAATTGGTAGCGCGACAAACATGATTTAATGTCGGTCAGTAACACATTAAATCTAAATAAAATTGAGAAAGGAAATGGTGAATATGTCAAAGCGACAACCACCCGACCATAGAGCAAACAACAGCCGAAGGCAACCAATGGGTCTTCAATGTAGCGAGAATTCCCGCACCCGTAGGTGTCCTTCAGCTGGCCCCTAAAATATGCATAATAGTACAGTGATAATGGACGTCATACTAAACTCCGAATTATACACAAGAAACTAAAATTTAAAATCATACAAGACTAACAAAGGCCAGAGGCTCCTGACTTGGGACAGGCGCAAAATTGCGGCGGGGTTAAACATGTTTATGAGATCTCAACCCTCCCCTATACCTCTAGCCAATGTAGAAAAGTAAAAGAATAACAATACGCACATTAAAATTCAGTTCAAGAGAAGTCCGAGTCTGATGTCAAAAGATGTAACAAAAGAAAATAAATAAAATGACAATAATACATAAATAACAACAGACTACTAGCAGTTAACTGACATGCCAGCTCCAGACCTCAATTAAACTGATTGAAAGATTATGTCTTCATCATATGAATATCAGGTACAATCCCTCCCGTTAGGGGTTTAGTATCATACTATCATAAAATATATGATACCCTATTCCTTGAGATAAAATCTAGCGTGTTTAGTATACAAATGTGTGGTTAATTACAGAACTTATAGATAAGACCACACTTGTTGTATTGAATGTATAGCTTTAGTTTCTTGTCTGTATGCTAGTTTTGGTCTGTGACAATTTAACATTCTGATCATTTAAGATATTTTCATTTTTTGTCATGGCTTGTTCTTATGTTGAGTTATTTAACAAATTCCCCAAGGAGGATAAATTCTGTCAATGCAATTTATGTTTTTTCTTAAGTCACGATCATGTTATTCAATGGTTGCTGTCAGTCATATTTGGTTTGTTTTTATTTTTGTCGAAAATTAATTCATTTTTTTCCGTGTTAATTGATGAACACTTTGTCTTTTTTTTTTGGACACAGACAGTAAACAATATATGATTGTAAAGTGTGTCTTGTCCTATCCTGTGGATTTAATCAAGAGTTTAAACCATTAATTTATGATCCAATTTTATGATGACGATGCAAACAAGTTTGAGATTAAAACACGTTTTTGACATAGAAACGACAAGAAAAAAGGAACCCCCAATGTAAAAAAATGCTTAATCCCTCGTTTTTCCTGAACATGAAAATTGGATTTTACTTTTTGGCACCGTAGGAAATGGAGTTATTCCCGCTGTTCATAAATTAAGGCAACAACAGTATACCGCTGTTCGAAAGTCACAAATCGTTCGAGAGAAAACAAAACCGGGTTACAAACTGAAACTGAAGTAAACACATCAGCTATAAGAGGGAAAAACGAAACAACATAAACACTGAAAAAAGTAAAATCACAAAAATACTGAACTCAGAGGAAAATCAAGTGCAAAGTGCACCTGACTTGGTACAGGACATTTTAAGAAAAAATGGTGCTTTGAACATCGTTTTTCGGCTATGTTTGTCTATGAGCAGAAAGTGGGTGGCTAATTGGAGACTGAAATATTCACAGACGGAGAATACGTCATTGGAAGACGGTTGCATTATCCAATATCCAGTAATGATCTGAGCTTTAAAACAATATTTGTATAATATACATATACAGGCTAGCATATCTGTTGGGTTGTTAATGTATGAAAAGACACCAAATTGCAGGATAAAGTATAATGTAACATATAATTTTTTTTTCGTCAAATCTAAGATCTAATTCATTGATCCACGTTTTCTTGTTGACGACATCTGATTTGACGAGTAACACCATTTCTTCTACAGATGCAGTAAACCATATCTGATTGAAAAGTGTGTTAATCAAGAGTTTAAACAATTGGTTCATGTTTCACATTTTCTGATGACGATAAAAAAAAGTTTGAAATTAAAATACGTTTTTGAACTTTTGGACATAGGAACGACAAGAAAAAATTGATTGAAACATACACATTTGCTTACAATTTGAAAATAATTGGTGTATTTCGTTTTTTTCTGCGGAATATCATTCGCTTTGCTCAAAAGCGTAACTGCAACAACATGAACGAACACAAAAGGCTGCAAATATGCCAACGAAGAGAAAAATATCTATATGATCTATGATCATCTTTGACACAAGTGCTTTATTGAAATGGGCAACTATGTCATGTAAACAAGTTAGAGTTCACGCGAGAATTTGCTGTTACTTGCAAATTCTTAATATTTTCTGTAAACTTCACACCTTTTAAGACGTTGATGAAGACTGTATGTTCCCCTTGACATTTCTTTTTAATTACAAGTATATCTTTTCGTTTGGGTTGCTATCTCATTGAAGTTTATCTTACCCAAAATAATGATATATTATATTTGAATTAAAACATGCGAAATAGAAGATTTTCCTCTAGAAGACCATGTCAAAACTTATCACACATCAGGTGATGATAAATAAAGACAACAGTTATATACCGCTATTCAAAAGTCATTAATAGATTGATAGAAAAACAAATCATCGTTACAAACTAAAACCGAGAGAAACACACCAACCAAACCACAAGAGAAAAACAACGAAACAACAGAACACCGAAGTGCAACATCAAAGAAACTATATGGTTGGTTGAACCTGGTTTTATGACTAACCAAACCTCCACGCTTGTTAAATATATTCGCTAAAATGACAACATTACATGACAGTACAAAAAATGCAAGAATACCAAATACAGAAATACAGATGATTAATATAAAAGTATGGCATAAATACAAATTCTGTCCTGGTATCTATGTTGAGTTTATTAAGTACATTTCGATATTTTAACCACAGAATAACAACGAATAACTAATAAAGACATCATCGAGTCATACCAGACTTTAAATTTTGTACGCCATACGTGCGTTTAATCATCCAGTACTAGATTGAAAGAATTCATATCATTTAATTATTGAATGGTCAAACCAACAACAATTGTGATAAATCTATTCAGGTTATTATATTTCCTCGATTGCTTCATAAATATACTAATATTATGAAGAATAAAGTACAAAGATATTTATTTTTCCCTAACCATTCACATCGGGAAAAGAAGAACAGCTGCAAAACAATTATAAAATGAGTGTGCTGATCCATCAAGTTTATGACCATTATAACCAGGGAACGTACGCAACCAAACCATATCACCCTGCTCAAGAACGTATGGCAATGTTCTACTTTGTGACGAATAATGACCAGCTGATCGCGAATCAGCATACATGACAGCAGTTCTCTGCCCATTCTTTATCAACTCAAGTGCAACGTACTTTCCTTCTGCTGCTGTTATGGTAGCTGATATTAAATACAACCCTTTCATTGGCGCAGTGAAGTGTCCATGGCGGGTGTCATATGCTTTTCCTTCATTCGTAATAACTTCATCATATTCGATAGCTTGGTGTGATCCTAGACTGTTAATTGTCGTTGAGAGACCAGCTGCAAAGGCGACTTTCATTGGTGGTGTTGGTGATGTCGGTGCTGAGGCAATACAAAAAATAAATCTTTAAATGCAAGTATTGTAATGGTTTTCAAAAGAGATTTCATTGTCATTTAATAATGTAAGATGTATGTTTTATTATTATACGATATTTTGATTGGCTAACAGCAATCTCGCGTCGTTCTGAAATTAACCTTTATTTCAAATTGTATTTAAACATTCATGATGACATACGTTATATTTCCACTCTAACGTGCACATATAGATAAAATAAAAACTTGATAGTAATAGTGTTTTCATTATTATAGTGAAAAATGTAATAATAGTATTGGATGCTTCTTTTAGTAATTTCATAACCTTTTGTTAGATTTTTAGATCGTGTATTTCTGTCTTTGATTACACATCTGTATACAACCCTTAAGAAAGTAAACACTGTTTGTAAGAAAGTTATATGTTTCTATTGGCTGTTGAAATATTTTACAAGATACTTTTACTAGTACTCTGTATGTTTTTTTAATGGTACTCATCGGAAACAATTTTTTGCGAACATAGTTTATTCAATGTCTCCCGTGACTTTTTTTGCGAAACTTTATAATTTAACAGAATCAATTTGTCATTAAAACTATTAGCAATCGCTTGATGATCCAAGCTCTGTTGGTTTCCTTGGAAGCAAATTGTGTTCTATAATAATTACTGGTCTCGTCCTTTTGTAGCATTTTCCTTATTGATTTCGGTATGATTTGATTAGTCATATGAAGAAAGGAAATTAACATTATTATCTTTAACTCCATCTGTCCGGTCATGTATCAGACTATATTCCTTTAAAATTAGTTTGATGTGTATATTTTTATTCATCAGATGTTCATTTTCTGTTTCAAGAGTCTTTACTTTGCTTTCAACATGTTCTACAAGAAAAAAACATTTGACGTAACTTTGTCGTTAATGTTTTTTTTATATAAAAGCTTTGATTATTCGTTCGGGAAGTCTTTCCAATACATGTGACAGCAACTTGCATCGCTATAAGAACAATTGCTGTTAATCAAAGTATAGCATATGCTTTAGAAGACTGTTATTAAATAATAATCAAACACACATTACCTGAATTCAATAACGATGTAATTTTTAATTCTTTCTTTGCATATCTAAAACAAAACTCTTTGACAATTTCATTTATAAGCCACATATGACTTTTTTTAATAATCAATTCACATCTGATAAACAAAATGTTAAAATACAACTTAAAATAAAATTTGTGTGAAAATCTTTGAGCATTATTAAAGGGTTATGTAATTTTTATTTCAAATTCTACAATTCATTAAGAAAATAAATTTATCTTGAAAAGTATAGTAAAGGTAATGTATTGGGAAAATGGTTCTCCCCTTGAACACCTTTTTAGTACCATACCTTATTATTTCAAATAATTAATGTACCATAGTGTTTTGTAAGATCTCGTCATAAATGAAACCACCTGTTTGGGCATGTGGTCGCGGGGTCGCATCGAGTGCAGAAGCGTCGTTGGTTAAAATTCCAGCCGTGTTCAATGACAGACTTTAAAATTGATATTTGCTGCCTCTCCGCTAAGCTTGTGGCATCAAAAAGTTAGAGCAAAGACTGGTCGACTCAGTATCTAAATGATGTGTCCGGGTAGTTATCTCTTGAAATATCACCTTAAATGCGACTCAATGTGTCAATTTAGTATAAAGCAGGGTAAAATGTTGACAATACATTGATATGTCCCCGTCCTGGAAATGCATTTATTATGCCACTGGAGATGGCATTTATCATCATATTATTAGATTTTATATTTCGAAAGTCAAATATTAAGAGTTAAATATCAACTAAATAGATGAAGTTTACTCACCAAAACGGCGCAGAATTTCGGAAATTTCTGTTGCAGTATTTTCTGCATGGCATAAGGTTATAATTGAAATTAGAACAAGGAAAACCAAAAACTTAGACATAGTTGTGTCTAATATTGTCATTACCAACAAAGGAACAGATAAATGTAAGTAGTTACTGTGATACGATAAAGTCAACCTATTTCAAAATTACCTTATCTTAAATATAAACCATACTTCCCACATTCTTTTTCCTTCTTTAAAACCGTGCATGCATATTGTTATTATATATGGTGTTGGTTTTTTTTAATTTTGGAAACATAAGATGATTTTTAAATTTAAATCAGATAATTTTAGAAAAAGTAAATGCGATCATTTGAATAAGGAATGCAGGATATAAAAACGATTATTTGATTATCATGCTAAATATTTGCACGTTTTTTTTTACGAATTGATTCTAGTCTAAATAAAAGAATGATAAAAAGTAAAATGACAACAACACCCACAAAAGTAAAAACGAGTATTGAGATGCCTTCAATCATAGCACACTGTTTACTCATCAGCCAAACAATTAGAAATTGAAAGACAACAGTTCAAAGATCCCACGAGAAAAATAGAAACCATAAGTTGAATAGTTATCAAAGGTACCAGGATTATAATTTAGTACGCCAGACGCACGTTTCGTCTACATAAGACTCATCAGTGACGCTCATATCAAAAAATTTTGTAAAGCCAAACAAGTACAAAGTTGATGAGCATTGAGGATACAAAATTCAAAAAAAATTGTGCCATATACGGCTAAAGTAATCTATGCCTGTGTTAAGAAAGTCCTAAGTTTTTCGAAAAATTCAAAGTTTTGTAAACATGAAATTTATAAAAATGACTACATTGTTAATATTCAAGTCAACACCGAAGTGTTGACTACTGGGCTGGTGATACCCTCGGGGACGAAACGTCCACCAGCAGTGGCATCGACCCAGTGGTGTAAATAGTTATCAAAGGTACCAGAATTATAGTATAGTACGCCTAACACACGTTTCGTCTACATAAGACTCATCAGTGACGCTCATATCAAAATATTTTTAAAGTCAAACAAGTACAAAGTTGATGAGCATTGAGGATCCAAAGTTTCAAAAAGTTGTGCCAAATACGGCTAAGGTAATTTATGCCTGGGATAAGAAAATCTTTAGTTTTTCGAAAAATTCAAAGTTTTGTAAACAGGAAATTTTTAAAAATGACTACATTATTGATATTCAGGTTAAGACCGAAGTGTTGACTACTGGGCTGGTGATACCCTCGGGAACAAAACGTCCACCAGCAAGAAAGACAGAAAAATAATAGATGTAGAATTTATGAACTAGAGCTATTTAGACAAAATGTACATCAAACGAAGATCTCGGTTGTTTCGTGATTTAAACATTGCGGGCTGATCTTAAACCACAACTTCGCATTAATTAAGGTTTGTAGAATTGGATTACAATCGAATTGAATTATTGATTTATTAAAACATGGAGATGTAATATGACTGTCAAGGACACAGCGCAGTAACAAAAACCAAAAGATAGTAATGCTTATATTAAGCTGTCAAATATGTGAATCAATTTAAATGATAAAAATAATGACTTTTTAATTACTGAAACATTGAACAAAAAACAGTCATGACAGAAGAATACCACATGATTACAGGTCCCTTGGGATAGGTATGTCAAAATGTTACTCGAGAGGCTATAACTTGTTTAAGAGCCCCGATAGTAGATCACCATAAGAACAAACTAAGAATCGTTTTGCATGGCTGAGCTCCCAAAATGTCTAATACATGTAAAATAAACAGCCTAAGAAAAAAAACACAAAAAGTTGTATGACTATGAGCATATTATCTTAAACCCTTATACATGAAAATTGAATATATTAAAATTGAATATTTTCATAAAAATAAAATTGTAAAAATTCTCAGATTATAGTAAATATATCCAACATTAACTTCATATCTTAACTGTATATGTCTTTGCAGTTTGAAGATGATAAAACATAGCATCAATCAAGTGTTATTTATACCAGAATAAGTAATTGAAAAATTCAAATATAAAACATATTCAACGAATGACATAATAACACATTAATTCCAGAATGCTCGTACATGATTGAGGTAGCGCATGAGTCAATAATAAGTGTTGTGCGGTCACGAGTGAATTTTTTTTCGATATTTTAATTCTTTGATTACTTCTTTTTATTACATTGATAATGGGCCTTTTAATAATATTAAAGTAGAAAGAGTGCTACATGTGAATTAGGATCTACCTACCCTTCCGGAGCACCTGAGATCACTTCAAGTTTTTGTTGGAGTTCGTGTTGCTCAGTCTTTAGTTTTCTTATGTTGTTTCTTGTGTACTATTATTTATCTATTTGTCTTTTTCATTTTAAGCCATAGCGTTGTCAGTTTGTTTTCGATTTATGAGGTTGACTGTTCCTCTTGTATCTTTCGCCCCTCTTTAAGGAACTATATTTCTTACTACGCATTCGCCATTTGTTTTTATTTCACTGGGTAATCAGATTCACAATAATGCATCGCAGCCAATGTAATTATTTCATTTATTGATAAACAATTTGGCGAATGAATGTTCAAAAATAAGTGTTAATAATGGTCATTAAATCAAGTGTACGATACGAGTACATTGAACTTTAATTCAAATGAAGTACTTGTCCTGCTTAATTATCAAGTTAAGTCTAATAATGATAACAATGTCATGACACAGAAGGTGCTTTAATGACATGACACAAAAATCATGTCAATACAGCTGCCAACAATCAAAAACTAATTAAAACTTTATTCGAACAGGTGACTGATAAAGATAAGAACCATAAAATAATATTAACTTAACCTTCAACTAGTAATTTTGTGATCATTTATGCAAAGTTATAGTGGGAGGTGATTGCAATTTATATAAACCACTAGAAATAACTAGCAAAACAATAATTACCAGACTATAATCAAATCTGGGTATCACGAAAAGGAATGGAATGAAATACACACCCGATGGTCAGTAGATGAATGCATAACTTTTACTATAGAGGAAGAGTATATGGTTACCATTCAAAATTTAAAAATGCATCAGGTATGATTTATTTAATGTATTCTTGTGTAAATGTGCATGATAATATTCATTTTAAGTAGAGGTTCCAGTGGAGCAAAGGGGGTTGATATATGATTATATTATATGATGATGACGATGTAATACCAAGACATCAGTATATAGTCTGTTAAAAATTTATTTTATTCAGCCTTGACTGATGTATAGAGGTGATGATTTAATTAAAAATCTAAACCACTAAAAATAACTAGCAAAATAGCCAAATCTCCAAAATGAAACCAAAACTGGACTTTGGTCTTTTTCTTTGCAAATTTTTCTATAATGTATATATTATTTATGTATTATTGTCAGTTTGTTTATTTTCTTTGGTTACATCTTCTGACATCGGACTCGGACTTTTCTTGAACTGAATTTTAATATGCGTATTGTTATGCGTTTACTTTTCTACATTGACTAGATGTATAGGGGGAGGGTTGAGATCTCATAAACATGTTTAACCCACCGCATTTTTGCGCCTGTCCCAAGTAAGGAGCCTCTGGCCTTTGTAAGTCTTGTATTATTTTAATTTTAGTTTCTTGTGTACAATTTGGAGTTCAGTATGGCGTTCATTATCACTGAACTAGTATATATTTTTAGGGGCCAGCTGAAGGACGCCTCCGGGTGTGGGATTTTCTCGCTACATTGAAGACCTGCTGGTGACCTTCGGCTGTTGTTTTATCTATGGTCGGGTTGTTGTCTCTTTGACACATTTCTCATTTCCATTCTCAATTTTATATTCAAAGTTTCCATAGTCTTTAGTGATTTTGATAAAATAACAAAAATATAAAACGCCAGTATGAATTCACACATTCTAAAAAAAATAAGATACATAAATAAGCATCTTGTAAAGCTCAATAATAACATAATCGTTTATTTGTTATACTGTAATTTGGGACAAAGGGACCATTTGACAGTTTTTCTGCGTACATGTGTTTCTTCTTAAAGTTAATTTAAAATCATATCCGTAAGAGTTACTGGGTGATAAGTTTTCATTTGTTTTTCGGGTATAATGTGGAAACAATTGATATTTATATGTGTAAAAGTCTTTCTCGCTGGTTCTAACAAAAAATATTCAATACCATCTTCACCATGTTTTATATCTGCTTTTACCTTTTCAGGAACAACTGATGTACAGTAATTATAGTTCGATTAAAGCGGCAGACATGAATCAACAAATACCAACAGTTATCTATATACTTGTTCTTATTATTCCCGGTGTGATAGGTAATTCCACTGCTTTGTTCATATTTACAAAGTTCTACAAAGAATCAACGTATAGAGTATTTGTCCGCAGCTTGTCTCTTGTAGATTTGGTGGTTTGTATGACACACATGCCACTTGAGATAATGTACTTATTAAAACTTTCCTGGTTTTATAACGAGGCTGCCTGCAAGACATATCGTTATTTTGATTATTGTTTGAATTATTTGTCAATTGTATTAATAGTTTTAATTGCAATTGAACGTTATATGAAAATTTGTAAACCTTTGTCGAAGTGGCAGATCTCAGCAAAACTATCCGATAAACTGTCAGTTTTTGGTATTTTGATTTCAGCTGTAGCCGCTTTACCTCGAATCTTTACAAATGGAAATCACGTGATAGTAGTTGAAAACGTCACGTTGATAGCTTGTGGTGTTGAACACCAGGACCAATATGAAACTGTCAGCTTTGTGATATATTTTTCTATTGTTGGATTAACTTATGTTTCAGTCACTGTTTTTCTAACGTTTGCATATAGTTCGATCATCAAAACCATTTTTCAGAGACAAAATAATTTGTTTCGAGGACAGCATTCCATACATTTATCTACAATCGTGACCAATATTAGACGGTTATCGGACCAAAACAATGAACAAGATACTTCTTTAGATCAAGAAATCATTCAAGCCAAAAGAACTTCCGTGCGAACAACTAAAACTTTATTTATCATAACAGTTACGTTCGTCTTAGCAAATGCGCCGTTTGTGATATTGTCTTTCGTCGTTGGCCTGGACTCGTCAATTTCAGCGAACTTGAAGAACCCTAAACTTTCATTGTATCAAATAGGATTGAGATTATACATGGTGAACAACGTAATCAATCCAATAGTTTACGGGTTGACAGACACTAGATTTCAACGTGCTGGTCGTTATATTTATCAGAATTGCAATTGTAAAAATGGAATTGTTCACGCAAATTCTTCAATATCATAATATAATGTTTATTTATAAAAAAATTAACAAAAAAATACAATGAATTAGATATTTTTATAATTCTCTTTAGGAATATCAGTAATATGATTTCACAGTCAAAAATAAAAAATAAAAAAACTGCGAAAGAAATTCAAAACGAAAAGTCCGTATACAAATGACATAATCAAAAGCTCAAACACATCAAACGAACGGATAACAACTGTCATATTCCTGACTTGCTACAGGCATGTTGAAAATGGTAGGTTAAATCTGGTTTTATAGCTAGCAAAACCTCTCGCTTGTCGCATAAAATTCCATTATATTGACAACAATGTGTGCACAAAACAAGCAGATATACTAGATTTAGGTAAAAGTGTCGTAAATTCGGACACAACAGTCAAGATAGTGTTTTAATGTTTGTCACTATGAAAAAACCCAAAGAAAACAAAAAAAGGCACACCAGCCAAAACGAGGGATAAAAACACAAAAATGTACCATAGCACACTAACACAATGACATATATAAGTACCGCGCCACGTCAATTAACATCACCAAAGATAGACAAAACAGTAAAATTAATTATATACTCAGACAAAAAAAAGAACACTAGAATATGTTATTTTAAAAGATGATAAGCAACCTCAGTACCTAAAATGTATACTTCAAACCATCGTGTATTATTTTGGAAGTTGATACGGAATATTTATCAACAAGGTCTTAGTATCTTCCTAAGATATATTTGTTTAGAAAAAGGACGAAATGTTATAACCCTGCTTCATCAATATATAGCTCAGACACTGGTGACGTTCTATGTAGCAGTTGCAAACTCTTGAATATGGAATGGAATGGGAAATGTATGTCCCTTATGCAGGTGAAGTCGGTATATTGCTACTAAGGAGAGAAAAAATTATTATTTCAAAATTAAAATCGTCTCGTTTGTCAAAGATTCCGGTACTGAGAAGATCGCTGATGTCAATTTGAAGTACAAGTCTTAAAATGAGATAGAGGAAGCTGCATATGATGTTTCTTTAACTTCTAGTTCTGAAGTTTATATTTATGGAACCCAATCCGAAAAAGGTTAGATTGTTAATAGAGAGAACACCATTAATATATCTGAATGTGAAATTAAATTGTCTGCCTTCTTTGGTCTTCTTGTTTTTGACAAGTGTCTACAGGAACTCTGACTCATATGAAATTAAGAATTTTCAATTTCACATGTACAAATGTAGACCGTTTATATACAGGGTTGAAAAATTAAAAGTTTTGATTAAACTAATTTCAGAAAAATATTAAGATTTAAATTTATCCTAAAGTTCTTCAGAGTATTTTTTTAGAACCTACATATATTTAATATCACTACGATATTCGATAATATCAAATTATAACATGTCATTTTTCATATCGCATGTATTATCAGCCCTAGGTTCAATATCAGCCCAAGAGCCGCATGGTTCGAGGGCTGATATTGACAGAAGGCTGTTAATAATGCGATATGAAAATTGACATGTTGTGATCTTTTTATCATATGCTTTAACCATGAAGAAAAAACAGAATCATTTATTGCTCCTTTTAAGTGGTTCCCAAAAAGAAGTTCAAAGAGCGAAAAGTTCACTGACGTCGGACCCCAAATTTAGTACAATCCATGTAAAATCTTTCTATCATATGAATCAACATAGACGGAGAACATTTTGATATGGACGAATCGACAAAAAAAATATTTCAACAATATGCATAATGAACATTTTGGAAAAGTTAACTGTTTTATCAGGCCTATCAGTTGTACCTAGTGGGTAAAAAAGCTTTGCCGTAGGGATTATTTTATGAAGGAAAATAGGGGGGACGGTATTGTCACCCTATCCCAACTTTGGACCTCAATGAAAAAAGTTCTGTAACATTACCCACTTGAGTCTTTGGGCCCAGGCAACCTTTGGTAAGTGCTTATCTATTGTACCTAGTGGGCAAAAAAGCTTTGCCGTAGGGGAAATTTTATGAAGGAAAGAAGGTGGATGGTAGGGTCACCCTACATCAACTTGCACCTCAAATAAAAAGGTTCCGTAATTAACTTTACACACCTGGGTCTTTGTTCCCAGGCAATCTAGGGCAAGTGCCTTTCATTTGCACCAAGTGAGCAAAAAAAGCTTTGCCGTCGGGAAAATTTTATGATGGAAAGAAGGTGGTTGGTAGGGTCACCCTGCCCCATACGGGTCTTTGCCGTAGGGGAATATTTACGGATTATATAGTTATTTTACATAGGCTTGAATCTAAATAAATTTTTGTTTAGATTAACCAAAATATTTATGTCAAATCGTTTTCGTTCTATTTGACGTGTGTAATTCTTACACTTACTGCTTTTCTTATCGAAATGTAATAAATAAATTACTAGAGTGACTATTTACTTTTGAATAATTACGTGAACTCGCTAATTCTTAGGCAGAAAGTGAATATAATGGTTATCAGCTTTACTTTTCAATAAGCTTGACGATCTAATTGTATCGTTACCTAGTTTAGTGTAACCTGATGTTATCAATTGTTATTATTATTATACAGACAATAACCCATCCCTTATCAGAGAGAAAGGAGAAAGGGTTACTTAGCTAAAAAGTTGTTTAGATTCCCGGCTTTAAAAAAAAGTTGTATTTTTAAAATACACGAATACATAATTAAACTTTGTCTGTGTTAAAATGGAATTACATTTCATCTTCCTACTGGAAAGTATTTGTCATCATATTTATTTATTTTTCATCATATTTATAAGTACGTTTTGTGTTATTGCAAGTCTTCGGTTTTAAGGCATGATCAGTTTGGCGCGTTTTTCTTATTGTTCGCTGGCTTATTGTTCGCTAGCTTGATGCATCTTATTGTTCGCTGGCTTATTGTTCGCTAGCTTGAGTCTGGTTGTATTTACATCAAAGATAGCCAGTTTTGTGTTCTGTAATATACTGTAACAGTTTAATTTTACATGTCCTGTAGCATCGTTACTTCTCAAAACATCTTCCGAACAATATCTGGACATCGGTGTCGTGGGCATGTACAATTGCCAAACCACACATGAACGTTCTTTAGTCTTCGTAGATCTATTCCAACTTGAAGTCTTTTTGAGTCTACGACAATCAGAACATGATATTTTATACCATTGAATATTGAAGCCATAGTCATGAAGATCGATTACTTGATTGGTGTTTCGTTAACGTAGCCGCAGAACAAAAACGCGAGAGCTACTTTTGAATATTTCTACAATTTTAAGTAGTTTTTCACTCACAAACACAATAATATTTTCAACATTTATTAAAATCTTTTTTTTTTACACTTTTTTACTTTTACGTTGTTTTAAAATATCAACTTGACTTGAATTTGGGACCCCGCTAACATGTTTAATCCCGCCACATTCAAAATGTATGTGCCTGTCCCAAGTCAGGAGCCTGTAATTCAGTGGTTGTCGTTTGTTTATGTGTTACATTTTTGTTTTTGTTCAATTTTTGTGCATAAATAAGGCCGTTAGTTTTCTTGTTTGAATTGTTTTACATTGTCATTTCAGGGCCTTTTATAACTGACTATGCAGTATGGGCTTTGCACATTGTTGAAGGCCGTACGATGACCTATAGTTGATAATTTCTGTGTTATTTTGGTCTCTTGTGGAGAGTTGTCTCTTTGACAATCATACCACATCTTCTTTTTTTATATTTACTAGAACACACCCGCGATATCACGGGTCCGTGACTGAATTAAAGTATATAACTATGCGCAAGTCTTATTTTAGTATTAGTATTGTCATCTCATAAAGTTATGCCGATTATAAGATACACAGTTTTTCTCTGCTTTCAAGTCTTTCTGTTTGAACCCGTCGAACTGAAACAATAATATTAATTATTTGGAAAACAAAAGGTACTGGAATGGAGTATTTTTTAATCAACAGCATTGTCCTATATAAGTTATAAATAAAGTTGAATTCTTTGCTTCGCTGTTTTACGTCATGCCCACTAACAAATTGAAAACTGTACCTATATACGCCTTATTTTTAGTCCAGATTTTTAGTATTCGTATTGTAATCTTAGAAAGTCTTACTGATTAAAATACTACAATAGGTAACAATTTGCCAATTTACTAGTGTCAACCCTGTGGTTATGACCCGTGTATATAGCATATTAATCCTGGGAGAAGACTTTATAATTTTGATTAACTTGTGTCTCATCCCTTTTGCACATTTACGCAAATAAAATATGTTTAAACTATTAATCCTGAACACAACGTTTGGTGGTGCGCCTGTCAGATGCGGAACGTACAGATAAGGTAATAGGTAACAGGTAAATATACTATTGGTATCGGTAGCGGACTCGACCCGGAACTTCTTAATTATTGGCAATATTAATTAATCAAAGAGCTGATAGCTCTGAAGTGGAAGAAGGTGAATAAAAGGTAACTTGAATTACCATAAAAGCAGCCCCACTTACCCAGGCTGCTTTGTTCCATTATCGTTAAAATGTATTTTTTTTCTTCAAACAAGAAAAGGTCATAAGTACATGGATTTCCCATCCGTACAATCATTTTTTATGTTCAGTTGACTATGAAAATTAGGTTAAATCTTTAATTTGGCAGTAATTAAGAAGATCATATCAAGAGGAACACATGTGTACTAAGTTTCAAGTTGATTGGATTTCAACTTCAGCAAAAACTACCTCGACCATAAACTTTATAACCAGAAGCAGGACGGACGGACAGACTAGAAAACATATTGCCCATAAATGGAGCATAAAAATAGTAAGACTTGTTACATACCTGCCAACTTTTGAAAGTTCCCATATGGGTTTTTAATGCACAACAACAAAATTAAAGGTTACAATTTTTAGCGATGTATTTTGCAAGATCTGGATTGTCTAGAAAAAGTGTCATATTTGTATGAACTTACATGACTTACATGCCTTTTCCTTAAGTCTGTTTGCATAATTCTAGTTATATATTAAATCGGTAGAAATATTATACATGAAGCTAGTAGAAGCTAGACTATTAGCCTAGTTGCACATATTGACTGTTGACTTCTACCCCATTATAAACAAATTTAATATATAAACTTCAATTTAATCCTTGAAAGGAGGTCTAAATTAATAAAATAATTTATAAATTTTAATTTTTTTATTTCTCCAAAATCATTTAAATTCATTTAATCAACATCCTTTTATGATTATTTGATTAAAATATTAATCATTTATAGTCTTTTTACCATTTACATTTTTAAAAGCAAAATAACTGAAAACAGGATAAAACAAAGGGAAGTAACAAAAAAGTATTTCAATATTCCCAATACACATCGTTTTGATAACACAACGGCAGTTACCCGGAGGTAAACATCGTTGATTACCAGTATGTTTGACACCCAAGCTGTCAAGTGAAGCCATATAATTATACATCTTCTTTGATGTTCAGGTAAAATTTAACACAGGTGTCAATTACACCCGTACAGTAGTAAGAAATGATCAAATATGGCGTCTGAAAAATTTCATACACGGGAGTTTTTTCTCCTAAATGGGAGGTTCACATGTATGTTACGAAGGGCATCTAATTCACATGACAAAGGAAACCCATGAATAAAGATAACACTTTATATATCCTTTTTATTTATATAAAAATAAAATCTTCTTGTCTGCAGGATTGCAAATTCGTTACTTCAAGGGCGAACTTGTAAACAGGGCGAGTTGTACCGATACCAAATTCACGCATGCGTAATACAAATATCTACAGTTAAAACATCCTGTTACAAGTAAACACATTACGTTCATGTGGATGAGATGAAATCTAATAATTTACATAAATAAAAGGGTCATATTTACGATAGTGATTGTTTTACAATCATAATTAACAAATTAAATGATTCAGATGCCTAATCATGTGTAAAAATCGGTGTCAGGAATCTAAGTTGTTTTGAAATTGTAATACACGAAATGAATGCGGCATACGGAGACTCAAAGCCAATGGTCGGCCCCTTAAGTCTTCAGAAAACTTGACGTCTTCTTCCACTAATTACGTGGAAAACAAAAGGGCCTGGAGTGGTGTAATTTTTTAATCTACACCTTTGTGCTATATTAGTTATATATAAAGTTGAATTCTGTGATTCGTCGTTTTTACGTGATGACGGCTGACAAATTGGACCTCGTAATTTTAGTATTATAGATATGAGTATACTAAATAAACATGTATATACCAAGCTAAGTCAGTTTATATCTGGTTTTTCGTCACAAAAGGCGGGGAGAGCTACTATGATAGATCAGGTTGACTGATAAGCTGTCTATATAAAGTAATGGGACAATGCATGGCATGAAGACATCACCAAATCATGCACCGTATTCCATACTCAAAAAGCCATCCAGAGCGTACCATATAGTCATCAACTACCCACCAACAGGCCGTGAGCTTTGGTTGGCTCTCAACTCAAATCCAAGAGCACAACAAAATAACAAAATATTATATTCAAACTGGGTGACCTGGGAGAAAAACATTGAAATTTTCCAAAGAAATACACAAACCCCTAAAAGGGCTTAACGCATGAGATCGATACAAAACAGAAGAAAAAAAGGTCTAACAAAAACACATACCGAATGTGGCAGGGTATTTTTACCTCGTTTTCAAACAATCAAAGTACTGAAGTACTGAACATCGAATGACTGTAAGTTCTTTTGGATTGTCACAAGCACTTGTCTCAGAAAAAAAATCACATCTCTATACCTGAAAGTGAAGTTAATGTACAGATATAATTTTTTTGAAACTCAGTACACATATTCTATATCATATGATCTTTTTAATTCTAATGCCAAATATAGAGTTCTGACCCTTAATTCCACGGTCCACTAGACATGGAAATGATAGTGCGAGTGGGGCATTTTTGTACTATGGACACATTCTTATTCAAATCCTTTATTAAAGAAGTCAGTAAATTTACTACAGATAATACTACATTTGTAAATTAGACGATCTAATCTAATTAAAAGGTATATCTCTGATTTCGTTATACTTATGTGTATGAGAAAATTAATATATATATTAATTTTAATCAGATTGTTGAACGAACTCGTTCAATCTTAGGATTTTATTTTTGTCAATTTTTCCGAACAGAGCGAGTCGAAAACAATTAAATAGACGTCTTTCAAGCCAAAGTTAATATGTTTGCTATACACACATATGTTTTATTAAACTTGGTAATCAATTATTAATCAAACAATTTATACAGTCCTAGATAATAAAAAATCATGAAATATTTGGTCTAGTAATAAAAAAATCACACAAAAAACAGTAGTTGTCGTTTGTTGATGTCGTTCTCGCTTCTCGTTTTTTAGCTCACCTGGCCCGAAAAAGTCAAGTGAGCTTTTCTCATATCTTGGCGTCCGTCGTCCGTCGTCGTCCGTCGTCGTAACTTTTACATAAATCTTCTCCTCTGAAACTACTGAGCCAAATTCAACCAAACTTGGCCACCATCATCATTGGGGTATCTAGTATAAAAAATGTGTCCGGTGACCTGGCCAACTAACCAAGATGGTCGCCGTGGCTAAAAATAGAACATAGGGGTAAAATGTAGATTTTGGCATCTCAGAAATCTCAGAAACCAAAGCATTAAGAGAAAATCTATCTATCTGCCCTGAAATTTTCAGATGAATCAGACAACCTGTTGTTAGGTTGCTGCCCCTGAATTGGTAATTTTAAGAAATTTTTGCAGCTTTTGGTTATTATCTTGAATATTATCATAGATAGAGATAAACTGTAAATAACAATGATGTAAAGCAAAGTAAGACCTACAAATAAGTCAACATGACCAAAATGGTCAATTGACCCCTTAAGAAGTTATTGCCCTTTATAGTCAATTTTTAACAATTTTCATAAATTTGTACATTTTTACAAAATGTTTTCCACTGAAACTACTAGGCTAAGTTCATTATAGATAGAGATAATTGTAAGCATCAAAAATGTTTAGTAAATTAAGATCTACGAACACATCACCATCACCAAAACACATAGACCAAGGTGAGCGACACAGGCTCTTTAGAGCCTCTAGTTATATATATAGTTTAGACCTTTGGTTTTCCCGTTTGAATGGTTTTAAACTAGTCATTTTGGGGGATCCTTATAACTTGCTATTCGGTGTGAGCCAAGGATTTGTGTTGAAGAGGGTACTTTAACCTATAATAGTTTCCCTTTATACACTGTGACTTGGATGGAGAGTTGTCTCATTGGAACTCATACCACATCTTCTTATATCTATATATTATTTCGATATGTTAAATTGGGGTCTGGAGCTGGCATGTCAGTTACTGCTAGTAGTTCTTTGTTACTTTATGAATCATATTCATTTTTTGTAGTTTCTTTTGTTTACTATTTTGTCATCGTACTCGGATTTCTGAGTTTTTCTGTGCATATTAATGTGTGTTTGTTTATTTTACATGAGCTAGATATAGTTGGATAGCGGGAGGGTTGAGATCTCACAAAGCATGTTTAGCTCCGCCGTATTTTTGCGCCTGTCCCAAGACAGGAGACTCTGACCTTTGTTATTTTTTTTATGTTTTTTTTATCTAAGTTAAGTGTGACGTCCATTTTCACATAACTAGTATATATTTTTATTTAGAGACCAGCTGCAGCCCGCCTCTGGTTGCGGGATTTTCTCGTTGTTTTTGAAGACTCATTGGTGGCCTTCGGCTGTGCTCTTTGATTAGGCTTTTGTTTCTTTGACATATTTTTTATTTCCATTCTCAATTTTATTGATTGATTGATTGATTGATTGGTTGATTGATTGATTGATTGATTGATTGATTGATTGATTGATTGATTGATTGATTGATCATTTTACTACAAGCAAAAGTCATGATCATTTGAGAATCCTTTATTTGTATTGTAGTGTTAATTTCACCAATGAAACTCTACATTAATTTTTGTCTTAATATTAAATTTCTGTGTAAACTCTAAAATTACCGTCTGATTATAATAAGACACGCAAGAATAAAAAAAAATATTTGGCCTTCAATGTCTCAACCTTTTTTAATGTGAGTAACTTCATTGTTCAGTTAGATTTCGATTTTGATGTTGTTCTTGCAAGTTTCCATAATAGATTTCCGGTAATTGTTCTGCATAAAACCCTATGGGAAAGCACATTGACTTAATTTTCCAAACGTTTATTGGAACCCAATTATTTGGCGAGGTGTTGCAACCTGTAATGTAAAGAAATTACAGCCGATTGCATTGAGTGTGTAGGCAAAGGAAGCATATCCTTGGTTAACTTGCTTGTATTATAAGGTTAGGTAAGCGACCCTCCTTTAAGAGTAGACTAGTTCGACAGATAACCAATCAATCTGTCTGTAGGACTAGGCTCCTTCTACAGGAGGGTGATATACCTTACCTAGTTACTTCATAGTTCAGCTAACAAACAAGCGATCCAACGATATTACCTTTGTCTAAACACACAATGTAATCGGCTGTAATGAAAATGCGGAGTTTGTGAGACCAGGCTCAAGCAGCCAGTCGGTAGCAGCCAGTTTTCAAATATATAAACACAAATATTGCATAAGCCTCAAACGTACTTCAAATGTTTTTATTAATATATAACCACTATATCATCAGTTTTTAATATATAATTAAGCAGTTAAAGACACTATTCAATGAATTTTAAAATTTCATTTCTGGTTCATTTAAGAATTGAATGCTTTTTTTGTTACTTCATTGAGGTGTAAAGCGTTTACCGAAATACATTTTGTATGAAACGCGGAAGCGCTTCATTCTGAAAATGTGCGCACGGTCAACGCTTTTACAACCCTATGAAGTTACAAAAAGAAGCATTCAATATTTATAATTACAATTTTTAGCTAGGATCATGAAAACACGATTTTTATCAAGTTTTTATTAAATTCACCTTTGCACTTTATTGTGGGACCTCGTGTCATCATGAATGATGAATTTCATTGTGTAATGCAATTGCGTAAGGAATTACATGAGATGTGCAGTTAGCCAATCAGAATAACGAATTATAATGAAACATACATCTTATGTAATTATTACATGTAGCTATATAAAGGCAAAATCAATCGCTTTCGATATATTACACAGCGTACTGCCCGCTTTACATTTTGAATAGTCAACACTTTGAGTGTTTATAGAATCGTAAATAATTATGATTTTTTTTAATGATGGCAAAATTGCACTATTGGGTGAAATAGCTTTCCTTATTATCGGCATCCTGTCAAATAGTTCATGAAAAGTAATGATAATTCTGCATTAAAAGAAAAGAAAGTTGCACTCGTGCTTTAACTTTTTTTGCCACACAAAACTGTTTTTACAAAACATTCTACCTCTGAACTAGTGGATTTCGCTTAAATATGACTGGACAAAAGGTTTATTTTTTGTATTCAAAGTATGGTTGGTAAGTAAATTATTTATTAGCTTAAAAAAGATAGATCCATGCTATAAATTAACTTGTAATTTTGATCAAGTAGACCCTAGATCTCTAGCTTACGTTCTCACCTAGTGCAGATAAAAGTATTGCTGCAGAATTTTTTTTATTAACTGTCCGGTAAGGGTTGGGTAGGGTATACGACCTCAACTTTAGACCTACTTTAGAAAAAAAAAACTAAGCAAAACAACACCCTGGATTTTTCTACTGTATACCCCAGCTACCCAGCTTCCCTTTGCACCTAGTGAGGACAATTTTTATTACATTTTCGGTAAGGGTGGGGTGTTCGACCCCATCTTTGGACCTATCTTTGAAAAAATATAAGCTAAACAGCAACCTTGATTGTTTTCTCCAGCAAACATCAGCTACCTAGCTCCCCTTTACACATTGTGCGGACAGAAGTATTTCCGTAGACATTTGTTTATTAAGTTTTATGTAATGATGGGGTAGGATGGGTAACTGAGGTCCACTTGAAAAAAAATTACAGGGACTCCAATGTGGTGTGGTCTATGCAGAACAATTACCGGAAATCTATGGAAGTTTGCAAAATAATTATAGTCTTTTTTTTATAATGTGATATGTAAAATGTTGGCAAATAATGAAAGCACGCTTCTCATTTAATAAACATAGAAATAAAGAGAAACCGTATGACAACCAATAACAATCTCCCAGAGACAAACTAACGTTCATTAAGGCAACTAGTATGATGGTCTGGATTCGGGGTTCTTAATTTCTGTATTCTTTGATATTTTAGGCCATATTTCTCTATTCTTTATACTTTTTGACAATTATTCTCTTATCATTACATTTTAACACCATTATTCTAGCTATATTATTTATTTCTTAGTCCATTGTCTCCATTATTTATATTTTTTGTCCACTGTTCTCAATTCCACAATCCCCCATCAACGGCCTCTAGTTAATGTCACCTTATAGTCTTCACAAATAAGCAAAATTAACACCTTATAGGCTCTAATGGCAAACCAATCGAAGGCTTTAATATCCCAGTTTGAATTGTGAAATTGCGGAAATTTTTAAAATTTGATCAAGAAAAATACATTATCGTCCTCATAGTTCGTAAAACACTGGCAGATGGACCTAATAATCTTGGATCGACCTTTCAAAACTTTAAAGTAATAAAGTTCACGCACCCTTATTGTTTAGATTGATAAAGACTTTTGCATCCGACGCGTTATCTTCGATTAAAGTAGTATTGATCTGACAACCGCTGTGCATGTATACTTTAACGACCTTTAAATGAATGACAAATGACAACATTGTCATTTTTTGAATGACAATTAAACAGTGTGGGGAAAGATAAATTGGTCCGTGTATATCTGCGTCCATTCGTTTTTCGTTTTGAAATGTCAAAAACAAAAAACAAAAACGAAAGTGTTTTCATTTTTCGTTTTTGATTTCATAAAAACCAAAATGAAAAACGAAAGTGTTTTCATTTTTCGTTTTTGATTTCTTTAAAACCAAAATGCGTCCGTGTATATCTGCGTCCATTCGTTTTTCGTTTTGAAATATCAAAAACAAAAAACAAAAAACGAAAGTGTTTTCATTTTTCGTTTTTGATTTCATAAAAACCAAAATAAAAAACGAAAGTGTTTCATTTTTCGTTTTTGATTTCTTAAAAACCAAAATGAAAAACAAAAGTGTTTTCGTTTTTCGTTTTTGATTTCAAAAACAAAAAACGAAAAACAAAAGTATTTTCATTTTTCAATTTTGATTTCTCAAAAACTAAAATCGAAAAATGAAAGTGTTTTCATTTTTCATTTTTGATTTCACAAAAACAAAAAACGAAAAACGAAAGTGTATCTATGTTATCTTTTCAACACAGTTTAATTGTCATTCAAAAAATGACAATGTTGTCATTTGTCATTCATTTAAAGGTCGTTAAAGTATACATGCACAGCGGTTGTCAGATCAATACTACTTTAATCGAAGATAATATCGACGGATGCAAAAGTCTTTATCAATCTAAACAATAAGGGTGCGTGATCTTTTCTTTTAAGTTTGGAGAGGTTAATCTAAGATGATAATATTGTAGCGTAACTAGCCTCTTTTACAAATAAAGCAAACTATATATTGTTGGCGAGGGAAGGGCTCAAGGACTCCAGAAGAACTGGAAAAAATGATACAAAATCTTTCACACCCTTTCTTAATCTAAAGCGCAAGTTTTAATTTATCTGTTTTATTATGTTCTGGTCTCGGAGCAAAATATATAGATACAGTGTAAGACTTTTAGTATTTACATGTATGAACAATATCAAAAGACATATGTAGGATGATGAAAAAAATAATGTAATCCACAAAGTCAAGCGTGTGGCTATTGTTAGTTTAAACATATTTATTAATAGTGGATTGGAAATTTTCTCACCGGAACGGGGATCGAACCAGGAACTTATGTTTTTGTATAGTCCGATGCACTAACCTATGTTACTTTTGTATAATGAGGATCAATGGTCTAGTTCCTCGTTGAAGACCCTCCAGCTCCTTTCAAGATGAAGAACAGGCATAAAAGCCCTGTTCATTAATAATTTGTATTTTTTCTATATATTGTGTGCGATTTTGTCCCGTGTACATTTACTCCACATCTCTTTATTTTCTATTTCGGACCTGGACACGGCTCAATGCTAGTTTAGACCTCCAATGTTAAAGGTCCTATGTTTTTTTTTTAAATTATTTGATGCCGTGGGATTGGGATTTTTAGCTTTAATGTAAACCATGTCAGGTTTTTAACTTGTATTTACAGCAAAGATAGCCAGTTTTGTGTTCTGTAATATACTGTAACAGTTTAATTTTACTTGTCCGGTCGCATCGGAACTTCTCAAAACATCTTCCGAACAATATCTGGACGTCGGTTTCGTGGGCATGTACAATTGCTAAACCACACATGAACGTTCTTTAGTCTTCGTAGATCTATTCCAACTTGAAGTCTTTTTGAGTCTACGACAAGCAAAATATGATATTTTATACCATTAAATATTGAAGCCAGAGTCATGAAGATCGATTACTTGATTGATTTTCCGTTAACGTAGCCGCAGAACAAAAACGCGAGAGCTACTTTTGAATATTTCTACAATTTTAAGTAGTTTTCCACTCACAAACACAATAATATTTTCAACATTTATTAAAATATTTTTTTTTTTACACTTTTTAACTTTTATGTTGTTTTAAAATATCAATTTGACTTGAATTTGGGACCCCGCTAACATGTTTAACCCCGCCACATTCAAAATGTATGTGCCTGTCCCAAGTCAGGAGCCTGTTATTCAGTGGTTGTCGTTTGTTTATGTGTTACATTTTTGTTTTTTGTTCAATTTTTGTGCATAAATAAGTTAGTTTTCTTGTTTGAATTGTTTTACATTGTCATTTCGGGGCCTTTTATATCTGACTATGCGGTATGGACTTTGCTCATTGTTGAAGGCCGTACGATGACCTATAGTTGATAATTTCTGTGTTATGTTGGTGTCTTGTGGAGAGTTGTCTCATTGACAATCATACCACATCTTCTTTTTTATAGTTATATGAGTATATTAAATAAACATGTATATACCAAGCTATGTCAGTTTATATCTTGTTTTTCGTCTGACTATACAAAAGGCGAGGAGAGCTATTTGATAGATCAGGTTGACTGATAAGCTGTCTATATAAAGTAATGGGACAATGCATGGCATGAAGACATCACCAAATCACCGTATGAAATACTCAAAAAGACATCCAGAGCTTACCATATAGTCATCAACTACCCACCAACAGGCCGTGAGCTTTGGTTGGCTCTTAACTCAAATCCAAGAGCACAGCAAAATGTCAAAATATTCTATTCAAACTGGGTGACCTGGGAGAAAAACATTGAAATTTTCCAAAGAAACACACACACCTCTCAACTTTTAATAAGGAGATTTGGTATTAATGCAAATGAGTCAACTATCCAACAAAGTTCGAATGTAGTGGATGTAAGCAATTATATATAGGCAACCATATAATCTTCAACAATGAGAAAAAACATACGGTATTGTCGGCTACAATAGTCCATGAATTGAAAAATATGAAACAGTTCAATTGAGAAAAAATAACAGCCTATTTTAAAACAACGTGAATTACGAAAAACACATATAAAAGACATCAACAAACGAAAACCATTGAACTACATGCTCCTGAGTTGGAGCAGGCACATGCAATATATTGTGGCGTTTAACATGCTTGTAAACAGCCGGGATAGTTTTGTTATAGCACAGCATAAGAACAAACTATACAAATCAGTGGAAAAGGGCTTAACGTATGAGATCGATACAAAACAGAAGGAAAAAAAAAGGTCTAACAAAAACACATACCAAATGTGGCAGGGTATTTTTACCTCGTTTTCAAACAATCAAAGTACTGAAGTACTGAACATCGAATGACTGCAAGTTCTTTTGGATTGTCACAAGCACTTGTCTCAGAAAAAAAATCACATCTCTATACTTGAAAGTGAAGTTAATGTACAGATATATTTTTTTTTAAACTCAGTACACATATTCTATATCATATGATCTTTTTAATTTCAATGCCAAATATAGAGTTCTGACCCTCAATTCCACGGTCCACTAGACATGGAAAATGATAGTGCGAGTGGGGCATTTATGTGGTATGGACACATTCTTATTCAAATCCTTTATTAAAGAAGTCAGTAAATTTACTACAGATAACACTACATCTGTAAATTAGACGAACTAATCTAATCAAAATGTATATCTCTAATTTCGTAATACTTATGTGTAAGAGAAAATTAATATATATATATTAATTTTAATAAGATTGTTGAACGAACGCGTTCAATCTTAGGATTTTATTCTTGTCAATTTTTCCGACCGAGCAGAGCGAGTCGAAAACAATTAAATAGACGTCTTTCAAGCCAAAGTTAATATGTTTGCTATACACACATATGATTTTATTAAACTTGGTTATCAATTGTTAATCAAAAATACAGTCCTAGATAATCAAAAATCATGAAATATTTGGTCTAGTAATAAAAAAATCACACAAAAAACAGTAGTTGTCGTTTTTTGATGTCGTTCTCGCTTCTCGTTTTTTAGCTCACCTGGCCCGAAGTGTCGAGTGAGCTTTTCTTATATCTTGGCGTCCGTCGTCCGTCGTCGTAACTTTTACAAAAATCTCTCCTCTGAAACTACTGAGCCAAATTCAACCAAACTTAGCCACCATCATCATTGGGATATCTAGTATAACAAATGTGTCCGGTGACCTGGCCAACTAGCCAAGATGGTCGCCATGGATAAAAATAGAACATAGGAGTAAAATGAAGATTTGGGCTTATATCTCAGAAATCAAAGCATTAAGAGCAAATCTGAAATGAGAAAAATTGTTTATTAGGTCATTATCTATCTGCCCTGAAATTTTCAGATGCATCAGACAACTTGTTGTTATGTTGCTGCCCCTGAATTGGTAATTTAAAGAAAATTTTGCAGCTTTTGGTTATTTTCATGAATATTATTATAGATAGAGATAAACTGTAAACATCAATAATGTACAGCAAAGTAAGACGGTCCGTGTAACACTTATCAATTCAAAGTTTTAAAACGTTTTGAAATTTTGGATTTTTGGAATTTTGATCAAAGTTTTAAAATATCAAAGTTTCAAATTGTGTAAAAGTTTTGAAATTTTGAAATTTTAACCAAATTATTAAAATATTAAAATTCTAAATATTGTTTTAAATTTGATAGTTTAGGATTTTGATCAAACTTCTAAAATATTAAACCTAACGTGCAATGTTGATCATTTCACTTTTTGAAAGTTTGATTTTTTAAATTTTTGATTAAAATATCAAACATAGAAAAGGGGCAAAAAGAGGGGTACCTGTAAAATGCGTAACGAAATAAAAGCGGAACGAAACGAAACAATATGAATTGAAAACATACTGATACTTAAAGTTAATGTATGAAATAAAACCGCAGACAGACAGTTGTAAGCGGTGAAAAATTGGATGAAAAAATAAATATTTCTCAAAAGAAGAGAATTCATTTCAAAACAAGACGTACGGATCTGATATTGGTCATTTCACTTGCTGGTTTTCCTAGCACCCATATTTTAGGAGAAACAGGAGTAACAGTAAAAACCGAACAACTCGCAGTAGGTCAAATAGTATGTTTAGGTTAAGCATGTATATATATTTTCTACTGAACTCTTAGCAATAGAAAGGCTCAATACACGGTGTATTATCTCTTTTGATTTCAATTTTTTTCTGTTTTGCTCTACGACTTCTTACTTTCTGCAATCATGTTGGCTGAAGAATATATCATTTAATCTGTTCTTTGTAAGTTGTTGGCCATTAATATTCAGCTTTGAGCGTTCCCTAAGAAGGTCGATCCAGAAAAGCGCTTCGGTCGTAACTTTTAACGTTATGTTTTCATTTTTCATAGTTTGTATCAGTGGCGGATGCTGGAATTTTCGAAAGGGGGGTGCTAGCCCAGGGCAAAGGGGGGTGCAAAACATATGTCCCGATTCAAATGCATTGATCGGCCAAAATAAAGGGGGGGGGGTGCGCACCCCCGGAACCCCCCCTCTGGATCCGCCACTGTGTATGACGATCATAATTATATTGCCTTGTATCAATGATTTCAGTTAAAGGGGCACTAGCTACGAGATATATAAAAAACTAAAGTAAGATTTTTTTTGTTCAATCAATAATGAAAGTGAAATAGTGAAATAATAATTCGCTTTTAGCAGCCAAAATGGTTCAATTTTATCAAATTAAGAGAAGAAACATTGATAATTACTCATTCACTTGCAAGTGAAATAGTCGACCTCATTAAATCTGTATTCATGTGAACTTCAATTTAACCCCTTGCTATAGATTGACAACGCATGCATTGTACGTGTACTGGTTATTTAAAGAAAAAGAATGTCAACAATGAAAGTGAAACTACAGTAAATCATTTGATTACTGATTCGATCCATATAAAATCATTCTTATACGGTTAAAACAATGAGAAATATATATTTTTAATCAATAAAATAAACTCAAACAGACCTAAAAAAAATCCAATTGCACGTGTTGATTTAATCTATTCATATCTTTATTCATGTTTACATCGCTTATATGGTCATCTGAGGTCAAATCGATAGTTAATTAGATGGCGTCTGGACTGAAATACACACGAAACGAACCTACATATTATGTACTCCATGCTCTTTAAACTGTTGATTTTAGACTTTTGGTAGTTTGTATAAATGTTTTACATTATTATAAATCAAATATGAGAATTTGAGTCAAATCAATGACCACGAACTTGACAGCTAGTGCCCCTTTAATATTTTTTGGTACGGTAGGAATACTGAATGCATGGTGTCCCAATGAAGGTTGTGCTAGTCAACAATGTAAGAGGTTTTTGATATATTTATCTTATTTACGCTGAAATTAAGAGTACTCAGACCAAATATTAGTAGATTGGAGCCAAGATACTGTTACAAGGTATCTACATAAACTCATCATAGATGCATACCGGGATATATTATTTTGCCGGTTAATTTTTGCGCCAGACGCACGTTTCGTCTACAAAAGACTTATCAGTGGTGCTCGATTCAAATAAAGTCAAATAAAATTAAAAAGGCCAAATAAACTAAACGTTTATATCAAACTTATAGCTCTGGTTTTGTAAAAGTTGAAACCATTCATATCTATAATACTAAAATTACGAGGTCCAATTTGTCAGCCGTCATCACGTAAAAACGACGAATCACAGAATTCAACTTTATATATAACTAATATAGTACAAAGGTGTAGATTAAAAATTACACCACTCCAGGCCCTTTTGTTTTCCACGTAATTAATTACCGTATCACCATGGTGATACGGTCTGATTACTATATAATAGTCAGATGCTAGACGTCAGGTTCGGGTAAATCTGTTAATGGTATTTCATTGGTTATAAATACTATTTAATGGCTGCTTCGTGGCTGTTTCCGGAATGATTATGGGCGAAATGAAGCTCATATTAACGTCTGATTGGCTATTAATGAGTGGTATGCATTATGTGTCAACGCGTCCGTATGTGCTGTCGGATAAAAATCATGATAGTAGGTCATCGGTATATATTGTAATGAAGTGTTCATTTGCTATCGTAAAGAGCTATAATGTTTATTAACGAAGCACTGTCAATTTAGTGCAATCAATTAAATCAATACAATTCTGTGATAATAAAATCATGTTATCTTGAAATTATGTTGCAATTTTTGTACGAGGCTGTATATTTATGTATGATTGATCTACTTTAAAAATAGAACAGTAATACACACAATCTACACTTTAAACTGTGTATTAAAACGATTGAATGATTG
Organism: Mytilus galloprovincialis; assembly: GCF_965363235.1. Classification (NCBI taxonomy): domain Eukaryota; kingdom Metazoa; phylum Mollusca; class Bivalvia; order Mytilida; family Mytilidae; genus Mytilus; species Mytilus galloprovincialis. Next base: position 37,454,046 of record NC_134850.1, on the reverse strand, counting down.
ATACTTTAGTGTTAGTTTTCTTCGTAAGCATATATTTTAAGTAATAAATACACAAAACGTATGCACTAAGTATAAAAATAATAACCATTTATTTTTCATTGCTTGTACATATTGATTAGAAAATATTAAAACCACGGAATTTACCGGAGATGTCATTTCGTTTCCCGCGCTTTCATCGCTTCATTGATTTTTGGTGTAAATAAACAAAACCATAAAAACAACTGACTGATTATAGTGCCTAACAAGATTTTGTGAGGTAGACCATGGAAGTATTATATTGTCAATATAATACTTCCATGGGTAGACGAAATTGACTTTAAAACGATCGTATTGACTTTTGATGTGCAGAAATAGGCAGATCGGACATATTTTGACTTTAGTTACTTACTTCTTAAGTTTGGGATTAATTGTAATCAACATATTCCAATGAGACTGAAAAATGCTTTTTTTTATTATGATAAATAATAATTTTACCTGCCGTAGTCGTGCGTAAAATATATTTCGGTATTTCTCTTACGAAAATGACTTGTTTAATGGAACAAAACGTATTATTTGTAAACTTTCTCTTTACTCTTCACAATAGGCTTTTAAAAAATAACCTTTCCAACTGTATATTCCGAAAATTTTGTGAAAATCGAATAAGTGGCAATTCTTACCTTTCATACCTTAACTTTCATTGATAAAACATAATATTGACTCGTCCAGTGTCCAGTTTGAAGGTATTTTAGTTACCGGTCACATTCATGCACGTTCTAATTAATCAATAGTCATGTATGAAAAGCATAAACAAGTTTAAAGGTAAACTAATAACAACTTAATCCAATCAAATTGCCTACGATTCAATAACAATGACCAGTCCACATCATAAAAATGTATAGGGGTAAACTGGGTAGGGAGAAAATGTCAGATATATTAAGTTCATTATTTTGCAATAACGAGTAAACATTTGTTAACCAATAGATTTGTTATAATTTCATAATCATGTCTTTATGTATTGGTATAGTTTTTGGATCTTTCATTAGCGTATTTAAGGCTGTAGAAAGTTTGGCCTTCAAAAGTCAACATAATCATTGACTTTATAAAGAAAATTCGCCTTTTTAAAACATTGAATGTTTCACAAATAATACGCGACAACAAAGCAAAATCATTTCTTAAAACACTGCAAAAAAAATAATTCTGATTGATGCAGTGGTATTGTCATAAATTGCACTGGAGTGAACAGTGGTACATCAAACGTCGAATTCCCTCACACAATGTTATCACACACTATAGAAGAATACAAAACTCACAAGGTGAGCAATATGGTTTCTTGTGTGCAAAGAAGCCTTCACCAAGCATCACGGTATAGTTATCGACAAGGGTTACAGTGATCTATAGTGTCAGCTTTTGCAAGTTTACTGTTGACATCCCATGCTTTGTATTGTGCATTCTATTATCACTGAGAAACAATTATGAGTTACCAAGCTTGACAATGCATGGTAATAAAAAATCAAAGCTAAGTGTACAGAAAAAATAAGAAAAAAATGTCCTTAGGTGAACGACTTTATATCGAACATAGCTGGATACAGTTGTATATCTAGGCTAACCCCCTCTAGCTGAACGTCCTCGACTATAGAGGGATCCGACTATAGATGATATTATTATTGAAGGCAGCAAATTATATGATCGCATCTTATTTCCTTCAAACCCAAAATACTTGCAACACAGCGAGCTCCCAAAAGATGTTCGCTTGTGGGGTAGACAATTTGATGTATACTCATACATGATGATTCTTTTGAGTTGTCAGAGGCGGATTTAGAGGGCGGTCCAGGAGCCCCCCCCCCCCCTTTTCTGGGAAAATTTGGTAGTTGGACCTGGGACTATTATAGTATAAGCAGTCATTGTCCATTGATATATCAACAGCACTGAGAACTGCATTTGATATGTCTGATTTCAATTTATTCACATCATCAAGTCTTACAATTAGTACATTTTTTCGTGATGATATAATTACCATTTGGTTAATTATGTAGGGAATCACTGAAGCATGACGGGAGAAGTCTCCCCCCTTAATTGTCCCAGCTGACCTGAGAATCTGTCCCTCTTCAACCATTGACGTGTGGCATCAGCAGAGGCGGATTTAGGCCCCCCCCCCCTTTTTGGGAAAAAATTTGTTTGCTTATATAGGAAATCACTGAAGCATGACTAAAGTTAGCCCCTTCTACTATAAATTAGATCACAAAGTTCCCCCCAAAATTTACTCTCAAAGTCCACATGTTAAAAAATGGCTTCTGTGTTATGACGTCGCAGGAAGGTGTCCCAGAAAAATAATAAAATAGCCTTGCCAGACGTCAGTCCAAAGAAGGCGTCCCAGAAAAAAAAATTAAAATAGCCTTGCCAGACGTCATAATTATTTGACTAGGAACATTTGTGATGTACATTTAGTAATGGCAAACATGTACATTTTATAGCAATAAGGTGTATTCAAAGCACAATAATTAATAATAAATCAACTCAGATGGAATTTTCATCAGTGGATGGAATTTTCATCAGTGGATGGAAGCATACTGATAAGTCAATTAAATCAGGAGATTAATCATTGTTTTAGAAGTCAAGAATTTTTATATTTTACTTATTTGGGTAGATACATGTAACATAACATTTATTTTGTCTTAATACCTGTACGCTCAGCATTCTTCATGAAAACTATCACACTGATTTTAAATCATTTTAGGAAAGCACTGTGTAAGCAAACATTTTAGTAGGCAAACAGTCTTTAGGCTGACTGTAATAGTCTGTATATTATCCGGAAAGCTTTGTTCTTGTCAACTTCATATTCAAACATTTTAATAGATGTCTCCCCAATTTGGTGTATTTCTTTTATCTTAAATTTTTGCATTTCAAAGTCATGTTCATTTATTTTTCGACCCAGCCCAGAAACATGCGGTTACCTTTAATATGGCTGATTAAGGGAAAGGTGACCTGGCTCACCTCTAACAAAGGCTATATTTATTGTCAATGCAGACATTTAACCTGTTCAACACCAAATGCTGTCAAGTTTGGGCCCCTGGCCATGGCTCTTCTTTTTTTATTATTCATCTTACATGTACATTTCCTTTGAATTTGTTTGCTTATTTGTTCTATGGTCTATAAAAAACTATCTATATATGTACTAAATTTCATGCTCCCACAAAAATATTTAAAATGTATACATTTTACTTTTTACTGGCTTCTCTCATGTGATAGCGGTACCTTTTTGGTCACTATTTATGTGTTGCGTTTAAATATGAATTGTAACACTTTATAGTGACTGAACAGGTAAACCAGATACTTCTCAAGAAACAGAAAAAAGAAGACTACTTGCATTGGAACAGCACCAGACTATGTATGAACAAACACTCAGATTGGAATAGCATGGAGGATATGTTACGTCCTTGTGAATAAGCAAAGAAAGCTTTTAATAAAAGTGCATTTTTAAAATTTATTAGGATTTCATTCATTTTCTGTTCAAATTTCAACATAATATGTCAAAAAAGCTAATCTAACTTTACTGAAACTTCAGTGGTGGATCCAGAAATTTTCATAAGCAGGGGCCCACTGACTGAGTAAGAAGGGGCCCGCTCCAGTCATGCTCCAGTGATTCCCTATATAAACAACCAAATTTTTCTAACAAAAGGGGCAGCCCAGACCCCCTGAAAAACCCTCAAACTCAGCCTCTGACTTTAAATAAAACAATATGACAAGTGTTTCATTCACCAAATAACTGGTGCATTTTTGTGATAAATTTCATGCGTAAATTTATGACTGAAAGGGGAAAGAAGATCCAGATGTGTTGTACCCGCACATGACAATTGCAAACTGACCCATTTTTTATGACAACCAATCAAATTATACTGACATTATCAGAGAGTAAACATCAAATGAAAAAAGCACAAATAACTGATAAATATTATCAGGTATTACAGAATTAAATATATGTTTTTAATTTATTACAAAATATTTTTCTCAATCTTGTATATAGATATAACTGATTCTCATATTGAAGTACCAAAGACAACTGTCTATCCAAGTCACAATTTATAAAAGTAAACCATTATAGGTTGTAGTATGGTCTTCGACGCAAAGCCTGGTTCACACCAAACAGCAATTCTATTTAGTCCATATCAATCACCAGAGGTAGATTTAAGTAGGCAGTCAACCGGCCCCACTTATGAAAATTTCTGGAACCGCCACTGATCATGACAATAAACATTAACAAGTAAAACTAACTAATAATCCTGACTATATGTATTACATGAAATGGTTGCCATCAGAAATGAAAATATAAATATTCAAAGTAACAAAAGCTTGATTACATCTGCAACCAAATATAAAGCACTATGAAAGGCTAATAGTAATATGAAGCCCTCATCTTCAGAAATCAGGGGCAGATCCAGCCATTTTAAAAAGGGAGGTTCCAACCCAGGACAAAGGGGGGGGTTCCAACTATATGTCCCCATTCAAATGCATTGATCGGCCAACCCCCCCCCCCTGAATCTGCCATTGGAACTTCAAAAAAAAATTTGTCAAGATTACAAACCACAACGTGATATATATCTAAAAATATAAGACAGGTGACAACATGTTGAAGAAAATTATTTGCAATTAATATTTCATTCCAAATCCCATTACCATAAAACCATCTTTTTCAAGTATTACTACATCTGGAAATTAGTAATAACAACACTTAACTTGTACTGTCAAAACTAATTGCATCTTCTAAGACAAAAGTCAGATATTAAAGATATCAATCACTTCTATACATGTAAGTATAAGATGTATCATTCTCAAATTTGAAAGGCCTTCTGTAGTAGTCCATTTTGTCAAGTAGTAATCCTCAAAAGTACATACCAGGCCACGTCCACTTGTATTTTTGTCCATCTGATGAGTTAAGCCTTTTTCAACTGATTTTTATAGTTCGTTCTTATGTTGTAGAGGGTTGGGCCGCTAAAATGTATAACCCCGCCACATTATTAATGTATGTGCCTATCCCAAGTCAGCAGCCTGTAATTCAGTGGTTGTCGTTTGTTTATAAATGTGTTACATATTTGTTTTTCGTTCATTTTTTTACATAAATAAGGCTGTTAGTTTTCTCCTTTAAATTGTTTTACATTGTCTTATCGGGGTCTTTTATAGCTGACTTTGCGGTATGGGATTTGCTCATTGTTGAAGGCTGTACGGTGACCTATAGTTGTTAATGTCTGTGTCATTTTGGTCTTTTGTGGATAGTTGTCTCATTGGCAATCATACCACATCTTCTTTTTTATATGTAGGTTATATGCTCTTTTATCAAGTTGATTATAGACACAGTATGCATTTCATTATAAATATCATTCCCCATTTTATTAAGTCTCCTTCCATTAATAAAAACCTGGTCCACCAATAATACAACTAAAATCACAAATTAGTAGAAAAAAAGGGCTTTGCATTCATATTGCTCGGAGTGCAATATTCCAATAAAAATAACATACTCACAAACCACTGATCTCAATATAATCAGCTAAAATACGGTAAGCTTTTTAGAAAAGCTATTACTTGTATTGCCAATAATTAAGAAGTTCCGGGTCGAGTCCGCTACCGATACCAATAGTATATTCACCTGTTACCTATTACCTTATCTGTACGTTCCGCATCTGACAGGCGCACCACCAAACGTTGTATTCAGGATTAATATGCTATATACACGGGTCATAACCACAGGGTTGACACTACTAAATTGTCAAATTGTTACCTATTGTAGTATTTTAATCAGTAAGACTTTATAAGATAACAATATACGAATACTAAAAATCTGGACTAAAAATAAGGCGTATATGTACAGTTTTCAATTTGTAAGTTGGCATGACGTAAAACAGCAAAGCAAAGAATTCAACTTTTATTTATAACCTATATAGGACAATGCTGTTGATTAAAAAATACTCCATTCCAGGACCTTTTGTTTTCCAAATAATTAATATTACCAATAACTGATAAGTTCCAGTTCAACGGGTTCAAACAGAAAGACTTGAAAGCAGAGAAAAACTGTGTATCTTATAATCGACATGACTTTATCAAATAACAATACTAATACTAAAATAAGGCTTGCGCATAGTTATACATAATACTTTAATTCAGTCACGGACCCCTGATATCACGGGTGTGTTCTAGTCATATATAAACGTATACCATAAACATTATTTTCAGCATTCATATGTATGTAATAGTTGCCGCTGTACTACATTAAGCGCCAATCTATCTATTTGTAGGTGTCGGCATTTTGAAAATTCTTTTCAAATTAAAATTTTTATCAGCGATAAACTTAATAAAATTGTTACCGCTTCGACAAAACAACAACACCCCACTTTTAAAGTTAAATGGTTGCTCCCTTATAGACAACGTTTGGACTGGTTATCATATACGTACATGTAGCTCCATTATGGGTCCTATATCACTGTTTTTAAATAGTAAATAAAAGGAAAGGAATTTTTTTTTTGTATTAAGGGATATTATTATTTCTTATTTGCATTTTGCTATTTGAACATTTCTAAGTTATCGTACGACAATCGACTTTTAGCAAACCAAAAGAACACAGGTGCATCCAATCAGAATGGGGCGTGTAAAGAGAAGCCACAGTGTCAGCTGCATGATGGATTTTTCCATTTTTGGCCATACACCAATGTTGCTCTCAAAAAACCAGTACAATGTAAAACGCTGAATTTTAAGTAAAGAATTCAACTACGGAACGCTGAAAACTGAAATTTGAAAGTCAAGAAAAATAAGAACCGAAAAAAATTGAAGAGGTGTTTGGCCAAAGTGGAGTTAACACATATCAAAATCCATCTATAAGGGCTACTTTGTCCGAGGGAGTTGAAGTCTTATTAGTTTCTTCGTCATTTGTACGTACATGTAAACAACCTATTTTAAATTATCGATATTTTGTTGCCAGTGACGCATATCTCATGAATGTTTTGAACAAATTAGCAATAAATACAACAGGGAGAGAGTGTACATAGAAATTAATGAAGACATAACCTTTCAATCAGTTTAATTGATGTCTGGAGCTGGCGTATGACAGTAACTGCTAGCTTTATATATAGTACATTAAGTCCTTTGTTAATTTGTTATCATTGTAATATCGGATTAGTTTCGTTTGTTTCCTATTCTGACATAGGACTTGTATTTCCTTTTCAAGTGCGTTTTACTGTTCGTATTACTGTGTGTTTTTCATTCTTTATTGGCTAGAGGTGTAGAGGAGGGTTGTTATCTCACGAAACATGTTTAACTCCGTCGCATTTGTGCGCCTGTCCCAATTCGGGAGCCTCTGTCCTTTTAAGTCTTGTATGATTTTAATTTTAGTTTATTGTTATATTTCGAAGTTTAGTATGACGTCTATAATCACTGAACCAATACACTTTTTCTAGGGGCCAGCTGAAGCGCGCCTAGCACAACGTTCATTGCGAAGCTATACATTTTAAAAGTATTCCTTCCGTGTTATTTCTTGGAACTGAAGTAAATCATAAAAGGCAATATATTATCGTCGTGCAATCGACAAAAAAGAAAACAAAACGTTTAAAGTTGCATGCGACCGAAGCGCTTTTTCTAGATCTACCTTCATCAGGAACGTCAAAAAGGCGAATAATACTATTTGGTTTACTCTTGAGTTGGTCAGTTTTCACTGTTACTTTTAAATGTTGGGCACTGGGAACACCAAATAGCTCTGAATTATTTATCTCAAACGCTAACCTTATATAAGAGATTTAAATCAACTTATTTAATTACGGTTTAAATAGGTTCTACAAATTTTTTTTGATAGATGCACAACCTTAAAATTTCAGGATACTGTTATCCAATGTGATGTCTAATTTGTTTTATATATATAAAAAAGGGCTTCTTCTTTCCAGTATTTATTTTGTAATTAAAAATGATTTGATATGTTTCGTGTTATTTATTTATAACTAAGAATTATTGTTATCAGAGTCGTGTTTACATCAGTGTTTACAGGTACCCCTCTTTTAGCCCCTTTTCTATTTTTGATATTTTAATCAAAAATTAAAAAATCAAACTTTCAAAAAGTGAAATAATCAAAATTGCACGTTATGTTTAATATTTTCAAAGTTTGATCAAATTCGTAAACTATCAAATTTATAAACGATATTTAGAATTTTAATATTTTAATAATTTGGTTAAAATTTCAAAATTTGGAAACTTTTACACAATTTGAAATTTTGATATTTTAAAACTTTGATCAAAATTCCAAAAATCCAAAGTTTCAAAACTTTTTAAAACTTTGAATTGATAAGTGTTACACGGACCTAAGACCTACAAATAAGTCAACATGACGAAAATGGTCAATTGACCCCTTAAGGTGTAATTGCCCTTTATAGTCAATTTTTAACAATTTTCATAATTTTGTACATTTTTACAAAATATTTTCCACTGAAACTACTAGGCTAAGTTCATTATAGATAGAGATAATTGTAAGCATCAACAATGTTTTGTAGAGTAAGATCTACGAACACATCACCATCACCAAAAACACATAGACCAAGGTGAGCGACACAGGCTCTTCAGAGCCTCTAGTTATATATAGAGTTTAGACCTTTGGTTTTCCCGTTTTACACTAGTCATTTTGGAGGATCCTTATAACTTGCTATTCGGTGTGAGCCAAGGATTCGTGTTGAAGAGGGTACTTTAACCTATAATAGTTTCCTTCTACACACTGTGACTTGGGTGGAGAGTTGTCTCATTGGCACTCATACCATGCACATCTTCTTATATCTATATATTCTTTCGATATTTTTGATTGGGGTCTGGAGCTGGCATGTCAGTTACTGCTAGTAGTTCTTTGTTAATTTATGAATCATATTCGTTTTGTGTAGTTTCTTTTGTTTACTATTTTGTCATCGGACTCGGATTTCTTTTAAACTGAGTTTCTCTGTGCATATTGTTGTGTGTTTGTTTATTCTACATGAGCTAGATATAATTGTATAGCGGGAGGGTTGAGATCTAACAAAGCATGTTTAGCCCCGCCGTATTTTTGCGCCTGTCCCAAGACAGTAGACTCTGATCTTTGTTAGTTTTTTTATGTTTTTTTTTGTCTAAGTTAAGTGTGACGTTCATTTTCACATTACTGGTATACATTTTTATTTAGAGACCAGCTGAAGCCCGGATTTTCTCGTTGTGTTGAAGACTCATTGGTGGCCTTCGGCTGTGCTCTTTGGTTAGGCTGATTGTGGTTTCTTTGACACATTTTTTATTTCCATTCTCAATTTTATTGATTGATCAATTGATAGATTGATTGATTGATTGATTGATTGATTGATTGATTGATTGATTGATTGATTGATCATTTTACTACAAGCAAAAGTCATGATCATTTGAGAATCCTTTATTTGTATTGTAGTGTTAATTTCACCAATGAAACTCGACATTAATGTTTGTCTTAATATTAAATTTCTTTGTAAACTCTAAAATTACCGTCTGATTATAATAAGACACGCAAGAATAAAAAAATATTTGGCCTTCAATGTCTCAACCTTTTTTAATGTGAGTAACTTCATTGTTCACTTAGATTTCGATTTTGATATTGTTTTTGCAAGTTTCCATAATAGATTTCCGGTAATTGTTCTGCATAAAACCCTATGGGAAAGCACATTAACTAAATTTTCCAAACATTTATTGGAACCTAATGATTTGGCAAGGTGTTGCAACCTGTAATGTAAAAAAGTTACAGCCGATTGCACTGAGTGTGTAGGCAAAGGTAGCCTATCCTTGGTTAGCTTGCTTGTATTATTAGCTTAGGTAAACTACCCTCCTTTAAGAGTAGACTAGTTCGACAAATAACCAATCAATCTGTTTGTAGGACTAGGCTCCTTCTACAGGAGGGTGGTATACCTTACCTAGTTACTTCATAGTTCAGCTAACAAACAAGCGATCCAAAGATATTACCTTTGTCTACACACTCAATGTAATCGGCTGTAATGAAAATGAGCAGTTTGTGAGACCAGGCTCAAGCAACCAGTCGGTAGCAGTCAGTTTTCAAATATATAAAATCAAATATTGCATAAGACTCAAACGTACTTAAAATGTTTTTATTAATATATAACCACTATATCATCAGTTTTTAAAATATAATTAAGCAGTCAAAGACACTTTTCAATGAATTTTAAAATTTCATTTCTGGTTTATTTAAGAATTGAATGCTTTTTTTTGTTACTTCATTGAGGTGTAAAGCGATGACCGAAATAGATTTTGTATGAAAAGCGGAAGCGCTTCATTCTGAAAATGTACGCACGGTCAACGCAACAAAAAGAAGCATTCAATATTTATAATTACATGTTTTATAGCTTGGATCATGAAAACACGATTTTTATCAAGTTTTTATTAAATTCACCTTTGCACTTTATTGTTGGACCTCGTGTCATCATGAATAATGATTTTCGTTGTGTAATGTAACATGAGATGTGCAGTTAGCCAATCAGAATAACGATTTATAATGAAACATACATCTTATGTTATTATTAGTTATATAAAGCCAAAATCAATCGCTTTCGATATATTACACAGCGTACTGCCCGCTTTACATTTTAAATAGTCAACACTTGGAGTGTTTATAGAATCGTAAATAATTATGATTTTTTTTAATGATGGCAAAATTGCACTATTGGGTGAAATAGCTTTCCTTATTATCGGCATCCTGTCAAATAGTTCATGAAAAGTAATAATGATTCTGCATTAAAAGAAAAGAAAGTTGCACTCGTGCTTTAACTTTTTTTTTGCCACACAAAACTGTTTTTACAAAACATTCTACCTCTGAACTAGTGGATTTCGCTTAAATATGACTGGACAAAAGATTTATTTTTTGTATTCAAAGTATGGTGGGCAAGTAAATTATTTATTACCTTAAAAAAGATTGATCCGTGCTATAAATTAACTTGTAATTTTGATCAAGTAGGCCCTAGATCTCTAGCTTACGTTCTCACCTAGAGCAGATAAAAGTATTACCGCAGAATTTTTTTATTAACTGTCTGGTAAGGGTTTTTGTAGGGTATACGACCTCAACTTTAGACCTACTTTAGAAAAAAAACTAAGCAGAACAAAACCCTGGATTTTTCTACTGTAGACCCCAGCTACCCAGCTTCCCTTTGCACCTAGTGAGGACAATTTTTATTACATTTTCGATAAGGATGGGGTTCGGTGTTCGACCCCAACTTTGGACCTATCTTTGAAAAAAAATAAGCTAAACAGCAACCTTGATTTTTTTCTCCAGCAGACATCAGCTACCAAGCTCCCCTTTACACATTGTTCGGACAGAAGTATTTCCGTAGACATTTGTTTATTAACTTTTATGTAATGATGGGGTAGGGTGGGTAACTGCGGTCCACTTGAAAAAAAATTTACAGGGACTCCAATGTGGTGTGGTCTATGCAGAACAATTACCGGAAATCTATGGTAGTTTGCAAAATAATAGTCTTTTTTTTATAATGTGATATGTAAAATGTTGGTAAACAATGAAAGCATGCTTCTGAATTAATAGACATAGAAATAAAAAGAAACCATATGATAACCAATAGCAATCTCCCAGAGACAAACTAACGTTCATTAAGGCAACTAGTATGATGGTCTGGATTCGGGGTTCTTAATTTCTGTATTATGTGATATTTTATGCCATATTTCTCTACTTTTTATACTTTTTGACAATTATTCTCTTATCATTACATTTTAACACCATTATTCTAGTTATTTTATTTATTTCTTGGTCCATTGTCTCTTTTATTTATATTTTTGTCCACTATTCCCAATTTCATAATCCCCCATCAACGACCTCTAGTTAATTGTCACCTTATAGTCTTCACAAATAAGCAAAATTAATACCTTATAGGCTCCTAATGACAAACCAATTTAATATCCCAGTTTGAATTGTGAAATTGCGGAAATTTTGAAAATTAAATCAAGCAAAATACATTATCGTCCTCGTAGTTCGTAAAATACTGGCAGATGGATCTTGGTCATCAATTCTAATAATCTTGGATCGACCTTTCTAAACTTAAAAGTAATAAAGTTCACGCATCCATATTGTTCCGATTGCTAACGTAAAGCCTTTTGCATCCGTCGACAGTATCTTCGATTAAAGTAGTATTGATCTGACAACCGCTGTGCATGTATACTTTAACGACCTTTAAATGAATGACAAATGACAACATTGTCATTTTTTGAATGACAATTAAACTGTGTTGGAAAGATAACATAAATACACTTTCGTTTTTCGTTTTTTGTTTTTGTGAAATCAAAAATGAAAAATGAAAACACTTTCATTTTTCGATTTTAGTTTTTGAGAAATCAAAATTTAAAAATGAAAATACTTTTGTTTTTCGTTTTTTGTTTGTGAAATCAAAAACGAAAAACGAAAACACTTTTATTTTTCATTTTAATTTTTAAGAAATCAAAAACGAAAAATGAAAACACTTTCGTTTTTCATTTTGGTTTTTATGAAATCAAAAACGAAAAATGAAAACACTTTCGTTTTTTTGTTTTTTGTTTTTGATATTTCAAAACGAAAAACGAATGGACGCAGATATACAAGCAAAAATGAAAAATGGAAACACTTTCATTTTTCGATTTTAGATTTTGAGAATCAAAAATGAAAAATGAAAATACTTTTGTTTTTCAGTTTTGTTTTGTGAAATCAAAAATGAAAAACGAAAACATTTTCGTTTTTCATTTTGGTTTTTAAGAAATCAAAAACAAAAAATGAAAACACTTTCGTTTTTTGTTTTTTGTTTATGATATTTCAAAACGAAAAACGAATGGACGCAGATATACACGGACCTTTAAGGACTCTGTATAGCTTATTGTTCGTTGGGAGCCAATGTTCCACGTTGAAAGCCGTACTTTGGCCTATTTTTGTTAACTTTGTACGTTAGACACATACAATATATAAAGTGTAAATTTCATTTACTAGCAGTAAGTAGATACTTTGATAGTGGGACTGTTATTCCACGGTTGTATTATCAGCTCAGTAGTATATTCAGTACTGACATGACGTATATATCATATTTTCCAATAAATTCTTCGTTGATAAATTAACTAATTTTCAGGTTTGAGTGTCCTGATGAAAGTGAATCCAGACAAACGTTTCGGATGTGCCACCATCTGGCTTTCAATAATGAGCTAAACTATTATTTTCATATAATACGATACATATCATCATTTTGAGGATTCTATTTGTTTTGACAGTTTAAAGAATATGTACATTTAAATCTTTTGAAAAGCTGCTCATTATTAGTGGCTATTTCCGCTCATAGTTCTGGCTTGGTACACGCACTTATGAATGAAAATAGATGAACCAAAAAATATTTTTTACAAATCTCCAGAGGAAAAAATACAGAAGAAATTTTCTGCATAACCTGGATCCTTTTTTTTCGTAAATGTTTTTTTTATTGAGAGTGAAAAGATTTGTCCCCCAATTTGTATGACCTTAATTCCAGTTTTTAATAATTACTTACTATGAAGTGATTTTTTTTCTATCGTAATTGAAGAACAAATACGTTTACGCTCTCTATGATAAACATTATTGTTAAAAAATCGAGATACGAATGTTTATTTCCTTTTTTCAGTGTGCTGTTCTGGCTATTTGTTACCATGACAAATTCAACCGACATCATGAATTTTGTGATCGAGAAGATGATACAGCGGCGTATGCCTGTTGTAATATTTGTGGCATAGTCGGAATCGTTGGTAACCTTCATGTACTGGTTGTCTTTCGGAATATGTCAGATAGGAATTCAACTTACCCGCTTTTCGTAAAAATATTAGCAGTAGTAGATTTAGTGACATGTGTTGTTCATATGCCATTAGAAATTGTTGACTTGCTGGTACCCTACTCTTGGTTCATAACAAATGGTTGTAGAGTATTTAGATTTAATCAAATAGTATTACTAACAATTTCTATAGCAGTTCTAGTGTTAATAGCTATTGAAAGATATAATAGAATATGTCGACCGTTAACCCTACAAATGACAACAAGTAAGGCCAAATGGATAATTTCATATGCGATACTTGTTTCCATCATTTTCTCAATACCGATGTTAATGTTGAACGGCAACCATAAGATACAATTTGAACACAATGTGACCGGTGTGGATTGTTTCATTGCCGACAAATACAGGGATTCGTCTTTTCTCCTCGCTACATATGCAATGTTATGTTTCGGATTCGTCATGTCTGCCGCCATTATCAGCGTTGCATATGCTTTGATTACTAGAACAATTTTAAAGCGACGTAATAGTATTATGAGATTCGATTCCGATAGGATAACATCAACGGTGACGTCGTCAGAAATGAAATCAAATTCAAGTTTGAGGTTATCAAATATTCCGTCTTCGTTTAAGGGAAGTTTGAAGACTACTAAAACACTTTTGATTATTTCATTTCTTTTTGTAATAGTATTCCTCCCATTTGTCATTCTCACTGCCTATATTAGCAGCCAACCTTCATTCAAAACGAAAATGAGTGATCATGAACAAATCCTGTATCATTTTGGGATTCGATTGATCTTGATCAATAATGTAACTAATCCTTTTATCTATGGTTTCACTGATAACCGATTCCAACGAAATCTGAAGGTACTTTATGGATCGTGTTGTTTACGTCAAAAGTTTAACAAATGCGGCCAATTTTGCAAGCAAATACGCAAATAACATTATGGAATCATAATTGCTAATGAAAGGGATACATGATCATCATCTGTTTCCGTATTTTTTGTGAATGATATTCGTCATTTATTGCAGCACTCACGTAGTTTTGTATTTATTATCAAATTGTTCTCGTCCAAAATTTCTATGATATATTTACAACTGGGCGTAAAGCAACCAACAATCAATCAATCAAACAATTTTATATATCATTGATTGTTATATACCAGAAATTTATAGCAATTATTTTATCACAGAACAACACCGTTTACCAACCTGTTTGGTATAGTGAAAGGAGATAAATGTATGTTGGTTTTTTATGTCACCCTGACGGAGGTCAGACTATTTCTCGGAATTTTATGGACCAAACTTTACCATAATGTTAACCCCCATTTGTAGATGTGCAATCGGGGGTTGGCATTTCCAAGATGGCTGTCGTTGTCATGGAAACAGAAAAAATGGGGAAAATCAGAAAGTCTGCCAAATTGAATCAAACTTTGAAGAAATGTTACTATACTTGGCATGTGAAGACATGCCATCCATTTTTTGAATTTTCAAAACGGCCACCGTTGCCATAGAAACGGTTCAAATGAGAAATTTGCAAAAAGCCTAAAACTTTCTAAAAATTTGAAAAACAACGGAATAATGTATTACATTAATGTGCAATCAATGTAAGTTGATAAATTTCATATCGGCTGCCGTTTAGTGGCAATAGGCGGACCAGGGTGACATCCGCTATTGCAATGTCAATTCTAGTTTCATTTGCTTTTCTGATTCTACAAAATATATATCTTTGGCTTTCTAATTTCTGTGAGAAGGTTTTGCAAATAGGAATAAGTCTTCTTGATAGACGAGACATGTTTCGTAATGTCAGGACAAAAATATCTCGCATTGATCTCTTAAAAGTTGTCAGAGTGTTAACTTGACAAAACAGAATCTATTTTACATGAAATAAACCCTTGTGGTTGACAACAGCAGTCTTTTCCCGAACCGAGTTCTGAAGAAAACTATTCTCAAGGTCGGCGGTACAGAAATACTGTTCTCCCAAAATTGCATCCAACGACTTATCAATCTGCAATTATTAAAAATTAGCTTTCAACGTGACTTGGTTGGGTTTATTGTAATCGGTACACAAGCGCAGTCCGATCTGCCTTGGTGTAGAGAACAATTTGTGCACCCTAGGCTGGATGCCTTTTTTATTTTTATCATTTTGTCAAATTTTGAAAATGTCGAATAAAAGATAAATTATCTGTACATATCTTTTGCCATTATTTTTCACACCTAGTATATCAATATTTAATATTTGTCATGAAAACGAACTGAGAACATTCCTGGTTCTTGAACAGATTGTGAAATCAGACTTCATTTTCTTCCAACATGACTAAGCTGAATTCAAAAATGCCTTTCAATGACACAACATTTCACTAAAATTCATAAGGACGAGGAAAGAAGTTTCATTCAGAAAAAGACATTCCCATGACAAAGAAGATTTGATTTGAGAAAATAAGTTCAGCGTTTTGATGAAAAAAATCGCTTCATATTGAAAATTATATAGTTGATACCAATGATACAATGACAACAATCAAAATTTCACAAGATAAACAAAGTTTGAAAGGATTAAGGCATTGATTTCGTTCTAAGGTTCAAATATTTGTAAAATGACCAATTAAAATTAAAAAAGAAACAACTTTGTGGTAAAATTTGGTCATTTATTTGGAAGAAATAATTACTGTTTGTAAGGAATTTCAAAGCATATGAGAGAAGCGAATGATACTAAATGGACATTCAAACTCATATATCCACTATCAAATGCATTAAGTGGAAATGATAAAAATTTGATTACTAATAGTCTTTAAAAAACAATGCGTGCCACTGCAGCTTCTATGAACGCTATTTGACAATTTGAAAGGGGAATTGTTAATAGAGATGATTCTTATAATCATCATTTGTATCAAGGATCTTCCACACATTAGTGCTACCGTATTCGATTCAAATGTTCTTAACGGTACATTGAAGAGAAAGGTTTGTGAATTCAAATATTCTTAAAAGGTAAGCTTCTACATGTAAAAGGTATGATTCTCGATCAGTTTTAACATTTCTTGATACATAATGTTCCTATCATCATTCGGAAAGAGTTTGAACTGGTTGGAAATTGCAGTTTCGGAGACCAAAATTTATATAAAAAATTGACCGATGAGAATATAGAGAATTTGTTCACAGGTACTAAAAGATATGGATGTAATTTATTTTCTATCATGCAATTGAAACGTAAGATTTTTCAACATTGGGTTGGTTGCTGTACCAATACACATATAGTTTCTAAATTATTACTGTCAATTGGTCTCTTGTTGGAAGTTTTCACATTGACAATCATTCCAAATAATTTATTTTTAAATTGATTGACAAGACAGATGTTTTTGCCACGATTTTATTTATTCTAACACTGAAAGATAAAATATTTTCTTACTTGTAAGTTGATAACTTTTTGTCACTTTTATCTGTACGTATTTCTGTTGACAGGTGTTGAGATAAAATTAGTATAAAGTTAAACCTATTAGGAACTTTTTTTAAATTTCTTTCATCATGTCAATCTTTCATGTACCGCTTGTTGTAATTTGCATGTTGAATTATGGCCAGGCTTTCTTGGAGCTAAATTCTGGTAAGATATAGTAGAATTTAATAATTACCGGTAGAATGTAAAACAATGATTGTGGAATTTGTTTTTTTGATAAATAGTAAAAGGACACAACCACGAATGCTTTTCATTTATTTGTTTATTGATAAAGAATATGTGTCCCTATCCCTAACTGGTTTTCTGTATAGCCAATAACTGAATCCCAGACAAAAAAAGTGGAAGTCCATTAAAACAGGTCACAATCAAACGCTCGACTATATCAGCCAAACGAAGAGAAAACAACTGTCATTGCTGATTTAGGGCAGAGCTTGTCCCAGAAATTATGCCATTTTATGGGAAAACTTTTTTAGCTAGCTAATCCGCCAACTCGTATGCAACCTGTATTTAGTTCTGATAATTTGACAAAATGGGGGAGGAATCCAAACTCAAACCGAGACCAAGCAGATCCGCCATATCACCGATTTCCTAAATAAGGAAAACATTCACCGACAAGTTTCTTGACTTTGGGACAGGTACATAAACAAATGTCAAACTTATATATTAGCACAAACTAACCACTTAATATCAAAAAATTGAAATAAAAATATAAAATCTTTAAAGCTATTCAGTATAGCTTTTACTTTTGATTTTCTCTCTACTAGTATTACTCTCTCTCTCTCTCTCTCTCTCTCTCTCTCTCTCTCTCTCTCGTTTTGATCTAATCTCATCTTAATTTGAAATACAAAATAAATGTGAAACCTTTTGACTTTCTATATTAATAAAATGTTATGGCATGAGTGTTTTGCACAGCAAAAAAAAACTTAGGCTCAGCTGGCAGGTTTAATTCATAGTTTAATTACATATTTATTCCCCAGGTAGAATACTTGCTATTTTAATTTTTTTTTCGCGTTTTGTGAGTTCAATTGAACAGATATGCTTTGAAGTACTAATAGTCGGAGCGGTAACTGTTATAGGTGTACACCATAATTATTTCATCCTACGCACTACCCAATATGTAATGAATTGACAAAATATAGAGACGACTCAATAAAAAAAAACTTTAGAAATGTAGTATTTCAAATATGGCCATGATCTTTTTCAGCACAAGAAAACGCATGAATTTGGTTGCATGATTAATATCTGACGCATTTAAATGATTTGTATTGTAGAAAATTCAACACCATCCAATCTTCCGGCGGCCTTTTCAACGGCATTACAAAAGACCTTGACTATTGATGCGCAACAGACCCTAGTGTTTGATAAGGTTTTGACCAATGTCGGAAATGGTTACAGTTTACAAAGCGGAAAATTTACTGCATCGGTAAAAGGATTATATCTGATTACTGCTACTGCCTTTAATTTTTATCATGTGTCACCTACTCTGGAAATTGTACAAAATAACATTTCGCTGGTAGACTTGTATCTTGATGGAAGTGGACATCAGAATTCAGCGATGACACAAACTTTAATTCTAATGTTAAATAAGGGTGATTCTGTTTGGGTCAGAAGTAAAACGGACGCTGCCAAACTTTCCGGATCAGCTGGACAACCAACAGGAGTGTACAATACATTCTCTGGATACTGTATCAAAAATGTTGAGTAAAACCGGAATCCACCGAAATTTTTCTATAAGTTTTGAAATGGTTTTTTTTTAAAGATAATTAAAAATGCTTATTTTTCCTGATTCACAGTATTGACAAAATATAAAACGAATTTAGTCAAATGATATTGATTTAGAACTTTGCATGAAAAGTCATCTAAAGAACTTATGTAAACAAAATAACAATAAAAAGATAATACTGAAAGTACAAATAACTTGTTGATGGTGTGTTTATTTCAATAAATACTATTCTAAACCAATTCATTTTAAATGAGATCTACAATGTCATGTTTATGAGTAAATCAGATTCATACCAGTACCAAATGCAGCTAATTGAAACGTGTGTGTTTCGTAGTTGTTTGTTGTACGTCTAGTTATGTGTTGCTTGTTGGGTTGGCCTCATTTATTATCCAATTTATTCGGCTATTCCTAATTTTTTTTGGTGTATTATCGGCTTTTTTTTATGGCTAGCAACTTTAACTTTAACGAAATACTATGGAGGCTATATCTGTTTGTACAAGAAGATGTTCGAACATTTAAAAAAAAACTACGAGGAAGATTCCTTAATCAAACGGCAAATTAGAAGCTCAAAACATATCAAATGAATGAATAACAACTTTAATATTCATGACTTGGTACAGGCCTTTTTATTGTGTAAAAATGGTTGATAAAACCTGATTTTAAAGCTAGCTAAACCTACCACTTATATGACAGTCGCATTAAAACTCCATTATATTGACAACGATGTTTGAATAAAGCAAAATATATACTAGTCCAGTGATAATGAGACATTTGGAATAATGTTATTTGAAATAAATCAACACATTTTATTGAATACACTAAAATGTCAATATAATTTCTATTTTGTTTCTTTAAGAGTCATGAAAATATAAAGCTTTTTCAATCGATCATCACTGATCTGATCCAGTGAGATCGTTTATTAGCAATTTCTTTTAGTTTGTCTCTTAAATTGCAGCTTCTACTCATTCAAGTGACTTAACTCAGACCTGCAAAAGTTGCCTTACATCTCTTTCTCAAGGATGACCAACAACAGCGTCGTCAGTTGCTATTACATGAAGTTTGTGTCAACGATGTGCAAACAAAACAATACAGGCACTGTCCCAGATTAGGGGGAGTGTTGGGATCCCGCTTACATGTTTAAACCCGCCACATTAAGTATGTATGTGTCTGTCCTAAGTCAGGCGCCTGTAATTCAGTGGTTGTCGTTTGTTTATGTATTACATATTTGTTTTTCGATCATTTTTTTGTACATGAATAAGGCCGTTAGTATTCTCGTTAGAAATATTTAACATTGTCATTTCGGGGCCTTTCATAGCTGACTTTGCGGTATGGGCTTTGTTAACTGTTGAAGGCCGTCCGGTGACATATAGTTGTTAATTTCTGTGTCATTTTGGTGTCTTGTGGAGAGTTGTCTCATTGGCAATTATACCTCATCTTCTTTTTTTATAATAGATAAAATTGTGCCCCTCTTCTTGCCTAATTGTTTCTTTGTTATTAGAAAAAAAATGTATGAGGCTGGCTTCATACAGGAACTTCTTAGGAAAAAAAATAAGAAGTTAGCAATATCCTATAAATAAACTCATCATAGATACCAGGACTAAATTTTGTATATACGCCAGACGCACGTTTCGTCTACAAAAGACCTATCAGTGACGCTCGAATCAAAAAAAGTTAAAAAGGCCAGATAAAGTACGAGGTTGAAGAGCATTGAGGACCAAAATTCCCAAAAGTTTTGCCAAATACAGCTAAGGTAATCTATACCTGAGGTAGAAAAGCCTAAGTATTTCAAAAATTCAAAATTTTGTAAACAGTTCATTTTTAAATATAACCATATCAATGATAATTCATGTCAGCACAAAAGTGCTGACTACTGGGCTGGTGATACCCTCAGGGAAATAAATCTCCACAAGCAGTGGCATCGACCCAGTGGTTGTAAATAAACTCATCATAGATACCAGGACTAAATTTTGTATATACGCCAGACGCACGTTTCGTCTACAAAAGACTCATCAGTGACGCTCGAATACAAAACAGTTAAAAAGGCCAAATAAAGTACAAGGTGGAGAGCATTGAGGACCAAAATTCCTAAAAGTTTTGCCACATACAGCTTAGGTAATCTATGCCTGAGGTAGAAAAGCCTTAGTATTTCAAAAATTCAAAATTTTT
The DNA here is from genome assembly GCF_965363235.1 of Mytilus galloprovincialis. Classification (NCBI taxonomy): domain Eukaryota; kingdom Metazoa; phylum Mollusca; class Bivalvia; order Mytilida; family Mytilidae; genus Mytilus; species Mytilus galloprovincialis. The sequence continues at coordinate 37,432,955 of NC_134850.1, read as the reverse complement.
TAAACAGTTAATTTATAAATTTAACCATATCAATGATAACTCAATTTAGCACAAAAGTGCTGACTACTGGGCTGGTGATACCCTCGGGGAAATAAATCTCCACAAGCAGTGGCATCGACCCAGTGGTTGTAAATAAACTCATATAGATACCAGCACTAAATTTTGTATATACGCCAGACGCGCGTTTCGTCTACAAAAGACTCATCGGTGACGCTCGAATCCAAAAAAGTTAAAAAGGCCAAATAAAGTACGAAGTTGAAGAGCATTGAGGACCAAAATTCCTAAAACTTTACGTTTTGCTATATAGATGATGTTCTCTCACTAAATAACGCAAAAATTGGTGACTATGTTGACTACGGAGTATATGTCCCCCATTTGATACGATATTCCAGCGCTTGTATTTTCTATCATTATTTCCTTGATAGAGGATTGCTGCTCACACAGACGCCATTCAACCAAGAGAAATCATCCCTTCCTAAATTTAACGGACTCCATCACGAGTTTGTTGACCGTTATGGAATAACCGTTTTACAGATGATATCGGATATATTCCTTATGCCAGAACTACAATACCCTTCCGTTGTCACCAATGTGACCTACCGAATTAGACTATTTATCGGATTTTTAATAGCATAAGCAACACGACTGGTGCCACATACGGAGCAGGATTTGTTTACCCTTCCGGAGCACCTGAGATCACCCCCAGGTTTTGGTGGAGTTCGTGTTGCTTAGTTTCTAGGTTTCTATGTTGAGTCTTCTGTACTATTATTTGTCTGTTTGTCTTTTTTTTTTTTTTAGCGTTGTCAGTTTATTTTCAATCTAAGAGTCTGACTGTCCCTCTAGTATCTTTTGTCCCTCTTTTGTGAGTTGCATGTCTGTTTCCTGATTTTAACAAATAATTAATTGACATCTACACCAGCTATGTTTACACAGATAATTGTTTGGTGACCTTCAACCTCATTATTACCCAATGTCAGACACACTTTTACACACCTGACTTTATTGTAGTATATACACCATCTGCATTTACATTTCCCATATTTTCAATACTAGCAGACGAAGTAAGGGAGCAACCATTTAAGTTCACAGTGGGAATGAGTGTAATGTTTCTCGGATGAGTCTGAAATATTTTTGCGAAAATTCCACCCTCTCAGTAAAATAATTTCCCCCAATAGTTAAGACTTTGATTTATTTGGAAAATCTGGTTTCAAATAAATTCGTTTGTCATCTGCCTGCCCCCCACACTTGTTTCTTCATCAAACTGGGAATCATATCTTTTTAGACAAAAAAAACCCATACCTCCTTCCTTTGAAGTTAAGTTGTCATTCCTTAACTAGTTCGTGTGTCTCAGGGTGAACATATCTGATCAAAACACTTTCTTGTTCTGTTACTGATGTATCTGTACTGCTGTCTGTCAATATGAATACGAATCATTTCTTTTTTTAACACTAGATACGAATATTGCCAGCTTCATATGTTCTTCAATTTTGTCTGAAAGAACTACAGACATGGTTTTTAAGAAATTAATATTTCATTCAAGCTGGTCCTTGCCTAGTTTCATATCACGTTGTATTGAATGTCAAGTATAAAATTGTAGTAAGAGAATTGTCGATTTTTTACAACTACTTGTTTTTCTCCGTCTGCATTTTCAGTTTTCTAATCGATTCGGCGTTCTCTTTGTGTCTCTTTGTGTCTCGACTACCTTGTGTTTTTATTAAGTATCTATCCATCTTGTTACAAAGTCTGAATAACTTTTCCATTAAATGGCGGATAAAACCCTATTCCTGGTTGATGGAAAAATATGACCCTGGTTCGCATACTTATGCTTACCTTTCTGTTATAGACATTTTTAATTTATTTCTATGGATTAACTTTATTTTGCTGGATACCAATTTTCGTAAATTTCAGTTAGATGTTAACCATGAATATAGATGTTCAACGAGGTAGACATTTAAATTAAGCTTGTAAACAGACGGGTACAAAACAACGAAATCAAATATCTACGAAAATACAATATTCTCTCAATCCACAAAAATCTGTTCAAACGAAAAAAAAAAAAGATATCAAACGTATGCATATATCTCGCACTCAATATTGGTGTTTTGACATTATTTATATATGTTTCTTACTTGCTGATCAATGGTTTCTTACTGTCAGTAACGAGAAACCATTTATATGGTTGAAATGGTTCATTGAACTAAAAATAATTTAAAACTGAACGATTTGTGAAATTATCATTCAAAAATGCAAACAACTATTTTTTTTTTTGGAAATCAACGCATAAAATTGAGAAAGGAAATGGGGAATGTGTCAAAGCGACAACATCCCAACCATAGAGCAGACAACAGTCTTCTTTACATCGATTGATTGATATCTTTTTTTGGTGTTAAACCCCACCTTCGGCAATACTGACTATTGTGTGGTTGCAAGTTTTTATTTGTGGAATACGAAGGAATTATCTGAAGAGAACCTACGGCAATCGACAGGAAAACTGTCAGTTCTAATTTATTAACCCTTTCCCTTTCATGCATTTTAGACCTTTACTTATCGAAAATACATTATCGAAGTTTAAATGAATACAGAATTCGCATCAATGGTCATACACATGCCATGTTGGGCTCAAATGAAAGATAATTGGTAAAATATTTCAAAAAATTAAGTTTGACGATAATTTGTCAATTTTGGTCACGTGGTATATTTCCAAAAGTCACGTGACTGTTGGAGAAAAAGTGAAAAAATACGAAATCCTTGGGCAAAAAGTCGTGCAGAGACATATTGGTGGAATAATAGGGTCAGGTTTTGATGGAAACACAATGCCTCGAGTCTGTTGAAGCCATATAAGTTGTCATAGTGATATAAATAGACGCATAACGTGCTATAGGCCTTGAAATATCGATGTCCGTAACATTCAAAATAATTGATTTTAGACGCTCTTTTTGTCCGATTTCAAACTTGGACCCTAGTTATTTGTCTAATTCGTTTTCAATCAATCAGCAACCTAAACTTTGTTTTTACAAGGGAAAATTCATTGAATTACCAATGCTAGCTCGATCTGGGACACCCTTGACCGAGCCCGATGGAACAAAGGGGGTAAAAAGGAGGGGGGGGGGTAACTTTGCACACACATTCTTTAAAAAAAAATTCGTAGGTTTCCTTTTTGAAATTGAAGTTAAGTTACATTTAATATAGGAAAGTATTTTTCCAACTCCGGCAGTGAGAATCGAACTCTCAATCTTAGCGCCTTGGAATAGATCAGCGTACCCCTGCGCCATTGACATTGTAGTGAATTTATCGAAATTTAAGTACTTAACTCTACTACTACGAAAGAAATGAAAAAAAAAAATAATATAAAGATTCTCACCCAGTTTGTTTTCTTTTTGGAATTATGTGTTCAGATGATAATTTTTTGTTGCCAAGTGCATGATTTTTACGCAAATTTAGAAGGAATCCACTCTTTAAACTGTCATTTTTTCATTGAAATATACATGTTTCTTTAATCAAACAAAAGTGTTTTCAACTTTAGTATACCGCAACACTTACGAAACCATGTTTTGTAACATCTATTTCAACTTTGCCAAAAAAAATTCAGAATATTTTAGCGGTTTTTGTCTCTTTTCTCATAATATCTTTAAGAAATGACTTCAGATTTTTAGCGTAATTCAAGTTTGTGATTGCACTGCTACACTAAAAATTACATTTGCAACTAGTGTACAAGTTAGAACTATTAGTTTAATACTATTCACTGCACAGTTATTAAAAAAAGACATAAATCCGCTTAAAAGAGCAGTTTTCTTTGCACTTCTATTTGAGAATATCCCTCAAAATTCGAAGAAAAATAAATGGTTTTTACAGAAAAATTACACATCAGTAAGGGGCGACTTGTTTATTAACTATTAATGATAGAGGTTTGATGCACATTAAATCGCATTGCTGGTTATCTGAGGATTAATTTGAGCCCTTAACCACATCTGTACGTCAGCAAATGGCGATTAAACATGTCTAAATGTCCCCAAAAAAATCTTGAAAGTGGTCTCACCGGTATGCTGTACCGGTGTGAAAGGGAGAGGGTTAAGATTGTAAAGCGAAACCCATAGAGAGGTATGAGTCATTTCCCCGAAGAAAAAAAAGAGGTAACCCAAGAGCCAATTCCAATAAAAAGCTGAAAATATGATATCAGAGGTACATTTGTAATGAAAAGATCTTGACAGCTTTCTATATAGTCGTTTCCATTTTCTACGTTAGGAGATGCCTATACCAAAAAGTAAAATCACCAAAATACTGTACTTTGAAGAAAATTCAAACGAAAAGGCCCTAATCAACTGATAAAACACATCAAGTGAATGGACAACAATTGTCTTATTCCTGACTGGTACATGCATTTTCTTATATAGAAAATTGTGACTTGAACCTGGTTTTAAAGCACTAAACCTCTCACTTGTATGACAGTCGAATCAAAATCCATTATATTGACAACGACTCATGAACAAAATATTTAACAAAGAAACACAAATAAATCATATATACATATGGAAAGAAGTATTGCAACACCAAATTGAAAGTGAAATTAAAAAAACACTCTTTATTTTTTTTGTGATATAATTTGTTAAAATAGAACCAGTTAAACATTATTTAAATATCACCTGAGTTTGATCAATAATTATCGACTCGATAAGTTCTTATCTGCACATGCAGCTACTGTATGGATCGTAAACAGCAAAACAGGTGTTTTTATCCTCATTGTTTTCAACACTTTAAATAACCAAGTTTATAAATTTAGGTGATTGACACCTTGTAATGGGTTCTCCACCACTCTTAACCGCAGCAAGATGGCAGATTATCAGCACGAGAGAAGCAGGAATGTTGCTGTGATAACCACACGTTTTGTTTGTCATCACCATCCCATTATTAGTCGTTTTGAGAATAAAAATCAGGCAATAAACGATGTTAAAGATTATCCGAGATCAAAAAGACCCCTTATGCCATCTGCTGGGGAAAATCAAGCATAATGAAGGTTGGTCAGAAAGAAACCCATTGCATACAATTCAATCATAAAAAAGAGATTGGTGGGCATACAGGAGCCTTTTAACAAAAATTGTTCGAGATCGACTCATCGCTACTGGTTATCGTGCGATAAGACCATTTCGGGGACCTTTGCTTACGAACAGACACACAGTTGTCCGTATCCAATGTAGTGCATAGCTCGCCAAAGTTGGAAATAAGCATCGTGGAGGAAGATACATTGTTCCAATGGAATTCGGTTTATCTTCCTTGGCCCGATCGTAGCCCGGATTTGACCCATATCGAGCATATATGGGACACGTTTGGGCGTAATGTGCTCGAATGGACACCCCAGTCCAAACACGTGATGAAATTAACAATGCCCTTCATCAGAAATGGTTGCTGCTACCTTAGCAACAAATTAGTCGATTTATGCCAGGAATCAGAAGACGTTAAGTGGCGGTTAACCGTTTGAATGGAGGCTGCGCACAAAGTACTAATTCTTTGGCGTATAACGATCAACCATGATGTGAACAATCATCTTAAGATTAATTTTGAAATGTCTGACATTGTAAAGTTCGACTACAGTAAAAGTTGTAAAATGCAGTTTTTTGTACAAAAAACACTTCATTTTGTTATTAAGATTGTGGTTAAATAAATCATTTTTTTTTCAAAATTTTTTTGTTCGTTAAAATGCCAATGTGATCATAAAGTATGTTTCAATATTATTTTACAAATATTTCATCAAATTCAATCCAAAATAAAAGGCTGATTTTTCAAGTTTTAAAAAATCAAGGTGTTGCAATACTTTTTTCCATGTGTATATATCAAATTTAACAACCACGTTCATTGCTTACTTTTTTTTGTATTTTATTTATGTGTGTTAATTCAATCAATAAAGGATTGAAATATTTTAAGTCATGTGACCGAATGGCTAGATTAACATCAACTCTGGTGTAGAATCGCACTCAAAATTAAAACAGATGTTTTCTATTCGTTTGATTTTGGTTTTTTTTTCTGCCATACAATGTAGGAAGGACTTTCTGTTTTAAATTGTCCTTGTAGTTTTGTTATTTTGGGTTTTCTTCTTTGTGTAACTATTGTTTTGATTTATACTTTGTTTTTTTGAATGAGGGGGTGGACGGTTCACCAACGCTGCGGAAATTATGGATAATCACATACAACATTCGGAAATTTTATTTCGGTCTTGTTTACCTTGTCTTCCTTATCAACTGAAATCAGTTATTCGGTTATCTCTGAAAATTGGAAGACGATCAGACATACTTACATGATTAAATTGTTTGTTGTTCTTGTGTGTGTTTTCCAAATATGGCATAAATGCTGTAATGCACTTACTACAGATACTGCGAATGATGTTATTTTACAACGACTTGGTAAGTTACATACTTAATTTGGCCTTTTAAACTTTATTGGATTCGAGCGTCACTGATGAATCTTTTGTAGACGAAACGCGCGTCTGGCGTATATAAAAAAAATAGTCCTGGAAGCTATCTTAGGATTAGGACGTGTCCTAAGACCATCTTATGACAAGTCTTTGTCCTAAGTCGTGTTATCGAAGCTCTGTTAACTTAGGATATATCACATGTTCGTCCTAACTTTAGGACACCTAATTAGGTGTCTTAAGATCATCTTATCTTCATCCTAACTTTGTGCATGCTTTTTTCTCATTTGTTTACGTTAAGATGAACGTGAAAAGAGACGCACCATCGGTTATTAACTCGTATAAAGAAAATTGTGCATGATTTTAAACTTTGACCTTCGTGTGTTTACGATACGATGACACTACGAATTCAATATTCTCATTTTAAAACAAAAAGTATATATTGGACGATGTCCGTAGTCTTTCGGAACACCGGATATTATTCTGAATACATCTGTTCTTTCCATGGCCACCTTGCATATACATGCACAATAGCTTATTAATTGACCTGTTGAAGAAGCATGAACATCTTAAAGTTGCTATAGAGATATGTTACATATGAATCATAATTTATAATATCAATCGTTGAAACCAGCTGTGTTAAGGTGATATGAGATAAGATTTCATGTAAGCAATATGATTTATATTCGAAACGAGATTTATTAACTAAAATCTTTAAAAGAAATATTAATAATCATTATCATTTCATTTAAGATTACGGGTCTAGGGAATATGTGCATGATGTACAAAGCAGGCTATTTTTTTTTCATACTGAAATTAAAAGGAAGTCTTTCTTGCACTTTCTTGAAATTTTACGTCTATGATAGACGAAGACGTGTATACATAATCTAAAATACGTGTCTCGAATAGGTGTAAAAAACGCGGATTTGTTTAAATATTGCAACATTTTCTACTTTTTATTAAAACTATGAGGTCACATAACCTCTGGATCCTTTTCGTCATTAAAATGTGACTGATAAGTTGGTATTCAAGATGAAAAAGACAACCTGAAATCTAAATCTAAAATATATTTAAAAAAATACTTTTGACCATGCAGATGTAAGAAATAACACTTCAAGCAATTAAACAACGAATTAAATGTGCCACTTTAATTAAGACTGATAACCTTAAAATTAATCATGCATGCAATTTTAGCAGACTTAACATGGTCGGCGTAAAGTCCGTATACGTAACTTAGTTGCTCGCCAGAGGAACGCTTAAGCAAGCGTTAAACGTGCGTTGCATAAGTTTGAAGTACGTCGAAATGCAAAGGTATACGCTTGGTGAACGCTTTTACTCCAGCAAATTTTTATGGAGCATAAAAAACTCATTCAGCTCAAGCGTGTGTCAAGCGTACACCTGTACGATACACGCACAAAATATACACACTATAAGGGCTTTGAAAACGCTACAGATAAGTTTGAGACACGGTAAGGGCACGTTGTATACGCTTCAAAATCGTTAGACTTTAACTAAAACAAACACCCCATCATGTCCCAGAAACTCCGAAAGCATAGATTATCGTTCCAGATATGACCGGGACACGTCTCAAATACGTTCAATATACTTTTTTCCTTCGTAGCGTCCATTCCATCTACGTTAGACATACGCCTGACATACGCCAACACTCGTCACCTGAACGCCAGATAAACGCGTAGGTACGCTTTTCGCACGCCCAATACACGCTTTAAGCTCGTTGTGCACACGATACAGATATGATTGACAGGTTGAATGCATCCAAAATTACTAGCGTATTGGTAGCGTGCATGATTTTTTTACCACGGCCGACGTACGTCGGAGCTATACGTTGATGTGTGACGCCGGTGTTACATTAAGTAAACAATCAATGTCAGTTTCTAATTCTTATACAACAAAAGTAATATAAAACAATATACGTCTTTATTAAACAATTTTCTTATATAATGCCAAACAAGCATTTGGGTTTACGATTGCATTTCTTTTTTTAAAGAAAGCAACTTGTTTTACAGTTAATATCAAAATCCTATTTTGATTTTATTTTATAACTACATTTGAAATCATGCATTTTATTTTCATTAAATACTTGTTATTACAAAATTTGGTAAACAAATTTATTAATTGTTTTCATCTCTAATAAATGTTTTATCAAACAATTACTTTAACTATTTAGGATTTCGCACATAGGATATGTTTAGGACGTCCTAACATAAGATGCGTCTGAGTTTATTTACATGTAGTTCTCAGACTGACCTCCATTCCTTAATTTTGCGAATAATTTGTTAACACGACGAGGAAGGTTTGTAACGACCTTAACTACCAATAACGTTCTTCATAACACAAAACACATCACTGTACGTACATGTACATTACACGCAAGTTATTTAAAAAAAACAAACATATAAATTATATAAATTGTTCTTCCGTAGGTCATTTGTATCAAGTACCAAGAAATATACATATATCAATAAATACCAAGATTCAAATTTTATACACCAGACGGCGTTTCGTTTACAAAAGCCTCACCATGTGATGCTCGAAATAAAAAATGTAAAAAATGCAAAACAACTGTACCAAAATGAAGAACATTGAGAAGTATTGCACAATACAGCTAAAGTGGTCTATGTCTAGGGTAGAACATCCTTAGTATTTAGAACAATTGAAAGATTTTTTTTAAACAGTTGATTTATAATTATGACCAAATCTATGACAATTCGTGTCAACACAAAAGTACTGACAACTGGACTGGTGAAACTGTCGGGTCGAAACCTCCAACAGCAGCGGCATCAACCTAGTGCATGCAAAAAAATATTACCGGTATATCAAGTTCTAGGGAAGAAGATAGCACATTTTCGAGATTGAGTTTAGTAATTATCTTATAAGTGGAAATACAAATACACAAACACATTGTTATATATTTCAAGGTTTGATTTTGGGCGGAAACGTTAGTTAATATTTAAAAATTATTAAAAAGTTATATTTAGACATAATAGAGATTCTTAATGTCGAAGAAACAAATCCATTATAAAATGGGTACATTATTAAAGTACACATTGGAATATAAAAAAACTTGATGTCGTTTCTGTACATTTGTTGGTTATATCTATGTTATGTGCTTGGTACTTATACATCCCGTTATTGTGCTATGGTTAATATTTAGCACTCATACCACATCTTCCTATATCATTATACCAATTCTGCAAAACACTTTGCTCCAACTAATGATATAATGATATACTCAAATTAATTTCAAGCATTTAAGAAGAACAAGGCCCCTGTAAAGTGATACAAAACTTTTTTGAAATTATTTTACTATCAGCGAAGATAAGTATGTATTTTGAGATACATGATGAATAATCGGTTTATTTTTTATTGTTTAATAGATTTTCTTGAAAAGAGGATGGAGCGTTTAGAGAAGGAAAATTACGATCTTAAAAAGGAAAACGACCACACCAGAACAGTTTTACACATGTGTTTGAGTACCGTCTGTGGTGCAGATGGTAAAACAAATTTCAAAATGCAAGGAAATCAAAAACGTTCATCCAGTAATAACACTTTGGTACCAACACCAAACCAGAGTTTAAGGATGGTCAAACCGAGAGATATCAAACAAGATGTCAATATAAAATCAGGGATTGACTCAATTGGGAAAGATTTCAAAAAGAGGCTTTTGTTGGGCAGTATGTTTAGCATTAATTATATATTTTGGCTGTTATTCCAATGCCAGCTCATTTAGTCTAAATCTGTTTAAATGTAAGGATATTGTTGATATTCGAATATTATGCTTTGGGGAAAACAATCATATTCATTACAACAACTCAGACTAGTTTTCCTCTGAACTTTGTATTGGCTACCTAAGCTACAATGAAAAAAGTAAATATCGTTTCTCGTTGTGATACACCGCTTATTCGCACCCGGTCTGAAACGACATACCAGAAAGTAGTAAATATTTAATACAAAATAGGTGTGTTTTTTAAAATTTGTACGTTGAAACAAATTGCACGATTATTCTTTACACTTAATAGGACGATATTTTGTTTACAAATATTGTTATGTTTCAGGTCCAGCTCCAGATGCTGTACAACACGTTGCATTCAGAGCATACACGTCTAAACCCATTAGTAGCCTAGGAGTACACCAGATAGTTGAATATGACAATGTTCCATTAAACGAAGGCAATGCGTATGACGCCCGACATGGACATTTCATATCTCCACTTAATGGGTTGTATCTGTTTTCATTCAGTGGGTTTGCAGTGCCATCTAAACAGATTGGACTAGATATTGTGGTAAATGGTATCCAGATTGACGTTCTACATGCGGATGGGCATGGTGGCAATATGTATACATCACAGACCAAAGTTTTTCCAGTTGTTCTACAGAAAGGAGATATGGTTTGGGTTAGAACACATCCTGGATTCGAAAGTGAATATTTGTATGGAAGCCCTAAAATCCAGCATAACATGTTTGCCGCTGTACTCTTGTATTCACTGTAATTCCAGAAATAAAACATTTTTTCTTCGATAATAGGCCATTAAATTGGCTCTGTTATATTTATGCCAGTATTTTCCCGTTTTTCTTGTATCTTTTGTCATTTACCCCAATGGCAATGCTGTTTGTTTTGTTTATACATTGTTTTCAATATAATGGAATTTTATGCGTCATACAAGTAAGAGGTTTCTAAAAATCCAGGTTTCTCTAATTGTTGTGTTATTTTCACATTTTTGGATCGGTGTGAGAAAAATGTGTCTTCTCGCTTGTGAAATATCTGTTCTCTGCAAATGATTGGTCAAAATTTAATTAAGACGTAAAATTTTACTTAGTTCCTTTTTGAAATTACCTATTGTAACGTCATGTCTGATGACTTCACATATAAACATCACAACTTTCTGCAAAAGTTTGAAAAGAAAGGATAAAAATCTATTCAAGAAACAGATTCAATCCGCCACTTTAACTCGTGCTTTACGATATTTCTCCATTAGTTTGACGTATTTGAACTTTTGATTTTTTCCATTTGATACAGGGATTTCCGTTTTTAATTTTATTTGTAGTTTGATATTTTTGTTATTTGACTCTTTATAAATGCCATCTTAATAAAAGGCTCTAAATGGTAACTACATTGATGTTATTTTGCTGATGAACAAGGTCTCAATATCTATACGTCATATACCAAAGTTTCTCTAGTTCTTCTACACAGGGAGATAAGAACACGTTTTTGACTCAAAGGTTAATATGTGTATGGATATCCTGAAGTCAGGCATAATATGTTTGCCGCTTTACCATTGTTCTGTTATTCCACTAGTGAAACTGTTTCGTCGTATCAAAGATCATTAAAAAGTTGACCATTACATCAGTTGTTTTATGTTACAGTGTCGCCTAGATTTAAAACGTGACGTTCTTGTTCGTTCTTTTTAAAGTCTTCGCTTTTCCTCCAGTGTTTTTATTAATTCGTAAACACATCTTTTTTCTGACCTGTGACCCAATTCATAATTACGATGAAGAGGTGAAAGATATCAAACTTAAAAGTTTTGTTAAAACCCCCAGATATATATTAGTTTGCGTCATCAGGGTAGCTAATCTTAAACCTTGACTAGAGTTTCTCTCTTTGCTTTTAAACCATGGATTTGGAATGGTAAAATTAATCATTGGAAATGGTTTATCCATCCATAACACAAAAAGAAATAATATGGGGTATCCACCCATAACACGCTTAGAAAGGATATGGGGTATCCACCCATAACACACTTAGAAAGGATATGGGGTATCCGTCCATAACACACAAAGAAAGGATATGGGGTATCCACCCATAACACACTTAGAAAGGATATGGGGTATCCGTCCATAACACACAAAGAAAGAATATGGGGTATCCATCCATAACACACAAATCAAGGATATGGGGTATCCGTCCATAACACACAAAGAAAGAATATGGGGTATCCATCCATAACACACAAATCAAGGATATGGGGTATCCGTCCATAACACACAAAGAAAGAATATGGGTATCCATCCATGACACATAAAGAAAGAATATAGATAGGGTATCCGTCCATGACAAACAAAGAAAGAATACGGGGTATCCATCCATAACACACAAATCAAGGATATGGGGTATCCGTCCATAACACACAAAGAAAGAATATGGGTATCCATCCATGACACATAAAGAAAGAATATAGATAGGGTATCCGTCCATGACAAACAAAGAAAGAATACGGGGTATCCATCCATAACACACAAATCAAGGATATGGGGTATCCACCATAACATACAAAGAAAGGAAATGGGATATTCATCGATTATCTATTATAAATAAGAAATCATTCGATGTATATTGTGTAGCCCCGAAAAAATCTTGTGTGTGTCTCCTTTATGATTTTGATTACATATTTCATTGTAAGATAAGCATGACCGACCGTAGATGATGACAAACTGGATAAATCGCAAAATACAATGTAAGTTCATTTTGAGGGAAATTTTTCTTTTTTGTTAGTAAAATCAAAATCATTCAATCCATCAAATCACTCCATCACAACACAATAAATAATGCGATATAGCAATCATATTTATGAATATACTAAAACAATCACTGTCAATGAAGACGCTATATTTTTAAATATTTTTTAATGACGTGTTATGTTGAATAAAGTAGATATTCACAAAACGAGTTAAGAAGATAGCTTTTAATTCCATACAACTGGCGACCTTCCGTTCCTTGTGTAGCGCGTAACCAAACCATATCTCCTTCTTTAAGAAGCATCGGAAACGTATTGGTTTGAGAAGCATGGTCAGTTCTGCCATCCGCATAGAAAGAAATTACAAGATTACCATTGCTAAGCAGATCTAAAAATATTTCGACATGACTCTCTGTGTAAATGCTGACTGATAAGACATATACTCCAGTAGTTGGAGCAGTAAAATGTCCATGGCGTACATCGAAACCATTCCCGTCATTCAACAACACTTGGTAGTATTCTATAGGTTGATGACTTCCAAGGCTACCAATAGTTTTGGACAGATATGCAAGAAAGGCAATCTTTGTCGATGTAGTCATAGGTGTTGGTACTATAAAAATATAAATATGAAGCCATCCAAAAAAAAATCATAAGTCATTTTGATTTTTTTCATTCTGTAAGAAATGTTTCTGAAAAGAAGGTCTTATATCCTTATGCATGGTTATTTAAATAGATTTTTTTTATTATCTTTGTGTCAATATTTTTAATTTGTATAAAAGGGAAGCAGTGGTCAATTAAAGATAAGTTGAGTTAGTGCAATTAAAAGAGTATATGTACAAAGATTTAACTTCGAACAATTAAAAGCTAGCTACCGAATGGATAAAACAATAACTTCCAATATTCAGCTCTCATCGAAAGGTAAAGTCTAATCGATTAACGGAGTAAATTTGCAATTAACCCTTTTCAGCATATGTGACCTATTATGATTGTTTGTTTTGCTTTACCATCATTGTCGTTATAATTGCATTGTATGCGACTGTCATTCAAGTGAGATGTTTAGTTAGCTATAAAACGAGGTTCACTCCACCATTTTCTACATAATAAATGCTTGTATCAAGTCGGGTATAAGACAGTTGTTATCCATGCGTTTGGTGCGTTTGAGCTTTTTAATTTGTCATGTGATTAGGGACTATCCGTTTTAAATATTCTTCAGAGTTCGATATTTTTTATGTACTTTTTATAGAGCGAAATTCATACAAATCTCTATTATTCTTCCAGATGATTAATGGACGATCAATGTTCAATGTATTGGTATGACTTTGGGCCGAGCGAAAAATCTTACAACTGATTAACAGAAATCGATATTGGAAAATTTCTAAGCCGAATTGGTCGACAATGTTAATATTGTTCTGGTAAAACACAACCTCCTTCCACTATAAGCCTCATTATGCTATGCATATGTGTCCACATTTTCAGCGAAAGCACTGTAGCAGCTTTTTGTTGTTTACACTTAAATTTATTACTCTTTTGAGTATACTCACAAGTATTGCTTAGTAATAGTCGTTTGTAAACACGTTTATCCTCTACCAACTGAATTGTATTGGCTATTTCAGTGTTATTATCTCGAGATAAAGTTCCGTTCTTCTTGTCTGTGTGGAATTTCACTCTCTGTCATTAATTTTAGATAACTATTCATGGTCTGTCCTGCAGGGTCATCAAGCTTTTTAAATTTCTGTGTATTTACAGGCTTGGAAGAACATCTTAGTTTTCGGTTTTCGTCCTTTAAAACTATGTTTTCTTTTTGGAGATGTTCAACGTTCTTTTCAAGACTATCTGTAAAATTTAGAATTATAGATGAACCTTCCACTTTTGAACATAATTCCTGACCAAAATCATCATATGTAAATTAAGGTATGTCTTGTTTTTTTAAATAATTATGATTTGTTAGGTTTAACTAAAACAAATTAAATCTTAACTACTAATATCATAAATTAATGTGCACTTTATAGGTAAGAAGAAATTATCTGTTTGTCAAACTATTGAATAGTCCACACGACTAGAAAATCAGTGTCGAAGATCCTTCTGACTAAGACAACATTGTATGCGTTGTGATTATAAATTGTGTCCGTATGACAGTCTTTTACAATTGAATTGCATATCGATAGATAAGAACTTCAGTGTTGAAAAAGACGACCAATTTATACAATAGTTTAAGGTTATCGAAAATTTAAGAACAAGATATAAATTACGTACTTCTGATTTTGTGGGAATTTATATATCAATAACATGCCAGTTAATAAGACATCTTTATTTCGAAGGTGTATCTATGACTTAAGGTAGCACAATACAAAGATTTTTTTACTCCCAATCACTAACCTTTGAAATGCTGTAACTTTCTTATGAATGCATAGAAAATAACAAAAGAGGTATATATAGATAGATAAAAGATAATTCTTTTAAATGAATGCAATATTTTTATTATGCAATCATTATGTAATCAATTGTTATGTAATTAGTGGCAAAATGTGGATAAGTTCACTTGAATGAATTTAGCTCTATCATCTTTTTAACTATACAAAAAATTTTAACGAAATCTTAATCAACACATCATGGGCTTCAAAAGGGTGTCTCAGATTGTCTCTATGGTATTCCATTCTCTCATAAATCTCTAATTAGTGTAAACATCCTAACCACATAAAAGAAGATAATGTTTAATTAGGTGTAAAATTTGTTCTATACATTCTATCTGAAATCTGAGACACCCTTTTGTAGATAATGGCCATAAGAACAACATATAATAAAATCGACCCTCTAGGGATACCTATGAAGAAGCTAATTTCATTTGAAAGTGGAAATTTGGTGAAAAATATTTTAGACACAGTTTATATTATAATTGGTTACATAATTGTTGCATAATACTAACATTGCATTAATTTGAAAGAGTAATCTGTTAGCTATCCAAAACTACCACTTTTATAAATTTTCAAGCATTATTAAGAAAGTTACAGCATTTTAAAACTTGGGAGTTGGAGTTATAAAATCTTTGTATTGTGCTACCTTAACTTGCTTATTCACTCAATTATCTATGTTGTTGAGGGTTCTGTAAATATATTAAAACTTTTATAGGCATCACTTATGAATATCAACCAATCACTAATTTTAATTAAGGTACAACCTAAACTATGCTTACCAAGGCGTTGCAGAATTTGAGATATGTGTTCGTCTCTGACAGTACATTGACAGTTGTTACCTTGAAGGAGAAATCCTACAAAGAAAATTACCGTCAATGCGACCATGTTTTCTTCTTTAAGATTACTTGTCGATTGAACTAGAATACTACAGAGTTTTCTTTATATCTTATCTTTAATAACAAAGTTAAGGTCTTACTGATAGCTTTTAAACTGGTAAAACCAGATGTTTATTTGAAGGTAGTCAAAATCTACAAATCTACAATTTGAAACAGCTACCGAAATTCACGATCATTTCGTAAAGGGTTATGATCCAGACTTGGACTGGTTAAATCTTGGATGTGTGTGTGTTTCACAGCCTTGTACAATGCATTCAAATTAACAGTGATATATTCTTGTACAGTTATTTGCGTAATGAGTGTCGCTTATACAAAAAATTAGACACCTGAGTAAATTGCATATATAAGGTTTTATGTATAACAAATAAAAGCATCGTTGATTATCACTTACTAGATTGTTCTGTAAACATAAATTAGATTCATTTTTTTTGTCTGGTCATACTATTACACCTGTACATTGTTAATCCTATGCAGATCGTGCCAGATATATATTATCCACCCTTCACTACACTAAGCAGTCTCACTGCAATTTCATATTCGACTAGACCATGGTTCCATTAGTAACTGCAATGTGAGATAATAAATGAATATAAAATGTTTGACGTATAGATATGTATATGTTCCAGACCGTATGAGTATTTGGACCGTACGCGTACGGTCTGGACCGTATGCGTACTTTTTCAAAATACGGATACGGTCGGACCGTACGCGTACGGTCCAACTAATAATAAGAAGATGGTCAAGTTTATCAGATACAAATGTAAATAACAGATAAAAAAATCTTATATCTCAAATATAAAAAGTTCAATTGATATTGAAATGAAAACTTAATATTCTAACTTTTTAAAAAGGTCACGCTAGTTTAATCTGTTAATCTCCTGTAATTAGCATGTCAGTAATTAATTAAAGGCCAGTATGCTCATTGAAATTGAGGTTAACGGATGTAAACAAAACGTACAAGGACAATTGTTTTATAATATTTGTAAACTTTAAAAAAAAATGCATATGCAAAGGAACATGAATGGAACGCAAACATGTAAATGTAAATTAATAAAAAAAACATAACATTCCTTGTGGTAGTTAGTGTCAACTGGAGCGAGAGTACAAAAATGGGATTCAGATATAGAATTAAACAAACATTTAATTTCAATTGTACGCTTATTCACTTACCCATCTGATGTAAAAATAGCATCTTGGAGAACTAAAGCTACAAATTTTTGGTTATTGTTTATTTATTTTAATTTAACCCATATGATACCAAAACATGTATGGTCAGCTGGACCGTACGAGTATACTCATACGGTCCGACCGTACGCGTATGGTCGGACCGTACGAGTATACGTATACGGTCCGGACCGTACGCGTACGGTCCAAATACTCGTATGGTCTGGAACATATATATCCATGAAAGCATGACATTGGGTAATTAGTAAAAGTAATTCACCTGAAATCAAACACCCCAACGATTCCGTTCCTCTACCGGGTACCCGTGTACATTAATTTCCAACTCAATATTGCTGAGTCTTGTATCGTCTAATATCGTATTATCCCCGTCTATGTTATCATCAACTTATAAATAAAGGCAACAGTAGTTTACCGCTGTTCGAAACTCATAAATCGATAGAAAAAACACAAAATCCGGGTTACAAACTAAAACCGAGGGAAACGCATTAAATACAAGTGAACAACGACGCAACAATAAAATGTAACACACACAGAAACGAACTAAGCGTTAGACAAAATCCGATATGAATAGCAAATATCACATCAAATCTAAATACATGAATTTTGGATAGAAAAGTACCGTGCCACGTCTTATAGTAATGTGAATTCACACTCAAACATAAGAGGAAACAAACGACACAACAGTAACACAACGCTAAAATGCAACACACACAGAAACGAACCACAATACAACAATGGCCATATTACTGACTTGGTACAGGACATTTCTTAAAGACATGCCGAACCTCCCTCCTTAATGGCAATGTTAAACACAACATTTAAATGATAACATAACATCACAGGACTACAATACAAATAAATAGGAGAACATATTGGACAAAGAAATGCACAAATAATAGCTAACAAAAGGCACCAGGTTTAAAATTCAATACGCCAGAAGTGAGTCTCGTCCACAAAAGACCAACCAGTGACGCCCAGATACAAAAGTTCGAAAGCCAAAACAAGTACAAAGTTGAACAGCACCGAGGACCAAACGTTCAAAAAGCTGTCCCCAATACGGCTAGGGTTTCCTGCTCGGGACAAGAACATCCCTATTATTTAGAATAATTTATACTTTTGGAAACACTAAATTTCATAAAATGACTTTAAAGATATATATGATAAAACTGAAGTATTAACTAATTACAGAAAAAAACTGGATACATTACATAAACCAACCTAATCGAACACAAATTATAAGACATACATAGGATTTAAATAGTGTTAACAAATCATAGGATATGAACGGGTATGTGTACTCTCAGTCCGTCCCATGGTGCAATAGGTAAATTCATTAAAATACTTAACTCCGAGGAAAATTCAATACGGAAAGTTTCTAAGCAATTGCAAAAGAACAACAAATATGTATCTTAGACTTAATTTTCAACTAAAAGTAATCGTTTTGTTCCAGCGATATAGTTCCTGATTTAAATTTTTTGTTCAGAAATGTAGAAATTATTAAAATTCTACGGTCCCAACTCCAGAAGACAAAGTTGACACTTTAATATATTTTTGTTCTTTGATGATAATGTTGTTTCATGTAGCTCCTAGTCTTTTCAGTATTTATACATTCTGTGCATTCAATTTTTTTTTTTTTTGCTTTCATATTAATCAAGGAAAACCGCTTCGGACGAAGCCTATTTATTAAGTGTTGTTTTTGTTAGCTGTTATGGGCTTCATTCCTCAGCATGGGGGTAATATACTACCATTAATTCAGTAGGAAGCTTTGGTACTGACATGCTTTGTATTATTCTCCGTTCCTAAATATTGAAATGTTAGTTTCATGATAATTAATATACATGTATGTGTCAACGGAGAACTAAAGTTACGATAAGGTGTTTTATAAATCATTCAAATACCCAAACTTTAACCATTGAGCTGAAGCTATCCTCA
The DNA here is from genome assembly GCF_965363235.1 of Mytilus galloprovincialis. Classification (NCBI taxonomy): domain Eukaryota; kingdom Metazoa; phylum Mollusca; class Bivalvia; order Mytilida; family Mytilidae; genus Mytilus; species Mytilus galloprovincialis. Next base: position 37,413,659 of record NC_134850.1, on the reverse strand, counting down.
CAAATGTAATGTGACGTAAAGAACAATTTCAAAATTATAATTATCGGTCGCTCAACATAGAAGCATAATAATAAATATTATATGTGTCAAGTACACAAAAACAAAATGTTATTTTTGTACCTGTTCTTTGTAAAAACAAATAAAGTTTGCTGATTGCAGGATATATATTAAAATACATGTTTTCCCCTTCCGTTACCTACATGAAGTTATGAGTGCAATTTTTGCGTATTTTGCGCACTATTTTTTCCATATAATTAAGCATAGTTTATCTTACTTACGTCATCTAGTTTTGGTTGGATTGTTGTCTCATTTGCAATTATACCACATCTTGTTTTTTTTAATTATATTTATAATACTTCGAGGTATTTACTCAGTATGAGTAAAATAGCAAGGATTAGGTAAATCTCGTTTACGAATGTTAACATTTTTCGAATGATCGTCAAAGTCTCACCTTTGTAAAGAAACTTTCAAATAAAATAAGCAAGCATGCTTAAACCATTTTTCAAGCGCATCAAAATCCATAATTGTATGAGTTGTTTAAGAAATAATTCCTTCATGTCATGCTCTATGCTCATTTTAACATGGGAAGGCATTATATTTGTCGAGCGAGGTGTAAAATATCGACAAATATAATGCCTTCCCATGTTAAAATGAGCATAGAGCATGACATGAAGGTGTTATTTCGATTCTAATAGGACAAATACGGTATTTTTATAGGTCGAAACGTACAAATATCCTTAGGAATGTTTGGCTGTTACAATTTCCTCCCAAATAAACGTGTACAGAAAATACCGGAAAAAAGGGTTACGCAATGGAATTATGAAAGAAACAGATTTAAAAAACTTTTGATATTAAACAATTTTAACATTTATCATTCTAAAATAGAACAATTAGATATCAAACAACAAGTTTTTGTTTCTGTTCAGAGATTTATTTACGTCGCAGTTCATAACGATGGTTGAAATGGCGGTTGACGGTTGCAAATGAAGGTAAGACATATTTATTCATTATTTATCACGTTAATATGTATTGTTCCCCCAGTGATTGTAGCATTGGTAAAAAAATTTAAATCAGACAGTGGATTTCTCGCTAAAGAGGAAGAAACAGCGATCTGGCATGAGTTGTTCTGTGCAGATGTGGCGAGGGCATTTGATTCTGTTTTGTTTTCAATTAAATCTGAATCAGAATTTACGGTTGCAACCCACTGTAGTGTATTGGAAAGCTCTCTGCGTTGCTTGTCAGTTGGACCTTCAATGTAGCTGTCCAAAGATTTGACATTTTGGTGTCCCGTTACAGACATTATAGCCTGGTCATCGACCCCCGCTCTTTTCAATCCTGTTGTCACAGTGGCTTTAAGCAGTGGTTTGTGTATCTGATAGATAGACCAGCTTCTTCAGGTATTCTTGACATCATTCTGGCCAATTTGTTTTTGCCAATAGGTTGAGCAGCATCCATAGAGTAAGTTAGGTGTAATGGAGTGCTTGCTGAAAAATGCTGTACACATTGGACTAAGCTGTCCCCAGGTTTAGCGTACATTCTTACGTCCCTTGAGTTTTCTTTTGAATCTACACCATGGTGTGTTTTGTCACATTCATTGTAAGTCATTTTGTTGTATTCTTGACCTTTGTCATCTTTAGATTTGTCATAAGATTTTTTCTTTAAATCAGCAAGCCCCTCCTTTCCCATCTTTCCAAAATTGAGCATAATATCACAGGAAACTTTATTTTGGAGAGTTACTGGGTGTTTAGTACTGAAGATTCCACTGGAATACAGCTTTTGAATATCACCCTCAGCTACAGCCTTTTAATGTACTGTTATATCTTTCCCTTCCCTTTTCAAGTTTTTCATCATACCCGTGATTACATGATTTGATGGCATAAATGATTTGTCACTAATTATGTTATTGTCACGATTATAAGGAGGACCAGTTATATGCCTAGAAATAGCAGATCGAATTCCGACGAGTGCTGACTTTGAATAATCATTGCCTTGTTTGGTCTGCAAACTTGCATACAAGTAGCACAATCTGTCATTTAGGATAGTTTCATCTAGTTCTTCAAAACTGCTGGTGTACTTGTTTTCAGTTAGCCAACCTGAAATTATTTGTACCATTTTTTTATGTATTCAAGTAATTCTTATAAATATTTTATTTAATTGTGATGAATTTTATATGGGTATAATTTATTTCAAAGACATGATTCATATAAATAAATAACAGAGGACTGCATGTTTTAATTTAGGGTTTTATGTTAAAAGCATGTCGGTGTTTGTGCATACTTTGTGTATGTAGACTAGAGCGACCTACGTATACATGTACAGTATTCTATCAATCTTTTTATTTAGACTAAAACATAATATTCAGCTTCTTTTCATGTACCAACATGTTCGTGTCATTCAAAATTTTGTAGTGAAATTAAGTTATGCTTTTGCTGTTGTAATACTTAACAAAACATTAAACCCTGGTAGTATTTTGGAAGTACACCTATCAGTAGGAGGATGGGGTTCGATTCCCCACTGGGGTGTTTTGTTTACTACTTCAGCATGCTCGTAACTGTTATAATAATTTATTTAATATATTTTGTTTTAAGTATGCTTGCATATATGATAAATAACCCTACCTTAAGTACAGAAAAAAACAAATATCAAGGAATATTTTTATTTTAATTCTACATCTTGACAGTGACAATCGAAGTACGTTTCATTTATTTACGTTATAGTCCCTAACACTGAATTGTAAATTTTATGTTTAAAAACGGTAAAAAAAATATTACTAGGTTGCTGACTCATTGCCAAATACCATTACCTCACGATTTTCTATATTTATCATTAAAATGTTTTTATTTGAGACCAATTTACCATCAACTTATGATTGTATTTCCCCTCTAATGTAAATTTTTGCATTTTATGGTTTTTACCTCTTAAAAGTTTTACACCCCATAATGTCTGCTGGTTGGTTCTTGGCTCAGTTCTTGCCAGCGCTAACTTTTCAATTTCTTCTTTGCTAGGCAGCTCCTTAAATCATGGCTTTTTGGCAGGTAGTTCTTGGTGTATAAAGTTAGCAGTTAAGTCTTCATCAATCTGAGATAGTTCCTCATCTGACTGTGACTGTTCATTATTTTCAAAATTGAATATGGTGTCCTATGTCAAATTTGAGAAAACCGAACTAACTCTGGCATCACATATCTCGTGTCTGAAAACCCTTTTTGTTCCTCTATCAGCCGTAGATTGCCTAACAGCATTTTGTTCCATGAAGTGGTCTGTTATTTTATAAGATGCCCCTTTATAATCTACTCCGAGTCCAAATTTCAACGGCGATACTGTGTATCTATTCATTTTGACAGCAGACGATAAGTCATCGAACATGTGCATTTACATGGGAGGTTTGCTAAATGGGCGGAACAGCCATAACAAAGCTGTCGGTTGCAGCCATTTGCAGGCATTTTCATATTAAACAAGCTTTTAAAAACTACTAGAGGGAAATTATATGATGTTTTCTATCAATAACTAATAGATTTTATGTAAGCAGTGAAAATATATGAATTTTATGAAGATAAAAATGAAAACAACGAGAATGCAAATTATAATTTATGCGCATGTGTCAAACATATTTTTTGTGCTAATTAGTACACAACTTTGTTTACAAAGCGTAATAGGGACGTCATATTAGAATTCGAACTCAAGGAGGAATCAGGTAGTCAATATGTGCTATGGGGCCAAAACGGAAAAATGATACCTATGTGTTATCATTAATATTTGGGAATAACAACATAGCGAAACATTTGCGAGTATTTTAAAACGTTTTTATAATTTTACATTAACGACCGTTGTTTCTATCCCACTTACTTCCAAGTAATAACCGCTTTCTAGAATTTCTTTTATGGTCTCCCAAATGCAAAGTCTTAACGTGTTGGATTAGAGAAGACGGTGAACTCAGACTGGTTGTTCGATTCAAGTTCTTTTGATTAGTGTATTTGACTTGAGCTGTCTCACCAGGACCTTTAACGTCGATATCCGTTTGGGAGTTTGCACACTCACAAGTTTCCAGCTTCTCGTTTATTCTTTTGTTTTCTTTTTTAAGTGCCTCATTTTCTTTTTCAACTTGTTCAACTTTCTTCTCTACAACTTCTACAAACAAAACTTATTATGCAGTTAGAGCACATCGTCGATATTCTTTCAAATCAGCATCTGTTCTTTATTTTATTTTTACCCTTGAGAATTATCATATCACATCGGGAAAAGAACAGCTGAAAAACAATTATAAAGTGTGTGAGTCCTTCCAAGAAGTTCACGACCGTTATAACCAGGGTGTGTTCGTAACCAAATCATATCACCTTGATCAAGAACGTATGGGAATGTTCTGCTTTGTGACGTAAAGTGACAAACTGATCGAGAACCAGTAAACATGAAAGCAATTATCTGTCCTTTCTTAACTAACTCTAGGTTCTCAATTAAAATGTACCGTTAAAACGTTGAATTATCATTGTATATTTCAAGTATGGATGTAGTATATTTTGGTTTAAACAAATATGAATATACGAAGGAGGTTATAAAAACCAAAACTCGGTGAGAAAACACCTCCTGATAAAAATTTTAAAAAATCAAACAAACGAAATTTAAGCCGAACAAATCCTATCAAAACCCTGCACGGCACTCAGCCATTGTGGAGGACGTTCAATGTAATATCTCATAAAGTAGGAAGAGTGCAACATTCTCTTGACGATCTTTACAAAATCTATATTTCGGTAGCCTGTTGGAAGGTAACATTTGTGTATCTTCCAAACTACTTTATCTGCCCTGCAATAGTTTAAATTGACCACCCTTCCTCCCGATCAAACGACTGACCTTTCAGAAAACATATTTTAGCTCGATTTTTCCTTTAAGTCATATTTTATTTATGTCAATTAAGAATTAAAAAGACAAATATTGCAGTTTTGAATTATGTTTTAGTTTTGTTAACGTTATTTCTATATGTAAATAACTTGTCTGCATCTATTATAATTAATATCTTTATTGGTATATTATAACGCTGAAGTCGGCAGGAAAACGACAATGCTTTTTTTTAACCTCCTTCATTTATGTATAAATATTGATATATACATCCGTCTATAAAAGTGATTCAACATAAAGTCATTTCTTAATAACATGAAACTAGAAAAGGTTTAAATGTCTTATTTGAATTAAACATGACCTGCTTCATTACATTGTGTTACACAATGGTTTGTGAAAAAGTACTGAATTATCACATGGATGCTAAAAAACTGTTTTCCCAATGACATGCAAGAGAAATAACTGTCATTTTTAAGGTATGCTAAGGTCGATACAACCTACTATTCGTTTTCTACGACTATAAGCAATATACATGTATATTTCAATAAAATTATAGCCACTATTATGACATTATTCTTCTGAAGGTGCAATAACAAGAAGATTAATTAAGCAACTGAATATATCACATTATACATTGTAGAAAATCTTACCGAGTCGGCTTAACATGGCAGCTATTTTGTCTTCATTAGTCTCTGCTTTGCAATGAGAAATTAGGATGAGCAATCCTTGTACCAGAACTGGTAGCACGACAAACATAATTAAATGTCGTTCAGTGACACATTAAATCCAAATCCTATTCCTTAAGATAAGATGTAGCATGTATATGCATACGTGTGGTTGATTACAGAACCTATAGATAAGACCACACTTGTTGTATCGACTTAAAACTTTAGTTTCCTGTCTTTATGTTAGTTTTGGTCTGTGATAATTTAACAATATGTTGAGTGAGACCATATCAAACTTTATTTTACAGTTTGTTTTTATGTTGGGCTATTAAACCACTATACCTGGGAGATTTAATCTTGTCAATGAATTTTATGTTTTTCTTGAGTCTCGATACTGTATTTAAATGGTTGAGGTCAGTCATATTTGGTTTGCATTTATTTTTGTAGATGGGTTTTGCATTGTCAGTTAAACGGTGTACATTATTTGCAATAGTAAAAAAAAGGGTGTTATCTAATTAATTTTATAATTTTCAAATCAAAAAGCTTTTAACCTCTCGTGTTTGGATTTTTTGCAGGTTTGTTTATCAATTCGTTCGTTTGTTGATATTCTTGAGCGTTTGGTTTTGTCCGTTTTGTTGACTATTCATTGTGGATATAGGACAAAAGTGTGGGATTTGTCCTACTCTTCAGTATTTCTGTCTAAAATATTAACTTTGTTGCATGGTCCATTTTGAATATTACAAATTTACATATTCAAATTCTAAATATGAAAATTGGCTCCGTAGGAAATGGAGTTATTCCAGCTGTTTATAAATAAAGGCAACAGTAGTATACTGCTGTTCGAAAAGTCATAAATAGATTGAGAGAAAACAAATCCGGGTTACAAACTAAAATTGAGCTAAACACATCAACTACAAGAAGAAACAACAAAACAAAAGAATCACTATATTAAAAAGGGAGTTATCTAATCAATTTTATAATTTTCAAAATCAAAAAGCTTTTAACCTCTTGTGTTTGGATTTTTTTGCAGGTTTGTTTATCAATTCGTTCATTTGTTAATATTCTTGAGCGTTTGGTTTTGTCCGCTTTATTGACTATTTATTGTGGATATAGGACAAAAGTGTGGGATTTGTCCTACTCTTCAGTATTTCTGTCTGAAATGTTAACTTTGTTGCATGGTCCATTTTGAATATTACAAATTTACATATTCAAATTCTAAATATGAAAATTGGCTCCGTAGGAAATGGAGTAATTCCAGCTGTTTATAAACAAAGGCAACAGTAGTATATTGCTGTTCGAAAAGTTATAAATCGATTGAGAGAAACAAATCCGGGTTACAAACTAAAATTGAGCTAAACACATCAACTACAAGAGGAAACAACAAAACAAGATAATCACTAAAGTGCAACAAAGGAGACGACAATGCAACAAATAGAAAAACTGCCATTTCCTTAACTTGGTATAGGACATTTCAAGAAAATGGGTGGTTTGAACCTCGTTTTGTGGCTTTGTTTAACATAGTTTTATGTAGACGAAACGCGCGTCTGGCATATAAAATTTTAATCCTGGGACCTTTTGATAACTATTTACACCACTGAGGGTCTTTGCCACTGATTGTGGACGTTTCGTTCCCGAGAGTATCACCAGCCCAGTAGTCAGCACTTTGGTGTTGACATGAATATCAATTATATGGTCATTTTTATAAATTTCCTGTTACAAAACTTTGATTTTTTTTTAAACTAAGGATTTTCTTATCCTAGGAAGAAATTACCTTAGCCGTATTTTGCACAACTTTTTGGAATTATAGATCCTCAATGCTCTTCAACTTTGTACTTGTTTGGCTTTATAAATTTTTTGATCTGAGCGTCACTGATGAGTCTTATGTAGACGAAACGCGCGTCTGGCGTATTAAATCATAATCTTGGTACCTATGATAACTATTTGTATATGAGCAGAAAATGGGTGGCTAATCGGAGACTGAAACATTCACAGACGTCATGGGAATGCGATTGCAATACTCATTCTGAGGTCACGAATTTTAATGCAAGACTCATCAACAGCAATACAAAAAAATTCCAGCATTGATCTGAGCATTAAAGCAATATCTGTTTAGTATACAAATACAGGCTAGCATATATGTTTAGCTGTTAATGTATACGTATGAAAAGACACCCAATTGCAGGATAAAGTATAATATAACATATAATCTTTTTTCGTCAAATCTAAAATCTACTTCATTGATCCATGTTTTCTTGTTGTCGACATCTCACCTGACGAGTAACATCATTCCTTCTACACATGCAGTAAACCATATTTGATTGGAAAGTGTGTTTTCCCAATCTTACGGATTTAACCAAGAGTTTAAACCATTGGTTCAGTTTCACATTTTCTGATGACGATAAAAACAAGTTTGAAATTAAAATACGTTTTTGAACTTTTGGACATAGGAACGACAATAAAAAATTAATCCCCAACGAAAAAAAAGACATACACATGTGTATATGCAACACAAAATTGTTTAACGCTTTGAAAATAAATGGTGTTTTTCGTTTTTCCCTGCAGAATAGTATTTGCTTTGCTTGGTTTGTATCCTATTGTAATCCGACAAGTTTAATATTGCGTCGTTTTAACAAAGAAAAGAGAAATCTCTGCGATGTTTTCCCAGTTGATACTATAAAAGTTCAATAAAAAGAAAGAACAATAAATTAGTTAAACACACATGTGCCAAACCTGCCACATTTTCTCTGCTTTACCAAAGAAACGTTTCCCCTCACATGAGCACTATACTGTTTAAAGATAGAATTGCCGTTTTTTTTCGTAGGTGATAAAGAAAATAAAAAAAGATTGACAGGTTATAATCAAACTGGATTTCATAGTATATTAATTTACGTTTTTAGATTGAGTTAAGCCTGCCAATTGATATTTTATCGTGTGTTTTTCTATGTTGTGATGTTATGCTATTGTTTCAGAAAAAGGGAGAAGTTTGGTTCCATTAAAACGTTTGATCCCGCTGCAAATGTTTGCACCTGTGCTAAGTCAGGAATCTGATGTACAGTAGTTGTCGTTTGTTTATGTAATTTATACGACTTTCTCGTTTCTCTTTTTTTTATATAGATTAGACCGTTGCTTTTCCCGTTTGAATGGTTTTACACTAGTAATTTTGGGGCCCTTTATAGCTTGTTGTTCGGTGTGAGCCAAGGCTCCGTGTTGAAGGCCGTACATTGACCTATAATGGTTTACTTTTTAAATTGTTATTTGGATGGAGAGTTGTCTCATTGACACTCACACCACATCTTCCTATATCTGTTAAACTTGCATAGTGAAAACCAACATCATATATTACACTTCATATTACAAACGTTCAAGTCAGTGTCTGCATGGATTAATCATAACTATTGAAGTGGCAAACTGTCATATGCAGCAGATTTTAACAGAAGATGGACAAATGTTCTAAAGAAGGTTATTTAGAACGACATTCAAATGTTATACATAGCTACTTATTGCTTAAATTATGTGGTAATGTTAGTTATTTGTCGAGAACATAAATCTGAAAATTGAAGAATAACAACACTATTTGCAAACCAAAATCTGTTCCCAATTTGCTATATGCATTGTTTTAATTCAAAACCATTTTCGAAGTGATTTAATACAGTCTACGACAACGAAAATTAAGATATGACAAAACCTGCAAGATGGCTTCATTGAATGATTGTTCCTTGTTTAATGTGACACATCAGAATTAAGTCATAAACGTGCCATAATTACTCGACAGAAATCATTGGATGTTGCATTTTTCACGTTTGTTTCTAAACTCAGTCGTTGTAGTTCGAAATAACAAGGGTTTGAAGTATAACATTGACTTTTTTTATTTTAACTTTCCCATTTACATTTCATACAGAAGAACACCTGAAAATGAGTTATATAAAGAACCACCATGAGCAGACAGTTCACGACCTTCAAAACCAGGATGCGTACGCATCCATACAATATCTCCTTTCTCCAGGACTAAAGGTAATGTTTTACTTTCAGAATCATAATGACCTCCTCGTCCGTCGGGGAAAAAGTTTGCAATTAACTGACCATTTTTAAATAAATCAAGTGCAAGATAACTGTTAGGATCAACAAATACACATGCTGACACGAGGTATAAACCTCTTACAGGGGCCACCATATGGCCACGGAGAGAATCGTATGCTTGTCCTTCATTGGTTAAAACTAAGTCGTAGTCTATAGCTTGGTGCAACCCCAAACTGGTTATAGGTTTAGAAAGTCCTGCCAAAAAAGCCATACGTGTAGCAGTTGCAACTGTAGTCGATGGTGCTTAAAAGACAAAAGTTAAATTGTGTTACTCAATTTTTATGTGTAGATATTGACACGTTATATGACGTACATTATTTTTTTATATTTTAAAGTGTATATCGACATCATAATTTCCCAATTATTGCATCGGAATAGTTGTTACCTGCACATTACAATTTTTATTTTGTAGGTGATGAAGTTTAATAAATACTATTCGTATGTTCGGTTATAAAACATATTTGTTTTCATGTATTTGATATATTCAAGAATGAGAAATTACAAATACTACTCAACGTACTTTGATCTTAAATTGTGTTGTTACACCATTGTGTAAATTTAAGGGTGGGTATTATGCGCACAATATTATGTTTTTGTCCGCAACATGTGTGTGTGTGTGTGTCTGTAATGTAACGTTTCTGTTAGAACATCGTTGTCGTCTATCATATCAGTTTTTCATTTACTGATTTTAAAGTAAATCAGGTTTTTGTTTTTGTTTTAATAATTTCAAAATTCGTCATTTCGGGGTCGTGAATAGCTTTATATATATTGCGAGTAAAGCTTATTCTGTGCACTATTTCTTCCATATAATTAAGCATAGTTTATTTTATTTACGTCATCTGATTCCGGTGGATAATTGTCTCATTTGCAATCATACCACATCTTGTTTTTTTTATAATGCGTTGAGGTATTTACTAAATATGAGTAAAGTGGCAAGGCTTAGGAAAAACTCGTTTACAAATGTGAACAATTTTCAAATGATCGTCAAAGTCTCAACTTTGTACAGAAATTTTCAAATAAAATAAGCAAGCATGCTTTAATCTTTTTTTAGCACATCAAAATCCATAATTATATGAGTCATTTCTAATTCAAGGAGCAATCAGGGAGTCAATATGTGATATGGCGCCAAAACAAAGAAACGATTCCTATTTGTTACCATTAAAATTTGCGAAAAAAAAAACAAACCAAAATATTTACAGACAAGTTAAACGTTTTGATTTTTTTGTAATAATTAACGTAATTTAGATCCTACTTACTTCCAAGTGATAAACGCTTTCTATAATGCCTTTTATGGGCTTCCGAATTCAACGTCTTCACGTTTTGGATTTGAGATGATGGTGGTCTCAGACTAGTTGTTCCATTTAATTTATTTTTATTATTGTACTTGACTTGCGCTGTCTCACCAGGTCCTTTAACGTCGATATCGGTTTGGGAGTTTGCACACTCACAAGTCTCCAGCTTCTCGCTTATTCTTTTGTTTTCTTTCTTAAGTGCCTCATTTTCCTTTTCAACTTGTTCAACCTTCTTTTCTACAACTTCTACAAACAAAACTAATTATGCAGTTAGAGGATATTGTCTATATTCTTTAAAATCAGCGTCTGTTCTTTATTTTATTTTTACCCTTGAGAATTATAATATCACATCGGGAAAAGAACAACTCAAAAACAATTATAAAGTGAGTTAGTCCTTCCAAGAAGTTCACGATCGTTATAACCAGGGTGTGTTCGTAACCAAATCATATCGCATTGATCAAGAACGTATGGGAATGTTCTGCTTTATGACGAAAAGTGACAAACTGATCAAGAACCAGTAAATATGACAGCAATTATCTGGCCTTTCTAAACTAACTGTAGGTTCTCAATTAAAATGTACCATTAAAACGTTGAATTATCATTATTATTATAAAGTATGGTGGTAGTGTATTTTAGTTTAAACAAATATGAATATACGAAGGAGGTAATAAAACCAACACCCGGTGAGAAAAACCTCCTGGTGAAAATAAAAAAGGACCAAACAAACGAATCTTTAGCCGAACAAATCCTTATCAAAACCCTGCGAGGCAATCAGCCATTGTGGAGAACGTTCAATGTAATATCTCATAAAGAAGGAAGAGTGCAACATTATCTTGACAATCTTTGCAAAATGCTATATTTAGGTAGCATGTTGGAAGGAAATATTTGAGTATCTTCCAAACTCTACCCCAACTGTCCTGTAGTAGATTAAATTGACCACCCTTCCTTCTTTACGACCGACCGACCCTTCAAAATAATTATATGTATATATAAGCTAAATATGCCTTTTAAAGTCATAATTTAGGTCAATAAGGAATTAGAAAGAAAAGAATATTGCAGCTTTGAGTTTTAGTGTTGTTATTTCTATATGTAAATACAGTAAATACATATCTTTATTTATTATAATACATATCTGTATTGGTATATAATGAAACGCTTAAGCCGGGAGGAAAAATGACAAATCTTCCTTTTGAACCTCCTTCATTTATGTAAAAATATTGAAATATATATCCGTCTATAAGAGTGATTCAACCTAACGTACTTTCTTAATAACACGAAACTAGAAAAGGTTAAAATGTCTTATTTAAATTAAACATGACCTGCTTCATTACATTGTGTTACAAAATGATTTGTCAAAAAGTACTGTTTTCCCCATGGTATGCAAGAGAAATAACTGTCATTTATAAGGTATGCTAAGGTTGATAGAACCTAATAATCGTTTTCCACGACTATTAGCAATACACATGTATATTTCAATATAATTGTAGCCACTATTATGGCATAATTCTTCTGAAGGTGTAAATAACAACCAGATTAAAGGGGAAATCCGCGATTTTTTACTTATCATCTAAATATGTTCGTCTTAATATAAAAACCACTATCACAAAGTTTTAAATTTATATTCCTTCTAATAACGGAGAAAATCAAGTATTTGTAACTTTTTTGCTTGACCTATGAGAGTGGGTTGTGACGTTTTAGCCCGATTTGTTGAATCCTGGGAAAAAATAAAATCTGTTAAAATCTTAATTTCTTATCACAATACTACGTAATTAAAAGCGCACAGATGATCGTTGGTCGTAGTTAATAACCACAATATCAAAACGAACGTGCGTGTACCGTTTTGTATTATTGAATAAAACTTCCTATATAATTTTATAAATATAAATATTTTCGAATTAATTTCAAAAATTATTGTTGGGATTTTTTCATAAAATATCTATTGACATTTTTACTAATCTTGAACTGAACATATTTTACGTTTTATTTACCGTTATAACTTTGATAACCATTTCAATGAAAAATATGTGTGAACAGACTGAGAGTGTGTATATTATTTTGTAAAGTCATTGTATATCTCTCAATTTGAGGAGAATTTGTTTGAACTTTACCTTGCAGCAATTTAGCCTCAGGTGTACACAGGTGTGAATTCAAGCGTACGCGTACAGAGCTGTGAATGTTGTCATTTCGAATGAATTAACAGAAAGGGTATATAGCGAGTTTAATACACAGATGACAATAGAGAAAAAATAATTTAATTGTATAAATTTATTGTAAAATAATTTTTTAATTTCGGAACTGTATACAACATAAAAATGGTACAATTTCCGATTACGTTCTATGCAATTAGCATAAAATTAAAATATTAAGTTTAAAGAACAGTAGTGTTAACCTTAAAAATTTAATGTTGCATTTCCCAAATAAAAATTATTGCACATCTGATTTACTTTTCCGGAATTTTTTAACTTGTGTTTAAATCTGGCGATTTTTAAATGCTAAGTATCGCAAATCTTTAGCAATTTTAAAGTGTTTAATTGAGAGAAAAAAACCAACAGTGCAACATCATCGACATGATTTTGTTTATTTTCTTTTTAACATTTCGTTCTTACTTATTTAAATTCATCTGACAATCACTAACTCAGTCATTTGTGAAAAGAATGCCAATAGACAACTTTCGACATATTATAAATCTAATCTAATACATTGTTTTGTTAGAGGTCTTTTTTTACATTTTTTTTTTATTCTATGCATGATAATTGAGTGCAATGCTGACCAGGATAGCGGTCAATTATCCAAATTAGTAGTACAGTGTAGTAGTTATAAAAGGCATATCTTAGTAGTGTATAACTGCTTTTGACGATTTTATATAGAATAATTCATCCCAACCTCGTTGTTCTTAATACAATCTTTACTTGTATACTTGTAAGTTTCCTGACGTGTAAGTGCCATTGAGGATGAGTTCCAGAGGTCCTTTTTACCAGACAAAGCAGACTAGTAGCGTTTCGTTAATTTGATTGTTGGGACAGCCGAGGCCAACCACTTGTATACAGATAAACAGAATTACCATATAAGCTTATGTTGTCAACACTTTCAGAGAAGAGTTCCATCGTCGAATGGGGTACACGAAGGCTTCCAAGAATGTACAAGTGACATGTCTGACTCTAAACAGTTAGTAAACGGACTTAACAGTGACCTATAGACATCGACCGCTAATTGTTCTTGATATTTCAAACTGCATGCATATATATGTTTTTGAGAGTGATTATTTGTCTTGTGGCTGACGAAAACTAAATGCCTGCTTGGTTATATCTTGCCATATATTCGTTTTGGTTTGGTGAGTGTTCTCTCAAAATAGTAATCTAAAAATTGTTTTAGTGAGATGTAGATTCACACGAATTTTGTCTATATATTTCACAAGTAGATACCACGGAGAAGGTCTGAAGGTATATACTACTCCCATTTTGTTTGGGTGTTAAACATCGATGTTTACAGCAATATTTAATGGATAAAATGATGATGGTAGAAAGAAATATGAGCGTCATGTGGCAAATATTACATAGTGTCGGACCATGAGTTGTCAATCTGTATTCCAATACAACCATATTGAGTAGCTAGTATTACAGGGTTCTTATGTCGTATGACTCCGACACATATCTTTTACTTTAAGATGTATAAAAAGGGTCTCTCTCTCTATATATATATCGTATGTAACAATAGTCAAACGTCTATAGGCAATAACTAAACGAGTATGCAGATTTTTTTTTTATATAGTTTACACAATCATTAATGGAGAAACACAGCAACACTACGATATAACAAATGGAAAACTTTATTTTTTTTAAGTTATAACCATGCTATGCAGACATCAAGTAAGCAGGTAAGTGCACGTGAAAATCAATAGGAACACGATGTGTGATTTTGTATAACTAAAAATATCAAAGCAAGCAAGAACTTTGTCATGCAAAAATTTGTTTCCCAATGTGCCTCTCTTTATATCTCTCGTTTGGAAGTGTAGAGCCCACTAGTTTTCTGCAGTCAACAATTAATGGCTTGTTGTTTCCCTAGTTTGAATTCAATTTAGTTTTCCGCTGATTTGATGGGCATAGAAATGAACATCTAGTGAGAAAATGTTGAAGGTTTTCTTCCTCAAGTTTTCATAGCGGGCAAATTGGGTCTGTACCTCCTATATTAGATATAGCTTTAGTTGCCTGTAAAAGGTAGGTCCACGTTAGTATTCTGTCTTTTGTTGTGGCTTTCTTTGTATTCCCTGGAATTTACATGTAAAAGTATAACCTGTAACTTACCTGTAAATCCAATTAGGAGAAAATATAAATCGGCGCAAATGAAAAAATGAAATCGGCGCAAATGAAAGAATGAAAATTTTCAAAATCGGCGCAAATGTCATTCGCCCGGACATTAGATATAGATAAACGGACAGACATAGAAGGGATTCTCTTATCTTCAATAAATCAATATTGACAGTGACTATATAAGTTTTGCATTACTTTATATCTGCATCTTTGTCAAACAACAAAAGCTTGTATTTGCATGGGGCTCCATAATCATGACAAATAGTATCTATTTCTAAAAAAAATTCAAAGATCATGTGTATGAATTTTTTTAAACTTATTATCAGACACAAATATGTGGTTCAATAAATGTTACCTGTGCACACCGGGTACATCAATAAAGAGACCATGCATGAACCTGTATTGTTTAATTGTATAATACGAATTTTAGTCGACAGGATGTCACTGGAATACACAGGTACATGTATCGAATATACGTCATTGGAATACCTAGCTGAATTTGTCACTCTGACATTACATCTAACAATAATAATGACATACCTTTTGTCAATTCGGGAGGAAGCCAAAATGTATATTTAATGAGATAACGAAATAAAATTTAAAAAGGAAACAAAACCTGTACATTTTTCACCGAATATACCAAATAGGGTCACACATTTTACTGTAAAGTGTCTTTATAAATGACCGTTCTGAATTGATTCCGTATATCATTCAAAGATTAGTAAAAAAAAAAAAAAACTCTTTTAAAAAAGAAATTGAAATGTCCAATATTTCGATATTTACATTTTTATAACCTGGCAGTGGAAATATTATATAACATTTGTATATCAACATATTATGTCCAAGCTAAAGCTCTTCCTAACATCGCTCCTGGTCAATAGCCGTTGAATAGCATAATTTTTTTTTTAAAAGTATAACTTTATTGATTTGAAAAATAACCTTGTCTATATACGGAACTATTCTTGATATAAATCAATGTACTTTAAATAAAAGAGGCATACTAATGAATCTTTTGTATATTTCATTGATTGTTACAAGAACACTGCATTTGTCTTTCTTATAATTGAAACTTTTCTATGGCAAGCCGTTGTAGAATTTCCTTATTTATTAATATTAATAAATCATTTATTTTAAAAAAAATGATTTTTTAACACTGTATGACGTGTACGGCAATACCCGCTCGATTGATGATAACGCACGTTCGGTAATCCCCGAATCTGTTTCTTCTTTGTGGTTTATAGATATCACCAGAAGTCACGGGACATTTTATATCGGACATGCCGACAAGATGGCGATTTCCGAGAACTGATAATTAATTTCAAAACTCGATTTTGATCTTTTTACATACAGAATAAAACTTTTATATTGATGAACATGCTTCAAGAACAAAATATCAATTTTTAATTTTTTGCGGAGTTTCCCTTTAATTAAGCCACTGAATATATCATATTATATAAATTTTAGAAAATCTTACCGAGTCGGCTTAACATGGCAGCTATTTTGTCTTCATTAGTCTCTGCTTTGCAATGAGGAATTAGAATGAGCAACCCTTGTACCAGAATTGGTAGCGCGACAAACATAATTTAATGTCGGTCAGTAACACATTAAATCTAAACCCTATTCCTTGAGATAAAATGTAGCGTGTTTATGTATACATATGTGTGGTTGATTACAGAACTTATAGATAAGACCACACTTGTTGTATCGAATGTATAGCTTTGGTTTCTTGTCTGGTTGTTAGTTTTGGTCTGTGACAATTTAACAATCTGCATGATCACTCAAGATATTTTCATTTTTTGTCACGGCTTGTTCTTATGTTGAGCTATTGAACAAATTCCCCAGGGAGGATAAATTCTGTCAATTCAATTTATGTTTTTTTCTTAAGTCACGATCATGTAATTCAATGGTTGCTGTCAGTCATATTTGGTTTGTTTTTATTTTTGTCGAAAATCAATTCATTTTTTTTTCGTTTTAATTGATGAACACTTTGTCTTTTTTTTTTGGATACAGACAGTAAACAATATATGACTGGAAAGTGTGTCTTGTCCTATCCTGTGGATTTAATAAAGAGTTTAAACCATTGGTTTATGATCCAATTTTATGATGACGATACAAACAAGTTTGAGATTAAAAAGGAAAAAGGAACCCCCAATGAAAAAATGCTTAATCACTCGTTTTTCCTGAACATGAAAATTGGCACTGTAGGAAATGGAGTTATTCCCGCTGTTCATAAATAAAGGCCTGTTCGAAAGTCACAAATCGATCGAGAGAAATCAAATCCGGGTTACAATCTGAAACTGAAGTAAAAACATCAGCTATAAGAGGGAAAAAACGAAACAACATAAACACTGAAGTGCACCTGACTTGGTACAGGACATTTTAAGAAAAAATGGTGCTTTGAACATCGTTTTACGGCTATGTTTGTCTATGAGCAGACAGTGGGTTGCTAATTTGAGACTGAAACATTCACAAACGGAGAATACGTCATTGGAATGTGGTTGCATTATCCAATATCCAGTAATGATCTGAGCTTTAAAACAATATTTGTATAATATACATATACAGGCTAGCATATCTGTTGTTAATGTATGAAAAGACACCCAATTGCAGGCAGGCGCGTAGCAACCCGTACGCAAAAACGCAGTTGCGTACACATCGAAAATTTGACAAAAATAAAATTTTGATAAATCTAGTTAGAATAAAACTTAAGTAATAGAATTAATTATAAAAATATGTTAATAGTCACTTTGTAACTATATTCCGTTCTGGAAACTAGTTTTAAATCTCTTTATATTTTCAGCATCGTGATTGTGCTGCTGATGCAAACAATAACGATAGCTGAGTCCTCGGGGTTTCAGAATACAATAAGTGCGTCTACTATGCCTCCTTACCCTGACATTTTTTCTGAAGATTTCAAAATGACTGATGAAAAAAATCGTGATGTTCTATTAAGGGTAATATTTTTGCAACCTATTCGCCGTTTTTTTTTTACGATCAACATGTTTTTTACTTTTTTATTTTATGTTCGGTCGTGCAAGATGGGCACCTCGTTCATTTAATTATACATGTCTCGAGATTAAAAGTGCTTATTCTCCATGTGCAAAATTTAAAGTGCTTGTTTTCCTTGCTTTGTAGAAATAAAAGACTCGTTTTTGGAAGTTGATAAAAAGAACTCAGATTTAGTTTGAAGCTTTTCCTTGTAGATTTTGGGACTTCAAAAGTATTTATATACATATGTATAATTAAAGGTTTCCAAACTATGATGTTATAAACAAGGATTTATACCCGGGAATCTTTAAAATACTTAACATATAATATGCATGTATGTCGGTCTGGACGGCAACGATAGAACACTCCCTCACTGGCTTCAGTACCATGAGACGACTAAAGAAATACAATGAAATCCATTCGTTTATCTGGGCTTGTTGTATTGAACATATACCACGAAAAACAAATTTCAACAGACACGGTTTTTGATAACTGGAAAGGAAATGGTCATTGACTTTCAGAACTAACTTTGAGAATTAAAAGCTAAAGGAAAGACTGCTTGTTCTCTTATAAAATAAAACAGAGAAATGTGGTTCGATTTATTTATGTATTTTCTCAGTGAATGTATAGTGGGTTGAGACTGATTAGGTAGCAATTAAAATATATGGTGGTGGCACTATATATTTTAATTGTTACTTGCTATATAAATAAGCTCTACCCACTACACATTAGAAGTTTTTTTTTCTCTAATTTTTTTTTTTTTTTTTCAAATTTAATTATTTTCAAAAGTTGACTTGTTACTCATGAAAATAAGATTTCTGTGAGGTCATTTTCAGTCCCAGAAAATCGCGAGAATTCAGGATTTTGCACCATTTTCTCTAGAGCTTCTTGGGGCCTTGAGCGGCCCCCAGATCCCTCGCTGTATGACTTCTTTCCCCGGCATTGCGTACACATTATTTTGGCCTAGCTACGCCCCTGGCAGGATAAAGTATAATGTAACATATAATCTTTTTTTCGTCAAATCTAAGATCTAATTCAATGATCCACGTTTTCTTGTTGACGACATCTGATTTGACGAGTAACATCATTTCTTCTATAGATGCAGTAAACAATATCTGATTGGAAAGTGTGTTTTCCCAATCAGTTGGATTTAACCAAGAGTTTAAACAATTGGTTCATGTTCCACATTTTCTGATGACGATAAAAAAAAAGTTTGAAATTAAAATACGTTTTTGAAATTTTGGACATAGGAACGACAAGAAAAAATTAATTGAAACATACACATTTACTTACAATTTGAAAATAATTGGTGTATTTCGTTTTTTCTGCGGAATATCATTCGATTTGCTCAAAAGCGTAAATGCAACAACATGAACGAACACAAAAGGATGCAAATATGCCAACGAAGAGAAAAATATATATATAATCTATGATCATCTTTGACACAAGTGCTTTATCGAAATGGGCAACAAGTCATGTAAACAAGCGAAAAATTACTTTTTTTTAGAGTTCACGCGAGAATTTGCTGTTACTTGCAAATTCTTAATATTTTCTGTAAAATTGACACCTTTTAAGACGTCGAAGAAGACTGGATGTTCCCCTTGACATTTCTTTTTAATTACAAGTATATCTTTTCGTTTGGGTTGCTATCTCATTGAAGTTTATCTTTTCCAAAATAATGATATATTATATTTGAATTAAAACATGCAAAATAGAAGATTTTCCTCCAGAAGACCATGTCAAAACTTATCACACATCAGGTGATGATAAATAAAGACAACAGTTATATACCGCTATTCAAAAGTCATTAATAGATTGATAGAAAAAACAAATCATCGTTACAAACTAAAACCGAGAGAAACACACCAACCAAACCACAAGAGAAAAACAACGAAACAACAGAACACCGAAGTGCAACATCAAAGAAACTATATGGTTGGTTGAACCTGGTTTTATGACTAACCATACCTCCACGCTTGTTAGATATATTCGCTAAAATGACAACATTACATGACAGTACTAAAAATGCAAAAATACCAAATACAGAAATACAGATGATTAATATAATAGTGTGGCATAAATACAAATTCTGTCCTGGTACAAATGTATCTATGATGAGTTTATAAAGTACATTTCGATATTTTAACCACAGAATAACAACGGATAACTAATAAGGTCATCATCGAGTCATACCAGACTTTAAATTTTGTACGCCATACGTGCGTTTAATCATCCAGTACTAGATTGAAAGAATTCATACCATTTAACTATTGAATGGTCAAACCAACAACAATTGTGATACAGTTGGGTGCAGACCAAGCATTACATGTAAACGGGCCTAAAAAGTTGACGCGGCGTTTACTCGCGTGCACTTCATGTAAACGCCGCGTTAACTCTGCGTTAACTACGAAATTTTAGTAGACATAAATAGAAAACGGGCGTTTACTTTCGCGTTTACCTCCGCGTTAACGCGAAAACCGCGTGTCTTCTAATTTTGTAAAAAGTAAACGGGCGTTTACTTTCTCGTTTCGTCGCGTTAACGCGAAAAAGGCGTATCTTCTATTTTTGTAAAAAAAAGTAAACGCCCGTTTACTGTTTGTAGTAAACGCGCGTAACGTAGATTGTACTCGTATCCTTGATACACTGACCTAATATATCACATGATAAGGTACATCAAAATATCCATCTGTCCATTTTCGATCAACATATTGACGATTGCATTTAATTAAATGACACTTCTTTAATTAATTTATTGATTTTTTTTTTTAAATATGCCAGTTTAATTGTGAGTCGATATTTGTACATGTAAATTTTGAACAGAAAAATAGAAAATCCGCTGTTGAAAGTTTTTGAAACTGACTTTTTTTGCAATTAATAATTGTTATTATTTCTAATAAAAAGTATTTTTGATTGTTAAGGTTCAAAACACATATACGTAAAATATTAAGTCATTTCAACAACGTAAATAAATGTACAAATGCATCCGACAATTATTTTATAATATACACAATTAGTTAACGCGAAAAGTAAACGCGCGTCTACTCTCAAGTGCATGTAAAAATACAATTAAAAAATCTGTAGTAAACGCCCGTTTACTTTTACGTGCACGTAAAATTAAACTAGTGAAATCTGAAGTAAACGGCCGTTTACTACTGACTAAACGGACACAGAGTAAACGCGCGTTTACTCGAGTAGACATTATAAATTTCCATTTTGACCGCGTTAACGTAAATAAAGTAAACGGGCGTTTACTAGTAAACGCGAAATTTAAAGTCAACTAACGAAATATGTGCACGCCACGTTAACTTGCGTTTACTTTATGTAATGCTTGGTCTGCACCCAACTGTACATTTATTCAGGTTATTATATTTCATCGATTGCTTCATAACTATACTAATGTTATGAAGAATAAAGTACAAAGATATTTATTTTTGCCTAACCATTCACATCGGGAAAAGAAGAACAGCTGCAAAACAATTATAAAATGAGTGTGTTGATCCATCAAGTTTATGACCATTATAACCAGGGAACGTACGTAACCAAACCATATCACCCTGCTCAAGAACGTATGGCAATGTTCTACTTTGTGACGAATAATGACCAGCTGATCGAGAATCAGCATACATGATAGCAGTTCTCTGCCCATTCTTTACCAACTCAAGTGCAACGTACTTTCCTTCTGCTGCTGTTATGGTAGCTGATATTAAATACATCCCTTTCATTGGCGCAGTGAAGTGTCCATGGCGGGCGTCATATGCATTTCCTTCATTCGTAATAACTTCATCATATTCGATAGCTTGGTGTGATCCTAGACTGTTAATAGTCGTTGAAAGACCAGCTGCAAAGGCGACTTTCATTGGTGGTGTTGGTGGTGTCGGTGCTGAGGCAATACAAAAAATAAATCTTTAAATGCAAGTATTGAAATGATTTTCAAAAGAGATTTCATTGTCATTAAATAATGTAAGATGTATGTTTTATTATTATACGATATTTTGATTGGCTAACAGCAATCTCGCGTCGTTCTAAAATTAACCTTTATTTCAAATTGTATTTAAACATTCATGATGACATACGTTTTATTTCCACTCTAACGTGCACATGTAGATAAAATAAAAACTTGATAGTGATAGTGTTTTCATTATTGTAGCAAAATATTTAATAATAGTAATGGATGCTTCTTTAAGTAATTTCATAACCTTTTGTTAGATTTTTTATAGATCGTGTATTTCTGTCTTTGATTACACATCTGTATACAACCCTTAAGAAAGTAAACACTGTTTGTAAGAAAGTTATATGTTTCTATTGGCTGTTGAAATATTTTACAAGATATTTTATACTCTGTATGTTTTTTTTAATGTTACTCATCGGAAACAATTTTTTGCGAACATAGTTTATTCAATGTCTCCCGTGACCTTTTTTGCGAAACTTCATACTTTAACAGAATCAATTTGTCATTAAAACTTACTATCTATTAGCAATCGCTTGATGATCCAAGCTCTGTCGGTTTCCTTGGAAGCGAATTGTGTTCTATAATAATTACTGGTCTCGTCTTTTGTAGCATTTTCCTTATTGATTTCGGTATGATTTGATTGGTCATTTGAAGAAAGGAAATTAACATAATTATCTCTAACTCCATCTGTCCGGTCATGTAGCAGAATATATTCCTTTATAATGTGTTTGATGTTTATATTTTCATCCCTCAGTATTTCATTTTCTGCTTCAAGAGTCTTAACTTTGCTTTCAACATATTCTATAAGAAAAATACAGCATTTGACATAACTTTGTTGTAAGTGTATTTTTTTATTAAGGCTTTGAGTATTTGTCCGGGAAGTCTATCAAATACACGTGACAGCAACTTGCATGGCTATAAGAACAATTGCTGTTTATCGAAGTATAGCATATGCCTTAGAAGATTGTTATCAAAGAATAATCAAACACACATCAACTGAATTCAATAATTCATTTGCATAACGATGTTATTTTTAATTCTTTCTTTGTATATCTAAAACAAAACTCTTTGACAATTTCATTTTTTAGTAACATTTGAATTTTTGTAATGATCAATTCACATCTGATAAACAAAATGTTAAAATACACTTAATTTGTGTGAAAATCTTTGAGCATTATTTAAGGGTTATGTAATTTTTATTTCAAATTCTTCAATTCATTTAGAAAATAAATGTATCTTGAAAAGTATAGTACATTTTGGTCTTGTGCTAGTGGGGTCGCCTCGAGTGCAGAAGCGTCGTGGGTTAGAATTCCGGCCATGTCGAACGAAAGACTTTGAAATTGATATTTGTTGCCTCTCCGCTAAGCTTGTGGCATCAAAAAGTAAGAGCAAAGAGTGGTCGACTCAGTGTCCGAATAATGTGTCCTGGTAGGGTGACAAGTCTTCCAGTTGTCAGTTACCTTGTAAACTATCACCTTAAAATGCGACTCAGTATGACAATTTGGTAAAAATCAGGGTCAAATGTTGACAAGACATTGATATGTCCCTGTCCTGACAATGTATTTAATATACCGCTGGACGTTTAATTTACATTTATCTTCATATTAATAGATCATATATTCGAAAGTCAAATATTTAGAGTATAATATCAAAACAATAAATTTAGTTTACTCACCAAGACGACGCAAAATTTCAGCGATTTCTTCGGCAGTATTTTCTGCATGGCTTAAGGTTATTAATGAAATTATAACACCTCCAAGGAATATTAGAAAATTAGACATAGTTGCGTCCAATATTGTCCTAAACAACAAATGAACAGGTACATGTAAGTGGTAAGTATGATAAGATAAAGTCGAACCTAATTTAAAATTACCTTGTCTGAAATATAAACCATACAAACGCTTCTTCGATTATCATGTAAAGTATTTGAAAGAGGAGAATGTGAGGTTTTTTTTCACGAATTCATTCTTGTTTAAAATAAAAGAATGATATAAAGTATAATGACAAAATGACAACAACCCTTACAAAAGTACAAATGTTTTCCACCATAGGACAGCGACTTTATGTTTACTAAAACATTGAGAGAAAAACAGTAATGGCAGAAGAATATCACAGGATTACAGGTTACTTGGAACAGGCATGTCAAAATGTGACTTTTATGTTTACTAAAACATTGAGAGAAAAACAGTAATGGCAGAAGAATACCACAGGATTACAGGTTACTTGGAACAGGCATGTCAAAATGTGACTTGAGTGGTTTTAACATGTTTGAAAGCCCCAACTATTCCCATTTTTTTATTTGGGACAGTCGTAGATCACTATAAGAACAAACTATGAATCAATGTGCATGACTGGGCTCCTAAAATTAGTAATACATTATGTACATGTAAAAAAAACAACATAAAATTAAAGACTAAAAAATTGTTTGATGTGAACTTTTTATCATAAACCCTTAAACCTAAAAATTGAATGTATTAAAATGAATATTTTTATAAAAATAGAATTATGCATCTCTTTCCAACATTTACTTCATACCCTAACTGTATATGACTTTGCAATTTTGATTAAAAAACATAGTCCTGCATGAAACAAGTGGTATCTATAGAATTAATAATCAAAGAATTCAAATATAAAAATATATTCAACGAGTAACCGAACAACACATTAATTCAAGAAAGAGCGAAACGCATGAGTTAACTTTCAGTGTTATTTGGTCACGAGTTCAATATTTTTCGATAAAGTCTTTGATTAGTTATTCTTTTTATTACATTGACAAGTTAAGGGCTTTTAATAACAGTTATATAGAAAATGTAAAGAACTATATTTTACCTACGCATTCCCATTTTGCTTTAATGCAACGTTGACAAGACCATTATTGTATGTCTTTAGAGGAGTGAAGTGTGAAATTGTTGGTTTTTATTTCACTGGAAAGTCACAGTAATGCATTGCAACCAAGTGATAATTTTATTTATCAATTAAACAATAAAGCAGATGAATATTCTTAAGAAGTGTCTGTTTAGTTAACGCATATAACGGAAATTGATGAGACTGTCATCAAAGTAAGAGGGTTAGCGCTATAAAAAACATTTGAAAATGCCTGTACCAAGTCAGGAATATGACAGTTCTTGTCCATTCGTTTTTGATCCGTTTTATTATTTGATTTTGCCATGTGATTATGGACTTTCCGAATTGATTTTCCTCTAAGTTCAGTATTTTTGTGATTTTACTTTTTAGTAGTGGTCATTAATTCAAGTGTATGATATCAGTACATTGAACTTTTAATACATAAAATCACTTGTCCTGCTTAATTATAAATTAAGCCTTATAATGATAACAATGACATGACACAGAAGGTGCTCTGATGACATGACACAAAAACATGTCAATACAGCTGTCAACAATCACCAACTAATTAAAATTTTATTCGAACAGGTGACTGATAAAGATAAGAATTATAAAACAAAATCTTAACTTGACCTTCAACTAGTAACTTTGTGATCATTTATGTAGTTATAGTGGGAGGTGATTGCAATTTATCTAAACCACTAGAAATAAGTAGCAAAACAATAATTACCTGACTATAATCAAATCCGGGTATCACGAAAAGGTATTGAATGGAATACACATCCGATGGTCAGTAGATGAATACATGAATTTTACTATGGAGGAAGAGTATATGGTTACCATTCAAAATTTCAACATACATCAGGTATGATTTATTTAATGTATTCTTGTGTAAATGTGCATGGTATTATACATTTTATGTAGAGATTTCAGTGGAGGAAAGGGGGCTGATATATGATGATGACGATCTTATACTAAGACATCAGTATATATTCTATTAACAATATATTTTATACAGCATGCAAGTGATGATTTATTAAAAAAATCTCTAGGCCAAATCTCCCAAATGAAACCAAAAATGTATTATGATACAATTCTTCGCATTTTTTTCTATAATGTATCTATTGATATTCAAAGTCTCCATAGTCTATCGATAAATTACAAAAATATAAAACGCAATAAGATTAACAAATTCTAAAAAGAATAAGATATTTTAATAAGCACCCTATAATAGTACGGTGACCAGACCCAATATTTTTAAGATTTAATCGTCAAACATACTATATGGCTATATAATTTATATCATTGGATTCGGAAAAATGAGTACTATTGAAATATCAATGTCGTCAAAAAGAAATGTGGTAAAAGTTTTGCATAAAATAAGGTCAAAATCAAATTCTGTTTTTATTTGTTTTCTTCCATACTTTCAAAATTTGAAGATATATACAACAATTTATGTTGAATTTCAGATACAGACATTTTTTCAAATCAATTAACAATGAATTATCTCGAAAATTTATTTTTGTTTTGAATAAATCGATTTATTTTTGAAATAGGCGTTTTTCAATCATTTGTTCGGTTATACAAGATCAACACATATTCTGTTAAAGGTACACTAGTTACCTTGCCGGCTGACATTCAACCTCATCAATAAAATCATAAATATTATTTTTATCTGAAGCCTACTATCATGAATGCGTTTTTAGCATAAGCTCATTCATGTAATTCGGTAAAACTGAAAAGCACTCAATACCTCGAAAACAGTTTACAATTCAAGAATCCAATCAAAGAGATCCATACAACAGAATTATGCCAAGAGTATCTTCTAGTTCATCTGTCACGGAACATGATTTGAATTTTCTACATAATTCTGATCCTTTACATGTAAGGTTTTGTTGTGAACAAACAAATGACTTTTTTACATGGAGATTTTCCCTTCAATGAAAACACAAGATCCTACAAGAATTCTGCTGACAAAGCTCTTTTAAATACACGGGGTGTAATGAATCATTTAACTCCCGACAACCGTACTCTAAAGGTGACCGGATAGGGGTTTAGCAATGTGTAATGTGGTCTTTAGTTTGAAACGAAGTACGTATAACATGCTGTTTTAGTGCCGTCTCACAGGGAGGTAACCGGACTAAACTTACATCTTAACTGGTGACAAGCTTGAATAGTTATTATGATGGAATGGTTTTAAAGAGATTTATCTGAAAACTTTGAACTTATATGTCATGGCCAAACAAGGGCTTCATCTTTTTCAATATAACCGAAACCCTAAAAAAAACCACTGAAATAGTCGTGCGTGTCCTTCGAAGTCTTGTAGACAGTTTGTATACCTACTCAAAACAGAGACGAAGTTGTGTCGCATCCGGTAAATAAACTCATCATAGGTACCAGGACTAAATTTGGCATATACACCAGACGAGCGTTTCGTCTATAAAAGACTCATCAGTGACGCTCGAATTAAAAAATGTTAAAAAGGCCAAATAAAGTACGAAGTTGAAGAGCATTGAGGAACAAAATTGCATGTACAGCAGGCAATAGTTAACAAATTTTTAGGGAAAGACAGACACACAGTTAGTGAATGGTCTCCATCTGCACCAACAACTAGCTTGTATTTGTCATATATTTATAGTACTGTAGTGAACACACAGAACAATCACATTTGTATTAGAGGTTGTTATGATTGTTCTTTCGCTCTTTCACATTTCCCTAAACTTCGTGTCAAAGTTTATGGCATTAAGAATCGGCCTCCTCTTGAGTGCTAAACAAGTGAAGACGGCCATTAACAGTGATGGTATAAATAACTTTTGGAATTTAGAATATTTGGCTATGTAAAGCTCACATCAGGTGGAATCATAGCGGATTTGTCAAAGTTTTCCAATCAGGAATACTTCCCCCCTCAATAATCTGATACACTTTGGTTGAAGCTGTAGTGCGGCGTTCCCTTTCGGCAGACTTTATAGAGTTGTTCATGTCGTAGAGGTAAAAAAAAAATCTGCTACTTTGTGCGCTATAGAAATTCATTTGGACATATTTTTTTATAGTTAGCTGCAAGGTCACCGAATGTTTGACCTTTCTTAACATCAATACATTGAACCAATATCATATCATCTCTGATGTAAGTTGTGAGTATTGGTACAAAGGAAGGAAGGGAAAGTGCACAAGAGACTTCAGATTCTAATTGCTTCACCAAATCCGACTTGCATGATTTTCTCATGATACCGTCATCTTGAAAAAGGGAAATTGGAATGGGACCTACAGGCTGCGACAGCTCATTTTCTATGGTAACATCATCTCCACAATTTGTCAATATCAGTACACGTCTAAAAACAAGTTATGGATTTATATGACACGAAAGTATTTCCGCAGATTTATATTCAAGGTTTGTTTTTGTGGTCATGTTTTCAAATGTTTTTAGTTTTGACTTTGATATTGGACTATAAAAACTCCTTGACTGATCTAAAGAAAGAACACTAGTGATAAAATGTTAAGACATGTTCAAGCCTACCTCGACAGCTGTAAGCAAAGAACCACAAATATCACTTGTAGCATGCATTCCAGAAGAAATATTGACAAGACATGGAGGATGGGATTTCATACCAAAGGGATCAATCATGGTTCATTCAGATGGTTCATAATGGCAATACCATGTTCTTCATCTCTTTTCATTGCTGTTGGTTTCGTTTCCTCTTGTGAATTTGCATAATTTGCAGCAATTCCAGCCCTTTTCAGCATTACACGACTAAGGGATTCAAGGAAATGTCTAGTAAGGGTCCATCTAACAAGCGCAGACTTTTGATTTGTTATGCCTATAGTGCCACCTGTTTCCCTAGAGGGTTTTATAATGGTATTTTATGCTGCCATGTCGGTCCATGTACTGTTAAAATGTCCAGTAGTCTGTCTTAAAGCAAAGTAGCCATCTATAAAAGGTGATCGAATATTCTCAGAAAGTTGAAGCATATCGAGTATGTAAACTGGCATCCACCTTCAGTAATTGGTACTGTTGGTTACAAAAACATAAGGTTACATTTGAGATGACGATCTCTAGTAAGTGACCAATTTCCCCCTCGTTCTGCTCTTACATGTGACAGCAAAATGCTTACTGCTTCATGGAACATATCCCAGTATTTGAATGTAAGTGATACAGCACAGCCCTATTGCGTATATGTATCTATAAGAGGCTGTATTTGATATTCGAATAGCTCCGTCATATGAACGTAAAGACTTGTGTCTGGCTTGGTAAGCTGAAATAATGCTTCTGAGATAAATGAATTTGATATTATTAATTAATAAAGATACAAATATATGAAATATCATATAAATGTTAATTATTCAACATTTTGGGCTAAAAAGCATGATGAAATTGAATGAAAACGTTCTCCCTTAAATGTAAGGTATTCGTAGTGTTAATCTTTTACATAAACTCTTTAATAACGGATTAATTTTGCTAAACTTTAATTGAAATCGTTAAAAAAAGGTGTAACAACAATGCATATAATAACAGAAATCATATCACGGATGTAATTTTACAATGTAGACCTCAAAACTTTTCTATGTCGATTTTTCGTTTTAGTCAACTAACGTACTCAAAAGCCAATTTCACAAAAATTGCACCGTTCGATTTTTTGACGACATGTCAAAATGTTGAGTTTAAGCTTTGAACTACCACTACTGTGATTTATAGCCGTATAGTCCAAATGACAATTAAACTCCTTAAATAAGCGACTTTACCTTACTCGGTCACCGTACTATAAAGCACAATCATAGCAGAATCGTTTATTTTATACACTGAAATTTGGGACAAAGGGGCCATTTGACAGTTTTTTCTGCGTACATGCGTATTATGTGTTTCTTCTGTTGATATCAATCATATTCGGAAGGATTACTGGATGATAAGTCATCATTTGTTTTTCAGGCATAATGTGGAAAAAATAGATATATATGTGTGTAAAAAGTATTTCTCGCTGGTTCTTTTTAACAAAAAATATTCAATGCCAACTTCACCATCTTTTATATCTGCTTTTATCTTTTCAGGAACAACTGATGTACAGCAATTATAGTTCGATTAAAGTGGCAGACATGAATCAACAAATACCAACAGTTATCTATATACTTGTTCTTATTATTACCGGTGTGATAGGTAATTCCACTGCTTTGTTCATATTTACAAAGTTCTACAAAGAATCAACGTATAGAGTATTTGTCCGTAGCTTGTCTTTTGTGGATTTGATGGTTTGTATGACACACATGCCACTTGAGATAATGTACCTATTAAAACTTTCCTGGTTTTATAACGAGGCTGCTTGCAAGACATATCGTTATTTGGATTATTGTTTGAATTATTTATCAATTGTATTAATAGTTCTAATTGCAATTGAACGTTATTTGAAAATTTGTAAACCTTTGTCGAAGTGGCAGATCTCAGCAAAACTTTCCGATAAACTGTCAGTTTTTGGTATTTTGATTTCAGCTGTAGCCGCTTTACCTCGAATTTTTACAAATGGAAATCACGTGATAGTAGTTGAAAATGTCACGTTAATAGCTTGTGGTGTTGACCACGAGGACCAATATGAAACTGTCAGCTTTGTGATATATTTTTCTATTGTCGGATTAATGTACGTTTCAGTCACTGTTTTTCTAACGTTTGCATATAGTTCGATCATCAAAACGATTTTTCAGAGACAAAATAATTTGTTTCGAGGACAGCCTTCCATACATTTATCTACAATCGTGACCAATATTAGACGGTCATCGGACCAAAACAATGAACAAGAAACTTCTTTTGATCAAGAAATCATTGCTAAAAGAGCTTCCGTGCGAACAACTAAAACTCTATTTATCATAACAGTTACGTTCGTCTTAGCACATGCGCCGTTTGTGATCTTGTCTTTCGTCGTTGGTCTGGACTCGTCAATTTCAGCGAATTTGAAGAACCCTAAACTTTCATTGTATCAAATTGGAATGAGATTATACATGGTGAACAACGTAATTAATCCAATAGTTTATGGGTTGACAGACACTAGATTTCAACGTGCTGGTCGTAATATTTATCAGAATTGCAATTGTAAAAAGGGAATTGTTCACGCGAATTCTTCAATATCATAACATAAGGTTCATCTATTAAATTTTTAAAAAATACAGTGAATTAGATATTTTTAGAATTCTCTTTAGGAATGTCAGTAAAATGCTTTAACAGTCAAAATAGAATATAACAAAAAAACAATACAACCGACAAAATTAAAAGCTAAAACACATCAAACACATCAAACAAATGGATAACAACTGTCACATTTCTGACTTGGTACAGGCACTTTCTTATGTCGAAAATGGTAGATTAAATTTGGTTTTATAGCTAGCTAAACCTCTAACTTGTATGTTAGTCGCATAAAATTCCATTGTATATTGACAACATTGTGTGCACAAAACAAAATTAAAATAGTGTAAAAATGTTTATCAGTATAAAAAAAATATTTTAAAAACAGCACACCAGCCAAAACGAGATATAAGAACACAAAAACGTACCATAGTGAAATAACACAATGACGAGATGTATAAGAACCGACAAAGTCACGTCAATGAACATCACCAAAAATATACATAACAGTAAGAGTATTATTATCTTTAGACAAATAAAAAAAACACTTCAATATGTAAGTTAGATGATATACAACCTCAGTACAATGAATGTATAATTCAAGACCATCGTGTATTATTTGTGAAGTCGATACAAAATATTTATCAACAAGCCCTTGGTATCTTCCTAAGATATTTTTTTTTTAGGAAAATTGGCGAGATGTTATAACCCTGGTTCATCAACTCTTGCATCAGACACTGTTGACGTTCCGATAAGCAGTTGCAAGCTCTTGAATACCAAATGAATTGGGAAATGCATATCCCATATGTATGTGAAATCGGTATTTTACTACTAATGAGAGGAAAATTAATTATTTCAAATTAAAATCGTCTCGGTTGTCAAAGATTCAAATACTGAGAAGATTAGTCAATTTGAGTCTAAAAAAGAGATAGAGGAAGCCGTGGATGTTGTTTCTTTAACTTCTAGTTCTGAGTCTAAAAATGAGATAGAGGAAGCCGTGTATGTTGTTTCTTTAACTTCTAGTTCTGGAGTATATATTAACGGAATCCAATCCGAAAAAGGTTAGATTGTTAGTAGAAAGAACATTGATATATCTGAATACGAAATGAAATAATCTTCCTTCTTGGTCTTCTTGTTTTTGACAAGTGTCTGCACGAACTCTGACTCATATGAAATTATGAAGAGGTCGATGAGTTTTTCAAATTCACATGTGGAACGGTTATATTCAGGATTGAAAAAAATTTTGATTAAACTAATTTCAGAGAATTATTGAGATTAAAAATGATCCTTAAGTTCTTCTGAGTGTTTTTTTATAATCTACATATAACATGTATAATTGATATCACTTTGCGAGTAGTAAACAGTTTCGTGGTATTTCTGAAGACTCTCTGTCACAAACGAGAGATGGATGAAATGTTTATTCTATACCACTGACGAAAACATTTTACGGATCATAGTAAAAATAATAGAAACCGTCTTTCTTGTTTTTGTTTGTGCATTACCAGCTGATATCCGAAAAACCAATACGATGGCCAGATTTTGACACATTTGAAATTCAGATTTTTTTTGTTTGTTTATATTTTGGACAGTTTTTGTGTCATACATTGTATTATTTCTTAATGTTTCAGAAGACCAAAACTGGTGAGATTTTGATAATAAATATGTGAAAAACTAGGATGAATATGTGTCTGATAATTGTCTATGTATTTTTAACAAATGGATTTTGAATACGTACAATTTTTTGTATGACTAAATATTTGCATCATACGTACTAATGAATCAAGATAAGTTTAGGTAGTAACTTCTGTGATTACTTAGTGTCGAAACAAAAGTTTAATTAATTCGCGGCAACCTTATTAACATTTGATATTGTTTTATCACTAATCCAGACTGAGAGCCAGCAATAATTAGTTTAAATCAAGATTCAATTTACAAGCTGAACTACATGTATAAGCTGAAAATATATAATAAAAACTGGTGTTCGGACAACTCATAAATATCTAGAAGCAGAAACTTTAGATAGAGCATAAAAATACTGTCTTAACCTATCAAATCTTAAAAAAGTAAAATAAGAAAAATACTGAATCAAAACGGAAAGTCCCTAGTCGAATGACAAAATCAAAAGCACAACACATTAAACGAATTAATAACAACTATTATATTCCTGACTTGGTTCTTATGTAGAAAATGATAGACTGAACCTGGTTTTAAAAGCGTTTAATTTGATTGTGTCAAAATCTTGTTAAGATAATACTTTGGAAGATATTCGATAATACCAAACTCCCCACGAAGCATGTTAACACGCTTCTTGCGTACAGGCTCATTTATCAAGCTTCGTTCACACAAAATTGTTAAGCTATTTGTTTTGAAACAAGGGTCAAAATATTTCTTTAATATCCGATGGACGAAGAATTTTCTTTTTTTTTATAAATAGGAAAGACCTACTTCCGTATCATCAAATCTTTATATTGAAGCGTTCTTGGTGTCGGCTACTTCAGGGAAGTGCTTCGGACGCACGAAATGTACAAAGTGTTAACGTTCACTTCATTTAATATGCCAGCTTTAGCTGGCACTTATGGTAGAAGCATCGTTTTGGAATAAAGAACGATAACTCTCTCTACACGACCCATCTGAAAAGTTTCGTCACTCTCGTTAAATCTCGTACGATTATTTTTTTTTAATAGCGGCCGAATTTAACGTTTCAACGCGACCTTGAAAAAACGGGACAGATCGGAATAATTTTGATATTAAATACGACATGAATTTTTATTTGTTTGCAAAAACAAGAATTCAGAAATTTTGGTTACTTGTGTAGCTTATTTAAATTTTATCGTACCACGGAAATTACCGAAGTTAGGACAACAACATCTGACGCCATGTTTTGTCTGCTTCAACATGTGTTCAACATTCCATTATCAGTGAGGTCAAAACAAATTACCCAAATAATCACAGGTACTTCATTTAAAAGTCACAAAATCATAGATAACGATAACATATTTAGCGTGAAAGTTCCGTCCAGCCATGGGAACACAGAAAAAATCTCTGCAAGCAATACATTTCGGATTTTTTTTTATAATGGCTATCCGGTCCGACATGCGGGGTAACTCCGGTGCACTGGTTGACCATAACTACTTATGTTCATCTGCCACATTATTCCCCACATCAAGGAACAGTGATAATTATACTGTTGAATGTGATCACGGTTATTCATGTAGTCAATGGCGAATCCAGCATTTTTCATAAGGGGTGCTCCAGTCATGCTTCAGTGATTCCCTATATAATCAACATTTTTTTCCCAAGAAAAGGGGGACTGTCGCCCCTCTGGATCATATGGTAGCCCACAGACTAATTCAAAACTTAACCAAAGTTTAAAACATTAAAAATTATCAAAATAATTCACAATCTTCTAATTCTGTACTTCCTTCAAATGGCAAACTCTCAACAAATCTTTTCATTGATTATGTCACACCTTATACAGTCCCAGGAGATGGAAACTGTTTAGTTTCCTCTCTGTAAGTTTAATCATAAAAAGAGACTTGAGTCTGAGTAGTACATTTAGAACTGACTACTGTATATATCGTATGCTCCCATATTGTCCAAAATTGGATTCTTTTTGGGAAAATGGAGTTATTATGATAACCCATGAGAATACCATGACTTTGATAGGTATATACAGGGCATGTTACTTGGAAGTATGTGGGCTACATCCTTTAAAATTCAAGCTGCAGCAGTTGCCTGCATATTTTATGCATCAGTTTAAACCTGATCAAAACATTTTCACTCTACCAAGTACTTTATCACTATATCACTATCAGGTTCACATTTCAACCTATTTAGCAATACACACTTAAGGTTATATAACATCACAGTACCAAAATTGTACTCAGTAACCAACTTGCACCTATTCAGCAAAAAAAAAAACAACTGCAAAAATCTTGCAAGTTTTCTTTCACCTTGTGAAGTTATCTTATCATCTTTTTACAATGAGCAAATTAAATTTGTTACCAGCATCCTTTTCTTCAAAAAATAATAGTTAAAGCATGGAATAATGTCAAATTGTTCGGAATATTTAAAGAAATAAAACAAAATCTCTGTTTTAAGGATTTGAAATTAACCATACATGTAATGATGTATGGAATTTGGGTACTGACCTCATTACAATATCATGGATTGTTTGGATGTAATTTCAAACCCATTTTTCAATGACTCTACATGGACTCAAAATTAAATTGGTGTAACTATATTGTAGACAAGGATATTCTACAAAACAAGCACAGAATAAACTTTTGTCTGGTACATAAAAAAGTTGGTAAAAAAAATGACAATTTAGGTGCAATTTGGGTATTCTCATGTTAGCAACTTCACAACAGAACTTCAAATTTATTTTCATGACCAAAATAAAAAAAAAGTACAAACCTAAAGGCAATAAATTTGCCACGCCTGATACGACCACAGATGTATATTTAGCATATAAAAACATTTTGTTTATGTCAGTTGAAATCAAACATATTCTAATTTTGAATGCTTTAAACTTCAATATGAACTAATTTGAACCCACATATTTCTATTCAGCAGAAGTCTCTAACTACATATCTCCTTAATTTCATATGATAGCAAGTCCTACAAAAATTATTGAAAATGTGTACATTTAATTTTTTTCTAGCTTCTCTCATGTGAAAGCAGTACCTTTTTGGTCACTGTTTCTGTGTTGCGTCTAAATAGGAATTGTAACACTTTATAGTGACTGAACAGGTTAAACAAATACTTCTCAAGAAATCGAAAAAGAAGACAACTTGAAACAGCACCAGCCATGCCAGTATGTATGAATAAAAACTCAGATCAGAATAGCATGGACAATATGTAAGTTCTATGTCCTTGTGAATATATTGTGAGGAGAGTTATCAATAATTCTGCAGATAATGCAATTTTATCAAGTGTTTTGTACATTTTCTGTTAAAATTTTCACACAATCAGTGAAACATTTAAACAGGCTAAATTAAATTTTTATTACTGAAAGTTTCAAACAATGAAAAGTGTTTCATTTACCAAATAACTCATGTGTTTCTGTGAGAAAAAAAATAAATTTTTGGAATTAAAGGGAAAGAAGATCCTTTTGCAGCGCACTGGCGCATGTCAATTGTAAATATATATATATACTTACCAAATATATTTTCTTTATCATGATACTCACATCAACATTATAAAGAAGTACATATCATAGGAAAAATGCACAAATTACAGATAAAATATTTAAAACACCCTATTTTGAGTGCATCTCCTGCCAAATCAGTATTTGTTGCATTTACAAAATATATATATACTAGATGAGTATAATCTAGAAAAATTTCATAGAGACCCATTCACTTATACTCAAGTTATTGTCTGGAAACCAAATGTGTCTTCTTGAAAACAACTATGACATGATTAAGCATTACTCGAAAGCAAATTTTTGACATGCTTGTATTTCCCATTTCCATTCTCAAATTAATTTGCTGTCATATAAAAACTTGA
The DNA here is from genome assembly GCF_965363235.1 of Mytilus galloprovincialis. Lineage (NCBI taxonomy): Eukaryota > Metazoa > Mollusca > Bivalvia > Mytilida > Mytilidae > Mytilus > Mytilus galloprovincialis. Next base: position 37,377,099 of record NC_134850.1, on the reverse strand, counting down.
AAAGTAAGCTACATCATGTACATATAACAAAAAATATATATGCAAGAAATGACGTAAAACTGACTCTGAATTAGTACATGAAATTGATGTAGAACTTACAAACTGAAGATGATCAGAAATAATGTTTTTTTTATTCCAGTCAGATTTTTTCTACCGAAGCCCTTCAGCGCTATCAATTAAAATTATTTAGTCAAAATTTAACACTAGTATTAAGGTTCATCATAACAAATTGGCAAATACAGCCTTATTATCACCTAAAAAAAATACTGTGTACAGACCTACATGTGCGGTTTGGGAAGATTTTATGTTTTTAGATATATAAAAGTTAAATTTATTTTGCATATCTGAAAGATAGTCATTTTTGGTGTAGATTTCTGGATTCAAAATATTTGTTTTGTCCTATGCTTGAACAGATTTCTTATTCATCAATTTGGGAATCAGAATATTTTTTTCAGGAAAAATACCATAACCCCTCATGCCTTTTCAAGTTCAATGTTCGTTCACTAAACATTTTCCATCTGAACTTATTATTTTCTTTTAGACATAAAAAATATGTTAATGTACCTTAGGACATTCGTTCTGAACATGCATGAAATATTTGCCACTGTACATTAAACAACCAACAACCAATCAATATATAGGACAGTGTCTTAGTATAAAGCTGGCATTTAAGGTAGCGCCTTCCTCATATTACATATTTACAATTGAAACAATTGATCAAATTAATGATTTCAAAATGATTAAATTTGTGCGGGTTTTTTTTCATAGAAATTGGCTTCGTCCTGAGAATTCGGGAAGCATTTACATTTATCTTTCTACAAAAGAGGGGCGAAAGATACCTGAGAGACAGTCCAACTCATAGATAAAAAATAAACTGACAACGCCATGGCTAAAAAATAAAAAGACAAACAAACAAATAAGAGTACACAAGACACAACATAGAAAGTTAAAGACTAAGCAACACGAACCCCACCAAAATATGGGGGTGTCAGGTGCTCCGGAAGGATAAACAGATCCTGTTCCACATCTGGCACACGTCGTGTTGCTCATGTTATTACAAACCCGGTAAATAGTTTAAAGCGGAAGGTCACCTTCGTGGGGAAAAGTGAAGTGGATCATGTACATATCTGATATCATCTGTGAAACGGTTATTCCATAACAGTCAACCAACTCTGGTTGTATTGCATGTTTTATTTTGCGTAAACATTGCTCTACAATGTCTCACAACGGTATGCTAGAGTTAGCGCATGAACGAATTTGGGTCTGAAAAGAAGTATCGTACACCCGGCAACATTTTGGAAACATAAACTTTATTCAATAATCCAAATTGCTAACACAGATTGCAAGTGTTAGAAATTTTAACAGATATTGGCAGTTTCGTTTTTTCATCTATAGTATAACATAATGCCATAACAGAGGTAACTGGAAAAGCATTGCTATTAACAAAGAGACAACAGAATTCGTATCAATAAATGTAATAATGAAAATGAATAGAAAGTCTGTGATATTGCATAGTAAAATACTTATGTGCAAGTATGTTAGTTATATGAGAACTATAAGACGGGATATTATTGAAAATCGATTAATTCTTTTCACAATAACAAGGATATAAGTATTGGCTTCTTAATTATATGTTCTATAAGCAATTGTTGGAGAAAAAACGGTCTTCAAAATGTTTCTCTCATGTTTGTTTTATTCATAAATTTATTCATTTTTCTACCATTTCAACAGGAATTGTTTTTTCTTAATTGAATGTTATCCCCAGCCCAGGAGTCAGCATTTCGGTGTTGACATGAATATCAATTATATGGTCATTTCTATAAATTTACTGTTTGCAAAAGTATGAATTATTCGAAATACTAAGTATTTTCTTATCCCAGGCATAACCTTAGCCATATTTGACATAACTTTTTTGAATTTTGGGTCACCAATGCTTTTCAACTTTGTATTTGTTTGGCTTTTTAGCTATTTTGATCTGAGCATCACTGATGAGTCTTATGTAGACGAAACTCGCGTCTGACGTTTGTAATTAAAAGTCTAGTACCTTTGATAACTATTTAATGTCTCTATGCATTAAACACTCTCTTATTCAAGAGAAAAACGTCTTCCATTAATTTCCGTGTACATTCAGGCTAAGTATTGAACCAATTGTTGTAAATGATAACATTATTAGCATGACCCACTTTTTGTATGAAATACCCTTTACTTTTCAAAAAGTTTTCTCACGTTTGTTGTTCTCAAATCGTGCATATACAAAAAATAGTAGTACTCCCCTGAGAGGACTGTAATAAAAAAAACACATGAGTTTGTTATTCAAAAGCAAAATAAGAAGATTTCCCTATGAAACCATTATTTTGTTTGCCGCAAGCACCACTGAACAGACATTCATTGTAGAAATGCACATCTGGTGCAGTAAAATGTGTATCGTTTTAACCGAGAAATCTCAAAATCAATTAACCAATAAGTTTTGATTAAGTTGACAGTTTACCAGATAAGAAGTGTGTTTTAATAATGTAGCCCATCTGAGTAAACCAATTCGTTGACTTATAATTAGTGACTTGGATTTGGAAACAGTTGTCCAAACAAGCCAATGTAAAATTGTTCCCATTTTCATCTTAAGTACTACTGAAGTTAAACAAGTCATGTATTATTGTTTTGTTACTTCTTGTTGTCTTTTATCAGAATTACTAGGTTAATTGGTCAATTCGTATTTTACCTGTTCCGAACGTTATTGAATCCATTTTGACCAAGTTAGCGGACAATAACAAAGCGACACCAATGTGTTAAAAATACAAAAGGTTTGCAGAAAGAACATGGAATCTGTTATTACCAAGGTATTTTTTTAAAATAATTCATAAACTAATAATTTTGGCAATATTCAATTCAGCTGTGCTCGTAAAGTATATAAAGACTTTGTTTCGTATCATTTCACCCTCTTATATTTAGAGTTTTTTAATTGTTTTATTTCGGTTCTGTTTTGTTTTATGTTTTTTGGGAGTATTATTCCTTTTCAGGGGGTGGTGTTTGATAGGTTTGAACAGGTTTATGTATATCGGCGCAGGTTTTATTTTATTTTGCATTCAGAGTATGGAACATTTATTCTGAATGGTTTACTATTTGTTTTATTAGGACGAATCAGATGCTGATAACACAGTTGAAAATGAAATATCAGAAATCATTGCTCAGCGGATGCCATCTGTAGTCTACATTGCCATTCTTATTGCAATCGGAGTGTTTGGGAATGCAAATGTCCTGTTTATCTTCACCAAATTCTTCAGACAGTCAACATACAGGGTCTTTGTAAGAACATTGGCTTGCGTGGATTTATTGGTTTGTGTAACGCATATGCCGTTAGAAATTTTATATTTATTGAAGCCATTCGGATTTTATTCTGAAGGTGTATGTAAAACATATCGATACTTCGTCTACTTTCTCAATTACTTGTCCATTCTTTTACTTGTAATAATAGCAGTAGAACGTTATATACGGATTTGTACGTCGTTATCAGGATGGCGGATGTCAACTAAAATTTCAAACATTTGTTCGCTCATTGCAGCAGCGATTGCATTAGTTTTAGCCATACCGGGGGTGTTTACAAACGGTCAGCATATTGTTTATATAGGTAATCATACTTTGGTGGCTTGTGAGATGGACGACGAAAACTATGAGACAGGACTTGTTATTATTTATTTTGCCGCTGTTGGAATAGCCTACATGGTTTCAACTTTTGTTCTTGTTTTCGCTTATACGTCAATTGTCCGAACAATTCGAAACCGACAAAAGAACTGTGTTTTGGAACAACCAACTGTATCGTCTTTAGCAAACAATCTTACTCGAATGTCGGAATCCACGAATGAACTTCATTTACATGTTCATCAGAACAATCCAGAAAGTCAAATACATTTGGAAAGAACCACAAGGACGTTGATAATTATCACAGCCATCTTTGTTATTGTGCATGCACCATACTTTTGCTTATGTATAACAGTCAGTTTAGATACCAGTATCAAAGACAATTTGGAGGGAGTGAAATTGGCAATGTATGAAATTGGTCTGAGACTTTATCTTATAAACAACGTTGTTAATCCAATGGTATACGGGTTTACGGACTTCCGGTTCCAACGGGCTTGTCGCTCCCTTTACCGTAAAGGTCAGTGTAAAAGACAGATTGGACATGGTCACTAAAATGATTGTGTTTTATATATAAACAGAGATGACTTGAAAATTACATTTAAATTTCGATTGTTATATTGCTATGCTATATATATAGCATGCCTTTTCCGAATTAAAGTATTTGATTCACTTAATGAGTAAAGCGTTGCTATATATGCTTTGACACATGCCAAAGGTTAAATGCTGACCAATCAAACTTACTGTCAATAAAATAGTGGCGTGATACTATATTTGATATTTTATCAAATGAACACATGTAGCAGATGACAATTGGATTTGTATTTTAGATACATATAAATAAACTGATGCCGTGGAATTCTGACTCGAAAGCCATATTTGTTTTACTAAATATGCTTTGTTTTTCTTTCCAAAAAAGTTCGTGAAAAATTTTATTCGATGTTTATCAGTATTTAATTCTGGAAGGAAGCAGAGTAAGACTGTCCATAACAATTTCTCAGATGGAAGTTAGAGCAGTGGTTTAAGCTACAGATCTGTACTCCAATATTTGCTATTCCAACGAGATGCGGTCAACGGCGGGATTAGAGAGTGCAATATCTGAACACAGTCCTCTTAAACAAACGACGATAACTCACTTGAAGATCAAAGGAAAAATTACCATTCATATTACAAGTTTCAATTGTCGTAACCACAAACCCGTCCTCTTTTCTCCTATCAAAGTGACATACCGAAAAAGACTTATCAACGCTTTTACATGAGCAACATGATGGGTGCACGGGGCCTGTTAAAACTTCCAGGGCACCGGAGATCATCCATTTTTTGGTAGAATTCGTGTTGCGCAGTCTTTTGTCTTTTAGATAGTTTTGTTTTTGCAATGACGATGTCAGTTTGTTTTTTCACTTATGAGTTCAAATGACTTTTGCACGTTTCACCTCTTTTTTCACACGTGATATATAATGTTTTGAACACATTTTTTTCTTTTAACTGTCAGATAGATCTGAATTTAAATTGATGTACATACAAATTAGTAGACTTGTCACAGTAAAAAAATCATGGGCAAAAACATTATACAAATAATTGTAATAGGACTTTTATATTAAAAAAACAAAGAGCTGTACATTTTTATTATTTTATTTCAAATGCGTTTTAATACAAAATATACAAAACATATCAATGACAATATTACTGTACATACAATTTGAATAAATAAATATTGATTAGAAATGGAAAAGATAAAAAAAAAAAAAGAGTTTTAAAATTACTGACAATCGCTGGAGAAATACTAACAATGATAATACATGTAGTGTTATGTATACAATGAAGTGAAACACTACGTTCAACATAAGACAGCACCATGGGTATGATAGCACCCTTTTGAACTAAAAATATCCTCTTGATCTATATACAATTTAAAATGAATGCTAAATGGAGATATAATGGCAGAACTCGTATAAATTATATGAAATCCATGAAATGTCTATGATATAAAGTTATTGATATAGATTTTTGAAAGCTGCCATTTAATGTTTCCTTCTGATCTGTCATTATGACGTCATTAACTTTATTTGGATGATATTGTAGAAACCTGAAATGGAATAAAAAGATGCATAAATCAATAAAACATAACTCTGGAATGCTGTTTACTATTGAATGTTTCCATTAAATTGTCTCGGATAATATATTTAGTTTTAAAATATCGATTGAATTAGGAAATAATAATTAAACGAAAGAAAATTCTAATAACATATGTAATAAAAATACACTTTGCTTATGATATTTTGAAATAATGATAAATCCATCATTTCACCGTAACAAAATATCGATTTATGATCTTTCTTTTGATTTTAGTACTTCTGCTGTGCTGCATCAAAATCACTTTCGGCCTGTTTGTGGGACTTGCTTGTGATTACCCAGCTTTCTTTACGTTTTAAACGTTTGTACACAATGGTTTCCTACTTTTGGTGTTTCAGAATATTAATTTCCATCCTGTGTTTTAAAGGTTATTTATTTTAAAATCTTATTAGTCCATGATATTTAAAAATCCTCCTGTACCCTAACCCCGAGGAGATTATATAAGGAATACCAGTTTTATTTATTCTGCAAACAAGCGTATGTGTGTTTGTCTCGATTTGGTACTTTAATCCCTTTTAAACTGAGTTTTATTTGTGGTTATGTTACCCTGTCTCAGGTTAGGTGAGTGTTGGCGGGCACACAACATGTTTAAGCCTGCACATTTTGTATGTGCATGTCCAAAGTCAGGCGACTGTAACTCAATATTTATCGTCTGTTGCTGTATATTATATTCAGTTTTCATTTATTGTTTTGTACATGATAAATCAGGCCGTTAGTTTTATCGTTTGAGATGTGTGAATTGTTTCAAATTTGTCCTTTCGGATACCGAATTTGCTCATTGTTGAATGCCGTATGGTGACCCGTAATTACTGACGTCCACTTATAATTGGTCACTGGTTGAGATGTATATCATTGACAACTCTACAGCTTCTTATTTTCATATATATATATATATATATATATATATATATATACAACTCGTCTAAACATCAACCCAACAATGTTAGATCTGTAAATTTGCTTTCGCAAATTTTTGGTTCTTCCCTCGCCGGGATTCGAACCCATGCTACTGTGATATCGTGACACCAAATCGCCTGCACTGCAGCCGTCCCGCTAGACCACACGACCACCTGGGCTCTCAAAAAAGAGCTTTCGGTGGGCATGTGTTACCTTTCCACGTCAGTTTTAATCTAGCGGCGTACTACAGTACATGATATATAAGGCATGAAGATGTTATTGTTACAGATCAGCAATATATATATATTTATTTATAAATTTAGTATATTGTTTAATACATAAATCTTACATTGACACACGAAATCTTCAATCTGCAATCTTGAGTATTTATATATTTCCATTTATAGATTAGGAGTTTATATGACCTTCTTAGATAGACAAACGCTATTCATTGAGTCACCATATTCAATTTAAGTACTACCTTGTATATGACTCTTAAAATGTCATTAGGTACGCAACACTGATAAACTCTCCTTGTATCTCTTAAAGTAGTTATTACAATGATTTACATCCCATATATAGACTGGAAGGTTAAACACTGTCACTTCTTCCTTTCTGTATATTTACACCTTATAGTGTGAACTGATCACAGGCAAATTGAGTCATCTGTTTTGGTTTTAGAGGGGTGTTTTTTGAGATAATTGACTATTGGGATAAATTCTGTTCCAAATAGTATTAGCAATTGATTGTGTCAATTATCAGTTTTATTATAATATAAAATAAAGAAAAAAATATATATTTTTTATAATATAAATTGTCTTTTTTTAACTTGGGTTCATCAGTTTTTTGTTAAATAATTATCAGCTCTATTTTTTATAGGACACGCATAAAACATTTTGCCCTGAAAACTTAATATTTCTAAATTATATAATTTGATTCTGAAGTCATTGATGCAAGTTTTGAGATTCCTGTTATTTCTAATAACGATAAAAAGAGATGCTGGTATATGCCTGGACATAGTACATTTGCGAACATTTGGTGATTAACAGTCATCACATTTGCGCGCGAGAGGGAAAACATTTACGCGACTTAAACCGGCAGATCAATCGACCTATTATGTATTTAATGAATGGCTATTATTTATTTTGAATTTATTGAACCATAAAACTAATTTTTGACTCTTCACAATGAATAATCCGCGAAGCGGATTATGTAAAATGTGAAGAGTCAAAAATTAGTTTTATGGTTCAATAAAATCAACATAAATTATTGCCATTCATTATAAATAAATTTCTATCAAAAATAAGGCTCAAAGAACTTTTTATATTAATTATATTAAAACAATAACAACGTACACACAAGTTGGCGTATGAATATACAACGTCAGAGTGGGCGTGTCGCCATAAAAATTGACAACATTGAAAATAAAACTAATAATTTTAACCAATCAGAAGACAGTAAATACACCAAATTTATTTATTAATCATTGTTTATTATATGCAACTTACCGTTAATTCGTATAATATATTTTATACTGAACGAATATCAACTTAATTTGTTGGTGTAATTTGGACAACAAGTACCGTTCATAATAGAACCAGACCATTGCTAACAAAAGAAAGAGAAGAAGTCGTTCAAGGACTTCCAGAGTTATGTCTGGGTAAAATTATATATAACGCCATCTTACGAATACCATTGGCAAGGACGTATCAGTTAGTAAATCGAAAGATCAGCATACAGACTTTGACAATAGACAGTTGAATAAAATGTCAAGTCGGTCTTCGGTGGCCGAGTGGTCTAAGTAGTTACTACTGTAATTACTAGCCAGTCAACATTGAGGTTGTGAGTTCGAACCCCGCTCGTGCAGGTGCACTCGACATCAATCTTAACTGACTTGGATTGACAGTTTTCCTATTGAAGGTCGTTGGTTGTCTCTGGCCACTCTGGCCTCCTTCATCAATAAAAAACTGGTCGTCACGAAAAAGCCCTAAAGCGATGCTTTAAAGTGGCATTAAAACTCAGAAAATCACATGAGAATACCGGTATGTCAAATTCTCAATCGTGTCAAATCAAACAGGAACAGAAAATCACATGAGAATACCGGTATGTCAAGTTCTCAATCGTGTCAAATCAAACAGGAACAGAAAATCACATGAGAATACCGGTATGTCAAGTTCTCAATCGTGTCAAATCAAACAGGAATTGATTGAATAAAAATGGAAACCAAATTTTTAAAATAACCCCCTAAAAAGATCTTGCCTATAGCTACCTCGATTTTTAAGACCACTTAATGAACAGTAAATAGCTTTCAATTTAACCCTTTCATCATATCTATATTTAAGCTTACCAACTGTCTCTATCATTGTAAAACCAGGAAAACAGCTAGTATTGAGATGATGAATCCGGGTCCAGCTTCTACAAGATAACAAAACTTTTTAATAGATAGATAGATAGATAGATAGTTTATTCTCATAAAACCATAATAAACTAATAAACTAATAAACTATAAAGGATACATCTTTACAAAAAGATCATATCGGTCTTTTTATAAACTAAAATAGGTTATATAGGATACACTTTTACATAAAGATAGTATCGTTCATTTTGTAAATTAATACGGGAAAACCCTGTCAAAACAATAGGAAGGAAGTATTTGATGTATTAAGCATAAAACAATAATATGATGTGTAAAAAAATAATTGCTTTCAACTACATGTATATACATGTATGACAATTGAAATATTGTGGTTACAGTTAAAAAGCGTTTAACTGTCCATAGAAAACCGATAATAATTTTTGTCACGGAACATACATGTGTGGTCCTAATAAGATTCCATATAATAATGCAATAAATTAACTTTTAAATAATTCAAGATTCTTGGTTCATTATGAAACTATTTAATTTGAACAGCGCTATCAGTATTATTTATAAAAATACTTACTCGTATATGGTGCAGAGCCTAAAAAAACAATGAAAACAATATTTTAATTTGATAAGAAAGATGGCGTTTTAGCTCTTTGACAAGTACAAGATAGTTTTTATACACTATTTCATTGCATACTTATAAGATCACAATACGATAAACATGTGGAATAAACAAATCTAACTGTTTAAAATAAGTTGATAACAGAAAAACGAGCGAATAATCATAGCACCTTGGCCCATCTTATGTGATAAGATTCTTCAACAATGACAAAGATGTGAATTTCTAAGAAGTTTAATCTGTCTACGCCTCAATCTGCATGATTTACCATAAAATGTTTGGAAGGTTGTCACCTGTGGAGCAGGATCTACTCACCCTTCAGGGTGTTCTAGATCATCCCCGGTTTTAGTGGGGTTTGTGTTGCTCAGTTTTTAGTTTTTTATGTTGTGTTTTGTTTAACTGATTAAGTTTTGGTCTTATACTAAGTTGCAATAGCCGTGTCATTTTATTTTCATCTTATGCGATTGTTATTGTTTCTTTTTTAAATCTATTTTGTAGTGTCTGTGTTTAAGTTATTTATCGTATACTTTCTATCCTAAAATACTTTTTCGTATAGAACTCGATTTTTAAGACGTTTGCAAATAATAACAAATTGGCGCCAAAAAAACGCACACTTTCAATTATCAGACTTTTAAACTATTTAAACTTACTTGTTCCAGTATATTGACAAATATGCCCGATATCCCAGAAAACTCTAGCACAATCATCTGCAATCCATTTAGAATCTTCTGTTAAATCTAACCTTGCACATCCTTTTTGACCAGTTTGAACAGGCGAAAGAGAATTTGAATCAAAATTTAAGAATTCTGCTGATTCACCTACAATAAAAACAATTCAAAATTACCTATCATACAATACTGATATCATCACAAAAGGTATCCAGATTATATATTTTATTATTATTACATGTGTGGACACAGATCAGTATGGATAGTATGTTTGAATGTTTGACAGCTTTTTCTGACAAAGAGCCTTCTCTGGGTTTTTTCCACAGGGTTCTACGTTGAAAGGTGATGTACAATGACAGCCAACCTGAGCAAAACACTAAACAATTTAGCAGTGTTTTTAATTCATATTTAGTTTTAATGTTCAAGACAGTCATGGAGGAGAATCTAATTGCATTGATTTCCGAAAAATCATGATAAAATAAAATCCACATCTTTGATTTTGGATATATTTTATTATTATTAAGAGCACTGAACTGATAGCATAAAACTACAATCGTAGTACTAAGTTATCGTAAAATATGTTTAGGAAAATACAACCATTTGGAACAAATCTTAACTTAAGTAGCTTTGCGCATCCCGACCCTTATACCTTATACATACCTAAAGAAGTTGTAGTATATGTTGAGTTTTCTCTTTTAATTCCTATCCAATAACTGGAGCTTTCTGCGATATCTGAAACTAGGTCTGCATGCTTGGAAAGTGCAATTTGAGTAGCATTGTCTCGTATCACAGCTAGAAAGCCTTCCTTCTGAGCACAGCTATTATTAGCTTGACTATAACTTAAGGCAGTGTTTGAAAAGAAATAGCAGTTTCCGTCGTAATTCAAAATTAATTCCTGTTCAGTCGTTAATCCCGCAGGGCAACCGTCTGAAAAAATAAGAATATTGTTTTCAATAAACGCTTATCAAATTAGCAAATACATAAGAAATACATTTTCTCGTGCAGTTTCAGCATACATTTTTACTTACTCAAACGGTGTCATTTTCCCTTAATTTTTTCTTTGAACAGGGCTCATAAATTGAGGGAGACAGTTCACAAAATAAATTATTTAGATTCGATGACTATATATGAACAGTATGAATTAGGCCTATTGATAAATATCCGGGGGGGGGGGGGGAGTGTGTCAACGTGTTTATTAATATTTTCAGAAGTTGTGAATTAAAGTGGGCTCCAAATACAAGTTATGACCATAGCGAGTACAAGTTCTGATCCTTGCGAATACATGTTTTGAACATATCGAGTACAAGTTCTTATCATAAAGAATTCAAATTTTTACCATAGCAAAAACAAGTAATAACCATAGATAGAACAAGTTATAACCTTTCCACGTACAAGTAATGACCATAACGGGTACCAGTTATGATCGTAGCGAGTACATGTGACGACCAAAGCGAGTACATGTTATGACCATAGGGAAAACAAATAGCGAGTATATGTATTACCGTAGTGAGTATAAGTTATGGCCATAGCCAGTAACAGTGCGAATCCAAGCTATGGCTATAGCGAGTACAGGTTATGACTATAGCGAAAAAAAGAGGGACGAAAGATACCAGAGGGGATAGTCAAACTCGTAGATTGAAAATAAACTGACAACGCCATAGCTAAAAATAAAAACACAAACAAAAGTTATGAATGTAGCAAGAACTAGTTATGGCCATAGTGAGATCAACAATGACAATTTATTAGTCATTACCTTTCGTACTTAATTAGCATAAATCGGAAGTCTTTTAAGATAGATTAAAACAAAACTAGAAGGAGATATTAAGGGATTAATACTTTGAACATCCTTTGTGGTCATAAAACTTTGTTATCATTAAAAGGGCATTATCTACAGTTATAAAAAATTAAAAGTAACATTGGTTGTTTTTGTTTAAACATAAATAAATTAAAAGCAGAATTTGGATCTAACAATTCGCGAATAAATGCCAGGTTTTTTTTTTTTTAAATAAAACCATAGCTGATATAGTATTGTAACTCACACTCATTTGGGTCCATAAATTTGCAACTTTTGACCCTTAGTTAGAGTTGGGTTGCTCATGTGCTTAGCAGGTTCATTTATTAAACAGAAAAGATTATCAAAATTGAAAAGTTTAACAATTAAAGGAGTCACCATTTCGCCCATAAAAGGCCATTTCGCCCATAAAAGCCCCATTTCGTCCATAAAATCATTCCTATACAGGAGAAACAATGTTACACATACAAATTATCAAATCTAATGTAAAATGAAACAAACCTAGAAAAATTGTCATAAAACCGTGACGCGTGCTAGTCGTTCTATTTATATCTATATTGGGTCAAATGACTATCGATAGTCTTCGTAGTTCATCTCGATTGTTCAGTAGTTAATGGCATCGAGGCTTAGAATAAGCACTGAATGCTGATGCGATTTTTATAATTTTTTATTGTTGCCTATAACATTTTTGTAATTCTGCTCTATATATTAGTATGTTTGATAAATGAGTTTGAATCAATTCGATGATAATGAATTTGGCATTATCTCCTTTGGTATATTTTATTTTATCATAAAACATTATTACTTGATATTAACGTTGCACACAATTCTTAGTTTCTAACAACCAAAAATAATGTTAAAGAAAGAAAAGATTCATTAACCTTGGATCTATGTTTATTTTCTCTATGAAAACGGAATTATAATCGTGTTTAGATAATGATAAAGTACAAAGTATGTGAAATTCTAAGAAATAAGATCACAAGCCTTTGTTATACAGTTTCCTTCCCCAACGTCACACAAGTGAGAACTGCTTTTTTATTAGATGCCACTCATATAACAAAGACCTGCTTTTATATTAGAGGCCACTCATATAACAAAGACCTGCTTTTATATTAGAGGCCACTCATACAACAAAGAACTGCTTTCATATTAGAGACCCCTTATTGGGATGTCAATATGATCACTTTTTGTAATCAAGATAATCAAATAATCCAATACACATAACAAAAAACAGTCCTAAATAATCAAATAAGCAAATTATCATGAACTATTTGGTCAAGAAATCACATAATCAAAAACCCCACGGAGAGGCTCATACTATGTCAAAATATGACTATCGACATACTTTAAATTTTGATTTGTGTTATTTTAAAAGTGTCGTTTTGAAATACAAGAATTATATTTTGTTAATCTTCTCCACTTTTTTGCCCCACCTACGATAGTAGAGGGGCATTATGTTTTCTGGTCTGTGCCTCCGTTCGTTCGTCCGTCTTTCCCGCTTCAGGTTAAAAAAATTTAGTCAAGGTAGTTTTTGATGAAGTTGAAGTTCGAACAACTTGAAACTTAGTACATATGTTCTTATGATATGATCTTTCTAATCTTAATGCCAAATAAGAGTTTTTATCCTAATTTCACGGTCCATTGAACATAGAAAATGATATTGCGAGTGGGGCAAACGTGTACTATGGACACATTCTTGTTTTTAGGATTATTTTAATAAAAAAAACTTTTTTTTTCGGTCAGGAGACACTTTAAAAATAACATGAGTCAAAGTCGGAAGTACGATGAAAGTAATTTTCATCTCACTTAAAATTACAAATTATGTAAATATTTTCAAGGTTAGTTATTGTACTTTATTTATAAAAAAAAAAGATGGGATGAAACAATCTGATCAACTATAAAACAGGAATGTCTGTGCCTTTGTTGTCGTTATCGTGTCATCGACATACTTGACAACATTTCTATTTTATATAAAAGGATAAAGGAAAGAAAAAAAACTGATGTATTCGGATGATTGTTAAGTACACATCTACCAATATAATTCCGCGAAATACAGCGGTAGAATATAATATAGGTAGGAAACGGAGACATGACGTGCAGGTTACAAATGACATAATATCCAGCGACTGTAAGATAATATAAGACACACGTGCGTCCCTCCTCTAGGTATGAAAGTTGTTCGTGCATCGATTTAGGTACTTTTGCAGTATTTCTTTAAAATGAACGTTTTTTGAAGCCGTCAAATAATTTTTGTCATAGTTCATTCCGAAGAAGAACAAAATTGTATGTTTTGTCAAATTTTAGCTGAAAATATTTATTTTAAGTAAGTAATTAGATCATTCATTAAAGTGAAATGAGCAGCATAACTATTATTACAAAGTGCGAGTACACTTGACTCCAATGTCTTAGTTGACTAGGATTGTCAGTTTTCCTATAGATGGTCGGTGGTATTCTCCGGGCACTCCGTCTTCCTCTATACGCCACTTTAAACTCAATGTTTATAGTTTCATGTTGTAAAGAGCAAATAATCCTTATCACAAACAAACAATGATTTTACATGTTTTGATTTTTTTAAGAGCACTTAAATTACATCATACGAATAATTATGTTACATACATAACATTTGTTCATGTTTGTATCTAAAATCTCCGGATTCACTCCGAGCAAAAAAAAAGTTCCATATGTTTTTTTCAAGGTTATTTTGGATCATCTGATTTCCTCGAAATGAAGGGAAAGATGTTACATATGCTGTGTCTAATTTTATTTGGTTATGCTTTAGTCTATTATTTACTACTTTGTAAACCCTAAATATGCCATTATGTATTGTTTCTTCGTGTATTCAAATGTTCTTTTTTTCAAGTCGAGTTGTATTATTCTACTATTATCGTACACATATAGAAGACAGCAACCAATGACAATCACTGAATAATATGCTGAATTGATACAGGCATATAAAGAATATGGCGGGTTGGTAAGTGATTCCGCGCTAAACGCTCTCCCTAAATGGGGGCAGTGGTATAACATACTTCACAAATCTGTTTATAGTATTTGTCCGCTGGTTAATCGTAAGCAAAAAAACTCAACAAAACACAACACAGAAAACTAAAACTAGAGTCATCCCAGTCATCCCTAACATAACATAAGTGTTCAAGCATGGTTAGTAATTACATGAACTATTTCTTCAAATCTTTGGCGCTTTTTTAGTTTTTAAGTGTACGTTTAGTTTTGTTTTTTTTTTTATCTCACAATATTGTCTTTTTATTCAAATGAATAAACTATACAAAATCAGACATTATTGCACAACCCGTAGTTCAAACAAAGTCCACTGACCCATCATTTTTATGGCAATTTTTTTTTTTAAATCTAGTGATTTTAATTTATACCCCTTTAAACATTTAAGCACATCATACTTACTTTGAGAAAAGACTATCTGAACAGCAAGAAATAGTACATATCCTGATAAATATTTACTGGCGCAATGCATTTTGCTTTCGTGTTGTTCGATCGTTGTATAGTGAATGATCCCGGTATTAAATAGTCACACTTACTATATGATAGGCCATGTCCGGATGTCTCATTATTTATTCATCATTTTCATGTGTTATAACGTCATTTGAAGTGGGAAGAGTTTGTATACAAATATGTGAATTTGAACATATTGATAATCTGCAAGGATTATAAAAAGGATTTGGTCAAGAAACACAAAGGGTGATGACCAGCTTATAGTTAATATATTTGTTATTTTGAAGTAATTATAACATTAATCGTGCTATGTTGTTTGAATTAAAAAAAAAAATGAGCGAAAAACTTTAGGAAAGTCATAAATTGCATAACTAACTGACATAATTTGTTAACCTTGACAAGGTGTATTGCTAGCAATGAAACTGGTTGGTAAAAGCTGTTTCCATCATATGAATAAAATACCCGAGGGTAACAATTGTAATAATTACAAATGTACGGAAGCCGTAAGGGGACACACAAAAAATTAGAAAATATTTTTTTCAATTCGAGATCACGATAAAACATTACCGTTTTACCGAGATCTCGATAAAAAATATATCGTTATCTCGATAAAACGAAATTGTTATATGTAGATCTTGGATTATTATATCGTTATCTCGATTTATTATACAAATGCACTCAGCTTTGTGTATACTAGTATTTAATTTATCATACATCATTGTCATACAAACTTATTAAGAATCTTTAATTTTCAAGTCTTTTGTTAGTTAATTCCAGAGAGCTATGTACAAATACGTTCGATATTGAAACACTACTTTCTTTGTCAATATAACGGCTGCTATGCGCTGAGCAGGATATAGTGTAGGAGTTAATAATGTCCACCATGAAATCATGTCCACCGAACACAATTTCATAGTAAAGACTGTCCATGGACAATATTTCCTTATCTAAATGTGTCCTGGACACAATTTTCTATGAAAATATGTCCTCATGTATGAAAAAGTGTCTATGAACATGGACATTGTTTAATACTATAATTATGTCCAGGTGGACATTTTTTCACAGGACATTTTTTGATATATCATTAAATTATTAAATAATATCCATTGCCTTGTTTTACTGGACGTAATTTAGATTACAATTGTGAGCTTAAATACGTTGTTAGTTTGACAGAAAGTTGTCTTCTTGGCACACATGCCATCCTTTTATTCTTATTTATCTTTTTTAATATATATATGTATAACGATTAAAATTCAAACAACCAACAGATGCTATTCAGTATTATTTTCCTTGGAGAACATTATTTAATAACACTTATCATGAAAAATTGTCCTGTAGATTGACCATATTACACAACTGTTGCTGTAAAAGGTGTCCACTTAGTGGACAATATTTCATGGCAATGGATATTATTTGATACCAAAATTCTATATTTGAAAACAAAGTTCATTTGATTGCCAATCATGCTTGAACACCTATGTTTTGTAAGGGATTACTCTATGGAAAAGCCTCATAGCACATTGGCCCTCTTATGTGATTAGATTCTTCAACAATGACAAATATGTGAATTTCTAAGAATTTTAATCTGTTTACGCGTCAATCTGCATGATTTACCATTAGCAGTTTAGACACGTGAGTTTGTCACGTGTGGAGCTTGATCTGCTTACCCTTTAGGATCTGCTTAGATCTCCCACCCCACCCACCCCCGGTTTTTGGTGGGGTTCGTGTTGTTCAGTAATTAATTTTTTTTGTGTTGTGTTCTGTATACTGATTATGTTTTGGTCTTGTTACAATGGCGTTGTCACTTTATTTTCCTCTTTATGAGATTGAATGTCCTTTTGGTATTATTTTTTTATATTTTTTCTTGCTTCTATTTTATACAGAATATATTTGAGTAACTTATCAAATACACTCGATTCTAATATTTTTTTTCGTATAGAATTCGTTTTTGTTGAAAAAACGCAAACTTTAACATTAAAATTCTTATTTTTTTCAATTAGCAGACTTTGAACTATTTAAACTTACTTGTTCCGGTATATTGACAAATATGCCCGATATCCCAGGAAACTCTAGCACAATCATCAGCAATCCATTTAGAATCTTCTGTTAAATCTAACCTTGCACATCCTTTTTGACCAGTTTGAACAAGCGAAAGAGAATTTGAATCAAAATTTAAGAATTCTGTTGATTCACCTACAATAAACACAATTCAAAATTACCTATTCTGCGGGGGATGTCTTCCCATTTATCCAACTTTTTAAAATAAGGTATTCTCATTTGGCCATCTTTTATTTTTGTTAATTATTGGGTTGTTTGTTTGGAATAATACATGAGGTGTCTTTCTAAAATTTGACAGTAAACTTGTTCCTGTATGTTTTTATATTATTTTAAAAATATATATAAAATAGGCGATGGTAAACTTGTTACATTTTATTTTTAAATAAAATTTAATATATTTCAAATAATAAATAAATGTTTCATCATTTATACAGAAGAAACCCACAAATCAGAATTATTTTTATATTAACATTTTATGAAAGTAAATATGACTGTTTTTATTGCTTTTTAAATTGTAGGTGCAAGTTATAACATTACAACAATAAATGTTCATAGTTAAGCTCATGTTGTAGGTTTAATTCTATGAGTTCATTAGCAAAATACTTATTAATACTTAAGAGAAATATACATTTTGAACCTTATTTGTCTATAGGTAATAGGAATGTGGAAACTCTCTCATTTCCTAAAGATGAACATTTTAGGAAAAAATGGAGTTCATCTTCCACTTCTTGTTTACAAAGATAACAAATTCTATCCATTGCCTGAAGTCCCCTGTATCTACCTCTCTCTATTTCTAGATCATGGTTACTAATTCCATTATTTCCAACATAGTTAAAAGTTACAAAATTTTTCACAATCTAGATTCTCAAATTGAATCACCATTTATTTAGCTAATGTCCAATGAAGATAGTCACAGTTTTAATCAAGTGAGCAATTTAATTAATAATTTAAATGTTGTTCGAAAACAACTATTAGTAACCTAGCAGTTGCAGGCTACAGATATTGTGTTAAGACCAGAAAACAGGGCAGAGATGCAGAACTTGTATACTGGAAATGTACAGAAATGGACTGCCCTGGCACCGTCAACACCACAGATAATCTAGTTACCAGATTTCCAAGAGACCACAACCACTAACCATCACATGCAGATATCATAACCAAGCTATTCCTGTCACTTTTATTGTTCTGTTCAGTCTTTGTGTAATTAAACGTTAAAAATACTTTCAAATGATTTACATTACATTTAAACTAAATGCCAGTTGCACATTTTAACATGCTATGCTAAATATTATACTACAGAAATGTAATCCGGGTATAATTTTCAGTCTTATTTTTCACCTGTCATTTAACCCAAACTCTAATTGAAAAACTCTTTGTTCTTGGTTACCTTTGTTCTCATCTATCCAACTTTTTTTACGTGTACATCCTATAATTTTAAAAAGTTGTATATATGAGAATGAACCCCTACAAAACTGATATCATCACAAAAGGTATCCCGATTATATATTTTATTATTTTTAAGAGCATTTGACTGATATACATAAAACCACAATCATAGTACTAATTTATCGTAAAATATGAAGGGAAATCCATCCGTTCAAAACAAATCTAAATTTATGCATACCGACCCTTATACCTTATACATACCTAAAGAAGTTTGAGTATACGTTTCTCTTTTAATTCCAATCCAATAACTGGAGCTTTCTGTGATATCTGTAACTAGGTCTGCATGCTCGGAAAGTGCAATTTGAGTAGCATTGTCTCGTATAACAGCTAGAAATCCTTTCTTCTGAGCACAGCTAATACTAGCTTGACTATAACTTAAGGCAGTGTTTGAAAAGAAATAGCAGTTTCCGTCGTAATTCAAAATTAATTCCTGTTCAGTCGTTAATCCCGCAGGGCAACCGTCTGAAAAAAAATAAGAATATTGTTTTAAATAAGCGCTAATCAAATTAGCAAATACATAAGAAATACATTTTCTCGTGCACTTTCGGCATACTCACTAAAACGGTGTCATTTGTGGGACAATATATGGCAAAGGACATTATTAAATACCAAAAATCTATGAAAAACTGTCCGGGTGGACACCTTTTCATAGGACACTATTATGTCTTACAATATGATAGAGTGTCTGTGCAACTTAATATCGACTTAAAAGACAGGCGAAATGCGAAATTGATATTAAAACTTAAAGGGTCGTAATCAGACGGAACAATGAAATGGTAAACCAAGTCCAAACACAACCAAACGACAAACAATAAAATAGAAAACTATAGACGGAGCAACATGAACCTAAAAAATCAAGAATAATCTCGGTGACTCCGGAAGGGTAACTGGTCTATTGATGGCATAACACATCAAAACATGACTGTCCTGAGCATGTAGTTTAAAACTATAGCTTCGTTTGTTTTCGGCATGGAAAACAATAAACTAAGATAAACTTTACATGCCACTAGTTTTGTTTTTTTGTAAAAAACAGATGAATTTCATATTAAAAAGAATACAAATTGCTGGAAACTTTGGTGTAACATCTTAGTAATGTATGTTCTTTTAGGAAATTATCTTATAAACAGATATTTTTTTTTTTTTTTTTTTTTTTGTACATTCTTTAAAATGGTTTTTACAAAACATACATTAACTAACGGATCAATTGATATCCGTTAACTTTCCGATTATTTTTATTCGTATTCATCAAAGTCGCCATTATATATATTAGAGCATTTGCATTATTCACGTATACGTTTCGAACAGATTTGTTTACAATAATGAGTTTACCCCGATCTCAATTAAAATTTAATGCATTATATATTTTCATCGGGACTAACTTGACTTAATTTATCTTTTCCTCATATACGTGTTACACGATACGTCGATTCGGATACGCCAGCAAATACTTAATGCAAATGCTCTTCTAGAGAATTTGCATTATTCACGTATCAGGATACGTGCACGGATCGACGTATACGTATCGAACAGATTTGTTACAATAACGATTTTATCCCGATCTCAATTAGAATGAAACGCATTATATAATATTTTCATCGGGACCAACTTGACTTAATTTATCGTTTCCTCATATACGTGTTATACGATACGTCGATTCGGATACGGCAGCAAATACTTGATTAATGCAAATGCTCTATTTAAAGCCCTCGCTCGTTAACGTATCCGTTTGGTTAAACCCGAAAATAGCACAAACTTGACAGAAAATGATATACATAACTAAAGTGGTTCGAAAATAGCGAATTTTGTAAAATCCGTTGCAAATGTCTTTATTTTTTTAATTGAAGATTGGTAAAACCATTGTCAAAAAAGAAAGGTAAAAAGCCAAAGAAAAATAATACGACAAATAACGTACCAAAACTTAAGATGAGGAAGTCAAATTATGTAAACTGACTTAGTCGAAAACATAAACATGGCAACTATATATGCAAGACTCGTAAAGTCAGTTGGCCAGAATTGAGGGTACAATGACAAACAATCTCCATGCCAATGTTTATATAACTGCATACAAAATATCATTAACTTATCTGAAGCGATTCCCTTTAAACTGACATACAAATCACAAACGTTAAATAAACTCATCAAAGATACCAGGATTAAATTTTTTATTTATGCCAGACGCGCGTTTCGTCCACAAAACGGACTCAACAGTGACGCTCGAATCCAAAAAAAGTTTAAAAGGTTAAATGAAGTACGAAGTTGAAGAGCATTGAGGACCAAATTTCCTAAAAGTTTTGCCAAATACAGCTAAGGTAATCTATTTCTGAGGTACAAAAGCCTTGAATGGAAACTACTAGTATATGCAAAGTTTTAAAGTCAACAGACAATGACAAAGGCGGCAAGGCCGAGTTATCTTTATAAAAACTAAATGTGTCAATAAATATACAACTACATACCAAATATAATCTATTTACCAGTTAATGTTCCCCTTTAAACTTAATAAATCACAAACGCCGTCACTTGAAACAGCATAGTAAAGTCTCGTTTGTTGACTCCGTCCAGATGATACAAAAAAACACACACACACACACACTCACACACAAAACAACAGATAAGCAATCTATTGATATACAAAGATGTGGTATGATTACCAATGAGACAACTCTCCATCCAAGTCACAATTTGTAAAAGTAAACCATTATAGGTCAAAGTGCGGTGTTTTGGTTGCATGTTATAAAGGGACAATGACTAGCATTTTCTATCCAAACTGGAAAACCAACGGTTATAAAGCCAATCAAGTAAAAAGGTGAAGAGCATTGAGGGCTCAAAATTCCAAAAAACTGTGCCAAATACAGCAAAATGTAGTATTATCACATTATTCAAAAATTATAAACAAAAAAAATGATACCGAGCTTATTTTCCAGCTACAGGTAGTGTACAAAATCCGGAGTTACAAATCTCACCTTCTGTTTATAATGTTTTAAAAGATGACAATATGTATGAATAAGGAAATGTGGTATGAGTGCCATGAGACAACGTTTCATCCAAGTCACAATGTGTAAAAAGTAGAAAATTATAGGTCAAAGTACGGCCTGCAACACAAAGCCCAAAGCCTTGGCTCAGACCAAACAGCAAGCTAAAAACATTTACTGATGAAAAATAATGCAAACAGGAAAACCAACGGTCTATTCAATATATAAAAAGCGAGAAACGCTTATGAATAAAGGCAACATTAGAAAACTGCTGTTTAAAAGTCATAAATCGATAGAGAGAAACTAAATCCATAATAATAGATTAATTAATTGACAATGACTTAGGCGGCAAGACCGAATGGTCTATATAGAGATGTGCTAATATTCATACAACTGCAAACCAAATATATGTATTTACCATTAAAGGTTCCCCTTAAACTTAATGACGCACAAACGCTGCCACTGGAAACAGCATAGTACAAAGTCTCGCTTGTAGAATCTGTCAAGATGAGACATCTAAAACAACAACAGATAAGCAATCTGTATATTTTCTATATAAAACATTCAAAATGTCGTCCAGAGGGACAGTCAAACTCATAAATCGAAAATAAACTGACAACACCTTGGCTAAAAATGAAAAAGACAAACAAACATTGTACACATGACACAAAATAGAAAACTAAAGAATAAGCAACACGAGATTGATTCAAACTAGCTTTCAGTAACTACGAGTTCTTTACTTCGTTTCTTTAATGTGTTTTTGTATTCATGTGTGTTTAATTATTTTATGTCATTTGACAAATTTTTAGGTTTCCTGTTGTCGGAGATTTCATGATACAAATCTTTGTTTTTTTCCTAAAAGTTTAAATTTTGTGAATATTTAAATTTTATCAGTATTATATACTATTTTCCCACAATCAATAAAGGTTGCATTTCTGTAAATATTGACAACGCATTTTCCCATAGGAACTCCCTTTACAGCTGAAACTTTACCACTTTTACTATGAAGTTTAAAAAAAATCATATCCTAGAATATGCACTTCTATTTTTTTCAAAGGTCAAAATGTACGGCTGTGCGCAATGTTTTCAACGTTTATATGCTAAATTTCTTAACCATCCCTACCTCAACTGAAGGGTTACCATAGATTTCAATATAAACAATATTCACACGTTATGTCTTTATGAGATGCAATCTACAGATCAGAACTGGGAACCAGTATGTAAACAAAATTAATTTTCTATGAATATTCTAAATCTCCCCAAAAGAAGAGTGGTATGAGAAACAGCTGTATTTACAAAGTGCAACCTAAACCGGAGATGATCCCAAAATATTTTGTTGTTCGTCGTACGTCGTCTTCGCCCATGACTCTTCCCTGTATAAGAAAATGATAAAAATTCCGAAACCTACGGCACAATTTATAAAGAGGATACACTAGTTAAGCTTTGGTTCGTTTAAAAGGAACTTCCGCATATCCATTGTTGCTATTAGTCTTGTATTTAAGTTCTTGTTATGATGTCTTTTTATGATTAAAATTATTGTCTATATTAGAATATACCAGAACACACGTCACCCTCGACATCGCGGGTTCGTGATTGATTTAAAGTAACTACGCCTTAATTTTTGCCTTGATTTTTAGTATTCGTATTGTCGTTTGATAAAGTCATGCTGATTATAAGGTTCACACAGTTTTCTCTGCTTCAAATCTTTCTGTTCTAACCATTCCTAGTTTTCTTAATGCAACCATAAACTCCTTGTAGATATAAATGTTTTTCCCAATGATATAATTTAGTAGTGTCAATCCCTATATACTGACGCAGTTAAGGTGTGATTATGACCCGTGGATATAGCAAAATTTTAATTCCAAATACACCGAAAGGTAGTGTGCCTTACAGAAAAAAAATGCACATATTAGGTAACAGGTGTAGCATGTGCAGTCGAGGGTGCAGTACGTCGACTGAGCATGGGCGAAAGCGTATAAGACACTGGTAATTGGCGGTGTACGTATTCATTAATTAGCGTTTTCTGTTGAAAAAAAATATTGTTTCAAAGTACAAAAAAAAACAAGTACGTCATATCACAAATATTTCCGACTATGAATGGTTTTAGAGGAGTTGCTGCTCAATGAAATCGTTCTCTTCCTTATAGGAAGTATAGATTAAAATCCAATATCGGAAAACGATTATACCTCTGATTAATAGTATACACGTTGTAGATTAAAATCATAAAATGCAGTTGAATGATTGTGAAATGGTAATGTATCTATAAAAGACAAACCAGTGGATGTTCGCACAAATTATAAACTATACAAAACAAGCGACTGAATTTCTTAGAAGAAACATGATGTAATAAACACGTCGATTTCTCCTCAAATCAATTTTCGAATATACATTGTAAACGACAAATTAAAAGAGGTGAAATTATGATAAAATTCAGCGATACAACGAGTTAAGAGTTTCCATTAAAAAAATATAAGAATTGAATGCTTCTTTTTGTAAATTAATTGGGGTGTAAAAGCGTTAAATGAAGTACATGTTGTCTGCTTCATTCTAAAAAAAATGTACGCATGGTCAACGCTTTTACAACCATATAACATTACTTAAAGAAATACTTATATAACAGTTTTTCGAAAGGATCCTTAAAACACGATTTTCTTTAAAGATTTCATTTTATTAACCTGTGCACTTTATTGTGAAAGCTCATGTCATCATGAATGTTACATTTCATTTCGAAATGAATTTTGATTTCAGAATGACACTATGTTGCTGTTATAGCAAATAAAAATAACGTATTATGTTGAATAAAATCAAAATTGAGAATGGAAATGGGGAATGTGTCAAAGTGACAACAACCCGACCATAGAGCAGACAAAAGTCGAAGGCAACCAATGGGTCTTCAATGCAGCAAGAAACTCCCTCACCCTGAGGAGTCCTTCAGCTGGCCCCTAAACAAATTTGTTACTAGTTAAGTGATAGTGGATGCCATAATAATTAATAATCATATCCAAGAAACTAAAATTAAAAATCATATAAGACTAACAAAGGCCAGAGGCTCCTGACTTGTGACAGGCGCAAAAATGCGACGGGGTTAAACGTTAAATGTTTTTATGAGAACTCAACCCTCCCCTATACCTCTAGCCAATATAGAAAAAACAAACGCACAACTAACGCATAGTTGAAGAGAAGTCCGAGTAATGGTAAGAAAATAATTGTATTTAATGTTGATACCCGAAGAAGTCAAAAGCAGCTTTAAACCCTAGAATCATAAGCACGGACTCGCCTATTTTTTTTGTCCAGCGTGTACTATATGTGTTTGCCATCCTGTATGCAAGACAATGTCTTTAGAGGCATAACTATGTAAATGGTAAATTTTGTGACGACATTCTTTTTTATTTTCATTAATTAAAAAACTCTAAACCAATTGAAGCATAATGTGATTAGGACACTTACTATAAAAAGTATGATTTTGTTGATACATAGATAGATAAGGTAATTTTTCAATACGTTCTTACCTTTAATAGTATCTGTCATATGCAAAAGTTTTCCACTGCTAAAGTTTTTAGTACCATAGTACACAGCCGTGACTAATCCAATAATAACTACAGACATAATCAAAATACATCGAAATTTCCATCCTTCAATGGCATTTTTGAAAGTACTTCGGTGTTGTTGAGGATACAAATGTTCTTGGTCTGGTCGTTGAGAGATTTCAAATTTTAAAATACCTCCGCTGAAAACTGGGTTGATATGCGTTCCCATTGCATAGATTAAGAACGAATGTAAATTAAACAGCACCAATTGATGACATGCTAGCTCTGACTCTACAGAAAAAGCTTTGTTCCACAATAATATATAATATATAAATGAAAACGCAATACGGAAGGAAGAAGGCAATTAGAAATCATAATTCACATATGATTGTGTAGTTGTTTATTTTTAATTCATTTTTTAAATATCGGGGGGAAATAGAAAATCGAAAAGTAATTTATTATACTTTCTGCCTAAGTCTATTTCATCAAATTCTGTAAGTGTAAGAAATAATAGTGTCCTGTTAAAAAGTGTCCATGAGGACGGTTTTTCATAGAATTTTGGTATTTAATAATGTCCATTGCTATGGAATGGTGTCCCTCAAATGGACAGATTTTACTGCAAAAGATATAAAATAGTGTCCACCCACAGGACAAATTTTCATAGTAGTTGCTATTAAATTGTGTCCTCCAAGGGAAGTAATACTAAGGTCATTAAAATGTTTTATTATACTTGAATTTTAGTTAAAATCTGAAGGATTAATGCGAAATTGATTGATATACAAATGTAAACCAACAAATAATGGATGGAAGTAAATATAGAAAAAATTAAGTTCTAAGAAATTTCCAGCAAATGGTAATGACATTGAAAGAATAACAATAAGAAGGAAGTGTAAAAATTAAATCTGAAGGACTTTACTATATTTATTATGTCAAAGAAGAAGGCAATTCAAAATAAATAATGTCCATTGCCATGAAATATTGTCTCCTAAGTGGACAGCATTTTACAGCAACAGCTATGAAATATGGTCCATCTACAGAACACATTTTTGTAGTAAATGTCATTAAAGTGTGTCCTTCAAGGGAAATAATACTGTACAGCATCTGTTACTATTTGAGTTTTAGTATATAATAATACATTTTTGTAAATATGAAGATAAGGATGGTATGAGTGCCATTGAGACAACTCTATGTCAATGTAACAATTATTTAAAATTAGCAATTAAAAGTTAAAATGCTGTCAGTAATAACAAGGCAATGGATATCATTCAATCATATAAAAAAATGCCCTGGCGGACACAATGTCCTGCGAAAAAATGCCCCCCTCCCTGGACAATATTATGGAAGTGGATAATGTCATGGATACTTTTTCATACCTGAGGACATATTTTCATAGAAAATTGTGTACAGGACACATTTGAATAAGTAAATATTGTCCATGGACAGTTTCTACTATGAAAATGTGTCCAGTGGACATTTTTTCATGGGGACATTATTAAATCCTACATAAGATGTATATTAAACAAAATCATCAATTTAGGAACATATTGTCATATCCAAATACTCCAGATATAAGGTTAAGGTATTATTTATGAAGCCGTTTTGTCACAGGAGTCCTTCACAATATGTCAAAACTAAAAGGTTATATATGCATTATATATGTTGTTTATTCTTTAGTTTTCTATGTTGTGTCGTGTGTGCTGTTGTTTGTTTGTCTTTTTCATTTTTAGCCATGGCGTTGTCAGTTTGTTTTAGATTTATGAGTTTGACTGTCCCTTTGGTATCTTTCGTCCCTCTTTTATAGAAGACCCGAAATAACGTGTAATTTTTATTTGGAATATAAATTGAAGGGAAGGTTAACAATTGTCCGCGACATTCATTTTCTCTTACTGTAAATGTATGTGCAAAGCTGTTTATAGGTCAAAGTACGGCCTTCAACACAAAGCCGAGGCTCACACTAAACAGCAAGCTATAAACGGCTAAATATTACTAGTGAAAAACAAGTCAATCAGACAAACACACGACTCATCTTTATATAAAAAAGGGAGAAACAGTTATGATTAAAGGCAACAGTAGTATACCTTTGTTCAAAAGTCATCAATAGTACCAGGATTATAATTCAATATACCAGGCGCGCGTTTCGTCTACACAAGACTCATCAGTAACGCCCAGATAAAAATAGTTATAAAACCTAACAATTACAAAGTTAAAGAACATTGAGTACCCAAAATTCTAGTAATTAGCCAAATACGGCTATGGTAATCTATGCCTGTAATAAGAAAATCCTTAGTTTTCGAAAAAAAAATTGTTAACAGGAAACTTATAAAATGACCATATAATCAATCGGTTATAGAAACCAAATCCGGGTTACAAACTTACACCCAGGGAAACACATCAAATGTAAGAGGAAATCAACCGAATAACAAAAACACTGAAGTGCAACAAAAACAAACTTATAAACAACACGAACAACAGACAATCACTGAAAAACGAGCTCCTGGATAAGGACAGGATCATACAAATTGTATGTGTTTCCCCTTGAAACTAGAAATTTATGCAAATTATAAATTTAAAATTTACTTTCAAAGTTTCCTCATTTTAGTGATATTTTATTCGTTAACATATCCGGGCGTATATGTATATGTATAGCAGCAGACACTTACTCTGTCGGTGCGCTTTTTCTCGCTCCTTTTGAAAATCATGCAGTTCCCTACGTTTTTTGTGTATTACTTTCGGTTGGTCTCGTTAATCGATTTATGAGATTTGGACTTAAGTTAACTACAGCCTCAATTTGTTTCAATCATATGAGATCCAAATTGGTCGAAATGATTTGTAGTCACCAGAATTGACATTCAAGTATTTTTATTCTCTCGGAAGCGTTTTTTCTTTGTTTCAGCGATCAAAGCAGCAAAAACAGATTTTTTGAATGTTAATGTAAGTACTACTAGGTTAATATGAAACGATAATTCGAGTATATTCAAATTCAAATTCAAATCTTTATAGTCATAAAACTACATACTTATAGTTGTGACACAACATAACAAAAAGAAAATAAAAATAACAACAAGATCATTTATATACACAATAAAAGTAAATATTTTAAGAGTCCCCTGTCCTCAGTTCAATAGACTGTTTTAAAAAGGATCCTAGCTTATTTACCTGAATGTGTGAAATTGTGTTGAGTATATATGTTAATTTATCTATGTCATTAAAATTTATATTGAAAACTACACCTTTTGCAGAATTAACATTGTAGATCACCACGCTTCATCAACGACTGAAATCCAGTTGTTACTTATTACCACGTGGTTCCTAGGGAAATAAATCGATATGGAAGGTATCTGAATTTTTAAAAAGGCATGATAGAGAATGTGGACTTATATTACTTGCAGTACGATATTTTTAACTTGTTGACATATAACAAGTATTTTTTTTTTGTTGTTCCGTGTCAACGCAATACACACTGATACGATTTACTAACAGGAGAAAAAACGTTAACTAATTTCATTTTTGGTAACATAAAATTTCGATTGCAGAGAATGTATAATTACGTTGCGCTGTATTTA
Organism: Mytilus galloprovincialis; assembly: GCF_965363235.1. NCBI lineage: Eukaryota > Metazoa > Mollusca > Bivalvia > Mytilida > Mytilidae > Mytilus > Mytilus galloprovincialis. Next base: position 37,347,970 of record NC_134850.1, on the reverse strand, counting down.
TGTGGTATTGTTAATTTCCACGGATTTCTTTCACTTGCAGGGTCAATTTTGATCTATATTAAGCTCCCTGGAATTTGAACATTAAAAAGTCTTAATATTACACATTAAATATTTTATTGTAATTTTACACATTATCCAAATATTCAATATGCTATTCATTACTGTACATGTTGTTGTAACATATATGTTGAAATGGCAGAATGATAGAATGCATACCTGTGTTATTAAGCAAATGTATAGCTTAAAGTGTTCTTTATTCAATAAACAGCCCCCTACTTTTCAGAGCTGTTGATTTTGCCATTTGATTAGGGACTTTCCGTTTTGAAACTTCCTGGGAGTTCTTTTTTGTGATTTGACAGTCTAACTTAGTACTGACAAAATGTTATGAAGGAACATATGCTTTTAATATATCTTTGCGTTGATTGATAGAAAATCTATTTGATTTATTTCATTGTTCTCTATCTCATTTTAATTTTCTTTGATTACCTTATACAAAAACTTGTCTATTAGCAGTATCAATGAGGGCAACAGCATTATGGAAATCAGAGTGGATGGTAGAACGACTCACCCGAATCATTAACAATCATTAACAAGGATATATAATGTGGCAATGGAATATAGCTTCAAGTCACTAATATAAATCAAATGCATTAACATAAATTGCAAATTTTACAAGTAACTGGACATGTTTAACGCATATGTATATTTCAAATATGGCATTATCCTCCCTATTTCTGTTTCAGTTTTATTCATTTTTCACAAATATAAGCACACTTTAGATCTATTCTTTGCTCTTGAATATCATGCCATAGATAATTGTAGGTCTTGACCATCATTATGTAATGTTTATTCCAATCATTTTCCGGTTGTGATGAAGCTGTGTTCCAGTTGAAATACGTCATTTCCGTATCGTTATCGAATCTGTAAGTCTTAATGGTATTGTCATTGTTTCCCTGAATGCAGACCATATCAGATACATCATTAACTAGAAAATTAATAAATGAAAATTAAATTAATAAAACAAGTTAGAAACTACACTTGTTATGTCAATGGAAAGAAAATATTCCAACGTTTAACATCTATAAGTAAACGTTGACTGCATGTGGTCTACGGGTCTAAATACTGTTACGATGTAGTTCATTTCACTGAAAAAATACGTAAAGTTTCGATATTCTACTGTGTATTTAAGTTTGAACTTCATAGATATAGGAAGATGTGGTATGAGTGCCAATGAGACAACTCTCCATCCAAATAACAATTTATAAAAGTAAATCATTGTAGGTTAAGGTACAGCCTTCAACACGGAGCATTGGCTCACACCGAACCACAAGCTATAAAAGGCCCCAAAAATTAGTAATGTAAAACAATTCAAACGGGAAATCGACGGTCTATTCTATATAAAAACGAGAAACGAGACACACGTATGAACTACATAAACAAACGACAACTACTGTACATCAGATTCCTGACTTGGGACAGATGCAAACATTTGCAGCGGGATTAAACGTTTTAATGGTACCAAACATTCTCCCTTTTCTGAAACCATAGTATAACATCACAACATAGAAAAACACACTATAAAATATCAAAAATGTATGCAAAAATGTGCAGCTCCCAGAATAGTGAATAAATTTCTTTAAATAAAGGCAACAGTAGTATAGCGCTGTTAAAAACTCGTAAATATATGGACAAAAAACAAATTGGGATAACAAACCAAAACTGAGGGAAACGCATTAAATATAAGAGGAGAACAACGACACAACATTAAAATGTAACACACACAGAAACGGACTAAGCATTAGAAAAATCCGATGAGAATAACAAATATAACATCAAAACCAAATACATGAATTTGATAGAAAAGTACCGTGACACATCTTATAGTAATGTGAATTCACACTAAAATATAAGAGAAAACAAACGACACAACGGAAACACAACATAAAAATGTTACACACACAGAAACGAACTATCATATAACAATGGCCATTTTCCTGGCTTGGTACAGGACATTTTTAAAGGAAAAAATGGTGGGTTGAACCTGGTTTTGTGGCATGCAATTAATATAACATTAAAATGACAACATAATATTACAGGACTACAATACAAATAAATAGGAGAACGTATTAGGCAAAGAAACACATGAACAAAAGGCATCAGGTTTAAAATTCAATACGCCAAAAACGCGCCTCGTCCACACAAGACTTCTCAGTGACGCCCAGATATAAAAGTTCGATAGTCAAAAAAAGTACAAAATTGTACAGCACTGAGGATCAAAAGTTGAAAAAGGTTGTGCCAAATACGTCAAGGGTTTTCTGCTTGTGATAAGAACATTCTTATTATTTAGTACAATTTATGCTACTGCAAACAGTAAATTTTATCAAATGAATATAAAAGATATACATGATAAAACTGAAGTCTTAACTAATCACAGAAAACAAAACCCGAATACATAATACAAAGACCAAAAAATACAGAAAATAGACACACCCGACTTAGTCCAGGCCTCAACGCAAATACTCATAAAAATGACGTCACATACGAAGTGGTGAAAATTGTCGAAAATAATTCATAGCTTGAAATGGATATTGCAATGAATTACGGTATTCATTTTGAATGTAACTTTTGAACCCTTGATGATACGACTTTCATTTATTTACAAAATATTAGACAGAGCTGAATAAAAAGATGGAAATATAGGCAACGGCAGTCTACTTTTGTTTTAATCTCATAAATCGGTTATAAAGACAACTAAAGGTTTTAGAACAAAATTGAAGGAGCCGCATGAACTCAAAAAGGAACCAGGCTGCTTGCATTGATACATAGAAGTTATCTTCTGTTTTGCATGTACAACCCGCAAAGCGAAGATGGAGATCTAACATAGAAGAAACATAATTCAACTAAAAGATTTTTTTGTATCGAAAAATAGCTTTGTAAAGCTCTTAAAAAGATGAATGAAAACTGACAGAAGAAAAAGAAAACAGTTATCAAGGCTAAAACGGACCATGCAAAAGAGAAAAAGCAACACAACACAAACATCAATCAACTCTATGGAAACATTTTCAGAACCTTCGGACCAAAGATGACAACAAAAAATCTGCTCATTTATTTCAAGTATATTTAGCTTACCAAGTATTTGCTGAACACTTATTTGCTTGGTTGCTGAATCTATTCTAATAAGATCACTACCCATATCTACACACAGTTTTTTAATGTAGTTAAAATCCACAATCTCAGGCGAACCAATGAAATAACACATATCACCATTTGGACTGTATAGAAATCCAGGATTGGAAATGCATTTTACCAGTGAACTAATATCATCTAAATGTAAAATTCAGAGTCTGTATTAGGGTTAAGTCAAAACATTTATAATTGTATAAGACATAATTGGCACACTGTTAACAAAACATGATTCACATTAACTATTAGAAATAATTTATATTAGTGCTTCATCTGCTGTTCAATGGTTTGACTAGGTTTCATTGTTCGTGAAATATCCCTCATAAAAAAATTGTAAAAAAAAATGTAGAGTTTATTTCGAGGCCTTTTATGGCTGACTATGTGGTATGGGATTTACTCATTGTTGAAGGCCGTACGTTGACCTGTACTTGTTAATTTCTGTGTCTTTTGGTCTCTTGTGGGGAGTTGTTTCATTGACAATCATACCTCATCATCTTTTTAATAAGTACCCAGAATAATGAATAAATTCCTTTAAAATTATCCAAAATAATTTCTTCCATTGTGAGCTTCTTCAAGTCAGGAATATGGCAGATATTCTATATTCGTTTGATGTTGTGAGCTTTTGATTTTGCCATTTAGTTGGAGACTTTCCGTTGTGATTTTATTTGGAGTTAAGTTCTTTTATTATTTACTTATTTAATTATTTAAGATATTGAACTAAATCTTGGTATTTATTTAATACGCTTTTTTCAAATGAAATGTTTCCCTTGCATTTCATAGGTCAAATAAAATAGAATGTCTGGTCCCAGTTGCACCTAAAAACAAAGTTAGGGTAAATTGGTAGGGATTTTATTTTTTTATTTAGACTAAAAAGTAGGGTAGGTATGATAACTGGAACCACACATATATTTTTATTTGGCCTAACTAGTTATCAAAGTTACGAGGCTTATAATGTGATACACCAGACGTGTGTTTCGTCTACATAAGACTAATCAGTGACGCTCAGATAAAAAAAGTAAGAAGGCAAAACAAGTATAAGGTTGAAGAGCATTGAGGACCCAAAATTCCAAAAAGTTGTTGCAAATACGGCTAATGAAATATATGTCTGGGATAAGAACATCATTAGTATTTCGATTTCGAATAATTCATGATTTTGCTATCAGTATTTTTATAAACAAAAAATGACCATATGCTTGATATTCTGACTATTATGCGACTTCAAATGGTATAAAATGAGGAGAATATACCAAAGGGTATATAAATAACATAATGTAAGTAAAACGGGTGACATTAAGAATAGAAAGATGACAATAAACAGAAAAAGTACGTACCTTCTTCTCTTTCGTAATATTCCCAACCAGCTGACGTCACAAGATCGACTTCTATACCTTGAACCGACAACTCAAAAATATTTAGACTATGAAGAATGCATTGTTTTGTCTGGTTCTGGTAAAACAATGATCTACAATCCGTACGCAACAAACATCTACTTGTGCATCGGATCAATGATTTCGTCTGGTTAAACTGCCCAAGATTCAGGTAAAGGGACAGCTGGCCAATCAAATTGTAATTTACAGTCATATCAATGGTTTTGATGTTTCCGGACAGACATCGGTATCTGAGATACAATATGTAACTGTGTAATACAATGTGAACTCCAAACTTTTCCAAAATACCCATATCCTTTTTTGTCAAATTACACAGAACATACAGTTATAATTACGTTTAACTTTCTTAAATTACTTATATTTAAGTAAATGTACAGTGGTGCTAGTTTTTAGAAAAATATTTCGTTTCGGGTAAAAAAAACAACAATCTAAATACAATTCAGATATTGTGTGTCTTGGTAACTTGATGGAGAATGAGAAAATGACAGATGCTATAACCATTTTAATGGTTAAAACAATAAAATTAAAAAAGGTCTTGATGTTTAGTAATAAAACAACTTCAAACTTTTAGCAGTTTCAAAGAATTATTGAACGGAAAATGAACAAATAAATACATAGTTTTATTAGGAACTTAATAAAAATTCTTTCAAATTTGAATAAAAATCTTTCATCAGTAAAAATGTTTATTACACAAATAGTTTTGAATCACTTTTACATCAATCGGCCCACATTTCAAACGATCGAAAACTTGATTTATCAAAGTTCAAAAATGAATATCAAATGTTAATTATAAATTAATTTATGCAATCTTAACACAATTCTGCATAGATCAGTGTTTATCTATAAGCGGATCTTTATTGACAAGTCATATGCCATTACTTTGTTATGACACATTAAAATATTGTATAATTGATTTAATTCTAAACATTGCAAAGAGTTGTTTATGACTAGAATTCGAAAAAATCAAACGACTATCACGTGTGTCTTCAAACATGGTGTCAATCAATAACCAGAGGTCGATGAAAGACAGAAGGTTTTCCCGTTTTGGGGATGAATTCTCTTATCATTTCACAGTTATGTGACAGTGCAAAAAGCAGCTTCGTTTATTATTTTGGACTTTAATTTAAAATTCTCAATTTTGATATTTAAGACTTTAATTCTCTGTGTTTTATAATTCATTTTATTTTATAATTTCGTTTCTATTTACATTTCATATCCAGGACTTAAAATCAACATGCTTTGATATGCAATTTAATTCTTAGTTTGGACATTGAGTGACATGTTTCAATCTGTTAGCTAATTAGTTACATTTTACCTTATTCATAACGTATGTTCTTAATTGTCTTAATCAGATTATCATTTAATATTTATTCTTCAAGTTCTAAAAATAGTTTAATCTTTGTCAGTGAACAATATTACTCAAATTAACTGTTATTTGTTATGTCTATACTTGTTAATTCAATTGTGTATAATTATAGGTTAGACAATACTTGGTCATGTTTTATGGAGATTTAAGCCCAAGGCGAAGCCGAGGGCTTAAATCTTCATAAAACCTGACCAAGTATTGTCTGACCAATTTAGAACATATTCACAATTTCGAGTGACCTTACAAAATTATCCTTTCCCATTGTAATATTCAAATCTAAATAAGAGTTCACTTTTAATAATGAACTAAATGTAAAACATAGGTAATCATCATTTCAATGGCTGAAATGAAAAAGCTCGGTCATAGTTTGTGAGGACCGAATGGATAAATTGTTTTTCTTCTCCTTAAGGTAAAGTTTAATACTAATAATATTTTAAAAAGCAACACAATGTTATTTAAATCCCCTTTTTGAAATTTGACTTTTTTTATAAATATAAAACTCTCTGTTTAAATATTTAAATTCACACCATTCAACAGTGCTTACTTTTCATTGAAAAATTTACATGTATTTGTGTTTTTCCGAGAAAAAAATCTTTGCCTCAATTATATATCAGCAGTCTGGCATTTTTTTCTTGAAAGAAAAAAAAATCCCTCAAATGTCAGGTATATAAATTAAATAAGTATTATTTTGCCTACATCCTTAACCAAATTATTTTTGTTTATTCTATATATATGTACCGTTAGAAAATGCATGAAAATTTACAAATTTCAAAATGTTTTGTTTCAATCTTTGCTCTTTCATCTTAAATCAGTAGGCTCTTTTCCCATGGAAAATGCCTCAGGAGATTAAACACTTCGTTAGTGCAGTTATTGAGAGTTCAATTTCATAATTAACTGACAATGAAAAGTCATTCATGTATAGCATTTCATAGTGCATGGAAAACCATGTACTATAAAAATTAGAGGGGAAAAAACTGACTTTTCATTGGAAGAGAAGGGGTGAGTATGTTCTAAATACTTGTTTATAATTTCTATAAGCAAGATTTGGACTCAGGACTTTACACTGAACACAGTCCATCTGTAATAAAAGCATTAGTATTCCGTGCTGAATTATTGGTTTATTCATCGCTAGTTCCAGAGTCTTAGTAGTTAGTTTCATCAGAGTTTCAGTGTCAGAGTTCTCATTGCTATTCACAGCAATCATTCGTTGTGTGATCAGGTGCATCACACAGTTTCAGTAACAAGAGGCCATTCAGTCAGGCTCTTGTTACACACCCGACAAGTCACCCTTGTTTCCCCGGTGACAGTTATTTCGTATTCATTCTTAGTGCGGAATGGGACAGTTGTTATCTATTCGTTTGATGTGTTTGAGCTTTCGCTGTTGCCCTTTGATTATGGTCTTTCAGTTCGGTATTTTTGTAATTTTATTTTTAAAGGGACGTCTTTTCTGGATGTTACTCTATACTCTCACTCATTTTACTTTTTTATATGAAAAATTGGTATGCACTTCCCCGAATAATTATCCTATGCATGTTTAACTTCCTCCCAAGGTATCTTACATAAATCATGAGATTTTCCGGTGTTGTGTAAATGATTGTATTTGGTCTGTATTTCACAGTGAGATTGTTAAAATACAATGACAATAATCGGAAATAATCTTGTCCTAATATCTACTTTTTTTTAATTTGTTTACCCTGCATGTGTTTTCTTCAACATGTATCTGTAGAATTACTGACTTCAAGCAAACTCTTCGCTCAATCCAGCGGTATGTGTTATATTGAATTTGCGGTGATGCTATACTTTATATTGAAGTATTCAGAGTAACTTTGATATGAAATATAGCAAAAAAGGTGTTGTTCGTTTGCTTTTGTTTCATGTTTGCGATCTTAATTTGTGTTATGTATTGATAAGCAAGCATATGTTTTTTTTCCATCAGACAACAACATTACATATATGGAACACACAAAAACGCAACATGGAACCATCAAATATCGGGAATAAGCCACTTTCCGACATGCTACAATCAGTCGCATTAGATTAAAGTTATTAATACAGAATTTAAGGAGAAAATGTAACGACAACCAATGAGTATCAGTTTATGGTAGAGGCAGTAAGGTTGTGTCACATCTGGCATTTATGACTGTAATAGTTAAAACATAGTGTTGTGAAAGATTTATAAACATCATAATAAACAGTTTATCTGCAAAGCATAACATTTAAAAAAGAAGATGTGGTATGATTGCCAATGAGACAACTGTCCACAAGAGACCAACATGACACAGACGTTAACAACTATAGTTCACTGTACAGCCTACAACAATGAGCAAAGCCCATACCGCATAGTCAGTTATAAAAGGTCCCGATAAGACAATGTAAAACAATTCAAACGAGAAAACTAACGGCCTTATTTATATAAAAAAAAATGAAAAAACAATCGTCTATTTCAGACTCAAATTTTTTTTCGCATAATTTCAAGCGATTTGACAATCTAAACATTGACTTTCACATAACTTTTCTGAAGGACATAACCTCATTTAAAACGAACAGAATACTTGCACTACATCTATATTGATATTCCATTATTATTTTAAAAATATCATTATACACGATTTAAGAAACGGCAATATATGTAAAAAAAAAAATGTTTTTAAAAGATACACAATAGACATTCATACAATGAAATATGAATGATTGATTTTCGCCTCAGTATATCCACTTTCCTACATTTACTTTGATGTTGGCTATTAACGAAACAATCATTCTTCAAATCATCACAAACAACATGTCCAATATATTCATATTCATCAACAAATTCTTATAAGTTATACACATACATTGCTTGACATGAAATAAAATATGAACGCATAAGCAAATTATTCACATCAATATATAAGACGAAAAGACAACAGCAAACCATTATACTATTCTACACCTTGTACGATCTGAAAGATAAATACATACGTCGTTTTGTTAACGTTTATATTCTTGTTTTATTTATGTACGAACCTAGTAAACAAAATACATTATAAAGTTACTTAGTCCCTGAATGAATGTGACATATAATTCATTTCTTGTGAATGAAATTTTAAAACGTCTACCGGATCCCTTGAAATATATCTCAGATATTATTGCAAGTTTCACTCCAGGATTTAACGAATTACAATTAGATAAGTTTGCAACAGAGAAATATCTGCCATCATGTTGGAGATTACCATCTTAAAAGTACCATTTTATCTAGTAGGATTAGCCATTTGTTTTTAGAAGAATGCAGATGTATATAAACTATGAGTCTTTTGTAGAGGAACCGCGCTTTTATCATTTCATCTTAGTATATATGATGAATTTATTAAAACCACTGGGTGTTTGCCACTGCTGAGGGTATTGACAGCCCAGTAGTCTGCACTGTGTTGACATAATCATCATTGATATGGTCACAACTATCAATAATATGTAGGCAAAGCTTGAAAATTATGAAAATCACTACCCCATGAAGCGATTACCTTACCTGTATTTGGCGAAACGTTTAGAAAGTTAGTCCGAATCGTACTTCAACTTCATGCTTTATTTGGCTCTTTCTATTTTTGTATTTAAGCGTCACTGACGAGTTTACTGTTTAGTGTCTTAAATAGCAGCTGTATGTGTACGAGGATAAGAGACAGTTGTAATGCGAGCTTCAGAGAGCTATTACTCCTGTTTCCAGCTTTGTAAAAATACAGCTGATATTTAAAGACATTTATTGTCTTTATCCTGCAATTAATGTTTTACATCGTTTTGCTTTAAAGATAAAACAACAACTCACATTTATTGAATTTATTTTTTATTTCAAATCTTTTGAGGCCCGCGTAGAAATTTTAAAAATCACACAATCAGACTGCAGAAAAGAATCTCGCATGGGCAACAATAATACATCGCTCAAAGATAATCATTATATATTATAACAACAACTAATTCAAACAATAAAAACAAATAACAAAACACTGCTCCATTTAATACAAAATTGTATGATTTGTCCTACGCTTCATAATTTTGAACCGAAAGTGACATTCAATGACATTGTTGCATGGTTGATTACATGGACACAATCGGCACCGAAGAAAATGGAGTTCATGTTCATGTTTGACTGTTTGCCGAAAATTGGCTTTAAAAAGCAGAACGTAAATTAATCTTAAGTTAACATAAGGTCAAGTCATTGGAATGCGACTGCAATACACATTCTGAGGTCACGAAGGTTCATACAACACTCGTCAACAGCAGCTGACAAACGTAGTCCTGAAGTGGGCGGAGCTTAAATCGATATCTATATAGTATATAAATAGATGCTAGCGATATATGTTGGGATGTATATATATATATATGATAAGACATACAATTGCAGAATATATATTACTTTTCGTTTTTATCCTGCAATTTGATGTCTTATTATACATATACATGTACAGCTCAACAGATATCGCTAGCATGTATTTGTCTGGTGTATAAGATTATAATCATGATATATATGGTGAGTGTATTTATATTATTACATTGCAAATGTTATACATTCAAAATGTTTTAAACAGAATAGAAAACAATAAACACATTATTAATGGTATCATATATATTCTACATAGGGGTCTCTGTGGGTTAAACGTATAGTTTAACTCTGATCATCGATGAGTCCTGTATCTATACCATTTAAGCATAATATCGGCAACTCCAGTAATTAAAAAAAATATATATATTCTCTGGTTGCAATCTACTATAACTTCAATCTTCTTTAAATATTTTCAGTCTAGATATGTATACCTATCCAAAATCTATCTAACATATTTAAAAATAGTTGTTAAATTATTGTTAAATTGAAGTTTATTATCTTACCAACGTGTATAAATCAATCCTTAAATGCATTTTAAAAATATTTTCATATAATATTTAATTATTTTTTCTATATAGTAACTATGTTAATAACTCAGCAAATTCAGTAAATATATGGCCACATGAAATCTATCCAGTTATTTTGCAAACAATCAGAAACCTCTGACGAGAAGTTGTTCAATTATGGTTGTTGCTCTCTTTTGTTTTATTTTTCACATATGTATGTGCACTGACGGTCTAGTTTTTCATCTGCCATATCATGCCATAGATAATTGAATTGTTTCACCATTACTATATGGTGCCAAATAAAGTTGTCAGGCTGTCCCATGTTCCAGTTAAAGTATGTCATGTCTGAGCCATCGTCAAATTTGTAGCTACCATCATCCCTGTCTCCCTGAATACACACCCAGCCGCCTGCGTCTGCAGCTATAGAACAAAACGCATTTTAGTGAAGTTAAAAGATTTGTCTGGGAAAAGATAATAAACTCATTAAATAAATACTAGCACCGGGTGTATAATTTTAGATAGTTTTTGGATCCGTATGAAAATTATGTTTTAAGATATTTAAAGAATATCAAAGTTTATATCTATGAATGTGACCTTAAGAATAAGACAAGTCATCTGGTCTCTACATACATGGGCAACACGACAGGTGTCAATTATCATGATTTTTTAGCATTATCTGATTACCCTTTTGGAAAATCTGATATCACAACTGTTTTTGGTAGTATTTTTGTTGCTCAGATATCATTTTTCTATGCTGTGTTTTGTATGTTATTATGTCTCTTTTCGTCGTTTATAGTTTTTTGTCATGGCTCTCTCTTCCGACTATTGAGTCCATTCGCCTCTCTTTTATTGTATTGGAAACTTATTACTTTATTTTCTTTTTTTATGAGGGTCGGACTTTTCGTAATCATTCTTATTGTTTCCATAATCATCTATTTATTATTATACAACTTAACAGAAACTATTTAGAAATTGGATTATTGTTTTTTTTAAAGAGGCGTTAGATGTCAAGTGGAGAATTCAAACTCATTATGCGAAAAGAATAATGAGTTTCTGTTTTTGTTATCATCTAAATAATGAAAAGATTAACTCAATATTCATATCTTTTGTTAAGTTCTACCAAACTTTGGTCTGACCTGTGTTTTTTTACAGTTTTTTCATACGTTGTGTTGTTACATCACTGGGGAAAAAAAGTAAAATCTCAAACATACTGAACTTAGAGGAAAATCAATTCGGAAAGTCCATAATAACATGGCAAAATCAAATAACAAAACGTATCAAAAACGAATGGACAAGAACAGTCATATTCCTGACTTGGTACAGGCATTTTTAAATGTAGAAAATGGTGGATTAAACCTGGTTCTATAGCGCTAACCCTAATGGAGAGTTGAGTGCTTTTACAAACTTAATAAGATGATGCGGATTGCCAATGAAACAACTGTCAATCAGATACCAAATGACATAGATGTAAGCATTTATAGGTCACCATATGGCCTTTAACAATGAAAAAGTCAATGATATAAAGTAAGAGATACAAGACTGACATGGCAAACTTATAAACAAAAGCAAATATAAAAGCCAGCCACAAACAAAACCACTGAATTACATGCTCCTGATTTGGACAGTTTCACACAGAGTAAGGCGATGTTGAATATATTTTCAAGTGATCAACGCTCCTCTTATCTTCAACGGCGTTATGATTGAAACATTAGAAAACACAATAAATATCAGTTGAAACAGGCTTGTCATACCACATCTTCTTATCTCTATTAAATTGTCAGATCAACACAGAGTTTAACAAACAACTAACAAAAAGATTAATAACGTAGTTACTGTTAAGCCAATTACGGATAATGAATTTATGGTGTATTTAAACTAAATATCAATCAGTACATATATAATGGGTTTAGTTTATAGAGGTAAACGGTAAAATGACAATAATATCGAACTCTGAGGAAAACTCTTTAAGGAAAGTGCATATACAAACGGCAAAATCAAAAGCTTAAACACATTAAACGAATAAAAAACAATTGTCCGATTTGAGATCATGTTATTCGGTGGTTTTCTTTGATTGATACTTGACATAATTGTGTTTTCGTTAATGATGTAGTATAAAGTTGTTTCTTTTTCATTCTTCCACTCCTGTGGCATTTAAAGCTTACTATACGGTACCGGGTTATATTATTATTGAAGCCATTTCAGCGACCTGTAAATACTCACAAATCGTCCATTTGGCCTGTGTGAATAACCGTTTTCTTGGCAATCATACGGTATCTCCTCAAACTAATTTTAAATGAAGAAAATAAAAATAAGGAGATATGTTACGTATGATATGACTGACGATAAGACAAAAATCCTTCAAAGACCGAAGGATAAGAAAGTAAACAGCTACAGGGTATTATACGTGAATATAAAAATTTTCCGTTGATTCTAATTCTAAAATAACACGTTTTTTACTTATCATTTCGAAAGTTGTTAGAACATTAGTTCACCTCGGATGGATTTGACTATTTTTATGGCTCTTTTTGGTTTTTACCTCCTTTTCATTTTCTCTCCTTATCCTTCCTTAGCTTTCAAATATTTAGCTTTGCTCGTTCCTGATGAAGGTAAATAAAGAGAACACTTCGAACGCATGTTATTTACAACGTGTTGTTATTATTTTTTTAAACACTGAGTCGTAACCTCCGCTAGTTGACTATCAGACCCTAGGGTATCATATGTTCAGTAATCAGTACTTGGGAACTGAAATGATTTATAACAAACTTTATAAAATTGAATTAAAGATATTTTGAAAATGTAGCTGAATTTTAACCTGAACTCTTACAAGTAAAAAGCTTACCAAGTATTTGTTCTACAAATGCTTGCTTTTGTGCTGAATCTATCCTAATGAGCTCACTGTTCATATTTGAACACAACGTTTCTATGACGTCAAAATCAACAGCTATCGGGGAACCAATGAAGTAGCACATATTTTCACCTGCATTGTAAATGAAGCCAGCTGTGCTAGTGCATTTGTCTGCAGGACTGGTACTTTGAGTAGTACTTGGACTTTCTGTAAATAAATAATAATTGTGAAACGTTTGGCAGAAGAAAAAATAACTAAACAATTACTATATCGAATTCTTAAATGCAAAATGTTTTATCTTGATAGTTCAATTGCTGTTGCAAGCTGTTTTATTCCATTAAAGTTGTGAATATCTGCCTAAATACCAATCGTTACATACATTTTTAACAACAAATATAGCTTTTTTCCAATTTAAGCATGTATTTATTTATCTACGTTAAAACTGTGGTTTAAAAAATGGGTTTTATTAAACGATTGCATCATAGATATGAGAAGATGTGGTATGTGAGCCAGTGAGACAACTCTCCATTCAAGTCAAAATTTATAAAAGTAAATCATTATTATGTCAAAATACGGATCTTGGCATAAGTTTGAATCACTTGCTAATAAAGTTCTTTAAGAAGTGTCGTTCACTGTTGATGCTAATTCTGTTGTTGTCCTCCTTCCAATCATATTCAGATTTAATATATATATTATTTTACATTACCAGTTATGTATATCTTTTTGACTTATCGGACTACAATTCCTACGTCCCTAGGTATCCATGTTCAAGAAACCGTTTGACAGAAAATAGGAAAAAGAAGACAAAAACGTGTAAGCATTATATAATGGTATATACCACTGAACAGACTTTAAGAATTGAGAACTGTGAAATCAGACGTTTGGAGTAAGATTATTCATTTAAAATCACTTGTCGAGATTTTTCTGAATTGGTGTCCGAATTATTAGGCTCATGTCGACGTAACCCTGTATCGTCATTTTATTAAATAGTTAAGTTTTCCTACGATCCCTCCATCTGAGTTGGAATTAAAAATTCGAACTCTTCTAGTTATCATTTGTTAGTATATCAGATAAAGTCATCATATATATTATCAATGTTATTTCAACTGATTGGACGGAGCATAGGTTTTATTTTGCATAAGGACAGTCTATTTGACGATGTGTGTGATAAGAATGATGTCGTTATAATTATTATTGAATTCTAATCACCTATAAGTGTCACCAAACGGATGAACAAAAGAACTAAGCGTTTGATATAGGACAACAGAGTAGTTTAAAACTTTAAAACTTATATCATTTGTAAGTGCTATAGCTTAAATATTTTGAATATATTGCATCCGAAAAGAAACAAGAAAATCAACGGCCGTGTCTTACTATTTACTTTTGTATTTTTACATATTTCAACAGGATCAATGACCATAACTGAACACTTCATTTATGAGCTTATCCCAAAACACCTTTCTATACATGGACTGGTCTATGATGATGAGTCAAGTGAAATAAATCAAGTAAATACAGGATTGAAATTTTATATTTACGCCAGACGCGCGTTTCGTCTACAAAAGACTCATCAGTGACGCTCGGATCACAAAATGTTAAAAAGGCCAAATAAAGTACGAGCACGATTAAAATATATACATTTGTAAGAAAATTTATATATTTATATGAAACTATTAAGTTCATATATGAAATACTTTAATTACCTTCAACCGTTTTGTAGTATTTCCAACCTGTTGATGAGACGAGATTTACCGACGACTCTGCAATATCTAGACTGTGTAATATACACTGATGTAATTCTCTCTGGTAAAACAGTGACCTGCAGCTAGCAGTGAGCAGGCATATGTTGGTACATCGAACTAAACTTTTTGACTCGATATTTCCTAAGTTGTTATATTCGGAGAACTTGTCTCTCAAGTTTAAGTTTTCTGATATTTCAATTGTTTCTATGTTTCCCGAAAGAGGTGAAAATCTCACAAAAAATAACAAACTGATAGGCACTAATTTATCGTTCGCCATTACTGCAGCTTAAATGTAACAGTTTTTAATGGGTTAACTATTTATATTGATAGAAAAATTTAATATCAACTATATTTAATTTAACATCTCCCAAGTTACCACGAAATTGTTTTTGTGACCGATTTAAGAATCAAAATGAATAAAACAAACATTGATTGCGGCAATGAGCTTTGGAAAAAATGAGTTATTGAACAATAAGTTTAAATGTATTTATACATAATAGATTTCAGGCTTTAGTCCAGTAGTTATAAATTGTAAAGTCATTAAACTAAATTATTCATCTTTCAAATTTAAATTCATCAACGATTTTTTTCTATACATTTAGTCAGTCCATTTTTCAAAAATGCATTACGTTTTATGAATAGACATTTAAATGGTAACATTTAATTGGTTTTTTTTTTATGCGAGTGCTAGATAAACAATTGTTCTTTAAATGACGGAAAATGAATAAATATACAAGGTGAAGGTGAAACCAAAGGATATTAGCTAGCTTTTGCAAAATAAATAAAAATGTATACTCGATGTTAGGAAGTTATTGATAGAAATTCCTTTAAAGCAACGATTCGATCGAATGAGGATAAATCCTATTAAAATAAATCTCCTTTATTTTGCGTTAAGGAAGACAGGGCTCTATAGTCGACAAAATCTTGAAATAAAATATTTTAGAATTTTATTATGTATTGCACTAAATATAAGAAGTCAGTATGCCATACAAGTTCAAAATTTAGATGATGATTTCCGACAGACTCAGATCCTAACAACAAATAAAAGTAAAATCAAAAAAATACTGAACTCCGAGGAAAATTTAAAACGGAAAGTCCCTAATCAAATGACAAAATCAAAAGATAAAACACATCAAACTAATAAACAACAACTTTCAGGTCTTGACTTGGTATGTAGAATATAAGGATTATTTTGATAGATTAATGCTGATAAGAATTTTCGTTTAAGTGCACAAACAAGTTGCTTGGTCCTACCTTTTCTTTTATGGGGCAACTTTTCTATAGGCGATAAAGAGCTTAAATTATTATATAACCCTTAGTTTACTTTTTAAAAGTATTTTGTATTGTTTGTGTGTGTGAACATGACTGTGTTTGTCATTGTGATGTTATATCATTTTTATCTCAATTGGCCGAAAGGGCCAAGTGAGCTTTTCCCATCACTTTGCGTCCGTCGTCCGTCGTCGATAACTTTTACAAAAATCTTCTCCTCTGAAACTACTGGGCCAAATCAAACCAAACTTGGCCACAATCATCATTGGGGTATCTAGTTTTAAAAATGTGTCCGGTGACCCGGCCAACCAACCAAGATGGCTACCATGGCTAAAAATAGAACATAGGGGTAAAATTCAGTTTTTGGCTTATAACTCAAAAACCAAAGCATTTAGAGGAAATCTGACAGAGGATAAAATAATCTATTATGACCAAAATTGTCAAGTTATCCCTTAAGGAGTTATTGCCCTTTATAGTAATTTTTTAACAATTTTTGTAAATTTTTGTAAATTTGTAGAATATATTTTCCACTGTAATTACTGGGCCAAGTTCATTATAGATAGAGATAACTGTAGCAAGAAGTATGTCCAGTAAATTAAGCTCTACAAACACATTATGATCACCAAAACACAATTTTGTCATGAATTTATCTGTGTCCATTGTTTAATATGCACATAGACCAAGGTGAGCGACACAGGCTCTTGAGAGCCTCTAGTTTCATTTGTCAAAAATATTCACCTAACTTAAATATATTTCTCTTCATGCCCAATTATAAGCAACTGTTGTATTGCAATGTTCATTGTAATAAATATTAACCAAAGAAGGCGGATGATGTCAAATGTATAATTAAATTAATACGACAGCCGAAATGAAAACGCAATAAAAAAAGAGTAAACGAAAAAGACAAAAAACATTTTGTATATATCTAGGTAGCTTGAAAACCAGGTTAAATCCACCATTTGTTTTACATAAGAAGATTTTGCCTGTACCAAGTCAGGAATATGACGGTTGTTATCCATTTGCTTGATAAGTTTGAGCTTTTGATATTGCCAATTGCTTAGGGACGTTCCGTTTAGAATGTCCCTTAGGGTTCGTTATTTTTATTATTTTACTCTTTACAAAACACAACATAGTAAGGCTTACGGTCCAAAATCGTGTCTATACTAATAATTTTGTAATTGTGATAAGATAAGATAAGATAAGAAAATTTATGTTAAGTGGGGTTACATGAAATACTCTAAACATAAGCTCTGTAGATCTTTTTGCCAACATTAATAACAATAACAACACATACAATATTAAGACATATAGGACATATACAGCACACACAATAGACAATATAAAGACAGATATATTTCATTAGAAAAAGTTGATATATATGAAAGGAAACACAAGCAAGTAAAACACTTAACTAGATTATAAGCACATGCAAAGCAGACAAATAAATAAGCTAAACTAGTTCTAAAAGTAGCATGAAAAATGCAAGGTCATGATTTTCTATACGTTCATAAAGTCGTTACACTTAATCCAATGTGTGTGTAACAATTTACCTTTTGTTTTGGGAAACATGTTTTTATATCAGTTATCAACGGTACGGAACAAGTTCTAGTAACTGCTAGTACTCTCAGATATGTACTTTGTGTCTTTATGTTGTTTTGTTACTTGCGTTTATGCTTTGCATCGATCAGATGAGTTTAAACCTTTTGCACTGATTTCTATTGTTTGCACTTATGTTGTGCTATTATAATACTGTCTCAGGTTAGGAAAGGGTTGGGTTTTTAAATAGGAATTTACGATGAATATAGATACTCCTTCCAAGTACGAGAACTTATTATTCAAAAGAGCATCGCTACTCTTATTATGGAATCTTCTTTACAGTTATAAACTGTTGGAATCAGAAAAAACCTATTTGTTGGTTTCACCAAATGTCATTCGGAATAATCTGATAACAAAAACGAGCGAAATGATAAAGGTGCAGAGAATGAAAAAGAAACACGTTCATCTGAAGGACATTGATTGTAAACTACTACTCTAGTTGTAGAAAAAGAAACGATGCAGTTAAAACTCAAATTTTAGAAGTAAACAACAAATGGTGTTTAATCATTTCAGGGTTAGATAAGCAACAGAAGGTAGATATTTTAAAAACATAATTATGGAACATCTACGTCTTACTCTGTAAGATACCCGTTTTTTTATAGTCACAATAGTATCGCCGTTGATAATTTTTCGATCAATGTTTTTTTGGGGGGGATGATTTCTTTTTGTAAATAAAAAGTGCCAATGAATAATAGTATAAACGAACTTTCGCATTCAACACTTTTATACGACTGGCACTTGACTTCTAAGTACATTTCATTAAGTAAGTAGCTACAATCTCCATTCAACTCATTATCTCTTCTCGTTCAACATGTCAAATAGCTAGGTTTAACTGCGGTTACCTTATTTGCACACCATATCTTTGACCCATTCTGTGTGCAGAATTGTCAGTCAAAACAACCTTAAGGGTGTTTCATATAAAAAAGAGATGTGGTATGATTGCCAATTTGTCACCTCTAGTATTAAATAATAAAGACATTATTGCAATCATGTCTTCGTTTTCTCTTATATTTACCGTTTCACTTCTTAACAGTTTACACGCAGCAACGAGCGTACGTTTTAATTATTTAGTTGAAGAAAAAATAATCCGCTTACATGCAGAAAATAGGGTATTTTTATTTACCTTGCTGTCTCACTGACGCTACCTAATACCTAAGGCCGGTATCCCTTTTAATCCTGGTATCTATGATTAGAGTTAATTTGCAACCACTGGGTCGATGCCACTGCTGTTGGAAACTGATTTTCCCGAGGTTATCACCAGCCCAGTGGTCAGCACTTCTGTGGTGTCTTGAGTTATCATTAATATGTTCATAATTATAAATTAACGGTTAACAAAACAGTTATTTTTTGAAAAACTAAGGCTTTTCTACCTCAGGAATAGATAACCTAAGCTGTATTTGGCGAAACTTCAAGAACTTTTGGCCTGAATGCTCTTGGACTTCGTACTTTATTTGGTCTTTTAAACTTTTTTGGATTCGAGAGTCACTGATGAGTCTTTTGTAGACGAAACGCGCGTCTGGCGTAAATTTGAAATTTTATTCCTGGTATATATGATGAGTTTATTTAATTATATAATAAATATGTGAACTGATGCCTCTAAAACAAAGAGAAAATCAACAGAGAAAAAAACTAAGATACAAAAAAAGTACCAACACAATGAAACCTTGTTAACTGGTTTAGTAATGAACAATTATGGATTGGTATTCAACGTGGCAAATATTACATGCATACCAAGACGAAAACATTGAATGTAGTTTTGTGATACACACAAATGACAAATATAATCAAGAGTTGTACTTAACCGACAAAGGCTAGAGGCTCCTGGCTTGGGACAGTCGCAAAATTGCGGCGGGGTTAAACATGTTTATGAGATCTCAACCCTCCTCCTATACCTCAACCCAATATAGAAAAGTAAACGCATAACAATACGCACATTAAAATTCAGTTCAAGAGAAGTCCGATTTTCAAACCTGCTAGTTCTCAAAGTTACAGTCACATGTCACTCATACGTTGGACACGATATTCTAACTCTGAGCCGACCAGTCAATTACTTATAAAAGACACGTACTTTAAGCAAAACCAGTACAAACCAATTTGAAAGTTTTTTGTTTGACCCGACAAAGGATCAATCCAAAAGCCTCCAAATACTGAGATGACAACGCTATCACGTTTATAACGTGATTTTACCTAAAATATAAAAGAGAAGATGTGGTATGATTGCCAATTAGACAACTCTCCACAAAAGGCCAAAATGACTTGACACAGATGATGATTAACTATAGATCTCCGTGCGGCCTTCAACAAAGAGCATATTTAACCTTTAAGAAGTAAATCACAAAAAATACTGAACTCCGAGAAAAATTCCAAACCGAAAGTCCATAATCAAATGGCAAAATCAAAAGCTCAAAGACATCAAACGAATGGATAACAACTGTCATATTCCTGACTTGGTATAGGCATTTTCTAATGTAGAACGCATGCATAGTCAGCTGTTTATGGCACCGATATGCCAAAAACAGACAATTCAAACGAGAAAACCAAATGACTAATTAATGTACAAAATAACAAACGAAAACAAATATGTAATACAGCATGTCGGAACGACAATTTGGGAGAGGAACCGGATAGGAGAAATAGTTCCCAATGGAGGATTTTACAGATGATGGTTTAACGTAAATCTAAACTGACTATTGAAATACCGATAAATATGTTTTATTTAAAACAAAACATCATATATTTCTAAAAACCTATCGCCACAAACTAACAAAACTTTGCCAGACTTATCAAAACAAACATCATGTGGAGCTTTGATTTTGTTAAACTCATCTAACAGAGTTTTCCTTTGATATCCATCTTCTGAGATAGCATGCAATGCACCAGACAGATCACATGCTATTATACAACCTTGGTTATTAACGGCAACGGCAACTATCTTCTTCATATTTTCGTCTTTGTAGGAAAATATTTTTGTGCCATCTATCTGTATTGCTACTACTTGGTCGGTATCAGATGTATAAAGTAAACGTTTGTTTTTTATATCAGTCGCAAGTCCATTAAATTTATTCTCACAGTTTGTATGTGTGTCAAAACACTTTTGTAAGCCTATTTCTTTGTTTTCATTATTTATCCTTTGCAGGCTTTTCCCAACGATAATATGCATGAATCCATTAAAGATGCAAAGCCCACCAGTAAGCGCCTGCCTGCTGCTATTTCTAATTTCCTGACGTAATGCAAATCTATTTTGTTCTATCTTGCAAGTATATATGTATGCATCATAACACGAAACATAAATTGTAAGGTTTTCGATGTCGCAAGTCAGTCTTTTTATCCCTTCGTTGAAAGTAGTTTTCGCTATACATTTGCTAGTCACACAATCAACCGCATTTAACACTCCATATTGACTGCCAACCAAGATAATCGAGTTCATCATACATACAGTATTAACATCAAACTCAAATGACAGAGTTTTTTTATGTCTCAATTTTATGTTTGTTATTGTGCCGGTATCCAATGGATTAAAGTTCACGAATTCATTCAGGTCAATTGGTACATTACATATCACTTCGGTTTGCCCGAAACTGACTGCTTTTTCTACTTGGTGAAATATTTTATTGACAGCAAATCTCGCTTCCACGGCTGTTTTTACATTTAAAATATTGCTTGTTTCAACGATTTTAGACTTTAATTGAGGTTTCGATTTTTTCAAATGAATAAACATTTGATTCAAGGTACCATTGTCTCGAACAGACTCTGTAGTCTTCGTCAATGAAACAACACGGCTCAGTAGATTTTCAGTAGTTTTTATCTTCGCTTCGAAATTAGTTTTTTGTGCTTCACGTGACATATGTAGTTCCTTTAAAAATGAAGCCAGTAGAATATCCACACTGTCTTTTATTGAAGCAGCGGATGCTTTAGCAGCCAACTCGATCGCTTGAAAAGAATTATCGAGTTTTTCATAATTGCTTATCTTTTCTTCAATAAGTTCTTTAACTTTAGCTTTTACTTCTTTCAATTCATATTTTAAAAAATCTATTCCATCCGTGTTAAGATTTGTCAGTTCTTCAATAGCCTGGATATTTTCGCATTTCCTATGCTGTATAGTTAAGCAAAGCAAACAGCAAAGTTCCTGATGATCAAAACAGAAGGCTTCCAATATTTTAGAATTATGAATTGAACATTTATCGGATATTGGACTAAAATCAGGCTCGCCTCCACTAGCACAGTTATTTATTTCTTCGATATGTACAACTGTATGGTCTGCAGAAATCTTCATAAGGTTGTGAAGTCTCAAGCATTCGTCACAAAACGCTTCATTGCATTCCCGACACCAGTATGATGCCACATGTTGATTGTTTTGTCTTTTGCACAGATGACACTCTTGTTTCGTATTTTCTGATTGGTTCATTTGTGCTGAAATTGTTAAACAATTGGGTACAGACGATGCACATTGCGTTGCATCGTGCACTCTATTTGTATTCGTTACAACTGATCTACAGACGGGACATGGATAACTCGAAAGTTTATGTCCTGTCTGACGTTCTGTTGATGAAATAAACTCACCGATACATGTTTCACAAAAATTGTGTGAACATGGTAGAGTTTTAGGAGATTTCAGTTTCTCTAAACATATCGGACAAGTGAAAATATCACATTCATTCATACACGTTGCCATTGTAGTCAATCATTGTCATAGGTAAATTACTTCCTTTTCATGATTTAATTTATCTCCCCTTTGATATCTTTTTTTCTCTAAAAGAAATGCAATCGTGAACCATGAACATTGAAATGCCGGTGTTAATCAGATTAGTGGATTTTCAAATGTTCTGCTCAATCTTACAATTTAATTGCAATTTTGCATCAACATTAAGACACATGCTCAATTGACAGGTCGACTTCACCGTCTCATTAAACAGAGCTTCTATAAAATTGGGAATCGTAGATACAAATTTCTTGTTTTGGGTTATGATAAAAAAAAAAAAAAAGACCGGGGCAATTTTTAAGAAAAAAGCAATCCAACGATCCCAATTTAATTTTAATCAAATGACTTCAACAATCAAATGGTGTCGATATGATTATGTCCAGTTTTATATCGTGCCTCGACAGAAGTCAGCGCTTGTACATTTGTGAGATTTATGATAACATTTTGATAAAATGTTACCTTGATGATGAAGAGTACCGCTTTATTGTTACCCTCTTACTGTCAAAAATTCCCCCAAAAACAATATTGAAGTTCAGAGAAATGAAAATTTAACAGTATCTTTAGCTATAAAAATTACAAGAACAAAAATGTTGTATATCGTGAAAAAACGAAATCCACAAAATGGTAGTATGAAAAGAAATTATTTCATTTTATGGAGTTAAAATTTGTGCATATAGATTCAAACGTAATTGCATGTATATCCTTTGGTACCAGGACGTTCTTGGTGCAGATTAATCCTGATTGTTTTTATTTGTAATTATCTTCCATCCTAATCCTGATACACAGATGGAATTAATGTTGTGTTTCTCTCAGAAAACACCTTGGTAATGTTTAAGTCTCTTTTAAGTTGCATTTTTTAAAAACTAATGCTTTACTTCCTCAGGAATAGATTACCTTAGCTGTATTTGGCAAAACTTTTAGGAACTTTTGGTCCTTAATGCTCTTCAACTTCGTACTTTATTTGGCCTTTTACACATTTTTTTATTCGAGCGTCACTGATGAGTCTTTTGTATACGAATCGCACGTCTGGCGGAAATATAAAATTTTAATCCTTATATCTATGATGAGTTTGTTTGTAGTAAGTATATGGCTGCCTTTGTATGGAAAACCGTTGGTACCTGTTTTATGTTCCTTTTGTTAACATGTAACAGATGAAACTAAGCAAACAAACAATGATACACAAATCTACAAAGGACTAATAGCAACTAATGAAATGACAGCTACAGACCTCAATAAAACTGATTCATCTTATGAAAATCGAACACAATCCCCCCGTTAAGTATCATACCATCATAAAGTATACATGAATGTAGGTCTCGGGCAGATAAAAAAAACCCTCATTAAACGAATGGATAACAACTGCCATATTCCTGACTTAATACAGGCATTTTCTTATGTAGAAAATGGTTTATAAAATCTGGTTTTAAAGCTAGCTAAACCTCTAACTTGTATGATAGTCGCAGCTAATTCCATAATATTGACAACGATGTGTGAACAAAACAAACAGACACAATAGGTAAAAATGTCACAAATAAGGGTACAACAGCAATAAAAAAAACCACCAAAACTAGAGGTTATCTCATGTTGCACCCGTCGTGTTGCTCATGCTATTACAAAACCGGTAAATAGTTCAATTCGGTAGGTCACATTCATGAAAAGGGAACGGGTTTGTAGTAACGACTTAAGGAACATATCCGTTATCATTTGTGAAACGGATATTCCATAACGGTCAGCCAACTCGTAATGGCGTCAGTAAAATTTACGAAGTGATGATTTTAACTTTACCATTTGGAACTCTTGGTTTTAAAATGAAAAGGTCGCCATTGGAAGGCTGAAATTTATCTCTTATGTTGTAAAGTTTTGTTTTAATCCGACTCTCATTGTCAATTTCTGGATATAAGTCCTAATCAAATGGCCAAATCAAAAGCTCAAACACATCAAACTAATGCATAACAACTGTCATATTCCTGACTTGGTACAGACATTTTCTTATGTATAAAAGTTGGATTAAACCTGGTTTTACCTACTTGAACAGGAATACAGTACAAATAAATTCAAGAACACTTAGGACAGAGAATTGCCTAAATAAATAATATAATAGTACAGTATACCCCTTTTTTGACTTTTTTAACTGGTATGTCTGTTTGTTTTGTTGACATATCGTTGTCAACATAGTGGAATTTGATGCAACTGTCAAACAAGTGAGGGGTTCAGCTAGCTATGAAACACGGTTTAATCCGCCATTTTTGCATGACAGTTTGATGTGTTAGAGCTTTTGATATTTCTATTGGATTGTGACTTTCCTTTTTGAATTTTTCTCGGAGTTCAGTAATTTTTCTGATTTTACTTTTTTCGAAATGTCTACCACAGAATATTCAACAAATAACTAAAATTAATTTAGAACAGTACACACAAACAGCATAATAGAATGACGAACTGTGTTTCACACTAACATAACGTATATCAACGCCACAAAAAAATGGCGTCACAGGTAAAAACAATCGCATTACCTTATAGCTGCCCATTTATTTATGTGTGTGATTTTTTTGTCTCGCCTTGACGGAGTCAAAAAGAGAGACATAGGTATGCTGTTTCCGGTGACGTCGTCGGTGACGGCAGCGTCAACAATGTTTTAGTGTGTGATAATGTGTAGTTTATGGTGAACCACAAGTGGTGGGTCATTCATATTTGGTATGCAGTTGTATAAGCATTGGAACATCTCATTTTATGGAGATTATTTGGCCCTGTCCCCTCAGTCATGGTCTATTGACTTCGAAAATTTTGCTTATTTTACATGTATTTGTGATTAGGTCAGTTTAAGGGGAACCACAAGTTCAATGATATTTGGTATGCAGTTATATAAGCATTGGCATATCTCATTTCCGTGGAGATAATTTATCTGTTAGCCGAAAATTGGCTTTAAAAAAGCAGAACGTAAATCAATCTTAAGTTAACATAAGGTCAAGTCATTGGAATGCGACTGCAATACACATTCTGAGGTCACGAAGGTTCATACAACACTCATCAACAGCAGCTGACAAACGAAGTTCTGTAGTGGGCGGAGCTTAAATCGATATCTATATAGTATACAAATAGATGCTAGCGATATCTGTTGGGCTGTATATATGTATGATAAGACACCAAATTGCAGGATATATTACTTTTCGTTGTTATCCTGCAATTGGGTGTCTTATTATACATATACATGTACAGCTCAACAGATATCGCTAGCATGTATTTGTCTGGTGTATACGATTTTCTCTAATTCTTCGTCAATTTATCCCTTTCTGTACCCATTTTATAAAAAAAAAATTAATCAACGTGTGGTTTGTTTGATCTCAGTACTTCATTGGTTAAAATCTGATTATGACGTCGAATTTTCTTGCTTTCCTCTGAAATTCCTATTGTGACGGTATGAAAAAAGGCGACCATGCCTGATGACGTCATATTGAAAGAACACATATTTTTGCAGATCGGTCGCAAAGAAGGAATAAGTTTGCCTGCGTATTGTTTGAAAATAATTAGAGAAACAGAATCCACCACTAAATCTCGTGTAATACGATATTTATCCACAATTTGAAAATTTAACTGTCTCGAGTGGATAAATATCGTATCACACTCGATGAAGTGGTAGACTCTATATATAATCATGATACATATGGTGAGTGTATTTATATTATTACATTGCAAATGTTATACATTCAAAATGTTTTAAACAGAATAACTATGGAAAACAATAAACACATTATTAATGTTATCATATATATTCTATTACCTTAGCTGTATTTGGCAAAACATTTAGGAATTTTGGTCCTCAATGCTTTTTAACTTCATACTTTATTTGGCCTTTTTAACTTCTTTGGATTCGAGCGTCACTGATGAGTCTTTTGTAGACGAAACGCGCGTCTGGCGTATATACAAAATTTAGTCCTGGTATCTATGATGAGTTTATCTACATAGGGGTCTCTGTGGGTTAAACGTATAGTTTAACTCTGATCATCGATGATTTCTGTATCAATACCATTTAAGCATACTATCGCTTACTCCAGTAATTTAAAAAAAATATATTCTCTGGTTGCAATCTACTATAACTTCAATCTTCTTTAAATATTTTCAGTCTAGATATGTATACCTATCTAAAATCTATCTAACATATTAAAAAATAGTTGTTAAATTATTGTTAAATTGAAAGTTTATTATCTTACCAACGTATATTAACCATTCATTAAATGCAAAAAAAATATTTTAATATAATATTTAATTATTTCTTCTATATAGCCACTGTGCTAATGACTCAGCAAATTCAGTAAATATATGGCCACATGAAATCTATCCAGTTATTTTGCAAACTATCAAAAACATCTGACGAGAAGTTGTTCAATTATGGTTGTTGCGCTCTTTTCTTTTATTTTTCACATATGTATGTGCACTGACGGTCTAGTTTTTTCCCTGCCATATCATGCCATAGATAATTGAATTGTTTCACCATTACTATATGGTCCCAATGAATGTTGTCAGGCTGTCCCATGGCCATGTTCCAGTTAAAGTATGTCATGGATGAGCCATCGTCAAATTTGTAGCTACCATCATCCCTGTCTCCCTGAATACACACCCAGTCGCCTGCGTCTGCAGCTATAGAACAAAACGCATTTTAGTGAAGTTAAAGGTTACTCTGGGAAAAGATAATAAACTCATTAAATAAATACTAGCACCGGGTGTATAATTTTAGATTGTTTTTGGATCCGTATGAAAATTATGTTTCAAGATATTTAAAGAATATCAAAGTTTATATCTATAAATGTAACCTTAAGAATAAGACATGTCATCTGGTCTTCACGTACATGGGCAACACGACAGGTGTCGATTATCATGATTTTTTAGCATTATCTGTTTACGCTTGTGAAAAATCTGATATCACAACTGTTTTTGGTGGTATTTTTGTTGCTCAGACATCATTTTTCTATGTTGTGTTTTGTATGCTTTTATGTGTCTTTTCGTCGTTCATAGTTTTTTTGTCATGGCTCTGTCTTGAGTCCATTTGATACCTTTTGCCTCTCTCTTTTATTGCATTGGAAACTTGTAATTTTATTTTCTAATAAAGGTCAGACTTTTCTTAATCATGCTAATTGTTTGCATGAAAATCTATTCATTATCATACAAGTTAACAGAAAATATTTAGTTCTAACACAAAAAGAAAAGTTTCAAAATTTAGTATCACTCTATGTCATTTTAGCTTCAAAACTGTGCATTGGACTCAAGCGACAATAGGAAATTTGTATACTTTGTAGAAATTGGATTTTTATTTATTGAAATAGTGGTGGAAGATACCAAGGGACAATCCAAACTCATTAGCCGAATAGAATAATGTGTTTCTGTGGGGTTTTTTTTGTAATCATCTGATATATTAAAAGACTTAATATTCATATATTTGGTTAAGTTCTACCAAAGTTTGGTCTGGTCTGTGTATTTTTTTTAACAGTTTGTTTATATGTTGGGTTGTTATATCACAGTCTAGGGTGGAAATGGGGGTTGAGTGCAAATACAAATTTAATAGCATGATGAGGATTGCCAATGAAACAACTGTCCATCAGATACCAAACGACAGACCAGCTGAGATGGATGTAAGTATTTATAGGTCACCATAATTATGGCCTTCAACAATGAAAAAGCCGATGATGTAAAATGGAAAATATACAAAACTGACTTGAAGAAGTGTTCAATAATTTAAACTTATAACCAAAGCAAATATAATAGCCAGCGACAAACGAAACCACTGAATTACATGCTCCTCAGTGATTTGGACAGTTTCATACAGAATAAGGCGATGATCAACGGTATTATGATAGAAACATTAGAAACACAACAAATATCAGTTGAAACAGACTTGTCATACCACATTTTCTCATATATATTGAATCATCAGATCAAAACAAAGTATAACACGTTTGAGCTTTCTAAAAAGCTATGGACGGATTCGCTCTATACTTATTTAATGCAATATGTGTGCATGTGGTTGTGGATTTAGTATTGGAAGTGTGGTATTATAAATATTGATTGATTTAAAATGGATTTACTTTAAGAGTGTGCGGAACGTACGTTAAGGTCGTACCTTACCACATCTTCTTTTTCTAAAGTTATACACCCCTGCTTTTGAATTTTTAATCTTCGCCTAACTTGTTGAAAACTGAAACATTTACAAATGGACACGACTCTGGAGGTGTACATGCCTCTCTAGATGTGTGCCTAGATTGGCAGAAGTTATAAAATACAGATAATGCACTTTTTGTAAATATTGCAGATTAATAAAGCAAATACACACGTATTAGTAACTGATATTTCAATATTAAACTAGAACACACCCGCGAAATCGCGGGCATATATACAGCTTGTGAACTGTTGTAGCATGATTTTTGTAAAAGATATTATGTATGGAGAATTTCATAAAAGGTATTAAAAGCCCTCTCCCTTTTTCCAAAGTACGACATTTGTTTCCTATCTGTTAAATTCAATTATTTTTATGTTTCTGGCATCAGACCACAATTATTCTTCTCCTTTGCTACAATGCATCTTTCGGTAAAAGTCAAATTAAATTAAAAAATTGAACCGCTTCAAACATGAAAAAATGTAACTGCTTATATATAGACCATTATTAGTCTAGTCTAATAAAATATGCTTCTAGGACTATCCATCAGTGCTTTTTTCTTTCGAGAGTCTTATTAACAATGGTAGGATATGCATCTTGTATAAATGACTCAGACCGACTAAGGCTAGTCTAATGGGGTGGTCGGAGGGGTCCTGATCCCGAGATCCCGGGCTTAAAAACATGAAATCCCGAAGTTGCAGAATTTAAAGAAATTCATATCCCGAAATCCCGAAATCAAAAAATATATTCATGGATCCCGTAAGGATCAATCCCAAAATCCCAAGCTTAAAAACACCCGATCCTAAAGTCCCGAAAAAAGTCCTGCCTCCGTCTAATCTTTACCCTACTTTCATTTTTGCCAAATCGTTACTTTCAATTTCAACAATAATTTTTTTATGCCCCATTTATTGGCATTATGTTTTCTAGTCTGTGCATCCGTGGGTTCGTTCGTTCATTCGCCCGCCCCTCTGTCCCGCTTCAAGTTAAAGTTTTTGGTCATGGTTTTTTTTATGACGTTGAAGTCCAATCAACTCGAAACTTAGTAAATATATTGCTGATGTGGCATTCGTGTACAACGAACACATTCTTGTTTCCACATGTTTTACTTATTTTAATATATATGCAACTGATATGACCCCTTAAATAGTAAACATTTCAAAGAAAACAGTAGACAGAATAGAGAGAGTCTCTATATATTAAAGTTAGTTTACATGTAGATAAACGCGAAAAATAATTGTCCTCTCTAAGGAGGTATAATAGTTGTGGTTCTTGCAATCTAAACACCATGATATGGAGAACGCTCTGATTGGCTTATTTATTTTTCAGTTTTGTTATCTACCATACGATTGGTTGTACTTGTGCATGTTTCAAATCGGAAGTCTTATCTATGACTAAAAGTCAGTCTGATGACGGAATCAATATCCGGACTCCTTTTTTGTCGTTTTTCTCCAAAAATAACTCAATCTGAATAATTATAAGAATGGATGACAAATACGACTATGTATGTTACCTATTGACCACAGAGGCATGATGATTAATCTATCGTGGAAGGAAGAGAAGCGACACACAAAATGAGGTCTTCTCGTTTAATAGTATGGATTTCAGTGTGCGTTATATGCATAATAAAACGAACATGAATTAATGACAGTTGTTCGAAACGAAAATACACATAGTTAATCTTCCTGCATTATGTGTTTTATCCTGAGACGATAAAAGTAGGTAATTCTTTATAATATTTAAGCCAATAGTTGTTGCTACATCTAAGCCGCACCATAAAACAACCAATCAGAATCTGGATGTGAGAAGTAAATATCTCAAGATGGTGTGTATGTCGACTGAAACTCATAACTCTACACCATGAAGCAAAAAACAACTAACAAAAAGATTAAAAACGAGGTGTACACTTGTAGTTACTGTAAGCTAGTTCAAAGCCAAGTAAAGATAATGAATGTTATTGTATGGTGTATTCAAAACTAAATATCAATCAGTACATATATAATGGGTTTAGTGTAAAGACGTAAAAAGTAAAATGGCAAAAATATCGATATCTAAGGAAAATTCTAAACGGAAAGTGCATATACCAACGGCAAAAGCAAAAGCTCAAACGCATCACACGCATAGATATCAACTGTCATATTCCTGACTTGATAAAGGCATTTTCTTATGTACAAATTGGTGGATTAGATCTATTTTTAGCTAGTATACCTCTCACTTGTATTGCGTTCGCATAAAATTCCATAATATTGACAACGATGTGTGAGCAAAATAAACAGACACAATAGGTAAACATGTCAAAAATAGGGGTACAGAATTCAACATCTTAATTACTATAAAGACAAGCAACAAATAAACACAAAATGGCAGAAGAAGCACGTTAGCAAAAACGAAAGACGAGAATACAAAGATAGTCAGTCTTTAAAAAAAAAATACGGATGTGCAATTACCAAATAAATGTATCGACAGGATGTAGGACCGCAAGTGTTCATACGTGTAGAAGACTACATATGTTGTTATGTTTTTATCTATAATTATATATATATAGAAAGCTCTCTCACAGGCAAACAACCAATAACTGAAAAATATAAGGGAATACAATACAAGCACGGGGACAACTTCTACTGCTCTAACAACGTATTACAATGACAAAATCAATGTTGGAAAACATGGTTAAACCCTCCGCATTCTTAATGAAGCTGTCCGATTTAGGATCCTGTTATTCGGTGGTTTTCTCTGATTGATATTTGACACAATTGGTTTTGTTTTTTTTTTATGTTATAGTATAAAGTTGTTTCTTTTCCATTCTTCTACTTATGGGGAATTTAAAGCTTACTTTACGGTACGGGGTTATATTATTATTGAATCCATTTCGGTGACCTGTAAATATTCTCAAATTATCCATTTGGCCTGTAGAATGCATAACTGTTTTCTTTGCAATCATACGGGATATCCTCATATTCATTTTAAGTTCGTCGCAAAAAATATAAAAATTAGGAGAGCTGATATGACTGCAAATAAGACAGCTATCCTCCAAAGACCGAAGGACGAGGATGTAAACAGTTACAGGTCATTATACGGGAATATCGGGAATTTCTTCTGTCTATATTTATGTAATGATACTTGTTTTACTTGTTATTTCGGGAGTTGTTAGAACTTTATTTTGTCTTAGATGGATTTGGCTATTTTTGCAGGCTCTTTTTGGTTTTTACCTCTTTCTCATTTTCGCTCCTTATCCATCCTTGGCTTTCAAATATTTAGCTTTGAGCGTTCCCGATGAAGGTAAATCAAGAAAAGCGAGTCGGACGCATGTAATATATAACGTGTTGTTTTTATTTTTTACAGCACTGAGTCGAAACTTCTGCTAGTTGACTATCAGACCCTAGGGTATCATATGTTTGTAACCAGTACTTCGGAACTGAAATGATTTATAACAATCTTTATAAAATTGGATTATGGATATTTTGAAAATGAAGCTGAATTTTAATCTGTTCTTAAAGCTTACCAAGTAATTGTTGTACAAATGTTTGCTTTTGTGCTGAATCTATCCTGATGAGCTCACTGTTCATGTTTAAACACAACGTTTCTATGACGTCAAAATCAACAGCTACTGGTGTCCCAATGAAATAACACATACTTTCACCTGCATTGTAAATGAAGCCAGCTGTGTCAGTGCATTTTTCTGCAGGACTGGTACTTGGAGTAGTACTTGGGCTTTCTGTAAACAAATAATAATTGTGAAACGTTTGGCGTAAGTTGAGGTTATTTCATCAATTACAATAATATTAGTCTAAAATGCATAATGTTTTATCTTGACTGTTTATTTGCTTCAACAAGCCAGTTTATATCATATACATTATATACATTTTATTATTTTTTTTTCTTCAATTTTAGCATGTATTCATTTATCTACGTTAAAACTGTACTTCAAGAAAGGTTTTTATTAGACGTCTTTATCATCTAAAATTTACATGCCATTGTGTGCTTCTTTGTTACATATGTGTCAGTTTACTTTAGTGATTAAGATTGTAACACAAATGTTGACTGCTGTACCCCTAATTTTGACATTCTTACCTATTATGTCAGTTTGTTTTGTTTACTCCTATAGTGCCTAACAAGATTTTGTGAGGTAGACGAAATTGACTTTAAAACGATCGTATTGACTTTTGATGTCCAAAAATAGGCAGATCGGACATATTTTGACTTCATATACCTACTACTTAAGTTTGGGAGTTATTGTAATTAACATATTCCAATGAGACTGAATAATGCTTTTTTTTTGTTATGATAAATAATAACTTTACCTGCCGTAGCTGTGCGTAAAATGTATTTCGGCATTTCTCTTAAGAAAATGACTTGTTTAATGGAACAAAACGTCTTATTTGTAAACTTTCTCTTTTATCTCCACAATAGGCTTTAAAAAAATAATCTATCATCTGTGTAGTCGGAAAATTTTGTGAAAATAGAAGAAGTGGCAATTCTTACCTTTCATACCTTAACTTTCATTGATAAAACATAATATTGACTCGTCCAGTGTCCAGTTTGAAGGTCATTTTAGTTACCGTACACATGCATGCACGTTCTTATTATCAATAGTCATGTATGAACAGCATAAATAAGTTTGAAGGTAAACTAATTACAAATTAATCCAATCAAATTGCGTACGAATTAATAACAATGACCAGTCCACATCATAAAAGATAATAGGGGTAAACTGGGTAGGGAGAAAATGTCAGATATTTTAAGTTCATTATTTTGCAATAACGAATAAAAATTTGTAAACCAAAAGATTTGCTATAATTCCATAAACATGTCGTTCTGTATTGGTATAGTTTTTGGATCTTTTATTTGCGTATTTAAGGCTGTAGAAAGTTTGGGCTTCAAAAGTCAACATAATTATTGACTTTATACAGAAAATTCGCCTTTTTAAAACATTGAATGTTTCAAAAATAATACGCGACAACAAAGTAAAATCATTTTTTAAAACAGTGCAAAAATAATCATACAGATTGATGCAGTGGTATTGTCATAAATTGCGTTGGAGTGAACAGTGGTACAGCAAACGTCGAATTCCCTCACACAATGTTATCACACACTATAGTTGTCAATATTATGACATTTTATGCGAACGTCATACAAGCGAGAGGTTTAGCTAGCTACAAAACCTTCAATCTACCATTTTCTACATGAGAAAATACCTGTACCAAGTCAAGAATATAACAGTTGTTGTCCATTCGTTTGATTTGTTTGTTCTTTTGATTTTACCATTTGATTAGGGACTTTCCGTTTTGAATTTTCCTCGGAGATCAGTATTTTTGTGATTTTACTATTTTTATCATTTCATAGTATAGCTTACATGATTGAAATGTATATATTGACTATTCAGTTCATATGATATGCTTATATTTACCTTCAAACGTTTTGTAGTATTTCCAACCCGTTGAGGAGACGAGATTTACCGACGACTCTTGGATATCTATACTGTGTAAAATACACTGATGTAATTCTTTCTGGTAAAACAGGGACCTGCAATTAGCTGTCAGTAGGCATATGTTGGTACATCGAACTAGACTTTTTGACTCGATATTTCCCAAGTTGTTATATTCGGAGAACTGGTCTCTCAAGTTTAAGTTTTCTGACATTTCAATTGTTTCTATGTTTCCCGAACAAAAGGAAAATCTCACGAAAAATAACAAACTTATAGGCACAAATTTATCGTTCGGCATTACGACAGCTTAAATATAACAGTTTTAAATGGATTAACTATTTATGTTGATAGCAAAATTGAATATCAACTATATTTAATTTAGCATCTCCCAAGTTCCCACGAAATTTTTTATGTGACCGATTTAAAAGAATCAAAATGAATAAAACAAACATTGGTCGCGGCAATGAGCTTTTGAAAAATGAGTTATTGAACAACAAGAAGTATAATTGTATAACATAAGAGATTTCAGGCTTTAGTCCAGTGGTTGCAAATTATAAAGTCAATAAAATTAAGATAAACATCATTCATCTATCAAATTTAAAATCATCAACGCCTTTTTTCAACACGATTAGTCCATATTTTTAAAAATGCATTTAGATAAATATGAATAGAAATTTCAATGCTGCCATTTAATGGCTTTTTATGCCAGTGATAAACAAATACTATTTTTAAATGACGGGAAATGAATAAAATAACGAAGAGAAGATGAATTTAGTGAATAATAATTAGCTAGCTTTTCTAAATAAATAATAATGTATACTCGATATGAGGAAGTTATTGATTGAAATTCCTGGAAAGCACCGATTCGATCGAGTGCGAATAAAAATTATCATAAACAATCTCCTTTATTTTGCGTTAAGGAGGACAGGGTTCTTAGTGTCGACAAAGTCTCAGAATGAAATATTTTTTGGAATTTTATTATGTATTGCAATAAATGTAAGTGTGAAGCCCTAATACCATTATGCAGAACGAGACACAAAAGAAAGTGACTGATTTCCGACAGACTCATATCATACCAACAAATGGAGGATTGTTTTAATAGATTTAGGCTAATTAAGTATTTTCAAACTCAAGTGGCCACATTTTTCTGGTCCCTTCTTCTCCTTTATGGATTAACTTTTCTATTGGTGATGTAGAGATTTACTTTGGTACCAAGTCAGGAATATGCTAGTTGTTATCCATTCGCCTGATGTGAATGAGCTTTTGATTTTTCCATTTGATTATGATTGAAGACCATGTGTCGTGTAACATTGAAGATATCATCTGACCCTTTGAATTCGATGTAAGATACTTATTTTTTTACGAATATATGATATTTTCAATGCAACAAAGAGTTCGTAAGGTGGAGTTCGGCCATACTCAATTTGTTTATACCTAGGGGCTATCCATCCAATGCAAATGATTTATTTTCAATTGGCTTTAAACAATTGGTCTTATCCCAAGATCCTAACTCTATTTATTCTTAATTCTAGAAAAGACCTTTCAGAACTCAATATTGTTTTCGCGTGGGGTCATGTTTAAACCTTTGAGAACCCAAACCGTTTTTATGTTGAACTACAATGACAAGACTTTTACAGTCCATTATACATTTTGTGATTGGTATTTGAACTTTAAGTAATGCCCCACCCTTATATCGTAAATTATGAAATATTTTTTGAACAGCTAAGATTCCAAACTCATAATATATATATATATATATTTAGTCCACTTAAACAGTTCCACCTTGTTTCTTTTAAATGTATTGTGTGTCTTTCTATGTTGTGATGTTACACTATTGTATCAATAAGGGTGAAGGTTGCTACCTAATTAAACGTTTAAACCCGCTGCAATTGTTTGTACCTGTCCTAAGTCAGAAATCTGATGCTCGGTAGTTGTCGTTTGTTGATGTGGTTCATAACTGTTTCTCGTTTCTCATATTTTTTTCATAAAGATTGGACCGTTGGTTCTCCCGTTTGAATGGTTTTGCATTAGTCATTTCTGTAGCCCTTTATAGCCTGCTGTTCGATGTGAGCCAAGGCTCCGTGTTGAAACCATTCCTTGACCCATAATGGTTTACTTTTATAAATTGTGACTTGGATGGAGAGTTGTCTCATTGGCACTCATACCATCTTCTTGCATCTATGATATAATAATTTGATTCTTATCAACTGTTTTCAAATGATATAGCATACTCCTAATCATTTCTAATGATAAGAAAAACAAATATGAAAGTGTATTTTTTTCATTGATCTGTAAACAAGAAGTTGCCCGAATTGTCATGTTAATCATAACCAACCAATACTAGTACTTAAAAGTATCGGAATACATGAGGTAATTATCTGACCAATCCAAAAATACTAACACCTTATAATAATTCGTCACGTTCAAACTGGTGATGAAAAATTATTAATTCATGTTAATAACTACATATTTGGAGATAGATGATTAACAAAGTACACTTTTCAAAGGTTTTGAGTACCAGTATTTCCTTTAACAATGTTTAATTCAGAATTCTACAGAACTTAACTGAAGTGGGGATAGAGTCAATTTGGCTCAATAAAATGGTGGTATATAATGGTTTTTACACATGGCTGCTAACATTCCTAGTAACTATGAAAGCATTGTACAAAAGGTCCTGCATGTCAGTATGCTAAAACAAGCAACTTGTGGTCCGAGGCCAATATTTCAACAAAGTTGTTTACTCACAAAATAGGTAAAATTTCAAAGGCCAATACGAAAATCTCACTAATTTTTATCAAAGGCACCAGGCTTATAATTTGATACGCCAGACGCGCGTTTCGTCTTTATAAGACTCATCAGTAACGCTCAGATCAATAGTTAGAAAGCCAAAACAAATACCAAGTTTTTTTTTAAGGACTCAAATTTCAAAAAAAGTTTGGCAAATACGAATAAGGTAAGTAATCTAAGCCTAGGATAAAAACATCCTTACTATTTCGAATAATTCATACTTTTGCAAACAGTAAATTTATAAAAAAAAAAATGACCATGCAATTGACATTCATGTCAACACCCAAGTGCTATCTACTGGGCTGGTGATTCCCTCGGGGAAAAAACGTCCACAAGCAGTGGCATCGCCCAGTGGTGTAAGTACTAATCAAAGGTACCAGGCTAATAATACTAAGTCTGTACAGATTCACAAACTAATGATAGCAAAGGAGTAATGTTCTGTATAAAACGCCAATTTTTTTCACTGTCACATTGTTAATAGTGATAGTAAATTAACTTCCCTACAAGATTTTTTATCGCCATTCTCATAATCATGTCAAAATGGGAAAATGCCAAATGTCCCAATATTTTCATTAGCTTTTTATGGCTATTATGTATTTGTATCTGTATGGGTAAATATAGAATCCTATTTAAGCTTTTAAACACGGAGGAGAGGACTGCAGTTGTTATGGGTGATGTTCCTGTAGCAGTCTTAAAAATGCCTACAGAATCTGTATACACAACTTTATCTGACAGTTTGTTCCAGTGTAAAACTGTTTCCACACAAAATGAAGGTTTGAACTATGGCTTATATAACTTGCTCAAATGAAAACAAGAATGTATCCCCAGTACACGAATGCCCCATCCGCAATATCATTTTCTATGTTCAGTGGACCATGAAAATGGGGGAAAATCTCTATTTTGGCATTAAAATAAGAAAGATCGTATCATAAGGAACATGTGTACTAAGTTTCAAAATGATTGGAACTTCATCAAAAACTACCTCGACCAAAAACTTTAACCTAAAGCAGAACAGACGGACGGATAAACCAACTGACGAACGAACTAACAGACAGACAGCCGCACATACCAGAAAACATACTGCCTATAAATGGGAGATAAAAAAATCTCTGGTAAAATCTTATGACAAATTTCATTTTTCTATTTGTTGAACAAATCAAGAAAATCTGTAAAGCATGTCCATTTTATTGTGGATCTTTGAAATATCCCCTAGTTGTACACCCACACTCAATTATCTGTTTATGTGTCCATATTAAAATAACAATATGATTCCTGTATATAAATGAATCTGTTCATCCATACAATATTTTTCCTGAAATGATTTCCCACCCCAAGATAATATTTTTCATATTTAGGGTTTTTTTTTAAGCTGGGACATATTTTTTATTTGAAGTTGAATATACAAAACAAATTCATTTGAGATATAGCACTTATAGATATCATATTCTTTAAATTAAACAAAAAGGCTATATGTTGTCTTATTTTTTTTATTCACGATTATACATGATACATATAGTTATAAACAAGGCAGAGATATTTTTAAAATATACCAACTGAGATGGAGCAAAAATCAAGATAAGTTAGAGAAATTTCCTGATGAGAAAGAAAAAGTCAAAATTAGGAATAAAATATTTCATATTAAAAAATTTAATTAACAGAAATAAAAATATCTACAACCTGTTGCTGGACATAGCACTAAATGTAGGAAGCTGCATGAAAATCTATATTGATCCTTAGAATTTTGTGAAATTTCATTTTTCACTTTTATTTGACAAACAAAATGTTAAAAATGTATAAATAACAGATGATTACAATATATACATTATTATTTGTGATGATTTCATTCAAATGCAATCAATGTTAAATAATAATTAAAATCTCTGTTTAGACAGATTAAGGCAAAAATTGATATAAATTTTGCTTCATGATTTTACAACATGCATGAACCAAAAAAAATTTCTTTTTTTTTCTGTGCAGATGCCCTGATGCCTTAATGCCCATTTTCATAGCAAGTTTCTTGTTTTGGGTTTAACAGTGTAGTTATATTAAAACAGCAAATCTGAATAAAATCTGGAATAGTACCTTTTTTCACTCTATTCAAAAGCAAGCAGTATATAAAATACTTGATTTATATTTATTCATTTAAGATGTAATTATTGTGTTTAGATAGAATATATCAGAGTTTTAAATTTTGGACCAAATTAATTTAAGAGTTCCTTTAATAAATGTGATATAGTACAAGCATACTACTATGAGCAAACAATATATTCCAAATAAATTCAATCTATTCTAACAATCAATTACATTGTATCATACACAACAATATTACACATATGTACATTATCACACTTTTACGTGTTCTGCACCAATAAAAATGTCTGCCTCTGACAAAATGTGTTTAGTCATGTCCTTCTCGCAAGGAGTTAATTTTAGCACAGATTTTCAAGGCTGGTCCTAATTTCATGCTCATAGTGGTCATCAAATGGTCTTCTTTAAGAAGCATTAAGGCTTGACCGTCAATCTCCTGGGATCTAAATTCTTCGGCATAAGGTCCACATCCTGGAAGTACTTTGATAAATTCATACACTTCAACAACCTGCAATTATAAAAAAGAAAATTAATTTTAAATAATTGTAAGGTAATAATTGACAGGATATTGAAGAAGATGGTTTCTATCTTTAAATATCTATCATAAAAATTTCACCAGAAAAAAAATGTACTATAAATAAATCATAAATTACAATGTAATTGCAATCTTGTTTGCTAAACTCCTGAATATGATGAATTAGATAATTTATATAAATCTGAAGTACTTCTCAGATAAACAAATCAGGCCTTGAAGGCATAAAACTTTTCTCAGTGCTCGGAGCACAAAAATCATGCTCGAAACATGAAATCCAGCAATTTGATTGGTTGATTTTCGAGTTTTGAGTACAAAAATCATGCTTGAAAGTTTTATGACCGTGAAGCCTAATCTTTCTCCACTGTGTATTATGTTGCTGCATTGAATCATATCAGCAGTGTAAGTACTTAGAGCTTACAATCAGTATCTGCCAACATTCTTTTTATTAGTTTTAAATGGTTATTGCCGATTCATATATTTTTCGTGGGTACCAATTTTCATGGATTAAGGAAAAGTTGCTTGTCTGATGATATTTAATTTCTTGGTTTTGCTGAAGTCTGCATACATGTCTATAGGAAATATAGGAAAATATTTGATTGAATGTTCTTTCATACACCTTTTGTAAATCCAATGATTGATATTAAAAGATGGATAATTGAAATTTAAAACTTTAGAGTACATTCTCCAAATCTTACCCCACTCTTCCCATTTCAATATATATCTATTGACAGTAGGACACTCTACACAAAGATCACATCGAAAAGTATAATAAAAGGGGCATTATTTAAAATGCAGTCAATGGTTTTTCCTCATCGATACTTACATTCCATTTAGATGGATGTGACTTTGGTATATCTGTTTCCATATCTGTTTCACTGTGTGTTTGTACTTGACGTGGGGGTGGGGGAGAGTCCGGGGTAGAGCTGCTGTCAGACAGAGATGAATTTGACATCTCCTCCTGGTCAAACTGGTTCTCTTTCATACCTATCTCTCCTGGAGTCTGTAATGAAAATAGAAAAAGAAATAACCATTAGATTGAATTACACAAAAGAAATGAGTCTTAGATTAAATTTCATAAACAAAATCACATGGCATTTAGGAGAATACAGTATATTTTTAAAAGATAAGATTGTTCATATTTGATTAGTCACAAACTTTCATCTTTTTTAAAATTGTTAATACATATAAATTCTACCACTGTATCAAGTGTGATACAATATTTATTCACTTGTGACAGTTAAATTTTTTAATTTGATACACGAGGCTTGCCAAGCATTTTAACTATTTAAAATTTAACTGTCGAGAGTGGATAAATATAGTATTGCACAAGATTTGATAGTGGAATCTATTTCTCCTGTTATTTACAGGCAATTTACAGACAATTTTTAATACTTCTTTACAAATGATCTGCAAAAAGATGTGTACTTTCTATGTGACATCATCAGACATGGTCACTGTTTTTAATGACATCACAATATGAATTTTAAATTTTACATCATAGTCAAATTTTGACCAACAAAGACCTGAGATCGAACCACAAGCTGATTAAATAAAAAAATAAACAAAAAGGTCAGAAAAAGGATAATTCAGCTAAGAATTAAAGAAAACATTTAAAACAATGAATAACTTTATGCTGTCAATAAAAATAAGTTTGTTTGTTTGTTTGTTTGTTTTACTCGCAACCTTTTTGTTTAGTGTTTAATATCACTTTTCAGCGCCACTGGCTATATCATGGAGGTCAGTGTTCAGAGTTTCCATCTTTAAATTATGCATTTACTTCATCTTAGTATCATATCTATATACTAAACCAATGCAACAATAGTAATAAGGTCAAGTGGGTAAACTTGTGTCATTAGTATTTAGCATAATCAATACCTTTGAGTTAGTATTATAAGATAATCTTCCACCTCGACCAGGCCTCCATCCCTTCCTTAGGTTTAATGGCTTCCCTCTTTTCCTCATATATCTGCCTCCTAGTGCTGAAATTATAAAGCAATACAGATCAAACCACAAAAAACAAGTGATGTAATAAACTGTTGATCATATTTTTTTGTATTTAAATTTTAATATATATATATATTAAGGAAACAGTTTATAGTAAATCACATTATTTTGGTGAATACCTTGTTCTGGTAGATTTAGAAGCATCATTTTTTTGGATAATTTTGTTGTTTCATTAATATAGGACAACAAATTCTAACAGATTTGTGACAATTAACCTTTGGGTTATTTTCAAACTGTTGAAAGTCAGAAATACAAATCACTTGAAAAATTAGTTGATAAACTTCATATGCTTCAGTTAAATGGTAAAATTTATCTGAATTGTATTGAACTCATTTGTTAATGTAAACAGATGAAAATGCATTTTTTAAATGGTTGTTTTTGTGCATTTTTTCATTCCAGAGAACTTGAGTGTCTCCTCCCCTAGTTTGGGTGAAGTCATATCTAAAGATTTAGGTTTCTTTAGTCATGTTAGTGGAATGTTACTGGTCTTCATGTCTTTTTTCTTTTGATCATGGTTTTGTCTGGTTTTTTTTTTTTTTACATTATAGATTTTGGTTGTTCCCTAGAGATCTTCTTCCTCCTGTATTACAGGCTTCAGATCACAATTAATTCCCTTTGCTCATGGTCTAGGAATGTAGTCCCTATAGTAAAAATAGGTGATTTCTTCCATAATTATTTTTTTTGCTTTTTCTGTGCAAAAGTGAGTGTTTCTTGGTTAATTTTGGTAGAATAGTGTTTGAACGAATTGTTCTGATACCCAAAACTCATATATTTAAAATTGAAAGTTGTAAATTGTCATCAGTTCAAAGGTCAAATTTTTGGTGTTTACTTTCTTTTTTTGTTGGTTAGGTGAACCCAATGGACATACCTGTCAAGTGACCCGTTTTCTGCGGGTGTGACCCAAGATTTTCACAATTCTGGGGAATCACCCGGAACACCCCCCGGGTCATTTAAATAACCCGGGAATTCTGAAAATGACCCGATTTCACCCGTATTTCTTAGCCTTGAGATTGATTTCATAAGTAATATTTCTTTGAAATATCGGCAAATTCGTAATTCTTCCATGAACAGGAAGATCATCTAGCTATTTAAACTGTCAAATTAAGTGACCCATTAAGTGCATGGCTTCACTTGACAGCTTTGGTGTCAAACACACTGTTAATTAACACCAATTACCTTAGCTTTAGGTTGTAAATAAATTGCATTATTAATGTGTAAACAAACATATTTCAACTAGACAGTTACTTCCCCTTATTTGTAACCATTCAAAATTATTCCTTATATTTACGTTTTATGGGTGAAAAAGATTAAATCATGAAAATATAAAATTTAAATACATATTGAAAAATAACCTTTCATTATTTTTAGACCTTTATACAATTTAAAAAAAAAATTGTAAAATATATTTTACATTTATACTTCCTTTAACTGTATTACTATATTTTATTATAGTCTAA
Source organism: Mytilus galloprovincialis (assembly GCF_965363235.1). NCBI lineage: Eukaryota > Metazoa > Mollusca > Bivalvia > Mytilida > Mytilidae > Mytilus > Mytilus galloprovincialis. Next base: position 37,304,587 of record NC_134850.1, on the reverse strand, counting down.
TTTCCTCATAAAGTAATTGTTGATAATTATAAAGGCTGCATAGCCAGTGTCTCAAACAATCAAATATCACCTCTTTTAAAAAGTAAATTCTAACAAATCTTTGCTAATTATAACAATAAGTAAAGAATGTAAGACTGTGATACACAAATCTATAAAATTCTTTGAAAGTTCAATGAAATAATAATTAATAGGGTTTGAAATGAATTAACCAAGTGAACATGCATTGATGTTTTGGTATCTTTGATATACATTATAAGAAAATGTAACATAAATACTGAAATTTAGCTCGAAAAAGTTCGTACGCGTTATGACCTGAGATTTGATGCTTCAATGCAGGTCATGACCTGCATTTTCATCGTCACAGGTTGACAGGTATGAATGGATGTGTATTGAGGTGTTACAGACGAAAGCACTGATGGATTTTTCTGGCATTGTAATATTTTCTTGAGAAAAGTATGATCTTCATGTGGAGCAAATGTCATTTTGTTAGAAGCAGTGTAACTTTTTTCATATGTCATTATTTTTACAAAGAATGTATAGGCAAATTAATTGTGTTCTGAGGCCTACATGTTTATCTTCTGAATTGTGAATCTCAATGTGTATTCCTGCCAAGTAAAATAAAAACATTCCAAACTTTCCCAATAGTACTTACGTGGGCGTCCAACAGTTCCACGACCTCTTTGTTTAAGCATAGATATTCTATGTGCGACATTGTAACGTTTAGCACAGATCATGGAACAGAACCTCTTTGACCTCTTACTGAATTTAGCCATCTGTTCTTCTGTTCCACAGAACTCACACTTTTCAAATACAGCAGGAGGCTCTACAACAGTTAAAAGATATCTAGTTCATATTTGTCTGAATAAACATGATAAATATAACCAGCAATGATGGAAAGGATAAACCATTTCTTATAAATGTGACTTAATATATCAATATTCTCTAATCTAACATTCAAATATTTGAACCTGCATTACTAGGGCTTCACAGGAAACTTGAAACCCACAAGAACAATCTTAATACCTTAACAAATTCCATTAAAATTAGAATCAAATTTATTGATTTTAAATGTATAGAATTGAATATTTCATAATGAAATTGTGTTAGTTATAATGCAGTGGCTTCATTTTATTTTCGTTAATTGAGCGGAAAATGTATTTTCATGGATCTTTAATTTCCTGGTTTTGCCAGACTGAATTCTAGACTACAGAAAATGCATCCTTTGTTAAACATTTAAAATTGTAGTTTACCTTTAGCAACAAAAAATCAAACAAAATGGTAAGCTTTGAAACAAAATGAATGCTTGAAAGTTTTTTTATGCATATGACGAGATTGCCTGTTTGGTGCCCTACCTTTATGTTCTACTTTCTTTGGTGATTGGACTGGACTACTGGACATTCCAGCAGATCCACTGTCTGTATCCATAGGTACCAGTCCAGGTTTGGGGGGAATAAATTCTGTCAACAAAGATGACCTTTGGACCTATAAAGAATAAAATGTAACCATTTATAATGAGTTGAGTTCAAACAAAAAAATAGAAGTGACTTCCATTTTTTTTTTTATATATTGTGATTTTAAGCACCTCTTTCATTCTTACTTATAAACTATATGTAAAAAGTAAATAGCTGAATTGAAAAATTATCTATCATAACATTTATGAAAATATGTAATACTTAGTAATTGGTAGTGTTGTATATGAACCATTTTGACTACACTAACTTGGAAAAGTGTGTTGATCCTCTTGTATAGGGTCTACTTAGACTATACTAACTTGGAAAGAGACAGACCACTCAGACTACACCTATCGGGAGAAGGATTTTTCCCCTCTTATTCATGGACCACTAAGACAACACTTACTGGGAAAGGTTTTGGTCCCTCTTTCTCACGGACCACTAAGACCTCACTTACTGGGAAAGGTTCTGGTCCTTCCTGTATAACAAATCCCTCTATTACATGGGTAAGAATGTGAGGTTTCACTATGGCCTTTTGTTTCTCTATAACAACATTGTCTTTTTTCTCAATGGAATCTGGCTTTTCCTGAAATACAGTAAGTTATTTTTCCATTTAATAATGAGACCACCTGAGCTTGTACTTTTGATTTTGTACTTTAATAAACATTTAAACTAAAGGAAAATTTAAAACTTCCATCTAATTATTTGACCATTTCATAAGAGATTTATACCATATGAAATTTCTTTCTTCATTGTTTTTTTTTATATATGCAATATGTTCTACATAACAATATCTTTATATTGTAGTAAGATATTCTTATCCTAAATACACTTCAAAAATTGTCTGCTGGACTAATATGAGTCTGTTTATCAAATATGCAGAACATATATTTTTAACTGATTCTTTTATTAAAAAAATTTGTAAGGGTTCCGCGGAACCCAGTGTCTCGCCTACTTTTGCTGTTAATCACACACTCATCAAAAATGATGAAAAAAATCAATAAAATTATTCCTCTCTATCCTATCTTTTGATTGTCAGAAGCTTCTGTCCAAGTTTGGTAAAAATCCAGGCTAGTTTAAGAATCTTAAAAATGTTTTAAATACTTTAACTGCAGACTGTATGTAATGTTAACTGGAAGAAAAACTAAGTCCATTTATAAGTAAAATACAGGAAAAATGGAATTTTATTTTTACAAAATTTACATCTGGATACTATCTTCTGATCATAAACAAGCTTCTGGCCAAGTTTCTTACAATTCCAGGATAGTTTAAGAAAGTTATTAAAATTTTAAAAACTTTAACCACAGAGCGAATGTAATGTTTCCTGGCAGAAAAACTAAGTCCATTTATAAGTAAAATACGGAAAAAATGGAATTTTATTTTTACAAAATTTACTTCTGGATACTATCTCCTGATCATAAACAAGCTTCTGGCCAAGTTTTGTACATTTCCAGGATTGTTTAAGAAAGTTTTTAAAATTTCAAAAACTTTAACCACAGAGTGAATATTTGTGGACGCCGCCGTCGACGACAACGACGGAATGTAGGATCGCTATGTCTCGCTTTTTCGACTAAAGTCGAAGGCTCGACAAAAAGGTTAGAGTATTTTGGGTAATTTTTGTGATAGCCTAATTTTTGCTTACAAAGATTTAACTGCCCAATTTAAACTCATAACCTCGAACAAACCTGACGCAAGGATAATCCAAAGATAGACTTCAACAATGAGTAAACCATATACTGTAAATACATAAATTATTGCGTGCATTTATTATTGCAATTTTGTCATTTTAAACTTAGTGCGATTTTAATTTTTACAATTTTGAGAAAATCATCTTAAATTCATATAAAATATTTAATAATGCGAGTTGAAATTATTGCGTTTACAACTATGTCGCAATAATAAAAACCTAACAATAATTTCTGAATTTACAGTAGTCAGCTAAAAAGGCCTCCCATAACAAAATGTGAAACAATTAGCCAAATATCTTTGATCTAAACTGTTTACCTTCTTGTCCTCATTCAATTTCTTCCCCATTTCAGCATTTATATTTTTCTTGGATGTCTCCACCTCGGAATCAGACTGGCTTTTAAGTAGAATAGCCTGGTTCATTTGATGAACAGGGGTGGCAGGTTTAGATTGACTAAGAGCACCAGTTGCTCTGGCCTGTGACAGAGCAGACGCCACCGTATTAGTTGATGCTGTTGCCATGGCAACAGGTGCTCCTTTACTCTGATTTCTGGGTCTGCCTCTGTTTGGGTTTTTGGGTAAGTTAGGGATGGAGATTCTTGGTCGCTGAGCCATTGTAGGGTTAATTCTGGCTGTAGCTGTTTTATTCAATGGTGTTATCATCGTCTTTCCAACCTGTGAACCAACAACCTGAAATGATTAGATCCTCTATTTATTAAAGGCAAACAGCAAGATAATTAAACAACAATGAAAGAAAACTACCAAAACACCAATCATTCTAAAAAACAAATTTATAATAACAAAATTAAAGAACAATTTAATAAGCTGTGTTTAAGGTAGCACTACAGTCAGAACTTTCTGACTCCAATCAACAGTCTTTAAAGATTAATTTCTCCAAAACTACTCAATGCATTTTTAAAATCTTTAACTCATTTTAAAGCTGAAATATAACTCTTTCTTAATCTATATATAAATTTATTTTTGGTTTGATTAATCTCAAAATATAGCTCATTAATTGCCAAAAAAGTGGTATTCCAACTTGGATGAAAATGGCACATTCATGTCAAATGGTAGTAAAAATTTGTTTTCATCCCTTTAATCAACCATATACAATCTCCAAAACCGTGTTTTAGATTTTTGATATATGCCTCCAGTAAGAAGATATATTGATTTAACTGCTGGGTACCAAACCTCATTTCACCTTTCATTTTTGGAGACCTATAAATTCATTTAGAAACAAATTATCCAAAAACTGGGACACGGTATTGTAGAAAATACACCCTTTAATCACATATATCAAGGTCAAGCCAAAGGGGGTACCCATAAAGTTTCTATTTTCATTTTTTCCTTACAATTCTCATCAAAAATTGTTCTGAGAAATGACCTAAAAACTGAATTTCCCCATTAGAACCCCTATAAAGTCAATATAAATACAAACATTCCACTGGGAACACCCCAGGAGTGTTCTGATACCATTACTATATCAATAGAGCCACACACTTTGTGTCTTTGATGCTCTAATGCTGTAAATTTTGCATTATATGTGAACTGTCCAACACTAACTAGGCATTTGGCGGGAGTTTGACGTCACAGATATGACCAACATCTGTGATGAAGTAATTAAATCTAGACAAAGCTCTCCGCCTCTTTCCAGACAGTCGAAGATAAGAGAATAACATGATCAACCAGCTGCATAATCAATGTTTAACATCATTGTTCTCTATATATAAAGAATAGTTTTTCATTTTAATTTTAAAAAAGAAATAAACTATGTCTGAAATTAGCTAGAACTTTAAAAGTGTGCATCAAAAAACATGTTCATAAAAAGATCAAGACCACCCTTTTCTTTAAAATACACTTTGCCACTTGCTTTTTTAATTTAATGGAACTGAAAAATTACACATAAACTGAAAATTATTTAAAATGCATAAAACTGTATTTAAATGTAGAAGACAAAAGAGAAGAAATTTATACAGGCAGTCAGAGGCTTTCAAAAATAGTTTCCCACTCTTTTCCATAGTATTTTTTTTTCATTTTTGGTAGATTTTTTCCCTTTAGTTTTTTTCTTTTTCTTTGTCCACTTCCATATATAAATTATTTTTGTTGCAAAACAATGAGATAAGACTACAATATTTATCTTGTGGTCAGAGATTTATAACAGCTGGACACTGGTATCAACAGATGATTGACATATTTGCCCCTCCCAAATGCCTATATATTTAGCTTAATTACCATGTGCTTTTATTTACATAAGTTCATTATCAATTTACTCCCTGTTGTGATATGATAATGACTTTGGGATTTTTACAAACTGTGCAGAATAATACTTACTTTAAAATCATGTGATAAAAAAAATATCTTCAAAAAATCATTGTTAGACTGTTGTGCTACCTTAATTAGAAAAAAAACCTACAAAGGTCCCACATATTCAGTGCTCTAGCTAGAAATCAAAAGGGGCAGGGTGCCAGTGGAGGGCAGGGCACTTTTTATGATAAGAAAGGGCACTGCTCATTTTTTTGTCTACGTTTCTGTGTGTATCACGAGTTAACGAATCTCTTTTTTTTTTTTTACTGTATATGTTGTGTTTTTTTTAAATAAAGATGCTTTTCAACTATAGTCTTTATTTCATTGTTTGTGTAGTTATGAATGGTATAGTACATCTTCATCAACATATTATGTTTTTACAGTTTAACTTCACTCTACCCAATATCAATGAAAATGTGGTGTTTTTTTTTATCTATATAGGAATTATAGCATATAAGACATCACTTTTACTAGAACACAAATGGAAGTTTTTAACGACCTTGACTGGCTATACAGCCCTTGCACGGTCGGCATTTTTTTACTAGAATTGAGAGCATTACTAATTTAACAATGTTTAGAACATGGATTGCTAAAAGTATAATTATCAAGTAGAAATTGCAATATATCTTTTTTAATATGTTCAAATACAGTTAAAATCTAAAAGGTAACATTATTATGTTATTATATATTCAATTGGTAATTTATTCCTTTTTTTTTTATACTAGATAATATTTTTAGAGCACAAATTTGTAATAAGCTAAAACAGGGGAAGTAACTCCAAAATCAATTTCCACCACATTTGAGTTAATTAAAAACTGTGCTTGTCGCTAACAAGTTGAGATGGAAGGCATTTCTGTAAAGGCATAGTTTTATTTTGATGACTTAAATTCAATTCTAAAGTCATGAAAGTCTTCATTTATACGCTCTTCCATTGTGATTTGGAGATCGAAAATGCTGACCCAAGCTAAACACACTCGCTGACACATTCATCAAAAGTATGACAAAAAGATACATTGTCCTAATTAAATTACCTAGTTATTAACACCTTTGAAGTCTTTATCATTGTAATTGATTGTAATGACATGATTAACCTGGGGGCAATCACACAGGTGTCATATAAGTAATTAACTTGGAGATCAGAAATCGATGAAACAAAATTTTACCAAAACGGCACAAGATAATTTTGGAAAAAGACGTCAGGGCAGAAGGGCGCGGATGAAGGCACCCAGGGCGCGGCTGAGGGCACCCAGGGCGCGGCGCACTTCTATTTTGGGCTAGCGAGACCACTGATATTAATATGTTATCTATATTTACTAATTAACATTTATTTTGGCCTAAAGATGTCTTTTTCAATGATTTGATCAAACACAATACAAAGCTTTATCAGTTACATTATACATGTCAAAGGTGTCTAAAATGAAGATCTCATAGTCTTGTTACATACATGTACATGTATAAACATACTTCTTTAATAAAATGAAAACATTTTTTGTCCACTAAGAATTGAAATCAATACAAAAATGTTGCAGAATATTTCTGTTAGTTAATACCTAAAGCTAAATGAAGAGTCTTTTCATACACATCCATTATTGTAAGATCATGGAAGACATTTTGAATAATTATTACCTGTTTGCCAATAACACCAGCTACTGTTGCCTTTCCCTGCAGACCTTGAATGGTATCAGTTTTACCATCCTTCACTTGTTGCCCGAGGTTCTGTATGCCTGTGATGATTCCCTGAGGCTGCAGGGGATTGGCTGCTCTGATAAATAACTGCTGTCCAGATAAGATAGCTTGTGATTGGCCAGTCCCTGACAACAATTGCTGGTTTGTAGCCAATGGAAATGCAGCTTGCTGCTGCAGATTGGCCATAGCTTGTAGCATTGCCTGATTTGTGTATAAAGGCTGAGAGTTTAGAATTTGTCCAGTACTAGAAACAACTTGAGGCTGGGAAAGTCTGAAAGCTCCTGCCTGTGATGTCAACATCTGCTGTCCATTGTTAGCAACAGCTACAGAAAAGGTCTGTCCTTTCTAAAAAAAAAAGAGTCCACAGATTTAATTAAACTTCAAAATGACTTATAAACATGAAGCATACACTAGATATTTTATGACTTACTGGGGATTTATTATTACTTTAGTGATAATTCAAGATCATTACCTGTGGTAGGTTTTTGTAAGTTATATTAAATATTAACCCCTTGGTTATGGCCTTTATCAAATTATCCTTCATTTGATGTATTTTGGTGTAAGATTTACATTCAAATTGGCAGTTTTTACATTTTCAGCATATCATTTTTCCATCTATAAGGAGACAATATTATCAGTCTAGAAATAAATGTTTCAGAGGTCACAATATCTTCTTGAGATATTATATCCTGTGTTGCAAAGAAAATATCTATGACACCTACATTATAAAGTTATGTGCTTTTTTAAAACTGATTTTCACTCATGTTCTTATTTATATTGTATCATCTGTTCATCAACTGATTGAGATGAAAAGGAAGGATTGCAAATGTAAAAAAAAGTTATTAAAACTCTGCCACATGTTAATGTGCCTGTCCAAAGTCAGAAGTAAGTTTCTCCTTAATTTTGTCTCAATGACTTTTTTCTTTCAAGAATGTTTTAACTACAGCAGATCTATGGTAGTCTATGTTACATTATGTTAAAAGCCTGCAACTTAGTATAGATCCTGATATTTTCACCAAATAAACCCTTAGAGAGGATTTCTATTTCTCCCCATTCAAAAATACACTCTAATGTTTATGTGTGTATATGTTTTTGTTAAGTTCAATGTGTCTATTGATAATGTAACAAGAATGTGTCCATAGTACACGGATGCCCCACTCGCACTATCATTTTCTATGTTTAGTGGACCATGAAATTGGGGTGAAAACTCTAATTTGGCATTTAAATTAGAAAGATCATATCATAGGGAACATATATACTAAGTTTCAAGTTGATTGGACTTCAAATTCATCAAAAACTACCTTGACCAAAAACTTTAACCTGAAATTTGCACTTTCATTTTCTATGTTCAGTGAACCGTGAAATTGGGGTAAAAACTCTAATTTGGCATTAAAATTAAAAAGATCATATCATAGGGAACATGTGTACTAAGTTTCAAGTTGATTGGACTTCAACTTCATCAAAAACTACCTTGACCAAAAACTTTAACCTGAAATTTACTTTCATTTTCTATGTTCAGTGAACTATGAAATTGGGGTAAAAACTCTAATTTGGCATTAAAATTAGTAAGATCATATCACAGGGAACATGCATACTAAGTTTCAAGTTGATTGGACTTCAACTCCATCAAAAACTACCTTGACCAAAAACTTTAACCTGAAACGGGACAGACGGATGAACAGACGGAAGGACAGATGGACTCACAGACCAGAAAATATAATGGCCCTCTACTATCGTATGTGGGGCATAACAATAACTTACTGAAGTTACAAAACCTTGATTATTTCCCACCTGGTTTGGTAAAACACCTGAAATACATAAAATATCAACTGTTTACCTTTTTAGCATGTTATGTATAAATTAACATAAAACACCCTGTCTGTAATTTTATTGGAATACAGATTTGATAACTAATTGTAAGACCTGACAATGTCAATGCCACACTAGTGTTCTATAAGGCTGTTTATGTCATTTTCCTAACAAAAGCAAATATCTATCTTTAGTTTGTTATTATATTTTGCAACTTTCTCTTTCCTTAATGACAAACACAATAGAAAATTACATTTCTAATTTTGAGATTAGAAACTAGAGGCTTTAAAGAGCCTGTGTCGCTCACCTTGGTCTATGAAGGACACAGATGGATTCATGACAAAATTGTGTTTGTAGAATCTTACTTGACTGAACTTTCTTGCTATTATAATTTTTTCTATCTTGGCACTTTAGATACAGAGGAAAACAACAACCAGTTGAAAATCTGAAAATTTCAGGGCAGATAGGTATTGACTTAAAAACAATTTAATCTCTATGTGATTTGCTCTAAATGCTACGGTTTCAGAGTTATAAGCCAAAACCTACATTTTACCCCTATGTTCTATTTTTAGCCATGGCAGCCATCTTATTTGGCTGGGTCAACGCACACATTTTTTGAACTAGATACCCTAATAATGATTGTGATTAAGTTTGGTTAAATTTGGCCCAGTAGTTCAAAGCAGAAGATTTTTGTAAAAGTTAACAACGACGATGGACGCCAAGTGATGAGAAAAGCTCACTTGGCCCTTTGGGCCAGGTGAGCTAAAAATAAATGTATAGAAATGTGCTAAAAATTAAGCATTACAAAATAAGATGATTATATATATTCAATTGTAAAGATAATTCATAAGTATGTTTAAAATATAAACTTTAAAACTTATATCTTTTAATAGATTCTCAGGTCATTCTCAGGTTTGTTTCAATTCTCAAAGTGTCGAGGTGTACTCTTTAAACATCTTTTTATTTTGAACTGAAAATATTTCAGTATAAATAAACTTATTTCTAGAGAAAAAAAATATTCCTTTATTTTCATTTTATTTGAACTATCCTAGCACAAAAACATGTTTCTGAAAATTTGTGGTTTTTATAAAAAAAGTCCACAGAATATCAATGTAATTTGTAGATATTTTCAATGGTGATTCATATTTATTTTCTGTTATACCTGGCTGGAGGATGGTTTGAATAATGACGCTTTGAACTGTTGTATTGTGCAATAGAACATTATACTTACTTAACTGTCCCAACACAATTGGTGTACCAGGCATTGCCTGGGTGGGCATGATGGGTTTGCCTGCTACTAGTGCAGTGGCCTGTGCCTGTACTGTGCCCGTAGTCTGACGACTCTTTGCCGTAACATTCTGAGCTACTGCATTGGTGACTAGATTCTGTACTGATGTGGCAAAGTTCATACTTAATTGCTGAAAACAGATTAATGGCTAATAACTAAGCAAATTAATATACCAGTATGTATTCTACAAGAGATTTGGGATATATAAATTCACCTTCACCACCAGCAAAAATATAAAGTCTAAATTAGGAGATTGAAGTAAAATCAATACTGAAATACTGAATGCAATTTTTTATTATTGTAAAGTGTTGCATAATTTGCATAAACAAAACATAGCAATTACTTCTGAATTTACAATTTACATTTGTCAATATTTGTTTTTTTGTGTATTGTTTTGCATTGTTTGTCATGTTTGTTGTGCCATAACACCACTGTGCCAGGTTATGGGGAGGGTTTAGTGCCTGCAGTCTAGTTTTACCCCCAGCACATTCTGTATGTGCTTGTCCATGTCAGGAGCCTGTAATTCAGTGGTTGTTGTTTGTTGCTGTGTAACATATTTGTTTTTGGTTCATTATATTGTACATAAATTACATTGTAGTTAGTTTTCTCGATTTCTTGTTTGAATTGATTTCATTTGTCATTTTGAGGCTTTTTATAGCTGACTATGCAGTATGGGCTTTCCTCATTGTAGAAGGCTGTACAGTAACCTATGGTTGTAAAGGAGTACATTGTAGGTCTGGTAAGGGCTAATTTTGGCCTCAACATTCAGGTTTATTTTATGATAGATTTTGGACACCTTTTAAAAACTTAAGTGTCTTCTTCAGTCTATTCAATTAGTTTATGTGAAAGATTTGAACTAATATACTCATTAAAGACGCTCAAATCCAAACTTGAATATGAAAAATCTATTAAATATGCCATAATATGTCACTTTTCAGATGATTTTTGTCAAAAATGAAAGTGGCTGCATCTGTGTTCATTCTCAACCTTTATATATGTGATGTATTATTATCAAATACAACTTACATTTAGATATTAAGAATAAACACAAATGTGGCTACTTTTACTGTAGACAGAAACCATCTAAAAATTAAAAAAATGCTAAAATTTTGGAGATTTCAGTAATTAACATGTAGCATGACTTACATGTAATGATGTGAGTGGCCGATAAATGTGCATTGTTCTGTCAAAAACAGCCCATATTATATAGCAGAAGTATTCTACTTCCAATTTATAGCTAAAAGTTTACATTTTAACAATTTTTGTAAAAGTGCTACTTTTTGGGGCCAAAAAGGGGCCTTACTGGGCCTACTCCTTTCTGAGACATTTGGTCTATTGTAGAGAGTTTTCTCATTGACAATCATACCACATCATCTTATCTATATCATATATTACTGTTTTTTATCAAATGTACCTGTGTAGGTGTAGTAGGACTGGGTGACATTAAGCCAGGACTGTTCATCCCACTAACAGATGATGGTCTGCCTTGCATGGCCATAGCCATACTCATATTTAACTGTTGTTGTGGTGTCATATTCATGTTCATAGCACTGGCCTGCATCGCAGCTGAGAAAAAAAGAAATAATTGAAAACTTTAAAATAGAAAAAACCAGATGCTCCGCAGGGCGTAGCTTTATACGACCGCAGAGGTTGAACCCTGAACAGTTGGGGCAAGTATGGACACAACATTCAAGCTGGATTCAGCTCTAAATTTGGATTGTGATTAAATAGTTGACACAGCATAGGTTTCTGACACAGAATGAATGTGTTCTAATGAACTTAAAATTTTTGTTTTCTCTTAGAGCAATTCACTATGTTGTTGAATATTAATCCTCTCAAAAAAATGTTTGAAGAAATTTTCTTTTTTATTTATGAAATTTCAAATGAGAAAAATTGAACCCAATTTTTTTAATCACATTCCCCTTTCCCTTATTCCAAAACTAATCTCAATTAAAATTTCTAATGGAGTTTGCAACAATAACTACTCATTTAAATACATCATAAAATATTAAGATGTAAAAAAACTGCTTGTTATCACTGAATGGTAAAGATTATTTTAATTTATCAGTTGGTAGTAAAAAGTGAATATACATTGTATATTGTATATAACAAAGATTTAAGTTGATTCTGGACAAAGAAAGATAACTCCAATTAAAAAAAATCTTGCTATTGCACAATATTTTGCAATTAGATATTTCTTGCTTACTATTCTGGACAAAGAAAGATAACTCTAATTAAAAAAAAATTTGCTATTTCACAATATTGTGCAATTAGATATTTCTTGCCATTGCGCAATACTGTGCAATTGAAAAGACTTGCTATTGCACAATACTTAATATAATAATTTTGGATCCTGATTTGGACCAACTTGAAAACTGGGCCCATAATAAAAAATCTAAGTACATTTTTGGATTCAGCATATCAAAGAACCCCAAGATTTCAATTTTTGTTAAAATCAGACTAAGTTTAATTTTGGACCCTTTGGACTTTAGTGTAGACCAATTTGAAAACAGGACCAAAAAAGAAGAATCTACAAACACAGTTAGATTTGGTATATCAAAGAACCCCATTTATTCAATTTTTGATGAAATCAAACAAAGTTTAATTTTTGACCCCGATTTGGACCAACTTGAAAACTGGGCCAATAATCAAGAATCTAAGTACATTTTTAGATTCAGCATATCAAAGAACCTAACTGATTCATTTTTTGTCAAAATCAAACTAAGTTTAATTTTGGACCCTTTGGACCTTAATGTAGACCAATTTGAAAAGGGGATCAAAGGTTAAGAATCTACATACACAGTCATGACAGTTAGAATCGGCATATCAAAGAACCCCAATTATTCAATTTTGATGAAATCAAACAAAGTTTAATTTTGGACCCTTTGGGCCCCTTATTCTGTTGGGACCAAAACTCCCAAAATCAATACCAACCTTCCTTTTATGGTCATAAACCTTGTGTTTAAATTTCATAGATTTCTATTTACTTATACTAATGTCATGGTGCGAAAACCAAGAAAAATGCTTATTTGGGTCCCTTTATGGCCCCTAATTCCTAAACTGTTGGGACCTTAACTCCCAAAATCAATACCAACCTTCCTTTTGTAGTCATTAACATTGTGTTTAAATTTCATTGATTTCTATTTACTTAAACTAAAGTTATTGTGCGAAAACCAAGAATAATGCTTATTTGGGCCCTTTTTTGGCCCCTAATTCCTAAACTGTTGAAACCAAAACTCCCAAAATCAATCCCAACCGTTCTTTTGTGGTCATAAACCTTGTGTCAAAATTTCATAGATTTCTATTAACTTTAACTAAAGTTATAGTGCGAAAACCAAGAAAATGCTTATTTGGGCCCTTTTTGGCCCCTAATTCCTAAAATGTTGGGACCAAAACTCCCAAAATCAATACCAACCTTCCTTTTGTGGTCATAAACCTTGTGTTAAAATTTCATAGATTTCCATTCACTTTTACTAAAGTTAGAGTGCGAAAACTAAAAGTATTCGGACGCAGGACGACGACGACGACGACGACGACGACGACGACGCCGACGCCAACGTGATAGCAATATACGACGAAAAATTTTTCAAATTTTGCGGTCGTATAAAAATTAAATAAATATTACAATACTGCAGAAGACTGTTGCTTTAAAGTACTCTTTAATAACTGAAGAGTCTGGCTTTGATTAATGATGAAATTCTACACAATACTTATCCAGATTTGAGTCTACTTTGAATCTTTACTTCTGAAAATTCATTAAATTATTGCGATGTTTTTATTATTGCGACAAATGTGATAGGGTTATAATTGCAGTAATATAAACTGGCAATTTGAAATATTTTATATGAATTTAACAGGATTTTTCTCAATATCGCAAAATATAAATCGCATTTTAGTCTAAAATGACAAAATTGCAACAATAAATGCACACAATAATTTCTGAATTTACAGTATTCAATAAGTTCAAAACATAGTATTTAATTCTATACACTTTAAAAAATGCCATTCTGTTGACATTAACCATCATCTTATAAATGTGAAATATTACATAGAGCTCGACAAGTTCATTGACTTTCACTGGCCTGAAACAACAAGATTAAAATGTAAAGTATATCTTTTGGATGCTGTTTGAAGAAATTTCACCAAAAAAAAAATTTTTTCAAGGAATCATGGGACACAGAGCAGTGATCATTTAATTAGATTTAGATGTGTCACATCTGTGTGTCTTAATGTCACAAATGTACATTTATATGTTATGTTTAGTTGCAATACACCTTATGGCTATTTGTCCGCCATTACTGGACACCGCAAAAGTTCCCCTAAAATTTTGACATCACAATACAAAATATCTGATGTAACAATGGAAAAGTGATTGTTGTATGAAGTCAATAGTTCAAGCCGCGCAGACTCTTGGTTCAACTGGCACAGATTTCCAAATGGCGACAAGGTTTATACTACTTGTAGGTACATTGACAAACATACCTTGCATTGCATTTTGTAACATGATCTGTTGTTGATTGTAAGGAAACTGTGATATCTGATATGGTGGGCTGTGTAACTGGGGGATAACCTGAACTTGTGGGATACCAGGAGTACGGAGACCAGTAGTCATTGTAGTGGCTTGTGTAAACTGATTTCCTGTCTGTATCAAGTTGGGTGTACCACAACTGGTAGCCTGCATCTGTCCTTGTTGAACCTGTTGTAAATTTTGTATCGTTTGCTGCTGTGTTACTTGTTGAGGCTGTATCTGTTGATGCTGTACTTGTTGTTGTTGTTGCGGCTGTGGTTGTTGTGATGGTTGTGTTGTCTGTTGAACTTGCTGTACTTGATGGACCTGTTTACGATTCAGAAAATATTTGAAAAAAAGCAATATTTTTGTTATTGTTATATTTGACACTGTTTCCCCACAACAAATTCAAAAATCTGGTTCTTTGACTGGTACAAAATAGTCAAGTTTCAGAAAATGTAATTAAGCCTACTAGACATATTTTTTTAACTTTTTTTGTTATAACCTCCTTGATATTTGTAAATATAAGCATTCAAAGAGTGTATTTTAGTTGTTTTTGTTAATTGATGTGGTTCTCTGTTTTTTTTTTTATACAGATTAGACTGTTGGTTTTCCTGTTTGAATGGTTTTACACTAGTCATTTTTGGGACCTTTATAACTTGCTATTAGGGATCAAACAAGGATCAATGTTAGAGGCTGTACTTTAGCCTATAATGGTTTACTTTTTTAGAATTGTGACTTTAATAGATGGAGAGTTATCTCATTGGCACTCATACCACATCTCCTTATAGCTATTTGAAAAGAATTAAAATATCGTCCTATTTCAATTTTGACTTTTAGTGCAAAAAATCGTCTATAAGTAGGTCTATATATATATTCATAACATTAGAATTAAATGCATGTTAATGATAAATGGTAAGTACATGTACTGTGGATTCATTATTATTAGCTGAATACCAATTTTTGTGGGTTTCGTGGGTACAGGTCAACCACAAATTTAAATGTTCAACCAATTACAAATTTTCTAAAGGCTTTGTACACATAAATCGGCAAAACCACGAAATCTAATAATCACGAAAATTCAAGTTTTCCTCAATCCACAAAAATTGATACCCATAAAATAAATGAAACAATATGTTCTTCTTAAGTAGCTATATACAGTGATCACAAGTTTGAAATTATATTTCAATTTTTAAATTAACTATTTATAAGTGCTAAAATAAGTAAACATGTATATAATCCATATATATATAGAGGAAGAGCAAGAAATTGTTAAAACAGAAAATACCTGTTGCTGAAGAGTTTGGTGTTGTAGTTGTTGAGTTGGTTGCTGGACATTCTGAGCTGGAGTCTGTGGTTGCACTGTCTGAGACTGAGTCGTTACATTGGTTGCTGCTGGTTGTGACACTGCAGGTGGTTGTTGCTGTTGTTGGTTTGGTTGAGACTGTTGTGGGGTCTGGGACTGTGACGGCTGACCCTGTTGTTCAGTCATATTGACTCCAGATCTGTGGAAAGAAGTATATCTCTTTAAAAAATTAGAAATTAAGTTAGTATTATTTCATTAAAATATATACCTAGGTAAAAATAGCAGTAACTCTTTACTTTCATATGGGGTTTTTTACCAGACAAATAAATAAAAACAATTACACACAAATGTTTACTCCTGAAATCTTATTCACAGTTATAATTTAATCCTGAAACCAAATTTAGTAACATTATAAAGTTCAGTTGTAAGTAAATTAATATACAGGTTCCTATTTCTTTAATAGTATAAAAGTTTGAACCTAAGCTTTGCTGGAGTACTGACACAAATGTATGTGAAAAATTGATGTTCACATTGAATTGGCTGTTGAAGATAATATATTAATTACAATTCTCAATGCCTTGTGTTTTATAGTTAAGGATTAAAATAAGAAAGGTAGGATAAGTCCTATGGAACAGATTAGTCAAGCCTCATGATAAGGTAGGGATAAGTCCTATGGAACAGATTAGTCAAGCCTCATGATAAGGTAGGGATAAGTCCTATGGAACAGATTAGTCAAGCCTCATGATAATGTTTACAGTGGAGACATGATACAATTTTTTTACAGATACATTCTAAATTTTAAAAAATGTCAGCTGTTGCACACAGGATAATTGCTGATGTTGGAAGTAGCTTCCATTTAACCGTTGTGTGTGGATAAATGAAAAGTTGTTTATAGTGGTTGGTATGTTTATGTCTTGTACTGCTGTCTGATGAAATAAAAAAAGAAATAAGTAGATCTTATTAAGAATAGATTGCTTAATGTTTGTGTATAACAATAGTTTTATAGAAACATTTACCAACAAGAACATACCTTTCTCCAAAAATTTGAATATCTTATTGCCAAAAAGTAAAACTAAAACAAACATTCACAATACACTTAAATTAAAAACTGGAAGAAGCTTGTAGCAATTGCCTGAATCCGGGTCCGTCCGCCCTGATTCTGGTTCGCCCTAGTTTCTGTTCGCCCTAATACCTGTTCGCCCCGAGTCCGTTCGCCCTGAGTCCGTTCGCCCTGCTTTTATTTTTTAGTAGTGTTGCGTTGTGTGTATATAATTGAATGTGTTGAAGTCAGTCTACAATTTCGTTGAATATTTACGGAATTTCAGCACTACATTGTATTTTTAAATAATTACATTAGATGTATGTTTCATTATAATATTTTATTCTGATTGGCTAACTGCACATCACGTGTTATTCCGTAAGCAGTTGCAATGCTCAATACAACTTTTCACTCATGATAACACGTGCTCCAACAATAAAGTGCACAGGTGAATTAAATAATAAAATATATAAAATTCGTGCTTTCATGATCATAGCTAAAAAATGTAATTATAAGTATTGAATGCTTCTTTTTGTAACTTTATAGGGTTGTAAAAGCGTTGACCGTGCGTACATTTTTAGAATGAAGCGCTTCCGCGCTTCATACAAAATGTACTTCGGTCAACGCTTTTACACCCCAATAAATTTACAAAAAGAAGCATTCAATTCTTAAATGTAAAACAACTGAAGACTAAGTGAATTCAAAGACTACAAAGTATTTGACATAAAACAACTAAAGACTAACATGACTAAGTTATTTATATATATCAGTGTTTTAACCCATCCTTTTTTTTATTTTTTATATTTCAAACTGAATTTTACCATGGATCCAAGCTGACTATTTTATTTGAGAAAAATGTTATTCTCATTATTAATCCATCAAAGACAATTTATATAACAATCAGTGATATCAAGGATGTGTATAGTAAGATACTGTACTATCGAATCCTTGGTGATATCAAAGGTTTCAAATGACACCTAATCAGCAATCAAAATTCAATCAACATTAATTAAAAGTAATTATAAAATAAAGTGTAACAATGCAGCCAAGAATTTTATTTAATTAATATAAATTTGGCAAATATTCTATGTAACATATACATATCATAAATGAATATAGGGCGAACGAACCCAGGGCGAACGGACTATCAGGGTGAACAAACTCAGTGCGAACGAACCTAGGGCGAACATGCAATCAGGGCGAACGATCCCGATACCCAATTGCCTCATAACTGTTTTTATGTTATATTGTGTCTTTTTGGTTAGCTGAAAAACATATTTTTATTCTAATTCATGCATGTTGCTCAGCCAGGGTTGGATAGGTTCGGTATATAAAATTTCAGCTGGTCACAGGAATCAGAAATTCTATTAATAAAATCTAGAAATAATAAGGACAATTATCACAGTAGAGCTTCTAATAGTAATAGTAGTACGAGAAACTCGACTTTAATATTAAAATTATTTAAACTTTTATTGATAGAATTTACGATTCCAGACTATGCGAATGAATTTTATTTTTACAGGACATTCGGTCTGGTAAGCATCCTAGCTTTACCAGACCGAATGAAATTTTACCAGACCAATTTTTTTTTACATCTAATTGTATATTATCCGACAAAAAACAACAAACATATGTATGACTTTGTTGTGCCCTACTCCTCCCCGAAATGCAAAAATTAAAACAAAATGATGTAACAAGAGGGGATATTGTTATGAAAGTTGTGCACAATTGTTTGAATGCATTTCAGTGAAGAGTAATGTCCCATTTTATTGGATTTTGACAATGTTTGTGAACTAAACATAATTTAGAGTTTCTGTATAAAATATTATTTCCTGTTTCTTCTTTCTTTTTCATATATCTTTTGGTTTTCAATTCTTGTGGTTATATTTCATAGCTAAATTTTGTGATCTGCTTGGATTTTTATTCATTTATTGTATTTAAATCGGCAAACCCGGAATTATCCTTATCCGTTCCCAGAATCTGATCCGGTTTTATTTACATTTCCGGTTGTGCCAATGATGGCATCCATTGTTGTTTTTGACAGTCAGATATGTTTTTACCCGGATTTACACATTACTGGTTGTCGATGTTCGGCATAAAGCTAGCGGTTGAACAAAACAAACATCGCTGTGGTGAATAATAAAGATGAAAATGAATTTGAGATCGTTTGGCAATTTTGCTAGAATGTTCCATAAAAAAAAACACCGGACATTCGGACCGGAATTCAACAAAATTTTACCAGACCGATCCATTATTCACCGGATTTGTCCGACGGTCCGACGTATTTCGCATAGTCTGCGATTCCTGTGAGCAGCCAGGTATAACTGGATAGAAAATTATCTCCTTATATTATATTTTGTCATGATATGTTGACATCTCACTTATTAATTTTGGTATACAGCAATTTGAAACTTTGCCAACGATTATTCAGTTAAAATGCTGTTAAATACTTGTATTTTAATTTTTCTGTGAAAAATATACTCATGAAAAGAAATTGAAATATTTTTGTATATTTTCTTTTAGTTTTTAATTTTATACCCTGTAAATTTTTGACTGCACTTCAACTCGTTTGTGAAGAAACTCAAATTTCACTTTCAAAGGATCTAACTATTTAGCTTCATTAACCTTATATGGCACAATCGAGCTATATAAGCTAAATTCAAGATTTTATAAACCTGCTGAAAAGCAATATTGTTTGAAGTGTTATATAAAGATTTCAGCAGCTTTCCTTTAGTGCATGTTGATATCTATAGGGTCAATATTGTCTTACGTTGTGTATTAATTCATTTATCGACTGACATTTATATCTTTCGTCGAGTAACATTCAATGTTTGCAAACAAAGAGGTCTAGACAAAAGTCGCCATATTGGAAGTGTAAACCGGAAGTATAGTTAGTGGCAAGTACGGCAAGTACGAGGAGAGTATCATTTAAAATATTATTTTTAAAAAATCCTTGTTTTTATATGACAAGGACTTGTATAGTATATGATAACAAACAAATTGATTTTTTTTCAACATAAAAGTTATTTTTTGTAATATTATTCAAACCTTTTTACTGTAGGCCTACGGCCCAAACTGCATGAAATATTTGCCACTGGACGTCAAGCAACATCCAATCAATCCTTTAAAGGTTATGATGCACTGAGACAAAAAGAAATACTTTGAGATTCCACACAGTTTTTTTTACCACCAGCTCAAGAAAATAAAATAAGGGTAACCATAAATTACTGCTTTATTAAATGCAAAATTATCCCGGCGGCGGCTGTAAGTGATGCTGGGATACAATGCTTTTAAATCATACCAACTTTTACATTATTTATTTATCAAAGTAACACAAGTTGCAACTGCAAAAATTTATAACTTTGAAAATAAAACACTCAAAATGAGTTTTTTTATTGTTTTTTTTAAAGAACTCCGCCGGGCCAGTTTCTTTTGTTAAATTCCAACAGTCATATTATATATATGCGTATCGATCAAAACTGCAAATATCAAAAATGATCAGCAATGCAGGATCTATCTTATAGTGTATTTTAATCATTTTTCAGTATGAAATTTACCGTGTTATAAACATAACAATAATGCAAGAGAAAAACAGTTAATAGCAAAAAGATAAGTAATGACTGCTTAATGGCAGTGGCGGATCAAGAACTTTTTTTTATCTTTTTATAATGGGGGGGGGGGGGGGGGCAACTGACTGCAAAAGAAGGGTCCGCTACAGTCATGATTCAGCCTCTATTCCCTATATTATCAACAACATTTTCCCCACGAAAGGTGAGGCCCGGGCTCCCCACATGACCCCTTCGATCCGCATGTGAAGGAGAAGTTAGGCTTTAATTTCGATTTTTGGGCAGGATGACTTTGAAGCCTGCTATCGATCCTGTTTTATTTTACGTAGATATCTATATTGTTAATTCGTTATCCTTCTTCTTCTGGTGTAAAAATTCCTTATATGCCTGAACGAATGACGAATCGTTTGTTGCACACTGGCCATTTGATCGCTTAACAAATAAGTTTTATTCACATGTTTTTCACATTCCAATATGACAAATCATGAGACGATATTTATTTTCATATTGTTAAGTTTTGATCTTTTTCTTTATGGTTATGTTCAGCTAGAATGTTATATTCTTGTATAGAATGTGCATTTCTCAGGATATTAAATAAGGGGTACGATTTCCTATAATGCATCTATCCAACAGAGTCCAAATTAAGTACATGTATCTAACCAATTCTATTTTACCGTAAAGCCTTATCAATGAGAAAAAAACATACAACAAAGATTTCAAATTAGTTAGTGATGCAACTGCTTATATGACGCGTCGGGTTTTAAAAATGTAAGATTTCAATGACTAAAAATCGTTTAAAAAAGGAATTTATTTTTTTCAGGGGCGGATTAAACCATTTTTAAAAGGGTGTTCCGACCCAGGATAAACGGGGGGCTTCAATCATAGCATATGACCCCATTCAAACCCACTGGATTCCCCACACTGAGCTGCATGTGGCAGATCTTTGACAAAGTTTAATAATGTTCTAAAATTTATTCCAAATTGATGGAGATCGTTTTTTTTTTTTTTTAATTTCAACTTTAAAGACATCGGACAATTTGAAGATAGAGCTCAGTGATATTAATTATACACGTATAGACATCTGTATAAAAATAAGATGTGATATGACCGCAAATGAGAAAATGCTTCATCAGAGACCAAAAAGCCGTACGTAGAAGTAAGCAACTATAAGTCACTGTACGGCCTTCAACAATGAGCAAAAACGATACGAGTATAAAAAATATTAAATGATAGAGTAATAGTATAGTTGAAGTGTGCTTTATTCTGTTTTTGAGGGTACATATTTATCTAACCCCTCTTATGGCATTTTTTTTTGGCAGCTACTATCAATACGTACTCACGGCTTTTTCTGAAACAATAGTATAACATCACAAAACATTAAACATGTTTTTTAATATCTCAACCCTCCTCCTATACCTCTGGCCAATGTAGAAAAAACAAACCCACAACAATACGCAGAGTAAAACTCAGTTTAAGAGATGTCCGAGTCCGATGTCAGAATAGGAAACAAAATAAAATAAATAAAATGACAATAATACATAAATAACAACAGACTACTACAGTTATTGACATGCCAGCTCCAGACATCAATTAAACTGATTGAAAGAATATTTCTTCATCATATGATCCCTCCTGTTAGGGGTTTAGTATTATACCATCATAAAATATATGAGAAGAACATAACCCGTGTCATGCCAACAACTGGTTTTAGAATAAATGTGTTTAATTCCGATGGAAAGACCCTATAAGCGAATTAATATCATTTGCGGTCATATCACATCTTTATACACCATTTTTTTTATAACTATAACTATTGCATCTTTTGGCTTAAATATTAACGGGAGGTAGAAGCAGAGCCTTCAAGAGTCACGCGATTTGTTACATTTGGAATTTACGCCGACATTTTAGTGGCATTCTTTTATATTGTTTAAGACCATGTGTTGACCTCTAGAGCCAGTAGAGGTCTATGGGTTGCTGCCACTCACTTATCTACATCCCACATCTATTTTTATACAATATCCAACATACCCTCTTTTTCAAAGGCAGTCAATAAAATTTCTCGACCTTCATCTTAATCTATACTTTACTAAACCTAAGCTAGAATAGATAATGGAAACGGGGAATGGGTCAAAGAGACAACGCCCCGAACAAAGCAGAAACCAGCTCGAGGTCACCAATGGATCTTCAATGAAAGAGAACAAAAATCGCACATCTGGATACGGTTTCAGTTGGCCCCTAAACAAAAATGTATATAGTTTAGCGAAATGGACGCCACACTAAGCTCCCAAACATTACAAATGAATCAAAATGTAAGAAAATACACCAGACTTATAAAGAACAAAGGTTCCTGACTTGAGTCAGACACAAACATGCGCGGTAGTTAAACATGTTCAGTGGGATCTCAACCCTCTCCCTATACCTCAAGGTAAAGTGGAATAAACAAACACACACCAAAACGCACATTAGAACTCAGTTTAAAAGAAGCCAGTCCTATGTAAGAATAAGTGATATATATAAATATATAAATAGTGAATAAATAAAACTAAGCAAAATGACAATGATAAACATAAATTATACAAGTTGATTTGTTCTCGACCTGAATATGGATGAAATATTTTCCACAGGATATGACATACAGCTTTCCACAAATCAGTATTTATAAAATTATGTGCTTTTGATGTATTGGTGTTCATTGTATGTTCTTTGTTTTTCAAGTTATTCCGCTGTATTGGTTTACATTGTTTGTTCTTCCACTGTATTGGTTTACATTGTTTGTTCTTCCACTGTATTGGTTTACATTGTTTGTTCTTCCACTGTATTGGTTTACATTGTTTGTTTTTCCACTGTATTGGTTTTCATTGTATGTTATTCCACTGTATGGATTTTCTTTGTATGTTATTCCACTGTATGGATTTTCTTTGTATGTTATTCCACTGTATTGGTTTTCATTGTATGTTCTTCCACTGTATTGGTTTACATTGTTTGTTCTTCCACTGTATTGGTTTACATTGTTTGTTCTTCCACTGTATTGGTTTACATTGTTTGTTCTTCCACTGTATTGGTTTACATTGTTTGTTTTTCCACTGTATGGATTTTCTTTGTATGTTATTCCACTGTATTGGTTTTCATTGTATGTTCTTCCACTGTATTGGTTTACATTGTTTGTTCTTCCACTGTATTGGTTTACATTGTTTGTTCTTCCACTGTATTGGTTTACATTGTTTGTTCTTCCACTGTATTGGTTTACATTGTTTGTTTTTCCACTGTATTGGTTTTCATTGTATGTTATTCCACTGTATGGATTTTCTTTGTATGTTATTCCACTGTATGGATTTTCTTTGTATGTTATTCAACTGTATTGGTTTTCATTGTATGTTCTTCCATTGTATTGGTTTTCATTGTATGTTCTTCCACTGAATTGGTTTTTATTGTATGTTCTTCCACTGTATTGGTTTTCATTGTATGTCCTTCCACTGTATCGGCTTTCTTTGTATGTTCGTCCACCGAATTGGTCGTCATTGTATGTTCTTTGCATTATATGTTATTCCACTGTATTGGTTTTCATTGTATATTCTTTATATTTCATGTTATTCCACTGTATTGGTGTTTATTGTATGATCTTCGCATTTTGTGTTATTCCACTGTATTGGTTTTCATTGCATGTTCTTTGTATTCTAAGTTATTCCACTGTATTGGTGTTTATTGCATGTTCTTTGTATTCTGAGTTATTCCACTGTATTGGTGTTTATTGCATGTTCTTTGTATTCTGAGTTATTCCACTGTATTGATGTTCATTGCATGTTCTTTGTTTTTCAAGTTATTCCACTGTATTGGTGTTTATTGCACGTTCTTTGTATTCTGAGTTATTCCACTGTATTGATGTTCATTGCATGTTCTTTGTTTTCTAAGTTATTCCACTGTATTGATGTTCATTGCATGTTCTTTGTATTCTGAGTTATTCCACTGTATTGATGTTCATTGCATGTTCTTTGTATTCTAAGTTATTCCACTGTATTGATGTTCATTGCATGTTCTTTGTTTTTCAAGTTATTCCACTGTATTGGTGTTTATTGCACGTTCTTTGTATTTTGAGTTATTCCACTGTATTGATGTTCATTGCATGTTCTTTGTATTCTAAGTTAGTCCACAGTATTGATGTTCATTGCATGTTCTTTGTATTCTGAGTTATTCCACTGTATTGATGTTCATTGCATGTTCTTTGTATTCTAAGTTATTCCACTGTATTGATGTTCATTGCATGTTCTTTGTATTCTAAGTTATTCCACTGTATTGGTGTTTATTGCATGTTCTTTGTATTCTGAGTTATTCCACTGTATTGCTGATTATTGCACGTTCTTTGTATTCTGAGTTATTCCACTGTATTGATGTTCATTGCATGTTCTTTGTATTCTAAGTTATTCCACTGTATTGATGTTCATTGCATGTTCTTTGTTTTTCAAGTTATTCCACTGTATTGATGTTCATTGCATGTTCTTTGTATTCTAAGTTATTCCACTGTATTGATGTTCATTGCATGTTCTTTGTATTCTAAGTTATTCCACTGTATTGATGTTCATTGCATGTTCTTTGTTTTTCAAGTTATTCCACTGTATTGATGTTCATTGCATGTTCTTTGTTTTTCAAGTTATTCCACTGTATTGGTGTTTATTGCACGTTCTTTGTATTCTGAGTTATTCCACTGTATTGATGTTCATTGCATGTTCTTTGTTTTCTAAGTTATTCCACTGTATTGATGTTCATTGCATGTTCTTTGTATTCTGAGTTATTCCACTGTATTGATGTTCATTGCATGTTCTTTGTATTCTAAGTTATTCCACTGTATTGATGTTCATTGCATGTTCTTTGTATTCTAAGTTATTCCACTGTATTGGTGTTTATTGCACGTTCTTTGTATTCTGAGTTATTCCACTGTATTGATGTTCATTGCATGTTCTTTGTATTCTGAGTTATTCCACTGTATTGATGTTCATTGCATGTTCTTTGTTTTTCAAGTTATTCTACTGTATTGATGTTCATTGCATGTTCTTTGTATTCTGAGTTATTCCACTGTATTGATGTTCATTGCATGTTCTTTGTATTCTGAGTTATTCCACTGTATTGATGTTCATTGCATGTTCTTTGTTTTTCAAGTTATTCCACTGTATTGATGTTCATTGCATGTTCTTTGTATTCTAAGTTATTCCACTGTATTGATGTTCATTGCATGTTCTTTGTTTTTCAAGTTATTCTACTGTATTGATGTTCATTGCATGTTCTTTGTATTCTAAGTTATTCCACTGTATTGATGTTCATTGCATGTTCTTTGTTTTTCAAGTTATTCTACTGTATTGATGTTCATTGCATGTTCTTTGTATTCTGAGTTATTCCACTGTATTGATGTTCATTGCATGTTCTTTGTATTCTGAGTTATTCCACTGTATTGATGTTCATTGCATGTTCTTTGTATTCTGAGTTATTCCACTGTATTGATGTTCATTGCATGTTCTTTGTTTTTCAAGTTATTCTACTGTATTGATGTTAATTCTATGCTCTTTGTATTATACAATTACTGTCTTTTGATGAGGTAAATATGCAGTTTTATTGACTTTTGAAAAAATGATATTCACTGAGGCCGATGGCCGAAGTGAATATCAGTTTTTCAAAAGTCAATTAAACCCCATATTTACTGAAACAAAAGACAGTAATTGTTTTATTCCATATTCCGAGGGAAGAAAATCATGTATTTAATGTCAAACATATATCAAAACAAATTGTACATGAAACATTTTACCATAACGTTGCATGAAAAAGCGCGTGACGTTTAGCGCGGTGAATAACACTTCCTCAGGTGAATATGCTTTTTTTTTTTTAAATCCAATTCATATAGAGAAACCTACTAAATAATACCAATATGGAATAATCTAAGTTATTCTACAGCATTGATGTTAATTGTATGTTCTATGTACTTTTAGTTATTAAACTTTATTATGTTCCTTGTTTGTTTGATGTTTATTTCTTACTCCACTATATTGATGATCAATTTATGTTCTATGTTCTTTAAGTTATTTCAATGTATGTTCTATGTTCTAAGTTATTTCAATGTATGTTCTATGTTCTTTAAGTTATTTCAATGTATGTTCTATGTTCTAAGTTATTTCAATGTATGTTCTATGTTCTTTAAGTTATTACAATGTATGTTCTATGTTCTTTAAGTTATTACAATGTATGTTCTATGTTCTAAGTTATTTCAATGTATGTTCTATGTTCTTTAAGTTATTACAATGTATGTTCTATTTTCTTTAAGTTATTACAATGTATGTTCTATGTTCTTTAAGTTATTTCAATGTATGTTCTATGTTCTAAGTTATTTCAATGTGTTCTATGTTCTTTAAGTTATTACAATGCATGTTCTATGTTCTTTAAGTTATTACAATGTATGTTCTATGTTCTTTAAGTTATTTCAATGTATGTTTTTTTATTAAGTTTTTTACTGTATTGGTGTTCATTGTATGTTCTAGTTATTCCACTGTACGGGTTTTCATTTTGTGTTCTTTGTATTTCTAATTATTCCACTGTCATGACTGTTGTTATTCTCCCTATATTGATGTTAATTTTATGTTCTATATACCTTAAGTTATTCCACTGTAATGATATGCTCATTCAATCATTTGTGATATTTTACAATTTGATTTTAGAATTAGAAGCTATGGTTTAATTGCCAAGGGAGACAATCAGCAAAAGACCAAATACCAAAGGACAAGGATGTAAACAACTTCAATATTTGTGAAGGAGCCTGTTATTCAGTGGTTGTCGTTTGTTTATGTGTTACATATTTGTTTTTCGCTCATTTTTTTTTATATAAATAAGGCAGTAAGTTTTCTCGTTTGAATTGTTTTACGTTGTCATTTCAGGGCCTTTTATAGCTGACTATGCAGTATGGGATTTGCTCATTGTTGAAGGCAATAAGATGACCTATAGTTATTAATTTCTGTGTCATTTTGGTCTCTTGTGTACAGTTGTCTCATTGGCAATCATACCACATCTTCTTTTTTATAGTTAAGAAATAATTCCTTCATGTCATGCTCTATGCTCATTTTAACATGGGTAGGCATTATATTTGTCGATATTTTACACTGAGCGTTGAGCGTTAGTGAGGTGTAAAATGTGGTCAAATATAATGCCTACCCATGTAAAAATGAGCATAGAGCATGACATGAAGGAATTATTTCGATTCTAATAGGACAAATACAGTATTTTTATAGGTCGAAGCACAGGAAACTACCGTAAAAATGTTTGGCTGTTCCCGTTTCCTCCTCGAGGAGTCTGTGCATTGCATTTCATATTTGATAAGTTTAAAAACTACGAGCAGGATAAATATATGTTGTTTCATAAAAATATATAATAAAAGTTTGTGTTAGCTGCCTAAATGTATATATTTTAAAAAGGATAACGATGGGAATAACGTTAATATAAACAATAAGTTTGTACGCATGTGTCAAACATATTTTGTGCTCATTAGAACACGGCTTTGTTTCGTAGTTTAATAAGGATGTCATTTTAGTATTAGCTATAAAAGACTTTGGCATGACGAAATATGAAACAATTCAAAAGAGAAAATCAACAGCCTGATTTTTCAATTACTTACTGAAAGTGTAAAAGTAGCTTAGGCACACATGTTTGGTCACAAAATAAAAGTCCTTATCAGAAATTACTACAGTAACCCTGCTCGTGGCAAGTATGACTCTGATGGCGGTCATAAAGCACTGACTTTATTACTCATTCTAAAACTCATCAAATTCCTGACTATGGGAGTAGCAACTTATGATTGTTGATGGCTGTAAAGTGACTTATGGTTGTTAACTTCTACGTCATTAGGTCTCTGATGGAGAGTTGGCTTATTGGCAATCATACCACATCTTCTTAGCTATTTTCATAAGACTATATTATTATGATGTCAAGCAACAAGTCATCGTTCATGAATATTTTTATTCAATGACTATATATAGATATATCTATATAGAACTAATGAGAAATGATGAGTATGATGATGGTTTAATACTGCCCAACAATCTGACAAAAATATCATACACTGTACAAAAATATCACAGAATTAGTATAATCGGCCAGATTTTATATCAACTTTTAACTATACAAGAAAAGTATTTCTAATTTTTTACCATCAACAATTTTATTTTCAAACAGAGCAAAGATAGTTTTTTGTTAAAATTTGTTTAAGGGGAGATAATAGGTTTTTGTTAAAATTTGTTTAAGGGGAGATAACTCTCCTTATTATCATCATTTACTTATATTAAAAATTGGTTGGCAACTAGTAAATTCATAACTAACTCAACATCTTTTTACTCAAATTCGCTGTAAGAAATATAACTGAACTTCAACTTAAAAATACTAGATTTAAAAAGTTGTAACATTAGAAATATAATAAAAATTACGTACTTGCAAGGATTTGTATAGTTACAAATACAAATCATTGGTACTAGTATATGTTTTTTCAGTTAAACCAAAAGCCTGAATACGTAACTGATTTTAAAGATTGATAGATATTCAGTTAGAAAAAAAGTTTTCAGATAATCTTCGTAATTACAGAGTCAATATATGCCCACATGTTTTAAATAACATAGCTGTTGAAAATACATTTAAAGGGTAATGAAACATCATTATATTACCTATACAATGAAATATACACCAATTAACAACATTAAATGACTTGTTTACATGCAAAAATAAAACATTCTTCATAAAATACCTTCTGTAAAAGGACCGATTTAAAACATCAAATGTCCATAAAACACTCCAAAATGCAACAGCATAGCTGCAATATAAATGACTATATCTAAAATAATTTAAATTCATAAAACTATACTTTAACCCTTAACACAAAGATTTTTTTGTAATTAATAGTGAAATAAAAGTAAGCTTTCGTAAAATATAAAGATTAAAGAGTAATCACAATTTACATTGCCAAATTTTTGCATTTTAACATAACACAATTATTCTTTAAAACATGTCTAAATTAACTATCAAAAATAAAAAGCATTTGATGTAAAGGGAAATAATATTTTATGGGAAGGCATTTTCATAAAAAAAAAATTAATGACTCATTTAAAGTTTATCTTTGGCATTTAATCAAATAAAGTTTTTTTTTAACATATATTTTCTTACTGCTTTTTAGATTTCAAAGAGATTAAAACAATAAATGTATCCTAGTAAAAAACACAATTAAGCACCTTGTGAACACTAAAAGAGTACACCTTAGTAACATTTCAATCCACATAAAAATAAATAAAACCTGATTCACAAAATGATGTAACTAAACGTTTCATTTGTAATTCATCTAAAATAGCAACCATTGTATTTATACTTCATAACCAACTTTTCAGTGTATAACAACAATAGTCTACCAGTATATATAAAAGAAATATATAATAAGTGTATAGTTAAATTGCAATTCTAATAAAACCTCACAAGCAAATCCCTGTGTACAAAACTTTAAAGGCAATCTTACAACTAATTTAACAAGGATCCAGTCTAAAAGACTTAGGATATGATAGTTAGGATAAGAAACCTATAATACGAAAGTTAAAATTTCTAAAAAAAATAAAAAATTTGGCCATAGGCAGGGATCTCCATGGATGAAAATTGAACGATGGAGGAACTTTCACCATCATAAACCGTATCTACGCCGTACAGTGAGGATAGGAAAATTGAAAGTCTATCATCCTTACTTTTTTCTTTCAAGTTAATTATTCTAAACATGAAATTTAGCTAGAAAATGCAAATTAACTAACTAAATTAACTGAATTATAAAACTTTGATGATATATTGCAAATAATTTTACAGATTAAGTCATGAGAAAACCCTTATCAACATTGCCCTAACTTGTAAATGTTCAAATGATATATGTAGCTACCAGTAAATATCAATGCAGAATGGTCTTTATCTCTTCTGAGTACAAAATTATCACCTTAATCATGTTTTAAAATGATTCCCTTTAGATGAGCCCTATAATCACTAATGCTCTATAAGATCTAACTATTACAGAAATAAATAAATAAACAAATTTTCCTGAACTTATTGTATGTAATTGGTTATAAACTGGATGAAAATGCCATGTAAAAAATAAATTATAACCCTGAGAAGCAACATTCTGACAAAAACCTGCTGCTAATGAATTTCTGTTGCTGAGACAAATAGCATAAATTATAATGGAATAATGACAACTAAAATTCAAATCTTGAAGTCATTAATGAAAGTGACAGGTGTTTTAAATGTAATTTAAATGTGCCTCTGAGGTCAAATCAGAAACAGATGACCATAATGTTGATTTACAATGAAGAATTAATATAAAATTAATAACATAAATTCAAGGCAAAAATGTAAGAAATGTTGATGTTATTCTAATGCCACCTTTTAATCTTTTATAACCTTTTATTCTTTTATACTCTATTGAATGCGAAATGAGAATGAACATGAAACGTCAATAGAGTATTGATAGATCTATAAAAGAATTTTAAATCACCAAGAGTTATCTCCCTTATAACAAATCTTTGTATCTGCTCAGACCAGCAATAATTATATTACTGTGAGTTGTGTGAGTTTTTGACTTTTTAGATGACATCAAATAATAAAAGTGTGGTTCCTTTCTTTCTTCCTAAATTATAAAGATGACAAATACAAAAATATTTTGTAGAATTTCTAAGAGTACGTAGAAGTCCTGAACCAATAACATAATAAAAAATTCCCAAAATTTTGTTCAAAGTCTGTATTGTACAATGTGGTTTAAAAAAAATATATATCGTGCAAATGTCAGCTTAAAAACAAAGCATTAGTAATTGTTTGTACTATTTTCAATAATTTTACACCACTTTACATAATTATTCAAAGATTAAGATGCCTTAACAAATTACTTGATGACAGAAGGAAATATAAAACTAGCAATCGATCACGTAAATCACAATGACAATTTTATATTGACAGTTAATAAGGATGACTTATCTTGTTGTGGAACTTTTATTGTAGAGAGCATCTCAAAACATATAAGTGGACAGAACCGAATTCTGAGGTTGTCTCGTCATATCTCTAGCGTATTTAATTTTGTTATTTCAGGAATTTGGCGCTAGATCCTTGATACTATCTGTTCAGAGTTTTTTTTTAAAACTAAGAATGCTTAAGAGCTTAATGTATTGTATAGATATCTGTAAAAAAAAATGTTTATTTATTTAATGCAGTCTTCTAACATAAAAAAATAACATATTGACATTCACTGCAATATTTTTCATTCTATAAAACAAGTTTTAATTTTGCAGTTATTTTTATACTTTAGCACCCCATTATTCTCGATTCTTTATTTGCTTTTCCATTTTTCTTTATTCATGATATTCTTAATTTACTTTAGTTTGCCCATCCTTCTATATTCTGTAAACTCCATCCATACCCTTCCCTATTACCATCAAATGTAAGAACTTTCATAATTTTGAAAGTACATTTCAGTTGGAGTAAGGTGTTTTCACAACTTCGTAAAGAATATGTTTTGAGATGCTCTCATTGATCCATTACCACAAGTACAAATGACAAATCCCATCTTCATTAATGAAATATAATTATAATAATTTCGTGAAGGAATACCTTATTCATGACAAAGAATGTCATTATTGACAATTTTAGATATTGAATATTTAAGAATTTCCAAATTTTTTGAGTAGATAACATTGTTCAATGACATTATCAAATTAAATTACATGACATATTTTTTTTCAATGATTATTGACATGAAAGATGGCCATCAGATATTTTTTTTCTCTCTAATTTGAAGAATCTGATATTCCAGAAGCAATAGTTTTTATAAGTAGACACTGATACAAATTGACATTTATAATCTTTATCATCTAAAATGGCCAGGATTCTGCCTTTGTGCCTTCATTAAGATTAATATTGAAACAAAACAAACTTCTGAGTTCAGTTGATATAAACAAATCTCCATACAGCCAATCAAATTGCAACTGTTTATCTGACATATTTGCCCTTAAACTTTATTTCCCTTTTTATAAATTAAAACATTCAAGACATTTCAGTTTTTCAAATTATTTTTTTTTCCTTTGTTTCATGATTAAAATTCTTTTGTTAAGGATTAAAATTGAATTAGAAGTTAAATTGTCAATTAATGTCAATAAAATAATTTATAGTAACTTCATGAACTTAGTAAACCTTATACACCTTAAAATTTTATATCTTAATAAATAAGGTTAGCTATAAAAAGATATTTATATGCTCAGCTAGTACAACAAAAAATGATTTCGAAAATACACATAAATATCATTATATACAAAACATTTTGCTACACCAATGTTGACAATTTAGTACCCGATTCTTCAAACAGTGCAATAGTTTTAAATGGTTTATCTGGGAACACTTTATCCGATGACATATGACGTGGAAGTGTTGAAGACTTAATGACAGGTGCCACCACTGGTCCATGTTCTTCTACAAGTTGTCGCCGTGGCAACATTTCAGGTGTTGCATTCATTTGTTGTCTATTTTGAATTAAAACGTCATGGTGAGTTTGAACTTTAGCTTTCGTCTGATTGCCACTTTTAGATGATTTGTCTGTTGATTTTGAACTATCTCCACCCGTGGATGATTTTCGTTTTTTCCCGAATAAACTTCCAAATGGATTCCATGATTTATTTTTTGAAGTAACACTTGTTGATGATGACCTTGGACGAGGTTCGTCCCTTTCATTGAAAATATCATTTGGATCACTTTTCCCTGATGCCACAGACACCGGCACGGCATGAAAACTATGACGATATGAGGCTGGTCTTTGAAGTTGCGTAGCTAAATTCTCCTTACTCTGAAAAAGATTATATATATCAGCAGAACTTGCGAAAACGGTCCTTTTTCCATTTTGATTGATATTGTCCACAGACACATATTTGGTCTTATATAAGTTTCCCGGCACTGAATGGCCAGAGTGTACACTGATATTATCATTACTTGC
The DNA here is from genome assembly GCF_965363235.1 of Mytilus galloprovincialis. NCBI lineage: Eukaryota > Metazoa > Mollusca > Bivalvia > Mytilida > Mytilidae > Mytilus > Mytilus galloprovincialis. Next base: position 37,270,930 of record NC_134850.1, on the reverse strand, counting down.
ATGAATAAAGTCCTGCGATGAAAAATGTCCCGAACTATTTGATACAAGTGATCGATATGAGGTATTCTGACTTTCATAGCCATTAGTTAATCCATAGTTTTGAATGTGCCGTGGATCTTGTGAATATGCTCTCTGACATAATTCAGGCATATTTCTAGCATGGGATTGTGTTGGCAATGTCTGTGTCCTAGAATAATCCACTGGATTTGAAGCACTTTGGTAAGAACTAGGTTTATAATAATTGTCTTCTCCATATTGTTGTTTAATCATTTTCTCTTGAAAATATAGCACTTTTGGACTATCTTTTTCATCACTTTGCATGTTATCAAATCCATAATAGTTACGGTAATTCAAATCCATGTCTGTTAATTTATCGTATAATTCACCTTCAAATTTCTTTAAGTCATTTTGAACCACCTCCTCCTGTTTTTCCTCCTCTTCTGATGAGGGACGCCCTCTTCTAGTAACTCGACTATTGTCTCTTGTTTGTGTAGAATTAACAACACATTTCCAATGTGAATCATTGTCAGAAGAATAACCGAAACTGCCAGCATCAGAATTTCTCCGTACTGTTCCTAATCTATCTTCCTGATTTTCTTCGTGAGTATTTTCTTCTTCAATAATGGCAAGTTGACGTAATTTTTCCTGTAACGAATTGTCTTGTGATTCTGTCATTTTTGTCCTTCGTTTCACAGCCCATGTAGTATTAGACTGTCCATTTTGTGAGGTATTGTACACATAAGAATTTGCACTTGTATTTATTCCATTTGTCATATTTTGTCCAGTTTTCTTTAAAATACCATGAAGTGGTTTTTGTTCTAGATCACCATTAGCAAGCAATGACAATGAAGAAGAAAAGTTTGTACTTGTACTAGAATTTGTACCATATCCATCATCTTCTTCAGAGCTTTTAGGTGATAAATCAATGTCCTTAGAATGTTTAAGATATTGTGTACCACCATTTTGTATTCCAATACCACCATTTTGCATTCCGATAGGATTTATAGTCTCCATTGTAGGAGTCAATTCATTAGTTGAACCAGATTTTGTATTCTCAAAAGTTTTCTGATTTTTCTGGATTTTTTCGTCATTCCTCTGTTCTTCTTCCGTGGTCATCATAATCATAGTATCAGCTGATGAATCACTAGCGGAGTCTAATGCATCAAGGGGATCATAATTATTCCACAATTCCTCAGTAGTTTCAGGGGTTATGTCCTGAAGAGGTGGTACAAGTGTCCCGGGTTCATGTTTAGGTTCATCCTTTACCCAGATTTTGTCATGTTGGGTAACATTAGTTCTTGTTAGTGGTTTAGCATCCCTTTTTTGTTCTGATATTCTAGTATCCTGAATCAAAGCAGTTTCTGAATGCAAGTTATAGCTATTTTCCTTTCGTACAGAAGTCAAATTTTTGTCTTTATTTGCTATCTGACTTGACCTTCTTTCAGTTCTTACTGGAAGAGAACTTGATTCGTTTTCTTTACTTTTTAGATGATGATTTTGAGTCCTATAACTCTGGCTAGGCACTGAATATTGTGTTCTATCAGATTTGTTTGAGGTCTGCTCTTGAACTCTAGGTGACGGCAGTGTCCGTCTGTCTGTTCTCACAGGTAAATTACTCTGTGTTCTTGTTGATGAGGGTTGGCTTGGCAACCTTTTTCTTGGAGGTAACTTTGGTGGCGCTTCTATCTTTTCCTCTTCTTTTTCTTCTTTATGAGTTTCCTTCAAATAAGATGAAGGTCGTGCAACAGAAGAAACAGGTGTAACAATTCGTGGCTTCGGATCTTTTGTATCCTTAAAGTCCTGAGAATTTCTGTCCACTATTTTTGACACAAAATTATTTGCATCTGGTGGAAACAATGGTTTAAATCCATGTGCTTGAGTTTTACTACGCCCAGTGACAACTGATCCTGATCTTGTTTTTTGTGTGTCTTTACGACCATCCCTAGGCAAAGAGCTATGTGCAGACGAGGAAACAACAGGCAACATTCGTGAACGATAGATCTCTGATTGCCCCGAGCTTACTTTGCTAGCCATTGTGATCAACTTTTTATCAGATAACAATTAACAATATCAGTCTGGTGATCTTGATCTGAATTCATCCATTTTTTATCAAATTAAATCATGACGTCTGCAAATTATAAAACTGTTACGTCTGCTTATTACCTTCAATAAGGTATACTCAAACTAGCAAAATATATTCCAAAGATATATCCTCAATGAACTAAACACCAAATAGGCCTTTGGCTATGTTAACATATGTAAAACATGAAGTAAACTTTTTAATTAAAATTGGTTAAAAAACTTTCTGAAGTTAATTTTCCACCATTCAATTGTAAATCCTTTTCATAACTATGTCAGCAATAATTTTCCGTTCACTGTTTTTTGTTCTTCGTATGGGTTAAATATCCTCAAGATACATTTAATGTACGGAACTTTAAAAATTTTAACATTCCTATCAATAATTTATGAATAATATGTATTCAATATTTCAAAGCAAATAGGTTACAATTCACGCTGAATTAACCATAAATTGCAAAAAAATATTTATTTTTGTGGCAAATTGTTTCCAATCCAACAGTTTAGTAATCCACTACTCATGAATATATCGAAAATCACTTTATAGCTCCGAAAAACTGACTTTGTATAGGTTTTAATGTGTTATATTTAGCCCTCCTTATAACCTGCTACCATCTTTTATATTCTGAAAAGAGAAAAAAGGACAAATAAGTATTATTTCAATACCAAATGGTGCAAATGATAAATACAAAGTCAGTATAAATGTAATATCTAATCAGCTTATATGAAAGTTCATATGAAGACATCAACCGAATTGTACATGCACTTTTACGTATAAAACTTACAAAAAAGACTTGGTTTAGTTCATTTGCATAATAATTTATTTCACATCTCATGCATCTTCCAACATTTAATCTTAGAATGATTGAAAATGTCACATATTTACTTGTTGTAGTGAAAATATATGTTTTTCACAAAATTAGGTCTAATATGAATTACCTTTAGGAAGATTCAATTTAACACTGAGTAATTCATTTCAACTAATTATAGTATTTCACTCATTACATTTTCTCAAATATCCAGTAAATATTGGACTTGAACTAATTTCAGTACAACCCTCAATTTTTTTAGTCTCATTTTTGAATTCCAGAAATATGAACCTGAAAATATGTCAAATATGTATCTATATTTTATCTCATAAAAAAATTAACAGATGGTCAAGTTATTTTTAAACCTATTTACACTTGTATGCAAATTAGTCCACCATTACATAAAATCACACAAGTTCCAATAAAATTTGACATCACAAATTAAAAGATTTGACGTCACAATTAAAAGTGATTGTTGCTTGATGCCAGAAGGCAGTTTGAGCAGATCTTAGGTCTTTCTGAGACAAAAAATTCAGCTAAATACATGTACCATAGTGTCAATAAGTTTATTCCTAGCAATCAAATTGATATCAAGCAATGCAGTCAGATTGGAAAATCATATGATCTACAAATTTTCGGAAGAATATAATTACCCCAAATAATTGATTTAAATTTACCTTCCGTTAGTCTACTTGACCTCCAATCATGAATCTGATATTGAGGCTAACAGTTATTTTTACATGTACAACCAATTAAGAGGAACATCCTAATGACATATTACATGTATACTATAATGTACCTGCACACAAACACCTTGTACTTAACAATCTAGAACAATAAGCATGTTACCTGTTAATGACTTCCTTTGATGTTACGCAGGTGAGAACAGGTATGCCCTGACACCTCTTACTTCATCCTAACACCCCAGGGAAACGAGGTACATCTTGTAAAACATTCCAAACTTCCTTTCAACCAAGACAATGTCATTATTCAGGGGGGAGTGTGTGTGAGGGTGATTAAGTATGGTCAGGACATTTAACATTATTCAATTTTTAACAGTTTAGTTTTTCACCAAGAGTACAAATTATGGGCCGCATTTTCTGTAAAGGGGAAGTAACTCTTAAATATTAAACTATTTACTTTCTATGCTTCCTTTCAACCAGGACAATGTCATTATCCAGGGGGAGTGTGTGTGAGGTGATTAAGTATGGTAAGGAAATTAACAGTATTTAATATTTAACAGTTTATTTTTTCACCAAAAGTACATTTTCTGTAAAGGCAGTGGCGGATCCAGGGGGGGGGGGTTTCCGGGGGTTCGAACCCCCCTTTTTTTGGCCGATCAATGCATTTAAATGGGAGCATATAGTTGGAACCCCCCCTTTACTCTGGGTTGGGAACCCCCCTTTTCAAAATGGCTGGATCCGCCACTGAAAGGGGAGGTCACCTCATAAATATCTAATAGTCGATAAATTAAATATCAAAGTAAATAGTCTTTTAAAATAGGTAAAGAGTTTCATATGGTACCCCCATTATACTTAAAGAACAAGTCTCAACACAATAATGTATTACAGTGAGGGGTACCATGATGATGGTACTCTTTCCAAAAACATTTTAAATTTAACCTTTCAAAACAATATAAACAGGTTTTTCTGCTGCATCAGTGTACAGGACTTAGATTGACAGTGAATTATTGTAACATTTTCCAAAATCCATGCAGTAAACACCTTTATTCTAATGTATTAAAACTGCTACATCTGCCACATTAAAACCATAGAAACAGATAATTAACATTTAGACAAAATGTTTTTAACACAAAATACTAATTTATTCCACATAAAACCCACCTACATTCTTCAGAATCAGTTCAATCTATTTTAATATCTATCTAGACAGTTTTTTCAAGGATAAATTGATTTGTTATTAATTTGATCAACAGATAGTTGCATTAGCCGAATAATTCAGTCGTTATATTCCGCTGATCTACGAAGGCTACATTAACGCCTGAACGTCTTCTATGATAAAAACCGTCAACCGAAAAAAATTCCCACCGCTATGCAACATGGGATTTGTTTACTAAGTTGGCAGCTAAAGAAGGAGGAGTTCCGGATGTTAATTGATGTTAAATAATGTAAACTGATGTTAATTGATGTTAATTAATTATTATCGGATTTGTGTTAATTGAACACACGTGTTTGGTAAGACAATTACAAGACAGTTGCGCAGACTCATTATCCTGATCGCTGCTGATTGGCTCTCTCTCACAGAGAGCAGGCGACGCGGCCAATGATCATAAGGAGTTCAAGCCCTCGTGTGGGAAAAAATCGGACACGGAGAGGGCTTGAATTATTCGAGTTAATAGTTGCATGATAACAATTCAGTTATATTTTCTAGAAAAGGGGAGATAACTTAACTTAATCTTATTGAAATTTAATGATGTGCAAACTTCTAATAGAGGATCCAATCTTCTGATCAACTTTCCTAATGCTAAATTTGAATTTATAGATCTGCATCATGTATGTCTGGTCATAAGAAATACTCCATAAATCTATAGCAACGATAGCTGAACTATTCTTTACTTAAATTCATTGAAATAAAACCAGTGTTTTTAACAATTCTAGAGTAGTACGACATAAAAAGACATATTACTTTGCTTTGCAAACTACTGCAAAACCTGCTACAAAAGAAAGCAGTTCTTGATATGGATCAAATGCTGTAATGTCCAGTGGCAAACATTTCATGCAGATTCAGGACGTTTTAACAGGGAATACTTAATGATATTTTGAAAAAAGTGAAATCCTCTGTTTCCAATAATATAATAACTAATCGCCAAAAAAGACAACCAATATCTTTGTCAACCATATTCCTCATCCATTCATTCCAACAGGAAGTTGATGCTTCACCAGTTCCAATGTGTTACAATTTATAAATGTATTTGTCATACAAAACATATTATTGGTAATTGTTGTCAGGTATACAACATAACCACAATAAAATATAAATGTCAGTTGCCAAACCATTCATCAAACAATTGGTTCCATTCTATATCAACAATATATGTACCAAACAACCCTGCCCAACCCCCTTATTTTGTCCTAGTTATTAAACTGTTTTTCATTCAACATTTTTAAAATTTTAATTCAGAAATATTAATTTGATTTCTTTGTCTATGAATCTGATCTAATCTAATAATAGCAATACTAAAAGCCTTAGACCAGTGACTACAATCATCATAAATAGTTACAGAACTACATTATTTAGTTTGCAAAACATTCACAAAATGTATCAAACTTCAATATTAAAATGGCTACACATCTAGATATTGCCCATTAAGTCACGTTTTCCTTTTAAGATACTTATGCACTAAATGATTATAAGTTAGAATACATATGTTCCCTCAGGTTTCTGACATATCAAATATTAGAATCATTATTATTGAACCAATAACCTCAGGCCTTTTATCAACCTATAAACCTACTTAAAAAAGTCTTTACATGTAACATGGTATAAAGGTGTACATAAAATTATACTTATGATATATATTTTGTTTGTTTTTAGTGAAGGAGGATGTTCAATAAAAAGTTCTGACAGTTTAATGTATCATATATTTGTATTTAAATATTCATGTCACAAATAAAATGATAAAATAAGTTTTATTAAAACCTGGTTACTGTACAAATTTGGCAGGCACGGAGTCCTCGAAAGGTGGTGGTCTGAAGATTTTGACCTCAAAAATTTTGTACAAGACCAACACAATTTAGGTATTCTGCAAAAGAAGGAATTTATAGTGAAGACCAGAAGATTTTTTCAAGGACCACCAGAGAAAAAAAGATTTTGAGAGCTCTGCTGACGTCAATGCTTCAATCTTTGTTATTTTTGGGGTTGTATCTTCAAATTTATTTTGACATCAAGGGCGCTCCGTTCAAACTATTTCCTAGAATTAAGATATGCTTTTAAGGAGATATTTGTCTTTAAAAGGCAAATTTGAGACACATATCTAAATGTATTTATACATTTATGTAGTAGGTGTCTTTTAAAAAAGAAATAGTCTTCCCATACTTTACAAACTGGATTACCCCTTATCAAAGGGATAGTGTACCAAATATCTTGCTAAACTGCACCTCTCAAAAACAAGTATGAAAACAATGGCCCATTTAAGTTATCAGTGTGGTTTTATTATTATTCCTGCTTGAGGAATTTGAGGTTTGATGTTATCTGGTGAAAATGTCATCTGTTTTACTTCGAAAGCCTACATTTTACATGTCCTTTCAACCAAAAGTTCATGAAATTATCTATATTTCATTTCATCATATTTGGTTTTTGTTTCATTCTAAAGAATTATATCCTATGAGTTGGGCCTATTTTAACATAGAATAGAGAATGGAAATGGGAATGTGTCAATGAGATAACAACCAAACCAAAGAGCAAAAACCTGCCCTATTCCACCCATGAATCTTCAAAAACAGCTAAAAAATGTTTGATTGATTGATTTTTGGTGTTTAAACGCCTTTTAAACACTGCTTTTGGGCTCACTTTGTGGCGGTCAGTTTCTATTGGTGGAAGAAGCCCTAGTGCCTGGAGAAAACCACTGACCTTCGATAGGAAAACTAACAATCCTAGTCAATTAAGATTGGACTCCAGTGCACCCCGACAAGCAGGGATCAAACTCTCAACCTCAGTGTTGACTGGCTAGTGATTATAGTAGTAACTACTTAGACCACTCAGTCACCAAAGCCCCAAGAAAATGTTTCACAGCCAGTTTGAAGGAATAAATGAGTGATTACAATATGACTCCCTTGTATTATATAATATCTGACACAGATGTCCATTGATACCTGCATTTATATTCCAATATCTGTATAACTATTTTATAGTCCAATTTATTGACAAATTGGGTTATAAAATAGACTCAATAGAACCTTTTGTTTTCAGTGTATTTTTGTTGATATATTATTACATCTTTGATCATTGTTGATAAGCTTAGATTGATTGATTCTTGTTTGTTAAAGGTGGATGACTGTTTAAAGACATTACAGTTACCAGAATAGATGTCTAATTGGCAATAAAACACATGTATATCTATGACAAAAAGTATGTATGTACTCCACAAAGCCTCAAGCAATAGCGCACTCAATTTATTTGATTTTCATCTAAGGTCGTAGTGAGGAAATCCAAAATGGGAGCAAAAACTAACACCTCACTCCATATTCCAAGACGGCTACTATATAAATCAAACTGATGTTGATAATTTTACAACACAACAAAGCTAGCTAGGTGTAGGGGAACAAATCAATGAATAACAAACTATTACATGAGCAAAGAAATCTCATAATCAGGGGTACATCCAGCAGTTTTTAAAAGGGGGGGGGGGGGTTTCAAACTCGAATAAAGGGGAGTTCCAACCATATGTCACAATTCAATGAACTGCAATCCTCAACCAGATGCTCCCCAGGGCGTAGCTTTATATGACCGCAGAGGTTGAACCCTGAACGGTTGGGGCAAGTATGGACACAACATTCAAGCTGGATTCAGCTCTAAATTTGGATTGTGATTAAATAGTTGACACAGCATAGGTTTCTGACACAGAATGAATGTGTTCTAATGAACTTAAAATTTTTGTTTTCTCTTAGAGCAATTCACTATGCTGTTGAATATTAATCCTCTCAAAAAAATGTTTGAAGAAATTTTCTTTTTTATTTATGAAATTTCAAATGAGAAAAATTGAACCCAATTTTTTTAATCACATCCCCCTTTCCCTTATTCCAAAACTAATCTCAATTAAAATTTCTAATGGAGTTTGCAACAATAACTACTCATTTAAATACATCATAAAATATTAAGATGTAAAAAAACTGCTTGTTATCACTGAATGGTAAAGATTATTTTAATTTATCAGTTGGTAGTAAAAAGTGAATATACATTGTATATTGTATATAACAAAGATTTAAGTTGATTCTGGACAAAGAAAGATAACTCCAATTAAAAAAAATCTTGCTATTGCACAATATTTTGCAATTAGATATTTCTTGCTTACTATTCTGGACAAAGAAAGATAACTCTAATTAAAAAAAAATTTGCTATTTCACAATATTGTGCAATTAGATATTTCTTGCCATTGCGCAATACTGTGCAATTGAAAAGACTTGCTATTGCACAATACTTAATATAATAATTTTAGATCCTGATTTGGACCAACTTGAAAACTGGGCCCATAATAAAAAATCTAAGTACATTTTTGGATTCAGCATATCAAAGAACCCCAAGATTTCAATTTTTGTTAAAATCAGACTAAGTTTAATTTTGGACCCTTTGGACTTTAGTGTAGACCAATTTGAAAACAGGACCAAAAATGAAGAATCTACATACACAGTTAGATTTGGTATATCAAAGAACCCCATTTATTCAATTTTTGATGAAATCAAACAAAGTTTAATTTTGTACCCCGATTTGGACCAACTTGAAAACTGGGCCAATAATCAAGAATCTAAGTACATTTTTAGATTCAGCATATCAAAGAACCTAACTGATTCATTTTTTGTCAAAATCAAACTAAGTTTAATTTTGGACCCTTTGGAACTTAATGTAGACCAATTTGAAAACGGGACCAAAAGTTAAGAATCTACATACACAGTCATGACAGTTAGATTCGGCATATCAAAGAACCCCAATTATTCAATTTTGATGAAATCAAACAAAGTTTAATTTTGGACCCTTTGGGCCCCTTATTATGTTGGGACAAAAACTCCCAAAATCAATACCAACCTTCCTTTTATGGTTATAAACCTTGTGTTTAAATTTCATAGATTTCTATTTACTTATACTAACGTTATGGTGCGAAAACAAAGAAAAATGCTTATTTGGGTCCCTTTTTGGCCCCTAATTCCTAAACTGTTGGGACCTAAACTCCCAAAATCAATACCAACCTTCCTTTTGTAGTCATTAACATTGTGTTTAAATTTCATTGATTTCTTTTTACTTAAACTAAAGTTATTGTGTGAAAACCAAGAATAATGCTTATTTGGGCCCTTTTTTGGCCCCTAATTCCTAAACTGTTGAAACCAAAACTCCCAAAATCAATCCCAACCGTTCTTTTGTGGTCATAAACCTTGTGTCAAAATTTCATAGATTTCTATTAACTTAAACTAAAGTTATAGTGCGAAAACCAAGAAAATGCTTATTTGGGCCCTTTTTGGCCCCTAATTCCTAAAATGTTGGGACCAAAACTCCCAAAATCAATACCAACCTTCCTTTTGTGGTCATAAACCTTGTGTTAAAATTTCCATTCACTTTTACTAAAGTTAGAGTGCGAAAACTAAAAGTATTCGGACGATGACGACGACGACGACGCAGACGACGCAGACTACGACGCCAACGTGATAGCAATATACGACGAAAAAATTTTCAAATTTTGCGGTCGTATAAAAAAAGAAGAGGTTCCAACCCTCAGAGTCCCCCTGTTTTCCCTCTGGATCTGACACTGATCTCACTGTAAAATACAGAAACAAAAACACTTTAACAACTCCCATTTTGGTAAATAAAATCTTTAAAATTTAACTTAAAAATATTAAACTTACAAATATTGAAAATCTGCAACTTTACTTAGTTCTAACATAAGGTCCAGTTGTCCTTCCTTAGTTTTCCTTAAAAAATGTAACAACTTGGCACACACTAAGACAACTTGTGTCCTATATATAAAAGTAATAATAACATCCCAGAAATAAATGCACTATATGTAAACAAACCTGCACTATTTGTAAATAAATTCATTGCCAACTATTTGGAGCCAATTATAATAGAAATGTTGCAATATGTGTGATATGTGTTACAAAGTACAGTGTATTACATAAATGATAGCTAGATGTAATCAACTTGATAATTGGCCAATTTTATAATCAAGCAAAAAATGAGCATCAATAAACTCCTGATGTCAACAAGAAATAAATCAGAACTTTTATAGCAAGTACTTCATACAAAATCCCAGGAAAACTAGATTTCTGTAACATTTTTTGCATACTGATAAAATTAGAGCAAAGATAGATTTCACAGCTGAATGATTCATAAAGTCCTAATGGGTTCTTCATAATTCTGTGTCTCAACAGTCATCACTGCTTTTAGAGTAAAAGTGTAATAATGCAGGGGTGATTCCAGAAATTTTCATAAGTGGAGGCTTACTGACTGCCTAAGAGGGCCAGCTCAAATCTTGCTTCAGTGATTCTCTATAAAAGCAACCATTTTTTTCCCAGAAAAGGGGACCCTCGAAATCTGTCTCTGTGTTGACTGCCAAAAATTAAGTCCACATATCAGTAAAATACATAAAATTAGAAATAAATGAACATTTTGTTCATTATATATCTAAGTTTCATAGAAGATGAAAAGTTACTATTACAGTGACTTGACTGATAGTGTTGCTATCCAACAATTGCAATTCATTCAAAATTTTGACCAAATTGCAATTTGTTTTATTAAACCAAATTGTTCAACTGGTCAGAAATTTGAACAAATTGTTCAGTCAAAATGTGAAAGTGCAAGGTGATAAAATAAATCATACTTACAATCCTATAAGACTTTAACTCCACTGTGTTGATGTTATTTTTAAATTAGTTTATCAATCTGTATAGGTATATATAGCTATTACCATACTAAAGGTGAACTGTTTTATTTGTAATTGCTATAAAAATGTCCAAACTAAGCTTTTATATAGTTTTTCTTTCAAAATGTATTCTATATTCATAAGAATCACACAGTATATGAATAAAAACATCATATTCAGTAAAATAATTTGTAAAATTGCAATATATTTGTAGGAAGGGGAGATAATCTTTTTTGGTTTCAAAAAGTCTTTATTCAAAAGAATAGTATTTTAGGTTATTTTCCCAAGGAAACTTATCAATAGCATATTGTTATTTCACATATAGTTTACTGAATATATGATGTATTATTTTAAATGATATATGATTCTTATAAATATAAAATCCTTTTCGAAAGAAAAACTATATAAAAGCTTAGTTTGGACATTTTTATAGCAATTCAAAATAAAATAGTTGACCTTTAGTATGGTAATGGCTATAATATAACATATATGATATAATATATCAATACAGTGGAGTTAAAGGCTTATAGGATTGTAAGTATATTTTATTTTATCACCTTGCACTTTCACATTTTGACTGAACAATTTGTTCAAATTTTTGACCAGCTGAACAATTTGGATTAATAAAACAAATTGCAATTTGGTCAAAATTTTGAATGAGTTGCAATTGGTATAATTATATTATATCATATATGTTATATTATAGCCATTACCATACTAAAGGTCAACTATTTTATTTTGAATTGCTATAAAAATGTCCAAACTAAGCTTTTATATAGTTTTTCTTTCGAAAAGGATTTTATATTTATAAGAATCATATATCATTTAAAATAATACATCATATATTCAGTAAACTATATGTGAAATAACAATATGCTATTGATAAGTTTCCTTTGGGAAATAACCTAAAATACTATTCTTTTGAATAAAGACTTTTTGAAACCAAAAAAGATTATCTCCCCTTCCTACAAATATATTGCAATTTTACAAATTATTTTACTGAATATGATGTTTTTATTCATATACTGTGTGATTCTTATGAATATAGAATACATTTTGAAAGAAAAACTATATAAAAGCTTAGTTTGGACATTTTTATAGCAATTACAAATAAAACAGTTCACCTTTAGTATGGTAATAGCTATATATAACTATACAGATTGATAAACTAATTTAAAAATAACATCAACACAGTGGAGTTAAAGTCTTATAGGATTGTAAGTATGATTTATTTTATCACCTTGCACTTTCACATTTTGACTGAACAATTTGTTCAAATTTCTGACCAGTTGAACAATTTGGTTTAATAAAACAAATTGCAATTTGGTCAAAATTTTGAATGAATTGCAATTGTTGGATAGCAACACTATCAGTCAAGTCACTGTAATATCTACAAATATTTATCTTTAAGAATGTCTTGCACTTTTTGGGGATTTTAATGCTATTTAATTAATAGGTTACTCCGCATTTATTAGCAGAAAATAAATAGTTGCACACTTGTAATGATAATAATTATCTATCAGGATGATTAATCTTTGTACTCTTATGTGTTGAATTAGTCTTCAATGTCTAGTCTAAATAAACTTTAAACATGTAAATCATTTATTTATTTAAAAGATGATTTTATTTATACTGCAATATAAAATGTTTGCATATGTAAATTCATTCATTTCTTTTCTATTTATCTACACTTTTCCTGCATGACCTTGCATAACAAACTGTAAATATAAAGGCATGTAAAATCATCAAATATGTAAATAATTTATTTATTTTTCATACCTTACAGGTAAAAAATTGTTTATCAATTAGTTTCACGTGACTGGCCAATCAATCAAAGGCTAGAAAATAATTTACAAATTTATTAAAAATGAATGGGATTTCTGTTAGTCTACTGAAATGAACATGATTGAATAATCAGGTATTTCTGTAATTTATAAATGTTTTTGCAAGAATGATCACTCACTATGAATCTGCCAACTTGTCAATTTCAGTTCTCAAATCTTTATGAAATTATTAATACTCAATTTAAATAAATTTAAATATGAAAATCATTTTACTGTCAGTTTGGTTATATTTAAAGGCAAGCATTGCAAAAAAATCACTTTTATAATGAATTCTGGTACATGTAGTTAATATTGACCCTTAACCTAAGATGAGTTTAAGAAACATTTATTTAAAGATTATTTAAGGACAGTTTAGAAAATAAATTAAAGAAAAGTAACCGCTTTTTTAAATAGCTATGAATACATGCTGTGTATATGATAAAGTGTGATACAAATAGTAACAACTTTTGTTACTCGTAAGAAGAAATTCTGTACTGAAGAAAACTCTAGTTATCAAATATATTTTCCGTTAAACAAGGGAGAAATATTTTCAATGTAGAACAAAGCCTGTATTATAATTTACCAACAGTAAAACTTTGTAATCATGGGAGTATCTAATACATGTTTTCACATCATCCAGATGATAATTTGCCATAATCAAAAAAAATACTAGCACCAAGATTTAGCTGATGCCAAATTCATTGCCAAGTTGCAAAAAACAAAAGCAAAGAAAATGTAAATATCCAGATACACTTCTACAATATCAATGTTTCACTGACTTACTGAATTCAAACGGTCAATATTCTACTGATTAACTGAATCCACAATGTCAGTGTTTTACTAACTGACTAAAATCCAAAATGTCCATGTTTTATTGACTTACAACATCAGTGCTTTACAGACTGATTGAATCCACAATGCTTATATATACCAACTGACTGAATCCACAATGTCAATGTTTTACCAACTGACTGAATCCACAATGTCAAACTTTAGCTTTTAAATCCACAATGTGGATGTTTTACTAACTGACTGAATCCACAATGTCAATCTTTTACTGTCCACTGAATCCACTATGTCAGTGCTTTATTGACTGATGAAAATCCACAATGTCAATGTCTAACTGACTGACTTAAACCTGCAATGTCAACTTTTACTGACCAACTGAATCCACAATGTCCACAATGTCTATCTAATTAATCTGCAATATCATCTTTTACTGACTGACTGACTGATTTCAAAGTCAAAACTTTGTCTAAATATAACTGTCATTGAGAATAAAGTCACTTTAATATTATATAACAAAGTTACTACTACTTAGAGATCACAAAGTAGATGTAAAATCGTGTTCTAATATAAACTTATGCAATGAGTTAATTAGTACAACTAGTACACAAAGTTGATAGGTACTTATAAAAAAATGGTTTTTAATATTATATCATGTCTTTTGTATTGTTTCATTGTCAAAAGATGCAAAAAAAATAATCATAAATGTTAAAGCTTACATGCAATTTTAAATGTTATGTGTAAAGAAAAAAATCAATTCTGCTTACAGGTATTATATTAACCAGCTGAGAATGAAACAAATCAGAACAATACATACCAATACAATTATGGACTGCTCATCTTAGGTATATATACTTATTAATACAAAAATGAGGTAATTTTGTATGATCATAAACAAAACAGCTATCCATAAGGCTCAAAGTACAAAGACGTGAACAATTATAGGTTACAGTATAGCTTCAACAATGAGTAAAATCCAAAGTGTAAAGAAAGCTATAAAAGGCCCCAGTATAACTTAATATGAATATTATTAGAACAGCAAAATACTGCCACATAATGAGTGAAAACAAAAACTTTTAATTAGATTCTGAGTATTTCATATACCGTGCAGAATTTTTTCTGAACAGTGCTGAAGTGTATATATTACTTCATTTTTGTTTAATAGCAAACAATTCAAATTTAAACCGTTTCAGAAATAAAAATGATGTGTACTGTCAACCTTCATTTTATCATCATGAAGAAAAATATTAACTCCATTGGTGATATGATTTACAAGAATGAGTTAGATTAAAAAAGACAAAGTAGCAATAAAGAATAGAGAAATATATAAAACATATCTTCTCTCTAATTTCACATTAATCTTATTTTAATATGAAAATTATCACCAGGTTAAGTTTAATTTGGTCAGATTTGACATTAAACTCTTCAGAACTTATACTCTATTGAACCAAAAATATCTCTACACAAAATCTCATACATTATGACTATCTTTCCATATAATCTCATTTAATTTACATTTAGAAGATGTGCTCTAGAAATCAACTACTTATGATACATTATCATAAAAAATAGCTTTTGGACGTACAATTTTATTTCAATTTTCTTTATGTTTTTCATTGGTTGTACATATATACATGAGAGTTAAAATCCCTTTTAGATGTACAAATCTCAACTTAAACAAGGATAAGGACATTAGAAATGTATTAAAATGCTAACTTCTAAGTGTGATTTGAACCAAAGCAATATTCAATTGATTCATTGTTGGGTAATTGGATTGCATTTTTTTTTCTGTAAAAAAAATTGTAGAGATTACTTCAATTCAGGAAAAAAAATTAATCAAGCATTTTGTCATTTGCAATAATTTTATGCACACAAAACATTAAACAGTGTATTTCTACAATGAAATGAATTAGAAATATGCAAATGTTTTCTTAATCTGTCAGAGGAAATAAGAATGGCCTATCAATACCTTTTTTCCACCTTTTAATTTTATTTCATAAAAAAATACAGAATTGAATGTAACATCATTTTGATGTTTTTGATGTTACTAATATAAAACACAAACTTTTTACAACATTTTTATAATAAATAATTTAAAAAAACACCCTTTTAGAACTATCAGCAAGTTACTATTTATATAAATTCATACTGACATAACCTAATTTCTGTGAAAAATAACACTTGTTATATGTCAAAAATAGTATATATAAACAACAACCATATGTTACTTACAGTTTACAAATTACATCCATGCCAATCAATCCTCGAAAAAAATCGCCAAAAAAACACTCACATAAAATTCAGTCCCAAAATTCACCGAAAATAAAAACTGTCTGATAATTTGTCCAAAAGTCATCAATAATCTATGAGTATTGATCCAGTACTGATCATAGCAGTGAAATCACCTTGCTCCAGGCCCTGTGTGTTATGACAATTTATTACCCTACCTTCACCTAGCCAAATTACTACATACTTTAGTGATGAAATCACCTTGTGCTATTTTTACCTGTTGAGAAACATTAAAAATGATCACCACCTTTTATTATTAGCGTTGGGTTGTTACCCCCATATTGTGCAGTTACGAATGGTCTTAGCTCCTTGGTTTACAAATAGCATTGTGCAGCGTGACAATAGATATAGAGATTTACCTAAGGAATTTAAATTTTCTTTTTTTCTTCTTTTGAATTAATTGCAGGGTATTTTATTGCACGCTTGTTCTTTAGGTGACCTTCAAAATTTTATAACACATTTTAAAATCCTTTCAATAGTATGCAGTATTATCACAGAAGTTTACTTAAGATAAGATTACAGAACAATTGCATGATATACTGCATTGTTTGGCTTTTACTTTTTCTTGTGTTTTGTTGTTACATGCATGTGCTATAAAAGTATTTAAATTTAATAGTTTTTCTAAATACAAAAAATAACACTGTTGAAACACCTGACACAGATTGGGATGTACATATTTTTTAGGCTACAAAACTAGATACTTCTTATAATGCAAAATTAAGCATTTAGTTTTCTGAGATGCATGAAAAAGTTTAACTGAGCCACATCTTTTAAAACCCTTCCTCTTTTAACACATGATACACAGATGAAACCATTTTTTTATTTTATTTCTGTGCAAATACCAGTGGCAGATCCAGAACTTTTCCTAAGGGGGGGGGGGGGGGGCGCTCCAGTCATGCTTCAATGATTCCCTATATAATCAACCAAATTTTTCCAATGGATCCGCCTATGAATATACTAGACATCAACTTAGTTGTTGTTTTCTTTACAGAAAAAAAAGGGAAAAAAAGAAATGCAACATGTGAACCTCATAGGATTTTTAATACAAATCTATAAAATTTAAGTTGAATGAATTTGATGCTAAATCATCCTTTTCATTCCCACGAAAAACCAATAACAGATTATGTATAAATCGAACCCCAGCAAAGTTTCAATATGCACCCAACCAGTCATAAAAGTTTAACCAATTATAAAAAGTTTTGACAGTAATGTATTAAGTTTGTTCTTGCTTGGCTAATGCCTTTTCCTGTCAGTTTATTTAAATACTAAAGTATTTTTACACAACTATATTTGTTATTAGAAAGAATTATTTTTTAAACCTAAAACCCATTTACACTAGACTACACGAGACTAATTTGACAACTCCATCAATTAACAGGTACAAAAAACTCATTTTAGGTGTCATAATTTAAAACCATTACAACCTTCAGGTGGTAAACATTTCATCTCTATAATACTGCAACTAAATTAATTGGAAGGTACTTTAATATTCTGTATTTATTAATTCATAATGATAAAATCAATTTAATTTGGTTATCAGTATTCAATTCAAAATAGTGATCAGATATTTTTAAAAGATAAACTATTACCAGTTCATTAAAATATGAAATATCTCCCTTATGCAATTCAGTTGTTTTTAGGTCCTGCTTCATTTGGGGTATCTGATTCTATTCCTAGCACTTCTCTATTTAAAGCAGGTTAACAATGAAGTAACTTTAAACATGAGGCCATTTCAACAATTAATCAGCCTGATTATGAACAACTTTACAAATGAGACATATGTGTACAATTTATCCTAAATGACCACAACATTAAATTACTTAATTTTTCACCATGACCAATCAGTGCCCAGGAGACAAATTATAAATCATTGCACAAGATAAAAATTGACCAATAAATACATTAGCATGCAGGGTTCAAAATAAATCATCTAAAAAAGCCATAGGTCAAGACTTAATCATTCTGACAGTGAGCAACAAAATAGCTAAGAAAGAGCTAATGATTCTTTTTTTCTGTATTATAAACTGGTTGCAGAATGTTCAATGTGTAACCAGAGAGCATGAATTTCATTACAAAATTGCTTGTCTCTACCAGGACTCCAATCTCAGTGTTACAAGGTAGCATGTGAACCGACTGAGCTAAAGAAGTACTTCCTTAGCTCAACCGCTTACTGCTGACTTAGTATCTTCTACATTTTCTAAAGGAAGCAATCCCATAACAAACGCATTTTCAGAACAAACTATTTAACATAAATCATTTTGATTGTGAGGAAAACATGATTATGGTTCTCTATAATTAACTGTTGTTAAAATATGGTCTGTCAGATAACTCAAGCTTATACATAGATGAATTGTCTTTATGCTTACCTCCAAGAATTAGTATGTGGCTTCTGACCTCTACATTCAAAAAGTTGAGGAGATTTTAAGATCCATTTATCTATCTCATCTTAAGAAATATAAAATCCACTGAATTTTCATATATCTTTCTCAATGAGGACAAAGTTCTACATAGATAAGTAAATCTGTCTTTTTTATACATGTAATCCACTTCCACAAATTTCACTTCTATATCAGAGATTTAAACTCCATCAAATTTTTCAAAGTTGAAGTTCTGGACTTCAATTTTATCTGCCCGAAAGGTGCTTCATGTCTGACATGGTATTAAGCCTAAGACACCATTTTGTTTGGACAAAAATTACATGGTGAATTTGAACTGATAAAAGGTCAAATTGACATTTTATTGTATTTAATAATCCTCCATTCAATACATGTTATAATCTTTAGGTAAGAAAATTTTAAATATATTTTAAACCAATATGCTTCATTTAACAAAGATAAATTAGCCTATTAAAACTTGTGAATTAATTGTTATTTATAGAAGTCTGTTGGTATTCAGCTTTAAAAAAAAGGGTAAAGGGTACATGTTTGAGATAATTTATTTAAGCCGTTGTGACCTAATATCCTCATAAGATTTAACCAGTTAAAATGGTAAAGGGTTCACGTTTGAGATAATTTATTTAAGCCGCTGTGACCTAATATCCCCATAAGATTTAACCAGCTTAAATTATTTCCTGAAAGAAAAATAATAAGCAAAAAGACTTGTAACAGGACAAAACTATGACAGTTTAACATAAGGAGTGTTACAACCTATTTAACAAGAATGTGTCCATATTACACCGATGCCCCAATCACACTATCATTTTCTATGTTCAGATGACTGTGCAATTGAAGGTGAAACTCTAATTTGGCATTACAATTAGAAAGATCATATCATGGTTGAACATGTGTATTAAGTTTCAAGTGGATTGGACTTCAACTTCATCAAAAACTACTTTGACCAAAAACTTTAACATAAGCAGGACAGACAGGCTGAAGAACAAACGGACTGACGAACAACAGATTTGACGAACAAACAGACACACAGACCGAAAAACATTAAGGCCCTTAAGTGGGGCATAAAAATTTATCTAGTTGAACTTAGTTAATTTTAAGGTAAAGTCACAAAAACATGAAGAAGCAACTTGTTTCAAAGTTGTTTTCCCTTAGCAGTAATAATTTCAAAACCAATCGGTACACTGAACATTTTATACTTGCACTCTTGCCTATCTTTTAAACTTACTGACTAAAGCTATTTGTGAAAATGAATTAGTTAAAAAAAATACAAGTACCTGTTTATAACTTATGAGAATAAACTCTTAAACATTCATATCTCTTTAATTTATTTGCAATTGCATAGGCGGATCCAGGGGGGGGGGCCCCCCTTACGTGGGAAAAATTTGGTTGATTATATAGGGAATCATTGAAGCATGACTGGAGCGGGCCCCCCCCTTAGGTCAGTCAGCGGGCCCCCCCTTAGGAAAAGTTCTGGATCCGCCACTGAATTGACTTGATGTTAACATGCATCCTTGCACATTTCATATATTTCTGTGTGTTAAATAATCTTCAGAATGCATATTAACCATTAAATAAGACTTTGACACCTACTTATGTCATTATAAGAAACAAAACTTCTGATAAAATTCCTCAACATAGGAAAAATCATCCAGAAAAAAGATTTCTTTAACATGAAAATTTGTAAATAAACGATAAACCACCTGGTGATATAAACATTAAAGTGCAATCAATTTCTCCTACCTGGCAAAGATGTCTTTTTCCTTATCATTAAAACACTAAAATAAATAAATGTTTGTACTATATGAAGAATTGATGGTGTGGTGTAAAATATAAAGCTGTCATTGTATCATTATCAAAGTTGTTGTACTTAGTAAAAAAAGAGGTGATCATTATCAGGTACATAATATACATGTACACCAACGTAATACATAAAATTATATAATAAATAGGTAATAACAGTGTCAGAGATAGCACAGTTCAGGAAGGGTACAAAGTGCATTCTTTTTACTTGTAACCTAACATGAAATTTGGAAAAAAAGGTTTCTTCGTATTAAGTTTGCACATTGTGAAGCAGGAGATTTACTTGAGGGTTTTATTTTCACTTATTTCATGAACAAATTTCTAGGGTAAAATCTTACAGCATATCAGAATCTGGGACAAAAAAAACATGAACATAATAATCAGAAATAGGTTAGGACCCTTATTGAAACATGAAACTTAAACTCTGCAACAAGTCAATTAAAAAATTACACATCCAGACATGCAAGTGTTAAATTGCTGCAATGTTTTCCTAATTTTTGGAATAGTAAAGTTGCATCCAAATTGAGATGATGCACCAATTAGATGTTAACAAAGAAGAGAGTCAGTAAGTCAGGGTTATTCTTTCCTGTTGGTGGTCTTCTGCATCAACACTATCTACATACTAATTGCAATAGCATTTTAAAAAGAATGCAGATGAGAGAGAGAAACTTTTTTTCACAAATCAAGTCTGCTCATCAAATAACAGCCATCATTATTTTATCACTGCATGAATATGTAACTATTTAAAGTGACAGTTCCAAAAGATTAAACAAGCAATACAAAAATCATATTTCATCAACCATAGAAAACATTAAATTCAGCTTGATATTAGATACAAAAGTTTTGTAACAGCATGACCCATAATACATACATGTATATCATATTTTTAACTAAATGTAAGCAACTTATAGTTTATCAGCATTTTGTACATTTTCCCTTTGATCTTACTGCTTTATGTTTTCTAGATCATGAACAGGACTTCATCACGAAAATATAAGGCAATGAATGAGGTTATATATCAGGGGCTCAAGTCCATCTACATCAAACTTAGCCAAAATTTGTGTACATGTAATAGTAGTTTGACTTACTATTTCGTTTTACTTTATATTCCTCCCCACCCCCCACCCCCACCCCCAAACCAATCTAATTAAAATTAAATCTTAAATTGTTCTTGTTCTTGTTCTGCACGATTTAATTTTAATTAGATTGTCTATCCCCAAACAATACAGTTATGAACAATTGCCGATTAACAGAATAATGGCATTTTATGTTTTTTTACTAACTTCATTAGCTTGAATATAAGCTTGACCGAATGGGCACACTTGATATTCTTGCTAACACTATTTGTCAAAACTGCAAACCCAACGTTGAAATTTTAACCAACTAAAATAAAACATCCACAATTTACACCATACCCTCCATTTTTTACTACAAGTTTGGATGACCTACTTTATCTCTAAAGGCATTAATTACCTATAGTAATGGTGTCCCCAGCAAATTATATGATATCGGAGGAAAATCAGGATTGTAATAATAAAGCCCATTCTATCCAAGTCACGCTGGTTTGTTATTAGGAGACAATTTTTATCTCAATGCATACAATTCAGCGGTATTATCCCGTCACATAGCCTTCTAACAATTTAATCGTAGGGGGAATTTAAAATCATTGTTCAAAATTGCATCGCAAAAAGAAAAAAAATTGTTTCTATTGTTATGTAAGTATTAGTGAGGGTTTTGATTAAATTAATGATTTTTGCGCCTTTTAATATTGTAAGATTAGTAATGTGATATAGTATGATTTATTGTAATCTTTTCCACTTTAAATACAATATCTTTATTTGGTAATATAAAAGATCAACACTTTGAAGAATTATGAGTATCTCATTTTCCATCTAAAAAAATTCTAACTGCTTGCTTGTTATTTTCTCTTTCAGTTACCCATACTTGTAGCCAGGACGTCTCTGGGAGGGTAATTTTGGGTCAAGAGTCTTAACATGTTGGCTCTTAATCACAGGCACTAATATCTCAGTACCTGTGCTCTTAATAGTCAAACTGTTATCTTAAATACTGCTTTCATAGTATATGTACTTTAGAATGTTTTTGTTTCTAAGAGTGGGGTTTTGTTTGAAATCAACAAAATTCCCCTGTCAGCGACTATGAATTTAACTGTTTTTTGGAAACATTTGATAGTTGCAGAAAACACTGTAGATGAACACAGAACAGTACAATATCATGAATGTCAATCAAGAAACAAATCGTCAATTTTTACCGATGTTTACTTTAGTCAAGTTAAGACATTATACTCAAATTTCTGACTGAAGAATGACGACAGACAGACAGACAGACCGACAAGCCAATATAGCCCTAGAAAAACAACAAATCTAATTGAATTTTTGTAAGCCTTAATTATATTTACCTTTTTTATATTGTTTCACCAAATGCCTGTAATTTTAATCTTCATTTGTTCTTAAAGCAACCTGTAAAATCAATTAACATTTATACAAGACTATTTTAAGACATGCTATGTAATCTGATGTTAGCTTAAATGTTAAAGTTTCATCATCTTAATCAACCTCTACTAATCACACTTACAGAATAAAACTGATGAGTATTCTAAGTACCCTATATATTGTGATGAACTGGCCATCAAAAGACTGTTATAGTAGAATAACATAGCAATAATCCAAGTGCATGTACACTAAAATGTTGCAATATACAAAACAAAACAACTATGTTACACCACTGTTCTAGGTTAGGGGTTGGGGGGTTGAACGCCCCTAACATGTTTAACCCTGCAACATCCAGCATGTGCCCGTCCAATATCAAGAGCCTGTGATTCAGTGGTTGTTGTTTGTTACTGTATATCAAATTTGTTTTTCATCAATATTTTTACATACATCAGGTCATTAGTTTTTCGTTTGATTTGGTTTGGGTTTTTGCTCATGTTTGAGGCAGTATGCATGTGGTGCACTATAGTTGTTAATTTCTATGTTATTTGGTCTCTGGTAGAGAGTTGTCACATTGGCAATTATACCTCATCTTTTTACTTTTTATAACAATATTGACAATAATATCACTGTACTATTGATACAAGAAGTTTTTGGGAATGCTTGAATTTTGATTCAGTTGTTTATATACCAATCTGTTGCATTCTACCATTTCAATTATTAATCCATGTTTAAAGTCAGTGGTTTAATATCATTTAAAATATACAGGAAGTGTGGAATTGATAACCAGCTTGTATGAAAATTGTACATGATATTCATCTGTTGAGCATGCATGCAGAGTAAAGATTCCTAATGAAACAGCAAGGACAGACAATTGTTGTGCTTATGTGGTTTCTAACATAGTGATATACAGGTTTCTGTGATACCATAAACAGCTGTGCCATGAGCACATAATACCGAGTCACCCCCTTATCCAATTACTGTGTGATACCATAGACAGCTGTTCCATGAGCACATAATACCGAGTCACCCCCTTATCCAATTACTGTGTGATACCATAGACAGCTGTTCCATGAGCACATAATACCGAGTCACCCCCTTATCCAATTACTGTGTGATACCATAGACAGCTGTTCCATGAGCACATAATACCGAGTCACCCCCTTATCCAATTACTGTGTGATACCATAGACAGCTGTGCCATGAGCACATAATACCGAGTCACCCCCTTATCCAATTACTGTGTGATACCATAGACAGCTGTGCCATGAGCACATAATACCGAGTCACCCCCTTATCCAATTACTGTGTGATACCATAGACAGCTGTGCCATGAGCACATAATACCGAGTCACCCCCTTATCCAATTACTGTGTGATACCATAGACAGCTGTGCCATGAGCACATAATACCGAGTCACCCCCTTATCCAATTACTGTGTGATACCATAGACAGCTGTGCCATGAGCACATAATACCGAGTCACCCCCTTATCCAATTACTGTGTGATACCATAGACAGCTGTGCCATGAGCACATAATACCGAGTCACCCCCTTATCCAATTACTGTGTGATACCATAGACAGCTGTGCCATGAGCACATAATACCGAGTCACCCCCTTATCCAATTACTGTGTGATACCATAGACAGCTGTGCCATGAGCACATAATACCGAGTCACCCCCTTATCCAATTACTGTGTGATACCATAGACAGCTGTGCCATGAGCACATAATACCGAGTCACCCCCTTATCCAATTACTGTGTGATACCATAGACAGCTGTGCCATGAGCACATAATACCGAGTCACCCCCTTATCCAATTACTATGTGATACCATAGACAGCTGTGCCATGAGCACATAATACCGAGTCACCCCCTTATCCAATTACTGTGTGATACCATAGACAGCTGTGCCATGAGCACATAATACCGAGTCACCCCCTTATCCAATTACTATGTGATACCATAGACAGCTGTGCCATGAGCACATAATACCGAGTCACCCCCTTATCCAATTACTGTGTGATACCATAGACAGCTGTGCCATGAGCACATAATACCGAGTCACCCCCTTATCCAATTACTGTGTGATACCATAGACAGCTGTGCCATGAGCACATAATACCGAGTCACCCCCTTATCCAATTACTGTGTGATACCATAGACAGCTGTGCCATGAGCACATAATACCGAGTCACCCCCTTATCCAATTACTGTGTGATACCATAGACAGCTGTGCCATGAGCACATAATACCGAGTCACCCCCTTATCCAATTACTATGGTTTTGTATGTTGCAACAAATGTGGAGCTTCTCAAGTTTTAAATAGTTAAAATAATTTTTCAAAGTACTGTAACTTAAAGAAAGAGATTGATTTTTAATTTACTGACAGTTAAATTAAATCAGCAAGAATTAGTACTGTTTTTGGTGTTGTAGTTATGTATATACATCTTTTGCAAAAAAATTACAACTTGTGCAAATACAGCTTGCCAACAAAAAATCATGTCCAAACCTAGCTTGATCTTTCAATAAATCTAAGATACAAAACCCTTTGAAAGCTTGTCTCGTATTTGGGTAAATAGGGCCATCAATTATAGTCATACATTTTTACCTGTAAATTGTTTAAATCAAAGCAAAAGTCCTAGGTACCTTTTTCAACACATTTTAATTCTGAAAAATGTGACATTTTTATGGTTATAGATCATAATCTTAATGGCTTGTTAAAATTAACACATAGATATGAAATTTACTCAAACATTTTCTTCAACCTTCAAAAACAAATATAATTGTCTATATATAAGGACATCATGACCTGCTAGCACTATATATATGTCCATTGGCATTGTTCAGTGAACCTGTAATCTGGGTCAAAATTGTAATTTGTCATGTAATATTAAAAGTTCACCTCACTCACAACGAACATCTGTTCTAACTTTCAAATTGATGGGAACAAAACAATTATGATAAACTACCTTAACATAAAACTTTAAACTGAGAATGTTATACTTAATTCCTGCTTTTGCATCTCTATGTTTAGTGAACCATGTAATCTGGGTCACAACTTATTAAATTGAAAAATATTACACCATAATGAACATATGAAAAAAGTTTCATGTTAATGAAATCTTCCTGGTCTTTTGCAATTCTAACTTAGTACTCAAAATCTGTCTTATGGTCTAAAATAATCTTTTGAATGCAAAAAATATGGATTTCCTCAGTTATGATGTCTCTGACCTACTTAAAAATGCAAGAGCAATTTTCTCTATAAAAACATATCCTCTGTACCTAGTGCATCTTGGATTTAGCCCCTAATAAACTAAGCCACCATTAGAGCAACTGAGCCAAGAAAAATATTTGGTCCATAAACTTAGCTAAACCACCTTAGTGTGGACCCTACTTGCCTTGATTGTAAGAGATTGTGACTGATTTTACAACAAGGAGGTTGACTCAACGGAAGAACTAAATGTCCAAATATGGTGATGTGACATCAGAGGCAGATTTAGAGTGGGCCCAGGGTCCCCCCCCCCACATTATGTTGAAAACATTTAGTTGATATAGGGAATCACTGAAGCATTACTGGATAGGGTCTCCTCTTAGGAAAATTTCTAAATTTGCCACTGGTTATCATGGGGACTGTTCACTGTTACCTTGTGTAAATCAGCATAGTAAGACCTAGTAAAAATATGAATCACCTGTCAGTTAAGTTCAAACAGGACATACTAGTAAACATCTATAATGTTATCAACAATAATGCCCAACCTTTTCATTTTAAGAAGCCTCTTTTGGGGTTACATATTAAATTGTAGCCTGGCAACAGAAAACTGGAAAATATGCAGCAAAAGAATGAAAAGTGCAACAATATGCATCTACCTGATTATCTAAGCTTTTTGATGATAAAATTCATACTTTGATATAAGAAGATATCTTAGTTATAAAGATTAGCAGTATAAAACAGTAATTGAAATTCCTAGACATAATTCTGAGCAATGGTAATTTGACTGATTGAGCTAATTGAAGAAACTTTCCCTACTTTTTATGATCTTAAAGAAACCTTTCTTTACTAAACTCAGGTTGGATTAAAGGTAATTGATGGTAAGGTGTGTTTAAATTAATGGAAAAGTAATGAAATTTGAATAAACTTTAGGGTGGGTTCAAATTATCAATTATGATTTCTTTAAATATTGTGTGAGAAAAAAATTGATGGAGATTTTAAGGCAATATATGGAGTTATTTAAAAACATTTTAATTAAGTTCCAACTTTTATTTCTAAATTCAAATTAAAAAGTTTAAATTACCATTTACATAAAATTTTATAATGAAAGTAAGTTTTTTCCCATGTAAACATAAAAAGGTCATTTTATTTTCATTTCATAGAACAATATTTGTGTCAATTTTTCCAGCTTTCAATTATTAGTAACAAAGGTGAAGAAGCTCTTCTGAAGAATATTTTGTAGACAAAATTGCTGCACAACCATATCAACCTGTATATGCATCTTGGTATTCAACTGAAATAATAAAAACTTATACCTTGTATATGACTGCCTTCACTTCCAATCAAATTCGCCTCCCCAAACATTAAAACCAATACTATACTAAAAGAAAACTGTTTTTAAAACCTTTTTTTCAATGTAGAATAGAGAATGGAAATGGGGAATGTGTCAAAAAGACAACAACTTGACCAAAGAGCAGAAAACAGGCAAAGACCACCAATGGGTCTTCAAAGCAGTGATAAAATCCAGCATTCAGAAGTGAGCATAGGAGATAACTAAACAAGAATGTATACTAGTTCCAATGTAACAATTGAAAATGTTCTATTTGCTGTTCATATGATTAAAGGTATATGCTTATGATACTTTTAAAAATACAGTACTTTAGTATTGAAGAAAGAAATCATTAATATCTTTTGAAAGCATCTTGTTCCTATAGATTCCACACATAAATGACTACAAGTAGTAACATATAGTAGCCATTTCACTACTTAAGCTATGTAAAAAAATAAAAAATGAATTCTAGTACAAAATGGTAAGCAGTTGGTACATATAATATTGTACTTTGGTTTAATGACTTATGCATAACTCAAAATTTGTATTTTTGTATGTGTCTTATAATAATATCAAAGCTTCAACCTGCCAAAATTTCTGTAGCACAGATATGAATTTGGAAACTTGTAATTGAGAGTATATCAGTGCAGCTATACCTATAGATCAAACATTTACTATCTTCACTTAAGAACTCTTCACTCATAACCTTCAACTTTCAAATAAACAACCTTTTATTCTTTTAAAATCTTCCCACATTCAAATCCATTATCTTCAAAATTTATAACTAAAGCCTTTCAAATTTCAATCTGCATATGCTGCGGTTTTGTTATACATAAATTTGATAAGTCATAAGTCATGAAACCATGGACTTCAGTATTAAATTCAAACTAATCATTTCATACTTTTACAACAAAAGAAATGTAACTTTTTCTTGTGAGAAAGTGTTTAAAGCCATCAGATTACAATTTAAGGTTACACGTACCTATTTCTATGTAATTTTGTGGTTTGGGGTTAACTTCAAAGTAACATTTGTACAGCTGATTTGTATGTAGCTATACATAGTGTTTAGATTGTTTTCCTTTAACAACATACTGATAGCCAAAAGGTATCCTTATTCATTATAATACCACACTCCTATATTGTAGTATTCCATTAGTAAATATACTGATATAAACTTAATACATGTATATAAAATGTTGTATATTAATCTTTGAATTAAAACCTTGGTCTAAAGTCCAATTCCTCAAATCCTTTTTTCCAATCCTCTTATTATATTATTTAAACGCAGTCTTCACTCTTTATAATAAATAGTTACCATTACCTTCACATTATGCAAGTCAAATAGAAAATTGAAAGAGTGTGTGCTGCATATATCAAAGACCATTGACCTTTTTTCAAAAGAGATGTTTTTCAAAGATAAATATTCCTGGAATGGAAAAGGTTTATGGGCACTAATGGTAAAATGGTGAAACATGTATAAGGCCGTACCTAGACCTATAATGGTTTACTTTTATAAATTGTTACTTGGATGGAGAGTTGTCTCATTGGCACTCATACCATGTCTTCTTATATCTATAAGTTGGTATTTCTTTCCGTTAAGTTGCAATGACATTATTTAATAACCTCTAAAATCTAAGGTATGATGATTAAATGAAGAATGTGATATAAAAATGTTTGAAAGTACCAATGCACCTGAATGGCCCATCTTATTGTATGATGGTGGTCTAAATTGACAAAGTTGTAAATATAATAACCAAGATCCCTTAGATTTAACATTTATGTGGTGAGAATTGTGCATGTTGTGTAAGATATAAACTTCTTATGCACTAACCTTATGTTTTCCATAAAAAGAAAATTAAATATGATCTTCACATTGTTCAATTAAGTCTAAATTCCACCTACCAGTAAAACTTCTTCACAAGTATGAGAGTTCCACAAAAATTTCATCTTGAATTGGTTTGGGATTATGCACTCAACTTATATTTTCCAATTAAAGCAGTATATATGAATTCACATTGTACAATCTAGTCTTATTTCAACCTTAAACTTGGCAACACATACAGAGTTCAAGAAAAAATTCAAACTTATAATGACTGTTTGGTGCATTATAAAGACATGAATTTTATGTGGCAAGCATTGCGCCTTTTGACTTTTGTGTATGGATGATCTTCCTAAAAATCAATCACTTTATAATTTCAACAAAAAACCAAAATGTAGTATTCAATACAATATAATTCAGTCGAAATTCAAATATAGCTTGTCAAAAAGTATTAAAAGTTCCACAAAAATATTTTCCCACTATTTGTCAACTAATAATGACATTTTGGTGTATTATAAAAGACTTGATCTTTTTGTAGCAAGCTTTGTTCATGAAGTTCTTCAGCACTCACCTTATAATTTGAACTAAAAATCCCAAATGTAGTATTCACAATTTACAATCAAGTCTAAATTCCACCTCAAACTAAGCAACAAGTACAGAGTTCCACACAATAAAATGTCCCCAAACATTTGTCAAGTGATAATGACAGGCTGATGTATAACAAATACAACATACAGAGGGAAACAGAGTTGTGATTGTTTGTAAAATATATCAACAAATACTACAAATAGTTACGTCTCTAAAGGGGATGTTATCTATTGTAAACCAAAAATATCAAATTGTTTTTCTGAGTGACAACTTAAAGCATTTTCACAGTAAAACATTTATAAAAGAGGCTTATAAACTTCCTTTTAACAAGTCGAAAAATCGTGAAACTCTTACATTTTTACGGTAAAGCATTTATAAAAGAGCTTATAAACTTCCTTTTAACCAAGTCAGAAAATCGTGCAACGCTTACCTTATATATGCAATATAAACATGTTTTAACTGCACAAGTTTCCGTCTTAAACAAATCCCTGCTAACTAAATATGGTACATATAATATGGTCTTTTCTTTAAAATTTCAATTGATTTTTAAATATTGACAGTGAGGTGTTTTTAGAAAAGAAATATGACTCATCTATAAAATGAAAACTAAGGGAACAAGTGATATGGTAATCTGTCGAAAAAATCTCGTTACCTGAGGGGGTTAAATTCAAAACTTGGCTACGGATGAGGAATTTGCAAGATCCAGGAGAAATACTACGGGAGAAATGTTTATTATATAAACAAGTGTCAACAACCTAACTTAGGATTAGTTTCACACAAACTAGTTCAACATGCAATATTATAAGGAAATTTTTAAATAACTTATAAACCACCATTCTTTATAAATATTTTAGATAAAACTAAGCTCATTTGACTTGCACTAGAATTAAGAATGTTTCATAAACAACAAATAAAACCAATTATTAAAAGATAGCTTTTCTTTATAAATATTTAAGATAAAACTAAGCGTGTTTCACTCACACTTGAAATAAGAACATTTTTAAACAACTAATAAAACCACTTATTAAAAGATATCTCTTCTTTACAAACATTTTAGTTAAAACTGATCAAAGTTTATTTAATTCTTAGCTGGAGAGAGGGAAAGTCTCTTGTATATCTAAATAAACTCCTTCTTTCTATTCTATGTATAGACTTTTTTTTACTTGCATTACATTATAAATATAAACAATATCACTTATTGTGCATATTAAAATTGGAAATTGGAAATTTGAAATTTTAAGCTTATGCTTTACCTAGATAAATTTTTTCTATTGACTGGCATTTGAAGTTTGAATCTTTGCATAATAATTTTTTACAGTGTAACGACTGGACCCCACCAATTTACTGGGCTTTGTTATAGTTTTCTATGTTCATTTGTTAATACATGGGACTTTAATAATTTTTCTGTTGCACCATCCTAATTTAGACCTCTTATATTCCTTCATTCACACAGTTCTATAGCAATAATGCACACACATTTTATAAAGGTAAAGTTTGTTGTCCAAACTTTAGTCAGAGAAATAACCATAGGTGAATTTCTGGGATAAACAGTAGATGTGTTTTTAGGGATAACGGAGCATAAAATGAATTATTACATAATCATATAGACAGGATGTTGAGTAATGAAATAAAGGATAGGAATGTGTAGTCTTTCTAGTACTATCAGTAAGCTTAATGATTTTGAAGTTGAAAGAAAACATAATTTTAACTATTATCAAAATATGAGGCTCCAGTCAAGAGTACTCTCTTCGGATACTTGTCTCTTTATAAAACAAGCCTCAGGTCAAAGGATCACTTTTAAGCAAACTATACAGTTATAGATTGATCTTTCTTACTTTGAAACATTGTGAAGGTCATAATCCTTTTAATTGAGATGTCAGGTCGCAAATCTACCAATAAACCTTGGAGCTATATTAAACTAACTGGGTCTGAATAAAATTAGCCCTTAGTTAAAACCTTTAAAGGCTTTTATGTTCTTACTAATGGAAGTTGCAATATGTCAGTTTATGCAAAAATCCCGATTTTGTCAATTTAATTCAAATTTCTCTTTTATATTGGTAAATACTGAAATGTTGATCAATTTTTTTCACCAAAATATATAGGGTGTAATAATCTTCCACAAGTGGATTTTAAAAAGCAAATTGAAACATGTACCAAAGTTGTACACTGATTTGATAAATTCTTCACTTACAGTATACGTATCCCTGTTGCATACCAATGTAACCCTGTTTAACTTTATACTATTTGAACATTTTTCATTCCTGTATATTAACATTTGGTTATTGTCAAAAATACATTGTTAAATTATCATGTACATTTTTCATACTGAACTTTAACATTCTGTAATTGTCAAAAATATATTGCTAAAATTTATAACATGCCAATATTGTCCATAGTAAAATACCTAAAACATCTAGGGGGTAACTATATTTAAAAAAACCGTCAATCAAAAATTACAATAGCCTAATTTTTCATTCATTCCATTGTAAACTTGCCTACATAAGGGCAGAGTAAGATCATTCCACAGGGGTCTATAAAAACTGTTTAAATAAACGGAAGAGACTTTATCAATTTCATAAAATGTTAAAGAGCTTATATGAAGTATTTAAATTTTTAAATGACAATTTAAAATCAATTTGACCTTGCTTCAAACGTCAATAGATATATATTACTACCTAAAATCAATGTTACACCTACCCGATTTAAAATAATTTGTTTTACCAACAAGTCTCCATCAATACTCCCTAATACTTTGATTACATAATTAATACACGTCTTTTGATAAATCCACCCACTAAAAGACCTAATAAAATGCTACACCTCAAATGTCCTGAAGTGTTTGTGGCTTGTCAAAAATGTGTGGGTTTTGATAAACAAATATGTACCCTTAATACACCAGATACTACTTCACACATATTTGACAGATCACTGATAAAAAAAGTTTGTGTATAAAAGGTGGAAATGTTTCAATATTGCAAATTTCTAAGTAAAAATTCTTTAAATTAGGAAGATCTAAGGACTGCACCTTTTCTTAAATTTGATTAATTGGCCATGCCCCTAATAATGTTAAGGAGTGAGTATAAAAAAGGAATATTTTTTTGTATAGTGCCTTTATTCACCATCTATTTTGGTGGGCTTTGTATTGATGTCTTTGTTTTGTGGAATGTTGTCTTTCAATTATTTTGTTGCCATAGTTTGCCTTTCTTTGACTTATTACTTTCTATCGCTCCCTTGGTATTTTCTAAATTTTATAATCGTTTTTAATTTTTGATCATACGGTTGGTCTAAAAATAAAAGATGTGGTATGAATGCCAATGACAGTACATGGCGCCACATTCAAGAACAAATGCATAGAAGGTTAGCAACTAAAGGTCACTGTACGACCTTCTAATGAAAGAGGTCAATTGTTCGAGCACACATCAAAATAAAGTACAGAAAGTAATCCATTAGAAATAAGAAATATTAAAACAACCAAAAGTTTTGAGCTCAAAGCGTTTTCTTTCTTCATCAAGTCTAGCAGCCAAAACAGAAAATCCTGCAAAAATCTACTCCATGCAAGATTTTTATTTAAGTGAAATCTTTGCCATTGTAATCAATTTAAAAATCATTAACATTGTATTACATTTTAGATAATGTGAAGGAAATCTGACAATAATTTTGACTTCAATTTATTACACATCTATGGTAAAAAAGAGATCTGCAAAAGGTGGGTTTCCATAATGAAAATGCAGGGCATTAAAACACTTCTATCAAAAAGCTTTCCATACAGTTTGTTCTACAAAGGAGTTTTGATTGAAGCAGTCATGAAAAAACCATGAATATTAGAATCCGATGATAAGAATATTTCTATGAAATTCAAAGAGGAAAGCAGTCTGAACCAAAAACTTTTTCAACTACTAGTCCGAAGACCAATATCCTGACATTTTTCTTGTTGGTCCAACAAATTTTTGCAAAACTTGCTAGTCCGAATGAAATTTTACTAGTCTGGGGCATCGGACTAGTGGCTAACCGTGCAGACTGGGAAAGTGGTTAAATCACTTATCAAAATAAAGGACTAAGGACAGGAAGTAAGCCATCAGAATTAATGATTATATAAAAAATATTACTGCTATTTCAAACCAAATTAATATCTTACAAATGTAACCCCACATACCAGAGAGCTCCAATGTCAGTCACAAACTCCTGTATGGAGGGTTTCCACAAAAGAAAAGGTTCATTTTAAGAAATTAAATACATGACATAAAACATAGTTTACATACCTGGGTATCTATTATTTGTCAACTTCCTGTCACCAATTGTCAGTCAAGATAGAACTCGTGGTTCTCAGATTTATACTATTTAAATCTTTTTTCTGAAATAAAGTAAGATTTTTTTAAAAGATTTAAATTTGCTGAATAAATCATATATTTTGGGGTATTTTTTTGTTTAAGTTCAAGCATCTGTTTTTAGTGTCTACAGGATTTCCATCTTTCTACAATGTCATTTCTTTGAGGGTTTGGATTGGGGGGGGGGGGGGGGGGGTCTGTTATTCAGTAAACATTAAATTTTCACCCCTTTTCTCTTATCTTCAAAAAATTAACCCCCTTTTTCTCTAATCTTCACAAAATTAGACCACACATTTCTCTAATCTTCATTTTTTTGCCTGTTATTCTCTAATCTTCATTTTTTTTGCCTGTTATTCTCTAATCTTCATTTTTTTTGCCTGTTATTCTCTAATCTTCATTTTTTTTGCCTGTTATTCTCTAATCTTCATTTTTTTTTGCCTGTTATTCTCTAATCTTCATTTTTAAGGGCATTATTCTTTAATCATTTAACCCCATCCAAACCCTCATAACTAGAGTAAATTGAATTTTTCAGGTGAATTTAACCTTTGTTCAGTTTTCTAAGTTGTGTTTTTAGGTTTTTTCTTTGGCCATGGCATTGTCAATTCATTTTTAACTTATGAGTTAAACTGTACCTTTTGTATCTCCAAACTCTCTTTCAATTTAGATTTTTTGGTGTATCTGACATGTTGAAATGAGCTGTCATTTAAGGATGTCAACAGAGCTAACCGATTCACACAATTTGAAAAATTTAATTTTTAAAAAGATGTACTTGGTAAACATAAAAGATAAGGAGATGAAGAATGATTGCCAATGAAACCACTCTCAACCAGAGGACTAAATGATGAAGAATTAAGAAACTATAGTTTGGTGTATAGACTTTGACAATGAGCAAAACTCATATCTCATAGCCAGCTATATATATATGGCCTTGACATGACAAATGTAAAACAATTCAAAAGAGAAAGCTAACATTTTGCCTTTTTCATATTCCTATTTAAAAAATTTCCATTGTAACATACATAGAAAAATAATTGCAATGAAATCTCTTTATTTTTTATAAATACTCATGATACTGTTCTGAAAGGCTGCAGGCATTTGTGTGTGAATAAATATTTTATGATTCTTATGATTTTCCATAATTCTAACGAATATGAAATATATAACAATATGCCTCAAGATTATACTGTGTTTTTTTTTTTAAATTAATCATGCAGGACATTTTTTTTTTAAGTTTAAATTACATCTAACTTTTGACAACTACACAAACACATTTGTACAATGTATTTGATGTATCATTCTTTGTAACCACTAAATCTACCTGATTATTTAATCCTATGACGGTCAAGTGTCTCCTTAAAGGATAAAACCCTATTCTCTTTCTATTTATCTCTCTTGAAAAACTACTTGTAAATACCTTAATCTGTCAAGTTGTAATCTCAATTACACTGTCATCAGCCCTTTGTAAATAGCGTGAAGAGGGCAATAAAATTCTCTAATGTTAAACAATTTTAATTATCGCCCTCTCTAGATAATGAGAAATATATGAAGGTCTGTGGTATTGTACTTCGGTCAATTTTAAGTTCATTTAAAGGTCTTTAAATGTAACAATGTATTTAGTCTGTAGGTTTCTTAATTTTGAGACCCAAGTATCATTCTGAATCATGGTTGAAAATGAGCTTCTTGTTTCTTTTCTTTATTTATTTGAACTGCTAATGCAAGAATTTCTGTCAGAATCTATTAGATTTAAACCATGGCCTCGGAACATTAAACAAAACAAGGAGAATACAATTTCAAAATTCACATATCTGAATAGCAATACATGTATTGACATGACCTTTTAAGCACTCATGCAAGTTCAGCAATTTCACCCAAAAATGTCCCCTTTTCATGTTTTTTTCAATTTTTTAAATCAATACCATTAAATCAACAAATAATCAAAAGAATTAGCAATAAACTTACAAAATTATGACTAAAAAATTCAGATTTCTAGCACTACATATCAATTTAGAAACCAGTACCATGATCTTTTAAGATTTTCTAATTTAAGCATATGAATTATATAAATAGATTTGCATCAATTTCAGTTTTATTTATCAGAAAACATCAAACTCAATACAACCCTAAACTGCTAGTTTTAACAGAATTTTTTTAACACAAATGCATAAATTCCCTCATTTGGAATAAGTCAATGCTAATGAATATAAATGATGTTCTAGATATCAGACAACCAATTCATTATCCATTTAAACTGAAAATGCCAGAATCCCATCTTAAAGAATTCAAATTAAAATCTAATTCATTTTGTAGAAATCAATCTCCATGTTGAGATAAAGATGATGAATTCTTATTCAATGTAGATATTAG
The DNA here is from genome assembly GCF_965363235.1 of Mytilus galloprovincialis. NCBI lineage: Eukaryota > Metazoa > Mollusca > Bivalvia > Mytilida > Mytilidae > Mytilus > Mytilus galloprovincialis. The sequence goes on along the minus strand of NC_134850.1, from coordinate 37,234,281 downwards.
ATTGATGTGTCTATGAGATTGTCCCCTGGGGGAATCATAACAGAAGTAAATATCAGATTAAGTTTTATTTCATAGGATCAGTAATAAGTTATGAAACAGTCAAACATTCTGCTTTCCTAAACTTATGGTTATACATCATCATGATCATTAGGCCAAATAAAAAAGTATGTGTGGTTCCAGTTACATCTGAAAAAAAGTTAAGGTAGGTAGTAGGTAGGGATTTTTTATTATTTTATGTTTTTTTTTTACATTGAGTCTATGGGAGCAACATTCTGGTTTTAACAGTGATTAATGAAAAATGACAATAAAATCTTTAGGGTAGGCTATTTTTAAGCCGAAAAAGTAGGGACAGTAGGATTACTGGAACCACACATATATTTTTATTTGACCTTAGCACATATTATTCATCAAACGAATCAAAGTAAAAATAATTTTGTGATGAGATTTAACAGAATAAATTCATATTCATAGTGGGTTGATACTATATATTATCTCAAATACCAATACATGTGGAATAGAATCTGCTTACCCTTCCAGAGCACGTGAGATCACCCCCAGTTTTTTATGGGGTCTGTGTTGATCAGTCAAGTTTTCTATGTGGTGTTTTACTCCTTAAATTTTCTTGCCATTTTTGTACAATTGATTCCTTTTAAAAGCATCATTTTGTGAAGATTTTCTATAATTCAGGACAGAGATTGGGACTTTCAGGGGGAGGGTTGGGGTGCCTATTTCCAAACTCCCACTTTTTTAGTATTTTTTCACGTTCCACTATTTTCCTTCCATTTCCTAGATACCACATTTTTTTAGCCCCTAATTATATCTCATTTCTCCACTTCTTTAACTCCCTATATCCAATAAGGAAATTATCCAAATCCTCTATATCCCTCATCTCAAAAGACTGTCACCCCCTCATGCTAATTTGCTGCCTTGGATATTTTCAAAACTATTTCTACTACTCAAAAATACAAATGTGAGTAAGTAATACAGACAACTCATACCAAATAAAAGACAAATTCAAACCTTTTTACCAAAAAATATGAAATACAAGACATGAGTATAGAATTCATAAACCATACATGAGAACAAATATTAAGTATAATATATTAGTCCTATAATACAGTATATATATTAAAAAGATTTAAACGAAAACAAATTTGAATATAAGTTGATTAACTTGAAGATGACAAGCACTATCTCTAAGTAAATTCTAACAATAAGTCCAAATATCTTCAAAACAAACAAATCTATAGTCCAAAGTGAATTAAAACCCAATCAATCAGTTCCATATCTATGTAAAAGTTTAATCAAAGCACTGTCAATACTATGTGAACAGATTATATCAACATTGTGGTAACTTAATGATGTTTGTTTAACGGACTTGTTGTATAAAATAAATACTCAGTTTGTTTGTTTTACAAGTGACAGACAGAAGACTGGGGAAATTCCTTAACATAAAAATGATTAAAGTAACATTTACCATAGATGTATAAAGGTTTTGATATTTCCTGTATAAGATCCGAGAGAATGGTCCCAAACTAGTTCATGGTCGCTTTAATAACAAACTACTTTTATGAAGTAATATTTACCACACATGTATTAAGGTTTTGATATTTCCTGTATAAGATCCGAGAGAATGGTCCCAAACTAGTTCATTGTCACTTTAATAACAAACTACTTTTATGAAGTTACATTTACCATACATGTATTAAGGTTTTGATATTTCCTGAATGAGATCAGAAGGAATGGTCCCAAACTAGTTCATGGTCGCTTTAATAAGAACTTACTTTTATGAAGTAATATTTACCATACATGTATTAAGGTTTTGATATTTCCTGAATGAGATCAGAGAGAATGGTCCTAAACTAGTTCATGGTCCCTTTAATAACCACCTACTTTTATGAATTATGATGGATCTAGACTATAAAATACCAGAATGCTAATCAATTTTTGAAGAAAAGAAGCAAGTTGTTTTGTAATTTATCGGTATAATACACATTTAAATTTACATATATTTCACTTGTAACATAATTTAAAGTTGAACTTGGCAAATATTGTATTTATTGCATCAATCAGTGTATTCATCCTAACATAAGCTGAATTTAGCTCTGAAATAAAAGTGTTAAAATAGTCATGGGAAAAACAGAATCTTTACTGGAGGATTAACATTCAAATTTTGTGAGCTGAAGGTGGCGTATATATATATATATGTCATACTTAAAAAGGAATAGCAACATTTCCTGAATACAGAATATAAATTCACAGTTGAAATAATGTAATCAATGAAAATGGTGACTTCAAATATTTGTTGCGTCAAAAATCTATTCTGTATTTTCCTTTATCGGGAATGGTCAAACCCAAATTTAAAAACCATATGAGTATAGATACCATGAGAACATGAGTAGCGATGACCAAAAGAGAATAAAAGAATAGTCAAATCCATGTAAGGTAAAGTTTATCTGAATGAGTTGGAACCTTTAAGTTATTGATCAAGTCAGTAGCAAAGTACTGACGATTGAGCTCAGATTATGTCTATCTTGATTATCTGGTTCTCAAGCCTATTTGGCATTTGATTAATGTAGTAGCAAATTTTAAAATAATATTCTTTTGAACCCCTCCCCCCTTTATATGATGGTTTGATTGTTGGCTGATTAAAGTCCAGTGGCAAATATTTCATGCATGTTCATGACAACTCTACTGATGGGACAGATATAGGTAATATAAAACAGCTCAAAGGAAAGCCTTGGTCTAATGTTCAGTGACCAACATTACAGGGAATATTATATTTTTAGTCCTTTTTTGTGGATCCAGATTTTTTAGCAAGGGTTTTATGATGAATGATGAGGGTTTTCAGACAAATTATCATTGCTTTGATCCTGTGATCTTTAATTTATAAGAATTAGGAGGTTCCCAACTCCAGGAACATCCAGTTGGTTTACCTGATTCAAGGTCTCCAGGTGGCCACAGACCACAATTAATTCCTCTATCAGTTCTTTATAACGTTTTGTATCATTAAAAAAATTGCACCATGCACTTTTGTCAATTTTTTTGTGTGTGTAGTGTATAGTACTAGTCCAAATATATAACCAAAATTCAGAAAGATTGAAGCAACCACTTTTACAAATTTAGCCAATACACATCCATACCCCTATTGACAAGTCAAGAGATGTTCCGAAAACTGTAAAAATTACCTTTTTGCACTTGGCCTAATCACTCATTCCATATCAAAATCAGTTAAATACAACATTCAAAAATTTATTTCACCTCTCTTCTCTCATTTCCACCCCAAAAAATCTAAGAAATGAGTGAGGAAGGGAAAAAAAAAATTAAGGAAAAATACACTCCATTTAAAAGGAAATATATTCGTGGACAACGAAAAGCGGTGTCATTAATTGTGGTCTTGGGCCAGGTTATACTGTATAATGGATGTCACACATGTGTGTTCCTGATTTATATCAAGTTATTATTATCAATGCAAAAGGATAGTTTTCAATAATCTTAGAGGGGGTCTTTCTGCAATTTGACCGCATGTTAATGAAAAGCATGATATATGCAGGGTATTTAATTTCACTTAATGACATCTTGGTGTAAAATACATTCTAATGAATTGTATTGTATTGTATCAAATATTCTGCATCAATAATCTCTTTAACTGTTTAATATCATTTTTTGCACAGCAAAACCAGAAAATAAAATGCATACTTTGTTTTTTGTTCATTTTTTTATTATTTAAAAAAGGCCGTTAGTTTTCTCGTTTGAATTGTTTTACATTGTCATATCGGGGCCTATTACAGCTGACAATGCAGTATGGACTTTGTTCATTGTTGAAGACCGAACGGTGACCTATAGTTGTTAATGTCTGTGTCATTTTTGTCTCTTGTGGACAGTTGTCTCATTGGCAATCATACCACATCTTCTTTTTTATATTAATACATTTTCATTCAAAATAATGGAACAGAATAAAGGTGCATCTGTGCACACTTAGAGTGCATTTGTTTCTAACCCGAAATTTTGTCATCGATGACTATCGTTTAGTAAACGTTAAGCTGCTAGAAACAAATACATCGTTTAATAAACTTTATCGACCCCGCGTAGTCAGACAGAAATAGATTACACTCACGCACTGTAAACAAACAGGTAAAAGTGCGGGAAATAAATAACCAGGACTTTATGAAAACAACACATGCTCGTAATTATTTAAACGACAGATGCAGAAACAAATGTATCGTTTACACGTCTCAACGATAAACGATCAACGACTACGCGACTATTTTGCGCGTACATCGTTTATGTGAACGATGTCAACGTTGACCAAAAACTGTAAGAAACAAATGGATTAAACGACTACGCGCGTAATCGTTTACATCGTTTAGGTTAGAAACAAATGCGCTCTTAGACATTGCAAAATTAATGAAAAAATGAACAATTTGAGCACAAATTCCTGCATGTTGAAAGTACAATATATATATATATATATAATATACCTTGTACTTTAGTGATTACTCCATCTATCTATCATTTAAGAAAAACTATCCTGGCACAAATCAGCACATTTAATTATCTGCAGGTAATTTAAGTCCACATAGCAGAACTGTAATTGCAAGGGGAATTCCTTGAAAATAGATATCTACAAACTCTATGTATATCAATGGAACCTTACTATAGACTGCAATGCACTCTTGACCTTAGAGATAAGATACAACAAAGAATTATTGATTGTTATCTCAGGCTAATTACCATAAAATATCTAAATACCAACACCAAGTCAGAACAACATAATACTCTAACAGATGTATTATGTTAAACCTCTGACATGGTCAATAAAGTGCAGTTAGCTTTCTCATCAATACAACCTTGACACAAGCAGTCTCAGCAAGCAGTATTTAACAGTATAGAAATATAGCAACGAAACAGTGCTATTTTCAAGGTTCTTGAAAGCCAAAAATTATCTATGTCTTAAAATATTTCTTCTGTAAGACATAGACATCTAAACATGTTAGCTATTCTTCAGACGGATTAAATTTCATGTTTCAAAAATATCAAAAGAATTCAAAATGCCATCCTGCAGAGCTGTCTAAAAATATCTTATTCTTACAATTAGCTTTAAACTGTCCATGTAAAAGACATACACCAGCCATAATTTATGTTTTAAGAAATTACGTTTAAGATGTATGAATCTGATTTATATAAACTATGTAAAAACTTTTATTTAAAAACCTTTTTTCAAATAGTAAATGGCCAATTGCAGGATAAAAAATCCTATTTTTACTGGTTGCACAAAATAAATGCTAAAAGCAATCGCTCTGACTTTACAAGTCAATTATATGCTTGGTTTATGACTAAAGTGGTCCTTTTTACAGGACATGGATGGGAAGCGTGTGTAAGTCTGTTGGAATAAATGTCCCCAAAACTAAAAAGGTTAAGTGGAGTGATACAAAGTTAACTATTAACAGTATCGTTAATGGCCATTACTGGATATAAATGGGAGGTGATACACAAATTGCACATCTAGGCTTAGATTATATATTTCAGTTGTCAAAATAACATTGAGCCAAACAAAAAAGTCTTGTGTTTACTGTAACATGTACATGCTAAAAAAAATGGGGTAGGTGGGATGGGTTTTTTTTTTATTTTTTATATTTTTTTTTACATTGATTCTATGGAAGTAACATTGTGACTTTAACAGTGCGTAATCAAAAATGGACAAACAAACTTTAGAATAGGGCATAAATATATGGGTACATTGATAAAGTAAACACACATACTTTTTTGTTTGGCCTTGCTGTATTAGTAGTGTCAAAAGCCTTTTTCTTGTTATCTGCAACCAATTGTTAAACAATATGTTGTTTTAATTTTGCAGGTTATAAAATGTGTTAAAGTTTTATCATCCTTTAAAAGTGAAAAACTCTATAGGTATAGGGTATAAGATGACAATGTTTTGACTTTCCGACTTTAAATTTATTTCTAATTTCACAGTTTCCCTCTCTTACAGTGATGTATCTGTCAATTCCAACTGTTAACTAATTAATTTTCGTCTTTCATATCAGCATGCTTTTATCCAACATCATATTTCCAATTGTGAAAAATTACAGCATAGTATTGATTCATATTGAAATTAATATCATATACTTTTCAAAAATCAATGTTTGACACAACCGTAACAATCATTGCTAACGAGACATAGAAATCAACATCCCTGCTTGTCCTAATTAAAACTTGTCGACAATTATTTAGTAATTTGTATCCATAATTTACAGCCTTTTCAATCAAACCAAGTGCAGCATATCCTGACATTGATTTTTTTCTGTTCTGTATAAAATTTTCACCTATGGCAGTCGCAAAGGGATTAAGTGAATCAAAATCTATACTACAACAGGAAGAGCACGATTTCTTTGAGCTGCAACTCCTCTGAAACCATACATAGATGAAAATATTTGTGATATTACATATAAATGCAGTATTTCGTAATTCCTAAATTTGTCTTTGAAACAATCTTTTTTCCCACAGAAAACACAAATTTTTGAGAAAATATCCAATTTTGGCGACCGTTATCAATCTGTGTCTTAATATACTTTCGTGCATGCTCAGTTGATGTACTGCCCACGAAATTTGGAAACTCTTTGTTTCATCACTTGCCCAATTGTACCATGCTTTTCAGGGGCATCTTCTATTAGGTTAAAAATAGAGGACAAAGTACTATGAAAGTACATCATAGATTTTTCAATAGTATCAAGTTCTACAAAAATCTCAATCAGTAAAGTGATAGTTTTTTTTCACAACAATCTTGATATTTAATCACACTTAAGTCATTAGTAACATAAGTATAATCAGTGTGTGGTCCAGGATTAATATTTCTGATATATCTTATTTTATTTGTTGATAATAATCAGGTCTAAGTTGTTTCAAATTTTGTTTTCTCCACTGCCAGAGATATAAATGAAAGAAATAATACCATTTGTTGAAAACCATATGCTAATTTATAGTTATCTTTGGGTTTTTTTTCTGTTGCTAGGGTTGCTGTCTAATTGATGTATGCCCCATAAACCTCTTATCTACTGGTATAAAGTTCCAGTTTGAATAACAGAGAGAATTTTGACCTGTAATCATGCATCTTTACAACTCAAGAAAATAAATTGTCTAATTGGTAATTATATCCTAGCTTATAACATATTTGATCAAGATAGGGAAAGGCAAGCATTGAATTTTCATTCCTTTTCCTTAAACTTAACCAGGTGTTAGTTCTCAGCCTGAAGAACTCTGACCTCACTTCAAGCATCTTGTTTTATATTTGGTTACAACCACCTTATTTCAGAATTTACAAAAAACTTTAGAGTGCATTTGTTTCTAACCCGAAATTTTGTCATCGATGACTATCGTTTAGTAAACGTTAAGCTGCTAGAAACAAATACATCGTTTAATAAACTTTATCGACCCCGCGTAGTCAGACAGAAATAGATTACACTCACGCACTGTAAACAAACAGGTAAAAGTGCGGGAAATAAATAACCAGGACTTTATGAAAACAACACGTGCTCGTAATTATTTAAACGACAGATGCAGAAACAAATGTATCGTTTACAAGTCTCAACGATAAACGATCAACGACTACGCGACTATTTTGCGCGTACATCGTTTATGTGAACGATGTCAACGTTGACCAAAAACTGTAAGAAACAAATGGATTAAACGACTACGCGCGTAATCGTTTACATCGTTTAGGTTAGAAACAAATGCGCTCTTAGTTCAGTTTCAATTTGGGATGCACCTTATATGATTGAAAATAAACTGAATCTAGCTAAAAGTTTTCAAAACAAAATAAATTTTTCTAGAGTTGCAATTTCTGAAAAATGTTGAAATAATATGTCTTTACAACAGAGAATCTTACACAACCAGTAATTACTGTTTATGAATGACATATCCCCTTAATACAGCATGCAATAATTACATGTTTAGGATGTAACAATAATCATTTATCACACTCTTTTTGTTGTTAACCAATTATCACCCTTGTATCCAGTCATTATCACAGGATGATATCTATTTGTGATAAAATTCTCCCAGGAGAGGAGAAAAATACCATGAATTTCTCTAGACAGATTTTACATCAATGAAAAGAAATTAAGTTCATCTGAAAGGCCTAAATTCTGACCATTTTTTTTTATGCTTTAGAAAAATACAAGTATAGAAAATGCTTCAATTCATTATCTGAGGTTAAGCAATATACATGCTTCAATCATCATAAAAAATATGTGTTCCAAAAGTAAGTTTTTGAACCTTTACAAATGTAAATGCGAATAAAAGCTAGAAAGAAAAGAGATTAAAACTAAGTACAGTGAATACAAAAAAGTCATACTAGTTTGGTCTTCTCAGGGACTGCAAAAATTTAAGACTTGCATTTTTTAGTTCTTACATTTTTCAAACAATCAAACAGTCAAGTCAACTCTTCCTTAATTTACACAAAAACATGCCCTATATATTTTGTACACTTTCTTTTTAAATTGATTTCAAAAAGGAAAAAAAGTTATTAGAGAGATGTTTACCTAATACTATCCTATGCTTACTTTATAAATCAATTTGGTGTGGGCTGACTGATGAATAAGATACGGGGATACATTGGTACTATTGTTATCTGACGTGATTTCGGTAAACATAGTCCTATTTCTTGTCTACAAACACCAACATGTGATTGGTCCAAAAATATCTATCTATTATTAAAAAAACTATTTATTAAAATTGAGTACTAAAGAGGCATTAAAAACCTACAAAATATATATCTTATTTCACCCCAGGTGTCAAAGTGTCACAAAAAATAAAATAAAAGTTAAATTATGTCAATGTGGAACAAATTGAAGGCCAGGACATCAATTCAACAATTATAACAATTCACACATACTAATTTTCATCAAACATACATAATTTTCCCCACCAAAGTATATACTTATATTCAAATTAATGTCACAAACATGATATTAAAGGGTATACTTATGTGTAATTCTAGTCAGGTTTACACGTAATAATACAATGGCTCATAGGAAAAAAGTTGAATTATTACGCTTTGAAAATTTTATACTATTGCCCTTAGATTTAACCTACGTAGTTTATATTGTATATTACATGTATTAATGTGTGAAAGAAGATCTCAGTATCATCTGATTCCCGTGAACCTACAATTACTTAATATGATGAGAATGTTTGTAAACAACTAAATTAAAGGTATAAATTCATCTTACAGATGTCTATGCAAATGTGCAGATTTCTGTCATGTGACACGAGCATGTACATTTGTATTGCATTGGTTTTGATGCTACACGCAAGAAAACAACTGTATTAACAAGCAACATCTGAGGCTGAGACAAATTTTCCACAAAAAAGAATCTTATGTGAAAAACTTATTGCTAGTCATGAGCAAGTTTTCTTTTTGTTAGCTTTGAAATATAGCCTCTGGATTTGAGGCTGTAAAACGCTGCTGCTTAGGGAAACAGAAAGGGTGAAAATAAGTCTACTTATACATGAATAAATATCTAGACTTAAACACATCCAGAACAAATATCAAACTGATAGAGACAGGCACCCAACAACAAACACTTATCACAAAAAAATATCTAGAGGAACCATACATGCATATATGGTTTTCACATGCAAATGTGCAGACAATTTTTTACAATACTTTTGTAATTTAAATCCTGGGACCAATGGTAGATCTACAGGATGATCAAAAGACCTTCACATTTTTTAAAGGTCAAAAAGTGACCTCTAGATGTTTATTAAAGACTGTAAAGACAGTAGGAGCCTGACTTGCTAAAGAAATGTTAGGTGGTCGGAGCCTGACCATATAATAGAGCAATGCTTTTGTACAGGCTTATCAACTGTATGGTAGGGACTTGAAACTTCCTGAATGTCAATTGCAACAATAAATTCAAAATGCACAGCTAGTATTCATATTTCGAATAGGGACTGAAATTTCATATTTAATTTTATTGTAGACTTTGTTTGAAATTCATATCAGTCTTTATCTATACTGATGAAAAACAGATGTGTCTTTTTGTCTTTATACTTTATGTAAAGACTTTTACACTTTAGTTCTATCTGATAACTGCATATTTCTGCATACAAATGATTGTAGTGCAGCACATTCCAAATATGACCTATAAAATCATTAACTCTGTGGGTCAAAGCACATGTTAATTTATTCTGTCACCATTTCAGTTTCATTCAGAAGATTCCTAAATAAAACTCCTTTGATGGTGAACATGGTGAAGGGAACATGATATATTTAAAATTAAACAAGGCTAAAGATTGCTTATGTTTTGAGAATATGAAAATAAGCAGAAGTGGTATGATTGCCAATGAGACAATTATCAAACAGTGACAAAATGACCCGAAGATTTAGTCAGCAACTAAAGGCCCCCATATAGCCTTCAACAAATATAAACTTTGCAATTACATATCGTACAATACAAGCAATGTTTAGGTTGTATAATTTTAGATAATGAAAATCAGGTGTTAGACATTGAAAACATCTTATATAATAACGGATAAAGAAAATATTCCATAATTTTCCTCCTCTACATATATATTATTGTGTTGGATTATGTTTTCTGTATACTTATATTGTATCTTCTATCTGTTTATTTTTATTTGGTACATGTACTATATGTGCCAGTGCGTTACTTGTTTGAATTAATGAAGTTATCAGTTTGTTGGTATTTAGACTTGTTCATACCTCAATGGTTAGCATAAAATTTTAATTAAATTTAAATCTCGTACATTTGAATATATTCCTTTGACCATTTAAAGGAAGGTTCGCCAATCGCTATATATTTGCATCAAACCTTAAGAAATCTGTATTAAAGGGTCAAAGTATTATAGAGGAAAATGCTACAAGTTATCTTTTGATTTTCTGAACACATACAATATTCTATCCTTTATTTCAAGTCTATTTCATTTTACTAACAATCAATTTTCTTTTTTAAATCATTTCCAAAACACTATAAGTACATGTTTATAAAGTCAGCTGCAATTACATGGATCCTATCCCATCTTCCTCCATTGACAAAAACTTAAAACATTTTACAGCTTTTAAGTTGACATCCATTTAAACAACGTTTAAGTAGAGGCTGTTACAAGTGCTTTCAGCTATTTCCCAAAACAGGCTGAAAAAAAGGATCGTGACCCAACTTCATATGCACTTTGGTACCACTGCTAACTCCTTCTTTGCTTACAAACTATAATACTAGCAGGATAAAATAAGAAAATCAGTACCACTAAATTTCCTGATCAATATTTAAAACTTACCTGCATGGGACAATATTCCTCTGTTCTATAAGATAAACTAGTACTCCATCATACATTAAAATCTGTTTACTTAGGGCCAACAGAATACACTTGTAGGTCAACTAACAAACAAATATCATAAATCCATTGTTGTGTTATATTGTCCACCTGTGATCGAGCCTGTGATGGTTACCTGAAATAAATGACAGGTAGTATTTAAAGCCTCCAGGTAAATAAACTATAATTCACATCAATGTTAAATTCAAATGTATGGTTCCGTTTTATTCAAGTGATTATAATAAAATTCTTGCCACTCCCAATAAACTTTAATGTATTGATGCTAATAAACAAAAGTATAAGTGATGTTTGTTTTTGAAGTGAATTTTAAAAGTGACCTAAAAAGAATCATTGTATTTTTATTTTCTTCAGTGTTTTAAATGTAAAATGTCATTTTGTCTATTTATTTTTATGGGATTAGAAATTTCTTTTTCTTATGTCAATATACTGTTCAAATTCCTTATAGGATAAAATATTTAATCCTATCAATGGATATATGATTTATAGCTTTAAGCAGCTTATAATAAATTCGAATAAGGGAAACAGCTTTTGTTATGTAATGTTGCTCATTTCAAATTATCTCCCATTCAAAATTTCATGTATCAATGAAAAATCTGGAGTTTACGCAAAAAGAATGTTTTTTTCTTATATTAAAATTGTAGAAAAAAAGAAGAGTAAACGTAAATCAAACCTGAAAACATTGGCATTAAGGTAGTATGTTATTTTTTTCTCCTTTTACTACTTTCAGCTAATATTGTTTCAACACTTTCATAACTTGTACAATTCTTTTGATATCATATTACCTTTTTCAAACCAATTCTTTATATCAACATACTGTTATATCTATGTTCTTGCACATCTGTGTAATATCTGTGGAGCAATAAAAACATTACAGTGAGTTATCAGGGCAATCTATGCTAATTGCATTAATACACAGTATATCACCTAACCATCTAACAAATATAAACACTTCTCTACACCATGGTAGTCTGGTTGTCTGGAATATTATAAGATACAATGCTGATTCAACTCTCACATCTTTTTTACAAATGTATCTAAAATTGTTTTTGAATTGATAAATTGTGTGCATCGTGCATACCCATAGCCAGTGGAGTTCGGGGGTTCAGATGAACCCCTTGAAACCAAATAAGCACTGTTTAAATTGTGACTGTTCAAGTCGAGTTCATGAGTCCAAATATAACGTTGAACATGGATGTTAATGAAATGTTTTTCTTGGTTGAAGAAATTATGTAGGTCAAATTTTAAAAATCTGACAAAAAATTGAATAATATATACTTTTAACAATTGATTTTGCATGTCTTTTGTATTCATTGTTCAAGTTCAACTGTAAAATCACTCCTTTTCCTCTGAGTTGGCAGTTTTCACTTTGTCAAAAAAAAAAGAAACAAAAGTTTGCTTTTACACAAATATAGTCTAAGCATTTAAAATGGTTAGTGAAACAGACTTCAACATGACTATATCATGACTATATATATTGTGCATTTAATTCAGCATTTGAAAACAAATACATGTATCTAAAATTTTTTGCTGTATATCATTTGTGTTTCATTCATTGTTTTTTTTTAACTTAAATCAGGTTGTAAGTTTTCATGTTTTAATTGTTTTACATTTGTCATAATTGGCCTTTTAGAGCTGACTTTGTGGTATGGGTTTTCTCATCGTTGAAGGGTATATGATGAAATAAAGACAACACATATGCCCTTCAACAATGAGAAAAATCCATACCACAAAGTCAGCTCTAAAAGGCCAAAAAATATGTAGTTTTAATTTCTATGTCATTTGTTGTCTGGTGGATTGTCTCATTTGCAATTAAACCACATCTTTTTTTATTTTTATATATGCAGACAAATTCATATGGTCATATCTGTCAATGTGCTTAAAATAAATGTTATACTGATGTACATGTTTATAATACTACTGTCAATGAGTGCATTTGCTATCTGCATTGCACTACACATAAACTTAACAAAATATCCAGACAAAAAACTCATGCAGCAGAACCAATTTTTATCCATAAATTTGTAGAAGTAACAAAGTCTCAAAGAAAAAAATTGCACTTAAAAAATATTTGCATGAAATATACAGCTATATAAATCTCACCTTAATTGATTAAAACTGTACATCCTTACTAAATTCTTCCATTCAAACTCTTTTCTGATGAAGATTTCATCTTTGTAATAGATTTCAGTCTGGTGTGAATCGTGTGATGCTGATTTATCTTATCTGTTTCAGATGAGTTTCAGCTGTTCTGTGAATTTACAAGTTATCTTTTAATTTAATTAACAACTATACTTCAATTTTCGTATAATATTAATTAGAGACTCCTTACACAGTAAAATAAATAGATGTACAAATTGACAACTGTTAATTGTTTTTAATTACAAGATAATTGGTTTACATGGGAAGAAAACAATAACACTCTTATGTCTGCAGACCAAATTACCTACCAGCTAAAATATTTGTATTTTATTCCTTGGTTAATTTCATGCTAGAAATTGATGTACATTGAATAAACAAAAGGAGAATGACTCAATCCAGGTGTTTTAAGAAACATCTAATGAAAGATGAATACATACATTGTCAGGTCATTAAAGATTGCATATTTTGGCTTAATATTGATTCACTTATAGGGTCTTTGCATCGGAAATAAACACATTTATTTTAAAAAAAACAGTTGTTGGTATCACATGGGTTATGTTCTTCTCATATATTTTATGAAAGTATGATACTAAATCCCTTACGGGAGGGATTGTGCCTGATATTCATATGATGAAGACATAATCTTTCAATCAGTTTATTTGAGGTCTGGAGCTGGCATTTCAGTTAACTGCTAGTAGTCTGTTGTTATTTATGTATTATTTTCATTTTATTTATTTTCTTTTGTTACATCTTTTGACATCAGACTTCTCTTGAACTGAATCTTAATTTGCTTATAGTTATGTGTTTACTTTTCATCATTGGCTAGAGGGTTGAGATCTCTTAAACATGTCTAACCCCGTCACAATTTTGCGCCTGTTCCAAGTCAGTAGCCTCTGGCCTTTCATTGTTAGTCTTGTATGATTTTTAATTTAAGTTTCTTGTGTATAATTTTGGAGTTTAGTATGACGCCCATGGGGCAAGCTGAAGGACACCTACATTTTTGTACAGGTGTGGAAATTCTTGATACATTGAAGACCCATTGGTGGCCTTCGGCTGTTGTCTGCTCTATGGTTGGGTTGTTGTTGCTTTGACACATTCTCCATTTCCTTTCTAAATTTTATTGTATATGTTATTCTTATAAGAGATTACTCTTGATATCTTATATGTTTTATATTATATATATTGTATACGTTAGAAATCTTATTAAGTAAATTATTTTTATAATTTTTTATAACGAAGATAACTCTGATTTCTCTTAAAAACATGACCGCTTCACAATTAGCATTAAGCTACAAAATTAACACATTGATGCACAAGATTTTGGTGTTCGATATGAAATTGTTACTTTTTCTTTTTTTTTATAAACATGATAAAAAGAGAGATATATGAAAATAACTGGTAACATACAAATGATTTGTACATGTATGCACCACTTTTGACATTATTTAAAACTGGTGCAGATATACATTTTTATAAGATAAAGTTTTTGCTTTGAAACAAAGCTGTATATGTTTGCATTCTTTGTTTGGCAAACATGCAGTTCATGAACTAAAAGATCTTTTTGAATATTAGATAATTGAAGGCAAAATACTTATTTCAAACCATACCACGTTTATAGCATCAGGAATTACAATGCCTCAATCAAATTTAATCAAGACCAAAAGTTTCAAGAAGTCAATGACAACAAAAATGTTGAGACCAGAATATCTATACTACTGTATATGAGGGTGGAAATGACCTTTACCGGGACTCCATGATTGCATGTTTTTAAGTTCAGGGATTTCAGGATCAGGACCCCTCCTACATGTATATCATTAGAGTTAATGAATCTCTCTTCCTCTATTGAGTACTAAAACAAGCATACATAGATAAACTAACATTTTTTTTAACATTCCGCTGCAGCTAGTAGTGAGAAGATAGAAACAAAGCTTGTTAGAAATATGATAAAAGGGGAGTAACTCTATTTTATCTTTTAAATAATTTTTGTTGGATGTTTTGTTTTTTTCAAGATATTCATAGGCGGATTTAGGGGGGGGGGGCCCAGGGGGCCCGGGCCCCCCCTTTTTGGGAAAAAATTTGGTTGCTTATATAGGGAATCACTGAAGCGTGACTGGAGCGGGCCCCCTCTTAGGTCAGTCAGTGGGCCCCCACTTATGAAAATTTCTGGATCCGCCACTGGATATAGGTATTAATCATTAGGTGACAGAGATACAAAATATTTGAAGTGTTGTAGTAATACCAGAACAATACAGAAAATAACTCAACTCAAGAATAATTAATGAGGACTATTTAGCATTTTAACTAAAATCACTGCCACTGGGATCTAAAATTGACCAGTGAAAACTAAATCATGAAATGACAAAACTAACCAGTCCTGCAGATTTATGATCAATACTTAGTGAACGCAATTTTTCAATGTTTAGTTTTACTTCATGTACAGCCGAACAGGTGGTCTTTCAATCTGAGACTCTTTGCATTTCAACGATGTGATGATCTGACGATTTATGTAAATGAGAACTTTCAAGAAAGGGGAGAGATATGAGCATTAAGAGTGTTGTGCCTCAACCAGGAATCGAGTGGTTCTCATGAAACGCTATTCTATCAAATGATCAGAATTTTCAGATTAGTACAAACCCGGCGGGGACACATTTCATTCTGTGATGTTACATGTCCCATGTCAGGAGTCTGTAATTCGGTGGTTGTCGTTTGTTTATGTGTTACATATTTGTTTTTCGTTCATTTTTTTACATAAATTAGGGCCGTTAGTTTTCTCATTTGAATTGATTTACATGGTCTTATCGGGGCCTTTTATAGGCTAGCTGACTATGCGGTATGGGCTTTGCTCATTGTTGAAGGCCGTACGGTGACATATAGTTGTTAATGTTTGTGTCATTTTGGTCTTTTGTGGATAGTTGTCTCATTGGAAATCATACCACATCTTCTTTTTTATATTTGTTAGTCTTGTATGATTTCTTTTTATATATTTCAGAGTTTAGTAAAACGCCCATTATCAATTGACTAGTTCATATTTTTGTAATAGGGGCCAACTTGAGCACACCAATGGGTGCATGAAATTATAGTTGTATTGAAGACCTATTTTGTCGGGTTGTTGTCTTTATCACTATTTTCATTCTCAATTTCAAATATTGTTTAAAGAGAGGCTATTAAAATTTCCTTAGGATAACATATTTCTTTTAATGATAAAAAGAAATAGTATTCTACAACTAACATTAACACAATCCGGCAGCATTTTGTTATAATAAAACACTCATGCAACCATGCATCCCATATTGCATGATAGGAGCCGACACTACTAATTACGTGTTTCGACAATTAAGCTCGGTATGGTCATTTTAAGATGCATTATTTGAATACTAGTATAATCAAATTTGTGAATATTATTCATGTTTATATTGATGTGTTTATATTTTAATTCTTCTTCAATAGATCTAGTTGTTATGACAGATCTGCCATCATCAGGGGTCCTAATAACAAAATTAAAATTACTTGTATTGAGAATGTTTTCTTTTCTATATATAGTAGAAGTATATACAACTCGTCTAAACATCAACCCAACAATGTTAGATCTGTAAATTTGCTTTCGCAAATTTGTTGTTCTTTCCACGTCGGGATTTGAACCCATGCTACTGAGATATCGTGACACCAAATCGCCCGCACTGTGGCCGTCCCGCTAGACCACACGACCACCTGGGCTTCATAAAAATGGAGCTTTTCGGTTACCAGGTGTTACCTTTCTTCGTCAGTTTTAATCTAGCGTCGTACATATATATTTTTAAATACGCTTGAAGAGAGATAACTCAAAATCCTTTATTACAGTATATTCTTGCATAAAAGAGAAACGAAATATGCCACAGGGACTGTCAAACTCATAAATCGAAAATAAACTGACAACGCCATGGCTTAAAATGAAAAAGACAAACAATAGTACACATGGCACAACATATTAAACTAAAGAATAAGCAACACGACCTCTACCAAAAACTGGGGGTTATCTCAGGTGCTCTGCAAGGGTAAGGGGATCCTGCTCCACATGTGGCACCCGTCGTGTTGCTCATATAATAACACATCCAGAAAATAGTCTTAATTCGGTAGGTCACATTCATGAAAGGGAAGAAGATTGTAACTACGACGTAAGGAACATATCCGAAACATCTGTGAAACGGTTATTCCATAACGGTCAACCAACTCGTGATGGCGTCCGTAAACTTTACGAAGGGATGATCTCAACTTCACCATTTGAAACCCTTGGTGTAATAGGTTCCTTGTGAGAAGCAACCCTCTATCAAGGAAATATTGATAGGAAATACTAGTACGGAAACATCGTATCAATTGGGAGATATATACCCCGTATGGAGGTACTGCTGGAATGTTGCTACTTAGAAATGGTAAGTTCACAATTGGAAAGCTGAAATCATCTCTTTTGTCGTAAAATTTTCAATCGATCCTCATTGTCAATTTCTTGATTTAAGTCAAGATATGAGGCCGACCTAACTGTATCTGTTGTATCCGATAGGATAGATGCTTTCAACATAGTCATAAAAAAATTGAATTATTTAGTGAAAGGACCTCATCTTTATAGCGGAAAGTAAAGTTAAAGGATATTGCTAACTTCTTATCTTTCTAAGAAGTTCCTGTATGAAGTCAGCCTCATATTAACAAAGAAACAAGTCGATAAGAAGAGGGCACAATTAGTTCCCATTGGAATGTCGACAGTATGTTGAAAATTATGTCATCAAAACGTAACAAGTATGTTGTCAATCAAGAAATCAAGTATTTTGATAATGTCAGATTCAAAGAATTTTTTGTTTGAATCAGAGTGATCCTTTAAAAAAAAAGGATTTATATCTCCCTAAAACAAGATACGTCAGTCTTTTTTAATGAACAAAGCAATACCAACCCTTTCAATTTGTCTTCTACTTTGGAATGTGGAATACTTGTGTAAAGTGTAGAGAAGTCAAATGTTTTAATACGATTTGAAAATAAAAGAGAGTTAGATTGTATCTACTCTTATATTTCAGTATCCACATCTGATTCACGCAACCTATAGAATAGACAGTTTCACAATACATTTGATGCCCGGCTTTGATTGCTGATAAAATAGATGTTAATAAGATAGAAAGAGGTTTCGTGGAGCACTTGGAAGACCCAGCAATATACCGGTGTTTGTAAGGAAACTTGTGTAGCTAAGGTATCCGATACAATGATGGAAGATCCAGTTCTTAATTTTTGGTTGAATTTCCAAAGGAACATAGAACAGACCTATGATTATCCAGGATTCCTCTTTGATAAGTGTCGTCAGAGTCTAAGTTGAGCTTCCAAGTGAATTGTCAATACATAATTTGTTTATCAAGCAGTTCATGTAATGAGTTTTACACACAAACAATGTTATTTGGGGCTTTAACTGCAAGGACAACAACATATTTGTCATGGAGGTAGGATAAGTGTTTTGCAACATTTGGGTCTTTAAAGATTGACGTAGCATGGGCATTGATAGACCCATTCTTTTTTTTAAAATTCTAATTTGTATTAACGACCGCACAGCCTGAATCCATTCGGAATGAGTGTCTACGTCTTCCCTCTCGCGCTTAGCCTATTGCCTGGCATAATCCTTGACTATAACCATCGAACTTTTGAAGTTGTATTTCCAATTAATGGATTTAGGCTCACGATATATCAGACCTTTCAATAACACATTACGCAGGAAGTGTTATTGACAATTTTGAGGTTACCGATTATAAGTGGACAGCCGGTTTATATGTAAATTGGGAACTAGCACAAGTGTAATCTATATTAAAATATTCAAAGATATGAAAACTATTAATTTATTAAGACAACAGTAATATATCGCTGTTCAAAAGTCATAAATAGATTGAGAGAAAACAAATCCGGGGTACGAACTAAAACTGAGGGAAACACATCAACTATAACAGGAAAACAACGAAAGAACAGAACCACTTAAGTGCAAAAACAAACACCAATGCAACATAGATAGAAACAAACTATTCGATAAATGCTACCATAATATAATAAATATCCTTCTTTTTAACCAGGAGGATAGACTTTCACAGATATAGATTTTATAAATCTTTTATGGTTTCTTATGTTCAAGATGATTTGGGGCTGGCTGTAGTTGTTTGAATTTGATAACATTTGCATTCATCATTACACAATTTTGGTAAATATAAAAAAAAAGAAGATGTGGTATGATTGCCAATGAAACAACTCTCCACAAGTAAGTTGTTTATAGTTTCCAACATTTGATGCCTAACCTGGCAAACTTGGAAATTACAATACACTTGTTGTTCCTCTGTAAACAGATTTGTCAAGGTGTTCCGGTTTTACACATAGTCACATTATGTAGCCATCAACCGCTGATCTGTCACATAACTTGAATAAAAAACCAAGGAAAGTAGTAGTCAAGTTCACCAAATTCAATGAAGAATACCATCTGAAGCCTATGCAATATTACTTAAATCTTTGAGCAGCGACAACTGTATCCATTTCTTTATATTAACTACTATGTTGGATGTTTTACCAAGAGAAGGCTTTATTGGAAAGCTGAACACTCGTACTTGAATGTTGTGTGTATCAGATGCATGTTGATAAATAATCTCACCATAGAAACCAGGATTGAATTTTTGTTTTTGTACAAGACGCTCATATCGTCTTCAAATAAAGCCAACAGTAGTATACCGCTGTTCAAAACTCATAAATCCATGGACAAAAAACAAAATCGGGGTAACAAACCAAAACCGAGGGAAACGCATTAAATATAAGAGGAGAACAACGACACAACACCGAAACGCAACACACACAGAAACGGACCAAGCAGCAAACAAAATCCCACGAGAATAACAAATATAACATCATAACCAAATACACGAATTTGGGATAGCCAAGTACCGTGCCACGTCTTATCTTAATATCTCAAAAATAAGAGAAAACAAACGACACAACGTTAAAATGCAATACACACAGAAACGAACAATAATATAACAATGGTCATCTTCCTTACTTGGTACAGGACATTTTTAAAGGGGAATAAAAATGGTGGGTTGAACCTGGTTTTGTGGCATACCAAACCTCGCACTTTAATGGCAAAGTTATAACATTGAAATGACAACATAATATTACAGGACTACAATACAAATAAATAGGAGAACATATTAGACAAAGAAACACACGATTGATAGATAACAAAAAGCATCAGGTTTAAAATTCAATACACCAAAAACGGGCCTCGTCCACACAAGACTCACCAGTGACGCCAAGAAAGTGGAAAAAAGTACAAAGTTGTACAGCACTGAAAAAAAAAAGACTCACCAGTGACGCTCAAATTAAAAAAAGTTAAAACAAAAGTCCCAATAAAAAGCCAAATCACGAAAGTGAAGAGCACTGAGGATAAAAAAATCCAAAAAATCCAAAAAGTTTGGCAACATACTGCTGAAGTAATACATTCCTGAGGTAGAAAAGCCGTATTATTTCAAAATTTAAGATTTGTAAACAGTTATTAATAAGTAAGACCATGCCAATGAACATTCATGTCACAACACGGACGTTCTGACTACTTGGCAGACGATACCAACGGGTAATATAAAACTTAGCCAGTAGTGGCATCGACAAAAGACTCATCAGTGACGTTAGAATTAAAAAAAGTAAAAAATGCCAAATAAAGTATGTAATCGAAGAGCACTCAGAACCAAACATTCCCAAAACTTTTGTCAAATACAATTACGGTACTCTATTCCTGAGGTAGAAAAGCCTTACTATTGTAACGAAATTTTGGTTAACAAAAATGGAACTTGTTTCCACTAAAATTGTGTGATGATGTTGCTTTTATTGTACCGATATTGGACTTTTCTTATCATATATTTCTTGTATAACTGTGTTTACAAGAATTATTTATTTCAATAGTCCATTTGCCTATTACCGATTTGATTCTGTTATTACACACTTTTAAACAAGTTAAATCCCTTTGTCAGTCGTAGACTGGTTCCATACCGGACAAAATTGGCTTTAACCAATGCAAAGCATGATGAATTGAAAGTGATTTATCAGCGGTTTAAAATAATATCTGATGTCAAAAATTATTTAGTTTAAAAACAAATTAATGTTGTCTAAAGATTTGAAAACCTTATAAATTACTCACATTACGCACATGGTAGATTTGCTCTTTCTGCTAGCTCTCCATTGTAATTAAACATTGGTAATTTAGGTACTTTCCTAAATGGTTAATGGTTAACAAAATCGGTAAGTTGGTTAACCTAAGTACTGCGGAGAATACAGATAAGTCTTAGCACGATTTTTACCATGAGCAAGTAGTACTCGCTAATTCCATGTGTTTTTGCTATACGTACATAGAAATTCTATTTTTTGACGTGAGATTTGATTTACCATTTGCCGATTACCAAACAACAATTAGTAGACTTTCTGGGTATATTTTTCTGCTATCCATTTTCTTAAATAAATTACGACAACGCAAATGCTAATAATGAAAAGAACTATCATACAAACAATAGTACACACAACACAGACAACTATAGAATAAAGTGACAGTACACTGCTAGGAAAAAAAACTTAAAATTGACATTCATAATTTTTAAACACCCTATTTCCCCTCCTGTTTAACAAATAAGGCTTAATTATTTGTGTTATGCATATATATATTTAACAAAAGAGAATCTTCCATTGATTTGATTTCTAATGGTCATAATAGTGAACTATAATCCCTTTTGGGTGTAACCATGGCAATAATCTGCATATCTTTCATACAAAATTTAGCAAAAAGGGGGTGAACAAGTCACAAAAGTCTCTAAATTTTCGTCCAAAGGAAAATTTCAATCAATTACAGTGATACCTTTCCTGAATCCAAGTGGTAAAAAAAAAATCATTTGCATTTCTGCTCGTTTTTCCATAAAATTGAATTGAAAAGATCGAGCACAAAATCTTTGTTAATAAACACTACAATGATTTATAGACCTATGGACGGTACCGATATGAAAATACGGACTGTCAAACAGATAAATGGCATATAAAACATGCTAAAACAATCTTAATGTTCATATAAAACCACTATAAAGAATACTATATTATTCTTGAATTATCTAAAAATATTTTTTTTGTACAAAAAATTTCATACTTAAAACACTGGCCATAATGCGTAACTAAACTTCTAACTGTGCTAACTTAGCAACACGAACCCCATTTAAAAACTAGGGGTAATCTCAGGTGCTTAGGAATGGTAAGCAGGTCCTGCTACACATTTGGCACCCGTCGTGTGGCTTATGTTATAATTAATTCCGTAAGAAGTCTTATTCGGTAGGTCACATTCATGAAAGGGAAGGGTATTGTAGTTACGACGTAAGGCACATATCCGATATCATTTGTGCAACGGTTATTCCATAACGGTCAACCAACTCGTCATGGTGTTCGTAAAATTTACGAAAGTATACATCAACTTCACCAATTGGAACTCTTGGTTTAATTCACGAAAGAAGGTTAATAAGGTAATTATCTGTTATCTATAACTCGGATTTGTTTTATGATATTTTATCTCATTCGATTTATGACTTTTGACAAGTTTTATACTACTGTTGCCTTTGTTTAGACTAGAATACTGTAAATTTATTATATATCTATATATTTTTGATATTTAATACATTTTTAAGTTAATACAAGTTGATTTTTATTTAACGAGTCTATTTATATTATTACAAACATCTAGAGTTACCATACAAAAACCTATACTCCAATCTACCCTTTTATATCCGAGTCATAATCTAAGCAGAGGAAAAAACCTTACCATTGTTTAATCAGAATACCATAGTACCACATAGATACCAGAGAACCTCATAGATACCAGAGTACCACGCTACCAAAGAAGGGTCACCAGTTATAACTTTTATTTCTCATTTACTCGTACATTCTTATAAAAAAATCTTATAGCATCGGACTAAGGGATACACATTTATAGATTAATATTAAGAACTGCACGCTCGGTTCTCGTTACAATATTTTAGAAATTGAAAATGTTTTAGACAGTAAATTAAGTAATATGAAAAAATCAATGATAATTCATGTCAACACAGACGTGCTGACTACAAGGCTGTTGATACCCTCTTGCAATGTCAACTACGTAAGAGAGTATTTAAGATTCAAAGAGGGGATAACTGGTTATTCTGCACCAGCAAGAGACATTGCAGATAGCAATTATACAGCCCTATCAGTGACAAACGTTGCAAAGCTACAACTGGTCATAATTTTAGATTCTATTGAATTTACTGCTTATAAATCTTCTAAAACTAGAAATTGTTTGCAGGTTTTGTTTTTTAAGGATTGTTGGCAATCTTTCATAATACTTTAATGTGCAGATCATAGTTTACTAACACTGGTAGTATTTTGAATCCAACTTTTTTCTTCATATTCTGTCTTATGTTGTTTTTTTTGTAATTTTTATGACACAAATGATTGCTTGGAAAACTTTTTCTTCTTTAAACTTCGTTGTTTGCCAATGTTTGATTAATTGGCAAGAGAAGAATATCACGGGTTTAAAACAACATTGCGTAATTGAAATACTGTACAAATAAATGCAAGATCACGCAAATCAGTGAAAGTAATAACATTACGTGACAGGAATACAGTACAAATAAATACAAGAACAATCAGAACAGTGAAAAGTAAAATCACAAAAATACTTAACTCAGAGGAAAATCAATTTGGAAAGTCCATAATCACATGGCAAAATCAAAAAACAAAACGCATCAAAAACGAATGGACAAGAACTGTCATATTCCTGACTTGGTACAGGCATTTTCAAATGTAGAAAATGTTTCTGATTAAAAAACAGATTTGTTAACAAAATACGGTTTGAACGTTGCACTAGTTTGCAAATCGTCTGAAAGTTATATTTGTTAGCAAAACTAATGAAATGAAGTTTTAGAAAAATCTTTGAAAAGTCTGTTTATTTGAACGTTTTAAAGCAAATTTAGCAGAACTTCTGATTGATGAATATATGATCAACTTATATACTGTTGATGCATACTGATTTATGCAATGTTTCGTCCCCGAGGGTATCACTAGCCCCTGATCAATATCAATAATGTGGTCATTTTTATAAATTTACTGTTACAAAACTTTGAATTTTTCGAAAAAATAAGGATTTTCTTATCCAGGAATAGATTACCTTAGCCGCAATGGCACAACTTTTTTGAATTTTATATACCCAATGCTCTTTAACTTTGCACTTGTTTGGCTTTTAACCATTTTGGTCTGAGCGTCATTGATGAGTCTTATGTAAATAGTTATCAAAAGTACCAGGATTATAATTTCATACGCCAGACGCGCGTTTCGTCTACATAAGACTCATCAGTGACGCGCAGATCAAAATAGTGAAAAAGCCAAAACATATACAAAGTTGAAGAGCATTGAGGATCAAAAATTCCAAAAAGTTGTGCCAAATACGGCTAAGGTAATCTACTCCTGGGGTAAGAAAATCCTTAGTTTTTCGAAAAGTTCAAAGTTTTGTAAACAGAAAATTTATAAAAATGACCATATAATTGATATTCATGTCAACACCGAAGTGCTGACTACTGGGCTGGTGATACCCTCGGGGACGAAACGTCCACCAGCAGTGGCATCGACCCAGTGGTGTTAATAGTTATCAAAAGTACCAGGATTATAATTTCTAACGAATTATAATCCTGGTACCTTTGATAACTATATACCTTCTTATGCATAGAAATGGTAAACGACATAAATTTATCAAATGTTTTTTTTTTTTATTTTTCTTTTATATGGAAATGACTAAAGCATACTATCAATATATCCCAGGTATGATATGTTCATTATTGTAGGTGCATAAATTCACTCTTGGGTACATATCATACCAAGAGTTAGTAAAAAAAATGTACAGACAAGATTGTAACCCCCTTCTGAAAGATATACAAATAAAAATATAAATTAAGCGAAATCCAATATTAAGTAAGGCCGACACATATTTCAATTAGATATATGAAGCATAAAACATTAATCATACCTAAATTGAATTTTCTATCTATTAGATCATGCACAACATAAATATGATAAATGTCAGAAAATGGTGTCATCGACATATGAATAACTTTTTGTCTGATAGATTTACGCAGGAATGACAATTTCACCATTATATTCATATTCATTATTTGTATTGTCATGACGATTTTAATTCATAAATGTCAAAAGAGCCCGTTAATGATTTTCTCTAGGCTGTTTACAGTTATCTATGTAGTTGAGGCTATTCACATTATCGGAGACAATAACGTTACGGATATGGTCATTATTGACAGCAATACGGATATGTTAAACATAACATGTATGTTTCAGGAGAATCCGTTATTTTGATTGTATTTGTTCGTCATACTTAAATTCACCTTCATAGTCCAAGAAAGTTTAAAATTCTTGATGACAGGTGCTTTCACAAAAAAGTGCATAAGTTAAAGAAAGAAGTGATAAAAATCGATTTTCCATTGTCATTGCGAAAAGTATTAAATGCTTTTTTTTAGTAATTTCACAGGGTTGTAAAAGCGTTGACCGTGCGCACATTGTTAGAATGAAGCGCATCAGCGCGTCATACAAAATGTACTTCGGTCAACGATTTAACACCCCTAGAATATACTAAAAGAAGCACTCGATTCTTAAATGTAATACAACATCCTTGTCTCATTATTTTGCCAATCTTATTATTTCTCAATATATTAAGACCATTTTGAGCTCAAATTTACTGGTTTGTGATTTTGCATTCAAAATGGAGGATTAATGCACTCTATAATATACTTTTTTAAGATTTCAAGAAAACCAGAGGTTATTTATTGTGGTACCTCTATTAGGAAGACCTCTTCTTTATTATATGATTGAAGACATCTTTCGAAAATTGGCATGTAGAAAACTGATACATGTACAATTCATGATATACCTGGTTTCTATGAAGTCAAACTTAAGGTAAAATATTTAGAAAGCTGTAAAAATTGCAACATTTGGTTGAACAAAAAGAGACCTTGATTGGTGGTCTGATACCTATACATAAAACATATTTCCACACAATTATGCTGTACACTATATATATGATGAAAAATAGACAGATTATATTTCATGACAAAAATTACTGTAGCGAAAATAAAAACAAAATCATATATCAAATTATGTAATTTGTATGAACTATCATTGCCGTCGCCAGGAAACCAGTTATTGACTTTTACGCCCGCATTTAGGGCTGGATATTCAAAGCGGCTATGTCTTCTATGCTTGTTAATAAATGCAGTTGATTCTAAATAGATGGTAAGTTAGTTTTTTATTATGTTCTCTTTGACCAAAAGACGCGTAAAATCTATAATCTTCCATACTTTTGTCTTGTTTTTATTGTTAAAAATAATAGACACAGCAACATTTGAGATGATTACTATAATATATTAATATTCTGACAAGCAGCATATTTTAAGAATTAAGTTGTTATATCATCAGTTAAAAGTGCATGTAAATAAACTCACATACCAGGACTTAATTTTTTATATACGCCAGACGCGCGTTTCGTCTACAAATGTAACCAATTATATACAGAAGTTAGGTTTTAATGCATAAGAAACTGTGAGAAAATCTCTTCGGATACAAGTTTAAGCCTTAGGTTCATATTGATGCAATCTAATTGTGTGTAATGATGCATTACTAGAGTAACTTATTGCAATGTACAACCAAAACTAACAGATGATGACAACCACCTACTGTTAATCATGGAACACAGTAACAGTTTGCTTTTACAGTTATGTCATTCGAACCATGTGACAAACTTAAAAAAAGAATTCGACTTCTCTTTCTCCCCTCATATATCTAACCTTTCAAAACCATTAAAACTATATTTATCATATTCAATCTAAAACAGGGTGGAAACAGATTCCCACCTTTAGCACACCTCCAACCAAGCTCTTGTCAAATACTGCCCAGAACATTGTCCAACTTTGAAGCATAGACTAAGTATGACAAATGAAATCATCAGCATGGCTCTGCTACGCAGGAGAAATGGCTTTTGAACGAATAAAAAACAGGGGCAAACAATTTAAAATAATAATACATAAGATGAATTATTGTTGATTTAAAAATTAATGTTAAAATTGTACACAAATCCATAACTGCACTGTACTGCGCTCTACTCAACCTCGTCGTACAAGTTTTAAACCAATGGCCCCACTTGAGTACTCTTTTAACCTAGATCCATAACTTCAGTCTACTCAAAAACTCTACTCCACTCAACGTTTTCGTACGTTAGTATGCAAACATTTCTAAACCTAACGTCATGAGTTAAAAAATACATATTCTGAAATGTAAATATTGAACATACTCGTTGTGATAGTTATATTTTATGAAAAGAAGATACGTCGATTTACTCGTTATAGTTTATCATTGTATTCTACCTTTCTGTTTATATATTCTTTCGGTCTATATTTTAATCGGATATCAATCCTTTTTCACAGTGAAAATGCCTAATCCAGACATAAAAGTCTTAATGGAAGTCAAAAGAAAACGCTTTATTATGATATATCTCTTTTTTATAAATCAAGGCAGTTATCAGCTAAGTGGCAAATGTCGATATTTCATCGTTATCACTGATATGAATTAAACATTTGGAAAAGTTGACAGACGGGTACCGAGTCTTTGACCGTATTTCCAACAAACAAAAAAAGAACACTGTTGCATGTTTTTTTTTTGGTGGGAAGTGTACTCTTACAGTACATGAAAACAAATATTACGTCTTTGATGTTTATGTTTTCTATTCATTAATTTGAAATTGATTAATATTTACAAAACTTCTGAATTTTCACTTTTATGGATGAATTCCCCATTGTCGTCATTTCGATATACCTTATTGTTTTCTGTGTTGAATTCTTGGTTTATTTTAAACCTATTAAGAGTTTAACACAAAGTTGACTACTGAACCCATATTTTTTTTTTTACCTTTTTACCTTTTATGTCTTTTTATTAAGTTCACACTCCGTTGTCAATATAATGTAATTGTATGCAACTGTCGTACAATTAAGAGGTTTAGCTAGCTATGAAACCAGTTTTTTCCTCCCGTTTACTACAAAAGAAAATGCAAGAAGGTCAGGAATATGACAGTTGCTGCTGATTCGTTTGATGTTTTAGCGTTTTTGGCCTAGTCATTTGCTAGGAACTTTCCGTTTTGAATTTTCCTCGGAGTTGTTTTTTTTTTTTTATTTTTACTTTTTTCTATGTGGGCCCGTAGATTTATTCAAGGCTATGACTAGATTAAACTTAAAATTTCCGCTGTGGATACGTGAATGAACGGCTCAACACGCCTGAATGTGTCATCCTTCAAACTTTCCAAATGGTGATGTTTGAGTCAAAATGACGGTTTCAGACTAAAATTCATTTTCTAGTACAGTAGAACAATGCTGTATTTTACTCCTCTATCGTGTTTTTCTTCTGAATATTTTGAAATGTACAGCAAAAAAAATCTTTTGATAAGGTGTGCTGTTTTAGAGGCAGCGAACGTTTTTTGTTAAACTTGATTTGCTTTTGTTTCGAATTTGAAATCAAGCGTTATTTATTAAACAGGAGAATATATTGGAAATGTAAGACTTTATTGCTATTTTTATCCAAGAGTTTATGTCTGTTTTGAATAAGAGTACACACGCTACAATATCTCCCCTTCTTTACTAACCATTGATATTATGTTGATAGTCCTAAATACAAAGCTTTGATACCACTATTACATAAAATTAACATGATCCAAGAAAACGAGATCAAGGTCATATACACCAGACGAGAAATACATGTACACTTTACAATCATTCAATACACTAAACATAGTTGACCTATTGCTTATAGTTTCTAAGAAAACTAAACATTGACCAATGAACCAGGAAAATGAGACTACGGTCAGATGAACCATGCCATTTGGACATGTACACCTAACAATCATTCTATACACCAAATATAGAAGACCTAATGCATACAGTAAAACAAACCAGCCCAAAACACAAAAAACTATAACCACTGATGAACCATGAAATGAGCTCAAGGTCAGATGACACCTGCCATGTACACCTTACAATCCTTCCGTACATGAAATATACTAGACCTATTGCTTATAGTACCTGAGATATGGATTTAACCACCAAAACTTAACCTTGTTTACTGATCCATGAAATGAGATTGAGGTCAAGTGAAATAACTGTGTGACGGGCATGAGGACCTTAAAAGGTACGCACATACAAAATATAGTTATCCTATTACTCATAACAAGAAAGTAACTAAGATTACAAAACTTGTTTTCAAGTAGCCACTGAGCCATGCAAATGAGACATACGGAAACTTCGTCACATAAGGCATCTATATATACAAAATATGAAGCATCAAGGTCTTCCACCTTCTTAAATATAAAGCTGTTAAGAAGTAAGTTTGCACCGCCGCTCCAAGATCACTATCCCTATGTCGAGCTTTCTGTGACAAAAGTCACAGACGCGACAAAAATGTAGTTTTGGATATATCATAAAGTTGAAAATTACTGCTGTTCATATATGCGATATCGAGATCCACTACAAGAGAATGAATATTAACAAACTGTGCACCTGGTACAATATCAAAATCTGTATCTTCTTATTCGTTATCACAATTTTAATATAACTCATCTAACTGACTAAATATTAAATACAAAAAATATCTTTTCAGGTATGATATACTTATTGCTTAATAAACAAAATAAATGATAAATATTGTTGATTTTGTGGATACTTATTCAAGAGTAAGAATATAATTTGCCTCTGATTATTATGTCCATGACGTACAATGGCATATTTTGGCGCAATATTATTTCTAATATATTGAAAACAACACGTTATTAATTTCTTGCGTCCGAAGCGCTTTTCTGGATTTACCTTTATCAGGAATGCTCAAAGCCAAACATTTGAAATCCGAAGATGTATTATTACCGAAACCGTCTAAAATCGATAAAACAAAGCCAGTAATTTATTACAATTCATCTACAATAATCCGGTCGTCATGCATGTTCTTGCTGTGAAGGCACAAATGTTTGTATAAATGATTGATCTAGAAATTGTTGATTCTATGTGATTGGATTGTGAAATTATTAATAATTTTTTTCTCAAAGCATGTAGAGAGTGATGATTTGAAGTCTAACTGATAACTTTTAATGTTTTATGTTTTCATAGATGCTGTTTTATTCATCAATTTAGTGAACTTCTCAACAACATGTTATTGTTCTTTGGAACTGTATAATAGTACTAAGGTAAGTTAGAATAGCAGAATACTTAACAAAGGTACCAGGATTATAATTTAGTACGCCAGACGAGCGTTACGTCTACAAAAGACCCAACGAAACTCATATCAAAATATTTATTATGTCAAACAAGTAAAAAGTTGAAGAGCATTGAGGATCCAAAATTCGAAAAAGTTGTGTCAAATTCGGCTACGGTAATATATATTCCTGGGATAAGAAAATCCTTAGTTTTTCTAAAAATTCAAAGAATTACGAAAGAAAAATGTAATCAATAAAGCCGCGGTCACACCTTACTGAATAGCACGAACGGACGCATAACGGATGAAAATAAAAGTTGTCCGTTGACAAAATTGTGATCCGTTGGGAGTCCGTTGATGTACTGAACGAATAAAACGGACGTGTAACGGATGAATAACGGACACACAACGGATATGCAACGTACGAGAAACGGACACGTACCGGACAGAACGGATGTCGAACGTACATCCAACGGACGAGTAACGCATAAAAGGGTCACCTAACGGAAGCGTACCGGATCAAACGGATGAACAAGATATATGGAAAAATCAAAGGCGACAATAAAAATACATGTTAATCGCATAAATATTCGAAATGTTTCTGTGTAACTGGTTTTGGTTTGTTCTTCAAAATTCCGCCAAAGGGCAGTGTTTGGCCTGAATAAAAGCTTGCTTGATTGTGAAGATGTGCCTAAATTCTAAGATTGATTATAAATAATAAGAATTCATGAACCTTAAGAAATATTACATACCAATAACTGGTATTTCTGACGCGAAATTTTCAATTGGCGTTTATCCGTTTCAGATCCGCTCATCATCCGCTTTATTCGTTATACGTCCGATAGAAGTCCGTTTCTCGTCCGTTCAACATCCGTTTTATCCGTTAAACATCAGGTAGAAGTCCGTTGGTGAATGTATCTTCCAGACCTCCAACGGATGTTTAACGGACACATAACGGATACAAAACGGAAACGAAACGGACGAGTACCGTACAAAACGGACGACTAACGGACCGTTCAACGGACATTTTATCCGTTGGACGTCCGTTCAAAGTTTTGAACATGCTCAAAACTTTCCACCGGACAGAACGGACGTCGACGGATAAAACGGACGCTTAACGGACATACAACGGATATGGACGGACGTCTAACGGACATGAAGGGATTGAAAAAAAAAGTTATCCGTTAGGCATCCATTCGAGCTATCCGTTAAGGTGCGACCGAGGCTTAAGAAACAGTGTGTAAGTAATTGAAACTACATTAATTGGCTGTACATAATCGGAGATATTATACATTTGAATACTTAACAATAAGTATATAGAAAAACACTAAATATTTTCGTGTGACAGAAACGTTTTCCTGGAGTTAGAGTCATCTGAATCGCTAGTACCCAATCATTTTAAAGGTAGTGATGCATACGTGGTATAGTAGATATTATGTCATTATAATACAAATACGAGTAATTAAGATTCATAAAAGTTTGGCTTATTAACTATATGTATTTTGATCTGAGAGCCCCTGCCGAGTCTAATGTAGACGAAACGAGCGTCTGGCGTATTTAGTTATAATCCTGGTACCTTTGGTAACTATTAGAAACTGTGTGTTTCAATAGCGTGGGCTAAGATATGTATGCTGTAAAATAATTAGTCATGAAACAAGTGACTTTGTTTATGTAATTTTATATAAGTTTGATTTGTGGATCGGATATAGTTTAAATAGAGTGTTTCAGGAAATACCCCTTGAGAAATAACTACATGTTTGCATGTTTACAGCAGCTGCTTATATTACATAAATTGTTGATCATCTGTTACAAGTATGAACTACAAAGTAAAGCAGTTTACCTTCGAGTTATACATGTAATACAACAACTGAACAAACTTGTCGGTATCATTGAATATTTCAAAGTGTTCCTGGAATATATCTATTTTTGAATTAAAAACTGTAAAAACAGTACGCTTGATCGTGAAGGTAAGATGTGTATGTTATGGATTCTGTTAAAGTCTATATATGTATTCTTTGTCGATATCGTGGTATTCCATTTACTAATTCCATATCAAAGATAAAGGTGTGATAAGACTACTTTTTCACCAGGGATGGGCACGATTACCGGCAAATGTAATCGATTAATAATCGATTACATGAAGGATTTTTGTGCAATCGATTAATAATCGATTACTCAAATTTTAGTATGTAATCGATTACAATCGATTACTTTATCAAAAGTAATTACATTACTTTTCGATTACTGTCAATTACATGCTCAACATTTCACCAAAAAAATAACATGTATAAACACAATTATATTGCTCAACATTTGTATAGTGGAAATTATAAAGAACTTACCAAATGCATCATTTAAAGCATTGTTTCTAAATTGTAAGTTAATAGCTGTTTTTTAAAATCATATCTCTTAATGAAGATTAGAAATATTTAAAAAATCTTGAAATTTTTACTTTCAACATAAATGAAAGATGTCATTGAATTGCAACAATCACTTATTCATAACTAATTGTTTTTCATAAATTTTGCTTTCTTACTGACTTCAGTTAGCTTTTTTGTTTTTTACTCTTTAAAAAAAATATTTTAGCATAGTTAATTATAATGTTTAAGGAAATATAAAAATAATAGTAGAATAATTAATCAGTTCAGCTAATTTTTAAGATCAAAATTTATTTTTATAATGACATGCATAATTTAAACCTTTTGTTTGGATAACCACCCTAATTACAGATTATTTAACTGCCACTGGAGTACAATCTATAACCTGGGGCTAAATACTGTAAATTTCATTCTTAATTAGACATAAGATAATTGAAATAAAAACAAGCTTTGTTTGTTATTGATTAGAAGACTTTGATCATCTAATTAGGAAAGGCAAGAATATTGTCAAGATTTGTTGACTTCTCCCCATAAAATTATATACAAAATATATTTATAGTGTAAAAGGGATACATGTATCTATTTCTAAAAAGAATTGCAATGCATTGCCATTGGTTCATTAATGTTAAAAGGATTTTTTATTCTTTTTTAATTCAATCTATATACATGTATATCATAACATTTAAGAAATCAACTGATTATCTATTCTAAGCTTTAATTTCAACTCTAACTGAAAATGATGTTTTCAGGAAATATAACGCAAATAAACTTATCACTTTTAAAAATGTAGTGAAGAACTTAACGAAAGACAGACACATTTCTTATTTAAGACCTCTTTTATTATTTCTAATCTATTTTATTATTTAATATTAAAGCTCTTGGCTTCAATTATTGACAAGCACATACATCCATTTGTTTTAAAAAGCTAGATATAAAGTAAATTTAGGTAGGGGGTCTGGTTGCTCATAATGCAGCTTGAGACAATAGATAGCTTTACTCTCAAGTATTGTTGATGTATAATATTTTATTTGTACTTCAAAGTGATAACATACATATTTTCCTCTGAAATAGGTTGTTTTTCATCAAACTATTTTACTAAAGTAATCGAAATGTAATCGAAAAGTAATCGATGATTACACCCAATTTTTTGATGTAATCGATTAAATTACGATTACATGTAATCGAAAATGTCTTCGATCACAGATTACTGTCGATTACTTGAAAAAATGTAATCAATTACAATCGATTACGATTACAGATTACGATTACCCCATCCCTGTTTTTCACCCCTTTGAATTCGAGAATAAAAAAAGTATAATAATATCAAATAACATTCTTTGAACGATCCGAAGACATCAATTTTCAGTTTTTAATTTTTAACTCTTGTCTTGTATATATTCGTAAATGGGCTTCCAAACTTCCATATTTAAGTGCAACTCTGCATCAACAAAAAAACTAGCCTCGATTCGAGATCTTGTCATTTATGTAAACATGGAAAAAAGTATTGCAACACCAAATTGAAATTAAAATTAAAAACACTCTTTGTGTTTATGTGATATATTTTTTTGGAATAGAACTAGATAAACATTATTTATATATCACTTGAGTTTTATCAATATATCGACTCGATAAGTTCAGATACTCTAATCGTAAACAATAAAACAGATGTGTTTTCAACACTTTAAATAACCAAGTTTTTAAAGTTATTTGATTGACACCTTGTAATTGGTCATCCACAACTCATAACTGCAGCAAGATGGTAGATAATTAGCACGAGAGAAGCAGGTATGTCGCTGTGACATTTGCACGTATTGTTGGTCATCACCATTCCACTTTAAGTCGTTTTTGAGAAAAACATTCAGGCAACAAACGGTATAAAAGACCTTCCGAGATCAAGAAGACCCCATATAACATCTGCTAGGGAAAACCACGCTAAATGATGGTTGGTTAGAAGGAAACACATTGCAAACAATAAAATCCTAAATAGAGAGTGATGAAAATACAGTAGCCTTTAAACAAGAATTGTTCGAGATCGGCTCAAAGCTACTGGTTATCGTGCGATAAGACCATTTCGGGTACCTTTACCAACGAACAGACACACAGTTGCCCGTATCCAATATAGTGCACAGCTCGCAAAAGTTGGAAATTAACATCGTGTTCCAATGGAATTCGGTTTATCTTCCTTGGCCCGATCGTAGTCCGAATTTGAACCATATCGAGTATACATGGGACACTATGGGGCGCTAAGTGCACGAAAGAACACCCAGTTTAAACACGTCATGAAATTATCAATACCCTTTGCCAGGAATGGTTGCTGCTACCTTAGCAACAAATTAGTCGACTTATGGCAGGAATCACAAGACGTTAATGTGCGGTTATCCGTTTGAATGTTGGCTGCGCACAAAGTACTTATTCTTTCGCGTGTAACGATCAACCATGATGTGAGCAATCATTTGAAGATCAATTTTGATTTGAAATGCCTGACATTGTAAAGTTCGACCTCAGTAAAAGTTTTGAAATGCATTTTTTTGTACAAAAAACACTTCATTTTGTTATAAAAATTTTGGTTAGTAAAACAAATTAAAATTTCATACATTTTTTGTTCGTTTTAATGCCAATGTAATTTTTACTACGTTTCCATATTATTTTACAAATATTTTATCATATTCCATTCAAAATAAGAGGCTGATTTTTCAAGTTTTTAAAAATCAAGGTGTTGCAATACTTTTTTCCATGTGTATATTAGAAATCTTTTAAATGACAATTTTTTTGGGTTAGGTCTTTTCGCATATCTTCTTTATTCAAATGGTATGTGTAAAACTACCACTGTAGGTCAAATATATCTATTTCAACAGTGTTTAACACCAAAGTGACATCATAAGTGTCTTTCTGCACTAATGTGTCAAGGTTTATATATTAAAGTATTTCAAAAAGGTTTATATATTTCCTTCTTTTTTTACTATATTTTTGCAACAACATGACTCGTAAATTTCTCCTTTTGTTGCTTACTAGTACAAATGCATATATTTTAGAATTTAATGTTTTAGTTTTAACCAAAACAAACACACTTATTAAGTAGTATCTTCATTTTGTTGCAACTATTTCATATCAATATTGCATCGTTATTTATAAAACATAAATAATTTCTACGATATTGTTAAATTTGATATTTGCTTAATTATAAAGATATATACCTGTGTTACCATGTGAACGTTTCGATATACAAAATCAAATCTGAAGATTTATTTATAATACAAAAGACCAGAAAGTGTGAAATGATTACCAATAAGCCAACTACCTATCGCACATTAAGTCTATGCAACCATTGGTTATCATGTTTCTTCAAGAAACCTATACTGTATAGTCAGTTATAAAAAAATATCCAGAAATGACAAAATGTATATCCATTCATGATGAGAAAAACAACAACATGATTAATTGACAAAACAAAATCCGAAAAACAAATATAAAAAGTAGTAACCAATTACAAACAACGAATTACATTTTAAAAGGTTGATGTTCATAATTGGAAGTTTACTGACTGTACTGACATGAAAAGTATTTGATGTGATCATTTTCTGAGAGATTATTGAGCTTGACATGTGACAATCATACAATCAAAACAATGATATGTGTGTGTCTTCATAGATTACATTTCACAGATTCGAGCAATTGTTTTCAAATTCTCAATACTCTTCAACTTGTGAACACCTTTGCAGCCTTTAATTCAGAGTCTAATCTAGGATTTTTAATTGGAGAAGTGAATTTTCCTTTCATGGGAGAGTGGTCAATTTCTTGGGGAAGTGAAATTCCATTACAGCATCCATATGTTGGCTTTTGTATTTATAATGTCTATTTAGTTCACGCATCGTTGTAAATATAACGGAATTTGACACTGTCGTACAAAGTGAGAGGTTTAGCGCTATATAACAAGATTCAATCCACCATTTTCTTCATTTGAAAATGTATGTACAAAGTCAGGAATATGACAGTTATTCTCCATTCTTTTAGATGTGTTTTTTCATTTGATTTTGCCATGTGATTGACGACTTTCCGATTTAATTTTCCTCGAAGTTTTGTATTTTTGTAATTTTACTTTTGCATAGTGATTTAGTGATCATCATTAAGGGAGAATTGTCTTATTTGTGCAATAAAAAATATACAAGTTTGCAGTATTTTATATAATATTTGAATAAAATGTTTTATTTGGGAATGCTTAATTAAAAGGTGTATACAATGTTGTTGGTATTTATATTTCATTCAACCTTAAGTGCTGTTTAAGGGGCTCGCGGGTCAAAAAAAATCTCAATATCTCAAAAATAAGAGAAAACACAAACGACTCAACGTTAAAATGCAACACACACAGAAACGAACAATATTATAACAATGGCCATCTTCGCACTTTAATGGCAAAGTTAAATATAACATTGAAATGACAACATAATATTACAGGACTACAATACAAATAAATAGGAGAACACATTAGACAAAGAAAAACATGATGAATAGATAACAAAAGGCATCAGGTTTAAAATTCAATACGCCAAAAACGCGTCTTGTCCACACAAGACTCACCAGTGACGCCCAGATATCAAAGTTTGAAAGTGAAAAAAGTACAGAGTTGTACAGCACTGAAGATCAAAAGTTGAAAAGGTTTTGCCAAATACGGCATTGTTTGTATGCCTGGGATAAGAACATTCTTATTATATAGAACAATTCATGCTATTGCAAACAGTAAATTTTATCAAATGAATATGAAAGAGATATACATAACGAAACTGAAGTATTAACTAAATACAGAAAACTGAACCCGAGTACATAACGCCCAGATATAAAAGATCGACAGTGAAAAAAGTACAAAGTTGTACAGCACTGAAGATCAAAAGTTGAAAAGGTTTTGCCAAATACGGCATTGTTTTTATGCCCGGGATAAGAACACCATTATTATATAGAACGATTCATGCTATTGCAAACAGTAAATTTTAACAAATGAATATGAAAGATATATACATAATGAAACTGTAGTATAAACTTATTACAGAAAACTAAACCCGAATACATGATGCTAAGTTCAATACAGCATAGACACACCCGAATCAGTCCAGGCGTCAACGCAATAAAAAAAATGACGTCACATACGATGGCGAAAAGGCAAACGTTACGCCACATATGAATTTATGAAATTTAGAAACAACATGACGTCACACATGGAAAACTATAATTTAAAAGTGAGATAGAATTAGGATTGCTTTAAGATTATATTAGAACTAAATACTGATAATTCATTAAAACAAAATGCATATTGCAATACATATCAATAGCAATTAACTGTAATATATATGTGTCCAGTTTGTTATGAATCCAACTTCAAACGTAATTAATCGTACACAATTAAATATAATTAATAAAGGCGGTGATTAATTTTTCTATCCGTAACACCCAAATATAATAAAAAGACGTCAACACATTTGACAAAATCCGATGAGAATTACAGATATAACATTAAACATGTAAACTAAATACATGAATTTGGGATAAACAAGTACAGAAACACGTCTTATTTAAGATGATGCGTGAACTAAAAAGACATGATAGATAAAATAGTCAAAATATGGGTACAACAGTCATCATCGTGTAACATTTATAATACAAATCATGCGATGGGTTTTTCAAATTAAAACAAAATTATAATAAAAACAAATATAGGTTACCGATGAATTAAAAAAGATATTTCAATTTTAATTCCAAAATATGGATCAAAGGGAGATAATTTGGAGCTTTTTCAATGATATCTCCATTTTAAAAGTCATCTGAGGCCAATACTGGTTGATTTTTTTAATGATTTTTGTACCATATGACAAAATAACAACTACTTAAGCTTATAAATAAAACTTGCAATGAAAAACAAATGTTTGATTTTTTTCTGAAATTTGTAGACCCTCGAGCCTCCCTATCTGGAATTAAAGTAATAAGCATGGCCATGCATTAATCCCATGTGCGTCTGCTTTATTTATTTTTTTAATCATAAAATCTAGAAACATATTATTCCCAGTTTATGTGATGACTTTTAGATAACTGGGTAGTTTATTGTTAATCATCATATGTCTGATGTCATAACTTTATTAAATATTGACTGACCAGGACATCATGTCAGCTGTATCTTGAGAATCACATCAAAGATTGAAAGCCTATATATATAAATGAAACTATTTATCAAACACTTTTTAATTAATCGATAAAGAGCTATAATTATCATTTTGTTATAAAATATATCTCTCTCGTTAGCAAATTGGAAGTGGAAAACCCATCACAAGCTGGCCATGTGTTGAACGTTTGCAATCAACTTATCCATTAGATGGCTTCCTACCTTTCATATTTCAAACTTTAATTAAAAAATATAAAACATATTTCGTTCATTCATATACATTACCTATCAAACAGTAAAATTGATCGTCCAAATAAATTAAAACAAAACAAATCAGCTGAGAGATTACGCAACATCCTCAGATGAAAATGATTATATATGAGTTTGCTTAATGCGGCACTGGTGAATTTAGGCGAATAACGATTCTGTTTAACTAAATAACATGCCTCGATCAATCATGTTCGGTTCATGTAAACTAGTGTGCTATGGATTCTGGAGAGGCTTCAAAACTTTTTTACTGGATGATTCCTAAAATATTAGATTATGAAACATTATTAGGGATAAACATATAATGAGTTATCAAAGGTACCATGTTACAATTTGATACGCCAGACGCGCGATTCGTCTACTTAAAACTCATCAGATCAAAAGAGTGAAAATGCGAACAACAAACAGTACATGTATAAAGTAAAAGAGCATTGAGGATCCACAATTCCAACAATTGCCTAGTATAAGAAAATCCTTAGTATTTCAAAAAAATAATACATATGCAAACAATTAATTTATAAAAATGAGCATATGATTGATATGCATGTCAACACCAAAAGGCTGATTACTGGGCTAGTGCTACACTCTGTGACGAAACGTCCGCCAGCAGTGGCATTGACCCAGTGGTGTTAATAGTTTATAAAGGTACCATGTCAACTTTGAATGGTGTTTAAATTTCTAAAAGTATGGTACCTTTGAAACTAATCAAATTGTTTCCCTTTTTCACAAGGGCTTTTGAAAGTTTACTATATGGTATTAACATCCTAATAACATAATGCTATATAGTCCAGTCGAATTGTGAAAAAATTGCTCAGAATGTGGTTAAAGCATCAAACTTTACAGAGTCTTAGTTGAGGTCATAACTAACATTTTTAGCTATGGACCCAATTTCGGTAATGAAAATGGCGGCTCTGGGCGGCCTTTTTGAAATCATGTCCAAAAAAATAATAAAAATAATTAGAAAAATATGAAAAACATATTTCTTGACCAATTTTGATAAACTTTCGTATTTCTTATGACAGAGAATGTCAACTGAGGACTATTGAAGCATTAAGTGGCCATCTTAAATGGTGGCCATCTTGAAAACGTAAATTTCCAATATAATATTATTCGCTATCCTAAATTGTTTTTTGAATTAAAAGTAAGTTTTATTTGCATTTACAACTAGTTTTGCTAATCATTTCTTTATGACTTTTAATATAGGATATATTCACCAAGTGCTCAAATATGCTATGCGTATATAAACACGGTTAACAAATAAATGTATGTAAAGAAATATGTAAATTCTTTTAATTGCAGTTAAGCATATATGGTTTAGTTACTTTTTTACCACCAAAAAATGTGTATATACATTATGAGTTATGACCACTGTATGTTGAAAAGGAAAACTGCGTAGCTAGTAAAATCACTGGAGCTGAAAAGAATTCCGTAACGCGAAGAGAGGACACGTAAGGATTTACGATGCCAGGAAAATACAAAAAGAGCAGACAAAGACATTTAAGCTAGTAATCAGTCATTTGTTGTAAGCATATAACTGTTCAAAGTTGATGAAGGACATGTAAAGGGAGAATCACAAGGCAAAAGGTACTACTAGTAATCCTTTCAAGGCAAAACTTAAGATCAAAATATATTTTGTCAGGAAAAACGAAAAAAGTCTAAGATGAGTCACGGATTGAAAAAAAAACCAGTAAAATAACCAGCTACAGTTGTGATGAATCAGCAAGAACAATGACTGCAGGGTGCTTTGTTTTTCTTTCTTTTTGATGAGGTATTTGACTACCATTCATCATGAAGCATCGACAATTATGATCGACAAAAGTGTACGTTACTGTTACTTGAACTACTAACAATTGTTCTTTTAGCCAGACTAAGTGCTGGAGATTGATATTTCAGGAGCAGATAACATGCTAAATGCTAAAACTGCACAATAAGACAATAAGACAGAATTCGAGACACAGAAAGAAAGTCAAGAATCTGTTATCCATGGAATGGGCCTCGCCAAAATGATAGAAAACAGTGACGGCTACAGTGTGGAATTGTTTTAATATTTGAAATTGATGATATCTGTAAATTGTACAGTAAAGGTTCTTAGTAAATATAAGTTGTTATGAAAGGAATGATTAATACAAAACTTCTAAAAATTGAAAACTAGCTGCTATAGATGGTATGCAAGCACACATGAATGGTTGCGTCTTTCTCTGGATTCTCAGCGAAAATGTTGGGGAAGTTCTGAAAAAGGCCATGTCTTTTAGTCGTGATGGTGAAGGCCTTTTCATAGTCAAAGTAACTAGAATAGTTTGAAGAGTTAGGCTTGCTACTATAAAAAGGTTTACAGGGACATTCAATGTAGGCTTTCAAAATGAATCAGTTCCACAATCTTTGAGACATCTTACTCTCTATCCGATGGCTGATAAGTTTCAGTTGTATCCTTTCGAATACGAGTTGCACAATTGAACTATTATAGCTGAGAAATGGTATGTTTGTCTGCCACTCAACGATATAACTGGACTGTGTCACGATGTTATGCCATCATGTATCATTTTTACTAAGAATTAATTTATCTTGCTTGTATGTTTGCTATGGCAGCTACATTCCAATTTTGTTAACAGTGTTGTATCAGTTCTTCCTTCCATGATAACTCCAAGTTGTTCCAGGCGTTAACTGTACAATTTAGCGTGATGTGCAAGCTTGGAGATAAGTACAATACCTCTTCCAGACCGTGTGCCATCAATGTATTTTATTATTTTGGAAAGCATAGCTCCAAGGATAAAAGATTCCTGGCTTTCTTTCTGTGTCATGTACTCTCTGATTTGCTATGTTGTCAAGTTTTATCAATCATCAAGCAGGATATTAGTGATTTGACATCTTCAGCTCT
This sequence comes from Mytilus galloprovincialis, assembly GCF_965363235.1. Lineage (NCBI taxonomy): Eukaryota > Metazoa > Mollusca > Bivalvia > Mytilida > Mytilidae > Mytilus > Mytilus galloprovincialis. The sequence continues at coordinate 37,191,806 of NC_134850.1, read as the reverse complement.
TACTTTGGCTAGGGGAATATGTCTTGTAGTACAGGTGCACAGTCATGCCCTATTTTTGTCGATTTCAAAATGTCGATGTATCATTGTGATCTTCAGATACATCACTACAGAAAAATACACTGCAGTCATTGATTGTGTTGATCCAGTACCACCTTACATTGTCTGGTTACTTATTGTTTTCTTTCAATTGGCAACTTATCTAGTATGTTTTCCCTTTTACTGATGAAATATTTTAAGATCTGAACATTTGTTTTACATAATTTGCGCCATTATGCCTTGTGATTCTGAAGTGCGTTTGCAGTTCCATAGCCCTCATTCAACTGTTTTGAATTGAGCGAAAGGAAAAGCATTTCAACACCCAACATCTTCATATGTTTGCATCAAAAGAGTGATTGCCAGCTCAAATGTCTATGTCTGTTCCATTTGTATCTGCTTGGCATTACTAACCCTTACATGTCCTCTCTTGCCGTTTCACACATTCCTTCCAGTCTAATTGTCCATAATGTTCTTCTGATATCTAACCCCAGGGTTGTCGAAATCTACAATTTTGATCTTTTCCAACAAAACTTTCGGTCATATACTATATCATATATACGTAATTTCTGTTTTAAAAAGTTACTTAGGCAAACATGTGACAACAATTCTGATACTGATATCTTTATTGTGTAAACATATGCATGCCTTATCTAACTTCTTTTTTTTAACGTCAATTGAAAACATTTGCGTAATTCATTGTAATTGATGTTCCTCTAGCATTACTTGCATGATATGTAATTCATTTTGTCTGCAATCAAGGTTTTTGAAAGGTTTTTTTAAATGAACAATATCAACAAAACAAATCATCCTTTAATCAGACAATTATTATAAACGACAGGTATACACATATTTTCTTGCTTTATTTGTACTTGCTAAATAAATTCTCCTGTTATTCTATGTTGAACAAGCGGTGGAACGAATATTGCTTTTAGAGTAATAGTTCATTTTATGACCCTCGTGGTCCGCGTTTTAATGCTGCTATACCCGATACACAACAGAAGAATAACTCGGGGAGGGGGTGTGCTCACCTTTTTTCCTGTTTATATAGCTCAAACAAATACATTTGTTTATCTTCGACAATGTATTTTTTTTATTTTTATCGAAAAATGACTACCTATTTTGGCTTAAAAAATCAAGATATTTCAAGATGGCCGCCATTCAATATGGTTAATATTTCCAAAACTTTTGTTCAGTTAGACAATTGAAATCGGCACTGTTGTTTTATTAAACAGGTTTCATGTCAATATCTTCTCTAATATCATTTTCATGGTGTTTTTTTTATTAATCTACAGAGATCAAACGGCCGCCATTTTAAAATGGCCGCCTCATCCACAAATTTCGTTTTTTAGAGTGGGGTCCACAGCTTAAAATGTTGTCCATGACATATACTACTACTATGCCAAATTTCATGCTTTTACTACAATCTGAGCAATTTTGTCAAAAATCTGCACAAATCGACTGGACTAATACGGTACTTGTAGGCGTTGATGATTTTATCCATTTTCCTTAAATGATAGTTGTCTTTTAGAATTATACCACATTTTTTAATTTTATAGCTTAGACTTATGAAGTTGTATGTGCATTGTTTGGCAACTATGTTTGCACTAACGTCAATCTAAAGCGTCCTGTTCAACCATTATGGAATTTCAATTTTCCTGACGTACAAGGTATTTACAGGGTATACAAACAAGTGATGCATTTTTTTTGTATTTTTGTTCTTAATTTTATTTCTATGATGACACATATCCCTGTTTGCTTTTATTCATAAGATGATATATCTTAAAATAGTTATCAAAGGTACCAGGATTATAATTCAGTACGCCAGACGCGCTTTTCGTCTACATAAGACTCATCAGTCACGCTCATATAGAAATATTAAAAAGCCAAACAAAAACAAAGTTAAAGAGCATTGAAGAGCATTACAAACATGTTATCTAGACAATACAAACTTTCCGTAACACCAGAATCAAAAAATAATGTAAACGATAACCCTGAATATTATTACAAATGATTGTTTTGTTTTCAAAATGTTTTACAGGTTCAAAGACATGGATTTTCTGCTTTTACTACTATTTATACTAGAGGTTCACTCGCTGAATATTTCGCATGTTATCGAAGTGTATACTAACATTTGTGGATCTAAACTTTGTGGTCGTTCTATACATGCTACACAATCGGATATAATCAAGAGGTTCAACATATCTGAATGCCCTCCTTGTTACTGTGACAAACAATGTTTTTCGCGGGAGAACTGTTGTCCCGATTTCTATTTTTCTTATCCCTTAAAATGCACAAACATAAACATTGTAGAAAAAAGTCCTTATAAAAACAGTACTTCAGTTCTAATGGTTGATACTTGTCCATCATTTGCCGACAACAAAACAATGTATATATGCGAAAAGAAGAACGACGAGCTAATAGATAAAATACAAAATTCACCGGTTACTTCTACAAGAAATAATTTGATTTATAGAAATATTTATTGTGCGTTGTGTCATAATGAAACTAAAGAAAATCTAATTAATTGGAAGCTGGAAATTAAATGTACCGATTTCGCAGATTTCAATTTCCTATCGTCATATGAAGAAATCCTTAATACTGTTAATGCCAAAAGATGTAATATCGGATTCCACACCGATATTCCAACACGTGATTTACCGATATGTAACTCAGTGGATGAAATACGAGTTCAAAAATGCAATATTACTGGAACATGGAAAAAGTATGATTCAGATATTCAAAAAGCGTGTGAGACATATAATCAGAAAAGTTTTCTCTTTTTCAAGAACATATTCTGTGTTATATGCAACCCTCCACGCAACCAAGATAATATTATTTCTCAATGTAACATAACCGGTCTATGGCGGCATAATGATTCAAATTTAGAACAAGCATGCAAAATGGGTATGTCATCTACAATCGTACTTCCGTTTAGAAATATTTATTGTTACATATGTAACAATGGTATAGTGAATCATGTGAATAATGACCTAGTGAATTTCGCTATGAGAAATAAATGTCAGTTATCAAGTCGACCACCAAAACCTGTAAATCCAGCGAGAAGGAAGGGTGTGGAAATAATGTTTAACAAAAGTAACGTTACTAGACGGTGGCACAGAATTGATCCAGATATCAAATATGTATGTGAAAATATGAACACTTCGACATTTTCTACAATTTTCTGTCTCATTTGGCACCCTAATCGTCATAATGAAACGTTAATTTCATCATGCAATATGACTTTGAAATCGTCGATGTATGATTTTAATACAATTGAACATCTTTGTTTAACTCTTCCTGCTATTGTGAATGTGGCACCGTATAAAAATGAGTTGTGTAGACAATATAATGAATATTCATATTTTTTTTCAAGTAGTCACATAATAACAACTCACAGATCACCACCAAATGGTTTGCCTTCATTCCGAGTCTTATTTACATTACAATTAACAAGTTATGAAAACAAATTAGACAGTTCAAATGAAAGCAGTTGTGATGATGTGTTTATCCAGGAAACGGTAAGAACTTTAAACTTCATTTCAATTTATTCAAAGTCGTAAATCAAATAAGAAAAGATACCAAGCGATTGGTGATTGTTTTCTTTACATATGGTTTGACTTTTTACTGTTTCATTCATTCTAAAATAATGGCATTAGATGTATGTTTCATTATAAAACTTTATTCTGGTTGGCTAACTGCACATCACGTGTGATTCCATAAGCAATTGCATCACTAAACTAAATTTATCATTCATGATAACGCGTGGTCCCACAATAAAGTGTACAGGTGAATTAAAATTTAAAAAAATGTAAAATTCATGTTTTTAAGATCATAGCTAAAATATTCCCGCGCTTCATTCTAAAAATGTGCTCACGGTCAACACTTTTACACCCAATGGAGTTCCAAAAAGAAGCATTCAGTTCTCAATTATTCAAATTTTAAAGTAAATTTGGATTTTATTAGATAAATACTTACCATCATAAATTCTGAGTGTAACCCCAATTGCGTCATAGGTCAGATGGAAAATCCCGACTAAAAATAAACGTACTCTCACTGGTCCGGACATATACCCCTGTTTGCCCATATTCTTCCATTCAATTTCCTCTAGACAGAAACATAAGGAAAGGGGATGAAGGGGAGGTGGGTGGGACCTATAATTTATGATGGTAAGTATTTATCTAATAAAATCCAAATTTACTTTAAAATTTGAATATTTTATAGCTATAAATACGTTACCATCATAAATTCTGAGTAACAGAATCTAACGTAAAGCTGAATCCCCTGTAACAGAAGAAACAGGAGGAAAGTTCAATCTTTGTGCTGAAACTATAGGTCCAAGAGAGTATTAACTCTCGGCAAAAGTAGCCATAGATTGGAGGTAGTGAGATATAAAAGAGTTCTCATTTCTCCAGAAACCTGCAGACAGTACCTCTTCTAAAGATGCACTGTTAAACAGAGCCCAGGATGTAGAGATACCCCTAACATCATGAGCTTTAACATTAAAACTATTTAAAAGTTCTGCCTTAGAAGAACCATAAGCTAAAGATATGCATTTGCATATCCAAGTAGAAATAGTTTTAACAGAAAGATCTGAGATTCCTTTTTTAAAATGGAATAAAGAGTCTTGAGTTAGAAACAGAACGTTAACTACACGTTCTTTCCAGATAAATAGAAAGGATTCTTACTGGACATAAAAGTACAGAAATAGAATCGCTAGGGAGTGCAGGAATCACAACTGGTTCTGCACCCTTATCTGGAATCTGATTCTTTGCCAAAAAAGCAGGATCCGTTAAAAGAGTAACAGAAGATTTATCCCTGTTAAATCGAAGGCAAGCATCAGAAATAGAGAAGGCATGGATTTCACTCCTTCTCCGTCCAGAAGCCAAAGCTAAAAGAAAACAGCATTTATAGGAAAGAAACCTTAAATCTATTGTTTCTGCTGGTTCAAAAGGAGGAAGTTTTAAAAAAGATAAAACTAGTCCAAGGTCCCACTTAGGAAATAAAGTTTTTTTGTCTTGGTCTTTCAAGACTAAAACTACGAACCAAAAGAGAAATATGCTCATTGATTCCAAAATCTGGGCCACCAGAAATATGAATAGTTCTTGAGATAGCTGATCTATATCCCTTAATAGTAGAGAGACATAATCCTTTGGATTCAAAAAGAAAAACTAGAAAGTCTGCTAATTGTTGTACAGTGACTTGGAAAGGATCAATTTCCCGCTCACTACACCAACCTGAGAAGATTGACCATTTTGCATCATAGACAATGTTAGTGGAGTCTCTGACAGACTTTGTGAGATGGTTGGTTGCTCCTTCAGAAAAACCTCTCTTTCTGAGGCTAACCCTGAGAGAAGCCAGGCGTGTAGATGAAGTTTTTCTGGATTTTGATAAAGAACCTTGCCCTTGATTTGAGACAGAAGGTCTGGTCTCAGAGGTAGAACTAGAGGACAAGCACATGATAGGCGCAGAAGGTCTGGAAACCAAGACTGTTTTGGCCATGCTGGAGCAATAACTATGATCTTGCAATTTTCCCCTGCTATTTTCTGAAGTACTGGGGAGAGAAACCTGAAAGGAGGGAAGGCGTACCCGAACATTCCTTTCCAAGATAGGCTCATTGCGTCTACCGCAAAAGATTTTGGATCTGGAACCGGAGACACAAATGTTAGAAGTTTGTGATTGAGACTGGTCGCAAACAGATCTATCTGAGGTGACCCCCAATGAAGAGTCACAGCTTTGAAAACTACTTGAAGTAGTTCCCACTCCGTGTTTACTGCAGCAAGGGATCTGGATAGAGTGTCGGCTAGAATATTGAGGTGCCCCGCAATATGTCTCACCACTAGATGAACCTGGAGTTGAAAACACAGAAGGAGAATGTCTCTGGCTATCTGATAAAGAGAAGGTGAATGAGTTCCTCCCTGATTCTTGAGATAAGCTACAACTGTTGTGTTGTCCGTGGCCAGAATGACAGACTGATTCTTTAGAGACATTTGGAAATGATTCAGTGCAAACAGAACTGCTTTCATTTCCAATACATTGATATGCTCTTCCAAAAGATCTGGACTCCAGACTCCCGAGATTGTAAGCCCCTCCAGATATGCTCCCCAACCGAGGGTGGAGGCATCTGTGAATAATGTTAGACTGGGAACTTGAGGGGACAGACATAGGCCCCTCATTACATTTTCCCGTACTTACCACCATTGAAGGTGTGGAAATAAAGGCTGAGTGATTGGAATCAATGCTTCCCATTCTTGTGAAGCTGCAATCCATAACTTGTGCAGATAAAACTGAAGCGGACGAATGTGAAGTCGTCCCAATGGAATTACATCTGCCAGAGAGTTCAATAGACCCAGAAGTTGCAAGAATTGACGTGCTGTGACTGATTGAACCGTCAGGAATAAATGTATTTTCTGACATAGTTTTGTAAATTTCTCCTCTGGTGGGAGGACTAGGCCTACACTGGTTAGGAAATGTTCTCCCAGGAAAACAAAGTCTTGAGACGGAATTATCTCTGACTTTTTCCAAGAGATAAGGAAGCCTAGGGACAGAAAACAATTGATGACCAAATCTGTCTGAAAGAGGGACGAAAGACACCAAAGGGACAGTCAAACTCGTAAATCTAAAACAAACTGACAACGCCATGGCTAAAAATGAAAAAGACAAACAGAAAAACAATAGTACACATGACACAACATAGAAAACTAAAGAATAAACAACACGAACCCCACCAAAAACTAGGGGTGATCTCAGGTGCTCCGGAAGGGTAAGCAGATCCTGCTCCACATGCGGCACCCGTCGTGTTGCTTATGTGATTACAAATCCGGTAAATAGTCTAATTCGGTAGGTCAAATTCATGAAAGGGAAGGGGATTGTAGTTACGACGTAAGGAACATATCCGATATCATTTGTGAAACGGTTATTCCATAACGGTCAACCAACTCGTGATGGCGTCCGTAAAATTTACGAAGGGATGATTTCAACTTCACCATTTGGAACTCTTGGTTTAATAGCTTCCTTGTGAGAAGTAACCCTCTATCAAGAAAATCATGATAGGACATGCAAGCACGGGAATATTGTATCAATTGGGAGATATATACCCCGTATGCAGGTGCTGCTGGAATGTTGCTACTTAGAAATGGAAACTTCACAATTGGAAAGCTGAAATCATCTCTTTTGTCGTAAAGTTTTGTCTTCAACCGACCCTCATTGTCAATTTCTAGATGTAAGTCAAGATATGAAGCCGACTTAACTGTGTCTGTAGTATTCTGAACCCTCAATTTGATTGGGCAAAATTCCTTGAGAAGGGAATCGTCCAGGTAGGAATGAATCTGAATAGACAGGGAATGTAGGTGAGCTATAGCTGCCTGCATGATTTTGGTAAAAGCCAAAGGGGCTGTAGACAGGCCAAAAGGGAGAGCCTTGAACTGGAAAACTTTGTTGTTCCAAACGAAGCGAAGGTATTTCCTGTAAGTTTGGGAAATGGGAATGTGGAAATACGCGTCTGAAAGATCCAGAGAAGTAGTCCACATTCCTGGAAGGATTGAAGCCCTGATGGATCTGTTTGTTTCCATTTTGAAGTGGCGAACAATAAGAAATTTGTTCAGAATAGATAGGTCTATGACCGGCCTCATTCCTCCAGTCTTCTTTGGAACCAGAAAAAGACGGGAATAAAATCCCGGAGACAGAGTTAAGATTGACACCTCCTCTATTGCAGCTTTTTGTAACATTGTGTCCACTTCTACTGATAGAAGTTGACACTTGACTGGGTCTTGAGTATGAGACAAACTTATTGGAACTGCAGACAGAGGAGGTGGGTTCTTGAACTGAAGTGTTAATCCCCCTCGAATTATTGACAGCACATAACAGTCTGAGGTAATTTTCTTCCACTGATTTAGGAAAAAACTTAACCTCCCCCCTACTGGTATTGATTTTTGAGAAACTTGTTGTAAATTTTCCCCTGTGGAAGCTAGGGGGCAAGAACCTAGGTACTAGACCCAGGTTTCTTGGAACCCTTAAAACCACCAGAAGGCTTACCTGAGCTTTTTCCTGAGTTATTGGGTTTGTTCTGCGGTTTGCCGTAGTTATTCTTCCGTTTCTTAGCAGAAGAAGGAGGACCACCTGAAGCAGAAGTACTAGTAGAACTAGATGTAGCATTAACCGACCTCTTGCCATTAGTAACTTGTACACTAACTTTGACTGGAGGAGGGTTTTTGCTGAGTTCCTCTTGAACCCGCTGTAAGGGTAAACCAAACATCTTGTCAGAAAGTGGAGATATCAGTAAAGAATCTTTCAAAGGCTCAGCGATAGAAATGTTTTCAAGAAACTCTGCTCTTTTAGATAGGGTGCAATTAGCAATAGAACCCATTAAAAGCAACTGAGATGAACCTAAAGCTTTATCCAGTTGAAGTAAGAAGGATCGTACTTCTGCTGGAACAACCGAATCTTCGCTGTTAAGCAAATGTCCGGTTGCAGCTAGAAAATGTTCGGCTGTGCCAAGAACTTGAGAAGCACTACGAAGGAGATTCTCAGTCTTTGACCAAACAGGTTGAGTGAGACGAAGACCATCTACTGGCTTTTTTCCCAATAAAGATGACATAGATTTGTCACAACTGGGAACAAGTCTACCCAGTGAAGAATCAAATATATCAAAATCCTTGTACTTAACCTGATCAGAAAAGGATGACATTCCAAATCCAGAGATATTGTTATTAGCAACCTTTTCACTAGCAGAATTAGCGCTACCTTCATTAATAAATTGTAAAGCAAAAGTCATATGGCCAGATTCGGGAAAAGAATTGTGAGAAGTCACAGTATCCTGAGAAATACCACAGGAAGCTTCAAAAGTTGAAGAAGGTTTCTTCGGCTTGGAAGGAGAGGCAAAAGGGATATGTGCTTCATCCCTCATCAAGGTATACACCTTATCCCTAAGATCCTTCAAGGAAGGAGGATCCTCAGTCTCCTTGGTGGGAGGTTGTTGAGCTGACTTCGAAGAAGGCTCAGGGGCCGTCTTCGATACCTTGGGAGAAGAAGAACTTTCAACATCCTCATCAGTGAGGAAAGCCCTTGCATGACTCCCAGGGGAAACAGAAAGCTCGTCATCCTCCCTCTCATCACATTCTACAGACTTAGCTGGAGAAGAAACTCTATTCTCCAGTAGAGTCATTCGACTGGATAGAGTACTAAATTCAGCCTTGAAAGACTCACCAAAGTCCAAAAGTAACTTCTGTAAACCATCCAAAGGTGATGCATGATCAGAAACCTGAGTACCATGAGAAGAACTAGAAGCTTGAGAGTCAGGTACGGTGGTAGAAGGAGCTACTGCAGGAGTCAAAGATACTGCTACGGGTAGAGCAGGAGCTAAAGGTGGTGCAGTAGCTACCCCAGAAGGGGGACCATAGAAATTGTCCCTATAAGGCCAAAAACCAGGTTGGTTTGGCATAAACCCACCATAAGGGTAAGACTGTGGCCAAGGTGGCTGAGACCATGAGGGTAAAGGTTGTCTGCCCGTGTTGGGAAGCATATACCCACAATAGGATAATTGGGGTCTAGAACCTGGCAAGTTCAAGCCCATAGCTGTACCTGGGACAGAACTAATAGTACCCGCTGAATTAACAGGCCTAGATAAAGTATGAGTCACCGAAGTTGACGTAGGTACCCCCCCCCCCCCCAAATGCATGGCCGAACCTTGTGAAAGGGTCGGATAGGTAGCATTACCAGACACCGTTGTCGAAACTCCGGTCAATGTACTGGTAGTTTGGGGGGGGGGACTTAAAGGTAGTGACCCATCTAAGAGATAGTCCGAACCAGGAATATTTACGTACGGACTATTCAAATTAAAGTCCATAATAAATTTTACTTTAGTTAAAAAAACACAAATAATTTGTTTAAAAATTTAAACAAAACAAGGGAATATATTTCCAATAAAATACACAATATATATGAAAAGCAATTAAGCTATTCAAAAAACTAAACACTTCTCTGTTGAATCTGTAAAACTTAATGTGCACGTGTGACCGATGTCGCAGATGGAAATTGAATGGAAGAATATGGGCAAACAGGGGTATATGTCCGGACCAGTGAGAGTACGTTTATTTTTAGTCGGGATTTTCCATCTGACCTATGACGCAATTGGGGTTACACTCAGAATTTATGATGGTAAATTATAACGTATTTATAGCTATAAAATGAGTGACGTCCACCTTATGTCATTATGGATTTGATTGTCCTTCTTTTAGAACCGCATTGAAAAATATGACTCGTTACAGGTATTATGTTTAATTACGATTATGCTGATTAGAAATAGGAAGATGTGGTGTTAGTGTCAATGAGACAACTCTCCATCCAAGTAACAATTTTAAAAGTAAACCATTATAGGTTAAAGTACGGCCTTCAACACGGAGCCTTGGCTCACACCGAACAACAAGCTATAAAGGGCCCCAAAATTACTAGTGTAAAACCATTCAAACGGGAAAACCAACGGTCTAATCTATATAAACAAAACGAGAAACGAAAAACACGTATATATTACATAAACAAACGACAACTACTGTACATCAGATTCCTGACTTAGGACAGGTGCAAACATTTGCAGCGGGATTAAACGTTTTAATGGATCCAAACCTTCTCCCTTTTTCTGAAACAATAGCATAACATCACAACATAGAAAACACACGATAAAATATCAATTGGCAGACTTAACTCAATAAAAAAAAAAATATCGCTCCTTCTTGATTTCATAGGATTCTGTTTCTTTCTTTCTAATCTTCATTCATGGAACCAAATGTATGGATAAATAAAAAGTGATACAGAAAGGTATTTAGGGACGACATCAAAAGTTCAATGAAGGATAAAAAACTTAATTCACATAGTTTTTTCACTGCAACCCACCACCACCACCCCAGCCCCTTCTGAACTTAATTTGGGAATAATTGATTAACCAAAAGGGATATATGTAAAAATCGATTTTAGATATACAAAACTTGCAGAATTTTACCCCCCCCCCCAACCCCCCACCCCATCCCAAACTATTTGATTTAAGTTTTTTTTTATCCTCCATCGATCTTTTGATGTCGTCCCTTATTCCATTGCATTACTAATGTGTTGGGATTCAGTGTTTCGTTTTCTGTGTAGCGTTTTGTGCACTTGTTTGTCTTTTCGCATTCCTTGGCCTTGTCAGTGTATCTCAACATATTTCAATTTTTCAATTATCATATGCATTGAGTCACTGAATCACCCGTTTGGTGTATTAAAATAAAGTATTCAATAAGAATAAAGAAGCTTCATCAGGTAAGACTGGTTTAACATTTAATAACTGAACAACGAAGAAGCATCTGTCGAAAACGTTCTAATAAAAATTAGCTTTATGTTATTTAGACATTTATTACTACCACTGGGTTGAAGCCTCTGCTGGTGGACTATTAGTCCCCGATGGTATCACCAGCCCAGTAGCCAGTACTTCGGTACTGGCATGAAAATACGGATTTTTTTGTGTTATTAAAATTTGCTGTTACTTAATGATAGAAATTATTATAAATTAAGGAATGTATCTCCCTCATGCAAAGCTCTGATTCCTTTCACGGATTTGGCTATACTTTTTGGACCTGTTGGATTATAGCTCTTCGTCTTTTATATAAGCTTTGGATTTCAAATATTTTGGCCACGAGCATCACTGAAGAGACATGTATTGTGAAAATGCGCATCTGGTGCAAGAAAATTGGTACCGTTAATTTTTTTAAGGGAGGCGCTGTATTCATATTGTTTAATTTCAGGGTGAATGTCGGAACCGAAAGTGCTATCCAGGTAGAATTTTGATTAATGACTCTTGTATTCCACTTCTCCCAACATCTACTAATCTTGGATATATATTAGCCGTCGGTATGAAAAGTATATTGACAGAAACGATAAACTCGACTCGTTTATTTTTACAATCCATTGATACGTTTTTTCAAATGCATCTTTATAGAAAATTGGAATTTAAAATGTACTCTTGCACCGAGTCATCACTTTTACTGACAGATTTAAGCTGCGGCACTGGAACAACATGGGAAAATGGTACTGAAATAATTCTTTTTGGTCAGCTTACTATTTTTATATCAGAATATGTCAATCGATCTTCTGTTGAAATAATCCTGCTACAAAATCTGAATACTCAATTCAATGTAACCCACGAAGGAGCTACATTTACTTTTCATACTTATCCAGTCAGTGAAGCGTTCAATACGTATAGTTTAATAAGGAAGAGTGGATTTACTAACAAATGTTTCAGGAAACAGACATATGCAAAGAGGTACCGTGAAGCTACTCCAGATTTATTTGTACATTCGCAGGTTACAAATCTTTTAACATGCAATCAGGTAGAATTAAAATCATCAGAATTTGAAATTGATAGACTCAGTATGAATCTTACGTTTTTGAAAAATGGATTACAGTTAACAGAAGATCGGTTTATCTTAACGCCATTTAAAACAGCAAGAGTATGCTTAGACACATTTGAACGGGTGATGTCCATACAGTCAGCACAGAAAGAGCAAATAGACTTTTGGGGAATAATTTTAAGAATATGTACGTTGATTTCTGTATTATGCTTGTTTGTTACATTCCAGACATATTGCTTGTTTCCTACGCTACGAACTGATCCAGGAAAAAATAATATGTGTCTGATATTTGCAATGTTCTGGGCACATACTATTTTACAGTTTGGGGTTTTCGAGACCGAATTGGAAATATTATGTAAAATAATAGGCATATTCTTACATTATTTTTGGTTAGTAACATTTGGATGCTTAAATATATGCTCTTACCATATGTACAAAGTGTTCACGAATAAAACAATCATCAGTTCCAATGAAAAATTGAACATTAAATTGTACATAGTATATTCGTATGGCATTCCAGCGATAATTGTGTGTTTGAATATTGTTATTAATACAATCATGGCAAACGATGGATCTGTTGGATACGGTGAATTGATGTGTTTTATAAGCCAACCAATTTCTATAATTGTTACATTTGTAATACCAGTTTCACTTGTGTGTGTCGCTAACATACTATTCTTTGTGTTTACTTCAGTTAAAATTGCAACTAGACCAAAGTTTCGAACCGAACATTCGACGAAAACAGATCGTGTGTATTTTACAGTGTACCTTAAATTATTTTCAATAACAGGAATATCCTGGGTTTTACAGATAATTGATTCGTTTTTAATGACTTCAGCTTTTTCCAACATAGTTTCAGTACTGAATGCCTTACAAGGAGTTTTTATTTTCATTTCTTTTACCTGCAATAATCGTGTGCTTACGCTGTACAAGACAATGTGTGGAGAAACAAGTCCACATCCAGGAAACAGTGGATCGCAATCAACACGTTTACCAATATGCCTTACAAATACCACTAATGAGTAAAGCATCACAGACTAAACACTAAAGAAGAACCAAACACTGCAATGACGAAATATGACGAAATCCAATTATTCACAAAGTTAAAAACTTTATTATTGAATAAATTTTAATAGTCATGTATCATGTGCAAGGAGAGATGACAGGTTTATATATCTGGTGCAACAAAATTGGTACCGTTGATTTTATACAAGTACAATTTACCTACTTTGCAACAGCAAGAGTTGACAAGCTGAAATGTCTCGCCTTCTTTACAAACCATTGATACTCTACTGATAGTCCTACATATAAAGCATTCCTACAACTATCACATAAACTAAACATGATTAAAAAAATGGGGTCAAGGTCAGATAAACCAAACGAGAAATACAATCAATGTCATGTACACCTGACAATCATTGCATAAACTCAATTTATTTGACATGTAGCTTTTGCTTAGAGTTTTTAAGATACAGAATTAACAAAACAAAATACACATTTATCAATGAAACATGAAAGTGAGGTCAAGGTCAGATGAACTAGGCTACGCAGACATGTACACCTTAAATTAATCTATGCATTAAATACAGTTGACCTTTTGCCTATAGAAGCTAAGAACCAAACTTAACCATGAAAACTTAACATTGACAAATGAACCACTAATACGAGGTCAAGGTCAGAGGATACCTGCAAGACAGACATATACAGCTTACAATCCTACAAAACATAAAATATAGTTGATCCATTGCTTGAAGTTTAAGAAAGAAAAAAAAACACAAAAACTTTACACTGCGCAATGAACCGTGAAAATGAGTGCAATGTCAAATAAAACATGCCAGACTTGTTTTCACGTCATAATATTTCAATACACAAAATATATTTAATCTATTGCATATAGTATTAGAAATAAAGCCAACAACTCAAAACTTAACTTTGACCACTGAACCATGAAAATGAGGTCAAGGTCAGATGACGCCTGTCAGCTATAGTGTCCCCATTACTTATAATGAGAAGATTTAACATTACAAAATATTCTTATCTTTTTTTAAAAGTAGTCCACAGAACCATGCAAATGATTTCAATGTCAATGGAAATGCAACAGACGGAAACTTCCTAACTATAAGGATCTTGAAGGTGCTACCAGGACTTTGAAAACGTAACCAGTGTCTTCGTAGAGAGTGGATGAGCTAGGGATATGTCAAAGAAGGTCTCGTCCTTTTTATAATAAAGTTCATCGGAAGGTTCCAAGACCTTGTTGATAAATATTCCGCATCAACTTCACAAATAATACATGATGGTATAGATTATTGGTACTGACGTTGTTTTTCATTTTAATAACGTGTTATAGTATTCTTTTATTTGTCTTTATAAATATTTACTTTTACTTTTTATGCTGGTTTAATTCTATCCATTTGCCATGGCTCTGTACTTATACATCTCTTCAATTTGATATTGTGCTATGGTAAAAAAAAATATTCTTGGGTTTTTTTTCCGTTTATGTGTTTCTTTGTTACATATAACGTTCTGTACTTGTACATCCCGTCATTGTGTCAGCGTGATATGTTAAATTTTTGTATTTTTGTTTTTAGTTATATACAATTGTGCTTTGTCAATATGCCATCTTGTACATGTGTTTCTTTTTTTTTTACATACATGTATAATTTCTTAATTTTTAAAGGGAGGATTAATAAGATTATACACAATGTTGATTGTTTTACCCCAAATTTTAACATTTTTACCTATTTTTTCTGTTTGTTTTGTTCACATATCGTTGTCAGTATAAGGGATTTTTGTGATGCGACTGTCATACAAGTGAGAGGTTTTGATAGCTATATAAAACCAGTTTTAATAATTCACCTATTTTACATATTCAGAAAATGCCTGTACCAAGTGAGGAATATGACAGTTGTTATCCATTCGTTTCATGAACTTTTGATTTTGTCATTTGATCTCATTTGATTAGGGACTTTCCTCTGCGCTTTTTGTGATTTTACTTTGCTTAACATACATGTGTATGGTTGAGGCAACCAAAAGCTAAAGAACGAAAACCAAAAATTAGGCATGTTTTCCTTTTGTAAAGGTACATAACTTTAGAACGCTAAAGTGAAGCTACCCAAATTCAAACATAATCTTGGTTTATGTTAAAAGGTATTGTGTAAAAGTTTCATAACTAAAATTCGGAAACAGAAACAAATTTTGATACATTTGAAAATACGTACGTAGACGAATAAGGATAAAACGTAACACACACCCCCTACTCCTCCTCCCCCTTTGTTCTTCACTCACCAGATTGGCACAAAGCTAACAGAATTAAAATTGAGAATGGATATGGGGAGTGTGTCAAAGAGACAACAACCCGACCAAAGAGCAGATAATAGATCTAGAATTGAAATGGATTTCGTATGTAAAATGAGCCAAGTGAAACACAAATTATTCAAATTTTTATTAGCAAAATCACAAAAGCAAATGCCCAGGAAAATACACTTTGTCCTCCATCCACGAAAAAACATTGGATCCACACTAGAAATTGGGTAAATATTTCAATGAGGAAACCACCCATTAAACCATACTGTGATGAGCGGTCAAGAATACAAGATGCACACCACATCTTCCTATATCTAAGAACACACTGATTGACTCAGTGACGAGTTTGGCAAAGAAAGAGTGAAATCAATGTTTATCCTCAAAAGTGGATTAAAAGCAAAACCTAATATCCATTTTTTTTCTCAAATCAAATTGCTGCAGAGACTAGAGTTGTCGAGTGTGATCGCCAAATTTTTTGGCCCTCGATTTTACAAATGGGCAACAAGATAATTTATTCTACAACTGATTTGTTTTAAAGGACAAGCACATTTTTTATTCAAGAATTCAAAGATTTTGGGAACTCTGTTGCTGCATATACATTGTATCAAGGTGCTTTATATAACAACTAGCTCCTTACCACCTCAATGGTACAATCCGAAAACAATCTGAAACTCCTTATTTAATATTGTGGTCTATAAATGTGATGTCTCTTTCTATTTACAACAGTTATACAGTAGTACTAGTAAAAGTGCATGGTGTCAAAATAAATTATAACTACAAAATGTAAGTAAGACTAACAATGTACTGACCAGAAAGAGATGTAATGAAATTATTCCATATTGCTAAAAGAGCATAAAACTTTAGTTTGGTAGGTTTTTCTTTAAGAATAGGATTTTGAATAAATAAGCTTTTTTACCTGTGGAAAAGGATATTCACCGTGCAAAACGTTGCATGCTTTTACGTGTACAATCTTGGTAAAAAACGTATGATGTACAATTGGTTTTGGGTAAATATTTTCCATTACTTACATTTCTCTCAGTACATGAAAGTAAACAATTATATTTTTACTGTCTTTTGTTTCGGTAAATATGTGATTTTAAATATTGACTTTTGAAAAACTGATATTCACTTTGGCTGTTGGCCTCAGTGAATATCAGTTTTTCAAAAGTCAATAAAACCACACATTTACCTTATCAAAAGACAGTAATTGTATAGTATAGGTCATTGATGAGTTAAAAAAGATATTTCAATTTTAATTTTAATGCACCAAAGGGAGATAATTTGGAGCTTAATCCATGATATAAATATTTTAAAAGTGATCTGGTGCCAAACAGAATCGATATTTTGGTTGATTTTTGTACCATATCATATTAAAAGGAATAACTAATTATAGTGTATAAAATAAAATTTGAAATGAAAAAACAAATGTAGAATTTTTTGCTGAAATTTTTGTACCTGCAAGCCTCCTTAAAGTCATAAGAAACCTTAAATTAAAAAAAAATAATGCATATGTTTTTGTATAACTCAATGGATAGTTTTCATAATAAAACTAATGTACATATACTTTTTTCTAAAGATTTTTTTTAATTTGTTCATATTAAGAAGAATTTCGAAAGTTTCTTTATTTTAATTGCTTCCTGCAGGAAGCAATTCTCCGACATTTTTCTGTATGCAAAGTGACCTCAGTGTGACCCATCTCGTAAAAATCCAGAATATGCATGGATGTCCTTAAAATAAACTATTATCTGATTGTACAATGTACATGTTCAAAACATGCTCAATATCCATGCATTTTTGTTGATTGGTGACAAACAAGTGACATGCAATCGTTAAACTTCGGCTTTTCAAAACACGAACTTTAATTAGCTGCCATATTTTCACAACAACACTGACAAATGACTGACCGATTGAAAATATTGACGATTATACGAAATTTATGCGTAAAAAATGATAAATTAGTGCACAGAAGACTAAGTTTATGATGTTTGTATGCATTGGTTCAAGAATTAGAAGAACATTATTTTTCACCAGGCAATGGTTTCATAGGTAGATTTTTCAGACCTCTAATCTCAACTAAAATAATAATGGATTAAAAGATTTTTGGCTACATATAATGTATACAGAAAGTTTTATATATCTACCATGTCTACCATACAACATGTAAATGTATCTTACACCATACTTCATGTACTTTTTTCACATGTATAAATAAAGTTCAAAAACATAATCTTTCAATCAAATATTCAAGGATCACGAGGAGGATGACTCAAGGTCATCATCAACCACAAACATAGAATTCACAGTATTTTCTATGTGTATCTTAGTATGTGTTTGAAAGTTACCTCTCAGACTAAACCTTTTACCACATACATCACACTGAAATGGTCTTTCCCCCGAATGGACAGTCATGTGTCTCTGTACACTATGACTCTCACTGAAAGATCTACCACATATTTCACATTTATAAGGTTTTTCCCCGGTATGTGTTCTCATGTGTTTTCCTAAGGAACTGTTCATGGTAAATCCTTTCCCGCACTCACCACATTTAAACGGTTTATCAATTGCATGGAATCTTTTATGAATCCTCAAGTTTCCACGGAGTCTAAATCCTTTCCCACATTCGTCACATTTGTGTGTTTTATCGTTTTTGGCATCTGTATGTATTACCAAATGTGATTGAAGCTGACCACTCTGACAAAATCCTCTATCACATACCTTGCATACATATGGCTTTTCACCAGTATGTGTTCTCTGGTGTTTTTTTAACGTTCCACTCACTCTAAATTCCTTATCACATACTTCGCACTTGTATGGTTTTTCACCCGTATGGATTCTCATATGAGCTTGAAGTTGTCCCTTTAAACTGAACGCTTGGTCACACTGATCACATTTATGTGGTTTTTCGCCAGTGTGTATTTTCATGTGTGCATGTACGTTACTACTCTGACTAAATTTTCTACCACATACATCACATTTATGTGGTTTTTCACCTGTATGCGTTTTCATGTGGTGTCTTAAAATAGTGTCCATACTGAATGAATTCCCACAAATTCCACACTTATATGGTTTCTCATTGGTGTGTACTATCATGTGTGTCTTTAAATTACTACTTTGTCTAAAGTCTTTTCCACATATATCACATTTAAAAGCTTTACCTTGAGTGTGTACTTTCATGTGCGTTTTCAAGTAATTTTGGGAATTAAATGTTTTTCCACACTGCCCACATGCAAACGCTTTTTCAACGATATGGATTTTAATGTGCCGATGTAAATTTCTACTAGTGCTAAATTGTTTGCCACAATCTGGGCAGAATAATTGCTTCTGAACAGAATGCATCCTTAAATGTTTATTATAATGGCCTATATGACAAAACCCTTTTCCACATTCATCACATTTATATTGTACAATACCTGTATGGGTCCTAAGATGTCTATAAAAGTTGCCATTGTGATTAAAACTTTTACCACATTTACTACATACATACGATTTTTCAACATTTTGCATTTGACTATGGACCTGATTGTCAGCATCTAGGTAGAGCAATTCATTCGATTTACTGCGAACCTCAGCACTTTGGTTAAGCAATTCATTTGATTGATTGCAAACCTCAGCATTTTGGTTAAGCGATTTATTTGATTCACTGTTCACCTCAGCATTTTTGTTAAGTGATTCATTGGATTCAAAGTTCACCTCAGCACTTTGATTAAGCAATTCAGTTGATTCACTGTCCACCTCTGCACTTTGATGAAGTAATTCATTAGATTCACTATTCACCTCAGCACTTTGTTTGAGCGATTCATTTGATTCACTGCACACCTCAAGCTTAACTGGTACATTTATATTATCTTCCATATTTACTTTCAAAGTGGTTCAGTGGTATGGATATTGACTTTTTATAACATCAAACTAACTCTTTCAGCTTCCAAACATGAAAAGTTAAATCTATACAGTTCTGAACACTCTTGACTAGTAATATGTTCTCAAATTTCTATCTCGCTTAACTATGCTTTCTTTTCAGTTCTGCACACCTAAAAGAGCAATTAAATGTATAGATAAGGTTTGAGCCATGTATTATTTTTAGGCAACTATTAAAGATTGAGATTAGTATCATTACTAATAGTACTGTAATAACTATCTATTTTTTTCTGCTTGCCTGTGGATAAATTACAAATAAAAGTCAGTTGTTAATAAAAACTCCATTTTGCACAAATGCAAATTGTTAACAGATATCCTGGTAGTCCCAATGATTAATGTTTAATGATTTATGTTCTATGACTAAACAAAAATACTTTGACCTGTAATGGTTTGATTGTGACGATGTTTGATGGAGAGTTGTCTCATTGGCACTTATGATCATACCTAACCACATCTTCTACATGTACATGTATACAGGTCATTAAAGATTAGGAATATAGTTACGATACTGTTGTCAGGTCATTAAAGATTGCATATTTTGACTTTAATATTGATTCACTTATAGGGTCTAAGCATTGGAACTAAACACATTTATTCTAAAACCAGTTGTTGGCATGACACGGGTTATGTTCTTCTCATATATAATTATAATTTTATGATGGTATAATACTAAACCCCCAACAGGAGGGATTGTTCCTGATATTCATATCATGAAGACATAATCTTTCAATCAGTTTAATTGAGGTCTGGAGCTGGCATGTCAGTGAATGCTAGTAGTCTATTGTTATTTATGTATTAATTATTGTCATTTTGTTTCTTTTTCTTTAATTTCCTATTCTGACATCAGACTCAGACTTCTCTTAAACTTTTACTGTGCGTACTGTTGTGCGTTTGTTTTTTCTACATTGGCTAAAGGTATAGGGGGAGGGTTGAGATCTCAAAAAACATGTTTAATCCTGTTGGGTTTTTGCACCTGTCCCAAGACAGGAGCCTCTGGCCTTTGTTAGTCTTGTATCAATTTTTATTTTAGTTTCTTGTGTATAATTCGGAGTTTAGTATGGTATCCATTATCACTGAACTAGTATACATATTTGTTTAGGGGCCAGCTGAAGGATGCCTCCAGGTGTGTGAGTTTCTCTCTACATTGAAGACCCATTGGTGGCCTTCGGCTGTTGTCTGCTCTATGGTGGGGTTGTTGTTGTTGTCTCTTTGACACATTCACCATTTCCATACTCAAATTTATAACGTAACGGTACCCAAATTGCACCGAGGACCCAAATTGCATCTATTTAGCAAAAATAGCAGCGAAAATCTAACAAGATTTCCTAGAGACAAAACAATTTGTATTTTTATGATTTGATACTATGCATGTCTTACAACATAGGTAGAAGTATTTAAATATACACCAAACATTCACAATATTTATCAACAGATGAAGTGATTACTGCAAAAAGCAAAATGTACGGACACGTCCCAGTGCGACGTCATCAAAACATCATCTTTTTAAAACTAGCAAATAAAATGTGTTACAAGTGTCCATTTCTTAACAAATGAAGAGAAAGCATGGACTAATATCCAATTGATAAAAATAAAAACAAATGAAACAAAAGCTCTATTATTAGACTTTTGACAATGCAAATTTAAGCATGGATGCATTTTGGGTACTCTTCATTACAGAATCATTCATGTCATTGATGGTTTGGAGGTCATTTCAGACCAATTTTTCTATGATATTATATGCATGATATGGATTCAAAATTAATTTGGTGAAACCATATAGTAAATAATAATACATCTACAAA
Organism: Mytilus galloprovincialis; assembly: GCF_965363235.1. Taxonomy (NCBI): domain Eukaryota; kingdom Metazoa; phylum Mollusca; class Bivalvia; order Mytilida; family Mytilidae; genus Mytilus; species Mytilus galloprovincialis. The sequence goes on along the minus strand of NC_134850.1, from coordinate 37,170,379 downwards.
ATAAACATAACGAGAACTTTTGTCTGAAGCATAAATAAACGTAGGTTAAAAAACTGTCAAAATAGGTGCAATTTGGGTACCCTCACATTATATACTTTATGAAAGAATGAATTGATTAAATAAGCCCCTTCCATTTATAACAGATTTTTCACTGAAAGAGGAACCAATCTGCTAAATAAATTCCCTTGCATGTCGTACAAGTTGATTCCCTAAATAATCAACATTTTTTTTCCTAAATAAAACTGAAAAAAGGGGGCCTTGGCCCTGGACTTAACCCTAGTCTGCCTCTGGATAGTAATGAAATTTGTATGTCATGTATGTGAGAGCCTTGAGAAGATTAATTTGTTGTAACTAACTGTGTTTAAGAATCATATTTTATAGAGCTCTAAAAATATCCCGTTTTTTATGAAATTCACTTTTCTGACTAATTATGCATTATATACTAACTCTTGCTAATTGAACGATATATAATAAATTTCTAACTCTTGAACAAACAAACAATAACAAAGTCTGCAACCTTACAGTTCTTTTTGGTATTTTCACTGTTCAAGAACAGATAACTGATCTGGTTTGTCCGATCACCGAAATATCTAAGAAAAGAGCAGTATGCAGTAAAGTTCTGGGTTTTTTTTTATATACAATCGCACAAGGACGTATGTTAGTTATACGTCCTTGAATCGCACTGATGGTCTTGATGTGGTCACAAAATATGTTTTTTTTTCATAGACCAACAGCCAAAGATCTTAATCTTGAAGTTAATTTTCTTATGAACTGTAATATATAAAATAAGATAAGATAAGATTTTATGAACCAATCATAGGTTTAAAAATTTAAAACTATACAATTGTAACCGGAGGGGTTTTTACGTTGCGTATTTTCTGTGTCAACTTTTACATATTATTCTCCAGACCGTGTAAAGAATAGGTATCGGAATCCTGAGTCTCTGATCCTTCATATGTGGCATTGTAGAACTTAACACTAGCAAGTTTTCATAGTTTATTATAATAAATTACAATTTAGCAAATTAACAACAATATTATAAAGATAAAAGTATTCAAATGTAAATAAGTTAAAACTCACATAAAAGTGACAAAATATGGTGAGGTCTGTGCAAGACCAGCAAGACTGAAGACAGACATTTTGTTCTATATATAACAATGTCATCTTACAGTTAGTGGTAAGGTCTGTGCAAGACCATCAAGCTTTCTATATGAAAAGCTATACTGCAGATTGACTAGTGTCGACAAGCAGTATTGCGACGCTTTTCTTTCACCTACCGTAAAGAGTCTCATTAAGAAGACTGTGGGCCGGCTCTCTAAATGATTAAGCAATTTAACAACAAATGGAAGTTTTTAACGACCTTGACTGGCTATACAGTCCTTGCATGGTCGGTTAAAATTTAACACATATTAAACTCAGATCTTATTTAACAATAGCTTTATGAATAGAATTGCTACATAAGTAAATGATCACTTGCAAATTTATCAAAATGAGTGAATATATTTCACTAATTAAAGCACATTAAAGTAAATAGATTTTATGATATGTAAAACAATCATTTTTATCAATAATTTATATCAACAGTTATTTAAGGAATGACTGTAACATTTTTTCTGTCTATGAAGAAATAACATAAAAAATTTGGTGCACACTGAATAACGCGCGTAGCGGGTTATTTAACAGTGTGCACCACATTTTTTATGTTATTTCGAATAGACAGAAAAAAATATTACAATCATTTCTTATAATTTAATTCTAAAATCCATTTCAAACCGTAGAAAACCATGAAAAAACGTTGATGACGTCACGGTCACATGACTAAATTATGTCTATTGGCTAATAACAAAATAACGTCAGCCAATCAGAAGACGCGTTACTTCCAAAATTAAATTATATTGAAATGTTAATTTCACAATAGTCCATTTTCAAGGGAAGTAATGTTGTTTCAAAAATAGGCTCTCCGCCACACAATCAAATGAATTACAAATAAAATAAAATAAACTACATGTAAGTGATTAGAATGATTAAGGTACATTCAGACAAAAACATAAATACACATTTAAACAAAAACACAGCTAGTTTTAACAGACAAAATACGGTTATTTTGGAAGACATTGTGACCTGGAGAAATTACATTCATTAACTGTTATATATATATACAATGAAAATGCATCAGTCTATTTTGTCAAAATCTCACGCGGCAAATTTGTAGACAGTTATGCAATTTTATTGGTTTGACTGTTTATGTATATGAAGAAAACTTGCTGATTGATTGCATTATTCAAAATATTTAAACAAATACCACACATTTGTGTTTTCGAATCAATTTTATGCACAATATTGTGTTTTTTCATAATCATTCTAAGCAAAGGAGTAGGTCCGGTAAGAGCCGATATTGGCCTCAAATTTCAGGTTCATCTTACGAAAGTTTTTGGACACTTTTTAAAAACTTAAGTGTCTATTTCAATTGATTCGATTAGTTTAATATGTGAAAGATTTTAACTGAATTAGTCATTAAAAACGCCCTGGATCAAGCTTAAATATGAAAAATCTATCAAATATGCCAAAAAACGTCACTTTTCAGATGGTTTTTGTCAAAAATGAAAGGGGCCGCATCCGTGTTCATCCTCAACCTTTATATATGTTTTGTATTATCATCAAATACAACTTACATTTCAATATTATGAATGAACACGGATGCGGCCACTTTTGTTTTAGACGGAAACCGTCTAAAACTTAACCAAAATGCTAAAATTTTGTAGATTTCAGTAATTTAGCATGACTTAATGATGCTAGTTCACGATATTTGTGCATTGTATTGTCAAAAACAGCCATATTTAAGTAGCAGAAGCATTTTACTTTCCAAAAAATAACTTAAAGATTACATTTCTACAATTTTGTAAAACTGCTATATTTTTGGGCCAAAAAGAGGTCTTACTGAACCTACTCCTTTATGCAATTTTCAGCGACTCATAGCTTGAAAATTAGACAGTGACCCATCCTTTTTATTATATTTTTGAAAAAACCATAGTAAAACCTACATTTTGCCAAAGTATAAGAAAATTATATTTTGGGAAACATATACCGATGATCTACCTTAAAGACTACTGACTTGTGACAGACTCATACAGAATATGACATCATTAAACGTTTCTGTGGGGGCTCGATCCTGTCCTGTAACGTGCATGGGACAGTGAACTAACACAACATAAAAAAAAAAAAAAACACTTTTCATATAACAACAATAAAAGATAAATTTGAAGATCATACATGTAGGTCTAAAAAGTTGCAGCTCATTTGCAATCATACCATCTTATCATTTTTATCTTCCTCTGTGTCTATATGAAAAGTGCTTCCGTATAGTTAGCGCACAACGGCGTTATTATATAAATTAATTAATTGGATGCATCTTTTTATTATACATATAGGAATATATAATTTACTAGAGATATATAATACATGCTTTTTTTTTTATTTCTTAATTGTTTTTTTTTTTCATTATGACTCAATTTTATAATCTAAAGATTTTTTTAATTATTTTTTTAGCCTAAACGAAATAAAGACTGTTGAACATAAGTAAAACATAGAACCCTATAAGAAAGACTCACATAAAGCTCAGAAAACGCCCGAAAGAGGCACCACTAAAAATAAATTTACAGGAGAAAACTTTAGCAAGCATACTAACATTAATCAAATTTTTCATCTATCAACCAGACTTGGGGTCAATTACATTGGAATGTAATTAATTAAATTACACATTACATTGCAAAAATTATCAATTACACTAATTACACATTACACAGTTTTTGAAATGTAATTAATTGAATTACAATTACTTTAGGTAAGGATAGTTTAAGCGTTGCATTTGATAATCATTAGTAATTTCAATGTTTGTCATTTAGTCTGCATCTCTTTGGTCTGAACACCTTGACAGCAATTCTAACTTTGTATTTTGCTAATTAGATAAAATACATGTAATAGTGGCATTGTCCCTGGACATTTTAATCTGATTAATTGCTGTTTGTTTTTACAGCTGTTAATTTTTATTTCTATAATCCTTTTGTGTATAATAATTTAACAACATGATTGTGTGCAGTGATTTTAAATTCTAAATGAACTGTCTAAGAAAGATTTTTCACACAGTTTTTTGTTGTAGTTTAACAAGGTGATAAGTTACTTATCAATCTATTTGGTTAAAGATATTCTTAAAAACTGAACAACACTAATATATGATTCTCACATTTTTTTTTAAATTATAAGACTATTCAGAAAAAAATCTATAGGTCAAATAAATAATATAAAAACTTCAGAATACAGTAAAGACTTCATATATTTAAAAAAGTTTGTGATATCAATATTTGAAAAATAAATATAATTTTACAATTTATTTTCCTAAACATAAATCCTTATCATTAACACCATGAAAGTACATGTAATTGAAATGTAATTCAAAAGTAATTGAGCATTACATGCTTTTTTCATTGTAATTTATTAAATTACTATTACATGTAATTAAAAAAATGCTCAATTACACATTACATTCAATTACATGGAAAATTGTAATGCATTACACTTAAGGTAGATACATGGTATACCACCATCTTGGATTGTACAATCACAGTACAAAATCGGTCTAGTTATTTGCCCTAATCTGCAATTTTTGAGACAGATTTACAATTTAATGGTTAGACTGTTTGTTTTTATAAAGAAAACTTGGTAATTTATTGTATTAACCAAAATATTTGAACAATTATCATTTTCTTTTGTTTTTAGAATCAATTTTTTAAATGAGCCATTTAAGGGAAGATAACTCTTGCAGTAAAAAAAATATACTGGACTAATAGGGAAATTTTTTATTTTTACTTGTAGCAAGAAAACAAGTTCGGTGACCCTCTTTTTTCTTTTTATTTTCTTAAAACATGAAATAAAACCTCTCTTTTCACAATTTATTTTAAAATTTTATCTCATAGAATTCTTTTTATACACACAAATGTGTTTTTCCATGAACAATCTAACCAAATTTAGGCAATTTTCAACGACTCATAGCTTGAAAAATAGCACGGTGACCCATACTTTTTATTATATTTTTGAAAAAAGCATATTAAAATCTTCATTTTGGCAGATTATAAGAAAATTCTGTCTCAAAAAGTATATACTTATGATCTACCTTAATTACCATTACTATTTCAATTACCCCATCCCTGCTATCAACACTGATCTGTGTCCACACTTATTATTTCATTAGACAATAACAAAAAGATACATGACAGTTTACAAGATCAAGATCATAGGCCTACTTGAATTTTTCTGTGATTTATTAAATGTCCTTTCTTTTAAAAACTCTCATCGTGAAAAAGGCTTCCTATAAAACATTGTTATTTTCATTTGGCTTCAATGTGATTTCCAAGGCTTTCCACAGGAGCCTCTTCAGTTTCACTGTCACATGATCAACCATCTGTCTGTACTACAGCATGGCTGAGTTATCTACTGAGTTATACTGGGATCACGGGGGCGAAAGTTTGGGAGATATATCACCGTTTACGACAGAGAATGACGAAAATACACCGTTGCATCGATCAAAAAGGTTTTAACATGACAAATATTCAAAATATAACCAAAGAAATAACAAATAACCAAAAAGCTATACTCACATTATATGTGGTAACGGTCGTTTTTTCTATTTCTTTTTCTTTTTTGTTTGAATGATGATAAAAATGACAACAGGTCCAATACTGTAGACATCTTTGAATGATAATATTAAACATTTCCATAATACATGTTAATGCTATTTTTTGGTAGACATCTTCTTTAAAAAAACTTTGTAATTCTGCAACACAAAAAAGATTTTAAGTGTGAATTTTGCATACTTTTTTTTTATTGAAGTCTGCACCTGTCTGTGACAGTATGAATCTTAAATGTATACATACAAATTAGAAATATAATAGTATTTAATTAGATAAGGGTATGTTATAAGTTCAATTTTTACATTTAAATTGAATTTTAGAAAGAAGGCCGGGGTTGACAAAATTGAGATGAGATTATTATTAAATTTGAAGGAACAGAAGTTATTTATTTTCTTTAACAACAATCATTGTATGTTTTTTTTTTCTCATCTGACAACAATAAACATAAATATATGTATGAATTGACACAGGGAAAATTTGGACCAATTAATATCCTAATACTAAGTGACATGACTGCCATGTGCAAGAAAACGAATATGTTATTAATTCTAAATCAATGCATGGTGGCAAATTAAGACATATATATAAAGGATTTTTTTAGGAACAACAACTTTTTTTCATTTAAAATGATAATTCAACATTGAGATCAAACTATATCATTGTATATCAGATATATCTGGAACTTAATTACATGTATACATATTATTATTAACATATTAAAGATATTAGAATAAAAACGTGTCAGATCATTGTATATTTGTGGCTTTCATATCTCTTCGAACAAACAAGGCAAGAGAGTACAACTGTTACAGATGTAGATATTCACCTTTACTTCACATTGTGTTTATATAAATATTCATCAGCAATTCATATCTTATTATCACTATCAATTTTGATGAGATAACAAATAAATAGATATATATTTATGAAGTTTGTGTAACTGTCCAATTCGTGTAATAAAAATGTTTCAAATGACTCATACACAATCACATAAGATGGGGAAAGACAAATTGTAAGTAAAGCACGTCATGTCAATGGTTAATGCAGTACGTAGTATTCAGTTTGATAATATCTGATAAATTTTTGGTATTCATATATTAAGATCTGACATGTTTGAATTTTGTTGTTTCATTTCTATTTAAGGAATGACTGTAATATTTTTTCTGTCTATGAAGAAATAACATAAAAAATTTGGTGCACACTGAATAACGCGCGTAGCGAGTTATTTAACAGTGTGCACCACAATTTTTATGTTATTTCGAATAGACAGAGAAAATATTACAGTCATTTCTTATAATTTAATTCTAAATTCCATTTTAAACCGTAGAAAACCATGAAAAAACGTTGATGACGTCACAGTCACATGACTAAATTATGTCTATGGGCTCATAACAAAATAACGTCAGCCAATCAGAAGACGTGTTACATCCAAAATTAAATTATTTATATATAAACATTATTATATTTTGATACTTTATAACAATTCAAATATCATTAGAGTTTACCTCAGAGTCTGCTTCTTGTGAGAAAAACTGGGGAGGGTTCCGGGGGTTGGAACCCCCCTTTATTTTGGAAGATCAATGCATTTGAATAGGGACATATAGTTGGACCCCCCCCCTTTTTGTCCTGGGTTGGGAACCCCCCTTTTTAAAATGGCTGGATTCACCCCTAAGCTCTTGATGTTTTAAATGTTTTAGATATTTATGTATATGACAGCTTGTGATGGAGGAGATGCATGCTTATGATTGTTGTTTTTTTTGTAGTGGCATATATATATAAATTAAATTTACATTTGTCTGTCCCATCTTTCCCCATTTTTGAACAATTTTATTAGTTAAGTTTGAACTTGTTCTTAATGTTTTGAATATAGATGAAATATCATTTTTGCCACTTGATGTTAAAATATCCACAAGCCATATGTATTGTTATTAACAGAGAATCTATCAATCTATTGAAATGATGGGACCAACTTGGTTGATCCTAATAGGGAGCAGTCAGATTAAGTTTGTGTCATTTTGGTAGGCCAAGATTTTTAATATAAGGGTAAAATACATGTCAATGGTCATAATTAACAAAGAATATTTCCAAATATTCAAAATTCTCTCAAAAACATTAAAAAAATCATTTTCCCATTTATGTTTATGTGTGAGGGTCAATCATTATCACTGTTTTAAAATGATCACAGTTTGATGAAGATACCAGATGTTTCATAGTGGTTTAAATGGATTTGTATGTAAAAAATATGTGAGTTAGGCAAAGAGGCATAATGTTTGAGTCAGTGTCAGATCCAGGATTTTAGGTGAAGGGGTGTGATGCTAATAAATAAACTGCCAGCTAAAAGGAGTGCAAATAAAAAAAAAATCATTTTTTTTTAATAGAAAAATTTACAATTTTGAAAATGATAAGGGGGAACATGCCTACAGCTTCATCACTGCTCAGTAATACCTTTTATAACAATAGTTTTAATGTGATAATGCACATAGCATTGAAGCAAAAAATCTCTATTTTAACCCCAAGTGTATGCAGTGTGTATGATTCACTTTTAAATGACAATAATATTTGATTTAAATGTTGACTTTGTTCTATCTATGGTATGTTTCTACCATACCTGTATCATCACACATCAGACCATGTAGGTAGATAAGAAAGTTATGTGTACAGGCCAAGGGTAGATGTCCTTAAAAAACTGTCTTACGTCACATTGACAACCTATATTTTAGACTTGCTGTGGCCACTAAACCAAAAATACAGCAATCACCCAACACCATCCCCACCCCAACATAAAAAAACAATCCATCAGACATTGGCATTAAAATTCTTTAAATAAATAAATAAATAAAATAATAAATAAATATATGTTTTATTTGAGTGTCACACATCGATTGATACAGTACATATATACAAGTAAATTAAGTAACATCTTTAAAATTCAATCAATGCCCAGCCAAACATTTGACTTATGAGACACTTTAAAGGCATACATGTACATATTTAAATACACTTGTCGTTGTTGAAAACCATAATTATGTAACCTCTAGATATCAATATGTTTTTTTTATTGTGTTGTTGGGGTGCTGTCAGTTAGCCATAAATACCTCATTATACAAACTCATGTATGTCATTTTTTTTTTGCATGGCAATCTCTTTAACTCGTTCATTTATATTTTCTTAAGATTCATATAGGGCTTTTTTTTTATTTCTCTTAGTTTACAACTGTATTTTATATTTTGTAGGGATGAGGGTATGAACCTGAATTATTTGCAGACTTTACAGCTTATACAGAATCTCGAAGAAACTAGTGATATCTTACGCAGCTACCTTACAGAAATAGATGCAGATCTAGAGAAGGTATGATTGGAACCTCTTTGTAGTATAGCTTTTATTCCCCATTTCCATTCTCAATTTTATTTATCATTTGTTTTATTATAACTGTTATTTTTGGAAAAAAATTATAACATGATTCGTCAAAATCAGTCAATTTTTTTGTTGTCTAAAAGAGATGATCTCGCCTCAGTGTACATTTTCTTGTATTGCACCAAAAAATTACTGTTAATGTCATTTGGCAAGAATTTTACTGTTATTCGTTCTGAAGGTACCCCCAATATTTCAACCCTCATATATTTGTATTAAATATTGATTCTGATGTGAGGTATATATATAGTGGATACAAACTACTTTTAAACTTGGCAATGAGCTAAACAATTGATTTGCATTGTTTATAGATTTATTGTACATGCAAATACTTGTAATTAAAAGAAGTTACTGTGCAATGCAAAATAAACATATGTAAAATGAATATTTTCATTTGCAGAAACAAGCCAGCAGAGAACAGTCATCTGGTACTCTGACTAATGGCAGCAGATGTAGAGATTATATGTGTAAAAAATGTTTATCTGTACTCAGAACAGTCACAGGAACGAAAACTATCATTTTTACAGTTATTCTCCAGGTACATGTATATCTATATGTTAGTTTATCAATATTACCTTTCTTTATGGACATGTGTAGAAGTAGAGTTATTGACCTCTATTTAGTTCTCAAGACAAAATTCCAATATACATATCAAGGCTAGTAAATTTTTTTTAGGAAAACAATCAAAATACTTATGAATGAAAAGAGATGAGCCAGCAAACCTACAAACAAAACACCACAAAATACATCTAGAGGTTAACATATAGTCTTCAACAGAGACAGATGTTTATATTGAATATCAAGCTACTTCAAGATAAAATTCCCTATTTGTAACCTGAATATTTTATCTTTGATCTTTGCCAAATTAATATTTTCTGTGTCTATCATTTCCCAATATCTGTACTTTATAGGTCTGCATGGGGTTTTCAGAATCAAAAATAATGTGTCAATTCCACAAAAAAAAGACAACCAAATAAAGTTATGGTTTATAAAGAACAGAGAATATAAATGGAAAAAAACATATAAAGATTACAGAAATGAAGGATACCTCATGTAGACAATCTACTATGGTGACTTATGAAAAAATCTCTGGCTATGATAGCCTATTTTTAGCTCAAGTGGCCCACAGGCCAAGTGAGCTTTTCTCATCGCATGGCGTCAGGACAAGTGAGCTTTTCTCATCGCTTGGCGACCATTGTCCGTCGTCTGTTGTTGTTTACTTTTACAAAAATCTTCTCCTCTGAAACTACTGGGCCAAATTTAATCAAACTTGGCCACAATCATCATAGGGGTAAAATATAGATTTTGGCTTATATCCCTGAAACAACTTTTGGAAGTAAATTTTATTTTTCCTTTGTATAATTTTGTAATTTTGATTGTAAAAATACAGACAATATTTCTGAACAGTACCCAGTATATATTTTTTTGTTTCAAGAATATTCAAAAGTATGTCAATTTTGTACCTGAATTAAACAGATCTTTTATAAGGTTGTTCTATGTATTTTCAGGGAATTAATCTACTAATACAAACAATAATAGACTTTCTACCACAAAATGATACAAAGGCAGTGTTAGAGGCAGTAAGTATCAATATACTATAATTTCATCAAAAGAATTGTAATGTGTATGTACTGTATAAAAATTGGTAACTTGAGGGATCTTAAAAACGAAAACTTGTATTATAGCTTTTGGTTCCATTTCTCCACTTACAGAAGAAATAAGGAGATGTGGTATCTTTTTTTAACTTACATGTACAACCAATGCTCTAACATATGACATTGATATATTAAATCAAAAAGATCAACCTTGGAAGCCAGTACTAGTTCAATCTTTGAATGGCAAAAATGTCTATACAACTTATTAAAGGGAGATAATTTGCTAATTTTTCTTTCTTAAAAAATCAACCATTTTTTTCTCCATAAGATAGATCTGTAAATGAAAGGCAGAATATTTGCATTATTTGTCACGTGTCAGAATGATGAACTTCTTCTCACATAAATGCTAAATTTTCAGTAAATGGCAGATTTTCAAACCTAGTACAAAAAAGGTGGAAAATATTTTGCAGCACAGTTTGATAAATATTCAAATTTACAACTTATCTGACTTGTATGTTTTCTTTCAGAGCAGTGCTACCATGATTATACTTCAACTAATAAATCTAGTCCTCATTATCATAACCTCAGGTATGTTTGGTTTTGGAAAAATTGTTATCTGCTTTAAGCAAGGGCTATAGTTTATCATTGGTTGTTGACAATCAGAAATACATTATAGTTAATAGTGAATTTTGATCTTCTTAATCCATATTAAAACAAATTTGGTAATTTTTAACACAGTAATTTGGAAAATACATGGAAAAGTTTTTAACCCATGGTAAAGGTGAAAATGACAGGATATTTTAAACCGATCATTAGGCCCGAGAACACACTTATTTTGTAGTGCATTTCTTTTAGACATTAAATTCAAATTGAAAAAAATCACACCTGCTCTATCTCAAAAATATTTTTTCAGTGTAGTATACTACTATTGGGACAAATAATATCAAAATTATAGAAAAGTCTACCTGTCCTGCTCCAACTCAAAATATTGACGATTCTATGTTAAGGGGGTCCAAAATTCAGTTTGAGATTCAGACATACTAATTTTCGACTTTTTAACTAGACCTAATCACTACTTAACATAAAGATTAAGCACCCAAACTTATTTAGCATGTAATTTCATCCCTGTACTTAATATTTTATGCATGAAATATCAGGAAATAAAATGGGAAAGTGTATGAAAAAAATTTACAAGTTATAAACTGTTTACACTAGGGACTATATTCGTAGACAAAGAAAACCAAAGGAGGATAACTGTGTCCTTGGACTATTTTATATCAAGTACACTAAAGGTTTCCTTATTTTTAAAATAACATTATTTATTACCTTTATATCATGTATATAATTTCTTGATTTTACTTTCAGCCAATTTAGCGAGACAGATGATTTCTGGTATTCAGCCTGTTAGTTGGATATTTCTGATACAGTCCTACATTGCCACACTGTTGTTGTTTGCTGGATTGTATACTATTACTAAACGATTGAAGGTACAGAATACGTCAGGGTTAAAACGGTTAGAAGGAGATATCACATATACACATAATTCCCTATTTGAAAGCTGACTATAAACTGTGGGTTTTGCTAGGTTTATATGGGGACATCTAACTGCTTTAGTCATGTTAGTCATTTGGTCTCTGGCAGATAGTTGTTTCTTTTTGTATAGGTTCATTCCTGTATAGTTTTCTTTATAAATAAAGGGGAATCTTTTATTTTATTCATTTACTGTTTGCCTGAATTCTCCTCGAGTTTTTTTTTTCTGTGTATTTGTCACGAGGTTATGTTGTTACTGTAGATTCATTATTATTCATATTTTCATGGATTCCATGGATGTAGGCTAACCTAAAAAGTCTACATTTTCCATAGGCTTGTATATTGACTTTGGCAAAACCATAAAATCAAGTATCTAGCAAATTATCTTTTTTTCCTCAAGCCACAAAAATTAATACACACACAATGTCGATTGTGTTGTAAATGACAATGAATTGTTGGAAAATGACGCTTTCAGCGGCATGTTTCCAATACTATTGACTTGAACTTCCATTACATATCTCTGCCTACCGCGCTTGGTATCCCATTATTAGAGGCAGTGGCGTCATTTTTCCTCAGAGCTTTCAGCTCTTTGATTTTTTTTTAATTGGTAATATTGAATAATATTGTGCATTATTCTTATTTTTTTTGCAGCCATCATCTTGGAAATATTTACGAGAGGATGTAGATGACCCAGTGTATATTGCTATAATTTATTGTAAATTCCTGTACTTTTCTGTATCTACTGGTACCCTATGTGGGAATGTTGACATCACTCCTTATGACTGGTACAATTGTATATTTGTTTCAATGCAGGTAAGACAATTAATCGTGTACCTTTGCCACGCTAACTTATAACAGTCATATAGTTTTGAACATTTCTGTTGCTAATGGATTCCTAGTTCTGTTCTGTCACTGAAGAGAAAGGGAAGTTATTTAAATCCTAAAGCAAAACAAAATTTTATTTTAACCTGAAAAACTCTTCAAATAGAGCTCTTATAATACTTTTTTACTGCCATGGTTTTTATTGTTCAGGAGTTATGCTCCTTTGAAATGGACCTGATTGACACCTTCACCATTACAATGTACCGTAATGCTATTGTGTTCTTTATACTTTCAGATGTTGTTAAGTTTTATGTATTTTGCCTCAATACTGGGACATGCCTGCATGCCTCTCCATTCAGCTAAGAAAGATAGAGTTTTATCTAGGTTAGCATCAGTTAATAGTCCCAGAAGTTCCAGAGCACCAAGCAGAATAATCACACCTAATCATTCTTCATCAAGACTGCTTGAAGCTGATTATGCAAGTAGGTATCAGTAACAATTCACATTCTTAAACTTAGAAATTGTGTCTGTTTTTGTAGAAAAATAAGAAAAAGAGACTGAGTACAGGATACAGGTTATTTTCAGGGGAGTAAAAATTCATGATTTTAATTAGTGAATGGCTATTATTTATTTTGAATTTATTGAACCATAAAACTAATTTTTGACTCTTCACATTGAATAATCCGCGAAGCGGATTATGTAAAATGTGAAGAGTCAAAAATTAGTTTTATGGTTCAATAAAATCAAAATAAATTATTGCCATTCTTTATAAATAAATTTCTATCAAAAATAAGGCTCAAAGAACTTTTTATATATTATTTATATTATCAATGACAACGTACACACATGTTAGCGTATGAATACACAACGTCAAAGTGGGCGTGTCGCCATCAAAATTGATAACATTGAAAATAAAACTAACGATTTTAACCAATCAGAAGACAGTAAAAACACCAAATTTATTTATTTGAAAATGGTATACAAAATATTTTGGCATATTCAAAACTTTTATCAATACCTTTGCATATACACTTTTAATTTGGCAGTATTTATTTTGGCGATTTTTTGTTCTCAGGGGAAATTTTGAACACTTTATGTATTGGTGCAAACTCATTTTTGTGAGATCTAGGTCATTGTGGAGGGTTATAATGTCCTTTAATGACAACATTGTACTAAGTTTTCCTGCTCTTGTCTTGAAATTATAAAAGATAGCAATAAACTGCACAGCAAAAAATACCAGCAATACAAAATCTATAAGAATGCCATTATGATGAAAGCCATCGGCTGACCCCTTATAGTAGCAATTGCCCTTAGTTTTGATTAATTTCAGTATATCACCTACTATCTTTTAAACTATTACAGTTAAGAAAGATAGAAATTATAAATAGCAAAATGATAAGGAATACAAGATTTACATATTAAGTGCCAGTATAACTAAACTTATTGGATGACTATGTATATGAGTTTTTATCGCCCCTGAATTACATTGTTTTACTATATTTTTTGTTTTTTTGTCTATTAATCCAATTATTGACAAGTAAGAGGGGGGTGGGGAAAGACCTTTTCAGGTCGTCGGGATCAGGTGTTTTTTAGCTCAGGATTTTGAAATTGATCCTTTCTGGATCTGGGAATTCTTTTTTTCGAATTTCGGGATGTCAGGATTTAAATTTCTTTAAATTGAGGACCTCAGGATTTCATGTTTTTAAGACGGGATTTCGGGATCAGGTTCCTCCAACCCCCCATAATAAAAACACAAAAAGAAACATCCAGTTCTTTAGTATAATAAATCTTATATGTTATATGAATTCAGATTATGGATCTACAGTAGACACATCTGAGAAGGATGACAAATAGTTACAAAGACTTGGATGCTGTTCATATCATCAGATCTCATCAGGTGCTTGGAAGATATTTTGCTGAAGATAAATACTGTCCATTGTTGATTTTATTAACTTAGTTATGTTTATTTTTCTATTACTAACAGTTGTTTACAATTCTTAACTCGTTTTTAATGTGTTCTAAATTAGAGAGTGTTGTTTCAAAACACTTTCATACATGAGTGTTTGAGATGGCAACCATTTTTCAAAAATACTCTATAGAAACACCAAATGAAAAAAATAATTGTTCTTTCAAACACCAAAGATGAATGTTGATGACTCAGAATTTTTTTTATTGCAATAAAAAGTAGAATTTATTTACTACAACTGTCAAATACAAGGGAAGATTTTCACATCTGTGATTGTATTTTTTGGTGTTCAAACCCTACACCCTCACCTAATCTTAGCATAAATTTGAAAACAGTTTTGAGTTAACACCTTTATTCTATGGTCTTCAAATCATCACAAAGGAGTAAGCTCAGTCACTTGTTAAGAATTGAAACAGGTCACTTATCACTGCACAGAGATATTTTGTTTACATACTTCTTTCTTAGTTCCTCAATTTGAGGCATGTTTGTGATATTAGCCTATCTGTATGTAGTATACATTTAAAAGAGTGTGTTCAGTTTGATGATATTTGCTATTATAATTCTTTTGAATTGATAGATTATTAGTAAACAATAAAATATATCCATGTTACCGGTATATTTATTACCATATAAAAGAAGAATGTGCCTATAATTTGTTACTCAGTGTTTATTGTTATATTATTGACATCTATATATATTACACCTTTGCCTAATTGTTTTTATGGTGGTGAATTGTCTAGTCAGAAATACTTGTTTACAAAGATTAATCGGTGATGGGTCATACTCATAAAAACTGTTTCATTATTTTTGTTTTTATTGGAAAACATTTCCCATATTGCTATGAAACATAAACCCAGTATTTATATAGTATTCAGTGGTCTGAATACATTTTTTATTGCTAGATTTATTGTTTGTGTTTAACAACAGTTTTCTGAACATTTGGCTGTATCATGACTGTCAGTTTGTTGCAGGAAGCCAGGATACTCAGAGAAAACCCTTTACTTTGGCAGAAAAGCAAAGATCCGAGTCCTTGTCAGTGAACAATACAATTGCAACTAGATATAATTTGTTTTCCCTTAATCAGTATAAACTTTCTAAGTAGGAATTAGAGCAGTGCTTTTGACAACATCTCTCTCTTTCCAATGTGTAATTCTATATCATTCAAGTAACACCAGTGCTCTGTAAGTAGACAATTAAGAAAAGTGTTATTCTTTAAGCTTTTACAGAGTTCTGTAGTCATTTTTTAAGGGCAAGTCCACAAGTGAGAAGATTTATTAATTTATGCTCCATGACAAAAAAGAGCAAGGGAATCACATCAAATTCATATTGTGTTTAAAAACCTTAGATATAAAGTGATAACACATGTGCTCTGCTGATACAATGTTTTACAATCTTGATGCATCTTTGGAATTGATCAGTTCAGACAGATATTCCTGAGTCCAGGACTCGTGGACTCCCTAAGTGAGAAACTTGTTTAAAATTGTTTTAGATATTTTTGTTAGGTCAGTGTCTTCTGAATTTTGAGTAATAACCATTTTGAGAAGTGATTATTCAGTAAACTTTGGAAAACTAAATTCAGACTCAACGGAATGTCAATTTTAGTAAAGTTTTTGAGTTTTTATAAATATGATTGTTCATTTGATTCAGGGAATATGCTCAAGGATTCAGAAAAAAATTTCAGCTTATCAAAAATGAAGTGGGTCTCATTGGGGTCTAAGCATGACTCGGGATTGCCGATTTTTGGTAAGCGTGACACGGGAAAGTCAAATTATTGTGTCGTGGGAAATGAGGTCTATCGGGACCCGGGAAATGACAAAAAAATGAGAATTGCTTACGTACATAGTGTAAGCGAGATACGGGAATCTGACAAAACAGTAAGCGGGATCCGGGATCGGAACCCCCCAATGAGACCCCCAATGAAGGCAATAATAGTATACTGCTGTTCAATAGTCCTAACTGATTAAACTGAAACAAATTTGGGTCACAGAAACTGTGTCTTTTTCTTTATTTTCATTTCATTAGTGTATATTTTACTTACAAGATGGAAGAAAATATTAACATATATCGGGAAATTTTTGTTTGGGTCTAATTTTTGCTATGTTGGTGGAGGTCATTTTACTGTACAATTTACTGTACTGGAATACTTCACTGACCATTTAAGGATGTACACCTCTGAGGAGCCAAACATTTCTAGAATTAAACTTTTTTGCTTAACCTGATTTTTGGGTTTAAAGGACTATAAAAAAATGATTGGTGAAGAAATCATATGAGTGTGCACTTCTTTTTTTTTTGCTATGGCCCTTTGAAAGTACCCAATTTGGAGGATTTTCCCATTTTTCGTCAATTTTACCCATTTTGGGGCTATTACCTCTAAAACAAATCTAATATATTAATCATATTTGATGACTTTAACTCCACCATTATATTGGTTGCTAGGCAACAAAATAAACGAGTTAGACCCAAAATGCAATTATTTTCAGAAGGTCTATGGTATAGAGTAACAACATGACAAATTAAATGAAATTTGGGGGTGGGGCCAAAAATGGCCCGTACAGCCCCAAGTCCTTTGAAAAGAAAAAAGAGCTATTAGATGTACATGTTTGTGGTGAGATTATTTCTTGTATCCCTCACCCATTTTCTAAAAATTTTGGCTAAAAAGACTTGATTTGATTGGTGATAAAATTTGAAAAAATATTTCTAAGAAACTACTCATTGTAAATACACAATTTTTTCAGAGTTAACTTTGATTATGATATTTAATAAATTTATTACTATTTTCCACTTGTATCAGGTATTTTAAAAATAATTCCAGAACGAGAATGAAATGTCGGAAGAATACATATTTAAAGTTATGGCCCTTGAAAAGAGAACAATAAATGACAAAGATTTTAAGGTCAAATGGTTTACATGACATGAAGCAAAAAAATCTTGATTAATATGGTATAAAGGCTATATTTATCTTTTAGATTTATATTATGGTTAATTGTATTCCACCATTTTATTTAAGTATTTTGTCTGATTTTAATTAACTCTTTGTTTTTATTTTTTTATTTTCTGTTTTACACTCTGTGGGAGACTAGATATTTACATATGATGAGAAACTATGTGGTAATATTGTATGCTATAGATATTCTTTTAATAGTGATTTTGAATAAAACATATTTTTATATTATGTATTTTGTTAGTAAATCTGAGCCTTGGAAGAAAACAACCATTTATCTTTAAGGGGTGGGTGTTTTTTTGGTTTTTTTTCTAATTCGGATCCCAAATTTGATGAAAACAAATAATGTGGTCAAGCAAATGGTAAGAAAAATTGTTCTGAATCCAAATTTTTCCCTTCTCCATAGTGTTAAATTTCGGATAAAAACTTGATTGATAGACAAAAGACCATACTCGAATGTGAAGTACAATTGTTGCTCTCTAAGCAACGCTTGAACAAAGGATCTGTATTTTGATCAGGCTTGAGGAGCCGAAGACACAGTAATTGTCGAAATATGCATCTGGATTAGCAACATTGCAGGTATCCTTAAAAATGTTGTTAATATATTCAAACATAATAGTAAATTGCCAATAACATTTGTATGTCAAACTTTCTATTATACCAAATCTAAACCAGTTGTTATATTTTTATTCCTAAATAGCTACCATCAGATATTTTGATCACCGATAGATGTTTTATACATTTATATAATACCCTTAAGTATGGTAAAAGTTACAAATAAAATTTTTTTCTTCATATAAACTTAAATCTGAGTTTTGAATCTGTTAAATTATTCATAACTGATATAGACTCAGGACCATTTAGAGCTTGCAATAGTGTATGAACACTAGTCTGTTGTCGACACCTTTATGTGTGCATATGTTGACCTATACATGCATTTCTTTTTGGTTATTTTTGTCATTTACTTGTCAATGACATATACCCCACACTTCAATTTCTCATATCTGTAAATACTTATGAATCACTGTATATAACAAAAAACTTGTTTAATATAATGAAGCTAACTGAAGATCAATTACAAATCATACAATACCATGGCCAGATTTTAGTCTTTTCTGTAAATCTTCAAGCTAACACGAGGACAGAAAGCCTCTGACTATATGTACAGTATAAAATACAAATGACTTCTACAGGAACTTATTGATATCGAAATGTTTTTACTGGTTTGTGAATTCATGCTTTTATTTATTCTAACTTGTATATACATCTGGTAACCTGGACTTCTCTAATCCCACATACAAACTGATAAAAAGAGGGGCGTCCGCTTGGCTATGTTGGATGTATAGATACACATCCACCAAATGTCCCAATATGAATGCTTAATGTGATGCCTTGTGAAGATAAATGTCACACTCTCTGTACGTTAAATAGTTCATGCATTAACTTTTTGAGGGATTCGTATATGACCTGTTGCAAGTAATCTTTCAAGCCAACATAAATTAATTTTTTAGTAGCTGACAAAAATGTCTTGCCTGACCATTTACTACATCCTTGCTAATTTGTTATCTTCCTGAATACCTGTATATCAAAGTTGCAAGGGCACAACTGATCATTTACAGATGATACCTGCCAGACAGACATACATACCTTACAAGCATTCCAACTTCTGTGCTGACATGAATTATCATTGATAGCCACACCTCTCTCTTCATATCTAAAAATTGGTCCCACATTCAGTGGTACATTTGTATATTTGTTTTTGAACAGTTAGGGATGTTCTGCAAAGTTGAGAATTCATATAGTGGAATGATATAAGAATGTGCCTAATGCAGTGCTATAAAAATGTGACAAATGCAATGTTCTTATCACAATACTACAAAAATTATCCTAGTGCAATGCTATAAGAAAGGCATTTAAGTGCCTAGTGGAATGCTATAATAATGTGCCTAATGCAATGCTATAAGAATGTGCCTAGTGCTCTGTTATATAAATGTGCCTAGTGCAATGCTACAAGAATGAGCCTAGTGTAATACTATAAGAATGCACCTTGTAAAATACTATAATAATGTGCCTTGTGCAATGCCATAAGAATCTGCCTAATGCAAAGCTATAAGAATCTGCCTAATGCAATGCTATAAAAGTGTGCCTAGCGCAATGCTATGGGAATGAGCCTAGTGCAATGCTATAAGAATGGACCTAGTGTTATGCTATAAGAAGGTGCCTAGTGCAATGATATAAGAATGTGCCTAGTGCAATGCTATAAGAATGGACCTAGTTTTATGCTATAAGAAGGTGCCTAGTGCAATGCTATAAGAATGTGCCTAATGGAATGCTATAAGAAGATGCTTAGTACAGTGCTATAAGAAAGAGCTTAGTGCAATGCTATAAAAATGTGCCAAGTGCAATGCTATACGAAGGAACTTAATGGAATGCTATTAGAATGTGCCTAGTGGAATGCTATAAGAATACACATAGTGTAATGCTATAAGAATGTGCCTAGTGAAATGCTGTAAGAGGGACCTTAGTGCAATGCTATTATAATGTGCCTTGTTGAATGCTATAAGAATAGAACTAGTGCAATGCTATAAGAAAGTGCCTAATGGAATGCTATAAGAAGGAGCTTAGTGCAGGGCTATAAGAAAGACCTTAGTGCAATGCTATAAGAATGTGCCTAGTGCAATGTTATAAGAAGGAGTTCAGTGCAATGCTATAAGAACGGACCTAGTGTAATGCTATAAGAAGGTGCCTAGTGGAATGCTATAAGAATGTACCTAATGGAATGCTATAACAACGAGCTTGGTGCAGTGCTATAAGAAAGAGCGTAGTGCAATGCTATAAGAAGGAGCTTAGTGCAATGCTATAAAACCGTGCCTAGTGCAATGCTATAAGAATGGACCTAGTGTTATACTTTAAAAAAAAGAGCTTAGTGCAATGCTATAACAATGTGCCTAGTGCAATGTTATAAGAAGGAGCTTAGTGGAATGCTATAAAAATGTGCCTAGTGCAATGCTATAAGAACAGACCTAGTGTTATGCTATAGGAAAGTGCCTAGTGTAATGCTTTAAGAATGTGCCTAGTGCAATGCTATAAGAATGGACCTAATTTAATGCTATAAGAAGGTGCCTAGTGCAATGCTATAAGAATTTGCCTAATGGAATGCTATAAGAAAGAGCCTAGTGCAGTGCTATAAGAAAGAGCTTAGTGCAATGCTATAAGAATGTGCCTGGTGCTATGTTATAAAAAGGACCTTAATACAATGCTATTAGAATGTGCCTAGTTGAATATGCTATAAGAATAGACCTAGTGCAATGCTATAAGAAAGTGCCTAGTGCAATGTTATAAGAAGGACCTTAGTCAATGCTAATAGAATGTGCCTAGTTGAATGTTAGAAGAACAGACCTAGTGCAATGCTATAAGAAAGTGCCTAATGGAATGCTATAAGAAGGAGCTTACTGCAATGCTATAAGAAAGAGCTTAGTGCAATGCTATAAGAATGTGCCTAGCGCAATACTATAAGAATTGGCCTAGTGTAATGCTATAAGAAGGTGCCTAGTGCAATGCTATAAGAATGTGCCTAGTGTTATGCTATAAGAAGGTGCATAGTGCAATGCTATAAATATGTGCCTAGTGCAATACTATAAGAATTGACCTAGTGTTATGCTATAAGAAGGTGCATAGTGCAATGCTATAAGAATGTGCCTAGTGAAATGCTATAAGAATGGACCTAGTTTTATGCTATAAGAAGGTGCCTAGTGCAATACTATAAGAATGTGTCTATAGAATGCTATAACAAGGAGCTTAGTGCAGTGCTATTAGAAAGAGCTTAGTACAATGCTATAAGAATGTGCCTAGTGCAATGTTATAAGAAGGACATTAGTGCAATGCTATTAGATGTACCTAGCTGAATGCTATAAGAATAGACCTAGTGCAATGCTATAAGAAAGTGCCTAATGGAATGTTATAAGAAGAAGCTTAGTACAATGCTATAAGAAAGAGCTAAGTGCAATGTTATTAGAATGTGCCTAGTGCAATACTATAAGAATTGACCTAGTGTAATGCTATAAGAATGTGCCTAGTTCAATGCTATAAGAATGGACCTAATTTTATGCTATAAGAAGGTGCCTAGTGCAATGCTATAAGAATGTGCCTAATGGAATGCTATAAGAAGGAGCCTAGTGCAGTGCTATAAGAAAGAGCTTAGTGCAATGCTATAAGAATGTGCCTAGTGCAATGTTATAAGAAGGTGCCTAGTGCAATGCTATAAAAATGTGCCTAGTGAAATGCTAAAAGAATTTGCCTAGTGAAATGGTATAAGAATGGACCTAGTGTTATGCTATAAGAAGGTGCATAGTGCAATGCTATAAGAATGTGCCTAGTGAAATGCTATAAGAATGGACCTAGTTTTATGCTATAAGAATGTGCCTAGTGCAATACTATAAGAATGTGTCTAATAGAATGCTATAAAAAGGAGCTTAGTGCAGTGCTATTAGAAAGAGCTTAGTACAATGCTATAAGAATGTGCCTAGTGCAATGTTATAAGAAGGACCTTAGTGCAATGCTATTAGATGTAACTAACTGAATGCTATAAGAATAGACCTAGTGCAATGCTATAAGAAAGTGCCTAATGGAATGTTATAAGAAGAAGCTTAGTACAATGCTATAAGAAAGAGCTAAGTGCAATGTTATTAGAATGTGCCTAGTGCAATACTATAAGAATTGACCTAGTGTAATGCTATAAGAATGTGCCTAGTTCAATGCTATAAGAATGGACCTAATTTTATGCTATAAGAAGGTGCCTAGTGCAATGCTATAAGAATGTGCCTAATGGAATGCTATAAGAAGGAGCCTAGTGCAGTGCTATAAGAAAGAGCTTAGTGCAATGCTATAAGAATGTGCCTAGTGCAATGTTATAAGAAGGTGCCTAGTGCAATGCTATAAAAATGTGCCTAGTGAAATGCTAAAAGAATTTGCCTAGTGAAATGGTATAAGAATGGACCTAGTGTTATGCTATAAGAAGGTGCATAGTGCAATGCTATAAGAATGTGCCTAGTGAAATGCTATAAGAATGGACCTAGTTTTATGCTATAAGAATGTGCCTAGTGCAATACTATAAGAATGTGTCTAATAGAATGCTATAAAAAGGAGCTTAGTGCAGTGCTATTAGAAAGAGCTTAGTACAATGCTATAAGAATGTGCCTAGTGCAATGTTATAAGAAGGACCTTAGTGCAATGCTATTAGATGTAACTAACTGAATGCTATAAGAATAGACCTAGTGCAATGCTATAAGAAAGTGCCTAATGGAATGTTATAAGAAGAAGCTTAGTACAATGCTATAAGAAAGAGCTAAGTGCAATGTTATAAGAATGTGCCTAGTGCAATACTATAAGAATTGACCTAGTGTAATGCTATAAGAAGGTGCCTAGTGCAATGCTATAGGAATGTGCCTTATGCAATGTTATAAGAAGGAGCTTAGTGCAGTGCTATAAGAAAGAGCTTAGTGCAATGCTATAAGAATGTGCCTAGTGCAATGTTATAAGAAGGAGCTCAGTGCAATGCTATAAGAATGGACCTAGTGTAATGCCATAAGAAGGTGCTCAGTGCAATGCTATAAGAATGTGCCTAGTGCAATGCTATAAGAATGGACCTAGTGTTATGCTATAAGAAGGTGCCTAGTGCAATGCTATAAGAATGTGCCTAGTGAAATGCTATAAGAATGGACCTAGTTTTATGCTATAAGAAGGTGCCTAGTGCAATGCTATAAGAATGTGTCTAATAGAATGCTATAAGAAAGAGCTTAGTGCAGTGCTATAAGAAAGAGCTTAGTGCAATGCTATAATAATCTGCCTAGTGCAATGTAATAAGAATGGACCTTAGTGCAATGCTATTAGAATGTGCCTAGTACAATGCTATAAGAATGGACCTAATTTTATGCTATAAGAAGGTGCCTAGTGCAATGCTTTAAGAATGTGCCTAATGGAATTCTATAAGAAGGAGCCTAGTGCAGTGCTATAAGAAAGAGCTTAATGCAATGCTATAAGAATGTGCCTAGTGCAATGTTATAAGAAGGTGCCTAGTGCAATGCTATAAAAATGTGCTTAGTGAAATGCTATAAGAATTTGCCTAGTGAAATGCTATAAGAATAGACCTAGTGTTACATGTATGCTATAAGAAGGTGCATAGTGCAATGCTATAAGAATGTGCCTAGTGAAATGCTATAAGAATGGACCTAGTTTATGCTATAAGAAGGTGCCTAGTGCAATACTATAAGAATGTGTCTAATAGAATGCTATAACAAGGAGCTTAGTGCAGTGCTATAAGAAAGAGCTTAGTAAAATGCTATAAGAATGTGCCTAGTGCAATGTTATAAGAAGGACCTTAGTGCAATGCTATTAGAATGTACCTAGCTGATTGCTATAAGAATAGACCTAGTGCAATGCTATAAGAAAGTGCCTAATGAAATGTTATAAGAAGAAACTTAGTACAATGCTATAAGAAAGTGCCAAATGGAATGTTATAAGAAGAAGCTTAGTGCAATGTTATAAGAATGTGCCTAGTGCAATACTATAAGAATTGACCTAGTGTAATGCTATAAGAATGTGCCTAGTTCAATTCTATAAGAATGGACCTAATTTTATGCTATAAGAAGGTGCCTAGTGCAATGCTATAAGAATGTGCCTAATGGAATGCTATAAGAAGGAACCTAGTGCAGTGCTATAAGAAAGAGCTTAGTGCAATGCTATAATAATGTGCCTAGTGCAATGTTATAAGAAGGTGCCTAGTGCAATGCTATAAGAATGTACCAAGTGAAATGCTATAAGAATTTGCCTAGTGAAATGCTATAAGAATGGACCTAGTGTTATGCTATAAGAAGGTGCATAGTGCAATGCTATAAGAATGTGCCTAGTGCAATGCTACAAGAATGAGCCTAGTGTAATACTATAAGAATGCACCTTGTAAAATACTATAATAATGTGCCTTGTGCAATGCCATAAGAATCTGCCTAATGCAAAGCTATAAGAATCTGCCTAATGCAATGCTATAAAAGTGTGCCTAGCGCAATGCTATGGGAATGAGCCTAGTGCAATGCCATAAGAATGGACCTAGTGTTATGCTATAAGAAGGTGCCTAGTGCAATGATATAAGAATGTGCCTAGTGCAATGCTATAAGAATGGACCTAGTTTTATGCTATAAGAAGGTGCCTAGTGCAATGCTATAAGAATGTGCCTAATGGAATGCTATAAGAAGATGCTTAGTACAGTGCTATAAGAAAGAGCTTAGTGCAATGCTATAAAAATGTGCCAAGTGCAATGCTATACGAAGGAACTTAATGGAATGCTATTAGAATGTGCCTAGTGGAATGCTATAAGAATACACATAGTGTAATGCTATAAGAATGTGCCTAGTGAAATGCTGTAAGAGGGACCTTAGTGCAATGCTATTATAATGTGCCTTGTTGAATGCTATAAGAATAGAACTAGTGCAATGCTATAAGAAAGTGCCTAATGGAATGCTATAAGAAGGAGCTTAGTGCAGGGCTATAAGAAAGACCTTAGTGCAATGCTATAAGAATGTGCCTAGTGCAATGTTATAAGAAGGAGTTCAGTGCAATGCTATAAGAACGGACCTAGTGTAATGCTATAAGAAGGTGCCTAGTGGAATGCTATAAGAATGTACCTAATGGAATGCTATAACAACGAGCTTGGTGCAGTGCTATAAGAAAGAGCGTAGTGCAATGCTATAAGAAGGAGCTTAGTGCAATGCTATAAAACCGTGCCTAGTGCAATGCTATAAGAATGGACCTAGTGTTATACTTTAAAAAAAAGAGCTTAGTGCAATGCTATAACAATGTGCCTAGTGCAATGTTATAAGAAGGAGCTTAGTGGAATGCTATAAAAATGTGCCTAGTGCAATGCTATAAGAACAGACCTAGTGTTATGCTATAGTAAAGTGCCTAGTGTAATGCTTTAAGAATGTGCCTAGTGCAATGCTATAAGAATGGACCTAATTTAATGCTATAAGAAGGTGCCTAGTGCAATGCTATAAGAATTTGCCTAATGGAATGCTATAAGAAAGAGCCTAGTGCAGTGCTATAAGAAAGAGCTTAGTGCAATGCTATAAGAATGTGCCTGGTGCTATGTTATAAAAAGGACCTTAATACAATGCTATTAGAATGTGCCTAGTTGAATATGCTATAAGAATAGACCTAGTGCAATGCTATAAGAAAGTGCCTAGTGCAATGTTATAAGAAGGACCTTAGTCAATGCTAATAGAATGTGCCTAGTTGAATGTTAGAAGAACAGACCTAGTGCAATGCTATAAGAAAGTGCCTAATGGAATGCTATAAGAAGGAGCTTACTGCAATGCTATAAGAAAGAGCTTAGTGCAATGCTATAAGAATGTGCCTAGCGCAATACTATAAGAATTGGCCTAGTGTAATGCTATAAGAAGGTGCCTAGTGCAATGCTATAAGAATGTGCCTAGTGTTATGCTATAAGAAGGTGCATAGTGCAATGCTATAAATATGTGCCTAGTGCAATACTATAAGAATTGACCTAGTGTTATGCTATAAGAAGGTGCATAGTGCAATGCTATAAGAATGTGCCTAGTGAAATGCTATAAGAATGGACCTAGTTTTATGCTATAAGAAGGTGCCTAGTGCAATACTATAAGAATGTGTCTATAGAATGCTATAACAAGGAGCTTAGTGCAGTGCTATTAGAAAGAGCTTAGTACAATGCTATAAGAATGTGCCTAGTGCAATGTTATAAGAAGGACATTAGTGCAATGCTATTAGATGTACCTAGCTGAATGCTATAAGAATAGACCTAGTGCAATGCTATAAGAAAGTGCCTAATGGAATGTTATAAGAAGAAGCTTAGTACAATGCTATAAGAAAGAGCTAAGTGCAATGTTATTAGAATGTGCCTAGTGCAATACTATAAGAATTGACCTAGTGTAATGCTATAAGAATGTGCCTAGTTCAATGCTATAAGAATGGACCTAATTTTATGCTATAAGAAGGTGCCTAGTGCAATGCTATAAGAATGTGCCTAATGGAATGCTATTTGAAGGAGCCTAGTGCAGTGCTATAAGAAAGAGCTTAGTGCAATGCTATAAGAATGTGCCTAGTGCAATGTTATAAGAAGGTGCCTAGTGCAATGCTATAAAAATGTGCCTAGTGAAATGCTAAAAGAATTTGCCTAGTGAAATGGTATAAGAATGGACCTAGTGTTATGCTATAAGAAGGTGCATAGTGCAATGCTATAAGAATGTGCCTAGTGAAATGCTATAAGAATGGACCTAGTTTTATGCTATAAGAATGTGCCTAGTGCAATACTATAAGAATGTGTCTAATAGAATGCTATAAAAAGGAGCTTAGTGCAGTGCTATTAGAAAGAGCTTAGTACAATGCTATAAGAATGTGCCTAGTGCAATGTTATAAGAAGGACCTTAGTGCAATGCTATTAGATGTAACTAACTGAATGCTATAAGAATAGACCTAGTGCAATGCTATAAGAAAGTGCCTAATGGAATGTTATAAGAAGAAGCTTAGTACAATGCTATAAGAAAGAGCTAAGTGCAATGTTATTAGAATGTGCCTAGTGCAATACTATAAGAATTGACCTAGTGTAATGCTATAAGAATGTGCCTAGTTCAATGCTATAAGAATGGACCTAATTTTATGCTATAAGAAGGTGCCTAGTGCAATGCTATAAGAATGTGCCTAATGGAATGCTATAAGAAGGAGCCTAGTGCAGTGCTATAAGAAAGAGCTTAGTGCAATGCTATAAGAATGTGCCTAGTGCAATGTTATAAGAAGGTGCCTAGTGCAATGCTATAAAAATGTGCCTAGTGAAATGCTAAAAGAATTTGCCTAGTGAAATGGTATAAGAATGGACCTAGTGTTATGCTATAAGAAGGTGCATAGTGCAATGCTATAAGAATGTGCCTAGTGAAATGCTATAAGAATGGACCTAGTTTTATGCTATAAGAATGTGCCTAGTGCAATACTATAAGAATGTGTCTAATAGAATGCTATAAAAAGGAGCTTAGTGCAGTGCTATTAGAAAGAGCTTAGTACAATGCTATAAGAATGTGCCTAGTGCAATGTTATAAGAAGGACCTTAGTGCAATGCTATTAGATGTAACTAACTGAATGCTATAAGAATAGACCTAGTGCAATGCTATAAGAAAGTGCCTAATGGAATGTTATAAGAAGAAGCTTAGTACAATGCTATAAGAAAGAGCTAAGTGCAATGTTATAAGAATGTGCCTAGTGCAATACTATAAGAATTGACCTAGTGTAATGCTATAAGAAGGTGCCTAGTGCAATGCTATAGGAATGTGCCTTATGCAATGTTATAAGAAGGAGCTTAGTGCAGTGCTATAAGAAAGAGCTTAGTGCAATGCTATAAGAATGTGCCTAGTGCAATGTTATAAGAAGGAGCTCAGTGCAATGCTATAAGAATGGACCTAGTGTAATGCCATAAGAAGGTGCTCAGTGCAATGCTATAAGAATGTGCCTAGTGCAATGCTATAAGAATGGACCTAGTGTTATGCTATAAGAAGGTGCCTAGTGCAATGCTATAAGAATGTGCCTAGTGAAATGCTATAAGAATGGACCTAGTTTTATGCTATAAGAAGGTGCCTAGTGCAATGCTATAAGAATGTGTCTAATAGAATGCTATAAGAAAGAGCTTAGTGCAGTGCTATAAGAAAGAGCTTAGTGCAATGCTATAATAATCTGCCTAGTGCAATGTAATAAGAATGGACCTTAGTGCAATGCTATTAGAATGTGCCTAGTACAATGCTATAAGAATGGACCTAATTTTATGCTATAAGAAGGTGCCTAGTGCAATGCTTTAAGAATGTGCCTAATGGAATTCTATAAGAAGGAGCCTAGTGCAGTGCTATAAGAAAGAGCTTAATGCAATGCTATAAGAATGTGCCTAGTGCAATGTTATAAGAAGGTGCCTAGTGCAATGCTATAAAAATGTGCTTAGTGAAATGCTATAAGAATTTGCCTAGTGAAATGCTATAAGAATAGACCTAGTGTTACATGTATGCTATAAGAAGGTGCATAGTGCAATGCTATAAGAATGTGCCTAGTGAAATGCTATAAGAATGGACCTAGTTTTATGCTATAAGAAGGTGCCTAGTGCAATACTATAAGAATGTGTCTAATAGAATGCTATAACAAGGAGCTTAGTGCAGTGCTATAAGAAAGAGCTTAGTAAAATGCTATAAGAATGTGCCTAGTGCAATGTTATAAGAAGGACCTTAGTGCAATGCTATTAGAATGTACCTAGCTGATTGCTATAAGAATAGACCTAGTGCAATGCTATAAGAAAGTGCCTAATGAAATGTTATAAGAAGAAACTTAGTACAATGCTATAAGAAAGTGCCAAATGGAATGTTATAAGAAGAAGCTTAGTGCAATGTTATAAGAATGTGCCTAGTGCAATACTATAAGAATTGACCTAGTGTAATGCTATAAGAATGTGCCTAGTTCAATTCTATAAGAATGGACCTAATTTTATGCTATAAGAAGGTGCCTAGTGCAATGCTATAAGAATGTGCCTAATGGAATGCTATAAGAAGGAACCTAGTGCAGTGCTATAAGAAAGAGCTTAGTGCAATGCTATAATAATGTGCCTAGTGCAATGTTATAAGAAGGTGCCTAGTGCAATGCTATAAGAATGTACCAAGTGAAATG
This sequence comes from Mytilus galloprovincialis, assembly GCF_965363235.1. Taxonomy (NCBI): domain Eukaryota; kingdom Metazoa; phylum Mollusca; class Bivalvia; order Mytilida; family Mytilidae; genus Mytilus; species Mytilus galloprovincialis. Next base: position 37,140,712 of record NC_134850.1, on the reverse strand, counting down.
CTATAAGAATTTGCCTAGTGAAATGGTATAAGAATGGACCTAGTGTTATGCTATAAGAAGGTGCATAGTGCAATGCTATAAGAATGTGCCTAGTGAAATGCTATAAGAATGGACCTAGTTTTATGCTATAAGAAGGTGCCTAGTGCAATACTATAAGAATGTGTCTAATAGAATGCTACACCAAGGAGCTTAGTGCAGTGCTATTAGAAAGAGCTTAGTACAATGCTATAAGAATGTGCCTAGTGCAATGTTATAAGAAGGACCTTAGTGCAATGCTATTAGAATGTACCTAGCTGAATGCTATAAGAGTAGACCTAGTGCAATGCTATAAGAAAGTGCCTAATGGAATGTTATAAGAAGAAGCTTAGTACAATGCTATAAGAAAGAGCTAAGTGCAATGTTATAAGAATGTGCCTAGTGCAATACTATAAGAATTGACCTAGTGTAATGCTATAAGAAGGTGCCTAGTGCAATGCTATAGGAATGTGCCTTATGGAATGTTATAAGAAGGAGCTTAGTGCAGTGCTATAAGAAAGAGCTTAGTGCAATGCTATAAGAATTTGCCTAGTGCAATGTTATAAGAAGGAGCTCAGTGCAATGCTATAAGAATGGACCTAGTGTAATGCTATAAGAAGGTGCTCAGTGCAATGCTATAAGAATGTGTCTAGTGCAATTCTATAAGAATGGACTTAGTGTTATGCTATAAGAATGGACTTAGTGTTATGCTATAAGAAGGTGCCTAGTGCAATGCTATAAGAATGTGCCTAGTGCAATGCTATAGGAATGTGCCTTATGGAATGTTATAAGAAGGAGCTTAGTGCAGTGCTATAAGAAAGAGCTTAGTGCAATGCTATAAGAATGGGCCTAGTACAATGTTATAAGAAGGAGCTCAGTGCAATGCTATAAGAATGGACCTAGTGTAGTGCTATAAGAAGGTGCTCAGTGCAATGCTATAAGAATGTGCCTAGTGCAATGCTATAAGAATGGACCTAGTCTTATGCTATAAGAAGGTGCCTAGTGCAATGCTATAAGAATGTGCCTAGTGAAATGCTATAAGAATGGACCTAGTGCAATGCTATAAGAATGTGCCTAATGGAATGCTATAAGAAGGAGCCTAGTGCAGTGCTATAAAAAAGAGCTTAATGCAATGCTATAAGAATGTGCCTAGTGCAATGTTGTAAGAAGGTGCCTAGTGCAATGCTATAAAAATGTGCTTAGTGAAATGCTATAAGAATTTGCCTAGTGAAATGCTATAAGAATAGACCTAGTGTTATGCTATAAGAAGGTGCATAGTGCAATGCTATAAGAATGTGCCTAGTGAAATGCTATAAGAATGGACCTAGTTTTATGCTATAAGAAGGTGCCTAGTGCAATACTATAAGAATGTGTCTAATAGAATGCTATAACAAGGAGCTTAGTGCAGTGCTATAAGAAAGAGCTTAGTAAATTGCTATAAGAATGTGCCTAGTGCAATGTTATAAGAAGGACCTTAGTGCAATGCTATTAGAATGTACCTAGCTGATTGCTATAAGAATAGACCTAGTGCAATGCTATGAGAAAGTGCCTAATGAAATGTTATAAGAAGAAACTTAGTACAATGCTATAAGAAAGTGCCAAATGGAATGTTATAAGAAGAAGCTTAGTGCAATGTTATAAGAATGTGCCTAGTGCAATACTATAAGAATTGACCTAGTGTAATGCTATAAGAATGTGCCTAGTTCAATGCTATAAGAATGGACCTAATTTTATGCTATAAGAAGGTGCCTAGTACAATGCTATAAGAATGTGCCTAATGGAATGCTATAAGAAGGAACCTAGTGCAGTGCTATAAGAAAGAGCTTAGTGCAATGCTATAATAATGTGCCTAGTGCAATGTTATAAGAAGGTGCCTAGTGCAGTGCTATAAAAATGTGCCTAGTGAAATGCTATAAGAATTTGCCTAGTGAAATGCTATAAGAATGGACCTAGTGTTATGCTATAAGAAGGTGCATAGTGCAATGCTATAAGAATGTGCCTAGTGAAATGCTATAAGAATGGACCTAGTTTTATGCTATAAGAAGGTGCCTAGTGCAATACTATAAGAATGTGTCTAATAGAATGCTACACCAAGGAGCTTAGTGCAGTGCTATTAGAAAGAGCTTAGTACAATGCTATAAGAATGTGCCTAGTGCAATGTTATAAGAAGGACCTTAGTGCAATGCTATTAGAATGTACCTCGCTGAATGCTATAAGAATAGACCTAGTGCAATGCTATAAGAAAGTGCCTAATGGAATGTTATAAGAAGAAGCTTAGTACAATGCTATAAGAAAGAGCTAAGTGCAATGTTATAAGAATGTGCCTAGTGCAATACTATAAGAATTGACCTAGTGTAATGCTATAAGAAGGTGCCTAGTGCAATGCTATAGGAATGTGCCTTATGGAATGTTATAAGAAGGAGCTTAGTGCAGTGCTATAAGAAAGAGCTTAGTGCAATGCTATAAGAATTTGCCTAGTGCAATGTTATAAGAAGGTGCTCAGTGCAATGCTATAAGAATGTGCCTAGTGCAATGCTATAAGAATGGACTTAGTGTTATGCTATAAGAAGGTGCCTAGTGCAATGCTATAAGAATGTGCCTAGTAAAATGCTATAAGAATGGACCTAGTTTTATGCTATAAGAAGGTGCCTAGTGCAATGCTATAAGAATGTGTCTAATAGAATGCTATAAGAAAGAGCTTGGTGCAGTGCTATAAGAAAGAGCTTAGTGCAATGCTATAATAATGTGCCTAGTGCAATGTTATAAGAAGGACCTTAGTGCAATGCTATTAGAATGTACCTAGCTGAATGCTATAAGAATAGACCTAGTGCAATGCTATAAGAAAGTGCATAATGGAATGTTATAAGAAGAAGCTTAGTACAATGCTATAAGAAAGAGCTTAGTGCAATGTTATAAGAATGTGCCTAGTGCAATACTATAAGAATTGACCTAGTGTAATGCTATAAGAATGTGCCTAGTTCAATGCTATAAGAATGGACCTAATTTTATGCTATAAGAAGGTGCCTAGTGCAATGCTATAAGAATGTGCCTAATGGAATGATATAAGAAGGAGCCTAGTGCAGTGCTATAAGAAAGAGCTTAGTGCAATGCTATAAGAATGTGCCTAGTGCAATGTTATAAGAAGGTGCCTAGTGCAATGCTATAAAAATGTGCCTAGTGAAATGCTATAAGAATTTGCCTAGTGAAATGCTATAAGAATGGACCTAGTGTTATGCTATAAGAATGGACCTAGTGTTATGCTATAAGAAGGTGCATAGTGCAATGCTATAAATATGTGCCTAGTGCAATACTATAAGAATTGACCTAGTGTAATGCTATAAGAATGTGCCTAGTTCAATGCTATAAGAATGGACCTAATTTTATGCTATAAGAAGGTGCCTAGTGCAATGCTAAAGAGAATGTGCCTAATGGAATGCTATAAGAAGGAGCCTAGTGCAGTGCTATAAGAAAGAGCTTAGTGCAATGCTATAAGAATGTGCCTAGTGCAATGTTATAAGAAGGTGCCTAGTGCAATGCTATAAAAATGTGCCTAGTGAAATGCTATAAGAATTTGCCTAGTGAAATGGTATAAGAATTGATCTAGTGTTATGCTATAAGAAGGTGCATAGTGCAATGCTATAAGAATGTGCCTAGTGAAATGCTATAAGAATGGACCTAGTTTTATGCTATAAGAAGGTGCCTAGTGCAATACTATAAGAATGTGTCTAATAGAATGCTATAAAAAGGAGCTTAGTGCAGTGCTATTAGAAAGAGCTTAGTACAATGCTATAAGAATGTGCCTAGTGCAATGTTATAAGAAGGACCTTAGTGCAATGCTATTAGATGTAACTAACTGAATGCTATAAGAATAGACCTAGTGCAATGCTATAAGAAAGTGCCTAATGGAATTTTATAAGAAGAAGCTTAGTACAATGCTATAAGAAAGAGCTAAGTGCAATGTTATAAGAATGTGCCTAGTGCAATACTATAAGAATTGACCTAGTGTAATGCTATAAGAAGGTGCCTAGTGCAATGCTATAGGAATGAGCCTTATGGAATGTTATAAGAAGGAGCTTAGTGCAGTGCTATAAGAAAGAGCTTAGTGCAATGCTATAAGAATGTGCCTAGTGCAATGTTATAAGAAGGAGCTCAGTGCAATGCTATAAGAATGTGCCTAGTGCAATGCTATAAGAATGGACCTAGTGTTATGCTATAAGAAGGTGCCTAGTGCAATGCTATAAGAATGTGCCTAGTGAAATGCTATAAGAATGGACCTAGTTTTATGCTATAAGAAGGTGCCTAGTGCAATGCTATAAGAATGTGTCTAATAGAATGCTATAAGAAAGAGCTTAGTGCAGTGCTATAAGAAAGAGCTTAGTGCAATGCTATAATAATCTGCCTAGTGAAATGCTATAAGAATGGACCTTAGTGCAATGCTATTAGAATGTGCCTAGTACAATGCTATAAGAATGGACCTAATTTTATGCTATAAGAAGGTGCCTAGTGCAATGCTATAAGAATGTGCCTAAAGGAATTCTATAAGAAGGAGCCTAGTGCAGTGCTATAAGAAAGAGCTTAATGCAATGCTATAAGAATGTGCCTAGTGCAATGTTATAAGAAGGTGTCTAGTGCAATGCTATAAAAATGTGCTTAGTGAAATGCTATAAGAATTTGCCTAGTGAAATGCTATAAGAATAGACCTAGTGTTATGCTATAAGAAGGTGCATAGTGCAATGCTATAAGAATGTGCCTAGTGAAATGCTATAAGAATGGACCTAGTTTTATGCTATAAGAAGGTGCCTAGTGCAAAACTATAAGAATGTGTCTAATAGAATGCTATAACAAGGAGCTTAGTGCAGTGCTATAAGAAAGAGCTTAGTAAAATGCTATAAGAATGTGCCTAGTGCAATGTTATAAGAAGGACCTTAGTGCAATGCTATTAGAATGTACCTAGCTGATTGCTATAAGAATAGACCTAGTGCAATGCTATAAGAAAGTGCCTAATGAAATGTTATAAGAAGAAACTTAGTACAATGCTATAAGAAAGTGCCAAATGGAATGTTATAAGAAGAAGCTTAGTGCAATGTTATAAGAATGTGCCTAGTGCAATATTATAAGAATTGACCTAGTGTAATGCTATAAGAATGTGCCTAGTTCAATGCTATAAGAATGGACCTAATTTTATGCTATAAGAAGGTGCCTAGTGCAATGCTATAAGAATGTGCCTAATGGAATGCTATAAGAAGGAACCTAGTGCAGTGCTATAAGAAAGAGCTTAGTGCAATGCTATAATAATGTGCCTAGTGCAATGTTATAAGAAGGTGCCTAGTGTAATGCTATAAGAATGTACCAAGTGAAATGCTATAAGAATTTGCCTAGTGAAATGCTATAAGAATGGACCTAGTGTTATGCTATAAGAAGGTGCATAGTGCAATGCTATAAGAATGTGCCTAGTGAAATGCTATAAGAATGGACCTAGTTTTATGCTATAAGAAGGTGCCTAGTGCAATACTATAAGAATGTGTCTAATAGAATGCTACACCAAGGAGCTTAGTGCAGTGCTATTAGAAAGAGCTTAGTACAATGCTATAAGAATGTGCCTAGTGCAATGTTATAAGAAGGACCTTAGTGCAATGCTATTAGAATGTACCTAGCTGAATGCTATAAGAGTAGACCTAGTGCAATGCTATAAGAAAGTGCCTAATGGAATGTTATAAGAAGAAGCTTAGTACAATGCTATAAGAAAGAGCTAAGTGCAATGTTATAAGAATGTGCCTAGTGCAATACTATAAGAATTGACCTAGTGTAATGCTATAAGAAGGTGCCTAGTGCAATGCTATAGGAATGTGCCTTATGGAATGTTATAAGAAGGAGCTTAGTGCAGTGCTATAAGAAAGAGCTTAGTGCAATGCTATAAGAATTTGCCTAGTGCAATGTTATAAGAAGGAGCTCAGTGCAATGCTATAAGAATGGACCTAGTGTAATGCTATAAGAAGGTGCTCAGTGCAATGCTATAAGAATGTGCCTAGTGCAATTCTATAAGAATGGACTTAGTGTTATGCTATAAGAATGGACTTAGTGTTATGCTATAAGAAGGTGCCTAGTGCAATGCTATAAGAATGTGCCTAGTGCAATGCTATAGGAATGTGCCTTATGGAATGTTATAAGAAGGAGCTTAGTGCAGTGCTATAAGAAAGAGCTTAGTGCAATGCTATAAGAATGGGCCTAGTACAATGTTATAAGAAGGAGCTCAGTGCAATGCTATAAGAATGGACCTAGTGTAATGCTATAAGAAGGTGCTCAGTGCAATGCTATAAGAATGTGCCTAGTGCAATGCTATAAGAATGGACCTAGTCTTATGCTATAAGAAGGTGCCTAGTGCAATGCTATAAGAATGTGCCTAGTGAAATGCTATAAGAATGGACCTAGTTTTATGCTATAAAAAGGTGCCTAGTGCAATGCTATAAGAATGTGTCTAATAGAATGCTATAAGAAAGAGCTTAGTGCAGTGCTATAAGAAAGAGCTTAGTGCAATGCTATAATAATGTGCCTAGTGCAATGTTATAAGAATGGACCTTAGTGCAATGCTATTAGAATGTGTCTTGTACAATGCTATAAGAATGGACCTAATTTTATGCTATAAGAAGGTGCCTAGTGCAATGCTATAAGAATGTGCCTAATGGAATGCTATAAGAAGGAGCCTAGTGCAGTGCTATAAGAAAGAGCTTAATGCAATGCTATAAGAATGTGCCTAGTGCAATGTTATAAGAAGGTGCCTAGTGCAATGCTATAAAAATGTGCTTAGTGAAATGCTATAAGAATTTGCCAAGTGAAATGCTATAAGAATAGACCTAGTGTTATGCTATAAGAAGGTGCATAGTGCAATGCTATAAGAATGTGCCTAGTGAAATGCTATAAGAATGGACCTAGTTTTATGCTATAAGAAGGTGCCTAGTGCAATACTATAAGAATGTGTCTAATAGAATGCTATAACAAGGAGCTTAGTGCAGTGCTATAAGAAAGAGCTTAGTAAAATGCTATAAGAATGTGCCTAGTGCAATGTTATAAGAAGGACCTTAGTGCAATGCTATTAGAATGTACCTAGCTGATTGCTATAAGAATAGACCTAGTGCAATGCTATGAGAAAGTGCCTAATGAAATGTTATAAGAAGAAACTTAGTACAATGCTATAAGAAAGTGCCTAATGGAATGTTATAAGAAGAAGCTTAGTGCAATGTTATAAGAATGTGCCTAGTGCAATACTATAAGAATTGACCTAGTGTAATGCTATAAGAATGTGCCTAGTTTAATGCTATAAGAATGGACCTAATTTTATGCTATAAGAAGGTGCCTAGTACAATGCTATAAGAATGTGCCTAATGGAATGCTATAAGAAGGAACCTAGTGCAGTGCTATAAGAAAGAGCTTAGTGCAATGCTATAATAATGTGCCTAGTGCAATGTTATAAGAAGGTGCCTAGTGCAGTGCTATAAAAATGTGCCTAGTGAAATGCTATAAGAATTTGCCTAGTGAAATGCTATAAGAATGGACCTAGTGTTATGCTATAAGAAGGTGCATAGTGCAATGCTATAAGAATGTGCCTAGTGAAATGCTATAAGAATGGACCTAGTTTTATGCTATAAGAAGGTGCCTAGTGCAATACTATAAGAATGTGTCTAATAGAATGCTACACCAAGGAGCTTAGTGCAGTGCTATTAGAAAGAGCTTAGTACAATGCTATAAGAATGTGCTTAGTGCAATGTTATAAGAAGGACCTTAGTGCAATGCTATTAGAATGTACCTCACTGAATGCTATAAGAATAGACCTAGTGCAATGCTATAAGAAAGTGCCTAATGGAATGTTATAAGAAGAAGCTTAGTACAATGCTATAAGAAAGAGCTAAGTGCAATGTTATAAGAATGTGCCTAGTGCAATACTATAAGAATTGACCTAGTGTAATGCTATAAGAAGGTGCCTAGTGTAATGCTATAGGAATGTGCCTAATGGAATGTTATAAGAAGGAGCTTAGTGCAGTGCTATAAGAAAGAGCTTAGTGCAATGCTATAAGAATTTGCCTAGTGCAATGTTATAAGAAGGTGCTCAGTGCAATGCTATAAGAATGTGCCTAGTGCAATGCTATAAGAATGGACTTAGTGTTATGCTATAAGAAGGTGCCTAGTGCAATGCTATAAGAATGTGCCTAGTAAAATGCTATAAGAATGGACCTAGTTTTATGCTATAAGAAGGTGCCTAGTGCAATGCTATAAGAATGTGTCTAATAGAATGCTATAAGAAAGAGCTTGGTGCAGTGCTATAAGAAAGAGCTTAGTGCAATGCTATAATAATGTGCCTAGTGCAATGTTATAAGAAGGACCTTAGTGCAATGCTATTAGAATGTACCTAGCTGAATGCTATAAGAATAGACCTAGTGCAATGCTATAAGAAAGTGCATAATGGAATGTTATAAGAAGAAGCTTAGTACAATGCTATAAGAAAGAGCTTAGTGCAATGTAATAAGAATGTGCCTAGTGCAATACTATAAGAATTGACCTAGTGTAATGCTATAAGAATGTGCCTAGTTCAATGCTATAAGAATGGACCTAATTTTATGCTATAAGAAGGTGCCTAGTGCAATGCTATAAGAATGTGCCTAATGGAATGATATAAGAAGGAGCCTAGTGCAGTGCTATAAGAAAGAGCTTAGTGCAATGCTATAAGAATGTGCCTAGTGCAATGTTATAAGAAGGTGCCTAGTGCAATGCTATAAAAATGTGCCTAGTGAAATGCTATAAGAATTTGCCTAGTGAAATGCTATAAGAATGGACCTAGTGTTATGCTATAAGAATGGACCTAGTGTTATGCTATAAGAAGGTGCATAGTGCAATGCTATAAATATGTGCCTAGTGCAATACTATAAGAATTGACCTAGTGTAATGCTATAAGAATGTGCCTAGTTCAATGCTATAAGAATGGACCTAATTTTATGCTATAAGAAGGTGCCTAGTGCAATGCTATAGAGAATGTGCCTAATGGAATGCTATAAGAAGGAGCCTAGTGCAGTGCTATAAGAAAGAGCTTAGTGCAATGCTATAAGAATGTGCCTAGTGCAATGTTATAAGAAGGTGCCTAGTGCAATGCTATAAAAATGTGCCTAGTGAAATGCTATAAGAATTTGCCTAGTGAAATTGTATAAGAATTGACCTAGTGTTATGCTATAAGAAGGTGCATAGTGCAATGCTATAAGAATGTGCCTAGTGAAATGCTATAAGAATGGACCTAGTTTTATGCTATAAGAAGGTGCCTAGTGCAATACTATAAGAATGTGTCTAATAGAATGCTATAAAAAGGAGCTTAGTGCAGTGCTATTAGAAAGAGCTTAGTACAATGCTATAAGAATGTGCCTAGTGCAATGTTATAAGAAGGACCTTAGTGCAATGCTATTAGATGTAACTAACTGAATGCTATAAGAATAGACCTAGTGCAATGCTATAAGAAAGTGCCTAATGGAATTTTATAAGAAGAAGCTTAGTACAATGCTATAAGAAAGAGCTAAGTGCAATGTTATAAGAATGTGCCTAGTGCAATACTATAAGAATTGACCTAGTGTAATGCTATAAGAAGGTGCTTAGTGCAATGCTATAGGAATGTGCCTTATGGAATGTTATAAGAAGGAGCTTAGTGCAGTGCTATAAGAAAGAGCTTAGTGCAATGCTATAAGAATGTGCCTAGTGCAATGTTATAAGAAGGAGCTCAGTGCAATGCTATAAGAATGTGCCTAGTGCAATGCTATAAGAATGGACCTAGTGTTATGCTATAAGAAGTTGCCTAGTGCAATGCTATAAGAATGTGCCTAGTGAAATGCTATAAGAATGGACCTAGTTTTATGCTATAAGAAGGTGCCTAGTGCAATGCTATAAGAATGTGTCTAATAGAATGCTATAAGAAAGAGCTTAGTGCAGTGCTATAAGAAAGAGCTTAGTGCAATGCTATAATAATCTGCCTAGTGCAATGTTATAAGAATGGACCTTAGTGCAATGCTATTAGAATGTGCCTAGTACAATGCTATAAGAATGGACCTAATTTTATGCTATAAGAAGGTGCCTAGTGCAATGCTATAAGAATGTGCCTAATGGAATTCTATAAGAAGGAGCCTAGTGCAGTGCTATAAGAAAGAGCTTAATGCAATGCTATAAGAATGTGCCTAGTGCAATGTTATAAGAAGGTGCCTAGTGCAATGCTATAAAAATGTGCTTAGTGAAATGCTATAAGAATTTGCCTAGTGAAATGCTATAAGAATAGACCTAGTGTTATGCTATAAGAAGGTGCATAGTGCAATGCTATAAGAATGTGCCTAGTGAAATGCTATAAGAATGGACCTAGTTTTATGCTATAAGAAGGTGCCTAGTGCAAAACTATAAGAATGTGTCTAATAGAATGCTATAACAAGGAGCTTAGTGCAGTGCTATAAGAAAGAGCTTAGTAAAATGCTATAAGAATGTGCCTAGTGCAATGTTATAAGAAGGACCTTAGTGCAATGCTATTAGAATGTACCTAGCTGATTGCTATAAGAATAGACCTAGTGCAATGCTATAAGAAAGTGCCTAATGAAATGTTATAAGAAGAAACTTAGTACAATGCTATAAGAAAGTGCCAAATGGAATGTTATAAGAAGAAGCTTAGTGCAATGTTATAAGAATGTGCCTAGTGCAATACTATAAGAATTGACCTAGTGTAATGCTATAAGAATGTGCCTAGTTCAATGCTATAAGAATGGACCTAATTTTATGCTATAAGAAGGTGCCTAGTACAATGCTATAAGAATGTGCCTAATGGAATGCTATAAGAAGGAACCTAGTGCAGTGCTATAAGAAAGAGCTTAGTGCAATGCTATAATAATGTGCCTAGTGCAATGTTATAAGAAGGTGCCTAGTGCAGTGCTATAAAAATGTGCCTAGTGAAATGCTATAAGAATTTGCCTAGTGAAATGCTATAAGAATGGACCTAGTGTTATGCTATAAGAAGGTGCATAGTGCAATGCTATAAGAATGTGCCTAGTGAAATGCTATAAGAATGGACCTAGTTATATGCTATAAGAAGGTGCCTAGTGCAATACTATAAGAATGTGTCTAATAGAATGCTACACCAAGGAGCTTAGTGCAGTGCTATTAGAAAGAGCTTAGTACAATGCTATAAGAATGTGCTTAGTGCAATGTTATAAGAAGGACCTTAGTGCAATGCTATTAGAATGTACCTCACTGAATGCTATAAGAATAGACCTAGTGCAATGCTATAAGAAAGTGCCTAATGGAATGTTATAAGAAGAAGCTTAGTACAATGCTATAAGAAAGAGCTAAGTGCAATGTTATAAGAATGTGCCTAGTGCAATACTATAAGAATTGACCTAGTGTAATGCTATAAGAAGGTGCCTAGTGTAATGCTATAGGAATGTGCCTAATGGAATGTTATAAGAAGGAGCTTAGTGCAGTGCTATAAGAAAGAGCTTAGTGCAATGCTATAAGAATTTGCCTAGTGCAATGTTATAAGAAGGTGCTCAGTGCAATGCTATAAGAATGTGCCTAGTGCAATGCTATAAGAATGGACTTAGTGTTATGCTATAAGAAGGTGCCTAGTGCAATGCTATAAGAATGTGCCTAGTAAAATGCTATAAGAATGGACCTAGTTTTATGCTATAAGAAGGTGCCTAGTGCAATGCTATAAGAATGTGTCTAATAGAATGCTATAAGAAAGAGCTTGGTGCAGTGCTATAAGAAAGAGCTAAGTGCAATGCTATAATAATGTGCCTAGTGCAATGTTATAAGAAGGACCTTAGTGCAATGCTATTAGAATGTACCTAGCTGAATGCTATAAGAATAGACCTAGTGCAATGCTATAAGAAAGTGCATAATGGAATGTTATAAGAAGAAGCTTAGTACAATGCTATAAGAAAGAGCTTAGTGCAATGTAATAAGAATGTGCCTAGTGCAATACTATAAGAATTGACCTAGTGTAATGCTATAAGAATGTGCCTAGTTCAATGCTATAAGAATGGACCTAATTTTATGCTATAAGAAGGTGCCTAGTGCAATGCTATAAGAATGTGCCTAATGGAATGATATAAGAAGGAGCCTAGTGCAGTGCTATAAGAAAGAGCTTAGTGCAATGCTATAAGAATGTGCCTAGTGCAATGTTATAAGAAGGTGCCTAGTGCAATGCTATAAAAATGTGCCTAGTGAAATGCTATAAGAATTTGCCTAGTGAAATGCTATAAGAATGGACCTAGTGTTATGCTATAAGAATGGACCTAGTGTTATGCTATAAGAAGGTGCATAGTGCAATGCTATAAATATGTGCCTAGTGCAATACTATAAGAATTGACCTAGTGTAATGCTATAAGAATGTGCCTAGTTCAATGCTATAAGAATGGACCTAATTTTATGCTATAAGAAGGTGCCTAGTGCAATGCTATAGAGAATGTGCCTAATGGAATGCTATAAGAAGGAGCCTAGTGCAGTGCTATAAGAAAGAGCTTAGTGCAATGCTATAAGAATGTGCCTAGTGCAATGTTATAAGAAGGTGCCTAGTGCAATGCTATAAAAATGTGCCTAGTGAAATGCTATAAGAATTTGCCTAGTGAAATTGTATAAGAATTGACCTAGTGTTATGCTATAAGAAGGTGCATAGTGCAATGCTATAAGAATGTGCCTAGTGAAATGCTATAAGAATGGACCTAGTTTTATGCTATAAGAAGGTGCCTAGTGCAATACTATAAGAATGTGTCTAATAGAATGCTATAAAAAGGAGCTTAGTGCAGTGCTATTAGAAAGAGCTTAGTACAATGCTATAAGAATGTGCCTAGTGCAATGTTATAAGAAGGACCTTAGTGCAATGCTATTAGATGTAACTAACTGAATGCTATAAGAATAGACCTAGTGCAATGCTATAAGAAAGTGCCTAATGGAATTTTATAAGAAGAAGCTTAGTACAATGCTATAAGAAAGAGCTAAGTGCAATGTTATAAGAATGTGCCTAGTGCAATACTATAAGAATTGACCTAGTGTAATGCTATAAGAAGGTGCTTAGTGCAATGCTATAGGAATGTGCCTTATGGAATGTTATAAGAAGGAGCTTAGTGCAGTGCTATAAGAAAGAGCTTAGTGCAATGCTATAAGAATGTGCCTAGTGCAATGTTATAAGAAGGAGCTCAGTGCAATGCTATAAGAATGTGCCTAGTGCAATGCTATAAGAATGGACCTAGTGTTATGCTATAAGAAGGTGCCTAGTGCAATGCTATAAGAATGTGCCTAGTGAAATGCTATAAGAATGGACCTAGTTTTATGCTATAAGAAGGTGCCTAGTGCAATGCTATAAGAATGTGTCTAATAGAATGCTATAAGAAAGAGCTTAGTGCAGTGCTATAAGAAAGAGCTTAGTGCAATGCTATAATAATCTGCCTAGTGCAATGTTATAAGAATGGACCTTAGTGCAATGCTATTAGAATGTGCCTAGTACAATGCTATAAGAATGGACCTAATTTTATGCTATAAGAAGGTGCCTAGTGCAATGCTATAAGAATGTGCCTAATGGAATTCTATAAGAAGGAGCCTAGTGCAGTGCTATAAGAAAGAGCTTAATGCAATGCTATAAGAATGTGCCTAGTGCAATGTTATAAGAAGGTGCCTAGTGCAATGCTATAAAAATGTGCTTAGTGAAATGCTATAAGAATTTGCCTAGTGAAATGCTATAAGAATAGACCTAGTGTTATGCTATAAGAAGGTGCATAGTGCAATGCTATAAGAATGTGCCTAGTGAAATGCTATAAGAATGGACCTAGTTTTATGCTATAAGAAGGTGCCTAGTGCAAAACTATAAGAATGTGTCTAATAGAATGCTATAACAAGGAGCTTAGTGCAGTGCTATAAGAAAGAGCTTAGTAAAATGCTATAAGAATGTGCCTAGTGCAATGTTATAAGAAGGACCTTAGTGCAATGCTATTAGAATGTACCTAGCTGATTGCTATAAGAATAGACCTAGTGCAATGCTATAAGAAAGTGCCTAATGAAATGTTATAAGAAGAAACTTAGTACAATGCTATAAGAAAGTGCCAAATGGAATGTTATAAGAAGAAGCTTAGTGCAATGTTATAAGAATGTGCCTAGTGCAATACTATAAGAATTGACCTAGTGTAATGCTATAAGAATGTGCCTAGTTCAATGCTATAAGAATGGACCTAATTTTATGCTATAAGAAGGTGCCTACTGCAATGCGATAAGAATGTGCCTAATGGAATGCTATAAGAAGGAACCTAGTGCAGTGCTATAAGAAAGAGCTTAGTGCAATGCTATAATAATGTGCCTAGTGCAATGTTATAAGAAGGTGCCTAGTGCAATGCTATAAGAATGTACCAAGTGAAATGCTATAAGAATTTGCCTAGTGAAATGCTTTAAGAATGGACCTAGTGTTATGCTATAAGAAGGTGCATAGTGCAATGCTATAAGAATGTGCCTAGTGAAATGCTATAAGAATGGACCTAGTTTTATGCTATAAGAAGGTGCCTAGTGCAATACTATAAGAATGTGTCTAATAGAATGCTACACCAAGGAGCTTAGTGCAGTGCTATTAGAAAGAGCTTAGTACAATGCTATAAGAATGTGCCTAGTGCAATGTTATAAGAAGGACCTTAGTGCAATGCTATTAGAATGTACCTAGCTGAATGCTATAAGAATAGACCTAGTGCAATGCTATAAGAAAGTGCCTAATGGAATGTTATAAGAAGAAGCTTAGTACAATGCTATAAGAAAGAGCTAAGTGCAATGTTATAAGAATGTGCCTAGTGCAATACTATAAGAATTGACCTAGTGTAATGCTATAAGAAGGTGCCTAGTGCAATGCTATAGGAATGTGCCTTATGGAATGTTATAAGAAGGAGCTTAGTGCAGTGCTATAAGAAAGAGCTTAGTGCAATGCTATAAGAATTTGCCTAGTGCAATGTTATAAGAAGGTGCTCAGTGCAATGCTATAAGAATGTGCCTAGTGCAATGCTATAAGAATGGACTTAGTGTTATGCTATAAGAAGGTGCCTAGTGCAATGCTATAAGAATGTATGTGCCTAGTGAAATGCTATAAGAATGGACCTAGTTTTATGCTATAAGAAGGTGCCTAGTGCAATGCTATAAGAATGTGTCTAATAGAATGCTATAAGAAAGAGCTTAGTGCAGTGCTATAAGAAAGAGCTTAGTGCAATGCTATAATAATGTGCCTAGTGCAATGTTATAAGAAGGACCTTAGTGCAATGCTATTAGAATGTACCTAGCTGAATGCTATAAGAATAGACCTAGTGCAATGCTATAAGAAAGTGCCTAATGGAATGTTATAAGAAGAAGCTTAGTACAATGCTATAAGAAAGAGCTTAGTGCAATGTTATAAGAATGTGCCTAGTGCAATACTATAAGAATTGACCTAGTGTAATGCTATAAGAATGTGCCTAGTTCAATGCTATAAGAATGGACCTAATTTTATGCTATAAGAAGGTGCCTAGTGCAATGCTATAAGAATGTGCCTAATGGAATGCTATAAGAAGGAGCCTAGTGCAGTGCTATAAGAAAGAGCTTAGTGCAATGCTATAAGAATGTGCCTAGTGCAATGTTATAAGAAGGTGCCTAGTGCAATGCTATAAAAATGTGCTTAGTGAAATGCTATAAGAATTTGCCTAGTGAAATGCTATAAGAATAGACCTAGTGTTATGCTATAAGAAGGTGCATAGTGCAATGCTATAAGAATGTGCCTAGTGAAATGCTATAAGAATGGACCTAGTTTTATGCTATAAGAAGGTGCCTAGTGCAATACTATAAGAATGTGTCTAATAAAATGATATAACAAGGAGCTTAGTGCAGTGCTATAAGAAAGAGCTTAGTAAAATGCTATAAGAATGTGCCTAGTGCAATGTTATAAGAAGGACCTTAGTGCAATGCTATTAGAATGTACCTAGCTGATTGCTATAAGAATAGACCTAGTGCAATGCTATGAGAAAGTGCCTAATGAAATGTTATAAGAAGAAACTTAGTACAATGCTATAAGAAAGTGCCTAATGGAATGTTATAAGAAGAAGCTTAGTGCAATGTTATAAGAATGTGCCTAGTGCAATACTATAAGAATTTACCTAGTGTAATGCTATAAGAATGTGCCTAGTTTAATGCTATAAGAATGGACCTAATTTTATGCTATAAGAAGGTGCCTAGTACAATGCTATAAGAATGTGCCTAATGGAATGCTATAAGAAGGAACCAAGTGCAGTGCTATAAGAAATAGCTTAGTGCAATGCTATAATAATGTGCCTAGTGCAATGTTATAAGAAGGTGCCTAGTGCAATGCTATAAAAATGTGCCTAGTGAAATGCTATAAGAATTTGCCTAGTGAAATGCTATAAGAATGGACCTAGTGTTATGCTATAAGAAGGTGCATAGTGCAATGCTATAAGAATGTGCCTAGTGAAATGCTATAAGAATGGACCTAGTTTTATGCTATAAGAAGGTGCCTAGTGCAATACTATAAGAATGTGTCTAATAGAATGCTACACCAAGGAGCTTAGTGCAGTGCTATTAGAAAGAGCTTAGTACAATGCTATAAGAATGTGCCTAGTGCAATGTTATAAGAAGGACCTAAGTGCAATGCTATTAGAATGTACCTAGCTGAATGCTATAAGAATAGACCTAGTGCAATGCTATAAGAAAGTGCCTAATGGAATGTTATAAGAAGAAGCTTAGTACAATGCTATAAGAAAGAGCTAAGTGCAATGTTATAAGAATGTGCCTAGTGCAATACTATAAGAATTGACCTAGTGTAATGCTATAAGAAGGTGCCTAGTGCAATGCTATAGGAATGTGCCTTATGGAATGTTATAAGAAGGAGCTTAGTGCAGTGCTATAAGAAAGAGCTTAGTGCAATGCTATAAGAATGTGCCTAGTGCAATGTTATAAGAAGGAGCTCAGTGCAATGCTATAAGAATGGACCTAGTGTATTGCTATAAGAAGGTGCCTAGTGCAATGCTATAAGAATGTGCCTAATGGAATGCTATAACAAGGAGCTTAGTGCAGTGCTATAAGAAAAAGCTTAGTGCAATGCTATAAGAATGTGCCTAGTGCAATGTTATAAGAAAGTGCCTAATGGAATGCTAAAACAAGGAGCTTAGTGCAGTGCTATAAGAAAGAGCTTAGTGCAATGCTATAAGAATGTGCCTAGTGCAATGTTATAAGAAAGTGCCTAATGGAATTCTATAACAAGGAGCTTAGTGCAGTGCTATAAGAAAGAGCTTAGTGCAATGCTATAAGAATGTGCCTAGTGCAATGTTATAAGAAGGAACTCAGTGCAATACTATAAGAATGGACCTAGTGTAATGCTATAAGAAGGTGCCTAGTGCAATGCTATAAGAATGTGCCTAATGGAATGCTATAACAAGGAGCTTAGTGCAGTGCTATGAAAGGAGCGTAGTGCAATGCTATAACAATGTGCCTAGTGCAATGTTATAAGAAGGAGCTTAGTGGAATGCTATGAAAATGTGCCTAGAGCAATGCTATAAGAATGGACCTAGTGTTATGCTATAGGAAGGCGCCTAGTGCAGTGCTACAAGAATGGACCTAGTGTTATGCTATAGGAAGGTGCCTAGTGCAATGCTATAAGAATGGACCTAGTGTAATGCTATAAGAATGTGCCTAGTGCAATGTTATAAGAATGGACCTAATTTTATGCTATAAGAAGGTGCCTAGTGCAATGCTATAAGAATGTGCCTGATGGAATGCTATAAGAAGGAGCCTAGTGCAGTGCTATGAGAAAGAGCTTAGTGCAATGCTATAAGAATGTGCCTAGTGCAATGTTATAAGAAGGTGCCTAGTGCAATGATATAAGAATGTGACTAGTGAAATGCTTTAAGAATTTGCCTAGTGAAATGCTATAAGAATGGACCTAGTGTTATGCTATAAGAAGGTGCATAGTGTAATGCTATAAGAATGTGCCTAGTGAAATGCTATAAGAATGGACCTAGTTTTATGCTATAAGAAGGTGCCTAGTGCAATACTATAAGAAAGTGCCTAATGGAATGTTATAAGAAGAAGCTTAGTACAATGCTATAAGAAAGAGCTTAGTGCAATGTTATAAGAATGTGCCTAGTGCAACTCTATAAGAATTGACCTAGTGTAATGCTATAAGAATGTGCCTAGTCCAATATTATAAGAAGGACCTTAGTGCAATGGTATTAGAATGTGCCTAGTTGAATGCTATAAGAATAGACTTAGTGCAATGCTATAAGAATGTGCCTAATGGAATGCTATAACAAGGAGCTTAGTGCAGTGCTATAAGAAAGAGCTTAGTGCAATGCTATAAGAATTAGCCTAGTGCAATGTTATAAGAAGGAGCTCAGTGCAATGCTATAAGAATGGACCTAGTGTAATGCTATAAGAAGGTGCCTAGTTGAATGCTATAAGAATGTGCCTAGTGAAATGCTATAAGAATGGACCTAGTTATATGCTATAAGAAGGTGCCTAGTGCAATACTATAAGAATGTGTCTAATAGAATGCTATAACAAGGAGCTTAGTGCAGTGCTATAAGAAAGAGCTTAGTGCAATGCTATAACAAGGAGCTTAGTGCAGTGCTATAAGAAAGAGCTTAGTGCAATGCTAAAAGAATGTGCCTAGTGCAATGTTATAAGAAGGACCTTAGTGCAATGCTATTAGAATGTACCTAGCTGAATGCTATAAGAATAGACCTAATGCAATGCTATAAGAAAGTGCCTAATGGAATGTTATAAGAAGAAGCTTAGTACAATGCTATAAGAAAGAGCTAAGTGCAATGTTATAAGAATGTGCCTAGTGCAATACTATAAGAATTGACCTAGTGTAATGCTATAAGAAGGTGCCTTATGGAATGTTATAAGAAGGAGCTTAGTGCAGTGCTATAAAAAAGAGCGTAGTGCAATGCTATAAGAATGTGCCTAGTGCAATGTTATAAGAAGGAGCTCAGTGCAATGCTATAAGAATGGACCTAGTGTAATGCTATAAGAAGGTGCCTAGTGCAATGCTATAAGAATGTGCCTAATGGAATCCTATAACAAGGAGCTTAGTGCAGTGCTATAAGAAAAAGCTTAGTGCAATGCTATAAGAATGTGCCTAGTGCAATGTTATAAGAAAGTGCCTAACGGAATGCTTTAACAAGGAGCTTAGTGCAGTGCTATAAGAAAGAGCTTAGTGCAATGCTATAAGAATGTGCCTAGTGCAATGTTATAAGAAAGTGCCTAATGGAATTCTATAACAAGGAGCTTAGTGCAGTGCTATAAGAAAGAGCTTAGTGCAATGCTATAAGAATGTGCCTAGTGCAATGTTATAAGAAGGAACTCAGTGCAATGATATAAGAATGGATCTAGTGTAATGCTATAAGAAGGTGCCTAGTGCAATGCTATAAGAACGTGCCTAATGGAATGCTATAACAAGGAGCTTAGTGCAGTGCTATAAAAGGAGCGTAGTGCAATGCTATTACAATTTGCCTAGTGCAATGTTATAAGAAGGAGCTTAGTGGAATGCTATAAAAATGTGCCTAGAGCAATGCTATAAGAATGGACCTAGTGTCATGCTATAGGAAGGCGCATAGTGCAATGCTACAAGAATGGACCTAGTGTTATGCTATAGGAAGGTGCCTAGTGCAATGCTATAAGAATGGACCTAGTGTAATGCTATAAGAATGTGCCTAGTGCAATGCTATAAGAATGTGCCTAATGGAATGCTATAAGAAGGAGCTTAGTGCAGTGCTATAAGAAAGAGCTTAGTACAATGCGTTAAGAATGTACCTAGCGCAATGTTATAAGAAGGACCTTCGTGCAATGCTATTAGAATGTTCCTAGTTGAATGCTATAAGAATA
The DNA here is from genome assembly GCF_965363235.1 of Mytilus galloprovincialis. Taxonomy (NCBI): domain Eukaryota; kingdom Metazoa; phylum Mollusca; class Bivalvia; order Mytilida; family Mytilidae; genus Mytilus; species Mytilus galloprovincialis. The sequence continues at coordinate 37,120,795 of NC_134850.1, read as the reverse complement.
GACCTAGTGCAATGCTATAAGAAAGTGCCTAATGGAATGCTATAAGAAGGAGCTTAGTGCAATGCTATAAGAAAGAGCTTAATGCAATGCTATAAGAATGTGCCTAGCACAATACTATAAGAATTGATCTAGTGTAATGCTATAAGAAGATGCCTAGTGCAATGCTATAAGAATGGACCTAGTGTTATGCTATAAGAATGTGCCTATTGAAATGCTATAAGAATGGGCCTAGTGCAATGCTCTAAGAAGGTACCTGGTGCAATGCTATAAAAAGGAGCTTAGTGCAATGCTATAAGAATGTGCCTAGTTCAATGCTATAAGGAGCTTAGTGCAATGCTTTAAGAATGTGCCTAGTGCAATGCGATAAGAATGGACCTGGTGTAATGCTATAAGAATTTGTCTAGTGCAATGCTATGAGAAGGAGCTTAGTGCAATGCTATAAGAATGAACCTAGTTTAATGGTATAAGAATGTGCCTAGTGCAATACTATAAAAATGTGCCTAGTGCTACACTATTAGAAAGGTTCTATGATCTTGCTATAAGAATTTGCCTAGTGTAATGATATAAGAAGAAGCTTAATGCAATGCTATAAGAATGTGCCTAGTGTGAAGCAATAAGAAGGAGCTTAGTGCATTGCTATAAGAATGCGCCTAGCGCGATGCTATAATATAGTGTATAGTACAATGCTATAAGAAGGAGCTTAGTGCACTGCTTGATATAAGAATGTTCATAGAACAACTCTATAAGAATGTGCCTAATGCAATGCTATAAGAATGTGCCTTGTGCAATGCTATAAGAATGCCTAGTGCTATGCTACAAAAAATGATCTTAGTTTATTGCTGTAAGAATGTGCTAATTGGAATGATATAAGAATGTGCCTAATTTCTTGTTTGAAAAATGTGCATATGGGCTTACTCTTTAAATGATCCTTGTGTCTTGATATAAGAATCAGTATATTTCTATGAATAATATTCCTATTTTTAAACTATGGGTATAGGGTCTTCCTGTAGGAATTATTTAGTATGTTCTTATGAGAATGTACCTGATCTTAAGGGTCTTCCTATTAGAATGTCCCTAGTGTTACCAAAGGTATTTACCTAGTGTGTTGATATAAAAATGGATCTTAATCTTGTCATGAATATGAATTTATCTATTAAATGGAATTATAAGGTACATATGGTCTTTACTAAAGCATATACTTAGTGTAATGCTATAATAATGGCATTAGTGTCATTTTATATGAAGGTTCTTAGGGACAACCTCAAAAGTTTAATGTAGAATAAAAAACTTAATTCACATAGTTTTTCCACTATACGAATGTTTCTATAAGAATGTTCCTTGTTATAAAAATATAACTAGTGTAAAACCAAAAAAAATGTATACCTAGTACAATGTTATGAGAAGGTACCTAGTATCTTGCTCTTATAATGTTCCTAGTGTATTGCTATAAAAATGTATCTATGGTAATGTTGCTAGTGCATGTGGAAAGCCATTAGGAAGGACAAAGCGTCTTGGAATAAGAAAGTACCTTGTATTAAACCATGAGAATGTACCTAGTGTTATATTATAAGACTGCACGCCTTCCTAGTAGTGTCTCTCTTAGAATTGTCCTGGCTATAAAATATCAATAGTGTATTGCTATACGATAATTCGTAGGGAAACGCTACAAAAATGTATCTTGAATGCTGCTAGTGTCTTTCACTTAGAATGTTCCTTGTGTCTAGATATAAGAGAATAGTGTAATGGTACTTAAAACGGGGAAGTGTTCAATGTGGGAGTTGATATCGGAATTTTGAGCTTTTCACACGAAAAAAATTGGACGGACGATGTTCGATTTTTTTTTCATTAAATGATTGGGTACTCCTCCTTGAACAAAATGATTTATCATATTGGTATAATATCACTAAGAAAAAAAATCAGGTTTCATGCAAACCTTACCTTAATAGAAGAAATGTCTTACATGATAAATAGACACCATCCAAAAAAAAAACGCGATATCAAATTGCGCGCGAATGAAGATATAATCGTCAAATCGCGAAATGAACATGCGTTCTAATTCATGGCATACAAGAAAAATAGATTTTTTAATATGCAATTGCGTTTTCTGAATGAAACAACACCATGTATTGCTAAAATAAGGGGAAGTTACTTAATCCATTATTTTAGCAAATAATTCAGGCCAACATGCCAGCTGTCCCTTCGTGATTTCCTACAAGTCAGAATTGTAGCCCGTTATTGTCTAATTCCATTTCTAGCAGAACTTGTATCCCTGCTATCCAAAAGCTTTTAAAAGGTTGCATGTAGGTATGGAATAGTAAGTATTTACATAAACGGGCTTTATAACTGACATATATTAAAGTACCTACGATTTCTAAACAACAGGGTACAATTGTTTGAGTGTATCTACACTTCCTACAGATTACGCAATTTTGCTTTCGACAAATTCAGGCTAGGTAGTTTTTACTCTGATCTAGTCTAGGAAAACTCATCATAACATTTCAATTATCTTCCCAGATATATATTCCTAATAAATATTTATTTTCAGCATCTTTAATGAAATGAGATGAAATTATCATATTTAATTTTGAGAACCCTAAAAATCATTCACATCAACTTTGATTGACTTTGTTTCCGCAGTTTTTGACGAGAACATCTATGATGGATGACAGACGCCAAGTGCTTACGAGAGCTAACATGGCCTTTGGAACAGTTGAGAAAAACGGAAGCATTGTGAAGCTTAGAATTCACTTTTGATTTTTAAATTAAAAATTAATATGGTAAAAACTAAAAGCTGAATTAGAAAATGACATTGGTTCAGTGTATTTATATGTTTATTAAAATTTAAACAAGTAAACAATCCTTATAAATGATTCTTAAAATAAAATGCTCCGCAGAGCGCAGCCTGATACGATCGCAGCCTGATACGATCGCAGAGAATAGCTGGTGCAAGTTTGAACACTATATTCAATAAAATTGAGAATGGAAATGGGGAATGTGTCAAAGAGACAATAACCCGACCAAATAAAAAACAACAGCAAAGGGTCACCAACAGGTCTTCAATGTAGCGAGAAATTCCTGCACCCGGAGGCGTCCTTCAGCTGGCCCCTAAACAAATATATACTAGTCCAGTGATAATGAACGCCATACTAATTTCCAAATTGTACACAAGAAACTAAAATTAAAATAATACAAGACTAACAAAGGCCAGAGGCTCCTGACTTGGGACAGGCGCAAAAATGCGGCGGGGTTAAACATGTTTGTGAGATCTCAACCCTCCCCCTATACCTCTAACCAATGTAGTAAAGTAAACGCATAACAATGCGCACATTAAAATTCAGTTCAAGAGAAATCCGAGTCTGATGTCAGAAGATGTAACCAAAGAAAATAAACAAAATGACAATAATACATAAATAACAACAGACCACTAGCAGTTAACTGACATGCCAGCTCCAGACTTCAATTAAACTGACTGAAAGATTATGATTTCATCATATGAACATCAGGCACAATCCTTCCCGTTAGGGGTTTAGTATCATACCATCATAACATATATGAGAAGAACATAACCCGTGTCATGCCAACAACTGTTTTTAGAATAAATGTGTTTAGTTCCGATGCAAAGACCTTATCAGTGACTCAATATTAACGCCAAAATATGCAATCTTTAATGACTTGACAACAGTATCGTAATTATATCCCTTCTTAATAAGTCTATTCAAAGGTTTTTTAAGTTTCTGAGGTGAATACTGACACCTTTGTGCTTTATAAAGAATATTACCATAAAAAATTGGATGTGAAATACCTGAACGTATTAGAAGTCTGCATGTTGAGCTATATTTACGAATGATGTCTTTATACCGATGATAAAATTTAGTAAATGTTTTGACTAGTTTGTGATATCGAAAACCCTGGTGTAATCAAGCTTGATACTGTCTGAATTTGGATTGTGATAAAAAAAAAATTGACATAATAAAGGTTTCTGACACAAAATAAATGTGGTGAAAGATCATTAGAATTTGAAATGGGTTAAAATATTTGTCTTTATTTATAATTGCATGAAGATTTTTTGCTATTGCGCAATACTGTCATATTGTGCAATAATGTGCTATTCCACAATACTGTGCCTTTAAGCAATAATGTGCAATAGAATATGACTTGCTACTGGACAATACTGTACTAAAGAAGATGTCTTGCTACTGGACAATACTGTTCTATTGCGCAATACTGTGCAATTAAAGAACAGTATTTTTTGCTTTTATATATATATATCATATCAAATGGACAATTTTAAGAAAAAAACACAAAAAAATTGGAAAAAAAACAATTTGTACCCCCTCCCCCTTTTAAAGTTATTATCCCCAAACTCAACCCCAGCCTTCTCTTAAAAGTATGGTACCTTGCAAAAGATAATTTCGGAGATCCACACATTAAAGCACAAGTTTAGAAAATTCTTGTTTTTGCCCTAATTCCTGAAAGTTTGGGTTAATTACCCCCAAACTCATTCCCAGTCTCCCCATTGAGATATGGAACATTGTTGTACAATTTCAAAGGGATCCATACACTTACACACAAATTATTGTGCAGAAACTACAAAATTGCTTGTTTTTTATCCCCCTTCTTGGCCCTTAATTGACTTTTGGGACAATTACGCCCAAACTCATACCCAGTCTTTCCATCGTAATATGGAGTTTGTGGTACAATATTAGAGAGATCCATACGCTTACACACAAGTTATAGTCCAGAAACTACAACTTGCTTGTTTTTGGCCTTTTTTTTGGGCCCCTAAACTGTTGGTACCATAACCCCCAAAATCAATCTCAACCTTCCCTTTGTGTTATTGCACATTCTGGTAAAATTTCAGAGATTCATTCACTTTTACTATTTAAAGTAATATTCCGGAAACCAAATCAAATGTGTCTTCGGACGACGACGACAACGTCACACTAATATACGACGCGAAAAATGTTTTGCGGTCGTATAAAAATGAAATAGAATTGCTACATGTCTGAAATTCAGAATCTGAATCTGAATAGGTATACGTTGCAGGGCGAACAATGTATCAATGGCAGCTGACCAGAGGCCCTAGAAAATAAGGTCCAACGATGAGAGAGCATCCGAAGTTTTAAAACTCGCTATTGTCTTGGCACACACATATTTTCTGGTAATCTATTTCAATCGGAAATTATTTTTAAAAATAATTACTTTTTATTGGTAGGATTTACATGTGCTGTTTTGAAATATCGGCTGCTGTTTTCTACAAATTTGTCTACAATGTTTGTTGTTTAACAATCACTATTAAAACTGTTTAAATCTTATTTATCTCTCCTTAGCTAATACTTAATCTTGCGGGAAAGCTGGTAAAGAAAAGTGAGTCTACTATCACATCTGTTGAAAGTTAATTAACTTTGTTCATAAGTCCCTCTGGTATATTTCGCCCCTCTCCTTATACTTCCTTCCTTTATGCTTGTAATATTATAATCGCCACTGATGAAATCCACTTCTTGTCTGACTCTCTGAAGGCGTTTTATGCATTCATGTCCGTAATGTCTTATACTAGTATTATAATTCCCAAAATATATAGAAAATAGATTTAAACATACATGTAAGAGCCCTTCGTCAAGCTTATTGATCAAAAGTATATTTTTTATAAAGTTTCACTTCACTTTTAGTTTTATTTTAAAACACGTGCACATAAACTTCCTTTTGAGAGAAATCCTTTATTTGATCCAAATCTTCAATAAGATACTGCTATTGAATTATTATCTTGTACTCCTTTTTGCCGACATCTTTTCCGCATGCAGTGACTTTAACTATGACATTTTTAGTTAAAATTTCTTCGGCGACCACCCCAAGGCAAGTACGAATGGAATCCCGTTAAGAAAGATAAGGTTAATTATCAAACGTGGGAAGAAGATTTTATCAGTGATTCTGAAAAAATAAAATAATTTAACTAACTTTTATGGCAGATTAGTAACATGGGAAATATATACATAAGAAATAAGCATCTTTATGAACTACAGGCTCCTTGATCGATCTGTTCTTATGTTGTACTATTGTACCATTGTCTCAAGTTAGGGAGTCATGGTGGGTTCCCTAAACTGTGCAAAACTAAATCAAACGGAACAGCACATCCTTATTATTATGGTGATCATAGTGTTTACGGAGCCCGGAAATTTAGATACGATCATGGTAAACTTATCAATAATTGGATAAACTTATTCTAATGGTACGAGTGCCAATAAGACAACTCTCCATCCAAATAAAAATTTATAAAAGTAAACCAGAGGGTCAGAGGTGTCCTGATCCCGAAATCCCGGATTTTAAAACATGAAATCCCGAGGTCCCGAATTTAAAAGAAATAAATTCCGGCATCCCGAACTTCAAAAGAAGAATTCCCGGATCCCGAAAGGGTTAATCCACAAATCCCGAGATTAAAACCACCTGATCCCGACGTCCCGAAAAAAAGGTCCTGATCCCCACCCCTTTCACTATATAAGGAAAACTGTATAATGTTTACTTCTAACATGGTCTTACCTTATTGAATGAAATGTATTTATTTGTACATGGGTGTTTCTTCTTCTTTTTATCGTCTTATTTAGTGACATTAATTCTATTATCTAATTTCAAAACTTTGTAATTGTACATAATTTATATGCATTTTGTCAATCTCCTTTAGGAGGAAATAAAGTATGATGATGATGATGTATCATCAGATTTGAACAGAAAAATGCCATCAAAACACCATTTACATGTAAATTTGAGGAGACAATGAAATTGAAAAATAATCGTAAGCGAATGAATTTCCCTTTATCTTTTGGTCCAAGATGAGATAACTCGTGTACTATAGATGATGAACTTTACAAATATCTACTGTATTTACTGTTACACATGAATGTTTGCCAATGTTTTGAATCTCCCATTACCATGTTGTATGCGTATTTGGTTCTTATCTCTATTGAAATAATGCAAAAGTCCTGTCTTCATCGCTGAGAACTTATCCCAGTCAAAATGAATACAATGTTTTATACTGCAACGATTTTTTTTTACTATAGTTTGACTGGGACTATAATCTATTAATAGATAAAAATCCAATGTATTAGTTCCAGAGTTTGTGTAACGTTGGTCTTGTAGACCATTTGATATACAACATTTGTTTCTACAGTTTAAGGGTCATCATTGGTTTTAATATAATTAGACATTTATTATTATTATTATTGTCAGGTTTGATATCGGATGCAGTTATCTGAATCAGAATCTAAATAGGTACGTTGTAGGACCTGTATATGAAATCAATGGCAATGGAAAAGAGGCGATTGAAAATTAGTCCAATGATATCATGAGAGTTATTCATACTGGTTATCAGATGGAAATAAAAAAAATAATCAATACTTACGTCAGGGTATGGATATGTATCTGTATATTTTCTTCCAATGAATAGAGCACACACATTTAGTTCAAAGTTATAGATATCCAATCACCAATAGAATAATAAAGGTCTGTACACTATCATGTCTAATCAAGTATGTCATTATGTCCCTCCACCAGTATTACACAAATTTGGTCTTGTTTATGAATTGCACATGGTCCCTTTGTCATTCTCCGTGATAGTTTTGTAGTGTCTACAATGAAATTAAAAGACGTTCCGTTATGATTCTACTTCATTTATTTCATATATAAAAAAAGAAACTTTAATATCTACATAATTCAGCAATATTACAAACACTACGAGTATTTAGATAGCTATAAAACCAGATTTAATCTACCATTTTCTACATATACAAAATGCCTGTACCAAGTCATGAATATGACAGTTGTTTTCCAATCGTTGATTTGTTTGAGCTTTTGATGATTTTGTCATTTCAATTTTGAATTGTCCTCTGATTTCGGATTTTTTGTTATTTTACTTTTTTTAGAAATGAGCCCATGCTTTGTAAATTATTTAATTTAAACTATTTATAATTAGGAGATCTATAATTTTTAGTATGTCATAGATCAAATATTAGACTTAGATTCATATCGATGTTTTAGTATGTCATAGATCAAATATTAGACTTAGATTCATATCGATGTTTTAGTATGTCATAGATCAAATATTAGACTTAGATTCATATCGATGTTTTAGTATGCCATAGATCAAATATTAGACTTAGATTCATATCGATGTTTTAGTATGTCATAGATCAAATATTAGACTTAGATTCATATCGATGTTTTAGTATGTCATAGATCAAATATTAGACTTAGATTCATATCGATGTTTTAGTATGTCATAGATCAAATATTAGACTTAGATTCATATCGATGTTTTAGTATGTCATAGATCAAATATTAGACTTAGATTCATATCGATGAACATCAATTTGACAGCTAATACACCTTTGATTATATACAAAAAAAAAAATCCTTACTTTGTTAAGTTAAAAGGACTAGTGATGACTGGTCACTAGGTTTGGACATACAGGTTTTTCCCCACTTCGAACTATATATACATTTTAAAAAATCGTCAAAGTATCACAATATTGATGTGCATTAAAAGTCTGAATACTTTGTATATTCATTTTAGTCATCCGTTTCTAAATTTTCACCTAGACATTAAACCTTACCTTTACCGAGAACAAACCCTAACCTAACCCTAACCATATATGGACCCTAACTATAAAGTACAGGAATCCCTCATGAAAAAGAAGGCCCATATCCAGGCGTTACTTATAAATCATTGGTTTCTATCAACACTGTTTTAGCATGGAATTTATGATTACTTTTATAATCAAGTGATCGTATAAATATATAAAGAGCATTCTATACATCCCTTCTATACAGTATGATCATAGAATTGGAGTTAGAACTTTTCCTTCTCCGTATAGATATCCTTTATCATTTTTCGTTGTGGTAACGGAATCCTCCATTTTTTTATATCCCTTACTTTTCTTTAACCATCCTGGAAATGCGTGCAATATTTGCCACTGGGCGTCAAAAGAAAGCGATGAATAATCAAATTTTAAATGAGTGTGCTTAAGAAATTATTCACTGGGGCTTGAATGTACGTATATATTGATTTTACGACGACTTGGATATTTCTGATGTCGTTCGGAATTAGCTCGTGGTAAAATCTATATAACTTGAAGCCCCCATGAATTATAACAAGTCAAATATTTTAGACATTTTGTATAACTACTTACTTGATAACTGGAAATGTCTGTCAACAAATCCGTATCATCGTTTGCGTATGCTTTCATGTTTTGACGACTTTCCCCTTTGTGTGTTTTCCCGTATGTAACGTCCAGGAAACGTCCGTTGTCACCAAACTCTGTCATCAACAATCGCAGGACGACATAGATAGGTGGCGTCACAATAGTCGGACCAAAATAGTCAGCGACGTCAAAAAGTCCGCGAAAAAAAAAGACGTTAAAATTTTTATGAGTTTTGAAATGTAACTAAATCTTAAAGTAGTTTGTAAGTTTGGTGCAAAAAAAGAATAAACAAATGAAAAATAAAAATAATTAGGTAAAGAAATACTGATTACAGAAAGTAATAACGATGTACAGAATAAAGAAATCGTCCAATTAAAGAAAAAATAGTAAAAATCATTGTCCTGATAATTTTACAGAACGCATTATTTTAAAGATAATGAAAAATGCCCTTAAAATGATAAAGTAAGTTTGCATAGGCGGATCCAGGATCCAGGGGGGGGGGGTTCCCCCCTTTTGTGAAAAAAATTTGGTTGATTAAATAGGGAATCACTGAAGCATGACTGGAGCGGACCCCCTTAGGTCAGTCAGTAGCCCCCTCCCCCCCCCTTCCTTAGCTCATAAATTCTATTGAATAATTAAAAAAATTATCTTGGATACTTTTAAAAATATACTTTATTAAAGTATTTATTAGGGTTCCGTCTTTCAGTCTGTCCGTTTGTCTGTCTCGTCCGTAGCAACCTGTGCCCGCTCGATATCCAGAGAACCGTTATCATTTCATACTTTGTACTTAGTTTAAACATATTTATTTACAGTGGATTGGGAAACAAGTTTTGTAACTTATATTAATCCCTTTCCACTTTGCGGGTGCGATTGGTGCCTTGTAGCGGCATTAGCCTGCTCTTTTTCGAAGTCTACAAGAGTGTCTTTGACGTGCAAGAGATATGGCTCTTTCTTAACACAAGTCAGCCAGTTATCGTCCCCTTCCGACGTACTATCATTGTTTCCTCAAGACCATACTCGCAAATGAGGTCAAGGGAGAGCCGCAAATGCAGTCCCCGGAACGGGGATCGAACAGGAGCCTTTGTGTTAGTAGTCCTGACATGTATATTAACTGGAACACCAAAGGGTGTGTTATAAAATTTGTACAGCTTCCCAAGTCAAAGGTCTGTCCGTCCGTCCGTCTGTCACTCTTATACTACAAAATTAAGTTAAGGATATTTATCAGTTTCATTAAATTGCCAATTACTAGTATACCATTTGAACTAAAAAAAACATAGAATAAAAGTACTCTCAGCACATAACGAGACTGTAGTAACGTAAACAAGTGCTTCATATCAGCTTATCAATACAATTTTTTTAACACACGTTATTTACAGCGGGCCCACAGAGATGGCTTCCATCTCAATGATATTTTTATTTTCAAATATTTTCTGTTCAAATCAGAATAAAATTCATCGAAATATATATGGTATTTATTCTATGATATATCTATCTTATAACCTATATGCATTATATTCTTTTCTGGTTGATATTGTGACTTATAGGTCCAACGGACCGGGTTTAATTTGAAATAACTATTGTATTTTTATTATGTAATATAATTTATGCTACACATGTCACTATAATAAATGATCTATTCACTAACTATGAGGTTTTTATGTGATTTGTCTAGGTTTGATGAGTTAAGCCATTTTCTACTGATTGTATAGTTCGTCCAAGATTAGGGAAGGGTTCGGTGCCAATAATCATGTTTAACCTCGCCACATTCTGCATGCGATTCAGTGGTTGTCGTTTGTTGCTGTGTATCATGTTTGTTTCGTCCATAAATCATAACTCAGGCCGTTGTTTTTTTTTCGTTTTAATTGTTTTACTTGAGTCATTTCGGGACCTTCACAGATTAACTTGCGGTATGAAATATGCTCATTGTTGAAGTCCGTACAGTGACCAATAGTTGTTAATTCTTATGTCATTTGGTCTCGAGAGGAGCGTTGTATCATTTGCAATCATGCTATATCTTGTTGTTTTTATATACACACGATGTTTTAAAAGATTGATTTATCTGATATCTTTATTGAGGGTTCTTCATATAAGGACTATCTTATTGAATCAACAAGCTATCTTATTTAGATTACAAGATATATCAATGAGTTTATAAAATATCTTATAAAGTACAGGAGATATTTTAAGATGTATTATTTGACTTATAATATGTTTCACGTAGTTAATTAGATATATTATACAGCTTAACGAAATCACCTATGATATTTAGATGATCTTTAGCTTTTACAGTTACAAGGAAGAAAAGTCCACAAGGGACATAATAGAACCATACGAGAAGAACGAACATAGAGGTTCTTATAAACCATTTTGCATATTAAAATAACATCATTCAGAAATCACTTAATGTGTGAGTTTTGAATTTTATCCAAGAGCAAATGGTAGTGAAACATGTTTCAACAGAATAATTGGGTAATCCGTACAAAATGTACATATAGTGTATCCTCCATGAGCGTCACAGTAACAAATAATTGAATAAACGACACTGTTTATTTTTAGTGTTTGTTTGGCACTGTCACAGTCTGATATTCAGGATGGCTGTCACTTCGAACACCGTTCAGCATAGAACACATTGCGAAAAAAAACCCTAGAATAATATCCACACTGATATGTGTCCACACTTTCATAATTAACAAAATATATACATAACTTTTAATTCAAATTTCGGATTTAGTTTTTTAGTACATACGCAATTACAGTCAATTACGGTCATCTTTAATTTCAACCTGATCTGATGGCCCAGTTGTTCTAGTTTATATTTATCATTTACCACTTAGGCAAGGCAACATTTAAGTAAAGTTGAGCTGATAACTGCTTATTTATTTTTCTTAACTTTGTTAATTTTTATATAATGGACAAATTGCCTGTCCTAAGTAAAAACCTCATAGTTCAGTGGTTGTCGTTACTCCTTGTCCGATATATATATATTTGTTTTTCGTAAATTGTTTTCTGTAAATTAGGTGATTAGTTTTCTCGTTTGATTTTTTTTTTTTTATGGTGGAGCCTTTTATTCCCGATTATATATACGGAATGGGGTTTTCTCATAGTTGAAGGTCGTACGGTGGTATATAATTGCCTACATCTACTACATTGAACTCTGATGGATAGTTGTTCACTAACAATCATACCACTTCTTTCAATCTTTATTTATTCACAGTATCGCAGCTCCACGCGTGTACTTTAATGCCGTCCTCATAGTAATATAACCATTCGAAGCATGCAGATGATCAAGTTGTATTTTTTTTAAATACCACTCACGAGTGCACACGCTGAACAGTCTTGCTTTCTTTACGTTGATATTACTAAATTTAAAGCTTTACTACAACTTTCACAACCAACATAACATGATCACAAAAAATAAGGCAAGGTCAGATAAACCAAACTGGAAATACATGTACACCTCACAATCATTCAATAAATAAGAAACAGATGGACCTATTGCTTATATACATATTCTAAGAAACAGGCTTGAACAGGAAAACTAAATACTGACCAATGAATCATGAAAATGAGGTCACGGTCAGATGAACCATGCCAGACAGACATGTACACCTTACAGTCAATAGTTGCACTATTTATAGTGGACCTGTTGATTGCAATATCTAAGAAACAAACTAAACCATGAAAACTTGTCATTGATCAATGAACCATGAAAATGAGGTCAAGGTTAGATAATAATATCTGCCAAACAAACATGTACACCTTATAATCATTCTATACAACAAATATAGTAGACCTCTTGGTTATATATTAAGAAAAACAGACCAAAATACTTAACACTGAGCAATGCACAGTGAAAATGAGGTCAAGGTCAAATAAAACCTGCCAGACTTACATGTAAATCGTAAAATACTTCCAAATACCAAATATAGTTGACCTATTGCACATAGTATAAGAAAACAAGAACAAAACACTAACACTTACCTTTCACCACTGAACCATGAAAATGGGGACAAGGTCAGGTGACACGTGCCAGTTGGACATCTACACTTTACAACCATTTCATACACCAAATAAAGAAGACCTATTGCATATATCATATATGTATATAATATATGGACTTGACCAGAAAAAACTTAACATTGTTCATTGATCTATGAAATGAGGTCAAGGTCAGATGATAGCTGCCTGACGGACACGAACACCGTACCAGGTACACACATAATTAATAAAGTTATCCTATTACTCAGAATAAGAAAGAAATAAACATTACAGAAAGATTTTTTTCAAGTAGTCATTGAACCACGAAAATGGGACCAAGGACAATGGACATATTACAGACGTAAACTTTATAACATAAGGCATCTATATACAAAGTATGAAACTTCATAACATAAGGCATCTATATACAAAGTATGAAACTTCATAACATAAGGCATCTATATACAAAGTATGAAACTTCATAACATAAGGCATCTATATACAAAGTATGAAACTTCATAACATAAGGCATCTATATACAAAGTATGAAACTTCATAACATAAGGCATCTATATACAAAGTATGAAACTTCATAACATAAGGCATCTATATACAAAGTATGAAACTTCATAACCTAAGGCATCTATATACAAAGTATGAAACTGCATAACATAAGGCATCTATATACAAAGTATGAAACTTCATAACATAAGGCATCTATATACAAAGTATGAAACTGCATAACATAAGGCATCTATATACAAAGTATGAAACTTCATAACCTAAGGCATCTATATACAAAGTATGAAGCATCATTCTTCTTCCACCATCTAAAATATAAAACATTTAAGTAGTAAGCTAACGCCGCAGCCGAATAACTTTTCATATGTCGAGTTTTCATCTGCCCATGCAACTGTAATGTTATTGTCGTACACGACTCATGAATATGCAAGTTTAATTTTAACTTGTCAAATCGAAGGGCAGCAATAAAATGTTAGTATTTGATATATATCATTTAATTTAACATATATTTCACTGAACTTTATTTGCCTACTCATACTTTACAAAGTACATCACAGAATGGTCTTTATTCGCATTGCATACTATTAATGCCGATTCAACTGTGTCGAAATAAACACTGATAGGTCTAGGTTCTTGTCCATAATACAGATCATGCTTTCTCAATTCGAACTCTTTGCTGTAAAGTCCGTCCACTGAAATAACAACTATTTTGTTTTCATTTTCGTACGACGCAAAAACATTTCCAAAATTGTCGATGGTGACGCTTTTCGGTCGATCCATGGTCTCATGTTTGAATTCCCAAAGTTCTTCGCCAGAGGTCATACAGCATGAAATGGAACTGTATCCTGTGTAATAAATTCGTCCCCTCCACGTGGTTATTGAATGGTGGATCGTTTGAACTCTTGTTATAGGCAACCGATCCTCTATTCGGCCATGCATATCCATGATCTGAATGCCATGACGAGAAAGCAGATAACCGTCAAATATTCCGTAAATATAATATTTCCCATCCATAAATGATATTCCGTTGCATTCAAAAAATTCTAACTGGATGCGCTTCTCTATACGGCTTGTTAAAATATTCAATACTTCGATGTATATGCCAAAAGTTACAGCAATTCTATCGTTATCAAGGATGGTGAAATCACGTGGAGAATCATTAACTCTGAGATTTCTGTAAACATAAGTGTCTTTGTTGTGGATGACTAACCTCTTGTTTTCAGTGTCGATGAATATCAATCGACCGTTCGGAAGCATTTTACAGTTTGAGACGCTTGATGTCCACTTATGACCAATTTTAACTTTCTTCTTCTGCATAATTCTGATACCAGAAATGCCTGATCTACTTGAAGTAATAATTTCCGGTAATGGTTCATCCATCATAGCCAAATGCTGCCCTAGTTCTATTTCCGGCAAAATTTGAACGGTTTCAAGTCTTTTAGTTGTTTCAATGATTTCCCGCTTAGAACCAGAGCGTTTTGGTTTGCTGACACCCTTGACCTTTTTGGAATCGATTCGCTGAATGGCTTTGCTATTTGTTCTCGATGGACTACTACTAGGTTGTGATCTTTTGGAATCAGTACGAATGACCTCAATTCGCCTATGTTCTACAGTTGGTTCTGATATCTTTTGGTTTAAACGGCTATTTACAGTAACTTCACCGAATGCTTGAACTTCATTGATAAAGATATTTAAATCTTGGTTAATCTTTACATCAATATCAATAGCATACACATTTTCCGTCAGCGCATGGATGGATCTTTTCATTCTACGCATTTGTTTATCACTTTCTCTTATTGCAAGCAAAGTGTTTGCTTGAAACGGTGAGTTCGGATTGTCTGCATTTCCGCTTTTCATGTGTGTGATCTCGATTCGACCCTTTTGCAGCTTTTCTACTACGTTAACTACGCTTGCTTCACAATGACTGAATTTTGATTCAAGTGAATTCAACAACTTCCTTTCAATGTTATCCAGATGCGCATTGAGTCTAGCACGAATTTCTTTTATTTGGTATTCGATTGTTTTCTTCTGATTTCTTGTGTTTTCAAACTTGTCTGCTATTTCATTGAGTGTTTTGTCAATTTTCAAAATCAATTCGTCCAAAGTAATACCAACATCGTCACGTGAGGATAATCCTTTTGAAAATGTCTTAACATTTTCTAACAGTTGTCCGACTTTGCTTTTTCCTGTGTTGGAATTTGCATGTGACTTAGATGATGTCGCCTCTTTAGCTTGGACGTTGATGTTTTCGCTTACAGGATGGAAGTGCTCTGACAAGGGTCGATAACTCTCTAAGTTATAAAGATCACTGGGATCTTCGAATGTATTGTTTTCTCCAAAGCTTTCATCGACTTGAAAATCACGACTTGTTGCAAGTGGAGTCGAATGTTTCATTGATTCTTCTATTCGATCATTTTCACTCCTTGTTACATTTGTGGTCAGAAACTTTGTGAAAGTGTTTTGTTCGCCACTTTCAATGGCTGCTTTTACAAAGTTTGTAAAAGTATTTTTCTCTTGGTTTACAGTCTTCAAAATGTTAGCGGGACTTCTTTTGTCATCCGAGTGGTGTGATCGTGCAGTTCTTTGACTGAGAGGATTAGCATATTTTGCTGCATCTTCAACAGATACAAATTGTGGACATTTAAAATGGTCACTCTGAGAACATCTTGCACAAACTGCTATATTGTGTCCTAAGCAAAACAGATCTAATACCATGTCATGTTTCTCGCATTTCCGTGACATCTTGAACACCTGTTAAACAAATATGATATAACATGAAGCTATTTTTGTAGAAAACATTAAGAAATTATATATAAGAGTTGATGGAAATCTAGATAGAAAATAAGTCGACGAATACCCACAAGATACCTCTTTTTTGTAAAGATCAATTTGACTCGGAAAAGTAAAAGGTGCACACTAAGATTTGTAACTTTTATTTAAATATAGAAAGTAAGCTTTTTGATTTAGATATATAAACAAAAAATATAAACAAAAACATATTGTAACTATGATCGTCAATTCGATGGCATGGAAACTATCCGTAAACGTGTATTCGCCCTACATTATTAATAAGAAAGAATCTCAATTTTATTCCATTTTATTTCGATTGCCGAAAAATTCTACTAAAGGCGGTTCGTATAATAATTGTACTGTCCACTTTGCACCGTATTTTAATTGTAAGGATTATCTTTTTTAAAATATCTCGGAAAATTATTATTAATTTGAAAAAAATACTGACCTGTGAGTTAAGGTAACAAACCTAATATGATGAAAAATAATTTAATTTAAAGTTTTGTATATATTGTAACACACACTTTCTGCTTTGGTAATTATTTTATTTGAACCAATTGTTTAAGTCAATTTAAAACAAAAGATCGTTCAACCGTCGGTCGCAAAATGTGTGAAAACGGTATATTATTTCATTTAAAATTGAATGCATGATCGATTTGAAAATAATATATTTGGCCCACTTAAATAACTGTGAGTGTATACTACAAAGAATTTTAACATACCTTGTATTTTCAAAACTACAAAAACTGTTGCCGGATAAAGCCCCATAAAAATAGATGAAACTTATGTTTCACTGTGCATGGGGCTGAAATGATTACGTGTTGAACTTGTATTGCTGGTCATTTTTTCTATTTACAGTTTCTATCTTCTATAGTTTTTCAAAAAATATATAAAATGGTAAAACAAATCGTCATTTAAGGGCAATAACTCTTGTAAGACAACTGACCAATTTGCAAATATTGTCTTGCTAAACATAAATGTTTTTTAAATTTCTATACTTTATAGTTTTGAAGATATTACGGGGAAAGCAAAAATCTTCATCAAGGGCAATTTCTTCTGTAAGGAGCCTATTGACGATTTCGGTAATATAGACTAATCTTTGTTTATTGCCTCTGTGGTACTAGTAATTTTTTTTAGTTTTAAAATATGTCTATAAATTGTAATTTCAAGATAATAGTTCATTTTTTTTTAATTGGTAGAATTCGTCATTAAAGGGAAAATAGTTCCTACAAGAAGTCTTCCAATAGTTTTGATTTTAATTAACAGGAGGAATATCTAATCATTCTGAACGTTTCCAATTTTATAGTTTCTTTCTAAACATATTGAGATAATATACAAAACTTACATTTTACTCCTTTTTTTCTAATTTTAAGTCATGTTGATTGGTAGGTCGTCGGAAACATCTTTTAAACTTGATACCCCAATCATGATCGTGGTCTAGTTTTGTTTAATTTGGCTGAATACTTTCATAGATGATCTTTGTAAAAGTTATTCCAAGTGATGCAAAAAGCTCACACTTAAGGGCTAGGCGAACTAAAAGTTAATATACAAATTTGACCTGACTAAACATTTTCACGTACACGTATTTCAAATATATTTGTCAATATACCTGCCTTTCTGTCCCAATCCAATATACCCATGGAGGGCCTCTATTACATGACATACCTTCTATTTTTATTGCTAGTTTGTTCTCGTCCTGCATATTCATTAAATATTTGCCACTGGATTGATTGTTGGTTGCTTTACGCCGCATGAGCACAAAAAGGTTATATCGCGGCGATCTTTTTTTTTTTGCCACTGGACGTTAAGCAATCAAAATTCAATCAATAAATTGGTCCATAGTATTAGTATTCTATACTTAAAGTGCCCTGGTATGGTACCAAGTTTGAACAGGTGTTTTCTATATAACTCTTTTTTAAACACAAGCTGTTTTTTCTTCTTCCATATTCAATATGTTGAATATTATGTCACGTTGAGCTTGATAAAATAAACACCTAAACCAAGGCCAAATGATACACCCTTATTGGCATACTGAAATTTTGGTAAGAATAAAATGTGATTTTAATAAAGCCTTCAATCACAAGCACATTATATGAGTATACTGGTAAACATATAAATAATACATCAAATATGACCATTAAAAAATCTCAATACTTTGATATGACAAACGTAAGAATTCAAAATCAAAAACGTCTCCATTTACCAATCACAATTCAAGTTATTGAATCAAGCATACTAGAACTGATATTGCATGATATTTAAAAATATCTTAAAGTTATCTGATGGTCAAAGTCCCAAAACTCTGCAGGACATTTGAAAAAAAAATTCTCACTTTATACAAACAGCATCTTATGTTCACAGATTCCAAAATGTAAAGAATTCAGTAAATTAACCAAAACAAACTCAAACTTAAGGGCATACGATACAGTTACAGGGGAGGTAATGACGTTGCTAACGTAAAATGTTATTTTCGCGACGTCAAACTATGACATATCGGAAAAAGATGCATTTTTCGACTGATTTTTATCATTCAAACTGATTTAATTTGAAAACGAGTGCATGGACCCCTATTTTTTAAAACGACAATTTGTTTCATTTTGCAAGGAGATTATGTGACCCAAATTTTATAAAACTGTAAATAGAGGATTTTTTTTTAATTTTGATAAACATGCAGCAAAAAATGACGTTTGTTCCTCTTATCATGAACATTTGATAAATATGAGTTATTTCTGGATAAAAATTGCATAATTTTTAATGATACTTATAAAATACAGAAATTACCGATTATTGAACAAAAAACCATTTGTGTTTATTTTTTAAAACAAAAAAGTTATGTCTTTCTTTCGAAAAAGAAAATACGGACACAAATCTGAATTTTGAGCAAATATACAAAATTTCGACCTCATTTTACTCAAAAAGTAGCACATGAAGGTAAATTTTTTATTACATATTTGATTTAATCAGGTAAAAAATAGCCTATATGCAAATTTTCATCAACTTGTAAATACAGGTTCAAAACTGTATCGTATGCCCTTAAGTGATGATACAAGATGTGAAAAAAATACTTTTTCTGCTTGTTTTTGGGATACGATTGCTGTCAAGCAATCTGTAGACTTTTACCATTGACCCTATGATACACTCCCTCACGTCATTCGTTTTATTCTAAACATTCAGCAACATCTCAGATTCTTATGATTGTCTTGCTTTAAAAGGTAAAAACAAGCAAAACAATTGAACATAAACAACTTTCCTGTAATGTTTTACTCATAATCTTCATGTGTGATATTTTCCTTGACTTATATGCGTGTTTTTAACAATACGGAAAATCAGAATTATAAACAGTATTTATATTTAGTGTTTTTATAAATTTAGAAACACGTCAGAGGGAATTCCCAAATTTTGATAACTTGCGAGAGTTCTCTGAAAGCCGATCGATAATTCTATTTCTGTCACAAGAACTGAAGTGGAGTATTTCTATATTTTACCGTTATGAAACTGATATTTGATACTGTACTCTCATAAAGAAATGGAGAACCATTCATCATATCATTTAATAAACGTTCTTGTTCCAAATCGCAAGTCGCGGTTTGTTTATGTATTAATGCCCATGCGTGGTCTCACTAATTAGAGACAAAAAGAATTGTAGAGACAAAAAGCGTCAAGAAGCGACAAGAAGAATAATATTAGCAACAAGAAACTATTTAGCGACAAGAAAACATTTTTTTATTTATATTTATACTTATTCGAAATAAATATTAAAAAGATGTGCAAAAGAAAACAATTTCAACGACAGGAAAATTAATTTTGATAGGGAAAAAAATTAAACTTGTAAATCTAATTCAGTTGCTACATTTATTTACATGATATTTTATATAAGGTATCACAGGAAGTATTACCTTTACCCTGTCGTTTTATGGTATTACTTTTACTTGTGTTTTAGAACAATAATATATTTTGATTTTTATTTGTTTTTAAAACTATTTTTGTACAATATATAATTAACTTGCAAAATGCATTATTTGTGCATAATTGTCCAGAAAATACATACACAAATTGTGAAATACAAATTAAGAACTGAAATCAAACAAGAGGAAAACATAACTAAAACGTGAATATTTTTCATCATTTTATTTAGTGTATTGTCTCATTTAACGATATTTATCATGTTTATGCATATAGATTGAAGATTAAAGGAAACTGATGACAATCTTGAGTTTTCAACAGTCAGGTGTTCACTATTCGGTACAATAATTGTATATTCTGGTGCATGTAATAGATGAAGGTGTTAATGGATGTTATTGTAGCAATTAAACAAAGGACACGCACCTAGTTAATCTCATTTGATGCTCTGAATTGTGAATTACCTTAGAGTGAAGCCACAGCTAATGTTGGTCCTATCAGGAAAAATTAATTGTACAGTTAGGAAGGAAATAATATTTCATGTTTTTTTTTTTATTAAATCCTTCAAAAGGAAGGTGACAAATCTTTGTTTTTATTTTCATTTTATAGCGTTTACATTTCCTTTGCTCTTACACATGTTTAATTTCTTCATATAAAAAGTACACAATCTCTTCCTCGAATTTTTTTATTTCTTCATCTTTCAATATAATCCTAAAAAAATATTTTGATGTATGTGATAACAAAATGTATTCTTGTCGCTAAATAGCTTCTTGTTGCTTTTTGTTACTATTTTTTTTTCTTCTTGTCGCTTCTTGACGATTTTTGTCGCTAATTAGTGAGACCCCACATGCGTGTAGTTTTCCTGATTTCAAGTGGTATCAGATTGAGTGATTCCCCGCTTCATTGATTAATTTGAAACTCATGGGATTCTTTCTATGTCTGTCTGCATATGGAGGGCTATTGTTGTTGCACAATTTTAAATCATATGCATAATTTAAATTAAAATAAATGTTTCATCGTAAAAATTTCCTATAACACCCCTTCAGCAGAAATGGAATCTTCCATATTATCGTTTCGGGTTGTCTCCCTTTTCGAAGTATTGGTCAAGAAGAATTAACTCGTTAATGCCGATAAACGTCGTATTATATTAAGAACGATCTCAATGTAAACAGAGGAGTGTGTACGGAAAGGAGTCATGCCATCTGACCCAAAGGAACTTCAATAACTAAAGAGTAAGAAATGGGGTTCCTCCTAAACTGGTCCGCCGTTCTATATATAGCTTCGCACCGAAGGTCAGTGTAACGATAAGTGAACACAACAGGGGTCCAGTTTAGGGTTCCTCCTAGAATTACGGTGATAAGATACGGAAGCAAGTTAACTCGTACCGCGGCATTGGAACCAAAAAAGTTAACTTGTACTACTAGGAAGTCGTACCATTCAGAAAAATATATTAAAAAATATGTTTTATGGGTTTCTGTTTGTAAACTTAATAGAAATAAAGTTGAATTACTTGAATTTTACACAGGAGTTAAATGAAAACTTAGACAAAAATAAAGAATGTGTTAAAGCATTAATGTTTTAACTGATCTTTCAAACTAGAACATAGGCGGATCCAGGCCCCCCCCTTTTTTCGTGGAAAAAAATTGGTTGATTATAAAGGGAATCATTGAAGCATGACTGGAGCGAGCCCCATCTTAGGTCAGTCAGCGGGCTCCCCCTTAGGAAAAGTTCTGGATCCGCCACTGTAGAACTTAATCCAGAGGAAAGTTAAAACATTGCTTTAACTGTACTTTATTAAAATTGAACATGTTGAATATATATATATCCAATTTAAGTTAATTAAAGCTGTAATCCATGATCACAAATTGAATGCTATGTTTACAATTGTTGAAAGCCATGTACTTTTTTTGCGGGGGAAATGCGGACCCCCTTAACAGGAATCAGTTACATTTCATTGTTATTTATAGACAGTAAAAATAATTTTGGCAATCATTTTGACTAACTGCTAAGATTTAATTATTCATGAAAAATTTTCTTCGGGTGAAACTGTTAATACTTTAATTATCTACATCTGCCACAGTATTTTCTATCCAATAAACAAGGAACATTAGCTACAAATTGGTCATTGTACTTTCAAATTATATACATTTTACAGACTTAAGAGGTATTGGGTGAAAGTAACGTATATTATGTATATTCATCATTTAACACCATTTGAATGCATTTAAATAAGTTGGTACGAGTTAGCAATGGTACGAGTTTGCATTGGTACAAGTTTTTTTTAGTGGTACGAGTTTACAATGGTACAGGATAACTATAATTCGATAAAACACAATAAGTACATGGCTCATACACTTGTAACGGGGATTGGCTATTCTTTAAGTTGAGTGACTATTCAGATTGTTACATTTTGCATGTGCAGTTGAATTAGTTTAGAGATTAATACTATCCAGCTGTACCAGGGTTACTGGCCAAAAAATGCTTGAGACTCCCGCATGTTCATATTATTTTGCGGCAGTATTCTTGGATCTATTTTTTTCCTCTTTGATCTTTTCAATTTTGGCCAAATCTCATGCATTTGTTTAATGAAAATTTGGCAGAACTGCTATACATGTGTCAATGAAAACTATGGCAATCGTATCCCTCAGAGCATTCTGCTCTTTGATTTATTTATTGTTTTGTACATAAATTAGGTCATTACTTTTGTTTGATTACAGTGGTGGATCCAGCCATTTTAAAAAGGGGGGTTCCAACTATATGCTCCGATTCAAATGCATTGATCGGCAAAAAAAAGGGGGGTTCCAAGTTCCAACCCCCGTAACCCCCTGGATCCGCCACTGGATTACATTTCATTTCTGGGCCTTTTACAGCTAACAATGCTGTATGAGTTTTGCTCATTGTTGAAGGCCATTAAGCGACCAAAAGATACTATCTTCTACATTAGTTGGTCTCTGGTGGAGAGTTGTCTCATTGACAATCATACCAAATCATTTTATTTTTATAAGGAAACTGATTTTTTAATTGTGTTAGAAGTACAGACTTGATGACGCTCCTGTAATTTATATAACTGGTATTAGAAAATATTTAAAAGACATGATGAACTCTTAGCTTATTAAACCAATTTTCAATATGAGAAACAAGTGATAAAGTAAGAAAGAATGTGTCCATAGTACACAGATACTCCACCTGAACTATCATTTTCTCTGTTCAGTTGACCATGAAATTGAGGTCAAAACTCTTATTAAGCATTAAAATTAGAAAGATCATATAAGGAACATGTGTACAAAGTTTGAAGTTGATTGGACTTCAACTTCATCAAACACTACCAAAAACTTTACCTGAAGCAGGACAGATGGACAAAAGCACCGACGAATGAATGGATGCAGAGACCAAACAAAACTAGATATCATTGAGATGGGAGCCATCTCTGTGGGCCCGCTGTGAATAATGTGCATTAAAAAATTGTATCTTGACCATAGGACATTGGTTTGTCAACTGAAATCAAAGTTTTTGACCTTGACCTTTGACCTAGGAAGTTGTAAATAAATTATGACACACCCTTAGGTGTTGGTTTATATACATGTCAAGTATAAACTTTGAAATGATAACGGTTCTCAAGATATAGAGCGGACACGATCTTTACCATAGAACATGGGGTTGTCAACTGAAACCAAAGTTTTTGACCTTTAACTTTGCCCTAGGCAGTCGTTCATAAATTATGACACACCCTCTGGTGTTGGTTCATATACATGTCAAGTATAAACTTTAAAATCATAACGGTTCTCAAGATATAGAGCGGACACGATCTTCACCAAAGGACACAGGGTTGTCAACTTAAACCAAAGTTTTTTTACCTTGACCTTTGACCTAGGAAGTTGTACATACATCATGACACGCCCTCTGGTGGTGGTTAATAAACATGTAAAGTATAAAGTATGAAATCATAATGGTTCTCTAGATATGGAGCGGACACAAAGTTAAAGTGTTACGGACGGATGGACAGACGGACGGACGGACGGACGGACGGACAGACTGATCACTATAGGGCGATCCGCCTTTGACCTAGGAAATTGTACATACATCATGACACGCCCTCTGGTGGTGGTTAATAAACATGTAAAGTATAAAGTATGAAATCATAATGGTTCTCTAGATTCGGACGGACGGACAGACTGATCACTATAGGGCGGCCCGCCTAAAGGCGGGGCCCTAATAATACTCCCAAGTGGGGCATAAATAGAAAACTCAAACATATGCAAAGTTTGTCTTATATCAGAGATATGTACTGACTTTACTTAAGTTTTTACTTATAGTTTAAAAGTTTCCTCCTCTTCCAACCTTTTACTTTTGCATCAGTTTGACATACACTTTAGTGTTAACTTTATTTTATCCATTATTTATTTTATCCCAACATGATTACAGTGGATGGCTGTTTAATGTCCATACTCCATAGGCAAATTAAATGCATATTCAGGACAAGAAAATGATAACAAAATTAATATTAACTCTGCTTTGTATAAGACCAACAAATGAGCCAGATTTTGAATGTGCTTGTTTTTGAGCCAAGAGACTGCAAATAGCCAAATCAGTGTAATACACAGTATCTGGATACCAAGTTGCTGGAGTCTTTTAACTTTTTATAGTTGATTTGATGTTGTATGCTTTTAAACATATTTTGGTATATTTTGAACTTTGTAATTTCGTGTATGTACTTTTGTTTTAACATGTAAAGCACTTAGAGTAATTGTAGTTTTATATAATGCGCTATAAAAATGCCTTGTAATAATAATAATAATAATAATAATAATCCTATTCTAGACAAACTAATCTTAGCGCTTACTCCTAAATGTTCTGTACTTAGTAGAAGCACCAAATACCAAGTCTTTGGATTGACCTGGTCAGAGATCAAACCCACAAGCTCCTACACTTAAGCCTCAAGACCACTGAGGCTGTTGAAACTCAAAAACAACATAAAGTAATATTTATAGTTCACAGAACATTTAAGACACATATTTATTTTATTTTCGTTAAGATTTATTTCTTCTTTTTTTCCAAAAAAAGTTAAAAGTTAATTCAAACATGCAAACACACTGTAGCAATGATTCCAATAAAATTGATCGAATAAGCCTTAAAATTGGTAACTAATCAGGGGCGGATCCAGCCATTAAAAAAGGGGGGGTTTCCAACTATGCTCCCATTCAAATGCATTGATCGTCCAAAAAAAAGGGGGGGGGGGGTTCTAACCCCCAGAACCCACCCCCTGGATCCGCCAATGCCAATGAATAATAATGAATCAACAGAAACTAAAATCATCATTCTCCTATCATCATTGTCATAAGAATATAGATCCTGTCAATGTCTGTCTATTTCCTCTCTTAATCTTATTTCTAAATGTCGACTCAACTCGCATTAGTTTTTACTAAAAACAATCTTAGATGAGCAATTTGGAAAGGGAAATGATGTTTATAATGGAATCTGTGTGTAATTAATTAAATGTCCTTTTATAATTATTTAAGGCTAAATGAAGTTACCAAATTATTCTACAGAAAATCAGAATCAGTTGATGGACATTAGTGAATCATTTGTAAAAATTGAACGTAAACACCATGCTTGATTTGCTTTTGACATTAACAGACATTGAAAGATTATACAATCATTCAACCCTTACACTTTTACTGCTGTTTGAACACATTTGTGCCTCAATATAACTTTTTGGGGAAAACTGTCCTTCTCATCCATGAAAGGTGAGCTCTGATTACACGGTCACCTATTGTTATCATTATTTCCTCAATATAAAAACAGGGCTTGTATTGTATTGAAGATGATTAGCCTTGTTCCACTGTCTTCTAACAATTATTAAAACAATAGTTTATAATGTAAATTTATTATGTTGGCAAAATTCATTTCTTTCCTTTTGATGTATTTTTAAATTTCTTAAATTGTCCCGGTTTAAATTGCTTCTTATTTCCTTTCGTTGACATCCATTTACTTTTGCCTTGTTTGTCTTTTTTCACATTGGTTTGCTTTTTTTTCATTGTCTTTGTCTCCGGTGACTTTTGACTAATTTCTTCTGAACTTTGACCTTTATCCTCTGAACTCTGATTTACGACAGCTGTTTCCTGTTGCTCAGTCACAATTTCTGTTGTTCCTTGTTTATCTACAAAACAATTATGTTTTTTAACTTTCCATAACATAAAGTAAGATAAAACAAATGAACTCACTTTTAAGGTTAAAATGTATCTTTTGAAGTCAATATTTTTCTTATCCAGGTTAAAGGTTATAACTACCAAAAATCATCCACCATAACTTAACAAATATATTAAAATTCATTTATTCATTATGAAGCAGTTTTTTTAAAATTTGAATCCAATATTACTCAACTTCCAAGATCTAAATACAACAGAGTAAATTATATATTAATGCATGATACAAATTTTTTAACCAATTATAATTCTACAGAATTATCAATAAAAAATTCAGCTCATTTTCAGTACATGTGCACTTTTTTCTATATTAGTAGTCAGATTATAATGCAAAGCATACGAAGAAAAAAAGATATATCAATGTGATAGCAAAACAAAACCACAAATTAAACCAAAAGCCAACTTGAGGTCAACAAATAAGTTACTAAAAGCTGACTTTGCGGTATGGGATTTGTTCATTATTGAAGGCTGTACATTGACTCATAGTTGTTAATGTCTACAGCTATAGTCACATGTGAATAGTTGTTTCATTGACAATCATACCACATCTTTTTTATACTGATCAGTTTTATTCAAGCTGACCAAGTCCTAATGGGTGCTTTAAACAGTTTCGTATAAAAAACTAGGGGTTATTTCCCCGACTAAAAATAACCATGGAGGGAAACCCCTGTAAATTGGTGAAAAAGTATCATGTTTTTTGTATTTGATTGTGAAAAATAGTTTATTAGCTTTCAATTAAAACAGGTTGAATGATTGAAATAATTTTTAAAATTATATTAAATATACATGTTTTAAGGAGAGACAACACTGTAAACATCCTGTATTTTAGGCAGTGAAAAATGAAACTTATTTGCAGCCACTGTAGCTCTTTTCGGAGCCAGAGACCGTATCCTGAAACAAGATTTTTTTGAAAGGCCTGGTAAAACCTTTAAATTTCATACAGTTTTGATTATGAAAAATGTGCACGTATCATGTCTTTATGGGTATGAACATGACCTGATTTCAGGTTTTTTATGTTCAAATTAGGCATTTTTCCCCATGTTCTTTGGATGGAATTTTTTTAATATGATAAAAGTACACTTTATATTTTATTCATTATAAACTAGAGAACATTCTGATTCCAGTGATATCTAGTTTTATACAAGTATATTTATTAATCAGTCCACCACTAAGGGTCACTTATGCATGGTCCCTCAAAATATGATGTCATAGAAAAAACTGTTGATTGTACCCGATACAAAATTTCATTTGCAACTTACCATTTACTACAATTCCATGCAGTGAAACAATACCACTATAATTATAAATTGCAAATAGTAAAATTTGTTATCCTTTTCATTTAAAACTTACCTGGATCAACAGGTACTTTGTTGGAGAATTTCTTTAATTTAGCCACAAAGAATCCATCCAGATTATGTGTATGTGGATAAAATCTTTTGGTTAACTTCATGTTCTGGTGAAATCTGTGTTTTTCAAATCTGAAAAAATAAAAACATTGTTTATATCACATGATATTATTAAAGGCTACTTTTGGAAGTTTCCATATCTAAAAATGCTATGATCTAGATTTCTAAGCAGCAAAATTAAAAAAAGTTGACCTTTTTTTAGACGGTAAATCCTGATGTGGTAACACAAATCACATCAATTTATTTAAGGAATGAATGTTATATTTTTTCTGTCTATGAAGAAATAACATAACAAATTTGGTGCACACTGAATAACGCGCATAGCGGGTTATTTAACAGTGTGCACCGCATTTTTTATGTTATTTCGAATAGACAGAAAAAATATTAGTCATTTCTTATAATTTAATTCCAAATTCCATTTTAAACCGTAGAAAACCATGAAAAAACGTTGATGACTTCACAGTCACATGACTAAATTATGTCTATGGGATGATAAAAAATAAAGTCAGTCAATCAGACGACGCATTACATCCTAAATTAAATTATTACGTTTTGTTTGAGATTTTCAATGAATTTTAAAATATTGGCATAATTAAAGCTGAAGAAAAAGTTGACCTAATTGAAACTTCCTGTAACATTTTACAGGATATCACATAATTTACCATAAAATTTCATTAAAATATTGTATTCTGAATTGTTATGTTGTCCAGTTTTTCAGGTGTGTGTAGTAAAAATATACATGGCGTTTCTCCGCATTTCAAGAAATAAAATATTTGCTTTCAAAATATTCCAGATAATAAGAACAAAATGGAGATTTTTCTGATTTCTTAAATGATAAATTAGCACATAAGTCTAGGAATGTGATATTGTATATCAAAAGCTAAGAATACTTACTTTACAAAACCTTCTCTTCCAAAGTCTAAACCTGTTGGAACCAATTTAACATTTCTTTTCTTTAATGCATAATTAATCACAGCCTCATTTTCTTCAACCTACAAACAGATTTAAATGTGTATTTTAAATGTGTTTTTAGATATCTTAATGTGTATCTCATGTTTCAATGTGCATTTAGATATATTATGAAGTGTATTTAAATGTTTCAATGTGTATTTAATTGTTTCAATGTGTATTTATATATTTTAATGTGTATTTAAATGTTTTAATGTGTAATTAAATATTTTAATGTGTAATTAAATATTTCAATGTGTATTGTGATATTTCAATGTGTATTATGATATTTCAATGTGTATTTTGATGTTTCAATGAGTATTTAACTGGTTCTTTAACCTGCAAAAAATACTAATGTGTGTTTAACTGTCTCAACGTGTATGTAGAAGTTTCAATGTGTATCTAAATGATTTTCATAAGAAGACCAATAACCCATTTTAGTGAACAAACTGGCACAGGATAATTTACTATGAGTGCAGTTAAATTTTCTGCTACATATGACTAGAGCTATTTAATATAAAGACATTGCTTTACCAATTACATTCATTTATACATTTCTAAACTTTATCCTCTTTACATTTATAAACAAGAATGTGTCCATAGTACACGGGTGCCCCACTCACACTATTATTTTACATGCTCAGTGGACCGTGAAATTGGGGCCAATACTTTAATATGGCATTGAAATTAGAAAGATCATATCAGAGGGAACATGTGTACTAAGTTTCAAGTTGATTGTACTTCAACTTCATCAAACTACCTTGACCAAAAACTTTAACCTGAAGCAGGACGAAAGGATGCACGGATGAACGAACCGACGAAGGAATGGACGCACAGACCAGAAAACATAATGCCCCTCTACTATCATAGGTGAGGCAGAAAAAAATTTATGAAGAAATCTTGAGGTATAATCAACAACACAATAATAAATTGGAATGAATAACAAGACTGATTGCAACATATAGACCATCCTCTTAGAGTGGGAAATTAATATTTACCAGAATAGAACATGTAGAATAAACAATGTATGCTCCCGTAGATGATTTAGCATCACAACTATCTATTGCAGCAAGAATTAACTCCCTTTGAAGATGAGAGCATCTCTGTATATCTTTTTCATCCTGAAATAAAATCAAAAGTATGATCATTTATACTGAATATTTTCTAAAGAGGTAATAAATATCTATAAGGTCTATTTTCTAATAATTTGTAAACCGTTTTTTTATACTTCATTATCATTATTCAAGGACATTCATCGTAAGAAAAAAGTAATTTCCATATTTTCATTTTTGTCTTTCTTGCAAGCAGGTCTGTATAAATATTTAAAATTCTATAAATTCAAATTTATTATTGTGATTTTTAGAGAATGGATAGAAATGCTAGATTAATTATTTCCATTTCAGGGAAATCTGAATACAGATATGTACCATATATTTATAATGCAAGTTTTTGAATTTACAGTAAAAGGATTTAGTGTACCATTAAACTTTATTAAAGGAATTAACTTTTAAAAGATTGTCAGATTTCAAATGGGAGATAACTCTTGACTAGAATTGACAGGCAAGAAGACCAAATTGTGTATTTAACTGAAAATTGATATCTTTTTATTTTTACTTTCACCTTGCATTTGATGCAATAACGAACATGTTTCATAAATATGACACACTGCTTCTGTCTGCACACAATTTCAATCATTTTTCTTAAATCAACAGGACAAACCTTATTAATTTTAACTTCTACATCTTTAGCTATCACACCAGTTCCACTGCATGGGGCATCCAATAGTACTCTATCAAAACCTTTCATTATCTGCCAAATAAAATAATAATCATTCGTTTCATAAGTAACATAACCTAACCTTTACTGTGCCACATTAAAATTTTTCTCTTTTTTAAAGGGAAGAGTGTAGTTTACTTAAATAATCTGTAAAAACTTTCTATACATTTCTTTACATCAAAACACCAAAATGAAATGACTTGCCTTGCTGACTCACTAATGCCTAGTGGTTACTTTTAAAGTACACTTTCTATTTCCCAAACTATCATAACAAAACAGTCTGATTAAATTGATGTTGACACAGTTAAATTTATGTGGACACAGAGGATCACTAATTCTATAATTTCAAATAAATGTATGTCATAATTAAATTCTAAAGCTAACTTACGGTGGGGTAAATTCTGCCATCATAATTGCTAATAACTGTATTTGTGATGCCCATACGATGTATGTTCCCTACAATAGCTTTGGCTCTGTCTTTGTTAGCATCATTTGCAAATATTGTTCCAGTATTCTTCATTAGAGCAGCTGAAAAAAAAATTAAAAATCTATATTTTCTGGAAAGAAAGCTCAAGTTACACATGAATACTTGCATAAACAACAAACAAGGATATTTTAAAAGTGCTGTGTGTTTTTATTATCGAGTGTATTATTGTAGTAAAAATAATAGCTCTGCCATATAAATTGATATGTTGTTTTAAAGGAGCACTTGCTACGAGATATATAAAAAATCAAAAGTAGTATGATTTTTTTGGTTCAATCATTAATGAAAGTAAAATAGTGAAATAATAATTTGCTTTTATCAGCTAAAATAGTTAAATTTTGTCAAATTAAGCTCATAAACATTGATAATGAATTATTCACTTGCAAGTGAATAATTCGACCTCATTAAATCCTTATTCCTGTGAACTCAAAATTTGACCCCGTAGTAAGAGACAGAGTAACACATGCATTGTCCGCGTACGGGTATTTAAAGGAAAAGAATGTCAACATTGAAGTGAAACAAAAGTAAATAATTTGATTAACTGATTAGATCCACACAAAATCATTCTCATATAGGTAAAAACGACGATAAACATAAGTTTCTAATCTATAATACAAAATTTAACAGACCTATAAAAAACCAATTGCATGAGTTGCTTAATCTATTTATATCCATGTTTATGTTAACATCCTTATATGGTCATATAAGGTCAACTCGATAGTTTATTAGATGGCGTCTTGGCTAAAATTCACACGAAACGAAGTGTTTATTTTATACTTTTGATAGTTTGGAAAAATGATTTACATTGCTATAAATAAAATATGAGAATTTGAGTCACGTTGTTGACCAGGAATTTGGTAGCTAGTGCCCCTTTAACTGACATATTTTTTTTCTTTTAAACAAGGATGAACAATAAGTTTAAGTCAGATGCAGTATAGTAAAGCTCTGGCATTTTCACATCACATATTTGACAAATACAAAAAATTGCATGTGTTGTCATGCTATTCATACCAATGCCCCAAGGGGTATTTGAAAGTATAAGAAAACAGTATGTAGGTGTTTGACAGGCCTAAAAGCGCTCATACACTGGCAAGATGATGATCAAAATATCAAGACCCACTGGTAGCCTTCGGCTGTATTTTGCTCTTTGGTCGGGTTGTAGTCTATTTGACATATTTCCCATTTTCATTTTCAATTTTATCAGTCCAGTCTGATAGTAATTTCATTCTCAGTGGGGAAGCTTGAGATGGAAATTGTCACACAGAAAGGTCAAAGCAAATTTAAGAACATAACAACAAAAGATCTAAAATAGATTATTCAGACAAGTTTCAAGATTATTTTGGGGATATTTGTGTGGCTTAATTCTTAAACAGTACAAGATTTGTTCTAATTTTGTTATAACTCACCAATATATGTAGTTTTACCACCAGGAGCAGAAGCCATGTCCAATATTCTTTCGTTTTCCTGTGGAGCTAACGCCATCACTGGTAGAAAACTGGAGCCTCCCTGTAACATATAGTGACCTGCCAAATATTCTGGTGTAGCACCTGAAAAATATAAACACAATATGTAATTAAAACGGCAATGTTCATATCAATAAAATATTATTGTTAAACAAAATGATGTGTAATTTTTTTTTTTTAAATGCAATTTCAGTCAAAATAATGGATTTTTAGCCACATTTCACATGCATTCTAAATATTTATAGATCTCAAAAAATTTCAATTGATTATATCCTTGTAAGTATAAATGCTTCATGTACCATATTTCAATTTTCAGATCCAGATAAGTGTTTTCTATATGCAGAAAAAAAAAATCATTAAGTGTATAAATCAGCCTACTAAGCATTCTTGCTTTGATAATCAAGTAAGTATTTTGCAACATTAGGATAAGCTTTAAATATTGTTAATTTATCTCTATTTCTCTATTTATTCATGTTATATTTTGTTAACTCCTTAAACTTGTGTTGCACATCAGGTGTATACTGGAGAGATCTGGGGTTCAGGCATATACTTGTAGGTTATTGTTTTTTGACCCAACCATTACTATGATGTTCATTAACACTATTTTAATAAACAATAGAGTTATAGACTATACAAAAAGTCATATAATTTCCAGAATGATAGAATATATTACTAGTCCATGCTAATCAGTGTATAAGCAATGTAAACTCATATTATCTATTATCTAAATTTAACTGTGGGTTAATTTTTGTAAGGTCTGATTAAATAATATAGAAAACTTAAATAATATTTATTCATTACCTAGTGGAACCTGTGAGTCATATACAACTAGACCAACTTTGGACCATTTACCAATAGGGTCTAAATTGACACCTCTGTTAATTAATGCTTGAGCCAAGTCTCTTCTCCTTGTCTTTAAAGTATTAGTTCTGATTGTAACTGGTCTTTGAACTTCATTTGCTTCCAAAAACTCATGTATCTGTAAAACAGGAAATTTATACTGGAAAAATCATATAAATAGGCATGATAATAGGCTTAAATAACACATTAAAAACTTTGAATACAACAAGTATTAGATTAATATACAATAAAACAAAAATATTATTGTAATAAACAATTTAAACAAAAATCAGATAAAAACGTTTTCTCAACAATTTTTTAAATAAGTATTCAGGGGAGACAACCAGACATTATTGTAAACAAGTAAGCAGCAACAGTAAAACACACAATTTTTCTATTTTTCAAAGAATAACATTTGTGTTAAACTTTGGCAAGTTTGTGGTAATCAACAGATAAGATTCAACATCAATTTCACAAAAAACATAACATTATGTTGATTATTTTTTTCTGCAAACCCTTAGTTTTTTAAAAGTTGATAAATATCTGTTAATAAATCAAGTACAATGTAATTTAATATAAATTGAGCACAAATCTGTATTGAAGCTTAAAACATACTGTAGATTTTCATTCTACATAAAGAAGTCATCTCCTACAAGTAACAACTATCCCATTCAATTTGATTATAATAGTTTTTGAAAGTATTTTCAATATTGTTACCTCAAGGGGGAATATCTGCATCAGTTTTTCCATCAGAAAATCATTATAACTGTAATAAGTACACAAATCTTTTCTCAGCTGGCCAATATATTCTTGTCTGCTCCTGCAAATATGGGAAAGTTTTAATATAATTTTTATAGATATATCTTTAACTAGAATACTTTTAAAATGCATCATCACGCTTTAGCTGACTCCATTTTAAACAACTGTAAACACTATTTATAAACTCCTGTTCAATTTTGGTATGAAATCAAACTGCTGGAATTTGCCTCAAACCTTTAATGTAGATAACAATAAAAGTACCTAGTCAAGTTGGGATTTGAAGACCCAAAAGTCAAAAAAGGTTAAAATTTGAAATTGCTTTAAATGACCATCAATGGAAACATTTTCTTAAATCAAAGGGTAGTTTCTGGTAAACTGCATGACATCATCGAAAGCGTAATGAAGTCTTCATTTTTTAGAGATTCATTTAAGGAAAAGAAAGATACTAATCCAGATAGTCTAAGATAGTTATTGCCCTAATTCTATATTGAACATCAAAATCTGTCTTTCATCTTATGAAATGAGGGTAAACAGAAATATCAATTTTTCCTGAAAATCCTTAAAAGTCAGACACAGGGTATTTATATCTATTTATCATCCTTGGTTAGAAATACAAACCTCCCTTCTGTTCTCTTTTCTTTAAAATCAGCCAGGACACCCATTACTTCTTTTATCCTGTTCTGCACTAGTGTAATATCTGGAGGCTGATTTGGTGAATTATGTTAAGGAATATATTCTATACCATGAATATGATAGTAAACAAAAAGTGAAAGCCTCATTTTGGAATAAGGATATCTTCTTTGCATTGTCATTTATCTGTATTTCACACACAAATATTAAAACATTCAGATTTGTATGAATCATAAAACAATTTTATTTTGGTCACAATGTAAAGTTTTAAAAACAAATGAAACAACAACAGTAAAAAAGCTCAATTTGGACAATAAAATGATTACCTATATTTGTAAAATCTCTTCATTACTTTTTTGCAAAATAAGAGAGACACTAGCTCCATCCTGGGCAACTTTTACTTGTTCTATTTTGCAGCAGTATTTATAATAACCATACAAAAATATAACTGGTAATATTTTGACATATTTAATGGACATTTAAACATTTCAAACTGTATATTAAATATTCAACCTAAATGCAAAAAAAGAAATGTCAGCCTACATTAAAATGTATTTCAGACTTCCAGCTTAACAGCCTTTCCCTCAAAGTTGTATGAATGTATAACAATTCAAAGTTCACTGATTTGACCAAACCAGGAAACAAAGCCACATTCTCACATACTAAAGGATGCATTCTAGTAGAAACTACCAACGGTACTAAGATAAGAAGACAAATGTATCTAATCATGCTTATTATCACAATAGCTTACACATACTGCCTTTCAGAACGAAAAAAAGCTTTAAAAAGTAAAAACAAAAACAAAAAAAATAGGAATAAGTGATGAGAAGGGTCAGACTATTTTAATACTAAGTAAACACATATAAAATATATATATATTCATTTTTTAATTAAAGTATTATTTATCCCACTCTATGGAACTATGAAATGTGTCAGTCAAGATATGATAAAAACTCTGTTCATTAGGTAAACGAAATAATTGAGTAGTACAAATATGTAAACTGTTATCAGTTTTATATCAAAACCCAAACTGATCTTGAAAAATGCTCACTAGCTATGTATAGTTAACAAATTTTCACTCAAAAATGGAATACATTGTAAGTCAACAAAAATCATCCTTTTAATCATTATAAAACAAATCACAACAATGATTAGAAAATTTAAGAAGTGATTAAACTTAAAAAAATATTTACTTGTGAGTTCATTTTAAGAAACAGTCTCACACAAACTTAATGTATTGGGACATTCCATTCCTGATCTGATTTACCTTTAAACCGAAAATGGAACTGCCCTATGGAATAATCCATTCCTAGGCAAATCTATTTCAACATCAACCTTATTTTTATGGGGCATACCATTTCTGACCTGTTATACCTTGCTTCAAATGAAATGAACTGTTCTAGAATAAACCATTCTCAATCAGATCTTTTACAATATTAAATGAATTTTCCCCCCTAAAAACATTCTCTTCAGTATTAAGATATCACATTGTTCAAATCACAAAAGAGAATACTCACTTCATAAACATATTCACAACAAAAAGAAGTAGAATAATATAGAACCTACTTCAGAACTTGAACAAATTTTCCCCTAATAATCTATGAATGCATCAAAGCTACAGGGATGTCAATAATGGCTAAAAAACATGGAAATAATATACACTTTGAGAAAACCCTTTTAGTAAGACATCATATCATTACAATGAGTATGAGATTGGACAGAATTAGCATTTAAGTCAAAGGATATTTTCTTGTTCCACTTCTTGACCACTTGGTAATGTATATTTCTCAGTCTGTGTAATGTTGGTCATCAACTCCTGTTCAGCAAGTTTTCTAGTAAAATAAAAGATGAAAACATAATCTAAGGCACAAAATCAATTTAAACAAAAGTAATATATTATGAAATCTAGAATAAAGGATTGATTTCTGTTGGTTACCTAACATTAAGTGGCAAATATTTCATTCTTGTTCAGGAAAAATAGAATACGGGAATAACTGGGAGACTTGCAAAAACCAAAAGGTCAAAAATATTAAGTTTGACCTTAGAGATAAGCAAAATGTGATTAAGTTGAATACATTTTTTTCTTTGCTGTGCACTAACACTTCTTGCTACAATTGCTACTTGGATTAATGGGGCACTAAATAGTAGTAATTTTAAATTTGTTAGTGAATTTTGTGTTTACAGCATTCAGGATTAGGCTGTTGGTTAATTGGTCTGCAGAAGAATGTTGAATCTATGTTTGATTTTTACCATGTAGACAAAGAACATATGACACATGAATGGAAAGTGATTGCAATAGCTGTCATTGGACGTTTTAGCTGAAAAACCATCAATGGTGTTTGATGTATACATGTAGCTAGAAGAAATTATTGTTTTCAAAGTATAGTACTTCATACTTCTTCATGAGTATGTTGTAAAAGATTAGAAGGGAGGTGAATGGACTAGCCAATGGAGAACAGCCTAAAAACATATGGTAAGCTTTAGGTATGTTTCATATATTGTAAAATTGTCATAGCTTATTACTTACTTGTCTCTGGCCTGCTTTTTCTCTAACTTTTTGGCTTTCTTCTCAACAGGCAACAGCTACAAAGAAAAATAAATGTTATTATTCTACTGTAATGAGTTCTTTGACATCACTAACCTAGGAAATATAACTAATACAAGAAAATAATTAATCAGGTAATTTATTTTGTACATTAATAAGGCCATTAATTTTCTTGTTTGAATTGGTATACATTTGTGATTTCTGGGCCTTTAATAGCTGACTATGTGGTATTGGTTTTGCTCATTGTTGAAGGCTGTACAGTGACCTATAGCTGTTTATTTCTGTGTCATTTGGTATCTTGTGGAGAGTTGTCTTATTGGCAATTATACCACATCTTCTTTTTTATAATTAATCCATATAATTTTAAGCATCAATTAACAATCAACACTATAATTAAATGGAACTCATAAGCCATTGTAAGAATGGTTTTTTCCCCTACTACTGTTTTTTACTGATATATGTTACTATGAAAACTAGAGGCTCTAAAGAGCCTGTGTCGCTCACCTTGGTCTATGTGATTATTAAACAATGGACACAGATGGATTCATGACAAAATTGTGTTTTGGTGATGGTGATGTGTTTGTAGATCTTACTTTACTAAACATTCTTGCTGCTTACAATTATCTCTATCTATAACAGTACTTTCTGTGGAAAATGTTATTGAAAATCTTCAAATTTTAAGAAAATTGTTAAAAATTGACTATGAAGGGCAATAACTCCTTAGGGGGTCAATTGACTATTTTGGTCATACTGACTTATTTTTAGTTCTTACTTTGCTGTACATTATTGCTGTTTACAGTTTATCTCTATCTATAATAATATTCAAGATAATAACAAAAAAACAGCAAAATTTCCTCAAAATTACCAATTCAGGGGCAGCAACCTAACAGCCGATTATCCGATTCATCTGAAAATTCCAGGGCAGACAGATCGTGACCTGATCAACAATTTTACTTCCTGTCAGATTTGCTCTTAATGCTTTGGTTTTTGAGTAATAAGCCAAAAACTGCATTTTACCCCTATGTTCTATTTTTAGTCATGGCAGCCATCTTGGTTTGTTGGCCGAGTTACCGGACACATTTTTTTAACTAGATACCCCAATGATGATTATGGCTAAGTTTGGTTAAATTTGGCCCCAGTAGTTTCAGAGGAGAAGATTTTTCTAAAAGATTACTAAGATTTACGAAAAATGTTAAAAATTGACTATAAAGGGCAATAACTCCTAAAGTGGTCAACTGACCATTTTGGTCATGTTGACTTATTTGTAGATCTTACTTTGCTGAACATTATTGCTGTTTTCAGTTTATCTCTATCTGTAATAATATTCAAGATAATAACCAAAAACAGCAAAATTTCCTTAAAATTACAATTTCAGGGGCAGCAACCCAACAACGGAATGTCTGATTCATCTGAAAATTTCAGGGCAGATAGATCTTGACCTAATGAACAATTTTATCCCATGTCAGATTTGCTCTAAATGCTTTGGTTTTTGAGTTATAAGCCAAAAACTGCATTTTACCCCTATGTTCTATTTTTAGCCATGGCGGCCATCTTGGATGGTTGGCCGGGTCACCGGACACATTTTTTAAACTAGATACCCCAATGATGATTGTGGCCAAGTTTGGTTTAATTTGGCCCAGTAGTTTCAGAGGAGAAGATTTTTGTAAAAGATTACTAAGATTTACGAAAAATGGTTAAAAATTGACTATAAAGGGCAATAACTCCTAAAGGGGTCAACTGACCATTTCCGTCATGTAGACTTATTTGTTAATCTTACTTTGCTTAACATTATTGCTGTTTACAGTTTATCTCTATCTATAATAATGTTCAAGATAATAACCAAGAACAGCAAAATTTCCTTAAAATTACCAATTCAGGGGCAGCAACCAAACATCAGGTTGTCCGATTCATCTGAAAATTTCAGGGCAGATAGATCTTGACCCTATAAACAATTTTACCCCCATGTCAGATTTGCTCTAAATGCTATAGTTTTTGAGTTATAAGCCAAAAACTGCATTTTACCCCTATGTTCTATTTTTAGCCGTGGTGGCCATCTTGATTAGTTGACCGGGTCACCGGACACATTTTTTAAACTAGATACCCCAATGATGATTGTGGCCAAGTTTGGTTTAATTTGGCCCAGTAGTTTCAGAGGAGAAGATTTTTCTAAAAGATAACTAAGATTTACGAAAAATGGTTAAAAATTGACTATAAAGGGCAATAACTCCTAAAGGGGTCAACTGACCATTTGGGTCAGGTTGACTTATTTGTAAATCTTACTTTGCTGAACATTATTGCTGTTTACAGTTTATCTCTATCTATAATAATATTCAAGATAATAACCAAAAACAGTAAAATTTCCTTAAAATTACCAATTCAGGGGCAGCAACCCAACAACGGGTTGTCCGATTCATCTGAAAATTTCAGGGCAGATAGATCTTGACCTGATGAACAATTTTACCCCATGTCAGATTTGCTCTAAATGCTTTGGTTTTTGAGTTATAAGCCAAAAACTGCATTTTACCCCTATGTTCTATTTTTAGCCATGGCGGCCATCTTGGTTGGTTGACCGGGTCACCAGACACATTTTTTAAACTAGATACCCCAATGATGATTGTGGCCAAGTTTGGTTAAATTTGGCCCAGTAGTTTCAGAGGAGAAGATTTTTGTAAAAGTTAACGACGCCAGACGACGCCGGACGACAGACGACGGACGCCGGACGCCAAGTGCTGAGAAAAGCTCACTTGGCCCTTTGGGCCAGGTGAGCTAATAATATTCAAGATAATAACCAAAAACGGCAAAATTTCCTCAAAATTACCAATTCAGGGTCAGCAACCCAACAACAGGTTGACCGATTCATCTGAAAATTTCAGGGCAGATAGATCTTGACCTGATAAACATTTTTACCCCACATCAGATTTCCTCTAAATGCTTATGTTTTTGAGTTATAAGCCAAAAACTGCATTTTACCCCTATGTTCTATTTTTAGCCGTGGCGGCCATCTTGGTTGGTTGACCGGGTCACGCCACACATTTTTTAAACAAGATACCCCAAAGATTATTGTGGCCAAGTTTGGATTAATTTGGCCCAGTAGTTTCAGAGGAGAAGATTTTTGTAAAAGATTACTTAGATTTGTGAAAAATGGTTAAAAATTTACTATAAAGGGCAATAACTCCTAAAGGGGTCAACTGACCATTTCGGTCATGTTGAATTATTTGTAAATCTAACTTTGCCGAACATTATTGCTGTTTACAGTTTATCTCTATCTATAATAATATTCAAGATAATAACCAAAAACAGCAAAATTTCCTCAAAATGACCAATTCAGGGGCAGCAACCCAACAACAGGTTGACTGATTCATCTGAAAATTTCAGGGCAGATAGATCTTGACCTGATAAACATATCTACCCCATATCAGATTTCCTCTAGATGCTTTGGTTTTTGAGTTATAAGCCAAAAACTGCATTTTACCCCTATGTTCTATTTTTAGCCGTGGCGGCCATCTTGGTTGGTTGACAGGGTCACGCCACACATTTTTTAAACTAAATACCCCAATGATGATTGTGGCCAAGTTTGGTTCAAGTTGGCACAGTAGTTTCAGAGGAGAAGATTTTTGTAAAAGTTAACGACGACGGACGACGGACGACGACGGACGACAGACGACGGACGACGACGACGACGGACGCAAAGTGATGGGAAAAGCTCACTTGGCCCTTCGGGCCAGGTGAGCTAAAAATAAAACACTCACATCTTCATCATCCTCATCTGAATTTTCATCATCTTCATCACTGTCATCATCTGATAATTCATCATCACTAAAATCATCTGGAATATCATCTTCACTGTCATCATTATCAGACTGAAAAGCAAGTTATACACATATATAGTACTTCAGATAGTTCTATTATTGATACATGTGAGTTGCGTTGGATAAAAATCGACCTTATGCAAGTGCACATTTACAAGTACATGTATACCACTTTGATTGGTTTTAGCAACATTCAACATGTTCAAATACGAAATAAAAGATGAATTTTGGTCTGACAGGGTTCTTATAACAACTCAATCTTCAGTTACAGTCTTTTGATAGAGATTTTATATCAAGTTGAAAAAGGATAACTTAATATAGTTATATTCACTTGAATGAAGTAGATTTCTATCCGATGGAGAACATGTAAAACAAGAATGTGTCCCCAGTACACGGATGCCCCACTCGCACTATCATTTTCTATGTTCAGTGGACCGTGAAATTGGGGTCAGAACTCTAATTTGACATTAAAATTAGAAAGATCATATAATAAGGAACATATATACTAAGTTTCAAGTTGATTGGACTTCAACTTCATCAAAAACTACCTCGACCAAAAACTTTAACCTGAAGCCGGACGAACGAACGGACGGACGAACGAACGAACGAACGAACGAACGAACGGAGCCACAGACCAGAAAACATAATGCCCCTCTACTATCGTAGGTGGGGCATAACAAGAAGTGTACATGTTCATGCTATGTGGTGTTCCTAGAATAAGGAAACTTTCTCATAATATTGTAACTTTACAGAACATTTTATCTCTACAAAGTACTTTCCATATTACATATATCATAAGAAATGAAAATAATGCCTTTTCTTCCAGAATGTATGAGCTTAATTACTAAAATATATTCTACATAGTTAAAGAATTACACCTGTGCGTAGGAACTATCTTGTTTTAAATATGTACTACTTTCCCATATATGTTCTTTTTTTTTACCAAGTCTGATTGGGCGGTTTTACGTCTAACAAAGTCAATCCAAATTATTTTTGCAAAGAATTCCCCCTCAGCCAGTACTTAGGGCTGTCTTAGACTTGCAGTGAGGTGAGAGTTTTTTTTGCTCCGTGTTGAGACTTCACAGTGTCTTAGGGCTGTCTTAGACTTGCAGTGAGGTGAGAGTTTTTTTTTGCTCCGTGTTGAGACTTCACAGTGACTTTGAGATGAAGAACAGCTATAAAAGCGCTGTTTCTTTGAATTTTGTGGTTTTTTGGTTATGTATGTACTAATTTTGTGTCATGGATGGATACCCCCATAGCCTAAAGTTGTTTCTTTATTACAAAACATTCTGCAAATAAAGGCAAACCTAAAAGGTATATAATGATCATATTGACCCTAGTGCAGGGACACTGAAAAAGACTGTTGATTACAAATAACATGTTAATATGGTTATACTATGATATTAAATAACAGGTTTGAAATTTGTTCTATTTTTCATGTATCACGTACATCAGCCTCTCCAGATTTAGCCGGTTTTAACCAGTCTTTATTGTGATCCGTGTAACCAGTTACTTCCCCTGATTCAGATACATCTGA
This sequence comes from Mytilus galloprovincialis, assembly GCF_965363235.1. Classification (NCBI taxonomy): domain Eukaryota; kingdom Metazoa; phylum Mollusca; class Bivalvia; order Mytilida; family Mytilidae; genus Mytilus; species Mytilus galloprovincialis. The sequence goes on along the minus strand of NC_134850.1, from coordinate 37,078,014 downwards.
GTCATCTTCTTCCATGTCGCTTTCATCTGAAATAAGACATTTTCTTTAATCATGGTGTTTCTAGATAAAACTACTATTTTTTCTAATTGCTTACACCAGAACATGCGTGGCATCGTGTATATGATATAAGTTGTGTGGTTATAAGCATTGTGTATATGATATAAGTTTCATAACATTTGGTTAAGGCAAACTGAACCGAAACCAATTTCAGGACGTACCTGCCCCCACTATGGCGGGAGCTTTTAATGTATTAATCCAGAAGCATTGTAGTATGCATGCATTTTTTTAAATTCATTTCTTCACAGTTTATTAGATACTATATCTTAATTGCCTCTTTCATGTCTATTGTCCAACTGGAAGGGATTAAAATTAAAGGTGATATATTTTTTATGATCACAAACAGTAATTGGATGAAAGTTAAAATAAACTTAGGACATATGTTTTGTGGCAATGTATAATGTATTGAGACTTGAGGAAATGTAGCATCCTCAAAATAATTATAGCGTCAAGGTAAATGGCCTGGGGAGAACACTGCAGTATAGATTTAAACAACTATTGGGATTTTTTTAATTTTATTTCTCATTCATTTATTTCTTAAATCTGCAAGCCTGTCAAATCATTGTTTACTAAAACTATTTAAAACAAGTGAAACTGCGAGCTACTGCTCACTGATGATACCCCCGCCGCAAGTGGATAATATTAATAGTGTAAAAATATGCAAGTGTTCGGTAAACAGGAAGTTGTCGAGTGATGAATCTGAAAACGCATCACACGGTATAGCTGACTTATAAAAATCCTGAAACCAAATTTCAGAAATCCTTGTATTGTAGTTCCTGAGAAAAATGTGACGAAAATTTTTAACTTGGTTATCATGTGTAAAATCATACAAGTGTTCGGTAAACAGGAAGTAGTCGAGTGATGAATCTGAAAACGCATCACACAGTATAGCTGACTTATATAAATCCTGAAACCAAATTTCAGAAATCCTTGTAGTGTAGTTCCTGAGAAAAATGTGACGAAAATTTTCAACTTGGCTATCATGTGTAAAATCATACAAGTGTTCGGTAAACAGGAAGTCGTCGAGTGATGAATCTGAAAACGCATCACACGGTATAGCTGACTTATATAAATCCTGAAACCAAATTTCAGAAATCCTTGTATTGTAGTTCCTGAGAAAAATGTGACGAAAATTTTCAACTTGGCTATCATGTGTAAAATCAGACAAGTGTTCGGTAAACAGGAAGTTGTCAAGTGATGAATCTGAAAACGCATCACACAGTGTGGCTGACATATATAAATGTTGATACCAAATTACAGAAAGGGTGGATGTGTAGTTCCTGAGAAAAATGTGATGAAAGTTTCATGGGACGAACTGACTGACTGACGGACGGACTGACAGACAGAGGTAAAACAGTATAACCCCCCCTTTTTTAAAGCGGGGGTATAATTAAAGTGGAACTCACATCATCTTCCAAAAGCAATGATTGTCAGTTACAGAATTTTAAGTGGTTCTTGATCTTTTTTCCCCCTTAAATTACTATTTTTAGTCATTTCGGCCATCTTAGGTCTGTAAGAACCTAGAAATCACCTTTCAGATGAATAGACCACAATTACAAAATGTAAAGTTATAGCAGACAGACATAAAAGAAATATTAGCCCCTTTTACCCCTCTGCCAGGTATTAGTGTTACCTTCTGATTCATCTGAATTTTCCTCCTCCTCCTCTTCTACCTCCTCTTTCTTTCTTTTGACTCCTTGGACATTTTTAGATTTTCCCTTTTGATTCTTTGATGCAATCTGATTTTTCATCTTTAAATCATTTTGACCTTTGTCCTTAACTTTGGCAGTCTGTTTAGCTTTCTGTTCTTCTTTCTTCATTCTTAATTTTTCTTTTTTGTCATCTTGTTTTTTAATTCTATTCTTTAATCTTTTCTTCTGTCTGCTGCTTAGCTTCTTATCTTCTTTGTCATCATCTACAAAATTATAACAGTAATACATGTTAACATAGAATATAATCCATAACTATTTATTTTATCTAAAGATTCTTTATAAGGGCTAGATAAGGAAATGTTTAAAATATATATATAAATACAAGAAAATGTGGGGTATCATATGCATGAGAGTCAGTTAGCAACCCAATTATGGAGCATGTGTCTGGTACATTGTACATGTATCTATGATGCAGTTATTTAAGGATAAAAAGAAAAGGAGGGGTATAAACTACTGGATTGGTTTCATATTATATATATATATATATATATGTTTCTTGATGGTCTGATAACCTTAGAAAGTATAGCAAATATGGTAGCTACCACCATAAGACAGTTATTATCGACTCTATCGACTCCTAGGAGTCGATATTAAGAATTGAACAATGGACAGTCAGTGCGTGAATTTTTCTTGCTACCTGATTGGAAGATATTGCAAGAAGTGAATAATCAAAGTTTATTGATTGGTTAGGACAATCCAAACCTAGTAAATGTCCTTCAATCCCGTAGAGTATCGGATTTGTCCTCTCTATTTTAGCAATTATATTTTTCCTGGTCATTAATCATGCATATTCATGATATTGGTACACAGGTAACTTTTATCTATAAATATTCGAATCTTCTGGAGTTTCGTAAACAACAACATTCAACGATATATACTACTTCATAACGTGTGACCTCACGTGTGTGGTAAAATTTGTTGATTGATGCATGTGGCTATTCTAGTAAATGAATTAATCTACAAAGCGAGAGCACTTTCTATTTTCATCAGCTAAGAGTCGACTAGCCCTTTTTGAAAGGCTAATGCTTGTTCTAAGAAACTATTGTTGATCCATTACCTTGAAAAAATTGTAAAAAGTGAATGTCTGTAATATCCAGTTTTTGCAGTAAAATAATGAATTTAAAAGAAATGGCAATTTAAGAAATGTGGATGTTATGCAAAAATCAACCTACACTTCTTTCCTCTTACCATTAAAGATCATTAAAGACTAGAACAGTTCATAAAGTATAAACACATCTTTGAATTAAGATGAGGAGATAACATTTAAGAACAACCTCACATCTTGTTTAACATGTTTAAAAGAAATGTGAGGCCTAAATTAAAATATTGTTTGTTTGCCCTTTTCCGACCCTATGTTTTGAAACAGGGTAGGTAGGTAGGTAAAATATTTTATTTTTTTCCCCATTAAAATAACTTGGCTCGGTATATTATTTGTCATGGGTAGGCAGGTAGGTATAATATTTTATTTTATAGATACAAAATCTGCAGAATGTCATTTTGGTCCGTTTTGTTTTTGCAAATAAGTTTTCTTGGACTATTAGTTTTGAAAAAAAAATATCACGTAGAATGTGAAGCTAATTCATATGCACTACTATTTTGTTTTCAAATATCAAAATATAGACCTGTGCCGCATATCTTCAACCAGGGCCGTAACTACCTATGAGGCAGGGGAGGCAACTGCCTCCCCTGAATTTTCTACACCAAAACTTTTTTTAAGTAATAAAATGAAATACTGACAATATGTACACGAAGAACTTGAATTTGTATTATAAACAACACAAGTTTACAGTTTTAACATTGTTATCATGATACGCAATATATCTGTCATTTTCCGGATTTTTGATCGAAAGTGAACCGTTTCAGTATTTTTTAATTTTTTTTTCGTATGGCCGTCCATCTGTTATTCAGTTAAGCTGGTTCTCGACTGACTACTACACTTTCATAGTTTGAGTGTAGCGATAATACAAGCGGATTTCCAGTTTATTATTCAGTATTTGTACGAGAACACATATGAAACTTTGCTTTTGACAATTTTGAATAAAACTTAACTATTCACATTTATTTAGGGGCTCAATTAAGCAGAGGAAGTTCCCTTTGTATTGTGAATCTTTTATGACATCGGAAATTCGTTACCGGCGCTGAATCAGCTGTTGGGTCATTTATTTAACCGCGTCTCCCGATCGTACGAGAACATTATGGTCAATGCCTTAGTAGTTAAACACTCCCATTCGTTGTAGCAGGGACTTTCTATACTAGTAAGTATATACTAGTATTGAAAGTCCCTGGTTGTAGTTATATACATGTCTGTTCAGCTTTCAACAATATTGAAATGCAAGGTCCTCGATAAAAAAAATATCTTGCGTTCTATGATCTTGCTTTATATGTTTTTTTTAAACTTACCAGTTTGATTTCTAACAAACATATCTTTAAATACAGATAATAATTGTTTGCATAAAAATTGCTTCCAGGATCCAGCAATACTGATGTTTCTTAAAGTAAGGAAATCGAAGGAAAACGGGTGATTTTGAGCCATATTGAGAAAAAAATTTGTGTTTACAATATATTTAATGTTAATAATTATAGGTCGAAGTACGGCCTTCAGGACGCAGCCTTGGCTCAACCCAAACAGCAATCTCAGCTTGTTTTTGCATAAAAACTGCTTCCAGGTTCAAGCAATACTGATGTTTCTTAAAGTAAGGAAATCGAAGAAAAACGGGTCATTTGTAGCCATTTTACTGAGAGAAAAAAATCGGCCAAACCCCCTCTCTATGGGGCCTCACTCGACGGCTCCCAAACCCCTGCCTCCCCTGAATTTGAACCCTAGTTACGGCCCTGTCAACGTTTATATACCTGGAACTTTGAAGAGTTTGAACTTGCACTCACATTCTGTACTACGTACCTTCGCTTACCTAAAGGTTTTCTGTAAGAGATAACTTTGTACTGGTAAGATATGTCCGGGAAGTCATACATTACTAGTAGAAAAAGTCCATAGAGGGTTAAAAATTTCGTGTGTGCCTAAAAGTTGTTTCCAATAAAAATGCTACAAGACTAAAAACTCAATTGTCACGTATTTTCCATCGCATTTATAAATGATCTGTATGGAAAACTTGGCGATTTTACTGCCAAATATTCTCCACTTTACAGGGTTTTGTCACTTTTGGTTCATTTCAGATATAAATAATATATCGGCATCGTTAACATAATCATCCTGATCTGCGGATCACAAAAGGCAATCCCTACATAGAACACAATGTCCGTTTACAAATTAGTTTGTACATACGTTGATAATTTTGTATGAAACAAACTTTTTTGTAAACGAACCCTGCTCTTTAAGTATAAAGGTACAGAGTAACGTACGTCATATCATGCTTTCAGGAAGCGTTCAACATCGATTTCAAACAAATGCATTGAAACTCTAAATGCAAGTGTTCATGTCAAACGCTCAGGTGATACCAAACGGACCGGACCTTATACGTTAAAGATAAAACCCGAGGATTCCGGTAAAAATGTTTTGAGCGGGAAATACAAATATAAGATTTTTGGTAGGAACGAATTTATAGGGTCGGTCGGTAAAGGGCAAACAAACAATATTTTAATTTAAGCCTGATGCAAGCAAGGCATACTCATGATAGCACATAATTTGAATCTGCCCATGTAAATGCTTTTAATGAACACAACCCTGCTAACATGTTTAACCCCGCCACATTACAATGCATTATTTAAGTATGTGCCTGTCAAAAGTCAGGAGCCTGTACTTCAGTAGTTGTCATTTGTTTATGTGTCACATATTAGTTTTTCGTTCATTTTTTTATATAAATAAGGCCGTTAGTTTTCTAGTTTGAATTGTTTTACACAGGGGTCACCACACTTCAAAATAATAGGGAGAAGTCACTTCTCCCTGGAAGCCAAACAGGGAGAAGTGAAGACCCAACAGGGAGACTTCAGGGAGAAGTGAAGGCCCAACAGGGAGACTTCAGGGGAAATCGACAGATCGCGTTTATACTTTTTATGAATAAAATATTCTAAGAATCTATACCTTTTTGTTACTTTTCTAATCATTTTTGCATGACAATTGCTAAGGAAGTTCATTTTGTAACTCCTTGTCTTGCCATGCTTGTAGTCTGAAATACTTTTTTATTTACATGTGTCACCGTAGCTATTTATTAGACTAGAGTACAGTTATATACTAGTACTACACTATATGTTGTGTGTACTATATATTTACTACGTTCATTCATACATTCATTCATTAATTCATTCATTCATTCATTGATGGACAGTCAGAAAAAGACTTTATTCTATATACTACTCTGCACGAAGTTATTATGCATGCAACCCGCCACTTTTTCTAGCACTATATATACGGTGAACTCGTACTAATGCGAGTTTCACACACTTTAGCATGCACGCTACATAAGGGAGACCTAACTTTTTCCCTACTTTCAGGTAAGCACATTTTCTTTTAGGCCTTATCATTCATGCATGTACTTGTATCCAATTCATAGTTCAATTTATAAGGAAACTCCAAGTTAACATTTGAAGTAAATGTTTATTATAATTATGTACTTTTAGTGTGAAATAAATGGTTTGCTACATGTTATTTAGTCACAATATTCAATGCCCTATTTAGAAAGACCAAGTGGCCATTAACCCTGTGACACATGTACATGTGTACCTATGCAAATTGTCAAAAAAATCATGACATAAGGACCATAAGTTAATGGCATAAGCATACCTCCCAACTGTCACTATTTGTGGGGGATTTCCCCCATGAAGGCTCCAAAAAAATAATTTTGAAAGATCAATTTTGTCCATAATTTTGAACAAAATAATTCATTTTAAAATGGCCATAGGCTTGTTAAAGTAAGGAGAAGCCAAAAAACAACTTTAAAATGTATTTGAAGGCCCCATTGAAGGTTTTGTAGGACTACAATAGCCATCTTGCACGTAAAACCCCCATGGGCATTTTGAAAAGTTGGCAGGTATGCATTAGAGCTACATGTATGTTTATTCTGGTAGGTCTAAATGAATTAAAGATTTGACATGAATCAAATTATGCTGCATTTCAAAGACTTTAACATTAAACCATGATTAAACCAAGTCCAAGAACCTTTTGAATCAAAAATAATAATCAATTAAGAAAAGTTAAAATATGGTTTCACTGTCTTTCAAAGCTAAGATCATGATTCAAAAATGTATTTGTTCTTAAAATAATATTTTACAAGAATTCAGAGAGAAAACTGATTGACATGTGTTGAAAACGTAAAGTAAAACTGTTAATTTCAAATCGTGTAGATGTAATCGCACACGTTTGCGGTGTTTTCATGGAAATGCCGATTTCCAAAATCAAGTTGCCGTTAGAAATGTATGTAATTGATTCTAAAACACTACACGAGTGTTTAAATATGACTAAATCACAAAAAGTAACATCGGAAAAGTCGTATTTTTCAAAACCGGAATTGAATTGGTACTTGTAAATTAAAAACAAATACGGTGCGATCCGCGTCAAAAATTCTTACTTTATATTTTTCAAAAATATTGCCGTTCCTAATCAAATTCATGAGCAGATATTCATTGAAATACTGTTTAAAGGACCTTTAGCTGAAACAAAGCACATGTATCAGTCTACATGGTCTGTTAAGGAAACAAAACCCTGAACAAAAAACCGACTGTGTTTTGTAGTTTATAATCGTTGTGCTGGTTCCCTGTACTAAACTATGTACGTTGTTCAAAAATACAAGTGGATACCAGTTGATAATACTCCGTTTTTGAAATGTAATCTGAATTTTTTTTATGGGGAATCACATATTGTCAGTAAATATAAGAAAATCAAAATTAATAGTGCATATCAATATGGATTAGGTAAATGATGAGAGTTGAAAAGATGAAATGGCGCCATCTACAATTTTCAATAACAAAGATGGCGGACAATAAACAATCATAACAAAATCGAGATTTTTCTTTTTTCTTGCTTATACTACATCCGGGCAAGCAATTTTTATGTTGAAGTGTGATACTATCGTGGAGAAATCAGTTCTGAATTTGAGGAAAACATGCTTTGTATTCAATACTATCTCGGTCGTTTACGTTTGAATCGAGAATTTCTCAAAAACCATGAGGCGACATTGGGGAATTTTACTGAAAATCGAAGGTGACATACACTTCTCCCTGGAGCTTCTCTAGAGCTAAGTGGGGAGACCTAGAGCGACTTTGGCGCTCTTTTCACCTGGTGTGGTGACCCCTGTTTTACATTGTCTTATCGGGGCCTTTTATAGCCGACTATGCGGTATGGGCTTTGCTCATTGTTGAAGGCTGTACGGTTACCTATAGTTGTTAATTGTCTGTGTCATTTTGGTCTCTTGTGGACAGTTGTCTCATTGGCAATCATACCACATCTTTTTTATACAATATCTGTAACTGTAAGCCTTACAGGGACTTTCATGCTTTGAGGCCTTACAACATCACTGTAACTGTAAGGCGTCAACAAAATGGTCAAAGCAATAAAATATATAATAATTACTATTAGGACTAATTTGTCATTACATCATGTACATGTACATTATGCGTTGTGGGATACCATATAATTTTGTTTGAATTTCAAGAATCCTAGAATAAGTGTTATTATATCTAAGGATCGCTAGAAACTTAAAGAAAAAGAAGAAGATCTGTAGTCGACTTCGGCATATTTTTACATCATGTACACCGTTATAATAAATTTCAACTTATTGGCACTATAAATTATTTGCTCTGTTGGTAGGATTTCAAACTCCGGTGAACATACCGTCTTCTTTCAGTTCCTTGGGCATTTGGGGAGGTTTCTGCTTCTTTGCCTTTCTACCAGGACCTTTTTTTGGCCCATCGAGCGTCAAATCTCTCTTTCTACCCATAATTTAGTGATAAAATTATGAAAAATATTTGTTTCCCCACGTGTTGTGTGTTTTCAATATTTTTACTTCCGGTTGGAAAATATATACAGTGAAACGATGTCGGGTATTTATATTTTCCGGATATTTTGTATCAAGGTCTCTGCGGCCCTCATGTTTGTCATCAACTGTTCATTTAAAAAACACGAGAAACATCTTACAGAACTTTGACTTTGACTTTTGCGGCTAATGCATGAAATCGAATTAAACTATAGTTATCTGATAACTAAATATATTTGAGAGATGGAAATATTATTTTGAAGAACTCTCACTGAGAATACTATATGATGACGGGGGGCAAGGGGTTTAACTGTTATGCTGTTATGAGGCAATTTAATTTTTTGTTATCTGTTATTCTGAGAATATATTTGCTGTTAGATGTTATTGTCTTATTCTTTGTTAGCTGTTATTGAGCTTTTAGTTTTTTTGTTATCTGTTATTGTGATAATGTATTTGCTGTTATTAATAATACAAATCCTTGCTGTTAATAACTGTTATTGAAAGTTGGAATGTTAGCATTTTTTTGACAGCCAATATTCGGTAGAAATTGAAAATAATTGGACATTGGGGTCTATCACTACTAATATGTTGGTCCCGCAGTATTCGGAGAAGAATTCCATTAACATATATACCCATCACAGAAGTGAGGTCCAGGACAATTCCAGTATATCCTATGATTATCCTTTGTATGTCTCTGGTAATTAATTCCATTTTATTTGGAACATGTATTTAGAATTATTTTATCTTTTTGTATGAGGATAATGTTCCTTGTTTCCCCGCGGCTTACCGAACATATTAAATTAGAACAATTCTTAAAATGACAAAAAGGAAATCATATGGCCGGAATATCTGACACTGAGGATCTCAATTAAGGACTAGGTCCTTTCAACCAGTTAACTTTTTATATTATAATTATGGTACATAGACTCAGCTCTGTGATTCTTTTCAAAGCAGAACCAAATACATTGTACAATGAAAGTTTCAACCATGTACTAGGTTCCGAAGCTGTACATAGTTCATTACAAACAAAGATTGGTTTCTTCTTCAAGCCATTGTTCCCCTACTTAACGATGTATTCTACTTACTAGTATATGTATACACTTGGTACAATCAAAAACCTGATAAAAAAAATGTTCAAATAACGCCTTTGAAAATATTGGAATAAATTACTTTTGGAGTGTCAAAATTGGTTCGAGGTACTTGATAAATTGCATGCATATAATCATTATAATTGGTGCTTTGTTTTGATTTTTCTACCCTATATACCACTTTGTTTCATAGTCTTATTAAGAAAAATTCACACACCTCATTCAATGGGCATTGAAAAATATTCAGAATGCGAATACATACATGACACATATTCAAACTCTTTTAGGTCATTTTTTAGTATAATGTAGCAACAAACACAAGAACTATGTCAATTCGACCTGCTTTGATACCATAACTGCCCTTGAATTTTTACTAGATATCATTTTTGTCTCTTTTTTGACATATTCCTCATTTTCATTCTCAATTTTATTACACACTTATTTAATTACAAGCATGTGTGAGTTTCTGTAACTGTACAAAAATAAATTCTGAAAAAAGTATTCTTTAACAAATAAACAGCTACGCCATGAGCGCATGATACGCCCATCGCCTTTTTGAAATATTTATAACTTTTCAGTGTCATATCAGACATTTATAAAAATCCAAAGGGAGCTTCAGTCAATATATATAAACAATACACCAAAGTTTCATGTGAACTGCTGAAAATGTTTTTGTGTTAATGTAAAAAAAACTGGAAAATCCCCCCTTTTTAATTAACAAAACCCCTTAACTCGGAAACGTAAAATCTAGAATTTATAAAAATTTCCCAAAGTTTTATACAAATTGGTTAAAGCGTGTTTGAGTTAATGTCCGGCATGTTGACTACGGACAGACAACAGTATACCATAAGACGTCCCGTAAACGAGCGTTTACAAATATTATAATATATTGAGAAGTAAACATATTCTAGATACATAATTCTAAAAACCATGTTCATAGAAAATGGAATTCATTACAAAGGATTACATCCGTAATAGAAATACTGTATTTGTCAAGGACCCGACTTATTTTAATATTTCATTTACTGTTATCTGTTTTTGTCTGTTTTAATTCCTTGTTATCTGTTAAAAGCCAAATCAATTTGCTGTTTTGCTGTTATTGGGAACCCTTGCCCCACTCTCTATAATTCTTAGTAGTCTCAGACTCACATAAATCAATTCACAAACTGAGAAGAAAGTCCTCGCCTCAATACAATAAAACCGATGATAATTTAACAAGTAGAAATGAACAGAAATGAGGGAAAAAAACCTGAAAGTTGAACGAAAAAGGCCTTAAACAAACTTAAATATGGAAAGTAGCTGCAATGGAATTTATCTAAGCATTTTAAAACGTGCCAGTCAAAAGACATTTGATGACTTGTTTCGGTGATGGAATATTTGCAAATTCATGAATGGATTATATTGAGAAACATGTAGACAACTGTAATATTTTAAGTAAAATCTAACAATGCGTTAGTTTACATAGGAACCGATTGGTTGGGACCAGGCGCGAAACATACAACTGTATTAATCGTAACAGTTGTATTCTAGAAAACCTCGAACAAGCAAATACTTGAAGGGCCGTAAAATAAGCAAAATCAACGTACAGTAGTGGCTTCAATCTACGCAGATGACATAACTTTGCTTGCCAGTCGTAAGCACGAAGTACAATCATTCAAGATACCAAGACCTGTTGATAATGAACCAGGTAGATCCGATTTAGTACCAGTAAAAAGAAAATGTGAGAACAGCTCAATGAAACTAGAAGATGATAAAATTGGAGCCAAAAAAACTGAAACAAAGCTAGCATTGCAGGATCATAAAATAACAAAACATATGAACAAAAATCATATAATGAACTCACCACAGCAACAACAAATGTCTTACAAATTAGAACAGAACTACATATAAAAAAGATGTGGTATGATTGCAAAGGAGACTACTTTTCCCAAGAGATCAAATGACACAGAAATTAACAAATATAGGTCACCGTATAACCTTCAACAATGAGCAAAGCCCATACCACATAGTCAGTCTTAAAAAGCACCGAAATGACAAAATTAATGTAAAACAATTCAAATGAGAAAACAAACGACCTAATTTATGTACGAACGAAAAACTAAAATGAAACACAGCAACAAACGACAACCACCAAATTAAAGGCTCCTGACTTAGGACAGCCACATTTAGAATTTAGAAACGACAAAAAAAACAAAAACAACAAAGACTAGAGAAAAAAAAACTAAATAGAAAGAAAAAATTAGAAAATTTGGAATCCCCACCCTTAAAAAAAAAATGTTTGGCACTGGTTTGCAGAATAAATGCCAAGTGAACAACATAAGAAGTTTTTTTTTATTGGTATGCTATTTCAGTTGGTTTTTTTAGACCAAATTGAATATTCATTTTCTATACCATTCTTATCTCAATTTTCTATCACAGTTTCAAGACTTAAAAATTCGCACATTTAAAGGCATGTATATAAAAATGTTCCTGTTCGTTATATGCTTGCACATGTTGATAAAAGTGCTACCTACATAGATATAGGAAGAGTGTGGTATGAGTGCCAATGAGACAACTCTCCATCCAAGTCACAATTATAAAAGTATTTACCATTATAGGTCAACATACATGTCTGTTTCTTGTCCGGAATCAAATTTTGATTAAGCTTTGCTAGCCAAAGTTTTGGGAATAGGAGGAGACCGGATTTTGATAGTGAAGTTATGTCCTTATAGGTAACGACTTCAAATATCATATTGAGGTATGCTTTCAATGGTATAAAAACAGAAAATGTGGTATGATTGCCAATGACACAACTCTCTTCAACAGACCAAATGACGCATAAATTATCATTTATAGGTCACCACACAGCCTTCAACACCGAGAAAATCCATTTCGGGTATATAAGGATATGACCAATTACGATAATATTAAACATTTCATGTCTCACTCACGAACTTCTTGAAAGTTTAAGGCTTAAGCAATAATATCTCTCTAAAATTAGAACATTGAACGTTTACAAGTATACCCTTCATTTCTTATCAAAATTTATTTTGTTTTTCAGCACATACTGACAATGTATACCTGTATAAATATTTGAATATTACAGTATGTAAAGATTAGATCGTTCAATGTTCTACATTTTAGAGTATTATTATTGCTTAAGCCTTAAACTATCAAGAAGTTAAAGACAGTGAATGACTTGTTTTTGTCATTTGAGGAATACGTAAAGTTGATTCTCGAAGGATACAATTTTTTTTTTTTATTTTTTGTTGTGTCATTCAGTAAGTATTATATTATATCTTTATATCATACATGTAGATAATAATCAGAGGGTTTCTATAATGTAGGTTATCATTTCTATAATTATATGACATGCAATTTAAAACAATTATATTCATGAGATTTTACTGATTTATAAGCTGTTTACATGACCGTCTTCGGAAGGTGCTAGCGATAGACTTGGTGCTGCTGCTTGATTTGTATACAATAATCTTTGCATGTAAAACGACTCTTTTTATACATTCGTATGTATAGGTACAATGACTCAGCATGTTTTTGTTTCGAACTCGAAGGCGCAGAAGTTAAAAAAGTTCTCTTAATGTAGGATGTCTAAAATAGCCAAGCACTGATGTGCGAATGTGCCAATTCTGAAATTACGAAACATTGCAGGAGGTCAAAGATCACGTGAAAAAATATAATGGTATAAACAAAGCCATAGTTACAAAGATAAGGGATCAATATATTAAGGCTTTGAGTAAAAACACCAGAAACCTAAACTGGCCTAGTTTCATCCACTGTTAGATATGGATAAATGAAAAATAAAAGCGTGTCCTTGACGTACATTTTCTATATGTAGAACGGGAATCATTTGGGGTCAAGGTACGTCGATTAATCAATCTTTGTTTTATTGGTATACAATCTGGTATAGATCATAATGGTATAGAATATTGATCAAGACATTCAAAACCGAAAGTATACACGCACACTGTACAATTTTACAAATAAGGAGATTCCCGTATACGCAAGAAAAACATCAATACGAAAATGCGAGAAAAAAAATGAAGCACAGAAAGTTAGAAGCTTTGGGCGGTTTCTGCTCTTTCGTCGGGTTGTTGTCTCTGGGTTTGACAGATTCACCGTTTCCATTCTCTATTCTTTACTAAAATATGTATTGCAACCCGGCTTAGACGAATAAACAAAACAAGATATGATAAAAAAACCAACAACAAATGCGATCGTTTATAATTTCCTCAGTAAGTATTATTTACCCTTCAGAAGGGTACTTTTTTAATACATTCTCATGATTTGACACACATAATATGCATGAAAAATAAAAGTTAGTCATTTGTTTTTCTACACAAGTCAAAGTTTTATAGTGCTTGTTACTTGTTTCTTCAACTAATATTGAACAAGGACTTTCAATGGACGGTACTGAGAATGATCTCATGAAACACGTTATTTTTATAACATATGTCAAAGGTTGTAAGCCGAGATTAATATATAAAAATAAGGAGATGTGGTAAGATGCCAATGAGACAACTCCTTCACAACAGACCAAATGACATAGAAGTTAGCAACCGACTATATGTACATATGTATCACCGTGTGGCCTTCAACAATGAACAAACCCCATACCGCATTGTAATCTAAAAAAAGGCGTCGAAAAGATAAATGTAAAACATTTCAAACGAGAAAACTAATGGTCTGAATTATGTAAAAAGCAATAAACCAAAAAAATATATTATAAACAGCAATTAACGACAACCAATGAATTGCAGACTCTTGACAGGCGGGATAAACATGCTTGTTGATGTTAATATATTCAACTATTCATCTAGATATCGGTCGTACTTTTTTTTATTTACAAAATTTAAGTTTGAGTTCATCGATTTATTTACTTTGTCAATTTTTATAGATAGTTTCGTTTATTGTTTTCATCGTTACCACTATATGGGAACAGTATATCTAAAATATATATGTTCCTGCCACCATCGATGATATTATGTGTCATGTTTTGTAAATAGATAAAGAGTGAGCCGCTACGACGTCCATGCATTCAGTTTTTCACCACCAGAAGGAGGGTGTTAATCTTATCCTAACATTGTGGGCCAAGTGGAACGTCGGTCAGAGTGATATCAAATTGGGCAATTACAACCATGGATGATATACACACAGGTAATAGCTATTGGCATTGCGAGAAAAGATCATAGTAGAGCTTACAACCATGAGTATAACCCATACCATATAGTAATCTGTTTAAGGTCCCGATATGACAAATATACAAAAATTCAAACGAGAAAAACAAACGGCCTAATCTATGTACTAAAAAAAAAAAAAAAAGAAACTAGTAGTGACAATTGTTTCAACAAATGCATAAAAACGCGGTGGAGTAAACACAGTCAAACATATCATATTACTATCGACACCGATCTGTGTCCACACTTGTATATTATAAAGATGTATATTTCTAAGATATATTCATGGTTAGCGTCTTTATTATTAAAGTGGTTACGAATTGGAATAGCAGTGGTTTTATCATAAAAAGCACCTGGACATCGAATGAAGAACCGGAATTCGCATGCATCATAATATACTTTATTTTATAGTCAGTCAACTTCAGTGACGTGAGATACTCGCAGATAACATTTAAAACATACTTTTAATAAAGGTGCAGGCTTCTCTCACTTGAGCCATACCTCTCGCTAAAAAGGCACCGACTACATGCCCTCCATTTCTGATCTTTAGACTGGGGTCAAACAGGGGTCAGCTTAAGGACTAAGCTATATTTCAGCTATATATTGATAATGGGTTTGATCTATTCTCTGTTATGTTTATAAAGTTACGCTTTGACGCTCAAAAGTTCACCTGTATACGGTGTGATTATTTACGCAAAAAAGGTAAAAGTTCGGTTTGACATGTAATGAACATTTATAAGTAACTTGTATAATGAACATTTATAAGTAACTTGAATCAAGTCGATCAACGGTTAATGGGATATTTTCGATGAGGAGAGAACGAAATGAGCAGTAAGTCTTTTGTAATATTATTTCGTATAAATATGTTTATGACAAAGCTTGTTAGCTTCCTCTTATGTGTTAAGATTTATGTTAAATAAAATTGTCACATTTGTACTTTTGTCTTCCGCTAATTTAAACAGTACATAATTGAAACACGCTAGCAGCTTTACACTTGCTGTCTTTATTTATGTGACCTTGCATAATTCTGTAATTTGTGCGCATGGGTGAGTTTAGCTAATGTTTTAATCTGCGGATGTTGTAATAGTTAGTATTTTGGTCACGGAAACTAAAAAATTAAATGCAAGAAATAATAGTATCTTTTTTTAAAAGGAGTTTATTGTGGTCAATGTTGAGTGTTGTATGTAAGCAATGTTTTGGAACATTTACTACACTTATATATATATTTCGCTTCTTTTAAAAAGAAACTTACATCTGTGAAATATTCTATTACATGCATTTTTTATTTCATTTATTACAAAACTCTAAATTTATATGCATTTTAACTTGAATAAAGATATAACAGGAATTTGCGCACGTTTGAAATAAAACAAAATAAATGAACTTTATTATCAAGGATTATTTTAGTTATACAATTTGAATCTTCCCATCGAATTATCGGTTTTACATAATTCTCTTGTCCTGTCTATTTCAAGAAGATGAGGGGTAAATATGCATGTGAAGTTAATTAATAGGAGCATTCAGACAGTCTGTAATTCCTACATACAATACCGCATAGTCCGTTTGAATTAACGATACATGCTATAAATATGTAAATTCAGTCAGGTAGGTGATGTCAATAGGCAATGGACGAATAGTTTTATGATAATTATCCGACAAATATGTTTACATCATTTATTTTTTTAATAAATATATGTTAATTTTCGTCAGTTTTTGTAAAAATCATAAAAAACGATTACCTTTACATGTAAAAATCTACATTTCATTTTTTAATCGTTTCCTCATAAAAAAAATTTAACCACTTAAGTGTCAGTCTGCCAATTGTCAAATTGCCACAACAATGTTTCTGAAAGAAAATTGATAAAAAAATAAATTGAGTACACTAAAAGTCCACATTGATAGGTTAAGGGAAACACTCCTAAGGAATAGTCAGAATATCAACACATTTCGTCTGTATGGTATCACCATTCCTTAAAGTTCATAAGTCGGACTATTTTACTAAGTATAGCTGTTTAAGTATATTCCAGCTAGTCTTTTAGTATGTCACTTTTATATGCAACCCTGTATATATATGGCACTGGCTACGGTTACATGGAAATGTAACAATAATAAAAATATTATTGTTACATCGGAGACTAATTGCCGGATGGCAAAGTTGGGTAAGGAACCGATTAATTACGAATGTAACAATAATTATTGAGGCTACGGTTACATTGTGTTATTGTTACATATATCGAAAAACAAAAGTGTTATTGAATCGTTATTTGACTGACTGTCTGTACTCTGATCTACTCTGAGACTACTACATAGTAGTCTCAGCTATGTAGTAGTCTCAGCTGTTCCTAAATCAATACAAACGATCTTTTCATGTAGGACATGTTGCTAAAAGAGTAAGCAGTATATATGTCAGCGGCAATAAGCGAAATTAGGCATTAAGCTTAAATCCTAGGCAATAAGCTAACGCTTGGCATTAAGTTATTGCCTGAAATTTTCGGATGATTTTAGGCAATAATATTGTATTATATGTCTCTAGATCAAATATCAACTGTGATACGCTGTGTTATTGACTGTTTGTCAATAAAAATTGCAATTGCACGAACTTGAGAATCATATTTATAGTTTCCTTCCCCAGTCTCAAATGATCTCTTCAATACAAGCGTGTTGAAGCAACAATATCAGGACATGTACTTACTAAAGTAATCATGCTAATTTGGTGTCACCTTAAAAAAACGATCAACTGACACCAAGTCTTCTATACTATAGTGACGAAAATTTAAATACATTCTTAACTGTTAGTGTTATAACCTATATTATTTTTTTCCGCGTTTCAACTCATGCGCCATAATTTAGTCTGCGTTCTGGGCGGTAGGTGGGACCTTTGGAAGTGCACTCCAACGAGGGGTGTTTGGGGGTGGGATTGCCCCCCCCCCCCCACTCCGATTTATTTGTTGGCTAGACTCATAATGGTGCGTTCTGAGGTACTAAAATTGATTTGAATAGCATTTGTTATTGAAAAACATCAATAATTTTCAAAAATCTGTCCTTTTTGTCAGTTTTTTTAGCTGCACCAAAAAAGTCCATGGCCCTGTCTTTTAAAATTGACCTCAAAATCACGGCGGATGTGCATTAAACACAAAGCCAATTATCTGTCATTTCTCATTGTGGAACAGATGTATGTTTCAAACGTTTCAGTACGCTATATATATGTAAACGACCTTTCAGCTGTAGCGCTAGCAATGGGCATTGTTAGAACAAACAGTATTGTATCAATAGACGGATACAATGTGGGATTAATGTTCGATATCAAGTGTTTGACACTAAGTTGTCGGCACTTAATCACTAGGTAGGATTTGACAGAGAATCCACAACCTCTCTCTTATGTCTCTTGAAGATTTGAATGCGTTGACTCTTTATTTTGACAGGAAGGTGTCAAAACAGAACAATATGAAGTAGCCTTTCAAAATATCACAATAATTTAAATGGAAGCAAGTTAACTCGTACCAACGGAAACTCGTACCATGTTAACTCGTACCAAAAAAGTTAACTCGTACCAACTTAAAGTGGTACCAACTTAAAGTCGTACCACTGGGAAGTCGTACCATTAAAAATATATTAAAAAATACGAATGTTTTGTGGTGTTTTTTCTTTCTAAAATTAATAAAAAAAAAGTTGAATTACTGTAATTTTATACTGGATTTTAATGAAAACTTGGACAAAAATACGTTTTTTTTAATTAAGATACTAATATAAATGGTCTTAATTACCTTAATACCCTGCTAATTAATATATGATATTCTTTGATTGTGTGATCAAATTAATACATTCCTTTGATTATGTGATTATAGTGAACATGGACTATTAGTGCGACCATTCAAATCTTAAAACAAGTTGTCATATTTTGATAACAATACATAGAAGTAATTAACGACCTTGACTGGCTATGCAACCCTTCCTCGGTCGGTAATCATTACCTTGTGCAAAATATTTTATATAAAAACAAGAATGTGTCCCCAGTACACGAATGCCCCACTCGCATTATCATTTTCTATGTTCAGTGGACCGTGAAATTGGGGTAAACCCTCTAATTTGGCATTAAAATTAAAAAGATCATATCATAAGGAACATGTATACTAAGTTTGAAGTCGATTGGACTTCAACTTCATCAAAAACTACCTTGACCAAAAACTTTAACCTGAAGCGGGACAGACGGACGGACAGACGGACGAACGAACGGACGAACAAATGGACGCACAGACCAGAAAACATAATGCCCCTCTACTATCGTAGGTGCGGCATAAAAATTCATACTTTTAACATGTTGGTCATAAACAATTTACAACCCACTAAATTAATTCTTTCAGTGAATAAAATTCCTTCGAGAAACAAAAGAAAAGTACCCAAATCTATTCAATGTAACTGATTTGGAATGATTAAAAATTAAATCCAATGGTTATCAGCATAAGTTTAAAAAAGAATGATTCAAGGGAGACAACAAATAAAATCTGCCAAGGTATTGTCTATATCTAATACACATGGAACATTAACTACAGACTGGTCATTTTACTTTCAAATTATATACATTTTACAGACTTAAGAGGTATTGAGAAAAATAACAGTATATATCATAATTAAACACCAATCAAATGTATTTAAATAAGTTGGTACGAGTTAGCAGTGGTACGAGTTTACATTGGTACGAGTTATTTTTTAGTGGTACGAGTTAACGTTAATACGATTTAACATTGGTACGGGTTAACTATAATTCATTTAAATTATATAATTCAGATTACCGTTATCCTAATTTACATATAAAACTGAGAGGGGTGAAAGAACCAAAAGGACAGTCAAACTCATATAAAAGTTACTGTAATTTATTAAATTGTTTAGGGTCGAGATAAAAATGGAACAAAAGTAAATCGGACATTTTTTGCCAAAAATATGTACGAAATTTACAACCCTTATCCAAACAAAAACGTGGGTTTACAACCCCTGCAGCCCTGTTAGTTCAACGACGCCCATTGTATTTTTTTTTTTGAAATAGAGTTAAAGTCATATGAAACGAGTGAGTGGTGAAAAAAAAATGTTTATCCAATTCTTTTACCAATGCATGTATACATCATAAACTTAGTCCTCTGCACGATTTTCTCATTTTTTACGCAAATATAACGTATAATCGTCATTTTTTTTTCTCTCTGTCTGTTAAGATTTAACAAATATGGCTGCTCATTAAATGCCGTGTTTTGAAGCCGAAGTTTACAGATTGTCACCTTATAGTAAACAAATAACAAAAAGCATGGGTATTGATCACGTGTTTAAGATGTACAATCAGAGAATTGTTTATTTAAATGACAGATCCATGTGTATTGCGACCACCAGATTTTTACGAGGAGGGTTACGCTCCGGTCACTATGCCCACGGAAAATATGTCAGTGAATTGCTTCCTGGAAGGAAGCAATGAAAAATAAGTAAACTTCTTCTAAATGTGAACAAATTAAAGAATTTTCCTCAGAAAAAAGTTTATGTACATAAGTTGTATAATGAAAACTATCCATTTAGTTATAAAAAACATATGCATATTTTTTTTTTTAATTTGAGGTTTCTTATGACTTTAATATACCTTGTCGGAAATATGAAAGCGTTTTGGTGAAAAAATTGTCTAAAGTTTGCCATTTAGGCTTGTCACGCTTTGAACTGCTCATGTTTACGTTGCTTTTTAAGGTGAATATGTACCAGAAGAAAAATTCACGCTAATAAATTAAAAAAAATTTCGGTCAGGGTTGATTTTACAAAATATACGTATGGACATATTATTGTGACGTTATTAAAATAGTTATACTGTATTGTTTTCTAATTTGCTTGGTTTAGTTAAATTTTAAATTTTTACTCGTTTGTATATTTATTTTATTTTCTTAGACCCCACGATGTGCATGCCATGGCATGACAGCGAATATGGAGCTACGCCCCAGGCGTCCCAGAAAAAATTGAAATAGCCTTGCCAGACATCATAATAGAATAGATGATTGGGTGGGTCACTGCCCCGGGGTCACTAAAAATTGCAAGGCTGGACTAAATGGTGTCAATGAAGTTCAGGTTTGACAACTTTATACTAATATAGATTCTAATTGGCCATTAAATAGTTGTGTTGAAATCTCATCTACAGTTGGGAATGTCCATGAAAGAGGGTCGTAATGGGGGTACCTTCATGACGAATAACGGTAAAAGTTCTTGCCAAATGACGTTAACAGTAATTTTTGGTGTATGACGATAAAATGTACACTTTCTTTTAGACGATAAGGATATTATGACGAATCACGGTAGCCAAAAATGACCGTTTGACGCCTGACGGCAAATGCATTCCTACCCTCTTGAAAGAGTTTAAAGTCTTATTTTAGCTGATTTTGTTATTGAATCCTCAATCAAAAGTGACAGTGCTCTTTAATACTTGTACATGATGGTAGGATATTTGATCATACTTTTACATTATGTTTCAGAACCAGCTAAAATAAAGGCAGGAAGAGTTGGACCACCTCCATTAAAAGATGGCATCTTATATGTTAATGCATATCAAGAAGATCAAATGGTAACTTTCATTAATATGATTTAATATAGAAGGTAGAACTTGACCTATAGTTGTTAACTTCTATGTCATTTGGTCTCTTGTGGAGGAGTTATCTCATTATCAATCATACCACATCTTCATTTTTATATATAGAAGAAATCCGGGAGAGACTGAAGACCCAAAAAATTTAAAGGATATTTACGAATTACAGCTAAGATTATCTTTTCCTTGACCTTAGTCTAGGGTTTTCTTAAAAAACACCTTAACATCAAAAGTCGGTCTCATTATAATTAGGGTTTAGGTGTGATGTGGGATTGGCCGTAATTTTTAAGCATGACACATGACAGTGAAATTTCTTTTGCATGAAAATGAGATCAAAGTTGGGCAGGATATAGGAATTTACAAGTGTTGTTTTTTTAACCATAAGCAGGATACGATTATATGACAAAACTAAAAGCTGGATTAGAGTTCAGAAATCCCCAATGAGAGCCCCTGAAAATAGGTTTAAGTTTTATATCTATGAATTATGTTCTCAGATACTGAGCTATCATAATTTAGTGCATGACTTAATCTGGTAGAGTACAGCAGTTCCGACCAAATTATGTGACTCGTCCTGATTTCATAATTCAATGAATTTGGTTATATGATAAAATAGATATAGTTATAGCAAAAGAGTTGTCTCATTGGCAATCATACCACATCTTCTTTTTTTATATAGATATAGCAATCCAACTACACAATTAAAGCAGAGACTTAAGTCACCTACTTTTATTTAAACAATGTGAGGATTAATTTATTAATGAATGTATCACAGTCTCCACCCCCAAGTTGAAATTTTTAAACATGTTAGAATTGAATTTCTTCTTAATGAAGCCCTACCCTATGGTTCCAAAAGAGGAAACCATCAACACAAATATCTGCCATAGAAAGAGCATTTCGTTTGTAACAATAATTTTCATTGGACATTGACAAATATTTTAAAGGGGTAAATTCCACATTCTACCAGTTCGTAACTAAAAAAAGCCACCATTTTGAATTTTGATTTTTTTTTGGTATGTAATTTCTCAAAAAATAAACATAAAAGTCACAGTTTTACCCTCAAGTTGAGATCACAACAACTTGAATTTTGTACATACATGTCATATTAACTAGGATATGAACTTTTAAAACTAAATGTCACATTATGTTTTTTACATGATTTCCTGGTTTACCGATCAGGGAAATGTGAGTGACAAACCAGTGCATTTTGTGTTTTTTTGTCGAGCCTGCGACTTTTGTTGCAGAAAGCTCGACTTTGGGATGGTGATCTGGCGGCGGCTATAGCTAACTTTTTAAAAGCTTTATATTTTACAAGGTGGAAGACCTGGATGCTTCATACTTTGTATATAGATGCCTCTTGTTACGAAGTTTCTGTCAGTAACATGTCCAATGTCCTTGACCTCATTTTCAGGGTTCAGTGACTACTTGAAAAAAAATATATATTTGATATTTGCGTACCTTGCAAGGTTTTCATTCACGTCAAACAGTTTCCACTTGACCTCGACCTCATTTCATGGATCAGTGAACAAGGTTAAGTTTTGGTGGTCAAGTCCATATCTCGGATACGATAAGCAATAGGTCTAGTATATTCGGTGTATGGAAGGACTGTAAGGTGTACATGTCCAACTGACAGGTGTCATCTGACCTTGACCTCATTTTCATGGTTCAGTGGTTATAGTTAAGTTTTTGTGTTTTGGTCTGTTTTTCTTATACTGTATGCAATACACCTTATCGCTATTTGTCCGCCATTACTGAATATCACACAGGTTCCCGTAAAATTTTGACGTCATGAAACAAAAAAGCTGACACCACAATGAAAAAGTGATTGTTGTATGCATCAAAAGTTCAAGCGGCCGGGTCAACCGGGATTAGCCATAAGGTGTATAGGTCTACTATATTTGGTGTATGAAATGATTTTTAGGTGTGCATGTCTAGCTGGCAGGTGTCATCTGACCTTGTTCTCATTTTCATGGTTCAGTGGTCAAAGTTAAGTTTTTTGAGTTGTGGTCTTTTTTTCTAGTACTATATGCAAAAGGTCAACTATATTTGGTGTATGGAAATATTTTATGATCTATATGTCAGTCGTGCAGGTTTTATTTGACCTTGACCTCATTTTAACGGTTCATTGCTCAGTGTTAAGTCTTTCTGTTTTGGTTTGTTTTTCTTAAACTATCAGCAATAGGTTAACTATATTTGTTGTATGGAAGAATTGTTAGCTGTACATGTGTGCCTGGCATGGTTCATCTGACCTTGACCTCGTTTTCATGGTTCATTGGACAATGTTTATTTTTGATGCTGAGTCTTGATTTTTCAGAGCTTTATCATTTACAAGTTTAGGTTTTCAAAAATTATTAAAAATTATAAAGACTTTTACAAATGGCTTATAATTATACATGTAAAATATCTATAAAAAGAAAAAAAGGGGTTTGTGGACAAATTTTGTAAGATAAATAGATAAAACCAGATAATTCTGAAAAATCTATAAAAAATTCCAAAACAATGTGACAAGCAAACATCCTGATGTTGTCATTGATGGCATTAGCTTGAAACTAATAGTACAAATGTGTATGTCAATATAAAGCTAACCTTTAAAATAATATTAACTGCCTTTCTCATAAGTAGGTCAGATTTTTGTGTAGTATATATGTGATATTCTTCACTGATTTGTGTTAGATGTTACTTTAATTGTTGTATGTATGTTAAAAATTAAATTAAGATGTTAAACTTGTATTTAAACATTTTAAAGATTCATTTTTGTTTTGGTTGATTCCCAAAATATCACACTTATATAGACGTACAAGCATTTACTTTAAATAATAAATATTCATCCTAGCGTTTTTATATGACTGGTAGGTATTGTTTATATTTAACAGAAGATGTGATATTATTGTCAATTAAACAACTTTCCATAAGAGACCAAATCAGTCTCAGTGCATTTACGTATAGATACATCTTAAATTTGTAAGATGATCAAAAGCCTGATAAGAATTTTGACAAGGTTATTTAAATCAAATTAATAACATATACTCATAAACTTAAAATTTATGTTACGATTGAAAGCTTTTGGTTTATAAACATTTTACATGTATTAAAGTATTTGTAGTACAATCAGAGTACAAAATACTACCTTCAGCTATTTATTATTTCCTTTTAGAATACCTCAAGAAGTAGACATGGTATCTTGGTGCATGTATTTAAATCAGAGTACAAAATACTACCTGCAACTATTATAGATGCATTATTTCCCTTAAAAATGCCTCCAAAAGTAGTCATAATATCTGGGTACAGCGATCACATGACATGTCTTTCGGATTACTCTTACTTTGATCATCTCAGATTTGCCAAAATAGTAAACAAAACATTTGAAAAAATTGTCGTTCTGTAGTACAAATTTATAACACTCAACTGTGCAAGTTTTATCATACTAGAAAGTTGTTAGCCCTCTTAAATTTAATTGATGAATTCTGAGAAATATTTTATAAAATCAGTAAAATCTGGATTTCCTATAATATTTTTTTTGGCAAATGATAATAAGATGTTCTCCATCAGCAACAAATTATTTTTTGGAAAATTGCTTCAATAAAGGAGAGCAATGAAATCCAGGTGAGTGGTTATGTCTCCTGTTACTTTACAGGCTACATAAATTTTACAGACCCAATCACAAATTGGTTGACCGTAATGGACTAACCGTTTCACAGATGATATCGGATATGTTCCTTATGTTGTTACTACAATACCTTTTCCCTTTTCACTAATGTGACCTACCGAATTAGACTATTTCCAGATTTGTATTCACATAGGCAACACGACGGGTGCCACATGTGGAGCAGGATCTGCTTACCCTTCCGGAGCACCTGAGATCACCCCAAGTTCTTGGTGGGGGTCGTGTTGCTTAGTCTTTAGTTTTCTATGTTGTGTCTTCTGTACTATTGTTTTTCTGTTTGTCTTTTTATTTTTAGCCATGGAGTTGTAAGTTTATTTTCTATCAATGAGTTTGACTCGCCTTCTGGTATCTTTCGTCCCTCTTTTACTTGGAAGGTCATATAATATAAGGTGGTTATAAGTATAGCATTTAAATTTGAACTCGATCTGTATGAGTCTTTTTGTTCATAACAAATAATGGTGCTACATTTAATGGGTGAAGAGAAAAGATATATATTTATTACATGTAGTAGCAGATTTTGTTTTCATTATGAAATTAGGAAGATGTGGTATGATTGCTGATGAGACAACTATCTGCTAGAAATGTTAGCAACTATAAGATCACTGTATGGTCTTCAACAATGAGCAAATCACATATCTTTAGCTATTAACGAAGCTATTAAACACCCAGAAAAGAAATTGGAAAGCAATTCAATTGAGAAAACCAATGTTCTAATTTATGTCCATAACAACAAATAAAGAGAAATATTATATACAGTAAAAAAACCGACAACTGAATAACAGGCTCCTGACTTGAGACAGACACACAGAGAATGTGACAGGGTTAAATATGTTAGCTAGTACATTTTATTTCTGAACTACTTACAATGATGAAATCTAGCATTTAAGATTTCAGACTATCAATTATGTTTTTTCCTTGAACTACATATAACACTTGTATTTTTTTAATTTTTGACAGGAAATTTATGGGTATGCCAAGAACCAAGGGAAAGAAATCTTCATGTGGATTCTATATTTCTTGACAGTAGGTTTACTACGGTTATTTTTCTTCTGGTACCCACATCTGATGATAGCAGCCACACATGAGAAAAGTTTATTAAAACATGCAGTAGTTGTTGTGCTGAAGGTAAGATTTAATTTCTACAGATAAAACTGATTCTATACTATCTTGTAATGTATGGTTAATTAACAATGCCATGTAAAAAAAGGGGAAAAACGACAAAACAGTTATCTGCTATTTTCATTTGCACAAGACATGTTTTTTTGTGGTTTTAGTGAGTATGGGTGAAGCAGGATTTTCAGTGTTCAGCAAAGTACAAAATTCCTCAAGTCATATAATATAAAACTCATACCACATCTTTTATTAAAATTTGGCAAAACAACAAAATAAAATATCCATGAGATAGAAGATTTTCTTCAATCCATGAAAATTGGTAATCACAAATATAAATGAATCTACAGTAATCTTCAAGAGGTTTGGGTAGAGACCAACAGTTTGGGAAACAAACACATTTTATATAACTTTAGAGGCCATATTAGCCAAGGAGCTTAAGAGAGCAGTTCTAATTTGCTTACCATCAAATTTACTAGAGGAGTAATATATATGTTGGTCTTTTCTCGGAGACTGGTACTTTAACCTTAGAGCAAATCTGATGAAACCACAATGCATCAAACAAGGTTTTAGGTTTGTTTTTGTTACTCATCCTAAATATGTATCAAATATTTGCCACTGGACATTTAGCAAACAACACTCAACCATCAAATACTATTTTGTTGCTATCTAATAAATGTTAACTCCTACATGTATCCTTTTATTAAAATTATGAAAATGTATGTTTTAAATGTAAAAAAATTAAATTGAATAGGCTACATGACACTTTACAGCCTTAGTGCAATGCATTGAGGGTAAATTATAAGCGTGAACAAGATGTATCATTTGAGGTAAGTATTTCAGAGTCAAGTTTACATGTGGTCTTGTTAATTTTCTTCTATCTGTACATTTAAATTTCAGGTAAAATTTATTTATGTCAATATGTAATGTATATAAATTATAAGTTAGAAATACAACCTATATAAATAAATCCAGTCATGACCAGTTGTAAAACAATGCTTGTCTGAGTTTACAAATGAGATCAGACATTATCGCAATAAACCTTTTTATATCTTAACTACTTTATAAATGCAGGTTATATATTGTTTCAACATTATAAAGTGCAATAAAAACTTATTTCAACTTATAATCTAAGAGTTATTTAGCCCTAATGTTGACTTGCCATTGGCCAAAACGTAACATATTTTAAGCCCTAATATTACACCATTAAGCCATCACATGTACCTCCAATAGTTTATGCATGATTTTCCTTATAGTTTTAAGGTTGATCACAATTCAAAAATTATTTACAAATTGAACTGAATTTAGTGTGACCGATTGAATTCTTTTTTTTTAAGACCAACACCTCTTTATATGTGCTGGAATATATTTATTTGTATATATATAAAAAAAAAAAAAAATTGTTAAAAACCACAGAATTGATAGAGTACAACATAAAATGCATATAACTTAATTGCTTCTTTAGTCAAGCACCTAATGTTTAAAACCACAAATCACTTATAAAAAAGCAATAAATAATCTTGTACCATGACACTAATAAATAACATAATAACATGCTATTATTTAATTATTAATCCTCAATTAAAAGTGCATCCATCACTTAACACTTGACAATAGATATTGTTATTTCAGGATGTGGTTAGAAATTGACTTTCTGAGGTTGATCTGAATGAATATGTATTATTGCACCATACAACTGCATTAAATGGAAAGAAATACTATATTATATATGTGTATAAGTCAGGAATCTGATGTTCAGTTGTTAGACAATTGGTTTTCCCTTTTGAATGGTTTTACACTAGTCATTTTTCGGGCCCTTCATAGCTTGCTGTTTGGTGTGAGCCAAGTCTCCATGTTGAAGACCAAACTTTTACCTATAATGGTTTACTTTTACAAATTGTGTGGTTTGGATGGAGAGTTGTCTCATTGGCACTCGTACCACATCTTCTTATCTCAATGTAAGATTTTCATTAGAGATATAGATTGGCAACTAGGCTAAATCTCAAACTATCAAACAGCCTTCTTGATTTTTCATTGGTGACATAAAAGTCTTTATTAAAATATTATTTTCTAAAAAAAAATCAGAAATATATTTGAATAACTCCTTCAACAGACACAAATCCAAGATTTGATGTTGGGGAGTCCACTCATATTAGGAAGTCATTAAGATTCAGATATTTGTACATCTGTTCTACCAATGCCATTTTTCCTGATGTCAACCTTTGCTTTCATAGACATAGTTCATAAATCTTTATCTCAAAAACATTTTGTGAAAATTTTTTCAATGATTTTGGGAAAAATTATAAAAAATGATACAGAGAAAAAGTAAATAGAAGGAATAAATACGTCAGTATGATGCAAGAGCTACATGAATATATGGTCTCTTGATATTTCAATAGATTACATGGCCATTTAATGGAGTTGCAAATCTCTTGTATTATATTGTTCTGTTGAAAGAGGGACGAAAGATACCAGAGGGACAGTCAAAAACATAAATCGAAAATAAACTGACAACTCCATGCCTAAAAATGCAAAAGACAGACAGACAAACAATAGTACACATGACACAACATAGAAAACTAAAGAACCTTTGAATTTTATAATTCATATTCAGTTTTTTCACTTTAAAACAAAAATTGATATGAAAGATTAAACTAGAACAGGCAGCTTAAAATAAAATGAAATATTTATTTATACAGCTATTTTAAAAATATGAATTGTGTCATATTCAACATGTTTTAACTAAATTTGATTTTTTTATAGGACCAGTACAATCAATGGTTTGTGGCTAAGGTTAAATTGAAGGAGAGGAATGGACGGGATGTGTAAGTAATCAGTTACTGTGGATTCAGTATTATTTGATAAGATACCAATTTTTTATGGGTGCAGATGAACCTAAAATTTAAATGTTCAATACATTACAAATTTTTATCATGTTGTATGCAGAATTCTGCAAATTCTCGAAATCAAGGAAAAGGAAAGTTTCTGCAATCCATGAAAAATTTGTACCCACCAAAAATAAATATATCAACCACATACAGTACATAGCTTTTTGTCACGGACAAACTCTAAAATGGTTGACGATGATAGACTTTTTTAAAAGAGTTATGTCCCTTTGAAATATGAAATTTATGGAAAATGGACTCGTTATCACTATCACATGTACAATTCTTGCTAGATTTTTATATAACTTATACTATAAGTTACTATCAGCAATGTCTCGGATAAGTTTTATAATGGTAGTTGATCATTTTTTTTTAAACAAGTTATGCTCTTTGGAAATATTAAATAAGTGCAACACAGGGGACATTAAAAATTTGTTCTTTTATTTACATAGTGATCTAAGTACCCTTGCACTTTTTGAAATTGTTGAAAAAACATATTTCTTTTATTTTGCCACATTTTGAGTTTAATGTACATTACATCATTAGATTAATGCTAAAAATTAAAAAAAAACATAAATGAATTTTTACTGTTGATCTGGTTTGAAAAAAAACATTTAACCATAGTGACAACTTTGATAAGTTTATATATTCAAACCAAAAAAAAATGCAGATTTTACATAATCTATCTATCTGTCATTTCTATCATATTTACACCTACAACAAAAATAACATTTAATACTTTAACATACCGGTACATGCACTAATGAATACTTGTACTGAACAATGGTCTTTCCAATTGAATATAAAGGTAATGGTAAAAATTAATTGTTTACTAAATTGAAAACAAATTTAGAAAGACACTTGAAAGAGCAGGCAATTTTGTAAACCATCTATGCAGGAGATTTTATTGGTTGACTATGAAATTTCATTAAAATTGTCTCCAAATCTTGATAGAACTTTGATTTAAATTCAGGTTATATGTGAAAATCTGTAGTTACTACATATCTATGGATTCAAACTGGGGTCCATATTGCATTCACCTTGTCCATCTATTTGTCTGTCATTCCCTCTTTAAGTCCAACAAATATTGCTGTCTAATTTTTTTAGGTTCTGCTGAACATAATGAATTTATATTTTTTCAGCACTTTTGGGATCTGTTTGTTGGCCTTTATGTGTTGTTGACCATTATAGGATATTGTACCGACGTGTTGATCATATCCAATTTTTATAGGAGTTATGGGATTTGGACAATAATGTGTAAACATTACAAGACAATGTTAATAGGTTTTACTCCACCCAATCTATATTGTTTACAGATGTCAATCTTAATTACAATGCTTGAGCAAACTTTTATACACACAAAGCAAGCCGGCTTAACCAAAGTCTTAATCTACAAGCATCTAAGGAAATGAGCTGTAAATGGGGGTGAAATTTATTATTAAATGATTTCACTATATATTTGTTTCTTTACAGCCAAAACCCAGACAACCACCATGAGACCAAAATAGAAGGTATATCCTATAAGAAAGGACATTTACCAAATACACCACTTAAACAGGGAGATGTAGTAGTAAGTGTAAACAAATTTAGTACCATTATCGCCCCATTACAATATTATTCAATTTTCGCTATAAAAGTACAATTTTGTTGATTTGGTTTTGATATTTTTTAATTGAACATACAGGTCAACCTGCAATGCAGATCTTCTTTTAAATCCATTCACTTTTTAGAACCACATCATTTGAAAAATGCAGGAAAATCTCAGACAATAACATAAGTTTGTTAGTGTTTTATAATAATTTATTTTAAATTATATTTATGCTCTTATATACAGATATATAAATAAATATAAATAAGCTCATGTACACACTTTTTTAAACTAATTAATTTCATTTCAGTTGACCGAGGTAAAGTTAAAACACTATCCCTCATGAGCAAAGTTTTCTTTAAACAATATAATTTTATTTCAGTTGAACGAGGTAAAGTTAAAAACTAATGTCATTCAAACAACTGTCCTATAAAACGTGTTAGCTTGGGCATTCAGGATTTCTGGTTTATTTTTGCTAGATTGCTTTGAAGTCTTATTAGAATGTTTGAACAGTGTTGATCTGGTAATTAAAGAATTTGTACTATATTTTACATAAAATCTACAAAAAAAGAACAAAATTAACAAAAACCTCACCATAAATAAACTTTCAATTGTGTGCAAATTGAATAAATGCATTTATTTTTATTTGCAGTATTTTTAATGATAACATGAGATATATTTTGGATTCATTATTATTTTTGGAATACCAATTTTTTGTGGAATGTATGTGTTATGGTAAACCATAAATTTAAATGCTCAATGAGGTGTCAATTTTCTATAGACATATGTTTGCAGACTTTGGCCAATCCAAGATATCAAATATATATGTTGTGTACAAGATGTAAGTTTGTACAAATTATAATATATTCATATCTATACAAAATCTTTGTGAGGTCTTATAATGTTTTTATATCAATGCTCAGTATTAAACTGTATCACGAAGTTGTGAAAAATTGACAGAAATATGCGGAGCAAAAGACTGTGTGCTTATCCATTTTTGTTCAGGAGGTCATAAAAACTGATAACTTGTACAAAAATTCTGTACAAATTATAATTTGTACAAACCTACATCTTGTACACAACATATATATTTGATATCTTGGATTGGCCAAAGTCTGCAAACATATGTCTCTAAACAAGAAAATTGTTTTCTACAAAAGACCATGAATCCACAGTATTTAAGATATGGTACAGATAATTTAATCTCACTGTGACTTTAAACTTAATATGTGTGCAGCTTGTAGTGTTCGTGCTTTGTTGTGTTGGGCGAGATTTGACAATCGTGACAGGATTTTTACAATAATACGCATGGTTAATACTTTGTTTATCAGAGATTTTAGTAACGTTCTGCTATAGTTCTATAATTCAGGTAGCAATTTTCAAATGACCTCTAAAACAATTATACTGAATTCTTCCAAAGTTTCTAAGAAAATCTGTTGATGATTTTTAAATGAACTGCTTATATCTACAGTAAAACCTGTGAAACTAAACTCTTGTACCTGTCTTCTACAAAATCTTCATTCTCAATAGTGCCTTGATCATGGTTCCATCTACCGGTACACTGTTTCACTGTACATGTACTTCCTTTTAGATTATCAAATTGACGTTTTTTTTCAACCTTGAGTTAATGTATTTGAAATGCTTAAAGTTATTGCTTTGCTAATGCTTACTTCTTTTAAAGAGCTTGCTAAAATTGCTAAGTTCAAGATTCTTGTCTTGAATTTTTTTTTTTTTTTTTTTTTTGAAATCTAATTGATACATTGGCTGAATATAGGAAAAACAATGTAATAATCTCATGTTAATTAGTTGAAAGATTACTGTAGATATATTCTGGGGTTGTTATTTGTGGGATTTAAATGCATAAACTTTTTGTATATTGTAAAAGGAGTATGTTCGGTAATGCCCTAAAATGGCCCCCTTTTTTAGCTTAAATTTCAAATTCGGATTTATTAACAAATATCACAATAAACTATAGCTAATACAGTGACTAGATAGGAAATAAGCCATTTTGTTGAAAATTTTACGCTACTGCGTTTCATTATGATGTCACAAATTGTACTCATATTGATTTTCACGAAAAATCAATGAAAATGGGTAAATTTCCATAGATTATTGTACAGGAAACATAGAGCGCATACGTTGACAACAAAGATCTTTTAAAATAATGTTTGTGAAAACATTTAACATGTCTTATTTGAATATTAAGTTTGTCAATGCCTGCTCTCTATGTTTCCTGGTCCTTAATTTGGTTGAAATCCAGCTGATTTTGTCAAATTTCACGAAAGTCCCTTATCTTGACCTTTTTGGGATGTAATAATCCACGTGTTAGAATTAAACTTTGACAAAAACAGTTATGTTTAACTTTCTCACATGTCTTTAAGGTAAATTAGAATATTTATTGTCTTGGAACTATGAACTTTATAATTCAGGCCAAATACGGCCCTTACCGAACTTACTCCTTTGTGCATCTTCAACAAATTAGCAGATATATAAGTAAAAAAACCAAACTGCTCTGAAATTTACATTCTTGATATATGACTATATGAAGAAGTAATTTTTCCTTGTTCAAGGATAACATAGAAAATTTTAAAAAACAAAAAGTCGATGATAATTCTGGTTTATACAGGCCTGTATAAAGCAACACTAGGAATTTTTACAGGTACAGCCTTGACCTACTTTGACTCAATTGACAGTGACAATAAAAGAATAACAATGAAATATTGTATGCATGAAAAATTGCAGAAATTTTACAATTATATTAAGAATTTTTAAATGTTAATTCAATACCCTGAAGTACAAAAGTTTTAAATTGCAGTTTATCATTTTATTGATTTGTTTGACAATATTACATAAAAACTATCCAAGATTCTTTACATTTGATTGTGAACCATCTTACCTTCAATAACTTTGTCTTTGATACTGGAGTAAAATCAATTCTTGATATTTTTAATGAAAAATTTGTTAATTATTATAAAAAGTAACTAGTATTTTTGTGAATTTTTAACAAATAACATATTTTTTGTATTTTTCAGAGGGAGCAGAGTCTTGTTCGATTTTTTATCACAAAGAAAGTGAAATATGTGTGGAACACAAATTCTCAGGAATTTGAGAAGGCAAAGTTAGTTTGTACACAGTTTTTTTGCATTCAGTTTAATTAAGAGCGATTTGAAAAAACGACTTTACAAGACAATTTGGATTTACCATTTGGTAGTTCAAATTTATAATTTTTCTGCAGATTCAATGTAGATGGTATTAAGGTTTACCTCTTGTCCATCCATAACACCTGTATGTGCCAAAATTGGTTTCTGTTCTCTTACTTTAGTGTGCCTCAACAAAAATGTTATATAACTTATACACAATGCTTATTACCACAAAACTTCGATCAAAATCGAACTTGGGTGTCAATCATCACTATTCCTGCCCCTTTATAAGTTTATATGCAAACAGGGGCAATATCTGTGTCCCATGGATACACTTTCCATTTATTAGAGTTGTGTTCCTTAAAGACAATGAAGGGAAATGGTTGTATGCTATCTGCTGTTGTCTTTCTTAAGGTCACAAGTCCTTTTAATTGAGACATATGGATTGCAAGGTTGCCAGCCAAACCCCCAAGTTCCAAGGTTGTATTTGACCATGTTAAAGTCAAGCACATGAAATCTTTATAATATTTATATTTCATTTGAGTTCAAAACTAAATTATATAAGAGAAAGTGCCAGTTATACCATCTCTTAGCTTTAAACTGGAATAAGTAGACTTTAGATCTTTTAATGTTCTTTTTTCTCACAGGACCTCATTAAAATTTGTGCCTAGCTTTTTTATTTGGATATCTTTATCAGATTAAAATAGGGTGTTTTGAAACAATTATGTATAGTTTTATAAATACCCCTTCAAAATGTTTGTAATTTGACAACAACTATTTTGCATGACTGTCGTGTTTGGTAAATTATCTGCATTTCTATGATAATTAGGAACTTTTGATTGAACATGGATTTTTTTCTTATGTCTATTGTAACTCTCCACTTTTTATTTAACAGGGGATTAGACCATTCAACAAGATGCTCATACTTTCATGAAGCTTTGGGACTTAGTCACTTAGAACAATCTCAAAGGTAAAATCCTTGTAGTACAGTAATACACAATGCCCAATCAGATTAAAATACAGATCCTGTCAATGCTTTGCTTACAAAGATATACAAGCTAGCAGTTTAACCAATGAAACCTCTGTCTCTAAATATTTGAAGGTATATCTCATTACAATGAAACATGAAGACCCCAAAATATCATCAAAACAGAGAGTAGAATGATGAATTTTCAGATTTGTAAGTGAAGCTGTGACAAAGGATCTGTATTTTAATCAGATGGTACAATGGTTTCAGACCATGTATGAAGAACATTTTATTTTTGCATTTTAATCAGCATCTATGCATTTCAGATACAGTGGAAAATGATCAGCCTGGTATCTTTGATGTGTTATTTTTTTTCAAACAAAATATATATGAGACTGCATAATCAATCTTAGGTTAAAATGTAATCTTTAGGTACCACATAAAATGAAATATAAAATGAGAATGGAAACAGGGAATATTTCAAAGAGACAACAACCTGATTTTTGGACATACTTTATATCCTATTTTTATATTTTGCAGGAGAAATGTATATGGCAGTAATTCTATTCAAATCCATGTGACACCTATAATTACATTACTCTTCAAAGAGGTAAGATTTAAAAAAAACAACAAAACAGAAAAATTTCAAGGTCATCCAACATGAAATAACTTCAAGTTCATATATCATAACATTTAAACAATTTTGAGTTTAAATGTACTGTAATTTATATACATAGGGGAAAAAGTAATAACACAAATAAAATAAAGTAGATCAGTGCAATAAAATGCATTAGAATATATTACAACTTATGGCAATTTTTTTCTCTAAAAGATATTCATGTACCTGTAGTTATTGTTGCGTGGGAGGATTTAAAGCTTACAATTTTGTTAATGGATTTGTTGTATCATATACTTCAGACCCCATGTCTTTCTTTTCAAAGTTATTATATAAAATAAATTCAAAATCTGCAAAATATCATAGTTTGCGCTTTCCAGTAGATAAGATATGAATAAGATGTACATAAATAAGATAAGATAAAATGATCTCAGATAATTTGTTTAAATTACAAATTTCAAACAGTCTATGTTTTAACCTTCTAACATTTTTACATGTAAGTTGGTCCATCTTTGACCTTTTATTACATATCATATATCTGTCCCAGATAATATTTATGAATTTAAAGTGATTAAACCAGAATAGACCAGATTTCTCTTTTTTATGAATTAAATGCAAACATGCACAGAATTTTATGTGGTAATTTATATACAGTTGTAAAATGAAATTTATATTTATATTTATATACAAAGATATTTACGGTTACCTGTGTAGAAAGAATTATATATATACACAGTATGTTTATCATATCGTCTTTTAAAATGTCATAAAAAAAATTCACAATCATATATTTTATTTTAAGATCACCTATCCAGATAACTAGATCTTTATACACAATGTTTACAAATTTTGGAGGTATATAGGAATCCATTAGTCCTTGTATACATCCATCCATGCATCAAGGAGAGAGAATAAAATTGCAAAAGGGGGTATCGTCTTGTGAATTCCTACACAGTTTTATTTAATCATAGATAATTATTAATAAAACCTCTACTGAACAGTCAGAGCAGATGGGATAAAATTTTGTTCCTTAAATTGTTTTTTTTAAATTTTTTATTCAGATGTACCGGTATCTGAAAGTTCACTTTCTCATTTTAAAACTATACTTTGAAGATTGTCTTTATAAGAAACGTTTAAGGTCATTTAAACAAAATATGAACGAACTGTTTCTGTGTTGTATTTTTAAAGAGTTACTTGTTGCTGTCATAGTAGTTGGTTAGACTATGAAGTTCTATGATTGGTTTATTTTCATTATTACCTATTATTGTGGAATAAGGTAGTTGGTTAGAATATGAAGTTCTATGATTGGTTTATTTTCATTATTACCTATTATTGTGGAATAAGGTAGTTGGTTAGAATATGAAGTTCTATGATTGGTTTATTTTCATTATTACCTATTATTGTGGAATAAGGGAAAATTGTGGTTTGGTGGATAGTTGATTTTGTGGATTTGCCAAAGTCCACATAGAAGTCTTTAGAAAAATAATTTTTTTTGAACATTTAAGTTTGTGTTTCAACAGTACCTCTAAAATCCATGAAAATTAGTACCCCAAGATTAGTAATAATAACAGTTTTTGGTCCTCTGATTGTAAGAAACATTAGTACTGTAACTTAAAGCTTATGCACAAGGACATTTTTACCATTAAAAAATATATGCAAATATGTTATTGAATAATTTAAATTTTGTAGGTGTTGTCGCCATTCTACATTTTCCAGTTATTTAGTTGCTGTCTATGGTTCGCGGATGAATACTATTATTATGCCTCAGCTATTGTCCTCATGTCGGTCATATCCATAACAGTCACTGTTTATCAGACCAGACAGGTAAGTTTGAGGTCATTATTATCAGTCAAAGGGGAGAGGTGTTGAATTGTTGAGTAGCTCTGTATGGTACTCAATGAATACTATTATCATGTCTTTTAAATTACAAAGAAATTGCTTCTCTTAGGAATTTCATATAGGAATAGGAGTCTTATTTTACAGTGAGAAGGCTATAACTTTGTTATGCATTTTTACTTGTAGCTTCTTTATTTCTATTTGACAGAGATGTTCCTATTTCTTTTAACCATCTGAGTAAGATAGTCTGTTTAGAAAAAATTAAAACATTTAAATGTCTAACAAATAAGATCAAGAATCAAGTACTCTCTTAACTTAAGTGAAGACTGTAAGATGTGTGTATCTTACTTAAATGATTCTTTGATAATGTGACACAAATGTTGTAATATCATGCACATCTTGCTCAGTAATGTAATCTTCATTCTAAAAGTGAATGCAGTATTCAATCAATATATTATTCTTGTTTTCAGATGCAAAGAGCTTTGAGAAACACCATTCATTCCTCCAGTATAGTTACTGTTTGTAGAGGAGGTGATGGTGAGTATATTGTTGATGCTACTTTAACCCTTTCCCTTTCATGCATTTTAGACCTTTACTTATCGAAAATACATTATCGAAGTTTAAATGAATACATAATTCGCATCAATGGTCATTCACATGCCATGTTGGGGTCAAATGAAAGATAATTGGTAAAATATTTCAAAAAATTAAGTTTGACGATAATTCGTCATTTTTTGGTCACGTGGTATATTTCCAAATGTCACGTGACTGTTGGAGAAAAAGTGAAAAAATACGAAATCCTTGGGCAAAAAGTCGTGCAGAGACATATTGGTGGGCTAATAGGGTCAGGTTTTGATGGAAACACAATGCCTCGAGTCTGTTGAAGCCATATAAGTTATCATAGTGGTATAAATAGACGCATAACGTGCTATAGGCCTTGAAATATCGATGTCCGTAACATTCAAAATAATTGATTTTAGACGCTCTTTTTGTCCGATTTCAAACTTGGACCCCAGTTATTTGTCTAATTCGTTTTCAATCAATCAGCAACCTTAACTTTGTTTTTACAAGGGAAAATTCATTGAAGTACCAATGCTAGCTCGATCTGGGACACCCTTGACCGAGCCCGATGGAGCAAAGGGGGTAAAAAAAGGGGGGGGGCAATTTTTGCACACACATTCTTTAAAAAAAAATATTCGTAGGTTTTCTTTTTGAAATTGAAAGTAAAGTTAAGTTAAGTTACATTTAATATAGGAAATTGTTTTTCTAACTCCGGCAGTGAGATTCGAACTCTCAATCTTAGCGCCTTGAGATAGACCAGCGTACCCCTGCGCCACTGACATTGTAATGAATTTATCGAAATTTAAGTACTTAAGTCTACTACTACAAAAGAAATGAAAAAAAAAAATATATAAAGATTCTCACACAGTTTGTTTTCTTTTTGGAATTATGTGTTCAGATGATAATTTGTTGTTGCCAAATGCATGATTTTTACGCAAATCTAGGAGGAATCCACTCTTTAAACTGTCATTTTTTCATTGAAATATACATGTTTCTTCATTCAAACAAAAGTGTTTTCAACTTTAGTATACCGCAACACTTACGAAACCATGTTTTGTTACATCTATTTCAACTTTGTCAAAAAAATTCAGAATATTTTAGCGGTTTTTGTCTCTTTTCTCATAATATCTTTAAGAAATGACTTCAGATTTTAAGCGTAATTCAAGTTTGTGATTGCGCTGCTACACTAAAAATTACATTTGCAACTAGTGTACAAGTTAGAACTATTAGTTTAATACTATTCTTCAAAAACTCACTGCACAGTTATTGAAAAAAGACATAAATCCTCTTAAAAGAGCAGTTTTCTTTGCACTTCTATTTGAGAACATTCCTCAAAATTCGAAGAAAAATAAATGGTTTTTACAGAAAAATTACACATCAGTAAGGGGCGACTTGTTTATTAACTAATAATGATAGAGGTTTGATGCACATTAAATCGCATTGCTGGTTATCTGAGGATTAATTTGAGCCCTTAACCACATCTGTACGTCAGCAAATGGCGATTAAACATGTTTAAATGTCCCCAAAAAATCTTGAAATTGGTTTCACCGGTAAGCTGTACCGGTGTGAAAGGGAGAGGGTTAAAGTTCCATCTGACAAATGTGGCCAAGCTCACACCTAGTACAATGATGAATCCATCCATCACTTGCTCTAATCTAATATTGAAAATGTGCAAAAGTTAGATTTCAATTTGGATGAACTACAATTCCTTGAATACAACATCTTCTAAATCTTATTGATTTGTGGTGCTTATAGTTTGTTGAGAAATGTCTTTGAACTTAAAAAATGTTTATAATATGGAATATAGGAATGAACAAGAGAAGAATATATTATATATTAATAAGGTAAATTATTTAAGTTGATTGAGCAGAATGATAGCAGGATTGTCTTCCTTTTCCTTGTTTTTATTCCAGTCAGTAACATAAGATTTTGAACTCATCATCCCCTTCATTTTACTAGGATGGTGACTGAGTCACTTAATACAATGACATTCTTTATTTTTATACCCCCGCTTTAAAAAAGGGGGGGTATACTGTTTTACCTCTGTCTGTCAGTCCGTCCGTCCATCAGTCCGTCCATCAGTCAGTCAGTCCGTCCCATGAAACTTTCGTCACATTTTTCTCAGGAACTACACATCCACCCTTTCTGTAATTTGGTATCAACATTTATATATGTCAGCCACACCGTGTGATCCTTTTTTAGATTCATCACTTGACAACTTCCTGTTTACCGAACACTTGTCTGATTTTACACATTGATAGCCAAGTTGAAAATTTTCGTCACATTTTTCTCAGGAACTACAATACAAGGATTTCTGAAATTTGGTTTCAGGATTTATATTAGTCAGCTATACCGTGTGATGCGTTTTAAGATTCATCACTCGACAACTTCCTGTTTACCAAACACTTGTATGATTTTACACATGATAGCCAAGTTGAAAATTTTCGTCACATTTTTCTCAGGAACTACAATACAAGGATTTCTGAAATTTGGTTTCAGGATTTATATAAGTCAGCTATACCGTGTGATGCGTTTTCAGATTCATCACTCGACTACTTCCTGTTTACCGAACACTTGTATGATTTTACACATGATAACCAAGTTAAAAATGTTCGTCACATTTTTCTCAGAAACTACAATACAAGGATTTCTGAAATTTGGTTTCAGGATTTTTATAAGTCAGCTATACCGCGTGATGCGTTTTCAGATTCATCACTCGACAACTTCCTGTTTACCGAACACTTGCATATTTTTACACTATTAATATTATCCACTTGCGGCGGGGGTATCATCAGTGAGCAGTAGCTCGCAGTTTCACTTGTTATATCAGATTGAGCTTTGGGGATTTCTCAAGAGCAAAAAAAACATGTTTTTTTTTATTGAATGGATACATCCATAATTGGAAAAACAGGGAAATGAATCCCTGCTTGAGATGGATGGTTTAAAAAAATAAAAATGTTGGTAGTGGAAAATATGTTTGATTTCTATTTGGAAAGTTTTTATATTTTCTATATTCTGCATCTAAAACAATTTAGATAAAAACTGTACATTTTTTGCAGAATATATTGAAATCTCCTCTGAAGATCTGGTCCCTGGTGATGTTATAGAAATACCTAGATATGGGTGTATCATGCAATGTGATGCTGTATTAGTGGCTGGGAATTGTATTGTCAATGAAAGTATGCTGACAGGTAGGAATTGTTACAGGGTCCTAATGTTTACTGAGAGTGAAGAGTTATCAATATTTCTAATAGAAAGAGAGAGGCCGAAGATACCAAAGAGATTAATCAAACTCATTAAATGAAATTACAATAACTTGGCAAAAACAAAACACCACCAAAAGACAAACAAAAACGATCATAGAAACTAAAGACTGAGCAACACCAACCCCACTAACACCGGGTTACCTCAGTACTTCAGAAGGGTAAACAAATATTAATATTGTTATTAATAAAAACATGTTTTTGCGCCTGTCCCAAGTCAGGAGCCTCTGGCCTTTGTTAGTCTTGTATTATTTTAATTTTAGTTTCTTGTGTACAATTTGGAAATTAGTATGGCGTTCATTATCACTGAACTATTATATATTTGTTTAGGGGCCAGCTGAAGGACGCCTCTGGGTGCGGGAATTTTTCGCTACATTGAAGACCTGTTGGTGACCTTCTGCTGTTGTTTTTTTTCTATGGTCGGGTTGTTGTCTCTTTAGCACATTCCCCATTTCCATTCTCAATTTTATGTTTCACACATTAAAGCTTCTTCTTTGTGGAGCTAATTTCTATAAAACCCAAAATGACTGTGCAGTAAGGTTGGCTTTTGACTGCAAAATAAAAGAAACCACATGTATACAGTATTGTTGATGTTAGTTCTAAATTTTTAAGATTTTTGGATTCCCTGAGAAGATCGTTTTTTCATA
The DNA here is from genome assembly GCF_965363235.1 of Mytilus galloprovincialis. Classification (NCBI taxonomy): domain Eukaryota; kingdom Metazoa; phylum Mollusca; class Bivalvia; order Mytilida; family Mytilidae; genus Mytilus; species Mytilus galloprovincialis. Next base: position 37,036,185 of record NC_134850.1, on the reverse strand, counting down.
TTTAGATGCATACCTCAATAAAATGATAAAATGTTTTTTGAAATTTTTACAGGTGAAAGTGTTCCAGTTACAAAGACACCATTACCAAATCCTAAAATGTCTAAATCTCAAGAAGATATTTTTTTCCAAATTAAGGAACATTCCCGTCATGTTTTGTTTTGTGGAACTCATATCATCCAGACTCGTTACTATGGAACCCACAAAGTTAGAGCTGTTGTCTTGAGAACAGGTATATGGCATTTTTTGAATTTTATAATCCTCCATGGGCATCATCAGATGGAATGATGTCTAGTTATAAAAACATTTTCACTGTGAACTAATTTGTCTAAATGAGGGGGGATAGGACCTTTATCGGGACTCCGGGATTGGGTGTTTTTAAGCTCGGGATTTCGGGATTGACCCTTTCGGGATCCAGGAATCCTTTTTTTCGGATTTCAGGATGTCGGGATTTGCTTTATTTAAATTCGGGACTTCGGGATTTCGTTTTTTCAAGTCCGGGATTTCGGGATCAAGACCCCTCCTATCCCCCCTCCTAAATGCCTTATGTCATACATTTTACATATCTTCTTTACCTTCTGTCATACTGATATAATCAATTGAATTTTTATTATGAATTAAAAAGATTTAAAAAAATGTCAGTTATGCAAAGAGTTGATCTAAAAATGAATTGGGAGAAAATTTGAATTCAATTACTTATGTTTACCTTTATTGGACTGATAATAAATTTTAATTTTCTTGAGTTATCTCCCTGTATTATATTCCAGTTATTATTTTGTTGTTGTTCTTGGTATGCTGACGGATTACTGAAATACATATAATAACTTAGTTTAAAAAGACTTATTTAGGGCACCATTTTTTTGTATATATAATTTTTAATCAAAATCTTTATCCCTTAAGAGGTTCCTGCTTATATAAAAAAAAAACGAAACTGCTTCATCACATGGTTACTTATGGCTTAAAATAATAAAAAACCTGCTTTCAGATCATATTTACAGTTATATAAATATTTGATAAAAATGATTACTGTGGATTCGTTATTATTCGTTGGATACATATTTTCGTGGATTTTGTGTTTACAGATAAACCACAAAACCAGATGTTCAACGAGTTACAAATTGTCCTATTGATTATATGCAGACTTCTCAAAACCACAAAATTATAAATCCACGAAAATGCAAGTTTTCCTCAACCCATGAAAATTGGTACCAAGGAAAATAAATGAATCCATAGTAATGTGAATATTCATTTCTTATTAGGTTTTACAACAGCCAAAGGAGAACTTGTAAGATCCATCATGTATCCTAAACCAGTAGACTTCAAGTTTAACAGAGATACATATATATTTGTTGGAGCACTGGCAGCCATTGCTGGTATAGGATTTATCTATACTATTGTATTGATGGTAAGATATCCATAGAGTTGAGTGACAAATTTATATAAGTGGCTGATCCAGAAATTTTCATAAGTGGCCTGTGGGCCCACTGACTGCCTAAGGTGGGGCTCACTCCAGTCATGCTTCAGTGATTCCCTATATAATTAACCAATATTTTCCCACAAAATGAGGGGCCCAGGCTCCCTGCCCCCTAAATCAGCCTCTGTTTATATAACAATTGCTCAAGTGTAATCGTGTATCACTATGATGTCATGTTGAAATTGACATATTTGACCAAATGTGGTCATTTTGAACACAGTTTTTGGACAAAAAAGAAATGTGTAACAACTTTACTCAAAAAGATATTAACATACTTTAGCTAACATCTTTATAAGATACACTATGTAGCAAAATGTCTTTTTGGTTAAAGATTATGTTTGTATCTTAATGGTAGTGACAAAATCTTAAATTGAGGCTATTTTGGTTAAAGATTATGTTTGTATCTTAATGGTAGTGACAAAATCTTAAATTGAGGCTATTTTGGTTAAAGATTATGTTTGTATCTTAATGGTAGTGACAAAATCTTAAATTGAGGCTATTTTGGTAGTTTTTGCAGTGTTCTGCTAGATTTAAGAAGTTTGATATATAAGACTTGCAAATATGTTAAACAAAATTCAATATTAAGAATAAATGTACTGATATTTGTCAGATTAATGTCTAATGAACTTCTGTTATTTGATAGATTATAAAACTTCAATTCAAGATGCCAAAAAAGTTCAATATCTTTTGGTAAGATGTTTTTAATTTTTTTTTACATATCTCTTACAGACAGTAAAAGTTATGGCTAAGTTTTTTATTTCATCTGTATTTTTTACATTCAGGTACAAGCAGGAGAACATCCATCAGACATTATAATTCGTTCCCTTGACCTGATAACAATAGCAGTGCCACCTGCTTTGCCAGCAGCACTCACCATTGGGATTGTGTTTGCTCAGTACAGATTGAAGAAACAACTGGTATACTGCATTAGTCCTAGAAGTATCAATGTCAGTGGCAGTATTAATACTTTCTGTTTTGACAAGGTGAGTTGGTGTTTAGTGTTGCTTGCAAGTTTTCTTGAGATTACAAAGATCCATGATTTGAAACATTTTGATTATGTTGCTAAAAATGAAAAAAATCTTCAATGAATAGCACCGAATAAAAGTTTACCTACTTGTCATTTTTAACCTGAACATTGCTAATTGTTGACAATAAAAATGTGGTGGCATTAAATTTCAAGAATTCAATAGATATGAAAAAAAGTTATACAATTGTCTCCCTTCCAACCAAATCACCATCTTACAATAAAGTCTTATCCAAAGGCTAGTACTGCTTGAACCGGGAAATTCTAAAATAATTTATTTGTTGTAAGTGCTTTTATAGAAAAGCATGTTTTTGCTGTTGTAAAGTTTCCTGTTTTTTATGTGTCCAATAAGTCTTTGCAAAACTACTACTATTCAGTAGCAATTTCTCAGATTATTTGCATATTTCAGGGTTTTTATTGTATGCTTTAACTTTGAAATGTCTAAATTTGTGGAATATTTGCATTACATTATGTATAACGTTATGTTTTTTTAAACTGCAAAACCCATAAAGTTGATACCACATTTCTTATAGTATATTTCCTAGAGATTGAATTAGAAAGAACTTTTTTCAGACTGGTACCCTCACAGAAGATGGTTTGGATATGCATAGTGTTGTTCCAGTGGAAAATGACAAGTAAGTCACTTTAGTGTTAACATTGAAAAGATATAGTATTCATTTTAATTCATTAATCTGTAACATGAATTTTGATTTATAAAGAGAAAAAGGGGAGACAACTATCTATATACTCTCTTTAATGAACAAATTTGAATTAAGAGTTATTGCTGCTTACATTTCTCTGAGAAAGCAATTCTATGGTTAGTAAAATTTGACAGAATTTATATATTAAACTACAAAACTCAGAAGAAAATCTTTTCACAATTACATCTTAAAGGAGAAGGTTCACGAAGGGTTAAAATTGGCCCTGATTTTTTTATGTTTTTTAAATTGGGGCAAAAAATTACAAATGTCACATAGAAATACTTGTGATAATACTACTAAGACAAAAATAGTTTTTTCTGGCACTTTCCATTACTATTTATGAAGCAATGACCCCTTCAATGAGTACAATTTGTATTAAAAGGTCAATTTTGGTACTTTTTGTCCATAACTTTAATTGTTTTTGGCATAATTAACCTTGGCCTCCATCTACGATCCAAAAAGTGTTTATATTGATGAAATCTATATCAAAATTGGAATCTTTTGGTTACAACACATTCTGGATCGTAGGTGGCGGCCAATGTGTTTCAAAAGCTTTTAGGTCTGAAAAATGCACAAAATCATCATATTTTGACAAAATGTCCAAAATAGGCTTACTTTGGCGAATATCTTGTAGTTTTATGAAAAGAACTGATATATTTAGCATTTATACTTTTGAAATAGACCCATTTACGAACTAAATTGAGACCTTTTTGGTGTTTTATGATAAAATTTATATTTTAGGCCATTTTGTGCCATTAGTGAACCTTGTCCTTTTATGTTTATTCTGTCTATTCTTCCAATACAGTTTGGACAAGGAGTACACTGACTTAAGTAAAGTAGACAATGACAGTTTTATATCTGCCATGGCAACCTGCCATTCTTTGACTCGGATAGAGGGTGTTCTAAGTGGTGACCCATTAGATCTGATCATGTTTGAAGCTACAGGATGGGAACTTATCGAGGAAGGGGAAGACTCATCCAAGTTTGACATGATTACACCAACTATAGTCAGGCCAAAATCTGATGAATCAAGATCCTTTGACCAACACTTTAAGGTAAAGATTTTCAGACACAGGAAAAAGTACAAGTTCTCCAAAACTGCTAAATATGCCATTTATTTAATATTCATTTTTTTCAAAGTCTTATTATAGTAATGCCATGAAAGAAATTTCATGCATATTGGAGTTTGTGTATTTGCCAAAGTCTACATAGTAGAAAATAGAAAATTTATACTTTTTTTAATCTTTTTAATCTGTGGTTCACGAACACATACATTAGCTCACAATAATTGGATCCCCTTGAAAAATGATGAATCCACAGTATAACTTTGTTTTATGAAGCTAAATATAAGGGCAAGGTTTCTCATTGTTTCATTCATTTATTTACAGCCATTACAGAAAGAGATTGGAATTATTCGTCAGTTTACATTCTCCTCCAGCCTACAAAGAATGTCTGTGATAGTGAGAATGTTAGGATCACAACATTTTGATCTGTTTGCCAAGGGAGCCCCAGAGAAAATAATTCAACTGTCTAAACCTGATACAGGTTAGTCAACTTACTTTAGTTGGAATGGGGAAGCCTATTTTTTCAAGTCATTTGTATTTACAGGGAAGGCTCCTTAATAAATGAATATATAATTTGAGTTTGAAAACAAAGGAAAGTCTCACTTTTATTGCTATTTCTTAACTGGTTCAATTTCTTTTTAAGCCCCATTTATGGGCATTATGTTTTCTGGTCTGTGCATCCGTATGTCCATCTTCAGGTTAAAGTTTTTGGTCAAGGTAGTTTTTGATGAAGTTGAAGTTTCCCCCATTTTTTACGGTCCACTAAACATAGAAAATGAAACTGCCGATGGGGCATCCATGTACTATGGACACATTTTTGTTTTTTTCTGACCGTTTGTATACTTTATAATTCTTATCTTTAAGTTAAGTGCTGCATAAAATGGACTTGTATCAAACATTGAGAATGGAAATCGGGAATGTGTCAAAGAGACAACAACAACAACCTGACCAAAGGGCATAAAACAGCCGAAGACCACCAATGGGTCTTCAACACAGTGAGGAAATGCCTCATCTGGAGGGCAGGCTTCAGCTGGACCCTAAACAACCTGTTTAATAGTTCATTGAAAATGGACTTCACACTAAACTCCAAAATATATAAATGAACTTAAGGTGGCTCGGGCCTATTAAAAGTTTCTATCAGAAGTTCCGTATTTTTTGTTATTTTATTCTTTACAGAAAGTGAATAAAATTGGTTGAAAAAAAAATAGGGGGTCACGGACCATTTAAACTCAAAATTTTTCTTTTAAACAGGTATGTAAAAGGGACTATTTTTCAATGAAATGAAAGGGAAATTGAAGTGTTGACATATTTTTATTGGAATATCAAAAAAACGTTCTATGACACTTAGTCCAAAACTGTAATATAAAAAGCTGAAATATAGCTTCAAAGAATGAGCAAATAAAAAACATAGGTCACCGATAAGGGAAAAAAATATTTTGCCTTAAAACCCAAATTTTAGCGGTAAAATGGTGAAATTGGGTAAAATGTCATTTTGGGCCTTGCAAAGATACACATAATAACAATTATATTTTTAGTGACATAACTACAATGATTTAACATTTCTAATCAATCAAAATATTAAAAAAAATTTCGAATTTATGACACAAACTTTTCGTGTGCATTGTAATTCATGCATGAAATTATGCGCAGTCGAATAGTCCTGATCCACCATAAATTAAAAAAGACCACAAAACAAACAAAGGCCAGAGGCTCCTGACTTGTGACAGGCGCCAAAATGGGGCAGGGTTAAAAATGATTTCTGAGATCTCAACCCTCCCCTATGCCTCTAGCCAATGAAGAATAATTTGAATTGGCATACATATTTTCAGAATTCCATATTTAGAAGCTAATGCATGGTACAAATGTATTGACAACACATATTTTTATATGAACCATATATATTTCAGTTCCTAATGACTACCATGACAAATTGATGAAGTATACACAGCATGGGTACAGAGTTCTGGCCCTTGCATGGAGACAGTTGCCAGCTAAGCTTAAATATACTAAAATTCAAAGAATTCAAAGGTAATTCTTCTTGAATAGTTGTTGCCAATTGTATTTTTATTTGAAATTCTGGTTTTCTACATATGAATAAAAGGATATGACGTGTCATGAAAAAGCAACTAAAAAACATCATAGAGTAATATGAATATGTCGATACCATATTCAAGTTATACTATGTTTAAAGTATAAACAAATAGTGATGAAGTTAAACAGATTTTAGCAAAAATCTGCCTTTAAATCAAAATTACTGAAAGAACATAACTTTAATCAATTGTTTAATAAATAGAAACCTTTTACAGTTAATTTTATATGTAAATTTTGACCAATGTTATACCACAGTTTAAAAAGCAATTTTGAAAACTTCAATTAACAGGGAACAAGTTGAAAAGGGATTAACCTTTCTGGGATTTTTGGTAACAGAAAACAGGGTAAAGCCTGAAACTACACCTGTTATAACACAGCTAAGGCAGGCTAATATTAGAACTGTTATGGTTACAGGTAAGTTAATTGACTTATAATCGGCAAGGAATGTACATAGTTGCTTACCATTACAAAAGCCAATTTTAGTACAACAAATTTTGAGAAAAATTAACATTTGTAAATGTTGTTAGACATTGTTCTTTGCTGTCTCTTTTCATAGATTTGTTACATTGGTTGAATTAATTTTAGAAGAGAATACTGCACTACTGAGATCTACTTGACAATGTAGAGATTTAATAAGTCAGGGGCGGATGCAGGAATTTTCGAAAGGGGGGGGTGCTAACCCAGGGCACACAGGGCAAAAGGGGGGGGGGGGGGGGGGGGGTGCAAAACATATGTCCCGATACAAATGCATTGATCGGCAAAAATAAAGGGGGGTGCGCACCCCCGGAACCCCCCCCCTGGATCCGCCACTGTAAGTCGCTAATATTTACCTTAATTTCAGAGTTATGGGACTTTATTCATAGACAACAGACATTTTGTCATATTGTACAATTTTAACTTTGTTTTGATATATTTTCTACTGAAATTTTATCGGGAGGGGAAAAATTGTTATGAATGATGACATTTACACCTTATTTATAGGAGACAACATGTTAACAGCTTTAAGTGTTGCTAGGGAGATTGGTATGGTTCCTCCCAAAGAGAAGATTGTGTTAGTTCAAGGTTATCCAGAATCAGGCAAAGTTGAAGCTTATATAGAGTTTGTTTATGCAGAGGAATACAAACAGGAGATGTCTAAAACAGGATCTGCTTCTATAGAGGTATAAATGATGGCTTTATGAATACCTCCAATCTGTAGAAGTATAAATGATTGCTTTATGAATACCTCCAATCCATAGAGGTATAAATGATTGCTTTATAAAAACCTCCAATCCATAGAGGTATAAATGATTGCTTTATGAATACCTCCAATCCATAAAGGTATAAATGATGGCTTTATGAATACCTCCAATCTATAGAGGTATAAATGATGGATTTATGAATACCTCCAATCTATAGAGGTATAAATGATGGCTTTATGAATACCTCCAATCCATAGAGGTATAAATGATTGCTTTATGAATACCTCCAATCCATAGAGGTATAAATGATTGCTTTATGAATACCTCCAATCCATAAAGATATAAATGATGGCTTTATGAATACCTCCAATCCATAGAGGTATAAATGATTGCTTTATGAATACCTCCAATCCATAGAGGTATAAATGATTGGTTTATGAATACCTCCAATCCATAGAGGTATAAATGATTGCTTTATGAATACCTCCAATCCATAGAGGTATAAATGATTGGTTTATGAATACCTCCAATCCATAGAGGTATACATGATGGCTTTATGAATACCTCCAATCTATAGAGGTATAAATGATGGCTTTATGAATACCTCCAATCCATAGAGGTATAAATGATTGCTTTATGAATACCTCCAATCCATAGAGGTATAAATGATGGCTTTATGAATACCTCCAATCCATAGAGGTATAAATGATGGCTTTATGAATACCTCCAATCCATAGTATAAATGATGGCTTTATGAATACCTCCAATTCATAGAGGTATAAATGATGGCTTTATGAATACCTCCAATCCATAGAGGTATAAATGATGGCTTTATGAATACCTCCAATCCATAGAGGTATAAATGATGGCTTTATGAATACCTCCAATTCATAGAGGTATAAATGATGGCTTTATGAATACCTCCAATCTATAGAGATATAAATGATGGCTTTAAAATGCCTCTAAAGAGTTATAAATGATTGGTTTAAAATTATTTTGGCTATGCTGGTGTTTTCCGAATTAATAGGATAAGACATGTGTCTACTGAAAAATATGAAAAGTAATGATGTGTGTAATTAAGGAAAGAGGAATAGTAGTAACAACAAAGTAAAAATTACTTTCAATTTTTAAATAATTTTTCATATTTTACCATCACCCTCCAATGCTCTTAAATTTTTTTTCTAAAATATTTAATAAATGCAATTTTCCAAAGATAACTATAATTTTCTCTTTAGCATTCTTTTCAACATAAGTTTTTTTTTTTAGACATTTTCTTAATTTTGCACTAAAAAAGAGCGCAATAACTTGGTAATTTTTTTAAATGTAAACCATAAACAGGGGTACAGGTCAATCTGGGAGGATTTTTTTTATCTACTTTATATGAATAGGTGGGTAGATATTTCTGGTAATTTTTCATGGGTCACTTTATATTAGATTTTTTTTTAATTAAAATCATTCTATTGTTATGTGATGGCAAATGGTTCATCCACGAAAAAATCAATGCATTAGTAAACAAGGAAATCTGGTTCTGAATAATTAAGTTTTATCCATTTCAATTTTAAACAAAGAAATCTGGTATGAATTAGTGTATTTAAAAGTCCATTCATTCTCATAATTTTCAAACAGTGGAATATGGAATAACCATTAACCTGATGTGGAAAAGTCTATTCTAAAAGTCCTTTCCATTTTAATATGGAATAAGTCTATTTAAAAGATTTTCAAACAGTGAAATAGCTTATCTGAAACTCCATTTCATTTTAATATGGAATAGTCTATTTAAAAGATCAATATTCCATTTTCAAACATTGAGACCTGATGAAATAGCTAAAGATTATTATAAATATCATATGGAATAATCTATTTAAAAGACCATTCCATTTTTAAACAGGGAAACTTGAATTGAAATAGCTTATATAAAAGTCCTTTCCATTTTCATATGGAATGGTCTATTTAAAAGATTTTCAAACAGTAAAATAGCTTATTTAAAAGTCCATTCCATTTTCATATGGAATAGTCTATTTGAAAAACCATTCCATTTTCAAACAGTGAAACCTGATGTGAAATAGCTAAAGACCATTCCATTTTCATATGGAATAGCCTATAGCAAAATGGAATAGCCTATTCAAAAGACCATTCCATTTGTATATGGAATAGTTCATTTAAAAGACCATCCCATTTTTAAACAGGAAAATCTGGTTAGGGATAGTCCATTCCTAAAATAGTTGAGTGAGACTTAACTTACTAAATCTGAAGAATGTTAAGAACTGAGTAATTGTTGAAGATCACTGCATACAAAACCAATTCATAAGTTAAAAGAAATCAAAAGAATTTTATTCACAAGCTGATTTACAATTCACTATCAATATGTTAGTGAACAAATCTTGATGATAACTCTTGTGCAGAAAACTTTTAAAATCCAGAATTATGTTTACCAGTGAATTATATTTGTAACTGTTTACTGAAAAATCTGAAAATATCAACTATATATCTCAATTAAACTTCAAGGAGTTTTGCCATTTTTCATAATTGTATATGATAATGTATCGCTGAAAGAAGAGACTAAATAGATGTGACTTTTTAGAAGTTAATTCTGACTCACTAAAATATATAATATGAAGATGAAGAAGCAACCTTGAAATCTTAATTGACACTGTTTAGTCTTTTGATTAAAATATATGTAGTTTTATTCTAAGTATTACAGCAGAAATTATGTTGTTGACCTTTTTGTTCATGTATATATATAATGATTAGTATGTTTTCTCAAAGAGTGGAAGGTTTTTCAGAATTAATGTCCTTACAAATTATGATTTCATATGAACAAATACTTTCACAAAGAAACATATTTTGTCTTGCAGTAGATGTTCCTATATAATATTAGTTCCAAATGGCAGAAATATTATGGAATATATTTTTTGCACTGAATGATAGTATAAAATGTTTGTTCTAATTGGAACAAATAATATATTATTGTAAATAACAAAGTTTTCAGTGGAATTTCTGTGAGGAGTAACAATGTTACGCTGAAAATTTCACCAGACGTTAGGTCATATTTTTATTTATGTCTTATGAAAGTTGTGTTTTAGATAGAAACCCAAAGCCATGTTGGATAAGTATTCCTTTTGATTCCCCTTTTATTTATAAAAAAAAATCATAGACATACTTATAAAGAAAGGGGGTGGGGTAGATCAAAAGGAAGTCAATTGCCAAAGTAATCTGTTTGGAGGTGCAACGCTCAACTACATCATGTAAATTTTTCTAATTCTGTACTGTGAATTGTCATTACAGGAAGTTGCAGTTGACATTTTATCCAGGGATGATGGGAATAATTTCCATTTTGCTATTGATGGCCGATCTTGGTCAGTAGTAAGGACACACTTCGATGATCTCCTTCAAAAGGTTGGTGAAAATTTCTTTGAAAAAATTAGTTATGTCCCCTTACCTACATGTTTGTACAAACCATTTGGCATGAGATTCTGTAGTTTAAGATGAATGTAGATCAAGATAGCTATTGCTAAAAATGAAAGCAAGAAATAATATTGTAGTGATTTCCCTGAACAGTATTTCCTAGATTTTAGCATTTGTATTTATATTGCAGTTATGTGTAAGGGGAACAGTATTTGCTAGATTTTCACCAGAACAAAAGGGACAGTTAATAGAGACATTACAAGAATTAGGGTAAGTTTTTGAGTAAAGAAAATATGTGGTAATTTTATCATGTGATGAAAAAGCTTAAGGGTCCATAATAATTTATTGGGTACATAAGATTCATTTGGAGTTGCAACTGTTGTTGTGTCTGATGATTCTTCTTGACAGATGTATGGTACTTCAACATAGAAATATCAAATTATTTGAGAGTTGTTTTTTTCTAAAGCCACATTTTTCTAAAGCCACTATACAGTTATAATTAAGATATTTACAGCAATTTATTAGAAAGTATAAAATAAGTTATGATAATAGTTTTCTTTTGGTCCTAAACAACAATATGAATGATGGGTCAGTATTTGATTTATTGAATTTGGATGTTATGTTCAAATTAGAATTTAATTCTAAAAAGTGTTGCATAGCTTGTTTATATATTCACCCTTGATTAATCGTTGTCTTATATAAAAGAATGCTAAGATAACATATAAAAGTCCCTGAATATTTATGACAGTTGTATTGGTAATTAAAATAACAAGGATGATAAAAATATTATTATGTATTATTTGACCATATTGGATGGAGTAATCTCCCCTGAATATGTATACAAATACGAATACAAAAGTTTTATTTTGATTCAGTTCACATACTGTGGATTAATTTATTTTCGTGGTTGCCAATTTTCGTGGATTCATGGAAACTTACATATTCGTGTATATTTTATTTCGTGGTTTTACCGAAGTCTGCATACAAGCCTTTGTAAAATTTGTCATTCGTTGAACATCTTATTTCGTGGTTTGCCTGTACCAACGAAATCCACGAAAATTGGTATCCCACGAATAATAATGAATCCACAGTATAACAATACAAACATAAGCTCTTGAGAGCTTTTTACGGAATATAAAATATAAACATAAACACAAGTCACAACTTTAAAACACACAACATGCAGACAAGATATATTAAAGCATCAAAATTTTAAATGCATAGAAACAGCACAGGCATATCGAAATACATGCAAAGCATTACTAAAATACATATCGAAACATGCCAAAAATGAAAGCACAACTAAAATTAAGCACATATAAAAATATAGCACACATGCAAAATTTAAGGCATAATAGCATTTTTAATTCAATTTGCTTATTGGATTCCTTTTAAAAGGTGGAGGAGCATTATTTTTTTCTATGAATTATAATTTCAGTTACTTTGTTGGTATGTGTGGAGATGGAGCCAATGATTGTGGGGCCCTGAAGACAGCACATGCAGGGATATCTCTTTCTGAGGCAGAGGCTTCAGTTGCCTCCCCTTTTACCTCTAAAAAACCTAATATAGAATGTGTACCTACACTTATCAGGTATGTTCACTTTACAGTCAAAATCTTTTACATTTTTGTCCATTATTGTCTTTATTTTAATTGTATTTTTAATATATTGCAATGAAAATATAGATTTAAATGAAATTAAAAATTAAAAGTTTTTGAATACTTTGTACATGCATTGTAAAGAATTATGAACATGGATTATTCTAACAATTACACATATATATAAAAATATTAAAGGCATAATCATCAATGAGATATAGCAACCCAACAATATCATGAATATGTTTAGTTTCCATATTTTATCCAATTAATGTATTTATTGTTAAAGGTTATGAAATATATAGGTTGAATAAATCTAGCATATGATGACGTCCCCTTGCATGGGTATGAAATACTTTCATTGCAATTAAGATAACTCAATAAAGTATCTCTTAAAACATGTTGTAAACTTGTTGGTACATGTACAGACAAAACAGCTAAAGTTTACATAATCAGTCTGACAGAATGAAAATAAGTCTATATCCTTGGTAAAAGGTTATGCTTAAGCATGTATTCTTAAGTTCTTAGATTGTTCTATTACAATCCTAGTTGCAAGATATATGACTGGAGATTGTTGTCCTGCATGTTTATGAACTTGTCAGAGTTATGTCCCATAGTGAAATGACAAAATAAGGAAATTTAAGGATTTATAATTTCAGTTATCCCTTCCTTATGTCTTGTGTCTGGATTGGTAACTGATTAATATACTAAAAAAAATAATAATTTATGTACCGTCATCATTTTTATGGCCCCGAAACAAAGTTGTCAGTGCCATATAGTTTTACCCTTGTCCGAAATTCCGTCTTTCCGTAATTCCTTCATTCCTTCATGTAAGACTCAGATCGACGTCCGGTCTCTAATCGACGTCCGTTCCTCAAATCGACGTCCAAATGTGACGTCACAATAAAATAACATTCCAAATCGACGGCTAATTTTATGCCTGTCTAATCGACGTCCATGTTTTTGGCATTTTCTAATCGACGTCCGATTTTGAGCTTCTATAATCAACGTCCGTTTTGGACACAGAATACAAAACTAAACTGAACCGAAAGCAGCTGAAACATTTAAACCTTATAAACATATCATAGTATGTGAGAGTGAGACAAATAAGATCTAGCAGAAAAACTAAGTCCAGTTATAAGTAAAATACGAAATAAATAAGAAATGTGTGTTTTTTTTTAAATTATTATACTAGACTAAGTATGTAAACAGGTTGTGATTTCAATTTTTCAAAGATTGGTATGATTTCAAAGGGACAACTATACACCAGAGTTTAAAAAAAAAATGGATGTGAGCAATTATAAACCATACGGCTTTCGAAATGATAAAATACCATACCGCAAAGGCTATAAAAGGCCACGACATAAATAATGTAAACAATTCAAATAAGAAAATTAACGGTCTTGTTTATTAAAAACAATTCCGAAAAACAAATATGACAGACATAAACCAGGGAAACCAATGTACTGCAGGCCCATACAGAATTTGTCAGGGGTTACACATGTGTGTGAGCACTTAACCTAGAACAGTGATGTAAAAGCATAACATATAATGCCAATTATCTTGTGTTTAAGTTTCACTCCAGGTGTAAAACTCAGAAATTTGTTAAAATAAAAACCCGAATTATAATACTCTCAAAACACTTGGCTGTGCTTCTTTATTTTGTCTATTGATGAAGACTGAATAAAGCTCCTACATGTCGTTTGGTTTTCTTAGTCGTTGGGTTGCATTACTAATTGCCTAATTACTATGAATAGGAATGACACACGCTCCTTGATGTGGATAAATTGGATTAACTTTATATCAAGAAAAACTTTAATATGCATGATACCTATTTCGGATTGAAAAATAAATTAAGTACATGTATAAGTGTAAACAATTGATATAAAAAAGAAGATGTGGTATGACTGCCAATGAGACAACTCTCTACAACTATAGGTCACCATACGGCCTTCAACAATGCACAAAGCCCATACCGCATAGTCAGCTATAAAAGGCCCCGAAATGACAGTGTAAAACAATTCAAACGAATAAACTAAAAGCCTTATCTGTGACCAATAATTTATTATTTATTGATATTGGACATTGATTTAAGACGACAACAATCAATCGGGTGTAGTTTTGGCAAGTAGTGCCGTCACATTGGACGTAGATTAGAGTATCAAAATATTGGACGTCGATTAGAGTATCAAAATATTGGACGTCGATTTGAGAATGTGACATCAGATTTGGACGTCGATTTGTGAAACGGACGTCGATTTGGGGAACGGACGTCGATTAGAGGCCGGACGTAGATCTGAGTCTAACACCTTCATTCCGCAACAAACCATTATACAGAGTTTTTTTTCTAAACGCCTTCAGATATTGGGCTGATTTTTGGTATGTGAGTTAACCATGATGAGTTACAGATCAAGTTTAAGTTTCCTTTCGCTCCACTAATTTTTGCCGAAATTACGGGCTTTAGACTTTGAGAAATTGTTGAAAATCACAGTTATACAGACTTTTTTCTAAACACTGTCAGATATTGGGCTGATTTTTGGTATGTTAGTTAACTATGATTAGTTACAAATCAAATTTAAGTTTCGTTCAGCGCTCCACTAATTTTTGCCGACCATTATACACAGTTTTTTTCTAAACGCCTTCAGATATTGGGCTGATTTTTGGTATGTGAGTTAACCATGATGAGTTACAGATCAAGTTTAAGTTTCGTTCCGCTCCACTAATTTTTGCCGAAATTACGGGCTTTGGACTTTGAGAAATTGTTGAAAATTACAGTTATACAGACTTTTTTTCTAAACGCCTTCAGATGTTGTGCTGATTTTTGGTATGTGAGTTAACTATGATGAGTTACAGATCAAGTTTAAGTTTCGTTCCGCTCCACTAATTTTTGCCGAAATTACGGGCTTTGGACTTTGAGAAATTGTTGAAAATCACAGTTATACAGATTTTTTCTCTATTCCCCTCCAGATTTTGAGATGAATTTTGATATGTGAGACTACCATCATGTTTGTGTCCACATGTGTTTATATTGAAATTGCAGATTTTAAAACATTTTGGGACGGGGCCATTCATGTCGCTTTGACACATCTAGTTGTTTATTTTTGTATTTTTTTTTTTAAATTTCCACTTAAAATTCTGGTGCAAATGTTTCTAAATACAAAAAACATGTACTGTTCTCAAGATGTATATGTATGTTGTGTTTGTCAATCCTGCTTATATGCATTTATAGCTTCTATATATAGAATGTCTGCTAGCATGCTTTTTTTCCGTCAATAGAGAAGGTCGAGCAGCGTTAACGACATCATCTGGAATCTTTAAGTATATGGCGATGTACAGTTTGATCCAGTTTCTGACAGTTTGTATATTATATTGGGTAAGTCGTTAATATTTTTGTGCACCAAAGCTGTCTTCTTTTAATTTTACATCAAGTTGTTAAAGAAGAAAGTTACTGTATAAGGGATGAGTTAGAGGTGGATTTTTTTTATTTAATCATAATTTAACTCAGAAATGTATTTACACACTGAAAATAATATCCAACTAAATGTAAGCAGTTTAGTTTCTTTTAATCATTTTAAAAATCATGAATAGTTGTGAGGGTTTGCAGTAATTTCAGATAGAAATTAAGTAGATTTTTTTATCGGAAGGCAAATGGCACTATTCTTGGAATTATTGATAAATAAGAGAGAAAACATTATAACTCTGGCAAAACAGATTAAATTTTTTCACAGCCTGATTATTTTTATTCTTTACAACATTTATTTAAAAGTACTCGATTTCAAAAGAGAAAAAAATCATACAAATTTGAACAAATTGAGCAACCATCAGAACTTCTAGATAGCAACTTGATGTGAAAATTAAATAAAACAGCTGTAAATAGGAAGTAATAACCAGATTTTAATACCTATACCTATATTATACAGATCATCCCACAACATTAGTCAATAAGAAATTAACACCAGCTTATCCAAATTCCTGCTACTGATATTCATAGTTTTTTTCTATTGAATATTTTAACATTTGTTGTAGGGTAATTTGCACTACATCAAAATTATGGTCAAACAAAGATAGTTCCACAAACGTTACCATGTATCTCAAAAAGAAAAATATTTGTAGAAATGAGGGGGAAGTGCCATAGGAATTTCTTTTGCAAAGAATGTGACAAATATGTATTCAGTGGTATTTTATTTTAAATGATAACAGTTTCATGAAAAGGGTGAAAGAAGTCAAACCACACTGCTTACTGCATTAAAGTGCTTTTAACCAAGAAAAATCAGTAATATATCATTTTAAATCAATCATCTGATATTATTGAGCTTAATTTAGAAAAAAATGTTTGTTTATTATGCTTATAATATTCGAAATTAAAAAAAATGTATTTATACATGATAACAGTGCTTGATCAAGTGAAAGTGATTGTTGTATGACGTCAATAGTTCAAGTGGGACAGATTATCAGGTCAGGTGGGAATAGCGATAATGTGTATTCTTGTAATATTCATTAGGAAATTTTTCATGTTCATGGAATTTTACTCATCTTATTTCATTTTCCATATACATATATTTGTCTTTGATTAAAATGAACAGGTTCTTTGAAGTAAGTACAATATGTATGTAATTATGCTCAGACTTGTGTTTTCTCTTTAAAATCCTGCAGTTGTAACTTGTAATGGAAACCCTGGCTGTTAATATACCGCTGCAGCATGTTGTTATCCTTGTTTTGGTGCATGATATTGCATGGTTTGAATTGATACTTAAAAAAAAAAAGTATCAAACTCATGGAATGGCATCTCAGTAAATCTTTTGACCACAAAACACCTATTTTTTGACAACTGATCAAATTATTTGAATTTTAAGTTAATTTTAAGTTATATTGATATGCTGTGTAGCAATATTTAATATTTGGGTAACTATAACCTAAATTTTGCATTTAGGTATGAAACCTAAGGCAATTGATCCTGTACATCAAAAATATTGTACAGCTGCAGTGCTTTTGTATTGAAAAAATTGATTAGCAGACTTTGATTCCCTTATAATCAACATTGAACAGTTTGTGCATTTGTTGGGGATTTTTTTGGCTTTGCCTCTTTATGGGGTATTTTGTAGAAAAATATAATAAGAAATGAAAGATATATAATCACTTCAGTCCTTTTATACGATTCAATATCTGAATAGTTTAAGTCGCATGTCCAACAATTATCATAACATCTTGTCAAATTGTTGTTGAATCAAACTGATAATGTTGGATCTATTGCAAAAAATAGGTGTATGCATTTTCCTTTATAACTCTTATCTTATTTTGCCACAAGTATTGTAGTTCAAAAATGAAACAAACAAAAAAATAAGAAGAGAAAGACATAAAAAATTAAATTAAATTACTGTTTTGGCTGATGACTAAAATATGTATTTCTGGTGTAACAGAGAGGGAAGAGCATGTTGGCAGACATGTATGGGATTATTTAAATGTGCAGCGTGTTTTAGTCTGACAGAATTTACCTCAGTTTGTATTCTCAGCTGGGTGAGTTTTTATATCAATTAATTATTATAAAAATTTTGATTTCAAATGTAAGGGATCAGAAAAGTAGGTGTTCTGTTATTAATATAACCATTTATGGTGCTGACCTTCAGTTTTCCCTAGCCATTCCTAAATAAAAATTTGTCCTTGTAATAATTTTCATGCCTCACTGATTGAATATATACCCAAGTAAAATAACAAAATTGCTAAAATAAATCGCTGCAAAAGCAGGTAGAATTTCAAAGGGAAAAAAGAATCTATGCATACAATTTGATTTACAGCACTATGAGTAATAGATCAACTGCATTGGTCTATATAATCATTGTCTGATTGCAATGGTGCACTTATAATACTCTTAACGATATTTTCTTATTATAACTGAAGTCTGAAGTTTCAGTCAAAGGCCTTTGACTTAATTCAGTGTTCGTAATTTATTATCCAAGTCTTATGGCCACAAAGTATAAGAACATTAGAACCAAACTCAGATTCATAATTTTGGCCATGGAGAGCTCAAAGTCATGATATTCAATATTCAATATGCACATTTTTGGTAGTCTCTTTAGGTCCATTTGTTTCTATGCTCTCAAACATTTTGTGTTTAAGTCTTTCTATTTTTTGTTGTTGATGAGTATTAGTTAGTTTTCTCGTTTGAATTGTTTTACATTTGTCATTTTGGGGCCTTTTATAGCTGACTATGCGATATGGATTATACTCATAGTTGAAGGCCATAGAGTTACCTATAGTTGTTAATTTCTGTGTCATGTGGTCTCTTGTGGAGATGTGTCTCATTAGCAATCATACCACATCTTCTTTTTTAGCTCACCTGGCCCTTGTGAGCTTTCCATATCACTTGGCATTCGTCGTCCATCGTCGTCCGTTAACTTTTACAAAAATATTCTCCTCTGAAACTACTAGGTCAAATTTAACCAAACTTGGCCACAATCATCACTAAGGTATTTAGTTTAAAAAATGTGTCCCATGACCCTACCCGCCAACCAAGATGGCTGACAAGGCTAAAAATAGAATATAGGGGTAAAATGACATTTTTGGCTTATATCTCTGAAACCAAGGCATTTTAAGAACATATCTGACATGGGTAAAAATGTTAATCAGGTTGAGATCTATTTGCCCTGAAAATTTCAGACGAATTAGATGACCCGTTGTTGGGTTGCTGCCCCTGTATTGGTAATTTAAGGAAATTTAGCCATGTTTGGTTATTATCTTGAGTATTATTGTACATAGAGATAAACTGTTAACAGCAAAGTAAGATCTACAGATAAGTCAATATGACCAAAATGGTCAATTGACCCCTTTAGGAGTTATTGCCCTTTATAGTCAATTTTTAACAATTTTAACAGATTTTGTAAATTTTTGTAAATTTTTACAAAATATTTTCCTCTGAAACTACTGGTCCAAGTTCATTATACAAATATGTAGATAGAAATAATTGTAAGCAGCAAGAAAGATCTACAAACACATCACCATTACCAAAACACAATTTTTTCATGAATCCATGTGTGTCCTTTGTTTAATATGCACATAGACCAAGGTGACAACACAGGCTCTTTAGAGCCTTTAGTTTTATATACCTTATAAAGATTACCATTATTAAAAAAACATGTGTTTTACATATAAATATCATATTTATTGTGTTTATTTTTAAGGATGCTTACCATTAATTTCATGAGTTATCTTGACTTATCAAAATTTCTATAATGGGTTCTGCTATCAATCATGTACGAGTAAATTATTTAATCCAGCATTTGTTTTCCAGATCTCTAACAACTTGACCGATTTTGAATTCCTGTATATAGATCTGTTTATACTAACCACTCTAAGTATAACATGTAAGTTTATTTATATTGTAGGTTATTTAAAACAAATAATGTCTAGATGTCAGATGTGCAAATAGTGCATTATATTTAAATTCATAACCCTTTTTTTATATATCACATTTCACTGACTAGAATAAATGTACAATGTATGTCAAAGTAACCCCTGATTTGTCTTCACGTTTAAGGAAGATATATATGGGTTCAAGAGGGTAACATCCTATATCTGAATATTGTTGATTTTTTTTTTTTTTTTAATTGAAAGAAAGATAAAATAGTATACCACTGTGGGCAACAGAAGATTTTTAATTAAATACTGTATTCTTTAGATTTAAAATAATTCTCAAGTATTCTGATAATTTTTTGCTGAAAATCTATTGGAAAGTGGGTTACTTTTGTATTAGCTTTTTGATTCTTATAACTGTTTGTGCCAAGTTAGTCCTACAAACATGAAGCAGTTATAATCTTTGGAAGCTAGTTTTGTCAATGAATTTAAAACAATTACAGCTAATTTCCTAATGCTTGTAGAGTAAAACCTGGGTTGGATTGCTTGCTTTGTTTGAACAAACATTAACCTAAGCTTTGTAATTAAGATTGACATCTTTAAACAATATATATAGGCATATTTAAACCTGCATACAATGTTATGATTTGATTGGACATAATCCCAATAACAATTGTACAATATACAAACAAAGCAAGCAAGCTAAATTAAGTCTTGCTCTACATGCTTTTGGAAATAAGCTGTAATTAAAAATGTTTTTTTTATACAGTTGGAGCCACAGGAGCCTATGATAAATTACATCCAGAACCACCATTGATTAACCTATTCAGTATTGGACCAATTCTGACTCTAATTTTACAGACAGGGATACAGGCTGCAGCTCAGGTTTTTGTCTACCTCAATGTTCAGACACAACCATGGTAAGTGAGATGTTGTACAAGTCTGGAATTCTACAGTGTACTGTTAAAAGTACTCAAAATGAATAACCAGGCTTTGAGGTCATAAACATTTTAAACACAAAACTCATACTTAGACTCCAAAAGTTTCATGACTGAGGGCCCAGGTAGTTCAGGGTTTATAATGTGGTACTTCTTATAAAAAATAAAAGGATGGTTTTTATATTCCTGGTTAATTTCTTTTTTGAAGGAGATTTTTGGGTATCTTAATCCTTATGGGAATTGGGAAGGGATTACGTATGTTAGGATTTGGGGTAGGCCCTCATTCCTCATATGGCTACATAAATGGTTAATGTACATGTATAGACTTTTTACAAGTCTCACCCCTAAATTTTTCTTGTCGGTCAGTCCCACTTTTTCCAAATCCTGTATTTGAAACCTGCTATAAATGATTTATTAAAATTTAAAGATCAATAAATTGTTTATTAATTTTCAGGTTTACACCATTTGTTGACAATGAAGATGATGCCTATGAAAGCTATGAGAATGCTTCTGTATTTCTGATCTCTTCATACCAATACATTATATTAGCTATTGTCTTTTCTAAAGGAAAGCCATACAGAAATACTATCTGCTCTAATTGTAAGTCATTTTTAATTTGGATAATAGTTGTATTTGACAGATAAGGATTATCTTTTATTCAAGGGGAATAACTTTGGAATTATTAGGAGTGTAATTTTTATACGTAAGAATAATATTTTGGGGTTTGTATAATGCTATGATGTGGTCTGCATCGTTGTCATTAGAAGACACATTTGGTTTCCAGACAACAACTTTATTTTAAGTTAATGGATATCCATGAAATTTTACAAGAAGGTTCAATACCACAAAAAAAAAGTTTGGATAGAATTAAGGGTAGACAAAAAACAAGCATTTTTGTAGTTCCAGACAATTTCTTGTGTGAAGTGTATGGATATATCTGGCATTGTACCTCCATGTTCCATATCACAAATGGAAGGCTGGGATTAAGTTTGGGGTTGGTTGGCAAATTTGTTTTCCCCAAATTTTTCAAATTTCAAAGTTTTTGAATAGTTTCAAGAAATCTTCAAAATGGACAGTATTGCGAAATAGATTTTTAAGATCTTTGACCACATTTATTTTGTGTCAGAAACCTATATGTCAAAAAATTTATCACAATCCAAATTCAGACAGTTTCAAGCTTGAATATTGTGTCCAAATTTGCACCAACTGTTCAGGGTTCAGCCTCAGCGGTCATATCAGGCTGTGCTTAGTGAAGAATTTTATTTTAAAGAAACAATTTTACATTCTAAATGTACCAGAACCTGTATACATAAATTCACCTTTGGAATGGAGCTTACTGCCTTTTTGATCCTCTTACAGAAGCATCTTGGGTAAACTTTTCAGAAAAAAAAGTGGTGTCATGAAGTTTGTTGGTCTTTGTTTATTCTAAAAGTGTTTTATTTGATCAATATAAATTACTGGTATTGAAAAACAAAAATATAAATCCTTGTTTCAAAAATTCCAAAAATATTA
This sequence comes from Mytilus galloprovincialis, assembly GCF_965363235.1. NCBI lineage: Eukaryota > Metazoa > Mollusca > Bivalvia > Mytilida > Mytilidae > Mytilus > Mytilus galloprovincialis. The sequence goes on along the minus strand of NC_134850.1, from coordinate 37,013,854 downwards.
CTCCTTGTTTCAAAAATTCCAAAAATACAACTCCTTGTTTCAAAATTTCAAAAATATAACTACTTGTTTCAAAAATTCCAAAAATATAACTCCTTGTTTCAAAAATTCCAAAAATATAATTGGTAAAATGAAAGTATATACAGCACCCAAGCATATGACCTATATAAAATGTTTCTATTGTAGATTTTTTCCTAGCCAATATAGTGTTTTGTTTGGCCTGTACAGTATGGCTACACATAGAACCCCTAGAATTCTTTAGAGAGTTTATGGAGGTTAGTATCCATTCATCAATTATTTAAAAAAAAAAAAAAGTCATTTCACAAGTGTTTTGTGTTTAATTGAATTCCATGCAGTCTATATAGCTAGGATACTGCAAACATATATTTTTAATCTATTTAAGGAATGACTGTGATATTTTTTCTGTCTATGAAGAAATGACATAAAAAATGTGGTGCACACTGAATAACACGCGTAGCGGGTTATCTAACAGTGTGCACCACATTTTTTATGTTATTTCGAATAGACAGAAAAAATATTTCAGTTATTTCTTATAATTTAATTCTCAATTTCATTTTAAACCGTAGAAAACCATGAAAAAACGCTGATGACGTCACGGTCACATGACTAAATTATGTCTATGGGCTCATAACAAAATAACGTCAGCCAATCAGAAGACGTGTTACATCCAAAATTAAATTATATAAAGATAAAGATAAGATAAAGATATTTTATTTCCTAATCATAGGGCTCATAACAAGCATGTAATCACATAAAGTAAAAATAAGAAACCTTTCTCTCCCACTCGCATACACTCACACATACAACCTTGTTCTGATTAAGGATGATTGATTTAGCAGTACATGTAAATGAAAAATGAAATACAGTAAAAATACAGATACAAATGTTGGGTTTTTTTTTATTTTATGAGGAGAGTCAGTTAGGATACTGCAAACATAATTATATTTTTAAATATATACCACTGTTTTTTTTATGAGGAGAGTCAGTTATATAGCTAGGATATAGCTAGGATACTGCAAACATATATTTTTTAATATATACCACTATTTTTTTTATGTTTTTTTTGTTGTGTTTTAACGCCTGTTTTAAGCACTGCATTTAGGCTATTTCGTGGCGACCTGTTTTTATTGGTGGAGGAAGCTGTAGTGCCTGGAGAAAACCACCAACCTTTGATAGGAAAACTGACAATCCTAGGGATGAAAAAAAAATACCACTGAAGATCCAGCTGAAATATTGAAGCTTTGCTTTGCCCTGATTCATTTTGTACATATATATATATTTCAGTTGGCAGACATACCTTCCATGGAGTATAAACTCATTTCTCTAATTCTTCGTCAATTTATCCCTTTCTGCACCCATTGTATAAAAAAATTTAATCAACGTGTGGTTTGTTTGATCTCAGTTCTTCATTGGTTAAAATCCGATTATGACATAGAATTTTCTTGTTTTCCTCTGAATTTCCTATTGTGACGGCATGAAAAAAGGCAACCATGCCTGATGACGTCACATAGAAAGGACACACCTTTTTGCAGATCCATTCCAAAGAAAGAATGAGTTTGCCTGCGTATTGTTTGAAAATCATTAGAGAAACAGATTCCACCACCAAATCTCATGTAATACAATATTTATCCACTCTCGACAGTTAAATTTTAAATATACCAGTGAAGATCCAGGTGAAATATTGAAGCTTTGTTTTGCACTGATTCATTTTGTACATATATATATTTTAGTTGGCAGACATACCATCTATGGAGTATAAACTCATATATCTGGGAATTGTTGCAATCAACTTTATTCTTTCATTCTTAGTTGAGGTAAGAATAATAAGTGATTTAGTAAATTTTGACATCAAAGGGCCACAACTGCAAAAAACAAATCTGGAATAATCATTGTCTTTATTTCCCTTGAAATTTGTAAAATGTAAAACAACAAAAATACTGAACTCCAAGGAAAATTCCGGATGGGAAGTCCATAATCAAATGGCAAAATCAAAAGCTGCAATTTTAGACATCATTCGAATAGAGAACAACTTTCATATTCCTGACTTTGTACAGGCATTTTCTTATGTAGAAAATTGTGGATACAACAATGTGTGAAAATAAATGTGAATTTCTTTACATTTGTAGCACAAATAAAATTGAATAAATTTATTCTTTATTTAATTTCGTTTAATACTTTGGAGATGAAAAATGCTTGTTTTCACAGAAGATTGTTTTGCAGTATATGTATTTATTGATGCATTTAGATGCATCTTTTGTTTTTCAGAGCAAGTATTGAAATTTTGTACCTGTATATTTACTTTCATTAAAATTGACAACCATAGACATGTATTCTAGTTTGACCATACATTATTATATCCATGTGAAAGGTATAGTAAAAACAGAGAGTATCAGATAACAATTCATGACCAAAACAAATTGTGTTCCGGATAAACACAACGGTGAGGCTGTCAGTCAAATGATGTGTATATTAAAGAACCATTGTAATATAATCATCTTTGTCAAAAACATTGATAGCATTTCTATGTTCTATTTCTATATTTTTTTTTAATTTTCAGTCATATTTCTGCGATAGCTACTTAATCAGCAGAAAATTACAAGAAAAAATCAAAGAGAATTTCTTCAATAGCCAATTAAAGTACAAAGCATTGGAAGAGGAGATTTCACAGTCAACACACTGGCCACCAGTTTCCTCCACAACAGATCTCGTAGAAGTCTTCCAGCGCATGGACAGTGCAGTATCAGCAGATATTGATCGTACAAGTTTAATGAGCAGTCTGGCAGACTCTGCAAGTGAGACAGGGTCACTCAGAATTAAAAATATTGAAAGTGTCGGGACACTTGACACCCAGGGAAGCATGGCTACACTTGACACCCAGGGAAGCATGACTACACTTGACACCCAGGGAAGCATGACTACACTTGACACCCAGGGAAGCATGACTACACTTGACACCCAGGGAAGCATGGCTACACTTGACACCCAGGGAAGCATGACTACACTTGACACCCAGGGAAGCATGGCTACACTTGACACACCGGGGAGCATGGATACACTTGACACACAGATATCTACAGTGGATGACGAAGCACAGCTTATTGAGACAGGGGTGGATAACCCTGGGTTTGTAGAAGACTCACATTCTACTACTACCACAAATTTATAAGGAATACGTAGGAATTTGTCTTTTTGTATGTATTTGTACATCAATTGAATTTGTTATTCCTTGTAACTTTTTATGCCCCACCTACGATAGTAGTGGGGCATTATGTTTTCTGGTCTGTGCCTCCGTTCGTTCGTCCGTCTGTGCGTCCGTTCACTTCAGGTTAAAGTTTTTGGTCAAGGTAGTTTTTGAAGAAGTTGAAGTCTAATCAACTTGAAACTTAGTACACATGTTCCCTATGATATGATCTTTCTAATTTTAATTCCAAATTAAAGTTTTGACCCCAATTTCATGGTCCACTGAACATAGAAAATGATAGTGCGAGTGGGGCATCCGTATACTTGGGACACATTCTTGTTTATATATTTTTTAATGTTTTTAAAGAATCATTTTGTAATCAAATTTATGCTTTTATTTATATCTCAAGAAAACATCAAGAAAGTCATAAAGCTTGAAAAGTGAAAATAAAAAAAGCTGATGTTCCTCATTTTTAAATTTCATATTTTTTATTGATAAGGTATTGTGGAAGTAGGAATTTCTCTTGGTGCACATTGCTATATATGTAGGTGCTATATGTGTAACAAAACATTATAATAATGCGAAATTTAAAATTCTATTGTTATATAGTTATTTTTTCATCTGAATTTGTAATAATTTAAATTTGAACTTGTCAGTCAACCATGGAAAAGTTGAATCTGAAGACACAAAGAATATGACATATTTAAAATATTATGTACATTTTTATGTATAGTGTGCTTGATATCTTATATTCACATGATTTTATAGGTGATGTCTCTTTTACCATTCTCTAGTTATGCCCATTTATTAAGTTATATGCAATTGGGGGCATCATCTGTGTGCCATGGACACAATCCCCATTTATTTTGTTATTGCTCTAAACATAGGTGGATCCAGGGAAGAGGAGGCCTTGGGGGCCCAGCTCCCTCCCCCTTTTTGGTGGGGAAAATTTGGTTGATTATATAGGGAATCACTGAAGCATGACGGGAACAGCCCTCCTTATGAAAAGTTCTGGAACAGCCACTGAACATCATTAGTATTATGGTGCACTATGGTTATTAAATTTTTTGTGATTTTTTAATCAATGAAAATTTTTAATTTTGCAACCAGAAGACAAGATTTTTAGCTTGCACAAGAACTATCCGTTTGACTTACTTAATCCTCTCCCCTTTGAACCTTGATCAGTTAAATCCCTCCCCCTTTAAATCTTTGTCAGTGAAACAGCAAAAGTTACATAGAAGATTGAACAACAAAAATTAGTTCAGAAAAAATACTAGACTAATGATTCTGACATAAAAACAACAAATTTTAAAAAAAGCACAGATATGTATATTCAAAATGAAACTGTGGCAAAGAATAAAGTAAAACATATTCACCAAAGAAACCTGGCTGATAATTTTGTAGGCCAAACTCATGTTTCATCTGCAAAAGATTCATTATTGATGCTCAAATAAAAAAAGGTTAAATCACCAAATATGGTGAAAATTTGAAGAGCATTTAGGAGCCACAATTCTGAAAGGTTTTGCCCAATATAAAAGCTAAAGCAATCATTTCTTGGGGTAGAAAATCTTTAGAATTTTCAAACAATTAAAAGTTTTGTAAACAGTTCAGTTAATTAACCCAATCTTAAAGCACTTATAACCTGTTGTTTTGAAATGGGAGTTGAAATTATTTTCCAGTTTGATTTATTCTTACAAATGTGTCTGCATAAAAATGCATGTTTTATAGTCTTTCCCCCTAGGTTAAATGGGAATATTCATACTTATCGCTATTTTGTGCATTTTTCCTTTGATCTTTTTTTGTGATAATTTTCATATCATGCTACTCGCTTGAGATTGAAAATTATCGCTAGAAACTAAGCATGCACGTGGCGTTGCTAACGAAATTGACATGAAATTGACAATGTCGTCATAGGTAAAATAGCGATAAAAAGATTATCATTGTTCATCTCAACTCGATTGCCTTTCTCGCTTTCGCCGTCCCGGCTCAAGCGAGAAAATCAATCTCGTTGAGATGATCACCGATAATCTATAAATATCACATATTCTTGTTCTTAGAATATAGATGCTGTATATTTATTCAAGATTTTGATTGTACATTCAAAACATGACAACTGCAGGTACTTTTTTTTATAAATATTAATCATATAAATTGTCTGTTATCATTTATGAAAGTGGTGTTTTATTTTATTTTAAAGCAAACTTTTATTTCATATCTGTCATGTCTGTTGTGATGATAATTTCATATGTAGAAGGTCCTATAACAATTTTATATATTTATATATATTTATATATGTACCAGTATTACATGTAGCTCCCAACATATATTCTTAGATTTTATTGTAATTTTATATAAATTGTTTGGTATATATTTTAATAAAATGTAAGATCTGACTTTATATATTTCTCTTATATTAACATTACAACAAGAATATTATCCATTGGACATCATACCCAGCTAGAAATATAACATTTTAATGTTCATTTAACCAAGAAATCTAGTTAAATTCCTAATATGGCATATCTATTTTAAAACATTTCTTCAATATAAACATGTGTGTGAAGTTTCACATTGATGGGACCAGAAACTATCTGAAACTAGATTTTAACCTATTACATTTCTATGTTCAGTGAACCTTGAAATCTAAGTTAAAACCCTAATTTGGCATATATATAAACACTGATGTGACCAGAAACTTACCTTAAACCTAAACTGTAACCTACTACAATTCCATATTCAGTTAATGATATCTGGGTATTAAAACCCTATTTTTCTTATATATTTTGTACACTTCAATGTACACATCATTCCTGCCAATTTCATTGCACTTTGGCCTAGTCGTTTCAGGAAATAAGACTGTTATAAATTTTCAATGGGAACTATATGCCAACAAAGCCTCCATGTTTTCTATCCAGTGAACAATAAATTGGGATAGTTTGAAGTTTCCCAGTTCCAAATCCTTTCAAATTTTTAAAAATCTTCCTTTGTAAATTGCACAGATAATCTGCAAGCCAGGTGAGCTAAAAATTGGCATGTTAAAATTGTTGTACAAGATCTATTCCTTGACCAAAAAATACCTTTATATTTGATTAAATGAAAAACTATGCTACCATATGCCTTTTGAAATAAGTCTATGATTGGTGATTGGGAAAACCTCTGCAAATAACTCTCTTTAATGTAAACTGGATGGCAAACATGTTGACAATAGAGCTCTGCATGCTGACATTGGTAGAAATAGTTCCCTTGGAAACACAATAGTACATCACATTTTCAATTATTTTTTGTGTTAATCTTTTAGACAAAATTTAACCTAACCCATTGGCAATATGATTAACGAATTCTACAAAAATCTCACGTGGAATTGAAGAAATAATAAATGCAGCCACAACAGGCATCCTTATTTTCTTATTGAACAATTTTAACATTTAACAGAAGCATAGGCCAAACTTTGTTTAGAGCTAGATAAAGGCTCCATGTACCCTCTGCTTTATCTGATTAAAAAGAAAGTATTTTATCAGTGTTTTAGTCCATGGTTGAGTCTTTTCAATTCTATTTCCTCGAAAATTTATGAAAGCAATGGAAAATGATACCTTATTATGTTCTAATTCGTAACCTCAACTGAACATAAAACATTTATCAATATAATACAAAACTCTCACATGGGAGTAGCCACTTGCAAAAGTCAAGTGCATTTTTATTCAGGTAATAAGTACACGTAGTTCATTTTATATCAATGAGAATTATGAAAATTGTCTGTCTCTAACTAGCACTGCAACATCAATATTTTTGACTCCTCTTGGACTATCAATCTGTAAATAAATAATTTTTATAATTATTTATTTGGAAAAAAGCATCTAGAGCACTTGACTGCAATGACTCAAATGACTTTATCTACTATCAAACCACCCGTGCCTGAAATTCTTTTGCATACTTTATATATCCAATCAAACAGACCTTTCTTTTAACTTTGATAAATATAAATATGCTATTTATGACTAAAATTAGCAAAGACCCATCGAAACAACATTTGATACAAAATTTAACAATACTCTTAGATATTTGGATGATATATTGGCTCTTAATAATGACGACTTCAGTATGTATACTAAAGAAATTTATCCTGTTGAACTTACTTTAAATAAAGCTAATACTTATAATGACCACTGCCCTTTCCTCGATCTTGATATCTATATCATTTACAGGAAGCTTAATACAAAAATTTATGATAAAAGAGATGATTTTTCATTTCCTATCGTTAATTACATTTTTTAGATGGTGACGTTCCCTTGTCACCATCTTATGGTGTTTATATATCTCAACTTGTACGATTCGCTCGTGTTTGTAACAACATATTAGATTTTAGCGAGAGAAATTTATGTATTACTGAAAAATTATTACACCAGGGTTTTCGATATCACAAACTAGTCAAAACATTTACTAAATTTTATCATCGGTATAAGGAAATAATTCTTAAATAAAACTCAACAGCAGACATCTTATACGTTCAGGTATTTCACATCCAATCTTTTATGGTAATATTCTTTACAAAGCACAAAAATGTCAGTATTCACCTCAAAAGCTTACAAAACCTTTAAACAGACATATTAAGAAGGGATATAGTTACGATACTGTTGTCAGGTCATTAAAGATGGCATATTTTGGCTTTAATATTGATTCACTTATAGGGTCTTTGCGTCTGAACTAAACACATTTATTTAAAAAACAGTTGTTGGCATGACACGGGTTATGTTCTTCTCATATATTTTATGATAGTATGATACTAAACCCATAACGGGAGGGATTGTGCCTGATATTCATATGATGAAGACATAGTCTTTCAATCAGTTTAATTGAGGTCTGGAGCTGGCATGTCAGTTAACTGCTAGTAAGTAGTCTATTGTTATTTATGTATTATTGTCATTTTATTTATTTTTGTTTGTTTCATCTTCTGACATCTGACTCGAACTTCTCTTGAACTGAATTTTTATGTGCATATTGTTATGCGTTTACTTTTCTACATTGGCTAGAGGTATAGGGGGAGGGTTGAGATCTCATAAACATGTTTAACCCTGCCGCAATTTGGCGCCTGTCCCAAGTCAGGAGCCTCTGGCCTTTGTTAGCCTTGTATGATTTTTAATTTTAGTTTCTTGTGTATAATTCAGAGTTTAGTATGACGTCCATTATCACTGTACTAGTATACATATTTTTTAAGGGGCCAGCTGAAGGACGCCTACGGTTACAGGAGTTTCTCGCTACATTGAAGACACATTGGTGGCCTCCGGCTGTTGTCTGCTCTATGGTCGGGTTGTTGTCGCTTTGACACATTCCCCATTTCCTTTCTCAATTTTATTAAGTGGTATATAAGTATGCTTAAGTGGTATATAAGTATGCTTAAGTGGTGTATAAGTTTGCTTAAGTGGTGTATAAGTATGTTTAACTGGTGTATTAGTATGCTTAACTGATGTATTAGTATTCTTAACTGATATATTAGTATGCTTAACTGGTGTACTAGTATGCTTAACTAGTGTATTAGTATGCTTAACTGGTGTATTAGTATGCTTAACTGGTGTATGCATATGCTTAACTGGTGTATGCATATGCTTAACTGGTGTATAAGAACCAACAGTTGTTTAAATGTTAAAATAGTGAGTATATCTTCCTATATCTACTAACTATGAAGAATATGAATACATCAGGGAAACAAAATCCCAAGACCAAGCATTACCCAAAAAGACATCTTTATTGTATGTACAAAATATTTAACTATAGACAGAAGTAGACTGTACAAATAAAAAGATAAATATTAAAAAGAACATACACTAAAGAAGAGTACAAGCATAACAGAATTATATTAATTTAGACATGCATATACCAATGCTTCTGAAATTACCTGCATGAATAAGGTAAGCTCAATGTAAAGAAAAACCAGCTGTGGGCTTAATGGAGCATGATGATGAAACACAAAATCGTCAATTCCCCCCAGTCAACAATACAAAACAATTTATTTTACTGGAACTGCAATTTTGAACCCTTAGACGAATAATTGCCAATAACCTGGGAATAGTATACCCAATATTAGCTCACGATTTTTGACAGACTGACAGACTTGGCCACAAAAACGTATCACTGATCTTTGAACCATGACAATTAGGTCAAGTTCAGGTAAAACATACCAGACGGACAAGTAAACCTTACAAAATTTTCATTCACTACATATAGATGACCTATTTTTCTTAACACCAAATATAATTGACCTATTCCCTGTACTATCTGCATCTGCATCTGAAAATCAGACAATATCACAAAAACTTATGACATTGACCAACGAATAATGAAAATTAGTTCCAAGTTTAGATATTCAAACAGACAGACATTGGCAATCATACCAAATTTTCTTTTTTATATGTACATCACACAATTATTCCGTTTTCAAAATATGGTTGAACTTCTGCTTAAAGTGTCTGGCATGTGGACTTTATCACGAAAATCATGTGCATATGCATATGACAGACGGAAACTTGATGCATCTGTCACAGTGTACAATGTATGAAGCATCCATTATTTTTCTTCCTTGAAATATATTAAGGAAGCTTTATAGAAATAGTTTTCGCGGCTGCTGACGATGCTAGCTGTTTACTTATGTTGAGCCCAGAAATAGTCTGTGAAAATTAATGTGCAAAATATTCACATATTTAGCGCTTGATTTTCGTGAAATTCGCATTTTGTAAGTAATGATTTTCATGTAACTGCCAGTTTGCGGGCCGTTTTCAAAAAGGTGAAAACTATAGGAACTGGATTATTAATATTTTTGAAGATCTACTCTAAAATATTCAATCACAATGTTTAAAATTCCAAAGGAATATCAAAAGTTTTCACTAATCATCGTTTTACACTAAGTTTTCCCATGTTTCATTTAGACTGCATCGTCTAATGAAACAGAAGTTTCTACAAAAATTGGAACACAAGATACAACATTAGACATATTACTTTGTTAAGAACAATGCTTTTTCCAACAACAAATTCGCCATGAAAATGCTTTTATTTGTCAGACGACATATTTGCAGGTTTGGTATTTCGACAGTCGGTTTTCCAATTGGTGCTAATTGTACATCCCTCCTGGATATAGTTAGATATACTGTTCCCGGCTAGTATCATATCTATTCATCAGAACACATGATAACGACGACAATGCCACATAAATTTATTCTGAGACTACTATTCCATAACACTGGTCAGAGACACAAAATACTATGTTTTTGTTGTACTACGAGATTCCGTTTTAGTTTTACATATAGATATTTGATATTGATTGTATTAGTTAGTTTATAAGAAGATAGGGTATGCTGAGTGCCAATGAGACACCTCCATCCAAGTCATAATTTGTAAAAGTAAACCATTATACGCCAAAGTGCGGTCTTCAACACGGAGCTTAATTTCAAACCGAACATCGGCCACCAAAACAATGACTAGTGTAAAACCATTCAAACGTGAAAACCAACGGTCTAATCAATACTGTAAAGAAATGAGAATCGAGAAACACTGATTTATGAACCACATCAACAAACGACAACCATGCACTGAACATATAGATTCCACAACTGCAACAAGTGTATTACGATATTTCTCCTCTCGAGACAGTTAAATTTTATTATTTAAAGCGCGAGGTTGGCCGAGCTTTTTAAATAATTAAAATAACTGTCGAGAGTGGAGAAATATCTTATGGTTTTTATCCTTCCTTTTCAAAGATTTGAGGAAAGTTGTGTAATTTTTATGTGACGTCATCAGGCATATGACGTCACAATCAGAAAATTCAGGAGAAAACAAAACTTGATTTAACGTCACAATTAAATTTCAACCAATCATTTGCCGAGAACAGATTTTTCACTAATCATTTTTCTCACATCGGTCAGGAAATGTGAAAATAGCACAGAAATTAGAGAAATCAGGTTCCTGACTTAGGACAGGTGCAAACAAGTGCAGCGGGTTAAAACGTTTAAATAGGTACCAACCTTCACCCTAACATGAAACAATAACATTGAAATACACACTTTGAAATGGCTTTACTCAATCAAAAGACATAAAAACAAACAAGCGAATATACACTGAGCGAATAAATCAAGAATCAAGTCAATGTAAATACAAAATCAATAAATAAGGGGTGAGATAATAACAATTTTAGAAATTATTTAAAGTCAACCATATTCTTGAACAACATGCTGCCATATACATGACATAACGATCATGTAAACCTTGAACAAAACCCCACGAAATAATAAAAAGTGTCTTCCCGATTGTCCCACTTTTTGAAATTACAGGTAAAAAAGTAATTAATTTTTGTGAGACAATCGGGAATATGTTTGTGGGACAATTGGGAAGTTCAAATGTGGGACAATTGGGAATTGTTTTGATAGTGATCACTTTGTTTTTATAGTGTGTAGCAGTTAATTACAGGTTATACTAATCAATGTAACTTATAAAATATTAAAAATAAAATGAACAAATAATTTACATATTTTAGTCTTAATTATTTAGATGCATAATTTTTTTAAATAGTTATGATTGGCTTTAAACTTGCTTGCCAGTAATTGCGAGTAATCTCAGATCTGTACTAATTAAGTCTCTTTGTTGTTGGGATGTATAAGTAGCCGTCCACGTCCACTCTTTATTTATGTAAGTATCCATCTGATGAGGTTTTTTTTGTTGTTTTTTTAAAGTTATTCTGTAAACATTTAATTTTCATCCCTTTTTTCTCTAATCTTTAAAAACTTAACCCCTTTTCAGTGGCGTAGCTAGGTCATTTTCAAGTGTACGCCTGAACCTCGGTTGTTCAGGTGCAAAATTAAAGTGTGTAAATAGAACCCTGGTTCTCGCCTGAAATTTCATCATATATAATTTCGTCATGATGCGCTGGATACTCTTTTGACCATAAACAGCTATCGTAGAATCATACGATGGTTTGACAAAGTTATTGATATATTAAAACTTCACCTACATCTACACAGTTATAATAAAAAAAAATGGAAACCACATTTCGAATCTAAGTACATAAGGAATTGCTTTAAAAAGGAAAGCGAGTATAGAAATCACGGTAGATTTAGACTTTGACAGAAAACGAATAAATATAAAAATATGACACCAATTTTGTCATTTTTATTCCAAATTACAAGCAATTGAAGAAAGACTTAGAAGGTTGATGTACTGTTAACCATTTTTTTTTAATTATCTAGATGAAAATATTTTGTGTTACCATATTCAAGTGTACGCCCGGGCGTTTTGACGTAAACGTAGCTACGCGCATGCTTTTTTCTCTAATCTTCAAAAAATTAACCCTTTTTTCTCTAATCTTCATTTTTTTGCCCGTTATTCCTTATAGGGCATTATTCTTTAATCATTTAACCCCATCCAAACAATATTGTTTAAAGTTATTTTAAGTGGAAAAAAATCATAAACGTATCCAAATGCATTTTTTTCCATTCCGTTTTAAAAAAATATATATATATGGGTTACCGTCACTTATTCAAGCTCCAACAAAATAGTCAAGAAATTATTATACTTACCTGACAATAATATACGACCAATGATTTGTATAGTATACTATACAAATCCTTGATCCTTGGTTTCGCCAATATTAGTGGTGCTCCAGAAAGAGGAGGTATTTCAGACCAAAAACGAAAATCGTCTTTCCTCTTTGCGCATGCCCCGTTGTAACGGAAGTGAAGTGGAATCCATTCGTTCATGAACCTGGGGATGCAACGTGGCTAAATATGCGAAATTCTCTATTTCTAGACTATTCAAATACATAATTTATGAAATAATTTGAAAGGTTAAACCAGATAACAAAATTAGTCCAGGTAAATACCAAACAAAAGCACGTAAGACATATAATAACAACTGCTACAGACACGGTACCGGCATATCGTAAATTATAACCATATCCCTTTTTGCCAATAATTTTTTTGGAATTATGTTTCCTAGAAGCACACTGATGAACCATTTTTTTTCTAAAGAAAGTACTGTTATGACATTTCTTATTTGGTATTTCACTGGCCGGACCTCCTTTTAAAGACCATATTAAAAACGAATTGCAAAAAATTACACACAAATGAATTAACTTTTTACCTCAGGGATGGCCCAAGATTACTCTGACGTCCAACGGCTGTTTTGCCAGACAACCTGGGGCCGTGGGATGTACGAGCTTGTCCCGTATCAAAAAGTGGATATTTGCCCGTCCAAAATAGATGAGTTTGTCGCTTCTTGTGCGGACTAACTGCCTTGGAAATAATGAATTATATAAATTGGGTATCAGTTTTCACAGTGACCCATCGATTCAGACATGTTTACTTTTATTTTCCAAATGGACGTCAAGTTACGAGAGACTTTGGCTTCGCAACCTCGAGACTCAAATATGCAAATATTTTTATGCTTTTTTCACCTCCTTTATAGGAGATCGGTATTAAGCATTTAGTATCCAACCACGATTTTTCGCCTTCTTTAAAGGAGATCAGTATTAAGAATTCAGTACCAACCACGATAATATTTGGAAGCTCTCGGACATTTACATTACTTGCATTGTTAATGAACGAGGTGTTAGATTATGTATTCATATTGACCTAGGGTCATATGCATACATCATCTCCCATAGTCTGTAGTGCCAGACTTTTTTTCTCGTGATCACATGACAATCTCTCAAAATGAAAGTTAAAATGCCAGAATTGGTGGGTCACTGTGAAAATTGTCTGAATATGAGAGATTACAGCAGTGTTCTCCCCAGGATTTTTGGATAGCACCAGGGTAACGCGTGACGAAATGAATTTTACAGTATTTTGTGTCGCTTGGGTCGCTTATTTTTTTCTTGTTACTTTTTGTCATTACCTGTTTGCCTTTGTTTTGTTTACTGTGGAACTGTGTTGTAGGACTTTGGGTCAGAAAATTATTGGTAGAAAAAGTAAATTAATAAACAGTTTGTATACTTTAATATCTTTGAAGAATAAATAAAAGAAAGCACAATTAGTCTTTAAGCTAAAGTCACTTCTTATATTTTGATCAAGCCATTTTGTCCCAATACTTGTAGTTACACTACACATTCCCCATAACAATGAACTTTGAACAAGATTTTTGATACAGAACCTTCAGTAAATTAAAAGCTATTTTCCATAGTTTTAGATCTGATTCTTTTAGACAACAACAAATTTGTTTTTATGATTAATACTTTGTTACAGACATGGAGAGCACTTTAAAAGAGTTTACTATTCACAAGGTTCATCCCTAGCTTTAGTCCTGAGTGGGAATGTATTAGAGTTGTGGCAGTAGGCTTTTTGGACCTGTTACAGTCGATTATTTTTAACATTGTATAAATTACCTATTTATTATAATATGTCTGTGCATCAATAATGGTATGATTCTCAAAAATAATTTGCAAAACATTTTTGTTGGTATGTTCTAAGAATGTTTTCATCCTTAATGTAACATTCTAATATAATTTTGCATTCAATTTGTACTTTATTTTTATTTGCAATGAGAAATTATATGTGAGGAGCATTTATTTGTAATTAGCAAAATCAGGGGAAGTAACTCCACAATTAATTCCAAAAAGGCAAATTATTTGGACTGGCGTAATAGGGTTCATTAACAAATGTCTGCTTGTCCCTCACAAGTCTGTTATTTAAATTATGATCTCTTAATTAATTAAAACACAAAAGAATCATGTACATCGATTAAATCCAATCATCAAGGTTAACCTCAACAGGTAAATCGATCACGTGGTGTAAACAATCATCTTGTCAATACTGGATTAAACTGGTTAGAACTAGTCAATTTTGATGTAAAGTTGAAGTCATCTGAAACTTTACCGATTTTAATACGATTTTTTTACCGAAAACTTTAGCACCACAGAAAAAAATTATACATCGCGGCAAGAACGATACCACCGCGGCAGAAAATTATACATCGCGGGCCCGTGGTCCTTTAAGGGCCTGGGGAGAACACTGTTACAGTGTTCCAGCTAGGTTTTCAAAAGGGCAGGGTGCCAATCCTGAAAAAGGGCATTTAACGTGCGATATGATAATATGAAAAGGGCATATTTTAATAAAAGATGTTAATCAAACATTTGTGTTCATTCGTTGAATCACAGGTTATACAAGAACAACATCTTTAGCCCATATAGAACTCTATCTTTCTACTTTTAAGGCTGAAAAACTTGTCAAGCAGCTTGTTTTTTTATCATTGCTTGGCACAGTTGAACTTTATATGCAGTATGTTTTGAAAGGAGATCTGTTTCATACTGTTTCTATGGTCTACCACATTTTACCAGTTTCACCTTTCTACCCCTGCTGTGCTTGATGGCAATACAGCACAAAACAGCTGTGCTCAGTAAATTCACAATTTTAGGATATAAAGCAACAGTGAAAAATAGTATCAAAAATAAAGAATACAGAAAAAGATGACCAAGGCACCCTACCAACACTCTACTAAGACCCTCTTTAACTTTTCCCATAACTCAAAATAAATACCTAAACATATATATTCTTAAGCAAGAAGTATGGAGACACATTTTAGAATATGTAAATGGGTTACTCAATGCTAGGAAAAAAATCAGATTGAGTTATCTTTCTTTATTCGGGTGTGCTCCTTCTTTGGAGGATTATAAACAGTACGTAAATATGATGTAAATATGATCACAATATGGCGGCCGATTTTGTTATTTTCGTATCAAAAATGAAGGCAGTCAATGACAAATACGTCTGAATTTTCTGTTTATTTTACAGAAAACAAGTAAAACAATGTCTTCAACGAGTTTATAATGGTTTTCCAACTTTCTGTCATTACGTTTCTTCCATGAAACTACGGTAAACATCGCAAATTGTGCCCAAGTTGTTGTATGCACATTTCTTCAAAGATAATTGCCGACTGACCGATTCTATTTGAACGAATTAATGTTGATGATCATTAATGACCCATCCGATAAACGGATTACCTATAACAACAGATTATGACACCAGTTGTAACCATTGATTAGCTTGGGGTGGTAAACAAAGTCATAATCTTTTCCCCAGGTAAAATTTAGTAATTAGCGTATCATATCAATACGCAAATTAATATGCAAAATATCAACTTTTTTACATTGGACGAGCTCTGACCTCCAACGTCCCCAGCTTGTCTGGCAAAACAGCTGTTGGACATCATAGTAATCTGGGGCTACCTCAGGGACAGTCTAGGGAGGGCCTCATACACCTTATCGCAATTTGTCCACCTTTACTGGACATCACACAGGTTCCTGTTGAATTTTAACTTTGTCATGAGGCCACAATGAAAAAATGATTGTTGTATGACATCAATAGTTTGAGCGGGACCGATTCGGGGTCAGCAGGGATTGGCAATAATGTGTATTGGGTGGGGGTGGGGATCTGATCCTGGATACCGCTTACTGTTTTGTCAGATAACTGTATCCCACAGGCGCTTACACTATGTACATAAGCAATTCTCATTTATTTTGTAATTTCCAGTGTCCGTCTAGACTTCATTCACGGTATAATAATTTGAATTTCATGTGTCACTCTTACTAAAAATCGTCAATTCCTTGTCACACTTAGACCCCAATGAGACCCACTCTATATCAATTATTAGCATGTTAGTATAGACTGTCCATGTTTACTTT
The DNA here is from genome assembly GCF_965363235.1 of Mytilus galloprovincialis. Lineage (NCBI taxonomy): Eukaryota > Metazoa > Mollusca > Bivalvia > Mytilida > Mytilidae > Mytilus > Mytilus galloprovincialis. The sequence continues at coordinate 36,997,001 of NC_134850.1, read as the reverse complement.
TCGGTGTTGACATGATTATCAATTATGTGATCATTTTTATAAATTTCGTGATACAAAACTTTGAATTTTTCGAAAAACTAAGGATTTTCTTGTCCCAGGAATAGATTATCGTAGCCGTATTTGGCACAACTTTTGGAATTTTGGATCCTCTATGCTCTTCAACTTTGTATTGTTTGGCTTTATAACTATTTTGATATGAGCGTCACTGATGAGTCTTATGTAGACGAAACGCGCGTCTGGCGAACTAAATTATAATCCTGGTACTTTTGATAACTAATAAGAGCAAAACAAATCGGATATAATTGTACCCGTAGGTCGAAGACGAACTCACAATTAAGGTTAATCATAACAAATGGACAAATACATGTTTACAGATTTACCTGTGTAGTTTGGAAAGTTTTAAGGCCTGGTATCAACTAGATATAAAAAAGTCAAATATATATTACATATCAGAAAGATAAAAACATTTTTTTTTTATTTTGATGGGCATGTTTTCTTTCCTGCAGAAGGTATATAAATAAACAAACACTTGAATTGCATTTGATACTGTCCACTCAGTCATTACCTTTAACTCCCCTATAGATGTATTGATATATATTGTCCATGTCAATCAAGGACAATCAATACAATACAAACCAGTTGTTACCTGAGAGGGACCATCACAAAGTTGTATTCCGACTTAGTTTATTTTTACATATACACCTTCTGCAGTTAAGAAAAAAAATGCCCATCATATCAACAGCTATTTATATTAAAAAAATATATCTTTTCAGGTAAAATTATGGAGGCCATTGATACCCCACCTTCACAGCCTGGTGCAGTTACTATGTTTTTTAAAAGAATAGGGGAGGTAAGTAGTAACAGTTAGATGAATATTTGAGATGTAGCTTTTGTGTCGGAAATCAGATGTACTTTTGGTTATAAATGAAAATATTGACAGTTTGTGTAACCAGCTGGAAATCAGATGTACTTTTGGTTATAATGGAAATATTGACAGTTTGTGTAACGAGCTGGAAATCGGATGTACTTTTTTAAAGGAATGGTAAAGAATTTTTTTTCTTGTAGCAAGGAAACAATGTTGGTGACACCAATTTTCCTTTATAGTACTTTCTAAAAGCATATTTTAATACCCATCTTTTCTCATATTTAATTCTAAAATTCTATCTCGTTGATTTCTTTTTGATTCACAAATTCGTGAATAATCTGCAAGTTTTGCATGAATTAAAAGCTTGAAATAAGAGCATGTGACCATCAGTTTTTATTGTATTTAAAAAGAAAAGCATGGTAGAATCTCATTTTGTCAAAGGATATGAAAATTCTATCTGAGGAAATATATACTAATGACCCACTGCATCTTATGATTGCTATCAGTGCTCTCCTGGTATTTCCAAATGGAACTGTACAGTTTCTCTGAAATACACATACATTTAACAGCATTTATACATCTTTTCATATGGCACCATTGTGATATGATACCATTGGGAGACACAGAGTTCTTTACACATCCATAAGTAAGGATTGTACATATTAAGTACAAACAAAACAAAAGGGATTGTGTTCATAAAAAAAATCAGCAATCTTATTTAAACAGACAGGTTTGCTTGTAAAGTGACTCATGATACAAAATTTATTATTATATATACATTTGACCTGTGCATATAAAAAAAAACAGTTCTTTGTTCTTCATTCCTAAATCACAGGGCTATTAACATGATCAACTAATTATGTGTTAGGAAATGATGTTAAAATAGGGTAGACTGCTTAACATTTCAATAAATAAATCTAAAGAGAACAAAATGAAGTGATACATACATGTATTAGAGGAATTATCTGAAAAATACAATAAATTTTAATGTCATTTAGATATATTTTTAAATATTTTTATTTTCAGATCCAGCAAGGCTATTTAGATAAAGCCACTCCTCATTTGGCAGCTAGATGGATATTCTTAGTTGTATGGTTTTTGCTGTATAGTGTAAGAGTATACTTTTTACAGGTATGATTTAAATGTGTAAGATTATATACCAACCAATTAGAAAACAAGAGAATTGGCTGGGACTGAATTAATTTGATTAGATAAATATTTTGTTTCTTATTTCATTAAAGTGTCACCATCCGTTACAATATCTTTATACAAAAAGTCAAAAGAACCTAAAATTAAGTAAAAAGATTCCAGTCAAAGACGACTTACAAGATAATAAGACATTTATTAAAACATCTATCACAAACATAAAAAGAGAACAATTTTACATGTAAAAATTATAGAAAGTAAACTCATCCCTCAATTGGAATTAAACTGGTCTAAAAACAAAACGTAGTGCATGACTGCATGCTTCATACAACACTCTGATCCACCAGGCAGTGACTTCTGTATCTTAATATATAGAGCACTCCTTCAGACAAAATATATTGTACAGAAATCAGATTAAACACAATACTACATTTACATCAAATAAAGATACACCAACAAATCATGTGCTGTACATGTGCATTAATGACTATAAACTTGACGAAATACATAAATGTAACTTACAACTCACATGCTTTACTTGTACACAGCACTACTCAATACCAATCATAATCAGGTACATATCAATGATATCAAGAGCTTGCTGGTTTCACTTGTCTTGAAAAAGATAAATAAACAGTTTTGAGTTGTAGAAAAGTTGTAAAAATCCTTTGTAAATTGTTCTTCAGATATTGAAGTTTTGTATGGATAAAATAAAACTATATACGCATTACTTGATACATGGTTATATGATTTGTTAAACATTATTTCTACATTAACAACCTCTATCTAAATAACAAATGTTGGACTTTATTTTCAGGGGTGGTATATAATCACATATGCCTTAGGAATATACTTACTCAATTTATTCATAGCTTTCTTAACGCCACAAGTTGATCCAGCTATAATGGATGATGAAGGTAAGGAAACAACTCAATATGACAATTTCATTTAAATATAAGCGCAAACATCATAGAAAGTGTTACAATGATTACATGTTACAAAAGAAACATGGTAAAGGATGAAGGAATTTGTCCCTCACATGTAATGAGAATGAACACATCAAAATACACAAAAATACAAGGTGCAATGCTTTATTGGCTTTTCTTCATCTAAAAGTCAAAGCGAGACCTTGACCTCAAACCAAAACTCCCACACCTCATATTTTAAGACAACCCCTCACTTGGTTTGAGTGGGAATTTAAAAACTGACAAGTCATGCCTCAACTGTGAATTGAAGAACAAAGCCATGGAGTAATATGAAGAAAAAAAACCCTGTGTATCAATAAATCATCTACTGAAAGCAGTAAACTACCCAATGATTTTTGAAATTTAAACATGAAATTTAGAGTTAAAAATCATTCTTCACAACATTTCATGTTTGACAGGCACATCTATCTTAGAATTTTCTGCAGCTATGATTTGATTATTTATTTTTTTTACTTTCAGAGGATGGTCCTTCATTACCAACAAAGTCAAATGAAGAATTTAAACCTTTTATGAGAAGATTACCAGAATTTAAATTTTGGTAAGGAATATTGCTATTGTTAATAGAGATATTTGTGAAATGACTGCTAAAGAGACAACTATCCAGAAGAGATCAAATGACTTTTACAGTTAAGAATAATAAAAGTGTCTTTTTAGTGAGTTATGCACAACCTAGAGCCCATTTACAATTTGCATTGAGTAACTGGGTGTAGAAGTTGTGCCAAATTAATTTGTAGATACAGTCAAAGAATTCTGTTCATTTTCATGTCTAGTTTTCTTGCTTATTCTGCATACAATATCAATTTATGATTCATACTAAAAAAATATATGTAAATGAGCTAGCTATTAAACTTTCATTAGAATCTCACAACACATTGAAACAATCAGAAATTATTCCTGTTAAAAAACATGGTAAAAGATTTTGAAATGAAGGGTATCTTTTGATTAGACAGTAACCCAAGAACACAAATAACCAAGACATCTGAAAGTATTTCTTCAAAAAATTTCATCCAGAAATGATTTCAGATGCAAGGAAAAAACAATCATATTTTTTTTTAGCATCACACTACTGCTGAAGGTGAATCATAATTCTACAAGGATACTTAGTAGCCTGTTTTGTACTGACATGATTTAAATGAATGTTTTGATTGTAAATTTATATTCATAAATACTGTTTTTGTACTGAAATTAAACTTGCAGTTTATAGTGCATAAGTTAAACACATTTTAAAGATGCTTTCATATATTTTATAAGTGTGATTTACATTTAATTGTAATATTGATGTCTTTAAAAATTATACCTTCTCAATATGGAGGCCATAGCAGTTTCTTTTTTTTCTAAACATTACCAACATAAAGCTTGTAGAAGTTGTGTATTATAAAAAGCTTCTTATATTTACATGTTAGCCATGTCAGCACAGCCTCTTATCCACTTGTATCTTTTTACAATTAAGGGGATTTTAAAAACTGTGCAATAGAAAAAGGGGTTTGAACATACTTTGTCCATTTCCCTTGCTTGATCTGCAAACATTTATTTAATTTGAAAAACAAAAATTGCTTAGCATAATATGTATTCTGTAATGAATATTAGAATAGTGGTATTGTCGGTGACAATGCTATCAGTTGTCAAGTAAATAAGTGTTCAAAAACTCTTTCTGTTTTACAAACTGGGATATTAAATATATACTCAATTTTTTTGAATGATTGTTTTTCTTATTTAAAAAAACCCATTATAAAACTATTTGTAATGATTTGAAGTTGCTGGTGTAAGAGTTTTGAGACTATATATATTTCAAAAAAACTTTAAAATAAATTGTTTATTTTTACTAATTTTAAACAATTTTAGGTCCCTGAAAGACAAAGTTTTTTATTTAAATATTTTTCAGATTGATAGTAAAGAGTTATAGGATTTTGATTATAAAAAATAGGCAATTTCATATGGTTTTCACTTTTGATTGTGTGGTATTATACAGTCATCTTTTCAATTTGATATTTTGAAAATAAGTTATTCAGGTTTTTTGTCCAGAATGATTTTGAGAGTAATGCACAACCTAGAGCCCATTTACAATTTGCATTGAGAAACTGGGTGTAGAAATTGTGCTAAATTAATTTGTAGATACAGTCAAAGAATTCTGTTCATTTCCATGTCTAGTTTTCTTGCTTATTCTGCAAACATTTAGTATTATATCTATTTCTGATTTTTATGCCCCACCTACGATAGTAGAGGGGCATTATGTTTTCTGGTCTGTGCGTCCGTTCGTCCGTCCGTCCGTCTGTCCCGCTTCAGGTTAAAGTTTTTGGTCAAGGTAGTTTTTGATGAAGTTTAAGTCCAATCGACTTCAAACTTAGTACACATGTCCCCTATGATATGATCTTTCTAATTTTAATGCCAAATTAGAGTTTTTACCCCAATTTCACGGTCCACTGAACATGGAAAATGATAGTGCGAGTGGGGCATTCGTGTACTGAGGACACATTCTTGTTTTCTCACTTATACTTTATATATCAAAATAAATTGTGGTCCTTATTTGGTATTCATTTCTGTGAAAGCATTAATGTCTTCAACAATGCAATAAAACCCAACACTTCACTAAACTTCTGCTCCTATTGATGTTGATAGCTTAGAAACATTAGAATAAATTGACACTTAAGTTTAAAGCACAGCCTCTAATCCACTTGCATATTTTCCTGAGTAAGTGGATTTTAAAAACTTTGCAAAAGTAACTGCAGGTAGAAAAAGGACTTTGAACTCACTTTGTTCATATTCCTTGCTTGATCTGCAGACATGCCTTCAGTTTGAAAATAATGCAATCTTTCAATTATAAATATTGTACTATTTTTGTGGATATGCAGATTCATAGGAAGAAATGAACCCAATAATCAAACATGTTGAATATTGAAAAAGATCTTTTTATTTGATGAAATATTTGAATTTTTGAATTGTTGGGGATTATATTATTTTTGAATGAACAGTTCTTTCTTTATAACATGATAACACATTTTTTTTAACAATTTTATTTATAGTGTCATAGAAAATACCTGCTTTTTTATTTTATTGATTTCAAATTAGAAATAGAAAGTTTTGGGACTTTTGATTGTCTAAAATATGCAATTTCCTATATTTTGAAATATCACAATTATAATGGTATGTTTACAAATTTGATATTTTGAAAAGTTAGTTATTATAAAGTTTAAGCACTTTTTCTGTTGAAAATAATTAAAAATAGATTTAAATTATAGAGCACAACCTAGAGCCCATTTACAATTTGCATTGAGTAACTGGGTGTAGAAGTTGTGCTAAATTAATTTGTAGATACAGTCAAAGAATTCTGTTCATTTCCATGTCTAGTTTTCTTGCTTATTCTGCAAATATTTGGTATTATATCTATTTCTGATTTTTTTCTCACTAATACTTTATATATCGAAAAGTTTGTGGTCCTAATTTTTGGTATTCATGTCTGTGAAAGCAATGTCTTCAACAATGCAACAAAACCCATCACTTCACTAAACTTCTCTGCTCCTATTGATGTGGATAGCTTTTGAATAAAATGACAATTCAGTTTTAAGCATAGCCTCTAATCCCCTTGTATATTTTCCTGAGTAAGTGGATTTTAAAAACTTTGCAAAATCAATTGCAGGTAGAAAAAGGACTTTGAACTAACTTTGTTCATAATCCTTGCTTGATCTGCAGACATGCCTTAATGTAGAAAATAAAAATCATTCAATTAAAATATTGTACAATTTTTGTGGACATGCAGATTTAGAGGAAAAAGTTAACCTAATTATCATACATGTTGATTGTGAAAAAAGATCTTTTTATTTGATGGAATATTTAAAATTGTAATTGTTGTTGAACAATTATATTATTTTTGAATGAATAGTTCTTTCTTCATGTTCTTTAAAGCATGAAAAAACATTTTTTTTTCACAATTTATAGAGTCATAGAAAATACCTATTTTTATTAGACGATTTCAAATTAGAAGTAGGAAGTTATGGGACTTTTATTGTCAAAAACATGCAATTTCCTATATTTTGAAATGTCACAATAATCAGTGTTCTCCCCAGATATTTCATTTAGCATCCTGGTTAACAGGGGAAATTGAAATACTATCTTAATTACAAAAATATAGCATCACATCCATAACATAATCTATAAGAAAACCACTTCAGATAGCATCATATTTAAGATTATAACATCACATTACCATGATGCTAAAAGACCCTGGGAGTACACTGCAATTTATAATGGTAAGCTTACAAATTTGATACTTCAAAATTAGTTATTGTAAAGTTATAGCACATTTTCAGTCGAGAATAATAAAAAAAAAATAATTATGAAGCACAACCTAGAGCCCATTTACAATTTGCATTGAGTAACTGGGTGTAGAAGTTGTGCTAAATTAATTTGTAGATACAGTCAAAGAATTCTGTTCATAATCCATGTCTAGTTTTCTTGCTTATTCTGCAAACATTTGGTATTATATCTATTTCTGATTCTTGCTATTACGTTATATATCCCCAAAAAATTGTGGTCCTTATTTCGTATTCATGTCTGTGAAAGCAATGTCTTAGCAATGCAATAAAAACCCAACACTTCACTTTAACTTCTCTGCTCCAATTGATATGAATAGCTTAGAAAATTTAAATGAGTTGACAATTAAGATTTAAGCACAGCCTCTAATCCACTTGAATATTTTCCTCAGTAAGTGGATTTTAAAAACTTTGCAAAAGTAACTGCAGGTAGAAAAAGGACTTTGAACTAACTTTGTTCATATTCCTTGCTTGATCTGCAGACATGCCTTCAATTTGAAAATAAAAATCTTTCAATAAAAATATTTTGCAGAAGTATTAAAATGGTGATTAGTGAGAAATGCACAACCTAGAGCCCATTTACAATTTGCATTGAGTAACTGGGTGTAGAAGTTGTGCCAAATTAATTTGTAGATACAGTCAAAGAATTCTGTTCATTTCCATGTGTAGTTTTCTTGCTTATTCTGCAAACATTTGGTATTATATCTATTTCTGATTTTTTCTCACTAATACTTTATATATCGAAGAAAAAAAATGTCCTTATTTGGTATTTATGTCTGTGAAAGCAATGTCTTAAACAATGCAATAAAAACCCAACACTTCACTTTAACTTCTCGGCTCCTATTGATGTGGATAGCTTAGAAATATTATTATAAATTGATGATTAAGTTTTAAGCACAGCCTCTAATCTACTTGCATATTTTCTGAATAAGTGGATTTTAAAAACTTTGCAAAAGTAACTGCCGGTAGAAAAAGGATTTTGGAAGTATCTTGTTCATATTCCTTGCTTGATCTGCAAACAAACTTATATTTAAAATAGCCTCTTCAAATATATACCATTTCAGTTGAAGTTAGTGTTTTGCAGTGATGTCTTAAACTAACCAATTTCAAAGTTTTTGATTGTCACAAGTAATAATAATAGTACCTTTTCCAAATTGATAATTAAAAAAGTTACTCCTGAGTTATACATTTATTACCAAAACTATTCATAAAAGTATTTGTGTTAGTAGTGCACAACCTAGAGCCCATTTACAATTTGCATTGAGTAACTGGGTGTAGAAGTTGTGCCAAATTAATTTGTAGATACAGTCAAAGAATTCTGTTCATTTCCATGTCTAGTTTTCTTGCTTATTCTGCAAACAGTTGATAATATATCCGTATGATCATTGCTAAGAAAAGCTGTGATTGTGATATCTAGACTTTTTTCTTACTTATACTTTATAGAGCCATTCAGTAACCTATAGTTGTTAATTCCTGTGTCATTTGGTCTATTGTGAATAGTTGTCTCATTGCCAATCATACCACATCTTCTTTTCATATATTCAATTAAAAATATTGTACATGCATAATAAGCACAGCCTCTAATCTACTTTCTTTTTCCAAAGTCAGTGGATTTTAAAAACTTTGCAAAAGTAACTGCAGGTAGAAAAAGGATTTTGAAAACTTATTGTTCATATTCCTTGCTTGATCTACAAACAAACTTTTATTTAGAAAACAAAAACCCTGTAGATATACCATTTCAGGTGAAGTAAACGTTTTGTGATGTTGATGTCTTAAAAAAACCAATTTCAAAGTTTTTTTTATTGTCACAAGTTATTATTAAATAGCACCTTTTCCAATTTGATGATTTAAAAAAGTAATGCTCAAGTTTTTGATAAAACTTCATAACAGTTTGTGAGTAGAGTTCTGCACAACCTAGAGCCCATTTACAATTTGTATTGAGTAACTGGGTGTAGAAGTTGTACTAAATTAATTTGTAGATACAGTCAAAGAATTCTGTTCATTTCCATGTCTAGTTTTCTTGCTTATTCTGCAAACATTTGATATTATTTCTGTGTATGATTTTATTTATTAAAAAATATATGAATGTGACATCCAGATTTTTTCCCTCACTGATACAATGTAAATATGTGAGACAAAAGACAACACTTCACTAAAATCATTTCCCTGTTGATATGAAGTCTTAACAGTTTGCTGTCTCCTATTTAATTATATCTAGTGAAAATTGTGAATAATAATAATAAAAAAACACAAGTTACACACAGGCACAGCCTCTTATTCACTTGCATCTTTATAAAAGTAAGTGGATTTTAAAAACTGTGCAAAAGTAAATGCAGGTAGAAAAAGGATTCTGAACTTTCTTTGTCAGTTTCCCCTGCTTGATCTGCAAACATGTCTTTAATCTAGAAATGAAAATCTAAACATCTGACCTTTAACCTTTAATTTTTTCAAAAGTGACCTTAATTTTATCAGTCCCAAGTGTTGTGGATCTCTGGAACTTATTTTAAGCCACCTGTCTTAATGTTATGATGAACAATTTATTTTTCATTATAAAATTTGATACATTTTAAGGTGTCAAATAAACATGTTGCTTTTTCATTAGATGTTTTTTTTTTTTTTTTTTTTAAAGATTAATAGGAAAGAGTTGTGAACAATTTTATACATTGTTGTTAACGATTAACAAATAATAAAAGAAAAAATCTCTTTCAATTTGAGGATTTTGGTAATGAATTTTTCAAAAGTTATTGAACTTATGTCAAGAGTAACAAAAATGGTTTTCAGTGAGAAATGCACAACCTAGAGCCCGTTTACAATTGTCATTGAGTAACTGGGTGTAGAAGTTGTGCCAAATTAATTTGTAGATACAGTCAAAGAATTCTGTTCATTTCCATGTCTAGTTTTCTTGCTTATTCTGCAAACAGTTGATTTTATATGTGTATTATATTTCCTAAAAAATGTTAATGAGCTAATTAATTAACTTTTTTCACCTATGAATTTGCATAAATGTCCAGCTCTTAAATGGGATCAATGTCTGTCAAAGCAATTTCTTCAAGAGACAATTATCTACAAGACACTACATGACTTTTATTGTCAAGAATGATAGAATTGTTTTGAGAGAAATGCACAACCTAGAGCCCATTTACAATTTGCATTGAGCAACTGGGTGTAGAAGTTGTGCTAAATTAATTTGTAGATACAGTCAAAGAATTCTGTTCATTTCCATGTCTAGTTTTCTTGCTTATTCTGCAAACAGTGGATATTATTTCTTTGATTGATATTTGGTTAGAAAATGTGTGAATGTGCTATCTAGAACCTATTTCTCTTACTTTAGCATACAAGTTCAAAACATTGTGGGTCTTGTGGGATATTCATGCCTGTCAAATAATATTTTCAACCATGAGAAACAATCCAACAAACACCATATTTAAATCATCTGCCCATCTAACTATAGAGGCATAACATTATATCTTTTCATGGTTAAGTATATCTAGCGAAAGTTGTGAATAATTTAAAAAAGAAGAAAAAAAAAGTGACAGGCACAGCCTCTAATCCACTTGCATCTTTATAAAGTAAGTGGATTTTAAAAAACTGTGCAAAAGTAAATGCAGGTAGAAAAAGGATTCTGAACTTTCTTTGTCAGTTTCCCCTGCTTGATCTGCAAACATGTCTTTAATTTAGAAATGAAAATCTTAACATCTGACCGTAATTTTTTTCAAAGGTGGACCTTAAATTTGTCAGTCATAGTCCCAAGTGTTGGGGATCTCTGGAACTAATTTTAAGCCACCTGTCTTAATGTTATGATGAACAATTTGTTTTTTATTATAAAATTTGATACATTTTAGGGTGTCAAATAAACATGTTGCTTTTTCATTAGATGTTGTTTTTTTTTTTTAAAGATTAATAGGAAAGAGTTGTGAACAATTTTATACATTGTTATTAACGATTAAAAGATAATGAAAGTGAATTTTTCCAATTTAAGGATTTTGGTAATTAATTTTTCAAAAGTTATTGAACTTGTGTCAAGAGTAACAAAAATGGTTTTCAGTGAGAAATGCACAACCTAGAGCCCGTTTACAATTGTCATTGAGTAACTGGGTGTAGAAGTTGTGCCAAATTAATTTGTAGATACAGTCAAAGAATTCTGTTCATTTCCATGTCTAGTTTTCTTGCTTATTCTGCAAACATTTGATATTAAAGCTGTGTAGGATCTTTGTGAAGAAATGGTATGCACATGTTTTCTTGTTAATATGCTATTTGGAAAAGATATTTACCTAATATAAAACTTTTATTAATAAATTATTTATATTATTATATTTTTATCTTTTTGTGTTTTTCAGGTATAGTGCTGTAAAATCCATCACCGTTGCGATGCTATGTACATGTTTTGATGCATTAAATATACCAGTATTCTGGCCTATATTAGTGATGTACTTCATTTTATTATTTGTTATTACCATGAAAAGACAAATTAAGGTAAGAGTAAAATTTGTATTTGAATTAAGAAAGTTAAAAAAAAATTACACATATACATTTGTATAAGACTATCTGTTTTCCACAACCAGCTGTGTATTTTAAAATAATCCACACCAGTGAAATTTATTTATTTTTTTAAATGAAAAGCTGTTAAGAAAGAGAGGTAAAAGATACCAGAGGGACATTCAAACTCACAGGTCAAAAATAAACTGACAATGTCAAGACTTATAAAGAAAAAGACAAACTGACAAACAATAGTACACAAGACACAACATAGAAACCTAAAAGACTAAGCGACACGAACCTGGCTAAAAACTGGGGGTGATCTTGTATGTTTTATTTCTAAAAACAGAAGAACTAATTCAACTTTTATAGACTTTAATAATTCTTCCTTGCAAATCACAAGATAGTAGTGTAAAAATGTAAACAAATATGTTTCAAGATATTTCAAGAAAATTTCTTCACCAAGAGACAATTAATATTTATTTTTTACAATAGGTTAGTCAAATGTAATGAAGCAAAACATTTGAGTTGTCAAATATTCAATTAATGTCTTACATTTTCTTTTTGCAGCATATGTTGAAATATAAATATTTACCATTTTCACATGGGAAGAAAAAATATCAAGGAAAAGAAGACACAGGAAAAGTAGTTTATAACAAATGATGTTAGTGACTATTAGTTTGTCATTTCATTGTATCATAATTCCATTCAACATCTCACAGACTAAGGTGATGGCATGGTAGAGTCCATAAGAACAAGGCTGTGAGGAAGGATGAATGTATTCTCTTCTGTTACAGCTAATTTCCTAATGCCTGTAGAGTAAAACTTTGGTGTGCTTGCTTGCTGTGTTTGTATATTGGACAATTGTTATAAGGACAATGTCCAATCAAATATAAATATAGTATATAGAGGTTTATCTATGCCTAAATATATTGATTGAAAATGGCAATCTTAATAACAAATTAAAGCTTGAGAAAGTATTTTTTACAAACACAGCAAGCAGTCAACCAAAGTTTAACTCTACAAGCATTAGAATATTAGCTCTAATCCTGTTATAGACACTATCCTCTAGTCTATCAACTTTTTTTTTATGAACTGTGTGTTAAATTCTAAATTTCAGAGAAATAACAAAAAGAAGCAGGAATTCATTACTTTTTATTGTTTAATTATTTGTAGTTTCATCCAAAATTGTGTTGACTTTTTATGTTCTTATTTATTTATTGTGTGTTGATTTTTCACTTAGTGTTAAATCCATTAATATTGTGATGAATGTTATGTTTATTTCCATTGCCAAGTACTATTTTAGTTATTTTTCAGTATTGGGCAAATAAGACATGTTCTAATAGAAGGAGAAAACAATATACAAGTTTTCCTGTAAAAGTAGATACAGTATTAAAATCAGAGGCACATTAGTATAATTTTCTTCTGTAAAATTGTAGTATGTTGGTAAAAGAACTCTTGTAGAAATTCCTGTCAGATGTTTTTGTTAAATTAAAGTTGACATTTAAATCATTTGAAGTAATGAATTAAAACTGCATGACAATGAATTACCTTTTCATGGCGTTATAATTCCTGTTATATTTTAAAAAGATATGAAAGATATTTAAAAAAGATTCTTAACATTTAATTTAAAAAAGTAAATATGTCATATTATATGTGTGTATTTAATTTTAAGATACTGTATGTTACAATGAATGAATTAAGTGTATGTATTTGTAAAGTGTCTTAGATTTTGATGTTATATTCCATCTGATAGTGAATGATTTAATTAATCATCTTTCATATTAGATAATTATTCACTATTATAAATTATTGGTAAAGTATAAAGATCTCTCTGAAAACACAGTTTAAATGCAAGGAATCAGTAGACTTTTGATTTGATTTGAATGTCTTATTTTTGCATTTATAAAGTTTTTGAATTGAGACATAACGCTATATATCTGCATCTTTGATTTCACAGTAGACAAAATATATATACATGTAGCTTGTACAAAGTTTAACCAATAAAATGTAGGTATTGGTACAGTACATTGGTAAGGTGAAACATGCTTATTGATATATATCGCTTTTCCTATTCTCAGTAAAAGAAAAAAAACTTGTTTAAGATTAACTTTAAACCATTAAATTATAAATCTTATAAAATCTAACTACAGGGATTCAAAAAGTTGGCATACATTAAGAATTATAAAAAATGTTTAATGGGCGGGAATTCCCTGATTATGTAATGCTGTCATAAAAGATGGTTGACAATTTTTGAACATAAAAGTTGTCTCCCTTTTTACATGAAACAGACATTTTATAGGTGGTTGTAATCATTAACAAAGAAAAGATGTGTGTGAGTGCTTATTGCTAATGAATTTGAAAGATTTAAAATGTTGTATTGTTGAAACAAATTTTTATTCACGAGTTATAAATAGATATATAAATGTAAATAATTTAAGATGAAGGAAATTTAATAAAAAAAAATATATTATGAAGCAATTATTACTCTTTATTTATTTTTCAAGCAGTTGAGAAAACATATATCTGAAAATACCAGAATATTTTTTTTAAAGTACAGATAGTCATTACCAAAGTTGCAGGACATTGGGTGAATTAGTTTGGTCCAGTTAACAAATTTGCATTACTGGGTTTAAATTTTTATGCCCCACCTACGATAGTAGAGGGGCATTATGTTTTCTGGTCTGTGCGTCCGTTCGTCCGTCTGTCTGTCCGTTTGTTTGTCTGTCCGTCTGTCCCGCTTCAGGTTGAAGTTTTTGGTCAAGGTAGTTTTAATACGCCCGGGATGGTATACCGTTGTCCGTCCGTCTGTCCGTCCGTCCGTCTGTCCGTCCGTCCGTCGTCCACACTTCGGACAATAACTCAAAAACACTTTCACCAATTTCCAAGAAACTTTGGTGAATTGTTTATATCTATTGACGTAAGCTCCCTTTCGTTTTTTTTTAATTTCAGATTTTAAGTTTTGGATTTATGGGGCTTTATTCATAAAAAAGGGGGGATTTTCAACACTTCGGACAATAACTCAAAAAGGCTTTCACCAATGTCCATGAAACTTTGGTGAATTGTTTATATCTATTGACGTAAGCTCCCTTTTGTTTTTTTTTAATTTCAGATTTTAAGTTTTGGATTTATGGGGCTTTATTCATAAAAAAGGGGGGATTTTCAACACTTCGGACAATAACTCAAAAAGGCTTTCACCAATGTCCATGAAACTTTGGTGAATTGTTTATATCTATTGATGTAAGCTCCCTTTCAATTTTTATTAGCTCACCTGGCCTAAAAGGCCATGTGAGCTTTTCTCATCACTTGGCGTCCGTCGTCGTCGTCGACGTCGTCGTCGTCGTCGTCGTCGTCGTCGTCGTCTGTCGTCGTTAACAATTTTTCAAACATCTTCTCCTCTGAAACTACTGAATGGATTTGAATGAAACTTAACATGATTGTTCCTTAGTATATCCTGCACAAAATGTGCGCTTCGATTTTTGATCCGTCAAAAAACATGGCCGCCGTTACTTAAAATAGAACATAGGGGTCAAATGCAGTTTTTGGCTTATATCTCAAAAACGAAAGCATTTAGAGCAAATCTGACATGGGGTAAAAATGTTCATTAGGTCAAGATCTATCAGCCCTGAAATTTTCAGATGAATCAAACAAACCATTGTTGGGTTGCTGCCACTTAATTGGTAATTTTAAGGAAATTTTGCAGTTTTTGGTCATTATCTTGAATATTATTATAGATAAAGATAAACTGTAAACAGCAAAAAAGATCAGCAAAGTAAGATCTACAAATAAGTTAATATGACCAAAATTGTCAATTGACCCCTTAAGGGGTTATTGTCCTTTAATGACAATTTTTCACAATTTGTTCATCATATTTGCTAACTTTAAAAAATCTTCTCCTCTGAAACTACTGAATGGATTTGGTTAAAACTTAGCATGGTTGTTCCTTAGATTATCCTGCACAAAGTGTGTGCTTTGATTTTTGATCCGTCAAAAACATGGCCGCCGTTACTTAAAATAGAACATAGGGGTCAAATGCAGTTTTTGGCTTATATCTCAAAAACGAAAGCATTTAGAGCAAATCTGACAGGAGTAAAAATGTTCATTAGTTCAAGATCTATCAGCCCTGAAATTTTCAGATGAATCAAACAAACCATTGTTGGGTTGCTGCCACTTAATTGGTAATTTTAAGGAAATTTTGCAGTTTTTGGTCATTATCTTGAATATTATTATAGATAAAGATAAACTGTAAACAGCAAAAAAGATCAGCAAAGTAAGATCTACAAATAAGTTAATATGACCAAAATTGTCAATTGACCCCTTAAGGGGTTATTGTCCTTTAATGACAATTTTTCACAATTTGTTCATCATATTTGCTAACTTTAAAAAATCTTCTCCTCTGAAACTACTGAATGGATTTGGTTAAAACTTAGCATGGTTGTTCCTTAGATTATCCTGCACAAAGTGTGTGCTTTGATTTTTGATCCGTCAAAATACATGGCCGCCGTTACTTAAAATAGAACATAGGGGTCAAATGCAGTTTTTGGCTTATATCTCAAAAACGAAAGCATTAAGAGCAAATCTGACATGGAGTAAAAATGTTCATTAGGTCAATATCTATCAGCCCTGAAATTTTCAGATGAATCAAACATCCAATTGTTGGGTTGCTGCCACTTAATTGGTAATTTTAAGGAAATTTTGCAGTTTTTGTTCATTATCTTGAATATTATTATAGATAAAGATAAACTGTAAACAGCAAATATGATCAGCAAAGTAAGATCTACAAATAAGTCAATTTGACCAAAATTGTCAATTGACCTCTTTAGGAGTTATTGCCCTTTAAAGACTTTTTTCACAATTTGTTCATCATGTTGACTTACATTGTACTTTAAAAAATCTTCTCTTATGAAACTGCTGTATCAATTTCAGCCAAACTTAGGCTAAATGAGTTTCAGAGTTTCAGAGTATCTAGTATAAATTTTATATTTCATTTCCTTGCATGTCAAGAAACATAGCTCCTATGGCTAAAATAGAACAGGAGAAAATGATTTTTTTTTTGCTTTTGAAGAAAATAGGACGATTCAAAGAACATTTAAATAAATTGAAAAGCCAAAATAATCATTGATGAGAGATTAAACCAAAAAAATTCAGGTGAGCGATTCAGGCTCTTGAGAGCCTCTTGTTAATTTCAGATTTTAAGTTTTGGATTTATGGGGCTTTATTCATAAAAAAGGGGGATTTTTAACACTTCGGACAAAAACTCAAAAAGGCTTTCACCAATGTCCATGAAACTTTGGTGAATTGTTTATATCTATTGATATAAGCTCCCTTTCAATTTTTATTAATTTCAGATTGAAAGTTTTGGATTCATGGGGCTTTATTCATAAAAAAAGGGGGATTTTTAACACTTCGGACAATAACTCAAAAAGGCTTTCACCAATGTCCATGAAACTTTGGTGAATTGTTTATATCTATTGATGTAAGCTCCCTTTCAATTTTTATTAATTTCAGATTTTAAGTTTTGGATTTATGGGGCTTTATTCATAAAAAAAGGGGGATTTTTAACACTTCGGACAATAACTCAAAAAGGCTTTCACCAATGTCCATGAAACTTTGGTGAATTGTTTATATCTATTGATGTAAGCTCCCTTTCAACTTTTATAAATTTCAGATTTTACATTTCCGTGTTATGAATTTTTATGCTTAAAAAAGGGGGGATTTTCCAATTTTGGGACAATACATTTAAAGCATAAAAGACAAGTTAATAGAGCAACGGGCGTATCATGCGCTAAAGCTCAGCCCTTTATTGATGAAGTTGAAGTCCAATCAACTTGAAACTTAGTATACATGTGCCCTATGATATGATCTTTCTAATTTAATGCCAAATTAGAGAATTTATTCCAATTTCACGGTCCACTTAACATAGAAAATGATAGTGCGAGTGGGGCATCCGTGTACTGTGGACACATTCTTGTTTTTTTCTCTTATCCAAATTATAATTGTAAAAAGAATCTAGTCTACTGAAAGGGGCACTAGCTACGAGATATATAAAAAATCTATTATACATATTTTTTTGCTCAATCATTAGTGAAATGGAAATAGTGAAATAATAATTTGCTTTTAGCAGCTGGTATGGTTTAATTTTGTCAAAATAAGCTAAAAAAATATTGAATTATTCACTTGCAAGTGAATAATTGGACCTCATTGAATCTGCATTCATGTGAACTTCAATTTAACCCCATATCTTGAGATAGATAACACGTGAATTGAATGTGTAAAGTTATTTAAAGGATAAGAATGTCAACATTGAAAGTGAAACAAAGGTAAATCCTTTGATTGACTGATTCGAGCCACAAAAACTCTTTGTTATACAAGTTAACACGGTGATAAACATTTATTTTTATGCCCCACCTACGATAGTAGAGGGGCATTATGTTTTCTGGTCTGTGCGTCCGTTCGTCTGTCTGTTCGTCCGTCTGTCCGTTAGTTCGTCCGTCTGTCCCGCTTCAGGTTAAAGTTTTTGGTCAAGGTAGTTTTTGATGAAGTTGAAGTCCAATCGACTTCAAACTTAGTATACATGTTCCCTATGATATGATCTTTTTAATTTTAATGCCAAATTAGAGGGTTTACCCCAATTTCACGGTCCACTGAACATAGAAAATGATAGTGCGAGTGGGGCATTCGTGTACTGGGGACACATTCTTGTTCATCTATAATATGAAATTAAAGACATAGAAAATCAAACAGCATGAGTTTGCTTAGTCTATTTATATCTCTTTTTATGTTTACATCGCTTTTATGGTAATCGGATGACGTTAGAGGTCAACTTGATAGTTAATTAGATGTCCTCTATACTAAAACACACACGAAATGAACCTATGTATTTTCTTGCCCGTGCCCTGTTAATTGTTTATTTTAGACTTTTGATAGTTTGGGTAAATGTTTTACATTGTTATAAATCAACTATGTGAATTTCATTAAAATTGGTGAACATGAATTTGACAGCTAGTGCCCTTTAAGAGGAATGGATTACTGCACCAAATGTCCAATTGATTTCTGAGAGCTTAGGTACCATTGAAGAACTATATTTATCTCTTTTATGATGTAGTTATCCTCAGTGAATATGAGTGGAATATCCAGTCGTTAATTTAACATAAAAAAAAGATGCGATTCAAATGCCAATGTATAACCTTCAACAACGAGCAAAATCCAAACCATGCAAGAAGAAACAAAACTGTTGATCAATTAGATAGGTTTCTGAAAGCAATAAGATGTGGTATAAATGTTAGTGAGACGTCTGTCCACCATGGATCAAATGACTTACAAGTTCTACGCAATTACAGGTTACTGTAAAGACTTTAGTAATGAGCAAAACCCATACAATAGTCTGCTTTGAAAGACCTAGACAAAGTATGAAATAATTTAAAAGAAAAAAAACATAGGCATGAAAAGAACAATCATTGAATAGCATGTTTCTTACATGAGTAATTAACCGTGTTTTTTGCTGAAAACCCTCCATCTTGCTTATCGTGGACGCTGACAATTCATGGCAATAAACCTACTCTTTCCTCAGAGATGCCTCAATGGCTGATTGGTCTAAGAAGATCATTTTATATACATGTTGCAATGATGATTACTAACCTGTCAACACTGAGGTTGTGAGTTCAAACCCTTCTCCTGGCATTTGCTTTCTTTATTGACACTTTAAAGCCAGATTTCCTTTCAAAATATTGTGGTTAGTCGTCATTGTTTTTTGTCGCAGAAAGCTAGACATAGGGATATTGAGGTGGCAGCGGTGTTAGCTCACTTCTTAAAAGCTTTATATTTTGGAAGTTGGGAGACTTGGATGCTTCATACTTCGTATATAGATACCTCATGTTACAAAGTTTCCGTCTGTCACATATCTGACCTCATTTCATGGTTCATTTTGAAAAAAAAATTTATAGAGTTTTTTGTAATGATTATATACTGGTATCTTTTATTGTGAGTAACAGGATTACTATATTTGGTATGTGGGTACCTTGCAAGTTCCTCATGCCTGTCAGACAGTTTTCATGTGACCTCAATCTCATTTTATGGATCAGTGAACAAGGTTAAGTTTTGGTGGTCAAATCCATATCTCAGATACTATAAGCAATAGGTTTAGTATATTTGGTGTATGGAAGGACTTTAAGGTGTATATTTCCACCTGGCAGGTGTCATCTGACCTTGACCTCATCTTCATGGTTCAGTGGTTATAGTTATTTGGTTATGTTTTGGTCTGTTTTCTTATACTGTGCAATTGGTCTAATTTATTTGGTGTATGGAATGATTAGAAATAGTGCCCGATGACCCCAGATGCAAACCAACATGGCTGACATGTCTGAAAATAAATCATTTTCGGATAAAAATGCCAGATTAGTCTAATAAATAAAATATGGCTGAGAGGCACAAATGTTCAGAATGTTGAGATAACTTCTATTGTTATTTACATCAGAACTGTCACTCAAGACAACTTCTGATTGAGAGACATTGGAGCCAAATAACAGTGTTTTTGGTACAGACATAATAATACGACCTCTGTAGGTAAGTGTTAATGTAACAAAAAATATGTTCCGGCGTGACATTTGTTCCGCTGAAACAAATTTCATAGGAAATATGTTCCGCCGGAACCTATATCACAGAAAATATGTTCCAACACTGTAAAATTTGTTCCGGAACTAATTTTTAGACCAAATATGAAATAAGTTCCGGAACAAATATCATAGCTCCATGAATTTTGTTCCAGTTAATATTAAGAGTTTTAAATAAGTTCCTGTGATATTAGTTTAAGACCAATATGTACATATTTCAAAGAAATCAATGAATAAGTTCTTCTTAAACCTATTTTCACTGAAATAAGTACCTTTGCAACATATTGCACAATGAAACATTTTCTTGTAACAAAGCTTTATATTGAGGGCTAACAATAAGATATTAATGGTTAGTAAAGAACCAGCGTGTGAACTGGGTTTTGGTCTGATTTTTTTATGCTTTATGCAATAGGTCTATTATATATGGTGTATGGAATGATGGTAAGGTGTACTTGTCCAACTGACAGGTGTCATCTGACCTTGACCTCATTTTCATTGTTCAGTGGTCAAAGTTAAGTTTTTGTGTGTTGGTCTGATTTTCTAATACTATATGCAATAACAATAGGTCTACTGTATTTGGTGTATGGAAATATGTTATGATGTAAATGTCAGTCTCACAGATTTTATTTGACCTTGACCTCTTTTCACGTTTTATTGCTTAGTGTTAAGTTTTTGAGTTTTGGTCTGTTTGTCTTTAATTTATTTTATATTAATTATACATAATTAAATAATAAATTAACTATAATTTAAGCAACATGTTTAGTTTAAACATTTTATTTCCTGATTTAAAGCAAAATGAATTAGACACAAGTAAAATCATACATATGAAGTCTTCTCCATAATACAATATAAATTTACAATAATAGTATATTTATATACATGTAATGTACATGCATATAAAGCAAATAGTTTGTAGAATATAATAACTATCTATCAAAGGTAAAAAGAAGAGAGAGAAAAAAAAAGAAAAAAGAAAGTTTGAAGAGATTCAGATTCAGATTCAATAGTTTATTAAAGTCTCACCACATACAACATGATTAAAACAAGATACAATTATAAAATTAATTATACAGTAAACATAGTTAAAACAATTAAATACATGTATGTGCCATTCTTAAAAGAATAATGAGAGACTATTAAAATACAAATAATACTTATTCGTTTTATAAAATACTACAAATACAGTAGTTAATGATATAAAATACTGTTTCTCCTTGTTAAAATGTTATTGCAGGTTTTGGCAACAATATTACAAATATTGGTATTTTTAAACATATATATACATTTGTCTTCATCAGACAAGTTTAAAAACATATCATTATGACACAATATATCAATAAAAAGTGCATGTCTTAGATCTTCATACAATATAATTCTGTGTTGATGACGTGTGTTTTGATGATGATCATGTTCTGTGCCAGTAACAATAACATCTAAGAAGGCACAAGAAATCTGTTTGACCTTTTTATGTTGAACATGTTTGAAAATTTGAATATTCGTTCGTTCGAAAGTTCCAAGTGTCCACAAATTCATATTTTTTTCTTTTTTTTCTTTTGATCTAAAACAAAGTTTTCGGATAGCCAATTAAGATTATTGAATAAGGTTTTTCTACATGATGTGTTTTTTGGACAAACAAAGAAGTAATGATGGACATCCTCAATATCTGACCCAAAATGAGACAAGAAGAATCATTTTTGTCGAGCCTGCAACTTTTGTTGCAGAAAGCTCGACATAGGGATAGTGATCCGGCGGCGGCGGTGTTAGCTCATTTCTTACAAGCTTTATATTTTAGAAGGTGGAAGACATGGATGCTTCATACTTTGTATATAGATGCTTCATGTTACGAAGTTTCCGTCAGTCACATGTCCAATGTCCTTGACCTCATTTTCATGGTTCAGTGACCACTTGAAAAAAAAGATTTTTTGTAATCTTGAATTCTCTCTTATTATAAGTAATAGGATAACTTTATTTGATATGTGCGTACCTTGCAAGGTCCTGATGTCTGTCAGACAGGTTTCATTTGACCTCGACCTCATGTCATGGATCAGTGAACAAGGTTAAGTTTTGGTGGTCAAGTCCATATCTCAGTTACTATAAGCAATAGGGCTAGTATATTCGGTGTATGGAAGGACTGTAAGGTGTACATGTCCAGCTGGCAGGTGTCATCTGACCTTGACCTCATTTTCATGGTTCAGTGGTTATAGTTAAATTTTTGTGTTTTGGTCTGTTTTTCTCATACTATATGCAATAGGTCTACTACATTTGTTGTATGGAATGATTGTAAGGTGTATATGTCTAGCGGGCAGATGTCATGTGACCTTGACCTCATTTCCATGGTTCAGTGGTCAAAGTTAAGTTTTTGAGGTTTGGTCTTTTTATCTAATACTATATGCCATAGGTCAACTATATTTGGTGGTAGTCTAAATTTCCCCGACTATCATCCCAGATGGCCTCTATTGAAACAACCTACCTATTGTATTTATTGTGAACTTGTTCTCGTCCTGAATATGCATGAAATATTTGCCACTGGACGTTAAGCAACCAACAATCAATCAATCATTTGGTGTATGGAAATATTTTATGATATTTATGTCAGTCGCGCAGGTTTTATTTGACCGTGACCTCATTTTCATGGTTCATTGCACAGTGTTAAGTTTTTGTTTTTTCTTAAACTATAAGTAATAGGTCAACTGTATATGTTGTATAGAAGCATTGTTAGCTGTACATGTCTGCGCCTGGCATGGTTCATCTGACCTTGACCTCCAATATCTGACCCAAAATGAGACAAGAAGAATCATTTTTGTCGAGCCTGCAACTTTTGTTGCAGAAAGCTCGACATATGGATAGTGATCCGGCGGCGGCGGCGGCGGTGTTAGCTCAATGGAAGGATTGTAAGCTGTACATGTCTGACTAGCATGGTTCTTCTGACCTTGACCTAATTTTCATGTTTTATTGGTCAATGTCTAGTTATACGACCGCAAAAAAAAATTTGGGATCGTATAATGGTATGATGTTGTCGTCTGCGTCGTCCTCGTCCTCCGAATACACATTTTGTTTCCGGACAATAACTTTAGTTTCAGTGAATGGATCTCTATGAAATTTATTAAGATGGTTCAATACCATAAATATCATAAAGGGAAAATTGGTATTGATTTTGGGGATGATGGTTCCAACCGGTTAGGAATTAGGGGCCCAAAAGGGCCAAAACAAGCATTTTTCTACTTTTAGTATAATTACTTGTGTATAAGTATTTCAATTGCTCTGAAATTATACCACAATGTTTAATACCATTAGTAAAAGGTGGGGTGAATTTTGGGGGTTATGGTGCAAAAATTTTAGGAATTAAGGGCCAAAAAGTGGCCAAAAAAAGCATTTTTGTAGTTTCTGACCACTTACTTGTGTGTAAGTAAATGGATCAATCTGACATTTTACCATAAGGTTCCATATCACAAAAGGAAGGCTGGGATTGAGTTTGGAGGTAATTACCCAATTCATGCAGGAAATATGGGCCAAAAAGGGTAAAAAAGAAGCATTGTTCTTTTTACCAGACAATAGCTTGTTTAATTAAGTGCAGTATTGCGGAGCATGTATGGAACGGATATGAACTCTGCGCCGGAGATTGGAGTCAAATAGACATAATTTAGTCATGTGACCGTGACGTCATCAACGTTTTTTTCATGGTTTTCTACGGTTTAAAATGGAATTTAGAATTAATATTTTTTCTGTCTATTCGAAATAACATAAAAAATGTGGTGCACACTGTTAAATAACTCGCTACGCGCGTTATTCAGTGTGCACCAAATTTTTTATGTTATTTCTTCATAGACAGAAAAAATATTACAGTCATGCCTTTAAAAAAATCACATGATTCTTGACTTATCTAATAAATCATTGAATATAATTACCTGGATACCTGGATAAAAATCGTCACAGAAATGCTGGTGCTTACTTCTTTCTGCTTTATTTCAACCAAAAGAAAAGAAAAGAAAAGAAAAACATGATGCATTTGTTACGTTTGCACAAGTGGGGCCAATTAGTAGGCCTCAATTCATTACAGTTTAATTCTTTTATTCCTTATTTATAAAAGTGGGGCTTGTTGGTAGTCTTTAATTCTGCACATTCTTTTATTTATGAGTGGGGTGAGTTGGCAGGCATGAATTAAACGGCATAACTTCCTTTTTAATAAGTGGAGCGACTTGGCATGACTCAGTTCAACCCACCATTTTTCTTAAAATGTCCTGTACCAAGTCAGGAATATGGCAGTTGTTATTAAATGGTTCGTTTCTTTGTGTGTTGGCGCTTGTTTTTGTATTTTTGTTATTCTTTTGTTTCCGCTTATAAATGATGTGTTTTCCTCGATTTTCTCGTTAGTAACCCAGATTTGTTTTCTTTCAATCGATTATGACCTTTGAACCTCGGTATACAACTGTTGCCTTTATTTGTCTAAAATATACTATAGATAAAATGTAGACCATAATGATAATAGGATTTCTGCTCTTTGGTCTGATTATTGTCTCTGTATTTGTCAAAACTTTTAGGCATTTTGGTCCTCAATGCTCTTCAACTTCCTATTTTATTTGGCCTGTTTAACTTTTTGGATTCGGGCGTCACTGATGAGTCTTTTGAAGACGAAAAGCGCGTCTGGCGTAAATACCAAATTTAATCCTGGTATATGTTACGAGTTTATTTGACACATTCCCCATTTATCATTCTCAATTTTATAAATGACCAACGGAACAAATTATGTATAGGTCGACATGGGCTGCCAAAGAAGTTAAGTCTCAAGAAAGATGTTTTTTTAACATTTTTTGTTTTCTTCTCCGAATCGATTAGACAGAGATACACTTTGAAAAAAATGGCCTATGAGAACCTTTATTTTTATAAATTTTGCTTAAATAACAATAATATATCGATAATTATGTTACTTTCTTTCATAAAAAACGTTTTGACATAATCAAAGAGGGACGAAAGATACCAAAAGGACAGTCAAACTCAGAAATCTAAAATAAACTGACAACGCCATGGCTAAAAATGAAAAAGACAAACAGACAAACAATAGTACACATGACACAACATAGAAAACTAAAGAATAAACAACACAAACCCCGCCAAAAACTAGGGGTGATCTCAGGTGCTCCCGAAGGGTAAGCAGATCCTGCTCCACATGTGGCATCCGTCGTGTTGCTTATGTGATAACAAATCCGGTAAATAGTCTAATTCGGTAGGTCACATTTATGAAAGGGAAGGGGATTGTAGTTACGACGTAAGGAACATATCCGATATCATTTGTGAATCGGTTATTCCATAACCGTCAGCCAACTCGTGATGGCGTCCGTAAAATTTACGAAGGGATAATTTCAACTTCACCATTTGGAACTCTTGGTCTAATAGCTTCCTTGTGAGCAGCAACCCTCTATCAAGAAAATCATGATAGGAAATGCAAGCACGGGAATATCGTATCAATTGGGAGATATATAACCCATATGCAGGTGCTGCTGGAATGTTGCTACTTAGAAATGGAAAGTTCACAATTGGAAAGCTGAAATCATCTCTTTTGTCGTAAAGTTTTGTTTTCAACCGACCCTCATTGTCAATTTCTATATGTAAGTAAAGATGTGAGGCTGAACGTGAGTGAACTGTATCTGTAGTATCCTTTATCTCTAGTTCGATGGGATAGATGCGTTCCACATAGTCACCAAATTTTGAATTATTTAGTGAAAGAACATCATCTATATAGCGGAAAGTAGAGTTAAAGGATATTGCTAACTTCTTGTCTTTCTTCCTAAGAAGTTCCTGCATGAAGTCAGCCTCATAATAATAAAGAAACAAGTCGGCAAGTAGAAGGGCACAGTTTGTTCCCATTGGAATACCGACTGTCTGTTGAAAAACACGTCCTGCGAACGTAACAAATATGTTGTCAATCAAAATAATAAAGCATATTGATAATATCAGTTTCAGAGAATTTTGTTTGTTTGAATCAGAGTGATCCTTTACAAAGTAGGATTCATCCCTCCCTAAGACAAGGTACTTGTATCTACGTTGGTCATTCTTTTTTTTTATTAAGCAAAGCATTACCAACTATTTCCATGTGTCTTTTAGTTTGGAATGTGGAATACTAGTGTAAAGAGTAGAAAAGTCAAATGTTTTAATACTGTTACAAGATGAAAGAGAGTTAGATTGTATGTACTCTAAAAGATCTTTGGAATTTTGAAGTATCCACATCTAATTCACGCCATCTCTAGAATAGGCAGTTTCACAATAACTTTGAAGCCCGTCTTTGATTGCTGATAAAATAGATGTTAATAATTTAGAAAGGGGTTTCGTGGAGCACTTGGAAAACCCAGCAATATACCGTTGTTTGTAAGGACACTTATGTAGTTAAGGTATCCAATACAGTGATGGAAGATCCAGTTCTTCATCTTTGGTTGAAATTCCAAAGGAACACAGAACAGACCTATGATTATCCAGGACTTCCTCTTTGGTAAGTGTCGTGAGGGTAAATGTTGAGTTTCCAAGTGAATTGTCAATACCTAATTCGTTTATCAAGCAGTTAATGTAATGAGTTTTACACACAAAAACGATGTTGTTTGGGGCTTTATTTGCGGGGACAACAACATATTTGTCATGGAGGTAGGATAGGTGTTTTGTAACATTTGGGTCTTAAAGATTGACGTAGCATGGGCATTGATAGACCCATTCAGTTTCTTAATTCTGATTTGTATCAACGACCTCACTGCCTTAATCCATTCGGAAAGACTGTCTACTTCTTCTTTCTCGCTTTTAACCCATTGCCTGGCATAATCCTCGACTGAATCCATCAAAATTTTAAAGTTATATTTCCAATTGATGGATTTAGGCTCACGATATTTCGGACCTTTAGATAACACATTTCGTAGAGAAGTGTTATTAACAATGTTGAGCTCACCGGTAATAACGTGGCCAGCAGGATTATATGTGAATTGGGAACTAGCACAAGTGCAATCAGGAGGTTTAGACTTGAAGTCGTCAATATCGAGATCCTGCAAAACGTGTTTGTAATTGAAAATTTTAGTGGCAATAGGTTTGGTATAGGTATAAGAAATGATAAAATAATATTTTAACCGAGCAAATGTTTTTAAATCATGTCCTTCTCTAGCTCGTAAAATTTCATTTTTAGAATGAAATACCAGTTGCATAAATATATATGTATTTGTGTCCTTTGTTTGACATTTGAATTGCTAAATATCAAGGTCTAAATATCAAGGTCTAAATATCAAGGTCTAAATATCCAAACAAATCGAGAAACAAATACACTAGTTTTGTTTTCAAAACACCTGCTTAATATATTAATCCAATTTTTTGGGTAGGGTTCATGCTCTTAAGCCTTTTGTTTCTTTTGAGGTGTTTATTCGACGGTTGTTTGTTGTTTTCATTCGATAATGTATATATTTCTTTTGATACAAATAGACCTGTCTACATATCTAGAGGTACGGGGTCTCCAATTATTTTTTTTTATCAAAACTCACCAAAGATGCAATTCTTATTAGTCCAGTCAATCTAGCATATAGTTGACCATAACCTGGAAGTAATTGCAACAGAAGATTTTTAAGTTTTAATTTTAAGCATTATGCCGCAAATATACAAAAAAAAGTCCTACACAATCTAACTTGAGGAAAACTAAAAAATCACGATTTCAAAATTCCCATGGAGATTTACATTGAACCAGGAGATAACTCTGCAAAAAAGGCAGAAATATCAATATAAATTGATACAAAATTATAACTTTACCGCTTATATTCAACAAAATAAATTGATTCTTGATATTTTAATAGCCGTCTTAAGAGTATAACAAACAACTCTAAAGGTGTTTTCATATCTTTTATCCAGCAACAACCTAAGTTCCCAATCCATAAGTTGACCATCTATAAGATTTTTTCTGAATGTCAAGGTAAAGAACGGTCTATTCTATAATATAAAATAAAAAAAAAAAAAAAAAAAAAAAAAAAAACAGAAACGTGAAACACGTATTAATTACATAAACAACCTACAGCTACTGTACATCAGATTCCTGACTTAGGACAGGTGCAAACATTTGCAGCGGGATCAAACATTTTAATTGATTCAAACCTTCTCCCTTTTTCTGAAACAATGATATAACATCACAACACAGAAAAACAAGAACCATGCTTGACACATCTATGTCATCTGTACTATCGTTCACTAAAATATCGTCATTTGAGCTTGATGGGCCAGCAATAGGTTGTAATTTAGATTGGTCGGTCCAACATCTCTGCTGGATCAGGATTCGTTACTATCAGAGCCCCTTCTGCCTCTACATCTTCCCATACCACCAAGCCTACTTGTTCTAGTTGATTTTAGTGACATGACTGTATTGTTTCCGAGAAATCTATGTATCAATGGGAAATAGAAGGAATGGAACAGTATTGATATGGAACATGATGTTGACGATATTGCTGAGAACGTAGTATAATCGCGGTATGAACGTGGTAAGAACGTGTTGTAATCGGATAACTCGTGGTATAGTCGTAGTGAAAACATGATGAGCGTAATAAAATCGTGATAATCTTATAAAAAGCGTGGTGAGAACGTGGCACAATCGTAGCGGGATCGTTGTAGAAGCGTAAGGAGGACGTAGCATCATCATGAAAACAACGAAATGCGACCTCACCACGATCTTAATTAATTTTAGCGGTAAGCGTAGTGCGATCGTAGTCTAGTGGGCCTTTTAAGAAATTAAAAATGCTGATTTTGAGTTTTCCTCAAGTAAGATTTTATGGGACTTTTTTGTGTGCATATTTTGGGCTTAATGCTATAGATGAGAACTAACACATTTTCTCTTGCAATTAGTGTGAGGTTCAAACTTAGTTTGACTGTACTATATGATTTGGATGCAAGACGCCGTTAATAACAGACATATTAGTAGTGGCGCTTAGTTAACGACGGAAATATTACATCTATTGGACGTTGATTTTTTCCTCAAATGTAGTAATTTTGATAGATAATTAATGATAGCGACATTATAAATTTGCAATATTTTGATATTTGATATGCTTTTGTATAACCCTACTCACTTATGTCATTTCATATGCACATGCATATGCATATAATACCTTTCTGTCAGATCCGTTTAACTTATTTTTATTTAAAGCAAAAATGATTATTTATGGATATAACTTACATGGACATTTTTTGTCAAACCAAATATAAAAAAGTAAAATCATAAAAGTACCGAACTCCGAGGAAAATATCAAAAAAGAAAGTCAATAATCATATGTCAAATTCAAAAGCTCAAATCAAACGAATGGATAACAACTGTCATATTCTTGACTTGGTACAGGTATTTTCTTACGCAGACAATGGTGAATTGATACTGGTTTAATAGCTTGGTAAACCTCGGTTTGTATGGCAGTCGTATACAATTCCATTATAATGGCAACGACGTGTGAACAAAAAACACCCATACACAATAGGTAAACATGTCAGAAATTGGGGTACAATTTTAGTTTGATCTTTCCATTATTCTTTATGGTATGATATAAAATATGCAGCAAATTATGCTGTAAACTTAAACTATAATAGTATGTTTTACAACCTGCATAACTTATAAAACAATTGTGTCCAAACAAATCATGAGCAAGTCATGCTTAATTATAAGGGTTCTTTTTCTTCTTTTTATCGATAGTGAAGTATACCTGAACATATTATTGACTGTTTAATCTTGCTGGCATTGCTTGTTTTTAACATACACTATGATACTTTGTTATTGCAAACTCCTAAAATATAAATATAAAAAAGAAGGTAAGATATGGCTACTAGTACTTTTTGTTGCCCCCTGAATTCGAAAAAAAAAATTAACTATATGTTTGCCTAATAACTTTTGATGTTCATAAGACAATAGACTATCAATCCTATTCAAACCTTTGTTATTTTGTAAAATAAAAACCTGATTAAAAAAGACACGATTTCGAGATTTTGTCACGAATAAATAACTATGGCTTTACACAAAAAGATATTATGCTATCAAATACATATAACACAAATTACATGCGTCGAAATCGTCTTTCTAAATTAATCATAACGCGGAACGCTCAAAGCCAAATATTTAAAAGCCAGGGACGTATAAATGCATAGAAACGTTGAAATCTATAAGAACAAAAAAGAACATAAACAAGAAGACAATTTCAGCTAGTAAGGGTTGAAATTGCCTGAGGGTGTTTCAATTTTACCTTCTTAAGTTTTGAACTTGGAATTTGAGGTTAGATATTTCCAAACCATGCCAATCAGAAGCACTGACCACTAAGCTATTGATACCCTGGGTGAT
The DNA here is from genome assembly GCF_965363235.1 of Mytilus galloprovincialis. Classification (NCBI taxonomy): domain Eukaryota; kingdom Metazoa; phylum Mollusca; class Bivalvia; order Mytilida; family Mytilidae; genus Mytilus; species Mytilus galloprovincialis. The sequence continues at coordinate 36,966,291 of NC_134850.1, read as the reverse complement.
TTAAAATCCAAACCAGTAGTGGTATTTTACAAAGATGCAAATGTTTGCAATAAAATTAACTGTACCAAATTTCTTGCACCAGATGCGCATTTCGACAATACATGTCTCTTCAGTGATGCTCGTGGCCAAAACATTTGAAATCCAAAGCTTATAAAAAAGATGAAGAGCTATGATCCAAAAGGTCAAAATATATAGCCAAATCCGTGAAAGGAATCAGAGCTTTGCATGATGGAGATACATTCCTTAATTTATAATAATTTCTATCATTTTGTAACAGCAAACTATTTGTTTTTCGTTAGGTCTTTCCTAATGTATATTTTAATTTAAAAAAAGTCAATTTCAACATGGTTATAAAAACATAGCTATATATAGTAACATCAAAGATCATCAAAGGTGACCTTTCCGTACAAAATGCCTAGAATATATCAGACTCTTTCATAAAGCCATGAATAAGTGCAACAGCAGTATACTGGTGTTTAAAAGTCGTAAATCGATTGAAAGAAAATAAATCCGAGTAACAAACGAAAATCGTGGGAAACACATCATTCATAAGAGGAAAACAAAGGAACAACAGAAACACCGAAGTGCAACAAAAACAAACACCAGCACACATTGAAACGAACATTTGATTACAACTGTCATATTTCTGATTTGGTACAGGACATTTTATCCTGGTACCTTTGATAACTATTTAAGAAAAAAAGGATTGAACCTGATTTAATGGCTATCCAAACTTCCTGCTTTATGACAATGTTAAAAAAAATCAAATTTATTTTGAAAGGCTTTACATTGTTATACTATTTCAGGGGTCGAATAATGATTCTCCCTCTACTTTGGAGTTTTCCTCATCAGCCAGAATCGTTAAAAAGAGGACAGCGTTTTAAAAAATCTGACATTTTATTGCAAAATAGATTTCTTCTCCCACCTATCTTTTTCAAAAGGACCATAAGTTTTTCTAAAGAGGATTTTAGACGTTCTCCCGTGTATAATATTTAATATACTACCGTTTAGACGGTATGTAATGTTTACATTTATCAATACAAAACAATCTACTTTGTTACCGTTTCAAAATTTTCTTTAAGCTAAAGATTGTTTCCATTTGAAACATTCGTTATCAAAAAAGCGAAAATCTGTTTGTCTTTCAGGTAATTCATATGCCTCATTGCATTGAACAGCCGTTTCCTTTTTGAAAAATTATTTTGATCTTTCCATTTATTATAGTATGATATGAAATATGCATCAAATTCATGCTGTCAAGTATGTTCACATTCTGCACGACTAATACAACAATGAGCGTAAAACAAATCATGAAAAAGTCATGCTTAATTGTAAGGGTCGTTTGCATGCGTGTTTAAGGACCTTCAAATGATTACAAGTCACAGCGAACAATAAATTTCAGGTAAACAACAATTAATCATTTATTTTTTAATTACAGCCGTATCCGTCTTTTTTGTCATATTTCAAATTTGATAAATTTCTTTGGTAGAAGGAAACGCACAATATTTATCATTGTTAATAAATTTTTGGACATTTTCAGAAATATACAGAGAACTGAGCTGCTGGAGTTTGAATTAAACAATGTAAGTAGTTTTCTCCTAATTTGTTATATCACATACAGCAATCAACTTATATTTATATATATTCCACTAAATATGGTACCAAACACCTTGACTAAAATCGATTTGGCTGCTTTAATTTTCATAAATTTTTTAATAAAACATTAACTTTGACCCTTTGACAAACATATGATAATTTTTAAACACTTGAACCACAAACGTTATCAGAAAAAATTTATTGGATTTATAGCAGCTTGGATAAAATGACTTTGATCATAAAGAATGCAACCTTTTATGACTTGTAGGACGATTTGAGATCAATGTTTGAAAAGCTATAAGGAGATGTTCTTTTTGCACACAATTTTGCCAGACAATTAAACAATAATTCAGAACATATTACGCCCTTTAAAGTGATTCATTTAATCCTTAGACAATTATATAAGTTTTCGCTATAAGTTATACAACATCCAATACAATCAAAGACATATATAGGTGGTTATACCAGTATATGATAAAACTTATTATAAAAAAACCTTCTTGTATTTTTTGTTTAAAAATGATATTCCGTTTCTTAGAAATGCGTTTGTCGACCTTTTCCTCTTTTCCACTACTTAAGGATTCTCTCAAAATCTCAAAGACAATATTTTTCTTAAATAGATATAGGAAGTTGTGGTGTGAGTGCCAATGAGACAACTCTCCATACAAATAACAATTTAAAAAGTAAATGTATAATTACCGTAATTTTAATTAATAAGACACCGGTTGGTCATAGTGCTTAGTATATCTATCATCATCAACGAAACGACAGACACTTGTCTATATACAGGGGCGTGTCCAGGATATTTGAAAGGGTTGGCGTAGAATAAAATATTTCGCCGAGCGAAGCGAGGCGAAAATTTTTTTGGACCTTTTTTGGCTTAAAAACATAAAATAAAAGAGAATTGCACTAATGTAACGGTTCCTGACTTGGAGCATGTATATTTTATAGTTAAAGTGTCAGGGTGTGACATTTTTTCTGCCGAGTTTTCTTCATTAATTGTCTATGGTATATTAAAATGATTGGATGGATCTTAACAGCAGTAGACCAATAACGAGAAATTCTAAACTCAAGGGTATAAGGAGTAACTTAACATTTCAATACCCAGGCCAGGATTTTATGAACGAGAGGCGTGATTACGGTTGAGGGTCCATGGGGAAGCTCAGAAGCTCCTGATTTTCAACAATTTAGCATCAAATTATGAAGTAATCCCTCTATTTTTGATTAAGTTCGGGTTTCGTTGAACGACACATATGATTATCTTTGCGAATTCTTTATCACATCAACAACAATGGATACTAATCGCAGAGTCGAACACGCCGGACTCCGAGAAACGAAATTTTACGGTTGATGATGACCCATCAAATTGGGGAATCCGTATAAAAAGAAATCAGAGTATGTGTTTAATTAATGAATATGATAAATTGCCATCATTCAATACAATACTAGCAGATTATAACGATAGTTTTTTTTTTTTTTTTTTTTTTTTTTTTTTTTTTTTTTTAAAGGGCATTACGCCCTTACCTGGACCCGCCCCTGATATACCTATAAATAATACAGAATCCATATATATTGAGCTAAAATTGATGAAATAGGTAAAATTAACTTTTTGGTCACTGTGGTTGCCTCAAAAACGATGGTGAAATTATTTAACTAGGAATATTTCCGGTTCATATTGTTTTTAATGCAAAATTGATATAATTGTCCGAACCATCAATACAACGATTGTCAAATGGAATATTTTTAGGTCAACTTATTTTTCTCCACTGTGTTTGAGGTGACAGGTATTACAATAAAAACCGATCGTAACAAGTACATCTTTGGTTTACTTTTCCGAATCTAATTCCGTCAATAAAACAAAATACCTTGATCGGCAACTTACTAAATGAACAATGTACTACCAAAAGTCAGCTTGATATTTACAAACATAACAAGAAATAAAGAGTTGAGAACAAAAACTATATTCGTATGATGTTAAAGTTAAAGTTATTTCACTTATTTTATTTTGACAGTAATTAATTGCAAATAGAAAGCTTACATGAAATAGCTCTCAGTCATTGTGATATTAATGTGTATTAAGGTCGACCGAATATCAATCTTTGTATCATTTACGATAAGTGTGCCAAGTTCATATAATTAATATATTTCGTTTTCTATAAGAACCATCGCGATTTCTTACAACTTTCTTCTGAAACACTTTAAATTCAAACAGATTATAAAGGTGCTTTAACTTATTTACAAAGCTAATAGAATACACGTGTTTCTTTTGAAAATTTGGAATTTTCCTATTTGTCAATAATATTTCAGTTTCTGATCGTATTTCACCACAAGATTATTCTATTATACAGCCTTGTATACGTAAATGTAATATACAATGAAATTATTTAACAATACATGCAAAATCTTAACAGTTCAAGTAATGTTTCGTATATCAACATAAACAAAGCTAAAAAAAAGCTATGAAAAAATTAAAGAGAACTGTCATTCGAGGGGGAGGTTTAGCTAACTATTAAACTAGATTGAACGTCTTCTTCGAAAAGTGACTATACTAAGTCAGGAATATGACAGTTCTAATTCGCTCCGTTGTTTGATATACTGTTTGTAGTCGAGAGTCTGATTTTGTCGGATTTTATGGACGTGGGAGTATGATGTTGTTGTAAATACTTTTTTACTTTTAACATGTGAATAGTCATTTTGTTTTAATAGAAACAATGATTGGAAGCAAAATACTTCTCGTGGTTTTAGTTATTGCAATAAGCGACAATGTAGTTGGTCAATTTACCCAGAATTCACCTGCCAATTCCATGACAGCTGCACAACAAGCTAAACTGATGAGTATGATTAGAGCAAGAAATACGCCACAGCAACAAACAGGTAAGATTTTTCATGCAATGCGTGATATAAAACTGGGCGTTGGTATAAATCTGGGCGTGGTATAAAACAAGCCGTGATATAAAACTGGGCGTGGTACGAATCGGGCTTTGTTATCTTTTTTTGGAGAAGTTTTGTTTTCGTTTGATGTAAAATGCAACGGACAAGCTTTGCTTTGTTGTTTTGTAAAAGAGAGGCAAAATATATCAGAGGGAAAGTCAAACTCATTGATAAAAAATAAATTAACAATGCCATGGCTGAAAAAAATAAACAGAAACATACAAATAATAGTATATAAGACACAACATACAAAACTAAAGACTAAGCAACACGAACCCCACCCAAAACTGGGGTTGATCTCAGGTGCTCCTGGTAGGCAGATCCTGCTTTACATGTGGCACCTGTCATGTAGCTCATTTTATTACAAACCCGGTAAATAGTCTAATTCGGTAGGTCACATTTGTGAAAAGGGAACGGGATTGTAGTTACGACATAAGGAACATATCCGATATCATATGTGAAACGTATATAACATTACGGTCAACCAACTCGTGTAAGTTATCTTCTAAAAGAGGTTAACTGGTGGTTAATACGCAAAGATGAAGATTTAATAAATCAAGAAAATTGCATGGCCTGCCTGTTGCATTGACAAATATGGTATTTAACAAATTCTTCAGGCGTTGTTGATCTCATAAACATTTCTAATCTCTCATTTACTGTAAAATTTGACATATTCTACACATATACCATTTCTAAAGTGACGATACAAATTAGATTGACAGAGGTCAACAAAATATCAGTATGTTTGGTGTTTTACTTACGTTATTTTGACATCAATTGAGGACTAGTTGAGATATTATAACTCTCGATAACTGTGAAATTAATTTATGAAAGAACGCATTACTATTATCTTTATAATACGCCATAAATATACAATGGATTATCAACAGTCAACTGTTAATCTAATTGACGACACACGCATACATTTTTGAGAGATCAAAGTTTTTAGGATAAACAATTAGTATTCGAAAACTTTTAAGATTATCAGATAGAGATAAAATTGAGAATGGAAATGGGGAATGTGTCAAAGAGACAACAACTCGTCTATAGAACAGACAACAGTCGAAGGCCACCTGTGGGTCTTCAATGCAGCGAGAAACTCCCGGCCGAGTTTCAGCTGGCCTATAAACAAACAGTATACTAGTTCAGTGATAATGGACGTCATACTAAACTCCGAATTATACACAAGAAATAAAAAAAAAAAATCATCTAAGACTAACAAAGGCAAGAGGCTCCTGGACACTTATAATTCACATTTGCCTACTCTTCCTTTTGAGTGTATGTGAATTTGAAACATTTCGGTTTGCTTATATATGTTGTCTTAGAGGATATTGGGAATTGATGGCAGATAATCCTAACAAGGATGGAATAAAAAGAACTTGATCTTTTAGAAGGTAGTAGGTGGAGTGTATTTCAATGTGATAGCTACATAAGAATGCTGTAAAATATCAAGACAGACGTTGCTTAAAAGAAAGAACTATACAGATGGTCTAGGTTTTACAGAGTAAATTTTGTATTTAGTTTTAGATATGAGTCCATTAATGATGTATCTTATGAATACATCTATTTTGGATAATGTGGGTACTTATAAATCCAAACGCTGATTTCAAATTCAACGTTTGATTTGATTTGACCATGACTATACTATGAAAGGTTTATTGTCTATGTAAAATAATACACGTGTCATAAAAATCACAAACTCTTTTGTTGTTTTGTTTTCTTAAGGATGTACTTAGGTGAGGTTTTGGAATTTGTGTCAAATTTTCGGACTCCTTGGTGTTTTTCCATACAATACAATGTAAAATATTTTGCCCCATAACACCCCTTTATTTTTTCATATAAGACTTAATAGCTCATGATAGGTAATTTATCCAAATTTTAGAAGATTCTTGATTTTCTTTCTTTTATTGTGCATGTTTTGAGACCCAAATAATACCAATGCAAATATAAGGTAAAAGTCCTATTCAGCCTTTTCCCGCCATATTTTAAATCTCAAATATCTCGAGAAGGAGGTCCATGACCTATCAATATTTTTAGCTTAACTTTATCCTTAATTAATGCTCTACCAGCTTATAGTATCAATTTTAATTTCTTAATTTCTTAATTTTTACCTAATCTCACCTAAGTACATCCTTAAAATGCCTAAAAGGGGCCAGCTGAAGGACTTCCCGGGTGCGGGAGTTTCTCGTTGCATTGAAAACCCATTGGTGGCCTTCGGCTGTTGTCTGCTATATGGTCGGGTTATTGTCTCTTTGACACAGTTCCCATTTCAATTTCACTAGTTTCAACTACCTAAACTTATTTGAAAAATTGTATCAAGAAATTTAGTAAATATAGTTCAACACGAATCGTTTCCCTCAAAAGTTGTATTTCAAACATGAAGACGAACTAGCTGATTTAAGAACACAACAATAAACTAAAAACAAAAAAAAATCACATGCTGATGATTTTGGACACATATGAGAAATATTTTATGTGTAAGCGATCAACCATTAACATTGGACAGGGCTGTAACATCACAATATATGCATTAACTATACAAAGCAGTAGGAACTTGTTTAATTATTTCAGAGTGGCACGATGCACACAAATTAATTTAAAGTATGCACTTAAAGACATAAGACACAAAGTATCGATCTAGGAGTACTTACCTGGTTTCATTGAATATGACCGGTTACTCGATTTTTAACACTGTTTCATTGATGAATATGCTAAAAAGTAAAATCGCAAAATTATTGAACTCCGAGGAAATTTAAAAAAAAGGAAACCCCCTAATGAAATGACAAAATAGAAAGCTCAAACACACCAAAGAAATGGATAACAACTGTCTTGATACATGCATTTTCTTATGTAGAAAATTGTGGATTAAATCTGGTTTTAAAGGGAAATTCCGCGATTTTTTACTTATCATCTAATTATGTTCATCTTAACATAAAAAACACATTTGCAAAGTTTTAAATTTATATTCCTTCTAATAACGGAGAAAATCAAGTATTTGTAACTTTTTTGGTTGAATTCTCGAGTGGGTCGTGACGTATTAGCCCGATTTATTGAATTCTGGGAAAAAATAAAATCTGTTTAACTCTTATAGCTTATCGACAATATACGTAATTAAAAGCGCACAGCTGACGAATGGTCGAAGTTATAAACCACAATATAAGAATGAACGAAAGTGAATATGCATATATATACCGTTTTGTATTGATTGAATTAAACTCCTATAAAATTATCTCTAATAAATGTTTTTGAATAAATTTAATTAATTATTGTTGAGATTTTTTTCATAAAATATTTATTGAACATTTTTACTGATATTGAACTGAAAATGTTTCAGTTCTATTTACCGTTATTGTTTTGATAATCATTTCAATGCAACTAATGTGTGAGCAGAGTGTGTATATTATTTTGTAAAGGTCACTGTATATTTCTCGGCTTGAGGTCAATTCGTTTACCTTGTAGCTATTTAGCCGCAGGTGTGAGTTCAAGCGTACACAGGTATAAATGTTGTTATTTGGAAAGGATAAATAGAAAGGATTAGAGTATATGCTGTCATGATGTTAATACACTAAGATTAAATACACGATGAGAATAAAGATACAATAATTAAATTGTGTAAATTAATTGAAAATAAAATTCAGATTCGTAATTCCGAAAGTGTATAAAAATAAAAGGAAACAATTTTTGATTACTTTCTTAGCGGCAATTGGCGTAAAGATTCAAATATGAAGCAAAAAATAGTAGTTTTAATCTTTAATAAAAACTAAATGCAATATTACCCAATTTGATATACCATTGTACATCTGTTTGATATCATTGACTTTACCGGAATTTCTTAACTTGTATTCAAATCTGGCTGTGTTTAAATGCTAATAAAACTATTGCAATTTTAAAGTTTTTAATTGACAAAAAAATACAACATACAACATGCATAATTTTTTTTCAGTTTCTTTTTAACATTTTATTCTTACATAATTAAATTCATTTGACAATCATTTACACGGAACTTTTTGTGAAAAGAATACTAATTATCTAAGCTAAGGCATTATATCTTTTGAGGATTTTTGAGGATTTTTTTTTAAATTCTATGATAATAGTTGTGCAATGTTGAACATGATAGCCGTCATTAATCCAAATAAGTAATACAGTAGTTGTAATAAAAGTTATACTTTAGTCATGCATTACAGATATTGACGAATTTATAATAGTTCGTTCATACATCGTTGTTCATGAAACAATCATTATTAGTATACATGTAAGTTTCATGACGTATAAGAGCCATTGAGGATGAGCTCCAGAGAAATCAGACTAGTTGCGTTTCGTTCGTTTGTTTGTTGGGAAAGGAGAGGAAATGCAACCGCTTGTACAGATAAACGACAGAATTACCATACAAGCATTTATAGTCAACACAATCAGAAAGAGTTCCCATCGTTAGACGGGGAATATGAAGGCTTCCAAGAATGAACAAGTGACATGTCTAACTCTGAACAGTTAGAGAACAGACTATCGACATCGAACGCTTGTTCTTGATATTTGAAACTGTATGCATATATATACGTATACGTTTATGATATAGTGATGAGTTCTGACAAAAACTAAATTCCTTCATGGTTATATCTTTCCATACGTTTATATTGGTTTGTAAGGTGATTACTCAAAATCGTTATTTGAAAATCCTGTTTGTGAGATGTAGATTCATTTCAATACAGAAATTTCGTCTATATATTTCACAAGTGTATAACACGGAGAAGCTCTGAAGGTTCATTACTCCCATTTTGTTTGGGTGTGAACCATCGATGTTTACAGCAATATCAAGGAATAAGGTGATGATGGTAGAAAGAACTATGGGCGTCATGTGGCAAATATTACATGCATATCGGACAATGAGTTGTCAATCTGTATGAAAAGTTTTCCAATACAACCATATTATTGAGAAGGAATGTTTACATGCTATACTCTCGTACTAGTATTACAGGGTTCTTGTGGCGTTCACCTTAGACACACATCGTTTTAACGATGTTTAAAAAAAGACAGAACCAATTTAATGTCATATTTCCCTATTTTTTAAATATAACTAAAACTATTTTATCTGACAAGAATATCCCTATTTAGCGAACAAGTAATTTATTCTTTTTTCGGTTATTGAATACCAAGAAAGAAAATAAATCCCGAAATTAATTTGAAACTTAGTTGTCGTTTGTTTATGTAATATATACGTGTTTCTCGTTTCTCGTTTTGTTAATATAGATTAGACCGTTGGTTTTCCCGTTTGAATGGTTTTACACTAGTAATTTTGGGGCCCTTTATAGCTTGTTGTTCGGTGTGAGCTAAGGCTCCGTGTTGAAGGCCGTACTTTAACCTATAATGGTTTACTTTTTAAATTGTTATTTGTATGGAGAGTTGTCTCATTGGCACTCACACCACATCTTCCTATATCTATTTGATACTCAAAAGTTTCCCAGCAAAATATTCACATCCCCTGGGGATAATTAGTGTTCGTCCAGTGGCATATATAACAATTGTGATGACGAATTCCTTCCTTTGTTTGAGAACAATCTTATTGAAATATAAATCTGTGATTTTCCTAGGTCCACAGCTTCAATGAACCAAAGCAAAAGTTATACATCGACCTGTATTTAAATCAAATTGGTTCTCTTCTTCTTTTGGTATACAACTGTAGTCTATCGACATTCGATGATTACATACTGTTGGCATACGTTGGCTAGTCTATTTACAACACTTTTACCCCTATTTATTCAAAATATATGTTTTTTTCTTATGTTCAATGTATACACGTATATATTTTAAATTGCGCTATAGTTCCGTAACTTTATATCCAGTCGTATAAACGAATCGTCGGCAAGTGCGTACATTTTTTTAAATCAATATTTCTGGTCTGTTCCAATCTCTCCTTCACTATTGACAATGACTATATATTACATTTTCCCAAATTCACCCTTGGAAAAAATATTTAAATAGATTTTAATTTCATCAAATCTTATTTTTTGGGTATTATTTATATATTATGAATTATATTCTTTACACCAGAAATGTTATTTATAAACAAGCGTATGAGTTTAGTAATGACAAGTAAGACAGAGTTGTATATTATACATCTGATAGTTCAAAATGGAAAGTTATAAGTTATAAGTTATCAGCCGTGTACACTGATCAATACCTGCAGAAGTGAAACGATGCATGAACTTGCAAGCCCGACAGGAAATCGCTTGAATACCTGGACGTGTCACCTCACACCCCTCACAATACCTTTGGAAGTAATACCTTTAGCCATGCTGGTGATCAGATAAGGGAAGATCAAAATATATTTGAAAAAAGTTTATTACTTTAAAGAATTATGAACAAATTAGATTTTCGAAAACAATTTTCACGGAACACTTATTTATGATTTCAACTTTGACTTTTCACCTAATTCCAATATCAACAGTTTAAAAACAACAGACCATGGTAATTTAAAAAAAGTAAGAATATTTTCCGTATCAAGTTAGTTAGTCGTATTAAACAACCGTACGATTGACAAGATATCGACACGCAATTACGACTACATCGGTTACTGTAGTTTTGTTTCTTTGTGGTTTATAGACATATCGTTTTTATTCATCGGGAAAGAAGACAAGATGGCGGATCTCGGAGAATTGATACTCTAAATTTAAAATCGATGGTGATCGCTTATCTAGCGGAATAAAACTTTAATATCTATGAATTTGAACATTTTTATACAGAATGAACATAATATCAATTTTTGATTTTTTTGCGAAGTTTCCCTTTAAAGCTAGCTTAATCTCTCACTTTTATGACAGTCGCATCCAATTCCATTATATTGACAACGATATGTGAGCAAAGTAAACATACATAATAAGTAAAGATGTCATAAAAAGTAGTTCAGCAGTCAACATTGTGTTATAAATGACTTATATTTCAATAGTTTCTGATTTAATACAATTGACTTCTTATCCATCATAAACGGCTTAAATTCATATCAGTTATATAGGTCGAATTGCGCTATTGACAATAAACCTATCATACAAAAGCATTCTCAAGTGAATATACCGTTGAACCGGCGATATAAACCTGGAACCATGCAAGAACAACTAAGAACAGTGTAAACAGCTATCCCAGACGAAAATATACAAATTTGAATAAAAGTACAAAACCAATATTACCATGGATCAAGATATTTCTGAAGTTTTTTTCTTTGTATATTTTGTTACGCAAATTTTTTACTTTAAATGATACTGTGTAGAAGAGGGACGAAAGATACCAAAGGGACAATCAAACTCATAAATCTAAAACAAACTGACAACGCCATGGCTAAAAATGAAAAAGACAAACAAACAACAGCACACACGACACAACATAGAAAACTAAAGAAAAAACAACACGAACCCCACCAAAAAACTAGGGGTGATCTCAGGTGCTACGGAAGGGTAAGCAGATTCTGCTCCACATGCGGCACCCGTCGTGTGATTATTCACTGCAACTGTTATTAACATAACAAGAACATAGTTTTGTTATATCTCTGTTGTTGTGTGCACCGTATCCTGCTATATAGCTTTGTAATTACAGAAAATGTGACAAATAACAGTTATATCAGGTGCATAGGTTACACATTGTTTTACCGACCATGAATTTTAAAAGGTAGTAGGCGGGTGTCCATCAATGAGACATAAATCTTATCCAGACAAACGACTTTTTTTTTTTTTACAATAAGCCACTACAGTTGTTCTAGGGTTTAATCAATATTTGTTTTGTTTTTCGTTTTAGGAATGAATCCATTTATGATGTATCTTATGATGCAGTCAGGTCAACCTATGTGGATGATGATGTTACTTATGAATCCAAACGTTGATACCAGTAGGATTTTGCCTTATATATTGATGAATCAAGGCAGTTAGAACCTAAAACGGAGATGAACGCCTGTTTGATCTGACAATGACTATATGATGAAAGATGTATTGTCTGTGAAATATAAAGCACAATTAAATTGAAATTAGAAAAGAAAATAATTATACATGAAAGGAAGTTTTAATAACAATCTTTCGTTGCAGTATAGAAGTTTGATTTGTAGTATTTGTTCGAAGTTCACCAATTATAGTGCCAGAAGTATCAATGAAACTATATATATTTATATAATTGTCCTTAATGCAATTGATTTAATACTAAGTCAAGCATACAAATGAGAATTTATAAAAAATCTTTTAAAATTTGAATTGTTTACAAAAAATAGATAAAATGGAAATGTTTCATTTTTTGGTTATATGTTTTATATTAAAATGTAGTGCCATAGTTATTTCGAAAACAGTAATACATAACAAGACAGATTAGTTATAACATCAGTTGTAGAAAAGCTCATGATAGATACTAGGCTTAACGTTTTGTACGCCAGACAATAAAATAAATAATCACGGAATCAATGGGTAAAAAGAAGGACAGTTGTAAATAAAGGCAACAGTAGTATACCGCTGTTCAAAACTCATAAATCCAGGGACAAAAAACAAAATCGAGGTAACAAACTAAAACCGAGGGAAACGCATTAAATATAAGAGGAGAACAACGACATAACACCGAAACGTAACACACACAGAAACGGACCAAGCATCAGACAAAACACCACGAGAATAACAAATATAACATGAAAACCAAATACATGAATTTGGGATAGACAAGTACCGTGCCACGTCTGATCTCAATGTCTCAAAAATAAGAGAAAACACAAACGACTCAACGTTAAAATGCAACACACACAGAATTAGTCGAATTAGGGCAGATAACACCATGAACGAACGAAAAGGGACGAGCAGACAAACAACATCTAACAACACACTGTATATTAACTGTTCTTCGATTGCCGTTTAACTTCAACTCAACTTGAATAATCAGTTTTATGTTGTTTCTATGTGTGATGTTCCTCATATTTTTGGTCGAGTAGTCTAGTAAAATAATTTTGTCAACATCTTAATATATATGCTTTTCAATTTTACCTTCAGATGATCTCACTTCAAAAAGAATTACGCATTGTAATCACTTGATAGTAAATAATTCATAGGGATCGATGTTGAACGAACGACCTCTTTATTGCAAAACAGTTATAACATGATATGGCAACACAAACATATTATATTGTGATAACCAATACACAGCACAACATAATATTCTAAGATATTACAATAGACAAACCGATAAATTAATCAGGTGGGATAAGACTTTTCGGTCAGTACTCGGATTTCGTGAAAAGATAAATCCAGTAGTTTGATTACTTATTTTCTGAAAAATAGTAGTATTTTGGTAAACACTACAGCCTTACAAATCTATTCACAAGACACACTAAAGTAAAATGATGCTTAATACTTTTCATACTACAACAAACGAACTTTTACATTATTTGTTTGCCTTGGTAAATTTTTATACCTCCTAAACTCAACATTTAACTTAATAGTACCTCTATGTAGCTTTGCGAATAATGAGAGTTATGGTTATGATCTACGTATAACCTTCAAAGCAAAAATATAATTTTATATTGCTGTACATAATACATTTCTCACAATACTGTTTAGGTGAAAACCAACTTTGAAAATATCACTATTTATCCTATTTTTATAACATTTAATGATATGCTGATAGCAGACTTCTGATACCATACAAAGTTTTAACCGATACTTAACAACATGTCACGAACATTATAAACACATTTTTTTACCATTATTTGCATCTCTGATTAACATACCATACACAATAAGTTGTTTGTGAGTTACAATTATATTTAACCAATATTCTATATTTGTTTGTCTGTTTCCGTATTATTTCTTAAATGATATACAACATTGAGTAAAATCATATTTAAACTACCTGAATGTGTTGGGTATTTTGATAGATGATATGTAAAAAGTAAATTCACAAAAATACCGAACGAATAACGCCGAGGAAAATTCAAAACGAAAAGTCCCTTATCAAATGGCAAAATCAAAAGCTCAGTTATACATCAAACGAATGGATAACAAGTGTCATACTTCTGACTGGGTACAGGTATTATCTTATATAGAAAATGGTGTATTAAACCTGGTTTTATAGATAGCTAAACCTCTCACTTGTATGACAGTCGCATAAAATTACATTACATTGACAACGATGTGTAAACAAAAAAAAACAAAAAAATACCTGGATATGTTGGTCATTTAGAGAGATGTTATGTTAATAATCCTGATTGTGTAGTTCATTGAGATAGATAATATGTAAAGTACCTAATTGTACAGGTCATTGGAATATATAATTAATTACCTGAATGTGTACGTCGTCATTGGAATATGTGTATTACCAGAATGTGTAGCTGATTCAGTTGTATGATCCAGATTACCTTTGATATTTATAGAACAGTACCTTTTAATGAAAAAGCATTTTTAATGAGAAGTATCTGTCAACATTTTGTTTTATCTCTTTGTTATAACATAAGCAACATTTGTTTCCTTCTGTTATTACCTATATCGAACGTAATTTTAACTATCTTTTTGTCAACGCATATATGCTTCGCTTTATGTATTTGATAGAATTTCTGTTAGAAAGGCTATTTCAGGGCGACAAATTTGATATTTTAACTATTTTCATTATCCCGGATGGGTGTTTATGGTTCCATTTAAAGGTTTTTGTGAAATGTTTGTTTTTGATTTTTAGATGTCTCTAGTGCTGCTGGATTTTCGGGATTTCGATCGCCCCCTCCCTTTGGTAATTCTCTCTCTTTTTATGATACATAAATTAAAATGATTAAGTGTTCTTATTTTTCGTGCCAAGACAAAATTATCCCGCAGGTAAACACAATCAATCATTTTATTTTTCAAATAAACAGTAAATAACGAAAAGGTATTCGTATGTCCATTTATTAGCTTCAAAGTACATCGACAACTTTGCTCTAAAAACGACCCTAAAATAGAGTTAATGATTGAAAGCGTGAACAAGGTGATTTATTCGTTTTTACTTTTATCTTCTTTTTCTGCTGCAGTGTGATAATCGAAAGGTAAGAGGTTTTTTTATCGTATAATTTATAAATCATTATTTTTTTTTTAAATGTTAATTTTCTAGTAATAGTAACTTTTAGTGATTCTGTTACTTATCAGAAGATGAGTCATACAAAAAAAATCTAATAAAATATAAAGAAGAAATGAGGTTGATGTATTTTACTTTCCTTACTTAAGAATGAAATAGAAAATGTAACGTTCATTCCTTCATAACGGTAAATTATCACAGTTATCTCGGTTTAAAATAATGTTAACACCAAATAAATTATTCAAAAACATTCTGTTTAGGAAACACAGTTGTGTAAAAACAATCAAAACAACACTTAATGAATTTTATGCGTCCGAGACTTACCATCATAGGGCACGCTAAAAGACAAATATGTGAAAGTCATGCATTCATAAAGAACAGAAAGTCTTGAAGAGCTATTTGATCAAAGTAGACCTTAATTGATATCCAAATCTATTTTAGGATGGTCAATTTTTGCTTGATTGATTTGAAACCCTAAAATTTCTTAATTGACAAACGGACGAACTAAGAAAGGTATTCCGTATGGTATTTTCTATGTCAGTAACTAGAAATCATCCTTCATCAATTTCTGTAGTCTTACCCGATTAAGTAAAATTAATACAGAGGAGGAAACAAATAACAAAACGTACTTGGTAAACATACGGAAAAAGGTAAACTTTTATTGATATCAAAGTCAGAGTGAATAGTTATCAAAGGTACCAGGATTATAATTTAGTACGCCAGACGCGCGTTTCGTCTACGTAAGACTCGTCAGTAACGCTCATATAAAATAGTTATAAAGCCAAACAAGTAGAAAGCTGAAGGGCATTGATGATCCAAAATTCCAAAAAGTTGGGCCAAATACGGCTAAGGTAATCTATTCCTGAGATAAGAAAATTCTTAATTTTTTCGAAAAATTCAAAGTTTTGAAAAACAGGAAATTTATATAAATGACCACAGAATTGATAGCCATAGCAACACCGAAGGGCTGACTACTGGGCTGATGATACCCTCGGTGACGAAACGTACACTAGCAGTGGCATCGAACCAGTGGTGTAAATAGTTATCAAAGGTACCAGAATTATAATTTAGTACGCCAGACGCGCGTTTCGTTGCCTTATGTAGGAAATATAACCTGAAATCTCACTGTAGATCACGACGGACATCTCTGGTCTCATGAAATCAAAATGACTGCCTTCCGGACGTATTTCATATGATAGCGTCCTACGAAAATAAAATAATTTTTGATTTATATAAGAAAAGGTGAGAACGACAAAAAACCTTTTAATTAATTGAAGCAAAAACAGTTATATTTCTTTCAGCTGCCTTGCAAATAATTCAAGTAAATATGTTTCAATACGATCACATGAGCGTGATCTGTTAACAGTAATCTTGTTTATATTTAAGGTTAGATCATGGTGAAAAAAAGGAATTTAACAATTTTACTGGTTATCATGACTGTATTTCATTATGTTGCAAGCCAAGAAGAATCAACTGGTCAAGGGCCATCGCAAAGACAGGCACCAAATACGACCGTAGCGACACAAAAAGCAGCAATGGTGGGTGCCATAAGACAACAACGTCTTAATCAAGCAGGTTTAGGGGCCTTCCAAAGACAAAGGAGACCACAAGGTTAGAAGAATATCAAAAATTGAAATACATGTACAACAATTATAGATTATAGAACTGATATCCTGTGGGTTTGTCGTTGATGAAATAATTATATTCATTGTTATTCTGCAGTTTGCATGTTGTGTCGACTTTTATATCATTTGTTTGTGCTTTTCTCTGGGATGAATGTTCTTGCGTATGTGTGTGCTACATTTCTGTCACGTAGTGTTGTCATGCTCATCATTTCAGCGATATTGTAAAACACATTGTCATAAAGCGGGATGTTTGGCTAGCCATTAAACCAGGTTAAACCCACCATTTTAATCTAAAAATGTCCTGTACCAAGTAAGGAATATGACAGTTGTTATTAATTATTTCGTACGCGGTTTTTTTTGTTCACTTCAGTGTTCCTATAGATCCTTTGTTTTCCTATTATAGTTGATGTTTTCCCCTCTGTTTAAGTTTGTAAATCAGATTTGTTTTAACTCAATCGATTTGTGACCTTTGAAACCGTCATACTACTGTTGCCTTATATAGGACCATTAAGGTAGCTCATCGGTATATGTTTCCCGAGATAGAGTTTTCTTAAACTTTGCCAAAATGAAGATTTTACTATTTTATTTTTATTATTTTTAGGAGTCGTTGAAAATTGCCTAAATTTGCGTAGAATGATAAGGAAAAAACAAATATTTGTGCATAAAAAGAAATCTATGAGATAGAATTTTTAAATAAACTGTGAGTAGATAAGTTTTATAATAAGTTATAAGAAAATAAAAAGAAAAAAGGGTATCACTGAACTTGTTTTCTTGTTACAAGTAATAATTAAATATTTCTCTATCAATCCAGCATAAATGTTTTACCAAAAGAGTTATCTCCCCTGAAATGGCTTAGTTAAAAAAAATGATTCTTTAACACAGATGTTTGGTATTTGTTTAAAATTTTTGGATAAAGCAATAAATCAGAAAGTTTTCTTCATATAAATAAACATGTCTACAAATTTGCCGATTTGGGCAAATAACTAGAATGATTGTGTACTGCAAAAGTACAATCCAAGCTGGCGGTATACCATGAACCTACTTTAAAAGTAAAAATTTATGCAGATTTAATGTTTTTTTTGTTAAAATAATATGAGGCTCACTGGTGATGAAAGGGTCTTTTGCGTCATGTTGCGCTTGTATATAACTTGTCTAGGTATCATAATTTGTAGTTCATTTTTAGAAAATGCATTTAATCATACATGCAACTGAACAATTGACTTATTTTTTTAAAGAATTTACTTTTACATTTTTACTGGGAGTTACTAGCATATAATTATAATCTACTCTTACTACAATTTGTTATTATTGTTCAGGTAAGAGGCCTTTGAATCCAACGATGAAAGCATTTTTGATGTTCATGCTGATGGAAGGAGAATTGGAAGGTCCTGTATTGTTTATGGTACTCAAGATGCTGGGAATTTAACTTTTGAAAGCAAATTGAAGTTCCTAAATTATTGACATACACGATTTCAGAAAGGTGTTGGAGAAAACCGGATAGCGTTGAATTATAACTTATTTAGTGGCAAATTATAATTTCAATGTATAAAAGTTTTATATATCATTACATTTATAAAATATACTGAGCCAAAAAAGTTTAGCAACACTTTTATTTTAATTTTTTTTTGTTGTTTCTGGAATAATCCTTAGTTTTACCTGTAATTTAAAACAGACGTACTTTTTTCTTGGTGATTGATTTCGCGCCATTTCAGCTTTGCACGTGTAATTGACGTTTTACCTTCTGTACCTGTACTTTTAAAACGATAGTAAAAATTTCTTTTTCACTGACGTTCAGAAACATGCCATTGATAGGAAAAACACATACACCTTTGAAAAAAATGCATGGGGCGTCAACCAGGGCTCCCCGAAAATGACCGTCAGAAAGGTCTTGGAATGGTTGATGTCGGAATGAGTGTTGCTGACATCGTGGATCGATTTAATGTGCATACGGCAACAGCTTAGAGACTAACAAACAGATATCGACAAATTGCAACTGCACAGGATAGGTCGATATCCCGTAGACCAAAAAAACTATCGCCAAAGGAGGAGCGCTACCTTCGCTTTTCATCAACACGTGACAAGTTTTTTTCCGGCCACAAAAGTAGTGCATTGACTATGGGCAGCTGCTGTTGTGCCTGCCAATCCTTCATTGGTGCACTAAGGGCATGGCTGAGAAATTGATTTTGGATAACAGTATATTCATTTCCGCATTTTGATCA
The DNA here is from genome assembly GCF_965363235.1 of Mytilus galloprovincialis. NCBI lineage: Eukaryota > Metazoa > Mollusca > Bivalvia > Mytilida > Mytilidae > Mytilus > Mytilus galloprovincialis. The sequence goes on along the minus strand of NC_134850.1, from coordinate 36,946,874 downwards.
TGACCCTCCCGCGCTCCATACAAAGAAAATCCTAATGAATGTGAGTGATAAACACCCATGTTGCTTCTGACATGTAATACTTCCAGTTTTTTATTATTAAAATTATATGTTGTTATGATTTTGTAATAAAATAAAGTTTCATATTTTTGTTGCTAAACTTTTTTGGCTCAGTATACATCAAATTACCACTACCAAGTTCCAAAGAGTCAGATTTGTAATAAAAGATTTGCTACCTATAGAGGAAAATGAAGAGGTTTGTGCGCACATGACTCTGGTTTAATCCGATCAATTTGTGTGTGTGCCAATTTTGATTGCGACTATCTAGGCCGTGGTGGTGTTCGCCGTTACTTGCCTATTTTTGTATGTCGGTGTTGGTAGTTGCTGAAGTCTGATGTATTTTGTGTGATTTCCTGTTATCCTTTTTATATATGATTAATAAATTGATAACATTATGTGGTATACAGTGGTCAAATTTGAAAGTTTGAAAACACTCCCTTGATATTTAAAAACACATGCTAAGTGTATTATGCACAAATTTTTCCAATGCAGTCTTATAATACAGTGGTCAAATTTGAAAGTTTGAAAACACTCCCTTGATATTTAAAAACACATGCTAAGTGTATTATGCACAAATTTTTCCAATGCAGTCTTATAATACTTTTCATGTACGACTCTCCTCTGTTCAGTTTTCAGTGATATATGCAATATTTCATATTTTGACCCTATGAATGAAACAAAGACATGAAAAATTTGCCCCCTTGCCTTATCGATGTTGCTGCGTTTGTCCTATCCGTGATCCCCCCCCCCTTTTTTTTTTATAACTTTTGCTCCATTAACTTACGTGCACGCTATTGTTTTATATTAATGAGATGTTTGGTTACAAAAACTTAGATCGAATTAGATAAGACTCAGTCGAAATATAAAGTGTTCATATTTTTACTACTAAAGCCGTACGGTGATCTGTAGTTGCCTTACATCCATGTCTTTTGGTCTCTGATTGATAGTCTTATTGGCAATCATACCACATCTCCTTCTTTTTTTGTTTCATTGAACGCAGAGGACACACATTTTGATTGTTTGATGATGCAGTTATATATTATGGGGCAATGCATGATTCCAGAATCTGTCTGTATTATTCAAGAATGTAGAAATGAGAAGTATTGTCCTGACCAATACTTTTGATATGAATTATAGTAAAAGAAAGGGTAAATATTTTTTTTCTGCGCTCAATAGGGCATACTATTATCAGATGATGATGATATTAATGACGAGGGATGGCTGTTTTTTTCAGTTAATTGCATTTTCAGGACCAGTTTATGTCACTTATATTTGTATACGAATATGACCAATGTTTGTACTAAACTGACACGTTCAGTCGGATTTTAACATGCTGAAACATAGTGTTACAGTTTTCAGGAAGTCATGTTCCCCTTTATATATATAAAAAAAAGATGTCGTAGGATTGCCAATGAGACAACTCTCCACAAGACACCAAATGACACAAAAATTATTAACTATAGGTTACCATACGACCTTCAATAATGAGCATAACCCATGCCGCAGAGTCAGCTATAAAAGGCCCCGAAATGACAAATGTAAAACCATTCAAACGAGAAAACTAACGGCCTAATTTATGTACAAACAAAAATGTGTTCACGGATGCCCCTTTCGAACTATCACTTTCTATGTTCAGTAGACCGTGAAAATGGGGTAAAATATCTTATTTGGCATTCAAAAATAACATCCAACACTGTAATAAGATCATTGAATATTGTTTTTATTGGTATAAATATTGATTTTGTTATCAGTAAATTAAAAGCTGATTAAATATTACTAGTATGTTATATACATATACATGGATCTACAATCTGTCGATACCTGTAACTTGGCATTGCACAAGGTCATTTTTTCCTCTGGCTGTTTATGACGTCTTTACACTAAATCCATTGGATGTTGGATGTGTACGGATTGATAGTATAGTCTTAGATGCATGATTTTTTCATTAGTTGTTAGTGGATTTGAACTAGCTCTCAGATAACTGCGAGTACTCTCAGATCTGTTCATTTTGTCTTTTTGTTTCTTTTGTTCTTATGTTGTACTGTTATACTACTGTCCCAGGTTAGGGGGAAATTGGGATCCCGCTAACATGTTTAACTCCGCCACATTATTTATGTATGTGCCTGTCCCAAGTCAGGAGCCTGTAATTCAGTGGTTGTCGTTTGTTTATGTGTTACATATTTGTTTTTCGTTCATTTTTTTAAATAAATAAGGCCGTTAGTTTTCTCGTTTGAATTGTTTTACATAACCACTGAATTGGGACAGGCACATACATACAGAATGTGGCGGGGTTAAACATGTTAGCGGGATCCCAAATCCTCCCCTAACCTGGGACAGTGGTGTAACAGAACAATATACGAACGAACTATAAAAAACAGTTGAAAAAGGCTTAACAAATTAGGTGGATCATACAAATAGAAATACATCTAACAAAAAGCATAGAGTGGACGCGGACGGGTACCTGTATATAGAAACATAACTTCCTGATTATTGCAGGCTTTGGATCACACACTTTAGGTGTTCAAATCTGCGTCTGCCTATCGAAACAGGTAGATGGCAAATTTCCCGAGGCATGATAGAATATGTATTTTGTGTAAGAGTAATATTGGTGATGAATTTCATTTGTTATTCAAATGCACTTATCAAAAGATTGTTGTATTAAGGGAAAAGTTTCTACCAAGCTACTACACAGTGAATCCTAATTATAAAAAAATGGAAGGTCTTCTTTCAATATGTAATGTACAACTGTATAAACGACTTCCTGTATTTATCAAAAACATTGCCAATATGTTCTGAAAGGGTTAAAAAAAAACATAGTTGTATGTTATTGTTATATATCTTTATGCTATTTCTATGTCATTGATACCACATAATTACTTCGTCATGTTTATATAATGCTATTATGTATGACCTCATGTTACACATGTATCTGTGTCTGAGTGTTCAAATAAATAAAAAAATAAATCTTAAAAAGTTATTTGTTCTATTTTTTCTGAGAATAAGAATAAACACAAAATACACCTTTAATATTTTATTATAAAATAGAAAATGTCACATTTGTTGGCTTCTGTACTTGTTTTTTTCTTTAAAACGTATTTCGGAAGCAACAAAACTGTAATACAATTATAAAACCGAAAAGCAAAGAACAATAATTCATCGTTCTTAAATAAATAAATGTATATAGAGTTCAGTTATCGTGAAATTTTGAATGGTCGTTAAAAAATATTGAAAATTCACATTGAATTGTCTATAAATGTTGAATAAAGTACACAATCCGTTGCTTTCTGCACTTCGAAGAACGCGGAATTATCAACACCAGATGTGCACGGTGATAAGGCGAAACAATCAACTGTAATATTCCTGAGCTTAGACGTCGACATGTTAGAATGATCAACACTCTATAGATTTTGTCATAATTTATAAATAATTTAACACTGTTTTTTTAACTAGCCATTAAAGCGTTTGATATGACACTTTACTGTGCCATCAGACTTTTCATCATAAAGAACATCATTGGTCCTTCCATTTCACCTGACATTAGTTGTCTCATCAGCATCATTTTCATTAATGGATTCATCTGTGGTTTTCTTTGTTGAGCGGCTGAAATGAAAAACAAGTAAAAAATTAAATTACAAAACCTACATTTGAACAGTGGATTATTTTAATAGCTATTACTAAAACCATATAAAACCATATAAAACCCCATGAAAAAAATACAAGAAAACACCCTAAAACCCCTAAATAACTGACAAACAAATGTATAAATTGTCCTTGTTGAGCTTTAATCTTTCTTTTAACTTACAATTGAAGTTATTATATTTTCTGTATTACTAACCAATAGTTTGTTCTGCAACATTATATGTAGGAATTGAAGTAACGCCAGGTGTGTGCCAATGTTTAAAAAAAATCATGTGTGTTATATATATATTCAGTCTGCTTAAAAAGTTGTAATGTGTGCTTGCAACAGGATCCATTCATATAATCCGATGATGATAATGATTGGTTGTAAACGTTATGTACTGTAGCAAGTTCAAATGTATTATCTGGACGAGAACATAATAATCCCGAAAAGCTGAGCCGGATTTTTTAACGAGCTTTGTAAAATAAGACGATGTGGTATGTTAACGAATCAATCGGCAATCCTCGGGTGACTCCGCTTATCTCCTTCTAGATGAGGTACGGAATCGGCCGAGTTGTTACGATTGGTTTACGAATGAGAGAACTATCCAGCAGAGACCAGATGATGTAGATATGTGGAAATAAAAGTCACCACACGGCCTTCAACAATGAACAAAACCCACACAATATACTAAGTTAAAAAAAAAGCCCCGAGACGACCAAATGTAAAACAATTCAAATTGTTAGTTCACATAATGGATGTAAACAAATGACATGACATCGTTCTTTGTCACCTTTTTCTAAACTATGATGCCTAGTCTTTGCACTTATCCCTAAGTATCACGTGAGGAGAAACAGCAAATACCAATGTTTGGAGCTATTGGTTTGAACCGGCAGGGGATTAACCCACGACCTCCCGCACTCAAAGCGAGCATGTTACCACGAGAGAACGAGACGGCAATACATTAAGACAGAGGTTAAGTCATTGGCCTTGTGTGAAATATATAAAAGGTTTATCATTTGTGTCATAATATTTATAGCTTGTTTGTCAATTTGTGCCTGTAACTTCGTTCAAGATTTTGTTTGTTGTCAAGTCAGTGAACTGGTTTAAGGCATTATTTGTGGTCAAGTCAGAGATTGTGCTTACGACACATTTGTTATGAAGATTTATAACATCTTACTATGACACAATATCCTTAAAGATATACCAATAACCATTAATACTCCAAATTGATTAGAATATCAAGCTTTATTTCTTTATTTTGAACTTCAAATTTCAAATTAAACTATTGAATAGTTACTACAGTCCAAATATTATATAGATCTTCCTAAACGCTTTTCAAACTATTCATAGTAAAACTTGGTCAAGGTCAATGATTTAAGTAGCCATACATGTGTTAAAGAATAGGACGGTGTTATCGAAAGAAATCAAGGTCAGCCTTGTCTATGGATTAATTGATTGATTGCTATATGCTTAACATCCAGTGTCAAATATCATATACACATGAAATATATTAAACAACGTTCATGTCCAAAACTCCCTTCTACTTTAATCTCGCGATAATTCAATATTTCTTACCCATTTTACGAGAAGCCATAGCTTTAAGCATCATCATCTGTTGTGGGTTTAATGAAGCTGGGCCTGCTGCTGTGGCTTGTGCTGCTGTTCCGGGACCCATTACACCCAATACACATTGCATGGAAATGGCGACAACCAAAACGATCATTAATTCTTTGCAAATCATTTTTATATCTGAAATAAAAACATCACATTTAAAATTAACATGGTCGGACAATAGTGGTAATTCACATATGCTAGAAGAAGTGTTAACCATACTAAACATTAACGTGTCTGTTCATCATGCGTTGGAATGGTTTATCAATAAAAAAATCTCTTTTCTTCTTTCTGATTTTTTTTTTTATAAAAACAGAACAAATAAAACACAGTCGATCTGTGCTTATCATTGGGTCTTAATGAGGGTCTGGATGGAGGGGAGAGTATTCATTTATGCGTTCTTTATAATTTCTTAGGCAATGTTTTTCTATTCGTATCCCTTTCATCAAGTTTCTTGTCCTATTAAAATCAACAAATTTTGCGTGCATATTTTTCTGCTGTCAAGACCTTCATTTTTGTACAAACAATTAATAAATAAGTTACATGCTGTAACGAGTTTTACATTAACGCATTATCCATCATGTGCAAGAAAATATGACAGAATTTGTTTAATCTTGTTTTTGTAATTAAATCCTACATAAAACATGTTATTTGTTTATACTGTCAAAGCACCTGTCTTATTTGTTTTGTTAGACGTGCATCAAAAAGCTTTTGAAAAATTATTCTTAGTGATAAATTTTAAATTTACATTTTCATTTTCATTTCTTTATAACTGTTAGCCAACTCTACAAAATAAACGTTTTACACTATTTTACGTAATATTTATCAGCGAAGCGATCATAATTTGTTTATGTTCATTGTTTTAATGGGAAAAAACCCCATGGTTTATTTTATGTGCGTATCCGCAAATATGTAGTTTACAACTATGCTTCCTAGTATATGCAAAAGGTAATAGTACGATACTTGTACATGCGCAACTCCCATATGCATATTTATAAAACTTGAAGTTCTTTTAGTGCATGTTCAACAACATAAAAAAAAGACACCAGACACCATACGTATTACATGTACAATAAGATGTAATTTGTTGACCAATTAGTTGTTTGAATGTGATTTACAATATATATGTCAAATGTCTGAAAACGTCAATTTTCATTGATTGATTTGACACAAATATGATGTCAAATTACTAGATTTCTATTGACATTCTGTCATTTGCGCCAAAAAGAACAGCATTTGTATGCCGAGATATTTCTTAATTATTTTTTTGCTGTTATACTTTGTTTTTTTTATCATGACAATGATAACTATCAATTTATAACTTAATTTTTGTAATTCACCACAAATCAAAAAAAATATTATGTTCTTTTATATACAGACATCTACCTTTGACAGAACTCATGATAAAAAGTGTTTGTGACCGTAAGAACAAAACATGAACATAATTACCGCGCATTAATATATATTATTAATGCACTTTTGATTCTTTTCCCGCCCTTAAAGGTGATATATAGAGTCTGACAGTTTTTCTGTGTAAAAAGATCTTTAGTGTCATCTTCACAATTTGTCATTGCGAAATCACTTTAAACTTTTGATTAACGCCGAAGAAAAAGGGAGCAGCAAGCTGATGGATAATAAATTTCTTATGAAGCTTAGCCACAAGTCATCAGGTTTATTTGTTTAAAAGGAGACACTTGTATGTTTTGCGCAAGGAGCACCTCAATTGAAAGTCGTTGATCTTTCAGGTGGCTATGTAAACACGAGAAGTTTTGTGTAAGGGGCACTTCAGTTGAAATACTTTCCTCTTTCTGAATGTTATGTAAACACGCGGGGATGTGGTGTGATTGCTTATGAGACAACAAACCACTAGAGTTACAATAATGTAGATGTACGGAACTATAAGTCACCGAAGTGTTTCAATAAGCAAAACCCATACTGTAAAGTCAGTAACTGCTATAAAGGTACCGACAAAATGTGAAGCATTTCAAACGAGAACACTATCGAACCGACTTATGACAAAACAATAAACGAGAATTATGGGGGACGAAAGATACCAGAGGGACAGTCAAACTCATAAATCAAAAAATAAACTGACAACGTCTGGCTAAAAAGGAAAGAAGACAAACAGACAAACAATAGAACACATGACACAACATAGAAAACTAAAGAATAAGCAACACGAACCCCTCCAAAAACTAGGGGTGATCTCAGGTGCTCCGGAAGGGTAAGCAGATCCTGCTCCACATGTGGCACCCGTCTTGTTGCTTATGTTATAACTAATCCGGTAAATAGTATAATTCGGTAGGTCACATTCATGAAAGGGAAGGGAATTGAAGTTACGACGTAAGGAACATATCCAATATCATTTGTGAAACGGTTATTCCATAACGGTCAACCAACTCGTGATGGCGTCCGTAAAATTTACGAATGGATGATTTCTACTTTACCATTTGGAATTCTTGGTTTAATAGCTTCCTAGTGAGCAGCAACCCTCTATCAAGAAAATCATGATAGGAAATGCAAGCACGGGAATATCGTATCAATTGGGAGATATATACCCTGTATGCTGGAATGTTGATACTTAGAAATGGAAAGTTCACCATTGGGGAGCTGAAATCATCTCTTTTGTCGTTAAGTTTTGTTTTCAACCGACCCTCATTGTCAATTTCACAATATGACAGACAGCAACCAATGACAGCCATTGAATCCTTACAATCTCAACACAGTTTTGTGACTTATTCTTATTGCGAATCGAAGAAAAGACGAAGCATTAAAGACCTTTGACTACTTAAAGTTTTCCAATCCAAAATTATTCTCAAATTGTGATACAGAAAGTTTACAAAAATAAAACATAATCATTGTTTATAGCCATGGAAACTATGACATGTTACATTTAATGCTAGGTTTTAACACCTTCAACTTAAGTATATAGACAGTGTAAATTAAAAGTTCAAGCCAAATATGTTTTTCCGCCTTCTATAGATCTACTGCGAATAACCAGATAAATGCAGTTCGGTTTAGAAGCTCAAATTCAGGTTCCGGCAAGATTTTAAGCCAGTTCAGTATGATTTGATTTGGATATTCCTTCGGTGCGCATAACATAAATTTATAAAAGAAATTGCTACACTACTGTAAACATTTTTTTGTGTAATTTAATTGATTGATTGCCGTTTTTTAAAAACCGTATAAAGGTTTACCATAAAATCATAAAGAAAAATGTTACTGTATCAAATCTAATATACATATATGGAGAAGCAGGAACATGGCGTTAATGCATCATGACAAAGAATCGATACGCTCTATTGATAATCCAAAGCATTTGAATTGAAAACTTTTCTTGCAGTGCTTCATCTTGGGGATTACTAATTATATCTACATATATCTACATATATTTAGATTCTGTAATGTTTATCGTACATTTATTTATGTCCTCATATTTGGGGTTTAGTAATAACAGAATGTATTCGCAGAAGATAATAAGGGGACGACCATAGCCGATCGAAGATGTGTTTTATATGCTGCTACGCATGTTTATAAATTTTCCGGTATATCAAAAGAAAAGTTTTCATTATATAATGTACTTCTGTTAAATGGGAAGACGAGGTTTCATTTTGCTTGGAAGTATATATAACATTAAGGATTTGTTCCATGTGGTATTTTTTCATAAGTTTTTTCTTTAAACTAACATAGTGAACGATCTTATTTTAAAAGATAATAAGACATGACAAATGTTGACATCTTTGTAAATCTTATTAACAAACTTCCTATAAAATAAAAAAAAAAAACTAACAAATAAAAAACGTGATAAGCCATTAGGTGAAAAACATGAAAAATATAACCATGTATCGATGTCTTACGAAATAAATGTCATCCTAATTAAAATGCTTTTGTTGTTATATTTCTATTTAGTGTCAAACGTGTGTTATAGAATTATGTTTTATGTATGCATGATCTTCCCTTTCGGTACTGTCAAATTGAATAATAATGTTGAGTGCTGTATCCTTTAATAAATAGACAATACATGCTTTACTATTATCATGTTATTTCTCTCAGGTGTTTTATACCTCACTTTTATGTAAGTTGCTTTACAGTGCAATATATCTTGTGTATGACGTAAAACTTGTAAACTTTTTTTTTTTCATTTTTTGATTTCCCTCTGGTAAAGTTGGATTTGGCCATTCTCTTTAGATCCTTTTTAGTCATAAAGTTTCTCACGTTTCTGAGTGCTAGGCTTTTAATTGTTTGTTCGACTTTAAGAGATTCTGATGAAGGTAAATCCATAAAATCCCCTTTGACACAACTCATTTATAAAGTGTTATTTCTATTTCTATTCAGTGACAGCAATTCATCTTTAATCCATTTTTATAAGATTAATCGTATTTATAAGATTAATTGTATTTGTAAGATTAATGATATTTATAAGATTAATTAAATGCTTGGAAGGAAACATCGTTATCTTTGCACGAGATAAATAATGAGTTGTGGTATGAATTTGCCGATGAGGGGACTATCCATCAGCGGTCAAATGATGTAGATGTAAGCATCTAGAGGTCACTGTACGGTGTGGATTGGATGTAGAGGTCACTGTACGGCTGTCAACGATGACCAAAACCCATACCATATAGTCACTTATTAAATCAATGACATGACAAAGCGAAAAAACATATCAAAAGAGAAAACCAACGGAATAATTAATGAAAAAACAATAAAATACACATACAAAACCAAAAAAAAAAAAAAAAAAAAAAAAAAAAGAAAAAAACCAACAACACAGCAACCAAAGGCAATCTCTTAATTAAAGGTTCCAGACTTTGGATTATAAAGAATGCAGCTTAGATAAAACATGTTTTATGTCTGTTACCAGACAGTCAGCAAACCTTTATCAAAATCAATCTCTGTAGTAAAAAATCTTAGCTAAATATTCAATGCTGGATCGGCAGTTCTAGTAATTCTAAAGAGATCCTTAAATATGTCCATTCATGTGTTTAGGAAAAGAAGAGTTATATTAATTGATATTAGATTTTATGACGACATAATGATAATTGACATAGGAGACTCGATTTAAATCGCATTTTAAGGAGGTAGACCTAGGTTAAGGGAAATAACTCTTAAAATCATCAGAACGTTTGTGTCAGCCATTTTCATAAATCTTGGATACATAGATTATTTCCAATCTGTTTCAGATAAATGCTTAAAATTCATTGACGAAACTTGACTTTTACAAACGCATAACTGATTTAAAGAGTTATCTCCCTGAACCAAGGTCTACCCCCTTAAATGAAACAGTTTTTAAAATCATATTATTAAGGTTATAAAGATTCACTTCTGATTTCTGATACGTCTCTTAGCAAAATAAATGCGTTTGATTACTTTAGACAGACAATATATAATAGACTAACAACCCACGTTATCTTGGTTTTGTAAAAGTTGCAGTCTAAGCCAGCTTTATGCATGTATAATGTGATCATACGGAAATACACCAAGATGTTATAGAAAAATGCAAGATACAAATAACGACCAACAATCATTCATTCATTATGTTATATACTAAACTTTTAGATTAAGCGACGGGTATACAAACATTACAAATACAATATGATATTTTACTTATTCTTCAAGTATGTTTGAACATTATTTGAGCACTGATTTGTTTTATATAGAGTAAAGCACCAGTTCAAATGAAGTCTTTTGTCTGAAAATTTTTGATAACAGTCGTTCAAAAGGAAAAGCAAAGGCATTTTTCCGGAAATTTAAGCAAATGGAGTAAAATAAGTTTGGGCAACATTACAATATACATGGTTCCCTACTATACTGAATAAGTACAATAACAGGTTACAGTTGTATTCCGAGGGTTCTATATTGAATTGTTATAGAACGCTTGAACGCGAAAAAAAAAAAACCATGGATGATTAAAGTATTGAAAAATTTTCTTTTCCTATTAGAAGCAAAGAAAAGTTCAGATTATGAAGAAAAGTATGAGGTCGCTCGTGCTCAAGAACTTTTGGAAGAAAAAACTAAAATAAAAAATTTGATCCGAAGAAACGTTGTTTTTTTTTAAACATGTCTGCAGAAACAGCACTTCATGGCACATAGTATGTCCTGGACAACGAACATTATATATTATTTGTTAAAAACCAATGTTTGATTAGACTTGTATTTATTTTTTTCATGATAATTTATAAAAAATAGTTTAATATATATTATTAATAATTATTTCGTCTTATTTCCTTGTAATACACTACAATGCAATTAATTTTAAGTCTTATGCAGTTTTCCTAATATCGAACATAGAACTTTTTCTTACCTTTTACGGTGATGCAATTGTACAGGTGTAATGACAATAGTGTTGTGAATATAACTGTGCAAGAATATTGTGTTCCACTTAAATAAACACCAAGCTTACGTGAATAGCTTCATCATTTTCCTACCCTGAGGGGCCAATATGATTTACAAGACATAAACTTATTAGAAAAATGCACGTGTATGTATTACATATTTTGAATTGATTTATTGCGTTGATAGGACAATCACGATATGTAGCATCCTTAGTAAACAATAGAACACGAATTTAGTCCAATTAAGTGACCCAACCCAAACTTTTTGACCTGTAAACAATAGAACACGAATTTAGTCCAATTTATTGACACTATACAAACGAGCTGCATTCTAGGTAATTTTTCATAAATAGGTTAAATATTTAAGAAATCATGAAGATGTAGGGTAGACGACCATTATAGACTTAACATACCAAATCAAAAACATACTTTTGAAGTTTTGCACACTTGCCCTAGAGAGAATTAAACAATTTGAGCTAACAATTGAGATATATATATATATATAAAAAAAAGAAATAAGGTTCTTTTATCAACAAGATAAAATGTATATATTCATTTATGAAAAAATGTAAGCACATTTGTATATGATTTTGTCAAATATTTTACAGGTTAATCTAAATTGGTTTTAAATTCAGAATTCCACCCAAACACAACAAAAAAGGGTTACCAAATGTAATCTTGTCTATGGGGAGAAAGTTAAATCGGCACACCCTTAGTACATTTGTTCCTGTGTATAATTTTAAAGCATAGTTGTAATCTGTAGCATATTAATCTATTGTAATAAAAATTCATAATATCTAATAGAATTTGTAGATTTAGCTAACAAGGTCCTTATATTTGTATAAAGTAACATTTGTTTATAGTGGAAAGTTGTTTTAACGTTAAATAAGCTACAATTAAAAATTGCTTGCTAGTCACTCTCTGTGATTATCTTTAAAAAACTTTGGTTCATTTCCCAATCAATCTATCATGAAGGGAAGGTAAATAATACAAATTTCAATCATAGTCTTTTTCAAAAATGATGAACGGTTCTTTATATTGGTATGTAATCATTTTAAACGTTTCAAATTTATGAAATTATATTCGTACATCAATGTTTTTGATACACCAATAACAAAAACTGAAATATATTGAATTGATACATTTTGTAACTATTCAAATTAATATCAGAAACCTAAACTTAATTATAAAATAATGAACCTGTTAAAGGGAGACAATACTCGCATAACTTTTTCGAATTGGCACATAATACAACGGAATGGCACTCTTGCATACAAATGACGTGCATCAATATATTAATTAACTGTGCAAATCGCGCTCCACCTTTAATGATGATTCTAAATTATAAATATAACCAAAAGTTGTTAATCTATAGATAGTAAAGACTAATGAAATCTAACCCACTGTTAAAATATTTCTTTGCATTTTTTAAAACTTCCTCAGTAAAATGCTTGAGCCACTTGACTTTCATAGCTCATAATTAACGTTTTTACACAATATTTAAATAAAGTAGCTAAAGATTATTCGCTTCTCAAAGTGTAAGACGCAATAAAAATCGTATGCTTGCACCATCTTACCCAAAAACAGATTTAATTAAGTTCTGAACATTTCGACATTTCTTCGTTAAAACCGGTTTTAAACAAATCACAAGTACGTGTTAAGATCCGACTGAATACCCATATCCCGATATCGTCAGGTTAATTTGCTATAATCTGGTATTTTCGGGTACCACGACGACCCAACGTACGGAAAGACCAAATATAAAACGTTTGCGAACATTTATTAGTTGATTGGCTTTGAACAAGATATCAGTATCTTACAGTACTCTCAGATCTATACTTATTGTCTTTTTGTGGTTGGGATGTATAAATACCTAGCCACGTCCACTCTTTGTATTTGTTATAATTTTTATGTATTTCTATTTGTATCCATCCATGATGAGTAAAGTCATTTTCAACTGATTTTTTATAGATCGTTCTTATGTTTCTGTTACACCACTGTCCCAGGTTGGGGAGGGTTGGGATCCAGCTAACATGTTAAACCCACCACATTCTGTATGTATTTCCCTGTCCCAAGTCAGTAGATTGTAATTCAGTTGTTGTCGTTTGTTGATGTGTTACATATTTGTTTTTGTTCATTTTTTGGTACATTTATCAGGTCATTAGTTTTTTCGTTTTAATTGTTTTACATTTGCAATTTCGGGGCTTTTTATAGCTGACTATGCGGTTGGGCTTTGTTCATAGTTGAAGTCCGTATACTGTGATCTAAATCTGTTAATTTCTGTGTCATTTTTGGTCTCTCGTGGAGAGCTGTCTCATGGGCAATTATACCACATCTTCTTTTGTATACATTAATATAGACAGAATGGTCAATACAGTCAACATTATGTCAAGATATACAAATATCTGGATCTTGTTTGTTTATATAATAGAGATAGAATATTTTGTAAGCAGTAAAAGTTTTATTGAAGTTTGAATCGGACTATTGACATCACACGAATATTTAAAAGCGATATTTGAAACCAATGTTTGATTTTTTTTCAGCATGAAACACTTCGTATGATCCATACACCGAATTTGATATTAATAAAAATTTCGCATATCGATATTGCCGAGACTTAGCAATGAAAATCTGAATCGGGCCATTATAACTTTGTAGACATCAACATACTGTTGATAGACAATTTCGTGTCAGAATCACCTTTTACAATCACCACAACAGTACAGACAGATGTAATATTTTAATGACCACTCATAACCAGATCAACATGTAATTACAACACCGCGTCTATAAAATGTCATTATACGTAACGCCATTTGTCAGACAGATTAACGACTGCAACGACTCATCTGCTAACCAAAGTTTTCAGAATAAGGCTTACAGTTTAAACCGCAAAATTACATAAACACACTGTAGTAATGGGTACGAAAGATGCTGATGATGGTGACACATCCACTGATGGACGCATTGCATTTGAGTCAATTTTTGGAGAAGAAAAAAAACCCACCAAAACTTCATTTATGCTAAAGGGTTGTATTTCGATTGCAACAACAATAAATACTCATCTGCTTCTTTTTTTATATATCTCAGTCAAACACATCGGGAACGTTTTAATATAAGTTGTATACTGAATGCGAGGCTTGTGCACATTTTTCTTTGCAAATTAGGAAAGTGAGTTCATAATTTTTCTCATACAAAACTGAGAGCTACATGTACTTAAAGATACGAAAAAGTAAAATAACAAAAATCCCGAACAACAGGGAAATTTCAATGCAATTTCCCACAGGAACCCCTTTTACGGCTAAAACTGTACCACTTTTACTATGAAGTTTTGGAAAAAAAACTTATCCTAGAATTGAAAGTTCATATGCACTACAATTTTTTTCAAAGGTCAAACTATAGGGCTGTGCGGCATATTTTCAACGTTTATATACCCTGAACTTCCCAAAGCGACAAAATAGATGGCTGTTTTCCGCTCTTTTGTCGGTTGTTGTCTCTTTGACACATTCCCCATTTTTTATTCTCAATTTTATGGTTGCTGATATACATGTATTTAGAAACATTTAAATGTGAATCATCAATTCATTAATCAACTTTGTAAAATATTTACATGGAAATATACTTTCTCACATCGTTCTAAACTGATTATTCTTATATAGGCTCCCTCTTTTTATTACACGAAATAAATTGATACAAATAATATGCTTACAAAGTTTATAAATCTATCATTATGCTTTTTATTCGCCAAAAAAGAAGATCGTCACTATATATTCATGGTCATAAAATAATAAAAAAAAATAATTAAAATCTGAACAATATGTTTCTAAAAAATGAAACTTTGAATGAACACACGTTATTCTCTCTTGAAAGAAAATAATTGAAACACTCATTAACTGTACATTCATCTAAAAACGACTGCATCCCTCCCCTATTTTACACCTTCAACTATTGCTGTCATGTTTTACATATTTATTATATACAAGACCCTTAATTTTTTCAACTGGATTATTTAATACGTTAATAAAATAGAATATTGATGTAAATATGTTTTAACATAAGTTCACATGTACTTGATTGCAATATGTATCAATGTCTGTCCACAAGTACAATTTTTGTTTTACCCGAAGCAGTGCAATTATACACTGGACATTTTGGCTGTATGACAAATAAGTATAAACAAGGAGACCAGAGATTAATTTGAAGGTTTATGTGAAGAAATAAATGGTGATCACGATGTAATGTCCAACTTAATGATCATGTTCACGAATTCATCATCCTTAAGGCTTTGATAAAACACTTATGGTTAAATAAAAAACCAAGACAGGTGTATGAAGCTACCATTGTTAAAATTATGTGACAAGATAGTATTTAGAGTGTAATTGACATAAGTGAGGCTAGTTTTTTTTACTTTTTGTCAGACATTCGGTATCCTCTAGTTTTATCAATGGAGTGCCAAGGAAAAGAATACCCGCTACTTTTCTTTTCATTGTTTTATTACTTACTTAATCCTCTTCATGTTCTTGAACATCAGGTATTTTATTACTTATAGTTTAATAGCTGTTTTTGAAAATCATAGAAAACCTTGTTATGTTTTCATAGTTGTTGAAAGAAAATACAACAAATGTAGTTGTTATTGTTAAATATATGAAAAGTTTAGAGAAAAAAACATTTCCCGCCAAATCTTCAATTGATATTTTTCCGAAAATAAGGAACGGATCTACTATTTTATCAACTTTGAAAGAACTGCTATACTAGTATGTATTAAGTTTTCTCATTCTCGAAGGCATATGCGTACGGTTGCATATAATTGCTTACATCTACTTCATTTCAACATAGCTTGATAGTTGTCTGATTCTTTCATGTTAAAAAATCCAATACAAAACAAAAGCAAGAAAAACAAAAACCCCGAAAAAAAAAAAACCCCAACAAAAACAACAAAAAAACACAACAAACAAACACTAACATTATCTAAGTGACATTGATGAATTGTTGGAGATGGTGTTAAAAGTATCACTTCTTACAACATATAATTAAAAAATTAACATGTTTCATCTTTGTCATGACATCTTTCAATGAATAGTGACTAACATTATTTTATTTGACAATTGATTCACAATGTATCCTAGGTTCATGGATGTAAACACGGTTTGATAAATAACTATTAAGTCCACTTTTGGCAGTTTTTAGTTTAAATTTCTGTTAAATTAATATCTGTATTTTTAATTATTTTTTCAAGTTTTAATTTATTACCAAAAACAATAACAATAACCACGAGGAATAGGACCAACCTATTTATTTCACAATATGATAAGTTTCACAAGTTTTTAAATATGTACAAACATTTACAGTATTTATATGTATACTTTAAGGTTTCAACAACAATATGGAATATTCTCGAACATTTGACTAGATTGTAAATGACCCCTCTCCCACCCGACATATACAATAAAGCAAAACAAACCGAATACCCCCCCCCCCCCCAAAAAAAAAAAAAAAAAAAAAAAAACCCAAACAAACAAACAAAAATACAAGAAAACACAAAAAAATAGAATAAAACAAATACAGTACATGTATGCATATATGTATTATGTAATATTATGTATGTGTGTGTATCCCTATAGCAATGTAGTTTGGATTGATTGGTTTGATGAGAAATAAAGATATGTATAACAAAAAACACGCCTCTGACGTAATTAAAACTACACTTTTTCAATCAGAAACAGATGTATCTAGTTCTTCGATTATATTTATGAAATTACAAGGTGAGTAAAAGGAGTAGGTCCGGTAAGGGCCGATTTTGGCCTCAAATTTCAGGTTCATCTGACGAAAGATTTTGGACACTTTTTAAACACTTAAGTGTCTCTTCAATTGATTTGATTAGTTTTTGTGAAAGTTTTAAACTGATTTAGTCATTTAAAACGATCCGAAAGTGGCCGCATCCGTGTTCATCCTCAACTTTTATATATGTTATGTATTATCATCAAATACAACTTACATTTCAATATTATGAATGAACACGAATGCGGCCACTTTCATTTCAGACGGAAACCGTCTAAAATTTAACTAAAATCCTAAAATTGTGAAGATTTCAGTAATTTAGAATGACTTAACGATTCTAGTACCCGATATATGTACATTGTATTGTAAAAAACAGCCTATATTTATGTAGCAGAAGCATTCTACTTTCCAATAAATAGCTAAATGATAAAATTTTCACAATTTTATAAAACTGACATATTTTGGGGCCAAAAAGGGGTCTTACTGAACCTACTCCTTTGTGATAAACATTATTGTATGGCGCTGTATACAAAAGTCACAGGGCATGGACCAGTAAGAATTTCAAAGTTTTTATTGAATATTTCGATGACACCCAAACATTTTGGAAATACATTTGTTTTTCTTATTAAGGGTAACAGCAAGTTTTCGGCTAAACAATATTTGTTGTGTCCCAATAATCATTCAGTTGAACATCGAAAAGAGGGTCTCAAATGTGCCAATTGTGACTTGGCGTTCTAACTAAACGAAGTCTAATATAGTTACCACTAAAGAAAATCTATCACCTATTTCAACTGAAGACGTTAACACTTATTATATTACCTGCTGTACATTTGTAAGAAT
This sequence comes from Mytilus galloprovincialis, assembly GCF_965363235.1. Lineage (NCBI taxonomy): Eukaryota > Metazoa > Mollusca > Bivalvia > Mytilida > Mytilidae > Mytilus > Mytilus galloprovincialis. The sequence continues at coordinate 36,928,631 of NC_134850.1, read as the reverse complement.
ATGATTGGTTAAAAACAACCACGTGGAGACCGTGTATATTTCATACGGGGTTCGTAGTCAATACACTATTTGTAGTGGTGTTACGTCCATTTATACGACCAACACGGCGTTGAATAAAAATCTAAAAGTGTATAAACAGAGGAAGTAATTGATGAAGATCGATTGAAATAAATTAATGAAAAGATAACAATATGTTATAGTTGGCATTGGTTTGTGTATAGACCAATGGAAGTAGAGGTTCTTAATACTATATACTGAAGACTTTGATCGACCAATAGCCATGATAGTCTAAATACAACAGTAAGATAAATTCAGTACACAGTGTGCTTTGCTCTCACCTCATATGGAATTTACTGACCCCATACTATATATCATATTAGGTCACTAGCACACTATGCAACTGACACTATTCATTTGAATGTCACATTTTGTCATTTTGTAGTAAGAAGAAAAGAAACATGTCAGATGAAACAAATACTTCGTCACTCTGACCGAAAATTTGCAAGATAATCTTTCTACTATAAATATATCAATTTATCAAAAAATTGTGTCACATTGAATCAACATTGTACTGTACTTCATTTACATAAACTTTATATATACCCCAGTTGATGGGATATTCCAGACATATTTACATATTTTCAAGATTGAAATGGTGACCTATTCAAGCGGCACGTCCTATCACCTTGTTTATAGGTATAATTACCAATGTTATTTCAACTGATCGGGCGGAGCTTAGGTTTTAATTTGCATAAGGACAGTCTATTTGAAGATGTGTGTGATAAAGAGGATGCCGTTATAATTATTATTGAATTCTAATCACCTATCATTGTCACCAAACGGATGAACAAAAGGACTGAACGTTTGATATGGGGCAACAGAGTAGTTTAAAACTTTAAAACTTATATCATTTGTATGTGTTATAGCTTAAGTATTTTGAATATATTGCATGTTTTATTTATCCCGCAATTTTACAAGAAAATCAACGGCTGTGTCTCTCTATTTACTTTATTGTTTTTACATATTTCAACAGGATCAATGACCTTAACTGAACACTTCATTTATGAGCTTATCCCAAAACACCTTTCTATAGATGGACTGGTCTATGTTGAGCGAACAGATTAAACTCCGCCCAGTCAAGTGAAATAAATCGAGTAATAGTGCCCCATTCCTCGGTTCACGAGATGGTTGGCTACTATGGAGCATCTGTTTCAAAGGTGACAACTGATGTGTTCCAATTTTCGAAACTACAATACCGCCCTCTTTCCTCGAATCTGATTGGTTGTCGTTTTTGCCATGTCATTGTCATTTTGATTTTAAACTTACGAACATAAATATACGTTCATGTTTTATAGAAACTTATAATCTTTTTAACCTTCACATCTGAAAACAATATATTTTCCAAAACAAGGACGCAATGAAGTAACTCCCCACGACCCACGACAGATTTTAAAAAATCTGAAAAACCGACCTGGAAGTAAACATCATTGTCTCGTATTTACACAATGTGTTCTATAGTGCCTCTTCAATCTACATTTTGTTCTCCTTGAACTTTAGAATAAAGATATTACATTGTAAAATTACACAGATCATAACGGTATATTTTTAAAATCATTCCATGAAAAAGTTGTAATAACTAGTTTGTTTAAAAGTATTGTAAATTGTTATACAAAAAAGTCCAAATTGAGTTGAGTCGAGACCGGAAGAACAGAGGATGCAGCTTTTAAGCGATGTTTTTATTGATCTATCAAGTGTTTGTATTGATAAAATAGTAAATAAGTATTTGTGGTTATTATTGCAATTTGTTATAAATGCACTAGTTTTCATAAATCTGAGAATGGAGAAGGGGAAAAGTGTTAAAGAGACAACAAGCCGACCAAAGAGCAAAAACAACCAAGTCAACCAATTGGGTCTTAAACACAGAGAGAAAATCACGTACTTGGTGGTGGGCTTCAGCTTACCCCTTAATAAAATGTGTAATAGTTCAAAGAAAAGGTACGTCATACTAAACTCCAAAACATGTAAATGAACTCAAATTGAAAAAAACTCATACAGCACCTAGAAAGGCAAGAGGCTCCTGACTTGGGACAGTGCTGGGGTTGAGCATGTTTTGTAAGATCTCAGCCCTCCACCTATACGTCAAGCACATACATAATAAACAAGTACATATCAATAAGCACAGTTAAACTCAGTCTGAACAATGTCCGAGTCCGATGTCCGAATAGTTAAAGGGGCACTAGCTGTAAAATTCATGCTCACCGATTTTAATCAAATTCTCATATTTGATTTATAACAATGTAAAACATTTATCCAAATTAAAACTCTAAAATAAACAAAAAGTAAAAGGACACGGGCATGAAAAAAAAACGTTACTTCGTTTCGTGTGTAAATCAATCTAGGCGCCATCTAATTAACCATCGAGTTGACCTCTACAGTCATCCGACGACCTATAAGCGATGTAAACATACATATAGATATAAATAGATTAAACAAACTCATACTGTTGGATTTTTCTAGGTCTATTTAATTTCCTATTATAGATGAAAAATAAATGTTTATCATCGTTTTTACCTGTATAAGAATGATTTTTTGTGGATCGAATCAGTCAATCAAATGCATTACCTTTGTTTGACTTTCAAAGTTGACATTCTTTTCCTTTAAATAACTTAACACATACAATTCACGTGATATTCATCTCAAGCTATGGGGTTAAATTGAAGTTCACATGAATACAGATTCAATGAGGGCGAAGTATTCACTTGCAAGTGAATAATTCATAATCAATGTTTTTTTTTAGCTTATTGTGACAAAATTGAACAATACTGGCTGCTAAAAACGAAATATTATTTCACTATTTGCATTTCATTAATGTTTGAGCCAAAAAAAAAAAAAAAAAAAAAAACACGTAGCTATTGCCCCTTTAACAAAAGAAACTAAGCAAAATGACAACGAAACATAAATCAACAAGGGACTACTTGCAGTTATCGACATGCCAGCTCAAGACCTCATTTAAACTGGTTGAAAGATTTTCCATTATATGAAAATCAAGCACAACCCCTACCAAAATATACAATCTTTAATGATCAGACGATAATATCATAACTACTAAACCTATAAATAAGTCTATTTAAAGGTTTGGTTAGCTATTGAGGTGAATGTTGGCATGTTTGTGCTTTTTATAGAATATTACCATAAAAGATTCTTGCATATTGATGAATTCCACGGGATGTTATTGTCATACGTTATATGAATAAAATTGAGAATGGTTATATGAATAAAATTGAGAATGGAAATGGGGAATGTGCCAAAGAGACAACAACCCGACCATAGAAAAAAAAAACAACAGCAGAAGGTCACCAACAGGTCTTCAATGTAGCGAGAAATTCCCGCACCCGGAGGCGTCCTTCAACTGGCCCCTAAACAAATATATACTAGTTCAGTGATAATTGTGTACTTCATTATATGAAGTACACAATTAATTCATTGCCCCATTAGTCTTTATGTTTAATTACTCATTTTTAGCACGAATAACTCTTTTGTATTAAGTTCAAATAAAGTGTCAATCATTGCATGTCAAAAAACACTTTGTGGTGCCTTGTACTGAAAAAATCAACATACCTTTAATAGCATATCAGAAAGAACTGGTTCCCGGAACTTTTGATGTACCAAAACAGGTACTTCAGATCTGACAAACAGGCAAAATGTACCCTCTTTTTAAATTTCGTGCAATTGTTTTATTTTGTAAAATGTAAAGGGTTCTCCAATACCTGTCATTCAGCATTCTGGCTGGACTTGACGTGTTAGTTATATTTTGTTTCATCATGTAACAGCTCTTTATCTTAAATTTGTGGGTGTGATTTTGATCATTGCAGACATTTAGATCTTAAGAATATGACCAAATTTGATAAAATATATGGAATCAAAGGTATTCAACTTGGATACAAGCTAGGTATAAAATCTTCTTTTCCCACTTAAAGTCGGTATATATGATTATGTCTGAATACAACCGATCAGTATGTCAACAATGAACCTTTTTGTCTTTCTTTAAGTAAAAAAAAGTAAAATCACAAAAATATTGAAATCCGAGGAAAATTCAAAAAGTAAAGTCCCTTATCAATGGCAAAATTAAAAACTCAAACACATCAAATGAATGGACAAAAACTGTCATAATCAAGTTAATTGAAAGTTTTATTATGTTCTAATTCATAACTTCAAGCGAACATAAATTATTTACAAAAATAAACTCAACACCTTTGTATAGGATCAGCTAGCCTGACAGTGTGCAGCAAAGCTTTAATTTTTTAAAGACAAATGCAAAATACTAAATGTTCACCTGTTACTGTCTGCCTAGGCCGCTGCAGGTAACGAACACAAAAACCAATCTACAAAGATAAAGGCATATTATATATTTCACAAAAGCCACAGTCATTAAACACAGATTTTACATAGTTAAACCATTTGAAATTATAACCTTCATGCTCATACATGTACCAAAGTAACGTGTACAGTTTACCCGATAATTTTTTATCGTTTGTTGCAAGCTTGTGCCAAAAACATACAATTTTTAACTTGATCTGCAGTTCAAGTGGAAATCTTCCAAGTTCTCCATACACCATAAAATTTGGCGTAGAGGATCGCACCCCCAAATGCGCTTACAAAACTGAAGATGTAATTTTTCAATATTATTTTTATTTTCAAACCCCCATATTTCCGAAGAATAGGTCAAAATAGGAACCACCAATGCATCAAATAATTTTAACTGTAAATCAATCGGGAGTGAGATATTTTGTATCTTCTTGTAAAAAGCATAAAGTGCTTTTTGAGCTTGGTCTACCAGTTTTTTTCGAGCTTGAAAGAAATTTCCGTTGTAATTAAACAGCAGACCAAGATAAACATATGAATCTTTAATTTCAATAATTTCATTACATAGTTTAAAAGTAACATTCTTATTAAACTTTCTCTTTGAAAAAAATACAATCTTGGTTTTTGATACATTCACAGTGAGTTTCCACTCAAAACAATATTGCTCATCCTTATCTGTACGTTCCGCATGTGACAGGCGCACCACCAAACGGTGTATTAAGGATTTTGCTCTATACTCGGGTCATAATCCCAGGGTTGACACTACTAAATTGAATCATTGTCAAATTGTTTCCTATTGTAGTAATTTAATCAGTAAGACTTTCTTAGATGACCATATGAATACTAAAAAAATCTGAACTTAAAATAATGCGTATAGGTACAGTTTTCAATTTGTTAGCGGGCTTGACATAAAAAAAGCATTCAACTTTATTTATAACTCATATAGGACAATGCTGTTGATTAAAAAATACTCCATTTCAGGACCTTTTGTTTTCCAAATAATTTATATCACCAATAATTGATAAGTTCCAGGCCGACGGGTTCAAACAGAAAGATTTTGAAAGCAGATAAAACTGTGCATCTTATAATCGGCATGACTTTGTCAGATGACAATACCAATACTAAAATAAGGCTTACGCATAACTATATATATTCAGTCACGGACCCGCGATATCACGGGTGTGTTCTAGTAGTTATAAATAAATACACGTGGTAATGTTTACATACCGACGTACGTAACTTTAATAAATATATTTATAGTTGAACATTAGAAAGTTTAATGACAAGATTGAAATTACATGACAAGAAGTTGGAAATACACTTTTAATGCTATATAAAATAGTTTTGCATACGTAGTTTTTAGATCATATGAAGAACGTTTACATTATCCGTTGTCTGTGGTTTACAATTGTTTTTTCTTCATTACACAAACGTGTCCGTTATCAGTTTCTAAATAGTGCAAATGTTGCTAATCTATTTTGAAATAAATCAATTTGAAATAGTGTTTATTTAGACATATTTGAAAAGAATATGTTTTTGTTAATATCTTCCAAATGTCAGAACTAATGTCGTACATGTGTTAATTGTCGAATCTTTCAGCCTTTTTTGTTTTATCAAATTTTTTTCACAGTTGTTCTAGTAGTAAAATCTTTATCGGTGCTCATTATCTAGAGGCACTGGACACAATTTCCTTATTTCGGAAATGCTGTCTTTGGATACTCCGTCTTATGAGATTTAAAATCCTTTTTGTTTAACTACGTTCATATTTAATGAAAGCTACTATACGAATGTAACCATTAGGTCAGTACCGACCGTGCAAGAGTTTTATAGTCAGTCAGAACACATCCATTATCATCAGTACTTGTGATTATGGAAGTTTCCTCTTATTGGTTACCCCCCCCCCCCCCCCAAATAGTAACATTAGTTTGAACCTTTTTTTAGATAATAGGTCTCCAATGCGCTTCAACTGTGTAAGCGGTTTTGCTTTTTAACTGTTTTGAAACAAGCGTGATTGTATGAAGAGAATTTTGTAATCGAAACGAGGTATAAGTGTTCTTCATAACTGCCATAGCTGTCTTGAAGTTTTGGTGTCGAATACGAGTACGTCTATCAACTCTGTCCTCGTTCGAACTCTATCGATAAATTATAAACAAAACATCTGTCTTGAACCGTAACAAACAAATGCAATAGGTTGATACCACTGCTAGTGAATGTTTCAAATGAGGGCAAACAAGCTATTTAGTCAACAATATGGGATATGAAATGTTGTACCGCCATTTTCCCTAAATGTACTGTTCATAAATATAAAATTGAGAATGGAAATGGGGAATGTGCCAAAGAGACAACAAACCGACCATAGAGCAGACAACAGCAGAAGGTCACCAACAGGTCTTCAATGCAACGAGAAATTCTCGCACCCGGAGGCGTCCTTCAGCTGGCCCCTAAACAAATATATACTGGTTCAGTGATAATGAACCCCATACTAAACTCCAAATTGTACACAAGAAACTAAAAGTTAAAATAATACAAGAAAAACAAAGGCCTGAGGCTCCTGACTTGGGACAGGCGAAAAAATGCGGCGGGGTTAAACATTTTTGTGAGATCTCAACCCTCCCCCTATACCTCTAGCCAATGCAGAAAAGTAAACGTAACAATACGCACATTAAAATTCAGTTCAAGAGAAGTCCGAGTCTGATGTCAGAAGATGTAACCAAGGCAAATAAACAAAATGACAATAATACATAAATAACATCAGACTACTAGCAGTTAACTGACATGCCAGCTCCGGATTTCAATTAAACTGATTGAAAAATTATGTCTTTATCATATGAATATCAGGCACAATCCCCCCTGAGGGGATTAGTATCATACCATCATGTCAAATATGAGAAGAACATAATGTTCATAGCATATTATAATTATTCACTCAAACAAAACTTTTTTTTCGAGAAATTGGGATTTCAATGCTTTTCAAATATGTAAACATTTGTCTTTAAAATTGTGTAGTTAAATCACCAGTGAATAGTATAATGTACACGAAGCGCCCTATCTTTTATTCTAATGATCTGGAGAATTTAGAATCAAAGCCTGTAAGTGTTTTATTTTTCTGGAGGAAGCGTTACACTTAATTGTTATGGACCTACTCCAGACAAAACCGGAAAATTCAAGCAATGGTTGGACCTTGAAATACAATAAAAAATATCAAAGTTAATGACAGACACACAAACACACAAATAACAAACATATGGAAACTCCTATAAAGTAAGATAACAAAAATATCGAATTCAAAGAAAAATTCAAAACGGAAAGACCCCTATCAAATAACGAAGTCAAAAGCTCAAACACATAAAACAAATGATAACAATTTTCATATATTTCTGACTTGGCAGTTTCTTTTGTAGAACAATGGTTGATGAAACCTAGTTTTAAAACTTTTTTATACATATATTATTGAACAAAATTATCAACGAAATATTGCATATTGTATGAAGTCAAGAGTATCATTTAGTAACCAAAAAATGACTCTGTTAGAGAAATGACTTTCAAGTGAGACTAAAAATTACTACAATGAAACTAAATATTATTCATACCTGAAATACTCATTAAATGCGTTCTAAAATTATATCACATTCAGAGTTATAATGTTATTGTCAGAAATGTTCACCACATCTATGATCTGCGGTTTACAAAGATTGTTCTGTTTCATACGCGCGCTTGATTATACGAAGCGGTCCATTAATCATTTCTGAAAACTTCGGCAAAAATAAAATTGATTTTTTTGAATAAATATATAAGAAAAATGTTACTTCAAACAATTATGACAGAAATAACACCCTTTTGTTAAATAATTTTAAATGCCAAAATGAATGGCTGAAATGCGTGATTTGTCGAACCTTTTAGCCTTTCTAATTTCAACTAAACTTTTTCGCACTTATTCTAGTGTGTTCAAAAGTACTAGTTAGAGGCATTGCACATATTTCCCTTATTGTCTGTGTTACTCTTACTTTTAGGATTTTAAATCCTTTCAATATAATCAAAGAAAATGTATGCATATAACCTTTAGTTCGATACTAGTGCTGATAAAATTTCATCTCATTGAGTATCAAAAGCCAAGTAGTAACCTATTAGACGCTGATATGAAATATCATGGAGTTGGGTTAGTCATTTTGTGTAAACTTACTGCTCATAAAATGATAAACATATTCAAAATAATAATACGTTTCTTTCCTCAGGAATACTTCATCCAATAAATTAGCTATAGTTTAGTTGTATATGAAGTTGTTCAACTTTTTTTGTTTGTTTTTTAACTGTTTTCAAGTGTGAATTAAGAGACTTATGTAAACAAAACTTGTTTTCAGTGTACTGAATAAGTATAATATGTTAAACAGTGTATTTGGTGTCAAATGTTCTTTACCTTCCTTATCGATAATATGCCTATAATCTTTTGGTACACACAGTTCCTTTTGTAGAGTATGGTGGATCAAACCTAGTTCAAAACTAATTCTCTCATTTATATGACAGTACAATTCTGTTATAATTACCACAGTATGTGAGCAAAACAAAACAGGCATAATTATTAGGTAAAAATGTTACAAATGGGGATACAGAAATAAATTACTTACTAGAATGTTTTAAATTTTGTGGATACACGCAACTTTAAATTCCAAACCTTTTGGCATTTCTGCTAAAATAAGTTCAAGCAATGAAGTTATTTGTGTTCGATTACATCGTTACATAAAAGTTAAACACAAAACAGTAAATACAAAAATATATTTTATTTTCCAATAACATTACATTAAATGCATTTAGAGTACAAAATCAAATTCAGTAATACAGAAAAAATCTGTTATAGGCATATTATCGATAAGGAAGGTAAAGAACATTTGACACCAAATACACTGTTTAACATATTATACTTATTCAGTACACTGAAAACAAGTTTTGTTTACATAAGTCTCTTAATTTGAAATACTTAACTGAATTAAACAATCGTTATGCAAGTTTTTAGTAACCTTTTACACACAATTGAAATTATTAAAAGTTAAACTCTACAGCAATTCACTTTTATACTTTTTTATACTTTTATACGTACAAATGTAAAAACTCCAGCGTCATACTATGTTATAAAATTGAAACATGATTTGGTTTAGAATGTACGCAATGCCACGGTGTCGATTATACGATCTTTGTACATATATATGAAAAGTTATATGATTATGATTATCATGAAGATGTTTGAAAATGTCAAGTTTGAAGTCAAGTTAAAAACACAAGATTAAGTCCGAAGTTTGACTGTCCCTCTGGTATCTTTCGCTCGTCTTTTGTTTTATTTTATTACGCTTTTCATTCTATTGACGTCAAATGTCGTCTAACTGTTTATAAAATTGGTTCGTTGGTTTTATTCGATGATATTAATGACTGTATCCATGAGTTTCTACACGCTAGGAAAGAACATATTCGTTCAAATAACTAATAACTTCTGTAGACTTGGAATGAATAGCGTACATCATAGCATTCCTACCAGAACCATCAGTCTCATACACATCGACATTATTTCCAAGCAGACATTTTATAACTTGGATCTTCTTGTTTACATCAACGTTCATCAGGCAGGCAATCATAAGTGGCGTCTGTCCAGCTGGATTTTTTATGTTGAGATTTACTCCGCCTTCAATTAGAATTTTAGCTAGTTTTATATCACACGAAGTTAAAGCTTTGAGAAGCATTGTATTCTGTTTCATGGCTATTATCTACACAAAGTAAACTTCAAATGTCTTTCTGTCTTACTAACGTTACATGTTATCCGTTCTTATAGTGATGTATTGTTAGGTAACGCCTTCTTTTGACACTGTCTAGCAGAATGACTATCATCTAAAGATCTCACGTATATCAATATAGCTTTTCCTTGACATTTCAACTTTGCTAAACCTGTGATCGCAGCTTGAGCGGATTTTGTAATTTGTTTGTTCACAATGTGATAATATACAGAAAAGCATGTCATCCTCTAAGACATATGTTATATTTTATGTTTTCCAATACATTTGTGAATTCTCGAACTTTTCATCCATTTTATAATCTTCAATACATTGCTATAACAATGATTTTAGACTGAAACATATGGTTCTCTTTTAGACTGTGAAAAATATGGTTCTATTTTGAGCTTGTAGAATGCGTATTATTTTAACCCCCTCAAAACCTGTCTGTGTGACAGCACTTTGATTGTTTGAAATTACTTCTCTTTTCTACCGTTATAAAAAGTTTTTGTTCCGACCTAATGGCCTAGAAAGATTTTCCAATAACGTGTTTTTGAATGTTTGGTTGTCAATGCTTAACAATATCGTAATCAATTATGCCTATCAACTGTTTTAATTCAAATCTATATTGAATTGGCACAGTTGCTACCACAGGGGTAAAACCCATCTTCTAGTAGACGTTCCGTCCTCGAGGGTATCAAATTCCTAGTAGTAAACAGCCTCCTGCTGATAAGCTTAATTATTTGAAGGGTCATTTTCTGTAATTTTTCTCTTTTAAAGAAAAGATAATTACTGAAAATACTAAGGCGTTTTTTTTATAAGGCGTATATAACACATTCCAGATTTGGTATACTGTTTGTTTTGTAAATTCCGTTTTATATGATAAATTAATATTCTGTTGAATTATAGAATGAAGAATAGGAAATATTTCCCGTTCGTAAAACATCTTTGCGGATTTACAACTTATGTAGTGTTTTGAAATATATGTATGAGAAGATTCAATATTGCATCAGATTAGAAATGTGATAAAAATTGTCATACTTAAAAGAAAATAGGGTAATACATAAAAAGAATAGTATATCAGTTTTCGATGTTGAAAGTCAGTACATCTTTTGAAGAAAGAAACTGCATTTACTTCTCGTAACCAGGAATACAAACTATTAAAAAAGTCATTAGTCGACATTATCAGAAATATACCACATCTTAGCTATAACTTGTTGTTCAATATGTCCTTATACGAATATGGTCTCGAAGGCCAATGAAAGAGCAGTTTCCGATACCACTGCTGATGGACGTTTCGTCATCGAGGGTATCACCAGCCCAGTAGTCAGCACTTCGATGTTGACATGAAAATCAATTATGTGGTCATTTTTATAAATTTCCTGTTATAAAACCTTGAATTTAAAAAAAACAAAAAAAAAAACAAACTAAAGATTTTCTTATCCCAGGAATATATTACCTTAGCCGTATTTGGCACAACTTTAAAAAAATTGTGGGTCCTCAATGCTCTGCAACATTGTTCTTGTTTGTGCTTTATAACAATTTGATCTGAGCGTCACTGATGAGTTTTATGTATACAAAACGCGCGTCTGGAGTATTGAATTATAATTCTGATAACTATTCCGTCTAATACTTAAAACCAACGACTTTTTGAAAGTGATTTTTTTCACAACTTTCGTGAGTAAATCAATAACGCAATTATAAATCGTCGCGAATATGTAAAATTTTGGTCTATTGTTATTTCATCAAGTACATTTGAAAATCGCTAAATAAAATCGAACCAAGGGGACTATAAAGATCGAAATAAGGAATGAAGTATTCACGAAAATAAGTTGTTTTACTGTATATATCGACATCGTGTGTTAAGTATGAATGATATAATTTACGTTACTCTTTTCTTCACATACGGGTAAAATTGTGTTGTTTATGATGTTAGAAAGGCATAATTAAAAATATTTATTTGTTTGATGTTCTTTGTTTTGGTATTTTAGTTTCAAAGCCATACAACTGTGAAAGGAAATAGGGAATGAGTCAAAGCGACAACAACCCAACCATAGAGCAGACAACAGCCGAAGGCCACCAATGGGTCTTCAATGTAGCGAGAAACTCCCGCACCCGTAGGCGTCCTTCAGCTGGCCCATGTAGACTTTATATACCTTGTCAGTCATATTTATCTAGAACTACAGGTTATTAGGCCATACTATATTACTGAAAAATCATTATTAATATAGACACGAGTCTAAAATTTATGAGTCGAAGGGTCACTTCTAACACCATTGAAATGAGTAACACGTGTTAAGTGTTGTATTTCAAATGACAGAAGTTTAAATAGTTTCTGCCTTCCCATTTCTTATACAATTCCTATAATAAAAATGTCATTCTATTTATGCAAAAATCTATATGTTACATATGGTTTAGGTCGTGGTTGTTACTTTCAACACCAATGAAATGATTAACGTCTTTCGTTGGTAATTTGTTTCTTATTTCAATAATGCATTCAACGTCCTTGTTGTAAAATGTAACTGTGAAACTTTAAACTTTCAGCATTTTGTAAATGATTAGAAGTACATTTCTACTGTCTTTCTTGTGATAAACGTTAGTCGGTACTCCTAGGCTTGAGGCACGAGTATAAAGTCGCTTTTTCCTGTCCAGTTTATCTGTGTATTTTCCAAATAGTGTGATTTTGAATTATTTCGGTGCTTTCACACTCAAAACATAAAAGTTCTTCGGCTCTTTTTCTTTTTGCAAGACGATAATAAATATCATGGATTAGGTCAATGACTGTTCGTAAAATACTAGAATTATTCAAAATAATAACATGAGTTTCAAGCCCCAAGCATATTGAATTCCGTTGATGAGTCTTGTTTAGGTTGCAGTATGTAAATACAGCTGTTTCACAAACCACGCCTCTTTTGGGGAGATTTAAAATATTCATAGAAAATTAGTTTACATACTGGTTCCCAGTTATGCTCTCTGTGTTCCATCTCATAGAGACAATACTTGGGAATGTTACCAGTAAATATACATGTGCATATTGTTTACATTGAAATTTGTGGTAACCCTTTATTCGAGGTAGAAGTAGTTAGGAAAATTAGTGTTAGTTTAAACTCTGAAAAGTGCAGGGCATATAAACGTCGAAAATATGACCTTTGAAAAAATTGTAGTGCATATACTCTTTCAATTCTAGGACAAGATTTTTTTCAAAACTTCATAGTAAAAGTGGTACAGTTTTAGCCGTAAAAGGAGTTCCGATGGGAAATTACATTGTCAATATTTACAAAAATGCGACCTGTAGACAAAATACTGCCTTACTTACAAAATTAATAACCAAACATCTTTCTTCATCCTTTAAAACCACTTGAATAATTCCACTGATAGGAAACGTGTTGTTTCTTAGGGCAAACTAGCAATGTAGACAAACAACATTTGATGAAATGGAATAGTATGCGTTCATCTTATTTTCCTGTTCCATAAAATATACAAAAAACAATCGAGCTGACAAAATCTAGTATTATTTGTTATTTATACTCTTCAAGTATGTTTGATTTGCCTTTTAAATTGTTTTGTTAAAGCGTCTGTGATGATAGACTATTTACTTGAAACGCACCTGTATTTAATCTAAGATATCTGGAAAATGATGAATAATATGCCTGCAATTATTTTTGGAGAAAGTGTTACGATTTCCGTTCGACGAATCAAACATTTACATATATATTAAAAACAGGCAATGGGTTTCGTCAAAATGTGAAGAAAAACCTTAATGCCAATATGATAGAGACAAAAAACCACATACCAACAAATATATTTTCGGTTTGGAAACACATCATAGATAACAAACTAGAGTATTCCCATTTCTTTGTATGCATTCAATATATGTTTGTTTAAATTCACCTTTACATCAAACCGATATATTCAAAATATATTTCATTTATTTTTTAACAATGAGTGCATGTAATCTCAGATACAAAATCTAATACAGTGATACATAAATTTATAATAACTGAATAAGTAATCGATGCCTATCGTTGTAAACTTTTTACACACTATTGAAAGGTATTAGTAAGATGGCTGTACTTAATTGTCAGTTTAAATCTACAGCAATATACTTTCATACTTGCATGAGAAAATATTCCAATGTCATATTTTGTTCATTATTTAATATAATTTGGTTTTCAATGCTGGCAATGCAACAGTGTCGATATACCATACATGTAAACATATAAAATGAATATGGTTATAATTATAGTGATGGTGATTAATAATGTCCAGTAGAAGTCCAGTTGGAAACACAAGATTTAATCCGGAAATTGTCTATGTCTATTTACAGTTTCCATTCCATCAAAGTCAATATTTGCAAAATGGATTATAAAATAGTTAATGGTTGGTTTGAAAAGATAATAATGATGATTATATCCATGAGTTTCTACATGCTAGGAAAGAAAATATTCGTTCAAAAAATTGATAACTTCTGTAGACTTGGAATGAACAGCGTACATCATAGCATTCCTACCCAAACCATCAGTCTCGTTGATTTGGACATTGTTTCCAAGCAGACATTTTTTAACTTGGATCTTTTTGTTGACATCAACGTTCATCAGGCAGGCAATCATAAATGGCGTCTGTCCAGCTGGGTTTTTAATGTTGAGATTTACTCCACCTTTAATTAAGATTTTAGCAAGTTTTATATCACAAGAAGCTAAAGCTTTGAGTAGCATTGTATTCATTTCCATGACTATCGTCGACACAAAGTCAATTCCAAATGTATTTCTATAATACCAACGTAACAAATGTTCCGTTCTTATAGTACTAGATTTTTAAGACACACTCTCTTTTCACACTATCTGACTGTCGATAAAAGATCTGCTGTATCTAGAAATGGCTGTTTCCTTGACGTTTAATTCTTGGGAAACGCGTGATTGTACCTCGAGCAATTTTATTATGTGCTTTTTCACAAGAAGGTATGATATTTGAAAAAGTAATATGAAAAAAAAGACTTGATACACATACAGTATTCGAAGATAAACATGTCACAAATATACCAAGCTAGAGAGATTGTAAAAGGAAGTCATTAAATGGTAAAACGCAAAATGGAAATTCACTCATCATAGATACTTCAATTACCATATGCAATCCAGATGAGAAATAAAGAGTAGTAATGGTTTTTGATTGTTATCAGAAAAACAAACTAATTGAAAAGATTATTATGTTTACTTAGTTATCAAAGGTACAGGATTATAATTGGATACGCCAGGCGCGTGTTTCGTCTACATGAGACTCATCAGTGACGTTCAGATCAAAATAGTTATAAAGCTAAAAAAGTTGAAGAGCATTGAGGTACAACCGTTACAAAAAACCTATGTAGCATTTTTTTTTGTAGTCTTGTTTTTTTTACCTGTTATTAAAGGCACATTTTTTTAAAGACAAATGTCTGCAGTCTTTATTGGAGATATTTCATCTTGTCTTGACATCGAGTGATCCAGAACAGTAGAGGATATACAGACGCTTTTGTGTTGCTGAAAACCAATTACAAATATCAAATTAATCATTTCAAATTATGATTTTTTTGTCTTGTTTGGTAGGTGTCGTAATGACATATAGCAAGCTTCCTCTTTTTATGTATATATGCTTGCATGAGCTCTTTTATCTTTGATTTTATTTCTCAAACTTAAGTAAGGTTTAAAAATGTATTCTTCCTGAATTCCCCATATAGAGCCCTTCAAAGCTATGCCTCATGGGAAAATTCCCATGATGTATCCTTCTTCCTCTCGGCTTTCATTAATGAAAGACGACTTTTTGAATTCAATCTTTTTTAATCTATCAACATCAACGGTTACGAACATTTTCTAACGCAAATAATTAATTCTTATTGGCACAAAGTGCAAAGAGAAGATCATCTATGGATGATTTGCATGATTTAGGGACAGAAGTCCACAAAGATGCATCGTCTGCTACGGCAGACCATGCTACCGGCCAAGGTGGCAAAAAATGTCTAAGAGAATATAAGATTCCCAAAAAGACTCGCACAAGCAAATACGATTATAGAGAATCCTCAGATGACGATTCCTAGACCGACCCATATGAGGAGCATAGCTCCGAAGAAGACTGTATTTCGGGCTCAGAAGCTGAAGACGGGGAAATTATGAAATCGAAAAGTCGCAGAAGCGATTGTGCCAAATCAGGAGTATCTGATGACGAATCGGACTGTGAGAGATTCGATCCGTTGGACAAGGAGTCCGAACTATTTATGACTGGCAGTATGGCAAGGTATGTGCAGAAGTATTTTAGTACTTACGTGAGTGAAAGTTGCTTGAAAGAAAAGGTTGTTGGTGATTCACCCGTCCCTTCAAACAACATACTTTCGCCTCCTTCAATCGACGAGTTCATTGAAGACTTGATAGGAAATCGCAAGGCTTGGCGATTCATGAAACTGCATGATAACAGTTTGAAATTCATTCAAAAGAAAGTAGCTCAATAATGGGCCCTCTTTTCAAAATGTGGCAAGAAATCGATGGAGCGAATCACGGGAAAGAAACATCCGAGATGTCCATTACAGATGTACTGAGTCTAATTGAACGAACAGTGCTCTTGGTGGGACAAGTACATGTGGTATGCCTTTACGAAAGGAGAATAAATTTCATGGCCAAAATTCTGAAAGGCATGAAGCAAGCTAAACAAACTTTGTCGCATAATCAAAGCATGTTAACTAAGTCCGGAGAGGTCCTTTTCGGGGACAACTTTTTTAATGTCCTTGACAAGAAAAGCAAGAACAGGAAAAGAGCCAGGGAAATGGCAAAAGAAATGGGTCTTGAGACGAAGAGTAGGCGAGTAGACAAGACGCCCTTTCAGACCGGCCCTTCCGGTTACCAACAAAGTCAGACGGGTGGATCTGGTAGGGGCCGTACATTCAACTCGTCAAATGAACAGTCCAAATGGTTCCCAAAGTCTGGATTTAAACCAGAGAAAAGAAAACCAGCTGGTCTCAAAAAGAGAAGGTACGTATCTTGTAAACAATTGTCAAACTTTTTCATTGGTAGACGATCAGGTGTCAAAAGTGAAAAACATAGCATTGAATGTCCACCAAATAGTAGAAGATCTGAATTTTGTAATGGTGAATCAATCAGATATACCCCTGGGGGGGTCGACTTCAATTTTTCGGGGAAAATTGGAGGAAAATAACCTCAGATCAGAAAATTCTAGAGAGCATAACACAGTACACAATAGAATTTCTAGAAATGCCCGTACAAGAAACGGTATATACCCCACTCTTTGCGAAAACAGAACGCACATGCATAGAGGGGGAAATAATAGACATGTTGAGAAAGGGGGCTATAGAAGAAGTGAAATCGTCCGATCCCGGTCAATTTCTCAGCCATATTTTCATCAGGCCGAAGAAAGACGGGAGTGTCAGGCCAATTCTCAACTTAAAGGCTTTAAACAAAAGCGTGAAATATCAACATTTCAAAATGGAAGGGTTCCAAACGGTAAAAAATCTCCTAAAAAGGGGGGACTGGATGGTCAAGCTGGACTTAAAAGAAGCGTATACATGTCTACCGGTGTTAAAATCGCATCGAAAATATCTGCGCTTTCAACATGATCAAAAGATGTACCAATATCGAACACTTCCGTTCGGCCTGGGGTCCGGCCCAAGAATATTCACAAAAGTAATGAAACCCATTGTTGCACTAATGAGGCGCATAGGCATTCGGATAGTAATTTATTTGGACGACATTCTAATCCTAAACCAGTCAAAACATGGTTTAGTGAAGGACCAAAACACATTAGTGTGGACACTTCACTGTCTGGGTTGGATAATAAATTGGTCAAAATCTGTAACAGAACCGTCACAAACTATAGAATTTTAGGGATGATAATAGACTCCATGGAGATGAAAGTTTATCTCCCGGAGGCGAAATGCAAAGCAATAGTTCAAAAATGCAAACATATGCTAGAATCCCTCCAAGTCTCTATTCACGATCTAGCAAGTCTGATAGGGACTCTGAACGCGACTGCAGAAGCAGTAATCCCGGCGTCCCTTTATGTCAGGGAACTACAAATGTTCAAAACAAAGAGTTTATTGAAAACGACACAATACCGGTCGCTTATAACACTAACGCCCGAATGCAAGAACGAGATGAAATGGTGGGCCCTGCACTTAGAAAAGTGGAACGGGAAATGCATAATATCCCCAAACCCAGATTTAATTATAGAAAGCGATGCTTCATCAAAACAGGGTTGGGGAGCAGTAGATGTGGCTCAAAACATCAGAATGGGAGGTCCTTGGGACGAAACAGAAAAGGCTTTGCATATAAATGCTCTAGAATTAAAATCCGCAGAATTCGGTTTAAAGTCCTTAACAAAAGACAAAACCGACATTCATGTTCATTTAAAAATGGACAATGTGTCCGCTGTAGCGCATATAAACAGAATGGGAGGGACACGATCCGCAATTTTACTAAAAATAAGTCGCGAGATATGGGAATATTGCCTACAAAGGGGAATAACTCTAACAGCCGAAATACATTCCGGGGGTTCTAAACGAAATTGCGGACTGGGAAAGTCGTCACACAGAACGTTCAAACAATTGGACTCTGAACAGGGCAATATTTCAACAGATCAACAAAATAATGGGTCCGTTGAAATTAGATCTGTTCGCAGATCGCCTGAACGCACAATTGGACAATTATGTCAGCTGGAGACCAGATCCATTTGCGATCCAAACAGATGCGTTTCAAGTGAACTGGTCGAACAAGAACCCATATGCTTTTCCCCCATTCTGCTTGATAGCTCGTGGCCTAGCGAAAGTGAACAAAGAACGCTCGAATCTAGTTATCATAACTCCAGCTTGGCAGTCACAAGCGTTTTACCCAATGCTATTGGAAATGTCAATATCAGCACCAATACTGCTCCCTCCAATGAGGGATTTATTGACAAACCCACAGGGCGGGACCCACCCACTAATAGAAAACAAAACCTTAAAACTAGTGGCGTGGAAAGTTTCCGGACTGAGCGAAAAGCAATGGGACTTTCGGAAGACGCTTCCAAACTCTTGGTTAGCGGATGGAGGAAAGGCACCAAATCCTCTTACAACAGCTGCTGGCGACACTGGGATCGCTGGTGTTGTGAACGGGACCTGGATCCCTTTCAGGCCCCTGTGGAATCTATAGCAAACTTTATTGCATATTTGTTTTTATAAGTGCACGAAGTGCACGCAATGAAATTAAGATTTTATGATCAAACTTAAGTAAGGTATGGGTCCCCACCCACCCGACCGCTTTGTTTGGGCGTGTGTATTTACGTATATTCATTAAGATTTATAATCTTATTTCCTTTGTTTTTGCAGTACATCTTTCAAAAAGGATTAACGGATGAAGACAAGAGAGATTGTTGTCAGTTAATATAAAAAAGAAGACGAAAAAGACGGTTTATAGAACTTTTATTTCGTGGGGACAGTTAGCATGGAGAGACAATTTTTGATTTCGTTATTATAATTATGTGGAAAAGACCACATTTGTTATATACAACTGGAAGTAATAAAATGATTGATTAAGAAGTTCTTTTTGAAATGGCATTTTAATTGATGGAAATGGGTACTTTTGTCAATGAGATAACTCCATCGTTACTTTTGCATACTGAGGAAATTAGGCAATGTTTTAAAGCAACTCAAACACACAAAAAAAAAAGAAGAAGAAAAATGATGAATTCAAATCTTTCCATATTCAGCCTCGTTAAGAAGGATGCATCATGGGAATTTTCCCATGAGGCATAGCTTTGAAGGGCTCTATATGGGGAATTCAGGAAGAATACATTTTTAAACCTTACTTAAGTTTGATCATAAAATCTTAATTTCATTGCGCACTTCGTGCACTTATAAAATTTTCAATTATAAAGAAAATTTTCAGTATGCAGATTGCGAGATTGATCTTGAATAAAGTAGGTTTCTGAACTTTCAAATATTTCAAAATTTAAAAATCAATGTTATTAAAGAGCCACTGTAAAACATGTTAGACACAATATATATATTATCTATAATTTCAACAAAATTTTGATATTTTCCTCAATTCAATGTATTCGAATTTATACAAAAAGATTAGTATGTCTAGCATTTATCTTTGTGTATGTCTCTTTCAGTCATATACTACACAAACCGTGGAAGCATTACTAAGACAGTAAATGTTAGACTTGCACGAGACCGACGATGTACGTGTACGATAATGCACAGAAAAGGGGATTTTATTCATAATTGACAACTTTAATCAAGCTATTACATCCCAAATTTTACCAGGGAGTATTAAAATTAATCTTCCAGAATGTTTTTTTCTTAAATTACAAAAGGATTTTTTTTAAGCATAGATGACTTATAGAACAAATATATAAAAGAAGTATTGCTTGTTGTATGTGGTTAAACTGATATATACTGACCGACTTTAAAAACGCAACACTAGATTATTAGTTTTAATTCCCACTTTCAAATATGCTATTTTTTGGTAAAAAAAACTTATGAACAGAAAGATCTTTCATTACTTCATTGTTTAAAAGAATGTCAGTTCGAAAGTTGAATTGATTACGTCATTTTCAATGTTTAAATGTTGGGGTATACACTGACACCCTGATTTCCCCTTTACCAATGACTGTGTCACGGTCAAAAGCATATGCTGTCCGTAACCAACACCAGAATGATAGTCAGAATTCTGTTCGGCACGTTTTTGGTTCTGTTTTGCACCTTCTGATTTTGCTCTTGTTCCACTCATTACAATGGGTTTTGGCAATTATGCGGGTGAAACTTTATGGCTTTAAATGTTTTTCTGCAGTCGATTCTTTGGCAGTTCAGTTTATGGGAAACAGTAATGGCATAAATCTGTGCACAATGACATTTAGAAATTTGATTAACAGTTGACGTTGCGGCCGTAGACCTGTCTCGCAAATGACGTTGCGTTATCAAATTCTATTGACGTTGCATTGTCATTACATGTTGTTTCGGTCATTTACGGTCTTCAACAAATACCGTCTACCGGTATCATTGTCGAAAGGACAGTAGGACGAGTTTCTGCAGTCAAATTGTCTGTTTCCAGCACGTTCACGTTTTCCTGTTTGCAGTTTTCTAATGGGTTGATTCAGTTTTTATTCCGCAGTCTTGGCAATATGGAGATGCAACTTTTTTCAAAATTTCGCTTTCTGAAATTCGTGCGATCTCAATAATTCGGTTTGTTAAAAAACCACGGGTAAGTCAGATGTTAATTTTTCTTTAAAAGATAATGAAGTATGGTAAGCATGAATAGTAGTTGTATGAGGATCAAACAGGATTTGGTAAAATGAATCTCAAAAAACGAGTGTTGCGTTTTTAAAGTCAGTCAGTATATACTGAGTACCATTTGGATAAAGAAAACAAATCTTGTCAGAAAGTTGAAAACGAAAAGTTATTATTACAGCGAAACAAAAAGAAATCTGTTTGACAAGAATAATCACATTGCATGTATGTTTCATTATGGTTTGTTATTTTGATTGGCTAACAGCAATATCGCGTCGTTCTGAAAGTAACCTTCATTTTAAAATAAATGTAACATGCATATGCACGATGAATCGAGCTCCCACAATAAAGTGCACATGTGAATTAAAAGAAAAACGTGATAGAAAACGTCTTTTTCAAGATCCAAGCCAGAACACTGTAATTATAAGTCTTGAATGCTTCTTTTAGTAATTTTATAAGGTTGTAAACGTGTTGGCTGTGCGTACATTTTTAAAATAAAGCGCTTCCGCCCTACATACAAGATGTACTTCGAGCAACGTTTTACAAACCCAATGAGTTAACAAAAAAAAATCTTTCAATTTTTAAATAAAGTTATAAGTTATATGAAATGAAGTCTGATGTACTATTGATATTCTTTATATAATTGTAGTTTTGTTTTAACATATCAATCATCTGCAGTTTACAATTGTTTTGTTTCAAACGCGCTTGTTTACATAATCGTGTCTATTATTCAGTTCTTGAATCTAAGGCTTATGCAAATATTGACATTCTATTTTAAAATGCATCTATATGAAGAAGTGCCAGAAGTGTAAATTTAAGCATCTATGATAGAAATAACATATTTTTGTTAATTTCTTCCAAATGTCAGGTAAAATGTCTTATATGTGTTTATTGTCGAAACTTTCAGCCTTTCCTTACTTTAGTTTTTTTATTGTTTTTTTTGTGTGTGAAATAAAAATTAATCGATCCTCATTAGCAATTTGCATTGATCCTTATTTCGGTCATGCTGTTCTGTGTATACTGTAAATTTTGTAATTTAAAATCCTACTTGTATAATTCTCTTTTTTTAATGAAAGATACTGTACACGTATCACAATTGGGTTAGTGCGGATGCTCTTCAACGATGATAGTGTTCTTCCTCTAACTGTTTTGGTTCAAGCAATACTGCAACACACTTTTAAATATGCCTGTACCAAGTCAAGAATATGACAGTTCTTGTCCATTCGCTTTTGATGCGTTTTGTTATTTGATTTTGCCATGTGATTATAGACTTTTCGAATTGATTTTCCTCTAAGTTCAGTATTTTTGTGATCTTACTTTTTTTTTAAAATATAATACTGAAAAAATGTCATAACTGTTTAGAAATTTTGAAGTCATTTTACTCTTTAATGTCGTATTTGAGTGTGCCTGTCAAGTCTTTCTTTCATTTGAATTTCACTATCGAGTCTTTTGTAGACATAATAATTGCCTTTAAAATTAAAGAACATCTTTCTGTGATCTTTAAAACCACTTGAATAATATCACTGCTTGTGAACGTTTTATCCCTACAATGTAGACAACAATTATTTGATGATATAGAATAGAATGCAGTTTATTTTCTCTTCCTGTTCATAAAAAAAAGGAAAAATCGTCATTATTTGTCTGCAAATAAGTTTTGGAGAAAGCATGATTTTCGCACACCGAATCGTAATGGCCATACACCAAAACGTTAACATATCGTCAAAACAGGAACTACTCAAGTAATGGGTTTCGTAAAAATATGAAATGAACAATGATGATAAAGGGACACAAAACACACAAAACAAAATATGTTTTCGGTTCAAAAACCCATCAAGGATAATAAACTAGAATATTCCAAATTTCTTTGTATGAAAACATTTTTGAAACGGTGAAACATATGCCATAAATTTAGTATATTAAGTTTGAATTCCTTTTTACATCAAAATTAAAAACAAATAAAGGATATACAAAATATATTTTGTTTATTTATAAAACTTAAGTGCATTTAAACACATACAAAATGCAGTTATACATAGATTTAAAATAACAATCGAATGGTGTCTATATTTGTAACATTTCTCTCCCAATTAAAACATATTAGTAAGATGGCAGTACTACGTTGTCGGTTAAACTCGGTTACATCAATACGCATTCATCCTTGAAGTGATTTGGTTTTCAATACTGGTAATACAACACTGTCGGTCGATCTATGTAAAGATATATATAAAATTAATATGATTATGAATATTATGAAGGTGAAAAACAGTATACAGCTAGAAGTCCAGTTGGAAGCACACAATTTAATCCGGATTTTGTTTGAGCTGTTTAACACTTTTCATTCCATTTAAGTTTATTTTGTGAAATAACACAGAAAAGCAGTCCATCTTTC
Organism: Mytilus galloprovincialis; assembly: GCF_965363235.1. Taxonomy (NCBI): domain Eukaryota; kingdom Metazoa; phylum Mollusca; class Bivalvia; order Mytilida; family Mytilidae; genus Mytilus; species Mytilus galloprovincialis. The sequence goes on along the minus strand of NC_134850.1, from coordinate 36,904,882 downwards.
AAGACATATTATTGTGAAACAAGTCAGTCTGTATTTCTCGTTTTTGTTGAGTGATTGATGCTCTGGAGAAAACAAACCAAAGGAAGACTTTCGTTTGACCCGAAATGGGAACCAGCTACTTTCCAGCTTTCCAAGCAATCATTCCACCATGGGTTTTCCGTCGAGGATGTGTCCTACACACAAAAGTAATATAATCGAAACGAGTTTATTACTAGTGCATGCTTCAAAGATAGACATGTCACAAATATCACTGTGTTGTAAAAGATTTGAAAAAAACCATCACTCTTCAATCGATCGATGATCAGTGTGTTCTATACCATTGAATATGAGAATGCCCTGCAGGTTTCAAATATTCTCTAACATATATTTTTCTTTTGTTTAGATTTCACCAAATTATTACTCGAAATTTTTTCAAAAATATTTATTTTACAAAGGCCACTAATCAAGAAGTAAATTTTGACGCAAAATAGTTAACTGGTTTGTGATAGTGAATGTTATATATTATCAAAAGTTATATACTATTTCTAGTATTCAGACCCCCCCCCCCCCCCCAAAAAAAAAATGCCGTACTTTCTTTTTTTCACTTTCGAAAGAAATGAAATGATTAACACTTTTCTTTTAAATGTGCCTCACATGTCAGAAACATATGTTACATTTTATATTTTCCATTAAATGTATGAACTCTTGAATCTTTCATCCTTTTCTAAAATAGTTATCAAAGGTACCAGGATTATAATTTAGTACGCCAGACGCGCGTTTCGTCTACATAAGACTCATCAGTGACGCTCATATCAAAATATTTATAAAGTCAAACAAGTAAAAAGTTGAAGAGCATTGAGGATCCAAAACTCCAAAAAGTTGTGCCAAATATGTCTAAAGTAATCTATGCCTGGGATAAGAAAATCCTTAGTTTTTCAAAAATTCAAAGTTTTGTAAACAGGAAATCTAAAAATGTTTATTAGATTGCAATAATAATAACTGTAGACTGTGAACAAGTATAGTACACTTTTGAGCTTGTAGCATTTGTATTACTTTTATTTTCTCCTCAAAATTACTCTGATATATCGGAGCGTAAGTGGTTTGGAATTACTTATGTTTTCTACTTTAGTTAACGTTAATGTGCAAATAGATGGACTAGCAAAATTTTGCTAAAACGTTTTTTTTATTGTTTGGCGAACAACGCTCTTCAACTTCTTAATCAATTATGTATTTCAATTGTTTTCTTTTCAATCGTTATTGACCAATTCACTTAACACGGGCATTGCATATTTCCTTGTAGATGTTTTGTCCCCGCAGGGGGGGGGGGGGGGTAGTGTGGAGGGGGTATCAACCAACTAGTAGTAAACACTTCCCTGTTTGTATTCAAACTTATTGAGGTCGTCTGCTAAAAAACAACAAAAAAGAATTATTACTCAGAACAGTATTGCGTTTATGATATAGGGAAAAGATGGCTTAAGAAAAAATACAGTATAATGTATTTGTAAGTTTAGTTTTAAACGATCTTCTACTAAGCAGCCATCAAATTATATTGGTTGAAACTTCTCAGAAAAGTCGTATAAAAACAAAAAGAATGAAGCATACATAGTTATATTATTAGCCTGCTAACTTTGATGACTTGTATTCTATTCTAAACGAAGTAAAATTGTAAATATTTGTAGTAAAAGCATTTTGTGTCAATAATATTAAACACTTTTATGATAAACATACATTTTGTTGAATTATAGAATGAAAAATATTTGTCGCTCGTGAATTATCGTTGCGGATTCACAAAAGAGGGACGAAAGATACCAGAGGGACAGTCAAACTCATAAATCAAAAATAAACTGACACCACCATGGCTAAAAATGTAAAAAAAGATAAACAGATAAACAATAGTACATATGACACAACATAGAAAACTAAAGAATAAGCAATATGCAGTGATTTTAGAATTTTGAAACACAATATTTTCAATATTGCATGTGATTCGGAATTTGAATCAAAATTCAAAACAATATAGATAAAAAAGGTAATACATAAAAACAATAGTTTATCATTTTTCGGTGTTGAAAGTAAGTACATCTTTCGAAGAAATTGCACAAATATGACACTTCTAAGAGATTTAATGCATTTTGAAAATAGGAAAAATGATCATTCAAAGCACAATAATTATGGAATTGTAAAGAGTAGAAATTTCTTTTACATCATGTAACAAGGAATACATAACGTTATAAGTTTAAGGCATACTTTAAAATGTTCCTTAGTTTGCTGCTCTTGGTTTCGATATTTTAGTTTCAAAGGCTCATTTACTTTTCATACGCTTGTCATATTTTTTTTATAGTATTTATGGTTATTATGCCATACTACTTTTGCAAAATCTTCATGAATAAAGACACGATACTTGAATCTATGAGTCATTCTAACACCATTGAAATGATTAACACGTTTCAAATGTTATGTATAAATGCCAGAAGTTTAAATAGTCCCTGCCTTTTCATTTCTAATATCAATGCCTATAAAAAAATGTCATTCTATTTACACAAAAATCTATATGTTATATATGACTTGAATTTAGGTGTCACTTTCAACACCAATGAAATGATTATCGTCTTCCATTGTTAATTTGTTTCATATTTTAAAAAATGTATTCAACGTCTGGGTTGTAAAATGTAACTGTGGAGCTCTAAACTTTCAGCATTTTGTTAATGTTAAGAAGTTCATTTCTACTGTATTAATTGTTATAACCTTAGGCTTGAGGCACGAGTATAAAGTCGCATTTTTCGCACAGTTTGTCTGTATTTCCCATGGTGGCATTATGAGTCATTTCGGTACACTATTTTCACATTCAAATGATAAATGTCTTTTTCTTTTTGCAAGACCTAATCAAGCCAAGCAATCCTTTGACATGCTTAACTAATGGCCCTGTATATTTATTGTTTTTCATCTATAAACATTGGATCAATACTAATGTTTGTGGACATGTCCTCGTGTGTGGTATCAACAGTCATGTAGTATCAACTCGAGTGTTGATTACAAATATCATGGATTAGGTCATTTACTGTTCGCAACATACTAAAACTATACAAAACAAATATTATGAGTGTCAACCCCCAAAAATATTGAATTTTATTGATGAGTCTTGTGTAGACGAAATACATGCCTTACTTACAAAATTAAAAACCAAACATCTGTCTTTATCCTTTTAAACCACTTGATTAATTCCACTGCTAGGTAACGTTTTGTTTCTTAGGGCAATTAGCAATATAGACAAAAACATTTGATGATATGGAATATTATGCGGTCATCTTCTTTCTCCAGTTCCAGAAAAGTGGGACAAAAGACACAAGAGGGACGGTCAAACTCATAGATTGAACACAAACTGAAACCGCCATTGCCAAAATTAAAAGACCATCAGACAAACAATAGTACAGAAGACACAACATAGAAAACCAAAGACTAAGCAACACGAGCTTCACCAAAAATTTGGGGTGATCCCAGATGCTCCGGAATGGTAAGCAGATCCTGCTCCACATGTGGCACCCGTCGTGTTGCTTATGTTATTACAAATCCGGTAAATAGTCTTATTCGGTAGGTCACATTCGTGAAAAGGGAAGGATATTGTTGTTACGACATATGGAACATATCCGATGTATGTCTGTGAAACGGTTATTTTATAACGGTCAACCAACTGTACAAACACAATCGAATTGACAAGATCTAGTACTATTTGTTATCTATTTTCTTCAAATATGTTTGATTTGCTTTTAAATTGTTTTGTTAAAGCGCATGTGATGATAGATTATTTACTTGAAACGCACCTGTATTTAATCTAAGGTATCTGGAAAATTATGAATAATATGTCTGCAATTATTTTTGGAGAATGGGTTACGATTTCCGTTCGACGAATCATACCAGACCTACTTCAAACGTTTACATATATTAAAAACAGGAAAATCTCAAGCAATGGGTTTCGTCAAAATGTGAAGAAAACAACTCGAATGTCAAGATATAGAGACACAGAATGCACAAACAAGGCTTAAGTTTCGCGACACAGATAACAGTTTGTATGCAAACAGCTTTGAATTCAAAATCGCCTTCACGTCAAAGTATAACACAAACAAGAGTATAAAAAATATATTTTATTTTATTTATAACAATTAGTGCATGTAAACGTAAATCTAAAATCAAATGCAGTGATAAATAAGTTTAAAATAACTATAACGATAATCGAATGATGTCTATATTTGTAACCTTTTCACATACAATTGAAAAATATTAGAGACATGCCAGTGCTCAGTTGTCAATTAAACTCAGTTACATCAATAAGCGTTCATTCTTGAAGTGATTTGGTTTTCAATTTCAATCTTCCTCAGTCATAATAATTTTCCATCAATAGCGAACTGGACAAAGAAATAACACGACGGGTGTCGTATACGGTGCAGGAAATGCTTACCTTTCGTATTAGGTTATGTACACTTTTCATTCCATCAAAGTTCATTTCGTCTAATGGATTATTAGAAACTTGTTCGTTGCTTTTATCAGATAATAATGATAATGATATCTTTTAGGTTTTACACACTAGGGAAGCGTTCAAAAAATCTATTACTTCAGTAGACTTGGAATGAGAAGCGTACATCATAGCATTTCTACCCGAACCATCAGTCTCATTAATATCGACTCCGTTTCCCAGCAAACATTTTATTACTTGGATCTTTTTGTTTACATGAACGTTCATTAGGCAGGCAATCATAAGTGGCGTCTGTCCAGCTGGGTTTTTAATGTTGAGATTTACTCCACCTTCAATTAAAATTTTAGCAAGTTTTATATCACACGATGTTAAAGCCTTGAGTAGCATTGTATTCTGTTCCATGGCTATCATCTACACGAAGTTGATTTCAAATCTCTTTCTGTATAACTTTTGTTACATTTCATTAGTTCTTATAGTGCTGGATTGTTAGGTAACGCCTTCTTTTGCCACTCTCTATCAGAATAACTTTCATTAGAATATCTCGCGTATCTAAATATAAATCTTCCTTGACATTTTAATTTTGTGAAATGTGTGATCGTACTTTGAACGGATTTTGTAATGTGTGTGTTCATAAGGTGAAATTATTCAGAAAAGCAGTTCATCTTTTAAGACACTTTATTCTGAAACGAGTCAGTCTGCATTCATCCCTTTTCTCTAGTGATTGATGCTTCGGCGAAAAGCAGTCAACTGAAGATTTCCGTTTTACCTGGAATTGAACCCGCTACTTCCAGCTTTCCAAACAATCACTCCAACATTGGTTTTCCGTGGATCAGTGGCGGATCCAGAACTTTTCATAAGGGGGGGGGGGGGCCCTTTGGTTGACCTAAGGGGGCCCGCTCCAGTCATGCTTCAGTGATTCCCTATATAATCAACCAAATTTTCCCACGAAAAGGGAGGCCCCCAGGCCCCCTGGATCCGCCTATGTGGATGACATGTGTCCTACACACATAAGTAATATAAAGGAAACATGTTTGATACTAGTGCATGCTTATAAGATGGACATGTCACAAATATCGCTGTGTTGTATAAGATTTGAAAAAAGCCATCACTCTTCATTCTACCGATGATCGTTGTTCTCTATAACATTGAATATATGAATGCCCTTGAGTTTTCAAATATTCTCTATTATATTTTTTCTTTTGTTTAGATTTCACAAAATTATTAATAACTTTTTTCTTTACAAAATCAAGATTTCACAAAGGACACGAGCTAAGATGTTACTTTTGACGCAAAATAGTTAACTGGTTTATATGGAACGCCACAGCTGTCTTATGTGGAACTCTGATATTACTTTATGTTGTTTTACTATTACTTGATGATATTTTGTCTTTACTTAGTATGGTTTTGACATTAATTAATGATGTTTCGATATTACACGTTATGATTTCATATTGACTTGATATAGTTTTGTCATTGCTCAATATGGTTGTGTCATTACTCGATGTGGTTGTGTCATTACTCGATGTGGTTGTGACATTAGTCAATATGATTTTAACATTACTTGATGTGAATGTGATTTAACGTTATGTAGTAAATTCATTACATGATGTGGTTTTGTTATTTCGTAATGATGATTTGCCTATTCTTTATATGGTTTTAACATTACGTAACAAAATTTAACGATTTTACACAACTTGATTTGTTTGTTTCGTTATTTGATGTGGTCGTGTCATTCTTTGATGTAGTTATCCCATTACTTGATGAGGTAAAACCACGTGACCAATTCGGAAAAAAATATGTTATATTTTTAAACAAATTTCAATATGTCGTTTGTTTAAAGCCCTAGTTTTTTGTGGGGTTCGTGTTGCTTATTCCTTAGTTTTCTATGTGGTGTCATTTGTACTATTGTTTGTCTTTTTCATTTTTAGCCATGGCGTTGTCAGTTTGTTTTCGATTTATGAGTTTGACTGTCCCTCTGGTATGTTTCGTCCCTCTTTTGTTTAATGTGCTTTGGATGGGAAACGCTATCCATTGAGTCAAAGTTCAAATTTATTTCGAGTGGTAGTTCATAGTTATTTGGTATAAAAAAGGGGAACGGCAGACAATAATAAGGAAAAAAGTACTAAAAATATTACAGTATTTCGGACATAGTTGGGATATCCCTTAACAACTTGATTCTGCCGTTTTTTCTCTCTTAGTTTTCAAATGGAAGTAGGATTATAATAAATTTGTAAGATATTTCGCGGAACCCTGTGTCTCGCCTGATATTGTTGATGTCAGTAAAAAAAAGTTTTTCTGTAGATGCTTTTTCTTGATATTGAGGACACAAACCAAAAGACTTGTACTTTATTGTTAACGAATTAGACACTTTAAATCATCTCACACTAAAGTAACAGGAAAATAGGGAAGGGGAAGGGGTTGGGCTCGGACTAAGCGACAAAGCATCGATACTATAAAATAAGAATTCTTCGATGTTATTTAGTGTGAATAATCATTTGAACATATACGAATATCAATCTTTTATTTTTAGCAATTGAATTTTCTGATCTACCTCGCACTAATTGAAGAAAAAAAAAAAACTGTTTGAAATATCTGTTTCACATGTGACGACGGATATATTCCAGTTGCCGTAACCTAAATACTGTCATCTCTTCCTCCAATGTAAACTACTAAATAAAACTAAATCACTGGGTTTGTACTTTTCAAAATAACCCGACGGGTGCCACTCGTTGATCAGAATCTCCTTACCTTTCTTGAGCTCTTGAGCACCCGATATCCCCCCCCCCCCCCGATGATTTTGTATTACCCAGTCATATCGATCTATTGAGTCAGCCAATTAAAACGTTTTTTCATGCCCCTGCAACTGAAAGTATATAGTTATTCCGCATACTAGTATCTCCTCCAACAATTTGAATTATAGGAAGTTTTCTCTTTACTGTCTGTTTGTTCATATATTGAAGGTGTGCATGTGGTCGTTTTTTTAAAAAAATATTTGATATTTTGTGAAATAGTTAAATTTTGCCATTTTTGGGGTATAAGCGGTTAAATGTTATAGTTATTTTAAAATAACACTTTGCATCTGCGGGGCATTAATTGTGTCTCCCAGGCACAATTATATCTCAGAGAAAGTCCTAAATTGACTGGGTTATAATACAGTTACTTTAGAGAGGGGTGCGGGGGGTATCACTTTGTCTAGTTTACATATTTTTCTCATGTTGTGCTGTTACACTACTGTAACAGTCCGATGTTAGGTTAGAATTCATCGGTCACATACATGTTCAACTCCGCCATGTGCACTTTATGTATGTACCTGCCCGAGTCAGGAGCAGTTTGAATGTCTAAACGGAATGTCTGTTTCGCCGAACAGATATATTAAATTCTTTTTTCAAGACCAGACTGCAACCTGTCATTTGTCGACCGTCCTTCATAAATTCGTTGTCATTTCAGACTCATTCTTAGCCTTTGGTTGATTTGGAACCCATAATTTCCCTTAATCTTGTTGGGTGAAACATTTCAATCAAACATTTGGATAAGAAATTGCTTATTTGTCTTTTTTTAACTTGTGCCGGCCGTATTGTATTTTCATTGAATACTCCGGCGTATATCTTGTTTACAACAAGAAATCTGTGAAGTTATGATAACTTAACTTACAACAAAACAGCGAGAATTTTCCATGTCTACTTTCTATTGACAAGTCCCACATCAAATTTATCAGTTCATAGCTTTGGATCCATACTATCATTTTATGATAGACAATTAATAGAGAGAATACAGCATCGAAAATATCCAACCCTTACACTTTACAGCAACTACAAAATATATATGCCCCACGCCAGTAACCGTTTGAAAAGTGCATATTACACTTATTTTATGTTTTTATCCCCAAAAAGATCCCAAAATTTTTTCGCCTCTCTCCGCTCGATGATCTTTCTAAACTTCGCCCCTTTTCCAAAATCCTGGATCTGCCCCTGAGGAGCATGACGTTCAATTGTCATCGTTGTATCATGGGTGTCATATTTGTTTTTGTAGGTTTTCTTTATTTAGAAATTATACTGTAAGTGTTTTCGTTTGATTTTCTTCACATGGTGCATGGTGTTTTTTTGTAGCTGACTATACGCTGTGTTGAAGGCTGTACGGTTGCCTATATATGATTTCTTATACCCACTGCATTTAGACTCTGGTGGATAGTTGTCTCATTGGCGATTACACCACATCTAACTTCATTTCAATTTATATGTTGCGTTTTGTATACTGTTACATTGTTTACCTTTTGTACACATACCCCAGAGCCCTCTTTTCGGAAGCCCCGAGCAAAAGCCCTTGTCTGCGATAGAAAATTTAATTACAAACTCATATAAGATAGCTCCAATTCAACTCGAAAACTTAATTAATCTACACGAGACTTAAATTCAAACCTCACACAAACTCTACCTCAAAAAGTGACTCAAATTCAAGGTTGTAACTAGAAATCTACCTTTAAATGTGACTCTAACTAGAAGTCCAACTCGAAACTCAATGCCAAGTAGAACTTTAATTCTAATAATGACCTGAATTCGAAATCGAAGACTAACTCAAAGTTTAACTCAACAGTAACCCGGACTTTAATTTGAACTCTAATTCGATGGATGGCCATAATCATCCAAGGCACATACAACATGACAATCTATCTAAAAAAAGAACAGGTTTTTCCTAATGGGTCACGTGGTTTTATCTCATCAAGTAATGGAATAACCACATCAAAGAATGACACGACCACATCAAATAATGAAACAAACACATCAAGTAGTGTAAAATCGTCATATTTTGAAACATCATTACGTAATGTTAAAACCATATAAAGAATAGGCAAATCATCATTACGAAATAAAAAAAAAACACATCATGTAATGAAACAACTACATAACGTTCAGTCACATTCACATCTAGTAATGTTAAAACCATATTGACTAATGTCACAACCACATCGAGTAATGACACAACCACATCGAGTAATGACACAACCATATTGAGCAATGACAAAACTATATCAAGTCAATATGAAATCATAACGTGTAATATCGAAACATCATTAATTAATGTCAAAACCATACTAAGTAAAGACAAAATATCATCAAGTAATAGTAAAACAACATAAAGTAATATCAGAGTTCCACATAAGACAGATGTGGCGTTCCATATAAACCAGTTAACTATTTTGCGTCAAAAGTAACATCTTAGCTCGTGTCCTTTGTGAAATCTTGATTTTGTAAAGAAAAAAGTTATTAATAATTTTGTGAAATCTAAACAAAAGAAAAAATATAATAGAGAATATTTGAAAACTCAAGGGCATTCATATATTCAATGGTATAGAGAACAAAGATCATCGGTAGAATGAAGAGTGATGGCTTTTTTCAAATCTTATACAACACGTACAAACATCTTGTATCAAGTCAATACGAAATCATAACGTGGAATATCGAAACATCATTAAGTAATGTCAAAACCATATTAAGTAAAGACAAAATATCATCAAGTAATAGTAAAAAAACATAAAGTCATATCAGAGTTCCACATAAGACAGCTGTGACGTTCCATAGGTTTATGGTAATATATGTTAAATACTATAAAAAGTTATATATTATTTCTAGAATTAAGAGTAAAAAGAAATCAAAATGCCTTACTTCTTTTTTTAAATCCAATAAATGGCCCCAGTATAGATGTCACTTTCGAAAGAAATAAAATTATTAACACTTTTTTAAATGTGCCTCACATGTTTAACGCATATGTTATATTTTATGTTTTCCAATGTATCTGTGAATTCTTCAACCTTTTCATCCAATTATTTTAATGTTAAGTCCTTGCTATAATAATAATTTTAGACTGTTAAAAATATAGTACACTTTTTAAATTGTAGCATTTGTATTATTTTTATTTTCTCCTCACAATCTCTCTGTGAATATCGGAGCTTTAGAGTTATGAATTAGTTCTGTTTTCTACTGTAATACAAAAGATTATGTGCAAACAGATGGCCTAGAATGATTTGCAATAACGTGTTTGTGAATGTTTAGTTGTCAGTTCTCTTCAATATCGTACATTGTAATCAATTATGCCTATCAACTGTTTTTATTTAAAATCTATATTGAATTGGCACACATTTAGTTTTAAATGCTTTTGTACTATGCATTACATTAAGGTCATTATATTGATTTGGTCCAAGCCTCCCCGAAAAGTCTTAGGCATACGAATAGAATGAAGCATACATAATTATTTACCTGGTATCTTCGATAAATTGTTTTCGATTCTAAACGAAGTAATATTTTGTACATATTCGCGGTAAAAGCATAAAAGAATAATATTTGAACACGTTAATGATAATTTGATATTCTGTTGAATTATAAAATGAGGAATGGGAAATTCCCAGTTCGTGAATTATCTTTGCAAATTTACAACTTAAGCTGGGGTCACACATTTACGATTTTTTACTGTCGTCCTTGTTAGGAGTATTCCCGATAAAAAATGGTTAAAAGTCTGATCAAGATCATGTAAATCGTGGCTGGAAATTAAAACTTTTATTAAAACTTGTAAAAACATTTATTTGATCACGACAACAATCAGATATTGTTCAGGAAGCGTCCAAATTCAGCTGTTTCCATCCGAATTTGTTCCGATTATCTCATTCTCATTCCGATTCTAATCCGATTTGAATCTTTTCCATGGTTGAAAACGACCGAATCTCTCCCGACAGCGTCCCGTTTCTGCCGAATGCTATCCGAGAGACATCAAACAGCTTTATCTGGACTCAGTCGAATCGTGTTCTGTAATTTTTGGGATATAAACTAGGGTATTATTGCCAAATTTCGTATTAATAACGGGACTGTTCCGGAACGGTTTCGTCAAAGACGGTTCGCATTCGGGATGCAATCTGGACTCAATTGGCCAAAAAAACAGCAATGAAAAATCTCCCCAGATCATGCCCGTTCAACAGGACACCGTCCAAAACAACACAGAACATTGTTACGATTTTGATCCGATACAGCAGAATCTTTTTCGACATAATCACGGTTGTAATCCGATTAGACAAAATCAGATAATATTTCCCGAATGTTACAGGACGCATCTAACTGTCGGAAAGCTTGATCGACCTCTCCGATCCATCTGTTACGAACGTACAGCGTTCAGGCAATAATATAACATTTCATATCATTGAGGATAGTAATCAAATTTTCACCTTTTGTGTCTTAGTGCTGTCTAATCTCAAACGGGGGCAATTATCTGCACTGTGTGAACGCCGCATTATGAAGTGTTTTCAAATATTGAGAGAAGATTCATTATAGCATGATGAAAGATTTTGGACATTTTTTAAACTCTTATGTGTCTTCTTCAACTCGATTCAATTTGTCATTGTGAAAGATTTGAACTGATTTAGTCATTAACCGACTCTCAAATTCAAGCTTGAACATGAAACATATATCAAAGCCTTAAATTTGTCACTGTCATATTCCTGACTTGGTACAGGCTTGGTTACTATTGGTTAGGTAGTTTTGAGTCAAATTACTGTTCGTATAATACGAAAACTATTCAAAAACATCAAAATGAGTTTCAAAACAAAAGCATGTTGAACCCGTTAAAAGTAACTATAACAATTTTGAAATAAAGTTTTCAATGCTAAATAACTTGATTACTGTTTTGGATTTCCATCTATTTTGTTCCAATTTGATTGAAGAGTATTATGTTAACGAAACGCATGATAAGTGTACAGATAGTAAGGTGTTTCATAACTGATTCGTTGTTTGGGTACTTATATGATGCTTTTTAAAGAATGCACATTACAACAAGAGCCCCAAAAGGCTGTTCAATATAATAATAATAAAAAACCCAAAGTAAGAAAAAGAAAAAGAAAAAATAGATCCGTTTTCAATGTTGAAAGTACATCTTTCGAAAAAGACACATCAACAAAATACCATGTCGGAAATTTATTCATAGTTAAAAAGAAACATAGGATAAAGAATCATTAAACGGTCAAAGACAAAATGAAAAGAATGGGAATAAAATGAAGTAATGTTAATTTTCGTGCAACAAGTGATAAACATAATCAATAAACTATATAAAAAATGTACCAACTCGGTAGTAGTCTTTGGTCATATTAGATGTTGTATTGTTCAATTCAAGAGTTTGCTCTTGAAGGCAACCAGTAACAGTGAATGTTGAATATATATTGACAACTTATCTTAATTATTAAAGTTTTCCTTCATTAACAGACTGTGTATTAAGGAATAAGTGGATCTCTGTACAAAACTGATACTTAGTATTATCTAGCCGATTCCTTTTAAGGAATAACAGTTATTAACGACAGAATTAATTGGCTTCTCATGCTTTTCAAACTAGGTTGCAACAGATCTTAGAAAGGCATAGAAAGAAATCTTTGCTCAACTCTATGTTTCGATATTTAACAAATAGCCATCAGTTGATATAATATAGGGCACTAGTCCAAGGGTCACTTTTAACACCAATGAAATGATTCACACGTTTTAAGTAATCTGTTTTAAATGTCAGACTTTTAAATGGTCACTGCTTGTTTATTTCTGTTATCAAGGCTTTAAAAAGATGTCATTTTATATAAACTTTATTTATGGCATAAATCGAGGTGTTACTTTAAACACTAATAAAGTGTTAATTTTGTCTCATTAATGTGTTTCATATGTCAAAATGCATTTTGCACCGTTAATGTTAGATATGTGTAAATGTTTGACAAAGTGGAAGATATTAGCAAGAAAAAACTGCTGGCCATGAAAAAATCATTTTATCAAAATGGCCACGGCCTTTTTAAAAAATGGCTGTTTTTTTCAGTTCGAAAATACTTACTTTTCTGGAAAACTTTATCTTTGACCTCCTTTAGTAAAAAATATTATTAGGTTTGGTGGCTACATTCCTTGCATGTGATGTATTTCATTGAAATAAATATTTGATTCTTTAAGGTTTGCGCATGCGCGAAAATTTAACGAAATTCACACATAAACATTTGAACTATTTACTTTGTGCTTTTTAATTTTAAATGATATTATGAATTGGTTTGATAACATTTTTAACCGCTTCAGCATTATGTTGATTTTAGGAGTATTTTTCTAGATTATTTCCGAATTGATTTTCCTCTGGAGTTCAGTATTTTTGTGATTTTACTTTTTCTAGAATGTCAATCATTCATCCATTCAAGCTAGAGTCATGATCTTGCTTCTTGTTTTCCATCCTGTTTCTTTTGTAATTTCAAATCCTTTCACTATCCTACTTTCATATGTAACGAAAGATTGTGTCCTTGTGAAAGATTTGACACAACTTATTTGCAGGTAAGTTAGAAATGTCTCCAACCGCGTTTAGAAACAGGTCATTTAACATGATAACATTATTCAAAATACAAATATAAATATGTTTAACCCTGGGCATATTAGACTTCATAAAAGAGCCATAATCTTTTAAGATATGAAGTTTATAATGCTATTTTACTTTGTAAGTATTTATGGTTTCCATTTACTTGGATTCCGATGTAACGCAATAGTCTTATGTAAACAAAACGCACGTTCTTATTTTGTACTGAAAAAATAAAATTAATTGATGTTTACCAATTTTTCTGTTGGAGCTTTATTAATGTCTTATTGGGAAATAATGACTATGCATTTTATTCAGAAAAACACTCGTCAGACTCACTACATCATAAGTCAAGCATATGTCTTTACCTTTCATAACCGTATGGTCGATACTCAAGCTGTTGGTAGTTTCGTCAATAGAGTTTCACAAGAAATGTAGTCAACTCTAATGGGATAATATACTATATCATTGATGCATTGACAAGGTAAAAGTTCACAAGAAGACGGATTATTCTACTTATACACATTATTCTGACTTCGAGCTGGCCACTCATCGACATCATTATTTAAAAGTTACAAATACAATTTATAAGATTTTTGTTTTTACCCAGCAGTAAATATAAGCCAGGAAACGCAGAGAAAAGTAAAAGAACAAATATACTGAATTCCGAGGAAATTTCAAAGCGGAAAGTCCCTAAGTAGAAAGTTTAGCGATGTTTTGTTTTGTAACAAGAAATACAAAATATTGACGAAGGTCATGCAGTCAACATTATTTATATATACCATCTCAACGTTGTATTTGATCCTATCGTTTTCTTTTATTTGTCCTTTAAAAATTGTTCTTGAAGGCAAATTATACAAATCTTTGCTTGCCCTAAGAAAACAATTCATTGCTTTTTTTTACGTATATACGGAACGTTTGCGACTTCATATAACAAACTTGTTTTTTGGATTTTTTTGGATTGATGTTTTTCATTGACAAGCCTGTACAAAAGTCGGTTCCTTAGATGGAATATTTAATATTAGCAAACTATGTAATTGCATTTCGAATAAAAAATCTATGTATGCTATATGTGTTAATCAATGTGTGACTCTCGAAATGAATAAGCTGACCAAGACTTTCTTGTTGATGTTTTTGAGATGTACAAAATGCATTCAACATCTTTTGTTGTTAAATATACGCGTGAATTCCGAATCTTTCAGCCTTTTGTTAATTTTAAGTCGCAATTGTCGCAATCATTTCAAGGGCTATTAACTTTTTTAATAGTTCTTGGTATATATATATATATATGTCTTGCAGGTTAAACAAATTATTTCACACTTCTTTTATACATATACAGATATATTTAGTATCGGATATCAGCTGAAGGGTAGAAATCACTAACAAATTTTAAGCAGTGTGCATCAGAACAAAAAAAAAATGTCCGTTTGTTCTATTTCTAGTATTAGACTTATATAAATGAGGCTATTCTATTTATACAAAAATCTATATGTTATTAATGGCTTGAAATGAAAGGACACTACTCAACAGACTAACGCTTTGTGTAAAGGTGTTTCATATTTCAGAAATGCATTCATCATCTGATGGTGTTAATTAAATGTGTGAATTTTGAAATATTCAGCATATTAACAATTTCAATTAGTTCTTTTCTATTATACTTCTAAAGTGTACAAAAGTTATTGGTACTAGTTGACTAGACATTGACCCTGATTCCATGTTTTTCTGTGCTGTTTGTATACTTCAACTTATGTGATGTTTTTTACCCTTTCGGTATAAACCTTCCATATATTAAATAAAAAAGAAATGTTGTTTGCATAGAAGACCTTGTTGCGTTTCCCACTGTTGAATATCATCACCAAAGTAGCCTCATCTCCATGTATATTGTACATTTTCTAACTATATAACCATAACCTTGTTTGATATCTAGTTTTAATTGCACTTCAACTTTCCATCTGTGTTGGTTTCACTGTGGCACCACTGATGTTCTTCCTGATGATTTCACCAGTAATATTGTGACATTGAAATGACACGAAATATCCTATCATCTATTTTCTTCTATAGAATTGTATAATACATTACCAAAATGTAAATTTTATCCTATTATCATATAATAACAAGAATTGGTCACTCCTCCTCCTCCAACAAAAAAACTGTATTTTTGGGACTGCTGTGGGGACTAAAAAAAGAGGGACGAAAGATACCAAAGGGACAGTCAAACTCATAAATCTAAAACAAACTGACAACGCCATGGCTAAAAATGAAAAAGACAAACAGAAAAACAATAGTACACATGACACAACATAGAAAACTAAAGAATAAACAACACGAACCCCACCAAAAACTAGGGGTGATCTCAGGTGCTCCGGAAGGGTAAGCAGATCCTGCTCCACATGTGGCACCCGTCGTGTTGCTTATGTGATTACAAATCCGGTAAAAGAAATATATGGTCTTGAATTTTAAAAGTAACTTTGAAACCTTTCGCGAGTTGTTGGCTCTTTGACACATTCCCCATTTATATTCTCTATCTTATTTATAATACAATTTTTGAAATTATTAATAACTCTTTTTCTTGATGCAATTAAAACGAAAATTTTTCACTAACATTCGCTTATAAAGTATTTACTAAAAACAAAGTTGAAAAATTTAATCAAACAAAAACGAATAGTTGGTACTTGTAAAAATAGTTTTAATAAAACAATAGATTACCAATTGTTCAGTGACTTGCGGGTTTACACGTTTATTGCAATTCTGTCTAAAATTGCAGACCGACTGAACCACATCTTCCTATAATTAAGTGTATTGCTATTTTATAATCAAAGATAGCGATGTTCAGTAAATCAATATTAACACAAAATATAAAAAAGAAGATGTGGTATGATTGCCAATGAGACAACTGTCCACTAACATGACACAGACATTTACAACTATAGGACACCGCACGGCCTTCAACAATGAGCAAAGCCCATACCGCATAGTCAGCTATACAGGCCCCGATAAGACAATGTAAAACAATTCAAACGAGAAAACTAACGGCCTTATTTATATATAAAAAATGAACGAAAAACAAATATGCAACACATAAACAAACGACAACCACTGAATTACAGGCTTCTGAGTCTGACAAAAAACAGTGTATTAATCAGATATTTTATTTGCATATATCATATAGTGCGTTCCCTGGAAAGACGGGATGTATGAATAACTGATTAAAACATGATGATGTATTTTTTAACCGTTTTACACATGATTAAAAAGTTATTGGAAAGATGTAATAATTGCAGAAAATCAGTTGTCCGTTTAACTCTTCAGAAACATACTATTACAGGTTCTCAGGAGTCTTGTACTTTTAGATCAACGTTAAATATGTTTATTATACACTATAGTTGGTCTTTCAATTTAAGCAATTATAAGATCATTGTGAAGGCATATGAACGCAATATGATATCAATAAAAAAAAGAGGATACACAAAAATTGTTTAAGCACTGCATAAAATCCGAAACTAGTAATCACTATTTATTACATATATCACAGTATTAGTCCATCGACATTTAGTTTAAAATAATAATTATCTCGTCTACACACTAGAAAAGAACATATTCATCCATTACATAAATAATTTCTATAGACTTTGAAAGAATAGCGTACATCAAAGCATTCTTACCGGAATTATCGGTTTCATAAATATTGACTTCTTTTTTAAGCAGACATTTTATAACTTGAACCTTCTTGTTTACATCGACGTCCATCAAGCAGGCAATCATAAGTGGCGTCTGTCCAGCGTAGTTTTTAATGTTGAGATTCACGCCTCCTTCAATTAAAATTTTGGCAAGTTTTGTATCACACGAAATTAACGCTTTGAGTAGCATTGTATTCTTGTCCATGACTATCCTTTTGCACGATACCGATATCTTACGTCTTTCTTTATCCCTTTTCTTCCATGTAATAAGTTTTTATAGTGTTTGATGGTCAAAACCCGCCTTATTTTCACACTCTCTTGGAGAATGGCTATCGTTACATAAATCTGTGATAGCTTGAACTAACTTTATCTTTAAACTGTGTGTTATTGTATTGAACCGACATAATGAGACGGAGATTGAAGTAGCTAGTTCATAAGGTAAAACTCCACAGAAAGAAACTCTAACCAGACACGATATTCTTTCGAAAATACGGACCCTGTCACGAATTTGTTAGCCCTTATTGAACAAATGTCAAACAATTCATGACAAATGTGTACTTATATGTGTAACACGACGAGTGCCACACAAAGGATTCATACACCATTCAGACACGATATTCTTTCGAAAATACGGACCCTGTCACGAATTTGTTAGCCCTTATTGAACAAATGTCAAACAGTTCATGACAAATGTGTACTTATATGTGTAACACGACGAGTGCCACACGAAGGATTCACACACAATTTGAGAGTACGCGACACCATCTGTAGTTTAAGAAGGGAATTGGTTTTGTTAAGTCTTTAATTTTTTACTTTGTGTTCTGTTGAAAATATCGACAGTTTGTATTAAAGATGTAAATAGCACTTTCAATTTATAACTTACGGGGCATTTATTAAGAAATACATATTAAAACCAAACTTTTTCTTGATTAATTTTTATTATTAATGATTAGCCTTTACCAATATCGGATGTATAATTCGATATTAATGATATGAAATTGTATTCTTATGTGTTTCCATCGGTTTTAGTTTGTAACCCGAATTTGTTTTCTCAATTGATTTATGACTTTTGAACAGCGGTATACTACTGTTGCCTTTATTTATGGTATAATGATGAGTTGCCAAAAATGTTAGAAAGTCATAGTTAGAAAAATGCATTTTATTGATGCTGCTCTAGGTCTCAATGTTTGGTTTCAAAGGCTCTTCAGGTTTTTTAATAGTCTCTGTTATATCTGTTTGGTAGCGCAGGTATAAAAAAAATCCATAAAATTAGCAATGTCCAAAGTGGGACACTACTCGAGTGGTCTCTTTGAACAGCATTGACATTTTACACGTTTGTAGCAAAGAGTTTTAAATGTCAAACATTTTAACAGCTTCTGTGTTTTCCTCTTCTATTTCTATTCTAAAGGCTTAAATAGATGGCTTTCTATTTATAAAAAAATCTATATTCTATTTTGGCATGTTCCGTGGTGTCACATTTAACAGCAATTAACGGAAAACGTTTTTTGTAATGTGCTGCATATGTTAAGAAAACATCTTACATAATTAGTTTATATATATATATGTGTGAATTCTCGAACCTTTGAGCATATTGTTATTTTTAGTAGTACATTTCTGTTGTATTTCTAAAGTGCGAAACATTCATTAGTACTCATTAGATAGAGGCTTTTATCTTACATTTCCTTCGTCCTGTCAATTTGTGTGTAGTTTAACAAGTGAAATTTGAATTCCTTTTATTATACATCTTTTATAATTAAAAAAAACATACTGTGTGTTTTGATGACCTGCTAAAGAATTTTGCATTCCAACGTTTTGCATCACAAATGAATTGAATTATAGACATTGCATATTTGTTGACGTTTTTGTAACAATTGGATCAGTACTATTGTTTATGGACGTTACCTCCAGTTGGATTTTTATCTCAGGTAGTCTCCAATTAAGTGTTGATATAAAATATGTTAAATCAAATTATTTTCTGTACATGAATTGTTCACAAAGTTCTAGAAATATTCAACATACTACTGAGTTTCTTATCCTTGGTATATTAAACACAATATAATTAGCCATTACCTTTAATGATGTTAAGATTTTTTTATGTTTTTCAAGTGTTTCCATCTGTTTTGTTCCACTGGAACTAAAGCGTCTTATGTATTTGGCAAAACTTTTATGAAATTTTGGTCCTGAATGCTCTTCAACTTCATACTTTATTTGGCCTTTTAAACATTTTATGATTCGATCGTCACTGATAAGTCTTTCGAAGACGAAACGCGCGTCTGGTGTAAATATAAAATTTTAATCCTGGTATGTATGATGAGTTTATTTATGCAGAAGAATCACGCGTTTATTGTACTAAATACATGAGTTACTTTATGACTGTGTCTATTTTTTGGTTTCTAATGCATTTAAACTTCGTAACTAAATAATGTTGACCAACTTTGCTCGTGCGGAATCCAACAGACAAAAACTTTAAGAAATAAACTCAACCGATTAGTTACACTTACATTTAATTTCACCTAAACACATACAAAATAAATAAAATACATTGAATAAGCCATATATTTCATTTACGCATATCATAAAGTGCATTTAACATTAGATAGACAACCAAATTACGGATTTATCAAACAAGCATTAAATGATTGAGTAAAACAATAGCTGTGACTATGTTTTTAACATTTTCACACAAAAGGTATTCATAGATATAACAATGTGTTAAAATAAACGACAAAAGATGAAACGTAAATATCGCATAAACTCGTCAGAAATAAACCTTCATCCGTGTAACATTACCGCCAGTGTTTCAAATTTACAACAAAATCTTGTATTCAATCATCCAGAAAAGCATATAATTTTTGTCGTAAGTTAAGTTCAACTGATATAATAGTTTCTATAGAACATTTTGTTGAGTCTTTGAGATCCCAATCAATAATAAATGTGTTCGTTATACACTTCAGTTCATCTTTCAATTTAAAAACTGTCACAATGTCTAAATACGATCCGTGTGAAATTAAACAAAAGCAATACTATCTTATAAATTAAGAAGATGATAAACAAAGTCCAGTTTGGTGGAAGCACTAGATGAGGTCTGAAACTAGTTCTCAATATTTTACACCATCTCCTCTCATCACAGTTTGTTTTTCTTCATTGGTAAAACATTTTCCGCTGGTTTTATAAGATATTAATAATAATAGGGTCTACACATTAGAAAAGAACATATTCGTTAAAAACATTAATAATTTCTGTAGAGTTTGAGTTAATAGCGTATACCATAGCATTTCTACCTGAATTATCAGTCTCATTTATATCAACTTCGTTTTCCAGCAGACAGTTTATCACTTGAATCTTTTTGTTAACATTAACATTCATCAGGCAGGCAATCATAAGTGGCGTCTGTCCAGAAGAGTTTTTAATGTTGAGATTTACTCCACCTTCAATTAAAATTTTAGCAAGTTTTATATCACACAAATTTAAAGCTTTGAGTAACATTGTATTCTTCTCCATGTCTATCATCTACCCGAAGTCGAGTCCTAATGTCTGTCATTATAACTTTTAACGCATGTCATCAGCTTTTATTGAGCTTCGTATATTGATTACGCCTTCTTTTCACACTTTCCCGTAGAAGTGCAATCGTAACACAAATGTGACATATCTTGAAATAGCTTTCGTGTTGACATTTGCATGGAAAATCGTTACTCGATGTCAATGATTGTTTTGAATCGAAATGAACATATGGATCTTAATCGCTCTAATTAACAAGATTGATGGACCCTAACCAGACACATACTTCTGACTTGCAGCCGGTCTATCACTAATCTTACCTCAAATTATGGTGTGAAGATAGAAATAAAATTCATTTTTAAAAATTATTGTAGGAACTGGCAATTTTTTGAACCCGCCTCCTTTCGTACTTGGCGTAACGGTAGAGTTGATTATAAGGTTGTGCTTCATCAGACCAACTATATAGTAAAAAGTGAAATCTCAAAAATACTAAACTCCGAGGAAAATTAATAAAGGACAGTCCCTAATTATCAAATGGCTAAATCAAAATGTAAATATAGTAAATGAAACATACCAGAATTTTGCATGTCGGAGCAATAAGATACAAGTACAGGCTTCATGAGCATGCATGGAAAGCACAGGATAAAATAGTACGTATTCTTGGATCGTGGATCCTATTGAATTCAGATGGTAATTCGGAAAAAAAAGTTGTTTAAAAAGGTTGTACACTACTTCAAACCATTACTGAAAAAATACCATAGGAAAACCAATATCAATAATAAAGCAACTTTGTTTATCCGGTTTCTTCCGAAGCATTTAGAAGGATTTTCCTTCATCGGGAATGTTCAATCACAAAGGTATGAAATCTGATTTTTGAATAATTTCTAAATCTCTTCACGAGTTGGTTGACCGTCATGTCATATATGTTTAACAAATAAAAATATATATATGAATGAGCAACATGACGAGATTACATCTTCAGCAGGACAATAAAACATAAAAAAAATGCTTTTTTTAATGAATATGTATCTGCGATGATATATAAATAGAGGTTTACATTCCGGTCAAACTTCATGGCTTACACATTCTTTTCATTTGTTCCAAGGCAATACGAAAAAGGTCACAAGTTGTTATTGTTTGTCGTTGTTTAAATGTTTTTCTTTTTTGATATTTCGAATTTGTCTAATAATGAAAACTACCCTTGTAGACATTTTCAATTTGTAATTGTATGATCTTTATTTGTGACAATAGAGTATAAATACAGAAGTTAACCTTTATAAACGACAATTACCACCAGAGCGTAAATAATCAAAGAAAATTTTTCAATTGCACAAATATATTATAAGTATATTCACCTTTTAGGTTGTTCAATGGGAACCACTGAGAAGGTCAAGAGTCGTTTTTGTGTTTTACTTGGTTTTTTTTTGGCAGTTGAGTAAGGACAAATTTATATCAGTAGCATTATTTAAGAAAAAGCACTGACGCTGGTATTCATTATAATTTTATATTGCACAAGACTCAAATTATGTACCTTGTCAAAAAATTTGTGTTTATGGACTGTAATAAAAGGACATAGCAGGAGATTGACCGAGTTTTTCTGATGTGTCGTAGCGAGGACTATATAAAAAAAGAAAGTCCATTATCAAATGGCAAATCAAAAGCTCAACCAAGCCAATCAAATGTAAAACAACTTCATATTACTGACATGGTACAGTCATCATTAACAATAATATACATGAAGTGTTCTGGACGTGCAATTTATCGACCTGCACTTTACGATTGAGTTGTTTTATCTCTAAATTGTTGTCTTTTAATTTAAACACAAACTACGAAGATGACACCAAAAATGAACTACCCTTCTGCATGTCGTCTAGTTCTTTCTTCTTATGAGGCAACAACTTCTATTATGTACAATCTTGTTTTATCCATCAATTAACTCTCTGCAACTATATAGATGAAGTCCGTGCAATGAGTTATTCCAAATTTAGTGACCTTAGTATTCGTTAACTGTTGTCTATCATACAATTTTTTTGTATATTGTTTTTGGTATTTTGCATGTTTTGTCAACTATTACAAAGAAATCATGACAATTCATAGGGAACGCAATTCATTGATATGAAATGAAGGTGATGTGGTAGGATTGCAAATAAAACAACTATCTACCAGAGTAAAAACTAAGTGGAAGTAAGTAACTACAGGCAACTGAATTGCGTAAACCGATGAGAAAAACGTTACCGTATAGGCGACTTTAACAGATTACCATTTCAAACGAAAAAACAAACACAATCATTGCAAACAGTTTACGAAAAGCAAATGACTGTCATTAAACGACAACCACTGTACTATAGGCTCCTGTGATAGAAGTGTAACAGCAAAGCATTAGAACAAACAGTAAATATAAATTGGAATCAGTTCTATCTGAAAAAATCAATACGAGACACATAAAACGTTAGATACAAAGCACCAAAATAAGAGTAGTTGCAGTTACGTAAAGCTAGTTCAAAGCTGAATATATAATATTTTCTCAGACTTACGTATTTTAATCAGTATAAATCCAACAGATTTTGTGTCTAGACGAATAAACTGTCTGAAATGAAAAGTTACAAAATGCTAAGATATTTCAATTTGGTTTCAAATTACTCTGTCTGAAGACTGTGCTGGAATATTGCTGTACAGAGATGGAAAGTTTTAAATTTGAAAGTTGAACTCATTCCTGTTTTAATATGTAGTTCATATAGACCCTCTTTGTCATTTGTTTATGTACGTATATATATGAGGCATCCTTTATTTCAAATTAATTTAGATAGATACAGTCAACAAGGTCACCAAATTGTGTATAATTCATTGAAAGGACATCATCTTTACAGCAGAAAATGAAATTAGAGAATCATGCCTCCTCTTTTATATTTTACTGAAGAAACTTCAGTATATAAAGGACCAAGGTGACATACCGAAGGGAAAAGTTGGTTCCCTTATATAACAATGCCGATTGTCTGTTAAGAAAATGTCATTCAAATGTAACAAAACTTTTTCCATAAAAACAAGCAAATTGAAGGTACCAGGGAAATTTCTGCTGGGATCAGGATAATATTTTTAGATAATAGAATATATTGTTTTAAAAAACAAGATACATTTATCTGTGGTGATCGATCTGTTCAATTGCCTTTCCTTAAATTTGTCTTTAAAGGAGTAGGTCCGGTAAGGGCCGATTTTGGCCTCAAATTTCAGGTTCATATGACGAGAAATTTTAGACCCTTTTTAAACACTAACGTGTCTATCTTAGTTGATTCAATAAGAGTATGGGAAAGATTTCAACTGATTTACTCATTAAAAACTCTCCGATTCAAGCTTAAATAGGAAAAATCTATCAATTAGGCCAAATGTAAATTTTCAGATGGTTTTTGTCAAAAATGAAAGTGGCCGCAACCGTGTTCATCCTTAACCTTTATATATATTATGTATTATCCTCAAATACAACTTACGTTTTAATATTAAAAATGAACACGGATGCGGCCACTTTCATTTAAGACGGAAACCGTCTCAAATTTAACTAAAATAGAGTTCAGTAATTTAGCATGACTGAATGATGCTTGTACCCGATTTATGTGCACTGTATTGTCAAAAACAGCCCATATTTATGTAGCAGACGCATTCTACTTTCCAATAAATAGCTAAAAGTTTAGATCTTAACAATTTTGTAAAACTGCTATATTTTGGGGCCTAAAATATGTCTTACTGAACCTACTCCTTTATAAGGATCAATGATAGTGTAAAGAGTAGATATGTTAAAGGATTCTATAATATTGCACGAAT
The DNA here is from genome assembly GCF_965363235.1 of Mytilus galloprovincialis. Lineage (NCBI taxonomy): Eukaryota > Metazoa > Mollusca > Bivalvia > Mytilida > Mytilidae > Mytilus > Mytilus galloprovincialis. The sequence continues at coordinate 36,880,108 of NC_134850.1, read as the reverse complement.
AGAAGGACTTCGATTGTAAATAACTCAACAGATCTTTTGACTATTTCGTATCCACATCTGATCACACCACCCCTAGAATGTGTAGGTTTAGAGTAACTCTGTATCCCAGATTGTATTGCTGATACAAGAGATGTTTAAAATATGCGTTTCGTTTTACTTTTTGCAGATCAATCAACATAACGTTTTTGGTGAGAACATTTTTTTAAATGATATTATACAATAGAGTAAGTGAAATACAACTATTTAAAAGATTTAAAATTATGTGAGCTAATTCCAAAGAGCATGTCTATATGCTTTCATTTTACATGATTGTATTGTTGATGTTAATGTTCTTTTCAGTAATAATTTTATAAGGATGAAAAATAATGAAAATGTATATGGATTACAGATACAAACATTTCTACATCATTTTATATATAAAAAATGGATTGATTCACAATTGGAAACAATAATCTTTGATAAAGTCTAGAAATTTAGGTGTCATTTCGTCAACTTCTAATGTATAGCAGTTGAACACCTTATGTGCTAGTAATTATGTTTGCTAATAATTACCAATTTACATGATATGTTAGAGTGAGCAGATTGGTAAGTTCTTACGATTACACTAACATATGTAAACTTTTCTTTGCACCTGTCCTGAGTCAGGAATCTGATGTTCAGTAGTTGTCGTTTGTTGATGTGGTTCATAAGTGTTTCTCGTTTCTCTTTTTTTTACTTATAGATTAGACCGTTGGTTTTCCTGTTTGAATGGCTTTATGCATGTCTTGTTTGGGCCCTTCACAGCTTGCTGTTTGGTGTGAGCCAAAGCTCAATGTTGAATACTGTAATTTTACCTATAATGGTTTACTTTAACAAATTGTGACTTGGATGAGATAATTGTCTCATTGCACTCATACCACATCTTCTTATATCTATCAAGATTCACAAGCACTTGCGGAAAGCTGTTCTAAACATTTTCTAGAATTTCGAATTTGTCGATAACTTTAGATAATTTTATGGTTTTGTTAGGGTTTCAATTTCCTAACTCACTATTAAAATATGATTCGTTTATAGACTTACAATGTCCACTGGTGTCTAACTGATATAAGTAACGGTTTAGCCATCATTTTCAATGGCTTTAAGATACAACTAAATGAGTCATTCGAATACATTGTGGTGTGAAGATATGTATATTCAAAGCGAGGGATGTTTAACCGCTCAAAATACTCGGTATACTAAAAGTATTGGCTATTTCCATTTGTTTTATTCTTTTTCTATAAAAACGTAAGAAGATGAAAAACCAAAAGTGGAATCAATACAGTTATTGTAGTTATAAAAGATCACGGTATTAACAAATGTGAACAAAATTTAACAGGAAATCAAGGGTCTGATGTTTGCAATAATATAAGCCAAATAAAATTGAGAAAGGAAATGGGTAATGTGTCTAGGCGACAACAACCCGACCATAGAGCAGACAACAGCCGAAGGCCACCAATGTAACATGTTTAATAGATAGCAACCAACAACATGTTATTTGTGTACTTTGATTCGTTAGATTTGAAATGATACTTACATAACTTATTTGATAAAATATTTCAAATCTTGCTTATAATAAGATTGTTTGCCTCAATAACAGGCGTACTCAACACAAATAAGCGATCACGCAAGGTTATACACAAGAACGAATAATAATCTATGCGTTTGAAAATCCCAGTGATATCTTTCGCCCCTTTTTGTTAACAAATTGTTTGTCTTAAAGAATGAATTGATTGTTTATTCAAGTGACTCAATTTACACAACCGATTTTTAACAATTTACTTAATTTTTAATTGACCAAACAGATAGTTCGGTATAGGTTTTTCTCATATTGGAGGTCGTACGGTGCCGTCATATCTTATATAGACTGTATTTAAACTCTGGTTGATAGTTCTTACATTGGCAATCATAGTACATCTCCTAATGGTAATATATCAGGAATGAATTAATTATAGTTCACTGTACATAATAAAAAAAGAGCAAATGAAACCAGAGGGGTTTTCAAACTCATAGAAAAAAAAAAAACTACTCACAACGCCATGACAAACAGACAAACTTAATAATAGTACACAATACACAACATAGAAAACTAAAGATTTAGCAACACGAACCCCAACCAAACTGGGGGTGATCTCATGCTCTCCCGAATGGTAAGCAGTTCCTACTTCACATGTGACATCCGTTGTGTTGCTTATGTTAGTAAAAACCCGGTAAGTAGTCTTATTCGGTAGGTCACACGAGGGATCAGGGAACGGGATTGAAGTTACGACATAAGAAATATATCCGATATCATTTGTGAAAAGGATATTCGGTCAACCAACTCGTGATCGCGTCCGTAATGATTACGACGGGATGGTTTCAATTTTCAACATTTCAACTTCAACAATGCGTAGATCACATATAATTGATTATGAATATATTCATTATAGAAACCAGGATTAAATTTTTGTACGCCAAACGCGCTTTCAATCTTTGAATAAAAAAGAAGGTAAAAAGGCCAAATAAAGTAGGAAAGTTGAACAGCACTAAAGACACAATATTCCGATAGATATCAAATACAGCTAAGGTAATACAATCTGAAAGAATCATGTATTACAAACAATTGAAAAGAGAAAACCATAGACCTTAACAATAATCGAAAAATAAATATACTAAACAGCAAAAATAACATTTTGGTATTTTTATTCTGATTCGTAATCTATAAGTAAACATCGGTAAACTATCGTTCAACTCTAATTGTGAGAGACAGCCAAAGGTCACACAAAACATCAAGTATAATAATATCATAGCTAGTGATTATTATTGGATTATTATATAAAAGTAATAATTTGACACAGACGTCATATTATAACTCAAAAATAGAATACATCTAAAACAAATAATAATAAAACATTGAAAAACAAAAACCAACACATGACCTTTAATGTACTGCTCTTGAACATAACAAAATTATGAATTCTCTTTAAGGCATGAGTTTTTACCTAAACATAATTTTTTATTTATATGATTGTTGAAAACAAAGATGAATATACTATAAACAAGCGGAACAACCAAATAGATATTTGTTTTAGACAAAAAGCGTCATAACGTTAACCGTCGAGTAATTTTTAGGTGCCAGTTAATAATGTTGTTCTGCTGAAGAAAAAAAAATTGTGTAGGTTTTAATATTGTGGTTTTGTCTTCTTATTATAATTGATGAGGATGAGTTTACGTGGGTTTTATTATGTAAACGTAATATCCTTTCTAGGTTAAATGTCGTAGGAGTTTCATTTGAAATTAGCCCGAATCGATCAACAACTCCGTCTAAATAATCATCCTAGTTGGTTCAAAGCATGATAATTTATAATAGCACCGTTACTTCAAACAATGTTAAGCACATGAAAGTATCTAACTTTATATTGTTTGTGTAATTGGTATCTTGGTCGTTAATCACAATATAACCGTGTACAAGATAGAGAAACCAAGACACAATCACAAGCGAAGGACGAAATATACCAGGGGAACAGTCAAACTCATAGATCGAAAACAAACTGACAACAACATGGCTAAAAATAAAAAGACAAACAGGCAAACATTATTACAGAAGACACAACATAGAAAACTAAAGACTAAGCAACACGAACCCCACCAAAAAACTGGCGGCGATCTCAAGTGCTCCGGAAAGGAAAGTAGATCCAGCTCCACATGTGGCACCCTTTATGTTGCTTATGTTATTACAAATCCGGTAAATAGTCTAATTCGGTAGGTCACATTCGTGAAGAGAAGGATATTGTAGTTACGACATGAGAAACATATCCGATATCATCTGTGAAACGATTATTCCTTAACGGTCAACCAACTCGTGATGACATCCGTAAAATTTACGAAGGGGTGATTTCAACTTTACCATTTGGAACTCTTGGTTTAAAGCTTCCTTCTGAGCAACAATCCTCTATCAAGGAAATCATAATAGGAAAAACAACCCCCGGCCATATCGTATCAATTGGGAGATATATACTCCGTATGCACAACTGGTCATCCATTCTACCCCAATAGTATCTTTCGCTAACGTATCAAATATGTTAGAATATGGTATTGCTTATTTGATTTATTAAGGAAATAATCTAACACAGTTAAACCTATTACTCTCAATTTAAATAGCAACTAAGAAATAAGAGTTATGCGTAGATCTACTGAAATCGCTTTGCTCACATTCGTGTTAGTCGACACCAGGACGGGGTTATGCATTAGTACCTCTACTCATCATACACATATAGTTTTATAAGATTATTATCTGTATACTATTTTGATACCAGTGGTGGTGTTGTCATACTTTAAGATTCTTCTTTTACTTACGACACTTTTAGTTTAAGTGGTGTTCGTGTTGCGCAGTCGTTAGTATTTTATGTTGTATTTGGATACTGCAAGTGTCTTTTGATCGTATTTTGTTTATGTCATGACAAAGTGAGTTTGTTTTTGACTTATGACTTAAATGATCCCATGATATCTTTTGCCTCTCGTTTTTTGAAATTTATGTGCCATTTGAAACGTATGACGGTTGGAGTTATACTCCAAACACAGCTGGTCTCATTTTGAGTTAAAATTCAGATTTTTCATTTAATTTAACGCAATTGTGTAATGGTTATATAAATATTAACATCTGCTTACTGTCAAAAAAATTTGGATCGCTAACAAGGTTAGATAACAATATAAGATAGATAAATATATAAAAGGAGAATATTTTTCATTTTGGGACAATAAAATTCATATAAAAGTTAAAGACGTCATTAATTATATATGTTAAGATTATTTCAAAAAGGATGAAGATCAAACAAAAAAAAACAACAAAAAAAAAACCAACAAAAAAATGATCTTATACATATTATAAACAGTTTTATTTTAACTGGCAAATTGTATTGTCAATTATAGTCCCGAATTCTATCTTAAAACCATCGCCCTTATCCATATAGTATATGACAACAAAAATGAGCATTATAAATTTTTATAACTGAGATATTTATAATTTTTTCATTTGTTGTGTTGCTTCATATAATCGGTTTTATAAATCAAGCTTGAATTATTCTTGATATTTTTGTTAGTTTACCTTTCAACTCTGTTTAAAATGAAATTTTACATTTTACAATCATTAAAAGATTATCAAGCGGATATATTGTTGTTTCCAAACTTTTGTTGTGAATCTGAATTTATTATACAAATTGTTTTAATTCGGTTTCTGAATACTTACTTTTTTTTTTTTTTTTTTTTTATCATTTAGGAGTATTTTATATTTAATGGATGTATTTTCCCTTGGATAAATAATGATAACATTAATGATTTATTATAAGTCATTATTTTCATTTAAAAAATTGGTTTGAAACTATCGAAGAGACAAGGTAATCCTCCAAGAAAGGATTTTAATTTGCCAGGGCAAGCAAATGAAGAAAACCAACCATACGATCCGATGCCACCAACCCGAGGATCACCTCCAGCTTCTTTTGACATGTATGGATGTGTAAAGATCATAGAACAATTTATTTAACGTATCTTTGCCATAAAAGTTATACAATGCACCAATGACAGGGACAGCTTCAAATTCGTCACTGGCTCATGGACAGGTGATCCATTTAATGGCAGAAAACCTGCTTCCAGCGGTTTGAATATTTCGTCAAACATTAATCTTGGTATGTTGAATTTATAAAAGGTTGATGTTTTGTGGCATATAATTATTATAATTGATATTTATCTCATAATGATTAAGATTAATCTGATACTATTGATAGAGATACTATTACTGAAAGGATTATTTATTATTATTATTTGATGTCATATATTTAATTTGAATATCACCATGCAGTCGTTTGAAAGACGCACCTCGGCAGTAGCGCTATTACACACAAGATACATACGAGGGCAATAAGTGCAAATTCGCCAACCTTTATCTCAATTATTGAATTAATAACATTATACCACTTTTTATACACAATTATACACTATGTGTTAGATTGTTCAGTTGACGTAGTAAATGCAATACACTTTGTGATTCCTTTATGAATGGAATTAGAAGACAAATGTCAAATTTTGTGGCGGATGACAATATAACTTAAGAATTAATCCAATCAGAGAAGAAAGCTTCGGTTATAGTATTTACACGTGCAAATTCTTTGAACAGTCTTAAATATTTCCTGGTACTGTTTGATACACCTAAATCAGCATTACTTTAAATACATATAATTTATGCCTTCAGTTTTCTCGTTTGAGTTCTTTTGCATTATTCTGTTGGTTCATCACTAATGCGATATAGGCTCTGCTCATTGTTGAAGGCAGAAAATGACTATTATCATTAGTGCGGCATGGGCCCTGCTCATTGTTGAAGGCAGTAAAATGACCTATTGTTATTAATGCGGTATGGGCCCTTCTCATTGTTGAAGGTAGTTCGATGACTTATTGTTATTGCTTTCTTTGCTATTTGGTCTGCTCTGAAGCATTGTCTCACTGGCAATCATACCAATTCTTTTTTACAATGAGTGATATATACTTTTCAATTTGCGTTTTTTTTATTGATAGATTGCTTACTTTAATTTATGCATGTTTGCCTAGCTATTAAATTAGGCATGTGTTCTTGTCGTACAATATGGTTATAATTTGATATTTGATTTTTATATTAACTTGACTTCAAGTCAGTTGAGAGATCTACAGAGCTCATGTTTACGTTGTTGAATCACACATATCATACCCGACCCAAAATAACATTTCTTACTTATGCAAATAGAGTTAATATAGTTATACAAGCAAATATAGTTATACAAGCTAAGCTGAGTTGATATTTAAAAAAAAGACCTCAACATATGATATGTTATTATTATTGGTTTAGGTTATTCAGATAGCTCACTAAAACTCACTTACCGTTCTTCGTAGTATATATATATATATATATATATATATATACACAACAGACACTGGACTTCCAGAACAACAGCATAACATGCTACGAATGAATTTAATACGATAAGAACATCAACCATTATTCATAAAATGACAAAACAATCACTAAAGAAACTATCATTATACGACATAACAATAAATTACTTCACCAACATCCCCAGAAAACGACTCTATGTACCTTGCCCAAATTCACATTTCAATCAGTTCACGAAGATAAAGAACGTCTTCTTTAAACCAGTAGTTATTAGGCAACTGGACTCAGACTTGCACACAGGACAATTAATTTATCAACAACTTGCAGCAAATGCACTTTTGTCACTATTATTAAATTACTTTTTAAACTCACGAAGCAGCAGACAGAGCATGGTACACAATATACTCTTTTCTTTGAAGTGCTATAATGTTATTGTATCTATAATACTAAAATAACGAGGTCAAATTTGTCAGCCGTCATGGGATAAAAACAACAAATCAAAGATTTCAACTTTATATATAGCTTATAGGACAATGGTGTAGATTAAAAATGACACCACTTCAGACCCTTTTGTTTTCCACATAATTAATATTGCTTATAATTAACAAGTTCCGGGTCAAATCCGATACCGATACCAATAGTATATTCACCTGTTACCTATTACCTTATATATACGTTCCGCATATCACAGAGGCACCACTTAACGGTGTATTTAGGATTTTGCTATATACACGGGTCATAATCACAGGATTGACACTACTAAATTCAATCATTGTCAAATTGTTCCATATTGTAGTATTTTCATCAGTAAGACTTCCTACGAATACTAAAAATCTGGACTTAAAATAAGGCGTATAGATACAGTTTTCAATTTGTTAGCAGGCATGACGTAAAACAGCGAATCAAAGAATTTGAACTTTATTCATAACTAATATAGGACAATGCTGTTGATTAAAAAAAAGTACTCCATTCCAGGACCTTTTGTTTTCCAAATAATTAATATTACCAATAATTTTCCAAATAATTAATATTACCAATAATTGATAAGGTCCAGGTCGACAGGTTCAGAGAAAACTGTGTATCTTATAATCGGCTTGAATTTAACAGATGACAATACCAATACTAAAATAAGGCTAACGCATAGTAATATACTTTGATTCAGTCACGGACCCGCGATATCACGGGTTTGTTCTAGTATTATCAGATTATTGCATGGCATTTTTCATATCGCAAGTATTATCAGCCCTAGGTTCAATATCAGCCCAAGAGCAGCATGACTCGAGGGCTGATAATACATGAGATATAAAAAATGACATTTTATGAACTTTTTATCATATGCTTCAACAATGGAGAAAAATAACAGATTGATATATTGATCCTTTTACGTGGTTCCAAAATAGAAGTTCAAAGATTGAAAAGTTCACGGAGGTCGGACCCCAGATTTAGTACATTCGATATGAAATCTTTCTATCATATATATGCCTCAACAGAAAAGAAAAATATTTTAATATGGACGAATCGACAAAATAAATGATTCAACAATATACATAATACAGCTTGTTTGGGAAAGTCAACTTTTTTAAGATGGTATGGGTGTCTTCCTCCATCTTGGATTGTAAAAAACAGAGAAACTAAGGTCCATATTTTCTATGAAGTTAGCAAAATTTGATGAAGGAATGCAGTTATTTAATGTAAATTTTCATTTGGAAGATCCAATTTATAAGAACATAACTTATAAATATTAATATTTTAAAAGTATTTATTATTTGTGGTTGTTTTTAAATGTTTTTGAATTTGCATTTTAAGAGGCGGCAACTCTTAAACAGTGCATTTTCTGAAGGATTCTATATGAAATTTTCCTCTTTTGTATTTTAGCAGGAAAAAATGTACGGTGACCCTATCTTTTCTTTTGGTATTCTCAAAGCATTGTCTGAAAGCTATCTTTTCCTTATTTATTTTACAATTGTATCATTTCGTTTAGTTTTTAACCACAAAATGGTGTTTTTCCTGTATAATCCATACAAAATGTTTCACAACCTTTAGCTTGAGAAAATGAGCGGTGACCTATAATTTTTATTATATTTTTGAACATGTATCAATAGATACTACGTTTTGACAAAGTATAAACAAATTCTATCAATTTTATTTAAGACTCCAATACCACCTTAAAGTAACTTTCTAAATTATGTTTGAAACTTTCATTTTCATTTATTTAATAATATTTTTTTATAATTGTTTTCTACACTTTTTTGAATTTTTTTCACTGAAAACGTATTATTGAGTTGTTTTTTCCGGAATTTGCCGAGTATCACCGGAATGCCATACGATAACGTTACGAAAGGGTATGTGATAACAATCGAAGCATGTAATAATCTTTTCTTATCATACAGTAAAAATCATATACATGTATTTTTTAGTCTAAGTATATGAAAAATACATGTATTGTTTATAATATTTTTGATTGTCATCATCATATAACACGGATATGTGAACATTGAGGATACCTTTGTATTTTACTATCACATTTCGTTTACATGTCAGCACGATCTATGGGCTTTCCCATAACTATTTTAAGAAACAAAACAAACATGAGGCGTATAAGTCAAGGAATTTTACAGACAAACATGTATATTATCCAAAATGGGAGCCTCAATGAATTTTTAAATTTTTTCAAATACTCTTGATCTATTTCCTTCTATTAAAAGGAATATTTAGCATACCTATCTATATACAGAGCTGTTGAAATCAGTCTTTTTTTTAAATTCTTGTGGGAACTATGCATCATTATACACCCATTACTTAAAGTAATACATGGAATTTCACTCTAGCACCTAGTTATTTTAGGTCACAAAATATATTCGAGTTGAACTTTTCAAAAAGCTGCACGATTGCTTGGCTGTATCCGAATTTTAAGTACTAGAAGGAATTCACGTGGTTGCCGATTAAGTACAGGAAGTGTGGTACTTTTTATAGATTGATTGATACGAATGAATTAATTTTTGAAATTGTGCGTTATACATCCATGGTTTTAAAATATTGGTCACGTTACTTGTTGAAAATAAAATATATACAAATGTACACGACTTTGAAGGGGTGCCTAGAATAGCATAAATTATATATACAGGTATTGCATTGATAGTTAACTTTGTAGAGGAACATAGATTTGCAAAACTAATAATGCATATTGCAGATTAACAAAGCAATTAGATAGGTTCATGATATACCACCATCTTGGATTGTACTTTTGCAGTAAACAATCAGTCTAGTTGTTACCCAAATCTCCGATTTTGTAGAAAGATGTTCAATTTTATTGATTAGACTGTTTACCTCTATGAAGAAAACTCCCTGATTTATCGCATTATTCAAAATATTTTAACAAGTACATAATGTGGTTTAGAATAAAATTTGTTCAACTAAGCCGGTTAAGGCGAGATAACTCTTTTAGTAAACCTATTGATAATTTATGATCGGTTTATCAGGGGATGTATTACTGCTAAAATATTGCATTTTTATGATGATATTAAATATGAATATATAGCATGGATAATACAACTATAGAAGTGATATAGTTCAAAACAAATATTGCTGAAGGGATATCATGGAAGGATAACAGTCCCATTATAACAAAGCTATTACAAAAGGAAATATGATTGTCCAAGTTTCAAACGTATTAACAAAGAGTAATGCTTTTTAGCTAGTTCACTTAATGGACTTTTAGGTTGTGTAAAAAAGGGGGGATTCTGATTAGTGTGTATAGACACAATAAAGTGGCAAGATTAAGGGGTTATGATCGTTTTATGTTATAGAAATTGTAAATCTTTACTCCCCTGAAACCAGGGGGTGATCCGAATAAGACCCGACGTATTTGGGGATCATAACCCTCGTTCTCTTTGGATTTAACCTTGAGGAACTTGAGCATCTATTGCTACCAATGGTGCACATATTTGTCAGTTAAATCAATCATGTCGGCATTCAGTTATCAGGTCAGACCTCGTCATTCAAAGTGAACCGTGGCCGTTATTTCCACATTTATTTTTTATTTTTGTTATGTTTTTGCCTGAAACTTGATTGTTTGATTAATACGGTTTATTTCATTTATAATATAAACCAATTTAATGAAAGAGAAATGATTACTGCATCCATCATTCAGATCCGGTTCCCACTTATCAACGTCGCGTGACTCTTCAGCATGTCATTTAACTAGCCACTCTTGTTGATATGTAAAAGTTTCAAAAACCTACCCACCATCCCTTGCAATCTTCCATCTCATAACAATTCTTTTGTCTGCTGCTGTTTTATTTATCTTTTCAGAATGACCAGAACAGGCCGGATCTATAACATTTTTGACAAAAAAGAGGAGACAAACAAGCCGATGTATTTGTTTGTTGAATCATACGTGCGAGAACTATATATGTTAATGCTTATTTTCATGAATGGCTGCCACTTTTATCTAAATATTCAGACACCAGCAGTGTGAAAATAAAATTATCAATAACTGCTATTAGTTCTTCGCCTCGAATGCATTTAACTTTTGAATTTATTCAGATTAAGATCAGCATTTATCTTGATTACTTGATTCTGATTGTTCATTATTTTGTTATAAAATCATTCGTCACAGTCAAAAAGGATGTCGGGATCTGGCAAGATTAAGGGGGTATGATCGTTTCCCGTAATTGTACGTCGGATCATATTAGGTTGTTACTTTCTTGCAGTACCGCAGGAAGTTCTGTTGAGACCATCTCATATCTACCCTTGGTGGCTGGTTCTGAATTGGTACCAGTTCGAGCTTGACTGTTTTATGATACAGAGTATGGACTATGTATTCAGCGTGCATGTTGAGTTTTATGATATAGAAATTGTAAATCTTTACTCCCAAAAAACCACGGGGTTATGGGAGTAAGACCCGACGTATTTGGGGATCATAACCCTGTTCTCTTAAGAATTTAACCTTAAGGAACGTGAGCATCTATTGCTACCAATGGTACACAAATTTTTCAGTTAAATCAATCATGTCGGCATTCTGTTATCATGTCAAACCTCGTCAATCAAAGTGAACTGTGGCCGTTATTTTCACATTAATTATATGTTTGTTATGTTTTTGCCTGAAACTTGATTCTTTGATTAAAATGATAAGAAAACATCAGTATGTTATTAAATATCAGAATGTTCAAAGTTTATTAAGAAAATTCAGAATGTTAAAAATATGTTAATTTGTTCATAAAAATTCCGAGTTTTAAGTAGTATTATGCTAGCTGATACAAAAACTTAATGTTAAGAATATTTCGAGATACACTTGGATTGTACAGAATATCTGAAAAAAAGTAAGATGTTAAGATTTAATATGCTACAAAAAGAAAGAATATTTGGCATATGTTTGGACAAATTCAGACTCAATAGAATGTAAGATTCTTTTTAAAAATTAATTATATTCTCTATCTAATACAAAATTAGGAATTATGTTTTTTAAATAGGCATCAATTTATTCATTGAAAAGTTTTACAAATCATGGTTGCTAACACTCAAAGTATTTTATAGCAATCTTTAATAATAACTAACATAAAATATGCTGTCGCGGAAAAATCGACGGTAACTGACTATGTGGTACAAAACTCCATTTACGATTTTCACAGAATGGTTTATCACAACATTTACACTTCAAATTTTATTATCTTTAAATTATCATCTGCTAACGAAGGTTTAATTATTGATGAAGATAAACATGAAAACATTGACATGATACTAAGTAGAAATTAATGTATCAAAACTTTACGGTTCTTTTCATACGAACTGATATTAAAATATTAACAGGTCTATATGTGTTTTTCTTTTCTCTTACACACATAGAAGGTTTGGTGAATTTTTGGGAAGAATTAGCATTTTTTTTTTGTGAGTGTGGAAGCAAATTTAATAAGACTATGTTCAATAACAAATGAAATATAAATGCAAAATATACTAGTTTAACAGCTTATTAGGGTATTTCTTTTCCTTTTTCGGAAAAATTGAATACTATATACGGTTGAAAAAAGGCAAGGAGAGAAAAAGCGATGAAACAAGAAACAGATACATCACTGCATTCTACACATTAATATGTCATATTGAGCAGAAATTGACAATAAATTCGAAACACAATTGAAGAGAATCTACAGGAAGAGGGTACTATACAGCATCAATATATTTTACAATCACCTACTGACAAGATAGAAAAATGGTCGAAGCTAGAATTACAATTGCGTTGCATTGTCTACTGTCTACTGTCTACTGTTCTCTTGAAAGAACATCGACTATGTAGAGAAAACATGACTGTATTTGTTGACTCGCCTGCGATGTACTTAAAATTGTAGTCTTAAAAAAATATATTAAAGTACTTTTACAAAATAACACTTTTTTTTTACATGATATATATGATATATAACTTATAAGAACGATTTCAACCACTAAGCGCAATACTTTTACGTTCTATGGTAACAATTCCTTGTACAATACGGCATGCATGGGTTCTCAGTTAAAACACGAAATTTAGGAAATCTTGGTCGTAGGATCTTATGACGACATGCTTGATGTAAAATATAATAATGATTCCTATAATATTCAATTAAATATAGCCATGTGTTATTCCGTTAACTTAAACTCATAAACTTGCGGTCTTCTTTATACTGGGCAATTTATCACTTACCTTCAACACTAACACTTTTCAAAACCACCAACTTATCTTTCCAACAGTAATGTATCTAGTATTACTAATTATGATGGTTAAGGGGGCTCGCGGGTCTAAATCATTTTTTTTTTATTTAATATAAGATTTCGCTATAATTTTCTATAAATGAACTTTAAATTATACTTAATAGAAAAATGAAATAAAAAAATGGGGTCACCGTTCATTTTCGCTCACAATGTGCCTTCGAAAGAGCATACATTTTTGTTAATGTCCTTTTTTTTCTGTTGAACTAATAGGAGAAATAGCGGTAATATCGAAATAAAAAAAGAATTAAATTACAGAAATCGCTAAAATTTTACAATTATTTAGTCTATGTAAAGCTTATTCGAAAATAACAATAAAAAATATGGGTCACCGATGAGTTGAAAAAGATATTTCAATTTTAATGCCAAAAAATGGCATTTTTGCACCAAAGGGAGATAATTTGGAGCTTTTTCAATGATATCTACATTTTAAAAGTCACCTTGGGCCAACACAAATTCATTTTTTGGAATGATTTTTGTACCATATGATAAAGTAACAGCTACTAAAGGTAATTAATAAAATTTGTAATGAAAAATAAATGTTTATTTTTTTTCTGAAAATCTTATACCCGCGAGCCTCCTTAACAACAATAATGCTTATTTGCTGTTTGTGTTAATTTGTTTGTTAAAGAAAACAAATTACGTAAGAGCGTATTTAGTTGTTCCTTTGTTTAGTGTACTGTTGTATAAGTTATTTTGTAATTTCGCATTTACCTTGTTGGTAAATATAGAAATAAAATTTGGCATCTAAAATCCGTTTCTTTGTTTGATAATCAAGTTCTTACTTAATCTGTAGTAGCTATTTACGGAACTGTCAAGAACATGTCTATTTCAAGATATGACAGATATTTTAAACGCTGCCATACTCATTAAATGTGTGGAAAGTGGGAGTTTTTTTCTACATCAAACACTATAAAATGACAACACTTTATGTAATTTATACAGAACGACATTTTGAATCGACTTGTGTATTTTGGATTTACGGAAATGACTACAATGCTACTCAAAGCTTTAATTTCTCGAGACATCAAACTTGCCAAAATTTTAATCGAAGGAGGAGTAAATCTGAATATTAAAAACTCGGCTGGACAAACGCCACTCATGATGGCCTGCCTGATGAACGTTGATGTTAACAAAAAAATCCAAATCATAAAATGTTTGTTGGGAAACCACGTTGATATTCACGAGACTGATGGTTTGGGTAGAAATGCTATGATGTACGCTGTTCATTCTAAATCTACAGAGGTTATAGATTTATTGAACAAGTATAACTTTTCATAACATTTAAAAACCCTTGGATATTTGTAGTTTCATCTGATAAAACCAAAGATAGCTATATATTGATACAGTGGGAAAATGTGAAAATATCGGGCTTTATCTACTAGACAATGTTGGATAATGATCTTCCAAAGTCAATTACCAAGATGAGGAACATAAAACCGTGATACTGCTGACGTTGAAATAGCAAATATATTGCAATATGAAAACATTTATAATTTGGTTTAATTAAGGTACTTTAAAATTTAAAGATAATTCTTTTTCTTTTTCTGTTACAGCGAAATGAAAGTACGAATAAATGTTGTGTTTGAAAATGTATGGCACTTCTTCTACAAGTTTGAAAATATATTTTTAAAGAACTCAACCATTGTTATATAATACAAAAAACTAAATTTCAATTTTGTTTAATTTTGTGTGAAAAGTACAATAAATCACATGCATCGTGATTGCTTTATTTGCGAATTAAAATTTATAATATGTTTTTTTTTAAATTTTGTATCTTTTGTTAAATAATCTGCTTGGGTGTACCAGGCTTATAATTGTGTATAGTTGTTAAATTGACTTTATAATATCGACAATAAAACATTGAATGCATAGTCTGTTTAGTGTTCACTTTTCTGTTGTAGAACGCAAGTCAACATATTCAGACACGATTGAACTTTCAAAAAGGAAAGCCAAACAGTCTGACAATGGAACGATATGTGCATACACTTCCAGGTCCGGAAACAAATTTCTACATCTGATGTATTCTGAAATGACAAAGAAATTGTGTTTGTTTGTTTTGTTTTGCCTGGTGAACGTCTTATTGATGGTTATCCATATCCTGTGTTTTTTCATCTTCATATCTTGGCAAAACCAATCGTGGCATTGTTAATTCTAGTTTGGAATCATTAAAGCATTCGGCTGAAGGAACAAAAACGATATGTGTTGCTGTTTTTAAATCATTATACAGATACCTCATTAAACCAATTCTTGATCAGAGAATTTAACTCTTATTACTTACTAAGTTAGGTTTAATTTGGAAACCATCATTCAGAAATGTCTTCAGATGTTGTTTTTTTTTCTAAAACATGAAACTATTTGTTCTTCTGAAAATTACAAATTCTTTATATAACAAAATACATTATTCAAACTCATAATTGGTTGAGGAAAAATGTATCTGTTATATGACATTTACTCATATGGAAACAATGAGATTTAAAATATATTAACACATTATGTAAGAGTCCTGGGTTTTGTTTGGTTGATAGCCAGTGTATTTTTCACTAATTTACTGTTATCAAAGGAATATCGTTCATTTTTTAACGCCCCTGGGGTATATGCGAAAAGGATATGCCATTTTTACCCTCTCTGCCGTGGTATTTGCCAAAAATACTCTATCCGACAGGACGCTTGTAACGTCACGATCATCAATGCGTTTTTGAAAGTTAACATTCGGAGTAATTAAACAGATATAGCAAATTCTTGAGGGGTATTTGCGAAAAATACCAGTCTTGAGAATGAATTTCCCTCGCCTTACGGCTCGTGAAATTTAACATGATCTCGACTGGTATTTTCGCAAATACCCCTCCTTAACATGATATTTCTGTTTAATAAAAAAGATATAAAAAACGATATTGTCAGCAGATTTTCTCATTATGAATTTTAATGTGCATCATCTTTTTTTCGCATCTCTTTTGTATTGTAATTCGGAAATAAGTTCATAATTTCACTCTTTTAGTTGAACATATTTGACGTTATTGACTTTTCATTTTATTTAAAAAAATTACTGCTCTTCAAGGATTTTGCAGTTTCTTCTGAAAATTATGAATTTACAAATCCACTTAGTTCTTGTTGCCTCTTTTAATTCTAACCAATGTCCATCTCCAATTGCGTTGATATTTTATAGAACATATTTATCTAAATTACAAACGATATCTTTGATACCAGTCGTTTAAAGGGGTGAATGTGTTATATAAAACTATGGTTTAAAAGCTTGTTTTCATTTCGGTCTAGTTAAGAAAGCATACATAAAAGATAGCTACTATTTATAAAAAATGTTATATTTGTTCAAAAAAAAAAACCGACGGAGATGAATGAAATATTTAGTTTTATACAAGAAATTAACAGATAATGAACTCCATCAATGAGATGAAGGACAACGACATTGCAAGTAGGTGTTGAATGGGATAAATATGAACCATTCTTGTCAAATTTACACATTATCCATTAATACTCAATATTAAATACGTCCAATGGCGCTTTTATTATTCTTAGTTCAACTTCTGCTGGTCTCATTTACCAGGACAGGGAGTATTTAATCAGGAGATAAATCGTGGGTTTGGAGTGTAAATGATTACAAGAGAGTGATATTTGAGCTGGAAATAAGATTATATAATGGATACTCATAAAAAATCTGTATAAACTATGAAAGTGGACATTTCAATATGCCATTCTTTGTGGGTAAAATGGGTGAATGCCAAAATAAACTATTTTATGTTGGCGTCCAAAATACCTATGTATTTTACCTTCCTCAAACTGTGATTTTTGTTATTTAATAATTACTCTCTTTGTTTGTGAAATATTCAAGTATAAATTTCGATGTGAAGCCTTTTGTCTGGTGGACGTCGGTCAGAGCTATTCAGATGGATATCTTTGACGTGAAACAACCTTGATACGGAAACGAGGAAGACATGATGAGAGATACATTGTATATAGCATGATTAATTTAAAAGCTCAAAAGAGTTGAGAATATCCACCTTAAAATTAAGACTTATAGACGGAATTAAGGCGGACATGGAATATTGAAAAAAATCCGCCTGAAGTATCAAAGACCTTAGGCGAAATATTTACTACTTTCCTGTTGAGTTAACAGGATTTCTGTAGTAAAAGAAATATCATAGACGGAATGCTGGACTTAGTATATTTGTTCAAGTTTCTTAGGAGGAAATTGGACTTAAAAGATTTTGTTCAAATTTATCAGGCGAGAATTGTACTTAGAAATTGTTTCTAACTTTTTCAAATAAAAATGTATCATTACTTATGCAACTCCATTGATGTCATCATAGCGTTTTGTCTCTCAATGGTCTCTAACAGCATTTTCGTTTCAATTGTAGATCCAAAAACCCTACCATAAATCAATATTACCAAAATCAAACTCAAACTCAAATACATATTCCTTCTTTCTAATTTGTGTTCAATACAATGACAGGTTAAGAATCAAAGTTGATCGTAACTGATAAGAAAATGTGTCTTATTGAACCCGGTAAATGTTATGGATTGTGATAGTTGAAAAGAGCACACGAACAAGGAAACCACACTTCATTGATAACGTTAAACACGATCTGTTGGTTACTAGTACATGTATATTAGATAAGGTATCCATTATATTGAACTCATAATATTTCATATTGAAATGTATTTCAACAAAGTATGTTGTCCAATTTATTCATTTTATGAAGAGCAAAACAGTAAAATGCAATTATAATAATTTGCAAAATATTACATTTATTCACTCATTTTGATGATGGAAAAGAAAGAAAAACATATGAAAAGAGGAAGGAACAAATGTCATAACTTCAAGCAGTTCGTTGTTACTGGATTTAATTTCAGTTAAAGAACTGTCAATATCAAAGAATGTAAATAGTTCAGTTCAAGTCTTAGTAAGGTCTTAGTTAGGTCCAGTCACTTTCTTTAACTGCACAAGCAAAGTGAGATGGTTCCAAAAAAGAAAAAAAAACAACATTTAGGAACATTAGAATTTCTTCAAAAACTTTTTTATTATTGACTAAAAAGAAACATTAGTACCAATAAAAAAAGAAAAACAAAAATCTGTACTGTATAAGTGGTGAAGTGTGTTAGTGTTAATGTGTTTATAGGTTATTTGGTTGAAGTATGCAAAAGCATTTCGTTTACTTATAAAGTAACTAAAAGTACTAGAATTATGCATGCCGAATGATCTGTATGTTTCTATCGACAATACTCTTTTTAGGTAGCAACCTACATGTCATAGATATTGAAAGTGTAACAAGATCTTGTATAATAGTAAGAGTACTGCATGATGCACAGGTTTGCATTAACAATCTTGTATCTCGGTGTGTATATTTGTGTGTTTGTGTGTGTGTGTGTGTGTGAGAGAGAGAGAGAGAG
This sequence comes from Mytilus galloprovincialis, assembly GCF_965363235.1. NCBI lineage: Eukaryota > Metazoa > Mollusca > Bivalvia > Mytilida > Mytilidae > Mytilus > Mytilus galloprovincialis. The sequence continues at coordinate 36,861,054 of NC_134850.1, read as the reverse complement.
AGAGAGAGAGAGAGAGAGAGAGAGAGAGAGAGAGAGAGAGAGAGAGAGAGAGAGAGAGAGAGAGAGAGAGAGAGAGAGAGAGACCCAAGGTCGACAAAAAGTAAAATACCAAAAATACCGAACTCCAAGGAACATTTAAAACGGAAAGTCCATTATCATGTATAGGTAATGAAAACATCGTGATAATGTATTGATAATAAAACCTAATATCATCGATTTCAGCATATTCAGCAGTACCAGTTGCAATATACAAATCTCAATATGAGGCAAATTGCAACAATATAAATAAAAATATGCTGAAGTGAACTGATCAAAATTTTAAGTACATAGCTATAGCCCTTATCTTTAAGATTTTGTGGAATAATTTAATATAGATCTATTTACATTGAAGTGCGTCCATATACAATACACAAAATAAAACATCTTGATTACATTTCAATATATCAGCAATATTTTATTATATCCACATGTCTTAAGACGCATATAAGGAATCACATTATGCATTCAAGTATATGAACCTTTATATTGTTTTTTTGGTAGACATATTGATTTTGTTATCAGTAAACAAAAAACTTAATATCTTTTTTTATATACACATACACTTTAATTGATCTAAATCTGTCGAAACTGGTTTCTTGGCATTGTACAAGGTCATGTTTTATTCTGACTGTTAATGAAGTCTTTACAATAAATCTATTAGATGTTGAATGTGTGCTGATTGATATTATAGTCCTAGATGCATGATTGTTTTATTGATTGTTATTGACTCTGAATAAGCTGTCAGTAACTTCTAGTACTCTCATTTCTGCATTTGGTTTGGGGATGCATAAATACCCCGCCACATCCAGTCTGTCTTTTTGTTAGATATTTTTCTGCTTAGTATCGATCTGATAAGATATAACCTTTTCAACAGATTTTCATAGTTTGTTTGCATGTTGTACTGTTACACCATTGTCCCGGGTAAGGGAAGCACCATTCAACTAGTTTAACTCTGCAACATTTTGTATGTCCCTGTCCCAAGTCAGGAACCTGTTATTCAGCAGTTGTCGTTTGTTTCTGTATATAATATTTGTTTTTCGTTAATTATTTCGTACATATACCAGGCCGTTAGTTTTTTCGTTTAAAATTTGTTTAACAATATCATTTCGACCATATAATCTCTAATGTCATTTGGTCTGTTATGGAGAGTTGTCTCATTGGCGTCATACCACATCTTCTTATTTTATTGTTTTATTTCTAATATGTATATCTTAAACACCAACATTTCTTAAAACAACCAAATAATCTTTTAAACCATTTTGTACGTAGTATGACTAGTACTATTATGCCGTTTACTTGCACTTAGTATTAAACTGTATGATTACCAGTTTAAGTTTGATTGTTTATGTTTCTTTGTTTCTTTGTCTATTTGTTAATTGTTTGTTGTCGTATCTTTACTTTTGTGATTTCCCATCTACTTTATTGGTTCATCTAAAGAAGGACACCAACCAAACCTAGTTTCATTGTTTGGCATCACACTTTTCAAGACATTTTTTTTTATCAAATGTCAAGAACTTTAATGGTTCATCTGGAAAAAAAAGGTGAGCAGCTAAACCCAATTTCAATGTTTGCATTGGTATCACACATTTTAAGGAATGTGTAGAACAAATGTGTAGAACAAATCTATTTCTCATTTACTTTGGTGGTTCATTTGAAACCAATGAGAGCAATCAAACACAGTTTTAGTGTTAAATTTCACACTTTTAAGGAATGATTCGTAAAAAAGTCAAGACCAAATCTATTATGAGATGTAAGTTATTATTAACTCTAACATTGTCCTTGAACGTGTGAAAAGAAGACCTGTTTAATACAGAGACTTTGACATGTGACAACGCTTGAAGGAAGTAATGAGGGACAGCTTTTTTATCGACCGCTTGCGATATAAATCTTACCAAAATCTTATCTTGAGGTCAATAAATCTTAACATTAAAAATCCAGCTGGATGAAGGCAATTTATGCAAAGTTGACATTAGATGGATTTGGGTAATTTTTTTCAGTCCTCATTGATCATAGGCTCTTCCACTGGTATAGTTCTTATACACCATTGGCATTCAAATATTTGGCCTTGAGCCTTTCTGGTACAGGTAAATTCAGATGAAGCATTTTAGTCGCATGAAATTGTATAAAATATTGTTTTAATTTTTTACAGCGCTAGATCAATGACGCAGCTGCTGGAGTGCCTTGTTTCTGATACATCATTGAATTCAAATATTTAGCTTTGAGCGTTCCTGATGAAGATAATTTAGAAAATTGAAAATACGTTTCATAATTTCATGCGTTAGAAGCGCTTTTCTGGATTTATCTTCACCAGGAACGCTCAAATCCAAACATTTGAAATCCGAGGATGTATAAGCACCGAAACTGTTGAAGTGCTATATGTCAAAAATACCTATTCTAAGTGTCCAAATTCTTCTAAAGTCAACATTGCCTGAGGGAGTTGAAACCTTAGTTTCTTAATAATTTCAAAATTTATAAACGGACAATTTTAGAATAGTTTGATAAATCATGTCAATACCTAAGTACTGACTACTGAGCTGATGATACCCTCGGGAACTGATAGTCCAACAGCAGAGGTATCAATAAATAAACTCATCATAGATATCAGGACTAACTCTAGTATATACGCCAGACGCGCGTTTCGTCTACAAAAGACTCATTAGTGACGCTCTAATCCAAAAAAGTTAAAAAAGCCAAACATTTGAAATAAAGTACGAAGTTGAACAGCATTGAGGACCAAAATTCCTAAACGTTTTGCCAAATCCAGCTAAGGTAATCTAAGCCTGAGTGAATCAACCCAAAAATTGAAAACAACACGTTTAATAATTGCATGCGTTCGACGCGCTTTTCTAGATTTACCTTCATCAGGAACGCTCAAAGCCAAACATTTGAAATCCGAGGATGTACAAGTTCCGAAACCGTTGAAGCGCTATATGTCAAAAATACCAGAAATTCAAAGATGGATGCAAACATGTTTCAGTTTTGAAACACATTGTAAACTTTAAACAATCGTTGGTTGCAACTGCTTTGAAATAAATAAACATATCCTTCTTTAAATATGACATCCGTCTTGTTGTAGATAATGATAGTACAAACCCGATGACCAGTCGTATGTGGTATGTCAAAACGATAAACTTGTATAAATGAATAAATGAGTAAATCAACATCAGCTTAATTTAATTTCATTTCAAATGATGTTTCGTTGAAATCTTCATTGTAACGGGCATAACTTTCTGTCTTTACAGATAAATATTCTAATAATATATCTATACGAAACTAGATGATTGAAATATTTATTTTTCATGGATATGAACAATTAACATAAACTGAAAACAATTATGGGATAAAAGGACAACGACATTGTCGTAAGGTGTTAAACGGGATAAACATCACCCTGTATAACCCCGATACAGATGAAACCGGACGTTGACGCGTTCGAATCGAACACATTGTGTAACACTGAGTTCAGACAGTAAGAAATTAATGCTTTTAAAGAAAATCCAATATCTATTCTTCGGATATTTTGCTCCAATATATTCTTTGCCATAATACTCATTAGTTACTAAAAGGTTTTTCAAATATGTGGAATTTTTATATACAAACATCAAATAACGCACGACGATATCAATGATAAAACGTGCTTGGTATTTTTTAAATATTCAAAACTTAATGTTTCTTGTACCTCATAGTTTTTATAACATACATTTTTGAAATTTCATAGTTAAAATTTACAAACTTATAACGGTCGTATGTTTGTATTGTGTCTAGAAACAAAAAAATACACGTTTTAAAGTGTCTTTATTTTCATGTTGTGTACGCTTCGTTGTCATTACACCTTTTTATACTGTACGCTTCGTTGACACAATATTGCGTTTGTCAATGAATTTTGTGTGTATTAAATAATGCTTTGATATGATTATAACCAATATGCATGTTTAAAAAATAAATAATTTACCACCATAACATGCAGACAGCAACCCATAATATCCGTTGTATTGTCGAAACACTCTTGGAGGTATTTTGTACATGTAAAAAAAATCCTTATGTATACGAAAGTTGAATTGGTAGAAATACATTAACTCGACAGATGCAAATATGACTAAGCATACAGATACACACGTCCGAATATCTAATTTGATAGCATTTTAGAAAATGTTTACCATACGACAGTCAATGTACGGTTAGAGGTGGGTTAGGTGCCCACTAACATGTTTAATCCCGCCATATTCTGTATGTGCCTGTCTAAAGCCAGGAGCTTGTAATCAGTGGTTATATATATTTTTGTGTTCACTATTTTTTGCAAAAATAAGCCTGTTAGTTTTCTCTTATGAATTGTTTTACATTTGTCATTTCTGTGTTATTTTTTAGCTGACTATGCGGTATGGGCTTTGTTCATTGTTGAAGGCCGTACGGGGACCTATAGTTGTTCATTTTTGTGTCGTCTGGTCTCTTGCGAAGAGTTGTTTCAATACCCCATCTTCTTTTTGATGTAGATGGCAATCAAAAACAATTAATGGATTATAGGCTTTTGGTCTGAATCTCAGAGGCGGGTCCAAGGCGGTCATAGATTACAATATAGTTACATTAAGGCTAGAGAATATGTGTATACAATGAACATGTAACTTATAGCCGTCAATAGTAATACAGTTTCTTTAATGAAGAGATATAAAGATGAAGAGATACTTCTTAATATTAACTAAATTGCTTTCTTCGATTATGTATTTTTTGTTTGTTTAATTTTTAAGGTATAAAGATTATGCTTAGTTTCCTCGAACGTTACAGTCTTTCTACTGTGATGCCAAAATCTACATGATTGGTAATTCTGGTACTTTAAGCACCTTGAAGTCTATACCCACCCATATGCATTTCATTCAAAATTTGACTTATTTCGGAGAAGACCAAAAGGACCATATTTATATTCCCCGGTAAATTATGCAATTGAGCAAAGCATCAATCATCAACCATCAACCTAACCTTAGACATTTGCTTTGTTTCTTTTATCATGTCGTTATAGTGATCAATAAAAAATTGAAACGTTTCACAGTTGATACAATTTCTGGACCCCTTTATTTGTTAATGACACGCGTGCGTAATAGCTGATTGTTGTCTGCTTAACGTTCAAGATAAGCACAAAGTAGCAACACATACTACATGTAGGTCCTGGAAGGACGCCCTCCGGAATTACGTCAGGGAAGTTTGGACTGCCACTGGATGAAATGAGGTATATTGAATAAGGACACAAATGTTGCCTTTCAACACGCCATTTATGGACCTCTCAAAAAGTTTTTCAAGGGTTCGTAAAGTACACGAGACATTGGATCGTATATTCCCATTCGTCCTTTGCCGATATTTTATGTATACTTCTTGATATAAGTCGACCGTATAAGTATTTAGAAAAAGTACGCATACGGCCCAGGCCGTACGCGTACGGTCCAAATACTCATACGGTCTGGAACATAATCACTGACTAATACTTTAGATATACATGATTTATCTCTTAGTTTTAAATAATTCGCTTTGAAATAACTATCAGTTACTACAATTACTCCTTTGTCGATATTTTATGTATATGGATTTTGTGCCTTATACCGACATTTTGAGTTGAGCCAATTGCAACTGTACAGGTTTTTTTATGTTTTTTTTATAAGTTGTGCTGTTACACCAGTGTCCCAGGTTATGGAGAGGGTTGGGGGCTCACATGTTTAATCCTGCCGCATTTTTTTCGTGTCGGTCCTACGTCATGGGCCTGTATAACATAGGTCATATAGATCTGTCATATATTTTTTTTTCTTTGATAAATAATCCATAAGTTATAAATAAATAAAATAACCGTTAGTTTTCTCGTTTTTATTTTTTCACATTTGTTTTATATTGGTGTCTTTTATAGCCTACTATATGGTATAGGTTTTCCTCACTGTTAAATGTTGTACATTGAACTATGATAATTGCTTTATTCACCCACTTCATTTAAACTTTGGTGGAAAGTTGTATCACTGGCCATTACACCACATCTAAAAAGCTTTATATGTAAAAAAAAACAACAAAAAAAAAAAAAAAAAAACACCCATAGATAAAGCAGTTGGAATGCCATCAAAGGTATTCGGCAAAGTAAGTTCAACGAGCTCCTATGTCTGCTTTCGTCTATGCGAATTTGGACCAACATCAGCATTTTGAAGAGCCTCAAATTGCGAAAAGGAAGTCATTAATGTTTTAATGACTGTTCTATACTTTTTGAAACTTTATTTCCTCTGGAATATATTTATTAACTGTTCATTTCATCTGGAATAACGTTGAAAGTCCCAATTTTCAATAGAAACATTCCTATCAGATGTACGCTGGTTAAACACTGCAATTTTGGCTTTAGATGACTGGTGATTTAAGTTCAACTATTTTGACTAATTTAACAGATAAACATTTACAATAAAATACAGAAAAAAAGGGTTGCCGACATCATCTCGAATACCTTGACAAGAAAGTCATTTGTGACGGTTTTTGTCAACGAACTGTACAGTGATTTTTTAAAAACGCACAACGAACGCGACAAATTTAGTGGAACGAACAATACAGTAAGAGAAAACTTATTTACTATGATATTGCGTTTATTCTTAGTTCTAGGGAACATTTGAAGGCACGTAGTAATTCAAAGTATAGTTATTTGTTATTGCTTAAGGTATTTATACGCAAAGGTGTATGCAAGAAAAGATATTCAGCATTGTTTATCTCATTAAACGTATGAAATTGCACCATGTCTGTGCGTTTTGCATCTAGCAGTTTTATCAAACGTTCTATGCAATATCTAAAACTAACAACAATTGTATAATTGAATAAATAAACTAGCATGCACATTGACATATTTATATATACTCAAATAAGTTCTAGAGAGGCATTCCAAATTGTTGTCATCCTAAATATTGTCCTGATTATCGCTTCGAACTCGTCAACGTCCGGTTTCATTTGTATCGGGGTTATACGGGGTGAACATTATAAATCAGTAGTTTAACATTCATTGTCCTCATTTATAGTGACCGGATTTGTTCAACAAGTAATATATCGTGGGTGAAGAGTGTAAATAATTGCAATATAGTAACATTTGAGCCGTAAATTCAAATATAACATCAGATGGTCAAAGTGAGCATGCATAATCTATTCTATAATTCTATATTTAGAAGTTAGTTTGAAAATTTGGACCATGAAGTCATAAAGAATTTAATGATGTCGTCCGAGGGGCATCTGAAGTCGTACTATCTTAAATGTTTATGAAGTATATTTGAAATTATACGCTCCTTACATCACCGTATTGAAAAACAAAAAATATAACATATGTCAACAACTCATCTTGAAGAGTTGTCTAATTGCAATCATACCACATCTTCTTATCTTATACCAGTTACGTTAACATCATAATATGTCGTGTTAAATTATGGACGTACCCACATTTATGTTTACTTTCAGTATTGTAATAGATCCTTACATGATATAATTGCACTTTTCAGATTTCAGATAAGTCTCCTGATATTTAAGATAATAAGTCCAGGAGAAGCATAAAACTGAAATTTTACTACAGAATGAGATTTCAAATAGTCAACTAATATATTCTTTTAAATACAGTATGTCTTTGACTGACATTTTACTAACTATGATTGTCCTACTTTAATTTTGAAAAAAAAAAGATTCAGATTCTTTTTTTTTAAAAGTACATAGCTACAAATGAAACATTATTAACGCTGTTATAGGGCCTAAGTACAACAACAACACAGTCAGACGGTGTTAAAAGGAATACTCATGTCATATTATAATATATAATCTGAAAACTGTTTATTGGCACTGCACAAGATCATGTTTTATTCTGACTGTTAATGAAGTCTTTATAATTAATCCATTACACGTTGAATGCGTACTGTTTAATAATATAGTCTTAGACGCATTATTGATTAATTGGTTGTTATTGACTCTGAATTACTAGTAGCTTTCAGTAACTTCTAGTACTCTCAGATCTGTACTTAGTGTATGGATGCATAAATACCCTGCCACGTCCAGTCTGTGTTTTTGTTTGATATTTTTCTGCTTTTTATCGATCTGATAAACATTTTCAACAGATTTTCATAGTATGTTGTACTGTTATACCACTGTCTCAGGTTAGGGGGCACCATTAAACTAGTTTATCTCTGAAACATTCTGTCCCAAGTCAGGAACCTGTTATTCAGTAGTTGTCGTTTGTTTCTGTATATCATATTTCTTTCGTTAATTATTTTGTACGCATATCAGGCCGTTAGTTTTGTCTAATTTGTTGAACATTTATCATTTCAGTTGCCTTCTTAACTCCTATGTCATTTGCAATTGATCTCTGGTGGAGAGTTGTCATATTAGTGTCCTACCACGTCTTCTTATTTTATTGTTTTATTTCTGATATGTATATTATAGTCACCAACATTTTTTAAAAACAAATAATTAATATTTTAAACAGTAATGTACGTAGTATGACTAGTACTGATATGCCGTTAACTTGCACTTAGTTTTAAACTGTATGATGAGATTAACAATTTAATTTAATTGTTTGTATTTCTTTGTTTGTTCGTGTGTTTGTCTTTTGTTAAACGTGTGTTGTTATGTCGTTACTCTAAGAAAGGACAGCAAACAAACCCAGTTTCATTGTTTGGCATCACACTTTTCAAGACATTTTTTGATTAAATGTCAAGAACTTTAATGGTTCATTTGAAAAAAAGGTGAGCAGCCAAACCCAGATTCAATGTTTGCATTGGTATCACACATTTTAAGGAATGTGTAGAACAAATGTCAAGAACAAATCTATTTCTTATTTACTTTGGTGGTTCATCTGAAACCAATGAGAGCAATCAAACACAGTTTTAGTGGTAAATGTCACACTTTTAAGGAATTATTCGTAAAAAAGTCAAGACCAAATCAATTATGAGATGTAAGTTATTATTAACGCTAGCATTGTCCTTGAACGTGTGAAAAGAAGACCTGTTTAATACAGGGACTTTTACATGTGACAACGCTTGAAGGAAGTAATGAGGGACAGCTTTTTTATCGACCGCTTGCGATATAAATCTTACCAAAATCTTATCTTGAGGTCAATAAATCTTAACATTAAAAATCCAGCTGGATGAAGGGAATTTATGCAAAGTTGACATTAGATGGATTTGGGTAATTTTTTTCAGTCCTCATTGATCATAGGCTCTTCCACTGGTATAGTTCTTATACACCATTGGCATTCAAATATTTGGCCTTGAGCCTTTCTGGTACAGGTAAATTCAGATGAAGCATTTTATTCTCATGAAATTGTATAAAATATTGTTTTAATTTTTTACAGCGCTTTATCAATGACTCAGCTGGTGGAGTGCCTTGTTTCTTATACATCATTGAATTCAAATATTAAGCTTTGAGCGTTCCTGATGAAGATAATTTAGAAAATTGAAAATACGTTTCATAATTTCATGCGTTAGAAGCGCTTTTCTGGATTTATCTTCACCAGGAACGCTCAAATCCAAAGATTTGAAATCCGAGGATGTATAAGCACCGAAACTGTTGAAGTGCTATATGTAAAAAAATACCTATTCTAAATATCCAAATTCTTCTAAAGTCAACTTTGCCTGAGGGAGTTGAAACCTTAGTTTCTTAATAATTTCAAAATTTGTAAACGGACAATTTTAGAACAGTTTGATAAATCATGTCAATACCGAAGTACTGACTACTGAGCTAATGATACCCTCGGGACTGATAGTCCAACAGCAGAGGTATCAATAAATAAACTCATCATAGATATCAGGACTAACTCTTGTATATACGCCAGACGCGCGTTTCGTCTACAAAAGACTCATCAGTGACGCTCTAATCCAAAAAAGTTAAAAAGGCCAAACATTTGAAATAAAGTACGAAGTTGAACAGCATTGAGGACCAAAATTCCTAAACGTTTTGCCAAATCCAGCTAAGGTAATCTAAGCCTGAGTGAATCAACCCAAAAATTGAAAACAACACGTTTAATAATTGCATGCGTTCGACGCGCTTTTCTAGATTTACCTTCATCAGGAACGCTCAAAGCCTAACATTTGAAATCCGAGGATGTACAAGTACCGAAACCGTTGAAGCGCTATATGGCAAAAATACCAGAAATTCAAAGACGGATGCAAACATGTTTCAGTTTTGAAACACATTGTAAACTTTAAACAATAGTTGGTTGCAACTGCTTTGAAATAAATAAACATATCCTGCTTTAAATATGACATCCGTCTTGTTGTAGATAATGATAGTACAAACCTGATGACCAGTCGTTTGTGGTATGTCAAAACGATAAACTTGTATAAATGAATAAATGAGTAAATCAACATCAGCTTAATTTAATTTCGTTTCAAATGATGTCTCGTTGAAATCTTCATTGTAACGGACATAACTTTCTATCTTTACAGATAAATATTCTAATAATCTATCTATACCAAACTAGATGAATGAAATATTTATTTTTCATGGATATGAACAATTAACATAAACTGAAAACAATTGCAGGATAAAAGGACAACGACATTGTCGTAAGGTGTTAAACGGGATAAACATTATAAATCAGTAGTTTAACATTCATTGTCCCCATTTATAGTGACCGGATTTGTTCAACAAGTAATATATCGTGGGTGAAGAGTGTACATAATTGCAATATAGTAACATTTGAGCCGTAAATTCAAATATAACATCAGATGGTCAAAGTGAGCATGCATAATCTATTCTATAATTCTATATTTAGAAGTTAGTTTGAAAATTGGGACCTTTAAGTCATAAAGAATTTAATGATGGCGTCCGAGGGGCATATGAAGTCGTACTATCTTAAATGTTTATGAAGTATATTTGAAATTATACGCTCCTTGCGTCACCGTATTGAAAAACTAAAAATATAACATATGTCAACAACTCATCTTGAAGAGTTGTCTAATTGCAATCATACCACATCTTCTTATCTTATACCAGTTACGTTAACATCATACTATGTCGTGTTAAATTATGGACGTACCCACATTTATGTTTTAGGTATATTGATACTTTCAGTATTGTAATAGATCTTTACATGATATAAATGCACTTTATGTATATTGATACTTTCAGTATTGTAACAGATCTTTACATGATATAAATGCACTTTTCGGATTTCAGATAAGTCTCGTGATATTTAAGATAATAAGTCCAGGAGAAGCATAAAACTGAAATTTTACTACAGAATGAGATTTCAAATAGTCAACTAATATATTCTTTTAAATACAGTATGTCTTTGACTGACATTTTACTAACTATCGATTGTCTTTCTTTAATTTTGAAAAAATAAGATCGTGATTCTTTTTTTTTTAAGTACGTAGCTACAAATGAAACATTATGTATTGCTTCTTATAGGGCCTAAGTACAACAACAACATAGTCAGAAGCTGTTAAAATGAATACACATGTCATATTCAGGTCGTTCTGATTTCCCACATTATTTGTAATTTTTTTATTAAAATCGTCACATGGTGATTTCAATCATCTTAGATAAACATATGTTACCTCTTAATTATGAGCAATTTTGATTAATAAGAAAGAAAGTGGTGGGTTTAGAGAGATAATAATTACAAGATAGTTACATGTGAGTCGGAATCATGTGGTATATAATTTCCGATGACCATATAAGTTTATCGAGTGAGAATTGATCAAAGTTATTCATGTCATGTTTATGTGACGTAAAAAAAATCCAGTGATAATATGTTATATGGTCAGCTTCTGTCGCTTACGGATCAATAGAGAGTATAAGTAGTTATCAAAGGTACCAGGATTATAATTTAATACGCCAGACGCGCGTTTCGTCTACATAAGACTCATCAGTGACTCTCAGATCGAAACTCAGGATTTTCTTACCCTAGGAGTAGATTACCTTAGCCGTATTTGACACAACTTTTTGGAATTTCGGGTCCTCAATGCTCTTCAACTTTGTATTTGTTGGGCTTTTTCACTGTTTTGATCTGAGCGTCACTGATGAGTCTTATGTAGACGAAACGCGCGTCTGGGGTAATAAATTATAATCCTAGGACGTTTGATAACTATTTACACCACTGGGTCGATGCCACTGCTGATGGCCGTTTTGTCCCAGAGGGTATCACCAGCCCAGTAGTCAGCACTGAAGGATTTTTTTACCCCAGGAGTTGATTATCTTAGCCGTATTTGGCACAACGTTTTGGAATTCTGGGTCCTCAATGCTCTTCAACCTTGTATTTGTTTGGCTTTTTAACTGTTTTGATCCCCATTAACATAATCATTTTTTAATCGATCTCATTTTAATTCAAAAGTGAAAGAGTAGTAAGAAGCTACAACATAAACAAATACTGCGGTTTCTGAATAGAAAATATCAAGAGATGAAAGGAAAAAACATATTTCGCAAATTTATGCAACAACGAAGACAATTTTCCCCCATTTGTTTACACAAAGTTTTGATAACAGAGAACTTCAAATTGATTAACTAAGTCTGCTAGAAAAAAAAAACAACACCATGCTGTTCATTTCAAGGCCAAATGAGTAATGCATTCTGTTCATTCCAAGTCCACAGGAGTGATGCATTCTGTTCATTCCAAGTCCACAGGAGTGACGCATGCTGTTCATTCCAAGTCCACAGGAGTGATGCATGCTGTTCATTCCAAGTCCACAGGAGTGATGCATTCTATTCATTTCAAGTCCACAGGAGTGATGCATGCTGTTCATTCCAAGTCCACAGGAGTGACGCATGCTGTTCATTCCAAGTTCACAGGAGTGATAAAGTTAAAAATGAATGGCTCAAAAGAATGAAAGTATATTTCTCTAGACTAAGAAGGACAATTTTTGTTAAATAATGTGATGCATGCTGTTCATTCCAAGTCCACAGGAGTGATGCATTCTGTTCATTTCAAGTCCACAGGAGTGATGCATGCTGTTCATTCCAAGTCCACAGGAGTGACGCATGCTGTTCATTCCAAGTTCACAGGAGTGATAAAGTTAAAAATGAATGGCTCAAAAGAATGAAAGTATATTTCTCTAGAGTAAGAAGGACAATTTTTGTTAAATAATGTGATGCATGCTGTTCATTCCAAGTCCACAGGAGTGATGCATGCTGTTCATTCCAAGTCCACAGGAGTGACGCATGCTGTTCATTCCAAGTTCACAGGAGTGATAAAGTTAAAAATGAATGGCTCAAAAGAATGAAAGTATATTTCTCTAGACTAAGAAGGACAATTTTTGTTAAATAATGTGATGCATGCTGTTTATTCCAAGTCATCAGGAGTGATTTGATCACATAAAAAAACATATTTTTTTTTTAAAGATTATACGACCCCTTGGATATTATTTTCATTATTTCTGATAAAATCATAGACGAATCTCTCATTATCTAAAACACTATCAGATGGACTGATTCATTGTGAGAAAATGGACTATCTATAAGGTTATGTTCATTTAAAGTAGCATATCTTCTAGAAGATTAGAGAAGCGACACTCCAAGATATCAATGACATTGAATGACCAACTCTAATACAATATCAAGACAACTATTTTCAAATAAGGGTCCTTTAGATTATTCCTAGTTAATGTATAACTAGATTAAATGTTTAGATGTTTCACCTTTAACAGCGAAAACGCGCTCTTTTTTTCAATAAAAACGATTACTCAAGTTAAAAACGAATGGCTCAAAACAATGAAAGTTAATTTCTCTAGAGTAAAGAGGACATTTTTTGTTATATAATACACATTAACTAAAATTTATTTATTTTCGAGTGGAATAAACATTTATCATAACTATCTACTTGATTATTTCAAAATTATTTATAGATCATTTAATTTGTATTTTAGAGGTCTAACAACTGTACATTATGCATGTTATGTTTAATGATTTTTTGTGTTTACTTTTCTATCAGGTGAACTCAGTTCAAGTAATAAAGAATTGACTGAATTAATTTGATCAGGAATACTCAAAAGTCTGATTATTGTGGATGAATGCATACATCTTTCAGTTTATAGTCGCATTGTAAACTTTGCAAATAGCTGCAGTCAGAAAATAGAATATATTTTTTAACTTTTTTGTAAACTTTAAACAATAGCTGCAGTCAGAAAATAGAATATTTTTTCTAACTGTTTTGGATTCGAGCGTCACTGATGAGTCTTTTGTAGACGAAACGCGCGTCTGGCGTATATATTAAATTTAGCCCTGGTATCTATGATGAGTTTATTGATAAAAGCTACATGAAATTAGATGTAGATGAATGGACCATTTTATGTGATATGACCAACTAACAGATATTAAAACAATTGTAGGATAAGAGGACAACGACACGATATTGTCGATTGGTGTTAAAAGGGACAAATTACTGGTCGTTTTGATTATAAATACATATATTAACATCTTCACATGGCGCTTTAAATCTTCTTACTTTAACATCTTTTGCATTCTTGAACATTGACCGTATTTGTTAAATAATTAGATAACTCGTGGGTGAAGGGTGTAAATATTTACAAGATATTGGCATTTCAGCCGGTAAAGCAATTATTTAATGTTAGATGGTCATAAGTAAACAACCATAATATATCCTATAATTCTATAATCAGAAGTTAGTTTGAAAATTGGGAGAATGACAATTTAATGATGGCGATCTAAGGACCTGTGAAGACTTATTTCCTAAAATGTTGATGGAGTATATTTGAAATTATTAGCTCTCTTTGTTAATGAAATCGCTGTATTAAGAAGGAAAAATAATGCAAATCTTAAAAACACATCTTGGGAAGTTGGTCTCATTGGAAATCATAAAACATATTTTTATTTTAATAGTAGGTACCTTAATACTATAATCAAGCGTGTATAATAGCTGACGTACCAACATTTATTATTATATGCATATTGATACTTTAAAATATCAATATTGTTATAGTATTTTAAACGGTAAAACTGCACTTGCAATTGTACAGAGTTCAGAATGAGGAAATGGAATGTAAATGCATACAGATTTCACGTTTAGAATATATTCTAAAATAACAGAAAGAATAATACAAATATATAATGCAACAAAATAATCGTTTAAATCAAGTCGATTTGATTAAACTTCTATCAAAATAAAACAATAAAAATACCAATTAAACGCCATTACCATAAACTCAAGTAACGTTGTTTAGAGCAAAACAGGAAAAATCATGATGTAATTTCAAATTAAATGAAGTTTTTCGTTTAGAACTTTTCAGATTTCAGATATTTGAAATAATAAGTTCAGGAAAATCCTGAAACTGATAGTTTTACGACAAAGCGACATTTAAAACTTTCAACTTATATGTTCTTTTAAATACAGGTGGTTTTTGACTGAAATTTTGATATGATTGTCCTACTTCTATTTCTTAACAAACAAAAAAAAAAAGAATTCAAATCTCTTTAAAGTACACAGCTAAAAATACTATATATCGCTTCTTATAGGGCTAAAGTACAACAACATAGTCAGTAGGATTTTAAGGAATAGACATGCCATGTTCAGGTCGATTAGTTTTCACACATTATTTGTAAATATTTATATTAAAATCGTCACATGGTGCTTTCAATCTTCTTAGATAAACATATTTTGGCCTCTTAATTACGAGAGGATTGGTTAAATGAGAAAATAAGTCAAGGGTTTAGAGAGTAAATAATTACTAGATGTTGACATGTGAGCCGGAATCGTGTGGTATACAATGTCAGATGCGCATAAGGGTGCATGTTAAATATATGATAGATAGATATAAGAAGATGTGTTATGAGTTTCCATGATAACTCTTCATTCAAGTCACAATTTGTAAAAGTAAACAATTAAAGTTCAAAGTAAAGAAAACCAAAAAGTTTAAACGGTTGAAAAGTAAGTTAACTTTTGGTTATATCGATTTGACTTGTTTCGGTACTTATAATAACCATGCTATTGAACTATGTTAATTTTTATGTATTCTTGTGTTTTTTTGCCAATGTGCTTTGTCTATATGCCTTTTGGAATTTTTTGACATATTTGTTTATTTTATAGTGATCAAGATTATACCACAATGTTGACCAATGTACCCCATTTGATTACATTTTTACCTGTTATATCTGTTCATTTTGTTCACACATTGTTGTCTACATAATTGAATAACGCGACTGTCATACAAACTTGAGATATAACTAGCTATAAAAACAGGTTTAATCCACCATTTTCTACTGTACCATTTCAGGAATATGACAGTTGTTATCTATTCCTTTATGTGATTGAGCTCTTGATTTTGCCATTGAGAAGGTACTTTTCCGTTTTGAATTTTCCTCTGAGTTTCATATTTCGGTATTAAACTTTTTATTGACTTTCTTTTTCAAACTACCAATTACTTAACTCTACACTTTGTCCTTCTTTGTAAGCTTAATTATTTGAATATCAAATTTTCTATTTGATTTTCTGAGCAATTTATAATTGTGTTCAAATGAATATGTAAATTTAAATTTCAACTGACTCATCGTGCATATATGTGAGGGATTTAAATATATCAAACGCAACGTTCATTTGGGTCAAGTTGTGAAACATAACTTCACATAAGTGGCCTTGTGTAGGTTTTTGTTCTTAACACGGGTAGTGTTTTCTTTGACATATTCACCGTTTCCATTCTTAATTCTATGATACCATAGCTACTTATTATAGCTGTACCTAAAACAATGTAGATGAATGAACTATCTAATGTGATATTTACAATTAACAGATACTGAAAACAATTTTATATCAATGGTCAGTAGGTGTTAAAAGAAATAAACATGGCATGTACAGCTCGTGAATCATGGACGAAGAGTGTAAATAATTTCATTTCAAGATAGTGAAATTTAGGCCGGAAATTCGATAAAATTCATTTAAATGCTCGAAGATTAACATGCCAAATTAATAATAGAGAATGATTCTATAATTTCTCAAAATGGTGATGTATTATTTGTGGTATTAATAGTTCCTAATGTTATTGAAAAAAAATTAAAACATATCTTAGCAGCTGATACACGTTTACGCCACAAAGTAGAATAAGATTTTATAATACTAGACAAACCTTTAACGTAAATTTGATGTAAATAGACGTAGGGTGGATACCATAAACAAGACTTGGTCGAAAACAGCAAAGAGTGCAATAAAGAATTTATGAATGTTAAAAAAAAAAACAAGACTTGGTCGACGATTGCTATTTGATTTTAATTTCTGAGACAAAATGTTAAAGTACTTATATTACAAATAACTTTTTTGTCCAGAATTTGATCATAAAAACGAGTATATTAAGAAAATGGTTGTATTGTCGCCTATATAAGAATAATTACTATTAGTTTTCCATTGCTGAAAATAGCAACAAAATCGCTATCAATCAGAGTTCAGTTACATAACAATAGTTAAAAATTTTAGATTTCCATTCGTCAGATGTGTTTAAGCATTTAATTTAGCCATGTGGGCTTAACTTGGAAGTTGGTATTTCTGTTATTTGTCTTTTTAGTACTTTCGAATGTTATCACCAAAAGTAGATGCATTTAACAAGACAAAAACATTGTTCTACAGTAAGAAAAGTGATAAGCCTTCTTGTTAAGACAAATGGATCGACACATGTACTGATATACAACTTTCTTCAAGGAATACAATATAAGCTATATTCAAACACAATACTCCAGTTAATTGTATTTTTAACCCTTTGCAATAATGTATTCAATTGGAAACACCAGACCTCAAGTCGCTACAAATACTTGTTACTGACAAATACATTTGGTTGTGTGAGGCCCTTTTTTTGGTATTTTCCAAAACCTAAGCCATAAAAATAAAAGCTATATGGTTTAGTTTGTAATTTTTATTAAGTAAGACAATAATTTGGTAAACAAGAAGCATTTAAATTGATAAAGTTGTCAATCAATAGAAAAAAAGCTCAAATGAGGCTTAATTTAGATAGAATTTATACTTTCCTGTGTACAGAAGTTTTCATATTCATGGCAGTCCATGCCGAAAATATATTTATAGTGTTTCATTTTGTAGTTTCTAATTTTATTGTTTTATATTAAATAGTCTTCTTTCTTTCGATAGTCCTTGAAATCCAAATTGATTACACTCAGCTTTTAATACTTCAGTATAATATTACATTTTATGAGGATATATGATAGATAATTTGGGAAAGGTGGTGGTTATATTCTTTTTTTTTAAAGTGTTTCTCTTTTGTTGTTCTGAGGACTTTTTAAAGTTTTTTCTTAGTTGGTTACGTCATGTTTTTAATTATTTATTTTCAAAAATGAACAGTGACCTTTATTATTTACAACCTTTTACGTTAGTTTTTTTTTATGATTTTTGTCTTACATTCGATCATTCCACATCTTAATACTTTTTTCTGTTCGGTATTCCAAAATACTTCGTTCAGATATGTTGGTATTTTCAATTAATGTCGAAAAGTATGAGATATTAGATATGTCAAAATATGCATATGGTGCTATAACATGTGAACCGTGTATGCTATCCATGTTTATGTTATAACAATAGTGTCCTCAATAAACATTGTGATATTGTCTGGGTATATTTTAAAATGTTCCTCGTTGTATATTGCAATATTATTCTTTCTACATGTTGCAATATAACACTCTTTTCAATTTGTGTTGTTACTCAGGCTACGTATTTTTCAAAGAACTGCACATACTTGAAACAGGTTAACTGAACGTTAAACATCAACTATTTTTAAAACTTATTATCATTATTTGTTATGTATGTTTACACTAAGGGTGTTTACTTGTTCTGTGTGTTAAATTGAGCGAGGAAGAAACATCGTATTATCATTTATTATGTTTTTTTGTGTTTCTTTGTTGTATTGCCGTGATTATTTCTTTGCAATTTTTTTATCTGTACTTTTTGCTTATTATATTTATATAAAAAGTTGACAACCATAACCTATGTATGTTTAATTATCAGTTTTTTTTTTAACTGAACGATTTATTTACAGAAATGTCAAGAATAAATATATTTTAAAAGATAACACTCTTTTCAATTTGTGTTGTTTCTCTGACTATGTATTTTTCAAAGAACTGCACATACTTGAAACAGGTTTATTGAACGTTAAACATCAACTATTTTTAAAACTTATTATCATTATTTGTTATGTATGTTTACACTAAGGGTGTTTACTTGTTCTGTGTGTTAAATTGAGAGAGGAAGAAACATCATATTATGTTTTTTTGTGTTTCTTTGTTGTATTGCCGTGTCTGTACTTTTTGCTTATTATATTTATATAAGAAGTTGACAACCATAACCTATGTATGTTTAATTATCAGTTTTTTTTTTAACCGAACGATTTATTTACAGAAATGTCAAGAATAAATCTATTTCTAAAGATGAGTTATATGTATCGCTGTCATTTTCATTAATTTTGCGAAAAGTAGGCGTTTTTGACTACATTAAACACTATAAAAAGACAGCACCTGAGGAAAATAATACATAAAGACTTTTGATTACGACTTCGTGTATATTGAATTGATGGAAAAGTCTAAAATGCTACTCAAAGCTTTAACCTCTCGTGATATCAAACTTGCCAAAATTTTAATTGAAGGTGGAATAAATCTATGCATTAAAAACTGCGCTGGACAAACACCACTTATGATAGCCTGTTTAATGAATGTTGATGTAAACAAGAAGATCCTAATTATAAACTGTCTGCTCGGAAACGGAGTCGATATCAACGCGACTGATGGTTCGGGTAGGAATGCTATGATGTACGCTATCCACTCTAAGTCTAAAGGAGTTATCGATTTACTAAACAAACATGGTCTTTCGTAGCTTATAAATGCTTTTGAATTCATTTTCGTTATTATCTTGTAAAAGCAAAAACAAAATTTCGCAATACCAAACAAAAAAAGGGCGAAAGATACTAGAGGAACAGTCAATTATCCATTACCAGGGATATACTGATATAGCTCGAACAAGTGAAACACGTCGAACTTAATATAATGCTTCCTACTTGACAACTTTTATGACGAAGTTCATCCTAAGTCGTGTATTTTCAAGAGGATCGTAGAATCGACACTGTGATATTGCTGATCTTGATATATCAAAATGTTGCAATAAGAAGCTTTATTAATATTCGTGATAAAAATGTTTTCAAGGATAAAAACTATTGACATTGGAAGTTTTAGTATATTTTTTTCAGAATAAAGTATTTGTCTTTGTTAAAAAAACAACTTTTTTGTGTAACAGATATTAAAAAAACATTTAGCCTTACTTGGTTATTTATAGAATATTTATTATATATCACTTCATTTATTTATTTTGTATCTGCTATTTAGATGTACACGCCTATAAAATATTTGATCAATATATTGTTTTGCGTTTACTTTTCTGTTCATGAGAACATAAGCACAATATGTAGAATTGATTGCACTATTCTACAAGAAACGTTTGAAAACTCAAAGATGTATGCCTACACTTCCACATCGAAAAAAGAATTTCAACTATCGACTATTCCTAAACAACAGATATATGTTTTGCTGTTTCACGTTTCACAGATGTTTTCTTTGGTTGTTTTTGTTTGAACTAGACCTGTCTTATTGACGTTTACCCCTTCCTTTTTCATAAAAACTTTTGCGTCAGTGTAATTTTTAGTTTTTGATCGCAGGAAAGATTTTGGGAGTTTCCCGACAGAAATTACTTAGCACAACATTCATAACGGGGTTTGAAAGCATTTAATGAATGGCTGTTATTTATTTTATTATCCGATTTGATTAGATTCGTCGTTGCATCCAATGTTTTGTTGTGCTGTGGTCATATATTTGTATTCTTATCTTTCAATTTTATTTAGGAGATTTGTCTGCATGCCATTCTTATTTTTCCTTGTTGACATGTTTGTTTTATAATGTTACAAATTATCATACAATTTGACTGCTGTACCCCAAAGTTTGACATTTTTATTCATTATGTCTGTTTGGTTTATTTTTGTATTCTGTTCAATATAATAGAATTTTAGTTGACTTTCTTTTAAGTGAGATATATAGTTAGCTATACAACAAGGTTTATTTCGCCATTTTCTATATAAATAACTGCTTATTCAAAAGTCAGGGATATGAAAGGTGTTTTATATTCGTTTGATGTGTTTCAGCTTTTGGTTTGACATTTGATCAGGGTTATTCCGTTTAGAATTTTCTTTGGAGTCGGTATTTTTGTTAATTTACTTTTCACCAAATAGATCATGGCGTTTTTTAGCTTCTCTTCGACTTAAAAGTTTTAAAATTTCCCTCGGTATCTTCTGCTCTTCCGTCCCCAGCAAATATGTAATTTTAATTTTCGATTCAGTTTTCTTAACAGTTCATCTAAGTATTAGATAAAAATGTAGCTTATGTATCTGAATTCCAACATTTACTGTTATTTTAAGTTAACACATTATATGTGAGTATTCTCAGTTTAACCACAAAATTAAATTTACAACGAATTATTGTTTATTCTTTAGTTTTCTATTTTGTGTCGTGTGTGCTGTTGTTTGTTTGTCTTTTTCATTTTTAGCCATGGCGTTGTCAGTTTGTTTTAGATTTATGAGTTTGACTGTCCCTTTGTTATCTTTCGTCCCTCTTTTTTAACGTTTATTGAACCCTTTTAAAATGACTGTATTCGTTGATTAAGCAAATAACAGCAGGTTTGGAGTGTAAATGATTACAAGATAATGACATTTTGTTGCATGCTGTTTCACTAAAAGCTTCAATGAATAATTTCAAATATAAGTGATTTTATATAGATGTAAAATATCAGATTTCAACATAAAAGGTCATAATGAAGAAAAATCACCTTATATGGTTTAGTGTCCATTTACATATTGTTGTCTGTTAATACGCATATTTGAACTTTAGGTTGAGGTAGACGATTAATGTAGATTCATTTATTTTCCTTGTTACCAATTTGCGATGGTTGAGGAAACTTTAGACGGTCATGGATAATTTATTTCGTAGTTTTACTGAAGTGAATACACAAGCCTATAGACATTTTGTCATTCGTTGTACATTTAATTTTGTGGTTGATTTGTAGGACCGAAAATTGGTACCACACCATGATAATGCTTCTACAGTATATATTGATGTTCGAGTCAATATGTACGATGTGTAGCCTTTAGCACGGAAAACAGCATTTGAATATTTGGTATACATGAATATTGTTTGGTATGCTTATCTAACTATTGTCTAAAAAAATAATGTGTTTAAAACAAATGAATAGTACATAAAATATTCATTTTAGCTAAAATAGTTTAGAAGCCATGTCATACGCTTTTTTTTTTATTAAAACAATTGCCTCCGAACATTCATTTAATGAACATAAAATCGGTTGCGATGCGTTAACCTATAGTAAACATATATGGTAGACACGCTTGAACAATGTTACGGCTCAAATAACATTGTTAATCTTAGAAAATGACAATACTATCAAATACTTGATTCTAGATTATCTATTTACTTTGCAATTTACATTCTATAAGTAAACATTATTTTCTAACGTAGAAATGAAGAAATAAAAAAACAATATTTAAAGTATGGTCACAAGCAGAAGATACATAGTTCCCAATTTTGATTCTATGAATTTTAAAATAAATGTTAAAACAGTTTCACGTGCAAATGTGTACTCCTTATGGTGTATCTAATAGCATATTTACCTGACGATATCAGGATATTGGTATTTAGTCAAATCTTAACCGGAATTTGTGACACAATTAGAATTCTAAAATTTATAAAATGTCGAAATATTTAGGCTTGAAATAAATATACTTTTGGATGATTTATTGCAAGCACACGAGGTGTATAGTGTCTTATGCAATTACATTGATTTTGTTTGTAATGTTTAACAACCATATTATATCAGTGTGTAAACACGTTAATTAGAATTATGAGCTTTGAAAGTCAAGTAGTTCGAGCATTTTTCTGAGTAAGTGTTAAAAAATTTCAAACAAATATTCTATACTGTGGTTAGCATTCATTAGTCGTCAGTATCTATAGATTAACAAATTGTGGTTATATTGATAATTTAGAATCTTCCTTGCAGGTGGCGCACAAATTCGCAGCTAAATAATTCGATTGATGTGTCATTTGTATACAAGAGTTATATCCCTTTAAACTATGAGTCTATGTTCAATTTCATAAAGTCAATATGTTGATTGTCTACCTTGAATAAGGTTATAATTTTATCTTATACATGTAGTTTTTTTGTATTGAATTTAAAATCGTTACAAAATATCTAATGTACTAGATCCTCGTATTTTTCATTAGTTTATCAAAGACATTTATGTATATCTATAATTACTTGTATTTGTTTTGAAATGTTTAAAATTAATATATACCAATATAAATATAAAGTATGTTTTTGTTATCTGTAAGTATTCATACCGTAATAAAACGTCAAAAATAAGCAAAGTCAAATATACCTTCATCATCACTAACTATCTTAGAACGATGAGACAAACTACCTTAAATCACAGATCACAGGCACTCGTTACAAAATAAAAAGTTCCTTTATTATACTATAATATACCATTAATGTATATAGGGGGAAAAATTATGAAACAAGTGACTATGTCCAAGTGACTATGTCACAGAAAAAGCATCTTCCAAGTATTCATACAATTGCTCTCTATTAAAGCCATATCCTGAAAATTATTGAAAAAAAACCCCACTTTTTTCTACTTTTAATTTGAGGTACAATATGCCGGTGAAAAACATTAATTTTGCTGTCAAGAATACACTGTTTCAAGTTGTAGTATGCATCAAAGACTGTCTAACAGCATTCGTCCTTCTACTCATAAAGGCATTTGTTTCTAAGATCAATAGGGTGTATACCATTATGCCAGAACTCAAATGAAGCTAATGTACAGTAACTTATCTGCTTTACTCGATCCCTTCAGACAAATACATAAAAGAAGTGTAATAACGCCTAACACAAACACACATACGCACAAACACAAAACAGTACACCAAAGCCACCATTTTATTCAAGAAGCTTCTAATTGATGCCGAATACTAGAGTGTAAAATTGTAATTGGGACTACCAAAAACAATTAGAACTTTTCTGAAAAAGACTATCAATGAAAACAGAATTATATCATCTTCCCATAATGATTGAATGTTAGGAAAATTAACCAGAGTTATCTTTCTTTAATCACAGAGAGGGGGAAAGCAAACATTTTTTTAATTTAAGCCTAATTAACATTAAAACAATTTTCCACTAACAAATAAAGTTACCTTATTGAAATATAAGGACTTTGTTAGCTACATCTATTAATTTATTGGATATTATGAATTTTTATGACAATAGAGAAACATGCTATATCTAACATACAAACTTCTTTGCACAAAACTGTTGTTGAGATCTTTTAAAAATGTATGTCTGACACCTTTCAGATTCATTATTACTAGTTTAATATGACGTGCATGGTAAAAATGTTCAATAACTTCATTCTTGTATAATTTGTTATTCCATTGATTAAAGAACATAACAGGAGAGTGAATTAATAATTTTACTTCAATTGTAACGATCTAGATGTTGACCTTGGTGTTATTTGCATTGTCTGCGTTCACGCACCGTGAATGTAAGGGACTTTATTTGAATTGTAAATCAATAATGTTTAACCTTGATATCTAAATGCTGGATTAAACACAAATTACGTGATTTGTTGAAACATATTACAAGTGACTATGTCCAAGTGATTATGTCCAAGTGACTATGTCACAGAAAAAGCATCTTCCAAGTATTCATAAAATTGCTCTCTATTAAAGCCATATCCTCGAAATTATTGAAAAAAAACCCCACTTTTTTCTACTTTTAATTTGAGGTACAATATGCCGGTGAAAAACATTAATTTTGCTGTCAACAATACACTGTTTCAAGTTGTGGTATGCATCAAAAACTGTCTAACAGCATTCGTCCTTCTACTCATAAAGGCATTTGTTTCTAAGATCAATATGGTGTATACCATTATGCCAGAACTCAAATGAAGCTAATGTACAGTACCTTATCTGCTTTACTCGATCCCTTCAGACAAATACATAAAAGAAGTGTAATAATGCCTAACACAAACACACATACGCACAAACACAAAACAGTACACCAAAGCCACCATTTTATTCAAGAAGCTTCTAATTGATGCCGAATACTAGAGTGTAAAATTGTAATTGGGACTACCAAAAACAATTAGAACTTTTCTGAAAAAGACTATCAATGAAAACAGAACTATATCATCTTCCCATAATGATTGAATGTTAGGAAAATTAACCAGAGTTATCTTACTTTAATCACAGAGAGGGGAAAGCAAACAATTTTTTAATTTAAGCCTAATTAACATTTAAAACAAATTTCCACTAACAAATAAAGTTACCTTATTGAAATATAAGGACTTTGTTAGCTACATCTATTAATTTATTGGATATTATGAATTTTTATGACAATAGAGAAACATGTTATATCTAACATACAAACTTCTTTGCACAAAACTGTTGTTGAGATCTTTTAAAAATGTATGTCTGACACCTTTCAGATTCATTATTACTAGTTGAATATGACGTGCATGGTGAAAAGTTCAATAACTTCATTCTTGTATAATTTGTTATTCCATTGATTAAAGAACATAAAAGACGAGTGAATTTACAATTTTACTTCAATTGTAACGATCTAGATGTTGACTTTGGTGTTATTTGCATTGTCTGCGTTCACGCACCGTGAATGTAAGGGACTTTATTTGAATTGTAAAACAACAATGTTTAACCTTGATATCTAAATGCTGGATTAAACACAAATTACGTGATTTGTTGAAACATATTACGAGTGACTATGTCCAAGTGACTATGTCACAGAAAAAGCATCTTCCAAGTATTCATAAAATTGCTCTCTATTAAAGCCATATCCTCGAAATTAGTGAAAAAAAACCCACTTGTTTTTACTTTTAATTTGAGGTACAATATGCCGGTGAAAAACATTAATTGTGCTGTCAAGAATACACTGTTTCAAGTTGTGGTATGCATCAAAAACTGTCTAACAGCATTCGTCCTTCTACTCATAAAGGCATTTGTTTCTAAGATCAATATGGTGTATACCATTATGCCAGAACTCAAATGAAGCTAATGTACAGTACCTTATCTGCTTTACTCGATCCCTTCAGACAAATACATAAAAGAAGTGTAATAACTAGTTTAATATGACGTGCATGGTAAAAAGTTCAATAACTTCATTCTTGTATAATTTGTTATTCCATTGATTAAAGAACATAACAGGAGAGTGAATTTATAATTTTACTTCAATTGTAACGATCTAGATGTTGACCTTGGTGTTATTTGCATTGTCTGCGTTCACGCACCGTGAATGTAAGGGACTTTATTTGAATTGTAAAACAATAATGTTTAACCTTGATATCTAAATGCTGGATTAAACATAAATTACGTGATTTGTTGAAACATATTTAAACACGACTTTGAATAGTAGGTAGTTGGCTTCTTAGAACATAAAATGACCGATGGGTATTGGTAGAAAGGACGTTTCTTAATCTTTAAATGATAGACATAGTGTTTTTCCGTCTATTATTGTCAATGAGACAAGTCCTCACCTTAGACCAGATGAAAAAGAAGTATTATATAGTTTTGGGTCGCCATTTGACTTTCAAAAATGAACAATTCTCCTACCGCACATTCAGCTATAAAAGGCCCCGAAATGACAAATGTAAAAACCAATCTAAGCGAAAATACTAACGGCCTTATTTATGTACAACAGAATGATGAAAAATCAGATATGATATACAACAAAAAACGACAACCACTGAATGACAGGTTCCAGACTTCAGTCGTTTTTCTTTTGGCCATGTTTTATCTTTTTTCTTTGACCTATGTTTTTTTGAAAGTATCCCTCGTTGTCTTACTTCTTTTATAAGTACACTAGCATTTAAAAGGACAAAGGCTCTTTGAACTAAGCTTCTTCAGTTTCATAGCATAGATTACCTAAGCTGTATTTGGCAAAACCTTTAGGAATTTTGGTCCTCAATGCTCTTCAACGTCGTACTTTATTTGGCCTTTTTATTTTTTTTAGATTCGAGCGTCACTGATGAGTCTTTTGTAGACGAAACGCGTGTCTGGCGTACATACTAAATTTAGTCCTGGTGTCTATGATGAGTTTATATTCAAAACAACTAATGTATATTATGTATAAACGTCATACCATTCCAGAAACCTGTCTGAACATAATTGGAAGTTGTATTCCTTCATGAACTGATCAAAAATTAAATCAATAATTAAAAACAATGTGTGGGAGGCTTGATGGCATAGCATCGTAAGGATAATTTCTTTGGATCGATTAAGTATGGAACATGCAACTGAAAGATTACCTTCTTTACTTAAAAACTTTACAAGAATTCATGGGTTATCTTTCATTGATCGTTATGATATATTTTCATTATACTGGTGTCTTGTTTTCATGCATGCATCGAGTATGGTATGACATAGGATCAAACCAAAGAATCTGCTATCTCATAGTATATGATTCGTCTTCATTAAAGACGTAGCATTTAAAAGCAAGGACTGTTCAACATAATACAAAAGAGTTACCCCCTCAAGCAAATGTTAAATATATAGCAACTATTACTGATATATTCATAAAACGTTTTTTTATTCCAAGTACTTTAATATTATGTAAATGTGTATGCGAAGCTGAGTATACATTCTTCTAATTTACTTGATACTAATGACAATATATATTACCTCCATAATCTCTATATTTCCCTGAGATACAGAGTACTTTAGATGAGATGATTTTGTCCCTTTTTGTCAAATAGCTTATTACGTATCTACTGTTAATAATTCCTTGCTGTCAAATGTTTAGAATTGAGCTTTCCTGCTGAAGGTAAATCCGGAAAATGGATGTGAAGTGTTATCTTCAGTCATTATCACTATCTAAAGAGTGTCATTAGCTCAGTAGTCAGTGACTAAATACAGTCACGAATTATTACAATTTCTTCTAAAGATATCCCTTTGATAACTTGATTAATTATTGATAAACTAAGGTTAAAACTCCATGAACTCCTTCAGGCAAAGTTGACATTAGACATTTTAGAGATTTTTTGCCTCTATTTTAATGTTCCTGTTCGTCCTATAACTTCTTGCGTGATTACTTATTTGTACATCTCTAACAAAAGTTGGGTTTGGGATTAAGCCATAAAATCACATTGAACTTACAAAACATTGTAAGTGATATTTTCTTTTAAGTCTAAAGGTATGTTGTACCTGAAATCATCCCTTTTGCTGAAATGCTGAAAAAATAGATACTAATAAAACAGATAATAAATGTCATCTGGAGGTTGCTTTCTCAAACAAGGTCGACATCGAATTTGCTTATCTTTTAAAAGTCCCGTTAGTCATTATTGAGAGATTCACTTGTAAAAATATTATAAATCATTGGTACTTATCATTTTTGATTCGAAAAAATGGAAATCAAGAAATGCCTTATTTTCATTCAAATGGTAAGACATAACACAAAGACATACAAAATTACCATGACAAAATATTTAAACTCCAAGTAGACCAGTTTCTACTTATACAGAGGTAAGCATTTTTGTGCTGACAAGGAATTTCATTGATTAGCTATAATGTTTTTCTTTTTTCAGTAGTTGAAGCTATTCAACATTCTTTTTTGTTTTTGTTCGCCTTATATCTATTTAAAACCGAGCGCTACGTACCGAGGAGAATCATATATACGACACGCGCGTCTGATTAACCAAATAATCAGTCTGGTATTCTTCATGAAGTTATAGGTGAGATGCAAAAAAAAAATCAATTTTTGCAAATCGTTGGTTTTGACACGACCTAGGATCGTATCTCGAAATACTGAGCTCAAGGCAAGCACTATAACACGAGATCACCTAGACCAGTTCACTTCGTTATATACTTTAGTATTTGGGCGGAACGTTGGTGGTATTTGTGTCACAAATACTGAACAGAAAGAACAATGATTACAGACTACCACTAGATTCGAAAAAAGTGAAAAATCCACGTACAAAAATATTCCATTTCATAATACTACAACAGCCTCATTGAATTGTCATCTAGTTCAGCATGATTCTGTTGGAAAGTCTTTTTTACAACAACTGAAATCAAGAGACGTTATTGGAAGGAGGAAAGGCAGCCAGAAGTACAGACAACGGAACAGAGAGATTTCTGCAATTAATTGAACAGATGCGGACTCCTGGTTTCTGTTACAAAACTTTGAATTTGTCGAAAAACTAAGGATTTTTTTTATCACAGAAATAGATTACCTTAGCCGTATTTAACACACCATTTTTGGATCTATCGGTACTCAATGCTCTTGAAATTTGTACTTGTTTGGCTTTTTAACTGTGTTGATATGAATGTAACTGATGAGTCTTATGAAGACGACACGCGTGTCTGGCGTATTTAATTACAATCCTGGTACCTTTGATAACTATCCAAGACCTGACATAAAAATTCTCATCTTGCAATGTCACTTTACATTACGAGTTGGTTGACCGTTATATAATAACCGTTTCACAGATGATATCGGATATGTTCCTTACGTCGTAACTACAATCCCCTTCCCTTTCATGAATGTGACCTACCGAATTAGACTATAACCGGATTTGTCATGAGCAACACGACGGGTGCCTCATGTGGAGCAGGATCTGCTTACCATTCTGGAGCACTTGTTGGGGTTCATGTTGCATATTCTTTAGTTTTCTATGTTGTGACATGTGAACTATTGTTTGTCTATTTGTCTTATTCATTTTTAGCCATGGCGTTGTCAGTTTATTTTTTTATTTATGAACAAAATTTATTCAGGGTACAAGGTTTAAACTTTGTACTGGTAATATCAACGTTACAAATTTCGTTACAGACGGTAATGAACAGCCTGATTGAAAGTTAACAAAATCAATATAATTTTACGTCTGTGACAAGAGTTATTCCTCCGGGAATTCAGGAATGAGTACCATAAATAATACTAGTTTATAGACTGGATGCCAAATTTAATATCGTTAAAAAGAACTTGATGAAACAGAAAAACCTTAAACAAAAATTTATGCATAACTGTGGCTCGTTGATTATCGTTGATTATCGTTTACAAAACCACTTCTTCTTATCAATTCTCGAACACGTAATTATAGTTGTCAATATGAGGGTTACATTTAAATAAGTTAATCTCAAAAAGCAAAAACAAATTTTAGGAAATCTTTTGAAATCAAATTAGAATTGTTTAGATGTTTGCTTTACTGAGGATATGTTTTTTTCTTGAATGTTTTTTCGTCATATTGAATACATTTAATATTGATATGTTATATGCTACATGAAATTATTAAGTGAAACTTAAATTTAATCTTTGTTAAGGAGGATGCGCATGTATTCGGCATGTGGTTTAATCATTAAAAGAAAAGATTTTCTACACCAAAAACCGAATCTAGGGCGAAGACATGTATAACACATTCGTTGATAAATATCAATTCATATACCGATAAATCGATGACAAACCTATGTGTTAAAATCTAAAATACACACACCAAAACAAATCGTCATGATACGATTGTACGTGCTTGTAGATGTATGCCTATTTATTTTAACAATTATGTAAAGTTCTGTATATGTGACCGTCGGAAGTTTTTAAGAATTATCTTGATGGTTGATTAGTTTAAGTCCAGTCTAAAATACTCACGAAATGGGATGCATTATAAAGAGCTCATGCATTTCTTTCTCTTGGAATGTTTGTAATGTGAAAATACGTTTTAGTGAATTAAAAATAGAAATGGGGGTAAAATCGGTGGACATGGATTTGCAAGTTAAAGTCTTTTGAAAGTACATGCTTTCAGTGATTTGTCAATAAGTTGTTTAGAATAAGAGAAATAAGAAAAAGACCAAAAATTATTCTTTTGAAAATCAATATAGCTTTCTTCTCACGTTTCTTCTATATAAGAGTTGGGTTCTTTAACCCTATATACTTACATATTTTTGATTTTCTAACCCTATATTCTTACATTAAATCAAGAGTTCCAAATGGTGAAGTTGAAATCATCCCTTCGTAAATTTTACGGACGCCATCACGAGTTGGTTGACCGTTATGGAATAACCGTTTCACAAATGATATCGGATATGTTCCTTACGTCGTAACTACAATTCCCTTCCCTTTCATTAATGTGACCTACCGAATTGGACTATTTCCGGATTTGTTATCACATAAGCAACACGAAGGGTGTCACAAGTAGAGCAGGATCTGCGTACCCTTCCGGAGCACCTGAGATCACCCCTAGTTTTTTTGGTGGGGTTCGTGTTGTTTATTCTTTAGTTTTCTATGTTGTGTCGTGTGTGCTGTTGTTTGTTTGTTCTTTTCATTTTTAGCCATGGCGTTGTCAGTTTGTTTTAGATTTATGAGTTTGACTGTCCCTTTGGTATCTTTCGTCTCTCTTCTATACAATTATTACTTTGGGATTTCATAAGGAACATTACGTTAATAGCGACAAACAAAAAGGTAACACATGCTACGCAAAAGAACAAGTGGTCAGTATGCTGGAGTTTCTAATCGACAACATATTTGTTGAGTTTGGAGGTAGACTTTTCCAACAAATTGCGGCATTCCTATGGGAACAAACTGTGCGCCTCTTCTTGCCGACCTCTTTTTATTTTTTTATGAATCGGATTTCCTCCAGATACTTGTCAAAAACAAGAGGATCAAAGAAGCCAGATTATTTAATTTCATTTTCAGATATATTGATAATGTTCTTTCCATAAACAATCCGAATTTTTCTGATTGGGTTCTATTTATATATCCCCCAGAACTAGAGATTAAAGAAACAACAGACACGGCTTTCTCCGTCTCATTTCTAGACTTGTATCTCGAATTTGACTTACACAGTCATCTCAGTACCAGAATCTATGACAAACGAGACGATTCTAATTTTGTAATTATAAATTTCCCCTACCTAAGTTGCAATATACCAACTTCACCTGCATATGGGATATATATTTCCCCAACTTATTCGATATTCAAGAGCTTGCAGCTCCTTCTCAGACTTTGTAAAACGTGATCAGTGTCTGAGTAGAAAGTTGATGAACTAGTGGTATGTCAAAGAACGTCTCGTGCTTTTTCTAAAAAAGTTCATCGGAAGGTACAAAGACCTTGTTGATAAATATTCCGTATCAACTTCACAAATAATACACAATGGTCTTGAAATATAGATTCTTCGTACTGATGCTGTTTATCATCTTAACAACGTGTTTTATAATTCTATTATTAATATTACATTTACTGTTGAATGGTTTTATGTGATATCTGTGTGACTCGGTACTTATACATCTCGTCAATGTGTTTATTTTGTTTTTCATTTTTTTGGTGGCGTGCTTTATATATGCAACTTTTGTATTTCTTTGGTTCTTATGACGTGACTCTGTACTTTAATTAAAATCCCGTCAGTGTGATATTGTTCTAGTTGATGTCATTATGATATATTTCTATTATGAATTAACTATTTGTGGATTCTTATAAATTCTAAATATAACTTTTGGACTATTTTCAATCTCGGTCTATTTCTGAAATTTATTCTTACATACTTTTTATTTTTTAACCCTATATGCTAACATTGCCTATGCCAATTTTAAAATTGTTTGTATGCACATTGAACGACAAATTTATGTGACGCATAATTTTCTGACGTCAGACACACAAATCAATGAATGTGTTTATAGATAGATGTTTTTGTGTTCTGTGAAATTATTCCTTTTAAAATTGTTATACGATGATGAATGATGTACCCATATTTTGACTATCTTATTTATTGTGTCTGTTTAGTTAACGCATCAATGTAAATATAACGGAATTTGATGAGACTGTCATCAAAATGAGAGGGTAATTAGCGCTATAAAACCAGGTTTAATTCACCATTTTCTACATTTGAAAATGCCTGTACCAAGTCAGGAATATGACAGTTCTTGTCCATTCGTTTTTGCTGCGTTTTGTTATTTGATTTTGCCATGTGATTATGTACTTTCCGAATTGATTTTCCTCTAAGTTCAGTATTTTTGTGATTTCACTTTTTTATAATGAAACGTTTAAACTCTGTGGGAATTAAGATTAAAGGATACCAATATCTTCATTAAAAACTAGTGCTTTTATGCTTATTGAAGCACTATCTTTTTTTACGAGTAGTGATATAGTAAAACAACGTTCAATTCAATTCAATTCAAAGCTTTATTTATAGTCGGCATGTTACATAACAAATAAACATAAGCTCTCTGAGCTTTTATAACCGACAAATGCATACATTTACATAACACACATACACAATACAAATATTAAAACATAAAAGAAATAGAACATACATTTCATGCACATTTAGGCTGCATTATTTAAATACTATATTCTATACATGCATAAGAATAAGCACTAAAAGCAAACATAAAAACTAAAGCACAGCGTTCACAAATTATAAAAAGCTAAGCAAACATTCACAAAAGCAGCACTATTATATTTCAAGCTGTTACATAAAATAAATAAAACTAAGCACATGCATTGCAATGGCATGAGTTGCCATTCCATGAGTTTATTAGACTCTTGAATTGGGTAAAAGATGTTTCAGTTCTAAAGTGGTTTGGCAACTCATTCCATAGTTTGGCAGCAGAATATCTGAAAGATTGCAAGCCATACCTTGTTGTTCTTACGTCAGGTATTTCAGCTAAATTTTGGTATCTGAAAGAATATTTTGTTTTTTTAATATTTATAAGATCATGGAGGTACACTGGATTTTCATGATTGACTGTTTTAAAGACCTCTATTGCCATGGTTCTTAGGCGTCTTACTTTAAGTGATGGCATTTTTGATTTTAAAAGTAAGTCTTCATATGTGCTATTGTGATCCTGGTAAATGAAGCGAAGTGCTCTTTCTTGTACTTTTTCAATTTTTGTAGTGTTGGTCTCGCTGCAGAAATGCCAGGACAATGAGCAGAAATTAAAGTTTGACATAATAAAGGAGTGATATATTGTTAGTTTTCCAAGTTTGTTTAAATATTTGCCAAGTCTTTTTAAAACATTTAGTTGTCTGGATGCTTTTTTGCAGATGTTTGATATATGCGTGTTGAAATTTAGTTCAAGGTCAATGGTGATGCCTAATAGTTTGACCTCTTTTTCACATTTTATTTTGTTACCTGCTAGATCAAATGTAATGTTTTTGCCCATTGTTTTTTTGCCAATTGCCAAAGCTTGAAATTTTTCAGGGTTTGCCTTCATTTGATTGGAAGAAAACCATTCTTTCAGAGCCAAACTGTCTTTTTCAAGTGTGGAGATAACGGTGTCTATATCTCTATTTGCATAAGATAATGTGTTGTCATCAGCATAATTGTAAAGTGAACTGTTTGTGGTGAAGTGAAATATGTCATTAATGAAGATGTTAAACAGTATAGGACCTAGAATAGAACCTTGTGGTACTCCTTTATATATGTTTTGCCAATTGCTCAGACTAGAGCCAACTCGAACACATTGTTTCCTGTTAGATAAGTAATTTTTAATGAGTTTTAGTGAGGAAGTTGAAAGACCATATGCCTCAAGCTTAAGCAGTAGAAGATCGTGAGGGAGACAATCGAAAGCCTTAGATAGATCCATTAGAATTGAGCCAATAAACTTATTTTGATCAAGTGCCATTTTCCAGTCTTCGATGATTCTGAGTAGAGTAGTTTGACATCCATATTTTGGTCGAAAAAACGTATTTATAGGACGTTAAAGGCATAAAAAGTTTAAGAACAATCTGAAGAATTTGTCGTTTGGAGAAATGAACCATTGACAACGGTACATATTTAAAAAAAAACTCTCAATAATCTAGTATGAGTTACAAGTGTAGAATAATTTTGCCGACATCTACACAAGCAAGACAAGACGGCAAAAGATTCGATTCAGACCTACCGAAATGTGTACAACCAAGAGTACAATTGTGAAGGGGGACATTCAGTGTGTAAACAAAGTCGTCGATCATATCGAGTACATATTAACTAAAAGTCCAAATATACTTACTTAAGTTTTGTTTGTGAAACGCTATAAACATAAAAGACAATGACTTAACGACAACTTACAAAATCAAACCGTAATACTTTCAATGGACCTTTTTGTGCTAACATAAAGAGTCATTAATATGGTTATATTTATAAATTTACTGTTTACAAATTTTTGAATTTTTTGGAATACAAAGGCTTTTCTACCTCAGGCATAGACTACCTTAGCTATATTTGGCAAACTCTTTAGGAATTTTGGTTCTCAATGCTTTTCAACTTCGTACTTTATTTGGCCTTTTTAACGTTTTTGAATTTGAGCGTCACTGATGAGTATTTTGTAGACGAAACGCGCGTGTGGCGTATATACTAAATTTAGTCCTGGTATCTATGATGAGTTTATCTACTATGACTTCTAAACAAAACAGCATGTTGAGCCTCATTTTCAACAGCAGTAGTAACTTAACAATACGCATCGTCGTCGTATTCTATAGATTACAGCGGGTACTCTTTATTATTAAATGTTTCGCCTTAGATTATGTTTTTGATACATTCTTTGATTTAGCAATCAGAATATATGTATCTATTTAAGAAAACACGATATTGAATAGTATAAATTGCAGATAATTATCGTAATACTGTTGATCTTTATCATGTTTATAAACATTTATAATAAAAGGGGACAAAATGTATAAAATATATACCTGGTGATGATTTATGAGCTTTCAGCACCACTTTGTGTAAGGAAATGACTTCTTTGGTAAAAATATACCAGAGAAACATTAGTTTCTTGCCACACATGGACCATGGAAAATGAATTACTTCTCAGTGTTAATCTGATAGGCAGCATGTAACGTTCCTTAATAACATTACATACCCTTATGTTTTAATGAATAGTTTATGTGGGAAACAAAAAGGCTAAATTTCACATGATTTCATATCCATTAATATCAGTAAAGAATTTTTTTTAGAAGTACAATATGTGGCCACGTGGTTGTCTTTTTCAGACAACTAATATTCTATGGTCACTTGGCCAAAGCGCAAGGTCCAAACTTTTAATGTCGATACTTGCACTGTGGTAATTTTCAGCTTTTAAAACTTATTTAAAAAAACAAGACGACTTTCACAATGGAACAAAGTTTAACATGGAAACCCATGAGAAAGATATAGAAATAGCACTCAAAACATAGATTGGTGGCACACCCGATTCATCAATTCAGTGGAAAAAACACTGTCAAACACAAGGACACAAATAGAACAATAACTATCCACACTTATCTGTGTCCACAGTTGTATAAAATACAAAGATGTCATTATGTTCTAGGATAATACCAGATAATAACGTGACTATTATTCAGTTATTGGATATAAGTATTTCGATGGATATTT
Organism: Mytilus galloprovincialis; assembly: GCF_965363235.1. Classification (NCBI taxonomy): domain Eukaryota; kingdom Metazoa; phylum Mollusca; class Bivalvia; order Mytilida; family Mytilidae; genus Mytilus; species Mytilus galloprovincialis. The sequence continues at coordinate 36,824,641 of NC_134850.1, read as the reverse complement.
ATATTTCTTGATTAGACAATAACTGTATAAAATCGGATTTTGCTAATTGGACCTTCTTCATCATGTTAAATAACGGTCAATTTCATCAATACGATAATTGACTGACAATCAGCTGATACAGTTTATAAAAGATGACTGCGTGATTGATAGTGGTCAGTATTAACAAAATGAACGTCACAGTGAACATCTCAGGTTTAGAAAACGATACACATTGCGAAGATAATTGTAAACAAGACAGCTCTATCATTTTCATAGTAAGTTTATATGTATTTGGATCTCTAACTGTTCTTTTTAATGTTCCATCTGTACTAATGGTGATATTGACAGCATTGAAAAAAATGCAGATGAAATACATTCATATGTTGAGTTTGAGTATCACCGATGCTTTACTCGGAGTTTCCTGGATATTATTGACACAGACACTTGGAGGAACACAAATGTATTTCTTTGACTGTTACATCAGATGCTACTTGCTTTGTATAACGTTTATGGCATCCATGTTTCAGGTTTTCGGAATTTGCATTGAACGAAATATTGTGATTTGTTTACAGTTTAAAATAATGAGCCAACAGAAAAACTTTGTATCAATGTGTATCATTATAATATCATGGGGCTTAGCCATACTGATAAGTAGTATAATGTCAGCGGTCAATGTTAGTCGTTTTCACGATGCCAGAACGTGTTCATTAGAAAGTATGTTTCAAGAACATAAATATAATGCATTTGCGACATTTGGAATAATTTTTGCCATTACTCAAGTTGGAGTTGTGGTTGCTATGATCATTTTACTGGTATTTCTTGTTCAACATCATAGAAAAATGGTGAGATTGAATGTTAGAAAAATTAAGAAATCTGACATTAAAATGTGTATAACATTAAGCATCGTGGCTTTTTTGTTCTTTGCTGTGAACACTCCTTTAACTGTAGTATATCTACTAGATGGATTCCATACCGGTGTATCATCATCACGGCTATTAAGAAATGTGTGTTTTATATTTGCTGGGATAAATTCGGCGATAAATCCGTTCATATATATCTTCAATATAAAACAATTCCGAGATTTCCGCCCTTGCACAAATCGTGTGCATCCATAAATTAAGTAAAGATTGCGATGATTATTGAGATGGCGATTCGTGCACTAGCATTCCCAATGCTGTGACATATATGTCTGGCAGAGTTGGACACTTACTGTCTCCGTTCAAAAAAATGACGATGACAGTATACAAAACTTGTATTTGATAGAAATATATCTGTTATGTTAAAAATAAATAGTTCTTTTGATTGTTATTTTAATGTACAGTAGTGGCTGCTTATGTGGTGCGTGGACGATTTAAGCTATTTTGCAATGTTAAAATGTCTACATACCTTCAGCTTACAGACCAAATTAATGTAACTTATTTGTCCTTTTTATAATGCTTTGAATAAAAAATGTGGGTTCGCGTCAATGAGATTTTAGCCAAACTACAAAATCTTCTTAATAACATGTAAAAAAGTAAAATCACAAAAATACTGAGCTCAGAGGAAAATCAAATAGGAAAGTCCCTTATCATGGCAAAATCAAACGACAAAACACATGAAAAACGAATGGACAACAACTGTCATATTCCTGACTTTGTACAGGCATTTTCAAATGTAGAAAATGGTGGATTGAACCTGGTTTTATAGCGCTAAACCTCTCACTTTGTACGACAGTGTCATCAAATTCCGTTATATATAGAGAAGGCAGTATATAGTCTTCAACAATAGATAATCATATATTAATTTGTTAGTTTGACTTAATATAATGTCCTGTTCTATTTAATTGAAGATGTATGTTTGCATGAATTGTTTTTTTTTTATATATTGGAAAATTAACCGAAAACAACCCCCTAATAACGAAAAAAACGTCTTTCATTAATCGATATGCGGGTCAATTCATTTCTTTTGCTAGTGGTCTATGATTCTAGAATTTACGTAGTTTAATGAATATGTCATGTACATCATAACCCAGTTTTTAGTTCCCAAACAATAAAGAAAGATATGACACTAGTGAAACCAGAAGACATAACTGCAATTATTAAAAGTTAAATTCATTTTTACTATAGATGTCATGCGGATAAAAACGTTTTGATAACTGTATCTGTATCCGTTTCTGTGTGTGTTACGATTTAACGTTGCGTCGTTTGTTTTCTCTTATTTTTGAGTGTAAATTGACATTGCGATAAGACGTGTCACGGTACTTGTCTATCCCAAATTCATGTATTTGGTTTTGAAGTTATATTTGTTATTCTCGTGGGATTTTGTCTGATGCTTGGTCCGTTTCTGTGTGTGTTAGTTACATTGTAGTGTTGTGTCGTTGTTCTCCTCTTATATTTATGCGTTTCCGTCAGTTTTAGTTTGTTACCCCGATTTTGTTTTTTGTCCATGGATTTATGAGTTTGAACAGCGGTATACTACTGTTGCCTTTATTTTTTGCCAGTTGTCTCTGAAAAAGAGGCGAAGCATAACAAAAGGATATTAGGATTAATAAGTCGAATACAAACTGACAATGCCATGATAAAAGAAAAAAAAACGCGACGACAAGACAAAAACAGTATACAAAATACAACATAGAAAATTGAAGCCTGAGCAATTGAAGTGTTCTTTTGTCCGTTTTAGCTGTACAGTTTAAATTTTTGTTGAACGTTGTATTTTGAGTGCATCTTTTGGCTCTTTGCGTACTTTGTAAAGTTTATCATAATGAAATTAAATATTTTCTAACTTTAGTAGCGATACACACCAAAAGATGCGGTCTGACTGTATAAACTAAGAACAAGGCATTGTGTAACACTACGTTACAATTTAAATCAACTATCTGTGTATATTCGTGAAATGGCAAGCTCCGAAAGGTATCAAGGAAAATAACACTAATAACTCAGTAACAAGAAAATTCCATATACATAACCTGAATTTTATTTTTATAGATATACATCCACATTTTTTAATATAATAGTATTAAATTCATGTTGCAAGAAGAATTTTTACTGATGATTAAATGGATAATAAATAACAACAATTTTATAATATTAATTAACAAGGAATGAGGCACTAATAATGTTTTGGATTAAATGCAATATAAACAATTAACATTCAAATGTTATCCTCGAAAACCTCGTGACAACATCATCATTTTCATCATATCCGACATTTCGAATTCTCCATTCAGCAGAAACTGCATCATCATTAATCTCATAAACGGGTTCACCTGCTGTTTTTGCACTGGTCGGCCTGGAATTATTATAATGTAAAAGTTTAAATAAATAAAGCATTTTTATATTTTATAGTACATGTATAGTCAAACAACATTTAGACAAATCAGTACATATGGCTTGAAGAAAATAATTCATCGAATGGTTAAAATTTACACCAACAATTTCCAATTATATACTCTAAAGGACAGCACAAAAGATGCATTCCTTTCAATTGTTGAAAATTGATTTTGTGATTTTTATAGCTTCCTCATTGTTAATTTTTTTTTATGTTTCCATCTTCATCGCGAATTATACAAACGTTTGCTAGTTGATAGCTAATACTTGTTTCCTTTCTTTAGTTGTTCGACGCTAATTTTATGTATTTATTTACTTGATCATCATTAAATTTGTATCTGTTTTGTATTTATTTACTTGATCATCATTAAAGGAGTAGGTCCGGTAAGGACCGATTTTGGCCTCAAATTTCAGGTTCATGTGACGAAAGAGTTTGACCACTTTTTAAACACTTAAGTGTCTATTTTATTTGAATTAATTAGTTTATGTGAAAGATTTTAACAGATTTAGTCATTAAAAACGATCCGATTCAAGCTCAAATATGAAAAATCTACCTAATATGCCAAAAAATGTCACTTTTCAGATGGTTTTTGGTAAAAATGAAAGTGACCGCATCCGTGTTCATCCTCAATCTTTATATATGTTATGTATTATCATAAAATACAACTTACATTTCAATATTAAGGATGAACACGAATGCGGCCACTTTCGTTTTACACGAAAACCGTCTATAATTTAACTAAAATGCTAGAATTATGAGGATTTTAGTAATTTAGCATGACTTAATGGTGCTAGTACCGTATATATGTGCATTGTATTGTCAAAAACAGCCCATATTTATGTAGCAGAAGCATTCTACTGTCCAATAAATAACTTAAGGTTTACATTTTAACAATTTTGTAAAACTGCTATATTTTGGGGCCAAAAAGGGGTCTTACTGAACCTACTCCTTTGTATCTGTTTATGTGTTCATCGGCTAATTGTGTATCTGTATGTTTGTTCATTGTTAATTGTGTATCTGTATGTTTGTGTATTGTTTATTGTGTATCTGTATGTTTGTTCATTGTTAATTGTGTATCTGTTTGTTTGTTTATTGTTAATTGTGTATCTGTATGTTTGTTTATTGTTAATTATGTATCTGTTTATTTGTTTATTGTTAATTGTGTATCTGTATGTTTGTTGATTGTTAATTGTGTATCTGTTTGTTTGTTTATTGTTAATTGTGTATCTGTTTGTTTGTTTATTGTTAATTATGTATCCGTATGTTTGTTCATTGCTTATTGTGTACCTGTATCTTTGTTTATTGTTTATTGTGTATCTGTTTGTTTGTTCATTGTTAATTGTGTATCTGTATGTTTGTTCATCGCTTATTGTGTATCTGTATGTTTGTTCATTGTTAATTGCGTATCTGTTTGTTTGTTCATTGCTTATTGTGTATCTGTATGTTTGTTCATTGTTAATTGTGTATCTGTATGTTTGTTCATCGCTTATTGTGTACCTGTATCTTTGTTTATTGTTTATTGTGTATCTGTATGTTTTTTCATTGTTAATTGTGTATCTGTTTGTTTGTTCATCGCTGATTGTGTATCTGTATGTTTGTTTATTGTTAATTGTGTATCTGTTTGTTTGTTCATCGCTTATTGTGTATCTGTATGTTTGTTTATTGTTAATTGTGTATCTGTTTGTTTGTTCATCGCTTATTGTGTATCTGTATGTTTGTTTATTGTTGATTGTGTATCTGTATGTTTGTTTATTGTTAATTGTGTATCTGTATGTTTGTTTATTGTTAATTGTGTATCTGTTTGTTTGTTCATCGCTTATTGTGTATCTGTTTATGTGTTCATCGCTAATTGTGTATCTGTTTGTTTGGTCATCGCTAATTATGTGTCTGATTCCTTGGTTCCTTTTTTTATTTATGCATGTTGCTTATTTATTATATCATTCATGTGTTTTATTTATATACTTGGTGTGTATTCTGAAAAATCTGCTTAATATTTTTTTTAACATACCTAGTCGGCTAAGAGTTCTACAGAGCTCATGTTTCCCGGTTAATTTGTACATATATTGCCCGACTCTACTAAATTCACTTTACCATCGCTATATGTGTTCATGTTTGACTGTTTATCACCAATTGTATTAAATCATTCTTTTTAAGATGTCTAAGTTGTATACTACCGTCATATTTTTTGTATTTACTCAAATTGTAAAATCAATTGGTTAACAAAATTTTAGACATAACAGGCTAAACATGAGGTTATATGTGCATACAAATTACGAAGTGATTCGTTCTTTTACTTACCGAAGCTGCCATTGGATCTTTTCGGAAATACTCGCATTGCTGCTGTCTGTGTATGGACACACACCAGTATAGAAGCTATTATCAAAACTACAAGTGGTTTACAGGATGCCATCTTAAAAACACAAACAAAACAAGAAATGTGATGAAAAATAGTATGTTGAAACTAAATATATAATTTTTAGTTTAACTCTAATGTTTCCCTGGGAATAGAATTATAAATGTGCACTTAGTGAAATACAGCTAAGGTAATCTATGCCTGAGGTAGAAAAGCCTTAGTATTTCAAAAACTTCATTTTTTGTAAACAGTAAATTTATAAATATAACCATATCAATGAAAATAACACTTTATCAATTTGAAGCGTCCACAAAATACTTGTCGATACATATCAAAAAACCACCAAATCATTAATATTTGATTCTAGTCCTGCATATGTATGACACAATTGCAACTAGTTTTTGAGTAAACATCATGTATTTTCAGTGGAAGTGTGTGTCGTAATATTTTTATTGATGATAAACTGCAAAATTCATGACAACATGCGGTTTCTATGATAACATCACAACAATGCGGAAAAAATGTTATAACTTGTAATTTAATAAATGTGGCATCAAGATGTAATGAATAAAATTGAATATATCTTTCTGTATCTTTTAGGGTTTTTAAAAAGTTAATCATATGCAATTTTTAGCACGAAAAGAGGTACCAGCTTCATACAAAACTTGATTCGATCAACGCTTTTCCTTCCCCTACAAAATACATATAGCAACATTTAAGTCGTAAATAAAATATCTGGACTTCATAAACAGTCTTCCGGCTTCGTCTGGCAGAATGAATTTAAGACGCATTGTGTCATTATGATTAGGCACTTTAGAATTTTATGAAGCTTTTGAACTTATATCGATTTTAATCCAGGTACCTTTCATAATTATTGAGTGTATGCTTTTTCAATAACTTTTGAGGCCGACATATCCAGCTGAAGAGTCAACTTACGGACGCCATCACGAGTTGGTTGACCGTTATGGAATAACCGTATCACAAATGATATCGGATATGTTCCTTACGTCGTAACTACTATCCCCTTCCCTTTCCTGAATGTGACCTACCGAATAAGACTATTTACAGGATTTGTTATCACATAAGCAACACGACGGGTGTCGCATGTGGAGCAGGATCTGCTTACCCTTCCGGAGCACCTGAGATTACCCCTAGTTTTTTGGTGGGGTTCGTGTTGTTTATTCTTTAGTTTTCTATGTTGTGTCGTGTGTGCTGTTGTTTGTTTGTCTTTTTCATTTTTAGCCATGGCGTTGTCAGTTTGTTTTAGATTTATGAGTTTGACTGTCCCTTTGGTGTCTTTCGTCCCTCTTTTACATATCACGATGCAATTAAGTTCCGTATATTCTTAATTATAAAAAAAATATTTCATTATATAAGTTCCATATGAATGGTATATATAAATCAATTTCATCGTAAATTTCTAATAGATAATTAGGCGTTAATGTCTGTCCTATGAAAATTTGTTAAATGCATTAAATATCATACTAAAGTAATAAATTAAAAGCTTGATATGAATAATGGATTCGCGGATAATTGCTTAATACCCACTACAAAGCTAAAGAAGAGAAATTTGCCGACTTTTCAAGACAAAACCTGACTTGAACTTATAGAGATATAGTTGCAAAATAATTGACAGTGTACAAATGTTTTGTGTATCATACTTTTTAATGCAAAATTCCCCCAATAGAAATTTTTTGGGATTCTTTGATAGCTATATGTATATGTTTAACCCACCATTTTTTTTTTGGGGGGGGGGGGGTGCCTGTACCGAGTCAGGAGTACGACAGTTGTTTTAATTTGTTCCGTTGGTTGATAAAGTTAAACGTGAGACCAGGCCTCACGGTCATAAAACTTTCTAGCACGATTTTTGTACTCAGACTCAAGAATCAACCTATCAAAATACTGGATTTCATGTTTCGAGCATGATTTTTGTGCTCCGAGCACTGAGCAAAGTTTTATGACTTCAACCCCTTGTCAGTTTTATTGACTTCCTCCTTTTTTTTTTAAAATTTACCTTGACGTTCGGTAATTTACCTTGACGTTCGGTAATTTACCTTGACGTTCAGTAATTTACCTTGACGTTCGGTAATTTACCTTGATGTTCGGTAATTTTGTTATACTCTTTTATTCATACCAAGTACTTAGATGAAAAACAATATTCAATTGTTAATGATTTTGCTGTAATTTAGTAAATGTAATATATTGAACCTATTTTCCAGCAACAAACGGAATACGTTATGCTCTAATAAAATAAATCAAGCATGTCAATTATAACACACCGATACTCTTATCTTGTGTGCTGAAAAAACAAACATAGTCTGTTCACCCTAATATTTATCCCAAAAAACAGCGAAACATCGTACATGTATAATAAAAATCTTGAATATGCTATAATTCCCATGACTTTTTATAATTGAATATATAACTGAATTCTGACATGGTTGTGACTGTAGAGATATTTTCAAATATGTATGTCGTATATGTGTTTTTCCTTGATGATTATTTTTATATTAGTCGATGCTTACCTGTGTTTATAACAAATATATTATTATTTTACAACAGTAATAAAGATTTTTTTTTCAAGTCCTGTAGATTTGCATTCAAATTAATTATACTTAGCAACTTGATTTCATAATTATTTTTTGTTTTATTTTCCTAGGAAGTCGGATTTGTTTTTTATTTTACTTTTCTTAATGTTTTCCGGGATGTTTCATGACTATAAATAAACTCATCATAGATACCAGGATTGAAATTTTGTATTTGTGCCAGACGCGCGTTTCGTCTACATTAGTTACGCCCGAATAAAAAAAGACAAAAAGGCCCATGCTTGCATTTCCTATCATGATTTTCTAGATAGAGGGTTGTTGCTCACAAGGAAGCTATTGAACCAAGAGTTCTAAAGGGTGAAGTAAAAATCATCTCTTCGTAAATTTTACGGACGCCATCACGAGTTGGTTGACCGTTATGGAATAACTGTTTCACAAAATATATCGGATATGTTCATTACGTCGTAACTATAATCCGCTTCCCTTTCATGAATGTGACCTACAGAGTTAAACGATTTACCGGATTTGTTATCTCATAAGCAACACGACGGGAGCCACATGTGGAGCAGGATTTGCTTACCCTTCCGGAGCACCTAAGGTCACCCCTAGTTTTTGGTGGGTTTTTTAAACTTTTCTAGTATTCCATGTTGTGTCATTTGTACTATTGCTTGTCTGTTTGTCCTTTTCATTTTTAGCCATGGCGTTGTCAGTTTATTTTCGATTTATGAGTTTGACTGTCCTTCTGATATCTTTCGTCCCCTTTTAAGTACGAATTTGAAGAACATTTGGAACCAAAAAATCCGAAAAGTTCTGACAAATACAGCTTAGGTAATCTATTCCTAAATAAAGGCAACAGTAGTATACCGCTGTTCGAAACTCATAAATAGATTGAGAAAAAAACAAATCCGGGTAACAAACTAAAACTGAGGAAACGCATCGAATATCAGAGGAGAACAACGAAACAATAGAAACACAACATTAAAATGAAACACACACAGAAACAATCTATAATATAACAATGACCATTTTCCTGACAGGACATTTGAAGAAAATAATTGGCGGGTTGAACCTGGTTTTGTGTCCAGCAAAACCTCCCGCTTTTATGGCAATGTTAAATGTAACATTAAAATGACAACATTAAATAACAGGACTACAATACAAATAAAAGGAAGAACATATATGACAGACAAACACACGAATAATAGCTACCAAAAGGTGCCAGGTTTTAATTCTAGTACGCCAGACGTGCGTTGCGTCCACACAAGACTGACTAGTGACGCTCAAAGGATAAAAAACTCGAAAGCCAAAACAAGTACAAAGTTGAAAAGCATTGAGGACCAAAATTTCCTAAAAGTGTCCAATACGGCTAGGGTTTCTGCCTGGGATAAGAAAATCCTTATTATTTAGAATAATTTATACTTTTGCAAACAGCAAATTTTATAAAATGACTATATGATAGATATACATAGTAAAACCGAAGTGGTAACTAACTACAGAATAAAAACGAATACATTACAACTTAATCCAGCTGATAAAATACACAGCCGAGTTAGCCAAAGCCTCAACCATGTCAACGTCACATTTGAAATTCTATAAAAAAAGACCCACATAAAGTGAGGTCCCATTTGAATTTCTAAAAGTATTTCCCAAAAATATGTGGTATTAATTAGATAATTAATTATATTATCTAACTATGTCGGTGTTTCTTCTGAATCAAACTGTAAAGCAAATATATCGTACAGATTTCGTGGAACCAAACTAAAATCTAATAAATGAAGAGAGTGATTAATTTTCTTAACAATAACAAACGAATATAACGGAAAAGACGTTAGACATTTGACAAAATCCGATGAGTATAACAAATATGACCTGAGATAGAAAATCCTTTGTATTTCAAATATGTAAAGTTTTGTAAACAGTTAATTCACAATTATGATCGTATCAATGATTATTCATGTCAATGTCAAGGGCTGACCACAGGGCTGGTGATACCCTCGGTATAGAGTATGATATACAGAATATCATGTTAAACACATGGGAAAACAATATTAAAGCTTGTAAAAGTACTAATTAACTTCCGATGTTGTTTTCGTTTCACTATTGGTGTTGTAATAGATACAGGAATAATATGTTTTGATAAAGATCACGTCATATTAAGGAGAAACTAAAACGTATTTCTATTTTATAAAACTAAACATCTGTCAGCTACGTTTCAATATTAAAGTAGACGTGTTACTAAGGACAAAATATAATAAAAACTGGTGGTTTCACAAACATATAGCTGCACCTCTTAAATCGTTTGTCCTTTCAACGAATGTTAGGTTTGCGTATTAGTCGATAAGGAACTAATATGGGAAAAATCAATATATTATACAAAAAAATTTGAATATATACGACTAATGACCCATTATTATAATTATGTTATAACACGAGTAATTGATTGTTGATTGTTACATGGTTTAACATGAAAGATTACACCTGATAATTGGGAAAAATCAGATATTGGGAAACAGCTTTTGGATCCTATTCAATTAGAAGCACCTGTTGTGCATGCGTCTCTTGCCAATTACGAATTATTGCAGTCACATTTAATGATGTCACATCGAGGAAAGCACAGGGTTGTGGCAACGGATCATATGCGTTTAAACACCCATTCGACAACGTTCATGTCCTGTCATGTAGTTTTGTCATTTCAATGTTGTAATTAACATTGCCATATAAGCGGGAGGTTTGGCATGCCACAAACCAGGTTCAACCCATCATTTTTATCTTACAATGCCTGTACCAAGTCAGGGAAATGACCACTGTTATATTATAATTCGCTTATGTTTGTGTTACATTTTATTGTTGTGTTTCTGCTGTGTCGTAGTTATCTTATATTTGATGGGTTTCCCTCAGTTTCAGTTTGCAACTCGGATTTTATTTTTTTCTCTATCGATTTATGAATTTCGAACAGCAGTATACTACTGTTGCCTTTCTGTTGTCCGTAAAAGTAGGAAATAGGACTTTACCGATAGGCAACATTGGTTCAATACATTCCTTGCAAGCAACAACCAACAATGCTCATTTACGATATTCATAAAAGGAAAATTATCCGCGACATAGAACACAGAAATGGAAAGTAAAAAAGAGGAAATGGCAATAATACGGGTAATTTCTCGTAAATTTTAGATCTTCATCGACCCCTATTATAAGTAATATGGTTTGTTACTGACCCGTTTTAGAGTTGTGAAATATCGATAAGTGTTTTCTCTGAATGAACCGGGAACTTGTTTTGTCGCATATATGTAAGTGCTCTAGAAATTAACATAAAGGATACCATATATGCACGTAAGTTTGCCTTATTATTTGGTCTACATTTTAAATGTACAGATAAGGCTTGTTTTTTGTCTGATGCTTGGTCCGTTTCTGTGTGTGTTAGTTACATTGTAGTGTTGTGTCGTTGTTCTCCTCTTATATTAATGCGTTTCCCTCAGTTTTAGTTTGTTACCCCGATTTTGTTTTTTGTCCATGGATTTATGAGTTTGAACAGCGGTATACTACTGTTGCCTTTATTTGTTACGATGTCCTTTCATTTTTTACAGACTTTGCCATCTCTTTATCCATATAATTTTGCAATGAGGGCATGTATATTCTTATTGTCATCGTTACTAAATTCCATAGAATGTATCTTTCAATTGGGTAACCTTTACAACCAGCAATCTAACATGTGCTAAAATGGATGTAAACATCTAATCTGCGACCAATGTTTTGGACTCATGATACGCTCCAGCTTTGTGACAAAACATCAACTTCAAGATATTTGCCCCAAATGATCAATGTTTCATCATGGGCTATAGTTTAGCAACTTTCCATAGCAATAATTATTAAAATTCTGTATAATAAGAAGTGAGCTAATTAAGGAGTGGTAAATTATAGATGATAACTATGTTGATGTGAAAAAGTGCTGGTAAAAAACTCATCAAAGATACCAGCCTTAGCTTATAATTTACAACTGTGTGATAATTTTAATGTGTAATTACTTATAAGATGAAGCAAATAGTATGTGAATCGTGATACTAATTGTATATACTTATTCGATAAGTAGCAAGTTTATTATCCCTCAAGACTCAACCCATTTCGCAACGCGAGGCGGAGAGTAATATTTGCTAACGAGAGGGCAATAAACTTGCTATCGTCTAAAAAGCCAGTAAATAACTGTTTTAATATACAGAAATACATTGGTGTATATTTCCAGACAATGTATGATGATTCTCTTTACTATATCTCTCTTACTTTCGTTCTTAATGAAACATTTTGGACCATCATATTCAAATTTTAAGTCTAGACGATGTTAAAAAAATTCGTGAACCCTTATTCTTCACTGACCTAATTAATACTAGTAAAATTCTACTAAAACGAGAAAATTGAAACAATATAGAAGAACGGAGAAATGTCTGCTACTAGTGTTTCACTTAATAAGAATATTATATAACCGGTTAATTGTTTTTGAAACTATTAATTGGTAAATAGACTTTGAACAGTAAAATATGTGTTTCAAGCAAAAAGTTCATATAAAGTAAATAGGTTTTGAAACTAAACGTTTTTTTTTTAAATAATTTCATTAGAATGTTCATTTTATTCTATTTAATAAAGGAAATACATACTAAGGTATAATGCATTCTTGCTACGAGTACATAGGCACCTAAGGAATGGCAAATAGTCAATTACTTAACTAGCTGTATGTCTTCTTTATTTTGTGTCTTTTGAAAACATAACCAGGGGTAGTCTTCTGTTCATAGATAAGTACATGAACAGAATCATAACTAGCAATGGCTTGTTTATATAAGTTTGTAGTATAAGTAGTCACTATACGAGAAATAATGAAAATATAAGAAAACTAAATACAATCAAATATAAAATGAATAAAATATGTGCTTAAAATTGAAAGCTTTAAATTAACCAATGAAACAAATTAATGCACTTTTCCTAAATGTACGTACATACCTTTCACGTAAACAAGTAAACACTGTGGAAAATAATTTACTGCTGGTTAAAAGATTTCGTGTTTCCAGTCTAGTAGGTGCATATCAATAAAATTAATGGAGACATAAGGATTTTGCCAAAAAAAACTACAAAATATCCTAAAATACTGAACGTGACAACTATATTACACGATTCAATATTCCGTCGAAATATTGTTCCATGTCATAATAGGTATTAATATGCTGTCATTTGTGGCGGTAATTAATTATGTATTTCCTCTAATTGTTTTTTTATTGTTTGTAAAACAACATGTACTTAATGTTATTTTAGATACCAAACAATACAAAAAGTGTACACACCTTTTTTTGGGACGAAGTCGTAAAATGTTAGGTGTATATCAATAAAATTATATAACGTATAAGGAAATTAGAGCCAGCAACACTCCAATAAAGTTTTATAAAAGAAAATGAAGACATATACGGATCACAGTCCTTTTATCATACAAAAAATAGCAAGCTCTACAGGCAAGGTACGTTAGAAATAATAAGTCTGAACATGCATATGTAATCCCTAAAATTATTAAAATTCATTTGTTAGTTGATTGATTTCGTTTACGTAAGGTTTTAATGATGGAGGAGACCAGAATGCCCGGACAGAACTATTGAGAAAAATAACAATCCTAGCCAATTAAGATTGGAGTGGAGCGCATCTGCCATGTGGGCAATCCAAACTCACAACCTTGGTGTTGACGGGTTAGTGATACAATAGTTTTGGGTAATATCCATTTGACGTGGCTCGGTTCTTATACATCCTGTCATTGCGTTACTTCGCTATGGCAATGTTTTTATTCTTGTCTTTCGTATTGCTAATGTGTTTTGCCTAAATCATGTTTAATTATTAACAATCAGTATGTATGCTTAGATTACATGTGTTGTTAGTGTGGATATTGTGTGAACTTTGTGATTTGTGTTGATTTATATGCTCTTTATTGGCCCTCAGGAAAAAATATTTGAATTTGAATTTATATGCCTTTTTGTTTTTCATTATTGACATACATGTTTGTTTTATAGTAATTAAGATTATAACACAATGTTGACTGCTGTACCCCTGATTTATTTTCCCCTATCATGTTTTTTTTTTGTTTTGTTCACACATCACTGTCAATATATTGAAATTGTATGCAACTGTCATACAAGTGAGAGGTTAAGCTAGATATAAAACCAGGTTGAATCACCATTTTCTACAGAAGAAAATGTCTGTACCAAATCAAAAATATTACGGTTGCTATCCGTTCGTTTGATGTGTTTGAGCTTTTGGTTTAGACATTTGATTAAGGACTATCCGTTTAGAATTAATTTTGGAGTTCTGGATTTTTGTTATTTTACTTTTGATAACATAAACCATTCGCCCACTAATACCATGAAAAATCATCAAAACCAACAAAAAAAAATAACAGCGCATAAAAAAAACCATCTCAAGATAAAAACAAAAATTCTGATTGGAACAGGTATAAAAAGTAATGCGAATGAAAAACTGTAATTATTGAAGAGATTGTTTACACTTATTACTTATTGGTTCAACAAACTTAACCATAAAACGCCACCATGAATAGTGTACTGTCAAACAATCTGATCTTAGGTCTGTAACCATAAAAATTGTGATATAACAGTATTGAAATATTGCAATGTACTAATTATGAAAATCATATTCAATAACAGCAGTATGAAAAATCTTACCGCTTACAATTATACTTCTTACAGAGTTTATTAAATTTAATGAAAATACAAAAAAAACAACATTTACGCGCTTATTAGATACATGTAAGTAATAATTGTTATTATGCAGGTTGGCAAACAACAAACAAGCTATACTTTATTACATTTACGCGTGTTATACAATGTGTTCCCTTCATAAATATATCGAAAATTTAGAATTTCAAAACTAAAATCTGCTCAGACGAAAGCACTTTGTTTCCATCCGAATATGTTAACCTTACTCAAGGGTATTTATTTTCTGTTGTATCCATCTGTGCATTGCAAGTACAAGACATTTTATAGAGCTTTCTTTTACATGATATACAAATGTGTGTTTCTGGAATATTCCTAACGACTAAAATTTAACTACCAAATATTTACGAGTGACAAAAAAAACTTAACAAATTAAAACAACCTCGTCATTTGGTTTCTGTTGGAGAGTTGCCTTCTTGGCAATTATACCACGTTTCCTTATTTGCATACTAAACAGAACAGCATAGACTTCTAGGTTGGCATTAAAAGAGGGACGAAAGATACTAAAGGGACAGTCAAACTCATAAATCTAAAACAAACTGACAACGCCATGGCTAAAAATGAAAAAGACAAACAGAAAAACAATAGTACACACGACACAACATAGAGAACTAAAGAATAAACAACACGAACCCCACCAAAAACTTATGGGCTTAATATACGATCTTCCAGTAGGTACTTTTCCCGAGGAGAAAAACAATTTGCCGTCACCAAACCTTTCAGAATATGTTGAAATATAAATTCTTAATATTCAATGAAGCTGTAATTTGTAATTAAAATACCAATTTCGTGTAAAATTAAAAACCAACATGAAAAAATACTTTATTATAAAAATCATTGATTCTGTCCTCCTTCATTCCATTAATAAAAGCCATAACCAGTTATTGGTGTTTTGAGTTTCTTTTTCTGCCATCATTTGTTGCATCAGCCACATTCGAAGGTAAACATTACCTATCTGGTTACCTAAAAAAAATATACAGTTTTTATACTTATTGACTGGGTATAGTAAAAAAGTAAGTGTATTGTCCCCGAAGTGTAAGTATAATAATATAATAAACTTACTACTTCACGAATATTCAGTCAGTTAGTGTTTTATTATACCGAAAGAGACAAAAGACAAAAATGTCGGAACTAAATTCCGAGAAATATGATGACGTTTGCGGTCAAATAGTTTCACTGAGGTCCTTTAGTTGGAAACTATTGACCGGTGAAGTAGTTCAACGCTTGTTATTTAAAAAATACTGATACATGTAAGATGGTGTACTTATTTTATATAGAAAAATATATCTGAGGTATAATCAATGTACATATCCATTGTATTTATCCTGTAATTTATCCTTTATTTGAGTTTTTTAAGTGTACTTTTTTCAATCTCAACAGTTGTTATTTTATAGAGATATACTCGTCTGAAACACGACCCTTAAATGAACTGTGACGTAATAGTAGTCTTAACATTGCCATTCGCTCATCAAAGATACAAGAGAGCAGTAAGCTTTCTTTGTTCAAATACAAATTCTTAACATTGCCATTTGCTCATCAAAGATACAAGAGAGCAGTAAGCTTTCTTTGTTTAAATACAAATAAAGTAAAAAATAGTTGTTATGTGTACATTAAATGACTGATAACACGGATACACATTTGTACTATGTTTAATTCAGCAATGACTTAAAAATACATTATATTGATTGTTGGTTGTTATACGCCTCCTCAGCACATCAAGTAAAATACATTATAAATTATCCGTTTATGACGATAAAATGTGTTCTAGAAATGGTCTCCATAACAGGTTTTAGACACAGAAAAAAAAACAGGTTTATAATGCAGATTTTAAGGTTTTTTAATACAGGAAAATGACAGTTAGTATCAGATAATTTAGTAAAATGTTTAAAAGTTCTTATTTTTGTTCACACTAGGTATAATATATTTTTTTTTATCACCAAAGCAGGTTCCCGAAAAGTACCTACCGAATTTTATTTATTACCGGGATTGTATAAACATAACCAAAACGACTGGTGCCACATGTGGATCAGGGTCTGCCTAACCATTCGGAGCAACCGAGATCATCGCAAGTTCTTAGTGAGGTTCGTGTTGCTCAGACTTTTCTGTGTGTTTTTTTTTTATGTACTATTTTTTTTCTATTGGTCGTGTTGAGCCATTTGTTGTCATGAAATATAAGTTCCTTCATAACTTAAGTTCCATAAATTATTGAAACATATTCCTTAGCCCACCGCACATATTTAAAATATCTATAAAATTAAAGCTGGTTTTTGTCCTACTGTAGTATAAATACCAATAATTAGACAATTTACAACAATGACTTCGCATTTTATAGACTGAAACAAAACAAAAATGGTCATTCCGCTTTTGGCGTTTTATGGAATACAAAAGAAGGTGATAATACGTGTACGTTTATGTCAATTTTTAGAATACAAAACTGTACGAAAGCACAATTATCAACGGAAATAAACATGTAATTGTTGGAAATGTATTATGTGTGAAGGAGTAATTGCTGGTTACGTAGTAAGATATAATGAGACTAAACCAAAACAACTAAACAAAAAAAAAACCCCGCAAACATTGTCCACGTCCTTTAACTAGAGAGTACACTTAGAATTGGTAGGAGGAGAAAAGTTCATCCAGGTTACAGATACATGGATATAATTGGAAGCACAATTATGCGTGATGCATATATGTTCAGACAAGAATGTGTCCATAGTACACAGATACTCTACTCGAACTATTTTTCTATGTTGAGAGGACAGTGAAAATGGAGTCAAAATTAAAAAGGTAATATCATGGGGAACATGTGTACTAAGTTTCAAGTTGATTGGACTTCAACTTCATCAAAAACTACCTCGACCAAAACCTTTACCCTGCAGCATGAAAGACGGACGAACGGAAAATAAACTGACAACCCCATGCTTAACACAAAACAATACACCAGACAAACAGTACACAAAACTCAACATAGAAAACTTAAGACTGATTAACACGAATCCCACCAAAAAATGGGGGTGATATCAAGTGCTCTAGAAGAGTGAACAGATCCCGCTCCACATGTTGCATCTGTCGTGTTGCTTATATTAGTACAAAGCTGGTGATTATTCAAATTTGGTACGTCAAATTCAGAAAACAGGATGATAAACTCCGAGTTGAAGACCGTACTTTGACCTGTAATGGTTTACTTTTACAAATTGTGACTTGCATGGAGAGTTATCTCATTGGCACTAGTACTTATACCACATTTTCTTATATCTATTTAAATCAAAAAGAGAACTATGACTTAAAAAGTTGGGTATTAATTTTTCATATAAATGTGTCTATTTCTTATAAATTCTATATAACTTTTGGACTATTTTAAATCTCGGTCTATTTCTGAAATTAATTTGTACATACTTTTGATTTTTTTAACCCTGTATGCTAACATTGCCTATGTGAAATTCAAAAATTGTTTGTATATACATTGAACGACAAATATATGTGACGTATAAAATTTTCTGACGTCAGACACGCGAATCAATGAATGTGTTTGTAGATAGATGTTTTTGTGTCCTGTTAAATTGTTCCTTTCAAAATTGTTACACGATGATGACTGCTGTACCCATATTTTGACTATTTTATTTATTATGTCTGTTTAGTTCACGCATCATTGTAAATATAACGGAATTTGATGAGACTGTCATCAAAGTGAGACGGTTAGCGCTATAAAACCAGGTTTAATCCACCATTTTCTACATTTGAAAATGCCTGTACCAAGTCAGGAATATGACAGTTCTTGTCCATTCGTTTTTTATGTGTTTTGTTAATTTGATTTTGCCATGTGATTATGGACTTTCCGATTGGAGTTTCATCTAAGTTCAGTATTTTTGTGATTTTAGTTTTTACCTTGTTGTATGGCTGGCTTTGTAGCTGGCATTGTTGTTTGGGCTTCAGTTATCAATAACGTCACACTAAGGATTACAAGAAACATACAACCGAAAGACATGTCTCTAGTCTGAAATATAATACACTTACATGTACATATGATTCTTTATTTATTTTCTTGGTTACTGAAATTGTCATTTGTTTGGGTATAAATTTCGGCAACAGAACAGTAGTTTACAATCTCATAAAGCACCCAAGAAGATACAATAGTCTAAGATGTAACAAACAAAAAACGCAAGAATGTTAGTGGTGTTTTTTATGGGTTTTTTTCTAGGATATGTTTATATTCATATAAGTTTCAGCACTAAAAATTCAAAGCAAACAATGCGAACATTACAAAACAATGAATAAAGAGGAGGAGTGGATGGGGTTGTTAACTGTAAGAGAAGGCAGTTCTTGATCTATATGAGTGTCACTTATCATGTTGCCAATGACAACTTCAATGCAATGATAAATGCATGCAGTGTAAAGATAGTATTAAGGAAAGTTAAACGGAATAGAAGATATTACAAACAAGCATAGCTAGTATCGTATGTGATTGAGAGTATTTCATGACGTTCAACAAAATATTGATAGTGTCTGATTATTAAGGACGCTTAAATTGGTATCCTTCATGTTGAAAATAATCATTCATTTAAAGAAGTCCTGGTATGAGATTTAACGAAGATCTTGTGTTACAAATAAAATGTTTACCCATATGCTGCTGCTTAAATTTTACTCTTGATACACAAAAAAGGGAAATTTTTAAATCGTTTCCATTGACGAAAAAATGTTCTAATTCAACAATCATTTTTTTTTTTTATTTCAAGTCGCTGATGAAACAAACCTTTCTGTTTCAGTACCAATCTTCCTTTGAATAGGTTATTATGAGATGATCATAGTCAAAGTTTGAAGATAAGGCATGAGGTGATCTTCTTCTCGTTGTGCTTTAGAAGCTCCGGTATTAAATTGACGTTATCGGACGAATAATAAATTAACAAGTCGTTGAAATTGGAAAACAAGATTTTTACTTAAGAATTTCAGACTGTCTGATAAAAATCAAATCTACCACATATAACAAATATGTTGTTAGAAAATATCCAGCACTTATCCTGTCCCATCCTAATTTTTTTCGGAAATTCAGCGCGAAATCTTGGTCTTCATCAATATATTTGATATACACGTATTATCACTTAGACTTAAATTAAATTTGGAATCATCGACAATAAATAATTGAAAATTCAGTATATATCAAATTTCTTATTAAGTCGATTCACGTTTGAAGCAAATATATAATTAAAACCTACCTGCATGTGCTATGTGTAAAAAATATCCTTGCAAACATATTGTCAACTGAAATATATACTCCTCATATTTTGTTTTAAAAAAATCGAGAATAATGGAAAACAATATTGAATTTTATTATTCGGTCAAAAAGGACACGCAAAAGTCATTCTGACGTCTAAATGACACGTGACATGATACTTTTCATTTTTTTCTATTTGTAAAAATTGGTAACTAATTAGTTTGTTTTAGTGCAAATACATTGTCGTTACCGTAGGTGTTATGATTTGTTTTAAATGAAATTATCTTGAGAGCAAAAACATGTTTTTGCTAAATTAAATTTCAAAACCTTGAAACACCATTTAGAGTACCACCTGGTTTTTCATGGGCGTACACAAGACAACCATAGTCACGATAAGGACTCGCTTAGCGCAGTGAAATAATAAATAAAGTATAACAATACATGTTGAAAGGACAAATTATTAAAGAAATTAAACTACTTTGAATGTTGGAAAGATGAAATAAACCATGCATGTATTAATGTACCACAATGTAACACCTATAAATTGTAGTATTTAAAAACTTTTAAACCTTGATCTCGAAAATTTAAGTTCATATCATGACATTGTATACATTCCAACTTTTATGTTAAAAAACTTGTCCCAAATGAACCCTTGAACGATTGAAAAATTTAAGTTTATGAAAAATAAATTCCTATAATGCCCTTTATATTCACATGCAAGACAAGAGGTTTTTACTAGAGCAGTTTCTTTTAATATTGATTTTTTAGACTTAAATGATGATGAAAAATTTATATTTTTATTTACAAATGAAAATTTGTGCTTTAATTTATTCTGCCAAAATCTGCCATGATATTTTAATTCAAAGGAAGAATGTTTTATATAGATAAAAAATGTTTTGTATTTTTATCGAGCTGTCCTTTTTTATGTAAACATGGTAAAAGTCTCTCATAACTCTTTTGAGAGTGGCTCTCGAATGTTTTTAAGATTGTTTTGTACTTTTAATTAAAACATGTTGTATATATTGTATTCATGTTTGTATTGTACATGTAGAGAGGTGAGACTATAATAAAATATTTGATTTGATTTGATTGATTTATATTGTACTGTCAAGAACTTAGTTCTTCCTTCGGTTTATTCCTCCTATTTCTACATTTTAAAATATGGTATGTAATTTTGGTTCATTCTGGCTATTCCTACGTTTTGAATTAAATAGGTAAGAGATGAAATTTAAGTTGAAGTCCCATGCAGAAGTTTTATGTAAACAATGGAATTATGAAGGATTATGTTGTAACAACACCTAATAAATGAAGTAATCTAAATCCAGGTAAATATTTTATTTTATAATTTCATCACACATTTTGTGTAAACAACATTCAAAAACACAATATGAATTTATAGACCCAACTGATGTTATTCACAAGCAATTGGAATTATTTAGGTGAAAAGATTAATAAAAACAAGTAGATTTAATTTATATCAATTGACAAATAATTTAATATATGTAGTAAATAAATTATTTGAAACAAAGCACCAATTTTTTAGTTACACTACATATTCATTGCAGCAATGCCAGCACCGTAAGTACACTAAAACGACATAGAAACAGACCACTTCCAATTATGATAAAAAAAAAAAGAAGATGTGGTATGATTGCCAATGAAACAACTCTCCACAAGAGACCAAAATAACACAGAAATTAACAACTATAGGTCATCGTACGGCCTTCAACAATGAGCAAATCCCATACCGCAGAGTCAGCTGTAAAACGCCCCGAAATGACAATGTAAACAATTCAAACGAGAAAACTAACGGCCTTATATGTAACACATAAACAAACGACAACCACTGAATTACAGGCTCCTGACTTGGGACAGGCACATACAAACAGAATGTGGCTGGATTAAACATGTAAGCGGGATCACAAACCTTCCCCTAACCTGGGACAGTGGTAAAACAGTACAACATAAGAACGAACTATAAAAATCAGTTGAAAAAGCTTAACTCATCAGATTGACAAAAATACAAGTGGACAAGTGGACGTGGATGAGTTGGTTGAACATTAAGAAATACCGACCACAGATATGTTCTTATTGCCGTAATGGTTATTCCGTCCCTTTATCGTGCTTATGATATCAACGAATTAAACTCATAACAGAATTAGTAATTATCACGTGCAACACGACTAGTGTCGTATATAGAAAAGGACATGCCTACCCTCCCGGAGTACCTGATATTGTACGACTTTGCCCCCCGCAGAGCTATAGAAAAACAGTACATTAACGGGTGTTACACGGACTCTTTTAAGACGATACACGGACTCTTTTTAGTTGTTACACGGACACTTTTTATGAATAGAATCACTCGTGCATGATCAGTGAGTTCATGGGCACTTTAACTTTCAATTAGATTTGAACTTTTTGGTTCACCGACTTATTTCCTGTCTTTTTATTGACAAAATATTTACGTTAGCATCAATATCTTTTTTCAAACATTTCCAGTTAATTACTTTTCACATCAGTACGCTAAGGGATTAGACATTTAACTTCAATAGTGGGGGGTATGGTTTTCTCCTAAAATAGATATTTTGATCCCAAATTTTATGAGAAAAAAAATATTATGGTCAAGCAGATGACAAATTAATGTTTTGAATGATTCCTGATTTTCCAAATACCGTTAATAGTGCTCATTGGCGGATCCAAAAGGGGGGGGGGGGTCCGAGGGTTGGAACCCCCTTTTTTTTGGCCGATCAATGCATTTGAATGGGGACATATAGTTGGAACCCCCCTTTTTAAAATGACTGGATCCGCCCCTGGTGCTAATTTAAACAAAAACATTTGGGTGATGGCGTTGAAAAGACAATAATTAATATAATAAAAATAAAAAAACATACCGCCCCCTTTATGAAGCAAAATATTCGGTTATAAATGTTTTCTTCAATATATGGACATGAATAGTATTTTGGACAATGCTGAAAGTAAAGAAAGGATGATACTGACGTGAACATTTCAATAAAAATAAGAAAGGAAATAAGTAAATAAAAATCAAATCTAATATCAAAAGATAAAATCCCTATCAACTCACCAATTCACGATTGATCATATAAACAAAAAGTGTTCATGTAATACACGTCCAAATAAGCAGCAAATCTAGAAGAAAATCATTCAACTTATGTCATCAATTTTGGGCGGTAAGCTGCGATTGGCTCATATAGTAACACGTGTTTGATCCCGATCAACACTTGCAGATCTAGAGACGAGCATGAATTTAAAAATAAATCAAAGTATATTCCTGAATATATATCAACTTGATATAATATTAAGACAAAATCCATTTTTTTCATGAATATTTCATTCACTAATGAAGTAGGAAATTCATTCTTTTGATACCCTCATATTGTTATCGAATTTATATCAGTGGCGGATCCATGTCTAAATCCAGAACAAAACAGGGGGGGTCCAACTTTATGTCCCCATTTAAATGCATTGATCTTCAAAAAAGGGTTGTTCCAACCCCCGGGACCCACCACTGCATATTAAATTCATGTATTTGGCGACAAACGCGCGATTTTTACGATTTTTTAAAGGGGGAATGGGGGGATTGAATGGCTCATCCTGCATTTTTTCAACAAAAATAAAGATCACAGCCTGTGCATTTTAATTGAATTAACCCCCCCACCCCCCTTCCCCATCCCTGCTTTCCGTTTTATTCATAAAAATTAAACGTTATCTTACTTACCACTAAATTATTCCTTAATATATTACTTTTTTACGAAGTTGCGTTTTAAAAAGTCTTAAATGTGTACAACATTTATCTTTTACTTGAAATGGTTCTTTTCTTTTATCAAATTATTAGATTCCTGATTATTTTTCTTGAAAAAAAATCTCGGTTGAAGGGAAATGAAAATAAAAATGTGTGTATACTATAACTTATATTTACTGCTTTATGGCTATCCAAGTTTCTCAAATGTTTAGTCTTGCTTAAAGTATTATTACTTGAAACGTCGTACAAGTCAGATAAAAAACAAAAGTAACAAAAGAAACAGGACGGTTACAACCAGCCGAATAGTTTTTTCTGCACTTGTAGTCAGGTCAAGGTCCTCGGCTATCGCATCGGACCTTGATCTGACTACTCGTGCAGAAAAACTATCCGGCAACGGTTGTTACCGGCCTGTTTCTTTGTTACCTTTGTATTTTATCTAATACTTACCCTGAGGTTTTTTTAGTGAGATTCGTGTTGCTTAGACTTTAGTATTTTATGTAGTACTTCGTAGACTGTTAATTTATTTGTCTCTTAGTCATCGTTCGCTTTTTGTCATGATAGAGTCGGTCCTTCTTAAACTAATAAATTTTGATTCTGCCGTTGTCATCTTTTAGCTTAGTTTTCTAGTTAGTGATCAACCATTAAACTCCAGGGAAGGGTGATTACGGTTTTATTTCTGAATCAGAATTTTATTTTCGCCCAAAGAGCGTATATTTTTATTTGGTTTTTTTTTTGAGACTATCAATTCAATTATTTTTCTTCTTCAAACTTTAGTACTATAAGGTATTGGGAATATCTGGATTCAGAATATTATTTTTTATCATCTGCTTTACCAGAATATTTTTAAGTGATCAGAATTTTTTTTTCGTCTGTGTTAAAAATAAAGAGGATAACAGAAAAACTCTATTGAAAAAAGTAAAATCACAAAAATACTGACCTCTGGGGAAATTTAAAACGGAGGGTCCCTTACCAAATGGAAAAATCAAAAACTAAAACACATCAAACAAACGGATAACAATTGTTATATTTATATGACTTGGTACAGTCATTTTCTTATGTAGGAAAGGGTGGATTGAACCTGGTTTTATAGCTAGCTAAACCTGTCAATTGTATGACAGTCGCATCAAATTCCATCATATTGACAACGATGAGTGAACAAAACAAACAGATATATACTAGTAGGTAAAAATATCAAAAACAGGGGAACATAAGTCAACATTGTGTTATAATCTTAATCACTTAAAAAACAAAACATATGTAACAAAGATGCATAAAATGGAATATAGACCATGAATATTAGCAAAAATTAAAGACAAGAATACAAAAATTAACCATAGTAGATTACAACAACACAATGACGGGATTTACAAGTACAGAGCCACGTCATATATGTATCAAAGAAACATGAAAAGGCATATAGACCAAGTGCATAGCAAAATTGAAAGACAAGCGTACAAACATGTTTTACAATAGCACAATAATGAAATGAATAAGTACAGAGCCACGCTATATGTTTCTTAGTAACTCCAAAAGGGATATAGACAAAGCACATTAGAACTAGAGGCTCTAAAGAGCCTGTGTCAATCACCTTGGTCTATGTGCATATTAAACAAAGGACACAAATGGATTCATGACAAAATTGTATTTTGGTGATGGTGATGTGTTTGAAGTTCTTACTTTACTGAACGATTTTGCTTTTTACAGTTATATCTATAATGAACTTTGCCCATTAGTAACAGAGAACTATATTTGGTAAAAATTTACCAAATTAATGAAAATTGTTAAAAATTTACTATAAAAGACAATAACTCCTTAAGGGGTCAATTGACCATTTAGGTCATGTTGACTTATTTGTAGATCTTACTTTGCTGAACATTATTGCTGTTTACAGTTTATCGCTATCTATAATAATTATAGTATTCAAGATAACCAAAAACGGCAAAATTTCTTTAAAAATTACCAATTGGAGGGCAGCAACCCAACAACCAGTTGTCCAATTCATCTGAAAAACTCAGGGCAGATAGATATTGACTTGATTAAAAATTTAACTTCTTGTCAGATTTGCCAATAATGTTTTGGTTTCATAGTTATAAGCCAAAAACTGCATTTTACCCCTATGTTCTGTTTTTAGCCGTGGTGGCCATCTTGGTTGAATGGCCAGGTCATCGGACACATTTTTCAAACTAGATACCCCAAAGATGATTGTGGCCTAGTAGTTTCAGTGGAGATTTTTGTAAAAGATTACTTAGATTTATGAAAAATAGTTAAAAATTGACTATAAAGAACAATAACTCCTAAAGGGGTCAACTGACCATTTCGGTCATGTTGACTTATTTGTAAATATAACTTTGCTGAACATTATTGATGTTTACAGTTTATCTCTATCTATAATAATATTCAAGATAATAACCAAAACCAGCAAAATTTCCTCAAAATTACCGATTCAGGGGCAGCAACCCAACAACGGGTTGACCGATTCAGCTGAAAATTTCAGGGCAGATAGATCTTGACCTGATAAACATTTTTACCCCTGTCAGATTTCCTCAAAATGCTTTGGTTTTTGAGTTATAAGCCAAAAACTGCATTTTACCCCTATGTTCTATTTTTAGCCGTGGCGGCCATCTTGGTTGGTTGACCAGGTCACTCCACACATTTTTTAAACTAGATACCCCAAAGATAATTGTGGCCAAGTTTGGGTTAATTTGACCCAGTAGTTTCAGAGGAGAAGATTTTTGTAAAAGATTACTTTAATTTACGAAAAATGGTTAAAAATTGACTATAAAGGGCAATAGCTCCTAAACGGGTCAACTGACCATTTTGGTCATGTTGACTTATTTGTAGATCTTACTTTGCTGAACATTATTGCTGTGTACAGTTTATCTCTATCTATATTAGTATTCAAGATAATAACCAAAAACAGCAAAATTTCCTCAAAATTACCAATTCAGGGGCAGCAACCCAAAAACCGATTGACCGATTCATCTGAAAATTTCAGGGCAGATAGATCTTGACCTGATAACATTTTTACCCCATGTCAGATTTGCTCTAAATGCTTTGGTTTTTGAGTTATAAGCCAAAAACTGCATTTTACCCCTATGTTCTATTTTTAGCCGTGGTGGCCATCTTGGTTGGTTGACCAGGTCACGCCACACATTTTTAAACTAGATACCCCAATGATGATTGTGGTCAAGTTTGGTTCAATTTGGCCCAGTAGTTTCAGAGGAGAAGATTTTTGTAAAAGCTAAAGACGACGGACGACGACGACGACGGACGACGACGGACGCCGGACGCCAAGTGATGAGAAAAGCTCACTTGGCCCTTTGGACCAGATGAGCTAAAAATGAAGGCAGGAATATGAGAATATCATAAACAATAATAAAAGTGTAAACTACTTTTAAGAGCCATTCTCTGTAAGGACCAAAATTAGTGTTTACACCTATGTTACAGATTTTAACCATGATTCTTTGTACACATACTACATAACTAATATAATTAACAACTAACACTTTAGAAATTGATTTTGGGCTTTGTTACTATGGAAATGGCGGTCATTTTGATTTTGGGCTTTTTTTTAAAAGACAGGATGAACAAATACCACAAATATCTTAATCAAAATGAGAACAAACAGATATTTAATAAAGAAGCATATATCAAATTAAACATGCAACCTCATTCATTGCTTTCTTATTTTTGAATTTTATTTATGTATGCTAAATCCAACCATTGACGATTGAAAGGTTATATTAACGTTGACTCGCGCGTTTGACGTCAAAATGTAAACGTCACACAGGAAGAGATATAAAATATTTTTGTCGTTCAAGGTAGGAAAAAATATAGTCTATTATAGTTCTTTAAGGCATATCCTCTGCATGATGTAAATTAAAAGTTTATCTTTTCTTTGTTGCCGCTCGTCTATATGCTTATTGTATTTTTCTTCTTAAAACAGTGCTACGTCATTATACACGTATTAAAGAAACACAAAAGGGTATATAGACAAAGCATTGAAACATATATGAAAGACCAGAATACAAGACTTATAATAGAACAATAACACAATAGCGGAATGTTTAAGTACAAATCCACCTCATATGTAATAAAGAAACACACATATGCACACGGACAAAGCAAAAATAAAAGATAATATTAACAACACAATGACGGGATGCATAAGTACGGAGCCACCTCAAATGAATATCACAACAACAAAAAAAACCCAGACCAAACAGTAAAAGTAATAAAGAGAAATAAAAAAAAAAAAAACAGAATAACAAGTATTTAGGTGGTAAACAACGTCAGTACGCAGAATCTATATTTCAAGACCATCGTGTATTATTTATGAACAGTTCGATACTAATTCAATTCAAGCAGCAACAATCTATTTCTGCAAAAAATATACGTACAAAACATCAGATTACAACGCAAAACAAGATTATTCCAGTACCAATGACTAGTCTGCTTTCAAAGCAAGTCTAATTGAAATCATTAACCTATTATTATCTATAATTACAGTTTCACACATACATGTTTAGACGCCTTTGGTTCTTTTGATACATGACGACTCTACACCACCTTCTTCACTGGCGTCAAATGTACGTATTATTAGTCGAATTAATGAGACTAAGCCAACGATATGAGAGATCATCTAGGGGTCAAAATAAATGTACATGGACATGTAGTACGTTGTAAATATTAGCATACAACTGTCTGCACAAAAACGTAGGCATTTATTTCCGTGCGGTCATAAGCACGTGCTTCTGAAATAAACTTCATCAGATTCTTTAAAGCCAAACAAAATGGAGGTTTGGTTGAATAAACATTATAACAAAGCCTAACCAGAACAGTCAAAAGCATGGAAAGTTTTCTCAGACTGATGCAGTCAGTAACGGATACATGTATTTTCATTAGGGAGCCCACCGACAAACATAAAAGGGGGCCCGCTCCAGTGATTCCCTAAATAATCAACATAATTTTTCCCACAAACGGTGAGCAGGCAGAGGCTTTTCATAGCTTACTATAGTATATACGCTATAAGTTTTGCTTGTGATTGAAGACCTTACGGTGACCTATATTCGGTTATTTACACCCTTGACTGTTATATATAGTATCTGGAAAATCGGCTAATTTGCAATCAAAATAACTTCTCATCTTCATACCTATAAATGTATATTCAAAACAAACGTCTCTATTTCTCAATTCAATCTTTTAATTTCCTTGTCACGATTTCCTGTCATCATAATTACATAAATACGTATTTCCTTTGATATTCTGTATTTGGTTATATATATTATAATGATAGTGTCTTGTGTTGGATTATTAACGGCAGTATTCGTAGAATTATATTTGATTTCGCTGGCATCATTCAGGCACTGTCAAGATTTGGAACAAAAATACATTTAACCGTAATTTCAAGTATAATATATAATAATGTCTTTTTTAAACCTTTTTTTGTAACCTTCATATTGCAATTTTGGCGAGTAAGCAATGACATAAATTATAAATGTTCAGCATTTTTTCGTGATTTAATCTTAACTACCTTAAATATTAAAGCAATCATATTAGGCATAAGAGAGTAATGCAAATAAATTATTGAAAGGAAATTGCGGATGTGCATTAATAAGCTTGCAATGCAACAAAACAGCTAACACACAAACATTTCGTTTTATTCATTTCTAGTCTAAGTGGTCTTTTCAAAATTTTCAAAACTTTTAAATTAATTAAATTTACTATTCCCCGTCTTAGTTTGTATAATTACTATTCACCCGTGTTTAAGGAGGGAAGTAGGGATTTCTTATCTTGAAATTTCCATCGATGTAAATCCTTTGCCCATACGTATGCAATACCACCATTTAACATATATTTTTTTTTTTTATTGAATCATTGAACATAATTATGAATCTTTTGTGATAAGACATATTTTTTCATGTAGCACAAACATTTTTACTTATTTTTACATCCCCGACTCTTAAATGTTAAGGTTATAAGAGCGTACCTGTTGAAGGTAACAATAGCAACGCTTTGGCTGCACGGAAATGTTATTTTCGTCTACATTAGCTTGATATTAAACTTGTTTCTTAAAGTGGTAATAAAAACCAATACCAAACCACTGAAAGAATGAGCGATGAAAGCTTATCTATTCTACAGTACTCCCATGTGTAAATGAATAATAAATAATTCAGCTATCAAACTATATTATGGGTAAAAACTACATAATTAGTTTCTTACATGTAACTTCGATTTAACGCAGAGAATTTCTATGCAACTTTCTTTGAAGAAACTTCGCACTACAATGGACAATTCATGTAAAAAGGTTTCTTTTCAAATGACTTCGGAATTTCGTAAGAAAAATGCAAAGAATAAAACTAAGTGAGTAGAACTATAATCAATATGTCTTTTTCGTTTCTAAAAAACAGATAGTGTATATCCATTGTTTGGATTATCGCTTCGTTAGTATAATGATTAAGACTAGTTTTCATTTAGTTTTTTCAGGGGCCAGCTGAAGCCCGCCTCGGCGTACGGGGGATTTTCTTGCTGTGCTGAATACTGATTAATGCATGGCAATGGGGTTTTCTGTTGTTTGTTTGGGTTGTTGTCACTTTGACACATTTCCCGTTTTCATTCTCAACTTTATATTACATTTATTTATATTAATTACAATACATTTTTGAAACTATAATTGAAAAAAAAACAAGATAAGAGAACAAGACCCACAATTAATAGCATCTAACGAGTTGACAGTGCTGCACTTAAAATTAAGGATCATGGTACGATGATGTACGTAAGAACTTATTTTGACAGTTATTGACCTTGGATATATTTGGCTATGTTCAGGTCTCTAGATCTTTTGGTCATATAGTGTTTCATATGCTTTGGTCTTAAAAGTTAAACGCCATTGACTTTCAAATATTTTTATTTACATATCGTTATATGTTCTTTAAACCAAGAAAACTACCTGGAATCCAGTAAATCCGGGACACTTTTGAAATTATTCTCTGGTTTTGAATTTGGCCTCTACAGCAACGTACCGCTGTTGTTGAGGAGTTGTCGCGTGAAATAGTTTTTGGCACTTCCGGTGTGGTAATTGTAGATTTAAATATTGGCATGGTCAGATAGACTATCCTAGTGAAGTACATTTTGTCAACATTAATTTGCTATCAAACTTAGATATTTCTTACATACCAAGCTATTTATGCCACTTTAAATAAAGTGATAATAAATTGATCTCTCGCCAATATATATATGAGACAATATCTGAAAAAGTCTAATGTCCATGTTCCATCTTTCACCAGCAATTATTTTTTTTTTATTCTGGCATCTTTTTGGAAAAATTTAAGTTTCAGTATTTTAACTAGAGTATATAATGCACCAACTATTGCCAATTAAACATTCTTTCTTATATAAAATTGAGAAAGGAAATGGTGAATATGTCAAAGCGACAACCACCCGACCATAGAGCAAACAACAGCCGAAGGCAACCAATGGGTCTTCAATGTAGCGAGAATTCCCGCACCCGTAGGTGTCCTTCAGCTGGCCCCTAAAATATGCATAATAGTACAGTGATAATAGACGTCATACTAAACTCCGAATTATACACAAGAAACTAAAATTTAAAATCATACAAGACTAACAAAGGCCAGAGGCTCCTGACTTGGGACAGGCGCAAAATTGCGGCGGGGTTAAACATGTTTATGAGATCTCAACCCTCCCCCTATACCTCTAGCCAATGTAGAAAAACAATACGCACATTAAAATTCAGTTCAAGAGAAGTCCGAGTCTGATGTCAAAAGATGTAACAAAAGAAAATAAATAAAATGACAATAATACATAAATAACAACAGACTACTAGCAGTTAACTGACATGCCAGCTCCAGATCTCAATTAAACTGATTGAAAGATTATGTCTTCATCATATGAATATCAGGTACAATCCCTCCCGTTTGGGGTTTAGTATCATACTATCATAAAATATATGAGAAGAACATAACCCGTGTCATGCCAACAACTGTTTTTTTTAGAATTAAATGTGTTTAGTTCCGATGCAAAGACCCTATCAGTGAATCAATGTTAAAGCCAAAATATGCAATCTTTAATGACCTGACAACAGTATCGTAACTATATCCCCTTTTAATAAGTCTATTTAAAGGTTTTGTTAGTTTCTGAGGAGAATACTGACATTTTTGTGCTTTATAAAGAATATTTCCATAAAATTTTGGATGTGAAATACCTGAACGTATAAGATGTCTGCATGTTGAGTTATATCTTCTTATAAAATATTATAATTTAAATGTTCAACCCTATAAAACCCATGTTGTCTGGTGTTGTGTTCTGAAAATTAAATCATTCAAAGGATATCGAAATCAAGTAAACAGGCTTCCGATTTTCACAAATATGATAGATTATATAAAAATCTTGTGCCTTACTGGTCTAATTTTGTTATAACTAAAGCATGTGATAAAATTTTGCATTTTTAAGGGTCTTTAAAAAATTTTCCCAAGGGGTAATTTCCTTTCTGTTATCAGGTTTTTTCACCTGTGGACCCGTTTGAAAATCCAAGATTTTATTTCTTGTAATGCAACGAAAAGAGCATCATTTCCTGAATGTATAACTCCATATGTATACATAAATGGTAGCAAGTTTGAAAAATCTGAACTCTCCAAAGATCAGAATTTACAGCCTTTTTGTGTACCTTCTGAGAATATTTCATTGTCAGCACTATAACAGTATATGTGTTTTTATCGTTCCGTATTAAATTGATATGTAGATGGAAGTAAACTTCTTGGCAGATTTTCATCATGCAAATACAGTTTCAAAGGATAAATGACATTGTTTGTTGTTATCTTCCAATTGTGACCAATCTTAAATGATGTATTTTTCTTAAACTATGAAATAAAGCAATTTTTAGAAAAAATAATCCTTCCTGTTACCAACTCTGTCCTGTTACTGTTGTGTTACTCAAGACTCTTTCATGTTACCGACATATCCGACTATATTTTTTAATATTTCTAAACCTTTTGTAACGCAAATGCTTTAATAGATAACTGGAATTTGATAAACTATTACAGGATATACTAGTAAACCACTAATAGTATTTTAAACTTATTCCCTATACCCATTAGAAACTTTTTAAAATTGATTCACTTTGGTATCAGGAAAGAACTGGATTTTTTTGGTACCATTTTTAAAATTGCCGTTGTTACCACATTTAACAATAGACCACTTTCGAGTTCATCCGTCACCGGAAAAAACTCGTCAATTATACGCGCTTTTATCACCGTCATTTGTGCGTTTTGGGGCGTCGTCACTTCCCTTCCAATGTTGAGCGAGTGGTTGGAAAACTATAATTCTATATTATACGAATTATTCTGCAAATTGAATTCTCAAAATTGACAATCAACACTGCTGTTATTAGGTAATTGTCAGTAAGTACCTACAGAGCAACCATTATTTCTAGTTTATCCTGCACAAAGACGATCACTAAGACGCTTGATGAACGTAAATAGTGCAGGGATACAGGCGACCCCCTCTATCTGGTAAATGACGTCATAAAGGCGTGCATAATTGACGAGTTTTTGCCGGTGACGGATGAACTCGAAAGTGGTCTATTGTTTGAATTACAGACAACAGTTCCTAGATCCTCAATGTGCGTTCTTCGATTTGTGCTATTAAAATGCCGGGTCTAAAGACATTTTTTTGTTTTTTTTCTTATTGTCAAAAATTACTTTTTCAGATATTGTCTCGAACATAGTACAGTTATAAAATCCTGTATTTTTATATCAAATCTTTATACATTATTTATACAATATATAACCTTTATTATATACTTAGTAGTAAATACAGATAAATTGTATGTGTTATACAATCAATGGCAAGCGTGCTGTATCAGCCAGTCGTAATGATATCGATATCAGCACGGTTGCAAAAGCTTTATCACACCTTTAATCTGTATAACGTCACGTCATCGATTGCAGTCCCTGTTGCAAAGGCTTTATCAAACCCTAATGTGTATGACGTCATGTCAAACCTATAATCTGTATGACGTCATTTCAATTCTCTTAATCTGTATGACGTCATGTCACATAACATCTATACTTGAGCTCTTGGGATTATATTGGTGTCTCGGGTTGATACGAATGCGATTTTGAAAAAGCCATATGATGTTATCAGATTATTACATGGCATTTGTCATATCGCATGTATTATCAGCCCTAGGTTCAATATCAGTCCAAGAGCCGCATGGCTCGAGGACTGATATTGACCGAGGGCTGATAATACATGCGATATGAAAAATGATATGTTATGATCTTTTTATCATATGCTTCAACAGTAGAGAAAAATAACAGATTCATATATTGATCCTTTAACGTGGTTCCCGTAGTTTAAAGGGTAAAAAAGTGCACGGCCGTCGGGCCCAAAATTTGATACATTCAATATGAAATCTTTCTATCATATGCCTCGACAGAGAGAGAGAAAAAAAACATTTTAATATGAACGAATCGGCAAAAAAATAATTCAACAATATACATAATGATCATTGTTTGTTAAAGTCGACTTTTTAAAGAAACTTTCTAAATCATGTTTCAGAAAAAAAACTTAAAAAATGCATTTATTAAATATTTGTTTTTTTTTTTTTTTTTTTTTTGTTTTTTTTTTTTATTATTTTAAACAATATGCTTTCCAGTATTCAAATAATTGTTTTGTACACTACTTTGTAATGTTTTTCACTGAAAACGTAACATTGGGGTGTATTTTCCGGAATTGGCCGAGTATTACCGGAATGCCATGTGATAACGTTAAGGAAAGGCATGGGATAACAATCGAAGCATGTGATAAACTTTTCTTATCACATATTTGTTACGAATACGTTGGGTTTTGCATATGCAATAACCTCAAAATTGCCCGGGGCAAAAAAGACGATATTCATATTGCGCCCTGATTCCAAATGACGTCACGTCAATGCGTACTTAACGACACTTTTGTGATACAAAATTTAAAATTTTACCTGTTATGTTTCATTAAATTGTAATAATTGAACTTTGTGTCTCTATTCTGCAGAACTTAGATATGTGATAAATAGATTATAACATGTCTTTTCCATATTGGCCCTGGTATCATCCCTCGACCCATATCGGCCCTCGGCTAAAGCCTCGAGGCCGCTATGGGAGTCTCGGGATGATACCAGGGCCAATATGGAAAAGGCCATGTTATAATCTATACATATCAGCCCGCTAAGCACCAATTCGAAAAATATGGAATTTACGTCAATTTATTAACCAACTTACTACAATATGTATAGAAATGCCCATGCTTTATAAAAGGAAAATTTCGACATCTGGTCATTATGAACGGAGAAATTACTACAGCCAGTCATTACGAGATCTCAGTCATGCATTACGAAATCTCAGTCATGCATTACGAAACCACACCCGTGCATTACGAAATCACAGTCATGCATTATGAACAGTTGAAACGGGACACCGATTAAAACAAAATGTCGTTTATTTCTGTAAATAAGTGTGACATTTTTTTATTCTTTTTTAAACTTAATATCATAAAAATAAGTTTAATAAATGATGTTCATTAACATTGTTTTGTAACGACTTGAACCGGAAATATTTCACAGCCTTTTTCGAGAACGATTTTCGATTATTATCACTGTTTCATTTCCGTTGTTCAATCCTCAGAATGCAGACTTTACTGTCTGATTAATTCTTCCCAGCTACTTTTTATTTGCTAGATGAAATGAATTTTAATAGCATAAAATTAAGTACTTGGATGAGAAATCAGAAATTACATCTGACAGTCACAATGTTGATTAAAATTCCATGCGAAATTGAATGCGAAAAGATAAGTTGAAGTTCAGCTATGAAATTCCTGTATCTTCTTCACGGTAAGTTTTTTACTCTTTGTTTAATCGAAGAATAAAACCATTTAATAAAAATTTTATGAAACGGGCTTTTCTGTATTGGTCCTGTTGTAGTTTGTGGATAGCTGTATAATTTTGGATCCGAGACTCGAAGACTGTTCAGTCTTGAATGAAGTTGCCTTTATAGTTGGTTAATAAAAGTATCAATATATGGACTTTTTCATATTGGCCCTGTAACATGCCCTTGATATTAATAATGGCCTCGGACAGTTGTAATGGCCCTCGGCGTTGCCTCAGGGCCATTACAACCATCCTTGGCCATTATTAACACCTTGGGCATGTTACAGGGCCAATATGAAAAAGTCCATACATTAATACTATATTAATGCTATTATCATACGGTAGAATTTATATCATTTATTCTAAGTATATGATAATCTCTATTTATTACCATATGGAGTAAAGAAAGGCAATAAATATACATTAGGAAATAACATATCATAAACTAACACATATAATAACCTCATGTATACATTTTAACTTAAAAGCATAGATTCTACGCGAATACTGTACGGTAATAAATTTAAATTGTTAATAAAGACCAAACTTTTATATTAAGGTCATCAGCATTTGGATGTTCAATTCGGACTGGATGAAAAATCAATTTATGTCTTCAAACGATTTGATTGTACAAACATATCTGTATGTTTGATTTATGGGCTCAGTCTATGATATACTGTCATAATTACAGTAAAGTACTCAAACATGCCTTTGATTGTTTTATCAGAACCTTAAACACGTTCAAATCAATACTTGAAGTAATCACATGTTGATTTTCGTTTAGTAGATAGCACTTACATTCAAAATATAAATTGTATACCATTTCATTGCCATTTGAATTGAAAAACACAATAAGGTAAGGAATCATTAGTACACATTTGTCGTTGAAGAATTATGGGTTTTGCTCATTGTTGAAGGCCGTACGGTGACCTATAGTTGTTAGTGTCTTTGTCATTTTGTCTTTTGTGGATAGTTGTCTCATTGGCAATCATACCACATCTTCTTTTTTTATATGTTTTCACATGTTGAATTTCACTCTGGCAGAAATGTAAAAATCATGCAAATGTAATAAGTTGTATGGAAGCCTTTTATAGACTTAAATTGAAAGTAAATTGAAAAATTAGAAACGTGTACAATTTTGACATAAATAACTGCAAAAAGTAAATTCACAAAAAATACTCCGAGGAAAATCCAGAAAGTCCCTAATCAAATGGCAAAATCAATTATTATTATATAAAACATCAAACGAATGGACAACAACTGTTATATTCCTGACTTGGTACAGGCATTTTCAATCACAGTTGACAATATTGACTACGGATTTAATCTTTAAAACAATATGAAAATAAACCCTAAACACGCTTTTTTTGCTGTAAATCCATATAACGTGCACGTGGGTGAGAAATCTGAATACATATATCAAATTCCCAGATCATAGTTGTGCTGATCATACATGAAATATTAATAAAAGATATCGTTTGATTTAGAGAAAAATATTACACCACAGCTGGTGAGTGAAAATTGGAATTATTTCTGATCTGTTATCAAAAGAAATGAAGACGTAATATAATACACTTCTGTTTAATATGTAATCGTCTTTAGAACCAAGCAACGCGAATTAGAATATATGATGGTTTGATGTCTTAAAATAATAACAAATGTTATTCAATCGAAACTCTTTGTAGTTAACCGACTTAACCGAGTATTCGAATCAACCGAGTTCGAATTATCAGTGGTAGTTATGCATTGATCGAGCAGGAATTTTATCGGGAACGAAAAATTACTCCGACTTATCCGAGGTTTCGTCACAATCGAGTTCGACACAACGAGTTTTGACTGTAAATTGTTAAAACGATTTAATTAATAGAAAACTCTTTCCTACTAATAAATCGTTATTATTTTCAAGCTATTGTTAAGATTGAAAATAAATTGTGAAGAAAAATATAATGATTTGAAAAGTTGGGATACCTGATGATATGTTTTCAATGACATTTGAAAGACACATGACATTTTCAGTATCAAAGAAAGTCAAAGCTCTTGGTTATCATTTTCTTAAAATATAACAAGATTTAGTAATTAAATTCACAACTAATGTGTTCAAACTATAAAGTTGCTATAATTGATAACGCTTAAAAATTTCAGCAGCATTAATAATCGACTGCTTCCATAACAACTGTTATAATATTGAGCACTAAAATATTAACCCTTCCGAAATTTAAGCATATTAACCTTTTCAAAATTTAAGCAAGTTTGAAAGATAACAACGGATATGCTCCGAATGGCGTCATAAAGTTTTAATATCTATACTATTAAACGAGAAGACCTCGTTTTGTGTGTCGCTTTTCTTCTTTCCACAATAAATTAATCACCATGCCAGATCGTCTCAGGTTTTCTCAGGTTTTAGGTAGGGCTCGTTAATGCTCTGTCTTCAATTTTATATCAATTGAGTTGCAGATTGTTGTTCGTTTTTTCGTCATTTTTTATTTGTTTGTATTTCGCCATGGAGATGTCAGTTTCCATTCGACTAATGAATTTTGTTTGATCCTCTTTTTGGATCTTCCCGCTTATTACAAACTTAAGTTATTAAGAATGTACACGGTCGATATGGTAATTTGGCGTAAATTGTCGTCTGCTTTGCTTAAAAAAATGTGGTGGTAATCATAGTAAACATTTTCAAAATTTAAGCAAGTTTGAAAGATAACAACGGATATGCTCCGAATGGCGTCATAAGGTTTTAATATCTATACTATTAAACGAGAAGACCTCGGTTTGTGTGTCGCTTTTCTTCTTTCCACAATAAATTAATCACCATGCCTCTGTGTTCTTTAGGTACCATGTATAGTCGCATTTGTCATCCATTCTTATGATTATTCAGTTTGGGTTATTTTGGGAGAAAAACGAAAAAAAAGACGTCGGTGGATATTGTTTCAGTCATAAGACTGGATTTTAAGTCAGAATGTACTTCCGGTTTGCGTGTTCAATTCCCATACTTTGAAAACATACATGAATAAAGTGTACTTGCTATCCGCTATCATTTTCAAGTTTTATATCCAAGACGGTCAGAGTTTAAAATTATTAAATAGAGAAGGTCTATATAATATATCAATGACCGCCGTGGATCGATATTAATAAACTGAAAATTGATAGTAAGTATATAGATTATAACATGCCCTTTTCCATATTGGCCTTGGTATCATCCCGAGCTAAAGCCTCGAGGCCGATATGGGTCGAGGGATGATACCGGGCCAATATGGAAAAGACATGTTATAAAGAATATCATATGGCTTTTCAATATCGCATCCGTATCAACCCGAGCAGCAATATAAACCCAAGATGGTTTTTTTCGTGTAACACGACGTCATACAAATAAGGAGGTTGAAATGACGTCATACAGATTATAGGTTTGACATGACGTCATACAGATTAAGGATTTGATAAAGCCTTCGCAACAGTGACTGCAATCGATGACGTGACGTCATACAGATTAAAAGTGTGACAAAGCTTTTGCAACCGCGTGCTGATATCGATATCATCACGGGTGGCTGATACAGCACGCTTGCCATTGATTGTATAACACATACAATTTATCTGTATTTACTACTAAGTATACAATAAAATCTTTTTATCACATATTTTAGTTCTGAAGAAAAGAGAAAAAAAGGTCAATTATAACAATGAAAGATAAAAGGTAAAATCTTAAACATTTTATCACAATTGTGTCGTTAAGGACGCAATGACGTGACGTCATTTAGAATCAGGGCACAATATAAATATACTCTTTTTGCCCCGGGCAATTTTGAGGTTATTACATATGCAAAACCCGACGTTTTTTCGTAACAAATATGTGATAAAAAGCAAATACACTTTATTTATAGTAATGAATGTTCAAAATATACAGATAAACGCTAACATTATTGAAATTAATAGAAAACAAAATTGTGGGAACTTTTTTGGGGAAAAGGAGGAGCCGGGCTAGAAAAACAATTTTCCTGTCCCAAAGTACCTATGACTTTTGATACCTTTTCTCTAGTCATAAAATCTTTTTAAAAAAATCATCGGCTCACTAAGAATATTAGATAGCGAGGGTCTATATAATCTATCAATGACCGCCGTGGATTGCAAACTGTAAACTGGAGGCGCGGATCCGGGGGGGGGGGGGGGGGGGGAGGGATTCCGGGGGTTGGATCCCCCCTTTTGTTTGGGCGATCAATGCATTTGAATATGGTCATATGTGTAGTAGGACACCCGCCCCTCCCCTCTGTCCCTGGTTAGGACTCCCATTTTTAAAATGACTGGATCCGCTCCTGCACTAAGAACTGAAAGTAAAAATCGAACACACTGCATTTATAGTAATGAATGTTCATAATAATTATACTAAATGTATGTTCATATTGAAATTAATAGAATACAAAAATATGGGAATTTTCGAAAGAAGGGAGGCGGGGTAGAAAAACAATTGTCCTGTTCCCAAGTACCTATGACTTTTGAAACTTTTCATTTTTTTAAATTTTTTTTTTTACAAAATTTCATCTTTCAACACTTAAAATACTTTCGGGAACTCCCGCTGCATTGAAGACCTATTGCTGACCTTCTACTGTTGTCTGTTCTATGGTAGGGTTGTTGTCTCTTTAACACATTCCCCATATCCATTCTCAATTTTATTTCAACCACGCTCTGAATGCCCGCGATTTCTCGGGTGTGTTCTAGTAATATTGAATAGTGTAAATTGTTTTTCGTTCGAATTTTCAGTAAACATTAATCATAGCAGGACTGTGATAGATACTGTCGCTCATATTTTAAACATCACCAAAGAGTTAAAATGGGATTAGAAATAGGGTTCATCACTAAACTTCATAAATCCTGTAGCAAAACCCATACTAAAGAGGTCATAAGTTGGATTGTATGAGACACATATAACGCTTGACCAAATTACTCGTGTAATAATCTAAGAGATGGAAGAAGATGTGGTATGAGTGTCAACTCTCCATCCAAGTCATAATGTGTAAGCATTCAATTTGGCTCACAATGAACAGCAAGCTACAAAGGGAACCAAAAATGACTTGTGTAAAACCATTCAAACAGGAAAACATCATATACAGTTCTATGATTGGTTAAAAGCAACCGAGTGGAGACCGTGTCTAGTTTATATGGGGTTAGTAGGGGCGGTTTATTTCAATATATATACGATTAGAAGTGGTGTTGTTAATATAGTAAGATGTGGTATGAGTGTCAATGAAACAACTCTCCATCCAAGTAACAATTTATAAAAGTAAACCTTTATAGGTCAAGGTACTTCAACACGGAGCTTTGGCTCACACCGAACAGCAAGCTATGTAGGGCCGCAAAGAAGTGGTGTTATGTCCCCTTTATAAAACCAACACGATGTCGAGGGTTATCTGAAAGGTTTCAACAGGCGAAGGAATGGATGACAAACGATTGAAATAAATGCAGAAAACACATACAGTTGTTTGTGTTGGCATTTGTTTTAGTATCGACAAATGCAAGTAGATTCTTAATATTGAAGACTTAGCCATTTTGATAGGTCACTAGTCCAAATGCCACATGTAAAATAGTCGGAAAGGTAAATTTGTAACGCAGTGTGTTAGTGTGATAGTCACCTAATACGATTTATATAGAGTCAGTAAATTCCATATATGTATATTAGGTCACTAGCACAATAAGTAACTTATAATATACGAACAAACTGCGCGTCCACTTGTATTTGTATCCATCTGATGAGTTAAGCCTTTTTAAACTGATTTATATAGTTCATTCTTATGTTGTACTGTTAAACCACTGTCCTAGGTTAGGGGAGGGTTGGGATCCCGGTAACATGTTTAACCACATTATTTATGTATGTGCCTGTCCCAAGTCAGGAGCCTGTAATTCAGTGGTTGTCGTTTGTTTATGTGTTACATAATTGCTTTTCGTTCATTTTTTTACATAAATAAACGTAATAAAGGCCGTTAGTTTTCTCGTTTGAATTGTTTTACATTGTCCTATCGGGGCCTTTTATAGCTGACTATGCGGTATGGGCTTTGCTCATTGTTGAAGGCCGTATGGTGACCTATAGTCTTTAATGTCTGTGTCATTTTGGTCTTTTGTGGATAATTGTCTCATTGGCAATCATACCACATCTTCTTTTTTATATGATATACGGAATTTACGTCAATAAGACAAATATCATATTGCAATCACAATTAACCAAAAGTCATAATTCATGTTTGTCTTTACTATAAATTGTATCATTATATTGAAGTAAATTGGTTTTCCGGGACTACTTTGTATATCTATGTTTTATTTATAAAAGTAATGTTCTACAGGTCGATAAAAAGCTCTATAGAACTTATTTTTGTAATGTTCATGCAACCCTGACTTAAAATAAAATTTTCTATTTTATTCTATTCTATTCTATAAAGGAATGGGAGACTCGAGATTTGAATAAAAACTGGTTAAACCCCGCCATATTTTCATGTGACTGTCCTGAACCTCGTCAGCAGCTGCCGTTTGTTATGTCGTTTTAAAGCTTGACATATTGAATAGTCACATGTCTATTGTAGTTGAAAACGGTAACATACTTCTCCGCGTCTTTAAATTGTACATGTATTTGGGATGCTGTCTATTATCTCACGTATTTATTCATTCATATATTTGAGGGCAACGAACTATTTTCAAAAACAGCCTCCAAATATTTACAACAAATAAACCAGAAACTCACAAACCTTATTACCAAATGCTTCAACAAATAATAAGATGAGAATGGCGAGATGTAGTGAACATCATTTCATATATCGCAGTATGGAAGTTTAAGGGGAATTAACCGTGTTAATTATGAAGTGCAAACCTTATGTATGACGTGTTCCTAATATTGCGTCCAGTTACAAATATCATATTTTTATGAATCCAAGACCGTTTTTTTGTAAATTTTATTTACTTCAATTGAACGTTTTAACATGCATAGGAATGCTTTAGAATGCAAAATGTATATCAAACTTTGTAAAAGTTGATTTTCATTTTCTTATATTGCCCTGTTCATATAATAAAAACGTCACTTAACATTTCAATTTCGTTTTGATTTTTTTTTATCTTTTCATTCAAACCACCGTGGGAGAACAATGCAATTGAAAGTTTACAAAACTTAATGATATCACAATTCATCTGATATCTAATTTCTGTCACTCAGTAGTGCTTTGTTTGTGTGTATTGTCGTTGAAGTACTTCACACTGCCTTAGTGGTTGTCACAACAAATGCATACACGTGTTTTTGAGGTCGTAGTGTCTATAGATTTTATAATACAAATAGGTACGTAGATGTACATTTTGTACATACATGTACATGTAAAACTGCAGTTTGATTAACAGTGAATTTGAAAAAGATAATTCACATTCTTGAACATTTTTCATAAGTTCCAATGGTTATGATTGCATATGTTTGACTATCGTACATGTCGTAGTTTCTTATACATTTAGAACATTAACTTTTCGAAGGTAAGACAAATGAAAACAATTTTTCTCTTGATTACAAATAGTTGCTGGTAACAGTTTACAAAAACTTACAGCTTTATAACTTGTCTGACCTCACATTATGTATAAGGTTACCGTCTTGGCGCCGGATATGTAACACCATGGAAGTATTATATTGTCAATATAATACTTCCATGGTAACACAGAAGACAAAATTATTCAAACCCTGTTAAAAAAGTAAAATAACTTAAATACCGACCTCCGAGGAAATTTTTTAAACGGATTAGCAAAATCAAAAGCTCAAACACATCAAACGAATGGATAACAACTGTCATATTCCTCGCTTGATACAGGTATTTTCTTATAACGTTCGAATTAATGAGTTTTTAGCAGCTCCATGTTTTGTTGTGAATACGTATAACATATCCACAGTCATATTCACGACACACATAAGTCAATGTGTATATTCAGTAATAGTTATTCCACAAGGACGCGGTGTGTCAGTGTAAGATCAACCCGATGGCCGGAGGCCAGAGTGTGATCTAACCACTGACAAAACAAGTCCGAATGGGATAACTATTTTACATCCCAGCTGTTTAAGATTAGACGAAAAACCATTTACATTTCATAAAATCTAGTTTAGAATGCCAGTAGTATACTTTATAAATTACTATACAAGGTATACCCTTTATGACCCCCGAACACGATGAGTAGATATGAAACAATGTCAACTCGCCCCATTGGCCAATCGGCCAACACTAGATCGCTACTTTATAAAAAATAGACTCACTCTTGTTTACCGACTCGTTCAAATTGAACAATCAGGCTGACAACTCACCTATTAACAAAAAGGGTTTGAACCCCACTGAATAAAGGTCGACCAACTCGCCCCACTTATAAAATATCTTGCTTCCTTTAAGTATGTTAAATTACTGGCAGTTGGTGTCCAGTCATCCTGGTGTAGTAGTATGTGCCGTGGGTGTAAAGATAAAAACAAAATGTGTCGTGGTTTGATATACTAAAGGTCTTGAGTTCGAATCCCAGCATATACATTGGATTTTTCTACTTAAATTTTAAAAGATAATCTTTTCCGTATAATTAATTATAAGTTTTGAAGTGGATTTGACATTCCCACCAAAATATTACAGACGAAGGAAAGCATGCAAAACAAAGAAACTCAATCTGGGGTGATCTGGTTGGGGTGATCAGGCTCAGATTACCCCTGTTAAAACAAGAGCTGGGATGTAAGGTAAGGGTTCGACAGAAAAAATGTACAGTAAGTTGGAACTGCAAATATTTTGGTTTTTTTTTTTGTATTTTGTTGTGTCATGACGTTGTTTTCGAATTTTGAGTTGGAATGTCTCGACTTTGTATCTTTTGTCTCTTTTTATGCCCCTCTACGATATGATAGTGGAGGGGCATTGTGTTTT
The DNA here is from genome assembly GCF_965363235.1 of Mytilus galloprovincialis. Classification (NCBI taxonomy): domain Eukaryota; kingdom Metazoa; phylum Mollusca; class Bivalvia; order Mytilida; family Mytilidae; genus Mytilus; species Mytilus galloprovincialis. Next base: position 36,779,922 of record NC_134850.1, on the reverse strand, counting down.
CTGGTCTGTGTGTCCGTTCGTTCGTCCGTCCGTGTGTCCATCCGTCCGTTCGTTTGTCTGACACGCTTTAGGAATTAACGTTTTTGGTCCAGGTAGTTTTTGATGAAGTTGAAGTCCAATCAACTTGAAACTAAGTACAAAATGTATACATGTTCCCTATACGATATGATCTTTCTTATTTTAATCCCAAATTAGATTTTTACCCCAATTTTACGGTACGATAACTGGCATAGAAAATGATAGTGCGAGTGGGGCATCTGTGTACTATGGACACATTCTACGGTACACTAACTGACATAGAAAATGATAGTGCGAGTGGGGCATCTGTGTACTATGGACACATTCTTGTTTCAATGTGTATTTGAAAAAAAATGCAGCGATGTCGCATTTTCAAACTATTTGGCTTCGTGATTATACGTTTCCACTGCACTCTCTTATCCCATTGCCAATTTCAAACCAGAATAATTGATTCGTTCAAATAATTCGGTCCCTCCCCGGAATCGATCTTTTTTATTTGCGTAGCAATCGTAGAACAGCGAATTAAAACGAATGAATCACTCGGTTTAGTCAAATTTGTATATAATTTAATTATATAATTTATTTTTATTCCACTGAAATACTGGAGTGCATTAGACTCTGAAACGGCGAATTGATTATAGTGTTTACTAATTCCATTTTTAATGTTTGTGTTGTTTTGTACACTTTTTATGCGAATGTGTAATTTGTTTATTAAGAACAGTAAATCGGTTTTCATAATAATCCTTGTAAGAAAGATCGTTGACTTATATCTGTAAATATTATTATATTTGATTTAGCAATACGCATCCCGAAGGATACAAGCTTTGATTTTACAATAAAATATTTGCGATTTTCGTATAGTTTTCAAATACCGTCTCTTTTTGCTACCAAAGTTGATGAAACCGGGTATTATTAAAATTACAGTTTACGTCATTGCGCTCTAAATGAAAGACGACTTAAAGGGCGATGGCTAGATTATATAGTTTTTCATTTAAATCCATCAATATTTAACTGCAGGAATAAAAACAACATACTTTTACATATCATTAACATTAAGATATATATGAATATCAATTTTTCATATTTAAAGTTATTTTCGGTGTGTTAAAATATGATATTGATTTTAACTGTAGTAGTCAAATGATCACGATAAACAAAATGTGCAAAACTTTAGAAATTCAATCTTTCATGTATAACACAATGACATGACTGATTTATACACATTCATTTTGGGAAAAAATATATATGTAATATCCAAAATTTTGTAAATACATTAATTTGATAAGTAAAATAATTTCGTTCTTTGTTCATTTGTGTATAAAAACGAAAACTCTGATATTGTGAGTAAAGAGTAATATTTGTGTAATAGAGAAGACAATTCTGGTGTTTAGATCCTTTTGTTATTTCTACCATAAATATATTCATAATTAACTACATTGCCATACGGTGACCTATAGTTGTTAATTTCTGTGTCACTTTGGTCCCTTGTGGAGAGTTGTCTCATTCGAAATCATACCACATCTTCTTTTTTATACATTAAAAAGTTTTAAAGATGTTTAGATATTTGTTATAACAGGCATCAAGGATTTGTAAAGTAGGATAAATCCTTTCAGACTTAAGCTTGCTTATAGAAATTTTCAATTTCTTACATATATATATATATAGTTGACAAACAAATCTTTATTATGTGTGCTTCTGTTCCAAGTTTATAAGGAACCTGGAATTGAGGGGTTGTCTTTGGTTGATATCCGTCATAATAAATTTTGGTGCAAGTAGTTCTGCACTTAAAAGAGGGACGTACATTAAGATACTAGAGGGACAGTAAAACTCGTAAATCGAAAAAAAAACCTGACAAAGCCATGGCTAAAAATGAAAAGGACAAACAGACAAACAATAGTACAAATGACACAACATAGAAAACTAAAGAATAAACAACACGAATCCAACCAACAAACTAGGGGTGATCTCAGGTGCTCCGGAAGGGTATGCAGATCCTGCTCCACATGTGGCACCCGTCGTGTTGCTTATGAGATAACAAATCCGGCAAATAGTATAATTCGGTAGGTCACATTTATTAAAGGGAAGGGGATTGTAGTTATGACGAAAGGAACATATCCGATATCATTTGTGAAACGATTATTCCATAACGGTCAACCAACGCGTGAAGGCGTCCGTAAAATGTAGGAGAGATGATTTCAACTTTACCATTTGAAACTCTTAATTTAATAGCTTCCTTGTGAGCAACAACGGTTACCCTCTATCAAGAAAATCATGATAGGAAATGCAAGCACGGGAATATCGTATCAATTGGGATATATATATGTTGTGTACAAGATGTAAGTTTGTACAAATTATAATTTGTATAGGGTTTTTGTACAAGTTATAAGTTTTTTGACACATACCTTCTTGCACCAGGTGAGACAAGTGTATCTTCTAAAATGTATCATTTTAATGTCTTTTTTTTAATTATATACTTCAACCTAACATTTACTGCTATTCTCTCTGTCTTCAAACTGGAAATGAGAACACCTGAATGGTTTAAATTTTAATTTTAATTTTCTCCTCATACCAAAATTATATCCATTAAAAAGTATTTTTATATTCTTATAATGTTTTTGTATCAATGTTCAGTATTAGACTGCATCATGTAGTTGTGGAAATATGACATAAATATGAGAAACACAAGATTGTGTACTTGCATCATCTATTTAGGTCTAGCAGTTCCTGAAACTCTGATAACTTGTACAAAAAATCCGTACAAATTATAATTTGTACAAGATTACAACTTGTACACAACATATACACAGTATGCAGGTGCTGCTGGACTGATGCTACTTAGAAATGCATGCATGGAAAGCTCACAATTGGAAAGCTGAAATCATCTCTTTTGTCGTAAATTTTTGTTTTCAATTGACCCTCATTGTCAATTTCTAGATGTAAGTCAAGATATGGGGCCGACTTAACTTCATCTGTTGTATCCTTTATCTCTAGTTCAATGGGATAGATGCGTTCGACATAGTCACCAAATTTTGAATTATTTAGTGAAAGAACATAATCTATATAGCGGAAAGTAAAGTTAAAGGATATTGCTTACTTCTTATCTTTCTTCCTAAGAAGTTCATGTATGAAGTCAGCCTCATAATAATAAAGAAACAAGTCGACAAGAAGAGGGACACAATTCGTTCCCATTGGAATGCCGATAGTCTGTTGAAAAACACGTCCTCCGAACGTAATGTAACAAATTGGTCAATCAAGAAATCAAGCATCTTGATAATGTCAGTTTCAGAGAATTTTTTGTTTGAATCAGAGTGATCCTTTACAAAGTAGCATTTATCCCTTCCTAAAACAAGATACTTGTATCTTCGTTTGCCATTCTTTTTATTAACAATTCATGCCATTTTGGCTTCTTGTTTAAGACTCGCTTTTTGCTTACTATATGGAATGGGTGTTGCTCGTTGTTGAAGGCCGTATGGGGACCATATAGTTGCATACTTAGAACTATGTCATTTGGTCTCTGGTGGATAGTCGTGTCATTGGCAATTATACACAAATTTAATGTTAATCTTCGTTAAATTTGATTGATATTTCAGGAAGATGGAAAAAACAGGAAAAATCTCGTGTGCAGCTCGAGATCGTCTGCTTGGAAGAACGCACGTTGAAGAAGATATTTTAGATTGGGTTAAGAAATTACGAAAAGTTGAAGACAACAGGTAATTAAGACAGAACATCTATTACTGCACCCAATTTAAACGATACAAATTGCGTATTTCACATTAATACTGAAAACAAATATGAGCTGTTATGTAGGGAAGATAACCGGCCCCTTATATAGTTATATTAGATAAATAAAAATCAGTATGCACAAATCATGATTTTTTGTTAAAGCTACATTTCAAAAAAGAGGCGAAGAATGCATTTTATTAACCATTTTGTTTACAAGCATTACTGTCTTCATTGTGCTATGTACCAGATGATTCAGACACGGCCAGAGAAAAACGTATTGAAAGCAAAGTTATTTAATGTTGAAATATAACATTGAGTGTATCCCATTATAACTAGTACAACAAAAAATAGTTTGTTGGTACTGTCTCTCCGCAAGATGCCGAGTTTACAAAAGCAGCCTCGTTCCATCGTTCTTGTGACGTTAATTCCGAAGCCTCGTGTAACGGAGTGCAACGCTCTCTACACGTTCGACAATCCATATCAAAGTCATTGAACGGGTTTTCATTAGCATGGCAATTCGCTTGTCTCTACCTAAAATACTTTAATTTTCCAGTAAAGTATTTGGTCTAATTATTTGACTGTTTTCCCCCTGACAAACTGTAAGACATAATAGTGTCCTGTGAAAAATGTGTCCATGTGGACAGTTTTCATTGAAATTTGGTATTTAATAATGTCCATTGCCCTAGAATTGTGTCCCTCAAAAGGACAGATTTTTACTGCTAACAACACTCACTGGACACATTTTAATAGTTGCTGCTATTAAAGTGTGTCCTCCAAGGGAAGTAATACAAAGGTCATTACAAAGTTTTATTACACTTCAATTTTAATTAAAATATGAAGGATTGGTGAGAAATTGATCAATATACAAATGTAAACATGTAAATAATGGATGGAAGTGAATATAGAGAAATTTAAGTTCGAAGAAATTCCCAGCAAATGGTAATGACAATGAAAGAATAACAATAAGAAGGAAGTGTAAAATCAAATATGAAGAACTTTACTATATTTATTATGCCAGACAAGAAGGCAATAGAAAGTAAATAATGTCCATTGCCATGAAATATTTTCTCCCAAGTGGACACCATTTTACAGCAACAGTTGTGAAATATGGTCCATCTGTAGAACAAATTTTCGTAGTGAATGTTATAACATTGTGTCCTCCAAGGAAAATAAAACTAAACAGCATATGTTATTTTTTTTAGTTTAAATCATACATGTATATAATTGTATTAAAAGATATAGATACATGTATGAAGATAAGGATTGTATGGGTGCCAATGAGACAATTTTTATGTCAAAGAAACAACTAATTCAAGTTCGTAATTAAAGTTAAAATGCGTCAAGTAATAACAAGGCAATGGATATCATTTAAGACTTTAATCATATAAAAATGTCCTGGCGAACACAATGTCTTGTAAAAAAATGTCCACCTAGACAATATTATGGTAGTGAATAATGTCCATGTTCATGGACACTTTTTCATACCTGAGGACATATTTTAATAGGAAATTGTGTCCAGGACACATTTAAATAAGTAAATATTGTCAAAATGTGTCCGGTGGACATTTTTTCATGGAAGACATTATTAAATCCTACAAAACCCCTAAATGCCATACAGGTCATGTTTTTCTATAAATTTGTCATCGTGGCAAGCATTTACATTTGTATTTGTCATTGAAAGAAAATAAAAGTAATTCAACTTTATTGAATTGAAAAACGTTTTTGGAAAACATTGTCCCGAATGGAAATTGATTTTAACAAGTTTCTATTTTAAAGAAGTGGCTTGGCTTAATCATGATTTGTGTGAAAATAAATTGCAGATTACCATGCACGTATTAAAGATGAAACAATGTATTATACTGGCTTATAAGATGTCGGTGAAAAACATAATTTGCACATTATAAGCAAGAACACATCACTGTTTAATCAAGAGTTTAGTAGGATATTAGTTAGCTGATGACGTTCGTTTATCTTATGATCTAATATAAACACATTTTGACACACTGTAATGATTTGTTTACATGTTGATGCAATGTAAAATATGTAAGAAGTGTGCTTACAAAGTCTGTTACTGTGACGAAAAATAAGACATTTGTACACTTCTAACCTCTCATTAAACTGTCAGAATAATCTGTCATAGAACTGTTCTAAACTGTCCTAGAACAGTTCTACACTAGAACTGTTCCAAGTAGAACTGTCTAACACTGTTCTAGGTAGAACTGTCAGCAGAACTGACTAAATGAGAACAATTCTAAATGACGTCACTGCAGTAAGGGCACTTTAGAATTTAGAGAAAAAAATCACTTCCAATTACTTTTCTATATAATTATAGCAGATTTTCTATATTTTTTACTGATCAAAACCGTTACATGTTCAAATATCGAAGTGGATAGAAGGTTATCCAACTCATCGGAGAAATATTTTTATAAGATAATTGCATATGAAACATCATTGTTTACGTTTCTTCGTTTCCCGGTTTTAACAGTCTTTTCCTAAATATCACTCTGCATTTAATTCATGGAATTTTAATCGTAATTTACCTTGTTTGCCTTGGATTTACATTCATGATTTAAGATTTTGTTTTGAGAAATATTCAAACGAATATTGTACAGTGGATGAATTATGGGATATTAATGAAAAAAGTATTGTATAACGTAAAAAAACTATATACATTTGCACCATCTCTTCAAAATTTTAATGTAACAATTGTATTAGGTCTAAGGATTATGCACGGGAACAAAAAGTGAATGTATGGTCATGATTTGCTGACGTTGGACACGATTTTGGTGTTACTTTTGGTAACGTCGTAAAACGTCAACGTCGTGTACTACTAGCGTGTTGTAATATTGCTTTCCAGTATAGCTTTTTCACACAATATTTCTGTGAATAAAAGGAAATATGGGTAAACACCATGCTCTCTTAGGAAAAAAGAAATTTGAGGTATACATTTTGTGTAATATGAACGAAAGTAGGTGTTGGATATTTAGTAAATTGTCAGAAGGAAGTTTTACCTACGATTTGTTTTTATATATATGTAAATCTATGGGGTTTTTCCATAAAAAAATAAAAAGGGACTATTTCATGTTTCATTTTAATCAAAAGTGGTACGGATAGATTTCATTTTATGGATAAGCAGGACGGACAAACATTTTTAAAATAAAGAGCAGAAAGCTACTCTTACAATTTTTCGAATAAATAACGAAAATAAGACGATATATACGCACTTGCATATATGTTTCAAATAACAAAATTTCACAAATATCTGAAATAAAATCAAAATTTCATTTTGGAAATACTTTTAACTCAGTATAGTTTTGTCACCCTGTTCATATGACGATCGAGTTACTTTAGAGTTACCAAAAACAAGCATTTATAAATGAACTAAAATAAAGTAACCTCCTAATTGCCTGGTTTTTTTGTTTGTTTTGTTTTTTGTTTGAAGGGATTTTAAAAGTCGAAATAACGGGAATTTTCATGCTATGTACACATGGAGCCGGGCTGATATGCAAATGACCGCTTCTTTTAAGAGATCCAATCGTAGTACTTATTCATCGTTGGACATGTAGTCGAAAAATATGTTCGTTCGGAACAAATCTTAACCTAAAAAGCTTTATGCATACGTGCACAGAACTTTTAAAATATCAAGTATCGTCTGATGAAGTGTTTTGCTCATTCTTAAACAAAGAGCGACAACCGAATCTTTTTGTTGTTGAAAATATGAATTAAATCGCTACAATATGCTTTGACATTTAACTTTACTTTTCTACATTGGCTAGAGGTATAGGGGGAGGGTTGAGATCTCACAAACATGTTTAACCCCGCCGCATTTTTGCGCCTGTCCCAAGTCAGGAGCCTCTGGCCTTTGTTAGTCTTGTATTATTTTAATTTTAGTTTCTTGTGTACAATTTGGAAATTAGTACATGCGTTCATTATCACTGAACTAGTATATAATTGTTTAGGGGCCAGCTGAAGGATGCCTCCGGGTGCGTGAATTTCTCGCTACATTGAAGACCTGTTGGTGACCTTCTGCTGTTGTTTTTTCTATGGTCGGGTTGTTGTCTCTTTGGCACATTCCCCATTCCCATTCTCAATTTTATTTGACCCAACAAGCATGCTAACTTTGACAGAGTCGAAAATTGTTGAACGGTTCGGGCGAAAATAATAAACTTTGGACAAGTCTGAGGTTCATTTATGACCGAACGTTAATGTTTTGTGATCTGAGAAAACTACAGAGTACATGTACAAATTGTATAATACTTATACACAAAAAAAAATCATGACCAACAGAGTATTTACATATGTAGTACACCCATATAAGTCATTGATTTATTGTACGCACATATTCATATTGTAATGAATTGAGTGTTAAGGTAGATGAAATAATGTATGATATTTTACGAGGAACAAAAAAAAACACCAAACAACAACATTCAAGTAATATGATTAACATACACTGTAACATACGCTTAGATAGAAGGAATTTGGTTTCAAAGTATTTATAAATACATGACATATTTTAGCAAGAGCTATACAAATCCTTAATTTTAGCATAATACTTTTGTACACTTTTTGAAAGATACAAATATTGTAGTTCAGAAATAAGGACGCATACTTTGCAACATTAATTCCATAATCCTTTTAGACGAATAATAGATAAAACGGCTGGCGACAGAAGTTAATCCAGTTATAAAACATAAAGGACTTTACCAAAACGTTTATGATTTAATTAATGGTAGCCTTTGTGTTTATTGTTGTTATAATTAGGTAATAATAAGGTAATAGGTTCCTCGACACACGAACGGTAAGTCCAGAACCATTGAAGTTGAGAGTCAAAAAGTCAAGAGTTATTGAAGCGAAATGATAATACCCTAATAATCAGGATAAAAACCATAACAAGGGAATCGTAATGATAGTCAAACGTAATACTTCCTAATTTTTACTTAAATGTGATTAATTGTATAAATAGGAGAAAACGTTTTGTCACATTTTGGTTAAATGAACCCTACCTATTATACGTATCCTATTTATAAACCGTGTTCTTGATGATAATATTCTATTTAACATTCGCATATATATTACCCGACGAGCACCTGTTGTTTGCTGAAGTCGTGACGGTGGGTAAGAAAATAATATAAACATTTTTAAATAATGGATGGAAGAAATAAGAACGTTGTTCTTCCGAGTATTCACATAATTGGAGCGGATGAAAGTGATCGTGATTCAAACTATGGAAGCCGTACTGAGCTTACAAGTACCACAGACATTGCTGCTCGTGCTCTTGGAAGAGTTTTCAATAAGGTGTTATCTTTCAACGGGAGTACACCGTAAGTATAAAGCAAGTAACCCCCATTGTACCTTTACATTACCTCAAAATTACTAACATTGAGTTTGTTTGAAACGTATATTCATAGTATATAATAAAACGGAAACTTGTTAGCCCAAAATAGAAGGGCGTCGCGCCCTTGATGGCCTCAGTCACACCCTTCTACACTGCCGCCTCGTTAAAAACGCCCTTGTGCAATTTCTAGCTGGAGCCCTAACACAAATGTTTGGTTTAATTTGATGATTATAAAAAAAAATAAGTAGGAAAAACGAAACAATTGTGACAACCATCTTAAATCCGTAAGAAAAGTTTTAAGATGGAAAAACTGTTTAATTTTGGAGGCTATAACTAATACACGAATTATACAAAATATGAAATAAGTTTCATAAATACTTATCAATAGAAATGTAAATTAAAACAAATACGTGAAAAGTAGCACTACGTATAGGATCCGTGATATCACAAAATTCTTACGTATATATAATAACCTAGATATAACCAATCCCTGGGGTATTTATGTCTTTCCTTGTTTTTGGGTCAATTATTTTAGTATCTGTACCTCCCTTGTTTATATAGACACTACAGGACAACAATATGTTTTACGTAATAATAAGGTCAAAAAATATATGTCATATTGTTTTTCGTTCATTATTTGGTACATATATAAGGCCGTTAGTTTTCTCATTTAAATTGTTTTACATTTGTCATTTCGGGGCCTGTTATAGCTGACTATGGGTTTGGGTTTTACTCGTCATTGAAGGTGACCAATAATAATTATTGATTAATTATATTGTTTCTGTGTCTTTTGGTTTCTAGTGAAGATTTCAACTTGTTTCATTGACAATCATACCACATCTTTTTATTTTTAAATGTACAGATATATTAATGAATGTGCAATGTCAGAAATGAAGGAAATTTCGGGCTCTTTACTCGAAAAAAAATATTTCATTTTTAAAATGTTTTGATATCATCTTCAAAATGCAGAGAATTTATATCTTTCACAAATATTGTGACTTTTTCATATTTTACTGTATATTAAACTTTTTTTTATTAAGAAAATTACTGATTTTATTTTGAAAGATATTTTACAATCTCCATATACAATGTACTTGTATAGGTTATTACATGTAAAATGTTGTGTGTTTTCCATTTGTAAAACAGTCGTCAAAGAACAGTATGTGTAAACTAAGCGGCACGGAAGCATTTCATATTGGCTTATCCAGAGTGGGGGTTCGAATGGGGATCCCCTTTTGTTCGACGATCAATACTATGGATTGGGACATATGGTTGGAGACGCTATTAAAAATGATTGGATTCGCCGCTTGATTCTAGAAAAAAAACCCACCGACAAAGTTTTATTTATTTTGCATGACAAACCCACGCCAATCTCAATGATTCACTACTTTTAAACTCGGAAATAAGTTTGAACTAATTTATCAGCATCATATACCGGGCACCTGCCCACCAAACCCCCTTTTTAATGACCATGAATCATGTTTTGGACTTTTAAAAATTTGTGGCGAAAATAAAAATAATACCAGTGATCTAATAGAAGTTGTTTTATGTTATATTTAATTTTAATTGCTCTTAGATAAACTTTCAATATGCCGTCATTTTACATTTATATCCCTTTGCACTTTTACCGTTTCGCTGTTCTTTCACACAATCGCGATAAAAGCTTTAAATATATATTTTTTTTCTGGCGCATTCGCCTCTTAACTTCCTAAGAATATCCAAAGTTCATACTCGAGTTATCTGTCTTTGATAAAATTGGTATCGATATATATTATTTTTAGAAATGACAATATTTTTTTTATATACATGAACAAGGTTGAATTTCTGAAATGTTAAGAAAAGGAGAAGCGTCGACTACACTAATAAGACAGTTACTGTAACCGAACACCATTTTGACCAGAAAAGAGAACCACTGTCGATCCCGTATTCATAAAACTATCAAGTTAACATTTGCCACCGAACGGACGGAATTTTGAAAGAAAGAAAACGAAAATAACAAGATTCGAACGGTATCCCCCCTCCTTTCATTTGACAATGATAATTTACAATATCAAATTAAACATCTCATCTATGTTCCATATCTAAAGCTTCTTTAAGCTAGGAATTTCAAGGCTTAGCTTTGTAAGGTCCTTATTTTACATTGGTATTACATTTTAATTAGATTAAAATTTCTTGAAATAATATTACCCGGCTACTTAGACACCTATCAATTATATTTCATTTATACAGTCAAATTTAGATGTTAAGAATTTAAATATTTTTGTTTCATGAATAGCCCGAATTTAAATAATTTTGTTTCATAAATAGTCTGTATTTAAAAGTTATTATTTTGTATTATTACAACAAATACAAGGCATTATATCTAGATATCCTGTTGCTAATAAATTTTAATATTGAAATAGGGTTAAAGGACTATTAATATTTTACTGGTGGAGGTGGCACGTGGGAATTTCAAAATACATACATAATCAAATAACTAACAGCGATAACTAGTGTGATTACGCTGAATTTGTACCTCAATGAAATTGAGTTGGGAATAATACAGTTTTATGTTGTTATGGAAACGAAAATAACTTCGATATTACGTTAATTGATTGTAGTGGAGACTGAATGAAAAAAAAACCAAAGAAAATGGCTGAGACAGACGACAGGTAAACTATTGTCAGATTTTATACGATATCACATGTTTTCACGGGCTGAATCTATTATTTTTTTTCATTCATGCAAGGATTTGTATAGATACTGCAATACAAATCCTTGATTCATACATAAAAATGTATATATTTTTTTAGTATTGGTATAGATTTTGTAAGCTTTTACAGTACATATGTATACATATATGCTGAATCGTACGTCACATTAATATAATGCATTGATACTATATATACGAGTCCGTTGAATTTAATAGGTGAACAATATTACTTCATTTTTAAAACAGCTTCAAGTTGGTGTATTTTAGTGATAAATATTTTATTTATGATTTAATTTTTTAAGAAATAATAGATTTAGACTGGACTTGTCCAAAATGTATATGAAGTATTTATCTAAATAGCAAAATACACAACATTTTAGATGTTTACCAAAGAAGGTTCTGCAAAATAAAACCAAGGGCATTCCAATATCTGCATATGAATCTCAAACGTAAATTAATAACAACTTCAGCATTGTGTGTCTTAGTTAAAAAAACTATAGATATCGTAGAAAAAACGAACACATTAAAGGGTTGTGCGGTCGCTACAAGATCGTCTTTTAAATAATATAAAATGTTAAACATTAATATATAAAATCAGAATCAAATATCAACATACACGATTAGGTAAGAAACGATAAATAACGAATTAGCTGGTTACATGGGGTGGGAGGGTGGGGAATAGTGTACCAAAACAACTTTGTCCTTACTATCTTGTTTCAAGAGAACTTTAAATTTTCCTAATATACTGACCACCGAAACCGTCCATGCAGAAGGGAATTCATTGGGTACTACCCTATATAATTTGAATATTGAAAGACCGTTAAGAATAGTAACTTATATGCAGGCATAAATATTAGGTCGGGATAAGGACGGCAAATACAAAAGTGTATACTAGATTAGTGCCGCGCTTCTGGCATTTATATCATACGTTACTAGATGGTACAATTTTGATAAAGCAAAACTTTTTCCACTCAATTATTAAAGTATATATAATACAAAACCAAATTTCCCGACCGATCGTATCATATTTAACGATATATGTAAATTCTGGGGTTTTCGATGTAATATTTACCGCGATGTTTTAACTGATCAACCTTTCGAGTGATCACAAAAAAAAAACTGTTTGTTATGGAAATTGTCAAGTACAGAAACATCTTCTTAGATGAAAAGAAGGTGTATCAATAAATTTATCCATTAAATTTGCTGTCAATGCGAGAAATAACATATTTGTTTATCGTTAAATGTTTTATTAGATATATAGAAGACACACGTGCGTACCACCTATATTAAACTATGGCGACATGTCTATGCAATATAGGTATATGAGAAAGTGAAATACACATTTATCAAATGGTAAAAGTCCTTGATAACAAAAACCTATACAAACTGGTAATATGTAGTTTTAAATGTTTAAAAAAAAAATAATCACAAAATTTGTTCATCCGGAGATACAAATAGTCAATAAAACTGATGGGCTGAGAATTGAATAATTCATCAAGTCAGTTCATATCAAATTTCAGACTGTATTACACAAACGTTGCATTATGGAGACGTTTAAATCTTTCCGCCGTTGAAAATCGGATAAAATGAGTAGGGATTTATTTCTTATAAAGGTTTGATTAATCCAATTACGATCCTTCATACCGTCGGACCACAAAAAGGTTGTCTTTAAAAGAAGTTAATTATTATTTTGATAGAAGTAAAGGGCCGCTTAAGAGATTATTTCTTATGTAAATTCTATTTGTGCACCGTGTTTATAAACCAATTATGTAGGTATTTGGACTGGTGCGAAATATTAAATAAAAAGTAAAAACGGAACTGGTGGGAACACAGGTTAAAATATATAAGGTAAGAATATTAATTTATTGTTAATTTCAAATTCATTTTATTCTATACATGTATATAATTTGAAGGTTTTTGTCTTCAATTATATTTGATTCAAATAATAAAATATTTTATAATTATTTTTTTACGGCGACATCGTATTAAGTTGAACATTGCCAAGAATCTGTCCGGTTTAAGGGGGATAACTCAATTTGATAACAATTATTTGTATCGACAAGGACGATAATACATCCTCGCTCCACATGGGGTTACTAGATAATTTGACAATTGCGATAAGACGCACATTTAAGGGGTTGAACACCCGCTGGTCTGTAAGATAACTTCAGTGAAAACCAATACCAGATGTTATCGCTAAAATAATTTTGATTCATGTTTTCTAATTTTTGGTTCAATTTGTAAAATTAATTGAAGGCCGGAGTTCCGATCTTTGTTGAAACCGGGGACTACTGAATTAGTTTCTTAGTCCTAGTTGAAACATTAAAACGGCGCAAGATGTTTGACACAAATTGGTAAATGAAAAATGCATATAAATAAATAATATTTTCTTATTCAAAATGGATTGATCATCAAACTGACTGAAATGTATTTGAAATTTTAGTTTAAGTAACACAATTGGCCGAAATGTCGTTGTCTTGCGAGTCTTTTTTTTTTTTTTTTTTTTATGTGTATATATATATAACAGGTACCTTGAGAATTCGGAATGTCTGTCGTTTAATTTAATTTTAAAATTCATCGACAGTTAATAATTATTAAATGTACACTCACTTTGAGCATGGAAGTAATATTACTTCTATGCTTTAAGTGAGGATAACAGCACAATTCCGCGAGTTCTGATTTGTTTTTCGTAAATTCTTTTGTTATAAATGAGGCCGTTAGTTTTCTCAATTAAATAATTCCATATTTTTTTAATGTTGGGGCCTTTTATATCAGACTATACGTACGGTATGTTTTTTTCCTCAATGTTGAAGACCGTACGGTTGTCTATAGTTGGATACGACCACCTATACCAAGTCAGGAATATGACAGTTGTTACATGTATCCATTCGTTTGGTGTGTTTTATCATTTGATATTGCCATTTGATTACGGACTTTTCGTTTTGAATTTTCCTCGGAGTTCAGTATTTTTGTGATTTTACTTTTTTTGTTTGAACTTTGGTGGACAGTTGTCTTATTGGCAATCGTATCACATTTTTTTTGTTTTCATATACATGCATGTTCGATGTGTACTGGTAGATAACTTATCTTCAAATCGGTACTTTAGATCTTTTGTATTCTGTAGATAAGTTTCATGCCCAATGTACAGGAAAGCATTTTCCTACTAATTTTAAGAGTTTGTTCTTGTGTTGTGCTTTTATACCACAGATAAATTTGAGCACTCACAAACATTTTTAACCCCGCCGAATGCCACGGTTTCTAGTTTTGTTTTATAAAGTCAGGAACAAATTATTTGTTATTATGAGGTTGTCGTTTCTTGTTATCCACAAGAGAAAATATGACACAGAAATTTTGCTAGTCTTATGTGTGTGTTTGTTTTTTTTCAATTTTTTTTTATATGTTACGGAGTTTTGTGTGACGTTCATTTCGCTAAATTATATATAGTTATAACATTATTGTATTGAATATCCCCTCCCCCCTTTTGCGTTAAAGACCCATTGGTGACTATGGGTTGTTTTCTGCTCTTTTGTCGGGTTGTTGCCTCTTTTTATAACTCATTTCCCGTTTCCATTCTCAATTCTATTGAAGTTATAAAGCTACTATACGATATGGGTTAAGATAATTGATAAAAGCCATACAGTAACTTATACGGTTGCACGAAGATAGTGAGAAAGCGTCATTTCAAAAGCAGATTCTACATTTTGTTTGTATCTACGTTATGACAATTAACACACTTAAATCATGTCTGAAAATAAAATCTCGAAAATGTCATATGTGTTGACCCTTTTCTGTTTTTAATAAAATAATACAAGATTCCAGCATCGTTTCAACCATATATCCACTTCGAGTATCCACAGGTATATAGCCTGAAGCTGACATGTTAATTGTCATACAAGTACCTGTTCAAAGCTAACAATCTTTATCGTTTTGTGAAGAAATTATTGACTTTTTATTTAATATTGTTTCGGTTCAATGAATTTTAATTCAGTTGAAGAGCTTGGGATAAAATAAAATGACAAGGCAATTCTATAAACAGCAGTTTATTTTCATTTTATATAAGAATACTGTTGTATTTAGATATATGTGTTAGTTTCGATTATTTTAGTCATCAACAAGTTTCTTTTTGACGGCGAATGAAAATTTATATCATCATATGGTAAAACGTGTCTTAAAAGGGGTTAACTTTCTAATGTATTGTGCGCACACATTATTCGTATATTTAGTTTTAAGAAATTAATAACAGAAACTTGGTTTTGAAGAAAAATCTATTATCTGATTTTAACTTGCCGTATCAAGTGGTCGAATTCAGTGGTGTATTATATATGCTGTTTTATGCATGCGAAGAAATGGAATTGTTCTCCTTTATGATTGTGTATTCAAATCGTAAGAAAATAGCCTTAAAAAGGTTATACAAGTATTGTTACGAAAAAGAGTCAAAAGGAACAGTTAAAATGCAACTAGTCACTGGGGGAGTTGTCTCATTGACAATCTGCCATCATACAGCTACTGCTGAACACTTTTTTTTTTTTACCAAATATGAATAGAAACTATTTAATCCCATTAATTACAAAAAAAAATGTGATTGTGTATTGATAAAACACTCAGTTGAACGTGCATCTATTTAATACAATGCGTTAACTTTTAGATTACCATTGCATATTCTCATACTTTATTTAATATCGGTATAAGCACGTGATAACAAACACAAACAAAAACTTTGAATATATAATTAACTTCAATAATAAAAACGTGAATTTCATATTATTTATTGTTTTGTAATTCCTCAGCCCTAAATCAAGTTAATACAAAACGTCGTTTACACTATATCACATGAATTATTATGTCTCAGCATGACTGTATAAACAAGATTGTGTAACAGGCTACTATCTGTTTACACAAACAATGTATCCCGTTGTCAAATAGAAATTGAAAGAATAAAAACTTAAAATCGCCTGCTTTTAAATCAAATTTGGTGCAAGGAGACAATAACCAATTTAAAAATAAATTACACCACATTAAACTATAACTTTTCATCTTTCTCTTGGTCACAACAGCTAAGGAATGTCATCAGTAAAAGTATTTTATTTATTTTTTCGAAGCTGACCACTTTCCCTAAAAATGGCATTTTCTGTAAGAATAACGGCAAATGTAAGCCATTTGACATCACTGTATGAAAAATCTAAATTTGTTGCATGAAGTTTAAACATTATTTTAAAATAATTTATATCATTAAAAAGAAGACACATTAAGGATTCTGGTGATCACAACAGCTAAGAAAACAACCGGGAAGAAAATTGAATATCGTCTTATAAAGATTATTTTCCATATAACTTCTATATAACGATTGTCTCCATGTAGGGTATCTGAATTCACGCATGCGCAATGTCGACCGGACTGATTCTTGACAATGAGGGACCTCTATGGCCGAGTGGTCTAACTACTATGTCACTAGCCTGTCAAAACTGAGGGTTTAAGTTCGAATATCGCAAGTTGAAGGTGCACTCGACCACAATCTTAATCGACTATAAGAATGTTACTTTTTCTGCCGAAGGTCGGTGGATCTCTCCAAGCACTCCGGCTTCCTCTACCATTAAACACCGACCGCCACGAAATATCTTTTTTGTGCTGAAATTGACAATATACACCAACAATTCTTGATAACTTATAACTGCCTTAAATTATTTATAACAATGCCTGTTCAAAGTACAATCATTATGACTGTCTTTGACAATGTCAGTAAAATAAAATGAAACCATTTGATAAATACGCGAAACTTTTATGTACATTGTAGTTTCTAGAAATAGCGAATATTATTGCAAGAGTCATTTTCTTTGCCAAAAGAAAGATTTTTCGGTATTAAGTTTTGTTTTCCATTTTGTTCTGCAGTCACAATGCTGTAAACTGGCACACGTGAATGTATTCGTTTATCATGATTTTTTTTAATTTTCATATAGCTTTGTGCACCTATCCAATGTCATTAAAGCTTTGAAATTAAATGACGTCAACCGAATATATTTATTTCTAAATTTTACCAAGAACTGTATTTGGAAACAGTACAGTGTGATAGTTATTCTTGAAATATTCATGAACTTGTTTAAATGATCTTTAATGATCATTACTGAAATCTGATCTGAAATCAATTTTGAACATACGTAGATATTAAGCGCGATTCTGTTAAATGGTCTATAATTGTTTAGTCTCTGCAGTTTGTATCATGTTTGCATTGTAAATAAAATGCAATAATTATGATTACATTAATTAATTATTGGTACTATTCAATCAAAATAAATGGCTGGTAATTATTTACCGTAAAGGATTATTGTCGTAAAATTTGAAGTGAAAAGTAAAAATCATTACCTTGATGTCTGCTGATAGTTAAGTGATTATCTGTCATATACACAATACTGTCGATTAATTATATTTTAGCTATTTCATTCTGCTTTGCTAAAATTAAATTTCAAGGATATTGCCATTTCGGTAAAAATATCGAATGAGACATATATACGATTGAAAAGCCCCCAAACCGCCTTATATTGTTTGTAAGGTCAAGAGAGGTTCTATTTATCCGAATATAACCCCAGTTTTATTGAGTAAACTAGAACACACCCGTGATATCGCGGGTCCGTGACTGAATTAAAGTATATAACTATGCGCAAGCCTTATCTTAGTATTAGTACTGTCATCTGACAAAGTCATGCCGATTATAAGATACACAATTGTCTCTGCTTTCAAACCTGTCTGTTTGAACCCGTCGAACTGGAACTTATCAATTATTGGTAATATTAAATATTTGGAAAACAAAAGGTCCTGGAATGGAGTATTTTTTAATCAACAGCATTGTCCTATATTAGTTATAAATAAAGTTGAATTCTTTGATTCGCTGTTTTACGTCATGCCCGCTAACAAATTGAAACTTATTTTCAGTCCAGATTTTTAGTATTCGTATTGTTATCTTAGAAAGTCTTACGGATTAAAATACTACAATAGGTGACAATTTGACAATTTAGTAGTGTCAACCCTGTGATTATGACCCGTTTATATAACATATTAATCCTGAATACACCGTTTGGTGGTGCGCCTGTCAGATGCGGAACGTACAGATAAGGTAATAGGTAACAGGTGATGATACTAATTTGGTATCGGTATCGGACTCGACCCGGAACTTCCTAATTATTGGCGATATTAATTACGTGGAATACACAAGGGCCTGGAGTGGTGTAATTTTTAATCTACACCTTTGTACTATATTAGTTGTATATAAAGTTGAATTCTTTGATTCGTCGTTTTTACGTGATGACGGCTGACAAATTGGACCTCGTAATTTTAGTATTATAGATACTCTTTGGGTGGTAATTGCTAATATAGTAATGAATATTGTTCCTCGCAGAATATTTACTAGTAGGCTCGTGCAATTTGATATAGTACTCCAAATAATATTCAACAATGTAACTGAATTTGCCCTTTATAAAAATAAGGTAATGTTGTATGCTTCCTGATAAGACAACTACCCACCAGAGTTCAGATGACGTGGAAGTTAACAATTATAGGGAACTGCCTATATGGCTTTCAATAATGACAAAACTGATACCACGCCGAAAGGACAAATGTAAAACGATTCTAACGAGAAAGCCAAAACGAAATCAATTATATAAAAAGCAATAAACGAAAAACAAAAACAATATACAGCAACAAACGACAACCATGCACTGAATTAAAAGCTGCTTACTTTGGACAAGCACATACGGAATGTGGCGGGATAACTGACATATCAGAATGTCCCCTAGAATATTAGACCGTTGGTTTTCCCGTTTGATTGGTTTTACGAAAGTCATTTTTTGGGGTCCTTAATAGCTTGCTGTTCGGTGTCACTGTGAGCCAAGGCTCCGTGTTGAAGACCGTACCTTGACCTACAATGGTTTACTTTCATAAATTGTGGTGACTTGGATAAAGAGTTGTCTCATTGGCACTCGAACCGCATCTTCCTATATCTATGATTAAACGGTAGATGTGAAGCAAATAGAGATCGTTCCCATGACCTTAACTGAAATGAATTCAAGTATTTGTCCTCTGATGTTTGTGTAGTATCTCTTATTCTGTATTTACTTTTTGACTGACCAAAGTCCCACCCGGATTTTAATGTATTTTAAAATTCTTCGTAGGAAACATCTTTAACAATGCAAAAAAACGTTATTTCTCTACGTAAACAGCCAACTAATGCGTTCTTTTAAATATGTTGTAAAACATATGAATGGCGCATTTAATTTTTCATACTTACATAAATATCGTTGTAAAATACTTTTGTCAATTATACCATTATACAACGGTTAATACAAGTGCCCTTAAATCTTCAAAATAAACAATTTGTATTGTTAATGGGAGTTTAATACCCGAAATTGAAGTTAATATCGTTTATGAATGTAAGAAGTTTTGACTACTATGTGAGAAAAAAACGACAATATATAATTGTATAATAGATATAAAACCTTTTCAATTATTTATGTTATAACATGTTTATAAACATTCCACGGTCTAGCTCCCTTGGAAAGATACGGCAACGTAATTTGAACTTTGAACAACGAAAATAGCCCGTTTGACACTTCTCGCATGTGACATTTCAAAACCGCAGTTTTATTACTTGAATTAAAGATTTTAATCGTACTTGCGTGTCACTTCTTTTTTTTTCAAACCAGGAAGTTTAAAGGCCTTTTTTCTTTACCTTTTTTACTCTTACAATTTTTCTACAGTTATTTTTGTCTTGATTTTGATTTATATATCAGTCTTTACGAAAAAATTCTTAATTGGTCCACTAAAGTAAATAATGAGACATCTTATTGCAATTCATTTCTAAAATGAACATAGTAGGCATGCAGTTAAATTTGTACATAAAGTACAGCCTGGCAGTTTCATTAAATATATACTTGCTCATTTTGATTTAAATCCTGTTTTGATTTTAATATTAAAAGTAATCGTACTAGACATCTAGTGTGTATTAACAAATATTGTCCATTTAACAATATATATGAACCATCACGTATCCTTAAAGTAACATTTAAGCGATAAACACCCCATAACACTGACATACAAAAGATGTTTTATTTTCTCATTGACATCTCTAATTTTATGTACATAGACGTTTTCAGTGGTGAATTTAACCGGAAAAAATAATACAAATATTAGCATTTATTTTTCGATTTATTTGAAAAACTACTCCGAATTGTTTGCATATGGTATAAAATCTACTTAGGAAGTCTACTTTCTATTTAATTGAAGTTTTTAGTGTCAACTTTGTTCAAATTTGTATCAAATTAGTGCTGTTACAATAATACCGCTAAGAAATAGTTACCTTATTGCTTGTGCTTTAATACTCTCAAATAGTTACTTAAAGTATGGAATATATATTAGTGTCAAAAGAAATCCAGATTCGTTGGAACATTTTTATGATTTGATTATTAAAACACTGTCCCCTCCTTTCCTATGCCCGCTTAGCGTCGATTTATGCTGTATCTTTATATTTATACATATTATTTCATTATTGGGTAAGATTTTCTGGTTTTCTGAAGTGTTATTAGGACAAATGTGATCTCTGAATGTTTGACAGCAATAACAATGCATATTTTTTGTGCGCGAAGATTCTTTTGAAGTTCGCAAATTTAATGATGGGCTGAGAGCTTCAAGTTGAAAGATTTGATTATATTGCATGGTAGCAGCCTTTTTAGTTCATTAATTTTCATCCAATTCATCAGTTTCTTTTAATAATTATATCTTTATTCACGCTAAATAATATTTTTTTAAGTGCGAAGATAAAAAGATAACCCACTGGTACATGTAAAATGCTTCAATTTACAAAGTGATTAATTCGGCATGATGCAATTCAGTGCTTTAATTTTCTTTTAAATCTCCTTAACCTTTTCTTAAATTGAATTTCGTATCACGCTGGGAAAATATTACTTGAATTTGAATATATGACCTTTTTCGTTTGATATTTTATACTCGAGATTTTATAACTTAAAAATGGTCATCGGACGAACTGATCTTACGATGCAGCAGAGCATGGTTATTGTATGCCGACATTTTCTGTGTTTACATGGGTTTGAATGTTAAAGAATCATGACCAAATAATGTGTGCAATTAAAATTGTGAAAATGAAAATAAGTATTGTTATAATCTTATTATGCTATCAAAGTATATTACCAAAATCGAAACACATATACAATCTAAGGCTGTATCATAGAAAAATGTTGATCCTTCAAGCTGAGATTTTTATAAAACATACAAGTCTCAGCTTCTTGTCAACATTTTGGTCAAGTACAACTTATTTATTTAAAAAAAAAACACAAAATGTTATTTTAAACAAAAAAAATCAGGAAATGACCAATAACTCGAGAATGCGTGGTTATGAGAAAATTTGATACACTATGATGATTTAACTGTTAAGGAATAACGTAGTTGACTTAGTATACAATCATCTCTTTCTTAGTTTAAAATTTAAAACTTTTAATCGGAAGGGATAAGATAAACGATTTTGACAAGGTAAAATAATTAAAGTATATTTTCGAATGTAAGACACGAGTTAAAGAGAAGAACGCGTATAGTTGAAGGTAGGAATTGATTTTTATCTTTAAATGTAATGAGTATAATTATACAAAATATTTGAATTTGACAAAATTATATACACCTCTATCATAATAAGCAATCTTGACCCCCCGAATTTGACTCGTATTATTTACAGATTATAATTGAGATATTGATAAAAGGAAACTACCGGTGCACGTACAACGCAAACTAGATTTTCGAAAAACAAATTAACGTTATATCAAATGCGTAATCTCGCATAAAGTTGAGATATTTTGAAACAAATCTATTCAATAAAACATTTTTTCTAATTATCGACACTTTATACTTATCGTTTAATCATCGTAATCCCCCCCCCCCCCCCCCCCAATAAGACAAGGGATGTTGTCTGAGGGGAAACAATGACTATATTAATATCAATGTTGCTTCTTTATGGTGAACTGCCGGATTTTGTTCTAGCCTTCACAAAATGCATACGGGAACATTAAAAACTTGGTCTGTCTTAAGTTACACCACTGTAGAGGGAATTTCTTATTTGGTTAGATGACCTGCCTAAATTACAATGATCCTTTCCAATAAGCATATAATTATGTTTTATTTTTCTAGTGTAAGCAAGCACAAATATGCACCACTAATCTGTATCCACCAAATCACATTACTTAAAAGCTTTATTTTATTTTGGTAGAGAACACAGTCACTAAATTAGAAGTTAAGGTATTAAATTCAAAAGGTTTTGACTTTAGATCTTGTAAATATTTGTTATATCTCATAATGCATTATATCTTTATATTTCGTAAGCAGTTTCAATGTGGAATGATGATAGATTTGAACTTCATTGTAAATCCCTTGTCGAAGTAAATATGACTTTTTCAATATGATAATATTAAATAAAGTATAATTGATGCCTTTGAAGAGGTTAATTCTTTAACTTTTGAAAAAGATAAACGTAGTCTACACCCCTTTTAAATATCAAATACAATGAGAAAGCCTTTACATTATTTTTTATACTTTAAATGGTGGACTCAATTTATTTTTGGTTTCACATTCTTCGCCATTTACGCTTGCTTAAGAAAAATTTAAAAATGAACAAAATAAAACAGTCAAAACTAGGATTGTAGTCGATATATAATTTGAAAACATCTGATTTTCACTATTAAATGCTTCAATACATTAAGGTAAGTGAAATTAGAAGATACAAAAAAAAGTGAATAAAATAAATTAAAATTGTCAAAACTAGGATGTAGTCGGTATTAAACAGTGAAAACCATCCGATAGTCAATTTTAAATGCTTCATACATAAAAGTAATGAGGTTGTTTTCTATTCCTGTTGTCATCACAAACGTTTGCATTGTCACTGTTCATATCATTTTACGTAAATGTAAATGCACACCAGAGCATACAAGGAATTTATGAACTGATCAGTAGAAATAAATAGATAAAAATTAATCATAAGATTTGTCAAATGTCAACATCACAAGTGTGAAGTTAATATTTCAAACATTATACTGTCAAAGATATCTGCGTTACTAAAGAATATAGAAAGATAAAATATTACAAGCAAAATATCATGTCAAAATTTCTTTTTAAAAAATCATTTCCATAAGTAACCAGATGTTTTTTGTTTGTTTAAATGATATGTTTTTTGAAATCTTTGACTTTTTTTAATGTTTGACAACCTTACAATGTATATATTATATTTTTCCTTTATAACTACAGTGTTTCCTAATTGTTGATGCAATAACAGGACCTTTTTATTCCAGAAGCAGTGAAAAAACCACCTCTTCTCTTAGATTAAGTCTCAACTTTTTAAAAATCATATCACTGACATTGTGAGCTTATCGATCTTTCTTCCTCAATATTTAATATTGTAGTAAACAATCAACAAAAATCTTGGCTATTAATTTAAAATCTAGCAACTAATACACATCTGGGATGTGTTTAATCATTTGCTAATTAGAAAAAGAAAAACAAAGATTAAATCTACAGCTTTGAAAGGTATACCCTAATATAGCCTCTCTGATGTATGATGACACATGTTTTTGACATCCGATTTGATTCCTAACATAAAAAGTAGACAGCACGAAAACATGTTTTCTTAATTATCGACAGGATTGCGATCAATGTTAATCACGGCAAAATACTTTATTTCCCCGTGCCAAGTGAGGAGCTAGTAATATAGTGTTTTTCATTCGTTTGATGTCTCTTATGTTTGTTCTTGGCATACACCAGACCGTTAGTTTTCGCGTATGCATTTTTAGAATACTATGTTGCATGGGATTTAAATGCCCCATTTGTGGGCATTATGTTTTCTGGTCTGTGCGTCCGTTCGTTTGTCCGTTCGTTCGTTCTACCGTTCGTCCGTTCATCCATCCCGCCTCAGGTTAAAGTTTAAGGTCGAGGTAGTTTTTTGATGAAGTTGAAGTCCAATCAACTTGAAACTAAGTACACATTATCCTTATGATATGATCTTTCTAATTTTAATGCCAAATTAGCGGTCCCCCCCATTTTCACGATCCATTTAACATAGAAAATGATAGTGCGGATTGGGCATCCGTGTACTCGGGACACATTCTTGTTGTTAAAGTTGAAGGCTGTTTGGTAGCCTTTAGCTGCTCACATCCACATCATTTGGCCTCTGGTGGATAGTCGTCACATTGGTACCATACCACATTGTCTTATATCTATACATGTACCCTTTTAAATGATGATAGATTAACTATGCTTACTTTACACAGTTTATAAAAAAAATCACTTATAAAATTCTTATGTAACCAACATTCGTTTGACAAAGTATTTACACACATGATATCATGAAAAAGATAACAGATTAATTTTTTGATCTTCCCCTTACTAATCCATATTTACTTTTATCTCCGTTTTATCAATCACAGTTTACCACAGTGTCAAGGGCTTGTATTTAATCTAAGGTTTTATCTAGTGAACAATACTTGAAGTAACTAGGAATCACAAAACACCATGCAGTGTAATTTGCTGCATATACAAATACCATAATCTAACTTTAACTTTAACTAAAAGTATATGAGGTACAACTTATATCATGAACTCGAATGCATTTGAATTTTATTGAGAGACTTAAATTGTCCAAAACGTCAGCATTTGCGAAAGTAATTGAAAAACGTCAATGAAAGTAATTGACAAACGTCAGCATTTGCGTAAGTAATTGATAAACGTCAGCATTTGCGAAAGTATTTGATAAACTTCAGCATTTGCGACAGTTATTGAAAAACATCCTCATTTGCGAAAGTAATTGATAAACGTCAGTGAAAGTAATTGATAAACGTCAGTGAAAGTAATTGACAAACGTCAGCATTTGTGAAATTAATTGAAAAACGTTGTTATTCGTTAGCCAGGGTAGTTAATTTCTAAAGTTATCAAAACTTTAAGACTTTTTTTTAGTTTTTATCGTTTATAAAAACTAAGTTTCATTAACTTTGTGTTGCGTAAATTATAATTATAATTTGTCTAATACGTTCTCCTATTTATTTGTATTGTAGTCCTGTAATATTATGTGGTCATTTCAATGTTATATTTAACATTGCCATTAAAGTTAGAGGTTTGGCATACCACAAAACCAGGTTCAATCCACCATTTTTTCCTTTAAAAATGTCCTGTACCAAGTCAGGAATATGGCCATTGTTATATTATTGTTCGTTTCTGTGTGTGTTACATTTTAACGTTGCGTCGTTTGTTTTCTCTTATTTTTGAGTGTAATTTCACATTGCGATAAGACGTGTCACGGTACTTGTCTATCCCAAAGTCATGTATTTGGTTTTGATGTTATATTTGTTATTCTCGCGGGATTTTGTCTGATGCTTGGTCCGTTTCTGTGTGTGTTACATTTTAGTGTTGTGTCGTTGTTCTCCTCTTATATTTAATGCGTTTCCCTCGGTTTTAGTTTGTTACCCCGATTTTGTTTTTTGTCCATGGATTTATGAGTTTTGAACAGCGGTATACTACTGTTGCCTTTATTTATATTAATATTTAAGATTTGTACTCAATGGCGTTTGACATTTAAAACAATTTAAACTTTAACAGGTATTAGTTTTCAAAAATAACTTTCTACTAAGTTTATTTGTTAAACGCCTTAAAATGTCAGGAAACAAATTAAAATCCACTTATAAGGTTTAATACTAAAGTGAGGTATAATGCACTGGCAATCTACTAGAGTTACAAAAAAAGTTTGTCTGGAGATTAGGAGTCAAATTAAGCTTGTGTTTCGAAAGCCAATATATGATATGTCAAGAATAATTAAATCTTAGCCGTTTTGGAACCAAACTGCTTACTTTCCAGATGACCAACTTAAAAGTTCAGTTTGAACCTCAAAGACAAATTAATAAACAAACCATGAAAATATAGTGGTTATCGGTTGTTTGTCGTTAGTTGTTGTTTGACACATTTTGTTTATTGTTTTGTACTAAAATCATAAAAGACGTTTTTTTCTCGTTTGTATGGTTTCACATTGTGTTATGTCGCAATCTTATATAGTTGAGGGGAGGACCGGGGGGTACCCTTCTCCCTTCTCCCACCCCTCTTCTCCTTTCTCCTACCCCCGTTCTCCTTTCTCCCATTAGAATAAAACATCTCCTTTTGAGATATTTTTTCTTGAAATATTAGAAATTTTTTTAAAAGTAGAGATATTTTATTTGTTCTCCTTTCTCCAACTTTTTCTCCTTTCTCCCAGCCTTCCTCTCCTTTCTCATACCCCCTTTCTCCTTTCTCCCACCCCCTTTCTCCTACCCCCTTTCTCCCTGTCTCCCTTACCCCTGTCCTCCCCCTCATAGTTGCCTTTGCAGTGTGCGTTGTCTCACTGTTTAAAGCCGTAAGATTACATCCACGTCAATAGAACGTTTTTTATAGTTATCTCATTTGACATCATACTATATGTTCTTATACATAGAGGGACACTGAATACGGATCAAAATGACATCTAGAAACAAAACTTATCAACTATATATTATAGTTAGCTTAAACTGAAGCCCAATTTCAAATTTCATCATCAGATGTAGAAATAAATACCATGTGTTTTTGATTTGATAATTGATTTCTTTTTAATGGAAAAAATGTTTACATTTTAACATTTTAAATTGATGTCAGTATGGCCTTTTATACGGAAGATATCATCATTATATTTCCGTTAGAGTATTTTTAGTAACGTTGATGTAGATGAACTATTCTTGTATGATGCAAAGGTCAATTTCCATGAACCTTATATCGTGTTTACCCCTCAAGGAGTATAAGAAAGAATATTAGAAATTGAACTTGTATTTTGAAATTTTTGAAAAGAAGAACACTTAGTCTAACTTAACGAAAGCTATCTATAATGACAATACAAAATCGCAAGATAAAGAGGTCAATTTGATGTCACATTCAAAAAAGGAAAAAAAAAAAAAAAAAAAAAACACACACACACACAACTCGTTCTGGTGAATGGGGGAGGAAACCAAAATATACCACCCAAAACATTCTGGTCTGAAAATGAGAAAGTGTTATGCAGTTAGTTCAATGCATAAGAGATAACAATTTTATAGTAGAAGTAAACAAGAATTAAATATAAAATTTTAGTAAAGTAGATCGAAATTGAGAAATAGTTTTCCTTGTCTTATTTTTCAATCATTGACGAAAAAGCTTCATACTGTTTACAATTTATTTATAATGCACTTTGAAGGAAAAAAATGAGTTCAAGATCATTGCTTTGTTTCGTGATAGCTTTTTGATCGACTAGATGTGTTTTCAATAACGTTTTGTCCATTTTAAATATTAAGTATATCAATCGTCCATAGAAATTTTAATGAAACCAAAATAAGCTAAATCTACATTGGAAAAGGTTATAAAGAATTGTCTAATAATATTTAATTTTTGAAGTCATAACCGAAAACCCTATATGTTATGCCTATTTAAAATACATTTACGTAATTCATATTAAATTGAAATGAAAGATGTTTTGAAGTTTTTAAATTACTCCTAAAGTATGCAATTGAAACCTATAATGACTGTATTCATCAATATCATGCAGGTTTTCAATCAAATAGAAAAATAATTTTTCTTTTGAAATATTCATAATGGGTAGTAAAATAGCTTCTTCCCACTTCTATCAGATAGTTAATTAACCCCACACAATACACGTTATATACGTGACAGAAATAGACACAGCATATGATTATTTTTGAGTTATATAAAGAATTGATATTTTAATGTTTAAAATAAATAAAATTGAGAAAGGAAATGGTGAATATGTCAAAGCGACAACCACCCGACCATAGAGCAAACAACAGCCGAAGGCAACCAATGGGTCTTCAATGTAGCGAGAATTCCCGCACCCGTAGGTGTCCTTCAGCTGGCCCCTAAAATATGCATAATAGTACAGTGATAATGGACGTCATACTAAACTCCGAATTATACACAAGAAACTAAAAATTAAAATCATACAAGACTAACAAAGGCCAGAGGCTCCTGACTTGGGACAGGCGCAAAATTGCGGCGGGGTTAAACATGTTTATGAGATCTCAACCCTCCCCCTATACCTCTAGCCAATGTAGAAAAGTAAAAGAATAACAATACGCAAATTAAAATTCAGTTCAAGAGAAGTCCGAGTCTGATGTCAAAAGATGTAACAAAAGAAAATAAATAAAATGACAATAATACATAAATAACAACAGACTACTAGCAGTTAACTGACATGCCAGCTCCAGACCTCAATTAAACTGATTGAAAGATTATGTCTTCATCATATGAATATCAGGTACAATCCCTCCCGTTAGGGGTTTAGTATCATACTATCATAAAATATATGAGAAGAACATAACCCGTGTCATGCCAACAACTGTTTTTTTTAGAAATAAATGTGTTTAGTTCCGATGCAAAGACCCTATCAGTGAATCAATGTTAAAGCCAAAATATGCAATCTTTAATGACCTGACAACAGTATCGTAACTATATCCCCTTTTAATAAGTCTATTTAAAGGTTTTGTTAGTTTCTGAGGAGAATACTGACATTTTTGTGCTTTATAAAGAATATTTCCATAAAATTTTGGATGTGAAATACCTGAACGTATAAGATGTCTGCATGTTGAGTTATATTTACGAATTATTTCCTTATACCGGTGATAAAATTTAGTAAATGTTTTGACCAGTTTGTGATATCGAAAACCCTGGTGTAATAATTTTTCAGTAATACATAAATTTCTCTCGCTAAAATCTAATACATTGTTACATACACGAGCGAATCGTACAAGTTGAGATATATAAACACCATAAGATGGTGACAAGGGAACGTCACCATCTAAAAATGGATAATTAACAATAGGAAATGAAAAATCATCTCTTTTATCATAAATTTTTGTATTAAGCTTCCCGTTTATGATATAGATATCAAGATCGAGGAAAGGGCAGTGGTCATTGTTATCATTAGCTTTATTTAAAGTAAGTTCTACAGGATAAATTTCTTTAGTATACATACTGAAGTCGTCATTATTTAGAGCCAATATATCATCCAAATATCTAAAAGTATTGTTAAATTTTTGTATCAAATGTTGTTTTGATGGGTCTTTGCTAATTTTAGTCATAAATTGTAACTCATAACAATACAAAAACAGGTCCGCAATAAGTGGTGCACAGTTAGTCCCCATTGGAATTCCAATAACTTGACGATATACGGAATCTCCAAAGCGAACAAAAATGTTATCAAGTAAAAATTCAAGTGCATAAATAGTATCAAAGCATGTCCAATTGACATAGTTCTTTTGTTTATTGCTACTAAAAAATGATCTAAAAGAGTTTGAACATATGTACTCGCATTCCGACTTTTTAAATGCCCAGTTAATTAGGGATGTGAATTTTTTCTTAATAAGAATATGAGGCAAAGTGGTATATAGGGTAGAAAAATCAAAACTTTGAACAGATTCAAAATCACCAATATATTCATGCAATTTATCAAGTACTTCCAACGAGCTTTTGACACTCCAAAAGTAATTAATTCCACTATTTTCAAAGGCCTTATTTGAACAATTTATTATCAGGTTTTTTATTGTACCAAGTGTACTAGTAAGTAAAACAGACAATTTAGTAGTTGAACAATGGCTGGAAGATGAAATAAATCTATATTTGTAAGGTTTTTTGTGCAGCTTCGGAAGCCAGTACATAGTTGGGACTTTCATTGTGTTTGGTTCTGCTTGTAAAGAAGTAGCTAAAAGTTTATGTTTGTTACAGATGTCGTTTTCTGAAAATGAAGTCAGTTGGAATGTTGGTGAATTCGTGATTTCCTTTTGCAGAACCTCTATATAAAATTTACGTCAAACAATAATGATATTATTAGCAGCTTTATCAGCCGGGACAAAAACAAATTCCTTGGCTAGTTCTGTTAGTTTATTTTTGATACGCGAAATAGGGTTTTTATAGTTTTTGTTGAGGGTAAAATGTTCTTTAAAATGTTGTATTCGAATATCAACTATCTTCATTACTGAATTAAAAAAAGAGTCCAAAGATTTTTTGTCAGCTTTTTCCCGTTTTACCCATTTCAAACAGTAGGCGCGGAGTGAGTCGTTGATGATATTACGACACTCATTCCAGTTAATAGTTGACGGGGGACGATATTTAGGTCCTTTACTGAGGAATGATTTTAACTCTCGGTCGCGAACGATGTTAAGGTCTCCTATTATAACATGGGAAATTGGTCCATAGGTGTATTCTGAATTACTGCAATTACACGACATAGGTGTATTTTCAGTGATATTTACATCTTTACACAATTGGCTATAATTAAACACATATTTTCGGGTAGATTTCTTGTAAATATAACAAATGAGAGGGAGTTCAGTATTATCAAAATATCCAGGAATTTGGTCTTTAACAGAATGGTCGTTAAAAATACCGGCAATATTTACAAAATCAAAACCTTTATTGACATACTTTATTTTAATAAAATGTTTTTTATGATCTTCAGGGCGATCAATTTTTGGAAACAGTTTAGAATAACAATATGCCATTATAATTTGGACAATTTCATACTTAGGACTGTAATATGAAATTGTGTTGCAATCCTCTAAAATTTTATTTAATTTATTTATAGGTAAAGAACAAAGCTTGGTTAACAGATAATGTCTGCCGTTGTTTTTTGAAATGGAAATTAGGTCCGAAATATTTGTATGGTTGGTCCGAAATTTTCTTTGATTGCGATTTTTTCTGCGTCCATGAGAACGATTTTTACGAACAGTTTTAGAAACTATATCCAAAATGTTAACAGAATCGGTTCTTGATATATTGCCAATTCCCATGATATTATCATTAAGACCGAGAGGGTAGACTGTCTGTAATTTTTTAATCCAATTTAATTCATTTATTTTTCGTGATCGTACAAACTTGGAATGAGATTCACCAGGCTGCTTATTTACTACTTCTAAAGGTTGAACTGTTAAATATTTAATAGGATGACTGTGCTTCTTAAGATGTTGATAAATGATACTTTTGAATTTATTGGGTCTTTTAAAACGATACAGGTGTTCTTGCGTGCGTTTAGATAAATATCGCCCAGTTTCACCTACGTACTGAATACCGCATCCCGGTTTGTTTCATGTGAGTAAATAAATAATACTGTTTGTTTTTCAAGTAATATCAGTTTCAAAATTTAGAGAAAATGTGCGACCATTAAATGTGGACCTTACTGTATTGTTGGTGGAAAGACGGGGACACGTAAGTCATTTTTTGGCATGACACTTACCGATAGAAGGGTAACCACGATTTTTATTGTTAAAAACGTTAGCTATTGTAGTATTTTTAGATAAGCGATTCTGAAGATTGAGACGTGTAGATACCCTTTGAACGAGTTTAGTATTTAATATTTTTCCATTTCTAAGCTTCATATTTGGTTTTTTGGTATGTAGATTTATTACAAAGGAGCAAAGACTGGCGTCCAGAATATGAACCATCACACAGTAGATTAAATTGTGTAAAAATGATAAAACTGTTCGGCTCAAGACGTCAAATGCTTATTGTCATAAGTTACCCGACAAATTTAACAAAAGATAGGGTATATCAAGGTAGCGACTGACGTCTGACTAAATAGATGAATGGGGCTGAATATTAAAATACTACTTTTTGATAGATATTCCTAAAGTAATGAACATAGAGAAGTTCTCGCTCGGACACACACTCCATAATCTAGTATAATATAAGAGCATAAACCTTAAGCACGGGGAGGCACTCTACTGTCTCCACACGGCACTAAAGACAAACTCTGTAAAAAATAAAATTGAGAAAGGAAATGGTGAATATGTCAAAGCGACAACCACCCGACCATAGAGCAAACAACAGCCGAAGGCAACCTATGGGTCTTCAATGTAGCGAGAATTCCCGCACCCGTAGGTGTCCTTCAGCTGGCCCCTAAAATATGCATAATAGTACAGTGATAATGGACGTCATACTAAACTCCGAATTATACACAAGAAACTAAAAATTAAAATCATGCAAGACTAACAAAGGCCAGAGGCTCCTGACTTGGGACAGGCGCAAAATTGCGGCGGGGTTAAACATGTATTGAAATATTATAAATCTGCATATAATTTATCATTTACATTTGATGAGTAGTTCTGCGTTGGCGGTGTAGATTTTCCAAATATACATTAAAATTATAATTTGTGTCGTGTCAGCGAAAATTAAATTGAAATAAGATTTTTTTTTTTTTTCTTTGGAGTGCTTTGGTCAGAAATACTTGAAAGCAAAGATTAAAATTAAAAAAATATAAAAAGGTTGAACGAACATGACCGTGGACTTACAGTTCTGTACATAATTATTCTGACTATCATTTCTACATAAGAAAATGTCTGTTCCAAGTCAGGAATATTACAGTTGCTTTCCATCCGTTTGTGTTTAATGAACTGGTGATTTTCGCATTTGATTAGGGAGTTTCCTTTTTGAAATTTACTCGGAGTTCAGTAATTATGTGA
This sequence comes from Mytilus galloprovincialis, assembly GCF_965363235.1. NCBI lineage: Eukaryota > Metazoa > Mollusca > Bivalvia > Mytilida > Mytilidae > Mytilus > Mytilus galloprovincialis. The sequence goes on along the minus strand of NC_134850.1, from coordinate 36,746,621 downwards.
TTTTACTTTTCACTGTGTGAGGGTTAGATGTCTAGATGATGGCCCAGTATTTGTTCCTCGAATCATTACTCTCTTGAAAAGGCATTTTACTAAATATTTCTCATTTGTGTGGCAAGCTACTACTTTTATACATCACCAGTTTAAACCTCCTTTTTTTGAAGTGTAATATTTTCTTTTTCATTTTCACAAACAATCTGTACCAAATCCGGAATACTTTTTGACGGTTGTTTTCAATCTGTTCTGTTGGTTGATAAAGTCTCGGAATACTTTTTGACGGTTGTTTTCCATCTGTTCTGTTGGTTGATAAAGTCTCGGAATACTTTTTGACGGTTGTTTTCCATCTGTTCTGTTGGTTGATAAAGTCTCGGAATACTTTTTGACGGTTGTTTTCCATCTGTTCTGTTGGTTGATAAAGTCTCGGAATACTCTTTGAAGGTTGTTTTCCATCTGTTCTGTTGGTTGATAAAGTCTCGGAATACTCGTTGACGGTTGTTTTCCATCTGTTTTATTGGTTGATAAAGTCTCGTAATACTCTTTGACGGTTGTTTTCCATCTGTTCTGTTGGTTGATAAAGTCTCGGAATACTTTTTGACGGTTGTTTTCCATCTGTTCTGTTGGTTGATAAAGTCTCGGAATACTCTTTGACGGTTGTTTTCCATCTGTTTTATTGGTTGATAAAGTCTCGGAATACTCTTTGACGGTTGTTTTCCATCTGTTCTGTTGGTTGATAAAGTCTCGGAATACTCTTTGACGGTTGTTTTCCATCTGTTCTGTTTGTTGATAAAGTCTCGGAATACTCTTTGACGGTTGTTTTCCATCTGTTCTGTTGGTTGATAAAGTCTCGGAATACTCTTTGACGGTTGTTTTCCATCTGTTTTATTGGTTGATAAAGTCTCGGAATACTTTTTGACGGTTGTTTTCATCTGTTCTGTTAGTTGATAAAGTCTCGGAATACTTTTTTTCCATCTGTTCTGTTGGTTGATAAAGTCTCGGAATACTTTTTGACGGTTGTTTTCCATCTGTTCTGTTGGTTGATAAAGTCTCGGAATAACTTTTTCCATCTGTTCTGTTGGTTGATAAAGTCTCGGAATACTTTTTGACGGTTGTTTTCCATCTGTTCTGTTGGTTGATAAAGTCTCGGAATACTTTTTGACGGTTGTTTTCAATCTGTTCTGTTGGTTGATAAAGTCTCGCTTTTGATTTTATCAGTTTTTATGGACTTCCTCCTTTGTGAATTCGCAGTTTCAAAATCTAATGCATCCTGGGTAATATTTTCAAAAGTGTACACCAAAACGTCGTGATTGGTTAAAAATGTCATAAACAATGGCAATTCAACCATTGACGTGACGTTATTTTCATTTTGGGGGTACGAACAATGATATTACTCATGATTCTTTAGATTCTGAAACGGCCAATTAACCTTAGAGTTAGGTATCTTTGTTTTACTTTCTTTCTTATTAGAAAGACGTCATTTTCGTAATAAATATTGAATAGGAAGAAAAAACTTGGAACAGTTTTATTGTCTCATACATTAAATTAATGCCATTTTTTGTTGTTGTTTTTGTCTACCTAAAGGTAATGCCATTTCTCTTATTATTCAAAAATAGTAAACCATTGTTTCGACCAAAATTAAAGATATTTATTACCTCCCTATAGTATAAAACTTTTAGTCCGCGAGGTATAACTAAGCCTTCCAACTTATCCAAAGGGGTTAAGGGATACAATGGATTAATATTTTATACTTTTATCTGAAATATGAAAACTTTTAAGTCATTTTAATGTCAATACCCACATTTTTAGGTGTAGATTTATTTAACATTTTGATACACCTGACAAGAATACAACTAGAAGTGTTTAAACATGTGCAACACTAATTTATCTATTATACATGTAGTTGTGAGACTAGCCATATCCTGTTTGTAGATTTACATAGATCTATTTGTTTGTCATTAGTAACCAATAGAAGTTCAATATAGTGACACAAGTTGTCATTAGAATAGTACCAGAGGAACTGTTCAGACTACAAAACAGCAGACATGACCACGGCAAAGCAACACACTTAATATATTGTCACTTGGTAGTTGTTCTTTTTTTTGCCAAGGCCTTTTTAGTTTGTCTCTGTTTTATGTCTCTCTTTAATAGTTTTGTAACTATAGTTTGAGAGTAGCGAACTTTCATCAATACTTGATATCCGGGATGGTTAAGTTCACAAAATAGTAAGTTCCTCAATAAATTTTCATTTATTGTTATTAGATGAGTTACCATACGACATCAACATGACCAATTTATCATTAAACTATATTTGATCGTTTATTTACAACTGCATAATATTTTAAATGTTTTAATCCGGTTGATTTAAAAATAAAAAGATCTGGTGAGACGGCCATAGAGACACTCTTGACGCAGATTCGCGACCAAATGACAACAAAAAGCTTATGAATAACTGTCATACAAGTGGGAGGTGAAGTTAGCTATAAAGCCACGTTTTTTTTAACTACTATTTCCTTTGGAAAATGCTTGTTCAAAGTCAAGAATAAGACAGTTAGTTGTTTTCAACTTTTTCTGTTGGTTGATAAGTTTGATTTTCGTATTTTTTATGAACTTCTCCTTTTTGAATTAACCTTGGTAATATTTTATACGGCTTTTTCGAATAAGTGTTGTAACAGTTTATCAGTTGATGTCTAAATTTTTTCAGGAAAATGTTTCTTGTGTATAATTTGGAGTTTAGTATGGCGTTCATTATCACTGAACTAGTATATATATTTTTTTATGGGCCAGCTGAAGGACGCCTCCGGGTGCGGGAATTTCTCGCTGCATTGAAGACCTGTTGGTGACCTTCTGCTGTTGTCTGTTTTATGGTCGGGTTGTTGTCTCTTTGACACATTCCCTATTTCCATTCTCAATTTTATTGTGCTTACAAATTATGTTTTTGATACGTATTCGTTTTATAAGATTGAGTTAGTTCACATATATCTATGCAAACTATACTCAATTGATGGGTACTCTTTTATTTAATCAGGTCGTCAAATTTTAAAGATACTAGAACACACCCGTGATATCGCGGGTCCGTGACTGAATTAAAGTATATAACTTTGCGCAAGCCTTTTTTTAGTATTAGTATTGTCATCTGATAAAGTCATGCCGATTATAAGTTACACAGTTTTCTCTGATTTCAAATCTTTCTGTTTGAACCCGTCGAACTGTAATATTAATTATTTGGAAAACAAAAGGTCCTGGAATGGAGTATTTTTTAATCAACAGCATTGTCCTATATTAGTTATAAATAAAGTTGAATTCTTTGATTCGCTGTTTTACGTCATGTCCGCTAACAAATTGAAAACTGTACCTATACGCCTTATTTTTAGTCCAGATGTTTAGTATTCGTATTGTTATCCTAGAAAGTCTTACTGATTAAAATACTACAATTTAGTAGTGTCAATCCTGTGATTATGACCCGTGTATATATAGCATAATAATCCTGAATACACCGTTTGGTGGTACGCCTGTCAGATGCGGAACGTACAGATAAGGTAATAGGTAACAGGTGAATATACTATTGGTATCGGTATCGGACTCGATCCGGAAATTCTTAATTATTGGCAATACTAATTACGTGGAAAACAAAAGGGCTTGGAGTGGTGTAATTTTTAATCTACACCTTTGTACTATATTAGTTATATATAAAATTGAATTCTTTGATTCGCTGTTTTACGTCATGCCCGCTAACAAATTGAAAACTGTACCTATACGCCTTATGTTTAGTCCAGATGTTTAGTATTCGTATTGTTATCTTAGAAAGTCTTACTGATTAAAATACTACAATTTAGTAGTGTCAATCCTGTGATTATGACCCGTGTATATATAGCATAATAATCCTGAATACACCGTTTGGTGGTACGCCTGTCAGATGCGGAACGTACAGATAAGGTAATAGGTAACAGGTGAATATACTATTGGTATCGGTATCGGACTCGATCCGGAAATTCTTAATTATTGGCAATACTAATTACGTGGAAAACAAAAGGGCTTGGAGTGGTGTAATTTTTAATCTACACCTTTGTACTATATTAGTTATATATAAAATTGAATTCTTTGATTCGCTGTTTTACGTCATGCCCGCTAACAAATTGAAAACTGTACCTATACGCCTTATGTTTAGTCCAGATGTTTAGTATTCGTATTGTTATCTTAGAAAGTCTTACTGATTAAAATACTACAATTTAGTAGTGTCAATCCTGTGATTATGACCCGTGTATATATAGCATAATAATCCTGAATACACCGTTTGGTGGTACGCCTGTCAGATGCGGAACGTACAGATAAGGTAATAGGTAACAGGTGAATATACTATTGGTATCGGTATCGGACTCGATCCGGAAATTCTTAATTATTGGCAATACTAATTACGTGGAAAACAAAAGGGCTTGGAGTGGTGTAATTTTTAATCTACACCTTTGTACTATATTAGTTATATATAAAGTTGAATTCTTTGATTCGTCGTTTTTACGTGATGACGGCTGACAAATTGGACCTCGTAATTTTAGTATTATAGATTGGTACTTTAAGTTGTTTATTTTGTTTTGATTATTGACTCATTGGCGTATTTGTTTTTATTAGTGAAAATAACTAGGAATTACAAATGATAATATCCGTATTGCAGTGTATATTTTAGTCAATCATTTACGTATTACGCAAACGATCGCAGAAAAACAAAGCTAACATACTAAGCCACGGTTTTTATTAAAAACTTAAGAAAGCATAAATCGAGTGAAATAATGATTAATAACAACCTTGTATTAACAAACATTTGATTTAATTCATCACTTTCTTTTGAAGGTTTCAATTAAACCTATACAGGAAGCGTTTAAATCAAAATGTACGTGCAAATCAATGTACTTTTTCGATATCTTTTTTGAAAGTCATCGACAAAATAGACACTTGTATTAGTTAAGGATCGATTACCGACAATCACTTAATATATCAACATGAGTAGTCTACCTTTTAAAGATTTTTCAGTGCAAAGATATAGAAATTTGATTTGTACACTTTAAGTACCTGTATTTTAATGGATTAGTCGATAATGCTGATAGTTTAAACAATAGGTTGTCATCTTCAACAACCAATTCAAAACCCATTTTAAATGTCACGTGGCAAAAATGGTTGACCCTTTTTAAGGTCATACATTAGAAAATTATTTGTGATGAATCTTTATTGCCTTTTATTGAATAGTAGTCAATATTCTTTTAATTAACGTTTAGAACAGTTTTATCAGGCAATATTAGCTATAATTCTTTTGGATCTCAATAGGACATTTGTTAATATTTGTCTACATTACTGAGTTGATTTAAAAGATTTAATAGAGTTAAAAACTTGATGTGAGAAAAGTATAGTTATAATTTTAAGTACTAGTAACTTGTCTCGTTATTTCTACGGTTTCACAAGGAACTTTTATACATGATATGAACATTTCTGGTGTGTAAAGTTACGTTATATTTAAGGAATTATGACTCAAATATTTTACTGTTATGAAGACATAACATTAAAATGTAGTGCACACATAAATCAATTTAATTCTAAATTCCATTGTAAGTCGGATTAAATCATGAAAAAACGTTGATAACGTCATGGTCACATGACAACATTTTGTCTATGAGCTGATAGTCAAAACACCGTCAGTCATTTATAAGACTTGTTACATTCAAATTTCAATTATTTGACTTTGTGTGTAAACGACATTGCAATCGACATCCACACGAGCTATAGAAGTGATCCTTAAGTGCCACTACATCTTCGTGAGCAGACGACACTATAAAATGTCTTAAAATGTTAAATGCAACAGTTTATAACTTGATATCTTAATTTTGTTTTTCAGGAAAATGTACGAGCTTACAAATTATGTTTCTGATACTCATTCGTTTTATGAGAAAACAGATGAAGAACGTCAAAATGAAAATAAGAATGAAAGACCAAATAAAAATGTCCCGCCAGTATTTAACAAGAGATTGTTCGTGACGTCTGGTAATGTGGTCATCACAAAGGAAGCTAGACGAATTATGGCGCGAAATGCACGATACAGACCGGAAGAGGACCCTGTTTTATCTAAGACAGATTTGCGTACCATGAAATCAGTAGTTGAAGGTCTAAAACTTATTCATAAAGATCAAGGTCACATAAAAGACGCATTAAGTCATTGTGTTACCATGGAAACGTACGATGCTTTCCAGTATGTTGTAAAGAAACAATGGGAAGACGTATTGTCGTGTTATTACATTGTTCACGGGGCTGCTGAAGTGACGTATGACATGCGTGCTACATCATCAAGAACTGTGTATCAACCGAATATAATTTATAGTCATGGAACTGGGGAATACCTTGGAATCGTGAGTTCCGAAGATAGGACTGAAGACATAGCTCCACCTGCTACTGTATATACTAAAGAATTTTGTGAATTCCTTAGAATTGATCGTGATAAATTTCACAGAATATGTGAAAGATTCAAATCTATTCTTTTAATGGAAATAAGACGTTATGTGTTTGGAAAATCAGCAATACTCGCAAAAGTGTCTAGAGAAGTGAGAGAAAAGATTCTACCTCTAATTCAAAAAGAAGTAGGTATATTTTCAATATTTCATGATTTATATCAAAAGTTTGTGTAATCCTGAATTTTGAAGTTCATTGACTCTTAAAATATTATTTTTGTATTTTTTGTTTAATTCCCGGCTCCCCTAAAACCATTTCAGAAAGAGAAACACTAATTTTACCTTTGTTTGCCCGTTCGTTCGACCGGGCGCGTAAGGTATAGGTTGTTATTTTATTGTTTTCTTAAAGTATTATGAATTTCTAATTACTAGTAGATGTTTTTGTACTGGTCTAGTTTGTTGTTAGTATGTATAAATTAACGTAGACTGTTGACCTGTCAAAAAGTCGTCAAATTGTGTACTTGTTTTTTGTGCGTTTGATTGCTCCGGTCAGTTATTGCCCTCTCGTCACATGTCCGTTTGCACCAACAATTTGTTGTAGTTTATATTATATAACAACTATAGTCTGTGTATTGGTCAATGACTGATATGTCTCTTTCATTTCAAAGCGCGATCTAGTATATGACTTATAGTGTAGTGGGGAAAATGTATTAATACCAATACCGAACTCTAAGATAAATTCAAAAGATGGAATGCATATAAACATGAGACAAAACTAAACAATCACATATATCTACCAATGAAACGACTGGAAAACAACAGTCATGTTTCCTATGGAATATCATTTCCTGCGTATTTTAATGAGTCTATTTATGAACTTTTATTTTAGTTTTCAATTTTTATGATTGAGTATGTACTTTCATTTGGTTTTAGAGAGTAATTCTTAGAATTTAATATAGTATATTTCATTTTGCAGGAATACTCGCCAAATAAGACAATTCTACATCAAGATGAAGTTTCAGAATATTTATACTTTATTATTTCTGGTAAGTTAAAAAGAGGCTGAAGTTATTATGGTAACAAAGGAGACATTCAAACCTGATACGAGTAAGAAACAACTGTCACCGTCATGGAAATGAAATAAAAAAGTACACTAAACAATAACTTTAAAACTGAAGATTGATCAACTCGATCATCAACCAGAAAAGAAAAAGAAAACGAAATATACACCATACTTAGGTGTTCCATCGAATAAACAGACGCAAATAAGACAGAATTTAGTACAATACATACACGGAAGACAATGCTAATACAAATTCTGTGTTTCCAACATGAGTACTTTTTTTAAAGCAAATAAACACTGTAACTGAAGTTACAGTCAATAACGTATAAAAACACGAAAAAGTATTAAAACTTCAAACATAAATTTCAAAGCAATTTAAATTTAATATAGGCTAAGCATTGAATGAAGTAATGGTGATTTATTACTAACCGTGAAATTATGCGGTAAACAATCATTTTTAAGTGCATTAAAGTACATGTAATTATATTGATATCTCATGTAAATTGTAAATTACGAAGATGAAAAGTAAACAAAATGTATTCAGATTTTATCACTGCAACATAATATAAAAAGTGAAAAGAAGATTTTATGAACTGTTGATTGACAATTACAAAGCAAAACGAAATTTATGTATCTCTACTAAAAGTTTACGTATTCCTCAATATCAAAAATTAAAAAAATGTATACTAAAAAGTATATGACTTCACCTCGTCTTTCAAACGGAGATGTCCGTCAAGTCTCGTTGTAACAATCACAGTACCATCTTTGGTATGTTGGTAATTGTGTTATTGTGCTATGATAGATATTTGTATTCTTGTTTTTAATTTTTTGCCTCTGTGCTTTGTCTGAATGCCTTTTTCGTGTTTATTTAATACATATTTGTTCGTTTTCATAGTGATTAAGATTAAAACACAATGTTGACAATTGTACTCCCATTTTGACATATTTTTACCTATTCTGTCTGTTTGTTTTGTTCACAGTCGTTTAGCTGAATATTGAGTTGCTTATGTTTCGTTGTTTTCCTCTTATAACTGAGATGTTTCCCGCGGTTTTAGTTTGTAAACCGTTTTTTTCTCTCAATCGATTTATGAATTTTGAACAGCGGTATTTTTCAGTTGCCTTTATAAATGTATTGTTATCGTTTCTTCATTTTTTGTTTGGTCCTGCTGTTTAACGAGGACTATTAAAGATTTGTCACAAACATTAAATTCATTTTTAAATTTCAGTGTTTTACACAGTATTAAAAGACATATTGTAGATAACAACACATGGGTAATTACAAAAAGGCATCTTGCCAGTTTTACCTGTTTACTCAAGGAGTAGCCTTTCATCATTTTCTTTTTTTTTATTTCTGATTTTTTTCTTTTAGGTCGATGTCAATTATGCCGAGAAGTCTACATACCAGAGGCACAAAAGACAGTAACATTCTACGTAGCTTGTAAAGAACCAGGTATAGTCAATGACGGTTTTCAAATTCTTTTTGATGTTTGAAGTGTGAATATGCTTTGCAGGTGAAGTGCATAACAGGAGATACATGTACTTACCCTGTCTACACACCCGGTCTCGCTGTTTTTGAAGTTTACAATTTACTTAAGAATTTAATGCTTCTTTTTGTACGTCTATTGGGGTGTAAATGCGTTGACCGAAGTACATTTTGTATGAGAAAAAACAAGTGCGCACGGTCAACACTTTTTACAACCCTATGAAGTTAACAAAGGAGGATTCAATACTTATAATTATATTTTTTAGTTAGGATCATGAAAACACGATTTTTATCAAGTTTTATTAAATTTACATGTGCACTTTATTGTGGGACCTCGTGTCATGATGTGTAATGCAATTGATTAAGGAATAACGCGAGATTGCAGTGAAGCCAATCAGAATAACGTATCATAATGAAACATACATCTAATGTAATTATTCAGTTTTATTTTATATTTATTTGTTTCTTCCTATCAGTTCAACGCAATTTGAATATTGGTTAACTACTGTTGCTCACATTGGCAACGTTTACTTGATATTTAGTTACTCGCATGAATAAAAAGAGAATAAACCTATAACAGTTATTAGTATCCAGAAATGTGCTTCGAAGGCATGAAATTATTCAACGTGTTGTTTTTATATTGTTAACAACACTCTCATTTGTATGATAATTTGAAAACCACAAGTATTGCAAATTGCATTATGTGTAAATATTGGAATAGAAAATGTTTCATAGAGTTTCCAAATCAGCACGATTGATTTTTATAGCCACCTATTCATTTGCTACAAATATTTAAATAATACATTTTATCATACAGATTCAGCTTTCTTCATTTAATAATTGCTTTTACATAATTATTTGAATGTATGTTTAAAATCATTCATTTTGCATTGGTTATGCACATTGATATATGATAACATTACCACTGTATGCTCTAGACTTTGCCGGTCGATTCACGAAAACATCAATCACGGCGAAATTATTTGTTCCAACTGTCATTTTGTTTTTGTGTTCTGTTAAATTGTTCCTTTTAAAATTGTTATACGATGATGACTGATGTACCCATATTTTGACTATTATATTTATTGTGTCTGTTTTATTAACGCATCAATGTAAAAATATCGGCAATTGATGAGACTGTCTTTAAAGTGAGAGGGTTAGCGCTATAGAACCAGGTTTAATCCACTATTTTCTACATTTGAAAATGCCTGTACCAAGTCAGGAATATGACAGTTCTTGCCAATTCGTTTTTGGTGCGTTTTGTTATTTGATTTTGCCATGTGATTATGGACTTTCCCAATTGATCTTCCTCTGAGTTCAGTATTTTTGTGATTTTACTTTTTTTGTAGAACGATATTGTAATACGGTGTCTGTTTGATTGATCCTTTATGTATGTTTTTCTCTTTCTGTAGATGAAATGTTTGGAGTAGAAGGCGTACTTGACAATGACCCAAGCTTTAACTCGGTTATTACAACCAGTCCAACAATTGTGTATCGAGTTCCAAGGTAAACGAACATACAGTCTTGTAGAATCTTGTATGGTAAAATTAAAGGCATTGCATTTACCTATACAATCTTAAAAAAAAATGACAAACTTTTATATTGCAGTGTTAACATCTTAATGATTGAAAAAGACAAAATGTCTGCCATGTAGTTGAGAAGAAAAATAAAGAAACTGAAGAAGGCCAATGGCCGAAACGTCTTAAAAATCGGTTTAATACTACAATTGTGTAATTTTCAGGTATCAATGTGCTTTTAGTTGACGAATTTGTATATCTTGCTTTTACCACGGAATATTTTTACTTTTAAAAATAATTTTAGAGTCACATAATCCATCATCTTTACGACAAAAAATGTTAATATCATGACTTTTCAAAGTTGTTTTAAGAGGGAAAGTAAAAACATGCTGAAAAAATTGAGTTTTAGGAATAAATGAAAATGTTACTGAAATATTAATATTTATACCTGCCAAACATGTGTATTTTTAGTTAAACTGCTTTATTCATCAGCCAAAATAACAATTGTGTTTTAGAATTGCATTTGATATTGTAAACAAAGAAAGCTTATCAAAGATTATTGCGAAACACAGAGACGAGGAGGTAGAGGATGCAGACTTAATGGATAGAGGCTACTTCAATTCTATGTGGAAAAATTACAAACATTCAAAAGTCAGTGAAGCACTGAAAGAAAATGGAAAAATGAAGTATATGTGTAAAGATGGACCAAGTCACGTAGCTGAAAGACCACCATCAGCTCTGTATGTATTTGTATCCCTTGTTTTTTAATTTTTCTTAAATTCTGTTATACCTTGAACAATATTAATAGGGAGAGATGAAAAGAGTAAAACAAACAGAAAATACAGACACACGAACAACATAACCTTACCTAGCTTTCGACGTCCACTAATATTATATGCTATTTTTATTAGATCAATATCAGTGGCATTCTGTTGATACATTCAAAAACACTAAATGAAAATTTTAATAGTAACATGAACCATTAATCTTCATCTTTCTCTAACTCTTACATGATTCATACATTTACATCCTCGTGTATTTTAAGCAGATTTAATAACACGAGCAACACGACGGTGCCACATGTAGAGCAGGATCTGCTCACCCTTCCGGAGCACCTGAGATCACCCCCAGTTTTTGGTGGGGTTCGTGTTGCTAAGTCTTAAGTTTTTTATGTTGTGGCATGTGTACTATTATTTGTCTGTTTGTCTTTTTCATTGTAGCCATGGCGTTGTTGGTTTAATTTCGATCTATGAGTTTGACTGTTCCGTCTGGTATCTTTCGCCCCTCTTTTAACCTGTCTCGAATTGAGATTTATCGTATTTAACTCATTGCAGTGGTAGAATATATATATCTTATTTTGAAACATATTTATTTCAATATGTATACGCAATGAAATTTGTTATACTTGGTGTTTTTCAAATTATTGTACACAAATTAGTTATTTTTATTTAGAAATACTTAAATGTTTTCCATTTTTTTGTTATCTCTTCATAAAAGAAAATGGGGAATAATTAAATGTACATTATTTACTATATAAATGTATATTTCTGTCTACAGGGAACAACACAAGGAAAATATGTACAGATTTATTCAGAAAGGAGCAGAATATGAGCCATACAGGGTTCGGTCGGCAATACAGCGCCCGAAGTCTGGCCATAAACTACCTAATCGTCCACAGACGGTAGCCAACGTTAATGTCACGGACAATGGTGCAGATGGTGAGCAGACCATAAAGTTTAACAACGACACATCAGGGTTGAAGTCATAAAACTCGGAGCTCGGAGCACAAAAATCATGCTCGAAACATGAAATCCAGTATTTTGATTGGTTGATTCTTGAGTCTGAGTACAAAAATCGTGCTCGAAAGTTTTATGACCGTGAGGCCAGGCATAACAAATCGTATAAAAATAAGCTATTTTGAATCAAACATATAAAAAAGAGGCAGAATATATCAATTGGAGAACCATAACTGATTTAGCCAAAGAGACATCAACAAACGTATGATAAACAAGCGAAAAATGACAAAACGCCAAACAAAACACTATTTAAAAGAGCCAGAAAAACTGATGACGAAATGTATTCATGTAATGTTTATTCAAATATCATTTAAGAAACGAAGACCACATCAGTACACGGAACAACTTCACACTTAAACGTACAATTACCTAACTATTTTATTAAAAGTGTTATTCTGTTTTCAATTCATATGTATTGAATGATCATACATTTGTCGTATTATTTGCATACTGAATTTGTCTCTCTATCGTACGTAATAATTGGACAAGTGTTACGTTGATGTTTCGATATGAGAGTGTCGTAAATAAAACACTTCCGTATATAAATGGCCTGCAGTTGGTCAAATATAATTAGCCATTGTATGTTTCTTTCTTATAGAAGAAGAATCTTGCAGTTCTGATGAGGAAACAGAACAGAGTCAGTTAATTACAAAAGATCTGGCAAAAACATTGGACAGCTTTTATGCTAAGGTAAATTTTATTTCCGATCTGTTGTAGTTTAATTGCTTGAAAATCTTGTTTTAATCTTTTAGATAAATGTTCAGAGAGAAATTGCTTTTTATAAGTTCATAAGTGTTGTTAGTGCAAGGGAGGTTAGCAATTTTAGATTTGTCTTTTTCACATAGATTAAATTTGGATTTAAATGCATTAGATTTAAATGGCATTGCTTAAGCTAAACTTATCGAATTGTATAGGTGTACATGTAGTATAAACATATACATCATATGTGATACTGACGTATGTACGATGACTGTTCAAGGTTTTTCGACAATAAGGAATTGTCCTTGTTTATGTATAATGTAACATTGAAGATCATAGAAATACATTTATATAGAGTAACTTAGAGGGTGTCATCATCACCTACTTTTAAATTTTCTTAATAACAAAATCATACTGTTTGATTTTCAAGAATGCTGTTTCATTTAATACTTATAAAATAATGTATAATTTTGCTAACCATAAATCTTTTCTTACTCCGAGCTATCAATTTTAATGACTGTGTTTAGTTTATGTCCATTTTGCGGACTGTGTTTAGTTTACGTCCATTTTGCTGACTGTATTTAGTTTACGTCCATTTTGCAACCTTAATAATGTACTTTTTCCTCAAATTCTGTTTAATTCTACTAAGTTATATTAACTTGGGTGAAATTAACTTCTGTTATTAATTCAATATGAATGAAATTAACTAATCAGCGTTCACTCTTGTTTGGTATAGACATCACAATATTTTACTAAAATTATGTACAACTCATTATTGAGCAATTTAGAGACATGGTTACACATGTAGTTGTAGAGATAATCAAAATCAATGAAATTTTAGAAGTAACTTAGATTACTTATTTAAATAAGCCAAACAATTGTGAATCTAGTGAATATGTGAAGTCGAACTCAATGATTCAGTATGGTGTTAGTACAATATTCTAAACCATAACTCTCTGAAGAACATATTTTATTTATCAGATAACTTATTGTGCTATGAATATCATTGTCTACGTTTAACACAGGGAAAACAAAATAGAAGATTATCTATATTTAAAAAGGTAGATATGCGTGTGCATTTGCAATGTTGCTCCTTATATAACTTTACTATGTATATAAATGCTTTACTAACAAACTGCTTGATACTAACCATTCAATTCTTACACTGGTGTTTAATGACAAATACCCATTAAACTCCCCGACAAGAATTAATTCCTTACACCTAACCCTTTACAAAATAGTATGTCATAAAACCCATCCTTCCTCTAAATGTTTATGTGATACCAGGATAGATATGGTATGTTGACTTGCATTTCAGTTTGTTCTGGTATTTTATCCTAATTGTTTTCGTTAGTTCTATTTCCCATCAACACTTAAAATTGTCTACCCCTTCATCCCGATTGACCCACTCTGCAGATTTATTATGTGTTTGTACTGGTCTTAATATGCATGACATATTTGTCAGTGGACGATGTAATCAGTGTCCTGAAGCAGTAAGTTTAGAAACAAAGTATAGTTTGTTAAACATTACATTCACGTAGTATACCAATTATCTACCGCTCTAAACAAACACTAGACTATATAAACAAACAGAACAAACAGAAAACATTTGTCATATAGCCATTTTCTAAAAGACAAAAGGTGAGCATATAAACCTAGTTTTACTGCTAGCTAAACTTCCTTCATATATGACAAAAATTGAGTCAAGTAAAATGGCAGAGTTATCGAACTCCAAGGATAATTCTAAATAGAAAGTCCCTGATCAAGTAACGATTAAACCAATTTCGGGAGTCATAAAAATATGTAATTTGTATTCAAATGAATATATGTAGGTATGAACATTTACATTAATTCAGTTATTTTGTTGAATGACTTTTATATATCATTGTTTATATTATTTATACCACAAACTATAGAATCATTTTCAATTGTACCACTCAAATTATAATCAGAGATTATTTATTTAGAAATTTCAAGAGAAATTATAAATTTTGCACGGTTTAAGTCGAGTATTTGTTATCAATATCAAAGTCAGACAGCATGTTTGTTTGGAAATCAGTTTTGGATATATTTGTATTGCTTTATTTATAATACACACAAATTGTGAACTTTTTTAGCTCAGATGGAAAAGAAAAAGAAAATTTAATTATATATTTTTTTAGTTTTTTACAATTCATTTTGACATTTGGATCTGACATTGTTTTGTTATCATCTAATATAAACCGAAGTACAATTTCGTCAAGTTAACTTGTCTTTAGATACGTTTTAAGGTTTTCCTTGTTAACACACTTTGATAATTTATTTACCTTTTCTCTAACAGAGATTTCAGTCGAAAATTGCATGTCTTTTACAGTAAATATTGTACAAGTTCTGACATTGAAAACGGTGAAATAAATAAAAATAACTTTCAACTTTTAACGTTAGCTTCAAGGAAATGAGGAAGATATGTTGAAAGCGTTAGACGAAAATAGTGAACTAGGAAAACATCTACGAAAAGCATGGGAAACTCCGGGAACAGACCAAAAAGACAAAGATGGTTTCATGGTATGGTAATCCTTTAATGTGCCTTATTAATAATGTCAGTATAGTGTGAAAAAGAGAGAAGCGCCAAAACAAAAAGTAAAATCACAAAAAGTACTTAACTCCGAGGAAAATAATAAACGGAAAGTCCCTAATCAAATGGCAAAATCAAAAGCTCAAACACATCAAACGAATAGATAACAACTGTCATGTTCCTGACTTGGTACAGGCATTTTCTTATGTAGACAATGGTGGGTTGAACCTGGTTTTATAGCTAGCTAAACCTCTCACTTGTATGACAGGCGCATCAAATGTCATCATATTGACAACGATGCGTGAACAAAAGACTGCTTGTGTTTAATGAAATACACACGAAAGTCAAATTATACATTTTGTTTCATAATTTGTAACATTTTGGATCATTTCATTCAGAAAGAACAATAACTCATATTTTTCACACAAAGCAGATATATTCATGGTCTGGACAATAAATATAAATCTTCGTCTTCATCTAAACAGCCACACAATGATGTTAAGTATATACAAATTGAGTAGATTTAACATTCATGCGGAAGTTTCGATGTGAGCAATCAAATGTAAGTCGTATAGTAAAATAATTGTAAAAGAGGGGGGAAAGATACCAGAAGGATAGTCAACCTCGTAGATTAAAAATAAACTGACAACGCCATGCGAATTCCAAAGAGCGAAGAAACTAGGAGTAAGATAAAGAATGGAATCTCATAGCGTTTTTCGTTCGTAATTTGTAAGGCTTTTACCTTTTTTTCAAATCGAGCGTCACTGATAAATCTGTTGTAGACGAAGCGCGCGTCTCTTGCAAATACAAAATTTCGTTCCTGGTATTCATGATGATTTTTTTTTTATCATATAGGAATTTCAGAGGAATTTCTTACGTATTGCTTAAAAATGTTCGCAAATAATATGTTTGAATGAGACTGATTGCTGACATGAAAGCTTTGCACATACGTTTAAGATATTTTAAACTAGTGCAATTGAAGAGTATACACATGTCCCTTATTGTAGACCATATGTTGACCTCTTAAAGAATGTTGGTAAATTGTGTAGTTGAATTATATCCAATGTCTGATTTAATTTATAATAAAGAACAAAATAAAAAAGATTGAGTCACCCTTATATCCTTTTATCATCTTTAAACAGGAAAATGGAGTTTTGGCCACCATGGAGTCGGATGATATTGTGCGAAAGGCGATGGCCATGGCAGATAAAAAAGCAACAAGACAAAAGAAACGTTCTTCTATTGAGGAGGAAGAGTAAGGATATTTCAAAATTTGTAATTTTTAATAGGAATTTTATATTTGAAAAACATGAAAAGCAATGTAATTATTTTATCTAAATACACTTTTTCTAACTTAAAGAGACCAAAACGTTTTGATTACTTAAATTGATTAAGGAAAATATATTTTACGAATGTATTGCATTTGAGAAAAAAAATGACATACAAATGTGAAATTCTTATGTACTTACCTTTACTATGTAGGGTCACAAAATTGAAAGTCAACGATCATAGTCCTCCATGCGTTTATGGTAGTCTTAGACGAAAGTGTCTTTGGTGTTTGGCTGTATAGCTTTATCTAATTTCGATTTCTATTTGTTTTGGCTAGAGATTACACACCTATTTTTTGATATATCAGAATTGAAAAGACAAGATCCATAAAATACTTGCCTAATGTGCATAAAAATGGATACAATTTTTATTGTTATTATACTGCAATAATACTAGAGAAACGAAGTTGATTCAAATTTCGATTTTTAGAAATATCATATGGAATTTTAATATATTCATTAATGTTAATTCTGCAGAGATAATTATCAGTTCTTTTGTTAAAATCATTCGCTATGTAGTTCTTTAAAAATGGTTCAATAGTTATAGAAAAAAGTACCATTTCAAAATTAGTCCAACAAATTACGTATTTCGAACGACTTTAAATTTAAAGTCATTGAAAACTAAAATATATAAGTATAACATAAATAACTTTAAGCGTATTGGCCGAGGGTATCATCAACTCAGTAGTCAATACTTCGGTACTTACACGACTTTTTTAGACAACGTTGGCCTAAGATGGATGTGTCTATTTTTTGTATGTCATATTTTTGGTCATACACACGTGACTCTTCACTGTTTCGCTTTTTATTCATTCTTTGCTTTCAAATATACGGCTGGTATCGTTCTTGATGAACGTTAATCTAGATAAAAGTTTCGGACACATGCAATTTATAAAATGCTGTTTTAATTATATGTTATTAACGTTTGGTTTCTCTACAGTACTTTGGAAGAGTAAGTATATAACGAAAGTTACTTTTGCATGATGTGAATTCCCTGTTTTGCGTTTACATTCCATTTTAACATACTACCTACGTTATTCAAAGTGCACTGCATTTTACAAAATCACTGCAACTGTTCAGGATTTTACAAAATCACTAAGCATCTCGGAGTGTTTATAAAATCACTTTTCATTTCAGGGAATTTTCGAAATTCCTGATTTACCAATTCATTTTAAAATATATAACACGGTTTTCCTTCCGAAACATTTCTGCTTTGTTATATGAATTCCTATTTCAATGTTTGCTTAATATTTTCAAATGGACTGGTTTAAAGTAAAGGACAGACATTGTATATTGTGATTAAAAAATTCACACACAAAAAGCATATAATTTTATTCTTTTTATGGTCCCAATAAATGATGCTTCAATTATTGATGCGCATTGTCGCATTCTATTTATAATGGTGATTAAAGGCATCACCACTATTAAGATGTCTCTGTATATTTGGAAAATATTGAACTAGAAATATTGCTACTGCTTACATAAAAGGCCAATTCTGGATACGGTAGTTATTTGAATATGTCATGTGACTTCAATCATCACGTGACTAATATGTAGGCATCGTCACTTCCAACACATGATGAGCGTACGGGTGAAAAAGTTTGATCACTGCACTAAGCATTTGGAAAATTAAAATCTAATTAGTTGGCTCCCCTCCTAACTGGTACGTGTATTAAGATAACGAACATAAATCATTTCTAAACTACCCTGCAGAATGACATTTCTGAAAGTTCTTGAAAATGTTATAGATCAGGGATACAGGCTTGTATTCTATCTGATAAATGACGTCATAAAAGCGTTTAATTCTTCGAAGGCGTTTTTGACGCATTACAGTTATAAAGTGTTTTTATTTAATTGTATTTTGCAGTAATTAGGATGTCTGTTATCTGCAGATGATTGAATGAAATTCTCATAAGAATGTAATGTTAGAGTTCTCTCAATTGAGCCGGAACAAGAAAAATACACACTTTTATGAGCAAATTCGAAACTTTTCTAAATGACATCGTCTTTGTCCTATTAGATGGTATCAAAAACATAAATCAATCAATGTATTATAAATTTGGCGCAATATAAAAGAAATAGATAGTTAATTAACAGTTCGTCCTTATTGGTGATTAAAGTATGCACAATATATCGATAGGCGTTTATCATATTTTCCAAATGTTAGGATACATAAAATCTAAATTCGTGAAATAAGATTGACCAATGCACAGTAGGGATATAATTATGCAATATATATGTATTGATTGGTTATGTTTGGTCACTAGTTGTATATTTTCATACTCGTATCCCTAGAAGAAAAATTGCCCTCATTTTGTCACATGAGAACAAAGCTATATTAAAAGCCGATTGAATACTGTATGACTTGTTAACCATTTCTTCACTCCTTGTTGTTTTCGCTATGCCAGCGTTAACGATAGATATATGTTTTGCCTACCCTACGTATAAAACCAAAGCTGGTTAATTCAACATAATTCAACCTTAACAATTAAATATGTAATGTGGTGTTGAAAAGACGTTATATGTTATTAAAATTTGCTGTTACAAAATGATAGAAATTATTATAAATTAAGGAATGTATCTCCCTCATGCAAAGCTCTGATTCCTTTCACGGATTTGGCTATACTGTTTGGACCTTTTGGATTATAGCTCTTCATCTTTTATATAAGCTTTGAATTTCAAATATTTTGGCCACGAGCATCACTGAAGAGACATAAATTGTCGAAATGCGCATCTGGTGCAAGAAAACTGGTACCGTTAATTTTATTATTCGTTTATTAGCCGACATCTTTATACAATATAGATACTAGTATACAATATACACTTATAACCTTTAATATTTTACAGCATATGTAAAAACTTGATATAATATATGTCTTAACGGTTGATTATTATTTTTTAATTAGATGGAACACAGTATTACATGCAGAGAACAAAAATGCAAAATTTATGGCGGCAGCAAATAATATGCGTGTGAAAATGCTACGTAAAAAGATGGAAGATCTCCATAAACGGAGGGTAATCATGTTCGAAAAACCCACAAAACCTTCAAAGGATGGTGAAGTCATAGATCATAACAATAATTCCAGGAAGAAACGATTCATGCTGGATAAGTTATCTGATATGGGAACAAGATCAAAAGAAGAGAAAGACGCAGAGGTGAAGAATTGCATCTATATTACCAATAATGACAAGACTGTTTGTTTTACTGAATGTTTGTCGATATGTATACATGTAGTTAAGGGTTAGATACAGCAATAAATATTTTTGTGTATTCCTGATCAAAATGTATTTTATATGAACCGAAAGTTTGTGTGAAATATCAATATACAATTGTCATTCAAAAACATTAAGAAAATGCTATATCAAATGTAAACGCTATATGCCAGTAAAACATAAAAATATAAAAAAAAATACCGAACTACATATAAAATTCTAAACGGAAAGTCCCTAAGCAATTGCAAAATCAAAAGCACAAACACATAAAACGCCTGGATAACAACTATCATTCCTGGCTCGGTAGAGGTTCCTTTTGTTCATATATCACATTGATTTAGTATTTATACATTCCTTGCCTTTAAGTGTTTGCTTTTTAACGTTCAGAGTGAAGGGTAGTATACAAACAAGTGCTTCAGATACATCACATTCATGTTTATTATTTTGTTTACCAAAATCATATAGCATTAGAGGATATTGCAAAAAGTCATCAAAATAAAAAAAATGTAAATTGTTACTCTTCCAGACTGCTGTTGCTATTAGGGGAACAATGTTTATAACAAAAACAAAGCGAAAGGTCTGCCAATCTAGAACTCAGGACGATAGTGATGTCATAAGTCAGGAAAGGAAAGATGAAGATGAAGAATTTCTTGAAAAGGTTTGTTGTTACAATAAGTCATTTAAAATTCGCATCAGTATCTATCAGTACTTGGAAAATTGAACAAGTCTATTTAAATCTGTGTCAAAATCGGCTGCCGTGTTAGCTACCTAGAATGCTTAGAGATTCATGTAAGGACTCTAAAAAACAAAGACGACATATAACGATATTCTGAGTGGATGGATATAACTTTGATATGGCATCGTTTTAATGTCATGATTCAAGTAGAGCTTCAAACCTCTGTTTGTTTATACGCTTTAATTTCACAGTTGAATTAATTTGCATTTTAAAGCATTTAAACGTTGGGGGATCGAATTTGCCATCTTAATAGTAAAATAACACCCCAAAAAAGAAGAAACTCCGCGGAAAAAACGGAAAGTCCGTAATTAAATGGCAAAATCAAAAGCTCAAACAAACCAAACGAATGGGTAACAACTATATTAACGTGATTAATTTCAGAATATGCATTTTGAAAAGTTAAAGATTGTTAAACTATACAATTTACTCTACATAAAACTTGATTGTGGCGGTAAACTAGGAAGTTTTTAAATTTTTTTTATCGGTAATAAAAAAGGAGTAAGTAGCTTATTGTCATTTATTGACTTATAATTACATTTCATATGCGTAACATTTGAATCCGAACTTTTAATTGGTTGTTTTAGAAACGAAGTGGGATACATTCTAAAATCATATTAGAGTTTTTCATTACTACACGTGATCCTTTACAATGCATAGTAAAAAAAACCACAAAATATCTTGATATAACTTGTAAATTCAAATTTACATCAAATGAATGTAATTATAGAAATTAATGGTTCTATTTGTAATAGTACAAAGTTGTAAAGGCATTGGTCATATTTTGAAAAAGCGGTTTAAACGAAATGAACCTCTGCCGACGATTTTGCATCCAACTCAATTTACAAGAATAAGTATTAATTTTTTTAGAACAATTTACTAATAACATTACTTGAAAGTTTAAAATTTGAATTTTGCTATGCGACACATTTTTCTAAAGAATTTATTTTTCCAATGCCTGTTTGTTTTTTAAATTAAATATTTAAAACTGTATATGTATGCTGCTATTGATTTCAATAAATAATTCATGTTCACAAGATGATTAGCATTTATTTTTATATTGATTTTTATAGCATTTATCCAGACTTAGACCTAGCAGTGCTATTGTTACTAAAGAAGAACAAACATCATTTAAATCTACTCATAAGAAAGGTAAGAGGTTAAAAGAAACCATTTGGTGTGTACTATTTATACACCTTAAATGATTGAAATGCATGACTCTTATGCATGTTGTGTTTGTTTTGGGGGAGGGGGCAAATAAAGGCAACAGTAGTATACCGCTGTTCAAAACTCGTAAATCTATGGACAAAAAACAAAATCGGGGTAACAAACTAAAACTGAGGGAAACGCATTAGATATAAGAGGAGAACAACGACAAAACATTAAAATGTAACACACACACAGCAACGGACTGATCATTAGACAAAATCCGATGTGAATAACCAATATAACATCAAAACCAAATACATGAATTTGGGATAGAAAAGTACCGTGACACGTCTTATAGTAATGTGAATTCACACTCAAATATAGGAAACAAACGACACAACGGAAACACAACGGAAATAGAGAAAAACATGAATTGTCTTCACGCTAGATATGTGATTGTCCTTTCCATAGTTATCGGATTGACAAACTAGTCCAACACGCATATAAACGTTTATTATATAAACGACACATTTTGAAAGACTTTTGAACGGAGTAATTTAAATAATTAAATACCATGTACGTTTCAAAAGATAATGTATTTTTGATTGTCCGTTTTATTTCAAAACAAAATCCTGTATACATCATAGCACATGCTTCCCGCAACAAAGTCACAACACATAGTTATATCACGGGTATCTTTCATAGAATTGTACAAAAAGAATCGAATGCTTCTTTATGAAATTGTATAAGGTTCAAATACGTTGATTATGTGCACAGTTTTATTATGATACGCTTTCACATTCAATTATCATAAAGTTAGGTATATAGAGCCTTCACATTGTAAAGCTACAGGATAACAGACAGTAATCGCAAATTTAAATAAAGTAAAACAAAGCAGATGAAATGAAGAATATTCTCAAACAAACATTACACAGAAAATGAAACAGTGAGTTTATAATTCATTTGAGTAATTGATTTTGAGCTGAAATACCAGCTTTTATCTCTTTTGTTATCATTGACACATGAGTTGTTACTTTTGTGAGAATCAAATTGCAAAGTCACAAGACCAAAAACGTACAAACAGACATGCGAGTGAACAAATTGTCGTTTTATTTTGATAAATGTCAAATAATTAGTTTCATATATATTGCAGGGCCATCCAGAAGGACTTTAGGTCTATCAACAAGTTCAATTAGTTCATGGACAAGTTCATCATCTGGTTACAAAAGTTCACAAACATCACTCCGCTCCTCGTGACATATGACTCATATGATTTCTACCATTAGTGCCAATAAACTGTTATATCAAAATGTAAAATGAAATCTTCTAATAAATATATACGCACAACGTTAATTACTTCATATTCAGTCAAGATTGTTACATGACATAAAACAAGGATATCTAACTAGCGCTATCATCGTTTTAAACCGGACAGATATTAGATCTGATATATGATATCAATCTGACGATTAATTACAAAACAATATTTTGAAAGTTTTGATATAAGAAGGGAACGGGAATTTCTTTCGTTTGGAACCCATTGTATAGGCAGGGAATATGCATACTTCACGTAAATCAAACTAGGTAATACAAAATATTAAAATGTAAAAAAAAAACAATAACAAAATTAGGCTTCAACTACCTTAGGAAGAGGTAAACTTATATAACGTTTCATTATTTAAGCCGTTTTAAGTCATATAGCTGCTTAGGTTTCTACATTTTAATACATCTTCGACATTCAAATGTTAAGGCTGGAGAGTTCCCATTGGGAGTTAAATCAATTGACGCGCTTAATTTGTGAAACACTTACAAATGTCATTTTCATTTGATAAATAAAATGTTATTGGTATGATAATAACTGTAAGGACCAATCCGTGTGCGTTTGTATATCAAAAAACATCTATTCCGCTGTTCTATCGGGTTTCATACACGCTCTTGAACATGGAGTACCGGTATATGTTTTGATTTTGCATAACTTACATTGGGTTTCGTGCTAATATGACAAATGGTATTCAAGATACAGTTGTTATCCCCCGGATATAATATATAATAATTTGTTTGTTTTTATGTCCCCGCCGTTATTAATTCATGCGTCCGATTTATCTTCATCAATAACGCTCAAAGCCGAATTTTCAAAGTCGAGGATGATTAATCAATAAACAGTTGTAGAGCTTTTTAACTGAAAAAAAACTTTAAAAAATCCACCTGATGCCTACTTTGCCTGAATTTTACTTCAAAATCTGTGAACATTTCCTCAATAATACTGTACATTTAGGAAGTACACTAATGTGATAAAAAAATCAACGGTAAAATTGAGAATGGAAATGGGGAATGTGTCAAAGAGACAACAACCCGCCCAAATAAAAAACAACAGCAGAGGGTCACCAACAGGTCTTCAATGTAGCGAGAAATACCCGCACCCGGAGGCGTCCTTCAGCTGGCCCCTAAACAAATATATACTAGTCCAGTGATAATGAACACCATACTAATTTCCAAATTGTACACAAGAAACTAAAATTAAAATAATACAAGACTAACAAAGGCCAGAGGCTCCTGACTTGGGACATGCGAAAAAATGCGGCGGGGTTAAACATGTTTGTGAGATCTCAACCCTCCCCCTATACCTCTAACCAATGTAGTAAAGTAAACGCATAACAATACGCACATTAAAATTCAGTTCAAGAGAAATCCGAGTCTGATGTCAGAAGATGTAACCAAAGAAAATAAACAAAATGACAATAATACATAAATAACAACAGACTACTAGCAGTTAACTGACATGCCAGCTCCAGACTTCAACTAAACTGACTGAAAGATTATGATTTCATCATATGAACATCAGGCACAATCCTTCCCGTTAGGGGTTTAGTATCATACCATCATAACATATATGAGAAGAACATAACCCGTGTCATGCCAACAACTGTTTTTAGAATAAATGTGTTTAGTTCCGATGCAAAGACCTTATCAGTGACTCAATATTAACGCCACAATATGCAATCTTTAATGACTTGACAACAGTATCGTAATTATATCCCTTCTTAATAAGTCTATTCAAAGGTAAATGTTCTACTTTTAACACTTTAATTACATAAAGTAATTAAAAGAACAAAATGAACTTTTATCCTATTTTCAATAAAGAATACAAACATTTGGAACAGGAACCGTGTAGCTGATTTTTAAATAATAATCGTTTTGTGCAGTAACAATATTTAGTCTAAGATCGGTACTTTGTGTTTTTTGTTTTTGTTTTAAGGAATTTATATATACTCTTACGCGTCCGGTCTGTGTTTTTGTTGGATTTATTTTCTGCTTTGTATCGATCGGATGAGTTTAGCCCTTTTCAACTGATTGTTTTAGTTTTTTTCTTTGTACTTAGTCTGTTTCACCATTGTTTCATATATAAGATGGGTTTGCGCATTTAACATGTTTAACCCGACAAAAATAAATTGATTAAATTTTGTCGTGTTTTATAGAATGAATACATTTTAAGTACCATTGTTTATCGTGAGGAAATTTGTAAAAGCATTTATGATTTTGATTTTGATTGAGTTAACAAAATTTAACTTCATAATATTGGTTTCTAAAGTAATTCAGGACGAGGAATTGCGAGTTGATCCTTTCGAACTCCTCTCCATTCTAACCTTGTCGTAATGATTCTACTGGTATTTAACGCAATTAGTAAGGATACCTGATAGGATTTTTTTTAAATTTTCATAGTTAAAAATCTGCAATTTTTTTTTAACTGACATTATCGCGTTTTGCTCGGTCTGCCATTGCAATAAGATAACAATTATTTGACTATTGATTATATCTTTAATAAAACTGAGATAGTCAATTTATATAATTTGAATTAAACTGTTGCCAAACATAATACTACGTGAAACTGTTTACCTTTCAAAACAGATAACAATTGTAGTAAGATATATACACTGGTGATTTCTGATTACACAAATTGATCTACACACGTAACATACATTTACCATATCAGCTTGACAAACACTAACATAAGATTACATGTGCTACACATAACAATTATGGCGTTCTCTCAATCAGTCAGAAAAGGACAAGTACCTGTTAATTGTAATTTATGTGAAACGGATAGACCTATTAAATGGAAATGCATAGACTGTAATATTCTCATGTGTATTCGCTGTAAGGAACAAGTACATTCTAAATTCAAAAATGCACAAGAACATAAAACAATTGACATTAAGGATGTAGGACTGTACAGAGAGGAAACTGATTTCAGCAATATTAAGTGTATACAACACTCATCACAATCTTGCTGTCTTTTTTGTAAGACATGTGACTGTCTCGTCTGTCCAACCTGTTTTTCAAAAGATCATAAGAAACATGACTTAACTGAGATAAGTGAAGAGTACAATGCGAAAATAAAGAGGATGAGAGAAGGACATGATGAAATTAAAAGAAATTATGCCAAATCAGCTATCCAAAAAGAACAGCTTCAGAAACTTGTAAATGAGGAAAACCTGAAGCATTCAAAAGTCCGAAACGATATTAGTGAGCATAAAAAAGCCATTAAAGAACAAGTAGAAAAACATTTCAATGACCTCGGTAACATACTGGATCAGAGGCATGCAAATGCTCTTTTATCACTAACCACTGATCTTAATTCTGTCTCCTTATTCAATAGACAGACAGAGGACAAAGCCATTGAAGTCCAAGATTTCATTCAAATCACCGATGGTTCTTAATTCTTTAGAGATGTTACGAAGATGGTGAGATCCCTTGACATACCAATACAACAAATGCAATCAAGTTACATTTCTTCACCAAAATTTATTCCAGTGAATGTCAGCCAATCAAACATTGGATCATTCAAAGATGATGAAAATGTTTCAATGGAACCGAATATATCTCTAGTTATCAGCAACGAATACAAGTCAGAATTTCCAACAATAGCCTTTATCAGACCATGCATTGACAATTCATACTTGATATGTTCTAAGGAGAGTAAATTGCTTAGAGTAGAACTTGATGGTACCAAACTTAACACAATATCACAATATCAGATAAGGGTCTATGGTATAGCAGTACTTTCATCAAATGGTGTCTTTTTAGTGACAAATGAACCAAGTCCAAAACAGCTGGATCATACAACTGGTAAACTTAGCGACACTGTTTATAATATTGCCCCTTTCTTTCCTATTAGCATTCACATTACCAGTGGAAAGAAAGTAGTTGTAGGAGGTTTAAATGAAAAGTTAGAAAGAAGTGCTGTGTTTGTGATGAATAAGCAGGGAAAACAGGAAACCGTGTATCAACATGACAAACATAATCAACTTATATTTGCATTCCCAAAGTCTATAACCAGTACCAGCAATGGAAACATCCATGTTGTAGATTGTGATCCAGCTCGTGGTAGTGGAAAAGTAGTAGTCTTAGAACAAGACGGTGGTATAATAAATGAATATACCGGGCATCCATATCTCAATGAGGATCAACCATTCAAGCCGAGGGATATAGTGGCAACTCCTAAAGACAATGTGGTTATAACAACACAAAATGATTCATATTTATACATTTTAAACAACCGAGGTGACCTAGTGACATACTACAACACTCATAACATAGGAATATTCCATCCATACGCTCTTGCTTTCACTACTGCAGGACAACTCTGCATAGGATGTAGAAAGTCTACTGGAAGTACTACTAGGGAAGCTAAGTTGTATGTAGTGAACATTACCGGATTTTAACATTCTCTTCAGATTAAAATTGTGAACATGCAGTACAAGAATATTTCATAATAAATTATTGATTGATGGATGTATTGGTGTTAAATGCTACTTTCAAATCTATTGGCTATTTCTTCGTGAACAGTTTCTATTTGTAGAGAAGGTTGGTTTTACCGGCGTGAATTACGACCTTCGGCAGGAAAACTGCCAAACCTAGTCAATTAAGATTGGAGTCGGGCCATCCCTGCCCCCCCCATCCCCCATTTCATGGCGGGATTTGAAACCACAACCTTCGTATTGCTTGGTGAAACCGTAGTTCAACCACTTAAACCAATCTGCTATGGAGGCTTCTAATAGTAATGAACCTTTAGCAATACATAGTAATTTTTTAAATATACCTTTATTTCGCACAACAACAGTCAAATATTAAGTTGTATTGTTATGCCATTAGTTTTAGTGATAGCCAAAACTATAGTTTTATTCACATATTTTGCTTTTATTTGTGCTGGAAAAATGTACATCCTATCAAAATCAATCGAGGATGGTTTTAAGAAGACATGCAAAACATCATTACTATCAAAAACCAAAACATTGGGCTTTATTGTTTTGGAGGGGAAGAGTTTTAGTTTCCTTCATTTTTGCAATGTTTTAGTTTGTAACCCCGATTTGTTTTTTCTCAATCGATTTATGACTTTTGAACAGCGGTATACTACTGTTGCCTTTATTTAACAAGTTGATAATGATGATGGACGTAAAGTGACAGCGTTATCTAACCTGACCCTTTTGGTAAGCTTAATCAAGCTTCGTGACATCTTTTGATGTCCTATTAAAAAGTAGATAGTTCAGACGAATAAATAGTACTTGTACGAATTAATTTTATTTTACTTTTAAAACTTTTGGAAGTATAACTAAGTGTCACACCTGTGCTCAGTTTGTACACCAGACGCCCGTTTCGTCTACAAAGGTCTCATCAGGGATGCTCGAATCAAAATAAGTTAAAAGGGCTAAATGAAGTACGAAGTTAGTTACCATTTAATTAGGAGTACATTTTTTACACAAAGATCATTTCTCAATTATTAAGTAACAAACTATATAAACATGGTGTAAAGGATTTAGTTCATTTTGTCCTTGGGTCTTTATGGATAATTGTGTCATTGGCAATCATGTCCGGTATCCTTATTATTATTTGAGAAACTATTGATATGAATAACAAATAGCCCAGGTGGTGAAAATACAATCACTTTTAAAACGCTCTGTGTAACATATACGTTTTTTCATATGATACTTATATATACGATTTTTCACTTAATTATTCTGTAGAATAAACAACTCTTGAAATATTTACATGTCATGACTGCAGCGTTTTTTACTTAAAGTTAATTACAATGCAATATAATTAAAATACTGAAAGTGATTATGATTGGCTTTGACTTATTATAGTTTATTTTACATGTGCAATACACACAGCATGCATACTAAAACTACATGTATCAATAATATGTCGTAGTGTATTACTGCAAAAAATCTTTACACCCAAATGTACTTTGTCGAAATAATCAACAACCATGTTTACTAAAAACAAATGCATGCGCAGTTTCCTTTCAACTATTTAACCTTAAAATTCTTGTTATCTCATACTCCAAGATGTGTTTCAACTGATAAAGATACACAACATAATTTGTGCTATCTCAGCATTTATTTCTGTCATTTTAAACAATTTTGAGATAACTAGACTCAACTTTGTGTATTAACTTCTTTCTTTTTTTGACAATTTTGACTTCAGAAAATCCAGTCTTTATTCTATGTAAAGGTGGTACAAATTATGTAAAGGTGGTACAAATTACCACCAAACCATAGTACGTGACGATTGCATACGAAAAAGGGTCGAAAACAACTGCCCTTGAATTTTACGGTTATAAGAAATTAATTCTACTATTCATTTCAAAATGTCAATCGTTACTAAAGCATGTACACAGGGGGAAAACAATTTGATCACTGGTGGTTATTTTCTAACATGCTATGAAATATTATGTGAAAATTTGTCTATAGTACTCGACAGGGTAAAACTTGACGCATGTCTAGCATTTCTTTATTTCAAACAAAGGTACATTCTGTACAATTTATTAATAAACAGTCGGATATGTTCATAAGAATAGACATATTTATAGACACATACATTATCATAAAAAAAACTTAACTTTAAATAATGAACCATTGAAAGATAAATAAAAAAAAAATCAAATCGCCAGCTAATTGCTGTAAATTTTGCTTAAAACTGAGCTAGTTCCCAAAGTACGTATAATGCATAAAAGTTGTCAAACAATTGCAGGTGCACAACTTCAATGTGTGAACACTTTTTCTAGGATTCAGGGATTTCGGTAGAAAATTGTAAGAGAAATAGATAACTTGCATTATATGTAATAACAAAAGTATTGACATGACCTTTAAACAGCTGATTTAGCTGACCAACCTTCATGTTAAATAATAACCAAATGTACCTAGCCAGTCATGACCTAAAATATATACCATTCACACGACATGAAAAAGAATAAAATAATTGGTTCAACACAGAATTTGAGTAAATAAAAACCAAGTGACAATCAAAATATAGAAATATAGTTGACCTATACAAAAACTAGATTCACTGAAATACTTTTTTGTCACCAAAACCATCATTACATACGAAACAAAAAGGAAGCAATTTCATTGGATTAGAATATGAAGTTTGTACAGAACTACATATATATAAAATATAGTTTTTTAGCTCACCTTTCCAAAAGGAAATGTGAGCTTTTGCCATCACTTGGCGTCCGTCGTCGTCCGTCCGTCGTCGTCGTCCGTTGTCGTCGTCGTCGTCCGTCCGTCGTCGTCGTCGTCGTAAACTATTTCAAAGATCTTCTCCTCTAAAACTACTGAACCAATTCAAACCAAACTTCATCTGATTGATTCCTAGTGTATCTAGAATAAAGTTTGTGTTTTAATTCCCATTTCATAAAAAAAAACATGGCCGCCATTACTAAAAATAAAACATACGGGTAAAATGCAGTTTTTAGCTTATAACTCAAAAACAAAAGCATTTAAAGCAAATCTGACGGGGTAAAATTGTTTATCAGGTCAAGATCTATCTGCCCTGAAATTTTCAAATGAATCGGACAACCCGTTGTTAGGTTGCTGCCCCTGAATTGGTAATTTTAAGGTTTGTTGTTTTTGGTTATTATCATGAATATAATTATAGATAGAGATAAACTGTAAACAGCAAAAATGTTCAACAAAGTAAGATTAACAAATAAGTCAACATGACCGAAATGGTCAGTTGATCCCTTTAGGAGTTATGGCCCTTTATAGTCAATTTTTAACCATTTTCCGTAAATCTTAGTTATCTTTTATAAAAATCTTCTCCTCTAAAACTACTGGGCCAAATTGACCCAAACTTGGCAACAATCATCATTGGGGTATTTAGTTTAAACATTGTGTCCGGTGACCCGGCCAACCAACCAAGATGGCCATCATGGCTAAAAATAAAACATAGGGGTAAATTCAGTTTTTGGCTTATAACTCTTAAACCAAAGCATTTAGAGCAAATCTGATACGGGATTTAATGGTTTATCAGGTCAAGATCTATCTGCCCTGAAATTTTCAGATGAATCAGACAACCGATTGTTAGGTTGCTGCCTCTGAATTGGTTATTTTAAGGAAATTTTGCTGTTTTTGGTTATTATCATGAATATTGTTATAGATAGAGATAAACTGTAATAAGCAAAAATGTTCAGCAAAGAGGGATCTACAAATAAGTCAACATGACCGAAATGGTCAGTTGACCGCTTTAGGAGTTATTGCCCTTTATAGTCAATTTTTAACCATTTTCCGTATATCTTAGTTATCTTTTACAAAAATCTTCTCCTCTGAAACCACTGGGCCAAATTTAATCAAACATGGCCAAAATCATTATTAGGGTATCTAGTTTTAAAAATTGTGTCAGGTGACCCGGCTAACCAACCAAGATGGCCGCCATGGCTTAATATAGAACATAGGGGTAAAATGCAGTTTTTAGCCTATAACTCAAAAACCAAAGCAGGTTTAAATTGTTTATTAGGTCAAGATCTATCTGCCCTGAAATTTTCAGATGAATGGGACAACCCGTTGTTGGGTTGCCGCCCCTGAATTGGTAATTTTAAGGAAATTTTGCTGTTTTTGGTTTTTATCTTGAATATTATTATAGATGTAGATAAACTGTAAACAGCAATAATGTAATGCTTGGGGTATACAATGTTTTTTTATACTTTCATCATAAATTATATTATGAACACGAGACAAGCGAGACATTTCAGTGTGTCCACTCTTGTGTTTGCTTTTGAAGAAGATATGACAGAATCGAAGAACCATTTATATAAATTGAAAACCCAAAATAATCATTCATAGAAGATTTAAGCAAAAAATTTAAGGTGAGCGATTCAGGCTCTTGGGAGCCTCTTGTTTAGTATTCAAATTATATATAAATAAGTGTATGGTAATTTTTCTTTCAACGTATCATCAGTGGCGAAAACATACAATACACTACGGAAAACCAACAATTGATGTGATACGGAAAAATTCAAATACACTACGAAGAAAACAAGTTACAGTACTCTACGGAGAAAACCCAATACACGAAGGAGGAATGTCAAAAACATTACGGATAGAGTATTATACTCTTCGAAGAAAACACAATCAAATACGCAAAAAAAATATTTCAAGGAAAAACATATCGATGCAGTTTAAAATCTATTATATCAGTGCTTCTGCTGACCAACTTTAAGACTAATTCATCTATCAATATCGCTACGAAAACGAAATAGCAGTAAATCAAAGTTTGAAGTACAAGGAAAAACACGGTTTCATTTAGTTGTGATTTAAATGTCCAAGGAAAAAAAATTCTGGACGAAGCTTGATAAGATCCACGTTTGGAACCATTCTAATTTAAAGAATAAAACACATTTAACTTATATTTGTGCTAAACTAAATACCAAATATACACTTGGTGAAAATGCAAGATAATTTAAACCATATAAGTTACAAAGTCTTATGATATTTAATAGTAAATACCCAAGGACAGTACAATATTATCACAATTTTAGGAAACAAAAGACAGAGCCACGTAAAATCCACTAAACCAAGAAGTTTGAAGCTCAGATATTTCCTGAATCAGTATTTGCACATGACAAATAAAAAGTTTGGTAATCTGTCGCTTTCAGTAATGTCATTTATTAAGAAAGGTAATTTGGATTGAAGGAGCAACATGTGGACATGTCCACAGTGATATGAATCATTAAAAAAAATAAAGCAGTTCTATTTGTAGTATATGTAGCGTCTAATGGTAAAGATAGCTTTCTGCATATCACTATGTACATCTTAAAACCGATATCATAGAGTAATCCTAATTCTTCCATGAAAACGTATGCAATTTAAGGTTTTTCTCTATTATTGATTTTCAATGGAATGCCGTTCTTTGCCCGAATTAGTCCTCCGGTTTCCAGTTCAATGGGGATCTGAAAGAAAAAAAAGATTGCTAAAAATTATTTGTGTTGAAATTGCAAACTTATCAAATATTTTTCCTTCTATAGCAGCCGTTTGAAAGATTCATTGCCGCTATGCGAAATGCCCCAAAAATCTGACTTATTACACTAAATGTATTTATGATAATAACATGTCTTTGTACTGAATAGTATCTTAATGAATTATCAGGGCGAATGTTCGAAAGTTCAATCTTGCCACGTACATACATAATGTATTTTGCTCAATTTATGCGTTTTTAAAATTGGTGAATGAAAGTAAACTTAAATAAAACTCATTTTAATTGATACAAATGTTACATTGCGGATATATCTTAACAATATATTTTCTGTACTTAAATTGATTTCATTGTCAATAGTTGAAACTCATCTGGAAAATTTTGTAAACAAGTAATCGGTGGCTGGATGTTCTAAGTTATTGAACTACTGTATCACTAGAGGTTGTGAAGTCGCATCCTGCACGAGGCAGGTACACTTGACTCAAATCTTATTTGACTATGACTTTTAGTTTTCTTATTGAAAGTCGATAGTTCTCTCCTGGCACTCTGGCTTCCTCCACCAATAAAACCCGACCGCCACAAAATAGCACAATAATGTTTAAAGAGGCATTAAACAAAAATCAATCAATCAATCAATACTTTGTTGTCCTGCATTCTGTATATACTAATTATTTGTAGTGCATACGCACGTCAGTTTCTTAGAATGCTGTTGGTGTGTTTTGACTGATACGTATGTCCAACAAAATATGGTCTTATTTATATTAACTAGGATTTTAAACTGGCTTTCAGTAGATGCAATTATTTCAAAAAATTTTACTTTTTTTCAACATATTTATATACATGTTCCTGTACACGTGTTTTACCCTTTCTTCCATTGATTGATTTTGACAGCTATTTGCCGTAACAGGTATTAGTTCGGGCAAAATGCGAGCATTTTGAAATGATCTACGTTAAGCGTTTTATGGAACAACTACGTTGAAGTTTGTATTTGAACTTTGAATTGTCTACAATGTTTTTTGTATGATGTTTGTATCTTTTTCCATTATGTCACATGTCGATATTTTCGATTTATTCAACCAAAAGGGGACAATTGTCAGGACAAATTCAGTATAAATATTTGCTTTATTAATAACATTTATGTATACTTGGGTGTAAAATAGCACTTTTAAAGATTTCAACAATTATAATCAAACAGTATTCCCTTCATGAATCCCAATATTAAAAAAAATTAAAATGTAAAAGCAAATGTCTTTATGTTATCAAGAAAGAAGACTGTATGTTGTTTTTATAGATTAATCATGTCACAAATAAATGAAATACAAACGTTTTATAAATAGTATCAGTAAGCTTACCTCTGTTTTACTACAAGGCGAAAAAGAAAAGTTCTGTAACAAAAACACTAATGCCATTTTTACTTCCATCAATGCCAATCTCATTCCTATACATATCCTTGGACCAACACCAAATGGAATAAATGCATATTCTGGTCTTTTTGCCTTATTCTCTTCTGTGAACCTTCAAAACGTGTATAAACAAGTTTAATTACCATTACACTAGTTCAGGTATAAAGGCGCAACTTAAGGTTGCAGTCTTGTAATTGACTGCTCCAAAGGCTTACATGCACAACAGCTGATTTTTGAAAATGAAAAAAATAAAAATGCTGCATAGAAAAAAAATTCATGTTTATATCATGTATGTACTAATCTGAAATTGTGATTTAATCGAGAAAAAAGTGGGGCATACTACGAAATATCTTACTAGGCCTCACCATTTCCGGTAAAAATGATATCCTTCCACTTTCCTGGATTGATATCCCCAGAAAGATGCAAGATTTTTTTTAATCTATATATGTGTTTCAATTCAGCATAGTCCTATAATCAAACAGAAAAAATTGAGTCCAAAAAAAAAATTCAGAAAAAATGGACAATTTTGTTACCCTCCACGTCTTGACATGCACCGGAAACTATTAAAGGAGTACCCCTTTCTGAAATCAGGCAAAATTCGAAATCAGTCATGTCTATCAAATGATCTGTAAATCTCATTCTGTTCTATCGTTAGGAATGTGTTCTTATTATTTGGATACTGTGAAGCTAGAAGAGAATTCTTATCTATTATTTATATTTTTTCCTTATCTTTGATTGAACCAAATTAAATAATTCCCTCCCCCTTTTTCCGATGAAAACTACCCAAGTAGTCTTGTTTAAGTCAAAATTGAAAAACTACCCTAAACTTTGTAATATTGAAGAATGTGCTACAATACAACTATCTAAAGACAAGAATGACCATACCTTTCTCTTTTTTTTTTATACTATACATGTGTTTATACATGCCAACTATATAAGGGTTTTTAGACTGTACCAATGCATATAAAATTTGTCATCAAATTCAAGAAAAAACAAAATTAATACACAAGTTAGTGTTTTAGTAAAAATATTGATTACTTGTCACAACTTATCACAAAAAATCTTGTCATGATGAATAGTTTTAGAAAAATTCCACTTTTTAAACAAATGTTTAACACAAATATGGAATTTTCAATTAACAATGCAGTGCCGCAGACAGGAAAAGAAGTCATATATGTCAATAATTGAGCTATAAAAATAATAACCCTTAAGAAAAAAAATTGTATGTAGCTGTCTCTTCAACTTTACACTGATTTTCAATGAAACTATAATTTTTATCGCAAGAATTAGATTTCATAGAAAAAAAATCTTTCTATGTTCTTTTTAGTTAAAAATCGTGTATGTAATACTACCAGAATCTCAATTTACCTCAAACTGTTGTGCTTTATATCTAT
Organism: Mytilus galloprovincialis; assembly: GCF_965363235.1. Lineage (NCBI taxonomy): Eukaryota > Metazoa > Mollusca > Bivalvia > Mytilida > Mytilidae > Mytilus > Mytilus galloprovincialis. The sequence continues at coordinate 36,710,617 of NC_134850.1, read as the reverse complement.
TAGTACTTTTGAATGATGTCTTGTATAAAACATCATAATTATAACATAATTTCAGTTTTTCAGTGTAGCATGATACCCCATGATTTTTGTTCTTGAAAAGTCCTTAAATCATGATGTTTTGTCATTCTTGGCACACAAAAGTCCACAAGAGCTACTTCCTTGCAGTGAACATATGAAAAAAATACCCTATGCAGGTTGCAGTCCTGTAATTGACTGCTGCATAGGCTTACATGCAAAACAGTTGTCCTTTGAAGATGAAAAAAAAAATGCAATATAGAAAACAAATCAGGTTTATATCATGTATGTACTAATGTGAAATTGTGATTTAATCGAAAAAAGAAAGGCCTGCCACAAAGAATAAAAGGTATGCAGGAACTTCTTAGGAAGAAAGATAAGAAGTTAGCAATATCCTTTAACTCTACTTTCCGCTATATAGATGACGTTCTTTCACTAAACAATTCAAAATTTGGTGACTATGTGGAACGCATCTATCCCATCGAATTGGAGATAAAGGATACTACAGATACAGTTAAGTCAGCTTCATATCTTGACTTACATCTAGAAATTGACAATGAGGGTCGGTTGAAGACAAAACTTTACGACAAAAGAGATGATTTCAGCTTTCCAATTGTGAACTTTCCATTTCTAAGTAGCAACATTCCAGCAGCACCTGCATACGGGGTATATATCTCTCAATTGATACGATATTCCCGTGCTTGCATTTCCTATCATGATTTTCTTGATAGAGGTTTACTGCTCACAAGGAAGCTATTAAATCAAGAGTTCCAAATGGTGAAGTTGAAATCATCCCTTCGTAAATTTTACGGACGCCATCACGAGTTGGTTGACCGTTATGGAATAACCATTTCACAAATGATATCGGATATGTTCCTCACGTCGTAACTACAATCCCCTTCCCTTTCATGAATTTGACCTACCGAATTAGACTATTTACCGGATTTGTAATCACATAAGCAACACGACGGGTGCCGCATGTGGAGCAGGATCTGCTTACCCTTCCGGAGCACCTGAGATCACCCCTAGTTTTTGGTGGGGTTCGTGTTGTTTATTTCTTTAGTTTTCTATGTTGTGTCATGTGTACTATTGTTTTTCTGTTTGTCTTTTTCATTTTTAGCCATGGCGTTGTCAGTTTGTTTTAGATTTATGAGTTTGACTGTCCCTTTGGTATCTTTCGTCCCTCTTCTTTTACGTAACCCTGAAGTCAAAACATTTTTTTTCTACTTTCTGTTTGCTGTTTTTACTAGGATGCACCAATTTCAGTAATCATTGATATCCTTCCACTTTCCTAGATTAATATCAAGAAAGATTCAAGATGTTTTTTAAAATCTAGAAATATGTTTCAATTCAGCACACGCCTATAAAAAAACAGCAAAAAATGAATCCATAAAAAAATTCAGATAAGAAAGGACTATTTTGTGTCCCTCCATGTTTTGACATGCACCGGAAACGAGTTGTAATACATGACTGGTACCTTAAGATTAAGTGTTGTGCGCTGGTAATATTTGTCAACGAAATACAATGATTTAAACTGCAACTAGTTATGTTTATTTCTGATATATAGTAACACAGCTTTATTTTGTGCAATGTCTATTTCATCATGGATAACTTTTTCCCACAATCCGAGGTTCATTAAGGTGTGAAAATAAGTTTGAAATTAGTTTTACAATTTAAACAGATATCAATATATTTATGTACGTTTCGGCGATAAAGTGTATCGTCTGGTAGTAGGTATTCCTATGGGCACTAACTGTGCCCCTTTAATAGCATATTTATTTCTATATTGCTATAAATCTCAGTTTATGACCAAACTCAGTAAAGACTCATCATTGTTATATTTGGTTGATACATTCAAAAGAACCTACCGTTATCTGGATGATATTTTTTCGTTGAATAATCCAGAGTTCTCTAAATATACTTCCAAAATTTACCCAAAAGAACTTATTTTAACAAAATCTAACATAAGCAGCAGCAGTTGTCCTTTTATAGATTTAGAAAATTCAATTTCTAGCGTAAGACTACATACTAAAATTTACGACAAAAGAGACGATTTTTCATTTCCCATTGTTAATTTTCCTTTTTTAGACGGCGATGTGCCTTTGACTCCATCATACGGTGTTTATATATCCCAACTCGTTCGGTATGCCAGTGTTTGTTCTGATGTCATAGATTTTAACGAACGTAATCAATGCATCACTGGAAATTATTGTGTCAGGGATTTCGATACCATAAATTACTTAAAACTTCTACTAAATTCTTTCTTAGGTACAAAGATTTGATTAGTAAATTTGGCTGTACCTTAACTTATTAAAAATGGTATTGCACATCCTAAATTTAACGGTAATAGTGTACCTAAAGCGAGGAAATAAGTATGTGATCCGTGTAAACTCATCAAACCTTTAAATAAACTTATAAGTTATGGTTATCGTACCATTATTGTAATTTTTTTTTTTTTTTTGGTGAGTACAAATGTATTACGAAGCATAATATATGTGGTAATTTACTAATGTAACTAATATGCACAGACATAGATTTAAATAATAATTACAATACAAAATATTGTTTTTTCTTTCTGTTATAATAACATATTGTTCACTACTTTATACACAAGATACAATAAGATAAGTATATATATATATGGAATCGAACACACCTTTCGTTTAGAGCAGTAGAACTAAGTACATCTTTCTAAATTTTTTCGATAAAGAGTTTAATTTTCGTTTTGCATATATACTTTATATCCGAGCGTAGCAGAAGAAATTTTAATTCGTTTTTCATTTGCAATTTTAGCAAAGCCTGTATAGACTGTACATTCAGTTTAATTTTATCGAATTTGCATTTATTACGTATTTTCCAAATAGCCCATTTGAAATAAAATATTATTGCATTAACAATGGAATTATTCGAATTCTCTGTACAAGTTCCTAATAAAATATCTTTTTCAACGAGAACCTCGTCGCTTATAAGGTTACAAAGTTGTAAATTTCTAACAACCGTTTCTATCAATGGTTTAACATTGATACATTGATAAAATAAATGCTCAAGAGTTTCAATATTATTAATTTCATCACATAAGTGACATTTTCCATTTGACATGTGCATTATTTTCAGTCTGTTTTCAGTATATATAATCCTGTGTATACATTTCCATTGAAATTCTTTAACTTTTCTTCATTATTGTAATTAGATCTCTGAATATAGTTTATATAGACACTAATATCGATTTGGTCATTAGCAAATTAAAACATAAGTAAATTGCATCTTCTTTTGAGGCGGGGTGTATAGTGACTCACTATCCTACTACCTGTCGATACATTCATTTTTGGCATTGCACAAGTCATGTCTTCTCTGACTGTTTATGACGTTAAAATACTAAATCCCTGGGATGTGTTCTAGTTGATTTTAGTCTCTGAAGCATGATTTTTTATTATTAATTGTTTTTGGCTTTTAACTTTCAGTAACTGCGAGTACTCTCAAATCGTATTTTCTTGTTATTTTATATTAAAATGGATCTTGTCTATATACCAGCTTTGATTATTTGAAATATCCACTAATTTTCACTTCTTCGTACTACATTTGTATGAACATCAATATTATTCTCCTTAAATCTGTACAGGGAAGTTTTAGCTAGCTTTAATTGTATAGATGTATTGTTGATATTCACCCAATTTGTATCTAGTGTCAAATTATGTATTGATATGACAGAACTTTCTTGATATTCCTAATTATTGGAAGAATTTTATGCACATAAGTAGTATACCTAAAACGACAAAGTTATTTTTCATTTACCTGTAGAAATTATTAAAACCGTTTTTTTTTTAAAGTGATTATTTTCGAAGGATTAAATATTTCTTGGTGGTATCTGGCCATGGCTTTGTTTGGACTTGTTTGTTTGCTTTTTGGCCTTGAATGTTTGTCCCTAATATTTTATTAACTGTGCATTTGCATTCAGGTAGCGCAGATCAAATTTATTCGTTCATAGTGTGTTAATTTGCGTTTTTTGATTGAGTTAGGCCTTCCAATTGATATTTTATCGTGTGATTTTCTATGTTGTGATGTTATGCTGTTGTTTCAAAAAAGGGGGGAAGGTTTGGTACCATTAAAACGTTTAATCCCGCTGCAAATGTTTGCACCTGTCCTAGTTCAGGAATCTGAGGTACAGTAGTTGTCGTTTGTTTATGTGATTTATACGTGTTTCTCGTTTCTCGTTTTTTATATAGATTCCACCGTTGGTTTTCCCGTTTGAATTGTTTTACACTAGTCATTTTGGGGCCCTTTATAGCTTTTTGCTCGTTATGAGCCAAGGCTCCGTGTTGAAGGCCGTACATTGACCTATAATGGTTTACTTTTATAAATTGTTATTTGGATGGAGAGTTGTCTCATTGGCACTCACACCACAGCTTCCTATACCTATTAATTTAAAATGCAGAAAAAAACAATATTAGGTCAATGTCAGAAACATAAAACTTTTTTGTATTCGACGCAAAACTAAGGATGGGCTCGGTAGAACCTTACCCTTCCTACAAAAAAATTTACATTTTTCTGACATTGACCTAATATTGTATATATATATTCTATGTATAATAAGTACGTCTGAGTCAGTGACAACCCTACAACAGATGTATCCATCGGATCGCCATCAATGATGGTGATACATGGCTGTGTACATAATGTATATACAACTCGTCTCAACATCAACCCAACAATGTTAGATCTGTAAATTTGCTATTCTATGTATAATTATAGACATTGATTTTAAAATATACTGTGCGTACATTTATTATAAGTTCCTCGTTCCTTCGATTCAAATAAAAATATTCGTAAACCTGTGACATATGCTTCCAGTCCGTGCAACAATACTGGTACATAATACGGGAGTGTATAAGCGATTAAAGTAATATAAAAGAATATTGAAAAACGTATATTTTGGCACAACAATTCATCAGCGTAAATCAACAGTGCTTCCGCAATTTACGGAATCAATTTCTGTTCTACTCATTTATCTTATCGTGTTGTAGGCCGTACAATGACCCATAGTTGTTAATTTCTGTGTCATTTGATCTCTTATGGAGAATCATTTTGAAAGCAATTATACCCCATTTTCTTTTTCATATTTGTTATATCTAGTAGCGTCTCTCATCGACAGCTTCCACTAGGGTTGTAACACAGTACATGATGTATCATTGCATGTAGATGAAATACCTTGCAGATAAACTGGTTTCTGTTCTTGCTTAAAGACTTACTATGCAGCTATATCACGGTAAAGTAAGGGATAACTTCATTGGTTCCTTTTTCATGAGATAACCTGGACCCAAACAGTTACCACCGCAAACCAGACATTATTCGTGTATTTTGAATAGAAAGCTTTTCATTTTTTAAAAACAGAAACAACTAATACAAGTGTTTTCGTCTATATGTCACAAAACAGCCTCATATGAAACCCACTAGATAAAGGACTACTAGCAGTAAATGAGATGCCAGCCTCAGACCTCAATTGATTAAAAGATTATTGTCTTCACCATATGAAAATTAAGCACAATCCCTCAACATGTCTATTTTGTTGTGTTCATGATAGGCAATGTAATTATTTATATACATTTCAATACCTGTCAGGGTCAAATTTTTCTGGATCTGGCCAGTAAGTAGGATTTCTGTGTAAGGCATACAAAGGTACGGAAATGTCTACATCTTTAGGAATATAAACACCTTTAACTGTCATACCCTGTTTTCCTCCTCGTTGAATTCTATTAACATTTAAAAAAAAAACACTCAAAATTATTTGAATGTTCACAAAAAGGTTGACGACTGTATTTGAATATATCTAGTCAAGATAACAGAAATGGTGACATTCGGCCATGGTCATAATTATTAAAAGAAACTGGAAACTAAAAATGCATTATCAGTATAGATGACTAATCACATGCATAATTTGACCTTCTATTTTCTATAACAATTACTTTTTATATAAAGAACAGTATTGTGCATTTTTTGAATAGCGTAACATTTCGTTTCTTAAATTGAAAAGAAATATGCGTAGAAATAATCAGGCCTTTAAAAATTGAAATAAAAAAAAAAATCAATAAAATATTGACAAAAGTAATATGTTTTTTGCTCTGTTTGGGTTCTTGTTTTAACTAAAAGGAAAAAAAAAAACAGAAAAAAGTTCAAAATGCAAAATAAAGAGAATATTATATACATTTATTTGAAACAATATTTTGCAAGTTTACTTACCGCACTGCTGAAGCATAAAGACGAAGTACTTCATTGAAAAATCGATCTAAATATTCTAATTTGGAAAGATCTTCAAATTGTGGTCTTTCCTACAACACATAATCATATATTTATGAATAGTGTTTTCTTGTTTCTTGGGTGCGCATATACTTTTTCAATCTCAAATATGGTCAAAATATGATGAAAAACAAGGAAAATCATGAAATTTTACAAAATATGCAAATTAAGTCATGTTTTGTTGCCATGGTAACTTGTTCAATGTCAAATTTGTTTTGTTTTTCTGAATGCCTTGTACCTTAGTTAAGTTTTCAGTAATTTAAGAATGTGTATGATAACTTTTAAATTTGTAGTAATTTTTGGGCCAAATAAGGGCCTTATTGCCCCATCTCCTTTATACTGACACCATGAAAAATGTTATCTATTTCCTCCAAACATTTGTCCTGGACATCGTGGTTTGTTGCTAGGCAATAACAGGCAAAAGCTAAGGTATTCGCTGTTGTGTCATAACCAGCTACAAAAAACGTCACAGCATTTTCTTTCACTTCAGAATTGTTCAACCCTGTAAAAAAAATGAATAACATTATACAGCATGTTTGTGTACATTTTGGAAGTTTTACTTAATATCATAACCATTCTCATGTCTATGCATAAGAAAATAAAATGCTTCACCGGGTGCAGACTGATACGATCACAGAGGTCGAACCCTGAAGAGCTGATGCAAGATTGGACACAATATAAGAATAAACAATTATGAAAAGAAATTCCCAAAATTGTTTTAAAGCCCCTTTTAGTAATTACCCCCAAACTCAATCACAGCTTTCCTTTTATGGTATGGTTCCTTACAGTACAATTTCAGAGAGATCAATACACAAGTTACCATAACAACCCATTTAAATAAATAATACTAGTATTAAAATAGAAAATGATATAGATAATCATGGCTAAAATTAATATACTTTCAACAGCATTCAGTAGTAGCTTTTAAAAATAAATTGACAGATAATCACCTCAAGACAATACAAGAAATCTTTATAACAAAACCATTGTAAACTCTTCATGCTCAAAAAAATAATAAACAATTCTAAATATGAAAATTTATAACCATTGAATAAAAAAGAATGGAAATTGGGAATGTGTCAAAGAGACAAAAACGCAACCAAAGAACAGACAACAGCCAAAGGACAACAATGGGTTTACAATGCAGCCACAATAAATCCTGACCTTTCTTCTGTGGTTTCGAACCTTGTTTTTAAATTTTAAAGATTTCTATTAACCTATACTAAACTTATTGTCAGGAAACCAAATGTCTTCGGACGACGCCGCTATCGACGAAGACGACGTGATACCAATACACGAACACAATTTTTTTTTTATGTCGGTACCTTTTTAGCTGACTATACGGTAGAAGGTTTTCTCATTGTTACATCAACTTTATTTGAACTTTGGTGGATAATTGTATCATTGAAAATCAAACCACATCTCCTAATTTTTTTATAATGGTTAATTTTAAATTTATATATTATAACAAACTACTTATTTCATTTACTTCGATATGAATTGGTAATCGATTGAACTAATCATGTTTATATTAATTTTACTTTATATTATGTTGATGATAATAAATGTATTGTAATTATTCTGCTGCTTTTGGCGCCGTGGTTGGCAAATTGAGTGCTTGTATGTATGTTTGTTTGTTTGTATGTTTTATGACCGATGTTGATTTTGTCTAAAGTTCAAACATCATTTTAAAGGAATGCCCCACATATTATCGTGCACAATTACTTTCAACGGGGTCTGCAAAATATTCATAGTATTTTCAATGATGAAATAACTGCTCTAGATTTCTAAAATTGCTTTCGTCGTTAAACTCATTATTATAAAGTAAGAAACCAAATATGGAATCACGTCATTTACAGGGGATATTGAACCAATATTACTACTGGGAGAACGAATTCAAAGATCAATCCCGTAAACTGCTTTCTCAGTGAAGGTATGAACAACACTAGACTCATATGGTTTGCCATTAAAGCGGGAGATTTGTCTAGCCACAAAACCAGGTTCAACCGACCATTTTTGCAACAATGTCCTGTACCAAGTCAGGAAAATTACTATTGTTATCTTAAAGTTCGTTCCTGTGTGTGTTGCATTGTAGTGTTTCTGTTGGGTCGTTGTTCTCCTCTTATATTTGATGTGTTTCCCTCAGTTTTAGTTTGTTACCAGGCTTTGTTTGTTTTGCAATTGATTGTAAGAGCAGCGGTGTACTACTGTGGCCTTTATTTACCTCTGTTTTTAAATTCTTTGAGATCACCAATCGTGAAGTAATCCGACTGTTTATCATCATGTCGTGCGTTTAACATTAGTTGAAGGAAATCGTTATAAACCTGAAAACATCAATGTTATTAACCACAATCAGTCACCGTGTATAAACATACAAAAAACACTTATAATGGAAGTAACATTTAGTATTATTATGCTTCACGTTAAAATGTCACACTTTGATTGGCTAAAATGACGGTGTTAATTTACTCTATTACATAGCTGAGAGGTTGACAATTTTTTTTAAATGTTACCCTCTCGTCCAGACCAATCAAAAATCGAGAATTTAAAGTTCTACTTTCTTGCTCAGATTTTATAATTTGACTGTTTAAAAAAAAATAAAAAAATAACTATAGTTATTTTTTTGCTAATACCCGTAACGTTGTTATGTACGTGAAGTCGTAGAAAATACTTTTGAAATAAAATAAATCTGTAAAAAACAATAATGATAGGACATTCAGTATAATAAATCAAATAACACTTCGCCGCGGTTGAAAATGTTTTATCGGGGTAACAATCTGCTCTATCACCCTCTCAGCTACGTGTTATTTATATATTGTCAAATCGATATTTTCAAATTAAAAAATTCTCCAAATTAAATTAGTCTGCTTCTTTATGCTACATTTTGTTACGCTATGTATATTTATATTAACGGCAAAAACGATAAAAAGGAGGAAATTCTAAAAGGTAAATCCCCAAAAATACTGAGAAATATTCAGATCAGAAAGTCCCTAATCAAATCGCAAAATTAAAACATCAAACACATCAAACGAATGGATAACAACTGTCATATTCCTGACTTGGTACAGGCATTTTCCCATGAAGGAAAATGGTGAATTTAACCTGGTTTTATAGCTAGCGAAACCTCTCATGTGTGTCTTTTCTACCTGGGGAATAGATTACCTTATCTGTATTTAGCAAAACGTTTAGGAAGTTTACGGTCCTCAATGCTCTTCAACTTCGTTATTTATTTGGCCTTTTAAATATTTTGTGATACGAGCGTCACTGATGAGTCTTTTGTAGTGGAGATTTGTTTCCCCGAAGGTATCACCAGCCAAGTAGTCAGTACTTCTGTGTTGACTTGAGTTATCATTGATATGTTCATAATAATAAATTAACAGTTAATAAAACTTTGAATTTTTTAAATACTATAGCTTTTTTCCCCCTCAAGAATACATTACCTGGTCCATCCACAATTGTCGTCCCTTGATTTTCGTTGTTCACAAATATAGTCCCTAGTGTTGTCAGTGGGTTACTTGCCATTAATTTTTATAACCCTTCCAAATTTATTTCTTCATGTTTAATGCCCCAAAATCCAAGTAGGGGGGGTGAAATTACAATGTAAAAAAATTTGGGTCCAGAATTTTAAAGGAAAGAAGTGATTTGGTCCAGGTGAAAAAGGTTGCTGTCAAAAGATTTCAAGACGCCCTAAAGATAAAATTGTCCATATTTTGAGTTAGAGACGATGAAGTTTTCTATAATTTTGATATAATTTGTCCCAAAAGTAGTACAACACACTGTAAAAGTTTCTTTGAGAAAGCGTAGGTGGGATTTTTTAATTTTCATTTATGTTCTAAAAGAAATGCATTACGAAATAATAGTGATCTCGGACCACCTTAGCTGTATTTGGCAAAACGTTTAGGAATTTTTGGTCATCAATGCTCTTCAACTTGGTTATTTATTTGGCCTTGTAAACATTTTTGATTCGAGCGTCACTGATGAGTCTTTTGTAGACGAAACGCGCGTCTTGTGTAAGTGTAAAATTTTAGTCCTGGTATCTATTATGAGTTTATTGTATGACAGTCGCATCAAATTCGATTGTATTGACAGCGATGAGTTAACAAAACAAACAGACATAATTGGTAAAAATGTCAATAATGGAGGTAAACGCAAATGTATCAAAAAATTGTACACACTTCTTGTCCTTTTGTCCTTAGTCCAATTGCAGACTCTACAACCGATCTGAAAAAATCTACAGCTTCCTTCTTCATGAAGTGTATCGTGAACAAATGTTTCAAAATCGGGAACATCACTGAAATGAAATAAAAGACAACATACAAACAACATTTGTAACAAACATTTATATATTTGGATTATATATTAGCTCTCAATAATAATTAAACTCATTTATTCTAAAACCAGTTGCAGGCATGTACGGGTTATATTCTTCTCTTAAACCTCATGATGGGATGTTACTAAACCCCTACTGGGAGTGATTTGGCTTGATTTTTATATGATAACAAAATCTTTCAATCATAATAAGTGATTTCTGGAGTGGGCATGTCAGTACCTGCTAGTAATTAGTTATCAAAGGTACCAACCTTATAATTTAATACAGCCGACGCTCGCTTCGTCTACATTACACTCATCAGTGACGCTCAGATCAAAATAGTTATAAAGCCAAACAAGTACAAAGTTGAGGAGCATTGAGGACCCAAATTTTCAAAAAAAAAGGTTGTGCCAAATACGGTTAAGCTTATCTATGTCTGGGATACGAAAATTCTTAGAATGTCGAAATATTATATTTTTGTAAACTGGAAATTTATAAAAATTACCATATAAATGATATTCATGTCAACACCGAAGTGCTGACAATTAGGCTGGTGTTAATTGATGTATTATTGTCGTTTTGCTTAGTTTCTTTTGTCAGCCTTTTTTTTTACCTCGGACTCGGACTTCTTTTAAACTGAGTTTTACTGTGCGTATAGCTGCCTGTATGTTTTTTCTACATTAGCTAGAAATTTTTAGGGAGTCAGATGCCTCGTATATTTGTTAGTGTTTTACGATTTTTTAATTTTGTTCTTTTTGATATTTTAGTATGACGTCCATTTTCACTTAACTTATACACTCTTTTATTTAGAGACCCCCTTAAGCACCCCTGAGTGTGCAGGGTGTTCTTGCTGTGTTGAAAATTGTTTTCTCTTTGACTCATTCCCCATTTCCTTTTCATTTAACCTGACTGACAACGCAAATGTGAACTTAATGCAGACACACTCTACACTATAAATAACAGTATATAATAAACAACGGATTACACTTAGAATGATCATGTCTATCGAACAACAAAGTCCTACAACACTTAAACGAATAATTTGTTTTGCGCTCGTACGTGTACTGGAATGCCATTGTATAGGAAGGTGCAGATTAAATCACATTATTCAACTTCCGTGTGCCAAACATGATTTTCTACAATAACTGTTTTTCGAAAAACTAAGGATTTTCTTATCTATGGCATAGATTACCTTAGCCGGATTTGGCACAACTTTCTGGAATTTTGGATATTCAATACTCTTCAACTTTGTACTTGTTTGGCTTTATTAATATTTTGATATGGGCGTCACTGATGTGTATTGTGTAGACGAGGCGCGCATCTGGCGTACTGGTGCCTTTGATAACTATTTGTCTTCTAGGTTTTCAAATCAGATTGAATTTGATATGTTCAAATAAAAAAAAATAAGAAGTATTTTCTACAATACTGTTAAATACATAATCTATATAACAGATTTTGCAGAACGCCATACATATTTATTGAATTAACTAAATAATAATTACATATCAATTCAAATCAATAAAACTGTTGAGCAAATTAATGAAACTGTTTGAGATGAAGCTGTAGTTAGACTGTGTGTGTGATTTGGAACTTACGACCGATGCGAAAAGCATAAAAATATACAAACTCAACGTTTCATAAGCAAAGTGTTGCACACCAAAATAAAATGTACTATATATAAAAAAAACTTACTTATAAGAAAAAATTTAGGGCCAAATATTTCACCAAGAGCTGCAGCTTCGGCGTGCTTTACGAACTGGTTATTTGGTTCGTTCTGTGAATTAACATCGATACCAAAGGCTGTACTAGCAATAACATCCATAGTGAACGTTTCACATACTCTTGAAATAAAAATCGTTAATGTAGTATAAATGTTAAAGGAAACAATGTGAACCACAACCTATAAAATAACATTAATAGGAAACATGAGGATTTTTCTTAAATGAGCTTTATTTTCATTTCGAAAGGAAATCCAGATATATTAAAGATACAGTTCATATAATCTTCGCTTACTAAAATTGCTGAACAAATGAAACACTTGTAAGAACCAAGTCTTTCATTGTTGATGCTTAAACGAATAATGTCTGGTAATCATTTCAGTAAATTGGAATTTTGGGTCCTTAATGCTCTTCAACTTTGTACTTGTTTGGCTTAATAACTATGTTCATCTGAGCGTCACTGAGCGAAGCGCGCATTTGGCGTATTCATAATTGAATGATAATCCTGGTACCTTTGACAACTTATTGCTTCTAATTTTGTATGCCCTTCCACAAAAATGTGTATAAATTGCACTGCTTCTTATCTTCAAACGTATGAGCCGAAATTGTATGTGTACATTTAACACCGTTTTCCTTTCTTATAGACTAGTAGTATATGTCATTCGGAGAAAACAAATGATTATTTATTATATCTTACCCCTTCATATCGACTTGCTCTTCTTGTTTACTTTGCTGTTTAATGTTTTCAACTAGATTTGTACAACACCTTTGTATTTTTGGGACCATCTGAAATATTAAAACGAACAGTACTTAGGTCCCTTTTGGTCCCATATTTTCTCGATTTATCTTATTATGATTAAAACACTGTGTTGTTAGATATGTACTCAAGATTAGCAAATGAAACAGTTTTATCCTAAGGTTGTTGTAAACAATAAACCGTCATTGTTAATAATTTCATAAAAAAAAAATGTTTTAAATACTTTTCCATCGTAAATCAGCTATATGTCATTTTAAAAAAATGAAACAATTCATGCGTTTTTAGGCTTCGGAAAGGTTTAACTTTTTTTTATTATTTACTGCACAACAATATTATCGTGATGTATGAAAAGAACATACAAAATCCTTCTTCGAAAACAACTTTTATTTACCGGTTTGTAACATTATTAGCAACCCGGCGGGTGCCACATGTGGAGCAGGATCTGCTTACAGATCCGGAGCACCCGAAATAACCCCCTGTTTTGGTTGGGTTCGTGTTCCAAGTCTTCAGTTTTCTATGTTGTGTCTTGTGAACCATTATTTGTCTGTTTGTCTTCTTTTTTGTTTGTTTCGCCCTGGCATTATCAGTTTGTTTCCGATCTATGAGTCTGACAATCTCTGGTATCCTATGCCTCTCTTTTCTTTACTTAGCTACTAGTTACGTTGATTAAGCAGTGTTCAGGATCTTATAAAATTAGGCTAAATAAGAATTTAAACTGTCCTTTGACTTTTGAAATTTCCAGGATGAATATGTAGAAAATACAAAGGTACCAGTCTGAATTTCCAGGATGAGAAGGTATGTGATATTTACTACGGAAAAAAACTTCTAAGTTAAAGGAAGATCAGCAGCAGCAACACCACAAGCATTGAGGCAATAACAAAGGAAAGGAACACTTTATAATGAGGGTAGAAAATATTCGATTTTGTACTGGGTATAAATATTTTAATTTAGTACCAAAATAAACCATTACCAGTTTTAGCTTCCCGGATGAGAATGTAGGTGATATTGTACTGCGGAGAAACTTCCAATGATTATCCTTAGCAGTACCAACACTGAAAGCACTATGTTCGTCCATCTTGAACGGGACCTAAAAAAAATAGCCAGTAATAGTAAGTATATTTCACTCAATGTTTTGTACTACTTTTATGAAAATTAAACGAGCCACATTAATTTTAGTCAAGGTGTGAGGTACCAAATAACCGTGTACGGCGACAAATCTTCTTGCAGATCTTACCGTGTAAATTATCTGGCTCGATGTTTCCCGCTAGTACAAATCAATGTTCATAGTCCTATCATATTGACATTAATGTATTGGTCCTGATAATCAAGTGATATTTTTCAAAGGACGTTAAATAACAAAACATTATCATAATCTTCGCTGTGGTCTTAAAATAGCTGGTGAAATTGTGATACACATAACAAGAATAACAAAAAGCGACAGTATACACATACAGTGTAACCTGTGATTTCCGACACACTAGAGGACCAGAAAAGAATTGTTTGATTATGGAGGGTGTCGGAATACTCAGGTTTTTTTTCTGGAAGAATATGTTTATTTAAGGTCCATGAACATGTGTCAGTTAAGGTAGGATGTTGGAATACTCAGGTGTCGGATAAGGCAGGTTTCACTGTATAATAATTTCAAACAATTGGAAGAATTGATACGTATAATCTTTCAACACCACATATCAACTAAAATATGTAAACTTCAAGATAACTTCAAAGAGGGCATGTCTAATCATATATTAATAAAGGCTAAAGTAGTATACCGCTGTTCGATATTGACTAATTGATTGAGAAAAAAACAAATCCGGGTTACAAACAAAAATTGAAGGAAACACAAAGTAGTATACCGCTTTTCGAAATTCACTAATTGATTGAGAAAAAAACAAATCCGGGTTACAAACAAAAATTGAAGGAAACACATCAAATATAAAAGGAGAACAACGACAAAACAGAAGCACTAAAATACATCACACACAAAAACGAACTCTAAGATAACAATAGTAATTTTCCTGACTTGTTACAGGACATTTTAAGAAAATATAGTGTTATAACTTATACTAAGGTAACTTGATTTTGTGAGGAGATGTGTTTGTAAAATCTACTCAATAGTTGTTTACGTCCTAAATATTAACCACAAGCAAATTCTACCAGTTAACTCCAACATAAAAATACGGTGTTTGCTTATTCAACCTTAATCGTTAGAGTGAATCTGTATGAATTTGTATGCATGACCTATAATGGTAAACTTTTATAAATTGTGACTTTGATGGAGAGTTATCTCATTGGCACTCATACCATATCTTCCTATATCTATGTTAACTTTGGTGTTACAGGATTATCAAGAAAATATTTTTCTTTATTGTGTTTTCTTATTGTTATCATTTCTCTTTTTGTCGTTCATCGTTCATTTTGCCGTGCCGTTGTCAGTTTGTCTTCGAATTATGCCTGTTATGAGTTTAGATATAACTTTGATATCTTTCGACTCTCTATCATAATTATAAAATATAGAATTCAGCTTCCTGAGTCAGAGCAGAATAGCTTAATGTTAAAAGCAATGAATGATGTTGTTAAATTTGATGTATGACTTTTTGTGCTTTTTTGTGACATTTGTTTGTCTTATAGTGATTTAGATGATACCACAATGTTAAGTGCTGAACTCCTATTTTTGACCTTTTTTCTTAATCACTGGGCTATTGTGTATGTTTATTTTGTTCACGCATCGTTGTCAATATAATGGAATTTGATTCGACTGTAATAAAAGTGAGAAGTTTAGCTTGCTATAAAACCAGGTTCAATCCACTATTTTCTACTTAAGAAATGCTTGTGCCAAATCAGGAATAAGACATTTGTTAAGTTTTCCTTAAATGTGTTTGAGCTTATGGTTTTGCCAATTGATTAGGATTTTCCGTTTTGAATGTTCCTCAGAGTTCACTATTTTTGTGATTTTACTTTGTGGTACTGCTTTCGTATTGTTACAGAACTTACTGGTCTATTGGTGTAATTGGAAAACTCTTTTATGAAAATCTCCTTCACCATCTCTGGATCAGATACCAACAATACTGGCAGATGACCATGGTAAATTCTGTAAAATTATATATGTAACTTTACAGACTGAAGTAATTTAATTTTGGATGTAACGTATCTTCTGATTGGCTGACAGTGATTTGTTAATCATCTAAAAGACATAATTTTGTCATGTGACTGTGATGTCAGCTACGTTTTCGTGATTTACACCGGTTAAATATGGAATTTAGAATTAAATTACAAGGTATTGTTTTCCAACAGCCAGTTTATTTAGTTATTTGCTGCATAACTTTTTGGTTAAAGCTGAAGATAAAAAAAAGTGTATATTTAAAGTTTAAAAAATTATACTTGCAGATAATAGTGATGATCTCCTCTTTCATTTGAATGATAAAAATTGATATTGCGATTTTCGAAACATTAATATTATCCAGCTGTTTTATTTTTCATGATAATTCATTAACATTGTTGATCTTCGTGCATGAAAAACAGTTTAAAACAAACTATTGAGAAAAAAAAACCACTTACCCTACAACTGACCCATACGTGTTAACTAGTTCTAGGTCCGTCTTTGCTAATCCCTGTAAAATTTACTATCATGCGAAATTGACTTGTATAGGAAAACAAATTACATTGAAAACATTAGTTGTATAAAATGTCTCCAAATAAAGACCAAAGAATACTGATATCTAACTTATTCGCTATGCACAAATGATGATTATTGTGCTGTTCGGTCATTCCTTGAATATTTTTTTCGATAGTTGAATTTCCAGATTAATGTTTGGCTAGTGGGGATGCATGCTGTACATTTCTGTGAATATGAATGGTAAAGATCGACTGCGTGGATACCGTTTGTATTTCATTAAGGATTAGTAGGTGTGGGTTATTTCAATACACTGTTGGAAGTGGTGTTACGTCCCTTTGTAAAAATAACATTGCGTTGCAGAAAAATCTGAAAGATTTCAAAGGACGACGAACTTGGTGACGAACGATTGAAATAAATGCAGAAAAAAACACATTAAAACTCAACAAGTTGTTACATTTTTTTTTTATTATTGACCAATGAAAGTAGGTTCTTTATATTGAAGATTTGGTCACTTCGATAGGTTACAATGAATGTCACATGTTAATATAATCGGTAAGATAAATTCGTACACAGTGTGCTATTGACCTAGTGCGATATATATATGGGGAAAACAAATTCCATATCGGTTCGCTCTCACCACACATGGAATTTACAGACCCCATATCTATTAGTTTACAATCGTTTTGATATTTTTATGACAAAAATATTACTTTATTTCTTTCTATCTCGATTTCTTTTCTATTATTTTTCTATTTCAAATCTTTTGAAATAAATTAAAGGCATTTACTTACCCACAGTCTTAAATGACCTTAGCCGTATTTGGCATATAATGTGGAATTTTTCGTCGTGCAATGCTTTTCTTTTTCTTGTTTGATATTGGACCTCAAAATTTGCAATCGAGGTTCATAGTCGAGTTTTGTAAACAAAATGCGCATATAGCGTGACAACTTCAAAGTCTAATATATTTTATAATTTTCTTTAGATAATTGTTAAATGATGATAGCGGTTAACCTGTTTATAACGAGGTAAAATACCCAAGAAAGGTATTGGTCTAGGTCCTGGAATCCCCAATCGCCTCCACAGGCTGTGGTACCATAACGAATACCTATAATACCAAAACACATTTGAGATTGAAATAAAAGACAAAAAAAAAAAAGAACTCAAAACGGAATGACTAGTATCAAATGGCAAAATCAAAAACTCAAACAATCAAATCAGTGAAAAACAAATCTCCTGTTCTGACTTGGTAGAGACATTTCCGACATTTCCATACGTAGAAAATGGTTGATAAAACATGGATTTACAGCCGATTGCAATGAGTGTGAAGGTACATGTAGTATGTTCGGTTAGTTTACTTGCTACCTGAACGGTATGGTCATTATTAGATTAGGTAAACTACCCTCCTTTTAGAGTAGACTAGTCCGACATATAACACCCAATCTATCTGTCTGTATGACAAGACTACTTCAAAGGGAGGGTAGTATATCTTACCTAATATTGACTTCACGGTTCAGCTAGCAAGCAAGCAGTCCCACAAAATTCCATTATCAGTCAATAAATTGAGATATGTACATCCTTAAATCATTCTCAGTTTTTAATTATGTTCATTAATTTTAGATAGTAAACAAACTTCTTGATTTGGAAATAGAAAGTTTTACGTAATAATTATAGTGTTTGTAAAATGCATCTTTTCTTTAAGTCTATGGACGTTTGTAGTTTGCAAAACTTTAATTATTGGTTCATCTGTACATTCGTCTATTATTTATACTTTACAAAACCTAAAACAAATTTTTATCATCATTCTAACTCAAAGTCATATTAACACAGCTTTTGTCGAGCAAACCATCACATCGAACTGCAAGTAATATAGATGGCCAAGGGTATTGGTTTAATAGGAACTTCTTGCTAAATTACCTCAATGATACTTAAATGTATTCTTTATATCAAACTATGTATAGTAGAGTCGTTTCTTAGTTATTATATTAAACAATTAAAGCTACAATAATAACGTCAATTCAGTTTGTAGACAACAAAAATGCAATTAATGCATTTATAGTATTAAATGTATAAAAAGGAGGGGTTGATATACTTCAATTTGATCAATGAAAAAATACACATTTAAGGCGAGATGTTGTCGTCAAAAAAGCCAAACGGGTAATGCACTTTTGCATGCTCTGTGTAGGTTTTAAAATTGAAATATTTAACTATGGACTGTATTTGATAAACAATGCTTGAAGTGTGAAAGGAAACAGTATTTTAATATAAACTCTGTTGATAGCCATGGAATACGCATATTTTATCAATAAACATATCGCTGGACTGCAAAATTTTACTAGTACATGCTTTGCAAAATAAAAATTCTAAACGGAACTGTGCGTATATAAATAGAATATAAAGCATGTGTACTTACAAATATAATGTAATCAATATGATGATAATAGTAAGGACCCATCCTGGCAAGTCAATAAATCCAAGAACGTCCATTTGCACGATCACACTCCGTGGTCTGTTCAAAAACCAATAATATTAGTATTCCCTCTATCTTTATATATGTTATCAATGCTAATATGACCTCAAATGTTTTCAATTACAGGTAAAAATTTAAAGTATACTGAATTACAAATTATTGCGCAATATATTTTTTAAAAGTAAAGGTTATGATAAAGACTCGATTTATATTCTATTTTGTTATGCCTAACCATTGTACAATATTGTAACGACATCAATAGGATGATCATCTCATATTCTCATTAAAAATAATTACTTCAGTATAACTGTTTTTATAACAAATTCATGAGTTTACTGGTTTTATCAAGTAGTAAAATTAGGTTATATATGATTAAAATATCCCTGGCGATGATTTTTACGAAGTTTGATAGATTACAAACTAAGTCACAATCGCATGAACAAATGCATCTATAACCTCAATAAACCAACAAATTATTTACATGCAATAAAAATGTAAACACATACATGTTCGTTTTTTTCATATGCCAGATCGCCTCTTTAGGAAGTGATTTTAGAACATGAAGTAAATCTTTTAAACTTTAGTAAATGGTCCAAGCAGTCTTTTAAACTGATCAGGTTTATCCCTAAGGGTGATCCGAGTTGTTTTAAAGTGGTTCGAGTTGTAATGTACACATCTCGATATATAAACGAAAAGATTGATCATGTGTCCGCTATAATTTGATATTGTTATGATTACAAGAAGAGATGTAGGATATAATGCAAAGAGGGAACCAACATGCATTAGTCATTTTTGAAAAAGTTTATCATTCTGTTTGTATATGTCAAGTTCATCATGTTATAGATTATCTTTTAAAAGATGTTCAGTGGGGTTTGAACATCCTTTTTTGACGATCAATGCATTTGAATGGGGACATATATTTGGTACCCCTTAATCCTAGGTTTGGACCCCCTTAAAAATGAATCGAATCGCCCCTGATGTTACTAGTATCTGAGGCAAGGTTGATTGCTACAAGGGACAAGCTAAAATAAATAACCGAAGAAATAGAAAAATATGCGCAAAGAAACATGATAAGTAAAAATCAATAACTAGTCAAACAGTGAACAAATCAACACGCATTAATCGATAGACTGATTAGCACGAATTGCAGCAACAACAATAAACATCACAACAGTGTCTAACCGAATAAAATTCATTGGACAAATATATCTGTCTGATAATAGGTGTGTATAGAAAAAAATATACAAAATGGACACTCAATTAATATGTCTTTTCAAATTTACATTTGCCCCCTTATGTATATAAGATTTACCTTTTGTAAATTATATCGTTATCCTAAACATTCGGTTATTTCACGGTACACAAGTGTTGTGTATAAATTGAAGTTGTACACAAAATCAATATGGCAACTGTCACAAAGTATGTGGAAGCTTAGTGTTTATCCTAGTAGGTCGTTTGTAATAAACACAGTGGACAGTGTATAATAATGTTTTTGAATATTAATATTTAGATGGTGACATCAGCTCAACAGTCAGTGCTTCGGTACCATAATAATAATAACATACACTCCTTCATGTGTTTGCCCCATCTTCCACATTTATTTAAGTGTATACACCATTAATTTCATTCAATTTACATGTACATATTCAATAATAGATAACCAACTTTAAAGCTTGGTATTTTAGAACTAATTCCCTAGAATAATCAGTATTATGCAGATACCGAACGTCACTGATGAGTCCGATGTAGACGAAACGCGCGTCTGGCGTAAATACAAAATTTAATCCTGGTATCTATGATGATTGTATTATAGTGCCTAACAGGATTGTGTGAGGTAGAGAAACATGACTTTTAAACGATCGTGTTGAATTATGACATACAAAAATTGGCAGATCGGACATATTTTGACTTTAATTACTCACAGCTTTTGTTGGGGTTTAATTGGAATTGCAATATTGTAATTAGAATGAAAAATGTGTTTTTTGGTCAATATAAATAAACATTTTACCTGGCGAAGCCGTGCGTAAAATGAATTTCGGCGCTTCTCATCTAAAAATGACTTCTTTAGTGGAACAAAACGTTTTATTAGTTAATTTCCAGTAATTTCTCAAGAACAGGCTATCCATGAATAATTTATTTGCTCCAAATAAGTAGCATTTTGAGAAATATAAGAATTCGCAATTACGACCTTTCATACCTTTAGTTTCATTGATAAAAATAATATGGACTCGTCCGTTGTCCAGTTTGAAGGTCATTTAATTTACTGTTCACTCATCACGTGTTCGTGTATAAAGAGGAAAACCAATTATATTATTAATTTTATATCAACAGGAGTTTCTCATACATTTCTTTAAAATTGAGAATTGAAATCCTTTGCACATTTTTAGTTTAATAAATCAATTAGGCAACTGTTCATTTAAAGGGGTCATAGGGCTTTTCTTTTATTTTCTTTTTTCATCTTTAATAAAACAGTGGCGGATCCAGCCCGCTGATTGATCTAAGAGGCGCTCCGCTGAAATGATTTAAGGGGGGGGGGCTGCTCCAATCATGCTTCAGCGACTCGCTTATAAGTTTTCCAACAAAAGCAATAGTTGGGCCAGACCGTCTCCTCAGGTCCTACTGGAGTCACCTATGACAGAGATGATTTATTGATATTACACTTCTAAAAAAAATTCTTTATTAATTCAAAATTAAACAATTTTCGAAAGAGGCACGTAGACGAATGACCGATTTCATGAGACATACCATTTAATTGACACAAAAAAGTCATTTTACTTTCCAACTTATATATTATTCAGTATAATAAAATGATAATCATATGAAACAAAAATACAGTGATAATTATGCACTTTTAATCTAAATCGTATGCGTCCGAGTCATTATCAATGCCTTCAGATATAGCTTCCGAAATGCTTATGCATTCAGATGAGGGAATATCATGATTTTCAATCTCTGCATCTTCATCTTCGGAATCAGAAGAATCACCAACGCTAAATACCAAAGAAGGATTTTCTCTTTTGAATTTTTCCATTTCGTCTTCTTTGTGGGTTCCCTGAAACAAATACCAATCTTCCCAAGTGCGTGCTTTTTTTTACTAAACCTTCCCATTGTTTTTTTAGAACCAAGTCAATGCCTTTCTCAATGAGAAATTTCAGCATTTTAAATGTGTGATTGATGTTGTTATTGGCGACATAATTTTTTACCAATGCCCATGCCATTTCAATAGGGTTCAGTTGAGGATGATATGGTGGCAAAAAAAAACTTTATGTCCATATTTGGCAGCTATTGATGACATCTTCAGTTCTCCGTTAGGCATGTTTGCAAATATAACTTCGCGTATTGCCTTCGCTGTTTTCGGACAGGGCATTTCTAACTGTCCCGGAATTTCCCCTTTCAACCACATTTCCTTTAATTGTGCAGCTTTTGTTTTTGTCCAATAAGTTTTTCGACATTCTTGGTTAACAACCTCTTTATGATATGATGCATTATCTGCAATGAAAACACACTTTCCAATAGTTTGGCATTCTTTTGCTAGTTCTTCAAAAATTTCCATGAAATGTTTCCCGTTCATAGAGTCATGGTAATCAGCTGAAGAAATATAATAAAATAAACTAAGAATGATAAACAAATATAGTGAAAATAACCAAGGATTAAAACAAATAGAATAAAACAGTAAAAAAATATGAAAGAGAAACAATCATAGCAAAATTATTAATGCAAAAGAGGCGTGAAATTAAATAAATTTATTAAAGAAATAATAGAAAAATGATAGAATGTCCATCAGATATCTTTCGCCCTTCTTTCATAAAACAAAAACAAGAATAATGTGTCCATAGTACACAGAAGCCCCATCAGCATTTTCTATGTTCAGTGGAGCGTTAAATCGGGGTAAAAAACTCTTATTATGCATTGAAATTGGGAGATCATATTATAGGGAGCATGGACAATATCATCTGCTTCAAGTTGATTGGACTTCATCTTAATAAAAAACCTCGACTAAAAAATTAAACCAAAAACTTTAACTAGAAGCGGGACATGCGAACTACGGAGGAACGGACAGACGGACACACGGATAAAAAAATAATGCCATAAAAACAGAAACAACATGTGGTCCTGAAAATATTAATGTCATTGACAAAAAAGATCGTTACGCCAACATCTGACCTTCCAATGACATTTTCTTGGTTGCCGTCAGATTATCACATAAATTTTTATTAAAGACTTTTAATTTGGCAACAGGCAGGAACAAAACGTAAAGTGTCTTCTTCTCTATTTATCACGTATATGAAAATAAGGAGATGTGGTGTGATTGACAATCAGACAACTATCACCCGGAGTTGATTTCAAATGCATTGTAGGTCGTCATATGGACTTCAACAATGAGAAGCACACAAATTGTACAAGTTAGACCCTAAACAGAATTTAATGCACGACTTTGTGCAATTTTATTTCACTGTTTTCTATAATATCTTATTTTATTTTATTCTAAAATGTTTTATTTTATTTGACTTTAATACTGTTTTCTATTGTTTCGGTTTTGTTTTTGTAGTCATGTTTTAAACATCATTTACTGCTTATTATTTTAAACATACCAGTCTTTTTGGCAGTAAATAGTTTATATTTCCATTGAACCCAGCCATTAGCACCACCAGCGTGGAAAAGAATCCATCTGTTGCCTTTTCCAGACTTCTGCTTTACAGTTAAACCGTTATAAAACCAGCCTTTGTTGAATACATGGTTTTCGTTAACATACGTCTCATCTATGTATACTGGATAAAAACCTTCATTGTCCCTCAAGTTTTTCAATTCTCGGCAATATTTTAGGCGCCAATCTATAACTTCTTTGGTTTGTTCCACAAAAAAATGTCCTGATTTTGATTTTCGAAATTCAAACCCAATTGCTTTCATGATTCTTCTTACCTTCGACCTACTTATTATGACACCCTTATAAAAAGACAAGTTCCGAACAATTTTTTGAGCGGTTGGAAAAATTCCCTTCTTAGCCAAGTGTTCAATGGATTGGTGTATGGCAGATATAATTTCTCTGTCATAAATGGTGTTTTTTGTACGTTTCAGTCCTTTTTGTCTCTTAACAGGCCATGCACCATCCTTAAGTTGTAGAATAAGAGACCTCACACAACCATAGCTGTAACCTGTTAAAAAGGCTAGCCTTTCAGTTACAGCATGGTCTGTTGCATTTGAGTTTTCGTCAAGGAGTCGAACAGCAACAGTGCAAACCAAATCTATGCTCGATTGCGACAATTCTTTTCCTTCGTTGCCTATATGCTCATTGAAAACTTTACAATATTTAGTAGTCTGACCTTGAGTGTCTTGTGAGGGGCGTTTTCTGCATTTCCTTCTGTTATGACCCTTTTCTCCACATAAACTGCAGTGTCCATGGTGGTGTCTGGAATTATGGCCATTAGCTCCACAAACTGAACAAATCAAATACAAACAAAGAAAGAAAAACACTCGAACCTGGTGTACATTTCTGATAGACGCCATCGCACTTTTATACTGGTTTTGTTTATTTATTTTTGAAATAAAAATAATATAATAATTGGCATTTTAAACATTTTTTTTTCATTGTCGATTCTTTCTGTCAATTGGTGTATGCGTACTCCCCCCAAAAATCAACATTTTTATAAATCAATTAAGTTAAATTTTATATTTTTTATTCTTTTTTAAAACATGCTCGTTTACTTCAGAGTTACCATCCCTGCTTTATAAACAATTCTATTGTTACATTTATTTTTACATGGTCTGATTTAATCAACATACATGTATACACTTTAAAGGTAAACTTATCATAACATTACTTAAGCCAATCAAATTGCACAACTGTCCATAACAATGACCGGTCCGAATCATTATCAGTGATAGGGGTAATTTGGGTAGGGAGAAAATGAGAGAAATTTTAAGTTAATTTTTTGTTAAAACGACTAAAAATTTGTGAACCAAAAGATTTGCTATTATTTAAAAAAACATGCCGCTTTGTATCGGTACAATTTTCGCATCTCTCAGTTACGTATTTCGTGCAATAAAAAGTTTGGTCTCCAAAAGTCAACATAATTTTTGACTTTATACAGAAAATTAGCTCTATTAAAAGATTTACTTTTTAACAAATTTTACCATTATACAACGCAAAATCATTTATCAACACACTTTAAAAAAATCATTCTGATTGGTTCAGTAGTTTTGTGAAAAAGTGCAATGAAATGAACTATGGTATAGTAAACATCGAATTCCCTCACAGAATGTTATCACACACTATAGTAATTATAACACCGCAAAATCCTAATCCAACAGACCGAGTAGTGTTAACTTCAGATAACTACATAAATCATTTGCTAAAATGCTAACAGCATTAGATAGGCTTATTGTAAAATTCCACGTAAAATACTTTTTTGACTAAGAAAATGAACTGATAATTTAGTAGAGGCATAGAATGGAAAGATACGAAAGGATATATATTGTTTCATTTGACAACTTAACAGATAGCACCAAAAATTCTCAACAGAAAATGAGCCTAAAGATTCGCCAGACTATTTATGAGCTAATAAAATGTTCGATGACAACTAATAAACTTTGCTGTGATGCTTTATCTATAATTGTAGTCTTCGACATATTTTTGTAAGATTACAAAGTCATTGAGTTTTAGTTTGTATGGTATCTGCTTTTTTATTTCTATTTTGTAAATTTTTGCCATTATTTTACCCCCATAACTAAATGTTTCTACTTCTGCACTGCCGCATTGGTTTTGTACTTTTTTGTAACTAAATATTACCTCAATTCATTTGACTGACATATTTCGTAGTCTTGAAAATGTATACGAAAATGATTAGAAAGAAAGACTGGATTTCGAAAGGATTCAGTATATCATGTATTTTACAACTTAACGAGAATGTGTCCATGGCACATGGATGCCCCACTTGCACTATCATTTTCTGTGTTCAATGGACCATAACATCGGGGTCAGAACTCTAAGTAGGCAGTAAAATAAGAAAGATCATATCACAGGGAACATATGTATTAAGTTTCATTAGACTTCAACTTCATCGAAGACTACCTTGACAAAAAACTTTAACCAAAGCCTGCAGTCTGAAGCGGGACAGAATAACGGACGCACAATTCGAAAAAAACATAATGCCCATAGGAGGGTTGTTACTGTCGACTACTTGATATTAGACACATTTCAAGTAGAACACATATACGACAGAAATATAAGTTACGGTATTGTTCATGAAGATTTACGGTACTGGGATATCAACTTGTGGTCATAGCAACCAGAAACGTAATACAAAAGTTCATGTAAGTAAATGTGACTACTTATCTAACATGCCCGTATACATCCAATAAGGATTGAAACCGGGCTAGAATTACAAGTACTGCAAGTCCTCTAATATCGGAATGACAATAATCATATTTATTGATATAAAGATAGTGACTCAATTAACATAGAATTTCGCATTTACTAATTACCTTGAGGCATTCACAATGTAACAAAAAGAAGAACTATTCCAAAGATAATTCTTAACAAAGTATTAACTATAAAACATGTCTATAATACAAGAAAAACAAACTCATGCACACTACACAAACATTTTAAAGACACAAGAGAGTGGTAACATATTATTTAAAGTACAAATTAATTTTCTTCAAAATACCAATACTTTCTTTTTTTTGTTACTCTCTTGGTATCTTCTCGTCGTTTTAAAACTTTTTATAAATTGCCTTATAAACTACAGTAAATAAGTAGAATTTCTAACAGATCTAGTTAGTGATTTATGTGTTAATTAACAAAATATGATTTATACAATCTGAAAAATAATCATCAACGATACCGGGCTTATAAAAGAGGGACGAAAGATACCAAAGGGACAGTCAAACTCATAAATCTAAAACAAACTGACAACGCCATGGCTAAAAATGAAAAAGACAAACAGAAAAACAATAGTACACACACGACACAACATAGAAAACTAAAGAATAAACAACACGAACCCCACCAAAAACTAGGGGTGATCTCAGGTGCTCCGCATGTGGCACCCGTCGTTATAATTTGACACTCAAAACACTTATTTCATCTTCATAAAACTGTTAATCATAGAATCTACTCAGGGCGCAATAAAACAATTACAAAGTAAAATTACAAGTTTACCGAACTCCAAGTGATATTCAAAACGGAGCCAATGTTTTAATGGAAAACAACTGTCATACTCCTACTATTAGTACAGGCATTTCCTTGTGTAGAAAATGGTGGATTAAACCTGATAAATAACCTAGCACAACTGCTCACTTTTATGACAGTCGCAATTGTACCAAGGTGTCCAAAAACATTACAACGAAAAGAAAAGAACATACCCAAATGAACTCCTATGCTCTGAAAAGATGCTTATTGTATCGTTCATCAGTAGTAAAGGTCGAGGTCGAGGCGTATTCGTTTATTCGATTATGTAATCAATGTAGGAAAATAATACTATTGTGTATAAATGGTACATATCTACAAACAAGGTTATTGTCTAAATGTAACTTCCTTCATATTACTAGTACTGTTCTCATATTTAAACCGAAGGAATGTATCAGAAATCTTGCATAAAATTATCCAGTTTAAAGTTACTGTCTCTTGTTTACTTTCAATGGAATACCATTTTTGGCACGAATCACTCCTCCAAGTTCAATTTCAACTGGGATCTGAAAAGTAAAACGGCTAATTTTTATGAAAAGAACAAAAAGAGATTAAGAAGGAAAAGTTACTGCAAGTTGGTGAATACAGATATCCCGTGAAAAATTCCGATGTTTGAAGTACAATTTTAAAGCAAAACTGCAATTTATTCATGGTAGAAGCTTAAATGCATTTTTCAATAATTAATTTACCAACCAATTACTTGAAGTCTTAAATAAAGGCAACAGTAGTATACCGCTGTTCGAAATTCATAAATCGATTAACAAAAATTGGAAAACATATATCTTAACCATGTTAACCTTACCTCTGTCTTGTCACACGGCGAAAAGGAAAAGCTCTGTAACATAAATACCAATGCCATTTTTGCTTCTAACAAGGCCAATCGCATTCCTATACATATTCTTGGACCTATTCCAAACGGAACAAATGCATACTCAGGCCTTTTTGCTTTATTCTCTTTAGTGAATCTGCAATGCAAGTTGAGTATACTTCATTTTGAATAATAATACATGTAGAAATTAGTACATACCTATACAAATGAAATATGCTAGATAACTGCATTTCATGAAGTAAAATATTTGGGTCTATTTTTGAAAAATTTAGCTATATTATTAATGTGTTTTTAGCTATACTAATAAATGTGTTTAAAGCTATGTTAATAATAGATCACCGCCAGTTTTTTTGGTTGGGTTCGTGTTGCTTAGTCTTTAGTTTTCTATGCTTTGTCTTATATACTTTTGTTTGTCTGTTGGTTTTTTTTATGTTTAGCCAAGGCGTTGTCCTTTTTTTTCGATCTACTAGTTTGTCCCTCTTGTATCTTTCGCCCCTCTTTAATAAATGTGTTACGCAATATTGATAATTGTGTTTTAAGTTGTTGTAATAAATGTTTTTTGAGCTATATCAAAAATTTTGGTTTAAGCTATGTTTATATTGAAAGATGCAAAACACTAATTCGGAATTTAGCCAATAATATTTTTTTTATTCGAGAGTGAGTTTTATTTTGAAGACGAAACTCGCGTTAAAGAAAATATTTGCTTCACAATATAAAATAGCGTCGTACTTTCGAAACAGAAATATCAAAGCTGAGTTCTACCACGTGTATCTCTTTTAAGTAAGGACAACCAATAAGACTCACACATACAGAGACGAGCTTTTAACACGGATAAACCACGCCAAAAGTATGTGTAAGCTTACATTAATAAATGTTTTGAGCTATATTAATATATGCGTTTTAAACTTTATTAAAAGATGCAAAATACAAAGTCGGAATTTGGCAAAAAATAATTTTTGATTCGATCGTTATTATCCGTATTCTGAATAAGAGACTCCAGTCTGACGTACAGAATTTTGCTCCAGGCCTTGAATTCATAAAACTTTCGAGTCGGTTTTTTGTACTCATACTCCAAAAACAACCAATCAAGATGTTGGATTTCATGTTTCGAGCATGATGTTTGTGCTCCGAGTACTGAACAAAGTTGTATGACTTTAATCCCAGGTATCTATAATGAGTTTATCAAAATTATAATTTTTTTTTTCAAACATTAAGATTTATGTCAAGCGATCCTATATACTAGTATACGTCAAATACTATTTTCCAATATAAAAGGTAATGGTAACTTAAAATACATACGTACCTGTCAGGGTCAAATTTTTCCGGATCTGGCCAATAAAGAGGATTTCTGTGTAAGGCATATATAGGTACAGAAACGTCTATATCTTTTGGAATGTAAACACCTTTAACGGTAATATCCTGTTTTCCTTCTCGACTGAACCTATTAAAAATTAAATGAAACTTAACAAATCTTAACATTCCATTATTTTGTCAATGTAATTTAACTTTATAAAGAACAATTTTGGTCTATGTAACGAATAAGACTATATTACGATATAATAACAATGGATGAATGACAAACAAATCTTGAGTAATTCTTAATATAGAGATGACTTTTAAAAAACATTTTCGTACTCAAACATTGTCAAAACTCGTATGTCATATAATAATGGATAATGCTAAATATAAAGAACGAAGAAAGATATATTTGTTTTTCGTTACCTTTGCTAGTCATGGGTTATGATCCAGTCCCCTTATCTACACCCTTTGCAGATTAAGGTAGAAGTTCGAGGACACGATATATTTATTTATATTGGTCGCAGTTGTTACTGGCTGCATTCAATCAAAAAGCACGTGTGCCACTAGCCACTAGTGCAACCATTTTTTACCCCCAAATCATACAACGATAAATGGGGTCAATTTAATAGTTCTTAATTACCTATTTGGAGTTCATAGGTATGTTTCTAGAGCAAATGTTAGGTTGTCCATAACTATTATTAGTTCCTGCTTTATGAAATTTGTAAACACTAGACATTTTACACCTCAATACTGAAGTGAAGAGAGCTTGTATGCTGCCATTGGTCAATGGTTATG
The DNA here is from genome assembly GCF_965363235.1 of Mytilus galloprovincialis. Lineage (NCBI taxonomy): Eukaryota > Metazoa > Mollusca > Bivalvia > Mytilida > Mytilidae > Mytilus > Mytilus galloprovincialis. The sequence continues at coordinate 36,680,336 of NC_134850.1, read as the reverse complement.
TAGGAAAGGGCGTGACTTTTATTTTGTGGTAAATGGCGCAGCATTATAATCACAAATGTTGGCTAAATTTGCTTAGGGTAGAGAGAAGGGACTGGATTGTAACCCTTGGCAAGCGAAGGTGGTTTTTCGTATGTTGTTTTTAAAATTTTCGACCATTAGTTTTCCCAATTTAATTGTTAATATTTGTTCATATAGGGGCTTTAAATAGCCGACAATTCTCATTGTTGAAGGCCTAACGGTTGTCTATAATTGCAACATCCATTTATAATATCTAGTTACTCAAGATACGTTTATACCAAACATCTAATTAATCTGGGAAGTATTAGTGAACTTTCGTATCGTCAAATTAGTTATCAAAGTTACCAGGATTACAATTTAGTACGCCAGACTCGCGTTTCGTCTACATAAGACTCATCAGTAACGCTGATATCAAAATATTTATAAAGCCAAACAAGTACAAAGTTGAAGAGCATTGAGGATTCAAAATTCCAAAAAGTTGTACCAAATACGGCTAAGGTAATCTATGCCTGGGTTAAATAAATCCTTAGTTTTTCGAAAAATTCAAAGTTTTGTAAACAGGAAATTTATAAAAATGAGCACATTATTAATATTCATGTCAACACCGAAGTGTTGACTACTGGGCTGGTGATACCCTCGGGGATGAAACGTCAAAAATAACAACCAGTATAACATATCACATCAACCACCAACATTCAACTCCTACAAAATCAACAGACGGTAGGAAAACTGACAATTCTAGTCCATTAAGATTGGAGTCAAGTACTGCTATCCCGTGCTGGGTTAGAACTCACAACCGCAGAGTATATAGGCTAGTAATACAGTAATTCGAAAACTTAGACCTCTGAGCCACTGAGGCCCTACCAACATAGATTTTAATAATAAATAAATTTTAATAAATATACATCAATGGTTTAACTGACCTTAATGCTGCACCATGGAGACGAAGTACCTCATTGAAAAATCGGTCTAAATATTCTAGCTTTGAAAGGTCTTCTATCTGTGGACTTTCCTTTAAAAACAGATAATTGTTTATTTTATTTTGTTAGCAATAGATGAATCGTTTACGTATTAGTGACATGATTTGTCTGTTTGATTAAAGCGTCTGTGATGAGTGTCATAAAATAAAATTGAGAAAGGAAATGGGGAATGTGTAAAAGCGACAACAACCCGGCCATAGAATAGACGACAGCCGAAGGCCACCATATCTACTTTTTTAAAATCTTGATGAGTTGTTTTCAATATCCTTGGTACCTTGTATTTGAAGATCACAAAGTATCAGTACCTTTAAAGCAACATCTGTCGTGTTGTTTTAAATATTTACAAGACATCAATTTGACAGATATCAATATTAATATACCTAAATTTTTATTTATTTTTTCTTTAATTTAAAGGTATAACCAAATCTCTGATACATTTTATAAAATATGTAGATAAAATAAGAATATAGCACTTAAAAATAAATTAAAACTGTTCGTTTTACGTTTAGAAATATAACACCCAAACGAATTCAAATCAAGAGTTTTTCAAATATTTAAACTTTTTACGGCAGAAAAAAAAATCGATTTTCCAGGATACTAGTAACTCATTTTGGTTATTGTTTTTCACCTTACTGTCATATATGGATTCAAATTTAAATCAAGATCTATAGCAGAGGCTCTCAAAATTAAAGCAATCAAGTCAATTTGATTATACGTTTTGTATAATATTTAATTAATAGTTCTAATATGACGTGCTTCTTTCGCTTTATGAATAAACCCATGGTCTAAATCCAATAAATTGTTTTTGCACATTCGTTTATTGACTACTGTATAATAATGAATTTTATCAAATTGGCATGCATTTAATATATTTAATTAACTTTAAACTCTTCCAAACACTTAAATGATGCACTAGGTGTACTAATTCATTTATTATGACTGTAATGTGTTGTATTCCGAAATTAACATATATGACCTAGATATAACAACCATTCATGATGGCTGTTCAAAAACTCCTCCCTCTGAAAAATCACAGTGCCAGCTGTTTGCTTCTTTACAATCATCGGACATAGAAATTACCTTAATTGTTCCAATCAGAATCAAAATAATTGACGCAGGCTATACTTTATTGTAGTTTTAACATAGATAGGCATTATATTCGTGTTATTTTAGCCCTCGCTATCGCTTGGGCAAAACTAATCACGAATATAATGTTTACCCATGTTAAACCTACAATAAAGTATAGCTTGCATCAACTATTTCGTAAACATTCTTGGCTTTCAAGTATTCGGCTATGAGCGTTCCGGATGAAGGTATTTTAAGAAAAGCGGTTCGGACGCATTAAACTTATTAAGTGTTGTTTTCATTATTTCTAAACAAACGCTGTACCTTTGTGTTTTTTCTTACTTAAAATATGGATATTTTTTTTTCCCAAGACAATATAAAAAAAAAATATGGTCAAAGTCTGATTTATTATTGACTAGCAATATTACTTTTATATTAAGCAAAATGAATATGTTAATCTTTACTTAACACATGCTCAATCAATACCTACACCATGAAGAATATTGTCTATTTCCTCAATACATTTGTCTTGGACATCTTTATTAGTTGCGAGACAATAACATGCAAAGGATAAGGTATTGGCTGTTGTGTCATAACCAGCAATGAAAAATGTGACAGCATTTTCTATCAACTCCATGTCGTTTAATCCTGTAAAAACGAGTATTACACTGCATGATTTTTTAATTTTGTTTCTGAATCAAATTCCATGCACAGTGGGTTTGATTACAATTAAAATTACAAACTAATAGGAAGTAAGTGCCTAGCAGTTCTGAACATGCCTACCACCATACTACTCAACTTTGTAAGCTTCTAGATTAAATTTAAAAGCATAGTAGATTCATTTATTTTCGTTGGTATCAATTTTCGTGGATTGCTGAACACTTGCATTCTCGTGGATATTTTATTTCCTGGTATTGCCAATTTCTGTATACAAAGTCATTTTGAAAATATGTCATTCGTTAAACATTTGGATTCGTGGTTCATCTATACCCATGAAACCCACGAAAATTGGTAGCCAACGAATAATAATGAATCAACAGTCAGTGGCAGATCCAGAACTTTTCATAAGAGGGGCCCGCTCCAGTCAAGCTTCAGCGATTTCCTATATAATAAACCAAATTTTTTCCCCCTAAAAGAGGACTGGATCCGCCTATGACAGAATAAGTGAGAGGTATAGCTAGCTATTAAACCAGCGTTGATACACCAAATTTCACATATGAAAATCACTCAGGAATATGAAGGTTGCTTTGCATTCCAATTCGTTGTATGTGTTTGTGCTCTTGATGTTGCCCATATATAAAGAACTTACCATTTGGAATGTCGATTGGAGATTGGTATGTTTGTTTTCTTAATGCTTTTATCAAACAGGATGTTACTGCCCAACAGATATGAAAATCGCTTTGGTCTTACATCTCATCATTATTCCGTATTAAATATCAGATCAGACTTTAAAACAGAATTTGATTTTGTTCTGTCAGAAAAACAAATGTAGGGACAATAGGACAACAGGAAAGTTTCATCACAATAACCAACCATTTCGTGAGTGAGTGTATTATTTTAAAAAAGGTACCTCTGTTTTTGAACTCTTTCAGATCACCTGTCGTAAAGTATTCAGACTGATTTTCATCACGACGAGCTGTTAACATCAGCTGTAGAAAATCGTTGTAAACCTTAAAAATATAAAAACAATTGTTCATAGGATTATTGAATACTCTTATCGTCTTATAAATCACAATATTTAACAAACAGAAATAGAAGAAATATGCAGGAGATTATACTCAAAGAAATGTTTAGTGTTTGAGTTAAATATAACACACCTCTTGTCCCTTTTTTCTTAATTCACTTGCAGATTCTACAACCGATTTAAAGAACTCTCCAATTTCTTTATCCGCAAAACGAACCGTGAACCAATTTTTCACAAACGGAAATATCACTGAAATAAAAAATATATATAGAAGACTTAAGCTTACAAACAGTAAATAAAATAATCCTGAAAACTATCAAATCAAAAGACAAACATTTGTGTGAAGTGTGCTTAAAAAACCTCAGTACAGAAATATATACTAGTTTGTAAAAAAAAAAGAAACGCATGTCTTTAAACATGATAGACAGGAACTTAAAAATATGCAAGCTATTTGTTATGATACTTTTCTACAATTTTTTTTGGTTTATATTCTCTATGCTATTTGACTATTTGTTGATTTAACAGTCGGCCAAATAAAATCAAAAGCTATGAATCATATGCACACATAAAGTGTTTCTGGAATAACTTCTTCAGGTACACTCGTAACCAAATGTTAAAAGGTCAAATTGAAAACGAACGACACAAAAATTGTATCATGTATAGCAATCTATCTGTCTACTGTCATCTTTCCTTGAGATAGCAGTTTAAGTAAAATGTCACATCTTCACAAATGCACACAAAATGTATCCTGTATATATGGATATCGGAACAATGCCTAAAGAGAGGACAGTACTATTGGAAACTGCAAATAAGATTGATTTACTAATTTAGCATTTATAAATCTAGAATATTCTGGACAATACTATTTATAATATATTAATACAATATATGAATATAAGATAATTACATATCTCAATATTTACGACGTGGAATAAACGTCAACCAAGGCAAAAACTTGGGGCTGTTCCTGTCATCGAAAACGAAACAGCAACACTGCTCACGGAGACTTTGTGTTAAGTGTAATAAAACTAACACGAAATGCCTGCTTATATATATAGAGCGCTGGACATGAGGCTAAGCGATTGGTGCTGTAGTGTATCAAAGGTGTGAGTTCGAATCCCGCTGAGGGACGGACAAAAATTTGTCAGTATAAAAACCGAACTCTGACACTGTTTGGTGTAATTTTCAGACTTATATATATATATATATATATATATATATATATATATATATATATATATATATATATATATATATATATATATATGGTTTTATTTTTTTCAAAGCAAACCTTTGTAAATATGAAATGATAGACCGTAAACTAAAATGACTTACTTATGATAAGAAGTTGAGGTTTAAATATCTGTCCAAGAGCTGCTTGTTTTGCATGCTTTACGAATGCATTATTTGGATTTTTCTTTGAGTTAACGTCTATACCAAAGGCAGTACTAGCAATGACATCCATGGTGTAAGCTCCACATACTCTTAAAAACATTTTGGATAAATATTAACCAGACACCTGACAAATGTGAGTATTTACTGTGTTCTCACTCTCGATGCAAATGTTTGCACCACGGCATTATTATATATATTCGAAACTAATCTTAAAAGGAAAATATATATATGTTTGACTGACTGAAACAAGAAAAGTCAATATATAGACCGATCACAGTGGAGGATCCAGTTAATTCTGACAATTAAATCTTCGTATGAAGACATATGGTTGAAATCCCCAATTTATATGACTTACATGAACCCCTATAAAATGTTGGGATCCGCGCCTGGATCATTCGTTTTAGTAAGATCACAATAAAGACCACTAGAATACTAAAACATACATGTATATCAATATAAATAATGTAAATAAGCTAAAGCCTTAAATGGACTTTGAACATGTACAATGAAATCTTATACAATAAACAGATCTATGGCAACCGAATGTATACATATCATGTTAAAATGTATAGTAGACAATGACATATTTAAAGTTCATTAGGAATATATATTATGTTTGAGACAAATTGAATTAAAACGTTTAACATGGAATACAGGGCGGCAAGGGTGTGGCTGTATTTCGTATATCTCCGATAAAAGCATGCCTTACTCTTTCATATCGACTGGTTCTCCTTGATCACTGTGTTGTTGGATGTTCTCAACGAGATCGGTGCAACATCTTTGAATTTTTGGGACCATCTGAAGTATTAAAAAAGGGGTTTTTAGAACAATGTTTAAACTTGTTGATTTTTTTTCTATCTAAGACACATATATACTATGTGAAATCATAATTTGTTGATGAATCCAACGATAATAAGAACTAAGACAAAGTATATCGCGAAGGACAAGGAATAACTCGGCCTGCGTTTGGCCTCATGTATTTTAGATATTTCTTGCTCAATCTAGCGTTCTTGTCGATTTCATTGCATAAGAATTTCGTTTTGGATATGTATGTATCTAATTAAATTCACTAGCGATATGAATTTAAAGTCTTAGGTATTTTGATGCCAGTATCTATATAGTTGTTTGACCTGTAATTTTACCAATTTTGTCTTTTTCCAGATTATGATATTAGCATGTCGATTATGTGTGCATATATTCAGTCGCTACCCCTGTCGACGCATCCGATCGTTCCCTTAATGAGGTTCGGGCGACTCCCTCGGGTTATCTTTTGTTACCATGATTTGTTCTTACTCGATTTATCAGAACATTGAAATGTAATGTATGTTTTGTGTTGACCACTAAATATAATAATATGGCAATGACAAGATATATCGATGGCCTTTGTAGATGAGACGAAAATAAAGGTACTATGATCCCTGATCAGAATTTGTAAAAACGGTAAAATGACCACTATAAACATTCAGTTGTTATCCATTCGTTTGATGTGTTTGGACGCTTTATTTTGTCACTTGATTAGGGACTTTCCGTTTTGAATATTCTTCGGAGCTCGTTATCTTTGTGTTTTTATTTTTCATTTTGTACTGGTTGTGAATATTTTATTTCAGTACCAGTTTTAATTTCCCGGATGAGAAAGTAGGTGAAATGGTACTGCGGAGAAACTTCCAATGATTATCATAAGCAGCAGCAACACCACTAGCATTCTCTTTAGCCATCTTGAATGGAATCTGAAACAAAAACCGGACAAGTTATACATTATATTTCGTTGTCTATAGTATAGTGTTTAAATTGTCTTGGATTCAATAGCTTTTCAATATTATACTCGGAGATATAAAAAATGGAAAGTAGAAATTTCTTCATTTCTTACTTCTAAATCATGATCGACATTTGTATCCTTCTCACTTTGGAACTAAAAATCTAAAAAAGTGTACTATTTCACAAATCTGTGAACCTTCATGTTAAATTCATTCAAGTTATGAGATAACCCCAATCTTTTTGGTGGGGTTCGTGTTGCTCAGTCTTTTGTTTTCTATGCTGTGTAATATTCTTTGAATGTTGATCTTTTTTCATTTTTAGCCATGGGATTGTTAGTTTATTTTCGACTTCTGATTTTGAAGATCGGTCTTGTATCTTTCTCTCCTCTTTTTGTTAGAATGAAGGCAACCTGAGACAATGTTATATCGTTAAGAGTTGCGTTAGAGAGTTGTTGTGTAGTGGTTAGTGCATCGGTCTACTAACACAAACGTTCCTGGTTCGATTCCCGTTCCGTTTTTCAGAGACTGAATTTTAGGCTCTCCCTTAACACCATTTGCGAGTATGGTCTTGAGGACACGATGATAGTCCGTCGGACAGGGACGATAAATGGCTGATCCGTGTTAAGAGAATCATATCTCTTGCACGTAAACGATACCCTTGTAGACACCTGAGTAGGCTAATGCCGCTACAAGGCAGCACTCACACCCGCAAAGTGGAAAGGGATTAATATAAGTTGAAAAACTTGTTTCCCAATCCACTATAAATAAATATGTTTAAACTAAGAGTTTGACTGTCCTATTAATATGATTATGGGATGTTTAACGTCAACCGGCAAATTAAATTTATAATCAGGACGAAAACAGGTTTAGAAGAGGGACGAAAGATACCAAAGGGACAGTCAAACTCATAAATCTAAAACAAACTGACAACGCCATGGCTAAAAATGAAAAAGACAAACAAACAACAGCACACACGACACAACATAGAAAACTAAAGAATAAACAACACGAACCCCACCAAAAAACTAGGGGTGATCTCAGGTGCTCCGGAAGGGTAAGCAGATCCTGCTCCACATGCGGCACCCGTCGTGTTGCTTATGTGATAACAAAGCCGGTAAATGGTCTAATTCGGTAGGTTACATTCATGAAAGGGAAGGGGATTGTAGTTACGACGTAAGGAACATATCCGATATCATTTGTGAAACGGTTATTCCATAACGGTCAACCAACTCGTGATGGCGTCCGTAAAATTTACGAAGGGATGATTTCAACTTCACCATTTGGAACTCTTGGTTTAATAGCTTCCTTGTGAGCAGCAACCCTCTATCAAGAAAATCATGATAGGAAATGCAAGCACGGGAATATCGTATCAATTGGGAGATATAGACCCCGTATGCAGTTGCTGCTGGAATGTTGCTACTTAGAAATGGAAAGTTCACAATTGGAAAGCTGAAATCATCTCTTTTGTCGTAAAGTTTTGTTTTCAACCGACCCTCATTGTCAATTTCTAGATGTAAGTCAAGATATGAGGCCGACTTAACTGTATCTGTATACACGTTTAGGGTATACGGTACAGTTACTAAGCAGATTTTTTTAGACTGATTCATTTATTGTTGCTGATTTATATATCAATATTTATATAATATTTAATATGTTTTATACTCCTTGCTTATACTAGAAAAAAGTAAAATCACAAAAATACTGAACTCCGAGAAAAATTAAATCGGAAAGTCCCTAATCACATGGCAAAATCAAATGACAAAACACGTCAAACGTATGGACAACAACTGTCATATTCCTGACTTGGTACAGGCATTTTCAAATGTGGAAAAGGGTGGATTGAACCTGGTTTTATAGCGTTAAACCTCTCACTTTTACAACAATGTCAACAAATTCCGTTATATTTACAACGATGTGTGAACAAAACAGACATAATAAATAAAATAGTCAAAATATGGGAGTCAACACTGTGTTACAATCTTAAAACAAACAATTTTACAATAAAGCACACATTAGCATCTATCAAATTAAAAACACATTCATTGCTTCGCGTGTCTGACGGTAGTTTATAGCTCTAACCATAGCTGTGATGGTGCACATAGAAAGACGCACCAAACGAAGAGTTTTGCTTTTATCTTGAATATGATATCAAACTTACCGGTCTATTTGTAAAATTGGAGAAATCTTTAATGAAAATCTCCTTCAACATTTCTGGATCAGATACTAACAAAACTGGCAAGTGACCTTGATATATTCTGAAAAAAATGATAAAAAAATAGTACAATGCATTCAACTCTTTCAGAAAGGCTCAACTCGTGATTACTTCATATTTGTTTGATGTTTGTAAAAGATCAAAGTGAGAGTAGTCATGAACATCTTGAAAATATAGCTAACAATCATCTTCGATCGTATCGTCCTGAACATGCATGAAATATTTGGACGTTAAGCAACCAACAATCAATCAACCTTCGATAGTACGATTATTTGTGAAAAAGTAATTGGTCTGCATGTGTATGTATAAATCATATTTAAATATGCGATATTCAAAAATATTTATGAATCTCGATTCATTTAAAAGTTGATATTTCTGATATATAGGTACATTTTATAATCTTAAAAGGGAAAGATTCCAAAAGCTAATCCAAATTTACAAGTCGAATAGCAACCGACAGCAACATGGCAAAACGACGTCATGACAACGAACGGACTACACTACCCTATATAGAACATCATGAACCTCATAAAGAATGAAGTTGACCTCAGGTTGCCAAAATGGGTAGGTATCTACAGCGCACTATTTGGATCCTGTCGTGCTGCTCGTTGCATGCTAGTATAAAACGTTTATAAGTGTCATTCGGTGATGCTTCAATTCTCAGAAAAGAGGATGGGATTGTTGCTACGACATTTTTAACACATTTGTCATCTGCTACATTAATATTCCATATCGTAAACATTACTTCTTAAAGGCATCAGTAAAATTTTCGATTGAATGAATTCAAGTTTACCACTATAGACCCAAACAATGTATTTGTATTTCATCTATCTGATGAGTTAAGCCTTTTTCAATAAATTTTCATAGTTCGTTCTTATGTTTTACTGTTTCACCACTGTCCCAGGTTAGGGGGAGGGTTGGGATCCCGCTAACATGTTTAATCCCGCCACATTCTCTATTTATGTGCGTGTCCCAAGTCAAGAGCCTGTAATTCAGTGATTGTCGTTTGTTTGTGTGTTGCATAATTATTTGTTTTTCGTTCATGTTTTGTACATAAATTAGGCCGTTAGTTTTCTCGTTTGAATTATTTTACATTTTCATTCGGGGCCTTTTATAGCTGACTATGTAGTATGGGCTTTGCCCATGTTGAAGGCCGTACGGTAACCTATAGTTGTTATTTTTTGTGTCATTTTGGTCTCTTGTTGAGAGTTGTCTCACTGGCAACCAAACCAAATCTTCTTTTTTTATAAGCAGTATATATCTTTCAAGGAAATCATCATAAAACTCGAGGTCTGGAATATCTTATCCAATTAAAGATTTGTACACCATATGCAGTTTATGTTGTTATGTTACTACATAGAAATCGAAAATTCACAATTGGAGAGCTTCTCTCTTGTCATAACTGTTTGTTCACAACCGAACCCGAAGGTTACATTTCACATTACTTAAGCCCAGCTGTCACGTTTTATTCCATTTTAAAATGCTACGTTTCAACTTCGTTTTGAATAAGAATGTCCCGTTATTTTGAAAGCTAGGTTTTACTAGGTTTGTGCTATGTTCTTATCACGTTTTGCTACGTATAAGTACGTGTTGACCCACGTTTCCACCACGCATTAATACGTTTCGATACGTAGTAAACACGTTTTGTTACGTTCCACTAGGCTTTGGTACGCATTTACTAGGTTTCTACTTCGTTTCAGTTTTCGCTATGTTTGTTGTTGAATTTTCAAAACATACGGGGCAGGTCCCGTATTGACCTCACTACGTTTCGATACGCTTCGTTACGTATATTTCCGTTTCGTTAGCGTAGTAAAACGTAGCTCTTGAAACGTGACAGTGTGACTGGGGCTTTATGCAATTTATAAATAACCTATCATGCTATTTCTAGCTATTTCTAGCTATCATAAGAAAGTCTTATAACATACAAACACTCAGTTGTACCATCAATTTAGTTTCTACAAGGTTAGAGGTTATACACAAAAGAGAAACTTACCCCACAACCGATCCGTACGTTTTGACTAATTGTAGGTCTCCTTTTGCTATTCCCTATAAAATCAACAATCATGTAAGCATACTTTTGAGTGAAATATTTTGTAATAATATAAGCAACACGACGGGTTCCACATGTGGAGCAGGATCTGCTTACTCTTCCAAAGCACCTGAGATCACCCCCATTTTTTGGTGGGGTTCATATTCCTTAGTCTTTAGTTTTCTATGTTGTGTCTTCCGTACTATTATTTGTCTGTTTTTTTATTATTTAGCCATGGCGTCATCAGTTTATTTTCAATTTATGAGTTTTACTGTCTCTCTGGTATCTTTCGCCCCTCTTTTCGAGGATAGCTCAAATAAAAGTTTGAATTAAATGCAATTTAATGTTTCATTTTCTTTTCAAACTACTTCATTTTTACGAACTAGGAAATATCGCTATCAACCAAGTCCAATGTTACGCTAACATTTTATTAAACTGAATTTTTCATCCAGCAACAATAAATATTCCTTCATATGTGTCATATATATAATGGGTATATTTTGAGTCTGTGTGTGTGTTTGTGTGATTGTGTATGAACATATTTTAAGTCACATGTAGTAGAGGTAATCAATTTTCAACATTTTGAAAGTTCTAATCAATTTTTTAGAGCGTAGAGAGGCTCTTTCTGGCTAATCAATTATCACCACATATATTTTTCTTGCGGACTTATTGGTTCCTTTTCTTTTCTTTGTACTTATATTATTATTGGAAATCATGGCGTATTTGATCTTGTTAGTTTTAGTTTCTGATATCATTTTGTACAAGGTGTCTTTCTTTATCACTGATGACCATCGTTAATTTCATGGTGAATATTGAAATAATGAAAAAAAGTAATTACCTGCTTCATATAAAGAGGTAGAACGCCCAGAAAAGGTATCGGTCTTGGTCCTGCAATACCTAATCTCCTCCAAAGGCTTTGATACCATAACGAATATCTATAAATACCAATAAGAATTTCACATAATATAGATAACACTATTTTGTCGTGTCATATACAGACCCAGTCGATTTATGTTGGTTATTAAATGTAAGATGTAGAAATTGTATCAGAAATTTTGACAATTTTAATGTAATATCCGGTATGATTTGAATTTATCCTAAATTTTAGAAACAAATATTGATCTCAGTGTTTTCAAAATATATATTTAATGACGTTATCGTATGTTATAACTACTATTTTAGATATGTATTTATTTGGCCGCTATACATGCTGCAATACATTGAACGAATAGTGCAACGTGCAGTTTCGTAGCTCAGCTGTAATTTTGTATATCTCAGCTGCAGTTAAATACACAACAACTTTTTAATGGTATAATTATATAGTGCTTATGACTGCATGAGTCTAGCAAAGCATTACAAAGTAACAATCATGACTTGCTGTTGATTCTGTCCTCACATCGACCAGGAACATATATAATGAACAGAAAAAATTATAAAATGCCGGAAATGTTATGTTAGTGAAAAATAGTATTAAAGGCCGTATAATTGCTTACATCCATTTCATTTCAACTCTGGTGGATCGTGGTAGTTATACCACATCTTACTTTTATAATAGGAAAGGGTTGGTACACACGATGATGAATAGTTTAACGAAATATGCAATATAGTTGTAGGCCACAAAATCCTTACCTCTGGGCACTTGACATACATGTACCTAAAGCAATAAATAAATAGGGGTTTTTTTTATCGCTCGTTATTTCAAAGTCAAATTGCATGCTGCTACAGAACACAGTCCAAAGGTTCAAGATTTACCTGAGGTACTATTTAAGGTGCTGTATTTATTTATTGAAGTTGGTATGCATATAGAAGCACCAGAATTAACTGTATTTGAATATTATATATTACTCTTGTGAACATCAAATTCGCTTCTTAAACTACAGCTGGAAATACGGTTGGGATAATCAACACATTAATCAGTGCAACAACAAACCATGCAATATTGTTAGACAGAACACACAAAAGTTATATATACATTGTAAAATGGTGTATGAATAAAGGTGAAGAGTGTAAACGTCAATATGCGATATATGAAGCAAAAATACATATAAAGCTAAGGTCACTTTACCGTCTTTAATAATGGGCAAGCAAGCGTCTACGCAATTAAGCAAGCTATAAATATATTTAACACATATTGATATCATTGTTAGTGAAAATTACAAATGAACTGATTTATAACAGAAACACATATTTCGAAGCAGTGTGTTATACATGCCTACTTACAAATATAGTGTTATGAGAACGATGATTACTGTTAGAACCCATCCTGGTACATTTATAAATCCAAGAATATCCATTTTGGCCCTGTGTGCACTTTCCCTTCTGCAAATCAATAGACCACCGTCTATGTTTATTTATAGTATACCACCGTCTATGTTTATTTATATGAATACAGATATAACCTTAAAAGGTAGTCAGTTAAGGAGATTTGAAGTAAACATATGTGAAAATCATTTCTATTTTTATCTCATTTGTCCTTAAAAGGCTAAATTAAAAAAGAAATAGGTGGGAACAAATTATAGAGCAGCACATTTTTACCGGTTAAGGTAAAGTTTTAATGTATATCATTTTGTTCCGAAAAATTCATTTATCATGTACTCACAAATTGACATTATCAAAATCATAAAGTTATCAAAATCATAAAATGAAAATGTTGATCATTTTAAAACTTGTGCAATTGATAAGTTAACCAAAGATGGGTTTTGTTATTTTGTTTATGGTCTTATTTTTTTTTTTTTTTTTTTTTTCGCTCTCGAAGATATAGCATATGCTCTTATCAACTTTTAACTACATAGTAATACTGTAAATCCCAAGTAACCCAAACATTAAAAAGCATTCTTTAGATAGTTCCTCAATATCCTCTAGGCTTAATAGAGTAAAATATGTTTAATTGTTGTTTGAAACTATTTGTGAAATATGTTGATTGATAAGTGGTTAATGTACGTCCATTGGTGAATACTACATGCATGGAACGAAAATAGGTATGTCCGCTAATTAATGTCGGAGAAATTTGGACAGCTACTAACAGGAACAAAAACTTAGCCTTCCAACTGGCCACCTTCGATTCTTCTAACTCAGGTTTACTAAAGTTATATAATTAATGCGAATGAGCATGTGAGCAACCATCACAAATATCTAGTTGAAATTTCTTCTCGAAATGAGTTCCAAATAGAAAATTTATGTTAATGGACGTCTAAGATGAACAATTTTATGATTTTAACATGCTTAGATAAAAAAAATTCTAGCATTAATTTTATTAATTTTAGTTCATACCAGGCCATAGGCGGATCCAAGGGGGGCCAGGGTCACCCTTTCGTTGGGAAAATGTGGTTGATTATATTGAGAATCACTAAAACATGACTGGAGCGACACCCTACCCTTATGAAAAGTTCTGGATCCGCCACTGCAGGCCATTATATTCATTTCAAATTCTGCCAGTCGGTATGGATTTTCATCACACATTCACATGTTACCAAAGCAACTCAAAGATCAAAAATGATATATAGTGTCTGTTCTATTACATAACTCGACAGTATATATATATACGAGAAGTGTTTTAAATGACAAAAAACATCTAAAATTGGAATTTCAGCTTTCTTTGGCAGTAACCTTATAGCCATCTCTTTGGCGGTTTTTTCAAGTTTCAGTTATATCCTGCATGCATCATACTTTTTTTCTGGTCATGTGTGTCCCCATTTTGCAACTGTATTAAACCTGCCTCAATCTAGGATTGATGTCAGGTTAACTAGGGTAGGTTCAAAATATTAAACTCGGAGTGTTAGATTTGAGCTCGAGTAAACTTCACAAACTCTACTAATATATAATCCGAGTTGAACAAACCATAGTAAATTCCATAAACAAGTCGTTTCAAAGGTTGTTAAAGTGTAGAGAGTGTGACACACTTTTTTAGATGAGGCATCTACATGTATCTAGTAAACGTCCCTATTATGATCGGACGTGGCTGCGTACTTGTACATCCCGCACAGTAGAGCTTTCTTACAAAATGACGAAAGGTACGAACGAACGTAAAGGGAGCACGTATTTCATTTCCACAATAACAATTTAGAGTCTTTACTTTATCCGGTAAAACAGCGTTCTTTCCTGGATCAAATTTATCTTTCCAAAATAAGCATATCGCAAATTATAATACACGCTTTTAATATAAGAAAACAAAGAAAAATAGTGTCAAATACACTTACGTCCGATACGTTACTTACGTAAACCACGGGTACACAAATTTCTGCGGGAATATTTTAAGCACGAGTTTCATGATTAAAATTTTAATGGCATTATTGAGGTACGTTAGTTTAAATTTAACGACAAGATTCACATTTGTTTTTATTTTTTATATTACACTTTCAGCAAATTGTTAACGTGAAATATCGAGATTTGCAAAACAATAATGCTGCATTGTTTTGAAAAAGTAATGTGAAATGAATTGTGATCAATTTTTTTTTCTATCAGAAACTATAACTTTAAGTTATGATTGCAAATTTAGTTAAATATGAACGTTACAAAGTCCACACTGTGAAACAAGTATAAAATGGAGGAAAAAACAAGTTATGGGAGCAACCAACTTCAAAAGAGGAGTGGTAATGTTTTGTTTTTTTTTTCTTGGTTTTTCGACGCTATAAAGCAATTGATTTTTTTTCAAAATTTTAACACTATAGGGTAAAGGGAAAATCTGGATTCAGAATTTTTTGTTTGTAATCTGCATGACCACAATATGTGTTTGTGATTAAATTATTTAAATTATTTGTTTTACAAATTTTAATTGAAGTTTGAATTTACATCCACGATTCACAGGATCTTGATCATACTTTTGACAAATTTTAATCGGGAACGGTCCTGTCATGGACGGCAGTAAAAATCGTGAATGTGTGACCCCAGCTTAAGGGTTTTTTTTTTCGTTTTTAGGGGCATTTTTTCTTCTGAATTCCCTATATTTAGGATATTTTATAGAGTTATCACCTTCCACCTGGGGGTATTATATGTTAACCTATCGTACGTCCCGAAATCCTATATGTCCTATATATCGGGAAAAAATGTCGATGCATGTAGGGTAATGGTCTGTCTGAGATTCCATGACTATTATTTAAATATGTCAAAATAAAGGATCCCTAAAACGAGTCTTACGTATGATTCGTCATGCGTACGTACCTTTCGTCAATTTGTAAGAAAGTTCTAGTAAAACGGACGATATTTTAATAAATATTTTTAATGGTTGATGTCAAAATCATTTAACCTACATTATTTGATAAACAAAATTTCATGTTGACTTTTTCTTAGTGTTTAAATTTAACAATATCTGCTCGATAGGGTATTTCAATTTTAGAATCAAAACAATTTCGTTGAAATAAATGCAGTTTCAAATTAATATTCGATTTTGTAAACTTCGGTAACTTATAAACGGTAATGCCTCGGATGCTATTTTATACGTGGTTATTTGCTGCGTGAAATTCCACTTCCCAATTATCAATTTCCCATTTCTCAGCAGTGACATACCATCTGCCCCTTCGTATGGTGTTTACATATCACAATTGATACGTTATTCACGTGCTTGTTCACACTATACGGACTTCATATACAGGAGTGTGCTCCTTACGCAGAAACTACTCCAACTAAGTTATGAGGAGGACAGATTAAAATTGACACTCCGTAAATTTTATGGACACCATCACGAATTGGTGGATCCATACGATGTGTCTTTAACCAAACTAGCTAAGGACATTTTTACCACATGGTAGATTGTGGTCTGTCATTATGTCGTCTAATCTTTTAATTACCAAACGTGACTTATTCCCGATTGTGACTGTTTTGCTGAGTGTGAATTCGCATTACTATAAGACGTGTTACGGTACTTGTCTATCCCAAATTCATGTATTTAGTTTTAATGTTTAATGTTATATTTGTAATTCTCATCGGATTTTTTCAAATGTGTTGACGTCTTTTCTATTATATTTATGTGTTATGGAAAGAAAAATTAATCACCGCCGTCATTTATTAGATTTAATTTTGGTCAACGTAATCTGTACGATAATTTACGTTTGAAGTTGGATTCATAACAAACTGGGCATATATATATATTATAGTTAATTGCTATTAATAAGTATTGCAATATGCATTGTGTTTAAATGCAATATCAGTATTTAGTTCTATTATAATCTTTAATCAATCCTAATTCTATCTTACTTTTGAGATATAGTTTTTCATATGTGACGTCAATCTTCTGCTGTTTCAGAAATTTCATAAATTCAAATGTGACGTAATTTTTAATGCCTTTTCACCATCGTATGTGACGTCATTTTCACAATTTACTGCGTTGAGGCCTGAACTGAGTCGGGTGTGTCTATTCTGTGTTGGTCTTTGCATTATGTATTCGTGTTTGTTTTCTGTAATGAGTTAATACTTCAGTTTCATTATGTATATCTGTTATATTCATTTGATAAAATTTACTGTTTGCAATAGCATTAATTGTTCTAAATAATAAGGATGTTCTTATCCCAAGAATAAAAATATAGCCGTATTTGACAGCTTTTTTCAACTTTTGTTCTTCAGTGCTGTACAACTTTGAACTTTTTTTCGCTTTCGATCTTTTATATCTGGGCGTCACTGGTGAGTCTTGTGTGGACGAGGCGCGTTTTTGACGTATTGAATTTTAAACCTGATGCTTTTTGTTATTCATTAATCATGTGGTTCTTTGTCTAATACGTTCTCCTATTTAGTATCGAATTCATAACAGTGTGGCTATGGACATTGATTGGCGCACTTTAATATCCCATTGACTGGGACAGATTAGGTGAACGTTCGTCTATAACGCCTATTGCTCACGACGTCCTTAATATAAACATTTAAACCGTGGGGTCACCAAAGGTTCTCAACGCCCATATAAAATAATGCGAAATACTAATCAGGAATTTGTGTTTTGATTTATATTGATTAATTAAACGTCCTTTACTTGTGTTTTTGTTATGTTTCGACAATCAATTTTCATAATAAGATATCGCAAAGCCATGTTCTTTCAGAAAAAAGAATGACTTACTGAATGCATGTATTGATTGATTATCTTTTTCGGATTTAACAATTGCGATTGTCTAGTTATGTAATCTTTTAACTTTTATCTGGTCTAATTTTATTTTAGAACGAATGCATAATCCACTTTCAAAAGTTGTGCAAATACGAAACATAAAGACAAAATATACTTCTGCCCTGTCTTTTTCGTACTTGAAAGTTATTGGATAGTAAGAAAGCTATTTGGATTAAACCTTGTGAAATTTGCATGCATTTACGTTATTGTATTGGCAAAATGTATCATTTGGTGTATATAGGAAACTTAAACCGTTCTGCTTTACTGCTACTATACTTGTGAAAAACACTTGGCAACAGAAACGCATTCATCTTATCTATATAAAAAATCGACCCAATTTACATAGAAATGGACGTCTTCGTGCATTTGTGATCGCAAATAAAATATGTTCCGGACCTTATGAGTATTTGGACCATACGTGTATGGTTGGACCATATTAGTATACCCTTATGGTCATGATATATGCGTATGGTCCAAATA
This sequence comes from Mytilus galloprovincialis, assembly GCF_965363235.1. NCBI lineage: Eukaryota > Metazoa > Mollusca > Bivalvia > Mytilida > Mytilidae > Mytilus > Mytilus galloprovincialis. The sequence goes on along the minus strand of NC_134850.1, from coordinate 36,661,635 downwards.
CTCATATGGTCCGGAACACATACATGATATTCTGTGCGTTGTCGGTCGTCTATTAATTTTTTTCTTTTGTTGATGGATTTGACGTCTTTCTGTGAGTGATTATTTGTTCATGTCTTAAAACTTACTTGCAAATAATTTAAAAACAAGACTTGATTTATAAAAATGTCCAAACAAACCATGATTTTTTTTTAAACATACATCACATCCATTGCAAAAGGCTAAAATTCGCCAGGTCTTTAATTTCAACTAAGTGAGTTGACTAAATTAATGTTGCGGACCATTTTCCAATTTCCATGCGGTATCCCTATTTTTTTTTCTCGCTCATCTTTTTTGTTTTTTTTCCTCCCAAGACCTCTTGGAGCTTTCATTCTATAAAGTGTGTATTTTGCTAATGGTCGAAGGCCATACGGGGACCTATAGCTTGATAACGCCTGTTGGTCCCTGGAAAGAATGTGTCTGATTGTCTATCACACTTCATATTCTTATTTTAACATGCAGTTATATCTATGATAAGAATGAAAATTGAATTGTCATTGAGACAAAAACCCAACCAAAGAGCAAAAAAAAAAAGAAAAAAAAAAGCCCAAGGCAACATGTAGATCTTTCGTATCAAGGGAATTGCTATAAATATATTTATTTCAGGTTAATAGTATTAGGCCATATTCAAGTTATAAAATATATCTTGTCGTCAACTTTTGCAACCAGCTTCTATGTTTCTATAATGCACTGTTCATCTTTTTTGGGCTTCGACTTTTCCATTGGACAGACAATTTTGTTTTCGACTGTTTTAAAAAGATGCATTTTTTTTACAAAATCATACAAGTAAGTAGTCTCTGGCCTTTGGTAGTGTTGTATGTTAATTAATGTTTGTTTATTTATTTGTTTAGGAAATAAGTATGACGTACATTTTCACTGAACTAGTACACTTTTTATAATTTTTTTTCGATATCGCTCGGGCAAAAATAATCACGAATATAATGCCTACCCATGTTAAAACTACAATAAAGTATAGTTTGCATCAATTATTTCTTGAACCTACCATTTTTTTTGTCTGTGTTGGATTTGTGTGGCATTGAAAAAAAACGGGTATAAACTACACAGTGCAGCTTCCAACAAGAATACAAGATTTATTGATTTTCAAAATGCGACCAAAATAAAAAATTTGCTCGCAGCGGAAAAAATTCAACAGTTTGATTTTCATTGAAATAAAATAATTGTTATGATTTACACACCGTTACTTTTCCCAATATAAATATTCGAACTACTTTGTTTGTTGTTTCCTTTATAAATTTACATCATTTTTAAAAAGACCACGCGTCTTCGATATTTAGAAGACTATAAAAGCGATGTTCATTATCTTTCTTCTGCTGTAAGTTTAATTTAGTTATTTTGTGTCATAATTGCCATCTCGTATGTTTTAAATTTGAATAAAGAAGATTCAGGTTGTCTTATACGTCAATGATACACACAAAAAAAAACGATAACAAATAAAATAAGGTGCAACATTCATTCTCCATGAAAATAATACATCACATGGATGTAACTTTTGTAAGAAAAATACCAATTTCGTGAGAAGTTGTGTGTTGGACTTGAAGAGCCAAGGCAAACTGACAAATATCTGAATGAACGAATCGATTTATGGTATATAAAAAAGCAAAGCCCACATGGTTAGCATTGAATAAATAGAAGGCCACTCTTAAATGATCACAACGTAGAAGTTTTTGTTCTCTTAATCAATAAGATATTTTCTGAAATAACGCGGGTCCCTATTAACTTAAAAGTTTTTTTGTTTTTTTTTTACCATGAATAAACTTTATTTTTTATTATTATTATTTATTGATATCAGCTCTGGACATTAATATTCTTAAAAGTGAAACTGTTGTAAGTGATGGTATAACAATTATTTAAAATAAATTCCCTAAATGATTTGTGAAAAGAAAGTTTCATTTTATGTATCAAAATTTGTAACAAATTATTATTTAAATCCCCACTTGAAGGCCTCCGATAGACTGAGTGAGCATAAAATCATCGCCCACGACAAACAAGTTAAAGGTAAACTTTTCAGTACAATTACTAATAAACGTTTTACTGTCGACCACACTGTTACGAATTTCGTTCTATTTGTATTGTAGTCCTGTAATATTATGTTGTCATTTCAATGTTATATTTCACATTGCCATTAAAGTGCGAGGTTTGGCATGCCACAAAACCAGGTTCAACCCACCATTTTTTCCTTTAAAAATGTCCTGTACCAAGTCAGGAATATGGCCATTGTTATATTATTGTTCTTTTCTCTGTGTGTTACATTTTAACGTTGCGTCGTTTGTTTTCTCTTATTTTTGAGTGTAATTTGACATTGCAATAAGACGTGTCACGGTACTTGTCTATCCCAAATTCATGTATTTGGTTTTGATGTTATATTTGTGGGATTTTGTCTGATGCTTGGTCCGTTTCTGTGTGTGTTACATTTTAGTGTTGTGTCGTTGTTCTCCTCTTATATTTAATGAGTTTCCCTCTGATGTTCCGTAGTTGTCGTTTGTCAGTGATGTGGTTCATAAGTGTTTCTCGTTTCTTGTTTTAATATAGATTAAACCGTTGGTTTTCTTGTTTGAATGGTTCAATACTAGTCATTAGTGGGCCGTTTATAGCTTTCTGTTCGGTGTTAGCAAAGGCTCCGTGTTGAAGGCCGCGTTTACTTCAATTGTGACTTGGATGGAGAGTTGTTTCATGGCACTCATACGATATCTTCTTGTATCTATGCAGATCAACTTGTCTTTTTGAGGGAACATAACTTATGGAGTCTGGTACATTTGCTTTCTATACATACACTTGTTCTTCTTTCGCTTTACTGTCACAATGTAACCAGGAGAAGTTTACATATTTAAAAATAAGATTTATATGAAGAAAAGCAATTTCTCTGCTTAAGTTTAAAAGTGCATGTATGGATTTGTGCCGTGAATTTCTTTGCTATTGCATAAGAAAGAGGGTAATAATTTAATAATAATTGCATTGAGTATTCACTTCACATTTGGTAAAACAACACAATTGCATTAAGTATTCACTTCAAATTTGGTAAAAAACACAATTGCATTAGGTATTCACTTCACATTTGGTAAAAAAACACAATTGCATTGAGTGTTCACTTCACATTTGGTAAAAAAAACACAATTGCATTGAGTATTCACTTCACATTTGGTAAAAAAACACAATTGCATTGAGTACAAATGGAGTATGCACTTCACATTTGGTAAAAAAACACAATTGCATTGAGTATTCACCTCACATTTGGTAAAAAACACAATAGCATTGAGTATTCACTTCACATTTGGTAAAACAGCACAATTGCATTGAGTATTCACTTCACATTTGGTAAAAAACACAATTGCATTGAGTATTCACTTCACATTTGGTAAAACAGCACAATTGCATTGAGTATTCACTTCACATTTGGTAAAAAACACAATTGCATTGAGTATTCACTTCACATTTGGTAAAAAACACAATTGCATTGAGTAATCACTTCACATTTGGTAAAAACATAATTGCATTGAGTATTCACTTCACATTTGGTAAAACAACACAATTGCATTGAGTATTCACTTCACATTTGGTAAAACAACACAATTGCATTGAGTTTTCACTTCACATTTGGTAAATCAACACAATTGCATTGAGTATTCACTTCACATTTTGTAAAAACACAAGTGCATTGAGTATTCACTTCTCATTTGGTAAAACAACATAATTGCATTGAGTATTCACTTCACAGGTTGAAAAAAACACACAATTGCATTGAGTATTCACTTCGCATTTGGTAAAAAACACAATTGCATTGAGTATTCACTTCACATTTGGTAGAAAACACAATTGCATTGAGTACCCATTACACTCTTGGTAAAAACACATCAATGAGAAAGGGTATCACTTATAGTTAAAAAAAAACACATCTCATTGAGTACTTTTTACAAAAAGAAACTACATTTTATTGAATACTCGTTACACTTTTGATCAAACAAAATGTGCCATTGAGTAGTCGGAACACTATTTGTAAAAAAAATCACGCATCATTTAGTACTCGATTCACTCTTAGTTAACAAAAACACATGTCAATAAGACTCAGTTCTCGTTATACTCATTTGTTAAAACACGCATGTCTTTAAGTACTCTTCACACTCTTAGTAAAAAAAGGCACATGACATTAAGAACTTTTACACTCTTTAAAAAAAAAACATTTCATTGATCGAGTACTCGTAACACTTTTGATTAAAAAAATCATATTTCATTGAGTACTCGTTACACTTTCGGTAAAAACAAACCACACATGTCATTGGGTCCTTATTACACATTTTGGTAAAAAAAAAAATATGGTGGAGTTCATTTTACACTCTTGACTCTCGTTGAAACGTTATTTATGTTTAGGAAGAGATCTTGAGTTTCTTTGCACTAACTGCTGTTGAAGTCATTTTCCGACCATTTTTGTGATTTTTTTTAAAGATTCTTCCAAAGTAACTCTTTTGTCCTCACCTGATACTATGGAAATAAATGGAAGCAAGTTATCTAATTATCGTTTTCTCTTTCAATCTCATCTTTAGATCTTACAAATCAATGTGTTTTTATCCGTTTTAATACCGCCGGATTAGAATAATTTACAAAACGAAACAAAGAATTTTTAATCATCGATATGTTTTCTTCTTTTGTGAAATAATCTTGAAAAAAAGGACGGAGCTGTCACGCCACATGCATCCATTAGACATGCGTATAAAATTCAACATTATTCGATGTCAACAAAATATTCAACTATTGGCAGCATAGTGGGTTAAAAAGTTTGATGATGTGTAAACATATTTCAATAATCCGATTTTTGCTCGTGATTTGTTATTGCCGTCGTATTGGTAAGTATTCATGTCATTGCTCTTTTTATGTGTTTGTCTGTTTTTGTGTTTGCGTTCATGACTGTGCTCATTCAAAAGGCTCAGTCGCAGTACCAATTGACTAACAAGTTTTTCCAAGTTGCAGTTTAAATTTTTTTCTTCAAATTTATCAACTAAAAAACCGTTTGACTTAGATATAAAAACTTACCGCGCTGAAGTACGTCCATTATTCATAGTTCATTATTCATTATTCAATAATGAATAATGAAATAGTTCACTATTCACTATTCACTATTGAAAAATGAATAATGAAATGGTTTATGTTTCATTATTCAAATTGAAGCGGTGAATAGTGAAAAAAATATAGAAAAAATTGACTGTGACACAATAGCTATATTTTGATTCGAAATGACCATAAGAGGGTTTACGGAGGACCTAAATGCCACAAAATGCATAAAAATGAGGAAATTTAAAAAAGAAGATGTGGTATGATTGCCAATGAGACAACTAACCAGAAAGACCACAATGACACAGACATTAACAACTATAGCTCACCGTACAGCCTTCAACAATGAGCAAAGCCCATACCGCACAGTCAGCTATTAAAGGTTCCGCAACGAATATTAGAAGTCCTAAATGCCGAAATACGCGTGAAAATCAAGAAATAGCCAATTTTGAATAATGAAATGGATATTTTGAATAATGGAATGGAGTGCGGCGACCCTATAGCCCCCAATTATAGATAAACCTTATACCTCATTCGAAAGCTGATTACAAGACGAACAAAATGTATATAGTCAATATGTTCCGCAACGAATATTAGAAGACCTAAATGCCAAAAAACGCGTGAAGATTAAGAAACAGCCAATTTTGAATAATTAAATGGATATTTTGAATAATGGAATGGACTGTGGCGACCCTTTAGCCCCCATTATAGATAAACCTTATACCTCATTCGAAAGCCGATTACAAGACGAACAACATGTATATAGTCAATATGTTCCGCAACGAATATTAGAAGACCTAAATGCCTAATTACGCGTGAAAATTAAGAAATAGTCAATTTTGAATAATGAAATGGATATTTTGAATAATGGAATGGAGTGCGGCGACCCTTTAGACCCTAATTATAGATAAACCTTATACCTCATTCGAAAGCTGATTACAAGACAAACAAAATGTATATAGTCAATATGTTCCGCAACGAATATTAGAAGACCTAAATGCCTAATTACGCGTGAAAATTAAGAAATAGTCAATTTTGAATAATGAAATGGATATTTTGAATAATGGAATGGAGTGCGGCGACCCTTTAGACCCTAATTATAGATAAACCTTATACCTCATTCGAAAGCTGATTACATGACGAACAAAATGTAAATAGTCAATATGTTCCACAACCAATATTAGAAGACCTAAATGCCTAATTACGCGTGAAAATTAAGAAATAGTCAATTTTGAATAATGAAATGGATATTTTGAATAATGGAATGGACTGTGGCGACCCTTTAGCCCCTAATTATAGATAAACCTTATACCTCATTCGAAAGGTGATTACAAGACGAACGAAATGTATATAGTCAATATGTTCCGCAACGAATATTAGAAGACCTAAATGCCAAAATACGCGTGAAAATTAAGAAATAGCCAATTTTGAATAATGAAATGGATATTTTGAATAATGGAATGGAGTGCGGCGACCCTTTAGACCCTAATTATAGAAAAACCTTCTACCTCATTCGAAAGGTGATTACAAGAGGAACAACAAGCTTATAGTCCACATGTTCCGCAACGAATATTAGAAGACTTAATTGCCAAAATACGCGTCAAGATTAAGAAACAGCCTATTTTGAATAATGAAATGGATATTTTGAATAATGGAATGGACTGTGGCGACCCTTTAGCCCCTATTATAGATAAACCTTATACCTCATTAGAAAGCTGATTACAAGACGAACAAAATGTATATAGTCAATATGTTCCGCAACGAATATTAGAAGATCTAAATGCCTAATTACGCGTGAAAATTAAAAAATAGTCAATTTTGAATAATGAAATGGATATTTTGAATAATGGAATGGAGTGCAGCGACCCTTTAGACCCTAATTATAGATAAACCTTATACCTCATTCGAAAGCTGATTACAAGAGGAACAACATGCTTATAGTCCACATGTTCCGCAACGAATATTAGAAGACTTAATTGCCAAAATACGCGTCAAGATTAAGAAACAGCCAATTTTGAATAATGAAATGGATATTTTGAATAATGGAATGGACGTTGGCGACCCTTTAGCCCCTATTATAGATAAACCTTATACCTCATTAGAAAGCTGATTACAAGACGAACAACATGTATATAGTCAATATGTTCCGCAACGAATTTTAGAAGACCTAAATGCCTAACTACGCGTGAAAATTAAGAAATAGTCAATTTTGAATAATGAAATGGACATTTTGAATAATGGAATGGACTGTGGCGACCCTTTAGCCCCTAATTATAGATAAACCTTATACCTCATTCGAAATGTGATTACAAGACGAACAAAATGTATATAGTCAATATGTTCCGCAATGAATATTAGAAGACCTAAATGCCAAAATACGCGTGAAAATTAAGAAATAGCCAATTTTGAATAATGAAATGGATATTTTGAATAATGGAATGGAGTGCGGTGACCCTTTAGACCCTAATTATAGATAAACCTTATACCTCATTCGAAAGGTGATTACAAGAGGAACAACATGCTTATAGTCAACATGTTCCGCAACGAATATTAGAAGACTTAATTGCCAAAATACGCGTCAAGATTAAGAAACAGCCAATTTTGAATAATGAAATGGATATTTTGAATAATGGAATGGACTGTGGCGACCCTTTAGCCCCTATTATAGATAAACCTTATACCTCATTCGAAAGCTGATTACAAGACGAACAAAATGTATATAGTCAATATGTTCCGCAACGAATATTAGAAGACCTAAATGCCTAATAACGCGTGAAAATTAAGAAATAGTCAATTTTGAATAATGAAATGGATATTTTGAATAATGGAATGGAGTGCGGCGACCCTTTAGACCCTAATTATAGATAAACCTTCTACCTCATTCAAAAGCTGATTACATGACGAACAAAATGTATATAGTCAATATGTTCCGCAATGAATATTAGAAGACCTAAATGCCTAATGACGCGTGAAAATTAAGAAATAGTCAATTTTGAATAATGAAATGGATATTTTGAATAATGGAATGGACTGTGGCGACCATTTAGCCCCTAATTATAGATAAACCTTATACCTCATTCGAAAGCTGATTACAAGACGAACAAAATGTATATAGTCAATATGTTCCGCAACGAATATTAGAAGACCTAAATGCCAAAATACGCGTGAAGATTAAGAAACAGCCAATTTTGAATAATGAAATGGATATTTTGAATAATGGAATGGACTGTGGCGAACCTTTAGCCCCTATTATAGATAAACCTTATACCTCATTCGAAAGCTGATTACAAGACGAACAAAATGTATATAGTCAATATGTTCCGCAACGAATATTAGAAGACCTAAATGCCTAATTACGCGTGAAAATTAAGAAATAGTCAATTTTGAATAATGAAATGGATATTTTGAATAATGGAATGGACTGTGGCGACCCTTTAGCCCCTAATTATAGATAAATCTTATACCTCATTCGAAAGCTGATTACAAGAGGAACAAAATGTATATAGTCAATATGTTCCACAACGAATATTAGAAGACATAAATGCCAAAATACGCGTGAAAATTAAGAAATAGCCAATTTTGAATAATGAAATGGATATTTTGAATAATGGAATGGACTGCTGCGACCCTTTAGCCCCTATTATAGATAAACCTTATACGTCATTCGAAAGCTGATTACAAGACGAACAACATGTATATAGTCAATATGTTCCGTAACGAAAATTAGAAGAGCTAAATGCCAAAATAGGCGTGCAAATTAAGAAATCGCCAATTTTGAATAATGAAATGGATATTTTGAATAATGGAATGGAGTGCGGCGACCCTTTAGACCCTAATTATAGATAAACCTTATACCTCATTCGAAAGCTGATTACATGACGAACAAAATGTATATAGTCAATATGTTCCGCAACGAATATTAGAAGACCTAAATGCCAAAATACGCGTGAAAATTAAGAAATAGCCAATTTTGAATAATGAAATGGATATTTTGAATAATGGAATGGAGTGCGGCGACCCTTTAGCCCCTAATTATAGATAAACCTTATACCTCATTCGAAAGCTGATGACAAGAGGAACAACATGCTTATAATCAATATGTTCCGCAACGAATATTAGAAGACATAATTGCAAACTACGCGTGAAAACTAAGAAATAGCCAATTTTGAATAATGAAATGGATATTTTGAATAATGAAATGGATATTTTGAATAATGGAATGGACTGCAGCGACCCTTTAGCCCCTAATTTTAGATAAACCTTATACTTCATTCGAGAGCTGATTACAAGAGCAACAAAATGTATATAGTCAATATGTTCCGCAACGAATATTAGAAGACGTAATTGCCAAAATACGCGTGCAAATTAAGAAAAAGTCAATTTTGAATAATGAAATGGATATTTTGAATAATGGAATGGAGTGCGGCGACCCTTTAGCCCCTAATTATAGATAAATCTTATACCTCATGCGAAAGGTGATTACAAGAGGAACAAAATGTATATAGTCAATATGTTCCGCAACGAATATTAGAAGGCCTAATTGCCAAAATGCGCGTGAAAATTATGAAAAAGTCTATTTTGAATAATGAAATGGATATTTTGAATAATGGAATGGACTGCGACGACCCTTAAGTTCCTATTATGGATAAACTTTATACTTCATTCGAAAGCTGATTACAAGAGGAACAACATGTATATAGTCAATATGTTCCGCAACAAATATTAGAAGACCTAAATGTCAAAATACGCGTGAAAATTAAAAAATAGCCAATTTTGAATAATGAAATGGATATTTTGAATAATGGAATGGAGTTCGGCGACCCTTTAGCCCCTAATTATAGATAAATCTTATACCTCATGCGAAAGGTGATTACAAGAGGAACAAAATGTATATAGTCAATATGTTCCGCAACGAATATTAGAATGCCTAATTGCCAAAATACGCGTGAAAATTAAGAAAAAGTCAATTTTGAATAATGAAATGGACTGCGGCGACCCTTTAGCCCCTAATTATAGAGAAATCTTATACCTCATTAGAAAGCCGATTACAAGAAGAACAAAATGTATATTGTCAATATGTTCCGCAACGAATATTAGAAGACCTAATTGCCAAAATACGCGTGAAAATTAAGATTAAGTCAATTTTGAATAATGAAATGGATATTTTGAATAATGGAATGGACTGCAGTGACCCTTTAGCCCCTATTATAGATAAATATTATATCTCATTCGAAAGCTGATTACAAGAGAAACAAAATGTATATAGTCAATATGTTCCGCAACGAATATTAGAAGACCTGATTGCCAAAATACACTTGAAAATTAAGAAATAGGCAATTTTGAATAATGAAATGAATATTTTGAATAATGGAATGGACTGCTGCGACCCTTCAGCCCCTTATTATAGATAAACCTTATACCTCATTCGAAAGCTGATTACAAGACGAACAAAATGTATATAGTCAATATGTTCCGCAACGAATATAAGAAGACCTAAATGCCAAAATACGCGTGAAAATTAAGGAATAGCCAATTTTGAATAATGAAATGGATATTTTGAATAATGGAATGGAGTGCGGCGACCGTTTAGCCCCTAATTATAGATAAACCTTATACCTCATTCGAAAGCTGATTACAAGAGGAACAAAATATATATAGTCAATATGTTCCGCAACGAATATTAGAAGACCTAATAGCCAAAAAACGCGTGAAAATGAAGAAAAAGACAATTTTGAATAATGAAATGGATATTTTGAATAATGGAATGGACTGCGTCGACCCCTTAGCCTCAATTAAAGATAAATCTTACACCTCATTCGAAAGCTGATTACAAGAGGAACAAAATGTATATAGTCTTTATGTTCCGCAACGAATATAAGAAGACCTAAATGCCAAAATACGCGTGAAAATTAAGGAATAGCCAATTTTGAATAATGAAATGGATATTTTGAATAATGGAATGGAGTGCGGCGACCCTTTAACCCCTAATTATAGATAAACCTTATACCTCATTCTAAAGCTGATTACAAGAGGAACAAAATGTATAAAGTCAATATGTTCAAGAAAATTAGAAGAGCTAACTGCCAAAATACGCGTGAAAATTAAGAAATAACCAATTTTGAATAATGAAATGGATATTTTGAATAATGGAATGGACTGCGGCGACCCTTTAGTCCCTAGTTATAGATAAACCTTATACCTCATTCGAAAGCTGATTACAAGAGGAACAACATGCTTATAGTCAATATGTTCTGCAACGAATATTAGAAGAGCTAAATACCAAAATACGCGTGAAAATTAAGAAATAGCCAATTTTGAATAATGAAATGGATATTTTGAATATTGGAATGGACTGGCAGACCCTTCAGCCCCTAATTACAGATATATATATTATACCTCAATCGAAAGCTTATCAAGAGAGGAACAAAAGGTATATAGTCAATATGTCCTGCAACGCATATTAGAGAAGTAACGAAGGACTTAAAGATCGAATTACGCATGAACATTAAAAAATAGGCAATTTTGAATAATGAAATGGATATTTTGAATAATGGAATGGACTAGCAGGACCCTTCAGGCCCTAATTACAGATATATATTATACCTCAATCAAAAGCTTTTTCAGAGAGGAACAGAAGGTATATAGTCGATATGTTCCGCAACGCATATTAGAGGAGTAACGAAGGACTTAAATATCGAAATACACCTGAACATTAAGAAATAGCCAATTTTGAATAATGAAATGGGTATTTTGAATAATGGAATGGACTGGCAGGACCCTTCAACCCGTAATAACAGATATATATTATACCTCAATCGAAACCTTATTAAAAGAGGAACAAAAGGTATATAGTCAATTTGTTCCGCAACGCATATTAGAGGAGTAACGAAGGACTTAAAGATCAAATTACGCGTGAACATTGAGAAATAGCCAATTTTGAATAATGAAATGGATATTTTGAATAATGGAATGGACTGCTGCAACCCGTCGCCTCTTATTCAGGATTTTTTTTTACACCAAATCAAAGCTTATTAATAGAAGAATAAACTGAGAATAAACATTATGTGCCGCAATGACCATTACAGGGATTACAGAGGACCTAAATGCCAAATTACGCTTGAAAATTAAGAAATAGCAAATTTTGAATAATGATTGGGTATTTTGAATAATGGAATGGAATGCTGCGACCATTTATCCCCTAATTATAGATATACTTTATACCTCATTCGAAAGCTTATTACGAGAGGAACAAAAGGTATATAGTCAATATGTTTGGCAATGCATATTAGAGGAGTAACGACGGACTTAAATGTCGAAATAATACGTGAATAAATTGAGAAAAAAACCAATATGTACCGCAATGACCATTTTAGGGGTTACGGGGGACTTAAATGCCAAAATACGCGTGAAAATTAAGAAATAGCCAATTTGCATAATGCAATGGATATTTTGAATAATGGAATGGAATACTGTGACCTTTCAGCCCTTTATTACAGATCTACCTTATACCTCATTCGGAAGCTTATAAAAAGAGGAACACATGGTATATAGTCAATTTATTCCGCGGAGTAACGAAGGACTTAAATATCGAAATATGCGTGAACATTTTGAGGGGAGTTCTGCTGGGACCGGACTGAAAAATTCGAAAATCTTGCACGCTCGTTGACGAGGTTAAGAGGAGAAAAAGTGGGGGCTGGGATCGTGGGAAAATGTATCTTTGTGGAAGAAAGAAAACACACCAAGAAAAATCCACAGATAATAAACACAATGGATTGTGAGATTACAAATATGTCTGATCAGAGAGAGAATATGGCGCAAGAGGTAGAAATTTTGGAAAATACTGCTGAGGAAACCCTCAAATGGCGAGAAGTTAGTCAGTACTCACCCTGGATTGTCAAAGACATTAAAGATGTTGACACGAAGTTGACACGAAATGTGGGTTCGCAAAAATCATAACCTTGTGCTGGAAAGGGAAAAATATCCGGGGATGTGAAAGACTAAACAATCAGCTGACCACCGTCGGGGCAAAGAGAGAGACCGATGGAGCAGTGCAAATCGTGAGCTATGGGATGGGAAAAAAACCAGGCGCACCGGCTATGATTACCACGGCTTTTATATTTTTGATAAGGACGGTATAATTGGAAGTGTTAGGATATGTTGTTTAAGCCTGAAAATCGGGTATAAAACCATTGAATTGGGTTTTTGAGGCAGGTGACGACTTTCCCAAACTCGGCATCATAGATCAGTTCATCATTAGCTAAATCAGATCTGATACATTGCTCAACCAAGGACTCTTTGGACTGGGGCAATCGCAAGGTATCGTGGTGTTTTTTTGGTTTTGTTTTTGTTACATGCCTAGAAATTAGTGTGAGATCCATTACGGTGGTAGCATTCAAGCAAGCTAGAAACCCCAGAGGAAGGGTGGCTATAAGACCTGTACCGGTCAAAGCTGAACCGAGGGTACTGCTGGTTAACATCAAACTAACCACAGAACAAGCACCCAGTGCTACAGATACAGCTTTGTCCAGACGTTTATAGGCATTCAAGGTAGTTTGATACCTTCAAATTTCTGCATCGAGTTGATTCGACACACATTGTCGGTACCAAGAATCTAAATCGTTCATTTATTTTATAGGAGCATACCGAGGAGGGCAATGTTTTTGAAGGGACTGTAAGCATCTAAATATAAGATCAGAACGGCTCCGTCATGGAATTGCTGACCACGCACCAAGTAGAGTCCATACCCATAGGTAATCCGGGCGTTTGGGGATTTGAGGTAGAGACCGTTGCCACTGGGATTCACTGTGTAAACGCAAGAAGATGAAAACGGATAGTGAGATGTTCACCTCTGAGATCGATGAGCCTACCGTCTTGATCGTTGATATATGTTTGCATGCGATTGCTGGTTCACAAGATCACTAGCAAGTATACTACCAAAAGGTGCTTGGGGGTTTGAATGATTTTCATACCAGGACCGTCTGCGGGGAAAAAAAGCTGTAGATTGAAGACTGTTGTGTACCATTTACATAACTTCATGGTTGATATCACCATTCACCAGAATGCTGTTGATTCTGATGATATTTACAATGTGCTCCCCTTCTGTATAACCGTTTGTGATCATACCGAACGTGTAAATCTGCCACTTGAATCCCAAGACGGTGTTGATGTTATTGACAACTTTGAAGTCTACTTGATAGAGTTTGGCGAGGGTCAGCGTTGCTTTAGGGTCGCTTGGTTGGCATCGATGATGATCTTCGTTTTGTGTTTGTTGAGCCGTAGCTGTCGCTGGATTTCATTGTTGATGTCTTCGATGTCCTAGGAACCTGTGCTCAGTGCGATGGAAAACCAGTTGGCACCATCATCGGGAGAGTAGCAGATTGAATGGTTTCCTGTATACATATGAATGTTAGGGGTGGAATTATTGGTTTTCAGATTTACCAATGCCATCTCGTAGGTCTTTGATTCCTTGAGTTGCAGTGGAGGTTGAACCGGGAAAGAATTTGGCTATCGTTTCCAGAAACGATGAAGGAAAACCCATGCTTGGGGTTGGTGATTTTTGCAATTGCTGAAACCATGTGTTATCCATTTATTTATGGTACACCATTATCACATATTTTTACTTCCACTCTTCGATACCGTCATATTTCTCAGTTGTTGATCACAACGATCGCATAGACTTCGGCAGGGCGGCTGGCAAAAATAAAGAGGAGTTACTTGTAGGTGAATTTTATCCATTTTTGTACTTTTTGTACACGACGTTCATCTTCTGACTATCGGATTCAAATGGACTGGTGACTCACATCAATGACAAACAGTAGATACAGATCGTTGAAATCGGAGGGGTTAATGTTGCAGTTGCTGATAAAACGGTCAATGTTGAAGTAGTTAGAACTCTGCGACATTCTTGTACTCTCTGGCGATCTTGGTTTGTGTGAAACTGGCATTGAAGTCTACCGCCAGGTAGCGTTCTGCGTTGAGGGTGACGTAGATAGTTCGCAACCGGCAGTGGTCGAACACGGCTTCATTTTAAGTCCGATCGTACTTTTACCGGTCTGAAAGGCTACGATGATGTATCTCAGTTTCTCCCGACCGCTCTTGGCAGACAAACGCCAGTGGAACTGTAAGGTTTCGGTAGCACTTGTAGAATCACACTGTCGTATTCGGAACCAAAATCGATCTTACTCTTGCTTTGGATGGTCTTTTACAACCGCAGTTTTTTTTTATCGGAAGGAAGGAAGGACGTGAGGAACAAACCAAGAGATCTTACTCAGGATGATTTTCGCCACGTCGTTGACGGCAGCAGCAGGATGGCATTGTCGTCCGAGTCGCGCACGAGTGACAATTCGTGCTTGAATCCATACACAATCTTGTTGTAATCGTCTGCAAAGCCGAAAATATGTCTCAGGGGTGTGGTGAATGAAAACGATCCTTTTATTGGCGGGCTTGGTGATAATATACCCATGACGTGCTGCAAAGCCTGTGTTTTCGGCCTCGGCTTCGGTAGATGAATCTTTGTACCACAGCTAGTTAAGGCCTTGGGATTTGGAGAAATTGTTGGGATAAATCAACATTCCCAGCATAGTGATATCAACGACTGGGTCGTTGATATGTTCCATCAGCTGGCATGAGAGCTTGCATTAATTGTAACTGATAGTCTTGAAGAGAAACATGATTCCATTGTGAATGAGAGACACTAGATCTGCATTTGCATATGAACTACCGTGGTTCTTTTACAGTCGCCCCTTTACCAAGAGATAACTTTCAGCGGGATGGAGGAACAAGTCTTGGGTTTCGATGTTGATTCGGATCTCACCTGAATTATTCAGGTTGGCACCAGCTTGAGGTTCGTATTCGTGAACCTTATATTTTTGGAGACTTACGTCGTAGATCAACCCTTCGGTGATTATAAGGATGTTGGACATTATGTATTTATTTATAGCGCTGCACAAAGTCGTGGCTGGTAGCAATGCCAGAACCGGAGATCAGGTTGTTCAACTGGATTTGCTGCGGTTTGCTGGTTGACCATTGGACTGTTGAGTGGACATTCTGCATTTTCGGGGGCGGGTCACTTTAAGGTGGGATGCAGTGTTTTGTTACATATAAAACTAACGTACTATAAACATTGCTCCTCTGTTTTTGTGTCAATTAAGCAATGAATTACCGACTGCCGTTTTCTACAAATAACCTATCATAATAGCAGTTTGTGTACGTGTTCATGAACCAAATTACAATAAAAAAAAACAAAAATATTTGCATAAAAAGTCCGACAAAGTAGCCAATATATGTATCATCTATTCATGAGGAGTTGGTATCTTTTATGATAGGACTTGTCCATTAATTTGGCAACAATAATATTGGACTTCAAATAACTGTTTTGTGTTGCTTAGTCTTCCCTTTCTGCACCATCGTTTATCTGATTTTCTTTTTTTTAAAAGCCATGACGTAGTCAGTTTATTTTCGACTTTTGTTTTTTTTAATATTAAACAATTATAGTTAAGTTTAAAATACAGAGTGATTAAATTAATTTAATTGTACATCTCATACCAATCACGTTTACATAGAAGTCTTGATTAACAAACAAAGGTGAGTTTTATGGCTTGTGACGAGTTAATTATTAATCCATGAAAGTGTTGATCCGTATACAAACACCGTTAAAAATGTCCCTAATCTGTTGCGTAGGGTTCACCTCCGGTCACTTTGATTTTGTTCTTATTTAGAAATATGATCTGGTCAACAATTTCAGACGAAAGACTGTTTGACTTTCTATTTTTTGTTACAAGTAGTGCACATGAAAACATTCCCTCGGAAGGAAAGGACGTTGCTGATACTACTTTAACAAATAGTAGCCTCAGGATAATCATATTTATAATCTTAATTGATTTTATTTAATATTACGAAGGGGATATTTCAACGGAACTAAAGTGAGTGGAAATGTGAAGAGAAAATATCTCAAAATGTATAACAGGCAAACGAGTATCCGAGTACTAAAACTGTACTCGAGTACTCGGCCTTCCGAGCGAGTACCCGAGTACCCGAGTACTCGTTGCCATCCCTACTTTATACATATCACCGGAACTTTTCAGGATCTCTGCATAGTCGTCAAGGTCGTCGTGCTCGAACGATTCTGGTTTCTTTTTCACCATAACTTCCCAGAGGCCAAGGGTTCCTTTGTACTTTACACTATCCATGAACAAATTATCGCCGTCAAAAGTAACTGGTCAGCTTCTGATGAAGATACCATCGTTTTCAGATCGCAATCAAAAGGTGTGGTCGGCGGATGTAGTCATACTGAGCTTCAAATGCTGCTGTGCTCGAGCTCCAAGGACTGTTTCTGTAGGTGGTGCAATTAGTAGTGGGTCGGCAAACTTGGGCGGTGGAGGAGGGAGTACTGGCACTGTTGCAGGAAGGTCTGCAATCTTTTTGGTGATCTGTGAAGCTGCTTCTCGCTAAGCCTCAACCACAGGCTTGAACACCTTGTAAAGGTCTCGGCTAAGTTCAATCTTGTAGAGGCGATGTTGCATATTACTGGCTTGAATCTTCCGTTTGGTGTCTTGCAACTCCCTGACAAGTGCCTCACGCTGCTTAGGGTCGATAATCTTGATAAATGTCATTTATCTAATATGATCGAATGCTGTTGAACGCCCCTAAGCGTTGGTGTGAACGCCCCTAATCAATGAGTTGCGCATGAAGGTATTACACAGCTGATACGGATCCCTTTTCTTCGAAAGATTCAAGTGTCATGGGTATGTGCACTGGTGGCCTCAAAGCGTCTTGGCAGGGCATTGAGGTTGAGAAAATCGCTACACCTTACCATAATGGTGGAGTTCCATGCATTGAAATCACCTCCACCGCTGTAGATCGGTCGAAGGATCACTCAACTGCATTTTCAACATGGAACCCACTCCAAATTGCATTTGCAGGGCCATTCGAACTTGCAGGGCTGGGGTTCCTCTGTGTCCAGATATTATCTATTTATATTATCTTATACCTCAAAGAACTCATTTAATTTGCATATTTTCCATTTGCCTTGGTGCTTGTAAAATCGATGGTTACAAATCCATAGGGCTTGGACCAGCAATGCTTACACAGAGCGTCAAACTGTACTGTTCCTTGGTGAGATCGTTGCAGTGATCGTGTCGGATGTGGTCGATATTCTTAGCATTCTGCTGAAAGAGGCAGGGGAAGTTGGCATTCTCCCGGATCGACTGGCGGGGCAGTGTGAAGTAGTTCTGGCACAGGTAGAAACAATCGACGTTGTCTTTACACGTGTTCTGTTTTCTCAGCATCAAGTCGTCGAACACCATGAGGTTCACCATGAGGTTCTTACGGCTGGGATCAAGTTCTCGGGGGTTTGGTACATCGCTTCCTTGATCGAAAAAAGTATCGATACCACTCGGGTGTCGTGGTGGTGATAAGGTGTTGACCACATCGATCAACGAGTAGGGTGACTTGCCTTTGCACTGTAGTAGGTCTCGATATCTTCTTTAGGGAAGCTTTGTTTCCAGCGCTTGCTCCAACTGCTGGTAGATAGGTTGTTGAAGCGATTATCCGTAGACGTACAATCGATTTTAGTCGGAGCCATCAATCGCGCTGGAATAGGTTGTTCAGCAGCGTCGTCTTACCACAGTCCGATTTCCCAATGATCAACTGACTTATTGATCGCTGAAGTAGGAGGCAGTGATTACTCCTCGCGGGGGCGTTGGCACTGTAGGAAATGTCTTCAACGTTCATTTATTAAAATAACATAGAGATGATTTTCTGCGTGAAAGTCATAGAAAGACGGACACAGTTAACACAAGCGCTAGCGAGGTAATGACCAGCAACGGGCGACGAAGAAAGGTTGGCAACTGCAAGGTGTGCGATGCCAAGAAGTCTCAGTTCGTTGCCACAACCGGTACAGGGTTCATGAACAAACTAATCAACCGATTACCCATGGAATTGCATGTACCCGGACACAACTTCACCGGGCGAGGGACTAGACTTAGAAAGCTACTACTTCCCGATGGCACCCGAAGGCTTGGTCAAAACCCATTATTCAAGTTGACCAAATATCTCCACGATCTTTGTTATGCCCAGCACAAGGATGCAACCGCACGCAACACCATATGTGACGAAGCTATGCTAGCCTCGCTTAACACCATTCCCAACTGTACCACACACGAACGCTTGGACTGCAGTATCGTCGGACCAATCATCGGTACCAAAGTTCGATTCCGTCTGGGTGTTAAAAAACTGTTCGCTGGACTGATGAGCTAGCTGAGGAGTTGCACAAACCAGTTTGACGTTAGTTTCATAAACGCTGTGTAGCGGTGGGTGGTGTGGATGAGACCTGGGCGGCCGACCTCATTGATATGAGTGACTTCTCTAGGGACATCAAGGGAAATAAATTTATCCTGAGCATTATCGATGTCTTCTCGAAATATGACTGGCTGATACCACTCAAGAACAGGAAGGGGCTGATGGTGCGGGATGCCTTCCAAGCGGTGTGCCCAAGAAGCTATGTACAGACAAAGGCACTGAGTTTTACAACACACATGTAAATCAGCTGCTTCAAAAGCATGGTATCGATCTCTACTCCACCGGGAACGAAGATAAATCGAGTATTGTCAAACGTTGAAACCGCACCATGAAAGAGAAAATGTTCAAATACTTTTCAGCCAACTCCACACGCACCTATATCGATGTCCTGGACGATCTTAATCGCCAGTGCAATACCACCAAGCACCGCTATCAAAATGGTCCCTGTTGCCGCAAGTCATAAGGAGAATGAAAACAAGTTGTATTGGAACCTTTACGGCAGCATACCTCCCATTAAACCACCGCGATTTTCCGAATCACCAAGATGAAAGGTACATTCGAGAAGGGATACACCCCTGTCGAGGATAAATAGAGACAATCACATTACGCGGGATTCATACATGTACTTATACGCGTTACCGCTCTCTATATGTAACGTCATGGTTGCTATATATAAACGTCATTGTATTCCAGCATTAAATCATCCATTTGTATAGACGTCTTTTTCTCTATTCATACAACACAACGCAAACTACAATTATACGATCACGAGATTGGTGCCGTGACCAGGATAAAAGATGGATTCGTCGAGAATCAAGTGTATTCGAGCTGGAAATAGAGCCGCTGTCACGAAGTTTGCAGTGACAACAAATATCAAAAAGGCATTTCTGCAAGTTGGACTTCATAAATCTGACCGTGATGTAACTCGCTTTTTTTGGTTAAGTGACCCAACAGATTCAACCAGTCCGTTTACAACATATCGTTTCAAGTCAGTCTTATTCGGAGCTACATGCTCACCATTTATACTGAATGCAACTTTATTAAAACACTTTGAAGAGAATCCTAGTCCAACAGCTTCAAGAATTACACAAGACTTGTTTGTAGATAATGTTTTAACTAGTTTTACTGCCGAAGACGACTTAATGCAATTTTACCGTGATTCCAGGTGTTTATTACAGAAAGGAGGCTTTAACCTCAGATCATGGAACTCTAATTCTAACAGACTACGAGAACTTGCTGAAACAGAAAACGTACTAGATTCCAGTAACGAGGTCAACATACTTGGAATGCGCTGGAATGTTGCGGACGACAAACTTTTATTTGCCGAAGTAGACATAGATTCAACCATGGTAGATGTAACCAAAAGAGAAATATTACGACAGTCGTCTAAAATCTTTGATCCGCTTGGCATACTTAGTCCCGTGACAGTGAAAGCTAAGATACTAATGCAGTCACTATGGAAACGTAATTTTGGATGGGACGAACGCTTACCTGAAGATGTAACTACGCAATGGACTACTTTATCTACAGATCTTAAAGATACAAAATCAGTTGAATTTACCAGACTACTTAACAACAATGGATTATCGCCACAAACAGCAAGATTACACATTTTTACCGATGCCAGCAAACAAGCTTATGGAGCATGCGCCTACATTGTACAAGGAAAACATTCGCAATTAGTTATGGCTAAAAACAGAGCTGCACCGCTTAAAGTAATTACTTTGCCGCGGTTGGAGTTGATGGGCGCCGTAGTTGGAGCGAAATTGGCTAAACATGTGTCAAATATTTTAGGAATTACAGAAATTACATTTTGGTGTGATAGCCAAATCGTTCTGAGTTGGTTGTATTCGTCAAAAATACAAAAACCATTTATAGCTAATAGAATTACACCCCCCACTGGACCGAGGAAGTATTCACCATTTCCCTAGTTTTGTCAGAGGTCAACCGGGCAATCTTTTCTACGATCTTTTCATCTATCTTCTCAAGGGTTTCAACCAAGTCCTTGGCCGCGGTGAAAATCTAGTTTCCAGAGTGAAAGTATCTCTCGTTCTCATCATCCGCCTTACCTGTTGGATTAATCTTTTCAAAGGTACAGTGCATGATCACATTGGTTTGCCCCTTACAATGCCCATATTCTATAAGTTCCCCACGTGACACCCGAGAGACCTCAAGGGGGTCTGCACATCCATGCCATGATGGGGTCATATTCCAGGTAGTAAATACATCTTTAAAGGCTTTCTACGGCAAATGTACCTCAATGTTATCCCCAGTGGCCTTCCTATCTTCCCAAATCTTTTCCTGCACCTTCTTTAGCAGTCGATCTATCGACAGCCTGCTAACCCCTTTCAACCCAAGTTGTTTTGTCTGGCTGATAATCTCCTTCCTCGTGTGGGGTTTGGGACGACGATGAAATTTAAGATTTGTCTTCGTTTCTATCACCTCTCAACCAACTGATCTTTCCTCAACCGGGAATACCCTCGAAGGTGGTTCATTTTGACTATACCTCTCAGGGCTTTCACGTTTTCAACTACTAACTCCATGTTCACTATTGGATTCATGTCTTTATCCTAACAATAAAAAAATCAATTTAGGTCACCCCAAAAACACCATCCCCAGTTCACTGTTTTTCAGACCCAGTTTTGGGACCTACAAAACCTATCCTAACACTCTCGATCCTACATCCTTATGAAAAATCAGAAAGTCGTGAAACGTACCCGGTGTGTCTGGATTTTTTAATCCCATAGCTCAAAAATTGCACAGCTCCATCGGTCTCTCTCTTTGCCAAGACGGTAGAAAGCTGCTTGTTTAATCTCTCACATTCCCATGTGCGAATAGTTTCCCCTTTCGAGCACAAGGTTACAATTTTGCAGACTTTTACTTCGTGTCAACATCTTTAATGTCTTTGACAATCCATGTTGAGTCCGGCCTTAATCCTTGCCATTTGAGAATTTCCTCGTCATTGCAGCGCTGTTCTCGATTGGCCTTAACAGCGTCCACTTTTTTTTCAGAATTTATACCTCTTTCGCCGTATTCTATCTCTGATCAGACATATTTTTAATCGTAAAATCCATTGTGTTTATTCTATTTTGAATTTTTATTGTCGAGCCTGCATCTTTTGTTGCAGAAAGCTCGACATAGGGATAGTGATCCAGCGGCGGCGGCGGCGGCGGCGGTGTTAGATTACTTTTTAAAAACTTTATATTTTAGAAGGTAGAAGATCTGGATGCTTCAAACTTTATATATAGATGCCTCATGTTACGAACTTTCCGTCAGCCACATGTCCAATGTCATTGACCTCATTTTCATGGTTCAGTGACAACTTGAAAAAAAGTTAAGATTTTTTGTAATTATAAATTCTCTCTTATTATTAGTAATAAGATAACTATATTTGGTATGTGCATACCTTGCAAGGTCCTCATGTCCGTCAGACAGTTTTCACTTGACCTCGACCTTATTTCATGGATCGGTGAACAAGGTTTAAGTTTTGGTGTTCAAGTCTATATCTCAGATACTATAAGCAATAGGTCTAGTATATTTCGTGTATGGAAGGACTGTAAGGTGTACATGTCCAACTGGCAGGTGTCATCTGACCTTGACCTCTTTTTCATTGTTCAGTGGTTATAGTTAAGTTTTTTGTGTTTTGGTCTGTTTTTCTTATACTATATACAAAAGGTCTACTATATTTGGTGTATGGAATGATTGTAAGGTGTACATATCTAGCTGACAGGTGTCATCTGACCTTGACCTCATTTTCATGGTTCAGTGGTCAAAGTTAAGTTTTTGAATTTTGGTCTATTTTTCTCATACTATATGCAATATGTTTACTATATTTGGTGTATGGATTGATTATTAGGTGTACATGTCTAGCTGACAGGTGTCATCTGACCCTGACCTCATTTTCATGGTTCAGTGGTCAAAGTTAAGTTTTTGAGTTTTGGTCTATTTTCTAATACTATATGCATTTAGTCAACTATATTTGGTGTATGGAAATTATTTACATACTTATCTATAATAAAATTATGTCAGTCGCGCAGGTTTTATTTGATTGACCTCATATTCACGGTTCATTGCTAAGTGCTATGTGTTTGTGTTTTGGTCGGTTTTTCTTAATTTATAAGCAATATGTCAACTATATTTGTTGTATTGAAGAATTGTTAGATGTACATGTCTACCTGGCATGGTTCATCTGACCTTGACCTTATTTTCATGGTTAATTGATCAATGTTTCATTTTCTTGGTTTATGTTGAGTTTATGTGACAGTTGTAATAAAGCTTTATATTAAAGACTATCAAAATAATATCAATGATTAGTAAAGAAGGCGAGACATTTCAGCGTGTGCACTCTTGTTTTTTGTGTGTGTGTGTGTTTCTTTCTTCCACAGAGAATGTCTTGATTAGGGATCGAATGGTTGCAGCAGTCCACTCCATTATTCAAAATAACCTATTTCGTAATGTTCAAGCGTATTTTAATATTTAGGTCCTTCGTTACTCCTCTAATATGTGTTGCTGAACATGTTGACTATATACATTTTGTTCCTCTCGTAATAAGCTTTCTAATGAGGTGTAAGGTTCATCTATTATTAAGGGCTAAAGGGTCACAGCATTCCATTACATTATTCAAAATATCTATTTCATTATTCAAAATTGGCTATTTCTTAATTTTCACGCGTATTTTGGCATTTGATCCTCCGTAAACCCTCTAATGGTCATTGCGGCACATATCGTTTATACTCAGTTTATTCCTCTATCAATAAGCTTTAATTTAGTGTATAAATTTTGCCTTGATTAGGGACTGAAGGGTTGCAGCAGTCTATTACATTATTCAAAATAAGTTATTTTTCAATGTTCACGCGTATTTTGAAATTTAAGTCCTTTGTTACTCCTGTAAAATCCGTTGCGGAACATATTGACTATATACCTTTTGTTCCTCTCTTGATAAGCTTTCGATTGAGGTATAATATATATCTGTAATTAGGGGCTAAAGGGTCATAGCAGTCCATTCCATTATTCAAAATAACCATTTCATTATTCAAAATATCCATTTCATTATTCAAAATTGGCTATTTCTCGATGTTCACGCGTAGTTCGATATTTAAGTCCTTCGTTACTCCTCTAATATGCGTTTCAGAACATATTGACTATATACATTTTGTTCCTCTATTAATAAGCTTTCGATCTAGTTATAATATATATCTGTAATTAGGGGCTGAAGGGTCCTGTCAGTCCATTCCATTATTCAAAATTTCCATTTCATTATTTAAATTTGGCTATTTCTCAATGCTCACGCGTATTTCGATATTTAAGTCCTTCATTTCTCCTCTAATATGCGTTACGGAACATATTGACTATATACCGTTGTTCCTTTCTTGATAAGCTTTCGATTGAGGTATAATATATATCTATAATTAGGGGCTGAAGGGTCCTGCCAGTCCATTCCATTATTCAAAATTTCCATTTCATTATTCAAAATTGGCTGTTTCTCAATGTTGACGCGTATTTCGATATTTAAGTCATTCGTTACTCCTCTAATAGGGCGGAACATATTGACTATATACATTTTGTTCCTCTATTAATAAGCTTTCGATCGAGGTATAATATATATCTGTAGTTAGGAGCTGAATGGTCCTGCCAGTCCCTTCCATTATTCAAAATTGGCTTTTTATCAATGTTCACGCGTATTTCGATATTTGAGTCCTTAGTTTCTCCTCTAATATGCGTTGCGGAACATATTGACTATATACATTTTGTTCCACTATTAAGAAGCTTTCGATCAAGGTATAATATATATCTGTAATTAGGGACTGAAGGGTCCTGCCAGTCCATTCCATTATTCAAAATATCCATTTCATTATTCAAAATTGCCGATTTCTCAATGTTCACGCGTAATTCGATCTTTAAGTCCTTTGTTACTCCTCTAATATGCGTTGCGGAACAAATTGACTATATACCTTTTGTTCCTCTCTTGATAAACTTTCGATTGAGGTACAATTTATATCTGTAATTAGGGGCTGAAGGGTCCTGCCAGTCCATTCCATTATTCAAAATATCCATTTCATTATTCAAAATTGGCTATTTCTTAATTTTCACGCGTATTTTAATATTTAGGTCCTTCGTTACTCCTCTAATATGTGTTGCTGAACATGTTGACTATATACATTTTGTTCCTCTAGTAATAAGCTTTCTAATGAGGTGTAAGGTTTATCTATTATTAAGGGCTAAAGGGTCACAGCATTCCATTACATTATTCAAAATATCTATTTCATTATTCAAAATTGGCTATTTCTTAATTTTCACGCGTATTTTGGCATTTGATCCTCCGTAAACCCTCTAATGGTCATTGCGGCACATATCGTTTATACTCAGTTTATTCCTCTATCAATAAGCTTTAATTTAGTGTATAAATTTTGCCTTGATTAGGGACTGAAGGGTTGCAGCAGTCTATTACATTATTCAAAATAAGTTATTTTTCAATGTTCACGCGTATTTTGAAATTTAAGTCCTTTGTTACTCCTGTAAAATCCGTTGCGGAACATATTGACTATATACCTTTTGTTCCTCTCTTGATAAGCTTTCGATTGAGGTATAATATATATCTGTAATTAGGGGCTAAAGGGTCATAGCAGTCCATTCCATTATTCAAAATAACCATTTCATTATTCAAAATATCCATTTCATTATTCATAATTGGCTATTTCTCGATGTTCACGCGTAGTTCGATATTTAAGTCCTTCGTTACTCCTCTAATATGCGTTGCAGAACATATTGACTATATACATTTTGTTCCTCTATTAATAAGCTTTCGATCTAGTTATAATATATATCTGTAATTAGGGGCTGAAGGGTCCTGTCAGTCCATTCCATTATTCAAAATTTCCATTTCATTATTCAAATTTGGCTATTTCGCAATGCTCACGCGTATTTCGATATTTAAGTCCTTCATTTCTCCTCTAATATGCGTTACGGAACATATTGACTATATACCGTTTGTTCCTTTCTTGATAAGCTTTCGATTGAGGTATAATATATATCTATAATTAGGGGCTGAAGGGTCCTGCCAGTCCATTCCATTATTCAAAATTTCCATTTCATTATTCAAAATTGGCTGTTTCTCAATGTTGACGCGTATTTCGATATTTAAGTCATTCGTTACTCCTCTAATAGGGCGGAACATATTGACTATATACATTTTGTTCCTCTATTAATAAGCTTTCGATCGAGGTATAATATATATTTGTAATTAGGAGCTGAAGGGTCCTGCCAGTCCATTCCATTATTCAAAATTTCCATTTCATTATTCAAAATTGCCGATTTCTCAATGTTCACGCGTATTTCGATATTTAAGTCCTTCGTTACTCCTCTAATATGCGTTGCGGAACATATTGACTTGATACATTTTGTTCCTCTTTTGATAAGCTTTCGATTGAGGTATATTATATATCTGTAATTAGGGGCTGAAGGGTCCTGCCAGTCCCTTCCATTATTCAAAATTGGCTATTTCTCGATGTTCACGCGTAGTTCGATATTTAAGTCCTTCGTTACTTCTCTAATATACGTTGCAGAACATATTGACTATATACATTCTGTTCCTCTATTAATAAGCTTTCGATCGAGTTATAATATATATCTGTAATTAGGGGCTGAAGGGTCCTGCCAGTCCATTCCATTATTCAAAATTTCCATTTCATTATTCAAATTTGGCTATTTCTCAATGCTCACGCGTATTTCGATATTTAAGTCCTTCATTTCTCCTCTAATATGCGTTACGGAACATATTGACTATAAACCGTTGTTCCTTTCTTGATAAGCTTTCGATTGAGGTATAATATATATCAATAATTAGGGGCTGAAGGGTCCTGCCAGTCCATTCCATTATTCAAAATTTCCATTTCATTATTCAAAATTGGCTGTTTCTCAATGTTGACGCGTATTTCGATATTTAAGTCATTCGTTACTCCTCTAATAGGGCGGAACATATTGACTATATACATTTCGTTCCTCTATTAATAAGCTTTCGATCGAGGTATAATATATATCTGTAGTTAGGAGCTGAATGGTCCTGCCAGTCCCTTCCATTATTCAAAATTGGCTTTTTATCAATGTTCACGCGTATTTCGATATTTGAGTCCTTAGTTTCTCCTCTAATATGCGTTGCGGAACATATTGACTATATACATTTTGTTCCACTATTAATAAGCTTTCGATCAAGGTATAATATATATCTGTAATTAGGGACTGAAGGGTCCTGCTAGTCCATTCCATTATTCAAAATATCCATTTCATTATTCAAAATTGCCGATTTCTCAATGTTCACGCGTAATTCGATCTTTAAGTCCTTTGTTACTCCTCTAATATGCGTTGCGGAACAAATTGACTATATACCTTTTGTTCCTCTCTTGTTAAACTTTCGATTGAGGTACAATATATATCTTTAATTAGGGGCTGAAGGGTCCTGCCACTCCATTCCATTATTCAAAATATCCATTTCATTATTCAAAATTGGCTATTTCTTAATTTTCACGCGTATTTTGGCATTTAGGTCTTCAAATATTCGTTGCGGAACATGTTGACTATATACATTTTGTTCGTCTTGTAATCAGCTTTCGAATGAGGTATAAGATTTATCTATAATTAGGGGCTAAAGGGTCGCCGCAGTCCATTCCATTATTCGAAATATCCATTTCATTATTCAAAATTGGCTATTTCTTAATTTTCATGCGTATTTCGGCATTTAGGTCTTCAAATATTCGTTGCGGAACATATTGACTATATACATTTTGTTCGTCTTGTAATCAGCTTTCGAATGAGGTATAAGGTTTATCTATAATAGGGGCTAAAGGGTAGACACAGTCCATTCCATTATTCAAAATATCCATTTCATTATTCAAAATTGGCTGTTTCTTAATCTTCACGCGTATTTTGGCATTTAGGTCTTCTAATATTCGTTGCGGAACATATTGACTATAAACAGTTTGTTCCTCTATTAATAAGCTTTCGATCGAGGTATAATATATATCTGTAGTTAGGAGCTGAATGGTCCTGCCAGTCCCTTCCATTATTCAAAATTGGCTTTTTATCAATGTTCACGCGTATTTCGATATTTGAGTCCTTAGTTTCTCCTCTAATATGCGTTGCGGAACATATTGACTATATACATTTTGTTCCACTATTAATAAGCTTTCGATCAAGGTATAATATATATCTGTAATTAGGGACTGAAGGGTCCTGCTAGTCCATTCCATTATTCAAAATATCCATTTCATTATTCAAAATTGCCGATTTCTCAATGTTCACGCGTAATTCGATCTTTAAGTCCTTTGTTACTCCTCTAATATGCGTTGCGGAACAAATTGACTATATACCTTTTGTTCCTCTCTTGATAAACTTTCGATTGAGGTACAATATATATCTTTAATTAGGGGCTGAAGGGTCCTGCCAGTCCATTCCATTATTCAAAATATCCATTTCATTATTCAAAATTGGCTATTTCTTAATTTTCACGCGTATTTTGGCATTTAGGTCTTCAAATATTCGTTGCGGAACATGTTGACTATATACATTTTGTTCGTCTTGTAATCAGCTTTCGAATGAGGTATAAGATTTATCTATAATTAGGGGATAAAGGGTCGCCGCAGTCCATTCCATTATTCGAAATATCCATTTCATTATTCAAAATTGGCTATTTCTTAATTTTCATGCGTATTTCGGCATTTAGGTCTTCAAATATTCGTTGCGGAACATATTGACTATATACATTTTGTTCGTCTTGTAATCAGCTTTCGAATGAGGTATAAGGTTTATCTATAATAGGGGCTAAAGGGTAGACACAGTCCATTCCATTATTCAAAATATCCATTTCATTATTCAAAATTGGCTGTTTCTTAATCTTCACGCGTATTTTGGCATTTAGGTCTTCTAATATTCGTTGCGGAACATATTGACTATAAACAGTTTGTTCGTCTTGTAATCAGCTTTCGAATGAGGTATAAGGTTTATCTATAATTAGGGGCTAAAGGGTCGCCACAGTCCATTCCATTATTCAAAATATCCATTTCATTATTCAAAATTGGCTGTTTCTTAATCTTGACGCGTATTTTGGCAATTACGTCTTCTAATATTCGTTGCAGAACATGTTGACTATAAGCATGTTGTTCCTCTTGTAATCACCTTTCGAATGAGGTATAAGGTTTATCTATAATAGGGGCTAAAGGGTCGCCACAGTCCATT
Source organism: Mytilus galloprovincialis (assembly GCF_965363235.1). Taxonomy (NCBI): domain Eukaryota; kingdom Metazoa; phylum Mollusca; class Bivalvia; order Mytilida; family Mytilidae; genus Mytilus; species Mytilus galloprovincialis. The sequence goes on along the minus strand of NC_134850.1, from coordinate 36,632,013 downwards.
CCATTATTCAAAATATCCATTTCATTATTCAAAATTGGCTGTTTCTTAATCTTCACGCGTATTTTGGCATTTAGGTCTTCTAATATTCGTTGCGGAACATATTGACTATATACATTTTGTTCGTCTTGTAATCAGCTTTCGAATGAGGTATAAGGTTTATCTATAATTAGGGGCTAAAGGGTCGCCACAGTCCATTCCATTATTCAAAATATCCATTTCATTATTCAAAATTGACTATTTCTTAATTTTCACGCGTAATCAGGCATTTAATTCTTCTAGTATTCGTTGCGGAACATATTGACTATATACATTTTGTTCGTCTTGTAATCAGCTTTCGAATGAGGTATAAGGTTTATCTATAATTAGGGTCTAAAGGGTCGCCGCACTCCATTCCATTATTCAAAATATCCATTTCATTATTCAAAATTGGCTATTTTTTAATTTTTACGCGTATTTTGGCATTAAGGTCTTCTAATATTCGTTGCGGAACATATTGACTATATACATTTTGTTCGTCTTGTAATCACCTTTCGAATGAGGTATAAGGTTTATCTATAATTAGGGTCTAAAGGGTCGCTGCACTCCATTCCATTATTGAAAATATCCATTTCATTATTCAAAATTGGCTATTTCTTAATTTTCGCGCGTATTTCGGCATTTAGGTCTTCAAATATTCGTTGCGGAGCATGTTGACTATATACATTTTGTTCGTCTTGTAATCAGCTTTCGAATGAGGTATAAGATTTATCTATAATTAGGGACTAAAGGGTCGCCGCAGTCCATGCCATTATTCGAAATATCCATTTCATTATTCAAAATTGGTCATTTCTTAATTTTCATGCGTATTTCGGCATTTAGGTCTTCAAATATTCGTTGCGGAACATATAGACTATATACATTTTGTTCGTCTTGTAATCAGCTTTCGAATGAGGTATAAGGTTTATCTATAATAGGGGCTAAAGGGTCGCCACAGTCCATTCCATTATTCAAAATATCCATTTCATTATTCAAAATTGGCTGTTTCTTAATTTTCACGCGTATTTTGGCATTTAGGTCTTCTAATATTCGTTGCGGAACATATTGACTATATACATTTTGTTCGTCTTGTAATCAGCTTTCGAATGAGGTATAAGGTTTATCTATAATAGGGGCTAAAGGGTCGCCACAGTCCATTCCATTATTCAAAATATCCATTTCATTATTCAAAATTGGCTGTTTCTTAATCTTCACGCGTATTTTGGCATTTAGGTCTTCTAATATTCGTTGCGGAACATATTGACTATATACATTTTGTTCGTCTTGTAATCAGCTTTCGAATGAGGTATAAGGTTTATCTATAATTAGGGGCTAAAGGGTCGCCACAGTCCATTCCATTATTCAAAATATCCATTTCATTATTCAAAATTGACTATTTCTTAATTTTCACCCGTAATTAGGCATTTAGGTCTTCTAATATTCGTTGCGGAACATATTGACTATATACATTTTGTTCGTCTTGTAATCAGCTTTCGAATGAGGTATAAGGTTTATCTATAATTGTGATCTAAAGGGTCGCTGCACTCCATTCCATTATTCAAAATATCCATTTCATTATTCAAAATTGACTATTTCTTAATTTTCACGCGTAATTAGGCATTTAGGTCTTCTAATATTCGTTGCGGAACATATTGACTATATACATTTTGTTTGTCTTGTAATCAGCTTTCGAATGAGGTAGAAGGTTTATCTATAATTAGGGGCTAAAGGGTCGCCACAGTCCATTCCATTATTCAAAATATCCATTTCATTATTCAAAATTGGCTGTTTCTTAATCTTGACGCGTATTTTGGCAATTACGTCTTCTAATATTCGTTGCAGAACATGTTGACTATAAGCATGTTGTTCCTCTTGTAATCACCTTTCGAATGAGGTATAAGGTTTATCTATAATAGGGGCTAAAGGGTCGCCACAGTCCATTCCATTATTCAAAATATCCATTTCATTATTCAAAATTGGCTGTTTCTTAATTTTCACGCGTATTTTGGCATTTAGGTCTTTTAGTATTCGTTGCGGAACATATTGACTATATACATTTTGTTCGTCTTGTAATCAGCTTTCGAATGAGGTATAAGGTTTATCTATAATAGGGGCTAAAGGGTCGCCACAGTCCATTCCATTATTCAAAATATCCATTTCATTATTCAAAATTGACTGTTTCTTAATCTTTACGCGTATTTTGGCATTTAGGTCTTCTAATATTCGTTGCGGAACATATTGACTATATACATTTTGTTCGTCTTGTAATCAGCTTTCGAATGAGGTATAAGGTTTATCTATAATTAAGGGCTAAAGGGTCGCCACAGTCCATTCCATTATTCAAAATATCCATTTCATTATTCAAAATTGACTATTTCTTAATTTTCACGCGTAATCAGGCATTTAGGTCTTCTAATATTCGTTGCGGAACATATTGACTATATACATTTTGTTCGTCTTGTAATCAGCTTTCGAATGAGGTATAAGGTTTATCTATAATTAGGGTCTAAAGGGTCGCCGCACTCCATTCCATTATTCAAAATTGACTATTTCTTAATTTTCACGCGTAATTAGGCATTTAGGTCTTCTAATATTCGTTGCGGAACCTATTGACTATATACATTTTGTTCGTCTTGTAATCACATTTCGAATGAGGTATAAGGTTTATCTATAATTAGGGGCTAAAGGGTCGCCATAGTCCATTCCATTATTCAAAATATCCATTTCATTATTCAAAATTGACTATTTCTTAATTTTCACGCGTAATTAGGCATTTAGGTCTTCAAATATTCGTTGCGGAACATATTGACTATATACATTTTGTTCGTCTTGTAATCACCTTTCGAATGAGGTATAAGGTTTATCTATAATTAGGGTCTAAAGGGTCGCCGCACTCCATTCCATTATTCAAAATATCCATTTCATTATTCAAAATTGGCTATTTCTTAATTTTCACGCGTATTTCGGCATTTAGGTCTTCAAATATTCGTTGCGGAACATGTTGACTATATACATTTTGTTCGTCTTGTAATCAGCTTTCGAATGAGGTATAAGATTTATCTATAATTAGGGGCTAAAGGGTCGCCGCAGTCCATTCCATTATTCGAAATATCCATTTCATTATTCAAAATTGGCCATTTCTTAATTTTCATGCGTATTTCGGCATTAAGGTCTTCAAATATTCGTTGCGGAACATATTGACTATATATTTTGTTTGTCTTGTAATCAGCTTTCGAATGAGGTATAAGGTTTATCTATAATAGGGGCTAAAGGGTCGCCACAGTCCATTCCATTATTCAAAATATCCATTTCATTATTCAAAATTGGCTGTTTCTTAATCTTGACGCGTATTTTGGCATTTAGGTCTTCTAATATTCGTTGCGGAACATATTGACTATATACATTTTGTTCTTCTTGTAATCAGCTTTCGAATGAGGTATAAGGTTTATCTATAATTAGGGTCTAAAGGGTCGCCGCACTCCATTCCATTATTCAAAATATCCATTTCATTATTTAACATTGGCTATTTTTTAATTTTCACGCGTATTTTGGCATTAAGGTCTTCTAATATTCGTTGCGGAACATATTGACTATATACATTTTGTTCGTCTTGTAATCACCTTTCGAATGAGGTATAAGGTTTATCTATAATTAGGGTCTAAAGGGTCGCCGCACTCCATTCCATTATTCAAAATATCCATTTCATTATTCAAAATTGGCTATTTTTTAATTTTCACGCGTATTTCGGCATTTAGGTCTTCAAATATTCGTTGCGGAGCATGTTGACTATATACATTTTGTTTGTCTTGTAATCAGCTTTCGAATGAGGTATAAGAGTTATCTATAATTAGGGGCTAAAGGGTCGCCACAGTCCATTCCATTATTCAAAATATCCATTTCATTATTCAAAATTGGCTGTTTCTTAATCTTTACGCGTATTTTGGCATTTAGGTCTTCTAATATTCGTTGCGGAACATATTGACTATATACATTTTGTTCGTCTTGTAATCAGCTTTCGAATGAGGTATAAGGTTTATCTATAATTAGGGGCTAAAGGGTCGCCACAGTCCATTCCATTATTCAAAATATCCATTTCATTATTCAAAATTGACTATTTCTTAATTTTCACGCGTAATCAGGCATTTAGGTCTTCTAATATTCGTTGCGGAACATATTGACTATTTACATTTTGTTCGTCTTGTAATCAGCTTTCGAATGAGGTATAAGGTTTATCTATAATTAGGGTCTAAAGTGTCGCTGCACTCGATTCCATTATTCAAAATATCCATTTCATTATTCAAAATTGACTATTTCTTAATTTTCACGCGTAATTAGGCATTTAGGTCTTCTAATGTTCGTTGCGGAACATATTGACTATATACATTTTGTTTGTCTTGTAATCAGCTTTCGAATGAGGTATAAGGTTTATCTATAATTAGGGGCTAAAGGGTCGCCACAGTCCATTCCATTATTCAAAATATCCATTTCATTATTCAAAATTGGCTGTTTCTTAATCTTTACGCGTATTTTGGCATTTAGGTCTTTTAATATTCGTTGCGGAACATATTGACTATATACATTTTGTTCGTCTTGTAATCAGCTTTCGAATGAGGTAGAAGGTTTATCTATAATTAGGGGCTAAAGGGTCGCCACAGTCCATTCCATTATTCAAAATATCCATTTCATTATTCAAAATTGGCTGTTTCTTAATCTTCACGCGTATTTTGGCATTTAGGTCTTTTAATATTCGTTGCGGAACATATTGACTATATACATTTTGTTCGTCTTGTAATCAGCTTTCGAATGAGGTATAAGGTTTATCTATAATTGGGATCTAAAGGGTCGCCGCACTCCATTCCATTATTCAAAATATCCATTTCATTATTCAAAATTGACTATTTCTTAATTTTCACGCGTAATTAGGCATTTAGGTCTTCTAATATTCGTTGCGGAACATATTGACTATATACATTTTGTTTGTCTTGTAATCAGCTTTCGAATGAGGTATAAGGTTTATCTATAATTAGGGGCTAAAGGGTCGCCACAGTCCATTCCATTATTCAAAATATCCATTTCATTATTTAAAATTGGCTGTTTCTTAATCTTTACGCGTATTTTGGCATTTAGGTCTTCTAATATTCGTTGCGGAACATATTGACTATATACATTTTGTTCGTCTTGTAATCAGCTTTCGAATGAGGTATAAGGTTTATCTATAATTAGGGGCTAAAGGGTCGCCACAGTCCATTCCATTATTCAAAATATCCATTTCATTATTCAAAATTGACTATTTCTTAATTTTCACGCGTAATTAGGCATTTAGGTCTTCTAATATTCGTTGCGGAACATATTGACTATATACATTTTGTTCGTCTTGTAATCAGCTTTCGAATGAGGTATAAGGTTTATCTATAATTAGGGTCTAAAGTGTCGCTGCACTCGATTCCATTATTCAAAATATCCATTTCATTATTCAAAATTGACTATTTCTTAATTTTCACGCGTAATTAGGCATTTAGGTCTTCTAATATTCGTTGCGGAACATATTGACTATATACATTTTGTTTGTCTTGTAATCAGCTTTCGAATGAGGTATAAGGTTTATCTATAATTAGGGGCTAAAGGGTCGCCACAGTCCATTCCATTATTCAAAATATCCATTTCATTATTCAAAATTGGCTGTTTCTTAATCTTTACGCGTATTTTGGCATTTAGGTCTTCTAATATTCGTTGCGGAACATATTGACTATATACATTTTGTTCGTCTTGTAATCAGCTTTCGAATGAGGTATAAGGTTTATCTATAATTAGGGGCTAAAGGGTCGCCACAGTCCATTCCATTATTCAAAATATCCATTTCATTATTCAAAATTGGCTGTTTCTTAATCTTCACGCGTATTTTGGCATTTAGGTCTTTTAATATTCGTTGCGGAACATATTGACTATATACATTTTGTTCGTCTTGTAATCAGCTTTCGAATGAGTTATAAGGTTTATCTATAATTGGGGGCTAAAGGGTCGCCGCACTCCATCCCATTATTCAAAATATCCATTTCATTATTCAAAATTGGCTATTTCTTGATTTTCACGCGTATTTCGGCATTTAGGACTTCTAATATTCGTTGCGGAACCTTTAATAGCTGACTATGCGGTATGGGCTTTGCTCATTGTTGAAGGCTGTACGGTGAGCTATAGTTGTTAATGTCTGTGTCATTGTGGTCTTTCTGGATATTTGTCTCATTGGCAATCATACCACATCTTCTTTTTTAAATTTCCTCATTTTTATGCATTTTGTGGCATTTAGGTCCTCCGTAAACCCTCTTATGGTCATTTCGAATCAAAATATAGCTATTGTGTCACAGTCAATTTTTTTCTATATTTTTTTCACTATTCACCGCTTCAATTTGAATAATGAAACATAAACCATTTCATTATTCATTATTCATTTTTCAATAGTGAATAGTGAATAGTGAACTATTTCATTATTCATTATTGAATAATGAATAATGAACTATGAATAATGGACGTACTTCAGCGCGGTTAAAAACTTCTAGTATAACAGTCATATCCAGTGTTCATATCATTGGGTTTTTATTTGTGTTTCTGTTTGTGTGTTGTGTTCATGACTGGTTTTATTCGAAAGGCTTAGTCTTCTCGCAATACTAATTTAACCAACAAGTTTTTTTTTCAATTTGCTGTTTAAATTGATCAAATAAATATAAGTACTTGTATATAAAAATTGCCAGTAAAAACAAATATATATATATATATATTCATGTCAGCAACCATTGAAAATCAGTTTGATATTCCATATTTTCAATTTTCGTCATTATATACATTATGTATCAGTATTGTTAAAACTTGTGACACTTGAAGAAGGCCATTTGCTGAACCGAAATATTTGTCAACACGATTTAATAACAACATTTTCGTATAATAACATCTTATATCAGTACCGTTGTGCAAATTTTTAGACTGATATATATATATATATATATATATATATATATAAGTACGTCTGAGTCAGTGACAACTCTACAACAGATGTATCCATCGGATCGCCATCAATGATGGTGATACATGGCTGTGTACATAATGTATATACAACTCGTCTAAACATCAACCCAACAATGTTAGATCTGTAAATTTGCTTTCGCAAATTTTTGGTTCTTCCCTCGCCGGGATTCGAACCCATGCTACTGTGATATCGTGACACCAAATCGCCTGCACTGCAGCCGTCCCGCTAGACCACACGACCACCTGGGCTCTCAAAAAAAGAGCTTTCGGTGGGCATGTGTTACCTTTCCACGTCAGTTTTAATCTAGCGGCGTACTACAGTACATGATATATAAGGCATGAAGATGTTATTGTTACAGATCAGCTAAATTATCTATAGTAAAGGATCCTACAAATTAATGTAATATACAGTCACAGAAAATAATTATATTCATAGCGGGACGGCTGCAGTGCAGGCGATTTGGTGTCACGATATCACAGTAGCATGGGTTCGAATCCCGGCGAGGGAAGAACCAAAAATTTGCGAAAGCAAATTTACAGATCTAACATTGTTGGGTTGATGTTTAGACGAGTTGTATATACATTATGTACACAGCCATGTATCACCATCATTGATGGCGATCCGATGGATACATCTGTTGTAGAGTTGTCACTGACTCGGACGTACTTATGAATATAATTATTTTCTGTGACTGTATATTACATTAATTTGTAGGATCCTTTACTATAGATAATTTAGCTGATCTGTAACAATAACATCTTCATGCCTTATATATCATGTACTGTAGTACGCCGCTAGATTAAAACTGACGTGGAAAGGTAACACATGCCCACCGAAAGCTCTTTTTTTGAGAGCCCAGGTGGTCGTGTGGTCTAGCGGGACGGCTGCAGTGCAGGCGATTTGGTGTCACGATATCACAGTAGCATGGGTTCGAATCCCGGCGAGGGAAGAACCAAAAATTTGCGAAAGCAAATTTACAGATCTAACATTGTTGGGTTGATGTTTAGACGAGTTGTATATACATTATGTACACAGCCATGTATCACCATCATTGATGGCGATCCGATGGATACATCTGTTGTAGAGTTGTCACTGACTCAGACGTACTTATGAATATAATTATTTTCTGTGACTGTATATTACATTAATTTGTAGGATCCTTTACTATAGATAATTTAGCTGATCTGTAACAATAACATCTTCATGCCTTATATATCATGTACTGTAGTACGCCGCTAGATTAAAACTGACGTGGAAAGGTAACACATGCCCACCGAAAGCTCTTTTTTTGAGAGCCCAGGTGGTCGTGTGGTCTAGCGGGACGGCTGCAGTGCAGGCGATTTGGTGTCACGATATCACAGTAGCATGGGTTCGAATCCCGGCGAGGGAAGAACCAAAAATTTGCGAAAGCAAATTTACAGATCTAACATTGTTGGGTTGATGTTTAGACGAGTTGTATATACATTATGTACACAGCCATGTATCACCATCATTGATGGCGATCCGATGGATACATCTGTTGTAGAGTTGTCACTGACTCGGACGTACTTATGAATATAATTATTTTCTGTGACTGTATATTACATTAATTTGTAGGATCCTTTACTATAGATAATTTAGCTGATCTGTAACAATAACATCTTCATGCCTTATATATCATGTACTGTAGTACGCCGCTAGATTAAAACTGACGTGGAAAGGTAACACATGCCCACCGAAAGCTCTTTTTTTGAGAGCCCAGGTGGTCGTGTGGTCTAGCGGGACGGCTGCAGTGCAGGCGATTTGGTGTCACGATATCACAGTAGCATGGGTTCGAATCCCGGCGAGGGAAGAACCAAAAATTTGCGAAAGCAAATTTACAGATCTAACATTGTTGGGTTGATGTTTAGACGAGTTGTATATACATTATGTACACAGCCATGTATCACCATCATTGATGGCGATCCGATGGATACATCTGTTGTAGAGTTGTCACTGACTCAGACGTACTTATGAATATAATTATTTTCTGTGACTGTATATTACATTAATTTGTAGGATCCTTTACTATAGATAATTTAGCTGATCTGTAACAATAACATCTTCATGCCTTATATATCATGTACTGTAGTACGCCGCTAGATTAAAACTGACGTGGAAAGGTAACACATGCCCACCGAAAGCTCTTTTTTTGAGAGCCCAGGTGGTCGTGTGGTCTAGCGGGACGGCTGCAGTGCAGGCGATTTGGTGTCACGATATCACAGTAGCATGGGTTCGAATCCCGGCGAGGGAAGAACCAAAAATTTGCGAAAGCAAATTTACAGATCTAACATTGTTGGGTTGATGTTTAGACGAGTTGTATATACATTATGTACACAGCCATGTATCACCATCATTGATGGCGATCCGATGGATACATCTGTTGTAGAGTTGTCACTGACTCGGACGTACTTATGAATATAATTATTTTCTGTGACTGTATATTACATTAATTTGTAGGATCCTTTACTATAGATAATTTAGCTGATCTGTAACAATAACATCTTCATGCCTTATATATCATGTACTGTAGTACGCCGCTAGATTAAAACTGACGTGGAAAGGTAACACATGCCCACCGAAAGCTCTTTTTTTGAGAGCCCAGGTGGTCGTGTGGTCTAGCGGGACGGCTGCAGTGCAGGCGATTTGGTGTCACGATATCACAGTAGCATGGGTTCGAATCCCGGCGAGGGAAGAACCAAAAATTTGCGAAAGCAAATTTACAGATCTAACATTGTTGGGTTGATGTTTAGACGAGTTGTATATACATTATGTACACAGCCATGTATCACCATCATTGATGGCGATCCGATGGATACATCTGTTGTAGAGTTGTCACTGACTCAGACGTACTTATGAATATAATTATTTTCTGTGACTGTATATTACATTAATTTGTAGGATCCTTTACTATAGATAATTTAGCTGATCTGTAACAATAACATCTTCATGCCTTATATATCATGTACTGTAGTACGCCGCTAGATTAAAACTGACGTGGAAAGGTAACACATGCCCACCGAAAGCTCTTTTTTTGAGAGCCCAGGTGGTCGTGTGGTCTAGCGGGACGGCTGCAGTGCAGGCGATTTGGTGTCACGATATCACAGTAGCATGGGTTCGAATCCCGGCGAGGGAAGAACCAAAAATTTGCGAAAGCAAATTTACAGATCTAACATTGTTGGGTTGATGTTTAGACGAGTTGAAAATTTGCGAAAGCAAATTTACAGATCTAACATTGTTGGGTTGATGTTAGATCTGTATCTGTAAATTTGCTTTCGCAAATGTTTCCTTTACTATATATACTATATATATATTATATATATATTTGAAGAAAATGCATTAAAATGTTTTGAGAAATTCATTATTAAAATCAATAGTTGGTGTTGTTGTTGTTGTTGAAATAAAAATACCATGAACATTATGATTACGCAATGGAAACCCTTGATCATTTATCATAAATATGTTTTATAAACAGTTTTGGGATTGAAAGCCTGCAAATATGATAGCTGGACGTTACATGATGGTCAATGTTATAAGCCTATGTATAACCACAAAGACGGAACTACTTTCGAGAAGGCAATTGAAATGTGTAAAAAGGAACCACCAGGTGCGAACATAGCTATGCCCAAGACAAAGAACCAGCGTAATCATATGGTAAATTCATATGCATAGTAAGTACGTTCTAACCAGAGTCACCACATTAAAATTCATGCAAAGCTTAATTTAAAGTCAGCCTGTCACATAATAAATTATCTCCCGTTGACCACTGGCCCTTTCCTCATGCATTGGAAGAATTATTATTTTATGTTTCTTTAAATCACTTTGTAATGTTTATGTCATGTTGTTATTAATATTATTCTCTTAATGGGCCCTTTAATTTGGAAAATAAAAATATTGTATTGTATTGTAATAACACACGTGCACACGCATAAAGCAATGACATAGTCTACATTATTTTATTAAGGAAACCGAAGAAACAGTTAACATTCTTGTACAGTTTTATGTTGTTGTTTTTTCATTTATGAATCGTGAGCGTTGACCGATAGTTGATTTCTTCTTCATCATTTGATGTCTGGTGGAGAGGTATCTTATTGTCAGTAATACCACATCGTTCTTATATTAGGAGGAATACAAGATTTGAACCCCAAGACAAAGTACAAAAGTTCAATATTTGTGGAGGGAAACCTGTCAAAGGTGTCCTGGTTGAAAAATTAAAGTAGATAGACAATGGCAACATAGCGACGATTCTAAGAATTTTCATTAAGGTCTATCCGAGGGTTAGGGGACGAAGCGGATATAAATGTGTCCCGTAGTGTGCGGATATTAATAAAATCTATGTTCATTCTTCATTAATACCAAACATTATATTACGAAACAAAGATGCAAGATTAAACTTCTGTAAAGGTTTCATAAAACTATGTACAGCTGTTAAGATATGACTGTGAATCAAAATAACGAACGGAATGAGGGGTAGACTACCGAATGGACGGAAGCCACATCATAGAGCGCAGGATAAAATGATTGCAAAACGTAATTATATAAGCAGAATGGAAGAATCCCCAAAATACTGGACAACAGACAAAGTCAAACACCAACACATATGTTAACATTTAGACCCTTCATTCAATGGTTCAACGAGAAGTAAAATAAATCAGTTTTGAGAAAAACAATTATTAAGAGCGACGATACGGATTGCATACACAATTATTGCGAATCCTATCATAGTTTTCCACAGATTCACCTGCAAGTTACCTGTCCATTTAAACTTTTGTAAGTCATATTGTCCCATCTAACAAATACAACAGCTATTGTTCTCTGTTTAGTTTATTCAATGGGACCTTTAAATTTCTTGCAAGAGAATAGGACAATAGAACTTACAAAAGTTAGGGTTCGCAATAACTACTCATCCAGCTTCTTCTTGATGCATTTATAGTTAACAAAACATCAACACAACCAAAGTAACAAATTGACAGCAAAAAAAAAATCTTCAACAAAGGAAGACATTTGGAATGTTCTCTTTAAATTATAATTTTTTACAATAAAAAACCAACTAGCTCGGATTATTTGTGTTTGTACATTCCTTCAAAATTAAGTATTTAATCAAGTCTTTCACAGACCATTATGTATGGGTTTTATAGAACGCATATAATATTGTGCTTCTTACCAGTGTTTGCCAGAATGATTTGAAGTTTGAATATTATTGCAACAATAAGAGTGCTACGATTTGAATAAAACTGAGAATGGAAACGGGGAATATGTCAGACACAACAACCCGACCAAAGAGCAGAAAAAGCAATAACCACCGTATGTTGACCTATAATTGTTATAATTTGTGTCTGTGATGAAAAGCTGTTCCATTGGCACATTAATTGCCACATCTTCTTATTTATATTAATAATACATGTAGTTGATTTGTTTTAGTCTAACCTCGTTTTGGATTGGATTGCAAGATTCGAATGCAGACCAAAATTGGACTTGGTTAGATGATTCAAAACTTACAAATTGGACTCCAAGTAAATATTTTATATTTTTCGCTACCAGAATTATTTAATTTGTAAACTTAAATCAGCTAATGTCTTGTTTCTTTTATACATTTTCAGAGGAAAGCTACAATTAAAAATGAAGAACATTTTATGATATTCTATATTTTATAAATGATTAATCAAATATGTCGTTCAACTATTAACATAAATTCATTTATCGGGCAATGTATTTCAGAATGATTGCATTTAAAATATAATGCATTCCGTTGATTATGTAAAAATATATTCAAAATCGATTAAACAAGAGCTATAATAACCAATACAAAAAAAGTTGAATTTCGGAGACATACTAATTCTTAGTCTACAAATTGTGTCATTTGTTGCCCGACCATTGACATGTTCAACAAATTATAACGTATATAAGCACACACGTACATAAAAAATAAAATACCGGTAGTTTATACATTCAATTTATTTGAACTTTGGTAGATAGTTTCAAATTAAAAATTAAACCACATCTTCTTATTTTTTTATTGATTAAGATTGATAGACTGCAGAGGAATTCAGTTTGCTGCAGTAAACATCCCTTCAAAAGGTATAGAAAACCTCTTATACTGCACTCGTTCTATTTGAGCAGTCAAAATGCGTCGACCGTATATTTCTATGGCATATACAGTCGCTGACCTGATATCACTTTTTCTCATGAATATTTAAATAGAAATTGCCGAAATTATAATTAATCATTCATACGACCTATTCAACCTGTTATTGTTTCCAAAGTATACAACAACTCAAACTTATTTCTTTTGCAATTTTTAGAAAAAAAAAACATATTTCACTTGTTAATATTTTTGGTTTGCGAACTATATATCATTATGTTTTATGCTTATTGTTGATATTTTAGTTCATTCTCAATCAAACTTGTTCATCATCGATTGCAGGTTTCAACAGGTAGATGTACATTTCATTGTGCTGTACATTTCTCCGTCTGCATGATATGAGGCCTTTTTATAAAAGGGGGAAGTTTCCAAATATTTAAATCAAATAATAACACACACACTTAACAACAATTGAAAAGGTACTCTTTTAGATTGCAGTATAAAAACAATAATACTGCATTGACTTGACATATCAACGATATAAGGATTCGGCCCGAAACGAGGAAATTGCTCGGCACAGCCTCGCATTTCCCCGTTTCTAAGCCTTGTCCTTATATCGTTGATATGTCAAGTCAATGCACTATTATTGACTATATACGAACGGTAGTCAAGCTCAACATAAGGTTGCAGCATACCTTGCCAACGTGGATCCTTTTGTGGTTTGGTGTGTTCTATTTAGGTTCATTTGGCTTTTGTAATTTTGGCTTCTCAAAATTTTGGTAATGAACTTTCCGGATAAATGTTGAATTAAAGCGCATCAAGGATTTTCAAAAATAGCGGAGGTATTCTCAAAAAAGGGGCGATAGAAAAATCGGAAACGTACCAAAACTATTAACTTTCGGTCAAAAAAGGGGGCGTAGCCCTTTGTTCCGTTGATACGTCTATGATATAATATACGTACTATGTGTTTATGTTATGATTTTCTTCTGCAGTTTGTAATATCACTGACAACTTTCAAAATGTTAATAATCCTATTTTGTGTTTCTACTTTCGACTGAGACCTAACATTGACTTATTTTAACAGATAACAACAACGACAGTCGACTCCTTCAGTCCGGCTTTCTATATGCTGGATGTGCTGGTATAACATTCGAGGAAAAGATTACCTGGCGAGCAATTCCTTGTTCTTTAGAAACCGGCGTTCTTTGTCAGGTAGATGCACTAGACATCCCATGGCCAGGTAAAGTCATTGCAACATATTGACGAAGCACATTAGCAAAAATGAAAGAATAGAATATAAAATTGTATCATAGCACAATAACACAATGACGGGATGTATAAGTACAGAACCACGTCACACAAAAACAAAGACTAAACAGTAAAAGTAATATTCATAAAGACAAAGAAAAGAATCGCGTTATTCAACCACGTCAGTACCCAGAATCGAAACTTCAGGACCATTTAATAAGAAGGTTCATTTATAGGTTACATATACTGGTGGACATGTTATTCATGTGAAAAATGCAATGTATGGAAGATGTAACCGTCATTGAGAAGTTAACATTTTGATATACATTTTGTAGTTCTAAATGACTTGAAATTACAACAAATTACAAATTAGTTATATCGACAATCCGGAAATATCTGAATTCATATAAAGCAAATATTCAACAATGAATTAGCACGTTCTTTGCATATTTTTTTTCGGACAATATACAAATGTATCAGGACGAAACTCTACCTAGTATATACCGGTGCACCTTAGTTTCCCCACAGTTATTTTACTGAGAAATTTATTCGTCAAATATTTCGAATGTTGCAATACTGAATATATAAGCTGTAGAGGTAAACAAAAGACGACTGAGGAAGTCAAGTATTTTTTTTTGTATAATCTTTTTCAGATGAAAAATCTGATGCAGCATGTAAATGTGAAGATAAGGAAGTCCTGACTAATATATCCTCGACAACGATTGAGGTCATAGTTGAAGAACTTAAGGTTGATAAATCAACATTATCCTCCTATCTTAGAGCGAAAACGAGTGCTCCCGATTCCAGGGGTTCTTCTCGATTTCTTGGAACTATCGGAATTGTGTTGATAACTTTAATTTTTGGCTTCATTGTAGCATTAGATTTTACACCTCCAAGACGTTTCAAGGTTCAATTCTTGAGAAAGGTACATAGGAAACTGGCGTATCGGCTTAGCAGCAGAAGATGTCAACTTTGAGAAACAGTCCATGTACACTTTACATCGGAAAACTGATGTCTAGTTCAGCTATTGATCTAAGACATTGAAGAACAATGCCAGCTACCTTTTATCGATAATGTTTCAATATTTCCTTCAAGTCAGTCACACATGTGATACTTAAATCAGTTTTGCTGATTTGTATTTTAGTCACATTCCTTTTGATTTCACAATAAAACATAAAAGAATACAAACTATTGCATCGATCCGTTCTTTACACTTGAGACTTGCAGTGAAAATCAATAAAGTTTGCTTCAACTCTTGACTTACTTTACGACAAAAGAAATTATTTTATCTTTCCCATAGGAGACTTTCCATTTCTATATAAAAAAAAATCCAGTAGCTTTTGATCAGATCTTCCATAGGTTGTGAAAGAAAGACACTGGATATATGTTCCACATCCTCTTTTCTCTATTATTGCATCACTTGCGAATTGATATGATTGTCTTACAATAGATTGTGCTGACCATCAACATACATGTACTAGTAACATGTTTACAGTCACAAAACTCCAAAGTATATATATATATATGTATAGATTCTTAAGAAAGGATTTTTGTCATCTATTCTGATCTTTAATCGCTTTATCACATATTGGTCAAATGTTAGGAATGGCATATAAAGATTAGAAGATGTGGTATAATTACCTATATGTGAGACAACTTTCGACAAATGACCAAATGACGCAAATGTTAGCAACTGCAGGTAATTGTGTGGCCTTCAACAATGAGCTTAACTCATATTGTATATACTAGTAATCTGTAATAGGCCCCAACATTGCAAAATGTTCAAAAGAAAATCCCTGATTTATGAAGAAAACAATAATCGAAAGAATAATAGGCTGCACTCAAAGACAATCCATAAATTACAGGCTCATGGCTTAGCTATAGGATAGACATATATATGATGTGGCGGTGTTGTGACAAGTGTATTTGCAAGCTGCTACCTTTCTTAACTAGGGACAGTTGTGTTTCAGCACAACATCAGAACAAATAGTAAAACCCAGTTGAAAAGGCCCTATTTCTTGTGTTTTATATAGATTAGACCATTGGTTTACATTGTGACTTGGATGGAGAGTTGTCTCATTGACACTTATGGGTCATTATAAAAAAACCATGCAAAACTATGTTATTTTGTCTTTTTAAGTCAGACATAAAAATATATCAAAATAACACTTGCATATATAAAAATATGAATGTTTTGTGATACACTAATCTATACAGTTTATAATATGAGATGTTATAAAAACATCCTTTATGTTTTTCTTAAACCCTTGGATATAGCCAGAACTAACTGTTATTTTTTACTATAAATCTTTTTAGGACTATTATTCATATCATTTGTTATTAGGATTTATCACTTTTTATTTCAATTTGATACATACAAACATGTTTTAATGATTTGGGAGGTGTATGTTGGTTTATAATAAAAAAAAGAATCACCGAAAGGAAAAGTCTCATTTTTTAAGTCAATGTGGTAACCAAAAGACAAATTGGTAGGGTAAGAAATTTACATGTATTATGATAATAACCCGTATACATGTACCACATCTTCTTATTTCTATGTAGTAGACATGATATAGTTTCAAGTTTAGAATAGCATCAGTCCACAACTATGGATTAAGTATAAAAATGTCATACGCAGTCTATAAGTATTGACATGCATGCAGACATTTTTTTCTATAGTTCAACTTACCGTTTTTAAATCAAACATACGTGTCTTGAATGGTGGTAAATAAAAACAGGCTGGTTAAGCCATCTTGAATTTCTAATTTAATGTGTTCGAATCTTTTATTTCAGTGTTGTTTGTTATTTTCATTGACTGTTTATGTATGCCCTGTATATAAAAAAAAAGATGGGCGAAAGATACCACAGGAAGAGCCAAACTCATACATCGAAAATAAACTGACAACGCCATGGCTAAAAATGAAAAAGACAAACAGATACATAATAGTACACAAGAAACAACATAGAAAACTTAAGACTGAGCAACACAAACCCCACCAAAAACTAAGGGTGATCTAAGGTGCTCCGGAAGGGTAAGCAGATCCTGCTCCACATGTGGCATCCGTCATGTTGCTCATGTTATAATTGTTTGCGTCTCTGTTTTGTCACATTGTCCTTTGAAATTGTTTTGAAATGCTTCGTTCCATGTTGTTATAATTACGGAACCATGCCGGTATTCCACTGAAATTTAAAGCTTTAAATGGCACACTGAAGCGTATACATAGGGTTAAAAACAAAGAAAACGGATATTATGCTTACTTATTCTGTTTCAGTTCTGAATGTTTCAATACTAATGTTTTGGAATTAACACATTTATTCGTATACCCGTTCTTGTCAGGATACGGGTATGTTCTTATAAATTTTATGATGATATGATATAACTGCTATAATAGTCCTTTCGGAATTTATGTATCATCATCATTTTGTTTATAGTTTCTTTTGTTACTTACATCGGACATTCTGACATCGGACTCGGACTTCTTTTAAACTAAGTTTTACTGTGTGTATTGCTGTGTGTTATAGGTTTTGTTTACATTGCCTAATGGTGTAGGGGACGGTTGAGATCTCACAAAATATGTTTAACCCCGTTGCCATATGATTTTTGCGTCTGTTTAGGAACATATATATTGACGGTGTTAGATATACTGTTCCCATGTCAGTCTCATGTCAGGAGCCTCTGGCCTCTGTTAATTTTGTATGCTTTTTATTTTAAGTTCATTGATATATTTCGGAGTTTAGTATGACTTCCATTATCACTGAACTAGTTCATATGTGTGTTTTGGGACCAATTGAAGCACATCTACGGGTACGGGATTTTCTTGTTGCGTTGAAGACCCATTGTGGCCTTCGTTTCCGTGTTTTCTGCTCTTTGGTCGGGTTGTTGTCTCTTATGACAATATAAAGAAAAAACAGAAAAGATAATCAACGTTGGATTTATCATAAAAACAATTAAACGAGTAACAAAATACGTCTAATAGCCACCAACGACAACCACAGAAATACATTCTCCAGGCAGACGTTTTTGGACGTTATAACCTATAGAATCATACCGATAAATAACTTGGATGCAGTTGATATCATACGGGAACATCATAGTAACTGTTTCATTAAAAAAAAAGCAGAATCTTCAGTATATATTAGGATTAAGTAATACTGAAAAGTCTTATTGTAAATTTTATTTTAAAATAAAGGAGCTAAATGGGTTTAGAAACTGGGAATCGAAAGTATGCAACACAATGCAAGCACAGGTATTCACTAACCAAGTGAAGATATTCACCATGTTCACATATATGCTTTACTGAACTATAATCCGGATTTTTAAACTTATCCGTATTCGCATTTGTTTCTGTTATTTTTCCTTTCCCTCTTGGGATACTTTATTGTTAAATTTTCGTCAACAATTTTTTGAATCAAGAAGAATTCGTTTGAATGTATTTTAAAGTTTCGTTTTGAATATATTTTTTAATTAAATTAACAAAATATTTCATATTTAATTCGATGATATAACCAAATAAAAGTATAATTTCCTTCATTCAGTGTAGTATCCCTGTAATGGCTGAAACCAAAACATTTGAAAATCAAGAAAAAACTGCGATCAACATGCCTGGCCATTTGCCACTTTATGGCGACAAAAAAATTGACACCGAAAAACAGCGGTATCCGCACTGCATTGTCTGGACACCCTTACCATGTATTACGTAAGCTGCATTGTAATTTTCGTTTTACACACACTATAAAAAAGGGGGGATTTTTGTAAAAGCAAACATGTACATCTATATGTATCATCGTATGTTGTTGTTTTTTTATGATGAGCTAATTCAAGTTGACCGAGTGGTCTTAGTGTAAAGCCAAATTATATCCGGGGGAATTTTGACCCGGAGGAAAACATGTCACAGTAGTTGTTGTTATTTTTGGGGAAAGACGGCTTCAAGCCGTCAATTCCCTAATGGGGTTGACCAGAGTATCATTCCCTCACGTCAATCATTTTGTTTTGATAGTTTGGAAACCCCCTCAAAATGTCATACTGAAATTGATGACAAGGAGAACAGATTGACTTTAAATACATTTTTTACACATTTCCCTTCTGTTTCTCATGAAATTATCGTATATTGAGCTTTCCCTTCACTATATACGTTTCTTTTACAGTCCGGAAAAATCAGTATTACGAAATATTCTAAATATATCTAACCTAGTGACGTCATTGTTGGAATGCCACGTACACTACACAGGGATATCCTTTATTCATTATAAAAATCATTCACAGTACTTGTATACTAATTTAAAATCCGTATTTGTTAAATATAAACCTATAATGATGTTTGCTGTAGTGTAGATGATTCACACACCAACATGAAATGCTTGAATCTGAGGCTTTAATCAGATAATATGTAGGTCAACTTTCGCGGTAAACAATGTCAATGGGGATACATGAGATTGGGGAGAGAAACGGCAGTTTTCATTGTTTCTGTAAAGTTCTGTTTTTAGAATCTTCCTCCAATTCAGGAGCACCTCAATTGATGAGTAATTTTACACTAAAATCAAAGTAAATGTTTCTGAAATTTAAAATGTGACATTTAGTATATGATAAGTAGTCTTCTATATAAAAAAAATATGTACCAACATAATTATTGAAATGGTTAAAAAAAAAAAAAAAAAAAATGTTGCTTTTTGTAGTTTATACCTATTGAGATTGGGTGGGGAGAGCAACTGCAGTTTTCGTTCTTTCTGTAAAGTTATTTTTTTAGAATCTTTCTCCAATTGAGGAGCACCTCAATTGATGAGTAATTACCCACTAAAATGAAAGTTAATGTATATGAACAATAAAAATGTCACATTAAGTATATATATGATAAGTAGTCATCAATTAAAAAATAATTTTGCGTACCAACATAATTATTGTAGTGGTCATTTTTTTCTCATTTTTTTTTTAAATATTGCTTTTTGTAGTTTAAAGCTATTTATTCATGAATTTTACAGATATATCGAAATGTGGGATCTGGAAACAAACTTCACACAGCTTTTATATCAATCATATTTGAGTTTATAAGTACATGTATCCCTGTGATGAGAGTTGTAACTGGGAACTTTATCAATGGAAAATTAAAACTGAATAGATTTTTCAGTCCTCACTTTCTTGAGAATATTGTCACAAAAAATTGAAAATAGTCTTAGCCTGCCGTTCAGTAGTATATAATTAAAATTTTAAAATATAATGTAGTAGTTGTTAAATTCAATTGAACTTTAGATAATTAACTCCCAACTTAAATCAAATGTTTTGATTTAGAAGGTGCAGATCTCATTGGTCCAAATTGTCTCTATGATGAATTCTTGACTAAGGAAATGAAATAACAATAAACAACAATTAGTTTCATTATTGTCAGCCTTTCTATATGTTCTAGCTGTTCTTTTGCTCATTCTTTGTATGTAGACTATCAAAAGATACCCCCCTAAAAATTGGAACAATGGCCGTCTTTTCCCTTCAGAGCTCTTCAGCTCTTTGATTTTATCCCTGCCCCTGGGATATTTTTTCCTTTGCCATGAAATTCTATCTGGTTAGTTAACTTATTGAATAGTTATTAGAAAAACTTAACCTTTACAAATTACTATGAAATAATAATAGTGTATTTGAATTAAAGCTACATGTCAAAAAATAAATTGTTTATAAAAATGTATGATAATGGTAAATAATTTCACAAATAATTTATCATTGAAAAAGATTCCTGAAATATCATAAAAATATTGAAGTAAATATAATTCTTTTAAGAAAGTTATAATGAAACATTAGAAAGAAAACCAGAAGTTCTTTCAAAGATCGTAATTGTGAAACATTATTATGCTTAAATAAGTAAGTGAAATACATGTACATGTAAAAGTGAGTTGTTTTCAGATCTCAGTACAAATATAAATTAAAAAGTTAAGGTAGAAATATAGTTGCATTACTACTGTTAACAGTTATGGAAGAATTTTTGTATGATGATATTTTTAACTATAGTTTTGTCTGGGGACAAAGATGTAGTTGTTGATTATATGGAAATCAGATAAATCATAGCATAACAATATATTGGAACAAAAGCAATTTCAACAGCTGGATAGTATTTATCTGTGAAATGTTAGCTGTCTTATTAAATCATGTTGTAAGTCATCTTTTTATATAAATGAATATATAAAAGATCAGATTCAAGGAAAAATTTCAATATGAATTAGATTCAGGAATATTTATAGAAATATCTTTAAAATATAAATTGCTCATAATTACCTCCCTTTGATTGATGAATTATGCAAATTTGTTCTACCTTTGTGCATGTTGTGAAACATTTTATAATTATAGTCAGGTATATATTGATTGCAAGTAACTTACATAGTAGTTAATGGGACTCTATTTCACAAGGTTCTGTGAAATATGGTACAGCAAATATATAACGGTACATACTATCTGCATTTATAACACAGATCATCTGATGGATAAATTTTCACTCCTCTGGAAAAAATCTACCAGTGAAATGCCATGTCTGTAAAAAAATTACTGTGACAAATTATCCCCAGGATAAAATATCACAGAGGAAGAAATAGACCGATGCATAAGTAGCTCATCACCATGATCACCAGCCTGGGACTGCCAGCTTTGAAGTTTTGAGTTTAAACCTTGCTCATATCAAGAATGTTTTGACTCCAATATTTATTGGCAAGTGTTGCTAGTATACATTTTACCTGTAGAAATCCTGTGTTTCTCTTCATATACAGGTACAAAAAAATGTACTCTGGCTTCTTGTGACACTTAAATATGTTAAAACTGATTGTCATTATAAAGCCAAATTCATTGAAAAGGGCATTTTTAGAAACGCCAACAAACAAACTTTTAAATGATGTTTTACACATGTATATGTATGGGTTTTAATTAATTGTTGAGATTGAAGGCTTTATAGTCATGATAGTGGTCTAAGAATGATACATGTACCACAATATTATAATTTACCCAATCTGATGTCATTATGTACATGAATATAAAAGCATGTTAGATTCAGACCTAACTTATGTTTAACAATATAAAATATTGAGAATGTTTGTATTACATTTGTAAAATTGTTATGCTTTTTATTCTAGATGGCTGTTTCCAATTATCGGACATATGGGAATATGTACAAGTGCAGGTGTTATAAGAGATTTTGCTGGTCCTTATTTTGTCTCGGTAAAATTTTCAATGAGTAACCAATGATTCTTGGCTTTAAAAAAATCTAGAAATGTGTCCTAAGACTAAATACCTAAAACAAAACACTTTAAACTAAAATATTACTAATACTTTTCACTTCAAAATGACTAAGAAATGAGAAAAATAACACAACTTCAGACATAGAAGAGGATTATTAAAATCAATTGCAAAACATGGTAAAACCACTTCATATGTTACTGATATCTTCCAGAACATGTTAATACAAACTAAAACTGGTATGGTAGAGTTTAAATGACAAATGTCATTAAACAATTTGTCTCATTTATGAATGTCATTCTTTTCTATGCAATGAGGAAAGTATTGAACAAATTGGATTGCAAAATGAAGAATCTTTAAACATTAAATTAAAAAAGTTAGATACATTATAGTGTTTTCACCACAAGGTTATATTTATAAAGTGGTCAAAATACCAATTGTTGGTTGAAGAAACTGCAACTGAAAGGAAATTGTAGAAATGTACAAACTAAAAATCAACAGGTCACTTACATCTTATTGAAAATCAATTTTGGTTCCATATTAAAATATTAAATTGTCTCAAAAAATTATGTATCTCTGTAATTGATATGTAAAAGATTATTTATTATTGTTCTTTATTTTTAGGAAGATGACATGGCTTTTGGAAACCCTGTAAAGTAAGTATTGAGCTAAATAAAAGTGAAATTTACGTTTTTGTTTTTTTTTCCTGAGTAGTCAATGAAAGTAATTGCCCTAAATACTGTTACATGTATAACACATTAAAAAAAAAAGCTGTAAAACATTTCAGAAAAACTCTGTCTTGTCTTATAATGACACATGTACATAAATAAGCCTAATAGGTAAGGAAACATTCTAGATTTACATGTATAATTCACCTCTTGGTGTCTTTAAGGTGGTACCCAACACTTTAACTAAAATTAATTTGGCTCTTTTAATTTTCATAAAGTTTTGTCAAAGTACTTACTTTACTTACTTTGACCCTTTAATCAAAAATATAAAAATTTCAAAAACTTTGAACCAACCGTTTTGTCAGAAAAATTACACTGGTCATATAGCAGTTTGACAAACACTAATGTTGATCATTGAGAAGCTTAATTTTCCTTTTGCAACACAATGTAATTAAAACGTTGAGCTGACTTTACAGAGTTATCTCCCTGTAGTGTTAGGTACCACCTTAAAAGATTTTTATTACTCTCTTTCATCTCCTTCAAAAATTAAGCATTATGTTTAAGTTTTAGTAGTATTTCTTTTTCTTTAATTTATGAGCAAATATGTATTAAGCAAGACTGAAGTTTAAAATAGAAAAATAATTAAAAGGTATGACTATTTCTTAACTTTACAGATATTGGCAGCTAGACTTGGGTAAAGTAAACAATGGTAAAGAAGCATGGGATCGTGGTGTGATGGACTCTTGTGAAGAATATAAACACAGAATGGTAGGTGTATATCTTAAGCTAAGGAATATGTTATTATTCTGTTGGGTTGTTTTATCATTTAATTATTGAGGAGATAACTGTATTGTATTTTAAGCTCAGACGGCATCAATTGGAGATTTGATGGTCGCAAATTAAGTTTACTGGCAGCGCTTTAGCGGAGACAGTAAACGGGTATTTGCGACCATCAAATCCCGAATTGATGCCGTCGGAGCTAAAAATACAATATTGTTATCTCCATTCTAATGAAACTGACAGAAAACATGTATTTAAAATCTATCATATGCCGTCTGCGCTTGTGCGTACGTCCCATATCATCAATTGTCAATTGATGCCATGTAAGAAAGTGATGTTATCCAATCAAAATGAACGTTACAAATGTTGTTGCATTAGCATTTCTCACATCATTTCTTCATACAAGTTCAGAATAATTTGTTTTGTGTAAAATATTAGAAAATGAGTTGTTGAAATATATAACATACAATTCTATGAATTAAAGAAATTATCCAATGGACCTTAAAGTGGTGTCTCTCGGTACACTGTTTATATAAGGAGAGCACCTACCTTTTGTGTGTACATGTATACTGAATACATAAACTTTTTCTTGATTTTTTTAACAAAAAATCTATACTGAGATTATAAAGCAGAACATACAACAGCTCAATAAGTCAGCACTTGACTATCACATTTATTTTTGATTTAGGGCTATTCCAGAAAAAAATGTATGGGGGGGTTGGAAGGCAGTTTTTGTCAGCACCCGCCACCCAGACAATTGTAATTGAGAATTATTGTGCATTATAGTGTGAAAAGTTGCTCTGATACCCATCACCCATGTATTATTAATGCAAAGTGCTTTCCAACCCCCCCATACATTTTTTTCTGGAATAGCCCTTACCACTTTCTGACAGAAGTTAAACAGTTGCCTGCAAACAAATAATTATTTGTATCATTTCAAAGTACTGTGGATTCATTTATTTTCGTTGGTACCAATTTTCGTGGATTTAGGAAAACTTGCATGTTCGTGGATATTTAAATTCGTGGTTTTGCTTAAGTCTGCATACAAGCCTATTTGAAATTTGTAATTCGTTGAATATGTATTTTCGTGGTTCTTCTGTGCCCACGAAATCAACGAAAATTAATATCCCACGAATAATAATGAATCCACAGTAGTCAATCTGTTCTGTTGTATATTAAGAATGGGAAGATATGCTATTATTGTTTATGACACTGATACAAGCAAATAACAACACAGTAGCCACAAAAAAAAAATCAAAATGAGAAAATAAAATATGTTACAGGCATTTCTAAAAAAATGAATAATAACCATGGATTAATATCAAATTGTTCAAAATATTTGAAGAAATAAAACAAAACATCTGTTATAAAAATTTGTAAGAATGTTTATTTAAGCATAGATTCAATTTGGGTACACCTCATTACAGAATCCTGGATCTTTTGGAGGTCGGTTTAAACCCATTTTTTCAATGATTCAATATGGAATAAAAAATAGATTGGTGCAAATATATAGTAGATAATTAGGATATATCTTCAAAATAATCCCAAAATGGAACATTTTTTTTTTTGGATCATAAATAAACGTATGTGAACAAACTGGCAAAATAGGTGCAATTTGGGTACTCTCACATTGTACAATGTTGTAGTTTGTATAAGTGAATAAACTGCTACTCTGACTCTTTCCTAGTTTTGTTGTCGAGCCTGCAACTTTTGTTGCAGAAAGCTCGACATAGGGATAGTGATCCGGCGGCGGCGACGGTGTTAGCTCACTTCTTAAAAGCTTTATATTTTAGAAGGTGGAAGACATGGATGCTTCATACTTTGTATATAGATGCTTCATGTTACGAAGTTTCCGTCAGTCACATGTCCAATAACCTTGACCTCATTTTCATGGTTCAGTGACTACTTGAAAAAAAAGTTCAAATTTTTTGTAATGTTGAGTTCTCTCTTATTATAAGTAATAGGATAACTATATTTGATATGTGCGTACCTTGCAAGGTCCTCATGTCTGTCAGACAGTTTTCACTTGACCTCGACCTCATTTCATGGATCAGTGAACAAGGTTAAGTTTTGGTGGTCAAGTCCATATCTCAGATACTATAAGCAATAGGGCTAGTATATTCAGTGTATGGAAGGATTGTAAGGTGTACATGTCCAACTGGCAGGTGTCATCTGACCTTGACCTCATTTTCATGGTTCAGTGGTTATAGTTAAATTTTTGTGTTGTGGTGTGTTTTTCTCATACTATATACAATAGGTCTACTATATTTGTTGTATGGAATGATTGTAAGGTGTGTATGGAAATATTTTATGATCTTTATGTCAGTCGCGAAGGTTTTATTTGACCGTGACCTCATTTTCACAGTTCATTGCACAGTGTTCAGTTTTTGTGTTTTGGTCTATTTTTCTTAAACTATAAGTAAGGCCAATTAAAATTAATTGATAGATTTTCATCCCCGCCCGCCCCTCTGAAATCTTCCCGCCCCGATTTTTTTTATTTTTGAAAAATATACGATTTCCGGATTTTGTTCATTTCCGTTACCGATAACCGTCGATAATTTCGTTTGATTTAAAACTTTCTGTTTCAAATTTCGGTTTTCGTGTTTCTTCATAAATGATTAAGTCGATATATTCTACTGATCTATGATGACAACATAATTTACCGAGAATAGAGATTGATTACGAGAAGGTCGTGAAATATTCGGGTTACGGGTAATACGCTGTGTTCAAGAACGCAAATCGCCGTATGTCAAAAATGTGTGTGAGTAAAACACCTTGGATTTTTCTTATTTATACAATGACTTTGTGTCACGAAATTTGGACTGTGAATGAAACCCAAAAGCGTTAGAATTGCGGAACACATTGATACAAAAATCGTGACTGTAATAAAGAAATTGACACAAGCATGATTGAACTTGTTTAAGCTTGGTGACCGTATATATTGAGTTCAGAAAGTCGACAAACATACGCATTTCTAATTTAATAATTTATAGCAAGCCCTTAGATTTAGATCTATCCATGCCTTTCGTTTTTTGTAGACAAACAGCACACATCCTATGTCCCAATACCCACGATAGAGTCGTCTAACAACTTTATGTTCCACATTGTAATTATATTTGCATATTAAGGACCAACCCTATTATTTCAACACTGTTTGAGTTTTCGTTTTATTCTGCACTTATCATACTTGTGTTGCATACCAATACATTTGCATCATTTTATTAGAACAACAACAAATTGTTCAGAACGCAAAATAAATTTGGTGTAAGTCATCCAACTGAAGAGAGCATTTCTCCACGTTTCTGCTTTTTACTATAAAATAGGTTTCTAAAGCGGCAATTACATGTAAAACAGTGGTTGCCAATCAGAGATATGTATTTACGAATTTGAAAAAGCGGCACCAGCATAATGGAGTATATGTGTCTCAATTGATACGTTGGTTTTGTTGAACGAGGAATGCTGCTTTCTCAAAAGTTGCTAAGACAGGTCTGACAGGGCTATGAATCAATCAAATTAAGGTCATCACTCGAGAAATTTTATTGTCGCCATCATGATATCTGATATTCTTCCTAAGTCATAATAACCTTCCATCATTACTGAACTGAACAAAGAAATAACACGACGACCGTTGACGTATACTTTGCAGGAAATGCTTACCATTCCGGAGCACCTGATTTCATTTCCAGTTTTTAGTGGAGTTCGTGTTGTTTCTTATTTATTATTTGTAACTGTTGATTTAAATGTCTTTTGGTTTTATGAGTTTTTGTTTACTCCTTGGTTTTGATTGTTATTACCTTATGCATGTACATGTATTTACATGATACAAGCTTATTATTACAACTGCATATATGAATAACACGTGACAAGAAGGTTTCATATGAAATAAAATTTAAAAAATAAAATCCTCCCACCCGCCCCATTTTTTTCAAAAATTTGGATGAAAATCTACTAATTAATTTTAGTTGGCCTAATGGGTCAACTATATATGTTGTATAGAAGCATTGTTAGCTGTACATGTCTGCCTGGCATGGTTCATCTGACCTTGACCTCATTTTCAAGGTTCATTGGTCTTTGTTGAGTTATCTTGGTTTATGTTAAGTTTATGTGACAGTTGTAATAAAGCTTAGCTTTATACTCAGGACTATCAACATAATATCAATGATTAGTATAGAAGGCGAGACATTTCAGCGTGTGCACTCTTGTTTTTGTAAATATGTAGTCTATAAATGGTTTTCAAAGGGTTTAGAATGAAGGAATGCAGCCTTTTATCCAACCTCAATCACAGTTATGATTTTATATATATATTTTTTTAAGAGAGGTGGATTTATTTATTTTTTATTTCCCAATCAATGTGTTTCTATTGTATAATTGTAATTTATGTCCTTTTGAAAAATGAAATATTGTTTGAACTAAAATTGTGTATGAAATTTAATCAGTCTCTTTTTTTTCAGCATAATTTATGTTGTGACAATTGCCATTCCCACGTTGCCATGGCACTAAACACAATGAAATACAATGGTAAAACATCATTCAATATGGTGAACCTTTGTTTTTATATGTTACTGTATGGAAAATACACTAAGTAAGTTTTAATATATATTATTTTTATTACAAAAGGAATATATATATTTTCTGTTTAGTATTAAATTTATATTAAGATCCATTTTGTTACATCTTGTGATCAATTTTATTTGGCAATTGCCAATGGCAGTCAACAGGGTTAAAGCACATCAGTTGTTCGACCTGTTAGTCAAATGTGTTTTGTTTAAATATACTTTTTCACTTTTTTGGTCTTTTGTCTTTTGTGCTGTTTTTAGACCCTTCTACAACGAAATTTGTTTTACATGCACACGTATAAAAATTGCGGTTTTTATCCAACGCAATCATAGGTTTGAACGTAGTTTTGAATTTAGACTCGTTTATATTTTTTCGTTTGGGCTTGTATCATATTTTCCCTCCGGTTTATATGATCCGTTCATCCTATATTGACTATTAAAATTCAAGAGTCTTTCTTAAAATGAGGGTACTTTTTCTAAAAATGAGGGTACTTTTTATATGGCCTTCCAAATACCGTTTCGATCCCTAATATCACTGAAGAGACATTTATTGTCGAAATCCGGATCTGGTGTACTAAAAAAATATTGACACCGTATGTTTGTGGCATAACATCCTGGCCACAAGTTAAATTTTTTTCTGTTTAGTATTAAATTTATATTAAGATCCCTTTTGTTACATCTTGTGATCAATTTTATTTGGCAATCGCCAATGGCAGTCAACAGGGTTAAAGAACATCAGTTGTTCGACCTGTTAGTCAAATTGGTTTTGTTTAAATATACTTTTTCACTTTTTTGGTTTTTTGGAAAATGTTGTTTGTGCTGTTTTTAGACCCTTCTACAACGAAATTTGTTTTACATGCACACGTATAAAAATTGCGGTTTTTATATGCCCGTCAAAATTTTGACCGGACATATTATGGTATACAAATGTCCGGTGTCCGTCTGTCTGTCTGTCGGTCTGTCTGTCCGTCTGTCTGTCTGTCTGTCTATCTGTCCGTCTGTCTGTCTGTCCGTCTGTCTGTCTGTCCGTCTGTCTGTCTGTCCGTCGTAAACATGTCGCACCGTAACTTGAAAACGACTTATCCAAATTTCATGAAACTTAATATAGTTGTTTCTTATAATGGTCAAATGATCTGTATACTTTTTGGTGAAAATAAGATTTAAACTTTTTGAGTTACAGTACTTTGTAACTAAAACAGGGGTATGTTTTTTTTTTCACATGTCGCACTGTATCTCAAAAACTATTCTTGATTATTGCTTAAAACTTTACACACTTCTTAGTTATATTAATCTTAATATCTGTATACTTTTTGGTGATGATTCAAAATTTAATTTTTGAGTTGTTGAGTATTTTGTAAAAAAGGGGGAGGTTTTTTTTTACATGTCGCGCTGTATCTCAAAAACGATTTATGATTATTGCTTAAAACTTTACACACTTCTATGTTATATTAATGTAAAGATTTGATACTTTTTGGTGATGATTCAAAATTTCATTTTTTAATTATTGAGTATTTTATAAAAAAGGGGGAGGGGGTTTTTACGTGTCGTGCCGTATCTCAAAAACGATTTATGATTATTGCTTAAAACTTTACACACCTCTTTGTTATATTAATCTAAAGATCTGTATACTTTTTGGTGATGACTCAAAATTTTATTTTTAAGTTATTGAGTATTTTGTAAAAAAGGGGATGTTTTTTTTTTCACATGTCGCGCCGTATCTCAAAAACAATTTATGATTATTGCTTGAAACTGTACACACTTCTTTGTTATATTAATCTAAAGATCTGTATACTTTTTGGTTTTATTCAAAATTTTATTTTAGTGATATTTAGTTTTTTGTAAAAAAAAAACAGGGTTGGGGGTTTCACATGTCCTGTCGTGTCTCAAAAACAATAAATGGTTATTGCTTAAAACTTTCTCAGAAACTATTGATGATTATTGCATAAAATTTCCACACAAGACGTCGGGCGTATCATGCGCTCATGGCGCAGCTGTTTATTATCCAACGCAATCATAGGTTTGAACGTAGTTTTCAATTTAGACTCGTTTATATATATATATAAGGGTCACTTATTGTACTGTTGTAAGTTTGCAAGTCTCATAAATACATTTATATAGATATTCTGAATATGTCAATGAGGGCTTCTGACATAATGTCATCATTTGTAAGCTTTGAAACTGTCTTAAATCATGTGTTTTGGACTTTTGGTTTTGTAATTTCCACATTTTTAAGAGAAAACTAAAGTCAAAACTGGAAATACTGCCTAAGTATTAAGTATTAAGATAAATATTCACTTCTTTTCTCTTACTATGAACAACACATTTATTTTGTAAAAAAGTATTTCCGTACTTTTAACAACAAAATTATTATATTTAAAGTTACCTGTATATATTATTTTACTGAACACCATTTTGTCACGGGTATCAGTTATTACGATTGTAAAAAGTTAACAATTATAGTTCAAAGTATGGCCTTCAAAACAGAGTCTTGGCTCAACCAAACAGCAAGCTTAAAAGGGGCCCAAAATGTGTGGAAAACAATTCAAACAGGAAAAAACCAAGGGTCTAACCTATAAAAGAAATTAAAAAAAAAACAACATCTATAAACTCAACCAATAAACAACAACCGCTGAACTTGTAACAGACTCCTGACCAAGCATATTTTATTTGAAAAGCTGTCTCATTATCAATTGTTACTACATGTAATTACTTTATTATTTTTCAGTACATGTGGATTTTTGAAGACCTGGTTACCATTCTTGATCTTTGTTGGCATAATATTGGCAGTTGTCTTGACAACATCATTGTAAACATCAAATCTCTTACCGTGAACGACTGTGATATTTTGTAGAAATTATTTATTTTATTTATGTTCAAATGATATCCTGGTAATATGCATGTTGTCTGACTTCAATTTTAATTTTAAAAAAATATGGTTTAATCATTTATAGAGAAACAGTAGACAATGAATTACATGGGAGATATCATTATATATATATACAAAGAGAGAGAGAGAGAAAGAGAGAGAGAGAGAGAAAAACACAATAACAATTAAATGGTGTTTTTTTTTCTGTGAACAATATTGCACTTGGAATTTTTAGAACCAAATTTATTTTTTATTTAATCAGTGTTGATATTGTTTTTAAACTGAATAATTTTTAAAAATCTAATTGCAAATTAAACAACTTGGAAATGACTGTAGAGACCTCTTCTAGTGAGAATTTAACTTTTGATTGTGTAAACACAAGAATTTTTATGCCCCACCTACAATAGAAGAGGGGCATTATGTTTTCTGGTCTGTTCGTCCGTCTGTTTGTTCATCCGTTTGTCTGTCCATTTGTCCCGCTTCAGGTGAAAATTTTTGGTCAAGGTAGTTTTTGATGAAGTTGAAGTCTAATCAACATGAAACTTAGTACACATGTTCCTTATGATATGATCTTTCTAATTTTAATGCCAAGTTAGAGTTTTTACCCTAATTTCACGGTCCAATGAACATAGAAAATGATAGTGCGAGTGGGGCATCCGTGTACTGGGGACACATTCTTGTTTAATATATTTTTATTTTTATTTTTCAAGAACAAAATAATTATCTCCCTTGATTTGCCATGATTTATAATTCTGCAATTTATATTTAATTAAATTCCTGTAGGATATGGGTGAGTGATATTTTAAGCAGCTTATTTTTTTGTGTTTTTCTTAAAACCTGTTTAAATAATTATTGAAATAATACAAATGTAAAACTAGTATTAGATGAGATAACAGTCGAAAAGACAGTTTTTTTTTTACAAACACAGCTTTTCTCCTGGAAGGTAAAATCAAAACATTGTATTTAGTATTTGTTGATATTGTGTATTATGTAGAAAGTGTTCTTTCTCTTTTTTTGATCATTTGTTAATTTTGCTGTTGAAATATGACATTTGAAATCCAAAAAACTGCATATTCATGCATCTTTTTGTTATAATTTTTGTTATTGTATTTATTCAGTTATAAATTATACTTTAATTGCAAACGCTTACTAAAGTCTAATGAACTTTTTTTATATAGAAAAAAGCTACAATTTACTGATATAAAAGATTAAACATGTATCACATTTTTCTGATTTATTGTACATGTACCTTGGAGTACATTTGAGTTTTGCCCCTTTATCCACAGTAAGATGTTATTAACCTGTAGACTATTTACATTAAATGACAACTTGAGTGGTATGCATTATCAACATGACCATTATAATTGACAATTATTTGTTTTCTAGTACTGTACATCATTTTGTACATAATATTGGAAAAACAAGTTGTTTTTCAAATACTTTCTTTCCATAGTAAGCTTGTTATTATCACGGTTAAAATGAAATTATTGGTAAATATCATACAAACAGTAAAATTAAATATTAATCAAAGTGGCAGAAAAAGAAATTTGCTAACAATCTCATCTTATTATTTTAATACATTGTGTATTATTTTAAAGATATCATTTTTCATATTCAGTAGAAGATGCATCTTGTTATAATCATATTAACAATCATTTCATATTATTTTGTATTACATGTATTATAATATATTAATGTTTTTCGATATTTTTTAATAAAGTGTATATGTTGGTGTAAATTTTTTGAAGTTTTTATTCTTTTGCAACAAAATTAAATGGGAACAATAATAACAGGTTAGTATTGGTATGTATGACAGGTAAGCTAGACTCAAATCACCTACCCAAGTATCAAGTTAGCTATTCTCATCACTTTGGTTCTGGCATTCTTGTCTATTCACTTTTACAAAGATAATTTCCTCTTGTCAAATCAAACTTGACCACAATCATCATTCAAAAAGTTGTCATGATATACTCATATGATCTGGTTTGCCAAGCAACATAGTCATATGAATTAAAACAGAAAATGGGATAGATCGATTTGATAATTGCAATATATAGAGAAAATCTGACAGCAGTAATGTTTAAAAAACTGTACCATCAGAATTGGAAGTAATGGGTTACACCTTGTGTAAGGCTCAGTACATGGCTAAGGACTG
The DNA here is from genome assembly GCF_965363235.1 of Mytilus galloprovincialis. Lineage (NCBI taxonomy): Eukaryota > Metazoa > Mollusca > Bivalvia > Mytilida > Mytilidae > Mytilus > Mytilus galloprovincialis. The sequence goes on along the minus strand of NC_134850.1, from coordinate 36,598,404 downwards.
AGATAAATGGTGGCAATGTGTTGTGGCCTTATGTACCACAGGGACAGAAGAGGATAAGGAAGAAAGTAATGTTCAGAATGATGTGATCTACCTAAATATTAAATTACTTCTTATCAAAGTACTTGTAAAGCGATTTGTAAACTATATTGCTGTATAGAATGATTGTAAGGTCTGCATGTTTGTTTAACAGGGTTTATATGACCTAAGGTTAATTTTTATGGTTCATTGGTCAAATTCCAGTTTTCCCGATTATGTGTGTTTATTAGATAGAATGTGGAATAAATGAAATGGTACATCGTACTACATGTCTGTCTGGCGTGTGTTATCTTATAATAACTTTATCTCATTTTCATTGTTATTTAGTCAATGTTCAAAAGGTCAACAATATTTATGGTATGGAATTACTATAAGCTATACACGTCTGTCTGACCTTGACTGCGAAGTTAATATGATACTTGAAGTAAAACCTTTCTCTTTAAAATTTCCAACAGTAAATAAATCAATAAGTAAAGCAAGCGAAATGTTTAAGAGTGTGCGTCCCTTTTTCTCCATCTGAATAGGAACGTTGCAGGGCCAGTATTGAGCACCAAAGGCAACAGAAGAGAGGCCCTTGCAAAAAAGGAAAATAACAAAATACCGAAATACGAGGAAAATTCATAGCGGAAAGTCTGTTATCAAATGGCAAAATCTCAAACACATCAAAGTAAGTAAGTAAGTAAGTAATTTTTATTGGTTTGAAATCCAAAATTACAGGATTGATACCAAGACAATACAAAACATACAAACATAAATATCATACCAAATTCATAAACATTGTCTATTTATATAATGAGGTGGTACCACAAAGTTATTTAGTACTTAATAAAGCATTTCTAGAAATGTACATGTCGCTTATAAATTTAACAAGAATTTTAATTATATCAGTCTCACCATACGTATACAAAAATTTAAATCTTGCTTCATTAGTCATATTTAAAAAAGATGGAACTATTTCTCTAATTTTGGAAAACATTGGTCTCTAATTATATTTAGTTTTGTACATTTTAAAGTGAAATGAAATTCATCTTCTACTTCTATGAGACACAAAGGACAAATTCGTTCTTCTACAGGGGTTTTAGTGTGACGCCCTTGTTCAATTCTACGAACACTATTACTAAATATAAATGCGAATTTTAGCAAAATGCCTTATTACTTTTCTGACTATATTTAACAATAAATAGGTTTCCAATTTATAATTTTCTTTAATCTGTCTATATGTTCTCAGCTAATTACCGTGTACTGATAATTTATTATCACAAAATATATATTTTCTTTCCAATAATTTTAAAAGATATCAATCATTAAGTTTGGTATGAATTGCATATAATAAACGCCTTTTTGAAATAGTATCATGATTTTTCCAAACATGTGAAAAATTTAATGTAGCATGTAACTGTTCAATCTTTTTAGCAAATCCATTGGTTTATTGCAGGTTTGAACAATATACATCTTTAAGTAAACAATTGTTATAAGGTTTTATTACATGCAACCAGAAGCCAATTGACAATTTTAAAGCTTCTATAAAAACTGGATGCATACCAAGTTCAGCTAGTACTGCTAAACTGACAGCTGATTTATTTACTCCAAGTAAAGTTTTTGCAAATTTAATCTGAACTTTGATGGTAGCCAATGACCAATATTTTGACTCTAGATTTGAAATATCTTTTATCATATAAAGAGACCAAACTTCACTACAATAAAGAAGTATAGGTTTAACACAAGTATCAACAAGTTTATGTGAAGTAATACATTGATATCTTCAGAAAATAACAGTTTTCTAATACAAAATATAGCTTTTGAGGCTTTTTACAAAGAAGTCTTACTGCTTCTATAAAACTACCAGATGGTTTAAACAGTATACCCAAATATTTATATTCTGTACAGTGTTCCAAAAAATTATCACTAAAAACAAATTTGTCTTTTGTAAGTTTTTTACCTGATTTGTTAAAAATCATAATTTTGGTTTTGTCAAGATTAACTGTTAAATCTCAAATAGTACAATATAAACAAAGCTTGTCAAGGCATTATTGCAAGCCATTAGCAGATTCAGAAATAAGGACTAAATCATCAGTGTATAACAGACATGATATGTCATTATCATTTAACTTGGACGGTTTACATGTGGAGTCAAAAATAGATGGCAAATCATTAATATATAAAGAAAATAATGTAGGAATTAAAAAAATAGTGATACCTTCCGAGATCTTTACCGAGTACAAAACCTCTTTATACATATCTTTCATTATACTAAAAAAGGGACCATCTATGTTGTTATAAGACAATTTTCCTGCCATTCTTTGGACGGTGACGGAGGTTTCGTCACAAGAAACATAAAGTTGAGTTAGCTTTCTTCCCTTTTTATCAAAGTGGATGGCCCATTTTAGATCATCTGAAATCATAACATCATATTCTGTTGTACATGTTGCAAGATGGTGTTGTTTAGTTTGTAGAAATGAGATGATTTATTTGCTGACGCTCATCACGTTATATTCTAAGCATTAAATCTCATACTTAATTTGGAGACCCATTCCACCAATGATACAAGATCAATTTGTAGTTGTTGATGGTCTTGCTGTGTTCGGCCCTTCCTATATAGTAGGCAATCGTCGGCGAATAATCTGAATTGAGATTAAACAGGTTCAGGTATAACGTCATATGCATTAATGTTACATAAGAAAAGCAGCAGTCCAAGTACTGTTCCATGAGCTGATGCTACACCCAAAGAATTTTCATCATCTACCAGGACTGGCATAGATCGTTTCGGAAGGAACATGTTGAGCAAATCTAGAATTGGTCCACCATTACCCGAAATTTCGAGGTTTGATAACAGCCCTTTGTGCGGGGCCGTGTCGTAAGCTTTAGAGAAATCTAATATCACAATATCGGCCTAGTGGCTTTCGTCATTAAGTTGTAGTAAATTGTTCATAGTTGTTTTAAGTTAAATACGAGTATACGGTTCCTTTTTATGTGATTAAAGATATGCTTATACATAAACTATGTACAAGCAGCTTGCAAGTAACGAAGGTAAGAGATACATGATTATCTTGTGTGTTAAAATTTCCTATAAAGGAGTGGTGTTTGTATCTAACAAAATATTAGGTCGGGTGCCTGAAATTACGGATTGCTGAAAGATGTGTCTCAGCCCAGGAGCTAGTAAGTCCAATGGCTTTAAAAAACGTTTTGTTCTTTAAAAGTTTTTTGGACACCTCTGTTCTTAACGTCAGTGGTAGTATTGGCTGGTCGACTTTTTTGGATTTAACATATCGCAAGTTGACATTTATACATGCCGTTTAACTGCTGCATAGGTACAGTAGGCATATTGCTATACCTAGTCAGCCTTTGTGGTCTCTATATTACAGTGTTAATTCCTGAGTTTGAAAGATACATAAACACATTTATTTAAAAAAGAGTTGTTGGCATGACACGGGTTATGTTCGTCTCATATATTTTATTAAAGTATGATACTAAACCCCTAACGGGAGGGATTGTGCCTGATATTCATATGATGAAGACATAATCTTTCAATCAGTTTAATTCAGGTCTGGAGCTGGCATGTCAGTTAACTGCTAGTAGTCTGTTGTTATTTTTGTATTATTGTCATTTTATTTATTTTCTTTTGTTACATTTTCTGACATCGAACTCGGACTTCTCTTGAACTGAATTTTAATGTGCGTATTGTTATGCCCTTAATTTTCTACATTGGCTAGAGGCATAGGGGAGAGTTGAGATCTCATAAACATGTTTAACCCCGCCGCAATTTTGCGCCTGTCCCAAGTCAGGAGCCTCTGGCCTTTGTTAGTCTTGTATGATTTTTAATTTTAGTTTCTTGTGTATAATTCGGAGTTTAGTATGACGTCCATTATCACTGTACTAGTATACATATTTTTTAAGGCCCAGCTGAAGGACGCCTACGGGTGCGGGAGTTTCTCGCTACATTGAAGACCCATTGATGGCCTTCCGCTGTTGTCTGCTCTATGGCCAGGTTGTTGTCGCTTTGACACATTCCCCAGTTCTTTTCTCAATTTGCAACAGCGCCTGCATATCAGTAATATAGATTTTCTACCTCAAGAATAGATTAACTTAGACGGATGTCAAGTTGGTTCAATATTCAACATTCAACATTCAACATTGAAATTTTTTTTCTTTTTTTTTTTTTTTTTTTTTTTTCTCGTATCCATTTTCAACATTTAACATTCGATTTCAACATTCAACATTCGATTTCAATATTCAACATTCAACATTCAAAATTTTTTTTTTTTTTTTCTTTTTCGTATCCATTTTCAACAATCAACATTCGATTTCAACATTCAACATTCGATTTCAATATTCAACATTCAACATTCAAAATTTTTTTTTTTTTTTTTTCTCGTATCCATTTTCAACATTCAACATTCGATTTCAACATTCAACATTCGATTTCAATATTCAACATTCAACATTCAAATTTTTTTTTTTTTTTTCTCATTCAAATTTTTTTTTTTTTTTTTTTTCTCATTTAAAATTTTTTTTTTCTCGTATCCATTTTCATCATTCAACATTTGATTTCAACATTCAACATTCGATTTCAATATTCAACATTCAACATTCAATTTTCAACATTCAACATTCGATTTCAACATTCAACATTCGATTTCAATATTCAACATTCAACATTCAAATTTTTTTTTTTTTTTTTTTTCTCGTATCCATTTTCAACATTCAACATTCGATTTCAACATTCAACATTCGATTTCAACATTCAACGTTCAACATTCAAAATTTTTTTTTTTTTTCTCGTATCCATTTTCAACATTCAACATTCGATTTCAACATTCAACATTCGATTTCAATATTCAACATTCAACATTCAAATTTTTTTTTTTTTTTTTCTCATTCAAATTTTTTTTTTTTTTTTTTCTCATTTAAAATTTTTTTTTTCTCGTATCCATTTTCATCATTCAACATTTGATTTCAACATTCAACATTCGATTTCAATATTCAACATTCAACATTCGATTTCAATATTCAACATTCAACATTCAATTTTCAACATTCAACATTCGATTTCAACATTCAACATTCGATTTCAATATTCAACATTCAACATTCAAATTTTTTTTTTTTTTTTTTTCTCGTATCCATTTTCAACATTCAACATTCGATTTCAACATTCAACATTCGATTTCAACATTCAACGTTCAACATTCAAAATTTTTTTTTTTTCCTCGTATCCATTTTCAACATTCGACATTCGATTTCAACATTCAACATTCGATTTCAACATTCAACATTCGATTTCAATATTCAACATTCAACATTCAAAATTTTTTTTTTTTTTTTTTTTCTCATTCAAATTTTTTTTTTCTTTTTTTTTCTCGTGTCCATTTTTTTCAACATTCAACATTCGATTTCAACATTCAACATTCGATTGCAATATTCAACATTCAAATTTTTTTTGTTTTTTCTCGTATCCATTTTCAACATTCAATTTTTTTTTTTTTTTTTTTTTTCTCGTATCCATTTTCAACATTCAACATTCGATTTCAACATTCAACATTCGATTTCAACATTCAACATTCGATTTCAACCTTCAACATTCGATTTCAACATTCAACATTCGATTTCAACATTCAACATTCGATTTCAACATTCGATTTTCAACTTTCAACATTCGTTTTCAACATTCAATAATCGTTTTCAACATTCGATATTCCACTTTCAACATTCGTTTTCAACATTCAACATTCGTTTTCAACATAGGATTTTCAACTTTCAACATTCGTTTTCAATATTCAACATTCATTTTCAATATTCAACATTCGTTTTCAACATTCAACATTCGTTTTCAACATTCGATTTTCAACTTTCAACATTCGATTTCAACATTCAACATTCGTTTTCAACATTCAACATTCGTTTTCAACATTCGATTTTCAACTTTCAACATTCATTTTCAACTTTCAACATTCGATTTCAACATTCAACATTCGTTTTCAACATTCAACATTCGTTTTCAACATTCAACATACGTCTTCAACATTCGATTTTCAACTTTCAACATTCGTTTTCAACATTCAACATTCGTTTTCAACATTCGATTTTCAACTTTCAACATTCGATTTTCAACTTTCAACATTCGTTTTCAACATTTGATTTTCAACTTTCAACATTCGATTTCAACATTCAACATTCGTTTTCAACATTCGATTTTCAACTTTCAACATTCGTTTTCAACATTCAACATTCGTTTTCAACATTCAACATTCGTTTTCAACATTCGATTTTCAACTTTCAACATTCGTTTTCAACATTCAACATTCGTTTTCAATATTCAACATTCGTTTTCAACATTCAACATTTGTTTTCAACATTCGATTTTCAACATTCAACATTCGATTTTAACATTCAACATTCAACATTCGTTTTCAACATTCAACATTCGTTTTCAACATTCAACATTCGTTTTCAACATTCGATTTTCAACATTCAACATTCGTTTTCAACATTCGATTTTCAACTTTCAACATTCGTTTTCAACATTCAACATTCGTTTTCAACAGTCAACATTCGTATTCAACATTCAACATTCGTTTTCAACATTCGATTTTCAACTTTCAACATTCGTTTTCAACATTCAACATTCGTTTTCAATATTCAACATTCGTTTTCAACATTCAACATTCGTTTTCAATATTCAACATTCGTTTTCAACATTCAACATTCGTTTTCAACATTCGATTTTCAACTTTTAACATTCGATTTCAACATTCAACATTCGTTTTCAACATTCGATTTTCAACTTTCAACATTCGTTTTCAACATTCAACAGTCGTTTTCAATATTCAACATTCGTTTTCAACATTCAACATTCGTTTTCAACATTCGATTTTCAACTTTCAACATTCGATTTCAACATTCAACATTCGTTTTCAATATTCAACATTCGTTTTCAACATTCAACATTCGTTTTCAACATTCGATTTTTAACTTTCAACATTCGATTTCAACATTCATCATTCGTTTTCAACATTCAACATTCGTTTTCAACATTCGATTTTCAACTTTCAACATTCGATTTTCAACTTTCAACATTCGATTTCAACATTCAACATTCGTTTTCAACATTCAATATTCAACATTCGTTTTCAACATTCAACATTCGATTTCAACATTCGATTTGCAACTTTCAACATTCGTTTTCAACATTAAACATTAGTTTTCAACATTCAACATTCGTTTTCAACATTCGATTTTCAACTTTCAACATTCATTTTCAACATTCAACATTCGTTTTCAACATTCAACATTCGTTTTCAACATTCGATTTACAACTTTCAACATTCATTTTTCAACATTCGTTTTCAATATTCAACGTTCGTTTTCAACATTCAACATTCGTTTTCATCATTCGATTTATTCAACATTCCAACATTCACAATTTGTTTTCAAAAATTACCATTCTTTTTTTTTATCTTTATTCAATTCTTCAACATATATATTCAACAGATATATTACATATTACACAAAAATATCACAAGGCAATGTTTTTAAGTATAATCACATATATAATCAGCACAATAATTAGAAATTAAATGTTATGATTCTCAATATTGGATTTTGACATTCTTGTAATTGTATCATTCAACGCTTGATTTTAAGATTCAACATTTGTTTTGAACTACGGTGATAAAGTAATCTAAGACTTTCAAATTAAATTGTTTATATCTTTGATAAAGATTAATTTGTTACATTTAGATATTAAACAGATCACAAATTTAAATTGTACAATATAATATTACATAAAGATGGAACAAAAAAATAGATTGATTACAACATGACACTAACAAGGGAGGTAATTACTTTTTTAAACTGACAAGAAAACTAGCACGTTAAACTTAGAGTATAGATTCACGGGTCAGAGATTGTCAGATCAAAATTTTTTTAATCGGAGATTATGTCGACGGATCATATGCAAAAGTCTTTTTCAATCTAAACAATAAGGGTGCGTGATCTTTAGTCTTAAGTTTGGAGATGATCTAAGATGATAAGACATAACAGTGACTATCCTCTATTACTATTGTGGCTATTGTAAAATGGGTATAAATGGTCCGGTTCCGCTAATTTATTTCCCCTCAAAAACAAACACAGGGCTGCCGGTTCCTTGCCGGTATTGTCGCAAAACGTTCTGCAAGTTCACATTTAAAACCGCGAGTAGCTTTCAATTTTTTTGCCATTCGGAGTCTATTCAGTATGAATATTGCTCATTTGTGAAGTCTATATGGTCACTTAAACTAGAAGGTGTGGATGGCGTTTAAGGAATAGAGAATAGCGGGGATTGAATATTAGAGACAATGGAACAAAAATGAATAAAATAGAATAATGAGGTGTTCAAATATAAAGAGAATAAGTTAACTGGCAAAAAGTATGACAAATAGAGAAAAATGGCTCACACCATAATTTAAAGAGTATATAGAGAAACATTATTAAGGGTTTCGCGGAACCCAGTGTCTAGCCTACTTATGCTGTTAATCGCAGGCTCAACAAAAGAGGAATAAAATCAATAAAAAATATTCCTCTTAATACTATCTTATGATTCTAAGAAGCTTCTGTCCACGTTTGGTAAAAATACAGAATGTTTTAAAAACCTTAACTGCAGACTGTCTGTAATATAGACTGGAAGAAATACTAATATATAAAAAAGAAGATGTGGTATGATTGCCAATAAGACAACTATCCACAAAAGACCAAAATGACACAAACATAAACAACTATAGGTCACCGTACGGCCTTCAACAATGAGCAAAGCCCATACCACGTAGTCAGCTATAAAAGCCGAAAAGACAAAGTAAAACAATTCAAACGAGAATACTAACGGCCTTATTTATGTAAAAAAAAATGAACGAAAAACAAATATGTAACACATAAACAAACGACAACGACTGAATTACAGGCTCCTGACTTGGGACAGGCACATACATAAATAATGTAAGTCCATTTATAAGTAAAATACAGATACACAGGTACAAAATTTTAACAAAATTTTCTTTTAGATACATTTTGTTCTAGCTTTTGATCATAAAAAAGCTTCTGTCCAATTTTGGTACAGGTCCAAAATAGTATAAGAAAGATATTAAAATTTTAAACACTTTAACCACAGAGTGAATGTGTTCTTTCCTGGCATAAAATCTAAGTCCATTTAAAAGTAAAATGCACAAAAAAATGGATTTATTTGTCAACAAAATTTACTTCTGTCTTAGTTTGGTACAAACCCAGGATAGTTTAAGAAAGTTATTAAAATTTCAAAAACTTTAACCACAGAGTGAATGTAATGTTTCCTGGCAGAAAGACTAAGTCCATTCTTTTAAAAGTAAAATATGGAAAAAAAGAATTTTATTTTTCCAAAATTTACTTCTGGATACTATCTTATGATCATAAACAAACTTCTGTCCAAGTTTGGTATAGTATAGTTTAAGAAATTTATTAAAATTTCAAAAACTTAAACCAAAGGGTGAATGCAATGTTTTCTGGCAGAAAAACTAAGTATATTTATAAGTAAAATGCGGAAAAAATGGTGTTTTATTTTTACAAAACTTACTTCTGCATACTATCTTATGAACATAAAAAAGCTTCTGTCCAAGTTTGGTAGAAATCCAGTTTAGTTTAAGAAAGTTATTGAAATTTCAAAAACTTTAACCACAGAGTGAGTATTTGTGGACGCCGCCGACGACACCGACGCAGACGCAGACGGAATGTAGGATCGCTATGACTCGCTTTTTCGACTAAAGTCGAAGGCTCGACATAAATGGCCTAAAGTAAAACTATGGTTCTAGTATTACAGAATACAGAAACGAAAACCCCCACTTTGAGACAATTATACTAGTTGTCTAAAGCAACGACGTTGCGCACGATATTGGTGTCACTTTGGAAATATGGGTTAGATGGCGGTTATTAAAATTCAAGCTCTTATCCTTTACAATAAATAGCCATGTTATGCATATCAGTCGAAAGGAAATAAACCATAGAAATCAATGAAATAGATGAATTTGTGCTTTGTCTATTTTCTAATGAAAAAAAAAATGCTCATTTCGATGCCTATAACGTCATTTTAAGGGTGTCCCGCTGTTACAATTTTGTTTTATGCGCGTCTTTGAAATCCAAGCGCGGATTCATTAGTAAGTAGAATGGTTTAAAATTTTACAACTATATTGTATACATTTAACCTTAAATGAAGTCATAGACGTTCTTAACTATAAGAGGAGGAAGATCGTCAGAAAAAAATAAATAAAAAAGAGAAAAAATGTCCCAATTTGCTGCTCAACCCGTAAAAAAACTTTGGTATTAAAAGATTCGAAGCTTTACACATGAATGAAAATTCTCACAATAAATCTTTTGAGAAAAAGTACTCCTTAGTCGTGAAAATTTCAGTAAAATGTGCAATCATTTTTTTTTTTGTGTCACATCGACTCATTTAACAAAAAGTTTTATCAGAGAAATACTCGTATGTCATAAAATTTCAGTATAGCTAACGATTATTTTTTTTTTACCTACTGTGAGTACATCTACAAATGTACCTAGCAATATGTGTATGAAAAAAAGGGTAATTACATTTAGTAGTAGTGTGACAAAATGAAGTTTAACCATAATTTCGTTTTTGACTGGTAACCGATCGTATAAATACGCGGATATATATCATCGAGTACAAAATAACATAATAATTATCTTATCGCTTGTTATAAATTCATATCTGCAATGAATACTAATAAGAACGGAAATTAATAATACAAACATATTGTGTCGTTAGAAATATTTATATGCATTAAAATCTATGCACACGTACAAAAGAAATGTGTTAACGCATGCGGAAGAATATCACAAGAAAGTTTTGTTGGAAATTATGAATGTCTTCTCAAATCCAATATAATATTGGAAAAATCGAATTGTGATAGAAGAGTGTCCACCATGCATGTGTACTGCACTTTTATTAGAATCGTAGAATAGAATGTTATACCATGAAAATTATACATACATGTAACTGCTATATACAAATATTAATATAATATAAATATAAACAACACATCAGATTATACTGATTTGTATCACCACAATGTAATAGATATTAAAGCAGTGATGTTGAATTCCCTGTCATTAATTTTATTCTTGTCTTATAAAAACATAGATATCTGTACATAAATCTCAGTTTCAGGTATAGAAATGTGAATTTTTTCTGAGACAACTGCTTGTGACCATCAACAAGAACTTGCGGTCATCCGATGTTCAGTACTTCAGTACGTTGATACTACTTGTAAAACAATGTAAATACGAATATAGAAACCAAAGAGATTGAAACCGAAAACATAAAAAATAATCAGTTCGGAAACGTTTTTTTTTTTTTAAGTCAAAGAAGATTTAGTGTAAACCGATAAACTCTGTTATATGTTGAAAATGGAAGCGCTAGCTGAACCAAAAATAACCAATAGTATATAAAAAGTGCATGGAATGTATTCTTGGTCCATAGTTGTTAGCTTGAGAAAAAACCTTGATCCATGTAAACATGCACACATAGCAATTACTTAAAAATACACATCTAGTAAAATGAAAATAATTGTATAAAATCGTGGTTGATATTAAGATTGTGGTCTTACTTATACGTTAAAATGAATAATATGCATTATAATGTAAGTATAAGTCACTGTTTTTAAAAGGTTATAAGCAAAGACAGCCAATGTGATATGTTGTAAGCACGCTCGTCCTAAGAGTAAAGAGATTCGCCTCAGACTTGTCCTGCATTTGTTTCACTCATAGTATCAAACTAAGTTTTAATGTTTTAAAACATTTTGAAGATACAAAAACGCCAAAAAATATGTACAAAACAGACTCTTTCGTTCATTTCTTTTACAAAAATTAGGCAGTTAGTTTTCTCGTCTGAACTGTTATACGTTGTCATTTCGGGGCCTTTTATAGCAGACTATGCGATATGGGCTTTGCTTTTGAAGGCCGTACAGTGACCTATAGTTATTAATTTCTGTGTCATTTTGGTCTCTTGTAGAGAGATGTCTCATTGACAATCATACCACATCTTTGTATATATTTCAATCATTTAACAAGACATCAAATTGTTATTTTGTGTTATTCTTGCATCTATAATTCTTCTCAAACAATTAAAAAAATTTCAGTTCAAATTCAATGGAATTTTGTATTTGCACCGGCTTGAAAAAATAAAACCATATAAAGAAGCAACTTCGAAAATCTCTGTACTTAAAGCGGCATTTCACATGAGTAAAATATAAGATCAACGTTTGAAATTTTCCGTGAAACAACGTCAAAATCGTTGTTTTATTAGAAACGTCGTGTAACGCTAAGTGGCACCAATACCGTGCGTAACGTCCTCGTTATTTTGTCCCTGGTAGATTGTTATTGGTTTTCATACGTTTTTTTCTTTATTTATCTCTATTATAAATAAGTACGTGAGCTTTCATAATATGTTAACATATGGTTACTGAAGTTCTTTTGCGTCCTTGTTACAAAATGTATAAAGTTTATTAATAAACTCATCATAGATATTCATTGCGTCCGAAGCATTTTTCGGGCGGGGAAAACAACAGTATATTTCACCTATTGGTACTTTAGCGGAACTATTTCCTTGTGCGTGTTTTGTTTTCTATACATCAGGTAAGACTTTTCATTTTTAGAACCTGTCTATCCCCCGCCTTTCCCGCGCAAAATATCATAATAAAACACATAATCATAGCCAATAGTTTATTCTTAACCCAGACTAAAAAACATGCCTTTAAACATAGCCACTCCCAAACAAAATATATTAAAAGCAATTTTTTTTACACTTTTTTATTTTTATGTTGTTTTAGAATATAAATTTGACTTGAATTTATATGAGTATAATACATATACATGTACATGTATATACCAATCTAAGTTAGTGTATATCTTGTTTCTAGTCTTACTTTACAGTAGAGCTACTTTGATAGATCAGGTTGACTGATAAGCTGTCTATATAAAGTAATGGGACAATGTATGGAATGAAGACATCACCAAGTCACCGTATGCAACATTTAAAAAGACATCCTGAGCTTATCATATAGTCATCACCTACCCACCAACACGGTGTGAGCTCTGGTTTCCGCGTATTTATAGATTATAGATCGGTTACAAGTCCAACACGCAAGTTACGTAAAGGAAAGCTCTCTGACTCGCAACAATAGACCGGAATGACTTTACGATCATCCGCTGTAAAAGGGACAAAAAAATACAGATCCGAGAGTAATCGCAGTTACTGACAGCTAGTTCAAAGCCAATAAAAACTAATACAAAAATCATGTATCTAAGACAAATATGTCAATCAGTGCAAATCCACATCCAGTGGTTTTAGTATAAAGACGTTGTTAACAATAAGAGAAGCATAGGTAACAACAGATTGTAGTACCTTGATGTGTAAAACAATGATATTTGATATGGTTTTAAGTTACTGATAACAAAATTACTATTTATACCAATGAGAACAATATTCAAAAAATATTTTTATAGTGTTTGATTGGTATTGAAAGGACTGCTAAGTTTGCTGCCCTGATCATTTTTAATTTACATGCATTCAGTTTCTTTTACATTATTATTGATAAATACTACATTGCAGAAGAAGTGGCAATATATCTTTAAGTGAAAGATATTGTTTGTGACCTTAGGGAAATTTATTTGGATATGCCGATTATGGTCTCATTGAGATTTACCAGACCTTCATTCAATTTCAGCACATTTTTTACGTTCCATTTATGGACTTCATGCTTTTTGTTCTGTTCGTCCGTTCGTTCTTCCGTTCATCGGCCTGTTTGGCTTCAGGTTAAAGTTTTTTGGTAAAGGTAGTTTTTGATGAAGTTGCAGTCTAATCAATTTGAAACACAGTACACATATTCCATATTACAAATTGTGACTTGGATGGAGAGTTGTCTCATTGGCACTCATAACACACCTTCTTATATCTATATAATCTTTTGATCGGTTTAATTGGGGTCTTGAGCTGGCATGTCAGTTACAGTAACTGCTAGTAGTTTAATTTATGAATTAGTTTCATTTTGCGTAGTTTTTTTGTTGGTACCTATTCCGACATCGGACTAGGATTTCTTTTAAACTGAGTGTTACTGTGCAAATTGTTGTGTGTTTGTTTATTCTACATTGGCTAGCTATAGTTGTATAGTTGTATAGTAGGAGGATTTAGATCTCACAAAGTATGTTTAACCCCGCCGCAATTTTTGCGTATGTCCCAAGTCAGGAGACTCTGGCCTTTGTTAGTTGTTTTATGGTGTTTTTTTTTAATTTAATTTTAGTTTAGTGTAGACCTATTGGTGGCCTTCGGTTGTTTTCTGTTTTCTGCTCTTTGGTTTGGCTGTTGTCTCTTTGCCACATTCTTTATTTCCATTCTCAATTGTATTAATTGAATAATTGATTAGTTGATTGCTTGATTTGTTAATTGATTGCTTGCTTGATTGATTGATTGATTGCGGGATTTGCTCATTGTACTACAAACAAAAGTAATGATCATTTGAGAATCCTTTATTTGTATTGTAGTCTTCATTTAACCAATGAAACTCTACATTTACTTTTGCCTTAGAATTATATTAATGACTGTCTGGTAACTATATATAAGACATGCAAGAATGTGAAATATAAAAACTTATTTGGCCTTCAATATCTCAACCTTTTGAATGTATGTAACTTCTTTGTTCAGTTATATTTCGAATTTGACATTGTTTTTACAAACTACCATTATAAATTTCCGGGAAATGTTCTGCATAAAACCCTTTGGGAAAGCACATTGACGTAATTTTCCAAACATTTGTTGTAGCCCAATAATTTTATAAGGTGTTGCAACATGTAATTGTAAAGACGTTACAGCCGATTCAGTGAGTGTGTAGGCAAATGTGGTATTATTGGTTAGATTGCTTGCTACATTGTAGCTGTATGGTGAAGTCATTATTAGGTTAGGCAAACTACCCTCCATTAAGAGTAGACTGGTCCGACATATAACCAATTAAACTTCCTGTAGGACTAGGCTACTTCCACAGAAGGGTAGTATACCTTACCTAAAAAATTTAAATGACGTAACCAAATGATATTACCTTTGTCTACACACTCAATGCAATCGGCTGCAATGAAAATGCGGAGTTTGTAAGACTAGGCTTAACCAGCCCGTCGGCAGAATCCAGCTTTCAAAGATATATAAACACACATTTTGCATAAGACTCAAACGTACTTCAAATGTTTTTATTAATAAATAACCACTATATCACCAGTTAAGTAGTCAAAGACACCATTTAATATTTTTTTTTTAAATTTCATTTATGGTTCATTAGTTATACAGGTAATATAAACCGCTTTCAGTATTTTATACAGCGTGCAGCACGCTTTATATTTGCAGAATCGTAAATAGTTATGATTATTTTTAAAAGATGACAAATTGCTCTATTCTATGAAATATATAGCTTTCGGAAATTCCATATTCTCGGTATCCTGTAAAATAGTTCATGAACAGTAATAATTGTTCTGCATTAAAAGAAAAGAAAGTTGCACTCTTGATTTTAACTTTTTTTTGGCCACACAAAACTGATTTTACAAAACATTCTACCTCGGAAATAATGGATTTCGCTTGATTATTATTAGACCAAAGGTTTATATTTTGTAATCACTTGTATGGTGGGCAAGGAAATTATTCATTAGCTTAAAAAGAATAATCCTAGCTATATCCAAACTTGTAATTTTGATCAAGTAGGCGCTATATCTCTAGCTTACGTTTTTGCCTAGTGCAGATAAAAGTATTTTGCCGCAGAATTGTTTTTATTAACTATCCGGTAATGGTTGGGTTTGGTATCCGACATCAAGTTGAGAACTACTTTAGAAGAAAAAATTAAGCAGAACAACACCCTGGATTTTTTCTACTGTAAACCTCTGCCAACAAGCTTCCCTTTGCACCTATAGTCGTGCAACTGACATCGAAAAAGACGCTTAGTTAACGAGTTTAATGGTCCGGAATAACACACAGCTGTAAATTGTTTTAAATGATAGAATAATATCTATATTTTAATTTCCGTTGGGTCGTAAAAAGTTTCCATGGTCACATTTTTGTATTTTCTCCCTTTAATGGGGGTACCCCTCAATTTACGGTTTTGAGTAGTTGCCTTAAAATCCAAAAATATTTTTTTTTGTTAAATTTCCCGCTATTTTCGTAAATATTTTCTATGCACATATCATCAAGGATCATCGGAATGATAAAGACATAAATATAATACCATCCCCAAGTTAAACTTTCAGACTTAAAGTTGGCTGTTTTTTTAGATATAAATGTAACGCTCCTTTTCTTTGAAAACGAGAAAACATATGATTCAAAAACAGTATTTGACATTTTAGAGGACACAACATATTATTGCGATACTGCATGCAAATTTTGTTGGGCAAATTCCAAACAATTTTGTCAAAAACTCAAAAATAAAAACATCATTTGTACCTTTTTTAATTACGAAACTTGTCTATCCGTCAATCAGCTCCACAATTTATTTTTTCCTTCACAATCAATTTGATAGTTTCGATGTGATTATGAAGATTTTGTAGGATAAGTTTATTTATTTTTGAGTGATTTGAATATATACAGTAGTTCTTTCGTGTATTTTCTGTAAATAAGTTATATTTGTGTTAATAAAATTTTGACTTTTCATAAAAGTTAACCAAATCCTTCGGATAAGGGTTTTTCAGGATGATGACTATAGTTGATATTGTGTGAAAATACATTTTATGTAAATGTTTAACCTCAGAGCAATAAATATGCATGCAAGTGATCGGGGGGAAAGTACTATTGCAGTTTCGCAGAGATTTGGTGTGTGACAAGGTGATGCTAAAACCAACTTCTCTTGATATTCTGCTGTCCTTGGGCGAATCATCAGTGATGTTATGAGACTTGCACAAGATGGCAAAATTGGTGCGTCTTTAAATTAGATTGATTGATTGATTGTTGGTTGCTTAACGTCCAGTGGCAAATATTTCGTGCATCTTCAGGACGAGAACAAGTTAATAATAAAAACAATAGGTAGGTTTTGTCATAATAGAGGTCATTCGGGAATTGGTCGGGAAAATTTAGACTGCCACAGGAAAATGATGGTATATTGGATTGGAACAGAATTTGCCGTTGCAACAGGCCACCTACGGACCCCTCAAAGAGTTGTTGCAAGGGTTTTTAACGTGCAGAGAACGTGGCACTCCCTTTACACGAGGCATCGGATTAAACGTCCCCATTCTGACAGGACGTGACTGCGAACTTGATACATCCCGCACAGCCAAACGGTCGTCCCACTTCGTTTAACTGCCGATCGAGAGAAGACCAATTGATCATATTACGTTTCCCAAGTCACCCTTGGGGAACTTTAAAATAGAAACAACAGAAATCCATATACTGTATGTGATCAAACTGATCGACATGTATCCTCACAACCTGACACTTGTATACGATCTCGTAGTTTGGATAGGATAACAGGATTTTTGTGTAAAAGAAAAACCAGAAAAAAACCAGAAAACTACACAAAACTGAGTCCTTTAAACGTGTTGACAGTCTTTTAAGGTGTGCTGTGCTAATTAATGAGAGTAATCATTTATCCATGCATAACCAAGTAAATGTACTTATTGAGGTCAACACCTGTGCAATTAAGTAAAACAACTACTGAAAAATCAGAATTTGAACTTGCTGTCAGTTCATTAATAACGATTGTTAGTGATTTGTTCTTCCATAAGAAAAAGCCTTTCTCATGTAGCACGACCAAATACATATACCGATCACATTTACCCAAGATTGTCTCTGATGCTTAACAAACTGCCAAACTCCAGAACTAACTAGATATTGTGACACCTTACAATTCAGACACAGTGGGGCCAAGGGATATGAAATATAGAGTTTAGCGCTATATAGGGGATGCCATATATGCTGCAGGAAAATCAAAGTCTATGTTAAGACTTTCAGAATTACACCAAGGTGTGTCTGGAAATATCAAGGGTATATTAAAAGAAGAACAACTACTTCACCCTGGCACCAGTGCTCTTATGAGCTATGTCCTCGGTTTGGTATTTCTATGGAAATGATGTCCGCATATCTTCTTAATAGATATAAGAAGATGTGGTATGAGTGTCAATGATACAACACACCATCCAAGTCACAATTTATTAAGGTAAACCATTATAGGTCACGGTCCGGTTTTCAACACGGAGCCTATGCTCAAAAGTTCATTTGTTAGTTAATTTGTGAAAAATAACACAAACGCGCTTCTGAACCGTATAGTGTCCCTAAAAATTTATTTAACAAAAATTCTTAAATGTATGGCTATTACAAATTCAATCGTTTCTGTAGCAACATTCGCCCAATTACATTTGGGATTGGCAGTGCAGATATATCATGCATATGCATATGGGAATATGGGTCACGAACATTGATCGAAACTTTGTACTCACATTGCTTTTATGTTTCCTATGCATTTAGGTAAGACTATATCTGACGAGTTTGACAGAATCTTGACGGTATTTATGCTCCAGATGGCATTTGTACTGTGCTATGAACAAACTCTGTCCTGCACCTAACTTGTTCTTATAAAAAAAGGGAAGTGTCTTGTTATGCTTATACGCGTACCTAATCCGCATATGATGACTGAGAGATTGATTCATGTCCCCATTTAAGGGAGTTCGCTTCTCTGTTTCAAAGTAATTAAATTTTCAAAACACTAGTTTCTATTGATAGGGAATCAATAAAGGAATCCAAAGAGCTGAAAAAATATATAGGTCACCGTGCTTGTTTTGGAGATATGAGCCATTGAAATTTTGGCGGGAAAATATTCTCTCTTGACTTTTCATAGCTACATGTATATCATTGACAATTGACGTTCTCAAAAACTGTTAAAAAGTAATTAAAATTTTATAAAGCTTTTGCAGATGACTTATCATTATACATGTAAAAGATTTTCAAAAGAAAAAATGGGGGTCACCGGGCATTTTTTTCCAAGGCATTCCAATGGATAAAATCAGAGGATTCCGAAAATCTGACAAAAAATCAAAAACATGACAAGCCAGCTTCCTTAATGAATACTTCAGGTATCGTGCGTCGATCGCTTTTAAAAGTTATATTAGGATCATGACTGATTTTGAATTACAACATTAGAAAATTGGCATTGCATTGTGTAATTTTTCATCCTTCCCTTAAAAAAATAATGAGTTAACTTTTTTTACCAGGATTAATCCACTAAAAAATGTTCATGCACCAAACTGACTTTGTTTTACACCCAATTTGTTTTCAACCTCGCATTCGCCACGGATGACTATAGTATATTTTGTGTTATAACTACTCTGTTTAGACTTTACAAATGCACAATATGTATTTATCTATAACTAGATACTATTTTGCACAAAATACACAACCTTTAAGATGCAAAATTAAAAACACTGTTTCAGCGCTTGAATTTTGTTTTTTTCAAAGATAGAAAAAAATTTGAAATAATTTAATAAACTGGTGTTTTATAGTTTAGAAAATAATTCTGTAATATACTTTAGTGAAACACTATACACAATATGAAAGTTTATGGATGTGAAAAGGACAAGGCCACTTCTTCTTTTGCTATGCCTTAAATGGAAAAAATCAGAAGGTTCCAAATCAACGCTATTTTGTCATGGCAGCTCTTCATATAAGTTGTCAAATTTGTCATTTTAACATCGTTTATAGCATATGCTTATGATCGAATTGTTTTTGTAGCATTCTATTGAATAAATATCAGAATATTTCTCCTTTTTGTCCTTGTGGTTGAATTATTGATATTTTTAGGTCTGACCTTTAACCTAAATTTCACAAAATTGTGACCACTCTGGATTTTTACGACCCAATTTTTCTTATTTTATATGTTTTCCTCTTTCCGTCGTTATATAATTTAGGTGTGTGTTCTTCCGGACCATTAAAGTTTTAAAAAATGACCTGTGGTTGCAGTACTACTAGTGCGGACAATTTTTATTATATTTTCGGTAAGGGTTGGGTTGGGTGTCCGACCCCGACTTTGGTCATATCTTTTGAAAATTAAATAAGCCAAATAACAACCTTGATTTTTTTCTCCAGTAGACATCAGCTATCCTACCCAGCTCCCCTTTACACATTGTGCGGACAAATGTATGGCCGTTGAAATGTGTTTTATAATCTTTTCGGCAATGGCAGGGTATGGTGGTTAGCTGAAGTCCACTTGAAAAAAAAGTGGCCTCCAATGTGGTTTTATGCAGAACTTTAACCCGCAAATCTATGGTAGTTTGCAAAAAATAAAAGTATTTTTTGTTATAATGTGATATGTAATATGTTGGCAAATAATGAAAGCTCGTATCTTAATTAATAGACATCGAAATAAAGAGAAACCGTATGATAACCAATACAAATCTCCCAGAGACAAACTTACATTGATTAAGGCAACTAGTATGATGGTCTGGATTCAGGGTTCTTAATTTCTGTATTCTTTGATATTTTAGGCCATTTTTCTCTATTCTAAATACTTTTTGCCAATTATTCTCTTCTCTTTATATTTTACACCATTATTCTAGCTTTTTTATTTATTTCTTGGTCCATTGTCTCTATACATTTATATTTTTTGTCAACTATTCTCAATAACATAATACCCCAACAACGCCCTCTAGTTCAGGTCACCATATATGTCGCCTTCACAAATAAGCAAAACAAAAACCCTATAGGCTCCGAATGCCAAAATAATTGAATGCTTGTCCAGGTTTGAATTGTGAAATTGCGGAAAATTGTTTTTTAATCAATCTATCAAGCAAAACATATTATCGTCCTCGATGTTCACGGTACTGACAATACTGGCAGATGGACGTTGGTCATCAATTCTAATAATCTTAGATCGACCTTTCTAAACTTAAAAGTAAAGTTCACGCACCCGGTTCCTGATTGTTATTAAAGACTATTGATCTGACAACCGCTGTGCATGTATACTTTAGCTAGGCTAGTTTTCTTGTCAGTTTTTAAAAAGTAATTACCTCCCTTATAAGTGTCATGTTGTAACAAATCTATTTATTTGTACCATCTTTATGAATCTTAATATTATATTGTACAATTTAAATTTGTGATTCGTTTAATATTTAAATATGATAATTTATTATTTATCAAAGGTATGAACAAGGTAATTTGAAAGTCTTTGATTATTTTATCACCGTATGTCAATTCAGAAGTCATGCGGTTTATTTTGTCTACATTATGTTATATCTTCATGGAAGGGTTTACAATGCCCTCCTGTGACAGAATTTACAAAGAATGTGAAACTAGAAAGGAAAACTGTTTCCATTATAAATCGGCTAATAATTGAAATTGAATACTAATCTCTTTTTGAGTAAATTCGAAAACGAAAAATGGAAACTTGCACTTTAAAATTTATTTTCATTTTTAATTACTTTTTAGTGAAATAAAAAACAAAAAATGAAAACACTTTCGTTTTCCGTTTTGGTTTTAGAAAAATAAAACACAAAAAACGAAAACACTTGTTTTTCATTTTGGTTTTCGAGAAATCAAAACCGAACAATGGAAACATTCTCGTTTTTTATTTTTTTATTTTGATATTTCAAAATGAAAAACAAATGGACTCAAATATACACAGATATCGGATGTTGAATGTTCAAAATGAATGATGAATGCTGAAAGCGAATGTTGAAAGTTGAAAATTGAATGTTGAAAACGAATGTTGAATGTTGAAAATCGAATGTTGAAAACGAAT